>NC_137843.1:41634582-46634582 GCF_948465745.1 Chenopodium album
TCAAAAGCATGTTGTAGCTCAGATGAAAGGCACTTCATACAAAGAAATTGGAGTCAGATAATATTTGCAGGACAAACATTTCATGAATAATAATCCGGCATATATAGAACTTGGCAATCCAAATGAATTATGATTTTTGTGATACTACTGGTAATTGGATATATAAATAAAAAGGCACACTATGTCAAGTCAAAGTGCAGTGAGATCGGTAGATTATTCTCCCCACTTAACAATAACTCAAAGTACCACCACCACACAAGCAATATAGATGGATACCTGTTCAAACTATCAGCATTCCCTTTAAGCATCATCTTGGCAGTTGAAGGTTCAAGCTTCTCATCCACCATCAGAATACATATTCCACGGTCATCAATACCTCGACGACCAGCACGACCACTCATTTGTATATACTCTCCACTAGAAATCCATCGAAACTTATCTCCGTCAAACTTACGAACGTTTGTAAACACAACGGTCTTTGCAGGCATGTTCAAACCAATGCTAAAGGTCTCTGTTGCAAATAAGCACTGAAGAATTTTCATTCAATTTGGCATTCTCGCGTAATAATCAGTCTTCATGACTCATAAACATTAAATAAAAAGTGGCATGTACAAATGGTGTACTCAAAGTTGATCAACCATGTAAAGAAATCTATATTCCCTCCGTATTTAATTAATTGCTCTACTTCTCTGGACACGGAGTTTGAGTTTTAGAAGGAATAGAAGAAAAACATCAATTTATGATTGAAGTGACGTTGAATAATAAAACAAAATCTAAGGTGTTGTTTGGTTGACGTGGGAATTTAATTCCCATAGGAATTAATACTTCATGGGTAGTTAATTCCTTAATAAAATTCCTAGGAATTTCTTAAATGTGTTGGGTTGGCAATAAGGGAAATTGAAATTCCCATGAATTCCCACTTCCCCCATTTTTTCTTTTTTATGTCAACCAAACAACTACCCATTTTATCAATTCCCATGAATTCCTAATTCCCCCATTTTATAATGTCAACCAAACAAGGCCTAAAAAAGCAAAAGTGGGTTATTGGGTATAAGTGGGGAGGAGAGAGAATATGAAAATTATTAGAATATGATATAAGGGGACCACTAATGGGGAGGAAAATAGTAAAATATTGTTAAAAGTTCCAAAAAAAGGAAATGTAGCAATTATTTAAATACGGCCGCAAATGGAAAGTGGAGCAACTAATTAACTAATTAAATACGAAGGGAGTACATACTAATATCCAATTCGAGTTCAAAAATCTAAACACACGTAGAGTTCTCTTTAAAACCCTTATAGGATCTTTTAGACAATACTTGCACACATAATCACCAAGTTCAACAAAACGATAATAGCCCATTAGACTCTACATGATCACAATTCATATATGGCATGATGTGTGCCATTATACCTTGATAAGCCCTTCTTGAAATAGAATTTCAATTACTTCCTTCAGAATTGGAAGCAAGCCAGAATGATGAACTCCTATCCCACGTTTTAAGAGAGGTATCAGGTTTGTAACCTACAGAACATCAAAAACCTAAGAGTTACACAACAGTTTAAAGCACGAGTATAAGAGTATTACGAATTAAAAATGTAGACAAAACATAGCAGTGGTGTGGGGAAGAAGAGTATTTGGGAAATTTAGGCACTTGTATAGTATTTCCACCGTTTATTTTAATCGCAACATTGAGGATTTCATGCTCACCAATGCACATTTTATAGCTTAAATATCGTAAGTTGTATTGTAATAAAAATTACAAAAAGCTGATATTATGAAAGTGTATTTCAAGACGAATCTAACAAGATCCTACATGACTATACTTTTTCCACGATAAAAGGAGTGTGCAAATAGTGTAAAATTCCAAATGTTGCGATTAAAAATACGGAGTAAGGCCTTGTAGTTCAACCTTATTTTTACTTATTTCAGAAAAAATAAGTTCAGATCCAGAAATAAGTTTAGATCAGATCATCGTTTTATGTGTAGTTTTTTATCGCTAAATATCTTTAATTTTGTAATGAAAATAATTATGAAAATCATATATTAATAAAATACACATTATTACGAATCTAACAAGACCCCACTTGATATATTTTTTCGGTATAGATTGTCGTATATTTAAGGTCAAAGTTTGGTCAAATCTGACATTCAGACTAGATCAGATAAGAAAAAATAAGGTGAACCAAACAAGCCCTAAGTATATGATATCCCTCATTATACAAAATAGAGCTCGTTCACTGCATCTGAGAAAGAAAAATGCTATTGCATGTATTAAGGACTTAGTTTACATAAAGTATCCTTCTCACATAGACGTGTTAAACACATTTATTGGTTCAGGTTTGGGCTAGTCAATCTAAATTTATGGGCTAAATATGGGCTATATGTTCATTTCTATACCAAGTCAGGCCAAGTTCTAGGGCTAGGTTCAAATTTTACAATTTTTTCAAAAACAAAGGTTGAACCGAGTCAGAAGCTTTATATTCAGGTTTTAATTCCAATCTAAGATATGCAAGTTGAAGTTTTTCCAATTCACTTCATGGATAAAACTTGCCAAATTGAAGCGTCAAATATATCCTCTATAGTTGTTTGTCTACCTCTTGTTCTTGTTGAACACTTGAAGATTGTCACAAATAAATTTGATAAAAAATGCCAACCACAAGGCTTAGCAACCAATGTAAACAAATATTAGCAAGACTATAAGGGCAAACTAAGGCACAATTCTTCCTAATAAAAAATAAGCAACAGTAACATTAGCTTTAGTAAAGCAGAAAACAGCAATTGAATATTAAAGACAAAAAAAGAAAGTTCCAAAATCTTGCTTAATGCACACCTTTGCTGAAGCAAATTGAGTTACCCAAGGGATGATCACCCAATGAGCAGGAAAGATTTTTATACCTATGTTCGAGATCATTTAATGTACATCTTTCCTTAAGTCTCACGATTACCATCTAACAGTCTTGACCACAAAAATTATACAGATTTTCCTTCTTCTAACCCCACTAAAGAAGTATAATACATTCAAGTAAATGCAAACAACACATTCACAATTGCAAAACTCGTTTTAAATATGCAAGGTGTGGTGATAATAGATGTCTGAACTCTGAAGCTTAGGCATAAGGTGAAAGATGGATAGACAAGACTCGACCTCACAAAGCATACATCTATTTTATATATGTATATTTTTTTAATCCTTACATTAATTCAGATGAGAAACTAGTTTCTTCATATTTATGTATCACAATGCCATATTTCATATTATATATTGAAGGGAAAAAAAAAATCATAAAGAGATTAGATCCCATACAATATAAGAGATAAGTCATCAAGACACAAATAGATGCGCATTTTTTTGTTCATTCTTCCCTCAAAGACGAGTACTCTTTAAAGACTCAGAAGTACTATATAAAGAATTGAAATAACTAAACAACAGATATGTAGTAACCTGAGGGAGCTTCTTGTCATCATCAGACAACATGTCCATAGCACTCCAGAAAATAGTTTCTATGTTCATCTTTTCATCATCCCCATTCAAATCCATCTTTGCCATCTAAAAGACAACAAAAGAGCAAAGACTGAAGAACACAAATAGATAAGTAAAGTGAAATAGAAGAGTATCTCTAGCATTAAAAGAGTAAAAGCAACAGTGAGCACAAAATCAATAACCAATTAAAAACTATTAAATAAACACATGTTTGAAATTCCAATAAATCCAAAGCCGCCAATAATGTTTCTAGGTAGCAAACACAGCCATAAAAAGAGGTCATAAGTTTTGACAAAAGTGACCCAACATCCCAAGCTAAATTTAGCATAAGATCAAAATATATACAAGGTAGTATTTTAAATTAGAACCTACAAGCAGTCAAGTTCAATCCCAATATACTGAAGAGGATGATAAGTAATACGGCTTCCTTACCTGCATGGCTAGAAATTCACACTCTCTTTTGCTGAAGCTAAACAATATAACAGGATCATACTGACGCTGTATAAGCATTTTCACCAGCTTGAAGATATCACTTTCTTCTCCCAACTTACCAACGACCACATCTTTTTGCCACTTCCCATTCTCTCTCTTCTTTTCACCCTCAGCAGCAGGGGCAAGGGCATTCAAGGCTTTCTGGAAACTATCTTCACGAAATTTAGCCTTCTCATCCACCACCAAGTACAGGCCTTTTCCACCTGAAGGAAATATATAATGTTGTAGCGGTGTTGGCCGATAATCTGTAAATACAATATGACATGGCTGCTGGTGAACCTGCATCAGCAATACTACATTTAGCCATCGTGAACTTATTGTGGAAGATTCAACATCACAAGAATATTTTAACGAACTACACTATGTGGCATAATCACATTTAGCTATAGCTCAAACATTCAATCACATAGTAGACCTTCATTACTCTACAAAACATGGATCTAAGAAGTCCAGATTACCCAGAAATTATTGGAGTATGTCAGGTGAATGAATAAGACGAAGATAAATAAAGATATTTATTTAGATTTGTGACAAGAATTTTTCACCTTTGATTCAAAATGAAGAGAGTATCCAGAGTAATAAAAGTTTAACAAACGCAGTCAATATTCAAAACTTTTGATGTTTCATTTAAAAATAGGAATTTTTTTTACTTCTACCACCCTTAAAAAACCCGGTTTTGGATTAAACTACATTGAATAACTTTTTTTTTTTTTTTTTTTTGATATTTTAGCATCTTTACAAAACATTTTTATTTTATTTTCCCATCACTTAAAAGATTCCATTCATGAATCCATTGGTGGCAAAATAAAAATAAAAACATTTTTTAAAGGTGGTAAGTCACAAAATTGATATTAAAGTACAACTGAATAAATTTTACTTCGTATATTGTATTTAACCACCTCCATTATCCATGAATCCATTAACTAGTGGAAAAACCAAAGTAAAATAATTATTTTAAGCTGGTAAGATACACAAATTAATATATAAGTAAGGAAAGGGATGAAACAGCATTTATCAATTTAATCTCCATGAAATGTCACTAATGATCAATATCCTATCTGACCCAAAAAACATTGTCCAATAGAAAGTTAGTAACTTGGTTTTAATGTTAGTGTCCAGACCAAGAGAGAAACTGACCATATATATATATAAGCCTAAATCATTGTGCAATATGATATTTAAACTCCATTACCAAAATGGAGGAATAATAACGACCAAATTCACATAGAAAACTAAGACCAAACACAAAAACAATAATAAAAAAAAAAAATAAAAAATAAAACATTGAGGATCACAAAGATCATCAAAATAGAGGCAGATATTTCACCTTAGCAACCCAATCCGCAAACTCCTTAGCATTAGGTACAGTTGCTGATAGGAATACAAACCGAGAGTTCTTTGGAGCCATCACTATGCTCTCTTCCCATACCACACCTCGTTCCTTATCACGCATATAGTGAACCTCATCAAATATTGCCCATGCAACCTCTCTTGCAATTTCAGATCCTCTATACTGCATACTTCGCCAGATTTCTGTTGTCATCACCTGCACATTGACGTAATTTAGAAACTTATGATAAAATATCATAGACAAGAAGCATATAACTGCCACACGTAACCAACAACAACTTACCAAGCAAGAAGCATTAGGATCAATTGTGACATCTCCTGTCATCAAACCAACATCTGAAAATTCTTCTTTGAATTCTCGGTATTTCTGGTTGCTAAGAGCCTTGATAGGGGAAGTATATATCACCCTTTGCTTGTTCCGCAACGACATAGCAATTGCATACGAAGCCACCACTGTTTTTCCAGCTGAGGTATGAGCTGACACCTAATATGAAGAATAAGTCAATACGCTGTAACTCAAATTTTAACAGAAAACAATCATTAAAGATATAGGGGGAACCTCCAACTAAAATAGCAAGTGTAATACTAACAATAGGTCGTAATACTAGTGGAAGATTAAAGTTTCAACAGGAATTCACCTGAAATATAAAAATGTCAACCTAATCTGAGATAAAACGAAACATTTATCAAAATTTTAAAGTAGCACACCCTCTGTGTCAGATCGGATATTGTCCTCCTTTCCTATCTATCTAATTGTATAAATTTGTCTTAATATTTCATTTTTTATCAATGCTTATAATACAATGTTCTACTAAAATTTATACTTATTAGTTTGTTCCGCTGTTTTAACTCTTTTAAGTGCGTTAAAAATCAGCTAAGATTAATGTTGTGAAATGAAGGGAGAGAAAAAGGACCTCCAATTCGAATAAGTGACAAAGAAAGATAAAAAACTATTACAAAGGGATTATCATGAAATGATCTTACAAAGGGGCAATTTTTGTTCACAAAGTGGTATGAGCTTGGAATCAAGTATGAAATAAAGATGGTATGAACTATGGAGTTGTAACTTGATAATTAACATTGTGCTGGGTTAGATTAAAAAGTTATGAATATTATTATTATTATTATTATTATTATTATTATTATTATTATTATTATTATTATCATTATTATTATATCTCAAAAACATACAAAGTTATACAACCTATAGAAAATTAGTGGGAAGCCGAGATACAATCTGGGCCCCCACTCCTCTAGCTATAGAAAAGCCGATCCCAGTAAAGATATGAGTTGCAGCACGCGCCCTGCGCCCCAATATCCTGAGTTTTCGAGAACTTCTGGAATTATTTTCAAATGGAATTTACAAAACATAACATATTCCTCATCAGCCTGAAGACCATGAACAGCATTCCTATTTGTCGAAAATTTCAAACCTTGTCAACATTAATTCTGAAAGGATAAGAATGCAATTGTGTTGTTTCAATACTTGTTTCTTTCTACATAAGAAGTTAAGATCATTTTTAGCAATGTGGTAAGCATATGCATTGCCTCTACATCCGCCCTCAGACAAATTGATGTTTTACTAAACATCCGTAAACTTTTTGATTCCCATCCCCCCCTTTTATACATCTGACCTTGCTTATTGCTTTGATAAATTGAATTATAAAACTCGAAAAGAGTATGTATATGATATATGGATGACATTAAGACCCCTTTGGAGATATTCTACTCCATAATCTATATAATCAGGAATTTCAATTTATACAACAATAATAAACTACATATAGGCTCCAAATATCTAAACCTTAACAAAGTACTATGTCACAATCAACAGGAGAGTGCAAGTTTAGCACCTCACTCTAATGAAGCACTTCATAATATAATATCAAATTATCATTCTAACGTACTTGACATAATAATCAAACGAACAATTCGCAAATACCCCAGAACAATTTAACAAAATCCTAGAAAAATTCAGCAATAACCCAAAAAAATTCAACAAAATCCCAGAAAAATTCAGCAAAAACCCAGAAAAAATGAGGCAAGAAATATTACCATAACAGACTCGCAATTCTCAAGGCACTTGATAGCTTCAGACTGAAAAGGGTCAAGGGAGAAGGGGAATTCCTTGGCAGGGGTAGAGGTTGAAGAGTTAGTAGAAGAAGGAGGGACATAGCCTTGAGGGTATGAAACGTCATGGAAGCAAGCAATAGTATTGTTATCTTCTCTCATCATTTTAAGGGGTGGTGGTTTAGACTCCATTGTTGAGTTTTCTTCTTCTATTGATTTCCTCTTAGCAGAGCTCATTGAGGAGTTTGTTATGGCGGCACACAGAAGAGAGGGTGGAGAATGGAGGCGCCGAGTTATAGGGGCTGCGCCTGTTTCAGGTTGGACCCAATTTGTTTGTCAACCAAAGGGTATTTGGGATCACACATATCTAGGGCGGCAAACGATTCGAGTCGAGTTGAGTTTTTACTTGTTCAAACTAAGCCTGATAAAGATTTCAAGTGTTCAACATGTTCGAGCTTGAACGAGCTTCATAATTTTGTGTTCGAGCTTTGTTCATTAAGGTTTTGCCTTGTTCAAGCTCTCCTTTAGCTCGTTCGTTTGTGATTCGAGCTCAAGCTTAAACAAGCTCTAATTTGAATGAGATAAAACGTGAACGATCTCAATCAAGCTAATGTTAATCAATTTTGAAAAATTATAAGTATACTCTAGTCAGAAAAGTTTTTTGATGATATTCATCATAACAACAAGATAGGAACTAATTGAGTAATTGATATTATAAATGAGAAATTTGAGCAAATATACTATTCACTTTCTTAAAAACAATACTCCATATATTTTAATTTAATATGATGTTATTAACATGGCTAATTGATTATAATTGATTTGGTTCCATATTAAAATTGTACTATTTTAAAAATAATTAAAACAATGAAATTAATTGTTTCGAGCTTGAACAAGTTATAAATGAGCATATGAATGATCATTCGTACGAGTTATTAACGAGCCATGAACGAGTGTTTGTGAACATTAAATGATGACTATTCAATTCATTGTCAATTAGGACTTGCTCTAGCCTCTTTAGGGGTTATAACTTCCTTGGTCGCCCAACACATGTACTCTTTACCTGCTTATGCGTTCATAACACGAGACTTTACTACTCAAGTTGCCTTATATACGCATCACCAATACATTGCAGGATTCATTATGACAGGAGCTTTTGCTCATGGAGCTATATTTTTCATTAGAGATTACAATCCGGAACAGAATGAAGATAATGTATTGGCAAGAATGTTAGACCATAAAGAAGCTATCATATCCCATTTAAGTTGGGCCAGCCTCTTTTTAGGGTTCCATACCTTGGGTCTTTATGTTCATAATGTTGTCATGCTTGCTTTCGGTACTCCAGAAAAACAAATTTTGATCAAACCCATATTTGCTCAATGGATACAATCTGCTCATGGGAAAACTTCATATGGGTTCGATGTACTTTTATCCTCAACAAGTGGCCCGGCATTCAATGCGGGGCGAAGTATATGGTTGCCTGGTTGGTTAAATGCTGTTAATGAGAGTAGTAATTCCCTATTCTTAACAATAAGGCCGGGAGACTTTTAGGTTCATCATGCTATTGCTTTAGGTTTACATACGACTACATTGATCTTACTAAAAGGTGCTTTAGATGCACACGGTTCAAAGTTAATGCCAGATAAAAAGGATTTAGGTTATAGTTTTCCTTGTGATGGTCCCGGACGAGGAGGTACTTGTGATATTTCGGCTTGGGACGCATTTTATTTGGCAGTTTTCTGGATGTTAAATACCATTGGGTGGGTTACCTTTTATTGGCATTGGAAGCACATCACGTTATGGCAGGGTAATGTTTCACAATTAAATGAATCTTCCACTTATTTGATGGGATGGTTAAGAGATTATCTATGGTTAGACTCCTCACAACTTATAAATGGATATAATCCATTTGGTTTGAATAGTTTATCGGTTTGGGCGTGGATGTTCTTATTTGGGCATCTTGTTTGGGCTACGGGATTTATGTTCTTAATTTCGTGGCATGGATATTGGCAGCAGTTGATTGAAACTTTAGCATGGGCTCATGAACGCACACCTTTGGCCAATTTGATTCGATGGAGAGATAAACCAGTGGCTCTTTCCATTATACAAGCAAGATTAGTTAGATTAGCTCACTTTTCCGTAGGTTATATATTCACATATGCGGCTTTCTTGATTGCCTCTACATCGGGTAAATTTGGTTAATTTTTGTGTTGTCTTCACGAGAATATCATTTCTTTGGATGGAGAAGGCAAACCCCTTTCTTATACACTTTTACATCTAGGATCCGACTTGTATCATTGATACTAATAGGAACTGAACCATTATGGCAAGGAAAAGTTTGATTCAGCACGGGAGAAGAAGAGGAAGAATTTGGAACAAAAATATCATTTGATTCATCGATCCTCAAAAGAAGAAATAAGCAAAGTAGCATCATTGAGTGATAAATGGGAAATTCATGGAAAGTTACATTCTCTACCACGTAATAGTGCACCTACACGTCTCCATCGACGTTGTTTTTTGACCGGAAGACCGAGAGCTAACTATCGAGACTTTGGGTTATCAGGACATATCCTTCGTGAAATGGTTCATACATGTTTGTTGCCAAGGGCAACAAGATTGAGTTGGTAAGCATAATAAAATATTTTCATTTCTATGATCATCATCGATTGTAGATAGACCCTTTACCATTCTGTACAAATGGGGTATTCTATTTGTACAGATAAGGTAGAGGGCACATTCCTTTTTTATTTGTCCATTCGTTCCCAACTTTTTTTTGACGCGGGGTAGAGCAGTTTGGTAGCTCGCAAGGCTCATAACCTTGAGGTCACGGGTTCAAATCCTGTCTCCGCAAAATTTGAATTTTGTCCAAAATTTTAGGTTTGAATCTGTTAACTAGTAAATTAACTAAATAAAATACTACTAAATAAATATTGAAATTCATATTTATTCGGTTTTTTTTTTGGGGAAGTGAGAAAATAAAAGAATGCGAAGGATAGAATCACTACACTATCGGGATCGACTATAACTATAACCAAATTCTTTATCATAGTAAATAAATTTACTTTCCCTTGAGCGGATAGCGGGAATCGAACCCGCATCTTCTCCTTGGCAAAGAGAAATTTTACCATTCAACTATATCCGCATTTTTTCCTTCTTGAGAAGGAATATGTCCCTGCATATACATAGATATATAATATATGTCTCGATGATATTTGTGTAGAGTTGGACCAGATACTCTCTTTAGGTCGATTCCGATTAAATTCTTAATTTCTTTATTTATTTGATTCACTTCATTGAATTTGAAGAAATTTTGGTTTGACCCCTCCCTCTAATTTTGTTGTTTTCGTTATTTGTTTTGTTTGCCTTTTGGGGAACTTTTTAATTTTTTTGTTATATTGATTAAATTTTACTATGTCTCACAACCCGAAAGAATTCAAATTCGGGGGAGGGGTCATTTTTGGATCTGGAACAAATAGGTTCAAGAGATTAGAGAATTAAGCATACCCACCAGAAAGACTAATCCAATCCATAATGATGAACCGGAAAATACAAAATTTTTGTTACTTGACCAACCGTCGGGAGAAGCAAATACAACGGGTACGCTAATTAATAAGATTGATGAAGTAGCAATTAATGCAAAAACAGCCAATTGAAAAGCTATAGTCATACGTATAATCCTCCAAGCTATCAACAAACAAACTATATACCATTTGATCCCTTTATCAGTCATTGTACTATAAAGTAATAAATGTATCACGGAGGGATTTTAGACTATTACCACGAATTCATTGATTCTATATAATATCACTTATTACCGCTTTATTCAAAGATGGAACTGCTGGGAAATTATTAATTAATAATTAAATACTTAAATGGGCATGATAGATCATTTATATATAATATACAGATAACTGGATCACCCTATCAACTTACACCTAAAATTTTTCGACAATTTTGGATGGTATCAGCTCATAGAACCATGTTCTATTCGGAGGAATAAGAATAAAATAGAAATTGACTTATGTTGGAGAGATGGTTGAGTGGTTGATAGCTCCGATCTTGAAAACCGGCATAGTTCTTTGTTCAGAACTATCGAGGGTTCGAATCCCTCTCTCTCCTTTTGTTCATTCAATAGAATTGTTTCCTTCTTTTATTTGTTTTGCTTGGTCTGTTAAAAAAAAGAGAATGGCTCGGCTAGGTGAGATAGCTGAGCCAGAAAAAAAAAGAAATTAAATTACATTGAAATGAGTTGAAAAAAAAACAAGAAAAAAGGAATACTTTTTACGTATGACCTGATCCCTATATGTAATATGTATGATGGAAGCCAATTGATTTATACCTTAAAACGTTGAATTTCTTGTCTCAATTAAGGGGGGTTATTGAAAGAACAGGTTCAAAATCACGATCAATTCCTTTAAAAATCCTGCTGCAGCTGCACGAGCCCTCCCCGCATGCCACAAATGACCTACGAATTGGAAAAATCCTAAAACAAAATGAGAAGTAGCTAACCAACTTCTAGGATAGCATAATTGACTGCATTGATCTCGGTAGCCACCCCACCCACAGAATTTAAAGAACCTAAAGGAGCAAGAGTCATCTATTTTACGGAACGGCGTTCTTGCTAAGGTTGTATGTCTTTTTTCAGCCGACTCAAGTCCAAACCATTTGGACCTCTTAGGGGTTCTAACCAGGGAGCGCGCAAATCCCAATACCTCATAGTTTCTCCCCCAAATATAACTTCTCTAGTCGGAGAACGCATTATATACTTACCTAAACTAGTAGGTCCTTGAGCGGATCCCACGTTAGCCCCAAGACGTTGGTCTCTAACTAAAAAAGTAAATGCTTGAGCTTGAGAAACTTCTGGTCTAGTAGGTCTGTAAAACTCACTAGGATAAAGCAATATTATTGAACCAGACAAAGCAATGAAACCAAAGACAGATAAAGCACCCAAACTATAAGACAAATAAGCCTCTCTAGACCAGACAAGTGCACAGCGAGCCCATGCAAAAGGTTTAGTTAAGATATGCCAGATTCCACTAAGTATATAAATGAAACCTATCCATACATGCCCCCCCAATTATATCTTCCGAATCGTCCACACTAACAATCCACCCTTCTCCTCCAAAAGGCGATTTTAGTAAATAACTGTAGGGAATATTTCAAGCATCCCACACTTGAGCCCCACTGTGATCATACACTTAAGTATGGTGGCGTCCAAAGGGAAGGAAGCTAGAGTAAAAGAGTCGCCAACAAGTTTTAGGAACTTGTAAACCGTTCACAAGGTGAAGGTTACACCCCTTCACGATCCGTGAGATCGCTAACTCCATAGTGGTCTGGAACCATGACTGGATATTCGGGGATGAAGGTACAAATCAAACCTAAAAGAGATTGAACCTGCCCTGAATAGGCCTCTACTTTATTCTTCTCATATTCATGTGCGCTTTCTGAGTAACATACAATCAATAGGTTAACCCTAAACCTGTTTAATCTATGTTGGTTGAATATTAATGCACAAGCAAACCTATTATTGGTGATCACTTGAATTATAATCATATTAGCCTAAACAAGATTATTAATTATCTTATTAAGCGTGATTACAAGTACAAATTCCCTTTAATCCTACAAGAGAGGGCGTGATCAAGCAATAAAAATAATAATATGTATATCAAGCAACATAATAACAATCATCAATCATAATAATCTCAATAAAGTATAATAATATTAGCAAGATCCTAGGCATGATACTAAAAAGATTAATAACAAATCCTAGCATGTCACTAAACAATAAAAATTAAAGCTTTATCCCTAACATGATACTAAAACATGATATAAGGAAAGAATAAGAAGCATCATAGAAACATACATGATATTAGAAATATTAGTTATTACCCTAAACATGATACTAGGAATCATAAAGACATCCTAACATGATACTAGGAATCAAAACAATCAAAGCATGATTTCTATATCAAAATAATAACAATTAAATTACTTAATTGGATGCCTCGTATCTCTTTCTAATAACAAAATACACACGTTAGTAACTTCAAGGAAAATAATAAATCAAACAATTAAATTTAATAATTGAAATAGAGATTTGGGACCAAACCCTCAGAAATTATCAGCCTTTCACGTCTAGGGCGAAGACAACTTCGAACTTGGCTAGGTGTGTCTAGAACTTGTGAATGTGGAATTTTGTAGGAGGGGAAGGTTTAGAAAAAGAATAGAGAGAGAAATAATAGAATTAGATGGTTGTTAATAATTGTTGGTGAATGAAAACGAGGAGATACGACCCCTATTTATAGAAAAATAGTCCGAAAACAATAGAAAATACTTCAAGTTCTATACGGAATAAAACTGGCATCTATCGCCTGGCGCTGGTCGAAAGGTACCAGCGCCAGGCGACAGACATTAGTGCCAGGAGACAGATGTTAGCGCCAGGCGACAGGCTTGTCGTCTTGCGCTGAGCCAGAAATAAGACGCGCTTTGCACGCGGAATCCTCTTCTTAATATGATTAAGCAGCAAATTCCACGTTTATCAAATTAAAATCAGGTTTATCATAAAACACTTATTTTATTCCAAATAAGACTCTTTAAAATAATAATTATCAATCCTAATTCCATTAGAATTTAAAAGAACCTTCTAGATTATTCTAGAAAATTAAAATCAATCCTAATAACTTTAGGAATAATAATTAATAGGCCCTCCTCTAGATCATTGGGCCGCATATAAAATTCATTTCGGGCCCAATTTAGTATTTAGGCCATAACTTCCTCATTATTCATCTAAATTGGGCTTATAATATATCGTTGGAAAGCTCTTTTCGAGCCCGATCCAACTACACTATTATTAGACCCTTATCATGGACCAAACTAAACTGGACTGACTATTTTCATAAATAGAGTATATAAAAAGAAATATTTTCAAAAACAGAAAGAAAGATATTTTTATTAAAACGACCACATCACTAGACTTTCCACACTTTCACTTTATTCAATAATCAAATGACGTGAAAGGTATTCATCACTGGGTTTGGTTTTGGGGAGACACATTTGGGTGTCTACAATAACCAAAGATAATACTCGGACTAAGGGTGGCGTTGGCAATTTTTCTTACATCTCCGCTTCCTAGAGCCTAGGTATCATACATGCCCCCAAAATAAAGAGCCTTGAACACTAGAAGAAAGGCGCTTATACCTAACAAGATAAAGTGAATGCCCAAAATTGTGGTCATTTTATTTCTATCTTTCCACACATAACCGAAGAATGGAAAAGATTCTTCAAGAGTTTCAGGGCCTAAAAGTGCATGATAAATACCCCTAAAGCCCAATACGGCCGACGAAATTAAGTGAAGGACTCCTGATACAAAGTATGGAAAAGTGTCTATAACTTCCCCGCCGAGGCTTACCCCCCAACCTAGAGTAGCTAAGTGGGGAAGTAAAATTAATCCTTGTTCGTACATCGACTTCTCTGGTACGAAATGAGCCACTTCAAACAGGTTCATTGCTCCGGCCCAGAATACAATTAATCCGGCATGGGCTACATGAGCTCCAAGTAGTTTACCAGATAAATTGATAAGTCGAGCATTCCCGGCCCACCAAGTGAAACCGGTGGTTTCTTGGTCACGTTCGGCTATAGTTAAAGTTCCATTAAAGAGCGTTTCCACGGGGTAGAACCTCCACAGGGAATACAAGGTTTTCATGAGGCTGATCTTGAGCCGCCATCCAAGCACGAATACCTTCGTTTAAGAGAATATTTTTGGTGTAGAAAGTTTCAAATTCAAAATCTTCCGTTGCACGGATTTCCTAGGAAACGAAGTCATAGGCACGTAGGTTCAAAGCCAGACCGACTACTCTAAGAGCACTCATCCATAAACCGGTTATTGGTACAAATAACATAAGGAAATGTAACCAACGTTTATTGGAAAAAGCAACCCTAAAAATTTGGGACCAAAAGCAGTTAGCCATGACCATTGAATAAGTTTCTTCAGCTTGGGTTAGGTTAAAAGCCCTTAATGTATTTGCCCCATCACCGTCTTTAAATAAAGTATTTTCTACGGTAGCGCCATGAATAGCGCATAGTAGAGCGACACCCAATACACCGGCAACTCCCATCATATGAAATGGATTCAGTGTCCAATTATGAAACCCTTGAAAAAGAGAATGATTCCCAATTGGACCTAGTGGATATATAGCTGCTACACCAAAACTAGGTGCAAAGAACCAACCAGACTGACCTAGTGGATAAATTAGGAATACAAAAACAAAAACAGCAATTGGACTAGAGAATGCGATTGCATTACAAGGGCGTAATTGAATGGATCGAGCAAGCTCGAATTAACGTAACATAAAACCTATTAGTGTGAAAGCATCATGAAGAGAAACAAAATTCCATAGGCCGCCTAATTGACACCAACGAGTAAAGTCTCCTTGTGCTTCAAGACCCCACAGTAACAATAAAGAGTGGGCTAAACTATTAGCTGGAATAGAAACTGCTGCGGTTAAGAAATTGCAACCTTCCAAATAAGAACTGGCCAATCCATGGGAATACCATGAAGTTACAAAGGTTGTACCTGTAAACCAACCTCCTAAGGCGAAATAAGCACAAGGAAAGAGTAATAGCCCAGACCAACCTACAAAAACAAAACGGTCCCTCCATAACCAGTCATCCATACTATCAAATAATTTTTTTTCGCCTTTAGTAAATTTACCAACGGCTATAGTCATAGTGATCCTCCTATTCAACTACTTCAACCATTTCCGAGCGCCCCATAGCATTTTTTGGAGTCCGAGAATTCGATCATTTAATTTATGGATGGTTTGATTTCTCGTATAAGAATAACCCTTAACTATAAGATTCGAAAAAAAATTATAATTATAATTAAAATAAATTCCGAAATCCAATTATTCCTTAATTTGAACTTATTAGACTCAACTATTAATCTTTGGAAAGAGCTCGTCAAGGAACAACTAATCTACTCGCTCGTTACCGACTGATCTTCAAATCGACCTTTTCTTTTCTTTCTATCAACGAATTCAATAAACATAATTGTTGCATCTTGTTCATAAAACGGAGCAAAAGAAATAAATATCTTTTGAGATTATTCTCGAATAAATATATGTTTAGTTTTTGTCTATTTATAGTTAGTTTTTTCCTTCCGATTAATCGAAAATGTCAGAATATATCGTTTCACTTTCACGGATCGAAGAAAGATACAGAGAATTTTCTATTTTTTACTTAATTTGAATTCCATATGATATTCAATAAACAATAAATTACTAGGAAACTTAAAATGATAACTTCTTTCACGCATACATTCTCTATCCCATTGTCGAAACAAAAATATGGGATGCATGGATATAGAAATAGTTGGTACAGGAAACCACACTATCATCGCAATCTTATTTGATAGATAAGATCGAAATGCATTCCATTTTGGAATCAAAGAAAACCAAGATATGGAAGATGGCTTTTTTAGGTTGTGATTTGAAATAACCACAAAGTTTTCTCCCTTCTAGGTGGAAGAGACTCGCCAATTTATTCCTATGGAATAACTAGGAATACAAAGATTTAATCGAAAATATCGACAAATTCAAGCCGAGTTTAAAGAAAAAAAAGTCAACTGTTCCAATTTAATCTCTATCAAATTTGAATATCAGAATAGTGGGTATATTCATGATTCAATAGGCCAGGTCCACTTACTTTTCATTTGTTGATTTCGAACTTTTCCATTCCAAGAAATTTGATTCAAATAATCAAAAATAGGAATGGTTGCTGATTCGAGAAACCGCTTATCATTATAATATAATGAATATTAGTTCAACTTTATAACTACTACTAATAAGTATAACTTATTATACTTAGAAAGTTGCTTCTTTTGTACTTTCAAAATATCAACAAACAATATTTTTATTCCCTGCTCAAATAGACTGTAGTTTTATGAAAAACCTAAAAAGCCCCTTATCGGATTTGAACCGATGACTTACGCCTTACCATGGCATTACTCTACCACTGAGTTAAAAGGGCCCTTTTAGCCAATTCTTGGCTTAATCATTATGTATATCCACCAAAAATATATCTATGCACATAGATTACATACAATAAGTTATTATATACTATCATTAAGTAACCAGATAGCAGCTAGGGACTCGTTTCGACATGCGTTAATAGGGTTTGTTTAAATTAAACTCCCTTTTTTCTTTCTATTTGACAACGAAAAGTATTCTGTAATTTCATATTATCTCGCGTTCTATATTAGTATTAGATTAATTATTAATATTCTAATTAGTATTAAATAAATTATTAATATTCGATTCATTTTTAATAAACAAATTAGTTTATATAAATATTTAATAATTTTTGATTTTCTAGCGAGTGAATGATTCATAAATGAGATTGAAATGACAAAAAAATTCTATGGAATTGTGTAAGACGGAAAGTTCTTTTGAATCTGATTATTCGATTATATTGACAATTTCAAAAAACAGCTCATATTATGTTCATAGTATGATGGAAGTTTAGTCCGTATGCCTCCATCGTCTAGCGGTTCAGGACATCTCTCTTTTAAGGAGACAACGGGGATTCGACTTCCCCTGGGGGTAGGGTACTACAAAAGGAATTTGATCATAGATTAGCAATAAGCTTCAAATTGAATTGGTTCTTCCTGGGTCGATGCCCGAGCGATTAATGGGGACGGACTGTAAATTCGTTGGCACTATGTCTACGCTGGTTCAAATCCATCTCGGCCCAACAATCCGCTCATCCATTATGAGACGAAGGTTTTTGTCTTCCCAAAACGGCTGATATACGTAAAAAACTAATCTAATTTTCTGTTATACTTTCTTTTTTTCTATTTGTTTGCTTTATTTATTTGTTTCGGTAAATTATAATTTTGATCAGAATAATGATCAAGATTCATATTATGGTATTGTCTTTAAGTTAAAATTGTTAAAGTATAAATAGAAAAAAATAGAAAGAAAAAAAGATAACTCTTTTTCTTTATTTTATCAATAGATTTTGAAATAAGAAAAAGTACTAGCAATTCATGTCGTTCTCACTAAATAAAGTCCATATTCTTTTTCTTTATAGATACTGTATACTTTAGTACCCTAGGATTGTAGTTCAATTGGTTAGAGCACCGCCCTGTCAAGGCGGAAGTTGCGGGTTCGAGACCCGTCAGTCCCGACGGATCCAATAATCAATAAATATATCAATGGATCTTTCCACTTTTTTGGAAAAGAACAGCAATAGAATTTCACTTTTAATAGGAAGTCTTCGGATGATTCTTAGGTCTTTTTTTTTCTTTTTGAGTTTATTTTCTTCTCATTTTCAAACAAATAGAAAAATTTCCATTACTTGAACTAGAACAAATTCCTAAAACGGATATGTGGCTTAGTACTAGAAAATTTTTTGATTGGTAAGATTTTATGTAGGATTTCAAAAGATAACATAGTAGGTCTGGTTTTTTAATTTCTCGCGTCTATCTAATGGAATAGAATTCTAGATGTTTCTCGGGAGTACATGTATAAATAGAATTTGTTTCTTGTACAACACCCAATTTTTTATTAAAATTACATTGACAAAATACTTTTCAGATTGATCCCATTTCCTTCTATTTTTTATTTTTGGATTTTTGTAACCAGCGGAAGTGGAAACGAAAAAGTGAAACTTCATTAGATGATTGATTGTAGAAGAAAGACGTCAGGTTCTGGAAAAAGAGTAAAAAAGAACGATAACTCAAGGGAATTCTTGATTAGCTAACAAATTCCATTTTTCTTTTTTTGGATTTAGTATGGATAAAAGAGCTTCCTATAGTATACTATTCAATTCGTGACCGCGAATTGATATGATAGCTCAGATATTGTTATTCCTGATACTAATCTGATTCAATATCATCAACATGTAAAACTTGGATCATCTCTATGGGATTAAATCCCGAGTTAATGGTACGTAAAAAAAAACGATAAGATTATGGAAGTAAATTTCTCGCATTTATTGCTACTGCACTATTCATTCTAGTTCCTGCTGCTTTTTTACTTATTATCTATGTAAAAATGGTTAGCCAGAATGATTCATTTGAATGAAACTTGATTTCGTAGTTCTTTGACGGATTCCAATTGCGTTTCTTAACTGAAACGAGCAGGCGCAAATCAGCAATATTCGATGAGAGCGAATAGTATGGTATACTATCAATTAGATTAGTCTTTTTTAGTGTAAGACGCTGTACTATAAACTATAATTTATGATAAAGATACAAACTTAATCCCAGTACTTGCCGAAAGAATCAAAGAAAAAAAAAGTAAAGTTTGGTATATATTAAGAAAAAACCAAATTAGTAATTTTTTTTTTATCATTGTCAAGCCAACCCAAGAAGAAAAGTAATTGAATTGATTGGTTGGTGGATAGATGCTCGAAAGAGTTCGATGGGATGAAAACTTCTCTGAATTTTGAATTGAAATATTGAAACAAAAGGGATCCGCTGTTCCCCATTATACTTATAAAACTTATCTAATTGAATTTTGATAAGAGTCCATTCGTGGAAATTTAAGAAAAATTCAATTAGATAAATTTCCTATCATCTATATCTCCTTTAGAAATATAAACATGGGAATTATTGAAATATCTTTTTTATTGACATTATTATCTTTAAATACACTTTGTGAAGCGATCGATAAAACAAATGATAATGATACAATTTTATTCCTCAACTAAATTAAATTAGCATTTCTAGAGTCCACTTCTTCCCCATACTACAAGTGAAAGAGAAAATGTAAAGACTACCATTAAAGCAGCCCAAGCCAGACTTACAATATCCATGTGAAATATGTCCCCTATTTCTATGAATATGAAGGACTTTTTCCATTTTTGTTTCATAATAATAGTGAAATCCCTAGTATAGAGTAAAATTTTTTGGGGATTATTCCTTTAATGAACTAATCCAATACCTGAATACTCAGCTCAAAGACTCTTTTGAGTTTTTATAGAAACTATATTACGCTTTTCTTTATCCAAAATTCGAAATTGGTTAGATATTCCCTCCCGCCGACTTCAAGGCCAAGTCAGTAATCGCATCAATAGGGCTGGAAGGGAATGAAGAGTTTTCGATAGTCCTTCTACTACTTACTAAAATTCAAATCTTTTCTTGAATCCTAGACACAAGAATTTATAGAACTTTCTTTTTTGAGAACCCCACAAGTACGTACCAAGAGACCTCTTCTTCTCCTTCCCCTCGGCCGACGAAGAATTCGGGGAGTTATCGATTATAGCAGTTGATAAGGGAGTTCGAGTCTTTTGTTAATTAATTAGAATCAGGCGACACTCGGATTTGAACTAGGGAACAAGGATTTGCAGTCCTTCGCCTTACCACTCGGCCATGCCGCCAAAACGATACAAAATAGACGATACTTAAATAGTCCCTTTTGGGGGTAGATTACTGCACTTCGTTTTTTATTTATTGGACTTGCATTTTGAATCTGTTTTCCTTGGTTGCCCTTCCACTACTTACTAAAAGAAAAATCTTTCTTTTTTTGTTTGATTCGATTCAGAACAAAAACTACGGACTTTCAGTCAAAATTCATGATAAACACGATCAATTGGAACCATTAACTATTGGCTTGACTGCAGTTTCATGAACGATTCGCAAATTTTGATTTTAAATTATGTTTACCTAATGACATAAGAAATTCCAACGGATAACTAATCAGTATTGCATCTTTTCAAGAAAAAATCGAAAACTCTTTATTTCCTTTTTCTTTTTCACAATTGCAATTATAACAAGAATTATGAGTATATGTAAACCCCGAAACCAGAACAAAAATTACACAGATGACAGTCAAGTATCTTATATATGATATATAGATATTTGCATGTGGTTAAATTGACTATTTAATAGAATAAACATAACCCGCTTTACAATACAACGATATTTTAGTAATTCTACAAATAGAGTACTAAGATAGGTAAAAATATCTCTTTTCTACGCAAATCCCTTTTTTTATGTATTGTTACAAAAAGGCCAAAAATATTGATTAAATAAATGAACTCTTTATTGTTTCTGATTATTATGTCTTTATCTCGGCGGAGGGATCAAATCCTGCATCTGTTTCGTTTTTGGTATCCAATCGGGTTGGAATATGTAATATCATAATAATGGTAGAAATGGAACTGATATTCTATACTAAAACTCAATTTTATAAATCGAATTTAAGTTAAGTATAAGTAGCAGAATTCTTTGTATTAAGAATGTTTTATCAGTTCCTTTTGTATCTGTTACATTTTAAAATTTGAGTAGAAACTTTTCTGTATTCCCCCCTTCATACATATTTCATACATTCCATATATGCTCCTATATGAATATATAGTTTTTGTGTCAAATTTTATGTGATTTAGTAAACAAAATTTAAATTCCATCAGAGATAGCTTGGTCTATATGATTCAATGAAGAATGAGCCAAAAATTGAATTTTTCAATAAATGCGGAATTGCGTGCAAATGCTACAGGATGGAAATGGGGGATGTCTACAAACCCTAGGTTTAATCAGATACAATTTGAAGGATTTTGGAGGTTCATTGATCAGGGTTTAACGGAAGAACTTTATAAGTTTCCAAAAATGGAAGATACAGACCAAAAAATTGAATTTCAAATATTTCTGGAAACATATCAATTAGCAGAGCCCATGATAAAAGAAAAAGATGCTATATATAAATCACTTACATATTCTTCGGAATTTTATGTGTCCGCAGGATTAATTTGGAAAACAAGCAAGGTGATGCAAGAACAAACAATTTTGATTCGAAATATTCCTCTCATGAATTCCCTGGGAACTTTTATAGTAAATGGAATATACAGAATTGTGATCAATCAAATATTGCAAAGCCTGGGTATTTATTACTGATCCAAATTGGACCGTAACGGAATTCCGGTCTATACCGGCACCATAATATCAGATTGGGGAGGAAGATCAGAATTAGAGATTGATAGAAAGGCAAGGATATGGGCCCGGGTGAGTAGGAAACAGAAAATATCTATTTTAGTTTTATCATCATCTATGGGGTCGAATCTCAGCGAAATTCTGGATAATGTTTTCTACTCGGAAATTTTCTTGCCTAATCTGAATGATAAGGACAATAAAAAAAAAATTGAGTCAAAAGAAAATGCTATTTTGGAGTTTTATCAACAATTTTCTTGTGTGGATGGGGATCCGGTATTTTCGAAATCCCTATGTAAGGATTTACAAAAAAAAAATTCTTTCAACAAAGATGCGAATTAGGAAGGATTGGTCGACGAAATATGAACTGGCGACTGAACTTGTAACGAGTTGAGCATAAAGCTGTTCGAGTTGGGCTCATTTACTTAATGAGCCTCAAATTTATGTTTGAACTCTTTCAATACTCAATAAACAAGCTTTGACAGAGCTTTGACCGAGCTTGTTCGCGAGTTATTTACAAACGTATCAGCTCATTTGCACCCCTACACATATCGTTCTCTTCGTTAAAATATTTTAAAATTGGTACTTATTAACAATCCCAACTTCCATTATTTTACTTTTAATAATCTCAACTATCAAATATTATTTAATAATCCGAACTTTAAAGGGTATTTGCTTTCATTGGTCACAACCGGTCACCGAACCTTTTTTTACAGGTTACGGGACACATGTCACCACGTGATTGGTTGGAAATTTTTTTAAAACATTAATAAAAAAAAATTAGCCCCCCACCCTCCTTCTCCGACAAACAACCCCCCCCCCCCGAAACCCCCCTATCACTCCGGGGAATGCCGATTTGGCGACCCCCACCCTCAAAACCCTCCCCCGTCCCCTAACCGCCACCATCAAAACAACCCCTTCCCCTAACTGCCACCCTTGAAACGGCCCCCCACCCTTCCCCCACCCTTGAGACCGGTCATCTGAGACCAGTGAAAGCAAATTGTAATACTCCGTATTATAATTATATTTATATTTATGTATATATAAATTAATTATTTTATTTATTAAAATGATTTGTTTCATTTTAAAAAGAAATTATTTATTAATAAATTTTAAGTGTGTATAAATTAAATGGATTATGAATTAAGGCAACAAAGGTATTTTAGATTGGGTCAATCCTATTTAAATGAGTGGACCAACTTATTGGGAATTTAGGGGCCCAATAAGTTTGTAATACCCCTGTAGACACCCAAATGTGTCTCCCCAAAACCAAACCCAGAGATGAATACCTTTCACGTCATTTGATTGTCAAACGAGGTGAAAGTGTGAAAAGTCTAGTGATGTGGTTGTCTTTATTAAAATATCTCTCTTTCTGTTTTTGAAAACATTTCTTTTCTTACTCTATTATGAAAATAGCCAGTCCAATTTAGTTTGGTTCATGATAAGGGTCCAATAATGGTGTAGTTGGGTCGGGCTCGAAAAGAGCTTTCCAACTATATATTATAAGCCCAATTCCAATAAATAATGAGGAAGTTATGGCCTAAATATTAAATTGGGCCCGAAATGATTTTTATATGTGGCCCAATGATCTAGAGGAGGGCCTATTAATTATTATTCCTAAAGTTGTTAGTATTGATTTTAATCTTCTAGATTATTTAGAAGGTTCTTTTAATTCTAATGGAATTGGGATTGATAATTATATTTTAAAGAGTTTTATTTGGATTAAAATAAGTGTTTTATGATAAACCTGATTTTAATTTGATAAACACGGAATTTGCTGCTTAATCATATTAAGAAGAGGATTCTGTACAAAAGCGCGTTTTATCTTTTAATTAGCGCCAAACGACAATGTCTGTCGCCAGGCGCTAATAGCTGTCGCCTGGTGCTAATCTTGTCGCCTGGCGTTGATGTCTGTCGCCTGGCGACAGATGCTAGTTTTATTCCGAATAGGACTTGATTTGTTTCCGGAATATTTTTCTATAAGTAGGGTCCTAGACCTCCGTTTTCATTCATTAACAATCATCAAGAATCATCTCTCTCTAAAAGCTAGAAGCTTTCTCTCTCTCTATTCTTTTTCTAAACCTTCCCGCTTACAAAATTCCTCATACATTAGTTCTAGACACACCTAGCCAATTTCTAAGTTGCCTTCGCCCTAAACGTGAAAGGTTAATAATTTCTGAGGGTTTGGTCCCAAATCCTATTTCAATTCTTTAATTAGATTTATTGTTTATTATTTTCCTTGAAGTTACTAACGCGTGTATTTTGTTATTAGAAAGAGATACGAGGCATCCAAGTAAGTAATTTAATTGTTATTTTGATATAGAAATCATGCTTTAATTATTTTAATTCCTAGTATCATGTTAGGATGTCTTTATGATTCCTAGTATCATGTTTAGGGTAATAACTAAGATTTCTGATGTTATGTATGCTTATGATGCTTCCTATTTCTTTCTAATATCATGTTAGTATCATGTTAGGGTTAAAGCTTTGATCTTTTAATGTTTAGTGACATGCTAGGGTTTGTTATTAATCTTGTTAGTATCATGCCTAGAATCTTGCTAATATTATTATGCTTTGAGATTGAGATTATTATTATGATGATGATAATTGTTATTATGTTGCTTGATATATATTATATTATTGTTGTTGGTTGATCACGCGCTCTCTTGCAGGTTTAAAGGGAATTTGTACTTGTAATCACGCTTAATAAGATAATTAATAATCTTGTTTCAGCTAATATGATTATAATTCAAGTGATCTCCAATAATAGTTTTGTTTGTGCATTAAATTCAACCAACATAGATTAAACAGGTTTAGGGTTAATCTAATGGTTGTATGTTAGTCAGAAAGCGCACATGAATACGAGAAGAATAAAGTAGAGGCCTATTTAGGGCAGGTTCAATCTCTTTTAGGTTGGATTTGTACGTTCATCCCCGAATATCTAGTCATGGTTCCAAACCTATTGGAGTTAACGATCTCCTGGATCGTTAAGGGGTGTAACCTTCACCCTGTGAACGGTTTACAAGTTCCTAAAACTTGTTGGCGACTCTTTTACTCTAGCTTCCTTCCCTTTGGAAGCCACCATGCTTAAGTGTATGATCACAGTGGGCTCAAGTGTGGGATGCTTGAAATATTCCCTACAACCTCGTATTTTTATATGTATTTTTAATTTAAATAGTATTTCTTGAAGTATTTAAAGAAGTTGAAAGTAATTATTTACGAGGTTTTATATATTTAAAGAGTTTTATTAAAGATCCAATTTATTTATTTATTTAATATTTTTGAAATACTTTATTTTATAATTTAAAAATATTGGGGCATATGATTTTATAAAAGGTAATTTTTAAAGTCAATGGTATTTAAAGGAAAGTCAAATTGTAGTTGGAATAGAAAAGGGATCATTAGGGTAGGAAAGGAATTTTAGGTAGGAGGGTTTTTGAGAGAGGGTATAAATACCCATCATATGAGCAAAAATCAAACTTTGCCCAAGGTGGAGAATACCCAAAGGTAACTCTCATTCTCTCTCCTTTTATTTTCCTTTTCTTTCTTTTTTTCCCCTTCCCCTTTCTTCTTCCCCTTGCACACACGACGACCACCACCACTGCACATCGCCGGTGTGCCACCGCACAACCAGCGAAGCCAGCGACAGCAGCAGCGGCAACACCAGCGGGCGCGGCAGTAGCCCTGCTGTGGTATTGGGGCTGTGCGAGGCTTAAAAAATAATAAAAAAAATAAATTCTTTTTATTTTAATACTAAACTAGCCTTTAATTAATTGATGTTTTTGGGTATTTGTGATGATTTTTAATTATAAGTATGATGCATATAAATTTTCAGATTTGGTTTTGAATTAAAAAGCCCCAAATTGAAAACCCTACGTTTCTAAATTATTGTATATTGATGGAAATTGATTATGGGTGGTTTAAATTATTGAATTAGGTGTTTTAAAACATATTTACAGCAAGTTTTAATGATTTAATAAAGCTGGAAATTTTGTTAGTAAGTCATAATTAAGTTTCTTAAAGGGATTTTTGACGATCCATTAATTGGGATTAAAGTAAGGGATTTTAAATGATTTATGAGTGATTTAAGGAGTGTTTATATTGCTGGAAATTTGGATCTAATAGGTATTAATGCCTCTTTCTAATTTTGGATTGTAGGATATTTCCAAGTGAGTGACTTTGTGTAGTTGTGACGATTTTGAGATTGTATTCAAGGTACGTTCGTATACTTGGTATTAATTTGATGATGTAGGAACATGTTAGGCTTGAATAATTAATTCCAAGTAGTATTATGATAGGTATTAATTGGGATTTGTTATTTGGTTGATGTTGGTAATTGAATTATGAATCATGGATTATTTGTGATGGTTTGGTGATTGGAAATAATTACGTGTTTGACAAGAGGAAAATGTAGGTCGTTATCTACCTCTCCCTAGAGCCAAACTTAATTTGTAAACACTTGACCAACCCTAATACAAGTATATGGTAAGTCAAGGATCGAACCCAAAGGAATGAGTAGGAACGATGCTATAGCCTATGTCAAGCTAAATCGAAGAATATAAATGGTAGTGGTTGGTAACTAAAATGTCAAAAAGCTAACAAATCGAAGAATTCAATATGCTAAACACTAGGGATATAGGTTCCACATGCAAGCTCAATGATTATGCTAATTGAAGGATCACTTAATCAATTCAAACATTACAAAGGATACGCAATAGTTGCAATCAAAGGAATCCAAAAACTATCTCCTATAAGCCAAGATAGGGTTCACTATGAATGGCTAACTAGGAAAATCACAATCTCAATTAAAGCAATTTTCAAATCAAGGGTTCATGTCATTGAAATTTGCAATGCAATCTAGATTAATCTTATAGGTTGATCACTCCTAGTCTAATTAATCACATGCACAACTATGTCAACCAATTTAATTGCAACATTCAAATCAATTTAACCAATTTAATTGCAACATTCAAATCAATTTAGCATCATCAACTAGCAAAAATCATCAATCAAGCATGCTTCCCCTTCTCCCTAGCAACTAATCTACTCACTAAACATGGTGAAATTAAGAAACAAAACAAATTCAATCAAATTCATATTCATTTAAAGCTTAATCAAAAGAAAATCAATCAATCAACAAATTCTAGAGCAAGGAATGTAATCTCAATCAAAATTCAAGAAACTAGAAGGAATTGCATTAAAAGTAAATCAAAGGAAAGAAATCTTACAAACATTCATTGAATTGAAGAAGGAATTTCAAGATCAAATTGAAATCTAAGATCAAATTCAAGTACAAACAAGTAAATCTTAAGCTTCTCCCTCTACTTTCTCTCTCTACTATTTCTGGAAAAATTCTCTCTCTAGTACAAAGTTAAGTCGTCATAAAAAGGAAAGTCAAAAGCTATAAATAGGAAAATCGAGCGAAGGGGGCCGCACAGGCCGTGCGCATGCACAGACCAGCCGCACGCGCATAGCTGGGTCCGCACACACCCCTGTGCCGCGTGAGCGCACCCTTGTGTGGTGCACGAGGCCTTGGCTCCTTTGCTTGCTTGATCAAACTCCGCGCTCCCGAGCATCCCCATCATCAGTGCACTGGAGATGATGCTCGCGAACAAGGCAGTCCCAAAATGAGCAAATTGACTTGATTATTCACCTACAAAACACAAATAAAACAAAGAGAGAAAGCATAACAAAGTAAAACTAAAACTAAAACTATGAATTATCAATTAAAAATATGAAAAACTCATATAAACCAATTTAGAACCAAAGTGAATTATAAAAATGGAAAATCAAATAAAACTAAGAGAATTATATGAAAATGATGAAAGAAAATAAAGAAAATGAACCTAATTCTTATTCTTTTGAGCGCCATAAACGACGCTCATCAAATTCCCCCAAGCTAAACTTTTGCTCGTCCTCGAGCAAAACAAAATCAAACCCAAGGGAAAATGATGACACTACTCAAGCAAAGAAAGAAACAAGAAAATTAGAGAAGATAAGAATATACACTAACTCACTTTCGTAGGAATCACGGTCAATTTTAGTAACTAAAGACAAGCCGTTTAAACAACTAGATCGCTCTAGAGGACGAGTGATGCTCTCGTAAAGGTTTCCAAAGAGGTTAACCTATAACTCTTTTTATTAAAAAGGAGGCAAAGCAAAAAGAAAAGAAAAGAAAAAGTTTAAAACCTCGAAAAGAAAAGAAATGCTTATACAATGGATTTTTGCACATGATCAAGGCACGAAGGATATCAAACTTTATAAAACAACAATGGTAAGCACGCTCTAGGATATCGAGGGTTGATTGAAACATAGGGTATGCTAAGCGTAGAGAACTAATGAGGTGCAATCCACTTTCATCCCAACCAATCTAACCGCGTTCTCTCTAATGGCTTCAAATCTTCCCTTAGTAAGCGTCTCTATGGTTCCACGAAGGAACCGGAAAAGAATAGAATTTGAGGGTTCTCGACATCTTGACCTTGCATCCTTTTTCCTTAGGCTTTAACTCATAATGCCCTCCCTCGGTATATGACTCAACCACTAGGTCGAAAGGACTTTCCCAAAGGTTGTAACGTAAGGGCAAAAGGTTAGGGGTAGACTTAAAATTTAGAATTTGGTGGTACACCTAGGTTATGAAGCAAAGGTTGGCCACACCTCGACACCAAAACCTAGAAGTCACCAAACAAAAACAAACTAATACCCCCAAGCTTATTCAAAGCTATATCCACAAGCATATATACAAAAAGCGTAAACGCTTCTCCCCCAAGCGAAAAGGAAGCATTGTTCTCAATGCTTGAAAAGGGAAAAGAATCACATCAAATTGTTTTTTTTTTCACTCTTTTTTATGTAATATTCACTTTATCAAAGCAATTGTCCTTGCCTCTTTTAACTTTGGACGACTTTTTCATTATGCATTTATTAAGTCCTTACCTTTTTAAAACTTTGGACGACTTTTTCATTTATTCATTTGCCATTATTCACAATATATACAAAAGACGAGTTTGCTTACAAATAAACCAATATCCAACTTTACGAACCACAAACACCAAAAGCATGACCAATTGTTTCACAAAAACCAAAAATGGAACACAAAAAAAAACAAAAGGCTCAAAGTTCTAAATATGTGGCTTGAAAAGAAGGGGAAAGGCTCAAATGGTTAGCAAGACGGTAAATGTAAACCCAATGAACTAAAAAGAAAGAAGAAAATCCTAGAAATAAAAAATTACCACCCCAAAAAATGGCCTTTGTCCTTCCTAGTTGGTTCGGTCTCGTGTTTGAGAATTATGAGTCAAGATTCAAGATTAGGAATGCAAAGGTGAAGGATCCACGCCGCACAATAAAAAATGATGAAGGCTTGAAAAATAGAAATCCTCACACGGTTGTAGCAAAAACTTACAAAAGGTGTCAAATCCACCAAAGGAAGCAACTCCGTCTTACCACAAACCAAAAGAATCCGGCTTCAAGGCCCCAAAAGGTCTAAACTTCTACCTTAGCATACCCTATCCTAGAGTCAACCAAAGATACTCTCAAACCGTGCAAACCATTGTATTTAGGAAGAAAAATAGCCAATGTGCAAGTTCAAGTGGTACTAAGTCCAAAGTAAAAGCAAAAAAAAAAAAAAAAAAAACGAAGAAATAAAAGCAATGCCTTAAAAACATTTTATTCATATTCACAAAAACAAGTTTTGCTTTTTTTTTTTGTTTTTTTATTATATATTTTTTTATTTATAATATTTTTTTTATTTATAATATTTTTTTTTTGAGAATTTAAATAAAGGGACTAAAAACAAAATAAAGAGAACAAGGGATAAAAAGAAAAGAAAAGAATAGGAAAAAGAGAAAAGGAAAACATGAAGGAAGAAGAAAACAAAAGAAAAAGAAAAAGAAAAAGAAGAAAAGGAAAATGAAATGAAAAATAGAAAAGGAAAGGAGAAGTAGAAAGCAAGAAGGAAGTAATGCTAACACACATAAATCCCAATCAACAAACAAGTGAACATTCGGCCACAACGCCAATGTTCCCAAACACACTAGGGTGTTAAAAAGCAAACAATCTCGAACCATTCAACTTCTCCTAGAACTAATCCTAGACTAAGAAACCAAGAAAAGAAAAAGAAAAGAAATAGAAAGATCTCACCGGGCGCCAAAGCTATTGCACATTAAACAAGGCGAAAGAGCACCTTTATGAATCGTCAAAATCCAAAGCATAAGCAATAGAGCAAGGTGAGAAATAAAAAACTATATACAAAGAAAATTGTTAGTAACTTCAATACAAAAGGAAAGAAGAAAATAGAAAACAAAATGTTGGAAAATAAAGAAAAAGTAAGTAATAGTAGCAGTAAGGGTCAGAATCATAAAACTAAAATAGTATCAGGAGACAAGAAATCAGACAGTCATCATCAGGAATCATCATAACAAAGACACAGAGAAAATGTAGCGGACAACGATCAGCGAAACAAGCAACAAACCAATAACCGGGCAGAGAAATCAGCAGAATTACAACAGTATCGTCATAAAACCAAACGACACAGAGATCAATACCAGAAGCATAGGAGACCAGGAATGAACTACAAAAGTAGGGGGATATGGTGAAGCATAGAAACAAATGGCATAAAGCACCCCCAAGCTTAAACTGGACTACCCCCTAACTCTAAACCTAAAGACATATAGGCAATCGAGAAACATCATATAAAGCACATAAGAAGGGGGGGGGGTAGCCATGGTAGTATCACTCCGCACTATGGTAAGGGGTAGAATGAGAACTCCCCTCACCGGTCTCCATCACATGACTAGAGCTAGCCATCTCGCTCACGTCCATGGGAGCCTTACCCCTTAACCTACCTTCCCTCCTAGCTCTATCAACCTCAAAATAATGAGACCAATCATCTAAGACCGGCTCACCCGACCTACCCCACCTTCCAAAAGTCTCAGGGTCTGGAAAGGGCGAAGGATTAGCCAGATCATATGTATAATCACAACCACCAGGTCGCCGATAGTCGTAAGTGGCCGGGGTGGTGCCTATGATAGAACTAGGGTGAATATGAGGGCCCTCCCAATAAGGGTAGCAAGGCCGAGGACCAATGGTAGGATCAAAAGGTTCCCATTGAGGAATAGGTCCATGTTGGACCGGGAGATACGGGTAATTAGGGCTCGATCTCCCCCCTCCGAACATGCAAATCGTACAATTGATTTGTATGATAGTTATAACAAAGATTAGGGGTTTGCATAGAAGGCATAGAATATAACACATTAGCAATAGAATCAAGCCTAGCATGAATAGTTGACAAATCAAAAGTAGAAGGAGTAGGAGAGGGGGAAGGAATAGGTGTACCTTCCGGTTCAACCGTGGGAATAGTTTGAACATTCGATGAGAAAGCATTGGTCGAGCGGCCTCTTGTATGATTCGTCCTACGTCAAATAGAAGGATCAATATCTCGCATCGGAGGCCTCCAAGATAAGGAATCTTTCTCTTTTGGTCGGGTAGTTGCCTCTTTGCATGGGATTAAGAACCATTCTTTAACCCAGGAAACTTTCCAAATGAAGACATCATCCTTTCTAGTACGATCGAGGAACTTTTGGTTCACAAGGGTGGAGATGTTGAGGAAACGAGAAGAATATTTTTCTCGAGGATTAATAATTGGGGGAAGCTCATTTAACAAAGTCTTATAGTCGTCATTGATGCAAAGAGCTAGGATAGAAATCATCCCTCCCAACTGGATGCTCCCCGATAGGCTAACTCCATAAAGGATATCCAAGAATCGATTGATCAAGTGCTCCGTGAAATCCACTAGCTCAATCTCAAAGTCATTTTGGTCGGCTATCCACAACCAACAAAGCTCCTCTCGAGAGGTAGCTCCCAAAGAGTTCTTGGAGCAAAGAGCGTAAGTGAGGAGACGGTTGAAATACCGCATAGCTGGATGAATCATGGAGGCGGTCTTGGAATTTTGAGTCTCATACTTCCCTTCCTCCGAGATACTTCTCCACCAACGTTGCTCATTATATCCATGGTCATCTGCCATTCTACCATGCGCCGGATAGATACAATGTTCCGCGCCCGCGGCCCATGGAAACTTGAAGTATGAACATAGTTGAGAATCCGTGAATGAGTGATCATGATTGAAAAGTTGGAAAGTCAAAATCCTTGAGGAATCGTCACTCGATTCTCGGACTACTTCAAGAGAAGAAAGAAATTCATAGGTCACCCTAGCATAAGTAGGGGCGCTCAAATCCAAGAACTCTAAAAGATCAAGGCCCTTTGCAAGAAGCCGAACGTCCTCATCTATGCCGAGAAACTTGGTTGTTGCTTGATCGTAGAATCTTGTTGGTCTTAGCTTTCTCTTGGATAGACGCTTGAAACGATCCCAATGCGATTCTTTAGAAAATTCAATGCCGAATGTCTCTTCTACCTCGGGTGGAGGTGGAACAACATGCCTAGGTTTGCTTGAACTTGATCTTGCCCACTTCTTGTGACGGATTGGAGCCATCTACAAGAAGGAAAACAACTCATGAGCAAATCTTACATTTGTCATATTTCAATAATAAGCATAAGTAATTGCTCAAGAATCAAGCACACATGCAATATCTCAAAATAGAAACAAGAGATGGCTACATATGAACAATGCCATTAATACAGAATCATGAATTTGAAGCAAGTAAGCATGAATTAAAGGAAAAAATGAACATAAGAGACCAAATTATGAATCAAATTGAGCAAAATAATCTCAAACATTGAATTATCAAAGCAATAAAACCATAATAAAGAATACCCATGAGAGAGAAAATGACCAACAATGGTGAATCAAGGAAACAAGCAAATTATACAAATTCATCGTGAAAAAGCTTCAATTTAACACTCAATGATATCATTCAACACAAATTACAAGTTAAAAGAACCAACAATGGAGTTCTACCATGAAAGCAAAAACAAGGTTTCAAGCTTGAACAATGAGGAAGAAGATGACTAGAAAATTAGAAATTATACCTCAATGAAGCCTTGAATTACTTGCAAATTGCACAAAATGAAGATTTAAGAACAAATAGAACACCCAAAGACAAGTTCCAAACCTCAACACAAATCCTCAAAATTTTGAAAAAACCCCAAAATTTTCGAAATTTGGGTTCGAAAATCTGGAATTTTTAGTAAAATTCGAAAATGAGATGAGTTTAATGTAATTTGATCTTAGAATGAAATAAAAGAGGTGAAATTGATATGATTTTGTAAGAAAAATAACAGGGTTTGATGAGAGAATGAAGTTGGGAAAATTGGGCAAAAGTCGGGGAGAGAGAAAGGAGAAATAAGGTTGGTGCGTTTTGGGGGTGATAAGGGGGTGCTGAACGCACTGGTAGCTGGCGACGGTGCGTGTGCGCAGGCGACAGCGGGGGGGATCTGATTCTTGCTTGGGGCTGCGATGCTTGGCTAAAAATCTCTGCCTACCTGGTGCGTGCGTGTAGCCAGGAGGTGCGTGCGCACCAGGTAGGGGCTGGTTTGGTTCAAAAAATCAGGCCAAACTCTGAACCGTGTGGTGCGCGCGCGCAGGGATGGGGTGCGTGCGCACCAAGGGGGTACGGGGATGGTTAAAAAACCGTCAATTTTTTGTTAAAGTTAGCGAAAAATTTCTGACACCTTTGGTGCGCGCGCGCGATCTTTGGTGCGCGTGCACCAAGCAAGAATATTTCGGCCATGAATTTACTCTCGTGTTTGCATAATTAGATATTTGAAAGCGCATTCGAAAAAGAGTAGAAAATCAATAAAAATGCAAATATGAGAGCATAAAACCCCAACAAGCTTTCCACCTAAACTTAACCAAACCTCGAGAAAGCTTGAAATAACACCAAAATTGTTGGAAATTTTCTTCGATCCAATCTCATGGTACCTAAAATTAAGAAAAAAAAAAGAGGAATAGGAAAAATTCTCAAGGATAAAAGAAGTATAGAAAATCGTGAAATCAAAGGAAAAAGGTTAGAAAACAAGGTTGCCTCCCGGGTAGCGCTTGTTTAACGTTATAGCTCGACGTCCTCCACCAGTTAAGGTGGTTGTCGGGAAAGCAATGAGTGAACAAGGCCAACAAAAGCACCGTCGAAATACTTCTTGAGACGATGGCCATTGACCTTAAATGGACAAGAAGAATCCATCATTGAGACCTCTACAACACCACTTGGAAAAACATTCTTGACCAAATAGGGACCGCTCCATCTTAACATGAGCTTTCCGGGAAACAACTTCATTTTTGAATTGTAGAGAAGAACCTTATCGCCAACACAAAAATCTTTCTTCTCAATAAGCTTGTCATGCGTTTCCTTGGAATGAGCTTTGTACACCTAGCACAATCATAAGCATCAAACTGAAGCTCCTCTAGCTCATGAAGATCCAACCACCTTTTCTCCCCCGCATTGCCAAGTCAAAATTTATCTTCTTGATTGCCCACAAAGCACGGTGTTCAATTTCAACTGGGAGATGGCATGACTTGCCATAGACTAGGCGGTATGGAGTGGTACCTATAGGGGTCTTAAAAGCCGTTCGATAGGCCCAAAGAGCATCATCCAACTTATCCGACCAATCCTTTCGATTTCTTGCAACCGTCTTTTCAAGGATAAGTTTGATTTGACGATTAGAGACTTCCACTTGACCGCTCGATTGAGGATGATATGGGAGGCCGAATCTTTGATGGACTCCATGCTTCCTCAACATCTTTTGGAAGGCATGGTGGATAAAATGAGAACCGTTGTAGCTTATCACCGCCTTTGGTACCCCAAATCTTGGAAAGATTATCTTCTTAAACAACTTCATAACCACCTTGTGGTCATTAGTTGGGGAGGCAATGGCCTCAACCCACTTAGACACGTAACCAACCGCCACAAGAATATATTGATTTCCGAAAGATGAGGGAAATGGCCCCATAAAATCAATACCCCACACATCAAACACTTCCAACTCAAGTATGGGTTGTTGAGGCATTTCATTTCTCTTGGAGATGTTCCCAACTCTTTGACATCGGTCACATGTCTTGACAAAGCCCCATGAGTCCTTAAAGAGATATGGCCACCATAAATCGCATTGAAGGACCTTAGTGGCGGTCTTAGAGACACCCATATGGCCCCCGCTTGGATCCGAATGACACATTTTCAAAACACTAGGCACCTCTTCGTTTGGCACACAATGTCTAACTAAGCCATCGACCCCCCGCTTGTATAAGATGGGATCATCCCACACATAATGCCTTGCCTATCTCTTGAGCCTCTTTCATTGGTTCTTAGAAAAGGAAGGAGGAACTCCCCACATGCAAGAAAGTTCACTAAATCGGCAAACCATGGGAACTCCTTTGCTTCAATAGCATATAAGAAATCATCAAGCATCCTATCCTCAATTGGAGAACCATCATCATGAGTTTGAGAATCTTCTAAACGAGAAAGATGATCCGCCACAACATTTTCCGCTCCTCTTTTATCCCTAATCTCAATGTCAAAGGTTTGGAGCTCAAGAACCCACCGAATCAACCTTGGCTTGGACTCTTTCTTGGCAAAAAAAAACTTGAGAGCCACATGATCCGTGAAGACAATGGTTTTGGAACCCAATAGATAACAACGGAACTTCTCAAAAGCATGAACTATAGCCAAGAATTCCTTTTCCATTGCAGTGTAATTCCGTTGAGCTCCATTTAGAGTCTTGGACATATAATAGATCACATGAAGTTTCTTGTCCACTCTTTGACCCAAGACACATCCTATTGCCGAATCACTTGCATCACACATCAACTCAAATGGTAAATCCCATCTTGGAGCTTGAACAATAGGAGTAGAGATTAAAGCTTTCTTCAACTTATTGAATGCCTCCAAACACTTATCATCAAACACAAACTCGACATCTTTTTGAAGAAGATCATTGAGGGGCTTTGCAATGAGCGAGAAATCCTTGATGAATCTTCTATAAAACCCGGTATGCCCTAAGAAAGATCTCACTCCCTTTACATTCACCGGAGGTGGAAGCTTTTCAATGACTTCAATTTTAGCTTTACCCACCTCTATCCCCTTGTGAGAGATCTTGTGGCCAAGGACTATGCCTTCCTCCACCATGAAGTGACATTTCTCCCAATTCAAGACCAAGTTCACCTTCTCACACCTTGCAAGACATTTTTCAAGGTTTTCAAGGCATGCCTCAAATGAAACACCTCCTACGGAGAAGTTGTCCATAAAAACCTCCATCTCCTCTTCCAACATATCTCCAAATATATTCATCATGCATCTTTGAAATGTCGCGGGAGCATTGCAAGGGCCGAAGGGCATTCACTTATAAGCAAATGTACCATATGGACAAGTGAAGGTTGTTTTCTCTTGGTCATCCGGGTGGATAGGGATTTGGAAAACTCCCGAATAACCATCATGAAAACAATAGAACTTGTGCCTTGTTAGTCTTTCAAGCATTTGATCAATAAAAGGAAGGGGGAAATGATCTTTCTTTGTAGATGTGTTTAGACGTCTATAATCTATACACATCCTCCATCCCGTGACCGTCCTCGTCGGAATGAGCTCACCTTTCTCATTCTCAACGACAGTCATACCCCCCTTCTTTGGACAACGTGAAAGAGAGAGACCCACCTAGAACTAGAAATGGGGAATGTGATTCCCGAATCCAAAAGTTTGGTGATCTCCTTTTCCACTACCTCTCCCATTTGGGGGTGTAGCTTTCGTTGCCTCTCAATAAAAGGTAAAGCACCCTCCTCAAGAGTTATGTGATGTGTACATAAAGCGGGGCTTATACCTTTGACGTCATCAATGGTATAACCCAAAGCACTTTGGTGTTTTTTCAAAACACCACACAACTTTTGAGCTTGATGCTCACTCAAAGAAGAGCTAACAATCAAGGGAAAAGTGGAGTTGGGTCCCAAAAATTCATACCTAAGGTGTGATGGAAGAGGTTTGAGCTCAACCATTGGAGCACCTTTACCTTCCTTCGATGTTGCCACTTGCAACGCTTCTTGGCTAGAAATGCTCAAACACATTTGCTCTTCAACATCCTCAAAGCTTCCATTGAGCAAATCTTCATACAAACCCTTCTCCTTGTTAAGAGTACCTATCTTTTCCTTATTCAACAAAACATTCTCAAGAGCATCGTTAGAAGTGAGCAATTGCTCATGCATAGAAGACACAACATGATCAAGAGAATCAATCAACATACAATTTCTAAATAAGAACTTGGATACTTCATGCTATCATTCAAGTCAAATTCTATAACCTCATCCCCTACTTTGAGCGAAATTTTAGCACTTTTCACATCTATCAAAGCACCCGAAGTAGCAACGAATGGTCTCCCTAGAATGATAGGAATATTAGCATCTTCATCCATCTCAAGCACAACAAAATCAACCGGAATAACAAATTATCTAACCCTCAAAGGAACATCCTTTACCTTACCCTTAGGAAACTTAATTGACCTATAGGCCAATTGCAAAGTGATGTTAGTAGGTAAGATTTCCCCTAGATCAAGTCTTTGGTACACCGAGTATGGCATGAGGCTAACATTAGCTCCTAGGTCACACAAGGCATTCTCAATTTGCATTTTATAAATGTCACAAGGGATGGAAAAGTTTCTGGGGTCTTTTAGCTTAGGTGGCATCTTGTTCATTATGATAGCACTACAATTCTCGATCAAGTTCACCGTCTCTACACCATCACATGTCCTCCTACCACTCAAAATGTCTTTGAGGAATTTTGCGTAGTTGGGCATTTGGGTGACAACTTCGGTAAATGGTAGAGAAAGGTGAAGTTGCTTAAGCATGTCAATGAATCTTCCAAATTGTTCATCTAACATGTGTCTCATGAATTTTTTTGGATAAGGAAGCTTGGGTTTCACAATACCTTTCTCCACTCTCACCTCACTAGGCTTCTCAATCTCAACCTCACTCAAAGATGCACCATCTCTCTCATCTTCAACCAAAACCTCTTTTGTGCCCTCTTTGGTCTCACTCTTCCTAGGCAAACTCTCCTCAAGAATCTTACCACTCCTTGTGACAATAGCATTAACCGGTCTCTTGGGATCTAGGCCTTGGGAAGGTAAAGAAGAAGGACTAGCATGATCTTTCAAAGCATTAGCAAGTTGAGAAATTTGGTTTTCAAGCATCTTATTATGAGTCATCATTTCATTAAGTTTCTTATCACTTACGGTCATGTAAGTGTTCAACAACTTTGTTTGATTTTCAATGATTTCTTCCAAATTTGTTCTATGTGAAGAAGAAAAGGATTGAACATAGGAATTATCATTTTGGGCCTTTGGAGCAAATCCGGGTGGAGGGCCTCTTTGAGCGTTGTTTTGAAAATTGCCTCTACCTTGATTGTTCCAATTACCCCTATTTTGATTTTGAACATAACCTTGATTATGGTTACCACTACCTTGATTATGATTCCCATAACCTTGGTTTTAACTACCATAATTTTGGTTTTGATTTTGGCTACTATAACCTTGATTGTTATAGTTACCTCGAGAACCTTGGTTCCTATAACCACCACCTTGGTTATAGTTGTCAAAATTGCCATGATTGTTGTAATTCCTATTCCATTGACCTCTTTGATTCTCAAACCTAGAATCATGATTATTTGACACATAGTTCACATGCTCATTCACATTTCCATCTTGATCATCACAAACATCCATACATGCATGAGGGCAACTAGAAACATCATGATCATACAACTCACAATCATCACAAAACAAGCATCCACTAGGCATGTTATTAGAAGACGGAAGGGGTTGAGAATTAGAAGACGTACCTCTCCCCTTAGATTGGGAGGGAAGACTTGAAACTTGGTAGGTAGCACTTTCCAACTTTGCCTTGATAGCGGACATCTCCTTCCCCAAGTTTGTCATTTGTGAGGATAGATTGTTGATTGCATTTAGATGATCAACCGAGTACACCGAAGAGCTACTCTTGCTAGTTAACTCTCTTTCTCCACCTTGCCAATCTCTATAATACCTCACTACGTCTTCAATTATGTCCACCACTTCCTCTTCCGTTTTGTTCATGATAGGACCTCTGGCTCCTCCATCTAAACATGATTTTCCTTGAGGGCTAAGGACTCCATAGAAGATTTGAATGATTTGATAGGTTGGAATTCCGTGATGAGGACATTCTCTTTGATAATCTTTGTATCTCTCCCATGCTTCATAGAGGCTCCCACTTGGCTTTTGCTTGAAACCTTGAATCAAAGCTCTAGCCTCCGCCGTTTTCTTTTGAGGATAGAAACGGGATAGAAATTCCTTGGTAACCTCGTCCCATGTCCTTAGAGAATTTGGCTTAACCTCCTTGTCTAGCAATTCCAATACACGCCCCATGAGAGAAAAGGGAAAGAGCTTGAGGCGGATGAATTCTTGGGAGATTCCGTTCACCTTGATAGTATTGCAATATTTCTCGAACTCCTTGAGATGGTTTAGTGGGCTTTCATGCTTGGCCCCACTAAATTGTCGCCTCTCTATCAAAGTGATCATTGCCGGTCTTATTTCAAAATCATTTTCCGGTGTTGTAGGTGGAGCAATCCCACTCTCAAATCTATATGCACCGGGAATCCCCAATTCTTTCAATGCCACTCTCGGATTTTCTCCCATTCTTGCTTGTTCTTCTTGTTGTGGTTCTTCTTCACTTGAAATTCTAGGTCTCAAAGATCGTCTAGCACCCCTCAACCTTGCAATAGTTCTCTCAATTTCCGAATCAAATGGCACTAGTGAATGACCACGTGCTCTATGCACAAAACCTCAAAAGAAATGGTCAGAGCACGGCTACAAATGTAGCCTAAAAGAAAATCTTTTTGTATTTTCAATTAAAGGTGAAATAGACTCAACAACTATAATAAAGCACCAATATCACTCCCCGGCAACGGCGCCAATTTTGACTAGAGGAAAATGTAGGTCGTTATCTACCTCTCCCTAGAGCCAAACTGAATTTGTAAAAACTCAACCAACCCTAATACAAGTATATGGTAAGTCAAGGATCAAACCCAAAGGAATGAGTAGGAACGATGCTATAGCCTATGTCAAGATAAATCGAAGAATATAAATGGTAGTGGTTGGTAACTAAAATGTCAAAAAGCTAACAAATCGAAGAATTCAATATGCTAAACACTAGGGATATAGGTTCCACAAGCAAGCTCAATGATCATGCTAATTGAAGGATCACTTAATCAATTCAAACATTACAAAGGATAAGCAATAGTTGCAATCAAAGGAATCCAAAAGCTATCTCCTATAAGCCAAGATAGGGTTCACTATGAATGGCTAACTAGGAAAATCACAATTAAATTCAATCAATTAAAGAAATTCTCAAATCAAGGATTCATGTCATTGAAATTTGAAATGCAATCTAGATTAATCTTGTAGGTTGATCACTCCCAGTCTAATTAATTACATGCACAACTATGTCAACCAATTTAATTGCAACATTCAAATCAATTTAGCATCATCAACTAGCAAAAATCATCAATAAAGCATGCTTCCCCTTCTCCCTAGCAACTGATCTACTCACTAAACATGGTGAAATGAAGAAACTAAACAAATTCAATCAAATTCATATTCATTTAAAGCTTAATCAAAAGAAAATCAATCAATCAACAAATTCTAGAGCAAGAAATGTAATCTCAATCAAAATTCAAGAAACTAGAAGGAATTGCATTAAAAGTAAATCAAACGAAAGAAATCTTACAAACATTCATTGAATTGGAGAAGGAATTTCAAGATCAAATTGAAATCTAAGATCAAATTCTAGTACAAACAAGTAACTCTTAAGCTTCTCTCTCTACTTTCTCTCTCTACTATTTCTGGAAAAATTCTCTCTCTAGTACAAAGTTAAGTCGTCATAAAAAGGAAAGTCAAAAGCTATAAATAGGAAAATCGAGCGAAGGGGGCCGCACAGGCCGTGCGCACGCACAGACCAGCCTCGCGCGCATAGCTGGGTCCGCACACACCCCTGTGCCACGTGCGCGCACCCCTGTGTGGTGCACGAGGCCTTGGCTCCTTTGCTTGCTTGATCAAACTCCGCGCTCCTGAGCATCCCCATCATCAGTGCACTCGAGATGATGCCAGCGAACAATGCAGTCCCAAAATGAGCAAATTGACTTGATTATTCACCAACAGAACACAAATAAAACAAAGAGAGAAAGCATAACAAAGTAAAACTAAAACTAAAATTATGAATTATCAACTAAAAATATGAAAAACTCGTAAAAACCAATCGAGAACCAAAGTGAATTATAAAAATGGAAAATCAAATAAAACTAAGAGAATTATATGAAAATGATGAAAGAAAATAAAGAAAATGAACCTAAATCTTATTCTTTTGAGCGCCATAAACGACGCTCATCAGTGTTGAATATGAACCACACTTTTATTATTGGTATGATTGGAAGCATGTTTAATTAAACTAAATGTTTAATTTAGCTTGGAATATTGAAAGAGAATCTTATTATGGTTCATATAATTTTTAATGATGCTTTAAGCATGATGTTTCTGGGTTTTTTGTGTCTTGCAGGAGAGTTACAACACCAAGACTGGTCCGAGGCCGCCTGTACTTGCAAAAATACGGAAGCTACGGTTGGTCGGAGTTCTGCCTCCGTCGCTCAAGTTAGGATACGTTCGGAGTAAAAACGTGCGGAAAGTAAATATCTTCTTGGATTCCGAGATCAGGTGTTTAACTCTGTTTCCGAGAATAATAAATGATGTAATGATTGTAAGGTGCCCTAATTATTGGGGGAATCTCCCTATTTATAGGGTCCTAGAAAGGTGTGCCCTTGCCCTAGGGTTTGATGACCTAGGGATTTGGGCTGCGCCATTTTGCGGCGACCTCGGGAATTGGGCCCTGAAGGTCGCCAATTCTTGATGGGGTATCTGCCCGCCACGTGTCTTCCCCTGGTTGTTCCATTTTGAGGCTTTCCTAGGGTGACATGTGTCAGGCTTGGAGTAGACCACGTGGTAGGGTAAAATACCCAAAACATTTGTCCCTCTAAGGGGTGACGTGGCATGCCACGTGATGCTTGTGACATGTGTTAGGCAGGCATTGGTTCGATTTTTACTGTCTTATCTGGAGTAAAAATTAGGGTTTTCACCCTAGATTATTACCCCTCTATAGATAAGAGTTGAACCCCCCCTTCATTTTCACACATTGGTGAAAAAATCTTTGAGAGAGAATCTTTGACTTTTGAGAGCGTTTATCTTTTTTTGAGAATCTTCCTGACCGTTTGTTACTTGACCGCCTGTTTCTACAAACAACCGAGGACTTTCCAAGCGTCTTTTTTTAACCGGCTACAAGGTAACCGCCTGATTTCTTCTCTCTTTTTCTTTGTTTTCTTTACTTTTTCTTTTTCGAAAATGGTTTCCCAAACGCGCACGGCACGGCTTAGGTTAGCGATCAGCCAGTCACCGGGGACGGATGAATCTAGAACTAGGAGTGCCGACTGCTCCTTATTGGAATTCCCTTCGAAAACTTCCCTAAGTCCGACTGACTCTATGTCTGTGCAGGACACAATGGCCAGAACAAAGAGGACTGCCAAGCTTCAGAACTCTAACGGCTCCTTTAGGGCACCTATAAGCGAAATTTCAGACCGCTCGCCTGGTACTCCAAGTACCCCTAGCTCCTCGATTTTGGAGGAGTTTGGGGATAAAATAGAACAGAGAAATTTCGGGTCGATTGATCTGGCTTTCGTAAGAGGAGCTAAGGGAGGACCCTACTGGCCCTAGCCATTAGGCTCCTTATTCGGACTCAAAGTCCAAGAGTTCTGACGGCGATTCCGAGCTGTCCACCTCTGAAAGAGCCTCCATGAACTCAGACGAAGCGCGCTCTCGGCTGGAGACAGCGAGGGAGTCCCTGTCAGTTGACAAGGGCGAGGGCTGGGCCGAGCCGTCTTCCTCGCACCGAATGGAGTTCGCCTCCTACTACCAGCATGTTCCTAAGGGCAGGAGGAAGGCCTTGGTGGATAAATTTGGGGAGTTTATCTCGAAGCATGTCATGGGACATGGCTTTCTCCTCAGCGTCCAAATGTTGAAGATACAGTAGTCTGGCCAGAAGGGTCCAGCTACCAGGACGAATGTTTTGTCTGTTATGAGGCGACCATCCAAATAGGTCATCGTTTTCCTCTCCATCCGGCTGTGGAGAGGATTTTAGATGGGTACTAACTGGGCATCTGGCAACTTGTCCCTAACTCTTGGGTCAACATCATGGGCTTCGTTGCCGCCTGTGAGATTCTCGAGGTAGAGCCAAGCTTCGAGGCCTTTGCCCAAATGCACTACCTCAGCCGGACTCCAAAATCAAGTGGAACCAGATGGTTCACCCTTACAAGCCATAAGGGTTATATGATGGCAGTTGGGAAAGAGTCTAAGTGGAAGGATTGGAGGAGAAAGTTTTACATCGTCTCCTACCCCGACCGTCTGCAGAACAAAAAATACAATTGGTGGAACCGAAACCCTCCTTTGCTTTCTTGAGGTGCTGCCCTGCCGCCTATCCCTAGGAAGGCGAAGGAGCAAATTTTTGACCGAAGTCTTTTCTCAGTGACTGTTCGGTCCAATGAAAGAACAGGGGAGAAAGAAGTAAACCCCCAAAGCCACATTCCCCGCCACGAGTGGCTATCTGATGGGATTTATTTGGCCGCTTGCGGTATGAGTTCTGAGAGGTCGAGAGGTAGTCGAGTCGTATGTTTATTCAATTATTCTATTAGTCTTGACTTTATTTAATTTCTAATCAATTGACTTGTTGTGCAGACAAAGCTATGGAGAAACTGTCGCCCTTTAAGAAATCGACTGCTCACTCAGCCACTTATTACCATTCGTCCATTATAAATGGAAGAATGATGATCCGGGTGCAGAACGAACGCCCAAGGTGAGCTTAAACTTGGGTACTTATGATGAACAAGTAGATTCAAACTTTTCGCCTGCTTTTTTAATTCTTTAATTTTGTGCAGGGCAGGTCCTCCAAACCATCCCCCTCCTCTCAGAAAGACCCGAAACTTTAGAAGAGGACGGATGGTGACGTGGGTATTTCTAGCAAGTCTAGAAAGCACGTTGCCCACAAGCCTGGCAAAAAGGAAGATGACGGCTCCCACCCCCTAACCGGTAGATCACCAACCAAGCCGGATGTCCATAAGGCGTCGAAGAGTGGCTTCAAGCCACTCAAAACTGCTGGCGGCTCAGCAGTGGGTGGGAGCAAATCTCTGGCGGAGGAGGCGGAAGGTATTACTGTTTTTAACCCTTTACCATATCCTTGTGGGGTAATGTTGAATCAACAGTCGTCCAGCGACTCTTAAGAAAATCGGTCCTTCGGCCGGATTTACAACATTATTTACAAAATGTTGAATGTGCAGATTTCCCCCAGAGGCCGGATGTCCAGCAACTGGCTAAGACGATGCTGAGGGCGATTAACCCTGAGGACAAAGCATCCGTTAAAGGAGTCGGCTCCCTCAACCTTGACGCCATCTTGGCGCTTCTTTGTGAGGTACAACACTTCTGAAATATTTCTAACTTGTACAATGTATGTGGCCGTTTGATTCTAACCTTTTCTTCATTTGGCCGAATGCAGGCTATGCTGCGAGTAAACGGCCTTAAGAGGCCGATTCTTGACAAGACCAAAGAGGTAAAGGCTGCGAAAGCTCGAGCTGCCTTCTCTCTAGATACGACAAATTTTGAGATTGTTGAAAACGAGCTTCTGACACTTGATATGATGTATTCCTAGGCGTCGGCCAACCTACAGGTCAAGACCGATTTGGACGCAGCGAGGAGGCGGATAACAAAGCTCCAAGATGAGGTCAAGGATCTCAAGGCCAAGCTCGAGCCCCTCCAAGAGATGGACATGAAGGTTGATGGGCTTAAGGAAACCGTCCGCAAGCTGAAGAGCCGGCTATCGAACAAGGAGGTGTAACTTGGGAAAAATACAAGTCTTGGGGCTGAGCAAGAGAAGGAAGACCTGGTCAAACAAATGATGGAGGATTATAACACCATCATGCAGATGACCTGGGAATCCATTCATTAGGGTTCCGACTACAAAAGTTGGAAGGACAAGTTTGATGCGGCCAATGATGAATTCAATGCCCAACTTTTAAAGCAAGCCCAGGAGGAGGCGGCAGTTGAGGCCAGGGTTGAGTTATCCGACTCTACTAGGGAGTCGTCCTCTGGGGAAGATCAGGAGGAGGAGGATAAGGAAAATGATGAGCATCCGCTTGGGGGCAACAAGGATAATGCGATTGCAAATGCTGAAAACCTCTCTCCTAATACTTAAGCTTTTCTGTTATTTCTGCGGCCGTATGGCCATATGTTATCACTTCTGGCCTGTGTGCCGAGTAACTTTGTCTTTTTACCGACCAAGGGGTTGGGTAATTTAAGAATTTCAGCTGGTTGTACTGGTTAACTTTTACAGTCGTCCATAGGAACGACTGGTTAATTAATGAATCATCCGGCTATGTGGCCCGCTTTTTATCATATTAATCATTTTTGCCTTAAATTTTTTTTAAAGCTTTAGAATTTTTTGGTGGTATGCATAGATTTAAGCTAAGTGTTTAAGTTGTATACTATGTGATTGTATACTATGTCATTGTGACTGTACCTGATGTCTTTGCCCCTAGCGGGATGTGTGCTTGGTTTCAAAGGTGAATTGATTAACTTAGAAATTATTTATACTTAAAAGGTATGATTGGTTTCTAAGTTAATCAATCACTATGGTGATTGCACCAAACCAAGTAGATAGTCGACCACTGAGCAGACGAGTAAGTTCTAGTATTATCCGCCCATTAGCCTCACTAAGTTGTTTAGAAATAAACTCTAAGCTTCTAAGTTTTATGACTTAGCTTAAAATTATTAAGTAGAATTTAGTTGTCTACATTGTCCTAGAGTTACAGCAGACGGTTTATCGGTACTTGTATCAAAGCTTCTAATCGAAAAAGTAGCCGTTTACCGCTTGTTATATAACAGCTGATAATTTAAGTTTTTTAGGTTTCAATTTAGATTAATTCAAACATCTGCGAGCTTATCTTAATCCAGACAGTCGGTAGAGCCGTTTATTTCAGGTTTATATAGCAATGTACCACCCAAGTGGTAAATGCTCTCTGCGACGAATTCACCCGGATGGGCGTCGCCGGATGTCAAACTCATATTGGAGCAGACGTTTATTAATTAATATCATCTGGCCTTCAGGCCTCGTTAGGCATCCTTTCAAGAATGCGCATTCATTAAGTTTTTGAAATTAACTTATCTCCAATATGTGAAATCGGTCCGTCTACACGTTTGTACAGACGACATTTTATCCGGCTATTGGCCTCATATTGTAGTTGTTTAGTTTTTTTATTTTTAGCTCAAGTATTCGCATGTAGTGTAGCTGCTTGTGCGTTTTACATGCGGTATTCTCAATGGGAGATGTTTGCAATAAACGAAATAGACAACATAAGAGAAAATAAAAAGCAAGTTTTTCATTGATAGGCTTTTCATTTAACAAAAATTTACTAGTCTCAGAACTAGTACTTTTTTAAGTTGTCTACATTCCAAGTTCTGGCTAGGTGCCTGCCATCTGGTGTTTCCAGTCGGTAGGTACCGCCTCTTACTTCATCACGGATCCGGTAGGGGCCTTCCCAATTGGGTGTTAGCTTGCCTTGCGCATTGGTCCTACCGGTTGCCTCCATCTTTCCTAACACAAAGTCCCCTACTTTCTCATACCGTTTGTGTACTCTTCTGTTGTAGGCTCTCGTCATTCTCAGACGGTAGATCTCATGACTCAAGGCGACATTGCCCTTGTGTTCTGGGAGTGAGTCCAGTGCTAGCCGCATGGCCTCCTAGTTTGCCTCTTCATCATATAGAATGACTCGAAGGGTCGGTTCACAATGCTCAATAGGCAAAATGGCCTTTGCACCATACACCATGAGATATGGGGTCTCACTAGTTGCCCCTTTTTCAGTTTTTCTGATGGCCCATAGGACATGAGTTAACTCCTCTGCCCATAGGCTGCCAGCTCTTTCAATTTTCTCCTTAATGCCGAATGAGATTTGTTTGTTGAAGGCTTCAACTTGGCTGTTTGCTTGGGTCGGCCGACTGATGCAAAACAATGTGAGATCCCTTGATCTCCCAATAAATTCTTAAGCTGAGGCGTCTCAAATTGAGGACCATTGTCAAAAATCATAGACATAGGTACCCCAAACCGGGTGATGATATTCTTCCAGATGAAGGAGATGACATTCTTTGTCTTGATGTTTTTTACTGCCTCTGCCTCTACCCATTTGGTGAAGTAGTCGACAGCAACTAAGATATACCGCCGTCCGCCTGACACAAGAGTATATGGTCCTAGGATATTCATGCCCCATTTGGCGAATGGAATTGGACTATGAATGGCCGTCAGATCAGTGGCCGGACGGTGGATTAACTTGCCAAGCCGTTGACACTTATCACACTTCTTCACCATTGCCATGGCGTCTGCCTCGAGAGTGGGCCAAAAGTAGCCCTGCCACCTGGCCTTAGCTGGTAGGGACCTGCCGTCTATATGAGAGGCACAATAGCCCGAATGTAGTGATAGGAATAGTGTCCTTCGAAAAAGTGTATTATTCTGATAGAGGGTTCGGAATTATTAGATGCTAATTATTCCGTGAGGTCAAGTGATTGGAATGCCTAGTTGGAGGCCACTTCCGATCAGTAATATTAATCCATAATTAATATTACAGCTTAATCTTGACTGAACCCTTCGGGTCACACCCAAGCAACTAACGATTCGACACGATGAATTAATTCGGAAGGAATTAATGAGTCGCTCGAGTATTAAATATTTAGACATCGGAAATTAAGCTAGCAGCGTCGAAACCGAGCGTCACAAGTCGAGTCGAATCAATAAAAAAACGAGACGGTAAAATCAAACTAATTAATCGACAATTACCAAAATACCCCTAGCATCGGAATGCCCCGAGCAAACCAAGTGCTAGGGGAAATTGGTATTAGCATGTGCACCACACCTAGGCAATGGTGCTAGGTGCACATGGCTAGCATGCATCAGCCGCGCACAAGGTAGCAGCAGCTCGCATTTGCGTGCATGGCTTGCTGTGCATGTGCGGGCTTGGTGCGAGGCCAACACTGGTAGCGTGACAATGCTAGCAAGGCACACCGTAGCAGCAGCAGCTATGGCGCGCCAGCATGCTAGCATGGCACGCGCATAGTAGCAGTCCTCCTTGGTCCTTTCTTAGCTCTATCACCTCCTTTTTTCTCCAGTAAATTGGTTTCTTCTCCATGAATCTTCCTTAAAAGAATTTCTAGCAAGTTGAGGTCAGCTTCTATGTGACTTTTTTGGGAATTAGGTACAAAGAGATTACATGATGTTAAAGTCAGTTTTAGAAGGTATCATTCGGCTTACCTAGGTACCCATCAATCTCAAAGTCAGTGTAATCCACACACATGTGCCAGGTACCACTCGGCTTCTTTACAAGCGCAACATTTGCAACCCAATCGGGGAAGTTACATGGCCGAATGAACCTAGCGTCTAACAACTTTTTGACCTTGGCAACTGCCGCCTAACTTCTCTCCTCATCGTGATTTCTTTTCTTTTGCCGGATGGGCTTCTTTTTAGGATCCACGGCGAGTTTGTGGACAACGAGATCCGGGCTGATGCCTGGCATCTCTTCCACTTCAAAGGCAAAGATGTCTTTGAATTTCTTCAGCAGAAGGTGCAAGTCTGCACCCATTTTTTCCAAAGCAGCCGTACCCACCTTAATAGTTCGCTCTGGACAGCTGTCATCCAGAGGAGTATCAACATGATCGCCAGCCAGCTGGGGACGGAGTTCATTTGACCGTACCCCGGTAAGTGATTGCTATTTCTTCTCTTTCTTCACCTCCACCAGCTGATCAACTTTTCTTTTCTTCCCGGCTGCTGGTGGGGCTGGGTCAAAGTCCATGACATCGTCAAGGTCTATTGGCTCCTTCACATGACCGGCTGCAGTAGCCGTTGGTTTGACGTCTAAGAGGTAGCACTCTCTAGCCGTCTTTTGATCCCCGTTTAGGGAGCCAACAGAGCTATCATCCTTTTTATATTTTAGCGACATGAGAGCTGGGATGATGACGGCCTTGCACTCATTCAGAGTGGGACGACCCAGGATAATGTTGTAGGCGGTCAGCTCCTGAATCACCAAAAATTGGACGATCATATGTCGCCCTTTTCCCTTCTCCCCTAGCCGGACGGGTAAGTCAGTTTGTCCGACTGGGTGCATGACCCATCCCCCAAAACCAACAAGAGGGTGAGAGACGTCGTGTAGGTTGTCCAACTTGTACTTTAGCTTGGACAGACACTTGTAGTTGATGAGGTATGAGGAGCTACTGGTGTCTATAAGGATCCGACCAACCAGTTGGTTGGCGAACTTACATTCAATGACGATCGGGTCGTCATGTGGTCGGCGGACTTTGCCCCGATCCTTCTCAATGATGAGGATGTTTGGGAAGGTTCCTCTAGCAGACGCTTGCCCCTCGTCAACATCATGGATCATCTTTTTCAGATGATCCTTGGTGCCCCGTGGATGGTCGGACCACCACTTGCAAATCCGCCTGCTATGGACAATCGCTTTAGACTTTAAGATGTAAGCTTTCAGCACCCCCTTGTCATCCAGACGGTCCAACGTCCGCTTGAGGCTATAACAGTCGTTGGTGTCATGGCCGACTTTTTCATGGAAGTGGCAGTATTTATTTTTGTTCCGTGACTGGACGAAACTCTTCATGGGATTCGACTTCTCAATGGTCAGCCGGTCCTTTATCTCCATGAGGATGGATTAGCAGTCTTTATTAAACTCGTACCTTGGGACGTACGGTTTGAATTCTTTCTTTTTCTTCTAGGTGGACTGATCAAATTCATCAACCGTCCAGAGTTCTTTTCTCTTTTTGCTCTCTTCATCTTCTGAGCCGGCTGAGCAGACCGGCTCTCTTTTTGTTTGTTAGACTTTTTTGAGTTTGACTGATGGCTGGACGAGCAGAGGTCGGTGGCTTGAATAAAGCTCTTCGCCTCTATCAACACCTCTTGGAGGGTGAAGACCCTCTTCTGGCGAGGTCAAACTTAAAGGTTGACCTATCCTTCAAACGCTTGAAGAAGTCTGTGTATGCTACCTCGTCAGACAGCCCTTGAATCTGGATTCCCACCAGATTGAACCGCCTGACGTAGGTGTAGAGTCCTTTTCTCTCTCCCTGCCGTATGGTCCTCAAGTCGAGACTTGTTTTCTTAGCAGGGATGTTCATCGAGAAGCTGGGAGCAAATAGGAAGGCAAGCCTCCTAAAGCTATCAATGCATCCGACTGGCAAGTTTCCAAACCATTATTGGGCTATACCCTTAATGGTAGCCGGGAAGCATCGGCACCACATAGCATCTTCCAACCCCTGCATGTGCATAAGGTTGGTGTAGGCCATGAGGTGGTTCTCAGGGTTGGTGGTACCATCATAGGCACCAACCAAGACATTCTTAACCTTGGCCGGCTGTGCTGCCTCGGTTATTTCCTTGGTGAACGCAAAGGTTTGTTTACCAAGTCTGAGTAGACAGAGCTTCCAGTCTAGGGGCTGGACATTGTGTGCCACCTGACCTCCGAAGAGGGCGGGTTGCATGAATGGTGTTACATATTGCCCGTACGGCATCTAGGGCACATCCGGGATTTGTCTAATCATCTAAGGCCAGCATGTGCAGACTTGCCGCTTGTATGGCTCTCATGCAAGGATTGAGAATTCCTTGTAGATGTATTTTTGAAGCTTTCTGGAAAGCTTGATGTAGAGGCTGACTCAGACAACTGCTGGCTCTAGTTGTGCTCGATGATGTGTGAAGCACCGGAGATGGTTTTCTTGCTGCCATCCAGCTGAACAGCTCGGATGACCTTCCGTTTGCCCGTCTAGGGCAGAAGGATCTTGGACCAGTCAATGGCAGGCGTAGTCTTCTCATTTGGATGTGGAGTAGGCTGCCTGTCTCAAACTGACTTTCTCCTTTCAGCTTGAGGAGTCTTTTTGGCCGACTGACCCTTGCTAGAGCCAACCGTCCTCTTGTTGATCAAGTCCTTGATTTCACCCTTGAAGCTTGTCATGAATTTCATGAGTTCATCTCGGGTGACTGGAGCTTGACCCTGTGTCGCCTGGGTGTTCTCAGGCAGTGGTCCAACAGACCTACTTGTACCAGCTTCATTGTTGCCCCGTTCAAGCCTATCTCTAGGACAGAGGTGCTTTGAGATGAGTGACTCATCAGGGCCACATAAGTTTCGACCTTGCAGTCGTTATTTGAATCATGGTTCGTGTGGACCTCCCCGTCGGCCGTAGGCCGGTTGGGTTTAGGTGGCGGTACAGAATCTTGAACCATCTTAGAGGTACTCTCCCCACAGACGGCGCCAAATATTTCAGGTATTATTGTCCCTCGGGAGAGTTACAGCTCGAAGATTGGTCCGGCGCGCTCTGTACCTGCAAAACACGAAGACTCCGGTTGGTAGGAGCTCCGCCTCAAACGATCAAGTTAGTATCAGTCGAAGAATAAAAAAAGGTGCGAAAAGGGTAAAAGTGAGGTCTTCTCGGTTTCCGAGATTAGGTGTTTTCTCTAATGTGAGAGAATGTAGGGTTGTTGTAATAAATGAACTGTAGGTGTCCCTAAAATAGGGGGAATCTCCCTATTTATAGGGTTATTGGTAAATGTGCCCCTGATTAGGTCACTCTAACCTAATCCTGATGGGCTGCGCCGTATTACGGCTTTTTCGGGATTAGGGCCCTAAAGGCCGTCTTTTCTCCCGAATTTTGGGAGTGCCACGTGTCAAATAGGGATAGGCCAACTTTGGCCCTATCTTGGGTTGACACATGTCGTCTACTGACTAGTCCACGTGGCATGGGTAATTTTTACCCAAAACACTTAGCATGTATTTATACGGCTCGGGCGACTTGAGAGGCCGTTTCGAGAGTTTACCCGACGCGGTAAAGGAGGGGGTGGAGCTTTCGGGGATCAGCCCCTAGTCGGTAGCTCTTCGGGATTTGTCGAGTCAGCCTGCATCGTCAGCTTTCCTTCGTGGGTTGTTGGAGTTTTGGTGGGATTCCACCTAGGGGTGGCAATATCATCCAAACCCGATGGATAACCATCCACCCGATCTAAATATATGGATGAAAACCCGAACTTAAGCGGATGACGGATGGATGATGGATGATGGATGGGTCGGGTGACGGATCGGGTCGGATACGGATGATGATACATCCAACCCATCACCTGATCCATCACCCGACCCATCCATCCACCTGTTAAATTTATGTATAAAAAAATAAAAATAAGTATCTTTTTTAATAATTTAATGTCTATTGTAGTGTTAGGAATTGACATTTGTTTTTAATTTAGTAAAAAGGAACAAGTATTAGAAAGATGTATCAAAGTTATAATAAAATTGATCACTTTTTTTTTCAAATCTTGATTTTAATTATGAAAATGCAAAGTTATATTTATATATTTATTTCACCTGAATTATCACCCGATCCACCCGATTCATCCATGGATGACGGATGGATCGGATGTGGATGAAAGAAAATTAGGTGATGGATGGGTCAGGTGATGGATGGATCGGTGGTGGATGGAGGCGGATGAAGCATCACTCGACCCACCTCTGATCCATTTCCATCTCTTATTCCACCAACACTTTCCACTTCCCATGGGGAGAGATGACGGTTACCCCTTTCGACTTCTCTATGATCACGCGTTTTCCTTTCGGAGGTGAGCCTGTGGTTATGGAGACCGTGAAGGGGTCAGACGAGAGGCTGCACGACCTCGTGGGGAATTGTCTTGCGGCGGCTCTTTATATGTACGCGTAGTCTTGTCCGTACTCGTTTCTTGCCGACGAGTTGTCGACTGACGAGGTAGATCGGCAGCGTAAACCTGAGCAGCTAGCTCGGATATATATTGCCCACGTTCTTTCCGTCACTATTCTGAGTGATTGGGGAGAGCATTTCGCTATTGGGTTACTCGTTTGCCTCAGTGATTTGGGACAAGTGAGTAACCTGAGTTGGGCGGAGGTGTCGTATGCCCGTATGCTTACAACTATGGGCAAGGCGACCCGGGTGAAGGATTTCACTGCAGCTACTGAGGTGCCTCGGATCTTCATTTCGTGGCATGGTCGTATCCTCGAGGTGCGTATCTTAATCCTTGTATATTTTTTCATCACCACTTTGGCTTTTGATTAATTAATTAATTGTATTCTTTCCTCAGGCTTGGGGGTATTCGTACCTGCCTTTTCTAGCCCCCAAGATACTTGGGGAGCTCGTTTTCCTATCGGCCATCATCTGGTCACGATTAGGAAAAGACGAGCAACTTCAGCCGGCGACTTTCGCCAAAGGATTCTTTCGGCGACGTCTTTTCATGTATATATTTTTTGAATGATTTTCTCATGTGGTCGTGTTTTGTAGATAGATCTCCGTCCTTGGAGTTTGATCGTCGGGGTCCCTGAGGCTGTCCGGCCAGGTATAGTTCGCTGCCGTTTCCGGGCCCTTTATCAGGGACTCTCTGTGCTCTAGAGGACGGACGCTTGGTTCTTAGGCGAGCGCGTCTTCTGGTAGTCTTTGTCCGAGGAGCCTTTGGTTCCTGTGGACCCTCTGATCCGGATGCTGCGTCCGTACCTGTTGTCTACCGAGGATCGAGCTCAAGCAATCCTTGGTTATCCAGCGGAGCAGCTGGTGCTACCGGGTGCATCTTACCCGACGTTCGTTGCATCCAGGCTAACTCCTTGTCCAGCTTTCGTTCCAGTTAGTATTTTTCTTTTCTTTTCTTTTTCTTTATTTATCGTTCAGAACTTTGACTCCTTTATTATTGTATTTTTAGCGAGTCGAGCTGGGTGGTTGGGTGCCTCCCACGGCGGAGATTACGTATACCGACACTTTCGGGTCAGTAATTCGTGACATCCTTCTAGCGGCGGAGGATGAGGACATACCGTTCGTACCGGAGACGGTTGAGTCAGTATGTTTATTTTGCATATGTTATAATATATATATATATATATATATATATATATATATATATATATTTTATATATCATATACATTTGTTTTATAACCGTCCTTTATATTTATTTTTTGGAACAGGTTCTGCGGGAGACCGTGAACGGCTTGGTGAGGACTATGCGTGCTTTTCGAGTTGCTTGTCGGAGAGCCCTCATGGCTTTGTCATGCCGTGATCATCGGATGGTCGCGGTAAGTTTGTTTTCTGCTTTTTTTTGTTTTTCAAAGTTATTACACATTTTGTGTATTAAGTTTTGTTTTGGATTTTGCAGGATGTACAGCAGCCTTTCAGGAGTCGCCGAGCATCCTGACTTCCACTTTTATTATTATTATTTTTTTTGGCTTATGGACAATGTACATATACATTTTTTATTTTTACTGTTGTAATGACACACATTTTTTGTATATATCATATTTTATTTCCATAAGTGTTAAAAAGCGAAAAAAATTTTCGAGGGAGGGAAAGTGTTCCCGACTTACCCCCCTTGAAAAAATAACAAAAAAGAAAAGGAAAGGAAAAAACAAAAAGAAAACCAAAGGGGAAAGAAAAAAGGTGAAAGGAAAAAAAAAGAACATAAAATAAAATAAAATAAAGGAAAAAAAAAGAACATAAAATAAAATAAAATAAAATGAAAAAGAAAATAAAAAGGAAGTTAGAAACAAAAATGAAAAAGAAAAAAATAAAATTAAAAAGAATGAAGAAAGGAAACAAAACTAACGAAGGTAAGCGTATAGATTAGTCATAAGATTTCGTTGATATTCCATTATTTGGTAGTCTGAAATACGGAAATAAACCAAACAACATGTCGCGACAAAACAGGGCGCGCGCAACTGGATGGGTTGCGCGCATGTAATTTGGTTGCGTGCGACAGGCGTGCACAACTCGTGAGGTGCGCGTGCCACCTTCGGGTGAACTTTCTTTTGGGCTAAAATTGCCGAAAAATTACCCCCTTTGGGTCTATTTAAACGTGATTTCGTGTAGGCTTTTGATCACATTCATTCGTATTATAAAGGAAAATTATTGCTCTCTTTCTCCACATTGTTTTTCTTTTTCTTTGGTTTAAACAATGGCAAAAACATTTGAGCAACGTTTGAAACAATGGGTCACTTCCCTTTCAACTGAGGATAAATTAGCTTTTAAAATATACCACCTTGACCCCCTATTAAGCTATATGCAGCTTAATATAAATTTTGATTTCCTCCATGCTGTAGTTAATAATTGGGACTCGAACCACTATCTTTTCCTCTTTAAAGGGGATGAAATTGTCCCATTACCTGGCGAGTTTGAGGCTCTATTAGGCTTCCTTGCAAATACTCTCCCCATGACATATGCCCCTACCTTGTCAGATTCTAAACCTGTGTTTCAACAATTTTTTAGCTTGAATGACAATGATATGGCCAAAATTGGGACAGAAGAATGCGTGAATTTAATTCAATTTATAGAACATTTTGTCGCCCCTCGTGACAATTTGACTAAACAACGTTTTAAAATTCGTGCTTTGTGTTTTTGTCTTGTTGTCAATTATTGTTTGCTTAGGACAGGTAAAGCATATGGAGATTATTCTATGGTGTCCATAGTGGAGCAAATAGAGGAATGCCATTCACCCGCTCTCTTAGCTCTGGCGGAAACCGTACTTTGCTTGAATCACCTTAGAGGAGACTAAACCGAGAATAATTTCACGGGAAATCCACTCCTATTACACGTACGGTGTTTTTTTTTCTATTTTTTTGTTTTTGTTTCTTTTGTTTTTTGTTTTTTTTACGTCGTATCTCAGCGCAGCCTTGAAAGTTACACTGGTCTAAACAGCGCAATCTTCCAAGATGCGCGCGGGTCGCGCTCGCGACTGATTGTTATACGCGCGCCACCTGCTGGTGTAATGTTGCAAAATATTTTTTTTTCTTTTTTCAGATTTGGCTCATGGAGCGTTTGCGAATTGTTGATCAGCCACAAAATCTTGAGGCTAACGGAGTGAGAACGTTCCCTGGTCGTCGCATTCTTTACAAACATAAGAATGAGGAAGAATGGACATCTTTTTTCTGTCATGGGGTTCCTAACATACGCTTTGTGATTCCTTGGTGGAACATAAGTAGTATGATTGGGAATAGTTTTAATTGTCCTTACATTAGGATTTTAAGCCTCTTTAGTACTACTTACGTCTTTCCTTGCAGGGTGATGAGACAGTATGGGATGAAACAAATTATTCCCTCACAGGATTGTGATGCCCCTAAAGATGTGAATTTTAAACCTGAAAGGATTCCTCGTTGGATGGAATATTGGTCTAGCCTTCATAAGTGGGTGGTGCAAAATCCCATGGCGAGATAGTGCTATCTTCCTTTTACAAAGCTTGGATGAATGCGGCGGACAAGGGAGAGTTAAATAAGGCCTGTCAACAAAATCAAGCCGCCTCGGCTCGCAATCCACCCAAGCCTTCGATGCATTCGACCACTACTACTCCTTCTAATGGCCAAAACAAAGGAGTGAGAAGAAAGTTAGACTTCTCCTCATCACCTAAGGCTCGTTCAAGGGAACACAAAAGGAAGGCTCCTCCTAAACCCGCGCAACAAGGCTTGAAGATTAAGGAACCTTCACCAAATCCTCGCAAGAAGGCTCCAACAAATGCTAAGGATAAGGGAAAAAGAGTTGAAAAGGCCCCTATTCCTAAGTTGAAGAATAACATTTGGGTCAAAAAGAAAGGCGAAGGGGAAAGCTCTAAAGGTCGCTGAGAGTACTGCAATGGAAACTACTCCTCCGTCAACTGTGACGATTGAGGACATAGTAAAACCTTAGAGTGATACACAATATTAGTAGTATAATAATTTTTTGAGTAAAGTGTAATCACTACTATGTTTTTTTTTGAATTACTTATTATCTAGTTCTATGATGTCTACTTTTGAATTTTGTTTGGAATAAAAATGAGCTTTTTTTTTTTTTTTTTTTTTTTTTTTTTATGTGACCCAATCATAAAGATTGCCTACATATTCGTATTACGAAATCAGGTCTTTGTGTAGTTCTTTGCAAAAAGAGTTATTTATTTATTTATTATTTTTTTTAATTTTTCTTTAATCCTACTTGTAGAAATTAAATGAAAAATTAATCAAACTTTGTTTTATAATTCAAATCAAAGTTTAATTTTGCTGTTTTCCGAGTATACATAATGTTTGAAAAACGCCCTTATTTTATCGCTAGTAAAAATCAAAATTCTATTCAAGCGTAAAATTCTGGGTTCGTAGTTCGTTATAGGGCGCGTGCAACTAATTTTGTTGCGCGTTACATCTGCGCGCAACTGATTTAGTTGCGCGTGACACCTGTGCTACGAGTGTTTAATTTTTTTAATCATTATTACTCCCCAAGTGTGAAGAGTTTTTTCGTGATGTTCGAAAAAAATCTGAACACTTTGAACGATATATATTTTTTTACTATCCCCCCAAGTGTTATGAACTTTACCATGTGATTCGGAAAAGCGCATAACACTTAGAATCTTTATTTGAATGCTAAGAAACATGATTGTTAATTATGAACGAATGAGCTTATCCAGATTTTTATAGGTAATACTTTTTAAGTCGATAAATGTTTATTAATTGGCGGATTTCATCGCCACCAATATCCATTAATCGAACGGCTCCTCCTGGTAGAATTTTAATTATGCGGTATGGTCCTATCAAATTAGGTTTGAATTTCCCTCTTGGATCGGTTGGTGGACCCCTAACCTCTTTTAGTACAAAGTCACCTTCTTTAATATTACGGGGTCGTAGCCTTTTATTAAAAAATCGCGTGATGCGTCATTGGTAGACTTGTACATGATGCAAAGCTTTTAATCGTCGTTCATCAAGGAATAAAAGCTCTTATACTTTGCTCGTACCCATTCAGCTTCTGGTAGATTACTTTCGAGTACGATGCGTAGGGATAGTATTTCTAGTTTAACTGGTTGAATTGCGTCCATGCCGAAAACTAAGGAGTATGGAGTTACTCTTATTAATGTTCGTATGGATTTTCTATAACCCCATAGAGCAAAGTGTAGTTTGTTTGGCTAGTCCTTATAGTTTTTATCCATTTTCATAATGATGGCTGTTATGTTTTTATTTGCCGATTCTACTGCTTCGTTCATTTGGGGTCTATATGGAGACCAATGATGATGTTTTACTTTATAACAATCTAAGAGGGTCTAAATTTCTGCTTTGAATTGATATCCCTGGTCACTAATTAGTTCATGTCAAACTCCATATCTACAAAATATGTTTAGTTCAAGAAACTTTGCAACATGTTTAGAAGTGATATTAATGTAAGAAGCGGCCTCGATCCACTTAGTAAAGTAATCGATGGCTACTAGTATGTACTCGTGTCCTCCTGCTCTTGTTGGATAAACTTTACCAATTATGTCAATTCCCCAAGTCGAAAAGGGCCAAGGGGAAGTGAGATTATATAGTTCAGATGGTGGGAGGTGTTGTAAATTAGCGAACATTAGGCACTCTGGACATTTCTTGACATAGTGTATGCAATCATGTTCCATGGTGGACCAAAAGTACCCTTGTCGTGAGATTATTTTAGTAAGCATTTTTCCATTCATGTGAGGTCCACAAACACCTTTGTGAGTATTATCCATAAGCCGCGTGGATTTAGGGTGGTCTATACACAATAAGCTTTCACCATTGGATCCTTTTTTGCATAATTGACCATTTAATAAACCATATTGGGCTGCGAGTGTTCTCAAAGCTCATTGGTCTTTTGATGATGTATTTGCAGGATATGTCCCATGAGTAATGTATTGGAGGATATGATTGTACCAAGGACTTTCTCCTTCGATGTCATTTATTTCCTCTATTGCGTTGCAATAAGCTGGTTCGTCTCTTCTATCAACGCACAATGGCATCATATTTAAGTGATTTGGAATGTTGATCATTGAGGCTAATTTTGCTAGAGCATCGGCAAATTGATTCTCATCCCCTGGGAGGTATTTGAAGTCAATATAATCAAAATGCTCGATGAGTTGCTCTAGGTGTGCTTGGTATAATATCATTGTGGAGTTCTTAATTTTCCATTTTTATGTATATGATTCATTATCAAGCTAGAATCTCCATATACCTCTAATTTTTGCACACCTATGCTAGCTGCTGCTTCTAGTCCAATAATGCACGCTTCACATTCCGCGGCATTATTAGTAGCCTCAAAGTCTAGTTTGGTAGAGATTGGAGTATGTGCTCCCTCTGGACTTATGAGTAACACTCTATTATTTTAGATGATATACTACAAGAGGGGGGGGGTGAATTGTAGTAAGTTCCTAGTGCCTAATTTTCGCGGAATATAAAATAGTTATAGTTAGGAATTTAAAGAGTGCAAAGCAGATTTTACGAGGAAACCTTCCAGGGCCCAACTGGAAGTAAAACCTCGACCCACCAAGGGATTTTCAACACAACCATTTCACTATAATAGGGCTAAACACCTAGTTACATCCATTTATACACGGACCTTTCTCACAAGTTCCACCAAGGACAATTGCTACATGATAGGAACCTATCCTACCAGACCCAAGACACACTCAAGTTCCTTTCACTTGACCCAAGACACACTCAGGATCCTTTCACTTGACCCAAGACACACTCAGGTTCCTTTCACTTGACTCAAGACATACTTAGGTTCCTTTCACTCACTATGCACTCACAGCTACCACTTGAATTTTAGAGAATTCAAACTCATCACACCCCAATACCCAAAATACTCAAACCCTTTTTCCCATTACAAGATCTCATTGAATAACTCTAAATACATACATATGAATAAAGAGATAAAACTAATATGTTGGACACTCGAGATCTGTCTAGAACTCACTGGACGTACTGTAACCAAAACCCTAATAGGAACTTTGATAAGGAGGACTGACTTAGCTTCGTGGTGAAGGATAAAACCATTAAGCACGACCACTACACTTCGTCAGCCTCAACTTTGAATGAATACATATCAGCATATTTATAGTACACTCGAATTATTCATTTCATCTTGAAAAAGATAGGTTTTATGAAAAGATAAGTTTAAAATATATTTTCTAAAAATAAGTTTTCCGAAAATATATCTTTTTGTTAAGAATAAAATCTGCCATTAATAGTAAAGATATAATTAACATAAAATCGGATTTTATTCCAATCTTATCTTTTTGTTTAAAAATACTTTTTAAACAAAATTATCTTTTTCCAAAAAGGGATTTATTAGAAAATAAATATCTTTATTCAGTAAAACCAAATCCCTAAAAGATATGCACGTATTAGGTAAATATATATCATTAAAACCGACTTTTAAAGACGTGCATACTTAAGTTCCTATTAGGTTCGGAACTCTGACAGTCTCTGAGTTCCTGACAAGTCAATAACTCTAATTTCATTGACTGTCTGGAGTTCACCTTGGTTCTATATAAACTTGTTCCAGACCGACTTTTATGTCCAACATACTTACATGAATCCTAGAGCAATATACTTCTATTTCTCCGTCTTCATGTTGCTTCTCTAAGACTCTTATTCTGGAATCCTGTAGTCTTGATGTATTTTGGATCTCAGGTTTTGCCCCAGCATTAAACTGGAACCAGGTCATTACAACCCGTTGATATGTTCCCGTCAGGACACACCTTTGCCCCAGCATTACACCGGAACCAGGTTATTACTACCCGTTGATATGTTCCTGTCAGGGAACACCTTGAAGTTCCATTTCTGGAACTCTTCTTCTGCTTTACTTTCCATCCTTAGTCTTCTAAGGTTCCTCTGTTTCAGTCCTCACTTCAACTCCCAAAGTTTACTTATCCTGCAAACATCAAAACACTAAGAGACTCTTATTAGATAGAAGTTTGCTCAATCATTAACATCATCATCAAGACCTAATCAGGGTAAAAAATTTCCCCCTTTTTGATGATGACAAACTGAGTAAACTTTTGAGGATAACAGAATAAAACAGAAGGTTATTTTTATTTATAAAAACAATAAATAAAACTAAACTAAATTAAAAGACTCCTACACATACGTGACCTATATATGCATAGGATACTTACCTCGTGAAGCTAACATATGCAAACACCTATTTACATAGTTACCTTCATGGTTCCTTAGCCATCATCATACTTATCAACCATAACACTCATCATTGTTCTTGTTCCTTTATTGCTTATCCTACATTGCTTAAGTTCCTGATATATACCTGTCATTACTCAGGTTCCTTGTACCCTATTCCGAGCACAACTTGTTCTTTCTATGCACAACTAAACATACATGTTAGATAGATAATCATCATTAGTTTATAATCATCAAAACCTGATTACTCAACACACTCCCACACCACATCCTTTTCAATTGGATGCACCGTCAAAGTACATTACCCACTTGTCATCTTGTGTCATGAGAATATCTTCATCCGGAAGATGAGTAGTTTCTGCATGACTTGTTTGAATAGGATGTTGGGCCAAAAAATTGGATATTACTTTTCCTTTTATTGATTTTTCAAGAATATATTTTAGTTCGAATTCGGCCAACATTACAACCATTTGGATATTCTTCCTTGTATGGGTTGTTGTTCAAACAAATACTTTATCGGATTTTGTTGTGAAATCACATGAGTGGTGTGGGGTAGCATATAATGTCGTAATTTTTTGGTTTCCCACACTAATGCTAAACTTGTTTTTTCCAAGGTGCTATATTTTGTTTCATATTAGATGAATTTTTTGGTTATATAATATATTGCACGCTGTAGGGAATATTTCAAGCATCCCACACTTGAGCCCCACTGTGATCATACACTTAAGCATGGTGGCGTCCAAAGGGAAGGAAGCTAGAGTAAAAGAGTCGCCAACAAGTTTTGGGAACTTGTAAACCGTTCACAGGGTGAAGGTTACACCCCTTAACGATCAGGAGATCGTTAACTCCAATAGGTCTGGAACCACGACTGGATATTCGGGGATGAAGGTACAAATCCAACCTGAAAGAGATTGAACCTGCCCTAATAATAGGCCTCTACTTTATTCTTCTCGTATTCATGTGCGCTTTCTGACTAACATACAACCATTAGATTAACCTAAAACCTGCTTAGTCTATGTTGGTTGAATATTAATGCACAAACAAATCTATTATTGGCGATCACTTAAATTATAATCATATTAGCCTAAACAAGATTATTAATTATCTTATTAAGCGTGATTACAAGTACAAATTCCCTTTAATCCTGCAAGAGAGGATGTGATCAAGCAATAACAACAATATATAACATCAAGCAACATAATAACAATCATCATCACAATCTCAATCTCAATCTCAATAAAGCATAATAACAATAACAAGATCCTAGGCATAATACTAACAAGATTAATAACAAGCCCTAGCATGTCACTAAACCATAAAAATCAAAGCTTTATCCCTGGCATGATACTAACATGATATAAAGAAAGAAATAGGAAGTATCATAATAATATCAGAAATATTAGTTAATCCTAAACATAATACTAGGAATCAAAATAATCTAAGCATGATTTCTATATCGAAATAACAACAATTAAAGCAATTACTTCGAGGCCTCGTATCTCTTTCTAATAACAAAATACACGAGTTAGTAACTTCAAGGAAAATATTAAATCAAACAATTAAATTAAATAATTGAAATAGAGATTAGGGACCAAACCCTCAGAAATGATAAACCTTTCACGTCTAAGGAGAAGGAAACTTCGAACTTGGCTAGGTGTGTCTAGAACTAATGAATGCGGTATGGTGTTTGTGAAAAAGCTAGTTTAGAAAGCTAGAGAGAGAAAGAATAAGCTATCGCTTAAGAGAGAGAAGAGAGATGATTAGAGAATTCTGTGTCCTTTGAAAACGGAGGTCTAGGACTCTATTTACAAGAAAACAGTCCGAAAACCAATAGAAAGAGTAAGAATTTGAATTGGAATAAAACTGGCTTCTGTCACCAGACGACAGACATCAGCGCTAGGCGACAAGACCAGCGCCAGGCGACAGATGTTAGCGCTAGGCGACAGACTTTGTCGTTTGGCGCTAATTAAAAGATAAAACGCGCTTTTGTACGGAATCCTCTTCTTAATATGATTAAGCAGCAAATTCCGTGTTTATCAAATTAAAATCAGGTTTATCATAAAACACCTATTTTATTCCAAATAAAACTCTTTAAAATATAATTATCAATCCTAATACTATTAGAATTTAAAAGAAACTTCTAGATATTCTATAAGATTAAAATCAATCCTAATAACTTTAGGAATAATAATTAATAGGCCCTCCTCCAGATCATTGGGCCACATATAAAATTCATTTTGGGCCCAACTTAGTATTTTGGCCATAACTTCTTCATTATTCATTGGAATTGGGCTTATAATATCTCGTTGGAAAGCTCTTTTCGAGCCTAATCCAACTACACTATTATTGGACCCTCATTATGGACCAAACTAGATTGGATTGGCTATTTTCATTAATAGAGTAAGAAAAAAAATGTTTTCAAAAACAAAAAAAGAGATATTTTAATAAAAACAACCACATCACTAGACTTTTCACACTTTCACCTTGTTCGACAATCAAATGACGTGAAAGGTATTCATCACTGGGTTTAGTTTTAGGGAGACACATTTGGGTGTCTACAGAAGCCCCCCCCATTTGACTGAGTTTGGAGAAACGCAAGTTTTGAAAACAAAAGTCAAAGTAGCGATAGGGACGGAGAATGATTTAGAACGTTCTGCGATCCTAAATCATTCTTGTAACGCTGATACCTGCAAACTAGCGTTAGTTAAACAGATAAAAGAGTTAAGAAACGCGTATCTTGCACCGTCGAGTACACGCCTCTAGAGTAACCGATTTTGTTACTGTATTTGGTTTGACGACCTCTACAGTGCCTCGTGAACGCCATCTGAAGGTAACAGTGCCTCGCTATCTTCATTTGTTTGTGAAAATCCTCCACAGTGCCTCGGGAACATCGTCGAAGGTGACTTTGCCTCGCCATCTTCAGGGTTGTGGTAGTATCTCGCCACGACATTGCCTCACCGCTATAGACAATCTCCTCCCTGCTTTGGGACATCGTCGAAGACCGCTGCTTGTAGCCATATTTAGTTCTATAATGATAACCTTCCCAGGAAAGTTATCGAAGACCATCGCTTGTTGATCCTCATAGCTTTACTTCGCTATTTTCTTGTTGTATTGATGCCTTGGGGGTGATGACAATCCTCTCTTCTTTAGGAATAGTTGCCAACACAACTCTTGAATGATGTACGACAATTCGATTTAGAGAATGTTGTCAATGCCACGTAACAATCTATCCTAGGAAATGTTGCCACGATGAAGCGACAATCCGTATCTCGGAAATTTTGCACAAAATCCAATTTTGGGAAAAGTTGCCAATGTTTCGTAACAATCTATCATAAGAACCTTGCTACGATCGACAATCCATGTCTTGGAATATAACTCTTGAAAGCAATCCACCTTGGAAATTTGTCAATATTATGCGACAATCCTTTTGGGGAAATATTGCCACAATTGACAATCTACGTCTTGGAACATTTGCAAAAAAAGAGTCGATCGACAATCCACTTTGGGAAAATTTGCCACGTACTGGAATGAGTGACAATCCACGTTGGGGAAACTTTGCCGAAATGTTAAGATGAATAGCGACCTACGACAATCCTTTGGGAATTTTTGCCATAGGGAACTAGGTGTATGACAAACCAATCTCGGAAATATTGTCACGATTTGATGAATGTATGACAATCCGAACTTGGAAAAACTTGCCAAATAGAGAAGGAGTACGACAATCCATGCTTGGAAACATTGCCAGTTTGAGATGACAATCCAATCTTGGAAAATTTGTCGTTGAAGAATGATGCTCGGCGATTCACTTTTGGAAATATTGTCAGTTTGAGATGACAATCCAATCTTAGAAAATTGTCGTCTTGGTGATGTGCTTCTTTGTGAACCATTACTTCGGTGCTTGCGATGAGCCAATACTTAGGCGCTTTAAGCTAAGTGAGACGATCATTTGTCAGGTCGATCACTTACTACGATCGTGATCGAGCTGATTACTCAATCATGTCAAATTGCTTATAGGGGCTAACTGGCGTACCAAGGAACCCAAAATCGCTGCATAAGGTCCGCATAATCATTTATGGGGGCCACGCATCTTGTCGTTGCACCAGCGCATGCTGCTACGTTCTGTCACCAGGATTCTGTTCCGTCGCCAGGCGAAAGAGACCAGCGCCAGGCGATAATCTTGTTGTTTGGCGACAGAGTCGGGTTTTTGAAATAAAAACCCCTTTCTTTTCCATTTCCGCTGTTGCTGCTGTTCGTTGCTCGGTTTCGCTCTGAACCTTCAACTTGGTTGTTTCCTTTCAACCAAATATACTCAAATCCTTTGCAAATTAAAGCTCTTCATCTCTAATTTACCGATCCATGTAAGTTTTTCTCAAACTCCTCTTATCTTGGAAGAATTTCATTCGTTTATATTCTCGATTTTTCACAAAATCCGGGAATGTTCTTGCTCGGTTGTTCTTTGAAGTGACAACTTCCCATGCCTTCAAACTCTGTCGAAAACCCCATCCTTCAAGATTTTACCGAGTCCAAGTTAATTTCCGTAGAGATCTTTCATCTTGGGAAATTCGCGATTATGACCAATTACTATTTGATCAAAATCCGGATGTGCTCAATTAATCAGGCTGATCGTCAATCTAACTGCGATCAGGCCGACTCTAGTTTATTTGCTAAGCCATTTGCGTCCTTTTGCTTCAAATCTTTTGTAAAGGTTGCTCGTACCTTCCTTTATATTTTGGACTATAGGACTTTACTCATCTTTTTTATTTTTAGGGTTAACTTAAGGCTTAGTGTTGCTTGACTCATTGCATAATACACATATGACTTGTCATGACTCGACTCAAAGCGTTTTGACATACATGGCTTGACATGACTCAAGGTATAAACTTGACTTAATGATGACTCATTTCGTGTGACTCGTGTGTGCAAAGTGTTGACTCATGACTCAATGTGCGACTTGAAAATGCAGAAAAACAAAAATTTCCATCATTTTTGTGGAGGGTACTGACTTTCTGCCGAAAAAGAAAGACGCAAAAAAGGAAGAAGTGAAGTTTTGAAGGTTCATGTTGAATGAGATTTAACAAATGTATGTGTTGATGTCGTATCTTAGGGTGTGTAACATCCTAGGCTATCTCCATGGTTGATTTTGGATGAAAGTGTTTAGGTAACTTAGGCACGGAGGCTAAGCACTTCATACTTCGTGATGCAATGATGACAAGGTATGCTTCCACGTTATGTTAAGATTATGTGACAAAAGGTTCCTAAGGAAATTACTATTTGGGCATGTATCTGTGACGTGTGTGAAAGTGATACTAAATTTAGGCTGCAAAGGCTAACGGTATGGAAAAATATTATTTCGAGAGGAGTCAAGTGACGGTGACTCTTAGGCTAGGTAAGCTAATTATGTAGGGATGAAGCCCCCAAGTCTAGATCTAAATGGAAAGGGATGAGCATCGGAGATCTCTTGATATGATCATGCATGAATGTATCAATGAATGCATTTTATTACGACCGCACCTCGATGTGAGGTTGCCTACGTATCCGTTAGGAATTAGGCCGAACGTAGCTCTAGCCGAACCTTGCACAAGTGTGTGTATACCTCAAAGAGGTCTTTTAAGGGTTGTAACGTGGTTAGGAAGAAGAAGGGGATAAAGGCTCAAGACCCTAGATAAGCCCCCAAGGTGTGCAACCTTGCTTTTGAATCTTAGTATTTGTACGCTTGAGATTTTTCACTTTTGAACTCTCTTTTGTTTATATTTTGCTCTTTCTTTTTTTGCTTTTGCATTTTTTTATTTTGAACCTTTTTTGATAAGTGTGGGCAATCCCGATCATGCGGTCTATCACTCACTTGGCATTCATATTTCTCAGGCACGGTACCGAGCACTCGATAAGAGACGTAATCTGAGACGTGTTCTTATAGATCAAAGATATGTTCATATCAAAGACATTGGAACACTTGCCCTTTTGTACACTTTTTATTATCTTTATTTTATTCTTTTGAAATTTTTATAGAATCACTCAAGCTTTTAAATTTAGAACTTGCATAAGTTGCACACTATCCCATCCCAAGGTTAGGTAGATGTGGGTTGAAGAAAGAAAGGTCTATCGTTAGACGAGGGTCGAAGTGGTTTATCAAGAAAGGATTATATATTTGAAGGGAGGAAGGTAATATGATATGGCTACAAGGGGTGCCTCCAATCATAAGTATACCTTGTGCTTAGTTCGACATGGATTTTTTTATTTTTTTTATTTATTTTTTTTATGCAATGCAATGCGATAATCATATGCAAGAAAATAAATTCTCATTTTATTAAAGGGAAAAGAAAGATCCTAAAAAATAAATCTAATAAAAAATAAAAGGTGCCTATGCTAGACTTAATGGGGATAGAAAAAAAAGAAAAAGAAAAAACAGGTCATGAGATCTTGTCGTTGAAGCTCGCCTTGTGTCGTTTGCTTGATCATCACCCGATCTTCTTGTTATCTAGAGGCAATGGGATCTTGTTTGCTTCTATGAGATCTTGAATGAGATTTTGAAATTTGTAACATTTATCCGTGGTATGACCATTTCCTTGATGGTACTTACAATAAGAGTTGGGATTCCATCTCAAAGATCGCTTTTCTGGCATTGGATCTTTAGTAGGGCCAATAAGTTTGATTAATCCTCGATCATAGAGACGATCGAAAGCAACATCATAGGTCATTCCAATGGGTGTGAACTCTCTTTTGGGTTTCTTTTTAGATCCTTGATTATCCATGGCTAAGACACCGATATGGTCAAAGGTACTAACATTGTTACTAGAGTAGGTGTTTTCGGAAGAAGAAGGATTGTCGTTCTTCTTTCCTTTCCAGCCACTCTTGTTACTACTGTTAGTAGCTTTCTGTTTTGCAAGGTCATCTTCGATTTCAATACCTATGTCGTAGACGGCCTTGAAAATATTCAAATTATGTTGATATTTCAAATGTTTCGAATACTTGTTTTGAAGGTTCTTGATGAACATCCTTACAGATTCCTTTTCAGTAGGAACTTCAATCATATTAGCGGAAGTTTCCCTCCACTTGTTGAAGAAAGAAGTGAACCCTTCGTTTTCTTTTTGCTTTAACATCTCAAGTTGTCTATGGTCCGTGTCAACTTGAATGTTACATTTGTATCTATCAATGAAAGCGTTTACTATTCCATCCCAAGTAAAGGTTTTTTCTTTGTCAAGGGAAAAGAACCATTGTTGACAAATGGTTTCAAGAGATAAAGAAAACAAAGAATGAAAGACTTTCCTATCAATCCCTTTAATATTCAATATGGTTTCAAAAGCCCTTAAGTGAAAACAAGGATTGTCTGTTGGCTTGAATTTAGGGATTTCGTTGGCGTTGAACTTCTGCGGAAGAAGCTCTTGTCCATTGAGACCCGTTGTGAGCTAATGCCCTGGAATATATAGTCACTGGTGAGTTAATGACCATGGTTTCAAGAGATAAAGAAAACAAAGAATGAAAGACTTTCCTATCAATCCCTTTAATATTCAATATGGTTTCAAAAGCCCTTAAGTGAAAACAAGGATTGTCTGTTGGCTTGAATTTAGGGATTTCGTTGGCGTTGAACTTCTGCGGAAGAAGCTCTTGTCCATTGAGACCCGTTGTGAGCTAATGCCCTGGAATATATAGTCACTGGAGAGTTTGCTTAGTCTTTCTTGCATGAGCTTCATTTGTTGTTGCTTCACAGGGTCATTGATTTGAAGAGCCATGGTCTTTATTAATTCAGTTAAGTTGGCCATGTCCTTCCTAACTTCGTTAACTTCTTCTTGAGACGCCATTATCTTCTTTGCTTTTCTATTCCGACTAATTGGTTTGTCAAAAAGTAGTACTTGAACAAAGTGTTGTCCTTGATTAATCTCCCTTGTCTCCTTGACCAAGTGTTGTGAAAAGAGAAGTTATGGATACTTTTTGTTAATTATTTGACTCAAACTCTATTCAACATGCAGTAGATGGAAGGAGGTAGGAAGAATGAAGGTTGTGATATGGAGAAAGCATGTAGAGAATGGAAAGATGATGTAGATGGAGAGATATGAAAGAATCAGGAATAGAATGTACCCCCAACTCAAATGACGGAAAAATCGACTCATGCATGAAACTAAGACATGGTCATGATAACTTATACACAAAGTGTATGCTAGAACTAGTGAGTGTAGGTGACATGTTTGACTCGTGGCATGACCATGTGACTAGACTATGTGACTAGAATCAATATGACTATTTTCATTAATAAACTGGTTAAACCGATTAAGCAAACTGATTAATTAGACTCGTCGTGAAGACTCGAGCAGAAAACTTGACTGTCGTTGGAGCAACAGGACTGTCGCCAAATGCTAATCACTAGCGCGTGGCGCTATAGTCTAAACCTTTGCGCCATTGCTGGAACATTGGTCTGGGACTGTTTCCAGTATTTTTACTCTAAAGGGACAAGCCTAAAGTCGTACTAAGTCAAGTTTGATCAATTTATTTAGACTTTAATCATTTATTAATTAATTAATTAATTTAGCAAAGTCCTTTAGTCATTAATTAGTTCATTTAAACTCATTCACAAGTCATACAAACGGTTAGTGGAAACACATATAGGTTATGCACAAACAAATGATGCACAAGTAGTCAAATAGTCACAATATGATGCAATGAGTTTGCAACCTAACCATGGCTCTAATTCTCTAAAGTTTGGGATATGGGTTAGTCAAAGAGGGTCCATGGTTATGAGTCCAGGTGCACCGTGTGGAAGCCTTACCTTTGGAAGGGTTGGTGCGAGTGGATGGGACCCCGAAAGTTAAACTCGCTACCACAGTTTGGTGAATTCAACAAACTTGGATGTACCCTTCGTTGCCAGGAACGTTCGATTGGGTAGATGGAGCGTGAATCTCCAGAGGGTTATGGCCTATGTAGAACACATATGGGTTTTAGAAAAAAGGGAAAAACTCAATTAGGAAGTAAAATCGAGCAAACAGTACTAGAAACTAATCGAAACAAGAAGGTAGATTTTTGGCTCGGTATTAGAAGAATTCAACGCGAGAAAATAGCGTCTGTCGCCAGACGATGCCTCTGTCACCAGACGACAAGTACTGTCGCCAGGCGACAGAGCCATCGCTCGGCAATGCTAATTCCTACATGCCTCGGCAACTTTCTGTTCTTGAATTTTCCAACTTTTTCGTAGCATTATTTCGATTTTGGTTGTGGAAGATATTTCCCTAATTTCCTACGTGTAAAAATCCTATGTTTTTGACGCATTTCGGATGGTCTTTCCAAAGCGGACCTTTTTATGCATATGCCACAATATTAATCAAAATTACGCACATGAAATACTTAGAACTTTTCGAGTCTCATCCACTCATTCTAAATTATTGCCAAAATAAATTTCAGGAATAAAATAGAAATCCTCCCCAGCGGAGTCGCCAAAAAACTGTAGGGAATATTTCAAGCATCCCACACTTGAGCCCCATTGTGATCATACACTTAAGCATGGTGGCGTCTAAAGGGAAGGAAGCTAGAGTAAAAGAGTCGCCAATAAGTTTTAGGAACTTGTAAACCGTTCACAGGATGAAGGTTACACCCCTTAACGATCCAGGAGATCGTTAACTCCAATAGGTTTGGAACCACGATTGGATATTCGGGGATGAAGATACAAATCCAACCTAAAAGAGATTGAACCTGCCCTAATAATAGGCCTCTACTTTAATCTTCTCATATTCATGTGCGCTTTCTGACTAACATACAACCACTAGATTAACCCTAAACCTGCTTAGTCTATGTTGGTTGAATATGAATGCACAAACAAATCTATTATTGGCGATCACTTGAATTATAATCATATTAGCCTAAACAAGATTATTAATTATCTTATTAAGCGTGATTATAAGTACAAATTCCCTTTAATCCTGCAAGAGAGGACGTGATCAAGCAATAACAACAATACATAACATTAAGCAACATAATAACAATCATCATCATAATCTCAATCTCAATAAAGCATAATAACAGTAGCAAGATCCTAGGCATGATACTAACAAGATTAATAACAAACCCTAGCATGTGATAAGTGACATTTATGTCACTCCTAGGGGTAGTGTTTAGGTTATTTTCGTGTTTATTTTCCCTTATTTTACCTTTTATTCTCTTGTTTTCTCTTTAATAAAGCTTCTAGTTTATTTTAGTAATTTTGGAGTGTTTTAGTTTATTTTCTTTATTTTATTAGTTTTAGTTTATTTTTGTATTTTATTTTATTTTATTTGCTTGCGTAGTTTTAATTATTTTTTAGTTTAGTTTTATGTCCCTTATTTTCTATTTTATTTATTTTATTTTATTTGTCGTGGTTTTGTTTTATTTCGTCCTTTGTTTATTTTCATTTTATTTTATTTTATCTTTGTCCCGATTCTCCCTTGTGTTTATTTGGTTGTGTACGTTCGTGCTCGGAGGTCGGAGGTTCGAGTCAAAGGTGTCAATCCAAGAAGCTTTCAAGCCACAAAGTTGCTGCCCAACCTTATCCATCACCCCACCTTTCCCTTATCCTCCACCACACCAACAAAGCACCAAGCTCCCCTGTTCCAATCCACCGAGCTGCTGCGCCCCCTCACAACACCACTCACCACCAACAACCACCAGCAATCACTCACGCAACATCAATTACAACAGCAGCAACAACCAGCCGAACCACCAAATCTCCTGCTCTCACGACCCCGCAACAATCACCACAACAAACCACCAAAACGCCTCGCGCAACCCCACAGCAACCACCAGCAATCACAACCGCATCAATCAAACCACCAACAACACCAGCAGCAACAACAACGAACACAACCCACAGCGCCAGCCCCCTGCAGCCGCACCTAGCAGCGCAACCAACACCACAGCCACCGCCAAAACCGCCAACAATCACCACCAAACCACCTCCGATCATACTAATTTCTAGCCACGCATTCCCACAAATTAACCCCTGCTTCACCTTGCACCAATTACAGCAGCCACCACCTCCAATCACCACCACTGAACCACCATCAACAACCACCGCAACAGAGCAGCCCGCAGCCAGTCGCAAACTCCAATTCAGCTCCATTTTCGATACCCTTCAGAGCGGGCGCTCACTCCTCTAAAGCGGCCGCTCCATTCTTGGTTCAATTTCACCAATTTGAGGCAGAAGCTCAGAGCGGACGCTCCAATGGGTATGAGCGACCGCTCCATCTTTATCGAGCTTAATTGTACGGATTAATGAGCTTCAACGGTCATGATTGCTTCGACTAATCCAAGGGCCACGATTGAAGGTGATCGATGGTGATGATTTGAAGGTTCATGCTTGAATGGTGAGGATGAGAATTCAGAGCAGCCAAGAAGATCGAAGAAGGAGGTTCGGGAACTGATATGTTTTGGGGGATTTGGGGTTTTTATTATTTTCTTTTTCTTTTAGTTTTACTTTTGTTTACTTTCCTTTCCTTATTTCTTTCTTTTATTTTACTTTCTTTATTTCTTTATTTTTCTTTTTCTCTTTTATTTTATTAGCTTAGTATATATACCCATATTTGGGGTAATTAGAAGGGGGATCATCATCCATCATTTTATTCTATTCTCTAATTAGTTTTAGAAGAGCTTCTCTCTCTAGGTTTAGTTTAGGATTAGGGTAGTTTAGAGAGAGAAAGTGAGGGTTTCACCATTGTTGAACTTGGATTTTGAAGAAGGAATTGATCATCTTTTCTATAGATTTACATTTTCAATCAATGAGAATCTCTAACTCTCTCTCCTCTATTTTTATTGCTTTCTTTTTATTATTGTTTAGTTGTTGGTATTACTTGTTAATCATGTTGATTCTTGGTTATTTGTTAATTAATCTTGTTATTATCATGATTAGTGAGTAATTTCTCCATTAAGGGGATGGTTGTGGTGTAGTTGGATCTTGAGCATGTTCTAGGTTTAGAGTTGATTTATTTGTGATTAAAGTCTTTATATGCTTGATATTCTTTAATATTCTTGTAAGTGCACATTGTTGGTTGATTAAAGGTGAATCTTTGCTAACAAGGAACGGAAGTTGACTTAGTTAAGGTTCATTATTATCGATTGTTATTTAATAGTACCTCCTAGTATATGGTTCTAATGTGGAAACATAGAGGCTATGTTAGGATAAGCCAATTGACCCCGGAAGGCGGCTAGATTGGACCCTTTATTTCGATATTTGAGCATGTTTAGTTCATAATTAATTCAATTTCTATGCCTTTGTTTATGTTCAAGTGAATGTTATACCTAAACCATTTCCCTTAATGTTTTATTTCTTGTTTTAGCATATTTAAACTTTAGTTTATTTATCTCCTATTCCAGACTAGCTTAATTGTCGATAACATTGGGTGGTGTTTATCCGTTCTCTGTGGTTCGACCCCTATGCTTGCCTTATACTCGTATTAGGTTTGTTTAGGTTGTATAAATTGTATTTGATCTAGGGATAGACAATTGACGACGCGTTTATTCCCTTGTCAGCATGTCACTAAACCATAAAAATCAAAGCTCTATCCCTGACATGATACTAACATGATATAAAGAAAGAAATAAGAAGCATCAAAATAATATCAGAAATATTAGATAATCCTAAACATAATACTAGGAATCAAAATAATCTAAGCATGATTTCTATATGGCTTTGAAAACGGAGGCCTAGGACCCTATTTATAAGAAAACAGTCCGGAAACCGATAGAAAGAGTAAGAATTCGAATTGGAATAAAACTGGCTTCTATCGCCAGGCGACAAACATCAGCGCCAGGCGACAGATGTTAGCACCAGGCGACAGAATTTGTCGTTTGGCTAATTAAAAGATAAAACGCGCTCTTGTACATAATCCTCTTCTTAATATGATTAAGAAGCAAATTCCGTGTTTATCAAATTAAAATCAGATTTATCATAAAACACCTATTCTATTCCAAATAAAACTCTTTAAAATATAATTATCAATCCTAATACTATTAGAATTTAAAAGAACCTTCTAGATATTCTAGAAGATTAAAATGAATCCTAATAACTTTAGTTTTAATAATTAATAGGCCATCCTCTAGATCATTAGGCCACATATAAAATTCATTTTGGGCCCAATTTAGTATTTTAGCCGAAACTTCCTCATTATTCATCGGAATTGGGCTTATAATATATCGTTGGAAAACTCTTTTCGAGCCTAATCCAACTACACTATTATTGGACCCTCATCATGAACCAAACTAAATTGGACTTGCTATTTTCATAAATAGAGTAAGAAAAGAAATGTTTTCAAAAACAGAAGGAGAGATATTTTAATGAAAACAACCACATCACTAGACTTTTCACACTTTCACCTCGTTTGAAAATCAAATGACGTGAAAGGTATTCATCACTGGGTTTGGTTTTGGGGAGACACATTTGGGTGTCTACACACACTCTACTTTTTCTACCTCTTGTGCTAACATGGCTCTTGTGGTTGTATATGTAACGGTGATGTATAGCCTAAGAAGTAGTTTTGGTACTAGTGGTGCTAAAACTGGTGGACTTTTGAGATAATCTTTGATTTTCTCAAAGGCCTCTTGGCATTGATCGTCCCATTCTTGTTTTTCTTCTTTATTCAATTGTTTAAATATTGGCTCACTCACAAGTCATTTTTCAAGTTTTTGATAAATCGACTAATGTACTGTAGTTTGCCAAGGAGCCCCCTAATTTCTTTTTCTGTTTGAGGGGGAGGCATATCAACAATTGCCTCTGTTTTAGAGGGATCGATCTCAATACCTGATGCGTGCCATTTATGGCACTCTTAGGCTAGGTTTTATTCTTATTTTAATACTCGTTTTTAATCTTTTATGTCGTGTTTTTAGGGAATAATGCTTGATTTGTGTGTTTGTGTGTTAGTTTAGAGAAATGCGTGCTTTTAATGGTTTTCTTATTATTTTATTCATTTCTCGGGTATTTCTCTCGCTTCTACATTTCTTTGACTTGTTTTGTAGGTGTGCCGAGTTTCCCGGGATTTAATTATTGTGGAGGAGGGGTGCGCGCGCGCAGCATAGTGGTGCGTGCGCGCAGACCCTGCTGTGCGCGCGCGCGGCCTGGGTTTTGTGAGCGCACAGAATTTCTGTGGCCTGTTGTGCGTGCCCACAGAAAAGTGGTGCGTGTGCACGGTTTGCCCTGTTTCCCTTTGCTCGTTTTATTATAAATTAGCCTTGTCATTTCTATTTGAGGAGACGATTTTTTAGATTAGTTTGGTGACTTTCTCTCTCATATCTTATGTTAGGTTGAGAGCTTCTCTCTCTAGTTTTTAGGGATAGTTTAGGAGTAGTTTTAAAGAGAGAAAGTGAGAGATTTCAATGGTGGTTTAAGAGTTTGAAGATCCAATGGTGAAAATTATATTGAAGATCTATCTCATCCTTATTTCTTTGTTCAATTTCATGTTTGTTTGGTTTAATCTTGATGTTTGATTCTTTATAGTGTAATTGTTCTTGATATTTTGTTGATTCTTGATTTCCTTATTTGTTTGTTGATAGATAATGATTCTTGAGTAGTTGTTTGGCTAGGAATTGGGTGAAACTTGTATGATTGATTGATTGTGATTAATTTGGGAATTGTGTTGATTGATTGTTGAGATTAAAGTGATTAATGAAGGTTTGCATGTGTGTAATTCGATTAGGCCTTGAGAATTATGCTAGATTGCATTGTAATTGCTAATGACACGACCAATTGATTTAGGAATTGCAATTATCGATTGGTTTGGATTGTGATTCTCTTAGTTTGTTATTCATAGTGAACCCTAGCTTAACGATTAGGAGATAGGTATTTGATTCCAATTGATAGCTCTTATCATTAGTCTTCACAACCTTTGATTGGCATGATCTTCCCAAGTTGTTGCAATTATCATGATTACTTGTTGATCCCCATTCCTAGTGTTTAATTTGTTTGATTGTTAGTTTGTTAGTTGTTACTATTCCTTCTTTACCTTCGATTTCGACTTAGCTTAGGTGCATAATTGAGAGTGCTTGAACATTACCGTTCCTAGAGGTTCGACCCTTGACTTACCTCTATACTCGTATTTAGGTTTGTTAAGTGTTTATAAATTTAGTTTGACTTAGGGAGGATTAATAAACGACCTAGTTTTCCCCTAGTCAATACCACGTGTGCTTACTACGTATCCGAATAACTTGCCAGAAGTCACTCCAAAGGCGCATTTTTTTTTATTCAATCGCATTTTATATTCTTTTATGCGAGTGAAGAATTTCCGTAAAGCTTTTATGTGTCCCATTCTATCTTTGGACTTCACGATCATGTCATCCACATACACTTCTATTTCGTTATGCATCATATCGTGGAAGAGAGTCGTAGCTGTTCTTTGGTACGTAGCTCCCGCATTTTTTAAACCAAATGGCATGACTGTATAGCAATATGTACCCCAAGGGTTAAAGCATGTCTTTTTTTCGTCTTCTTTTTCCACTAGGATTTGGTTGTAACCTGTGTATCCATCCTTAAAGGATAACATCGCATGTTCAGCCGTGTTATCTACCAATATGTTAATATGAGGTTGAGAAAAATCTTCTTTAGGGCTAGCCTTGTTGAGGTACCTAAAATCGACACACATGCGAACTCGTCCATCCTTTTTAGGGATTAGGACGATGTTTGCTACCCATTTTGGGTAATTACATACGCGAATAAAGTCTGCGTCTAATTGCTTTTGTACTTCCTCTTCTATTTTTACAGCGACGTCAGGTTTCATTCATCGAAGTTTTTGTTTCATTGGTTTAGAGGTAGGGTTCAAGGGAATGGTATGTTCCGCGATTTCCCTATCTATTCCAAGCATGTCCTTGTATGACCAAGCGAACACATCTTCGAATTCTTTGAGTGTCGATATGAGGATCGATCGTTCTTTTAGATTTAATGTTAAGCCAATTTTGACTTCCTTTTTGTTTTCATTGGTTCCTATATTGATTGTTTTAGTTTCTTCAATTACAGGATTCTTTTGTTTTTGTTCATTCATTACTTCAACCAGTTTGTTAATGTTATCATCTTCATTAGATTGATTATTATAGCATTCAAAAGATTCAAGAGAAGGCATATACTCGGAAATAGAGCTCATATTATCAAAATCAAAAGAAAGTACATCGAGAGGAGAATCCTTTTTGGGATCCTTATCCTCAGTAATGGCCACAAGGCCTAAATTTTCAGCTTCCTTAAAATCTAGACTAGACTCATCGTTATATTCTTCGAACATCTCCTCTTGGCCTGTGATGATCTCCAGCTTGTCACCTTTATGGTTAATCCACTTGAAAGTCTTTCTCCATCCATGCTCAAAGGTTTCATTGAAAGGGGTAATCAATGAGGTTGGGTCAAAAGCTTCATCTTGGATGGCATTTTGATTAGTCATTGTAGTAACATGGTTTTTCTCTAGTCCAAATGGCAAGTTAAATGCTTGCCTATCATAGCACCCTGGAGTTGGGTATTTAGATTGAACGATTTCGAAATCGTCATTCAAGAAGTAGCAATTGTGGAATATTTTGAATCCAGGCTTCTTGATACCTTATAGAACTAGTGGTTTTGGAAAGTCATAACATGGGTAATCTTCTCCCTCTCTAGCAAATTGTCCATTGTGAGTTTTATTGTAGGATGGGAGTAAAGAGATTATCCCTTTCTTGTTGTTGTCTCTACGTGCTTTGATCTTAGCATCATGAGACTTGAGTTCTTCTTTGGTTGGCTCATATCCCAATCCAAAAGAAAAGCTTTTCTTTGGGATAGGAAGTAAAAGAGATTTCTTTATTCCTATTCCCAAAGGCATCCAGGAAAGTAACTACTCTTGAATAAGATTTTGTTTACTATTGGGGTGGAATATGGATCAAGCTTGAATAGTTCTTAAAGGCTTTCCGCCAATTTTACTGTGTAAATTGCCTCCGCGGCGAATTCCCACATGTCCTCTTCATCATTATCATGGTTTATTTCCAAAAGTGATTGATTATTTATTGCTATTTTAAGAGGAGAAGCGTGTATAGACATAGGAAGAGCAATAGTTCAACCTAATCATTTGGTGGAGCGAAGATGGTATTGCTCCAAGCTTATGTATCCAAGGACGTCCGAGAATAAGGTTGAATGTAGGCTTAATGTCCATGACATGGAATTCAACCATCTTTTGTATTGGGCTTGTGGTAATTGGTAGCTTAACAGTCCCACACACCGATCTCCTTGAATTGTCATAGGCCCTAATACTTTGTGTTGTTGATTGAAAGTCTTTTTCTGGATTAAGGCCTAAATATTTTGCAGTTTGTAATGGGCATACATTTACGGCAAACCCATTGTCAACTAAAGTAAGAGGGATGTTGTATCCCTTGCACCCCATAGTTAGATATAGTGCATTATTGTGGGTAATGTCTTTTGGGGGCAAATCATCACTAGTAAAGGTGATTGATTTTTCGAGTTTTTTGCTAGTAAGTTAGCTAACGAGATCCTTTGGAATTGTGTCTTTACTTATAGACAAAGCAGTTAGAGCATTCATAAGAGAATTCCTATGTTTTTTAGAAGTACTTAGGAGTTCCCAAATGCTAACATTCGACTTAGATTGGCGAAGTTGTTTAACCAATGGATCTTCTACCTCAGGTGGAGGTGGTACTGGATTTTGAACTTGATTTTGAGTGGTCGAAGATCCATTTGGTTGCGTTTGATAAACTCTTCTAGAACGAGTTAGATGATCTCTCTCGTTTGAGTTAGTTGTAGGACTCGTGAACCAACTTTCTTCTAGAGGCTTTGAATGTGCCTTCATTTCAAGCTGCTCCATGAGTTGTGCTTAATGTCATTGTTCATCCAAGGAGAGATTTGATAAATCTTATGACTTCCTCAAGAAATGATCCCAATTAAGCGCTCCACTTGTTTCGTTTTGGAGACAAGATGGAGGTGGGACGGTGGCATACATATAAGTCTTGGAAGTCATTGTCCCATAACCCACACACTTCATTAGTTTCCCCTATGAGTGTTGTGGTTAGTGGGTTCCCTATTGGAGTGATATAATTCAAAGGATTGAATGTGTCGCTTTCCATATGATCCTCATCAATGTGAAATGTCCCTAATGGGGATACATTGTTGTTGGGTTTAGGCGTGGGAATTCTCCATTATCTACTAGATCTTGAATTTTGTGCTTTAGGACAAAGCAACTTTCAGTATCATGTCCAACACCTCTATGATAAGCAAAATAGGGATTGCCATCCCATTGAGAGTTTCTTTTTTCTGGATGAGTGGGTGGCGTTAGCCTTGTTGGTGCGAGCAATCCATTTTCATTTAAATTTTCTAGCAACTCTTTATAGCTCACAGGAAATTGCGTGAATCTTCATTCTTTTGTCCATGTTTTTCGAGGGTCATTATATCGCATTGTGCTATTATATTGCGTGGAAGTCGCAAATACATCAATAGAGGATGAAGTGTTACCATTCCCCTTTTTGTAGTTGTTCTTAGGTTGATGATGATGAGGCTTATTTGCCTTTTCTTTAGCAAGATGATCTTCAATTCTAGGAGCCAAAGAATAGACCTTTTGAAAAGGGTCTAAACCAAGGTAACGTAGATGTTTGTTGTACTTTTCATGACAATTGTCAATGAACTTTTGTACCAACTCGAGTTTAGGTGGCCTTTGGGCAAGGTGGGCCACCTTTTCTCGCCATCTACCGTAGAAAGCAAGGAAACCTTCATCGTCACCTTGCTTAAGCATTTCAAGTTCACGCAAAGTTGATTTGAACTCTACGTTACTCTCATATTGGGTAATGAAAGCCTAAACTACATCTTCCCATGATGTTTTGCACTTAGCATCTAGCTCATAGTACCACTCTCTCGCGGCTGGGTCTAGAGATAAAGGGAAAGTCAAAGCAAAAAGCTCAAGATCAACTCCCTTTAAAGCCATGGTGCTAGTAAAACTCATTAAATGATTTTTTGGATTATTGGTCACCTTGAATATTGGCAAGTCCGTAGCTACGAACGTTTCTTGTAAAGTGAGTCTTGTAGGAGGAGGAATTGTTCCCCATTGTGGACGAAGAACAAGCTTTTCCAACGACTTCTCTTTTATGGATAGTTCATCCATCTTTTGTTGCGAAGCCAAAGCTTCGGCATTTTTCTTTTCAGCTTTTTCAAGTTTCTTAATTATTCTCTTTTCGGCCTCTTGAGCCTTTTCCTCTCTCAAACGAACAATCTGTTCTTGGAGTTGCTCTATGGCTGACATCGTTGTTGGACTAGAGTAAGTTGTTGAAGGAAGGTGGTTTGAAAGGGGTGAATTGTTTGATGGTAAACGTAGAATGTGAGCGCCCGGGAGTCTTCATTCCCAAGCTTGGAAACCGGCCCTAAAGGAAGTACGAGAGTTTAAGGAAATCGATACGCTTGTTTAGAAGACAAAAAGAAGAAAAAAAAGGAAAAAAGGAAAAAGACGTAAAATGCATTCGAGTGGATATCATCGCCTTTAAACAATTCATAATAATGATATTGTTTGTACGAGTCAATTGTCTTTGAGGAATCAAAAGGATCTTGTAACAATAGGCGCGCGCAAGTAACTAGGCTGCGCGCGGAAGGCACGCGCATCTCTGGCTCTTGCGCTGGTCATGGTCGTGCAATTGCGTGAGTTGCGTGCGCCACCTGCTCGTGCGATTTTTTTTACGAGTAGTTTTTTTAATATTTGCGTTTTATATTTTTTAACAATTTTTTAATGATACCCTTCGAATGCGACTCAAAATTACGAAGGGACAAATTCGCAATTGGGAACCTAACCAAACTAAAAAAAAGCTATCCTAAGCACGTCGTACATAGTCATATAATCATATAAGCATACCATAAGCCAAGATTCACATAATGCCTTTCTAAGGTCCAAAGCTTAGGTGTCCAAATGTACCATATCTTAAGGAACGATGCACAAATCAATCACTCAACGTGTTGACTCATGACATAGCCCTCCCAAAATTTTGTTGGCGATATGGGTGGGATGATTGCTATTTATTTTGGGATAGAATCCTAGTATTGGCAACCCCTAGTTAATGAGTCAATCCCCAAAGGTTATAGTGTGCTATGATTATGCATGATGCAATGTTACTTATTTTGCTTTTACTTTTGTGAAAAAGGAAGATATTATGCGTTCAAGTCTCGCTCTCTAACTAGAGATTATCCAAGTTAATTCCCGTCACAACCCCATGGGCAACCTAGTGTTGGAAACCTTGGACCATAACTAAAAATTAATCTTGTATCCTCTACGTCCCCAGTGGAGTCGCCATTGTAAGGAGGGTGTGCCCATCGTAGGGGATCCTTCTCCTTAAATGCCCATGCCCCTTTAAAAGCGTAGGACTTTACACTTGTTAGGGTTTATTAGGATTTGAATTCCTGATTGTTTGGGAGACCTTGAATTATAATTGATCCTATCATTACACTTTCTTGTAAGAAACAAGTAGAAGTCACCAATTAGTCTTAGGAAAACTCATAAAACTTGTTCATGCCTTTCTCCAAAGTAGAGTTTGATAGGCTAAAATCGTATCACCTAATCAAAAGTATTACCTAAGTTCTCTAACTAATGTAGATAGGGAAGTAGGGTCGAATCCACAGGGAAACAAGTCTTTTTATTCCTAATTAATTATTATAATCTAAACTATCGAGTAACCAAAATTGTTGTTATTAAAAGGAATTATACTACGGAGATTAAGATTAGGGAGAAATCAATTAATAAAAGGCCTAGGGTCACAGCTTCACCAATAATTAATATTCAGGGATAAAACATAACAATCAATAATTAACATTGCACATATAACAAGATTAACAGGCTCTCGTAATTTATTAAATAACATAGATCTAACAGGCTCTCGCAATTTACTAGATCTAAGTTCCTATTGAAAATAGCCTTATATCAAATTAACATCTACTTGATTCATCAATTCAATATTGCTATAATTTTACAATCAAATCACATCTACTCGATTCATAATCTAATTGTAAAGAATTAAAACAATTCAATAAGAAATTATCATGCAATATCAATAATCAACAATAGCAAATTATCCCTTCATATTAATTATGGATCCCCAAAACTCTAGAATTAAACTACTCACACATAATTAAATCTAAACTAAACAAAGCAATAGAAGAAGACATGATTAAGATTAAAGCAAGAAAATAAACAATAAAGAGAGAAGTAAGAACACTAAAAGAAGGAAAATTAGAATTGCACTAAAAAGGTAAGATCTTGAGTTTGAGAGTAAACACCAACTAAAAAGCTCTCTAGAGTTTGAGTACGAGAGAAATAATAATTAGAAAAAAAAACGTAGTTAAGAGAGATTACAAAAAAAGTATTAAAACTAAGCTCCACAAATTAGCCAAATCGAGCTTCCTAAACAACCTGCAAACACACGCGCCCGATCGGGCGAAGGGCCGCCCGATCAGGCCAGCCTTTTTTCATGGATGCTTATTTCTGGGCAGTCGCCCGATCAAGCCTATGGCCGCCTGATTGGGCCCGGCTTGCTTTGGCCGAGACTTGATCTTCTCTTTAACATTCACTTGGGCTCCAAAATCAAGGCCCAACACTTCCTCTTTTTCCATTGCTCGGACAAATTTCACGAACTGAGCCCTTAATCATCAATACGATCTGTCTTGGGCTATGATCAACAGTCATGATGTGTTTCAAGCTCCAATATCTCGTAGTGGCGGTGTAGGGAATATTTCAATAATCATCCCAAACTTGAATCCCACTGTGATCATACACTTAAGCATGGTGGCGTCCAATGGGAAGGAAGCTAGAGCAAAAGAGTCGCCAACAAGTTTTAGGAACTGGTAAACCGTTCACAGGGTGAAGGTTACACCCCTTAACGATCCAGGAGATCATTAACTCCAATAGGTCTGGAACCAAGACTTGTGTTCGGGGATGAAGGTACAAATCCAATCTAAAAGAGAAAGAACCTGCCTTAATAATAGGCCTCTACTTTATTCTTCTCATATTCATGTGCGCTTTCTGACTAACATGCAATCAATAGGTTAACCCTAAACTTGTTTAATCTATGTTGGTTGAATATTAATGTATAAATAAAACTATTATTCGCAATCACTTAAATTATAATCATATTAACCTAAACAAGGTTATCAATTATCTTATTAAGCGTGAATACAAGTACAAATTCCCTTTAAACATGCATAAAAGGCGTGATCAAGCAATAACAATAATAAAATATATCAAGCAACATGTTAATCATCATAATAATCATAATTAAAATAATCATGTTAAAGCATAATAATAGCAAGATCCTAGGCATGATACTAACAAGATTAATAACAAATCCTAGCATGCCACTAAGCATTAAAAATCAAAGCTTTAGCCCTAACATGATACTAACATGCTATTAGGAAAGAAAATAGGAAGCATCCTAGAAATCATAATTGATATAAGCAAATCACCCTAAATATCATACTAAGGAATGCATCCTAACATGATACTAGGAACCAAAATAACAATCTTAACATGATTTCTATATCATAAGATCAATTAAACAATTAAAGTACTTACTTGGATGCCTCGTACCTCTTTCTAATAACAAAATACATACGTTAGTAACTTCAAGGAAAAATATAACATCAAAGAATTAAAATGAATAATTGAAATAGAGATTTGGGACCAAATCCTTAGAAATACCAAAGCTTTCACGTCTAGGGCGAAGGCAACTTCGAACTTGGCTAGGTGTGTCTAGATCTTGTGAATGTGGAATTTTGTTTGTGAAAAGTTGGTTTAGAAAGAGAGAGAGAGTATCAAGAAATTCTTTATGAGAGTTGGTAATTAAAAACGGAGGTTTAAGGAGGCTATTTATAATGAAAATCAGCCGGAATATGATAAAAAAGAATCAGAGTTTCAAGAAGAATAAAACACGACGCTGTCGCCACACAAGCCTCTGTCGCCACGCGACAGAGCCTGTCCCTGAGCGACAGACGTGTCGCCGCGCGACAGGCCTGTCGCCAGGCGATAGCCTGTGGTGTGGCTCTGCAAGGAGTTCTTTTCACACGTTTTCATATTTTTGATAAAATTAAGCGTACGAGGGGTAAAAATGTAAATTCATTTAAAACACTTCTTTTATTCTAAATAAAACTCAACTAAACGCCTGAAGACTGCTACGCTTGTAACTGCCTCCAATCTCCGCTGTGATAGTCTTCTGCAAGCCAGAGAATCCTGTCGAAGACTGCTTCGCTTGAAACGATCTTCATTGCTTTGTGACCATCTTCCGCAAGCCAGGGAATATGACCGAAGATTGCTCCGCCTGAAGCCATCTTTAGTTGTTGCGATAATATTTCGAAGAAAATTACTGAAGATCAACGCCTGTCGATCCTTAATGCTGCTTGAATTTTGCTGTTGATGCTTTGGGTGATGACAATCCTCTTTTCTTCAGGAACAGTTGTCAATACGACTCTTATATGATGTATGACAATCCGATTTTGGGAAAGTTGTCAATGCCACGTAAAAATCCATCCTTGGAAATGTTGCTACGATGAAGCGATAATCCGTATCTCGGAAAATTTGCCAAAATCTAATTTTGGGAAAAGTTGCCAACGCTTCGTAACAATCTGTCATAAGAATTTTGCTACGATCGACAATCCACATCTTGGAATATAACTCTTGAAAGCAATCCACCTTGGAAATTTGCCAACGCTAAGCGACAATCCTTTTAGGAAAATATTGCCACTATTGACAATCCGCGTCTTGGAACATTTGCAAAGAAGAGTCGACCGACAATCCACTTTGGGAAAATTTGTCACTTACTGAAATGAATGAAAATCCACGTTGAGGAACCTTTGCCGAAATTTATGATGAGTAGAGACCTACGACAATTCTTCGGGAAATTTTGCCATAGGGAACTATGTGTATGACAATCCAATCTTGGAAAAATTGCCAAACAGAGCAGGGGCACGACAATCCACGCTTGGAAACTTTGCCAGAGATGACAATCTAATCTTGGAAAAATTGTTGTTTAAGAAGAATCCGCGACAATCCACTTTTGGAAATATTGTCAGTTGGGGATGACAATCCAATCTTGGAAAAATTGTCGTATAAGTGCTTGCATTTGAACCGATGCGTTGGTGCTTGTAATGAGCCAATTCTTAGGCACTTAAGCTAAGTGAGAAGATCGTCATCAGCTCAATCACTTACTACGATTGTAATCGAGCCGACTACTAATCATGTCAATTTGCTTATACGGGCTAACTGGCGTACCAAGGAACCCGAAATTGCTGTATGAGGTCCGCATAATCCAATATGGGGCCACGTAACTCATTGCTGCTCCGGCGCACGCTGGAAACCGCTGTCGCCAGGTCCTCGCTCTGTCGTTAGGCGACATCCTTGTCGTCTCACGCTGGAGTCAGGTTTTCATTCGCGGTTTTTCGAAAAACTCCGGGAATGTTCTTTCTCACTGAAATGTACCTGCATTTATATTTTGGACTATAGGACTTTGCTTATCTTTCTTTAGGGTTGACCGAAGACTTAGTGTTGCTTGACTCATTGACTTGACATGACTCAAGGTATAAACTTGACTTAATGATGACTCACTTCGTGTGACTCGTGTGTGCGTAGTGTTGACTCATGAAGCACGATATGTACATGACTCGAAATGCAGAAAAACAAAAATTTCCGTCATTTTTGTGGAGGGTACCGACTTCCTCCCGAAAAAGAAAGACGCAAAAAGGAAGAAGTTTTTTATGGTGCAGGTTGAATGAGCTTAGTCAAACGTTGTTTGATACTATCTCTCAAGGTGCAAGGATTAACTCATCCTAGATTATCTCAATTGTTGACTCAATGATGAAAGTATTTGGGTAACTTAGGCACGGAGGCTAAGCACTTCATACTTTGTGATGCAATGATGAGTGATGAGTGATTTTGTTATGACAAAGTATGCTTCAATGTTGTGTTAAGATTTCATGACAAAGGGTTCCTAAGGGAAGGACTATTTGGTCATGTATCTGTAATGTGTGTGAAAGTGACACTAAAGCTAGGCTGCAAAGGCTAAGTGTGTGGAAAACATATATTGAAAAGAGTCAAATGGTGGTGACTCTTAGGTTGGGTAGGCTAATAATGTAAGGATCAAGCCCCCAAGTCTAGCTCTAAATGAATAGGGATGAGCAATGGAGATCCTTTGATATGATCATGGTGTGAGTGTGTGAATATGAATATGAATGCATGTTTATTACGGCCGTACCCCTTTGTGAGGTTGCCTACGTATCCGTTAGGAATCAGGCCGAATGTAGCTCTAGCCGAACCTCGCACAAGTATGTGTATTCCTCAAAGAGGTCTTTTGAGGGTTGTAACATGGTTAGGCTAAAGGTTATAGAAGAAAGGGATAAAGGCTCAAGACCCAAGATAAACCCCCAAGGTGTGCAACCTTGCATTTGGATCCTTGTATTTTTATGCTTGAGTTTTCTCATTTTTGAATTCACTTTTATATTTTTGCTCTCTCTCTCATTTTTTTTTTTTTTTTTTTTTTTTGCTTTTGCATTTTTTTTATTTTGAACCCTTTTTGATAAGTGTGGGCAATCCCGATCATGCGGTCTATCACTCACTTGGCATTCATGTTTCTCAGGCATGGTACCGAGCACTCAATAAGAGACGCAATATGAGACGTGGTCATATCAAAGACATTGGAACACTTGCCCTTTTGTACACTTTTATTGTTTTTGCTATTTTATTTATTTTGATCTTTTGAAATCACTCAAGCTTTTTAAAATTGCAGAAATTGCACACTGTCCCATCCCAAGGTTAGGTAGATGTGGGTTGAAGAAAGAAAGGTTTATCGTTAGACAAGGCTCAAAGTGGTTTATCAAAAAAAGGATTGTATATTTGAAAGGGTGAAGATGATATGAGCTACAAGGGGTGCCTCAAATCATTGGTATACCTTGTGCTTAGATCAAAATGGATTTTTTTTTAATTTTTTTTTATGCAATGATCATATGCAAGGAAATAAATGCTCATTTTATTAAAGGAAAAAAGGAAAAAATTCTACAAAATAAATCTAAGGAAAGTGAAAGGTGCCTATGCTAGACTTATTGGGGAAAGGAAGAATAAAAGAAAAATAGAAAAAGAGGTCACGAAATCTTGTCGTTGAAGCCCACCTTATATCTTTTGCTTTATCATCACCCAGTCTTCTTGCTAGCTAGAGACAATGGGATCTTGTTTGCTTCTATGAGATCTTGAATGAGATTTTGAAACCTGTAGCATTCATCGGCGGTGTGACCATTTCCTTGATGGTACTTGCAATAAGAATTGGGATCCCATCTCGAAGATCGCTTTTCTGGTGTTGGATCCTCGGTAGAGCCAATAGGTTTGATTAATCCTCGATCATAGAGATGATCGAAAGCAACATCATAGGTCATTCCAATGGGTGTGAGTTCTCTTTTGGGTTTATTTTTAGATCCTTGATTACCCATGGCTAAGACACCGTTATGATCAAATGTACTAACATTTTTACTAGAGTGGGCGTTTTCGAAAGAAGAAGGATAGTCGTTCTTCTTTCCTTTCCAGCCACTGTGGTTACTATTGTTAGTAGCTTTTTGCTTTGCTAGGTCATGTTCGATTTCGATACTGATGTCATAGACAGCCTTGAAAGTATTCAAATTATGTTGATATTTTAAATGCTTCGAATACTTCTCTTGGAGATTCTTGATAAACATCCTTACAGATTCATTTTCGGTGGGCACCTCAATCATCTTAGCGGAAGTTTCCCTCCACTTATTAAAGAAAGAAGTAAAGCCTTCATTCTCTTTTTGTCTTAGCATCTCAAGTTGTCTACAGTCGATTTTGACTTCAATATTACACTTACATCTGTCAATGAAAGCGTTTTTTATTCCATCCCAAGTGGAAGTTTTCTCTTTATCACGATAAAAGAACCAATGTTGACAAACGGTTTCTAAAGACATTGAGAATAAAGAGTGAAAAATATTCTTATCAATCCCCTTAATGTTCATTATAGTTTCAAAGGCCCTTAAGTGAAAATAAGGATTGTCTGTTGGCTGGAATTTAGGGATGTCATTGGCATTGAACTTCAGCGGAAGAAGCTCCTTGTCCACTGAGACCCCTTGTGAGCTAATGCCCTGGAATCTATAGTCATTAGATATTTTGCTCAAGCTTTCTTGCATGAGCTCCATTTGTTGTTGTTTCACAGGGTCATTGATTTGAAGGTTTAAAGCCTTCAACACCTCAGTCACATTAGCCATTTGCTTCTTAAGCTCATTGACTTCTTCTTGACTTGCCATTATCTTCTTAGCTTTTCTTTTTCGACCGACTGGTTTATCAAAAAGTTGAAATTGAACGAAGGTGTTGTCCTTGATTAATCGCCTTTCTCTCCTTGACCAAGTACTGTGGAAAGGGAAATTAGGGATAAGGTTTTTTTATTATTTATTTTGACTCAAGCTCTATTCAACATGGGAGAGAATGTGGAAGAAAATGGGAATAGATTTGAACCCCCACTCGAATGACGGAAGACGACTCATGCATGAACCTAAGACATGGTCATGGTGACATGCTTTGTCTCTTGTGTAAGACCATGGGATTAAGGACTAAACAAGGGTACTTTTATTAACAAAATAATCGAACTGATTAGCAAACTGTTTAATTAGACTCGTCGTGATGACTCGAGCAAAATCCTGAACTGTCGCCAAAGCAACAGGACTGTCGCCGCCCACTGCAGTGGAGCGCCAGACGACGGGGTTGTCACTCGTGTTGCATAGCAGCGTGTGGCGCTGCAGTCCACATTTTTGCGCCATTACTAGAGCATTAATCTGGGACTACTTTCAGTATTTCACTCTACGGGACAAGCCTAAAGTCGTACTAAGTCAATTCTGATTAATTTATTCAACTTTAATTACCCAAATTAATTAATTAATTAGGCAAAGTCCTTTTAGTCATTAATTAATTTATTTAAGGCTTAAACACAAGTCAAACAAACAGTTAGGAAAAACATATAGAGTATGCACAACAAATAATGCACAAATAGTCAAGTAGGCACAATATGATGCAATGAGTTTGCAACCTAACCATGGCTCTAGTTCTCTAAAGTTCAGGCTATGGGTTAGTCAAAGAGGGTCCATGGTTATGAGTTCGGATGCACCGCGCGGAAGCCTTACCTTTGGAAGGGTTGGCGCGAGTGGATGGGACCCCGCGAGTTAAACTCGCTTCCATGGTTTGGTGAATTCAACATTCTCGGATGTACCCTTTGTTGCTTAGAGCGTTCAATCAGGTAGATGGAACATGAATTCCCAGAGGGTTATGTCCATATGTAGAACACATATGGGTTTCAGAAAAGTGAGAAAAACTCAATCAGGAAGTAGAATCGAGCCAACAGTGCTAGAACTGGTCAAAATTAGAACTCATATTTCTGGCTCGGTATTGGAAGAACGCAGCGACAACCAACAGAGACTGTCGCCGCTATATAGCCGTGTCGCCTAGCGACAGAATTGTCGCTCGGCGACAGAGCCATATCTTCGGTGACAGGCTCTGCTTTCTAGACGCCAGTTCCTACATGCCTCAGCAGCTTTCTGTGTTCGTAAAATTTTCCAATTTTCGCACCATTATTTCGGTACTAGTTGTGAAAGATATTCCTCAAATTTCCTACGTATAAAAATCCTATGTTTTTGACTCATTACGGATGGTTTTTCCAATGAGAACCTTTTTTTATGCATATGACAATAATGTTAATCAAAATTACGCACATGAAATACTTAGAACTTTTCGAGTCTCATCCACTCATTCTAAATAATTGCCAAATTAAATTTTAGGAATTGAAATAAAAATCTTCCCCAATGGAGTCGCCAAAAAACTGTAGGGAATATTTCAAGCATTATCCCAAACTTGAACCCCACTGTGATCATACACTTAAGCATGGTGGCGTCCAAAGGGAAGGAAGCTAGAGCAAAAGAGTCGCCAAAAAGTTTTAGGAACTTGTAAACCGTTCACAGGGTGAAGGTTACACCCCTTAACGATCCAGGAGATCGTTAACTCCAATAGGTCTGGAACCAAGACTGGTGTTCGGGGATGAAGGTACAAATCCAATCTAAAAGAGAAAGAACCCGCCCTAATAATAGGCCTCTACTTTATTCTTCTCATATTCATGTGCGCTTTCTGACTAACATGCAATCAATAGGTTAACCCTAAACCTGTTTAATCTATGTTGGTTGAATATTAATGCACAAATAAAACTATTATTGGCAATCACTTGAATTATAATCATATTAACCTAAACAAGATTATCAATTATCTTGTTAAGCGTGATTACAAGTACAAATTCCCTTTAAAAATGCATAAAAGGCGTGATCAAGCAATAACAATAATAAAATATATCAAGCAACATGATAATCATCATAATAATCATAATTAAAATAATCATGTTAAAGCATAATAATAGCAAGATCCTAGGCATGATACTAACAAGATTAATAACAAACCCTAGCATGTCACTAAGCATTAAAAATCAAAGCTTTAGCCCTAACATGATACTAACATGCTATTAGGAAAGAAAATAGGAAGCATCCTGGAAATCATAATTGATATAAGCAAATCACGCTATATATCATACTAAGGAAAGCATCCTAACATGATACTAGGAACCAAAATAACAATCTTAACATGATTTCTGTATCTTAAGATTAATTAAACAATTAAAGTACTTACTTGGATGCCTCGTACCTCTTTCTAATAACAAAATAAACATGTTAGTAACTTCAAGGAAAAATTTAAAATCAAAGAATTAAATTAAATAATTGAAATTGAGATTTGGGACCAAACCCTCAGAAATACCAAACCTTTCACGTTTAGGGCGAAGGCAACTTCGAACTTAGTTAGGTGTGTCTAGATCTTGTGAATGTGGAATTTAGTTTGTGAAAAGTTGGTTTAGAAAGAGAGAGAGAGAGTATTAAGAAATTCTTCATGAGAGTTGGTAATTAAAAACGGAGGTTTAAGGAGGCTATTTATAACGAAAATCAGCCGGAATATGATAAAAAAGAATCAAAGTTTCAAGAAGAATAAAACACGATGCTGTCGCCACACAAGCCTCTGTCGCCGAGCGACAGGCGTGTCGCCGCACGAAAGGCCTGTCGCTGGGCGACAGCCTGTGGTGCGGCGCTACAGGCAGTTTTTTTCACACGTTTTCATTTTTGATAATATTAAGCGTACGAGGGGTAAAACTGTAATTTCATTTAAAACACTTCTTTTATTCTAAATAAAACTCAAAAAACTCAATTATCAATGCTAATCACATTAGGATTCAAAAGAACCTTCTAGAAGATTCTAGAAGACTTTAATCAATCCTAATTGCATTAGGAATGATAAATCATAATAGGCCCTCCTCTAGATCATTGGGCCGCATATAAAGTTCAAACCGGGCCCAGTTTAGTAATTTGGCCATAACTTCCTCATTATTCATCGTAATTGGGCTTATAATATATCATTGGAAAGCTCTTTTCGAGCCCAATCCAACTACACTATTATTGGACCCTTGCCATGGACCAAACTAAACTGGATTGGCTATTTTCATAAAATAGGTTTTCGAAAACAGAGAGAAAGAAGAGAAATAAACACTAACCGCAACACTAGACTTTTCCCGCCTGTAGACACCCATTTGTGTCTCCCCAAAACCAACACCCATTTGTGTCTCCCCAAAATCATAGAAAATACTGGTAAATCTAGGAAAATCCTACAAAATAAATGCCAACTCTACAAAACACTAGAAACCACACATTAGTACCAAAAATAGCTCCGAAGAGCTAAAATATGCAAGTAAATGACCGTGGGATGGGGGATAAGATAACATTTAAAACATGCATATCAAACTCCCCAAGCCAAACCCTTGCTTGTCCCTAAGCAAGGCAATGAATCAAAACAAATCATAGCTTCACCCCGAATCACATAAAAAATCCACAACATAACTCAAATCCAATCCAACAAACATGCATTAAAATCAATCACTCAAATCCATCCGACTTCCTATCTTCCCTAACAATTGTCAAGTAGAGCTAACCGCAAGAGCATATAGAATTCAAGACTAGTGCTCACACACTCGACTGTCATTTATGTGGTGAGTAAAGAATGTACTCGATTGCTCTCCAACCACCCCTTTATTGTGAACAATGCCCTCCCAAACTCACAACACTCGTGTGTTTAAAGAGATAAGCACTCAACCTAAATAGTCGACTCGGGATACATCAAGTCATCCCTCGCATTGATAAACAACTACCTCTACATCCACACAATTCTATGCACAAAGGTCAGAAGGTCTTTAAAGCTTGTAATGTAAGGCTAGGGTAAATGGTAGGAAAAATTTGGGAAAATGTAATAGCACAACCATGCTTAAAGGGAGCCAAATCCTAAAAAAACCAAGGTTAAAAATAATGACCAAATCATCTCCAACACAACTCAACTCCACAAAAATTCACCAAACAATCAAATTGATATTTCACATAATCACCATCACTTACAAATTCACTCATAAAGATATGATATTAAAGAACTAGAGTGAATAAACAAACTTTGAACTCATTCTTTTTTTTTTTCTCTTTTTTTTTTTATAAAGCAACCTTCACATAGAACACTTGAACATTAAAACATTTTTTCTTTTGCTCTTTTTTTTTTCTTTCTCCCATAGGAATTTCAACTTTGAAACACAAATTGTCATCATTTTTCCAATCACAAAATCAAAGAACAAATTACTCATCTTATATTCCCACATTGCGCAAATAATGTGCACACTACAACTCCCTCACCTCATTAACTAAAAGCTCCCCCAAGCCAAGGTTGGGACTAGTAACCAATGGGGCTTAATTAGGCTTATAATGTGGCTAAATAAATAATGAAAGGGCACAAGAAACAACATGGGTAGCAAGAAGGGCACAAATGTATCTAATATCGTCTCAAGGCCACCTAAAAGAATGAACGCCTTCGTCCTTCACATTGTGCATAATAGTGAATCATATAAACATTACTCATAGTCACAAACCAATACTCAAATTCATTGATATACCATGAACTAACACACATTCCTAACCAAATCAACTAGTCAAGAACTATATTCACAAGTAGTTGGACAAAATTGACGCATGTTAAGGCTCCAAGGCAATCAAACATCAAATAATTACCAACTAATCCATAATGTTCATTATCAACAACCAAGACTCAAAACAATTTTTTTCAAGGGGCATAGGGAAACATGATTCATTTCCTTCATTGGAACGTATTTTTGTAAATTTTTTTTTATTTTTCAATTTTTTTGTATTTTTCTTTCTTTTTTTATAAATCAATAAAACTATACTAGAAAGCAATAAACTAACTTAGAAAACAATAAAAGAGATAAAAGAGAGAGTGATACCATATATACAAGATCATCTCCCCCAAGCCAAATCAAGCAATGTCCTCATTGACTTGGGAGTGTAGCTAGGAATAAATAATCCTCATCATCATCCTCATCCATCTTAGCATAGCCATCACCACCTCTATGACTAGAGCCGACACCTCCATGACCCGAACCACCTGCAAAATAGTTAGGATCCACATTCTCCCCAATCCCACCAAAAGGAACATCAGCCCCATAACCGTGGACTGAAGAATAGTCCACATAACTACCAAAGGTACTGGGGGTTGAATATCCTCCTTTAGGATATTGAAACCAATTGGGAACAAGAGCCTCGGGCGGAATATCCCCTCGGCGTGCATAGTCATCATACATGGGGTATAAACCCTGCCCTAGGTTTCTCTCCACGTACCCAACCCGTCTATCTAGAGAACCTACTCTAGTGTCAAGGTTTTGAACCAAGCCTTCTACCCTTGGCTCCTAAAAGCCGAGAAGTCATAAGGTGCATTGGGATCGATGTTGTTGTCAACGGAAGAGGTAGGGATATCATGCATGTAGGGTTGGGGTTGTGGAGGAGGTTAGAATTGGGGTTGTGGTTGAGGTGGTGAGTGGTGAGCCTCTCGAGCCTCTCCTTGGTTACCTAGTTCAAATTTGTAGGTAGACTTACCCCTATCGAACTTGTTCAAGTTTGGGTTAGGCAATGTGAAGGCTTGATCCCTCCTACCCGACTCCCTATGAATTATCCACCACATCTCATTGGGTTGAGTCACACTATGGGTATGTTGGATCCAATTGAGGCATCCTAGGTAAGATAGGTCCATGAGGGTATGTGACCACCACCTCGCTTCATCTCGGAATTCGAAGCTCTAGGTCGACCATTGGTGCCGGTTGTTTCCTAGATTGCTCACCCCTTTGAGTCCTTGATCTTTTAGAAGCCATTGAAATGTTTTCTCAAGAAATTTAAAGCTTTTTCTCTTTAGGGTTTTTGTAAAGGATTGAGAAAACAAGTGGAAATTATATGGAGAATGAAGAGGAAGGTGAGAGGATTAAGAATATGGGAAAATTTTTGAGTTTTGATAATGGAATTAGAGAAGATCTCGATTTGAAAGATGAGTTTGAAGGTTTGAAAATGGAGGTTAGAGAGAGAAAGTGTGAGTGAAGAAGATGAAATAAAGAAGAAAGTGAAAAGAAAAAGAGGAGAAAGGGTTTAAAGCCCCGAATAAAAAGGCGCGCCCGATTGGGTGAATTACCAGATTGGGGATACTTCTTATGCGCGCCCGATCGGGCGAGCCCCGCCTGATTGGGCGCGAGTAGAGTCGAATTTTCGCTTGATCTTCTTGCCCGATCAGGCGAACTTCGCCCGGGAAATCTTTTTCTATCACTCGATTTCTCCAATTTTGCGCCCGATCGGGCGAATTTCCCTTCAAATTCTACCCCACTTGCATGCCTGATCGGGCGAATTAACAGCTTTCAAGAAGTGTTTCTTGTGCGCCCGATCGGGGCTCCTTGCCCGATCGGGTGATTTCTAGCTCGAAACTTTAACATACTCTCGCCCCCGATCGGGCGAGCTTCGCCCGATCGGGCCTCTTCCCAGATTTGGGGTACGCTTTTTGCACTTTTTTCTCTCTAAGTCCCCTCACTTGGTAGCTCGAAACCTGTACAAAAACACTTTGAAAAGGTAAAATTGCACTCTCCTTACCTCTCTTAAATAAAAAAATAAAAAAATAAATAAAAAGGAAGGAAAAACTAGTCTAGAAAGCGAGAAATACTGGTTGTCTCTCGCAAAGCGCTGGTTTAAAAGGTCCCGCACGACCATTATACTTATCTTTAAGATAAGAGTGGGGTTAGGTGGGTTTCATCCACCATTATCGTTGACCATTTACTTTAAACTCTTCACCCTTTTCATTCACTAGCTCAACCGAACCAAATTTGTTCACCTTAGTGACAGTGAAGGGACCCGACCACCTAGACTTTAGGTTTCCTAGAAAAAGCTTCAATCTAGAATTAAAGAGTAGAACCTTATCACCCGGTACGAACTCTCTTGGTAAGATCTTCTTGTCATGCCACTTCTTGGTCTTTTCCTTGTAGATTCGGGTGCACTATCATACGCCGACAATCTAAACTCATCTAACTCATTGAGTTGGAGAAGTCTTTTCTCTCCCGCGACCTTAGAATCCATGTTAAGCTCCTTGATTGCCCAAAAAGCTTTGTACTCCAACTTCATGGGAAGATGACATGCCTTACTGTACACTAGTCTATAAGGTGAGGTACCAATTGATGTCTTGAATGCGGTTCGATACGCCCAAAGTGTGTCATCTAGCTTCATACTACAGTCCTTCCTTAACTTAGCCACTACCTTCTCTAGAATCAACTTGATTTCCCTATTAGAGACCTCAACTTGACCACTTGTTTGAGGGTGATAACTAAGTCCGGTTCTATGATATACCCTATACTTCTTTAGGAGGTTGTCCAATAATCTTTCATGGAAGTGAGTACCTCCATCACTAATGATAGCTCGTGGGACACCAAACCCTAGAAATATGGTTTTCTTGAAAAGCTTCATGATCACCTTGGCATCATTTGTTGGTGAAGCAATTACCTCGACCCACTTGGACACATAATCTACGACCATGAGTATGTAACAATTCCCATTAGAAGATGGAAATGACCCAATATAGTCAATACCCCAAACATCAAATATCTCAACTTCAAGGATCCCAGTTTGGGGCATCTCGTGCCTCCTCGAAATATTGCCGGTCCTCTGGCAAGAATCACAAGACATGATAAATAACCGCGCATCCTTGAACATAGTAGGCCAAAAGAAGCGTGACTCGTCAAGCTTGGCCACGGTTCTAGAAGGGCCATGATGCCCACCATATGGAGAGTGATGGCAACGTTGTAAGATACCGTTCACTTCCCATTTGGGGACACACCTGCGAAATAGTCCATCTGCATACTAATGAAACAAAAAAGGATCATCCCAAAAAAAATATTTAACATCATGGAGAAACCTTTTCTTTTGTTGATAGGACATATCTGGAGGTAGTATACCGCCTACCAAATAATTGGCATAATCGGCATACCAAGGTCCTTGTGATACAACTGCAAGTAGATTATCGTCAGGAAGAGAATCATCAATAGGTGTAGAATCCTTACCTCCATCATACCTGATTCTAGACAAGTGATCTGCAACTACATTCTCCGCTCCCTTCTTGTCTCTGATTTCAATATCAAAGTCTTGGAGTGTGAGTACCCAACTAAGAAGTGTAGATTTAGTCTCTTACTTGGCAATGAGATATTTTAATGCTGCATAATCAATAAAAACAATGATTTTAGAACAAACTAAGTATGATCTAAATTTCTCTAAGGCAAAACTTACAACAAGAAAATCCTTCTCTGAAGTAGCATAGTTGACTTGAGTCTCATCTAAAGTTTTACTAGCATAGTAAATAGCACGCAAAACTTTATTCTTTCTTTGGCCAAGCACGACGCCCAAAGCACAGTCACTGGCATCACACATGATTTCGAATAGAAGATTCCAATCTAGAGCACATATGATAGGAGCCGAAATCAAGGCTTTCTTAATCCTGTTAAAAGACTCAAGAGAATTATTAGTAAAATCAAAAGGAGCATCATTAAGTAGAAGTTGGGTTAGTGGTTTTACAATTTTAGAAAATTCCTTGATAAAGCGGCGGTAAAATCCCGCGTGACCAAGGAAACTCCTTACCCCTTTAACATTAACCGGTGGGGGTAATTGCTCAATCACTTCTACCTTTGCTTTGTCTACATGTATACCTTGGTTAGAAACAATATGACCCAATGCTACACCTTATGTCACCATAAAGTGACACTTCTCCCAATTTAAAACCAAATTGCATTCTTCACATCTTTTCAAAACTTTAGCGAGGTTAGATAAAGAATCATCAAATGAAGAACCATAAACACTAAAGTCATCCATAAAAAATTCCATAATAGACTCTATAAACTCAGAAAAGATGCTCATCATACAACACTGAAAAGTAGCAGGTGTATTACATAATCCAAAGGGCATTCTACGATAAGCAAAAGTACCATAGGGACAAGTAAATGTTGTTTTCTCCTGATCATCAGGGTGAATTGGGATTTGAAAGAACCCCGAGTATCCATCTAAATAACAAAAAAATTTATGGTTAGCCAATCTTTCCAACATTTGATCAATAAATGGTATAGGGAAATGATCTTTTTTAGTGGCTGTGTTTAATCTACGATAGTCAATGCACATCCGCCATCTTGTTACAGTTCTAGTGGGAATTAATTCATTCTTATCATTCTTTACTACTGTCATCCCACCCTTCTTTGGAACTACCTGCACAGGACTTACCCACTTTGAATCAGAGATAGGATAGATAATACCTGCATCAAGTAGTTTCATTACTTCCTTTTTAAAAACCTCTTGCATGTTAGGATTCAACCTTCTCTGTGGTTGAATAACCGACTTGTGATCATCCTCTAGGTGTATCCTGTGCATGCAAAAATCAGGGCTAATACCCTTTAGATCATCAATACTGTACCCAATGGCCTTCTTGTGGGTTCGAAGAACCTCTAGAAGTTGGGAACTTTGTGGGTCATCGAGTGCAGTACTAATGATCACAAGGTGCAGTTCCTGCTCATCCAAAAATACATATTTTAAATGGGAAGGAAGAGGCTTAAGTTCAGGTTTCTTTACCTCCGCGAGTATGATTCCTGAATTAAATTTTCTACCTACCATTCTCATTAGGGCTGTGTTGCTCATTTGATAAAGCATGCTCAATTTCATCCACCTTCTTGCTCAAAATATCAGCGTCACCTGCATCAAGTTCACAACATAGTACTTCCTCTAAAGGATCTCGTGAGAGAACCTGAGGTAAGCTGTAATGGCATATAAAATCAATGACATCAATACTATAACACTTCTCCTCTAACATAGGACCTTTCATAACTCTCTCTAAATTAAATGTAATATTATCATCACCAACAGAGAAAGTTAATTTTCCATTTTTCACATCAATAACGGCCCCTGCAGTATGAAGAAAGGGTCTTCCTAAAATAATAGGAATTTTGCGTATCCTCATCCATGTCTAAAACAACAAAATCAACAGGGATAAAAAATTTACCAACTCTAACAGGGGCATCCTCTAAAATACCTAGGGGGTATTTAACAGAACGATCTGCCATTTGTAGAGTAATATAAGTAACCTTTAAATTGCCCATATTAAGCTTTGAACACACATACGATGGCATTACACTGACACTGGCACCTAAATCACATAAAGCTTTATCAATAAAAAACATTTCCTATATGACAAGGTATAGAAAAACTACCAGGATCCTCTAATTTTTGTGGAGATTTATTTTATAGTAAAGCACTACATTCTTTAGTAAAAGCTACAGTCTCAACCTCATTAAAGGCTCTCTTCCTAGTCAGTATTTCTTTCATGAATTTAGCATATGTAGGAACCTGAGTGATTAAATCCGTGAAAGGAACTGTTACCTGCAGATTTTTGACGACCTCTAGGAACTTACCAAATTTCTTATCCAACTTATTCTTTAGATGTCTATTAGGGAATGGTAGTTAGATAGTAGGGCCTTGCACATCTCCACCCTTCTCCTAAGGTTTACCCTGCGAAGAAACATTAGAAGAGTTAGTTTTTTTCTGGAGCCTTGCAGGGTTAGTAGTATTAGCATTGGGTACAAGGGAATCAGGATTAGCAATAGGTTCATCCTCCTTGGGCATGATCTGTGGGTTATACTAGCTGTGATGGTAGTACTCCCTATTGGCGATTTTGTAGAGTAGAAGAAAGTTGAGCAATCTGATTGTCAACAATTTTATTATGGGCTATAATTGAATCAATTTGAGCATCTCTACTCTCCATATGATTTTGCATGCTTGCTAACATCCCTCTAATTTCTGTCAAGGCAGGGTCAGTAGATGGGGGAGTTTGTGATTGGTTTTTCTGGCCAGAATTTAGATGGTAATATTTCTGCTGTGGTGGTGGTTGTTGTTGTGGTTGTTGTGGAGGAGGTGGATTTTGTACATTGGTGCTCCGGTACGAAAGATATGGATGGTTTCGGAGGCCAAGATTATAAGTGTTGGAGTAAGGGTTATTTTGCCTATAGGTTTAAAAGGCATTAACTTGCTCAATAGAACTCCTACACTCTTGCTCCCAATGTCCTACAATTCCACAATTTTAACAAAAAGCATCATTAATATTATTGACAGTAGAAACATTAGCTATAGAATTAGGAACAACATTATCTAGTTTTGGCAAATAGATGATAATTGAGGCTGCAAAAAGGATATGGAATCAACACTATGTTTTCCTTTATTAGCAAACCCTCTAGGATTCCCATACTGGGAATTATGAATTGCCATATCTTAAATAACTTGACCTGCATTTTCCACATTTAGATTCATAAACCTTCCACTGGTTAAAGAATGTAGAATTGATTTAGATGAATTCCCAAGCCTATTGTAAAAACCTTGAATTAACTACCACTGTGCTAAGTTATGGTGAGGACACTCTCTCTGCAGATCCTTGAATCTTTCCCAAGCCTCATATAAAGTTTCATCTGGCTCTTGGGCAAAGTTCTGAATTGCACTTCTCAACAAAGCTGTTATCTCTGCAGGGTAATATTTGTTATAAAAATTCAAATCAAGTGTCTCCCAGTCAGTAATACCAAGTGCAGTTTTATTCAAACAATTAAACCGCAATTTAGCTTTTCCACATAAAGAAAAGGGAAAGAGAATCTCCCCGATTTGGTCTTGGGTAACCCCAGCTTGCCTGATAGTATTGCAATATTGGCAAAAATCTACAATGTGAAGATTAGGATCTTCACCCTTAGCTCCACTGAATTGCTTCCTCTCTATCATCGTGATAAATTGGGGCTTGATCTCAAATTACACTCCATCAAGGGCCGGAGTAGGCATAAGGTGTGGAAAATCTATCAGCGACGGCTGCGAATAATCGTTGAGCTTGCGAGGTAGAGGAGGTGGTGGTGCCGTCATCTCGGATTTAGGTTCTGAAAAAGCTTATGAATTGCTAGAATCATATAGGGGTTCTGAAGGTGGATTACCTCTAGATGTGTCTCATATCTGCTTGTAAAAATTCTTCTGTCTATGAAAAGATCGTTTGATTTCAGGATCGAATGGAATGTAACCTAAACTAGAACCCCTGGGCATAAACACAGAACTAAACAAACAAATATGAGAAAGTTGTCTCAAAGAACTTGCGTTCTATGAGACAGGAGAAATTAATTTAGACTACAAAAACAATCAGAAGTAAAAATAAAATTGTTTCCCCGGCAACGGCACCAAATTTTGATAGGCTAAAGTCGTATCACCTAATCAAAAGTATTACCTAAGTTCTCTAACTAATGTAGATAGGGAAGTAGGGTCGAATCCACAGGAAAACAAGTCTTTCTATTCCTAATTAATTATTATAGTCTAAACTATTGAGTAACCAAAATTGTTGTTATTAAAAGGAATTATACTACGGAGATTAAGATTAGGGAGAAATCAATTAATAAAAGGCCTAGGGTCATAGGTTCACCAATAATTAATATTCAGGGATAAAACATAACAATCAATAATTAACATTGCACATATAACAAGATTAACAGGCTCTCGTAATTTATTAATTAACATAGATCTAATAGGCTCTCGCAATTTACTAGATCTAAGTTCCTATTGAAAATAGCCTTTAATATCAAATTAACATCTGCTCGATTCATCAATTCAATATTGCTATACTTTTACAATCAAATCACATCTGCTCGATTCATAATCTAATTGTAAAGAATTAAAACAATTCAATCTGAAATTATCATGCAATATCAATAATCAACAATAACAAGTTATCCCTTTATATTAACTATGGATCCCCAAAACCCTTGAATTAAACTACTCACACATATTTAAATCTAAACTAAACAAAGCAATAAAAGAAGACATGATTAAGATTGAAGCTAGAAAATAAACAATAAAGAGAGAAGTAGGAATACCGAAAGAAGGAAAATTGGAATTACACGAAAAAGGTAAGATCTTGAGTTTGAGAGTAAACACCAACTAAAAAGCTCTCTAGAGTTTGGGTACGAGAGAAATAATAATGAGAAAAGAACGTAGTTAAGAGAGATTACAAAAAAAGTATTAAAACTAAGCTCCACAAATTAGCCAAATCGAGCTTCCTAAACCGACTGCAAACACACGCGCCCGATCAGGCGAAGGGCCGCCCAATCAAGCCAGCCTTTTTTCATGGATGCTTGTTTCTGGGAAGCCACCCGATCGAGCCTATGGCCGCCCGATCGGGCCTGGCTTGCTTTGGCCGTGACTTAATCTTCTCTTCAACATTTACTTGGGCTCCAAAATCAAGGCCCAACACTTCTTCTTGGTCCATTGCTCGGACAAATTTCACGAACCGAGCCCTTAATCATCGATATGATCGGTCTGGGGCTACGATCAACGGTCATGATGTGCTTCAAGCTCCAATATCTCGTAGTGGCCGGAAAATCATAGAAAATACCGGTGAATTCGGGAAGATCTAACAAAACAAATGCCAACTCTACAAAACACTAGAAACCACACATTAGTACCAAAAATAGCTCCGAAGAGCTCAAATATGCATGTAAATGACCGTGGGACGGGGGATAAGATAACATATAAAACATGCATATCAGAGTTCCAGTGATATTTAGAACGAATCGTAAGTTTACGCATGTCCAAATCGGTCTACACGTACCAGAAATGAGTTCGGGAGCGAGGGTACTAAAATATCGTTCCCTTTAGGGGGAATTGCTATCCTAGCCCTAGTGTAGCCTCTACTAGTTCTTCCTTTTTTATAATTTCATCACCAAAAAATATATGCAACGTGATACCTAAAAACTAACTTAGTTGATTTTATTTAAACACATCAATCATTTGGGAATTACATTGCAAAAGTCGTTATTCTTATTTAATCAATATTCGTGAAAAGAACAATAAATAAATAAGGTTCGCCTTATCTTAGGTGATCAATCAACAATTAATTATTCAATTCTATTCTTTATTTAACACAAGATACTATGTAGATTTAATTAAATAAAAGTTTGTTTAAAGTGACAAACAACACTAATTAATAAATTAAAAGTTATTTAAACAAGAGAAAGTGAAGGTGATTGATCTAAGTGCTCGGAAATTTACCACTTCTCCTTGCTAGATCTTTGTGTAGAACACTTATGGACTCCTTCTTGTTCGGGAACCTCCACCGTAGTAACAAGTATTGAGGGGGTGAGTGTTTGGGACAAGAAGGTTAAGAGTACACAAGTTCACAAAGTTTCTGCTAGAGTTTCGGGTTAATTTCTATTTGTTTAAGCCTCGTATTAAGGATCTATTTATAGGGAATGGATGCATTTAGGGTTTCGAGTCTTCTGCCGCAGTAGGTGTTGCGCGCATCTAAATAGGTTGCGCGCGACAACCCTACGCAAGTCATTTAGATGCGCTGCTCAGGGCAGCGCAACTGGATGTCTTGCGTGCGTTATTATGGTAAGATTCGATTTTATATTTTTATGGAATTCTAAATCTTCCGTAAGCGCATCACTAGACGTTGCGCTGGGTGTGACAGGCTAAAGTCGTATCACCCAATCAAAAGTAATTCCTAATCCTCTAACTAATGCATATAGGGAAGTAGGGTCGAATCCATAGGGAAATAAGTCTTTCTATTTCTAATTAATCTAAGCAATCTAAATTATTAAGTAACAAAATAATATTATGGTGAAAGGAATCTAAACTAAGGAGAGTAAAAGTAGGGAAGAATAAGAATAAAGAAAATCAATGAATAAAAGACCTAGGGCATAGGTTCACCAATAAACAATATTCCAGGGTAAAACATAATAAATCATCAATGCATCAATTAACCAGATCATAAAGGGCTTTTGCTACGTATTACAATCACAGAATTAATCTACCGGTATTAAATCTCATCTCTCAAATCTCGAGTTAACCATTTATAAATTAACATGGCTGTTGAAACTAAGCCTAAATATCAATTCTCATCTCTCGAATCTCAAATCAATATTGCTAAACTCATACATAAAAGACCTGTGCAAATCTAGTTGCATAGCATTAAATCAATCAATAGGAAATGAATTAAGCATTGACAATCGACAACAATAAATTACCCCTTCATTTTATTTATGGATCCCCATAAACCCTAGAAAGAAAACTACTCACACATAATTAAATCTAAAATAATCAAAGCAATTAAACAAGACATGATCAAAGAAAGAGATTAAATTACTAAAATTAATGGAAAAGAAATCGTTACCAAAGTTAAAGGAAATAAAGGGATGGAATTAAATCAAGAGTTGTAGAGAGAGAAACAAAAGAGAAAGTAATAATAAGAGTTTAATTAAGAGAGGAGAGAGAGAGAAAAGTTAGAGAGAGAATGAGAGTAAGAAAGAGAAAACTAACTAAAACTAATCTAAAAACTAATTATAAAAAAGCTAATTAAAGAAAAGCTCAAGCTCTACGTACTACTACCCCTTATTTATATGAAAAGGAGTAGAAAAAGAAGTTTACATAAAGTCAAACATCTAAGCCTACTAAAACTACTAATCCTACAGTTGCGTGAAATTGGAGCTAAGGCCATTAAAAGCCGTAAACCAACGTCAGCGAAGAAGCCCAATAAAATTGCAAGCCCAAAAGCAATCAGCAAGCCTAATGATGAAGATGTCCGCCCGATCGGCCCCGGTCAGCTGGAGCTACGAGCTGGGCTTTGTGGCTTCTTTTGCTTAGGGCCCATTTCTTCTCTTGTTTGCTCCGTAATTTGTATGGGAAATTTTGGACCTCTTTTTCTTAATCGAGCCCGTAATCACCGAACCAAATTCCTTTAACTCGGTCTTGGGCTTAAACCATTTGGTTATTAAATACGGTCCGACTCCAATGTCTTTGTAGTGTCTCAATAAGCTCGGAAATTATCCTAATTCTGCAAATTCCTACAAAATAATATCAACTCACAAAAACACTAGAAAACGTATATTAGTAATTAAAAATAGCTCTGTAGAGCTCAAAAAAGCACAAATATGATCGTGGGACGGGGAATAAAAATATGAATAAAATAGACTTATCAGGGTGTCACGCGCAACTTTGTGAGTTGCGAGCGCCAGACCAGCGCTACTCATTGAGATGCGCGCGGATTTTTTTGCGGCAACTTTAATTTTGAACTTAGGCGCCTCTAAATCTGTCAAAATTAGGTTTTAACCTCGGGCTTAATCCTAATGATGACTGGGTTTAGTTAATTTGGGCTTTACTTTATTTGGTTTTGAGTTAGGCTAGATGTTTTGCATTCTTATGACTTAATCAGTTATCCATAAGCGTTCTTCACGTTGATACAACAAAAAGATGGTTTTATTTATCGTCATAGCACTTCCTGTCGGGAAAGGAGGCCAAAAGTAGATGTGTACAGTTATCCCCTACTTTGATCGAGTCTAGAATAAACGAGGATCAAAGTAGCTAAGGAAATAAATCCGAGACTCATTCTGCGAAGTTCCTTAAGAATAGAGAATCTTTCAGTAATGTTAAGGATGTCGAAACGATCCTTGATTCGCTAAGTGTTTGAGACATGTAGCTATTAAGGCTAGAAAAAGTATTTTTTAGTCTTAACGTGCTACAGAATCTAGATTGATCCTTTGGAATTTTAGAACGCTTTTACAAGTAAAGGTTGTCCTGGGTGATGTCATGTCATGAGAAGATATAGGTTTCCAAAGATTAAAGAGGATGATATCCTCTCAATTATGGCATCGTTGATCTAAAGTCCCTTGATATGTCATTGAAACTTTAGTCTATAATTTTAACAAGTTAAAAGATGATAAAAGAAGAGGTGTTTCAGCTTTCGTAGCCTAACACGTGAATAAAGTTCTTGACACTCCCTTTCCAAAACGCGGTATTCAGGGTCCACAAGATAGAAATACATGTCTCAGGACTGGAGGCATATATCCAAATCCAGTGAGAGAGAAGAAAATCGGCAACTCTCTCAGCAGTTTTGTCCACAAGATGAGAACACGTGTCCCAGGACTGGGGGCACGTGTCTAAACAGATGCGACTTCGCATGTCGCTCTTTATACAGAGGGTGGACGGACACCCTAACTGTCCGGTAAGCCGGTAAGCCAGTAAGCTCACTAACTGCTGTATTTGCTTCTAATTGATAGGTGTCTGTTCTCGATTGGTTCGGCGCGCCAGCCGACTAGTGTAGCTAACGCCTACAGAAAGACAGAAACACTGAAAATTCTACCGTTTTAGTTACGGGAGGTAGATCATGTTGCTGGGAAGAGGTGAAATTTTACGCAACACCTACGCCATACAATTTTACGCTGTACGATATGCCATCCTTTTTGCTGTGGACGCCAAAAAGAAAGAAAAGAACATGACATTTCTAAAGTCAATACTTTTTTGGGTAAAATTGCCCTATCCACGTGGACAAATCAGAGAGGACCACGTGTCAAGCCTAGGCAGGTCCATTTGGGCCAAATTCCAGCATACACGTGTCAACCTTAGATGCTTCCTGAGTTGCGGCCTTCAAGGCCCAATTCCTAAGAACGCCGTAAAACGGCGCAGCCCACCAAATCTAGGTCAAATGACCTAGATGGGGCATATTCTCCAATAACCCTATAAATAGGGAGATATTTCCCAAATTTTGGGGACATTTAATCATTAATTACACCTACCCTACATTCTCTCACATTAGAGAAACACCTGATCTCGGAATCCGAGAAGACCTCATTTCATTTTCCGCACCTTCTCCTACTCACATTCAAGTACTAACTTGATCGTCGGAGGCGGAGCTCCAAACACCCGGAGTCTCCGTTGTTTTGCAGATACAGGCGCAGTCGGATCAGTCCTCGAGCTGTAACTCTCCCGAGGAACAAAAACACCCAAAATATTTGGCGCCGTCTGTGTTGAGAGTACCTCAAGGATGGTTCAAGAGTCTGTACCGCCTCCTGACCACACGGTTAATCAGCCGAAGTTCTTTGCTGACCATGAGGATGATGATCCTCAGGTCGAAACGTACAAGCCAAAGATGGCTCTCTAATCACCAAGCGCATCTGTCCCAGAGAACTCTGGAACGGGGTGCAAGCCAGGTGGGCACAAGCAAGCCCCCTGGTCAGTCGGAAGGGGAAACCCAAATGGCAAACGGATCCGCCCCAGTCACTCGGGACGAACTCATGAAATTTATGACCAGTTTTAAGGGTGAAATCAAGGATCTAATCACCAAAAGTAAGGCTAGCCCAAGCAAGGGTCAGTCGGCAAGGAAGACTCCTATAGAGAGGAGGAAGCCAGTCAGGGACAGGAAGCCAACTCCGCATCCAAAGGACAAGGCAGTCGGGACCCTAGACTGGTCCAAGATCTTTCAGCCTTAGAAGAATCCAAGAAATCCCCGCCGGGAGGAACAACCGATGGGTAACAAAAAATCTACTCCTGACGCTCGAAAAATCATTGAGCGTAGGAGGAGTCAGCAGCTGTCTGAGTCAGCCTCTACTTTGAGCTTTCCGGACAGCTTCAATATTACATCTGCAGGGAACATTCAATCCTTCCATGATAGCCATACAGGCGGTAATACCGTCTATTCTGACCCTCAGATGATAGGGAATGCGCCGTATGTACCCCCTATGGTCTACGGTCCGTATTCTCCTCACTTCATGCAGCCGGCCCTCTTTAGGGGTCAGGCGGCATATAACGTCCAACCTTTGGATTGGCAGCTCCGTCTGCTCAAACTTGGTGATCAAACTTATACCTTCACCAAGGAGATAACCGAGGCCGCATAGCCGGCCAAGGTTAAGAATGTGTTGGCGGGTGCTTATGATGGTACCACCAACCCGGAGGACCACCTCATGGCCTACTCTAACCTCATGCACATGCAAGGGCTGGAGGATGCTATATAGTGCCGGTGCTTCCCGGCTACATTGAAGGGCATTGCCCAATAATGGTTTGGCAACCTGTCAGCCGGATGTATCGACGGCTTTAGGAAGCTTGCCTTCCTGTTTGCCTCCAACTTCTCAATGAACATCCCTGCCAAGAAAACAAGTCTTGACTTGAGTACCATCCGGCAGGGAGATAGAGAAGGGCTTCGCTCCTATTTCAGGCGGTTCAACCTGGTGAGAATTCAAATCCAAGGGCTGTCTGACGAGGTAGCGTATACAGACTTCTTCAAGGGTTTGAAGGACGGGTCGACCTTTAAGTTCGACCTTGTCCGAAAGAGGGTTTTCACCCTTCAAGAGGCGTTGATAGAGGCGGAGAGCTTTATTCAAGCCACCGACCTCTGCTCGTCCATCCACCAGTCGGACTTCAAGAAGTCCGACAGGCAAAAGGAGAGTCGGACTACTCAGCCGGCTCAGAAAGCTGAACCGAGCAAAAAGGGAAAAGAAGTTTGGGCGGTTGAGGAGCCTGATCAGCCGTCCAAAAAGAAGAAGAAGGAATTCAAACTGTATGTCTCACGGTATGAATTCAATAAAGACTGTTACACCATCTTTACAGAGGTGAAGGACCGGCTGACCATTGAGAAGCCGAATCCTATGAAGAGTTTCGTTCAGTCACGGAACAAGAATAAATTCTGATACTTCCATCAGGAGGTGGGCAATGACACCAACGACTGCTATAGTCTCAAGCGGACGTTGGACTGTCTGACTAACAAGGGCTTGCTGAAGTCCTATTTCTTGAAGTCCAAAGAGACTTCTAAGAAGAATCTGGGGCAGTCGTCAAAAACTGTTCAGCCTACTAGTATTTTGGATACCGACAAGGATCCGATCTACACTATAGCAGGCGGATTTGCAAGTGGTGGCCCGACCATCCGGGGCACCAAGGATCATCTGAAGAGAATGATTCACTCGGTTGATGATGGACAGGCGTCCTCAAGTGGAACATTCCCAGACGTCCTCATCACTAAGAAGGACCAAGGCAAAGTTCGCCGACCGCATGACGACCCAGTCGTCATTGAATGTAAGGTCGCCAGCCAGCTGGTTGGCCAGATCCTCATACAAATGGGTAGCTCCTCTGATCTCATCAGCTACAAGTGTATGTCCCGGCTTAATTACAAGCGGGATAGCCTGCGCGACGTCTCCCATCCACTAGTTGGCTTTGGCGGAGGAGTTGTGCACCCAGTCGGACAAATTGACATACCCATCTGGTTGGGAGAAAAGGGAAAGGGGCGGCACATGGTCGTCCGGTTCCTGGTGGTTAAAGAGCTGACCGCCTACAACATCATTCTTGGGCGACCCACTCTGAACGAGTGCAAGGCCGTCATCATCCCAGCTTTCATGCTTCTCAAGTATAAAAAGGATGATGGCTTTTTTGGCTCCCTCAACGGGGATTATAAGACGGAAAGGGAGTGCTATCTCTCAGACGTCAAGCCGACTACTGTAAGGGATTATAAGGTCATGTTAAATCCCAAAAAGTGTGTTTTTGGTGTTGAGTCTGGGATTCCTAATTGATCAAAGGGGGATAGAGGCTAACTCTAAGAAGATACAGGCAGTGATTGACATGACATCACCCCGCTCTGTCAAGGAATCTCAAAGGCTTACCGGCTGTCTGGCTACGCTTGGAAGATTCCTCAGTCGGTCAGGTGACAAATGCCTTTAATTCTTCCAAGCAATCAGGAAGAAGACTCGGTTTGAGTGATGAGACGATGCTGAGGCGACCTTTCAAAAACTGAAAGAGCATTTACACTCCTTGCCAAGGCTTGTTATCCCTTTGCCAAATAAGACGCTCTATATGTACCTGGCCGTCTCAGATCATGCCCTTAGTGCTGTTCTCCTTGCTGAGAGAGACGGTAATCAGCTCCCGGTATATTTCATTAGCCATGTGCTCAGAAATTCTGAACTCCGGTACCCCATGGTTGAAAAATTTTACCTCTTTACATGGCTGTTAAGAAGTTGAAACCATACTTCTTGGCTCATCCGGTGGTGATCTACACAGATCAACCCCTCAAGCGGCCAATGACAACACCGGACTCATCCGTCAGAATGCTCAAATAGGATATTGAAATGCAAAGTCTTGAAATCACCTATGAACCAAGAAAGGTAGTGAAGGGCTAGGCGTTTGCCGACTTCATTGTCGAAATGACAATGCTGGTTGCTCCGGACAAGTTTGATCAGGTTTGGAAGGTGCATGTAGACGGGACCTCTACTATGAACGGTTGTGGTGCAGGCATAATCTGTCAATCTCCGGAAGGAGATACATATGAGTATGCACTACGATTTATGTTTCTGGCCTCAAACAATGAGGCGGAATATGAAGGCCTGCTAGCCGGTATCCGCATGTGTAAGACGGCAGGGGCAACAAAAATTGACGTTTGCTTTGACTCTCAGTTGGTCGTTAGCAAATACCATGGTGAGTATGAAGCAACCCATCCGGCTATGATGAAGTATTTGAAGACGGTCAAGGCTGAAGATGGGACACTTGAACAATTTCATCTAAGTCAAGTGCCCCAGTCTGAAAACAACTAGGTGGATGCTCTGTCAAAATTAGCATCCTCCGCCTCCTGTGATACGCCTCGGTCAGTCTTTTGGGAAGTAATGGAAAAACGAAGTATATCTGATGACGACCCCATAGGAATACTGGACTGAAGTTCTACTTGGATGGATGGCATCCGGGCGTATCTGACAGACGGCACGCTCCCTGATTCACCCCAGGAGGCGGCCATGCTGAAGAAGCGTGCAACAAACTTCGAGATGAGAGAAGGAGAACTCTTCAAGGTGGGGTTTCTGAAGCCTCTATTGAAGTGTGTTACCCCGGAAAAGGGGAAAGAAGTTCTCGAAGAGTTGCATGCGGGATACTGCGCCTCTCATGCGGGCGGGAGATCGTTAGCCGTCAGGGCCATGCAGCATTACTTCTGGCCCACTCTTGCGTCAGATGCCATGGAATTTGTTAGAAAAATGTGATAAGTGTCAAAGATTTGGCAAGCTAATCCATCGGCCGGCTATTGACCTAACGGAAATCCACAACCCAATCCCGTTTGCTAAATAGGGCATGAACATTATAGGTCCATATACGCCTGCACCAGGCGGAAAGCACTATATTCTTGTGGTTGTGGATTATTTCACTAAGTGGGTGGAAGCAGAGGCAGTAAAAGGCATAAAGACCAAAGATGTCATCTCCTTCATTTGGAAGAACATTATCACCCGGTTCGGGGTACCTATGTCTATAGTATTTGAAGATGGACCTCAATTTGAGACGCCTCAACGTAAAACTTGGTTGGGAGATCAAGGGAACTCACATTGTTTTGCATCAGTTGGCAGGCCCCAAGCAAAGGGCCAATTTGAAGCCTTCAGCAAACTCATCTCAGACGTTATCAAAAACAAAATTGAAAGAGCTGGTGGTTTATGGGATGAAGAGTTGATTCATGTCCAATGGGCCATCCGGACAACTAAAAAGGGGTCAACCGGTGAAACCCCATTTCTCATGGTTTACGGTGCTGAAGCCGTCTTGCCCATCGAGCATTATGAGCCGACTCTACGAGTCATGCTATACGATGAAGAGGAAAACTGGGAGGCCATGCAGCTAGCATTGGACTCACTCCCGGAGCGCAGGGGCAATGCTGCCTTGCGTCATGAGATTTACCGTCTGAGAATGACTCGTGCCTATAACAAGAGAGTGCACAAACGGCCCTTAAAAGTTGGGGACTTTGTGTTACGAAAGATGGAGGCAATCGGTAGGGCCAATGAGCAAGGAAAGCTAACTCCTAATTGGGAAGGCCCCTATCGGATCTATCAAGAAGTTAGAAACGGCACCTACCGGCTAGAAATGCCTAGAACTTGGAATGTAGACAACATCAAAAAGTACTACTTCTAAGACATGCGAAAGTTGCAAAAGTCTATCAATGCAAAAGTTTCGTTTTGTTTTCAATATTAATTGCTTTGTATATATACATGCGCAACAATATACTAGCGCTTGTTGAAAAAACAGACGATCTATTGAATAAATAAGCTAGGTTAAAAACCTAGCGGCTAACCTAATATTTAAAATTGGTGGACCATCACCAGTGCAATGCACAGACGACCCCTATAATGAATAAAGCTAAGCTAAGTTAAAAGACTTAGTGGCTAAAATGATATTCAAACCGAGGCCAATGGCCGGATGAAAACTTATTTGAGTATGGCGTCCAGCGACACCCCTCCGGGTGTTATCGTCGCAGAGGGCATTCTATCGTTTGCTCTACTAGCATATGCAGACGGTAAAGATTGAATGACCAAATTGGTCAACTCATAGCTATCTGACCAAAACAGTCTAAAAGAATGATTAAGCTTAACACTGGATGTCAAGTGACATCAGCCGGTTAATTACCGAAGTTCTCTGTTAGGTGTTCAACGAAATTTTCAAGTCACCCCAATGGGGTAGACGAACCAGGTACAATGGATTACAGGTATCCCAGATGGCCTTTAAACTGTCTGGGGTCCATCAGACAGGCAGACAATATGTTCCTTGTTCCATTAACTGTCAGGCGGCAATTTCCCGTCTAGCTCACAAAGAATTTATATACGAATACCCGATTGGGTAAAACTGCTATCATTGACGGCTGTGTATTTGGTTTGGGGAAATCAATACTGTGATTGATTGACTTAGGAATATTCCATACTCTTTAAAGTATCAAGCATTCTAAAGTCAATCAATCAAAGAAGTACGGAAACCAACCACACAGCCGCTAGGGGCAAGAGTAGCCGCCGGTATACTATCTTAATTGCCGCATGCTTTAAAAAGTTAGGCAAAAATTCAAAAATTGAAACATAATAGAAAATTCATCAAACTGACTCAATCGGCAAATTTCATTCAAAACTGGTAAAAACCGGATAATATTGTTAACCAGATATACATCCGGGATAAGAGAAAGTATAATTGTTACCCGACCCCTCAGTCGGTAAAACTACAGAAATACTCGGCACGCAGGCCGAAAAGAGGAAGCTGAATCACGGCTGGTGGGTTTACTCCGGCTGGTTTTGAACTATAGGGAAGCTTGTTTCGGTTTGAGCATCCGGGACCTGACCATCTTGGACTTGATCAGCTTGAGCTTCATTACCCTGGATCTGATCATCCGGATCCACAGCCGGCTCCTCTTCACCATCAGAAACTTCGTAGCCTTGTTCAAGGGCCCATGCGTTGAAGGGAGGCGGGGCCTCCTCGTTGAGCTGCTGTGCATCATACACCTCAGTGGCATAATTGTATCGAAGCCTAAGCACATCAAACTCAACCTTGGGATGGAGCAGACCCTATGCAATGCGCAGCTGGGCTTCGGTGTCCCGCTCGTTCTCAGCAACCAGCCGCTTTAGCTCCTGGGCAACCTCTTCCTTGTGCTGGTTCCTTTGTTGGACCCCAAGCGGCTGACGTCTACTCTCAGCTGGGCATTCTCTTTGTCAGCACCTTCTAAGGCTTTGAGATCTGATTGGGCAGTCTTCAGATCCTGCTCAAGCTTGGCCATCCGCTCATTAGCGGCATCATTAGCAGCCGTCAAATTCCTTATCAGCTCCTCCTGTTTCAACTCTACCGCTTTAATTTCAACATCACATTGTATTTTACTGTATTCAGCAGAGTTGAGAGTTTAAACGGCCCTCTGTTTAGTATCATTTACCTCTTCTCCCTTCCTATGAAGGGGACCCTAAGCCCGTCTACTCTCAGCATCGCCTGAAAAGTTGGGGTCAGACGGTTAACAAGGAGAGTTAAAAGCTTAAAAGATGAGGTTCTAAGTAAAAATTACCTCAGCCAGCAGGCCTTGGATTCGGTCAAAGTCCACGACTTGCACATCCGATACAGAGTGTTTCTCTGTCTGGGTGAGTGTCCGCACCATCCTCTTAGCATACGCTTGCATGTCAGGCGGAGCTGAAGGAGTATCTGCATCAAAAAAAGTACTTGGTGAGAAAGCAGCATAGGCGGCACCCGACTCATGCCGGCTGCTCATCGAACCTTCAGGCGGATTGACCCGAGTCTTGACTCGCATATAGTCAACCGGCCAGGGGAGGTTGGCTCGTGTCTTACCTTGGACGCGTGGCTGAGGAGATTCCCCTTCAGCCGCTATAGCACCGACTGCAGTAGTGAGTGGCTCGCCACTCTTTGATGCCGTAGAGACATCCAGCTGTTTCACAGAAGGCCGCCATGAGCTTTCGCTCAGAGCTTTCATCACAGCCGGGCCTTTTCCCTTGATTGTAGGTCGATTTGGGTTGGATGAAGAGGAAGTAAAGGGATTTTTCCTCCCCGTCTTAGACGGAGTTTTGGGCAGCTCATCCCCCGCCCGCTTGAATTGCTTGGTGATGGAGCGGGAAATTGACTTGCTTCTGCCCTGCAAATAACAAAATTGGGGAATTTCAAATGGAAATTTATAAGCTGAATGAAAGGGGTATAGCCGGAAAGTTTGAGTCTATCAGGTGGCTCACCCCTCCCTTTTTGGCTTCCTTGGGTTCCAAGCATGCCTTCTACTCCAGAAGCAGCTCCTTCCTCAAAAGAGCAGCCAATTTAGCAGGCGTCATCTCAGGAGGAACCATATTCTTTGCTTCGTCTGCAGTAAGAAAGCAAAAAGTTGGTCAAAAGATTAACAAAAACAAATAAGGCATTAATACAGATGGCAAATTTCCGGGTGTGTTATAAGTCTACCCTGATTGAACATAGGGCTAAGACCACAGGCGGAGGGGAAGGCCTCGTTCTTAAAGAAGTCCGGATGAGGTATCCAGTTCCTAGGAACAATTATTTGAGTCCCATCCTCTAAGGGCATAGTTGTTGTCTTAAATAAGCCCGGCTCCATGATCTGCTCGTAAGCCCTAGAAGAAATCCGGGGCAAGGCGCACTTCTTTCCGAGCAGCGCTGGATCTTGATTATACCGGCGAAAGAACCGGTTATGCCCCAGAGTTGGAGAGTAGATCAAATAAAATCTATCCTTCCAACCGGACCATTTAGACGGCTTGTCCAAGGTCATTAAGTATTCAGGGTGTGTGGTTAGAGTGTACCACGCACCATACCCGCCTGGGGCCCGGCTCACATAATGCGTATGAGAAAACGTAGCAATACTAGGCTTTATGTTTTGATACTCACAGGCGGCAATATAGCCCAGAATGTTAATCCACGAGTTTGGGGTAAGCTGCCAGACACCAAAGCCATACCCCTTCAAAATTCTTTTAATCCCTTTGTGAAGGGGAAGCGGAGGCCGGCTTTAATCATGGCCTCATAACAACCGAAACAGTTGTCGGCGTTCTCAATATCGTCCTCCTAGGCAATCGTTGCCTCAGACGAAGGAACCTCTATTCTTCATCCCTCTCCAACTACTTTGCATAACAGCTTAGTCCCTAGGAAGCATTTTAGTTGTCAAGGGATTTGGCTAATCCGGCGCTTTAGCCAACTAGTGATACTCAGCGGCTACATCTTCTTAGTCAGAGCTTGACGCATCTGAGCCAGATCTCTCGGTGGCTTCCTCACCTCCTGACCCCTCTTCATCAGACCCTAGGGAAAAGGCATCATCCTCGTCGTTTGCCCTTTCAAATATTGTGTCACTAGGGGTTGAAGGGGTGCCACCCGTGAAGAACTCGCCTGCCCTTGCTCTTCCTCCGAATCCTCATATTCCTCACCAGGAATAACTTCATCAGTGGGCACTCTTCTAGCGCGCCGCCTGCTCGGCTTGACAGCCGTTTGTTTAACTCTAGCCATGTTGTCCTACATAGACACATAGACGGAGGTGTTTGGGGATGAGCAAAGAAGGTCCGAATTTCAAGAAAAGGCACCCCCGATTCTAGATTCAGCCGTACCAGGAGACCGGCTGAATGACTTAGGCGGTGCCGTGTGGGTCGATGGAGAGTCCATTTTATCTTTGAATTCTAAACTACACAAGCGGAATAGTATAAAAAGCTTGAAAGGATAATAGGCGGTTACCTTTAAACTTAGCTCTGAATATCTGAAAACTGCTACACGCGGTGACTGGATGTGTTCCCTGAAATGCAGCCGGAAAAACGCAAAATCACAGCAGACGGATGCAAAGTTTCTCTCTCTCTAAAAAGCTCTCTCTTTCTCTCTCTAAGAAGTCAAAGCCTCTGGTGTGAAATGGGGAGAGAGAGAGAGAGAGTAAAACCTTCTATTTATAGAAGGGTTAAAACAGGGGCATCCCCGTAAAACCCTAGAAGATGACTAGTTTTACTATTCACCGTTTACTAAATGCCTCGTGTCACAAGCGCAACGTGGCCAGCCACGTGCCACTGGTGAGGGCCAAATGTTTTGGGTAAAATTACCCTGTCCACGTGGACCAATTAGAGAGGACCACGTGTTAAGCCTAGGCAGGTCCATTTGGGCCAAATGCCAACTGACACGTTTCAACCTCATATGCTTCTTGAGTTGTGGCCTTCAAGGCCCAATTCCCGAGAACGCCGTAAAACGGCGCAACCCACCAAATCTAGGTCAAATGACCTATATGGGGCACGTTCTCCAATGAACCTATAAATAGGGAGATATCCCCCAAATTTTGGGGACATTCAATCATTAATTACACCTACTCTGCATTCTCTCACATCAGAGAAACACCTGATCTCGAAATCCGAGAAGATCTCATTTCGTTTTCCGCACCTTCTCCTACTCACATTCAAGTACTAACTTGATCGTCGGAGGCGGAGCTCCAAACACTCGGAGTCTCCGTTGTTTAGCAGGTACAGGCACAATCGGATCAGTCCTCGAGCTGTAACTCTCCCGAGGGACAAAAACACACAAAACAAGTACAGTAAAATGACAAACATGTCTATAGGATCTTTTACGTAAAGCAACACTATGGCACATTTTAAGACGCCCTTACGAAAAACGTCCAAAATGTATGCTTAGGGTAGGCACAAAGCACGGTGTGCATGTAGGATGGTGCAAAAAACTATCAAAGAAGAAAATAAACTACAAGATGCAAAGCAAATAAAAGATTCCGATAATTTACGCGCCATTACGTTTAATAACGACCAAAAATCGTTAGAAATGAATCAAACGGATCGAAATCAATGTACCGGTCTTTTTAGTGACCAGTATCCCACGCACAACTCAGTGGGTCGCGCTGGCCAGGCGCGCGCATCGTTCTGAGTTGCGCTGGGCTATCACGCGTAACAGATTTAGTTGCGCGCGACATTTAAGTCAGCAAAAATAAATCGCTGAGCGCAATTTTCATTTTGCTTTTTCTCTCCTCCCTTCGCCATTTTTTACTTTTTCTCTCTCTACAAAGCTCGAATTTTTTTTTTTTTGGAAGCTAAAGGAAGTAAATCTCACCCCCTACTTATATTTTCCACAATCAAATGCATGTTTTTTCTTATTTTATTTCGTTTTTCTGGCGGAATTTGGGGAAAATCGAACAATAAAACCCCAACTTTCAAATTTGGGGGTTTTTATTTAGTCCATTATTCATGAAGTTGTTTGTTCCATGTTGTCATGCTATGTTTAAGGAGTGTTTTGCAACAAATTTCATGGAAAATGGTGGAGTATTGAACCTTGTATGAGCATTCTTTATTTAAGTGCGTTCTTGACATTTTTCTTCGAATTTAGTTCGAATTTGTTGTTTTTGCTTGCTCGTTTGGTTATACTTGTTGATTATGAAGTGAATTATAGTATTAGGACTACAATTACTTTCATGAATCATGTTTTGAAAATTTTGAATCCGAAAATGGCACAAAGTATACACTTTAGCTTGTTTTTTTTCCTTGTTCAAACCTCAAGATTGTTTGGTAGACGATAATTATGTTTATGTTATTATTATTCGTCTAAAAGTAGTTGATTCTTTGAGATTTAGGAATATAATCTCAAGAATACTTTAGTTGAAATTGGTATAATATGGCTTTACTGAGTTTAACTACAGGTATCGTAGCCCCCGAGCGTGGGTGGCATTCGATTTTTGTGTTTTGCCCTTTCAGCAGCCGTTATGCTGCCGAAATGAGTCTAGAGCACGTATACTAGTCTTTTTAGGAAGAAACAAACTAGCAAGGAATTTTATCCGTTATAGCATGAATTCCCCTCCATTCTTCGACGCTGAGGAGGACTTAGGAGTGCCTATGCCTGACGAGGCGGTTCGCCCTCGAAAGAGGGTGACACGTCCCCGTAAGGAGGTTCGAGAGGGACGCGTTGTGGCTGATCGACGTCGTCATGAGGATGTGGTCTGGGAGGCTCCGCCCAACTGGGACCCTCAGGACCTTAAGTGGGACCCGGACCATCAGGTTTCGATTCGGAGTTGGCATAGCATGGTGAGTTCTTTCGCGCCTTTGTCCTTTCATCGTATCATTCTTTTTTGAAAAGTCATGACCGTACTTTCTCGTATTTTTTCTTTAGAGGGAACCTAGTGTTTCGAGTGTTTTTGTCCCTCGGGAGGGTTATAGCTCGAAGATTGGTCCGACACTCTCTGTACCTGCAAAACACGGAGACTCTGGTTGGTAGGAGCTCCGCGACCGATGATCAAGTTAGTATCGGTCGAAGAATACGAAAAGGTGTGGAAAAAGTAAAAGTGAGATCTTCTCAGATTTCTAGATCAGGTGTTTTCTCTGATGTGAGAGAATGTAGGGTTGTTTTAATAAATAAACTGTAGGTGTCCACAAAATGGGGGGAATCTCCCTATTTATAGGGTCATTGGTAAATGTGCCCCTGATTAGGTCACTCTGACCTAATACTGATGGGTTGCGCCGTATTACGGCTTTTTCAGGATTTGGGCCCTAAAGGCCGTCTTTTCACCCGAATTCTGGGAGTGCCACGTGTCAAATAGGGATAGGCCCACTTTGGCCTTATCTTGGGTTAACATATGTCTTCTATTGGCTGGTCCACGTGGCATGGGTAATTTTTACCCAAAACATTTTCCCCTTACAGATGTGACGTGGCATGCCACGTGGCATTTGTGACACATGTCACTCTACCATTGGTTGAACGATTTTAACTGTGAAATTTAACTTTTCACATTCTAGGGAAATTACGGGGATGCCCATGAAATTACCCCTCTATAAATACAAAGTTTACCCCTCTCATTTTGGACGTTTCCAAAAAAAAGTCTAGAGAGAGAAAATCAAGCTTTTAGAGAGAGAGAGTCTGAGACCCGCTTGTGTTATACAGAAACAGTCCCCCTTTTTTGTCCGTCTGCCCTGCCGGCTACAACCGCTTGTGTTATATACAAGCAGAATTAGTTCCAACCCGCTTGCTGCAACTGGTCAACGCCTGACCCCCTTCAGAGTCAGATTTCAAGGTACCATCTCTACCCCTTCAGCTCATTCTTGCCTTTTCCGTTTGTGCGTTTACATTCAAATAAATGGATTCATCACCAACACACACGGCACAACCTAGGTCAGTAGTTAGCCGGTCTCTTGGTACGGTTGAGCTAGGACTTGGGGTGCCAGCTTTGGGTGTATGGAGCAGCCTTGTATATCCCCAAAACCGACCATCTCTATGTCTATGCAGGACATAATGACTCAGACCAACAGTACATTGGACGTACCGTCTGATGAAGTAACGCCTGCTGAGGGGGAGGATATGCTAGTTAATTTGGGAGATTACTCCCCTTTTGGGATCCCCAAGACTCTGAGTGTTGGGATCTTAGGTGATTCTGATGATGGAGACGGGGAAGAGACCATCTCCAATTATGATGTTCAAGAGATGAGGCCAGAATATGCAGACGGGGAAGAGACCGCCTTTTCTTGTGGCTCAGATGAGGGAGATCCTCAAGAGAGAGACGGAGGTAACGCCACTTACGAGTCCAGTTCTGATGACAGTAGCGACGATTATGATCTTCCCCCACTTGAGTACAGCGAGGAAAAGGAACGCAAGAATTGTAAAGAGAAAAATAACCCAGCTGAGATACATGTCTCAGCCAAAGATAGAGCTGCCATGGAGACGGGTTTGGACAATTTCAAACTCAAGTGCCCCCTTGGCGACGGATTCACAGGTACTGCCTGCATTAGGCACCATTTCCTAGGAAGACGAATAAACAAACTCCAATCATTGTTCTGGCTGTTATGAGGCGGCGTTCTTAGCCAGCCTCTACTTCCCTCTTCACGATGCAGTAAAAGCCATCCTAAGGGGATATGGCCTGGGCGTATGGAAGTTGACTCCAAACTCCTGGGTTAAGATTCTGGGCTATATCGCCGCCTGGGAATGGCAAGAGCTCCACCCCGACTAGGAGGCTTTTGCACACATGCACTACCTCAGCCGAAGCCTAGGCGGTTGGCGAGCATGGTACACTCTTAGCACATACCCCAAATACCAGATGACCTTAGAAAAGCTGTCTAAGTGGGATGATTGGAAGGAGCGCTTCTATTTGGTTTCCTCCCCCAAGGAGAGAGAGAATCGTGAGTACAGGCGGTACAATAGGAAGCCAGACCTTCTAGGTAAAAAATTTAAATTCCCTGCCATTCTAGACGAGGACTATGAGAAAATCATAAAGGCGGGGTTTTTCGAACTTAAAACCGATACCCTCTCAACCGGGGAACCAATAAGTGTCCCCAAGAATTGGATACCTAAGCACGAATGGTTGAGAGATGAGGTGTTTTTGTCCACCTGCGGTCTTAGTACAATGTTTGATAGACGTACGTTTATTATGCATTCTACAGTTATTATGCTGTTTGTATTGCTTCCTTGTTAGTTTTATTTCTGTTCTTTTGTATATTCTGACAAACATTTTATTTACAGAAATGGGTAGGAACATGGTCTTAGATGAAAAAACCCCCAGATGGTGTGCAGCACAAATCCGCAAAGATAAGGCGGAGAAACAAAGGGATGAAATAGCCGCTAAGGGTCAGGTATACACCGTTTTCTCTAGTTACCTTGGTAGTTTACCTTAGTGATTAACTACAGGCGGCACTATGCTGGCTATGTACTCCTTATGCCATTGCGTTTCAGGATGTTCCTCGATCCTTCCGAAAGCTCATTAAGAGGAAACCGAATGAGGGTGCCAACAGCTCCACCAAATCTCAGAAGGTTTCCTCAACCCAGACGCCTCAAGAAGCTCCAGCTGGGAAGACTCGTCTCAACATCGAGGGGAAGGGCATTAATTTGAAGGGATTCAATCTGGGTATAGACCAAGACAAGAAGTTTGGCACCGAGGCGGTGTCTAGAGCAAGCGAGCAGCCCAAGGCGGCTCGTAGCTCCGCGGCGGTTGTGGGTGAGCGTGCAGATTATTGATTAAGGTATGGCTAGTCCTTTCAAATCCCTATTTGAGCTTCCTTGGCCCATGCAAGTGAAATCTCACTCATAACAGACTTCTGAAGGTTCTTTAGGCAGCCGCCTGTAGATAGGTGCCGCCTACACAGCTTAATCACCCAATCTTGGTTATGATACTGTTGTTTCAATGAATACTACAAGAAGGGGGGGTTGAATTGTAGTATGAGAGTTTAGCCAAACTTTTTGCGAAATTAAAATTAAGTTAACTAAAGGAAATGAGAGATTAACTGAAGGAACTAAAGAATGCAAGAGAGATTTTACATGGAAAACTCCTTGGCCCTAACAAGGAGAAAAACCACGACCACTTGGGATTTTGGAAAAAGAATCTTCACTATAATAGGGCAAATGATCCTATTACAAGCTAAAGATTCAAACTCAAGTTCCTCTACGAACTTGAGACCCTGAGGAACAAGTCACCCAACTTGTTACTCTTCTCTTCTCTTTCTCTCTTCTCACTTCTCTGTTCTCTCTTCTCTTTTTCTTCTCTTTCTCTTCTCTTTCTCTTCTCTCTCTCTCTTCTCTTTCTCATACACAAATGTTCACTCGAACTTCCCCATTCCCCAATTACAACTCGAAAGAAAAACAAACTCTAGTATAAGAACATTTAGAACACTCTAATGAACTTGTATGGAATTGGACTCTTAACTCGATTAAAAGCTTGAAAACTTATGTGAGCAAGGACGAGTTTTTTCCAACAGAAATTATGAACTATTTATAGAGCAATAAACGCTTTGGAAAACTTCATTGTGCAGCAAACCCATTACGCCACTACTCATGCCCACTAAGAAGATCATGTCCCTTAATTTAAGGAACCATGAACTCCTCAATTTTGCAGAACCACGACTTGAAGAAGAACGTGGGAGAGTAGGTCGCAAGTTTTGGAAAACATGGAAGATTTTATTTTGTTAAAAATATTTTCCGAAAATCAGAAAAAGAAAATAAAATCATATTTTCCGAAAATCAGAAAAGGATAAAATAAAATCTTTTTGTTTGAAAAGATAATCGTTAGAGAATAACAACTTTCCTAAAAATTAGCTAGCACAATATTATCTTTTTAGACCAATTCCACACAGTAAATTCGAATGTAACTAACTTTCTTATACTTACATAAATCCTAAAATATGTAAAATATTTAGTCTTCATGTTTCTCTGATGAAGCTTCTACTCCGAAGCTTCTGTTCCTTGGAAGGAACTTCTCTTCTCTGGTGATGCTTCTTCTCTGAAGCTTCTGTTCCCTGAGGGAACCTTCTCTTCTCAAGTCTTCATTTCTGAAGCGCCAGTTCCTGTGAGGGAACTCTTCTTTTTGGATAACTTTGTTTCTGGCTTTCCTGTTCCTCATGGTATCTTTGCTCGACACTTAATTCTCCTAGTCTTTGCACTGATCATACACTCAAACAATCAAGCCTTTATTAGTATGTAAGTAAGTAAGGTTGTGTCATCATCAAAATCATTAAATCCAACAGATACAGATTCCCCCCGGTGGCCAGATGTGCAGAAATATGCCAAGTCCATGCTGGAGGCCATCCCCAAGAAAAAGAAGGATGCCATCCCTGGCATAGAGACGTTTAACCTCAAACGGATCATGGCCTTCCTATCTGAGGTATGGCCTTTCCAATAATTTTCGTTAAGTATATTACCGCTTGAGCCCCTAACATTCCGTTTGTGTCCATAGGCAATGTTGAGGGTTGATGGGTTGAGGAGGCCATGGGCCCATAAGCAGAACGAGGTAAAATAAGCCAATAAAGTTGGGCGTGACTCCACAAACGTTGCTCAATACCAAACTACCATAAATGAACTTGAGACTAAAGTGTTTGAACTGACGCAGGCGGAAAACATCAGGCACTTGACAACTGAGCTGGAGACCGCCAAGAAGAAGGCTTTTGACTTCGAGGCTGCGTTGAAAAATGCCCAGGCGGACCTCAATGCTCTTGAGGGCGCTGACAAGGAGAACACTAATATTCGCGCAGACGTCAATCGCTTGAAGAATGAAATGGCTCAGGCCAAGGCAAACTTCAAGGTAATGCTGGAAGCCGAGTAGGAGCGGATAGTTGAAAAGAACGAGTTCGACTTCACAGACCGTATGAAGATACCCTGGGAGGCCTTACACCCAGGGAAGGAGTACGGTATCTAGGCTTTGGCTTATTAGTATTCTGATGAAGTTATCAATGCCAAGGATGAGGGCAAGCCGGATCCTGGGTCATTCGACGCCTGAGCCAATAGGGAGGTTGATGAAGAGCCCGTTCAAGTTGCAGGCGGAGGGGAGAAAGAGCAAGGATCAGAAGAAGCTCAAGTGAACTCTACTCTATCGCCGCCTGAGCAGACAAGAGAGGTGGACCTGGCTGAACCACAAGTTTAAGTTTGTTGTCTTCTATTCGGCTTTAGGCTGTCTGCATTTCCGACCTGTGTGCCGAGTATTTGAATGTAATTAATCAACAATTTAATTGTTATGTCTTTACCCGAATGATTATCCGGTCAACATTACCTCCCGGCTCTTATGGCCGGGTTTTATTTATGAAAGTACCGACTGAGTCGGTTTTGATTTTGATTCGCTTTAAATTTTGTTTCAATTTTTGCGTTGATTTTTGCGTTTGAATTTTTCATACATATACTTGAATTCTTGCCTAACTCTTTATGAGCATACGGCAGATGATAACTCGGCAGTACTTGCCCCTGGGCGGCGGTGTGATTGGTTTCAAAGCTTACTGATTGATTGACTTGGCAACTTTTGATACTTTAAAGAGTATGAGATGTTCCTAAATAAATCAATCATAGTACTGATTACCCCAAACTAAGTACACAGCCGTCCATGCATGCAAAACGATATTCGTTAGCCCAAGCGGTGAAACAGTTGTGATGATCTCCCCACCTGGGGTTCTTGTAATCCAATTATGCTCAGTATCCCTTTGCCCCATTGGGAGGACTTACATAATTTCGAAAAGTAATCTAAGTTAGAACTTCGGCCGGTCACCAGCTGATGTCCTTAGACACCCGATTCCCGTAGACTTAGTCGTTCTTTAGATTACCTTGGTCAGACGGCTATGAGTTGACCAATTAACTCATTCAATCTTTGCCGTCTGTATGCGGTTGTAGGGCACTGTGTTACCCAGATGGGAGATGCCCTTTGCGATGATTCCACCCGGATGGGCGTCGCCGGACTTCTTTCTCATGCTAGAGCAGACGAATTTATACAATAAAATATCATCCGACCATTGGCCTCACATCTCTTAGACATCTATTTAGCTACTAAGTTTTTAACTTAGTTTAAATATAGTACATGAAAGTTGACCGTCTATACATTGTACAAGCGGTGCTTTAAACATTGCGCATGTATATTAAAGAATAAATAACAGCATTGAAAACAAAAAAAAATGTTTTCATTGATAGGCTTTTCATTTACTAAAATTTACAACTCTTAGAAGTAGTATTTTTTTAAGCTGTCTACATTCCAAAATCTAGGCAGTCGCCTACCGTCTGGAGTTTCCAGGTGATAGGTGTCGTCTTTTACTTCTTCATAGATCCAGTAGGGGCCTTCCCAATTGGGAGTCACCTTTCCTTGCACATGTGCCCTACCGGTTGCCTTCATTTTTCGTAACACAAAGTCCCCAACCTTCAAGGGCCGTTTGCGTACTTTCTTGTTGTAGGCTCTAGTCATTCTAAGACGGTAAATCTCATGACGCAAGGCGGCATTGCCCCTGCGTTCCGGGAGTTAGTTCAATGCTAGCCGCATAGCCACCTAGTTTGCCTCTTCATCGTATAGCATGACTCGTAGAGTCGGCTCATAATGTTCGATGGGCAAGACGGCTTCAGCACCATAGACCATGAGAAATGGGGTTTCACCGGTTGCCCCTTTTTCAGTTGTCTGGATGGCCCATAGGACATGAATTAATTCTTCAGCCCATAAACCACCGGCTCTTTCTATCTTCTTTTTAATGTTGTCTGAGATGAGTTTGTTGAAGGCTTCAACTTGGTCGTTTTCTTGGGGTCGGTCAACTGATGCAAAACAATGTGAGATCCCTTGATCTCCCAACCATGTTTTGAGCTGAGGCGTTTCGAACTAAGAGCCATTGCTAAAAGCCATAGACATAGGTAGCCCAAACTAGGTGATGATGTTCTTCTAAATGAAAGAGATGACATCCTTAGTCTTGATATTTTTAACTGCCTCTGCCTCAACCCACTTGGTGAAATAATCCACAGCCACCAAAATATACCGCTTTTTGCCTGGTGCAGGCGTATATGGTCTCAGGATGTCCATGCCCCATTTAGCAAACAGGACTGGGCTATGGATTGCTATCAGGTCAGTGGCCGGCTGATGGATGAGCTTGCCAAACCTTTGGCACTTGTCACATTTTCTAACCATCTCCATGGCATCTAACTCAAGAGTGGGCCAGATATAACCCTGCCGCCTGGTCCTGACAGCTAAAGATCTGCCGCCTATGTGCGAGGCGCAATATCTCGTGTGCAATTCTTCGAGAACTTCCTGCCCCTTTTCTGGGGTAACACACTTCAATAGAGGCTTTAAGAAACCTTCTTTAAAGAGTTCTCCATTTCTTATCTCGAAGTTTGTAGCTCGTTTCTTCAAGACAGCCGGTTCTTGTGGTAAGTCAGGCAGCGTGCCGTCTTGCAGGTATGCCCGGATGTCATCCATCCCGGTAGAGCTCCGGTTAAGTACTCCAATGGGTTCTTCTTCGGCAATACTTCGTTTTTGCATAACATCAAAGAAGAATGACCGAGGCATATCATAGGAGGCGGAGGATGCCAATTTTGACATTGCATCCGCCTGATTGTTTTCAGACATAGACACTTGACTCAGAATAAATTTATATGATAATTTTTGAGAAATATAATCTAATAATTTTTTTGAATAAAATTATAATTCAATTTGTACCTCTAAAATATTGGCATTTTATCAAAAATAAAACTTTAAACTAACAATTCTATCCAAATAGAATTTTAAACTAACTTTTCTATCTTTTGAAGTCTATTTAAATCTATCCAACGTGGCACGACACTTGGTGAAAAGTTAGAAAGCCAAGTGTCGTTGTCTCGTTAACTGGCTAAAAGTTTAGCTTTATATATCAGTTATATGATATGATATTAATCGGTTAAAATAATATACTTCACAATCTAATAGAATTTTATTACTATGTAAACCTGTCAATTAGGGTTGGGTCATGTCATCTCGGATTGGGTCACTTCAGGTTACGAGTTAAGAAATATTCAACCCTTACCCAAAGTTTTGGGTACGGGTCAACCCAACGGGTTTTGAACATTTATTTTATTTAATTTTTTTTTGCTAATTTTTTATTTTTTAATGTATTAATTCCAACATTTCCACCAACATTATTATTAGTCTTCACATTCCTACTAGATAGTAAATCGTCACAAAAGAACATCAATTCCTAACTAATTTTGTATCAATGATATATTTTAAAATTTGACAAATAAATTAAAAATTTATCTTAAAATACAATAAACAACCCGAGCATCGCACGGGGTACAAAACTAGTAACTAATATATAATTAAAGCTAAATTTTTAGCCAGGCTACGATACAGTGACACTTGGCGTTTCAACTATTTGCTAAGTGTCGCGCCACGTAGGCAACAATTATTAAATATTAGTATGACACATAAGATTTATTTGGATTTTTTTTTTTACAAATAAAAAATTTGTATTTTCTTATTAGAATAAAAACTTGAATACATTTTGTAGGATAAAAAAGTTAGTTTAGATTTTTATTTTCAATAAATTTTGGATAGATTTATAGGATAAAATTGTTAGTTTAGAGTTTTATTTTCGATAAAATACCAATATTTCATGAGTACAAAATAAAATATAAGTTTAGCTAATTTAAAGTCTAAACTAAGAGTCTTATAACAATATTTTGTTTGATTTCATTTTGGCTAGTTTTTAAAAATTTCTAACATTTCAAGCTTACTTTGCTTTTTTTAAGATTTTTTTTTTAATTTTGAACATTTTCACCAATATTATTATTAGTAATTACATGTCCACTACATAATTTAAATCGTCACAAAATCACATTAATTCCTAACTAATTTTGTATCAATGCTATATTTTAAAACTTGGTACATAGATAAAATCTTAAAATTCAATAAACAACCCGGGCATCACACAAGGTACCAAACTAGTATATTATAAATTGATCTTATTTTAAAGAATTTTTTAAAACAAATTTATGATGGGAAGTATTGAGTTATAAAATATTTTCCTAAAAAAAAAAAGGTTATAAAATATTTATTAAAAGTTATGATTAATTTTGTATATATGAAATATTAGAAGTATATCGAAAATAAAATTCTATACAACATTTTTATCTTTAAAAATCTATCCAAACTTCGCTTATTTATCATCATATGTGTCACAATAATACCTATTTGTTACCTACGTGGCGTAACACTTGGCGAAAAACTGGAATGTCACGTGTCGATGTCTCGTGGTCTGGCTACGAGGCCGGCTTCGTATATTAGTGAATAGTGTGTGCCCCGAGTGATGCCCCGGGTACATATACATGTATTTATATATACATATATGTATATGTATACATATAGGACCAAGTTATAATGAAAACCTCTCCTATAATAAGAACTAGGAACCTTTCTCGTACGTCATATCATAAAAAAATCAACGATTGTGATTAGCTTCTGTCCAAAACGCCTACACAGTTTACACCTTCTCGCTTTAACATTTTCTCTCTCTACTCCATACTTTCTCCCTCTAGTTCTTCATAGTTTCATCTAACAAAAACTTGATTTGATTTTAATTATGCATTTTCGCACTCAAATTCTTGAAATTATTACGCGAAAGTTAGATTTCTCATTTGAATGTGCGAGTTGATTTCATAAGCAAGTACTTTCAAGATACATATGCTAAATTAGGTCAAAAATCGTGGTTTCTAAAGCTTCATTGTAATTTTCAGGTAAATTTTCGGATTAGATCAAGAATTTGCTCCAAATTTGCAATTTATCAATCTTGATTGTTTGTTAAATCTACAGGTTGATCAAACCTAACTACTTCTACAATTTGATGATTTTGCAGAAATTTTCTCAACTTTAGAGGTAACTTGTATTTTGATCATTTTGCTGCACACTAACTGTTTGACAAAATGCCTCAATGAATTATACTATTATTTAATCAAATTCAAAAGTAGATAGAAACCAAGTAAAAGTAAATCAATTACATTTTAAAGTAAATTAATTTTGGATATTGATTTTGTACTTTCTAGATAGATGATCTGTACATTTTTTGAGTGAAATGTAGACTAATTTGATACTACAAATCTACAATATTAGATATAGCTTAATTTTACAATATATAATCTGATACTTTATACTATTCTCAATTATTCTTTGTTTGATTCCTTTCTTACGAAGGTTTAAGAGCTTAATAAATTGGGTTCATGTTGATTTTGTTCTGGTTGATTGCTTCATGTATGTATTGGTGATGAAAATGTGTAGTGAAAATGTGTGACTTACTTGCAAGACCATAAGTACATAATTATGCTCATTTAATGTTTTAGCTTATTGGTTCTTTACCCATTCTTCAGAATTGCATAATTAAGGGTAATTATGTTATGCTTCCTTAAATTTCACCTTGAGACCAAAAGTATCGGGGATTTGAGTCCAATCTGTTCTTTACTTTTGCTATCAGAAATCAATTGTCTTGACTTGGACATTGATAAAAGATGGTATTTCCTCGGGTCCATGAAGGCTTAATAATTGATTTAGTGTCCTTGCAGTATGATTAAGTCTTTTCTCTATGGGGCTTGGTCAATCATCCAGATTTGAGGGGGATGTGGACATATTTAAAAGGTGTCAACATGTTCATATGTATGTAGATATATGTCTAGCTCCTATACAATGGGTGAGACAACAATATTTCCAAGTATATGATTTTCTGCCTTAGAACTAGCCATCTTTATCTCATGAATTTTTTTTTTGTTTACGTCTATGATATGGGGGATCCAGACTACTGATCACTTAACAAGTTATTTGTCCAGAGGAACACTCACTGAGGTGGCTGATAATGAACTATGAATTACGAATTACGTTTTATCACTCATGTATGCTGAATCTGATCTTAGGTTGTGTGCCATATGTAGTACTCGATATAATATTTTGATACGGTGAATGCACTTAGGTTGATTACTTAAAAACCAAAAGTTTAAAGTTCAAATTATGGGGTATCCTTGGCAATTTAATTTTATAAAGTGGGAGAAAACTTTAGCACACTGGTGCATCTTCTTTGCAAATGCATGCATTATTCATCTTGCAAATGATACATGGGGTGATCTGTAAAGACTTCGGATATTGATTCAACTATTTGAGATCACCATTCTTTAGTCAAATTGGTCCCTTTAATTCCCTTATAATCAGGAAAATTATATATATAGTATATAGTTGTATATTAGTTCAAGTTTGCAGTTGTATTTTCTACCCAGAACCTGCTCTATATGCATTCAGTTTTGTCTAAAAAGTAAATAAGAAATAATCTAAAGTGAATAAAAAAACTTTAAAGTAAACCTATTAGCTCAAATGGTAGAGCACTATGCAAATGCATAGAAGTGTAGGTTCGATTCGTACACAAGTTATCTGTAAAAGTAAATACAAAACACTCTAAAGTTATTCAAAATATCTTTGAAGTAAATTAAATTAGCTGTAAAGTATACGGATAATAAATTAGCTTGAAATGCTTAATGACTATGCAAACTTTGTTACAGCACAAAATCTTGGAGTCATTATTGACTTTTATTCCTAACAAGATGAGTCAATTTATAAAAAACATATGGAGTTCAATTTAAAGGGTTTTTTTTTTATTAAAAGTAAATAAAACAATATCAAAAGTTAACAAAAAAAGTAGAAACCTAATTAAACAAACAACTAAATTTTATTATAAAGCCTGGACTTCACATTACACAAATGAACCTACGTGAGATTCGAACCCACATCTTTATGAAATTACACAATGCTCTACCTATTGAGCTAGTAGGCTTGTATATTTAGCATTGAAAGTAATAAAAAATTACTCTAAAGTAAACAAAAGAAAATCAAAAGTAAATAAAAAAATATATGCCTCGATTTATAATTATGAATGTATATGGAGGGGGGCAGGGAGGGAAATCATAGAGATTAATACTTTTTGCACATTGTAAAGAAGTCTAAAATTTGTAATGCTACCCTCTTTCCATTTGCTTGTAACACCAACTATCCTGCAACACATCACTTGTCTAGTTCCCTCATCCACAACAGCCACCAAGACACAACACCCCACCCTGCTCCTTGACCACATATAGCTACACCATTTTCACAATGCACAAGGCCACAAAAAAAACTCGTGATACACTCACGACTTTTTACCCACAAAACAACTCCCCACGCAACCTGGGCAGCAATCAGTTTTTTTTTTTTTCTACACCATGACTCCATGAGTGCTTTGTCAATGTTGAGCAATCACAAGACAACATAAGCACAAAAATTGAAACAAGAATCACAAGACAACATAAGCACAAAATTGAAACAAGAATCACAAGACAACATACGCACCATAAACTAGTTGTATATAAACTGGATATCAACAAAGTATATTATTAAACATGTACCATTGATGATAGCATTTGTCTTATTTCACTGGGGATTTTAGATAGTTCTTAGGTTCTCAAAAGGCTAAGCTGTTCAAAGGTCTCAAACATTAGTTTTATAGCTCAAAATATTCATCTATAGTAATCCCAAAAAATAAGAAACTTTTAATGTAAAGAAAAATTACACAAAAGTAAATAAAAAATTATCATTTATAGAATTAAACGAAGGAAATCTCTCATGCTTTAATCACCTTGTATTGACATCGAAAATTAAGTACACATCAGTAAAATACAAAGCAAATATATAGTTGACTGACATATATAACCACATACATGAAACATGAAAAAGAATAATTAATCAATAGGACAACTATACCCTAACTCTAAGATCTAGTTTAGCTCATTACAAGCTGCAGTTGCATACTCTCAATATGAATATATGGACATCAAACAATTATACCCAGAATTGAAAAGCATAACCACTAATTCTGAATAAAACAATTGTCAAAACCATAATTTTCGCAATCGAAATCACATAATCTTGATTTCCAAAAATCGAATTCAATCAAAGAAAACAACAATAATCAAATCCAAATTCCAGATGATAATATTACAAGAAAAAAATTTAAAAATTCGATAATTATTAGAAGCTAACAACGTATCCATAGAAATTCATCAAAACAAAATTCGAACTTAAACAACGATTCGAAACAACGCAAATAAAAAAAAAAAGGAAATCAAAGCAACAAAAGGCAAAATCACAAGTTACACTGCACAAAAAATTGAAAACACTAATTTATGTTTCAAAATCATATGTCTTTAAACAATATACCGAATTGAATCCAAGACAACAAAGAATAATAAAATCAAATAACTTGTTCAGATTTAAGAACTAACAAAGAGCAAAGAAGAATCGCAAGATGAAAATCGAAGAACATAAAATTCGTTGAAAGAGAGAGAATTCACATGAAGAGAGAGAAAGTTTATCAGAAGAGAGAGAAAGGGAAATGGAAACCGGCTAGATTGGGGGTAGTCATTCGAAGCGCTACATTTACCATCTTACCCTTAATGAAGCGGGTGAATTGTGATCCGTCTGATGATGCACGATCAACGACTAATATAAGTTCCTAGTTCCCATTATAGACATTGGTTCTCCCATGATCTCGATTCTATATATATATATATATATATAAAACCTTCGTTTTTGCAAGGTCTTCATGCTTTTTATACTATTCCTAAAATTAATTTTTAGGTATATTTTCAATATATCAACCTTTTATATATATCTTATTATTAATATATAATTGCAAATATTAATTGTCAAGATTTTTCATTATAAGATGTTGTAAAATAAAGGGAATAGGAGAGAAATTAGAGAGAGAATATATCAGTTTCTATCTATTCCATTGATGAGATATATATATATACACAATATAATTAGGGTTTGTTTGGATAAGAATTTAAACCCTAGATCTATCTAGAATATTCTGCAAATATGCAAAGAGGATAATGGATATCCACACAATTTTTCATAATACTCCCCCTTGGATGTCTATTATCGAAGATTGTGCCTCGTTAAAACCTTAATAGGAAAAACTCTGTAGGATAAAAACCTAATTAAGGAAAAAGAGTACAACATTCTTCATAATACGCTTGCAATGCTGCCTCATTAAAAACCTTACCAGGAAAACCCAATGTGGGACAAAACCATGGTCAAGGAAAAAAGAGTGCAGTGTATTTTCTCCCCTTAATGAATACATAACGTATTAACGTGAAATCTTCCAGTGCAATAAATCCGACGTGATATGGTTGGGTAACTTCTTCCATGTAGCAGAACACCATTTCTTGATGATTGATCCTTTCAAATTGAACTTGAATCTTCAAATCTTCACATGGACTTATTGAGGCGTCTTCATTTCTTCATACTTGTGAAATAATACAAGTGTTTACCACTATTTCATTTGATAGTTTTGTTTCGAATTATCATAACAATTAGATGTATGCCTTCTTCTGGAGGTCATATATACTACAAAATGATGATCAATAATTGATCACATTATCCAAACATAATTTCATGGCAACACTTGATATCATCATATATATTTCATTTTTCAGTATCATATGAATTAAGAAATTAAACTAATTACATATTTTGCTCATGGCTCTTATGGACCATAAGAATATTATTCTCACTCAATGGTATCTCAACTTTATTCTTTAATTAGACATTTCATGTTTTATATGAGAGTTCGCCAATGAATACATATATTTGTTGAATCTCACATACTCAAACTTCAGGTTGAGATATCGATGATGTAGTCATATTGACTTTTCATGAGTTTGATAATAATTGCAATATTCAAGATATAAAATATGTAGGGCTAGGTATTTAAAAATGTCGTAAATAAGTTCTTCGGGAACTCTTCTTACATGAATCATAATAAGCTATTATTAAAACGACGTCATTTATAATTTCATCACTAGTGTAAGCCCATTGCAATATAAATATTTCTTTGTAAGTTCCCATCAATGTTGTACATACACCTTACTATACATTGGACAGACATTCACACATACCACAATTATTATATAGAAACTAGCTAGTGCATGCAATATGAGATATAAGAATCATGATAAGATATTGAACAAAATATACAATGAGTAATATGCATCTAACAACTTCCTAAACATGCAATAAGCAATCTATTAACTTATGACTCACACATGCACATAGATATAAGGCTCAAATTAATGCAAGACACTATACAGTGTGGATTTAAAAATCTATATTTCATTGGACTTTTGGTCCATGATAACTTTTGATATTATCATTATGTCGACATCATAATGGATATATGTTTTAGATCCCTTGTTCAATAGTCCATTCTATCATGCATATGCAAATTATTCATCGGTTCCATTGTGTACCGGTATCACAAAATTACTTTAATGTACATTTCTCATGCTATTTTATGCTATTTGAATATATTTTTTATTGGTACCATCATATCTTTTCTTACATAATAGGCCATCTATTATAATAATTCAGATATCTATACCACCTATCAAGGGTATTTCTCACACTACGGTATTAATATACTATTATTATACTTTAAACGTATCAACTGCACTATCTTGCCATATATCACATATTTATATTAGAATCGATCATACAAACTACACTTTAGGTGTAGTGATTTAATGAAAAATTGACAAGATCTATCTTAATGTATGCACATAATATCATTATCACTATAATCAAAATATATCTCTTTATGCCTCTAGATGTGTCATAACGATATACAAAACAAATCATAGATGTGCAACATATGTTGATACAAAAGTTGACATATAACTTTACAAAGTATCATTAGAGGGATCAACTAATTATAATTTTATAATTTTGCCAACTTACTTCAATTCTTCCCCCCTAAGTTGGTAAAATATCTCAAATATTGGGGCAATTCTTCACCAACTTAGAATATAATTTCATGTGCAACAAATTTCATATCGTAGGATAATAATATATATTCAACAAATTTCTATCTCTTCTAGAGAATAATGAAATTTTGTTCTTCCTCTAGATATCAATATTAACAGCGGGGTAATAAATTGTTCAGTTGTCTAATTTCTTATTCTATTTTTTATGTGCTGACATACAATAGCCCCATTCAAGAGAATTGTTATACAAATATAAACTTTCTTGTAATTTCACTAGGTGATGATCTTCGAGATCACTAGAAATATTGATAGTATGATACTAGTTACTTAAAATTTCCACATATAACTTGTACGTGGTGAGCTTCTGGTCACCTAATATTTGTCAACATATAAATTATTTTAGTGAACCAATTATGCAGAAAAACCAATATATTATCTCTTGAACTTTTCTTTTAACACAAACTATTAAAAATCACAATCCAAATATAGCTCAATCTTAATGTTATGTCTTGCCATTCAATTTATTTCATATATTTAACATGAGAGAGCGTCAGCACATTATTTCTTTCATATCAAATGAAACTTTAGGTTTTCATAACGGGAATTTATTAAACCCCGGATGGCCTAATTATTAATTATTAGAGATACTTTATGCATGGCTAGTTTTTATAATATTGGTGATGACCTTATTAGAGATACTTTATGCATGGCTATGAATATGATGTGATATAAGTACACCAATGTGTTTCTTTCTACAAGGCAAGACAATTAACTAATACTCATACTCCACTGGAGCATAGATTGTAATCTTGATACATGCTAACCTTGTTGGACAACATTTTATACTCTTTTGGAGTACTTTATACAATCATATTACATTTTAATGTATTAGAAATGATCTCTTTAGGAGATACATCAAAATGTGTCACTTTCTCAAATTTGTCATTGTCAATTAGTGCTCATTTCCTCTTCCAAGGATTCTTATCGTTGTAACCCTTTGGATTACCACACTTCAGGTGTGCTAGTTCAATAGCAACTAATCTTGTTCATCTAGGATATCAACTTAATATGTACATTTAGCTAGTGTATAGGTAATGACATTTATTCATATCCATCTTTAGGATGGTATCATTCTAAATATTTGATTATCATGTGGCCACCTCCATTAAATAAATTATTGATATTTAGGCTAGTGTATATATCAAACTGACCATCAAATATTTAATTATATTCATGTGCAAGAATTACATAAAAACAATGGAATAAACACAATATCCCCCTAATCCTTGAATATGAGGGTATAAAAATAGTTTAACAATCTTTAAATCCCTTGCTCCTTTTAAGCCATAAATTCTTTTAGCAATGCATGTATCAAACATAATAAAATTATTCTTACAAACTTGTTCTTACTCGTAACTCTTGCCCAATTATATTAATTTCTTATAAGTATGGGCAAAATAAATATATTTTACAAGTAAGTTTTCCACAATGTCATCCATCTCTTGCTCAAACTTTTGCATGAATTATATTCATCACGAAAACATGCATATATCATCTCAATCATTCAAATATTTCTCATTCATTTTCGGGTATAAGAATCTAGTTATCTATGAATCATTAATACTCACCCAAAGTGTGGTATCTATAATAACCACCAAATTAAAAAACATTCTGTCAACTTTTCTAAACTTTTGTATAGTATTATTTCATGACATTGTGTTTATAGAATCATGTTAGTATGTAGTGGATATCTAAGCAACATGCTTTAGCTTTGTACATCATGCACATTTCTTTGTATTATTCTTAAGGGTTTTGAGCTCTTTATAAGTTCAAGCTAGGAACTTTAAGTCTATGTGTGTGAATTTTCTTTATAAATATAAGGAATTTCAGGTCTGCACATCATATTCAATTTACATTCATTCCAATAAATTAACTTCAAGTAGGTACATAATACTATAATTGAATTTAATCACATATCAATCCACATAATGTATATAGTATGCTTCATAATATTATCAACTTATAAGGATATCAATCTATGACCATGATACAAAGTTAAGATTAATTATGATACACATATACATGGACAAAATCTGAAACTTAGTCCAAAAAAGAAAAAAAAAGGAGAGACGAATATGCATGCCATTTTATATAGAGCATTAACATGTAAGTTAATAGTAGTACACTACTTGTCTTACCTATTTTATGCGGAATTACAAGTATCCATGTATTAGTCATTATTATTAGCTCATCACAATGCAATCTACAGCTTAAATTCAACGTCAAATAAATACTAGCATGATTTATGGTATCACCAAGTCCTTTTGCATCTAAGTGTATTTCAACAATTGATTATAGTAATATCAAGAGCGGCAACAAATTCGAGTTTTGCAGAGTTTGACATGATTCAATGATATAAAACAACATTATAAATTAGGAACTAAGATAGTATAATAAATATGTACTTCGTATATGCCAAGTTTCGATCAAAACAAAGTTCAAGCTTAGTATTGGCGTAAAAGATCTCAAATTTTGCAAGTTAATATTTGACAGTTATATGGCTATGTATATAAAAACTTTACCAAGAAGATAATTATACTATTCTATCTAGAGGGAATTAATGTTCATAAAACCACAACTAATTTAAGTTAGCTATCATAACAAATATGAAATCTCAACTAATATAATATACGTAGCATTATCTTTCTGGTTGCCTAACTTATCATTCTAGTTGCCTAACTTATCATAATAGGACATAGCACCGTAAACATTTGACTCTAAAACTCAATACAGTATTATTGCAGGACCTATATTTCATCGTCAAACTTTAATACGAAACAAAATTCTATGGTTATTCGTTCAATAATGTTAGCTCATTAAAGTTTTTGGCTTAAAAAGAATTGATGTGTAATGGTCATTCAAGGTATAATAAGTTATTAAATAAAACGGAGAAAATATATGCTCTTTAATAATAGAATTATGGATTATAAACTTTTAACCTGAGAAAGAATTCAATTCAAGAAGGGTCAGACTAATTTGTTAATTCATTAAAACACCAAACCCATAACTAATGGGTAATTGATATAACCATACAAATCATTGATCAAACAATAAATAAATTATATGTAAATTAAAAGATTTAATTTGTAATATTATCGGGCCATTGGCGTAAAGAATTGATGACGCAAAAATATAATTGATATTGATTAATAAAGACAGAAAAGATAATTAAGAGTTGATCGATAAAAGTTATGCGATCAAATAAACAAACAGAGAATTGCAAATACATACATTGATATATGCATATGACACGGGGTATATATATGCTCATCAATATATAATCAAATTTATAGAATTGTAATAGTATATATAAAGATACAAAGTAGCCATGAATGATCAAAAACAAATAATCCTATGACAGCAAAATACAAGACCAATAATTATGTCATTTATTTGATTAATCACAAAAGTAAGCGACATTATCCAAAACTATTGTTTTAATGAATTCGATACCCAAATAAATAATAGAATTATGCAAAGAACTTGTAAGGAATAGTGACTCTATTAATACAAACTATAGCACTAAAAAAAATCAATACAAGTTAGGCACATTGAATCATAGTGCATCAAAATTTCTCAAACAAATTATCGGTTGTTATGAAGCTAAGTATAACTTATTCAATCCAATTTGCATACATATTTATATATCTACACCAATCTGGGGAAATCGATTAATAATTACGCATAATATGGAGTATATGAGTACCTTTGTTTATCCTTGATATATGACTATAATCAAACGTGTAGGGCTCTTGTATTCGTATTGTATGCTCAATTTAGAGTGGTGCTGATAATGTGTTGTAAAATAAAAAGAATAGGAGAGAAATTAGAGAGAGAATATCAGTCACTATCTATTCCATTGATGAGGTATATATATATATATATATATATATATATATATATATATATATATATATATATATATATATATATATATAATTAGGGTTTGTTTGGATAAGAATTTAAACCCTAGATCTATCTAGAATATTCTGAAAACATACAAAGATAATAATCGATATCCACACAATTTTTCATAACATAAGAAGGTAATATGGTTTGTTGGAAAAATACTATGACACATTTTTTTTATTATATAGTTTTAGGATAAAAGCTTAATTAAATTGGTTAATATGTTTTGCGACTCTTTTTTAAAAAACTAATTTGAGATTTTTTTTGTTTAGTTACTTTTATCCATTCATGAATAATTATGTATCATTATCTTATTATTGGATGAGTTATCCTATCCAATTCATGAAACCGTACATGAATAATTTTGTATAGGTAATGCTCGGATGGTTTAATTAAATTTTAAGATTAGAGCTGTCAAAAACCGACCCGAACTGGTGAATCCAAACCGTTTTGAACTGTTCCGAAAAGGAACCGAACCGCTAAGAATCTGTTATTTTAAAACCTTAAACCGACCCGACCTAAACTTTTAAAACCTGAAACTGAACCGATCCGAATGTTTGAGAATCGTTAATGAACCGTGCCTATTATCAAGCCGAATTGATACAACCCGAAACCGAGAACAACCCAAACCGAGTACTTCCGAACCCGATAGCAACCCGACCCATTGTAAACCGAAACCGTTTAAACCCGACAAATACTTGATAAACCCAAATCGTTTACAACCTGTAACTGGTTAGGACTGAACCGTTTATAACCCGTAATAAGTTATGACCGAACCGTTTACAACCCGTAAGTCCATAACCCGTTATAACCGTAGAGTTTTTTTTCTTTTTTTTTAGGTATATTTTATCAATAGTAAAACAAAAGGATTTAATTTGAATTACAAAGTATTTATATTGAAAAGGTTTGGAATTTTGATGTCATTGAAACTCTTATGCTAAAATATTATCGTCCTCTAACGAGTAATGGCTTATGGAACACTATATTGTATTAAAAAAAATTAAAAATCTAAATCAAAAGCTAACTCTAGATTTGTTATTATTATTTGATCCTTAAAATCATTATACAAAAAAGGGACATAAAGTTAAACAACTAATTAATACTTCGTATGATCTACTGGAATAACTAATTAAAAAATATTGAAGATATACAAGACGATATACGTTAACGAAACCCATTTAAAACTGGCAAAACCAGTTATCAAACCAACCGAGTTCAACTTGAACCGATTACAACCCGAATCGATTACAATCCGACCCGATTAGAACCCAATATGTGTTGACCCAAAACCCGCTTTAAACTGACAAACCCTGTTTTTAAACTGACCGAATTTAACTCGAACCGATTATGACCCGAATCAATTATAACCCGACCCGATTAGAATCCGACCCGAAAAAAAACTGTAATAAAAATAAACCAGACCGAACCGACCCGAAATTATTTAAAACCGACCCGAACTGACCCGTTAATAATTCCAACCCGTTAAAAACTGACCTGTTACAAACCGAAAATCGATAAACCGAACCCAAAACTGAACCGAAAACCCGATTGACACCCCTGTTTAAGATAAACTTTTTGTCTTAAGTACCAACTATTAAACTTAATATTTTTATAACTCATATTTTAATAGAGACGTAATCCCTTGTAATTTAGGATATTTTGACGTAAGATACTACAGAGTATTAATTTATATCAGGCTAAGAACAATAATATTATAAAATTGTACTATGTATGTGAAAACATGTACTTTATGTGGTTTTACTGGTATGATGAATTCCCTGTTATTTGTTCTCAAAAAAAAAAAATTATCTACCAATGAATTAATGAGATATGAACTAAAAGTGATCAAAAGCAATTCCGTGATGAATGAAGGTTCGCTTATAATAACATTTTGGGCCTGCTCACATTTACTTAATTTCAGTTAATTTCAATTCAGTTCAACTCCAATCAGTTCAGTTCAGTTCAATTCAGTTCAGCTCCAATCAGTTCAGTTCAGTCTAGTTTAGTTCAATTCCTAATTTCCCTCTCTCATAAAATATTCATTTCAGCTCAGTTCACTTCAGTTCAGCTCCAATCAGTTCGGTTCAGTTCAGTTCACTAAATGTGAACAAGCCCTTAATACAAAAGGATAAAATAAATCATTCTTGAAACAAAGTGCATGTAGTTTAACACCACTAAACTCGCCTACGATAGCTTGTCATACTATGAACTATGAATTATATTTGGTTGACAAAAATTATATTGAAACTATGAACTATGAATTAATAAAATCATCAATTTTTTATATAAAACAAAATCACAAACATATAAAAGAAATTACTTAAACTGGACTACATTTTGGAATATAAAAATTACCTGATTGATAAAAAGGTTTGATGGTAGTGTAAAAAAATTGATAATGGTTGACCTTATTTATAATTGTAATTATATATGGTGTATTTGTATAAGAGTAAAATTCTATGATTAATAGAATATTCATATTTCGTATAGAGTAAAATACTTATTTATTTTTTATCCTCAAAAAAAATTTAAATACTATCATTATCTTGTATTTGTTGATTATTAATGTTCTATTCAAAGGAGGGGGAGGAGGCAACCTACTTATATGATGATTGCTTGATAATTAATTTAACATGGTTTGTGTCTTTGTGATACATATAGCATATACTTATTGTTTTCAAAATATTATTGTTTTATAATTATTATATTGTGATAAAATCATTAACCTAATTTAATAATTTTAGATATTTTTGTAATTAAATACTATTAAAATAGAAGTATATTGATACTTAAACTCTAACTTTTTAATCTTAATAAGTAAACCCAATTTCATTTAATTTTAAATTATTTTGTAATTACATATTATTAGAAGTATATAAATACTTAATCTCTAACTTTTTAATCCTATCTAAATAGTTGGCGCTTACGTGGCGCGACACTTGACGAAAAACTAGAATGCTAAGTGTTGATGTCTCGTGGCCTGGCTGCGAGACCGACTTTATATATTAGTGATATGATATGATAAGTCTTGTACAACGAGTGTACATTAATTTTATTTTAAACGGACAGTTTGAGCGTTACTTTCTATTTTTATGACAACTTTAACTAATTAAAGGGTAACTTTTAATATTGTCGTTGGTTTACAGTTCATTTTAATGTATAATTTCTTATAGATACCTGATTACATACTATAAAGCCTAATATGATTGACCTAATACATTATAAGTTTTTTGTAAGATAAAATTTATTAATAAAAAAATAATAACTTTTGCAGTACAAAAGGTAACTTTAAGTACTTTTAACATAACTTTAACCTGTTTTACAATAAATTAACGCACCCCCTTTTTGGAGAATTTGTGTTTAAGTAATATTCACAACCTTTCCTTTTAATCGTGTTTTGTAATTTATAAATAATGAAACATATAGTTTTGTGAATGTTCAATCTTCTTAAATTCATCACAATAACTAAACATATTATTAGTTGAATTTGTGTAGGTATTCAATTAAAATAAAAATAAAAAGTTGAATTTGTGTAGTGATAAATGTGACTAAACTAGAGGTAACTTTTAGTATGCACTTCAAAATAATTTTTATATAGTAGTACCAGTAACTTTTACAAAGTATATACTCCCTCCGTGGCTCCGTTTCAGAATGATATGATGTTTTTGTTTACATAAATTGATGCAACTTTTTACCTGTCTTTGACCGTAAATATTTATAATCTCACAACAGCAAAAATTATAATAGTTAGATATGAATAATTTACTTGCTAAGACAAATCAAACTATATTTGTTCTTATAGATTGAGAGAAATGAAAAGGTATTTCGTCAGTTCGGACTGCCAAATATTTCATTAGTTCAGCGGGTTTTTGATATCCTCTATTAGTTAGATGATATCCTCTATTGGATGAATTACATACTTGGCAGGGGGAAAACTAGGTCGTTGACTAATCCTCCCTAAGCCAAAAAAAATTTATAATCACTTAACAAACCTAAATACAAGTATAGAGGTAAGTCAAGGGTTGAATCCAAAGGAACGGTTATGTTCAAGTAGTGCTTCAATTGGGCGCCTAAGCTAGGTCGAAGTCAAGGGTGAAGAATATAGTAACTAATACTATAGGCGTCGTTCGAAGTGCGCCTACGTTAAGCATGTGTGAATATGCTTGATACTCTTAGGAAGTGGGAATTGACATATACGATTAGGGACAAGGAAAGTAGGGAGTCGCCAACAAGTTTTTAAGGCACTTGTAAACCGTTCATGGATCATTAAAAGGCAACCACGAATAAAGGGACAATGAAAGGCAACAACGATTGACCCGCGAAGGTTACACCCCATTCATAATCCATGAGATTACTAACCCATATGGTTCGGAACCACGAAAGGAGGATTAGGGATGATGGTACGAAGTGAGTCATGGAGTCACATTCGCCTCTACTCGATTCTTATAGTGAAAAGTGATTCATGCGATCTCAAAGACATGCAAACAAAGATTCAATTTGCTCCAAACTATCATTAAGCTAAATTGGTTAAATATTAATGCAACATATAATTCTAATTATTAGTGATCACTTCAATCAACAACAAGATTAAAAAGGAACCTAAACTGGTCGTCCAAATTATTTTATTAGGCGTGATTTTCGATTACATATTCTCTTTAACATGCAATACAGTGATCATAATAACAATAGAATAAACATTAATATTGGAAGCAATTTAACCATAATATCGTTAGTCAAATCAAATAATAATAAACCTAATCATGATACTAGAAATATTAAAATAAAATAAGTAATTAAATTAATTAATTATACACATTTCGCGTGCTCCTTTAAATTGCTACATCATGAATAAATCGTTAGTAACTTCAATAAAAATATAAATCAAATTGAAATTAAATTAAATTAAATTAAATTAAATTAAATTAAATTAAATTAAATTAAATAAAAAGTAGAGTTGATTTGGTCCAAACCCTCAGTTAATTGTACCTTTCACGCCTTTGTTTAAGGACGGAATGTAACACCCTAGAAATTCCTTTCTTTTAAAACACTTATTTTGCTCTATTTAAAACTTAAAATAGGAAAATCTAAGACATTATCGCCACCGTGGAAACGGCTAAGGCAACTGTCAAAGACACACAGCGGAATACTATCTTTAAAAACATTCAAAACGACTCAACTTAAAAAGTCAACAACGAAAGTAAAGTCAAACCAAAGTAAAACAAAGTCAACCTACAACTTGGAACCATTGTAGGCCCTTAACAAAACCGAACCAATTCAAAACCTTTGTGTTAGTCTCGCAAACATAATATAATAAAATAATTAAAGCAATAAGCATATCATAAACTTATGGAAACTAGCATGATTCGCTCTTCACTCATGCCCATCATGAATATGCTTCATCACCTGAAAAACTTCTCTCTACTTGTTTCCACTAATCTCCACTAAAAATGGGTCATCATAGGCCAAGGTAAAGACAAGGCCAACAAACACACAAACACACAAACACACAAACACACAATCAGCAAAGCTGAGTACATAAGCGTAATTAAACACACTAACATGCTTTCACCTATTAACACACAACTTACCTCGTTGCACCTGTTTACAAGCACACAACATACAACCAGACTTCTCAACTAAGTAACTAAATGATTCATTTAGCATTGATTACGCATCGAATGTGTTTCCCCCCTAACCTGCCCCAATAAAGGCGTACTAACGCGGGAGCTAACCGTGCCAGTATAAAATAACCACTCGTTAGTGGCGGAATTCCTGCGCATAATAATAAAAGGAAAATACAGCGTCCTGTACTCCTAGTAGAAGTTATGGTTAAATATAAAACCCCATAACTCCCCCCATATGTTCATACTTAAGGTATATACGTTCCAAGAGTTTTGGTGCGTAATCTCTTTCACTTTACGTTATTTACATATTATTAAACTTGGTGATGATTCTCAAACCATAACACAATAAAACATTATAATTATCCAAACAATTAAACATTCCAATTTAATTCTTGAATAATTAGTGACCACATAAAATTTAACGTTGAACCCTTTTTAAATCTACCTCGGTGTCAAAGACACCTTAAACGCGTAATGCGTCACAATTCCTATCCCTCGGTTTTAGAAACACCTTAAGTGCACTAAGGCACCAACATATAATTTATTACTCGTGTACATAGACACTTACATAGCTCCTTTCTCATGCTTATAGCATCAATAAAAATCATATGAACCATAATGAAATTCCTTTTTAATATTCCAAACCAAATTAAACATTTAGTTTGATTAAACATGCTCTTTATCATGCCAATAATAAAAGTGTGGTTCATATATAACATGCCAAAATAATTATTTCCATTCAATAATCCATCACAAATAATCCATGCTTCATAATTCAATCACAAACATCAACCAATTAATAAATTCCAACCAAAACTATCACAATACTATTTGGAATCAATTATTCAAAGCCTAGCATGTTCCTATTTCACCAAATAAATACCAAGTACGCGAACTTACCTTGAATACAATCCTAAAATCGCCACGACTAATAGAAATCACTCACTTTAAAGTCTCCTACAATCCAAAATCATAATATGGAATTAAAATCTACTCCACACAAATTTCCAGCAATATATACTCTTATTAAACCACTCATAATTTAATTAAAACAAGCTGAAAATTCCTTTAAGAAACTTAATTTTTAGCTTAATAACAAAAATTCCAGCAACATTAATTTATGAAACTTGCTGTAATTATACTTTTAAACCCTCAAATTAAAGGTTTAAACCACCCTAAATCATATTCCTTTAATAATCAATTATTTATAAATCTAGGATTTCAAAATTGGGGCTTTTTAATTAAATTTAAAATCTGAAAATTAATTTGAATCATACTTAAAATCAATCATCATAAAACCATCACAAAACTCATAATTTATAATTAGATCTAGGATTAAATAAAAGAAAAATAAAAAGAATAATTTTTTTTTTCCGAAAGGGTGGCCGGATAGTAGCCACGGCACCACAGCCGGCTGCTGCCGTGCTGCTGGTGGCGTCGCCACTGCTGTCGGCTGCTGCTGGTGGCACCGCCGCTACTGCCGGCTGGTGCTGGTGGTGGCCGGCATCCCACCGGTGGTGTGGTGGTGGCCGGGGGTGGTGAGTGCCGAAAAGGTGAAGGGGAAAAGAAAGAAAGAAAAAAGAAATAAAGGAGAAGGGAGAGAAAGTTTACCTTGGGTATTCTCCACTCTAGGCAAAGTTTAATTTGCCAAGTGTTGAATATTTATACCCCTTTCTCTAGAAACCCTTCTTACCTAAAATTTCCTTTTTTAATCTTTCCTACCTTTTCCTAATAAAACTTAACTAAAATAAAACTTTCCTAAATTAAATCGCAACTTAATAAAATAATTAATTAAATAAAACTTTCCTTTTATAAAATATTTGCAAACTTATTTAAGATAAATAATTAAAATGCCATAAATAATTCATTTCAAATTATTTAAATACCTCAAAAAATACTTATTTAAAATAATGTATGTATAAAAATACGGGGTATTACATGGAACCTCTGGTCAAGTATGGAGTCCTTAGAGTGTTTAGGGAAAGTATTGTGGAAGAATAGGGTGGCTAGGGTTTAGGCTAAAGCAAGAGAGAGAGAGAGAGAGAGAGAGAAGAGAATGATTGTTGGTGTAGAGGGAGAGAGAATGATTTTTGGTGCCCTGAACTGCAGTAATGAGGGGGGTATTTATAGAGGAAATGAACAAAGGGATGCACAGAACCCTAGAACAGATAAGAGCCGCGGAAAAACCCTAATTGGGCACCGTGATACGGTGTGTGTACCGTGACACGTTTCTGGGCACCGTGACACGGTACTGTCCACCGTGGCATTGGGAAACACACCGTGTCGCGGTGTACAATTTGTCTAAAAATGTGTCCAGATTCATAAGCGTGTGAGAGAAAACACGGAGAAGACACGTGAAAGCACCGTGTCACGGTATGTGTACCATGACACGGTGCAGAATACTGTGTCACGGTACAAGGCACTGTGATACATCAGCTTATGCCACGACGCGGCGTTTTAGCTGTTGCGCGGTAATTCAAGTTTTTTACGGGTTTTTAAAACTATGATAACTTTTGATCCCTAACTTGGAATAAGTCATATAATGTATATTTGGAAAGCTTATCAAGTCTAATTTCCAACCCAATTATAATCAGGTCAAAATAATTTGTAAATTTTAAGATATGGCCGTTTTAGTGAAAGGGTGTTGGTTTTGGGCCGAGTTTAGTATTTTGCTCATATCTTCTTCGTTTTAAATCGGAATTGGGCTTATGGTATATCGTTGTAAAGCTTATTTTAAGGCCTATCCAAACAAGTAATAATTTGATCAAAATTATAGGGCCACAAAATCATTTCAGCTCGGCTTTGTGATGCGGACACAAAAAGTGGAAAATAAGTTACGGTTTGGGGAAATTGGCTAAGAATTGGGTTGGTTTATGAAATGTATTGAATGGAATATAGATTTAAGCACTCCAAGACTAAATACTTAACGGGACCAATAACGGCAGTGAAAGGTTTCTCATCATCGGGTTTGGTTTTGGGGAGACATTTTTGGGTGTCTACAAATAGAAATCTAATCGGCTAACAAAACAAAGAATCAAGCAAATAAAACACTAGGGAATGAGGATCAACAAGTAATCATGACAGTTGTAACAACTTGGGAAGAACATGTCAATCAATGGTTGTGAAGACTAATAATAAGAGCTATCAATTGAAATCAAAGAGTTATCTCTTAATCGTTAAGCTAGTGGTCTCTACGAATGACAAACTAGGAGAATCACAATCCAAACCAATCGATAATTGCAATTCCTAAATCAATGGTCCGTATCTTTAGAAATCACAATGCAATCTAGCATAATTCTCAAGGCCTAATCAAACTACACACATGCAAACTTTCAGTAATCACTTTAACCTCAACAATCAATCGACACAATTCCCAAATTAATCACAATCAATCAATCATACAAGTTTCACCCAATCCCTAGCAAAACAACTACTCAAGAATCATCATCTAATCAACAAGCAACTAAAGAAATCAAGAATCAAAAAAATATGAAGAAAAATTACACTAATCAAGAATCAAACATCAAACATCAAAATCAAATCAAATAAACATGAAATTGAACAAAGCAATAAAATGAGATAGAGTTAGAAATGCTCATAGATAATAGAGAAGATCTTCAATACAATTTTCACCCTTGTATCATTAATCTCTCAAATCACCATTGAAATCTCTCACTTTCTCTCTCTTAATCTACTCCTAAACTAACCCTAAACTAGAGAGAGAAACTCTCAACTAAGCTAAATTATGATGAAAATAATGTCTAAAAGCTTCTTACAAAAATAGGATTAAAATAGGTATTTATAAGAGGCGCGGAAACGAAAACGAGAAAAACCGGAAACCAGGGAGGAGCGCCCGTGCTGGCGGGGTGTGCGCCCGCACAGGTGCCTTGTGCGCCCGCGCATCTAGGCTGCACGCCCGCGCTCGTGGGTTACGCGCCCGCACTCTTCTGGGTTTCTTTGATGTTTTGTAGCTTCGTGCGCTCGCTAATTAGTCTTCGTGTGCGCTTGCAAGGTCTTCTAAACATGGAAGATTCCAAAGAGCTTGACGGTGGGTTCAACACCGTGATTTCATGAGAGCGCGGTTTGAGAGTGCAAGAGCTAGAAATTGGAGCATCCACTTTCTTGCATCTTGAGCTTTCCTAATGCTATAAGCTTACTCCAAATGCATCTTCCAACTTAGAAAACCACCAATATCAAGACCCGAACCTCGTACAATACCTATAACCACAAAAAGAGGAGAAATAAAGGAGAAAACACTAGAAAAGCCATGAAAACACAAAATAAGAGATAAAAGGGAAACTAAGGAGAAAATGCTTTTAACTAAGCATTTATTAAGAAAAAAAGCTATGAAAAGAAGGTAAAAATAACCTAAATACTCATCAAATGAGTGCCATAAATGACACTCATCACATACTCTATTGGCTGGATGATATCCTCTATTGGCTGAATGATATCCTCTATTGGTTGGATGATATCCTGGCTAGATGATATCCTCTATTGGCTATATAATATCATGGCTGGATGATATCATATAGTCAATAGAGGATATCATCTAGCCATGATATCACATAGTCAATAGAGGATACTATTCAACCAATAAAGGATATCATAGATTGACACAATCATAAATGATATCAGATAGCCAATAGAGGATATCATCCAGTCATGATATCATATAGCCAATAGAGGATATCATCAAGCCAGCTAATAAAAGATATCATCCAGCCAGTAGAGGATATGTATAAATTATTGGAGGATATAAATTATTTGATGGAGGATATGTATAACTTGTTTGAGGATGTGTATAATTTGTTTAATGATATGTATAACAATGGCAAAACCTCCATTGAAGAGCTCATACTAAAGGTCATGGGTATAACATAACTTGCTCATTTCTCAACCAAAATATGTGCATCTATTATCAAAATGCTCACAATCCAACATACAATCATATGGGACAATCAATTTCAACAATTATACATCACATAAGAAAGCCCCAATTTGATTTTTTGGGCATTTTCCGAAAAATTCGAGAATCTCAAGCAATTATCAAAACAATTCAAGCATAAAATCATGGACAAATATAATCAACAATCTTTATTTTTTTACTCCTCTCCATCCTCTTCAATTCTCTTAAACTTTCTCTCTTCCGCCATGAATGACCTTAATTCTCTCCTTCGCCTTAACCACCACCATCTTATGATCGGGTGGAAACTTGTTCTTCATTGCAAGAAGATGACGATGATATATTGCTAATACATTTAGGATTTTTTAGATGAGGAGGACATAGAAAAATCTGTTGTAGTTGTACCTACCATTGATGGATGATGTTTTGTGGAGATAGAGGAAGATATGATGAAAAAATGGCATTGAAAGGATTTTGTTTAAGAAAGAGAAGGTATTGACTGACGAAATATTGGGTGACCCAATACTTATTGAAGAGAAATTTAGTGATTCTCTCTTATTTTTTAAAAGTTAAAGATTCCAAACAGGAGTATTATCGTGGAACGGAGGGAGTAATTTTTAAGTAGGAATTGTAATTTTGTCATGATGATTAAGAGTAACTTAAACTTAATAGGCATAACTTTAAAGAAATTGGTAAAAAAATACCAATTCTTATAAAAGTTATGGCATAACATTAATAGAAATTGGTAGAAATTTTATACAAATCTTAGAAATGATGAAATATTCAACTACAACTTTGGTAGAAATTGCTAGAATATTGACCTAGTTGAAGGGAGTAATTGAGGGGAATAATTCATTTAGACTATAGATGATAAATTCTCAAGCTCTTTATTATTTCAAGCAAAGTTTGTTGTTTAATACTTCTTATTATGTTGTTAGCAAATTTTGTTATATTATTTCATGGGGGAAGACAAAACAGTAATTACAAAGCTGCAATCAAATTCCATTATTATGATTACTCCTTTTCTGACTGATTCCAAAGGGAACTAACAAAGTGAAAACGAAAGGAAGTAACTAATAAGTTGTACAATAAGGCTTTATATAGTTGTTATAACTACATGAATAAGTTTTGAAAATGAAATTAAACTTCCTCGTATTCTCAATAATCTCTCTTGTAATCTCCATTTAGATATAATGTCTATATAATTTAAGTAATTATTGTCTTGAGAATTTCCTTATTTCATGGATTTTCTCTAAGATAATTCTTGATCTTAGCTTGATCCTCATCTCTTGAGTGAGGTCGATTCAGATTGAATAATTCGATCATTTAAAGAGTGAAGATAACTAGAGAGGAGTTTATCAATGCAAAATAGTCAACAAGTAGAGTTCATTCGAGAAGAGAGAGAACAATGGAGAAGAAAGGAGAACGACGGAGAGAAAGAAGCAACATTATTGAAAATTTAAACAATGTATTAAAACAAAAAATTTCATAAACATTTAATTTAACATTCAAATCTTAAAAAGATTTTCATTTGATTTTTAAAATTAGTGGGATGTAACAATCAATTCAATCAACCAATATAAATATTAAATAATGAATGCTCAAAATGTATGGTGGGCCTTATACATAACTACATAAGATTCATACGTAGCCTTTTTCACGTCATATATGGAATATTATGGAATGTGGACTATATAAAATAGCCAACAAATCATCATTTATGTGACTTATGTCTCATTCTAAACAGGGTATCAGAATGCGGCCGTTATGTCGCAATGCGCCTATGACGTAGCGGTTTTCATTTCTACCGAAACGAATTTTACCGTTTTGTAACGGGTTTTTAAAAAGCGCAGTTATTTCGCTCCGTATCATCCGAGTCAAGCATTACGTTAGTAACTCGTCCGTTATCGCGCGCAATTTCAGAATTTTTTTCCAGAGATTCTCTACTACTTTCTTCACATCAATAATGGCACAATTTTTTTGGTCCACTCCATAAGAATTATTGAAGGTGTATTTTTACCAGAAGATAGAGAAGAAGTAAGAACATTTCACAATTTCACAGCAAACAAAAATCTCTAAAATTTCAAATTAAAAAAAAAACAAAGAAAAATTGAAAAATTAAGTGACATACCTGTAAGGAGGGTATGCCCATCGTAGGGGATCCTTCTCCTTATATGCCCATGGCCCTTAGAAAGCCTAGGACTTTACACTTGTTAGGGTGTATTAGGATTTGAATTCCCGACTATTTGGGGAACCTTGAATTAGAATTGATTCTATCATTATGCTTTTTTGTAAGAAACAAGTAAGGAGTCGCCAATGAGTTTTAGGAAAATTCATAAACCTCGTTCATGCCTTTCTCCCAAGTAGAGTTCAAGGGACATTTAGCATGAATCATAAGTTTACCCCATGCCCAAATTGGTCTAAAAGTACCAGAAATGAGTTCGGGAGCGAGGGTACTAAACTAACATTCCCTTTAGGGGGAATCGCTATTCTAGCTCTTCCTTTTTCACAATTTCATCACTAAACAATATATGCAACGTGATACCAAAACTAAGTTAGTTGATTTTATTTAAAAACACTAATCACGTAGGATTTACATTGATAAAAAGTCGTTATTTTTTGTTTTATCAAATTCGTGAAAAGAATAAGAAATAAACAATGTTTGCCTTGACTTAGGTGATAAAACAATCAATTAATTATTCAAATTCTAGTCTTGATTAACACGAGAATGTTATGTGATTAAATTAATTAGAAGTTTGTTTAAAGTGATCAAAAAACACTATTTATTCAATTAAAGTTATTTAAACAATAAAAGAAAAGTGATTTATCTAAGTGCTCAGGAAATTAAACTAACCGTTCTTCATTTATGTTAAATCTCTGTTTAATGCATTTATGTACTTTCTTTCTTCTTCGTATCTCCAAGGACTTCAATGGATTCAATTAGGGTTGGAAAGTATTTGGGAAGAGAGAAGAAAAGTAGTATGATAGTAAGAAAACTTGAGAGTTTAGGGTTTTGAGAATGCTAGGGTTAGAGTTCTGATTTTTCCGTCCCCTTTAGGTTTGAACAAAGACCCCTATTTATAGGCGTAGGAATCTAGGTTTAGGGTTTTAGAGCCGTGTCGTCAGGTGGCGCGCGCAACTCTCTGAGTCACCCTGGGTGCTGCGAGCATCTCAACTCACTGAGTTGCGCTCGGTGCGGTTTGCCTTATACGAAAACACATTTTTAAAACTTCCATAACTTTTGATTGCGAAGTCAGATTAAGGTGTGTGAGATATCATTGGAAAGATATGAATGTCTACTTTCCAATACTGTTGGAATTATATTAAACTATGTTATGGATAGATATGGCCGTTGGAGTGCAAGGGTGTCGGTTTTAGGGCCCGGTTTAGTGTTTTGATCATAACTTCTTCGTTTTAACTTGGAATCGGGTTTATAATATACCGTTGGAAAGATCTTTGAAAGGGTATCCATCTGTATTGGCCTTGCATAGAAATTTGATGGTTGGTTTATCTGATTGGCTCGGTTTTTAACAATGTAAGATCCATTGGATCCAATCATTGCATTTGACGCATTTGGGTCCATTATTAATCAAGTTTAAACTGAAGGAGTTCTGTCTTTGATAAGTGCAATTACTAGATATATCAAGGATCACTATTATGGAGATAATAAGTTCGTTCTTTTGGGTCGTCATTGTTTGGTGCTAGATATGACAAATGATCTTTGGGCTAGTTAAATAGTCCAAAGCCCGATAGAATGGATCCTATAAGGTCACACAACAAGGGTATTGGGTTAAACAAGTAAGAGACCCATTAATGGGCCTCATGAGATTATGACATACCACATGGAGTGTTGGGCTAGAGGTTTTTGACTAGGTTTAGGAGTTTGGGCTTGACATGGGCTCTTATTTAGAGATATGATCTATAAATAAGATCCATGCCTAGGGTTGACATAAGTCACAATTAACAGTCAGTCAATTGTGAAACAAGGAAACCAGTATTCCAAACCCTAATCCATCTCTCTCTCCTCAGATACACGGTTCTCTCTCCTCCCCTTCACATCCGTACAGCCGGCCACCTTCGTGGTGTGTGTGGTGCTTGTTCGTGGTGGTTTGTGGTTAGTTTGTATCTCTCCTTTCCGTTAAAGGTTGATTGAAGGGTTCAATCACAACTAACTAGCATTAGTGGAGGTTTAATCCGTGCCCGTGGACCAAGTAGAGGAATCACGCTTGGGGTTCTTTATCTCCCATTGTTCTTGCTCGATCGTACGTGGAATCACGCTTCAAAGGTACAATTATATGTTCTTTATGTGTTATGCATTAGATCTTGGGATTAGGTGCTTCATGAATATGATTCATGTTTTCCGCAATCGTACCTATAAACTCCTACAATAACATGTATGAGCACGTTTTAGTTCTAATTAGTAATCGGACAAGGCTCTAAGATAACTTGGTCTCAAATATGGGTTTTAACTTACTCAATAATGCATTTTATAGTCCATAAATACTTCAACTTTGATCTAGCATGAAGAACGAATTTTTGTAACATCATCGCACTTCCTGTCGGGACAAGAGGCCAAAAGTAGGTGTCTACAATACCAGATCTGAGGGTAGAGGAAGGGTAAAACCTTGAAGAAGCTCGAAGAAAATGGTACTTTTGTAGGGTCGTACTCCCCGGAGCATTGTATCTTTATTTATCTTTTTCATAAATTTAGAAAGAAAAAAAATGTTGGTTGGTGTAGGAATTTTTGAGCAGAAAAAAAAGAATTTGAAAAAGAATGGTGTAGATCTTGTATAAAGGTTGAGGGAAAGATAAAAAAAGATGTAGATAACGAAAGAAAAAATGATAAATCTTTTGGGGAGCATGTAGAAGTGTAACATTTAGTGGGTTAAGTTGTAAAGTTTAATTATAAACAATATATATTGTGTTATTTTCTGATTTGATCAGAAAGTTTTTTTGTTTTTTTTATTTTTTTTTTTAATTTTTTTTTGTGCTCTTTGCACCAGAATGTTATTGAATGTTCTAGATACTTTTTTTAGATGACATTACAATTTTTCTTTAATTAATTATATCCCAAGTATTTATATTCGTATTGACATTTAGCCTTTTGCTTAATTATGCTATTTTCAATTTTTTAATAGAAAATATTGTCACATGCTTATTGTAAGTGAAATGTAGTTTTTATTTAAATTAACGACTTGTATGATTAATTTTATTAATGAATATTGTGTTTATTTTATAATCTTAATGATTTTGATTGAATAATAAATATGTCATGTGATTATCTTATAATTAATAAATGTTTTTAAGATGTTAGAGCGTTTTGCTTCAAACTAATGGCACCAATTGATGAAGATATTTGGTGGAGATTTGGTGAAGCAATTGACGGCAAAAAACGTAAAATAAAATGTAAATTTTGTAATAAAATAATCAATGGAGGATGGAGTAAAGATTACAACAACATTTAGCTCACAAGAAAAGTGATGTTGCTCCATGTGAAAGTGTGTCGGCAAATGTAAAAAGAGATATGATGTCAATGTTAATGGATTATAAAGATAAGAAAAAAGACATACAAAGAATTGATATGGACGTTGAGAATGAATTAAGAAGATCGGTACGTGATGATGATGATGTAGAAATGGAATTTGCTCGACGACAAACTAGAATGCAATATGAGTTTGACTATCACCGTGATGTATATAGTAGAGGTAGAGGTGGATACTACAATGATGGAGGTAGTAGCCATCCTCCACAATTGGATCGATCAACATCATTTTAAGATAGAAATCTAGCCATTCAACAACCTTCAAATCCGGTTTCAAGATTGAGAGCTCGTGAAATAGAACTTGAAAAAGATTGCTTAAAGAAAAAACAAATGAGACTTGGCACTGGTTGGCTAAAGAAAGAAAAAAAGGAACTTACAAAAGCATTTGGGAATTGGATGCTTGATACAAATCAATCTTTCAGAGCAATTGAGTCTCCGTACACAAACCCACTTATGGAGACAATATGAGAATGTCCTAATGTTCGAGCACCTACAACATATGATATTGCTGAGGTAAACATGTTCTTGTAACATTTTAACTCTAAGAATGAGTAATTATTTAATTTTATAATTTTGTTCATACTTTTTTCATGTAGGTATACCTTCCAAAACAGTGAAATAAGGAAATGAAGGAATACATCAAAACCTTCAAGCCAACATGAAATAAAAGAGGTGTCACTATAATGTGCGATGGTTGGACAAGACCTACAAACATGCACACTATCAACTTTCTTGTGTACTCTAATCGTGGAACTGTCTTCCACAAGTCAGTTGTTGCCACAAATGTAATGAAACGGGATGCCAATTACTACTTTCGACTTATGAAAAAGGTAGTATAAGAAATCGGCGAAGAAAGAGTTATCCAAATAATGATAGACAATGAGGCATATGTGAAAGCTGCAGGAAAAAAACTAATGGAAGCATTTCTGCATTTATATTAGACAGATTTTGCCGCACATTGCCTAGATCTTCTTTTAGAGGATTTGGGGAGCATGAAAAACATCAAACCTGTGATGGTGAAAGCGAAAAAGATTTCTCAATTTATCTATCACTACAAATGGGCAATCAGTTACATGAAGGAATTTTCTAGAGGTAGAGAACTCATGCGTCCTGGTATCACTCAGTTTGCAACACAATTCATGATGTTGGAGAGTGCACGTTGTGAGGCATAAGACGGGTTTGCAAGAGATGTTTGACTCCACAAAATGGTTATGTTTTTGATATGGACAAATAATGGATCCTTTGGCATTAGAAGTACGTGAATTGTTATAAAAACCCTCGACAAGTTCTGTAGCTTCATTTTGGAATAAAGCGGATGAAATCATGAAATTGCAAGAACCAATTTTATAAGTGCTCAAACTTGTTGACAGAGACACCCAGCCAACAATGGGGTTCATTTACGAGGCAATGGAAAGATGTAAATTGGCCATCAAAAGAGATTGTCCATATTATAAGAGTTATTGGAAGATGATTGATAAAAGGTGGAACTTCCAACTACGCACTGATTTACATGCAGCATGTAATATGAGTTATAATTAACGATATTACTTATTTTCTAGTTATTTATTATATAATCTAACTAATACATTTTTATTACTAACCTTACAAAATATTAAGGGTGTTTTCTCAATCCTCAATACATGTATGAAAATCATGATATTGGAAATGACCAAGAGCTTTTGAAAGGGGTAAAAAATGTGATTTCATGAATGTCGCGAGACATAGAACAAGAGGTAAGAGCACTCCAACAAGTAAGTCGTTATATTTGAATTTTCAACCATATTATCTAATAATTAAACTAGTTGTTTCAATAAAATGTGACTACGTTAATATTAATTTTCAATAAACAGATTTACCTTTACAAGGACAAGATGGATAGCTTTGCAAGTACTTCGGCTAAAAAGGGAATGAGTTACATGGATGCAGGTAATAAACTGTTCTACATATATAACTTCTTGATCTATGTCAATAAATATTACATATGTTATTATACATATTTAAAAATTTAGGAAATTTTTTTTAGAACTACCCTAAAGATAGGGTCATTTGTTAACAACTACCCATTTTTTTTTTTATTTGTTAAGAACTACCCAGAAGCTAAGTTAAGAAAATTTTGGGTAGCACTGCCCATTAACGTTTCCGTCCAAAAAAACGTTAATGGGGCCCAGTTTTTCACTTTTTCCACTTAATTAAGTCCCCTAATTACCTTCTCTGTCCTCCCTAATTAACTTCCCTTAAACCCTAGAAATTAAAACCCCCAAATTTAGACATCTTATCAATTACAATGGCCAATTAGACATCCTATCAATTACAATGGGCCAATTAGTAATTAAAATGCAATTGAATTCAATCTCAAAGTCAAAATAACCGAAACCTAGAACTCAATTGAACCCCTAAACCCTAAAAAACCTTTAAATTTTTTTGAACACATATACCCTAATTCGAATCACTAATTTACACCCTAATTATGTCAATTGCGTTCAATTAAAACTTGTAAACAAATACAATAAACAATGAATTAAAAGGAAAGTGTGAAATATTACTTGAATAATTAAGAATTTGTGTTTAATTGATTGAGTATTTTCTCTTGGATTTTTGAGTGTGAATGGAGGGGAAGTTAATTAGGGAGGAGAGAGAAGGTAATTAGGGGAGTTAATTAAGTGGGAAAGTGAAAAAGTGGGCCCAATAATGTCTTAATTGGACGGAAAACGTTAATGGGTAGTGCTACCCATACGTTTTATAACTTCTGGGTAGTTCTAAACAAATAAAAAAATTGGGTAGTTGTTCACAAATGACCCTATCTTTAGGGTAGTTCTAGACAAAATTTCAAAAAATTTATTATGATAATATAGCTACTTGGTGGATGACATATGGTGAAAGTGCCTCAGAACTACAACGAATTGTAGTGAAAATTTTGAGTCAAACTGTGTCATCATCAAATTTCGAGAGAAATTGGAGCATGTGGAGCCTTGTACATACCAAAACAAGAAACTGTTTAAAGTATAAAAGACTCCATATGATTATTTATCTTGAAACAGAAGATGAGACAGTATAGGAGACAAGGAAATGATGAAATTAATGCGAGTTTTGATCCAATTAATTTGGATTACATATTTGATGAAGATGATCCATTGAATGAATGGCTAGAGGAAGCTGAACAACCTGTTTTTGATGGAGATGATTTGGGATGGCTATATGATGATGATGATGGCAGTGGTAATAATGCTCGTAATGAAGATGATCCTAGTAGAGCTTTAGGCACTAGTCCACCATTTCAATACAACAATGTACAAAGTCGTCAAAGTTTGGTTCGTACGCAACCTCAGTCAGCTTTGTTACCTCCGAGTAGTGGCAATGGTGATGATGATGACGATGGCTTGGTGATGGAGGTGTACGCAACCACTATTCATCTAGCCACTCTATTGGAGATTATGAAAACATCTCACATTGGACACCACATGTTCAAGAGTTTAACACACCGTACGTTCAAGATGGAAATACTCAAACATTTGAAAGGCGTAGAAGGGAAAGACAACCTTCTACTGAACCAGTGGATAATGATGCAACATGGCCTGGATTGTCGACAAATGTTTTTCCATCTGAATCACCAAGTTCAAATTACTACGAGGACATGCCTTACTTTTATAATAATTTTCAGGGACCCTCTCGACGTGATACAGGCCTACCATTTAGAGGAAATGAAGGAGGTGAATTTGGTTTATCTAATCTTCCATATCAAGATAATGTTCAAATTTTTAACCATGGTACCATCAATTAAGAAGGTGTGCACTATCATCAACCTGTTTATTCGGGCCAAAATGATCCTTCATGGATGGATGCTACTAGAGCATATTTTTTTGGGGACACTGACATACACCGCACTAGTGATGATACCCAACAAGACCCCCCACGCTATTCCTTTTAGTATTGAGTATTTTTTTTTGAAACCACACTATGAGTGCCTTATATTAGTAACTTGTCCATCAAAACCTAAGGAGAAGGAATGGTTCTCCCATATTTGTTCAACACCAGAACTCTAAATGTCGACCCAAGCTTTATGAAAGAGGTCGAGATTGCATGATTTCCCTAACATATATGCCGATTTCACAATATAGTAGCCGTCCATAGAAAAGGCCCACATAATGGAGTCAAGACCTGATCTTGAACTCAAAGGGATGGAGAGAATGCTTCGTACATCACCTTCATATAAAATGCGCTCAATTTGTTGTACGTCCCATTCTCTAGAGTTGTGATCAATCAGGTTGCTCACTAGTGAGATTTCATCGTTGATTGGAGTAGTAATAAATCTACTTTCTCCATTATCAACCCAAGGACCACTCCAAATATTCACCGATGCTCCATTTCCTATTCTCCAAAGAAGCCCCTCCTTGAAGAGAGCTTTCAAAGACCATATACTTCTCCATGAGAAGCTTCCTTCGACACCTAAGTTAGCATCGAGAAAGCTCTTACCATCATAGTATTTCGCGCTCAATACTATGTTCAAAAGGGAGTCTGGGTTACTTATGAGACGCCATGCTCGCCGACATTAAAAACTATGTTCAGAAGTGCATCATTAAAAACTCTCAAATCGCGAAAACCCATACCACTAAGACATTTCGGAGTACAAAGGTCCTTCTAACTTTTCCAATGCACCCTTTGTTTGTCTTTCTCTTTTCCAAACCAAAATCGAGAGATCATAGCATGAATGTCTTCAACCACACCTACTACAATATTATACACGCCCATAGTGTAGGTTAGAATAGTCTGAATGACAGATTTGATGAGGATCTCCTTCCCTGCTCTCGATAATAATTTCTCCTTCCACCCCATTAATTTCTTCCATATTATATCTTTGAGTGCCGAGAAAACCATAATTTTGGACTTTCTGATGATGGTTGGAATTCCAAGATACTTCTCATGTTTATCAACCTGTCGCATTAATAAAATTCCCAATAATTCTTCTTGCCTTGCTACGTCTACCCCTTTGCTAAAAGAGACCTACGATTTTTCACAGTTAATTTTCTGTCCGGAAGCTTGTTCTTATGTGTTGAGAATTTCAACAATTTTCGAACACTCCCTTCGGGTGGCCCTAGTGAAGAGAGGACTGTCGTCTGCAAATAAAAGATGAGAAATTTCTGGCCCTCTGCAATTGGCTATAGCACCATGGATAGAGCCATCATCAATCACGGCTTTCCGCAATAAACCTAAAAAAGCATCTGCTACAAGGATGAAAAGATACGGGGATAGAGGATCTCCCTATCAAAGCCCTCTAGAATGAGAAACCGATCCAAAAACACCCCCATTGACAATAAAAGAGTATTTCGAGGTCACACAATCCATTATTGTCTCCACCCACCTGTCGACAAAACCCATTTTCACGAGCAATTTTTTAAGAAACCCCCATTCAACCCTGTCGTACGCTTTGCTCATGTCAAGCTTCATCGAAATCATGCCTTTCTTACCTTTGCACCTCGTTTTCATTATATGAAACTATAAGGATGGTGTGCCCATCGTAGGGGATCCTTCTCCTTAAATGCCCATGTCCCTTTAAAAGCCAAGGACTTTACACTTGTTAGGGTGTATTAGGATTTGAATTCCTGACTGTTTGGGGGACCTTGAATTAGAATTGATTCTATCATTATGCTTTTTTGTAAGAAACAAGTAGGAGTCGCCAATGAGTTTTAGGAAAACTCATAAACCTCGTTCATGCCTTTCTCCCAAGTAGAGTTCAAGGGATATTTAACACAAATCATAAGTTTACGCATGCCCAAATTGGTCTACGTGTACCAGAAATGAGTTCGGGAGCGAGGGTACTAAAATAACGTTCCCTTTAGACTGGAATCGCTATCGTAGCCCTAGTACGGCCTCTACTAGCTCTTCCTTTTTTACAATTTCATCACCAAACAATATATGCAACGTGATACCTAAACCTAAGTTTGTTGATTTTATTTACAAACATTAATCACGTAGGGATTACATTGCAAAGGCCGTTATTCTTATTTAATCAATATTCGTGAAAAGAACGATAAATAAACAAGATTCGCCTTGACTTAGGTGATCAATCAACAATTAATTATTCAACTCTATTCTTTAATTAACACAAGATACTATGTGGAATTGATTAATTAAAATTCCGTTTATGGTGATCAAACAACACTAAATAATTAATTAAAAGTTATTTAAGCAAGAAAATAAAGGTGATTGATCTAAGTTCTTGGGAATTTACCACTTTTCCTTGCTAGATCTTCATTTAGAACACTTATGGACTCATTCTTGTTCAGGAACCTCCACTGTAGTAACAAGTATTGAGGGGGGTGAGTGTTAAAAGTTCACAAGTTCACAAAGTTTCTGCCAGCATTTTAGGTTAATTTCTGTCTGTTTAAGCCTCGTATGAAGCCTCTATTTATAGGGAATGGATGCGTTTAGGGTTTTGAGTGTTCTACTGCAGCAGGTGTCGCGCGCATTTAAATGGGTTGCGCGCAACAACCCAGCGCAAGTGATTTAGATGTGCTGCTCAGGGCAGCGTAACTAGACATCTTGCGCGCGGTATTATGGTAAGATTCGATTTTATATTTTTATGAAATTCTGAATCTTCCGCAAGCGCATCAGTAGAAGTTGTGCTAGTTGTCACGCGCAACCTATGAAGTTGCGCGCACCAGTCCAGTGCGACTCATTGAGATGCGCGCGGATTTCTCTGCTGCAGCATTGATTTTTATCCTAGACGCATCTAAATCCGTCATAATTAGGTTTTAACCTCGGGCTTAAGCCTAATTATGATCTAGCTTAGTTAATTTGGACCTTAATTCATTTTATTTTAGGTTTGGCTAGCCATTTTACGTTCTTGCGATTTAATCAGTTGTCCATAAGCATTCTTCACGCTGATCCAGCACAAAGATGGTTTTATTTATCGTCATAGCACTTCCTGTCGGGACAGGAGGCCAAAAGTAGATGTCTACAGTTAGCCCCCACTTTGATCAAGTCTAAAATAGATGAGGATCAAAGTAGTCAAGGAAATAAATCTGATACTCGTTCTGCGAAGTTCTCTAAGAATAGGGAATCTTTCAGTAATGTTAAGGATGTCGAAACGATCCTTGATTCGCTAAGTGTTTGAGAAAAGTAGCTATTAAGGCTAGGAAAAGTATTTTCTAGTCTTAACGCGCTAAAGAATCTAGATTGATCCTTTGTAAAGGTAGAACGCTTTTACAAGTAAAGGCTGTCCTGGGTGATGTCATGTCATGAGAAGATATCGGTTTAAAAAGATTAAAGAGGACGATATCCTCTCAATTATGGCATCGTTAATCTAAAGTCCCTTGATATGTCATTGAAACTTTAGTATGATTTTAACAAGTTAAAAAGATGATAAAAGGAGAGGTGTTTGAATATTTGTAGCCTAACACGTGAATAAATTTCTTGACACTCGCTAGTCAAAACACAGTATTCGGTGTCCACAAGATAGAAATACATGTCTCAGGACCGGAGGCATGTATCCAAATCCAGTGAGAGAGGAGAAAATCGGCAACTCTCTCAGCTGTTTTGTCCGCAAGATGAAAACACGTGTCTCAGGACTGGGGGCACGTGCCTAAACAGATGCGACATCGCACGTCGCTCTTATACAGGGGGTGGACGGACACCCTAACTGTTCGGTAAGCCAGTAAGCTCATTGACTACCGTATTTGCTTCCAATCGAGAAGTGTCTGTTCTCGATTGGTTCGGCGCGCTAGTCGACTTGTAGCTAACGCCTAAAGAAAGAAAGGAATTCTACCGTTTTAGTTACGAGAGGTAGATCACGTTGACCGGGAAAAGGTGAAATTTTGTGCAACACCTATGCCATACAATTTTACGTTGTACGATAACGCCATCCTTTTTGCTGTGGATGCCAAAAAGAAAGAAAAGAACGTGACATTTCTAAAGTCAGTATTGTAAAATGAAAAACCTGTCTGTGGGAGCATTTATGTAAAGCACCACTACGGGACGTCTTAAGACAGGCTCACGAAAAACGTCCAAAACGTATGCTTAGGGCAGGCACAAAGCACGGTATGCATGTAGGATGATGCAAAAACTATCAAAGAAGAAAATAAACTACGAAATGCAAAGCAAATTAAAAGATTTCGATGATTTTGCGCACAATTACATCTAACAACGAGAAAAAACTGTTAGAAATAAATCAAACGGATCAAAATCAAAGTACCGGTCTTTTAATGACCAGTATCCGCGCGCAACTCAGTGGGTCACGCTGGCCAGGCGCGTGCATCGTTCTTAGTTGCGTTGGGATGTCACGTGCGACTGATTTAGTTCCGCGCAACATTTAAATCAGCAAAAAGAAAATCGCTGAGCTCGATTTTTCATTTCGCTCTCTCCCTCCTTCCTTCGCCATTGCCGCTTCTTTCTCTCTCTAGAAAGCTCAAATTTCTTTGTTTTTTGAAGCTAAAGGAAGTAGATCTCGTCCCCTATTCATATTTGCCACAATCTAATGTAAGTTTTTTGCTTTTTTTTTTATTTATTTTTTTGGCTGAATTGAGGAATTTTCAAACCGCAAAACCCAATTTTCGAATTTGGGGGTTTTCGATTTGCTCCATAATTCTTGAAATTGTTTGTTCTATGTTGTTATGTTATGTTTAAGGATTGTTTTGTAAAAAATTTCATGAAAAATGATTGAGTATTGAACCTTGTATGAGCATTTCTTCGTTTAAGTTCGTTCTTGACATATTTCTTCGAATTTTGGCTCGAATTTGTTGTTTTGGTTGCTCATTTTGGTTATACTTGTTGATTTGAAGTGAATTATAGTATTAGAACTACAATTACTTTCATGAATCATGTTTCGAAAATTTTGAATCCGAAAAATGGTGCGAAGTATATACATTTTCATGTTTTTTCCATGTCCGAACCTCAAAATTGTTTGGTAGACGATAATTATGCTCATGTTATTATTATTCGTCTAAAGATAGTTGATTCTTTGAGATTTAGAAATCTAATCCCTAGAATAATTTAGTTGAAACTGGTATAGGATGGCTTTCGTGAGTGTTAAAAGCCCCCATTTATGAGTTTAACTGTAGGCATCGTAGCCCCCAAGCATGGGTGGTATTCGATTTTTGTTTTGTTCCCTTTTGGTAGTCGTTATGCTGCCAAAATGAGTCTAGAACACGTATATTAGTCTTTTTAGGAAAAAATAAACTAATAAGGAATTTTATCCGTTATAGCATGGATTCCCCTCCATTCGTCGACGCCGAGGAGGATTTGGGAGGACCCAGACCAGACGAGGAAGTTCGCCCTCGAAAAAGGGTGACACGTCCTCGTGAGGAGGTTTGAGAACGACGCGTTAGAGCTGATCGACGTCGCCATGAGGATGTGGTCTGGGAGGCTCCTCCCAACTGGGACCCTCAAGTTCTTAAGTGGGACCCAAACCATCACGTTTTGATTCGGAGTTGGCGCGGCATAGTAAGTTCTTTTGCGTCTCTGTTTTGTTTTATATCATCGTTTCTCTCTTTTTGAAAAGCCATAACTATATTTTTTCGTATATTTCCTTTTAGAGCGAGCCTAGCATGCGTTTGTACGGCTCGGGTGACTTGAGAGGCCGCTTTGAGAGTTTACCCGACGTGATAAAGGAGGTGGTGGAGCTTTCAGGGATCAGCCCCCAACTGGCGGCCCTTCGGGATCTATCGAGTCAGCTTGCGTCGTCAGCTTTCCTTCGTGGGTTGTTGGAGTTTTGGTGGGATTTCACCAATACTTTCCATTTCCCATGGGGAGAGATGACGGTTACCCCTTTAGACTTTTCTTTGATCACATGTTTTCCTTTCTGTGGTTATGGAGGCCGCGAAGGGGTTAGACGAGAGGCTGCGTGACCTTGTATGGGACCGTCTTGCGGCAACCCTTCATGTGTACGCGCAGTCTTGTACGTACTCGGTTCTTGCCGACGAGCTGTTGGCCGACGAGGTTTATCGGCGGTGTACACCTGAGAAGCTGGCTCGGATATACATTGCCCATGTTCTTTCCGTTACTATTCTGGGAGATCGGGGAGAACGTTTCGCTATCGCATTACTCATTTTCCTTAGTGATTTGGGGTTAGTGGGTACCTTGAGTTGGGCGGAGGTGTCGTATGCCTGTATGCTTACAGCTATGGGCAAGGCGACTCGGGTGATGGATTCCGCGGCAGCTGCTGAGGTGCCTCCGATCTCCGTTTTGTGGCACGGTCATATCCTCGAGGTGTGTATCTTAATCTTTTATATTTTTTTCATCATCATTTCGTCTTTTGATTAATCGTATTCTTTTTCTTTAGGCTTGGGGGTACTCGTACCTACCATTTTTAGCCCCCAGGATACTAGAGGAGGCTCGTTTTCCTATCGGCCATCGTCTGGTCATGATTAGGAAGAAACGAGTGACTTCAACCGGCGACTTTCGCCAGAGGATTCTTTCTGCGACTCGTGTGTCGGTGAATATTTTGACAACACACATGTTCATATGTACGGATATTTTTTAATGATTTTCTTATGTGGTTGTGTTTTGTAGACCGACTTCCGTCCTAAGAGTTTGATCGTCAGGGTCCTTGAGGCTGTCCGAGCAGGTGCGGTTCGCTGCCGTTTACGGGCCCTTTATCAAGGACTCCCTGTGCTCCAGAGGACGGACGCTTGGTTCTTAGGCGAACGCGTTCTCTAGCAGTCTTTGTCTGAGGAGTCTTTGGTTCCTGCGGATCCTCCAATCTGGATGCTGCGTCCGGACCTGCTGTCTACCGAGGATCCAGCTCAGGCGATCCTTGGTTATCCAGCGAAGCAGCTGGTGCTGCTGGGTGCTTCTTACCCGACGTTCGTCGCATCCAGGCTGACTCCTTTTCTAGCTTTCGTTCCGGTTAGTATTTTTCTTCTCTCTTATTATTATTTTTGTTTATTTTGCGGAACCTTGACTACTTTATTATCGTATTTTTACGAGTCGAGCTGGGTGGTTGGGTGCCTCCTATGACGGAGATCACGTATACCGATGCTTTTAGGTCGGTAATTCGTGAGATTCTTCCAGCGGCAGAGGATGAGGACATACCGTTCGTACCAGAGACGGTTGAGTCGGAATGTTTATTCTGTACATGTATATCCCCTTTTTTTTTATATATATCATATACAATTGTCTTATAACTGTCCTTTATGTTTATTTTTTTGGAACAGGTTCCGCGGGAGACCGTGAACGGCATGGTGAGGACTATACGTTCTTTCCGAGCTGCTTATCGGAGAGCCGTCGTGGCTTTATCATGCCGTGATCATCGGATGGCCGCCGTAAGTTTGTTGTTTTTTTTTCAAAGTTATTACACATTTCGTGTATTAATCTTTGTTTTGGATTTTGCAGGATGAACAGCAGCCCTCCGGGAGTCGCCGAGCATCCTGACTTCCCTTTATTATTATTTTTTTTTCTTATGGAAAATGTACATAGACACCCTTTTTTATTTTTATGGTCGTACATATGACACATATTTTGTATACATCATATTTTTTCCATAAGTGTTAATAAGCGGAAAAGAAAAAATTTCCGAGGGATGGAAAAAGGTTCTCGACTTACCCTCCCTCGAAAAAATAACCAAGAAAGAAAAGAAAAGGAAAAAAAAAAAAGAAAAGGAAACCAAAGGGGAAAGAAAAAAGAAGGTAAAAGGAAAAAATAAAATAAAAAATAATAATAAAAAAAAGAACTTAAAAGAAAAAAGAAAAAAGGGAAGTTAAAAGGAAAGAAAAAGAAAAAAAATAAAATAAAAAGGACGAAGAAGGGAAACAAAACTAATAAAGGCAAGCGTATGAATTAGTCATAAGATTTCGTTGATATTCCGTTATTTGGTAGCCGAAATACGGAAATAAACCAACCAACATGTCGCGACAAAACAGGGCGCGTGCAACTAGATGGGTTACGCGCAGCCGCCGCGCGCACGTGAATTGGTTGTGCGTAGTTGGCGCGTGCAACTCGTGAGATGCGTGATGTGTCCAATTTATATAGTATTTTACCCCCGTCCCTTGGTCATAATTAGTAGTGTTTTGGCTCTTTAGAGCCACTTTTATTACTAATTGGTGTTTTCTAGTACTTTTGTAGTTTTGCTTGAGTTTTATAGGAAATTGCATCTTTGAAGCGTTTTCCGGGTTTTTCATGGAGCAATTACGGACATTAGGAGAACACGACCATCTTTGAAGCCCAGGACCGGTTAGAGCCGGTGATTAAGGGCTCGGTGAGTGATACGGGGGCATTTGGACCAAGTATTCAAGACCCGAAGAGGAAATCCGGATTGGGCCGAAGAATCAAGCCCAATCGAAGTCCAAGCCTCGAGGAAGAGACCGGGCCCGATCAGGCAAGCTTACGCCTGATCGGGCGGGCGTGTAGTCAGAGGCATCAGGAAAGGCGCGCCCGATCGGGTGAGCATTAGCCCGATCGGGAGGGGCTACCCAAGAGAGTTGCGAAGAAAAAGGCGAGCCCGATCGGGCGGCCCTTAGCTCGATCGGGCGCGTGTTTTTGAGAGTTCAGATTTGCCGAATTCTTAGTTTTTAATTAGGATTGTTTTTAGAGTTGTTTAAGTACGATTTTAGTACGAAATCTTTTTTTTTTCCTTTTTTTAGACTTTCTCTCTCTACTTAGATTATTTCTCTCTCTCTAAAATTCTCTCAACTTTGTTCTTGCTCAACTTTGTAGTTCCATTGATTTTGGTAACGATTTCTTCTCTATTACTTTCAGCAATTTTATTTCCTTATTCTCTTATGGCTTATTTAATTGTTTTATTTAGTTTAGATTTAATTATGAGTGAGTAGTTTTATTTCTATGGTTTATGGGGATCCAATAAATAATATGAAGGGGTAATTTATGATCGTTGATTGTCAATGCTTAATTATTTTCCTATTGATTGATTTAATGCTATGCAATTAGGTTTGGCCAGATTTAATTGTATGAGTTTAGCAATATTGATTCGAGATTCGAGAGATGAGAATTGATGTTTAGGCTTAGTTTCAATAGGCGGACTAGTTTATAAATGGTTAAGTCGAGATTCGAGAGATGAGATTTAATACCGGTAAATTAACTCTGTGGTTGTAATACGTAGCGAAAGCCCTTTATGATCTGTTTAATTGATGCATTGATAATTGATTGTTATGTTTTACCCTGGAATATTATTTATTGGTGAACCTATGCCCTAGGCTTTTCTTTCATTGATTTACCTCTTACTTTTATTCCTTCCTACTCTTACTTTTAGTAGTTTAATTACCCTTTTAATAATAATTTGGTTACTTGATAATTTAGATTGCTTTTAATTAATTAGGAATAAATTGACTTGTTTCCCTGTAGTTCGACCCTTCTTCCCTATCTACATAGTTAGTGGATTTAGGTTTTAATTTTGATTGGGTGAATATGACTTGAGCCTGTCAATGCGCGAGCCACCTATGGGTGAACTTTCCTTTAGGCGAAAATTGCCAAAAGTTACCCCGTTTGGGTCTATTTAAACGTGGTTTCTTATAGGCTTTTGATCATCTCACATTCGTTCGCTAGTAATAGTATCAAGAAAAATATTGCTCTCTTTTCTACGCATTCTCTTTTTCTTTTTGAATAATGGTAAAAACCTTTGAGCAACGTTTGAAACAATGGGTCACTTCCCTTTCAACCGAGGATAAATTAGCTTTTAAAATATATCACCTTGACCCCCTCTTAAGCTATATGCAATTTAATATAAATTTTATTTTCTCCATGTTGTAGTTAATCATTGGGACTCAAACCACCATCTTTTTCTTTTTAAAGGGGATGAAATTGTCCCATTACCTGGCGAGTTTGAGGCTCAACTAGGCTCCCTGCAAATACTCTCACCGTGACATATGCCACTACCTTGTCAGATTCCAAACCTATTTTTCAACAATTTTTTGGCTTAAATGACAATGATATGGCCAAAATTGGGATAGAAGAAGGCGTGAATTTAATTTAATTTATTGAACACTTCGTCGCCCCTCGTGACAACTTGACTAAACAACGTTTTAAAATTCGTGCTTTATGTTTTTGTCTTGTTGTCAATTGTTTTCTTAGAATAGGTAAAGAATACGGAGATTATACCATAGTGTCCATAGTGGAGCAAATAGAGGGGTGTCATTCACCCGCTCCCTTAGCTTTGGCGGAAATTGTTTTTTGCTTGAATCGCCTCAGAGGAGACCCTAACGAGAACAGTTTCACGGGAAGTCCACTCCTATTACACGTACGTATTTTTTTTACGTCGTATTTCAACGTAACCTATAAAGTTGCGCTGGTATGGCTAACGCAATCTTCTAGGATGCGTGCGAGTGGCGCGCGTGACTGATTGTCATGCGCGCGCCACCTGCTGGTGTAATATCGCAAAATAATTTTTTTTTTAATTTTTTAGATCTGGCTCATGAAGCGTTTGTGAATCATTGATCAGCCACAAAATCTTGAGACTAATGGAGTGAGAACGTTCTCTGGTCGTCGCATTCTTTACAAACATAAGAATGAGGAAGAATGGACGTCCTTTTTTTGTCATGGGGTTCCTAACATACGCTTTGTGATTCCTTGGTGGAACATAAGTAGTATGATTGGGAATAGTTTTAATTGTCCCTACATTAGACTTTTAGGCCTCTCTAGCACTACTTATATCTTTCCTTGCAGGGTGCATTACCCCCCCCCCAAGGATGGCGACACCTGTGCTAAATTTTTTTAATCATTATTACCCCCCCCCCAAGTGTGAAGAGTTTTTTCATGATGTTTGAAAAAATCTGAACACTTTGAACGGTATATATATATTTTTTAATTTCTTCCCCCAAAGTGTTATGAGCTTTATCGTGTGATTCGGTAAAGTGCATAACACTTAGAATCTTTAATTGAATGCTAATAGACATGATTGTTAGTTATGAATGAACGAGTTTATCCGGCTTTTTATATGTAATACTTTTTAAGTCGATCAATGTTTATTAATTGACGGATTTCATCGCCACCAATGTCCATTAATCGAACGGCTCCTCCTGATAGAATTTCAATTACGCGGTATGGTCCTATCCAATTTGGTTTGAATTTCCCTCTTAGATCAGTTGGTGGACCCCTAACCTCTTTTAGTACAAAGTCACCTTCTTTAATATTACGGGGTCGTACCCTTTTGTTAAAGTGTAGCGTGATGCGTCGTTGGTAGACTTGTACATGATGCAAAGCTTTTAATTGTTACTCATCGAGGAATAAAAGCTCTTCATACCTTGCTCGTACCCGTTCAGCTTCTGGTAGCTTACTTTCGAGTACAATGCGTAGGGATGGTATTTCTAGTTCAACTGGTTGAACTACGTTCATGCCAAAAACTAAGGAGTATGGAGTTACTCCTATTGATGTTCGTATGGATGTTCTATAACCCCATAGAGCGAAGTATAGTTTGTTCGGCCAGTCTTTATAGTTTTCTGCCATTTTCTTAATGATGACTGTTATGTTTTTATTTGCCAATTCTACTGCTCCATTCATTTGGCGTCTGTATGGAGACAAATGATGATGTTTTACTTTATAACGAGCCAAGAGGGTCTCAACTTCTGCTTTAAATTGAGATCCTGGTCACTAATTAGTTCATGCGGAACTCCATATCTACAAAATATGTTTCATTCGAGAAAGTTTGCGACATTTTTAGAAGTGTTATTAACGTAAGTAGCGGCCTCGATCCACTTAGTAAAGTTATCGATGGCTACTAGCACGTACTCGTGTCCTCCTGCTCCTGTTGGAGAAACTTTTCCAATTATGTCAATTTCCCAAGTCGAGAAAGGCCAAGGGGAAGTGAGGTTATATAGTTCGGATGGTGGAAGCTGTTGTAAATTAGCGAACATTTGGCACTCTAGACATTTCTTGACGTATTGTATGCAATCATGTTCCATTGTGGACCAAAAGTACCCTTGTCGAGAGATTATTTTAGTAAGCATTTTTCCATTCATTTGAGGTCCACAAACACCTTTGTGAGTATTCTCCATAAGGCGTGCGGATTCCGAGTGGTCTATACACAATAAGCTTTGACCATTGGGTCCTTTCTTACATAATTGACCATTTAAGAAACCATATTGAGCTGCGAGTGTTCTCAAAGCTCGTTGGTCTTTTGATGAAGTATTTGGACAATATGTGCCATGAGTAATATATTGGAGGATATGATCATACCAAGGACTTTCTCCTTCGATGTCATTTATTTCCTCTATTGCGTTACAATAAGCTGGTTCGTCTCTTCTATCAACGCATAATGGCATCATATTTAAGTGATTTGGAATATTGATCATTGAGGCTAATTTTTCTAGCACATCGGCAAATTGATTCTCATCCCTTGGGAGGTATTTGAAATCAATATAATCAAAATGCTCGATGAGTTGCTCTAGGTGTGCTTGGTATGATATCATTGTGGAGTTCTTAATTTTCCATATTTTAAGTATATGATTTATTATCAAGCTGGAATCTCCATATACCTCGAATTTTTGCACACCTATGCTAGCTACTTCTTCTAGTCCAATAATGCACGCTTCACATTCCGCAGCATTATTAGTAACCTCAAAGTCTAGTTTGACAAAGATTGGAGTATGTGCTCCCTCTGGACTTATGAGTAACACTCCCACACCACATCCTTTTTTATTGGATGCACCGTCGAATTACATTACCCACTTGTCATCTTGTGTCATGAGAATCTCTTCATCCGGAAGATGAGTAGTTTCTGCATGACTTGTTTGAATAGGATGTTGAGCCAAAAAATCAAATATTACTTTTCCTTTTATTGATTTTTCATGAATATATTTTAGTTCGAACTTGGCCAACGTTACCAACCATTTAGATATTCTTCCTTGTATGGGTGATTGTTCAAACAAATACTTTATCGGATTTGTTGTGAAATCACATGAGTGGTGTAGGGTAGCATATAATATCGTAATTTTTTAGTTGCCCACACTAATGCTAAACTTGTTTTTTCCAAGGTGCTATATTTTGTTTCATATTGGATGAATTTTTTTGCTTATAAAATATATTGCACGCTCGACTTTTGCTCATGTGGTTGTTTCTGTAACGGTGATGTATAGCCTAAGAGGTAGTTTGGGTACTGGTGGTGCTAAAACTGGTGGACTTTTGAGATAATATTTGATTTTCTCCAAGGCCTCTTGGCATTGATTGTCCCATTCATGTTTTTCTTCTTTTTTCATTTTTTTAAATATTGGCTCACAAGTCATCGTCAATTTATTAATAAATCGACTAATGTATTGTAGTTTGCCAAGGAACCCCCTAATTTCTTTTTCTGTTTGAGGGGGAGGAATATCAACAATTGCGTTAATTTTAGAGGGATGGATCTCAATACCACGTGTGCTAACTACGTATCCAAGTAACTTGCCAAAAGTCACTCCGAAGGCCCATTTTTGTGGATTTAATCGCATTTTATATTCTTTTATGCGAGTGAAGGATTTGCGTAAAGCTTTTATGTGTCCCATTCTATCTTTGGACTTCACAATCATGTCATCCACATACACTTCTATTTCTTTATTCATCATATCAGGCAAGAGAGTCGTAGATGTTCTTTGGTACGTAGCTCCTGCATTTTTTAGACCAAATGGCATGACGGTATAGCAATATGTACCCCAAGGAGTAATAAAGCATGTCTTTTCTTCGTCTTCTTTTACCATTAGAATTTGGTTGTAACTTGCATATCCATCCATAAAGGACAACATCGCATGTTCAGCCGTGTTATCTACCAATATGTCGTCACACATCCATCTATAAAGAAAAATCGTCTTTAGTGCTAGCCTTGTTGAGGTCCCTAAAATCGAAACACATGCAAACACGTCCATCCTTTTTAGGGACTGGGACGATGTTCGCTACCCATTCTGGGTAATTACATACGAAATAAACCCTGCGTCTAATTGCTTTTGTACTTCTTTTATTTTCAAAGCGATGTCAGGATTCATTCGTCGAAGTTTTTGTTTTATTGGCTTAGAGGTAGGGTTCAATGGAATGGTATGTTCCGCAATTTCCCTATCTATTCCAGGCATGTCCTTGTATGACCAAGCGAACACGTCTTCGAATTCTTTGAGCGTCGATATGAGGATCGATCGCTCTTCCGGATTTAAGGTTAAGCCAATTTTGACTTCCTTTTTGTTTTCATTAGTTTCTACATTAATTGTTTCAGTTTCTTCAATTACAGGATTCTTTTGTTCTCGTTCATTCATTAATTCAACCAGTTTGTTAATGTTATCATCTTCATTAGATTGATTACTATAGCATTCAAAAGATTCAAGAGAAGGCATATACTCGGAAATAAAGCTCATATTATTGAAATCAAAAGAAAGTACATCCAGATGAGAATCCTTTTTGGGATCCTCATCCTTAAAACTAGGAAAATAAAGTCTCAGTAATGGCCACAAGGCCTAAATTTTCAGCTTTCTTAAAATCTAGACTAGACTCATTATCAGATTCTTTAAACATCTCCCCTTCGCCTGTGGTGATCTCCAGCTTGTCACCTTTATGATTAGTCCACTTGAAAGTCTTCCTCCTTTCATGCTCGAAAGTTTCATTAAAAGGGGTGATCAATGAGGTTGGGTCAAAAGCTTCATCTAAAATGGCATTTTGATAAGTTATTGTAGCAACATGGTTTTGCTCTAGTCCAAACAGCAAGTTAAATGCTTGTCTATCATAGCACCCTGGAGTTGGGTGTTTTGATTGAACGATTTCGAAATCGTCATTCAAGAAGTAGCAATCCTGGAATATTTCAAATCCAGGCTTATTGATACCTTCTAGAACTAATGGATCTGGAAAGTCACAACATGGATAATCTTCTCCCTCCCTAACAAATTGATCGTTAAGGGTTTGATTGTAGGATGGGAGTAAAGAGATTATCCCTTTCTTATTATTGTCTTTACGTGCTTTGATCTTGGCATCGTGAGACTCAAGTTCTTCTTTGGTTGGCTTATATCCCAATCAAAAAGAAAAGCTTTTCTTTGGGATAGGAAGTAAAATAGATTTCTTTATTCCTATTCCCAAAGGCATCCCAGGAAAGTAACTAATCTTGAACAAAATGTTGTTTACTATTGGGGTGGAATATGGATCAAGCTTGAATGGTTTGTCAAGGCTTTCCTCCATTTCTAGTGTGCAAATTGCCTCCGCGACGAATCCCCACATGTCCTCTTCATCATTATCGTGGTTTATTTCAAGAAGTGATTGATCGTTTATTGCTATTTTAAGAGGAGAAGCATTCAACCTAATTATTTGATGGAGCGAGGATGGTATTGCTCCAAGATCATTTATCCAAGGACGTCAAAGAAGAAGGTTTAATGTAGGTTTAATGTCCATAACATGGAATTCCACCATCTTTTGTATTAGGCCTGTGGTAATTGGTAGCTCAACAGTCTCACACACCGATCTCCTTGAATTGTCATAGGCCCTAATGCTTTGTGTTGTTGATTGAAAGTCTTTTTTCTGGATTAAGGCCAAAGTATTTCGTAGTTCGTAATGGGCATACATTTACGGCAGACCCATTGTTAACTAAATTAAGAGGGGTGTTGTATCCCTTGCACCCCACAGTTAGGTATAATGCATTATTGTGGATAGTGTCTTTTGAGGACAAATCATCACTAGTAAAGGTGATTGATTTGTCGGATTTTTCGCTAGTAAGCAAGCTAACAAGATCCTGTGGAGTTGTGTCTGTACTTACGGATAAAGCCATTAGAGCATTCATGAGAGAATTCCTATGTTCTTTAGAAGTATTTAGGAGTTCCTAAATGCTAACATTCGCCTTAGATTGGCGAAGTTGTTTGACCAATGGATCTTCCACCTCAAGTGGAGGTGGTATTGGATTTTGAACTTGATTTTGAGTGGTTGACTGTAGACACCCAAATGTGTCTCCCCAAAACCAAAACAAGTGATGAATACTTTTCACGTCATTTGATTATCGAACGAGGTGAAAGTGTGAAAAGTCTAGTGATGTGGTTGTTTTTATTAAAATATCTCTCTTTCTGTTTTTGAAAATATTTCTTCTTATACTCTATTTATGAAAATGTCCAATAGAGTTTAGTTTGGTCCATGATAAGGGTCCAATAATGGTTTAGTTGTATGGGGCTTGAAAAGACCCTTCCAACGATATATTATAAGCCTAATTCCGATGAATAATGAGGAAGTTACGGCCAAAATACTAAACTGGGCCCAAACTGGATTTTACCTACGACCCAATGATCATGTGGAGGGTCCAAAGGTTTAATCCTATTCCTAAACTAATTAGGATTAATTAGAATCTTCTATGAGTTTCTGAAAGATCTTAATTATCCTTTTTGAAAAGATAAAATCAAAGAATTCGAAATTGAATAAAACTTTCCTTTTTTAAGTCCTAATTCTATTCGAATTTAAAAATGTTCAAAGACGGTCAGATATTATTTTTGTGCCTCATAATCTTTATCCAAATATTATATGTTTGGATAGATCTTGAAATTATCTTTCCAATGATATATTATAATATTAATTTCGTACTATAACGAAAAAGATATGAATGGAATACGAAACTCTATCCAAAACTGACACCCTACACCCTTCCACTATTTCGGCCATATCTTTTAATATACAAAAGACTTTAATCTGATTCTAATTGGGTTGGAAATTAGAGTTCAAGAGCTTTCCAACGACATATTATATGACTTATTTGGACTTCTGGATCAAAAGATATCATAAAAACAAAATCCGCAAAAAAACTGTCCCAGCGCCAAACGACAGGTCTGTCGCCTGGAGCTGGTCATGTCATCTGGCGCTAAACCCTGTCCTTGACGACATGAGGTCTTTTATTCCAAAAGGGACTTGAACTCTTTTCTATCATATCCCGAGCTATTTTTCTATAAATAGGGGTCGTATCTCCCCGTTTTTAATCATCAACAATCAATCATCTCCCTCTATTCTCTCTCTAAAAAAGCTAGAGGCTTTCCTTCTCTCTCTATTCTTTTTCTAAACCTTCCCTTTTACAAAATTCCACATACATTAGCTTTAGACACACCTAGCCAAGTTCGAAGTTGCCTTCGCCCTAGACGTGAAAGAAAGAGATACGAGGCATCCAAGTGAGTACTTTAATTGCTTTAACTGTTATTTTGATATAGAAATCATGCTTTAATTATTTTAATCCTAGTATCATGTTTAGGGTAATAACTAGATTTCTAATATCATGTATATATTATTCTTTTGCTTCCTATTTCTTTCTAATATCATGTTAGTGTCATGTTAGGGATAAAGCTTTGATCTTTAATGTTTAGTGACATGCTAGGGATTATTATTAATCTTGTTAGTATCATGCCTAGGATCTTGCTATTATTATTAAGCTTTATTGAGATTGATATTATGATGATTGATGATTGTGATTATTATGTTGCTTGACATATTTTTACTGTTATTGCTTGATCACGCCTTTTATGCATGTTTAAAGGGAATTTGTACTTGTAATCACGCTTAATAAGATAATTAATAATCTTGTTTAGGTTAATATGATTATAATTCAAGTGATCGCCAATAATAGTTTTTTTTGTGCATTAATATTTAACCAACATAGATTAAACAGGTTTAGGGTTAATCTATTGATTGCATGTTAGTCAGAAAGCGCACATGAATATGGGAAGGATAAAGTATAGGCCTATTTTTAGGGCTAGTTCAATCTCTTTTAGGTTGTATTTGTACCTTCATCCCCGAATTTCCAGTCATGGTTCCAGACCTATTGGAGTTAACGATCTCCTGGATCGTTAAGGGGTGTAACCTTCACCCTGTGAACGGTTTACAAGTTCTTAAAACTTGTTGGCGATTCTTTTACTCTAGCTTCCTTCCCTTTGGATGCTACCATGCTTAAGTGTATGATCACAATGGGGCTCAAGTGTGGGATGCTTGAGATATTCCCCACATCGACGATCCATTTGGTTGTGTTTGATAAACTCGCCCAGAACAACTTAGATGATCTCGTTTGGGTTAGTTTTAGGACTCGTGAATCAACTTTCTTCTAGAGGCTTTGAGTGCGCCTCCATTTCAAGATGCTTCATGAGTTGTGCTTGATGCCATTGTTCATCCAAGGAGAGATTTGATAAATCTTGCAATTTCCCCAAGAAATGATCCTAATCAAGCGCTCCACTTGTTTCTTTTTGTAGACAAGGTGAGGTGGGACGGCGGCATACTTAGAGACATATAAGTCTTGGAAGTCGTCGTCCCATAACCCACACACTTCATTAGTTGCCCCTATGAGTGTTGTGGTTAGAGGCTTCCTATGGGTGTGATATAATTCAAAGGATTAAACGTATTGCTTCCCATATGGTCCTCATCAATGTGAAATGTCCCTAATGGGGATACATTGTTGTTGGGTTTAGGAGTGGGAATTCTCCCATCATCTCTAGATCTTGAATTTTGTGCTTTAGGACAAAGCAACGTTTAGTATCATGCCCAACACCTCTATGATAAACAAAATAGGCATTGCCATCCCATTAAGAGTTTCTTTTTTCTGGAGAAGTGGGTGGCGTTAGCCCTGTTGGTGCGAGCAATCCTTTTTCGTTTAATTTTTCTAGCAACTCTTTATAGCTCATAGGAAATTGTGTAAATCTTCTTTCTCTTGTCCATCTTCTCCGAGGGTCATTATAATGATATTGCATTGTGCCATTATATTGCGTGGAAGTCGCAAATCCATCAATAGAGGATGAAGTGTTATCATTCCCCTTTTTGTAGTTGTTCTTAGGATGATGATGATGAGGCTTATTTGCCTTTTCTTTAGCAAGATCATCTTCAATCCTAGTAGCCACATAATAGACCTTTTGAAAAGTGTCTAAACCAAGGTATCGTAGATGTTTGTTGTACTTTTCATGACAATTGTCAATGAATTTTTGTACTAACTCGAGTTCAGGTGGCCTTTGGGCAAGGTGGGCCGCCTCTTCTCGTCATCTACCATAGAAAACAAGGAAACCTTCATTGTCGCCTTGCTTAAGCATTTCAAGTCCACGCAAAGTTGATTTGAACTCTACGTTACTCTCGTAATGGGTGATTAAAGCCGAAACCACATCTTCCCATGATGTCTTAAACTTAGCATCTAGCCCATAATACCACTCTCTCATGGCTGGGTCTAGAGATAAAGGGAAAGTCAAAGCATAATGCTTAGGATCAACTCCCTTTAAAGCCATGGTGCCAGTAAAACTCATTAAATAGTTTTTTGGATTATTGGTCACCTTGAATATTGGCAAGTCCATAGCTATGAACTTTTCCGGTAAAGTGAGTCATGTAGGAGGAGAAAACTTTTCTGCATCAAAGTACTTGTTCCCAATCGTGGAGCGAAGAGCAAGCTTCTCTAATGACTTTTCTTTTATGGACAGTTCATCCACCTTTTCTTGCAAAGCCAAATCTTCGACATTTTTCTTTTCAGTTTTTTCTAACTTCTTAATTCTTCTCTCCTCGGCCTCTTGAGCCCTTTCCTCTCTCAAGAGAACAATCTCTTCTTGGAGTTGCTCTATGGTTGACATCATTGTTGGAATAGAGTGAGTTGTTGAGGGAAGATGGTTTGAAAAGGGTGAATTGTTTGATGGTAAACGTAGAATGCAAGTGCCCGGGAGTCTTCGTTCCCAAGCTTAAAAATCAGCCTTAAAGGAAGTGCGAAAGGTTAAGGAAATTGATATGCTTTGTTTAGAAGACAAAAAGAAGAAAAAAAAAAGGAAAAAAAAGAAGAAAAAGGACGCAAGATGCATTCGAATGGATAACATCGCCTTTAAACAATTCATTAATAATGATATTGTTTGTACGAGTCAATTGTTCTTTGAGAAATCAAAAGTACCTCGTAACAGTAGGCGCGCACAAGTAACCAGGTTGTGCGCGGAAGGCGCGCGCATCCCAAGCTCTTGCGCTGGTCATGGTCGCGCAACTTCATGAGTTGTGCGCGCCACCTGCTCGTACAATTTTTTTTTTACGAGCAGTTTTTTTTTTATGTTTGCGTCTTCTTTTTTTGACGATTTTTGTAAACGATTTTTTTTTGATACCCTTCGAACGCGACTCAAAATTACAAAGGGACAACTTCGTAGTTGGGAACCTAACCAAACTAAAAAAGCTATCCTAAACACGTTGCATATAGTCATATAATCACATAAGCATACCATAAGCCAAGATTCCCATAATGCCTTTCTAAGGTCAAAAGCTTGGGTGTCCAAAGGTATCATATCTTAAGGAACGATGCACAAATTAATCACTCAACATGTTGACTCATGATATAGCCCTCCCAACATTTTGTCGGTAATATGGGTGGGATAATTGTTATTGATTTCGGAATAGAAGCCTAGTGTTGGCAACCCCTAGTCAATGAACCAATCCCCAAAGGTTATAGTGTGCTATGCATGATGCAATGTTGCTTGTTTGATTATTACTTTTGTGAAAAAGGAAGATATTATGCGTTCAAGTCTCGCTCTCTAACTAGAGATTATCCAAGTTTATTCCTATTACAACCCATGGGCAACATAGTGTTGGAAACCTTGGACCATAACTAAAAATTAATCTTATAACCTTTAAGTCCCCAGTGGAGTCGCCACTGTAAGGAGGGTGTGGCCATCGTAGGGGATCCTTCTCCATAAATGCCCATGGCCCTTAAAAAGCCTACGACTTTACACTTGTTAGGGTGTATTAGGATTTGAATTCCTTACTACTTGGGGGACCTTGAATTAGAATTGATTCTATCATTACGCTTTTTTGTAAGAAACAAGTAGGAGTCGCCAATAAGTTTTAGGAAAACTCATAAACCTCATTCATGCCTTTTCCCAATTAGAGTTCAAAGGATATTTAGCACAAATCATAAGTTTACCCATGCCCAAATTGGTCTATGTGTACCATAAATGAGTTTGGGAGCGAGGGTACTAAAATAATGTTCCCTTTAGGGGGGAATTGCTATCCTACCCCTAGTACGGCCTTTACTAGCTCTTCCTTTTTCACAATTTCATCACCAAAAAATATATGCAATAGGATACCTAAAACTAAGTTAGTTGATTTTATTTACAAACATCAATCACGTAGGAATTACATTGCAAAGGCCGTTATTCTTATTTAATCAATATTCGTGAAAAGAACGATAAATAAACAAGATTCGCCTTGACTTAGGTGATCAATCAACAATTAATTATTCAATTCTATTCTTTAATAAACACAAGATACTATGTGGAATTGATTAATTAAAATTCCGTTTATGGTGATCAAACAACACTAATTAATTAATTAAAAGTTATTTAAACAAGAAAATAAAGGTGATTGATCTAAGTGCTCGGGAATTTACCACTTCTCCTTGCTAGATCTTCGTTTAGAACACTTATGGACTCCTTGTTTGGGAACCACCACCATAGTAACAAGTATTAAGGGGGATGACTATTTAGGACAGGAGGGTTAAAAGTTCACAAAGTTTCTACCAGCGTTTTAGGTTAATTTCTATCTGTTTAAGCCTCGTATTAAGCCTCTATTTATAGGGAATGGATGCATTTAGGGTTTTGAGTGTTCTATCGCAGCAGGTGTCGCGCGCATCTAAATGAGTTGTGTGCCACAGCCCAGCGCAAGTGATTTAGATGCGCTGCTTAGGGCAGCACAACTAGACATCTTGCGCGCGGTATTATTATAAGATTCGATTTTATATTTTTATGAAATTCTGAATCTTCCGCAAGCACATCACTAGAAGTTGCGCTAGTTGTCACGCGCAACCTATTAAGTTGCGCGCGCCAGTCCAGCACGACTCATTGAGATGCGCGCGGATTTCTCTGCGACAGCATTGATTTTTAACCTAGGCGCCTCTAAATCCGTCATTAGGTTTTAACCTCGGGCTTAAGCCTAATTCTGACCGGGCTTAGTTAATTTGGACCTTAATTCATTTTTGTTTTTGGTTAAGCTAGCCATTTTACGTTCTTGCGATTTAATCAGTTGTCCATAAGCATTCTTCACATTGATCCAGCACAAAGATGGTTTTATTTATCGTCATAGCACTTCTTGTCGGGACAGGAGGCCAAAAGTAGATGTCTACAGAAACAACTCTAAAGCAATAAGGGAATTATCTATAATAAGTCTTCCCAGAACAAATGCACTCTTATTTTCTAAAACAATTCCAGGGAGAATCGATTTTAACCTCATTACAATGGCCTTCAAAGCAATTTTATACAAAACATTACAGAGAGCAATAGGCCTAAATTCCTGCAGAATGTTATTACTAAGCCTTGATACATCGTCCCCAAAAATATGCCAAAATTTTTGAAAATATATGGCGTTTAAACTGTCCGGTTCGGGGGCCTTGCAAGGATGTATTTGTCTAAGAGCGGCAAAAATCTCCTCCTTTGAGTAAGGCCGTAGAAGAGCAGAATTTATATTTGGAGTAATGAGAGTTTCTATTGATTCAAATACCGAATCACAAACTTCATTTGAGTGAGTTCCTGCAGAAAACAAATTTTGGTAGTAGCTCTGAATGATCATCTCAATGTCCTCATTATCTTCCTTCTAGACACCACTTTCATAAAAAAGACAATTGATTTCATTTTTCTTTTTCCTTTGCGAGGCCTTGTGATGGAAGTAAGTGGTGTTACGGTCCCGGTCTTTGATTTCCGAGGCTCTATAGCGCAAATACCAGTATGCTTCTTGCTTATCAAGTACCTCATCGAGACGCTTCTCAATGTCTGCACATCTGATCAGAGAATCATCGGACACTGGTTCACCCTTTGCTTCTTTCAATTTCTTCTTGAGCTCATCAATTTGTTTCTCAAGATCATTAAACTTTGCAGCACTCCATATTCGAAGATTCTTAGCCACAAGCTGCACCCGATCTTCCACTCTCCCTATATTGTTGTTCTTGGCACCATGAACAACTGCTCACATTCAGTGTCAAGAAGGCAGCAAGTTTCAAATCGGAAACCCTAGCTTTTTTTTTTCTTTTTTTTTCTTTTTCTTGCGCCTGTGCATCCCGAACATAAGAAAAATTGGCGAGTGGTCTTAATTTTGGCGAACCAGATTCTTTGTTGCTAGGTTGGTGACCAGTTCGAACCATTTAGTGTTGGCTACAAAACGATCCAGTCTCTCCCTGATAAGGGTTTGAAGAGAAAGACCCCTTTCCCAAATGAACCATTGCCCCCATAACCCAAGTCATGGAGATCACAATCTTGAAGAGTATCACGAAAACTAGTAATGGCCCTACATTCATTTTCCTCCTCAATGATGCACGGGTACGCCAATGGAGTGTCGTTTCCCGTACTCAAAACGTATTGGGGACGGGTACGGTATAGGTACACGTGGTATGTGTCCCCAATCCGTCCCCATCAAAAGTGGTACACCAAGTCATTTTGGGGACGGTTAGGGTGATGGTCAGAAACATTTCAGGTATGGAAAAACCCAATTTCTGCCGTTTCCTATGAAGCCCAACCCATTTTTCTTAAAAAAAATGGCCAAATCAGTACAAAACTACGTGAAAGTCGATTTCCCCCAATTCTCACAAACCCTAAAATGTTCGAACTTTGACCTTGTTCTTCCAACTGTCCGAATTGGTTTAAGGTGGCGACCGGAGACCCCACCTATGACAGTCGACACCGGCGCCGGCGACCCTTCAACGCTATGTATGTGTTTCTCTCTTCTATCTTTGTTTTGGAGTTTTAATTCAATTTCCCATTTCTTCATGTTCGATTTGTGATACTTCGACTATTAGTGTTTTGTTTCCTTTTTTTAAAAAATTTCTTTTATGTGCATGTGGTTGTTGATATTTTAGTGAATTGTAGTGATGACATTTATTGAGAATGTCAGTAGGTAATTTTTTTTTGTTTGATATTGTGTAGTTGAATGGAGTCTCATAATATTGATAGTAGTATGGGTAGTGGGTCGATTAATACGAAATCAACTGAAAATACAGCTCCATTGTGGAATTATGTTACAAAATTAGACAAAAATTGGTCGGGGCTCTAGGTGGAACATGGAGATTTCAATGTAATTTTTGTAATGAAATCAAATTAGGAAGCTATTCTAGAGTTCGAGCTCATTTACTCCAGGTTAAAAATCAAGGCATTGCAATTTGTAAGAAAGTAACACAAGGTGATAAAATTGAAAAGCAAAGAGTAGATGATGAGTTTGAAGCTAGAAAAAATGATTCGGGACCTAGAGAAGTTCCACTTTCTTGTGAATCTGTATGGAGCATCTCAATTGGATGATAGTTCAGCCTCTAAGAAAAGAAAGCCAGCAGCATCACCTATTTCTAGAGCATATGGTGTTGAATCTAGGGACCAATTAAGTCAAGAAATTGCAAGAATGTTTTACACAAGAGGCTTACCATTTAATCTTGCTCAAAATCCACACTATATTCGGTCCTACACTTTTGCTGCTACCCATAATTTAGCTGGTTTTAAACCCCTAAACTGTGAACAATTGAGAACAACTTACCTTGTAAATGAGCTAAATAATCTTAAAGGCAACTTTTGCCACTTAAAGCAACTTGGAAAGAAAAAGGTGTGACAATTGTATGTGATGGATGGAAGCCTCTCATTAACTTCATGGCTACTTCCGGAAGTGGTCCTATGTTTCTAAAAGCTGTAAATTACTTTTGTGAAGTGAAGGATAAATATTTCATTGCTAATCTGATGAAAGAAGTCATTAACAAAGTGGGTCACCAAAATGTTGTACAAGTGATAACTGATAATGCAGCAAATTGTAAAGGGGTCGGAGAGCTTATTGAGATAGAGTTTCCTCACATCTATTGAACACCATGTGTTGTGCATACCCTTAACCTTGCATTAAAAAATATTTTTGTTGCAAAAAATGTGAGTGGCAATGAAGTAGTATATGATGCTTGTTTATGGCTTGCTAATATGTATGAGGATGTTGTTCCAATTAAGAACTTTATTATGAATCACAACATGAGGTTATCCATCTTCCAGAAGTTCTCTTCTCTTCGATTGCTTTCTGTGTCAGAAACTTGTTTTGCCTCCTAGATTGTGAAGTTTAGAAGATTAAAACTCCTCGGACGAGGTCTTCAAGCAATGGTTATAAGTGATGATTGGTCTTCTTACAAAGAAGATGACCCTGGGAAGGCAGCCAAGTTGAAGGAAGTAATTTTGTTGGATATGTGGTGGGATATGATAGATTACATCATTGATTTCACAAATCCTATCTATGATATGATTAGATATTGTGACACCGATAAACCATGCCTCCACTTAGTTTATGAGATGTGGGATTCTATGATTGAGAAAGTGAAGATTGCAATTTTCAAGTATGACGAAGTACCACTTTCAGGCACTAGTAAGTTTTTTGATGTGGTATATAATATCTTAATTGCTCGGGGGACAAAGAAAAACACTCCTCTTCATTGTCTAGCCCACTCTTTGAATTCAAGGTATATGTTCTTACACTTAACTACTTAAGTAAGTAACTATTAAATTTTTGTGATGTAAACATTTCCTATAACTTCCTTTTTTTTTAGTGTTGAAGATTTTACAGTGATGAATGGCTAGTTAAGGACTCTTCTAGAGTTGCTGCTTATAGGGATGGTGAAATATCTCATGAAAGAATGAAGTGCTTTCGTAGGTTATTTCCTCTCAGTGATGATCTTAGCAAAGCAATGGATGAATACTTACTATTTTCTATGAAAAGTGGGCCTTTTGAGGATCTAACTATCATGTTAAAGATGGCCACTATGGAACTTAAGAGTTGGTGGGCAAATTTTGGTGCAGAAACTCCTCTCCTTCAAACTTTAGCATTTCAGTTACTTGGGTAGCCCACTTCCTCTTCTTGTTGTGAGCAGAATTGGAGTACATACAACTTCATTCACTTACTTAGAAGGAACAAATTAAATCCTAGTCGTGCACGAGATTTGGTTTACATTCACCACACTCTTCGTATTATATCAAGGAATAGTGCACAATATGAGGAAGAGAACACAAAGATGTGGGATGTTGGTGGAGATAAATTTGATTCCATGACAGGAATAGGATTTTTAGAGTTTGCGGACCTCTCTCTTGATGAGCTGGATCCGGAAAGAAATTTGATCGTTGAAGATTGAATTTACCTCTTTCATTTATGTTTTTAAGACATTAAATTCCGTAGTATTTCTTCTAAGTTGTGTTGTATGGTATTCGTATCAGTGCAACCTAGGTCCTCCCCACCCACCTTTTTCATAAGTTAAGATTTCATTAAAATCCCCTCAGACTAAAATTGGACCATCAAAATCTTCACATAAAGTTCTAATCAAAGTCAAAGTTTTGCATTTGTTTCCTACCTTGAGCCAACCATATAGTCCCACAAACCTACAACAAAGTCCTTCATCAGTTTTGACATCGCCACAAATATGATTTTGAGAGTAGGAAACGAGAGAAAATCAATAGAATCATTCCAGTAAATACACAAGCCACCAGACAAACCAATGTTATTAACACTGAAAGCATACGAATAGCCAAATCTATGCTTTTTATTCTCAGCAATGTTTTTATTAATTTTAGTTTCAGACAAAGATAAAATATCAGGAACTAAAGAATTGCACCACTTAGGTAGTGCCCTAACTGCATGGGAGCTAGCCAACCCCCGGCAGTTCCAACATAAGGTACTCATTGTGGGAGGCGGGGTTGATCCATGTCAACCTCCGCTGGACTAGCAAATGAGAAGGATACCCCAGGGCCAAATTTACTCTGCTTCCCAAATGATGCCTCTTTCGTTTATACTTCACCAGAATTATGAAGAAATTTTCTTTTGCTCGCAAGGGTAGGTAGAATGTCCATGGAACTGTCAATATCCCTATCAATGCGCTTCCATGTCTTCTTTGAGGTGCCAAACTCCCCTAGCTTCTCTGTTGCTCCTATAACCCCGTGCTCAGTAACTTGGCTTTTTTGATTTTTTGTCAAAGGTAAACTGGTGGCTAGTGTTTCAACATTGTTAGGGGTCAGAGAGGTGCTCAAGGAATGCTGCTTGTCAAAGTTAGGTGGAGCTAATGGGACCTCCTTATCAACATTGATCAGATTTTCACCTATGATTGGGTCTTGATGTGTGATCACCTGTAAGCTTTCAACATTCTTCTCAGGTGCAGCTATTGTCTTTGAACTAGGGGAGAAGAAAAGTTTTTGTGCTACTCCTGGAGGGCCTTTGCGGATTACACTAGGGTCATGGTAACCTGGTAGTCTTACATTGTTGTCCTTGAGCTTAAACTCCCAGCTCTTCCCCTTCTCCCACTCAAAAACAGAGATACGAGTAGTCTTTTTTGGTGAAACAACAAGCCACAACCCGTACTCATATACAACATTTTCTTAAGTGATTACTCTTCTACAAGTTGACATTTGATGTCCGTATGGTCCATACGTCCACAATAATAGCAAAAATCAGCAAGACGGTCATATTGAATGTTGTACCTATTCCAGTTGGGATCCGATAGCCCCTATCCGAGATCTGTGAAGACCCTATCGTCCAGCTAAGAACCTACACAGGAAATAAGGATTAACTAATCCCGGGGTGAATCTGGGGATAACCACTCTGATGAAAAATTTAGAAAGTGTTTAAGAGAAAGAAGAGATGATATGAAGAGCGAGAGAGAGAGAGAGATAGAGTAATAAATACTACCTCTTAATTAGGATAAACCCACCTATTTATAGTGATTTTAACTGCAAGGTGGCTGCATGCCATGCAAACCACTTTATGCCAAGTGTTGATTAATTGACGCCACGTGCTAATCTGCAAGAGGTCGATATCTATGTCGTTTTGCGAACTTACCGATATGACTATTATGGCTGAAAAACCGAACCTGTTAAGTCTGTAAAATAATAGATATCAGCACTATACATGTTATCGGTAGCTCCCCATACAACTAGCCCCCCAAGTGAGGACGTTAGAAGACCTAATGTTCTCACTTATCTAGCAGAACATCCAATCCTGATCGCAAGCATTTCGACTTTCAGAGTCTTAGAAGCAACTCAGTATTATATGTTTCTTGCACTCTGTCTAGCACTTTTCTCACAACTCTAGGCGTTGTCACATTTGGGTTTGTTGAAGTGAGGCTAAGAGTGTGAAACATCTATATTAAAAATCTAGAAAATTAGGAGCGAAAAAACTAACACGAAAAAACTCCGTTTTTCACCCAAAAGTAACCTTGTTTGCCGGCTGCAAACAAACAAGGTACACTATGATAAATTGGGAGCGAAAAAACTCCGTTCCCAGACAAAGTGACCTTGTTTATCGACCGCAAACAAGGTACCTTATGATGAAATCGGAGCGAAAAAACTCCGTTTTCCCCCCCAAAGTGACCTTGTTTGCCGACCGCAAACAAGGTACACTATGATAAATTGGGAGTGAAAACTCCATTTTTCCCCCAAAGTGACCTTGTTTGCCGATTGCGAACAAGGTACACTATAATAAATTAGGAGCGAAAAAACTCTGTTTTTCCCCCCAAAGTGATCTTGTTTGCCAACCGCAAACAAGGTATACTATGATAAATTGGGAGCGAAAACTCCATTTCCCCCCAAAGTGACTTTGTTTGCCGACTGCAAACAAGTTACACTATGATAAATTGGGAGCGAAAAAACTTCGTTTCCCCCCCCCCCCAAAGTGACCTTGTTTGTTGACTGCAAACAAGGTACACTATGATAAATTAGGAGCGAAAAATCTCCGTTTTCCACCCCCCCCCCAAACTTGTTTGTTGACTGCAAACAAGGTACACTATGATAAATTGGGAGCAAAAAAACTCCGTTTTTCCCCCCAAAGTGAATTTGTTTATCGACTGCAAACAAAGTACACTGATAAATAGGGAGCGAAAATACTTCGTTTTCCCCCCAAAGTGACTTTGTTTTCCGACTGCAAACAAGGTACACTATGATAAATTGGGAGCGTAAAAAACTCCATTTTTCCCCCCAAAGTGACCTTGTTTACCGATTGCAAACAAGGCCTACTTCAATGAGAAGCTGGGAGCGAAAAAACTCCATTTTTCCTCCCAAAGTGACCTTGTTTGCCGAATGCAAATAAGGTACGCTCTAACTATGCTAGGAATAGTCACTGTTTTATCATTTTAAAGGGAACTTAAAATGTGACGAAACATTTGTCGTTAATTGAGCGGCAGAATTTTGAATTTGCGAAAATTTTAATACCGTTGGATTTCTGACAGGGTAGTCATATCAATCGTCATTCCTTAACCCTCTTATATTCAGTTTTTCCATTTTTTTTATATCTCTTAATTTCTACTTTCACCAAATACTCTTTGTTAAAAGGCGAAGGAAATGCGAATCTAAAGTGATTGTTGTGTTTCTCATCACTGCCATTACTCTTTCAAAGCAAAATCAGGATTTAGTGTGAAACAGCTTCTTAAAGCATGCATTTGGTCAAACCCTTTAAGGTATTCATGAACCCTAAGTTTTAAATTTGCATGCTTTTGATTTTATATTTTAGCCTAAATTAATGTGTTAAATGTCTTATAGTAGTATCGAAGAATAACAACCTACCCTTAACACTGTTAGGCGTTGCCTCATTAGACAATCTTTGGGTAAAGATATCGGCAAACCTAAAGGAATCGCATCATCACTTTCTGACAACATTGACGACCCCTTTCAACCGTTATCTACTGAAGAACAAAAACAGGATTTCCTTCAGCATAAGATTTTGGTCGATTGCTAGAAAGTTGTCCGTCCTAATAACCCTAGCCTCCGTGATAACACTGAAGTTCTTAACGTCGAACCAATCAGTGTTCGGTACCATCTGCATAGTTTCGCCGACAAACCCAACCTTGACGAATACGATTCTAACGTTGGTAATATTCGTGTTAATACCTTTTCAATGCCAAGAGTCAAACAAACCAGCTACCAACCTAAGGCCATTGCCGACAAAGAAGGGCCCAGTAAAAGGGTTGGGCAAGCGCAGGTGGTAAGTTCCGACTGCTTTGAGTCTGAAAGAGGTTCTAAATCCCCTGTTCACGACTCTTCCGTCAAGTCTGTATTAAACGACGAAAACGAAGGGGGTAATAAAGTTAATCAGGAGGAAGATGCCAGTGCCGAAGAGAGGGATAGACTAATAGATCTAATGGCACAGGTCACCGAGGGAGAAATCCTTGATGACGAGTACAACTCTGAGACCGACGATGCCGACCATCGCCACCCTCTTAATTTGCCTGCCGACAGCAAAGTTGAGAAAGCCAAAGTTAGTGAAGCATGGCTCAAGTTGGCTCTTGAGAAAGACTACTGCCAACATGCCAAAATATTTTATAGGCTACCAAAAGGTTATGAGCTTACTCTTCCTTCCCCATCATCTACTGTTCTCAACTGTCCAGACGAACATGTTGCCATCTATGCCAAGCATTTTGATTTCGGCATCCGTTTTCCTCTTCATCCCTTCATTGCCAAGATCCTTAGGGGTTGGAATGTCTGCCTTGCCCAGCTTACTCCTCCTACTATTCGGGTCGTTGTTGCTTTGGTCTGGGTTATGTTGTATAAGAACTTTCTATTAACCCTTAACCTATTTCGAAAACTGGTGTCACTAAAGCGCGATGGGAAATTTGAGGGGTGGTGGTCGCCATATACAACACCTCATAAATACACTGTCCATCCAAAGTTAACCAGCTGTAAAGGCTAGCAAGATAAGTTCTTTTTTATGCGTGTCCCTGAAGATTTTCCTATCAAGGGAACTTTTTATCGTCCTCACCTCCGTTTTGGCCATATTGCAAATAGGGAGCTTGGTAAGCAGGAATGCAGGGCTTTTGACTACTTCGACATCGAGGAAATTAATGTTGGGGATGTTAAAGTTCATATTGCCCCTAAAGTTTGGGTGCCGAATGTGAAGTATATTTTCGGCAATGCTCCATTATCATATGTTGGTCTGTGTTGGACTGATAACTATGGTATTGGCCTTGTATTTTATTACAATTCGTGTTTATGTATTTCGGTTGCATCTCAGCTTCCTTATTGGCATTCTCTCTTAGTTCTCCTCTAGTTGTTTAACAAATAGGTCCATTTTTTTGTTGTAGGCGTTGAGAAGCTAGATATCAAGATCTTGGGCCTTTCTGTTGATGGTAAGAGAGTTCTCAGACGCTGCCCTTAATTGCCAAAGCCTAGCTACGACACTCTAGTTTCATTCTACATTCCTGCCCCCATTCGCAATCCCAAAAGAAGAGCTGAGGAAATGGCCAACGACAACGTTAGAAGGAAACAAATTGTGTCTCTCGCCAATCGGCGTGGAGGTGCAACTAGGGCTACTGGCTTAAGGAAGGATGATGAGCAGCCAACCAAAAGATCTAGGTAAGGCCTGGATCATCAGAAACCATCATCCCCCAAGTATCTCGAGGCCCGAAAATATAAGGCGATAGATTCCTCCCATGAGCCTGCAAAGAAGATAGTGCCGGCCGGAGTTACCGTAGAGACTATCGTAGACTCTCCTCCTCTTCCACATCCTGATGCCGCTATTCTGCCTGAACCTCAACCAAGGGTTATTGTCGGCTTGGATGTGAGTGCTCCCGGCCTTGTATATCGTGCCAACCAATGGATTGAACGTCCATTAGGTAGACTTCCTGATGAGGTTATTAAGAGATTCTCCCTCCCTGAAGGCCATTAAACAGATCGGTGGAAACCCGAGTTTGACATGTGCCGAAATGAGTCCATTTTCACCGATGACCCAATGCGGGGTGGAAATCTCGGATATCGGTTTCTTCGCAACCTGGCCACTCCTGTTGATAGGCCTGCTGGTCTTGTCAGCCCAATAGCTGCTCAACATATGCACGACTTGATGAAGGTGTCTCTCTCGACTTAATCTATACAAAATGCCTTTATTACTTTAATCTCAGCTTACATTTTACCCTTTTTCAGGCCGTCTCCCTCTGGCATCAAACTTGTTGAAATGTATCGGCATTATCAAGAGCAACATCATCAGGCCTCTTCAACCTAAGAGGCTCTGCTAACAGCCCTGAACAACGCCAACAAAGCTCTTGATGGAATCAGGGCAGCAAAGAAGAAAGATGACGAGGAGTTAACGGCTCTTAGAGCGAAAGCCGGCAAGTTCGAGGCTATTGAAAAGGAAATCGAGCTTCTTCGCACTCAGCTGATCGAGAAGAGTAAGGCTGTGGAGCAACTGCCACTATTGCAAAAAGAACGTGATGACGCCAAGAGATCTATCAGTCATCTAGAGGAGAAGGTTCAGAGGATGGAGGCAGACAAGCCTGACATTCGGCAAAGAGTTGTTGGCCGATATTTGGTGTCCGCAGATTTCATTGAGATATTGCAAAACCGTTATGCCGGTGGGTGGACTACTGCTCAAAAATGCGTTGTTCAGGTTACCAGCTGGAAGAAAACTGACTGGGCTAAAGTTGAGAAAGCTTTTAACGACAAAGCTCATAAAGTTGCCACTGGTTTTGAGCAGCAGGAATTCGCTAATGAGGATCTCCTCAATGCTGCGCCTAGCGGAGATGATGATCCCGTGGATCCCAACATTTTGAACTCTCCAGAGCCTGAAATTCCGCAAGCTTGAAGGGGCGGGCAGTCATCAGCGACATCATCATGTGGCTCCTGTGTGATAGGGCCTTATTTGCTTTGACATTTCATTTAGAATCTTTGTTTTTGTAGGACTTGTAATTTTTTGACAATGCTGTTTTATCGGCATGTACCCTTTTTTGTGATGATGCATGTCGATTTAATTCTTAACATTTTTATTTCTGCAAAGAAATCTCTTACTATCGTAGTTGCTATCAATGTCAGATTAAAAGTTTACCTCATGTGCATATACTTGTTTTTGCTTCCAATATTTTATTTTCCACAACATAAAAATTTCAATTAGATAAAACCTCAAAAGATTTCAGCGATGCCTTCCACAATATCATTTGTAAAGAATTTCAACTGCCATGTTCTTCATAACACTTAAACAATTATGATAGAGCCGGTGTTATTACCGGTTTATGAAGACTAATTTACCGGCCATTTTCCACACAAATTTTTTGATTGATTGTATACTTTATCTGAATAAGTTAAAGTTAAACTTGTTTAGGATTTTCTCTAGGATGATAAAATTTCTCTTACTTCCGTTATCAAGTTATCCTGCTCCCCTTAGTAAATGTACTTGGGACACAGGTACATGCATTAAAGATCTAGGTTATTCTTTACCGGTATAAAAACTTTCATTATTGCCGTCATTTACTCCGTGTACTGCTACATCTGAGTATTGTTACCCTTTACTGGTGGTTCAGACTACAACATTGGCCACTCAAGCGTTGCATTTTGCAGTAAGTCGAGTGCCTTTCTCGGTGATCTGAGTCATGGTTACGCCTCAAGACGGCATATACCATGACTTGATTTGGCCGGTATTATACTTTGAACCAACAACCTCACGAGTTAATGATTACAGCTGATCAGGTTGTAAGCGCATTAACATCGTGGAAGTGCTTTTTAGCTGTCCATCCCATTCAACGATGGTATGTCAAATAGAGGATGCCTAATCAACATAAGTATTAGAATTTGCACCTTTTATTATTATCGGCATTATCTGACAAAGATAGTTTTAAATAAATTCATATTACATTTGTTTAAACATAAAATTTCTTAATTACCACTGCGTTCTAGACATTCTTCAATGGTTTTCCATCTAGTGATTCCAAATAATAAGACCCGTGCACAATTGTGTCTCTAATCCGATATGGGCCTTCCAAGTTTGCTGTTAGCTTGCCGTCAACATTACCCTTCCCTGTCGTTGTAGATCTTCGTAACACCAAATCCCCCGTGTTCAACGGGCGGTGCTTCACCATTCTATTATAAGCCCTTGACATTCTGTCCTTGTATGCTGCCGATCTAACTACAATTTTTTCTCGCACTTTCGATAAGAAATCTAATTGCTGCCGCAATAAGAGATCATTTTGCTCTTCACAGTAATGTTGGATTGTGAATGTAGGCAATGCGACCTCCGTAGGGATAACTGCCTCGGTGCCAAGCACAAGGTTGAAAGGCGATTCTATAGTTGCCTCTCGAGTTGTTGTTGTTGTATGAGATCTGCCCATAAGCCTTTCACCGCATCTTCTATCTTTTTCTTGAGTGTCGTTAAAATTTGCTTATTGGCAGCCTCTGCCTGGCTGTATGTTTGATTGAGGATGGCATACTGCAGCATACGCAAACTTCACTTTATATATAGCCAAAAGTTCTTATACAGGCTTGCAATCGAACAGCGATCCATGATCAAACACCATTTCCATCGGCAATCCAAACCTTGTGAAAACATTCTTCCAGATGAACTTCTTCACCTCAGACGCAGATATCTTTGTTACCTGTTTAGCCTCTATCCACTTAGTGAAATAGTCAATTCCTACAATTAAGAATTTTCTTCCACCTGTTGCCGATGGAAAAGGTCCTACTATATCCATCCCCCGTTGTGCAAATGGAACTGGATTAAGTATTGGTGTTAAGTTATTCGGCGGAAGGTTGATAGCTGGTCCATATTTTTGACATTTCTCACATCTTTTCACATACCTTAATGCGTCTTCATTCATTGTCGGCTAGTAATATCCTCATTTCATCGCTTTTAATGATAAAGCTCGGCCTCCCATATGATTTCCACAAGTACCCTCGTGCATTTTTTCGATAAGCCTAGCTGACTTAAAATCTGTGATGCATCTCTACAAATGCAGTGAGAAGCCCTGTTTAAACAATTGGCCGTTATGTATTATAAATCACACATTGTCCTTCCTCAGCTTACGCGATTCAGCCTTATCAACTAGTAACGCCCCATACAGAATATACCCTAGGATTTTGCCGTACCACTAACTGTCGTTATCAACACATAAGACTTGCTCTGAAGTTTCTTCGATACTTTTCTGTGTCCGGACTTCAACCATAACTATTCTCTCCAAATCATTGAAACTTGAGATTGCCGACCTCGCTAAGGTATCAGCTTGGGTATCTTGCACTCTTGGGACTAATTTCACCTCAAAATTCTCTAGCAGGGATGTTAACTGGTTGAGCTTTTCAAGATATTTTACCATTACTGGCTCTCTTGCTTCATAATCTCCACTAAACTAGCTTGACACCAGCTGCGAGTCTGTTTTAAAATTAGTCGTTTGGCCTTGGCTGCAATGGATAATTGGATCCCTGCTATTGTCGCTTCGTACTCTGCTTCGTTATTTGTATTTTTGTATTTAAACTTCAAAGCATACTCAAATACATCTCCATCTGGTGTCGTGATTACAACACCGGCACTCGAACCCGTCGTAGTGGCTGTCTACCGATACCTGCCCTGTTTCTAGTTCTTCTTCCTCATCATTGTAAGAGGTTTCTACAATGAAATCTGACAAAGCTTGCGCCTTTATAGATACTTTTAGCTTATAATCCAACTTATATTCTGACAACTCTACTGCCCATTTTAACAATCGACCCGACGTATCCATCTTTCGGAGTGACTTTTCCAACGGATTATTAGTAAATACTTGTACTGCATGAGCATTAAAATAGGGGCGCAACTTTCTTGCCGCTATCACTACAACAAAAACCATCTTCTCTATAACTGGATACCTGCGTTCTGCGGCATTCAGAACGTGGCTAACAAAATATATCGGCATTTGCTGTTTCTTTCTCTCCACCAACAATACTACTGCCACCGTTTTCGGAGAGGCCAAAATATACAACTGTAACGGCTCTTGTAACACCCCAATAATTCTCTCTTTAAACCAATGAGTACCCTGAACAATATCCAAGAGAATTACTGACGTGCTACCGCCACATGTTCAAACGTTAAGGCTATATCAGAAATTAGCAGCGGAAAAACTAATTCAGTTATAAATAAGTTTCAAAACCAATAAACAAAACCAAATTAAGTCTTAAAACTTGGAACCATTAAGGCCCTTATTCAAAACCCAAACTAGTGAGAGTAGTATTAAGATAAAACCGAGTTTAATAAATTCAAAAGTAAGTAGCAAAATAAATTATGAAAAGTAACCAACACTCCACTCAAAATCCCACCACCTATATGAGAATGCTGCATGTGTAAAAACCTGTGGTTAATATGCTCCCCAATATTACAAGTGTAAAAATTGGATTGTCACAGGGTCATTGAAAGGCGAAGGCCATGACCAAAGAAAGACACACAAAGCACGCAATTAGCAAAGCTAAGTACATACAAGCTGCGAAATATAATAAGAAATCCCTAGCATGCTACTAATAATCAATCATCACGCATTATTAAATTATAGACTCAACACACGATTCAACTGTCAGTTTTACTAAGACTTCACTAGTTAATAGTAGTTAAATCATTTCATTTTATTCATCGGATTAAGCAATAGACAAGGTTGTCCATCCCATGCTCCATTTGGAACATCAATAAAAGAAAAACCCCATGCCTCCTTTCGGAAACATCAATAAAATATCCAATGGCCACGGGCGCGACTCCGTTACCATAGCTAGTATGAGATCTCATCTAACTCCTAGTTTTTGAAAAGTGCTTGAAACAAGAGACTCGTAGATCAGACGGCCTCTAGAAAAGTGCACGGCTAATACCCTGTGTACCCCAACCCTTGATTGTCATCACTCCAGATGTGCACAAATCCAGAGTTTTATTGCTCATCCATCTTGCACTTTACGTGATTTACAAGTTTAGACTTGGTGATGACTCATGCAAAATAATACAATCAATCCAATATAAATTCAATCAAGTAAAGCAAGTTTCCAATTCAATTCTTGATTTATTAATGACAAGCAATATTTATTATTGATTTCTTTAACTTCCTCGATGTATAAACACCATGAGTGCATAAAGCACCCCACAACCTTAACCTCGTCTTATAAGACTTAAATTCTTCCTTTACTAATTCTATCTCAATAATCATGAACGAGTAATAAATAAATCATTTCACCAAATCACATACCTCTGCCTCTAAGCGCATCTAGCAAAATTAACGCATAAATAATACTTGCAATATAGAATAGTGCACAACATACGAAAATCACAATGTATAACCAAACAATTTAGCCCAGTCTTCTCTATACATGATACTAAGTTCTCAATACATCCCTAAACGTGCATCTAAAGGCAAGGTTCCGTAACTCGTACGTACCTTGTATAAACGAGTCGGTTGGCCACTTTAGAAACTAGAAGTCGCCTTCTACAAAGTCCTCTCCTAAACCAAACAACAAGAATTAAATCAACACCCAAGCAAATAAATTTAAAGCAATACGAAACTATTTTAAAACCTCTTAAACCATCAAAATAATGCCTTTAAGTTGTTCCCATTAGTCAAAGTTAATAATTCAATAGTTCACTATAAGTTTATATGCTAAAATCATGAAAATATAGTGTATATTATAAAATTCCAGCAAGTTTTACTTACTTACACATGCTGAAAATTCGTTTTATTAATAGTTTTTGCAATTCAAATAATCTATACTTATCATATTGCATAAATAGTTGTTTAAAACATGTAGAAGCATTCTAAACCTTTATTTTTGGCTCAAAAATAATAAAAATCAGATTATATAAAATCTGAAAAACAAATTAAATTGTAAATTTCAAACCTTTAATGATCTACATTCATAATTCAATAGTTATAATAGCATATTACACATTAAAACCTTAAAATCCTTCAAAGAAACAACATAAAACCCCAATTTCACAAAATATAAAATCTGGAAAATAATTTTAAGTATAAAATTGTGGGTTTTGTCATTATGAAATCATAGTATAGATAATTAACTTGCTTAACACGTTTTCAAGCCCTAAAACATGAAAATTCAAAGTATAAACCCTAATTTATACATAATATATATGAAATCTGAAATCTTATACCATATTGAAACATAGTATACTTCATAAATTTGCAATCTTTTATAACTCATATACATAATCAAACCATAATAATAACAATTTATGAACAAATTTTCAATAAAGATTAAAACTTTAATTAAATTAACAAAAAAAAAAGAAAAAAAAAAGAAAGAAGAAGGAGAGAGAAAAGGGCGGACTGTCGAAGGTGGGGTGGCTGCCTGGTGGTGTGCGGTGGTCGGCGGCGAATAGGAGGTGGCCGGAGAGGTGGGGCGTCGGCTGGCAGCGAGGAGCTTCGAAATTTTTTTTTCCTTTCTTGTGAGTGCCGTGAAAGAGGAGGAAGAGAAGTGAGGGGAGTGTAAGGGCTTTTGGGGTTTTTATTTGGGCCATAGTTTCCTAATTTTAATAGGAATAAGGATTGTGTGGGTTGGGCTTTAGTAAAATTTAAGCATAGGCTACCAAACTTAAAAGGGAATTATGATTTAAACTAAAAACTTAATGGTTTTAGCTTACTAATAATGAAAATCTTATTACTTTTACATTAAAATAATTCATACTATAAAATTAAAATAAAAATACTTGTATAAATAATAAATAAATATATTATAATTAAGTTGAAAATATGGGGGATTACAACTCTCCCCGCTCAGGCCTTGCTACTATTGGCAAGGATCTTAAATGATTCCTCTCCACTTTTAGAGCTTCAGTTTGATCTTTCCCCCAATCGAAGGTTTTATTCTGCCGCAATGTCATAAAGAACGGGAGGGCTTTCTCGGTAGATTTGCTGATAAACCGAGTTAAAGCTGCCATTCTGCCTGTAAGTCTTTGTATATCACGAATAGTTTTTGGATGCTTATTTCAAGTATTGCGTTCACCTTTTCAGGATTTGCATCAATACCTCGTTCACTCACCATAAACCCTAAAAACTTTCCTGACCGAACCCCAAACACACACCTCTCTAGGTTCAGCTTCATCTAATATTGCCGCAAAGTATCAAAGGTTTCCTTTAAGTCAGCAATATGATCTTCTTGAGCTCTGCTCTTCACAATTGTATCATCCACATACACTTCTACATTCCGGCCTTTTGGCTTCTCAAATATCTTGTCAACTAAATTGTGGTAAGTCGCCCCAACATTTTTCAATCCAAACGACATGGTCCTGTAACAGTAGACCCCCACATCTGTTATGAATGTCGTCTTCGCCTGTCTGGTTCATGAAGGCTTACCTGATGATAACCTAAGAATGCGTCTAGGAAACTGAGCATAGCATGACCGGACGTGGAGTCTACCAATCTATCTATCCGAGGCAACGGATAGCAGTCCTTGGGACAAGCTTTATTCAAATTCGTGAAATCCACACACATTCTCCATTTACCAGTCGACTTTCTCACCATAACTACATTAGCCAACCATTCAAGATATGTAGGGTCTATGAATCCAGCCGCTAGAAGTTTGTTGGCTTAAGATTATATTGCTTCAATCTTCTCTATTGAGAAGTTTAACTTCTTCTGTCTTACTGGTCTGAAATTTCTGTCAACATTCAGCTTATGCACCATTACATCAGGGTGTGTATCCCAGGCATTTCGTCTGCCGAGAAGGCGAACACATCTACATTCTCCCGTAGTAAATAGATCAGATTACATCTTATTTCCGCATCCATATCTGCCCTTACCTTAACTGTTCGGCCTGGAACACCTGATTGAAGCTTAACCTACACCATCTCTCCTCCCGGTGTAGGCCTTGGAACCGTCATCGGTCTAGTTTTAAAGTTCTCCATCGATAAGTCTTGCACTGATGGCTCTTTGTCCCTCTTTAGACTGTTCACAACCGGATTTTCTCAAATTGGGTTTTTTAAGGCTGTCACATAACAAGACTTTGCCATCACCTGCCCTCCGTGTACCTTTTCCACATTTCCCGGATTGGACACATACGCAATGGTCAAATGGTAAGTCAACACCATTGCCTGCACATCATGTATAATCGACCTTCCGAGAATGGCATTGTATGCCGATGGAACATCCACTGTAAGGAACTCTGCCATTACATCCCTTGCGGCTGATCCGTGACCAAACCGAACCGGCAAGACAATACTGCCTTCCCGCCATACCGTTGATCCATTGAACCCAATCACCGGGTAAGACATCTGCATCAAATATTGCCTTCCTATCATCATTTCATTGAAAGCCTGCATAAAAAGAACATTTGCTAAACTGCCTCCATCCACCAAAACTCGCTTTATGTCAGCCCCGTTAATCGTTGTTATCAATACCAAGGGATCATCATGAGGAAAAACAATTCCTCTAGCGTCCTCTTTGGTAAACACCACATCGGGTATACCTGCAGGTCGAGGGAGACTATCGGCATCTAGAGCATTTACAATATGGTGATACTCAGACGGATTCTTTCTTGCTCCACTTATCATTCCACCGTGAATTGATCCATCAGTTATCACGTCAATTTTCTTCCCTATTGACAATGGTGGCTGCCCACCGTTTCCCTGCCAGTTTATTCCAATCTATTGCCTTTCGGGCCTCACCTCTTGCTACTGACGTTCTAACTGCCGATAAGGTGGCGGCAACTGACTTCCCCCCTTTATGCAGACGATATTGGGTTAAGTGCCCCTTCCTTATCAGCTCCTCAATGTTATCCTTCAACTGCGAACACTCCTCGATGTAATGCCCAATATCTCGGTGAAACATGCAATATTCTTCACGTCTCTCCCCTTGGCCTTCATCGGTACTGGCCTCATCTAATCTTCTCTGTTCTGATTCACAAAGTAAATTACAGCCCTCGGTGTGTTCAATGGAGTATAATTCCTATACCGCATTGGTGCTCTTGCACCCCTAGCCTCCTGCCGACTCCCCCCCCCCCCCTCACTAGGGCCGGGGCTTTCGGCCTTCCACTTCCTGAGGCTGCCCCTTCAGATGAATGTTGTACTTTGTCTGTCGGACCAGCCCTGCTACTTGTCTTCATCAACTCTTCACTCTTTATGTAATCATGGGCCTTATTAAAGGCTGCTGCTAATGTCGGTAAATTTTTTCTTGGCAGATACCGCTTAAACTCTGAATCATATTAACCATTCATCAATGCCATAACGGCTATCTATTGCTGTAACTTTGGTATTGTGTTTGCTTCATTATTGAATCTTCTGATGTAGTCCCTTAGAGACTCATCCGACCTTTGCCCTACTGCCATCAATTCCCCCGAGGTTCTCTGTCGAACGCTGTTGCTGATATACTGCCCTACAAACATCTTTGTCAACTTTTCAAAGCTGTCAGCTATGCTATTTCCCAGGTTGTTAAACTAGTCTGCAGCTGCTCCAGTCAAGGTGGTCGGAAAGACCTTACACCAGACGGCATCAGAATTGGTGTATAAAATCATGTGCCCTTCATAAGACGTTATGTACCTGCTTGGATCACCCCTTTCGTCATATCTACACGTCGGCATTTGAATTTTCTCCGTTGGTTGATCCAAGATATCTTGCATAAATGGTGATGCCCTTGGCTGGACAACTGTTCGCACCACCCCTTGCCCTGCACTGTGCAGGCTTCTCTGCCGCTAATTTCTGGTGCTAACGGCGCGACTAGAAGACTTTGTCTTTGTCTCCCGGGGCGGTTGTGCGTGTCCTTGCCGGCGACACCTCTTGGGAAGGATGCCTCGGTGAACCTGTTGCCTGATGAAATTGACTATTAAGGTTCACAATCGGCACCCCTTCTCCAGCTTGAGTGGTACCAACTCCGGCCTCTTTCCTTTTCTTACTCATTGCTTTCATCACCCTGGTTGCTATCCCCAAATCCTTTGGGGTAAACTCAGCCATGGGATCTGATGTTGTGCCAACATGTCATTCTGAGGTTACTGGCATATTGAACCGATTCCCTTCTAAGGTATGAGTTTCATCCTCTATCTCAACCTCTGGGATTAACGTTTTGTTTCCAGAGTTAATTATTCTGCTAACTCCATTATTACTTCCTAGTGTTTCTTTATTTTCGGTCATAATTTTTCTGTGTTAGATCATTACGCGATAGAAGTAATCACTAATCCCCCTCCTTCTAGCGCCAAATTGTTCCAGTTAGGATCCGACATCCCGTATCCGAGATCCGTGAAGACCTTATCATCCAACTAAGCACCTACACAGGAAATGAGGATTAGCTAACCCCGGGGTGAATCCGGGGATAACCACTCCGATGATAAAGTTAGAAAGTGTTTAAGAGAAAGAAGAGATGATATGAACAGAGAGAAAGAGAGAGAGAGAGAGAGAGAGAGAGAGAGAGAGAGAGAGAGAGGGGGGGGGGAGGAGAGAGAGTAAAAAATGTTACCTCTTAATTAGGATAGACCCACCTATTTATAGTGATTTTAACTGCCAGCTGGCTGCATGCCATGCAAACCACTTTATGCCAAGTGTTAATTAATTGACGCCACGTGCTAATCTGCAAGAGGCCGATATTTATGTCGTTTTGCAAACTTACCAATATGACTACTATGGCTGAAAACCCGAACCTGTTAAGTCTATGAAACAATAGATATCGTCACTATACATGTTATCGGTATCTCCCCATACAGTACCATTTCGAGGATTGTGATCCAGTTGCAATTTTAATGCCCCTACGCAGGGGATTATTAATGTCAACCGGAATTTTGACCCTCAAATATTCGTCCCAACCAAGCGGATCCGAATAATCATAATTAAGAAATCCTCCTAAATGTTCCCCAATTTCATAGGCAAAATCCGCATTTATACGTGTATATTAAAAAGCGTTCCTAAAACAGAATATGTTCCCTATGACTTGAACTCAAGACCAATAAGTATTAAATTAAGAGTCTTACCATCTTAGTCGTTTACTAATTGTGTTTTTTTTTATCCAACAAAATTATAGTTAACTTAGATAAGTTAATTTGTGTCTTATTATACTATTTGTTTTCATTATGTAATGACTGAGTTTGACAATTAAAAAATATTTATAGCAAGGGTTTAAACTCGAAACCAACAAGGCTTATTATCTAAACAATCGAATTTGATTAGCAAATTAAACATGTACAAACTACTCGAAACCAACAAGGCTTATCATCTAAACAGTCGAATTTGATTAGCAAATTAAACATGTACAAACTAGCAACGCGGATCATCGCCCGGACCACAGACTACTTTCTTTTATTAAAAGGCACGTCTCTGATTCGAGTCCGGAAAGGAGTGTTCACAAAGCGAACTTCGGAGGGTTGTTCATCGCCTGCAATTTCAGTTAAGAGCATTAATTTCTTGTCAAAGAACCATGGACAGCCTTCCAACACCCTCTTCTTATCGTACTCATTGAAGAATTGAAAGACAAATAAGTTTGTCTCCACCATCCGAATCGCCACATTGTCCCTAACTCTCCGGACATTGAGGAGGGTGCGATTCATAGCCTCTATGTTGAAGGGTTTGCCCGTCATCAATTTCCCAACCAGAGTCAATGGTATTGAGTATTTGAATTGTCTAGAATTGAACAATTTAATATGTTTGTAATAATTGCTTGATTTTCTAGTGTAAAAACTTACGACATAGATGTCGAACAATTTTATTAATGTTGTGATTTGTATTGTCAAACAATTAAATAGTATTATTGTTGTAATGTTGTACTTTATTTTTTTACTACATTTTATGTACTTAATTATTTAGTTTTATATATTTTTATTTAAAAATAAAAATTGTTAATTAATAATTAGCAATAAGGTGTAGGTTGAAATAAAAAATAATATTATACAATTATTTAATAATGTAATCTTTTTTTATGACTCAATTACATTATTATAGGTACATACTACATAGATTTGGGTCAAAAATAAAAAAAAAAAAAATCACTAAAACCCCTTTAAAATCAAAATCATGTCGCGGTCGCGACAAATGCATCTGTTTCGTTCCCGCGATGCCGAAACCGTTACCGCGATCGCGACGAAACCGTATTTTCGAACCATGATTCTAAATTTCAAAGTGCTCTTTACAAGTTACAATGTTGTATCCAATACGCAAACAATTCAATATTTTCATCTTATTTTCATTCAATATTCATCACCAAAATAATCTAAAAAACCAATCTCTTACACAATAAATTGAGCCTACAATAACTAAGTATTACAACATGAATAGGGAAAAAAAAAAAAAAAAAACAAAACAAAAACAAACAAAAATTGGGTGTTGATAAATTAAGGCATTTACATTGTATACAACACTCTATTCCATCACTGGAATTCAGAGTTACCCATCAAAATAGCAGGACAGTTCTTTGTCATATATGCTCACTCAGCCCTTGTCAGTGGAATGCTTCCACTATAGTGAAAGAGTGAGTTATCAGAGTAAGGATGACCAAAGTTCCCTCCACTGACTCCGTCGTAAGTCTGTGAAGATGGTGCAGATTCAGCATTCGGGTTCATACCTGCTAGCTTCACAATATTCTCGATTTCTTTTACAACCTCACCCATAGTAGGCCTATTAGTTCCTTCGTCTTGTACACACTTTAATGCCAAATCCACAAATTTCTCTAAACCAACTAGTGTAGTTGTATGTGTAAGAAGCAATGGGTCCATTACTCTATGAAGGTTGTATAAATCTTTACTCCTGTCCATTGCTTCTTTGACCTCTCTCACTATGTATTTTCCATCTTGTATTGGTTGTCTCGCTGTTACCATTTCCAACATAACCACCCCAAAGCTAAATATATCGCTTTTCTCAGTCAACTGATTAGTCATGAAATATTCAGGATCCAAATATCCCTGCATCAGGAAAGAAGACCCATGTCAATTGTTATACAATTTTGATTTAAGAAACATAATTGCATGTTCAAGCAGGGACAGCAGTACAAGCAACTAATCTAGCAGAAACACATTGAATGATTCACTCTCAGTATGATCAGTATACGCCAATTATCAAGACAAATATGCATGACATGTAATACAGCTGAAGTCAGAATGCTGCTTGCGTGACATGCAAGTGTGGTTCATGGAAAAACAATTTCACAAAAGTGTCCAAAATGTCAAAGTTCATAAGGACTTGCTCAAACTAGGTGGTAAGACCAAATTCAGATGATCTGGTATATTGATTTTTAATGCCATCCAATGTCAAAAATATATAAACACCGATTCATGCTTTTAAATATGGAAATAAAGCAAAATTTTATAGGAAACCTGATATAAAATATTTCATAAGAATGAAAACTAAGGATTAGAAACTGACCATTGTTCCCTTGACTTGGGTAGTAACATAACCCTTCTGATCAGTGTCACCAAACAGCTTGGAGAGACCAAAGTCAGCAACTTTTGCAGTCAGGCATTCATCAAGTAGGATGTTGTTTGACTTGATATCCCTGTGTATGATTGGTGGATCAGCAAGCTCGTGCAGATATTGCAAACCCCGAGCAGAGCCAAGGGTTACCATCAACCTTCTTATCCAATCCATTTGAATACCAGACTTTCCTGCACAAACCATCATTGTATCATTAGAGATGACCACATAATAAAATGAGCATCAAATGATTATCTGACCAAATTAAATTTACGAAGGATTATAATTGGACTATGACAATTTTAGAATCATATATCAAATAAAAATCCATACACATCTAAAAATCATGACATGGAACAGTGGCATCAGAGTAGTAATAATGGTACCTTGCATGAAGTTTAAAGGTTAAGAAAGGTACCTGAAAGACTTTCCATTAGTGTACCATTTGGAATGAATTCATAAACCAATGTCTGTTCTCCTTTGTCGAAGCAGAATCCAACAAGTTTCACAAGATTCTTATGATGAACCCTTGATAAAAGCTCTACCTCATTTTTGAACTCTCGACTACCTTGCATAGATCCTAGCTGAGATCTTTTGATAGCAATCATTTGGCCATCAGGAAGAATTCCTTTGTAAACCTGCCGAATTTAAACTAATTGGTCAATTACAAGGTATCAGTTGTTTCAAGACTAATAGGATTCATTTTGCAGAAAATCAAATATTTTAAAAATGAAACATCTGATTGAAGACTAAAAAGGGACACAAAAAATTCATGACATTAGCAGCAAGACGAGAGAAAACTAAATTATGATTCATTTTAATAAGAATGTGAAAGACAACCTTTCCATAACCCCCGGAACCAATGTTGTTGGCTTCAGAGAAATTGTGAGTACATTTCTGCAGCTCTTCAAATGTGAAAAACCTGGCTCCTTTTAGCTGAGGAACGTCACCACCGGTTCCATGTTTGTCCCAAGATACTGTAATGAAGAACATCTGATCAGAAAGCTTCATAAAATTCATTTTACAGTCACAAATTTAGATAAAGCTGATAGCTACCAAATGGATCAGATTGCTGTTTTGCCTTCTTTGCTCTTTTCTTTTGATTAAATGCATAGCCTCCAGCACATATCAATAGCAACAATAGAACGGAACCTCCTACAGCAGCGCCAACAATTATCCCTGTATGACTGTTGTTTCCTGATTTTCCTGAAGATGCAGCAAGTCTCAAGTCAGAGGAAATCTATTGATGTGTAAAGGCTGATAGCAATGGCAAATCAAAATGGAAAACAAAGATTTATGTTAGGTTCTTCACCGTCAAAATGTGTGTAGATATCAGCTGCAAAAACATAAGGACCATACGTGTCAAGTGGCTTATAAGTCTGGTTGCTGAATACAAATGCAATTGAGATAATTCCTGTTCTATTGAAATAATCTTGTCCAAGTGGAAATACTTGCATCTTCACATTTAGGTAGCCAAATACATCAACACCTTCATCCTGAAGTGCGACAGACTCTACAGGCAGCCTATATTTACCAAGTGTGTCCAATAAATTTTTGTGAAGAGCATTGAAATAATCTGTGTTTCCGAAGGAAGATGGAGCCCTGAATCTTAAAATTCCAGTGAATGGATATGCACATTTGCAGGCAGGGCTGAAAGTTTTCTCAGAAGGACAACTGCGGACAATACAAGATGCTGGACTTGTATATCTAGATCCAGTATCCTGGTCACTTTTGCAGTAAACGATTTGCCCTCCATCATCACGACAAAAAGGATTATCAACTAGCCTGCAAAAAGTTGTACAATAATCAGAATGCTAAACAGAAATTTTCGGTTTGGTTTCATACTTTCCATTACTTTCCAATTTGCTCTGATTTATGAAGAGGTGAGCATAAGTTATCTAGATGTATTTCCCAATTATGAAATTTGAAAATTTAATTGGATAGTCTGAGAAAGCTTACGTCAATGTGAAATTGTGTTGAGGTGCCACTGTGGCTGCCTCTATGGAATTGTTTTGCAGATCAATGAGCTGCAACTCTCTGCTGTAGTTGTCACCAATTTTAAAAGTGCCATTAATTTGGTTGTTCCTCATACTCCTGTAAAAAAAGTAAAAAGAGAATTATATGTCATTAACAATAAAAATACAGCTATGCATAAATCATCATTATCCTTCAATAGCACCAAATTATTTTAAACGATTCACGTTAACTTAACACTCACACAGTCTGTAACTGAGGGATGTTGAATATTTCTTCTGGAAGCGGTCCTTCAAGTTTTGCTCCATCAATCATTCTGCCAGTAGAATGTTAGCAAAATCTTCTTCACGAGGAGAGTCGACATATGCTTATAGCTTATGATTACCATACATATTATATCAGGTTCTGAATAGATTATGATTAGAGATGGCCAATGAGGTAGGTCTAGGCCGAGCAAGCCATACGTCAATTTGGCTGAACAAATATATATAGTGTCATCTTCATTAGAGTCACGACTCAAATTTTAAAAACCACTATCAATTGAGTGAAATCTAACGAAGGAGTATATGTTTTGTTGTATCAAAGTTTGACTACACTCTCAACAATAACACTATCACAGGACATATGATGACTGAGATGGGCAACGATATGTAACAGTCAAATCATTAAAAACAAATAACAATATTAAAAACTATACATTATACCCGTCAGAATATATGAAAGAAAAATATGTGACAACCTAATCAAATTGCATGAACCTAATCATGTAAAGGAATGCCTTCTTCACAAATACTTTTATGAAGACTCGATAGGACAAAACCTTAATGTCTCTATATTAACCCTAACTTTCTATGTTTCTATAGTAAGCCTGTCATGTCAAGTTGAGAAGCAGAGAGGAGGGCAAAGAACATACATTGTTGTCAGAGACTGTAAGGATGAAATCCATTGTGGAACTTCTGCAGCATCAAAAGAGTTATTACTTAAGTCCCTGTAAATCAGAAAAAAAAAAAAAATAAATAAATAAATAAATAAATAAAATAAAATCAACAAAAAATCATAAATTAGTGCTAAAATATTGTTGCAATTTGGAGGTATAAACAGAAAAAATATACCATATCATTATGAAAGCTAGAAGTTTAAACTGTCTATTTTCATTTTCCTTTGCAAATATCTTAACTTGGTTCAGGGATCACCAGCTAATAGAGCAGCAAACTCTTTAAAATAAAAATCTACAACAACAACAAAGCCTTAGTCCCAAAATGACTTGGGGTCGGCTAACATTAAAATCTACTATTGCTACAAAAATCATGAATAATAAAATGAGGAAGTACAAGAAAAAAGGTAAATCTGCACTACAAAGACTAAGAAATACGTAGAATGTGATAACTAGAAGCCTATTTGGTGATTCACCATACATAGGAATACCAAGCAATCACATATGATCACTTGACCAACACAGGCGCCTACTTCACTTATGACTAAGATATCGCTACTCTACTACAATGAATTGAAGCAAGTATATACACGTAAGCCTTATGACATAGCATTGAAAATGGGATAATGAAAGCTACAAATGCAAAGTAGGCTCTGTATATTGCTCGTAGTAACAATTTTAAGAGCTAAGTTAATGCCAAACCAACCCTAAAACAAGGCAAGATAAGTGAAAAGACAATGTAAAGATCTAGAAGAATGAGAACTTAATATTTTAATAACAATATTTGTTCTCAACCCATACAACAGACTAAATATGTTATTCAGTTCACACTTACAGTAAACTTAAAGATTGCATACGAGACAGATCAGGGATAGGACCAGTCAGTGCATTGTGGGAAAGGACCCTGAAATAGCAAAACCAAAGATCTGTTAAAAAAATGCCATAGGAGGATGAAGATTGGGTAAAGAAGTTATTGAAGGATCAGGCATGTTTTCATCATTTGCTTACAGCTCATTAACATTTGTTAGGTTGCCAATACTGGCTGGAAGATCACCGCTCAATGAATTTCTATCAAAACGCCTGGTACAGAAAGTGTAGTAGACTATTAGCAAAATGAAGTATCAGAGAATTAAAACAACTCTGCCTGGTTTAGTACTAACACGGCCTCCAGTGTGCTCACAAGACCTAATGATGAAGGAATGCTTCCAGTGAGATGATTGTTGTCAAAAAGCCTGACATTGTTAAATGTTTAGTATTAGTGAAAAGCTATGCTTTGAAACAAAACATTAAAAGTGAAAGAGGCAGTAAAATTGACTAGAACATTTATGTAACTTTTCAGCATCATTATGTACAAATTGCATAAAAACAAGCCTTTGTTTTTTGGTCAGAATACAAACTAGTCTTCACATCATGGAAGTGTTAAATTGATGTTTTCGTCCAGCATGATTCCCAGCAGATTAGCTATTAAAAATAAAGAAATTAATTGCTCTTGAACATCAATATTCATCATTTCAGAAGGGGGAATTAAAATTAAAAGCTGGGAATCTGGGACAATATTGTAAGCATAACTTGACGCCATCCCCTACATCATGTAATGACATCCACACAGAATATTAAGTCTGTGTATATGGTTCTGGTCAACTAGTTTCATGCATTGGTTACCATATCTGCAGCATATAGTGGAAAATCGAAAAGGTCCAATTGTTTATCTCAAGTTCAATTTTCATTTACCTAGGGAATAGCCATTAATTATCTCAAACTTTAACATGAATGCAAAGCAGAAAATGTGAAAATCCAGCAATTCAACTAAGTATCTACCCAAGTTGGAGTTATAAAGCACTTGAAAAATGAAAGTAATGTAGGAACTTATACAACACTTACACATGTATCAGTATCATGCTGGAGTTAAAAAGTTTAGCTGGGATTGTGCCTGAGAGTCTATTCATTCCAAAATGACTGAAAAAGGTTAAATGTTAAAACTAGTTAGATATTGTTCAACAACAAATGAATGCTAAAATTCTGAGAGGTACAGAGGAGTTATATTACATACAAGTGCTTTGTTTTAACCAAAAGATCTAGTCCAGGTGTGCTCCCATTGGAAATGGGAATACCTCCAGTGAGCTGGTTATCAGCAAGATCCAGCCAATAAAGATGTTTCAAATTTCCAATAGAAGCTGGGATTTCACCAGTAAATTTGTTTTCATTCAGAGATCTGCAAGGCACAAAGATTCCATGTTTAATTGTTCAGAATTTTACAAAATAAAATAACAATGAAGAAGACAAGCTTAATCTAAAAAGCTGAACATCTGAAACAGTTAGATTCTTACAGGTATACAAGCTGTTCTAGAGAACCCACTGAGTCAGGAATTCTTCCATTAAAACCACAGCCTAGAAGGATCCTTACACATTCAATGGAAAGGTTCACAAGTTAGTAATTAAGAAACAATAGTACAGTATACAATTTATGAAAGTTAAGATTCTCAAAGAATTATGAATATTTCTCACAAGTTTGTAAGCGCCTTCAGTTGCCCAATACTTGAAGGAAGAGGACCTGTAAGCCTTTTGTTATATGATAGATCCCTGAATAAGTTGAACAGATGAATGAAAAACTAGCAAAAATAAAATTTTACTGATATACATATATGCATAATCAGGAAGACAGATATTTTACTCTATATCCATAGTTATAATAATCCAATCTTCTAATATGCATATAAGCTACAATGAAAGTATCTCTGCCCAAGGCATATAATATCTAAGTTTACGAGGTAAGTGGATTGTGAAAACCTACAGAATTCGGAGTGCTGATAAAGATGCAATATCTCCAGTCAGTTGACCCTTCAAGTCCATATTCGCCAATGTTCTGAAACAAACAAAGACCATGTTCAAGGTCATCCACAGTAGAAAAAAGTGGTCTGCAGACTCAGTTTGTAAAGACTGCAACTTACATTTCAGTAATACGAGAATTAGTACAGCTAATTCCGTCCCATTGACTGCCACAAGGATCTTGACCAGACCAATTTGGGGGTAAATTTTCCCAGTCTTCTGTGAGAGACTGCAAAGCAACAGCTATACGAACATTCAAAGATTTTAGATTTTGAAAAACGAGATATTTAGATAAGTAACTATCTATGTATTGTTGCACACAATGTTAATGATGTGCACATATACTGAATTGAAAACTTGATAAGCAATAAATTTTTTCATCATATACCACTTGATCTAAAATCACATTCCAATTGCTGATTAATGTTTGGATAAGAATATTAAAAAGTCTACAAATAAGGAATACTAGCTCCACGATCTTCCAAAATAATAATAACGTTCTAATTAAAGATTCATACTAGTATATACTAGTTGAAATCAGCAGGATGCATACCATTTGTTCTGTGTCAGTGATCAATCACGTAAAATTAGAATACTAAATGCATCAGACAAGCGGTTGTCAGTGTGCACAGGAAATCATTGCACTTGGCACAACCTGCATTGCCACATAACTAAGGCTAAGCCTCAAGAACTGACAAGTCCTCCCACCACATAAGATTCTTGATGCTATGAATAATATAATCAAATCTTCTTTTTAATGGTGTACTACAATAGATTGTATATAGAGACACTAAAGTATTAATGTATCATAAATCACATACAAAACAATATTATGATAGATATATGAATCTTCCCAAACATCACATTAGTCAAGACCCGTAATAGATTATTGTTTACACCAGAAGAAATGCATACAAGTTTCTATCAACACTTCCAATCTTGGCACCTCGTGCCTGAGAAAAAAGCGGTCAATTAACCACATTGAACACATACATATTTGCTTTCCTATATTCGAGATACATAGACAACAAGGTAATGATAAACCAAGTTACAGAAATACTTCTGGAAACAACCTACTAAAGACCCTGAACCATCTATATAAATTCACATCAAAAAGCAATAATTATAGGGTAATGTTAGCATTATATTCACTCTTGAAAATTGAATAAAATTAGGAATTCACGACAAAAACACGCGTAACTCAATGTAATTAGTGTTTATATTTTTATGATTTTCTAACTTTACACAATTTTGTAGTGTGTATTTAATGCTTACATGTAGGCCTTATGTATAACATTTTCCATAATTATACACAGAAATTAAAATCAGAAGATTGAAAATAATTCAACATAATATAAACAACAAACAAAATACAGCATTTTGTAGGATAGACACATCACAGAAGCTTACCATCTTGAGTATTTGTTTGTGCTTCAATATCAAAAATTCTGCTGCAAACGAAGGCAAGAATCAACACAACTCTTAAACCCATCATTTCATAACCCAAAACTCTCATTTTTATGAATTTTTTTACCAGAAATTCTTGCAATAAACCACTTCAAAAATTGAAAAAAAATCAAAGAATTTTGATTTTTTTAATGAAACAAACAAATGAAATGTTGAGCTTAAGAAAAAAACTAAGAAATTTCATTCATCACTATAGAACAATAATACCTAAGACTCTTCTCCCTCAAAAGAATGCAATTCAACAAAGCTGTTTATGACTTCTTCTAAAGTTACATACTCCTTCTTTCGACCAACTAGGAATTAAAAAATTATATGAAATGTTAAGTTGCTGAGGTCAAACACCTTCATTTTATCTCTAAAATAAAACTTATACTACGTATTATTATACAACTTATTAAAAAAAAAAGGAAAATGATATAACCTACATATAAACATTAAAAACACTCTTGAAAATTATTTAAATTTAGAAAACCATGACAAAAACACGCTAATTACATAGATCTACGCGTGTTTTTCTTATGAATTCCTAATTTTATACTCCCTTCGTTTTTAAATACTTGCTCCACTTTCCTTTTTCGGCCGTTTTTAGATACTTGCTCAATTTCCTTATTTGGAAATCTTTTACAATATTTAATTAACTTCTCTCACTTAGTGGACCCACCATAATCATATGTATTAATTTCATATTATCTCTCCTCCAATTCCCCTACTACTTTTGCTTTTTACAATTTTTTTATTTTTTTACTTACCCCACTACCTCTATATTTTATTAGTTTCTCCAATTTCTCCTAAAACTCCGCGAATGGAGAAATAGAGCAAGTATTTAAAAACGAAGGGACTACAATTTTTAAGATTGTTTTTAATTCTTATACATAGCCTTTAGGCATTACCCTTAAAAAAATACATGCTCTAATCGTTTATATATATATGGCAAAAACATTTAAAATATTACCTAAAGTAGTATTAATTTGGGAAAGCATGAGAAAATCACGTGTCGATCGTTGAAATTAATACTAATTTAATCTTTCTACTTTTAGCTACCTTATCCAACGCCCTCGGGGCGTTCGTTAGTTTTTGCCATATATATATATATATATATATATATATATATATATATATATATATATATAGGGATGTCAATGGGGCGGGGCGGGGCGGATGTTGGCCTTCCCATCCCCATCCCCACCTAACATTTTCATCCCCATCCCCATCCCCATCCCCGCGGCGGGTCTAATATTCATCCCCATCCCCGCCCCGGTGGGTACAACTCCAAAACCATCCCCGCCCCACCCCCCCACTTGGATATCCATCCCCGCCTAATCCCCACCAAATACCCGCCTAATCCCCACCCAAGATCCACCAAATTTCCGTGTCTCAAATACACAATCCTACATAATTAATACGGATTATAATATTTAAAAAAAAATTCTTAACATTACACACATTTTTGTTTATAATATAAGTGTAGTACAAATATTATAATTAATATTTATTTCACGTAATTATTTTATAAAATAATATAAAAGTATATAGATGTGGGTATGAGGTGGGGATGGGGCGGGTACGAAGTGGGGCGGGGCGGGGATGGGACGGGTACAACTTAAAATCCACCCCCGCCCCATCACCCATGGCGGGTATCGTTTTCATCCCCATCCCCGCCCCACCACCCGCCAAACCGAGACCCATCCCCGCCCCACTGGGGCGGGGATGGGGCGGGTCTCCTACTTGACCCGCCCCACTGACATCCCTATATATATATATATATATATATATTCCGTCCCCAAAACTTCGGCCCTTTTGGCCTAATTTTAATCCCAAAATGATCGACCCATTTGCATTAAAATACCCACCAACTTACAACAATATTTGTGCAAAATTAGCTTCCCCATATAAATTTTTGTTTTCACACGTATTTTTAATACTTTATATGTCTACTTTTTTTACAAACCCTATGTAAATTTATCTTTCCAATATATTTTTATTTCTTTTTATTTAAGTTTCTTAATAACCGTAAAATCAACCCAAAAGGGTCGAAGTTTTGGGGACGGAGGAAGTATATTCTATTCAATTACTACACATTTGAAATTTAAGAAAATACTCCGCATTAAATTACTAGAATAGTGTTCACCTAAAAATATTTCTCAATTTAGTATCCATGTAGGTTCGGAAATTATGAACCTAATTTCTAATAAAATCCTGATAAATATGTATACCATCAAATTATTATTATTATTATTATTATTTTTTACACAAAGAGGGTTTTTTTCTATTACTTACTCAAATCTTAATCATGGAGAACATCAGAGATTACAGTATGTAGGATTTCTTCAAGCCAAACTTTCATTTATGCATATAACATATATCTTTATCAAATCAAATATCAAATTTTTTATCTTAAATAATGCTTACGATATCTTAATTTTATTTAGCATTAAGCCTCATCATTAATGCTTTTGTATTTTATTAATAGTAAAAATGGATATATGCACTATGGAGTATGAATGTGATGTAGTAATATAAATGTTTAAAAATTTTCTAACATTTGCTGACTTGCGAGTAATCAATAAAGGAGCATAACTGCACAAAGCAGCTAGGTTATGGATGTCCCTAGCAATGATATGACCAAAGCTAGAAATTTCATGCTTCCCCTGCTTTAAATAAGTGAATTGATTACTGCAATCCGTTTATAGCATATTTGTTATGGATATAAATTGTCAAAATAATATGTAACATGAAATATCAATGTTTGGAACAATGGTTAATTAAAACCCTTAGAGAATAGTATTGAGACTCCAATGATTTTTTTTTATTTAGACTTTAAATACGAAGCGATAAAAATTAGGTTTAGAGTTTTTCAATCCTAAGTGAACACTACTTTGAGAAATATTTTAAAGTGAACACTATTTTAGTAATTTCTTTATTTTTTAGCACCAATTTAGCAAATCGTTCCAAATAAAAGACCTCTTTTTTTCCGACAAGAATAAAAGACCTCATTGGATTCAAATTCCCATTTCTATTAGAAATAGATACTTACGTTAACGAAAGATATTAATATTTTAAAATTTGGGATTATTCATAAACTCCATTTTGGTCATCACTTGTAACTTGTACAAAAAAGAATACACCCATATGGAAAACTTAGTAAATTTCTTTTTTTTTTTTTCAAGTGTCTAATTGTTGTAATATTTTTTTTTTTCTAAAAAGTTTTACGAGTACTCTTTCTCTTTACAACCCATATTTTTACACATTTTAATTCCGACTTTATTCCTGAAAATTCTAATATAGTCTTATAACTTTTGACTACCATAATTTTTTTAAAATAGACAGCTAAGATTATTTATTTTTTAATTTATTTTTAATAAGTAATTTTAATTAAACTGACTTTATTTTACAAAGCGTCCCTCTTGAAAAAAAGGATGATTAATTCTTTCTCCAAATTAATATAGCAAGTAATTTTAAATGTCTTGATAAGATAATTGGTGCAACTAATCCGGTATACAAGGGTTTCATTTTGAAGAATAAAGAGTATGGAGTTATGCTTATGTAAATTATCAAAGCTCATCTTTTATTTTCCGGACCTTTTAAAAAATTTTAAAAAGATAAAAATAAAAGAATCCTATTACAGTATTTATGATAAAAAATACTACTGTACTTCCTATTAATCAATACATGACAAGAAAGTAACTCTTAACGTGGAATACTAATTTGACAAATACAGTTTGATTATATTATTTATGATAAAAAATACTACTGTACTTCCTATTAATCAATAGATGACAATAAAGCAACTCTTAACGTGGAATACTAATTTGACAAATACAGTTTGATTATATTATTAAGAATTTGACTAATGCTAGTTATCTCTTATTTCCACATGGGAGAAAAACATCCAATCTAGTTGAAGAATTATTTATATTAGAAATAATTAAATATAATATAAAATACAGAGAAAAGCTTTTCTGGCTGACTGAGTAATAATTTCCAGGTACGCAAATAAAAGATAATGAAGTATAGAATAAGTATTTAATTACAAGATAAACCAATAATACAAAGTTTTCATGGAGGTAGGTATCTCAACTACTTGAGAAGTTGAGGGAAAATGGTTTGAATGCTTCAACAAAGGTGTGCTTAGCTCCAACCGACTGCGTTGGTGTCATAGGCCGTGTGTGTATTGTCTTTGTTGAATACTCCCCAAATTGACATTTTTTTTTCTTTTTACTTTGCTTATTGCTACGTCTTGTACCAACCCTCCACGTTGAGTTTTGACAAGTATTTACTCATGTCATGGCGTTTCTCATCATTAGTCATCACAAATGTTAGAAGGGTAAAACTCAAAAATGGACGCTACTTAGGGCCTATACTGATTGACTGAACGAACTGAACTGCATGAATTTATTGGAGCTGAACTGAATTGAATTGAAATGAATATTTTATAAGAGAAAGAAATTAAGATAAGAATTGAACTAAACTGAATTGAACTAAACTAAACTTATTGGAGCTAAACTGAACTGAACTTATTGGAGTTGAACTGGACTGAACTTATTGGAGCTGAACTACACTGAACTGAATATTTTATGAGAGAAGGAAATTAAGATAAGAACTGAATTGAAGTGAACTTATTAGAGCTGAACTGAACTGAACTAAACTGAAAATAAGCTGAAGAGAACAGACCCTTAATTACAAGTTTGTCACTTGATATACAATTGATGTTATTAGGGATGTCAAAAATTTATTCCACTCGAAAAATTTATTTGAAACTAAATTGATTTTTGAACTTATTTGACCTAAATGTTAGATTTTAGGAAAACTCCTCTATATAAGGTATGAACCATTGATCATTATATATAGTGTTTACAAAACAAGCCCTAATTACGTTAGGAAACCTAGTGTGATAAGGATGCAAAATATATCCTAAATCTATGACAGATTTTATCATAATATAATATCTATCACACAGCTGCAGTCATAATGGGAGGAGGTCGCACGCTAAGAGTGGATCTCAAATCTAGAAAAAAGTCTCGTGGAAGGCCATTTGTGAAAATGTTTGCAAACTGATACTGTAAGGAGGGTGTGCCCATCGTAGGGGAACCTTCTCCTTATATTCCCATAACCCTTTAAAAGCCTAGGACTTTACACTTATTAGGGTGTATTAGGATTTGAATTCCTAACCGTTTGGGGGACCTTGAATTAGAGTTGATCCAATCATTATGCTTTTTTGTAAGAAACTAGTAAGGAGTCGCCAATGAGTTTTAGGAAAACTCATAAACCTCGTTCATGCCTTTCTCCCAAATAGAGTTCAAGGGATATTTAGCAAGAATTGTAAGTTTACCCATGCCCAAATTGATCTACTTATACCAGAAATGAGTTCGAGAGCGAGGGTACTAAAATAACGTTCCCTTTAGGGGGAATCGTTATTCTAGCCCTAGTGCGGCCTCTACTACCTCTTCCTTTTTTATAATTTCATCACCAAACAATATATGCAACATGATATCTAAAAACTAAGTTAGTTGATTTTATTTACAAGCATTTAATCATGTAGGAATTACATTGCAAAGTCGTTATTCTTTATTTAATTAATATTCGTGAAAAGAACGATAAATAAACAATATTCGCCTTGTCTTAAGTGATCAAACAACAATTAATCATTCAATTCTATTCTTTATTTAACTCAAGATACTATGTGAAATTAATTAATTAAAAGTTTGTTTAAAGTGGTCAACAACACTAATTAATCAATTAAAGGTTTGTTTAAACAAAAAAAGAAAAGATGATTGATCTAAGTGCTCGGGAATTTACCACTTTTCCTTGCTAGATCTTCGTTTAGATCACTTATGGACTCCTTCTTGTTCAGGAACCTCCACCGTAGTAACAAGTAATAAAGGGGGTGAGTGTTTAGGACAAGAGGGTCGAGAGTACACAAGTTCACAAAGTTTCTGCTAGAGTTTCGGGTTATTTTCTGTTTGTTTAAGCCTCGTATTAAGCCTCTATATATAGGGAATGGATGCGTTTAGGGTTTCGAGTGTTATGCCGCAACAGGTGTCGCGCGCATCTGAATGGGTTGCGCGCGACTGCCAAGCGCAAGTGATTTTGATGCGCTGCTAAGGGCAGCGCAACTGAATGTCTTGCACGCGGTATAATGGTAAGATTCTATTTTATATTTTTATGAAATTCTAAATCTTCCACGAGCGCATCACTAGAGGTTGCGCTGGGTGTCACGCGCAACTTTGTGAGTTGCGTGCACCAGACCAGCGTGACTCATTGAGATGCGCGCGGATTTTTCTGCGGCAGCTTTTATTTTTAACCTAGGCACTAGGGATGTCAATAGGACGGGGCGGGGCGGATGTTGGCCTTCCCATCCCCATCCCCACCTAATATTTTCATCCCCATCCCCATCCCCATCCCCATCCCCGCGGCGGGTCCAATTTTCATCCCCATCCCCGCCCCACCGGGTACAACTCCAAAACCATCCCCGCCCCACCCCCAACTTGGATATCCATCCCTACCTTATCCCCACCAAAGACCCGCCTAATCCCCATCCAAGATCCACTTAATCTCTGTATCTCAAATAAACAATCTTACATAATTAATACGAATTATAAAATAAAACATTCTACACACATTTTTGTGTTATAATATAAGTGTCATACAAAGTATTATAATTAATATTGTATTTCACGTAATTATTTTATAAATAGTATAAAAGTATGTAATTTTACTTTAAAAGATATATAGATGTGGGTATGAGGTGGGGATGGGGCGGGTATGAAGTGGGGCGGGGCGGGTGCAACTTAAAATCCACCCCCGCCCCATCACCCATGGCAGGTATGGTTTTTATCCCCATCCCCGCCCCACCACCCGCCAAACCGAGACCCATCCCCGCCCCACTGGGGCGGGGATGGGGCGGGTCTCCTACTTGACCCTCCCCACTGACATCCCTACTAGGCACCTCTAAATCCGTTAAAATTAGGTTTTAACCTCAGGCTTAAGCCTAATTATGATCGGGCTTAGTTAATTTAGACTTTAATTCATTTTGTTTTGGGATAGGCTAGTCATTTTCTATCCTTGTGACTTTATCGGTTGTCCATAAGTATTCTTCACGTTGATCCAACACAAAGATGGTTTTATTTATCGTCATAGCACTTCCTGTCGGGACAGGAAGCGAAAAAGAGATGTCTACAATTCGCCCCCACGTTGATCGAGTCTAGGATAGACGAGGATCAAAGTAGACACGGAAATAAATTTGAGACTCATTCTGCGAAGTTCCCTAAGAATAGAGAATCTTTCATTAATGTTAAGGATGTCGAAACGATCCTTGATTCGCTAAGTGTTTAAGACAAGTAGCTATTAAGGCTAGAAAAAGTATCTTCTAGTCTTTGCGCTAAAGAATCTAGATTGATCCTTTGCAAGTGTAGAACGCTCTTACAAGTAAAGGCTGTCCTAAGTGATGTCACGTCATGAGAAGATATCGGTTTAAAAAAGAGTAAAGAGGATGATATCCTCTCAATTATAGCATCGTTGATCTAAAGTCCCTCGATATGTCATTGAAACCTTAGTCTATGATTTTAACAAGTTAAAAGATGATAAAAAGGAGAGGTGTTTCGGCATTTGTAGCCTAACACATGAATAGAGGTCTTGACACTCGCTTGCCAAAATGCAGTATTCAGGGTCCACAAGATAGAAATACGTGTCTCAGGACTGGAGGCATATATCCAAATCCAGTGAAAGAGAAGAAAATCGGCAACTCTCTCAGCAGTTTTGTCCACAAGATAAAAACACGTGTCTAAATAGGTGCGACTTTGGTATGTCGCTCTTTATACAGGGGGTGGACGGACACCCTAACTGTCCGGTAAGCCAGTAAGCTCACTAACTACCGTATTTGCTTCCAATCGAGAAGTGTCTGTCACGATGGTTCGACGCACCAGTCGACTCGTAAAGCTAACGCATAAAGTTTGTAAAGAAGTTCTACCGTTTTCGTTATGGGAGGTAGATCACGTTGCTGGGAAGAGGTGAAATTTTACGCAACACCTACACCATACAATTTTACGATGTACGATACGTCAGTCTTTTTGTTGTGGACGCCAAAAAGAAAGAAAAGAACGTGACATTTCTAAAGTCAGTACAGTAAAATAACAAACCTGTCTATGGGAGCTTTTACGCAAAGCACCACTACAGAAGGTTTTAAGACACGCTCACGAAAAACGTCCAAAACGTATGCTTGGGTCAGGCACAAAACACGGTGTGCATGCAGGATGATGCAAAAAACTATTAAAGAAGAAAATAAACTACAAGATGCAAAGCAATTAAAAGATTTCGATAATTTGCACGTCATTACGTCTAATAACGAGTAAAAACCGTTAAAAATAAATCAAACGGATCGAAATTGAAATACCGGTCTTTTAAGTGACCATTATCCGCGCGCAACTCAGTGGGTCGCGTTGGCCAGGCGCACGCATCATTTTGAGTTGTGCTAGGCTGTCACGCGCAACAAATTCAGTTGCGCGCGACATTTATGTCAATAAAAGAAAGATCGAAGAGTGCGATTTCAATTCTCTCTCTCTTCTCTTTCTTTCGCCATTTTTGTCCCTTTCTCACTCTACAAAGCTCGGAATTCTTTGCTCTTTGAGGCTAAAGGAAGTAGATCTCATCCCCTATTCATATTTTCCACAATCCAATGTAAGTTTTTGCTAATTTTATTTCGTTTTTTGGCTGAATTTGGGGAATTTCGAACCGTTAAACCCCAAAATTCGAATTTGGCGGTTTTTAATTTAGTCCATTATTCTTGAAATTGTTTGTTCCATGTTGTCATGCTATGTTTAAGGAGTTTTTTTCAACAAATTTCATGAAAAATGGTTAAGTATTGAACCTTGTATGAGCATTTCTTTGTTTAGGTGCGTTCTTGGTATTTTGGTCGAATTTTAGTTCGAATTTATTGTTTTTGCTTGCTCATTTGGTTATACTTGTTGATTATAAAGTGAATTATAGTATTAAAACTACAATTACTTTCATGAATCATGTTTCGAAAATTTTAAACCCAAAAAATGGCGCGAAGTATACACTTTAGCTTATTTTTGCCATGTTCGAACCTCAAGATTGTTTAGTAGATGATAATTATGTTTATGTTATTATTATTCACCTGAAAATAGTTGATTCTTTAAGATTTAGAAATATAATCTCTAGAATACTTTAGTTGAAACTGGTATAGGATTTGTGGGTGTTAAAGCCCCCATTTACTGAGTTTAACTACAGGTATCGTAGCCCCCCAAGCGTGGGTGGCATTTGATTTTTGTGTTTTGCCCTCTCGGCAGTCGTTATGCTGCCGAAATGGGTCTAGAACACGTACATTATATTTTTTTAGGAAAGTAAACTAATAAGGAGTTTTATCGATTATAGTATGGGCTCCCCTCCATTCGTCAGTGCTGAGGAGGATCTAGGAGGAGTGCCTGACAAAGCGGTTTGCCCTCGAAAGAGGGTGACACGTCCTCGTGAGGAGGTTCGAGAGCGACGCGTCGGGGCTGATCAACGTCGTCATGAGGATTTGGTCTGGGAGGCTCCTCCCAACTAGGACCCTTAGGTCCTTAAGTGGGACCCAGATCATCATGTTTCGATTCGGAGTTGGCGCAACATAATGAGTTCTTTTGCATCTTTGTTTTTTTATCATCGTTTCTCTCTTCTTTTTTTTTTTTTTTTTGAAAAGTCATAACCGTATTTTCTCGTATATTTTCTTTAGAGCGAGCCTAGCATGCGTACGGCTCGGGTGACTTGAGAGGCCGTTTTGAGAGTTTACCCGACGTGGTAAAGGAGGTGGTAGAGCTTTCGGGGATCAGTCCCCAACTGGCGGCTTTTCGGGATTTATCGAGTTAGCCTGCATCGTCAGCTTTCCTTCATGGATTGCTGGAGTTTTGGTGGGATTCCACCAACACTTTCCACTTCCCATGGGGAGAGATCACGGTTACCCCTTTCGACTTCTCTATGATCACGGGTTTTCCTTTCGGAGGTGAGCCTGTTGTTATGGAGAATGTGAAGGGGTCAGATGAGAGGCTGCGTGACCTTGGGGGGGACCGTCTTGCGGCGACCCTTCATATGTACCCGCAATCTTGTCCGTACTCGGTTCTTGCAGATGAGCTGTCTACCGATGAGGTTAATTGGCAGTGTACACCTGAGCAGTTGTTCAGATATACATTACCCACGTTCTTTTCGTCACCATTCTGATCGAGGAGAGCGTTTCGCCATCGGGTTACTTGTTTGCCTCAGTGATTTGGGGCAAGTAGGTAACCTAAGTTGGGCGGAGGTGTCGTATGCCCGTATGCTTACAACTATGGGCAAGGCGACCGGGTGATGGATTCCGCGGAAGCTACTGAGGTGCCTCGGATCCCCATTTCGTGGCATGGTCGTATCCTCGAGGTGCGTATAACTTAATCTTTTATATTTTTTTATCACCATTTTGGCATTTTTGATTAATTATATTCTTTTTTAGGCTTGGGGGTACTCGTACCTGCCTTTTCTAGCCCCCAAGATACTTAGGGAGGCTCGTTTTCCTATCGGCCATCGTCTGGTCATGATTAGGAAGAGATGAGCAACTTCAGCCGGCGACTTTTGCCAGAGGAATCTTTCGACGACTCGTGCGTTGGTGAGTATGACTTTGACAACACACATTTTCATGTATATGTTTTTGGATGATTTTCTCATGTGGTTGTGATTTGTAGATCGATCTCCGTCCTTGGAGTTTGATTGTCGGGGTCCCTGAGGTTGTCCGAGCAGGTATGGTTTGCTGCTATTTTCAGGCCCTTTTTTAAGGACTCCCTGTGCTCTAGAGGACGGACGCTTGGTTCTTAGGCGAGCATGTCTTCTGGAAGTTCTTGTTCGAGGAGTATTTGCTTCCTGCAGACCCTCCGATCCAGATGCTGCGTCCGGACCTACTTTCTACCGAGGATCGATCTCAAGCGATCCTTAATTATCCAGCGGAGCAGCTGGTGCTGCCGGGTGCATCATACCTAACGTTCGTTGCATCCAGGCTGACTCCTTTTCCAACATTCGTTCCGGTTAGTATTTCTTTTTTTCTTTTTCTATGACTATTTTTCTGAACTTTGACTCCTTTATTATTGTATTTTCAGCAATTCGAACTGGGTGGTAAGGTGCCTCTCACGGCAGAGATCACGTATACCGACGCTTTCGGGTCGGTAATTCGTGAGATTCTTCCTGTGGCGGAGGATGAGGACATATCGTTCGTACCTGAGACGGTTGAGTCGGTATGCTTTATTTTGTAAATGTATATATTTTCTTTTCCATATATCATATACATTTGTCTTATAACTGTCCTTTATTATTATGTTTTTTGTAACAGGTTCCGCGAGAGACCGTGAACGGCATGGTGAGCACTATGCGTGCTTTCTGAGATGCTTATCGGAGAGCTAGCCCTCGTGGCTTTTTCATGCCGTGATCATCGGATGGTCGTGGTATGTTTGTTTGCTCTTTTTTTATTTTATATCAAAGTTATTACACGTTTTGTGTACAAATCTTTGTATTGGATTTTGCAGGATCTACAGCAGCCTTTTGGAAGTCGCTGAGCATCCTGACTTCCATTTTTATTATCATTTTTTTTTTTTGCCTTATGGAAAATGTATGTGTACATTTTTATTTTTACTGTTGTACATATGACACATATTTTTTGTATATATCATTATTATTTTTTTATTTTCATAAGTATTTAAAAGCGAAAATTTTTTTCCGAGGGAAGGAAAGGGTTCCGGACTTACCCCCCTCGAAAAAATTAAAAAAAATGAAAAGAAAAAAAGGGGAAAGAAAAAGAAAAGAACTTAAAAGAAAATAAAAAGGAAGTTAGAAAAAGAAAGGAAAAAAGAAAATAAAATAAAAGAATAAAGAAAGGAAACAAAACTGACAAAGGCAAGCATACGGATTAGTCATAAGATTTCGTTGATATTCCATTATTTGGTAGTCCGAAATACGGAAATAAACCAACCAACATGTCGCGACAGAATAGGGCGCGCGCAACTGGATGGTTTGCGTGCGGCTGTCACACGCATGTAAATTGGTTGCGCGCGGCAGGCATGCGCAACTCGTGAGATGCGCGTGCTGCCTGCGGATGAACTTTCCCTTGGGCGAAAATTGCTGAAAAAACACCCCGTTTGGGTCTATTTAAACGTGGTAGGCTTTTGATCATCTCACATTCATTCGTCAATAGTTTTATTCATAAAGAAAAATATAGCTCTCTTTTTTATTTGTTCCTTTTCTCTTTCTTTTGTTTAAACAATGGTGAAAACATTTGAGCAACGTTTGAAACAATGGGTCATTTCCCTTTCTACTAAGGATAAATTAGCTTTTAAAATATACCATCTTGACCCCCTATTAAGTTATATGCAACTCAACATAAATTCCGATTTCCTCCATGCTGCAGTTAATCATTAGGACTCAAACTATCATCTTTTCCTCTTTAAGGAGAATGAAATTGTCCCACTACGTGACGAATTTGAGGCTCTACTAGGCTTCCTTGCAAATACTATCCCTGTGACGTATTCCCCTACCTTGTCAGATTCAAAACCTGTGTTTCAACGATTTTTTTGCTTGAATGACAATGATATGGCCAAAATTGGGACAGAAGAAGGCGTGAATTTAATTCTATTTATTGAACACTTCGTCGCCCCTCGTGACAACTTGACTAAACAACGTTTTAAAATTCGTGCTTTGTGTTTTTGTCTTGTTGTTAATTGATTACTTAGGATAGGTAAAGAATATGGGGATTATTCTATGGTGTCCATAGTGGAGCAAATAGAGGGATGTCATTCACCCGCTCCTTAGCTCTGGCGGAAATTGTACTTTGCTTGAATCGTCTTAGAGGAGATCCAAACGAGAACGATTTCACGGGAAGTCCACTCCTATTACACGTACGTTTTTATTTTATGTTATTTTATTTTATTTACGTCGTATCTCAGCACAACCTTGAAAGTTGCACTGGTTTGACCAGTGCAATCTTCCAAGATGCGTGCGAGCGGCGGGTGCGACTGTTTGTCATGCACGCGCCACCTGCTGATGTAATTTCCCAAATTAATTTTTTTTCTTTCTTTTTTTTTTTAGATTTGGCTCATGGAGCGCTTGTGAATTGTTGGTCAGCCACAAAATCTTGAGGCTAACGGAGTGAGAACGTTCCCTAGTCGTCGTATTCTTTACAAACATAAGAATGAGGAAGAATGGACGTCCTTTTCTGTCATGGGGTTCCTAACATACGCTTTGTGATTCCTTGGTGGAACATAAGTAGTATGATTGGGAATAGTTTTAATTGCCCTTACAATAGGCTTTTAGGCCTCTCTGAAAACTACTTATATCTTTCCTTGCAGGGTGATGAGACAGTATGGGATGAAACAAATTATCCCCCCACAAGATTGTGATGCCCCTAAAGATGTGAACTTTAAACCTGAAAGGATTCCTCGCTGGATGGAATATTGGTCTAGTCTTTCTAAGTGGGTGGTGCAAAATCCCACGGCGAGCATAATGCTATCTTCCTTTTACAAAGCTTGGATGAATGCGGCAGACAAGGGAGAGTTAAATAAATAAGGCTCGTCAACAAAATCAAGCCGCCTCGGCTCGCAATCCACCCAAGCCTTCGATGCATTTGGCCACTACTACTCCTCCTAATGTCCAAAGCAAAGGAGTGAGAAGAAAGTTAGACTTCTCCTCATCACCTAAGGTTCGTTCAAGGGAACCTAAAGAAGGCTCCTCCTAAACCCGCGCAACCAGGCGTGAAGGTTAAGGAACCTTCGTCAAATCCTCGCAAGAAGGCTCCATCAAACACTAAGAACAAGGGAAAGAGAGTTGAAAGGGTCCCTATTCCTAAATTGAAGAACAACGTTTGGGTCAAAAAGAAGGGCGAAGGCGAAAGCTCTAAGGTTGCTGAGAGTACTGCAATGGAAACTACTCCTTCTTCAACTATGACGATTGAGGATATAGTAAAACCTTAGAGTGTTACACAATATTAATAGTTTAATTTTTGAATAAGTGTAATCACTATTATGTTTTGTTTTTAATTACTTATTATCTAGTTCTATGATGTCATTTGAATTTTGTTTGGAATAAAAATGAGCTCTTTTTTTATTATATGACCGAATCATAAAGATTGCCTACGTATTCGTATTACGAAACAGATCTTTGCGTAGTTCTTTGCAAAAAGAGTTATATATTTTTTTTCAATTTTTCTTTGATCCTACTTGTAGAAATTAAATGAAAAATCAATCAAACTTTGTTTAATAACTTAAATCAAACTTTTATTTTGTTGTTTTTCGAGTATACATAATGTTTGAAAACGTCCTTATTTTATCTCTAGTAAAAAAAATCAATATACTATTCAAGCGTAAAATTCTGGGTTCGTAGTTCGTCATCAGGTGGCGCGCGCAACGTCCAAGGTTGCGCGTGCCTGTCGCGCACAACTTATTCTGTTGCGCGTGACATCCGCACGCAGCTCATTTGGTTGCGCGTGACACCTGTGCTATGAGCGTTAAATTTTTTTTTTAATCATTATTACCCCCCAAGTGTGAAGAGTTTTTTCGTGATGTTCGAAAAAATCTGAACACTTTGAACGGTATATTTTTTTATTACCCCCAAGTGTTATGAGCTTTACCATACGATTTGGTAAAGTGCATAACACTTAGAATCTTTATTTGAATGCTAAGAAATATGATTTTTAATTATGAATGAACGAGTTTATCCAGATTTTTATATGTAGTACTTTTTAAGTCGATCAATGTTTATTAGTTGACGGATTTCATCGCCACCATTATCCATTAATCAAACGGCTCCTCTTGATAGAATTTCAATTACACGGTATGGTCCTATCCAATTAGGTTTGAACTTCCCTCTTGGGTTGGTTGGTGGACACCTAACCTCTTTTAATACAAAGTCACCTTCTTTAATATTACGGGGTCATACCCGTTTGTTAAAGTGTCGAGCGATGCGTCGTTGGTAGACTTGTAAATGATGCAAAGATTTTAATCGTCATTCATCGAGGAATAAAAGCTCTTCATACCTTGCTCGTATCCATTCAGCTTCCGGTAGCTTACTTTCGAGTATGATGCGTAGGGATGGTATTTCTAGTTCAACTGGTTGAACTGCGTCCATGCCAAAAACTAAGGAGTATGGAGTTACTCCTATTGATGTTCGTATGGATGTTCTATAACCCCATAGGGCAAAGTGTAGTTTGTTCGGCCAGTCTTTATAATTTTCTGCAATTTTCTTAATGATGACTGTTATATTTTTATTCGCCGATTCCACTGCTCCATTCATTTGGGGTCTATATGGAGACGAATGATGATGTTTTACTTTATAATGAGCTAAGAGGGTCTCAACTTTATCTTTGAATTGAGATCCCTGGTCACTAATTAGTTCATATGGAACTCCATATCTACAAAATATGTTTCGTTTGAGAAACTTTGCGACATGTTTAGAAGTCATGTTAATGTAAGAAGCTGCTTCGATCTACTTAGTAAAGTAATCGATGGCTACTAGTACGTACTCGTGTCCTCCTGCTCCCATTGGAGAAACTTTACCAATTATGTAAATTCCCCAAGTTGAAAAGGGCCAAGGGGAAGTGAGGTTATATAGTTCGGATGGTGGGAGGTGTTGTAAATTAGCGAACATTTGGCACTCTGGACATTTTTTGACATATTGTATTGCAATCATATTCCATTGTGGACCAAAAGTACCCTTGTCGTGAGATTATTTTAGCAAGCATTTTTCTATTCATGTGAGGTCCACAAACGCCTTTGTGAGTATTCACCATAAGGCGCGTGGATTTAGGTTGGTCTATACACAATAAGCTTTGATCGTTGAGTCCCTTTTTGCATAATTGACCATTTACTAAACCATATTGGGCTGCGAGCGTTCTCAAAGCTTGTTGGTCTTTCGATAAAGTATTTGCAGGATATGTGCCATGAGTAATGTATTGGAGGATATGATCATACCAAGGACTTTCTCCTTCGATGTCATTTATTTCCTCTATTACGTTGTAATAAGCTGGTTCATTTCTTCTATCAACGCATAATGGCATCATATTTAAGTAATCTGGAATGTTGATCATTGAGGCTAATTTTGCTAGCACATCAGCAAATTGATTCTCATCCCTAGGGAGATATTTGAAGTCAATATAATCAAAATGTTCGATGAGTTGCTCTAGGTGTGCTTGGTATAATATCATTTTGAAGTTTTTAATTTTCCATTTTTTTAGTATATGATTTATTATCAAACTTGAATTTCCATATATCTCTAATTTTTGTACACTTATGCTAGCTGCTGCTTCTAATCCAATAATGCACGCTTCACATTCCGCGGCATTATTAGTAGCCTCAAAGTCTAGTTTGGCAGAGATTGGAGTATGTGCTTCCTCTAGACTTATTGGACGCACCGTCGAAGTACATTACCCACTTGTCATCTTGTGTAATGAGAATCTCTTCATCCGAAAGATGAATAGTTTCAGCATGACTTGTTTGAATAGGATGTTGAGCCAGAAAATCGAATATTACTTTTCCTTTTATCGATTTTTTAGGAATATATTTTAGTTCGAATTCGGCCAACATTACCAACCATTTGGATATTCTTCCTTGTATGGGTGGTTGTTCAAACAAATACTTTATCGGATTTTGTTGTGAAATCATATGAGTGGTGTGGGGTAGCATATAATGTCGTAATTTTTTGGTTGCCCACACTAATGCTAAACTTGTTTTTTCCAAGGTGCTATACTTTGTTTCATATTGGATGAATTTTTTACTTATATAGTATATTGCACGTTCTACTTTTTCTACCTCTTGTGCTAACATGGCTCCTGTGGCCGTATCCGTAACAATGATGTATAGCCTAAGAGGTAGTTTGGGTACTGGTGGTGCTAAAACTGGTGGACTTTTAAGATAATCTTTGATTTTCTCAAAGGCTTCTTGGCATTGATCGTCCCATTCATGTTTTTCTTCTTTTTTCAATTTTTTGAATATTGGCTCACAAGTCATTGTCAACTTATTGATGTATCGACTAATGTACTGCAGTTTGCCAAGGAACCCCCTAATTTCCTTTTCTGTTTGAGGGGGAGGCATATCGACGATTGCCTTTATTTTAGAGGGATCGATCTCAATACCACGTGTGCTTACTACGTATTCGAGTAACTTGCCGGAAGTCACTCCGAAGGCGCATTTTTGTGGATTCAATCGCATTTTATATTCTTTTATGCGAGTGAAGAATTTGCGTAAAACTTTTATGTGTCATATCCTATCTTTAGACTTCACAATCATGTCATCCACATATACTTCTATTTCTGTATGCATCATATCATGCAAGAGAGTCGTAGCCGTTCTTTGATACGTAGCTCCTGCATTTTTTAGACCAAATGGCATGATTGTATAGCAATACGTACCCCAAGGGGTAATAAAGCATGCCTTTTCTTCGTCTTCTTCTGCCATTAGAATTTGGTTGTAACTTGCGTATCCATCCATAAAGGATAACATCGCATGTTCAGTCATGTTATCTACCAATATGTCAATATAAAGTAAAGGAAAATCGTCTTTAGGGCTAGCCTTGTTGAGATCCCTAAAGTCGACACACATGCAAACTCGTCCATCCTTTTTAGGGACTGGGACGATGTTTGCTACCCATTTTGGGTAATTACATACGCGAATGAAACCAGCGTCTAATTGTTTTTGTACCTCTTCTTTTATTTTCAAAGCGACGTCAGGTTTCATTCGTCAAAGTTTTTGTTTTACTAGTTTAGAGGTAGGGTTCAGGGGAATGGTGTGTTCTATGATTTCCCTATCTATTCCATACATGTCCTTGTATGACCAAGCGAACACGTCTTTGAATTCTTAAAGCGTCGATATGAGGGTCGATAGCTCTTCCGGATTTAATGTTAAGCCAATGTTGACTTCTTTCTTATTTTCATTAGTTCCTATATTGATTGTTTTAGTTTCTTCAATTACAGGATTCTTTTGTTCCCTTTTATTCATTAATTCAACCAATTTATTAATGTTATCATCTTCATTAGATTGATTATTATAGCATTCAAAAGATTCAAGAGAAGGCATATACTCGGAAATAGAGCTCATATTATTGAAACCAAAAGAAAGTGCATCGAGAGCAGAATCCTTTTTGGGATCCTCATCCTTAGAAATAGAAAATAAAGACTCAGTAATGGCCACAAGGTCTAAATTTTCAGCTTCCTTAAAACCTAAACTAGACTCATCATCGGATTCTTCGAACATCTCTCCTTCGCCTGTGGTGATCTCCAGCTTATCACCTTTATGGTTAATCCTCTTGAAAGTCTTTCTTCATCCATGCTCGAAGGTTTCGTTGGAAGGGGTGATCAATGAGGTTGGGTCGAAAGCTTCATCTTGGATGGCATTTTGATTAATCATTGTAGCAACATGGTTTTGCTCTAGTCCAAATAGCAAGTTAAATGTTTGCCTATCATAGCACCCTGGAGTTGAGTGTTTTGATTGGATGATTTCGAAATCGTCATTTAAGAAGTAGCAACCGTGGAGTATTTCGAATCCAAACTTCTTGATACCTTATAGAACTAGTGGTTCCGGAAAGTCATAGCATGGGTAATCTTCTCCCTCCTTAACGAATTGTCCATTGGGGGTTTGATTGTAGGATGGGAGAAAAGAGATTATCCCTTTCTTGTTATTGTCCCCACATGCTTTGATCTTAGCATCGTGAGATTTGAGTTCCTCTTTGGTTGGCTTATATCCCAATCCAAAAGAAAAGCTTTTCTTTGGGATAGGAAGTAAGATAGATTTCTTTATTCCTATTCCCAAAAGCATCCCAGGAAAGTAACTACTCTTGAATAAGATGTTGTTTACTATTGGGGTGGAATATGGATCAAGTTTGAATGGTTCTTCAAGGCTTTCCTCCATTTCTAGTGTGTAAATTGCCTCCGCGGTGAATCCCCACATGTCCTCTTCATCATTATCATGGTTTATTTCTAAAAGAGATTGATCATTTATTGCTATTTTAAGAGGAGAAACATGTATAGTCATAGGAAAACCTTGATATATAGTTTAACCTAATCATTTGGTGGAGCAAGGATGGTATTGATCCAAGCTCATGTATCCAAGGACGTCCAAGAAGAAGATTTAATGTAGGTTTAATGTCCATGACATGGAATTCAACCATCTTTTGTATTGGGCCTGTGGTGTAGCTTAACAGTCCCACACACCGATCTCCTTGAATTGTCATAGGCCCTAATACTTTGTGTTGTTGATTGAAAGTCTTTTTCTGGATTAAGGCCTAAATATATTGCAGTTCGTAATGGGTATACATTTACGACAGACCCATTGTCAACTAAAGTAAGAGGGATGTTGTATCCCTTGCACCCTACAGTTAGATATAGTGCATTGTTGTGGATAGTGTCTTTTGAGGGCAAATCATCACTAGTAAAGGTGATTGATTGAAGGATTTATGTCTTCATCGTGTGCAATTACTAGATATATAAATGGATCAAATTATGGAGATAATTAAGTTTGGACATTTGGGTCGTCGTTTTATCATAGCTAGAGGTACTAACGATCTTTGGGCTAGTAAAATAGCCCAAAGCCTAATTGGACGGATCCTATAAGGTCACACAAAGGGTCTAGATCGGGCACGAGAGGACAAGGCCCATGATGGGCCTCATCCTCTAGTATGGCCAGCCATATGGAGTAAGGTAAAGGGTTTTTGGCTTCCTAACCCTAGTCTAATTATAATGTGATTATAGATAGACTAGGTGCCTAGGATTTGCAAGATGTATGCAATTATCTTATTAGTGAGATCAAACCCTAATTAGCAAACACGAGACCAACCCCTCTCAAACTCTCCTCTCTCTCTCACGGCTCTCTCCTCCCTTGGCGCCAATGTGGTGGTTCGTGGTGGTGGTAGATCGTGGTGGTCGGTTAGTCCAATAAAGGTGGTGATCGCAGTTTTCCTTAATCACTCGACCAATCTAGTATTGGTGGACGGCTCGTTCGAAGCTCGTGGACTAAGTAGAGGAGCAACGCTTGGGGCTCTATACTCTCCTTGATTTGTCAATCAATTGCTACGTGGAATTCACGCTTCAAAGGTATGATTATGTGTCTTGTGTGTTATGCATGTGTTCTTGGGATAAGGTACTTTTATGAATATGATTCATGATTTTCCGCTGCGTAGTACCTATAAACTCCTACAATTGATCTGTCGGATTTTTCGCTAGTAAGCAAGCTAACGAGATCCTGTGGAGTTGTGTCTGTACTTATAGACAAAGCAGTTAGGCATTCATAAGAGAATTCATATGTTCTTTAGAAGTACTTAGGAGTTCTCAAATGCTAACATTTGCCTTATATTGGCGAAGTTGTTCAACCAATGGATCTTCTACCTTAGGTGGAGGTGGTACTGGATTTTGAACTTGATTTTGAGTAGTTGAAGATCCATTTGGTTGTGTTTGATAAACTCGCCCAGAACGAGTTAAATGATCTATCTCGTTTGGGTTAGTTGTAGGGCTTGTGAACCAACTTTCTTCTAGAGGCTTTAAATGTGCCTCTATTTCAAGATACTCCATGAGTTGTTCTTGATGCCATTGTTCATCCAAGGAGAGATTGATAAATCTTGTGATTTCCCCAAGAAATGGTCCCAATCAAGCGCTCCACTTGTTTCGTTTTGGAGACAAGGTGGAGGTAGGACGACGGCATACTTAGAGACATATAAGTCTTGGAAGTCATCATTGCATAACCCACACACTTTATTAGTTGCCCCTATGAGTGTTGTGGTTAGAGGTTTCCCTATGGGAGTGATATAATTCAAAGGATTGAACGTATCACTTCCCATATGATCCTCATCAATGTGAAATGTTCCCAATGGGGATATATTGTTATTGGGTTTAGGCGTGGGAATTCTCCCATCGTCTACTAGATCTTGAATTTTGTGCTTTAGGACAAAGCAACGTTCAGTATCATGTCCAACACCTCTATGATAAGCACAATAGGCATTTCCATCCCATTGAGAGTTTCTTTTTTCTGGAGGATTGGTTGGCGTTGGCCCTGTTGGTGCGAGCAATCCTTTTTCATTTAGTTTTTCTAGCAACTCTTTATAGCTCACAAGAAATTGTGTAAACCTTCTTTCTCTTGTCCACCTTTTCCGAGGGTCATTAATATTATATTGCATTGTGCTATTATATTGCGTGAAAGTCACAAATACATCAATAGAGGATGAAGTGTTATCATTCCCCCTTTTGTAGTTATTCTTAGGTTGGTGATGATAAGGCTTGCTTTCCTTTTCTTTAGCAAGATCATCTTCAATCCTAATAGCCACAGAATAGACCTTTTAAAATTTGTCTAAACCAAGGTAGCATAGATGTTTGTTGTACTTTTCATGACAATTGTCAATGAATTTTTGTACCAACTCGAGTTCAGGTGGCCATTGGGCAAGGTGGGCCGCCTTTTCTCGCCATCTACCATAGAAACCAAGGAAACCTTCATTGTCGCCTTGCTTAAGCATTTCAAGTTCACGCAAAGTTGATTTGAACTCTACGTTACTCTCATATTGGGTGATGAAAGCCGAAACTACATCTTCCCATGATATCTTGAACTTAGCATCTAGCCCATACTATCACTCTCTCGCGGCTGGGTCTAGAGATAAAGGAAAAGTCAAAGCATAAAGCTTAGGATCAACTCCCTTTAAAGCCATGGTGCCAGTAAAACTCATTAAATGATTTTTTGGATTATTGGCCGCCTTGAATATTGGCAAGTCCGTAGCTATGAATTTTTCTGGTAAAATGAGTCCTGTAGGAGGAGCAAACTTTTCTGCGTCGAACTACTTGTTCCCCATTGTGGAACGAAGAACAAGCTTCTCCAACGACTTCTCTTTTATGGATAGTTCATCCATCTTTTGTAGCAAAACCAAAGTTTTGGCATTTTTCTTTCCAGCTTTTTCAAGTTTCTTATTATTCTCTCTTCAGCCTCTTGAGCCTTTTCCTCTCTCAAGCGAACAATCTCTTCTTGGAGTTGCTCTATGGTTGACATTATTGTTGGACTAGAGTGAGTTGTTGAGGGAAGATGGTTTGAAAGGAGTGAAATGTTTGATGGTAAATGTAGAATGCGAGTGCCCGAGAGTCTTTGTTCCCAAGCTTGGAAACCAGTCCTAAAGGAAGTACGAAAGGTTAAGGAAATTGATACGCTTGTTTAGAAGACAAAAAGAAGAAAAAGGAAAAAAGAAAAGACGCAAGATGCATTCGAATGGATAACATCACCTCTAAAAAATTCATTAATAATGATATTTCTTGTATGAGTCAATTATTCTTGAGGAATCAAAAAGATCTCATAACAGAAGGCGCGCACATCCCTGGCTCTTGCTCTGGTCGTGGTCGCGCAACTGAAGGAGTTGCGCGCGCCACCTGCTCATGCGATTTTTTTTTCGAGCAGTTTTTTTTTGTTTGTGTCTCTCTTTTTTTTTAATGGTTTTTTTTTCTTCATAATATCTTTTGAATGCGACTCGAAATTACGAAGGGACAACTTTGCAATTGGGAACCTAGACCAAAACTAAAAAGGCTATCCTAAAACACGTCGCACATAGTCGTGTAATCACATAAGCATACTATAAGTCAAGATTCACATAATGTCATTCTAAGGTCGAAAGCTTGGGTGTCCAAAGGTACCATATCTTAAGAAACAACGCACAAATCAATCACTCAACGTGTTAACTCGTGATATAGTCCTCCCAACATTTTGTTGGCGATATGGGTGGGATGATTATTATTAATTTAGGGATAGAAGCCTAGTGTTGGCAACCCCTAGTCAATGAGCCAATCCCCAAGGGTTATAGTGTGCTATAATTATGCATGATGCAATGTTGCTTGTTTGGTTTATATTTTGTGAAGAAGGAAGATATTATGCGTTCAAGTCTCGCTCTCTAACTAGAGATTATCCAAGTTAATTCCCATTACAACCCATAGGCAACCTAGTGTTGGAAACCTTGGACCATAACTAAAAATTAATCTTGTAACCTCTAAGTCCCCAGTGGAGTCGCCACTGTAAGGAGGGTGTGCCCATCGTACGGGATCCTTCTCCTTATATGCCCATGGCCCTTTAAAAGCCTAGGACTTTACACTTGTTAGGGTGTATTAGGATTTGAATTCCTGACCGTTTGGGGGACCTTGAATTAGAGTTCATCTTATCATTATGTTTTTTTGTAAGAAACTACACTACTATAAATCCCTTGGTTTTTCGACGCTATTGGATCGACACTGTGTAGTAGGCATCAATAAACAAATTTAGATTCTGTATATTTTCGAGGCTTTTTCACGTCGAAGTAAAGTCTCAGCAGTGAAAAGCGTCTAGAAATTCATGTGATGCACACGTGACTTCAATTAGTAAAAGCTATGCGGCAAAACTACACACTTAATTGTACACCTCTCCCTCAGCGCAAGAACTTCCTCCATCAACCTAAACCTAATTACAGAGCTGTAGGGAATATTTCAAGCATCCCACACTTGAGCCCCACTGTGATCATACACTTAAGTATGGTGGCGTCCAAAGGGAAGGAAGCCAGAGCAAAAGAGTCGCCAACAAGTTTTAGGAACTTGTAAACCATTTACAGGGTAAAGGTTACACCCCTTCACGATCCATGAGATCGCTAACTCCATAGTTGTCTGGAACCATGACTGAATATTTAGGGATAAAGGTACAAATCCAACCTAAAAGAGATTGAACCTGCCCTAAAAATAGGCCTCTACTTTATTCTTCTCATATTCATGTGTGCTTTCTGACTAACATACAATCAATATATTAATCCTAAACCTGTTTAATCTATGTTGGTTGAATATTAATGCACAAACAAATCTATTATTGGTGATCACTTGAATCAAAATCATGTTAGCCTAAACAAGATTATCAATTATCTTATTAAGCGTGATTACAAGTACAAATTCCCTTTAATCCTGCAAGAGAGGGCGTGATCAAGCAATAACAATAATATATCAAGCAAACATAATAAGAACAACAACAATCATCATAACAATCAATCTCAATCTCATCAAAGCATAACAATAGCAAGATCCTAGGCATGATACTAACAAGATTAATAACAAACCCTAGCATGTCACTAAACATTAAAGATCAAATCTTTAGCCCTAACTTGATACTAACATGATAGAAGAAATAGTAACTAACCTAATCATGATACTAGAAAGCAATAAAGACATCCTAACATGATACTAGGAATTAATATAATCTAAGCATGATTTCTATATCAAAAGAATAATTAAGCAATTAAATTACTTACTTCGATGTCTCGTATCTCTTTCTATCAAAACAATACACACGTTAGTAACTTCAAGGAAAATATTAAATCAAATAATTAATTTAAATAATTGAAATAGGGATTTGGGACCAAACCCTCAGAAATTATCAACCTCTCACGTCTAGGGCGAAGACAACTTCGAGCTTGGCTAGGTGTGTCTAGAACTTGTGAATGCGGTATTATATTTGAAAAGGGAAGGCTTAGAAAAAGGGAGAAAGAATAAGCTTCTATCTTGAGAGAAAAGAGAATAGAATTAGATGATTGTTGATGATTTAAAAACGGATAATATCAACCCTATTTATAGAGAAAATAGCCCGAAAACGATCAGAAAAAGACCAAATCCTATTAGGAGTAAAACTGCCTCTGTCGCAGAACGACAGAGTCCAGTGAGATGCGACAGACCTGTCGCTGTGTGACAGGCTTGTCGTTCAGCGCCAGCTTTGTCGTTCCATGTTGATTCACGCGTTTTCTAAAAACTTGTACGGAATCCTTAATCTAATTAAATTCGATTAACAACGTTCATACTTATCTTTAAAAACCAGATTTAATCTTTTTAAAACACATTTGTTTTAATCCAAATAGAATTCTTATTTCCTAAAAGATATAATTATTATTCCTAATCCCATTAGAACTCAAAACAACCTCCTAGATTATTCAAGAAGATCAAAATCAATCCTAAAAAATTTAGGAATATTAATTAATGGATCATCCACTAGATCATTGGGCCATAAAACCATTTCAGGTCCAATTTAGTATTTTGGCCATAACTTCCTCATTATTCATCGAAATTGAGCTTATAATATATTGTTGGAAAGCTCTTTTCGAGCCTAATCCAACTACACTAATATTGGACATTTATCATAGACCAAACTAAATTGGACTGGACATTTTCATAAATAGAGTTCATTTTTAAAAACAGAAAAAAGAGTTATTTTTAATAAAAACAACTGCATCACAAGACTTTTCACACTTTCATTTCGTTCGAATAATCAAATGGCGTGAAAGATACTCATCACTACTTTTAATTTTGGGGAGACACATAGGTGTCTAGTAGAGCACTCGTCACTTTCGTTAGAATTTCTTCAATTTGGTTGAATTTGCCTCCCAAAACCACATAAAAATTCAGCGAATCGGGCTACAATTGTGGTAATATCCTTCCTCTACTCGTTGCTATTATCTTCTTGATCTTTATCATAATTTTGTTGCATTTTCCCATTTTGCTAATATATCATTCGAATTTCTCTACTATGTCTTAATCATCAGCTTTTTCTTTGATTTTTTTTTCTATAATTGTTCTTTGAATTTTGCTTCCATTTCCTCTTTCTTTTTCATCTTTCTGCTTCCAGATCTACCACAAATTAGGGGGAAAAAATTTGATGATTTTTCCAATTACCTATCTCAATTCTTTCGGCAATCTAAGCATTAAAAGGTATATTCTTTTCTTTTAAGTTTCCATACTTGCAAGTTGCAATTACCCAATTTTACTTATTTCAAAACCCTAGGTTATAGATCGATCTTGTTGAATTTCTATTCTTCAATTAAATCTCCTAGTTTCTACATATTTTTTTTATACATTAGTGGATTGCAAATTTCATTTGTTTAGATCAATTTCATTATGGTATAAAAAACTTGACATTGAAATTTTTTGCCTATTAGAGTTTAAAAAAAACATTACTCTTAGATGTCAAAGCGTCCATTGTTAAGGTCTCACATAAAACAACTAATTTAATTTATATATAACAAGAATTTGATATGAATATTATCCATTTAATAAGCTACACTCTAGAGTATTTTCAACTAATTACTGGTGAATTTTAGTAGCATTAGTGATTAACCTTTGTAGCCTGGTTTCTATTCATTCATGATTGTTATACTTGGTGTTTGTAATCAATTTACTGTCAAATGTCATTTCTCACTATTTTTTAATTGGTGTTACTCGTCTTTATTTTGTTTTTCTCGAAGCTCTAGCATTTTATTGTGGTTAATTATTGTTAGAAAAATTAACTGATCTTTTTTTCAAAAGAGCCAATGCCTATTAACTCAAATACAACTTAGCTTTAAGTAAACAAGCTCTTGATGACTTTTTATGCTTCATAGCCGAGAAAAAAAGCTTTCTCTAATTCATTGGGTTTAAGGTTGATTTTATCCTATTCCTATCACTCTATTAGCTATACCTTTGTACGTAGTTAGTTCCATGTTTCAATATTAATATAAATAAGAGAGAAAACGTTTGTTTAATGTTGAGTTATACTCTGAAGTTGCAATGAGTTAGCTTAAATTGAACTTTGTGACACACTATTATAATTTGTACTCTTCAACTGAATTTTGAGACTGTTTTGCTAGAGGTGTATGCTGAAACAATTTTGTGTGGGCCTTATTTTTGAGTGTCTTTATAATTGTACATATTGAATATCATGAATGTCAGTCTATGTTGTGACTTTAAAAGTTATGTTTTATAATAGAATGGATAATTTAGAAGGGTGTCTATCTCAGCACATTTGTCAATAAGGTAATTTTAATTAATATTTTATGTGAAAAGTTTGGTCTTTGATATGAAAAGCCGGTTTCAGTATTTTTTTTCCTGTTGTTGCCAGGTCTCTTCTCTGCCAATTCTCTCTTGGGTAATTTTTCCCTCAAAAGTTGGTTTTTCATGCTAATATTGGACTAATTGTTTCTTGGATCTTCAATTTTTCTTGAAAGTTAAAATTACCTGGATATTGGACTCTGTCCAGCTCCTCTCCTTAAATTGACATGTAATGTTAGTGATATTTTGTGAGATATCTTAACTTAGAGTGTTGAATATAAAAGTTTGGAATTATATGCTTGAGCTTGCATGACAATTGTGTAGGTAATGACTCCAGTGTATGTCGTCCTGAGGCTATAGAGTCATCTTAGTGTAAAAGCGATCATATGTTGAATTATATTTTCTAGTATAAATTCAAACTCATGACATTTGTTGTTGGGTAGTTGATTAAAATTTTATGAAACCTTAATTAACTGTGTACAACATGTGAAATGCATATGCTATAGAAGTTGTAGAACATAACTGTTGTTTTAAAACACTGATTTCTTGTTTACAATCTAGTTTAAGAGGGGCAGCAACTCTGAAGGCAAAGACATGTAGTCGTTTTCAGCCCCTAGTCCCTTCATGAAAATTATAGGTCTCAAAAAGTTATCCAATCTAGGCTCAAGAATTTCTCAATTTGGAATTTTTTGCTAGGAGTTATGCCTTCTGGAAATTTCACTGGTATGCTGGCTTAATTCTATTGCAGCGGGGCTAATTTTTGTACTTGACGCTTGTTTGGGTTGTTGTGTTGAGTTGGGTAGGCTTTAGACCTGGCAAATGGGTCATTTGGGTCGGGTCACTTTCGGGTCGGGTCATATTCGGGTCGGGTCGATTTGAGTTTCGGGTCAACATCGGGTCAGGAATCGGGTCTAGTTCGGGTCGGGTATGCTCACGTCGAGTCAATTTCGGGTTAAGTATGTTCGGGTCAGGTCAAAATCTGGTCGGGTCATGTTCTGGTTGTTTAATTTGTAAATCAAGCTCAAATCAATAATATTATACACAGTATATATTTTGTTATTGTTATAACAAACACTACCAATTCAGTTTATGAGTTTATCTACGATTAAAGATGAACAATTTGAGTTATTTTTGGTACAAGACATTTTAACTTCAATTATAAGGTAATTTTAGTTCAGGACATTTCGGGTATCGGGTTTGTTCGGGTCAATTTCGGGTATCGGGTCTGTTCGAGTCAAACAATTCGGGTCAATTTCGGGTTGGGTCAGTTCAGGTGTCGGGTCAGGATCGGGTCAACTCCATTTTCGGGTCGATTCGGGTCAATTTTGGGTTTCGGGTCAATGATTTTGGGTCAATTTCGGGTCATGGGTTAGGTCATTCTGGTCGGGTCATCAGGTTTGGGTCAGGATTTCCAGGTCTAGTAGGCTTGTTGTAATGAATACTCTAGCTTTTCGTATTTCTTTTAGTCTTTTTCCTCCAATTAATTTTATATGGTTGTGTTCTTGCATTGTAAACAAATGCTTGATGATTTTTTGTGCTTTACTGAATATTAAGTGACTGGCAATAGGGGAAGGATTTGTTTGTTCGTTACATTTTATACTGAGGTAAGAGTTTTATCAGTAAGAGGTAAGAGGAATTTTTTTCAGCAAGAGGTCAAAACAACAAGTGTTGGCTGCTTACTTGGGTTCTTCACAGGTTTTCAATCCTAGCCAGTAATAATTGTTTTATATAAAATCATATTATTATAAACAATTGCAGGTTTCTGTTAATCAATTTATGTTCCTAAATATACACTCATATGTATAAGCTCACTATACCTTCCACAACTTCAAATAAAACTAGTTCTCTATTGAACACACACCAACAAGGTAAAGGTAGTAAGGTACTAGTTTTTCCATGCATATCCTTATGAATTACTATTAAAATATCTTTGTTAATTTGAATGAATGATTTATATCTATGTTTAGTTGAGAATAAACATGTTAATTTTTCTTTTATGGTTTAGTACCTATTTTGAAGCTTTGAATTTGGTAGTATAATTATTTAATATATATAATCGTAGAGGATAAATTGTTGTTCAGCTGGGTTGCAATCTATTAACTATCTTTTAAGCTCTGATTTTTTTAGTGTAGTATATAATGTATAACTGTTGTTCTGTTAGGGACTATAATCTACTAGCTAATTACATGTTTTACTCAACTAGCAAAAATATATAGCAAATTTTAACTTCAAGCTTTGACATGCTTGTTATTGGTGCAGGATATGATGTGGTTATTTTATATGTCCTAGTCTACGTCAAAGTTATTAATCAAGCGGTTCTATGAAGACATTTTAGTAGTTCCAAACTCGATTTTGAGAAGTTGCAATTTTTTCAATATAGGTGGAGAATGGCAATTAAACATTTTTATTTAATTTTAGCTACTGTTTAAGATATTATGCGTTATACATAAAAAGTTTTTGTACTTTTCTTTTATTATTCTAGCTTAGATCAATAATGGTAGAATATATTGGTTTTTGCTTTTTGGCACTATATATTGTACATATACTAAATTATTCTCTTCTTTGATTATGAATAAAATAATTATATTTGAGTAAACTTTTCTTTTAATTCTTTTAAATACTTTGATAGAATATCTTTACTACTGAATTAAATTTTATTTTTGTTGGAAAACTAATGTCCACACTAGATATATTTACAAATAGGGACTATAAAAAGCGTCGCCATATTTGAAAATAAGGACAGAAAAAGCGTCGACAATTGAACTAAACTAAATTCAACTGAACTGAACTTATTGGAGCTAAATTGAATTGAATTGAACTGAATATTTTATAAGAGAAAGAAATTCAGATAATTAAACTGAACTGAACTTATTGGAGCTGAACTAAACTTATTGGAACTGAACTGAATTGAATATTTTATGAGAGAAGGAAATTAAGATAAGAACTGAACTGAAGTGAACTTATTGGAGCTGAACTGAAAATAAGCTGAAGAGAATAGGCCCTTAATTACAAGTTTGTCACTTGATATACAATCGATGTTATTAAGGATGTCAAAAATTTATTCCACTCGAAAAATTTATTTGAAACTAAATTTTTTTTTGAACTTATTTGACCTAAATGTTAAATTTTGGGAAAACTCCTCAATATATGGTATAAACTATTGATCATTATATATAGTGTTTACAAGACAAGCCCTAATTACGTTAGGAAACCTAGTGCGATAAGGATGCAAAATATATCCTAGATCTATGACAGATTTTATTATAATATAATATCTATCACACACCCGCAGTCATAACGGGAGAAGGTCACACGCTAAGAGTGGATCTCAATCTAGAAAAAAGTCTCGTGGAAGGCCATTTGTGAAAATGTTTGCAAACTGATACTATAAGGAGGGTGTACCCATCGTAGGGGAACTTCTCCTTATATGCCCATGGCCCTTTAAAAGCCTAGGACTTTACACTTATTAGGGTGTATTAGGATTTGAATTCCTGACCGTTTGGGGGACCTTGAATTAGAGTTGATCCAATCATTATGCTTTTTATAAGAAACTAGTAAGGAGTCGCCAATGAGTTTTAGGAAAACTCATAAACCTCGTTCATGCCTTTCTCCCAAGTAGAGTTCAAGGGATATTTAGCACGAATCGTAAGTTTACCCATGCCCAAATTGGTCTACTTATACCAGAAATGAGTTCGGGAGCGAGGGTACTAAAATAACGTTTCCTTTAGGGGGGAATCGTTATTCTAGCCCTAGTGCGGCCTCTACTAGCTCTTCCTTTTTTACAATTTCATCACCAAACAATATATGCAACATGATATCTAAAAACTAAGTTAGTTGATTTTATTTACAAGCATTTAATCATGTAGGAATTACATTGCAAAGTCGTTATTCTTTATTTAATTAATATTCGTGAAAAGAACGATAAATAAACAATATTCGCCTTGTCTTAAGTGATCAAACAACAATTAATCATTCAATTCTATTCTTTATTTAACTCAAGATACTATGTGAAATTAATTAATTAAAATTTTGTTTAAAGTGGTCAAACAACACTAATTAATCAATTAAAGGTTTGTTTAAACAAAAAAAAGAAAAGACAATTGATCTAAGTGCTCGGGAATTACCACTTTTCCTTGCTAGATCTTTGTTTAGAATAACTATGGACTCCTTCTTGTTCGGGAACCTCCACCGTAGTAACAAGTAATAAAGGGGGTGAGTGTTTAGGACAAGAGGGTTGAGAGTACACAATTTCACAAAGTTTCTGCCAGAGTTTCGGGTTATTTTCTGTCTGTTTAAGCCTCGTACTAAGCCTCTATTTATAAGGAATGGGTGCATTTAGGGTTTCGAGTGTTCTGCCACAACAAGTGTCATGCGCATCTGAATGGGTTGCGCGCGACTGCCCATCACAAGTGATTTGGATGCGCTGCTAAGGGCAGCGCAACTGAATGTCTTGTGCGCGGTATTATGGTAAGATTCGATTTTATATTTTTATGAAATTCTGAATCTTCTGCGAGCGCATCACTAGAGGTTGCGCTGGGTGTCACTCGCAACTTTGTGAGTTGCGCGCGCCAGACCAGCGCGACTCATTGAGATGCGCGCGGATTTTTCTGCGGTAGCTTTTATTTTTAACCTAGGCGCCTCTAGATCCGTCAAAATTAGGTTTGAACCTCAGATTTAAGCCTAATTATGATCGGGCTTAGTTAATTTGGACTTTAATTTATTTTGTTTTGGGTTAGGCTTGTCATTTTGTATTCTTGTGACTTAATCAGTTGTCCATAAGTATTCTTCACATTGATCCAACACAAAGATTGTTTTATTTATTGTCATAGCACTTCCTGTCGGGACAAGTGGCCAAAAGTAGATGTCTACAGATACCCAGTAGGAACATGTAGAACTCAAATATGACCCAAAGTAACCTTTTCTTGAACAAAATGAATATCCATCTCCATATGTTTGGTGCAGTTGTGTTGAACTGGATTGTTAGAAAGATAGATAGTGCCTGACATTATCACAAATAAACTATAGTAGCCTAACAAAGAGGACAATATAGCTCAAGTAAGAAATTAGGAAGCCAACAAGCCTTAGCGGCTCTCTCTCCAAAAGCCCTCACCGCCTCACTCTCTATCGCCCTCCCTTCCCCGTTTTCTCGCCAGCGACCATCGTTTCTTCTCTTAGCTATCGCCGGCAAGGCCTATTATCTTTGCTCTCTGTTTTTGTTGTTTCTCTTTGCCTTTTTCAAGTTACGGCTGACGAGGGAGATTGATTTGGAGCTGTGATGATGACAAATTCATTTCTAGGTGTTTTGTTCCTGCTTTCCATACCTCATATCACCGCTGTGGTATCTTTCCTTTTTCAGTTATTAATCATAGTAGTAAAAATTGTAGACACCTGATTGTGTCTCCCCAAAAACCAAATCCAATGATGAGTACTTTTCACGTCTTTGATTATTGAGTTAGGTGAACAGTTGAACAGTCTCGTGAATTTCCCCTTTTCTAACCTTTCTTTAATTGTTTTAAAAACAAAATAATTCATTTCATGTCCTTCAAATCATTTATTTCATGTCCTTTTTATAAAATCGTCCAAACCAGTTGATTTTGGTCCATAATCTGGGTCCAATAATTGTGTAGTTGGATGGAGTTTGAAAATCTTTCTAACGATATATTATAAGCCCAAATCCTAGTTATAATGAGGAAGTTATGGCTAAAATACTAAACTAGGCCCAAACCGAGTCTTGCCTACGGACCCAATGATCATGTGGAGGGTCTATTAACCTTAACCTTATTCCTAAATTCATTAGAATTTATTACAAGCTTCTAGAACTATCTAAAAGATTGTTTTGAGTCCTAAATCCATTAGGATTGATTATTATCTTCTAGAATCTTCTAGAAGGTTCTATTTTATCCTCTTCTAAAAAGATAAAAACTAAGGATTTTATATCGGATAAAATACTTGTTTTTAATAGATTTAATTATGATAAAATAAGGATAAGTACGGATATACAACTAACCAAATTTGATTGGAAGTCGAAATGTGTATGGATCTTATCTTCTGAAAAACATCGCGCAGCTCATCACACAACGATGCTAATATCACGCAGCGATATAAGCATCGCGTCGTGATGTAACCATCACCACGCGATGAAAGTTGGTCTCCAGGGGGAGTATATCCTTGAGAGACATGTGTGTTTCGGTGGGGTTAGTCATCGACGACCCTTTGACCGTCTCTGGGGCCTCATAGCCGGCGTCCGCATGGTTTAAGGTTAGGGATGTCAATGGGTCGGGTCCACCCAGACCCAGACCCGAAATTTTGGAGGTTGACCAAGATCCGACCTAGACCCACTGGGTCCTATAAAATTAGACCCAGATCCAGATCCATCGAGTCTAGCAGGTCTCGGGTCTAAAACAGGTTCAAAATAGGTCTAACTATAATTTTTATTAATTTTTTATAATCTTTTATAAATGTATTATAAATTTATAACTATACTAATACTTGAAAATAATTAAAGATACTAAAAAGATTTGTTCATAATTTTGACACACAAATAATTTGTTCTTTAAAAAGTAAAGACAATGCATGAAATTTTTATTTTAAAAACTAAATTTCTTGGCTTTACCGACTTTCTCTAAAGTCTATTATCTCATCCTCTAATTACGCAGTATATTATTAAAGTATATCTGATTAAGTGGTTTTTTTTAATAATAATATATCTGAATATATTATTATTTATTAAAAAAATAAAAAATATAAAAAAACGGGTCCATGGGTTGGATTTGGGTCTACTTTGTTGGACCTAGACCGAGACTCGACCCATTAAACTTAGACCCAGACCCATCGGGTCTAAAATTTAAGGAAATAGATCCTAAAATATGGATAGGGTCCAACCAGGTCTGGGTCGGGTCTAGGACCCATTCCCATCCCTATTAAAGGTTGACTCTTCAGAGCCAAACTGACAGGCAGCCGCTTCGCCGCCTTATTCAAATTCCTCTAATGAACCAGAGATAAAGGCGACCTCTTCACCGTCTCCATGGTCTGACTCATTTAAAATCCTATCACTGGGAGTGGAGGGTGAGCCCTGAGAGGACTTCGACTCTTGCTCATCCGGCGCATCATATTCCCCATCTGGCGTAATTTCATCCGTCAGCACTTCCAAAGTGCGCCTTCTTCTCTTTGGCTATGTAGCCCTTTGTTTCACCCTCACCATTGTGTCCTGTATAGACATAGAGACGGTGGGATTTGGGGATAAGCAAGGCAGATCCAAACACCTAGAGACAACACCCCCAGTCCTAGACTCAGCCGTACCAGGAGACCGGCTGATTGCTAACCTAGGTTGTGCCGTGTGTGTTGATGGTGAATCCATTTAATATATATATATATATATATATATACATATATATATATATATATATATATATATATATAAAAATGGAAAAAAGTTTAAAAGAGCTGAGAAGAGGAGAGGCGGTTACCATTATGTAGTTTGCTGAAACAAGTCTCGAACGGTGACCGGCTATGTCAACAAAAAAGCAGACGAAGTTTTTCACGAAAGCTTCTATAGGCGGTGATCAGAGTCTCTCTCTAGAAATTTCTCTCTTTCACTCTCTCTCGAGACTTATGTAAATGTCAAAGATGAGAGAGGATGGAGGGGAGGGGGGTAAAAGCTTATTTATAGAGGGGTAAAACGGGGGGCATCCCCGTACTTTCCTTAGAAGGTGAACAGTAATAACTGTTCACCAATCCCAGAGTGACGCGTGTCACAGGTGCCACGTGGCACGCCACGTCACCCCTGTGAGGGGTAAATGTTTTGGGTAAAAATACCCTTGCTACGTGGCCCAATTAGAGAGGGACATGTGTCATCCCAAGATAGGTCCAACATGGACCACTCACCGGTTGACACGTGGCACCCTCAGATGGCAAAGGAAATTGTGGCCTTTAGGGACCAATTCCCAAGAACGCCGCAAAATGTTGCAGCCCATTAGGTCAGGGTGACCTAATAAAGGGCACATTTTCCAACGACCTTATAAATAGGGAGATTTCCCCCATTTTTGGGACACATTCATTCACATCATTTATTACCACACCTGAATTCTCTCACATCAGAGAAAACATTTGATCTCGGAATCTAAGAAGATCTCACTTTTACCTTTTCCACACCTTTTTACATTCTCCGAACACATTCTAACTTGATCGTCAGATCCAACCACCCGGAGTCTCCGTTATTTTGAGGGTACATACAACAGAATTCCAGTCTTGGCGATGTAACTCTCCCGAGGGACTAGAAAAACCCCAAAACAGGGGTAGTGAAGGGGGATTGTTGTTCGGCAGAAAGGAGGGTTGCTCTGGCAGTGGAGGGGGTTGCTTCGATTGGTGTTAGTTTGGAGTGGGATCGGTGAAGGAGGGGTTGGATTGCTAATTGTTATTTTTATTTTTTATTAATTAAAATTTAAAAACCCAATCAAAAGATGACACGTGGCTAGTAACTTTCTCTAATAGATTACCGACTTAATTATCCGGTTAAAAGCCTGTTTTGAGAAGATGGTGTTAAAAGGTGATATTGTTTCCAGATTTTTAAAAGATGGGCTTTTTTGAACAACATAGACAAAGGTGAGATTATTAGTTTCCATTTTTTTTTCCAAAAGAATCCATGATAATGTTAGACTTTCTCGTATTAATATCTATTATGCACTCAAAACCAAAAAAAACTTCAACCAAAATGTCCAACACTCCCAAAAACCCCAACGACCAAGAACACAACAACAACAATCCTACAAATTCCAATCCAAAACCTCCATCAATCTACTACGACATACACATACCATTGCAAGAATCCTCCTCAACCTTCAACCTCCAAAACGCAGTTTGCAGCCATGGCCTCTTCCTCATGGCACCCAACCATTGGGACCCACTTACTAAATCCCTATTCCGACCCCTCCATCTTTCTCTCTCCCCCTCTAACGCTGCCACTGCCTCCGTCCTCGTCCGCATATCCTCCGGGCAGTGCCGTGACACGGTCCTCGTCCGCGTCTACGGCGTGCCGTGTCTCTCTCTAGAAGAAAAGGAAGCTGTTGTGTGTCAAGTGCAGAGAATGCTGAGATTGTCGGAGAAAGAAGAGAGGAAAGTGAGGGAATTCCATGAATTGCATTGTGAAGCTAAGATGGTGGGTTTTGGTAGGGTTTTTAGGTCACCCACTTTGTTTGAAGATATGGTTAAGGCCATTCTCTTTTGCAATTGTCAGTATGTTTCTTTCTTCTCTCTTAATTTTTATTTTTTACAATCAAATTTTTTTCGTAAATATATTGCATAGTTTTTCTCATATTGAAAATTGAAATCATAGTGTTAGGAAAAGTTGTTCTGGTCTTCAATTCTATATATGAACTATTTTGTAGCTTGTGAAATGGTGTGTGATCATTTGCTATTAACCAACTTCACTGACTGCGGCGCCGCGGTTGTTTGAACATCATTTGGATTCCATGTGTGTTTCCTCTGTTTTAAAACTTTTGAACTTGGGGTCGGATTTAAAAGAGGATGAAAAATTGAAAAGCCACACAATGTGCACTTGGTATAATCATATTGATCATCAACATGCTTTTTCCATTAGTTTTCTGTTTTACTTTCACTAACCTGCCACATATGATATTAACAACAACCTTATGAATCCTTCCATTGTATATTTGTTTTCTTGTTTTGTATTGTTTTTTCTTTTTTTTTTTTTTTTTTGGCCTTCCTTTCTTGTCATTCCTTCTTGTTAAAATTATCAATGTTACTTGTGTAGCGTAGTTCTCCATCTTGGATTTGATTGTATCGATTAAACAATGAAAATGTGTGACTATCTCTGGTTTTTTGTTTATAATCAAGTTTTTCCATCTGATGCTTAGTGTGCCTAGAACCTTGTGGTTTGTCATCTTTTTCAAGTGATCAATCATTTGAGTAGCATTTTGGCTCCATGCTTATTGTAGCCATCTAAGTCTTCAGTGATAGCTTTTTTAAAGTTCATGCTGATTTGTGATTTAGAAACTTTAAACACACTATCCAACCTTGTATCAATACTGTCACCCTACATATTAGCTATTTTGTTTAGATTACACCAAGATATTACATTAACAAGCCAGCCATTTTGTATAGGAAAGATATTTTATTATTGGTAATGCTTTGGAGATAGATGTGTCACTACTCCATGGTGAAGTTTTAGATGGTTAGAATTGTGTATTAAATAATTGGCAACATATGAGTTTAAGATTGAAAAGAGAATTATAGCCTGTACTCTGTAGCCCTGTAATATTTTTTAGTGCTCTGAGTTTTAGAACCAACTGTGTTGGCTGTAGTGTTGTTTGCCAAAAGTAGCAAGTTCATTTTCAAAGAACAAATTTTCTCTGTGTCCTAAATTATAAGTAGTGGAAATGAGGGCAGCAAATCGGGTGGCCACATGGGAAGGTTGTAGTTAGGGGTGTTGTTAAGCTGTGCCGAGACTGAGCCTAGGTGTAGGCTCGGCTCGAGCTAAGCTTCAATCTTGATTTTTCAGGCTTTTAGGCTCAACAACCTTCGTCGAGACTCCTAAAGGCTCGACTTGGCTCGATTCTATTCCATTCGGCTCAAAGTTCGATCAAGGCTTGTCAAGCTCAACAAAATTTAGATAAAGTTATTTTTTTTTTATTATTTTTTTATTTATTTATTTTTTAATATCATAATACAACTAGACTTTAGTATTTAGTCCATTTAACCAAGGTCCAAATGGTGCCCATAGTCATTAACTCTAAGACAATCAAAGTTTCTTTTTATAACTCTCATATTATATCATTTGCTCCTATCTTTCAATGAGGGACTACTTGTTTTCCCTCCTTTTTTTTTTTGGGTTCTCCTATATAAACAACCAAAATCATCAACGGAAGCTCCAACACTTAGCTCCAACACTAAAGTTTTGAAGATTAATTTGAGTCCCTAAGTCTTAAAAATGATGAAAAGTTTATGCTAATAATTACTTTATTACAAAAAATAATATTACGTCCTTTGTTTTTTTTAATATTGACCATATAGTTTAGGCACACTTTTTTTATAGTGTAAAAAAAGAAGAGTGAGAGGGGTAAAAGCACAAAAGTATCCATATGATGTAAACATAAACTATAGAATCAAGTGTTAAAAGTTAGGGTATATTGGGTATTTGCAGTGTGAACACATATATTTTATTTCCTAAAATAGATATGGTGCAATATTTGTGAAACTTCTATAAAAGGTAAATGGTGTAATAATTAAAAAACGGAGGAAGTATACAAAAAATAAAAAACTAGAGCTTGCTCAGGAGCTTTCGAGCCCAAATTGTGCCCAAGCTCAAGTCAAGCCTATGCAGAGCTTTGATCAAGTCGAGTCTCGAGTAGTTCACGAGCAGGCATAGGTCGTTAACACCCCTAGTTGTAGTAGTCTGATTCATTGCACCCATCTAATCGTGCTTAGATGCTTCTAATTATGAGCAAGGTGAAAAGGTAAATTAGAGGGCCAAGAAGTGGGGATATGTGTGTTAAGAAATCTCAGTGAGGTTTAGCTAAATTTCAGTGTATGCAGATGTGATTGATTAAATTTTTTTGGTTCATTTCCTATGAAGTGAACCAAATAAATTTTGATTGCAAGTTCAAATAGGAATTGGGCCAATGATTGGAGATATATGGTCCATTTTCTTGCTAAATGCCTGCAGAGTTATTCCGTCTGTGGCTGAAAATTTGACTCACTTTCCATTTTAAGGTGTTTTAGATAGGTTGACTCAATGTTGTGTTATTCCATTTTTTGTTAATTGTGGAGTATTTATTTAACTATTGCACTAATGTCAAGGGAATTCCACATAATTGTTTGGAACTCAGGCAAAGTTATAGCATAGTAAAATTTGTGAAAGATGATCGATCATATTTAAATGCATTTAAGTAAAGTGGACTACAAATTGGACAAAGCAAATTAGTATAAAGTGAGTATTATCATTCAATTTACGAGTGAACTGACTATTTGCTCTTAGTGGCTAACTCGTTTTTAATTATGATCTAGCAGAACTGACCCAGCCCATCTAATAACCAAGCTTATTTTCTATAAATGATTCTGTGTTTTTTTTTTTTTTTACTTTTTTTAAATTGATACTCCATTTTTGCAAGGCATTGACTGTATCTTCTTTTGAGCCGTTATCTGATCATAGGCTTCGTAGCCCCTGTGTTTTGCAGAGCTACTGAAAACTAAAGCTCAGTTATGCTGCTACCATGAAATGAAGTACAGTAGCATATTGAGATTTCCCAATAAATACTCCATGCTGATACAGAATGTGACTGACACCTTATCATAGAATTATCTACATTCTGTATTTCTGTTCTCTTGAAATCAAATATCAGTGTGACAGATGTCTGTTAGTATATCTTGTTTTTATTGAGAGTTATTTACATTTTACATTAAGCTTCCCTACTCCTTGTAGGTGGCCTAGAACCCTAAGCATGGCTAAAGCTCTTTGTGATCTTCAGCTGGAACTGCAGCGTTGTTCATCCACAGTATCTGTGAATTTTGGTGATACAAAATCAGAAGTTGCTACAAACAGGCCTGAAGGCTTTGCTCCAGGAACACCAGCAGTAAAAGAGTCAGTGAGAAAGCGCAAAATGAATGAAATTGTAAGCAAGGAAAATGCAGGTGCTGTGTATGATTCCAATGATTCTGTAACTGCAAAGGTAAATGCTGCCCATACAGCAAATGGGATTCAGGTTGAGGGAATTGTGGTAACAACTCTTGGTTCATCAACTAGAGATGAGATTAATGAGTCGTCTACTCTTGGTCTTGGTCTTATTGAAAGTTCTGGAGTTGCTTCTGAAGAAATAGTGATGTCCATAGGAAACTTTCCTAGCCCAATAGAATTAGCTTGCTTAGATGAGAAGTATCTAGCAAAGCGTTGTGGTCTCGGGTACAGAGCTGGTCGTGTAGTAAAACTTGCACAGGGTGTTATTGAGGGCAGGATCCAACTTGACCAACTTGAAGAGCTCTGCGAGTAGGCTAGCTTGTCCAACTACAGTAAAGTGGATGAGAAGCTGAAAGAGATTGAGGGTTATGGTCCATTTACACGTGCGAATGTGCTGATGTGCTTAGGGTTTTATAATGTTGTACCGAGTGATTCTGAAACTATTAGGCATCTGAAACAGGCACAGCTCCTTTAATTTCTACTCACCTATTCCTGCTGTTGATTTACAGGTATCCATTAATCTCAACTTTTTCTTTACTGCAGGTTCATGGGAAAACCACCACTGTCCAGAACATTCAAAAAGTTGTTGAAGAGATGTATAGAAGATACGAGCCATATCAATTCTTGGCATACTGGTACTCATTCTTTTTCCCAATCGAGGGATTTTAGTTTTCTTATTCCCAAGCGGGTGTTCAAAGACACTGATTGGAATTGTTTCTTTCGTGTGCTGCTGTTATCAGGTGGGAAATTTGGAATTTCTATGAGCGACGCTTTGGTAAATTCAGTGAAATGCCATCCTCTGACTACAAGCTTATAACAGCAAGTAACATGAAGGTTAAGAAAACAAAGCAAAAAGCTGCGTGATATCTTTTGATTAGGAATAGTTTCTGATACAGTGACTATTTTAGGATAAGAAAATTCTAACCTGTAAAATTTATCTATATTTTTTGACTCGCACAACACAACAATAAGCCATTTTTGGGTTCCTCGCAAGTTTTATCTGTATAAAGTAATGTACTATTGGTCTATTGCCCCAATTAGGCTTGAATTATGGCTTAATCTTCCTGATTGATATAACTGTTCACTTGATGTGCAGTCTTAGAATAGAATAAGTTGCTTAGAGGTTGCAATTAGGTCATTTGGATTAGATTTTAGTTGAGTCATGTTTGGATGAACATTTATGTTCAATTTGGTTTTGGATAGAATATATCCGATTTTTTTTTTTTTTTTTTTTTTTTTTTTTTTTTTTTTTTTTTTAATTATTATTTTTTTTGACAACGGACAGAAAAGGAGGCTAGATTCCAATAGACTCGAGATTACAAGATAAACAAGAAGAGAGTTTAGCTCTCTTTACTAAACTAACACAAGAACTATACCAGGGAGAGGGGATACATCTTTTATAACTTGCTGAACGATATAAATACGAACAATTCCTTTTGCATGGCTCCGGCTTACAATAAATTTATTGTAAATCGGCGGCGGCGCACGTGAGAAGTAATTTACACTTTTTTTTTCCCATAACAAAACACGCGAAATGTGAGACCTTAAAGTTACAAATCGCAGAACAACAATAGAGGAGAAAGAAAGTGAGAAAACGCAGAGAGAAAACGCGAAAACGAGTACCTTGAGGATTCGATCATCAATGGAGAATTCGTTATCGAACTTCAATACCTCACATTGCAGTAATCTTATCCACGAATTGCTACAAAAACAGAGGCAAATTGAAACTCCATTGTTAGGTGATTTTGAGAACTCGAATTCTTATGTTGAAATGGATTTAAATCGATCGATTATAGAAGAAGAAGAAATAAAGAGTTTTGGAGATGAATTTGTTCCAATTTTTGACGATAATAACAATCCTGACACTGGAGGTATTCAAATTTTTGGAGGTAATCAAATTGACGATGTAGAAGAAGCAATTGACAATGCAGAAAATCAGGTGGTTCCTTGTAAATCAATTGATTCAAATTCAGAACAAACATCCAAATCAAATGCAACTGTAGGTAATTTCTATACACGATCTATAATTGTTATTTTTTATATGAACTTATGTTACCTATATGAATGCAACATTGATAAAAATTATCACGAATTAGTCTTGAGAAAATTCAGATTGTATGCAAAAAGTAACCCTTTGATCGAATGCACAAATGTTACCCTTTTCATGCATAAAAGTGACCCTATCTACGCACAAATGTTACCCTTTTGTATGCACGGATATTACCCTTTGTATGCAAAAACGTAACCCTTTGAATGCACAAATGTTACCCTTTTCATGCATAAAAGTGACCCTATTTACGCACAAATGTTACCCTTTTGTATGCACAGATGTTACCCTTTGTATGCAAAAACGTAACCCTTTGTATGAACAGATGTTACCCTTTTTATGCATAAAAGTGACCCATATAAAACATAGTATTACTCCCCTCCAATTTGAATGATATGCTGCCTCTAGTTATCTGATATGTCTGTATTAAATCACAGAAGCAAATCCAATTGATGCTTCTGGTTTAGATCTTAGAGGATCATTTGTTGGTGTGGTAAGAGAAACTTTTGAAGAAATTTTGGAATTGTATGAAAAACATGCTGCTATACTGGGGTTTTCAATAAGAAAGCATACAACTAGATACATCACAAACACAAAAATATTGAGTGAGAAAAATTATGTGTGTTATGCTGAAGGAAAGAGAAATTCGGGTGACAAGAAAACAAAGTTAGTTGAAATGGTTGATGAAGAGAATGTAAATGTAAAAACAAGAAATCCAAGACAAGTAGCCATTACAAGATCGAATTGCAAGGCATGCATAAGAGCAAAAGTGAATAAAGGACAGTTTGAGGTGGTGGCTCATGTTATTCAGCATAACCACAAGCTAACAAGGTCACAGTGGCATTATTTGCATCGTTCTAAAAGAAAAATGACAGAAGAAATAGTTGAAGCAATCAAAACAATGAAATCTTCAGGTCTAACTACAATGGACACTTTCAATTACATGGCTACAGAAGCGGGAGGAGAACATAATGTAGGTCATAGTGTTGTAGATCACCTGAATTTCTTCTCAAGGTTAAGAATGGAACAAATTGAGGCTGGAGATGCTCAAACTTTAGTGAACATTTTAAATCAGGAACAATCAGAGGATTCAAACTTTTTTTTTAGAGTGAAGTTTGACAATGAAGGAAGAACTTTCAATATCTTTTGGAGGGGTTCAATGATGCTAGAAGACTATAGGTTATATGGAGATGTGCTTGTCTTTGATACAACATACAGAACCAACAGATATAATCACTGGCATAATTGTATGTTTGCATGTGCTTTTATTGGGGATGAAAAAACAGAATCGTTTGTGTGGATAAAGGGGTTGAAACTTTTCCAAAACGTTGTTTCCACCCAAAATTCACTATTTTTGGGCGAAATTCTGGTTTCGGGAGCCAAAATTCTAATTAAAACTAGAATAAAATTAATAAAACCGAGCTACTAATCTAATTAGCAACTAAAACTAGAAATTAAAGCCATTTTAACACCTTGAAAATATTAGTTACAAAAAATAAATGAGCAAGGCTTCGATACCGCTGTTGGGTTTTGGAAAGTCCGACTTTTCGCCGAAACAAAACCCGACCCCAAGAACCACCCACAATTAATATAACTAATAAGCATAATTAACAAGACAAGGAGAAAGACAATATTACCCTTGGCACGTGCTTCGCTCACTTTAACGAGCTCTTACTTTAAAAGCCGAGTCCCGCAAGCGCGTAGACCTCCCTCGGAAATCCACCCGCAACAACGACCCGAATGGTCTCTACTCGGAGTTTAGCCGAGATAGAACAAAAATCAACTACTCGAGTTTTATGTGAACTTAAAGGTTTTCTCATTTTTTAGGAGATGCCTTATTGGGTTCCAACTCAAGTGAAATTCTCAAATCCCAAGAATGGTATTTATAGAGAATTTCATATGAGCACTCCACTCTCCTGTCAATGTGTCAAGCAAAGTAATAATTAATCAATAAGTGTAAAGCAAGGAGGGAGAGAGTAGGTAAGGACCACAAGGGGGGGGGGGGGGGGGGAGGACCAAAGCCTTGCCCCCCAAGGATCCTTAAACCGCCTCCAACAAGCTCTCACCCGGAGCCACTAAGCGCGCGCAGCTGGCTTACTGGCCCCTTGGATGGGCCTAGTAGCTGGTCGCAAGGGCCAGCAGCACGCACCAGTATTCCTCGTAATGATGCGGGCTGCTGGGCACTGCTGCTAGCATCTCTCGCACGCTAGCCCACCAAGCAAAGCTTGCTCCTTGCTGTTGGGCGTGGTGCCTTATGATGATGCGCCCCGTGCTAGCTAACCATCGATCCTAACATCGCTGTTGGCTAGTGATGCTAGCACACGCATGCTAGCACGCTGCGCACTTCGCACCAGCCTAGTGTTGCGAGCACCCTTGGCTTGGTGCGGTGCACATGCTAGCTTCTATGCTAGCACCATTGCCCCTAGCACTCGGTTTGCTCGGGGCATTCCGATGCTAGGGGTATTTTGGTACTTTGTTGATTAATTGATTTTTACCGTCTCGTCGTCTTATTAATTCGACTCGACTTGCAACGCTCGGTCTCGACGCTCCTAGCTCGATATCCGACGTCTATGCTCATAATACTCGAGTGACTCATTAATTCCTTTCGGATTAATTCGTCGTGACGGATCGTCTGTGTTGCTTGGGTGTGACCTGAAGGGTTCAGTCAAGATTAAGCTGTAATATAAAATATTAATAATATATTAATATTACTGATAGGAAGCGGCCTCCAACTAGGCATTCCGATCACTTGACCTCACTGAATAATAAGCTTTCTAATAATTCCGAACCCTCTATCGGAATAATACACTTGTTCGAAGGACACCATTCCTATGAAAAATTTCAACACTAACTTGTGTAAACTTTGAAAAATTACATTTTCTAATATGAAGAGTAATCAAATTTCAATCACAAGTTTGAACCTTTAAGACTTTAATCAACTTGAAAAATGATTAAATAAAAAATAGTTCAATTATGGAATCTAGAAAGTTAAGATCCAACCAAATAAATAATTAAAGATCAGATCTTTAAAACTTTAGGGGCTTCAAAAATACAAAATCACCATAAACATTCACACTTGAAGCAATTAATTTGCAGAAATGTGAAATTGCAAGTTTATGTTAAAAAGAGCCAACTAAATTAAGCACCTATTATAACTTATAATCATGCTTAAAAGGGGTTATAATTGTAGTAGATTAATGATGTAAGTATGTAATCATACACATAAACTAACATTAACATGCAATAATTAATCAAGGTTTAAAGATTTAAAATTTTTCGTCAAAAACGAAAAACTCCTCGAAAAATATGTTTCTGGGTGGATTTTGGCTTCTAGACAACCATCAAAGAAGAGGATCAAAACTGATTTAAAACATCGATTCCACCCAAAATTCACTAGTTTTGGGTCGAAATCTGGGTTCTTGAGCCAAAATTAGCATTACAACGAGATTAAACCTAATTAAAACGAGCTTCTAATCTAATTGGCAAGCATAACCAGAAATTTAAATCCATTTTAAATCACCTAAATTAATTATTAGTTACAATAATTAAATGAGCGTGGCTCCGATACTACTATTGGGTTTTGTGATGTTCGACATCACGCGGAACAAAACCTTCCCAAATCCGCACACAAATTAAAGTAACTTATAAGAGTATTAATTAACAATAACCATATAATTAATTAACTAAGAGAGAGAAAAAGGAAAGACGATTATACCTTTGACGCGTGGTTCGCTCTTTCTAAGAGCTTTTACTTGAAAGCCTAAAGCTCCGACATGCGCAAGCCTCCAACGGCTCTCACCCTCGAGACCCAACCTAAACGGCCCCTACCTCGAAGCTTAGTTGGGGTTAGACCAAAAGTACTTAGAGAATTAGAACGAAAGTGTTCTCGCTTGTGGAGATCCTTTCAAGTTCACAACTCAAGTGCCCTTTCCCAATGCCAAGTGATTGGTATTTATAGGGAAAGGTGCCCCTTGAATTCCAATCTCCCATCAATGTGGGAGAGTTGGTAAAAGGCATTTTATAAATTAATTTAAATTAAAAATCAAATTAAAAAGCAAATGAATCAACAAACAAGTGTCAAGTGGTGAGCAAGGGGTTAGGTGAGGACCAAAAAGGGGGGACCACCCACCCCTTTCTCCCCAAGCAAATCCCCTTGACACAAACCGGCTCCCACGCGGCCTACTCACAGCGCGCCAGCTGGCTGCCCAGCCTTAGGCACCAAGGCGCGCCACGCTAGCGGCCTGGTGCTCGGTTGGGCCTGCCAGTGAGCCCGCGCATGCTCGCGGCCCAGCAAGCGATATATGCTTGCTCATTGCGGGCTGCTGGGCGCGAAGCGCTAGCAGCAGCATGCGAGGCCCAGCGAGCTGTTAGCTGCTGGCCTTGCTAAGTTGCTAGTGCTGCTAGCTTGCTAACACTCTAGCACGCCTCGCTCGCCAGCATGGCTGGCCATGCCACACCAGCTAGCTAGCCAGCGCTGCTAGCTTGGCATGGTGCGGTTTCCATGGCTAGCTATGTATGGCCTTTAGCCCTCGGATTGCTCGGGGTATTCCGAGGCTGGGGCTATATTTGCGACTTGTTGTTTGCTTGATTTTTTGTTTTGTCGATTCCTAAATTCGACTCGACTTGCGACGCTCGGTTTGACGTTCTAAGCTCGGAATTCGACATCTTTGTTCGCAATACTTTAATGACTCATTTAATCCTTCGGATTAATTCGTCGTTTCAGTTCGGATACTTGATTGGGTGTGACCCGAAGGGTTCAGTCAAGATTAAGCTGTAATATTAATTATGCATTAATATTACTAATAGGAAGCGGCCTTCAGCTAGGCATTCCGATCACTTGACCTCACTGAATAATTAGCTTTCTAATAATTCCTAACCCTCTATCGGAATAATACATTTGTTCGAAGGATACCATTCCTTTCAGCAATAATTGAAATACTAACTTCCGTTAATTGTTATCTACAACATTGGGGGTATTATTTATCAGATATAAAATATTCCAAAGTTGCATATAACAATTAACGGAGGTAGTAACTAGTTTTTGGGCCTAGGCGATGCCCCAATTTATTAGATGTATTATAGTTATTGTGAATGGCATCAAAGATATATATTAAGACATGTTTTACAATACGGAGTAGTAATTTTTTTTGGCTATTAAAGACACATATGAAGACATAGTTCAATGGTTAACTTCCTACCAGAGTTCGACCCTTATGTAAATCATGTTTCTAAATTTTTTTAATTTGTGTATTATACATGGAATGATAGCCAATAAATAAAGTCATGAAAGTGCCACGTGACATGTAATCTTGATTCGAAACACTTTTGAGAGTGCCACATGGCGTGTCGACTTGATTAGAAACACCTTTTAATATATATTGTGTATGTAGTATAGATTATATTAAAACCAAATTCTAATTCGGAAACCCTAAGTTGCAAAATTCTAAAGCCCTTAAACTACATTATATCTAAAAGAAATCATTACATCAATACAAATTATCACCTAATTTTGGAAACCGATACAAAATCATGAAACAATAAAACTACATTGCATCTAATTTCTTACTTTTTAACCAAAATTTGCAAGTACAACCAAGCTCAACCATTTATCTTCAATACGAAAAATTATCTACATGTATGCTCGTCCTAATTTAGTAACTCTAACTTCGATATAAATTTTTTTTTTCAAATAATCCAATTTAGAAACACTAGAAATTTAATTTAATTAATTAACACTTCAATTGATACTAACAAAAACACCACTTAAATTAACATAACATTACCTAATTTTAATTGGCTGTTTTTGAGTTTAGTAAAAATTTTAGGAGCTTAGTGGAATTTTTAGTTGAGCATCTTTCTCTGGATTTTTTTGAATTGTTGAATTATTTTCAGAACGTTCACTTTCCTCCTTTTCTATCAAACTAGTTGTGGCCCCGCGAGCTGTGTGCGCGGTCCCTCATTGGCGGTGATAAGTGTCTGTAAATTATGTATACGTTGGTATTGTTACATGTTAATTATATTTACAAAGTGTCTAAATTTTTTATGCATTTAAATTATTACAGCTAATGTAATAGGGAAACATTGAAATCTAAATTATCATATTAGAAATATGTAACTTAAATCATCAAATTAGAAAGAACATAAATCATCATATTAGAAAAAGTGACCTAAATCATGCTAAATTTGATTTTGTTATTTGTTTGTCACGAATTATGAAGTTATGTGTTGTTATTCATTTATGCTTTAGTCTTCTTAGACTTGTTTGTGTTTGTTTTAATAAATGGGCTTGACCCTCATTTGCATAAAAAAAAAATCATTTATGCTTTAGTCCTTAGACTTGTTTAATATTACACGTCAAATAGTAATAAAAGAGGTTAAAAAACTTATAGCTATTCTTTCAAAAAAATTTATAGCTAGTAATTTTAAATACATACATTGACTAAGATTTTTAATATGGAATAAAAGGTTGATACAATTTCTCTAATACATAGTATTTACAATGAGAACTATAAATAGTTATAATTCTTCTATTATTTATATTGATTAAAAAGTAATGATCTAAGGACATAATAAAATTTCAATGAAAATTTCTATTACAATAGTTTCGTTGAAATATGGTCATTTCATATTAGAGTGGAGGGCCCCTCAAAAAAATAATTGGAGTGGAGGGAGCTCTATATAGAAATTTTGTTAGGGAAATTTCTATTCAAATATTACTCTTCATTCAATTGAAAACAATATTGCAGATGTATTGGAAAGAGATATCAAACAAATCCAACATTTCAGCAAACTTGAACATCAATTTCTTCCAATAATCTTTTTCTTTGCCTTCTCCTTGAAAGCTTTTTCCTCAGTTCAACAAACTTGAACATCAGTTTCTTCCAAAAAAAAAAAAAAACTTGAACATTAGTTTATAACACTACAACAGGGATACTTATGAAAAATGTTACACATTCAAAACCCGATACAAACTACCATAATCACACCAATTTGGATCAAAATTGTGTTTCCTCATTGTCATCATCATCATCATCATCATCATCATCATCATCATCATCATCATCATCATCATCATACTAGTCAACATTCTCGTTGCGTAACTTCTGCATGTTCATCAATTCTTCCCTAAAGTCCTGGTAGACCCTATAATGCTGAAAACTATTGGTTTCGGAAGAGGTAGAAGAAAAATAGGAGTAAATGGCAAAGGATGACTTACCTACATGGAACTCATCATTTTTTTCCATTTCAGCCTCTTTTTCTAGGCTGAATGTTTATTCCTGAAACCGTTTCCTATACAGAAGTTTATAAAGATTCAAACAGTCTAAATATGTGCAAATGATGTTAAAACTATTAGCACGGTTAAATTTAGTGCAATAAGCTTGGTTTTGCTATGAATTTGTTCTTTGAGTTCTCTCTTCTATTTTTTTTAGTTATTTTGTAGGTGGGTGTGACATTTGAGTCTCCTATAATCATTTTTTTTTTGCCATCAAGGGCACCGGTTCTGAACAGGAACCGGTGCCAATAACCCCTTAAAAAAAGTGGTAAGGTTTTTTTAACCGGTGCCAATTTAAGAAATTGCCATCGGTTTTGAACCGGTGGCATTTTTTTGATAAAATGGCATCCCTCAAATACTCAACGGTTCAAAACCGGTGCCATAAGGAGGTTTTGAATTGGTGCCATTCTATATTTTTCTACTAGTGTTAATTTTACTAATGAAACATCTCACAATTCGTATAAAACACCCTAAAATCTGAGAAAGGAAGGGCCAAAAATTTATATGGCAAATCAACATAGTAGTTGTATTTCGTGAAGACTACTCTGAGAAAAAAGGAACTACCTACTTAAACAACCCACATTTTAAATGAACTCCCTTAGCCTTTCTTCTCTTCGTACTTTTTCCTTTCCCTTTCTGTTTTCCCCTCCTCGACCCCCTACTTGCTCCTTCCACAATTTTAAAGAACCCCAAAGCAAACTTACTCTTCTAACTTGCTCCTTCCCAAAGCAAAACTACTCTTCTAACTTGCTCCTTCCCCCTCCCCCTCTCTCTAGCTCTCCTTCTTTTCCCTGTCATTTCTTTGCTTCTCCCTAAACATAAGAACTATCATTTATTAGTTAAATTTATCTCTGTAAACTTAGAAATACAACTTTATAGTCCTAAATCCTAATATAAAAAATTGCATTAACCCCATGTCTAGTGTAATTTAGCATTATAGAATCCCTAAATTGTAAAAAAATCAAGCGTTAAAATCAAGCATTATTAAACCTAATTACCATTTGTTTCCCTAATGTCTAGTCCTCTATGGCAAACAAAACTGTTCAAACTTTTTTTACAAAAATCCTAGAATAATGTACAAGTAAAAACAAAACCTCACAAATAATCTAAAATCATTTAAAAAAAAAACAATACTTCCATCCAGAAAACATGAGATTAACACAATTTTACAGGTATTTCTTGTTCTAAGCAGAGCCATAAAACAATTCTTCGTGTCCAGGTTGTAATCAACTCATTTTTTGGTGTATGAGAAGTAAATGGACACATCAAGGGTGAGACTATGCAGAATTTGGGATCAAAGGCATCAATTCCATTGACCACTCAAAACAATCCCGGAAGAGTGAATGCCACGTGAGACTCATATTGTCCTAGCTACTTTGTTCTTACTATGAAAAAAAAAATATGGATGTTATGATCTAGATTAATATAAACTTTGATACAAAAAAAAAATGCTCAGATATGCAAGAAATGAGAGCATTATAATCAAAACTTTTAATTTCATAAAAAAGGACATCCAGTTACAAATAATCATATGGTATGGTACTTTTGTCAGAAAGCCAACAAACATCTTCAATACTTTGTCTAAAGTGACAGCAGTAACAAGGTGTTGACTGAGAAATTAATCATAGCATAAAAATAATAAGAATGCCAAGCTTTAAATTTCTACGTATGAAAGCAGAGACAATTCGTTCTAAATTTTCTGAAATTAAACTCTGACTAGTTTGACGGGTTCCACACTTAGGTCTTGATGGAACTCAAGTGGCTACTACATCTAAATCTAACGCCCAGTGGTGGAACCTTACCACAATATATACAGGTGATATTGTTAGCATTACCATGGTTAAAAGCACTCTCGTTAATTCCAAATTTCCAAGCAGTTGTTTCAGGTTCTTCCTCTGCCCAAGCACTAGAAACAACATCCTGACCGCAAAGCAAGCATAAATAATTCAAGCTAATTGATAGAAAAAACTGAATATAATCTGATGCAAAATCAATAGGAGACACAACATTAGCGAGCTAATGGAAATTCAATACAACTCATTCACATACTCATATACTTCCTCTGTTCCAATAATATTGCAACAAGGATGAAATTACGCATCCCAAAACACAATTAATATGTTAAATATCTATAATTATATAAGAGTAAATTTTATAAAAAGTTGATATTGTATAAGTATTTTACGAGACAAATCTAACAAGATCCCACATGATCTTTATCTCTTACCCTATTTCACTTTTGATGTAGATTTTTAAAAGTGCTCTCACTTTCTCTAATTCTCTTACTATCTACATTCTTCCTTTTTTTTTTTTAATTAATATGCAAATATCATAGTCAATTCATACTTGCATATTCCTAATTACCTCTCATTCTCCCCCTTTTTTTTTTATGTTTTTGGAATTTTATTAAAAGTCTATAAAAGAGTACTTTATTTCTTTCTAATAATTTAAAGTGATCTTTTATCTTTCTCTTTATCTCTTCCTTTTCCAGTACAACGTATACATTCTCTCTTGTGTCCTCCCTATTGTTTAAGCTTTCTTTCCTATACCTTTTCCCTTACTCCTCTTTTTCTCATCTTCCCCCTTCCCCCCTTCCCAAATCCTTTCTCTCTTTATATTTTTATTTTATAATTATGTGCGTCTAAGAAAGTCTTTTTCCATTTTTGCTTATTTCATAGTCTTATACCTTAAAATTATTAGAAGTATCTTTTTCGTATCTTTCTTACCTAACATTGTCTTATCTCCATCCTTCTTGCTTGCTCTCTCTCCTACCTTACCTTTCTTGCTAACTTCTAATCCAACTTTTACGACTTATAGAAATCCACTTCCAACATGACTTTGAGTTTCCATAAAATTAACTACACTCATTACCATTCTTGTTCAACTAAAAATATGTAAAAGAAGCACTTATTGCACACTTAATATAACAGAAAAGTTAAATGGTTAATTAATGTGCAACAACAACAATAAGAAAATCTACACTGAGAATAAAACTGATTAAAGAAATAAAATGATTTTTAATGCACTATCGATGAAGAGCAAGATGCTTGCATCGTTTACCTCGACTATTTAGTAGATGATGCTATTCCGGTAGCACGCTTTTGAATCTTGGCAAGGATTTAGACAATGGTTAAAAGCTAAAAACATCCCCCTACATGAAAAACTATGTTCAATAGTCAATAACTTGATTGCCCTAACTAAATATGACCGGGCAGATGTTATCTTGATTTCATCATCGATAGCTCATTAAAAGAAATTAATTGATTTATTATATGGGGAAATTATGCGATGAGACTGATGACACAGTTTGGTTAAAGTTAAGAAAAATAAGTACGGAATATGAAGTAATGTTGGTAGATTTATTATTTTTAACAAGTGAATACAATTAACATAATGGCTCAACTTCAGATTAAAGGCAATGCCCAATTTACAATAGTAGTTCAATTCAACCAAAAAAGTTACAAAAAAATGTAGGCATGTATCTTGATACTGTGCAAAAAAGAGTCACTCTACCACCATAAAGAAGGCAGAAGTTTCTTAGCTCAAGCAACAATTTTTAGGACAATAACCACGGGGATAAAGTATTCAACACCTAGTTTAATGGTATCAAAGGTGATAGGACTTAAAATGGTCAATATTCACTGTAAAAATCTGTCAATTTGATTTTTAAGTTACTAAAGTGGACATTTTAACATTTAGTTTGCTACACAAACACTTGCAACTGCATACTACTTAGGATTTCATCCAGCAGAAGAGGTTATTTTTAAGGCGATCATCCACATTCCCCTGTTAAAAGTAGTAATCTAGCTACTCAAGATGCAAATGACCACTAATAATGCACCTAATTTTTATATTAATGACCTAGGTAGGTACATTTTATAGTAGCAATACTCAGACTATGTATCTAAAGGAATTAAATTTCAACATACTTGGTTGGACATGGAGACTAAAAGGGCCTCCCAAGCTCCTAGCTATATATGAGACCGGAGAAAAAATCATCTTTTTCTTCCCAAATATGAAGATGAGATACTTCTATCTTGATGTAATTGTCCACAACCTATTACCTTCTCACATCTATAATCCAATGCAGCTAATAGTATTGCACCAGTTATAATTTCTAAACAGATAAGTTGGACACAAAGTTACAATCAATAGAACTATCCTACAAGCTTCATGCAATGAAGTCCATTGATCTAGTAGAGAAGCCATTTAATACAAGAAAGATTGTAAAGACTATAAGCAAAGAAGTATGAAACTCTAGGGATTATTAAATATGAATAAAAAATTACTTTTAGAATAGAAGGTTCTGGCAATAGGCAGTGTAGGAGTCTATCATTGTCAAGTGGCTCAACAGGTTTAAATTCTACACCTGCATTTATACCATGAGCAACAGCTGGCTGCGCAACCTCAGCCCCCATGTGCTCTAGAATCGGAGCTAAGACCTCCCTTAAATCCTATGCCATTTACCTGAGAAATTGCAAAAATAAAATCACAATCAGTAATCAGCAGTCATTGAATTTTGACAATTAACTACAAACAACATGAACTTGAAGAGCAGTAACAATGAAGCACACGTACCAATCCTTGGCAAAAACACAATAAAAGCAGTATCTAGCCATGATTAAAGATGACCAAATAATGATTTTGGACACAAATTTGGATACTGTATGACTCAATGATTTAAAAAGAAAATAATAAAATATATGACTAAACCTAACAACATATCTCTAGAAAACTTGAGACACAAAAACCAAGCAAACGGACTAATTATGTCATGTTGCTATTGGTACTAAAGCTAAGCTTCACCTTTCTCAATCACAAACCATATAAGCTAATAAAAAAAAGCATAAAACAGGAAACTTCGATGCAATACTACCTCCGTAAAATATTAGTTGCAACTTTGGGGTATTATTTGTGAGATATAAAATAGGAAAAAATTGAAATTAAATAATCCCACCTTTGGCTCATATTCTCAAAATAATCCCACCTTTGCATATTCCAGAAATAATCCCACCTTTATACCTCATATTCTCAAAATGAAACTTTTTACCTTCAACCTGTTTTACAGGTTAATTTTTTATTTTTATTTTTATTTTTAATCTTTCTTCTTCTACCGCATCCCCTTCATCCATGTCAACCACCATGACCATCCTTGCCGCCGCAGCAACCCCAGTCTCGCCCTTGCCGCCCTGAGACACCCTACCTAAATTTCAAAACCTCCTGAACAGCCACTATTCCCACCCCTTACTTGATATATCCCATCCCAAAATCCACTAAACCCAACCCTTCACCAAGCACCATAGCCACCCACGAAACCCCTCCCACCTAACTTTGCTTCCCTCAAGCAATTACATTTCATTAATGTATTCAATTGATGAACAACCACCTGATTCGAACACATTGAGGGGTATCAACGGAGAGAACGAAGCGATGGAGACTGGAAAAGGAAAGCGATGGTTGGAGAGAGAAAATTGGGCTGCGAAGGTTTGTGAGGGAGGTGTTAGCTGATTTTTGGGCTAAGCACTAAGTTGGTTGATTTCCGATAGTGAGTGAGGGAAGTGTTGTGGTCGTGGCTCAGTGTTTGAATGGTGTCCGGGCGGGTGGGGTTTCATTTGTGGTGGTGGCCTAGCTAGGTCGAATGGTGTCCGATTTGTGGTAGTTGGGTTTTGGGTCTTGTGGTAGCTTGGTACCATGGCTGCCACCTGCAAGCAACCTGAAGATGGTTGTTTTTTTTGTTTTCTTTTTCTAGGTGTAAGGGTGGTTGGATGTGGTGGTGGTGAATTGGGTGACGTAAGAGGGAATTAAGGAGGGCGACTGGGTCTGGATTTTCCGATGGACGGCTGGGATGTGCTGGTCGGCGGCGACTGATCCGGCCAGGGAGGGGGCTCCGGCAAGGGGAGGAAGAAGATGGGTTATTGGTTTTTTTTTTTTAATTCCTTTATTTTTTTTTTAAAAAAACCAATTAGAAGATAACACGTGGCAAAATACCTTTCAAACAGGTTACAAATTTCACTAACAGGTAAAAGGCTCGTTTTGAGAATATAGGGTATAAAGGTGGGATTATTTATGGAATACGCAAAGGTGGGATTGTTTTGAGAAGATGAACCAAAGGTGGGATTATTGTTGGGTTTCGATGAGTCTAAATCACCGCGGAAATCAAACCCAAGCCCAAGGAATACTCATAATTAATATAACTAAACGACATAAATGACAAGATAAGGGAAAAGACCAAATTACCCTTGATGCGTGCTTCGCTCAACCTACAGAGCTCTTACTTGAGAAATCCAAGTCTTGCAAGTGCAACGACCTCTGACGGTATCCACCCACAACTCGACCCGAACGGTCTCTTACTCGGAGTTCAGCCGAGTCGGACCAAAAACAACTACCCGAGTAATTAATGAACATAAAGGTTTTCTCTCAAGTGGAGATGCCTTTTTGAGTTCTTACTCAAGTGAGTTTTCCCAATTCCTAAGGGAGATATTCATAGGGAAACTCAAGTGAGGATTCCACTCTCACATCAATGTGGGAGAGTTGGTAAAATCAATTTTTTAATTTATTTTTAAATCAAAAATAAAAGAAAATATCAAACAAGTAATTAATCAAAAAGTGGCAACATGGAGGGAGAGGGTAGGTGAGGACCACAAGGAAGGGGGGACCAAGCCTTGATCCCCAAGCTTCCCAAATCGCCCCTCACTCTCTTATTCGGCTTCAATGGGCTGCCGCCACATGGTAGGCCTTGCCTTGGGCGCCAAGCAGCCTTGCTGGCGCTCGGTGCCCTCGGCTGGGCCTGCTGTCGGGTGCCAGCTCGTGCGCCATAGCTGCTGTTGCTGTGCGCGCCACACTTCTAGCAGCACTAGCATGCAAGTGCGCTACTAGCTAGCTAGCGCTGCTAGCTTGCTGCTGTGAGTGCATGCTAGCACTGCTTGCTAGTGGTGCGCTAGCATGCCGCGCCACGCACCAGCCAGCCTAGGCTTGGTGCGATGCGCATGCTAGCCACCATGCTATCCCAAGTGCCCCTAGCACTCGGTTTGCTCGGGGCATTCCGAGGCTAGGGGTATTATTGATTTTACCGTCTCATCTTTTATTAGTTCGACTCGACTTGTGACGCTCGATCTCGACGCTCCTAGCTCGATTTTCGACGTCTAAGTTCATATTACTCGAGCAACTCCTTATTTCCTTCTAGATTAATTCGTCGTGTCAGATCGTTAGTTGCTTGGGTGACCCGAAGGATTCAGTTAAGATTAAGTTGTAATATTAATTATACATTAATAATACTGATCGGAAGCGGCCTCCAACTAGGCATTCCGATCACTTAACCTCACTGAATAATTAGCTTTCTAATAATTCTGAACCCTCTATCAAAATAATACACTTGTTCGAAGGACACCATTCCTATCAATCTCCTACTTGTCATTCCGGACAAGTGTGCTTTTAGTGTATAGCCTTTTTCCAATGTCACTAAATGTCTCTTCATGAACTATAAGGTAAGATTATTCGTCATCCTTATTACGTCTAGAAGCGTTTCTCAAAATGCGAGTTTGACTGTCAATAAACAGATGATTTCTAAAATTCATCCGAGCACGACCATGCATTTTCATAGTCTCGCTCTTTGAAAGGCCTTGTAAACAACAAAGACATGTTCCCTATTGTAGACACCCAAATGTGTCTCCCCAAAACCAAACCCAGTGATGAATACCTTTTGCGTCGAATGATAATCAAATGAGGTGAAAGTGTGAAAAGTCAAGTGTTGCGGTTGGTTTTTATTAAAATTCTTTCTCTCTGTTTTCGAAAACAACTCTATTTTATGAAAACAGCCAATCCAGGTTAGTTTGGTCCACGACAAGGGTCCAATAATGGTGTAGTTGGATGGGACTTGCAAAGAGCTTTCCAACGATATATTATAAGCCCAATTTCGATGAATAATGAGGAAGTTGTGGCTAAAGTACTAAACTGGGCCCGGTTTGATCTTTACATGCGGCCCAATGATCTAGGGGAGGGCCCAATGTTAATTATTATTCCTAAAGTTATTAGAATTAATTATAGTCTTCTAGAATTCTCTAGAAGGTTCTCTTTAGTCCTAATAGAATTAGAATTAATAATTAGATTTTGATAAGTTTTATTTGGAATAAAATATTATTTTATGAAAAATACGATTTCAGTTTTCATACGGACTTTACAAATCGATTTTGATTCATAAGTGGACTCCGTGTTTGAAAGTGCGTAGGAATCCAGGCTATCGCCAAACGACAGGCCTGTCGCCACGCGACAAAGCTTGTCACCAAACGACAGGATTGTCGCCAAGCGACAAAGTCGGTTTTGCAGCGACAGCGTGGAGTTTTATTCCTTATCAAATTCTACCTATTTCCAGACTGTTTTCTTATAAATAGGGTCCTGAACCTCCGTTTTTATTCATCATCAATTATCATCAACAATCAACAATCATCAATTCTCAATCTACAACAATCATCTTTCTCTCTCTAAAGCTAGAAGCTTTCCTTCTCTCTATTGTTTTTCTAAACCTTCCCTCTTACACAATTCCTCATACATTAGCACTAGACACACTTAGTCAAGTTCGAAGTTGTCTTCGCCCTAGACGTGAAAGGTTATAATTTCTGAGGGTTTGGTCCCAAATCTCTATTTTAATTATTTAATTTAATTGTTTTATTTTATATTTTCCTTGAAGTTACTAACGCGTGTATTTTGTTATTAGAAAGAGATACGAGGCATCAAAGTATGTAATCTTATTGCTCTATTCTTGTGGAAAGCATGTTTAAATTTGTTTAATTCCTAGTATCATGTTAGGATGTCTTTATTGCTTTCTAGTATCATGTTTAGGGTGCTTCCTATGCTTTCTAATATCATATCAATATCATGTTAGTATCATGTTAGGGCTAAAGCTTTGATTTTTATTGTTTAGTGACATGCTAGGGTTTGTTATTAATCTTGTTAGTATCATGCCTAGGATCTTGCTATTAATATTATGCTTTAACATGATTATGATAATTATGATTATTATGATTGTTATTATGATTATGATTATGATTATAAATGTGATGATTGTTATTATGTTGCTTGATGATTATTATTGTTATTGCTTATCACGCCTTTTATGCATGCCTAAAGGGAATTTGTACTTGTAATTACGCTTAATAAGATAAGTAATAATCTTGTTTAGGCTAATATGATTATAATTCAAGTGATCACCAATAATAGTTTTATTTGTGCATTAAGTTCAACCAACATAGATAAACAGGTTTAGGGTTAATCTGTTGATTGCATGTTAGTTAGAAAGCGCACATGAATACGAGAAGAATAAAGTAGAGGCCTATTATTAGGGCAGGTTCAATCTCTTTTAGGTTGGATTTGTACCTTCATTCCCGTACCCTATTTGGTTCAAGACCTATTGGAGTTGACGATCTCCTGGATCGTTAAGGGGTGTAATCTTCACCTTGTGAACGGTTTACAAGTTCCTAAAACTTGTTGGCGACTCTTTTGCTCTAGCTTCCTTCCCTTTGGACGCCACCATACTTAAGTGTATGATCACAGTGGGGTTCAAGTTTGGGGTAATGCTTGAAATATTCCCTACACCTATTGTAAGTAGGGGGACATTCCCGGTCTTGTAATGTCAGCTTCTCTTATTAAGAGGACCTAGCCGCCCGATAGTTGCCGTTATAATCCCCATGTACGGCAGAAGTTTGACTAACATCAAAACGGAATAGTACTCAAACAAGAGAACTCACAATACTCATGGTCGAGGAAAGAGGTTCCGATAGCCATAATGACAAATATACTTATGACGATTTTAAATCTCTTAAAGTATTCTCATAGCTCGATCCGGTATGGTTCTAAACCACTACCCTTGCAAATGATTTATGACAATCATGTCCTTGTAGCACAAGAAACGGTGCTATAAATCATACTACACACTAATCTCAAGTGGTCATTGATCGTCCATCATTTAAATGACCTTTATTAGGGATAATTTTCGATTAAAATATTCAACGTTCACTTAATAGGTGTTTCTTTATCCAAGACATTGTCTTGATACCCTATTTTGAATATTCTCAAAAATCGAATGGACTCAATATTTAATTCTAAACCACAATTAAATAGTTTTGTGGAATATTTAGAAAAATTTTATTCCGCTACTAAACTTTACAATGTTTCATCTTGTGATAAATGGTTTTCCCAAATGTTTAAGAGTAATACTTTTCATAAAACATTTATAGATATCACACCCATATTTGACATGCTTGATTTCTTTCATGCAATTGTGAATGTTGTCGTTCACTTATCGCATAGGTTTAGTTATGATTACTTTGCAAATCTTAGCATCTTCATTATCTACCACTTTCATAATAAGATGATAAAATACGAGTGTTATGGATTATATGTGATTTAGGATTTATTTTCCAAGTGATGGCTCCCACTCATTTTCATGTTTGAGATCTTCAACTTGACAACCTACAATCATCAACATTCAATAACGAACTTTCCATTTAACATCTTCCTTATTATTGCCTTTAAGGTAACAATATTCTCAACATATATTTTAGTAAACTTCCTGATGATGCTTTGCTTGGGTTTCACTCCAAACGGCTCACAACGATTTGGGATACCCTAATAACTTGTGATCATGGAAATTTACCTTAAATTTCCGCACATTATACATGGATGCATATCCATGTTACCATTCTCAAGCCACAACACTTCTTAGCTTGTGCTTATAAATGACTTCCTTGTTAAGGATCTGATCCTTGTTAAGGTTTGTGCTTGCAACATCAATGCTTAAATTATATTTGCCTCCATACCTCAAGAACTCATCCTCTTAGTTATTCAAGTAATTTGGATGTTCTTGATCATAATCTAACTTAGATTCAAGGTGATTGGTACTTCACATGCTCTAAGCAAGTAAGTCGTGTGATGATTCCATATTGTAGCATACATGAGGATTTAATTGTAGAATGATTCTCAATCTTATTCCATCCATGTGACATTTTAGCTCATCCAGTTTCACTAATTCTTGCTAAACTGTTTGCTATGTGATACGGTTGAAAGTTTCTACTAGAGTGTTTCTCGTTTGACTTAGTATTTAGCCTAGCTTATACTTAGTTCAAACATTTACTTAGTTTTATACATATGGGTCGAAAGACTTTCAAAGTGCTTCATGTTTAACATGGTAAATTTCTTTACTCGTTTTAAACATTTAATTAAGTCTATACCGTAGATCTTAATTCCCAATATGTACTAAGTATCGTCTTTAGCTTGCTCTATTGTCGAAAATACTTTCAAATCTAAGCATTTAGTATTTGATAGTTATTTCACAATAGAGTTTGTAAACTTCTTATTGGACCTTACAAGATTGACTCTTGCTCCCACTAAACTTCTTATTAATAAGTATTTCTATGTTTCTCCATAAGCTAATCCTTTTATTAACTTTATGAGAAAACATGTTCCAATTCCTATATGCAATGCTTCCTTTAATTCCATAATGGATTTCTTGAGCCTGCTTTCAAATATACCATTATTTAGATTTTCAAAACCCTTAGACTATTTTTATAGTCACTTCCAAAATCCTATTTTAGGAAGGCGGTTTTGGTATCTATTATTCCATATTTTATACATGCAATTTTGCTAGAATAATCACGAAAAGATTTAAGCATTCTGATTGGTGAATAGGTTATTATTAAAACCAACTCCGTGAATTTAATTGTATCCTTTTCAACCAATCTAGCTATGTATGCCTATACATTTCCACATTTGTTAGTTTTCTCCTTGAAAACTTATTTGCAATCGGGTCTTTCACCCCTTCATGCAAATTAATCAAGTTTTAAATATGATTTTCAAACATGGAGTCTATTTATTTCGGATTTTTATGGCCTCTAACCATTATTCGGAATTTGGATTTATCGTAGCTAATTTACAAGACACTATTCTCTTACCATCTAATAGTAAATAGTATGCTTGTAAGTCTTAGGTTTATTCTAACTTAATAGAAATTTATAGGATTCAATCCAAACATTTGGTGAATTCTATACCTATACGGGTTAATTGCATCAAACACTGAGTTTCAAGGCGCTTTCAAAGCCCTTTGATTATGTTAATCTTACTCCAACATTTCTGATGTTTTGTGGGTAATGAATTCTCTTTTAAGACACTTATTGAGCCATTAAGCTCCCACTGAGCCACCTAGCTCTTGTTGAGCCGATGAGCTCCCACTGAACCACTTAGCTCCCACTGAGCCAGTGAGCTCCCACTGAGGCTAAGAGTCTTAGACATATACTTGAAAATATGTTTAGAAGTTATTTCTATCCATAACTTAAGATGGCGTCCTTTCTTAGCTTCGACATTTTATTTTGTGAAACAATAGTCATTTGTGCAAATCTTTAAAAACTTTTTAGGAAGGGATGTGATCCATCATCGTTCAAGTCATTTCAAATAGCATCGAGGTCTCCGTGAAGACATACTATGTTCTTTGTGGAGTTGTTTATGAAAATTTCCATTCATAACTTTGAGATGGTCACGCTTGGCTCAAGCAAACATCGCTCGATCTAATCTAGACGTTTTGATATCTTACCAAGTCGATTCTGTACTTCACTGAACTCTTGACCTACTCAAGTCAAGTTTGTTCACATTTGATGAATATAGCCATATTCTTTCAAATTCTTTGTGAAACGTTGAAGTAACTAAATCCTCTTTAGCTTTCGGAGTCAATTGTCTATACCAAGAACAATAGCTCTTTGCTTTGTCGGTTTCAACAACTAAGACTTGCTTGCCTTAGAACGATTCCGAATTGATCTTAGAACGATTCCAAATCGATCAACTATCAAGAGCCTATCTAATAGAGCCTTGAGTATGTTCTTGTCGATGTGACATTGCTAAAGATGTTCGGAACACAAATCATGCCCATGACTTGAACTTTGTGAGTTTATCATGTTAGGGAAATGTTTGTTTATAATCAAGCATTCTTGACTCATGGATTAGATAACCATGCCATCCAAATAAATTCGCAAATATTGCTATTTACTTTGAATGTGAGTCTTTCCGTGTGTAAACGGATCATTTGCTGATTATGGAACATAATAATAACCATTGATCGTTTCAGCCTTAGCTTAAAAGGTCTTTAAACAAAACATGTGACCTTACAACTGATGTAGCTCTCCTCGCTTCATTCTAAGCTTGTAAGTCAATAACTTAGCTTATTTTCAATGGTTTGAGGTCACTTTCAAAGTGGAACACTCAAGCAGTATCCGATACTTGTGAAGATAACGAGTTGCTAAGTTAACTACAATAACATTAACTCTTTAGTAGAAATGGATTCTTATTCCTTTTCTTTGTTCCTCTTTTTCTATATTTCTAAGCATTATCTCATAATCTTTCAGAATCATTTCTTTAAGAGTTTTGACTTTTATACTTTGTTAGGCATAATTAAGCATCTAGTGCGCCGTAAAACAAAGTTCCATCTTTTCCTTTAATTCATGCTTGAATTACTACATTAATGAGTCCTACTCATCTATGTATGAAGAGAAAAAATATGTTGGTTGTCAAAACTGACAATTTGAGTTTACAACTCAATATTTCATGTTTATCAAAACTACCTAGTATTTTGAATACATGATGTGCAACCGTCCTTTCGGTCTTAGTTATAAAAGTCATTTATGATAATTGTATTTTAGAAATGCCTTTCCTTTCTTTGAGAACCACCCTCAAAGATTTCCTTTACCAATCATGGAAAACAATATAATTTGATTTAGAATACTACAAATATAAGTGCAAAGTATAACCATTTATCAAGATAATAACATAATAAGTTCGAAATTTAAAGCATTCATGCAAATTTCAAGCTTATTTAACGTCTTATCCCAAGATCCAAAGAATAAGGTGATTCTAAGATCCAAAGAATCAATAAGTAGTTAGGCATGCTTTGTCTTGTACTAACACTTATTACCCCAAGGTAAGCAACTCTTTGCTAATGGCTCCAAGCCATTCTTGGTTAGATAATCGTCGCATCTAATGCTCTCATGACGATTTATCTCTTTTGCCACGACATGTTAGGATTCCATCACTCATATCGTTGAATCTAACCAAAACCAACATGTATATGATGTCTTGCTTTAGCAAACCCATCAACATACCTTACGTTCCTAGGAATAACAGTGATGCCTCGCTTTGGCGTAGCCCATCACTACTCTTGTTCGGTTGGTAAGTGCTGTTTTGGAATGGCAAGTTTTACTCAATATTCTTAAGGACTTAGGGTTTCTATGTTTGTTGATTTAAGCGAACTTAATTAATCATCGCAACATATTGAAATCCTGAACATGCATCTAACATATCATTTATATATATAAGCACAAGCATAAATATATATTGAAAACATAAGTAAATGATGCATTTGGCAACTAGCATGACCCCTTGAGTCTTCAAATCTTCAAGGGTCTTCACTTGCAACTTCATGGCTTCGTCTTCCAAGAACCTCCGTCTTCAAGACTTAACCAAAATCATGCAACTTTTAGAATCTACGATTAGGCCTAATCTAAATATTAAGGTACAAAAATACTCAATGATTCATAGACCGTATTTAGATTTACAAAAGTACATCACGGAACGTAGTCCATATTTTCTATCCTAATCGGGCCCCACTAGTTTCCATTTCATAAAACCTGTGAGAAAATAAACATTCCATTCATCCATTCACTATTTGTGAATGGCCCATGCATTTTACAACGAAAAACAAGTAGCAATGCATCAACACGTGTAACTAGTAACTAACTTAGGTGGTTAATCCGATTAACATGACTAATTATAACTGTATAGGGTAGTTCCTGCTGAACTATCTCCCGCTCTCAGCCCCTCTAGGGATGGAGCATCTCGAGTACTATTTTAAGCCCGTTAAGTCGGTCACAGGCTCCCGGCTGCCAGCCTGACCAGGGTGAGTTGGCTCAAGGCTCCTGGCTGCTAGCCCGACCAGGGTGAGTCAGCTTCAGGCTTCCGACTGCCAGCCCGACTAGGGTGAGTCAGTCACAGGCTCCCGATTGCCAGCCCAACTAGGGTGCGTCGGCTCCAGGCTCTCGGCTACCAGCCTAAATATAGTAAGTTGGTCACAAGCTCCCAGCTGCCAGCTTGACCAGAGTAAGTCGGCTACAGGCTGACCATTGAAATGAGGGTTATCATACACTATAAATACCCCCACATATGCCACATAAAGGGGGTTGATAAATCTCTCTCTCTCTCTTTCTAAGCATATTAAGCTTTATACTCTCCCAAAAGGCAAACACTTACTTAGCCATCGGAGGGGGGTTCCTCGAAACCACCCCCGAGGGCAGTTTACGTTCTCTCTCTTGTAGGTCCTCCAATGGTGCTGACGGAGTTTCCCGCGGTCCAACCAGAGACCCCCCCAGCAGGCAACCCGAGACTCCAGAATGGTTCGGATATTCCTAAGAAATCTAACTCCGTACTAGCAAGAAGAGAGTAATGCAACTCCAGGCTGCCGCGAATCATCAATCTCCTTTAAGTCTTAGAACCGCCATAGCATCTCTAAGACTTGGGGGGCTAGAGGTAGGGGAGAAACTCTACAATGCTCCATATTCTAGGGGTTTTGTTATGTGGAATGATTCCCTCCGAGTCATATCACTAACAAATTCGGTTCTTATAACAATCGATCCTGCTCTAAAACACTGCTTCTGCTCCAAAAAAGAACAGCTTAAGCTATACAAAACTGCTTCTTCCCTTAAAAGTTCCTTCAAAGAGGAGCTCATCGACCTCTCTATAATTTATTTACACTAATGCTCTTTTATGCCAAATATTTGTGTATAACAGATATAACGGATTACTGGGTGACATAGTGCAGAAAAGAGCACCAAGTCAAGTGACAATTGATATGGAACCCTACACATCAAAGTGAGAAACATGATATCAATTCTTACTCATCAAAGTGGGATCCAAATAATTTCCAGCTTAATATGAGGCTAAAAATGAAGAAAGTATCCAAGACTTGGCCTTAACCAAGTCCAGCATGAGCATGTCAATATTCAACCAAGACATGGTCTTACCCAGGTCACACTGAAAGCAGCAGCCAAAACCTGGTCTTAACCAGGTCCAGCTGAATGATTAAAATCTACAACAACAAGCAGCAACAATTCCTCACTGTTCTTGCTTCTGTAAAGGGGACGATTAACATATTCTAGAGCTGACAATAGTGTCGTGTCGTGTTGTGTCGTGTCAATTCATACTCGTGTTTTTCGTGACTGGGTCATATCTTGTTGTCATGTCTCATTAGTTCCGTCATCTCTAGTTCAAAGTTCGCTCCCTAAACTAAGTATGAGCAGGAGGATAGTTGTTCAGTCACGCATCGCAGAGAATCAGTGAGGGGTACCAAGGATCTTTTAGATACTTCTCTTTGACACTCTTGCAAGCAAAAAGGATAGAGTTGAATGGCACCAAGGCACTCTTGGTTCTGCTCCACTTGATTCCTCAGCATGTAAGCCATCACCATTCTAAGTGAAAGGCACAAAAATAAGCCATCACCATTCTAAGTGGGCGGCATAAAATAAGCCCTCACCATTCTAAGTGAGCGGCATAAAACAAGCCCTCACCATTCAAAGTGAGTGGCATAAAGATAAGCCCTCACTCAGCACGTTAAATGGTAAAACGATAAACACTCACTCAGTATGAAGAGCAGAAAAAGAATAAGCCCTCACTCAACAAAGTGAATGGTTAGAGAATGACAAATTACCAAAAGTGTGAGTAAGTGGCAAAATAAGCACACTTATATAGACCTGGCAATGGATCGGAGATGGATCGGATGGAGCTCAATCCGCCTCCATCCATTAGCACTCCACCCATCACCCGACCCATCCGTCATCCGTCAAATCCGTCATCCAGATCCGATCCATCCGTCATCCGCGGGTGAAGCGGATGGATCGGATTTTTAGCGGATTGCATCATAATTTGTATGGATTTTCACATGAAAAGCAACTTTGTACAACTCAAATATTCATACGATAAAACGATATTGTTTGTGACTATTATAAGCCATTCAATACTCGTACAAGCCGTCGCCCAATCATGCCTAAACTAAATGAAAGAAATGGCCAATGGCCAAAGTCCAAAAAGGGCAACTTGAAAGCCTAAAAGTTTACATAATATTACATAATGATGTTGAGCAAGTTCAAAGCTTGTCTCAAAATTAAAGTTTAAACGTAAAAAACTCAAAGTTCATACATAAAAAACTCAATAGTTCAAACTTCAAACTCCAAACAAAGTACAAATATGAAATACAAGTATGAAACATAACAAAGTACACAACAATACAACATCCATCAAGTCATCTCCATTAAGTATTTAAGTAGAGAACATCATATCTCCATGTCTTCTCCATCCTACAATATATGAAAATGTAAGAGTTAATATATTATTTTATGAAAGTACATAATATGAAACATAGAAATATTAGTATGGGATTACCGAATTAACATCAATTACTTCACTTGTAGAAGTAGTCCCATTCCCTTCATCTCCCACGTCAACATCTTCTAGGATAGTTGCACAAGCTTGAGAGTTTTTCAAAGAATTTTCTTTAAAAAATAGAAAACAATATAAATCATTAATTAACATATATTTAAATAAATATTGAACTACAAATAAAAATTTAATGAGAGTATATATTACACTATTACCTGAATATTCTCCAAGAATCCAATTTTGCATACACATAAGTGCTTCAATTGTGTTGGCATGAAGGCTTGATCGTTGTGGACTCACAACCCTACCACCTATGCTAAAAGCACTCTCGGAAGCTACCGTTGAAGCAGGGATAGCTAAAATATCCTTTGCAATTTTTCTCAATGTTGGATATTTTAAATCCGTTTTCCAAAAGTTAAGGACATCAAACTCACTACTCTCGGGAAGTGTCTCGTCCTCAAGGTAGTGATCAAACTCACACCTTACATTTGCTTTTCTTTTCTTAGTCTTTTTCATCTGACTCCATTTATCAGTACCGGTAGAAGAAGAAGAAGAAGAAGAAGTTCGTTTCCCAAGAGTAGTACCAATATAAGTAGAAGTAGTAGAAGTAGAAGCAAAGGTGGAGCCATCTTTTCCAGATTTATCATGGTATTCGTTCAACAAATCATACAACAATCCCTTTATCCTATCCACCTCAACATGACATCTTTCACCATATATTTCACTAAAATAAAATTCCACACATTCCAACTTATCCCTAGGATCCAATATTGCAGCAACGGCTAGAATTCCATTAATATTTGACCAATATTTGTCAAATTTTTCCATCATTGTTGTTGCCATATCCCTAATAACTTGTTCCACATCTTTCTCCCACTCTAACAAAGCCAATTTTATCTCACAAACTTGACGAAAGAATAAGTTAGCAGTAGGGTACTTTCTACCAGAAAATAATTCAGTTGCCTCATGAAATTTCACTAACTTTTCACATATCATTTCAGCTAATTCCCAATCACGTTGATTTGGAAGCACAAACTTGAACTTTGGATTTTGAGTTTTCAAACTAGCAAACACATTCTTATAAGGTAAAGCACTTTGTAACATTAAAAAAGTGGAATTCCATCTCGTCTTACAATCAAGAGACAACTTCTTAGAACAATCAACCTTAGATGCCCTAGCCTTATCCTCAAATTTTTCAATTCTTTTTGCACTTCCACACCAAAATGCAATACAATTCCGAATTCTCTCAATCCCGGGACCAATCACATCTAAACCATCTTGTACTATTAAATTCAATATGTGAGCACAACAACGAACATGAAAAAATTCACCAGAACACAACAATGCATCATAATCAAATTTATCTTGCAAAATTTCAACCATGGCATCATTTGTAGAACAATTATCAAGAACAACTGAAGAAATTTTCTCCGCAATATTATACATGTTCATGGTATCCACAAGTACTTGAGCTAGCATTATTGCGGTGTGAGGATGTGGAACATAAACAAACCTATTAAGAATGCAAAATGTAATAAATTAAACAAACATTCAAGCAATTGAAGTTAGCTACTAACACAAATAAAGTGTTTAAGAAAAATATTACCTTAAGGTTTTGTTTCGTAAAACCCAATATTCATCAATGAAGTGTGATGTGATAGCCATATACCCCTTCTTTTGATGAGTTGCCGTCCACATGTCCGTAGTAATTGCTACCCTTCCAACATGATCATCAAACAATTTCTTCAAATTCACCTTCTCACTCGCAAACATTCTCAATATGTCACTCTTTAAAGTGTTGCGACTCATAATCTTGAAGTTTGGATTCAAACTATTAACAAATGTCCGAAATCCAATATGTTCAACTATGGACAATGGATACTCATGAAGAATAACCATGTTTGATAGCTCTTTACGAGACACCTCTTGACTAAAGTTATAATTCTCCAACCTTGTACTTGAATCTTGTTTGCGATTAAAAGACAACAATTGTTGACGAACATCAATTTTGACATTCTTCTTAGTGCACCTAAGTTCCAAATGGTCTTTCAAATGAGAGGTCCCATTCTTGCTATTGCCAGAAAAAAGATGACTACAATGTAGACACTTGGCCTTTTGCTCACCATTAATAGTCAACTTTTCAAAGTGATTCCACACTTCCGACTTCATTCGTCTAGTAGATCGTGGAGGATGTGGTGGAGGTGGAGGCATATCTCCCTCATGTTCATGGACATTAGCATTGGTTTGATCATTAGGAGTTGAATTTTCAGGAGTAATGGGAGATGGTGAGAAAGAGCATGACTTAGATCCGGCACTACTTGCTCCATCCATTATTCCATTTCTAAAACAATTTAAGTAATTAACACATTAACATAAATTTTGATAAAAATAAAAAATACATAAAGTAACAAGTAACACACTAACACTGTAACAGTTTCATGCTACAAATAAACAATTTTGATATAAACCCTATATTGTTAATTTGTTAATGAATTAGATTAAAAATATCAAATTAAAGTAACAAGTAACTTATTTTTTATAGATTAATCAGAGAATCAAACCTCATAGAACAACAAACATTAATTTTCATTCAAATAATTCATTTACAATGACAAAAAACAGTAAATCAAGAATAATTATACATATTACAGTCATAAACTCATAATCATTCAAATAAGTGAAATAATCACTTTGAAACAAGCTATTAATTGTTCATATAAAAAACCCTAAAACCCTAAGTAATATGAGATTAGAAATTTACAAGTCATAAGAACAATTAATCTACTAAAACAAGTAATTTATATCAATATTCAACAAACAATCCTAAAGAACAAGAGGAAATCGCAAAAATTTCTGATTTACAGCAAAAAAAAAAAAATACCTCAGGAAATCGCTGCTGGTCGCCGGAGGAGCACTGGAGCAGCCTGGTCGCCGGTGTCGCGGCTCGCGGAGGTCCGTCGCAGCAGGGCAGTGCAGGGCAGCAGGCGTCGCAGCAGGGCAGTGACTCCAGACCTCCAGTGAAGGCAGTGAGCAGCGAGAGAGAGAAGAAATGAGGGGTTGAGGGCTTGACTGCTTGAGGCCTTGAGGGCTTTGCAAATTCAGATTTGGGAATTGAGATGAGTAGTTGGGTAATGGGTACTTGGGTTTGGGTAGTTTACTTAGGGTTTAATAAATTAAAATTACAAAAATAACCTTAATTTTTTAGAAATATAAGGAAAAAAAACATATATATATATATTAGATGGATGGATGGATGGGTCGGGTGGTGGGTCGGGTGGTGGGTTGGATGAAGCTCAACCCGAATCCGACCCGATCCACCACCCGACCCACCCGCCACCCGTTTAACATCCGCGTTTTTTCGGATTTTCGTCCATTAAATCGGGTCGGGTGGATCGGATGTCCGTTGGGTTAGGGTGAAATTGCCAGGTCTACACTTATAGTCTACAAAGTTAAAACATGCTGAGCTAGAACAAGGAGAGCAACAAAAGTGAATTTTTCAGAGGGTGATCAAAATTCCTCGCATAAGCTCAGGTCATAATATTTCAGCCTGTAGCAGGGAGTAATCAAAATTCCTCACCTGAGCCCATATCGTAATTTTTCAGCATGCAGCTGGGAATGATAAAAATTTCTCGCCCAAGCTCAGCTCGTAATTTTTCAGCATGCAGCGGGGAATGATAAAAATTTCTCGCTCAAGCTCAGCTCGTCATTTTTAAGCATTCAGCGGGGAGTTATAAAAATTTCTCACTCAAGCTCAGGTCGTAATTTTTCACCATGCAACAGGGAATGATAAAAATTTCTCGCTCAAGCTCAGCTCGTAATTTTTAAGCATTCAGCGTGGAGTTATAAAAATTTCTCGCTCAAGCTCAGGTCGTAATTTTTCAGCATGCAGTGGGGAGAGATAAAAATTCCTCGCCCAAGCTCAGCTTGTAATTTTTTAGCATTCAGTAGGGAGTGATTTAAATTCCTCGCCTATGTTCAGCTCGTAATCTTTCATCCTGTAGCAGGGAGTGATCAAAATTTCTCGCTCAAGCTCAACTCGTAAGTTTTCAACATTCAGCGGGGAGTGATCAAAATTCCTCACCTAAGCTCAGCTCGTAATTTTTCAGCGTTCAGCGTGGAGTGATCAAAATTCCTCGCCTAAGCTCAACTCGTAATTTTTTCAGCATTCAGCGGGGAGTGATCAAAATTCCTCTCTTAAGCTCAGCTCGTAATTTTTCAGCATTCATTGGGGAATAATCAAAATTCTTCGCTCAAGTTCAAATCGTAATTTTTCAGCATTTAGCGGGGAGTAATCAAAATTCCTCGCCCAAGCTCAAATCATAATTTTTCAGCATGCAGCGGGGAGTGATCAAAATTCCTCACCTAAGCTCAGCTCGTAATTTTTCAGCATTCAGTAGGGAGTGATAAAAATTCCTCGCCTAAGTTCAGCTCGTAATTTTTCAGTATTTAGCAGTGAGTGATAAAAATTCCTCGCTTAAGTTTAGCTCGTAATTTTTCAGCGTGTAGCAAGGAGTGATCGAAATTCCTTGCTCAAGCTCATAATTTCTCAAACTTCAGCGGGAGTAATCGAAATTCCTGGCCCAAGCCCATAATTTCTCAAAATTCAGCGGGAGTAATCAAAATTCCTTGCCCAAGCCCATAATATCTCAAACTTCAGCCGGAGTAATCGAAATTCCTTGCCCAAGCTCATAATTTCTCAAACTTCAGCGGGAGTAATAGAAATTCCTCGCTTAAGCTCGTAATTTCTTAAACTTCAGTGGGAGTAATTAAAGCTCCTTGATTCAGCCCATAACTTCTTGGTTTTCAATGGGAGTAACAGAAATTCCTTGCTCAAGCTCGTAATTACAGTTCTTTGCGTAAACAACGACAACTTTATCATTTGGCAACACATCTCTCTAAGTCTTAGAACCGTGGAAGCACTCCTAAGACTTAGGGGCCTAGTTGTATCGGAGGACCTATGACAGACGACCTATTGAGTAATTACCGATAAGGTTACAACCTCAAAAAAGCTGGCATGAGTAACCTCATACCACCACTTGGGGGGCTAGTTGTACGGGATAGCTCCTGCTGAGCTATTCCTTTGCTTCCGGCCTCACTCAAGGGGTGGGGGACGACCAAAAGAGTTGGCATGAGTCACCTCATACCATCTCTTGGGGAGCTAGTTGTATAAGGTAGTTCCTGCTAAACTATCTCCCGCTCTCAGCCCCTCTATGGATAGCGTACCTCGAGTACTATTTTGAGCCCGTTGAGTCAATCACAGGCTCCCGGCTACCAGCTCGACCAGGGTGAGTCGGCTCCAGGCTCCCGGCTTCCAGCCCGACCAGGGTGAGTCAGCTCCAGGCTCCCGGCTGCCAGCCTTCAGAGTAAGTCGGCTCCAAGCTCCAGGCTGCCAGCCCGACCAGGGTGAGTCGGCTCTAGGCTCCCGGCTGCCAGCCTAAAGAGAGTAAGTCGGTAACCGACTTCCTGCTGCCAACCCGACTAGAGTAAGTCGGCCATAGGCTGACCACTGAAATGAGGGTTATCATACACTATAAATACCCCCACATATGCCACATAAAGGGGGTTGATCAATCTCTCTCTCTCTCTCTCTCTCTCTCTAAGCATATTAAGCTTTATACTCTCCCAAAAGGCAAACACTTACTTAGCCATCGGAAGGGGGTTCCTCAAAACCACCCCCGAGGGCAGTTTACGTTCTCTCTCTTATAGGTCCTCCAGTGGTGCTGACGGAGTTTCCCGTGGTCCAGCCCGAGACCTTTGCAAGTAGCCCGAGACCCCGCCCCCAGGAGATAGCCCGAGACTCCAGAAGTGTAGTAAGTGGTTCAGATATTCATATCGGAGTACACCTGAAACAATAACTAGTCAAAGTTGTTTAACCGATTATGTGATTAAGCGCAATTAAAATAGCTCAAATAAATAATGAAGCTTCCACTAAATTCCGCATACAACTTAATGAATCCGATTAATTAAGCCGGTAAACCCAAAATTTTACCAAAATTAAATTTTGCAAGTGCTGCTCAAAATCGAGGCCTAGCCTCAAAATTTTAATTAAAATAAGTAACCATAATTAAAATAATTAAAATCTGCAAAATGCAAAAATAACATAGCCCTAAAACCCCAAAGTGCCTAACTTTAAGCCTTTTGGCTTGGTGTGCTAGGCACCGGGGCATGGGTGCCTCGTGGGGGGTCGCGCGCACAGCCATGGCCCGTGCCAAGCGTCACACCCGTAGCCTAAAGCATTGCAAACGCGTTAGGCTCCCTACAGGGCGTGCTCGCAACACATGGCCATGAAGGCCTTTCGAGCTTGATGTTGTGCGTGTACCATGCTGCCTTCCAGCAACACACCGCACACACACACAACCCATCCAGGCGCACCAAGCATCGCACACACACGCATAGCCCACACACGCAGCACGCATGGCGAGAACAGCATGCGGCTGCTGCTACGCCAACTGCTGCCTTGCGAGCACCAGCCACGCATTTGAGTGGCGCACGCACCAAGCACAGCCAGCCCTTGGCAGCCACATGTGGGCTGATGTGCAGCCCGGCTAGCCAAAGGGTGGCTTTTGCCTTGGTTTGTGTGCTCGACCCTCGGGATTTATTCCCGAATTTTTGCGTGACTTACTCTAGACACCTAATTGTGTCTCCCCAAAAACCAAACCCAGTGATGAATATATTTCGCGTCATTGATTATCGAACGAAGTGAAAGTGTGAAAAGTCTTGTGATGCGGTGGTTTTAATAAAAATATCTTTTCTTTCTATTTTCGAAAATGAACTCTATTTATGAAAATGTCCAGTCCAATTTAATTTGGTCCATGATAAGGGTCCAATAATAGTGTAGTTGGATTGAGCTCAAAAAAAGCTTTCCAACGATATATTATAAGCCCAATTCCGATGAATAATGAGGAAGTTATGGCCAAAATACTAAATTGGGCCTAAAATGGTTTTATGGCCCAATGATCTAGTGGAGGCCCATTAATTAATATTCCTAAAGTTATTAGGATTGATTTTAATCTTCTAGAATAATATAGAAGGTTATTTTGAATTCTAATGGGATTAGAAATAATAATTATATCTTTTATGAAAATAAAGAATTCTATTTGGATTAAAACAAGTGTTTTAAAAATATTAAATCCGATTTTAAAAGATAAGTACGGACTTTAATTAATCGAATTTAATTAGATTAAGGATTCTGTACGAATGTTAGAAAACGTGTTCTCCATCGCGAAACGACGGGACCCTGTCGCGCGGCGACGGGCCTTGTTTCTAGCCTAGCCTTTTCAAATAAAATACCGCATTCACGAGTTCTAGACACACCTAACCAAGCTCGAAGTTGCCTTCGCCCTATACGTGAAAGGTAGATAATTTATAAGTGTTTGGTCCCAAATCCCTATTTCAATTATTTAAATTAATTGTTAGATTTAATATTTTCCTTGAAGTTACTAACATGTATATTGTTTTGATAGAAAGAGATATGAGGTAACAAAGTAAGTTGTTTTATTGTTATATATCTTTAGAAAGCATGCTTAGATTATATTAATTCCTAGTATCATGTTAGGATGTTATTTATTGCTTTCTAGTATCATGTTTAGGTTGCTTCCTATTTTCTCTATCATGTTAGTATCATGTTAGGGCTAAAGCTTTGACCTTTATTATTTAGTGACATGCTAGGATTTATTATTAATCTTGTTAATATCATGCCTAGGATCTTGCTAATAATAATATTATGCTTTGATGAGATTGAGAATATTATAATGATGATTTGTTGTATCAATATATATATACATATACATATATATATATATATATATATATATATATATATATATATATATATATATATATATATATATATATATATATATATATATATAACGTTGCTTGCTATTATTATTGTTATTGCTTGATCACGCCCTCTCTTGCAGGTTTAAGTGGAATTTGTACTTGTAATCACGCTTAATAAGATAATTAATAATCTTGTTTAGGCTAATATGGTTATAATTCAAGTGATCGTCAATAATAGATTTGTTTGTGGATTAATATTCAACCAACATATATTAAACATGTTTAGGGTTAATATATTGATTGTATGTTAGTCAGAAAGCGCACATGAATATGAGAAGAATAAAGTAGGGGGCCTATTTTTAGGGCAGGTTCAATCTCTTTTAGGTTGGATTTGTACCTTCATCCCCGAATATCCAGTCATGGTTCCAGACCACTATGGAGTTAGCGATCTCATGGATCGTGAAGGGGTGTAACCTTCACCCTGTGAACGGTTTACAAGTTTCTAAAACTTGTTGGCGACTCTTTTGCTGTACCTTCCCTCCCTTTGGACTCCATCATACTTAAGTGTATGATCACGGTGGGGCTTAAGTGTAGGATGCTTGAAATATTCCCTACACTTATGCAATTAATTTTTAATTAATTTTAGAATCAATTTAATGAGCAAAATGAAAATTATAACAAGTCCAACTTAATAAATTCATTCAAGTGCACCAAACCAAAATTATTTTCAAGAACTATTCTTTAATAAAATTGGTTCAACTTGATGCAACAAAATGAATAAGGGCTATTCTCACTATAATTTAACCAACATAAATTAATTATGAGATTTGACAAAATTAAAAGGGAGTTGTAATTATGAACATAAACATTCAAATAAAGATTCCAACTTTAACTTGTGAATCCTTGAAAAATTATATCTTTCAATATGAAGATTAATGAAATTTCTATCACAAGTTTGAAATTTTATGACTTTCATCAACTTAATAATGATTAAATCAAAAAGTTCAACAAAATCATGGAATTTAGTAACTCAAAGTTCCAACCACTTAAAATAATCAAAGATTGGATTGTTAGGTTTTTTTTTTTTTTTTTTTTTGAAGCAAGCAGGAAAATATATTAATTCAAATCAAAATCCGCCAAGGTTTTGAGTCCTTGAGGGAAGTCGTTCACACAAACTAACTCCGAATTACTACTAGTGTTCCATCTCGCAACAAGATGTGCCACAGTATTTCCTGCTATACGAACATGAGAAATTTTAAACAAATCAAAGCCTCTAGCAATTAAAGCAATGTCATCATAATTAGCCAAGAAGGTGAGCAACCAGGCGTGCAATTCCGGACATTCTTGATTCCCGAAAGCGAGTCTCCTTCAATTCATACCGATCTAAAGCCCAAACGCCTTGCCATTTGACACCCTAACCGCACAGCAGCAACCTCTGCATCCTCAACACTACAACTTGCGTGGATTCTTTTGACTACAGCCCATAGCAGAGCCCCACAATGGCCCCTTGCTACTGCGCCTAGGCAACCAAAATTACCCACTCCCACATGAGCATCAACGTTGACTTTAATCATATCAGGTGAAGGAGGAGACCAGGTTCTAGCAGATGGGAAATGGTTCAGAGTGGGGGAGCAGAACACTTTCTTCGCATATGAGCTGTAGTGATTCACCAATTTCAGGAAACCCGAAACAATGAAGCTCAATTCATGTGCCACATTCTCATGTATGCGCTTGTTCCTCCAAAACCAAATTGCCCATGCTACAGTCAGCAAATCACGCAAATCAGAGCCTTCCACTTTGTGAGCAAACCAATTGAACCTGTCAGAAAAAACATCAATATGTTGTGTGTCTTTTATTAACTCCCCAAAGTCACCCAATTGCCAAACATGTTGTACATTTATGCAATCAAACAAAGCATGATTGATTGACTCCTCCTCTGTACCGCAGCTATCACAAAGACCATTAGTCGATATGTGTCTTCTGTGAAGCTCCTTTTTTACAGCCATACTCCCTTTGCAAGCTTGCCAAACAAAGTGCCTGAGTTTTGGGGGACCCCCTTAGTTCCATACCCGTTTCCAAACATCACAGCTTGTGTCATTGTGCCCAGTGGAACTGCAGTGTACGACCCCCAAGATACCCAACCAATACCCCGATTTAACACTATATTCACCATCCTTAGCTAGCTACCAGTAGCGAAAATCATCAGGTAATGAACATGAAAGGGGGAGCTACTATATAATCGCACAAACCTCCGAGGAAAAATGTTGTTGAAGAAGCTCCACCTTCCACTCACTACATTCGAAATCTATCAGATCAGCCACACGAAGATCAGGGTCATAAACAATCCATGTTTAGGAATAACATTATTAGGGAGCCAATTATCCAACCTTACTTTGACATTGTAACCATTTACAATTCTCCACCTCAACCCATCCAAAAGCAACGACTTCGAACCCCACAAACTTCTCCAAGAATAGCTCGGGTCGTGCCCTCTACTAGCCTCCAAAATAGAGTCATGTTTAAAGTATCGAGCTTTAAGCATTGCGTGCAGCAGAGGGTTTGGGTTGTTGTGTAGGCGCCATAATTGCTTTGCTAGCAATGCTTGGTTGAAAACTTTAAGATCCCGGAATCCTATTCCTCCCATCGACTTGGGTTTACATAAAGAGGACCAACAATGCCAATGCATTTCATCTTTCTATTCATCTCATTTGATCCCCACCAAAATCGAGCCAAGAGGGCATGAATTTCATCAATCAAACGTTCCGGCACCTTAAAAATACTCATCATGTAAGTCGGAATCGCCTGAGCCATAGCCTTAATTAAAGTCTCTTTCCTGGGACGAGATAGAGATTTTTCTTTCCACCATATCCTTTCCTTCAAACTTGCAAAAATCACCTTCTTAGATCAGCCAATAATCGTCGGTAATCCCAAGTATTTCTCATGTCTTTCAACTTCTTTCACCCCCAGAATATTAACAATTTCTTGACGTCGATTCACATCCACACATCTGCTAAATACCACATCTGTTTTAATCAGATTGACACTTTGACCTGATGCTCTTTCATACTTGCTGATTATATCAGCTATCACTGAGCACTCTCTAACAGTAGCCTAAGCAAATAAAATGCTATCATAGGCAAAAAATAAATGTGAAATTCTGGGGGCACCCCTACAAATTTTTTCCCATGAATCAGATTGTCCTTGGCGGCTTTGCACAGAAGAGTCGAGAAAGCATCTGCAACAATAAAAAACAAATAGGGAGACATCGGGTCACCCTGTCTCGGACCCCTAGAAGGACTAACTGATCCCGAAATCGCCCCATTTATTTTAAAAGCAAGAGAAACACTTGACAAGTAATCCAGAATTTTCCGAAACCAACTATCACAGAAGCGCATGTTGTACATTACCCTCTCTAGAAACGGCCATTTAACTCGATCATATGCTTTACTCATGTCCAGTTTTAGAGCAATCGTACCATAAGTACCCTCCCCTTTTCTCTTCATAGCATGGAAAATCTCAAAAGCGATTAGAGCATTATCTGTGATTAATCTTTTCGGAATAAAAGAGCACTCTGATTAATAGAGATAATTTTATCCAAAAAAGGCTTCAATTTGTTTGCTAGCGTTTTTGAGATGATTTTGTACAGCACATTACAACAACTAATAGGTCGGAATACCGAAACATATTGAGGGTTGTCACATTTCAGAATTAAACCACACATGTTTTATTTACAACATTCAATTGAGTGTCACCCCTTCACCAACTCCTCACAAAACAAATAATATCACGCCCAACAATATGCCAAAATTTTTGGAAAAAAGGGCGTGCATACCGTTGGGGCCTGGAGCCTTATTTGGGTGCATTTGAAATAGTGCTGCTTTAATATCCTCTGCTATAGGTTCCATGCAAAGAGCCTCATTCATTTCATCCGAGACCACTCTTTCAATACCGGACATAGCATCATCAAAATTAGAGGGTGACCCTGACTTGAATAAAGTATGAAAATAACTGGCCACTGTCTCCTCAATTCCCACCTTATCCCCCCTCCACAATCCATCATCATTATACAGCCCATTAATCCTATTCATCACACGCCTTCTATTATTAGCTTTTTGATGAAAATAAGAAGTGTTCTTATCTCCATCCTTTAGCTCATTTGATCTAGCTCTAGTATGCCAATAGGATTCTTCTAAACGATGGAGGTCATCAAGTTGTATAGATAAAGACTTACATTGCTCAAGCATTGCCGCATCCGGAAAGCACCTTGCGCAACCCGAAGTTTCTCTTCTGTTTGCTTAATTTTCTTCTTCACGCTGCCAAAAGTTTTAGAATCCCATAATGAGAGATACTCTGCACAGTTAGCTAGCCTTTGCGCTACTTGTAACCCCGAGCTGTTATCCCACGCCTCTTGTACAACCTTCCCACAGTCGTCGTTTGAAAGCCATAGTGCTTCAAACCTTAAGGCTTTCTCCACCGTCCCTCTCTCATAATAATTACTAGCACTCAAAACAACGGGAGCGTGGTCCGACTGGTATATAGGGAAATTGCGAACTTCAAAATACGGGAATAGATTACACCACTCCCCATCCGCTAAGAAACGATCTAATTGTTCCCTTTTGAATGTACTCGGGTTATTGCCTTTCTTCCATGTGAAAATACTACCTTTGAAGCCCATATCTCTCATCCCACAATCATCGACTGCATTTCGGAAAGCATCCATCAAAACCTCACTTCTCGGAACCCCACCTTCCTTCTCATCAAGACTCATGACCTCATTAAAGTCACCAAATATCACACAAGGTAAAGTGGTATCGGATTTAGGCCCTATTCTTTTGAGCTTTTGGGCAGAACAGAGCAGATTTCATTATTATTATTATTATTATTATTATTATTATTATTATAAATTATTAACAAAACCTACAAAGTTAATCAATTTACAAGAAATTATTATTATTATTATTATTATTATTATTATTATTAGTATTAATAATATTATTATTTTTACTATTACTATTACTATTATTACTATTATAAAAATATCAAAAATACCTACAAAGTCAATTAATTTACAAGAAATTGATGGGGAGCCGAGATACAATCTGGGCTCCCACCCCTCTAGCTATAGTGAACCTGATCCTGCTGAAGATGTGAGCAGCTGCACGAGCACCAATATCCTGAGTCTTAGCGAACGCCTGAACCCGCTTCAGCAACACAATAACATCTTTCTCTAATTCCCCCAATGAAGAAAAGGAGAAAGGAAGAAAACCATAACCAATAATCCTGCAACGCGCCCCATATTTGTCCCGCTTCCGCTAAGCCGCCGCCGACACAACACGACCAGGAACGAAGTTAGACAACCCCGATTGTGTCAAAGGTGAAGACCCCGTCAAGTCAACACATACATCAAGGCCTCTATCCTAGAAATAAAGCAACACATCTGCTGGTTGAAGAGCCCCATCGTTCCCTCCAGTTAACCCAACGTTAACCTCCTTTCGAGCAGAAATCCCAGACCGAAAACAAATATCAACCAGGATGTCACGAACAATGTTGTGCCGATGTTTGATACCCACCATCCCAACACAAGACACTGCATGATCCCCATAAATATTCCCATCAAAAACCCTTGAGCAAGCAGAACACGGTGTTGAAACGGAGAACAAAGGAACACCCAACTGGTAGCAAAGAATACAACGGTAAGTCTTACCATTCATAGTCTGACCCAAACCCGATATCGGGACTGTCCGCAACCAGACCGAAGAGTGATCCTCCTGTTGGGACTTCCATAAGGCAACCTAACGCAGAGATAAGGAGAAAGTGGAATCCGTAGATGCAATGACCTTCGTGAAATATATATCTGCCAGTTTTTTCATGAGTCTGGGGGCAGCGATCTCACTAAGGTTACTCATAAGGTCAGTCTCCACAGTCTTGTTAAAAAGAATAAGAGCACTATCAAAGGCCAGTCCCAGACCAACAATACCAGAATTGGGAAGAAGCTTAGCCTGAAGACCAGAAGACTGTAGACGCGACGTAAGGAAAGCATAGTGCCGAACATCACCCGCCGAATAGACACCCAACCCACCATAAGCAAAAGGTAAGGTGGCAAGTCTCCATTGCCAATCACCAAAACCAAGCCCCGAAACAGTTACAATGCGCTCCAAAGAAGCCCGAGGGGCCACGTCAAAAGAAATCTGTGTCGTTTCAAAAAGACGGGGAGGACAAGTGCGCACAGCAAAGTAGAGTTTCGAAACCACAGTACACGCACAAAGAAGCAACAAATCGCATTGGGGATCATCGAGCTTAGCAACACCATCCATTAGCACAATGGTTTTCGTGACTCTCTACAAAACAAGCTCACCACAGAAAGAGGAATCAGCACTGACAGGACCACCCAGCAACTTAACATCATGCATAGGAGGACCAATATCTGGAGGAAAGACACCGACGAGACGGCTACGAGGGTCCTCCGAGGGCCAGAATACTTCCGTTTTTTCAACGTTAACATGGAGACTGAGACAAGGTCCCTCCGCCAAAATCAACTCCAAAACCTTTCCTACCACTATGGTATCACCAATAATAGTGCCATCATCTAAATACCATGCTTGCAAACATAAGACAAAAGAATCCCTGATTTGGCACACTAACGGATGAAGAACCAAAGCAAAAAGCAAAGGGCCTAGAGGATCACCCTGTTGCACTCCCTGACATGGCCATAAGATATGCTCTCCGTAAAACAGTCTGGCTGGAGTAGAGTAATAGAATTCAACCCATCGCGAGAGAGCTGGATAACGGAGACGAACCTCACGCAACAAAGCCGAACGGTCTACCAAATTAAAGGCATTTTGGAAATCCACTAGCAACATGGAGAGGCCAACATCACCACCACGTGCCTCAACCAAACGATTAACAGCATGAAGAATAGCCTCACCACCCGCCAGCACCCCAACACCAAACTGAAGACCTCCTAGATAGCTTCCCAGACGCGGACCAATCAAAGTAACCCTAACTTTTGAAACCAGATGCCTCCAAACGGTACCCACCGCAATACCGGCTTAACAAGTGGCGTAAGAGGAGCACTAGCAATGTATTCTCCCAACTCAGCAGGACATTTCCCAGCGAGAAAAAAATTAACCACCTGCGTAATAGAGGCCACCAACTCATCAGAAAGAGCAACTGCAGCGCCACTCAAACAATCCATAAGGTGTTGAGCACGCAAGCCGTCTCTACCGCATGACGCACCTCGCAGAAAACCCCCAATCTTATCCAAAACAACAGCAGAAGTAGCAATAAGGTGCTGATCAACGAGAATATCCGGTAAGATAGGAGCCGGAAAGAAAGGGTGCTTAGCTTGCAAATCTGCAAGAGTAACATTATTGTAAGGGGCAAGACCAGAAAGAGAAAGAACCCTAACCGCAGTAGTGTAATGTCCGTCAGAAATCTTTCTCTTAAACTGTTTAATATTACGCTCGGACAAATCATGGTCCTCACCAGCATCCAACAAAGGTGGAGACACATCAACCAACGTGTCTCGCACAAGCTACACAGAACCACCAGGCTCACACCAAGAACGAATAGCAGCGGTGATACTCTCTTCGTGTCGTTGTCGACTAACACCCGAGGAACACTCTCGACTACTCCTCGGAGAAAAGGTTTTAAGGACACAGAGAGGCAACACAAGCAATTGAACACAATAAGAGATGTCATCTTACTATTATTATTAACCTTATCAAGGGCCCCTTTGAAAACCCGCAAAAAACCCAAGCGACACTTAGGAGGGATAGATTTCATCTTACTATTATTATTATTATTATTAAATATTAATTATTATTATTATTAAATGTTGTTTAATTATTATTATTATTATTATTATTATTATTATTAAAAATTAATAATTATTATTATCAATAAATATTAGTTATTATCTTTAAATATTAAGTTTTATTATAAAAAATCAATTATTATTATTATTATTATTATTATTACTACTATTATTATTAATTATTATTATTATTATTATAATTATTAAATATTAATTATTTATTATTTTTATTAAATATTTATTATTATCATTATAATTCAATATTAGTTATTATTATAATTATTAAATATTAATTATTTATTATTATTATTATTAAATATTAATTTTTAATAATATTATTATTATTAAATATTAATTTTTTTTTTTATTATTATTATGAAATATTAATTATTTATTATTATTATTATTAAATATTAATTTTTAATATTATTATTATTAAATATTAATTATTATTATGATTAAATATTAATTATTTTTTATTATTATTAAATATTAATTATTATTATAATAATTCATTATTATTTTTAAGCAGAGCAGAACAGAGCAGGGCAGAGTAGAGTAGAGCAGAGCAGGGCAAAGCAGATTACAGCAGAGCAGAGCAAATTACAGCAGAGCAGAGCAGACTACAGCAGAGCAGATTACAGCAGAGCAGAGCAGCTCTAAAAAACGGGCCGGGGCCTTAATCCGTCTAAGCATAGCCCATGTGAGGTGCTTGTTTTCTTGCTCCGGCCAACCATATATTCCAACCGATCTCCATATTGGACTTCCATTATGATCATAAATGTCAGCATTAAAATGGTGAGTGGAATAGGAACTAGTAGTCACAGTGATGTCTTTCCACCAAAAACCCATACCTCCAGTGTTACCCCTACTCACAAGACAAATCCCATTCACAAAGCCACAGTGGTTTCGAACTCTCTCCAAACTAGCAGCATCGATCATTGTTTCCATTAGGAAAACAATGTTGGGCCACTCTCTCCAACACCAATCTCGGAGAACTTTAACTGTCAAAGGTTTACCCAGCCCTTGAGAGTTCTAGCTAAATATTTTCATTGCTTTTCGAGGGGTCGTGTGCATCCGATCCCCTCTACTTGATTTGAGCCGTCTCCGGAAAAAGTATTAATGTCCACCTTCATTTTTTTGTCCCCTGCCATGACAAGGTCACCAGATTTCACCTCCAAAACATCCCCTATCGAGCGTTTTAATTATTTACACCCCTCATCACCCAACATAACAGTATCATCACTGTTGTCACGCAAGTTTGTGTCCACCCTTTTCCACGAACTGCTTTTTTTACACACTCCAGAAAGAGATTTTTGGGATTCAGTAGTATTTGTATTTATCTCCTTCCCCCTCGTGAGCTCAAAATGGTCAACTTGTAGGTTTCCTTGTTCCACAACACAACTGTTCGGAGTATGTGTATCCTCAACAGCATCAGCCAACATTCTTGGGCGGAGCACCTTAGAACTAACAGGATCAGTCACAGCTACCAGTCCAATCTCTTTACGTTTTATGTTCGAACTCTCACGTTTCTCCGATGGTGAGGCAAAGAGTAACTTTCGAGCAGCCCCTGGTGGTCCCAATTTTATTGTTCTGGGATCATTATAATTCTTCATTCGAGCAGAGCTCTTCGAGGGCAAAGGATTTAACCATTTTTTCTCCTCCTCACAATCAATACCAAGAGTTCTAGAGCGCTTTAAGGGCGACGGCTTTAACCATGGGCCATATTGGTATACCACTTCATCGGCTGAGTTAGCACATTCCTCCTTGGCATGACATTCACGTTCCGTGTGGTGTAGCTTGCCACAAAAGAAACAGAATTCAGCCAGTCTTTCATACTGTAAATCAATCCATTTCGAAGATGAACTACCTGTTGCTATGAACATTCCCCTTCTCATCGGTTCATTTATGTCCATGTTTACTTTAATTCTCATGAATTCCCCCCATCCCAAAGGATCAGTGTCATCAGCTCCAAGAATCCCCCAAGAACCTCCCCAATATCCTTCATCACAGCAGCATTAAGTCGATTGAACGGAACATCCCTCAATCGAATCCACATTGGACAGTGAGTAAATTGAACTTCTGACTGTTGCTCTCCACCCTCCAGTTCCTTCAATACCAACAATTTATCATCGAAAAACCAAGGGCAACCTTCAATTACCCTATCCTTATCATCAGTGCAGAAAAATTGAAAGACGAACAGATTCGATTCGACCATTCGAATGGCAACACCCTCCTTCAATCTCCAGACATTCAACAGAGTACGCTTCATGGCTTCAACATTGAACGGTTTGACCGTCCATAGTTTCCCGATTAAGGTCAGTTTGAATTGATTATTTGCAGTTTCATCGGTTTCATTAAGGTATCCCCAACAACAACTCCCTCCTCTTCCGTCAATTGGAATTTCTCAAACTCTTTGATTAAATTTGTCTCCATAATCACAGAAACAGAGATCGGAATTGAAGAAAAGATTGATGAATCAGGCTAAACGCACTACAGAATCGCCAACTACGACCCTTAGACAAGGACTCATTAACCCTAGTCGAGGGACTTTAGTACTTCAAGCCTTAAAAACACAAACTTTTCACACTTAAAGCAATAGATTTGCAATTATGTGAAAATTGAGCCAACCTTTTAAGCACTAATTACTACAAATTAACCATGCTTAAAGAGGTCCAAAAATGCAGAAACATAAAAGAAAGAATCAAATACGTAATCACCATAAATATGCCATTAAAATTCAAGGTTTAAAAGACTTAAATTTTTTGTCAAAAACGAAAAACCCTCGAAAAAAGGCATTTCTTGTCAGATTTTGGCTTTTCACAATTCTAAAAGGGTTGAGGCATTTCTAGAACGCTGTTTCCACCCAAAATTCACTATTTTTGGGCGAAAATATGGGTTCAGGGCTAAATTCTCATAAAATTGGGATTAAAATTAATAAAACTGAGCTACTAATCTAATTAGTAACACAAAACCAGAAAAATACAACCATAAAACACCTTGAAAATTTTTAGTTACAAAAATAAATGAGCAAGGCTCCGATACCGCTGTTGGGTTTCGATGAGTCTAGCTCACCGCGGAAATAAAACCCGAGCCCAAGGAATACTCATAATTAATATAACTAAAAGACATAAATAACAAGATAAGGGAAAAGACCAAATTACCCTTGATGCGTGTTTCGCTCAACCTACGGAGCTCTTACTTGAGAAAGCCGAGTCTTTAAAGTGCAACAACCTCCGACGGTATCCTCCCACAACTCGACCCGAACGGTCTCTTACTCGAAATTTAGCCGAGTCGAACCAAAAACAACTATCCGAGTAATTAATGAACTTAAAGGTTTTCTCCCAAGTGGAGCTGCCTTTTTGAGTTCTTATTCAAGTGAGTTTTCTCAATTTCCAAGGGGGATATTTATAGGGAAACTCAAGTAAGGATTCCACTCTCCCATCAATTTGGAAGAGTTGGTAAAATCAATTTTCTAATTTATTTTTAAATCAAAAATAAAAGAAAATATCAAACAAGTAATTAATCAACAAGTGGCAACATGGAGGGAGAGGGTAGGTGAGGACCACAAGGGAAAGGGGGGACCAAGCCTTGATCCCCAAGCTTCCCAAACCGCCCCTCATTCTCTTACTCGGCTCCAACGGGCTGCTGCCACATGGCAGGCCTTGCCTTGGGCGCCAAGCAACCTTGCTGGCGCTCAGTGCCCTCTGTTGGGCCTGCTGCTGGGTGCCAGCTCGCGCGCCATAGCTGCTGCTGTTGTGCACGCCGCACTGCTAGCACGCTAGTGCGCTGCTAGCTTGCTGCTGCTGCTGTGCATGCATGCATGCTAGCACTGCTTGCTAGCCATACACTAGCAGCGATGCTAGCAGTGGTGCGCTAGCATGTCGCGCCACGCACCAGCCAGCCTAGGCTTGGTGCGATGCGCATGCTAGCCACCATGTTATCCTAAGTGCCCCTAGCACTCGGTTTTCTTGGGGCATTCCGATGCTAGGGGTATTTTGGTAATTGTTGATTAATTATTGATTTTACCGTCTCGTCTTTTATTAATTCGACTCGACTTGCGACACTCGGTCTCGACGCTCCAAGCTCGATTTTCGACGTCTAAGTTCATATTACTCGAGCGACTCATTAATTCCTTCTAGTTAATTCGTCGTGTCGGATCGTTAGTTGCTTAGGTGTGATCCGAAGGGTTCAGTCAAGATTAAGCTGTAATATTAATTATACATTAATATTACTGATGGGAAGCGGCCTCCAACTAGGCATTCCGATCACTTGACCTCACTGAATAATTAGCTTTCTAATAATTCCGAACCCTCTGTCGGAATAATATACTTGTTCGAAGGACACTATTCCTATCAATTATTTGTTTCAATTTTTCCTATAAAATATTCCAAATTTGCAACTAATATTTTTCAGAGGTAGTACTTCACATGAAAATCCTAAACAATGCAAACTCAAACTGGAGAATAAGAAAGAGATACACAAAATACAACAAACCATATTTACATGCAAATCTTACAAGGTACACCTATGATATACACTACAACGAAACAAAACAAAACAAAAATCCCAAAAAAAAAGTAATAGATAGATTTAACACAATTAGCAACCACAACAGTAACCTCGAATAGCTACTAATTGTTGTATCTCAAAATTAAATCAAACCGGGAAACATAACAACCATCAATCTCACAAACAATAATTAGAATTCAAAGATCTACAAAGCAATTATTTAAATCAAACACAAAATACCCTCTAATTGTTGTATCTCAAGATCAAATCAAATCTGATAATGAAAAACCAAAAAATACAACCAAATTCTCAAAATTTAAGGTGTTTGAAATTGGAAATGGAAATGGATCAGCGGGAAATTCCAACGAATGTAGTACCAATTAAGGTTGAACCAGATCCGCCAAAGAAGGAACGTGTCCCTAGGGCTAGATGCGACAGTGGGACCAAAGGTCAAAAGATTCAACTGCTTAGTAATCACTTCCAAGTCAATATTACTAATGTGGATGGCCATTTCTTTCACTGCAACATATGTTTCTGTCTCCTATTTGCTAATAAAAGGGTAGTAATGTCTGTCTCAAAGTGTCAATTTTACTTCTAAATAACTTACAAAACTCAATCTCATATTCTCATGTACAGGGATGGTCGCCCTGTTGAGAGGAAAGGCGTTGGAAAAAAAAGTGCTCGACAGAGTGCAAGAAACATAGGATACCGAGTTGGCAGGAAAACAATTCACCTATGATAGTGAATAGGGTATGTTCTTGGGAAAAAAAGATGGAATTGACTATTGTTCTTGAAAATGTTACTTTTGCAAGGTAAAGAGTGATTAATTGCTATAACTTATTTGGAGTATAACATTTCACCTACGACAGTGAATAGGGTCTGTTCACTTTTTGGGTACTCCTTAAGAAAAAAAGATGGAATTGACGGTTGTTCTTAAAAGTGCTACTTCCGCTAGGTAAAGAGTGATTAATTACTATAACTTATTTGGAGTATGGAGAGAAACTATGACAAGGCCAGTTCTTGTAAGTTGTTTAAAGATGTTACTTAAGCTAGGTAAACTGTTTGGAGTATGGAGATAAACCATGACAAGGCCCATATTCTAATCCCTCTGTTAGAAATCATATCAATCTAAGCACATGGTTATCTGTTCACAGCTCACCTATCGTCTCAACTGCTTGTTCTCCTGTTATATCAACCTATGTACTAAAATTTTGTTGGGAAAATTCCTTGTTGACACACCTTTTTTTGTCATGTTAACTACCTCTAATTATCTTGTTTATTGCTACTTCCTACTCTTATTATTTTTGTTTTTGGCCATAAAATATTTACTTTAAATAAGACACCTCAATTCACCAATAAGCCATCTATACACTCCAAAAAAAATAACGTTTAGAATTACAGTTGCAGCTTCATGTAAGATAAGATTATTTCTCTTTAGCATAATCTGTACAACAAAATAAGCCATTTCAAATTACCAAAAATCTATACATCCAGAGCCTAAAATATTGCCTATCATGAAAATAACTAATCTTCAAAATTTTAAAAACCTATAAGTTGTTGAGATATTGCCTAGAATGAAAAGAACTAATCCTTAAAAGACCTAAAACATAATTCACCTCAGATAACATACTATATACAACTTAAACCTCCTGTTTACAACCATCACTACTTAAATCGAACAAAACCTGTACAAAATAACAATTTAAAGCCATCAATCAAGTATAAACACTATCAATAGTTAGTGAACTAAATACCTTGAAAGCAGATACAACGAACTCACTAACAACTTCATCAAAGCCAACACGCTCAACTGCATGCAACAAAAAACACAATTATCACAAGCGAGTGCAAACATGATTTCTAAACAACAACACAAGATACGTACGCTTATATAACAAAACACAATTTTTGAATTTATATATAAAAATCTTCACTAAAACCCTTAAATAGATAATTGACGAAGAACCCAACAAAATCGAAATCAGTAAGTGATCGAAGTAGCTCAGCCAAAAGTAAGAACGAAAATAACTCGTAATCAGTAAATGGTCGAAGTAGCTGAGCTAAAAGTAAGAACCAACATAAAAAACGCAAAATTACTAATTACTAAATCATCAAAGGTCAGATTATTAGCTCAACCAAAAGAAAGAACAAAAACCAAGAGTTAATAGGAATTTATGATCTGCGCAATTAGGAAATCCAAAAATTCACACTCAATAAGTAAATAATAACAAAAATTACCTCGACTACAATGGAACAAAGGCAGCTCAGAACACGCTTCAACGGAACAAATCTTCTCGGGCTTCTATAAAAGTTTTTTGACAAACGAGAACTATATTTGGGAACAAAGAAAGTAGAAAAAGCGGTCCTGATTTATGCAAGTGTTAAGTTTATCATACCCTTGCCACTTGCTCCCCCTACTGCCTCTATTTTCCTTTTTCTCTTCTTGTTTCTATCACTCGATCAACTTTTTATGATTTTGCAAATTTTTATAATCTTCAAGTACTTTTCTTTATTTCTTCCTCATGTTAAAATTTACCACTTCTAATGCTCTTGATCTCTTTCTTCTATCCTTCTAATTCTAACACATTTTCACTGTTACAATTTCCCTGTCTCCCTCTGCTCTTTTCGTTCTCTCATCTACACCCTTCATATTAGTCCCTCTCTTTCATTTTCCTATAGTTATGGTCTTGAAATTTCGCTTATCTTACTTGTTCTATCCCTTGCACTTTGTCTAATTTTTTCAATCCTTCCTCTCATTTATCTTATATAGTCATGTGTAGTTGCGATTTTTTTTTCTATGTCACTACTTTTTTCAATTCTTCCTCTCATTTATTTTATATAGTCATGTGTAGTTGCGATTTTTTTAATAGTTAATTTATTTTACGCCATCAAACAAATATGTTATTCTATAATGGTCTCCTCAAAGAGCTTTAATCTTCATGTCTCCTCACTGACCTCTATCACATTTCTTTATCATCTTCACACTCGCCTAGACACCTTTTTAAATCCCTCTTCCTCATCTCCTTCTCACTCCCTCGTTCTCTCCTTTTCCCCCCTCTCTTGCTCCCTATTTTCTCTCCATATCTCTTTTCTTTTATGAATTTAATCTTTTTAGTCAGCTTAGTCCTACATGCTCCATTCGATTATTGGAAATGACCAGAGATAAAATTAGAATACCTTAAGAAAGAACCCACCAAGAACATAGGGCATATTGTAAATCTTATCAACAGTAGTCTCCTGTTGCCTTTCCCACATTTCCTCTTGCTTCTTTGCATCTTTCACAAACCCGCTTGAACTTGAAATATCTAATTCCCACAAATAATCACTAAAAAAAAAAATAGGATTAGACCCATTTATTTAAACCCACCAAAGATTGAAAAAAAATCACCAAAAAAGAAAACTTACTTTTATTATCACATGTTATTCTTTCATATGGTCCCTTAAAATTGTTCTCTGCTTCCTACTCTCATCCTATCTCTTTCTCTCACTTTCCCTTGTTTTTGAAATCACAAACAATAAGTAAAATCCCTTTCACATATGATCAAAACTATTTAATGATGCAAAAATCAACATGTTTAAAGCTAAATCAATTAAATGATGAAAAAAAAAATTCCAATTGATAGTAAAGCTAGAGATATGTCAAGAAGAATAATGCTTCCTGAACAAACAGAGATAATCAATTATATTAAATAACTAAATTCCATCCTTGTATCTCGAAGATGTAAACATAAGTACCATGCATGACTTTTTATTTATAATTGATCTATGTTGTTTCCTTTTAGCTTCCAGCAACAGACAATAAAATTGGTCCTACAGAAAAAGATGAGTTTTCTAATCAATTTAAATAGAAAAGAAAAGAAAAGAAAGATATTCAAAAATCAATCCTAACAACAGCCAAAATTTAAATTAAATACAACTATGGAATAATGTATAACTATAATTACTAATAGTTTTGACCGGAAAACATTATAATAAAATCTTTTTTCAAAAGTAAAAACCATACAATTTTTCCCATAAACCAATCAATTTATCAGCTTTTAAATTCAACCCACAATCCCACAAAACCCTAAAAGATCAGTTGAACCTCACTATCACTTAAACCTAAACCAAAAAAATTAAACCCAACAAAATCAATTTAATTTCCTGCCGAATAATCAAATGCAAACTATTAGGTGCGGACGCCCGCACCCAACAGTTTGTGCGTCTGTGCAAATTTCGGTCCATTTTAATACGCTTAGAAAAGGCCCAAATCAACTCTCAGTCCGCCATTTTCTACTCCTTTTTCTTATTCTAAAAAAACCGCCATTTCTACTTCTGCAATTTCAACTTTTGCAATTTCAAATTCTTTTCTTCTTTTCTTTGTCAATTTCTACATTTTATTGTTGTTCATTTATGCAAGATTTCTCAATTCAATACTTTCTTCAAAGAAAATCCTTAAACATGAGGTCGAAAAATACCAATCGTCCACCACTAAAAGATACGGAAGTATATGATGCTAAGTTAACTCTTTCAAACATTAGGTATTTAGTTTTTTTTCAAATTCTTAATTTCTTACTTTAAAATGTTTTGATTTAGGTTGTTCACTATTTTTTTTTTACTTTGATTCAATTTATTCTTTGTTCGTGTTTTATAAATTGAATTTTTGATTTTCAATATTTGGAATTGAATTTAATGTATCTGTTTATTATTTTTAGCATTTGTTTTTGTTTTCAGGTTTTGATGATTCCGTAATTTATTCAAAAAGCTCAATTAGGTTTTAATATTTGTGTTTGATGTTGTTTTTGATTATTTATTTTTATTTACAAAAGATCTAAAGTGCGAAAAGGAACTGCAAAAAGAAAAAATCAAACAGATTACAAGTATGATGTTTTACTTTTTTTAACTTTTGTGTTGCTTGATATTTTGATCATTTGAAATGTTTTATGAATTGGCTAATATATTTTTGGTATTGGCTTATAATCTTTTATATAATGTGATAAGATTTACTGTGATGACTTGTTTATGGTAATATTGATGGATGATATATGTACTTTATTGCCTTATATAAACATGTTCATGGCTTATATAATCTTTTTTATGAGTTGTTATACACTAATTGTTAGCCTATATGTTTTTAAGTTGGCTGATTTGTTATTTTAGTTAGCTTATGTGATTTATATGGTTGGCTGATATGTTATATATATTTGGTTTATATGTTCTATTTGGTCGTTTGAATACTTTTTCGTTTTATGAATTGACTGATATATTTTACTTGTTGGCTAATATGTTTCATGTGTTGGCTGATATGTTTCATATGTTGGATGAAATTTTTAATGAATTGGCTGATATATTTTTGGTATTGGCTTATATATCTTTTATACAATGTGATAAGATTTATTGTGATGGCTTGTTTATGGTGATATTGATGGATGATATATGTATTTTATTGGCTTATATAAACATATTTATGGCTTATATAATCTTTTTTATGAGCTGTTATACACTAATTGTTAGCCTATATGTTTTTAAGTTGGCTGATTTTTTTTATTTTAGTTAGCTTATGTGATATATTTGGTTGGCTGATATGTTATATATATTTGGTTTATATGTTCTATTTGGTCGTTTGAATACTTTTTCGTTTTATGAATTGACTGATATATTTTACTTGTTGGCTTATATGTTTCATGTGTTGGTTGATATGTTTCATATGTTGGATGATTTGGTTTTTGAGTTGGCTAATATATTCCTTTTGTTGACTGATATGTTTTTTTTTCGCTTTTGTTGGCTGATATTAGACAACATTTGGCTTTTATGCTTCTTTAGTTGACTGATATATTTATTTTGTTGGCTGATATTAGACAACATTTGGCTTTTATGCTTCTTTAGTTGACTGATATATTTATTTTGTTGGCTGATATGTATATTTTAATAATTTTCTTATATGTTACATTTTAGTAGCTGATATGTTTAAGTTGTTGGGTTGTGTAGACACCCAAATGTGTCTCCCCAAAAACCAAACCCAGTGATGAATACTTTTCACGTCATTGATTATTAAACGAAGTGAAAGTGTAAAAAGTCTAAGTGATGCGGTTGTTTTAATAAATATTCTTCTCTCTGAATATTACTCTATGAAAATAGTCAGTCCAGTTTAGTTTGATCCATAACAAGGGTCCAATAATAGTGTAGTTGGTTCGGGCTCGTAAAGAGTTTCCAATGATATATTATAAGTCCAATTTCGATGAACAATGAGGTAGTTATGGCCTAAATACTAAATTGGGCTTGAAATATTTTTATGGCCCAATGATCTAGTGGAGGGCCCATTAATTATTGTTCCTAAAGTTATTAGGATTGATTTTAATCTTCTAGAATAATCTAGAAGGTTCTTTTAAATTCTAATGGAATTAGGATTAATAATTATATTTTTGAAAAAATAATGAATTTGATTTGAAATAAAATAAGTGTTTTATTATGATAAATCCGTTTTTAAAACGAATAAACACGAAGTCTAATTACTTAATTATATTAGGAAAAGGATTCTGTACAAAAGCGCGTTTTATCTTTTAAACCTACGCCAAACGACAGCTTTGTCGCATGACGACAGAGCCTATTGCTATGCGTGATCCCTGTCGTTTCGCGCTGGGTTCTGTCGTTTGCGACAGGAGCTGTTTTATCTTGATTCAAATTTCTAACTCTTTTATATCGTTTTCAGACTACTTTCTCTATAAATAAGGTCGTATTTCCCCTTTTTTTAATCATCAACAAGCTTAATCATTGACAATCATCATCTAATTTTATTCTCTTTTCTCTCTTAAGCAATAGCTTTTCTTTCTCCCTCTTGCTTTCTAAGCCTTCCCTTTTCAAACAAAATACCGCATACATAAGATCTAGACACACCTAGCCAAGTTCGAAGTTCCCTTCGCCCTAGACGTGAAAGGTTGATAATTTCTGAGGGTTTGGTCCTAAATCCCTATTTCAATTATTTTAATTAATTGTTTGATTTAATATTTTTATTGAAGTTACTAACGTGTGTATTTTGTTATTAGAAAGAGATATGAGGCATCAAAGTAAGTAGTTTAATTATTCTTTTGATATAGAAATCATGCTTGGATTATTTTAATTCCTAATATCATGTTAGGATGTTATTCATTGCTTTCTAGTATCATGCTTAGGTTTCTTCCTATTTTCCTCTACCATGTTAGTATCATGTTAGGGATAAAGCTTTGATTTTTATTGCTTAGCGACATGCTAGCATTTGTTATTAATCTTGTTAGTATCATGCCTAGGATCTTACTAATATTATTATGCTTTGATGAGATTATTATGATTGTTATGATGGTGATGATTTGTTATATTATATATTGTTGCTTGATATTATTATTGTTATTGCTTGATCACGCCCTCTCTTACAGGTTTAAGGGGAATTTGTACTTGTAATCACGCTTAATAAGATAATTAATAATCTTGTTTAGGCTAATACGATTATAATTCAAGTGATCGCCAATAATAGATTTGTTTGTGCATTAATATTCAACCAACATAGATTTAACAGGTTGAAGGTTAATATATTGATTGTATGTTAGTCAGAAAGCGCACATGAATGTGAGAAGAATAAAGTAGAGGCCTATTTTTAGGGCAGGTTCAATCTCTTTTAGGTTGAATTTGTACCTTCATCCCTAAATATCCAATCATGGTTCCAGACCAATATGGAGTTAGCGATCTCGTGGATCGTGAAGGGGTGTAACCTTCACCCTGTGAACGGTTTACAAGTTCCTAAAACTTGTTGGCGACTCTTTTGCTCTAACTTCCTTCCCTTTGGACGCCACCATACTTCAGTGTATGATCACAGTGGGGCTCAAGTGTAGGTGTAGGCGTCGTTCGATGTGCGCCTATGTTAAAGCATGTTGTGAATATGCTTGGCACTCATAGGAAGTGGGAATTGACGTATACGATTAGGGACAAATAAAGTAGGGAGCCGCCAACAAGTTTTTAAGGAACTTGTAAACCGTTCACGGATCATAAAAGGCAACCACGATTAAGGGACACCTCATTCATAATCTATGAGATTACTAACTCCATATGGTTCGGAACCACGAAAGGAGGATCGGGGATGATGGTATGAAGTGAGTCATGGAGTCACATTCGCCAGTATTGGCCTCTACTCGATTCTCATAGCGAAAAGTGATTCCTGCGATCTCAAAGGCATACAAACAAAGATTCAATTTGCTCCAAACTATTAATGCAACACATAATTCTAAAATATCATGACCACTTGATATAATAACAAGATTAAAAAGGAACCTAAATTGGTCTAAATTATCTTATTAAGCGTGATTTTCAATTACATATTCCCTTTAAACATGCAATATTGTGATCAATAAATATATAATAGAATAAACATTAATATTAGAAGCAATTTAACAATAATAACGTTAGTCAAATCAAATAATAACAAACTCTAATCATGATACTAGCAATATAAAAATAAGTAATTAAATTAATTAATTACTCATATTATGCGCGTTCCTTTAAAATTCTCCCCACGGTGGGGAGAATTTTAAAATTCTTTACGCGCGTTCCTTTAAAATTCTCCCCACGTTTCTTCACGCATTTCATCATCGGGTTTGGTTTTGGGGAGACATTTTTAGGTGTCTACAGAAGCCCCCACTTTGACAGAGTTTGTAGAAACGTCAGTTTTGAAAATGATAGTCAAAGTAGTCGATAGGGACGGAGAATTATTTAAGACGTTCTGCGATCCTAAATCACTTTGTATATGTCGATACCTGCAGAAAAATGTTAGTTCCACAAATAAAAGAGTAAAGGGATAGAATGCTTATCTGACACCAGTGTATCGGTGGCAAACATGTTGGATAGTATCTGACACCAGTGTATCGGTGACAAATGAATTTGGTAGCTTTCTATGCTTGAAGAAATCTACCGGATGATATTTGTTAAGATACTTTCCATGCCTGAGAAAGTCGACAGATGATTTTGGCAGGTTTCTATGCTTGAAGAAATCCACCGGATGACACTTTTCATGCTTGAGGAAAGTTGACAGATGATTTTGGAAGGTTTCTATGCTTGAAGAAATCCACCGGATGACACTTTCCATGCTTGAGGAAAGTCGACATATGATTTTGGCAGTTTTCTATGCTTGAAGAAATCCACCGGATGATACTTTCCATGCTTGAGGAAAGTCGATAGATGATATAGTCGCTGACTTCTTCTCCTAGAGAGGTGGCAACGACCGACAATTTTCCATGCTTGAGGAAAAACTTGTCTTATGATGAGATTGCAAGTCTCTGTGTATCGAGAACCTTGCGTCGTGAATCATCTTCGCTTTGGAGATGATCACTAAAATGATGATGGTTCGATTTTCCCCGAACGTGGGTTGTAGATGGTCATCTTGTCCCCGAACGTGGGCTGTAAATGGTTCGCTTGTCCCCGAACGTGGGTTGTAGATGGTTCGCTTGTCCCCGAACGTGGGTTGTAAATGGTTCGCTTGTCCCCGAACGTGGGATGTAGATGGTTTTCTTGTCCCCGAACGTGGGCTGTAAATGAGACCTGCAAAATGAAATTTACCGAGGGACTCGCATATATTGTGATTGACTTGACCAACTGACTTAACCAAGCTTGACTTAACACGACATGACATGTGTATGACTTGTGATTGTGTGTGTATTAGTATGATTTGAGTGTATGAGCAGACACAAGCAATCGACAATGCAAAAAGCAAAAATTTTCCGTCATTTTTATCATGAGTGGAGGGTACCGACTTTCTCCCGAAAAAGAAAGACGTAAAAAAAAAAGTTTTGTTTTTTACTTTCCCTTGATGAAAAAATTTTGAAAAAGTTTTTGAACTTCCTCAAAAGAAAAGACATGAAAAAGGGAAGAAGTTTTGAACTTCCTCGTTGAGCAAGACGAAATGAATCGTATGGATTGCATTGCTTGTCTTGAAAATAATGTATGCATGATGCATGTCCTTAGGCCAGGAGGCTAAGGACAATTACATCATGTGACACGATAGATGAATGAACTTAGGTCATGGAGCTAAGAATCATATATGGTGTAAAGAAACGATCTTGAACGTCACTTAAGTCTGGAAGCTAAGCACGTATATAGATGAAGTGATTATTGCATAATGAACGTTGCTTAGGTCAATGAGCTAAGCACGCTATGCTTTGTATGATTACAAATCATTGATATATAAATGGTACTAAGCACATTATGCGATGCGTGAAACAATGAATATTGCTCAGGTCAGGAAGCTAAGCAAGTATACAACGTTTCTTCTAATGAATGTTGTCTTGAAAGATAATGAAGCATGCGCGGTAGGGAAACAAGATTTCATGATAAAGGGTTCCTAAGGGAAAGATGATATGGCTATGCATGTGTGCAAGAAGTGTGTGAAAGTGATATTAAGGTGAGGCTGCAAAGGCTATGGTGAGGGAAATAGATGTGAGAAGAGTTGAGATGGTGACTCTTTAGGCTAGGTAGGCTAAATGATGTGGGTTCAAGCCCCCAAGTCTAGCTCTAGATGGATAGGGTCATTTGGATAAGCATTGGATATTCTTTGACTCGATCATGCATATGAATGTGGCCGCACCTCAATGTGAGGTTGCCTACGTATCCGTTAGGAATCAGGCCGAACGTAGCTCTATCGAACTTTACACAAGTGTATGTACACCTCAAAGAGGTCTTTCAAGGGTTGTAATGTGGTTAAGCTGAAGGTTTAAGGAAGAAAGGGGTAAAAGGCTCAAGACCCGAGTGAAGCCCCCAAGATATGCAATTGTGTATTTGAAAATTTGGACTTTGCAAGCTTTATTTTTCATATATTTTTCTTATTTGAATTCCTTTTTTTTTTTTATTCTGGGGGGTCCAGTACACCACCGGGACCCTTGGGGAATCGGATCATGCGGTCCATCACTCACTTAGCATTCATGTTTTTCAGGCACGGTACCAAGCACTCTATGAGAGACGCAATTTGAGACGTATTCATATCGTAGACATTGGAACAACTTGCCTTTAGACATTATTTTTTTTATTTACTTATTCTTTTTTTTTTATTTAAACTTGCTTTCTGACTGTTACACAAATTGCACACCTTCCCATCCCAAGGTTAAGTGAATGTGGGTTGAATAAATAAGGTTAATTGTTAGACGAGGCTGAAAGTGGTTGACGAAGAAATGGATATGTGATTGACAGGGTTGCAAAGGTGCCTCAAGTCATTGGTGTACCTTGTGTTTAATTGATTTTTTTTTTTTGTTGTGAAAATGATCGAGATGCAAAGAATACTCAATTTATTGATGAACATGGTGAATAAGCTAACAAAATTATCAAATTGCAGAAAGGGAAATCTATGCTAGACTTGAACTGGGGAAAGGGAAACTAATAAAAAGAAGAAATCATGAAATCTCGCACCAAGGGCTCGCCGTGCACCTTGTCTTCATTACTGCTTGTCACTTCTTACCACCTGGAGGGACGGGAAGTTTGTTGGCATCTACTAAGTCTTGAATGATGCCTTCAAATTCCAGCATTGTTCGGTAGAGTGACCCCTTCCTTGATGGTACTTATAATGGGCATTGGGATTCCATTTGGCGGTCCTTTCTTTAGTTTTTGGCTCTGGAAATGGCTCAATGGGTGCGATCAAGCCTTGACCGTAGAGGCGATCAAAGGCCGCATCATAAGTCATTCCTAAAGGAGTGTAAGTTCTCCTTTTCTTGGGCAATGGAGCATCAAGAGCTAACACTTCATTGAGATCAACTTGGCTTATATTGTTGGTAGTATTTTCGTGCTTAGAAGACGAAGAAGCAGGAAGGTCGTTCTTCTTGTTTTTCCAAGTGTTATTATTGATACTACCAGCAGTCTTCATTAGCTCATCCTCGATATTGATGCCAATGTTGTATACAGCATTGAAAGTGTTCAGTGGAAGAAATTTGAGATGTTCCCTGTACTTGTGAGTCAGATTTTTGATGAAGAGGCGAACCTTCTCTCTTTCTTTGGGAAGATCTACCAAGAGTGAAGCCGTTTCCCTCCCCCTGTTCAGATAAGCGGTGAAGCCTTCATTCTCTTTCTGGTTAAGAATGGAGAGTTCACGTTCAGAAGTTTTGGTTTGAATGTTACACTTGTAACGATTCATGAAATTGTCGATGACATCTTGCCAAGTTGCAGTACGCTTGGCATTTAGGGAATAAAACCATTGTTGGCAAGCATACTCTAAGGAGAGAGGGAACACCGTAGGGAGGAGTGTTACGTCCAATCCCTTAACAGCCATGGTTGCAGAGAACGCCTTCAAATGGAATATTGGATTGTCAGTAGGCTTGAACTTTGGAATATCAGCAGTGGAGAACTTTTCAGGGACCCTGTCTTTCACATCCAAAGAAGTGGGAGGTTGTTCCACATAAGTGAAATCCTCAGAAATCTTACTAATCTGTTCCTTCAATTTGTCAAGGGTAGAAACAGTGACCTTGTTTTGTTCCATAGTAGTGAGCCTAGTGGTAAGGGTTTTCATCATGGCAGACAGTGCCTCGATGGATTTGTTGATGTTCTCAATATCTTCCTTAGTGGCCATTGGAACAAATTGAAAGTAGTTTGAAGGTGAACGCCTCTTAGATCTAAGAGATTGTTGTGATTATGACTCGAACCATATTAATTTACCCCTGCTCCTTGACCAATTACTGAAATAAAACAATTCACTTAATTGTTTGACTCATTGCTCAAGATAGGAAAGGAAGGGGAAAAAAATGGACATTTAAAAACATGTGAGAAAAAAAAAACTCCACTCGTTTTTTTATTATGACGAAAAAAAGGGTGCATGAACCTAGTATACGATCATAAACGACATGGTGCACGACTCAAATCGAAAAATAAAGAAAGTGTGTGGACTATACTCGACTCGTGAGTGTTTAAGTAATATTATAAGACTCGTGGTATGATCGTATGGCTAGACATGTGAACAATAACCAAAATAACTGACGCGAGGACCAAATTAGCACGGAAGACTAAAAAAAGCTAACTGTACTTATTCCTTGGGCACCGTGACACGGTGAACTGTACCGTGTTGCGGTACGACCTGCCATGACACGGCACTGATTGCCATGACGCAGCACTGGTTGCCGTGACGCGACATTTTTTGCCGTGGCGCGATGATCAGTTCTAGGTGTTTTTGTGTTTTTTTTCACTATTTTTTTTTCTTTTTTTTAGTGTTTGCGCTAATTACTAAGTAAGTACGGTCCCTTGGCATTAGTTAGTCATAAAATAAACCACCATAGACAAAGAAAACTCGTTAAGGTTAAGATCAAAATGATCACACAAAGGGCACGTAGGCACAATGAAACAAAGAAGAGTTCGCAACCTAAGGTCAAGTTCTATGTTCCACTATGGTCAAGTTTATTTGGTGTCAAAAGGGTACCATGGTTAAGAGTTTAGACGTGTTAAAAAGGCAGCCTCCCTTGAGGGTGCATGCCAACGGAGGCTCGCGAGTTCGTGATGAAATCGAACTCGACTCCATGGTTTGGGTGGATTTAATAACTCGGATGAACCCTTATTGCCATGAGCGTTTTGGGTTGATAGAGCTTAAATCCCCTGAGGCTAAGACGTATATAGAACACACATGTTTTTTCAGAAAAAATCAACGAAAGCTGACTGTGAGAAGAGAAATAAGGTCACTGGAAGGATTTCAGAACTGCCGCGACACGGCAGAATCTACCGTGTCATGGTGCTGGACACCGCGTCACGGTGCCTTGCACTGTGACACAGCAAGCTCTGCTGTGGCGCAGAAGTCATGAAATCTGACTGGTGCCCCTATTTTCTTCGTTCACGACCAGGTTATCCAATTTTTCCTACAGGACAAACCTGAAATACAACGTTAAAACGTCTATGCATATGCAAAAATGCCAATTTAATCATAGGAATATTTTCAAGAATATTTCAAGTCTCATCCACTCATCTTAATTAAATACCAATCACTCAAATCGATAAATAACCAAGAATCCTCCCCAGTGGAGTCGCCAAATTGTAGGCGTCATTCGAAGTGCGCCTACGTTAAAGCATGTTGTGAATATGCTTGGCACTCATAGGAAGTGGGAATTGATGTATACGATTAGGGACAAATAAAGTAGGGAGCCGCCAACAAGTTTTTTAGGAACTTGTAAACCGTTCACGGATCATAAAAGACAACCACGATTAAGGGACAACCAAAGGCAACAACGATTGACCCGTGAAGGTTACACCCCATTCATAATCCATGAGATTATTAACTCCATATGGTTCAGAACCACGAAAGGAGGATCGGGGATGATGGTACGAAGTGAGTCATGGAGTCACATTCGCCCGTATTGGCCCCTACTCGATTCTTATAGCGAAAAGTGATTCTTGCGATCTCAAAGGCATACAAACAAAGATTCAATTTGCTCCAAACTATTATTAAGCTAAATTGGTTGAATATTAATGCAACACATAATTCTAAAATATCGTGACCACTTGATTTAATATCAAGATTAAAAAGGAACCTAAACCGGTCGTCCAAATTATCTTATTAAGCATGATTTTCAATTACATATTCCCTTTAAACATGCAATATTGTGATCAATAAATATATAATAGGATAAACATTAATATTGGAAGCAATTTAACAATAATAACGTTAGTCAAATCAAATAATAACAAACCCTAATCATGATACTAGCAATATAAAAATAAGTAATTAAATTAATTAATTACTCACATTACGCGCGTTCCTTTAAAATTGTTACATCATGAATAAATTAATTTAATTACTCACATTACTCACATACTTCTCTCTTTATTTGTTATCTTACATGTTTTTGAAGTTCACTTATTTTTTTTTTTTATCTTTGTTAGCTTATATGATTTTTTTGTTTGGCTGATATATTTATATTAATATTGATGCTTATATGATTTTCTTTATTTGCTGATATTCTCTGTTTGTTAGCTTATATGTTTCTAAAATGGATGATTTGTTATCTTATTTAGCTTATATGTTTTATCAGGTTGGCTGATATATTTTTATATATATGATTTGTTGTTTGATTTTATTTTTTCTTGGCTAAATTGTCAATGTATTTTGCCTATATGATCTATGTACAAATATATAAGCCAAATGAAATCTAATATCAACCTACAAATTGAACCTATAAAAAATATATCACCTAACAATAACAATGTATTAGCCAAAACTAAAATCATATTAGGCAACAAATAAAACATATCAGCTAACACATGAAACATATAAGCCAACAAATGAAACATATCCTCTTGATATCTTCTGATGAAACAAATGAAACATATTCTTAATTCAAAATGGAGGGATTATTTTGGGTGAGGTCCTATTGAAAAAACTAATGATGCCCTTGCTAAGAATCCAAGGAAAAAGAAGTTTGATTATAAGGTTGGACAAGTTCAACATCAAGCATTGGATTAGGTAATTATATATAATATGCTTGGTTTTTTTTTATTTTTTGGCTTACTTGTTTTTATTGTTGAATTATTTGTTTGATATATTCTTGTAATATTAGTTAATAATAGTTTTCCTTTTTTTTATCAATTTCAGGTACAAAAAAATCAGTTGCTGTAGAGAAAAAAAAAAAACAAAGATCCAAAAGAAAAGATGGCATATTTTATTTATTTGAATTCTTTGTCATTTGATTTATATGGTCTTTTAAATTGGCTTACATGTTTTTTTTTTTTTTACTTACACGTTTTTTAAATTGGCTGAAAACAAAAATGCTTTAAGCTAATATGTTCTCTTTGTTGTTTTGATAAGTTTTGTTGTATTTGCTGATATACTCTATTTATTATCTTACATGTTTTATATCTTGGCTTATTTGTTATCTATATTAGCTTATATATGTTATCAATTGAGTTACATCTATTCTAAGTTGGCTGAAACATCATATGCTATAAGTTGAAATGTTCTCTTTGTTGGCTAATATATTCTGTTTTATTTGCTGATATACTCTATTTGTTATCTTACATTTGATTTAAGTTGGCTTATTTGTTATGTAAGTTAGCTTATATGTTTTATTTGGTTGGCTTCCATGTTTTTGTATATATTATTAGTTGTTTGAATTATATGTTTTTATATATATTATTCTATTTTGTTTGGCTTATATGATCTATTTGTTGCCTTACATCTTTTTTAAGCTGGCTGAAATATCAAATGATATAAGCTAAAATGTTCTCTTTGTTGGCTGATATGTTCTATTTTATTTATTTATATATAATCTAATTGTTATCTTTCTCTGCTCATATGTTAAATTTTTTTTCTTAGTTTATGGGTAAATATGTGAGTAAAATCAAATCTGTTTCTCTTAATATTTGGAAGGAGAAGCTTATGAAATTCAAACATGGTGGAGATGAATTTAAGAGGATTTTTGTCCTCTTTGCCCTTACAAATTTCCTTACACCTTTGAGTGACAAATCTCTGAATCTTAATGTTGTTAAGTGCTTGTTAGATGTTCAGAAGATTAAGGAATTTGATTGGTGTGGTTATATTATGAAGGTGATGTGTCATTCAATTCAAGAATTTCATAATTCTCTAGATGGTAAGAAGAACAAAGGCAAAAGTGAGGTTAAAAAATCTGGAAAAATGGTAAAAAATATTGGTGGTTGTCTCCCTGCTTTGCTGGTGGACTTTTTTCAAAAAGTTCATTTTGGAAATAGGCAAGTGGGTGATAAGCTGCCATTCATAAGCAATTGGAATTATGAGTCTTTAAATGCTCGAATTAAGGCACAAAGTAAAGACACTTTTGTTTTTGGTTTAGGAATTGTTAAGCAAGATATTGCTTTATCTTCAACTGTATTATTTGCTAAACAATCTCCATCACCTAAAAAAATTGAAAAAGAATCTTCTTTAACTCTTGAATACAATAAAGGATTCCACGTGTCTGATGACGAAGATACAGAGCTTTATGTTCAAAGATTCCAAAAGGAGTTAAAACTGACGAGGAAATTCAGGATATGGATATTTCAGTAAGTATATTTAATTCAATAACTTCATCTATTTATTAATCTAGTTTGGTTTACATGTTATTGATATTATTATTATTTTAACATGTTTCAGGAAGTTGATAAGAAAGTGTTGATTCTTCAACGCAATATGCAGATAGCTTGTACTGTGAATGTGGAACTACTTGAAGACCTTAAGGAAGATTCTGAAAAATTATCACATGAAGCTTCTCAGCCAGAATCAGATTTTGATATGAATGAAGAATTCTTTGAGATGTTGGATTCAATTGAAAAGAATTTCATGAAACAGAAAGAATAGGCTGATCAAGGCAAAAGTGTTCCTGTGAAAATTGACAAAATTAATAACAGTCAACAACTTTGGAGAAATCACATTTTTATATAGAGATAACAATATTTATTTTTTTAATGAGTAGTATGTATTTTATTACAGATTTTTACTAATTTTATGTTCAACTTGTAGGGTTTTTCTAATGTAAATAATAAACAAGATGAAATGAGCACAATGATGGTCCAAATATGACTGAAAAGAAGATTTGAACAATGTACATACAAATAAAGAAGATGATTCAGATATGACTGAATAAGATGATCCAGAAACTGTATATAATAGGAAACACTAGGAAATAAAGAGGGTTGAAGATGATCATCCGCATAAAGTTGTAGATAATAAGAAAGAAAATAATGCTCAACTGCCTCAAGATGAAATTATGTCTTCAAACGTAGGAGTTTCTAATGATAAGGTAATTTGTTGCTTGATAGATTTTGAATTTTGGCTGATTTTATTAGTTAGATGATTTGGCTGATAGATATAAAAATTTTGCTTCATATTTATTAATTTTATTCTTATTAAATTGGTTGATTTAATTAAACATGTAGTTGATGTATTATCTATATTAGAATTTTGGTTGGCCGATAAAATGTAATTTTTGTTGGCTAATGTATTTTTTTTTTTTTTGGCTAATTTGTTATCTTAGTAGTTTTCTGATATTTTAAGTTAGCTGATACATTTTTATTATCTATTTTAATTTGTCTGATTTAATTTTAATTTGTCTGATATATCAGTGTTTAATTTCAATTATTTATTTTATATATATATATAATTATTCATTAGTCATTTACTCTATTTTCATTATGGTGACAAAGTTATCAGTGAAGTTAATCTAGAATAGAGTAATGCTGACGTTGTTGTTGAAAAAACTAGGACTAATGCTGATGCTGCTGAAAGTGTTACCCTTATTCAACCTACTATGGATGTTTCATCATCGAAAAAGAAGGCTGATGATTTTGAAACACCCTCTTTTAATCTTTTTGATAGTCAAGAAACTCCTCCTACTCCTAATATTCCTAATACTATTCTACCTCCTCCACCTCCTACTACTGTCAATCCTTCTATTCCTCCTCCATCAAAATTGTCTGAAAAAAAAAGAATGAGGTATCCTCAAAATAATTATCTCAAGCAAAAATTTATCACACTTCTTTTTGTAAAGTTGTTTGGATAATATTTTATCAATATAATGTTTTTTAACAACATTTTTAATTTAATTTTGCAACAGTTTTGTACTTTTATTTTTAATTTATATAATAATATATGTATAGATTAAAATATTTGGTGTTAAATTTTATTATATAATTGTTTATTTTGATGTTAATGATGGCTGATATGTTATCTTTGTTTGCTGATATAAATTGATATGTTTACTTATATGTTATATTTGTTTGCTTACATTAATTAATTTGTTGGCTGATATGATATACTACACTTTTGATTGGCTGGCTGTTTGTTGGCTTACATGTGTAAAATAAACTGTAATCTTGTAAAGTTGAAGTGTTATTTTTGCTAGCTTAAATTGATTTTATGTTGGCTGATACGTTTTCTTTCTTTGCTGAAATTTGAATTTTGTTGGGTTATATTGATTTTATTTTAGCTGATATGTTATCTTATTCTAATTATTATAAGTACTAGGCTGATGATATTGCTTTGTTTTAAATGCTGATATATTGTAATTGTTGGCTTATATCTTTAATTTTGTTGGCTGAAATATCAAATCATATAAACTGATATGATGTCTATGTTGGCTTACATTGATGTTATTATGGCTAATATGTATTCTTTGTTTGCTGATATAAATGATTTGTTGGCTTATATGTTATATTTGTTTGCTAATATGAATTAATTTGTTGGCTAATATAATATACTACACTTTTGATTGGCTTGCTGTTTGTTAGCTTACATGTGTAAAATAAACTGTAATCTTTGTAAAGTTGAAGTGTTATGTTATACATTTGTTTGCTGATATGAATTAAATTGATTTTATGTTAGCTGATACGTTTTCTTTCTTTGCTGAAATTTTATCTTTTTTTTTTACTTATATTGATTTTATTTTAGCTGATATGTTATCTTATTTTGCTTATAAATTAGACTTTTGATATTACTTTGTTTTAAATGCTGATATATTGAAATTGTGGGCTTATATCTTTAATGAAGTTGTCTGAAATATCAAATGATATAAACTAATATGCTATCTCTGTTGGCTTATATTGATGTTATGATGGCTGATATGTTATCTTAGTTTGCTGATGTAAATTGATTTGCTATCTTTGTTGGCTTATATTGATGTTATGATGGCTGATATGTTATTTATTTTAGCTGATATGATTTATTTTGGCTTACGTCTTTGTATCTTTTTTTTGTTATATTTCTTTATCTGTAGCAGGATTCTGCTGTATAAAGGGCCTAACTCAGATATTGCGGGACTTAAAGTTAGATACTATTGTAGCTCCTATTCCAGTTTCTGTTCAGATGCCCACACATACATCAGGTGCTTCAGATGCTGCTGTTAGTAAATCACTTCCTGTGTCAGAAGCTGTTGCAACATCTGTGTCCAATGAAGATATAGCTAGGCTTGCTAAGAAAATTGCAGATGATTATTTATTGGATAAGATTTTAAAGGATAAAAAAGAGATACATCTTACTTCTATGGATGAAGTACCTTCTTTAGATGAAGTACCTATTTAGACAAGTAGTTTTTTTTTGTGTCTAGAGCATTGCAAAATAGAAAGCAAGACTACAAATCTTTCTCCCCATTGGAAAAGCAACAAGCTGATTTTCTCTTCTTTTCAAGATTTCAAGAGGAAAATATTTTGGAGATTAAGCCAACTGAAGAAGGGAAGAAGAGAAATAAGGACTTGAAAGCAGAAGAAGTGTTTGATACAGTGGAAAAATATGGAGGCATTCCATTTGAAATTTATATATCAAAGGGTGATATATTAAGCATGAGACCTGGTGAATAGTTTGAAAATAATGCTCTTGATAATTGTTTATATATGTTCAACATGAGAGAAGTTGAACTTGAAAAACAATTTGGTGGAAAATTACCTGATGGAAAAAAGCGGGTTCAAAGATTTTGGTTTACTACAAATGTATGGGTGGGTACATGCTTACTTTTTTATAAAAAAAATATTTTGTTCTATATATAATTATATATAGATGTTTATATTAATCATGTCTTACATTTCTTGTTTTTAGAAAGATGTTGCTAAGATTCATCAAAGAATAGAAAACAAAGATGCATATTTTGCAGAGAAAGAAGAAGTTGATAAGTTTTGTGCTGAATTTTATAATACTGATCATGCTACTTATCTGGATTTAAAAGAAAATTGGGCAATAAAAGAGAAGGATAGGAAGATAGAAGATTGTTCTACTAAAGAAATTGAGGAAGGCATAAGGATGGTGCAAAAAGTTTCCAGATATAAACTTCAAGCATCTTGATCTGGTAAATTTTAAAATTTTCTATCTCTTTTTCTACTTTAATTGCTTATATGTTTTTTTTTTTGTGTTCGATTTATCTTTAAATGTTTTTGTCTTATATGTTTTTTTTAACTACCTTACATGTTTAATATTTACCTGATATAAATCAACAAATCAGTGATATAATAAAAACATTGGCCGATATTATTCAGCTGATGCCTTATGTATATCTTTTATTATTTTATAAGATATTTTTGTTGACTTATATCATTTTGTTTTAGATTTTAATTGTTTTTGGTTTTCTGAGATTGATCATATGATTTGTGTTACCTATATCTCTTTGCTTATATCTATAATTTATTTGGTTTATATATTATTTGTCTGATTCAATTCTTATATTATCTGATATAAATCAAAAAATGGCTGATATAATAAAAACATTGGCTTATATTATTCAACTAATGCCTTATGTATATCTTTTATTATCTTATAAGATATTTTTGTTAGCTTATATCATTATTAGTTGAATGATATCATCTATTGCCATTTGATTTCATCAATTGGTTATATGATATTATATATTATGTAAATGTTATCATTCATTTCAGAATGATATCATTATAATATTCAATATTATTATTAAGTCGATGAATGATACCATTAACTTGTTGGCTGTTATCATTCATTTAATGGATGATATTGTAATTGCTTCTGTGTTATTTTAATTTATTTTTTAATTATTTTCATTTTATGCGGATGTTTTTCCCTGTTCATGAGAATGATCATTATGCTATCATAATGTTTAATACAATTGCAAAATACAAAGACAAAAAGGCAATGCTTGAGATAATAGATAATCGGAATGATGGGATTATTAAATTTAAAAATAGAGAAAATTTGTTGGTAAGTAATTTACGTGTATTAATTTTTATATATTGTTTTTAATATATAAAAATGAATTTGATATATTTTTTTTAATGTTTTCTAGGCTCTGGCGCTCCATAATTGTAAATGTTTTTGAAAAATATGAAATTCTTTAACTAATACTTGGGATGACACTGTATTTTACAATTTTAAATGGAGATCAAGCACTGAAGGTGAAGATTGCGGTTTATATGCAGCCAAAGTTATGGATTTATACACGGGTGGTGTTCAAGAAAAACTTTCTGAACTGTGTTCGGTAATATTTTTCACTAAATTAATTTCATTTTTATAAAATTGTATTAATTTATTTATTTATTTATATATATATATATATATATATATATATATATATATATATATATATATATATATTTATAGACAGAAAACAAATAGAAAGTTGTATAAATGTAAGCTTGCAATAGAATTAGTATTTAACTGACAAAACAAACATTATCCTGAAGTGGTAACTGACCTTTCAAGATTTTGTGAAAGGAAACATGTTTTATTAGAAAAGCAGACAAAAAGGAAGAAAGAAGATGCTAATCATGAAGCCAAAAAAAAACTGCTGGAGAAGGAACAGAAAAAACTAAAGAATGTAGAAGATAAGTAGAAGATAATAAGAAGTGTGCATACATATATATTGTACAGTTTTTACCCTAAGGCATATAGAAAGTTAACATTATTATACATGCATATTTGATTTTTATAATGGCTTATATTGATTTTATGTTTGCTTATATTGATTTTATGTTGGCTTATATTTATTTTATGTTATCTTTAATAACTTATATTGATTTTATGTTGGCTGATATGATATCTTAATTTACTCATATGATTTATTTGATTGCCTGATACATTTCTGATGTAATTTATTATCATATATTTATTTAATGTTGGATAATATATTATATTAGTTGGCTTATACTGATTTTAATAATGCATGTTACATTATATTGGTTGGCTTATATGCATTTGATTTTGGCTTATATGGTTTATTAGGTTGGCTGATAAGAATCAGTTGTTGCTTTATTCTTTTATTTTGACTTACATGCTTTGTTTTACATGCTGTTATACTCTATTTGATGATTTATATCGAAATTAAATTAAATGCAATCGCAAATACTATTAAAACGTTAACTTTGTTCGCTTATATTGATTTTTTATTGGCTGATATGTTATCTTACTTTGCTAATATGATTTATTTGCTTGCGTGATACGTTACTGATATGATTTAATATCATGTAGTTATCTTTGTTTTTGATATGATCAATTATGTTGCGCCTTATGATAATTTATTTTGTCTCATATGATAATTTATTGACTGATATAATTCTTTCATTATATGTCTAATTTGTTATCTGCGTTGTCTTATATGATTTTGTTTTTAGCTTATACAGACTTATTGTTTGGTTACGTTATATTATAAATTAGTTTAATTTCATAAATTAGTTGACTTATATTATACTTAAATTCCCTTATATGAATATATTTTTTGATGATATAAAAATTATTGTTTGGGTTGATAGTTATTGAATATATTACATATATATAAGAAATACATATTATTATTATTATTGTATAAGGATACATATATTAAACTTATACATTAATACCATTTTCAACTTCTACCATCAGCACTAAAAACTCTAATGTAAAAATTTGAATCATTATCGTGATAAATATCCAGTCTTTCTCCTGCAACAATATTATTGGATTGTACAAACCTTATCCATCCATCATTATCAAAACAACCACCAACAGTTCTTGTATCTTGTTCCACGCATATCACTCTTACATCCCAAAATCTTCCATTATTTCCACGATGGACTCTAACTTCACATGTGAATCTTAAAAGAAAACTTTTCCATTCTGCAAGAAATGGCTAAAATAAAAAACACCAAATAACAAATAAAGTATATATCAGATATTAAACAGAACATATCAGCCACAAAAAGAACATTTAAGCCATCAAAAGGAGTATATCAGCCAACAAGAGATACATATAGCCAACAAAACAAAAAGGTAACCCAAATTAATAATATCAGCTACCAAAATAAATATATCAGTCAACTAAAGAAGCTTGAATGTTTTTTTTGCTGGCTGTTATGATATGTTTTATTTACTGATATAGTCTATTTGTAAGCTTACATGGGTTTTAGATTGGCTAATTAGTTCTCTTAGTTAGCTTATATGATTTATTGGCTTATATTTTTACTTTGTTGGCTAATATCACTAATTCTTTAGCTAATTTGTTTCTATTGTTAGATTGTATATTATCTAAGTTAGCTTAAATGAGACTATAATTAGCTTATATGGATTTTATATTGGCTGTTATTTTATCTTTGTTTGTATACATGATTTATTTGGCTAGGTGATACGTTTTTTTATATGATTTATTATCATATAATAAATCTAGTGAATAATAAAACAAGCATTAATACGAACCAAATTTTTATTAGGAAATATATAATATTACATTTTTCTTGACATATATAATGATTTAAACACCATTTTCATCTTCGATAGGAAGCCTTTCATTACCCTCATTATCAAAAACTCTATTATGAAAAGTATTATTCTTATAATACACATGCAGAAATTCACCAACAACTAAGTTAATTTTATCCACAAAATCCTACCATTCTTGATCAATGAAAAATCCTCCAAATTTACCTGTATCTTCTTCTACACTTAGCACACTAACGTTCCAAGCACGTCCATTCTTTCCTCAATACACTGTTGCCGTTTTATTATTAAACGAAAGAGATCATCCCTTCCATTTTAAAGGAAGAGGCTCAAACAAACATTAATACAAAATTAAATTATTAATAATATATTTAAACTATATATTATATTATATATAAGAATTTAACTTACAAGCGTATTTCTGTTAGATGATCTCCATTTCACATTTCCATGTTTTCGTAAAAATTATCATTCTCCATTATAAAGAGCAAGGTTTTTTTTTTTTTTTTTTTTGAAGAAATTATTTATATAAGATTATATTAAAACAGGCTTTATATAGAGAATCCTTTACATATAAAAGTGTTTTGTATGAACATGAATTATTTTAGACTTGACTAATTAATTATTTTAAATAATGTTTTCACATTGAAGAAAGTTATTCTGACTTTAGTCGGATTTGTATGACTTTTTCATAGTACTTAAATTTATGAATGTCTTTTTTATATTGACTTTAGTCAGAAATATAATTGCTAATTTAATGCAGAAAACCATAATGACTTTAATTAGCTTTAATGAAAATATTTTTGGAAATTTTAATATTAACAAAAAAAATGGGACCTTGGCATGCATTAAGTACATGTGTATACAGTATATAGATAACTATTTTCATATTAGATTGCCGACATTGACAATTTAGATTCATATATGATTATAATGAGTTTTATAACAATCGATATACTCTACAAAACAATTTAGATATACTTTTTCTTGGCTGATTTTTTTTCTTGTTGGCTGATATATTCTTTTTAGTTGGATTGTTTACATGAGTTAAATTTTCTTTATTTTTTTTCTTATATGTATTATTTGTTTTCTTATATATCTACAAAGTATTAAATAGGCTGAAATTGTATAAATACTAATATTAATGCTTCTTTAATTACTCAAGAAAATGTAAGATGATTTGTTTTATTTACTAATATATTCTATTTATTAGCTTATATGTTTTTAAAATTAGCTTAAATGATTTATTTAACTGGCTGATACGTTTTTATATATATTATTTGTTGTTTGAATTATTTTTCATATAGTTTATATGGTCTTTTTTATTTGCTTATAAGTTCTATTTGTTGGCTTACATGTTTTATAATTAAGCTAAAATTTCAAATTCTAATAGCTGAAATGTTTCTTTGCTGGCTGATATGATATATTCTTTCTAGTTGGATTTTTTACATCAGTTAAATTTTCTTTATTTTTTTTCTTATATGTATTATTTGTTTTCTTATATATCTGTTAAATAGGCTGAAATCGTATAAATACTAATATTAATGCTTGTTTAATTACTCAATAAAATTTAAGATGATCTGTTTTATTTACTGATATACTCTATTTATTAGCTTATATGTTTTTAAAATTAGCTTATACATTTATTTAACTCAATATCTTTGCTGGCTGATGTATTTATTTTGTAACCCGATATTTTTTTTTGTTAGCTTATGTTTATCTTTTGTTGGCTAATATGTTTCTTCTGCTCGCTTATATGTTTCTTTTGTTGGCTAATGTATTTATTTTGTAACCTGATATGTTAATAGTTTGCTTACCTGTTACTTTTATTGGTTGATACACTTTATTTGTTGGCTGATACAATTTATTTATTGGTTCATATGTTTTTTTTTTTTTTTTTTTTTTTTTTTGTTTCTTGATATACCTTTTGTTGGCTGATGAATTCCTCTTGTTGGCTTATTTTAATCTTTGTTGGCTAATATGTTTCTTCTGTTGGCTTATATGTTTCTTTTGTTGGTTGATGTATTTATTTTGTAACCTGATATGTTTCTTTTGTTGGCTTATATTTATCTTTTGTTGGCTAATATGTTTTTTTTTTGTTGGCATAAACCCAATCAAGCATTGTCCCATTCAAGCATTTTGTTTATATGGTCTTTTTTATTTGCTTATATGTTCTATTTGTTGGCTTCATATTTTATATTTAAGTTGAAATTTCAAATTCTAATAGCTGAAATGTTTTCTTTGCTTGCTGATATAATATGTTTTATTTGCTGATATACTCTATTTGTAAGCTTATATGTTTTTTAGATTGGCTGATTTGTTAACTTAGTTAGCTTATATGATTTTAAAAGTATTTAAGCAAAAAAAATAAATATATAAACAAATCAAAGTATAAATTGTAACTTATATCATTTAAACCAACATAAAAATAATCTAAGCTAGTTTAAAAAAGATGTAAGCCAAAAAAAACAAAATAAAAAATCATATCAGCCAATAGGATAATCATATGATACTACATAAATATTATATAGGCTTACAGATTTAATATATTTGATAAACACATCAGCAAAATGAAGAAATATATCAGGAAATATCATATATTCAAAAATTTTAATTATTATATAACATAATTTTCATATATTCTAATGATATGTCATAGATTACGAAATTTTTCATTAAACTTAGAACTTAACGGCCAAAAAAAAAAAAAAAAAAAAAACAATAATCTTAATCTTCTTCTTGTTCTTCTCAAGATTTTAAACTTGTTTCTTCTTTTGATCTTCTTTCTCTTCTTTCTATTCATTCTTTTGTTGATCTTCTTATTTCTTTTTTCTTGTTTTGTGCTTCCTGGAATTTTTCCTGTGCCCTCTTTCTCTTCCTCAGTTCTTCGATTTCATTCTTTTCCACTTTCTCACAGAGTTTCATCAGTTCGTCCTTCACTCTATCTCTTCTTTGGAGTAGATCATTTAATCTTCTTTTAAAGTTGTCGATAACATTTTCTTCTGAATTGTTTGATGAAGTAGAAGATTGAGAATTGTTTTCTATAATTGAGAAATAAATAAATAAATAAATAAAGGTTTATTTTAGGAGAGAAAATATATAAAACATGCAATATGTATGAGAAAAAAATGGTTTTATAGGCAAATAAAAAATAATAAAAAAAAGACTATTTTAATTATTTTTCTATTTTTTATTATTACATTTTTGTTGTCTTATAGTAATATCTTTATCCAAAAACTCTGGATAAATATCTTTATTCTAAAACCCTAAACCCAAGAGTATTTTAAAACATTAAACCCTAGAGTGTTCATTACAAAATTCAATATATCAATGTCAGACTTCAAGCAGAGAGATGGTAAAGCAAAAGCTCAAGAAGAAGATGGTGTAATACGAATATGGGAAATTGATAAGTGATATTTATGTCACTCGTAGGGGTAGTGTTTAGGTTATTTTCGTGTTTATTTTCCCTTATTTTACCTTTTATTCTCTTGTTTTCTCTTTAATAAAGTCTCTAGTTTATTTTGGTAATTTTGGTGTGTTTTAGTTTATTTTCTTTATTTTATTAGTTTTAGTCTATTTTCCTATTTTATTCTATTTTACTTTATTTATTTCTATTTTTATTTGTCTTGGTTTTATTTAATTTCGTCCTTTTTCTATTTTCTTTTCTTTTATTTATTTCTATTTTATTTATTTTATTCTTTGTCCCGATTCTCCCTTATGTTTATTTGGTTGTGTAGGATCGTGCTCGGAGGTCGGAGGTTCGGGTTCAAGGTCCGAGTCCAAGGTTCGAGGCACAAGCTCACAAACAAGCAGCTGCCCCTAACCAATACCCCTGCTGCCCCTTATCCCTCACCACACCTCACCTTAACCTCCACTACACCAAAACTCCAAACCTCCCCTGCTCCCTCATTTCCCCTGCTGCCCAGCCACGCATCTCCCCTCACAATCCCTCACACTCCCCTGCTTCACCCCATCAACAACACCAACAGCAGCAACTAACACCACCACGGTTCACCAACAGCCACGCATTACAATCTCCATCTCCATCTCACAACAAAACCACCACGCAACTCCACCACACCAGCCATCACAACCACCAATTCGCACCTCCCCTGCTTCACCCCGCAACACCACCGCAACCAACAACCAGCAGCCACCCCGTAACCATCAACAACACCAACAGCAGCCCTCACTCACTCAACAACAGCAACTGCAACAACAACAACAGCAGTCACGCAATCCCACGCACCACCTCCAACCAAACCGCCAACAATAACCACCTCCAATCAACAACAACCACCCAAATCACCACCAAATTACTTACCTCATAGCCGCGCAACTCCAATTGCAACTACCCAGACCTCCGCGACCGCGCAGCTCTGTCAGAAGGCGCACAAATTGGAGTCCAAAACAGATTGGAGGCAGTAGCATTTGCGCGACCTCTGCGCGATGTCTTCGCGGGCGCGCAAATGTGGGTTCAATCACGAGCTTCTCACGTGTTTTTAATGAAAATCAAAGGGCCACGATTTGATGCTAGATGATTGTAGTTGATGAACGGTGGTGATTGAGCAACATAGGCCGTTGATGATGGAGTATTGATGGTGGTGATATGCGTGAATGGTGAGGATGAAGGTTCATAGCAGCCAAGATTGAAGAGGAAGGGGAAATCGGGTTTCTGATGTTTTGGGGGGATTTGTGGGTTTATTTTTATTTTTCTTTTTATTTTTATTTTTATTTCTTTTCCTTTTCCTTTTCTTATTTTCTTTTCTCTTTTATTTCTTTTCTCTTTTATTTTCTTTTTATTTCCTTTTCTTTCTTTATTTATTTTCTTCTTTTATTTTTCTATTTTATCCTAGTTTTATTAAGTGAGTATAAATACCCATTTTTGGGGTAATTAGAAAAAAAAAACAACTTTTCAAGGATCCATTATTCTACTCTCTAATTAGCTTCTCTCTCTAGGGTTAGCTTAGGATTAGGGTAGTTTAGAGAGAGAAAGTGAGGGTTTTCACCATTGTTGAACTTGGATTTTGAAGAAGAAATTGATCATCTTTTCTATAGATTTACATCTTCAATCAATGAGAATCTCTAACTCTCTCTCCTCTATTTTTATTGCTTTATTTTGATTATTATTTTTGTTGTTGGTATTGCTTGTTGATCATGTTGATTCTTGATTATTTGTTGATTAATCTTGTTATTATCATGATTAGTGAGTAATTTCCCCATTGAGGGGATGGTTGTGGTGTAGTTGGATCTTGAGCATGTTCTAGGTTTAGAGTTGATTTATTTGTGATTAAAGTCTTTATGTGCTTGATATTCTTTAATCCTCTTGCAAGTGCACATTGTTGGTTGATTAAAGGTGAATCTTTTCTAACAAGGAACGGAAGTTGACTTAGTTAAGGTTCATTAGTATCGATTGTTATTTAATAGTACCTCCTAGTATATGGTTCTAGTGTGGAAACATAGAGGCTATGTTAGGAGAAGCCAATTGACCCCGGAAGGCGGCTAGATTGGATCCTTTATTTCGATATTTGAGCATGTTTAGTTCATAATTAATTCAACTTCTATGCTTTTGTTTATGTTCAAGTGAATGCTATACCTAAATCATTTCCCTTAATGTTTTATTTCTTGTTTTAGCATTTTTAGACTTTAGTTTATTTATCTCCTATTCCGGTCTAGCTTAATTGTCGATAACATTTGGTGGAGTTTATCCGTTCTCTGTGGTTCGACCCCTATGCTTGCCTTATACTCGTATTAGGTTTGTTTAGGTTGTATAAATTGTATTTGATCTAGGGATAGACAATTGACGACGCGTTTATTCCCTTGTCAAAAATAGGATCAACTTCAGGAGCATTAAGGTCATTAGAAATTGAGAAAGCTCAAGAGATCATAGAAAATGTAGTTTCTAACTGGGGCATATACCTAAAAAATAAATTAGGCCAATTCACCATACTCAAATCATTTTTTCAATCAGTTTTCCTATTTCTTCCTTTATATTTCTTTCAGATTTCATATGATGTCTTTATGTCGATGGAACAAAATCATGATTGTGTTCTGTGTTATGTTGAATAACACAATATTCTCCATTTTCTTTTACCTTGAATCTGATATTGGCTTTACAACCAGTTCTAGTCTCATTGACACTTCTTTTTTTCCTCTTCTTTTTTGATTGCCCTCCTATTTCTGAAGGCATTTCACCAACAAATATAATTTCTTTATCCTTTTTCTGTCTTTTTTCATTAGTAAATCCCTCCTTTGAGCAGCAAAAGTAAAAATCATATGGTATACCATTATCTCTTTTTAGTGTACTTTTTCTTACACTAAATCCAACTGCTCTAGAATGAGCTTTGTATAAACGATATGCACCTTTATGACTTTCAACCATTCTTCCCATCAAAGGTAAATTTATGTCTTTATCACCATCATACTTGAAATAATCCAAATTAAGTAAATTTGTAATGCATGATAGTTAATGTATAAAGAATATAATAAACAAGAAAAACATATAAGATAATAAAGGAAATACATAAGCCAACAACAAAAACATATCAGATATTAATAGTCAACAGAATCAACAACAAATTATTGTTATAAGTATTATATATGCCAACACTAATAATATAGAATTCATATTTAGATTCACATAAGACAACATTATATAAGTCAATTATAAAATCATAACAGCCAGTGTAAATAACATAGAAGCCAAGATTAGATTCACATATGCCAACAATAGATTCATATAAGCCAAGGAAAAAAATGATATTAGCCAACTTAAAAGTCATGTGTGCCATCAACAGATACATATAAGCCAATAACAAAATCATAACAGACAATAATAATTTCATATAAGCAAACATAGATAACAAAGTACACAAAAATAGATTCATATAACATTAAAAATATTAGCTAACACAAGATACACAACAGCCAACGCAAAATATATAAGCCAACAATAGATTCATATAAGCCAAGGAAAAATTGATATTAGCCAACTTAAAAGTCATGTGAGCCATCAATAGATACATATAAGCCAACACAAAATACACAACATCCAACACAAAATATATATATCAACCTACAATTTAAACATATCACCTAATATTGTTACTCCCTCCGTGTTTTAATAAGTGTTACACTTACCAAATCCGGCCGTGTTTTAATAAGTGTTACACTTTATTTTTTGGCAAAAAGCTACATTAAAATATTATATCTCTCTCCTCTCATGGTCCCCACCCAAACCCACTACTAATTTTTTTTTATTATATCTTTCCTCTCACATTCATTACTTTTTAATAAACTATTAACTCCATTATCTTTCTTTTACAATTTTTTAATACTTCAACTACCCCACTTACCTCTTATTTTATTTAAGTCAATTAATGAGCGCGCCCCATTGATCTTCTTGATCAATTTATATCAATTTATTTTAATATTATATCTCTCTCCTCTCATGGTCCCCACCCAAACCCACTACTACTTTTTTTTATTGTATCTTTCCTCTCACATTCATTACTTTTTAATAAACTATTAACTCCATTATCTTTCTTTTACAATTTTTTAATACTCCAACTACCCCACTTACCTCTTATTTTATTTAAGTCAATTAATGAGCGCGCCCCATTGATCTTCTTGATCAATTTAACTTGTCAATCAAAATGGCTTTTTTGTAAATAAGGTGAACAACAATCGTCCACATATGGGGGGTTGTGAATCCTGGCACTTAGTCAGTTACTGAGTAGGTAGGAAGCGATTTAACGTGCGTTAGTTTGTTGTAGCAAGTGGCGTTAGTCCTGTAGCCGAGCGTCAACGTCAAGTTCTTATCCTATAGATTTGTCTTATTTATATCCACATGCATGTGGAATTAAAAAATCCACACTTCCTTTTGCTCCATTGTGAGTTCTAGCAAGTGATCTCGCAACGAGAAGCTTGATGTGAGTGAATTTGGTATCGAATCAATCGGGTTGTTGGGTAAGCCGAATACAAATTAAGTTCATTTTTTATTTTAAATTTGATTGATTTCAAAAATTTTGTTGATCCTCACACAAAAATGTAAGCAATTTAGTTAGATAGTAATGAATTTACTTGATTTATATCATCCGTATTAACAAAACGAATCACGTTTTTTGTGCATAATATTTTCGTGGCGTATGTAACTACAGTTATTATTTTACTTTTTAGCATATCATGTTGTAGATCTGCACGATTGAAGAATGTAGATATTATAGAAATTTTAGTCAGTTAAATATTTGATTAGGTGATTAATGTATATCATGTTCACTTGGTGCGTTTACATGTCGTAGCTTGTACATCTTGGTTGATGACGAACGTACCAAATATAGCTAAACCATTAAATATTAAATTAAATAGTTCATTAAGGCAGAATAAATCAAATTTTCAAGGTCATAAAGTAACAAATATTTTTTTTGCTTAATAAAAAAATATGTAGTTGACACATTATTGAGGATGTACATGGAGTGAAAATGAATATTGATTTATAATAAATTGTATCATACCGTCATTATTAACATATACATTGCTTAATATGGTTATTGTTAAGGAGTGTCAATCTAACCTTTTATAGTTATATCTATTAACCATAAATGGAATTGTGATAAACATTGGTGTTAAAGATGTGCGTGAATGGTGATAGGAATTTGATACGGAATATTTGTATACATGTTTGCAACTTTTAATAAGGAATACTAAAAAGGATTAATGTTTAAGATTTTGTTAGTTAATTATTGGTAATTATTGATGGGGAGTACTAAATGCAGGGACAATTTTACCTAAATGCAGAATAAGTTTTTTTTTTTTTTTTTGAAAAAGATTATATTCCAATTTTGTCCTTGTTTTAACTTAATCCTTTACACTTTTTTTTTTAAATTATTAAAATTAAATTCTGTATACTCCTAACTATATAATCATCCCTACCATTTAATTTACAACCAAATTCTAACGTATTCAATCTTGTATCCTATTTAATATTCAATACTATACAAATTCATAGACAATAATAAAGTGCACTACAGCGATTTTTTTGAGGTATGAAAATTATGTGTTGTACTAAATGAACAATCAAACAAAAAAAAAAAATTCATCTTGTACGGCTAAGATTTTCAAAGGTCTCCAACACCCCCATATGAAATTTCCGGGGGTCTCTATTACCCCCCGACTAGGGGTCTCAGTACCCCCCGGATAAGAATTCCGGGGGTCTTTAGTACCCCCCGGATAAGATTTTCGAGGGTAAACAATATCCCCCGAAAAACATAGACAGGGGTACTGATAATGAAAACTAGATTCGGCTCATGCGATGCACGATTTTTAACATTATTTTACGATTTAACAATATTTTTAGCTTATTTGTGTGTAATATGTACGTAGTACAAATAATTGAAGCAAATTATAATAAAATTGATAATTTAATAAAGAGTGAAAACCCCAATACATATAACCTGTATAAAATATACAGAGTAGGAGAAAATAATAATGTTTAGAAGAAAATGAAATATTCCGACCTTCCTTTAATTTCTCTAATGAAAATTGCATAATTAGTCTATTTAAATATAAAATCTGTTAGAAAAATGTATAATTAATTTACAATTTTTAAATTTTTATTTATGTTGAAAAAAAATAATGATGTCATCATTACTTTTGGCGGGAAATTTTTTTATGAGAGGTTGACATGTAAAAAAGTAATGACATCAGCGGTAATTATTTTAGTTATATTTATAGATTACAACAATTCAACAAAAAAAACCTTAGACCGGATGGTTTATGAACGGTGAATGACTTGTTCGTCTCTAAGGCTCAAATTAAAGATTTTTGAGGGAAAAGGTGAAATGAAATGAATTGGAAAAAAAAAAAAGGTGATTGAAATGGTGAGCGAAGGAAAAAATTGGCGAGTTAAATGAATTGCAAAATAAAATATGTAAAATCTGAAAGCCTAGTGAAATGGCGAATAAGTTTTTTTTTTTTTTTTGAAAAGGGTATTTCAGTCTTTTTATTATTTTCGTATTGTTAATTAATTTCTGCATTTAGGTTATTTTGTACTGCATTTAGTAGTTGCGATTATTGATTAGTTGGGAGCTGCGGTGGTTTAGTGGATGGTGGTATATCAATCTGTGTTCATGTAGGGGCTATTGAAAAGGATTTATGCTATAGTCGCGTGGTATTGAGGATGTGTAGAAGTTTTTGTATAGCCCTTGCTTTCTTTTTCAAGGATTAATGAAAGTGATTATAAATGTTATAATTGTTTCTTATTTATGGTTTGATGAGAAGTATTATTGAGTAGGAGTGTTGACATATTCGAATCTTATATAAGGATTATTGCTACATTTGAAATTAAGGATTATTGAATAGCATCATTGAACACTTTGTTTTTTTTAATCATATTAATGGAGAATATTCTTATCTGTTTATTATGGATTATTGAAATGGATGGATTCATGATGTAGATATTGGTGTGAAGTATTCGAATCAGTATATAATAAAGTGTGATAAAACTTGTTCGATTAGTTGGACTTTGATAGTAATCTTTTGGTTAACTCTAACTAGAATTTGTTGTGTTTGTGTTAGAATTTCGAAGACATCTAGACTAGCCATAGAGAACTGTAATGTCTCGCCCGTAGTTGGTGGCTGCGTAGATAGTGGTTTGCAAGATAAGGGGAGTGGGGTTAGGTGCCAATGTAGAGAGGAGCCTTGTCTAGAAGATGATGGAAAGAATTGTTGTGAAATCTGAGATGAAATTGTACCTTATGTAGAGAGGGAATTTACTCCATCTTTTAATCGTGAATCACCAAGGCCAAACGATATAACCCATATGTCCCCCATCAAAACAGTTGAGACGGTTGAAACCATTGTGGCTAGTAATCATGTTAGTGTAGTCACATATGTCGAGGCTCCTAAAGTTGGAATGGTGTTTAAAAAATGGCAAGATATAGAAGTTTATTAAAAAGAATATGTAGAACAAGAAGGATTTGGGGTATGTAGAGTTCAAGGGGTGTATTCTAAGGGTCCGAATAGAGATCGTACATCAACAACTTGGAGGTGTGAGTGTTGGGATGGACCAGACATAAGGGCTTAGGGAGAGGCAAAGAAGAGGGCAAAATCAATGGATGGTAGAGTTGTTGATGGAGTAGTATGTGAGGATGAACTTAGGCGTCGAAAAAATGTTGTTGCTAAGCAATAATCTATGGTAGTGTTGATAAAGATGGTGAGTGGACTTTAAAGAAAGTCGAGTTGGAACATACCCACTTAACTTCACCAGGTAAGGCAAAGCTAGTTAAAGAGTACCGGATGAAGAATTTCACATCCAGAGTTAGAAGGAAGCTTTTGAATTATTTTGAGGAGGGTGTTCTTGTAACTCAAATTCATGGTTGTATGGTTACTGAGAGTGGTGGACCAAAGAACATTTCCTTTACCATGAAAGACCTCATTATGAGGTCTATAAGGAACGGAGGTTACAAATGGTGGGGGGTGATTCAACTGTGATGATGGCTTCCTTTGCAAAAATGCAAGTTGGAAATCAGAATTTTTATCATTCACAGAGGTTGGATAATAAGGGGTGACTAAAAGATGTTTTGTGGGTTGATGCAAGGAGCCGTGCTACGTATGAAGAGTTCGGAGATGTCGTATGTTTTGATGCTACGTATTTGACAAATGAGTATGATTTACCATTTGTCAATTTTGTAGGTGTTAACCACCATGGATAATCAATTTTGTTGGGTTGTGCTTTGGTTTCCCGTGAGGATTGCGATACATATCATTGGATTTTTAAACAATGGTTAGAATCCATGAATAATTGTACACCAGTAGCAATACTAACAGATTAAGAGGCTGCAATGCGGAAGCCACTAGAGGAAGTAATGCCATCAACAAGGCATCGTTGGTGCATATGGCACATAATGAAAAACATTCCAGAGAAGCTTGGTAAATGTAAAAGGTATGTGGTGTACCAATATGTGTAGCATTGGTAGATAGTATATTTTTGTTTGATACTCTTATAATTTTCTTTTAAAACTTAATGAACAAAATCCTAATGAAGTTTAACATTTGTGTATGTTAAAGTTTTACCCAATTTTAACATACATGTATCGTTACAGGTGAAACCTATTGGTTATTATAATATAAGATATACCTAGTAAGACTAACATTGTTGATTCCCTCATTAAAGTTGCTTTACGATTTTCAAGTATAAGGAGTTCAAAACTGAACTTAAGGCAACTGTATATGAAAGCTTCACAGTGAAAGAGTTTGAAGACCGATGGTCATCATTTGTAAAAGAGTATGCACTACACAATAATGACTGGTTGAAAGTACTTTACAAGGAACGACATATGTGGGTGCCTGCTTTTATGAAGGAATATTTTGGGTAGGAATGAAGACAACACAAAGAGTGGAGAGTATCAACAGCTTTTTCGATGGATTTGTTAACCGTCAAACATAATTTTTGAATACCCCCAGAAGTACTCCAGAGCAATGACAAAGCGGGTTCAGGATGAGACCGACACAGATGCAAAATGCTCAAAGTACCTCAGAAGACTAGTAACCGGGTTCAATGTGGAGAAAGTTTTTCAAAAGTTGTACACTGACACAAAGTTCCAAGAGGTACAAACGAAATGTTGCAGGATGATGTACTGATATCCTCGAGATGAAATTAGGGTGTCTGAGAATGAAATTCAATACGTTATTGAGGATCGTTTGTGGATAGTTCTTGAGGGATCCAGTGAGGAAGTGTTAACTGATCGTCGTCGGTTCAATTGTGCAACATTCAACACGGACACCAAGGAGATATTATGTGATTGTTGTAAATTTGAAACGTATCGTATCATGTGTAAGCACATAATAAGGATCCTTGACCTAAATTTTGTTAAGGAAGTTCTAAACAAGTACATTATTAACAGATGGCGTAAAGATATACTACGAAAGCACACAAGGGTGAAGGTGTCCACCATGATCCAAGTCATTCAATTGAAGTTATCCGCTACAATAGTTTTATGACTGCATTTGAAGGAATATGTGATGAGGCGGCTATGGTTAATGATGAGACGATGGAGATGGTGTTAACATCGCTTGCTAGATTAAAGTCTGAAGTTACTAAGTGCATGAACAGGAAGCTAAAGCAAACTGTAGCTATGACCCCGAAGAAGGTGCTACTACGGTTTAGAGCTGTCAAAAGCTAACCCGACCTATTAACTGATCCGTCTGAACCCGAAAAAAACGGTGACCCGAACCCGACCTAACCCGACCTGAAACCAACCTTAGACCCGAGTATTTGAGACCCAAACCCGAACATTAACCGACCTAGAGACGATCCGACCCGAATGTAACCCGTAAATTATTGACCTGAACCGAAATTGACCCAAACCCGTTTTAACCCGTCAAAACCCAAATTCAACCCGACCTGTTCCTAACACGACCCGATTTCAACCCGACCTGTTCCTAACCCGACCCGAATTTGACCCGACCTGCTACAAACTTGACTCAAATTTCAACCCGACCTGTTACAAACCCGACCCGAATCAACCCGACTTGTATGACCCGACCCAAATTCAACGCGACTTGTTATTGAATCAATATGTATAGGTCGTTATCTCATGTTGGTATTGGAACGGTAATTGAATCCTAACTATATTCCTTCAATATTTCACTTTGAATTTTAAGAGGTTAGTTTCACAACATGTTTTTAGGGACGAATTTCAGGGACGAAACATGTTTTCCGCAAATTATTGACTTGAACCGAACCCGACTCGAACTCGAGAATGATCCGACTTGGAAATGACCCGACTTGATTATAACCCGCAAATTATTGACTTGAACCGAACCCAACTTGAACCCGAGAATGACCTGACCTGATTATAACCCGTAAATAATTGACTTGAACCGAACCCGACTCGAACCCGAGAACGACCCTAACTCGTTTAAACCCATAAAGACCCAAATTTAACCCGTCCTATTTTTCACCTAACCCGAATATAACCCGACCTTTTACTAATTCGACCTAAACTCGACCCAAACCCGATAAGATGTATGACCCGACGTGACCCAACTCAAGCATGACCCAACCCGAACCCGACCCGCATATGTTATGACATTAACCCGTATTGACCCGACCCGAGATGACCCGACTCACACTAACCCAACTCAAACCTGACCCGTTTACCCAAATTGACAGCTCTACTACGGTTATACCAAGTTCAGATGATAGGGCGACTACATCATCAGTTCAGAAGCCACCTCCGCAAGATGATCAAGTACCTACTCAACCACCTTCCGGTGCACTTTGTGACAGTGGCATAGTAATGAAAGACCCTATTCCGAAGAAGAGAGGTTGAGGCAGGCCCAAAGTTGGACGCTACAAAACTCTAGTAGAAGTTTGTTACAAAAAACCTCCAAAAAAGAAGGTAAATCTATCATTAAATCTAATTACGTTTAATTATGCTTCCTAATTGGTAACAATTTTTAATATGTGACAGAGGCTAAGACAGTCGCAGCAAAGTTGAAGGACCAAGTCGATGACACTCCAATAAATGCCATATGAAAAATTCACGTATGTCATTTACTCTTATAATTTGATTATGGTAAGACAGTTGTTCAGGTTAGGTGTAATTTTAAAACGCTCATCGTTGCGTTCACAAGTTCGTGGACCACTGCCAGACGATGTCTTACCTAGTCACTTGGATTACATTCCCGAAGATGATAGTTTCCCACAAAATTCTTCAGGAGAGTCTTCCAATGTGTCGGCAACCTTCTAAGCCGTAATGTAATAATTGTTGTTGAACGAACTAGTTGTTTTAAATGGATTGTTAGTTGTTCACCACCTTGTACGTTTTAAATGGATTGTTATATTGTTGTTGAACTAGCTGTTGTACATTTTAAATGGATTGTTATATAGTTAATCACTTTAAAGACAATAAATTAGTTTTAAAATTCCTTCCAAAAAAATTAAAATACTTAGTAAAGACATTAATATTTTGGTCATCCCAACTCTTGTAATCATCGGTTGGTATTAAGTGGCCCAACTTTTGATAATTTTTTATTTTTTTTATGGTAAGGGCAGTATCGCTAAAAAGTGGGTCGTTAAGAAGCCCAAAACAGACTTTATTATAAGACATGCCCAATATCAATAGAAGATTACTGCTTATACTATAATGTTGGATCATAAATGACTTTGGATCCATGTACAAATATATGAACCTCATTCAAGTATCTGGGTTGGCCTCAAAGTCGGATTATATTTTTTAATAATTTTTAACTGAAAAAATAACTTTTTGACAAAAAAAAAAATTCCCAACCCAAAAAGGGTATTTTTGGAAAGGGAAAATTCCCAACCCAAAAAAGGAGTTCCCTTTAAAGAGTAACATAGATTTGTTAAATAAGTTTTAAAAAAAAAGAAAAAAAAATTCGGAAATATGTTTGACTTGGTAACAAAGTATATATACATTTTTTTGGGCCATCACAGTCGAAGCACTGTCCCAATGGTAACATATTACTCAAGTCTCAACAAACTATCAACCATAAGATCAAGGGTTCAATTCCTACCAACACCCCTCCCCCCCCCCCCCCCCAATTTTTTTATTTATTTATTTTTGTCGCTGACATTACACTATTTTTTTTAAATAATTTTTTTTTAATTTCCCAGCTTACATTAAATAACATTTGTTAACTAATTTTTTTTTTTTAAATTCGAAAGATGTTTGAATTGGTAACAAGGTATATTTGGCCATTGTATCCCGGTCGAAGTACTGTCTCAATGGTTACATATTACACAATTCTCAACACACTATCAGGCATAAAAGGTCAAGGGTTCGATTCCTAACAACACCACTTCCCCCCCCCCATTTTTTTTGTTTTTTTTCGTCGCTGACATTACATTATTTTTTAAAAATAATTCTTTTTTTATTTCCCAGCTTACATTAAATTACATTTGTTAACTAATTTTTTTTTTTAAATTCGAAAGATGTTTGAATTGGTAACAAGGTATATATACATTTTTTTGGGTCATTGTATCACGGTCGAAGCACTGTCTCAATGGTTACATATTACACAATTCTCTACACACTATTAGGCATAAAAGGTCAAGGGTTCGATTCCTACCAACCCCACTTCCCCCCCAATGTTTTTTGTATTTTTTTTTGTGTGTGTGTCGCTGACATTACACTATTTTTTTAAATTTTTTTTTATTTCACAGCTTGCATTAAATAATTTTTGTTAACTAATTTTTGTTTTTTTTTTTTAATTCGAAAGATTTTTGAATTGGTAACAAGGTATATATACATTTGTTTGGGTCATTGTATCACGGTTGAAGCACTGTTCCAGTGGTCACATATTACACGATTCTCAACACACTATCAGGCATAAAAGGTCAAGGGTTCAATTCCTACCAACCCCCCCCCCCAATAATAATTTTATTATTTTTTTTTATTTATTTTTTTTTGTCGCTGACATTACACTTAATTGTCTGATTTTCAAATTCACTAGTATAATCAATACGAATTTTTTTTAACTTTCTATCGTATATTGTATACGAACTAAGTTACCAAAATTTTAAACTTAGGCCCTTTGTTGTAATATTTTTTTTAAGTAACCTTTGCTATATTTTAGAATATTTACTCGAGATATTTAATCGGTCTTGAAACTACTCGTATAAATGTTATGGTTTTATTTTTTGTAACTTAATATGTAGTGTGACAATTTAAATTAATATTTAATACGTATTATTTAACCGAAACCTCCTTTTAAATTACACAAAAGGGCCTAAGTTTTTTAGTCACACATGGCCCCGAAATTTAATCAAAAAGCCCTATACATTCAGATAGTGTACATTACGAAACTATTCAGTTTACCATGTCTAGCAAACTGAGGAATATTAATACTAGCTTTATTTAATTTTTATAGAGGCAAATAGTTTTGTGTAATAGAAAACTAAGCGTTGAGAAAAGTATAAGTTTTACGTAATATGTTCAAAAATAAAAACGCATAATAAAAGACATAATAAACATTGACATCATTTTAGCTCCCTTTTGTGGGCTCGGATGGGACCGTTTCACGGCCCAAAATGCAAACATTTTGAAAACACTCTTACTTTTTTTTTTTTTTGGAAAGAAACACAAGACTCTTCCATTTATTTTTTATGACTTTAATTTCATTAATTAGACATACAAGAAGAATTAAATGATTTTGGGAAAATTAACATCAATAATTGCAACTTTGGTTGTCCTTCTCATTTTAATCCATACTATTATTTAACTCAGTTTAATCCTAATTATTTATGTTAGATTCTCAAATTAGTCTATGAACTTTGGTTACTTTATTTCCCTTCATGTCAAACGTAATTCTTAACTGCACCCTACTTAATCTAGATATCGGTCATAAAAAAAATTATTTGTTCCTCTAGTATTTTTACAAAGTAATTTTTCAATCGTTCGAAAATTATGATTCTCATTTATATTAGAAGCAATATTTCAAGTATGGCGTAAAATGCACTCGTTGCTTATGGTGTTACAGTGAATAATTATTGTAGATTGAATTAGGGTTTATCATTCATATTATATTCATTTTCCCTCAATCTAGCATCAACAATTGTAATAATATTTAAAATTCAAATTTATCCTTAAACCCACCAAAGTCCTCAAACTAATTTGAGAATGTGACATAAATAAATTGGATTAAAATGAGTTAAATAAAAATATGTATTAAAATGAGAAGGGTATACAAAGTTGGGATTATTTACGTTAATTTGTCCTTAGAGTTCTTGTTGTTTGCTTAAAATCTTTATTCATTATTTTGCGTTGTACTCGTTATAATTAATTACAGTACATGATAAATTAGTTTTTTATTAGGATGACAAATTAATTATAGTATAAATTTGATTTTTAAGTAGTGTTTATTGTTTGTTCGGGTGACGTATTACCTTTATTCATCTTAATACATTAGACAACCCAAGTATGTTGTTTATTGTAATTTGCTTAATTTCAATAAGAAAAATATGTCTACATACAACATAACTAAGCTCGTGATTATTGTCAAATTAAACAAAATAGGTACCATTAACCACACACTGAAATCATAGGCCATTAAGACGATAACAAGATACATAGTCCTTCAATACGGAAACAAAATACACAATCCACACCTACCACATAATATCCAAATTCAACCAACACGTTACATAGGGCATACTTAATTTGTTCACAAATGTAGACAACTTAAAACTACTAACAAAGACATTATAACACTAAGAAATTATACAACTATTTATTTTAGTAGGGCATCATCATAACTTCAACAGCTTCGCACACACTTCATCACTTGACCGACATACGTCTCAGTTGTCACCAAACACCAAACATCTGGTGCTTCACCCCCCTTGACATTACTTGGTCCGGCAGCATCATGCTACACAAATTTCATATTAAAATAAAGGCAAGTTAAATTAAAGTACTACAATTTTACAAAATTAATGTATTAATTAAAATAAATAAACATGTATCTAAAACAATTCAAACGTGTTACTTAGTTAATCACAAAAATAGATCTATCATCATGCTACACAAATATCATATCAAAATCAAGGTAAGTTAAATTAAAGTGCTACAATTTTACAAAATTAATTTATTAATTAAAACAAATAAACATGTATCCAAAACAATTCAAACGTGTTACTTAGTTAATCACAAAATAGATCTATTGAATACCTTCATAGCTCCAACACGACCTAACTGTAATACCTCATATTTTTATACGTATTTTAATTAAAATAAGTATTTTGAGAAGTATTTAATTAAATTGAAATGTTTTATTTAAAGTATTTTAATTATTTATTTTAATAAGTTTGAAAATATTTTATAAAAGGAAATTTTATTTAATTAATTATTTTAATTAAGTTGGGTTTTAATTTAGGAAAGTTTTATTTTAAGTAAAGATTTATTAGGGAAGGGATTAGGAAAATTAAAAGAGGAAAGTTTTGGGAGAAGGGTTTCTAGAGAAGGGGTATAAATATCCCACATATGAGACAAATCAACTTTGTCCAGAGTGGAGAAAACCCAAGGTAAACTTCTCTCCGTTTTCTCTTTATTTTTCTTTTCTATTTCTTTCTTTTTTCCCCTTCCCTTTTTCGGCCTCCCCCTTACCGCCGGCCACCACCACCACCGATGGGCCGCCAGCGCCAGCCACCAGCAACAGCACCCGGCGGCTGGCGGCAGCCGGCAGTGGTGGCCGGCCAGCCACCCTTTTCGAACAAAAAAAGAAAATTAAATCTTTGTTTTAAAAACCAATTTAATCCTAAATCTAAATATTAATTATGGGTTTTGTGTTTTGATGTTTGATTATGAGTATTATTTAATTAACTTTCAGATTATGTTTTAAATTAAAAAGCCCCAATTTTTGAAACCCTAGGTTCTTGATTTATAAATTATTGAAGGGTTATGATGTATAATGGGTTAAACCTTTGATTAAAGTGTTTTAAAGCTTAATTACAGCAAGTTTTAATTAAAATATAGTGCTGGAATTTTAGTAGAGCATTCAAAATTAAGGTTCTATAAGGAATTTTAATTACCCATTAATTGGGATTAAAGTATGATGTTTTAAATATAATTTCAGCTTATTTTAATTAAATTATGAGGGGTTTTATAATAGTATATATTGCTGGAAATTTGTGTAGAGAGGATTTTAATACTCTTCTATGATTTTAAATTGTAGGAGACTTTGAAGTGAGCGATTTTTATTAATTGTGACGATTTTAAGATCGTATACAAGGTACGTTCGCGTACTTAGCATAATTATATTGATGTAGTAGCATGCTAAAGGTGTTTAATTGATTTCAAGTAGTATCATGCTAGGTTTGGATTGGAAATTATGAATTGGATGTTGTTGGTGATTGGATTATGAAGCATGATTTAATTGTGATGGATTATTGGATGGAAAATTATAGTTTGGAATATTGTTTATGAACCACATATTTATTTGTGGCATGTTAGAGAGCATGTTTAATTAAACTAAATGTTTAATTTGGTTTGAGATATTGAAAAGGAATTTTATTATGGTTCATATAATTTTATTGATGCTTTAAGCATGAGGAAGGAGCTATATAAGTGTCTATGTACACGAGGAATAAATTGTATGTTGGTGCCTTAGTGCACTTAAGGTGTTTTTAACACCGAGGGATAGGATTTGTGGCGCTTTATGAGTTTAAGGTGTCATTGGCACCGAGGTAGAATTAAAAAGGGTTCAACATTAAATATTATGTGGTCACTAATTATTCAAGAATTAAATTGGTATATTTGATTGTTTGATTAATTATTGTTGATTGAATGGTTACGGTTTGAGGGTCATCACCAAGTTTAATAATCTGTAAATAATGTAAAGTGAAAGAGATTACGCACCAAAACTCTTGGAACGTATATACCTTGAGTATGAACATATGGGGGGAATTATGGGGTTTTATATTTAACCATAACTTCTACTGGAGTACAGGACGCTGTACATTCCTTTTATTATTATTATGCGCAGGAATTCCGCCACTTACGAGTGGTATTTTATGCTGGCACGATTATCTCCCGTGTCAGTAACCTCAATTTATTGGGGGAGTTTAGTGGGAAACCCGTTTGATGCGTAATCAACGCTAAATAAATTATTTAGTGTCTAGTGAGAACTTTTATTGAATGTTGTATGCTTGAAAAAGACAGGTGCAACAAGGTAAGTCGTGTGTTGATAGGTAATTGTATGCTAGTGTGTTAACTACGCTTATGTACTCAGCTTTGCTGATTGTGTGTTTGTTGGTCTTGTCTTTATCTTGGCCCTATGATGACCCATTTTTAATGGAGAGTAGTGGAAATAGGTAGACATAAGCTTTTCAGGTGATGAAGCATATTCATGAATGGGCATGAGTGAAGAGCGAATCATGCTAGTTTCTATAAGTATATGATGTATTTATTGCTTTAATTATTTATGATATTGATATTATGCATGACTAATGAAAAGGTTTTGAATTTGGTTTGGTTTTAATAAGGGCCTATAATGGTTCCAAGTTGTAGGTTGATTTTATTTTACTTCGTTTGACTTTGGTTTGACTTTACTTTCGTTAATTGACTTTTCAAGTTGACTTGTTTTGAATGGTTTTGAAATTAGTCTTCCGCTGTGTGTCTTTGATAGTTGCCTTAGCTGTTTTCATGGTGGCTGTAATGTCTTAGATATTCCTATTTAAAGTTTTAAATAGGGCAAAACAGGTATTTTAAAAAGGAAGGAATTTCTAGGGTGTTACACTAACACCCGAAGCTCATGATTTGGGTTGTCCGATACCAGCACCTCTCCTTGAACTCTATTAGCATCACACATTATTATCGTCCCACCACCAAGACTTTTTGTCTCTTCGAACTTCCACATCATAGTAGTTTTGAGCTGCTTCATCATCCGCTCACATGTTATCTTCCCCACCCAAGCTTCAGTGATAATAAAAAGCATTGGGTTGTGTGTTTTAATAGCCCACTTAAAATCATCCTCAAACAATGGTGTGTAATGAGCCTAGCGTTCCACAAAATTATGCTTGTATCCCTTGCAATAAGAGGCTTACGAGCCTCATTTTCTGGAGTAACTCGGATGACATGATAGCGGCTTAATGGGTTGTCATATATAACTTTGGCGCGGAATACCATGAATGAAACGTTCGTCATCACACCAGCCCGAACATGCATATTTTGGAATGCATCACTTAAGCTTCCTACTTCCGTGTTGTACGCTGCCCTACTAAGGGGGTAAATTGGACCCTTACGAGGTATGATAAGCTTTGGGTCGATTTTGTCAACCAAAAGCTTAAGAATGAGCTTGGTCACCCCTTCATACTCAATTGTTTCAATTTCTAACTGAGGGATGACAACTTATACCTCTGGAAGGACAACAATATCCCTGGTGTGTAGCAAATGAGCAGGAACGATCTTCCCAGACTCATTCATCATCATAAGCTTGTCCATCTTGGCTGGAAGATGTTCTCAAGATTCGCAATTGCAATTTGCAAATCCATTAAATCTGCCTCGTCAAGTGAAATGCTACCATCTTCACTATAAAAATATACACGTAGCTGTTAAAATTCATTTCTGGGCCAGATCCTTTCCCTCTAGCCCAAAAATATGTTGTCCCTAGGACAAATTGTAGGTTGTATCCTACCGGAAAAGGTGGTAAACAAGCCATTTCAATTGAGCTTAGACGGAGAAGACAAATTTTTTTTTTAGAAAAAAAGAGTAATTAAGAAGAGGGAAGATGGTTGTGTGTTGAAGGTATACCAACGTCGTACACTTATATAGGCAATATAGGAGTTGGTGTTGGACCCACTAAGTAATAAATTGAAGTTGTTGAAACTCAATTTTTTTTACTAGTTAAATCCCAACCCTAATTAAATCCAAACCCTAATCGATTCAGCCTAGTTAACTAAATACATCCCAACCCTGGTTAAATCCAAACCCTAACCGTTCAGCCTATGGTTCATACTTTGGAAGTGCTCAAGAGTCGACTGTTACTAGAATATACATCTTTTTTTTGTTTGATTTATATTATCTTAAATAGCATAAATAATTGCAAAAAACTATTATCAGTCGCTTATTAAAATAAAAAAATTAAAAATTAATTGTTAATGGGATACTCAAATATCATTAAACTACATTGGTTTTGTCAAACTTTAAACCAATCCACACACACCATAACTTGTTAGATTCACCTAAAAATATGTATGATAGTTTCGAAAATATAGGCATTCTCGTTTTATTGATGTATCTGCAAGTTCGAAAATAATGTCGTTCTTGTTAGATTGATGATTTATCAATACGTTAGAAAAGAATGACGTTCTCATCAATGGAGAAAATAAAACAATCTTAAACAAGAGAGTTTGTGTACGAGATCGAAGTGATCAATTGCACGCATTATTCATTATGTGCGTCCAATATAGTGTGAGATTGTGAGAGTTCATAATTTTTTAAATATGTATACGTTATTTTCATAATTAATGTATACTAATAGTGTGAGAATTATTGTGAAAGTTCACAATATAACTTTTAAATTTTTTAATGGGAAATCGATTTTGTGACTATGTTGATCAAAGGTGAAATTTGATGATTTTGATGAAGATGGCATGATCAAGTACTGTCCAAGATGTAGATTTTATGGCTTACTCTTGACAACACAATGCAGATTTTATTTTATTGTCCACGTCGGACGTTCGAGATCTACACCTCCAACTTGAGGGATTTTATTGAGATAGCAACATATATTGTGATATGATCATGAGAATAATATCCTATGAAATTTTATTATGGAAAGATATATGTGAGATATTGTGAATAGATTTAGCAAGTTAATATTTAGGAATATTAGAGTTAGATATTCCTAATATGTATATATAATGTAATGTGGCCTAATATTTAGGAATTTTTATTATCTGGTACGGTCCGATTTGATTTAACAAGCTCAATACCCTTTGCCCGCATCTCCATCATACTCTATAGGTCCTGTTTGGTAATTAACTTTTAGCTGATTGTTATATCTGATTGTATTAACTGGTTTGACTAGTTGGTTATATTAGCTTATTTGACTAGCTAGTTGTGAATAGCTGGATTATGTAAAAGTGTTTGGTAAATAGCTGTTTATTATTAGTTGTTTCAGCGTATTAAATACTCAAAGAGCTAATTTTTCATTAAGCTATTTGCAAAAAGCTCTTATAATGAGCTATTTCAAAATAAGCTTTTCAGACCCAAGAAAGCTCTTTTAATAAGTTATCTATCAAAAAACCTAATTAGCTTTTTAAGATGGTCAAACTTCTAATAGCGAGCAACATGCTAAACGCTTTACAAAAAAGCTCTTTAACAAACAAGACCTATATCTTTAAAAATACTATCAACATAGATATTGTAAATTCGTTTCATTATGATTTTTTAAAATATGTTACTTTCTTTTTTTAAAACAATAGGTTTAGTGTAACCTGCTTTATCTAAAAACAAATATTGTAAAATATGTTATTTTTAAAATTCTTTCCTTACTACATATTACTAAATGCTAATATGTAGTTCTTATCTTGTGTGACCTGCTCTTTCCAAAACTTAAGGTCCAGTGTGATATGCTTTGAATTGATTAAAGAACAAGTATTATGTGCTTGAAATAATCTGAAAGTTTTAAGACTTGTGTCCTCATATCTATTAAATGTGGTTATTGGGTAGGGTCAACGTAGGGCCAAAAAGTTTTTCAAATGTTATTGATACATAAGATACACAATGTAAATTTAATTTCATATGTAGACCCAAATTCATATGAACTTAATTTTTGCTACTTCGTGTATCTATTTTAATTCAAGATCAATTCCTAATTGCATTATATCATAAAATAATCAATTCATCCCTATTAATTAGTTCATGTCAGTTCAACTCAATTACGTTTCGCTTCAATTATATTAGATCGGTTCAGCTCAGTGAATTTGAACCCGCCCTTATTATGATTAATGTCACAACATTCAAATTGGCATCTAGGAATTTTTAATTTTTAGAGTTGGTACCTACCCCTACCTAATCTTGAAAGCTTTCAATAATCTCCTTAGATTATAGATTTTTTTACAATTTATGACATCTCATTTAAGCATTGGTCATATCAAATAGTATGAAGGATTAATAACTACCAAGTAGGTTATTTATTTTTACTTCATAGGTAAGAGAGAGAGTGTTATGTAGCAACATACAAAGTATTGTGTAAATTTATACCTGTATAACAGTAGGCTCTGTTAGGTTCACCTAACTTTTGCTATATTAAAAAATACTATTTAGAAACCGGTTTTCAATTCTTCCTTTATATCTGTAAACAAATAATTCTAATAAAAAATTAACAACTCATATATGAATTTTTTGACTTATGGTTTTCTTAATAATATAATGACCAAATTATCAACTTCGGCTATTGTTTATCATGTTCTTTCCCATGTTGAAAAAAAAGTCAACTACATTAACACCTTCACTTATAAAGATTTATATTTAATATGGTAAGATGAGACGATCTATCAATAATATTGTCACACGCATAACATTAGATCTCCCACTAACATTACTTTAAGTGGGAATTATTGATGAGGGATTAATAAAGTAACTGACTAAGCCTATTTTTAAAAATTTACAACATTTATAATTACTTTAACTAAAAAATAAGTATATTTATATGTGTACAATAGTTACTACTCGCATTTTTTGTAATCTCACAACTACAGTAATAGACTATCCAAACTAAGAAGTAGGAATGATAGATTCATTCCATATATCAAATAGAAATAACATTTAATGGATAAGCAATTATTAACTCACTTGTAAAACTATACTATCCATTCAATTGTACTTAATTAATTTAAAAATTTAAATTTGATAAATATTAATAAACCAGAATAATTAACATCATTAGGGTCAATAAGTACATAATACTTTAAATTCACCACCATCATAAAACCACCACATACTACCGTATATAGTTATAAAAATAATAGTAACTAGTATTAGTAATCTAAATCCAAAACATTAAACATTAAAATAACTAATAGCAAACTACGACCCAAATTCTAATTCCTTACATAAGGGCACAAGCAATTTCATTTACCAACATTGTCATCTCAAACTTTTCTTCATGCTAGGCTTCTCAAGCAGCTGCACCTTCTCCATGGGCACCGCGTTCAAGTTGATGGTTTCACCACTTGCTCCTCCATAACAACTCGACCAACTTTGACGGATTTTTTCCATTACCCAAAGGTTTTGCCTCCATCGACAATTAACCAACACGTTACGATTCTTCTTGGATTTAACCTTCCTCTTGTTAATGGATTTTTGACCCTTACAAAAAACCTCCATTTCACCTTAGTTGTCTTAGGAGAATCTGGTGAAAAGTTCAAGTCTCCAATAGTAACATACTTTTCGAGTGGAGCTAATATGATTTCCGAAGACACAATCGTGATTTCAGAGGATGAATTACCTAGTAATTCGTGGGGGTGTGGTGAAAATGTTTCTTTTGGGGTTGAATATGGAGTTTCATCTATTCTATTTTCCAAATGTGGAAATAAATCAAACTCTATAGCATCAACTCGCATCGATTCTAGTTGTTCTTGAAGCATTCGATCCAAATCCATCGAAGAAGGATTTGAACCTCCCCCCCCCCCCCCTTGGCCTGAACCGGCATCGTGGTAGTAGTTGGTCGATCTGTTGTAAATTTGTCACGTATAAACGATCTTGTGGATTCTTGTGAAAGGATTTCCTACGAGATTCATTGTTGTCGTACATTAGTGAAAAAGAGTAGTATTATGGTTTGGGGTTGAAGGGCTTGAGTTTAAGGACATTGTTTTGAAAGTTGAAGGTCTTATTTTTTGAACTTTTTTTTTTTGTGAATTGAATTCGGAAGCATTTGGAATATGGTTCACTAGCACTATTTAAATTAGGACATTGAAGGGGGGTAAACTGGTGAAGTGCACTGTTGATTGTACTTATACAAGAATTGGGTAGATGAGATATAATGGACTAAGGATATAGTTGGTTAGATTTTTTTATTAAAAAATAATAAATTTGTATGTACTTAGAGACTAATTGCAGGTACGCTTTTAATAAGTCTAAGGTAGGACGAATAGGGTCTACTTCAACTTATAAAATACGGAGTATAACATAGTCATTTAATTACAAAAATCAAAATGGACATATTTACATTTTAATAAATTTATTTATTAACTATTATAACATATTCATGACTATAAACCGTTGATATATAATAGAAAACAAGACGAGTTAAAGTTACAAATTGGGGCTAATTTCGCACAAACAAATTACGTTCTTGAATATCTTTTACCGTACGTAATTATTGAGGTGTTTCACCTTTTACTTTACAGTTGAGAGGATAACTAACTGTCTTACATAGTGAAATACATAAGCAGTTGCGTATTTTCAAAATAAAATTTATGTCTAACTAATGAAATTCAACTTGATACAAATCACAAAACTAAGAAGTTGTTAAATGATCACCTAAAATTACAACTACTAAAGCTACACCTATTTTTTATAATATGTTGTACAAGAATTATTGTTTTATTATGATACTTTAAATTCTTTAAGGATACATATTTATTGTCAAAATAGTCTCATAATCAATATATTTTTGTGTAGTTGATCCTTATCTAATTGAATGAAGAACCTAATTATTTTTAAACATATCTTAACAATGTTGTAAGTCACTAGAAGTTATAATGCCTTTTGTATTAAATTTGATATTTATTTAGCTTTAAGCCATGGTTATATTTACACGTTAGTTTGTTTGATCTAAGAAATGCGTAACGACGAGGATGAATTACCTCCCAGCTATTCTGGGTGGTATGACCCTTAGGATAAAAGATGCATATGCTTTCATTGCTAATTTATTTTAAGTGACTATTGAATAAATTTGTATTTATATGAAATTATTTTTTTAGTCCGTTTTGTTACATTCATCAAGTCTCACCTATCATTGATTACTTATCAGTTTTATGGTAATAGAGGAATGTGGAATTTGTATTGTAAAATAATTATTAAATGAAGTCTATTATAGTTTACAATACTTAACTAAATAAGACAAGCTTTATCTAGATGATAGATTAAATTATAATGCTTTTATTTTAGCAGTTGGTTTCTACTACCACTGCCAAACTTTAAAGAATTAATAAATAGAAGCGTTTTTTCACTATTGAATTTGAACAAGTTGATAAATTGAAGAAAATAAAGACTATACCACAATATATTACACACATAATCTATTATAGTGATATAATATAAAGCAATAATTGTTATACAAATTCAAAATCTTATCACTTTATTACAATTTAGCATAATGTTAAAAAAAAGGCATGAATATATAATATAGCTATTGAATTGCATAAAAGAGAGCAATTTGTTAACACATATAGGTTCGCTCCTGATTCTAACAACCTTGTTGTCAAATACTTTGGGACTGATAAGTTATGAGAACTACTACAAAGCACTTATCAATATATTGGTGCCTTTGGTATATTTTACTGAAAATTATGCTTCACGAAATCCACATTTCACTAAACTAATTTAATAATTTTTAAGGACTTAATAATTTGTTTACCTTAAATAAATAATTTTATGCCAATATTTGAGGTCCTTACAGTTTATTTATCACAAATTAACATAAACATAAAAAATTAATCTGAATTTAAATCTAATAAAAGGGTTTGCTAGCAAAATATAATGTTGGCACATACCGTGATACAACTATAAATGAATGGACACATTAATTAAAAAAACAATAAAATAAATTAACACTAATCATTGCTAAAAGCAACTTCATTCATTACTAATTATAACCGAATGACGATAATATCATACAAACTACTGCCAAAGTACTAGCGCAATCTAAAGATCCTCCATAGCCATCATACTATAATCCATACAAAATGGCCTGGCCTTGGCACTTGCCTCCATACATAACTTCAAAATGATATTTCAATTATGTTAAGGCCATTTGTTAGACTTAGTCACCTACCATTATTAGCAAATGTCGACTACTAACAAAATGGCTTTAACTGGGGTATATTAGTCGTTGATAGTGCATAGTCGACATTTCAAGCAAAATATTTCAACATCACATCTAAACTCCCAAACACCATACACTAGATGTTTGCGAAAGCAAATACTTTGTCCCTGTTGGCAATGTTTAGCTGAAGAGGTGTCTAGAACGTGGTAAGATACTTACATTCATGGAACAATATCAGCCGATGTGGAGGGACGTTCATTTGGGTACCCTAGTAGGTGTATACACCATACAAAGGCTCGTGTAGAGGCCTCATAATTGTCAACTTCTTTAGATTGTTGCAAATCTCCTCAATAGTGAATTTCTTGAATCGGGTGTCCACATTTTTCTCCGAAACCTAAAAAATCCAAATGTTATCTCCTTCGAGCTACATATAATTAATTTTTTTATGATATTGATGTCACACAATTGTTATCTTTTTTTTTTTTTTTTGACAAGATAAACAAATTTTATCTAACTATAATTATAACTAACAATAGACAATGAATTAAAATATACTAGTCCTCTACACAAGAATTATTAGTCCACTACTAGAGTTTGAAGACTCGGTCATGTAAAACACGTGTAGCAACACAATTTTTTCTTTTAAAAATGAACAAATTTATATGTAAAAATAATTAAAACTGTGAGTATAATAATAATAATAATAAAATATGACCATCAAATAAATGAAACACACACATCATCCATGTAAAACAATATTTAACCATATTTTTTAAACAACAAAGTTAGCTAGCTTATTAAGTTTTTTATGAAATATTGAATAATATTTATTATCTACCTATAATTACTACTTTTTCATGCAATATGGATCCACCAACATAAATCACTACACAAGATTATTAAATTATACGTATCTTAAAGCCATTCAAATTAAACAATACTTGCAATGACATAAACAAATTCTTGGGTCAAATAATGGATCTCAAATTAAAAAAATAAAAAAAATGCACACTTCGTTCTATGACTTCTACCAAACAGGTAAAGAAATAATGTTACCATCAAAAGAATAAAGCAATAAACAAAAAATACACAATAGATGAAAAAAATATCCTAAAATTTATACTTAAAAAAAAATTTAATTAAAATGTACCTTTGGAGTCACGATAAGAACCTCACCATTTTGGATCATAGCCCCAAATGTCGTCTGAATCGGTTGAATGGCTTGATTTCCCTTACTAAGAATTATCTGATGTGATTGCAAGTCCACTTTTGCAGCATAATTAGCATAAATTTGTTGGAACGTGTGGTCAGCCCTAATGGTGTACATCACACCAAAATCGTTCAGATTCATGGACCTCACTCTAATAGTGAAAATGGTTATCGCATAATCGGGCACGGGAAAGTTGACTGGTGAATTGGCAGCTTAGCTATGGGTTGGAAGGAAATTGTAGAACACGGGTTGTGGGTTGACATTCACAGCTAAATTTGGTTGTGGGTTAACATTAACAGGTAAAGTAGGAAGACCAACAAAGGTGGGAGGATTCACTGCAACATTTGGTTCAACCCTAGGTTCTTCGTCAACCTCGGATGAACTGCTTAGCCGCTGAATCGGGGAAATAGGTTCATTCCTCACCATGTCATCCCTAGTCACTGGAACAACTTGGTCTGATCCGGTAGGACTCGGAGCCCTAGGAATGTGGCAGTTGCTAACCATTTGACCGACGCTTAAATTTTCTAAAAATGACACACCACCGTTCCTTGGGTTGTAACGCCTTTGATACACCATTTTGCGACGCCTTTTATTGCACCAAAATCCACCAGTGATTCGGTTAGTTGGGTTTGGGAGTGGAGGATTGGAGGAATACATGTACATACAAAACAATATTCTAAGTGTTTGCTTTATAGGGAATGAAGTGTGTGAGATGTAGCTACACTTGTTGCCCCTATTTATATCCAATTAATTAACATAAAATGTCAGAGCTATTTTCATTTTTATTTTTTGCAAGGAATGGTAATATAAGCTAATATATTTTGGGTAAGTTGGGTAGTTTATTTTTTTTTCATATATGTACTTTTTTGGGTAAAGTATACTATAGGCAATGAATGGTAATAACATTGAATATATATTTTGGATAAGTTGGGAAGTTTAGTTTTTTCATGTAGATGCTTTTTTTTGTGTAAAGTATAATGTAGGCTATGAATTGTAATGACATGGAGTATATGATAGTGATTAGTAAATAATGTAAGTACTACTATATACAAGACTTATACAAGGGTTTTTTTTTATAGAATATATAAAACCTAAATATGATGAATTATATGAATAGTGATATAATTTACAGTTATATTACATGTTAAATTGTATATGATTGTGAGCACCAATTTTAATTAATGGTTTCCACATTTGGATAAAAAATACATGAAATTCGTTTAGAATGTTTCACAACAACATATGTCAAATTATTAATTCTCCAATTCACAATAGTTTCTAAAATGCGATTATCGCCTCGTCTATTATAGACCATACCCAAAAGTATTAGACCAAAGTATTACTCCCTCGGTTCTTACTTTACATTTCAATGTCTCTCTATTATGTAAAGAATAAGTTTGAGTCCTAGGAATGTACTTTAGTGCCGAAAGGCCAGAGGAGTATTTCCTCGGTCATTTTTATGCTATCAATCAAAATTAAATAAAACAATACGTTAAATTGTGGTGAAACTGTATTAGTGAAGTCTTAGTATAAAGTAATTATTTGAGAGAAGATAATTCCAAATTGTAGACTTGTGAATAAAAAAATACCTCCTATTAGAAGATACTAGATAACAAGTACATCAATGCCACTCACCTGGTTGTAGCTAATCGTAAATCAATTTAGTAATTGTAATTGGATTTTAATGAGTAATGCCTAAATTTAACTTACATAAAAAATAAATTGTTAGCAATTAAGCAAAATTAAAATAAAGTGACATGATTGAGGATTGATTAGCTTAGCATCGACCTTTCAAATACGGTTTACCAAAATGCTTAATGGGTTCACCTATTTGTCTGATTGTAGAAGATCAATATTGGTGTAGAATTAGGATAAGCGAAATATATTGGGATACATTTTAGGAGATGATAATATTGTGAATGTTGTTAAAAGATATCATAGAATATATAGTGATACTGTGACTTATCTTAGGTTATTGGCTTTGCCCTCCAAGTATACCTAAACATAACTATTGTATGAGGTCGTTGTTGATTAATGAGCATTACACTGATAATTATTCAAATACATTTTAGCAAAATGTAATCCGATGTGAAATGAATTGATCTATTTAGGTATTATGTTTCTTTCAATTTTAAAATGGATGCCGCACTTAATTACTTGAAAAGTTACCACTGTATTTAAAAATTTATACTTATGATTACATTCTAATGGTTTATGTTGATAGCAAGCACATTAGAAGCACACTATAGATCAAGTGTATTTATTTGTATTTGCACGAAATTGTTAATAGTCACAAGTCAGCTTCTCAAACAATCTGACTTAAAATGAATTTGTTGAAAGGGAAAAATAGTCTTACAAATCAAGCAAGTAGATGTGCAAACCCTTCCACAATCCCAACCCACTCAAATGAATGCAAAGTTTAATACTCCTGAAATTCGGCTATAGCATAGTTTGAAGACTTGGTGAGTGATAACTTGGGAAAATAAACAAATATGACTTTTTGCATTAATTTAATAATGTTGTTATTTTCATACGATTAATCTATTTATTTTCCAAATACACATGCATTGTGTATAACATTACAAATAATGTAACTCAACATTATAAGTTGTATGGAATAAATATGTGTATGTTCCTTATCGAATTGATAATCTTGAATGCCCTCAAATAAATATGATATTCTCTTGGATGGTTAACATAAGTGTATTAAATTATTATGCAGTATGTAAGTAGATAGCAAATTAAAAAAGCTTGTACATAATTTAAGATTATCTTTAATCCTTGTAAGTGTGATTCAAGTGTCAAACCGATTAAAGTTAATAAACCTATGATAATAGACGACACTATCCGTATAATTATATTCGCCAAAAATAGATAATATAAGACAATTTATATATTCTATATATCCAAGTCAATGTATTACCTCATTATGTTATTAAATAATTAAAAAATTATAACAAATCGAATACTCGTTCGAATCCGGTACCTTGTAGTACGTTACGTAATTTTAGGGTAAACTTGTATAGTACCCATGCTATTGCACGGTTTTGATAGTTTAAATATTAAATCTCACAAGATCAAAATCAAAGTTAGCGTAATGCATAATAATGATATTTTTTACTTTATTAAATTATTCATTTACAATAATGTGTATCATGTGATATTAAAGGGTGTATGGCCTTAACAAAATTATTTCCCTCCATGTATACATAAATATAACTTTTGTATAAGGTCGATTTTGAATTGCATTTTGCTAAAATGCAATCCAATGTGAAATTAATTGATCTAGTTAGGTATTATGTTTTTTTGAATGCTAAAATGGATGTCACACTTAATTACTTATTAAAAGGTCACTACTTTATTTAAAAATACACTGTCCATTACATTTCTATGGTCTATGTTTGATAGCTAGCATATTAGAAGCACAAGGTAGATCAACTGTATTAGTTTGTATTTACACAAAATTGTTAATAGTCACAACTCACAACTCACAAATCAGCTTCTCAAACAATCTGACCTAAAATGAATTTTGCTAAAAGGGAAAAATAGTCTTACAAAATCAAACAAGTAGATTTTCCAACCTTTCCAAAATCCCAACCCCCTCAAATGAATGCAGAGTTTAATACTCCTAAGTCCCTGACATTCGGCTATAGCAGAGTTTGATGACTTGGGCCCCATTCTCTTCACCTTATTTTTGCTGCACTGAAATTATTTTACTGAAACAAAATTATATTTGCTGAACTTAAATTATTTTTACTGAATTTAAATTAATTTTACTGAACTGAAATTATTTTTGCTAAACTGAAATTATTTTTACTGATTTTCTATTATAATTCTTCTTTAAGAAAACTGAATTTTACTGAACTGAACTTATTTTTTTACTGAACTGAAATTAATTTTACTGAATTGAACTTATTTTTACTGAAGTGAAATTATTTTTACTTAATATTATTTTTTTAAAGTGAAGAGAACAAGGCCTTGGTGGATGATAACTTGGGCAAATAAGCAAAGATGACTTTTTGCATCAATTTAATAATATTGTTATTTAATAAGGTTAATCTATTTATTTTACAAATTACACATACATTATGTATATACTCTTAGGATCATATTACAAATAATGTAACTCAACCCTATAAGTTATATGGAATAAACATGTGAATATTCTTTATCGAAGTGATAATCTTGAATGATATCAAACAAATATGATATTCTCTAGGATAGTTAATATAAGTATCTTAAATTATTATGCAGTATGTAAGTAGATAGCAAATTAAAAAAGCTTGTACATTATTTAAGATTATCTTTAATACTTGTAAGTGTGATTCAGGTTTCAAACCGATTAAAGTTAATAAACCTAAGATGATAAACGAAAATATCCGTATAATTATATTCGCCAAAAAATAGATAATAGAAGACAATTTGTATATATTATTTATGCCGAGTCAATGTATTACCTCATTATGTTAATAAATAATAAAAAATTATAACAAATCAAAATACTCGTTCGAATCCGGTACCTTGTAGTAAAGGGTTTATGGCCTTCACATGATTAGGCAGGAAAATTTTCATTGTAGGAGAGATATGTGTCAGTTTTAAATTGAGAATCCTCTGTTTCAATATAATTATAGATAGATTAAAGGTAGATTGATAGTATTGTATTGTACTATAATTAGTAAAATAATTGGTATTGTTATACTATACTTTATTTTGTCCCTATATGAATATAATTTTACTTATATTTTTAGTATAATTTTATTTGTGACTTTTATGTGTAAGATTTATATGAAATTAAAAGTTTTAAAAAAATTAGTAAACTAATTTCTTTTTTAATGATAGTAAAAAGGGTTGGAATATTTTTAAGGTCAAGATAACACATGGAGTTGTTTATTGTAGTGTCAATTTTTAATGTAGTTGATTATGTCTACCATAATCTCTACACGTATGGTTATATTAGTACCTATATTAATATACCCATCACTAACGAAGTAACAAGTATACTTAAAAAACAAGATAATTACACAAAATTAATAGAGCATAAAACCTTCAATGTGACCTAAAAAACACTGAGGGCAACCTAGTCAAACAAATGTAGGTTACACACTCTTATATTTCCTCAACCACCAAATGAATGCACTTACACAAAACTTGTTATTCGGCTATGGCAGACTTTGTGTCATACTGATTCTATGAGTTATTGGAAAAGACACAATTTATTGGGCACCTTCAACATTTCAATACCCCATCACAGACACTTCAATTTAGTTGCATTATTATATGTATTTTTTTGATGGAATTTGTGAAAGAGTAAAGGTGTAAAGATATAAGTTATTCAGTATGACTAATAACATAAATATAATCAATAGACCTTAATCAAATATTTAAGTTTTCATTACCAGATAAAAATATTAATCATTGTTAGATTTTTTTCCAAATTAAAGCGAGATGTCAAAATTTGTATATCAATAAGATAAAAATGATGTAGACGGCATGATATATGAGAAGACTAATATAGCGATATACGTGAATAAGGATATAAGTGTATAGCTTTGGTGCGGGTTTTTAAAGAAATCGTGCTCAATGTGGAATCGCTCACAACAAAAATGTATTACTAATCATTTAGGCAGGGTTTTTGGTTTTTTCATGTTGTCAAAGAGTTGACTTATGTCACTTTAATTCCTAAGACTGAAAATGTAATTATTTACAAGTAATTAATAAACAGCACAAGATGCACATCATTTTCTTTATGTGTAGATTTTAACTAGACGTAATCGACATGGTATGTAAGCGTCGGTAGTTGAAAATTATCGTGTGTCATAAGCGAGCGATTAACATTATGATCAAGAAATGGTTTAATTTTTATGAATGTAATCAAAGTATATTATCTGGTTATTAAATTAATTCCTTCTACAAGCATATAACGTTGCCTTCATAATCTTTTCATTATTACCTTCACAATCTTATAGTTAGATCTTTTTATGTTGCTTAATTAGTTTAGCCATATGACCTCCAACTCTTTAGCATCTGACTAACAGCAACAAATAATGGATGATGAACTATGATAAATTGATAATGCTTATGAGTTTTGAAAAAACTACCAACTACTTACACCTTTAGCACTAAATGTATTATCTGACATCACTATAACTATGAGTAATCTAGAGGTTTTAAGCTTGTTGATGATGAGCACATCGAAAACCGTGGAGTGAAGGTGTGAAGCTAACTTTGCCACAAAAACCGCAAGATGAAATAGCAACTAATACTTGACAAGTTGACAAACAATGTTGAGCAGTCACTTCAATTTTCTTTGGCTAAACATTCAATAACATGACATCATGCATCCTCAAAATAAATGTGGTTTATTTCCTCTATATGTATAAAAATGTAAGTTTTAAACAATGGCAATAGATAAAACTGAGATTTTAATTTAAAATTGTGGTGACTACCTTCTTTAGAGTACACTAATATATTTTCGTAAACTTGTGCTTACTACCTAATTTAATGTACAATAATACACTTAAAAATTTCAACCCTAAAATTCAACAATTAACTACTAGAAAATCTCATCAATAAAATAGTTATGTGGACTACATGTTTTTGTATGTAGTTTTATTAAATGGAAGATTTTTTAAAATCACCTCGTGCTCAACGCACTCAGAAATAGTTACTTCTTATTTGTAATTTCGTCAAACTTGTTTACATCAAAATTTGTTTAGATGAACCTTTGCATGTGTAAGGTACATGTATAGCACCAACGCGTCTCAATAAGGTCTCGTGTATATATATAAATAAATATTTGTATAAATCATATGGTACATGAATAAATATTCCAACCATCAATTATCTACTAGAATTAATGAAACAATAATAATCATCAAGAAAAGAAAATTTTGTCTAGAACTACTCTAGAGATAGGGTCATTTGTGAACAACTACCCATTTTTTTTTATTAGTTTAGAACTACCCACAAGTTTCAAAACGCTAATAACGTTTGGGTAGCACTACCCATTAACATTTTTCATCTAATTAAGACGTTATTGGGCCCACTTTTTTACTTTTTCCACTTAATTAACTCCCCTAATTACCTTCTCTCTCCTCCCTAATTAACTTCCCCTCCATTCTCACTCAAAAAATCCAAGAGAACATATTCAATCAATTGAACACAAATACTTAATTATTCAAATAACGTTTCACACTTTCCTTTTAATTCACTGTTTATTGTATTTGTTTACAAGTTTTAATTGAACGCAATTAACATAATTAGGTGTAAATTAGTGATTCGAATTAGGGTTTATGGGTTCAAATAAATTTGGGGGTTTTTATTTCTAGGGTTTAGGGATTCAATTGAGTTCTAGGTTTCAGTTATTTTGACTTTGAGATTGAATTCAATTGCATTTTAATTACTAATTGGCCATTGTAATTAGTAGGATGTCTAATTGGCCATTGTAATTGGTAGGATGTCTAAATTTAGGGGTTTTGATTTCTAGGGTTTAGGGTAAGTTAAGTAAGGAGGAGAGAGAAGACAATTAGGGGATTTAATTAAGTGAGAAAAGTGAAAAAGTGGGCCCAATTAACATTTTTTTGGACGGAAAACGTTAATGGGTAGTGCTACCCAAACTTTTCTTAACTTCTAGGTAGTCCTTAACAAATACAAGAAAACGGGTAGTTGTTCACAAATGACCCTATCTATAGGGTAGTTCTAGACAAAATTTCTTCAATAAAATATCTACCAAATATACTATGAGTATCTTTAACATAAATATTAAAAACATTTAACAAAAATATAGAAAATTCAATGTTCAATTTTCTTTCTTAGACTATACAAAGATACCTTTTGAAAAAGAGTTCACAGAGATAAGAAAGTTCAGTTATTTGTCCAAAAAAAAAAGGTCAGTTGATATGTATATTATATTTAAATACCTCATACTAAATTTTGTTTAAGAAAGTTATATTTAAAAAATTAGTTGAATAATACATGAGCATACAATATTATCTATAAGCTCATAATGAAAAATACGTTGCTGACATTATCACTGTCCACGAGTCACTCGAATAATAAGTTTGTATTCGCCATAATGCAATGATGACGTCATCCTTTTTTTTTTTTTTAATTTGGAGCCACCATATTTAAATAGTTTGAAATATGAATATGCAAAACTTCTACATTATAATTATACCCATCAATTTATCCTTAAAAAATAAAACAATTGTAATTAGCAGGAGACTAATGAATAAATTCCTAAATTATGTATTAGGTGAAGGATTATATCATACTCATAATTTAGCCACTTTTTAGAATATACAAATTATAATAATAGATGTTATATAAATCGTGCAGCACACGGGTTATAACCTCATTAGTTGCCATTTATATATAGATAAGCAATTAATTACGGAATAATAAGGAAGTATTAAAATCTTTTTTATGCAATTTTGGTCTGTTATCTTTTAAGCATATGATCGTGTTCAAATATTTCATATTACTTTCATCTTGTTCAAGATATTTCAAACAATTTTTATATTTATGCTATAATTAAATGAAATGTGTCAACAGAATTTATATGGTAATTGAAATAAACACGCATGGCACGGGAACTTATGTAGTTCATTAAATAAACAACACCATTTCAATTGAACACTTTACACATCAACATAGGGTTTCATCCCATTTTTTGTTCCATCATATGTATTCAAAAATTTATATTTAAAGTTTCAAGGTCTGTATCAAGGATTCGTGATAGTGCAATGCGAGAGTATGGTTGTCCTCCTCTGCTATGAAATTTTTGTGTAAGCATAAGTTCAAACAAGCAATATTAGTAATAAATGTCGACATTTCTTATCCAAAAAAAAAAGCTTTATCAAGTAATGAATTAAGCTTACTCAACACAATTTTGCTGGCCAAATAATAATTGAAAATAAAAAGCTGAAACATGTACATTTAATTTTTTTTTAACAAACGAATTCAAGCAAATTAATACCCAGCTTTGTACCTATACACGTGGTTCAATATAGAACCGCTATAAAGGATTTAATAGCAACTCAAAATGTATGTAATGAAGAAATTGTAAGGCATAAAAACATTAAAACCAAAAATGAAAAAAAGAACACCTACGTCCAGGAAAAACAAGATATTTAATTTGTGAAAACATGAAATATCCACATGACCAGTTTGTATTGGATGAATTGCATATAAAGAGTTCACATTCATAATTACTTTAAAATAATTAGGAAAAACAAGATATTTAATTTGTGAAAAACATGAAATATCCACATTCATACTTACTTTAAAATAATTAAGAAAAAGAACTCGACTCGATCAAGCTTGCTCAAAACTCGACGCGAGTTGGTTAGACTCGGATTCGAATCGACTCGTGACGTGTTACAATTTATGTTAACATGTTTACAAATAAATTTACAATAGTTAACCAAGTTTGTCATTTAGTATGTGTTAATTTATGTTAGACAATTAGAAAGAGTAAGTAGTTAATTAAAAAGTATATATAAAACGAAAACACATATGAGGTGATGAACAGTATAAGAATTACAAGTATGTATTAAACGAAGCTGAATAAAAGTATTTTTTAAAAGTGTTGTCTAAAGATACGTATCATTACAAAGTTTTGTCTAAATATAGTTCTATAAATAGTAGGCATTACATAGTCATTCACTCAATGTTGATAAACTTTTGAACTTAGATCTTTGTATTGCTAGTCATTGATCCTCATGTCTGGACAAAGCAAAATTATCATGACTTTTATGTAAATGTTGAATTATAATAATAGGTCATGCAAGTAATTCACATCAATGCAATTATTTTTTTTTATTTTTTTTTTTTTTTGTTAACAGTGATAATGACATTAAATCAAATAAGTAAGCATATGATGGTGATAAAACACTTACACTTTTAGTTATGATAATTTTACAATATATTAAGTATAAAATATGATTTCATATATCATTATTTAATGAAGTATATGCATTAATTTTAAAATACTTAACAATAGTCATATACTAGGGTTTTTTTCATTTAGTTATGGTAGTTACGAAAGCAAGTTGTGAATGGTCCACATATCATCTTCAATTGTCTTACATAGTTACACCTTGGCTTATAAATGGGTTTATGTTAAGGGAAGTAGGGCAAACTTAAACACACAATGAGCTCTAATTCGTGTTCATCAAGGTCGAGTGGTAAGCAAGTGTTATATGAACACGGAATACCTACTAAATTTAGTGTTGTCCGGAGGGGGCATAATGCTGGAAAAAGCTACCTACATTGTCCTTATGGGCAGGTAATAATGTATTAGCCTTAGTTTATTTATAATTCCATCAACAATGATCACCTAAAATTATAATCAAATATGTTTTAGGCTAACGCCAAGAGATGCGTTTTTTTAATGGGAAGAAGAAGGTCCATCTGAGCGTAACGGTGGGAATGGTGAATTAGGTGATAAGGTTGAGTCCCTCTTGAGTGAAGTGGATGAACTGAAAGCTGAATTAATCAACACCATATCATTGGTGGTGAAGTTATGCAACAAAAACCTTAGACTTACTGGGCGACACAACATACTTGTTGTTGTACTTGTGCTATCTTGGCTTGTGATTGGTGTTAGAATGTATTTTAAATGGTGAGTAGTTAATAAGTTGATATTGCAATATTGATATTGTGTGGTGCCATTATGTATTTTAGGATATAATTTTTATTTCCCTCCAATTTGACGTATTTATTTTGTAATAAATTATAATTGATCAAATGAACAAGTACTCAATTTGTTTTACAATTACGTACTAATAGTTAGCTAATGAATATGTCTTTCAATAGACTTTGAGATAACCATCAAATTTTTGTAAAGTTGGTAAAAAATAAAAAGTTCGAACATCATAACATTAAACACAATCACATTACTTAAACAGTTCCGAGCAATACATTACATACCACGTAACGAAAATCACATCAAGCAAACAATAACGACAAATTTCAACATACGGGGTAGAATATTCTTATAAATTACTATAAATGATCCAGTATTAAACTTCTCTAACGGACGATGAAGTCGAACAGCCACAAATTATAATAACGCAAGTCTTGAACTTGGATGACCCTGCAAGGAAGTTGTTTAATAATTTTCAATAAGTCTTGAATATTAATTAGATAGTTACTTAATAAACTTGATTAACATTACCTTAAAGTATATATCTGCCTTCACAAAGTCTGTAAAAATTGGCTTCTGGTCACCGGCAAGGACATCGTCTAGCCACATTACCACCACGCCACCACATAGACCGTCTTCTAATGGGGAGTAAAAGTAACAGTAATTACCAGAAAGTGCATTAATAAGGGACTTTGTGTTTTCAAGCCCTTGCTTGGTTTTTAACAAAACAACAACACCAGGCTTGTGCATATCATATAGTATTTGAAAATGTTCAACAACAAATGGTCGTGCTAACCCTCTTACATTCTAGCACCCAACTATAGTATCGGTTAGGATGGCTACATTACTTCCACTAACAAGATAAAGGGCCTTTTCACCTTCAAATGTGGTTAAGTCAACCTTATAATATCCAGGAACAAACTGGATATATTCATCAAACCCCACCCATAAGTGAAAAATGTGTGGAGATGGAGGCAATTTAACAACTTGAAAATCATCTGTGTATGGGCCAATACACAAACGCACTGGCTCAGTACCTAGGTCAAACACAAGATAATCAAAATTTAGAATAGGCTTAGGATCAAGAAGGTGCAGGTCGGACAAGGTGAGGATTGAATGAGCCAGATGGCACGGATCCTAGATACCACTTGAGAAATATGTGTCATTCACACCTAGTAGGGTAAGTGTCAAAAAGGTTAGGAAGATGGGCAGATTTAAGACTATCATTAGTGCCCGACTCACGCATGTATAAGCCATTAAATTAAGTGTGGTTTCGGCAAGATGGATATAGTATAAGTGCCCCTATAACCTCAGGAGATAGAACATGTAACTCACCCTTGTTATCTTTGAATAAATAATCGTAAGTGGTGAAATTCATTTCTAGAATCATTCCATTAGGGGGACTCAAATACATGAGTACTAGAGTACCATCAGGCATTCTTGCACACCTAGCCATTTTTTTTTTCAAACAATGAATTTATGGCTTAGTGGATGTATAGCTAAAAAAAGGCAATTATGATGAGTAATGCATCGAATAGGAACACATTTATAAACCAAATTCTCAACTATATGCTCGGAAACCACGTTCAAACAAAGTGGTATACATTTGGCCACATAAACCATAGCATATTCAATGTCATTGTTCCAAATTGGAGTGGTGGCGTTACATTGGCCATAATTTTTCATTGTACATGCAAGTGACTATCTTATCAGAAGATTCCAAACATGTAATCAAACCCTAAGGCAAACCCTAAGACAAACCATATAGATAATATTTAGTGATACCGTAATCCAAGTCCATGTGAATAACCCTTCCACAATTCATTAAATATTTTTGTTTATTTGTTAAATAATTAATATTTTAACTAAATGTTTATAGTAGAGTCAAAGATACGGATTTACGTATTTCGCAGACCCTTACATACAGAATGGAGTACATGGATGAGGGTTTCTAGCAATTTAGATTTTCTTTTTTTTTTTTTTTTTTTTTGTATAAAACAAGGCAACTACATAAATTTGAACTATGCTAATACATAAAATGTTTACTAAAAAGGGCAAGGCAACAATTTCTTGTTTGAACTTTGAATTTGGTGAGTTAAAAAAAAATCATACACAAACAGGATTACGAATATACAAACAACCTTACATTGGGTCCTTGTTTAAAATAAAAATTAATCACATATGTTTCGACCACAAGTAACTCTAAACCCATTAATGCTCATTAGTGTAACGACCATTTTACTAAGCATTCATAATATTATTTCAGATTTAATTCCACATTAAGGTTATAACTCTTAAATTATTAACCTTTTGGGACATCATGTTTTGTTTCACTGTTAGGGACCTCAAGGGTTATATTCCGGCCGAAAAATAACCAAACATGGTTAAAAAAGATAGTTCCTTTGTTAAAATTCGAGTCCCCTAAAAAGCTAAACTGGATAACTTAAAAACATAGTCACCTATGTATCTATATTAATCACTAAAATAAACTAGCCTTGTTGGTTGGAAAATTAAAAAGTTTTACAATTTAGTGCATAATAAGTTTATAAAAAAGTGTTTAAAATGAACAATTATATTGCTCAAACAAACCACATTGAAAAATCAAGACCAATACATAAAAAAACTGCTGTATTTATTATTGAAATACAAATAACCATATTTAATTTTGTCACGCAGTTTATAGTTTTACAGATATACTAGTACAAAATATGTATTTCTTCGACAATATATATATATATATATATATATATATATATATATATATATATATATATATATATATATATATATATATATATATATATATATATATATATATATATATATATATATATATATATATATATATATATATATTAAGTTTCTAATCATGTATATTTTTAATAGTAAAGATAATCACATCTTAGGAACAAATATGTCTATATATATCTTCTTTTACTCATTGACAAAATTTTAATTAGGAAAAAAAATATACAGTCACCTTAAATAAAAAAAAAGGTGCATTTGAGTGGTTCATTTCTACTATTTACAAAAAATAAAAAAACACCATATTCCAAATTTGATATTAACCACAAAAACATCAAAGTAATAATTTTGGGTCAATTTTTACTTTTTTTTTCCAAATTTTGTTTGTAATTTTATATCTAAGGTACAAAGTGTCACATAACAAGTTTATAAAATTAGCATGAATCGAATTTTTGCTATGTATTGCAATTAATTAGAGACCTCGGTTTTTTTTTTTTTAAATTTTATAGGTACGACAGTTTAATTGAAGGAAATATATTTTTCTGTCAATTAATTGAAGAAGCGAGTCATTTATTTTTCAATTGCTTAAAGTCGGGTTAAGTTACCCGATTCCTAAGCACAAGTTTGAAAAGGTGAAAAAAAAAGAGTTTTAAGCTAACCTATCTAGGTGGAAAAAAAATTATAGGTCCATTCAAAATGGTTAATTTCAAACTATTATGACAAATAATACACTTTGGTTACTAGTATGTATAGTATTACATGAGGATTGCTATTACTAATATTTATGTTTTTTGTTTAGCATGCGTTCAAATAAACAGACTAATTTAGAATGTGTTCCCCTCTTTTTTTTTGAATTTTTTTTTCTTTTTTCTTTTTTCTTTTTTTTTAGAATGCATGTATTAAAATTAGTCAATACAATGACAAATATAGATATTCCAAAAAAAAAAAAAAAAAAAAAAAAAAGAGACTAATTTAGAAACAACCAGAATATTAGCTAATATAAATTTACACTACTTCTAACAATTAATTTAAATCTACATTAATGTAACACTTTATAACGAAAACATAATTTGAAAAAACACTAAATAGGAACTAATGTCTTATTTAGGACTTAACTAGGTAATATAAGTGTACATTCATCCCGAATACCAATGCGTTCCGTGGTAACCAAATAACGCTTGGTGGTAATTGTGGTATGGACACCTAATCCCACGTTCGGGTCCCCGTTCATATCTGAATTGAGGATAAAAAAAGTGCCTCCATTCCTAGTTAGCCCATAAGGGCTGTCGTGCACAAAAAATGGAATAATTCTACCCCATTCCTTACAAGTGAGCATGACTTTGGATAGGATTCTCTCGGACATTAAACCCCATATTTTATCAATTATGTCCTGATGTTCCCATAAGCACACGTCTGCCGGATTGAGCGGTTCAATCTTATGAAAATTACACAACTGAAAGTACAAACCCTTTGGCAACTGTCGCCTCCACCTCGACTCAGCGGCCATAGCCAATAGAAACTGAACACAAGAGCATTGATTAGCATCACGATGGGGGTAAGAGTGTTCCATTGTCTCCTTTTCGTAGGCTTCCCTTTCAAATTCCATCCTGTACCAAAGCTGAAGATTGAAACAAAATTAATTCTAATATGATTGAACATTGATACAAATTTAAATTATGTAGAGGGATAAGACTAGCGTGGAAAAAGTTAAAGTATAACAGTTGATTTATAACAGTGACGGAGGTACAAAAGTAGGAGGGCCAAAAATCCAAATGCGAAGTACTTATGTATTTCAACTCAACGCATTTTCTAATTATCATTGGACCATACATGTAGGAATTTAAGCCTCCTCATTAATATGAGAAGTTAAAGTAATAGCAAAAAAAATATTAACGAATAATTTTTTTTTTATATACATAATGAATAAAAAAATTGTCGGCAACAAAGAGTTTAACAAATAAAACATAAAAGACATATAGTAAAAAATGCCACCAACAAGGCTCGAAACACTGACTTTCATCACAAATGAATTAAACAATATAACCCAAACCAACTATGCCACATACCAAATTACACATCTTAGCATGAAATTCAATTATTAAAAAAATGAAGGGGCCCCAGGAATCCGCTCATTTATACCACAACATGGGTAAATGTTTCAAAACACAATATTGAGTAATTAATGTTTTAAGTACAAATAAATAAATAAAATAATGTTTATATTAAAGAAATTGGGATTATTACCGATTTCTTCCATTGGAGAAGCGCATTATTGTCCACTTGTTGGTCCCCTTCGCTGACATCATCCTGATGTAATTAAAAAAAGTAGTGGGATAAAATATAAATTAATTTAAGTGTGTGAGAAATTTTTACAAAACAAAATAACTTTACGTACTATGTAGTATCAGATAAAGCAAGTATATTTTATGCAAATCTATTATGTCCGTTGTATTAACACAGACCTATTTTGGAATGGAATAATGATGGAATAATTGCACGATGCGTAAAAATTTAAAACTAAAATACACCATTTTTCACTTTCCTTGAGATGATGATCCAACGTCTTGTTCGTCCTCTAAAGTCCTTTTTCTCTTATGATCAATATCCTAGCACAAGAAGAAAGTTGAAAATAGAAGAACCAAAAAAGACATATTAAAATTATTGGCAAATAACTTATAATTTTGTTTTTTCCAATTGGACTTTAAAAAAATAATAAAAATACAAAGAAAATGAAAAAAAAAACCAATTCGATTTCATGCTTATCATCGTCTTCCTCGTTGGTATGTGTTGGGTGTAAATTAAGTGCCTAAAATTCATATTATGATGAACACAAAATTTTTAAAAAAAAAAGGTTAAGATATGACACCACAATATGTACAAAAAGATGAACTTCAACATGGTAGACAATTTGCGATAAGAAATACGTACACTATCACCCACGGCGATTTCGTATTCATCGGAAAACTCTTTGATTACCACCATGATCAAAGAATAGAGAGGTTTGAAGGATTTGAAAGTTGAGTGGATGGAGTGTGTGGGTGTTGGTTTTTTATTTTCATTTGTTGTTGTTTATGAAATTTATAAGAGTACATACAATGACGGTTTTTTTTTTAAATGCACTAGGATTTTTAATGTTTTATAATTGGGGTTAAGTGGTTTTTATTTTTAACGTTGGATGAAATAAATTCTACAATTGGATTAGTGGGTAGTTTTTTTTTTTTTTTTTTTTTTTTTTTTTTTTTTGAAGTCATCTTGTATTTTGTATAGCATGTATTGGTATTATACGTAAACTACAAATACATTTGAAAAAATTCAGTTTTTTACTCAATAAAATATGCAAATATGATAAATTAGCATTACAGTATACATAATTATATAAAAAATATGGACCCTAGTTTTACACTTGACTCTATTAATCCATAAATATACAAATGCACTTTTAGTCTTATAAAGTCATTTACGCAAAGCTTAAAGTAAGTAAACTGAATTGGTTTCCAGGCACGAGATTACACTAAGTACGTATTGTTTGTGTGAATTATAAATGTAATGTCCTCAAGTTAATAGATGTATAACTGATTTGAAAGTATATTTCTAAATAAGTTTTTTAAACTTAACTAAAAAAATTTATATATCACATATCAAACCTTCGGGTGTAACACATACAAATTAGGATGCGTAAGATGTAATAACTTTTGTTGGTAGGTTCAATTCTAAGGTACAGTAATAAGTTAGGGATGTACGAGCTAATAAGTACGTGTCATTGAGATCTAGTCACATACGATTAGTAACAAGGTAAATAAACAGTAATAGATTTTATATATAATATAGGCTATGGCAAGAGAGGTTGCCACATGGATGGCCATTAAGTTGAAATGATTCAACTAGTGCATTTAAGGATTATCCTAATAAGTCATAATTGAATAATTTAACTCAAAACGATGTAATACATTATAATAAGTGCAGGGAATAATTTCAAGCATCCCACAGTTGAGCCCCACTATGATCATACACTTAAGTATGGTGGCGTCCAAAGGGAAGGAAGCTAGAGCAAAAGAGTCGCCAACACGTTTTAGGAACTTGTAAACCGTTCACAAGGTGAAGGTTACACCCCTTCACGATCCATGAGATCGCTAACTCCATAGTGGTCTGGAACCATGACTGGATATTCGGGGATGAAGGTACAAATCCAACCTAAAAGAGATTGAACCTGCCCTAAAAATAGGCCTCTACTTTATTCTTCTCATATTCATGTGCGCTTTCTGACTAACATACAATCAATATATTAATCTTAAAACCTGTTTAATCTATGTTGGTTGAATATTAATGCATAAACAAAACTATTATTGGCGATCACTTGAATTAAAATCATATTAGCCTAAAATCAAATTATTAATTATTTTATTAAGCGTGATTACAAATACAAATTCCCTTTAATCCTGCAAGAGAGGGCGTGATCAAGAAATAACAATATTATATCAAGCAACATAATAATATTGATACAACAAATCATCAACATCATAATAATCTCAATAAAGCATTAATAATATTAGCAAGATCCTAGACATGATACTAACAAGATTAATAACAAATCCTAGCATGTCGCTAAACATTAAAGATCAAAGCTTTAATTCTAACATGATACTAACATGATAGAAGAAAATAGGAAGCAACCTAAACATGACACTAGAAAGCAATAAATAACATCCTAACATGATGTTAGGAATTAATATAATCTAAGCATGCTTCCTAAAGATATATAACAATAAAACAACTTACTTTGTTGCCTCGTATCTCTTTCTATAAAAACAATACACACGTTATTAACTTCAAGGAAAATATTAAATCAAACAATTAATTTAAATAATTGAAATAGAGATTTAGGGCCAAACCCTCATAAATTATCAACCTTTCACGTCTAGGGCGAAGGCAACTTCAAACTTGGCTAGGTGTGTCTAGAACTCGTGAATGCGGTATTGTGTTTGTAAAAGGGCTAGGCTAGAAAGAGGGAGAGAGAATAAGCTATTGCTTAAGAGAGAGAAGAGAATTAGATTGTTGATGATCGTGAATGCATAAAAACAGGGATATACGACCCTATTTATAAGGAAAAAGGTCCTTAAATGATCTAAAAAAGATCGAATTCGATTCGGGGTAAAAATACTTCTATCGCGGCGCGACAGGGTCCATCGCGGCACGACAGCTCTATCACGACGCGATGGCTATGTCGTTTTGCGATGGTTCATGCGCTAACTCAAAGCTGTACAGAGTCCTTAATTTAATTAAATTAGACTAATTAACGTCCGTACTTATCTTTTAAAATCAGATTTAATCTTCATTGGTTTGTATAAGTCTTTTTGTTTTATTAATTATTACTATTATAAATACATCCTGGTATGGTATTATTTGGACTACAAAATCAAACCAGATTCTAGAACAAGATTTGATAAATGCTAGTTAACAAATTGGAATTCATTTATCAACCGATTTTTTTCTTCCATTCGAACTCATTTCCATAATTCTTTTAGTTGCTTTAATAGGTGCAATTGCCGTGGCTCGTCAATAATAATATTTCTTTTTTAAAATGAGTAATCCAAATAAAAAGTCTATTTTTTGCATTTTCATTCATGAATTGCTTTCGAAACTTTTAGTTCAAATTTTTTTTTATTAGCCTAGTTTTTGTTCTTAATTCTAACTTAACTTGCTATCTTCTAGTCAATCAAAGTAGTTTAATTGTTGTTCATATTGAAATGAATCATGATTCATAAGGGGTTGGTCAATGATACTCGAGCATGTACTTGTTTTGAGTGCTTTTTTATTTTCTATCGGGATTTATGGATTAGTCACGAGCCGCAATTTAGTTCGAGCTCTTATGTGTCTTGAACTTATATTGAATGCAGTTAATCTAAATTTTGTAACATTTTCTGATTTTTTTTATAATCGCCAATTAAAAGGAAGCATTTTCTCAATTTTTGTTATAGCCATTGCAAACGCCGAAGCAGCTATTGGACCGGCTATTGTTTCTTCAATTTATCGTAACAGAAAATCAACTCGTATCAATCAATCGAATTTATTAAATAAATAGTATTTCTTTTTTTAATTTTATTAGGATTTTCACAAATTATATTTTAGAAATTAAAATTTGAATATTCAACTATTCAAGTTAGATTACTAGATCTTGCACCTTAAGATATACTTTCATAAAGTGTAATAAATCAAAGTATTTTGGATCTCTTTTCCATTTCCTATCCAGAAATAGGTTGATTCCAAAAATTCTGGCAAATTATTGATTCGTCTAGTATTTGAATATGTATTTCATTTATTTTACTAGAACTAGATCAAAAATTAAGCAAGTGAAAAAAAATTCTAGACCTAATGTCACATTCAGTTAAAATTTATGATACATGTATAGGGTGTACTCAATGTGTCCGAGCTTGTCCCACAGATGTATTAGAAATGATACCTTGGGATGGATGTAAAGCGAAACAAATAGCTTATGCTCCAAGAACAGAAGATTGTGTCGGTTGTAAGAGATGTGAATCTGCTTGTCCAACGGATTTTTTAATCGTTCAAGTTTATCTATGGCATGAAACCACTCGCAGTATGGGTCTAGGTTATTGATATAGTTCAGAAAATTCCATTTGAATCCATTTATTCTATTTGGATTTTTTTTACCGACAAAAATCCGTACCAAAAACGAAATTTATTTCTTTTGGGGTACGGGTTTTTTGTCCAAGTATATCTTGTCTTTACCACGAATTATTTTCCCTGGTTAACAACAATTGTAATTTTGCCCATATTTGCAGGTTCTTTAATTCGTATTTCCTTAGAGAGGGAATAAGATTATAAGGTGGTATACTACATGCATTTCGGTTTTAGAGCTCCTTCTAACAACTTATGCATTTTGTTATCATTTCCAATCGGATGATCCATTAATCCAACTGGCCGAAGATTATAAATGGATCAACTTTTTTTATTTCCATTGGCGATTAGGAATCGATGGACTTTCGATAGGACTCGTTTTACTAACAGGATTCATTATGACTTTAGCTACTCTAGCCGCTTGGCTAGTTACTCGAGTTTCTCGATTATTCCATTTCTTGATGTTAGCAATGTACAGTGGTCAAATAGGATTATTTTCGTCCCGAGATCTTTTACTTTTTTTCATAATGTGGGAATTAGAATTAATTCCTGTTTATCTACTTTTATCCATGTGGGGGGGGGGGGGGAAGAAACGTCTTTACTCCGCTACTAAATTTATTTTGTATACTGCAGGGGGTTCTATTTTTCTATTAATGGGAGTTTTGGATGTTGGTTTATATGGTTCCAATGAACCAACATTAAATTTTGAAATATTAGTTAATCAATCGTATCCTATGTCATTAGAAATAATATTCTATATTGGATTTTTTATTGCCTTTGCTGTCAAATTACCGATTATACCTTTACATACATGGTTACCCAATACCCACGGAGAAGCACATTATAGTATTTGTATGTTGCTAGCCGGAATCTTATTAAAAATGGGAGCATATGGGTTGGTTCGGATCAATATGGAATTATTACCTCACGCTCATTCTATATTTTCTCCTTCGTTGATGATAATAGGCACAATACAAATAATCTATGCAGCTTCAACATCTCTTGGGCAACGTAATTTAAAAAAAAAAAGAATAGCCTATTCTTCCGTATCTCACATGGGTTTCATAATTATAGGAATTAGTTCTATAACCGATACCGGCCTTAATGGGGGCATTTTACAAATAATTTCACATGGATTTATTGGTGCTGCACTTTTTTTCTTAGCGGGAACTAGTTACGATCGAATACGCCTTGTTTTTCTCGATGAAATGGGTGGAATAGCGATTCTAATGCCAAAAATATTCACTCTTTAGTAGCTTTTCAATGGCATCTCTTGCATTACCTGGCATGAGTGGTTTCATTGCGGAATTAATAGTATTTTTTGGATTAATTACCAGTCAAAAATATCTTTTAATACCAAAAATACTAATTACTTTTGGAATGGCAATTGGAGTCATATTAACTCCTATTTATTCATTATCTATGTCACGTCAAATGTTCTATGGATATAAATTATTTAACATTTCCAACTCTTTTTATTTTTTATTTTTTATTTTTTATTTTTTTTTTATTCTGGGCCGCGAGATTTGTTTGTTTCGACTGCTGTCTTTTTACCAGTAGTAGGTATTGGTATTTACCCGGATTTTGTTCCCTCACTATCAGTTGAAAAAGTAGAAGCTATTTTATTCAATTATTTTTATAGATAGATTTCCTTTCATTTGATGAAATGCAAAAAGCAGTTTTCTTTACATACACTACTAGAAAATCCGTCCTTTTTGGACGCTTTTTAAGCTTTTTTCGACGCTGAAAAGCGTCGAAAATATATTTCTCGACACTACAAAAAAGCATCGAAAAAAGCGAGTCCAGAAAATTAGGTGTCATAAGAAACAAAAACTTTTGCATGTACCCGGTTTACAATAATTTTATTGTACATCGAATATTTTTGCAAAAAGTGACCCTTTTTTCTTACAAAAGTGACCCTTTTTTTCATAAAAGTGACTCTTTTTTTCACAAAAGTGACTATTTTTCACAAAAGTGATCCTTTTTTTTCACAAAAGTGACCCGTTTTTTTCACAAAAACGCACTAATGTTTGCCGACGTCGCCGCCATATCCATTAGTGGCGGGTTGCATCCCTGTCATAACATTTACACTAGCAACACAGTAAAAACTAGCTCCAATCATTTGATCACATTTACCAAACATAGATCAATAAGAACACACAACCACAATTTGTTTAAATAGAAGAATTGTAACAAGAAATCAATACAGTATGGAAAAAAAATCAACTGCTTTGTAAAAAAGAGGAGCATTCCATCATTCCTAAAATAAAGCATAGTAGTATAGGAGTAATATTCAACAATTTACTCAAGATTAGAGTTATAAATTTGCGATTGATTTGGTGAAATTATCAATCTCCATCTTCCCCAAATCTCACCAAATCAACCAGTTAAGTGAACATTATATCTAATTATTGTAGTATCTCTTCTCACATTCAATATAGAATGAAAGAGAAAAAAGATTGAGGGTATAAAATTAATGTAGTATATCAAAATTAGGGAGGAGAGAGAAAGTGGGAGGAATTATGAAGTTTTGATTATCATCGCAGCATTGAAATTGGAGGAAAAGATAATTGAAGAGTTGGATTAATCTTTAAGATTTAGAGCAAAAGTAGTGTTGGAGTGGAGAAAGATGGCGATATCGTCAAGTATCAGTTCCTTTAAATGCCATGAACCTTAAAAGAGGAAGGAGAAGAAGTCGCCAGCAACCGCCATTCAATAAATAATGTAAACCGGATTTTTTGTAAAGTTTGTGCATAAGAAAGTGTCGCAAATCTCGACGCTATAATTTGTCCAAATTTTTATACGAAGCGTCAAAATTGCAGTAGTTGGCGCACCTTCTCAAATTTAGTGATGCTTTAGTGATGCTTTTTTATGTCTAGCTAGAATCTTGTAATTAGCAACGCTTTTTTGTGCCCACAATTTCATATAATTGATGTTTAGTAATTTGGCAACGCTTTTTTCTGTCTATATTTTCTTTGTTGGAGACGTTCTTTTCTTTTCCATATCTTTATAAAAATATCTTAGAATGTATCAACGAATAAAAATATTTCACACTGAAACTAGTAGTACCAATATATATTTACAGCAAAGTAAGGCCATTTTTTTTTAATTCCATTTAAAAATATTATAGTGCATGTACAATATCTCTCAATGTAATGAGTTCTCTATTACAAAAAGCATGATTCAAACTTTATATACTTCATTCGTGACTAGTTGTAATATAATGGAACAAAACTACTCATTTCTTCCCAAAAAGAACTTGAATCAATCTCCAACTTAGCTGCTCCTTAATTTGCTTGCAAGGGGGCATTAAGAAAAGTTATATTGTGACCAATTGTTGGCCTTGAATTCACAACACATCCTTTGATGTTTCTTGATCATTGGACAGGAGCAACGATAGTAAGGTGGAGCGATAGCAGATGTAGCGAAATTAAACTATGGTTGTGGTATTCCTCTGGTTCACAATCAGCAAGAAAAATCAACATCATTGATAGGTAGATATGCAGAAGCATATAAACAGTTTGAAGAAATCAGAATCACAATGCACGAAAACTGCAACGAGCAAATGCAAAAGATACATTTCCTTTTAATGGAGAGAGGGAAGCTAGGTGGATAACAGAGGGAAAGTAGTAGTTTCACACCTGAAACTTCAGTAGGGCCAGTCACTCATATCCATGTCTGAGTTAACAAAGTTTTTGATAAACTTGTGTAAAGAAGACGGAAAACTGCACAGCTCAATAGAAAATGGTAGTTAAAATATAGTAGATAGCACTAGCTTCAGAGCAACCATAGGGGACATGTTGCACTTAAACCCCTCTTACACAGAAAATCAATTCAAGGCATATTATTTGTCTAATCTTCTTAATTAAACATGTCATATATACATATAATGGACATGGGATTGCATCAACCAAATCGTATAGTTCAATATTCAATCCAATTTATAGTTTGAAATCGGATTCCAGACATTAACTAAATTCAAAGTCAAAAACACAATTCTAAACTTATGCTTGATTGAAGACATAAATCTTCCATCTAAAAATTCAACCCAAGTCTATAAGATTTGAGTAGTATTACCAAAATACAACAGAAATTCAAATCATAACAATATTTCAGGGAATAAAGGTTGGAACTTTTGCTTGATTATAGTATATTACGGAGTAATGCCAAAGATCCTCCATTTCATTCTCTTGTGTCGTATGTTGTATGGAAATTGTCTAGCATCTAATTCAACTCTTCTAAAGTATTTCACTGATGGAGCTCACTGAAAATCTATTGGGAAAATTCATACACACATCATAGTTAATACATGCATACTATCTTTTAATGACACATAACTCAGAGAAGACAAAGTAAAGACCTTGTTGTCCATACGCGAAGGAGAACCTGCATAAGGAAATTACTGTTTAGAAATAGGCCAGCATTGCCATATCGAGTGATTATAGAAGTAAAAATGAAATAACTCAATTCGGTAATAACTTTTCTTTGTCAAAGCTATAGCCCAATTAGTTCACCAAATTAAATTTATAGTCTAAACAATAACAATGGCCTTTTAACCAAACTCTTGTTCAATAGGATAATGCAATAAAATCGGCCTTAACGTCAACATTACCAAGCAGAAACTAAGTTCTAGGCAAACTGTTCACAAAATCTTCACTCCAAAATAAAACCTTTGCCTTCATTAACCTAAGAAATTAAAGTGGTATGGATGGATGTCTAGCTAGAAAATAAGGGTCCAAAGCACATTTATTCCGTTGAAGCCCTACTTTGTTCTATAGCCAATTAACATGATGGACAATCAACTGACCACTGAGTCACCCATAACAAAGAGTGATCAAATAAAACTCCAAAAAAAAAAAAAAAAAAAAAATCCTAATGTTTTTTAGCACAATTTATATTCGTATGTAAATCCTACATAAACATGCCAAACACATGACTATTGAATTTAATTCATGAAAGAATCTATTTAGTTTTTAGAAAATTATTAGAAATTATTCCAAGAAATACAAAATTAGACAAGATGGAGGAAAGTATATATAATTAAGATGGATTGATTTAACACTTACATAGAGTTTTGAATGCATAAACCGATTTAGCTGGCCCCTTAATACTCTGCATTAAATACAAAGATACTAGTTTTTTTTTATATATTATAACACCAATCATTATCTAGCATAAGTGAATCACAAATTTGAAAAATTATAGAGTTGTATTATAGAATACTCTGAATTACATACAAAGAGTCAAAGACACTAGTTCTACAATCTGATAGAAGGAACGTTTGTCTTTTCGGTGTGGGCTTCGAGCGAGGTAGCCATGTCATCTCAATCTTTCATGATTCAAGAGCTTAATTACATTCCTGTATAATAAGACTAATATAGTTTTATGAATCTAAACAATAGAATAAAAAAACGCAAATTATTATCTTTTCCCATTACAAAACGCAACCCAGAAAAATTAACACTGTAAATATATTATCAAATAGAGTCACAAACAAAAATAAACCCAAATCATGCTTCAAACATAGGATGATAAAAGGCTTTGAAATTGAATTAAAAAGCAGCAAACAATTTAACATAACAATATAATGTATACAAACAATCCCTAAAATTATGCTCTTCATGAATTCAACCCAGATCTGAGTAATTTGACCAATATTTTGAGATATTATTGAAAAATTAAAATCCAAAAACAATTTATAAGATACAATTCGAAAATTAAACAAACCTCAATAATATCGACATAGAGAAGGATGAAATTGATTACTCCGTACAATTGAAGACGAGTGGAGAAACTTCAGAAAACATAATTATGAGAGACGCAAGGAGAAAGAAAATTTGTGATCGAAATTTAGGCCATGACTCCATGAATCCATTTGTAGAATTCAAATCGAATAAAGGAAAAGGAATACAGAGTAGTTAGGGACTTAGGGTTAAGAAAATAAGAATATGAGTTGGGGGTATGTGATGAATTGGAGGGGCGGTTTTATTTTTTTATCAACTCCGTGGTTTCAGCTAATTGGGTCCACGTGCGAGGCACATGTTACCATTCTCGACGCTTTTTGATGTCGAAAATTACTAATTTTCGACATCAAAAAGCGTCGAGAAAACACGGATATCATAATTTACGATTGACACTCTTGCCCCAGTGTCGAGGCCATAGCGTCGATAAAATGCTCTTTTTGTAGTAGTGATAAGACGAAGCAAGACAAAATTGGAATTCGAATCAGGCATTTTTAATGTTTGTGAGAACCATTTAAATCATGATTTAAATGGTTCTCACCTGTTTCTAAGAGACTTGCTTATGACTTGTACTATAATCTGTATTCATAAGGTCCTTTCTTCCATTTAATTAAGCGTTAATGTAAATGAGCCATAACTATGTAGCCCTATTCCTAATATATTAACCCCAAAATAGCAAATCCAAATTATAAGAAAGCCTATAAAAGCCACAATTGCAGAATTTGCACCTCGAAAATTTTTATTTGTTCGAATATGTAAATAAATTGCAAATATGGTCCAAGTAATAAATGCCCAAGTTTCCTTTAGGTCCCAATTCCAATATGATCCCCATGCCTCATTGGCCCATACTGCTCCTGAAAGAATACCTATGGTTAAAAAGATAAATCCTAGACTAATAACATGATAACTCCAATGATCCAGTTGTTCAATCAATTAGGACCTGTAATAATTTCGAACAGAGGAGGGCAAAACATTTTGTACAATATTGCCTTTTTCATTTATGTATTGAACCTCACTGAAGAAAAATGAGTCATTTAATAAAAGGTTTCGTTTATCAAAAACCCTTATAACATCTTTTTGAAATAGAATGATTAGAAGTGTTACAAATAATAATGATCCGAATAAAAGAGCTGCATAACCCAATACCATCATACTTACATGCATCATCAACCACTGGGATTAGAGAGCGGGTACTAATATTCCGGATTGATGCATTTCAGTTAAGAGGCCCGATGTAGCGAATCCTTAGGTAAAAATAGCACTTGGTGCGGTTATTGTACTTAAAGAGTTTTTCTTTTTTTTTTTAAAATAAAAAGGGGGAATCATATAAATAAGGTAGAAACTCCAAGAAAGGAATATTAATGATTCATATAGATCACTTCCAAATAAAATTCTTTACTCTTCTAAAAGATATAATTACTAATCCTAATTCCACTAGAATTTAAGATAGCCTTCTAGATTATTCTAGAAAATTAAAATCAATCCTAATGACTTTAGGAATATTAATTAATGGGCCCTCCACTTGATTATTGGGCCGCATATAATCATTTTGGGCCTAATTTAGTATTTTGGCCATAACTTTCTCATTATTCATCGGAATCGGGCTTATAATATATCGTTGGAAAGCTCTTTTCGAGCCCAATCCAACTACACTATTATTGGACCCTCATCATGGACCAAACTAAATTGGACTGTACATTTTCCATAAATAGAGTAAGAAAAGAAGTATTTTCGAAAACAGAAAAAAATATTTTTTATTAAAATAACCGCACCACAAGACTTTTCACATTTCACTTTGTTCAATAATCAAATGACGTGAAAGATATTCATCATTGGGTTTGGTTTTTTGGGGAGACACAATCAGGTGTCTGCAGAAGCCCCCACTTTGACTGAGTTTGGAGAAACGCAAGTTTTGAAAACAAAAGTCAAAGTAACGATAGGGACGGAGAATGATTCAGAACGTTCTGCAATCCTAAATCATTCTTGTAACGCCGATACCTGCAAACTAGTGTTAGTCAAACAGATAAAGAGTTAAGAAACACGTATCTTGCATCGTCGAGCACACGTCTCTGGGGTAACCAAATTTTGTTGTTGTATTTGTTGTGACGACTTCCACGATACCTTACGAACTCCATCTGAAGGTAACAGTACCTCGCTATCTTCATTTTTTTGTGACAATCCTCGGTGATGAAGGTAACAGTACCTTGCGAACGCCATCTGAAGGTAACAGTGCTTGCTTGTGAACCAATACCTCGGTGATGAGCCAGTACCTAGGCACTTTAAGTAAAGTGAGATAATCAACGTCAGGCCGATCACTTACTGCGATTGTAATGGAGCCGACTACTAATCATGTCAATTTGCTTATAGGGGATAACTGGCGTACCAAGGAACCCTTTTTGCTGAATAAGGTCCACATAATCATTTATGGAGCCTAGGAATTACATCGCTGAGGAAAGGAGAGCCAGCGCACGCTGCCACGTGTCATCGCGGCGTGCCAGGTTGGCGCGACAGCTCCGTCGCGAAGTGATGATTCCATCGCAGCGCGATAGAGTCGGGTTTTCGAAATAAAACCCCTTCTTCTTCCTCATTTTTCATTTGCCTTATTTTTGCTCGATTTTCGCTCAAACCTTCAAATCACTCGTTCTTGCTCATTTGTCAACCAAATTCGCTCAAATTTGTTGCAAATCGAAGCTCTCGATCTCTAGTTTGCCGATCTATGTAAGTTTTGCTCCAACTCCTCCTAGTTTGGAAGAATTTCATGTGTTTTATTTGCGAATTTTCGAAAAATGCAAAACATCTTTTGCTTATTTTGCTTTATTTGTCAAATTTCTTGCCATGAAATTGCTTGTTTACACTTGTATATCACCTTAGGAGTGTTTTGAGACTTGTTTGACTCAATTTGGTGAAGAAACAAACGTTTTGCCATTGTTGGGCTCTTTGAGTTCGTAAGATCAATGTGGCTTGTTCTTCGCGTTTTTGCTAGCTATTAATACTCAATTTGTCACAATATTTGTCATAGTATTGCAAGAAATTGTTTGAATGCTTGAGAATTTTATTTTTGCTCGAATTAAAAACATGCTCTGTTTTTTAGTACTACGTACTCTGTTTTTTTCGAACATAGTATCATGTGGCTAGGCGAACCTTAGATACTATAGACCCTTTTATTTACTGTTTGCTTGCATAATTAGCATGTCTCGATGACGCGGTTCTGGCTCACGCTCTCGTGGGGCTCACCGAGAGGACGTGCCTCTCGACACCGGCAAGAGGACTTCCACTAGCCTTGGGGAGTTCCCTGAGTGGGATGGGCACAACTAGTACTTCGCGCCCTAGTTTCACATTTCAGAGCGTGTTCGACTCAGGATGACTGACGAGCGAGTTCGTTGCTCGGTTCAGGTAACGACACCATAGGACAGTTGTACGATTCTTACTTTTGCAACAACGAGGAGTTGCGTGCGTTGTGGGAGTCTTGTGGTTTGACTTCTTTGCTGCAGACTACTTGGGGTCTTTATTCTTTGAATTCGAGCCATTTCTTGGTTCGCGCTTTGGTGGAGTTCTTTTGGGACACCACCAACACGTTCCACTTTCCTTGAGGTGAGATGACTGTCACTCCCCTTGACTTCTCTGTGATCACCGGATCAGAGTTCCGGTCAGTTGCAGTTCCTTTTGGTAGTGATACTACCCTCTTCTCTCCTGAGGCAGATGAGCTACTAGGCCCCATTGTTATTCGGGCCCGCGGTCAGTCTCGACCGCTACAGATGAGTAGCAGATCTATTTGGCGGTCTGTGCTAGTAGAGGCTTTTCGGGATGATGTGACCACCTCGGAGCAGTGGGTGCGCATTTTTTTTTTATTCTTGTGTCAGGGTCCTTCTCTCCTGACAAGGGGAGCCGAGTGCTACTATACTATTTCCCTGCTCTCCGCAACCTTCGAGCGATCGAGACTTTTAATTGGCCAGCTTGGCCTATGCTGACTTCCTGTTGGGGTTGCGACTCGCCTGCCCTCAGCGTACCTTTAACGAGGAGGTCACACTCTCTAGCTTCTGGAGGGTTGTAAAGGTATACTCCATTCCTCTTGGCAATAGGTTTCTTTTGACTTTAGCTTTTGCCGACATTTTCGTGTTGTTACAGGTGTGGTTCTACGAGTATATGCCATCTTTGGCACCAACCAGGCCTTCACCTCGAGGGCTTCCGGTTGCTGCTAGCTAGGGTGGCTGTTATACCGACCAGACTGCTACTGCCCTTGTTAAAGAGTCGCTTCTCTCGGTATGCATTACTCGCCATTTTCATTTACTCTTCTGAATAGATTTCCTACTCATGAGTGTTTGTCTTGCAGGGACCTGAGGTTAACTTTCGTCCATGGGCTTATTTTGACGTCCCCACGCTAGCTGTTCAATACACAGCTCAGCGGCGCTACTTTCAGGGGACATATGATGTTGTGGTATATTTGGGCTAGAGAGTTGCGATCCAGCACTCTTCGGAGTCTTTTGTTGTTCCTACCCGTCCTCCACGGCATATGATGGACCAAACGGGCCTGAGATTTTATATGGGTAGGTCTCCAGCTGGTATAGAGTGGCAGCGTCATAGCCATTCGAACCGGATTTATGGCGAAAGACTTCTGCCACGGTTGGCTCCACCACCTTGCCCGTTAGAGGAGGAGCAGGTATGTTTTGCATCATTTGATTTATTTCCTTTGGTAGCCCCAAGGAAATTCTAATCATTTAGATTTTATTCTTGCAGGCTACGGCGACGCCTGCGGAGTTTGTACCTCCACCAGTGTCCATTACTTATGAGGGGTCTTTCGGCCCGGTTAAGGAGATGATTCCTCTGGCCCCTAAGGCGTGGCGCTTTGTGGAGAGGTCGATACCTCATCACCAGACCTGGGTGAGTCATCTATTTTCATTTTGTTTGCATGCATGTTCTTTGATTGTTCCTGTCTTTATTGCTTGGCAGTTCTCCAGCGAGGTGATGACGAGGATGGCGAGAGGCATGGACGCCTTTCGTTATCAGCTCGTGAGGTTGAGTCACCGAGCTAGCTGTCGTCGTGCAAGCGACGGCATGGAGGTATTTCTCTTTGACTCTTATTTTATTTGTTTTACTCATTTTTCTTGCATTTTGACTCGGCTTATTTTTCTATTTCAGCCTGTTCCTCCATCACGTACTCGTACGAGACTTGAGGATCGGGGAGAGAGATCCGGGTCTGGCTCGAGGCGTCGTCGTACTTCGGCCGGGAACCAAGGCGATTGAGCGGGGTCGGATCAGACGGTTGTAGTGGAGGGTTCCAGGTCTTCTTTCGAGGGTGCATTGAGGAGGCCGACTGGCTAGGGAGGCCCGACATCAGCTCCATTCGTGGGTGGTGGGACGTACGAGGTTGGCTCGTCGTCGCAGCAGCCACAACAGCCTCAACAGCTGGGACCTCAGCAGGGTGAGCCAGGATGGGCTGGCCCTACTCTTTCGCTTCCAACTACTAGTGATCCTGAGGCTGGTGGGGGATTGATTCCGTGGACTATGCAGTTCTTAGATGCATTTAGTGTTCCTCCGTAGTTGCGTCCTCCGGGGCCGTAGTTGTACCTTTTGTTTTTTTTATTTGACTTTGTACGACTTTTCTTTATCTGACACTTATGTTAGATATATTGTACATACATCCTATGATTATTAAGTTATTTATCTTTTTATATTTTTATTTTTCATTTTATGTGCATGTAAGTGTGTGCAAAATTGTGATTAATTTTTGCGCAAAATTTTTTGTCATTTTTATTACTAATGGAGGGTATCCGACTTCCTCCTCCAAAAAGAAAAAATGAAAAATAAAATTGAGTTCGACCAAAAATAAGCTTAAAATTAATTAAACTTAAAATAATCAAAAGGGGATAAGTGTTTGAAAGAAATTGCCAAAAATAAGTTTGGATAAGGTTTTGAAAAGAATCAAAACCGTAAAGTCAAAGTACAAATCCGAGTCAAATTCGGATAACACACGGTCAGCTTAGCGCGTTACTCTGACGCAGTAAAAATTGAACCATCGCGGCGCGATGGTCTTATTTCTCCGAATTCTCCTGGGATTCGGTTTTCGTCAGGTTCTGTTTATAAAAAGCCCCCAAATTCATCGATTACAGCATAATTCGAACATATTAAAAATATTTAGCTCATTAATATTCACTCAAAATAGCCATGTCTAAGACTTTTAGTGATTTTACTCGTGAGTGGTGCTGGTCTTTGACTGCCAAAGAGAGGAAAGAGCTTGACTTTTTCCACTTGGGGGGTTTATATGGTATCAAGGGGGTAGATCTTGACATAGATTTTATTTATACCACCTTAAATATTGGGATTCAAATACCCATTGCTTTAAATTTGGTTATGATGAAATGTGCCCTTTATCGGAAGAATTTGGTGCCATTCTTAGCTTCCCCTCTTCACATCTTGTGGTAATTCCTAAGGTAAGCAAATATTATTATAAAAATTTTGAGTGTTTCCTTAACCTTAGAGCTAAGATAGGAACTTAAAAGACATAATGTATGGGAATGTAGTAAATTTGAAAGAATTTGCATGCTTTTATTTTGATAGACCACGCTCTGAGTCTTTTCATGTCTACAGGAGAAGGGCTTTCCTCTTTTGCATGTTTAGCCAATATCTTCTTACTAGTGGAAACATTCATGAGGGTCAAGTAATTTTAACATCTGTCATGGAGCAAATTGAATCAGGGAGACCAATGCCCTTCATTTGTTAGAGAAACTATGCTTAGTTTAGATGAACTAAAGAGAGATCCGAAAGCACCTCTTAGAGGTTCTCTAATATTATTACAGGTAGAAAATCAATACTTTTAATTTTGTATAGTAATACTAATTTTTACATTGAATCTTTGCAGATTTGGCTAATGGAAAGGCTCTAATTAATTAGCCCTCCTGATAATATTGAAAAGTATACACCAAATTGCCTTGTAAGAAGGAAGAAACGCTTCTCCATAAAGATGGGCCGCCGAGAGTGGAGTAGAATCTTTGAAACTCGCGACTTTTCCATTAAATGGGTTGTTCCATGGTGGAAAATTGAGAAGATGGTTGGTGTCAATAAACAACCTTTTTGTCGCCTTCCAAGTTTGTCTAAATTAACCTTTTACTACCCTTCTAGAGTAAAAAGACAATATGGCCTTGCTCAAACCGTTCCTTCCGGGGATCTTCGTCACCCTTATGACTTTCCCGTTTTACAAGATATAGAAAGATTTGATGACTATTGGTGTGCCAGACCTTTGTGGGAAGTTGTTACCCAAAAAGTTCCTCTTTCTTTGTCTAGAGATGTGAAGCAGTGGTTACTTGATAGATCTCAAAAGGACAAGAAAAAATTCCGAAACATGTACAAGACTAGTGTTAAAGATCGTCTAGGAGATAAGAAAATTCCTCCTAAATATTGTCTAGGTGCAAGAATTGAATTTAAGACCCCTATTATTCCTAAGAAGAAAAATACTACTAAGGGCAAGGAGAAAAGAAAAACTGACTCCATAGAAAAGAAAATATGGGTTGAAAAGAACATGGTGTAATGGCTATAGGAGAAACTATTGACACTAAGATTGTGTGCAGATCTTCTAAGGGATCCCTATTGGTGAAAGAGATGGATGATGAAGAAGAGGCGGAGAAGAATTGGAAAAGGGCCAGAAAAGAGAAAACAGATTAGAGCATTGCTTTTACTATCAATTTATTAGTTAATTTTTATTTTCAAGTTAATTTTATTTTTAAGCCTTTGTTTTAATTCCATCAATAATGTAATTTTACTTTTATTAATGCAATTTTCAGCTTTTAAAATTAAATTGACTTTTTTACATTGAATTATTTTGTTAAAGCAATGAAAACAACTTGAATTAATTTCGAAAATTGTTCGAGTACGGAAGTCAAAAATTTCCCGAAATACACCGAAATTTGCCCAGATTGACGAAAACGAACTGGCACCGGAATTTTGGATTCATCGTAGCGCGACAAACTTGTCGCGGCGCGATGGATTTGTCGCTGTGCGACAGATCCTGTCGCGGTGCGCTGGACTGGAATTCTGTGCGTCGTTCGCACTGTGTTGTCGTGTCGACGAGGGAGTGCGAGGTTTGTAAAATTTAAAGTGGTCGCACCCTGGAAAGGGTTGCCTACGTATCCTTTCCTTAGGAATCACGCCAAACGTAGCTCTCTTGAGTATGTTACTCAAGTCATCATGGGTAGAATTTCTTAAGTTGGTCAAGATTCGTCATATTTGAGAATTCATTACCATCCATATCAGTTAGTTTTGCGGCACCTCCTGATAGGATAGTTTTGACGATATATGGTCCGAACCAGTTAGGCCTAAATTTGCCTCTTAGGTCTAGAACATTTCTCCTTAATGCTTTTAACACCAAGTCTCCTACTTTGATGTTTCTTGTCTTGACCATTTTATTAAAGTGTCTAGCCATGCGAGTTTGGTAGCATTGAGTATGATGTAGAGCTCCTATTCGTTTTTCATCAAGTAGAATTAGCTCTTCATATCTTGCTCTAGTCCATTCAACTTCATCAAGTTTACTCTCCAACGCGATGCGTAGGGAAGGTATTTCTAATTCCACAGGTTGTACGGCATCCATTCCATATACTAAGGAAAATGGCGTATTTCCAGTGGATGAACGAAAGCGAAATGGAGTTTGTCAGGCCAATCCTTGTAATTTTTAGTCATTTTTTCGATGATAGTCTTTAAATTCTTATTGGCTGCCTCTACTGCGCCATTTGCTTGAGGCCTGTATGGAGAAGAGTGATGATGTTGAATGACGTATTTTTGAAGCAATTCTTCACATTCCGCTTGAAAGCAAGTTCCATTATCACTTATCATTTCTTGTGGGACTCCACATCAACATATAATGTTCCTTTCGATGAAGAGTGCTACATGTTTTGCGATGAGTTTTGCATATGATGCCGCTTCAACCCATTTTGTGAAGTAATCAATTGCTACTAGGATGTATTTGTGGCCTCCTGTCCTAGGAGGAGTGATTTTTTCAATAATGTCTATTCCCCATGTTGAGAATGGCCATGGTGATGTATAGGTGTAAAGGAGAGATGGAGAAACATGTTGCAAGTTAACATATATTTGGCATTTAGGGCATCTTTTTACATATTGATGGCAATCCCTATTCATGGTAGTCCAATAGTATCCTTGTCGCATTACTTTTTGGGCTAGCATTTTGCCATTCATGTGAGTTCAACAGACTCCTTCGTGGATTATTCTCATTGCTCTTTGAGCTTCCTTTTTGCCTACACATAGGAGAGCTCTACCTTTAGGTACCCTTTTTTATGTAGCTTGTCATTTATAAGTAGATATTGGGAAGCCAAAAGTCTTAGCACTCGTTTTTCTCTCTTATCAGCGTGGAGTAGATATTCTCCTTAAGTGACATAGTTGAGGATGTCAATATACCAAGGTTCTTCCTCCTCTTCTTCTTCTCCTTGAACTACCTCATCATCTTCTATGGCTTGAGTATAAGCTGGTTTATGTCTTTTCTCTATTGTTAAAGGCATTTGTTTAATTTCCTTAGGAATTCTAACCATTGAGGCTAGCCTTGCCAAGGCATCAGCAAACTGATTTTCTTCGCTAGGTAAATATGTGTATTCTACTTTTCGAGTTGATCAGTAAGGGTTTCCAGGTATGTTTGATAAGGAGCTAAGCTTTCACTCCTTACTTTCCATCTTTTGGAAATCTAATTGATGATTAAAGAAGAATTTCCGAATATTCAAAGTTTCTTTACTCCTAATGCCAAAGCTGTTTCAAGACCTACCAAGCATGCTTGATGAGTGTCATTTATGGCACTCATTTGTTCTCTTTTAGTGTGATTTTAGATTGCTTTTATAGCTCTTTCCTATCCTTTTTCCTTAGTTTTGCTCCTTATTTCTTTAGTTTGCACTTTCCTTAGTTGATTTTTCCTTTTTCATGCATTTCTTGGTTTTTCTTGTCTTTTTCCCTTTATTTGCTTGTTTTCTTTAATTTTCAGGTTAAGATCGTTGTCCAAGGATTCCCGAGACTTCTTCTTGAATTTTTCATTGATTAGGATGCCTAGTGTTCTCCATTTGAAGCCCAAGTATGGAGATGTGCAAGTTCCAACTAACCTTAGGCCATCCTTTCAAGCCGTGGGGGCACCAATTCTAGTGTTGAACCTATCGTCGAGGTGCTTTTGGATCTTCCATGCTCCGTGTTCATCAAGAGCACCAAGTGGAGCGCACGAGGAGCATCAAGATGAAGGGGAAGGAGGCTGCTCTGTTCCCAGGCGCTGGCGCGCACGATTATGGCGCGGGCGCGCGTGGCCCTGCCGCGGCCGCGCCTGTTGCTCCCCCTGTTCCGTACCCATTTTTGCGCGACCACGCATCCTCTTGAAGAAGGTCACGCCTATACGGGTCTATTTTGGACGATCTAACTAATTTCTCTTTGTTAGTTCTACTATATATAAATTTTTCTTCTTTTTTTAGAGAATTGTTTTTTTGGGGAAAAAGAGGAGAGAGAATGAGAATTAGAGTTTTTAGAGAGAAGTTTAGAGAGAGAAACACTTGTTCTTAGATTTTTAGAGAGAGAAATTCATGGTTAATGATTGATGTTTGATGATTTTAAGCACATTTTCCTTTGATTTCATTAAAGTTTGTAAGGATTTCTTTTATTTTAATGCAATCTTTAGCTTTTGATTTCAATTGTTTGTTGATTATTCAAATTTGTTGATTAGTTGATTGAATTTGGTTTGATTGGAATGATGATGGTGAATTTGTTAATTAGCTTAGTTTTGATTTTGATTTCTTTCATGGATTGTGAGTAGTTCACTTGCTAAGGATGTGGTGAAGCATGTTTGAGTGATGGATCATAGCTAATTGGGAGGTTTTGATTGATTTAGCATTGTGATTAAAATGGTTGATTGATTTTGTGCATGTGTGTGATTAGTTAAAGAGTAGCTAACTTTAATTGTCATACTAGATTGCATTGTGTGCCTACATTGATACGGACCATTGATTTGTAGCTCACATTTATCGATCGAGCTTGGTTTGTGACGTTCCTAGTAGAGTCTTTCGTAGTTGGCGCTAGTTAGGCCTCTAGGAGATAGCTTGTCGAGCTCTTTTGATTGCATTGTCTATCTTCCCTCGCAATACTTGAATTAATCAATCTCCAACCCGATTGGTATGTGTCCATTGCAAGAATATGTGGATCCTAAATCCCTAGTGTTTGATATATTGATTTACTTTGTGTTTGGTTGTTTGTTTAGTTAAACTTAGATAGCCTAGATTTCCTTTTACGCATCGAAATAGCTTGACTTTGGCAATAGCTAACTTTTCCCCCATTCCTAGTGGTTCGACCCGAATTTGCCCTATTACTAGGTGTAGGTTTGGTTACAAATTTAGTTTTGATTGGAGGAATTTTAGTTTCAACGACCTAGAGTCCACCTCGCATCAAAAATGGCGCCGTTGCCGGGGAATGGCGTAGTTGTTTGTTATTGTTGTTGAGTCTCTTTCATTTTATTTCAAAAAAAAAATACAAAAATATTTTTCTCTTTAAGCTACATTTGTAGCCGTGCTACTAATTGTTTCTTTGAGATTGTATGCATAGGACAAGAGGAAGGACTTTAGTACCTTTTGATCCGGAGATTGAGAGAACAATCTCAAGGATAAGAGTTGCTAGACGATCCTTGAGTTCTAGCTCATCAAGTGGAGAAGAATTTCAAGAAGAAGAACAAAGAAGCATGGGTGAAGTACCAAGAGTTGCTTTGAAGGAGTTGGGAACTCCCGGTGCCTATAGATTTGTGAGTGGTATTGCTCCGCCAACAACACCGGCTAATGACTTTGAGATAAGGCCGGCGATGATAACAATGATTAAACGAAGGCAATTTAGTGGTGCCAAGAACGAAAGCCCACTAAATCATCTCAAAGAGTTTGAGAAGTATTGCAACACAATCAAGGTCAATGGGGTTTCTCAAGAATTCATAAGGCTCAAGCTATTCCCATACTCTCTAATCGGAAGAGCTTTGGAGTGGCTAGATAAGGAAGTGAAGCCTAATTCCTTGAGAACTTGGGATGAAGTCACCAAAGAGTTTCTTTCTCGCTTTTACCCTCAAAAGAAGACCGCCGAGGCAAGAACTCTAATCTAAAGCTTTAAGCAAAAGCCTAGTGAGAGTTTGTATGATGCTTGGGTAAGATACAAGGAGGATCAACGAGAATGTCCTCACCATGGAATCCCGACTTACCAAATCATACAAATTTTCTATGGAGGATTGAGTCCCCAAGGGAAGTCATGTCTTGATGCCAGAGCCGGAGGCCCGATTATGAACAAGACCGAGTAAGAAGTTGTTGATATCACAGAGGATGTAGTTCGTCACTACATGGATTGTTAAAAGGGGGAGAGAGAGAGTCTACAAGCAAAAGTAGCTCAATGGTCTATTCGGTTGACCATCTCAATGCAGTCAATAACTTGTCTTCCCAAATCTCAAACTCGGGGAAAAAGATGACATTAATCAAGGCCAAGCTAGAGAGTGCCTCTTCAATTACACCTAGTCTCCCTTCCCACATTAAGGGGAGAGGTACATCTTCTAGCTCTACTCCTCCTTCTACTTCAAGTAATATGCCAAGTGGATGTGTCTTTTGTGATGTTTGTGGGTCATATGACCATGACTCTTCTAGTTGTCCACATGCTTTTGAGAATTGTGATGATGTTGAAAACAATGATTGTGAGCAAGTTAATTTTGTTTCCAACAATAACAATGGACAAAAATTTGAAGGTCTAAGGAATTTTAGGACTAAGAATGCTCACCAACAAGGGAGTTTTGATAACTACAACAATGGTGGTTATAGGAACCAAGGAAATCAAGGTTTCTGAGGTAACTATAACAATCAAGGTTATAGTATTCAAAACCAAGGCCAATGGTATGGAAATCAAGGCCAATCTCATGGCTTTGGTGGCCAACACCAAAATTATGGCAATAATCAAGGCCGAGGTAATTGGAACAATCAAAATAGGGGCAATTTTCAAAACAACAATCAAAGGGGACCCCCACCCGGATTTGCTCCAAGACCTCAAGGCAATGGTGATAATTCCTATGCTCAACCCCCATCTTCCAAGACTACCTTAGAGGAGTTCATTGAAAATCAAACAAAAATTTTGAACACTTACATGGCGGTAAGTGACAAGAAGTTCAATGAAATGATGACACATAACAAGATGCTTGAGACCCAAATCACTCAACTAGCCAATACCTTGAAAGATTGTGCTAACCCTTCTTCATTGCCTTCTCAAGGAGTTGATCCTAAGAAACCCGTTTATTCTATTACCACAAGGAGTGGGAGAGTGCTTGAAGAGAGAGTTTCTAGGATGAGAAGAGGAGTGACTCAAGCGAGGAAAATGAGACAAGGTGTCAAGGAGTGTGAGCGAAGAGGAAGTTCAAGAGAAAAAGAAGAGTGTTGAGTCTAGCAAGACGAGTAAGAGTTTTAATGAGGAGACAAAAGAGAAAGAGAGGAAGCAAGATGAGGATTTCAAACCAAAACTTCCATACCCCCAAAAGTTCAATAGGTATAAGTTGGATGAACAATTAGGGAGATTTATCGAGATGCTTAGGAAGATTCATCTTTCTATTCCTTTCACCGATGTTTTGGGGAAATGCCTAATTATTCTAAATTTCTTAAGGAAATCTTGAGTAGTAAGAGAGATTGCAATGTAGTTGAACTTGTGAGTTTGGGGGAGTGTTGTAGTGCCTTTATCCATTCCTTGCAATATTAATGGAAAATTGTTTCAAAATGCCTTTTGTGATCTTGGTGCTAGTGTTAGCATCATGCCTTACTCCGTTTTCAAGAAACTTAAGTTAGGAGAGCTCTTTCCACTCAATAGGAAATTAATCAAGCATTGACAATCAACAACACTAAATTACCCCTTCATATTATTTATGGATCCCCATAAACCCTAGAAAGAAAACTACTCAGACATAATTAAAACTAAACTAATCAAAGCAATTAAAGGAGACATGATGAAAGAAATAAAGTAAATAGCTGAGATTAAAGAAGAAGAAATCGTTACCAAAGTAATCGGAATTAAAGAGTTGAATTAAGAACAAAGTTGTAGAGAGAAAAAATAATCTAAGTAGAGAGAGAAAGTCTAAAGGAGAAGGTAAAAAAAGAGTCTAAAAAAAAAGATACTAAACTTGCTTAACGGAAAAGTATTTATATTAAACAAGAATCCTAAACTAAACAAACTTAAACGATGATTAAAAATCTACTAATGCGAACACGCGCCTGTAGACACCCATTTGTGTCTCCCCAAAACCAAACCCAGTGATGAATACCTTTCGCGTCGAACCATAATCGAATGAAGTGAAAGTGGTTGAAAAGTCAAGTGATGCGGTTAGTTTTTGTTAAAATTCTCTTCTTTCTGTTTTCGAAAACCCACTCTATTTTATAAAAACGTCCATTTCAGTTTATTTTGGTCCATGATAAGGGTCCAATAATGGTGTATTTGGATGGGGCTCGAAAATACCTTTCCAACGATATATTATAAGCCCAATTCCGATGAATAATGAGGAAGTTATGGCCAAAATACTAAACTAGGTCCAAACCGGATTTTACCTACGACCCAATGATCATGAGGAGGGTCCAAAGGTTTAATCCTATTCCTAAACTAATTAGGATTGATTAGAATCTTCTATAAGTTTCTAAAATATCTTAATTATCCTTTTTTGAAAAGATAAGATCATAGAATTTGATTTGAATATAAACTTTCTTTTTTTAAAACTTTCCTAATTCTATTCGGATTTAAAGATGTTCAAAGATAGTCAGATATTATTTTCGTGCCTCATATATTTTATCCGAATTTTATATGGTTGGATAGATCTTGAAATTATCTTTCCAATGATATATTATAATAATAAATCCGAGCTATAACGAAAAAGATATGAAAGATATACGAAACTCTATCCAAAACTGACACCCGTCCTACTATTTCGTCCATATCTTTTTATCTACAAAAGATTTTAATCTGATTCGAATTGCATTTAAAAGTATACTTCAAGATCTTTCCAACGACATATTATATGACTTATTTGGACTTCTAGATCAAAAGATATGATAAAAACAAAATCCGCAAAAACTGTTTCTGTCGCCAAACGACAGGCTTGTCGCCTCGCGACAGACTCTGTCGCCTGGCGACAAGATAAATTTCTGGCGAAAAGGTCGGTTTGTTAGAGACAGCGTGTAGTTTTATTTCTTATCAAATTCTATGATTTTCTGGACTTTTTCCTTATAAATAGGGTCCGAACCTCTGTTTTTATCCATCAATTCTCTCAATCAACAATCAATTCACAATTATCAACTCTTCATCAACTTTCATGATCTCTTATTCACAATCATCAACTCTTCCTTAATTCTCTCTATTCTCTCTTGAGCAATATATGCTTTCTTTCTCTCTCTCTTTCTAAACTAGCTTTTTTACACACAATATTCCGCATTCACAAGACTTAGAGTCTCTGAACCAAGTTCGAAGTTGCCTTCGCCCTAGACGTGAAATGTTTGATATTTTCTGAGGGTTTGGTCCAAAACTAGTCAAAACTTTATTTAATTTGATTTCAATTTAATTCTTTAATTGTTCTTTATTATTTTCATTGAAGTTTACTAACTTGTGTATTTTGTTATTAGAAAGAGGTACGAGGCTTCAAAGTATGTAATCTTATTACTCTCTTTCAATGTAGAAAGCATGATTATTATTGTTTTATATTCCTAGTATCATGTTAGGATGTTATTTTATGCTTTCTAGTATCATGTTTAGGGTGCCTTTATCCTTTCTAATATCATGTTAGTGCCATGTTAGGTTTAAAGTTTTGATCTTTATTGTTTAGTGACATGCTAGGAGTTTGTTATTAATCTTGTCATGCCTTGGATCTTGCTATTATATTTAAGCTTTATTATGCCTTATCATGCTATTATCATTATTGTTATTGATTTATTATGTTGCTTGATATTATTTATGTTTTATTGTTATTGCTTAATCACACCTTTTATGATTGTTAAAGGGAATTTGTACTTGAAATCACGCTTAATAAGATAATTAATAATTTGGTTTAGGCTAATGTGATTTTAACTCAAGTGATCGCCAATAATAGTATTATTTGTGCATTAATATTCAACCAACATAGATAAACAGGTTAGGTTCAATATAATGTTTGTATGTTATTCGAAAAGCGCACATGAATACGAGCAGAACAAAGTAGAGGCCTATTTTATAGGGCGGGTCCTTTCTTTTGTAGATTGGATTCGTACCCTCATCCCCGGACCCTATTTGGTTCAAGACCTTATGGAGTAGTTGATGGTCCTTTTGGATTGTCTTTTGGGTTTACAAGTTCCTAAAACTTGTTGGCGACTCTTTTTGCGCTTTGTCTTTCCCTTTGGAACGCCACCGTACTTTAGTGTATGATCACAGTGGGGTTCAAGTTTGGGGTTATCGTAATGCTTGAAATATTCCCTACAGTTTTTGGCGACTCCACTGGGGAGGATTTCTATTTATATTCCTGAAATTTATTTAATTTTGGCAATTATTTAGAATGAGCGGATGAGACTTGAAAAATTCTAAGTATTTCATGTGCGTAATTTGATTAACATTATTGTCATATGCATTAAAAGGTCCTCATGGGAGTACCCCATGAGTCAATCCATAGGAATTTTACACGTAGGAAATTTGAGACATATCTTTCATGACTAGAATCGAAAAGATGATGCGAAATCTGGAAAATTCGAAGAACACAGAAACTTGCCAAGGCATGTAGGAACTAGCGTCTAGAAAACAGGGCTTGTCGCCCGTAAAAAGTTTCTGTCGCCTGGCGACAGAAGCTTTTTTGCGGCGACAGTCCCTGTAGTCTGGCGCCAAGTTCTTCCAATACCGAGCCAGGGGTCTGTCTTCTTGCTTTGACCATTTCTAGTGTTGTTGGCTCGATTTTGCTTATTGATTGAGTCATTTTCTCACTTTTCTGAACCCATATGTGTTCTACATATGGAAATAACCCTCTGGGGGTTCCTGCTTCACCTGCCCAATGGAATATCCCACGATCATGTGCAAAGTTCAGATTTGGGTACGTGTAATGTTTGTGAATCCACCAAACCATGGAGTCGAGTCCGATTTCATCTCGCACTCGCGGAATCCTGTCCATTCGCTCCAACCCTCCCGGTAGGCTTGTGTGCAATGCATATGGATTCTTAACCATGGACCTTTTTGACTTAACCCATATCCTCGAACTTTAGAGAACTAGAGCCATGGTTAGGTTGCAAACTCATCTTGTGACTATGTGAACTACTTGTGCACCCTTGCTTGTATTTATTATATATGTGCTAACCGTTTGTTTGACCTGTGATTAAGACTAAATAAATTGACTAATGACTAAAAGGACTTTGTCTAATTAATTAATTAATTTTGAATTAATTCAAGGCTAATAAATTAATCAATTCGACTTAGTACAACTTTAGGCATGTCCATTTAGAGTAAAATTACTGGAAACAGTCCAGATTAATGTTCCAGCAATGGCGCAGGAATTTGGACTGTGGCGCTGCAGTCTAGTGTCTGTCGCCTGGCGACAATTTTGTCGTCTGGCGACAGGCTCTAAACAGTGGCGACAGTCCTGTTGTTTTAGCGACAGTCCAGTTTTCTTTTGCTCGAGTCATCACGACGAGTCTAATTAACAGTCTACTAATCGGATTAATCAGTTTGTTAATGGTTCAAACCATGTTTAAGTCTTTAATTGAGTTTAGGCACTTAAAGTCCAATGGTCATACATTAAGAGTCAAAGACCTTGTTTAATTAATTAATTAATTAATTTGAACTAATGAATAAGCCTAAAGTCGAGTCATAGTTCCTTTAAGTCAACCCGGATTTTTATTCCCGCATACTGCACATGCGTCAACTTGTTTTGGTCATAGCCGGAGTTCTAGAAAGAATCACGAGTCGTATAACCTATGGATCTGTAGCCCCGAGTTTTATCTTTAATTTGGCGTTGGTTTCATCCCAATCAGAGTCACAGATTAAAAGTTATGACTAAAATACTACAGCCTGTCCAGTTTAATGCACATACGTGAAGTCTTAATTTAGTCTTTGCTTAAGTCTAGTCACATAGTCTAGCCACATGGTCATGACACAAGTCTTAAAATTTCACCTACACTCACTAGTCTTAGCACACACTTTGTACATGTTACCATGACCATGTCTTAGGTTCATGCATGAGTCGATTTTTCCGTCATTTGAGTGGGGGTCCATTCTATTCCTAATTCTATTCCTATTTCTTCATCTACATCTTCTTCCTTATTCTCCACATACTTTCTTCCATATTCTTCCATCCACATCATCTTTCCACTCTCCACATACTTTCTCCACACATATCATTCCCTTCATTCTTTCATGATCTTTTCCCATCTATGCATGTCGAATCAAGTTTGAGTCATATGATTGACAAAAAAAAAAAAGTAATGATGAGACAAAATACAAGACAAGCTTCTCACTAAGATTTCATGCTTTCTTCTTCTTATTTTCAAACCTTTCCCCAATAAGTCTAGCATAGGCACCCTTTGTCTACCTTAGATTTATTACATAGGTTTTTTTTTACTTTTTTCCTTTTAATAAAATGAGCATTTTATTTTCTTGAATATGATCATTGCATTGCATTGCCAAAAAAAAAAAAAATAATAAAAAAAAATCGCCGAATTAAGCACAAGGTATACCAATGATTTAAGGCACCCCTTGTAGCCATATCATATCTCTCACCCTTTAAATATATAATCCTTTTCTTGATAAATCACTTTGAGCCTCGTCTAACGATAGACCTTTCATTTTTCAACCCATATTTACCTAACCTTGGGATGGGATGGTGTGTAACTTATGCAAGTTCTAAATACATAAGCTTGAGTGATCTCAAAAGAATAAACTAAAAAATATAAATAAAAGTGTACAAAAGGGCAAGTGTTCCAATGTCTTGGGTATAAAAATATCTTTGATAAGAACATGTCTCAGATTGCGTCTCTTATCGAGTGCTCGGTACCGTGCCTGAGAAACATGAATGCCAAGTGAGTGATAGACCGCATGATCGGGATTGCCCACACTTATAAAAATAAAAAAATGCAAAAGCAAAAAAAGAAAAGAGCAAAAAATAAAAAAAAAAGAAAGAAAGCTCAAAAGTGAGAAAAAACCTCAAGCATAAAAATACAAAGATTCAAAAGCAAGGTTGCACACCTTGGGGGGCTTATTCAGGGTCTTGAGCCTTTATCCCTTTCTTCTCTAACCTTTAGCCTAACCACGTTACAACCCATAAAAAGACCTTTTTGAGGTATACACACACTTGTGCGAGGTTCGGCTAGAGCTACGTTTGGCCTGATTCCTAACGGATACGTAGGCAACCTCATATTGAGGTGCGGCCATAATAAAGATGCATTCATTTTCACATTCACACACTTACACCATGATCATATCAAGGGATTTCCAATGCTAATCCCTATTTACTTAGAGCTAGACTTGGGGGCTTGATCCTTACATCATTAGCCTACCTAGCCTAAGAGTCATCATTATTTGACTCTTATCAAATAATACCTTTCCATACACTTAGCCTTTGCAGCCTAACTTTAGTGTCACTTTCACACACATCACAGATACATGACCAAATAGACTTCCAATTAGGAACCCTTTGTCATGAAGTCTTAGCATAACGTTGAAGCATGCTTTGTCAAAATCACATATCACTCATCACTTATAATCATCATTGTATCAAAGTATGAAGTACTTAGCCTCCGTGCCTAAGTTACCTAAATACTTTCATAATTGAGTCAACTAAGATAGTTTAGGATGAATTAATCCTTATACCTTGAGGGATAGTATCAAATGCATATACTTGATTAAGCTCATTCAACATGCACCATTTAACACTTCGATTCTTTTTCGCGTCTTTCTTTTTCGGGAGAAATTCGGTACCCTCCACAAAAATGACGGAAAATTTTTGTTTTTGAGTTATGTACACATCGAGTCGAGTGCACACACGAGTCACACGCAGTTGAGTCATCATTAAGTCAAATTTCACACCTTAAGTCATGCCAAGCCACATGTGTCAAACAATTTGAGTTAAGTCATGTCAAATTAATGAGTCAAGCAACACTAAGCCTTAGGTCAACCCTAAGATAATAAAAGATGAGCAAAGTCCTATAGTCTGAAATATAGATGCAGGTACATTCCAGCGAGCAAGAATATTCCCGGATTTTTTCGAAAAACTGCGAATATAGATGTATGAAACTTTTCCAAGATGAGAGAAGTTTGAGCAAAATTATATGGAGATGAAGAGCCTTAATTTGCAAAAGATTTGAGCAGATTTGGTTGTAAGGAAACGACCAAATTGAAAGTTCGGAGCGATATCGCGGCGACAGGCACTTTTGGCTTGCGCTGGTGCAGCGACAGGTCACGTGGCTTCATGATGTGGTCATATAGACCTGGCTCAGCAATTTTGGGTTCCTTGGTACGCCAGTTAGCCTCTATAAGCAATTTGACATGATTTAGTAATCGGCTCGATTACAATCAACAATAAGTGATCGACCTGACAAAAGATCGTCTCACTTAGCTTAAAGCGCCTAAGTATTGGCTCATCGCAAGCACCAAAATAACGGTTCACAACGATTTCAATTCCTAGGATGGAAGAAGATTTGAAGATTCGAGATGACGGAGCCTTCAACAGGGGGCTTTAAGATTAAAAAGAGTCTATTGCTTGGATTTAAGAAGGACGGTTTGAGATGAAGCGACCTTCAATAGCTTTCACTATGATTGGGGAGGTTATTATTTGAGAAGAACGATTCAAGATGAAGCGGTCTTTGATAGCTTTCGCTAAGATTGCGAAGGTTATCACTTGATTTGAGAAGATAGCACGAGATGAGCAATCTTCGACAACGCTCGCTAAGATTGTGGAAGTTGTCACCAAGATTTGAGAAGATAGCACGAGATGAGCAATCTTCGACAACGCCCGCTAAGATTGTGGAAGTTATCACCTAGATTTGAGAAGATAGCACGAGATGGGCAATCTTCGACGACGTTCGCTAAGATTGTGGAAGTTGTCATCAAGATTTGAGAATATAGCACGAGATGGGCAATCTTCGACGACCTTCGCTAAGATTGTGGAAGTTGTCATCAAGATTTGAGAGGATAGCACGAGATGGGCGATCTTCGACAATGTCCGCTAAGATTGTGGAAGTTGTCACTTATATTTGAGAAGAGCGGTTTGTGATGAGGCGGTCTTCGACAACATTCGCTAAGATTGTGGAGGTTGTCACCTAGATTTGAGAAGAGCGGTTCGTGATGAGGCGGTCTTCGACAACATTCGCTAAGATTGTGGAGGTTGTCACCTAGATTTGAGAAGAGCGGTTCGTGATGAGGCGGTCTTCGACAACATTCGCTAAGATTGTGGAGGTTGTCACCTATATTTGAGAAGAGCGGTTCGTGATGAGGCGGTCTTTGACGACATTCGCTAAGATTGTGAAAGTTGTCACCATGATTTAAGGTAAAGCTCGAGATGTAGCAGCAATGATAGACAGCGTTCCCTAGGATGTGGAGAGTTGTCAAAAATCTTGGAGATGGCGAAGTAAGGTCACCTTCGATGGTCCCTCAAGGTAAAGAAGAGATTGTCTATAGCGGCGATGCACTGCCGTGGCGACGTACGGCCACAACCCTGAAGATGACGGCATACAGTTATTTTCGACGATGTTCCCGAAATACTGTGGAGGATTGTCACCAAGAATATTGAAGGCGACGACATATGGTTATCTTCAACGATGGCGTTCACGAGGCACAGTGGAGGTTATCACAAGCAACAGCAAAATGGTTACTTTCAGAGACGTGTGCTCGACGGTGCAAGATACGCGTTTCTTAAATCTTTTATCTGTTTTAACTAATGATTGGTTTGCAGGTATCGGCGTTATAAGAATGATTTGGAATCGCAGAACGTTTTGAATCATTCTCCGTCCCTATCGATACTTTGACTTTCGTTTTCGAAACCTAAGTTTCTCCAAACTCAGTCAAAGTGGGGGCTTCTGTAGACACCCATTTGTGTCTCCCCAAAACCAAACCCAGTGATGAATACCTTTCGCGTCGAACCATGATCGAATGAAGTGAAAGTGGTTGAAAAGTCAAGTGATGCGGTTAGTTTTTGTTAAAATTCTCTTCTTTCTGTTTTCGAAAACCCACTCTATTTTATAAAAACGTCCATTTCAGTTTATTTTGGTCCATGATAAGGGTCCAATAATGGTGTAGTTGGATGGGGCTCGAAAAGACCTTTCCAACGATATATTATAAGCCCAATTCCGATGAATAATGAGGAAGTTATGGCCAATATACTAAACTGGGTCCAAACCGGATTTTACCTACGACCCAATGATCATGAGGAGCGTCCAAAGGTTTAATCCTATTCCTAAACTAATTAGGATTGATTAGAATCTTCTATAAGTTTCTAAAATATCTTAATTATCCTTTTTTGAAAAGATAAGATCATAGAATTTGATTTGAATATAAACTTTCCTTTTTTAAAACTTTCCTAATTCTATTCGGATTTAATGATGTTCAAAGATAGTCAGATATTATTTTCGTGCCTCATATATTTTATCCGAAATTTATATGGTTGGATAGATCTTGAAATTATCTTTCCAATGATATATTATAATAATAAATCCGAGCTATAACGAAAAAGATATGAAAGATATACGAAACTCTATCCAAAACTGACACCCGTCCTACTATTTCGTTCATATCTTTTTATCTACAAAAGATTTTAATCTGATTCGAATTGCATTTGAAAGAAGACTTCAAGAGCTTTCCAACTACATATTATATGACTTATTTGGACTTCTAGATCAAAAGATATGATAAAAACAAAATCCGCAAAAACTGTTTCTGTCGCCAAACGACAGGCTTGTCGCCTCGCGACATACTCTGTCGCCTGGCGACAAGATAAATTTCTGGCGACAAGGTCGGTTTGTTAGCGACAGTGTGTAGTTTTATTCCTTATCAAATTCTATGATTTTCTGGACTTTTTCCTTATAAATAGGGTCCGAACCTCTGTTTTTATCCATCAATTCTCTCAATCAACAATCAATTCACAATTATCAACTCTTCATCAACTTTCATGATCTCTCATTCACAATCTTCAACTCTTCCTTAATTCTCTCTATTCTCTCTTGAGCAATATATGCTTTCTTTCTCTCTCTCTTTCTAAACTAGCTTTTTTACACACAATATTCCGCATTCACAAGACTTAGAGTCTCTTAACCAAGTTCGAAGTTGCCTTCGCCCTAGACGTGAAAGGTTTGATATTTTCTGAGGGTTTGATCCAAAACTAGTCAAAACTTTATTTAATTTGATTTCAATTTAATTCTTTAATTGTTCTTTATTATTTTCATTGAAGTTTACTAACTTGTGTATTTTGTTATTAGAAAGAGGTACGAGGCTTCAAAGTATGTAATCTTATTACTCTCTTTCAATGTAGAAAGCATGATTATTATTGTTTTATATTCCTAGTATCATGTTAGGATGTTATTTTATGCTTTCTAGTATCATGTTTAGGGTGCCTTTATCCTTTCTAATATCATGTTAGTGCCATGTTAGGTTTAAAGCTTTGATCTTTATTGTTTAGTGACATGCTAGGAGTTTGTTATTAATCTTGTCATGCCTAGGATCTTGCTATTATATTTAAGCTTTATTATGCCTTATCATGCTATTATCATTATTGTTATTGATTGATTTATTATGTTGCTTGATATTATTTATGTTTTATTGTTATTGCTTAATCACACCTTTTATGATTGTTAAAGGGAATTTGTACTTGAAATCACGCTTAATAAGATAATTAATAATTTGGTTTAGGCTAATGTGATTTTAACTCAAGTGATCGCCAATAATAGTATTATTTGTGCATTAATATTCAACCAACATAGATAAGCAGGGTAGGTTTAATATAATGTTTGTATGTTATTCGAAAAGCGCACATGAATACGAGCAGAACAAAGTAGAGACCTATTTTATAGGGCGGGTCCTTTCTTTTGTAGATTGGATTCGTACCCTCATCCCCGGACCCTGTTTGGTTCAAGACCTTATGGAGTTGATGGTCCTTTTGGATTGTCTTTTGGGTTTACAAGTTCCTAAAACTTGTTGGCGATTCTTTTTGCTCTTTGTCTTTCCCTTTGGAACGCCACCGTACTTTAGTGTATGATCACAGTGGGGTTCAAGTTTGGGGTTATCATAATGCTTGAAATATTCCCTACAGTTTTTGGCGACTCCACTGGGGAGGATTTCTATTTATATTCCTGAAATTTATTTAATTTTGGCAATTATTTAGAATGAGCGGATGAGACTCGAAAAATTCTAAGTATTTCATGTGCGTGATTTGATTAACATTATTGTCATATGCATTAAAAGGTCCTCATGGGAGCACCCCATGAGTCAATCCATAGGAATTTTACACGTAGGAAATTTGAGAAATATCTTTCATGACTAGAATCGAAAAGATGATGCGAAATCTGGAAAATTCAAAGAACACAGAAACTTGCCAAGGCATGTAGGAACTAGCGTCTAGAAAACAGGGCTTGTCGCCCGTAAAAAGTTTCTGTCGCCTGGCGACAGTTCTGTCGCTTGGCGACATAAGGTTTTTTGCGGCAACAGTCCCATTAGTCTGGCGCCAAGTTCTTCCAATACCGAGCCAGGGGTCTGCCTTCTTGCTTTGAGCATTTCTAGCATTGTTGGCTTGATTTTGCTTATTGATTGAGTCCTTTTCTCACTTTTCTGAACCCATATGTGTTCTACATATGGAAATAACCCTCTGGGGGTTCCTACTTCACCTTCCCAATGGAATATCCCACTATCATGTGCAAAGTTCAGATTTGGGTACGTGCAAAGTTTGTGAATCCACCAAACCATGGAGTCGAGTTCGATTTCATCACGAACTCGCGGAATCCTGTCCATTCGCTCCAACCCTCCCGGTAGGCTTGTGTGCAATGCATATGGATTCATAACCATGGACCTTTTTGACTTAACCCATATCCTCGAACTTTAGAGAACTAGAGCCATGGTTAGGTTGCAAACTCATATTGTGACTATGTGAACTACTTGTGCACCCTTGCTTGTATATATTATATGTGTGTTAGCCGTTTGTTTGACTTGTGTTAAAGACTAATTAAATTGACTAATGACTAAAAGGACTTTGTCTAATTAATTAATTTTGAATTAATTAAAGGCTAATAAATTAATCAATTCGACTTAGCACGACTTTAGGCATGTCCATTAAGAGTAAAATTACTGGAAACAGTCCAGATTAATGTCCCAGCAATGGCACAGAAAGTTGGACTGTGGCGCTGCAGTTTAGTGTCTGTCGCCCGGCGACAATTTTGTCGTCTGGCGACAGGCTCTAAACAGTGGCGACAATCCTGTTGTTTTAGCGACAGTCCAGTTTTCTTGCTCGAGTCATCACGACGAGTCTAATTCACAGTCTACTAATCGGTTTATCAATTTATTAATGGTTCAAACCATGTTTAAGTCTTTAATTGAGTTTAGGCACTTAAAGTTTAATGGTCATACACTAAGAGTCAAAGCACGTCACTCACACACACATAAAGCACACACATAACATGTTTGTCACATTATGACCATGTCTAAAGAGTCTTGAATGCGTGTTTTCCGTCATTTTTTTTAGGGGGGTAAGTCGGATATTAATCCTCCAATTTTAAAACTTCATTAAAACTTCATTAAAATTTCCCTTAAAATAAATACCCCATTTTTGCCTATTCTTCTTATTTTTTTAACAACCATAAAGTCAAGTCAATTAGAGTCAAGTATTAAAACAAATATGGTTTAACTTACAGCGCGTGGACAAGAAAAGAAGGGCGTTTAATCAAGGACAACACTTTTGTTCAAGTCTTACTTTTTGACAAACTAATTAGTAGGAAAAGGAAAGCTAAGAAGGTAATGGCTAGTCAAGAAGAACTTAATGAGGTCAAGGGACAGGTAGCCAACTTGGCTGAGATGTTACAAAACCTATCGCTACAAATAAGTAATCCTGAAAAACAGAAACAAATGGACCTAATCCAGGAAAGATTGGGCAAGCTGTCCAACGACTTTAGATTCCAAGAGATTAGCTCCCAAGGGGTCTCGGTGGATAAGGACCTTCTCCCATAGAAGTTCAATCCCAATGACATCCCTAAATTTAAGGCTATGGATAACCCTTATTTTCATTTAAGAGCTTTTGAAACTGTAATGAACATTAAGGGGATAGATAGAAAAGCATTTCACTCTGTATTTTCATTATCTTTAGAAGCTGTATGTCAACAGTGGTACTTTTCACTTGATAAAGAAAAGACCTCTAGTTGGTAATCTATTGTAAGTGCTTTCATTGAAAGGTATAAATGCAATATACAAATTGAAACCGATCATAGAGAGCTAGAAATGCTAAAGCAAAAAGAAAATGAAGGTTTCACCTCCTTCTTTAATAAATGGAGGGAAACTATTGCAAAAATGGTTGAAGTACCTAGTGAGAAAGAATCTGTCAGGATGTTCATTAAGAACCTCCAAGAAAAATATTCTAAACACCTTAGGTACCAAAGCAATCTAAACACCTTTAAGGCTATCTATGATATTGGGATTAATATTGAAGATGACCTCACTAAACAAAAAGCTGCTAATAATAACTCAAATAGTGGCTGGAAAAATAAGAAGAACGACAATCCTTCTTCATCCAAATCCACCCACTCAAACAATGTTAGCACCCTTAATCTAAATGAAGTTTTGGCAATGAATAACAATCAAGGACAAAAGAAACCATTTAGGAAGAATTATACTCCTATTGGTATGAGTTATGACACCGCATTTGACCGCTTACATGCAAAAGGTCTTATAATTCCCATTGGACCATTCGGGGACCCACCTGTCGAAAGGAGAACGGCTAGCTGGAACCCAAATGCACATTGCAAATATCACCAAGGTAGGGGTCATCCTACGGAAAATTGTTGGAGGCTAAAAGAAGCTATTCAAGACTTGATCGATAGTAACAAGCTCCCATTGCCCCCTGCAAGCAAGAAGCCAAGCATCAACACCGCACCGCTGTCAGATTCTTTGGCTATTTCCGACGAAGAAAATCAAGTGGACCCACCTAGCCTCATAGAGCCTATCGAGACCATTGAAGAAGAAATCTTCGAAGATGCTCTCGAATTCCATGGCCAAGAACCTGCAACTAAGCAAGAAGTTTTGGCGTTGACATCGATATTGTCAGAAATGTACAAGTTGCTATCACAAACCTTTGAGGCTATAAGAGAGAAAAATGAGTTACTTAAAAGTAGACCTCCACCCAAGAAAAAGAAACCTTTTTCTCTCCAAGTGATTGACACTCCCAGGAAAAATAATAAAAGTTATACTCCAATTGGGACGTCGTACGCTAATATGTTTAAAATGCTCTCCGAAAATGGCAAAATTCAACCTCTCGAACCAAGACCATTTGAGTCATTAAAAAGGATGGACAAATACTATTGTTCATATCATCAATCAGGGGGACATACAATAGACACTGCTTCAAGTTCAAAGACTTGGTTCAACGTTTGATTGATGAAAAGAAACTGGTTCAACTTCCACAAGATGCTACAATTAATGGAGTGTGGGACAGTGATGATGAGGACGTTTACCTTAAGGATATTGAAGAAACTCCTCTATCAATAATATACCCAGTAAGTGACATTTGGGACGAGGAAGATTCGCCCATAGATGTCCTCACCAGGCCCGGGAGAATACAACCTCCCATTTCAACACAACCTATACCTACTATCCAGCAAATTCCTATGCCTATCATAGAAGACAACGATGTTGTCAAGCAGTTAAAAAAGACTAAGCTGGAAATGAATGTGTGGAAGCTCTTAGCTACATCCCGGGAGCATAGGGTTGCAGTTATGGATGCTTTGGCTAAAGTAGGCATAGATTCAGACACTACTCCTGAGGGACTTGCTAACTTCCTCACGAGTGATCTCCCAAGTCCAATCAACTTAGTCACCTTTTCGGATAAGGATCTACCACCGGAAGGTGACAAACACAATAAAGCTCTAAATCTCACAGTGATATGCAAGAGGATGAACGTTCCTATGACTCTTGTGGATAATGGTTTAGCCATTAATGTGTGCCCACTTAGAACTGCAAGAATGTTAGGAATAAGAGATGAGGATTTATCCCCATCAACTCAAGGCATAAGAGCTTATGATAACTCACGCCGTCAAGCACTAGGAACAATTACCATGAATATAACGGCGGGTGCAATTGAGCATGCCACCATATTTCAAGTAGTGGATATCAAGGCATCCTTTAACTTGCTATTGGGACGCCCTTGGCTTCATGATTTAAATGCCGTCCCTTCATCTCTTCATCAACAAATAAAGGCCATAGTTGGAGGAATTCCAATTACCATTGATGCTTCATCCATGAGGATCAAAACAGTAGAAAGTCCATTAATTAATGTGGAGCATGATGAGAAAGATGAAGATTTGTGGGGCTTTAGCGAAGAGGTCTCCTTAATAGAGGAAGACGAAAGGACCCCTCTTCATTACGACCTCCACTCAAATATGACAACTAATGCTATTCTGAGAAAACAAGGACACTTTCCTGGAATGACTCTAGGAAAGAAGAAATGAATAGCTAAACATATGGGACTACCTGGCCTCCCTAAATTGGATACTTCCGGACTTGGTTTTGAACCAACTCGTGAAGACCTTAAGTGGGCCCAGGAGAAATCAAGAGCACGAAGGAATGCTCGTGCACAAAAGAGGGAGATACCCATGGATCAATATCCTCTCACCTTAAATGGACAATTTATAAGAGAAGGGGAGGATTATCCTTGTCATGAATTTCCTGAACCTTTCGTTGTAGATGGCATAAGACAACCCGGGTTCGAGATCTTTTTGGATTGTTGCTTCCTAGACGAGATCCCAACTCCAATTTATAAGGAGAAGGCACCTCCTTGCTTTGACTTTAATGTCATGGGACTCCTCTTTGGAAGAGAAAAGAATGAGCCAAGATACGCGGAAGATGATTCTTCACTCATTCAAACGGTTCTCCAAAGTGAAGGCTTTGATCCCTCGGAGTTTATCACTCCGATAGAAGATCAAGAGCGTGGATGGCGTAAGACAGTGAAGATAACCACTACAAATGGAAAGAAGATTTTAGTAATTACAGGACAAGGACCAATGTTCGAAGAATCGTCAGAGTTAGAGTCTGAGTCTTCCCCTATTGAGTCTTCCAAACCTTTAGTTGTAGCACCCTCGCCTTCTATTTCTACTCCTAGGATAGTTAGCCATCAAGTCCCAACGGACATTTCCTTATTTAATGTAATGATTTCTGAATTCAATAATATGTCTTCTTCCCCGTATTCTTCTTGTTTTTCTTTATCTGAAGATGACGAGCATTGCTTAACTAATGATGAAAATGATACAGAAATAATTAAAGCAATGGAAACACTTGAAAACAAGACACCAATAATTGAGGATACAGAAACGGTTGACATCTCAAAAGATCCAACCATTAAAAGAGAAGTTAAAGTCGGACTAACACTAAATAAAGACGAAAGAACCGATTTAATTAATCTACTTAAAGAACTTATTGATGTATTCGCTTGGTCATACGAAGATATGCCGGGCATTAATAGAGAGATAGCTCAACACACAATACCATTAATTCCAGGAATGAAACCTGTAAAACAAAAGTTACGTCGAATGAAACCCGACGTAGCTTTTAAAATAAAAGAAGAAGTGCAAAAACAAATAACTGCAGGTTTAATCAGGGTATCTAAATACCCCGAATGGGTCGCCAATGTCGTCCCGGTTCCGAAAAAAGATGGTAGAGTTCGAATGTGTGTCGACTATCGAGATCTAAATAAGGCAAGTCCAAAGGACGATTTCCCTTTACCACACATCGATATTTTGGTAGATAATACAGCAAATCATGCGCTTCTCTCGTTTATGGATGGGTACGCAGGATACAATCAAATCCTCATGGCCGAAGAAGATATGGAAAAGACAACGTTCATAACACCTTGGGGTACTTATTGTTACACGGTAATGCCATTCGGGTTGAAAAACGCGGGTGCTACTTACCAATAAGCAGCAACTGCCCTACTCCATGACATGATGCATAAAGAAGTGGAGGTTTATGTGGATGATATGATCGTAAAATAAAAAGACCGCCAAGGACACCCAATAGCCTTAAAAAAGTTCTTTGAAAGGCTAAGAAAATACAACATGAGATTGAACCCCTCCAAATGTGCTTTCGGAGTTACCTCAGGAAAACTCTTGGGATATGTCATAAGCTCTAGAGGAATAGAGATAGACCCCACCAAAATCAAAGCAATCATGACCATGCCACCGCCCAAAACCGAAAAGCAAATTCGAGGATTCATTGGCCGGTTGCAATACATAAGTAGGTTCATATCCAAGCTAACCACAATATGTGAACCAATATTTAAGAAGCTTAAGAAGAATGTACCAATTGTATGGGACGATGAGTGTCAAAAAGCCTTTGAAAAGATCAAAGCCTATCTCTCGAATCCTCCCGTATTAGCCCCAGCACTCCCTGGAATACCCCTAAGGTTATACTTAACCGTCACAAAGGAAACAATGGGAGCCATGCTTGCACAAGAGGTAGAAAGTAAAGAAAATGCTATTTACTACCTAAGTAAGAAAATGCTCGAGTATGAGACACGCTATACACCATTGGAAAAGTTGTGCCTCGCACTGGTATGGGCCACAACTAAATTAAGACATTACATGCTCGTGCATACCGTTTACGTAGCCTCACGAATGGACCCCCTTAAATACCTATTCGAAAGATCTACACTTAACGGGCGTATCTCAAGGTGGATAGTGAATTTGGCCCAATTCGATATAAGGTTTATGCCTCAAAAGGCAATTAAAGGATCAGTGGTCTCAGATTTTCTAGCAGATTTCCCAATAGAAGATTCGACACCCTTGGAAGAGAATGAATTCCCAGATGAAAGTTTAATGATGACAGAGGACGATACATGGACTCTATATTTCGATGGAGCCTTAAACCAAAAGGGATGCGGCGTAGGAGTCTTACTAGTATCACCTAAAGAAGAACATGTTCCTATATCCATCAAACTAGATTTCGATGTCACCAACAACGCAGCCGAAAATGAAGCATGCGTGGTAGGCCTCGAAACTGCTTTAGCCTTAGGAGTAAAGAAACTCCGGATATTTGGGGATTCTTCTTTAATCATTAATCAAATCTCAAAGAGATGGAAGGTTAGGAGTGAAAGCTTAGCTCCCTACCAAACATATTTGGAAACTCTCACTGATCAGTTGGAAAAAGTGGAATACACTTACCTACCTAGAGAGGAAAACCAATTCGCCGATGCCCTGGCAAGACTAGCCTCAATGGTTAGAATTCCTAAGGAAATTGAGCAAATGCCTTTAACCATAGAAAAAAGGCATAAACCAACAATGAAGTGATCCAAGAAGAAGAACATGAAGAAGAACCATGGTTCATAGATATACTAAATTATGTCACCAAAGGAGAATATCCTCCTCATGCTGACAAAAGAGCGAAAAGAGCACTAAGACTTTTAGCTTCCCAGTTTATACTCATAGGAAATGAACTACACAAAAGGGTACCTAAAGGTCGAGCTTTATTATGTGTAGGAAAAAAGGATGCTCAAAGATCTATGAGAGTAGTCCACGAAGGAATATGCGGAACACATGTTAATGGCAAAATGCTAGTCCAAAAGATAATGCGAGAAGGATATTATTGGACTACCATGAATAAAGATTGTCATCAATATGTGAAGAGATGCCCTAAATGTCAAATTTATGCAAATTTGCAACATATCCCACCATCTCTCCTCTACACCTACACTTCACCATGGCCTTTCTCTACATGGGGAATAGACATAATCGGAAAGATCACACCTCCCGGAACAGGAGGTCATGAATACATCTTAGTCGCAATAGATTACTTCACAAAGTGGGTGAAAGCACAATCATATGCTAAACTCTCTGCCAAACATGTAGCGCTCTTTATCGAAAGAAACATAATTTGTCGATACGGAGTCCCACATGAAATGATAAGTGACAATGGAACTCACTTTCAAGTCAAATGTGAAGAATCGCTACAAAAGTATGGTATTCAACACCACCATTCTTCTTCTTATAGACCTCAAGCAAATGGAGCAGTTGAGGCCGCTAATAAAAATTTAAAGACAATCATTAAGAAAATGACTGAAAATTATAAGGATTGGCCTAACAAACTTCACTTCGCACTGTGGGGTTATCGCACGTCCATCCGAACATCAACAGGAAATACGCCATTCAACTTAGTATATGGAATGGATGCCGTACAACCTGTAGAATTAGAAATACCTTCGCTAGCATTGCGTTAGAAAGTAAACTTGATGAAGTCGAATGGACTAGAGCACGGTATGAAGAGCTAATTCTACTCGATGAAAAACGACTAGAGGCTCTACATCACACCCAATATTATCAAACCCGCATGGCTAGACATTTCAATAAGAAGGTCAAGCTAGAAATATCAGGGTTGGGGACTTGGTATTGAAAGCATTAAGGAAAAATGTTTTGGACCCAAGGGGAAAATTTAGGCCTAATTGGTCCGGACCATATATTGTCAAAACAATCCTGTCAGGAGGCGCGGCTAAGTTAACTGACATGGATGGTAATGAATTTTCAAACATGACAAACCTTGACCAACTTAAGAAATACTACCCATAAGCACTTGAGTAAGATACTCAAGAGAGCTACGTTTGGCCTGATTCCTTAAATAAAGGATACGTAGGCAACCCAGACAAGGTACGACCACATTATTTTTCTCAAATTCTGTATCCCCGAAGTAAAAAATACATGTCTGCAAAATTTCAAGACTGGCGCCAGAAGATAGCCTCTGTCGCCAGACGATAATTTTGTCGCCAGGCGACAGAGCCAAATTCACAGCGACAGTAAATTAGATACCAGCGCCAGGTTTCTGCAAGCGTCTGGGCAAGTCTCGTATATTCTGGAAATTTATTCGACGTCCGTACTCCAATTAAGTCTCCGAAAAATAGTTATTGTAATTGTTTTCATTGCTTTAATTGAAAAGTTAATAAAAGCTGAAATTTTATTAATTATTAAAGAAATTACATTATTGATGAAATAAAAGCTGAAAAATTAACTAAAACAAATTAACTTTGTCTAATAAATCAAAGGAAAAGCAATGCTCTATTCTTTTTTCTCTTTCTTGATTCTCTTCCAATTTTTGGCCTCATTCTCTTACTCTTGATCCATAACCTTTGCTAGGAGACATCCATTAGAAGATCTACACTCTATTTTAGTATAGATAGTTTCCCCCTCCGCTAAAACCCCATGTTTCTTCTCTACCCAAACTTTCTTTTCCCTAGAGTCAACCTTCCTTTTTCCTTTGTCTTTCTTAGAACTTTTCTTCCTTGGCATAATAGGAGTTTGGAATTCGCTCCTTTCCCCTAGGCGTTCCTTAGCAGGGACCTTTTTGTCACCTAGACGATTCTTCACATCGGTCTTCTCAATCTTGACTTGAGATTTCTGGAATCTTCCATCAAGCCATTGTTTCACTTTGCTTGATAAACAAGGTGGATCCTTGTGGGTAACCACCTTCCATAAGGGCTTACCACTCCAATATTTGTCAAAGCGCTCAACATCTTGTGATATAGGAAATTCATAAGGACGGCGGAGATCTCCTGTACGGATGGTTTGTGCAAGACCATACTGTCTCATAACTCTACAAGGAAAATAGAAGGTTAATCTTGACAAGCTCGGGAGACGACAGTATGCTTGGTTATTGCAACCAACCATCGCCTCAATCTTCCACCAAGGGACGATCCAGCTTATGGTAAAATCACCGGCAGCAAACACCTTGCTCCATTCACGGCGACCTATTTTCAAAAATCGTTTCTTTCGCCGAACTATGCAATTTGGAACATATGTGTGTATATCGTCAGGAGGATTAATGAGTTTTAACCTCTCCATGAGCCATATCTGTAAAATATGTGTTTGATTAGTATTACAGGGTAGAAATATTTTTAGTTCTTTGTAATTAAGGATAGTATATTTTATACCTGTAATAAAATTGGAGAGCCTCGAAAAGGTGCTCTTGGATTCTTTCTTAATGCATCCAACCATAGCATGGTCTCTCCAACAATTAGCGGCATTGAATTTCTCCCGGAATCAACTTGTTCTATAACAGATATAATCATTGTTTGGCCTTCATTATCCTTACCACTAACTAAAAATAATTGGTTAAACATGCAAAAGAGGAAAGCCCTTCTCTTATGGACACGAAAATCAGGATTGGGATTGTCATAAAATTAATGTGGAAATTCTGTCAAATCAAATACATTGCCATGCACTATATTTTTTTAAGGCCGTACCCCTTAGATAAAAAAAGCATTCAAAATCTTTATAATAATATTCACTAACTCTAGGCATTACCGCAAGATCTGTGGAATAATAGCCTATAATGGCTCCAAATTCTTCCGGTAAAGGGCATATTTCATCATGGAAAAATCTAAAACAGTGAGTATTAATGTCCCAATAGTCTATGGCAGAGTAAATAAAATCCATGTCAAGACTCACCCCCTTTATTCCAAACATACCCCCCATGCGAAAAGTATCTAATGCTTTTTTCTCCTTAGAAGTTAAAAGACGACACCACTCATTCATGTATCCACAAAAAGTTCTTTTAGCTAAAGGCATGATTACTAGTTAATTAATTAATTAATAAACTAGTTTAATTATACAGTAAACGGAGAATTCGGGGGCTATTTATAAGTTTTTTTTCACGACAGATTTCAATTTCCGTAGGAAATAGGAAAAGTGAGTCTGTCGCCAAGCGAAAAAACTGTCGCGTGGCGACAGGATTAATTACGTGGCGCCAGTATTTTTCTTCGCAGCGACACCTACTACGCGTAGGAAACCGTGTTTTTAACTTGCTTGAATTCGACTTTGACTTGACTTTTTATTATTTTTCTTTCTTATCCATACACCCTTATTATTATTATTATATTATATTAAGCTTAATTAATTTTAGGCTTATTTTCGGTAATTATACTTTTTTCCTTCTTTTTTTTCATTTCTTTTTTGGGGGAGAGAGTCGGTACCCTCCACTAATGTTAAAAATGACGGAAATTTTGCGCAAAAATTACACTTTCTCACACACTCACATGTACAATACAACTAATAAATAATAAGTCATGTAAATAAAATGTTAAAAAATAATAAGTGCATATATATACAAGTGTCTAGTACATAGATCATATGAATAAAATAGACAAAGTCCTACAAAAGTCAAAATAAATAAAACACAGGTACAACTACGGTGCCGGAGGTCGCAAGTCGCGAGGGACGCCAAATGTATCAAAGAATGTCCTACTCCGTGGAGTATGTCCATCATCGTCCCCTGAACCACCAGGCGGCGCAAACTGCAACTCAGGGCCAGGCCACCTAACCTCACCCTGAAACCCGACAGAAAGAGGTTGGGGCTGCAAAGGCTGCTGCGACGACGAGCCAAACTCATACGTCCCACCACCCACCCCACCTCGAACGGTCGGCCCGGTTGGAACATCCTCAGGTGATGACGCCGAGTCCTCTGCAGCGGCGGCCTCAGAACGACCACCTCGACCACCGGAAGTAGTCCGGCGACGTCTCGAGTCGGATCTGGTAGTCTCTCTCCTAGGCTCGGGTCTCGACCGAGTGCGTGGAGAAGGAATAGGCTGCCCCTGCAAAAGTAAATCAAAGTTAGCAAGTGCAAATGAAAAAATAATGACGAAAGAAAAAAGTAATACCTCCTCAGCATCGTTGCTACGACAGGTAGCCCGGTTTCGCAACCTCACAAGCTGGCTGCGAAAGGCGTCTATACACCTAGCCATAGCCGTCACCACCTCGCGAGAAAACTGTCAAAGTAACTAAGTCAGTAACAATCACGAAGCAAATATAAAGATAATATATGAGAAGTTACTTACTCGAGTCTGGTGACGAGGAATAGACCGCTCCACAAACTGCTCTCCCTCTATAGCTGGCGGAATAAGCTTCTCGATCGGCCCATACATGCCCTGGTAGCGTATGGACATCCTCGGAGGAATGAACTCCCTAGGGCCAGCCTGTCCAGAATAAAGTTAGAAAAATACTTGGGGGCTACCTAAAGAAAGATAAACAATAAGTAAAAGCATACCGCTGCCTCCTCTGAAAGGACAGGAGCCGGCGCTAGCAACGGTAGCAGGTCCTCCTCATAGCTCTGCTCGAGGAGAATGTAGGACCTCCAGGGAGTACCCCGAGTAGGTCCACCAGCACGATCCCGCTGCAAGGCATCGTGGAACATATGCCTAGGTGGAGGAGCAGGAACGACAAAAGTGTTTGAGGAATGCTGGATGGCTACCCTCTCCCCTAGGTAGACCACCGCGTCGTACGTCCCCAGAAAATAGCGACGCTCAGCTGTGTACTGCGCCGCCAGTGCAGAGATAGGAAAAGTAGCCCAAGGCCGATAGACCGGGCTAGGCTCCTGCAAAAAATCACTAAATAAGGCACTAATACTAAAAGATGATAAAAGAAAAGTATGAGTTAGGAAAATCTACCGAGAGGATCATCTCTCGAAGGTGCAGCACCTCCGGTGGACCTCTGCGGCCTCCCCAATTGGTAGCAATGGGGAGCACACGAGGAGAAGGCCTCGCAGGTGCAAGAGAAGGAAAGTACTCGTAGAACCAAATCTATATGAAAAGACAAAAATCAGTAAAGATTATGCTTCTAAATCTAGAGTTAAAACCTCAAAAAGGAAAGGAGATGTACCTCTACGACCCTCCAAAAGCTGGAAAGGGCTACCTCTCCAGACAAGGCCTTGTGACGACAGGAGCGCCGCAAGCCCAGTAGAAAGTCCGCGTAGGCCATGCTGGCCCAGTCATACGGCCCGACCAAGTGAAGGTCGCGAACAGCGGACAGGTAGTAAAGGAGTACTCTACTACCTCGATCAGGGGAAAACGTCCCTGATAGCAGAATCAGCACAAAGATGCGCACCCGCTGCTCTCGGGTGGTAGCATCATCCTCGAAAGCTGCAGCCAGCGTGCAGCGACGGATACATCGGGAACTCAGCTGTCCCGACTAAGCCTCAGCCTGGGCCCGAACAACGATCGGCCCCAACAACTCCTGAACCTCCGGCGTCAAAAGGAAGAGGAGTAAACTGGAACTCTAGCCCCGTAATGAGGCTGAAGTCAGCTGGAGTGACTGTCATCTCACCCCAGGGAAAGTGAAAGGTGTTGGTGGTGTCCCAAAAGAACTCCGCCAAAGCTCGAACGACGAGGTTACCCCCATCGTATGAAAACATGGCCCGGGTGGCCTGCAGGAGAGGAGTCAACCCACATGACTCCCAAAGACGACGAAGACCCTCATCGCGACTGATGAAGTTGTCGTACAGAGAAATGATGGTGGAATTACCCGAGCCGTGGCTACGGGTCCTCCCACTCGCAAGACCTCGTCGTATTCGCTCCGACAAATGATGAACCGGCGCGTGAAACAGGGTGCGCTCGTCCCAATCCGGAATGAGACCCAGCCTGGAAGTAGAAGGCACGTCCTCGCCCTCACTGGTGGGCTCGTCCTCTCGACGCGTGTCTCTCGACCGAGAACCAGAACCACGTCGTCTAGCCATGCTAAAGTATGTAAAAGTAATTAAATTTAAGGCTCTACAGTATCTAAGGTTCGCCTAGGCCGCATGATACTATGTTCGCAAAACAGAGTACGTAGTACTAAAACAGGGCAAAATTTCGATCAAGCATGGAAGCATTTTTTTAAGAAAATAAACAATTCCTTGCAAACATATGATGAATATTGTGACAAACTGAATAAGCAAAGGCAGTAAAAATGCAAAGAACGACCCACATTGTTCTTCACGACCTTAAGAGGTCCAACAATGGTGAATCGCTCGTTTCTTCACCAAATTGAGTCAAACAAGTCTCAAAATACTCCTAAGGTAATATACAAGCATAATTAAACAAATTCAAGGCATAAAATTCAACGAACAAAGCAAATTAAGCAAAGTGAGTTTCGAAATTTTCGAAAATTCACGAGCAAGAACGTGCAATTCATCAAAAAACCGAGTAGAGTTTGGGAAAAACTTAAATAGATCGGGAAAATAGATGAGAAAAGCTTCGATTTGCAACAAGTTTGAGCGAATTTGGTTGAGAAATGAGCAAGAACGAGTGAATCGAATTTTTTGAGAAAGAATGAGAAGTAGAGCAGCAGCGGAAATGAAGAAGAAGACGGGTTTTAAAACCCCGATTCTATCTCCAAACGACAGAATTGTCGCGAGGCGACAGGCCCTGTTGCGTGGCGACAGAGGCAAAACCTCGCGACAGGCGTCTCTGGCCGGCGTTGGAGCGGCGACAGAATGCTAGGCCCCTCGTTTTGACTTTGTGGGTCTATTTTAGTAGTTTGGGTTCCTTGGTACACCAGTTAGCCCCTTTAAGCAAAATTGACATGATTTAGTCAGCTTGATTGCAATGCATTAAGTGATCGACTTGATGAAGATCGTCTCACTTAGCTTAAAGCGCCTAAGTATTGGCTCATAATAAGGCACCGAAATAATGGTTCAATAGAGGCACCGGAGTAATGGTTTACAAAGGCAAAAGCACCAAAGTATTGGCACAAACATAAAAAATAACAATAATAACAAATTATTAAGAGTCAATAAGCAGAATGATTCTTTGACGATGTCCCAACATAGAGAGGAGTTGTCTAGTGGCGAAGCACGGCCGTGGCGAGGTAGTGTCACAAATTTTGGAGATGGCGAAGCAAGGTCAACTTCGATGGTCCCTCAAGGTAAAGAAGAGATTGTCTATAGCGGCGATACACTGCCGTGGCAACATACGGCCACAACCTGAAGATGACGACATACAGTTATTTTCGACGATGTTCCCGAAATACTGTGGAGGATTGTCACCAAGAATATTGAAGATGACGACGTATTGTTACCTTTAAAGATGGCGTTCACGAGATACTGTGGAGGTTGTCACAAACAACAAATGCAACAACAAACGGTTACTTTCAGAGACGTGTGCTCGACGGTGCAAGATACGCGTTTCTTAACTCTTTTATCTGTTTAACTAATGATTAGTTTGCAGGTATCGGCGTTATAAGAATGATTTGGAATCGTAGAACGTTTTGAATCATTCTCCGTCCCTCTCGATACTTTGACTCTTGTTTTTCGAAACATTAGTTTCTCCAAACTCAGTTAAAGTGGGGGCTTCTGTAGACACCCATTTGTGTCTCCCCAAAACCAAACCCAGTGATGAATGCCTTTCACGTCGAACCTTTATCGGATTAGGTGAAAGTGGTTGAAAGTCAAGTGTTGCGGTTTAGTTTTATTAAAATTCTCTTCTCTCTGTTTTTAAAAATAACTCTATTTGTTTGAAAATAGCAAAACCAGTTTAGTTTGGTCCATGATTAAGGTCCAATAATGGTGTAGTTGGATGGAGCTTGAAAAGACCTTTCCAACGATATATTATAAGCCCGATTCCGATTAATATTGAGGAAGTTATGACCAATATACTAAACTGGGCCCGGTTAATTATTTAAATGCGGCCCAATGATCTAGATGAGGGCCTGATGTTAATTATTATTCCTAAAATTATTAGGATTAATTATAATTTCCTAGAAGTTTCTAGAAGATTCTTTTTGATTCTAATATTATTGGATTTAATAATTAATTATTTTAAGATAGACTTTTATTTGGAGTAAAATATTATTTTGTTATCTTAAAAATACGTATTTTATCTTCTGTACAGATTCCGTAGATCAAGTTGATTAAAGATCGGATTCCGCGTGAAGAAAACGCGCTAATACAGGTTGTCGCCAAACGACAGACTCTGTCGCTGCGTGACAGACCCTGTCGCCTCGCGACAGACCTTGTCGCGTCGCGACAGAGTCGATTCCTGGCGACAGTGTGTAGTTTTATTCCTTATCAAATTCTATGTTTTTTCGGACTATTTTTCTTATAAATAGGGTCCGAATTCTTGTTTTCAGAATGAACAATTAACAAACAATTCTCTTTCAACTTCTATTAATTATCTCTATTCTCTCTCAAGAATTACTTAATTCTTTTCTTTTCTCTCTCTCTTTCTAAACTAGGTTTTTACATACAATATTCCGCATTCACAAGACTTAGAGTCTCTTAGCCAAGTTCGAAGTTGCCTTCGCCCTAGACGTGCAAGGTTGATAATTTCTGAGGGTTTGGTCCAAAACTAGTCAAAACTTTATTTAATTTGATTTCAATTTGATTCTTTAATTGTTTTTTATTATTTTCATTGAAGTTTACTAAATTGTGTATTTTGTTATTAGAAAGAGGTACGAGGCTTCAAAGTAAGTAGATTAGCTTACTTCCTATTTCTTTCACAATGTAGAAAGCATGTTTAGATTTGTTTATTATTGTCTTATAATTCCTAGTATCATGTTAGGATGCTTTTTATGATTCCTAGTATCATGTTAGGATGTTATTTTATGCTTCCTAGTATCATGTTTAGGGTGCCTTTACTCTTTCTAATATCATGTTAGTACCATGTTAGGTTTAAAGCTTTGATCTTTATTGTTTAGTGACATGCTAGGATTTGTTATTAATCTTGTTAGTATCATGCCTAGGATCTTGCTATTATTATTTAAGCTTTATTATTCCTTATCATGCTATTATCATTATTGTTATTGCTTATTATTATGTTGCTTGATTTATATTTTATTGTTATTGCTTGATCACACCTTTTATGATTGTTAAAGGGAATTTGTACTTGAAATCACGCTTAATAAGATAATTATTAATTTGGTTTAGGCTAATGTGATTTTAACTCAAGTGATCGCCAATAATAGTATTATTTGTGCATTAATATTCAACCAACATAGATAAGCAGGGTAGGTTTAATATAATGTTTGTATGTTATTCGAAAAGCGCACATGAATACGAGCAGAACAAAGTAGAGGCCTATTTTATAGGGCGGGTCCTTTCTTTTGTAGATTGGATTCGTACCCTCATCCCCGGACCCTGTTTGGTTCAAGACCTTATGGAGTTGATGGTCCTTTTGGATTGTCTTTTGGGTTTACAAGTTCCTAAAACTTGTTGGCGACTCTTTTTGCTCTTTTTCTTTCCCTTTGGAACGCCACCGTACTTTAGTGTATGATCACAGTGGGGTTCAAGTTTGGGGTTATCATAATGCTTGAAATATTCCCTACAATGGGATGTTGAGATGTATTCATATTTAGCTTGGGGGAACTTTATTTTCTTAGGGGTTTGTCTCGGTGGCCAATATTGTTGTTGGGGATTGCCTTGTTTACCTTTTGCCTCGATGATTGATAATTACATGCCTTGGTCTCTTCTTGGTGGTGTTTGATTGTTGTATGAGTTTTTCATGTCTATTCTCTCTCTCTTGATGATGTTATTGTTGTATTGATTTCTATGATGATGATGCATGTTGCTTGCTCCCGTGAATCCAAAGCCCTAATATCCAAAACCTCCTTGAATCCAAATCCCTTCAATCCAAATCTTGTAGTTTAGGTGATTAGTTGCTTAGTATAGTGTATAGTTCCTTTAGTTTTCTTTGCTTATTCTCATTTTCTTTTTGGTAGTTTAACTTGATTTTTGCTTTGTTGTTTCTTTTTGTTTAGTTTTGCTTTCTTTCATTTTGTTTTGAAGTTACTAACCGTTTTGTTTGTTTATAGTTCTATTTTCAAATTTTCTTCTCACTTAGCTTCGTTGATGATGCTATTGATTTTTGGAGCTCAATGAAGGTGGTTGATCTTTCGCCTTATTTTTATTAGCATTGCTTAGAAGACCGGTGAGATCCTTCTTATTTTCTTTTTATTATTTCTTTACTTTTCTTGGATGCATAGATTAGGATTAGATTTAGGAGAAGTTGAACGGTTCGAGGATGTATGATTATAACACCATAGCGTGTTTGGGGTCATTGACGTTGTTGTCGAATGACCACTTGTTTGTCGATTGGGAATTACGTGTTATACTTGCATCATTGTTCCTTTCTTTATTTTCCTACTATTCCTTTATCTTTGTTTTCCTATTTTCTTTACTTTTCTTTACTTTTCTTTTCCTTTCTTTTTCTTTCTTTTCTTTTCTTTCCTTTTGTATTTGGTTTGGATAAAGTTTTTGAGGCTTTACTTTTCTTTTTGTTGTCTTTCTTGTGATTTGGACTATATATCAACGGACTTTTGCTTTTGAATAAACATCTTCCTAATTGGTAGTGGTATGCACGGTTTGAGAATATGCTTGGTTGATTCTAGGATGGCGTATGCTAAGGTAGCATGTCTAAGAACTAGGGGGATCATGAAACCTAATTCTACTTGTTTGTGGCATGCTTGGTAGTTGCTTCCTATGGTCGATTTGACACCTACAGTGAGTTTTTGCTACATCCATGTGAGGTTCACTACTTTTCAAGCCTTCTACACTTACTTGCATGAGCGGTATGGATCCTTGATTATTGCGGACCTAATCTTGAATCTTGACTCATAATTCTCAAACACGACACCGAACCATCTAGGGAGGACAAAGACATCTTTTCGGGGTGGTGATTTTTCTTTTCTTGGATAGTCTTCATTATTTCTGGTCCTTGGGTTTACATTTTCCTTCTTGCTAACCATTTGAGCTTTTTCCCTTCTTTTTAAGCCACATCTTTAGAACTTTGAGCCTTTTTGTTTCATTTTTGTTTCATTTTTGGCTTTTGTGAAGCAAATGATCATGTAATTGGAGATTGTGGTATATGAGTTTGTATATTGGTTCTTATTTGTAAGCAAGCTTGTGTTTTGTATATCTTGTGAATAATGGCAAATGAATAAATGAAAAAGCCGTCCAAAGTTAAAAGAGGCGAGAACAATGAATAAAGCCAATACATGAAAGTAAAAGAATGAAAAAAAAATGTGAATATAGTGAAAATATATATATATAAATATATATGGAAAATGCAAAAATATTTTGATGTGACTCTTTTCTCCCTATTTTAAGCATTGAGGACAATGCTTCCTTTAAGCTTAGGGGAGAAGCGTTTACGCTTTTTTTATATATGATTGTGAATATAGCTTTGAATAAGCTTAGGGGTGTTAATTTGTTTTTGTTTGGTGATTACTTGGTTATGAGGAGAAGGTTTGATCACCCTTTTACTTCACTAATTAGGAACACCACCAAATTTTAAATTTTAAGCCTACCCTCACCCTTTTTGCCCTTACGTTACAACCTTTGGGAAAGTCCTTTTGACCTAGAGGTTGAGTCACATATCGGGGGAGGGAATTATGAGTTAAAGCCTAAGGAGAAGAGATGCAAAGTCAAGACGTCGAGTAGCCTGAAATATGTTCTTTTTCGGCTCCTTCGATGAGCTATTGAGATGCTCACTAGAGGGATATTTGAGACTACAGGGAGAACGCGGTAAGATCGAATGGGATGAAGGTGGATTGTGATTCCTAGTTCTCTACGCCTTAGAATATTCTATATTTCAATCAACCTCGGATATCTTGGAACGTGCATACCCCTATTTACTTAAGAAAGTTGTTTATTCATTTGAAGTGTAGTCATTTTGTGAATTCCAAGTCGTAAAGGTTTTTATTTTACTTTTCTTTTGATTTCTTTTACTTTAGTGATTTGCCTCATGTTTGTTTGTTGAGAGATATGGGTTAATCTCTTAGGAAACCCTTACAAAAGCATCACTCGTCCTCTAGAGCGATTTAGAGGTTCAAATGGCTTGTCTTTAGTTGCTAAAATTGATCGTGATTCCTACGAAAGTGAGTCTTAGTGTATATTCTCATCTCATGTCTTTCTTTTTTATTGTTAAATAAGTCTTTCATCCTTTTTCTTGCTTGCTTGGTTTAGCTCGAGGACGAGCAAAAGTTTAGCTTGGGGGAATTTGATGAGTGTCATTTATGGCACCCATTTGTTCTCTTTTAGGGTATTTTTGATTGCTTTTATAGCTCTTTTCTTTCCTTTTTCCTTAGTTTTCTCCTTATTTCTTTAGTTTGCACTTTCCTTAGTTGATTTTTCCTTTTTCATGCATTTCTTGGTTTTTCTTGTCTTTTTCCCTTTTATTTGCTTGTTTTATTTCATTTTTAGGTTAAGATCGTTGTCCAAGGATTCCCGAGACTTCTTCTCGACTTTTACATTGATTAGGATGCCTAGTGTTCTCCATTTGAATCCCAAGTATGGAGATGTGCAAGTTCCAACTAACCTTAGGCCGTGCTTTCAAGTCGTGGAGGCACCAATTCTAATGTTGAACTTACCGTCGAGGTGCTTTTTGATCTGCCATGCTCCGTGTTCATCAAGAGCACCAAGTGGAGCGCACGAGGAGCATCAAGATTAAGAGGAAGGAGGCTGCCCTATTCCCAGGCGCTGGCGCGCACGATTATGGCGCGGGCGCGCGGCCTGGTGGCGCGGCCGCGCCTGTTGCTCCCCCTGTTCCGTACCCATTTTTGCGCGGCTGCGCATCCTCTTGAAGAAGGTCGCACCTGTACGGGTCTATTTCAGACGATCTAACTAATTTCTCTTTGTTAGTTCTACTATATATAGATTTTTCTTCTATTTTTAGAGAATTGTTTTTTTGGGGAAAGAGAGGAGAGAGAATGAGAATTAGAGTTTTAGAGAGAAGTTTAGAGAGAAACACTTGTTCTTAGATTTTTAGAGAGAGAAATTCATGGTTAATGATTGATGTTTGATGATTTTAAGCACATTTTCCTTTAATTTCACCAAAGTTTGTAAGGATTTCTTTTATTTTAATGCAATCTTTAGCTTTTGATTTCAATTGTTTGTTGATTGTTCAAATTTGTTGATTAGTTGATTGAATTTGGTTTGATTGGAATGATGATGATGAATTTGTTAATTAGCTTAGTTTTGATTTTGATTTCTTTCATGGATTGTGAGTAGTTCACTTGCTAAGGATATGGTGAAGCATGTTTGAGTGATGGATCATAGCTAATTGGGAGGTTTTGATTGATTTAGCATTGTGATTAAAATGGTTGATTGATTTTGTGCATGTGTGTGATTAGTTAAAGAGTAGCTAACTTTAATTGTCATACTAGATTGCATTGTGTGCCTACATTGATACGGACCATTGATTTATAGCTCACATTTACCGATCGAGCTTGGTTTGTGACATTCCTAGTAGAGTCTTTCGTAGTTGGCGCTAGTTAGGCCTCTAGGAGATAGCTTGTCGAGCTCTTTTGATTGCATTGTCTATCTTCCCTCGCAATACTTGAATTAATCAATCTCCAACCCGATTGGTATGTGTCCATTGCAACAATATGTGGATCCTAAATCCCTATTGTTTGATATATTGATTTACTTTGTGTTTGGTTGTTTGTTTAGGTGAACTTAGATAGCCTGCATTTCCTTTTACACTTCGAAATAGCTTGACTTTGGCAATAGCTAACTTTCCCCCCATTCCTAGTGGTTTGACCCGAACTTTCCCTATTAATAGGTGTAGGTTTGGTTACAAATTTAGTTTTGATTGGAGGAATTTTAGTTTCAACGACCTAGAATCCACCTCGCATCAATGCTTCATATTCCGCAACATTATTGGTAACGTCGAAATCTAACTTTATGGAGATTGGGGCGTGTTCTTCTTTAGGTGATACTAGTAATACTCCTACGCCACATCCTTTTTGGTTTGAGGCTCCATCAAAGTATAATGTCCAAGTATCATCTTCTATAACCATCAAGTCTTCGTCTGGAAAATCATTCTCATGTATTGGTGTCGAATCTTCTATTGGGAAATCTGCTAAGAAGTCTGAGACCACTGATCTTTTAATAGCCTTTAGAGGCCTGAACCTTACATCGAATTGTACTAAGTTTACTATCCATCTTGATATTCGTCCGTTAAGTGTAGATTTCTCGAAGAGATACTTAAGCGAGTCCATTCGAGATACTACATAGACTGTATGAATGAGCATGTAATGTCTTAACTTGTTTGTCGCCCACACTAGTGCGAGGCACGATTTCTCAAGTGGTGTGTAGCGTACTTCATACTCGAGCATCTTTTTATTTAAGTAGTAGATGGCGTTCTCTTTACCTTCTACTTCTTGTGCAAGCATAGCTCCCATTGTCTCTTTAGTGACTGTTAGGTACAATCGAAGTGGGATCCCTGGAAGCGCTGGCGCTAATACAGGAGGATTAGCGAGATAGGTTTTTATCTTTTCAAAGGATTTTTGACACTCGTCGTCCCATATTACTTGCACGTTCTTTTTAAGCTTCTTGAATATTGGTTCACATATTATGGTTAGCTTGGATATGAACCTACTTATGTATTGCAATAGGCCAATAAATCCTCGAATTTGCTTTTCGGTCTTGGGCGGCGGCATTGACATGATTTATTTTATCTTAGTTGAGTCTAATTCTATCCCTCTAGAGCTAATGACATAGCCTAAGAGTTTCCCTGAGGTGACTCCAAAAGCACACTTGGCTGGGTTTAGCCTCATGTTGTATTTTTTTAGCACCCGCGTTTTTCAACCCAAATGGCATTACTATGTAACAGTAAGTGCCCCAAGGTGTTATGAATGTAGTCTTTTCCATGTCTTCTTCAGCCATGAAAATTTGGTTGTACCCTGCGTACCCATCCATAAATGAGAGAAGTGCATGATTTGCCGTGTTATCTACTAAAATGTCGATGTGTGGTAGACCTGACAAATGGGTCATTCGGGTCGGGTCATTTCAGGTCGGGTCAAGTTCGGGTCAAAAAATTATCGAGTCAAGTTCGAGTCGGGTCATTTCGAGTTTTGGGTTGATTTCGGGTCAATTGATAATCAGGTCGGGTCGGGTTTCAGGTCAACATTTCAAGTCGAGTTTGGGTCGGGTCAGTTCGGGTCGAGTCATTTCGGGTCAAGTCAATCTTCGGGTCCAATTTTCGGGTCAACTTCCGGTCGGGTCATATTCGATTCGATGCATTGGGTTAAATTTAACTCTATATACATAGTATATATTTATATATATTTTTGACAAGAAACTCACTATATTTATTAAGGCTACTTTTTTCATGGAATACCGTAATTGTTTGACTTTAGATTATTTTGTAATTTCATTTGGTATTAAACATTATGTTATGTACGCATTATTATTGTACTATTTTTTTTCCTAGACTTGTGAGAATTGTGACTTTTATTTTGAGCTTTAGTTAATTTTTTTAATCTTATGGACAAACTCCGTAGAATAATCGTTAAATTTCAATCTTTTTACGATTTTTTAATAACTTATAGATATAAAAGGCCAAATAAATCGAGAAAAGTAATGCTCAAAATATTTAAATTACTTACACTGTTACACATTACAAATTAATAAAAAAAATTAAGTCAGTTTGATTGCGGTTTTTTTCTATTTCGGTTTGCTCAGGTCAAGTCTTTAGATTAAATATATTCTGGTCATTTAAGGTATAAGATAATTTTGGTTCAGGTCACTTTGGGTTTCGAGTCTATTTGGGTCAATTAATTCAAGTTAAAGGTCGGGCCACTTTGGGTATCGGGGCAACTTTGGGTCTCGGGTCACTTCGGGTCGGGTCATTTCAGGTCTTGGGTCATCTCGGGTTGGGTCATTTTGGGTAGGGTCATTTCGGGTTTCGGGTTAGGTCGGGTCAATTCCACTTCGGGTCGGGTATGGGTCGGGTCGGGTTGATTCGGGTTTTGGGTTAATTTGGGGTCACTGTCGATTTCGGGTCATGGGTCGAGTCATTCGGGTCAGGTCATCGGGTCTGGGTCAGAATTGCCAAGTCTAATGTGTGGTAAAGGGAAGTCGTCCTGGACTTGCCTTATTTAGATCTTTGTAATCGACACACATTCTTACCCTTCCATCTTTCTTAGGAACTGACACCACATTTGCGACTCATTCAGGGTATTTGGATACCCTAATAAAACCTGCAGTTATTTGTTTTTGAACTTCTTCTTTTATTTTTTTAAGAGCTACATCAGGTTTCATTCGACGTAACTTTTGTTTTACAGGTTTCATTCCTGGAATTAGTGGTATTGTGTGTTGAACTATTTCTCTATTTATTCCTAGCATATCTTCGTATGACCAAGCAAATACATCGATAAATTCTTTTAGTAGATTAATTAAATTGGTTCTTTCTTCTTTACTAAGAGTTAGACCAATTTTAACTTCTCTTTTAATGGTTAAATCTTTTAAGATATCAAGCGTTTCGGTGTCTTCAATTACTGGTGTCTTGTTTTCAAGTGTTTCCATTGCCTTAATTATTTCTTTATCACTTTCATTGTTAGTTAAGCAATGCTCGTCATCTTGAGTAAGGGAATGACACGAGGAGTAAGCGAAAGAAGACATGTTATTAACTTCAGAAATCATTACATCAAATAAGGAAATGTCCGTTGGGACTTGACTACTAACTATCCTAGAAGTAGATTTTGAAGTAGAAGAGAGAGAAGGAGATTCTATTATAGAAGGTTTAGAGGACTCGACTACAGAAGACTTGAATTCAGACTCAGACTCAGATGATTCAGACTCGTCGAACATTGGTCCTTGTCCTGTTGTTATGGAGATCTTTCTTCCACTTGGTGTAGTCACCTTCACAGTCTTTTGCCATCCTCGAATTAATCCTTCTGCCAGAGTAATGAGCTTTGTGGGATCAAAATCTTCGCTTTGCAAGGCCGTTTGGATAAGCGCAGAATTATCGTCGATACGCTTAGGCTCATTTTTCTCGTAGCCAAACAGTAATCCCATGACATTAAAGTCAAAACATGGGGGTACTTTCTCTTTGTGAATAGGGATTGGAATCTCGTCTACAAAATTGCAATCCAAGAAGATTTCAAATCCTGGTTGTCTTATCCCATCTTTGATGAAGGGCTCAGGAAATTCGTAACATGGATAGTCCTCACCCTCTCTTATGAATTGACCATTTAGAGTGAGAGGATATTGGTCCATTGGGATTGCTCTCTTTTGAGTACGAGCATTCCTCCGTGCATTAATCTTTTCCCGGGCTGGCTTATAGTCTTTCGGAGTCGGTTTGAAACCAAGTCCAAAAGTATCTAATTTAGGAAGGCCAGGCGATCCCATTTGTGTTGCTATTCCTTTGTTCTTTCCTAGAGTCATTCCAGGAAAGTGTCCTTGCTTTCGGAGTATGCCATTGACTATCACGTTTGAATGGAGGTCGTAGTGAAGAAGGGTCTTCTCGTCTTCGTCGATGAAAGAGACCTCTTCAGCATTGAAGCCCCATAAATCTTCATCATTCTTGTCATGCTCCACATTTATGAGGGGTTTGTCAATTGCTTTGATCCTCATTGGGGAAGCATCGATTGTGACGGGAATTCCTCCAACTATAGCCTTTACTTGTTGATGAAGGGATGAAGGGACGGCCTTAAGGTCATGAAGCCAAGGGCGTCCCAATAACAAGTTGAACGAGGCTTTAATGTCTACCACTTGAAAAGTAGTAGCTTGCTCAATAACTCCTGCCGTGACATTCATCGTTATGGTTCCAAGAGCTTGGCAACGAGTGTTGTCATAAGCTCTTATGCCTTGCGTAGATGGAGATAAGTCTTCATCTCTTATTCCTAACATCCTTGCAGTTCGAAGTGGGAAAACATTAATTGCTGACCCATTATCTACAAGAGTCATTGGGACATTCATCCTCTTGCAGATTACTGTGAGGTTTAAGGCTTTATTGTGTTTATCACCTTCAGGAGGTAAATCCTTATCAGAAAAGGTGATTAAATTAATGGGACTAGGAAGATCAGTCGTGAGGAAGTTAGCCAACCCCTCAAGAGTGGTTTCTGAATCTACTCCTACTTTAGCCAAGGCGTCCATTACCGCGACTCTATGCTCACGGGATGTGGCTAGTAATTTCTATATGTTCATCTCGACCTTAGTCTTCTTAAGTTGTTTAACAACATCATTGTCTTCTATGATTGGTATGGTGTAGGGAATATTTCAAGCATCCCACACTTGAGCCCCACTGTGATCATACACTTAAGCATGGTGGCGCCTAAAGGGAAGGAAATTAGAGCAAAAGAGTCGCCAACAAGTTTTAGGAACTTGTAAACCGTTCACAAGGTGAAGGTTACACCCCTTCACGATCCATGAGATCGCTAAATCCATAGTGGTCTGGAACCATGAATGGATATTCGAGGATGAAGGAACAAATCCAACCTAAAAGAGATTGAACCTGCCCTAAAAATAGGCCTCTACTTTATTCTTCTCATATTCATGTGCGCTTTCTGACTAACATACAATCAATATATTAATCCTAAAACCTGTTTAATCTATGTTGGTTGAATATTAATGCACAAACGAAACTATTATTGGCGATCACTTGAATTAAAATCATATTAGCCTAAACAAGATTATTAATTATCTTATTAAGCGTGATTACAAGTACAAATTCCCTTTAAACCTGCAAGAGAGGGCGTGATCAAGCAATAACAATAATATAAAGCAACATAATAATAATATTACAAATAATCATCATAACAATCTCAATCCCATTAAAGCATAATAATATTATTAGCAAAATCCTAGGCATGATACTAACAAGATTAATAACAAATCCTAGCATGTCACTAAACAATAAAAACAAAGCTTTAGCCCTAACATGATATTAGAAATAGGAAGCAACCTAAACATGATACTAGAAAGCAATAAAGACATCCTAACATGATACTAGAAATTAAAGAACATGATTTCTAAAGATATAGAGTGATTAAAACAACTTAAATTGTTGCCTCGTACCTCTTTCTAATAACAAAATACACACGTTAGTAACTTCAAGGAAAATATTAAATCAAACAATTAATTTAAATAATTGAAATAAGATTTGGGACCAAACCCTCAGAAAGTATCAACCTTTCACGTCTAAGGCGAAGGCAACTTCGAGCTTGGCTAGGTGTGTCTAGAACTCGTGAATGCGGTATTGTGTTTGTAAAAAGCTAGGCTTAGAAAGAGGGGGAAAGAATAAGCTATTCGCTTGAGAGAGAAAAGAGAATAGAATTAGATGATTGTTGATGATCAAGCTTGTTGATGATCTAAAAACGGAGAATATCGACCCTATTTATAGAGAAAATAGTCCGAAAACGATTGAAAAGAGTCAGAATTCAAATCAGAATAAAATTGGTTTTGTCGCAGAGTGACAGGGTCCAGCGCTGCGCGACAGAGCTGTCGCGGCGCGCTGAGACATTTTTTGCGGATATTGTTTTTATCATAACTTTTGATCCAAAAGTTGAAATAAGTCATATAATATTTTTTTGGAAAGATCTTGAAGTCAAATTTCCAACCCAATTGGAATCATATTAAAATCTATTGTAGAATAAAATATATGGTCGAAATAGTAGAAGGGTGTCAGTTTTGGATAGAGTTTCTTATTTCTTTCATATCTTTTTTGTTATACCTCGGAATTAATATTATAATATATCATTGGAAAGATAATTTCAAGATCTATCCAACCATATAAGATTACGATAAAAATTACGAGTCACGAAAATAATTTCTGACTTTCTTTGAACATCTTTCAATTCGGAATAGAATTAGGACTTAAAAAAGGAAAGTTTTATCCAATTTCAAATTCTTTGATCTTATCTTTTCAAAAAGAATGATTAAGATCTTTTAGAAACTAATAGAAGCTTCTAATAAATCCTAATTAGTTTAGGAATGGGATTAAACCTTTGGACCCTCCACATGATCATTAGGCCTTAGGTAAAATCCGGTTTGAGCCCAATTTAGTATTTTGGTCATAACTTCCTCATTATTCATCGGAATAGGGCATATAATATATCATTGGAAAGGTCTTTTCAAGCCCCATCCAACTACGCCATTATTGAACCCTTATCATAGACCAAACTAAACAGGAATGGACGTTTTTCATAAATAGGGTACGAAATAAATGATTTTTAAAAACAGAAAGAAGTATTTTTATTAAAAACAAGAAGCATCACGAGACTCTACTCGTTCGATATCAAATGTCATGAAAGATATTCATCACTGGGTTTGGTTTTGGGGAGACACAATCAGGTGTCTACATATGGGAACTTGTTGAGTAGTAGGAATGGGTTGCATTGTGACAGGAGGTTGCATTCTCCCTAATCTTGTGAGGACGTCGATAGGAGAATCCTATTCATCCCAAATGTCATCAACCGGATATATTGAGGAAAGTGGAGTGTCTTTTATATCTTTGAGGTAAACATCCTCATCGTCACTATCCCACACTCCATTAACCAATTCTGAAAGTACCTCTTTGTTTGGTCGTATTTGAACCAATTTCTTACTGTTAATTAATCCTTGGACTAAGTCCTTGAATTTAAAACAGTGTTCTATGGTATGTCCTCCTGATTGATGATAGGGATAGTAGAACCTATTTGTCCTTTTAAGTGATTCAAAAGGTCTTGGCTTGAGAGGTTTGATCTTCCCATTCTCGAAGAGCTTTTGAAACATATTTTCATAAGTGGTCCCAATAGGTGTATATGCCTTGTTACTCCTTTTGGGTGTTTTGACTACTTTGAGAGAGAAGGATTTTCTTTCGGTAGTCTTAGTGGGTGTCATCTTTTCCGCCATGCGTCTTTTCTCCATCTCCTTTGCTTCTTGGAGAGCATAGTGAAGTTGGGCCATCGCTGCCCTTTGTTGGGTCATTGCTGCCCTCATTGTGTTTTTGAGCACCCATGTATCTTCCTTAGAAGCTGGTTCCTTATTTGGAGGAAAATCACTCATGGGATCGAAGAAAATTTCCTCCTCTTCTTCACTGGCATGAGTTTCTTTAAGTGGTTTAATGAGAAGTGATGGGTCAGCGTGAACTTCCTGGTCAGAAATAGCCAAGGAATCCGAAAGTGGAGCATTATTGATGCTTAGCTTCTTGCTTGCAGGAGGTAATGGAAGCTTATTGCTATCTATTAGATCTTGAATTGCCTCCTTTAACTTCCAACAGTTTTCAGTAGGATGTCCCCTGCCTTGATGATATTAGCCGTCCTCCTTTCAACTGGTGGATCTCCAAATGGTCCAATAGGAGTTATGAGACCTTTTGCATGAAGATGATCAAATGCTGTATCATAACTCATGTCAATAGGTGTGTAATTTTTCCTAAATGGTTTCTTTTGTCCTTGATTATTCATAGCTAGGACCTCGTTCAGATTAAAGGTGCTAACATTGTTTGAGTGGGTAGTTTTGGAAGAAGAAGGATTGTCGTTCTTTTTTCCTTTCCTGCCACTGTTGGAAGTGTTAGCAGCTTTTTATTTTGCAAGGTCATCCTCAATGTTGATTCCTATGTCATAGACGACCTTGAAAGTACTCAAATTGCTTTGGTATTTGAGATGCTTAGAGTACTTTTCTTAGAGGTTCTTGATGAACATCCTTAAAGATTCTTTTTCAGTGGGAACCTCAACCATTTTGGCAGAAGTTTCCCTCCACTTATTAAAGAAGGAGGTGAATCCTTCATTCTCCTTTTGCTTCAACATCTCAAGCTCTCTATGGTCAGTTTCAACTTGAATGTTGCATTTATATCTATCTATGAAAGCGTTTGTTATTGAATCCCAAGAAGAGATCTTCTCTTTATCAAGGGAAAAGAACCATTGTTGACAAACGGATTCTAAAGATAGTGAAAACAATGAATGAAAAACCTTCTTATCAATCCCCTTAATGTTCATTATTGTTTCAAAAGCTCTTAAGTGGAAGTATGGATTGTCAGTTGGCTTGAATCTTGGGATGTCATTGGCATTGAACTTCTGCGGAAGAAGTTCCTTGTCCACCGAGACCCCTTGTGAGCTAATTTCTTAAAACTTATAGTCATTAGAGAGCTTGCTCAAGCTTTCTTCCATTTATTCCATTTGTTGTTATTTTGCAGGGTCATTGACTTGAAGAGCAATGGTCTTCATCATCTCAGTGAAACTAGAAAGATTCTACCCAAGTTCATTGACTTCTTCCTGAGTTGCCATTTTCTTCTTAGCTTTTCTCTTTTGTCAAATTGGTTTATCAAAAAGTAAGACATGGATGAAAGCGTTGCCCTTGATTAGTCATCCTTCCTTTCTAGCCCAAGAGCTGTAAATTAAATCATATTTAACTTAATGACTTGACTCAAATTGACTTTGACTTTATTGGTTTTAAAGGCAAAAAAGCAAAAATAGAGTGTATATTTTTGGGAATCAAGTATAGGGTTCAAGCAACATGGTTTTGTATAATTTGGATGATTAATATCCAACATACCCCCCCTAAAAAAATGACGGAAAACACGCGCACACAAGACTCTCTAAACATGGTCATGGTGAACATATTTACAAGGTGTGTGTTTAAAAAAGTGAGTGAGAGTGTAATGCTTTAACACTTGTGTAAGACCATAGGACTATGTGCCTAGGCTCAAACAAGGAGTAAATACAACTTTTGCCGTTAATAAAAAGGTTAATTAGACTCGGCGTGAAGACTCGAGTAGAAAAATGGACCGTCGCTGAAGAAACGGCACTGTCGCGAAACGCCAGAAGCCATCGCGGCGCGATGGACACCATCGTGTCGTGCCACAGGTCTGACCTTCGCATCATTACTGATGCGTCGGTCTGGGCCTGTTTCTAGTGTTCTCCTTTAAAAGGACAAGCTTAAAGTCGTACTAAGTCTGTTTAATCAATCTATTAAACTTTAATTATTCATATTAATTAATTAATTAAGCAAAGTCTTACATAGTCATTAATTAGTTTATTTAAACTCTTAAACAAGTCAAACAAACGGTTAGTGTAAATTTGCACAAGCAAAGATGCACAAGTAGTCAAGTAAGCACAATATGATGTAATGTGTTTGCAACCTAACCATGGCTCTAGTTCTCTAAAGTTCAAGGATAAGGGTTAGTCAAAGAGGGTCCATGGTTATGAGTCCGGATGCATCGCGCGAAGCGTTACCTTTGGAAGGGTTGGCGCGTATGGATGGAACCCCGTAAATTAAACTTGCTTCCATGGTTTGGTGAGTTCACAAACTCGGATGTACCCTTCCTTGCAATGAGCGTTCGATTGGGTAGATGGAGCGTGAATTCCCAGAGGATTATGGCCATATGTAGAACACGTATGGGTTTAGAAAAGTGAGAAAAACTCAATTAAGAAGTAAAATCGAGCAAACAGTACTAGAACCAGTCGAAACAAGAACGTAAATTTCTGGCTCGGTATTGGAAGAACATGGCGCGAGACAAAAGGGACCATCGCGAGACGATAGCCCTGTTGCGCCGCAATATTGCTTTCGCGCCGCGACAGAGCCATCGCACTGCGATGGGCACTATTTTCTCAGCGCTAGTTCCTACATGCCTCAGCAGCTATCGTAGTTCTTAGAATTTTCCAGTTTTTCGCAGCGTTTTTTCGATTCTAGTTGTGAAAGATATTTCCCAAATTTCCTACGCGTAAAAATCCTATGTTTTTGACGCATTACGAATGGTCTATCCAATGCGGACGTTTTTATGCTTATGCTAATAATGTCAATCAAAATTACGCACATGAATACTTAGAAGATTTCGAGTCTCATCCACTCATTCTAAATTGTTGCCAAAATCAATTTTAGGAATTAAAATAGAAATCCTCCCCTGCAGAGTCGCCAAAAACTGTAGGGAATAATTTCAAGCATCCCACACTTGAGCCCCACTGTGATCATACACTTAAGCATGGTGGCGCCTAAAGGGAAGGAAATTAGAGCAAAAGAGTCGCCAACAAGTTTTAGGAACTTGTAAACCGTTCACAAGGTGAAGGTTACACCCCTTCACGATCCATGAGATCGCTAACTCCATAGTGGTCTGGAACCATGACTGGATATTCGGGGATGAAGGTACAAATCCAACCTAAAAGAGATTGAACCTGCCCTAAAAATATACCTCTACTTTATTCTTCTCATATTCATGTGCGCTTTCTGACTAGCATACAATCAATATATTAATCCTGAAACCTGTTTAATCTATGTTGGTTGAATATTAATGCACAAACAAAACTATTATTGGCAATCAATTAAATTAAAATCATATTAGCCTAAAATCAAATTATTAATTATCTTATTAAGCGTGATTACAAATACAAATTCCCTTTAATCCTGCAAGAGAGGGCGTGATCAAGCAATAACAATATTATATCAAGCAACATAATAATATTGATACAACAAATCATCGTCATCATAATAATCTCAATAAAGCATAATAATATTAGCAAGATCCAAGGCATGATACTAATGAGATTGATAACAAATCCTAGCATGTCGCTAAACATTAAAGATCAAAGCTTTAATCCTAACATGATACTAACATGATAGAAGAAAATAGGAAGCAACCTAAACATGACACTAGAAAGCAATAAATAACATCCTAACATGATACTAGGAATTAATGTAATCTAAGCATGCTTCCTAAAGATATATAAAAATAAAAACAACTTACTTTGTTGCCTCGTATCTCTTTCTATCAAAACAATACACACGTTAGTAACTTCAAGGAAAATATTAAATCAAACAATTAATTTAAATAATTGAAATAGAGATTTGGGACCAAACCCTCAGAAATTATCAACCTTTCACGTCTAGGGCGAACGCAACTTCGAACTTGGCTAAGTGTGTCTAGAACTCATGAATGCGGTATTGTAGACACCTAATTGTGTCTCCCCAAAAACCAAACCCAGTGATGAGTACTTTTCACGTCACTTGATTATCGAATGAAATGAAAGTGTGAAAAGTCTTGTGATGTGTTGTTTTAATAAAATAACTCTTCTTTCTGTTTTCGAAAATGTACTTTATTTGTGGAAAATGTCCAGTCCAATTTATTTTGGTCCATGATAAGGTTCCAATAAGGTGTAGTTGGATTGGGCTCAAAAAGTGCTTTCCAACGATATATTATAAGCCCAATTCCGATGAATAATGAGGAAGTTATGGCTAAAATACTAAATTGGGCCTGAAATGGTTTTATGGCCCAATGATCTAGTGGAGGGCCCATTAATTAATATTCCTAAAGTTATTAGGATTGATTTTAATCCTCTAGAATAATCTAGAAGGTTATTTTGAGTTCTAATGTGATTAGTAAAAAAAATTATATCTTTTATGAAAATAAAGATTTCTATTTGGATTAAAACAAGTATTTTAAAGAGATTAAATCTGATTTTAAAAGATAAGTACAGACGTTAATTAGACTAATTTACTTAGATAAAGGATTCCGTACGGATTTTTAGAAAATGCGTAAACCAACGCGAAACGACAAAGCTGGCGCGCCACGACAAGCCTGTCGCACAACGACAGGGCTATCGCGTCGCGTTGGACCCTGTCGTTCTGCGACAGGGGCAGTTTTACTCCTGATAGGATTCGGTCTTTTTCTGATCATTTCCGGGCTATTTTCCTTATAAATAGGGTCGTATTTCCTCGTTTTTATGCAACAATCATCAACATTCATCAACAATCATAATATTCAATTCTTTTCTCTCTATAAGCTAATAGCTTATTCTTTCTCCCTCTTTCTAAGCCTTCCCTTTTTCAAATAAAATACCGCGTTCACGAGTTCTAGACACACCTAGCCAAGCTCGAAGTTGCCTTTGCCCTAGACGTGAAAGGTTGATAATTTCTGAGGGTTTGGTCCCAAATCCCTATTTTAATTATTTAAATTAATTGTTTAATTTAATATTTTCCTTGAAGTTACTAACGTGTGTATTATCTTGATAGAAAGAGATACGAGGTAACGAAGTGTTTTAATTGCTCTATATCTTTAGAAAGCATGCATGCTTATATTATTTTAATTCCTAGAGTCATGTTTGGATGTCTTTATTGCTTTCTAGTGTCATGTTTAGGTTGTTTCCTATTTCTTATATCATGTTAGTATCATGTTAGGGCTAAAGCTTTGATTTTTAATGTTAGTGACATGCTAGGATTTATTATTAATCTTGTTAGTATCATACCTAGGATCTTGCTAATAATATTATTATGCTTTGATGAGAATATTGTTGTGATGATGATAATTTGTTGTATCAATATTATTGTTGCTTGATATATTATTGTCATTGCTTGATCACGCCCTCTCTTGCAGGTTTAAAGGAAATTTGTACTTGAAATCATGCTTAATAAGATAATTAATAATCTTGTTTAGGATAATATGATTTTAATTAAAGTGATCGCGTAATAGATTTGTTTGTGCATTAATATTTAACTAACATAGATTAAATATGCTTAGGATTAATATATTGATTGTATGTTAGTTAGAAAGCGCACATGAATATGAGAAGAATAAAGTAGAGACCTATTTTAAGGGCAAGTTCAATCTCCTTTAGGTTGAATGTGTACCTTCATCCTCGAATATCCAGTCATGGTTCCAGACCATTATGGAGTTAGCAATCTCATGGATCGTGAAGGGGTGTAACGTTCACCCTGTGAACAGTTTACAAGTTCCTAAAACTTGTTGGCGACTCTTTTGCTCTAGCTTCCTTCCTTTAGAGACCACCATGCTTATGTTTGATCATAGTGGGGCTCAAGTGTAGGATGCTTGAAATATTCCCTACAATTTTTTGGCATATGCATAAAAAGGTCCGCATTGGATTGACCATCCGTAATGCATCAAAAACATAAGATTTTTACACGTAGGAAATTTGGGAAATATCTTTCACAACTAGGATCGAAATAACGCTGCGAAAAACTGGAAAATTCAAAGAATAGAAAGCTGCTGAGGCATGTAGGAACTGGTGTTGAGAAAACAGTGCCCATCGTAGTGCGATGGCTATGTCGCTGTGCGACAACAATTTCGCGTGGCGACAGAGTCATCGTCTCGCAACAGGCTCTGTTTTCTCGCGCTATGTTCTTCCAATACCGAGCCAGAAATCTACCTTCTTGTTTCGACTGATTCTAGTACTGTTTGCTCGATTCTACTTCCTGATTGAGTTTTTCTCACTTTTCTGAACCCATATGTGTTCTACATATGGCCAAAACCCTCTGGGGATTCACGCTCCATCTACCCAATCGAACGCTCATGGCAACGAAGGGTACATCCGAGTTTGTGAATTCACCAAACCGTGGAAGCAAGTTTAACTTGCGGAGTCCCATCCATACGCGCCAACCCTTCCAAAGGTAAGGCTTCTGCGCGGTGCATCCGGACTCATAACCATGGACCCTCTTGGACTAACCCTTATCTTGGACTTTAGAGAACTAGAGCCATGGTTAGGTTGTAAACTCATTGCATCATATTATGCTTACTCGACTACTTGGGCATCTCTTGTTTGTGCTTGTTTACACTAACCGTTTATTTGGCTTGTGTTTGAGTTTAAATAAACTGATTAATGACTAAAGGACTTTGCTTAATTAATTAACCAATTAATATGAGTTTTTAAAGTCTAAATAAATTGATCGAACCTGACTTAGTAAGTTTATAGGATTTTCCCTCTAAGGTAGAACATTGAAAACTGATTTAGACTGCCGTTTCAGCAATGACGCCGAAGTTTGGCCTGTGGCGCGACACGCTAGTGTCCGGTGCGACGCGATATGGCTGGCGCATCGCGACAGTTCCATCGTTTGTGTGATGGTGCAGTTTTCTGCCTGAGTCTTCACGCCGAGTCTAATTAATCAGTTTATTAATGGCAGAAGTCATATTTAATCCTTAATTGAGTCCAAGCACATAGCCCTATGGTCTTACACAAGTCTTAACTTAGCCTTTGTTTGAGTCTAGTCATATAGTCTAGTCACATGGTCATGACACGAGTCTTGAACATATCACTTACACTCGCAATTATTCATACACTTTGTACATACTCTTTCCACACCATGACCATGTCTTAGGTCCATGCATGAGTCGCTCTTTCCGTCATTTGAGTTGGGGGTCCACTCTATTCCTAATTTTTCCATATCTCTCCATCTACATCACCTTTCCATACATATCTCACACTTTCCTTCTTAAACACTTTCTACATTCACATTCCTTCATCTTACATGTTTTCTCCATACATATCATTCTCCTCATTCTTCCATGATCTTTTATATGCATGTTGAACCGAGTTAGAGTCAAATAATTAATAATAAACATCCATGACTTCCCTTTCCATAATACTTGGTCAAGAAGAGAAGGGCGCTTAGTTAAGGACAACACCTTCGTTCAAGTTCTACTTTTTGATAAGCCCATCAGACACAGAAAAAAGTTCATACTAATGGCAACCCAACAAGAAGTTGATGAGCTTAGGCAAAACCTTGTTAATTTGACCGAAATAATGAAGACCCTTGCTCTTCAAGTCAACGACCCTACGAAATAACAACAAATGGAGCGAATGGAGGAAAGCTTGAACAAGCTCTCCAATGACTATAAGTTCCAGGGGATTAGCTCACAAGGGGTCTTAGTGGACAAGGAACTTCTTCCGCAGAAGTTCAATGCCAATGACATCCCTAAGTTCAAGCCAAATGACAACCCCTACTTTCACCTAAGAGCTTTTGAAACTATAATGAATATTAAGGGAATTGATAGGAAAACTTTGCACTTGTTGTTTTCACTATCTTTAGAAACCGTTTGTCAATAATGATTCTTTTCCTTTGAAAAGAAGGAGACCTCTTCTTGGGACGCCATAATAAACGCTTTCATAGATAGATACAAATGCAACATCCAAGTCGACACAAACCATAGACAACTTGAGATGCTAAAGCAAAAAGAAAACGAAGGATTTGCCTTTTTCTTCTATAAGTGGAGGGAAACTTCCGTTATTATGGTAGAGGTTCGTACTGAAAAGGAGTCTGAAAGGATGTTCATCAAGAACCTCCAAGAAAAATATTCAAAACACTTGAAATATCAACACAACTTGAATACTTTCAAGGCTATCTATGACATAGGCATTGACATTATATTGAAGATGACCTTGCAAAACAGAAATCTACTAACAATAGTGGCTGGAAAGGAAAGAAGAACGACAATCCTTCTTCTTCCGAAAACACCTACTCTAGTAATAATATTAGTACCTTTAACCTTAACGACGTCTTAGCCATGGATAATCAAGGATCTAAAAAGAAATCCAAAAGGGAATTCACACCCGTTGGAATGACCTATGATGTTGCTTTCGATTGTCTCCACGATCAAGGATTAATCAAACCTATTGGCCCTATTGAAGATCCAACTCCGGAAAAGCGATCTTCGAGATCGAATCCCAACTCTTATTGCAAGTATCATCAAGGAAATGGTCATACCACGGATGAATGTTACAGATTTCAAAGTCTCATTCAAGATATCATAGAAGCAAACAAGATCCCATTGCCTTTAGCTAGCAAGAAGACCAAGTGATGATAAAGCAAAAGACACAAGGCGGGATTCAACGATAAGATTTCGTGACCTCCTTTTTTCTATTTTTTCCTCATTTCCCCAATAAAGTCTAGCATAGGCACCTTCTGTTTTCCTTAGATTTATTTTATAGATTTTTTCTTTTTCCCTCTTAATAAAATGAGCATTTCTTTCCTTGCATATGATCATCGCATTGCATTGCATATAAAAAAAAAAAAAAAAAATCCATGCTGGACTAAGCACAAGGTATACTAATGATTCGAGGCACCCCTTGTAGCCATATCATATCATCTTTACCCTTCACATATAAATCCTTTCTTGATAAACCACTTTGAACCTCGTCTAACGATAGACCTTTCTTTTTTCAACCCACATCTACCTAACCTTGGGATGGGATAGTGTGCAACTTATGCAAGTTCTAAATATAAAAGCTTAAGTGATTTTACCTAGATCTCAAAAATTCAAAAAAAAACAAAAAATAATAAAAGTGTGCAAAAGGGCAAGTGTTCCAATGTCATTGATATGAACATGTCTTTAATATGAACACGTCTTAGATTGCGTCTCTTATCGAGTGCTCAGTACCGTGCCTGAGAAACATGAATGTCAAGTGAGTGATAGACCGCATGATCGGGATTTCCCACACTTATCGAAATAAAAATAAAAAATAAAAAATGCGAAAGCAAAAAAAAAAAAGGAGAGCAAAAATATAAACAAAAGAGAGTCCAAAAGTGAGAAATCTCAAGCATAAAAATATAAAGATTCAAAAGCAAGGTTGCACACCTTGGGGGCTTATCTAGGGTCTTGAGCCTTTATCCCCTTCTTCTTCAACCTTTAGCCTAACCACGTTACAACCCTTCAAAGACCTCTTTGAGGTGTACACACACTTGTGCGAGGTTTGGCTAGAGCTACGTTCGGCCTGATTTCTAATGGATACGTAGGCAACCTCACATTGGGGGTGCGGCCGTAACAAAAATGCATTCACATTCACATTCATACATGATCATATCAAGGGATCTCCAACGTTTATCCCTATCCATTTAGAGCTAGACTTGGGGGCTTGATCCCCACATTATTAGCCTACCTAGCCTAAGAGTCACCATCATTTGACTTTTCTCAAAATATATTTTCCACAACTTTAGCCCTTGCGGCCTAGCTTTAGTGGTCACTTTCACACACATCACAGATACATGACCAAATAAATCTTCCCTTAGGAACCCTTTGTCATGAAATCTTAACACAACGTTGAAGCGTGCCTTGTCATATCAAGATCACTCATTATCAAAATCATCATTGCATCACAAAGTATGAAGTGCTTAACCTCCGCGCGTAAGTTACCCAAATACTTTCATCGTCGAGTCAACAATTGAGATAGCTTAGGATGAACTAATCCTTGCACTATGAGATACAAAGTTAATGCATACATTTGACTAAGCTCATTCAACATGCACCACAAACACTTAAACACTTCACTTCTTTCTTTTCACGTCTTTCTTTTTCGGGAGAAAGTCGGTACCCTCCATAAAAAATGACGGAATTTTTTACATTTTCTGCATTTTGAGTCGCACGAGCACAATTACAATACAATGCATGCACGAGTCATTTACACCTTGAGTCAACTTCAAGTCAAGGCAATTACAATGTCAAGCACACCAAGTCTTAGGTCAACCCTAAGAAAAACATCAAGCCTTAGGTCAACCCTAAAAACATGAGCAAAGTCCTATAGTCCAAAATATAGATGCAGGTACACTAAGTCTCCAATGGACGAGTAACCTTTACAAAAAAATTTGAGGCAAAAGGACGCAAACAACTTAGCAAATCAACTAGAGTTAGCTTGATCGCAATCATATTTGATTGTCGATTGGCTTGATGACGGTCATATTGATTGATCGGGTTCCTTGGTACGCCAGTAGCCCCTATAAACACATTAACATGATTAGTAGTCGGCTCAATTACAATCACAATCAGTGATCGGCCTGACGACGATCATCTCACTTAGCTTAAGCGCCTAAACATTGGCTCATTATAAGCACCAAGACATTGGTTCAAAAGCAAGTACATCACCTATACGACAATTTTTCCAAGATTGGATTGTCATTTCAAACCGACAATATTTCCAAGAGTGGATTGTCGCGCAACTTCTTCAACGACAATTTTTCTAAGATTGGATTGTCACCTCTGGCAAAGTTCCCAAAGGATTGTCATACTCCTTCTCTGTTTCGCAAATTTTTCCAAGTTCAGATTGTCATATATTCATAGAAACCTCGACAATTTTTCCGAGATTGGATTGTCATACACCCAATTCCCTATGGCAAAATTTCCCAAAGGATTGTCCACTACTAGAAAACAGCCTATTTCCGACAGACTCGTTCCGACAGATGCATAATTCCGTCGTAAAAGTCGAAATTTTCGACGGATTTTTTTTCCGTCGGAAAATAACGACGGACTTAAATAATCAGTCGGAAATTTCCGACAGAATTTAAATCCGTCGGAAAATATATACTTTCCTACGGAATTTAAATCCGTTGGAAATTTCCGATGGAAAAATCCATCGGAAGACAATTTACCTTATTATAAACCCTAACCGACACTCCTTACCCTTAAATCCTTTATTCCATCTTTTCTCTCTCCTCTACTCCTATCCGCCTCTCTTCTTTCTCTCTTCTCTCCTCTCCTCTCTTCTTCTCTGGTCATCTCCTCCTCTTTCTATTTAAACCAAATTCAATAATTCAAAGCCAATTTCTATTATTAAGGTTTGTTTTTCGACTCTCTAAATATTTTTTTGTTTTTTTGTTTTTTTTTTATTTTTTCAGTTGGTGGCGCCGTGGTAGGTGTAGATATGGTGACTGGTGCCGTGGTGTGGTGGTTTGTTTTTTTTGTTTTCAGTTTTCATTTTTTTTTATTGGGTGTCTGGTGTTTTTAGGTGGGTGGGTTTGGGTGTGTGAGTTTTAGGTGGGTTTGATTAAGGGGTCGGTTCGGTTAGATCTAATTGGGTGGTTTTAGGTGGGTGGGTTTGGGAATGTGAGTTTGGGTGGGTTCGATTAGGGGGTCGGTTAGGTGGGTGGGTGGTTTTAGGTGGGTTAGTTTGAGTGTGGGTTCAGTTAGGGGTGGATCTAGGTTTGCGTGTGGGTTAGGTGAAGTATGGTGGTGGGTTCAGTTAAGGTGAAGTGGGGTTGTGGGTTCGGTTAAGGTGAAGTGGTGGGAGCTGATGGGTCAGTTAGGGTGGGGTTGACAGCGGCGTGGATGGGTGGTTAGAGGTGGTGAAACGCCATGCTGGTGGTGGTGCGGCGTTTTTTTTAATTGCAAAAAAGAACTTTCCGACGGAATTCCAGTCGAAAGTTTCCGACCGAATTTACTATTCCGTCGGAAATTTCCGACAAACTTTTCCAGTGCCGGAAAATCTCAAATGACGGAAAATTCCATCAGAAATTCCGTCGGAAAAGTGTTTCCAACGGAAAAGGTGGTTTTTCCTACCATGATGTTTCCGACAACCATTTCCGACGGAATTCCGTCTAAAACACCTTTTCCGACAGATTTCAGGGTTTTTCGGACGGAATTTTTCCGTCGGAAATGGGCCTATTTCTAGTAGTGGTCGTAGGTCTCTATTCATCTTAAGATTTCGACAAAGGTTCCCCAACTTGGATTGTCATTCATTTCAGTAAGTGTAGACACCCAAATGTGTCTCCCCAAAATCAAACCCAGTGATGAATACCTTTCACGTCATTTGATTATCGAACGAAGTGAAAGTGTGAAACGTCTAGTGACGTAAATGTTTTATTAAAATATCTCTCTTTCTGTTTTTGAAAATATTTCTTCTTACTCTATTTATGAAAATAGCCAGTCTAATTTAATTTGGTCCATGATAAAGGTCCAATAATAGTGTAGTTGGATTGGGCTCGAAAAGTGCTTTCCAACGATATATTATAAGCCCAATTCCGATGAATAATGAAGAAGTTATGGCTTAAACTAAATTTGGTCCGAAATGAATTTTATATGTGGCCCAATGATCTAGAGGAAGGCCTATTAATTATTATTCTTAATGTTATTAGGATTGATTTTAATCTTCTAGAATATTTAGAAGGTTCCTTTTAATTCTAATGGAATTAGGATTAATAATTATATTTTAAAGAGTTTTATTTGGAATAAAATAGGTGTTTTATGATAAACCTGTTTTTAATTTGATAAACACGGAATTTGCTGCTTAATCATATTAAGATGAGGATTCCGTACAAAACCGCGTTTTATCTTTTAATTAGCGCCAAACGACAAAGTCTGTCGCCTAGCGCTAACATCTGTCGCCTGGCGCTAGCGCTAACATCTGTCGCCTGGCGCTGGTCTCGTCGCCTGGCGCTGATGTCTGTCGCCTGGCGACAGATTCCAGTTTTATTCCGCATAGAACTTGAAGTATTTTCTATCGTTTTCGGACAGTTTTTATATAAATAGGGGTCGTATCTCCTCCGTTTTTCATCAACAATCAACAATCAACAATAAACAATCAACAATTCACAATCAATCATCTCTTTCTTTCTCTCTAAAAGCTAGAAGCTTTCTCTCTCTCTTCTTTTTCTAAACCTTCCCTCTTACAAAATTCCGCATACATTAGTTCTAGACACACCTAGCCAAGTTCAAAGTTGCCTTCGCCCTAGACATGAAAGGTTGATAATTTCTGAGGGTTTGGTCCCAAATCTCTCTTTCAACTATTTCAATTATTTAATTTAATTGTTTGATTTATTATTTTTCCTTGAAGTTACTAACGTGTGTATTTTGTTATTAGAAAGAGGTACGAGGCATCAAAGTAAGTACTTTAATGGCTTTATTGATATAGAAATCATGCTTAGATTATTTTGTTAATTCCTAGTATCATGTTAGGATGTTATATTGCTTCCTAGTATCATGTTTAGGGTTAATTAATATTTCTAATATCATGCATGTTTTTATGATGCTTCCTATTTCTTTTCTAAATATCATGTTAGTGTCATGTTAGGAATAAATCTTTGATCTTTAATGTTTAGTGACATGCTAGGATTTGTTATTAATCTTGTTAGTATCATGCCTACGATCTTGCTAATATTATTATGCTTTATTGAGATTATTATTATTAATATGATGATGATGATTGTTGTCAATTTATTATATTGCTTGATATATTATTGTTGATATTGCTTGATCACGCTCTCTCTTGCAGGATTAAAGGGAATTTGTACTTGTAATCACGCTTAATAAGATAATTAATAATCTTGTTAGGGTTAATATGATTATAATTCAAGTGATCGCCAATAATAGTTTTATTTGTGCATTAAATTCAACCAACATAGATTAAACAGGTTTAGGGTTAATCTATTGATTGTATGTTAGTCAGAAAGCGCACATGAATATGAGAAGAATAAAGTAGAGGCCTATTTTTAGGGCAGGTTCAATCTCTTTTAGGTTGGATTTGTACCTTCATCCCCGAATATCCAGTCATGGTTCCAGACCACTATGGAGTTAGCGATCTCATGGATCGTGAAGGGGTGTAACCTTCACCCTTTGAACGGTTTACAAGTTCCTAAAACGTGTTGGCGACTCTTTTGCTCTAGCTTCCTTCCCTTTTGACGCCACCATGCTTAAGTGTATGATCAGAGTGGGGCTCAACTGTGGGATGCTTGAAATATTCCCTACAGTAATTGGCAAATTTTTCCTAAGGGGATTGTCAATCGACTCTTTTTTGCAAATGTTCCAAGACGCGGATTGTCAATTGTGGCAATATTTTCCCAAAAGGATTGTCGCATAACATTGGCAAATTTCCAAGGTGGATTACTTTCAAGAGTTATATTCCAAGACGTGGATTGTCGATCGTAGCAAGGTTCTTATGACAGATTGTTACAAAGCATTGGCAACTTTTCCCAAAATTGGACTTTGGCAAAATTTCCGAGATACGGATTGTCACTTCACCGTGGTAACATTTCCTAGGATGGATTGTTACATGGCATTGACAAATTTCCTTAAACGGATTGTCATACATCATTCAAGAGTTGTGTTGGTAACTATTCCTAAAGAAGACAGGATTGTCATCACCCCCAAAGCATCAGCATAGCAAGCATTCTAACAAAGCACTAGCAAACTGAGGATCAACAAGCCAAGCAGTGATCTTCGATAACTTTCCAAAGAAGGTTATCACACCAAATAGGAGATTGCTATAAGGAGAATGATCTTCGACGACGTTCCCTAGCATGTGAAGGGTTGTCACAAACAACTGAGGATGACTACAAGCAGAGTCACCTTCGACGACGGAAGTTGTCATAATAGCGGAAGATGGCTACAAGCATAGTTATCTTCGACTATGTTCCCTAGCTTGCGGAAGATGGTCACAAAACGGCAGAAGAATGCTACAAGCAAAGCAATCTTCGATGGTGTTCCCTAGATGTGGAAGACTATCACTGCGGAAATAGAAGGCAGCTACAAGCAGAACGGTCTTCAGGCGATGTCCCCTAGCTTGTAGAGGTCGTCATAACAGCAGCATACAACAATAAAAACGGTTACCCAGAGACGTGTGCTCGACGGTGCAAGATACACGTTTCTTAACTCATTTATCTGTTTAACTAACGCTAGTTTGCAGGTATCGGTGTTACAAGATTGATTTAGGATCGCAGAACGTTCTGAATCATTCTCCGTCCTTATCGATACTTTGACACATGCGTTTCTCCAAACTCAGTCAAAGTAGGGGCTTCTGTAGACACCTAATTGTGTCTCCCCAAGAACCAAACCCGGTGATGAGTACCTTTCACATCACTTGATTATCGAACAAAGTGAAAGTGTGAAAAGTCTTGTGATGCGTTGTTTTAATAAAATAACTCTTCTTTTTGTTTTCGAAAATGTACTTTATTTGTAGAAAATTTCCATTCCAATTTAGTTTGATCCGTGATAAGGGTCCAATAATAGTGTATTTGGATTGGGCTCGAAAAGAGCTTTCCAACGATATATTATAAGCCCAATTCCGATGAATAATGAGGAAGTTATGGCTAAAATACTAAATTGGGGATGAAATGGTTTTATGGCCCAATGATCTAGTGGAGGGCCCATTATTTAATATTCCTAAAATTAGGATTGATTTTAATCCTCTAGAATAATCTAGAAGGTTATTTTGAGTTCTAATGGGATTAGGAATAATAATTATATCTTTTATGAAAATAAAGAATTCTATTTGGATTAAAACAAGTGTTTTAAAGAGATTAAATCTGATGTTAAAAGATAAGTACAGACGTTAATTAGTCAAATTTAATTAGATTAAGGACTCCGTACGGATTTTTAGAAAACAAGTAAACCAACGCGAAACGACAAAGCTGGCGCGCCACGACAAGCCTGCCGCACAGCGACAGGGCTGTCGCGTCACGTTGGACCCTGTCGTTCTACGACAGGTAGAGCTGTACACCGGTCCAAAATCGGACCGGACCTGGAACGGACCCGTTGGGACCGGGACCTGATTCTCTATTTTTCGAGGACCGGGGACCGGACCTGAATCACACAGGTCCGGTTCCGGACTAGACCTAGAAAAACAGGTCCGGTCCGGTTTTGGACCTGATGCACCTTATTTATTTATTTTTTTTACATAATATGAACTTAAATCTGACATTATATAAAATAAAAGTGAAATTTTGATGAATTACCTGCTAGTCTGCTTCACTTCTACATATACAATATGAATTATGTATTCACAGAACCACAGATACACTAAAACACAAATGAAATTCAGAAAAAAAAAATTAAATTAGAATCTAAAAAATTAAAGTTAAAAAGCTTCTCATATGAAATTAGAATCATTTGTTGATAAATCTAAAGCAATAGTATACAAAGAAACACAAAGCGTTGTAAATCATTCGTAGCTTCGCTGGAACCGAAGGTTGTCGAGCCGCAGCTTCTATCGGCGTCAACACGCACCATCGCAGGTCAGTGGCACAGCAATGAGGGCAGCACATCAGCGGCATCGCAGACTTCACAGCAGGGGGCAGCAGGTCAAGGACGTGGTGGTAGGCGGTGGTTATGGTGGGAGATGAGAGAGAGGGGTAATATGAAATAGGGAGTATAGTTGGCTGCTATGAATTTGTTCAGCATTTAGGTTAGGTTAAACTTGATAAAAAGTCAGATTTTAAAAAAAAAAATAAATAAAGTCAAACAAGTTTTCAGGTCCGGACCTGAAAAATCCGAGTTTAACCCGGACCGGACCTGAAAACCGGATTCCCCATTTTTTGAGGACCGAGACCGGACCTGAATTTACCAGTCCGGGTCAGGTCCGATCTAATCAGGTCGGGTTTCAGGTCCAGGTCTATTTGTGTACACCCCTTAACGACAGGGGCAGTTTTACTCCTGATAGGATTCGGTCTTTTTCTGATCGTTTCCGGGCTATTTTCCTTATTAATAGGGTCGTATTTTCCCATTTTTATGCAGCAATCATCAACATTTATCAACAATCATAATATTCTATTCTCTTCTCTCTACAAGCTAATAGTTTATTCTTTCTCCCTCTTTCTAAGTCTTCCCTTTTTCAAATAAAATACCGCGTTCACGAGTTCTAGACACACCTAGCCAAGCTCGAAGTTTCCTTCGCCCTAAACGTGAAAGGTTGATAATTTCTGAGGGTTTGGTCCCAAATCCCTATTTCAATTATTTAAATTAATTGTTTAATTTAATATTTTCCTTGAAGTTACTAACGTGTGTATTATTTTGATAGAAAGAGATACGAGGCAACGAAGTAAGTTGTTTTAATTGCTCTATATCTTTAGAAAGCATGCATGCTTATATTATTTTAATTCCTAGTATCAAGTTAGGATGTCTTTATTGCTTTCTAGCATTATGTTTAGGTTGCTTCCTGTTTCTTCTATCATGTTAGTATCATGTTAGGGCTAAAGCTTTGATTTTTAATGTTAGTGACATGCTAGGATTTGTTATTAACCTTGTTAGTATCATGCCTAGGATCTTGCTAATAATATTATTATGCTTTGATGAGAATATTGTTATGATGATGATTTGTTGTATCAATATTATTGTTGCTTGATTATATTATTGTTATTGCTTGATCAAGCCCTCTCTTTCAGGTTTAAAGGAAATTTGTAATTGAAATCACGCTTAATAAGATAATTAATAATCTTGTTTAGGCTAATATGATTTTAATTCAAGTGATCGCCAATAATAGATTTGTTTGTGCATTAGTATTCAACCAACATAGATTAAATATGCTTAGGATTAATATATTGATTGTATGTTAGTCAGAAAGCGCACATGAATATGAGAAGAATAAAATAAAGGCCTATTTTTAGGGTAGTTTCAATCTCTTTTAGGTTGGATTTGTACCTTCATCCCCGAATATCCAGTCATGGTTCCGGACCACTATGGAGTTAGCGATCTCATGGATCGTGAAGGGGTGTAACCTTCACCCTATGAACGGTTTACAAGTTCCTAAAACGTGTTGGCGACTCTTTTGCTCTAGCTTCCTTCCCTTTGGACGCCACCATACTTAAGTGTATGATCACAGTGGGGTTTAAGTGTGGGATGCTTGAATTATTCCCTGCGGGTATTGTGTTTGTAAAAAGGATAGGCTAGAAAGAGGGAGAGAGAATAAGCTATTGCTTAAGAGAGAGAAGAGAATTAGATTGTTGATGATTATGAATGCATAAAAACGGGGAAATACGACCCTATTTATAAGGAAAATGGTCCCGAAACGATTAGAAAAAAGATCGAATTCGATTCAGAGTAAAACTACTCCCATCGCGACGCGACAGGATCCATCGCGACGCAACAGCTCCATTGCGACGCGATGGCTCTGCCGTTTCGCGATGGTTCACGCGCTAACTCAAAGTCGTACAGTGTCCTTAATCTAATTAAATTAGAATAATTAACATCCGTACTTATCTTTTAAAATCAGATTTAATCTTTCAAAACACTTGTTTTATTCTAAATAAAATTCTTTACTCTTTTAAAAGATATAATTACTAATCCTAATTCCACTAGAATTTAAGATAACCTTATAGATTATTATAGAATATTAAAATCAATCCTAATGACTTTAGGAATATTAATTAATGGGCCCTCCACTTGATCATTGGGCCGCATATAACCATTTTGGGCCCAATTTAGTATTTTGGCCATAACTTCCTCATTATTCATCGAAATCGGGCTTATAATATATCGTTGGAAAGCTCTTTTCGAGCCCAATCCAACTACACTATTATTGAACCCTTATCATAGACCAAACTAAATTGGACTGGACATTTTCCATAAATAGAGTAAGAAAAGAAACATTTTCGAAAACAGAATGAAATATTTTTTATTAAAATAAACGCACCACAAGACTTTTCACGTTTCACCTAGTTTGATAATCAAATGCCGTGAAAGATATTCATTACTAGGTTTGGGTTTTTTGGGAGACACAATCAGATGTCTACAATAAGCTAACTCAATAATACGATCTAATACCATATAATAAGCCAAATAATGGACAACTATTATAATATGTGCCCTAAATAGTTGAATATGTTCTTAATTGAGTTTTAATTAATTCTAACTATGTTGAAAAGGATGTAGTAGCTTCTAATGGGGTTAAGTAAGTTAAAATAATGAGTAAATTAAATAAGAGGTATTAAGTGTTAGTACGTTCTACTAAATTAAAGTTTAGTGACAAGGTCTATAAGATCAAGACCTTATACAATATTAGTACTTAAACTAGTTCGTGTCTCTAGATGTGATGCTTTGAGATTTATTTAAGGGAAATTCTCATTGGTACACCCATGGCTTTCACTTTTTCCATTGATACACTACTAGGTTTTTGCCTGCTCATCGATACACCCGTGGTTTAGTCTTTTTCCCAACCATGACTAACACCGTTAAAAAGAATTTCATAAAATTAAAATAATTAAGGAAAAGACTATAATACACCTTTTAAACATTTAATGTCTCTATTTGTGTGTCGAAAATTGTTCAGTTAAAGTTTGGGAGTCATGTTAGTCCTTAAGGATCCAAATTAACCTCGAAATTAGCAATAAAAAAATAACGTAAATGTCTCATATGCGTGTCAAAAAATGTATAGGTTTGCTTATCGTTACTTTTTTGTGATAATAATTGTTCGGCTAAGGTTTTAGGGATCATTTTGATCCTGTATGGATCTAAATCGAACTTGAAATTGTCAAAAAATTAACGAAAATGTCTCGTTTTGCGTGTCATGACAAAAATAAAATTATCATTACGTGCAAAATGAGATATTTTCGTTTATATTTGAAAATTTCGAGTTCGATTTAGACCCATAAAGGGTCTAAAATGACCCATAAAACCTTAATCTAACAATTTGAATACACTAATTAGATAAAATTGGTAATATTTATATTGATAGGTATAAAGATATTTGTATTTGTATGTTTTACAACGAATAAAGTAACGTTAGTTAATATTAATATTAGACATCAAAGGCAAGGAATGTCATATTATTATTAGTAACAAGGTGTATACGCACTTAAGTAGTAATAGATTTTATATATAAGACAAGCGATGGCCAGAGAGGTTGCCACATGGATGACCATTAAGTTGAGATGATTCAACAAATGCATTTTAGGATTATCTTATTAAGTAAGAATTGAATAAGTTAACTCAATACGATCTAAAACGCTGTAAGAAGCCAAATAATGGGCAACTATTATAATGTGTAGCCTAAATAGTTGCATTGATTTTTAATTAGGTTATAACCCCTACAAATTAGGATGCATAATATGTAATAAATTTTGGTGGGGTAAATAATACTCCCTTCGTCCCTTTTTTAAAGTCCCTTTTCTCATTTTCACGGGAATCAAAGTAATTGTAGATTCATTAAACCATGTAATTGAAAGTCCAAATTACATTAAATGCATTAAATAATTAGTGAGAAAAAAGAAAAAAGAGAATACATCAATGCTTGGGAGAAAAAAAAAAAAAAAAAAAAAAAAAGACCAATTAGATGCTGTTATTTACAATGCATTAAATGCAAAAAATATTTGGCACAAAAAATCAGTAAAAGTTGAGGATATTTTGGGGATTAAATTAGGAAAATGAGGTTAAAATTGTAAAAAAAAAACCACTTACTAGTAATTGTGATCTTAAAAATTGGACTTTCAAAATTAGACTTTAGTTTTGATTTGCCAAAAAGGAATAAGGGATTTTAATAAAGAGACGGAGGGAGTAAGGTACAGCAATAAGATAAGGAAATACAAGCTAATAAGTATGTGTCATTGAGATCTAGTCACATACGATTAGTAACAAGGTATTTAAGCTGTAATAGATTTTATAAATTTGAAATGTTTTTAAATAATTACAATAACAATGTTTTTAAATTGATTAGCACATTTAATTTGTAACCTATATGTATTTAATGTGATTTGATATGTTGAAAGTTTTGCCATCAAAGTTAAATATTTTCCATATGCCAAAAAGTATTATTTTATACACAAAATAAAAAGATTTAAGTGATGTCCATACTCTTCCATCCCAAAAAATATTAAAAAAAAAGAGAGAGAGAAAAAATAAAACCCGGGGCATCGCCTGGTTTAGTAACTAGTTTATTTCTAATATAAACGTTCGTTGTGGAATAAATATAATGAATATATAAAAGTAATCATAATTTTATATCTATAGTACATCAATGGATAATTAATACGTTTCTACTAGAATAGTGTTATTAAATTCTGGAACTTCATAACGGTTTCAATAACACATAAGTTTAAAGGTTTTTAACGTTAATTGACTTTAGGAAATAGTGTTTTATTTTAATAATCAAATGAGAGTACGTATATTTTGCTCAATAATATTGGGTAACATTTTTTTTATTGGAATAATTATTCAATTAAACAAATTAGATGTCAACAATAGTACGAATTATTTAGTAATATTTTGTTTATATTCTAAATAATTGCATAATTTTAACCCATTAGACTTCTGTGACGTCATGTTACTATGTCATACATTGCTAGTGTACAAATTAAATTGAGTGATGCCGTAAAAAAAAATGTTAGATTGAGTGAATCTAGAAGGTTTTTAGAGTAATATACTAGAAATACCACTTTACAGTACATAAAGAGTAACATCTATCCTTTTCAACAAAAAAAACAAAAAAAAATAAAAGATGTATCTTTTGTCTCACTTATTGCCATGTAGTATCACCATCACCCAATGGAACCCTAACCGTGTATATTTCCAAAAAAAAAAAAAATAAACAAAACACCACACACAAGTATTGTATCTTTTAATCTTCTTCTTCTCTCTCCTCAAACCCATATTCTCTTTAAACTCTCCTCCCGAAATTCCTTCATTTTTGCTTTGTCAAATTTTTTCAGCGCCGAGGTCGACCTCCTGTTGCGGCCATCCACAAAAGCGCTCGATTTCAGGTATATAATTACAACCTACGACAAATAAATTCAATTATTTGACGATAGTAGACCCAGATCTACGTTACTTTCAATTGTTTATCCTAAAAATTAAACTTGATTTTTATGAATAGTTGTTTAAGTTTCTCAATATATGTTATTTATTTTTATCATAATTTTTTCGCTTCAATTTATCTTGTTTTAATTTAATTATTTGGATGGTGTAGAACTTGAATCTGTACTTGTTGACTGGCTGATTATCGGATTTTTGCTTTTTTTAAAAAAAAATTTATTATTTTTTGGCTTCGATTTAATGTAAGTATCTCGTTTAATTGATGCATGTCGTTTGCAATTTTTATTATAAATTAAACCTATGCTTTGGTTATTATTTGATTAGGCTCTGCATAATTTTAGTTTTTTTTAGGAATATAGACTTATAAGTAATGAACTTGTATCTCTATAATTCGCTACCCATTAGGCCATTATCATAAGGCATATAAATACCTGGCTATGATTAAACAAGACAATCCCCCAGATCTATGAGTATGAATGTTTGAGATTTCGCTTAAAAGGAAAAATGTAATATATTATACATGTGCTGGATGTATAAAGTGCCTAAGTTAAGTCTGACAAATGTTTCTTTTAGGAGTGTTGAGGTTTGTTTTTGAAGTGAAAAATGAAAAAGACATTTTTTTTAGTTTATTAATACTTTTTTTGTTGGGATGCAGTTTAGATCATTATACTATATAGCTTAGATTTTTAGGTTTGACTTTTAGCCACTCCAAAAGCTATTGTCTACCTTGCTAATTTTAATCACTAATTTTTGTATATCTAGATTAATTGAGAAGAATGTTTTTACACATTGTGATTGGAACATTATCAGGTCTTGCGCTTTAGAGTTGTGCATGACAATTGAGTCAGTAGATGATTTGGTTTACTTAATACACGCACAGACCAAGTTAGATGTCATTTAGAGCGTACCATATTTAAGATTTAAGAAATTAGTTGTACCTCTATGTGTTTGTAGCTGTAACAGAATGAGAAGGTTGTGCCACGACTATTTTGATATTGGTTTGCCATGGTAGTTGTCTATAACTTATGTGTTTGAGTTTATGCTGTATATTCAATGCATAATGATGGCTATTTTTTTATGTATTAGGTAATCATGGCGGCAAATAAAAAGATTGACAATTCCATGTTTCACACCTTAGTGAGAGTCTTATTTATGTTTTATTACATGTGATGGAATTTCATAACATGCCTTGATGTTCTCATGGTATTATGCTAAATATTATGCACCTTTACAGCCAATTCCTAACAGAGTCAATAAGCTGGTTAAAGCAGATCCTTTTGTCAAAGCTCGCCGAGGAGACGATACTAAGTGGCTATATATCTCGTTCGGAGATAGGGTGGAAACACACTTTGGCAAAGGATGGGATAAATTCATGGAGGAGGAGAACATCCTGGTAGAAGATTATCTTGAAATAACGTACGAGGGATATAGGAGCTTTCGTATGACTGTTTTTAGAGGAGGAGTAGAGGTCCCCAAAGCTGTTGACTCCGATATCATTGTCTTATCTTCAGGGAGTTCAAGTGATGGTGCCTATGGTGGTAATGGTTCCCTATCTGATGGGAGTTCAAGTGATCTTGTTGGCTCCCTACCTGATGGTGATGGTACTGGCCCTAATCAGGTCGAGGAACAACCGGAGTTCAGAGCAACTTTCACGCAACCCTACATTAATGTGAATAGACTGGCTAGGGATTTTTATGTAAATGCATCTTGTGACTTTATTTGGATACCCACTTATTAAGTTATTATGGATGTTTTGAAGCTGCTATTCATTTATATAAATTGGTATACATACTTTGACTTGATTAAAAACAACAATACTTAATAAGAGGTTAATTACCCCTCTCCTCCCCCCCCCCCCCTCCAAATTAAAAGAATTTCAATGCTTAGCTTGATTAGTTCAATAAGGCATGTGGTGTTTGATTAGTCTTGTACCACATGATAATGTTAACTTGATTAATCATGCATACAACTAAGTTAGATTGATGTACTGTGTTAATGTTTTGCCTTGATTACTCTCATGCATACATACGTTCCTAGACTATAATTATTTTTTGCCTTGATTACACTCATGCATACACCTAATTTGATTACAAAATATACTTATTTTAGTGGGTCAGTGATAATGCAATGGACTGCAGGAATACAAATGGATTTTATTTTACGTTAATTTGAATATAAGAAATTGTCTCTGTAGTGATGCTTCCATTCATATGTTGATAATCAATGTTGTAGAATGTGTCGTTGGGCTTTACAAGATCTCATCTGTCCTCCCTGGGGCTTGAAACTGAAGTTGATGCTTGGATGAATAAAAGATTGTATGAGTCATGTCTCTATGTTAAAAGGAACGAGCGTAACCAGATTAGACTATGCATGTAACACCCCCGATTTACTAACTAACAATAAACAAGAACTAAAGGAAAAATAAACAACCTTTAAATAAAATTACGGAAGCATACACCTAAATCGGAGGTATTACTGCCACACTCAATAACCTGTCAAGTGTTAAGGCTTACAAAATCCCAATAATTACAACCCAATAATCTAAGTGAGCCATTTATACAACTTTATAAATTAAACTTGTTATAACAAACTAATCGAAACACTTGAGCTCCTTTAGCTACGGTCATCACTTGATCAACCTGTTACAATCTTGACTGATCACCATTAAGGACAAATTCCAAAATAGATCGGTGCAGGGCCACCATAAGAAAAAGACATGGCCGCAAACACAAGTAGCAAAACAAAACAAACAAACACACACACGTCAGCAAAAAGCTGAGTAATCATCACAAATCAGAATATAGAGTATAATAGAATAATTGACAATACTAGCTCAATTTAACAATTAATATAATGTAGTTCAAAACTACATTACACATTGTACTCTAAAAATGAAATAACCTTTGTCAACCCAACCTCGAATAATGATACAATCCTTCACTCAATTAACTGATCATAACCAATAAGTGTGCCATGCTCTTTGTTCTATACCTAGCCTTGGACATGAGTAATTCGAATAACAAACCAACAAGTATAAAAACATGAATACTCTCAATAACCAGAAAACACCTTGAACCAGACCACATACGGACCAATTCCCACTGTAGGGGGCCATAGAAAAATAAATAATAAAGATTGTACCTCATTCTTAACTCATGATCATTATCTCATTACTAACATGTCAAGGACTAAGGTCTATAACGCCGAGCCTCAAACCAAAAACAAAATAATAATTCTTGACCTTTTGATCTCATACATCGATCAAATAATCATTCACAACTAATAGATAATATCTCAATAATGGCGCATGTTCCCAATTAACATAACAATTCGATTCATAAATATCTCAACTCTTAGGGCAAACATACTAGTTCCCAATCATAATTAATTCTCAACCCAAAATAATACTTTGCATTAATAACCCTAAACCTCGATAAAACAATACTCCCTATAGCAACAACATTAAACCCTAGAAATAATCAATCATAAACAATAAAAGTAATACGATACTCATATTCAATCAAATCATATAATACCAATAATCAATCATATACATATACAAACTTGATCACACGAATTACAATTATAAAATTTACACATAATAATAATACAGAGTACAAATAATAAATCATATCACACATAACAATACGAATTATAATTGTGGTACCTGGTTTTTAACGGACAAATCTATAAAGGTTCCACTAAGTGTAAGACCTATAATTAAAAACTTAGAGTCGCCACCTTATTTTTATCCGAATAAGGATGGATTTTAAAACAGTCAATTTTAAGAAATGAAACTAAAAAAAAAAATCAACTGCTAACTCCATAAAAAGAAACAAGGCATAGGGTTCGGGGTTTAGGTTAAGAGAATCGAACGTCTAGAACTAGTCTTCCCTTCCGTTCTAAGGAACGGGCTCTTACTATTGCGTTGCTAAAAGTCAAGTTTTAAAACATGTTAATCACATAAAAGGACATAATAATTAATATAAGGTAGGTTTGAGCACCAAAGTTGCACTATGTACCGATCATAGTGAGATTTTGAATTCACTCACGGATCAAAACCTTCGTAGTTCGGACAAATGCCATATTTTAAGTAACCAATTCCATTGGGTTTTTAATTTGGGTAGTTGACATAAACTTCATTTTGGTAAGTGGGATTTTGGTGGTCTTTGACGGATTCACTCATAAAAGTAAAATGAACCACCTTGGTTGAGGAAAATTACCCTGATTAGTGATCACCAAAAATGTCTTTTGAACAAGACAATTCAACAAATGCGTCCCAATTGACGACGTTTTAGTGGGTCAAGGTATTTTTTGGAGTGAAACTGTAAGGGTTCACTGTATAATCTCACTTTGGGTTTAAAAACACTCTAGGGTAATTTTTGTAAGGTTTTAAGGGTTATGTGTTTAGGCTTAATGGAATTGGCCAAGTAAAACGCGACACCTGTCAAGGACTTACTTCCAAATAAAAGGGAACAATAAACTATTTAATCATATCCGATTGTCAATTAATCCATCGGGTAATTACAATGGGATATAAGCTTATTTTTATGAAGATGGATAATTGTTACAACCTTATACAACTAAATAATTAATCTTAACCTCATGTTTGGAAATGAGGCCATAACCTCATATTAACTATCATTAATTATTAAAAATAAATAAGCAAAGTTATGATTCATTCTTGTGTTACAAAAGGGTTTGAATAGAAGGTTCACAAAATTATAAAAGATTTTATTTCTAAAATCGTCTTAAAGTAAAGAAAATAAAGTTTGTAAAAAAACTTTTATTTCTGAAGTCGTCTTAAAATAAAATTACAGTCCTTAAGACATCATTTATTTCGAAAGCCATCTTTAAAATAAAATTAAAGATTTTTAAAACATCTTTTAGAATTAAAGTTTGTTAAAAATTCGTATTTCTAAAGTCATCTTTAGAATAAGATTAAAGTTACTTAAAACTCTTAATAATTAAAGTTCCATAAATGAAAAATACATAATATAGTGTAATATAGGTTCCATGACACCACTAGTTTCTTAAAAATAAATTAATATAGTTTTAAAAAAGCAATTAAGAAAAAAACGTGCCTTTTTCATTTCTTTGATAGCTTGAACTAAAAAAATTATTAAAAATCATAGAAAAATCGAAAAAATTATTGTGAGATACGGTTGAAAAGCTCTTGAAAAATTCTATCACTTGAGCTAAAGAAAAGGAACAGTTTCTAGACGTAAGGGTTGTTTCATAGGCCAACTTTGGGACGTGGTAAATTACTCTTTACTCTTGAACATCCTTTACATAAATTCTTAATTCCTTAGGTCTTTAAGCTCACTTTAAGAAGGAAATTATTCTTAACAAATATATCTTATACAAACACATGAATGTATTAGCCTTTCATATTTTAAATGCATTAGAAAGAGATGTAATGCAATACAATTAACCCCCCTCATTTATAACCTATCACCTCACCAATAGGCTTGGCTTTCTAATGTGGAGTAATGAAAGATTTAGGGCTAATTTAGCACCTAATATCGTCATTACCCCTATTGGTAGCGTCACATGGAAACAAACACATTAGTTAGCATAATAATAATAATTAAGGAAATTAAGAAAGGAATAAAGATAATACCTTGAGCTAGATGTAGCAATTTTTTAGATAACCCTTCTTGCTTATTGTAGGGAATATTTCAAGCATTATGATAACCCCAAACTTGAACCCCACTGTGATCATACACTAAAGTACGGTGGCGTTCCAAAGGGAAAGACAAAGAGCAAAAAGAGTCGCCAACAAGTTTTAGGAACTTGTAAACCCAAAAGACAATCCAAAAGGACTATCAACTACTCCATAAGGTCTTGAACCAAATAGGGTCCGGGGATGAAGGTACGAATCCAATCTACAAAAGAAAGGACCCGCCCTATAAAATAGGCCTCTACTTTGTTCTGCTCGTATTCATGCGCGCTTTTCGAATAACATACAAACATTATATTAATCCTACCCTGTTTATCTATGTTGGTTGAAATTAATGCACAAATAAGACTATTATTGGCGATCACTTGAGTTAAAATCACATTAGCCTAAACCAAATTAATAATTATCTTATTAAGCGTGATTTCAAGTACAAATTCTCTTTAAACCTGCATAAAAGGTGTGATCAAGCAATAACAATAAAATATCAAGCAACATAAGCATAATAACCAATAAACAATAACAACGATGATAATAACATGATATAATAAAGCTTAAATATAATAGCAAGATCCTAGGCATGATACTAACAAGATTAATAACAAACCCTAGCATGTCACTAAACAATAAAGATCAAAGCTTTAAACCTAACATGGTACTAACATGATATTAGAAAGAATAAAGGCATCCTAAACACGATACTAGAAAGCATTAAAACAATAATAAGCAAATCTAAACATGCTTTCTACATTGAAAGAGAGTAATAAGATTACATACTTTGAAGCCTCGTACCTCTTTCTAATAACAAAATACACAAGTTAGTAAACTTCAATGAAAATCAAGAACAATTAAAGAATCAAAGAATTAAATCAAATTGAATAAAGTTTAGACTAGTTTTAGACCAAACCCTCAGAAAATATCAACCTTGCACGTCTAGGGCGAAGGCAACTTCGAACTTGGCTAAGAGACTCTAAGTCTTGTGAATGCGGAACATTGTTTGTGAAAACCAGTTTAGAAATAGAGAGAAAGAAAAGAATTAAGTAATTCTTGAGAGAGAATAGAGAGAATTGAGAAAGAGTGAACTAAGGAGGAATTGATAATTGTGAATGATGTTTTTAGATGATTTTGAAAACAGAGATTCGGACGCTATTTATAATGAAAATAATCCGGAAAAACATAGAATTTGATAAGGAATAAAACTCCACGCTGTCGCCAGGAATTAACTCTGTCGCGACGCGACAATGTCTGTCGCGAGGCGACAGGGTCTGTCGCGCGGCGACAGACTTGTCGTTTGGCGACAGCCTGTATTAGCGCGTTTTTCTTCACGCGGAATCCGATCTTTAATCAACTTGATCTACGGAATCCGTACAGAAGATAAAATACGTATTTTTAAGATAACAAAACAATATTTTATTCCAAATAAAAATCTTTTAAAGATAATTAATTATTAAATCTAACAATATTAGAATTAAAAGGAACTTTCTAGAAACTCCTAGAAAACTATAATTAATCCTAAAAATCTTAGGAATAATAATTAATATTGGGCCCTCCTCTAGATCATTGGGCCGTATTAAAATAAATAACTGGGCCCAGTTTAGTATTTTGGCCATAACTTCCTCAATATTCATCGGAATCGGGCTTATAATATATCGTTGGAAAGGTCTCTTCGAGCCCCATCCATCTACACCATTATTGGACCCTTATCATGGACCAAAATAAACTGAAATGGACATTTTCAAATAAATAAGGTCATTTTCAAAAACAGAGAGAAAAGAATTTAATTAAAACTAAACCGCAACACTAGGCTTTCGAATCACTTTCACCTAATTCGATAATAACACAACGTGCAAGGCATTCATCACTGGGTTTGGTTTTGGGGAGACACAAATGGGTGTCTACAGAAGCCCCCACTTTGACTGAGTTTGAAGAAACTTATGTTTCGAAAAAACGAGAGTCAAAGTATCGATAGGGACGGAGAATGATTCAAAATGTTCTGCGATCCCAAATCATTCTTATAACGCCGATACCTGCAAACTAATCATTAGTTAAACAGATAAAAGAGTTAAGAAACGCGTATCTTGCACCGTCGAGCACACGCCTCTGAGCGTAACCATTTTGTTGTTGCATCGTATGTTGTTTGTGACAACCTCCATTGTGCCTCGTGAACGCCATCGTTGAAGATAACCATATGTCGTCGTCTTCAATATTCTTGGTGACAATCCTCCACAGTATTTCGGGAACATCATCGAAAATAACTGTATGTCGTCATTTCCTGGGTGTGGCAGTACGTCGCCACAGCAGTATGTCGCCGCTATAGACAATCTCTTCTTTACCTTGAGGGACCGCCGAAGGTGGCCTTGCTTCGCCATCCCCACCATTTGTGACACTACCTCGTCACGACCGTACTTCGCCGCTAAACAATTTCCCTTTATGTTGAGACATTGCCAAAGAATCACTTTACCTATTGACCCTTAATATCATTATTCATCATTGTTTTTTATATTTGTGCCAGTACTTTGGTGCTTTTGCCTTTGTAAACCATTACTTTGGCGCGTTTACTGAACCAATACTTCGGTGCCTTGAACCATTATTTCGGTGCCTTGAACCATTATTTCGGTGCCTTATTACGAGCCAATACGTAGGCGCTTTAAGCTAAAGTGAGACGATCCTTCATCAAGTCGATCACTCAGTGCATTTTGATCAAGCTGACTAAATCATGTCAATTGCTCAAAGGGGCTAACTGGCGTACCAAGGAACCCAAATTACTAAAATGGACCCACAAAACCATAAGGAAGAGCCCAGCACTCTGTCGCCGCTCCTGCGCTGACCAGAAGTGCCTGTCGCGAGCTTTTGCATTTGTCGCCGCGCGACAGAGTCTGTCGCCTCGCGACAATTCTGTCGTTTGGCGACAGAATCGGGGTTTTAAACCCGTCTTCTTCTTCTTTCTCATCTCGCTGCTCTGCTTCACAAATTTCGCGAAAACTTCAATCTACTCGTTCTTGCTCATTTCTCAACCAAATTCGCTCAAACTTGTTGCAAATCGAAGCTTTTCTTATCCATTTTCCCGATCCATGTAATTTTTGCTCAAACTCTACTCGGTTTTTGATGAATTACGCGTTCTTGTTTGCGAATTTTCGAAAATTCGAAAAATGTTCTTGCTTAATTTGCTTTGCTCGTTGAATTTTATGCCTTGAATTTGTTTAATTATGCTTGTATATTACCTTGGGAGTATTTTGAGACTTGTTTGACTCAATTTGGTAAAGAAATAAACAATTCACTATTGTAGGACCTCTTAAGGTCGTGAAGAACAATGTGGGTCGTTCTTTGTATTTTAACTGCTTTTACTTGTACAATTTGTCACAATATTCATCATATGTTTGCAACAAATTGTTTATTTGCTCAAAGAACACTTCCATGCCTGTTTGAGATTTTGCTCTGTTTTAGTACTACGTACTCTGTTTTTTTTTTTATACCATCCTTATGTTAGCTTTATAATTGTTATTGACTTTGGCTATTTTGGCAGTTCTCTCGTGAGGTGGTGACGGCTATGGCCAGGTGCATTGACGCCTTTCGCAGCCAGCTTGTGAGGTTGCGGAATCGTGCTACCTGTCGTAGCAACGACGCTGAGGAGGTATTACTTTTACTTTTACTGCTTTTGGCTTTATTTTCGTTGCATTTGCTAACTTTGATTTACTTTTGCAGGGGCAGCCTATTCCTTCTCCACGCACTCGATCGAGGCCCGAGCCTAGGAGGGAGACTACTAGGTCCGACTCGAGGCGTCGCCGGACTACTTCTGGTGGTCGAGGTGGTCGTTCTGAGGCCGCCGCTGTAGAGGATTCGGCGTCATCGCCTGAGGACATTCTGACCGGGCCGGCCGTTCGAGGTGGGATGGGTGGTGGGACATACGAGTTTGGCTCGTCATCGCAGCAGCCTTTGCAGCCCCAGCCTCTTTCCGTCGGGTTTCAGGGTGGGGTTAGATGGCCTGGTCCTGAGCTGCAGTTTGCGCCGTCTGGTGGTCCAGGGGACGATGATGGACATACTCCGCGGAGTAGGGCATTTTTCGATACATTTGGCATTCCTCGCGGCTTGCGACCTCCAGCGCCATAGTTGTACCTGTGTTTGTTTTATGTTTGACTTTTGTAGGACTTTGCCTATTGTATTTATATGACTCATGTACCAGACACTTGTATATATATATGCATTTTATTATTTATTGAACATTTTATTTACTTAGTTTGTTACTTTATAATGAATGCATTGTGTATGTAAGTGTGTGAGAAAGTGTAATTTTTGCGCAAAATTTTTCCGTCATTTTTAATATTAATGGAGGGTACCGACTCTCTCCCCCAAAAAAAAGAAAAAAGAAAATGAAGGCAAGCTTAAAATTAATTAAGCTTTAATATAATAACAATAATAATAATAGGAGTAATAATAATAGTAATAATAAGAGTAATAATAATAATAAAAATAATAAAAATAATAATATTGAGGGTATGAGAAGAGGAATAGAACAGTAAGTCAAGTCAAAGTCGAAATCAAATACGTAAAAACACGGTTTCCTACGCGTAATAGGTGACGCTGCTAAGGAATCAACTGGCGCCGCGTAAACCATCCTGTCGCCATGCGACAGGCTCTGTCGCCTGGCGACAAACGCGCTTTCCTGTTTCCTACAGGAATTGAAGTCTGTCGTGCAAAAAAGTTATAAATAGCCCCCGAATCATCCGTTTACTGCATAATTTAACCAGCTTATTAAATAGTTAATTAACTAGTAATCATGCCTTTAGCTAAAAGAACCTTTTGTGGGTACATGGATGAATGGTGTCGTCACTTAACTGCTAAAGATAAAAAAGCATTAGATCTTTCTCATATGGGGGGTATGTTTGGAGTCAAGGGGATGAGTCTTGATAGTGACTTTATTTATTCTGCCATAGACTATTGGAATATTGATACTCATTGTTTTAGATTTTTTCATGATGAAATATGTCCTTTACCGGAAGAATTTGGGGCCATCATAGGTTATTATTCCACAGACCTTGCGGTAATGCCTAGAATCAATGAATATTACTATAAAGATTTCGAACACTTTTTTGATTTGAGGGGGACGGCTTTGAAACACATAGTGCATGGTAACATAGTTAATTTGACAGAATTTGCACATTATTTTTATGATAATCCCAATCCCGATTTCCGTGTCTATAAGAGAAGGGCTTTCCTTTATTGTTTATTTAACCAATTGCTCTTAGTGAGTGGTAAAGATAATGAAGGGCAATCGATAATTATATCTGTTATAGAACAAGTTGAATCTGGGAGAAATCCAATGCCATTAATTGTTGGAGAGACTATGCTGTGGTTAGATGCACTAAGAAAGGATTCAAGAGCACCTTTAAGAGGTTCTCCAATTCTATTACAGGTATAAAATAATGTTATTATTAATTTATCAAGAACTAAAGAATATTATTTTTACACTGTAATACATATTTGCAGATATGGCTCATGTAGAGGCTGAAGCTTATTAATCCTCCTGATGATATTCACACATATGTTCCAAATTGCATAGTCCGCCGAAAGAAACGATTTTTGAAAATCGGTCGCCGTGAGTGGAGCAAGGTGTTCGCTGCCGGTGACTTTACCATAAACTGGATTGTTCCTTGGCGGAGGATTGAGGCGATGATTGGTTGTAGTAACCAAGCATATTGTCGTCTCCCGAGCTTGTCGAGACTAACCTTTTACTTTCCTTGTAGAGTCATGAGACAATATGGTCTCGCACAAACCATCCCTACAGGAGATCTTTGCCGTCCTTATGAATTTCCTGTGTCACAAGAGATTGAGCGCTTTGATGGATACTGGAGTGGTAGGCCCTTATGGGAGGTGATTACTCATAAGGAACCACCTTGCTTGTCAAATAAAGTAAAGCAATGGCTTGATGGAAGATTCCAAAAATCTCAAGTTACAATTGAAAAGACCAATGTGAAGGATCATCTAGGTGACAAGAAGGTCCCTGCTAAAGAACGCCTAGGAGAAAGAATTGAATTCAAGACTCCTATTATGCCTAGAAAGAAGAGTGCCAAGAAGAATCAAGGAAAAAGAAAAGTCGACTCTACTAAGAAGGAAGCTTGGGTAGAGAAGAAACACGGAGTCCTAGCGGAAGGAGAAACTATCTATACTAAAATAGAGTGTAGATCTTCTAACGGTTGTCTCCTAGCGAAGGTTATGGATCAAGAGGAAGAGAATGAAGACACAAATTGGAAAAGAATGAAGAAGGAGAAAAAAGATTAGAACATTGCTTTTCTTTTGATTTATTAGACAAAGTTAATTTGTTTTAGTTAATTTTTCAGCTTTTATTTTATCAATAATGTACTTTCTTTATTAATCAATAAAATTTCAGCTTTTATTTTAATTAACTTTCAATTAGAACAATGAAAACAATTACAACATTTATTTTTCGGAGAATTAATTCGAGTACGAGAATCGAATAAATTTCAGAATACGTGAAACTTGTCTAGACACTTGCAGAAAAACTGGCGCTGCTATCTGATGCACTGTCGCTGACGATTTAGCTCTGTCGCCTGGCGACAAAATTGTCGTCTGGCGACAGAATCCATTTTCTGGCGCCAGTCTTGAAATTTTACGGACGTGCATTTTTTACTTCGGGGATACAGAATTTGAAGGAATTAAAGTGGCCGCACCCTGTACGGGTTGCCTACGTATCCTTTATTTAAGGAATCAGGCCGAACGTAGCTCTCTTGAGCGTTTCACTCAAGTACTTATGGGTAGTATTTCTTAAGTTGGTCAAGGTTTGTCATGTTTGAAAATTCATTGCTATCTATATCAGTTAATTTAGCCGCGCCTCCTGACAGGATTGTTTTGACAATATATGGTCCAGACCAATTAGGCCGGAATTTGCCTCTTGGATCTAAGACATTTTTCCTTAATGCTTTTAATACCAAGTCCCCAACCTTGATATTTCTAGTCTTGACCTTTTTGTTGAAATTTCTAGCCATGCGGGTTTGATAACATTGGGTATGATGTAGAGCTTCTAGTCGTTTTTCATCGAGTAGGATTAGCTCTTCATATCGTGCTCTAGTCCACTCAACTTCATCGAGTTTGCTTTCTAACGCAATGCGTAAAGAAGGTATTTCTAACTCTACAGGTTGCACGGCATCCATTCCATATACTAAATTGAATGGCGTATTTCCTGTTGATGTTCGGATTGACGTGCGATAACCCCACAGTGCGAAGTGAAGTTTGTCAGGCCAATCTGTATAATTTTCAGTCATTTTCTCAATGATTGTTTTCAAATTCTTATTGGCGGCCTCAACTGCTCCATTTGCTTGAGGTCTATACGGGGAAGAATGGTGATGTTGAATACCATACTTTTGTAGCAATTCTTCACATTCTGCTTGAAAGTGAGTTCCATTGTCACTTATCATTTCATGTGGGACTCCGTATCGACAAATTATGTTTCTTTCGATAAAGAGTGCTACATGCTTGGCGGTGAGTTTAGCATATGATTGTGCTTCCACCCACTTTGTGAAGTAATCTATTGCAACCAAGATGTATTCATGGCCTCCTGTTCCGGGAGGTGTGACCTTTCCAATTATGTCTATTCCCCATGTAGAGAAAGGCCATGGTGAAGTGTAGGTGTAGAGAAGAGATGGTGGGATATGTTGCAAATTTGCATAAATTTGACATTTTGGGCATCTTTTTACATATTGATGACAATCTTTATTCATGGTAGTCCAGTAATATCCTTCTCGCATTATCTTTTCGACTAGCATTTTGCCGTTAATATGTGTTTCGCATATACCCTCATGGATTACTCTCATAGCCCTTTGAGCATCTTTTTTGCCTACACATAATAGAGCTCGTCCCTTAGGTACCCTTTTGTGTAGTTCATTTCCTATGAGTACAAACTGGGAAGCTAAGAGTCTTAATGCTCTTTTCGCTCTTTTGTCAGCATGAGGAGGATATTCTCCTTTGGTGACATAATTCAATATATCTACGTACCATGGTTCCTCCTCTGGTTCTTCTTCTTGAATTACTTCGTCGTCTTCTATGGCCTGAATGTATGCTGGTTTATGCCTTTTTCTATGGTTAAAGGCATTTGCTCAATTTCCTTAGGTATTCTAACCATTGAGGCTAGCCTCGCCAAGGCGTCGGCGAATTGGTTTTCCTCTCTAGGTAGGTAAGTGTATTCCACTTTTTCCAATTGATCGGTGAGAGTTTCCAAATATGTTTGGTAAGGAGCTAAACTTTCACTCCTAACCTTCCATCTTTTGGAGATTTGATTAATAATTAGGGATGAATCTCCAAATATCCGGAGTTTCTTTACGCCTAGGGCTAAAGCGGTTTCGAGGCCTACCACGCATGCTTCATATTCAGCTGCGTTGTTGGTGACGTCGAAATCTAATTTGATGGATATAGGGACATGTTCTTCCTTAGGTGATACTAATAAGACTCCTACGCCGCACCCCTTTTGGTTTGAGGCTCCATCAAAATATAGAGTCCATGTATCATCCTCTGTCATCATTAAATTTTCGTCCGGGAATTCATTCTCTTCTAAGGGTGTTGAATCTTCTATTGGGAAATCTGCTAGAAAATCCGAGACCACTGATCCTTTAATTGTTTTTTGAGGCATAAACCTTATGTCGAATTGGGCCAAATTTACTATCCATCTTGAGATTCGTCCATTAAGTGTAGATCTTTCGAATAGGTATTTTAGGGCATCCATTCGTGAGACTACGTAAACGGTATGCACGAGCATGTAATGTCTCAATTTAGTTGTGGCCCACACCAACGCGAGGCACAGCTTTTCCAATGGTGTGTAGCGTGTTTCATACTCGAGCATTTTTTTACTTAAGTAGTAAATAGCATTTTCTTTGCTTTTTACCTCTTGTGCGAGCATAGCTCCCATTGTTTCCTTTGTGACGGTTAAGTATAGTCTTAAGGGTATTCCGGGGAGTGCTGGGGCTAATACGGGAGGATTCGAAAGATAGGCTTTGATCTTCTCAAAGGCTTTTTGACACTCATCGTCCCATATGATTGGTACGTTTTTCTTAAGCTTTTTGAATATTGGTTCGCATATCGTGGTTACCTTGGATATGAACCTACTTATGTATTGCAACCGGCCAATAAATCCTCGAATTTGCTTTTCGGTTTTGGGCGGTGGCATGGACATGATTGCTTTAATTTTGGTGGGATCTATCTCTATTCCTCTAGAGCTTATGACATAACCCAAGAGTTTCCCTGAGGTAACTCCAAAAGCACATTTAGAGGGGTTTAACCTCATGTTGTATTTTCTTAATCTTTCAAAGAATTTCTTTAAGGCTATTGGGTGTCCTTGGCGGTCTTTTGATTTTACAATCATGTCATCCACATAGACCTCCACTTCTTTATGCATCATATCATGGAGTAGGGCAGTTGCTGCACGTTGGTAAGTAGCACCCGCGTTTTTTAACCCGAATGGCATTACCGTATAGCAATAAGTACCCCAAGGCGTTATGAATGTTGTTTTCTCCATATCTTCTTCGGCCATGAGGATTTGATTGTATCTTGCGTATCCATCCATAAATGAGAGAAGTGCATGGTTTGCTGTGTTATCTACCAAAATATCGATGTGTGGCAAAGGGAAGTCGTCCTTCGGACTTGCCTTATTTAAATCTCGATAGTCGACACACATTCGAACTCTACCATCTTTTTTCGGAACCGGGACAACATTGGCGACCCATTCGGGGTATTTGGATACCCGGATAAAACCTGCAGTTATTTGTTTTTGTACTTCTTCTTTTATTTTAAGGGCCACGTCGGGTTTCATTCGACGTAACTTTTGTTTTACAGGTTTCATTCCTGGAATTAATGGTATAGTGTGTTGAGCTATTTCTCTATTAATGCCTGGCATATCTCCGTATGACCAAGCAAATACATCGATAAATTCTTTAAGTAAATTAATTAAATCGGTTCTTTCTTCTTTGTTTAGCGTCAGTCCGATTTTAACTTCTCTTTTAATGGTTGAATCTTTTGAGATATCAACCGTTTCTGTATCCTCAATTATTGGTGTCTTATTTTCAAGTGTTTCCATTGCTTTAATTATTTCTTTGTCATTTTCATCATTAGTTAAGCAATGCTTGTCATCTTTAGATATAGAAAAACAAGAGGAATAAGGGGAAGAAGACATATTATTAAACTCAGAAGTCATTACATCAAATAAAGAGATGTCCGTCGGGACTTGATTGCTAACTATCCTAGGAGTAGAAAAAGAAGGTGAGGGTGCTACAACTAAAGACTTAGAAGACTCGATGAGGGAAGACTCTAACTCAGACTCTGACACAGACGACTCTTCGAATATTGGTCCTTGCCCTGTAGTTATTGAAATCTTCTTTCCATTTATAGTAACTATCTTTACTGTCTTGCGCCATCCACGCTCTTGATCTTCTATTGGAGTGATAAGTTCGGAGGGATCGAAATTTTCGCTTTGGAGAACTGCTTGGATAAGTGAAGAATCATCTTCCGCATATCTTGATTCGTTCTTTTCCCTTCCAAAGAGGAGTCCCATGACATTAAAGTCGAAACAAGGGGGTGCCTTTTCCTTATATGTTGGAGCTGGGATCTCGTCTAGGAAACAACAATCCAAAAAGATTTCGAATCCAGGCTGCCTTATACCATTCACAACAAAAGGTTCAGGAAATTTGTGACAAGGGTAATCCTCTCCTTCTCTTATAAATTGCCCGTTTAAAGTAAGAGGATATTGATCCATGGGTATTTCCTTTTTTTGTATGCGGGCATTTCTTCGTGCTTTTGATTTTTCCTGGGCTCGTTTAAGGTCTTCGCGGGTCGGTTCAAAACCAAGTCCGAAAGTATCCAATTTAGGGAGGCCAGGTAAGCCCATGTGTTTAGCTACTCCTTTCTTCTTTCCTAGAGTCATTCCAGGAAAGTGTCCTTGTTTTCTTAAGATAGCATTTGTTATCATGTTTGAGTGGAGGTCATAATGAAGAGGGGTCCTTTCATCTTCCTCTATTAAGGAGACCTCTTCGCTAAAGCCCCACAAATCTTCATCGTTTTCGTCGTGTTCCACATTAATTAGTGGATTTTCTACTGTTTTAATCCTCATAGATGAAGCATCAATGGTAATTGGAATGCCTCCAACTATAGCCTTTACTTGTTGATGGAGAGATGAAGGGACGGCCTTTAAATCATGAAGCCAAGGGCGTCCTAATAGCAAGTTAAAAGATGCTTTGATATCTACTACTTGAAATGTAGTAGCATGTTCAATTGCGCCTGCTGTTACATTCATAGTGATCGTCCCTAATGCTTGACGACGTGAATTATCATAGGCTCTTATTCCTTGGGTTGACGGGGATAAATCCTCATCTCTTATTCCTAACATTCTTGCGGTTCTAAGTGGGCACACATTAATTGCTGAACCGTTATCCACAAGAGTCATAGGGACATTCATTCTTTTGCATATGACTGTGAGGTTTAGAGCTTTATTGTGTTTGTCTCCTTCCGGTGGTAGATCTTTATCCGAAAAAGTGACCAAATTAATTGGACTTGGGAGATCGCTCGTGAGGAAGTTTGCAAGTCCCTCAGGAGTGGTGTCCGAATCTATGCCTACCTTAGCCAGCGCATCCATGACTGCGACTCTATGTTCTCGAGATGTGGCTAAAAGTTTCCATACATTCATTTCTACTTTAGTCTTTTTTAGCTGTTTGACAACATCGTTGTCTTCTATAATAGGCACGGGAATTTGCTGAATAGAAGGTATGGGTTGTGTTGAAATGGGAGGTTGTATTCTCCCGGACCTAGTGAGGACATTTATGGGTGAATCCTCCTCGTCCCAAATGTCACTTACTGGGTATATTGTTGATAGAGGAGTTTCTTCAATGTCTTTAAGGTAAACATCCTCATCGTCACTGTCCCATACTCCATTAATCATGGCATCTTGTGGAAGTCGAACTAACTTTTTCTCATCAATCAAACGTTGAACCAAGTCCTTAAACTTGAAGCATTGCTCTATTGTATGTCCTCCTGATTGATGATATGCACAATAATATTTGTCTGTCCTTTTCAGCGATTCAAATAGTCTTGGTTCGAGAGGTTGAACTTTTCCATTCTCGAAGAGCATTTTGAACATGTTTGTGTATGATGTCCCAATTGGAGTATATTTCCTATTGTTCTTTTTTTGGAGTGTCAATTACTTGGAGAGGAAATGGTTTCTTTTGCTTAAGAGGAGGTTTATTTTTAAGCAACTCATTTTTTTCTTTTATGGCCTCGAAGGTTTGTGAGATTAATTCTTTCAATTCCGAAAGTATTAATGTCAATGCCAATACTTCTTGCTTAGTTGCGGGTTCTTGACCGGAGAATTCGAGAGCATCTTCGAAGATTTCTTCTTCAATGGTCTCGATAGGTTCTATGAGACTAGATGGATCTTCTTGGTTTTCTTCGTCGGAAATAGCCAAAGAATCCGATAGCGGTGCGGTATTGATACTTGGCTTCTTACTTGCAGGGGGTAATGGGAGCTTGTTACTATCAATCAAATCTTGAATGGCTTCCTTTAATCTCCAACAATTCTCTGTAGGATGACCCCTACCTTGGTGATATTTGCAATGTTCATTTGGGTTCCAGCTAGCCGTTCTCCTTTCGACAGGTGGGTCCCCAAATGGTCCAATAGGAGTTATAAGACCTTTTGCATGTAAGCGATCAAATGCGGTGTCATAACTCATACCAATAGGAGTATAATTCTTCCTAAATGGTTTCTTTTGTCCTTGATTATTATTCATTGCCAATACTTCATTAAGAGGAAAAGTGCTAACATTATTTGAGTGGGTAGATTTGGATGAAGAAGGATTGTCGTTCTTCTTATTTTTCCAGCCACTACTTGAGTTGTTATTAGCAATTTTCTGTTTAGCAAGGTCATCTTCAATGTTAATTCCAATGTCATATACCGCTTTGAAAGTATTTAAGTTGCTTTGATATTTGAGATGCTTAGAATATTTTTCTTGGAGGTTTTTAATGAACATCCTGACGGATTCCTTTTCACTAGGAACTTCAACCATTTTTGCAGTGGTTTCCCTCCATTTATTGAAGAAGGAGGTGAAACCCTCGTTTTCTTTTTGTTTCGGCATTTCTAATTCTCTATGATCGGTTTCAACTTGTATATTGCATTTATATCTTTCAATGAAAGCGCTCACAATAGATTCCCAACTAGAGGTCTTTTCTTTATCAAGTGAAAAGTACTACTGTTGACATACAGCTTCTAAGGATAATGAAAATACAGAATGAAATGCCTTTCTATCTATCCCCTTAATACTCATTACAGTTTCAAAAGCTCTTAAATGAAAATAGGGATTATCCATAGCCTTGAACTTAGGGATGTCATTGGGATTGAACTTTTGTGGAAGAAGGTCCTTATCCACCGAGACCCCTCGTGAGCTAATCTCTTGAAATCTGAAATCGTTGGACAGTTTGCCCAAGCTTTCCTGGATTAGGTCCATTTGTTTTTGTTTTTCAGGATTACTTATTTGCAGCGATAGGTTTTGCAGCATTTCAGCCAAGTTGGCTACTTGTCCCTTGACTTCATTAAGTTCTTCTTGACTAGCCATTGCCTTCTTAGCTTTCCTTTTCCTACCGACTGGTTTGTCGAAAAGTAAAACTTGAACAAAAGTGTTGTCTTTGATTAAACGCCCTTCCTTTCTTGACCACGCGCTGTAATTTAAACCATATTTGTTTTAATATTTTGACTCTAATTGACTTGACTTTATGTTAAAAAGACTTAAAAGAAAAAGTGAAAAAATGGGGTATATATTTTAAGGGAATTTAAAAATTGGAGGATTAATATCCGACTTACCCCCCTAAAAAAAATGACGGAAAACACGCATTCAAGACTCTCTAGACATGGTCATAATGTGACAAACATATTATGTGTGTGCTTTATGTGTATGTGAATGACATGCTTTGACTACTAGTGTATGACCATGGGACTTTAAGTGCCTAAACTCAGTTAAAGACTTAAACATGGTTTGAACCATTAACAAATTGATTAATCCGATTAGTAGACTGTTAATTAGACTCGTCGTGATGACTCGAGCAAAAGAATTGGACTGTCGCTAAAGCAACAGGACTGTCGCTACGGTTTAGAGCCTGTCGCCAGACGACAAAATTGTCGCCAGGCGACAGACGCTAAACTGCAGCGCCACAGTCCAAATTCCTGCGCCATTGCTGGAACATTAATCTGGACTGTTTCCAGTAATTTTACTCTAAATGGACATGCCTAAAGTCGTACTAAGTCGAATTGATTAAATTATTAGCCTTTAATTAATTCAAAATTAATTAATTAATTAGACAAAGTCCTTTTAGTCATTAGTCAATTTATTTAGTCTTAATCACAGGTCAAACAAACGGTTAGCACATATATAATAAATTCAAGCAAGGGTGCACAAGTAGTTCACATAGTCACAAGATGAGTTTGCAACCTAACCATGGCTCTAGTTCTCTAAAGTTCGAGGATATGGGTTAAGTCAAAAAAGGTCCATGGTTAAGAATCCATATGCATTGCACAGAAGCCTACCGGGAGGGTTGGAGCGAATGGACAGGATTCCGCGAGTGCGAGATGAAATCGGACTCGACTCCATGGTTTGGTGGATTCACAAACATTACACGTACCCAAATCTGAACTTTGCACATGATAATGGGATATTCCATTGGGCAGGTGAAGCAGGAACCCCCAGAGGGTTATTTCCATATGTAGAACACATATGGGTTCAGAAAAGTGAGAAAATGACTCAATCAATAAGCAAAATCGAGCCAACAACACTAGAAATGGTCAAAGCAAGAAGGCAGACCCCTGGCTCGGTATTGGAAGAACTTGGCGCCAGACTACAGGGACTGTCGCCGCAAAAAAGCTTCTGTCGCCAAGCGACAGAACTGTCGCCAGGCGACAGAAACTTTTTACGGGCGACAAGCCCTGTTTTCTAGACGTTAGTTCCTACATGCCTTGGCAAGTTTCAGTGTTCTTCGAATTTTCCAGATTTCGCATCATCTTTTCGATTCTAGTCATGAAAGATATTTCTCAAATTTCCTACGTGTAAAATTCCTATGGATTGACTCATGGGGTACTCCCATGAGGACCTTTTAATGCATATGACAATAATGTTAATCAAATCACGCACATGAAATACTTAGAATTTTTCGAGTCTCATCCGCTCATTCTAAATAATTGCCAAAATTAAATAAATTTCAAGAATATAAATAGAAATCCTCCCCAGTGGAGTCGCCAAAAACTGTAGGGAATATTTCAAGCATTATGATAACCCCAAACTTGAACCCCACTGTGATCATACACTAAAGTACGGTGGCGTTCCAAAGGGAAAGACAAAGAGCAAAAAGAGTCGCCAACAAGTTTTAGGAACTTGTAAACCCAAAAGACAATCCAAAAGGACTATCAACTACTCCATAAGGTCTTGAACCAAATAGGGTCCGGGGATGAAGGTACGAATCCAATCTACAAAAGAAAGGACCCGCCCTATAAAATAGGCCTCTACTTTGTTCTGCTCGTATTCATGCGCGCTTTTCGAATAACATACAAACATTATATTAATCCTACCCTGTTTATCTATGTTGGTTGAAATTAATGCACAAATAAGACTATTATTGGCGATCACTTGAGTTAAAATCACATTAGCCTAAACCAAATTAATAATTATCTTATTAAGCGTGATTTCAAGTACAAATTCTCTTTAAACCTGCATAAAAGGTGTGATCAAGCAATAACAATAAAATATCAAGCAACATAAGCATAATAACCAATAAACAATAACAACGATGATAATAACATGATATAATAAAGCTTAAATATAATAGCAAGATCCTAGGCATGATACTAACAAGATTAATAACAAACCCTAGCATGTCACTAAACAATAAAGATCAAATCTTTAAACCTAACATGGTACTAACATGATATTAGAAAGAATAAAGGCATCCTAAACACGATACTAGAAAGCATTAAAACAATAATAAGCAAATCTAAACATGCTTTCTACATTGAAAGAGAGTAATAAGATTACATACTTTGAAGCCTCGTACCTCTTTCTAATAACAAAATACACAAGTTAGTAAACTTCAATGAAAATCAAGAACAATTAAAGAATCAAAGAATTAAATCAAATTGAATAAAGTTTAGACTAGTTTTAGACCAAACCCTCAGAAAATATCAACCTTGCACGTCTAGGGCGAAGGCAACTTCGAACTTGGCTAAGAGACTCTAAGTCTTGTGAATGCGGAACATTGTTTGTGAAAACCAGTTTAGAAATAGAGAGAAAGAAAAGAATTAAGTAATTCTTGAGAGAGAATAGAGAGAATTGAGAAAGAGTGAACTAAGGAGGAATTGATAATTGTGAATGATGTTTTTAGATGATTTTGAAAACAGAGATTCGGACGCTATTTATAATGAAAATAATCCGGAAAAACATAGAATTTGATAAGGAATAAAACTCCACGCTGTCGCCAGGAATTAACTCTGTCGCGACGCGACAATGTCTGTCGCGAGGCGACAGGGTCTGTCGCGCGGCGACAGACTTGTCGTTTGGCGACAGCCTGTATTAGCGCGTTTTTCTTCACGCGGAATCCGATCTTTAATCAACTTGATCTACGGAATCCGTACAGAAGATAAAATACGTATTTTTAAGATAACAAAACAATATTTTATTCCAAATAAAAATCTTTTAAAGATAATTAATTATTAAATCTAACAATATTAGAATTAAAAGGAACTTTCTAGAAACTCCTAGAAAACTATAATTAATCCTAAAAATCTTAGGAATAATAATTAATATTGGGCCCTCCTCTAGATCATTGGGCCGTATTAAAATAAATAACTGGGCCCAGTTTAGTATTTTGGCCATAACTTCCTCAATATTCATCGGAATCGGGCTTATAATATATCGTTGGAAAGGTCTCTTCGAGCCCCATCCATCTACACCATTATTGGACCCTTATCATGGACCAAAATAAACTGAAATGGACATTTTCAAATAAATAAGGTCATTTTCAAAAACAGAGAGAAAAGAATTTAATTAAAACTAAACCGCAACACTAGGCTTTCGAATCACTTTCACCTAATTCGATAATAACACAACGTGCAAGGCATTCATCACTGGGTTTGGTTTTGGGGAGACACAAATGGGTGTCTACACTTATCAAGGATTTAAAAGATGATAACTAAGTGATATTTTTTTGGAATTTGGAATATTAAAAGAAATTAGTGCAAAATAAAGCTAATGAACTTTTTTTTTATTTTTGATTATAGAAAATAAACTTGAAAAATAAAACTAAATCTTGAGAAACAAACTCTTTTTTTGTTTTAATATAGAATAGGAATACTTAAACAATTAAACTAATTTTTTTAACAAAGATGAAAATAACAACAATACTTGAACTTGAAATTTTTTTTTTATATAGGAATTAAAGATAATAACAATACTTAAATAAAATAACAACTTAATTATATGATGCTTTTTATAAGCTAATATCTTAAAAATAAAGCTAAATTAGAGTGATTTTAACTAAAGCAAAAGATTAGAGGAAAATTTTTTTAGAGAGGATTTTTAGAGAGAGAATTAGTAGGAAATTTTTTGGTGTCCTCAAATGAGAAAATTAGGGGGGTATTTATAGGAAAATAGGGGGTTAATTTGTAAATAAAAAAGGTAAATAAATTATAATTCAAGGATTTAAATGGTAAATATCAAGATTTTGGTATTAATGAGAATCTTGATATTAAATTCTTTCGTTTTATATGTAACAAATTACTTAATCTGTTTTGCAACACTTAAACTGATAAAATAAAGAAAACCGTAATTAAATCAAACTCTAACATTCATACAATAAAAAGGTTCTAAAATGCCATGGTATTACAAAAAAGAAAATATATAACCAAGTCATGTCACAACTCAAAAATACTCACGTGGTATACGTATGACAGAGTGCCTAAATTTATTTAGTGACTATTATACTCACCAAGGTACTTAAACAACACTTATAAAATAAATATCTCCCTAAGATGTCAGGTCTGAAAGTTACACGAAGACATTAGGTTACAATACTAGTAGGGTTGGACAAAATATTTTCAGAGCTTATTATAAAAAAATAACCCTTGCCCTTATTAGACAGTACATATAAATTTACCCAAGAACATTTAATCATACGACAAAATCTTATACATACGAGCATTACAAGCAACGACCCTTACTAAAAGTATAAAGTAAGGTAAATCATATAAAGTCATAAGATTGACGTGGTCAAAGTGAAAATATACCATGTGAAGTCATACGACATAAATTTAAGGTAGTCAAGAGTAAAATATATTCCCTCAACTGACTGACCTTTAAAAAAAAAAGGTGGGCTCTTATCTTGCCTTACTCTACTAAAACACAAATTTATATCTATCATAGTCGTAAGAAATAAAAGATAAAAGATACAAAATTAGATCAAAACAACAGGAAAACGAATAAAACAAAAGCCCAAATTCACGTCGGCAGCGTAAATAAGCGTAAAAATGCTTATTTGAATAATGTCAAATAGTGTTTGAATAGTAATATGCAGTATGAAATCCACCCCCCCCCAATTACCGTCAGATAAGTTTTGATACAATTGGTCCAATCTGAAATTTATGGGATATAATATTAACCGTGAGAGATAAAAAATTAAAAAAAAAACATTATTTCACTATTGACAATCGTTCATCAAAATTGACAAAAGAATACAAAAAACTAGACCGAAATAAGCAAGTAAAAAAAGTAAATAAGATAAATAAAAAAGAAAATAAAAGTAAAAAAAAAAAAAATAAAAAAAAGGAAAAGTAGGATGAAGACAAACAAAATGAAAAACAAAAACGTAACAAATCATGAAGGAATCATATTAGAGCATTGATTCATCTTTTACTGAAATGTAAAAAATCAGGCGTAGGCAAGATCCGTTTTTTATGCTGATTTTACTATTCTCATTTACGTACTCTTCTACGCGTTGTATTTATACATCCCACAAGTATTTTTCTTTTACCCTCGTCTATATAATACTCAATTATACTTAAATAAATATCGATGTGTTTGATCCGAACTTGTACTTATCGGATCAAGTATTAACTGCGGGACGAAAAGACAATGTTATTTTAGTCTGTGGTAAAAAAAGTGTATATAAAGGAGCTCTCTTTAATACTAAGACAGTAATACTTTTCTATGTATGACAAACTTTATTGTAGGAAAAGGAATGTTTGTCATTTCCCTACCTCGGTTAGGCACGAGACTTTGGACTAGTGGGCTTTTTATAGGCAAGTGGACCAAATAATGGGGTATTGTACAAATCGTAAAAAGAACTCTAAATAAAATAGAATACTCTAAGTGAACATACCAATATAATTATTATACTTTAAAAGGGTTAAACAATACTTGTTTATAATGAAAATGACATATTCCCCTGACGAGACAGAAAATATCGTACTTTTATACTATACAATTGGTATACGTATACAAAAAAAATACGGTATAAAAATACCCATTTTTTAATATAAAAAGAAAATTACCCTTATCAAAAATCTCCACTCACCACTTATTTCTTATCTTCTTCCATCTCCCTCTTTACCCGAAAAAAAAAAAAAAAAAAAAAAAAATCAAACAAAATCACCATTAATTTCGGCCACCATGTTTCAAGATGACCAGGAAGATCAGCCTGTCTTCACCTTTGAGGAAGATATGAGGATGATACGGGTGTACTTCATATAAATTGTGGGGCTAGTGGTCCTCCTAATTGCTGCATTAATTTACTTGCTAATCCACATGTAAAGCCCGAAAATTACTTCGGTGAAGCAGGGTAAAAATACATGCGGTGTTAGCTGTAGAAGTACAAATTGTAATATGTATTTTGGGAATTATGAATAAAAATCATTATCATTACTCGTTTTCTTCGTTTTAAACGTCATTAAGTTTATAAAAACATTTAGCAAAATAATAATAATTATTTAAAAAAACAATAACTATAATAATAAAAGATAATAATAATAATAATGATAATTACAAAAGTAGGATCAAAATTTGGTGTCTACAATAATACAAAAATCTCCAAAGTTTCGTGTGATTACCTTTCCTTTGAATACCCACACATTGAGACATAACTAATAACCGAAAAGAAACTACTACTCTAGAAATTCGAGGGCACGCATTGACGAACATTGTAGATGATGATCAAATAATTAATACAAATCATATAGTGAGAATACTGAATACATGCATAAAGGCTAGCAAGTGAATTGCATTTAATGTTGAGGAATAATACGTAGGAATGAAAAAAAAGGAAAAAAGAAAAAGAAAAGAAAGTCTGGAGAATTTAATGAAAGCTGCGACTTTCACCTAACATATTTAGGGTTTAAATTTACTAGGCTTTTTAAATAAGAAGATCTTAAAATAATAAGTATTCTACTAGACTTAAAATAGGTTTTATAATTTAATAATTATACAAAAAATATAATTTATAAATTCACAATTCTACGGGTATTATTTATAAATTAATTTGAAATTTTCTTTAAAATATTAGGTATGTATTTATACATATAAATTATTGTGTTATTTAATTATTTTTGAAGTAAATTAATCATAACTCTTTGAACCTTAGTATTATTTATTTTATTTTATGTGTGAGGTTTGGGTAGTCTTAAGAAGGGCATACAGGATAGATGATTTCTTTCTATGTGCATTGTTATTTAATTCTTTGTTGCTATTTATTTTTGAATGTAGTGATTATGCAAGTTATATTTAATTGTATATGTTTTATATAATCGTGCAAATTTGGGTATTGTGATCACCTAGTATCATGTGTAAGGATTAAAGAATACAATATAGATTAATTTGTGATGATTTGTGCATTGTAATATGTATATATGAATGATCATTATATGAAGCATGTAATTATGTGACTATTTGTTTATGTTTATTTAATGATGTTATTTATTTGGTGCTTTGGGTTATTAGTAAGATCTATATTTCTATTATTCGATATCTCCTTTAATTTTTATGAGTTTTATTTGAGAAACCTTATGATCAAATTAGGAATATACTTGGAGAATTGATGAAATATTTGGTGATGATAAACTACGCAAGAGGAGTGTATGAATTTTGCTTTGGTCAAGCCGTCATACTTTAAGGAGAGTGGAGACCCTACTTTTATGTAGAACTAGGTAGTGAAAGATGAGTTTTTGTTGCTTTGGATTGCCATGAGAATTTGAGGAGCATAACTTTGGTGGAAAGAGAATAGAGATACGATTCGTGAGACAATTGACTTTCGTTGGGAGAATTTGAAAACCAAGTTGGAGAGAAGTCTTATCAATCAATTTTGTGAAAGAAAATTTTGAGGATTCCATGGATTCATAAATGTGGAAATATTAATCATGCCTTTTGGGTTAATTAATGTATTAGCAATCAATATGGATTTAATGAGTAAAGTGTTCCATGAGTACAGTAATTCGATAAATTTATGGTTTTATCAATGATATCTTGCTATACTTGAGGAGTGAGGAGGATCATAATGGACATTTGAGGATTCTGTTGACAACTTTTGAGGATGACCTATAATATGCTAAATTTTCGAAGTGTGAGTTTTATTAATGACAGAAAATTACATTTTGGAACATTACGTAAAAAAATAAATAAAAATAAATAAATAAAATAATAATAATAATAATAATATTAAGGAAATTTTGACTTTTACCACCAAAAAAAATCAAAAAATGTTTTTTACCACTAGAACTTCTAAAACTTTTATTTTACCACCAAATAAAAAATTAAAAATTGTTTTTTACCACCTGTCGTTAAAAACCTAACGGAATTTTTTAAAATCTTCGATTTTCGTGTTAAACACATGCTCTTTAAGGGTTTGGGGGGCATTTTGGTCCTATGACCCAATTTGAGGTCAGAATTGACAAAAAATAATTGAAAATGCCTCGTTTTGCGTGTTTAAAAATACCTCTATTTGCGTGAACATGCAAAACGAGGCATTTTCGATCATTTTTTGTCAATTCTTACCTCAAATTGGACCCATATGGCCAAAATGCCCCCTAAACCTATGAAGAACATGTTTTGCGCACGAAATTCGAAGAGATTTTTTTAAAACCGTTAGATTTAACGGTTTTCTTGACGTTAGGTGGTAAAAAACAATTTTTAGAAATTTTTTTGTGGTAAAATAAAAGTTTTAGAAGTTTTGGTGGTAAAAAACAATTTTTCGATTTTTTTTGGTGGTAAAAGTCAAAATTTTCTAATAATAATAATAATAAGTATTTTAATTTTAAGATTCAAGCAGTGAGTGAGTGGCCTATACCTAACAATGTGATCGATACAAGGAGTTTATTAGGATTCGATGTATAGGGAGGTTTATGAAGGACTTTTGAGGATTGCTAGCGAAACTACCTTGATAAAGGAGAGTTAGTTTGAATGGGATGAGAAGTGTACACAAGCCTTTTAAACCCTTAAAGAACATATAACCATTGCACTTGTTTAAGTCTTACCTAATGGGAGTGGTGGACTTGAAGTTTATACTTAATGAATGTGTGTTGTAACAAAATGGGAAAATGATAATGCTTCTTGCCAAGGCAAATCTTATAAGACCAATTACCCTACCATGATCTTGAGATTGTGAATATACTGTGTACATTGGAGATTCATTCGAAGACATTATCTAAACAATATCACTTGTAAGATTTTTACAGATCATAAGAGCCTTACGTTGTTAGCCAAGGAGAGCTAAAGGGATTATTGAATGCCATGTGAGTTGAACTGTTTATAATTGAGAAAATTATAGAGAAGCAAGTTGAGAATAAATCATTGCAGAAAGAAGAGATGAAAAAGAAGTGCCTAATGATGTTATCGAGGTGAGTTACGGGGGCGTAACTCTTTTCTTAAGAGGGGTAGAATGCGATGTAATTTCGTACTTTTTACCTCATGTTATTTATTGCTTGAGTTTGCATGATTTTGCTTTTTATTATACATTAGTATTGTGTTTGCATGCAATTAAAGTATGTAAACTTTGGTTAAGTAAGAGTTTACTGAGTATAAAGTTCAGTTTTACATGTTGAGGATCAAGCAATTTACAGCAATACAAAACACAAAAGTTTGAATAGTTTTGGCGGAATTATTGCTTTTTGGGTTAAGTTTCGAGGACGAAACTTCTTTCAAGAGGGGTAGATTGTAATCCCCCATATTTAAGCTTCATTATAATATATTTATTTATTATTTATACAAATATTTTATTTCGATTTCATGGTATAAATTATGTTTATCAAAAATTTAATCGAATTCCATTAAAACTAATAAGTTTTTGTTTAATTCAAAATCCTCTTTTAAGCATAGTAGCCCAATGCCTAAACTTTTATTCAAGCCCAAATCCCACTCCTACTTAAATTAGGAAACTAAGCCCATATTAAAAACCCCAAAAACCCTCAAATTCCTCCCCTTTATTCATTCACGTTATTTCCCTTCTCCTACTTCCCCTCTACTGCACTACCTTTTTCACGATAAAAAAAAAATCGTTGCTTCCTGCTAATGCCGAGCACCACCACCGGCGCCGCCCAGCTGCCTCCGGCAACCGTAGCTCCACCCGCACACCATCAGCGACGCAGTTCGCCTCTTCTCTCTCCCTCCTTCCTCCCTTGTTTTTCCTTCTTCCTTGTTATTATTAAAGATCTTTATTTTAATTTATGTTGTTAGTTTTAATTACTTTAATCATGTTTAAATTCTATAAAACCATGAGAAATTATCAAGTTTATAAATTATGATATGTAGTTTAAATTTTCAGATTACATAATTTGCGAAATTAGGGCTTTAAACTTGATTATTTGGGGATTTTAGGACTAAATTCGTGTTGGACTAACTCTATGTTAATTATATTAGCATATAATTTTTGTTGTTAGTATTAAAATTTATTTTCAGATTTGAATTATGTTGATTTAGGGTTTAAGTTGAGAAATTTGAAGGTTTGATTGAGTTTTTATGAAACTAATTGAATTCTAATTATATATTTCAAGTTTAGATTTTTGTATTTATACATCCTACTATTGAGTTAAATTTCCAGATTTTTAGTCTTGGTTTTAAAGGTTTTAAATCATGGTTTTATGATAGATTTTTAGGTTTTTAACATACTAACCTATTATATAATGATTATTTCAAGTAGAGATGTTTATGAGTTGTTTTATAATCTTAAACTAAATTTTTAGATTATAATCCTTACTTTAAAGTTACTGGAATTTTATGTTATAAGCTATATTTCATAATTTTAACATATAAACTTATAGTTGAACTATTGAATATTTGAATATTAACTTTGACTATTGTGAGTAATTTAAAGGCATTATTTCAATGGTTTAAGGGGTTTTAAAGTAGTTTGGTATTGCTGTAAATTTGGTTGTTTGGTTATTGATTGAAATCTTATTGTTTGGTTTAGGAGAGGACTTTATAGAAGGTAATTTCTAGTTGGTTAAGTGGCCAACCAATTCGTTTACTCAAGGTACGTACAAGTTACGAAACCTTGCCTTTAGATGCATGTTTAGGGATGTATCGAGAACTTAGTATCATGTATAGAGAAGACTGGGCTTAATTGTTTGGTTATACATTGGATTTTCGTATGTTGTGTATTATGCTACTTTGCAAGTATTATTTATACATTAATTTTGTAAGATGCGCTTAGAGGCAAAGGTACGTGAATATGTGGAATGATTTATTTATTACTCGTTCATGATTATTGAGATAGAATGAGTAAAGGAAGAATTTAAGTCTTATAAGACGAGGTTAAGGTTTTGGGGTGCCTTATGCACTCAAGGTATTTATACACCGAGGTAGTTAAAGGAATCAATAATAAACATTGCTTGTCACTAATAAATCAAGAATTGAATTGGAAACTTGGTTTACTTGATTGAATTGATATTGGATTGATTGTATCGTTTTGCAAACGAGTCATCACCAAGTCTAAACTTGTATATCACATAAAGTGCAAGATGGATGAGCAATAAAACTCTGGATTTGTGCACATCTAGAGTAATGACAATCAGGGGTTGGGGTACACGGCGTATTAGCCGTGCACTTTTCTAGAGACCGTCTGATCTACGAGTCTCTTGTTTCAAATACTTTTCAAAAATTATGAGTTAGATGAGATCTCATACTAGCTACGGTCACGGAGTCGCGCCCGTGGTCGTTGGATGTTTATTGATGTTTCCGAAAGGAGGCATGGGGTTTTCTTATATTAATGTTCCACATGGAGCATGGGGGGACAACCTTATTTATTGCTTAATCCGAAGATAAAATAAAATGATTTAACTATTATTAACTAATGAAGTCTTAGTGAAGTTGACAGTTGAGTCGTGTGTTGAGTTTATAATTTAATTGTGTGCGATGATTGAATGTTAGTAGCATGCTAGGGATTTCTTATTATTTTTCGTAGCTTGTATGTACTCAGCTTTGCTGATTGCGTGCTTATGTGTGTCTTTCTTTGGTCATGGTCTTCGCCTTTCAATGACCTTGTGACGATCCAATTTTTTACACTTGTAATATTGGGGAGCAGATTAACCACAGGTTCTTACACATTCAGCATTCACATCAAGGTTGTGGGATTTTGAGTGGAGTGTTGGTTACTTTGCATAATATAATTTACTACTTACATTTGAATTTATTTAAACTCGGTTTTATTTTCATACTACTTCTTCTAGTTTGGATTTTGAATAAGGGCCTTAACGGTTCCAAGTTATAAGACTTAATTTGGTTTTGTTTGTTGGTTTTGAAACTTATTTATAACTGAATTAATTTTTCCACTGCTAATTTCTGATATAGCCTTAATGTTTGAACATGTGGCGGTAGCACGCCAGTAATTCTCTTGGATTTTGTTCAGGGTACTCACAGGTTTAAAGAGAGAATTATTGGGGTGTTACAATGCAACATAAGGGGGGATGGAATAAAGAGAATGATTCGGTATCAGAAGATTAAAAAGGGGGATGAAGTGGTGGTGAAGATGCTTTGCAAATCTCCTCCGGTGTTCAAAGTGACCAGGGTATGAGACCTTGTGTAAAAATGAAAGTTCGTTTTGGTATGCTAAACTTCTGATGTGTCTATTCAACAACTTTTTCTAACTATTCAACCAAATGTGGCACAACTTTATGCCTGTGATAGCGTAAACTAATCTTTTGATGTGCTAATCTTTTAATTTGCTAAACTTGGTAACTTTTGATGTGCTAAACTTTTGATTTGCTAAACTTGGTAACTTTTGATGTGCTAAACTTTTGATTTGCTAAACTTGGTAACTTTTGATGTGCTAAATTATATCCAACTTGCTGCGTAGTAGCCTCTGGTAGGAGCTAGAAGCTCTTTTGACATAGAACTTGGTAACTTTGTAATTATGGCGATAGCCAGCTACTGTGTTTTATGTTAATCTATGGTCAGTTTCATGCGGAAAAAAAAAATGTCTTACTACATTTTGACTAGGTGTGTTTCACTTGAACTCTAGTATGTTAGTTCTAACTTGAAGACATGTTAATATGTAGGTTAGGTTAATTTAAGTCCACCTAATGGGCCAACAATCATTGATATATTTGTACACCCAAAATGAATTAGTTTAGTCCAATTAAATGTGCCTAAAATTTTTTTTACAACTGTATTGTACATATTGAATAATATGAACATGGTATTTCATCCAATAGGCCTAAAATGTCTTTATTGTTTGATCATCACAATATCTCATATAATATGAAACTATGAATAGGCTACTGCATTCAATCCAATGGGCTAAGGACCTTTAGATACTTGAAAACTTCTAACTAGACTAATAAGATGTATTGGCGCTTGTGTTTGGCCCAGTTTTTAATTGAAAATGTAGACTCAATATACAAGGCCATATTATATTTTTTAAAGCCCTATGTTAACTTAGAGTTTATTATTTATTAGTAGACTTTCAAACGGCTATGTACAACATATTTTTTATAATTGCAACAAGGTAAACTACACACAACTAATAAGCAATATATTTTGTTTATAATTGCAACAAGGAAACTACACACAACTATTAAGCAATATTTTTTTTTTATAACTGCAACAAGGTAAACTACACGCAAATAATAAGCAATATAGTTTCTTATAATTGCAGCAAGGTAAACTACACATAACTAATAAGTTTACTCGTACTACCTAAAACATATTGGCCTTTATCTTTAGGAGTATTATAAAAAGTGAATGAATGTGGATTTGGGTCAAAACATAATGGTCTAAATTCACAATCAACTGCCCATTACTCACAGCTAAATCTGGACCCAAAAATTACTCACAACTAAATTTGGCACAAAATATATAAGGTTTGACATACTGGGTTTCCCCTTTAGTGATGTCTGGCCCACATATCACCCAAAAATTGCCATATTGGAGTTCTTAAAATTCAACTACTCGTATAGGCACCCAGATATGTAATTGATTTTTTTTTTATTCATAATAACAAATAAATTTTTTTTCATGCAAATTTTTTTTAAACATTGGATTAAATACTTCTATAAAATTATTAACCAAAATCTGAATTATAAATATTGGTTTAAATAAAACATAGAAAAACCAAATCTGAATAATTAAAAAAAAAATTTAACACGTCAAGTAATAGTTTTATACAATTATTAACCAAATCTGACAATAAAAAATTGGTCTAAGTAAAACATAGCAAAGCCCATGTATACATAATAAAAGTCGAATACAAATGAACTGGATTACATAATACATATCAAAGCCCATATATATTCACAATAGCAGTTTCAAAATTAAATTGCTTCACAATTTAAAGTGGGTTAGGTGCATTGATAATTTATTGGGTATGGGCCATAGGGTAGCTGAAGACATAACGGACAAAATTGACGTAACGGTGCGAGACATATATTGGGGAAACGTCGTTACAAGCAAAACACACGTAGACGTGCATGTGTGGCAAGGTTGCTGAGTCAAAATACGTACAATTACCCAAATGCCCCAGGTTTAATGATGGAAAAGACGATTTTACCCTGTTGATTGACAGAACAAATTAATCAAATTGATCAACTTGTATTTTGCACAATTAAATTGCCTAAAACTATGTGCCGGTCAAACTGTAACACTTAAAAAAACACGGAGGGAGTATAAGCCAACTGATCATTTATATAACTTAACAAATTATTGATATAAGCCAAAAACAAAAACAAATACTTGTATCATATAAAACCCAAATATTATGTTATATAAACCAGCTATTCAATATCAGTCATCAATATTATTATACAAGCTATTAATATCCACGCATACAATTTCGGATCAGTCATCAATACTTAAATTTAATTATGAAACATAAATTTACTCACCAGTATTAGCTTCTTTGTCATAATTTTTTGTGTTTGTTTCTGATTTTTTTTCTTCTGTATTACGAGTACAAAAATACATATAATCAGATAATTTTTAACTGCTTAAAAATCGTAGAAAGAGTAATAAAGTAATTAAAATAAAATTACCAGGATTTTCAGACGTGATTGTAGATTAATTAGGTGAATTCGAATTTCTTTTTCTTGATTTAAATCAAATTGTTGAAAATTTGTTTCGTTTTGCTGATCAAGTTCTTCATTTTGATGATTTATTGATTTATCTTTTCGATTTTCTCCTTCCATTGTTTTAAATTTCAAAATCACACGATCGTGTTTTTCTCTTTTTCTTCGATTTTACGTAACAAAATTTCGAAATTTCTCGATCGATCTTGCGTAAAACGTAGTATTTTGCGTGACCTAATTCTGAGCTTCTATTTCCAAATTGGGTTTTAAACTCGCAAAGACCGTTAATACCGGGTTTAAAACCCACGTTCATTTTGGGCTTTTGTTTAGTAGCTTGTCCGCACGCAATAGATTCTCATAATCAAATACTCATATGAAAAAAACCATCAATCAAGTAACCCAGAGATAAAAGTCAAATCTTTTTTCACAGACCATAAAAAAAAAAAAAAAAAAAAAAAAAAAAAAAAAAAAAAAGAGAGAGAGAGTGAAAATGGTGGTAAGAGTAACTATACCTAGCAGCAAAATGAGGCATAAAATAGAGAGAGAAACAAAACTAATGTTATACCACCAGCAAGTAAATAACAACCTACAAGTTTCCCTAAAAAAAAATAACAACCTACAAGCCATTTCAAGCAAATATTAATTCAAATTTCTCATTCTATAACAACAAAATCGTTTCATTTGCAAAATCAACTTCACAATCTACAAAATTAGTTGACAATGCAATTCATTAATCTAACAAACCATCAACAAAAGTAGTTACCAGGGGCGAAGCCAGGATTTTCAAGTCCTGGGGGCCGGACTGTTTATAGATAATTGAAAAAATTAAAATGTACTAATATTTTGTTGTTACTAAAAAAAAATAGTTAGATTTTACTCTATGTTTTTTCATAATAGCAAAATCATCAATAAAGATTCAACACTAAAATTTACCTCAATCTCTTATTAACTTTTCTATATAAAAAAAATATAGTGTTTTTGATTTCATGATATCAATACAAAAACAATAATAATTATCAAATTAACTAGCATATAACCCTAAAAGTTTGATATTTTCATATTAAATGTAAGCAATTAGCCTAAAGTTCAACTCAATTGACAAAAAATAGCCAAATTTATTAAATATAATATAAATATATTAATCTTTATTTAAAAAAAAAAACCCATGCCCAAGTTGAATAAACAAAGCCTTAATAAATAAAAAAAAAATGTTTGGGATAGAATTTGATCACAACTCCCTTGTGAAAAAACACCACTCCTTAACCAACATAACAAGCTTTGTTTACTAAAATTTATGTCTCTTTAATAGTATATGTAATAATTTTATGGGGGCCATAGCATTGAAAACATGGACTGCAAATCTGGGCTAGGGAGGCCGGGCCCCCACTAGCCCCCCCTCCCTCCGCCCCTGGTAGTTACTAATCCAAAATATACTTGAATCTACAATGATTAAAGCAATAATCCTAAATCAAAATGCATTTGAAGCCAAAAATCACAAAATACAAACCAGATTATTAAACAAGCGAGATAGAAAGAGAACCTGAAGATCTTCAGGAAGGTATTCGTGCTTCATAGAAAAGTTCATAGCACGCAAAAGACGCTGATAACGAGCGTCAACAATCTCACGAGGAAGCCGATTTAGGGCTTCTTTGATATCATGAACTTCCATTGGATCATAACAATCTCAAACCTAAAATCAAATCAAATCAAAAAACACAAAATCAATCACAATAATTAGGTCAAAATCAACCAAAAAAGAGGAGAGAAAAAGGGGAACAAAACCATATTAACTCTTGTGCATAGCAGCCAAGACATTCTTCTTAGGATTAAGAATAAACCCTAGATTGTGAAATTGATATTCGACTATTACACAAAGATGCGAAAATATATTTACCTCAGTAGCGGTGTCGACGAAAAATAGATAGACATACCAGAAGCCGCTTCAATGGAGAACACGGAGGTACGCTTCCATGGAGGAGGCTCACTGAGAGTATGCTTCTTGTGTTCTCAAACGAACAAAATAAGAGGATGAGAGTAAAACCAGGTAAAACAAAGAAAGGAAGAGTCAATGTTTAGTGGCAAGACCGCAAATAGCATCCCAAGCCGAGGGTAATTCCAGAAGGACACTGTCCTACTGTTCATAAGGAACAATATTGGTGAACTTCTCACTTTTTAAAGATTGTAGATTTGCCAAACACATGACATCCATACATTTATGGTGGTAACTTTCCCCAAAAAAACATATTCCGTGCCTCGTTCTCGTTTTGCCAGCATAACAGTGAGAAATTATTAAATTGCTTTTTTCTTTTGTTTTGAGGATAGTACTTTGTGCGTCGATTCAATTGCACACTTTTGCCAAACACTATACGAGTATTAGAATAATAAAAATAAAGTGAACAAAATAAAGCTACCACAAGTTGAAAAATAAATAAAGAGAGAAGAAGAAAAGCTCTATTGAGGAAGAGGCTTGCACATTGCACTGCATAAGCTGACCGATCTGCTGCTCATTAAGATTGCGATGAGAGTTAGGAGGAACGGGATCGAAGCTCATCTCATAAACCCTAGCAGATCTTCCGCAATGAAACCCTTCTTCTCTCTCCACTCAATTTCAACTACATTCTCGATCACATTATTATTACTTGCTCATACCACTTCAGTGTTTGCTGATTCAATCCATGGATGTGGCGGATTTATAGAGGTAATCTATTGCGAATTCGTTCAATATTAGTTGCTAAACTATGTATTTGTAATTAGTTTTGGTCTGTTAATCGAATTGGATCAGTTAGTTGACTTCGATTTTTTTTCAGATGAAGTTTTCACTAAAATTCGAGTTTTTATTGTTCTGATTTTAGTTTTGTTGTTGTAGGCGAGTTCGAGTTTGGTTAAGTCGAGGAAATCAAGTAATGCGAAATTGGATTATTCACATATCACGGTATTGATTTGTGCCTGCTCTTTCTGTTGACTTGTTTTTGGCATATTGTGTGGGTTTTACCTGGATTGAGGTGTTTGTGATTGAGTCATTAATTCTCATCAGATTTTATGTTTAATCGAAACGAATTGCTAAGTAGGCGGTATTCGACAGTATGTGTATGTGTAGCGCTGACGATTTTTATTAGAGCTTGAATGATGTCCCATGTATTGCATATATGTGTTTGAGAACTATGATTTCATTTGAAATGCAAATGTTAGACTAACCAAGTGTTTGGATACCCAAGAATTTCTAATCTAAAATTTGGTATAAATTTTGAAATAGCTCAGTAGTAAGGGATTTGAAATTAAACTAGTCTTTGTTTCTGGGTTATTGTATGCATTTTGAAAATTAACATCTATTAGGTGAATATTAATTTAGATTGGTTACATCTATTTTGAGATGATATTTTTATAAAAAAGTGTAAAGTTTTCTCATCTTATGTTAGCTTATCTAATTTGTTGAAAATTGGATTTTAGTTCTTTATTAATAATAGATAATTTCATAAAATTCGACGTATTATGTGGAAAAATTAGCTTAGAAAAAACAATACATTTTTGGGATACATGTATTAAATAGCTATAGCTTAGCTTGTACGGCTATATGTATGAGCAAATGAAAAAGATAATTTTAATATTGTATTATTGTTTTTAACTTGTTATAGATTGTTGTTAAAAACATAGATGCATAAGTTGGACATTAAATATATAATATTTATGAACGTGATTAACTCTTTGTAATATGACTTAATTGACATAATATGTGAAGTTAAAGTGGTGGTAAAACTTAAAGGTTTAACCATCACAAGGTCATGAGTTCAAGTATTAATGTAAACAATAGTTATTTTTTTGTGAGGAAACAAATATGATTAGTAATTATATGACATGGCGCCATATTATTTGCCTAGTAATGGTGCATGTGGCGGATAGCATGCCTTGCCATTGAGTTTTAATAATATACAGATATTTCGCCATGTAATGTGTAACTACCAATCATCCCATCAAATTAATTCTCATTACTTATGTTCTCTTTCTAACAAGGCCCGTATTCGGGATTCTTTCTCCGGCCTTAGTCTTCAGAATTGTATACTGTCTCCTTCAATAACCTCTACTAAACCCCTTCTCTCTTTCCTTCATGCACCATTTCCACCAAAATAATTTGCCACCCATCTGCTGTCGCTGGAATAAAAGGCTCTTTCCTTTAGTTAGTGGAGGCAATAGAGGTAGCTATAGATGCCAAAGGTACGTATGTTTTCTCTACACAACACTTGGACAGAGGCATCTTATATGGAATGAAACATTCATCCTCGTCGGCGGTCTCTTTATTCAGATGACACAAAAAATAGCGTCAGCACATATGAAGATCCAAAACTTTAATTTGAGATTAATTAATACTATTGCCGAAATATCGAATCATTGATCTGTCTTTAGTTTCTTATTTTGCTTCTGATGTTCAATCTATCGTTATTTCAGAAGTAAACAGTTAAATTTATAATTATGGAATTGGAATTCCAAAGATTTTCCAAACTACATACTGAATTTTGAATGATGGATATAAATTCTTCAAATTTCCAAACATATAGTTTGGAACTGATGTGAGGAATTGTATTCCCAGGAAAAAAAATGAATCATTTGAAATTATATACTTGTATCTAAACTCTACCTAATCGAATTACAGGGTGCTCCTAGAACTGATTTTATTGCATTCTTTTTGTAAGTGGGATGTATGTAAATAGTTGATACTTGCATGCCTTATTCGGCACACTTATCCATGCTGTGTAAAATGTCGTGTACCAATTATATGCATGCATATATGTTGATTGTCTGGATTTTTGACTAGCTAATTGGTCATACTAAATATTCTGCTACAAAGGGAGAAAATGGCCTGTTTTATTTTTAATACTCCCTCTGTATTTTATTACTTCCTCCACTTTCCTTTTGCGGCCGTATTTTATTACTTGCTCCATTTCCTTTTTTGGAAACCTTTCACAATATTTTACTATTATCATACTTTATTCTTCCACCAACCCCACTTCCTTCATGTTTTATTACTTTCTACTATTTCTCCTAAAACTCCACGCATGGAGAAATGGAGCAAGTAATAAAATACGGAGGGAGTAGTTTTGAACTCTTGCTTCTACATTTGGTGTTTTTGTTCCCAAATGTACCTAAATAAATCAGGGCTTTTGCTTTTATTAGTAATGAACTTATCTTGAAATATGATACTTTTCATGTTCTCAATTTTATAATTTTACTATATTTACCTTTTTTTTACCTATTTTTATAGGTTACATACTTATATGAATGCTTACTTGACTTCTTGTTGTGATCTTTTAGCTTTTGATGGTGTATTATTGACCTGATAGGAAATTCTTCCTTTGTTTTGCCTTCTCAGGTTGAGCTACAAACTTTGGATGGGTTGGTGAAGGACAGTACTCAGTGTGCACCTAATGGCTACTATTTTATCCCTGTCTATGATAAGGTGAATTTAAAACAATTTTGTGATAGTAACAAGAAAAAGGGAGGGTCAGGGGGTGAAAAATAAAAACATTTGGTTCATACTTGGTAAATTTTGTACTCTTTTGGTAATTGCTGAAGGTAAATCTAAGGATTTGCAGATTGTTGGCAGCTAATTTAGTTATTCAATCTGAAGTTTGAACTGTTATCTAAGTTTCTTAGAAGAGTAATTTAGCTATATGGCTGTTTGTTGGAATTTTCTTCTAGAATTCTGATTTAGGGTTTGTTATTTTCACTTGAAAAACTTTATTGCATTTGTCTTAATTTATCTGAACTCAATAAACCTCATCAAAACTTGTTTAAATTTATTGTTGTTGCAAATTGGCCTAGGGTAGCCCTCATTGGAGTTTAGTCTCTTGAAATAAGTATTTATAAAGTGAAAGAACAGAGGCATAGTGTCTAATATTTCTAGGACTTTCTACCTGACTAAAAGACCAACTCAAAGACTAAGCGAGTTAATACTTTCTGCTTCTTATACTACACATTTCATGCAGGGATCCTTCATAATTAAGGTCCGGGGGCCAAAAGGATGGGCATGGGAGCCAGAAAAGGTTATCTAATTTTGATCTCATTCAAAGTGAATTTTGGTTGCAGCAGTTTCTCTGTTGTTTATTGATTCTTTAACAATCATCTTTCAAATTGTAGGTTCCTGTAACAATTGACCATAGGGGATGCAATGCAAATGAAGATATCAACTTTCGGTTCACAGGGTTGGTCCCTTTTTGGTTACATTGTTGTCTTCATCTGTCTATTTTAGTACTTCTCTTTTGCATGTATGAGCTTATCTAAGAGTTTAGCTGGAAATTCTTAGTGATTCTCTTGGCCTGTCATAGGTTTTCCCTATCTGGAAGAGTTCTAGGGGCTGTTGGTGGTCAGAGTTGCCGGTTAAAAAAAGGAGGTCCATCAAATGTTGTTGTGGAGCTTCTATCTTCAACAGATGATCTCATTTCCTCTGTATCAACATCAACGACGGGAGATTACTCTTTCAAGAATGTAATTCCAGGTTTGTACTTTTCCTATCTATGTGTAATGTTTTGTCTCTCTGCAACTGCTACCTATGTTTAATATCCACTTTTTAAGCTATAATATTGGCTTGCTAACTGAACATTGTTTCACCTTGTGTAATGCTATATTACTGATGCTCTAGCAATTTGTTGCATCATGGGTGTTGATTCTTCATGGGAATTTAAAGGGAATCATATATATTGTAATTGCCGACTAAATGGCCTTTTGTCAGAGAAGCACTTGTTTTAGTTATTCTTTTAATAGTTATAGTTAGCAAAGATTGAAGTTTATGAATGAGATATGTTATTATGTGAATGAAGTTTTTTGCATAAAAGTGTGGCAACTCTTAATGAGATGAAAAACTTGAGTGAACTATTCAACTGGCAGATGTGTTTGTCGTGAAGGAATTATAACATCTCTTGTGGATGATTATTCAGGAGTTTTGTAAAAGACTGATTGTAGTGGTTGTGGTGCTCCAATCTATTATCCCTAAATTGTAGTTTAGTTGAAATCACTATGTCAATAACTCATCTGCAACTAACTATCAGCAAATCCTTGACACTATTTTCAGCTTTAAGTTTACTGACTCTATTCTCTCCATTCGCCAGTATTTGTTTACTTAAGTAACTTATTCAATATTTCCTTTCTTTCCTTACACAGCAATGCTCTATTACTTTTCATTTTAATATGCCAGTGCAATACAATCTCTCTGTTTGAATAGCAACAAGATGACTAACATGCTCTTAATATGTGTGGATAACTTGCAATGACCCTTAAGAAAGAGGGGAGGGAGTGTATTTTAGATCTGCAGTTAAGGAGGTGCATCTTTTTGTTTTTTTCAATAAATCTTGGTTTTTCCACGCAAAACTTACGTGGAACAGAGTTTTTTTTTTTTTAAATTTATTCTTTATTTTTTTTTATTCTGCATATTAATCTCTTCATTTTAATCTGACATTCTTTCTATTCTGCATATTAATCTCTTCATTTTAATCTGACATTCTTTCTGAAGCTATTTCCAAATCCTTTTTGTTATTTCCTCTACAAAAAAAAAAAAAAAAAAAAAAAAAAACAAAAAACAAAAAAAAACAAATCCTTTTTGTATTTTGACCAATTCAATTGTACCAAAGTTGGTTCTTAGTTTTTCATATATTCTAGAAACCTCTATTATTATGTCATTGCTTTAAGTCGAAGGGTTTTAAAGTCACAGAATTGAATCTTCTGGTCATTTAAAAAATGAAAATATATTTATTCCATTGTTCCATATTTAAGTAACATAAAGCTCTTTTCTTTTGTGGCTGGAGATGAATGTTTTAGATCTTATCCTAAGCATCTTGACTATAAGACATCTTGCTCTATGACTTTAAACACAAATTTAAATGAACAAACTTTCTTTGTCTACAATGAGGTCAATGACCATATTGACTAAGTCACAATTTCAAATTATGTGCGTCTCTGGAGCAGGGAGGTACAGATTACGAGCTTCCCATCCTGATTTGAATGTGGAAGTTAGAGGTTCTACTGAGGTAATAAGCTTCCTCCTTAATTATTTGGTTCAGTTTTCCATTCCTTACTTCCAGTAGCCTACAGATAGAAGAGATCAGAAATAAACTTACTGAAGTCCTTGTCGTATGCAGGTTGAGGTGGGGTTTGAAAACAGTGTCATTGGCGATATTTTCTCGGTTGCTGGATATGAAATCCGTGGACGTGTTGTAGCTCAGGTAGATAATTTCTTCTCTGGCACTTTTAGATGTTCCTAAATTAGAAGTAACCTTTTGCTTCTTTAGTTGATGTTTGGACTCTTGTCTTCGAAACTATGTTACTACATTGAGGTATAAGTGGTATCATAGCAGTTGTAACAATTGTTGTTTTTAGTTATTATGAATGTCTTTTCTGAATATTTCTGTATTTTCTTTGTTTCTTGTCTAATTAACTTTTGCAATCTTATAATTGCATGCTTATGTCTGCTTCTAGGGAAATCCAATCTTGGGAATCCACACTTACTTATATTCAGATGATGTTCTGGAAGTTGAATGTCCCCAGGGTGCTGGTCATGGTCCTGGGGATAGGAAAGCCCTCTGTCATGCTGTATCTGATGCAGATGGAAAGTTCACATTTAAGTCTATACCATGTGGTAAACTTCGTGTTTCATGTTGTCTTTTATATGGCTTTGTTCTTTAATAGGTGCAGCACGTCGACTTTGCTTGTAATCCTCCAGTGATTTGTTTGAGCTCTGAAAATGCATCTTTATCATCTTTATTCGTGGGATTGAAATACCAACTTATTATTTCTAATGTAGAGGTTTATAAGAGATTAGAGTGAAGCATGCCTATTCTAGCTTTATTGTTGATGTTTCCCTCTTTCCTTTTTTGAATTTAACTTTTCTAATTGCTAGGTTTTTGGATTCTAGTTAAGCTCAGTGATATTTAATAATTCGTTTCCTAAAAAATTATTACAAAACAAATAGTATCACTCTTTCCACTTTAGTTGCCCCCCTTTCCCATCTTAGGATCTCACAATTAGTTTGCTCCATTTCACTTTTATACTTAGTAGATTATTCCATATATGCCCTCACTAAAGGTTAAACAATATAACCATTGTATTAGTAAGAAGGTAAATTTGGAAAGTGCAAGTTATGGTTGACATGGAACTACTACTCCTAGTATACTTGTCTACAACTACAGTTAATATTATTCTTTGTCAGACACTCATATTGTCATAGTCAAAGGCCAGAGACAGAGTGAAACAGTGAGTTTATTGCAAAGTATGTCCTTCAGTAGTAGGAACAATATAGTATATTATTGATCTCAATTATTTGACCAGACTGCCTCTTATACCTAATCTTCCGGGGACTGCTACGAGTGTTATCCTTGATTCTGATTCTTGTCAATGGTCATTTTGCTCTTGTTTTTGCAGGGGATTATGAGCTTGTTCCTTATTACAAGGGGGAAAACACAGTTTTTGACATATCACCACCCACTGTAGCTATAGCTGTTGAGCATTCCCATGTTACTTTACAGCAGAAGTTCCAGGTACCATGACTTTAATGGCATGTGTGTATCTTTAGTTGTTTACAGTTCTATACACTCACATGTGCGCGCGCACACACACACACACACATGCATGGATGTGTGTGAGTGTTTACTGGTATATGCGTGTGTTTACATATATATTTTTAGCTCAGAAACAAATTTGGATTTTTCAAGGGGTCTGGCCTCCTGGACGTGAATGGCAGTATTGTAATTTGTCTCAATTTATTAACCCAAAATATCTGTCCTAAAATCCTAAACCTGCAATCTCTTTCCCTCTTTTCTGAACATGTTTGCTTCCATAAAAGTTTTGCATTTTTGAGTTATTCTATGATTACCTGATTTTTCTTGGGTCTATAATCGGAGATTATGCAGTTTTTTATTATTTTGCTTTGATGTGTATTTGATTTATGAATTTAAGAAGTGTGTTCTAAAATTTGTTCTTTTATGAGTTTCAAGCTTTTTCCGTGTGCTGACGTGCTGAAGTTTCAATGATGTAGAAAGAAATTTGCAGAGGGGATTAGTGAATATTAAGGTCTAGTTCTGAATGTATTGCTTGCAAAATCAGTTTTTTGTTTTGGAAGAACAAGGACTTTGGGTACTCCAACCCTTGCCAGCCCACAACTCATGCCTTGTTTAATTTTCTCTCCTGTATACACATTCATATTTCAAAAAAAATTTATTAGACAACCAACACCCTAATTAGGGTTGAATTAACCTATCGTGGATTGAGTATTATTGTGGAAAAGCTTGAAACTGATTGGATTGAAGACACATAAACATTTCATGGATCCTTAAAATGCTAGTGAATGTTGAAAACTGGTGTCATCACATTGTTTAATGTTTCCTGGTTCAGGTGTAGGCTACCTATGATTAGGTTATGCAACTGGTAATGGCTTATTGCTGGCAGCTGCATTGGCAGCTTAGCTACCTCGCTGGTTCTTGTGTTGAAGGTGAATGTGAGGGCATCTATGTGCACTGAGCTTGAGGGGGATTTTGAGTTTTTGATGTTTGATTAACTTCATAACAACCTGTTTTATTTACAAGAATGCCGTATCACTATTTTCATTTTGTGAAGTGATCTTACATGTACCTAGATCTCATGGCCTTGTAGGCCACCAGTATCCTTTTTTTTGTACTCTTGTTGATAGAGGGCGTGCACATTTTTGTAAGACAGATTTGAGAACTTAGGTCTCCATAATAACGTGTTATGGAGAAATACATTAGATTAGCAAGAGGAAATTGGGATATTGTCAATTTATGTCAATTACTAAAACTATGAATATCTCTTGAGGCTAAACGTCATCTGCTTTGTTGTGCGATGAATATTCTTGAATTTTCGTAATCCTTGATTTATGATTTTTATCTTTTCACTTTTTGGTTCAGTTGTACAGGATTCTAAACTAATGTGTGGTTTTCATATTATTTCTTTAGGTGACTGGATTTTCAATAGGCGGCAGAGTAGTGGATGGAAATGGTGCTGGAGTGGATGGTGCTAAGGTTTTTGTAGATGGTCAAGAAAGATCTTTCACTGATGAAAATGGATATTTTACTCTTGATCAGGTATCTCATGCAAGTAACATGATAATTATACCTCTCATATGGATGTTAATTTTCCCTTTTTTGAGTAGTATGCTTGAAATGTCCAGCTGTGTTTTTTTTTTAAACTTTTTTTTAACTTTTTTCCAGAGCTTGTATGATATATTGTTCAAGATTCTATTATTAAATTGTGAGACTAGTGGTTGTTGAGATTTAATTGGAATAGACACGAGTCTGCACTAACATGTTCATCAAAAAATTTGCTGAAATTTAATGTGTTTCATCTATATTTCATGCACTATAATTTTCTCATTCATTTGGCTGAACATGAACTTGGCCTTTACTTGTTTTCCAAGGTTCAATCTCCTGCCTTAACAATAATATGCTTTGTTGCCTCTTAAGTGCTTTCTAGTAGCTACCAGCTTTGTATTTGCTGATGTTACTAATAATTTTCGTTTTTCATTAAATTTGCTGACTTTTGTTGGGTGCAGCGTTTTGTTATGCTGCCATTGGATATTTGTTTTATAAGTAAAACTAGCACTATATGCACGCATGACGCTATTTTTTTTTTTTTTTTTTTTTTGTTGTTTAAAAAAATATATTTTTTTAACTATTTATTACGATTTTGTCACACATATATAAGGGAAAAAGTGTTAAAGATAAAGTATTATATGAAAATAAATATATTAATTTGCGAATATGAAATGATGATGGTAGATAGTTGGGCTTAGTGCCCCGACTAACAATGTAGATGGTATGAATTGGATTGACCAGTATTTCATCATTGGCATATGAAAATCAAATACTAATGCGGGTCTTGTAAAACAATATCAAAATTACTAATATTTAATCATATATTAAGTTGATTATTTATGGAAAATGATTTTGATGGTAAAAAGTACTTGATTGATATAAAGTTTTGATTGATGGTAAAGACATGAAATAAATAAAGTTATATATTTATTTTGGACTTAATTCAAGTAATTATTTTTTATTTTATGTAAGTTTTTGCTGATTGATTAATCTTTCCTTTTAATTTGCTACTTGATTAATCTTTCCTTTATATTTGCTGATTGATTAATATTTTTTTTTTATTTTTTTTTTTTATCTTTGCTGATTGATTGATTTTTATTATCTTTATTCCAATTTTAAAGGAAGAGGGGTGTTGTGGTCTTTTTAGGTGGACACCACAACCCCACCTTATATAATAGAGATAATACCCCCTCTCCTCTTTCAACCATGCTTTATCACATTTTCTTGCTATAGTTCTAACAGTTATCATATATACTAACAAGTATTATTACCACTGTCTATTATTATTTCCCAAAATGGATGTCTGTTAATATTCTTGCAAGTTTCTAGAATGATTTAGCAGAACATCTTTGACACCTCAAAATAAATGATGTTCAAGGGGAAGAAAAAAAGTGTGATAAATAATAATGGACAGGGATTGTAGATGTTTAGACTCCAGTTTAAGTCATATTTGAACCTTAAGCTATTGCTCTCTCTTTGCTGCTTTATATTCTTTGATGCTGCAAAGAATGGTCATGTGTTTGATATAATTTCTAAGATCTTCTTTATGATAATTATTTCAGGTTACTTCTAATCATTATGCAATTGAAGCCCACAAGAAGCATTACAAGTTTGAAATCTTAAGGGATTTCTTGGTGAGAAAATCGTACAACCCTTTTGGTAGGAGTTCATAAATGGCAGTAATGGTAATAGATTTATATATAATTTTGTTAAGAAAGTCCCATGTCCTTATCCATGGTAATGCTTGTTCACCACCAAATATCACTTTTTTATGATAAAATTTTATTACCATTCATTATCAGTATTTATCACTTTATTGTTGGTATTAACTATTAAGTGCTAATAAAAAAATATGAAGAAAATCGCATGTTTGGGTCAGAATTTCATTGCCATGGACATTGTATGTTACTTTTTCTTACATAAATTAAGCACAGATCTATTGCCAATTAACACCTACTAAACGGGCTGTTAATTTTTTTTAGCTTGTTTTGAGCGGAACACCTTTATCTATTCATTTTTCCTTCTTTATTTATCTGGGTGAAACACAATTTTATTTTTGTAATACATGATTACGGGGTAATGATTAACAGGTTTCATGATTACTTATGTTAATGCTAGGTTCTACCCAATATGGCTTCTATCCCTGATATCAGAGCAGTTTCTTATGATGTTTGTGGTTACGTGCGGATGGCTGATGCTGGATACAAGGCTAAGGTAGGTTCAAATTTTTTCCTATGTGTGCATAGTGTTAGAAGCCAAATGACTTATTATTATATCACTTGGTAAGTGGAAGCTGTCATATGTAATCTTCTTCATATCATGGTTAATTGGTTATTTACTTCTTCTTTGGTTCCTAACCTTGATAAGTTTTTGGGGATGTCTGAATGAAGCATGAGAAAAACATATCATCTTCACTGTTCTTTTTCTTTTGTGTTGAGAGAGAGCTTTACAAGCTTTACTTGAGCGCTGTTGAAATTTTGGTTGCATATGGAGTTTCTGGATGTGACTCTTCAAAGTAAAACATGGCTAGGCGAGTGTATTTTAAAACCTTTTTAGATCTCATCTTATCTGATATTTTGCTGGAAATTCACTATCTTCACTTTTCTGCTAGCTTTCCTCAATTAGCTTGATTTAAAACCTCATACCTCTTTTCTTTTGGTGTCCTCATTGTTTTCCTGATTTGATTGATTATGTGAATACCTGAGTGTTTTTAATCCTGAAGACACACATGTGTGCAACCAAAACCATCCTGATTCTCATTGCTGTCTTAAAACCATCCATTTCATCGACTTGCCAATTGAGCATGCCCTTTACAGTTACTCTATATTGCTAATCAAACGAGAAAAGTAAATGAATTCAAGGAGGCATATATGTGACTGTAAATCTTTAACATCCTAGACTATTATGTCCGTAGCTAACTGAAACTGGAACTTTGTAGCCTTTATGCTCCTTGTTATGGAGACTGGAGAGCATAGTCAGGATTAAATGAGCAAAGAATCATACCGTATGTATGGACACTTAAGTTATACGAGGGAGGAGATTTGGGCTAAACCTGTTGGGCATCACATCTGAAGTTATATTGGAGCACCCAATTCCAAAGGATTACTGATGCTCTAAATGGCCAAAGATTTCTTTATTTCCTAAAGGCAGATCTTTTCTTTTTAAATAATACTTCCTCCATTTTTAATTACTTGACTGACATTCCTAAACTAGAAATATCATGTTACATGACCAATACTTTATTTGGTAAGCTTTTAGTAGTCACATTAACTGAATTACCCTTATACAGTGTATACGAGGACAATCTTTTATGTGCTCTCAAAGGGTGATAAAGTAACCCATGTGAACCAACAACAATTTCTTTCTCCTCTCCTTAAATATTGTGTTTGATTTTGTGGCTCTTTTAGAAGTACTCTATCAACTGGGTTCCACTAGCTAGAGTGAGATTGTGTAAATCTGCATCTCCTTGAAAGCTGTCAACACTGGTTTGTAATGGGATTCAAATTTGCCAATACAAAATTTCCCGGTTTGTAACGGGCTTTAATAAGGGATGCATTTTTGGCTAATTCACCTGATTCAACTCTGAATTGCCCGAACCAAGGCGTTAGATCACCTGAATTGATCGAATCCAGATTTGTATGGTTTTCAGAGGAATGAAGCGCCTGCTCTAGTTTTGTCTTCCATGGCTTCATCTTGTAAAATAAGGGTGGAGATGAAGGCCAGTGCTTTATTGGGTAGAAGAGAGAGAGAAATGAGTTATCTTGTGAGAGAATAAGGTTGTGATTTAAAGAGTATTCCCGATGTGAGGTTTTCTGGTCTGTACACCTGGTGGGGATTTCTTTCCTTCACAGAATCAGGTCTCTCCACATTTAATGAATTGTTATAATGGAAATAGCAAAAGCAGTTAGACCGTTAGTGTCACTTTCAAGTTTGACCATTTAACTTTTTTTTTTTCTCCTTTCAAGAACACATTACTCGGGTGTATGAGATCATTTAATGCATGGTATTCAGAGAGTTTACTTCCACAATATTTAATTTGTTCAAGGACTAAGTTTATTTTTTTTTCTCTCAATAAAATTTCATTTTTCCTAAAGTACAATAGTACAAGTATTACACACTTATTTTAATTAAACTCTAAGGCTTAATTAGAAGTATTTAGAACCGCAACAATCGTGATCCTAACTGTGTCTACCATTACTGCAACTTTTTCCACAATATTGGCCAAACCCGCATTTTGAACCATTTTCAACATCAGCTTTTTTTGTTTGTGCTCCTGTTTCTACTTATGGTTTGACAAAAGAAAAAATAAAGCATTTCTTGTTCCACTTGTACTATGACAAGTTGTTCAGAGCATTTGCTGCATAATAATGTCATATCCTATCATGACCTCATGACATGGGTAATAGTTGTGTGATAATGTGATATCATGTTTTTGTGTTTTTCCCCTATTGGCCCTTTAACTTATTTGGTTGAGGATGTTTTTCTCCTATTGGCCCTTTAACTAGTTTTTCCCTTACTGGACAAATCCTTGGCTTTGAAATATTCAGGAATAGAGAGATATTCAGAGGGTTTTAAGTTTTTTTTCTTCATATTTTTGATGTGGGCACACCTGGTTCTTATATTGTTTTGTCAGGAAATTGTATCATCCTTTCTGATTGAGCATGCATTGGTATCCTACTAATGTCTATTATTACAATTGTTCAAATTGCTGATTCTACTTATTGTATTTATTAAATTGTAGGTAGCTTTAACCCATGGACCAGAGGATGTTAAGCCTCAAGTGAGACAGGCAGATCAAAATGGAAATTTCTGTTTTCAGGTATGCCTAAAATGATTCAACTTCCTTTTACCTATATTTTGAGCATATTTTTTCCTGATAATTAGATGTAACATGTTGAGAAGTCCTTCTGGTTATGCAAACATGGATTGTCAGCAACCTGATTATTGCATGAACCTGCATAGTTGCTTGTTTTCACTCTCTTATGTGTGGCATCAGTTTCTTTCATTCCATTCCAGTAACAGAAAATGGAAGCTATAACTCTACTTGGCATTTAGAGTTGATTTTTGCCCTGCCGGTTGAAATTTGACTGACAGTAAAGAAATCAGTGGTCTGAATATTCTTGTTTTTATAGCTTTGCTGGAAATTAGACATGTTCTTCTTGTTTAAATTTGAAAGGAAATTATTATCTGTGAATTTGATCCAATTGCAGATGGAACCTGGAGTTTCATGATAATTGTGAAGATTTCAGTATTTTTTTAAAAAAATTCTTTCAGTTTCTATTTTTTTTTTTTTTTTTTTTTTTTTTTTTTTTTTTTTTTTTGGTAAAATCCCATTACAAAAAAGTTCTTTTAACTGGGTGTGAAATAAATTGGCCACTGCCTAGGATATTGGGCCAATAAAATTCTTTGCTTTGGTTCTGATGCTAAGATGTGGCTGATTGCCTGCTTGGCTTAGCAATGATGTTGATGGTAACTTAACTATGTCTATTATCTGAAATATGTAGCTTTTAACCTTTTGTTTGTCTTATTGTTGCTGTCTGGTTATGAACCATTCATCGTTGCATATTTGCAGTCCTAAACTCCTAATTGATCTTCTGGCTAAAGTCAAATTGATTTTCTCTGATTTGACCTATTATATCTGACTGACTTGTTTTAAACAATCATATCTCACTTTTACATTATGTAGGTTCCACCAGGTGACTATCGTCTGTCTGCCATGGCATCTACACCGGAGAATGCTCCAGAACTTGTGTTTTTGCCTCCTTATACTGATGTCAGTGTTAGAAGTCCACTTCTGAATATTGAATTCTCTCAGGTAGGTCATTCTCCATAAATTTCTAGTCATATGACATGTACATGATTTCTTTTGGTTTGTTTCCCTGAATATATACTTATGCTTTTAGCTTAATTATTTGAGCTTAACTTATGCTCTAACCATCTCCTCATAACACATATAAGTACAATTTTGATGCTGGCTGGAGTGCTAGGGGCAAGTATGAAATTTCATTGGAAGTTTGTCCACTTTGTTTTCAATTGATGCTTTTTAATGACCTCTGCTTTGAGTTCCTGCTTCATTTGAGTAAATCTGCTCTTATTAAGCAATAGAATGTTTTATCAGCATTATCTGATTTACAAATTAACAAACTTTCAGGCACAAGTGAAAATTCACGGAGAGGTCGTGTGTAAGGAGAGATGTGGCTCATCTATTTCCGTCACACTTGTGAGACTGGGTAAAAGTAACAAAGGGAGGACAGTCAGATTGACTGATGAGCATAACAAATTTACTTTCTCGGATGTCTTCCCTGGAAAGTACAGGATTAAGGTATATTACTTGCATTTAGTCTGTCATCCTATGAGGTTAGAAACCATCATTACTGAAACTCATCATGAATTGAATTCACTCCTTGCTAATGCAGAACGTATTGTCATGTTGTTTTTGTTTCACACTTTGCTTTTAATTTATGCTATGCGATTTGTTTGGTGAAGATATATTTCAACTATTTAAGAGGGTGAAGTAGATTGCTATTTTTAGGGTACCTGTTAATTTTTTGTTGGATTTTATTTAGTGCTTTCAATGATTATTCATTCAGAATAATGTGAATATACCTCATATTTCTACAGTGATAAAGGGTTCTTTTCCTTTTCCTTTTTGTTTGGCTGTTGGGATGCCAAAGATCCACACTCTCATGTTTGGAGATAGAAAATTGCTATTTTAATTTAAAATTAATTGTTTTTTTTCCTATCATATGCAATATTAGTGACTTCGTACAAAGTAAGCTATTATTTTCAGGTGAATGTAGATATCTAATTGAAAGCAAGAACCTTGAATTGATGGTAAAATAAATTCTGTTTTAACAACTGTACAAAAGCCATGCATGTATCTGTGCTAAGTTGTTACGATCTAGGTTGAAGAATGTCTGATTTGTAACGTATCTGTCTCCAACCATGGAACACATGTGTGTGAAGTGCTTTCAAATTCCATTTTGGCATGGATGCAATTCTTTCCATATTTTTATTATAACTTGCAGATCCAAACTGTGTTACTTGGTTATTTTGTAATTGTGTAGCATGGTCTGCAAGGACTACATGACACAGCTGATACCTGATTTAGCATTCTAGAACTAGTGATTAATTTTGAAATGAGATCATGCTGTGATTTTCTCCATAATTGTTTTGTGTTTATGCTCTATATCCATTTTACGCACATACTGTGCATTACTTTGTCCTGATACCTTTGAAATTATTTAGTATGGACATGGTTTATTTCACTTTAACCGCTATGGTGGAATGTTCATAACAAAATAACTCATGTTTAAGGTTTTTTATACTACGTATTTATTTAATTTTATATCTTTTAATTTTTTAAAAAATTTATGTGGTACTTAACTTCAAACAAATGCTGTTTAATTATAAATTTATAACCTTTTCGATTAAGGTGTGGGACAATTGTAATTGTGATGATTTTGGCTCAGATGTGTTCCAATTGTATATTTAATTGGAATTCTTTCTTTCTGGTAATGTATCTATACACTAGGTCAAGTTTGCTCCTGCTGATACTGCCATAGAAAAAGATAGATGGTGTTGGGAGCAGAGTTCTATCGATGTTGATGTTGGCACAGAGGATGTTGAAGGGATTTTGTTTTCTCATAAAGGTTACTGGGTTGATGTTACTTCTTCACATGATGTAGATGCTCTGATGATTCAGCCAGATGGAGAGTCTCTGCCTTTGAAAATTAAGGTTGTTGTTATGAGCACTCAGCCACATACCCTTATGTAGAGTTCTTAAGCCTTTATTGATTGGTCATTGACTTACTGTAACCTTAAATAGTTAACTTAAAATTTTCTCCTACAGAAAGGCTTGCAGCACTTGTGTGTGGAGTCTCCAGGGTTAAATAGAATAGAGTTTGTCAACTCTTGCATTTTCTTTGGGAGCTCTTCCATCAACATTGATACAGCAAATCTGATGGTGTGTTGCTTATTTAACTGTTTCATTAAAGTGATTTTTTCACTTCTTTCTGCTCAAATTATATTTGTGACCATTTTTTTTTAATCAACTTTGTATGCAGCCTGTTCACTTGAAAGGGGAGAAGTATCTTGTGAAAGGACAAATCAATGTTGATCGTACCTCAGTGACATCTGTTGAACTTCCAGAGAGTGTTGTTATTGATGTCTTTGAAAATGGCAATGTTCTTGCTGATGGGACAATTGCCAAGCTTTTACCTGATCAAAGTGATGAAACAGAGGTTGCTCTATATGAATATTCTATGTGGGTAAATCCTGGGCAGAAAATTACAATTATTCCAAGTGACTCGAGGTATATCTCCCATTCCAATGTATATGTGGCATGTACATTCCCATGCATTTGCTTATGGTTAGGAATGTCGTATATTTGTAAGATTCTTTATTTATTTACTTTGTGTATGTGTAAATTCAAACAAGGCTTATGTGTTATGTCTTAATTTGTGACCTTATGTATAATTCATACTTAAACTTAGTGTCTTGCTTTGTCAGCTCCTTAGACGAGCCATGAAGGTAAGAATATTGAAATTAAAGAAATCTCTTCTGGCAGAAGGTGATAATTATTTTGTACTTGGGAAGTGCTGGTAAAAGTGAATCTGATGAAGGGTCTATTATATATTCATGATATTTTCTGGTCCAAAAGTTTCACTTTTTAAAAAAAAGGAAAAAATTGGAGAGCTGGTTCTATCCCAACAATATCTTATGTGGTTATCAATAGAGAGACACTTTAGAAAGCTCTTAGCCAAGAACCACCAACTTTTTCTTAGAAAGCTAGTTCTCTCTCTTTCATGTATGACATGTGCACGTCTTTTCAAATTTTTGGCCCACAATTGGATTGATCTCCATGGTAAGATAGAAACATTTTTTTGGGGGTTTTTTTGGGTATGCATCTTCAGGATATCTTGTAGGGAGAGTGGAGATATGCATTATTTTTGTAAACGTTATAACACAAAACAGCAGGAAATACGGTTGCCCATCTAGTGGCAAGATGGGATACCCATAGTTGTTCTGAATTTGTTTGTATTGGAAACATGCCACAAGGCCTCCAAGCCTTAGTAGATCTTGATTTGGAGTAAAATCCTGCTATCGTCTTTCCTCAAAAAAAAAAAAAAAAAAAAAATGTCTTACTCAAATGCAGTTTGTTTGCCATGATTCCATCTATTGAATCACCAATTTGAAATTAGAATGCCATGTCATCAAGCTAAGCTGTGCACTGAATATCCTTAGAAACTTTGTTTTCTTAGTTTTAGTTTTGAAACATTAGTATAACTATATACATTAGCATTAAGCCATACACCTTCACCTTATTTTTACTGGTTCTATGGATAAAAACTTATTCGTACTGATTGAAACCGATTTTCACAGATTAAAACTTATTTTTACTTATCGGAACTGATTTTTTTACTGATTTAATGTTAAATTTGTTCTTTGAAGTTATTGATTGTACCAAATACAACTTATTTTTAATAATTCAAACAGATTTTTTACTGCCTGAAATTAATTTTTAATAATAATAAAAATAAAAATAAAAAATAAATAAAAAATAAAAAAAAAATAAAAAAAAATTGATTTTTACCTTTTAAAGGTGAAGAGAACATAATCATAGTGAGCATGACCTGTCCTTGGATTGGAACCATGGAATGACTGGTTTTTACGAAGGCCAGGGTTTAGCTCTTTTTAAAGATATTGCCCATTCTAACCTATCACAAATATTATAATGTACAGTAAACGAGTGGGAATTTTACCTTGGGTACATGTTCATTGATGATCAAAGAGAATAATATATGGGATAAACCTAAATAAAAAGGTGGTTGATTTGGATAGAGTGTAACTTAAAATACAAAGTACATAATTCTAATCTGGATTGAACTTATTTGGTTCCAAAACATGTTTTAACCTTAATTATGTTTCTGTAAGTTTCATGAAAAAGGTCTCTGACCAGTCATCATTTGCCTTAATTCTTCCTTCCTCTGTTATAATTTTGCTCCTTCAAAACCATTTTGTTTTTGATTGACTTGTGTTTGCTGCTGCAGAACCTTGACTTCAGCCATATCTTCGAGTACAAATGGTTTAAAGAAAATTTTGTTCTACCCTAGACAACATCAGGTAAGCTGGGAGTGGTATGTTATAAAGATTTCTCTTTCATGGCTTCCTAACCACCTATATTTTTCAGATCGCAGTTACACATGATGGTTGCCAAGGCTCAGTTCCTTCATTCACTGGTCGATTGGGTCTCTATATTGAAGGATCTGTTTCGCCCTCTATTTCTGGTGTAAGTGTCAGGATAATAGCTGCTGGAGATAGCCATAATGCTCCACTTAAGATGGGTGAATTAGCTCTTGAAACTTCAACTGGATCTGGTGGTGTCTTTGTAGGGGGTCCTTTATATGATGATATAAGTTACACCTTGGAAGCTTCAAAGGTTAGTTATCTCGTATAGTGATTTATTATTGTAATTGTGAAACCAATGTAATTAAGTTAATGTTGTGTTTAATGAATCTGTAACACTAACATCTGTAATTACCTTTAGATATATATTTCTGTGTGACACCTCCTACCCCAGTATGATAATCCTCATTGTTTTGGGTTAGTTTTGTCCGAATCATCTGCGTTTTGATGCTGGTGCGTGTGCTGCTAAGATGACAATTGCCTATCTTCTTTCTTTCATGGATAATATTACACATGATAGCCTGAAGTATCCTGGATTGTATGAGTGACACCCTCCTTAGGTTCTTATTATAATAAAATAAAATATAAAGAAATGAAATGAATAGCTAATCCACTTTTAATCCTTTATTGTTGAGGTAGGAGCTTTGTGGAATTCGTTATAAGGGTTTCTTGAGGTCATCAATCAGGCCCCTGGGTAGAATATTAGTGATGGATTGGAATGGTCAATGTGTCCTTATTTATTTAGTCTCATGACTCATTAGACTATTCTCTGGAAAAACCCAATTGTTTATTAGATTGAAAACGAAAAATACAATTATAATACTTGACACTTTGACAATATCCTGCAGCGACCTGATTATTATGCACAATAGTTCTATTTTTAAAAAATGCACTCTGGTTTCGAGAAACAAACACTGCTTATTCCGCATTCAACCTCATGCTTAGCGTATTAGTAATGGCTTTATATGGTACAGAACAAACAATAGGTCTAAAGTCCAACATTGACACAGGGATAACAGAATATGGAATATGGTGAGTGCAGTAGTGTTAATTTGACCTAAATCTTAACACTGGACAAAATAGCAAGCACTGCACGAGTCGCACTATCTCCCACAACTGGCCTCTGAGGAAGATGCTATCCCATGTTTTCATTGTGTTTTATTTAGTCATCTACTGTTTGTATATTGTAAATTCAAAGACATGATGAACATTAAAAGATGACAGTTTTTTACTTAATAGTTTAAACATTATGTTTTGCCTACTTATTCATTAGTAGAGTAGTCATTATTGGGTAATTATCTTTTGCCTACTTGGTGGATCATAATGAGTTTCCTATTCCTTGCAGCCTGGCTATCATCTGAAAGCTGTTGGACCTCATTCCTTTTCCTGTCAGAAGCTTGGTCAAATATCTGTGCATATATACTCTAAAGAAGTCACCGAAGAGCCATTTCCTTCAGCTTTATTATCACTTAGTGGTGATGATGGCTACAGGAACAACTCCATAACAGGAGTTGGTGGTCATTTTGCTTTTGAGAACTTGTTCCCTGGAAGTTTCTATCTTCGTCCTTTGCTAAAGGTACATCCTCGTAGCTCATTGTCCTATTAGAGATCTTATGAGTAAGTCTTTGTAGTGGTTACAGTTAATAACTTAAATGATCTGTTAAGATCTTTTTCTTTTCTTTTTTTATAAAATATTTTTTTTATTGTTATTACTATTCATCTAGATTGTGGCATATTTTAAATATGCTATAGTTTGAGAGTCTTTCTAGTCAGGACTTAAGCTTCTCAGATTGAGATTATTTCCTTTACTTGTTTCTGTTGAGTAACTTCATCTCGAGGGGGTGGGATGGGGTCATTGGGTTCTATTGAATTATGCTTTATTCTTGAAAACCAATGGCGTAGTCATTATAGGAATGATAATTTATTGCATCAGCTGTTCCTAACTTGACAATTGGCTGCTGGTTTCTTGATTTGTATGCATTGCTCTTTGAGGCTTATGTTTATGCAACCTTCTGCCCCTGTCTACTAAAAAATAAGTCACTTGCAGGAATATGCTTTCTCTCCACGTGCACAGCCAATTGAACTTGGATCAGGAGAGTCTAAAGAAGTTGTTTTTTATGCCACTCGTGTTGCTTACAGGTTTGACATTATCTTTGGTGGATTTGCATCATATGTTTAGTTAACACTTTGATAGAGGGGGTGCTTATTATTCTTGGTAAATTGCCCTTCAGTCCATGTAAATATATATTTCTAGTACCAATCACATTTATGATTGCAAAACACTAGTGTGTGTCTCACAAGCTCAAACTAAATAACCTGTTGGTTCTAATCATAATATGGAAACTTGGACATAAATATGATAATTTTGAAACGGAAGAATTTGATGATCATTGGAGTCTGAATAAAATAGAATGAAGAGCGCTAGAAGATCTTACCTAACCAGTGTAAACCTTCTGAAGTAGGAGAGCTCTTTGTATGTGCTGCATGCGGATCAGCATGCCTGCATGATGGGTAGAAACAAAGGAAGCTAACCTATTTGATATCCTTTGTTCTGGAGGACAGAAAAGGGCAGTCTGAAGGTTTTCATAGCGAGTGCAAGAATCTCAAAATTGGTCTTTCCATGCTTCTTTCAGATGATAGTTTTTCTTTTATATGGTCTGAACTAGGACATTGGTTAGCAATTTGTCGTAACACCTATGAGAATAACCTAATTTTCTTTATTAAGATGATGAGGTTGGCTCTACCAGGCAATTCGATTTGCGTTTTACTTGTGTTGGTTTTGCACTCCTTAAAATCCTATCTCATTTCTACTTTTAGTACCTACATTCCCTTGGATCTAAAAGTTTGCTTCCTGTAGTGCTATGGGCGTGATTACTTTGTTGTCCGGCCAACCTAGAGAAGGTATCTCAATTGAGGCACGAGCAGAATCAAAAGGCTATTATGAGGAAACAACTACTGATTCATTCGGATTCTATCGATTACGAGGACTTCTACCAGACACGACCTATATAATCAAGGTAGCTAAAAAGAATGATTTACCCGGGGCTGGAATTGAGCGCGCATCTCCAGAATCTATCACTGTGAAGGTATGTCTTATATCATTTGCAACTGGTAAAGTCGAGCCCTTTGTTATGGATGAAAAACCTACCCCACCTCTCTTGTGTGGTTATAAAACTAATGAACACTTTATTATTGATTATGCTTGTTCAAAGTGATATTCGTTCTTGTTGACTTGAGTATATTCTGCTATGGTTTAAATTGGGATTTGAAATTTATGATCCTCTTACAGCTTTAGTGTTGACTTCACCTCCTACCAACAGATATACTATCTTGGGTTTCTTGTAGAAATTGTATTTGCCTATGACCCTATAGTATAGCACAAGTGAATCTCCATTCTGAAATCGTAAAGAGAGCGCGTGTTTTATACTAATAAGCTTTCCTTGAGACTTTATCTAATATACGTAGTATATTTGTTCTTCCATTCATTGATGTATCGATTTGCTTTCCACTGATTTGATCTTAGGTTGGCTTTGAGGACATCAAGGGGTTGGACTTTGTAGTTTTTGAAGAGCCTGAGAGAAGCATTTTGAGTTGCCATGTTGAGGGTGAAAGAAATGCTGAATTAGATTCTCATCTTTGGGTGGAGGTCAAGTCAGCTGGTGAGCCATCAAAAGTCAAGTCTTCCTTTCCTCTGCCACTATCACGCTTCTTCCAGGTTAAAGACTTGCCCAAGGGTAAGCACCTGCTGCAGCTTCGATCTGCTCTCCCTTTAAGCACCCACAAATTTATATCAGACGTTATTGAGGTCGACATAGAGAAGCATAGACATATACATGTTGGCCCTCTCCAATACAGAATAAAAGAGGATATTCAAATACAGGTTGGTGCCAAGCTTAATGGACTCCTGAGATTTGAGACTAGCTCTGTTTCATATCTGGGGAACTAATGTTTGTTTTTACAATTTACTTGGTACTTTTTTCTTACAGGAATTAACGGCAGCCCCAGTTTTCCCTCTTGTTGTTGGAGTTTCGGTGATACTTCTTTTCATGAGTATACCAAGGTAGTGCTATCCACCGGGTGTCCCTCCCAAATTCCTCTCCCTTCACTCCTTAGAGACTCATTGTCCAGAGATTCCATCTTTAGTAACTTTTTTTTTTTTTATTTCCTGGTACTCTACAGAATAAAGGATTTAGTCTCAGGAATATCCATGCCGGGATCCACTTCAACTACAAAGAAAGAAGTAAGGAAGCCAGTTGTGCGAAAGAAGACATTTTGATAACTCTTTCTCCTTATCCTTGAAAAGCAACTGCAGTATACAGATAAAGAATTATGATAACCTGGTTTGATGAAGAGTTGCCTTGGGTGAGAAGACTGGATGAGCAGACAAGTTCTTCGAAAGAATGAACTCAGAGAAGTACTCAGGTACTCAGTTGTGGCTTCTGTTAGCCGAAGACCTCAAAGGGAAAACATGAAAGCTGGGACCTCCCAAAAACATGGATTTTGTTTCAATAGATTTATAGAATTTTTTCTGTTAGATTCTGTAGACATTTTTTGTAACATGACTTATTTCCCAAGCCATTTTGCCAACAAGGCCTACAAGGGACCGTAGAGATTAGATGACTTTGTACCTAGCCGCCTCCGCTGTAGCCATAATGTAATTGATGGTTGAGCCAATCCAAAAAATTAATAATTGATTAATCATGTTTTGATTTATTCTCATGTTGAGGAATAAAGGAAAATACTTCCAATATTGCAAATATGTTCCTTTTTTTGAAAAACATCTAACACATCCCACCTCGTAGGTTTTTTTTTTTTTTTTTTTTTTTTTTTTTTTTTTTTTTTTTTTTTTTTTTCCGGTTTTTTTTAACCTTACCCTTCTCATAAATCACAGTATACCCTTTTCTCTCATGGAGATAGGTCCCCGTAAACCAATTTTTTTTCCCACTAAACACTTGCTACAATACTTTTAATTTTGCCAACGATTACTTTGTTTCTATCTTGGTACTAATAACTTGTGATTTTGTCTAATATTCGTCTAAGTAGCACATATATAATGATTTCAATAATTTACCTTTAAATTAAAGCATTAATTTATACTATATATTAAAAGGGAGGAAGTAGAAATGGAAGAATGTTATGTATTTGAACATTGATTAAAATATTTCAAAAACACATGGTAAAGAGAGAAAAGAGGAGAGAGATAGGAAGAAAGAGGTATGTAGGTGGACTCCACCTATTTTTTGGTCGGATTGTATCACGTGATGGGAGACCACGTGTTGATTGTTCCACTGAAAGCTTATATAGTACCATTGAATCTTCAGGCGTTCCTAAGAACGTTGATGTGCCATGTATTCCCTTTTTTGTTGCGCCAAGTCATCTTCCAAATTTCTCATGATGCCACATCATCACTCAAATAATGCCACATCACCCAAGCAACTAATATTACTCCATATAAAAAATGTAAGGATAAGGAGGATCGAACCCTCAACCTCTTATAATAAGAGTAACTATTTTACCATCTAAGCCATTTATCAAGTGTGTTAATAATAAGTAAAAAAAAATACCATATAAGTGCAAACCACAAGGTTCTATTAAAAAAATATATAATAAAAAAATACTCAATTTTAGTTTGACAATGACAATTACAAATTTAAAAAGCCTTTAAAAAAATTTATCGATTGCACGTCTACAACAGTAGCAACCCGGGGCAACGCCCTGAGCTACTCACTAGTTTAATATTGAAAAGAAGATAGGTCAGTTGGTTAGAGCTTCCTTCTTGGTTTCATGGGATCCTGAAATTGATTTCCATCATCTGCCTTTGTGGCTCTCTGAAATTACACAACAACCAAAAAAAAAAAAGAATTGAAAAGTATAAACAAAAGTTTTAATAAAATTATAATTCCTCTCTTTTTTTTGTTGCCACACTTTGACTTTTGCAGTTTATCTAAACTACACTTCGACTAACGAATGTGATTTATAGCTACGAAAAAATATTGACTCATGAGATCTTATTTGGATTGTCTTATATTTCAATGGGTGTAAAATTGAGAGTGAGGTATATCGCAAGTAGTTAGAGCTCCCCTCCCAATTTTAATCGATCTTGGGATTGATTCTCATCACCCGCCCATTGCGGCTCTCTAAATACCAAAAAATAAAAAGGGTATAAACATGTTTAAATTGGAAAATATTTCAATATTTGTGGTAATTGTTGCAATTGTGGCTGTCAAAAACTGACCCGAACTGGTGAATCCGAACCGTTTCGAACTGTTTCGAAAAGGAACAGAACCGCTAAGAACTTGTTATTTTAAAACCTTAAATCGACTCAATTCGATTTTTTAAAACTTGAAACTGAACCGATCCAAATGTTTGAGAACTGTTATTGAATCGTACCCATTATCAAGTTGAATCGATACAACCCGAAACTGAGAACAACCCGAACCGAAGTACTTTTGAACCCGATAGCAACCCGACCCATTGTAAACCGAAACTGTTTAAACTCGATAAACCAAATTTGTTTACAACCCGTAACTGGTTAGGATCGAACCATTTATAACCCGTAATCAGTTATTATCAAACTATTTACAACCTGTAACTGGTTATGACCGAACCATTTATAACCCGTAAGTTCGTAACCCGTTATGAGATAAAATTGTGAGAGAGAAAGTGTTTTGCCTAAAGCGGTACAAGTGAGTGTAAGGAATGAGATATGAAGACTTTAGGGTTTGAATTTGGCTTGGCCGATTTTGATTAGGTTTTAGTGATTTTGGGGAGGTGAATGAGAGGCATTGGATCAAAGATAGGTTTAATCAACGATTGTGAGAGTATTTTGTTGAGGGGTTTGGATTGCGATCTGTGTTTTAATTGAGCGACCAATGAAAATTATAGCTTAATAATTAATAGTCGTATTATAATTTATAAACTACTTGTAATAAAGAAATTATAACTAAGTAATTACTATTTATTAGTAACTTGCTAGTTAAACCAAAATATAAATTTAAGTATACAACTAATAAAGTGATAATTATTATTATAACGTGTTTATGACCCGACCAATTACAAGTTTACAACTCGACTCGTTCTAATTCATTACTTAATCAATGTAACTTGTTTATGTCTTTATATTTATGACATGAACCGATTTTACTCAATTTGTTTTGAACCAAACTCGTTTTAAAATCGATCGAGTTTTATCTGAATCGATTATAATCCAAAACGATTACAGCCCAACCCAATTAGGATTTGATCTATTTTCACCCGAAACCAGGCTAATTATAAACTGACAAAACCTGTTTTCAAAACGACCGAGTTCAACTTGAACAGATTATGACTTGAACTGATTACAACCCGACCCGATTAGGACCAGATATGCTTTGACCCAAAACCCGCCTTAAACTGACAAAACCTGTTTTTAAACCGACTGAGCTGAGTTCAACCCGAACCAATTATGACACTAACCAATTCCAACCCGACCCGAAAAGAAACTATAATAAAAATACCAAACCAAACCGACCCAAAATTATTTAAAACTGACCCGAACTGACCCGATAATGATTCCAACCCGTTATAAACCGACCCGTTACAAACCGATAAATCGAACCCAAAACTGAACCATAAAACCGATTTAACACCCCTGGTTGCAATACATAGAACGGAGGAAGTACCATACCTATACATCTTCGAGTTTTATTAATTAAGCCCAAAGTTTACAACCTTATAATACGCCCCCATAAAATCCTGTGTAAATTAGCCAAATTAAAATAGTAAATGATTCATGTATTTCATTAAAAAATTTCAATTCCTTAAGATTTGATGAAAAGTAAATTTGTTGAGGGAGTTATTGGTTTTAAAGCTGATTTAGGGTAAATTAACCAAGCGATGGGGATTAATATGAAGACAACGATTGGCCCAATCCCACGTTGAGACGTGTCGACCAGCTCAACCTTAAGTGACCACTCAAAGCATGACATAAGGAGATTGTAATACCTAAAATTTTTCTATTTTAAGTTTCGGGGACGAAACTTGTTTTAAGGAGAATAGATTATAATATCGGTTTATTTAATTATTTATTAAAATATTATTTTACAATTTTTATATATTTAAACCTATTTTATTAGTAGGATAATTTTTTTTTTTTTAAGCACCTATACACATGTATATATTCATTAAACCCTAACTTTTTATTTTGTAACCTTAATTTTATTTTGTAGTTTATCCGTAATCTTATACATGCAATCCTACGCCACTGTGCGTGAAGAACTATGACATATTTCTTGTACAAGCCTCAAAAATCAAATTCAACCTCTCAATCCCTTATGTACAACATCTTTGATTATTTCCCTAGCACTTGATTGTCATGCGGCAAATAAATCATCATTATCAAAAAGGAGCTCTAACATATATTAATCTCCCACCATATATAGATCTTATTTTACAACAATCATACTTGTCTTATGCGAGTACACTATTTGTGTTAATGCAGGGTCTCGATCAGAAGGTAATAAATCACACAATCTATTTTGGAGTTGTTTGTATAATTGTTTTATATAATTATTGTATGATTTGCTATTCGTATGATTAATTATATAAGGGAAATTCTCAACGGTAACCCCCAACTTTTGCTACGCACCAATGGTAACCTCCCTTTTTTTTTATTATACAAAATGACCTTAATTATGAAATTTAACTCACTTATGATATTAATGAGTGTTATTTAGTTAAAAAAAACTAACTATGGTTAGCTTGAAAAAAAATAAAAAGAAAAAGAAAAACCACCAACCTAGCCACCACCCCCACCCTCATCCCCACCAAACGTAGCTCCACCGTCACCAGAGCCATCGAACCTCGGCCCTCATCTAAAACGCCGACCTCCCACCAAACCGTCGAACCATTGCCTCCACCATTTCCTCCGCCTAGATCCAAAGGCGAGGGATGAATTGCGAAGGTGTACTACTCTTCGCTTTCTTCCTATTTCATCTACCACCAGCCATTTTAAAAGTTCTCCGGCAAGGTACGAGTTGCGGCCAAAGGGTTTTAAACCTAGATCTCTAAAATCCGAAGAAAAAGGGGACGAAGGTGAAAGAAATTACCTTATGTGAACGCAAATTTGCCGACCTCGTCGAATTTCTGCTAGGAAACCTGGCCTGAGAATTAAGCAAGAGAAGAATTTGGTGGTCTAGGGGTTGTGACGGTGAGAAAGAGAAGACAGAGGGAGGGTTGCGGGTGGGGATTTGGGAATCTCAATTGGCGGTGGTTGAGGTGAAGCTGGAGCGGCGTCACCGGCGGTCGGGGAACCTGGGTAGCGTCGCCGGCGGTCGGAAGAATCTGGGGTAGTCGCCGGAAAGGGAGATGGTGGCTGGCAGGTGGTTGCTAGTTTTTGGTGGTTGAGTTAATTTTTTGATTTTTTTTTTTAAAAAAAAATATAAATCTAAACATAGTTAATATTTAATGAAATAAGATTATGAGTGAGATGAAATTTTTAACTAAGGTCATTTTGTATAATAAAAAAAAAAGAGGGGTCACCATTGGTGCGTAGCAAAAGTTAGGGGTTACCGTTGAGAATTTCCCATTATATAATTATATAATTTGATCAGATTTAATTGTCTTGTTACTATTATTGTATATGATTGATTGTGTTATTATGTTAGGTTTTTAGTGTTGTTGCTCTAGGGAGTATTGTTGTTGAGGTTTTAGAGTTACTAATATTATAATTTTTGGGTTCTGAGTTGATCAATTTTGGGTATTAGTTCGATTGCCCTATTAGAGTTGAGATATTTTATGAATTGAGTCCATCATGTTATATTATTTGGGAACATAGTGTCATTATTAAGAGGAAAATTTGTCAGAAGAAACCTTTTAAATGGCTCATTTTGCAAGAAAAAACCTTTTAAAGCATTCTTTGTTAAAAAAAAACCCCACGATGACTTTTTTTTTGTATAATGAAACCTGAGACCTCTTTTCCGGCATTGACTATCAATTTCTGGCGTTGACCCTTTTGTTTTCCTACTTGCTGCCAATTATTTGTATATTTGCACTCTCACTTACTTTCTCCTCTTAATTTTCCCTCCAAACTTTTTTCCCCTTTATTTTCTCTGTCATACCTCCATGAATGCTCTGCTAAGCTGTCAAATCAATTTGGGTTTCTCTCTCTCTCTCTCTCTCCTCTGCTGCACGTAATTTGGCTCATTAAGTAAGGTAAGTTTATAATCAACAATTTTTTACTGGAATTAGTATAAAAATTGGGGATTTTTTTTTACAGGAAAGCAAAACTCACTCCTTCACTGTTGTCAATGGCTAAAGGAGGAATAAAGGGGTCGTTGGGACAAAATTCGAGGTTTTCTAACTATAGAGTGAACTACAAACCCAGGTAAGGTGTTCAATTTAGTGTTGAATTGCATGAAATGCGTAAATTTTTTTAGGGTTCAACAAATTTAATCGATAAAAAAATAACCTAAATTACCTAATTATTGCATGTTGTTGTTGAATTTGAACTTTGATGCTTAAAGAACACCCAGAAACTTTAATGAATTCCTGAATTTGTTGAGTAGAATTGTTGAATTGTTGGACTTTTGTTGAATATGTTCGATTTTTTTTTTTTTTTTTTTTGTTTTTTGTTACTAGTTGGCAAATATACAAATAATTGGCAGCAAGTAGGAAAACAAAAGGGTCAACGCCAGAAATTGATAGTCAATGCCGGAAAAGAGGTCCCAGGTTTCATTTTACAAAAATAGTCATCGTGGGGTTTTTTTTTAACAAAGAATGCTTTAAAAGGTTTTTTCTGGCAAATTTTCCTTATTAAGATAATATTTATTAGTTTGTGGATGGTTATTTTAAATTATGAGATCAAAAGGTTGAGAATTATTATTTTGTTTTTGGTATGAGGCTCGGAGTTAAGTTCTTGGCATGTTGGTAAGGAGATAATGATCATCAGTTAAGAATGAGGTACAATCTTTATTTTTTCCATGGCCCCCTACAGTGGGATTTGGCTCGTATGTTGGTCATGGTTATTCAAGGTGGTTTTCTGGTTATTGAGAGTATTCAAGTTTTTATACTTGTTGGTTTATTAATTCGAATTACCCATGTCCAAGGCTAGGTATAAAACAAAGAGCGTGGCACACTAATGGGATAGATGAGTTAATTGAGTGCATGTTTGTTTTATTATTTTAGGTTAGGTTTAGCAAAGGTTATTTTCAGAGTACAATGCATGTGTAATATAGTTTTGAACTACATTGAGTTAGCTTAGATGCTTAGTAATGTTAATTATTTCATTATTCTCAGTATTTTGATATGTGGTGATTATTCAGCTTTTGCTGACGCTTGTGTGTTGTTTTGTTGTGCTATTTGTGTTTGCGGTCATGTCTTTTTCTTATGGTGGCCTTGCGAGGATCTGTTTTTGGAATTTGTCCTTAATGATGAGTAGTCAGGATCATTTAAGTAGGTTAATCAATCGATCGTAACTAAAAGAGCTCAAATGTTTTGATTTGTTTGTTATAACAAGTTTGTAAAGTTGTATAAATAGCTCACCTAATTTATTGAGTTGTAATAATTGGGATTGTATAAGCCTTACACTTGACAAGTTGTCAAGTGTGGCAGTTATACCTCCGATTTAGGTAGATGCTTTTGCAAATTTTACTTAAAGGTTGTTTAATTTCCTTTAATTCTTGTTTATTATTAATTCGTAAATTGGGGGTGTTACAGAGACACCGATGATGAATTCTCAAAAGCTCACAATTTCGAAACAACCTCGTATAACATAGCACACCGAAACACATGTCACTCAGAAAGGCAATCAACCATTGTGCACGTTTTTAGGTCACAAAACCCTAGGAGCATACACTCCGAAACGTTATTAATACTCCAATCATTATTTATTGATGGGACAAGTTACATTCATTACAACATTCAAGGCAAAGTGCGCAAGAGTTCTCACTTCACCCTACTTTCGCTCTCCAAGCAATATTACCAGAATGTACGTTGTTTTAAAGTAGGTTCGAGGGTTGTGTTGCATCTATGATTGTATAGTTTTTCGATAGATCTCCAAAAAAATCCGAAAACAAAATGTACATTGGGGTTTTAAATTGGGGAAAATCATACTTAAATTTGAAATCAATTATTTTTTAAAATTTAGCTTTGATTTATGGTTTATACTATCAAAATTTATTATTGAGCTGTTTAAATTGAGTCCTAATGTGATAAAATGAGTGCAGTGAAGTTTAATTAGGTTACAAATTGTTAGATATGGGTCGATTAATGGAAATTTTGATGAAACTAGGGTGACTAACGCGAGCGCCATAGCTAGCCATTTCCGAAGAGCTCTCTCAGTTGTTGGCAATATAATGAGGAAAAATATATAAACAAATTTTTTATAAAGGATATAGATGTTCGCACACTATTTTTAAGAGTTTTTAAAAAAGGCATTTAACATTATTGAAGACAAGTAAGTAAATAAACATTTTAGGGGACTTAATTTTCCCAATATTATTCAAGAGTTTAATTATTGAATCACACAAGGAAAATCTTAGAGACAATTAACATCATATCAATATGGGCATATACGTAAACAAACATTTTAAGAATATAATTGTCCTCATACTCTTCATAATTGTTTTTTCATATTTTTTAAAAGGTAGGGATATAGATGTACGCACACTTTTTTAAAAAGTTTTTAAAAAAGGCAATTAAAGTTAATAATAAAGGCAATATAAGTAAATAAACATTTGAGATGATATAATTATCAAAACATTATTCATAAGTGTTAAATCATTAAATCACACAAGGAAAAGATTAGAGTCAATTAACATTATATCAGTAGGGCCTGGGTATAGGTAAAACATACATTTTAAGGAAATAAATGTCCTCATAGTATTAATAAGTGTTTTCTCATATTTTTTAAAAGATAGGGATTTTTTACAAGTATAAGGTAGTGGTACCAAATAAGAAATAATAAATTATAAGGTCCAGAGTAATTGCATATAAAGTTTAAATTATTTACTTCTTTTGTTCGTTTAATATTGCACCATAAGAGTAGTGCACAATTTTTATTGTAGTAGATAAAAAGGTGCGAGAGAAAGGAAAAACAAAGTACGGGGTACAAAATTGTTTATGTGACTGTAAGAAATTATATATATTAACATGTTTTTACTATTATTTATGTGACTGTAAGAAATTATCTATATTAACATGTTTTTACTATTACTTTTTCTTTTTTTTTTTTTTTTTTTTTTTTTTTTACGAAGTATGAAAGATGATCAAATAACATATCATCTAAAACTCTAGGCAAACCGTCCCTAAATTATTTAATGAAAAATGATAATAGATATGTATAAGAAGCTTTAAAAAATTAAAAATTAAGAAATGATAAGTAGGAGTATTAATAACACACATTTTGCGAGAAAATTTGTCAAAAACTCTCAACTTTATTCTATTTCAAGAAGTATTTGTAATGAATAATTTCCATTCCAAAAAAAAAAAAAGAAAAAGTAATTTCCAAGAAAAAAGACGTGTGCTAACAAAAGTGTGCATGACTTATTGACTTATTGTAAACATTAGGGGTGGGTCGCACATACTAAAGGTTGAGATATATAGAAGACAAAAGAAGTGTCTTCCTTGTTGTATTTTTATACTAGAAATAATACAAGTGTCCCAAATGCATGTGGTGAAGAGATGCCGTTATGAAAAGCGAAATTGAAAGGATTAAAGCCTTGGAGGCCATGATATTAAAGTTGAAACTTTTGTCTTTGACATTTCAAATTTTGGCAAAATCTTATTATGTCTACTTTGGAAAAATGAAATTACCCCATAATCCCTCAGTCCCTTTTTAATTGCACTATGAGCTCACTTATTGCGAGAGTTTTATGACTTATACGGTGTAAATAAATGGGGATACAGGAGTATAATTTGTTCGAAAAATAATACACTCATATTCATTTTTACTTAAATCGTGATTTGACACAATTAAAATGATTTTACATTTAAATGGAATAGTAAAATTAAACTAAGGCCCTCTTATATTTACCTTATTTTTACTTATTTAGTTTTAAGTTAAGATAAAATAAGGATTAATATTTCCAATAAGCTCCTATAAGATAAGTTCAAAGAATTAAGTGCTAATAAGGGTTGGTACTTGGTAGGGGAAAGAGTTGTCAAAAGCAACCGACCTAAATAGTTGAACCCAATCATGATTCGACTTATATGAACCCAATGATATAACCCAATCAGCTCGACCCGATGTAACCTGGATTATTAAGAACTGAGCCTTAACATGACCCAACCTAGAGTTGACCTGCTCAAATATGACTCACAAATTATTGATCTAAATCGAACCCAATCCGAACTCGAGAATGATGCAAACCCAATTTAACTCGTTGAAATCCAAATTCTACCTGAGTTGTTACCAACCTGTCCCAATTAAATTCAACCTAACTTACTACTAACTTGACTTGAAATCGTCTCAATCGACTTTTCAATGACACGACCCATGTTCAACTCAACTCAAATTCAACTTAGCTTTAACAACCTTGACCTTATACAGTTACACCCTCCTTTCTATTAAAAGCTAGTGAGTAGTCTGGGCGTTGCCCAGCAGGTTGCTACTGTTGTAGACATACAATTAATAAATTTTATTAATTGCTTTTCAAAACTGAAATTTTCGTTGTCAAACCAAAATTGAGTTATTCTTTGAGTATTTTTTTTTAATTGAAATTTGTGGTTTGCATTTATATAATTTTTTTTTTACATAATAATGACATAGTTGATAATTGACTTAGATGGTTAAATAGTCATCTTTGTTATAAAAGGTTAAGCATACGAATCTTCTTATTCTTATGTTTTTATACGAACTAATATTGGTTTCTTGGGTGACATGGCACAATGGCTAAGATTGTTTGAGTGATGATGTGGCGTCGTGAGATGTTTGAAAAGTGACGTAGCTCAATAATAAGAGACTACGTGACACATCAACGTTCTTAAAAACGTCTTTTAATATATAAGTATAGATGGATAGATAGATATGTCATTCTTTATGTAATATAGTATAGTATGTGGAATTAATGTCACACACGATACCGTTTGTGTCAAACCCATGGATCTTATGACATATATAGTTATACGAATCTTACAATCAATTACATAATGTAATATTGTTTCTGTCTGAATCTTATTCCCCCAAGAACTCGGACCTGAGATCCTGATACTCCTATCGGCAAGCTGAGAACCTACACAATGAGAAGAAGTTAGCTAACCCCGGGGTGGTCCGGGGATAACCACTCCGATGACAAAGTCAGAAAATGTTTAAGAGAAGAAGATAAGTAAGAGAGAGAAGGTAGAGAGAGAGAGAGAGAGTAATTCATGCCCTTATTAATGAGGTCTTACCTACTATTTATAATGATCCACCTTGACAGGTGGCTCTCATCCATGCAAAGCCTCCTGTGCCAAGTGTCGAGCTTCTGTTGCCACGTGCCGAATTCCGACAAGCCGATATGTCTGCTTTCTGGCTCATATCGGCGCCTTCTCACAATTGTTCAAAGTTTAGTCACGTGCCTTTACAAGATATCGGTCATACCCAGATATCATCCCATACAATTAGCCCCCCAAGTGAGAACGCATGATCATACATCATCGTTCTCAGTTAATGTAGCCAATAAACTTAACCTAGCTAGACAAATTTTGGGTTCTACTTCTCATTTTTCAAATTTTACCTTATGTTGGAAGTTTCATGTGATAACGTTTCTTGTACTCTGTCAAGCACTGTGCATTAACAAAACTTTATTGCTGACCTTGCCGTTGCTGCAGTTCGTTATACCCGCTTGGCTTATACTCAAACACTGCATCGGACGAAGCTTGAGGACACCTCAGAGACTCGCATTTTGTACGTAGAAGATTTGCCTCTATTTTTAAGCTCTATATTCTTTTGCTGAGAAGATTTATTTTAATTTATTATTATTAAATAATTTTTTTTTGTTGTAACTTTCAGGATAACTTTTGTATAGTTTTATAATCCCATATTGTATCCATTCGCATTATCTTTGGTATTAGCTTTTAAATTTATATACTTTTTATACCTCCTCGTTTCATACCTCCTCGATGCATTACTTTGTTAAATTCTAGTGACTCCGTTTTCCCCCCAAGTGACCTTGTGTGCCGACAGCAGACAAGGTCTACTTGTTACAAAATACCTGGGAGCGAATGACTCCGTTTTCCCCCCAAGTGACCTTGTGTGCCGACAGCACACAAGGTCTACTTGTTACAGAATATATGAGAGCGAAATACTCCGTTTTCCCCCCTAAGTGACCTTGTGTGCCGACAGCAGACAAGGTCTATTTGTTACAAAATACCTGGGAGCGAAAAACTCCGTTTTCCCCCCTAAGTGACCTTGTGTGCCGACAGCAGACAAGGTCTACTTTTTACAAAATACCTGGGAGCGAAAAACTCCGTTTTCCCCCCTAAGTGACCTTGTGTGCCGACAGCAGACAAGGTCTACTTGTTACAGAATACCTGGGAGCGAAAAACTCCGTTTTCCTCCCTAAGTGACCTTGTGTGCGACAGCAGACAAGGTCTACTTTGTATAAAATGCACGTTATGGTAACGTAACCGTTTTTCTTTCTTTTTTTTTTCCTTTTTTTTTGGAGCGGGAAAATCATACACGTGTCATAAATCCCGCCGCTGCTTTTTGAAATTGGCTGTCGATTGAGATCCGTCGGATCTCTGAACCGCCTTTCACTTCAACTGGCCATTCAGTTTCCCCTTTTAGATCAAAATTATGCCATTTCTTCTTATTTCCCATTTTTTCTAAGTTTTCTCCCAGAGCTAATTTTCTCGACCAAAGTTCCTACCTTTCTTTTCTTCTTTGTTTTCAGTCTGTGCACTTCAGTACTTCAGGCGTGCTTTTCTTCTTCGTCGTTTCTTATCACTTAAAGACACCAAATCAACGATTTCCGTCGAAGGTATTGTCGTACCCTAACCTCTGATTTTGCATGTTGTTTTTATTTTCTTATTTTTAATTAAATGTCTGAAGATAGTGTTGAAGAGAACTTTCCTAACCTTAGTACTGCTAGGCGTCGTTTAATTAGACAATCCCTAGGCAAAGAAACCGGTAGTAATCAGGGTAATCCATCCTCCCTTTTTGATAATATAGATTACCCATTTGAGACGTTATCTTCTGAAGAAGAAAAACGCGCTTTTATGTTACATAGGACCATTGCTCATCGTGAACGTGCTTATTACCCTACTAACCCTGATATCCCTGCCGATACCGAAATTCTTGACGTTGAGCCTGTTAGTGTTCGTTATCACTTACGCAGCTTTGCCGGGAGGCGGTATTTTAATCAATACGGCACTAACATTGGCAATATAGGTATAAACACAATGCCAAGGGTAAAGAGTACCAGTTATCAGCCTCGAGCTACTGCCCGTGAAGCCGCTGAGGCTGCTAAAGCCGCTAAGGCTGCTGAAGCCGCTAGGGCTGCCGAAGCCGCAAAGGCGGCTGAATCCAGTAAAAGGCCTGGTCAAGGACAAGTCGTGAGTTCTTCCGAAGAGGAACAAGGAGATGAGATTCCTGTAAATACCCAAGAAGGTCCGTCATCTCCCGTTCATGAATCAGCCGTTAATTCGGTTTTAGGAGATGACTGCAGAAGTTATCCAGGAAGAAAATCTGGATGAGGGTTATAACTCCGAGACAGATAGGGCTGAGTTCCGACAACCTATTGTTCTTGCTAACAATGGGAAAGTGGCGAAGGCAAAAATAAGTGATGCTTTTAGGAAAACGGCAATTGAAAGAGATTATTGCCGTCGCGCAAAAAGGTTCTTTAACCTACCTGATGGATATGAGTTATCTCTTCCTTCGTCTGGGGCTTCAGTGTTGGATTGCCCGGTTGGTTCTGTGACCGTTTATATGAAGCATTTTGATTTTGGCCTCCGTTTTCCTCTACATCCCTTCGTTGCTAAAATTTTAAAGGCTTGGAATGTTTGTCTGGTTCAGTTAACTCCTCAAACTATTCGCGCCGTTATTGCTACGGTCTGGGTCATGCTATATCGGAATTTCCCTCTAACCCTTAACGCATTTAGACGGTTAATTACCCTGAAGAGGGATGGTCAGTCGGATGGGTGGTGGTCGTTATACACTCAACCCCGTAAGTACACCGTTCATCCTAAGCTATCCAGCTGCAAGGGTTGGAAGGATAGGTTTTTCTTTATGTCGGTCCCAGAGGACTTTCCTTTGAGGAGAACTTTTTTCAGGCCTCATCCTCATTTCGACTCGATCCCCGAGAGAGATCTCGGTAAACATGAAGAAAGGGCTGTCAATCACTTTGACATCTCTGAATTTGATGAGGGTGACGGCAAGGTTCGTCTAGTTCCTGCGGTGTGGGTGCCGAATGTGAGTTACATTCTGGGCAACGCACCGTTATCCCGTGTCGGTCTCTGTTGGAGTGACCAACACGGTATTACTTATCTCACTAAGTTTTTATTTTTCATCTTATTTCTGATGTTGTTTACTCGTAGCTTATTATTGTTTTTCTTGTCCTTTGTTTTTAGGTACTGACAAGTTGGACAACAAGTTGTTGGGCCTATCAGCAGACGGAAAGAGGGTTCTCAGGCGTTGCTCCAAAGCTACAGCTTCTTACGACACCTTAGCCTCAATTTGCGGCCGTGCACCTGCTGTTAGTGCTAAGAGGAGAGCTGAGTTAATGGCTGACGACAACGCCAAGAAGAGAAAGCTGACATCCCTCGCCAATCGGCGTGGTGGTGGTGTGGTGATTTCGAGCCCCAGGCAAGTTGAAGGGCGAGGTGAGAAGAAGAAGGACAAACCGGAGACCGAGAAGTCTCCTCCCACCAAAACAACGAAAAGCCCTGAAGCCATCGTTAAGAAGGTTATTCAAGGGATCGAAATCGAGGATCTCACTACTGCTGAGTCTCCTCGTCAACCTCAACCAACCACCACAGTCGCCCCTACCACTGTTGAATCTGATTCAAGCATACCGGCTTTAACCTACCGGTCCAATCAGTGGATAGAAAGAGTTTCCGGCAGGTTTCCGGATGAAGTCCTAAGAGGCTTCGCTGTTCCTGCTGGCCATTCTGGGGACCGCTGGCAGCCCAACATGGATGTCGGTCGGAATGAATCAATGATTATCGACGATCCAATGCAGGGTGGGACCCTTGGTTACCGGCTTCTGAGTAACCTTACTCTTCCAATGGACAGACCTGCTGGTCCAATCGGCCCCCTCGCCGCTGCTCATATGCACAACATAATGAAGGTATACTTATTTTGCTATTGACCTTAACTGGTCTGTTTTCTTTTTTGCATATCGTTATGCGGTTTACGCATTTTTATTGTTTATTTCCTAGTTTTTGTTTATCCTTATTTGTAAATATCTTCCTGTTCGCAGGCCGTCATGTCTGGTACGGAGCTTGTGGAGATGTACCGTTATTATCAAGAGAAGCACCATCAAGCCTCCTCCAGTCAGAACGCTATGCAAGAAATCATCAATAATGCTGAGAGGGCCTTGGATGACTTAAAGAAAATAAAAGAAAGAGACGACAAGGAGATGTCGGAATTGAAGATTAAGGCTGAGAAGGTTGCTGGCTTGGAATTGGAAGTGCAGAGTCTGAAGACTCAAATTGCTGAAAAAGATAAGGCCATTGAGCGCCTTCCTTCAGTTGAGAAGGATCTCGGCGATGCCAGAGCTAAAATAGAAAACCTTGAGGAGAAGGTTAAACAAATGGAAGCTGATAAGCCTGGTATTCGTTAGAGAGCCGTGGGCCGTTATTTAGCTTCAAACGAGTTCTGCTCCAAGCTCCAAGATCGTTTCGATGGAGGTTGGACTGCTGCTCAGAGATGTGTGGCTCATGCTGCCGGTTGGAAGAAGGAAGATTGGGCAAAAGTTGAAAAAGCTTTCAACAAGGAAGCTCACAAAATCCCTTCCGGCTTCGAAACACAGCAATTCTCTGAAGAGGACTTGTACAATTTGGTGCCCAGTGCTGATGACGGCCCTGAGGATCCCAGCATTTTAAACTCCCCAGTGCCTGAGAATGCACAAGCTTGAAGGGACGGGCAGTCATCACCGACATCTTCTTGTGGGTCTTGTGTTATTGGGCCTTATCAGCTGTAACTCTCTTTTATTGCCTTTTGTATGTGTTAACATTTATTTTGACAATGCTGTTTTATCGGCATATTCCCCTTTTTTGTGGTGATGCCTGTCGATTGTCAACTTTACCTGTCATGTAAACTTATTTTTATTTTCGTTGTTTGTTAACTGTCTGCAAATTTTAACATCCCTTATCGTAACTGTGTTATCTTTGCTTATCACTTTCTAATTTGCTTATTCTAACAATGTTATCATAACTATTTTGCCTTGTAATTAACAATATGCAAAAGACCGTTTGCAAAAAATAAGGATTTACCCGATGGCTTGTCTGATATCCGACAACTTTCAACAATCGTCAGCTTATGAAGATATCATATCATTACCCGACGAATTAAAAATTATTATTTTTTTTTAAAAAAAATTACCAATGCATTATAGATATCATATCATTCCTTACCCCCCCCCCCCCAAGTGTACATAGTTCGTGTTAGAGCTATGTAGACTGAGCAGTAAACATTCGTTGCTGGTCCAGATTATAACATCGGCCACCTACTGCTTTGTTGTTTCAACCAGTTACGTACCCTCTCGGCGATCACTTTCTGAGCTACGCCTCATATCGGTGTATACTCGAATTGATTTGGCCGGTATTATATTTTGAACCAGCAACCTCGTGAGTTAACGTATACAACTAATCAGGTTGTATATCTATTAACTTCACGGAAGCGGTTTTGAGCTGTCCGGAGGATGCCTATTCCAACACATGTTGTTTGAATACTTCTTCATTCATTGCTGATGTCCTTTTTGATATCAGTTTCACATGGAAATTGTACATTAAACGTAGTATTTTTTCAATAAAGCTGAGTTCCATACATTTTTTAAGGGTGTCCCATCCAAAGTTTCCAGATAAAACGATCCTTGGATGACAATATCTCTAATCCGATAAGGTCCTTCCCAACTTGCAGTCAGCTTTCCATCTTCATTTCCCTTACCGGTTGCCGCTGTTCTTCGCAGTACTAGATCTCCCACAGTTAACGGTCGATGAGATACTCTTCTGTTGTAGGCCCTCGACATTCTTTCCTTAAATGCAGCTGACTTAACTGCTGCTTTTTCTCTGAGCTCTGGCAAGAAGTCTAACTGTTGTCGTAGAAGTAAATCATTTTGGTCTTCACAGTAATGCTGAACTCTAAATGTCGGCAACCCAACCTCTGCTGGTATCACAGCTTCTGTTCCAAAAACTAAAGTATATGGTGATTCACCTGTGGCCTCTCTAATTGTTGTCCTGTTTGCCCACAATATCTCTGGTATCAAATCTGCCCATAAACCCTTTGCATCTTCGATCTTCTTTTTAATTGTCGTTATTATTTGCTTATTTGCTGCTTCTGCCTGGCCGTTAGACTGTGGATGGCATACTGCTGCATAAGCAAATTTCACCTTGTACATCGTTAAGAGATATTTGACTGGCTTACAGTCAAATTGGGTTCCATGATCAAAAACCATCGCCATCGGCAACCCAAATCTTGTGAAGATGCTTTTCCATATAAACTTCTTCACCTCTGATGCCGTTATCTTCGCTACCGGTTCTGCCTCAATCCATTTTGTGAAGTAGTCAATCCCCACTATCAGAAATTTTCTTCCACCCGTGGTCGATGGGAATGGGCCTACTATATCCATTCCCCATTGGGCAAAAGGGATTGGACTTAATATCGGAGTCAGGTCGTTAGGGGGCAAGTTGATAACTGGGGCAAACTTTTGACACTTCTCACATTTTTTAACATAAGCTATTGCATCTGCATTCATTGTCGGCCAGTAGTATCCCCTTCTCATTGCCTCTCTGGACAGGGCTCTTGCTCCGAGATGATTACCACAGCTACCTTCATGCAATTCTTCTAATAACCTTGCTGATTCAAAATCCGTTATACACCTTTGTAACGGCAGTGAAAATCCCCTTTTGTATAACTGACCTTGGTATATGACAAACCACACGCTATCTTTCCTTAGTCTTTTCAACTCCCCCTTATCCGTCGGCCCCACACCATGGACGAGGTATGCTAGTATTTTATCATACCACTGGTCCCCAAAATCAACACACAAAACTTCTGCCGACATCTCATCTATGCTTCTCTGCTTTAAAACCTCCACCATGACCGTCCTTTCCAAGTCGTTAAAACTTGAACTTGCCAATCTTGCCAGCGCATCCGCTTGAGCATTTTTCAATCTCGGAACCAGTTTTATCTCAAAGTATTGCAATTATGCTGCTAACTGTTTCATTTTCTCCAAATACTTCACCATTGCCGGCTCTCGAGTTTCATACTCGCCACTGAATTGACTTGATACCAGCTGAGAGTCAGTTGTTAAAACTAGCCGTTTTGCCTCTGCTGCTATTGACAGCTGCATCCTAGCTACTGCAGCTTCATATTCGGCTTCATTATTGGTTGCCTTGAACTTGTACTTCATGGCATATTCAAACATTTTCCCGTCTGGAGCCGTTATCACAATTCCAGCCCGTGCCCCCGTTGCTGTAGCTGATCCATCAACTGATACCTGCCATGTTCCCAATTCTTCCTCCTCATCGGTGTATGTGGTTTCAACAATGAAATCCGATAATGCTTGAGCCTTAATTGATGTTCTAGGCTTGTAGCTTATTTCATACTCCGACAACTCAACTGCCCATGCCAGTAATCTACCGGATGTATCCATTTTATGCAGTGATTTCTCTAAGGGGTGATTGGTTAGCACCTCTATTGAATGTGCATCGAAGTAAGGCCTCAACTTCCTGGCTGCCACTACTACTGCTAACGCCATTTTCTCTATCACTAGATATCTGCGTTCTGCCGCATTCAATACATGACTGACAAAGTATATCGGCTGCTGTCGCTTCTTCCTTTCCACTAACAAAACGGCTGCCACCGTTTTTGGCGATGCTGAGATATATAATTGCAACACTTCTCCCTTCTCGGGCCGGGCAATTGTGGGAAGAGATCTAAGATGATTCCTTACTACTTCCAGGGCATCACTTTGTTCCTTTCCCCACTCGAATGCCTTATTCTTTCTTAATATCATGAAGAACGGGAGTGCCTTATCAGCTGACTTGCTGATAAATCTGGTTAATCCTGCCATCCTGCCGGTCAGTCTCTGTATATCACGAATGGTTTTTGGTTGTTTCATTTGAAGTACCGCATTCACCTTATCTGGATTTGCATCTATTCCCCGTTCACTGACCATAAAGCCCAAAAACTTCCCTGATCTGACCCCAAACACACATTTCTCCGGATTTAGGTTCATGTGATACTTCCTTAACGTCTCAAATGTTTCCCTCAGATCCGCTATATGGTCCCCTTTTTCTTTACTCTTCACTATCGTATCGTCCACATACACCTCAACATTCCGACCTTTCTGCTTCTCAAATATCTTGTCCACCAACTTCTGATAGGTTGCCCCTGCATTTTTCAACCCAAACGGCATTGGCTTATAACAATATACACCGACATCTGTTATAAAAGTCGTTTTATTCCTGTCAGCCTTATGCATGCTGACCTGATGATATCCTGAAAACGCATCCAGAAAACTAAGCATAGCATGACCAGAGGTTGAGTCTACTAGCCTGTCTATCCGGGGTAATGGGTAGCAATCCTTAGGGAAAGCTTTATTTAAATCTGTAAAATCCACACACGTTCGCCACTTCCCTGTCGGCTTTCTCACCATTACTACATTCGCCAACCACTCTGGATATGTGCAAGGCTCAATGAACCCTGCCGCTAAGAGCTTATTTACCTCATCCTGAATTGCTTCTATTTTCTCAGTTGAGAAATTGCGTTTCTTTTGCCTTATCGGTCTGAATTTTCTGTCAACATTCAACTTATGCTCCATCACCTCTGGATGTATTCCCGGCATCTCACTTGCTGAGAATGCAAAGACATCTGCGTTCTCACGCAACAAGCTTATCAGATTACACCTTGTATCTACATCCATATCAGCCCCAACCTTCAGTGTTCTACTCGGGTCACCTGGTTGCAATTCAATTTGGACAGTTTCTCCCCCCGGTAATGGCCTTGGTGTTTCCTCAGGCCTTGCATCAAAGTTTTTCATGGTTAAATCCTGAACTGTCGGCTCACCTTCCCTTATCGGATTACATGGTATCGTAGCACTACCAACCGGATTCTTCAAAGCTGTCACATAGCAGGCTTTTGACATAACCTGACCCCCATACACCTTCTCTACAGCTCCTAAATTCGACACATAAGCTATTGCCAGATGGTAAGTTGATACAACGGCCTACATATCATGTATTATCGGTCTGCCGATAATTGCGTTGTAAGCCGACTTAACATCCACCACCAGAAACTCTGCCATCACATCTCTTGCCTGTGGCCCATCATTCAGCCTTACCGGTAACACAATACTCCCTTCTGGCCTTACAGTCGATCCATTAAACCCGATTACAGGATATGATACCGGTTTCAGGTATTGCCTTCCTATATTCATCTCATTGAAAGCTTGCATAAACAACACATTTGCTGAACTACCTCCATCTACCAGCACTCTTTTGATGTCAGCCCCATTTATCTTGGTTATTAGGACTAACGGATCATCATGCGGGAACACTAAACCCCGTGCATCTTCTTCCGTGAACACTACCTGGGGTATTGACGCTGGCCGAGGACGGTTGTCTACATCCAAAGCACAAACTAGATGACGGTGCTCAGCCAAATGCTTCTTTGCCCCACTAATTGTCCCTCCATGAATTGGTCCCCCCGTTATCACATCTACCCTTCCAGTAGATAACGGTGGTATTCCTGGATCCTCTTGTCGGACTATTCCTCCTTGCGCCCTTTCAGGCCTTGCCTCTATCCATTGCCTCTTAACTGCTTGTGCCGGTTGCTGATTCCTGCCTGCATTCAACAGGTACTGTGTTAAATGCCCTTTTCTGATCAATTCCTCAATGTTGTCCTTCAATTGCGTACACTCCTCCGTATAATGCCCTACATCCCTATGGAACATACAATACTTCTTCACATCCCTTGGCCTTGCCTTCATGGGAATCGACTTTGACCAATCCTCTCTGTTCTGATTCACTGAGTAGATTGCTGCCCTTGGTGTATTCAGTGGAGTGTAGGTGCTATATCTCATTGGCAGCCTTGTCGGTCTGGAATCTTGCCGGCTTCCTCCTCCCCTTCCCGGGGCAGGAGCTCTCGGCCTACTTCCTCCGGACGATGTCCCTTCATACTGACTTTGCCCCTTTCCGGCAACGACATGTCTACTACCTGCCTTCATTAATTCTTTACTCTTTATGTAATCATAAGCTTTGCTAAACGCCGCTGCTAATGTTGGCAAATTTTTCCTCGTAAGGTACCGTTTGAAATCAGAATCAACCAAGCCATTCATTAAAGCCATCACAGCTATTTCTTGTTGCAGTTTTGGGATGGTGTTTGCCTCATTGTTAAATCGCCTAATGTAATCCCTCAAGGATTCATCTGGTTTCTGCTCCACGGCCATCAATTCTCCAGAGGTTCTCTGCCTCACACTGTTGTTGACATACTGACCCACAAACATCTCAGTCAATCTTTCAAAACTATCTACTGACCCAACTTCAAGGTTGTTAAACCAATCGGCTGTAGCCCCAATCAAAGTAGTCGGAAAGACCTTACACCACTGCATCCGAGTTGGTATACAGCATCATGTGCCCTCATAGGACGTTATGAATCTTGCCGGATCCCCTCTTCCATCATACCTACAAGTCGGCATTTTCACCTTTTCCATTGGCTGGTCCAAAATATGCTGGGCAAACGGGGACGCCCTTAACTGTACCACTGTTCGCACTGCCTGCCCATCTACCTGCGAACTTCTCTGCTGCTGGGTTCTGGTACTCACGGTGCGACTTGAGGATTGTTCAACCCGCCGTGACATTGTGTGCGATCTTATCGGCGATTCATGTCGGGATCTTCACGGCGAGTCCATCAACTGATTGTGTTGCTCCTCCTGGTTACGGTGCGGTGCTCCTCTATCGGCTTGATCGGCCCCCCTTTCAGCCTGTGCCGCCTCAGCCTCCTTTCTCTTCCTACTCATTGCACTCATCACCCTTGCTGCCGTTTCCAATTCATCTGGCGTGAATGCCGCCATAGGATCTTCTGCCTCCCCTCCACCTGCGGGGGAGGTTATCGGCATGTGAAACTGGTTTTCCTCTAAGGCATGGGTTTCATCCACTATTTCCACCTGAGGTTGTTCTACTGGTATTTCATTGTTTCCGGCCATGATTATCGTTGTTATATATATATTTTGTGTGAGGTTCTTAGGCGATAGAAGTGATCAATGCCCCTCCTTCTAGCGCCAAATTGTTTCTGTCTGAATCTGATTCCCCCAAGAACTCGGACCCGAGATCCTGATACTCCTATCGACAAGCTGAGAACCTACATAATGAGAAGAAGTTAGCTAACCCCGGGGTGGTCCGGGGATAACCACTCCGATGACAAAGTCAGAAAATGTTTAAGAGAAGAAGATAAGTAAGAGAGAGAAGGTAGAGAGAGAGAGAGTAATTCATGCCCTTATTAATGAGGTCTTACCTACTATTTATAATGATCCACCTTGACAGGTGGCTCTCATCCATGCAAAACCTCCTGTGCCAAGTGTCGAGCTTCTGTTGCCACGTGCCGAATTCCGACAAGCCGATATGTCTGCTTTCTGGCTCATATCGGCGCCTTCTCACAATTGTTCAAAGTTTAGTCACGTGCCTTTACAAGATATCGGTCATACCCAGATATCATCCCATACAAATATCTTTCCTTACCATTGGTGTACATTATAATAAGACTCAATAACAAGATTGTAATAAAACACAATAACAAGATAATGACCCGATCTTTACTAAATCTTACATGAAAATGAATCAACTCAAAAACCGTCTAAAACCTAAACCGAGTTGACCCAAACTCAAATTGCATAATTGAAAAGACCTAAATTTTATTTGATTCGAATTCCGTCTAAGATCATAAGGTTGCATGACCTAATATGACATAACATTACCCGACATGATCCACCAACATAGAAAAGTCGAACAAGTTGACAAGACTTGACCCGAGTCAGACTTGGCCGACATTGCCTCACCCCAAACCTAAATTGAACAATCAAATTGACAACTCTAATAAGGGTTACTTAAGCTAAATTTACTATTAAAATAAGTTCAAATAAGGATTAGTTAATTTAGATAGATCCAAGCTAGTTTAGATAAGCTCAGATAAAGATCTGATGTGTAGTGTACTAGTGTGTACAAATAAGATAAAATAAAACGTACACATGATTTATACTCCATTTAATGTGTAGTGTGTACAAATAAGATAAAATAACACATGATTTAAAAAAATTGAATCGTCCCAAGTGCATGACTCCAACTAGAAAAGAACCGGATTGAATTATATCAATTGGTCAAACATGACCTATAGTTTAGAATAACTCGAGTAAAATATTTATACTCCCTTTGTCTCATACTATATTGTCTATATCTATTTTAACCCTTTAGTTTTGAACTAAAATTCTAAATAATGGGGTATACAAAAATATATAGTCATGGTGAGATGTCATTTTTGTTATGAAGTTTTAGATCATTAAGTTCTTATGTATTTTTTAATACTCCATAGGTAATAAGAGATATTGATGGTTAAATGTATATTTTCAATAAGGAAAATGTTAAAAATGATAAAAATAAAGAAAAGTATAACATTAATTATATCGATTTGTGCGTGATTTTGTCATAAATTTCTAAATTAATACTAAATAAAAAAAATATATTAAATGCTTATTCTTAGCTCTGAAGGCTATATATAACATTACTCTTTGATTGACCAATTGGCTGTTGGTATAGTGGTGATTGAGACTACATTTGGTAGGGAGGACCTGTGTTCGATCCCCAACAACAACAATTGGGAGGAGACTGAAACCTAACCACCCAAAACTGGTCCCCGAATCCGGATTAACCCAAAGGGTGAACCAGGTAGAACACCAAAAAAAAAATACTCTTTTATTTTAGAGAGTGCTTTAATTTTGGATGCAAGCTAGGGAGAATTTGTTAATTAACTAGGAAACCTTTGACACATTTGTCCAATCCAAATTATACAATTTTGAATTTCTAACCAATAACAGTAACTAATTTTTTTAAAGGTAGTTAAAGCTAAATCAATTTAATTGGCATTGAGTGCAAACTTAAGTGAAGAGAATATGACCACATGTCCACATTACTTTTTAGAATCAGTAACTCAATAACTCATGATTGGCCAAAAAAATGACTTTTATGAAAAATGTCATGGAACAACAAAAAGTAGTACCAAAAAAAAAAAAAAAAACAAAATCGTTAAATTGCTTTCTAAGTTCTAATTAAAAAATAATATAAGATTCAATTATTTGTTCCAAATTTCATGCATTCTAATTAAGAATGATATGAGATTCCATTATTTGTTCCAAAATTCATGCATTCTATAAAAAATGAATTAAGATTCCATAATGTGTTCCAAATTTCATACTTATCTAACTAATTAGTAATTAAGAATATATGAGTGAGTAACTAATCACTCAATTCTCTACCAACTAAAGAGAAACACATGGGTCCTTATCAACAATACAAACTCAACTACCATCCACTAGGTTTGCTTGAGCCTGTTGCCCATTCTTTATTTTATTTATTGACAGAAGGTAATTCCACTTCATTGCCTTTTCCATGATGAGTGTACATATTTATACATGAGTTACAAACCGTTACAAGATTATTACAAGGCTAAAATCATGGTTAATCAATCACTATCTTTGACTTCCATGATAGTTGCAATCCTATCAACTTAATATTTGCTACCCATTAATACAATTATATTTACCAAATGTAATTAACTACAATAAGATATTTACATATATTCTAATACGCCCCCTAGTCGAAGCGGATGATCGTCAGACGTTGAGACTGTCTCGAAAATCATCAAATAATATCCGCGGTAGTCCGTTAGAGAATATATCAGCAATTTGTTAATGAGACGGGACATGTAGCCGATGTAGGACATGTGCTTCACCACGTTTTACTTTTTCACGAACAAAGTGAATGTCCATCTCAATATGTTTTGTGTGTTGATGTTGAATTGGATTGCTAGAAAGATACATTACACTTATATTATCACAACAAATTCAGAGATGCACGAAAATTCGTGCGTGGGCATATAAGTAATCTATCAAGATCAATCATCTTTTTTTTTTTTTTTCTGAGATGGATTTTTCTTAAATGGTAGCTTATTTATTATTATTATTATTATTATTTCAACTAAAAATAAGTCTTTACAGCATAACTACATGTTTATTGTATCTAAGATAAAGGGTATTTTTGACAAATGAAAATTCCCAACTAAAAATGGATCTTCACTCTAAAGAGTAACATAGATAGACCAATGTAGCCTTGTTTATTGGACAATGTAGCTCAAGGAGTAAATTTCTAAGCCAACAAGACTCAGAAACTACATTAGCAACCCCCTTTATTCTGCTTCAGCACTAGACTTCCAAAGAGTGTGTTGTCGTTTTGGAGACCAGGAGACAAGATTATTACCGAGGAAAACACAAAAGATATTTACATATATTCTAATATTTATTGACCAGAAATTTGCAGATAATGACATTTTTTGCTGTTACTCGAAATCTCGAAATTATCGATCATCCATGCAAATTGTTGACACGTTGCATTACAAGTCCACAAAATAGTCTTGTTAGTATAGAGATTAGAGACCATAAAATTCCAAAAGACCAAAACTAACTGTTACTCCCTTCTTTTCTTTTTCTTTTTTCCTAGGGTAAACTAGCTTAGGAAATTCTTGAGAGTAGTTATGCTAGAATTTTAAATTAATACTCCCTCTACTTTGTAGGAGTATAATTCTTCCAAATTGGCCAATTCTTTAAGCACGTAACTTCCATATTTGGACATATATACCTAACAATCCTGATTTGTATTCAATTACTTGACCCAAATGACTCAGTCTGTGACCAAAATTAGATCCGAAATATTAACCCAACTTGAATAGAAACCTGAAATCTATTCAGCTATAAGTGGAGTTAACCCAATTTTGACACGATACCCAAAGTGACCCAACTAGACCATACCTGACCCAAAGTAGACCCGATAGGCCGATACCCATACTGAACTGATTCAAATTTGCCTCGAAGCCCGAAGTGAACTGAACCAATTTTTGCTAGAGTTAAGACCTTACTCAAATAATTTCTGCGGCCAAAAATATAATGACATGCAATTTGAGACATTTCTTAATATGCAAAATGAGGTATTTATGTTATTTTTTTGCCACATCCGAGCTTAATTTAGATTCATAAGGGCCTTAATGACCCCCAAGACTTTTAACAGAATATTTTTCAACACGTAAATCGAGAAAATAACATTAATAGGTGGAGAGTGGGCCCACTAACGGTGATTGAATAAACAAAACGAAATTTGTTAACGACAGGATCGGATAACAAGAAGATCAATGTATGGTTACCACTTACTAATTATATTTGAGAGTTACATGTGTAACTTTCAAGAAGAGAGGGCATAAGATGAAAAACGCAATATTAAAGGCCAGAATTACTACGTAGAATTTTCCTTTATTTTTTAACGTGTTATCTATAATTTGTATATTTTGAGTATTCCTATTTTTTATCCTCCTATTTTCTCCAAGTTATAGTAATTCGGTGAAAAGATTATAAACTAACGAACATACTACTAGTCTACCAGATTAAGACAATATGACATGTTAATATGTTATGTTATAAATTGATAAAAGAGTTTCATGTGGCATATAGATTTATTTAGAAGCATATAATTATTAACTTAATTTTATTTTTTGACACATTTCATACTTAATTAACTTTACATTGATTTGGTTAACTAATTAAGGGTCTTTTTTGTTCACTATATTTTCAGTTATTTCAGCTTTAATAAGTTTAGATAAGTTTAGTTCAGGAAAAGTAAGTTCTAATAAGGGTTACCCAAGTATAAATTATAACTAAACTAAGTTTTAAGAACTTCTAGAAAAGTTCATATACAATCGGATAAGTTCAGATAAGTGAAATCAGGTAAATAGAACCATACGCAGTTCATATACTATGATTCCATCCAAGGTTGTTAGGATCGGGATCCTACCTTGGATCGATGAGGGGAGTGGGATCGAATCGATAGAATCAGATCGTAGCATCGTAAGATTCTTCTTAATAACGAATAATATTATATATTATGCTATAAATTGACTTAAAAACATTGCTTTTAAGGGGTTTTAATGCTAAAAGACATTGATTTACTTAAGAAGAAAGGTCGATCTTCATTTAGCTTCGTCTGTATGCTAGTTAGAAGATTAATAACACAAGTTTAAATTGATAAATTATGTGCAAATTTAATTAGTCAAGAATTAGACCTTAACTATGACAATTACAAGTTGTCAATTGATAAAATCATATTAATGTCTAGATTCGCTAATTTTAGCGATAAATATTGTATACATTAACTTAAGGTGCATATAACCTAATGAGTAATAAATAATATGTTAAAGTAAATTAAAGTCTCATATTATAGTGAAAATTTTGGATGGGATTGTAGGATTGTAATAAAATCGTAGGATCGTGTTGAGATCCTACCACTCATAATTAATATCAGAGTAGGACCGTAAGATCCTACAAACTTTAAGATCCTACCAAAGATCCGGACCGATCACGCAATTTTGTATCGTTGAATCGTAGGATCGTAAGATCCGAATCAGGATTTTAACAACTATGATTCCATTCCTTTCTTTTCTGTGCCTATCTCACTTCGATTATTCTACTGTGTCATTTTTCAAAAAAAAAACCATAACATGGTGATGTGTCATTTTATGATTGGTCAATTTTGATTTATTTTTAAAAACCTACATGTACTATACATGTACGTATAATTGTAAATACATGTATTTTTAAAAAAAATGCGTAACTATAGTTTTTTAAAACCTATTTTTATCTTTTTAAAATCATTTTTGAAAATTAAATTATAATTAAAATTTAGAAAATAAAAAAATCATCATTGTTCTTCATTCATGATCTTAATTAATTACGTACCCCAAAATCTTGTATAATCTATTCGGAACTCAGACTAAAGATCTGATTCATTGGGTTTCGAATCTGTTTCCATGATCTGATACAAATTTCGTTTTAGGGTTTGATTGATAATTTTGATTTTATGTAAAAATCAAGTTATTTTATAGTTTTGAGGAAAATTTGAAACATACTACCATGTAAAGTAGTGAATTTTGACATTACCGCCTCAAGTTTTTTTTTTATTTAATCGTATGATAGGTTGTCGTATACCTGTCAAAAATAAATTCCTAACAAAACCAACTAACAATGTAGTAAAGTAAGTAGGGTCGAATTCACAGAGAGATGACTATTTAATCTAACCTCTAAGAATTTGGTGAAACTAAACTATGTCACGAAATTGGGATAGAAAAATAGTCTAAGTGAAATAAGAAATAAAACAATTAATAAAAAGACCTAGGGTTATGGTTCACCATTTTTATAGTTCTAAATCTATCAAATATCAATAAGAATTCAATCAATCAATTATCTAGAGAAATTGCTAAGCCTACGGTCGGGTCTTAACGCTTTCAATTCAACATATGTAGTTCGGTCGCTAACATAATCAGAATTGCTAATTGTAAGTAAGCCTCTAAAAGTAAGATCTTTCAATTCAAACTCTTATTAAAAATAATTAATCAAACAATTGATCAGGTTGCAAAATTAATAATAAAAATACTATCAATTAGAGAAATCAATGATTAAAATATCAATAACATCAATCAAGATTTATAATACAAACATAGATTCCCAAACCCTAGAAATAAAACTACTCAAACATGAAATAAATAATTAAAACTAAATCTAAGGAAAAAAAACATAATTAAAATAAAGAAATAAAACACTAGTAGAAAAAAACAAAAAGGCAACCCTCATTTGCCACCGGTTCAGTCCAAACCAGTGGCAAAAACCGGCTAAAAAATGGGCGGGGTTTTAGACCAACCACAATGGCACTGGTTCAGTGCAAACCGGTGGCAAAAATATATAGGCCACCGGTTTGAACCGGTGCCTTATTCAAAAAAAAAAAAACCCGCGTCTTCTTTCTTCTTTCTTCTTCCTTCTCTTTCTCTTTCATTTTCATTTTCGCCTTTCTCTTTCTCCACTATTGCATTCCCGAAACCCCTCAACTGTAGTCTCCCCATTTTCCCTCCACCAGAGCCACCACTGTCGCCGGCCACCTGCACTGCCGCCTCCACCAGTGCCCTTCTCTTTCTCCCCTGCCCTTTTCTTTCCCCTTTCTTTCTCTTTCAATTTCAGAGGGCGAAAACAACAGCCGCCTCCACTAGTGCGCAGCCGCCGCCGCCACTCCACCGCCGCGCCACTGCACCGCCACTGGTTCCTCCACCACCGAGGGTCGGCCTCAAACTCTCCTCCCCTTAGCTTCTTCCACCTCCAACTAGCTTAGGGTAAGTTTTAATTTTTTTGTTAAAAATTGAACAATTATTTAGAAATATGTACTTATATTATTTTCAATAGCATTTTGAACAATTATTGTTAAGCAAATTAAAGTTAAGGTTTGAATATAATTTAACCCTAATTTTTCTTAATTTTTGATTGTTTATTGGAAAATTTTGAATTTTAGGTGGTTGCATGTATTTTGAATTGTGAATTTTAGGTGGTTGAATTGTGAATTAAGCTAAAAAAATATAATAACATTATTGTTAAAATGCCTTAGTTGGTGGTTTTGGTGTTATTAGGTGGTAATTAAGGTGGCAGGTGGTGGTGGTTTTGGTGTTATAAGGTGGTAATTAAGGTGGCAAGTGGTGGTGGTTTTGGTGTTATTAGGTGGTAATTAAGGTGGCAGGTGGTGGTGGTTTTGGTGTTATAAGGTGGTAATTAATAAGGTGGCAGGTGGTTGAAGGTGTGGCAGTAGGGGAGTGAATGTGGCTGGAATTGAGTGGCTGGTTTGGTTGTGGGTTGTAGCAGTGATTGAGTGAGGGGGAAGGGGAGTTTGCTGTTTTGGTGTGGTGGAGGATAAGGTGAATAGAGAGAGAGAGTGTGTGGTGTAGGATTAGAAAAGGGCAAGGGCAACATCATACTTTATGAAAATTGGCATTTGACCCTAACCCGGAAGTTGGACTCACTTGACTTGAAAACCAAAGTCGAACTCACACCTACACACAAAACCGAGGAAAGGATTGGGACAAAGAAAATTATCAAATAAACTATACAAGCAAATAAAAATAAAATTAAATAACAAAAATAAACTTAAAAACTAATAAATAAACCAAATAAACTAAAACACGCCAAAAATACCAAACTAAAAAGAAACTTTATAAAATAGAAAACAAGAGAATAATGTTGATATTTTTGATATTTTATTAAATAGAAAACAAGTGAAATACCTTGTTTGTTTATTGAAAAAGAAACTTTATTAAATAGAAAACAAGTGAAATACCTTGTTTGTTTATTGAATTGATTATTTAAAATATAATGTAGTGGAATTAATGTTGATATTTTTGATGAATCAAGTAATTTTTTTGTTTTTTTTTTAATAGATTCATATGTGAAGCACGAGTTTAGCTTGAGGACTACATATTGAGCTCAAGTGGGTAGTTCATAAGTGTACATCCATTGTACTTGCTATATTGGTATGAATTATAAACTTTACTAAGCTATATTTCTTTCTATTCATCCATTTAATAAAAGTTTATTCATGATATTGCAACTTGTGTATTGTTTAATTGCAAATAAATACAACAATATATAGAATTCTTGCATCATCATATGCCTAGATACCCGTTCAAGGCTTTCTCATTAGGAGAAAGTCTTGAATAGTCCCCGGTTGGGACTGTTCTTGAATGTGTACTCTCACTTAGGTGGTGAATGTATGTCTTCTTTTCGATTTTAAGGAACATCTTGGCTTACCATTTCCTCACTATGTTCTCTGGGTACATATGTGGGTAATCAATTATCTACATCGTGTACTTGGAAAACTAGGGGGAAATGCTGTCAGATTTTCCTTAAAATTGGAAAGTTGACATACATTCACTAGTGACAGTAGACATTCAAGGATGGGTTAGGTTGGAGTGATAAGGACCCTTTGGAAACATGCATTTTTTCACTATATGAATGGCATATTCACGATGTGTACTTGAATTTGATTTACATAAAATATGTAGCAATTACACATTATTCATTATATGTTGCTATATATGTTTAGAGACAATTTACTAAATGAAGAAGGATCGTGGTTGGATGTATGGTAGACGCAATACATTGGAATTTTGGAATGGGGTTCAAGAGTTTTGCGAGAATGCTTTATCTTATCAACGCAAACTGGGTGACAAAGGCCTTTATTGTCCTTGTGTTGATTGTAATAATGTGAATGTGGTCGATAGTGTTGAAATCATTAGAGATCATGTATTATATCGTGGGTTTAGGCATAAATACCATGTGTGGATTTGGCACGGTGAAGATGGAGAGTACAGTGGGGATCTTGATCTGAATGATGTGCGTGTTAGAAGCAATGAGATTCATGTGGACGAGGAATACAAGAATGATGACTATATTGTTGACAATGGTGAGGATGGAGCCGATGATGATCAAGCAAGGATGAACACGTGGATAAGATGTTGCATGGTGTTGAAGGTGGCGTGTTTGAGTTATTATCGGAGGCTTCCAAAAAGCCTTTGTATCCTGGGTGTAAAAAATACTCCAAACTATCGGCCGTGCTAACACTTTTCAACATTAAGTCGAAGCATGGGTGGACGGACATTAGTTTTACTTCTTTGTTGACCGCCTTAAGTGATATGTTGCCTGATGGGAATGAAATTCCAAAATCTTACTATTATGCAAAGAAGCTCATGTTTCCCTTTGGTTTGGAGTATAAGAAGATACATGCATGTCCTAATGATTGTGTTCTTTATCGAAATGAGTATGAACAATTGAAGGAGTGTCCACGATGCAAGCTGTCGCGCTATAAGCGCATGAGTTGCAATCCTGGTACGGAGGGACCTCCTGCTAAGGTGTTGTGGTATCTTCCCATTATTCCAAGGTTTAAGCGTCTATTCTCAATACCAAAAGACGCTAAAAACTTGAGGTGGCATGCAGAGGGAAGAAAGAAAAACAGAATGCTGAAGCATCTAGCTGACTCCCCGCAGTGGAAGAACATTGATTTGAAGTTTGAGAAATTTGGTGATGAAGTCAGAAATTTAAGGCTTGGGTTGTGCACGGACGGAATGAATCCATTTGGCACTCTTTGTACTGATAACTTGTTATTTGGTACGATTTTAGGGTACTTTTGAACCTTGTTTTCGTGATTATTCGACATCAAAGTTCATTATTTATCCTATTTTTATACAAATTTTGTACCATCCATGCTTCATGGGTTGTTTGTGTTTTTGATGTAATGTAGCTATTTTTAGCACCATATATGGATGTGATCAATCATGAGTGAACAAGGAGAAGGGCAAGCTTGGTTGATAGAGCAATGGAGGAAGAAGGATGAGTGCCTTAAAGAGAAATGGAAAGCTTTGAAGGATTGTTTGCACAAGGGTCAACTTCAACTGACTCTAACTTTTGTTCTACTTAACATTTTGAAGTGATTCAAATTGGAGAATAAAGTTCATCTCGAGAGCTTTCCAACGACTGGTCACATGCCTTATTCCGATGAGTAACGAAGAAGTTATGACCTTCCGAAAATAAGCTGTTTCGCCAGAAAAGGGCTGCACGTCCGTGCCAATAAGTGGCACGTCCGTGCAGGTCCCTGCACGTCCGTGCCAAATGAAGCACGTCCGTGCAAGGTCAGGCAGTAGCTACTGCTCGTATTTTAACAGGTCTGCACGTCCGTGCAACCTTTGGCACGTCCGTGCCGACCTGTAGACGGGTCGTTTTTCTCGTTTTCTCCGTCCTTTCTATTTGGGGTAATATAAATACCTTCTTAGCTCCGATTGTAAAAGGGGGAGCTTCTTAGTGTAATTTTAGCTTAGGTTAGGGTTTTTAGAGAGAGAAACTCTCATTTTCTAGAGAGAGAAAGTGGGAAAAACTTGTTGAAAGCTTGGAATATGAAGAATTGAAGGAAGGAGACTTGAAGATTTGATTATTTCTTGCAATATCAATGAGAATTTCTTACTCTCTCTCTTATTTTATTGCTTTAATTACTTATTTTTGCATATTTTCTAGTTTAATTACTTGTTTATGTTAATTTAGTGTTTGATTTCATGCTCTTAGTTGTTAATTCCTTAGCTTTTGCAATTTATAATGTTTTGTGAGTAGTTTATTTACTTGGGATGGTTGAAACCATTGATGAATTCACAAATACTTGTATGCATGTGTTGATTTAGCTAATGAGGGATGTTAATTAGTTGAGCTTAAGTGGTTTCATTGTTAGTTCTTGTAAGTGGCCATTGCTAGAACTATTTATCTAAGCTTTCTCAACGAAGGATCGAGAGATGAACTTGAGTTAGCTCCATTATGCTTAATTAACTTGAAATGCCATGAGAATAGGAATTTCCAGTCAAGGGAATGTTTATGTCATCGTGATTATGCTTTAACACTTGCTTTATGCTTTGTAACCACGAGAGTAGGTTGTATTCATGATTCAAGTAATCCCTCTAGCTTGAGAGAGTAGTTGGGTGCCTTAGATGACTTCCCCTAATTTATTCCCAATTGCTATGTTTTGTATGTTAAATTGTAGTTTGTGAATGACTTAATTGGTGGATACCTTCCCAAGATCCTTTTTATATTATTGTTTGTAGTTTTTTTCTTTATAACTCAAAACCCAAAAAGACTTGTCTTAGCTTATCACAAATCAATATTTGTTAGTGCTCCCCTTAGTCCTTGTGGGATCGACCCTTACTTGCCCTTTCTACCCATTAGAGAGACCAAGTTAGGTTTTTATCTTTGGTAGGCTCGACGACGGCCTATCAAAATTTTGGCGCCGTTGCCGGGGACTTCGGTTGACATTGGTTAAATATTGATTAGATGAGTCTAGGTGTTTGTACATATTTTTTTTTTCTTTATTTCTTTTGTTTTTATTATTTTTTTTTTAATTTTATTTTGGGGTTTCTTCCATTGAAATAAATGGCAATTTTTTCCCTTCCCCAATATGAGAATGAAACATTTTGGAGATATTTCCATAGGGTTAATGATTATATTGGTTATAACTATGGTCATAGACTTTTAAAGGTGGATATTTGTGAAGTAATTTTTGAAGGTTTAAATGATGAAATGCGAGTTGTTGTTGAATCCATGTCCGAAGGTCAATATATGTCTAATACCATTAATGAGAATTGGAGTATGTTTGTGTGGCTAGCTAAAGATACCTATGATTGGGAGATGGCTAATTACGAGACATATGATAATTTTAATGATGCAATTTCATTTGAAGAATGTGGTGATAATGTTTTGGATTCTAATGTTCCGAGTTTTGGTGATGCAAATTGTCAAAATTCTCCAAATTTTTTCTTGGATTCCAATTTTATGTCATATACTCCTTATGATGTGGCTAATGTGCATAATGTTGACACCTCTTCCCAATGTGATTTTCGAAATTTCTCCCATCCTCAAGAACCCAAGTCTTCTTTAGAGCTTGCTCTAGAACGTTTTGTGGAGGGTTGTGAAGAGTATAGGAAAAAAATGGACATAAACAACACTTGTACATCCATGAATCATCATAGTGAAACTTCTAGGGTTCAAATGAATGAAAATGAAAATTTTGAGAAGCCTCTTCTTGAAAAACCATTGCTTGATGACCCTATTTTTCCAAATATCATTAATTTGCATAATGAGCTTAATGTACCATTAATTATGAATGATGACAAAGTTGATGATTGTTTGTTGAATTCCACTAATGATATAGGCCTACTAAAGTCCCAATGTAATGTTGATGGTATTCTTCAATTTGATTATATTGATGAATTTTCAAGAGTTGTTGAGGATAACTATCAATTTGGAAAGAGTAGCCTAGATATTCATGATGAATTTTGGGAAAGTAAGCATAAAAGGAATGAATTTGAGGAAAATCCCTCTTTTCAGGACCATAGAGTTGAGAGTGAGGTAATTGTTGAGTCTTTACCAATTGAACATTCTTTTTTTGAGCCTCATGTCCCTTTCTCAAAAACTCTTGATATTATTGTCTCATTTCCAAACCTTTGCCCCCCTTCTCTTCCCAAGTTCACTTCACATGAGCCTCTTTGTACTTCATTCTATGATTTGCATGACCATTTTCCAACCAATGATACTCAATTTGGTGAATTTGATGTAAATATAGTTTTTGATTTACCAAATGAATCTCCAATGTGTTTTGTTGATAGTTATACTTTTATTTTTCCTTCTTTTCAATCTAGGACCTTTTTTAGATCTTTTCATTTTTATTTTAGGAAGCTTTGTAAATTAATGTATATTCTTTTCTTCTTCTTATTAAATTTTCTTCTTATTTTTATGGTTTTAATTTATGAAATGTGCTCAAGTGCATATGATAAGCTCCTTAGGAGTTTGTCAAATTACTTACTAGCTAAGGTCTAGCCAAAGACCGAAAAGAAAGGCAAATTTTCTTCCCTTTTTTTTTATTTGTTTATTTTTGAATAATGATGTGCATGAATTTTAATTGTATGATGATTTGAACTAACGAGCTTTATGAAACGATTCTCAATTAGGTACTCTCTATGATCTCTCCACTCCAAATTACATCTTATAATCTCAAATTCACAAGAATTTTGGAGTTTTAATTTTGCTACATTGGAAGACACATCTTACTCTACCAAATTTTGAAGATTTTATGAAGAATTTTGCGTCAAATTGAGTAATATCTCTTCCTCTATTCATCTCTTCTCAAGCTATTGATTTTATAATTATTTTTGCCATTCATTGGTTGCTTGTTTAAGAGTTTGGCTTGGGGCTAGATTTTATTGTATGTTGTGGTTTTTCGTTGTAGTTATGGATGTTGGACTAGATGTACTTGTTGAGATTGATTGTGTTCCTTCCCTCCCTCTCTCTTGATTATCTCTTCTAAGCATTGGGGACAACGCTTCGTCTAAGCTTGGGGGGGTACCTTCACGCTTTCATGAAGGGGGGTTGATTGTTAGTTTGATGCTTGAATTTGTTCATAGTTGTACATTTGGATATTCATGCTTTTTCTTCTTTTCTTTATCATAACTTCAAAAAACAAAAAAAAACACAAAAAAAAAAAAGCCCAAGGATGAGACTCAAATGATGATGCTTATATGTTTTGCTTGCTCGACTCTTGAGTGATGAGTACTAGTTCTTTAGATGGGTGTATGCTAGAGTTGGGGTCATTTAGAAGCTTATTAATCTTGATTGCATTAGTGTATATGGAATGAAAGCCAAAGAATGCTCAATTGCACGTCTAGCATAGGATATTGTCAAATTTGCCCAAAGTAGGATATGTTTGAATCGAATTGCGGTCCCTTGTGCCCTTGATGTGCCTCCTCTCCTCCCCAAAATGAAACTCTATTAGGGAATTGGTTCTACTTGTATCATGTGTAATAAGTGGCATAATAAGCCACATGTTTTGAATAAAGAAAGAGCCGCTCACAGTTAAAAGAGGCGAGGGCAATGAATGTTGAAAAAAAAGAACAAAAAAAAAAAAGAGAAACCAAAAGAAAAATTATATAGAAAAAGAAAGGGAGATAAAAAAAAACTCCTCCAAAATTCTCAAAATTTTCACTTTTTCTATTCTAGAGGTCAACTTGTGGATGCCTCCCACACATTATCTATTTTGATGTTTATTGTGTAATTCCCGAGTTAGAGTGTAGTTAAAGGGGCTTGGGTGTGCATTTTGGGAGGGGGACTTGCATTTTGAGATTTTATAACCGAAAGAGGGCTTGTTGCAACTTTGGAATATCTAGATGTGCTCTAATGAACTAGTAAAAGGTATAAAGAAGTATCCTAGTGCAACCTTGCTTAGTTTTCCTCTTTACCCCCAACTCATGTGTACATTTGTATGATTGGTAATTCTTGAGAGTTGCTCACTTGTCTTGCTTGTGTCTCATATCCCGATGAGTTGACTTGGGTGAAAAAAAAAAAAAAAAAAAAATTGAAATTGTATGCATGATTTTTGATGATGTGTTGTAGTTTGTGTGAGTTGTGGGTTAAGCTCAATGGAAACCCTCACGAGATAAAAACTCGTCCTCTTAGGCGACTTAGGGGTTTAAATTGCTTTTCACTTGTGCTAAAAGTGTTTGTGGTTGTTACCATGCGGATTTGTGTTTTTGTGTTTCCTCTTTATTACCTCTCCTTGGTTTGATCATTAGCAAGTTATCTTCCTTCTTGATTTGACATGTTTGTTTTGCTCGAGGACTAGCAAAAGCTTAGCTTGGGGGGATTTGATAACTTGTTATTTGGTACGATTTTAGGGTACTTTTGAACCTTGTTTTCGTGATTATTCGACATCAAAGTTCATTATTTATCCTATTTTTATACAAATTTTGTACCATCCATGCTTCATGGGTTGTTTGTGTTTTTGATGTAATGTAGCTATTTTTAGCACCATATATGGATGTGATCAATCATGAGTGAACAAGGAGAAGGGCAAGCTTGGTTGATAGAGCAATGGAGGAAGAAGGATGAGTGCCTTAAAGAGAAATGGAAAGCTTTGAAGGATTGTTTGCACAAGGGTCAACTTCAACTGACTCTAACTTTTGTTCTACTTAACATTTTGAAGTGATTCAAATTGGAGAATAAAGTTCATCTCGAGAGCTTTCCAACGACTGGTCACATGCCTTATTCCGATGAGTAACGAAGAAGTTATGACCTTCCGAAAATAAGCTGTTTCGCCAGAAAAGGGCTGCACGTCCGTGCCAATAAGTGGCACGTCCGTGCAGGTCCCTGCACGTCCGTGCCAAATGAAGCACGTCCGTGCAAGGTCAGGCAGTAGCTACTGCTCGTATTTTAACAGGTCTGCACGTCCGTGCAACCTTTGGCACGTCCGTGCCGACCTGTAGACGGGTCGTTTTTCTCGTTTTCTCCGTCCTTTCTATTTGGGGTAATATAAATACCTTCTTAGCTCCGATTGTAAAAGGGGGAGCTTCTTAGTGTAATTTTAGCTTAGGTTAGGGTTTTTAGAGAGAGAAACTCTCATTTTCTAGAGAGAGAAAGTGGGAAAAACTTGTTGAAAGCTTGGAATATGAAGAATTGAAGGAAGGAGACTTGAAGATTTGATTATTTCTTGCAATATCAATGAGAATTTCTTACTCTCTCTCTTATTTTATTGCTTTAATTACTTATTTTTGCATATTTTCTAGTTTAATTACTTGTTTATGTTAATTTAGTGTTTGATTTCATGCTCTTAGTTGTTAATTCCTTAGCTTTTGCAATTTATAATGTTTTGTGAGTAGTTTATTTACTTGGGATGGTTGAAACCATTGATGAATTCACAAATACTTGTATGCATGTGTTGATTTAGCTAATGAGGGATGTTAATTAGTTGAGCTTAAGTGGTTTCATTGTTAGTTCTTGTAAGTGGCCATTGCTAGAACTATTTATCTAAGCTTTCTCAACGAAGGATCGAGAGATGAACTTGAGTTAGCTCCATTATGCTTAATTAACTTGAAATGCCATGAGAATAGGAATTTCCAGTCAAGGGAATGTTTATGTCATCGTGATTATGCTTTAACACTTGCTTTATGCTTTGTAACCACGAGAGTAGGTTGTATTCATGATTCAAGTAATCCCTCTAGCTTGAGAGAGTAGTTGGGTGCCTTAGATGACTTCCCCTAATTTATTCCCAATTGCTATGTTTTGTATGTTAAATTGTAGTTTGTGAATGACTTAATTGGTGGATACCTTCCCAAGATCCTTTTTATATTATTGTTTGTAGTTTTTTTCTTTATAACTCAAAACCCAAAAAGACTTGTCTTAGCTTATCACAAATCAATATTTGTTAGTGCTCCCCTTAGTCCTTGTGGGATCGACCCTTACTTGCCCTTTCTACCCATTAGAGAGACCAAGTTAGGTTTTTATCTTTGGTAGGCTCGACGACGGCCTATCATGTACCCAACACAGCACATGGCCGGTATTTTTAGTGATTTATAATTTGCCTCCTTGGCTGTGAATGAAACGCAAGTATGTAATGCTTTCATTGCTAATAACTGGGCCTAGGCAACCTGGAAACGACATAGATGTTTACCTTGCGCCGCTTATTGAGGACTTGAGAAAGATGTGGGACGAAGGGGTTTCCGTTTTCGATGCTCATCAGAGCGAGATGTTCACATTTTGTGCAGCCCTTATGTGGACCATGAATGACTTCCCTGCATATGGCAACTTGTGTGGGTACAAGGTCAAAGGAAAAAAAAGCATGCCCCATATGTATTGATGACACATCAAGCGTATACCTTAAGAATTCTCACAAAGATGTCTACTTGCGGACTCGAAGGTTCCTTAGGCGTGATCACCCGTATCGTAGGCAGAAAAAGGCTTTCGATGGGATAGTGGAAGAGGATACTGCGCCTAGACCATTGACTGGTGCTAAGATTTGTGCTCGGGTGAAAGGTATACGAACGGTGTTTGGAAATTTAGAAAAAACTGTGGTCTCAGCTGCTCTGTTTAAGAAAGAATCAATCTTTTGGAACCTTCCATACTGGAGAGAACATGACGTTAGGCATTGTCTTGATGTGATGCATATAGAGAAGAATGTGTGTGATGCTCTTTTGGGAACTCTTATGAATATCCAAGGCAAAACAAAGGACGGAAAGGGTGCACGATTAGATTTGCAAGAGATGGGGATTCGTCCAGAATTGTGGGCTCAGGAAAAGGTTAGAAAGGGAAAGGAACCGGGAAAAGAAGATGAAAATATTTCGAAAAAAGGGAAGGAGAAGAGCAAGGGAAAGGGAAAGAGAAAGGTCACGGATACGTCAAAGAAGAAAGTTGAGGGTAAAGGGAAGGATGAAAAGACTTATTTACCTCCGGCTTGCTATACATTGTCAAGGGTAGAGAAACGTAGGTCTGTACGGCATTAAGGTTCCATCAGGGTACTCATCTAACATGAAAAGATTTCTAACCTTGAATGGAGAATTGAAGCTGACAAGTATGAAATCCCATGATTGTCACATTATGATGCAAGTATTCCTACCGATTGCAATTCGTGGTATTCTACCGAAGCACGTGAGGGAAGAGATTACAAGCCTTTGTTCGTTTTTCAATACAATTTGCAGCAAAGTGCTTGATCCTTGTACACTGGATGCTTTGCAAGCAGATGTGGTTGTGACTTTGTGCAAATTTGAGATGTATTTCCCACCTTTATTTTTTGACATAATGGTTCATCTAATTCTTCATTTGGTATGTGAGATTAAGTTGTGCGGTCCAGTGTTCATGAGGTGGTGCTGTCCTTTTGAAAGATACATGGGTACATTGCAAAATAAAGTACGGAACCGAGCTCACCCTGAAGGAAGTATGATGCAAGGGACCGTGGGTGAGGAGATAGGTAACTTTGTGGTGGACTACATAGCCCTTGCTCAACCTATTGGTCTTCCTACTTCTCGACATGAAGGGAGACTTGATGGTCATGGCATAATTTGGTCGAAATGAATGTCACCTGACCGAGATCAGTTCTTACAAGCACACCTTTATGTGTTGCAACATGTTGCAGATGTGCACCCATATTTAGACGAGCAGATGGCTAGTTTGCGTGACGAATTTCCGTCGAAAGGTGAAAGGGCACTTATGCAGTTGCATAATAAGAGGTTTGTCAATTGGTTTCGTGATCGAGTAATGGGTCGATTGGATGATACAAATTTGACCGATACAGTACGGTGGCTTGCGTATGGTCCTAGGGATGATGTTCGTTCATTTGAGGGATATGACATCAATGGGTAAACTTTTTGGACTGAGGGTCGGGATTTGAAATCTTCCTCCACCCAAAACAGTGGTGTAACGCTTGTGGCATCGTCAAGGGAGTTTGCAAGTGCTAAGGATAAATCACCTGTCGATGCAAAGTTGTCATACTATGGTCGAATTCAAGAAATATGGGAGCTTGATTATTGTAACTTCACGATTGCTCTTTTCAAGTGTAAGTGGGTTGATAATATCAGGCGTAACGTCAAATATGATGTCTCTACTCTTGTAGATCTTGGCCACTTGAATGATAGTGCGGAACCATTTATCCTTGCATCTCAAGCTAAGCAAGTGTTCTACGTAATTGACCCAGTCGATTCAAAATGGTCTATTGTGCTAGCTGGCAAAAGAAAAATCCTAGGCATTGGAGATGTTGAGGATGAGGAAGAATATGATGCGTTTGATGATTCTGCACCTTTCACTGTTCCCAGACCTGTTGTACTAAATGACATAGACGACGAAGCAGGTTATATGCGATCAGACCACAACGAAGGAATTTCAGATTGAGGTAGTATGATTAAAAGTTAGTAATGGTCATTGCAAATATAGTTTAGTTATCACTTATATAGGAGCATAAGTAGGCGAAAATGACATAAATGACATAAATGAGCTTGTATTTGACCCAAATCCTTTGTTTTGTATATAAACTAACACGTTTGTAGTTTGAAATTGCCTAAGTGTACTCATTATCATGCATATACAAGGTTATAGGACCATAAGTAGGTGAAAATGACTTAAATGAGCTTCTACTTAACCTAAGTCCTTTGTTTTGTATATAAACTAACATTTAATCATTCTAACAACTCATATTCATTATATTTAACATGTTTGTAGTTTGAAATTGCCTAAGTGTACTCATTATCATGCATATACAAGGTTATAGGACCATAAGTAGGTGAAAATGGCTTAAATGAGCTTCTACTTCACCCAAGTCCTTTGTTTTGTGTGTGAACTAACATTTAATCATTCTAACAACTCGTATGCATTATATTTGACTTTTTTTGATGTTTGAAATTTCATAAGAGTATTCATTTGCACTAATACTTTACTACACACTAATATTGTTTTATGTTTGTTTTGACAGGTGCTTATATCTCATGGAGGACGATCATAACCTTGATTGTGTAGAGGACATTGAGGATGATGACTATGATGATGAGGACGAGGATGAGCCTTATGATGTGAACAAGGAGGTTGACTTGGGTGAGCCAGAGGATCAGGCTCAAGATCAGTTTGAGCGTAGGCTTGAAGAATTTGAAATTTCAGCTGAACGTGCGCCGCCTATTGAAAATACAGCATGTGAGATTGTTGGTGAGAACCCAACTTCTGAAACTCATGGCCAAGGACAGGATCAAAACAACACAGGTGGTGGAGGGGGTGGGTAAAGGAACCGGCTCAGAGAAAGGATAGGGGTCCGACGACAAGTTTTAAGAACGGTTTCTCAGTTGCCTTGTCGCGTGAGAAACTTGTTTCGAACTGTCCCTTTTTTTTTAGAAACCTAACGGTCCCATGGTCTTGGAGTATGACAATGACAGGCTAAAGTCGTATCACCTAATCAAAAGTAATTCCTAAAACCGCTAACTAATAATAGAAAGGGAAGAAGGGTCGAATCCACAGGGAAACAAGTCTTTCTATTCCTAATTAATTATTATAATCTAAATTATTAAGTAACCAAAATTTGTCATTTAAAGGAACTATACTACGAAGAATATGAGTAGGGAGAAATCAAATGATAAAAGACCTAGGGCATAGGTTCACCAATAAATAATATTCCAGGGTAAAACATAACAATCAATCGTCAATGCATCAATTAATCAGATCATAAAGGGCTTTCGCTACGTATTACAATCACAGAGTTAATTTACCGGTATTAAATCTCATCTCTCGAATCTCGACCTAACCATTTATAAATTAGTCTGCCTATTGAAACTAAGCCTAAATATCAATTCTCATCTCTCGAATCTCGAATCAATATTGCTAAACTCATACGAATTAAATCTGGCCAAATCTAACCGCATAGCATTAAATCAATCAATAGGAAATTAATCAATCATTGACAATTAACAATAATAAATTACCCCTTCATATTATTTATGGATCCCCATAATCCTAGAAAGAAAACTACTCACACATAATTAAATATAAACTATACAAAGCAATTAAACAAGTCATGATGAAAGAGAGAGAATAAATTAACTGAGATTAAAGGAGAAGAAATCGATACCAAAGTTGAAGGAAACAAGAGATGGAACTAAACAAAGAGTTGTAGAGAGAGAAAATAATACTAGAGTTTTAGTGGAGAGAGAGAAAAGTTAGAGAGAGAAAAAGAGAGAGAGTAAGGGAAGGGAGAAAAGAATACTAAACTCGCTTAACAAAAGTGTATCTATACTAAGCTCGAAAAAATCCTAAGTTAAAACAACTTAAACGACGCTTAAACCTCTCCTTAGAAACACGCGCCTGATCGGGCGAGGCACCGCCCGATCGGGCCCGCCTTTTTCTTCGCCCACTCGTTCTGGGCATCCGCCCGATCGGGCCCGACTTTATGCTGGACTTGGATTGGGCTTCATTCTTAGCCCAATTCGAATCTCCACTTGGGGTCTTGAATACTCGGTGTCCAAATGCAATCGGTCATGCCTTCAAATGCTCGTAGTTGTACCGCAATAATCCCGGGATAAAGCTCCAAATATGCAATTTCCTACAAAACTCAACCAAAACTACAAAAACACTAGAAAACACCAATTAGTAATAAAAATGGCTCTAAAGAGCCAAAAACACTACTAATTATGACCAAGGGACGGGGGTAAAACACTATACATAATAGACATATCAGACAACAACGGCCAACTCGGGGGTGAATGGCATCGACAATATGCTAATCATGTTGGCATGTGTGCGCGCAAAATCCCCATTACACTTGTAATGCGGCAAGTACCTTCGGGTTTGATTTAAACCTTTTGGGATGATACAAGGGTAAGTGTTTTTTGGCACATTTAGACAATTAAGAAACCTTCACCTTATGGTTGTTAGTAAATAGAAACTAATAATCGGTTTTTATTTGTGCTTGTAGAGGCTGTTTTCTATTTCTAATGATGCCGAGAAGAGAAGGGTGTTTGAAGCTTTATTAGCGGAAAGATTCAGAGGCTTTAAGACCACCTTGACTAATGGATGGATCTATAAGATGAAGAAATCAAAAAAGAAGAAAACTGTTGAGGAGGACCTTCTCCCGTGGCAAAAATGGCCGAGCGTGTCAAAACAAGACTGGGAAGATTTCGTTATTCAAAGGAGTCAAAAGAAAGCCATTGTAAGTTTGTGTAAATCTGATGTCAATTGAATAATAGCTTGACTATTTTTGTAGTACTGATACTAACATTTGTTTTTATGTAGGAACTTCGAGCGCAAAATACAAAAAATGCATTGCAGAAGGAGTACACCCATCGTATGGGGGCTAAGACATTTGCTGAAAAGAGACCTGAGTGGATAAAAAAGGGTTTATACCCTAAATCGCTTCTAGTGCCATCGAAAGAACCCTCTAGTTCCACGGTCACTACTTTGGTGAGTCGTACCGGTGATTTCTTTTATTCTCTCCATACGTTTGATAAGGAAACCAAAAAATGGGTCATCAAGGGTCCGGAAACAAAAAAAAATGGCAGATAAACTTGTAAGTTACCTATGAACTGTTGAATTTTAAGTCGCTTTTGCATCAAAATCACTATACAAACCATTAACTGTATTATTGACATCCTTTTTCCTTTCACTAAAGCTTGAGCACACTCAAGAACTAGTAGAGGGCAAATTGGTCCCAAGTGTGGAGAATGACCCTTTCACGTTGGCTTTAGGAAAGCCATACCATCCAGGACGAGTAGTAGGTTCGGGAGGGTCATTGCTAGGATGGAAAAAGGTGATGGGTCCAGAATACACAAAATCGGGTCGATCTCGAGCAAGTGTTGACTCACCGAATTAGTTGGATGCCAAGGTGGCATCAATTAAGGAACAAGTACGCAACGAGTTAGTAGGTGAATTCAATGCTTGGGCGAAGTAGATGAACTTACCGAGTTTGCCGTTCCCCGCGACTACACCGGTTGACTCATGTTCTTACCCACAAGGACAAGGAGAAGGTGATAGACATGGAGGAGATGAGATACATGGAGAAGATGTGCTACCTGAGGTAGTTTCAATTAGATTAAAAGTTTTAAAATATTGAGTTACGTTCGATCTGAGGTGGCATGATTGATGAACTATTGCAGGTTCCTACTCCTACACATGCGGACTCGAGGGAGCTTGATAATCCAACACCGCATGAATATCCAGATTTACAGGTGATTTGTAACCTTCTACCGTAATGAATTTCGTTATATTATCAATGGTGTAGTAAAAAACTTCTTTTTTTACAAGTGTAGGAAGACACCCGGTGTGCACTTCTAGCCCCGGGGCTTGCAAATAGTGTAGAATTGAATTTCGTGGTGTATGGTAGTGCACAAGCGACGACCGGTGCTACGGCGGGGCCACATCATTACTCGGTTCGGATCGCTTCGGTGGTTGAGGGGTTCGAAGACATCCCACTACCTGTACCGATAAAGGAGGTTGAGATGACAAAGCTTTGGCAATCTGTAGGTAGCTTCGTTGATTGGCCACGTGCGTGGGTGAGGTTGATTAACGAGGTAATTTATTTATTTTCATTTTTTTAGTGTTAAATAACCGTTAGGCACTCTCTAACTGCACCTCTGAAAATAAAACCGCTGAAATAGCATGACTCCCCGGCCCCCATCTCCGATGCCGAGGCTGCGGCGGCCTCGGCTGCCGCTCCCTTGGCTGCTCCGGCCTCGACAGCCGCTACCCTGGCTGGTCCGGCCTCGGCAGCCGCTGTCGGGGCTGCTCCGGCCCCGGTAGCAGCTGCCTGCCTGGGCTGCAACGGCCCCGGCAGCGGCTTCCTGGGCTGCTGCAGCCTCGGCAGCAGCCTGTCTGGGCTGCTGCAGCCTCGGCAGGCAGGCCTCGGCAGGGGCTGCTAGTGCAGGAGCGGCCTCGGCGGCGGCTGCCTGGGCTATTCCGGCCTCAGCGGCGGCTCCCTTGGCTGTTTTGGCCTCGGCGGAAGCTGCACTTTTTTTTTGGGATAATTTTGAGCCATTATTTTTTTTCTTAACTCACTCGGTCGTTGAAGTTTCAGATTTCGCATGGAAGCTAAACTTCAAAGAGAAGGAGGGTGGAGAAACCTAAAAGCATTGATCAACCTAACAAGAAGCTGAGTGAACAACGGTCCAAGAGTGAACAAGCGTCGAAGTTCCACTCTTTGAGAGGTTCACCCATGCAACCTACTCCACTTGTTAAAAACATTGTTCTTCAATCGCTCTCTGCTGATTTGGCCTTTCTTCACTACCGTGCTTGTCATTTGGTCGATCCCATGGAAGTTGCACTTCCTAAGGCAATGTTCCACTATGATGAGGATACAGTTGCATGGATTAGCAAAGAAGATGTGAAGGAATTTCTACGTGGTGCAAAGCTTAACATTTCCCTCATTCAAACATTCATGAGGTACTTCAATGCCCACATAATCCATAATTTTTCAAGTTATTCAAATTTGTGGTGATTATCCTTCATTTAATTAATTATTCAATGTTCATGCACGCAGAGCACTACAGGAGCACTTAACTGAAACTGATTCTCCTTGTAAAGTTGGGTGGTTATGCCCCGAGCAGTTATCCACTACTAGATTCACAGGCAACCCCCATGACGTGTTGTATTATGTTGAACAGAGTATCAGGGAATCAGTGCGTGCGGGAGACAAGTTCATATTCGCCCCATGTTATAGAGAGTAAGTCTAACCATGTCAAATTCAATCGTTTGGCCTGATTATATGTTGACTCCTAAATATTAATTTGCTTGTCTATTATGAACTTATGTAGGGAGCATTGGAGCCTCATGGTTATTTGTAATTCCAATAACACAATCTATCACCTTGATTCAGCTCGATCGTCGGAGAAGTGGCTCGTGAATTCTACATTGAAAAATTAAATATATATAGCTACCTAGTGATGATTATTGCTAATAACTAATTTAGTAGTCAAACGACTAATCAAATTTGAATGTACTTTATTTACTACAGTGTTATGAAGAAGCTACATTGTCGTGCTCCTCAGGGTCCAACATGGAAGTCACCGTTGGTAATTTACATGATATTGTGATTATCTTAAAAATCTATGTTAGTAAATATTTGCTAATTTCCTTTGCATGTTTCACTGATGTGATTTTTTCGTCATATGCTAGTGCGCACAACAAGAAAATGGATTTAATTGTGCTTTGTATGTGATGAGATTCATGCATGACATAGTGACTCATTGTACGGACAGTCAACAGCTTGATGAGGTAAGTCCTAAAACTTAATGAAATGCTATTTTGATATGATTTCAAGCCTTAGACATCTAAAAGTAGATAACATTGACATGTTATGAGAAAGAAATAGTTCATTTGATAAGAAAGGTAGAAAATGGGCTAAATAGAAGTCATATAGGCCATATTTGAGCCATTTTTTTGTTAAAATGCTCTTTTGATGTGATTTCAAGCCTTAGACACATAAAACTAGGTAACATTGAAATGTTATGAGAAAGAAATAGTTCATTTGATAAGAAAGGTAGAAAATGGGCTAAATAGAAGTCATATAGGCCATATTTGGGCCATTTTTTGTTAATATGCTCTTTTGATGTGATTTCTTTCCTTATACACCTAAAAATAGATAATATTGGCATGTTATGAGATAAAAAAAAGTTCATCTGATAAGAAATATAGGAAATGGGCAAAGTAAAGTCATATAAGCCATATTTGGGCCATTTTAAGTAAAATGCGTCTTAAACCTTAATAAAATGCTCTTTTGATTCAATTTTAAGCCTTAGACACATAAAACTAGGTAACATTGAAATTTTATGAGAAAGAAATAGTTCATTTGATAAGAAAGGTAGAAAATGGGCTAAATAGAAGTCATATAGGCCATATTTGGGCCATTTTTTGTTAATATGCTCTTTTGATGTGATTTCTTTCCTTATACACCTAAAAATAGATAATATTGGCATGTTATGAGATAAAAAAAAGTTCATCTGATAAGAAATATAGGAAATGGGCAAAGTAAAGTCATATAGGCCATATTTGGGCCATTTTGAGTAAAATGCGTCTTAAACCTTAATAAAATATTCTTTTGATTCAATTTTAAGCCTTAGACACATAAAACTAGGTAAAATTGACATGTTATGAGAAAGAAATAGTTCATTTGATAAGAAATGTAGAAAATGGGCTAAATAGAAGTCATATAGGCCATATTTGGGCCATTTTTTGTTAATATGCTCTTTTGATGTGATTTCTTTCCTTATACACCTAAAAATAGATAATATTGGCATGTTATGAGATAAAAAAAGTTCATCTGATAAGAAATATAGGAAATGGGCAAAGTAAAGTCATATAGGCCATATTTGGGCCATTTTGATTAAAATGCGTCTTAAACCTTAATAAAATGCTCTTTTGATTCAATTTTAAGCCTTAGACACATAAAAATAGGTAACATTGACATGTTATGAGAAAGAAATAGTTCATTTGATAAGAAATGTAGGAAATGGGCTAAATAGAAGTCATATAGGCCATATTTGGGTCATTTTGAATAAAATGCGTCTTAAAACTTAATAAAATGCTCCATTGATGTGATTTTTAGCCTTAGACACCTAATATTACCCAAAATTGACATGTTATAAGAAAGAAATAGTTCATTTGATAAGAAATGTAGAAAATGGGCTAAATAGAAGTCATATAGGCCATATTTGGGCCAATTTATGTTAATATGCTCTTTCGATGTGATTTCTAACCTTATACACCTAAAACTAGATAATATTGACATGTTATGAGATAAAAAAAGTTCATCTGATAAGAAATGTAGGAAATGGGCAAAGTAAAGTCATATAGGCCATATTTGGGCCATTTTGAGTAAAATGCATCTTAAACCTTAATAAAATGCTCTTTTAATTCAATTTTAAGCCTTAGACACATAAAACTAGGTAACATTGACATGTTATGAGAAAGAAATAGTTCATTTGATAAGAAATGTAGGAAATGGGCTAAATAGAAGTCATATAGGCCATATTTGGGCCATTTTGAATAAAATGCGTCTTAAAACTTAATAAAATGCTCCATTGATGTGATTTCTAGCCTTAGACACCTAATATTACCCAACATTGACATGTTATAAGAAAGAAATAGTTCATTTGATAAGAAATGTAGAAAATGGGCAAAGTAGAAGTCATACAGGCCATTTTTGATAAAAATACATATTGTTTAGCCTATTTAATTAATTCTAACATAATTTTTTTGTATTTCAAGTTTTGCAAGGTACAAAAGGATGGTCCGTTGACAATCAAGGAACTTAATGAAATTCGTGACATTTTGGCGTCTTTTATCACCTTTAACTTGTAAATGTCATTTTTATTGTAAATTTATGTTAACTTTTTAACTATATTGTTATTCATTAATTACTTACTATCCTTTGTATACATATATAACACTTTTTTTTTATTGTATTGCATTTGGGAATATTTATATCTATTTATGAATTATTGTTTTTAATATTATTTGTATCTTATTATAATATTTAATAATATTATTATTATTGGTAATTATAATAATAATATTATTAATTATTTTTGTTAATATTACTGCTGGAATTACAGGTTATTATTGCTGGAATTACAGGGTGTTTTTTTTTTTAATATTATTGCAAGAAAAAAGGAAAAAAAAAAGACTGAAATGGCACTGGTTAACCGGTGCCAAAAGTAGCTGCCACCAAAAAAGAAATTGCGCGGGGTTTATTTTTGGCATCGGTTAACCGGTGGCCAAAATAAATAAAGGCACCGGTTAAACGGTGCTAAAATCGGTTTATACCACTGTAGGGAATATTTCAAGCATTACGATAACTCCAAACTTGAACCCCACTGTGATCATACACTAAAGTACGGTGGCGTTCCAAAGGGAAAGAAAAAGAGCAAAAAGAGTCGCCAACAAGTTTTAGGAACTTGTAAACCCAAAAGACAATCCAAAAGGACCATCAACTACTCCATAAGGTCTTGAACCAAATAGGGTCCGGGGATGAGGGTACGAATCCAATCTACAAAAGAAAGGACCCGCCCTATAAAATAGGCCTATACTTTGTTATGCTCGTATTCATGCGCGTTTTTCGAATAACATACAAACATTATATTAAACCTACCCTGTTTAATCTATGTTGGTTGAATATTAATGCACAAATAAGACTATTATCGGCGATCACTTGAATTGAAATCACATTAGCCTAAACCAAATTAATAATTATCTTATTAAGCGTGATTTCAAGTACAAATTCCCTTTAACAATCATAAAAGGTGTGATCAAGCAATAACAATAAATATAATCAATATCAAGCAACATAATAATAAATCAATAACAATAATGATAATAGCATGATAAGGCATAATAAAGCTTAAATATAATAGCAAGATCCTAGGCATGATACTAACAAGATTAATAACAAACCTTAGCATGTCACTAAACAATAAAGATCAAAGCTTTAAACCTAACATGGTACTAACATGATAACATGATATTAGAAAAGATTAAAGGCACCCTAAACATGATACTAGAAAGCATAAAATAACATCCTAACATGATACTAGGAATCATAAAACAATAATAAGCATGCTTTCTACATTGAAAGAGAGTAATAAGATTACATACTTTGAAGCCTCGTACCTCTTTCTAATAACAAAATACACAAGTTAGTAAACTTCAATGAAAATCAATAAAGAATAATTAAAGAATTAAATTAAAATCAATTTAAATAAAGTTTAGACTAGATTTGGACCAAACCCTCAGAAATTATCAACCTTGCACGTCTAGGGCGAAGGAAACTTCGAACTTGGCTAAGAGACTCTAAGTCTTGTGAATGCGGAATATTGTATGTAGAAAGGTTGGTTTAGAAATAGGGAGAGAAAGAAAGCATATATTGCTTAGAGAGAGAATAAAGAGAATTAAGGATGAGAGTTGATGAGAGATCATGAATAAAAACGGAGGTTTGAGACCCTATTTATAAGGAAAAAGTCCGGAAAATCATAGAATTTGATAAGGAATAAAACTCCACTCTGTCGCTAACAAACCGACCTTGTCGCCAGAAATTTATCTTGTCGCGAGGCGACAAGACTGTCGTTTGGCGACAGAAACAGTTTTTACGGATTTTGTTTTTATCATATCTTTTGATATAGAAGTCCAAATAAGTCATATAATATGTAGTTGGAAAGCTCTTGAAGTCTACTTTCTAATGCAATTAGAATCAGATTAAAATCTTTTGTAGATAAAAAGATATGGATGAAATAGTGAAAGGGTGTCAGTTTTGGATAGAGTTTCGTATATCTTTAATATCTTTTTCGTTATAGCTCGGATTTATTATTATAATAAATCATTGGAAAGATAATTTCAAGATCTATCCAACCATATAAAATTTGAATAAAAAATATGAGGCACGAAAATAATATCTGACTATCTTTGAACATCTTTAAATCCGAATAGAATTAGGAAAGTTTTAAAAAAGGAAAGTTTATATTCAAATCAAATTCCATGATCTTATCTTTTCAAAAAAGGATAATTAAGATATTTTAGAAACTTATAGAAGATTCTAATCAATCCTAATTAGTTTAGGAATAGGATTAAACCTTTGGACCCTCCTCATGATCATTGGGTCGTAGGTAAAATCCGGTTTGGGCCCAGTTTAGTATTTTGGCCATAACTTCCTCATTATTCATCGGAATTGGGCTTATAATATATCGTTGGAAAGGTCTTTTAAAGCCTCATCCAACTACACCATTATTGGACCCTTATCATGGACCAAACTAAACTGGATTGGACGTTTTCATAAAATAGAGTGGGTTTTCGAAAACAGAAAGAAAGATTTTAATAAAAACTAACCGCAACACTTGACTTTTCACACTTTCACCTCATTCGATTATGGTTCGACGCAAAAGGTATTCATCACTAGGTTTGGTTTTGGGGAGACACAAATGGGTGTCTACAACCACCGGTTTTGAATTGGTGGCAAAGTGGGGAAGTATTGGCACCCCCCACATTGTGACCGGTTCAAACCGGTGCCTTAAGGCGGGTTTGAACCGGTGGCAATTAGCTTTATTATACTAGTGAAAATTACGTCAATAAATTAAAGTAACAAATTCAAAGACAAATCCATGGAGTTGTCCATGAAAAACTAAGGCTAGAGAAAAAACTAACGTAGAAAAAAAAAAGAGGTATCAAGGCATAAAAAGCATAAGGGAAAATAATAATCCTTGAAGTATTATATTATCCTAAAACTAATCTAAAGATAAAAAAATTAAAAAAAAAAAAAGAAATTAAAATAACAAATGTTGTTCGATGATTAGACAATTAAAGGAGTCATAGTCGATCAAGGATTGTTGCGATGATGGAAAACAAGGCTCGGAGATGACCTGCTTCTGCTTGGCGCTGAAACCAGTGGCCAATGGGTATCCATCGGGCCAAACAGAAGCTGCTTGTGGCCTGGGAGTGCCGAGCTTTGGGCGCTAGTGGTCCGCTGGTTCGCAAAGTCGTATTTCAAGGGCTATAACTCTTGTTCTAAGGATCGTATTAGGGCGTGTGACCTATAGTTGGAAAGCTCTTCAAGTCTAGTTTCTAGCTCAATTTGAATCGCTTTAATTCGATTTGTATAACTCAAGTTATGATCAAAAGAGTGAGCAAAGGTCTGTTTTGACACTTTGCAAACCTTCGTTTTTCTTCGTTTTTAACTCAAATTCATTTCCGTAAGGTGCGTAGCAACCCTTTTGAATTCTATATTTATTCCTCATGCACATAATCATCAAAATCAACATCCACAACATGGGATCTCTAATTAATAAATTCCATTCATCGGCTTCCATCTAAATATCATCTGAATCAACTCCAAACACTTCGAAAGCGTCCAAATGACTATGAAATCACCTGAAATATTAAGAAAAATACAAATGAAGCATAATAGAGCATAAAATGGATAACTTATGTATTTCCGACCTAAAAAGTGACAAAAGACCCAAAAAACAACTATGAAGCTAGCATAAACGTGCCTATAAATCCTATATAAATGTGATTCATCATCGTACCACCTAGTTTTTTCCAATATGCTAAAAAGTGCCACCATTTTTTTGAGTGACGTCATCATGGGATTGTGTTAGTGTTTTCGCCCCAATTACATGTCTTAATTGTGTTTTCGCCCCAATTACATGTTTTAATTGTGTTTTCGCCCCAATTACATGTTTTAATTGTCCAACTATTCATCCAATTAATCAATTCATAAACCCTAATTTTTTGAATTGAGAAAAACCCCCAAATTGATTACCCAAACCCTAATTACACTAATAATTCAATTCGTTGAAGGTTTAATTGGATAAATAAATACCCTAATTTGCGAAAATGCTATAATTGAAATCAAATTTTCAAGATGAATAGGTAGAAAGAGGGGAGAAGATAGGGAAAATCGAGAGAAAAGAGAGGGCTAGAGAGGAAAAATAAAAAAGTGGGACCCATAATGACGTCACACAGGAAAGTGGTGGTTCTTTTAAACGTTTTGGAAAAAACTAGGTGGTACGATTAAATGAAAAAAACTTGAGGTGTTGATGTCAAAATTCACTACTTTACATGGTGGTATTTTACAAATTTTCCTAGTTTTGAGGATGAAATTAGCCTTAGGAGCATGTATTATGATGATTTAAACAATATCTTTCAATTTTTTTAACGATCAATGGATAACGAGGTATGCTCTGCGATTTAGAGTTCGATTTTTTTTTTTCCGCAAAACCTGTTTGATCTAGAATCGAGATTTGCGATTTTTTTTAATCTGTTTGTGGTTACGTAATTACCTATATTTAGTTAGGTAATTACCTATGTTTAGTTAGGTAATTACCTGTATTTAGTTAGGTCATTACCTAACCCACAAACAAGTTCGGGAAAACTTAATTACATTTATTGAATCAAACAGGGGTTGCGAACAAAAAAAAGTCCGACCACTTCATCCTCTACAAACTTGATACTTGTTCTTTAATTTGAAAAAATTGCACAATTTGAGTCCACATAAATCATATTTTCAAACCATTCAAAGCGGAATTTGTCCTTTGCAAACACTTATAAATGAAATTGTTGTTGAGATTTTTTTATGAACAAAAACCTAAAATCAAAAGCTGCAAAAAAACAAAATACAAAAACACAATTTATTTTCAAATTTTTATCCCGATTTTAGTCCGGATTTATGAATTTATCAACAACTAACATTGGTTTTGGGAATGGAGGGCTAATCTATAACATGATTGATGAACATTGATGAACAATGATGAACAATATGAACAATGATGAACACTTTTAACTTTTTTGATTTTTAATTATAATTATAAATTCGAAAATTAATTAATATTATAAAAATAAATTTTCATAATTTATAATTATGTATTTCTTAAAAAAAATATATGTATTAAAAAGAATACATAAATAAATACAATTTTAATGCATTATGGACATTAAAAATAATTCAAAATGAAAATAAAAATACTAAATACAAGCCAATCAGATTTTGCCACATTAGTAAATTGTGGTGTCATTTTTAAAGAATGACATTGTAGAATTTTTAATCTCACTTGCATTTCGTACAATTTTGAATTCACTTGTTTAATTAAGTACTCCTTAATCTTGTGTTGATAGAAATTATGAAAAGTTTACATTTAGATGTATATACTATACATTGAAATGAATCTGACAAGTTTCATGTAATAAATTATGTCTTGTTTATAAGTATTATAATGCGGTAAAGTTTCTTAATTTGTCTTAGAGGAGTAGAGGTGATATAAAATACAGTCAAGTCGAGCTAAAGTATAAAAATCCATACCCAAACCCACATAATATAAATATATAATCGAGCTTGTTGTGCTAAATTAAAGCAGATTTTTTGGGGACAAACTCGAACTTTGGTTAAAAAAAAACATTATTAAAACAGCCTAAACCACAATTTTTTTTGAATCAGACAGATTTAGGCCAGTGGATCGATCGGTTCATTGTTGACTATGTTTAATTTGAACTCACGAATAATAAGTTATAAAGTTGTTTAAATTAAAATGTGTATCTAAATCAATCATATGTAACTGTTAAAATCCGTTGTAGCCCACTTGTGAGTGTCTCACATTAGAGAAAGAAGAGATGATGATTTTACTTCATAAGATAGAGGAGTACCTCATATTATTGTCAATTGATTATAGTATGGAAACTCCTAAGTCTTGCTTGTGGACTAAACTCTCCTCCTCCTTGTTCGGGTTGCACAAGCTCATTTCATATTGTCTCAAAATTTAACTGTAACACACATTTTGTTCAGTTCAGTTCAGCTCCAATCAGTTCAGTTTAGTTCAGCTCCTAATTTCCTTCTCTTATAAAAAATTCATTTCAGCTCAATTCACTTCAGTTCAGTTCAGTTCAGCTCCAATCAGTTCAGTTCAATTCAACTCAATTCAGTAAATGTGAATAGGCCCTAACTCATCGAATTCGCATTATATTACTGACCTTATTAAGCCAAAAACAATTTTGCTACTTCTTTAGGTAATTTAACCTATTTATTTTTATGATTATTACTTTGGCATTCGATAAGAGCCATTACCACTTATTGTGTTCACATTTACTTAATTTTAGTTAGTTTAGTTCATTTCAGCTCCAATCAGTTCAGTTCAGTTCAACTCCAATCAATTCAATTCAGTTTAATTCAACTCCTAATTTCCTTCTCTCATAAATAATTCATTTCAGCTCAATTTAATTCAATTCAGTTCAGCTCTAATCAGTTCAGTTCAGTTCAGCTCCAATCAATTCAATTCAGTTCAACTCAGCTCAGTTTAATAAATGTGAACAGGCCCTTAGTTTTACAATTAGATTTTTTTATTTTTTTTATTTTTTTGTGTTTTAACAAGTAAAATTGGATAATTCACTGCTATAATCATCGAACTTTTTTTTTATTTGTTTTAATTACTCTATTTGTCCTAATTTGTTTTGCATCGATGTACTTTTTTTAATTTCCACTACTAAATATATAAGTATCAATTGGTTCATTGGTTGTTTGTATAGTTGTGTTTGGGACTGCATTTAGTAGGGGGATCGCGTGTTTAATCTCCCGCAACAATAATTAAGAGAAGACTGAAATTTAATCAATCAAAACTGATCTCGGAATCCGGCTTAGTCTAAAGGATGAATCGGGTGAAATACTAAAAAAGATTTATAATATACAAGTACTTCATTTTTAATTATTAATTTTTTTTTGTATAAAAATTAATACGGAGTACTTGTTAAACTCTCAAACTACACTAAATTAGTGTGCTTTCGTGAAGTGCGAACTAAATTAAATTAATAGAGAAAGTATTTATTTATGAACATTTGTTTAGTTACGCCATCGTACCATATTGCAGGAGTGATGTTATCATGATAAGCTATCACCACATAAAATACTGAATAATGGTGACATAGGAAATTGTCGACATCAATTATAAACAAAAGGAAAAATTATAAACAAAGGAAAAATGTTACAAAACGACATCTCAGACGGACACATCAACTGCACTACTCTACGAATACGTGGTACATTGCATGTTACTCCTTCTATCCCTAATTGTTTGTTTCACGGTGTCTTTAAAAGATTACCCCATATTACTTTTGAAATGTTTTCTTACTTGTACTCTCTTTATCTCTCTTCTCATGGATATTTGTGTCAATCCATATGCATTATTTTTTGTCCAAAACCTTAATAAAGTAGATTTATGATTTGGGACAAACAATTAAGGATAGAGGGAGTACGTTGCTAATCTACAACAACAACAACAACAACAACAACAACAATAATAATAATAATAATAATAATAATTAAATATGTTCCATTATTAATAAACTTAAATAAGTCTAGCTTAGTTTAAATAAGTTTGAAAAAGTTCATACAAACACAAACAAGGTGATTGAAACATTAAATAGATCACAACCTTAATCCATTTTTTTTTTTTTTTTTTTAATGTTGTCCTTATCCAGAGTCTAAATGAATTTTAATGCAAATGAAATTCTTACTCTTTTGATAAATATATAAGGCAAGACATGTTTATGTATGATTTTATTTGATTTGTTTAATGTTATTATTTTTTTTTTATCAAATATTATCTTTTTATTTTTTGTAAAATTTTTTATTAAAAAATATACTATCAATGATAATTATTATGTGCAACTTTGATATATTTTATGTATCACAAATAATACCCTAAAGTTGCACATAATAATTAACGGATGTAATATTAGTGTATGTACGATTAATTGCATGTATTGAATATTGTGACAATAATGATGTGGATGAGAAAATTAGATATTAAAGCTTTTTTTTATAAAAAAAAAAAAAAATACCATCATTCCTTATTTCCTTTGTACAAATAATGATGGTTTTTATTTTACTGTTGTTTTGAAAGTTTTGGCAAACTTTGTTTTTTCAAAATATAGTACTCCTTCGATTCTACAAGTAAATTATTTTTATATTTACAAAATGAAAAAAGGGAACTACATTTATTTTGATGCTTCCCATGTTTTTTAGATTATTTCTGAACAATAACAAGTGAGTAAAAAAAAGTTCAGCAGCATATTAAATTTTTTTGACAAATATTTAACACGTCATAAAATGAAAATTTTGACAACAAAATTGAGACTAAGGAGGGAGTCTGACTATGCTAAATTCATTTGTGATAAAATGTTACCACTCGTCCAAGTTTGGGCTAATATTATTCGACCGTTTCATAGAGACCCTCCAAAGTTCTGGTTTTTAGACCATTATTACTATTACAGTACAATACTCCGTATTACACTAATATTTAATATTTTGTTCTTACTAAATTTTATTTTGTATCCTCTCTCTCTTTTTCAAAATAATTGATATAGACCCATTCTCTTCACCTTATTTTTGCAGAATTGAAATTATTTTTACTAAAATAAAATTATATTTGCTGAACTTAAATTAATTTTACTGAACTGAAATTATTTTTGCTGAACTTAAATTATTTTTTACTGATTTTCTATTATAATTCTTCTTTAAGAAAACTGAATTTTACTGAACTGAACTTATTTTTACTGAATTGAAATTATTTTTACTAAACTGAAATTAATTTTACTGAACTGAACTTATTTTTACTGAACTGAAATTATTTTTACTTAATATTATTTTCTTAAGGTGAAGAGAATAGGGCCATAATATTACAATATATATTTACTATGTATTAACTTTGTCCACACATTTATACTAAATATATACAAGTATAAAATTTTCAAATATTATATGTCATGTAAAATAATGTTAAATTAATATAGTACATATTTTCATAATATCAAAATTTTACCGATGTACTCATGATTTTCATACAATAATATATATGTGCCTGATCAAACTGTGTCAATTATTTTTAAACAGCGGAGCAGTAAAATTCTAATAAGAAACCTGAAGAAGGAGGATGCCCCAGTTTCTCATGATGAGAAACGAATTCGTTTCTCATGGTGGCATTTTTGTGAATAAATCAACAACTTTTTCAACTTTATTCAACTGTGGAGCCCACAATATTGAAAAAGTTGTTGATTTATTCACGAAAATGCCCCCATGAGAAACAAATTTCGTTTCTCACTGAGAGAAACAGGGAATTTCCCCTGAAGAAGCTTCTATGTGAGGGACCTAAAGTGAAACAGGGGGGAAAGATTACTTATATAAATAGGATATATGAGCAAACTCAAAAAATGCGCACAGCTTGAATTATACAAGCTAAGTATATATATTGTTGATCATCTTTCATACCACCTCCTTTAAAAAAAATTATAACAACAAAAGGAAGTGTTTAGTTATTGCTTGATCATCATATAATATCAACATGTCAGCAAGTGCAACAACAATGTTGCTGAAATACCCAACAACTGTATGTGGTATACCAAATTCATCATCAAACAATGATACTTCAAATAACATCGTCCCAATTCCACAAACTAGTACTAATAATCCGGTACTTAAGTTTCGTACCCCTAATAAAACCATTAACGCCGTCGCTGCCCCGGCTTTTCCTTCTTTAAGTACCACCACTACTCCGCCGTCGATTCAATCACTTGTCCAGGAATTCGATCCGAGGATTCCGGCCGAGGATGCTCTCACGCCTCCTAGCTCTTGGTATACTGAACCTGCCTTCTATGCTCATGAACTTGACCGTATCTTTTACAAAGGATGGCAAGTCGCAGGTATATATATATTTTTTTCTTTAATCTTTTTTATTTTGTTGAAATAAGCCCTTTAATCTTATTTAATTTAACTTTAATACGGAGTACTATGTTTTTTTTTTTTTAATTTTATTTTGTTAAAAAAAAGATTTATTTTGGTTAATTTATTATGGAACAAAATTTGGACAGTGGAAATAATTTATTACTTGAGAACATAAACTTCATCATTTGACAATTTTGGACCCTTTACATCGGACATGCATATGAGATATTGACGAAGTACTAATTTGTATCATCATTTTTTTTTTGCTACACTTACTTGAATTATCATCAAATAGTAATAATAAAAATTTCATAAAAAAAAAAAAAAAAATTAAAATACTAAATTATTTCTAATTCTAAAGATTCAGGCTATTTTAAAAAATGAAAAATGAAGCATTGAAATTTGGACCACCGAATAAAAAGGTCATTAAGAAATAACTTTGTACAGAAATCAATAAAAAATTTCACATAATTTATAACGAATTTTAGAATATTTAAGAATGCAAAAAATAAAAAGGAAGTAAATTAAAGATAATAGTAATGTTTAGCTAGAAGTTTAAATGAAGAAACTTGGGTGGTGTTTAGTTACGGTTTGACTACATGTCAACCTAGTTTAGTAGTTGCCGCGAAAGAGTCAACGGTGGTCAGGTGGTGGTTGCATGGTGGCGGAGGAACAAGCCGTAGTAATGGCCTAATCTAGTCACAGCAGGCTAGGTGGTCAGGTGGTGGTTGCATGGTGAAGAAATCAGGAGATACAGAACAGAGGTGGCTGAACCAGGGGTTCCATTTCACAAGTCCTTGAATAAATTTTGATTTTTAATTTTTTTAATTAATTTATTTATTTTTTGGTTTAATAAGATCTACAAAAGGCAATGATATAGACGACACTTTGAATATACTTTTTTACCATTAATCAGCAAAACTAGGTGATACTAACTGACTAGCTACATGCATGTTTCTTTTGTGAGGTTTTTCCTAGTGAAGAAAGATCTACTAAATACACTGATGTAGGTGAGATTAGTTCCATGAGACCATGAATATTCTTCGTAAAGCTTGTACTATTCAAGATAGCTATCCGTTAATATCTATCTATACTTAGACTTATAAAATTGTACCAAAAGCTCGAATAGGATATTCGTTGCGTGGTATGGAGTATAACTTATAAATAAAATAATTCATTTTGCTTATCACACGGCACTACTAAAAAGAATAAAGGCAATGGATATAGACGACATCTAATTACATATACGTACCATCTTCCAAACAATTAACCTAGAGGAATGTATCCATCGTACTATCCATTTACTCTATTTCAACTTTTATGATGGTTAAAAAATTATGTAGTCCATCGTACTATCCATTTACTCTATTTCAACTTTTATGATGGTTAAAAAATTATGTAGCTACATAGAATTTTGTTAGATTCACCTCGAATCGTTGATTTTTACTTCTATAAACTCAATTATATAATTTTAAGTTATTTGTAATAAAGGAATTGGTGATTAGAGTAATGCATTAACAAGAGGAAATTGAAAATTGATGCAACTAAAAAAAATATATGTATGAAAAAAAAAAAAAAGGAAAAGTTACAGATAATGTTAAGTAGAGTAATCCATAGCAATAACTAATTACATAAAAGTGGGTGTGATTTAATAATTCGCAAAAACATACTTGTATGAACTTCTAAAAGCAATTGAAAAACATTAAAAAAAAAAAAAAAAAAATTGTCAATCCATGATAATATTAAAAATAAATCATGCCAATTGCCAACTAATAAAAAAACAGGGGTCATGATTCATGATAGCCATGTATACGGTTTTTTTAATTTTACTTTCATCACACCTCACATATCCAATGAATCATGGACAATTTTGTATTTGGTTTAGAAGTTGGACTATGTTTTTTTTATTTTTTTTATTTTTTTTTTGAAAGAAAAGAAGTTGGGCTATGTAGGTCTACGGCATCTAGCCATGATATAAACGTTGGACCATAAAAATGTTAAAAAGTTAGATCTTAGATGATGATACCATCTAAATATAACTATGTAATGTGAATATCAACTAACTTGGATAGTTAAAATTCTGTGAGCTGGTATTCATGACCCGAGATCAAATCACGTCTACATCACTCCCCTTTGTAACTTCTTTTTACACCTAACCAAAATAAATAATGAAACTAAAGATGTTTACAAATTTGGTATGTCGATAATTAAAGAAGTTTTTCATTGTTATATTGATGATTAAAGGACTTTTCTCCTGTGTTACTTGTGCTTTCGCATTTTTGTAGCATATGGGATCTATAATCATGCGCGTGTAAGAATATGTTGTCCTACGAGTTTTTTTAGATGATACATGCTTGAACATTTAAGAACTATAGTAGATGAAAAACCATTTCAAAAGGACTAGTTTTCTTTAAAAAGAATTTGGATGTTCTTATTGAAAGGGACACTACTGTGCTAAAAATTTGGTTTTCAACTCGCAGGGTACAGTGATCAAATTAAGGAGCCTAACCAATATTTCACCGGAACGTAAGCTATTTCATCTTGAAATTTAGGTTTAATCCAAAGCAAAATTTATTTAATGGTAATGATGCTAATATGAATTTGAAACAGGTTAGGAAATGTTGAATATTTGGTGTGTCGAGATGGTGAAGGAAAAGTTCATGCATTTCACAATGTTTGCACTCATCGTGCTTCGATTCTTGCTTGTGGAAGTGGCAAAAAATCGTGTTTCGTATGCCCTTACCATGTAAGTTTCTACTTCTATTTCGCGTCATTTGGCAATACATACTTAGAATGAAAAAATAAAAATTGTAATTTCTTCGATATTACTATACTTTTGTTAAATACATATTCTAAATTTTCAATTCATTTCCATTTTTTGTAGGGTTGGGTATTTGGCATGAATGGATCACTTACGAAAGCTTCCAAAGCAACCGAAGAACAGTCCCTTGATCCCGATGTATGTGGTCTTAATCACTTAATTAGTATCCAATCTAATCTAAACAAATACTGTCTCCGTTTCCAATTATTTGCAACGATCTGACATAAAGTGTGAGTAAAAAATGTTTAATCATTACAAATAATTTGAAACCAAGGTAGCATAAGCATTTGCTTTCAATCCATTTTAATCTATAGTTTATATAACTATGGTGATTAATGTTTTAGGAACTTGGGCTTGTACCCCTGAAAGTTGCAGTATGGGGCCCATTTATACTCATCAGTTTGGACAGATCAAGCCTTGAAGTAGGCGATGTTGGATCTGAATGGCTTGGTAGTTGTGCTGAAGATGTTAAGGCCCATGCTTTTGACCCTAATTTGCAGTTCATCAATAGGAGTGAATTTCCAATGGAATCTAATTGGAAGGTATTATATTAGTACTCTACTCTGTTATTAACAATTTAATGTTAGCTTAGTAGAATTGTTATGTGTTTAATTGCGCGACTAACATTTGATTATATGATTTTTCTTGTTGTAATTGAATTCAGATTTTCAGTGACAACTACTTGGATAGCTCGTACCATGTTCCTTATGCACACAAGTACTATGCAACTGAACTCGACTTTGATACTTATCAAACCGATGTAAGCTCTAGCTCTTACATAGTTACATTTATTCTAATGATGATCCTTCTAAGATCGGATGTCATATATGTGTACAACAAAGCCGATGAACTAAGATTTCCAAGTTATTCCTTGTGTAATTTTTTTTAAATGCACCACTTCTATATAGAAATCTTCTATATTTTGAGAAAAAAAAAACAGAAAATAAGTTGTGAAAGGAAAAAAAAATTGGATCTATGCTCCGATACCATGTTAAAGGACCAACTCAACCAAAAGCTTAAATTGATGGTTAAGGCCCAGGAATATGTTTTATACTCTATCATTTTTATGTTACGGACTAAATATAGAATGTTTATATGATTATTTTTAGATGATTGGAAATGTCACGATTCAAAGAGTGGCGGGGAGTTCAAACAAGCCAGATGGTTTTGATAGACTTGGATCTCAAGCATTCTATGCTTTTGCATACCCTAACTTTGCTGTGGAAAGGTACATTGGTTATTAACTCTGCTTACCTTTTCATATTATGGTGGAGTCATTTAAGCAATTTATGATAATGACATTTTGGCTACTAATTTGAAAATTTTGGAACTTTTTGTGGTTATCTTTCAGGTATGGCCCTTGGATGACAACAATGCATATTCTTCCATTAGGACCAAGGAAATGCAAATTAGTGGTGGACTACTATATTGAAAAATCAATGCTGGTAAGTTTTCATTTGTGTAACTTTTAACATAGTGTTTAATGTTTATGGTAAAAAATAACTCACTAATGTCAAGCTAATCTCAAGTTGATTTGGATCGAGTCATGTTTGGGTATAAGACATAAATTGATTTTAATCTAATCAATCCGAGTTCATAATGAGTGTTTTGAATAGTCAATCAAGAATATAAATTCATAGAATTTTGGATCGATATATTTGGGAACAATTGAAAGTCGATTTTTCAAAGTATGTACTTGTAATTTTTTAATTTGTGTGTCACATAATTGATACCATGAATCATATTTTGCTTATTTAAATACTTGTCCTGCAGAATTACTTGAAATTTTTTTGTTGTAATTAATTTAAATTATAATTTTTTGTGTAGGACGACAAGGATTACATCGAGAAGGGCATAGCAATCAATGATAATGTACAGGTACGTTAAATATGAACATGTGACTTTGTTTATCATGGGCCAAGTAACTGTGCAAACTTGACAGTGTTACCTCAGAAATTTAAAGCTTAGGTGCAACCGTAAATATTCGTTAGTTACTATGCAAAATAAACGAGTTTTTGGTGCACTTAAAATTAGATACACGGATACACCTTCGTATGTAATAGACGCGTTAAAAAACCATAACAACACATAGACTTGTGAAATTCCTAATTTATACTGATATATATTGATTTGTAAACTCATATTAATGACATCTATGTAAACATTAACAAAATTGACATACCCTTGAATGGTACGTCATATTTTATACCGTTGTGAGATTTAATAATACCAACATGACATGTACTCTAATGCTATTATATACTTTCAAAATGTTATTGAACAAAAAAATTACAAGTAAAATCCAAAAATCTACCTTCAATGACCATTACCTCATGTGAAATGACTAAAATACCCTGGTATGGTTGCTACACGCGCCTAGAATGACTCGACACGTCATATAGAAATTTAATAAGGAAATATCTAACTGACAAATGTGGTGCAAAATTGCAGAAAGAAGATGTGGTGTTGTGTGAAAGTGTCCAAAAAGGGTTGGAGACACCAGCATATCGTAGTGGAAGATATGTGATGCCAATTGAGAAAGGAATCCATCATTTCCACTGTTGGTTGCACCAAGTATTGAAGTGATAGCAGCAGATCAGATGTTCGTTTCTTAATTTCCTTTTATTGGAATTGGATAATTATAATAATAATAAGTAAAAAAGTAAAATTATAATGTCATGTAGTTGAGATTGTTGCTAGAGTTGAGCGTATGCTCCTCATGCACTTAGTTATCAAGTGTGTATGTGTTTGGTCATGGACAAAATGTTTCTTGCTAGAATTTATCATATTATAAGGTGCTAATGTCCAATATAAATAAACACCATAGCACCCCTTTCCCTACTTAAGAAATTATATCCCATTTATTTTCAGGGGTCTATGAGAAAATCATCTATGAACATTAATTTTTGACTCGTGTATGGTATTTCATTTCCATCCCTTATGTAGGATGAAGTAAACAACGAGTGTATCAAGTTTTCATTGAATTTCTGTTTTACCGATTTTTGTTAAACAAAATCACGGGACAATTGGTGTTATTAAATATTAAGACAATACAAATGTTTCTACTATGTTTAATCTTTTAAATTATATATCGTTTTTCTTAATTAATTGAGGAGAAGTTGTCGAGAACGAATAATCATAATTATCTCTTACTCAAAACAATTTTACCTTTTGTTATATTAAGGATAGTTATAATTTTAGGAGATATCTTTCTATTGGTAGTGCCTATTTTATATTGCTACTAGGTTATACCCAGTGCCATACACGGATTATATTTAAATTAACATTGTATAAGTATATTTACATATGTAAATATTATAATAGATTATAAAATAACCTATTTGCCAAACAGATATTTAAAAATATGAATTTTACTATATACTGCACTGTTGAAGGATATATCAAATATTTTATTTATGTAAATTAGAAATTTTGTTTTATACTTAAATTTATAGTTGGCAATAAATATAAAGACGTATCAAATATTTCATTTACGCATAATATTTGTTTTTTATATGGAATTTCTTTTTAAAAAATAAGTTAAAATATAAGGGATATACCAGAAAATAACACGTGTCATTGCTAGTGTGTCTTTTAGTATGTGGTACTAGGTTAGTTCCTGTGCCATGCACGATAAATTTCAATACTATTATTAAACTATCTTATAATTAGTTTTTTATAAACCAAAAAAAAAAAAAAAAATTAAAATTTTAAAATCATTGTTGACAAATTTGGATCAAAATGAATGATTATGAAAGTTATGTTAAATATAAAATGATGTAGAAACTAATCAAAGTTATGTTAAGAAATTTTTTTTTATAGTTTTATAAATATTTGTATTAAAAATATGTCAAATCTTTATTATTTTAAGCTACATTATAAAGATTTGACATATATTTAACACAAATATTTGAATATAATAATACTTCACTTTCTCAAGCTAATTATATAGTGAACTCTATTAAAATATAGTAGCAATACATAATTGTATATAATAGAACACCTAATTGCTTAGCTTGTTACCAAAAGTGAGTAAACTATAAAGTTAATTAAGTAAAAGATATCAATTGATATTTAAATAAAAGATATCAATTGATACAATCAATAAGATATCAATTGATGCAATCAAGATAATTCTAAGTAAATCATATCTTGAATATATCTCAAAAAAAGTTAACTTATTTGTTAACTTATTTAAGAGAATATATCTCAAAAAAGTTATTGTAGTATGAGTAATTACCATTTTTTCATTCAGATTTTCAAAACATTATATTTGTATGTGAGTCAACTATAATATTATATGCTATGATATATCAAACGATATTTATAGTTGCCATTATTAAGTGTGAATATATTTAAGTTAATTTTTTTTAAAAAAAATATACTATATATTTAAGTTAATTACTTCATGGTGTGTTTTTTTTTGGAAAAATATATGAGATCTTCTAGAATACAGAGTAACTAAGTATATTGCTATATTTACATTTTTGCTTTTTTTAGGAAGGATATATCAATATTTACATGTTTGCTTTTTTGGAAAAACATATAAAATCTTCTAGAATATTAAATAAGTATATATTGTTATATATATTTGCAAAATATTTTTTTCTTAAATACAAATTGTTTTTTAAAAAAAAAATTAAGGACACACCAAGAGATGACACGTGCCATTACTAGTGTGTCTTTTAGTATATTGTTATTTATTGATGATTGATTGATTGATTGATATAAGAAATTTACATCTTCTTCTCTTTCCTTATTGGCTCCTTTGTTTCAAAACAAACTCCTCCCTCTCCTCCCTCTCTTGCTTCCCAGACCAATTTGCTAACTATTACACCACCCCTTACTCCCTTAGTCCTAATTCCAACAATCACAACAACAACAACAATAAAGCCATAGTTCTAAAATAATTTCGGACAGGCTAACATGAATCGTCATAAGCAATCGTAAATATAAAAAAACAGATAAAACCATCATTTAAAATAGTTTGAACTCAGTCACAAACCTCCCAAAGGTTTTTTTCATTTCCGTGTATTATGGGTGTATTTTCTTTCTTTTGTTCCCTCTCCCAAATCTTGGATTTTTTCTATACAAATTTTATTGTCCACAATAGTGAATAGGCATTTGTCAACCCTTAAAGTAAAAGTATAGAGTCGAGCATTAGTTAAGATAAGAAGATTTGATAACAATAAAAGGTTTTTAGTAAACACTATGCCTACTATGCTTTTCAGCCCGTTTTATGTGTAGTTGGCCACACTGTGTTACCACTTAGAAAAGAACAAAATAACCCTTATAATATTGATCGGTAACCTCTGTAACACTGACCGAGTAACCCTTATAACACTGACCAATTAACTCCTATAATAGTTGGCCATATTAGTCATGTTCACGGATCGGATATCAAATCCGAAATGTCGGATCGGATACCTGATTCATCGGATGCCTGAAATTGAAATCCGAATCCAATTCGAAAATTACGGATATCCAATATCCGATATTCAAAATTGTTTGGATCGGATATTTTGGATATCCATTATCCAATATTATTGAAAACTCAAAATTGATTATGCCTATCTTATAAATCTCAATAATTGTATCGATTTATTATCGTTCAGCCTGTAATCCTGTACAATATATTTGAGCAATGTAGTAATCTTTTTTGCAAATTAAATTATCAAAAAACCATTAAATATTAATTGACATACAACTCCTCGAATATGAAGCAGTAACATTAGACTTAGTGCATTACAATCCAACTCCTCAAATTAAAAATACAAAGCTTAATAAAGTCTCTATTATAAAATAAGGGGAAAGGGAGAATAAGAGAGAGAGATGTAAAGAGGTAATTGTGTTGTCTCTATTCATCCATTTCATGAGTCACCTATATATATACATGATAGAACATTGTAACCTATATGGACAATGAAGAGTCCATTCATGAGAGGGTTAATGAGACCTAATGACATATGGAGGGTTACAAGGATGTTATTACTACCATACTTAAGGTAGTCATAAAAGAGATATTTACAAGCTATAATGGCCATCCATAATTAATATATTTTATAACACTCCCTCTTGGATGGACATTATCTAAAATAGATTTAATGCGCATATATGCTGCCTCATTAACAATCTTTCCAGGAAAAACCCTATGGGAAAAAAAACCATGGATAAGGGAAAAAGAGTGCAGCGCGCAATTACTCCCCCTCATTATTATATCACTGAAGATCTTTGAGACGACACAATCCAATACGATAAACTAACTTTTTAAATGTTGCTGTCGGAAGAGCCTTAGTGAATAAGTCTGCTAAATTCTCACTTGAACGAATCTGCAATACATTTATATCTCCATTCTTCTGAAGATCATGAGTAAAGAAAAATTTGGGTAAGATGTGCTTTGTTCTGTCGCCTTTGATGTATCCTTCTTTAAGTTGAGCAATACAAGCTGCGTTATCCTCATATAAAGTTGTCGGTGCCTCTTTCCCAGATGATAAACCACAAACTTCTTTTATATGTTGAACTACCGACCTTAACCATACACATTCACGACTAGCCTCGTGAATTGCTAAAATCTCAGAATGATTGGAAGAAGTAGTGGCAATGGTTTGTTTCATGGAACGCCAAGAAATGGCAGTACCACCATATGTGAACACATATCCTGTTTGTGACCGACCATTATGAGGATCAGATAAATAACCTGCATCTGTAAAACCAATCAAATTTTCTTTGGACAACTTTGGGAAAAATAAACCCATATCCTTCGTACCTTGAAGGTAACGAAGTAAATGTTTAATCCCATTCCAATGCCTTCGGGTTGGACATGAACTAAACCTTGCTAATAAATTAACTGAAAATGATATGTCGGGTCGTGTATGACTTGCAAGGTACATTATTGCTCCAATTGCACAAAGATATGGTACTTCAGGACCAAGAATTTCTTCATCATTTTCTCGAGGTCGGAATGGATCTTTCTCTACTTCAAGTGATCTTACAACCATAGGGCTGCTTAATGGATGTGCTGTATCCATAGAAAATCTTTTAAGAACCTTTTCTATGTATGTTGATTGATGCACAAGGATTCCATTCTCTAGGTGCTCTATTTGTAACCCCAAGCAGAATTTTGTCTTTCCTAGATCTTTCATTTCGAACTCTTTCTTTAAATAATTGACGGTCACTGAAATCTCTTCAAGAGTCCCAATGATATTCAAATCATCAACATACACTGCAATTATAACAAATCCTGATCCAAATTTCTTTATAAAAATACATGGGCTGATAGGATCATTCTTATAACCTTCTTTCAACAAATACTCACTTAGACGGTTATACCGCATACGCCCAGATTGTTTCAATCCATAAAGAGATTTGTTCAATTTAATACAGAAATGTTCTCGAGAACTAGATTTTGCTGCTTCTGGCAACTTGAATCCTTCTGGGAGCTTCATGTAAATGTCATTATCCAGTGGGCCATATAAATAAGCTGTGACTACATCCATCAAACGTAAGTCAAGTCCTTCTCTTATTGCCAGACTAATCAAAAATCTAAAAGTAGTTGCATCCACCACAGGAGAATATGCCTCCTCATAATCAATACCAGGTCTTTGTGAGAATCCTTGTGCAACTAAGCGTGCCTTATATCTTACAACTTCACCCTTTTCATTTCTCTTTCGCACAAAGACCCATTTATATCCCACTGGCTTTACACCTTCAGGTGTACAGACTACGGGTCCGAATACTTCTCTTTTTCCAAGAGATTTTAATTCTGCTTCAATCGCTTCTTTCCATTTTGGCCAATCATTTCTTTGTCTACATTCTTCAATGGATTTTGGTTCATGATCCTCATTATTATCCATAACATCTAATGCTACATTGCATGCAAAAACATCATCGACGTCGATTTGATTTCGGTTCCATGTAATTCCAGACATGATATAATTTCTTGAAATTTCTTCATTATCAAGTACCTGAATTTCTTCTTGTATCATGTCTAAAGTCTCTTCTGGAGATCCTTCGGAAATTGTTTCTTCAATTTGACCATCATCAATCAATGCTCCTTTTCTTTTCCGAGGATTCTTATCTTTGGAACCTATTGGTCTTCCACGTTTCTGACGTGGTTTAGACTCATTAGCAAATTTATTTTGTCCTTCCGGGACATCTGTTTTAAATGGAGCATTTACAGCTGGAATATGTGACTTAGTCACTCTTTTTGGGTCAGCAAACGAGTTTGGCAATTGATTCGCTAAACTTTGTAAATGAATAATCTTTTGAACTTCCAGTTCACATTGTTTATTTCGAGGATCAAGATAGGATAATGATAATTCATTCCATTTAATTTCCTTTTCCAGCTCTCTTTTTTCTCCCCCTAATGTTGGGAAAAGTGACTCGTTAAAATGACAATCTGCAAAACGAGCCATAAATAAATCCCCTGTTGTAGGCTCAAGATATTTAATTATTGACGGGGATTCAAACCCAACATATATCCCCAACCTCCTTTGAGGACCCATCTTAGAGCGGTGTGGTGGAGCTATTGGAACATAAACCGCACATCCAAAAATTCTTAGATGGGAAATATTTGGTTCCTGGCCATAAACCAATTGTAATGGGGAGAACTTGTGATAACTGTTGGCCTAATGCGAATTAGTGCTGCTGCATGTAATATAGCATGTCCCCAAGCAGAAATTGGGAGATTGGATTTCATAAGCAATGGTCTAGCAATTAACTGAATACGTTTAATTAATGACTCTACCAGACCGTTTTGTGTATGAACATGAGCTACAGGATGTTCAACATTTATCCCAATGGACATGCAATAATCATTGAAAGCTTGAGATGTAAATTCACCAGCATTATCAAGCCGAATAGTCTTAATGGAAGTATCTGGAAAATGTGCCCGTAACTTAATCAATTGGGCAAGTAATCTCGCAAACGCTAGGTTACGAGTTGATAACAAAGACACATGTGACCATCTAGTTGATGCATCAATTACAACCATAAAATATCTAAGTGGTCCACATGGGGGATGTATGGGCCCACAAATATCTCCTTGTATACGTTCCAGAAAACTAATTGATTCAAAATTAATTTTAGCTGGTGATGGGCGAATTATTAACTTGCCTTCTAAGCAAGCAGTACATGAAAAATTATTATGAAGAATCTGTTGGCTCTTTAAAGAATGTCCACATGAATTCGTAATTATTTTTCGCATCATTATTGAACCGGGATGGCCTAACTGGTCATGCCAAACAACAAAATTATCAGTAAACTTCTGGTTTACTATAGCATGAGTTTCAATAGTATTGATTTTTGTGTAGTACAAACCACTGGAGAATGTAGGGAGTTTCTCCAAAACATGTTTTGTGCCTTGAGTTATATTTGTGATTTGAAGGAATTCGTTATTTTCTTCATTTATTGTCTCAATATGATAACCATTGTTGCGAATATCCTTAAAACTTAATAAATTTCTTTGAGACAATGGGGAGTATAAAGCATTAATTATTTTAATTTTAGTTCCCCAAGGCAATTTTATAGTGGCTCTTCCGAAGCCCTCAATGATATTTGTACTACCCGATATGGTACTCACATTAATCCTTTTCATCATCAATTTAGAGAAATATTTTTTATTTAAGTATTGTATGAGTAGTTGCATTGTCAGCAAGACATAATTCTTCACCATTCATAGCAAACTGAACTTGAGTAATATCCATGTTCTTCATGAAATAAAATATATGTCAAAATATTAAGCATAAAAATAATGATGATAAAATAAATAAATCAATAAAACACTCAAATAGTTCATAAAATCATAAAGCAAAAGTCCTTATTACAACCATAGAAATTACATAAGTAAATAACTAGATAAAATCTAATACTTAAAGTTGACACAAAATAATATAAATTTAATTATTCCCTTCCGGGGCATTGAAGAAATCACCAACTTCTAAATGAGTTGTACTGCCAAAATCAAAATTATTCCCTTCCGGGGAAGTAAGGAAATTAGCAACATCGAAATGATTTGCATTGCCAAAATCAAAATCACCTTCACCATCTTCAAGAACAAGGTTTGCCTCAACTTTCTTTCCTTTCTTCAATGATTCTTAGTAAAGTTCAACAAGATGCTTTGGAGTTCTACAAACCTGAGACCAATGACCTTTTCCTCCACAACGGTAACATATATTAGTATCACTTTTCTCTTTATCATCCCTACGTTCCCACTTCTGGTGGGAATGTGAGTTTGTGAAATGACCTCCACGACCTCTACCATATCCACGTCCACGACCCCGACCGCGCCATTGGCCACGACCGCGACCTCTACCTTGACCACTATTGCCGGAGTGGTCTCTGTTTTTAGTTTCTTTCCCGTTATGGGTTGTCACATTCACTTCAGGGAATGGAGTAGAGCCAGTAGGACGTGATTCATGATTTTTCATTAACAGCTCGTTATTTTGCTCAGCCACAAGAAGGCAAGATATTAATTCAGAATATTTTTTAAAACCTTTTTCTCTATATTGTGTCTGTAGGACAATATTATTTGCATGGAAAATGGAGTATGTCTTTTCAAGCATTTCTGCATCAGTAATATTTTCTCCACATAATTTCAATTGAGAAGTTATTTTAAACATAGCTGAGTTATATTTACTAACAGATTTAAAATCTTGCAATCTCAAATTCAACCATTCATAACGAGCTCTAGGGAGTATCATTGTTTTTTGGTGGTCATACCTTTCCTTTAGATTACTCCAAAGGATTTGTGGGTCTTTCACAGTTAAATATTCATTTTTAAGTCCTTCATGGAGGTGATGGCGAAGGAATATCATGGCCTTTGCCTTATCTTGGAGTGTTGCTTCATTACCCTCCTTAATGGTTTCACCAAGGCCTTTAGCATCTAGGTGTATTTCAGCAACTAACGCCCATGATAGATAATTCTTTCCGGTAATATCAAGGGCCACAAATTCAAGCTTGGTAAGGTTCGACATATTTCACTATACAAAATAACAAGACACGATTAAATAGCATACAATAAACATATACTATATGAAAACAATAATACTACTGTTAATGATTTAATCAAAGGGGATATCATGAGTTATACAATTCTTAACATATTTACAAGACATATTAGTAGTCTAAGCAAAATAGTCATCAAACTAAAATAATATAATCCGAATTATTAGAAAAGAAAAGTAATAATTCAGAAGAAAAGCAAAATAGTCATCAAACTAAAATGGTTAGGAACGAGAGTGAAGGTGGAAAGCATTTGCTATAAATTCCTATGCGTGTTAATATAAAACATTTGCTAGCATACTTACGGACAATATAATTTCTAGCATCAATATTTGATACGTGTTAACTAATGTTATAAAATGAATACCTTTGGACTTTTTTCTTGGCTAGTACTTACGGAGTGATCAATGTAATAGTTTCGTTTAGAGTATGGCGCTGATAACGTATTATAAAATAAGGGGAAAGGGAGAATAAGAGAGAGAGAGATGTAAAGAGGTAATTGTGTTGTCTCTATTCATCCATTTCATGTCACCTATATATATACATGATAGAACATTGTAACCTATATGGACAATGAAGAGTCCATTCATGAGAGGGTTAATGAGACCTAATGACATATGGAGGGTTACAAGGATGTTATTACTACCATACTTAAGGTAGTCATAAAAGAGATATTTACAAGCTATAATGGCCATCCATAATTAACATATTTTATAACAGTCTCAATATTACAAAGTTTAATAAAGTATGAATATTACCGTTTACTAAATAAAAAAAAAGGATAGTAGCAATAATACTCCTCAAATGAATGCCTTAAATGTAGTCATCAACAACCGAAACCTGCTCAACCAAACTGGACAGTTCTACACCAAAAAAAAAAAAAATCAGATAAAAATCGAAATTCCCAACAAATATAAGTAGATTGAAAATCTAACAAAAAATTGATTTTCCCAACAAATAGAACGAAATCCAGATAACAAAACGAAATGAACAACAAATACTAAAATAAAATTGACAAGCAAACCACCAAAAACATCAAAACAATGAATTCGAAATACATACCAAAGATTTGCCGAGCAAATGCGAGTACAAGAAGAAGAGATCTGAGCGTAACTCTCTTGGAAGAGTTCTGGGCGTAACTCTTGTGAAAGAGATCTCGGCGTAACGGTGGCCACCGGCCGGTGAGAGGTGGCTATGAAAGGTGGGGTGGCACCTGAGTGTAGAGAGAAAAAGGGGAGAAATTTAGGGTTTTTACTTTAGTGAGAGATTGAAAGTGAGTGAGGAGTTTGAGTGGTTTGACTGATTATTAATTTGTTTTAGGAATATTCATTTTTTTTAAAAAAAATATATCTACTTTCAATATTTACCCTTTAAAATATCCGAAAAATATCGAATATTGGATATCCGAAAATTTAAAAACCAATATCCGAAAATGTATCCGATATTCGATTTTTCGGATCGGATATCCGATCCGAAAGGAAAACTCGGATTGGATATCCTAAAATTCGGATCGGTTACAGATCGGATTTTGGATTCTCGGATAGTTTTGTACAGGCTTAGACAACATGATGTGGCTAGCCACATACTCCCTCTATTTTTAAATACTTGCTCCATTTCTCTGTGTGCGGAGTTTTAGGAAAAATTGGAGAAAATAATAAAATATGGAGGTAGTGAGGTTAGTTAAAGGTAAATTTGGAGAGAGAGAATCTAAATATAATAAAATATAATTATATTGGGTCCCACTAGTTGAGAGAAATGAATTAAATATTATAAAAACTTGTCAAACAAGTAATTGGAGCAAGTATTTGAAAACGGCCTGTAGACACCTGATTGTGTCTCCCCAAAAACCAAACCCAGTGATGAGTACCTTTCGCGTCATTAAATATTGAACACGGTGAAATGTTGAAGAGTCTCGTGAATTCTTCTGTTTTCTAATAAAAATAATTCATTTCTGTTTTTGAAAATTGTTTCTTTTGTATCCTATTTATTAAAAACGTCCAATCCAATTTAGTTTGGTTCATAATATGGGTTTAATAATTATGTAGTTGGATGAGGTTTGAAAAGACCTTTCCAACGATATGTTATAAGCCCAATTCCGAGTTGTAAATAAGGAAGTTATGGTCAAAATGCTAAATTGGGTCCTAAATGAGTTTTATGGGCGACTCAATGATCATGTGGAGGGTTCATTAATTTTGATTATATTCCTAAAGTCATTAGGATTTATCCTAAACTTCTAGAATCTTCTAGAAGGTTATTTTGAGTTCTAATGGGATTAGGATTTTTATTTTTTTATTTTTATTTATTTATTATTATTTTTTTTTGAAAACAAGGGATTAGATTATTAATTATAATTATATTTGATTTTGATTAAAGATAAAGAATTCTATTTGGAATAAAACAAGTGTTTTTAAAAGATTAAATCCGGTTTGATTAAAGATAAATACGGATTCCGAGTAACCTAATTTGATTAGGTGAAGGACTCTGTACAGAAACTTTATCGTACAGCAACCATCGCGCCGCGATAGGTTCATCGCGTCGCGATGGGCTTATCACTATGCGATGGACCTATCGCGTCGTTATAGCCATGTCGCGTCATTCTGACTATTTTCTATCGTTCATGATCGATTTTTCTCTATAAATAGGGTCTTTTTCCTCCGTTTTGAAATCACAAACAATCACCCACAATCATCATCTATTCTCTCTTTCTCTCTCTAAGCTAAAGGTTGTTCTTTCTCTCTCTCTCTTGTTTTCTAAGCATAGCCTTTTCTAAATACACCATACATCCATCACTAGACTCGAATAAACATAACCAAGCTCGAAGTTGCCTTAGACCTTGACGCGAAAGGTTAATAGTTCTGAGGGTTTGATCCCAAATCTAATTTCAATTATTATTTCTATTGTTTAATATTTTTATTAAAATTACTAACGTGTGTATTGTTTTGATAGAAAGAGATAAGAGGCTTCAAAGTGAGTAATTCAATTGCTCTATTTCTTTAGAAATCATGCTTTGTTTTATTAATTCCTAGTATCATGTTAGGATGCTTTTATTGTTTTCTAGTATCATGTTAGGGTTAAAGCTTTGATTTTTATTGTTTAGTGACATGCTAGGATTTGTTAGTAATCATGTAAGTATCATGCCTAGGATCTTGCTAATATTATTATTATTATGCTTTGATGAGATTGAGATTGTTATGATTATAATGATTTGTTGTACCAATATTATATATTTCTTATTATTATTCTTATTGCTAGATCACGCCACCTCTTACAGGTTTAAAGGGAATTTGTACTTGAAATCACGCTTAATAAGATAATTAATAATTTTATTTTGGCTAATATGATTTTAATTAAAGTGATCGCCAATAATAGATTTGTTTGTGTATTAATGTTCAACCAACATAGATTAAACAGGTTTAGGATTAATATATTGATTGTATGTTGATTGGAAAGCACACATGAATATGAGAAGAACAAAGTAGAGGCCTATTTAGGGCAGGTTCAATCTCTTTTAGGTTGGATTTGTACCTTCATCCCCGAATATCCAGTCATGGTTCAGGACCACTATGGAGTTAGCAATATCTGTGATCGTGAATGGTTTAAAAGTTCCTAAAACTTGTTGGCGACTCTTTTGCTCTAGCTTCCTTCCCTTTGGACGCCACCATGCTTGAATGCATGATCACAGTAGGGCTCAAGTTTGGGATGTTTGAAATATTCCCTACAGTTTTTGGCGACTCCACTGTAGAGGATTTCTATTTTAATTTCTAAAATTTATTTTGGCAATGATTTAGAATGAGTGGATGAGACTTGAAATGTTCTAAATATTCATGTGCGTAATTTTGATTAACATTAACTGCATAAGCATTCGTAATGAGTAAAAAACATAGGATTTTACACGTAGGAAATTTGGGAAATTTCTTTCACAACTAGAATCGAAAAAATGCTATGAAAAATCAGAAATCCCGAGAACATAAAAAGCTGCCGAGGCATGTAGGAAGGTCGCGAGACAGCAGCGTCCATTGCTGTGCGATGGTTTTATTGCGGCGCGATAGAGTCATCGCTATGCGATGGACTCTGTTTTCTCTTGCCGAGTTCTTTCAATATCGAGCAAGAAGTCCGCCTTCTTGTTTTACCGATTCGAGTACTGTTTGATCGATTTTACTTCCTGATTGAATTTTTTCCTTCTTTTCCAAAAACCATATGTGTTCTACATGTGGCTTTAGCCCTCGGGAATTCACGCTCCATCTACCCAATCGAATGCTCTGTGCAACGAAGGGTACATCCGAGTTAAATTCACTTAACCATGGAAGCAAGTTTAACTTGCGGGGTCCCATCCATACGCGCCAACCCTTCCAAAGGTAAGGCTTTCACGTGATGCATCCAGACTTATAACCATGGACCCTATTTTGACTACAATAATCCTTGAACTTTAGAGAACTAGAGCCATGGTTAGGTTGCAAACTCATTGCATCATATGGTGACTATCACTACTAGAAATAGGCTGATTTCGAAGGACAACTTTCGACGGACATGAAATTCGGTCGGAAACATCGAAAATTCCGACGGATTTTTATTCTGTCGGTTATCTCCGACAGAAAATAAATCCGTTGGAAAAAATACGCTTTTCGACCGAAAATTCGGTCAGAAAGTTAAATTTTCGACGGAATTAAAATCCGTCGGAATTTTCCGATGGAATATTCCGTCGGAATATATAATTATAATATAAAAAAAAAACTGGCCATCTTAAAACCCTAAATGATTTCCTCCCTTTTCATTTCATTCTTCCGCCCCTCTTCTCTTTCTCTCTCTTGCGCCCTTCTCTCCTTCTCTTTCTCTCTCTCCTCCGCTTCTCTCTCCTCCGCCCCTTCTTGTTCTTCTTCTCTTCCTCTCTCCTCCTCCATCTTCTCCTTCTTTCATCTCTTTGCTCATTTCTATTCTCTGTCTTGGTGGTTTGCTTGGTCGAATTTAATGGTTTCTTTGGTCAAATTCGACCATGAAAAGTGTAGATCTAGACTTTTCATGGTCGAATTTGGCCTATTTAAACCAAATTCAAGAATTCAAAGCCAATTTCAATTAATAAGGTATGTTTTTCGACTTTTTTAAAAAAAATTTTAAAAAAAATTTCGGTTGTTGGCTGGTCGGTGCAATTGTGGTGGCTTGGTGCCGTGGTGGTTTGGTTTTTTGGTCGAATCTGGTGGTTTGGCGCCGTGCTGGTTTGGTTTGGGTGTGTGAGTTTGGGTCGGTTAAGTTGGTGGTTGGGTCGGTTAGGGTGGATCTGGGTTTGGGTGTGGGTTAGGTAAAGTGGGGTGGTGGGTTCGATTAAGGTAAAGTGGGGTAGTGGGTTCGGTGGGGTGTAGGGGCTGGTGGTTGTGGGGGATTAGGGTTAGGGTTAGGGTTACGGGTTGGTGGTGGTCTGGTGTGGTGGAGGGGTTGGTGGTGGACTGGTGGGGTGGAGGGGCTGGTGGTTGTGGGGGATTAGGGTTAGGGTTAGGGGCTGGTGGTAGTTTGATGGGGGTGGTGGAGATGGTGATACGCCGCGCCGGTGGCGGCGCGGCGTTTTTTTTTAATTGTAGAAAATTACTTTCCGACGGAAATCCCGTCGGAAGTTTCCGACGGATTTTACTATTCTGTCGGAAATTTCCGAAGGAATTTTCCGATGCTTGAAAATCTCATATGACGGAAAATTCCGTCGGAAAAGTGTTTCCGACGGATTTCAGTCAGAAAAGGTGGTTTTTCCTACCAAGCCGTTTCCGACAACCACTTCCGACGGAATTCCGTCGGACACCCCTTTTGGACGGATTTCAGGATGTTTCCGACGGAATTTTTCCGTCGAAAATGGGCTGTTTTCTAGTAGTGTTTGACTACTTGTGCATATCTTATGTGTGATTAAGCTAACTGTTTGTTTGACTTGTGTTTAATAACAAGTCTAAATAAACTGATTAATGACTAAAGGACTTTGCTTAATTAATTAATTAATTTGGATTATTAAAGTCTAATAATACTTGACTTAACATGACTTAGCACGACTTTAGGTTCACCCTTTTCGAGCAGAACACTAGAAACAGGTTCAAACCGACGTTTCATTTATGACGCTGAGGTATGGCTTGTGGTGCGAACCGTCAAGGTTCATCGCGACATGGCTTTGTCGCAACGCGACAGTTCCATTAGTCACGCGATGGTCCAATTTCTTGCTCTTGTCTTCGCGTCGAGTCTAATTGATTAATTAATTAAGTAACCGAGTCATAATTTGGTCTTTAATTGAGTCTAAGCAAATAGTCCCATGGTCTTACACAAGCGTCAAGCATGTCACTTTCACTCACTAATCAATAGCACACACTTTGTATATGAGTTTCACCATGACCAATGTCTAAGAGTCTTGTGTATGTGTTTTCCGTCATTTTTTTAGGGGATTAAGTCGGATATTATATCCTCCCAACATAACTATGTTGTTTTAAACCATAACTTGATTTGTAACTTGATTCCCAAAATAAGCACCCATTTTTTGCCTTTTGTCTTTTAAACCAATAAAAGTCAAGGTCAATTTGAGTCCAGTCATTAAGTCAATGGTTTAATATTACAACACTTGGTCAAGAAGAGAAAGGCGTTTAACCAAGGATAACACGTTTGTTCAAGTTCTACTCTTCGATAAACCAATCCGGCACAGAAGAAAGTTCGTGATCATGGACACTCAAGAAGAAGTTGATGAGTTGAGACAAAACATGGCTAACCTTACTGAGATGATGAAGACTCTTGCTCTTCAAGTCAATGACCCTACCAAGCAACTTTAGCTTGAGTGCATGGAAGAGAGCCTTAACAAAATTTCCAATGACTACAAGTTTCAGGGAATTAGCTCACAAGGGGTCTTAGTGGACAAGGAACTTTTTTCGTAGAAGTTCAATGCCATTGACGTCCCTAAGTTCAAGCCAACTGATAACCCCTACTCTCACTTGAGGGCTTTTGAGACCATAATGAGCATCAAGGTGGTTGACAAGAAGATCTTTCCTTCGCTTTTCTCACTATCACTTGAAACCATTTGTCAACAATGGTTTTTCTCTCTAGACAAGGAGAAGACTTTTTCTTGGGAAGCCATTACAAAGGCTTTCATAGATAGGTACAAGTGCAACATATAAGTCGAAACTGACCACAGGGAGCTCGAAATGCTGAAACAGAAGGAAAACGAAGGGTTCACTTCCTTTTTCAATAAGTGGAGGGAAACTTCCGCTAAAATGGTTGAGGTCCCTATCGAAAAGGAATCTGTAAGGATGTTCATCTAGAACCTCTAAGAAAAGTATTCAAAGCACTTGAAATACCAAAGTAACTTTTCAAGGCCGTCTACAACATAGGTATCGATATTGAGGACAACCTTGCAAAACAAAAAGATGCTAACAATAACAACAACAGTGGCTGGAAAGGAAAAAAGAATGACAATCCTTCTTCTTCCAAAACCACCCACTCAAACAATGTTAACACCTTTGACTTAAATGAGGTCCTTGCCATGAATAATCAAGGGCAAAAGAAGCCAATTAGGAGAAAATTCACACCTATTGGCATGAGCTATGATACAACATTCGATCGCCTTCGTGCTAAAGGACTCATAACCCCTATTGGACCTATGGGCGATCCACCAATCGAAAGGAGGACGGCTAATTAGAACCCCAACGCGCACTGTAAGTATCACCAAGGCAGGGGCCATCCTACTGAAAATTGTTGGAAGTTGAAAGAAGCCGTTCAAGATTTGATTGACAGCAGCAAGCTTCCATTACCTCTTGCCAGTAAGAAGACAAGTATATATTAATAACTCTCCACTTTCAGACTCCTTGGCAATTTCTAATGAGGAAGACCATGTTGACCCATCACTCCTCATCTAACCAATTGAAGATACTCATGCTATTGAAGAAGAGGAGGAAACTTTCTTCGATGCCATGAGTGACTTTCCCCAAACCGAGGAACTCGCCTCTAAAGAAGAAGTATATATCCTCATGCATATAGTAAGGGAGTTAACGAAGCTACTCCACGATACCATTAGGCAAATAAAATCAGCTGAAAATAGGCACATCGTTGAAGAGATGATGCCCACTAGAACCACTGAAAGAAAGCCATTCACTTTCAATGTGGTTACACCTCCCAAAAGAAATGACAAGGTCTATACACCTATTAGGACCTCCTACGAAAAGATGTTCAAAATACTCTTCGAGAATGGAAAGATCAAACCTCTCGAGCCAAAACCATTTGAATCATTAAAAAGAACGGACATATTCTATTGTCCATACCATCAATCCGGAGGAAATACCATAAAACATTGTTTTAAATTCAAGGATCTCATCCAAGGATTCATCGACAGTAAAAGGCTTGTCCGAGCTAACCCAGAGAAGGATGTGAGTATTAATGGATTTTGGGAAAGTGATGATGAAGATGTCTACCTTAAAGATGTAGAGGAAACCCCACTCACCACAATTTATCCCGTCGATGACATTTGGGACGAGGAAGATTCATCCATAAATGTTCTCACAAGATCGGGAAGAATACAACCTACCATCATAAACCAACCTATCCCTACCACTCAACAAGTCCCAATACCACTTATAGAAGACAATGATATTGTCAAACAACTTAAGAAGACTAAGGTTGAGATGAACGTATGGAAGCTATTAGCCACATCCCACGAGTATAGGCTCGCAATAATGGACGCTTTGGCTAAAATAGGGATAAATTCAGAAACCACTCCCGAGGGATTAGCTAACTTTCTCACTAGTGATCTTCCTAGTCCCATCAACTTGATCACCTTTTCTAACAAGGACTTACCTCCTGAAGGTAACAAACATAACAAGGCCTTAAACCTCACAGTGATTTGCAAAAGGATGAACGTCCCAACGACTCTTGTAGATAATGGGTCGGCGATTAATGTTTGCCCACTCCGAATCGCAAGAATATTGGGAATAAAAGATGAATACTTGTCTCCATCAACACAAGGCATAAGAGCTTACGATAACACTCGTCGTCAACCTCTTGGGACTATCACCATGAACGTTACGGTAGGAGTCATTGAACATGCTACTACTTTTCAAGTGGTAGATATCAAAGCCTCATTCAACCTATTGTTGGACGCCCTTGGCTTCATGACCTTAAGGCCGTCCCTTCATCCCTCCATCAACAAGTCAAGGCTATAGCTGGAGGAATTCCGATCACGATCGATGCTTCCCCTATGAGAATCAAAGCGGTACGTAAACCGATCATAAATGTGGAGCATGATGAAAACGATGAAGATTTATGGGGCTTTAATGCTGAAGAGGTCTCTTTAATCGAGGGAGATGAAAAGACCCCTCTTCGCTACAACCTCCATTCAAATATGACAGTTGATGCTATTCTTTGGAGACAAGGACACTTTCCTAGAATGACTCTAGGAAAGAAGAAAGGAATAGCAAAGAAAATGGAATTACCTGGCCTCCCTAAGTTAGATACTTTTGGACTTGGTTTCGAACCAACTCAAGAGGATCTTAAGCGAGCTCGGAAAAAGTTTAATGCGCAGAGAAATGCTCGTACCCAGAAAAGAGCAATCCCAATGGATCACTACTTTATCACCCTAAATGGACAATTTATAAAAGAGGGGGAAGATTATCCATACCACGAATTCCCTAAACCCTTTGTCAAAAATGGAATAAGACAACCAGGGTTCGAAATATTTTTGGATTGCAACTTCTTAGATAAGGTCCCAACTCCTATCCACAAAGAACAAGCACCTCCATGCTTTGATTTCAATGTCATGGGTCTTCTCCTTGGCTACGAGAAAAATGAGACAAAGCGTGTCGATGACAACTCCGCGCTTATCCAAACGGTGTTGCAAAATGAAAACTTTGACCCCTCGAAACTCATCACTCCGACAGAAGGATTAGTTTAAGGATGGCGAAATACCGTGAAGGTTACTACACCAAGTGGAAGAAGAATCTCTATCACTACAGGACAAGGACCAATGTTCGATGAGTCTAAATCGACTGAGTCTGAATTTGAGTCTTCTGTTATCGAGTCCTCTAAGTCTCCTATAGTTGCATCTCCTTCTATTTCTCCTAGTTTAGAGCCTACTCCTAGGATAGTCAGTAGTTAATTCCCAACGGACATTTCTCTCTTTGATGTAATGGTTTTTTAATATAATAATATGTCTTCTTCCGCTTACTCCTCGTGTCATTCTCTTACCCAAGATGATGAGCATTGCTTTGTTAACAACGAAAATGATAAAGAAATAATTAAAGCAGTGGAAACACTTGAAATAAAACACCGATAATTGAGGATATCGAAACGGTTAATATCTCAAAAGATCCAACAACTAAAAGAGAAGTTAAAATTGGTTTGACTCTTAATAAAGAAGAAAGAACCGATTTAATTGATCTGTTAAAAGAATATATCGATGTTTTTGCCTGGTCATATGAAGATATGCCAGGAATAACCAGTAACTGGGGGTCTGTGGCTGACCGATATTGCACACCATCATTTAGCTATTGCAATTCTTTTCCTGATAGCGGGTCACATGTATAGAACGAACTGGGGCATTGGTCACGGTCTAAAAGATATTTTAGAGGCTCATAAAGGTCCATTTACAGGCCAGGGACATAAAGGCCTATATGAGATCTTAACAACGTCATGGCATGCTCAACTATCTCTTAACCTAGCTATGTTAGGCTCTTTAACCATCGTTGTAGCCCACCATATGTATTCGATGCCCTCCAACACGGCGAACAAACAAGAGAGGGGACATGGGATCTCCTCGACCATTCCGGAATGAGTGAGCTTTTGTATCAGTACTGAAGAATCCGGTTATCGACTCGGCCAATACTAAAACCAGACATGTCCTTGATCCTCCCAATATCGTCCTCCTCCATGTCGATAGGCATTTCAGGTTCCGGAGCGCTCACGTTTATAATAGACCCCGGGGGAATAAGGGTAGAGAAATTTCTCAACACACTATACCACTAATTCCAGGAATAAAACCTGTAAAACAAAAGTTACGTCGAATGAAACCCGACGTAGCTCTTAAGATAAAAGAAGAAGTTCAAAAACAAATAAGTGCAGATTTTATCAAAGTATCCAAATACCCCGAATGGGTTGCTAACGTGGTACCAGTTCCTAAAAAGATGGTAGGGTAAGAATGTGTGTCGACTATAGAGATCTAAATAAGGCAAGTCCAAAGGACGACTTCCCTTTACCACACATCGATATTCTGGTAGATAACATAGCCAATCACGCGCTTTTCTCATTCATGGATGGGTGCACAGGTTATAACTAGATCCTCATGGCCGAAGAAGATATGGAAAGGACTACCTTCACAACACCTTGGGGCACTTACTGTTACACAGTGATGCCATTCGGATTGAAAAACGCGGGTGCCACTTACCAAAGAGCAGCAACTGCCTTACTCCATGACATGATGCATAAAGAGGTTGAAGTATATGTGGACGATATGATTGTAAAATCAAAAGACCGTCCAGGACACCAAGTAGCCTTAAGAAAATTCTTCGAAATACTAAGGAAATATAACATGAGGCTAAACCCAGCTAAGTGTGCTTTCGGAGTCACCGTAGGAAAACTCTTAGGGTATGTCATTAGCTCTAGAGGAATAGAGATAGATCTAACCAAAATCAAGGCAATCATGTCAATGCGCTGCCCAAGACCGAGAAACAGATTTGAGGATTTATTGGCCGGTTGCAATACATAAGTATGTTCATATCTAAACTCACCACGATATGTGAACCAATATTCAAGAAACTAAAAAAGAACGTGACGGTAATATGGGACAAAGAATGTCAAAAATCCTTTGATAAGATCAAAGCCTATCTCGCTAATCCTCCCATGTTAGCACCCACACTTCCAGGAATCCTTCTTCTCCTATACTTAACGGTTACCAAAGAAACAATGGGAGTTATGCTCGCGCAAGAAGTAGAAGACAAGGAAAATGCCATTTACTATCTAAGTAAGAAGATGTTCAAGTATGAAGTAGCTACACACCTCTTGAAAAGTTGTGCCTTGCACTTATGTGGGCCACAACCAAGCTAAGACACTAAATGCTCGTCCATACAATATATGTAGTATCTCGAATGGATCCCATTAAGTACCTTTTTGAGAAATCCACACTCAACGGGCGAATATCTAGATGGATAGTCAACTAAGCCCAATTTGATGTAAGATTCATGCCTCAAAAAGCCATTAAAGGATCGGTGATTTTAGATTTCTTAGCAGAATTCCCGATCGAAGGCTCAACGCCAATGATGAAAATGACTTCCCGGATGAAGACTTAATGCTCACGAAAGAAGATACTTGGACATTATATTTCGGTGGAGCATCAAACCAGAAGGGATGTGGTGTAAGAGTCCTATTGGTATCACTTAAGGAAGAACACGTCCCAATCTCAATCAAGCTAGATTTTGACGTTACCAATAATGCAGCGTAATATGAAGCATGTGTTGTAGGCCTCCAAACTGCTTTGGCATTGGGAGTGAAGACACTTTGAATATTTGGAGATTCTTCCCTCGTTATTAACCAAATCTTCAAAAGTTGGAAAGTAAGAAGTGAAAGTTTGGCTCCTTTACCAAACATATTTGGAAACACTTGCCAATCAACTCGAGAAAGTAGAATACACCTACTTACCAAGAGAAGAGAATCAGTTTGCTGATGCCTTGGCAAGACTAGCTTCGATGGTTAGGATTCCTAAGAAAATTGAATAAATGCCTCTAACAATAGAGAAAAGACATAAACAAGCTTACATTTAAGCTATCGAAGATGAAGAAATAGTCCAAGAGGAGGAAGAGGAAGAACCTTGGTATACCGACATCCTCAATTATGTCACCAAAGGGGAACACCCACCTCATGCTGACAAAAGAGCTAAACGCGCTCTAAGACTTTTGGCTTCCCAATTCATGATCATAAATGATGAGTTGCACAAAAGGGTACCTAAAGGTAGAGCTCTCCAATGCGTAGGCAGAAAAGAAGCTCAAAGGGCAATAAAGATAATTCACGAAGGAGCATGTGGAACCCATATGAATGGAAAAATGCTAGTCCAAAAGATAATGCGACAAGGATATTATTGGACTACCATGAATAGGGACTGTCATAAATATATGAAAAGATGCCCTAAATGCCAAATATACGCTAACTTACAACATGTTCCACCATCCCTCCTTTATACCTATACATCTCCATGGCCATTCTCAACATGGGGAATAGATATCACTGGAAAAATAACCCCTCTTGGGACAGAAGGCCATGAATACATCCTCGTTGCAATAGACTACTTTACAAAATGGCTTGAAGCAGCCTCATATGCAAAACTCACGGCAAAACATGTAGCACTCTTTATCGAAAGAAATATCATGTGTCGATATGGAGTCCCACATGAGATGATAGGTGACAATGGAATTCACTTTCAAGCAGAATGCGAAGAATTTCTTTAAAAGTATGACATTCAACATTATCACTCTTCTCCATACAGACCTCAAGCAAGTGGTGCACTAGAAGCAACTAATAAAAACTTAAAAGTTATAATTGAAAAGATGACTGAAAACTACAAGGATTGGCCTGACAAACTCCATTTCGCTCTTTGGGGTTATCGCACGTCAATCCGTTCATCTACAGGAAATACGCCATTTTCCCTATTCTATAGAATGGATGCCGTGTAACCTATAGAATTGGAAATACCTTCCTTAGTGCATTGGGTGATGATGATGATGATATGTTGTATCAATATTATATGTTGCTTATTTTTATTGTTATTTCTTGATCATGCCCTCTCTTGCAGGTTTAAAGGGAATTTGTATTTGAAATCACGCTTAATAAGATAATTAATAATTTTATTTAGGTTAATATGATTTTAATTCAAGTGATTGCTAATAATAGATTTGTTTGTGCATTAATTGTCAACCAACATAGATTAAACATGTTTAGGATTTATATATTGATTGTATGTTGATTGAAAAACGCACATGAATATGAGATGAACAAAGTAGAGGCATATTTAAGGCAGGTTCAATCTCTTTTAGGTTGGATTTGTACCTTTATCCCCGAATATACAGTCATGGTTCAGGACCACTATGGACTTAGTGATCACTGTGATCGTGAATGGTTTACAAGTTCCTAAAACTTGTTTGCGACTCTTTTGCTCTAGCTTCTTTCCCTTCGGACGCCATCATGCTTGAATGCATGATCATAGTGGGGCTCAAGTTTGGGATGCTTGAAATTTCCCTACACAGTCGAAAATGGAAAGTGGAGCAAGTATTAAAAAATGGAGAGAGTATAAGAGTTTGTGTATGTGTTTTGAGTATCTTGCAAATAATCGACAAAGTTGCACCTTGTACACACGTTATTTGATGTACTTAAAATAATTGTCAGGGGAATAAAATTTGCTCAAAATTGCTCCATTTTCAAGGTGTATCTTTAATGGAAAAAATGAAGATAAAATATATTATTCATTATGATTTATAATGTGTTAAATATTCATCTAAAATGAACTATATGTTCACTTTATTTTTATCAAATGATTGCCCTAGAAGTAGCACGATAAGGCCTATCCAAAATGATGGGAATTCTCTCATCTTCATCCATTTCTAACAAATAGAAGTCAATGGGAAAGGTGAACTTGTCAACTCTAAAAGGGATGTCTTCCACTTTCCCTATGGGCAACTTGATAGAACGATCCGCAAGTTGGAGGGTGATGTTTGTTGGAGAAAGCTAAGGTTGCCTACACCTAGCTTTTGGTAAACCGAAAAAGACATAAGACTTACACTTGCAACCAAATCACACAAGGTATTCCCAGATTACCCCAAGTTAGACTCACCACTAGTTGAGTCAACTCTTCTCCACTGATTCACCACCAATTGTATCTCAGCCTGCTTCATTAGTGCATCTTATTTCTATAGCCTCATCATCGACTTCACTACTGGTGGCAATAATATGACATCAAGATAACAAAGCACCACAGTACGATGATTGAAAACATTAGCCACCAAGGATCGAAGAAAATAATCTATTGGAGGTTAATCTAGAAAATTCTAGATGTGCAATAAAAAATCTTGAATACAGTAGCAAACTCAAGTGATGTTGTATCTAGAAATATCTTGTAAAATATCAAAAATATGTGAGGTAGAAATATCTAGAAATATGTAATATTAGACAAGTGTAGAAAAATTTAGAGAATAGTAAACAACAATTATAAAATTGTAAAATTTAGGATGAAATTTATGAAATTATAAAATTATTGTATGACATTCGGGTCCATTAAACTTCCATGTGTGCCCAATTCTATCATGGTATCAGAGCGGGAACGTGATTACAAAGAGTTTGAAGACCGAAGGCCCAAGCTATGAAAGATCTCAAAATCGACATTGAAGAGGATGTTGATCAAGAGTAAAGCAAAGGTATGAGATTGTGAAGATTTTTGGAGAAATATCAAAATAGAAAATTTAAGTTGAAGGAACATTTGACTGAAAAACCAAGATTAAACTACATCTTAATAAGTTATTAGAGTTTTCTAATGACAAGAGCATTATCGGAGATGGTAGTACCAACCAAGCAAAATTGTTGGTAACATGTGTACCAACGAGAAAGTTACAATTACGAGGAGCAAGTTGGTAACACGGGTACCAACACAAAACATTAAAGATCAACAAGATTTGATGAAGAAATAAAATTGAAATAGTTGATAACATGAGTACCAACACTAAACATCAACAATATAGGTAGAAACTGAAGCAAGTCAAGAAAAGGTTGGCAACATGGGCAAATGCGGAAAATCAAATTTGAAACCCTTCAATGAAAATTTTCAATATTAAGGGGAGGTTTAGAGATTAATCTAGAAAAATTTAGATGTATGTGCAATGAAAAATCTTAAATGGACAAGAAAAATCAACTGATATTGTATCTAAAAAGATCTTGCAAAATATCAAAGATATGTGATGTAGATTTATCTAGAAACATGTAATGAGGGAGAGGGATAGCTCAAGTGGTTAGAGCTTCCCTTCCGATTCCAGGAGATCCTGAAATCGATTCTCACCCCCGTCCTTTGTGGCTCTCTAAACACCAAAAAAAAAAAAAAAAAAAAAAAAACTAGAAACATCTAATATTAGACAAGTGTAGAAAAATAGGTGAGGTAATCAAGAGACAACTAATTGTTGATAGAAACTAAGGGTTCTATCTTTGTGCAATTTATGATGAAATTTATGAAATTTTAAAATTATTGTATGACATTCGGGTCCATTAAACTTACGCGTGTCCCAATTTCTATCGGAATCAGCAAAGCTATTCGAGAATCCGATCTGCAACCGATATAAATACTATGTATTTAGATATCCAATCTAAGTTTTCAGAAAAAGAGGATATCAAATGCGGATTTGGATATTGACTTTCAAATTTTATGATATCCAATACCCGAAATATAAAGACTGAAATAGTAAAATATAAATAAAATATATTGTAAATATAAAACTAACCATGTATTATTAACTTTATTATATTATTCTTAATTTTTTTATGTTAATTTTTATTGCAAAAGACTATTATGTTGTTAAAATATGTTGTACAACGTAGCAATAAAAAAGCGATAAAATTAGTAAAATTTAGAAAATAATCATAATCAATTTTAATTAATATTGGATAATGCATTTGGATATCTGAAATTTTCGGATCGAATTTGGATGAGTTTTTGATATCCAATTCGTGAACAGGCCTATCGATAACCTCACCTTCTTCGTTCAACGGAGTAAGGCTTGGAGAATGTTGTGAAGGGTATCTTGTGCGGTGGCAGAGATGCAGTGGTGGTAATGGAGGAAGAAGACAAAGATCGGAAGCTAGGGTAAGCGGCGGTCCAGCTATCTGCACTAGGGTGAAGCTTAGAAATTGCGATCATAGAGTACTCCCTAGGCTCCAATTCCTACCAATAGAGCTAGACATTCAACATGGAATTCATCAATGCCTCATTTATATGACAGTTATAACATTATTATGTCATTAGTTTGGAGCAACGATCACACCGGTGCAGACTTCCCCATATTTATAAAGTAGTAATCTAGCACATATACTTCATATTTACTCATCTTATTCCACAAGCAGAAAACACTACAACTGTCATCTTTCAGCATTATCCATATTCCATAAGGCAGAAAATACTACAAATGCCCTTCTTATTTGTTGTTCTTTGTTTTCTACTAGTATGATTAAATCTGTACGAGATAAAATCTTAACATTCTGCGATAGTTGACTACAACAAGCTGGTACATTTTCAACATTCACCATACCGCTTCTTTCAGGAGAATTGCAGTAGCAGTCCTGATACAAGTGGCCTAAACTGCAAATAAAAAAAAGTTGGAGATGACAGTTCAGTTAGTAAAGAACTGGGAATTAATAGTCACAACCTATTTTTGGATAGTAATGGTTTCAAATTATATACTAGAATATAATTTGAAACCATTAGTCACAAAACCTATTTTAGGATAGTCTGAGAAAGCTGTCACCTTCCCTGATATAGTAATGGTTTCAAATTATATACTAGAATATAGCCAGCTAAACTAAAAATGATCAGGATAAGATTAATATGATCTAAAAGGGTCCTTCTGTGAAAACACATCATATCCTGATCCATGTTTGCCTGTTGGGTATGGGTATTGTGATAAGTCTGATAACTAATGTTGGAGGTGAAATTGATTAATATAAAAGAGAAGATGCATAGCCTTAAAGTGCTAGTTGAATGTATTACAACATTAAAAGTCAGATTTATATACATAATTAAAACAAACAGTAGGATTAAGAAACAGAAAGTCAGATTGAAGCTAATGCATTGGAGATAATGCAGATGGAAAGCACAAGTCTTAATGAACAAAATGTTGAATCAAAATAACAGAGCATTAGAAATGAAGATTTAACAAGAATTTAAATTCATTTCAAGTATACTTCCTTAGTTCCTTGGCCTTTACTCCTCTGTGGTACCCAAGACTTGCAATTGAATCCCATCTACTTCCTTGGCCTTTGTGCTCTTTCAACTTTTAACACCAAAAAACAAACAATATACTCCGTGCATATATATTTTTTATTTGTTGATATTAACTAATCTAACAGTAATTTACGCTTTCATTTTTACATGTATCCTAAAAAGGAAATGAGGTCGTATTAGGTGCATGAGTATCAATTTTCTCACAAAGGATGATAATCTCTCAATTCCATTTGGTCATCATTCGGATTCTGACATATATATTTGGGTGGTTATTCACTGCTAAAGCCACTATCCTAGTTGCATAAGTTGAGCATTTGAACCTTTCAACAAGCTGAGAAGTTTAACAACGTTTCCTGGGACACACATTAGCACATTAGTTACACTTCCATACAACCAAATGACAAATTCACTTTTATATTGGCCAGTCATTGCTAGTGTGGTGACTAAGTTTGTCCCATGCCTTTCCCCTGATACACAACTTGATGACCTAACTCCAAAACATCATATCCCAACAACAAATCCATAACTAATGTCCTATATTTTAAGCAGTACACCATTCCGCCATCCTCTTTGAGTTGAACTCAAAGTATAATTGATACTAACATAACTACTTTTGGAGGAATAACTCAATGGCTTTGCAAAAAGATCATAGATTCGTACCACCTCCAACTGAATAAGAAATACAAACATAATTGACTTGCCACTCTCTACTTCCAAAGTTGAACCTATATTCCAATTTATCCTTCAAATTGAGCAGCGGGGGAGGTCGGGGTTCACTTTCTGGATCTGCAATTCGTTTCTTCAACTCTAAATTTAATGGGTTTCTAGCAAATTCTCCACATCTATATTCGACCCCTTCATACATTAGAGTAGAAGGTTACATCATTGCTGTTGAATCTTGACCTTCGTTCAAAACTTGTTATTTCTGTTCTTTCTATATTAGATCCCCCCCCCCCCCCCTACCCCCCCCAAAAAAAAAATTAAATAAATAAATAAATCAATTAATAAAAAAAAACAAATAAAAAAAGCCACCCAACTTTCCTCAAGGATACTCCTTTAACTAATTTTTTGCACAACACTATTAATTTGAGGAATTGAAAATAATCACACCATCTTATAGTACCAGAAGTTTGAGGCCACACGCTTTGTTATCGATTAGTAAATTAGTAGTGCTAGAATCAAATTCAGTTAGATTTACGAAGGTTTCTGACAGAAATTCTTCATCTTAGGCTCCATGTATGAATATTCTCTTCATTCAAGTATATTTTACTGATATGAAGATCAATCAACTAACCTAGGATTTGGCGTTATCTGGGGCATCTGGTTGTTTTCCTGGCTCAGCACTCTGAAACGCTGGTAGTTCAGAATAAGCACCATTTAACTTCTCTAATAATGGGAACTCGGCCTGAGAACATTCCAAGAAAATAGATAGTTAGGACTTTACAGGAAATTAATAAGTACCATTATATAAATCAATGGCAATCCTTAGTACACAAAAAAAGAACACTTTTACTATGAAACATGAACAAAATAATATGAAGTTGAAAAAAGCTAATAATACCATGTTTATGTTGAATCTCTTAACTGCTCCTGCAATTTGGGGAGCTAGGAACAAGTCCGCCTGCATATAGTCAAATAATCTGCATTACATTACTGAAACGACCATAGGTGATAGGTCCATGCGTCCATCAAATATCAGACCTTCATCTACCATAAACTAACCGTCTCACTCGAGAAGCAGGGGCCTTGATGTATAAAATTAAGCGCTATCCTCAACCCACCCCCCCCCCACAAAAAAAAAAAAAAAAAAAAGGAGAATAGGATAAATGCTCAACAATAGAAATGTTATCAGATTGCAATTCTATTTTATAACTGAATGCTAGCAGGAGAGACCGAGAGACAAACCAAGGCAACTTCATCCCCAGTAGCATATTTGCCAGTGTGTTCAGCTAATAGCTTCTCCAATGCTGAAGTTAAAAGCAAAATGGAAAACAATTAAGGATCAAACCGATATCATTGCCACATGAAACTCAAAATTTTGTCACAGCATGCATTGACTGGTGAAAGTTTGCACATAGTTGACAACATTTTTTGTCAATTCGAAAGATGTACACCAACTTCTTCAACCATTCTTTGGACATGAGGTAAAATACATAATGAAAAGTAAACAGATCAAAGCCAAGCTGAATTTAGGGCAAAACAATCATTTATAAACATGCCCATTCCCAACTCATCTATACTAGCTCCTCGGTAAGTGAAAACAAAAAGTAGAGTAACAGTGGCAGTTGTAAGATTAGAAATTTAATTATACGAAGTAATTCCCATTTGCTTGGACAACCAATAACTGGATAACTATCTTAATTTAGTAAATTGTGGCCAAATTAAGTTAATAGGCCTCTTTGGATTTTAGAATAAATTTCTGGCAAGAGAGCAAGTTAAATAGTGTCTTAGGTATTTTAGTAGTCATTATCATACCTTGGTACTCCTTTCCACTCTTACATAAACATGTGGGTGAGCCCATATTATTTCCGATCTGCTTTATTTACAAGTTCTTTTCATTTCAGTCTATTATAATAGAAGTGAGAATCAAGCTAGATCCTTGGTCGTCCATGCCAAATAGGCATTGTTCTCATAATCACAAGTTCACAACTAACACTGGTCTCACAGAAGTTAGACAACACAATGGCTTTGCAACTCTATAGTGGTTAGAGGTGAATTTGTGATTTGTACTTTGACAAATTATCTACTCTTACTGCTTTATTTCATTGTTTGTGTCAGCATTCAAGCATATATAGTTCCCAGCAACTTCTGGGCCATGACACAGTATCATGTATATAGCAGATATATATATCTTCAGACTACAACATATCTGAAAAAGGGCATGATTCAAATGAGAACAGTGGTTCTTGATATAAGCAAGCCTGATGCAATTATATCATGCAAGAATATTGAATCTTAGAGCAGAAGGGAAAATAATCTAATAAAAAAGAACAAAGCAACACCACAGTTCTTGAGAATGGCTCTTTTCAAACAAAAAAAACTTCTGTAAGAGTAGCAAGTAAAGGCTAACCAGCAAAGCCTTTTTTGATATGATGTTGCACCCAAGAAAGCCTTTCATCAGAACCAAGTTTTTCTTCAATATACTTCTGCATTCAGAGAAAATGCATCATATTTGCTTATCTACAATGTAAGAAGAAAAAAATGGTACGGTAAAGAACAGAAAAATATAGCAAATAATGGAAAACACATTAGTACTAACCGCTACAGCTAAGTTCTGGAAAGGTTGTATGTTTGAAGCCACAATATTTGCAGCCTAGAAAACAGAGAGACAAAAGTTAGATGGGATTTTAAAATAAGTACTCTTACCATAAAACATCACATTATTTAACCTTTTCAGCAACACATTTTGGCCCCCTAACTTGCAAACAGGGGTGGGTGAAGATAAGAAATGTTTGCACGTCAACAAAAGCCTGGACTACTAGGCCAGCCATTTCACATGGATACATCCTTCACCCAGCCTGTATCCGGCCTTACTCTATTATTATACACTTACACTCCCTTCTTTTCATAAAGAATTGCATAATTTTCTATTTTGGATGTCCAAAATTAATTTGAACATTGCTTTTCATGTTACTCTCTCTACCCACTTTCTCTTAATCTTGATTTCCGTACAAAAAGGAACCAGGTTTACTGAATTCCACACTAACAGAAGAAGGATTATTTTAGATGAAAAGGTGAAATTTTCATGTGCACATAGCCGACATAGGTATAGTAGCAGAATGCTCCTAAAAAGCCTACAAAAGTCGGAAATATTGAATTTAATTGCAACGTCACAATAGTTAACAAGAAAACTATCAGCAATTGATGACAAGGTTATTGCTAATTTAACTTTTGGCGTATAGACACATAAAAGAACAGAGACAAAAAAAGAAATGTTTAAAAATAAATATATATAAATAAATACAACAAATACATAAACACATAAAGAGATACTTGATAATCAACGATTTTATAATTTATCTGGGGAGATGCAGCCTGCATATTTTATAATATAGAAAGACAAAAGATATACACTACATAAACTAGCACAAGATTGAAAAAGTAATGAAACAAAGAACCGTGGAGAGAGGGAGGGAGAGAGAGAGAGAGAGAGAGAGAGTGACAGCGACAATAATGACATTCAAATGATTATGACATTTGTTTATAATGAAAACTGTTAGAAAAACTAGCAAGTGCAACCAGTATATACCCAATTGATGTTTGCCTCAACACAAGACTACAAGAGAGTGAATTAATTTCTATCAGACCATACTAACATAGTAACAGCTTATACATGACACAAAATATGCAATCAAATTACCAAGTTTAGTGAAAAAACATATGCTACACCTGGTAATTGATGGCTCTTTTCTGAAGATTCCAGGGCAACAATGGATGCTGTGGGTACTTCTCTTCTAGATACTGCGTATTGAATTATGAAGCTTCTTTAGTAAATACTTTAAAATGCTAGAATAAGAGCTACAAACTCTCATCTTGAATAATATGACAGCGTATACTGACCATTATGATAGCAAATGAATCTGCAGTCACAATATCCTCATCCACCAACACCGGCACATAACCAAGAGGATTCAATTTTTGAAACTCTAACAATAAAAAAAATAAAAAATAAATAAAAAATAAAAAAAAATAAAAAGTGAAAAGGAATCATTGCACCCACAATGCATTGTTGACACTAAGAAAAAGCACTATCAATTCTATATATAATTGAAAAATAAAAATATAAAAATAAAGAGTTAACTAGTGTGCAATCTGTGCATTACCCTAAGGCCGGAAAAGTTAAATGCATGTCTCTCACAGCTTCTATATCTCAATTATATAAGGGAAGGGGTGAGGGATGAGTAAAAGGTTGGTGCCAATTTATGAACTACCCATAATGCCCCTTCTTCTCTAATATAAAATTAAAAATTAATGTATAAAAACAATTATGATTGCAAATATTGATTTTCAGAAATCATCACAAAATTTATTTAACCTTAGCAGAGATAGCTAGCAATAATTGAAAGAGACAATGTTACATATATTGGTTGCCTTAAATGAAGATAAATATTCCGGTTCCATATCTACTAACCTAAAGGGTAAGGGCATTACTAACATCTTGCCATGTACATAATAGAATTCCTTATAAGGAAAATGAAGTTATCTCCATACAATATTTGGAGAAAAAAAAAAAAATGTCATTAGTTATTATAGAGTTTGGGGTGACAGCCTTGTTATAAGGTCCCTAACCCTAAAAAACCTAATTTAGGTCAGCTTCGAAAAGTAATTTTGTGGGATATGTGAAAATTTGAAAGGCTTATAGGCTTTTTGGTTTTGGACTCAAATGTTAAGGAATATGAGACTCATTTTTCAAATAAAATTATAATGTGATTCCAAAAGTGTTGATGAGTCATTGCAAACATCATGAATAGAATTAAATTCTAATCCTATTCATATGAATGCAAGGACAATTCCAAATGTTTCTAGGATTTATATAAGAAGGGTAAGAGCTAAAAAAGTGATGAATTTGGAGTAGGATTTCATCAAACCCCAGGATATAGTGGAGGGATACAAAGAAGTTAATACCAATAAAATTCTTATGATTCTCAATGTGGAAGTTGAGAATGATGAACCAAAGACATGCAGCATTTAAAAGGAAGCAATAAATGATAAGATAAGAGTCTTTAATGACTAATATGAATGGGACTTATCAAATTTGCCTCCTAGTTCCAAAGGTGAAAAGAATGTTAATGATTATTCAATACAAATTTTCAGACAAGGCTCTACACAAAGAGATAGAGTATTATAATGCACATACTCATAGCTAGAATTGGATACATTAGGTATTGTTAGTTTTAACTTATTTATTTGGTTTGCATGCTCATCAAATGAATGTAAAAACAATAATTTTAAATGGGGATTTGGATGAAGAGGTGTACATGAAGCAGCCATAAGGGTTCGTAAGCAGAAATGTTGTAAATTACTCAATTGAAACAGGCTCCAAAGCAATGTTATGAGAAATTTGACTATGTAATTTTTTTCTTATAGTCTCATGGTTATATGCATAACTTTGGACAAATTATATATTCTACATTTACAAAGGGTTTTGATATCATTTTATGTCTTTATGTTGATGATATATTGAATTTTGGTACAAACATGAGAGGCATAAATACAACCAAGCATAATTTAAGTTCTTGCTTTAAAATGCATGACTTAATGAGGTGGATATGATTTTGGGTATCAAAGTTAGAAGACAAGGTGGAGGGAGCAACCTCCTCCCTTTACTGTGGTGAGCGTGGATGCAAATACCACCTTGTGTTGTGCCTCCTTTTTCTTATCCAACTCAACCATGGGGTAAGCAATTTGGGCAAACCAAGCAACCTAGCATGTTCAGCTAAGGATCACAACAAAAGTAATAGCACAAGCAAAAACAGACACGTAACTCTGTTCACACCAACTAACATCGAATCATCAAGCTTCTTCTTACTTACATTACCATCTCCAATCTCAAGCTTCTTCTTACTTACACTACCATCTCCAATCTCAAGCTTCTTCTTACTAACTTACTTAAACTACCATCTCCAATCTCAAGCTTCTTCTTACTCTCGCATGCCACAAATCAAAACACCACTAATCCGACTCCTTTGGCCCATACTCCAACCACCCTCCTCTAGCCCACTTGCCACCCTCTCCTACACCTACAATACCTCCTCTGTACAATACCTCCTCCATCAGAATTAAAACACCACTAATCCGACTCCTTTGGCCCATACTCCAACCACCCTCCTTCTCTAGCCCACTTGCCACCCTCTCCTACGCCTTCTACTCCACACATTGACAAACAACAGCCCACATGACATTACATTTACATCCCATCCCACCAAATTACAAACCAACATCCGATAACCCAATCCAATATAGTATATAATATATAGTATATATAAGCCCGATCCAAAGTATAAAACAAATGAAGCTCATAATACCACACTTACAAAACCTCCTACCCTGTGTAACCCGTTAACTGCCTTTCATGACCTGAATTGAAAATTAAGTATAGATGATAAATTTAATGCTCTACTTAAAAATAAGACATGGGATTTAGTGCCCTCATCCACCGGATGTTAACATCAATCTCTTTGTGTGTGTTTACTCGTAATGAAAAATCAGATGGTTATTTTGAAAGGCATAAAGCCTATCTTATAGTTGATGGTAAAACGCAATAGGTTGGCATTAATTGTGGAGAAACATTTAGTCAAGTGGTTAAACTAGTAACCTTTGGACAATATCTCCATTGTGAAAAAAAACAGGCAAATTAATTAGTTCAATGTCAAGAACATGTTTCTAAATGGTGAGTTGAAAAAGACGGTAAATATGTACTGACTTATGGGCTTCGAGATTCGGACATCCGCATAATGTCTATTAACTCAAAAGTCTTTGTATGGACTTAAACAAGCCCCTAGGGCAAGGTACAAGAAGTTTGTTGATTTTGTTTCCATCATCAGTTTCACTAAAAGAAATCAAACAATTCTTTATTATTTAGAGGAATAGGTGTGATATGGCATTTATATTGTTGTATGTTGATGATATTATATTGACTGCTTCCTCTAATACTTTGCTAAAATATATCATGGCTAGTCTTACCTTTGAGTCTGCAATGAAGGAATTGGATCCTTTGAATATTTTTTGGGCATTATTGAAACACGACACAAATGTGGCTTATTTCTGTCACAACAATAATATCTTGAAGATTTATGGTATCCTACAACCAAACTTTACTCCGATTGACACTAAACCGAAGGTCAGTACAAAAATAGGTAGTGTAATCTTGTCAATGTTGTACAATATATCTTTGTTGCGAGGTATGATATGTTGTCCAACAAGTTTGTCTACATATTCATGATCCTTGAGATGGGCATATGAATGCTCCAAAGCGCATCATAAGCTATGAGCTTATGATTAGGGCACTTTAGATCTTGATTTACATATGTATCCTTCGAATCTTGTGATTGGAAGGATTTCCTATTAAACGATCAACATTGGGTTATAGTGTGTTTTTGGGTGACAATCTGATCTCATGGTCATCCAAACACCAACGTATGCTATCTCATTCTAGTGCATAGGCGATAGGCCAAATAAAGGGAAGTAACAAATGTTGTTTGAGAGTGTGCAATCTACTATTAGAGCTACATTATCTGGTTAGTAAAGCTAAGTTGGTTTATTCCAATGATGTAAACGTCATTTAACTTCCATGAACCCCGTTCAACACCATTACACAAAGCACATTGAAATGGATATTAACTTGGAAACATTGACAAGAATAATCCCAACTTTGCCTCATTCACCCAAATAATCCCAACTTTCGATTATTTTTTAATAATCCGAACTTTAATATGAATTTATTTCCAATAGTCCTAACCGGTCATCTAACTTGTTATAACAAATTACCTGACATGACACGTGTCGGCACCTTATTGGTTAAAAAAAAAATTAAGTTTTTTAAAGAAAAAAAAAATATTATAATAATTAGTTAAAAAAACCACCTCCACTAACCAAACCACCTTCCTAGTTCCCACCACCCACCACACTAGCCGGACCCCTGCCCCCTTACACCGGCCGATCCCAGACCCCTCTCCCACCGCGCCGCCCGCCAACCCCCTCCTCCACAAATTTCCAGTCCCGATCCCGGCCCGTTTCCCTTCCCCCGTCCCGCCGATTCCGCCCCCATCCCCTTCCCCATCCCGATTTCGGCCTCCCTTCCCTTCCCTTTTTCCAATTCCGCCCTCAGTGCTCTCACTATCACCGCCCTAAAAACACGAGTTTGGGTGGTTATGGGTGGGATTTCGGGTTCCGGTGGTTGTAATGGGGTTTCAAGTTTGGTGGTTGTAAGGTGGAAGCTTTCGAGTCAGGTTGGTTGTGGTAGGGGTGATGTTTTGGTTACGGTGGTTGTAGTAAGGGATGGGTGTGGGGCTGGTGGCTCACGGGAGATAGGGCTGTGGAGGTGGCTGGGTTGGTGTTGATGGTGGGTGCAATTTTAATTTGGTTTTTTTTTCTTTTTTAATTATTTTAAAAGTAATTATTTTAAAAATAGTTAGTTTTAAATTAGTTATTAATTAAGTGTTTTTTCAATGGGAAATTAATAAGTATTTTTTCTTAATATCACGTGGTGACACGTGTAAATTAAATTTTTCTTAAAAAAATTTTCCTACTTAACAAGTTAGCGGTCACTTAGGACCATTGGAAACAAATTCAAATTAAAGTTCGAAAGTTGGGATTATTTTGGGCGAATGAGACAAAGTTGGGATTATTCTAGTCAATTTTTCTTATTAACTTTGCCAGGAATAACTATTTAATCATTATCTATGTCACGTCAAATGTTCTATGGATATAAATTATTTAACATTTCCAACACTTTTTATCTTTTTTTATTTTATTTTTTATTCTGCTATCTTTTTACCATTAATAGGTATTCGGATTTACCCGATTTTGTTCTCTCACTATTAGTTGAAAAAATAGAAGCTATTTTATCTAATTATTTATATAGATAGATTTCCTTTCATTTAATGAAATGAAACAAGCACATGCCAAACATGGGGTTGTCTCTTCTTTTATTTGATGATTTTTGGAATAGTAAAGGGCGTGTTCGGCGCTAGCGTTTGTATATCTTTTAGGTAGCTTCTAGTGAGTAGCTTTTAGTAGTTTAACTCTACTTAACAAAAAATGTGAGTGTTTGGCAAATTGGTGGTTGTGGTAGCTTTTAGTGGTAGAGTTACCTTTTATGAAAAGTTAAAAATACTAGCTTTTGAAATTAGAGGTAACTTTTGAGGTATCTGTTGAAAATTTAATCTATAGTTTTAAAAATAAAATATTGATTTTTATATGTAAAATCTAGTCAACCGCTAAGAGCTTGTTGACAGCTAAAAGTTACCTATAGAGCTAACCGCTACCTTCACAGCTATATTTTACCGAACACGGCCAGTGCTCCTCTTGTTACAAGCTTACAATCACGGGAGATTACTGAATTCTTTTAATCTAGCTTTATGTTAAATAGCCGATTGGTAGCTTAACTATTAGTATTGAAATCACTACTTAGTTTTATACATATATAAATAATTCAAGTAAAAATCATCACGAAATTATATTCTTTCAGTATTTTCTTTTGTTTCCATCATTGTAATTTCTAACACGCATATCGTGCACCACGAGCTCGTTCATATTCAAAATAACAAAACATACCCAAAACAAAAGAAACACTTTGAATCTCACCGTCACTAAATTGATCTCCTTTTAGCAAATTCACAGTTTTGTACTCATAATCCAACCCTGCACCAAAATAAAAAACGTAAATATAATTAGTCCATAATTTTGCAGAATCAGAATACCAAAATTATTCAAAGAAAATTACAAATACAAATTAATTGCAATAAAAAACATAGAAAAAAGAGAGAAACCTTTCAAATTGAGAGCAATACGGACACGCCAGGCGCAAGAACTCATCCAATAGGAGTAGAGCTTCAACTTTGGTTTTTCTCTTTCATCTGAATTCGCCTATTTGTTCATCAAATTCATTTAATAACGGCAAAGTTTCAAAAAAAAAATATTAAAATTAGGCAGGAAATTTGAAATTTAATACTAATGAATTTACGATTGTATAATTTTCGAACATTAGATCAAAATTTGAAGTGAGAGAAAAGGATCTACCATGATCACTTGAACAGGGATGGAGAGTTAGGAGACTGGGAGAAAGAGTATGTAACCGATTACTGATATACGAGATTGAGTTGCTATCACTACCTCTTTTTTTAAATATTTGTTCCACTTTTCTTTTTCGACTGTTTTTAAATACTTATTTTATTTCCTTATTTAGAAAGTTTTTATATTACTTAATTCATTTCTCTCGTCTAGTGACTCAACATAAATCATATTTTATTAATTTCATATTCTCTCTCCTCCAAATCTCTACATTTCTTTTGTTTTTTATAATATTTTATTCTTCCACATACCCCATTACCTTCATATTTTATTACTTTTTCAAATTTCTCCTAAAATTTCGCACATGGAAAAATGAAGCAAGTATTTAAAAACGGAGGGAATACCTATTATAACCTCAACATTTGTATTCAATGACTATACGTCTATACAACATTTGTATAGTTTAGTCTTTTTATGTTTTAAAACATCATGACTTCATGGTTCACGAGTCATGACTAGATTAATGTAATCTTGTTGTAATTTAGGCAATTTTAATGGTACAACATACTCCCACCCTATTTGTAATCTCTCTATAAATTCACTAACCCTTGTATAAATTTTGTTCAGTTGATTCAAATGAGCAAATTTAATTTAACACAAAGCAATTTGCTCCTAATGCATATTTACCAAATTACTAGTGATTGACCGTTGTTAATTAGGTATTACATACTATCAGTTGTATACTTGTATGCAATGGGGCGTGAGCTGATTGGTTTTACAATCACTTTATTTTTTAAATGTTTAATGTTGACTAATAATAAATTTTGTATATTTTTTCTTTATTTGTAATTTACAACAAATGCAGGTATTGTTTTACCTAAATGCTAGATAATATAATTTACAACAAATTTTATAATTTTACCCTTCTTTTCTCTAGTCAAAATAAAAAATAAAAAATTACCCTGCTGCTACCTTTCAGTCTTTCACCTTAATAACTATTTAATCTCCCATAACTCATTCCATATAATTTAACTTGTAAATCATATCTCATAAGTTTTAATGTTTAAGCATTGGATGATTCTACAATGGTCATTCTCAAAATAACTATCACTATACTTAATTCTTGTTGGTTGATTTTTTTATTTATTTTTATGCTTGGTCAAACTTCTGTTTTAAATTTTTTTTTCCTTTTTAATTAATTTTTTTTTATTTTCGAAAATCATTTTCTATTTTTTGAAAAACTAATTTTTTTTTTTTAATTGTAATATTATGTTATTAAAATCAGTTTCTAATAAAATCAAATAAAACGGTTATATTAAGATAATTACAATCATTTATTGTTCTTCAATATTTTTCAATGTTCTCCATCAATGGATGAAAATAACCACCACCATCATAATCTTTGTCCTATAATACACTCGCACATCAATGAAGATTGAAAGTATGTCTCGATCTACATATAATATGTGAAATTTGAATTCATTCGAAATCAATATCTATGCGAATCTGGGTTTGCATTAAATCCTAAATCAATATAGGTTAATTGGACATTTACAATCAAGGGATGTCAAATTGGCCAATATATGAAGAAGAAGAAGAAATAATAATAATAATAATAATAATAATAATTTATAATTTTTTTTTTTAATAAAAATCTGGGTTTGCGAAAACCTTTTCGATCCAAAAAACGATGATGGAAATGTAAATCTTGTTTGTGTATAAGGCAATAGCCTATCTTTTACTAGGACATTACCTGTAACACACAATTATATTATTTTGAACATTGCCACATATTAGAAAGTATGAACAAAGATTTATACAAATCTAATATAATTATTTTAAAAAAAAAATTATGAACACAATATCTTTTAATTTGAGAAAGATAATTTAAATTTTAAAGAACTATTTTAGTAATAATTGAAAAAAAAACTTTAATAATCGTCCAATAAAAAAGGAAATGTATTGATAGGGGTTAGAGCAACTCCAATGATTGTAATTAGGGACTTGCTTGTAATATTAAATAATTCCTAGCTACTAGCTCAACCATTGGAGCTAGAAAATGTAAGTAGCTTGGCCAAGCAAATTAGGTTTGTCAAGCTAAGTTGCTTGGAAAAAAACTTGCTAAAATAAAATAAATTAGAATAAATAAAAAGAAATTTATCAACTTAAATTAAGGAGGTGTGGTCCATTTAAATAGTAAGCTATTAGCTAGCCATTGGAGCTAAAATGACAATTAGCTTAAAAGATTATGTGGCATGACAAGCTAATTATCATTGGAGTTAGAGCAACTCCAATGGCAAGCTAATTGTCAAATTAGCTTGCCATGCCACATAAACTTTTAAGCTAATTGTCATTTTAGCTCCAATGGCTAACTAAAAGGTTAGCTATTTAAATGGACCACACTTTTTTAATTTAAGTTGATAAATTTCATTTAATCTATACTAATTTGTTTTATTTTAAAAAGTTTTTTTTCTAGCAAATTAGCTTGACAAAGCTAATTTGCTTGTTCAAACTAATTGCATTTTCTAGCTCCAATGGTTAAGCTATAGCTAAGGAAAATTTAATATTGCAAGCAAGTCCCTAAGCTACAACCATTGGAGTTGCTATTAGAGCAACTTCAATGGCAAGCTAATTGTCAAATTAGCTTGTCATGCCACATAAGCTTTTAAGCTAATTGTCATTTTAGCTCCAATGGTTAGCTAATGGCTTAATATTTAAATGGATCACACCTCCTTAATTTACGTTGATAAATTTCGTTTTATTTATTTTAATAAGTTTTATTTTAGCAAGTTTTTTTTCCAAGCAAATTAGCTTGTCAAGCTAATTTGCTTGGCCAAACTAATTGCAATTTCTAGCTCCAATGGTGTCAAGCTAATTTGCTTGGCCAAACTAATTGCAATTTCTAACTCCAATGGTTAAGCTAGTAGTTAGGGATTATTTAATATTGCAAGCAAGTTCCTACCTACAACCATTGGAGTTGCTCTTAAGGGATAACATACGTGAGTTGTATATTTGACTCCTTTTAATTACCAAATATCTTCTTTGTTGATTGGTAAATCGATTTAGTTTAGACCACTCTCCTTTTGGTAATTTCATATTTTAATGTAGCTATTTTAAGATATAATACATAGTTAAAATAAATTTTAACCAAAATAACAAAGTTAGGTTTGGACAGTAATTTTTGTTCTTTGGTCTGTGTAATTTGAAATTTAAACCAGCTTTATATAAGGTAATTTTTTATTTTATTTTATTTTATTTTTATTTATTTATTTTTTTTGAAACAAGGTAAAAAAAAAATATTTAAAACAACTAATAAAATTGAAATTTAGATTAACAATGAAAGGTGTTAGATTTAAGATCTATATTTGAAGAATATTGCCTATATATGATGATAGTTAGCTGTTGATTACTTATTTTCAGGAAAATGATGTTATTGTTACTAAATGATACATAAGTTTATCCTATATAAATTGTTTTTTTTTTTTTTCGTCCAAATCTTTTCAAATATATCTAACGTAGTGTTTAGGAAATAAATCAATAAGATATGAAAGATAATGAAATATTTTCCTTCAACATTATAATTGCTTTTGGTAGCCATATATGCTAGACTTATCAAAAGCCCCTAATTTAGCTACAAATCAGGTAACAAATATATACAGCTAGACTAAAGTTATCCTAGGCTACAGTTACGGTAACGAATTACACACAAAATACAAAGATATTATTTACAAATATATCTTAACAATATACAATAGTGTTATCCTACTTCGTTATTTTTTATAACACATAAATATAGATTATAAATTAAAAATAAAAAAAACTGATACTCGTAGTACCTAACCATTGGTTATTATTTAAGATATGTCCAATATTAGGATATGGCATTACTTATATACTAGATTAACTCACGTGCAATGCACAGATATAATAAAAGAATTTATAATTGTGTAAACTTTAAATACATATCAGTCAAAATATGTAAAATCTTTGTATTACATACGATATTATTAACATAAACCAAACTATAAAAATTAAAATAATATAAACAAAAGAAAATTCATATCTACAATAAAATTTTGCAAACTGTATAAAGAGATGGAGTAATCACATATATAAAAGGTTGATATTTGTTTTCCTTAAGATTTTTAAAAGAAAAAGTATTGAAAACTAAAAAGTTTAATGTACTGTATTAAACTACTTTGGAATCAATAGTTAGATTTTTTAATAAAAAAAAAAACCTAAAACGAAAAAAAAAGTTAAGGAGGGAAAAAAAAAGAAAGAGAAGCTGACATGTGTACAATTTGAAAAAAGTAATGATGTCAGCGGTTGTTACTTTAGTAATATTTATAGATAGATTTAAAACAGGTCTCAATCTCCTTAATTGTAAAGTTATAATAGTAAACAAAAGATGGTTCATTATTTTAATTAAAAACAAACTAGTATCCAACCACTAGATCACACGATAGGTACAAAGATAACCATCTAACTTGACGATTAAGTTGTCATTAGATTGCTCTAAATGTTGTTTGATTGAGAGTAATTTTAAGGTATATGCATACAGAAATCAAACTACAATAGTAGATATATAAATGATCGATGATATTAAACCTAGTAAACATACATTGTGACTTGGCTAGTGAGGACCACAATCCTATTTGCTATCAATTAAGAAAAATATTTAGATATTAATGCATTATAACTAATAATTAACAATGTCCAAAATAACATATGGTCGTTGTTTTGGGTGTTTTTGTCCCTCGGGAGAGTTACAGCTCGAGGACTGATCCGACTGCGCCTGTACCTGCAAAACAACGGAGACTCCGGGTGTTTGGAGCTCCGCCTCCAACGATCAAGTTAGTACTTGAATATGAGTGGGAGAAGGTGCGGAAAATGAAATGAGATCTTCTCGAATTCCGAGATCAGGTGCTCTCCGATGTGGGAGAATGTAGGATAGGTGTAATAAATGATTGAATGAATGTGTCCCAAATTGGGGGATATCTCCCTATTTATAGGGTCATTGGGGGTCGTGCCCTCTCTTAGGTCATTTGACCTATATTCGGTGAGCTGCGCCGCTTTGCGGCGTTCTTGGGAATTGGGCCTTGAAAGCCGCAATTCTGGAAGGCATCTGAGGCTGCCACGTGTCAGCTGGCAATTGGCCCAAATGGACCTACCTATGCTTGACACGCAGCCCTCTCTGATTGGTCCACATGGACAGGGTATTTTTACCCAAAACATTTGCCCCTCACAGGTGGCACATGGCTGGCCACGTGGCGCCTATGACACGCGACATTCTGGGAATGGTGAACAGAAAAACCGTTCACCTTTTAGGGTATGACGGGGATGCCCCTATTTTTTACCCTTTTATAAATAGAAATTTAACCTTCTCTTTCTCCTCATTTCACACCAAAGCATTTGACTTTTTAGAGAGAGAAAGGGAGAACTTTTAGAGAGAGGAGTCTACATTCATCTGCCGTGAATTTGCGTTTTTTCCGCCTGCGTTTCGAGGGGCACATCCGGTCACCGCGTGTAGCAGTTTTCAGATTTTCAGAGATAAGTTTAAAGGTAACCGCCTCTACTCCCTCTAGGCTTTTTATACTTTTCCGCTTGTGTAGTTAGGCTTCAAAAACAAAATGGACTCTCCATCGGTCCATACAGCACCGCTTAGGTCATTCAGCCGGTCTCCAGTACGGCTGAATCTAGAACCGGGGATGCCTTTTCTGGACATTCGGACCTACTTTGCTCATCCCCGAACACCTCCGTCTCTGTGTCTATGCAGGGCACAATGCCAAGAGTTAAGAAAACGGCAAGGAGGCGGTGCGCTAAAAGAGTGCCCGCTGATGAAGTTATTCTTGATGAGGAATATGAGAATTCGGAGGAGGAGCAAGAGCAGGCGGGTTCTTCTCCGGATGGCACCCCTTCAACCCCCAGTGATACACAAGACGATGCCTCTTCCTTAGGGTCTGATGAAGAGGGGTCAGGCGGCGAGGAAGCCGCCGAGAGATCCGGCTTAGAGGCGTCGGGCTCTGGCCAAGAAAATATAGCGGGTTACTATCAACAGCCGGCTAAAGGACTGGATCAGCCCAATCCCTTAACGACTAAAATGCTTCCTAGGGACTTAGCTGTTATGCAAAGCAGCTTTAGAGCCTTTGCAGAAACGCATCCGGTAGGAGAGGGATGGAGAATAGAAGTTCCTCCGCCTGAGGCAACGATTGCCTGGGAGGATGATATTGAGAACGCCGACAACTGTTTCGGCTGTTATGAAGCCGTGATTTAAGCCGGCCTCCGCTTTCCCCTTCACAAAGGGATTAAGAGGATTTTGAAGGGGTATGACTTGGGCGTCTAACAGCTTACCCCAAACTCATGGATAAACATTCTGGGCTATATCGCCACCTGCGAGTTTCAGAACATAGAGCCTAGCTTTGCTGCGTTTGCTCATATACATTATATGAGCCGTGCCCCAGGCGGGTATGGTGCGTGGTACACTCTAACCACACACCCGCAATACTTGATGACCTTGGACAAGCCGTCCAAATGGTCCGGCTGGAAGGATAGGTTTTATTTGATCTGCTCTCCAACTCTGGGGCACAACCGGTTCCTTCGCCGGTACAATCAAGATCCGGCGCTGCGTGGGAAAAAGTGCGCCCTGCCCCGGATGTCTTCTAGGGCTTAGAGGATGGGACTCAAATAATCGTTCCTAAGAACTGGATACCTCATCCGGATTTCTTTAAAAACGAGGCCTTCCTCTCCGCCTGTGGGCTTAGCACCATGTTCCCACAGGGTAGACTTACTACACATCCGGCCGTCTGTATTGATGCTTTAATTGTTTTTGTTAATATTTTTAACCAATTGTTTCCTTTCTTTTTGCAGAAGAAGCAAAGAACATGGTTCCTCTAGAGATGGCGCCTACTAAATTGGCTGCTCTACTGAGGAAGGAGCAACTTCTTGAGAAAAGGGCCGCCTTGGAAGCCAAGGAAGCCAAAAAGGGAGGCATAAGCCGCCTGCTAGACTCAAACTTTCCGGTTGTACCCCTTTCATTCAACTTATAAATTTCCGTTTGTAATTCCCCATTTTGTCATTTGCAGGGCGGAAGCAAGTCAATCCCCCGCTCCATCACCAAGCTATTCAAGCAGCCGGGGGATGAGCTGGCCAAAACTCCATCTAAGACAGGGAGAAAAAATCCTTCTACCTCCTCTTCAGTCAACCCAGATCGACCTACAACCGGGGGCAAAGGCCCGGGTGTGATGAAAACTCTGAGCGAAAGCTCATGGCGATCTGCTGGGAAACAGCAGGATGTCTCTACGACATCGAAGAGTGGCGAGCCACTCACTGCTGCAGTCGGCGCTTCAATGGCTCAAGGGGAATCTCCTCAGCTATGCGTCCAAGGTAAGACACGATTCGACCTCCCCTGGCCGGTTGACTATATGCGAGTCAAGACTCAGGTCAATTCGCCTGAAGGTTCGATGAGCAGCCGACATGAGTCGGGTGCCGCCTATGTTGCTTTCTCACCAAGTACTTCTTTTGGTGCAGATACTCCTTCAGCACCGCCTGACATGCAGGTGTATGCTAAGAGGATGGTGCGGACACTCACCCAGACAGAGAAACACTCTGTACCGGATGTGCAAGTCGTGGACTTTGACCGAATCCAGGGCCTGCTAGCTGAGGTAATTTTTACTTAGAACCTCATCTTTTTAAGCTTTTAACTCTCCTTGTTAACCGTCTGACCCCAACTTTTCAGGCGATGGTGAGGGTAGACGAGCTTAGGGTCCCCTTCAGACAGAAGGGAGAAGAGGTAAATGACGCTAAATAGAGGGCTGTTCAAGCTCTCAACTCTGATGAATATAGTAAAATACAATGTAATGTTGAAATTAAAGCAGTGGAGTTGAAACAGGAGGAGCTGATAAAGAACTTGACTGCTGCAAATGACGCCGCTAATGAGCGGGTGGCAAGCTTAAGAAGGAGTTGAAGACTGCCCAATCGGATCTCAAGGCCTTGGAGGGAGCTGACATAGAGAACGCCCAGTTGAGAGCAGACGTTAGCCGCCTGGGGGTCGACCTCGTCCAATTAAGGAATAAACACAAGGACGAGATTGCCCAAGAATAGAAGCGTCTGGTTGCTGAGAACGAATGGGATACTGAAGCCCGGCTGCGCATTGCATGAAGTCTGCTCCATCCTAAGGTTGAGTTTGATGTGCTTAGGCTTCGATACGATTAAGCCTCTGAGGTGTATGACGCACACCAGCTCAACGAACAAGCCCCGCCTCCCTTCAAGGCATGGGTCCTTGAACAAGGCTACGAGGTTTCTGACGGCGAGGAGGAGACGGCTGTGGACCCGGATGATCATATCCAGGCTAGTGAAGCTCAAGCTGATCACGTCCAGGATGGTCAGGTCCCGGATGCTCAAACTGAAACAAGCCTCCCAACAGGTCAAAACCAGCCGGAGCAAACCCAGCAGCCATGATTCAGCTTCCTCCCTTTTTTCTTTCAACGGCAGTATGCCAATTAATCTTTCCGGCCCGTGAGCCGAGTATCTATGTATTTTTACCGACTAAGGAGTCGAATGAAAATTTTATTCTCTTTTGTCCCGGATGTTTATCCGGTAACACTACCATCCAGTTTTTTACCGGTTTTGAATGAAATTTGCCGACTGAGTCGGCTTGATGAAATTTGTTTCAATTTTTGCACTTGAATTCTGCAATTTTAATTTTAGAATTTTTGCCTAACTTTTCAGAGCATGCGGCAACTTAAATAGTATACCGGCTACCCTTGCCCTTGACGGCTGTGTGGTTGGTTTTAGTACTTCTTTGATTGATTGACTTTGGAAGGTTTGATACTTTAAAGAGTATGGAATGTTCCTAAGTCAATAAATCATAGTAGTGATTGCCCCAAACCAAGTACACACCCATCCACAGAACCAATAAGTAGTCGTTTTACCCAACCGGGGAGTAGGCTGCATCAAAGCCTTAGTTTCCCCTTTGTGGTATTCGCATTTCATCTCTTAGTAAACCAGGCGGGAAATTGCCGCCTGGCCGTGTAACACCCTAGAAGTTCCTTTTTAAAATACCTGTTTTGCCCTGTTTAAAACTTTAAATAGGAATATCTAAGACATTACCGCTACCGTGAAAACGGCTAAGGCAACTATCAAAGACACACAGCGGAAGACTAATTTCAAAACCATTCAAACAAGTCAACTTGAAAAGTCAATTAACGAAAGTAAAGTCAAACCAAAGTTAAACGAAGTAAAATAAAATCAACTTACAACTTGGAACCATTATAGGCCCTTATTAAAACTAAACCAAATTTAAAACCTTTTTGTTAGTCATGCATAATATCAATATCATAAATAATTAATAAACACATCATATACTTATAGAAACTAGCATGATTAGCTCTTCACTCATGCCCATTCATGAATATGCTTCATCACCTGAAAAGCTTATCTCTACCTATTTCCACTACTCTCCATTAAAAATGGGTCATCATAGGGCCAAGATAAAGACAAGGCCAACAAACACACAAACACACAATCAGCAAAGCTGAGTACATAAGCGTAGTTAACACACTAGCATACAATTACCTATTAACACACGACTTACCTTGTTGCACCTGTCTTTTCAAGCATACAACATTCAATAAAAGTTCTCACTAGACACTAAATAATTTATTTAGCGTTGATTACACATCGAACGGGTTTCCCACTAACCTTCCCCAATAAATTGAGGTTACTGATATGGGAGCTAACCGTGCCAGCATCAAAAATCGCTCGTAAGTGGTGGAATTCCTACGCATAATAATAATAAAAGGAATGTACAACGTCCTGTACTCCAGTAGAAGTTATGGTTAAATATAAAACCTCATAACTCCCCCCATATGTTCATACTCAAGGTATATACGTTCCAAGAGTTTTGGTGCGTAATCTCTTTCACTTTACATTATTTACAGATTATTAAACTTGGTGATGACCCTCAAACCATAACCATTCAATCAACAATAATTAATCAAACAATCAAATATACCAATTTAATTGTTGAATAATTAGTGACCACATAATATTTAATGTTGAACCCTTTTTAATTCTACCTCGGTGCCAATGACACCTTAAACGCATAAAGCGATACAAATCCTATCCCTCGGTGTTATAAACACCTTAAGTGCACTAAGGCACCAATATACAATTTATTCCTCGTGTACATAGACACTTATATAGCTCCTTCCTCATGCTTAAAGCATCAATAAAATTATATGACCATAATAAAATTCCTTTTCAATATCTCAAACCAAATTAAACATTTAGTTTAATTAAACATACTCTCTAACATGCCACAAATAAATATGTGGTTCATAAACAATATTCCAAACTATAATTTTCCATCCAATAATCCATCACAATTAAATCATGCTTCATAATCCAATCACCAACAACATCCAATTCATAATTTCCAATCCAAACCTAGCATGATACTACTTGAAATCAATTAAACACCTTTTACATGCTACTACATCAATATAATTATGCTAAGTACGCGAATGTACCTTGTATACAATCTTAAAATCGCCACAATTAATAAAAATCGCTCACTTCGAAGTCTCCTACAATTTAAAATCATAGAAGAGTATTATAATCCTCTCTACACAAATTTCCAGAAATATATACTATTATAAAACCCCTCATAATTTAATTAAAATAAGCTGAAATTATATTTAAAATATCATACTTTAATCCCAATTAATGGGTAATTAAAATTCCTTATAGAAACTTGATTTTAAATGCTCTATTAAAAATTCCAGCACTATATTCTAATTAAACTTGATGTAATTAATCCTTAAAACACTTTAATCAAAGGTTTAACCCATTATACATCATAACCCTTCAATAATTTATAAATCAAGAACCTAGGGTTTCAAAAATTGGGGCTTTTTAATTTAAAACATAATCTGAAAATTAATTAACATAATACTCACAATCAAACATAAAAAATCAAATCACAAAACCCATAATTAATATTTAGATCTAGGATTAAATTGGTTTTTAAAACAAAGATTTAATTTTTTTTTTGTTCGAAAAGGGTGGCTGGCCGGCCACCACTGCAGGCTGCTGCTACTGGTGGCTGGCGCCGGCGGCCCACTGGTGGTGGTGGTGGCCGGCGGTAAGGGGGAGGCCGAAAAGGGGAAGGGGAAAAGAGAAAGAAAAAGAAAAGAAAAATAAAGAGAAAAGGGAGAAAAGTTTACCTTGGGTTTTCTCCACTCTGGGCAAAGTTGATTTGCCTCATATGTGGGATATTTATACCTTTTCTCAAGAAACCCTTCTCCCAAAACTTTCCTCTTTTAATTTTCCTAATCCCTTCCCTAATAAAACTTTACTTAAAATAAAATTTTCTTAAATTAAACCCCAACTTAATTAAAATAATTAATTAAATAAACTTTCCTTTAATAAAATATTTCCAAACTTATTAAAATAAATAATTAAAATACTTTAAATAAAACATTCAATTTAATTAAATACTTCTTAAAATACTTATTTTAATTAAAATACGTATAAAAATACGAGGTATAACAGGCCGTTAATGGAACAAGAAACATATTGTCCGTCTGTCTGATGCTCCCCAGACAGCTTTAAGGCCGTTTGGGGTGCCTGCAATCCATTGCACCTGGTTCGTCTGCCCCATTGGGGTGACTGGTACAATTTCGTTGAATAACCTAACAGAGAACTTCAGTTATTAACCGACTAATGTCTTTTGAAATCCGGTCTCTACACTTAACCGTTCTATTAGACTATTTTGGTCAGACAACTATGAGTTAACCAATTAGGTCGTTCAATCTTTGTCGTCTGCATATGTTGGTAGAGCAAACGATAGAATTCCCTCTGCGACGATAACAGTCGGAGGGGCGTCGCCGGACGCCATACTCTTATGGGAGCAGACGAATTTATAAAATAAGTTTGCATCCGGCCATTGGCCTCATTTTAAATATCAAGTTAGCCACTAAGTTTTTATCCTAGCTTATTTATTCAATGGACCATCTGTGATTTCCACAGTTGATAGTAGATTGTTGCGCATGTATATATACAAAGCAATTGGAAACAAAAAGCAACTTTTCATTGATGGGCTTTTTATTTACAAAAAATTCACAGGTCTCAGAAGTAGTACTTTTTCAAGTTATCTACATTCCAAGTTCTAGGCAGCCTCTTGCCGTCTGGGGTTTCCAGCCGATAGGTGCCGTTTCTCACTTCTTCATAGATCCGGTAGGGGCCTTCCCAATTAGGATTAGCTTTCCTTGTTCATTAGCCCTACCGGTTGCCTCCATCTTACGTAACACAAAGTCCCCAACCTTTAAGGGCCGTTTGTGTACTCTTTTGTTATAGGCATGAGTCATTCTCAAACGGTAATCTCGTTACGCAAGGCGGCATTGCCCCTACGCTCCGGGTTTGAGTTCAATGCTAGCCGCATGGCCTCCCAGTTTGCCTCTTCATCGTATAGCATGACTCGTAGAGTCAGCTCATAATGCTCGATGGGCAAGACGGCTTCAGCACCGTAAACCATGAGAAATGGGGTTTCACCGGTTGTCCCCTTTTTAGTTGTCCGGATGGCCCATAAGACATCAATTAATTCTTCAGCCCACAAACCACTAACTTTTTCAATTTTCTTTTTGATACCGTTTGAGATGAGTTTGTTGAAGGCTTCAACTTGGCCGTTTGCGTGGGGTCGGCCGACTGATGCAAAACAATGTGAGATCCCTTGATCTCCCAACCAAGTTTTAAGATGAGACGTCTCAAATTGAGGTCCATTATCAAATACCATGGACATAGGTAGCTCAAACCGGGTGATAATGTTCTTCCATATGAAGGAGAAGACATCCTTTGTATTGATGCCTTTGACCGCTTCTGCTTCCACCCACTTGGTGAAATAATCCACAGCCACAAGAATGTAGCTCTTTTCGCCTAGTGCAGGCGTATAAGGACCTAAAATGTCCATGCCCCATTTAGCAAACGGGACTAGGCTGTGGATTGCCGTCAGGTCAGTAGCAGAGCGATGGATTAGCTTGCCAAATATTTGACACTTGTCACATTTTTTAACAAACTTCATGGCATCTGACTCAAGAGTGGGCCAGAAATAATGCCGCCTGGCCCTAACGGCTAAGGACCTGCTGCCTGCATGAGAGGTGCAGTATCTCGCATGCAATTCTTCGAGAACTTCTCTCCCCTTTTCTGGGGTAACACACTTCAATAGAGGCTTCAGAAACCCCTCCTTGAAGTGCTCTCCTTCTCTCATCTCGAAGTTTGCAGCAATTTTCTTCAGCACGGCCTCCTCCTGGGTTGATTCAGGAGCATGCCGTCTGTTAAATACGCCCGGATGCCATCCATCCAAGTAGATTTTTGGTCCAGCACTCTTATGGGTTCATCATCAGATATGTTTCGTTTTTCCATCACTTCCCAAAAGACTGACCGAGGCATATCACAGGAGGCGGAGGATGTCAGTTGTGACAGAGCATTCGCCTGGTTGTTTTCAGACCGGGGCACCTGACTTAGATGAAATTGTTCAAGTGTCCCAGCTTCAGCCTTGACCGCCTGCAAATATTTGATCATAGCCGGATGGTTGGCTTCATACTCACCATGGTATTGGCTAACGACCAACTGAGAGTCAGAGCAGGTGTCAATTTTTGTTGCCCCTACCGCCTTACACATGCGGATACCGGCTAGCAGGGCTTCATATTCTGCCTCATTATTTGAGGCTTGGAACTTGAACCGCAATGCATATTCATATTTATCTCCTTCTGGAGATTGACAGATAATACCTGCACCACAGCCGTTCATAGTAGAGCTCCCGTCTACATGCATCTTCCAAACCTGATCAAGATTGTCCGGAGCAACCGACCTTGTCATTTCGACAATGAAGTCGGCAAACGCCTGACCCTTCACTGCCTTCCTTGGTTCGTAAGTGATTTCAAGACTTTGCATTTCAATAGCCCATTTGAGCATTCTGCCTGATGAGTCCAGGGTTATCATTGGCCGCTTGAGGGGTTGATTTATGTAGATCACCACCGGATGTGCCAAGAAGTATGGTTTCAACTTCTTAACAGCCATGTAAAGAGCAAGGCCAAATTTTTCAACCATGGGGTACCGAAGTTCAGCATTTTTGAGTACATGGCTAATGAAATAAACCGGGAGCTGAATACTGTCTCTCTCAACAAGGAGAACGACACTGAGGGCATGATCTGAGATGGCTAGGTACATATAAAGTGTCTCCTTTGGCAGAGGGCTAACAAGCCTCGGCAAGGAGTGTAAATATTCTTTTAGCTTCTGAAAGGCCGCCTCAGCATCATCTCCCCATTCAAATCTAGTCTTCTTCCTGATTGCATGGAAGAAGTAAAGGCACTTGTCACTTGACCGGCTGAGAAATCTCCCAAGCGTAGCCAGATAACCGGTAAGCCTTGAGCTTCCTTGACAGAGCAGGGTGGCTTCATGTCAATCACCGCCTGTATATTTGACAGGCTAAAGTCGTATCACCTAATCAAAAGTATTACCTAAATCCTCTAACTAAAGTAGATAGGGAAGTAGGGTCGAATCCACAGGGAAACTGGTCTTTCTACTCCTAATTAATTAATATAATCTAAATTATTAAAGTAACCAATTTGTTGTTTGTAAAGTGAAACTATACTACGAAGATTAAGTTTAGGGAGAAAGTTGATAATAAGAAGGCCTAGGGTCACAGGTTCACCAATAATTAATATTCTGGGATAAAACATAACAATCAATTAATCAACATTGCACAAATAACATGATTAACAGGCTCTCGCAATTTATTAATCAACATAGATCTAACAGGCTCTCGCAATTTACTAGATCTAAGTTCCTATTGAAAATAGCCTTTAATATCAAATTAACATCTGCTCGATTCATCAATTCAATATTGCTAAACATTCACAATCAAATTACATCTGCTCAATTCATAATCTAATTGCAAAGAATTAAAACAATTCAATAAGAAATTATCATGCAATATCAATAATCAATAATAACAAATTATCCCTTCATATTAATTATGGATCCCCATAAACCCTAGAATTAAACTACTCAGACATAATTAAATCTAAAGCAAGCAAAGTAATAAAACAAGTCATAAGGAATTGAAAGGAAGAAATTACTAAAATTAATTAAAATAGAAATCGTACCAAGACGGCGGAATTACAAAGTAGTCAAGAACAAGAGTAAGGTAGAGAGAAAAGTCTAGAGAGAGAAAATATTAAGTAGAGAGAGAAAGTAAAGGGAAAGAGTTTAAGAGAAGACAGAAAGAGAAAAGTTAGAGAGAGAAAAGAGAGAAGTAAGGGAAGGGAGAAAAGAATTCCCCCCTAAATTCGCTTAACAAAAGTGTATTTATACTAAGCTAGAAAATCCTAAGTTAAAACAAATTAAACGACGCTTAAAACGTCCTCCAGAAACACGCGCCCGATCAGGCGAGGCACCGCCCGATCGGGCGCGCCTTTTTGATCGGACGAAGGGCTGCTGCGATATAAGTCTTCTTTGCCCGATCGGGCGCGCTATCGGGCGGACCATCGAGAGGATCATCGGGCGGACACCTTTGGGCCGCTTGGACTCCTCGTTTTGGCTCGTAACTTGGCCCAAACCAAATATCCTCTTTGGGGCTTAAATCATTCGGTCTAAATGCCTCGTCTTCACACAAGTCGAGCCCTTATTCACCGGCTTGATTACTCTAATCGATCTTGGGCTATGAAAGATGGTCGTGCTCCTCCAATGCTCGTAGTTGCTCAATAAAATCCCGGGAAAATGCTCCAAAGGTGCAATTCCCTACAAAACTCAACCAAAACTACGAAAACACTAGAAAACACATATTAGTAATAAAAGTGGCTCTAAAGAGCCAAAAACACTACTAATTATGACCAAGGGACGGGGGTAAAATACTATATAAAATAGACATATCAATATTCTCGGGGTTAGCCTCTGTCCCCCTTTGATCAATCAGGAATCCGAGAAACTTCCCAGACTCAACACCAAATACACACTTTTTGGGATTTAACATGACCTTATGCCGCCTGAGTGTGGTGAAGGTTTCTCGGAGATCAGCAAGGTGATCGGCCTGTAGCTTAGATTTGACTATCATGTCATCAATGTACGCCTCTACATTCCTCCCAATCTGATTAATGAAGACTGTATTAATCATCCGTTGGAAAGTAGTCGGCGCATTCTTCAAGCCAAACCGCATCACTGTATAGCAGAATAACCCCTGATCAGTGACGAAGGCCACCTTCTCTTGATCTTTTTTCCATAGGGGTATCTGATGGAAGCCGGAGTAGGCATCCATAAAACTCATCAAGGCATGCCCGACTGTAGAGTCAACAAGGCCGTCGATCTTTGGAAGTGGGTAACTGTCCTTTGGACATGCCTTGTTCAAGTCAGTGTAATCAACACACATGCGCCAAGTACCATTCGGCTTTTTTACAAGCACCACGTTCGCAACCCAATTAGGGAAGTTACATGACCGAATGAACCCTACATCTAACAGCTTTTTGACCTCGGCAGTTGCCGCCTGACTTCTTTCCTCGCCGTGATTTCTCTTCTTTTGCCGGATGGGCTTCTTTTTTGGATCCACGGCGAGTTTGTGGACAGCGAGATCCGGGCTGATGCTTGGCATCTCTTCCACTTCAAAGGCAAAAATGTCTTTAAATTCTTTCAGCAGATGGTGCAAGTCTGCTCCAAGCCTTTCAAAGGCAACCGTCCCCACCTTAACAGTTCGCTCTGGACGGCTGTCGTCCAGAGGAATATCAATGTGCTCTCCAGCCGGCTGGGGACGGAGATCATCTGACCGTTCCCCGGTCAGTGATTGCTATTTCTTCTCTTTCTTCACCTCTACCAGCTGTTCAGTTTTTCTTTTCTTTGCGGCTGGAGGGGGCGAATCAGGGTCTTTGACGTCGTCAAGGTCTATTGGCTCCTTCGGCTGACCGGCTGTAGCAGTAGTTGGCTTGACGTCTGAGAGATAACACTCCCTTACCGTCTTCTGATCCCTATTGAGGGAGCCAACAGAGCCATCATCCTTTTCATACTTGAGAAGCATAAGAGCTAAGATGATGACGGCCTTGCACTCGTTCAGAGTGGGTCGGCCAAGAATGATGTTGTAGGTGGTCAGCTCTTTAACCACCAGGAACTGGACGACCATGTGTCGCCCTTTTCCCTTCTCCCCCAGCCGGATGGGTATATCGATTTGTCCGACTGGGTGCACGACCCCTTCACCAAAGCCTATTAATGGATGGGAGACGTCGCGCAAGCTGTCCCACTTGTAATTAAGCTGGGACAGACACTTGTAGCTGATAAGATTAGAGGAGCTACCCGTGTCTGTTAGGATCCGGCCAACCAGCTGGTTGGCGACCTTGCATTCAATGACGACTGGGTCGTCATGTGGTCGGCGGACTTTGCCCCGGTCCTTCTCTGTGATGAGGATGTCTGGGAATGTATCACTGGAGGAAGCCTATCCATCATCAACTGAATGGATCATCCTCTTTAGATGATCCTTGGTGCCCCGAATGGTCGGGCCACTGCATGCAAATCCGCCTGCTATAGTGTAGACCGGATCCTTGTCGGTATCCAAGCTACAAGTAGGCTGGAAAGTTTTTGACGACTGCCCCGGATTCATCTTAGAAGCCGCTTTGGACTTTAAGACATAGGACTTCAGCAAGCCCTTGTCAGCCAGATGGTCCAACGTCCGCTTGAGACTGTAGCATTCGTTGGTGTCATGGCCCACTTCCTGATGGAAGTGGCAGAATTTATTCTTGTTCCGCAACTGAACAGAACTCTTCATAGGATTTGGCTTCTCAATGGTCAGTCGGTCCTTCACCTTTGTAAAGATGGTGTAACAATCTTTATTGAATTCATACCATGAGACATACAATTTGAATTCTTTCTTTTTCTTTTTGGACGGTTGATCAGGTTCCTCAACCGCCCAAACTTCTTTTCTCTTTTTGCTCTCTACAACTTTCTGAGCCGGCTGAGCAGACCGACTCTCTTTTTGCTTGTCGGACCTCTTGGAGTCTAGCTGATGGCTGGACGAGCAGAGTTCGGTGGCTTGGATGAAGCTTTTTGCCTCTATCAACGCCTCTTGAAGGGTGAAGACCCTCTTCCGGACAAGGTCGAACTTAAAGGTCGACCCGTCCTTCAGACCCTTGAAGAAGTCTTTATAGGCTACCTCGTCAGACAGCCCCTGGATTTGAATTTTCACCAGGTTGAACCGCCTGACATAGGAGCGAAGTTCTCTATCTCCCTGGCGGATGGTGCTTAATTCGAGACTTGTTTTCTTGGCGGGGATGTTCATTGAGAAGTTGGAGGCAAACAGGAAGGCAAGCTTCTTGAAGCTGTCAATGCATCTGGCTGGCAGATTGCCAAACCATTGTTGGGCAATGCCTTTCAATGTAGCCGGGAAGCACCGACACCACATAGCATCCTCCAACCCCTGTATGTGCATGAGGTTGGAGTAGGCCATAAGGTGGTCCTCCGGGTTGGTGGTACCGTCATAGGCACCAACCAATACATTCTTAACCTTGGCCGGCTGTGCCGCCTCGGTTATCTCCTTGGTGAACGCAGAAATTTGTTCACCAAGTTTGAGCAGACGGAGCTGCTAGTCCAAAGGTTGGACATTATATGCCGCCTGACCCCCAAAGAGGGCCGGTTGTATGAAATGAGGAGAATACAGACCGTAGACCATAGGGGCTACGTACGGTGCATTCCCAATCATCTGAGGGCCAGAATGGACGGTGTTTAAGCCTGTATGGCTCTCATCCAAGGATTGAATGTTCCCTGCAGATGTGTTTTTGAAGCTATCTGGAAAGCTTGAAGTAGAGGCTGACTCAGACAGTTGCTAACTCCTCCGGCGCTCGATGATCTGTCGAGCGTCAGGGGTAGATTTTTTGTTACCCACCGGTTGATCCTCCCGGGTGGGCTTTCTTGGACCTTTCTGGGGTAGAAGGATCGTGGATTAGTCAAGGGTTGCGGCTGCCTTGTCCTTTGGATGTGGAGTTGGCTGCCTGTCCCTGACTGACTTCTTCCTCGCAGTTCGAGGAGACTTCTTTGTAATCCCCCGTATTTTTAAATATTTTATAAATGAAAATTTATTTTATTTATAATATTTATTTGTATTTTTCCGGATTTTATTTTAAAAAGTTTCAAATTATTAATTTGGGTCAAAAATTATTTTAGTACAAATTATTTTATGAGCTTTCATTCTACAATCTATGCCATACAAACAAAGCCTAGTCCATTTCATTTACCTAATTGACCCATTAATTTTACTAGGCCCAATACTCCTACTTACCCTACAACTCTCTCCCCTATAAATACCCCATACATCCCCAAAATTTTCCCCACACAAAAGGTTAGTCTTATTTTCTCCTTTGTTTTATTAATTTGTGTAATTATAATTATTGATTTATGGGTTTTGATTTTATTGTTTGAAATTAATTTAATTAGTATCAAATTGTATTTTGATGATTAAACTTTATAATTTCAGATTTTATAAATGTCATAATTTTCAGATTTTGTAAATTTTATAACCTAGGGTTTTTAATTATTGAAAATCACGATTTTAGGGTTTTTACGAACAATTGATTTAGGGCTTTTATAGTAATGATGTTTGAAATTTTGGTGATTATAACTACTAATTAGTTTAACTTAATCCCAGAATATTTTAAACACGTAAATTCGTGTTTTAATTCTTAGACTTCCATTCGTTAATATTAATCCCGTTTTAACCCCGATTAGGTTTTGAACTCATCTGATTTTGATAAAAAAGTAGTGTTTTCCATGTGGAAACAATGTTTTAAGAAAGACTCACTACCTTTGGTAGTGAGAACCACCTTCTCGTGGCCAAATTCAGCCTCTAAATATGATTTTTGGGCAGTTTTTGATTTTTAGCGAATTTTTTTTTATGCTTTAAATTTTATCCTTGAGTTTTAAAGGGTTTTTGATTAGTTTAAAATGCTGGAATTTTATTTAAAGTAGTACAATTGTGATTTTAATGAAAGGGTGTGATTACTCATTAAAAAGGAGTTTAATTAGGGTTTTAAAATAATTTTCAGATTTTTTTAAAGTAGTCTAAAGTAAATTTAAGTTGCTGGAAATTATGTATACAAGGATAATTAATATAGTATTATTGTCCCTTTATGTAGGAGACTTGATTCGGGAATTGTTGTAGTGTAATCGGCTATTTTAAGGGCTTATTTGAGGAAGTGATTATTCCTTAGGAGACTTTTGAGTGATTAAAAGTGGCACAAAGGATTGGTTATACGAGGTACGTACATGTCTACTTCGTTGTAAGTAGTATCATGTTTAGGTACCAAATAGAAAGAACTTGGATGGAAATTGTTTGGTTATATATTTAATTAATTCATGTGCTTATGTTTATGACACATGTTTTGATGAATTGATTATGTTTCTATGGAATTATGGATGCAAGCATGTTGAATTATATTGGATTAATTGTTTGTATGGAATATTGATACAAGCATATTTTTTTTTATTGGATTTGTTTATTAACCACATTTGGATTATTGAAGGATTGGAATTGAATGGTTTAAGTGGAATAAATTTATTAATTATTCCACAAGGTTATTATTATTTTATTTATTACTCAAGCATGACTTGTTAGTATGTTGAGTAAAAGTGGATCAAGCCAAAATGGCTAGGTGGGTTGACTATGTTCAACAATTTTGGACAATTTGGAAGTTTAAAGGAATTAAAGGTCAATTTGTGATGTGATCACCAATGTCCTAAATAAGATTAAAAGTGAATTGATGTATGATTGTTATGTATGGTCTACTTGAATGAGTCGGCTATTAATTAAAATTGTAATCATGTAAAGTGAAACAAGGATGAGCAATAAAACTCTGGAAAGCGTGCACTTCTAGAGTATTGACAATTATGGGTTGGGGTACACGGTGGTAGCCCGTGGCTTTTCGAGGCTTGTTTGATCAACATGTCCTCTTCTCTTTTGGTATTTACATTTTTATTTTATAATGAAAGTTATATGGGATCCTAGACTAACTTTGTGAGAATGGAGTCGCGCCCATTCTTGCATTGCGCTAAAATTTTATTTTCAATGGTCATTTGGGACCAAAATGATTTGGTGGGTTAGACAACCTCGTCTATTGCTTACTCCAAATTAAATTAATCAAACTAAATATTAAGAGTCAAGTGTTTGGAACTGGTTATTAAGTATGTTGAGTCAATTAAATTGTTTAAGTGTGGAGTCTTGATTAATGAATTCGTTTTGTATGTTTATTTACTTTAATTAATTGAGCATGTTAGATTTTGTACGTTGTAACTTGTATGTACTCAGTTTTGCTGATTGTGTGCTTTTGTGTGTGTTTTGTTTTGGTCATGGCCTTCGCTTTTCAATGACCCTGTGATGATCCAATTATTACACTTGTATTATTGGGGAGCAGTATTGCACAGATTAGCTTGATGATGTGAGGTTCGGGGATTTGACATACGCATTGTCAAGGGATTGGTGTGATTGAGTGTATTCATTCTTTGTGTTGAACTTATATATGTTTTACTATTTCAATTATGTTTTGGGATTTTAAATATTAGTTTGGTTTAATAAGGGCCTTTGTGGTTCCAATTTGTAAGCTTTGACTTATTGGTTTTCTAAATTATATTATTTTAAGATTTAAGTTGGATTTCCGCTGCAATACTTTGATAAAGCCTTAACGTTTTAACACGTGGAGGTAACATGCCGATGGTTCTCCACTATTTTATTTAAATTAAGTGGTTTGGAAAAAGGGAGAATTATTGGGGTGTTACATTCTTGGCCAACAGACCCTTGCTTGAACCAGCCGTTTTCTTTTCGATCAGGTCCTTAATCTCACCCTTGAAACTCGTCATGAATTTCAGGAGCTCGTCTCTGGTGACTGGAGCCTGACCCCTTGCCGACTGGGTTTCCCCTTCCGGCTGACCAAGGGGCCTACTTGTACCCGCCTGACTTTCACCTCGTTCCAGAGTGTCTCTGGGACGGATGCGCTTCGTGATGAGTGAGCCATCTTTGGCTATGTATGTTTCGACCTGAGGATCATCATCCTCATTATCTGTAAAGACCTCCGGCTGGTTAGCCTTGGGGTCAGGAGGCGGTATAGACTCTTGAACCATCCTTGAGGTACTCTCCCCACAGACGACGCCAAATGTTTTGGGTGTTTTTGTCCCTAGGGAGAGTTACAGCTCGAGGACTGATCCGACTGCGCCTGTACCTGCAAAACAATGGAGACTCTGGGTGTTTGGAGCTCCGCCTCCAACGATCAAGTTAGTACTTGAATGTGAGTGGGAGAAGGTGCAGAAAATGAAATGAGATCTTCTCGGATTCCGAGATCAGGTGCTCTCCGATGTGGAGAATGTAGGGTAGGTGTAATAAATGATTGAATGAATGTGTCCCAAAATTGGGGGATATCTCCCTATTTATAGGGTCATTGGGGGTCGTGCCCTCTCTTAGGTCATTTGACCTAGATTTGGTGGGCTGCGCCGCTTTGCGGCGTTCTTGGGAATTGGACCTTGAAAGCCGCAATTCTAGAAGGCATCTGAGGCTGCCATGTGTCAGCTAGCAATTGGTCCAAATGGACCTGCCAATGCTTGACATGCTGCCCTCTCTGATTGGTCCACATGGACAGGGTATTTTTACCCAAAAAAGTCGTAGACTATGTTTTATAGGTAATGTCCTATTAGTATTTGGGTTAATGCCTTATATACAAACCGAAATCAAAATTACATCTTCTTTTTTTCGGATCAAACAGGTATTCCAAATAAAAAATCGCAATTGTCTTCTCTGATTTGCCTCACGAACCCAAATTTCGAAAATTTCGTAATTTTTTAAAAATTTTTGCATACATATAATGGTTGATTTTGCATTCTTTGATTGCGATTGTCCAATTAACATATATTGTTTTAGGATTAAAAACATACCCATGTTGGGTTTCGATGAGTCCGACTCACCGCGGAAAATAAAACTCAAGCCCAAGAACAACCTCACAATTAATATATCAAAATGCATAAATAACAAGATTAGAGAAAAGACTAAATTACCCTTGTGGCGTGCTTCGCTCAACTGAATGGAGCTCTTACTTGAGAAAGCCAAGTCTTACAAAGGGCGACGACCTCCGACGAAGTCCACCCACAACTCGACCCGACCGGTCTACTACTTGAAGGTTAGCCAAGTCCGACCAAAAAGACTACCCGAGTAATTAATGAGCTTATAGGTTTTCTCTCAAGTGGAGATGCCTAATTGAGGTCTTACTCAAGTGAGTTTTCCCAATTCCCAAGTGGGATATTTATAGGGAAACTCAAGTGAGAAATCCACTCTCCCATCAATGTGGGAGAGTTGGTAAAATCAATTTTCTCCTTTTATTTTTAAATCAAAAACAAAAGAAAATAGCCAACAACTAATTAATCAACAAGTGGCATTCTAAGAGGAGGGGTTAGGTAAGGACCACAAGGGAAGGGGGGGCAATACTTGATCCCCAAGGCTTCCCAAAAATCGGCTTAGTGTGGGGTTGTGCGCAAAATTAAACCGCAAAATTAAACATAGCCTTAAAACCGGGGCTTAAGTGCTTAGTGTGGGGTTGTGCGCATCGTGCCGCAACCACGCAACACCCCCACACGCACAGCCCGCAACTGCTGCACCAAGCAGGCACGCACATAGCCCGCACCAAGGTAGCAGCATGTGTGCACAGCCGTAGCACAGCAGCACCAGCACGCTGCTGCCTGGCTGGTGCTGCTGTGTGGCGCACCAGCCACGCATCTTGTGTGGCACGCACCAAGGGCACCCATGCCTTGGCAACCTCATGTGGGCTGCTTAGCAGCCCGGCTTGCCGAGGGTGGTGCGGCCTTGGTTTGCGTGCCACACTCTCGGAATTATTTTCGAGTATTTGCGTAGCTTAATTAATTTATTCCAAATTAATTTTAGAATTAATTTAATGAGCAAAATGTAAATTATAACACGTCCAACTTAAATAAATTCATCCAAGTGCACAAAACCAAAATTATTCCCAAGAACTTTTTTTTAATAAAATTGGTTCAACTTGATGCAATAAAATGAATAAGGCTATTCTCACTATTAATTTAATTAATTTGAATTAGTCATGTGATTTGAAAAAAATAAAGGGGAGTTGGAATTATGAACACAAAATTCAAATAAAGATTCCAACTTTAACTTGTGAATCCTTGAAAAATTATATTTTCCAATATGAAGATAAATGAAATTTCTATCACAAGACTAAAACTTTATGATTCCAATCAACTTAACAAATGATTAAATCAAAAGTTCAACAAAATTCATGGAATTTAGTAACTCAAAGTTCCAACCACTTAAAACAATTAAAGATTGGATCTTTAGTACTTAGAAGCCTCAAATAATAAATTTTTCACACTTAATGCAATGGATTTGCAATTATGTGAAAATTTAACCAATCTTTCAAGCACTAATTACTACAAAGTAACCATGCTTAAAGAGGTCAAAAAATGCAGAAACATTAAGGGAAGAACCAAATACATAATCACCATAAATATGCCAGTAAGATTGAAGGTTAAAAGATTTTAAATTTTTCGTCAAAAACGAAAAACCCTCGAAAAAAGGCATTTTTGGTCGGAATTTCGTTTTTTTACAGTCCCAAAAGGCTTAAAATGTTTCCAAAACGCTGTTTCCACCCAAAATTCAATATTTTTAGGCGAAAATCTGGGTTCGGGGCCAAAAATTAGATTTATAACGGGATTAAAATTATTAAAACCGAGCTACTAATCTAATTAGTAACTTAAACCAGAAAAATAAAATCATAAAAAACACCTTGAAAATTTTGCTATAAAAATAAATGAGCAAGGCTCCGATACTGCTTTGGGTTTCGATGAGTCCAACTCACCGCAGAAAATAAAACTCAAGCCCAAGAACAAACTCACAATTAATATAACAAAATGCATAAATAACAAGATTAGAGAAAAGACTAAATTACCCTTGTAGCATGTTTCGCTAAACCGGATGAAGCTCTTACTTGAGAAAGCCAAGTCTCACAAAGGGCAATGATGTAGACACCCATTTGTGTCTCCCCAAAACCAAACCCAGTGATGAATACCTTTTGCGTCGAATGATAATCGAATAAGGTGAAAGTGTGAAAGGTCAGGTGTTGCGGTTAGTTTTTATTAAAAATTCTTTCTTTCTGTTTTCGAAAAACAACTCTACTTTATGAAAACAACCAATCCAGTTTAGTTTGATCCACAACAAGGGTCCAATAATAGTGTAGTTGGATGGGGCTTTCAAAGAGCTTTCCAACGATATATTATAAGCCCAATTCCGATGAATAATGAGGAAGTTATGGCCAAAATACTAAACTGGGCCTGGTTTAATCTTTACATGCGGCCCGATGATATAGGGGAGGGCCCAATGTTAATTGTTATTCCTAAAGTTATTAGAATTAATTATAGTCTTCTAGAGTTCTCTAGAAGGTTCTCTTTAATCCTTATAGAATTAGAATTAATAATTATATTTTGATAAGTTTTACTTGGAATAAAATATTATTTAATGAAAAATACGATTTCAGTTTTCGTACGGACTTTACAAGTCAATTTTATTTGATAAGTGGACTCCGTGTTTGAAAGCGCGTAGGAATTCAGGCTGTCGCCAAACGACAGGCCTGTCGCTACGCGACAAGCCTTGTCGCCACGCGACAGAGCTTGTCGCCAAGCGACAAAGTTGGTTTTGCGGCGACAGAGTGGAGTTTTATTCCTTATCAAATTCTACCTATTTCCGGACTGTTTTCTTATAAATAGGGTCTGGAACCTCCGTTTTTAATCATCCACAATCTACAATCATCGATCAATCATCTACAATCAACAATTCTCTCTAAGCTCTCTCTCTCTAGCTTTTCATAAACACAATTCCGCATACACGAGATCTAGACACACCTAGCCAAGTTTGAAGTTGCCTTCGCCCTAGACGTGAAAGGTTATAATTTCTGAGGGTTTGGTCCCAAATCTCTATTTCCATTATTTAATTTAATTGTTTGGTTTTATATTTTCCTTGAAGTTACTAACGCGTGTATTTTGTTATTAGAAAGAGATACGAGGCATCAAAGTATGTAATCTTGTTGCTCTATTCTTGTAGAAAGCATGTTTAAATTTGTTTAATTCCTAGTATCATGTTAGGATGACTCTATTGCTTTCTAGTATCATGTTTAGGGTGCCTTTTACTCTTTTCTAATATCATGTTAGTATCATGTTAGGGCTAAAGCTTTGATTTTTAATGCTTAGTGACATGCTAGTAGTGCTGTCAAATTTCAAACCGAAACCGTTTAATTGCCCGAAACCGACCGACCCAAATGAGAACCGAACCGATTAAAAACCGATTTTTTTGAAACCGAAAACCGACCCGAACCGTATTTTAGTAAACCCGAAACCGAATCGACCCGAATAATGTTAAACCGTATAAGAACCGAACCCGTTAACAAACCGAACCAAATATAAACCGAACTGAAAGAAAACCGAACCGAAAAAGAACCGAACCGTATCTAACCCGAAACCGGTTCCAACCCGAAACCGTTTAAACTGGCAAAAAAACCGCTTACACCGAACCGTTAGCAAACTGCTACCCGTTTGCACCGAACCATTTAAAAACCGAACTGTTTGTAAATCGAACTAGTTATAAACCGAACCGTTTATGATTCAAACCGCTTCTAAATCGAACCGTTTACGAACTTTTTTATATAATTAAATGGATTTTTTTTTACGGGAATATAATTAAATGGATTAAATATTAGAAATCTTAGAATATTTTTTTTAAAATAGCAAGGCAAATCATTCATTAAGGATAATCAGTGTTCACAAACAAGAGCAAAACAAGCAGGCTCAGGCCCTGCCTCAAACTATTAGCAACACTACTGCCTCTAGTCATGTATATAAATGATTAAATAAGAAGCATATAATAACCTAATTGTAAACACAGTAATACATTAATACACTAACTCTTATAATCTACTTCGTAATAAACTAGTAAGATCAGTATGACTAAACTTGAAACAGAACATAATATGTATTTATAAAATCAATGAGAATTTGTTTCTAATATGATGCCTAAATAGTAAATATGAAATGATTCGCGACTTTATATAAAACTTGTGAACGCAAAAGGTTAGCAAGTACTATCAAATTTCAAACCAAAACCATTTAACTGCCCGAATCCAAACAACTCGATAAACATTTTATTTTTTGAAACCGAAAACCGACCCGAACCGTAATTTAGTAAACTTGAAATGGAACCGATATGAATAACGTTAAAGTGGTTAAACCATCGAAAAACCGAACCAGTTATAAACTGAACCGAAAAAGAACCGAACCAGTTAAAAACTGAACCGAAAAAGAACCGAACCAGTTATAAACTGAACCAAAAAAGAACCGAACTGTTTTTAACCCGAAACCGTTTCCAACCGAAACTGTTTGAACCGGGATAAAAACCGTTTGCACCGCTCCGTTAACAAACCGCAACCCGTCTGCACCGAACCGTTTACTATCCGGACTGTTTACAACCCGAACCGAATTAAAACCGCTTAAGAATAAACCGAAACCGAATCGAACCGATAACTATTTAAACCGAACCAAAACCGACCCGTGAGACAATTAAACTGATTCCAAACCGACCCGATTGAATACCGAACCGATTTCAAACCGAACCGAAACCGAATTGTCAAACCGTTTTGACAGTGCTACATGCTAGGGTTTGTTATTAATCTTGTTAGTATCATGCCTAGGATCTTGCTATTATATTTAAGCTTTATTATTAACATGATTATAATTGTTATGATTATTAATTTTATTCTTGTTGCTTGATGCTTATTTATTGTTATTGCTTGATCACGCCTTTTATGCATGTTTAAAGGGAATTTGTACTTGTAATCACGCTTAATAAGATAATTAATAATCTTGTTTAGGCTAATATGATTATAATTCAAGTGATCGCCAATAATAGATTTATTTGTGCATTAAAGTTCAACTAACATAGATAAACAGGTTTAGGGTTAACCTGTTGATTGCATGTTAGTCAGAAAGCGCACATGAATACGAGAAGAATGAAGTAGAGGCCTTTTTAGGGCACGTTCAATCTCTTTTAGGTTGGATTTGTACCTTCATCCCCGAACCCTATTTGGTTCAAGACCTTTTGGAGTTGACGATCTCGTGGATCGTTAAGGGGTGTAATCTTCACCTTGTGAACGGTTTACAAGTTCCTAAAACTTGTTGGCGACTCTTTTGCTCTAGCTTCCTTCCCTTTGGACGCCACTATGCTTAAGTGTATGATCACAGTGGGGTTCAAGCTTGGGGTTAATGGCTTAAAATATTCCCTACAAACGACCTCCAACGAAGTCTACCCACAACTCAACCCGACCGGTCTACTACTTGGAGGTTAGCCAAGTCCGGCCAAAAAGACTACCCGAGTAATTAATGAGCTTATAGGTTTTCTCTCAAGTGGAGATGCCTAATTGAGCTCTTACTCAAGTGAGTTTTCCCGATTCCCAAGTGGGATATTTATAGGGAAACTCAAGTGAGAAATCCACTCTCCCATCAATGTGGGAGAGTTGGTAAAATCAATTTTCTCCTTTTATTTTTAAATCAAAAACAAAAGAAAATAGCCAACAACTAATTAATCAACAAGTGGCATTCTAAGAGGAGGGGTTAGGTAATGACCACAAGGGAAGGGGGGGCAATACTTGATCCCCAAGGCTTCCCAAAAACCGGCTCCCTTAAGCTAAGTGTCCCAACGGGCTGCTGCCATGTGGCAGGCCGAGCATAGGCACCCAAGTAGCCCAAGCAGTTGGCCTGCTGCTACCTGCAGCTGGTCGTAGCGCTATGCGCACTACGCTGTTAGCAGTGCTAAAACGCTGCTAGCTAGCTAGCACTACTAGCTCATTGCTGCGGCTGCCACACACATGCTAGCATAGCTTGCTACCCATGTGCTGGCAGCCTTGCTGGCAATGGTGCACTAGCACGCCGCAGCCCTTAGCCAGCCATGCTAGGCTCGGCTTGGTGCGCATGCTAGCCACCTTGCTATACCAAATGCCCCTAGCACTCGGTTTGCTCGGGGCATTCGATGCTAGGGGTATTTCGGTAAATTGTTGATAAATTAGTGATTTTACCATCTCGTCTTTTATTAATTTAACTCGACTTGCGAAGCTCGGTTTCGACGCTCCTAGATTGATTTCCGACGTCTAAATATTTATTACTCGAGCGACTCATTAATTCCTTCCGAATTAATTCGTCGTGTCGGATCGTTAGTTTCTTAGGTGTGACCCGAATGGTTCAGTCAAGATTAAGCTGTAATATTAATTATACATTAATATTACTGATCGGAAGCGGCCTCCACCTAGGAATTCTGATCACTTGAACTTACTGAATAAATAGCTTTCCAATAGTTCCGAACCCTTTATCGGAATAATACACTTGTTCGAAGGACACCATTCCTATCAACCAAGATTTGCACATGAATCCCAATTTCGAACGAACTTTAACTTCACATATAATATGTAGATCGATGCATATTTTCAATTTTCATTGATGTGCGAGTGTTTTTATGAGACCAAGATTACAATAATGGTAGTTAATTTCATCCATAAATGAAGAACATTGAAGAACATTAAAAAAAACAATGTAGAACGATATTTTGATTTTGATTTCCTTAATTTAATCTTTATTGCTGAATTTATTAAAAACTAATTTTAATAACTAATATGAAAATAAATAAAAAATTATCCAAAAATCTTAAAATAATTTTAGAGAGTAAAAAAGTTGATTAAAAAAAGAAAAAATAATAAAAAAAAAGTTTGACCAAGCATAAAAATAAATCAAAAATCGACTAATAAGAATTAAGAATAGAAGTCATTTCAAGGATGATCATTGTAGAATTTTTATTAAGCATTCATCCACGGTTAGATGGATGATGATGAACCTTATTATGATGATTTGTGTACTATCAAGGTTGACAATTACACGATGATTCAGCAATTGACCCCGCCCTCCGTATTAAATTTTAGATGCCATACATATCCTACTGCTAAGGGGGCGCTTGGAATGGGGTAATAAATTAAGGGGGTAATAAAAGTCAAACGAGATATTATAGTTGATTAGAGGTATTATTGTAGGGAGACAAAGTGTTTATGAATGAATTAGGATTGTAGTAACATAAGGAAAAGAGAGGGGAGGAGGAATTATTACCCTTAAAATGAGGATACTAGGTTACCCACCCTCCCCCTAGTGTAACCTATTACCCCCAAAATAAGGGTAATAGTTCCCTTTCTTCACCTATCACCACACCATCACTATATAAATCTTCTTACAATCACATCATCACTAGCTCTCCCTCTCCTATGTTTACTTTAATTTTGTTTGGTTTGACTTTTATTACCCCTTAATTTAATACTCCCAATCCAAGCGCCCCCTAAACCATTCGGGGACTTTAAATAAACTACAGTAAAATATTTCCGGGGCCTTCCTCTTACCACCGGCTTTGATTTCCAGGCCTCTTCATTGCCTACCGGCATGAATTTTTGAGGCCCTTTAGTGCCTATAAACTTTCAGATTATAATGGCAATAACACATCATGGTTGATGATTTTTAAGATATTCAACTTCATAATATTGCATTAATAAAGACCATAAAGTCAGACTCATTCATTGATTAACAATTCCAGCCTCAAAAATCCAAAACACAAAGAAAATATTTCCGGATTTTCAATTCTTTTATTCTACTTCTTTGATCTTCCGATCAGAGTTATCAAACTCATGAATACTTTGTATGTGATAAGAATTCAGCAATGGGGAAGATGAAGGGACTTTAATTTTTCAATAATGAAAACTAAATTAAGTTGGGTTATAAAAGGGTAGTATAGTCCTTAGCGAGTTTAATTATCATTTTATAAATCCTACATTTAGGTTATTTTATACTGCTTTTAGTACTTTTGTATAACTATTTCTCGTAAATTATCTTGTGTAATATATTGTTGAATTTATTCCAACTTATAATTTCACATATAATTTTATCATAATTTATATTAATACACTTTTGCATATATTTAAGGTCAGTCATATACATTGACAAGTGTATCAATTAGTAATATATTGTGAATCATGAACAGAGAAAGTATTACGAAGTATTATATAACGGGCAGTGAATAATGATCTTAAGTTTCTCAACACAAAGGTCAACTATTACAAGTTGAATTATAGAATCTCATTTTTTTTTATCAATGTATTAGTCATGTTGCTGTTACATTAGTTGATTTATTCAAGATAATTTAATACTCCCTCCTGTTTCGGGGTTTTTTGTGTCCTGCGGGAGAGTTACAGCACTAAGACTGGTTCGGAGTCGCCTGTACCTGCAAAAACACGGAAGTTTCGGATGGTCGGAGTTCCGCCTCCAACGGTCAAGTTAGTAAGCGTTCGGAGTGAAAACGTGCGGAAAGTAAACATCTTCTTAGATTCCGAGATTAGGTGTTTTCTCCGTTTTCGAGAATAATAAAAAATGTAATGATTGTAAGGTGTCCTAATAATTGGGGAATCTCCATATTTATAGGGTCCTTGAAAGGTGTGCCCCTGTCCTAGGGTTTAATGACCTAGGGATTTGGGTTGCGCCGTTTTGCGGCGACCTTAAGAATTGGGCCCTGAAGGCCGCCAATTCCTGAAGGGGTATCTTCCTGCCACATGTCTTCCCCTAATTAGTCCATTTGGAGGCCTTCCTAAGGTGACACGTGTCAAGCTCGGAGTAGGCCACGTGGCAAGGTAAAATACCCAAAAAATTTGCCCCTCACAGGGTGATATGGCGCGCCACGTGACGCCTGTGCCAAGTGTCAGGCAGGCATTGGTCCGTTTTTTACTGTTTTATCCGGAGTAAAAATTAAGGTTTTCACCCTAGATTTTCACCCCTTTGTAAATAGGAGTTGACCCGTCCTCATTTTCACACGTTAGTGAAAAATCTTTGAGAGAGAATCTTTAACTTTGAGAGCATTTGTCTTATTATGAGAATCTTTCTGACCGCCTGTTACCTGACCGCCAGTTTCCACAGATGACCGAGGACTTTCCAAGCGTCTACAACCGGCCACAAGGTAACCTCCTGCTATCTTCTCTCTTTTTCTTTTTTCTTTTCTTTTTTCCTTTTCGAAAATGGTTTCCCAAACGCGCATGGCAAGGCCTAGGTTAGCGATCATCCGGTCACCAGGGACGGCTGAATCTAGAACTAGGAGTGCCGACTACTCCTTATTGGAATTCCCTTCGAGAACTTCCCCAAGTTCGACCATCTATGTGGTTGTGCAAGACACAATGGCCAGGACAAAGAGAACTGCCCGGCTTCAAAATTCTGACGGCTCCTTTAGGGCGCCTATAAGCGAAATTTCCGATCATCCGCCTAGTACCCCAAGTACCCCTAACTCTTCGATTTTGGAGGAGTCTGGGGGCGAGTTAGAATAAAATGTTTTCGGGCCGATTGATCTGGCCTCGGATGAGGAATCGAGGGAGGACGTTGCTAGCCCTAGCCATCAAGCCCCTCATTCGGACTCGGAGTCCGAGAGCTCTGACGGCGATTCTGAGCTATCCAACTCTAGTAGGGCCTCTTGGACTCGGAGGAAGCACGCTCCAGGCTAGAAACAGTAAGGGAGTCTATGTCACTTGACAGAGGCGAGGGCTGGGCCGAGCCATATGCTTCGCGCCGAATGGAGTTTGTTGCCTACTACCAAGCATGTACCTAAGGGCAGGCGGAAGGTCATGGAGGACAAATTTGGGGAGTTTATTTCTAAGCATGTCACATGGGCCATGACATTCTTCTCAACGTCCCGGATGTTGAAGATACAGTAGTATGGCCAGAAGGGTCCAACTACCAAGACGAATGCTTTGGCTGCTATGAGGCGGCCATTCAGGCTGGTATTCGTTTTCCTTTCCATCCGGCTGTGGAAAGAGTTCTAGATGGGTACCAACTGGGTATCTGGCAACTTACCCCCAACTCTTGGGTCAACATCAAGGGATTCGTTTCCGCCTGTAAAATGCTTGAGGTGGAGCCAAGCTTTGAGGCATTTGCACATTTGCACTATCTCAGCCGGACCCCAAAATCAAGCGGAACCGGATGGTTCACCCTTACAAGCCATAAGGGTTATATGATGGCTGTTGGGAAAGAGTCCAAGTGGAAGGACTAGAGGATAAAATTTTACATAATCTCTTCCCCCGATCGAATGCGAAACAAAAAATACAATCGGTGAAACCGGAACCCTCTCCTGCTCTCTAGAGGGGCTGTTTTGCCGCCTGTTCCAAGAAAGGTGTAGACACCCAAATGTGTCTCCCCAAAAAACCAAACCCAGTGATGAATACCTTTCGCGTCATTGATTATCGAATGAATTGAAAGTGTGAAAAGTCTTGTGATGCTGTCGTTTTAATGAAAAATCTTTCTTTCTGTTTTTGAAAATATTTCTTTTCTTACTCTATTTATGGAAAACGTCCAATCCAGTTTAGTTTGGTCCATGATAAGGGTCCAATAATGGTGTATTTGGATGGGGCTTGAAAAGACCTTTCCAACGATATATTATAAACCCAATTCCAATGAATAATGAGGAAGTTATGGCCAAAATACTAAACTAAGCTCAAACTGGATTTTACCTACGACCCAATGATCATGTGGAGGATCCAAAGGTTTAATATCATTCCTAAACTAATTAGGATTTATTAGAAGTTTCTAAAAGTTTCTAAAAGATCTTAATTATCCTTTTTTAAAAAAAGATAAGATCAAAGAATTCGAAATTGAATAAAACTTCTCTTTTTGAAAGTCCTTGTTCTGTGCAAAATGGAAGATCTTCAGATATTATTTTTGTGCCTCATAATTTTTATCCAAATCCTATATGGTTGGATAGATCTTGAAATTATCTTTCCCATGATTTATTATAATATTAATTCCGAGCTATAACGAAAAAGGTATGAAATGAATACGAAACACTATCCAAAACTGACACCCTTCCACTATTTCGGCCATATCATTTTATCTACAAAATATTTAAATCTGATTCTAATTGGGTTGAAAATTATACTTCAAGAGCTTTCCAACGACATATTATGTGACTTATTTGGACTTCTAGATCAAAATATATGATAAAAACAAAATATGCAAAAAAACTGTCCCAACGCCAAACAACAGCCTTGTCGCCAAACGACAGAGCTTGTCGCCATGGCGATTTCTGTCGTTTGGCGACAGAGTCTGTCGCGCGCGACAGCTCTGCTACATGAGCCAATTCTATTCCAATTCGAATTCTAACTCTTTTCTATCGATTTGGGACTATTTTCTTATAAATGGGGTCGTATTTCCCCGTTTTTATTCATTCACAATCATTGACAATCATTTAATTCTTTTCTCTCTCTAAAAGCTAGAAGCTTATTCTTTGTCTATTTTTCTAAACCTTCCCCTTTTTACAAAATTCCGCATTCACAAGTTCTAGACACACCTAGCCAAGTTCGAAGTTGCCTTCGCCCTAGGCGTGAAAGGTTGATAATTTCTGAGGGTTTGGTCCCAAATCTCTATTTCAATTATTTAAATTAATTGTTTGATTTAATATTTTCATTGAATTTACTAACATGTGTATTTTTTTATTAGAAAAAGATACGAGGCAACCAAGTAAGTTGTTTTTATTGCTATATTTCTTTAGAAAGCATGCTCAGATTATTTTAATTCCTAGTATCATGTTAGGATGCTTTTATTGCTTTATAGTATCATGCTTAGGTTGCTTCCTATTTTCTTCTATCATGTTAGTACCATGTTAGGGATAAAGCTTTGATCGTTATTGCTTAGTGACATGCTAGGATTTGTTATTAATCTTGTTAGTATCATGCCTAGGATCTTCCTAATGTTATTATGTTGCTTGATATATATTATTATTGGTATTGCTTGATCACGCCCTCTCTTGCAGGATTAAAGGGAATTTTTACTTTTAGTCACGCTTAATAAGATAATTAATAATCTTGTTTAGGCTAATGTGATTTTAATTCAAGTGATCGCCAATAATAGTTTTGTTTGTGCATTAATATTCAACCAACAAAGATTAAACAGGTTTAGGGTTAATCTATTGATTGTATGTTAGTCAGAAAGCGCACATGAATATGAGAAAAATAAAGTAGAGGCCTATTTTTAGGGCAGGTTCAATCACTTTTAGGTTGGATTTGTACCTTCATCCCCGAATATCCAGTCATGGTTCCAGACCACTATGGAGTTAGCGATCTCATGGATCGTGAAGGGGTGTAACCTTCACCCTGTGAACGGTTTACAAGTTCCCAAAACTTGTTGGCGACTCTTTTACTCTAGCTTCCTTCCCTTTGGACGCCACCATGCTTAAGTGTATGATCACAGTGGGGCTCAAGTGTGGGATGCTTGAAATATTCCTTACATAAGGAGAACGAGCAAATTTTGGACCGAGGTTTATTTTCAGTGACCGTCTGGACCAACGAAAGGACGGGGGACAAAGAAGTGACCCCCCAAAGCTACATTACCCGCCATGAATGGCTATCTGATGGGGTATATCTGGCCGCTTGTGGCCTTAGTACCGAGAGGTAGCTGGCCGAATGCTCTTGAATACTTTGTTGAAGTAAACTTAATTTGTTTCAATTATAACAACTTGTTTTCTTTTGCAGACAAAGCAATGGATAAGCTCTCAGCCTCAAAAAGCCGGCTGCCCACTTAGCTGCCTATTACTGTTCGTCCATTGGCAAACGGAAGCACGAGGAGCCTGAATCAGGTAGGACTCCAAAGGTAAGGAGAATTTTTGCTTGGTTTAAATGAAGTTTTCATTTCAGACTGCTTTCTAATTTATTTTCTTTGTGTATGGCGGATTATCCAAGGCTTCCCCCTTCTACCTAGCCGGTCCCGAAGTTTCAAAAAAAGTCGGGTAGTGATGTAAGCCTTGCTAGCAAGTCTATAAAGCACATTGCCCACAAGCTTGGTATGAAGGCAACAGGCGGCTCCCACCCCCCAACTGGTAGGACACCAACCAAGCCGGTTGTCCATGAGGTATTAAAGAGTGGCAAGCTACTCCACACTGCTAGCGGCTCAGCAGTGGGTGGGAGCAAACCTCTTATGGAAGAGGCGGAAGGTATTACTGCTTTTAACCCTTTACCCTTCCTTGTAGGGTAAAGTTCAATCCGTAGTCATCCAACAACTCAGAAGACAATCGGTCCCTCAACCGGATTTACAAAATTTATTTGTAAAACGTTGAATGTGCAGATGATCCCCTAAGGCCAGATATCCAGCAATTGGCCAAGATGATGCTGAGGGCGATTGCTCCGGAAGAGAGGGCGTTTGTCAGGGGAGTCAGCACCCTCAACCTTGATGCCATTCTAGCTCTTCTCGCTGATGTATGTAGCCGTTTGACACTAACATCCTCCACATTTTGCCGAATGTAGGCTATGCTGCGTGTAAACGATCTCAAAAGGCCGATTCTTGACAAGTATAAAGAGGTAAAGGCAGCGAAAGCTCGAGCTGCCTCCTCTCTCGATTCGACAAATTTTGAGATTGCTCAAAACGAGCTTTTGACACTTGATATGATGTATTCCCAAGCGTCGACCAACCTACAGGTCAAGACCGATTTTGACTTAGCAAAGAGGCGGATCACTGAGATTCAGAATGAGGTCAAGGATCTCAAGGCCAAACTCGAGCCCCTCTAGGAGGCAGACAAGAAGGTTAATGGGCTTAGGGAGACCGTCCGCAAGCTGAAGAGCCTGCTGGGGAACCAAGAGGCCCAACTTGGGAAAAAATATAAGTCATGGGCCGAGGAAGTGAAGGAAGCCTTGGTCAAACAAATTATGGAAGACTATGCCGCCATCATGCGAATGACTTGGGAATCCCTCTATCCGGATGCCGACTATAAGGGCTTGAAGGAGAAGTTCGAGGCGACCAATGATGAGTTCAATGCCCAAATTCTAAAGCAAGTAGAGAAAGAGGCGGCAACTGAGGCTTAGGTTGAGTCATCCGACTCTAGAGGGGAGTCATCTTCCGGTGATGATCAAGAGGAAGAGGAGGATAAGGAAAATAATGAGCAGTCGCCCGGGGGAAATAAGGATGATACGGCTGCCAATATTGAAAACCTCTCTCCTGACACTTAAGCTTTTTTATGTTCTTTCTGTGGCCGAATGGCCATTTATCATGCTTTTTCGTTCTGCGTGTCGAGTATCTTTGTCTCTTTACCGACCGAGCAATCGGGTAAATTAAAATTCTTTTTTGGCTATACCGGATGACTTTTACAGTCGTCCATAGGGACGGCGGCTACTTTGTTAATGAATCATCCAGCTTTGTATCCGGTTTTTATTATTCTGAGTTTCTTGCCTTATAATTTTTTTAAAGCCTTCGAATTTTTTGGTGGTATGCATAGATTTAAGCTAAGTGTTTCAACTTGTATACTATGCAATTGTGACTGTAACAGATGTCTTCGCCTTGGCCGGATGTGCGCTTGGTTTCAAAGGTTAATTGTTTGACTTAGAAATTATTGATACTTAAACGGTATGATTGGTTTCTATGTCAATCAATCACTACAGTGATTGCCCCACGCCAAGCGGACAGTCGGACATCGAGCAAACGGGTAAGTTCTAGTATTACCTAGCCATTAGCCTCGCTAAGTTGTTTAAAAACAAACTCTAAGCCGCTAAGTTTTATGACTTAACTTAAAATTATTAAGTAGAATTTGGCCGCTTGCACTGCCCGAGGGCAATAACAGGCGGGTTATCTTCCTGCGTTGGAGCCTCTAATTGAAAAAGTAGCCATTTGCCGCCTGCTATATAACTGGCGGTAATTTTAGCTTTTTAGGTTTCAATTTAGATTAAGTCAAACAGTTGCGAGCTTATCTTTATCCAGCTAGTTGGTAGGGCCGTTTGTTTAGGACTTACAGAGCAATGTACCACCCAAATGGGAGATGCTCTCTGCGACGAATTCACCCGGATGGGCGTCGCCGGATGTCAAACTCATGTTGGAGCAGACGTTTACTAATTAATATCATCCAGCCTTTAGGCCTCGTTAGGCATCCTTTCACGAATACGCAACCATTAAGTATTTGATCTTTAACTTAAGTAACAACATGCAATGTAGCCGCCTGTACGTTTACAGGCGGTGTTCCCAATGGGGGACGTTTGTAATAACAATATGGACAACATAAGAGAACAAAAAGCAAGTTTTTCATTCATAGGCTTTTCATCTTACAAAAATTTACAAGTCTAAGAATTAGTACTTTTTTAAGTTGTCTACATTCCAAGTTTTGGCTAGGTACCTACCGTCTAGTGTTTCTAATAGATAGTTACCGCCTCTTACTTCATCAAGGATCCGGTAGGGGCCTTCTCAATTAGGTGTTAGCTTGCCTTGCTCATTGGCCCTACCGGTTGCCTCCATCTTTTGTAACACAAAGTACCCTACTTTCAAGGGTCGTTTGTGCACTCTTCTGTTGTAGGCTCTCGTCATTCTTAGACAGTAGATCTCATGATTCAAGGCGGCACTGCCCCTGCGTTCTGGGAGTGAGTCTAGTGCTAGCCGCATGGCCTCCCATTTTGCCTCTTCATCATATAACATGACTCGGAGGGTCGGTTCATAGTGCTCAATAGGCAAAATGGCCTCTGAACCATACACCATGAGAAATGGGGTCTCACCAGTTTCCCCTTTTTCAGTTGTTCTAATGTCCCATAGGACATGAGTCAACTCCTCTGCCAATAGGCCGCCAGCTCTTTCAATTTTCTTTTTGATGCTGTGTGAGATTAGTTTGTTGAAGGCTTCAACTTGGCTGTTTGCTTTGGGTCGGCTGACTGATGCAAAACAATGTGAGATCCCTTGATCTCCCAATCAATTCTTGAGCTGAGGCATTTCAAACTGAGGATCATTATCAAAAACCATAGACATAGGTACCCCAAACCTGGTGATGATATTCTTTCAGATGAAGGAGATGACATCCTTTGTCTTGATTTTTTTACCGTCTATGCCTCTACCCATTTTTTGAACTAGTCGACAACAACTAAGATATACCGCCTTCCGCCTGGCGCAGGAGTATATGGTCCTAGGATATCCATGCCCCCCTTTGGCGAATGGAATTAGGCTATGAATGGCCGTCAGATCAGTGGTCGAACGATGAATTACCTTACCAAACCGTTGAGACTTATCACACCTCTTCACCATTTCCATGGTGTCTACCTCGAGCGTGGGCCAAAAGTAGCCCTGCCGCCTGGCCCTAGCTGCTAGAGACCTTCCGCCTATGTGAGAGGCATAGTAGCCCGAATGTAGTTCCTTCAGAACCTCATGCTCCTTTTCAGGGGTGATGAACTTCAAAGTAGGCTTCAGAAAACCCTTTTTGAAGAGCTCTCCATTTTTTATCTCAAAATTTGCCACACACTTTTTGAGTACGGCTGCTCTTGGAGCTGAGTCTTGCAAGGTACCGTCTAGCAGATAGGCCCAGATGTCATCCGTCTAGGTTGATCTTTGGTCAAGTACTCCAATGGGATCTTCCTCAACAATACATCGTTTTTCCATTACTTCCCAAAAGACTGACCGAGGTATATCGCAAGAGGCAGATGATGCCAATTTTAACAGAGCATCCGCCTACTTATTCTTAGACCTGGGCACTTGACTCAATGAAATTCTTTAAGTGTTTCCATCTTCAGTTTTGACCGCCTGAAGTTATTTGATCATAGCCGGATGGGTGGCCTCATAGTCTCCATGGTATTTGTTAACGACCAATTGTGAATCAGGCAGGTGTCAATTTTTTTTGCCTTTCTGCCTTACACATACGGATGCCGGCTAGTAGGGCTTTGTACTCTGCCTCATTATTTGAGGCCTAGAACTTGAACCGTAGTGCATACACATACTTGTCCCCTTCAGGAGAGTGACATATAACACATGCACTACATCCGTTCATAGTAGAGCTCCCGTCCACATACACTTTCCAAACCTGATCAGGATTCTCCGGTGCAACCGGCTTGTCATCTCGACAATGAAGTCGGCGAACGCCTGACCCTTCACTACATTCGTTGGTTCGAAAGTGATTTCAAGACTTTAAATTTCAACAACCCATTTAAGCATCCTACCGGATGACTCCAGGGTTGTCATTGGCCGCTTGAGGGGTTGGTCTGTGTAGACAACAACCGGATGTGCCAGGAAGTAAGGTTTCAACTTCTTGACAACCATGTAAAGTGCAAGGCCAAATTTTTCAACCATGGGGTACCGCAGCTCAGCATTTCTGAGTACATGGCTAATGAAGTAGACCGAGAGCTAGATGCCGTCTCTCTCAACATGCAAAACAACACTTAGGGCATAATCTGAAATGGCTAAGTACATGTAAAGCGTCTCTTTGGGCAAAGGGCTAACAAGCCTTAGAAAAGAGTGTAGATGTTCTTCCAATTTTTAAAAGGCCGCCTCAACATCATCTCCCCATTCAAAAATTGTCTTCTTTCTGATCGCTTGAAAAAATAAAGGCACTTGCCACCTGACCTGCCGTGGAATCTCCCCAGGGCCGCCAGACAACCTGTTAGCTTTTGAACTTCTTTGACAGTGTGGGGTGACTTCATGTCAATGACCGCCTGTATTTTTTCAGGGTTGGCCTCTATCCCCCTTTGATCAATTAGGAATCTGAGAAACATCCCAGATTCAACACCAAAGACACACTTCTTGGGATTGAGCATGACCTTGTGCCGCCTAAGTGTGGTGAATGTTTCTCGGAGGTCAGTAAGGTGATCCGCCTATTGCTTGGATTTGACTATCATGTCATCAATGTACGCCTCTATGTTCCCCCCAATCTGATTAATGAATACATTATTAATCATTCGTTGGAAAGTAGCAAGCGCATTCTTCAAGCCAAACGACATCACAATATAATAGAATAACCCCTAATCAGTAACGAATACCGCCTTCTCTTGATCTTTTATCCACAGGGGTATTTGATGAAAGCCTGAGTAGGCGTCCATAAAACTTATCAAGGTATGCCCGACTGTAGAGTTGACCAAACTATCGATCTTTGGAAGCAGGTAACTGTCCTTGGGACATGCCTTGTTCAAGTTAGTGTAGTTAACACACATGCGCTAGGTACCATTCGGCTTATTTACATCCACAACGTTCGTAACCCAATTAGGGAAGTTACATGGCCTAATGAACCCAACATCTAACAGCTTTTTCACCTCAGCGACTGCCGCTTGACTTCTCTCCTCGTCGTGATTTCTTTTCTTTTGCCTGATAGGCTTCTTTTTTGGATCCACAGCGAGTTTGTGGACAGCAAGATCCGGGCTGATGCCTGACATCTCTTCCACTTCAAAGGATAAGATGTCTTTGAATTCCTTCAGTAGGTGGTATAGGTCTGCACCCAGCTTTGCAAAAGTAGCCGTCCCCACCTTAACATTACGCTCCGGACAACTGTCATATATCCAGAGCGACATCAATGTGATCACCTGTCGGCTGGCCTTTCTCTTTTTGCTGGCTGCTGCTGGAGCAGGCTTGGCTTCCTAGACATCGTCAAGGTCTATTGGCTCCTCCCCTTGGCCGACTGTTGCCACCGTGGAATTGACGTTCGAGAGATAACACTCTTGGGCCATCTTTTGGTCCCCGCTCAGGGAGCCAATAGAGCCATCATCCCTTTCATACTTAACTAGCATGAGGGAGGGGATGATGACTGCCATGGATTCTATTTTGGGTAGAATTACCCAAGGTGCGTGACCCTATCAGATTCTGACACGTATCAACCCATGAGAGGTCCAAATGGATCTCTCACCTAATGACACGTGTCCTTTCAAACAAATAGGAGAAAAGGTTGCCTTCCTGGCCCAAATCCCAAGGAAGCCGTAATACGATGTAGCCCACTAAACTTAGGTCAGAATGACCTCATAAAGGACAAGTTTTCTAATGACCCTATAAATAGGGAGATTTCCCCCATTTTTAGGACAGATTCATTTATTACGACTACCCTACATTCTCTCACATCAGAGAAAACACCTGATCTCAGAATCTGAGAAGATCTCACTTTTACCTTTCTCACACCTTTTCATCTTCTACGACCAATACTAAATTGATCGTCGGAGGCGGAGCTCCTACCAACCAGAGTCTCCGTGTTTTGCTGGTACAGATTGCGCCGGATCAGTCTTGGTGACATAACTCTCCCGAGGGACCAAAAACACAAGCCGAAAACATTTGGCGCCGTCTGTGGGGAGAGTACCTCTAAGATGGTTCAAGATTCTGTACCGGATCCTGAACCCAACCGGCTTACAATGGACGGGGAGGTGCATACGGACCATGATTCAGATAACGACTGTGAAGTCGAAACTTATGTGGCCCTTGACGGGTCACTCATCTCTAAGCGCATCCGTTCCAAGGATAGATCTGAATGGAGCAACAACAAAGCTGGTTCCAACAAGTCTACTGGACCACCGCCTAGAAATACCCAGATGGCAAGGGGTCAGGCTCTAGTCATCCGAGACGAACTCATGAAATTCATGACAAGTTTCAAGGGTGAAATAAGGACCTAATCAACAAGAGGACGACTGGCTCTAGCAAGGGTCAGTCGGCCAAAAACACTCCTCAAGCTGAGAGGAGAAAGTCAGTTAGAGACAGGCAACCTACTCCACATCCAAAGGAGAAGGCCACACCTGCCATTGAATGGACCAAGATCCTTTTGCCGCAGATAGGCAAAAGGAAGGTCATCCGAGCTGTTCAGCCGGATGGCAGCAAGAAAACCTTCTCCGATGCTCGACACATCATCGAGCATAACATGAGCCAGCAGCTGTCTCAGTCAGCCTCCGCATCGAGCTTTCCAAACATCTTCAAACATACATCCGCAAGGAATTTTCAAACCTTGCATAAGAGTCACACAGGCGGCAAGTCCGTCCATACTAGTCCTTAGATGATTGGGTTAGCCCCATTGTACCCTAGATGCCATACGAGCAATACACCCCTCCTTTCATGAAGCCGGCCCTCTTCAGCGGACAGGCGGCATATAATGTCCAACCCTTGGACTGACAACTATGTCTGCTCAAACTTAGTGAACAAACTTCTGCGTTCACCAAGGAGATAACCGAGGCGGCACAGCCGGCCAAGGTTAAGAATGTATTGGTTGGTGCCTATGATGGTACCACCAACCCTGAAGATCACCTCATGGCCTATACCAACCTCATGCACATGTAGGGGTTGAAGGATGCCATGTGGTGCAGATGCTTCCCGACAACATTGAAGGGCATATCCCAACAATGGTTTGGCAACTTGCCAGCCGGATGTATTGATAGCTTCAAGAGACTTGCCTTCTTGTTTGCTTCAAACTTCTTGATGAGCATCCCTGCCAAGAAAACAAGTCTCAACTTGAGCACTATTCGGCAGAGAGAGAGAGAGAGGGACTTCACTTCTACGTCAGGCGGTTCAATCTGGTAAAAATCCAAATTTAAGGACCGTCCGATGAAGTTACCTATACAGACTTCTTCAAGGGTCTGAAGGACGGGTCAACTTTTAAGTTTGACCTTGTCAGAAAGAGGGTTTTCACCCTTCAAGAGGCGTTAATAGAGGCAGAAAGCTTCATACAAGCAACCAACCTTTGCACGTCCAGCAATTAGTCAGACCCTAAGAAGTCTGACAAGCAAAAGGAGAGCCAGTCTGCTCAGTTGGCTCCCAATGTTGATTAGAGCAAAAAGAGAAAAAAAAGTCTGGGCGGTTGAAGATTATGATCAATGACGTGGGAAAATTAGGTCGTTGGACTAATCCTCCTAAGCCAAACAAAATTTATAAACACTCAAGAAACCTAAATACAAGTATAGAGGTAAGTCAAGGGTCGAACCCAAAGGAACGGTAATGTCTAAGTGCTTCCAATTATGTGCCTAAGCTAGGTCGAAGACGAAGGGTAAAAGAGGACACCTACAACTACTAAGACAAAGAAACCAAACAAATAAAGTGCTAGGGATTAGGATTCACTTATAATAGCAATGAACAATGCAAATTGGTTTAGGAAGTTGACTAAGTCAAGCAATGTGAGGGAAGATCAATTATGCAACCAAAAGAGCATATCAAGTTATTCTCCTAGAGGTCTAACTAGCGTCAACTACGATAAACTCTAGCTAGGAAACATCACAAGACACCTCAATCGTGTAAATGCAAGCCACAAATCAATGGTCCGTATCAATGTGAACTTACAATGCAATCTAGTGTGAATAACTAGGGTGATCAAGCCTAAATCAAACACACACATGCACATAATCAATTAACCAATTTAATCACATTATCAACTCCATCAAAATCCCCAATCTACATCAATCCATTACATAATACAAGCTTCACCAAATCCCTAACCAAACAACTACTCTAGAAACATCATCAATTCAACAAACAACTAAAGTAATCAATAATCAACAATCAAAGAATCTACAATTAAAGAAGAACAATTACTCTAATCAAACATCAATCATCAAATCATCAAAATCTAATCAAAATCAAACAATCTAAACATGAATACTAAACAAAACAATAAATGAGATAGAGTTTAGAAATGCTCATTGATAATAGAGTAGATCTCCAATACAATTGTCACCATTGGATCTTCAATCTCTCAATCACCATTGAAATCCTTCACTTTCTCTCTCTAAAATCTACTCCTAAAACTAACCCCTAAAATCTAGAGAGAGAAGCTCTCAACTAAGCTAAGAATATGATCTAATTCTCTTATTAAACTTCTTACAAAAATTGGGTTCAAATAGGTATAAGAAGAGAGAGAAAATCGTCAAAATCCGATCGGAAAAGACCCACGTTGGTGCGGCCACACAACAGGGGATGTGCGCCCGCACAACCATGGTGTGCGGCCGCACATCCTTCGTGTGCGCCCGCACATTCTGCGCGTGCGGCCGCACGCAGCTGGGTTTCTTCGAATCTTCAACTCTTCAAGCTCAAGGGGTGCACACATGATTTATGATGGTGATGGAGGACAAGGTAGGCAGTAGCTAAGGCTTAATATTGAGGGCACACACTTCCTTTGAAGGGAGCACAAGAGAAGAGCCAAGACTTGGAACTTCCACTTCTTTGCATCTTGAGCTTCCCAAACTCCATGAACTTGATCCTAAAGCTTCTTCCACCATAGTGGATCACCAAAATCACGACCCGAACCTCTTCCAATACCTACAACCACGAAAATAGAGCAAATAAAGAAGAAAAGACTAGAAAACCAACGAAAAGCACAAAAGCTACAAAATAAGAGAAGAAAGGTAAAACTAAGAAACAAAGCATAAAACTAAGCACTTATTAAGCATGAATGCTATGAAAAGAGAATAGAAATGACCTAAATGCTCGTCAAATGTGTGCCATTTATGACACACATCAATCAACCGTCCCAAAAGAAAAAGAAGGAATTCTAACCGAACGTCCCTAGGTAGGAGTTTAATAAAGGCTGCTACTCCATCCTCATGTTGATAAAGGACCGGGTGACTATTGAGAAACCCGCGGCCATGAAAGATTCCGCCAAAAATCGGAACAAAAATAAATACTGCTAGTTCCATGAGGACATCGGCCATGACACCAATGACTGCTATAGCCTTAAGCAGTTGTTAGACCGTCTAGCTGATCAGTGGGAGTTGAAGTCATACATCCTCAAGTCCAAGGTCACCCCGAAGACCAACAAGGGCAGTCATCCAGAAAGACTCCCCAGCCTACTAATAGCTCGAACACTGATAAAGATCCGATCTACACCATAGCAGGCGGTTTTGCTGGAGGGGCCCTATCATACGGGGCACCAAGGACCATTTGAAGAAAATGGATGTTAACTTTTCTAAGGAAATTCAGGCATCCACCAGCACATTCCAAGAGGTCGTCATCACTAAAAAGGACCGAGGCAAAGTCCATCGGCCACATGATGAACCTGTGGTCATTGAATGCAAAGTGGCCAACCAACTGATTAGCCGCATTTTAATTAATATTGGTAGCTCGTCTGACGTCATTAGCTATAAGTGCATGTCCAAGCTTAAGTACAAGGCGGACAACATGCACAATGTCTCCCACCCTCTTGTTGGTTTTGGGGGAGGAGTTATGCATCCATTCGAATGGATAGATCTGCCCATCCGGTTTTTGGTGGTTGAAGTGCTGACCGCCTATAATCTCATTCTAGGCCGACCTACTCTGAACGAGTGCAAGGCCGTCATCATCCCATCTCTCATCCTGCTCAAGTATGAAAGGGATGATGGCTCTGATGGCTCCTTGAACGAGGATCAGAAGACGGCTAGAGAGTGCTATCTCTCAAACGTCAAACCCACGGCCGCAGCAGCCGGACAGGGGTCGGAGCCAATAGACCTTGAAGATGTCAAGGACCCTGATTCAGCCCCACCAGCCGCCAAGAAAAGAAAACCTACTCAGCTGGTGGAGGTGAAGAAAGAGAAGAAATAGCAATCACTGACCGGGGAACAGCCAGATGAACTCCGTCCCCAGCCGGTTGGCGAACACATTGATATTCCCCTAGATGACAACCGTCCTGAGCGAACTTTTAAGGTGGGGACGGTTGCTTTTGAAAAGTTGGGTGTAAACTTGTACCTTCTGCTGAAGGAATTCAAAGACATTTTTTCCTTTGAAGTGGAAGAGATGCTAGGCATCAGCCTGGATCTCGCTCTCCACAAACTCGCTGTTGATCCTAAAAAGAAGCCCATCCGGCAAAAGAAAAGAAATCACGGCGAGGAGAGAGGTCAGTCGGCAGCTACCGAGGTCAAAAAGTTGTTTGACGCTGGATTCATTCGGCCATGTAACTTCCCTGATTAGGTTGCAAACGTTGTGCTTGTGAAGAAGCCGAATGGTACCTGGTGCATGTGTGTAGATTATACTGACTTGAACAAGGCATGTCCAAAGGACAGTTACCCACTTCCAAAGATCGACAGTCTGGTCGACTCTACAGCCGAGCATGCTTTGATGAGCTTTATGGATACCTACTCAGGCTTTCATCAGATACCCCTGTGGAAGAAAGATCAAGAGAAGACGGCCTTCGTCACTGATCAAAGGGTTATTCTGCTATATTGTGATGCCATTTGGCTTGAAGAATGCGCTTGCTACTTTCCATGGAATGATTAATACTGTCTTCATTAATCAAATAGGTAGGAATTTAGAGGCGTACATTGATGACATGATAGTCAAATCCAAGCTACAGACAGATCACCTTGCTGATCTCTGAGAAACCTTCACCACACTTAAGCGGCATAAGGTCATGTTAAATCCCAAGAAATGTATTTTTGGTGTTGAGTCTGGGAAGTTTCTCATATTCTTGATTGATCAAATGGGGATAGAGGCTAACCCTGAGAAGATACAGGCGTTAATTGACATGAAGTCACCCCGCACTGTCAAGGAAGTTAAAAAAACTCGTGCTTGTCTAGCGGCATTGGGGAGATTCCTCAACTGTTCAGGTGACAAATACCTTTATTTCTTCCAAGCAATTAGGAAGAAGACTAGATTTGAATGGGGGGATGAGGCTGCCTTTCAGAAATTGAAAGAACACTTACACTCTTTGACAAGGCTTGTTATCCCTCTGCCCAAAGAGACGCTTTACATGTACTTAGCCGTCTTAGATCATGTCCTCAGTGCCGTTCTCCTTGCTGAGAGAGACAACATTCAGCTCCCGGTCTATTTCATTAGCCATGTACTCAGAAATGCTGAACTGTGGTACCCCATGGTTGAATAATTTGGCCTTGCTCTTTACATGTCTGTTAAGAATTTGAAACCTTACTTCCTGGCATATCTGGTTGTGGTCTACACAGACCATCTCAAGCGGCCAATGACAACCTTGGAGTCATCCGGTAGGATGCTCAAATGGGCTATTGAAATGCAAAGTCTTGAAATCACTTTCGAACCGAGAAAGGCAGAGAAGGGTCAGGCGTTTGCGACTTCATTGTCGAAATGACATGGTCGGTTGCACCGGACAATGCTGATTAGGTTTAGAAGGTGTATGTAGACGGGAGCTCTACTATGAACGGCTGTGATGCATGCGTAATCTGTCAGTCTCCTAAAGGGGACAAATATGAGTACGCACTACGGTTCAAGTTCCAACCCTCAAATAACGAGGAAGAGTATGAATCCCTGCTAGCCGGCATTCGTATGTGTAAGGCGACAAGGGCAACCAAAATTGATGACTGCTCTGATTCACAGTTGGTCTTTAGCCAATACCATAGTGACTGTGAAGCCACCCATTCGGCTATGATCAAATACCTTTAGGCAGTTAAAATTGAAGGTGGGACACTTGAACAATTCCATCTGAGTCAAGTGCCAAGGTCTGAAAACAACCAGGCGGATGCCTTGTCAAAGTTGGCATCCTCTACCTCTTGTGATACCCCTCGGTCAGTCTTCTGGGAAGTTATGGAAAAACGAAGTATTGTTGAAAAAGACCCCATTGGATTACTTGACCGAAGGTCTACCTGAATGGATGGAATCCGGGCATACCTGTAGGACGGCACGCTACCTGATTCACCACAGGAAGCGGCCGTCATGAAAAAGAGAGCTGTTAACTTCGAGATGAGAAATGGGGAACTCTTCAAAGCAGGTTTCTTAAAGCCTTTACTGAAGTGTATTACCCCAAAAAGGGGCAAGAAGTTCTCGAATAATTGCATACGGGATACTGCGCCTCCCACATAGGCATCAGATCCTTGGCTGTTAGGGCCAGGCGGCAGGGTTATTTCTGGCCCACTCTTGAGTCAGACGCCATGGAGATGGTAAAAAAATGTGACAAGTGCCAAAGATTTGGCAGGCTCATCCATCAACTGGCCACTGACCTGACAGCAATTCATAGCCCAGTCATGTTTGCTAAATAGGGTATGGACATTTTAGGTCCGTATACGCCTACACCAGGCGGAAAGCGGTACATTTTGGTGGCAGTGGATTATTTCACTAAGTGGGTTAAGGCAGAGACGGTTAAAAATATCAAGACAAAGGATGTCATCTCTTTCATTTGGAAGAACATCATCACCTGGTTTGGGGTACCTATGTTTATGGTTTTTGACAATGGCCCTCAGTTTGTGACACCTCATCTCAAAAATTGGTTAGGAGATCAAGGGATCTCACATTCTTTTGCATCAGTCGGCCGACCCCAAGCAAACGGGCAAGTTGTAGCCTTTAACAAACTCATCTCAGACGGCATTAAACAGAAAATAGAAGGGGCCGGTGGTTTGTGGGCTAAAGAATTAATTCATGTCCTATGGGCCATCCGGACAACTGAAAAAGGGGAAACCAGTGAAACCCCTTTTCTCATGGTTTACGGTGCTAAAGCCGTTTTGGCCATCGAGCATGAGCCGACTCTTCGAGTCATTCTATACGATGAAGAGGCAAATTGGGAGGCCATGCGGCTAGCATTGGACTCACTTACGGAACGCAGGGGCAATGCCGCCTTGCGTCATGAGATTTACCGTCTGAGAATGACCCCTGCCTACAATAAGAGAGTACACAAACAGCCTTTGAAAGAGGGGGACTTTGTATTATGGAAAATGGAGGCAACTGGTAGGGCCAATGAACAAGGCAAGTTGACGCCCAATTGGGAAGGCCCCTTCCGGATCTATAAGGAAGTAAGAGGCGGCACCTACCGCCTGGAAACTCTAGACGGTAGGCAGTTTCCCAGAACTTGGAATGTAGACAACCTTAAAAAGTACTACTTCTGAGACTTGTAAATTTTTGTGGATATTAAGCTATCTATGAGAATTTTTTTTTTATTTTCAAAATTGTGTATTTATTTGCTGTAGACACAGACATCCCTTAATGAGTATACTGCCTGTGAACACTATAGGTGTCCAACTTTAAAATGAAAACAAGCTAAGAATCTTAGCGGCTAAACAATAAAGAGGTTAATGACCGGATGACTTTATATTTATAAATTCGTTTGCTCCCATATGAGTATGGAGTCCGACAACGCCCCTCCGGGTGAATTCGCCGCAGAGAGCATCTCCCATTTGGGTGGCACATTGCTCTATAAAGCTCTTACTTAGATTACAGCTTGAAATTATTAGCCTATACAAAGTCTTCCCAAAGGGATTGACGGATGGGTATATAATTGGATTGCAAATACCCCGTCTGGGAGTAAGCAGATCACCCGCTTGTGATACATCCGGGTGGCTTCGACGCAATAAGTTTCATCTCGATTAACATAACTCCATGCTTCTAATATACATAGACAGCCAAGAATGATTGTCCTAATTGGCTCAATTATAGCCGTTTGGATTAAAATTTTAGGTGGGACAAGTCCGCTCTAAGAACCTGTTTGAAACAGGGTAGGCGGCGTCAATAAAACCGCCTTGAATATCTCAGCGTTGTAAGGTCGTCTGTTCTTATGACAAAGCAAGGCAAGCGGGCGAAAGCAAATTGAACATTCTTGCCCGCCTGCTCCTTTTGGGCAAAGTAGCCAGAATACAAGAGCTAAGGCTCAAGCATAATAGTCATCCGGCTACCTAAAAGAGGTCAAAGACCGCTTGTCTACATTACCGGATGCTCAATGGCCGGCTGCACTCTTGGTTTGGGGCAATCACCATAGTGATTGATTGACTTAGAAATTAGTTATACTCTTTTAAGTATAAAAAATTTCCAAGTCAATCAACCCACTCTTGTACCCAAGCATACAGCCGTCTAGGGGCAAAAACACCCGGTATACCGCTTGTATCAAATAAGATGCAATCATTCAAAAAGCACAACTTTTAAACATAACTTTTAAAAACCGACCTAATGGTCAGATGATTCATCATTAAAAAAGCTGACCCCTTGGCCAGCCAAAATAAAAATTAAAATTGTTACATGGAATACAACTAGTGGAAACAGTGATATTGTTGGATGAACCTGACTCCTCAGTCGGTAAAAAACAAGGATACTCGGTACGCAGGCCGGAAATGTATTTGAAATGGCCATTCGGCCGCAAAAAAACTTAAAATTAATTAGCTTTGGGGGAGGACTCTTTGGTTGGCAGCCCTTACCTCTTTCTGCTTTTTGTTGAATGGTTTTTTAAGACCATTCACTCTCAAAATGGCCTGCATCCGGCCAAAAGAAGAGACGATTAATATTCTGTTGGCTAAATCAGACTTGAAAAGTATTCTTACTTAAAAGCAAGTTACCTCGGCCAGAAGCGCCAGTATGGCGTCAAAGTTGAGGGTGCCGACTCCCTTAATGGAGTCACGGTACTCCACAGAGACGGCCTTGAGCATGTCCTTGGCCATTTGCCGCACATCCAGCGTTTGAGGAGCATTTGCACATGCAACATTTGGTGAGAGGTTGGCATAAATCCGACCAATAGACCGATTGGCTTTAGAATTGGTAGTTGACTAGCTATAAGTCTTAACCCTGCAAGGGTAAGGCAAGGAGTCAAAGGCGTTGGTACCTGGAATCACAACCAGGTCCTGGACGTTCTTCTCTTTTCGTATGCCGGAAAAACCGTCTGGAGAGTCTACAGCACCGAAAAGAGGTCTGTCCTTTGAGGACTTGGATTCCTCCGCCTGCTTTAACGCAGCCATAGCAGCCGGCGACTTTCCGCCGGTTGAGGGGTGAGAATCGGATTTGCTCGCAGACGGTTTGTGAGCAATTGTCTTCCTTTGCTTCTAGGGAGTCTGCCCCTCTCCAGAAGAAGGCCGTTTGGGGGGCCTCTGGTCTAAGGCCGGCAGGCTTAACGGATCCCTCCTGTAAAATCACAACACTTAGCAAAATGCAATTAATTATTTCAAGTCAATTTGACGAATGTATGAGAGCTTACATGCTCTAGCTGGTCCTTTTTAAAGATTTGGCTTTTTTTCCAGGTCATCTGATGGTAGGAGGCTGTTGAGTTTTTGGGCTAACTAGCTAAGACATAGCTTCCTCTGCAAAAAGGCTGACTATGTGGTCAGTAAAACAAACAAGTAAAATGAAAAATGCTCTACAAAACTCTCATTCGGCTACCCACCTCTTCCTTTTTCTAAGCTCAGGCCACAAGCGGTAAGGAAGAAGGGGTCCCTAAGCCATTCAAACCTAGGGATATAACTGTTAGGGACAATCTCTCTCTCAATCCCTGATTCCACCGTCTTAATCTCCACTTTGAAGAGGCCAGGCATCAGAATTTGATCCCACCCCTCATCAGGCACAGGCGGGAGGATTGCCTTTTGGCCAAGAAGATAAGGATTCTGGTTCCAAGAATTGAACTTTTTGTTCCGGCTGGGGTCCGGAGAAGAGATAATGTAGAACTTATTCCTCCAGTCTTTCCATTTAGAATCCTTCCCAAGAGTCATCATGAACCCCTTGTTGCTTGTTAAAGTATACTAGCCGAGGCCGGCTGATTTGGGGGCTTTGCTTAGATAATGCATGGAGGCAAACACCTCAAAGCTTGGTTCAACCCCTAACATCCTACAGCCGGCCACATACCCTAGTATGTTCACCCAAGAATTGGGGGCTAGTATACTTTAACTACAAGATCTAAAGGGAACCTCAGGCTCGCCTGTATGGCTGCCTCATAGCATCTAAATCATGTATCCCCATAACTCTCGTCAGGCGGCCAAATGACCGTATCGTCTAGGTTGGGACATGTTCTTCATAGCCGGCCCCCATGACATAGGTGGATCGGAAGTCTTCCAAATTTTTCCGCATGTTCCTTTGCGTGGCTACGGAGATATGGGATAAATAGGGTGTGAACTTTTTTTGCAGAGAGGAGGATGTCTCTTCTTGTCCCCTTTCAATAGAGATGTCCTCTCTCTCAGAACTGGTTGGGGAATGTTGATCCCCGGATTCCTCATTCGTCTCAGGCCGCCTTTCTTCAGCATTAGCGCCGCCTGAGGAAGCGTCCGTCCGAGATGATTCTTGCTCAGAGCCGGACGTCCGTCTAGAATGGAGTCACCCAACAATGGTCAAAAACTTCGTTACGGGGCACCCTAATCGAACCATCATCTTCCTCATCACTATACTCTTGGGCTGTCCTTTTGGTTCTGGTCATAGTGTCCTACACAGACACAAAGACGGTCGGATTTAGGGACGAGTGCAGAATGGGGCATGTGGCACCCCTAGTCTTAGATTCAGCCATCCCAGGTGACTGGCTGATAGCTATCTTAGGCTGTGCCGTTTGTGTTTGTGAAACCATTTATAAAAAGGAAAAACAAACACAGACGGAAAGCAAAATGTAAAGAGAGAAAAACATTAGACGGTTACCATTTGAAAGTAATGTTGAAGATTGCTTGAACTGATTGTGTCAGGCGGATTGAAAGAAAACGGAAGACGACAAATTGTATTACGATAAGTCAAAGATTCTCTCATATTCTCTCAAAGTTTTTCGTGAATATGCGAAAAATGAGGGGCAAAACGTTATATTTATAGAGGGTAAATTCCGGGACAACTCCGTAATTTCTCTAGATGTGTGAACAGTAAAACTGACACCCCGATGCATGAGTGACAAATGTCACAGATGCCCCGTGGCATGCCACGTCACATATGTGAGGGGCAAATGTTTTAGGTAAAATTACCAAAGACGCATGGCCCTATCAGAAGCTGACACGTGTCAACCCATGAGAGGTCCAAATGGATCTCTCACCTAATGACACGTGTCCCTCTAAACAAATGGGAGAAAAGGCTGCCTTCCTTGCCCAAATCCCAAGGAAACTATAATACGACGAAGCCCACTAAACTTAGGTCAGAATGACCTAATAAAGGACACTTTTTCCAATGACCCTATATATAGGTAGATTGCCCCCAATTTTGGGACAAATTCATTTATTACTTCTCTCACATCAGAGAAAACATCTGATCTCGGAATCCGAGAAGATCTCACTTTTACCTTTTCCGCAACTTTTCATCTTCTATGACCAATACTAACTTGATCGTTGGAGGCGGAGCTCCTACCAACCGAAGTCTCCGTGTTTTGCAGGTACAGATCGCGCCAGACCAGTCTTGGTGACGTAACTCTCCCGATGGACCAAAAACACCCGAAACAGATTCGTTAAGAGTCGGACGCCCCAAGATGAGATTGTAGGTGGTTAGCTCTTTAACGACCAAGAACCAAACTACCATATGGCGTCCTTTTCCTTTCTCTCCCAATCAGATGGGCATATCGATTTGGGCGACTAGGTGTACCACCCCACCCCCAAAACCGACTAAGGGGTGGGAGACTTTGTTCAGGCTGTCAGGCTTGTACCTCAGCCTTGACAAGCACTTGTAGTTGATGATGTCAGAGGAGCTACCAGTATCGATCAGAATAATTTGGCCAACCAACTGAAGGGCGACCTTGTATTCAATGACAACTGGGTCATCATGCGGCCGACGGACTAAGTCGCGGTCCTTTTCAATGATGACAACCTTAGGGAATTTACTGTTAGACGCCTGACCATCATCGACCTAGTTAACATCCATCTTCCTCAAATAGTCCTTCGTGCCTCAGATGGTCGGGCGCCCTCCGACAAAGCCATCTGCTATGGTGTATATCGGATCTTTGTCAGTTTTCGAACTACTAGTAGGCTGGGCAATCTTTTTAGACGATTGCCCCGGGTTTGTCTTCATGGTAAACTTGGAGTTGAGGATGTAGGGCTTCAACACCCCCTGATAAGTCAGGCCGTCCCACAGCCGCTTGAGGCTATAGCAGTCGTTGGTGTCATGGCCGATGTTCACATAGAAATGGCGGCAGTACTTGTTCTTGTTCTGATTTCTAGCGGAACCTTTCATTGCAGCCGGCTTTTCAATGGTTAGCTGGTCTTTTATCTCCATGAGGATGGGGTAGCAGTCTTTATTAAACTCGAACCTTAGAATGTATGGTTTATATTCTTTCTTTTTCTTCTAGGACGGTTGATTAGAGTCATCAACCACCCAGATCTCTTGTCTTTTTTTGCTCTCTTTAGCCTTAGGAGCCGGCTGAGCAGGCCAACTTTGCTTTTGTTTGTCAGACTTTTTAGAGTCCGATTGGTTACTGAGCGAGCAGAGGTCGATCTCCTGTATATAGGCTTCCGCCTCCATCAACGCCTCTTGGAGAGTGAAGACTCCCTTTCGGACGAGGTCGAACTTAAAAGTAAGTTAACCCGTCCTTTTGAGCCTTGAAGAATTCTGTGTAAGACACTTCGTCAGACAGTCCTTGAATCTGGATTCTTACTAAATTAAACCGCCTGACGTAGGAGCGAAGCCCCTCTCTCTCTCTCCCTGCCGGATGGTGCTCAAATCGAGACTTGTTTTCTTGGCAGGGATGTTCATTGAGAATTTGGAAGCAAACAAGAAGGCTAGCATCTTGAAGCTATCAATACATCCAGCCAGCAGGTTGCCAAACCATTGTAGGGCCATGCCCTTAATGTAGCCAGAAAACATCTGCACCAGCAGGCGTCATCCATCCCCTGCAAGTACATGAGGTTGGTGTAAGCCATGAGGTGGTCCTTAGGGTTGGTGGTACCATCATAGGCACCAACCAAAACATTCTTAATCTTAGCTGGCTGTGCTGCCTCGGTTTTCTCCTTGGTGAACGTAGAGGGTTGTTCACCAAGTTTGAGCAGACAAAGCTGCCAGTCTAGGGGCTGGATGTTGTATGCAACCTGACCTCCAAAGAGGGCCGACTGTATGTATGGTGGGTCATATTGCCCAGGGAATCTGAGGCACATACGGGGCTGATCCAATCATATGAGGGCCGATATGGACGGTCTTGTCGCCTGAGGGACTCTCATGAACTGATTGGGAATACCTTGTCGAGGTATTCTTGAAGCTATCTAGGAAGCTCGACGTTAGAGGCCGACTCCGAAAGCTGTTGGTTCTTCTTCTGATCCATGATGTGTCGAGCATCAGAGAATAATTTTTTGCTACCATTCGGCTGAACGTGCCAGATTACCTTCCTTATGCCCATCTGAGGCAGAAGGACTTTGGATCAGTCAATCGCAGTCACGTCCTTCTCTTTTGGGTGTGGAGTAGGCTCTCTGTCCCTGACTGGCTTTCTCCTCTTAGCTTGAGGAGTCTTCTTGGCCAAATGACCCTTGCTTGAGCCAGCCATCTTTTTGTTAATCAGGTTCTTGATCTCTCCTTTGAAACTAGTCATGAATTCCACGAGTTCATCTCTGGTGACGGAAGCCTGTCCTCTAGCTGTCTGGGATTCCCAAGTCGGTTGTCCGAAAGGTTTACTTTGACCTGCTTGACTGTCGCCCCATTCCAGTTTATCTCTTGGACGGATGTGTTTAGAGATGAGTGACCCATCAGGGGTGACGCGGGTGCATGGAACTTAGTGGAAGAAGTGGAAGACATGCCACGTGTCATGACACGAAGTAGGGCCAAGCTCCTTGGAGGTCACCTTTCGGGGCTAACCATCATCACACTTGAAGACAAGAAGCTTATCAATATATGATGCAACTACTTCTTTCAGCCATATCTCCTTCGTTACAAGGAATTTTTAGGTGATTCAAGTTGGAGGTGAAAGTAGAGTTCAAGTGCTTTCCAACCACTGGTCACATGCCAAATTTGAGCAAGAAACGAAGAAGTTATGAACGTTTGAAGTTGAGCTGTCCAGGAGCAGGGGAGTTCGGCCGAACCTACACTGTGGTTCGCCCGAACCTTCCAGGCAGTTTCAGACCTGATTTTTGCATCTTTGCAGGAGTGGCCGAACTCCAAAAGTTCGACCGAACCTACCCACAAGTTCGACCGAACTTACCCAGAGTTAGGCCGAACCTTTTCCTGTTTTTCTGTCAGTTTGTGCGAACTATTTAAGTTGTTTTAAGACGTTTTTGCATATTAATTTTTGTTTAACTTTGTAATCAAGAGACTTTCTCTCTCTACCATAATCTTTGTGATTATCTTGCTTTCTTTGTGATTGCATCTCTTGTAATCTTTGTGGTTACACCTTAATCTTAGCTTTACTTGGTGTTGGCTTTGATTAAGACCCCTATTTCATCTATCTTTGTGAATTTGAGATAGGTTTATCTTGGTTTGTTGGTTTGAACTTGTTATTACTTGATTTCTCCTCCCTTTTACTTGTCTTTCCTTGGTTATTTCATATCATTTGGTATCAAGAGCCTAGGTTATTAGCCTAGAAAGAACCTACCTTTTTTATTTCTCTTTCCCCCTCTCAAAAGATCTCATCTTTTCCTACAAAATTTGAAATTTTTTTCTTAAAGATACAAAATTTCTATCTTGAGACATGGGTGATAGATACTATTATGAAGATGATGAAGGTTACAATGAAAACTCTAGATTGGATGCTCTAGAAAGGAAGTTTGATAGACTTCTTGAGGTCTTGGAGAATAGAAGAAGTCCTAGAAGGAGGAGGAGCCCTAGTGAAGAAGATGACTCTCACTCTCCTCACCGAAGAAGGGAACACCGCCAACGACACCATGAGGACAACCGTGACCGAGACATCAAGATGGAATTTCCGGACTTTGAAGGTAATCTTGATCCTAATGAATTTCTTGATTGGGTTAGAAGTATGGAGAATGTGTTGGAATATAAGGGTTATAATGATGAAAAACGTTTCAAATTGGCCATCCTTAAACTCAAAAAACATGCTTCTTTGTGGTATGAGAACTTTAAGAATTGTAGGAAGAAAGATGGAAAATCAAAAATCACTTCTTGGGAGAAATTGAAGAAACATATGAACAAGGCTTTTGTGCCTAGAGATTATTTGCAAGATGCTTATCTTAAATTGAACTCTCTTAAGCAAGGAACTATGTCGGTAGAGAAGTATACTAGGGAGTTTGAAAAACTTTCTATCATGAGTGGAGTTGAGGAAGCACCGGAGCATAAGATTGCTAGGTATATTGGTGGTCTTGAAAGAAAGCTTGGGCAAAAGGTTGATGTGCATGCCCAAGGAAGTTTTGATCAAGTGGTGCAAGTGGCTTTGAAGTTTGAGAAGTATGACAAGGTGAGTAGTGCTAGTGGGTATCCTAAGCCTACCTTCAAGAATTCTTTTGCTCCAAAGGGTGAGATAAGCAAGCCCATTTTCAAGGATGACAAAGGCAAGGCTCCCATGCATTTTCCTAACAAAGATGATCACAACAAGATGGGAAATCGAAAGACTTGCTACAAGTGTAGAGGCTATGGACATTTTACTAATGAGTGTCCAAATAGTAGAGCTATGATGATTCGTGAAATGGATGATGATGAGTACGAAGATAAGAAGAGGGATTTTGGTGACCCTATATATGATGAGGAGGATGAAATTGTAGTTGACGCCGATGAGGGTCAAATCCTTGTAGTGAGGAGAGCACTTCACTCCATTTCCACCCCTTTAGCGGAAGAGCAAAGGGAAAACATCTTCCAAACTCGATGCACCATCAAGGATCGGGTTTGCAATCTTATCATCGATAGTGGCTCTTGCACTAATGTGGCTTCAACAATATTGGTGAACAAGCTTAATCTTGAAACTACCGATCATCCTACTCCCTATAAGCTTCAATGGCTTAACAATCACAATGAGGTGAAGGTAACGAAACAAACTCTTCTTTCTTTCTCAATTGGCAAGTTATATAAGGATGAGGTGGTGCTTTGTGATGTATTGCCTATGGATGCTTGTCATGTATTGCTTGGTAGACCTTGGCACTTTGATAGAGATGTGATGCATGATGGAAGAAAGAACACTTATTCATTCATGATGGATAAGAAAAAGATTGTACTCAACCCCTTGTCCCCCACCATCAAACACAAAGAACCCTTGGGTACGGGAAACACAATCAAAGAGAACCTTCTCATTGGGGAAAATGAGATGGGAAAGGAGATAAATCAAGGACACATTGTCTTTATTTGTCTTCTTAGGGAAACACAAGAGAGTAAGCGAGAGAACCCAATCCACCCCCTTGTCAAGGAAGTATTAATTGAGTACCATGACGTTTTCCCCGATGATCTCCCACCCGGTTTGCCACCTATTAGGGGAATTGAACATCAAATAGATCTTATTCCCGGATCACAACTCCCTAATAGACCGGCTTATAGATGTACCCCCGATGAAGCAAGAGAGCTTCAAAGACAAGTTGGTGAGTTGATTGAAAGAGGATTTGTAAGGGAATCCCTTAGCCCTTGTTCGGTTCCGGCTCTTTTGGTTCCGAAAAAGGATGGTACATGGAGGATGTGTGTGGATAGTAGGGCCATCAATAACATCACCATCAAGTATCGCTTCCCTATTCCCCGACTTGATGATATGCTTGATGAGTTACATGGTTCCAAGGTGTTTTCGAAGATTGACTTGAGGATGGGGTACCATCAAATTCGTATGCGTGAAGGAGATGAGTGGAAGACCGCTTTCAAGACAAAGCAAGGCTTGTATGAGTGGCTAGTTATGCCATTTGGGCTCTCTAATGCTCCTAGCACTTTCATGAGGCTCATGAATGAGGTACTTCGCCTTTTCATTAGTAAATTTGTTGTTGTTTATTTTGATGACATACTTGTTTATAACAAATGTGAACTTGATCATGTTAAACATTTGAGGCAAGTATTTGAAACATTGAGAAGTAGGCGGCTTTTTGCCAAGTTGGAAAAATGTACTTTTATGGTGGATAGTATTGCTTTTCTTGGTTATGTGATTTCAAATGTAGGGATCTCAATGGACCCTAGTAAAGTGGAGGCCATTCAATCTTGGCCTACTCCTACTACTCTCACTTAAGTTAGGAGTTTCCATGGTCTAGCTTCTTTCTATCGAAGGTTTGTGAAGAATTTTAGCACGATTTTGGCCCCGGTGACCGAATGCATGAAGAAGGGTACTTTTGAGTGGACACCATCGGCTCAAAGGGCTTTTGAGAACCTCAAGAAGAAGTTATGTGAGGCTCCAATCTTAGCTCTTCCGAATTTTGATCAACCCTTTGAAGTTGAATGTGATGCTAGTGGGGTTGGAGTTGGAGCGGTTCTTGTGCAAGGAGGGAGGCCGATTGCCTATTTTAGTGAGAAGCTTGGTGGAGCAAGAATGAGATATAGTACCTATGACAAGGAGTTCTATGCTATTGTGAGGGCTCTTGATCATTGGTCACATTACTTGAGGCCTAGACCATTTGTACTACACTCCGATCATGAATCTCTCAAGTACATCAATGGTTCTTATAAACTCAATACAAGGCATGCCAAATGGGTTGAATTTCTTCAATCATTCACTTTCTCTTCTAAGTACAAGGAAGGGAAGAGCAATGTTGTTGCCGATGCTCTTTCTAGGAGGCATTGTATGATCACTATTCTTGATGCGAAGTTTTTAGGGTTTGAGTTGCTTAAAGAGTTGTATCACGATGATGAGGATTTTGGTGGGTTGATGAAGAAGTGCGAGGAAGGGGTCAATGGCTCTTTCATGGTGCAAGAGGGTTTCCTTTTTAAGGGAAACAAGCTTTGTGTTCCGAAATGCTCTCATCGACGGTTGCTTGTTAAAGAAGCTCATCAAGGAGGGCTAGCCGGACACTTTGGGGTTGCGAAAACATATGACATTCTTCGAGAGCATTTTTATTGGCCCAAGATGTTTGGTGATGTGCAAGATGTGATAGCTCGTTGTGGGGCTTGTCACAAGGCTAAGAGTCAATTCCGTGAAGGACTCTACTCTCCTCTTCCAGTCCCTAGTCACCCTTGGGATGATCTTAGCATGGATTTTGTGGTTGCTCTCCCTCGCACTCAAAGGCAAAATGATTCCGTGTTTGTTGTGGTTGATCGTTTTAGCAAGATGGCTCACTTCATTCCTTGCCATAAGATCGATGACGCTTCTCATGTGGCTACCTTGTTCTTTAGAGAAGTGGTGAAGCTTCATGGCATTCCAAAAAGTATTGTGTCAGACCGTGATCCTAAGTTCTTGAGCTACTTTTGGAAGACTTTGTGGAAGTTAGTGGGAACCAAGCTCTTGTTTAGCACCTCTAGTCACCCTCAAACCGATGGCCAAACCGAGGTGACTAATCGTACCATGTACACCGTTCTCCGAGCTATCATTAGCAAACACATGAAAGATTGGGATCTTAAGCTACCTTAAGTTGAATTTGCTTACAACCGCTCTCATTGCATAGCTACCGGGAAAACACCATTTGAAGTAGTGTATGGTTTTAATCCCCGCCTACCACTTGACTTGTTGCCTAGTATCCCTCAAGAGGAGTTGAGCTTTGAGGCAAAAGATAGAGTTGAAACGATGAAAAGGCTTCATGAAGATGTCAAGAAGAGAATTGAGAAGACAAATGAGAGTTACAAGGAAAGGGCAAACAAATTCAAAAAGCCAAGGGAATTCAATGTAGGTGATCTTGTGTGGCTCCATCTTCGGAAGGAAAGATTCCCGGCTAAGAGAAAGAACAAGCTCATGCCAAGATCCGAAGGCCTCTTTGAAGTTGTGGAAAGAGTTGGACCTAATGCTTATAAGCTCAAACTACTGGGAGACTTTGGTGTTCATGCTACCTTTAATGTTGGTGATCTTGCTCCTTTTCTCTTTTAAGATGATATTGGTGATGATGATCCAGAATTGAGGGCAATTCCTTTTGAAGAGGAGCGGTTTGACGCGGGTGCATGGAACTTAGTGGAAGAAGTGGAAGACATGCCACGTGTCATGACACGAAGTAGGGCCAAGCTCCTTGGAGGTCACCTTTCGGGGCTAACCATCATCACACTTGAAGACAAGAAGCTTATCAATATATGATGCAACTACTTCTTTCAGCCATATCTCCTTCGTTACAAGGAATTTTTAGGTGATTCAAGTTGGAGGTGAAAGTAGAGTTCAAGTGCTTTCCAACCACTGGTCACATGCCAAATTTGAGCAAGAAACGAAGAAGTTATGAACGTTTGAAGTTGAGCTGTCCAGGAGCAGGGGAGTTCGGCCGAACCTACACTGTGGTTCGCCCGAACCTTCCAGGTAGTTTCAGACCTGATTTTTGCATCTTTGCAGGAGTGGCCGAACTCCAAAATTTCGACCGAACCTACCCACAAGTTCGACCGAACTTACCCAGAGTTCGGCCGAACCTTTTCCTGTTTTTCTGTCAGTTTGTGCGAACTATTTAAGTTGTTTTAAGACGTTTTTGCATATTAATTTTTGTTTAACTTTGTAATCAAGAGACTTTCTCTCTCTACCATAATCTTTGTGATTATCTTGCTTTCTTTGTGATTGCATCTCTTGTAATCTTTGTGGTTACACCTTAATCTTAGCTTTACTTGGTGTTGGCTTTGATTAAGACCCCTATTTCATCTATCTTTGTGAATTTGAGATAGGTTTATCTTGGTTTGTTGGTTTGAACTTGTTGTTACTTGATTTCTCCTCCCTTTTACTTGTCTTTCCTTGGTTATTTCATATCAAGGGGCCACATGGGTTACAACATCATGACTGGTCTGGGCCGCCTGTACCTGCAAACACACGGAAGCTCCGGATGGTCAAAGTTCCGCCTCCAACGGTCAAGTTAGTAAGAGTTCATAGTGAAAACGTGCGGACAGTAAATATTTTATCAGATTCCGAGATCAGGTGTTTTCTCCGTTTTCGAGAATAATAAAGATGCAATGATTGTAAGGTGTCCCAATAATTGGGGGAATCTCTCTATTTATAGGGTGCTAAAAAAGTGTGCACCTGTCCTAGGGTTTGATGACCTAGGAATTTGGGCAACACCGTTTTGCGACGACCTAGGGAATTGGGCCCCTAAATGCCGCCAAATCCTGAAGGGGTATCTACTTGCCATGAGTCTTTCCCTGGTTGGTCCATTTAGAGGCCTTCCTAAGGTGACACTTGTCAAGCTCGGAGTAGGCCACATGGCAGGGTAAAAATACCCAAAACACCTCCATCCGTTATTGATAGCCTTTTATGACCAATTTATAGTCCCAAATTAATAGTCCCATTTGGTTTTTTTTAAGTATCATTAATATCAATTTTTTATCAAAATTCCCTCCAATTTGCAACAAAATTTGTACAAATTTAACTTTCTCATGTAAATTTTGCTTTTTCATGTACTTTTATTACTCTTTCTCTCTACTTTTTTGCATACACAATGTAAATTTACCTTTTCAATGTATTTTTACTACTTTTATTTATTTTTTATTAATTCCTGTAAAAATTGCTTATAAGGAACTATTAATAAGGGACGGAGGGATAATAAAATTGTCATAAGTCGTGATTAGTGATTAGTTGTTGCGCATCACACCGTTGGCGAATTATGTTTCACTATTCTAATTTTATATACTCTGATGAATACATTTTCATTTAACAATTATTATGAGCATAATTGCATAAATATAATATGTTGAGTTTCTTGGTCAACAGTATTTTAATCTTTATTACTACTAATTCAACAACGTTTTTTCCTTCTCTTCCCCTTTTCTTATTCCTCTCTATTAACATAGACACATGGATGATTATTTGATTACATGGATCGTAACCTTTTTACGACGGTTGTTCTTGTTTGTCATAGGCACTTCAATAATTTCAATTTTCGCGACCGGTGTGTGGCTAGATTTCCAGCCCGGTGACATGTGCCTAGGTGTGCACATGGGCACGGGCTGGATATATTTCAATTGTGCCTTGTTTATAATACTTGGGTGTGGTTGTGTCGTGTTTTCTAGTATCAATTATAACGAAGAGGATAAGGATCAACTCTTTGCAATATGTTTCTTATGTGCGATAGGGTTTTTCGTTGTCATAGCATATACCGGTTGCTATGCTATAATAAAAAGCACAATTGGATTCGCCTCACTTGAAAAGAAAATTGGTAAGCCGGAGAATTGGAAGGACATCAAACATTGCCTCTATGAAGATAGCAATGTGTGCTCTCAATTCCAACACAAATATGTTAATGACACGGCAGAAGAGTTCTTTGCTAGACGCTTAAATACTATTGAGGTATGCCTTTAAATTTTGTACTACACATATATGTATATTGAACTTGTTCTTTCACATAAGCAATAAATAAGTTAGGATGCAAATATAAAATTTTAAAAATTAGGTAAGATATGACCTGATTTAATGATTGAAAAAGTTACTATGTACTTCGTAAGGCTTAGGGTGCGTTCTATTCATCTGGTTTTTTATTAGAACTTATTTTAGTTATAAATTGAGCTTGGGTAGCCCAGATTTACAATTATCTGAACTTATTTTTCCTGAACTTATCAAAATTTAATAACCTTTATTTGAACTTAAATTATCCGAATTTATTTTTCCTGAAATAAGTGAAAACAAGGTGAATAGAACTCTTAGCCTAAAGTGGAAAGATTCGATTCTCATAATCAAAAGTTGTGGATCAAATTCTAATAGGGAGACTCTTTGGAGCTGGGGATTATCGATCTTAGTATATTACCTTCCCCCACTAATCCTTACCAAGTATGGAGGCGTGACATTATAGTTTGTTAATTGGGCTCTTCTCATTATCTTAAAAATCTATTACATATATTTAAAGGCGAAATTAATATTGGACATTTGGCAGCATTATATTAAAAATTTCCCTCCAATAATACTTGCTAAAAAAAAATCCTCCAATAATCGTCGCTTTACAAAAATTATCACTTTAAGAAAAGATTGTATCTAAATTATTAAATTTGCTTTACATAAATTATAAACCAAACTTTTTTTTTTTTTTTTGAACGAGAAGAAAAGGGATTTCATTAATGAAAAATAGCCAAACGGCACTTACAAATAATTCCTAGGAAATCTAAAATTCCAACACAAGTACAAATCACCCTAGAACTAGTTATATCGCAGATACGATAGATCAACGATCGCCTATATAAAAAACTTCATCTGAAGCTATGCAATCTGTGAGTTAGCACTAATTCGGCTTGAGATCCACGGATGAGTAGTTGTTTGGGTGAAAAAACTCATATGGCCTTCTGGATACTTTCGGAGACGATGAAACCCTAAAACTTCCTTTAGCACACGAACAAACAAAAGAAATAAGCCTAATTGAATAAACACTACTGGATATTTGGCAGCATTGTATTTAAAATTTTCCCTCCAAAAATACAGGTGGGATTCATTTATTGAAAACAACTAGATTAAACCCCATGCAATGCACGATTGTTAAATAATTCTAATGATAATAAATTTTACTAAAAATAATGGATATAAATATTATAAATAGACATAGTAAAAAGTATGAAATATTGTAATAGAAATTAATTAAACATATAATAGTTATAATGGGCAATTTGATATATAAGGACATTTATTTTAGATTTTATACAAACTAAAAGTCATAATTTAATTACAATAAGTTTTTTTTTAGTAAGTGGTTTTGGAGGGAAAACATTTTATAATATTTTGCCAAGTGCTCTCTAAGTTTCGCCTTTAGAATAATGTAATTGATTAAAAAGTTTTTTGGGGCTTACCACTGGTAAAAACACCGGTGGAAGCCCCTATAAAAATTACAATTGAGATAAGAAGAAGAGAGATGGAAGAGAAAGAGAAAAAAGGAGAAGAGTGAATTGAAGGAAAACCTTCAAAAAAGAAAAAAAAAATCTAACAATGGAGGCTAGAAAAACCCTCCCAATGGGAAACCCTAGATGGAACCAAAAAAATCTCTCCCAAGGAGAAAACCTAGAGGGAACTATTTGTGCCCAAAAAACGACTGATTCAAATATAAACCAAACTTTCTAAAATACTAAATTGATCAATATAATTTTATATGTGGCTATCTAATAATTGTTCAATATAATTTTACATGTGACCTTAAGAAACATTTCGTTTTAAATAATAATTGAAAAACCGTGCATGGTGCATCTATTGTGCATGGGGTTTATCCTAGTTACAAATTAATAGAAAATAGGTGAAACTCCAATTTGAACGACTTCAGCCCTGTTCTATTGACAAACAGAGCAGAGCAGAGTAGAGCAAGGTTTCAACACACTATAGAGCAGAGCATAGCAGAGTAGGGTAAGGCAGCGCAAAGCAGAGCCGAGAAGAGCAGAGCAGAACAACTCAAAAGAACAGGGCATTCATCGCCTTATTTTGTGCAACGAGTTCCCGACGAACTAGAGAATGAAAGAGGAAAGAGAGAGGTGGATGTCAGGTAGGGTTGGGGGGTATGAGGAAGCAAGAAAGGGGAAAGGAAGAAATGGGGGGTGTTGTGGATGGGGAAAGATGGAGTCGCCGACGCTGGGGGATGGGTGGTCTCCAACCTGCACATCAGTGGCAGGAGCTGGAGGGGAAGGGGGCCGGTAGTGGGTAGGGAATGGCTGAGAATTTTTTTTATTTGATTTAATTGTTAATTGAAAAAAATGTTACTTAAAAATATTTTTTAATAATTAATCAAAAATAAATCTTAATTGACTTTTTTTTTAACAAAAAAGACCAACCACATAATGACAAGTGGCACAATGTACTGAATCAACCGTTTACCCCAATATTCAACATGTCATTTTGAGAAGATACTCTATAGAGGTCGACTTACTTTAGTTAATTAAAAGGTTGACTTATTTTGAACTAAGTGGACAAAGGTTGACTTATTCTTTTTTTTTCCTATGTGATAAGTTAGTTTTTAGAGAGAAAAAAAAAACATTTGTTAAAAATGTATGCTACATTTTCCTCTTTACTTCTTACTTTTTTCTTTTTTTTAATGGTCTTTTACTTCATACTTCTCTATTACTCTCCTCTATCCCCTCTCTTTAACTTCCATTTATATTTTCCACAATCAGTTTTTCTAAATTATAATAAACCAAGAAAAACCGTTTTTTACAAATATTTTCTACAAACACAAACAAATCCTAAAATGATTTCCTAATAACATCTATGTGGTACGTAACTAGACCTGACAAAAAGGTTGTTCAAGTAGGGTACGGATCGGGTCAATTTCGAGTCGGGTCATTTTGGGTTAGTTAATATTCAGGTCGAGTACGAGTCGAGTCGGGTCATTTCGGGTTTCAAGTACAATTCAGGCCAGGACAAGTATTGGGTCAAGTTCCAGTTGGGTCTATTCGGGTCGGGTCAAGTATGTTCGGGTCATATTTGGGTCAGGTCAAAATCAGATTAGGTCTTGTTTGGGTTGTTCCATTTGTGGATCAAGCTCAAATCAATAATTTTATATTTTGTTATAGTTATAATAAGAACTATATCAATTCGGTTTATGATATTGGCTACGGTTAAAGATGACAATTTGAGCTATTTATGGCACCATAAATTTTTATTTCAATTATAAAGTAATTTTTTTTTTGGGACATTTCGGATATCGGGTCTATTCGGGTCAATTTCGGATATCGGGTTTGCTCGGGTCAAACACTTCGGGTTAATTTCGGGTTGGGTCAACTTCGGGTCGATTTAGTTCGGGTGTCAGTTCAGGATCGGTTAACTCGATTATCGGGTCAGGTATTGGTCGGGTCAATTTCGGGTTTCAGGTCGATGTTTTTGGGTCAATTTCAGGTCATGGGTAGGTCATTCGGGTCGAGGTCAAGATTGTCGGTTCTAACATAAACCCCTTTTTAATACTCTATGTCACCTACTCAACCTCTCATTACGCCAAATCACCACTCAATTAATCTGTCACCCAATTAACCACATTACTTCACGTGAAAACAAAAAGATAAGGAAATTTGAACACCCAACCTCTTATAAGGAGGATAGTTATTTAACCATCTAAGCCAAATTACCAACCATTTTATAAATATGAAAATAAATGTATATAATTATAAATAATGTGTAATTAAAAAAGGGAAAAAAGGCACCATAAATATAAATACTTATAATCACAATGTTTAATTAAAGTAGCAACCAGATGCAACGTTCAGACCACACACTAGTGTTTTTCATCAAAATAAAAAAAAATAGAGACTTAATATGGAAATATCTTTAATAATCACTTTAAAACATAGAAAAACAACCCAAAAAACCAACCTACAAATTTAGAGCTTGTTTGGCTTCATTTTTTAAATAAATAAACCAAGAAAAAGGTGTTTCTACTCTTCTGTTGCCAATTTTCAAAATTATCATGAATTTGAAAAACAAAAAAAAAATTACGTATTCGGAAACTAAAAAAAAAAAAAAAAAAACACAAAAAATTACATATATCATATGAGTTTGAAAAACAAACAAACAAACAAACAAACAAACAAAAAACACAACAATGTCAAACAAACCCTTAATTTATGTACGCCCTCGCTCTTTCTCAAACTATTTATTAAAAATATAAAAATTACGTATTCATAAACTAAAAATCAAGACAAGTATAACAAGCTAAGATCCTACATAATAAATCATTGAACTATAAAATTCTTTGAATTGTTAATTTTCATTTGCCATGAAAGCTATTAAAATTTCCAAATGAGATAAACATAAAAGAAAAAAAAGGGCAATGAAAATCAAGTCCCTTTCACCTAGTAAAATATATATTCTCATGCTATTACTTTATTCATCACATTAGCATTATATTAATACAGAACATAACAGTATATTTTTGCCGAAATATATATTAAGATGTAATTTTTTGTAAAGGTTTACTTATCATACTAGGTTTTTTGGCACTTTTACAACTACTATATATATATATTATTGATTAATGGAATACATATTTGAATCCAGTGAGAACCATAGCCTAAAATTGATAGCTAATCTAGCCTCTCGAGTCATCACAATTGAAAGGTCAATATTTAAATATATATGAATCTCGTATTAGATATCATGTTGATCCCACATATCTCATACAAATAATAGAATGCATATTAGAATCAATACATATTTGGATAAGGAATAAATACAAGTCATCTCTTTGGTGGAAAGTTCCTCCAAAAAAAACGGGAAAATATAATCAATACACAATTTTGTATTCTTCTAATCTATTTAGCTACTATACTTTTCCATATACATTCAACAATATTATTTCATATACAATATATTATTCCATATTCCAATCCAAAAAGCTTAATGTTCATTATGCTAATTATAAAAAGTATATGAGCTATATATTAGATAGCTTTTTTAGCCTAAATATTTCTTTCCAATAAGTTGGTTACCAAACACCCAAATTACTTTAAAACTATCCATAAATCTTTTATCGAACAAGGCCTACATTTATAAATCTAAATTCCCTAAGCTAGTAAAGGTTGGACATCGATTACAATCTTACCCTAAATGCCTATTGTTTCGAGGTATTTTTTGAATCCCTCGAGATACTGGTCACGCTCTGCTGGCAAGTAGATTCGGACACCTGCAAAACAATGGAGCTCCGGTTTATCGGAGATCCACCTCCGACGATCTAGTAAGTAATCGAAAAACGGAATAAACTAGAGAGAAGTTGGAGCTTTTAGTACTCTATTAAATGTTATGTCACAATCCACCCCTCCCATCATAAATGATTGGGGTATTTATAGGGGAGGGAAATTGTGCCCCTTTAAGGTTGATACCCTAAATTTCTTTGCCCTGATTGGCTGCGCAATCAGCTGACGACACATGTCAGATAGGGCGTCGTTTTGCGGCATTCTTGGAATTTGTACCTCCTGATGTAAGGAAGCCCCTTTTACTCTTTTTCAGGTGCTCTCTGGAAGTTGACACGCGTTACCTTCCTATAGGGACACGTGTCACCCTTTGATTGGGCCACGTGTCACTGTGGGATTGGACCACGTGTTGGGTGTATTTTTACCCTAAACATTTGCCCCTCGGAGGGGGTGACTCGTACGCCACGGGCCGCCTCCTCAGATTCTCTACTCATCCTGATGCGTCCGAGTATATAGAGATAGAGCATTTTTCTGAGTTGGCGGATGGAATCGTCCGCTCATTTAGGGGATGACGTCATAGGGCTAATTGCCTTGCTCTGTCTGCCTGAAACTCCTCCAAGGGACGTTTGAGTCTGGGAGACAGGCGGACAGAGAATGTCGTCTGAAATTTTGAGGAGAAGCTCGGACGCCTGGATTTCCAGGATGGCGGTTTAAATCCCGCTGACGTGGCCGTTTATTTAGATGTACTGTTAGCCCGTTCATCTCTTTTTCCATCCAAAATAACAGAATTAGCTTTTTACCTTTTCGAATTTCTAGGTCAACTTTTCAAAAAGTAACCGTTCAAATTCTTGGGCGGGAAAGATGAATTTACCATTTTGCCCTCATAAATTCTGCCTATAAATTAAAGATGTTTGACTTCAGTTTGGCACTTTTAGCTTTTGAGAATTCTAGAGAGAAGTTAGTGCTTTTTGAAGGAGTTATGTCTTCGATAAGTGCAATTACTAGATATATCAAGGATCACTATTATGGAGATAATAAGTTCGTTCTTTTGGGTCGTCATTATCTGTTTCTAGACTATGATCAATGATCTTTGGGCTAGTCAAATAGTTCAAAGCCCACTAGAATGGATCCTATGAGGTCACACACAAGAGTATTGGGTCAAACAAGTTAGAGGCCAATTATTGGGTCTCATGAGTTTATGACATGCTACATTAATTGTTGGGCTAGAATAGTTAGAAGGGCTTAATGTGTTTTGGGCTTGATGTAGATTTATTTAGAGATGTGATCTATAAATATAATCCATGCCTAGGGTTGTATGATATAACAATTAACAGTTAATTGTGAATCAAGCAACCAATACCAAAACCCTAATTCTCTCTCTCCATTCGGCCCTCTCTCTCTCCTCCATGTCCGTACAGCCCTCCTCCTTAGGTGGCGCGTGTCTTGGTGTCGTGGGTGGTTTGTGGTGTGCTCGTGACTCATATCTTCGTCAAAGGTTGATTGAAGTGTTCGATCACGACTAACTAGCATTAGTGGAGGTTTGATCCGTGCTCGTGGACCAAGTAGAGGAATCACGCTTGGGGTTCTTTATCTCCCTTTGTTCTTGCTCGACCACACGTGGAATCACGCTAAAAAGGTATTAATTCTAATTCTTTATGTGTTATGCATGATCTTGGGATTAGGTGCTATATGAATATGATTCATGTTTTCCGCATTCGTACCTATAAACTCCTACAGTGGTATCAGTTAGCCTATGCATGTACATATATTGAATATTAATTCTTTAATAGTCCACAATTTTAATTCAATTAGGAGGGAGAATAATTTAATTATGAGTCAATTATTATTTTAAATGTGATTTAACAATATAGAATCATTAAAAGTTGTTTAAATTGCTCCGAATTAGCCTTAATTTGATTCGAATTTTTCCCTATATTGATCGAAAATTTCGACCCCCCTAACCCTATTTTTCGAAAATTTCGAAATCATAAGCCCTAATTTGTGAAATTTGTGTTTTGGTTTTGATTTAATTCGATTGTTATGTGTTTAAAGAATTTAATCTATTTGATTTCATGTTAAATTATGAATTTTTCATGATCAAATTATTTAATTTAAGAGTTAAATTGAATTGGGGATTAAATTCATGAAGAACCCTAATTTTGAAATTGAATATGATTTAATTTTAAAATTAAAAGGACCACAATAATTTAATTTTACAAAATTGTTTTGTTTTTATTTAAATTAAAATAAAATAAAAAAGGGTTTTAAAGCAGCGGCAAGCGCGGTTGGGTGGCGCAGCCATGGCGGCTGCAGCTATAGGTGGTCCGGATGGAGGGCGGGGCTGGGCAGGGACTCAGACACGAGCAGCGACAGCAGTGCACCGCAAGCGTTGCATGTGCTGCTGCTGCTGTTCCTGCGTCGCTGCTGTGCAACGTACACCGTAAGGTGTACGGCCACCGTGGCTGGCTTCGGCTGGCCACACCACGGTGGCTGGCGCAGCTATTTTAAAAAAATATATATTTTATTTTAAATAAAAATCAGATTTCAAAATTAAAATTAAAAAGATAAGTTTTGATTTTGAAAAAGATAATTAACAAAATTAAAGTTGTTATTTTTGTTAAGTTTGGATAATTATGGAGCAAAAGATTTTATTTGGATAATGATTGATTTAATGAGATTATCCAGTAATTAATTTTGAATAATAATTGATTTAAAATATGTGATTGGCTAGCAATTAGAATAGAACACTACTACATTTTCGATCAAATGCAACGGTTAGAAAAGATCTAATGCAACGGCAATTTCATTTCCGTCGCATTAGATAAGTCTATTACAACGGCTTATACTAATATAAGGCTAATGCAACGGATAGTGCAACGGCTCTAACGTGCCGTCGCATTAGATAGGCTAATGCAACGGCAATAACATATACTACAACGGTAGAAAAGCTATACTAGTAAGCGCTTAAAATTTTAGGGTTTGCCGCTCATTATTTTCCTAAAATTTGAAAGCCTGCCCCAATCTAATCTAAGAAAAAAAACACTAACAAAACCCATCCCTGCTCATTACACAGAGAGAAATATTGAGAAATTGCTAGAGCTTTTTATCATTCCCAATTGCTTCACATAGTTACTTAATCTTCTTCTTTTTCATAATTATTTCCAATCATTCTCCAATCTCCACTTAATAGCTTCACAAATTAACCCTAAGTTGTTCAATTTTTTCCAATTAATTTATAACAGCCACAACACGGCGACGATAAGGCGATGGAGAACAGCCGCCTTCAATCTTGATTCGCCCTGAATTATATGTTGCTGGTAAGAAATCCTCTATCGCTGCACTTAATTCTATGTTGCCGCCATTTACATTGCCGTCTCGCTAGCCTACAATTTGTAAGTCGAGAAATTGTCCAATCTAAAAAATATGTGTGTGTCTTCTCAAATTTGTATTTTATCTCTACTCGTTGTTTGTTGTTGTTGTGCTCTTTGTTGTTGTTATTTTACTGTTTGTGGAAGTTGGAGTTCTAGTTTTCAGTTCAACTTTCTGGGTATTTGTCTGTTTGGCATGAATAATTAGAGTTGGCCTAACTGGAAATTGTTAATTTGTGGCTGATGATGATGATTTTGAGATTTTTTTTGCTAATATTGATTGTATTTACTCAGAGATTTGACAATTTAGGGATTTTGGGAAATTGCTTAAAAAAAAAAAAAGTAAAAAAAAAGAATAGAATGGGTTCATCCTATTCTATGGAGAAAATTTTCATTGGGTTTTTATTGCACAAAATTTTTTGTTATTAGAGGTTAATTAGTGTTTAGAAAAAGATAATCAACTTGGGATTTTTCCCCAATTATTGGAATTGCTAATAGTTTTTTTTTTATTTTTTTTATTTTACCGTTTGACTAATTTAGTGCTTGTCATTTGATAATGGAGTTTGTGCTTAGTTTGAGAGTTGTAATTGGCTAAATAGCAATGAGTTTCTTTTGGAAATTATTGCTTACTTTCTGTATGTCAAATTCTCTGCCTGCACGGCTCTTTCCCCTTCTTTCCACCTATATTCTTTTTGTTAGTGTTGTTTTGAGGCTCTTTATCTTGTTTTCTTATTATGTTTTGTTTTTATTAGTTAGTTTAATCACTATACTTATAGATACAATAATTTTTATTATTTCTGAATGGATGTCCAGTCAAGTGTTCATGTAGAGTTAATATAGATGTTGTACTTGTAATTAGAGTACCTGAAAGTTGGCTAATCATCAACAAAATACAGAAAATACGGCTAATTTGTTGACAATGTCAAATCGTCAAGATTTGAGTGAATGCTTAATTAGCCGCATTCCCTTAATTAGTTAATCGTAAGTAAAAATAACTTTCGTCCACATGTGTAACTTAATTTTCTAATCCACTCAAAACAGCTTCTAATCCAGTACCGATGGCATTATGCTAGGTGGAGAGAGTTTTGGTGGCTTGAATAGTTGTATCTGTTTGAAGCTATAAAAACTGTTTCTTCTTTATCTGGCTACTCTATTTATTAAGTCACTTGTGTTGTATGTTAGATGCATATATAGTTATTGTTTTATGGACATAATATACTTAGTGGCGTACACCGTATGTTATTTTTTCCAAGCTAACATAGGGGTTCGTTGTGAGTAATGAGAGTCAATGATAAAGCTTACTTTTCATCATGGCTAAACCATGGAATAGCTAATATTCAAGTTAGACCGCTATGTATGACTCCAGCTTTCTCATGTCCCTCTTTAAACTAAGTATCTTTGTCCTTTCAACATTATTAGCATCAGTAAATTGCACTACCTATTATACACTTCCCTTTTTAGGCCAATTCCTAGTAGTCTACCTATTGTTTCACTTCCTATTGCTCAAATTTTTTATAATCCCATATTTATTTGTTTGTATGTTTTGTTTTCAGGGGATCTAGATTGAATATGTGTAAACAATGCCAAAGGTGAATAATAAAGCTGAAGATGTTTCCCAAATTGTTGTCGAATTTGTTTTACTTGAGAAATTGGAGAAGCATGAGAAAAAAATGATAATGCGGTTCAAAGAATTGCTGAAATATTTTTTGAGGGACAAAGTGATTTAGTATTAACTTTTGTTTTTTTCTTAATTTAACTAGTGAAAGTTTAACTTTGTAATATTTCTTATAGATAGCAATGTATAAACTTTCAATTTTTGTTAATAAAATTCTGATTTTATTATTTTTATTATTATTATTATTATTATTATTATTATTATTATTATTATTAATTTTATTATTATTATTATTATTATTATTATTATTATTATTATTGGAATTAGGTATATGCACCGTGGCAATAGGTATAGGGAACCGTGGCATTAGCTGCAGGAAAACCGTGGCATTAGGTATTATAACTAATGCCACGCAATAATGTTGCCGTTGCATCAGGTATTGATCTAACGCAACGGTTCATTAATGCCGTGGCATTAGGTGTCATATACAGTTGCATTAGACCTATTGCAACGCCAGCAGATGCCACGGTACATGACCGTTGCATTAGGTCTAATGCCACGGATTTTGACACCTAATGCAACGGATTTGGGGGTTGCAATAGGTCAAAAATGTAGTAGTGGAATCTCCTAAATTAGTTAGGATAATCATGGAAAATAAATATGATTTATCTTCCATAATTAAAATATGATTTGATTCTATCTCTTACCTTAAATAAAATATATGATATTTTATGATTGGTTAGAAATAATATATGATATTATCTAATTGCAGTAACTAATTAATTAAAAATATGAGATATTTTGTGCCATGTTTCCTTAATTATGATCATTCGATGTTGTAGTTTAGGTAAGCATGATGAGTGATTTATCATGTGACACTTTATAATATATGATATTATTTATTGCTATATATAGACTAGTATGGCCCATAGATTCTAAATACGATCTGCACATCGTTTCATATTTTTGTAATCTAAATACGGTCTGCGTACCGTTAAGTATTTTTGTAATTTTATTTTATTTTATTTAAGTAGTAGATAGAATAGAATAATATTACAGGTTGCAGTTAATCCAAGAAGCCTATGGAGTGGAGGCCCAAAGGAATAAGATGGATGAGATCCATGAAGATTCAAGTGGAAGCATTTTTCTGCTTTATTAGTTTTCTTAGGATTAAGGGGCCATACTATGTCATGTTTTATTTATGCATTAGTAGATTATGCATGTTAGATTTATTTTATGTCGATTGATGATGCGTTAGAGTTCACTAAATAATCACAACATAATTGAATCTAGGTCCCAGTAATATTGAGGTTGCTTTTGCAATTGAATACCCAACAATCCTTAGATCATGAGTGATGGGTCGGCCACAGCAGAGTGTCACTTGTTATCGTATGTAATTTGGGGTAGATCACGTTCTACACATTTAATTGGTTATACTCAACAAGGTTACCTAAAGCATTTAGAACCTTGAAGATAAGTGTAATAATTAAACATGTGATGGTTAATTATTCAACCAAGAGTTACAAAGAGTTGTAATCAGTAAAGAGTTTACTCACCTTGAAAATGTAATGCTTGATGGTAGGGCCTCAGTCCGGTCAACTATTATACAAATAAAGGGTCTTGGAATCATTTAATTCAATAGGGATCATTTTAATATTGAATAAATGCTTTAAAGTTGCCAATTTAAATCGTTTATGGTACTTTAAAATTATTAAACATAATTAATGAACTTTGCCTCGTTTTGTTTTTGTTTGTAGATGAATAACTATAATGACAACACTATTTTGCCAACGAAACTAAATTTTAGGCTGAATCTCAGAAACTTCAGGGAATGGGAGAACGAGTTGAGAAATGTTCTCATAAGCCAAAAGCTTGAATCTCGTTTATACATTCCTGTTGAGGGCAAGTATACTGAAGGTTATGATCCTGAAAGGCATGCGAAAATTGTTTCGGATGCAGAGAAAATCAGGAATCTTATTTTAGAATCTATTCCAAATTGTTGGAAAAGAAGGTTCAGGCAATATGAGTTAACCAACTTGTGTGAATGTCTTTGTGCCATCTGTCGAGGTGGCATTGGGGCATTAGGAAGTGGAGGAGGAAACTTCAACGACTGCAATGTAAGAGAGGTCGTTAATTCGATCCCTCGGATTTACTATTCCTGGACTGACAACATAAGGTATGAGGCTTACAATGTTCATTGTAAGATAATGGGTAAGAAACTCATGCTTGGTCAGTCAGTAAGGACCCATGTCAATAAACTAATTGATTTATTCAATCAGATGGACGTCCTTGGGAAACTGTTTAATGATGACTCCGCACATGACATAATCTTGTTCTCACTCCACGATGGATTTGATATAGTCAGGCTTACTCATAATGATGAGGGCTCGACGGTGACATTATTCAACCTGTAGGGAATATTTCAAGCATTACCCCAAACTTGAACCCCACTATGATTATACACTTAAGCATGGTGGCATCCAAAGGGAAGGAAGCTAGAGCAAAAGAGTCGCCAACAAGTTTTAGGAACTTGTAAACCGTTCACAGGGTGAAGGTTACACCCCTTAACGATCCATGAGATCGTCAAATCCAAAAGGTCTTGAACCAAATAGGGTTCGGGGATGAAGGTACAAATCCAACCTAAAAGAGATTGAACCTGCCCTAATAATAGGCCTCTACTTCATTCTTCTCGTATTCATGTGCGCTTTCTGACTAGCATGCAATCAACAGATTAACCTTAAACACATTTATCTATGTTGGTTGAATATTAATGCACAAATAAAACTATTATTGGCGATCACTTGAATGATAATCTTATTAACCTAAACAAGATTATTAATTATCTTATTAAGCGTGATTACAAGTACAAATTCCCTTTAAACATGCATAAAAGGCGTGATCAAGCAATAACAATAATATAAGCATCAAGCAACATGAATAAAAATAATGATCATAACAATTATAATCATGTTAATAATAAATCTATAATAGCAAGATCCTAGGCATGATACTAACAAGATTAATAACAAATCCTAGCATGTCACTAAATAATAAAGATCAAAGCTTTAGCCCTAACATGGTACTAACATGATATTGATATGATATTAGAAAGCATCCTAGAAATCATTATTGATATAAGCAAATCACCCTAAATATCGCACTAAGGAAAGCATCCTAACATGATACTAGGAACCAAAATAACAATCTAAGCATGATTTCTATATCATAATATCAATTAAACAATTAAAGTACTTACTTGGATGCCTCGTATCTCTTTCTAATAACAAAATACACGCGTTAGTAACTTCAAGGAAAATATAAAATCAAACAATTAAATTAAATAATAGAGATAGAGATTAGGGACCAAACCCTCAAAAATTATAACCTTTCACGTCTAGGGCGAAGGCAACTTCGAACTTGGCTAGGTGTTTCTAGATCTCGTGAATGCGGAATTTTGTAAGAGCTAGAGAGATGAGAGCATAGAGAGAATAGATGATGAGATGGTAGATTGTTGATGTTAATTCATTATGATTGATGAGAATTGGTCTCTAAAAACGGAGGTTTAGGACCATATTTATAAGAAAACAGTCCGAAAATAAGTAGAATTTGATAAGGAATAAAACTCCACGATGTCGCTGCAAAACCGGCCTGGATTTCTACGCGCTTTCAACACGGAGTCCACATGGGAATCAAAATTGATTTGTAAAGTCCGTGAAATCATTTTTTTCATAAAATAATATTTTATTCCAAATAAAACTTATCAAAATATAATTATTAATTCTAATTCTATTAGGATTTAAAAGAAACTTCTTAGAGAATTCTAGAAGACTATAATTAATTCTAATAACTTTAGGAATAATAATTGACATCGGGCCCTCCCCTAGATCATTGGGCCGCATGTAAAGATCAACCGGGCCCAGTTTAGTATTTTGGCCATAACTTCCTCATTATTTATCGGAATTGGGCTTATAATATATCGTTGGAAAGCTCTTTGCAAGCCCCATCCAACTACACTATTATTGAACCCTTTTCGTGGACCAAACTAAACTGGATTGGCTGTTTTCATAAAATAGAGTTGTTTTTCGAAAACAGAAACAAAGAATTTAATAAAAACCAACCGCAACACTTGACCTTTCACCTCATTCGATAATCATTCGACGCAAAAGGTATTCATCACTGGGTTTGGTTTTAGGGAGACACATTTGGGTGTCTACAGAAGCCCCCACTTTGACTGAGTTTGGAGAAACGCAAGTTTCAAAAATGAAAGTCAAAGTAACGATAGGGACGGAGAATGATTCAGAACGTTCTGCGATCCTAAATCATTCTTGTAACACCGATACCTGCAAACTAGCGTTAGTTAAACAGATAAAAGAGTTAAGAAACTCGTATCTTGCACCGTCAAGCACACGTCTCTAAAGGTAACCGATTTGTTGCATTTTGTTTTGACGACCTTCCACAAGCTAGAGAACGTCATCCCGCCGTTGCTGATGTTGTGGTCGTGCTTCGTTGCCGTCGATGTTCACTCGTCTCTGAACAAAAGAGCTTTTTTTTTAGGAATGCTCACTCGTCTCTGAACAATGGAGCTTTGATAGGTTGCCCACGCGTCTCTGAGCAAAAGAGCTTGAAAAGAAATGTCCACGCGTCTCTAAACAAAGAGCTTGAATGATATGCCCACGCGTCTCTGAGCAAAAGAGATTTTTATGTCCACGCGTCTCTGAACAAAGAGCTTTAATACTTGAATGTTTGTTGAGATCGTTCGGTTGGCTGCAAACAGGAGCTTTGCTAAATGGTTGTATCCTGTAAAAATCAAAAGATTGCCAAAAGACTTTGCTGGTGTTTTTCTTAGGGTTGACCTAAGGTGATTGACTGACTTGAGGTTGACTCAATGTGTTTTGACACGTGTGTGACTCTTATGTGACTTAATGGGTTTTGACACATGTGTTAGACTCAATTCGAGGTGACATGACTCAACGTACATGACTCGTGTGTGCATTATAATGTGATTGTGCAACTCGAAAAATGCAAAAAAAGCAAAAAAATTCCGTCATTTTTTGTGGAGGGTACCGACTTTCTCCCGAAAAAGCAAGACACAAAAAATAATTGAAGTGAAGTTTTTGAAGGTGCATGCTGAATGAGCTTAATCCGTTAATGTTGTCTCCCAATGTACAAGGATTGTAACATCTTAGACTATCCTAGTTGACTTGATAATGAAAGTATTTAGGTAGCTTAGGCGCGGAGGCTAAGTACTTAGTACTTTGTGATGCAATGATGATTGATCTTGATTTTGACATGACAAGGCATGCTTCAGCGTTGTGTTAAGATTTCATGACAAAGGGTTCCTAAGGGAAGTATATTTGGTTATGTATCTGTGTAGTGTGTGAAAGTGACACTAAAGTTAGGTTGCAAGAGCTAAGTGTGTGGAAAAATATATTGAAAAGAGTCAAATGACGGTAACTTTTAGGCTAGGTAGGCTAATAATGTAGGGATCAAGCCCCCAAGTCTAGCTCTAAATGAATAGGGATAAGCGTTGGAGATTCTTTGATATGATCATGGTGTGAGTGTGTGAATGTGAGTATGAATGCATTTTTATTACGGCCGCACCCCAATGTGAGGTTGCCTACATATCCGTTAGGAATCAGGCCGAACGTAGCTCTAGGCGAACCTCGCACAAGTGTGTATACCTCAAAAAGGTCTTTTAAGGGTTGTAACGCGGTTAGGCTAAAGGTTATAGAAAAAAGGGATAAAGGCTCAAGACCCTATATAAGCCCCCACGGTGTGCAACCTTGCTTTTGAATCTTTGTATTTTTATGCTTGAGTGTTTATCTCTTTTTGTCTTTTTTCTTTTTTTGCTTTTGCATTCTTTTTATTTTTATGAGTGTGGGCAATCCTGATCATGCGGTCTATCACTCACTTGGCATTCATGTTTCTCAGGCACGGTACCGAGCACTCGATAAGAAACGCAATCTGAGACGTGTTCATATCAAAGACATGTTCATGTCAAAGATATTGGAACACTTGCCCTTTTGTACACTTTTATTGTTTCTATCTTGCTATTTTCATCTTTTGAAGTCACCCAAGCTTTTTATGAAATTGAAAATTGCGTAAGTTGCACACCATCCCATCCCAAGGTTAGATAGATATGAGTTGAAAAATGAAAGGTCTATCGTTAGACGAGGCTCAAAGTGGTTTATCAAAAAAGGATTGTATATTTAAAAGGGTGAGAGGTGATATGATGTGGCTACAAGGGGGTGCCTCAAGTCATTGGTATATCTTGTGCTTAGTTCGACGTTTTTTTTTTTAATGAATGCAATGCAATGTAATGATCACATGAAAGGAAACAAATGCTCATTTTATTAAAGGGAGAAAAGAAACGTACAAAATAAAAAATCTAAGGAAGAAGGTGCCTATTACTAGACTTATTGGGGAAAGGGAAAATGAAAAAGAAATAGAAAAAGAGGTCACGAAATCTTGTCGTTGAAGCTCGCCTCTTGTCTTGTGTCGTTTTCTTCAACATCACCCAGTCTTTTCGCTAGCTAGAGGCAATGGTATCTTGTTTGCTTCTATGAGATCTTGAATGAGATTTTGAAACCTGTAGCATTCATCGGTGGTATGACCATTTCCTTGATGGTATTTGCAATAGGAATTAGGATCCTATCTTGAAGATCGCTTTTCTGGCGTTGGATCCTCGGTAGGGCCGATGGGTTTGATTAATCCTCGATCGTAGAGACGATCGAAAGCAGCATCGTAGGTCATTTCAATGGGTGTGAACTCTCTCCTCAGTTTCTTTTTATATTTTTGATCATCCATAGCTAAGACACCGTTATTAACACTGTTACTAGAGTGGGTGTTTCCAAAAGAAGAAGGATTGTCGTTCTTCTTTCCTTTACAGCCACTATTGTTATCGTTACTAATCCTGGCCTTCTTGTCGCGCGGAGGAACATGAAGGAAACCTGAATTAGTGAGGTCTTGAATACGATCTTTGAGAGCGAGACATACTTCGGTGGTGTGACCACGACCTCTATGGTATCGGCAATAAGATTTTGGTCCCAATTGGGATACCGTTTTTTCAGGTGGAGGGTCTTGACTGGGACCAATGGGGCGAATGAGACCTTGATCGCGGAGACAGTCAAAAGCTTCATTGTAAGTCATTCCTATTGGTGTGTATTCTTCAATGGTCCGTTTTGCCCGTGGCTTAAGAGCATTGAGTTCTTCATTAGATCCTTGGTGAGAATTTTGTTCAACTACCATCATCCGATTTGCTAATCCTTCTACCACATTCAAGAGCATGGCAATGACATCTTGCAGTTTTCGGACGTCTTCTTTTAGACTTGACAAGTTTTCACTAATATTACTTAAGAAAATTTCCTTTTCGCCAGCCATTACTACAACCCTTTTGTTTTATAAAAAAGTGATGCTTTATCAAAAGTGTTGTCTTGGTTGAGTGCTCTTCTCTCTTTGACCAAGTACTGTGGAAAGGGAAATTCTTTTAGACTTGACAAGTTTTCACTAATATTTATCAAAAGTGTTATGTCCATATGTAGAACACATATAGGTTTCAGAAAAGTGAGAAAAACTCAATCAGGAAGTAGAGTCGAGCCAACAGTGCTAGAAATGGTCAAAACAAGAAGGAAGAGTTCTGGCTCGGTATTGGAAGAACTTGGCGCCAGACTACAGGGACTGTCGCCGCAAAAGTACCCCTGTCGCCAAGCGACAGAACCACTTTATAGGCGACAAGCCCTGTTTTCTGGGCGCTAGCTCCTACATGCCTCAGCAGGTATCTACATTCTTAGAATTTTCCAGATTTCGCAGCGTTATTTCAATTCTAGTTGTGAAAGATATTTCTCAAATTTCCTACGTGTAAAAATCCTATGTTTTTGACTCATTTCGGATGGTCTATCCAATGAAGACCTTTTTTATGCATATGACAATAATGCTAATCAAAATTACGCACATAAAATACTTAGACCTTTTGAAGTCTCATCCGCTCATTCTAAATCATTGCCAAAATAAATTTCAGGAATTAAAATAGAAATCCTCCCCAGTGGAGTCGCCAAAAACTGTAGGGAATATTTCAAGCATTACCCCAAACTTGAACCCCACTATGATCATACACTTAAGCATGGTGGCGTCCAAAGGGAAGGAAGCTAGAGCAAAAGAGTCGCCAACTAGTTTTAGGAACTTGTAAACCATTCACAGGGTGAAGGTTACACCCCTTAACGATCCATGAGATCGTCAAATCCAAAAGGTCTTGAACCAAATAGGGTTCGGGGATGAAGGTACAAATCCAACCTAAAAGAGATTGAACCTGCCCTAATAATAGGCCTCTACTTCATTCTTCTCGTATTCATGTGCGCTTTCTGACTAGCATGCAATCAATAGATTAACCCTAAACCCGTATATCTATGTTGGTTGAATATTAATGCACAAATAAAACTATTATTGGCGATCACTTGAATTATAATCTTATTAACCTAAACAAGATTATTAATTATCTTATTAAGCGTGATTACAAGTACAAATTCCCTTTAAACATGCATAAAAGGCGTGATCAAGCAATAACAATAATATAAGCATCAAGCAACATGAATAAAAATAATGATCATAACAATTATAATCATGTTAATAATAAAGCTATAATAGCAAGATCCTAGGCATGATACTAACAAGATTAATAACAAATCCTAGCATGTCACTAAATAATAAAGATCAAAGCTTTAGCCCTAACATGGTACTAACATGATATTGATATGATATTAGAAAGCATCCTAGAAATCATTATTGATATAAGCAAATCACCCTAAATATCGCACTAAGGAAAGCATCCTAACATGATACTAGGAACCAAAATAACAATCTAAGCATGATTTCTATATCATAATATCAATTAAACAATTAAAGTACTTACTTGGATGCCTCGTATCTCTTTCTAATAACAAAATACACGCGTTAGTAACTTCAAGGAAAATATAAAATCAAACAATTAAATTAAATAATAGAGATAGAGATTAGGGACCAAACCCTCAAAAATTATAACCTTTCACGTCTAGGGCGAAGGCAACTTCGAACTTGGCTAGGTGTTTCTAGATCTCGTGAATGCGGAATTTTGTAAGAGCTAGAGAGATGAGAGCATAGAGAGAATAGATGATGAGATGGTAGATTGTTGATGTTAATTCATTATGATTGAAGAGAATTGGTCTCTAAAAACGGAGGTTTAAGACCATATTTATAAGAAAACAGTCCGGAAATAAGTAGAATTTGATAAGGAATAAAACTCCGCGATGTCGCTGCAAAACCGACCTTGTCGCCAGGCGACAGGGTCTGTCGCGTGGCGACAGGCCTGGATTTCTACGCGCTTTCAACACGGAGTCCACATGGGAATCAAAATTGATTTGTAAAGTCCGTGAAATCATATTTTTCATAAAATAATATTTTATTCCAAATAAAACTTTATCAAAATATAATTATTAATTCTAACTCTATTAGGATTAAAGAGAACCCTCTAGAGAATTCTAGAAGACTATAATTAATTCTAATAACTTTAGGAATAATAATTAACATTGGGCCCTCCCCTAGATCATTGGGCCGCATGTAAATATCAAACCGGGCCCAGTTTAGTATTTTGGCCATAACTTCCGCATTATTCATCGAAATTGGGCTTATAATATATCGTTTGAAAGCTCTTTGCAAGCCCCATCCAACTACACTATTATTGGACCCTTATTGTGGACCAAACTAAACTGGATTGGTTGTTTTCATAAAATAGAGTTGTTTTTCGAAAACAGAAAGAAAGAATTTAATAAAAACCAACCGCAACACTTGACCTTTCACACTTTCACCTCATTCGATAATCATTCAACGCAAAAGGTATTCATCACTGGGTTTGGTTTTGGGGAGACACATTTGGGTGTCTACACAACCTTTTACTCAACCATGCTGAGGAGTACCTGAAAAGGAGACAAAGCGAATGCTTCTATTGTGGTGATTGGCGAATATTGTGCATTTGTCTCAGACAAGTGGGAGATTGAAGGAGTTATGTTTTCGATAAGTGCAATTACTAGATATATCAAGGATCACTATTATGGAGATAATAAGTTCGTTCTCTTGGGTCGTCATTATCTGTTGCTAGACTATGATCAATGATCTTTGGGCTAGTCAAATAGTCCAAATCCCGCTAGAATAGATCTTATGAGGTCACACACAAGAGTATTGGGTCTAACAAGTTAGAGGCCCATTATTAGGTCTCATGAGTTTATGACATGCTACATTGATTGTTGGGCTAGAATAGTTAGAAGGGCTTAATGTGTTTTGGGCTTGATGTGGATTTATTTAGAGATGTGATCTATAAATATAATCCATGCCTAGGGTTGTATGATATAACAATTAACAGTTAATTGTGAATCAAGCAACCAATACCAAAACCCTAATTCTTTCTCTCTATTCGGCCCTCTCTCTCTCTCCTCCCTGTCCGTATGGCCCTCCTCCTTAGGTGGCGCGTGTGGTGGTGTCGTGGGTGGTTTGTGGTGTGCTCGTGACTCACATCTCCGTCAAAGGTTGATTGAAGTGTTCGATCACGACTAACTAGCATTAGTGGAGGTTTGATCCGTGCTCGTGGACCAAGTAGAGGAATCACGCTTAGGGTTCTTTATCTCCCTTTGTTCTTGCTCGATCGCACGTGGAATCACGCTACAAAGGTATTAATTCTAATTGTTTATGTGTTATGCATGATCTTGGGATTAGGTGCTATATGAATATGATTCATGTTTTCCGCGTTCGTACCTATAAACTCCTACACTTTTTAGAGAGAGAAAGTGATTTTTCCCTTAATCTTCAGGAGCTCCGCCGTGTGATTGAGTTTTTCGGTCACGTATTTTGAGCTTTCCGTTCAACCTTCAAGACTTCCCAGATTTTCCAAAGTTTTCTACACGTACAAAGGTAAGCCGTTTTCTCCTTTTACTCCTCTTTTATTTGCCTTAGTTTTTCTTTTCGTTTTAAACCTGGCTCAACACTCGGCTTCGTCCGTTTCTCCTCATGAGGCCGGTCGTTCGCCTGAGACTGAGGAGTCTAGAGTGGACAGAGACGAGCTGTCTCCTTCATGGAGTGGGTCCATTTCTAGTGTGTACCGACCCTCATCCACCTATTCTTCTATGTCCCTGCAGTCTCAAATGGCCCGGACGATGCAAACGTACGACGAACATGCCGCTAGAAATCTGGACGGCAGTCTAGTGAACCCAAGGGTCCCTTATGAACCAAACAACACGAATGCCGAGACTGAGTCGACCACCAATACAGCCACAACTAGTGGCACTGAATGTTATGTGATCGAAGTGACCATTTCTTTCGAAGAGCGCTAAAGAGCATAGGACGTCTCTTATACTAGGGAGACGTCTCTTATACTAGGGAGACGTCCGGGAAAACTCCGAAACTAAGGTTCCCCCAATATGCCAACTCGGTCATGGATCCGGCCGAGTTTCTATCTTATGAGAGGCCTCCTACCTCTTCTCGGGCGAACGCTGGATCGTCCGTCCCAATTCCGGAACAACCTCATCTCCAACACAGCAGGTCGGACAGACCCAGAACTGGCATTGATTGCCGAACCGTCTGACTTGCCCCCTCGTAGTGCTCTTCCTTCGGGAAATCAGGTGAACGTAAGTAAAGATAAGGGAAAAGGTCCCTTAGCGCCTGAGGGCATTGTGGTTTCTGTAGGCGGCCAGGGCTCCAGGAGCAGGAGCTCGGCCGAGGCTGCTGCATTGGACAATGTCTTGTCCTCTGAGTTTGGGCTGCCCGTCACCCTAATGAGGAGGAGGCGGAGAATGAGTATAGGGAATTCCTCCAACTAGGAGAGGGTTTTAAGCTGAAGGCACCCAAGCGTTCTCTGTCTGTGGCCGCCTGGGAGGAAGAGCGGCCATGCCGAAGGTCCTTCAGCATTTATCGCACTACTTTTGATGTCGGACTTCGCTTCCCCCTCCATCCCTTCGTCCGCACTGTCCTGGACGAATATAACATTACTCTCTTCCAGCTGATGCCGAACAGCTTGTTAAATATTTTCGCTACTTGGTGACATGCATTCGGAAGGGCATCAAGCAAGATTTTTCTGGTATTTTGTGAGATGCACTCCATGACTCGCCTGGAGAAGCATACGGACGATGGTTCATCCTTAGCACCACAAAGGATTATTTGGTGGTGATGGATCGCGTGTCAAAATGGCAAGACTGGAAGAACCGATTCTACCGCTTCAAGACAAAGGACGTTGAATTTAACTTGCGGATGAATCGATTTAATGCTAAGCCGATCTAGCTTGGCCGGGGGCAGCACAAACCATACAAACAACCCGTCCACCCTAGCCAAGCGCACCAACTTGACTACTTTGGTGTCAAGAAGGTACAAAGGGGCGGCAAGATGGTGGTCGTGCCAAAGAACTGGATTCCTTTGGCCGGCTGGCTTCGGGACCCAATATTTATGTTGCCATGCGGCCTATATCGGAACATTCCCCAAGGTGGGGCTTTAAAACCTTCATCGTTCATATGCTAGATTTTTATTAAAAATTTTCTAACTCTTTTTCTTCTTTCCTTGTGCAGAAAAAGCCCTTGCCATGCTGGACAAGGAGCAAAAGGGAGAGGTTGACATGTCCGAGCTAGACTTGGCTCGGTACAAGGCTCGACAGAGACTGTAAGAGGAAACCAAGGAGGTACGGTCGACTAACTCCAGCTAGTAACCTTTTCTTCTTCTTCTTCTTTTTTTTTTTTTGCCGTGCTGGTATGTTTAGGGGAGGGGTCCTTCCCTTCTTTTTGCTTTTCTTTTTCAGTTGGCCACTCCTATTCCCAGGAAAAAACGAAAGCAGTCGGCCACTTCTTCCAAGGACAGCCAGGCGTCTAACACCAGGAAGACGGGTGCATCTAAGACCCCTTCCGACCCGGCGGCCAAGACAAAGTCGCGGACTACTCCTAAGCAATCCAAAGGAGAGCCACCCCATTTGTCACCAAACGCGGACTCCAAGTTCATGGATCCGACAACTGAGTCGGTCCATGATGAGTGCGTGAAAGCGAACGATGGGGGTAAGTCATCCCCGGCAAAACCGACCAACCCCGTCTCAACTCCGCATGTCGAGAGAGTTGGAAGATCTGATTGGCAGGCGGCTGCCAGTCAGTCGGCTGAGGATCAACCCGGCCGCATCAACGAGGGAGGTGACGAGCCCCTGCCTCCCCCTTCATTTGTCTTCCCTTCTCCTCCAAGCTTCTCAGATGGTAAGTCAAAGTTGTGTTGTATTGTAACCATCCTTTTTTTTTATTAGCCTATTTTGCTCAACTTAACACCATTCATGGCCGCGTGTAGATATTGCGGAGGAGATGAATATGAAGCTGCTTGGCCAGTCACTTACTGGCACTGATCGAAAGGCCATGAAAAAAGCCATGGTTCGGGCTATTCCCCAAGCGTAGCATGATAAGTTGAGGGGAATAAATGAGGGCTTCCTCGGCCCTATGATTAACTGCAGTGCCGAGGTAATCATTAGTAGTTTCTACCGTTTTAAATTTTACACTTGGGATATTTTTCATAATTTTTCTTTTACTAACTCATCATTTTTCGCCTACAGCTCTTTCTCAGGCTTAATGCCTTCCTAGATTTGAAGGATAAGGAGAACGAGAAACTGAGAGAAGGCTGGGAGCTGCTGCGGCAGGCTGAAGACACCAACACTAGGAACCTTGCCCTTCAGCGCATCCACTTCGAGACGGCCATTCAGGCGCTCACTGACAAGGCGGTGCGGCAGACCGAGGAGCTTGACCAAGGCCTTTTTGAGGGCCTGCTGGACTGAGCAACTGAAGGCACCCCGGCTGCCCAACCCCCTAGAAGTTGTCCGCATCGGGCATGATGCCGAGGAGAGGCTGAAAAGCCACTACTTCGAGGCCTTCGAGTTGATGGTCGACAAAGGGGAGACCGCCTACAACCAGGAGCGCTTCACCAAGCGCCTCATCTATATCTGCCTCAGGGAGGAGGCAAAGAAAGTGGGGCAGCCCCTTCCCGAGCTCATTGTCACTTCGCCTGAATTCGGGGAAGTTGAGGAAGACAACGAAATGGAGGAGGAGGAGAAGGTGGAGCCAACTGGTGAGAAGGTGCCAGTTGAGGAGTCGTCTGCCACTGCCTCGGCCGCTGACGGGGAGCTGGCCTTAGAGGAGCCTGCCAATGAAGAAAAACCGACTGAATAGAGCTTAGGTCCTCTAATCAGCAGCTATCAAGCTTCAGTCTTCTGTTTTCTATACTTAGTTTATTTTTGGTTTTTATTTTTTGTTGAACAATTTTATTTGCCGCCTGTTTTGAGCGGTTGTGTAAGATATTTTGCTGCCTTTTGAGCAGTTCTAATTTATTTTGAATGTGCCGCCTTCTGAGCAGTTTTTATGAATTTCCATACTTAGAAAATTTTGCGCATTTTGTTATGCTTTTATTTCTTTCGTACGAACACTGGGGTATGCCCCTTTATTCAGTGTTCGCCTAGTCCATATCCTAAGTGGTTTGATTAACTTAGTAGTTTTTATACCTAGAAGGGTATGACGACTAGTAAGTTAATCAAATCATAGTAATGATTGCCCTTGGACTAGGTGAATCGCCGAATCAATATTATGTATGTGGCCGCTTGGCTGTCTTTATATGAATCGTCCGTTGAAACTATCGCTCGAACATACTCATGAAATTTCAAGTAATATTTCAACTTAAAAATTTCTAAGTTTCGGTTGGGCTAGAATGCCTAGGTATGCCCTTGCCCCATCTTTGGGAATGAATACCTTAGGCAAAGTTGGGCTACCTGGTGCCTAGTCGTCTGACCTGGTTGAGGTCGGACGCTTCCTTTGGCCTTTGGGTCTCTGGCCGAATTAACTTAAGGATGCCCTTGCTAAACAATTGCACAGCCGCTTGGTTGTACCCTTTGCGGCCGAGCTGCTGAATCACAAGTAACTTTGTCATCGTTTTTATTTGATCTTTTTTTTAGTCTCTATTGCGGCCGAGTTGCTATGTTGCAAGCAGCATCGTTATTGCTTTCACTCGGCATTTTTGCTAAACAATAAGTAGACATAAACAAATAAGATAATAATGCTTGACTTTCTCATTAATTTGTCAAAATTACATTGTTGGGGCCGTACGGCTTTAATTACATTGCTCGGTCATCTAGACCTAACTATATATACAACTTTTGGCTAAGTAATAGAAAACTTTAAACATAGTATTTCTTCAAATTGTCCGTGTTCCAAGTACGAGGAATAGGACGGCCATCTAAGGCTTCAAGACGATAGGTTCCATCTTGGACCTCTTCTCTAATTCGGTAGGGCCCCTCCAAGTTTGGGGTTAACTTTCCATCCTCATTGGCATGGCCCACCGCTTCCATTTTTCTTAAGACCAAGTCACCAATTTTAGCGGCCTCTTAGACACTCGGCGATTGTAAGCTCTCGTCATTCTGAGACAATAAATTTCATGTCTAAGCGCCGCATTGCCCCTTGCCTCCGGAAGGAAATCCAGGGTGGTCTTCATAGCTTCCCAATTTGCGTTCTTATCATATAACATTACTCGAAGAGTAGGCTCGTACATTTCAATTGGGAGCACTGCTTCAGCACCATAAACTAGAAAAATGGGATTTCTCCCGTTGAACTTTTCGCAGTTGTACATATGCACCACAAGACATTGACCAATTCATCTGCCCATAGGCCGCCCACTTTTTCAAGCTTGCGCTTGATGCCATTGGAAATCAGCTTGTTGTAAGCCTCAACTTGGCCGTTAGCCTACGGACGTCCAACCGAGGCAAAACAATGAGTGATGCCCTGGTCACTTAGCCAATTTTTGAGTTGGGGCATTTCAAATTGAAGTCCATTATCGAACACCATTGACTGTGGCACACCATAGCGAGTGATTATACCTTTCCAGATAAAGGCAGACACATCCATCCACTTGATTCCTCGAACGGCCTCAGCTTCAACCCATTTGGTGAAGTAGTTTACTGCTACTAACACATACCGCCTCTGCCCGGACGCGGGTATATACGGCCCCAAGATGTCCATGCCCCATTTGGCAAAGGGGAGCGGACTACTCATGGCCGACAAGCTATTTGTAGGTCGATGAATAAGGGTGGCGAACCACTGGAACTTGTCACATTTTTTCACCATTTTCATGGCGTCCGAATTCATGCTCGGCCAGTAATACCCCAGATGGGTAGCCTTTTCCGCTAAGGCCCGTCCGCCTATATGGGATCCACACTGCCATTGGTGGAGGTCGTCTAACACATCATGCCCTCTTTCAGGGGTGATACATTTCAAGTGTCGTTTCACAAAATCTTTCTTGAATAATTCCCCTCTCTTCATTTCGAACCAGGTCGCTCTCTTCTTCATCAGTCAGCCCTCTTTTAGATCGGCCGGAATATCCCATCCCTTAAGTAAGAGACGATTGCATTCATCCAAGTAGAGCTTCTGTCAATGATTTGCACGGGCACGGCATCAATACTCCTCTTCTCCTTAACTTCCCAAAACATTGATCTGGGAGTATCACATGATGCCGAGGATGCTAACTTAGAGAAGGCGTCTGCTTGATGATTTTCTAAACGGGGGACTTGCTGCAGCGTGAAATGCTCTAGGCCCTCAGCCTCATCTTTTACCATCTGCAGATATTTCATCATGACTGGATCTCTGGCCTCATCGTCGCCATTCACTTGGCTGACTATCAGCTAAGAGTCCGAACTTTCATCAATTTTTGTTGCCCCGACCGCCTTACACATTCTAAGGCCGGCCAATAGGGCTTCATATTCGGCCTCGTTATTGGAGGCTTGGAATTGAAATCTCATTTCATATTCAAACTTATCCCCCTCATGAGATTGACAAATGATACCAGCACCGCATTCGGTTGCTGTTGCACTACCGTCCACATAAACCTTCAAGATCTGGTCCCCTGCCGACTACAAGTCCGGCCTAGTCGTTTCAGCCAAGAAATCAGCAAAGGCCTGCCCCTTGATTGCTTTCCTAGGCTCAAACGTTAAATCGAAACCTCTTAGCACCAAGGCCCACTTAAGCATCCGGTCGTTGGCCTCCAATATTGTAAATGGCTTCTTCAACTGTTGGTTTGTGTAGAATACTATTCAATGAGCTAGAAAATACGGTCATAGCTTCTTTGACGCCATAAACAAAGCTAGGCCGAACTTCTCAATGGGTGGATACCTAAGCTCAGCGTTATGCAGTACGTGGCTGATGACTAAACTGGGATCTGGTGGCCGTCCCTTTCAATGAGTAGGACAGCACTTAAAGAATGTTCTGAAATGGCAAGATACATGTATAACTTTTTATCCTTGAATGGACTGACGAGTCGAGGTAGTGTATGCAGGTGTCTTTTTAATTGTACGAATGCTTCCTCGGCCTCCTATGTCCACTCGAACATGGCTTTCTTCTTGATTGTCTGAAAGAAGTATCGGCACTTATCCCCTGATCTTGACAAAAATCGGCCGAGTGCAGCTAAGCAACCGGTCAATCTTTGCACTTCTTTGATTGTCCTTGGTGACTTCATGTCCAAGACAGCTTGAATTTTTTCAAGATTGGCCTCAATTCCGCGTTGATCAATCAAAAATCCGAGAAATTTGCCGGACTCAACACCAAAGACACACTTCTTGGATTTAACATCATCTTATGCCGCCTGAGTTCAGTGAATGTTTCTCGGAGATCATTTAGATAGTCGGCCGACTTTTTTGATTTGACAATCATGTCATCAATGTACACTTCCATGTTCCGGCCGACCTGATCTCTAAAGACCGTGTTGACTAATCTTTGGAAAGTGGCAGGGGCATTCTTCAAGCCGAACGGCATGACTTTGTAGCCGTACAGACCCTGCTTGGTCACAAATGCGGTTTTTCTTTATCTTCTTCCCACAAAGGGATCTGTTGGTATCTAGAGTAGGCGTCCATGAAGCTCATAAGGGCATGCCCGGTCGTAGAATCAACCAAACGGTTAATTTTGGGCAAGGGAAAGCTATCCTTAGGGCATGCCTTGTTCAGATCAGTGTAATCTACGCACATTCTCCAAGTTCCATTCGGCTTTTTCACAAGAATAACATTGGATACCCAGTCAGGGTAGTAGCATTGACGAATGAAACAAGCGTCTAGCAGCTTTCTTACTTCTGTTGCGGCCGCCTGATTCCTTTCTTCTCCATGGTTTCTTTTCTTCTGTCGAACAGGTTTAATAACTGGATTCACGGTCAGCTTATGCACGGCCAGGTCTGGACTTATACCTGGCATTTCACTAACTTCAAATGCAAACACATCTTTTAATTCATTTAGCAGCTTGACTAGGTCGTCTCCAAGCAAACCCATAGCTATAGTGCCTACCTTGACCGTCCGATCAAGTTGATCGGGGTCAAGCACTATATCTTGGTGATCGTCGGCCGGCTAGGGCCTCAATTCTTCTGCCCGGCCAACGATCATTAACTGCTATGCCTGGTCAGCCATGGCCGACTTACGCTTCTGGCCGACCTGGTATGTTTGAAGAGACTTTTCTTCGGTTTTTGGCTCAGACAGCTTTCCTCGTCCGCGTACTGTTGGCTTTACTGCTAGCTGATTACATTCCTTAGCCATTTTCTGGCTTCCTTGAATTGAGCCAATTTTCCTGTCCGATCTCTCAAACTTCAACAGCATCAAATGAGGGACTAATACTGCCATTGCTGTGTTTAACGTGGGGCGGCCGAGTATGACATTGTAGCCAGTAAGCTCCTTGACCACTAGGAAGCGGACAACCATGTCCCTTCCTTCCCCCTTCTGCCCGATCCGGACGGGTAAATCGATCTGCCCCACTGGATGTATGATGGACCCTCCAAACCCAACCAATGGGTGGGAAATTTCCTTGAGAGCATTCTCAGGGAACTTCAAATTTTTCAAGGTGGCCAGGCTAATAATATCGGACGAGCTACCCGTATCTATTAATATCCGGTTGACTTTCAAATTGGCTATTTTCATAACAAATACCATGGGATCATTGTGTAGGGCTTAGACTTCTCCTTTGTCCGCCTCACTGACCGTTACTTTTGGGAAAGGTTTAACTTTCACTCCTTCAGCATGCATCACTTTGCCAAATTTCCCAGCGTCTTGCTTCATTCTTTTCATGGTAGGGCCGCCTGCGGCAAAGCCGCCTAATATTACAGCCACTAAACCAGAATCGGTGCTATTTCCATCATCTCCCTTGTCATTTTGCTTTTTCTTCTCAGACTTGTTATCTGTCCGAGTGTAAGTGAATTTTGATTTCAAGACGTACGAATTCAAATGCCCTTTTCGGCCAGCTTATCCAAAAATCTTTTCAGGTTTATGCATTCATTCGTGTCATGTCCCACGTCCTTGTGGTAATGACAGTATTTGTTCTTGTTGCAGTACTAGGCCAAACCTCTCATCGGTTGGGGCTTTTCAAACTCAAATTTATCCTTAATTTCCATTAAGATTGAGTAACAATCCTTGGTGAACTCGTACTCTGGTTCGTACGTCTTGACCTTCTTTGATTTTGGCTGTTGACCGTCAGCCATCCAAACTTCCTTTTTCTTTCCGGCCGAGTCTTGCTGAGAAGGTTGCTTCTTCTCAGCCCCCTTAGCCGGCTGTTCTGCTTTGGCAAGCGAACAAAAATCAGCTGCTTCAATATAGGCCTCGGCTTCCCGCAAAACGCCTGCGTATGTCCGGACCTTTTTCCTGACCAGATCAAACTTGAAATCATTATGCCTTACTCCCCGGAAAAATTCCGAATAAGCCATTTCATCCGGCAGATTATGAATTTGGGCTTTCTCTTGATTGAACCTCTGAACATACGAACGCAATCCTTCATTCTTTCCTTGGACGATTGTTTCCAAGTTTAGGCTGGTCTTCCTTAGGGGATGTTATATGAGAAGTTTCCAACAAACAATAAACTAAGCGTGGTAAAGCAGTTGATACACCCGACCGGCAGACTATTGAACCAGTCCTGTGCCACGCCCTTGAGGGAGGCCGGGAAGCACCTGCATCATGTGGCATCGTCCACACTTTGCAAATACATCAGATTTCTGTATGAAGTGACGTGTTCTTCTAGGTTGCCTATGCTATCATAGGCACCCACAAGCACACTTTTAACCTTCGCTGGTTGAGGAGAGTTGAGAATCTCTTGAGAAAACGGAGGCAGCTTGTCACCAAGATTCAACAAGCGCATTTGCCAATCAATAGCCTTTTACTCTCGAATTCCTTTCGAAGTTTGTTCAGAGCTGCCTTTAGGGAAGCAGCAGTAACTGGAGGATCCTCGGCCTCATGGAATGAGGCGGTCAAAGGATCACTAGAATGAATCATTCTGACTATGTCTTCTACATGGCCATCCTGACCAGGGCCAGGGCCGGCATTAGTTGTCAGACCATCTATTGTCATTACGGACAAGTATCCCCATAGACGGCGCCAAATGTTTCGGGGTATTTTTGGAATCCCTCGGGATACTGGTCACGCTCTGCGGCAAGTAGACTTGGACACCTGCAAAACAACGGAGCTCCGGTTTATTAGAGATTCGCCTCCGACGATCTAGTAAGTAATCGGAAAACGGATTAAACTAGAGAGAGAAAGTAGAGAGAAGTTGGAGCTTTTAGTGCTCTATTAAATGTTATGTCACAATCCACCCCTCCCATCATAAATGATTGGGGTATTTATAAGGGTGGGAAATTGTGCCACTTTAGGGTTGATACCCTAAATTTCTGTGCCCTGATTGGCTGCGCAATCAGCTGACGATACATGTCAGATAGGGGTGCCGTTTTGCGGCATTCTTGGAATTTGGGCCTCCTAATGTAAGGAAGCCCCTTTTACTCTTTTTCAGGTGCTCTCTTAAAGTTGACATGCGCTACCTTCCTATAGGGACACGTGTCACCCTTTGATTGGGCCACGTGTTACTATGGGATTGGACCACGTGTTGGGGTGTATTTTAACCCTAAACACCTATATTAATTTACGAATTGTAAACCCCCAAATTAAAATTCTTAATTTCACAAATTACAATAATTCTACTCATTACAAACCTAAGCCAAATTCCCCAATGTAAGTTTGATGAACTTAAAATTTCCAAATTAGTAAACCTTAGCTTCTTGAGTTAAAAGAAGATAAACATAATATCAAACCAATGAGATAAGACTTTTAAGGGGTATTTTTATTTTTATTTTTTTTTTTTTTTTTTTTTTGGAATAATAAAAAAATTGAGAATGTAAAAACGAAGATGAAACAAAGAAATTGAAGGACATAAAGTGGGACTTACCCATACTTTTTTGGTTTTTGAAAGGTTGTTTTTTGAAAAATAAAATAAAAAATAATTAAAAGGTAGTTCATTCAAAAAATGGTCTTTTAATATTAGGTAATAAATTTTACCCAAATTAATATTGAAAAAGATTTATCAAAAAAGTATCAAATATAATTACCATAAATAACACCTAAGATAATGGTTGTTGAATTCCCAAATACTATATATACATGTTGTTTAAATAAGAAAATAAGAAATTCTATCATTTAATAATTATCCATTTCCAAAAATTGAATGTTCCATTAATTGTTTCCAAGAAATTTCAATTTATAAAATAATATAAGTGATATATATTAATTTATATTCTCAATTGTAAATGATCAAATGGACCTTGGTTACACACCCATTATAAAGACGTTAAGTGTTGCACCCCTACAATCCAAATAAGGTTTCAACCTAAAATTATTTTTTAATGATTGAGTACTCCTTAAATTGATAAAATGATTTATACATCTCTTAACTCTAATTTGGTCAAGTAGGACAACAATTGTTTGAATTTTTTGCCACGTATCGTTGGTGTGTACTAACAAACTTTATTGTATACACTAATTTCATGTTTTGTTTTTGATCTTAATTATAAATTTCATTTATAGTCGGATGTTGTAAACCACCCGTAGAGTGCACCTAAAATTTCTCAAGCCCTACTATTTGGATCAACCTTACCAACGACACCCACTCAAATTCTGATTGTTACAAATGGGATAACGATCCTGAAAAGCTATGTTATAATTGTTAAGACTACAAGGATGGTTTAGCCCAAGATGTGAAGAATGAATGGATTATAAGTGGTATTGTTGTTGTCATAGCATGTGTAATGACTATTTCATGCTTTGTAGTGGGAAATATAATAGGCCGATGGGAATGTCAACGATGTGATAGGGAAGAACTACTTCCTCAATTTGTTGCATAAGTTAGTATATATATGTTTTTTAGTGCATGTAAACTAGTTATATAACTTGTTTACTATAAAAGTTCAATTAAGAGAATAACACTTGATATATATTATTACGTGTTTGTAATTTTGTTCGCTTTCTATAAGTTCAAAATAAATAATTGTTTTATATGAAGCTTTTATTATTTATAAGTATATTACTCCCTCTATTTTCTTTTGTTTGTCCCATTTTAAATCTTAAGAGATTATAATGCATAAGGTATCTTCTGCTTTAATGATTTCTTCTTATACTTCAAAACATAGTCACATGGAATTTTGTAAGATTATTAGTCTTGATTTTTAATTTCTAACTATGTAACTTTTAGAATTTTAAATATTACATAGCTTGAGATTTTTTTAATTATAGAAATGCATTGTTGTGCAAAAAGTAAATATAACATAAAAGTAAAATAACATAGGGTATATATCAATATTACTGTAATTTCATACTCTTTCTATCCTAAATTAGTTGCAACAAATTTTTATTTTTTAACTTGGTCATCTCAAACTACATGCATGTAATATTTCTATTACATGTTTAATCTCATAATTTTATACTATATCTATTAATTTACTTTAGACCATCAACAATAGTATAATAATCTCACGAACCACTAAATTTTATTTAATCTAATAACTCAAGTAACTGCTAAAATTAATTAGTTATATAACTACAAAAAAGAAAATTACTCAAACAATAATTAACACTTTGGACCTTGCGCAAAGTGTTGTTATTATGACTTTAATAAGTTTCGTTAATAAACTAAAGTTATATCACTTTTCTTAATAAAAGATAACCTAAGGTTCACTTGCTAAAATATCACTACGCCATATATTGTATTTTATAGCGATTGTTTTTTCTTTTTATAGCAGTTTATCAACCGCTATAAATCTCACCGCTTTAAAAAGAATAGCTGCCCTTTTATAGCGGTTGTTCAAACCGCTATAATATCAAGTCTCAAGTTTGTATTCAAATTTTGTATATAGTTATTCCAAAAACCACTATAAAAAGTCCACTATAAAATAAGCTTTAACTCCAACGAAATTCGAACGAAATTTGAATATTCTTACAGCGATTTAGTGTGACCGCTATTAAACAAATTATATTTTTAAAAATTAACATCCATTTCTTGACATGCTTATTATCTGCATATTGAATCAAAAAGCCAAATACTTTACTTCAATTTTATAAACAAAACAATGATATATTTTTTTATCACAAATTAAATGCATAGCAATTATCACTCAAAAAATTGTATTGCACAAACCTAAACATTGTAAAATAAAATTTTGAGATGAATGTCTTATAATACTCCTTCCGTTTTTAAATACTTGCTCCACTTTTCATTTCCGACCGTTTTAAATACTTGCTCTATTTCCTTATTTGAAAAGTTTTTACAATATTTAATTAATTTATCTCACCTAATTGACCCATCATGAATTATATTTTATTAATTTTATATTCTCTCTCCTCCAATTCTCTCCACTACTTTTACTTTTTACAATTTTATATTCATCCACCTACCCCACTACCTCCATATGTTATTACCTTTTCCAATTTCTCCTAAAACTCCGCACATGGAGGAATGGAGCAAGTATTTAAAAACGAAGAGAGTCCTCCAAAATTACATCGCAATAATAATACGATGCTATATCTAATCTAAATTTGCTGAAAAACATATCGCACCCAGTGAATCCTTACTTCATCAATCTGTTCTTGGTCATATTTTGGAATTGACAATATGAAAAGTACTGCAGTAGAAAAAAGTTCAATTAATAATATTTAACAACCATCACAAAATGTTATACAACATATTAGATCTCTTGGTGCAATACTAAGAATTAAAACCAAGGAAAAATACTACGACTTACATTTTCTAGAATTTGTGTGTGTTTGTGCGAGATTATTTCTTTCATGAATCACATAACATAATATCTGCAATCAATGCAATTCGGTTGCTGTGGACACTATATAACAAATAGCACAAATAAATAATTGAGATTATATTCTTAAATAATATATAATTTCAAATCATATGACAAATATGACACAACACATACTTTTATCATTAGCCATTTCGTATTCATCTTCAGTTTTGTGGCAATTTCTCTTTCACTCCGGCATTGAAATAATGCTCTACATAGATTAATTAAATAACATTAGCATATTACAAAAGTAATGCATTGGATAAAGGCTTAATATAAGGCACTTACGTGTTAACAATATCTTGTAAATCAGATATTATGTCTCTTTTAGTTCCTGTTGTGCCATCGTCACATAAAGAATATTATTGTAAGGATCAATCACGGATAATATCCAATGAAACCTGCATTACAACAAAATAATTTTAATAAGCAAACCATCATATTATGATATATACTTGTAAGTTAACTTTCACTACATGGCCTATTATATCTAACATTTAACTCAGCTTACATTAAAATTTACCCAGAGAGTACTAATAACGTGCACACAAATGTGACAATAATAGGAACCTTTTTTTTTAAGTAAAAACGAAAATATAATTGTAAAGACATGAAATTCCATTCATCGGCCAACAACACCATTCAATTCACCGGTCCCTGCATTCTGATCAAAGGATATGTTTTCTGCCAAGTACCAAATTGGATACACACTACAAGTTATGTCATGGTATAGCTATAAACGAAGAAATCAACACCAAATATTATCATTTACCGATCACCAAAATAAAATAATACTAATTCAACAACTAAAACTATTACATAATACTTGAAATTAAGCTACTAAGTAAGCCATAATACCCAAAATTATTTTAATTTAGACAAGTTACCCGGCATTCTATGGAGCTATGAATACATTTACTTTTACTGTATAGTCGTTTAAGATATCCACAATGTATCGAGATCTGCTTTTCTTACAATCTAAGGACTTCTTCATCTCCCCTTTTTTTAATTGTGTGAAAAGAGATATACCTAATGAGCATAAGAACCCAAATATAGGAGACGCTCCCATCACAAAGCAATCCAGACACAGTTTACTACATATTTAAAAGACAACAAATTCATTACAATCAAAATTCTTATTTTAGGGAAATAAACAATGGGAAGAGAACTTACGACATATATGCCAAAATATGACCAACTCCGATTTGTTTTTGGGAAAGGAATTGGAGGTTTACCATTTTCACTTGATCTTCGGTTAAAGGAATCGGAGGTTTATCATTTTCACTTGTACCATCAAAAAATTTCCTCCACCTTCGGTAGCGATGATTCATTGGCAGCCATTTACGGTTATCCATGTACACAATCTTATTAGAATTTTCTAACTTACGCGATGGTGTATTTTGTCGCATATCAGGCATGCTTCATAACCTGTCACACTATAACATGCCAGATTACCGTATGCCGAATAATCATTTATTGTAGCGAATAACATAGCCTTCAAATTAAAATCTCATTTTAATTAGCATCAAATACTTCAACATCGGTATCCCACAACATATTTAAATCTTCAATCAATGTGCCTATAAATCTATATAGTGGCCAGGTTTCCTTGGCCCCGAATTAGCATAGATAACATCATATACTTCCTCTTCATGCATAGTGAAAGGGAAAGATTATAAATCATTAAAATCACCGGCCATGTACTATGAGTGCTACATTGATTACCTTGAGAATTCATCCCATCAGTTGCAACTGCAAGTCGTAAATTTCTAGGTTCAGCTCCGAAATCAGGAAAGTCACAATAAATCATATCCCATTGTGGAGAATTGGCCTGGTGCCTCATCAAATTATCTTTCTTTCTCCCCTCAGCATGCCACACTAAATTTTTTGCTTCTTCAAGAATAATAAAATGGCGTCTAAACCTTGATACTATTGGAAAGTACCACATTACCTTGGCAACAACTTTTTATTTTCTTATATCTAGAAGCACGACATTATGGCAACTTTCTAATGTAGCATACTCTTTTCAGTATAAGATGCAATCATTGGGCCATACGTGAATTTTCTCAACGGACATGCTTGTAGAGCTCAACATCGTTTTTGCTTTATAAGTGCGACTAGGAAGCATATCTTGCAGTGTTTTATTCACATCCTCAACATGTTCAATAGCAAACGCAATAAACTCCTCAACATGTTCAATAGCAAACTCAATAAACTCCTCTACACCTAACTCATATTCATCACTATTACGCCTTGCATGCATCCATTTTCGATCCATAACTAGTTTGGTAGAAATAAAAAAAATAACTATTTTTACCATAATATGTTTGAGACTTCATAAATTTTTAAAAAAATGTACTCGACAAATTTCAAATTAGTTTTTTTTTTCTTTACATTAAACCAATAATATGTGTCAAGTTGTTATAAATGTACTATCTCGGTTTGTAACCACTTGGTACGAGATTAATGTTTTCAATAATTGACTTTTTTTGTAAGCTTAAATCCCCCACCCTTCTTTAGTTTTATATTCTTAATAAGGACCTGAAGAAAGATCCCTTAAAGTATTTTATTTTCCGATAGCTTGTAAATTCACTTGACATTAGTTGCATTTTCTTTTAATTAAGCTATGTGATTATTCATCTTGATTCACTTTAGGATGTCAAGCACACTCAGACCTTGAACAGTTTGATAATTGAGATTGGTGCCTCAGAAAATGAACAATTATTATAATGGTATGTTCTAGTTGAAGTTGTTGTATTATCAGTCAGTTCAAGATAATGGGAAGGGTATAATTTAGAGGAATGAAATTTTTCAAAGAGAACAAAGAGGTAAAATGCATTATGAACCTTGGCTATAGTGGCAGATCTTGAAACTTTTTCTTTCGGGAGCCAATAGTATCTAACAAAATTTTACGTCTATAACACAAATATAATAAAATAAACACATGAAAATTATTTACAAATTTAATAATGCGAAAATATAGAGAGAAAAAAACCCATTAATGTAACAGTGAAAAAAATTAAACGGAAAAGTACTAATGTTTGTGTTAGCCTTTTAATTGTGCTCCCTTGGAAAAAAGTGTACATACTTAATTCATCAAATTAATGGTCATTACGTAGTAAAATAAAGAGAGAGATTTTATGGGTAGTGGATTGTCGGTGATTGTTGGGAATTGGCCAATTGGGTAGCTATAGTACTCCTATTTATTTGATTTTCCTAGTTAAATAGAGGAAGTAATCGGGTTCTGTATTTTATGGGCCTTCAAAGCTTTACTATCTTATTATTGGGTTGTTGTATAAAGTCTTTACATAATTTTTTTTTTCCAAATCTATCAGGCGCCAAACTCCATTGAGCCTCTATGATAGTTCGCCCCTGCTTGGCTATAAACTGGTTATAATTTAAATGCATTGTGATTCTATTGTTTAGTATTATATACGCGAATAGGCTATCTTAAAATCAAGCCTCTTAGTGAGTTGTTGATGAATGACATTAAAACTTCTTATCATAACTCTTATTTGTGACCTGATACTCGTTTACATTTGCTTTATGATTTTATCAATATATTATTGTTTTGTTTCAAAACAAGCTACTTTGTGATTAGACCTTTTTGTATTTTTTAGAAATTAGTCAATAATAAACACATACTAGCCTAACAGGAAGCTTATCCATATTATCTACATAAACTATCAAAATTCAATTGGCAAGAAGTATATATACAAACTAGTTTAAAACATAGAAGACATCAATTCATGACTCTGCGAACATCGTACTACATAAAACATCAAGATTTGCCTTATAATTTGAATTTAGACCAAATTCAGTATATGACAATAAAAATTAACAATAAAGGATAATTTCACAGAAGTCTACTCATCAATAAGCAAGAAAATTAGTTGATAATTCAGAAAAGAAAAAAATAAAAATAAACGCTAAACCCTTGATGAAATTATGAGTATAATTCTACCCAAATCCTTAATAAAATTATAAACATGACTTGAAGCAAAATTCAACGATTCTTTTTTTTTTTTTTTATTGAGAAACATACCTTAAAATTAAAGGATTATACTATGTCGCTTCTACGAAATCACGACTGGGAAAGACGACAACAAGATTCTTCGATCCTTCTCACCGGAGAGTAGCAAAATGTCACCGAAACTTAGAGAGTTTGTGTTTAGGAAATTAGGGTCTCTTTGAGTAGTACTGTAGCAATATGTAGAGTAGCAGAAAAAAGAAAAGCGATATGGGTTTGCGTGGGAAGATAGAAAAGTTAGGCGGTTTATTTTTCCTACTCTAATCACTTTTAATAGCAGTTGTTTTGTAAACACTATAATAAGTGGACTTTTTATAGCGTACTAGCTAAAAAGAACCACTATAATATGTTATAAATGATATAATTAATAGCCAGAGAGGAAAATCCCTATAAAAACCGCTATGAATTGTTCTTTTTGGTGAAATGCATATCGGAAATAAAGTAGGATCAAATCTTCAGGGAGAAATCTATTTTATGATGGACCAATAAAAGGATTTATACTATACACAAGGGACTTGGTTTAAGAGAGTTGATTAATCTAAATGAACTAAAGCAAATAACATCAATGAAATCAAATAATTAATAAAAAACCTAAGACATAGTTTCATTATGAAAGGAAATTAATAATTAATCAAGCATCACATAAACACGAAGTTGAATATATATATATATATATATATATATATATATATATATATATATATATATATATATATATATGACTAGGTTATAATGAGAACCAATCCTATAATAAGAACTAGGAACTAATCTGGACAGTGAGATCTAACACAAAAGGCGTGCGATCTAACGGCCCAGATTAATCTCATGCACTAATATCTTTCTCTCTCTACGTTCCAAAAGTAATTGGCAATTTCTCTCTCTATTTCTCAGCAAAAAAAAAAAAAAAAAAAAAAAAAAAAAAAAAAAAAAAACAAACAAAGATGAATTCATAATTGTTCAATTTTCTTCGAATTCTAGCAAATTTGTCCTTAAATTATGTATAATTTTCAATATATGTACACTAAAATTCTTGGAAAATTGAAATTCGTAACATTTTACAGTGTTTTTTGCTTCAATTTTCATTTCAGGCGATTATTTTGGAGATTCGAAAGCTATTTTTTAAATTTGGGGATTTGTTGGAAAATTTCTTCCGCGATGCTCATTTCCTACTCAATCTGTAAATTCAAGCTCAAAATCAGGTATTAACCAGAGTTCATCACAAAATTTATGTGAATTTTGGTGAGTTTGTGAACAAAGTAAAATAAATTTATTAATGCACACTAACTGTTTGACAGATTGCCTCAATGAGTCCTATTATACTATAATTTTTTGTCAAAAATCAGCTATTTTTAGGTTAAAATTATGAATGATTATAGTGATTAGTGATTTATTTTGTTGCTAGAATTCCTAAAATACCTAAATTTGAAAACACCGACATTGAAATTTATGTGAATGTTGGTGAGTTCGTTTGTGAACAAATCTATGTGAATTGAGTGAATTCTCATGGTAGTTTTATGGCGATTGAGTTTTATAATTAGCTGCTACTCTAAACACAAGGTAATTATTTTATACTAAAGCTAAACCTAAGCTTATATTACTTGCTGCTTACACATTGTGCTATTATTGAACTAATAATGTATCCTATGAGTATCATTTTTTCAATTCCAAAAGTAGATGGAAACCAAATAAAAGTAAACTAATTACATTCTAAAGTTGAAAAAAAAAAAAAAAACAACTGAACTTATGATTTATAATACGAGCAATCAGAAAATGTAGCTTGTGTTTGCTCTTATCAGATTAGAAAGTTGATATGGGGTGATTTTACTGCCTCGTGTATAATATACTTTAAACTCTAGTTGCATTCTATTATTTGATAATTTTATCCTCTTAAAGTAGATACAAACTTTATAAAAGTAAACTAATTGAATTCAAAAGTAAAAGCTCAATCAAATGCTAAACATAAAATCTTTGAGTTTGTGTTAATTGGGCTAAAGGATTTTGGTGTGAAAGTTGAGGATGTGATCAATAGGGCTAGGTTGCTGCACCTAAGTCAAGCTGAGGTGCTAGTTCTTGCACGACTTGGTACCTCCTTACTTCTATAAAATCAATAGTGATGCTTATGAATTTATGATGCTTGATACTCTACTTTCCCAGTTTTTTTCATTACACATCTGTTTGAATACAGTAGTGTGTAAATTTAAAATGGCTTTGAAAAGTATACTAAATTTCTCTTAAAGTAAATTAGTTGTCTATAAAAGTATTTGTAATTATATGTAAAGTAAATGAAATGAAGTTAGATAAGTAATATTAGTATGCTGAGCATTTGTACATTTGAAATCATTTATTACTTTCCCCTAATCTGCTTAAGCATGTCATAAGCACTAGATAAGTTCTTCTACGTGACACATTGAGCACACCGCGTTAAAAGCCCACTCAAATCAATTTACGATGTACCTTGTTATAGCCTCGCTTCTTCGAGCCCTTCGAAGAATCACCTGAATTATGTGTCCTGCTACTGTTGTTACACAGTGCAACCGGCTTACTTAGCTTCTTCCTTCAGGGCACAATATCACATCACCATATTACTCAATTTGCTCAAGAACTTCATCATTACAAGGTGTTATATTATTGTTCCTTCTCTGATCATCATTTTCTTCATTATCACTCTTCCTTCACCTAGTATAATCAGTATAACTCTGATCACCTTTTCCAAAGTTTGGTGCCTTCAAATTCCCTACCCTGCTTACACTATGACTAATCACTTGGTCTTGAAAAAGGTAATTATTGTCATTTATCATAAAACCAAAACTCTTTGCTATGCAGGCACTTGATGCTTCCATTTTCTTTGTAACTTGATAGTCGTGGTGATGTGGGTTTGCTTAGTTGCAATGGGCATAGCTATATTGGTTTGCTTTTTGCTGTGATGAAGTTTCAGTTGTATCATGTATCATATTGTAGCTAAACTGAAGTTTCAGTTTTATCATGTATCAAATATTACTTCTTGAGAAAACTTAATATTCGGTGGATTCTCACGGGACGAGCTTCGGCTCTGCTATAGAAAAATTGGCCTTACCATAATATTTAAAAATTTAGAGTCGATTAAATATAAAAGAATAATGACTAGTAGTATAATTTTGTGACCAAATGTGTTAAAGTAAACTAAAATTGTTCAAATGTAAATAAAATCACTTTAAAAGTAGAATACGTATTTGTAAAGAGTTGAATATATGTTTGAGGGTGATATAGTAGTACTCTGTAAGGAAGGACAAGGACAAAATGCAAAGGATGGTAAGTTACTTTAAATAAATAAAAAAAATTCTAAACGAAATAAGACTTTAAAGTAAATGAAAAATAATTTAAAGTGAATAAAAAAGACTTTAAAGTAAACCTATTAGATCAAGTGGTAGAATACTATGCGGATGCATAGAGGTGTATGTTCAATTTCAATGTAGGTTATCTCTAAAAGTAATTATTATGAAACAATCAAAAGTTAATCAAATTAACTAAAAAGTAAATCAAATTAACTAAAAAGTAAATCAAATTAGTTCTAAAGTATATGAATTTTCTTAATATCTTATGTTGGTTTCTCATGGTACGGGGATCATGGAAGTGGCCCAAGGGAGTTGGATTGGGATGATAACTTCTGACCTTCGAATAGCATAATTCTCAGTAACAAGGTCCAAAAGTTAAAATTCAATAAAAAGAAATTGTCTTGCTTGTCTTAATTATGTTATACAATTTTTGAGGGACCTGAAAATTTTCTTGTACTCAAAGTATACTAGAGTCAATATGAACTGTCTCCAAGAGTTCCAATTTGATGTACATATATATGATATATCATTTTTCGTTTCCTTTTTCAAAAGTAAATAATACCAACACAAAAGTAAATTAACAAAAAATAAAAGTAATAAATATAAAACTATAAAACGTGTATCTATAATAAAATGGTTCGAAGCGTTAAAAAAAAAAAAAAAAAACTATGTGGGATTTGAACCCACATCTTTTGTGCACTTGCACAATGCTCTAACAATTGAGCTAGTAGGCTATTATAAAGTCATTTTTAGTTTCTTTATAAATAAAATATTATAAAGTAAAGAAAACAAATACAAAAGTAAATAAGATATACTCAAAAGTAAATAAGAGAAGCATTAAAGGTAACATTTGCCATATTAAACTAATTAGAGCTCAGTTTTCTTCCTAAATTAGAGGTTCTTAGAATATGGGACAACTTGCTTCGAGGAAAGATCCCCAAAAGTATTGGCAACATTGGCAACTTTATTGAATCGAATGTTCTAGCCATTGCTTATTGCCTGTTGAATGGACGTGTCCCATCTAACATAGGCAAACTTAAGAATTTGGAGTCTCTTGATTTGCAGCAGAATACTCTCACAAGCCCAATTCCAGGTAGAGATTGGTGACCGTGAGAAGCAAAAGTTTTTTGCAGCCTCCAACAATGTGTTCTACTCCAAATAACTACATTCATGTCATAAATAAATTACACATCAATTCATGGCTGCTATTCGACATACAACATGGAGGACAAATCAAATTTCTTACTTAATTGGTGTATTTAGATTTCAAAGTTTAGAACTTCAATAGCATTTTGATTATTATGAACACCAGTGATTCACATATGATTTGCTTTTTAACAAAGAAAATAACTAATGTACTCCACTACTTTAAAATGCATCCTATTGTTAAAATCCAACGTCACCTATATATATTCTAGGAGATTAAAGTCTTAATTAAAATCTAGAAGGTTGAACTCAACACTGAATCATCACCATGATTTAAAAGGAAGAATTCAACAAAGAACAACAAAATTATAAACACATAGAACATAAATAGTTAACATTGCAACTAACTGATCATATGCTTGAGGAATGAGAGTGCTGATGAAGAGTACCAACACATAGAGGAATTGCCTTATTACTTGTACTCAAAATTCTAGAATAAAACCATTCCTCTATGCCGAAGTTTCCGTTTCTCCCAACATTAGGTACCATGATTACCATCCACCACAAGATTAACCACATACGTCATTTCCAAAACTACTACGAGTATAAAAAAAAAAAAAAATTGAGCACAAACACTCTGCAATAACACCACCTGCCAAGATCCCTTACCCATGCAACAACAGTCAGTGGCACATAGCACCCATACCCCTGCTACTTGCTAGCCATATAACATCCCCATTCACAAAACACCCAAGTTCGTCACAATAAAAACCCACAATACGCTTACTGCTTTTACCCAACAACAACCCTAGACATCAGCTCCCCCACGTAGCCATTACCATCAACAACACAAAGCCATACCAAACTCAACCACCACCATCAACTAAAAGTAAATAATATAACTTAAAAGTAAATTACATAAGCTAAAAAGTAATTCAAAAACAAAAAGATTGTACCTCTAACATCAAACAAACAATCACATATCAAAAAGATCATGTGAAAACCCCATCAATTTAGATGTCCAATACACAAAATTAAAGTACAGTAATGTCAATTAAAAGCCAAGTTAAAGAAAATCAACAATTTGAAATTAGATTCTAAACCTTAGAAAGAAAATCGCAAGGCACCAAACAGGCGAAGACCTAGTTAAAGGAAATCAACAATTAAATTGAGATTTAATTCGGAACCTTAAACAAAAAATCACGAGAAGGCTCGACAAAAATCGCAACAAAATATTAGAAAAAATAAGTGATATTGCAAATTTGCTCAAACTAACAATAGCAAAAACCCTAATTTCATACTCAAAATCATAAAGAAATCAAACAACTAAAAAACAATTGAACAAAACAACAGAAGAACACAATCAAATAGCTTACTTGTCTATTATCGATGCCTCAAAAAACAAAAGCAGATTCGTCCTACAACAAGAACAATGTGAAAAAAAAATCGTTGGAAGAAAGACAATTAGAGATTCAGAGAGTACGAATTACAGAAAAAACAAGAACGTAGAAGAAGAATCAAACAATTTGCGAAATCGAAGAGGAAAGTCGATGAAATCAATGAGCAAAATCGCCCTCAGAGAGTACGGAGGTAGGGAGAGAAAGTAAAAATGTAGGGAGAGAAAGTAAGGGCCTGTTCATATTTACTGAATTGAGCTGAACTGATTGGAGCTGAACTGAACTGAACTGAACTGATTGGAACTGAACTGAACTGAATTGAGCTGAAATGAATATTCTATGTGAGAGGGAAATTAAGAGCTGAACTGAACTGAACTGATTGGAACTGAACTGAACTGAACTGATTGGAACTGAACTGAACTGAACTGAACTGAAATTAAGTAAATGTGAACAAGCCCTAAGAGGAAGAGAAAGAAAGTTAGAACGAAGGTCATTCAACGATCAAAATTACGAAAAATGCCCTTAATGAGGCGGGTTAGATTTCGGCCGTTAGATGAAGTGTGATCAACGGTCGAGATGAGACATGATCTCAATTCTACATATATATACACCCATAAAATATCATCCCTCTAGCTAGCTCACAATTACTAGATTCGCTTGATCTATTATTGCAAATTTACCATAAAAAAAAAAAAATTACCATGGTGTTTTAACCTCTTTTTGTTGCTTAACTCAAACAAATAATAAGAACATAGCAATAAACCTATTCAAATTCAATTCACCATGACATTAATTCCATCTATACATTCATAGTTCCCCTTAACCTTAGCTAATATGGAACTTCTCATGCAGTATTGGAATCACGTAACAAAAATCAATTCAACTTAATATATTAAAATCTATAACAAGAAATAAATCAATAAAAAAAGTAAGAAATAAAATATTGCAAATTGTGGGTAAAACTTGAATACGATTAATTGAAGATTGGATGTTGAATAATGTAGAATGCTTAAAGCTTAAAGAACTAAAAGTTTAAAGAAACGTACTCGATAAAAGAGAGAAGAATAAAATAAAGCCTAAGGGAATTAAAGTAACCCTTTTATTATTTATAAGCTGCTAAAACTCTAATTTAAAGATATTACAAAATAAAAAGAAAAGAAAATATAAATATAAGGTACAATATTATTTGAAGATGGGTGCTAACATGACATAGCATGATGCTTAACAAAGATGACAAGCTGGCCCGAAAACCAAGCCTCAACGAGCAGCCTTAAGTATTGCTTTTGTAGATATAACCTCCCCGACCAGAACCCAATGGTGAGTAAAAGTCTTTCTTAGTCATTTGGTCATGCCCGTTCCTGATATTTCTTAGGCCCAAGGTGAAACATGCAATAAGGTCCCTTATATATTGGTACAATTAATTTTGATATTATAGGGGTCAAATATTAATATACTTGTAGGAATATTCACCGTAAACCAAGTACTTATACCAGTGTTTTTTAAAACTTATTAAAAAGAAGAAAAAAAAAATGTAAAACCTTAATACTTACCTAAAAATAGAAATTAAAAAAAAAAAAAAATTAAAGTGTACAAGAGATTTAAATATAAAAACATTGCTTCATAAATAAAAGGGAAATTCTACACAATAACCCTCGGGTATTCACTTTTCCACGCTCTGTCCTCTCTTTTCAAAAGTTCCACGCTGTAATCTTAAGGTCCATTTATTGACTACATTGTAACCTTGCCATAAACCCTCTGTTACATGTTGTCGTTAGTGGAGCCCACTTTACACCTATTTTATTTATTTTTCTCGATTTTCAAGCTAAAAAATATTCAGTTAAATCTTTTAGGGGTCATTTTAGACTTTAAGGGTCTAAATTGAGATCGGATTTTGCAAAAAGATAACGTTAAAGCCCCGTTTTGTGAATTCAAATTCCAGTAGTTAAATTTAGAATTCACAAACGGGGCTTTTACGTTATTTTTTTGCAAAATTTGAGCTCAATTTGGGGTCTTAAGGAATAAAATGACCCCTAAAACCTTTAACGAAACATTATTTTAGTACGAAAATCGAGAGAAAAAATAAAATAGGTGTAAAGTGAGCTCCACTAATGGCAACATATAACGAAGGGTTAACGGTAAGGTTACAATGTAATCAATAAATGGACCTTGAGGTTATAGCGTGGAACTTTTAAAAGGAGGGGACACAGCGTGGAAAAGTAAACACCTGAGGGTTATTGTGTAGAATTTCCCTAAATAAAAAAGTGTACAAGAGATTTAATTTAATTATAACAAATAATTGACAATTAAATCTCCAGGAACTTTCAACCGCAAAATGCTTCTTCGATCCTTGTTATGGAATCTCCAAATATTAAAATATCTTACTTTCGTTACTGGAAGCATACTTCTGCGGGGACGTATATAGTCAAAACATGATATGTAATGCTACGACATCATTTACTATCAAATTCTAAGACCGACTTTTGGAAAATTCTTTGATCCCTTCCAATTCAATCAATATGGAAAACATTCTTATGGAAGTTACTGCATAACGGCATAGCTGTGAAGAGTGAGCTTTGCCATATAGGCGTACTAATACAGGATGTATCCTATGACCTTTATAGTATGCAAACGGAAGAATTCTGTCATTTGTATCGAAAGTGTCATAAACTCATAATGCCCAGTGGGTAGAGTTGTTCATGGACAGTACGTCCAACCAGCAAGGCCCAGCCCGTCCGGCCCGTTAAAATTTAGCTTGGACACCTTTATTAAAAACAAATAAATTAATGGACGGGCTAAACCCGACCCGTTTTTTGTAATGGGCGGGCATGGACAATGGTATCTATATTTCGAGTCGTCTCGTCCAACCCGTTTTGTAAATTATTAAATTATATTTTCTTAAAAAAATATATAATAAAGTACAAAGTTTATACGATACTATGAAGTAGTAGGTACTAGATATCTAGAAGAGTCTTTATATATTTGATTGTCATTTATCTCTCTCCAGAACATAAATAAAAATACCCTTAACACTAACATCTTCATCTTTTCATTAGTACTTCGTAGTTTATATCATACATACTCTTCATATTTTAAGATTTTAAACCATCAATAATATAGGCTGCAAATTTTCAAGAAATAAATCCATCGAAAATAACAAAAGTCATTAGGCCCGTTAGCCCGTGGGCAAACCCGGCCCGTTTAAGAAGGCGGGTATGAACAACATATTAAGCCCGCTAAATAGGGCTTGGACTTGCATATTAAGCCCGTTGGACAAAATTATAGGATTTGGCTCGGCTCGTGTCCGGCCCAAGCCCGCAAATGAACAACTCTACCAGTGGGCATGGAGGGGTGGAAGCTTAGGCATCCTTTCATAATTAAATGGAGACCTTTCTCTTTCACATTGGATCCAATATTATATCCGACTTTTTATTAGTCGGGATAGGATTTCAGGCTCCTGGATTAGTACCTTCATTGGTACTCTTTGGTGTTTTTGGTTATCGAGGAATAATAGGGTGTTTCGTCCAGACATGCCTATACCAAGTCAATACTCTCACAAGTTCAAGATATTTTAGATACTCATACTCTCTTTCTGGATCCGGATCCTTAAACCTTTAGGAATTCCTTCTCTCCTACGTAGGAGGGTAGTATGCAATCGTCGGGGTTTTATTCTGCCCATTTAGGGAAGACTCACATTGGGTCTGTGACAAGAGATATTTTAGGTCGTTGAAACTAAAATACTCCTAATTAAACACAAAATTTAGGAAATTTTGACTTTTACCACCTTCAAATAACCACTTAATTGAATTTACCACCTCCAAAAAAAAAAAGATTTACTTTACCACCACCAAAATTTCCAAAAATTTAATTTTACCACCAACTACCGGATTCCGTCCATGAAATCGTTAGTAGGGCCCACATTTTTGACGTTTCTTCTTCATCTTCCCCGATCTTCCATGTCAACCAACCAGCAACGAAATCAACTACCTCGGTTGATCGGAATTTCGTGTGGGTTTCGCGTCTGGGTGGTGGTGGTTTCGGGTCGCGATGGTTTCGCGTCTGGGTGGCGTGGTTCCTGGTCTGAGGTTAGGTTGGTTTTGGGGTTAGGTTGGATGGGGTGGATTGCAGTGGTTTCGCGTCTGGGTGGTGGTGGTTTCGAGTCGCGGTGGTTTCGCGTCTGGCTGGCGGTGGTTTCTTGTCTGGGTTTGGATGGTGGTGGGGTTGGTCGTAGTTGTTAAGTGGTGGCTAGGGTTTTGAGGTCGAAAATTGGTGGAAAGGGGTAGAAATCGGTGCGGCTGTGGTGTGCGGTGCGGTGGTAGCGGTTAGGTGGTGGGGTTGGTCGTAGTTGTTAGGTGGTGGCTAGGGTTTTGAGGTCGAAAATTGGTGGAAATGGGGTCGAAATCGGTGCGGCTGTGGTGTGCGGTGCGGTGGTAGCGGTTAGGTGGTGGGGTTGGTCGTAGTTGTTAGGTGGTGGCTAGGGTTTTTAGGTCGAAAATTGGTGGAAAGGGGGTCGAAATCGATGCGGCTGTGGTGTGCGGTGCGGTGGTAGCGGTTAGGTGGTGGGGTTGGTCGTAGTTGTTAGGTGGTGGCTAGGGTTTTGAGGTCGAAATCGGTGCGGTGGCTGTGGGTCCCGACGGTGGCTGGTAGCGGTTAGGTGGTGGGGCTGGTCGTAGCCGGTCCGGCGGTGGGGGTCCCGACGGTGGCAGCAACCACTGATTGCTTGATGGGTATTTTTAATTTTTTTTTTTTTATTTTTTTTAAAACTTACCCAATAATATGGCGACACGTGTGCAAGGTAGGCCCCACTAACGGATTTTTGGACGGAATCCGTTAGTTGGAGGTGATTGGTGGTAAAACTAATGTTAAATTTTTTTATGAGGTGGTAAAGTAAATGTTTTTTTTTTTTGGAGGTGGTAAATTCGAAAAATTCGTTATTTGAAGGTGGTAAAAATCAAAATTTCCCAAAATTTATAAACGTAAACCTAAGCACCAAACACAAGTCTTGCGGTAAGTTTAGGGTCGATCCTAGGGAGAAGCTAAGCACCACATTCAAAACTAACAATCAAGCTATCTCGGAAAGTTGAATAAATTTAGCTAAGGATACTCAAACAATGATTAGAACGAACTAGAAACAATATAATTAAGACACTAAGGGAATAGGCTAGGCAAGTATTCTCTCAAGTACTACAAAGCATGAAATCAAATTGAAAGTGAACTAAGTACTTCATACCAATGGTTTTAATGCACAATTTGACCGTCTACTGGGGTCAATTGCTTTCTCAATTCATCAATAGTCTACACTATCATCGTAAACCATGCAAATAAAGGTAGTAATCAAGCAAAACCACTCAATGGAAATTCCTAAGTTACGATATCCCACAACTTAATTCAATCCACCTAATTGCAACTAATGGTTGGCCACCCAAAAGAAACAACTAACAAGACATGAAATACAAAAACTTTTAATCACAATCACATTAATTTCAACATCAAAACATGCTTGAGATCCAGCTATACCATCACCATCCCCTTAGTAAGGGGGTTTACTCACAAATCATGTTAAAAGCAAAATCAATCATTAAATCAATAAGCATCAACATGATTAATAAGAAAACAAGAAGATTTAAACTATACAAGTGAAATCAAATGAAAAAGTAAAGAGAAAGAGTAAGGAAATGCTCATAATTGAAGTTGAAGGTCTACAAAGAGGTTAATTAAGCTTCTTCTTTAAAATCCAAGCTCAACAATGGAGAAATCCATACTTTCTCTCTCTATAAAGTAAAACTAAGAAGGTATATCTATCTAGATTAACAAGAAAATTAAGCTAAGCTAATCTAATTACATCAAAAGGAGAGTATGGACTATATATATGGGTGTTGGAAAAGAAGAGGTCGAGAACAGTGCACCCTCGCAAGCCTTTCGAGCGCCCGCAACAAAGCGAAGGAAAAATTGTAACCCTGCGATGTGCGCCCGCGTGGACATCCTGCGCGCTCTCTCCATTTCTTGCGCGCCCTCTCTAGAGTGGTGCAGGAGGCGCGCAAAATATTCCGACTTGCTCTGCTCCTCTTCCTCCATCTGCGCGGGTTCTCATAAAGTTGCGCGCCCACGCAACATGGGTGTGCGCCCTCTCTAGGATCACATAAAATCATTTGCCTTGAAGCCCTTGGATTCTCTATTTGCGCACCTTCTCACAGTAGTGCGCACTCGCGCACTACTCATGTGCGCTCTCTCACATAGGCCGCGCCGCATCCTTTAGCTAAAACCTTCTCCTTTTCAAGACCACGGTTCCTACAAAACACAAACAAAGAAACCAAAGTAGAAAATAGGAAAAAGAGGTAAAAACTAGGAAAGAGACGAACAAAAGAAAGGAGAACTAAAGATAAGAAAGAGGGTAAAAACAAGCTACAAGTATGGGAAAACCGTTAAAATAAGCCCTTAATCGTGGCATAAATGCCACTCATCAGTCTGCAGCGGTTAAATTGCAGATTGATGACTCTTAGTTTAAGGATACAAATAGTGTAGGAATGGGTTGGTGTCTTGACAATGAAGATCCTTTTGACCATCGTATAATAGGTGGTAGCAATTTTGAGTTCTATTTTTTAGCATTGTATTTGGAAGCCTTAGCTTGCTTGTATGAATTACACTAGGCTAAAGATATTAATATCTTCTCGCTTGTGGTGTTTTCGGATTCTTCTAATCTTGTTACTTTACTACGAGGTGATAGTAGTGGTGACATCAGCATCATATGGCTTCTACGCAATATACATAGCTTAGGGTCAACCTTTAAGCAATGCAGTACTTACAAGACAAATAGACAACAAGTTCACCGGGATCATCAAATTACAGGAGAGGTTGCAACTCATTTACTTTATTTGCTTTAATAGTAACGTATAGTTAGTTTATTATATTGTGTTTCCTTTCAACCATTGTAAAAAAAAAAAGACAATTAAATCAAATAAAACATAATTTAAGAAAAGCTAGCTAAAATATTCGTTGTTACAAATTGTATATTGTTCATGCACACTTTCATATCGTTCCCTAGAGAGAAAAGAGAGGGAGTAGAAGTGGAAACTTCATTTGGGTAATTTATTAATTTTCGATCAAACTTACTTACATCATGCAAGCGATTATGATGTGCTAATTATGGGTATTTTGTAGCAAATTTGATTGATTATCTTTCCCTTTAATAAGTTTAAGAGTGGATGATCGTTTTTATAATCATAGTATCATATAAAAAATTATTATTAGTGTAACTTAAATTGTTACTATTGAATTTGTATAGATTTGATAAAATATATCCTACCTCCGTTAAATGTTATGTGCAACTTTGGGATATTATTTGTGAGATATAAAATATTCCAAAGTAGCACATAACATATAACGGAGGTAGTATATGATAAAATACATTGTTGAATCTATTGCGATATTTACATTTTTCGTTTCTTTGAGTATTTTTTATGTTTGCTTTGTTAATAAAATTATACATAATATGTACTCTTTAACTTGTCTTTATCTAATTGATTGAATTAATTATAACTGGAATACTTACAAAGTATTTCATTTATAAGTTCACAAATAAAATTATCTCCACTTAAACTATTATTAATCTTCATGAATAATACAAAATGTAAATAATAAAAACAACGAAAGAGAGTATTATTTATTAAGGGGAACTTTTATTTGTATTTTTCATTTTCTTTTCTTACCCAATTATTAATGCAAAATTGATTGAATTACACTATATAATGGAAAAATTGCAAAAAAAAAAAAAAAAAAACCACCTTTTATAACAACTTATTTGTAAAAAACACCTTATAATTTTTTGTTGTAAAAGTACACCTTACCCAGGTTTCTGACCTTTGACTTGGTTTTCAGGTGTTAACCTGCACGTGAGGAGCACGTGTTTCGATCACTCTCCCCTTTTATTATTTTTTCCCCTTTTTTCCCTCTAATTTACCCTATTTCTCCAAATGAAATTTCTCTCTCTTCCCTTATTCTCCATCAAATCCCTAATTACTCAGCATTAACGAAAAATACTCCATTTTTAAGCGTGAATGGGTCCAATTAAACTAATTTCGAGTAAGGTATGTTGGTTTAATTATTGAAATTTCGTGTTCATGATGTTTTATTTTCGAATGTCCCCAAATTAGGGATTAGGGATTGAATTGGAATTTGGGGTTACTTTTATAGGACTAATTTTTGCTCTCTAATGTTTGTAGGATGGAATTAGAATTTGTTTCGAGGACTAATTGGGCCCCCTTCCACGCGTTTTCTTCGCAGCAAGCTTGCCTTTTTTACCTTTACCTATGGCAGACACAAAGAAAAAAGGACGGAGCAAATTAGGGAATTACAAAAGTAGAAATTGACTAACAAGTAAAAGGAGAGAGAAAAATTACAACTTAGTCTTTCACTTGGCCATAATTAACCCACGAATTGGAGCATTTAATTCGCCCCTGCCATGGCAGACCTACCTTGTAGAGTAGTAATGATGATGTGAGGAAGACAGAGTGAAGTAATGAGGGAAGAGAGGAGAGAGAAAGTTAAATTAGAGGGGGGGTAAATTGGAGGTTAAATTGGAGAGGAAAGGGGGAAAAATACTAAAAGGGGAGAGTGACTGGAACACATGCTCCTCACATGCTAGTCAATGCCCGAAAACCAAGTCAAAGATCAAAAACTAGGGTAATGTGTGCTATCACAAAAATAAATAAATAAATAAAATATTATAAGGTGTTTTTTTACAAAAAAGTTGTGATAAAAGGTGGTTTTTTTGTAATTTTTCCTATTCAAATCGATAATTGTAATTGATAATCAAACCGTGTACTATGAATCATGTACCGTCGTAGAAATATTTGTGTAATTCAATGGAATACCTTGTACTATTTATGTTGTCAAGTTATACTGCTACATATGTAACATTTTTTGCATGACAAATTTGAATACTTAAGGTATAAGATACTACTGTCTACCTTAAAACCAAAAAAAGTAAATTAACGGACCAAGAAACAAGGTATGTTGTTATTATGTGGACGTACATATAAATTATCATCTTCGATGACTACGAGGCTGAGGCCGTCGTCGTCACCCTTGCCCCTATTCCTATTGTTGCCGCTGCGGAGGACGACGACTCTAACTCTGAGAGGATGGAAATCGACTCTATCTGGTTCTTCTTCAAAGTCTAGCAAATCGTCCTCCTCATTCTCCTCAACAAAATTGTCCTCCTCCGACCTCTCATCGTCAAAGAGCATTGGAAGGTCATCCTCGAACTCCGGTGGTGGTGCTTACGTATCGGGCGGCAGTTGAGAGTAGTCAAAGGAGGAGAAGACCGACTCCAAGAGCAATGGCGATTGGACAATGTAAAAGCAGGAGGTGCCAGAAAAAGTTTTTCTAGGATTATATAAGTTAAGTATATTTTAGTTTTTATTTAAGATAAGGTTTTAGTATAGTAGGTTGTAATAATAATATTAGTCTTATGTTTTAATAATAAAATTATGTTGTTTTAATGTATTTTGGATTCGGAAATTATGTCCAGATATGTTTTGTTGGATATTATTGTAGAAATTTCGTTGGATATTTAGAATAAATTTTTTTGATTTTCACTTAGTTATAGTTTTGTTGATGACGGTTTAATTTGGGAATTATATTTTGTAATAATTGCTACGTATTGGGAGTTATTTCATTTGGGTAATTTATTAATATTAGATCAAACTTAATACATCATGCAAGTGATTTTGATGTGCTAATTATAGGTATTTTGCAGCAAATTTTATTGAATTTTTTTTTTCCTTTAATAAGTTTAAGAGTGGATGATCATTTTTATAATCATAGTTTCACTATAAAAATTAATTATTAGTGTAATTTGAATTGTTATTATTGAGTTTGTATAAATTTGATAAAATACATATGATAAAATATATTGTTGAATCTATTATGATATTACATTTTTCGTTTCTTTTCAAACTGTTTTCAGTAACTTTTATGTTCCTTTGATAATGAAATTGTATATAATACTCTTTAACTTGTATTCATCTAGTTAATTGAATTAATTATAATTGGATAACATACGAAGTATTTTACTTATAAGTTTACAAATAAAATTATCTCCACTTAAACTATTATTAATCTTCATGAATAATACGAAATGTAAATAATAAAAACAACGAAAGAGAGTGTTATTTATTAAGGGGAACTTTTATCTTACCCAATTATTAATGCAAAATGATTGAATTACGCTATTTAAATAGTTAATTTTAATCGATAATCAAACCACTTACTAGTAATCATGTATCGTTGTAGAAGTCTTTGTGTAATTTAATGGAACAACTAGTGATAATTATGTTGTCAAGTTATACTGCTACATATCCGGCGTTTTTTGCAGGACCAATTTCAGTACTTAAGGTATAATATACTAATGTTTACCTTAAAACCAAAAAAATAAATTAACAGACCAACAAACAAGGTATGTTGTTATTGTGTGGACAAACATATAAATCGTCATCTTCGACGACGAGGCTGAGGCTGAGGCCGTTGTCGTTGCCCCTGCGCCTACCCCTGTCGTTGGCTCTGCCCCTGCCCCTACTCTTACTATCGCCGCTACGGTGAACGACGACTCCGAATCCGAGAGGATGGAGACCGACTCTGGTTCTTCGAAGTTCACCAAATCATCCTCCTCCTCCTCCTCCTCAACACAATCGTCCTCCAATGGTTCAGCATCGTGAAAGAGAATTGGAAGGTCATCCTTGGACTCTGGTGGTGGTGGTCACTAAAAGAAAACTAGTTTTTTAAAACGATAAAAGTCGTTGCTAAAAACATATTGTCGTTGCAAAAAACATCTTTCGCAATGACATTTGTCGTTGCAAGGTCGTTGCGAGTATGGGCGTCACAAAAAATTAGGGCAACGACATTTATCATTACGTATCCGTCGGCAGTTCAGATTTGTTGTAGGAGGAGAAGTCCGACTCCGAGATAATCGACGAGTGGACAATGTACAAGCAGGAGGTATCAAAAGAAGTTTTTCAGGATTACATGGTTATTAGTAAGTTTATGTCTTAAGTAAGTTTTAGTTTTAATTTAAAATAAAGTTTTTAGTATGTACAAACAGCAGGTTATAATAATAATATTATGCCCTATTTTTTTTTAATAATAATATTAAGCTGTTTTAATTAATGTATTTTGGATTTGAAATTATGTCCTGTAGACACCTAAAAATGTTTCCCCAAAACCAAACCCGATGATGAACAACCTTTCACTGCCATAATTGATCGGGTTGAGTGTTTAAATCCATAGTCAATCCCAATAAATTCCATAAACCAACCCAATTCCTAGCCCATTTCCCCAAACCATAACTTATTTCCTCTTTTCGTGCCTTTAAACCCAAAATCATTCATTTCGTGTCCTTTTTATAAAAACATTTAGACCAGTTTATTTTAATCTGGGTCCAATGATTGAATAGTTGGATGGGTCGTGAAAAGAGATTTCCAACGATATTTTATAAGCCCAAATCTGAGTTATAACGAATAATTTATGACCAAAATACTAAACTAAGCCTAAACCGAACCTAAGCCCACCTTACCTACGACCCAATGATCATGTGGAGGGTCCAAATGCTTTAATCCCATTCCTAAAACAATTATAATTAATTAGAAGCTTCTATAAGTTTCTAAAAGATCTTAATTATCCTTTTTGAAAAGATAAGATTAAAGAGTTTGAAATTGAATAAAACTCCTTTTTTTTAAAAGTCCTAATACTATTTGAATTGAAAGACGTTCAAAGATAGTCAGATATGATTTTAGTGCCTCATAGTTTTTATCCAAATATTAAATGGTTGGATAGCTCTTGAAATTATATTTTTAATGATATATTATAATGTTCATTCCGAGCTATAACGAAAAAGATATAAAAGAAATTCGGAACTCTATCCAAAACTGACACCATCCCACTATTTCGGCCATATCTTTTATTCTAAAAATAATTTTAATCTGATTCTAATTGGATTAGAAAGTAGAGTTCAAGATCTTTCCAACGACATATTATTTATCTTATTCTAATTTTTGTATCAAAAGATATGATAAAAACAAAAAAAACAAAAAATGCTGCCTATCGCAAGAGTTTTATTCCGATTCGAATTCGGATCTTTTCTTGATTGTTCGACCCTTCTTTTTTCTTTATAAATAGAGGTCATGTCACCCCTTTTTCAATCATCAACAAGCTTGATCACCAAAAATCATTCTCTCTTCCTCTCTTATACACCAAAAAATCATTCTCTCTCTCTCTCTCTCTCTCTCTCTCTCTCTCATATTCTAAGCCTTAAACCTATATTCCTAATTACATCATTCCTTCCTTAAGCACTCTTAGAAGTCCATACAACACCCGAAGTTCTATACTTAAACCAAGGCGTGAAAGGTATAATTAACTGAGGTTTTGGACCAAAACAAATCTACTTTTTATTTAATTTTATTGTTTCAATTTGATTTATTTTTATTGAAGTTACTAACAATTTATTCATTATGTAGCAATTCAAGGAAACGCGAAAAGTGAGTAATTAATCACTTAATTACTCTTATTTTTATTGTTGTTGCTAGCATCATGATTAGGTTTATTTATATTGATTTGACTAACAATTTATTGTTAAATTGCTTCCAATATTAATGTTGGTTTTATTATATTTTATGATCACCATATTGCATGTTTGAAAAGAATATGTAATTGAAAATCACACCTAATAAGATAATTTAGACAACCAGTTTAGGATCCTTTTTAATCTTGTTTTTAAATCAAGTGATCACAATATTTTAGAATTATATGTTGCATTAATATTCAACCAATTTAGCATAATAATAGTTTGGAGCAAATTGAATATTTTGTTTGCATGCCTTTGAGATCGCAGGAATCACTTTTCACTATAAGAATCGAGTAGAGGCCAATACGGGCGTATGTGACTCCATGACTTACTTCATACCATCATCCCCGATCCTCCTTTCGTGGTTCCGAACCATATGGAGTTAGTAATTTCATAGATTATGAATGAGATGTAACCTTCACGGGTCAATCGTTGTTGCCTTTCGTTGTCCCTTTATCATGGTTGCCTTTTATGATCCGTGAACAGCTTATAAGTTCCTTAAAAACTTGTTGGCGGCTCCCTACTTTATTTATCCCTAATCATTGTCCCTAATCGTTAATGTCAATTCCCACTTTCTAAGAGTGTCAAGCATATTCACACATGCTTAACGTAGGCGCACTTCGAACGACGCCTACATGTCCAAATATGTTTTGTTGGATATTATTCTTGAAATTCTGTTGGATATTTAAAATAAATTTTGTTGATGGCAATTTAGTTTGGGAATTATATTGTGTGATGATTGCTATACTTTGGGAGTTATTTTATTTGGATAATTTATTTATATCAATCAAACTTACTTACGTTATGCAAGCAATTATGATGTGCTAATTATGGGTATTTTGTATCACGTTTGATTGATTTTTTTTTTCCGTCAATAAGTTCAATAGTGGATGATCATTTTTATAATCATAGTTTGACTATTAAAATTGATTATTAGTGTAATTTAAATTCGTACTATTGAGTTTGTACAAATTTGATAAAATAAATCTGATAAAATACATTGTTGATTCTATTGTGATATTTATTACATTTTTCGTTTCTTTTCAAATTATTTTTAGTATTTTTTATGTATTCTTTGATATTAAAATTGTACATAATACTCTTTAACATTTCTTCATCTAGTTGATTGAATTAATTATAATTGGAATACGTAAGAAATATTTCATTTATAAGTTCACAAATAAAATAATCTCCACTTAAACTATTATTAATCTTCATGAATAATACGAAATGTAAATAATTAAAACGAAAAGGAGTATTATTTATTAAGGATTACTTTTATTTGTATTTTTATTTTTTTTTTCTTTACCCAATTATTAATGCAAAATTGATTGAGTTACACTATTTAAATTGAAAATTCTGCTTAATAATTGAACCGTGTAATAGTAATCATGTATTGTCGTAGAAGTCTTTGTGTAATTTAATGGAACATCTTGTGTTGTTTATGTTGTCAAGTTATACTACTACATACCCTGTGTTTTTGCATAACCAACTCTAATACTTATAGTATAAGATACTACTGTATACCTTGAGACCAAAAAAGTAAATTAAAAGACCCATAAACAAGATATGGTGTTATTATGTGGATGTACATACACTTAACACAGCTTCAACGAGTCACGTCGGAATCAAAACATCCGACCGTATTATGTTGTCCTCTTCCACCCATTATAGGAATTGCATTTCTTACACTTATATTACGGCATGAGTAGATTTGAACTAGATTCGGAAAACCAAATATCTGTAAGTATACATACACATTAAGGGCATTGATAAGCTTCAAGCCGCATTATTTTCTGCTCATGATGCCCGTTAATCACCGAAGGCCTTCCAGTTAAAAACCGAAACATTTTTTAAGTGTTTGTTAAAATAGGAATAGTGATCTTGTTTTTTTTTTTCGAAATATGGTTTTATGAGATCTATAGGGCATATGGATATCCCACACATCTTCCTTATTATAGTCCACTTGAAATCACAATGGCGGTTCGATTTTGTAAACAATTTTAATTTCAAAACTTGTAAATTTTTGCTATCGGCAGGGGGCGAGAGTTTTCCCGCTTCGATTGCTAATATGTCACGTAGATCAAATACATTCTAACCTTCCACCACATTATAAAATCATTTCATCCACACCGTTAAAAGTAAAAATGGCTAAAAGAGGGAGGACCACCATGTCCATTACCCACCGTCTTTTCACCCGACAGATTAATAACAATAAATTCGTTTCCCTTAAATTACACTCAAAAAATTGCTGCTACTTCCAAATAGTCAGGCCAAATAAACCAGAGCTCGACTATAGAGATTGTATACTATGTTGACGAAATAGCTGCTATGTTAGATTACGTTATTCCAGATGAAATTGTCTGTGATTAAATGGTACCGAAAGGGAGGTGAAGGATTTGATAAGGTTGTTTGGTACGAGGGCCAAGTTCATGAAGACTGGTGATGATAAGGTCACTCTTTCCCAAGTACGACACATGGAGGACCTAGCTAATTATAAGGGAAAACTTATCCCTTTTTTTAACTAGTGCTTCGCTTAGAGTGAGGAGGATACCTAAATTCTTACTCCCCTTGTTTGATCAAGAGCCCATAGTTCGGCTGGAGTGGACTCTTTGTTACAGGATACCTTAGGCGCCCGCCTATTTGTTCATATGATCATTCACAGATACGCTCCACGTAAAGGTTGTAGACTCCAAATTTTATGACCTGAACATCAAGGTGGAATCACTTAAATTTAGCAAGACAAAGAGAAGGTATTTTGCCATTGAGGTCTAGTTCACTGGTAGCAGAGAATAGAGACCCTTTAATTCTAAAGTTGAAGACCACATTGTGTTCTGGGATGCCAGAGGGTTAACTAGGCGGTATTTCCTAGACAATTTCTTGAAAATCGATGACTACTTCAACCCAACAATCATTATACTTTAAAAGAGCCACTTTCCAGTTTTATTAATCAACTGGTTGTGGGAACAACTACCTCCTATTTATGCTTTACAAGCGTCCGAAGATGATGATGGACCTGGCGACGATGTTGTTGTGGGATGGAATGCAACTGGTTTTAAGCCACGGTACTTGCATCGAGGTGTTGGAATCACATTTGGTCTCCTGCTAGAAGTGAAGTTGAATGTAATTGTTTGTTAATTAACATATTTGTTTGTTTTATACTGTGAATCACATTTGTAAAGCACGACCAAGTGAAAAATATATCATGTACCTTTTTAATCATTACTAAGCTAGGGGATATTCAAGATTACACTTACATGGATTTCACTTGCATGTAACACATGGTGATGTTGTTAATATCAAGTTGTTAACTAACTAAAGAATAGGATTATGTTCCCTTATATATGAAGTATTGGTCGATGTCATTAAATAGTTGGTATGGAAACATAAAGTTGCACTATTGTGATATGATTAGCATATTTATGATCTCTTTTAGTATTCATATCATACGCATATTATTTTGGTTTATCACATAACTAAGTTAATATGTATAATGTCCTACTAAGATATCATAATATAAGGTTGTTGTTTGATTTCATACTTCGTGACACTAGTTTCATTTCATAACTAGTGTTTAGCCCGGACGATGCCTCAGGTCATACGTTATATATTATCGTATTATCCTTTTCATGTATTATAATTATGTGGATGAATTTGACATGTCTTTTGTCCCCAAGAGTTATGAGGTAATATTTATATTGAGTTTATTCTTTGAGTATCATATTTAAAAAAAAATTAATAATAATAATAATAATAAAATTAACCTTGTGCTTTTCACTTATATAAGTTTTTTTTTTTTACATATTGATAATGTGGCTGATAATTGGCTGAAATGGTTAAATAGTCTTCCTTGTTATAGGAGGTTGGGTGTTCGAATCTTCTCAACCTTATGTTTTTAATTATATACTGGTAGTTTCTTCGTTGGCGTGGCATAATAGTCAAAATTGTTAAAGGTGACGTGGCATCATGAGATATTGGGAAGCTAACGTGGCGTAATCAAAAGGGCTTACGTGGCACATCGACGTTTTTAGGAACGCCTTTTAATATATTAGCATATATATTTATTCCTCTTCCACTAAGTCTAGACATACAAGAATGATGGCACTGAGGATTATGAGCCAGAGTAAGATGATGCAAGAGAGATTATGCAAGATTTTTTTGGCACAATGGATTGTTTAACGAGGAAACTGATCCATTTAAACATGAACTTTAATGTGTTGATGTAACTTAATTTGTGGAAACTCTGCTGGTTGTATTGAACTGTTACTACTACTTTAATGTTGGAAATAGTAATATAATGGTTTCTTCTGTATGGTATATGATCAACCTATCATTATCATTACATTTCCTGTCGAAAGACACGACTTATAACTTAAGTGTTGACTTAAATATACATTTACATTATAAAACCACACTAAATACATTGTTTGTTCATCTGCTAAAATTATTTGTAAAATATTGAAGAGTGGCTATGTTCGACATTTGGATTCCTCCCACAAATGAATAATTTATAGGGGGGCCTTGAATATTGTAAGGGGGTCCTTGAACATTATTGTGTTGAGTTATACATTCCAGCAAACAAAATTTGCCACCATCAAAACAACATTATAAACCTTGTTTAATAATCACAAAATCTTTATAAGGAAATATACCATATTCAATGTACTTGCTGACAATTCGTGATATTGGTCAGCCAAAATATTTTGAATCTCAAAACACAGGGGGAATCGACATACGTTGGTTACGGTTACCACGAGCCATTGGAATGTGTTGGCTGGGAGCCATAAACATAGTTGCTGCTAGGCTAGTTACTCCACGAAAGACCTGTTGCTAGTTTTGATGTTGGTTTGATAACTGCTGTAGGGGATTCTGTTGCTGGCCAAAGAGTTGTCGTTGGTTCTGTTGGTGAGTAAAGAGCTGATAGTTCCGTTGATGGACAACGAACTATTAGTTCTGTTCTTAGGCATACATCATTGAAAACGTGACTACCATCGAATTCTGAGATTTAAAGCATTTTCCTGTGCTTGGCCTATTAATCCACCCCACTACATTGATTGTGCTACAGTTGCAATAGTCTATTGAAACCAACAAAATAATACAAAACAAAATTAATACGGAGATATTCAAGGTCCAACAACAACATCCAACGACAATGCAAACAATGCAACACCATCTCAAGCACAAATTTTAAGGTGCACCACACCTATACTTTTAAACATCTAGTAAAAAAAATACGAACAATTGCAAATTTTGAACATTTAGTAAAAAAATTATGAACATTGCAAATTTTGAACATTTAGTAAAAAAATCTGAACAATCACAAATTTGAACTTTTAGTAATAAATTCTGAACAACGCAAATTTTGAACATTTAGTAAAATTTTGGAACGATCGCAATGCACCACGCCTATACTTTTGAACATTTAGTAAAAAAAATCTAAACAATTGCAAAAATTGAACATTTAGTAAAAAATCTGAACAATCGCAATTCTTGAACATGTAGTATATTAAATACAACACAATATAATAAACAATAATATTTTGAAAGAAGTTTGTCTGACTCGTAATAATTCAACAATTTTGTAATATAAACTGAACATTTATTGCATATAAAATGAACATTTCTGTATAAAATATGAACATATAAAATTGCATGTTTATGTTCAGTTTTTGTGACGTGTTCATATTTTTTTACTAAATGTTCATTTTTTGTAAAGTGCTGAATTTTTTTTTACTAAATGTTCAAGAGAATAGACGTAGTGCACCTATTTCTAGGTGCACCATGGTGCACATAATAACAAGGAAATTTTAGATTTTAAAACCAGACAAAAACCCGACCCTTTTTTCGCCCTTTTCCCGCAGCCCTAAATCACCCCAAAACCATCTAACTATAGCCGTCGTTCCCCAAGAACGACCACGAATTTGGCCATTGATGGCCGAAATGGGCCGGTTAAGGCCACTCAACCCCAAAACCGGCCGATTTCAGCCATTAATGGTCGAATTCGTGGCCGTTTTGGGGAAGGAGGGTTGCGTATTAGGGTTTCAGCCATTAGTGGTTATGTGGTTTTGGGGCAGATTAGGGTTGTGGAAAGGGGAAGGGAAGGTTTAGGTGCGTCGGTTAAGGGAGGGGAGGGGATGCACTGGTGTTTGGCCGGCGGCTTTGTTGGGTGAAGGTGGTTGGGTGGGGCGATGGTGGGGCTGGGTAGATTTAGGATTTTTTTTAAAAAAAAAAAATTTTAATCTTTATTTTTTTACAAAAAAAAAAAATGGTGACACGTGTCACTATGGACCCCACTTAACAGAATTTTTGGACAAAGACCGTTAAGTGGTGGTAAAATCCATTTTTAAAAAAAAATTTGTCTGGTGTTAAAATAATTTTTTTTTATGGGGGTGTTAAAAGCCATTTTTCGGCCTGGTGTTAAGATCTAAAATTTCCTAATAACAATTTCCATCTCAAGCATTAACAAAATTACCATAGCGAACACATCATAATGGGATTTTTCTTTAGGTTGACCATTTGCACTATTGTAAGAGCCCATCACTGCTCGAGGAGCCTAAACTTTCCTTCCTTTTTCCCTTACCCTTCCTTTGCTGGGGTTCTTCTTCTTCTTTTTATTGGTTGACTTCTTCTTATCGCTATTGCTATCAGAGTCATCATTGCTTGAGGAGCTTGAACTTTCCCTCCTTTTTCCCCTCCTCTTTCCTTTGTTCGGGTTTTGCTTCATCTTTTTCTTAGCTCACTTCTTCTTGTCTTGGTTTTTTACAGGTGCTTTCTCTTCGCTCGACTCACTAGGTCTTTAACTATATAGTCTGCTGTGGGGTTAATGGTACAAGTGTTACTTTGAGGTAGGTTGGGAGTGGTGGCAGTTGGATTTGAGGATGGAGTTTGAAGTGCAGTTGATGATAAGGTTTGAAATAGGGTTGATGATGGGGTCATAGGGGTGCGCGTACGTGTCACATCCAACTGGAGTGCATTTGTCATTTGGTGCCCCCACCCCCCTTGCCTTGTTAACAGAACAAGGGATGGTTGGCAGTTCATTTTGCTGTTCAGCTTGCTTAATTTTATTGCCCCCCTTCCCCACCACAAACTCCCCTACAACAAGTTTACCTTCCTTCTCATCTAGTCGCAGTGCCATTACCTAACCCATTAACTCTTCAAACATACTGGCTCTAAGTACAATAGGTTCCAAAGCAATCATTTCCTTATCATACTGTTGTACCTCTTCTATTTTAGAGGGATCATGGTACGCAACCTTTACCATGATATGCTTCCGATGAACATCTTTTCGCCACCTATCACAAGAAGATATTTTTTAGGCACCTCTTTCATCGAATGCAGATCCAACACCATAACAATGTGACTACAAGGTATCCCGTGGCATTCACAGTACTTGCAATCACACTCTGCAAACGACGTTTACAAACAGAAAATAACCACCACAATGAGTTTCTTATCTCGAACAGGAATCTCTCTCTTGAGGAACTTAGACCATATCCATACTCGGTCCTCCATCACAAGTTCAAATAAACTCTCCGATATGTCCTTTTGGAAAGAGGAGTCAAATAAATAAGTCTCTAGCATTGAACCTAAACTTCCTGAAACTTTACGCTCGTGTACACTTTCTGGAACGGACGCTCCACAACTAAGTAAGACATTATAGGGCGAACAAATCGTCTAGTGTTTGCATCAACCTCATGCTCATCCTTCGCCCTACTCTCCATAGCCTTGTAATATCTAAGAGCAAACCAAAACAACCTCGTGTTATTCCTTACATACCAATCAAAGAAGTTGTTCATGCTTTCCACTCTCTAGGTTGCTTGCATTCCGGCACAAAAACAATGTTTTAGATAAGGTGAGATCCACATCTCACGCTCCTTAAACAAACCTGATAACAGTTTTTCCAAACTGTAAACAATTACAGAAGTAAAACATCGGAGCTGAAATTGAACACATAAAAAATAACTACATAACTAACCTTCCAACCAAGAGTAACATTCTTTTTCCTTCAGCTTGTACTCCTCCATGACATTCATCAAAGATGCCTCAAACTCCTCCGAAGTCAAACTGTTGTATACAACATTCTTAAGCACCTCCTTTAGTTCTTGATATTTGGACAAAGATCCAAGCTTATGTGCAAATTTTTGCATGATATTACACATGCACCACTGGTGATACGTAGTGGATGGGCATCGGAAATACCTCAGCGGTTTCCTTTCTCATCGACGCATCTTAGTCAATCATGATGACAGCCGAGGGTTTCCCCCCATACAAGCGAGCCAAGTTTTAAACAACCACACAAATGTCTCCGCATCCTTATGAGACACTAACGCACAACCTAATAACACTCTTTGACTGTGATGGTTAACGGCTATAAAATTAGAAAAGGGCATGTGATATTTATTGGTCATGTAGGTTGAATCAAAACAAGCTACATCACCAAAATCGTGATAGACAACTCTACTAGGCGCATCAACCCACATGACATCCTTCAACCTCCCCAACTCGTCAACCCGATTCATATGGTAAAAAATTCTAGTTATCTTCAGTCATTTTTTGGAAATAATCAAGTATAGCCATCGCTTCTCCGTATTTCAACTTCAACCTTGTCTTCCTATTCACAATATTATGCATGTCTTTTTTAAAACCCCATATTTTCATATTCATTTCTCTGGTGTGTTAGATTATTGTAAACATGAGGAACAGAAGATCCGACCCCATAATCATTGTCAATTCTCTTCTCCACCGCATTGGTTATTTCGGCATTTTGTACATGAATTGAAATGTGATTTGAGTCCTGGGGTTTCACTATGTGGTAATTATTGTTATTTACATTAACCACTTTCCATTCACCAAACTCATTCATTGACGCATACAAATTAACAGGACAGTCACACTTCTTAGACTTTCTTTTCACCAAAGGGTCGTGCGTCACAACCACCTTCTTGTCATTTACTACCCTCCTATACTTTGTTATGCCATAGGACTCATACTTCCACACATAATTGCAAACAGCTTTTGATGATGACCCATCCTTATTGGGCTTCCTGCCACCAGCACACACCACACCAAAACCTTCCTCCTTCACAAACTCCCTATAATAACTATATATACACTTCTTCCCAAGAGGAAAACAACATTACAACTGCAGGTGCATCCGCTTTCTTAGAATGGCATCTACCATCCTCATCCACTACATTTTCCCCTACACCTACTTGTTGATCGTAAAAGCTGGTAACACCATACAATCATCCTCTTCAACACCTTCATTAAAACTAGTAAGCATACAGTCATCCTCTTCATCGCGTTCTTCAATCATCACCTCACAATCATCATTCTCATCCTCTGAAACCACCTCAAACTCCATATCATCATCACCCAACTTCTCATCATCCAAACAACAATTACCATCATTATCCAAATTTACTTTTTCTACCAACTCAATTTTCTATAAACATTACATGTAACTAATTCACTTATTTTCAAATAACAAATAAATTATAACAACAAAATGCCAACATACCATAATAATATACCATGTAATTCCAACATATTGCAAAAGTTTGCCAACAACAAATACATATTGGAGCAATGTCAATCGAATTTCCAGTTACATCTCTAATGGAATATCCAAACTTCAAATAAAGCAATTACATAAACCTTAACAATCTTCAGTCAATTCTTAACAAGTAACATTTACCTCCAACAAAACAATGCAACACAAATTCAATCACACAAATAACATTTAACAATTAAAGCACATTCATTCACCCATAATTAAAGTAAATTCCCTCACAATTTAGTAACATTATCTCACAATTTTGCAAATCCAAATCACCTACAAATTCCAAAAATAAAACCCTGAATTGTAATTCTATGAAACACAATGAATTACAAGATCTAGTGGATGCTTGACGCCTTGAACATCAAATCACCCTCCTCCATTGACAGCTACTCTCGATCCCCCAGCCTGATTCCCGAGAGCCCTAATCATAACCTTTGCCTCCGGAATGCTTTATTGTGCATAAGCTCTTTTTCCTACTACTTTCTAACTCTCTTGGCGCTAAAAAATTCTAGAACAATGATGATAATCTCGTTTCCCCTTATTGTTTTTTCTCTATTATTTCATGTCGCACGTGATCCCTTTTCCTTTTCCCTATTTATCTTTTTTTAAAAAAACAAACATGCGAAATTACAATTCTACCCCTGCTAGAGGTGTTGTGGACTCTAGTTGCTAGAGCTCGAGAACTCTGTGACAAGCAACACCTAATCAATGAGCCACTTGAATTCCATACATTGCTCCCGCGGGCCGCGGCTTTAGCATCCTCCACATTCTACCTTCCTGCTATATGTAAGACAGTAACTCGTACATCACCTTTCTCATTACAAGCAACAACACCAAGGCCCACATATTTACTGCCCAAATGTGCATCCACATTCATTTTTGTGACACCCACAGTAGGTCGAATCCATGATGATCCTACGGCCAAAGAGAAATCGGCTTACAAACACCTTCTTAGCACAGAGGCTATATTCAACAACAAGCTTAGTGAAATCTACTGTATTTTGGACAGCGTTGAGCACCAAGTTCTCGTGTCTTGCCATGTTCCTACAGTACCATATCAACCATGCTAGTGCACATAGTGTCATCAACTCATTAAGGTCCAATTTACTTGCCAACCAAACCAACCGAGAGTCAAGATCAGACTCCGTAACATCAACTAAAGAATAACCTGAAATCTACTACAGTGCCAGACTTCCTTAGCCACCGTGCATTTTAAATTGAAGCTGAACAAAAACAAAATTTTCTCCATTCCAATTAAAATCAACAAAAGAAAAATGTGCTCAATTCAAGTCAATTAAGCTTTACTATCTAAAAGTAAAACATTATTATCTTAATTTGAGCTATTCTCATCAATAATCAAACATCCACGTTATATAGAAAATTTATAAAATACAAAGTATTTTCCAATAAAAATCAACAAAATTCGTTTACTAATTAAAATGTAAATTCCTTGAATCAGATTATTCTCTTCGTCAACTATTTTCCATATTTTACCAATTTTCTAGATTTTTGTATGTTGAGCTAAAAGATGCACGTATGATTAATAATCTTCACTAAAATAACCTATAATGATGCTAAGTATTGTTTTTAAGGGAAAAGGAAGCTTCTCTTTAAATAATTAATTTAAGTAACACCAAAATACTTAGAGTAGCCTACATTTCTTAAAAATTGGCATGCATCTAACCATGAGCAAAGTTAAACAAGAAAACATAAAAGAAACAAGCCCAAATATAAAGTTTCGAAAGCAATGAAAGTCCGAACTAGAGCAAACTTAAAGTGATGCTAGTTGGTAATTCAATAATTAATTAACAAATAGCACCACAAACACAATAAATCAACAACTAAAACATAATTAACATTATCATTGCTTGAGCAGAAAAAATCTAGCAACTATCCAAGTTCTACAATCAAAGATGAAAAATCAGTTAAAATCATACATAAAAACCTAATTTTACTCATCAACAAAAATATACACAAATGTAGATCAAAGAATGCCATATGAAGAAATTAAGTCAAATTTTGACATAATTACACTCATATGAAACGCGAATAAGCATGAAAAATTTCAAATAAAGCATAATTATTGCTACATACAACTCATGTGACAAATAAATAAATAAATAAATAAATAAAATTAAAAAAAAAACTAAGCCAAAATTATACAAAAAAACCTAATGTACTAAAATCAAGCAAAATCACTCAAATCAACTCAAAACTACTCCACAAAATTGATGAAATCAAAACTCAAAAAAATCTAATAAAAAAACTAGTTTGATTTCCAAAAATACTATAGAATATACTAAATTAAACAAAAATCATAGACGAAAAACTCACTTGTTTGAAGCTAACGACGAAATTTATGAAGATTGAAGCAAATTCGTCAGTAATTTGTGAATTTCAGCGTTTATTTTGAGTTGGGAAGGAGAGAGAATGAGAGAGATGGATGAGAGAGTAAAATAGAGTAAAAAATAAAAGAGAGATAATGGATAGTCAGAAATTAGGAAACGAACCCACAGTCATGATTAAATACACGTAGGTCTAATCTAATTCGTTAGATGAGAATCCAATGGTCTAGATCACCTGTTTTTAGTTTTCAGTTTTAGACTTCTTTTCACATGATCCACTCCCTATAAATATAAACAGCGTAGCTCAGTTGGTAGGAATGACTTTGAAGTTGTGCGCCTTAGCTTCAAGGTTGTGGGTTCGATCCCACGACCACTCTTCTAAGCCTTTTATTTTTTTTTCCTTTATGCTTTAATTACTTCTCTAAGCGCTCCATATCCCAACAACTTCATTCTAAGGCTCAAAATATCAAACCCTTTTACCCTAACTATTTTTTCACCCTAACTTTCTTCTCCAAAGTATATGAAATTCCAAAAGCCTTCTTATTGTTATTTTTTTTTTCCTTTTTGCTTTATTTACTTCTTTAAACTCTCCATATTCTAACTTCATTCTAAGGCTCAAATATCAAACCCTTTTGCACTAACTATTTTTTCTCCCTAACTTTCTTCTCCAAAGTATATGAAATTCCGAATACTTATTTTTTTTCTTCTTTTGCTTTAGTTACTTCTCTGAACTCCCAATATCTAAAAAAAAAACTCATTCAAAGACTCAAAACATTAAATTCCTTTACCATAATTATTTTTCTCCCTAATTTTCTTCTCCAAAGTGTATGTGAAAATCCGAATACTTTTGTAAATCCCCTTTTTCTAAGTGTATTCCATTTTTATTTTTTTTTTGAAGTAAAACAAGGGTGGGATATTATTAAATCAAATCAAGCTCCGCCAAAGCAACTAGGCTTTGGGGGAAAACAGACATACAAATACGTTCGGTATCAAAAGTAGTTTCCCATCGGACCACACTATGAGCAACTACATTTCCCCCCGTTTTACATGCTTACAACTAAATGAATTAAAAGCAAGACTAGCTCTAATAATGTCCTCATAAAACAAGTAGATTGGGGCAACTCCTCTATGCTTACTGTTAACAGCTCGAACAACATTTAGCGCGTCACATTCTAGTTCCACGTCATTGTACCCTAGTCTGGTGGCGATATTCACCCCATATGCTGCAGCTCCTGCTTCTGCCAAAGCTTCTGCCAAATCGGAAGGCCAGCACACATCCATCTTCTTGACAGCAGCCACAATCAATTCACCTGCTACTCCCCTTATAACCACCCTAAAGCTTACACCATTGCCAGCCATTACATGTGCATCAACATTCACTCTCACAGCAGGGGCAGAAGGAGGGAGCCATCTCGAATTTGAGAACACAGGGAGAGGGTTCACCAGCACTCGTACCTTTGTGTTGTACTTAGCATAGTCCACACCAAGTTTCACAAACCCCACTGCCACACTAACTGGGTCAGCCACGGCTTCCTCATCAAAGATGGCTTTATTTCTAGAATGCCACGCTGCCAAGGCCAGAGAACAAAAAAGGCGTAACCTTTCCCCTTCATTCTTCCTAGCCACCCATATAAAACAGTCCGCAAAGGAAGTCATAGGAGCCTTAGATAACAGCTGAATAAAATCACTTTTCTCCCAAATTTTAATTGCAAAATTACAATGAAAAAGAGTATGTGTTATAGTCTCGTCCCCTTCTTCACATAAATTGCAGCTCTTAGAATGACAAATATGGCGTCTGTAGAGGACATCCATCACTCTAAGAGTACCTTTGCACACTCGCCAAATAAAATGACTAAGTTTTGGTGGACCACCTAAGCTCCAAACCTGTTTCCACAAATCTGATTCAGTGCTTCCATGAAACAGCTCCCAAGTACGCAAGTGCCCAAGTCTCCCCAACCAATATCCAGACTTTACAGAGTACAAACCATCAGACGTCGGCCACCAATATCTCACATCACAAGGCCAATTTGTAGATAAAGGTGTATTCAGAATAGCCCTGCAATCCGACTCATTAAAATTGTTGTTCAAGACATCAACATTCCACTTCCCATTATCAAAATCGATCAAATCACACACACGCAGCTCAGCATCATGATAAGGAAAAGGAGTCGGGACAGCATGTTGTCCATTCCCCTATAACCAGAAATTATCCTAGACCCTATTGAAGCTCCATTACCAACACACCACTTTAAGCCATCAAGAAGCAAAGACTTCTCCCCCCATACTACGCCAACTATAACTCGGATCGAACCCACGAGAAGCTGCTAAGAAATCAGAATTTTTGTAGTATCTTGCTTTCAACGTGGACTGAAGTAAGGAGTTTCTGTCGCTCATTAAACGCCAACATTGTTTGGCTAATAATGCTTGATTAAAGCATTTAAGATCTCGAAAGCCCATACCTCCCATTGATTTTGGAAGGCACAAATTTTCCCAACTATGCCAATGCATTTTCCTCTCTGGACCCCTCGAACCCCACCAAAATAGAGCCAAAATTGTATGCATTTCATCAATAAGGCCATCCGGGATTCTAAAGATACTCATCATGTATGTGGGAATAGCTTGAGCGACGGCTATAATTAAGACTTCCTTCCCTGGTCTCAATAATAGTTTCTCCTTCCAACCTTGTAATTTCTTCCAAATACGGTCTTTCAAACAAGAGAACACTGCTTTTTTCGATCTCCCGATAATAGTTGGAAGTCCCAAGTACTTCTCATGCTTATCTACCCCAAGATTCTCCACGATTGCTCGTCTTTGTGCACTAGTAACACATTTGCTAAAAGCCACTTCAGTCTTGCTTAGATTAACTTTCTGGCCGGATGCCCTTTCATACGTACTAATTATATCAGCCACTTTAGAGCATTCTTGCAAGTTTGCTTTTGCAAATATGATACTATCATCAGCAAAAAATAAATGAGAAATCCTCGGAACCCCTCTATAGATTAAGAATTCGAAAGTATCTATTAAATTTTAATTAATACTTCCTTTTTTTTTTTAATTGCAACGTGTATAATTTTACAATATTTACACATATACTCCTTTGATTGTTTGTTGTGATATAAATATAGTCAATTGAGATCTTGTCAGATTTGTTTCGAAAAAAAAATCTTTTTATGATATCAACTATATTTATAATTTTTACAAAATAGATATAACTTAAGATGGTTAAGTTATAGAATGTGCATTGATAAGCATGAAATCACCAATGTTGCAATTAAAACAAACGGGGGACCTATATTTTAGTTTTTTTATATGATTCTGAACCCACACTTCAGAATTCCTAGATACGCCACCACTCAACACATAATTCATGGAACGTAATAAAATAAAAGAAAAACATATGTACATCAGTACATGATTAAACTATGATTCATCTAGCAACATATATATAAATATTAGAAAGAAACAACTTGCTAATAAAATATATTCCAAAAGCAAGAGCCAACACATCCCTTAGCTTCATAATAATTAAAAGACATTGCTTCCAAACTTTAAACTCCAACAAAGTGGTAATGGAAACCAATTATAGTATCTATAAAAACTAAGTTCAAACCACAAGTAAGAAATCAAGAAAAAAATATAATCCATGCAATGTCATTCTTATATAACATAAATATATGTATAAGACTTTATTGTAATAATTATTTTAATAAATAAATATTTTTGACAAAATCAATATTATACCTAACACGCATTTGCCAAAAAAAAATCAAAAATCATATATTATTCAACAGAATTATGAGAAATCAAATCACATGCTAGACATAGTCAAGAAAAGAATTAGTTCAGAATGAATCTCCCTTGAATTAAATCAAGTTATGTAAATGGGGCTTCCCATGATACACTCGATCATCCTTACAAAAAAACGCATCTCAAAGGAAATGAATTTATAACAAATCCTCTATTTTTTGATTTTTTTGAATTAGTAAATGCAAAAGAAAGAAAAAAAGAGAAAGTAAACGCGATTATCATATATTATATTATATGTAGAAATCGAATTATTTTTTCAGTTCTACATTTCTTGTACTTATTCTATACTATATTCACTTTATAGAATTCTAATTAATTAATTTTAATATAATAAGATAATAACAAAAATATAACGAACAGGTACAATTACAATATCGTAAATCGAGGTACCCGATCTATGACAACATCATAATTTGCAAATTTGAGCAGAAATTAACAATCCAATCGTTGAATGACCTTCGATCGGAGGTCATCTTTGGGACTGCTCCCAGAAAAATGAAAACAAAAATGATTTTCCCAAAAAACTATTTTTTCAAACAGCATACAATCTTTCGAACAATAATCGTTGTATAGCCATTGAAAATAAATAATTTCGTTTTCAATTTGTTGTAAATAAGGTGTTTTCAAGACTATAAAGATGAAATAAATAACAAGATTGATCATAGGAAAGATGACTTGAAAATGAAATTTCGGGAAAACAACTGAACTGAATTGAACTAAATTGATTGAGGCTGAACTAAACTGGACTGGACTAAATAGAGCTGAAATGAATTGTTTATGAGAGAAGAAAATAGGAACTGAACTGAACTGATTGAAGTAGAACTGAATTGAAATTAAGTTGAAAAGAACAGGGTCTTCGTCACAACCATGGTGCTCAATTGTATTCGTCGATACATTCTCTTAGATTACACACTACTCTTACACAAAAGAACTTTTGGATGAGAGGTGGAGTCACATAAACTTATGCCTAGAGAAGAAGAATGTGTTTAGCTAATTTGTGTAAAAAGTATAATTTGATTTCTCACCACGGTATTTATAGAATTACCAAGGTTATATTCCTGTATGAAGAGTTGAAGAAGATGAAAGACAAAGAGTTTAATCAAAGTTATGAGGCTTAATCAACCTATTAAACATCCCATTAAGAACGGAGTTAAGGAAATGTTACAAGAGAATCCAAAAGAAATAGAAGAAAACCAATATAATGAATCTTGACATGAAAAAAATCTACTCCACAACTCACCCGTGCCCAACTTGATAGGTCTTAACCTACCCGTGAAGTAAATTTGATTAAACTCCAAAAAAAAGGCAACAAACCAACCAAGAAACATAACTTTTACTATCTGACTGCAACAATTAAAATTGAATTTTTATTTATAAAATCTTTACAAATATGAGAGATTACAGATAACGAGAGGTGGCACCGTACCATGGGAAGTGGGAAGGGGCTTATAGTTATAGGTGACGTCGCAAATAGGAGGAAGGGGGGTTTAATTTCTTTTTTTTTTAAATAATTTAAATTGAATCATTTTTAAAAAATTGTAGAAACTAGAATATAGAAATTTTATCAATAAAAAAAATTGTGAAATGTGTCACATTTAAACAGGCTACTAGTATTTTATTTTATTTAAAGCATATACCCTGATAATACTGTAGTAATTATAATTAAAAGGTCATATATATATTGATTTTAGAGGTCCAAGCAAAGGTGTATTATTGTTAATTTTTTCCACAAATATATCTTTACCAAGCTACTCTCATTTTCATCATGAACCCAAAACTCATAAAAAAATATTTTAAGAGTTGTAAAAATTGTACATGTGACTTCAGACACAAGCCCTTACGACTAGGTCATGATATCATAATCTGTAATTTAAGAGTTTGAGTCTACGCTATGTGATGTACAAAAAACAAGTAAGTTATTGTACCAGAAATGGCCACATGATGCATATACGAAACCTTTTCTGGTAGGTCCTTTATACGTGTGAGTTGTGATTTACATGTTCACTTCTTTTTCCTATCATTTTACATTTGTGGTTGCAATTCTAAACTACATGCATTAACAATGATTTTCATATTACTCAGTACTTCGGCTACTTCCTACCTAATTAGTTACAACCACATAAACTAACGATACATAAATCTCAATAATATTCCTAATTTTGTTTTCTTTGGGCTGAATTTCAATCTAACTTCAAAATTACCAACATTTTTTTTTTTTGAAGGAACAATTTAGTTTTTAAGTTTTAGAAGTTTATTTTAAAAATAAATAAAAAAAATTGGGAAAGTTATTGAAAATATAGTCCCTCCATCCCATAGTATAGTTTCTGTTTTTCTGTTTCTATTTTTGGATAATATGTAAAGACCATTATACCCTTACTTTTTAAGTTTACTAAGGTAGCCTACGCGCGCGATGCACGCGAAAAAGTTAGCTCTTATAGAAAAATTGTATTGGCGTGTATTTACACCTTTGGTTTGGGTGGTAGACCTGCTAGTTTTAATACGTACTATATTTGGTTTATGTGCTTATGTGGTGACTTTGTAAAAGTATAAAAAAAGCCACCAAAATCTTTTATGACTATTATTTTTTCGAATATTTCACCAAATGCCCCTAAGTTATTTTTTTATTTACCATATACCCATGAAAATTTTCAAATTCACCATATAGTCATGAATTTAACAAAAATGTCACCAAATGCCCAAATGACTAACGGACGTTAACTCCGTTAGTCATTAGCGTTAAGTATGCCACGTGGCAGAATTTTATTGGTTGGCTTTTAAATAAATTAAAGTTAAAAATAATTATTTAATTAATAAAAAAAAAAACCCTACCCACCACATCCAGCCCCAACCACCACCTAAGTTGACGACCCAGCCCCAACCACCACTCGCGCCGACAACCCAGCTAGCCACTTCACACCGACGACCTCATACACAACCAACCAACCACTTTTCGTCGGCGAACCTCCACAGCCAAGCCACCTCGCCACAACTTAGCCCAGCCTCCCCAGCGCACCGGCGCCGCCCTTGCCCCCAACTCGGAGCCGATTTCTCGTCCCTTCCCCTGAACCACGGCCTTGGGTTTTCGCTCATTGCCTCAGAACCCCTCCCAGCCTAACCACCTAAGCCAAAATCAAGCAACAATCACCAAAACACCTTCGCCAGCAACCATGATCTCTTCCCCCACATCGCTGCCGCACAATTTCGCCCAAAACTACCACCCCGAATAACCCCAAAATCAAAACCATAGATTTTAAATTTTGGTTTTTTTATTTTGGGGTTTCGACATGGTGGTTGTGGGGGTGGAAAATGATAGGGGGAGGGACGATTAGGGTTCACCGGCGCAGGGATGGGGGTTTGGACGTAGACGGTGGGGTGGAGAGGGTTTTTCGAGGGGGAGAGAAGGGGGTTTTTAGGATTGGGGAGAACACATCGGCGCGTGAGGTGTCAGGGTTAGGGTGGCGCCGGTGTCGAGGTTCAGGCGAAATCCGCGCCGGTGCAAGGGTTTAGGCAGAATCCCGTGTGCTGGGGCTGGTGACGGGGAAGGGTGGTGGCTGGGGCTGGGATTTGGTGGGTGGGTTTTTTTTTTTTTTTTAATTTTTGATAAATATAATAATCAAATAATTATTTTTAAAATTTAAATAATTTAATAAAAAACCAATAAAATGCTGTCACGTGGCATAATTAAGCCTTAATGACTAACGATGTTGATGTCTGTTAGTCATTTGGGCATTTTGTGACATTTTTGTTAAACTCGGTAGTATTTGGTGAATTTGAAAATTTTCATGGATATGTGGTGAATAAAAAAATAACTCAGGGGCATTTGGTGAAAAATCTGTTATTTTTTTGAAACTCTCAAAAGTTTGGCTCTGTTATGTCAAAATTATTATTAAATAATATTTAATTGATTTGCATCCCTTCATACCTTAAACTATTGTTAGTTTAGAACTCTTAATTGATGATTTGCATGATTCAATAATACCTTGTATGTTTTTCTTCAAATGAATTTTTTTTGAGCTCTGGTCAAACACAGTAATAATATGTGAAATGATCGTTTTAGCTAAAAACTTAATAATCTAAGGGCATGTTCTGATTTACTGAACTGAGTTGAACTAAACTTAACTGAACTGAACTGAAGTGAAATGAAAGTAAGCTGAAGAGAACAAGACCTAAGTTCTTTATTGTTCTACGACCATCTAATAATATCTATATCTATATCTAATACTAAAACTACTTAGTTATATTTTTCCTCGTAAATTCTCTCCATAATTAATACTCCGCACCAATTTTTTTTCCATCGATTTTCCTTGATTTTAGGATTTTTAAGTTCTTTTCACCTCTTGATAACATCTGCTTAAATATCACTATTTAATATAAATCCCATTTAAATTCCATAACATTATTTATGTGCCATCAAATAATGTACAATTCAAAAGCTAATAAACCTTAATAATAGTGTTGCAATTAAAGGACGACAAGATTGTAAATAAGAAGAGCAACCACGAAGGAGTAAAAATAAACAGTATATTGGTAATAAACAGTCTCTTCGTAAATACAATTTTTTTTTTCTTTTTTAATAATAATAATAATAACATATGAAGATAATTTTTATATTAAAAAAGGCATCGTAAATACATTTTTTTTTCTTTTTAAGTAATAATAATAACATATGAAGTATAACTTTTATATTAAAAATAGGCATTATAAGTTTTTTGTTATAAAAAATTTGAATTAATTGATGATATATCTAATGAAAAAAAATTTTAATATATTAATGAGATCAAACATATTAACGAGTGTAAAAAAGTAAATACACATTTTTGTACATATTTTTGAGGGTACATTTGGTAGCACACTATTTCTAAGAGTTATCTTCTACTTTTTATAAGGTAGGGATTCATTGCACTTCTTACACTATTCTTGAATTTTACACATGCCTTGTATTTTTTTCCGCTTTCTCTCTCTAATGTTTGTTTATAATTGTACTTTTCACTTTTATTAATGTACTTCATTCACTTTCTTCTTCTATTTCTTGAATACCGTGAAAAAACACCAACAAAAACTATATTATGGGACGGAGGGGAGTACAAGTTTATCACCCTAATTTTGTTTATCAAGTGGCAAAATTATAAATAAATTAACAATTTTTTAGTAAATATGAGACCCCTCAAAATTACCTTATTACTTGTATTATATTTTTAAAACAAAGTTTGAGTCGTATGGGGTTCAAGTTAATTCCATTGTTCGTGTTTAATTTTGGGCATCTCTTATTAGCTTCTTGTTGATGTCCACTTAGTTTTGATTTGTACCATCGTGTTAAAGAATGCCAACTCTATATAGATGATTTATAATACATCATTTTCGTTAATAAATATTCTTTAATTTTGCAAAATTTTCCTCTGAGATTGTTTTTTTTTTTTTTTTTTTTTTTGGGACAAGGTCTGAAATTCTTGTGGCCTCAATATTTTCAGCAACAGATAAATTCATATTGACATGAAAAGGCCACCAATGGTTCCAATATCTTGTACCACTTTTTAATTTATTTTTTTATAAAACATGGTTGCTAAATTTAGGTGGGTCATTTGCAATAATTAATTGAGGAAAATGAAATTGGGTGCCACATATTTTGTTCCTTCTCCACTGATAACAGCAACTTCCCTCTTTTTAAATTAGGGAAAATTCTAGTTCTGAAAAACTTACATTTTTATATTATTTTTATTATTTTTTTATATTTCATTATGGGTGAATACTCTACTGATGCACCTTTACTATTGAAAACACCTGAAGTTGAGAAGAAAACAACACCTTCATTATTCAAATCATCAGCAAAATGGGTTCTGAAATCTGTAATTTGGGTAGTTTTTGTTTCCTGGATTTTGCTCATGTTTCTCTATCCTTCAGGGTTTATGACTCATTTGGTTAATCATAACTGGATTAATGCTACTAGTGGAACTGTTTTTGGGTTAACAGGTTTGTGAACTGATCACTTTCCTTTGCATTTTGGAATAATTTTCCTTTTTTTTTTTTTTTTTTTTGTAATCTTCTTGACTCGAAATGTATTCATTTTGATCATAAATTGCAGGAAGTTTGTTTTTTGCTTTCACTGCACCAGTTCTGTTATTGGCATTTCTTGCCATGTTGTATCTCATCATCTCAGATGAGGAAGAGATTCAAGAGTATGTAGTTTTTCTTGTTATTTAATGAATCTTGAATTTTATATAAAATACGTCGTACAACTTATGTCACTTAGATTTAGGGTACTCATGTCCGACATGGAAACGTGTCCAAATATTTGGTTCAGCTGTATTTTTGACAACTTTTTCATAATTTATCGAAAATGTTGAAAATACAACATGGGTGTCTGTGATGAAATGAAGAGTCCGAGTACCATAATATAGAACACTGGATAGATATTTTATTCTGATGTTCAAATTCTTTGTGTAGTTTGTTTATGAATCCTGAATTGTTATGCTTGTAGGAGCAAGGGCTCAAAACGTCCTGCTTTGCGCTTATGGACATTCCCTGTAATGGTTTACGGACCGTTTGGAGTGGTTAATGCAGCAGAGTTCATAGGCATACTTCTCGTTGTTGTATTCGTTATCTGGGGCTGTGTTGTTGTTACTATACACAACTGGAAACTGATCTCTTCATATGATGCAACTTCCTTCTTCAAGAGGTAATACTATGGTGTTATACCTTTGTTACCTCTACCTAGTTAGCAATTAGCATACTGCCAAGTTACGTTATAGTTTTAAGTTTGAAATGTGCTTTAATTCGATAAAACTGCATGATTTTCCCCATGTATAGCAGCTTAATTTATTCTGTTCTTGAGACTGAGATGGTCGAGTTAGACTGAATATTTTGCAAAACAGCTGAATTTAGGGTGAACCTTATCTTACATGGTTACACCTATATAAACTAGCTGCAGAATTTACTTCAGAAAACTGTTGTTTCAGAACCTATGATGGACATTAATTTTTGTTACAGTGTAAGTACCACCTGATTTTGAGGTTAATATCATGTCGACATCAAGTCTGATCACCTGCCTCCTGCATGGAAATCGCCTTGTTGCTTTGTATCACAAGCTCCCAATTCATATTCGTAAAGAAGTTGCTTTCTGCTCTTAATGTTCTCAACTCTTATCCTATTGCAATGCAAGAGATTCATCCTTGTGTACTGGTATATATAGTGATCAGATTTATACTAAACGCGACTCTTTGTTACTGTATCATTTCGTAAAATGTATGGCTCAGAAAGGTTTGGATTGTTTTGCTTAGCCTTTATTATTACTTTTTAAAGAACATCAACTACTTCTGCCTTCTGTTATCTATACACACATACTAGCAGAAGTTGAATTCATGTGCATATATGACCCTTTCATTTCTGAAATCTGTCTACTGTCACTTGATTCTCTAACCTTAACTGTATCATCTTACATTTATTTCCTTTCTAATATTTCAGCTGTTTGATGTTGGAGCAGTCAGGAGCTAAACTTGGACTACTAGGGTTGTTTTGTTTGTCACTTCTTTTTCTCCCCATTTCGAGGGGGTCTATTCTTCTTCGCCTTATAGACATCCCTTTTGAGCATGCCACCAAATATCATGTTTGGTTGGGACATCTTACTATGGTGCTCTTCACTCTGCATGGATTGTTTTATGTAATTGCTTGGGCAATGGAGGGCCGACTGGTAGAGCAAGTGAGTACTCCTGCCTAAAAATTAGTGTGTCTGCAATATGCCTCTATCTTGGACAATAAACTTATATAATACTAGTATAAGTGGCCGTTTAACAAATGTAGAAAGAAATTACATGAACAATGTATATTGATTAACTAGGAAGTGAAAAATGTGTTTGGTTGAACATGAAAGTTTAGCTTACCTAAAGGAGCTGTGATAGGCAGCTTTGTAGGAAGTACAGCTTCTCAATGTTTTTGCTAAGTATTCACACTTTTCCACATCTTACTTCCCATGATTTTTGATGTCAACCAACCTTTAAGCTTCCATTGCTGCAAATTCATGTGTTTCTTACTCCACCCTGCAGATATTGGAATGGAGAGATATCGGTGTTTCCAATCTTGCTGGTGTCATATCCCTTGCAGCTGGGATATTGATGTGGGTAACTTCCCTCCCTGGAGTAAGGAAGTGGAACTTCGAGCTATTTTTCTACACACATCAACTCTATGTCGTTTTTGTTGTGTTTTTTGCTATGCATGTTGGTGACTTCATATACTGCATGGGTGCTGGAGGAATATTCCTCTTCATGCTTGATCGCTTCTTAAGATTTATCCAATCTCGTAAGACAGTGGATATAATTTCTGCTACATCGCTTCCTTGTGGAACTGTGGAGCTTGTGCTTTCAAAACCTGCATGTGAGTACTTGATCCAAGGCCATTTATTTCCATGTTTTTGATAAAATTTAGGGAAAATATGGCAATTGACTAAATTATACTTGTGGAAACATGTTACAATATAAACTTGCTCAGATACCATGAGCATAAGCAAACAACTAGAATCCTTAGTCCCCAAGACGAGGAGCCAACATAAACTGATATAGATAACTAATTATATGTTTCGTAATATGTCACTGACAGCTGCAATTACAGGTCTTAGGTACAATGCTCTCAGCTTTATCTTCCTTCAAGTTCGGGAATTATCTTGGCTTCAGTGGCATCCTTTCAGTGTCTCATCTAGCCCTCTAGAGGGTAAAAACCATCTCTCAGTTCTCATAAAAGTTCTAGGAGAGTGGACAGATAAGCTTAAAGGAAAAGTGTCAGACAATCAAAAGGAGCCTCAGAAGCTTCTCGAAACTCAGCTAAAATCTTTGGTAACTGCTTCTGTGGAGGGACCTTACGGACATGAATCACCATATCACTTGACGTATGTCATATACTCTATAAGATTTGTTTATGCTAATGTATTCCCCGATTAGCCATTGTAACCCTGAATGATAGGCTAATTTTCAAACAGAATTGGCTTACTTGACAGTTGACACTCTCTGTAGCCCCTGAACTCAAAATACTACTGTTTAATTGACTTATGAGACATTTTTCTAATACAGTCCTCAACTGAAAAAATAAGATCATAAACCATGTTTTTCAAGTTTAGGGCTATTTTGGAAAATGTCAAATTTTTAGTGTCATTAAAAAAAACTAAAAGCCTATAGCATTAGGTTACCATAGTCCATGGATAGTTTCACTAAACCTGATTCTCTATAACTTTATAAGTCTTTGCTTGCAGTTTCATACATACTTGCATAGCAAAAGTCTTACCAATTCTTTATTCTTGTCAGGTACAAATACTTGGTCTTAGTGGCTGGTGGCATTGGTATATCTCCCTTCCTTGCTGTCCTAAGTGATGTCATGCACCGTCTCAAAGAAGGAAAATCTTGCATGCCCAGAAACATCTATATTGTTTGGGCTATCAAAAACTCAGATGAGCTGCCACTCCTGTCAATGATTAATATTGATTCCATAGACCCCATTTTCTATGATGCTTTAAATCTCGACATTCAAATTTATGTCACTCGACAATCAGAACCTAAACTGGTCAGTTACCCTTCCATTGTTACCTGTTTTTTTGTACCTTTTTTTTTTTTTTTTTTTTTCTTTTTCTGCACTTCTCATGTACATTTTTTTTTTTAAAAAAAAAATCTTAACAGGAAGAGGGGAAAGCATTTGGAGCTATGAATACCTGCACATATCCTGTCTCAAAGCGATCTGCCATATCAGTTTTGGTTGGTACTGGAGACAACATATGGTCTGGGATTTACATCATTGCTTCTTCAATTGGCTTTTTGATCTTCCTGGGTTTGTTGGATGCGCTTTACATAAATCCTTATGGTATACATGCTTGGTGGTACAAAGGACTTCTCGTATTTTTGTGCATGGTAGCTGCTGTTGTCACCTTTGGGGGTCTTGTTGTGGCCCTTTGGCATCTATGGGAGCTGAGAATGTTGTCCGCTGAGAGTAAAGAATTAGATAACAAGACATCTAACACAGCGCTTCATGATGTGGCAGTTGAACAGAAGAATTCAAATCAAGAGTATCTTATTAATTCAAGTACTCTTCGGTATGGATGTAGGCCAGATTTCAAAGGTACATTGCATTCCCTTTTTAATCTATATATATTAGACTAAAAACCCGATAATCTGTAGGATACAACATAGACAATCATCGAGTTTCCAGCAGCCTTTTGTATAATCTGATCTTATCAGACCTGTTTGTCAACTCTTGTTTAAATTATCAATCATTTGTGAAGAAATTATGGGCAGACTTTTTTGATTTACTGCTTGATCTCAATTGTCATTGCAGAAACTTTTGAATCGTTGTCAGAAAAATGGGGGGCAGTTGATGTTGGTGTCTTAGTCTGTGGTCCTGAAACTCTTACATCAACGGTTGCCAAGGAAATAAGATCACACAGCCTAAGCAGGAAGCAAAATCATCCGGTTTTCCACTTCAATAGCCATAGTTTCGATCTCTAGAGTAATCGAGTTATTATGCTATGTATTTCGTAATTTTGCCTGTACGTTCAGTACTGGTAATAGGAAGGCATAAGTCTGCATGGCCTTCTCCAGAGCTTTGCTTTTGCACAAGCTCTTTCATATATCTCCATTATGTTGTTACTTGTTACAAACGAGCTTAGTAGTGTAATTTTACATTTTTACTCTAGTCTGTTTATTGTACAAATGTATGTTATGTAAAGAGGTTGTAAGGTACTTTCATTTCGCAATGTATATACAGTAATACTTGTGTATAGATTGTACACTTGAGCATTTTCATGGGTGCGTAGAAGTTCTTAAAATGCGCATTTTCATGTTTTTAATTTGGGCTCTCTAATCAGTTTTCATGTTAACCCATGGTTACTTATGTCACATCAGGTCATAATCTAGTCGGGTTAAGTCGTCTTTGCTTGCTCAGAGACCGTTCGGATTCAAATTGAGAGTCATATTCGTGTCAAGTCATGTTCTGTTTTGGTTGATTATGCAAGATTGTAGATAACTTTTTGAGTTCACATAGACTTCTAATCTGATAATTTTTGGATTCAAATTGTTTGGGTCAAGCCATTTTCGATACTGGTTGAAATTTTAGTCGAGCAGTACTAGGTTCAAGATATGATCGGATCAGACAATTTCGAAAATGGGGTCATTATTGTGTTATAAATACTTGAGATACTTAATTATTTGCTAGTATTGCAACTTTGATGCATATCCTACACCAAGATTTAGTACTTTGTATAACTCAAAATATATCGTTCGTCTTGTAATTGCAACCGGTTTTGGGCTCCGGTTGGTACGGTTGCTTAAAAAAAAAAAAAAAAAAAACCACCACCTTTCCCCAAAGAGGAAAGGAGGTGGGTTGTCTTTGAGGGGAATGTGGTGGGTCGCTGGTCAGGGTGGTGATGGTGGTGGTCGTCGTCGCCGGTCAATGTGGTGGTGGTGTTAGTCGTCAATTGGGGTGATGGTGTCAAGGTATTAGTGATTGGTGGCAAGAGGGAAGATAGTGGTGAACTACTAAGGGTATGGTTGTCCATTCACACTAAATGTTGACAGCCCTGTGGCACGTGTTTCAAGGTCAACACTAGCAATGTAAATGGACAAATGATTCAAAATAATTTTTACACATGATACCTAACCCTATTCTAATCCTCATGTTAGAATTATTTTGATAAAATCACTTGTTTACCTTCACTAATCATTTCCTAAAATTGTGTGTCTAAAAGGTGTGTTGTAGGTAAAAAGAAAAGGGAAATTGTTATGTGTACCCCTAAGGTTTTAAAAAATGCACCATTACCCTTGAAAACTTTCAAATACACCATGTACCCCTGACGTTTGTAAATAAATGCACCGAATAACCCTAATCCTCTAACAAATGCACATATCATTGACTTATCACATTAAAATCATGCCCACACACTGACTCACTTTTAGTACTTTATATTTATGTAGTAAAACCGCCTAAAAGCATAAATTAAATCAAAATTTAAACTTCGTCGATCATTCTATATTCTGAATTTTTGGGTGTTAGAATTTGCTTTATTAATTAAGTTTACTTATACTTAAATGATTTAGCATTAAAGTAACATTAAACTGTAAAAATTTGATGCTTAGAGAGTCTCAATTTAACAAAATTAACATTTATTGTGAGTCTAAGGGTATTTGATGCAATTTTATACGGAGTACAAACCTCAAGGGCACACGGTGCATTTAAAAGTTTTCAAGGGTATACGGTGCATTTTTTAAAACCTCAGGGGTACATGGAACAATTTCCCAAAAGAAAAAGAGGAAGTAAAAGATTAATATTTTAAAATATACATCGGATAACATGACTACGAAGTATTTTTTATCACATAAGTGAATTAAAAACAATGGTTAATTGAGCGTGTGAATTGTAAATTATCAATTGTTGCAACGATTAAAACAAAACGAATGAAGTTGTTGTTAGGGACAAAATATTCATTTACATTATCTAATCTCTTCCTCAAATTTCATACCATAGTTATATGTTGTAAGTAAAAGTAAACAAATAAGGTGATTAGGAAATTAAGCCAAGCAAGCCCAGCATCAAGGCTTGTAGGCAAAGGAAGCAACGACAATAATGCTGTTGAAACTTGAAGGCGAACCAGAATTGATGTTACTTCAATAACAAGCATTGGGGCTTTTGTTGTAAGGATGAAGGGAAAGTTTACGTTATTAAACGGAAGAAATATTTATTAGCGACCCATAATTCCATAAACATTGGCAAGAGAACTTTTGTTGATAAACTACATGGGAATACGGATCATTATTAGGATTTTTAAGATGTCTTAGACAAATAATCTCTTTCTATCATATTATATTCGAAGATACATGGCATATTGTGATGTACTCCCTCCGTCCCAAATTACTCGCAATGGTTTAACTTTTTGCATTATTCGCATATCTCACTTTAACTATCTTTTTTAGCTATTATATGAAAGTCAATGTAATTATATAAGATGTTGTTGGGTCTATTTTAATGTATAGTTTCTTAATATAAGTTTTTTATAACTTATTCAAATATATAATAAAATATATCAACAGTCAAACATGTACATCGGCAAGCGTATTCAGTCAAAATGTTGCAAGTAAACTGGGAGAAAGGGAGTATTACAAAAATCCGCATTATTTAAAAAAAAAATATCCTCATTGTTATTCTTGTAAAGATTTGTAATTCATGAATTCTTATATGTGGCTGACCTCACTGTGTGGCCAGTGAGACCAGTCACCTTTTTAGGGGTTAATTTATTATTTTTGTAAAGATTAATCGATCAATATTACAGGGATACTTTGTCAGTGTTACAAAGGATACTTTGTCAGTGATATAGAGATTACTCGATTAATATTATAGGAATTACTCGATCGGTATTATAGGAGTTAAATAGTTTCTTCTTTTATAAGCATGTGGCTAGTCGCATACAAGAGACGTAGTTTATTCATTGGTTTTAACATACCTCGGCTCCATTGATTAGAGTAGGAAGAAAAATGTTTTTAAATAATTTAATAACGATGGAATAATACAAATAATTTACTTTACATCACCCATTTTTGTAACTTTGGGGTAACTTTTAATGTGTTTGGGCAACTATAACGTAGTGGCGGATCCAACGGGGGTTTAGGGTGTTTAACTGAACCCCATTAGATCTGTAAAAAAATAGGAATTTTAATAAAAAAGAAAAACTGAAAAACTATATAAATAATAGCTGAAGCAAACATGTACAACATTAGGCTTATAGCTCAGCTGGATATATATCTCTCTCTCTCTCTCTTTTTTTTTTTTTCTTCATTTTCTTAAGTATTTTAGTATGTTTTGTAATTTGTACTTGTTTAAATGGTAGATTGTTAATCTTTTTCCTATTAAGTGTTAATTTGTTTTTTTTCAATCTGTTTTTGAGTTTTTCAATTTCTTAATTGTTAATATGTTGATTGTTTTGTAATTTTTATTGAATTGTTAACTTACATGAATAAAAGGGCAGTAGATGTGTTATTGTATGAAAACTCGAAAATTGCTTTTGTAATTGGAACATTTTAAAAGTATGAAAACTTGAAAAATGCTTTTGTAATTTGCATTTTTCTAAGGTATTGTATTTTGACATTTAATCAGAGTTATGTATTATTGTATCGCATCATTTTATTTTGCAATTTTTATTGAAATTTGGACTTATTTTGTGGTATCACTACTACAAAAAACCCCTAATAAGTCGAACTTTTAAAGTCACCTGTACATAAGGTGCGACTTATAAATCTATCGAGTCGCCTCATACTTATTAGGCGACTTGTTAAGTTGGGGTTAAAATCAACAAAGCACCTAACGAGTCGCCTAATATATATGAGGCGACTTGATAGACTAACAAGTCACCCCATATATGCATGCGACTCTATATATAACCCGACTTATTTGGTGGTTTAAATTAGATTTTCAAAGTCACCTGTACGTAAGGTGCGACTCGAAAACCTGTCGAGTCGCCTTATTAGGCGGCTTAATAGGTGAGTTTTGATAGCTATAACTCTCACCTAATGAGTCTCCTAATATGTATAAGGCGACTTTATTAGGTTAATGAGTCGCACCTTATATACAGGTGACTTTGAAAATCTAATTTAAGCCACCGATAAGTCAGGTTATAGAGTCACATGCACATATGATGCGACTTGTAAACTTATCAACTCACCTCATGTATATTAGGTGCTTTGTTGATTTTAACTCCAACTTAACAAGTCGCCTAATTAGTATGAGGCGACTCGATATGTTTACAAGTCGCACCTTATATACAGGCCACTCTAAAAGTCCGACTTGTTAGGTGCTTTATTATATGACCACTACCTAATAAGTCGTCTAATACGTAAGACATGACTCGATAGGTTGATTCTTACAATATATTAAAAATAATTACTATCATATATACATATAAAGTAACTTTGGCACAATGGTAAGAACTTCTACCTTTCAAGCAAAGAACCAGAGATCAAGCATGCTAAGTAGCATAAACATTGACATTATATGAGCTAATAAAAGTACTTGGAAAAAAATATTGACATTATATGAGCTATCATGTCGGTGGCTGTAGAGTCGCCTTTGAGGCGACTTGTTAAGTCATTTACAGGCGACTCGATAGGGGTTTTTTGTAGTAGTGTATACTTGTGTATTGGTATTTATTTGAACACTATTTTATAATTGAATACCCAATTTATATCCATGCATTTGAATTTCAGGAGTTTGATGAAGTTCGAACCCCCTAGGTACAATTCCTGGATCCGCCTCTACTATACGTGTAATCATATTTGATCTGAGTTAGTAATAACTCTTATGAAGGCGGGCTGTGGACATAGCAAAAGAAGGTAAAGCTTCCAAATTATTCTATACGAGAATAGTCTTCCCAACTTTGGATACTGTATTCGAAGACTAGTTGTTCAATTTCTGCTTTCCCTGATTACTAAATGTTAGAAATTATGCTTCGTAAAAGATGGGGTTGTGTATAAAACGCCCAATTAGGCAATTATCTACCTGTCAAGAATGTGTATTCTCGTGTTTGTATTGATTGTTAATGTGGTATATATACACAACCTAAGCAAGGGCCTTAAACTAAGCCCATAACTAAATACAATAAATTATATACGGGCTCAACACCCCCCCTCAAGTTGGAGCATGCAAATCACAAATGCCCAACTTGCCAAGTAAATACAAAAATTGGTTCTTGCTTAATGCTTTTGTGAAGATGTCCGCTAGTTGATCAGTCGTCTTCACATAAGAAGGTCTAATAACCCCCTCCTGAATGGCATCACGAACATAATGACAATCAACCTCAATGTGCTTAGTGCGCTCATGAAAGACCGGATTCTGCGCAATATACAACGCAGATTGACTATCACAAAATAAACTCATCGCCTGCGGATGCGAAACTCCTAAGCTGTCAAGAAGAGCCTTCAACCATTTCAACTCATCGGTGGCCTTAGACATTGTACGGTACTCGGATTCTGCAGAAGATTTAGCAACAGTATCCTGCTTCTTAGTCTTCCAAGAAATAGGAGAATTTCCAAGAAACACCAAATAACCTGTAATCGATCGTCTCGTAAGAGGGCAACTAGCCCAATCCGCGTCACACCAACCTGTCAACTGTAAATCACAATCTGTGCGCAATAAAATTCCCTGACCAGGACTACCCTTCAAGTAGCGTACCGTTCGAAGAGCGGCCTCCCAATGATCACGACGGGGCTGGTGCATAAATTGGGACAGAATATGAACTGTGTATGCTAAATCAGGTCTAGTGAAAGACAAATAGATCAAACGTCCAACAAGACGCCGATACATCTCGGGGTCATCAATAAAAGGTGCCTCTGATTTTGCCAGAGTATGATTTTGCTCAATCGGAGTACCCGCCGGACGTGCCCCTAATAAACCAGACTCTGTAATAATATCAAGAGTATATTTCCGTTGGCACAAAAATATGCCTTCCGGACTACGAGCAACCTCAATACCCAGAAAATATTTCAACACCCCCAAATCTTTCATATGAAAACAATCACTCAGATATGCCTTAAAAGCAGAAATCGCAGAAGTAGAGTTGCCAGAAATCAATAAATCATCGACATACACCAGAACACTAAGATGGACATTCCCTTGATTCAGAGTAAATAGAGAATAATCAGAGTACGACTGTTTGAAGCCATACCTTGTGAGTGATCCGGCTAGTTTGGCAAACCAACAACGGGGTGCCTGTCGAAGACCATAGAGCGACTTTTGAAGACGAAATACCATTCCTGGTTTGCTACCATGGAACCCGGGAGGTGGCTTCATGTATACCTCCTCATCAAGGTCACCGTGGAGAAATGCATTGTGGACATCCATTTGATGCAATTCCCAATTCTTCGCAGCAGCTACAGCTAAGAAAGTCCGAACTGTGACCATTTTAGCCACGGGAGCGAACGTCTCATTATAGTCAATGCCTTCAACCTGATGATTACCAAATATGACCAGACGAGCTTTTAATCGTTCAACAGTGCCATCAGAATGATACTTGATTTTATAAACCCATCTGCACCCTAAGGCCTTTTTCCCTGGAGGTAACGGTTCCATTACCCAAGTCTGATTGTCTTCCAATGCTGCAATTTCTTTTTGCATTGCCTCTCTCCACCCTGCATCTTTCATAGCCTCTTTGAAATTACGGGGTTCAGTGCCTGCAAGTACAGCTGCAAGAAATATACGATGTCGTGCGGAAAAATGATCACAATTCACATAGTGTGCTATAGGATAAGGAGTACCTGAGGAGCTTGGAGTAGGTGAACTAGGAGTACTCGTTGCTTGTACAGTATGTGCCACATAATCTTTATGCCAACCCGGTGGACGTCGCACACGACCCCCACGATCAATGTCAAGTGAAGAAGAGCCACCCCCGCTGCTAGCAGCCCCTGCCCCCTGCCCAAGGCCGCTGCCAGCAGCTTCTGCTTGCTGCACAAAGCTGCTGCCGTGGCCAGCAGCTGCTGTCTGCTGCTCAAGACTGCTGCCACGGCCAGCAGCTTCTGCTTGGTGCTGAAGGCTGCTGCTAGCAGCGTCTGGATGCTGCCCAAGACTGCTGCCAGCAGCAGCGTTGCTGTCCAGACCAGCAGAGCCAGCCACAGCCTGGCTGCTGCCAGTGCCACCTGCCACAGGTGGGTTGTGGACTGTACTGCTAGCAGCAGCAGTCCCTGTCCTGACCTCGGCAGTGGTCTGATATTCTCTGTCACGGCTTACTTCACTCACCTCTAAAACCGCTTCCAAGTCATCCAAAAAATCAAGATCGACTCCCACACCATCCGCATTCGAATTTTCTTTGACAAAATTAGTTTCGGAGCCAGCATTCAAGGTTTTGTCACAAGCGAAAGGAAATTCGTTCTCAAAGAACTTCACATCACGTGACACAAAAATCTCACCCGTTTCAAGGTCGTATAATTTCCAACCCTTCTTACCATGAGGATATCCTAAAAACACACACCGCCGACTTCTAGGAGCAAACTTATCCCCCTTGGATTTTTGATTATGTGCAAAGCAAAGGGAGCCAAAAACACGTAACTCATCAAAACTAGGTTCTTTGTCAAATAGAATCTCATATGGTGTTTTGTTTTGTAGCAAACGAGAAGGAGTACGATTAATCAAATAAACCGCCCCAAGAATGCACTCCCCCCAAAAACCAATAGGCAAATTCCCTTGAAACATTAATGCACGTCCCACATTCAAAATATGTTGATGTTTGCGTTCAACACGTCCATTTTGTTGGGGTGTCCCAACACAAGATGTTTGAAATAAAATGCCATGTTCCGTAAAGTACGGAACCATACAATTGAACTCAGTGCCATTGTCACTTCTCACCAATTTCACAGACACACCAAATTGACGATCAATCATAGCAAAGAAAGAACAAAATGCGGAATAAACCTCGGTTTTATTATTTAATAAATAAACCCAAACACCTCTAGAATAATCATCAACCAAAGTCAAAAAATAATGTGCACCACAAGTAGAGGGAGTTTTATACGGTCCCCATAAATCACAATGAATTAATTCAAAGATACGAGTAGCTTTGCTATCACTATTTGGAAAACTATCCCTATGTTGTTTGGCTTGAGGACACACACCACAAGCTTTAGTCAAAAATTTATTTGCAGAACTACTACTAAGAGGTGGAAGCAACTTAACCACTCTATCCGACGGATGCCCAAGTCTTCTATGCCACAACTCAAATTCTGACACCGCAGGAGCTTGAACCGCACATACTGTAGGAATACGCCGAAAAAAGTAGAGTCCGTCCCTCCGTTCACCGGCTCCAATCAGGCTCCCCGAACGTTGGTCCTGTATAGCACACAAAGAATCAGTGAATCGTACAAAACAATTTGATTGATCAATCAATTTAGACACCGATATTAAATTGCATTGTAAATTGGGAACAAATAAGACATGCTCCAATGTTATAGTGTCTGCCAAAAGAACTCGACCCTCCTTCAAGGCCATAGCTTGTTCCCCATTCGGAAGTCCCACAGGTGAAGGAGAAATCAAACGAACATCCACCAAGCAATGTTCATTTCCGGTAACATGATGCGATGCCCCCGTATCAATAATCCAAGAAGACAAACACTCACCTTGCATACGGTCTTGTTGAAGAGAAGCCATATTAAGTAAAACCCGAATGTCCTCGGGTTTGAGATCTTGTAGGGAAAGATTATCCCCACTGCCAGAGGCTGCCCCTGTCGAAGCAACAACCCCTGTCACAGCATTGGCACGAGCAGACCCCTTCCCGGAAGCCGTGTTAGAAGAAGTAGCAGCAGGAGGTGTGGAAGAAGAACGAGCAGACCCCTTCCCACGCTTGAGTTCATGCCACCAGTCAGGATACCCATGAAGAACAAAGCAGCCCTCCACATCGTGCCCTGTTTTCTTGCAATGCGAGCAAAATAGCTTGGATTTATCTCGACGATCGGGTCCCTTCGAACGCCCAGCAGAGACAGCAAAAGCATGAGCATCTCTTGCTGCCTCGGTTTGTGCTCTGCCTTGAGCTATGCCCCGTGATTCTTCTTCTTGAAGCAGTGCTTGATAAGCACGAGTCAAGTCAATGGGTGGCTGCTGCGATAACAAATTGGTTCGCACAGCCGCATACTTCGAGTCATCCAAGCCAATTAGAAATTGATGCAGCACTTCCTCCTCCCTGTCTTTTGCGAATTTGCCCGCAACATTGCAAGTACAAAGCCCACATTCACAGCCATGTAAGGGTTTGAGTCTCGTGAGATCATCAAACAAGCACATCAAAGTAGTGTAATAGTCCTCAACCGACATACTACCAGTTTGTCGACAATCAGTAATTTTCGACCGTAGTTGTTGCAACCTTGGTCCATTAGAAACACAAAACCGTTGCTCCAAGTAAGTCCACAAGAGTTTTGCTTCTTCAAAATAAGGCAGTGATGCCGCTAATTTAGGTTCCATAGACCTCAAAATCCACGAGACGATCATTGAATTAACCGTCTCCCAGTCCAAGAGCTTCTTCTTTTCTGGGGGTTTCGTGATTGTACCATCAACGAATCCAAATTTTCGACGAGATCGGAGAGACAACGTGATTGCCCTCGACCAAGCCAAGTAGTTGTCGCCTTTCAAAATCACGTGAGTGATGAGGTTTCCCGGTTGATCTCCAGCACCGAGATAGAAAGGAGATGAAGGATCAAGCTTCCCGTCTTCCATGGTTGATGCGTGAGCAAGAGAAGAAAGAAAGCAAGGGTTTTAATTTTAGGTTAGGCCTGATACCATGTCAAGAATGTGTATTCTCGTGTTTGTATTGATTGTTAATGTGGTATATATACACAACCTAAGCAAGGGCCTTAAACTAAGCCCATAACTAAATACAATAAATTATATACGGGCTCAACACTACCCAAATTAAAAAAGGCGTTGAAGTCATATTAAAATAGCTAGCAAAATTTATTATTGTTTTACAATGACTATTATGTGTATGAAAATTTGTTATAATAGGAGGCCTAAAAATTGTTATTAGCACAGGGCCTTTAAATCTCTCGAGACGGCCATGAAAATAATACTGTATTTTCTTAGTTGTACCTTTACTTTATGTCTTTATATCCTACACGCATGAAAGCTAATACTTCCTTCTGTTTGATAATAATCACAACACTTTTTTTTAACAATTTTTATTTTTTATTTTTTTGAAGGGCAATATTTTTTTATTATAATTTCTCTTTCATATTAACAATTAAATATATTCTCTTTGTCAAATTAAATATATTCTCACTAATCTAATGATCTAATACAATAGTAGCCATCATTGGTTTTTTTTTTTTTTTTTTTTTTTTTTTTTAAATATATACCAACGATTTTTTTTAGTTGCAACTTTGGGGTATTATTTGAGAGATATAAAATCTTTCAAGGTTGCAACTAAAAAAATCAGAGGTAGTATATATATTCTCACTAATAATACCCTATATTATAAAATTTTGTACAACACCAAATGTTGCAATTATTGTAAAACGGAGGGAGTACAAAATAATACTATTCCCTGTCCATGCATGAAATAGGTCACATTGACCAAATCAAGTATTTATATATATTCCTCTTCTCTATTTTTCCTCAATTTTATGCTTTATTTATATTTTGTTGTGTAGGTTTCGCAGATATCAAACCCAATACCTAAATTTCATCCGCTTATAATTTTATACAGTAACATATATCCCTCTTGCAAAGGGTGAAATCGTTATTGCAGACTCGAGGATAAAGTGTTGGCTAAGAAACTTAAGAAGAAAAAATCCAAGAAATACGTAGTAAGAAATGATTGTAGATCCTCGAGGTTAAGCAAAGTAAACACAAGTAATACCCAAAAAAGTAAACACAAGTGTGTGATTAAGACACAATTTGTTTATTTTAGAAAAAGGAAAAAGACACATATTTTCTTTTTTAAATGACAGAAAAAGAACACTAATAGTTAGACAGTAAAATACAGTGTTGATAATGCAAGAGAATTTTTATACTAGTTCTACGATGAAGCAGTAGACAGTCTGTCTTTGTCAATTAGTAGAATCGTCGGTGTCATCCACCTACTACTCTTTTTCAACATCACCAATACTCTAATGATCTAATCTACCATCACCACCGTCAATAAATCACTTGAATTTATTAACAAAATGGTAAAATTAGCACGTTAGTCTAAAATAGGAAGTTAATCCATAAAAATTTATTTACTCTTTTTATATAATACTCCGTATTAAAAGTTGTAGTTCTAAATTGAATTTTTGTTAGTTTTGATAATTAGTTTATTTCTTTGTATCAATTTTTGCTAACTTTGATTACTAGTGTGTCAATTATTTTAGTTTATTAAAGTTTTTGCAAATTTGCTTTCAAAATTTTAAGGTCACATATACAATGTACTATGATACGTAATACTATTAAGTATATACATGCATTTTTTTTTTTTTCATGTGAATGACAGTCTAATGGAAAATAGGTGGGATCCACATCACCTACCTTTATTTGTTCCATGTACTTTTACACTTTTTAATAAATGGTATGCGTTTGTAAGTGCATATCATATACGTGGTACTTTGTATGAATTAATCCTTCCTCGAGTAAAGCGTAACTCAGAGAAGTATTAGGAAGTTCTTAATCTCTCACGTATTTCACATCATCATCAATTCCTATTAAGAATCACCCTTTCTATAATTAGAGAAAAGCGTTATTTCTTGAGCATATCTTTTAAATTTTAATCACTCCCCTCTCCCTCTATCTTAAAATTTAATTTAACGCAAATGGATACATGTGAGGTTCATAAGAATTTTGGGATGACACATCACTGGCTCTTAACAAGAGATACTATCTCTAATTTTAGAAGTCCCATTTGCAAACTCCAAAGTTAACACTCACATTTTTTTTTTTTTTTTTTTACTTAAGAGCCAATTTACTCCTCCTTTTGAACCCCACAAGGCCACAATATTGAGATTTTTACTATTGTGATGAATTGCTTTTTGTCGCCAAACGTTGCATGTAATAACTGAAATGCCTTTGAATTAATTTTTGTTTACTTGAATAGCTGATTCCATTCTCTTCCCCTATTCATAATTACTTGCTACCACTACCCAAGCCGCAACCACTAAACCCATCAACACCATCATCTAACACCCAAGCCACCATCATGAAAACCACCACCATGGTCGACACATTCTACGACCTTAATTTGCAACACAATTCAACTTTCCAGTTATTAGTAAAGAGATGGCAATCCACATACAATGTTACCGTACATACCATCAAATATGACACGACACGACCCACAACCATCTTTACATACAGATGATGTGAAATTTATATAACAAGCAAAAGCAATCTTAGCTCATTAACAACCTAACATTATTACAAGTATAATGTAATATGATGATAATGAGTTACCTAAATTTCCATACAAATACATATTTACCATCAATCAAAATAAAAAAAGAATGTGATTCCAACTGTCCAACCCACATGTTACAACTTATATTATAATCATAGCTCAAAATAATCAATAAATACTTGTATTTTAATTTCCCCTCTCTTACCAATCACTCCACTTCTATACTATCTTAGCACCCACCCATCTCCATCACCCCACCAGCCACTCCACCGGCTTTCTCTCTCCTCATCCTCTCACTACCGACACTCCCATTTCACCCTTCTTCTTCATTCCTTCATCAACTACCTTCACAATCCCTCCTCCCTACACCCCAGATCTCCCCTCCTCCGCCTCTCCGTCTTCGTGACGAAGTAGTAGCATATACCAGGAGTTATTCATCTATTCAATCTCATCCATCAAAAACCAACTCTCTAAAACAAATATTCAAAGTTGGGGACATAGACATCGCTTACAATGTCTATGTACGGGAGGGATCCGTGGGGTGGACCATTAGAAATAGCAGCAGATTCGGCGACTGATGATGATCGAAGCCGGAACTTACAAGACTACGACAAAGGTGCGTTATCATCACGGCAACTAGATGAAACACAGCAAAGTTGGTTGTTGGGTCCAACTGAACAAAAGAAGAAGAAAAAGTATGTGGATCTTGGGTGTATTATTGTTAGTCGTAAGATCTTTGTTTGGACTGTTGGTACTATCTTAGCTGCTGGTTTACTTGCTGGATTCATTGCACTTATTGTTAAGCTTGCTCCTCGACGCCATCATGCTGCTCCTCCTCCTGATAATTATACTCAAGCTCTTCATAAGGGTCTTATGTTCTTCAATGCGCAACGATGTATGATTCTTATCCTTTTTGTTTTAGGATTCAATTTCAGATTTGGATTGGTTGGTTTTGTTTTTTATTGGATTTTGATTATGATTTAGATTTGATTGGTTGACTGATCTTTCCTGATTTGGTATGGGATTTTAGTTGGATTATGGATAATTTCCTTGATTTAATGTGGGGGTTTTTAGCATGATCTATATGGAGGAGAGTGAATTTATGATTTTGATTAGGATTGATTATTGGGTATTGTAGTGATTGATTAGTAGGGAATCTGAGTGAATTGAGTTAAGGGATTGATCAATAGTTCTTAATTTTTTATGTTTTTTTTTTTTTGCAATTGGATTAAATAATGGCTGTGATTGGTTAAATTTTGAGTGATTTATTGTAGATCCTTTTAAAATCTTGTAGTTACTGATGGGGAATTGAAGATCCTTTTGTTGTTGTGATCATCTGATCAAAATTCGATTTTTGTTGATGATTTTTAAAGGAATATTCTGATGGCATTAGTTTTGTGATTTGTATTTCAGCTGGGAAATTGCCGAAGCACAACAATGTTTCGTGGAGGGGTAATTCGTGTTTGAATGACGGAAAGGGTGATAGTGGTAGCACTTTCAAGGACCTTAAGGGTGGTTTCTATGATGCTGGAGATGCCATCAAGTTCAACTTCCCTAAATCTTTCGCTATGACCATGTTGAGTTGGAGTGTGATCGAATATAGCGCGAAGTATGAGGCTGCAGGAGAGCTCAATCATGTCAAGGAGATAATTAAGTGGGGGACTGATTACTTTCTCAAGACCTTTAATTCATCAGCTGATTCAATCAGTATGCTTGTGTCACAGGTAGAATAATGTCTATTTGTTGCTTATTATTATTAGCTTATACTGGAATCAAGATTTCCTGTTCAAAGAAGAGTCTGTGAAATATAAAATTAAGTCATGCTGAAATATATTATGACAGGTTGGGGCAGGTGATACCTCTGGTGGGAGCACAACTCCTAATGATCATTACTGCTGGATGCGTCCAGAGGACATTGATTATCCACGACCAGTGACAACGTGTAGTAGTTGCTCGGACCTTGCTGCTGAGATGGCTGCTGCTTTGGCTTCAGCTTCTATTGTTTTCAAGGATAATAAGGCATACTCTCAGAAACTTGTGCATGGTGCTAAAACACTATACAAGTTTGCAAGAGACCAAAGAGGCAGATATAGTGAAGGCAATGAGGCTGCTACTTTCTACAATTCTACCATGTACTGGGATGAATTTGTATGGGGTGGAGCATGGTTATATTATGCCACTGGAAATAATTCTTATCTTACCATTGCAACTCATCCTAAAATGGCCAAGCATGCTGGTGCATTCTGGGGAGGCCCAGATTATGGTGTGCTAAGCTGGGATAATAAGCTTGCTGGAGCTCAAGTAAGTTCAACTGATTGTTTCTTGTATTCTTTTTTTATATACTGTTGCAAAATGGAGCTATATAGGTTTTATGAAATTAATGTAAGCTGCATTCTTTAGTTGATTTTTCACTTTATTCTAACCCTATAATAATTTACCTCATGCATTAAGATGGTATTACAACAAATAGACCCAATATATACCCATTTAGTGATACTTTAGGTGCTAACTCACCACTTCTCACGTTCATAATTCAGATTTCCATTCAGGGAATCTAAGATGCACTGATGTATTAAGCCAATTTTTGTAGTTCTTAATTCTTTTGCTAACCTCAGTTTAAGTGGCGGAAAATATGGCTGTTCCCTTATATTTGGGCCCAACTATTTCATTGAGTCAAACTAATCATATGATTCTGTTTTGATTAATTTGTCCAGACTTATATTTTACATCAGGAAACTTCATGTTATGAATAAATGATATGGCCTTTGCAGATTATGTATCTCACAAAGTAGCAATTTTTCTTTTTCAGGTGCTTCTTAGTCGTTTAAGATTGTTCTTGAGCCCTGGTTATCCTTATGAAGAAATACTCTCGGCGTTCCACAATCAGACTAACATAATTATGTGCTCGTACTTACCATATTTCAATAGCTTTAATAGAACAAAAGGTATACCATCTTTCTCTGAATTTAAAATTTTTGTTCCCTGCATTATGTTTGTCGTGTATATTAAGTCCGACATTCTTGCTCATCTTGTAGGGGGTTTGATCGAATTAACACATGGAAGACCTCAGCCTCTTCAGTATGTAGTAAATGCTGCATTCTTGGCTACCCTTTACAGTGATTATCTTGAAGCTTCTGATACACCTGGTTGGACATGTGGTCCTAATTTCTACTCAACGGATGTCTTGCGTACATTTGCCCGCACACAGGTACTTGCTTGTTTTCTTTTCATTGCGTTGAATCCTCTGATACATACAAGAACTGCTACAAAGGGATGAAACTTCAAATTCCCTTATTTATTTACATTCACTTTTCACAGATTGATTACATTCTTGGCAAAAATCCTCGGAAAATGAGCTATCTGGTCGGCTTTGGTAACCACTATCCAAAGCACGTGCACCATAGAGGTGCATCTATACCAAAGAACAAAGTTAAGTACAGCTGCAAAGGTGGTTGGAAGTGGAGGGACACTAAGAAGGCAAACCCAAACACAATAGTAGGAGCCATGGTTGCAGGTCCTGACAGCCGTGATGGGTTCCGTGATGTCCGCACAAATTACAATTACACGGAGCCTACGCTTGCAGGAAACGCAGGTTTAGTTGCTGCTCTTGTTGCCCTTTCTGGTGAGAAGAGTGTTGGAATCGACAAAAACACTATGTTCTCTGCAGTACCTCCTTTGTTCCCTAATCCTCCTCCTCCTCCCGCACCCTGGAAACCTTGAAGAGTTTACATGGGCATTATCATGGAGCTGTGTTGTTTCAGGTGCCTTTGCCTGTTGTAAGGTTGTTGTAGGGATCCCTTGGATCTAGAAGAGTACTGGAACAAGAATGCATTATTAAGGAAACGTCTGAAATGTAGATCCTTATGCTAGAGAGAAGAAATCGTACTTTAACTTCCTCGAAGATGTTGGTGAATGGTGACAGGGTGAACTAGGCTTTTTGGGAGGTTTTCTTTCTTTCTTTTTTTTTTTTTTTTTTTTTTTTTTTTTGTTGTTGTTATACTTCCGTGTATATGTATGATATATTCGTTTAATATGTATTCTTTTGAAAACAAAAAACTGAACAATGTGAAGCTGATAACATCTTTATAGCTGTCCATTGAAAGAAGTAATTCTTTTCCCCTCTGTTCAATTTGTAGCTTGTAATTATACATTGCCCGAGTATTTCAATGAACTCCAACACAATTGGTATGTACAGCAGTTTCGTGACGGTTAATTGTCAAAAAACTAGTTTATCCACAGTATACCCGTGTGCAGTGCTCTTTCTAGTGGGTTAAAGTGTTGAACAAGTCTTAAAAAATATAGTGCACACATACTTCCTCCGTTCTTGAAAGTTTAACTCATTTTGAGTCTTTGACTATGGATATTTTAAATCATAAAACTTTATATTTGAAAATTTTATAATAATGGAAAATCTAATAAGATCTCACATCATATCATATCATATAACTAATATATAAATCTAAACTTTTAGCCACCTCATGAGACATCGACACTTGGCGTTCTAACTTTTCGCCAAGTGTCGCGTCACGTTGGAAAGATTTAAATATACTTCATAAGATAAAAAAAAAAGTTAGTTTAGAATTCTTTTTGGATAAAATTGTTAGTTTAGAGTTTTATTTTCGATAAAATACCAATATTTCAGATGTATTATAATTTTACTCAAAAAAAATTATTAGATTATAATTCTAAAAAATTATCATATACATTTATTTTGGAGCGAAGGAAGTAGTTCAAAGCGTAAAACATCCATTTATATTATAATATATGCTAATCGGTTAAAATGATATACTTCACAACCTAATAAAATTTTATTACTATGTAAACCTTTCAATTAGGTTCGGGTCATAAGTCATCTCGGATTGGGTCACTTTAGGTTACAAGTCAAGAAATGTTCAACCCTTGCCTAAAGTTTTGGGTTTGGGTCAATCCAACGGGCTTTGAACATTTCCACCAATATTATTATTAGTCATTACATGTCTACTAGATAGCAAATTGTCACAAAACCACATCAATTCCTAATAACTAATTTTGTATCAATGATATATTTTATAATTTGATATATAGATTATCTTAAAATTTAATAAACGACCCTGGCATCGCACAGGACACAAAACTAGTAACTAATATAAAGCTAAACTTTTAGCCAGCCCACGAGATGACACTTGTCATTCTAACTTTTCGCCATGTGTCGCGCCATGTTAGATAGATTTAGGTAGCCTTTATAGGATAAAAGAGTTAGTTTAGAATACTATTCTCAATCAAATTTGGTTAGAATTTTAAAATAAAATTGTTAATCTACAGTTTTATTTTCGATAAAATACTAATATTTCATATGTCCAAATTAAATTATAATTTTATTCAAAAAAAAAAAAGATTATAACTCTCAATATTCTCATATAAATTGATTTTATATATTAATAATATTTTTTGAAGCGAAAGAAGTTGTTCAAAATGTACAACATCCATTTATAATATATTCTAATCAATTAAAATAATATACTTCACAATCTAGTATGATTTTATTATTGTATGTAGACCTTACAATCGAGTAGGATTTCGAGTCATTTCGGATCGGGTCTCTTCAGGTTACGGATTAATAAATGTTCAACCCCACCCCAGAGTTTTGGGTTTGGGTTAACCCAATAGACTTACAACAATTTTTTTTAATTAATTTATTTTTTGCTAATTTTTAGAAATTTCTAATATTTTATCCCTACTTTCCTATTTTATTTTTTTTATGTATTAAATCGAACATTTTCACCAATATTTTATTAGTCATTACATGCCTAGCTAATACATAGTTTAAATCGTCATAAAAGCTCATCGATTCCTAACTAATTTTGTACCAATGATATAATTTAAAAGTTGCCAAGTGTCGCGCCATATAGGAAGGATAAAAAAAGTGGATATATTTGGATAGTTTTTTTAAAAGTAAAATGTTAATTTAGAGTTTATTTTCAATAAAATTTGGATAGATTTTTAGGATAATATTAATAGTTTAGAGCTTTATTTTCGATTAAATTTCAATACTTTTAGGATAAATTAAATTATACAAGTAAATTTCAATAAGTATTTTATGAATTCGTTAACTTTTCACCAATAATAAGGTAGTGTCACTCACGACAAATAAGCATTAATGGACATACATTAATTGACACATATAATGTTAAGTCAACGAAATATAATATTAGACGAAATAAATTCAAAATAAGAAAAAGCTAGGGTAGGTTGCCAAGCTAAATTTGACCGACAAATTAGCAATATAGTGGTGGATATTGGAGTGCTTGGCCACGAGACATTTGAGGCAGAAATGAGGTTTCTTGCAAGAGGGTTTATCATTTGAATGTTTTTTTTTTTTTTTTTTTTTTTTTTTTTTTTTTTTTTAATTTTATTTTTTTTAGCAAAAATGTGTATAATTTGTGAGTTAGGGAACCTAAATACTAATTTATTTATTTATTTATTTTTGAAACCAGAACGTAGATTAATAATTTAATTACAATCTATTTTAACTTTATTTAATATGATCTTTAATTTTAAACTTATTTAGAAAGAATCTCATATATAAAGTGTATATTTCTATAATATATATCACAATCTTACATAAAATCAATGGTATTGTACGTTAAAATATCCTAAATTAAAAGGGATATATACCTTTTACATAACACTGTTTGTATTAATGATATGTTTTAAAATTTGACATATAGATAAAATAAAATTTATCTTGAAATTGAATAAACAATTCGGGCATCGCAAGGGGCACAAAACTAGTACTAATTTATTTCAATTGTATAAATCATAGAATATGGTCAAGTACAATGCTTTCCAACGAAAATGATTGTAACACCCCCGATTTACTAATTAATAATAAACAAGAATTAAAGGAAAAATATACAACCTTTGAATAAAATTGCGGAAGCATACACTTAAATCGGAGGTACTACCATCACACTCAACAACTTGTCAAGTGTTAAGGTTTACAAAATCCCAATAATAAAACTCATAAACTAGGTGAGCTATTTATACAACTTTACAAACTCATTATAGCATACTAATCGAAACACTTGAACTCCTTTAGGTACGATAACTTGATCAACCTGCTTAAGCAATCTTGACTGCTCACCATTAAGGACAAATTCCAAAATAGATCGTCGCAGGGCCACCATAAGAAAAAGACATGGCCGCAAACACAAGTAGCACAACAAAACAACACACACGTCAGCAAAAAGCTGAGTAATCATCACATATCAGACTATAGAGAATAATAGAATAATAGAATAATCAACATTACTATCTCAATTAAACAATGTAATACAATACTACATTACACATTGTACTCTGAAAATAACCTTTGTCAACTCAACCTCAAATAATAATACAATCCCTCACTCAATTAACTCATAACCAATAAGTGTGCCATGCTCTTTGTTTTATACCTAGCCTTGGACATGAAAAATTCGAACAACAAACCAACAAGTATAAAAACTTGAATACTCTCAACAAGTATAAACACATATGGGTCAATTCCCACAGTAGGGGCCCATAGAAAAATAATAATGATTGTACCTCATTCTTAACTCATGATTATCATCCTCTTACCAACATGTCAAGGACTAAGGTATATAACGCCGAGCCTCAAACCAAGAACAAAATAATATGCTCATCCTTTTGATCTCATACATTGATCAAATAATTTTTCACATGATAATAAATAATATCTCAACAATGGCACATATTCCCAAATAATATAACAATTCAAACTCTATTCAATCCTAATATATCTCAACTCTTATAGAGCAATTAAACTAATACCCAAATATAATTAACTCACAACCCAAAAATAACACTCTGCATTAACAACCCTAAAATCTCAAAACAATACTCCCTATAGAAACAACATTAAAAACCCTAGAAAATATAACACAAACAATTAATACGACAATTAAATCATATAATACAATACATACACAACTAATCACACATATATATATATATATATATATATATATATATATATATATATATATATATATATATATATATATATATATATATATATATATAAATTAAACAAATCATAAAATTACTTACAATAAAACGAAGTACCATCAATAAAAACAATAACCTATAATCAAACAATTCCAAGAATTAAAATGGTGTGATTTCATATAATAATAATAAAAAAAAATAAATAATACAAACATCTCCAAATTGATATAGTGTGATTACCTTTCAACGAACTTACAAAAGGGACGAAATAGCTCGGCAACAATACTAATCAAGGCTGTCAATCAACATATAGACCAATGTGATGTTGGAGATTATAGAATAAACCAAAAACATTAAAAAAAAAGTCAAATTTGGGTTTATTGATTTATAAAACTAGCGTATAAGCAAATAGGATATAAATACTACAGGGTTAATAAATCTAGCGTTTGATGTTTGTTTTAATAAAATAATAATGTAGGGTTAAAGGATATAAATACTTTATCATAAAAAGATTCTGACCAACATAAGAAATATATTTTAGAATTTTATCAAATATGATAAGAAAATAAAATTTTAAAGTATACCACCCTAATTTTGTAATTTGTAAAAAAATAAAATACACTGGTATTACAAGGATGATTGTTGCTTCCTCTTCTAATGAGCTTATTCAGGGGCAAGGTAGGTGTTTTTGCTAACCATGTTCTGCAAGTTGAAGCAAACGAGTTGTCTTCATGCCATCATATTGATTATTCGTAATGGCTATCGAATAGTTTGTGTGGCCACATATTCTACTCTTTTGGTCACATGCAAGCTTGGCTGAATCTGATTAAAATCATTGCTACTAAAGCTAGTGTAATACTTCGTACTACTCGTATGTTAGAGTCCTTAATAGGAGATATACAGCCTTTTGCCCTTCTGTGTTCACTTAAAGCTTTATAGCATTTGATTTTACTCAATATCATCCTTTAGAAATACATAAGCTTATGTATGGATCCGGTTAATAACGGATCAAAATACTGTAAAATAAGGTGCCTAGGTCTAGCAAACCATTCATTGTCAAATTTCCGAGCACGATTTTCAAAGTCATGTGTTGCGTCAGTGTGCAACTTTCAAAACTGTGAGCGGATGTGAAGCGCAACTTCAAAAGTCGCGTGTAGAAGATCTTTAAAATTATACAATAAACTTTACAGAATTTGGATAAAATTAGGCAAGTGTCGTGCGCTACTCTTAAACTCATGTGCACCTGCCGAGCGCGATTATGGATCTCACACGCAGCTTTATAACTACGCGCGTATTTCTTGTGTGTGGCAACTGATTCATCCTTAATTAAATCCTAATTATTATATTTATCAACATGTACACTCCTAAACTTAGTCGACAGATAGACACGAAATAACCCAAGAATCTTAAAAGAGTTCTATCTCGCATCAAAGGAAACCCTTGCGGGTTAGGGCTTAAAGGGGACAATATCTGTCAATAGGCTTATATTAACATGAGATTTTACAGATGGTATCAGAGCAATGACCCATTTTGGTGTCTTGTGTGCCTTCGGGACGTAGGTCCCTTAGAGGAGGGGAGAAGATGCCCATGACTTTCCTACGTCGGACGTTGAGGAGTATGAAGTCTTACTTATATAGGGGGTTGATAATACCTCAGCGTAATAGAGCCTTTTTGGGTAGGAAATATGTCCTGCATCAACCAAAGCAAATCCTTGTGGAATAGGGTTTAGAGAAGACAATATCTATTATCGGGCTCATGTTACCTAGGGGTGTTACATTATGATATATTTCTTATCCTTCTTTTTCCTTAAACTTTTAACCTTTAATCAAGTTTTTCTTACCTAATCATTGAAATCACATAATACAAAGAGTCAATAGGTGCTAGGCAATGGTCTAGCTAGGGGTGTTATTAACGAGTCTGCTCATGAACTGCTCGAGACTCGACTCGGTTAAAGCTAAGTATAGACTTGAGTGTGCTCGACTCGAACTAGATTAGATTCAGCTCCAACAAACACAAGTTCTTTTTTTTTTTTTGAAATAAATTAATTATTAACATAAACTTTGTTTCATATTTAGAACTTAGGATTTAAAATCAATCTTCAAAACTATAGTGGCATTCTCGCTGAGTGTTGGAGGTTGCGTTTATGACATTTGTTGTTGCTTATGTAGAAGAAAAACTAACTAATAAAAAGGAAGGAAATAGTCCCTCATCAAAAGATAGGAGTTGTTTCGGGGGTTTTTGTGTCCCTTGGGAGAGTTACAACTCGAAGACTGGATTCGACAAAGACACCTGTACTTGCAAAAAAAACGGAGCTCCGAATGGTCGGAGGTCCGCCTCCGAAGATTAAGTTAGTACGGAATCGAAGTAAAGCGTGCGGAAAGTAAGTTATCTGCTCAGATTCCGAGCTCAGGTGTTCTCTGTTTTAGAGAGCAATAAATGCCTTAATGATTGAGATGTAAAGTTCGAGGTGTCAAAGTTGTCCCAATTATTGGGGGAATCCCTATTTATAGGGTCCTAGAAAAACGTGCCCTACCTTAGGGTTTGTTGACCTAGGGATTAGGGCAACGCCGTTTTACGGCACCCCTTGGGATTTGGGCCTTGAAGGCTGCCATTCCCAGGGGGCATATCTAAGTGACACGTGTCGCCCATCTGGGAAGTCCATTTGGACACCTCCCAGAACGACACGTGTCATTCTCTCATTGGTCCACTTGGGGGTATTAAATACCCCAAATCATTTGCCCCTCACAAGCGCGACGTGGCATGCCACGTGACGCCTTTGACAGGTGTCAGCCTTTTATAGACCGAATTATTACTTTTTACTATTGAGGAGAATCAAGGGTTTTACCTTAGGTTTTAACCCCTTCTATAAATAAGAGTTGACTTCCCTTGGATTCACACTTACGTGAATCTTTGGGAGAATCTTGAATCTCTGAATTTCAAAGACTTTGACTTCTTCAGCATCCGACACTCGACCAACCATCCGCATGTTCCAGCAGACTTAAAGACCAAGCGCCTCTAGTACCTTGTTCTAAGGTAACCGCCTTATCCCCTCTTTGCTTTATTTTTGCATTTTTCTTTTTCAAAAATGGTTTCCCAAACGCACCCGGCACGACCTAGATTAACGATCAGCCGGTCACCGGGGACGGCTGAATTTAGAACTAGGAGTGTCGAATGCTCGTTCGAGGACTCCCCTTTGAGAACTTCTCCAAATCCGACCGTGTTTGTGCCCCTGCAGGACACCATGGGAAGAACAAAGCAGACCAGTCGGACGTATAGGACGGATGGTTCCTAGTACCATTCGGAGAGTTCGATAGTCTATTTTGAAGGCTCCATTAGGGTGCCTTTCTCTGAGGTTCGCCGGGACCCTCTAAGCACTGTTAGTTCCCCGAGCTCCTCAATTTTGGAGGAGTCGGATGATGAACAACAAACCCCCGGGCCGAGTGAATCGGTGCCGGATGTTGAGATGGAGGAGGACACTGTTGGCACCAGCCGGCAGGCCCCCAGCTCTGAGGAGAAATCTGATGATGACTCTGAGTCATCATCTTCTGACAGCGCCTCCGTTGACTCGGAGGAGGCTCGGTCCAAACTCGCGGATGCCCGAGAATCCCTCTCAGTTAAAATGGGAGAGGGCTGGGCGGAGCCGTCTGCTTTGCGGCGAAAGGAGCGTGCCCCAAATTTTTTGCACATCGCCGAGAGTAGGTGGAAAACAATGACGGCTGAACTCGGCAAATTTCTTTCAACCCATGTCATGGGACATGGTTACCTGTTGTCCGTGCCGGATGGTGAGGACATGGTCGCCTGGCCAGAGAAGGCCAGCTATGGTAACCAGTGCTTTGGATGCTACGAGGCGTCCATTCAGGCTGGACTACACTTCCCTCTCCATCCGGCCGTGGAGAGAATTTTGGAAGGATACCAGCTGGTTATCTGACAACTAGCCCCCAATTCTTAGGTTAACATCTTGGGCTATGTTGCCGCCTGTGAGATGCTGGAGGTGGAGCCCAGCTTCGAGGCGTTTGCTCACATGCATTACTTGAGCAAGACTCCACACGCAAGCAGGGCCGACTGGTTTACTCTGACCAGCTTGAAAGGCTACATGATGACTCTGGGGAAGGAGAATAAATGGAAAGACTGAAGGTCTAAGTTTAATATCGTCTCCTCCCCAGACTTCTAAAGAAACAGGCGGTACAACTGCTGGAACAAGGAGCCGCCCTTCCTTGCTAGGAAGAAAGCCCTGCCGCCTGTCCCAAGGTGAGTGTAGGAGGAGATTTTGGATCGGGGCCTGTTTTCAGTGGCCTTCCGAACCAATGAGGAGACTGGGGTTAAGGAGGTAATCCCCCAGAGCTACATTCCCCTCTTCGAGTGGCTCTCGGACGGGACATACTTGGTCGCTTGTGGCCTTAGCTCTGAGAAGCCGAGAGGTAGTAGGCCGCATGCATTTACGTTACTTAGCTGCTCATAATGATTATTATCTTTGTCTGAGTTTCTAACTCCTTTTCTTTATTGTGCAGACATAGCAATGTCAAAGGTTCCTTCTCACAAGAAGTAGGCTGTTCACTCTGCAACCTTTTATTGTTCGAACATCCTGGGCAAGCGGACGAACGAGGAGAAGCCGCCAAGCGACACTCCCCATGTGAATAATGTTTCTTTTATTTTGGCTTATCAAAATTTTGTTGAAGTCGCAACTAACACGTGAACTTTTTGCAGGGTGGCTCGACCAAGCCTCATCCCTCTCAACAGCCGGACCCTAAGCTGCAAAAGCAGTCGGGTGGTGACAGTCGGCAAACACTGAAAGCACATCGCCAATAAACCAAGGAAGGGGACCGACGCCTCCACCCCTATCCAGACACCAACGAAGCCGGATACTCAGCAAAGAGTATCGAAGAGTGGCAAGCCACACACTACTGCTATCGGCTCAGCAGCAAGTGGCAGCGATGCCGCAGGGGAGGAGGAGGGTAATACATTCGGCCATACTCCACTTATTTTGTCAGATAACATTGGTCGCAAACGCAACTGTCTTTCCAAAATTCTTACTTAGCTTATTTTGCTCATTTTGACAGAGGTTCCAGTGAGGCCGAATGTCCTACAGATGGCCAAGCAGATGCTCAGGACGCTTGATCCTGATGACAAGGCGTCTGTTAAAGGAGTCGGGATCCTCGATCTAGACGCCATACTGGCGCTTCTTTGCGAGGTACGACTTGTGTCTTTTGACTTGAGTAATGATTTGGCCGAATGTTTTCTAATTTCTTCTTTTTGCTTTGGCCGAATGCAGGCTATGCTGCGTGTGAGTGGTCTTAAAAAGCCACTCAACGACAAGACCAAAGAGGTAAAGGCAACAAATGCTCGGGCCGCCTCTTCCTTAGACAAAGCTCAGTTTGAGATTGCCCAAAATGAGATTCTGACACTTGATATGATGTATTCCAAGGCGTCGACCAATCTGCAAGTCCAGCAGAATTTAGATGCGGCGAAGAGGCGAATCACTGAACTCCAAAATGAGGTTAAGGGTCTCAAGGAGAAGTTGAAGCCCCTCAAGGAAGCGCAGGACAAGGCTGACCACCTGGAGGGTCAGGTAAAAAAACTCAAGGGTCGGCTGCATAACCAGGAAACTCAGCTCAAGGCCAAGTATAAGTCCTTGGCTGAGGAGGAGAAAACGGCCTTGGTCAAGCAAATGATGGAAGATAATGAAGCCATCATGCGTGCGGCCTGGGAAGCATTGCATCCGTCCGCCGACTATTAGATTTGGAAAGCCAAGTTTGATGCGGCGAATGATGAGTTTAATGCTCGACTCATGCGGGAAGCGAAGGAGGCGGCGGCGGCCAATGTCAGCAATGAGGGGTCCGACTCCCCAGATGATTCGTCCTCCGGGGACGAGGGGGATTAGGAGAAGGAGGAAGAGAAAAAGGAAGAGCAGTCGCCAGAGGACAAGGCCGCTGCCAATGCTGAGAACCTCCCCTGCTCTTTTAAGCTTTTAGGTATCACTTTCTGCGGCCGAATGGCCAAGTATTTTCTTTTCCGTCCTGAGTGCCGAGTATTTTGTGTATTCATTACCGACCAAGGGGTCGGGTAATTTGACAGTTCCTGGCATGGCCAGTTAACATTTACAGTCGTTAGTTTTGACGGCTGTTTCTTTTATGAAGCATCCGGTTGTTCGACCTTTTTCTATTTACATTGGTGCTTATGCTTTAAAATTTTTAAAGCTTTCGATTTTTTATGCATAGAATTTCTGGCTAAGTATTTTTAACATGTATACTATGCGAATGTCCTTGCCCCTGGCCGGATGTCGGTTGGTTTTGAAAAAATGGATTGATTGACTTAGAAATTATTGATACTTTAAAGAGTATGCATGGTTTCTAAGTCAATCAATCACTATGGTGATTGCCCCAAACCAAGAGACAGACGGCCATGCAGAACAGACGGATTTAATAACTTGAATGCATCCGGCCAAAGGCCTCATAAGATATAGTTAAGCCACTAAGTTTTTTGACAGCTTATTTTTTGAGAAAATAATTGTCCGCCTGTCTTGCCCCAAAGCAAGAACAGGCGGTGGAATAGCTTCTAAAATGAAACAGTAGCCGCCTTCCGCCTGTACTAGAACAGTCCAAAAAACTCCATGCCTTTTAGATTTCAAGTTAGATAAGATCAAACAACTGCGAGCGTTGCCTTAACGCATTCGGTAGGGCCGCTTGTTTTTGTTCATAGAGCAATGTGCCACCCAAATGGGAGATGCTTCTCTTCGACGAATTCGCCCGAATGGACGTCGCCGGTTGTCTGACTCATGTTGGAGCAGACAGTCGTACTCATGTTGGAGAAGACGGTTGTTTAAATAGATTATATCTAGCCATTGGCCTCTTTTGAGAAAATAGATAGCTGCTAAGTATATATTACTTGTAAAAGTTGAATAATGTTAGGGACAACTGCTTTGGTGCGGTCGACACTTTTAGCCAGGTTTGGGGCGTCTGCTGTTGGGGCAGACGGTCCCTTTATGAGACATTTAAACAACGTATTAAGCAAGTAAGGCCATCTGCACATTGTGCAGGCGGTGTTCAAACATCTATAGAAGCTTAAGGTTGGTCCGTCTGCACTTTGTGCAGGCGGTGCTGTAATAAAATTTGAGCGGGGTCCGTCTGCACATTGTGCAGGTGGCATCCTACTAAAGTTGTGAGCTTGGTATGTCTGTACATTGTGCAGGCGATACTCTAAAAAAATTCGAGCTTGGTCTGCCTGCACATTGTGCAGGCGATACTCTAATAAGATTTGAGCAGGGTCCGTCTGCACATTGTGCAGGCGGCGCTCTAATAGTATATGTAAAAGAAAAGTCTGAAAATGAAGGCAGATTTTCATTAACAAGTCAAAAATTAACAAAATTTCAGAAGTAGTACTTTTTCAAGTTATCCACATTCCAAGTTCTGGGTAGCTGCCTGCCGTCTGGTGTCTCCAGACGGTAGGTGCCGCATCTTACTTCTTCATATATCCGGTAGGGGCCTTCCCAATTTGGGGTTAGCTTTCCCTACTCATTCGCCCTACCGACTGCCTCCATTTTCCGTAGCACAAAGTCCCCAACTTTCAAAGGGCGCTTGTGTACTCTCTTATTGTAGGATCTAATCATTCTCAGGCGGTAAATCTCATGGCGCAAGGCGGCATTGCCCCTGCGCTTTGGGAGTGAGTCCAATGCCAGCCGCATGGCCTCCCAATTTGCCTCTTTGTCATACAACATGATTCGAAGAGTCGGCTCATAGTGTTCAATGGGTAAGACGGCCTCTGCCCCATACACCATGAGAAACGGGGTTTCTCCAGTTCCCCCTTTTGCAGTTGTTCTGATGGCCCATAGGACGTGTGGTAATTCATCCGCCCATAGGCCGCCAGCTCTTTCAATTTTCTTTCATATGAAGCCTTGCACATGCGGATGCTGGCTAGCAGGGCTTCATATTCGGCCTCATTATTTGAGGCTTGGAACTTGAACCGTAGTGCATATTCATACTTGTCCCCTCAGGGGACTGACAAATTACGCCTGCACCACAGCCGTTCATAATGGAGCTCCCGTCCACATATATTTTCCAAACCTGATCAATATTATCCGGCTCAACCGGCCTTGTCATTTCGACAATAAAGTCGACAAATGCTTGCCCCTTTATTGTCTGCCTTGGTTCGAAAGTGATTTCCAGACCCTGCAACTCAATAGCCCATTTGAGCATTCTGCTAGAGGATTCTAGAGTCGTCATAGGCCGCTTGATCGATTGGTCAGTGTAGACCACAACTGGATGTGCCAAGAAGTAAGGCTTTAACTTCTTGACAGCCATGTAAAGAGCGAGGCTACATTTTTCGGCTATGGGGTACCGAAGCTCTGAGTTCCTAAGAACATGACTAATAAAGTAGGCCGGGAACTGGATGTCGTCTCTTTCAGCTAAGAGAACAGCGCTGAGGACATGATCTGAGACGGCCAGATACATATAGAGCGTCTCTTTGGGCAGAGGGCTAACCAGCCTTGGAAAAGAGTGCAGATGTGCTTTTAGCTTCTAAAGGGCCACCTCAGCATCATCCCCCCATTCAAATCTAGCCTTCTTCCTGATCGCCTGGAAGAAGTAGATGTTGGGGTTTGGTGAGTCCGACTCACCGCGGAAACAACCCCTCCCAAGGAACCACTCGCAATAATTAAAATCACAAAGCATAAATAAATATTAACAAAGAAAAGATAACGAATCTTACCCTCGAAGCGAGCTTCGCCTAAAACCCGGGGCTCTTACTTGAAAGCTACTAGCACGTCAAGCGCCGCGCCTCCAACGGTATCCACCCACAAATGGGCGAACACAACTTTAAGGTCTACTACCTTGGGGTTAGCAAGGTCCGACCCAAACCCGAGTGTTATGTGAGTTTAAGAGTTTTCCCAAAATTATGGAATGCTCTTTCTAACTCCCACTCAAGCATCATTCCCAATGCCCATACTTGGGTATTTATAGGAAATGATGGGAGTATCATTTACTCTCCCATCAATGTGGGATAGTATGATTTTTCCATTTTATTTTAAAGCTAAAATAAAATAAATAATCAAGCTAGTAATAAATCAACAAGTGGCAAGCTCATGTGAGTGGTTAGGTGAGGACCACTTGGAGGAGGGGGGGGACCAAACTTGCTCCCCACTCCCTCTCCCTTAGCCGTCCACCTCACACCACACACACTCAAGGACCACAAGCCACATGGCACCCACCCTTGGGCACCAAGGCAGCCAAGGTGGGCTGCCATGTGCTGCTGTCCGTGGCAGCTACGAGCACCGCAAGCCCAGCAGGCCCAGCACTCGCATGCGGGCTGCTAGGCGCTGCTGCCCAGCACGCCCAGCATGCTTGTGCGGGCTGCTGTGGCTTCGTGCCTTGGCCTCGCTGCTAGCAAGCAATGGCTCTCGCCATGCTGGTGCTAGCTGGCGCGCTTAGCGTGCTAGCTGCTGCAGCTTGTTGCGGCATGGCTTCCTAGCCAATGTGCGCACAAGGCTGTGCCTAGCATGCTAGCACGCACTAGGCAGCGCCTAGCTTTGCGATGCTAGCATGGGTGCGCTAGCACGCACCAGCCAGCCTAGGCTCGGCTTGGTGCGCATGCTAGCCACCATGCTAGGCCATACGCCCTTAGCACTCGGTTTGCTAGGGCATTCCGATGCTAGGGGTATTTTGGTCTTTTGTTGATTTATTACTATTTCTCGTCTTGTCTTTCACTATTTTTCGACTAGACTTCCGACGCTCGGTTTCGACGCTCTAAGCTTGAATTACCGACGTCTAAATATTTAACACTCAGGCGACGAATTAATTTCTTCCGAATTAATTCGTCGAGTTGGTTCACATATATTTTCTTGGGTGTGACCCGAAGGGTTCAGTCAAGATTAAGCTGTAATATTAATTATATTAATATTACTGATCGGAAGCGGCCTCCACCCAGGCATTCCGATCACTTGACCTTACTGAATATATTAGCTTCCTAATAATTCTGAACCCGCTATCAGAATAATACGCTTGTTCGAAGGACACCATTCCTTTCAATCTCCCACTTGTCCTTTCGGACAAGTGTGCAGTTAGTGTATAGCCCTTATCCTATGTCTCTTCATGTCTCTTCATGAACTACAGAGTAAGATTACTAGTCATCTCTGTTACGTCCAGAAGTGTTTCTCGAAATCCGAGTTTGACTATCAATAAGCAGATGATTTCTAAAATCCATCTGAGCACGGCCATGCATTTTTCACAGTCTCGCTTTTCGAGAGGCCTTGTAAACAACAAGACATGTTCCCTATTGTTAGTAGGGGGACATTTCTAGTCTTGTAATGTAGCTTCTCTTACTAAGAGGACTCACCCGCCCGATATCTGTCGTTATAATCCCCAGTTACGGCAGACGTTTGGCGGATACCAAAGCGGACCAGTACTCAAACAAGAGATCTCCCACTACTCATGGTCAAAGGAAAAGAGTTCCGATAGTAATAATGAGAAAATACTTATGACGATTTTTAATCTCTTAAAGCATCCTCATAGGTCTGTCCAGTATGGTTCTAAACCAATACTTGTGCAAATGATTTGTATCCTCATAGCACAAGAAACGGTGCTACAAATCATACTACACACTAATCTCTGATGGTCATTATTCGTCCACAAAATACGACCTTGATTAGGGATAATTTTCGATTAAAATATTCAACATTCACTTAATAGGTGTTTCTTTATCCAAGCCATTGACTTGATACCCTATTTTGAATATTTATTAAAATCAAATGGACTCATTATTTAATTCTAAACCACAATTAAAAAGAGAAGGAGTGATTTAAATTGCATGAAAATTTTAATTACTCCAAAAAACTGAATGGTTCATCATAGTGTTTTACATCAACATTATTCAAAATTTGATTAAAACACTATAAATGGAATTCAAAGCCAGTTCGTAACATGCTTGATTCCCATTGCCTCAATGTGTTTGTTGTGCTTCACTTGAGACAGAGGTTTAGTTAGTGGATCGGCTACATTATCATCCGTTCCAACTTTACAAATTCTGATTTCACCTTCTGACTTCCATTCCCGAATCATATGAAATCGCCTCTGGACATGTTTGACCATCTGATGTTCTCGTGGCTCTCTAGCCTGAGCAATAGCTCCATTGTTGTCACAATAGAGGTCTACTGGACCCTTGATCGAGGGTACAACACCAAGTTCATCAATGAACTTGCGAATCCAAACTGCCTCCTTGGCTGCCTCAGATGCTGCCAAGTACTCGGCTTCAGTTGTAGAATCAGCGGTTGTGCTTTGCTTTGCACTCTTCCAACTAAACGCTCCTCCATTGAGACAGAATATGTATCCTGATTGCGACTTGAAGTCGTCTCTGTCTGTTTGGAAGCTTGCGTCGGTATATCCCTCAACAACCAATTCATCTTTACCACCATAGACCAGGAATTTATCCTTGTTCCTTTTCAGGTACTTCAGAATATTCTTGGCCGCAGTCCAATGCGCCTCTCCTGGGTCTGATTGGTATCGGCTCGTAGCACTCAAGGCATACGATACATCCGGCCTAGTACATATCATGGCATACATGATCGATCTGATAAGCGAAGCATACATAATTCGACTCATCCTTTCTCGCTCATCAGGTGTCTTTGGACACTGCTTCTTGCTTAAGGTTATGCCATGTGACATGGGTAGGTGCCCTCTCTTAGCTCCTTCCATTTGGAATCGAGCCAGTACCTTATCGATATAAGTACTCTGACTCATTCCAATCATCCTTTTTGATCTATCCCTATAGATCTTGATGCCTAATATGTACTGAGCTTCTCCCAAGTCTTTCATTGAAAAACATTTCCCGAGCCAAGTCTTTACAGACTCCAGCAATGGAATGCTATTTCCAATAAGCAAATGTCATCGACATATAAGACTAGGAAGGCGATGTCACTCCCACTGACTTTCTTGTAGACACAAGACTCATCTGGATTCTTGATAAAACCAAACTTACTGATGGCTTCATCAAATCGCAGATTCCAACTTCTGCTTGCTTGCGTTAGTCCATAAATGGACTTCTTAAGCTTGCATACCTTCTTAGGATTATTCTGGTCGACAAAACCTTCAGGCTGTGTCATATACACAGTTTCTTCCAAAATCCCATTGAGGAAGGCGGTTTTGACGTCCATCTGCCATATTTCATAATTGTAATATGTAGAAATCGCTAGAAGAATTCGAACGGACTTAAGCATGGCAACTGGAGAAAAGGTTTCATCATCATCAACGCCGTGAATTTGCCTGTAACCTTCTGCTACCAGCCTTGCTTTGTAAATAAATACATTTCCATCTTTGTCGGTTTTCATCTTGAAAATCCATTTACATCCGATAGGTGTGTAACCTACGAGTAAATCAACCAAGTCCCATACTTGATTTTCAAACATGGAGTCCATTTCGGATTTCATGGCCTCTTGCCATTTTGCAGAGTCAGGGCTCGTCATAGCTTGCTTGTAGGTTGTCGGCTCATCTCCATCCACTACTAGGATGTCCTGATCTTTGGTTAATACAACACCGAGATACCTGTCAGGTTGAGATCTTGGCCGAGTCGACCTACGTAGGGCAATGGACTGAGCATTTAGATTGTCAGTTTGACTTTGCATATTTTGAGTTTGACCAACGTCAACAGCTGCTTGGTAAGCACTTTGATTGTCAACTTGTCCTTGTTGCTCGTCCTCTCGAACTTCGTCGAGTTCGATTTTCCTCCCACTTGTCATTTTGGAGAGATGTTCCTTCTCCAAAAAGACACCATCACGAGCAACAAACACTTTGTTCTCGGATTTGTTGTAGAAGTAATACCCTTTGGTTTCTTTTGGATAACCCACAAAGTAAACCTTATTAGATTTTGGATGAAGTTTGTCAGAATTGAGTTTCTTGACATATGCTTCGTATCCCCAAATCTTGAGAAAAGACAACCTTGGCGGTTTATTAGTCCATAATTCATATGGAGTCTTTTCCACTGCTTTTGATGGAGCACGATTCAGTGTGAGTGCCGCAGTTAAAAGTGCATGTCCCTAGAAAGAGATTGGAAGTTCACTAAGACCCATAGTCGATCGGACCATGTCTAACAGGGTTCGATTCCTCCTTTCAGATACTCCATTCCACTGAGGAGTTCCTGGAGGTGTCAACTCTGAAAGTATTCCATGTTCTTTCAGATGGTCATCAAACTCTTAGCTCAAATATTCGCCACCTCGATCCGATCGAAGTGCCTTGATTTTCTTGCTGAGTTGGTTTTCAACTTCTTTATGAAATTCTTTGAATTTATCAAACGATTCAGATTTGTGCGACATTAGATAGACATAACCATATCAACTAAAGTCGTCCGTGAAGGTTATGAAATACCGATAACCACTTCTTGCGGGTGTACTCATTGGTACCACATACTTCGGTGTGTATAAGTCCCAATAAGTCACCGGCCCTTTCTCCTAACTTGGAGAATGGTTGCTTTATCATCTTGCCTAATAAACATCCTTCGCAATTCTCAAAGGATCCTAAATCAAATGAGTCAAGAATACCTTCTTGTAGAAGTTTCTTGATGCGTTTGATGTTAATGTGGCCAAGGCGACAATGCCACAAGTAAGTTTGACTAGACTGTGTAGTCTTAGCTTTCTTTGCAGGATTATTAACGTTATAAATTTCTTTGTCTAGAGATAACACATAAAGACCATTTTCTGAATGTGCCGTAACATATAAAACATTATCGAGATAAAATGAACATGTTTGGTCTTTAACTCGAAATTCAAAACCTTTGGCGTCCAACGCCAATATTGAAATGATGTTTTTGGTAATGTTGGGAAAACAATAAACATTGTCAAGTTCCAAAACTAGCCCCGTGGGCAAAGACAAACTAAGAGATCCTACAGAAATAGCACCAATCCTTGCTCCATTTACTACCCGGAGCTCGATCTCTCCCTTCGCTAGCTTCCTAGTGTTCCTTAGTGCCTGTGAATTGGAACAAAGGTGTGAGCCACATCCGGTATCTAATATCCATGAAGCCGAGCTAGTGAAGTTAAAGTCTATAACATAAATACCTGATGTAGAAGCAACGGTTCCGTTGTTCTTATCTTCCTTGAATTTGAGGCAGTCTCTCTTCCAATGTCCCTTCTTCTTGCAATAGAAGCATTCGGAATCAGACTTAGAAGATGCTACCTTTTTCTCCTTGTTGTCTTTGGTAGCTTTCGGCTTAGGCGGAAAGTTCTTCTTCCCTTTCCCCTTGAAGCCCTTCTTCTTTTTGCCCGCCCTTTTGAACGGCTTACCCTTCTTAATCATGAGCATATCATGCTTTCCCTCATCCTTGAGCGTTTTCTCGGCTTGCTTCAACATCCCATGAAGCTCGGTGAGGGTTTTCTCCATGCTATGCATGTTGTAGTTCATCTTGAACTGATCATAGCCTTTGTGAAGGGAATGGAGAATTATGTCAATAGCCATTTCGGTTGAATACCCCGCATCGAGCCTTGCCATGTTCTCAAATAATCCGATCATTTTGAGCACATGTGGGCTGACTGGCTCTCCTTTCTTGAGCTTAGTCTCAAGGATCTGCCAGTGGGTTTCAAACCTTTCAGTTCGTGCCTGTTCTTGAAACATATTCTGTAATTCAAAAATGATCTCATAGGCCGATTCCTTCTCGAAGAAGGTTTTCTGAAGTTCAGGAGACATAGTGGCTAGCATTACGCACTTGACATCCCGATCGGCCACTTGCCATCGGTTAAGGGCCGCTTGAGTTACCTCCTCATTGGGAGCCTCGGGCATTTCCTCATCAAGGACATACTCTTTCTGTTCTTGCATAAGAACGATGCGCAAATTCCTTTGCCAATCAAGGAAATTGGTACCACTCAACTTCTCCTTGTCGAGAATTGAGCGTAATGAAAACTGGTTGTTTGAGGTTGAAGACATGATTCTACAATTGAAAGAATTTTAATGAAAAACCATTCAAAAAATATTTAAATAAGATTGAATTCATGCAAATTTTCAATACTTATTTAACGTCTTATTTACACGTAAAAATTGTCCCTATTTTGTGAAAATAAGGCGATTCCAAGATCTGAAGAAACAAAGAGTGGTTAAGCATGCTTTGGCTTGTCTTAAACACCCAATCTTCTAGGTAAGCATTGCCTTGCTAATGGCTCTAAGCCACTCTTGGTTAGACAATCGTCGCATCTAATGCATCTTGACAATGTGTCTCTTTTGCCACGGTATGTGAGGACTCCTCACTCATACCGATGAGTTAAACCAAAACCAACGTGCACACCCGGTGTGCCTTATGCCCCTTAGAGGAGTGATGGCACCTCGCTTTGGCGTAGCCTACCATCACCATCGTCCGGTTAGTAAGTGTTGTTTTGGAAAGGCAAGTTTTACTCAATATTATTAGGGACTTAGGATTTCTATGTTGGTTGATTTAAGTGAACTTAACTAATCATCGCAACATCAAGAAAACCTAAACATGCATCTAACGAATATTTCACACACACACATATATATAACCATAAAATATAAAGCGAAATAATAGATGCATATTGGCAACTAGCATGACCCCTTGAAATCTTCATATCTTCAAAAGGTCTTCATTTGCATTTCAAGGCTTTGTCTTCCAAGATACGCCGTCTTCAAGACTTAACCAAACTATGCAAAAACTAGTGTCTATAACTAGGAATAATCTAAATATTAAAGTACAAAAATACTTAACGGTGCGTAGACCGTATTTAGATTTACAAAAATACATAACGGCACGTAGTCCGTATTTTCTATCCTTGTCGGGTCCCACTAGTTGCCATTTCATAAAACCAGTGAGAGAAAGAGAGAATATATATATTCCATTCATCCATTCACTATTTGTGAATGGCCCATGCAATTTACAAAATTAACAAGTAAAATGCATTCAAACAACGCGCGCACTAGTAACTAATCTAGGTGGTTAATCCGATTAACACGCCTAATTAAAACTAGTCAAAGTTGTTTAACCGATTATATAAATTACGTCATTAGCAATTGAAGCTCCCACTAAATTCCGCATTTCCTTAATTAATCCAATTAATTAAGTCGGTAGCACCCAAACTTGTCAAAAAGAAATTTTGCCAATGCCGCTTAAAAACCCGAGGCCTAGCATCCCAAATTTTAATTAAAATGAACAAAATTAATTAAAATAAATAAATGGAAAAATAATTAACTTCAAGCCTACTACGGCTAGTCACCTCACCGCACCAAGCATACGCACACGCCAAGACCACTAAAACACGGCCCACGGCACACGGCCGCAAGCCGCTGCCACAGCACAGCCACGCGTGGCTGCTGCTGCCGCCCGTGAGCTGCTGCTGTGCGTGGCTGCTGCCGCGCGTGTGGCCCACCATCGAGGCACATGCGGGCTGCTGTGCAGCCCGGCTCGCCATGGTGGTGCATTGCCTCGTTTTGCGTGCCACTACCTTGGGATTTGATCCCTTTTCCGCGAGACAAAAATAATTAATTCTAAATTAATTTTAGAACTAATTTAGTGAGCAAAATAAAATTTTAAACAAGTCTAACTTAATAAAATTTTCAAAGTGCAATAACCAAAATAATTCCAAGAACCATCTTTAATTAAATTGGTTTAGCTTGGTGCAAAATAAAATTGAGGCAATTTCTCATTTTCAATTTAATCAATTTAAATTAAACTTGAGAATTTGACAAAGTAAAGGGAAGTCGGAAAAATATGAACTCTAATGTTCAAATGAAAATTCCAACATCTAAAATTTGTGAATCCTTGAAAATTATATCTTCCAACATGAAGATAACCATATTTCTATCACAAAAATCGAAACTTTATGCTTCTAATCAACTCAAAATGATTAAAACAACAAAGTTCAATTCAAAATAACATGGAATTTAGTGGTTTTCAAAGTTTCAATCACTTATCACAAATAAAGATTGAATCTTTAACACTTAGGAAGTTTCAAAAATAAAATTTTCACACTAAAAAGCAATTAGTTTGCAATTATGTGAAAATAAATCAACCTTTAAGCATCAAATACTACCAAGTAAGTGTGCTTTAAGGGGACATAAAAGTGCAGAAAATTATGCAAATAATAAACCATATAATCAACAATTTATGCCATTAATTTCAAGGTTAGAAAAGACTTAAAATTTTTCGTCAAAAACGAAAAACCCATCGAAAAAGGCATTTCTGGTCAGAATTTGGCTAAAATTACAGTCCCAACGGGGTAAAGCTCTTTCCAGAACACGTTTTCCACCCAAAATTCACTAGTCTTGGGCGAAAATATGGGTTCTGGGCCAAATTCGACATTAAAAACGGGATTAAATAAATAAAACCGAGCTACTAATCTAATTAGCAACATAAACCCGAAAATTAAGACAAAAATAAACCTTGAAAAAACATGATTATAGAAATAAACGAACCTGGCTCTGATACCGCTGTTGGGGTTTGGTGAGTCCGACTCACCGCGGAAACAACCCCTCCCAAGGAACCACTCGCAATAATTAAAATCACAAAGCATAAATAAATATTCACAAAGAAAAGATAACGAATCTTACCCTCGAAGCGAGCTTCGCCCAAAACTCGGGGCTCTTACTTGAAAGCTACTAGCACGTCAAGCGCCGCGCCTCCAACGGTATCCACCCACAAATGGGCGAACACAACTTTAAGGTCTACTACCTTGGGGTTAGCAAGGTCCGACCCAAACCCGAGTGTTATGTGAGTTTAAGAGTTTTCCCAAAATTATGGAATGCTCTTTCTAACTCCCACTCAAGCATCATTCCCAATGCCCATACTTGGGTATTTATAGGAAATGATGGGAGTATCATTTACTCTCCCATCAATGTGGGATAGTATGATTTTTCCATTTTATTTTAAAGCTAAAATAAAATAAATAATCAAGCTAGTAATAAATCAACAAGTGGCAAGCTCATGTGAGTGGTTAGGTGAGGACCACTTGGAGGAGGGGGGGACCAAACTTGCTCCCCACTCCCTCTCCCTTAGCCGTTCACCTCACACCACACACACTCAAGGACCACAAGCCACATGGCACCCACCCTTGGTTACCAAGGCAGCCAAGGTGGGCTGCCATGTGCTGCTGTCCGTGGCAGCTACGAGCACTGCAAGCCCAGCAGGCCCAGCACTCGCATGCGGGCTGCTAGGCGCTGTTGCCCAGCACGCCCAGCATTGATGTGTGACATTTTTGGCACTCATTTGGTTCCTTTTTGGATGATTTTTATTTCATTTTATCTCTCTTTTCTTTAGTTTTCCTTAGTTTTATTCTTGTTTTCTTCATTTTATGCTTTTTGTAGTTAGTTTCTCTTTTTCATGTCTTTTTCTAGTTTACTTGTTATTTTTCTCTTTTACTTGCTTTTTATCTTTTGCTTGTAGGTGGTAATTGATTGTCCAAGAATTCCCGGGCTTCCTTTCTATAGTTTTCCATTGATTTTCATGCCTAAAGCTTGTGCAAGAAGTTTCAAGTCAATGAGAGGTTCAAGGAGCATGCTTCAAAGTCTTGTTTATGCCTTCCTCATGGCTCATTTTCTTCAAGAAATTCAAGGATGTTGCTGCCTACCTTGTCCTCCATCATCATCATCTAGGATGCGTGCACCTCGTGAGCAAGGGCAAAGAAGAAAGGAGGAAGCTGCAGTTATGTGCGGGCGCACTCGAGGAGTGTGCGGCCGCACATCTGTCGTGTGCGGCCGCACATCAGGTGTGTGCGGGCACACATTCCTGGGTACACTCCTTCGAGCGCCCGCACTTACGAGGGTCTATTTTTGGGCGTCATTACCAACCTCTCCTTTGTATATATAGTTATTTCTACCTATTTTTGAGAGAGAAAATAAGTTTTAGTTTTAGATTGAATTTGATAGTTAGTTTTGGGAGAATTTTAGAGAGAGAAACTCAAGAACTAGAGAGAGAAACTCATGATTTTTGGTGATTGCTCAAGGATTCCTCATTGTATTTGATCTTTGGATCAAAGTTTTGTAAGGATTTTCTTCTTGATTTCAATACAAGTTTGATTTTAGTTGATTTCATTAGTTTTTCATATTGTTGATGATTGATTTGGTTATTGCTTGAATTTTGATTGATTTTGATTGACTGTTGGTTTAATCTTTGAATTCAAGCATGTTGATAATGAATTTGATGAATGTAGTAGTTTTGATCTCCATTTCTATGGCTAGTGAGTAGTTTCCTAGCTAGGGAGATGGTGAAGCATGTATGAATGATGGAATAGTGTAATTTGGGGATAATTGATGGAGTTGATGATATGATTAAATTTGGTTGATATTTCATGTGCATGTGTGTGATTAATTGAGGTTTGGCCATCTTTGATTAATACACTAGATTGCATTGTAAGCTTGCTATGATACGGACCATTGATTAGTAGACTTGCAATTTCACGATTGAGGTGCTTTGTGACGTTCCCTAGGTAGTGTTTAGCGTAGTTGACGCTAGTTAGACCTCTAGGTGAACCACCTTAGTATGCTCTTTTGGATACATGATGATTTTCCTTCATATCGCTTGACTTAGTCGGTTTGACCTCCCAAATTACCGTTTCCATTATGATTGCATGTGGATCCATTGCCCTAGTGTCTTAGATTGATTTTTTACAAGTTTGCATTACCTAGTTTAGCCTTAGTTCTACCTCAAACCCCTTCTTGATTCCGAAATAGCTTGATTTAGACATCGTGCATTTGATATCCATTCCCTTGGGTTCGACCTTGACTTGCCACTACGCTAAATAGGGGTTAGTTAAGTTACAAATTTTGTTTGATAGGGTGGGGTGGTAGCCCAACGACCTACCGTTCTCCGTCCCATCAAAATGGCGCCGTTGCCGGGGAATGGTGCTTGAGTGTATGTTGTTTTTGAGTCTATTCCATTTTGATAAAATACAAAAAGATTTTGTTTCTCTAGGCTACATTTGTAGCCGTGCTACTAACATTTTTGTGTGAGTTTTGCATGCATAGAACCCGTGATCGTCCCCTTGTTCCCCTTGATCCGGAAATTGAGAGGACTCTTTCAAGAAGAAGAGTGGATAATAGATCCTTGGCTTATAGCTCTTCAAGTGAAGAAGAAATTCAAGAAGAACAAGGAATGGGTGAAAATCCTAGAATAGCCTTGAAGGAGCTTGGAGTGCCCGGGGCATATAGGTTTGAGAGTGGAATAGCACCACCTACTACCCCGGCAAATGACTTCGAAATCCTGCCGGCAATGATCACCTTGATTGAGAGAAGGCAATATAGTGGGGCTAAGAATGAGAGACCATTGAACCATTTGAAAGAATTTGAAAAATATTGCAACACTATCAAAGTCAATGGGGTCTCTCAAGAATTCATCCGCCTCAAGTTGTTCCCTTTCTCTCTATTAGGAAGATCTTTGGAGTGGCTAGACAAGGAAGTGAAGCCCAACTCCTTGAGAACTTGGGATGATGTTACAAAGGCTTTCTTGTCCCGTTTCTATCCCCAAAAGAAGACGGCGGAGGCAAGAGCCTTGATTCAAGGGTTCAAGCAAAGGCCGAGTGAAAGCCTTTATGAAGCATGGGAGAGATTCAAAGAGTATCAAAGGGAGTGCCCTCACCACGGAATCCCCACATACCAAGTGATCCAAATCTTCTATGGCGGTTTAAGTCCCCAAGGCAAGTCATGCCTTGATGGAGGGGCCGGGGGCCCTATCATGAACAAAACCGAAGAAGAAGTTGTGGACATCATTGAGGACGTGGTGACATATTATAGGGATTGGCAAGATGGGGAGAGAGACTCTTCAAGCAAGCAATCTTCATTGTATTCGGTGGACCATCTCAATGCAATCAACAACCTTTCCTCCCAAATGACAAACTTAGGAAAGGAGGTCACCGCAATCAAAGCTAAGTTGGAGAGCACTTCTAACTCTTCTCAAGCTTCTAATCTTCCCTCCCAATTTAAGGGGAGAGGTACTCCTTCTAACTCTCAACCCCCTCCCTCTTCACATAATATGCCTTTGGGTTGCTTGTTTTGTGATGCATGTGGATCGTATGATCATGACTCTAGTGTTTGTCCTAATGAATGTGTTGATGAATTTGACAACAATGAGTGTGAACATGTTAATTTTGTGTCAAACAACAATGTTCAAAGGTTTGATAATAAAAAAGGCCAATGGAATAGGAATTACCAAAACCAAGGCAATTTTGACAACTATAATCATAATGGTGGTTATAGGAACCAAGGGAATCAAGGTTCTCGTGGTAACCATAACCAAGGTTATAGTAGCCAAAATCAAAGCCAAAACTATGGTAATCAAAATCATAATTATGGTAATCAAAACCAAGGTTATGTAAATCATAACCAAGGTAATGGAAACCATAATCATGGTGGCGGTAACCATAATCAAGGTTATGGTTCAAATCAAAATAGGAGTAATTGGAACAACCAAGGAAGGGGAAATTTTCAAAACAATGCTCAAAGAGGTCCCCCACCCGGTTTTGTTCCAAAGACTCAAAATGAAAATTCCTATTCACAACCTTCTTCTCCTAAGACAACCTTGGAAGAGTTGATTGATAATCAAACCAAGATCATTAACACCTATATGGCGGTTAGTGATAAGAAATTCAATGAGATGATGACCCACAATAAGATGCTTGAGACTCAAATTACTCAATTAGCAAGCACTATTAAGGATTTTGCTAGTCCTTCATCTTTGCCTTCCCAAGGTGTTGAACCAAAGAAACCCGTGTACTCTATTGCCACAAGTGGTGGAAATGATTTTGATGAGGGAGTTTCTTGTTCAAAAGAGGGAAGAGATGAGAGTGGTGCTAAGGAGAATGAAGTGGAAAGGGTTGAGTCTAAGGAAATCTATTGTGAGGTTGACAAAAGAGAAGAGTGTGTTGGTGAAAAGATGAGTGAGATAGAGAGATTTCCCGATCTACCATATCCCCAAAAATATTTGAGATTCAAAATGGATGAGCAATTTGGGAAGTTCCTTGAAGCTTTTAAGGATGTTCATGATTCTACACCCGCTACCGAACCAATTCCCGACATGCCTAAGTACTCCAAGTTTGTTAAGGAGATCTTAAAAGAGAGAGAGGATTTTGATGAGGGTAGTTCGGTGGAAGGAGGGAAGTGCTTTAGTGCTCTTATCCATGGTGAACTTCCGAAGAAGATGGAGGATCCGGGGAATTTTTCAATCCCTTGTCGAATTAAGGAAATGGTTTATGAAAATGCTTTGTGTGACCTTGGTGCTAGTTTTAGCATTATGCCTTTCTCGGTTTTCGAAAGGCTTGATCTAGGTGAGCTTCAACCGTCCAAGATAACACTTCAATTGGCCGACCGTTCTATTAAGCTTCCTAAGGGAAGAATTGATGATGTCCCCTTAAGGATTGGAGAGTTTGTTTTTCCGGTGGATTTTGTTGTTCTAGAGATTGAGGAGGATGAACATATTCCAATCATCTTAGGGAGACCTTTCTTAGCTACCTCGGGAGCTTTAATAGATGTCAAAGGAGGTCAAATTACTTTGAGGTGTGGGAAATTAGAAGAGAGTTTTAAGATAAAACCAATGCACGAGTCTTTATCTTGTGTCCAAGATATCGCATGTGCTAGTCTTTCTCGTTCCATTGATGGTATGTGCATGATTGATTCTTCTACTAACAATGTTTTTGAGATTGTTGATGATGTTTGTGCAAGTATTAATGACGTTAGTGAAGAAGAATTTGTGATTCAAAAGCCAAAGGATGAGAAAGATATTGGTTTTCCAAATTGGTTCAAGCTTAATTCTCATGAGGAAGAGAAAGCCTCCATGATTAAGGATGTTGAAGTCAAGCCGAAGAAAAAGGCCCGTGACTCGAAGAAAACAAGGAAAAGGAAGAAGTTGAGAAGTGAAAAAGAAGAATTTGAAAAGAATTTTGTGAGAGTTTCTTCAAGCATTAATGAGAAGTTGCCCAAGGTTGAAGAAGAATTTGCTCTATCAACCACCTTGAAGAAGGTGGTGTTCTTTGATCCTCCATGATTAGGAGGAAGGGTCGAGCTTAGGACCTTAAGCAAGCGCTTCTCGGGAGGCAACCCGGAGTTTCTAACCTTTCTCTTTGATTTTTGAATTTTCTCATTTTTGTTTCTTTTATTACTTTGTCTTTTCTTTTACTTTTCTCTTTATTTGGATTTTTAGGATGTCCGTTTGTGGGATTGGAATTCAACAAATATGCATGATGGATGGAAGGTGTTCATGGCACAAATCATATTTTGTTCGATTCTAGTCGAAATTTGAGGTAAAAGGGTAAGAATTTTAGAGAGGTAAGATAGGAATTTCATATTTTGAAAGTTGGAGGAAATTGATACTTAGTGAATTTTTGTGGTGTGCACATGAATTTTCAACTTTGAGGACTTTGAAAATGATTTTAGCTACTGCCTATGTTGTTCCTCATCACCATCATGATTCATGTGCGCACCCAAATAGGCAGTAAGTATCAAATCTTTGAGAAAAAATAAGGAAGGAGCACGCACAGGGATGTGCGGCCGCACACGAGGCATGTGCTGGACGTGCATTTATCTTCTTCCTCCTTTTTCCCTCATTTTCTCACTTCCCTCATCTTCCTCATTCATACCCTCATTCAAACCCTCCTTTGTGTGCACTCCTCCACCCTCATTCATCATCCAAAAACACTCAAATCCTCACCAAAATCACTACATTCTTACTCAAAATCACTCACAAATCTTTCTACACTACAAATTCCTCACAATTTGTCCCAAATTTCACTCACTCTCTCTCCTACTCTTGGTGGCCGAAAATTGGGGGTTTTGTGTGGAGTTGGAATTGCTTGCTCAAAATTGGTTTATCTTGCTTCTTTTATGGTATAATCACTAATCCTTGCTTTAATTTTGCCAATTATATCATAAATTTGCATGAATTACAAATTTGTATGAGCATGAATAGTGTAGTATTGATTTTGTGAATTTTGATGCTTGTTCTTGATTTTGGTTGTGATTTGGTGATATTTGTTGATTGATTTTGCATGACATTGTGTTGTTTGTTGATTTTGTAGCAATTTTCATCAATTTTGTTTGAATTCTTGTGAGTTGAAATTTTGGAAAGTTGGTAGTAAGTGGTGATTTCGGTATTGGCTTTGTGTTTGCTCTTGGATTGATTGAAAAGGAATTTTTCTTGGTTCATTGATATTGTAGATTGGTTTGGAATTGGTTTGATTGAAGGGAATTGTTAAATTGGAGTTTGGTGATATTGGTAGTAAGTGGTGAATTTGGGTGTGGTGCTCTTGGTTCTTTGGTTTGCTACTTGATTGGTTGTTGGTGATCTTCTATACTTCTCACAATGTCTAAATACCTCAAGAAACTCACCAAAAAGCGAAAAACCGATGTTAGCATCGAGGAACCTCCCCGCCCAAGTACCTCCACTAGGCCTAGTACATCTTCTAGGCCTAGTACTTCCAACCCATCTTCCACTCAAACACGACCTCCTACCTCTCTTCCAAAGAAGAAAAATTTCACCGATAAACAAAAAGCCTTTTATCAAAATCTGAAAGATGAAAGAACCCTCAAACAAACCCGCCATACTTTCAATCCGATATGCTGAAGTGGGGGATTGATAATGATGTGCGGTCATTGCTTTTGAATTTGAGATTGGGGACTTTCATCGCCGACGCTTACCGCACCTACAAGGAGCCTACCTTGGAGTTCTTGGCTACCTTGGAGCTTGTACCCATTGGAGGGGTATATAGGGTGCGGTTCCAATTGTTCAACAACATATTTGACCAATCTTTAGAAGAGTTCAACGCTGCTTTGGACTTTGATCCCCATGGGGATATTATTAACGTTGAACACTTCATCTTCCCGGATTATGATCAAGATTCTTGGTAGGAAGACATCTCCGGTGGTAGTGAGTTCATCGCCAACAAGGCCAAGATCTCGGACGTGTACCAACCTTGTCTTAGGGTTGTACACCGTCTATTGGGCTATGTCTTGTTCCCCAAGCAAGAGATGGGGAAATTGAGTAACTTGGAGCTCAAAGTCCTTTGGCTATCTACTCGCCCGGAGTTTGTGGGCCGGTTGAACTTGGGCTACATCTTTGCCCAATATTGCTTGGACCTTCGCAAAAGGAGGACGGGAGAGATCCCTTGTGGGGGTATGGTAACTAGGCTTTTGACTCACCTTCGCCTCGATGATTATCTCCCATTTTGTAAGGAGATCGGGGATGCAGATTCCATCTACCTCGATATGCAACAATTGGGTCAAATCCAATTTATCTCCAAGGGTTTTAGTGAAGGGAGATATGAGTGGCTAAGGGGCCACGAGCATTGGTGCTTCTTGCCTAACCCTAGCTTGACTTCTTTGGCTAGGATTGCCGACAATGTTTGGCATGTTCCCAGGTCCTTCCGGCATCCCAACTTTGATTCCGAGGAGGATGAAGAAGAAGAAGATGAGGAAGAACAACAAAATCAACAACAACAACAACATCAACAACAACAACATTTTTCTCCACAACATCAAGCTCCTCATGAGCAAGAACAAGAGCAAGGGCAACATGCTTTTGCCAATGAAGATTTGAGGGCTCTTAGTGAGCAAATGAGTGGATTGAAAGTCCACGTAGACGGCATGTACGATCAAGACTTTGGGGCCCTCTATGACCAAATAAGAGGTATTCAAGAGATGCAACAAGGTATGTTTATACAACAACAACAACTTTATGATGCGGAAGTTAACCGTGGGAACATTACTCCCCCGGTTAACTATCCGTATTTCCCGCCCCAACAAGGTCCTCTACCTTCGTTTGGGCATCCTTATTGGTCGGGGCCTTCTAACCCCGACACCGAGCGTCACTATTACCCGGACGAGCATGGTAACTATGATTACAAGGCTCCGGGTGGTAGTGACTATAGGGGGGATCCTAACTACCCCCATGTCCATCCCAACCACCCTTTTGAGCTCACTTTGCCCGATACCTACACCCCTCTTGCTCCTTGGCAACACGATCTTTTCAAGGGGCATTATGGGTGGCCCGAGGGGTACACCGGAGGATGGGAGCCTTACCCTCATCCCTTTGATGACCCCGAGCGCAACAGAGATGGGGCCGGGCCAAGTGGGAGTGGTGGTGGTGATGGTAGTAGTTATTAGTTCCCTTTTAGCTTCTCATGCTTTTTACCTCCATCCCTCATATTTTTGATACTTGCTTTGTTTTGATCGGGATGTTGAGATGTATTTTCTATCTAGCTTGGGGGAACTAGTAACTTGCTCGGTGACCTTGTTGTTGTTGTGTACATATCTTAGTTGCTTGCATGTTTATTTTCATTCCTCTTTTTGGTTTCCTCATTTTCTTGATCTCTAGGCTACTTTTCTTGTAGCTAGCTTGTTTGCCCTATTTTCTTGGATGTTTGTTGTTTGTGGAGTTGTTTTGCTTGCCATGTTGTTGTTGATGATCCCTTATATCCAAACCCCTCAATCCAAATCCCTTAAATCCAAATCTTGTAGTTTAGAGTAGTTCTTTAGTTCGTCTAGATTTTATTTCTTTTATTCTTTATTTTCTTTGGTAGTTTAGCTTCTCTTTCCTTTAGTTGTATATACTTCTTGCTTTGTTTATTCTCTTTTATTTGTTGTTTTCTTTTATTTGTTTTGAAGTTACTAACCTTTTTCTTTGTTCATAGTTCCTTTTATTTCTTTTTTCTCACTTGGTTCCTTGAAGAGCTTATGGATATGGAATGCTACGAGGTGGTTTCTTATTGCTTCGTTTGTTTTTGCTATGCTTGGAATCCCGGTGAGACCTTTCTTATTTTTCTCTTTATTTTCCTTGGTTGCATAGAATAGGATTAGTTTAGGAGAAGTTGAATGGTTCGAGGATGGATGCTTGTTAACACGTAATGTGTTTGGGATCGGTGACTTTGTTGTCTATCGATCACTTGTTTGTCGATTGGGATTTTTATGTGTTTAACATGCTTTCTAGTCCTTTGCATGCTTTTCTCCTATGTTTTCCTTTCCTATGTCTCCATTTCTTTTCTTTTACTCTCTTTTATTTTACCTTTTTCTCTTACTTTCTTTTATTTTTCTTTTTATTTTTGATGTGATTTTGAGGCATTGTTTTTCATTTCTTTTCTTTTGAAATGAACATTGTACATTGGACTTGTCTTTTGCATGATTTTCTTCCTAGGTTGTAAAGGTATGCACGATTTGAGATTATGTTCGGTTGACTCTAGGATAGTGTATGCTAGGGTAGTTGGTTTGAACTAGGAGGATCATGAAGCCGGATTCTACTTGTTTGTGGTATGTTGGTAGTTGCTTCCTATAGTTGATTTGACACCATTGGTGAGTTTTTGCCACAACCTTGTGAGGTTACTTGTTTTTCAAGCCTTCAACATTCCTTGTTTGAGCGGCGTGGATCCTTGACTATGCAAACCTAATCTAATAAAGCTTGATGTATGATTCTCAAACACGAGACCGAACTATCTAGGAAGGACAAAGGCACATTTTTCGGGGTGGTATTTTTCCTTTTTACTATATTTTGTTATTTTCTTTTGTTTTTAGTTTACATTTGCCTTCTTGCAACCATTTGAGCCTTATCCCTTCTTTTCAAGCCACATCTTTAGTTATTTGACCTTTTGTTTCATTTTCTACCTTTCTTGATTTTTGTGAAGCAATATGATCTTTGAGATGAAGTTTGTGGTGGTTACGTTGGAATTTTGGTTTTTATGAAAGCAAGATTGTGTTATGATTTCTTTGTGAATAATGGCAAATGAGTATGAGTAAAAGCCGTCCTTTATAATAAAAGGCATGGACAAATAAATGCAAAAGTTGTAAAAGCCGTCCGAATTTAGCAAAAGGCAAGGACTTTGCAATTACAATATAAAAACACAAAAACAAAAATGAATGAAAAGTGAAAAATTCAAAAATATTTTGATGTATTCTTTTCTCCTTCTAAGCATTGAGGACAATGCTCCATTTTAGCTTGGGGGAGAAGCGTGTACGCTTTTTGTATATATTTTTGTGAGTATAGCTTCAAGTAAGCTTGGGGGTGTTGTTTTTGTTTGGAAATTTCTTGATTGTGGTGTTAAGGATTGATCACCCTTTTGCTTCACTTTTTAGGAAAATCACCAAATTTTTAAATTTTAGCCTACCTTCACCCTTTATGCCTTACGTTACAACCTTGGGGAAAGACCTTTCGACCTAGATAGTTGAGTCACTATTCGGGGGAGGGCATCATGGGTCATTGCCTAAGGAATGGGGATGCATAGTCAAGATTGTCGAGTAGCTTTAAAATATTTCTTTTCCGGTTCCTTCGAGGAATCATTGGGACACTCACTAAGGGGAGATTTGAGACTAGTGGGAAGAACGCGGTAAGATTGTTTGGGATGAAAGTGAATTGTGATAACTAGTTCCTATGCCTAGCATACCCTATGTTTCAATCAACCTTGGATATCTTGAAACGTGCATACATTAACTACTTGAGAAAGATTGTCATTCATTTGCTTTATAGTCTTTATGTTGATTCATTTCGTAAAGGTTTGTTTTATTTCATTTTCTTTCTTTTTCTTCTATGGTTTGCCTCATTGATGTTTGGCGGAGAGTTATGGGTCAAACTCTTAGGATACCCTTACGAGACCTCACTCGTCCTCATAGGCGACTTTGGGGTTTAAAGGTCTTGTTGTAGCTAAAAACAACCGTGATTCCTACGACAATGAGTTTTAGTGTATATTCTTATCTTGAGTCTTTCTTTTTCGTTTTTAATAAAATTTTCATCCTCTCTTTTTCTTGCTTTGTTTTGCTCGAGGACGAGCAAAAGTTTAGCTTGGGGGAATTTGATGTGTGACATTTTTGGCACTCATTTGGTTCCTTTTTGGATGATTTTTATTTCATTTTATCTCTCTTTTCTTTAGTTTTCCTTAGTTTTATTCTTGTTTTCTTCATTTTATGCTTTTTGTAGTTAGTTTCTCTTTTTCATGTCTTTTTCTAGTTTACTTGTTATTTTTCTCTTTTACTTGCTTTTTATCTTTTGCTTGTAGGTGGTAATTGATTGTCCAAGAATTCCCGGGCTTCCTTTCTATAGTTTTCCATTGATTTTCATGCCTAAAGCTTGTGCAAGAAGTTTCAAGTCAATGAGAGGTTCAAGGAGCATGCTTCAAAGTCTTGTTTATGCCTTCCTCATGGCTCATTTTCTTCAAGAAATTCAAGGATGTTGCTGCCTACCTTGTCCTCCATCATCATCATCTAGGATGCGTGCACCTCGTGAGCAAGGGCAAAGAAGAAAGGAGGAAGCTGCAGTTATGTGCGGGCGCACTCGAGGAGTGTGCGGCCGCACATCTGTCGTGTGCGGCCGCACATCAGGTGTGTGCGAGCGCACATTCCTGGGTACACTCCTTCGAGCGGCCGCACTTATGAGGGTCTATTTTTGGGCGTCATTACCAACCTCTCCTTTGTATATATAGTTATTTCTACCTATTTTTGAGAGAGAAAATAAGTTTTAGTTTTAGATTGAATTTGATAGTTAGTTTTGAGAGAATTTTAGAGAGAGAAACTCAAGAATTAGAGAGAGAAACTCATGATTTTTGGTGATTGCTCAAGGATTCCTCATTGTATTTGATCTTTGGATCAAAGTTTTGTAAGGATTTTCTTCTTGATTTCAATACAAGTTTGATTTTAGTTGATTTCATTAGTTTTTCATATTGTTGATGATTGATTTGGTTATTGATTGAATTTTGATTGATTTTGATTGATTGTTGGTTTAATCTTTGAATTCAAGCATGTTGATAATGAATTTGATGAATGTAGTAGTTTTGATCTCCATTTCTATGGCTAGTGAGTAGTTTCCTAGCTAGGGAGATGGTGAAGCATGTATGAATGATGGAATAGTGTAATTTGGGGATAATTGATGGAGTTGATGATATGATTAAATTTGGTTGATATTTCATGTGCATGTGTGTGATTAATTGAGGTTTGGCCATCTTTGATTAATACACTAGATTGCATTGTAAGCTTGCTATGATACGGACCATTGATTAGTAGACTTGCAATTTCACGATTGAGGTGCTTTGTGACGTTCCCTAGGTAGTGTTTAGCGTAGTTGACGCTAGTTAGACCTCTAGGTGAACCACCTTAATATGCTCTTTTGGATACATGATGATTTTCCTTCATATCGCTTGACTTAGTCGGTTTGACCTCCCAAATTACCGTTTCCATTATGATTGCATGTGGATCCATTGCCCTAGTGTCTTAGATTGATTTTTTACAAGTTTGCATTACCTAGTTTAGCCTTAGTTCTACCTCAAACCCCTTCTTGATTCCGAAATAGCTTGATTTAGACATCGTGCATTTGATATCCATTCCCTTGGGTTCGACCTTGACTTGCCACTACGCTAAATAGGGGTTAGTTAAGTTACAAATTTTGTTTGATAGGGTGGGGTGGTAGCCCAACGACCTACCGTTCTCCGTCCCATCAAGCATGCTTGTGCGGGCTGCTGTGGCTTCGTGCCTTGGCCTCGCTGCTAGCAAGCAATGGCTCTCGCCATGCTGGTGCTAGCTGTGGCTAGCTGGCGCGCTTAGCGTGCTACCTGCTGCAGCTTGTTGCGGCATGGCTTCCTAGCCAATGTGCGCACAAGGCTGTGCCTAGCATGCTAGCACGCACTAGGCAGCGCCTAGCTTTGCGATGCTAGCATGGGTGCGCTAGCACGCACCAGCCAGCCTAGGCTCGGCTTGGTGCGCATGCTAGCCACCATGCTAGGCCATACACCCTTAGCACTCGGTTTGCTAGGGCATTCCGATGCTAGGGGTATTTTGGTCTTTTGTTGATTTATTACTATTTCTCGTCTTGTCTTTTATTATTTTAGACTCGACTTCCGACGATCGGTTTCGACGCTCTAAGCTCGACTTACCGACGTCTAAATATTTAACACTCAGGCGACGAATTAATTTCTTCCGAATTAATTCGTCGAGTTGGTTCGCATATATTTGCTTGGGTGTGACCCGAAGGGTTCAGTCAAGATTAAGCTGTAATATTAATTATATTAATATTACTGATCGGAAGCGGCCTCCACCCAGGCATTCCGATCACTTGACCTTACTGAATATATTAGCTTTCTAATAATTTTGAACCCGCTATCAGAATAATACACTTGTTCGAAGGACACCATTCCTTTCAATAGAGGCACTTGTCGCCTGACCGACTGAGGAATCTCCCCAGGCCCGCCAGGTAACCTGTTAGATTTTTAACTTCCTTGACAATGGGGGGCGACTGCATGTCGATTACCGCCTGTATTTTTTCAGGGTTTGCCTTTATCCCCCTCTGGTCGATTAGGAATCCGAGAAACTTCCCAGACTCAACACCAAAGACACACTTTTTTGGATTAAGCATGACCTTGTGCCGCCTGAGTGTGGCGAATGTTTCTCGGAGATCAGCAAGGTGATCCGCCTGCTGCTTGGATTTAACTATCATGTCATCAATATACGCCTCTACATTCCTCCCAATCTGATTAATGAAGACTATATTAATCATTCGTTGGAAAGTAGCAGGCGCATTCTTTAAGCCAAACGGCATCATAGTGTAACAGAATAACCCCTGATCAGTGACGAATGCCGTCTTTTCTTGATCTTTTTTCCACAGGGGAATCTGATGGAAGCCTGAGTAAGCATCCATGAAGCTCATCAAGGAATGTCCGGCTGTAGAGTTGACCAGACTGTCGATCTTCGGAAGTGGATAACTATCCTTCGGACATGCTCTGTTTAAGTCAGTGTAATCAACGCACATGCGCAAGGTACCATTCGGCTTTTTACGAGCACAACGATTACAACCCAATCAGGGAAGTTACAAGGCCGAATGAACCTGACGTCTAACAGCTTTTTTTACTTCGGTGGCTGCCACCCGACTTCTCTCCTCGCTATGGTTTCTTTTCTTTGGCCGAATGGGGCTCCTTTTTAGGATCCACAGCGAGTTTGTGGACAACAAGATTCGAGCTGATGCCTGACATCTCTTCCACTTCAAAGGCAAAAATATCTTTGAATTCCTTCAGCAGTTGGCGCAAGCTTGCCCCCAACTTAGCAAAAGCAGTCGTCCCCACCTTAACAGTTCGCTCTGGCCGACTGTCGTCTAGAGGAATATCAATGTGCACTCCAGCCGGCTGGGGACGGAGGTCATCTGACCGCTCCCCGGTCAGTGATTGCTATTTCTTTTCTTTTTTGACCACCACCAACTAATTAGTTTTTCTCTTCTTGGCAGCTGGTGGGGTCGGATGGTCATCCTTGATAACATCAAGGTCTATTGGTTCTTTGCCCTGACCGACTGCAGCTGCCGCGGGCTTGACGTCCGAGAGGTAGCATTCTCGAGCCATCTTCTGGTCCCCATTAAGGGAGCCAACAGTTCCATCATCCTTCTCATACTTGACCAGCATGAGGGAGGGGATGATGACGGCCTTGCACTCGTTAAGAGTGGGTCGACCAAGAATGAGATTGTAGGCGGTCAGCTCTTCAACCACCAGAAACCGGATGGTCATGTGTCGACCGCTTCTTTTCTCTCCCAGGCGGACAAGCAGATCAATCCGTCCGACTGGGTGCACAACTCCTCCCCCAAACCCAACAAGGGGATGGGAGATATCCATCATGCTGTCCGGCCTGTATTTTAGGTTGGATAGACATTTGCGGCTGATGATGTCTGAGGAGCTTCCTGTGTCGATTAAGATGTGACCAACCTTTTGGTTGGCCACTTTGCATTCTATGACCACAGGGTCATCATGCGACCGACGGACTTTGCCTTTGTCCTTTTCGGTGATGATGACTTCGGGAAAGGCGGATGTGCTAGCCGCCTATCCCTCTTCGACAGAATTGACCATCTTTCTCAGATGGTCCTAGGTGCCCCGCATGGTCAGGCCACCTCCGGCGAATCCGCCTGTTATTGTATAGACCGGCTCCTCATTGGTTTCGGAACTACCAGCAGGCTGGGGAGTCTTTTTGCTAGACTGCCCCGGATTAGCCTTTGAAGTCACTTTGGACTTCACATAGGACTTCAGCGCTCCTTTGTCGGCTTGACGGTCAAGCGTCCACCTGAGGCTGAAGCAGTCGTTTGTGTCATGGCCGACATCCTCATGGTAATGGCAGTGTTTGTTTTTGTTCCGATTTTCAGCGGAACCTTTCATTAGAGTCGGCTTCTCCAGAGTCAGCCGATCCTTTATCTCCATGAGGATGGAGTAGCTGTCCTTGTGGAACTCTACCTTGGAACGTACAGCTTCCACTCTTTTTTCTTCTTCTAGGCCGGCTGATCGGAGTTATCCACCGCCCAGATCCCTTTCTTCTTTTTGCTCTCTTCAGGTTTTAGAGACGGTTGAGCAGGCCGACTCTCCTTCTGTCTGTCAGACTTCTTGGAGTCCGTCTGCTTATTTGAGGAGCAGAGTTCGGTCGCCTGTATGTAGGCTTCCGCCTCCATCAAGGCTCCTTGGAGGGTGAAGATTTTCTTGCGGACGAGTTCGAACTTGAAAGTCGACCCATCCTTCAGACCCTTGAAAAAGTCTGTATACGCCACTTCGTCAGACAGTCCTTGGATCTGGATTCTCACCAGATTGAACCGCCAGACGTATGAACGCAGCCCCTCTCTATCTCCCTGCTGCACATTGCCTAAATCAAGGCTCGTTTTCTTCGCAGGAATGTTCGTAGAGAAGTTAGAAGAAAACAAGAACGCAAACGTCTTGAAGCTATTGATGCAACCAGCCGGCAGATTACCGAACCACTGTTGGGCTATGCCCTTTAGGGTGGCCGGAAAGCAATGACACCATGCGGCATCATCCAACCCCTGTAAGTACATGAGGTGGGTGTATGCCAGAAGGTGATCTTCTGGGTTGGCGGTACCATCATAGTTCCCAGCCAACACATTTTTAACCTTGGCCGGCTGTTCGGACTCGGCTATTTCCCTGGAGAACACAGAGGGTTGTTCCCCAAGGTTTTGTAGCCGAAGCTGCCAGTCCATAGGCTGATAGTTATATGCCGCCTGTCCTCCGAAGAAGGCAGGCTAGATGTAAGGCAAAGCATGCGACCTGTATAATGGCTATGCCATATCTGCGCTGAGTTGATTACATGGGGTCCCGACTGGACGAGAGGGCCGCTTGACGGAGTCCCATGCACAGATTGAGAATTCCTCACAGAGGTAATCTGAAAGCTATCATGATAAGTTGACGTAGATGCCGACTCTGACAGCTGCTAGGTCTTCTTTTGCTCGATGTACTATCGAGCGTCAGAGAATGTTTTCTTGCTTCCATCCGGCTGTACATGCCGAATGGCTTTTCTTGCCACCGTTTCTGGGAAACGAAGTCTTGAAAGGTTGATCTGGGGTCGAGCCTTCTCCTTTGGAGCAGGGTGAGGAGTCGGCTGACGGTCCCTGACCGACTTCTGCTTTCCAGGCTAAGCTGGTTTCTTGGCCGACTGTTCCTTTCTAGGAGCAGTCGACCGCTTAGTGATCAAATCTTTAATTTCACCCTTGAAGCTGCTTATGAATTTCATGAGCTCATCTCGGGTGACTGGGGCTGATCTTGCCGCCTGGGATAAATTAGGCGGCTGCCTTGAGGGCTTACTTGTCTGTCCAGGGGGCCTGCTTGGACCCGCCTGGTTAGCATTGCTCTCCCGCCTGTCTTTATGACGGATGCGCTTAGAAATGAGGGACCCGTCATGGGCCACATAGGTTTCGATGTCTCCATCGTCACTAGAGTTAAGGTCCGACTGGACCACCACTTCTTCCGGAGGCCGATTGGTATCTGGAGGCGGCACAGGTAGATCTTGTGAATCCATCTTAGAGGTACTCTGCCCACAGACGGCGCCAAATGTTTCGGGGGTTTTTGTGTCCCTTAGGAGAGTTACAACTCGAAGACTGGATGCGACAAAGACGCCCTGTACCTACAAAACAAACGGAGCTCCGAATGGTTGGAGGTCCGCCTCCGAAGATTAAGTTAGTAAGGAATCGGAGTAAAGCGTGCGGAAAGTAAGTTATCTGCTCGGATTCCGAGCTCAGGTGTTTTCTGTTTTAGAGAGCAATAAATGCCTTAATGATTGAGATGTAAAGTTCGAGGTGTCAAAGTTGTCCCAATTATTGGGGGAATCTCCCTATTTATAAGGTCCTAGAAAAACGTTCCCTACCCTAAGGTTTGATGACCTAGGGATTAAGGCAGCGCCATTTTGCGGCGCCCTTTGGGATTTGGGCCTTGAAGGCTGCCATTCCCAGGGGGCATATCTGAGTGACACGTGTCACCCATCTGGGAAGTCCATTTGAACACCTCCCAGAACGACACGTGTCATCCTCTCATTGGTTCACATGGGGGTATTAAATACCCCGAATCAGGAGCAAGGATAGAATATAAGAGTTATAAAAACAAAACTTAATTGTCTTTGAAAAATTGAATATGAGCATCATTTTTTGGGTCTTGCTGATTTTGGGCTTGATAAGCCTTGAGCCGAATCGAGCAGAGCCAAGCTCGCCTTAGGAGCTCGTCGAGATTTGAGCTTCAAGCTCGAGCTAAGCCTATCAAGGTGTAGTCTCACCTTGGCTTGTTAACACCCCTAGATCTAACTACGGAGAAATTGTAAGTTCTCTAAGGACTTAGATTAATCATATTTGCATGCTTTAAGTATTTAAAAATTGATTTTAGTGTTGTTTGATCATGTCCTAAATTATATTGATTAACTTTATTCATTTTAAACGTTTACGAGCGACTCAGATCACGCTTGGCAAGCGCGACCGTTGTATTCACGAGTGAAATTCAGTTGTAATCATTTTTTTTCGCATGCTCAATTAATTAAAAAAGAATAATGACTAGATTATTTTCATAATTTCTATGTGAATTAAATTAATCCGTTAGTAATTATGTTTCACATTTCGTGCATTTGTCTATTGATAATAAATTATGAATAAGAAGGGCTAGTAGGGGACGCTTTAGGGCCAAATCAACTACTTCGTATGAATGGCTTTTTGATGACCTTGTTCCCGAATCTAATTCTAATTTTGACTAACTTTTGATGGGCGATCCTTTCTTTTAATTAAACCCCCTTGCACACTACTTGAAGGAGGTACGAATAGAATGGGGTTTATGAGTTTTTCCAAATATTTATTGGCCATTTATGTAATTGTTACACCCAAATTTAAAATTTCTTGACTTACGTTGATTGTAGTGTTTGACCAATAAAGATTAACTCTGAAATAGAGTTATTTTACTAGAGTAATGTGGTCTAGCAATGGACAATGTAAAAACTAAGTATCAAGGCCCAATGGAGAAGCTCAAAAGATTGATAAAACAAGTTAAGGATGTTTAAATTCAAAGTAAAGTGGCGCCAAGAGCAATAACCGATTCAATTATTATTAAAATCCTAAAATTAAAATTCTCATCCATTGATTCTCATCTATGGATGAGAATTTTATTTTTAGGGTTTTAATAATAATTGAGAAGGTGATTTGGATTCATATGGGTTTAGGGTTCGTCATCAACACTAGGATCGAAACATCAGCGCAGATTGCAAAGATCTCTACTTGGAAAGATGCAAACACATCAAAAATCACTGCCTGCGTCAAGTTTGAAGCGGTGGAGTGTGAGCTATGCCCAATATGCAAAAAAGTTATGATTTTGATTGTAAAAGTTATGTTTTTTTTCTCTAGATATGTGGTTTACAAATATATATTATTATTGTAGATGTCGTATGACTACTTATTAATGATAATATTCTTTTTAGTGTAAAAAAAAATAGCAATAACTGAATAGCGATCATGGAAGTAAGTGGGAGAAAAATTGTAAGCCATTTGCCTATAAATAGAAGAAGAGTTCCGGGGAATCGAGATCAACAATCAATCAACACAAATCATTTCAATTTCCTTAAGCTTTCCTTACAACTTTCTTAGTTCTCTCTTAGCTTAGTAGCTAAGCGATAACGTAGTTTCTTAAGCATGTATTGAAGATCAATCGTTTCTTCTAATTGTATGAACATGGAGGTAACCTTTCCTTTAACTTGTACAAGTGTAGCCCTGACTTTATCTCTCAATTGATGGAAAACATTTGCATCTCTTGTCATATGTCTATCTACTCGTTTCTTTAGCGATATAATTTGTCTAAACTTCTTTAAGGATGACTTCTTTACTATTTTATCGTGCTACATTAGAAATGTTATCAAACTTGAAATCAGTAACAATAGGGGCAACCCCTAATACTAAAACAAGATAGGGTATTTGACTTGTTGGTAAAGAACAATATTTACCTCAACAGTAATAGACCAAACACATTATTAAATACAAAATACAACAAAAGTTCGACCATGTAAATCACAAATTATATTAAAGATTACCCACAAAATAGACCAAAACACATCAAATTAAATACAAATCGAAAAATTTAAAAGAGGCTTAATTAATAAGGGAATTTTAGATTCGTCGTGGAGGATCTATGACTAACCGCAGTCATTCAACGTTCAACTCGACCGGTAATTAAGAGTGAGCTTTTTCTCCAACTATCCAAATTTAACACTCTTTTACTTCAACGCATGTCAACAATAATACCTCTTTAAAATTCAAAACCAAAAAACAATAAATCCATTTCAAATCACTAATAATCATTTACACTAACTTACCCTTCAAAATCTATATCTATACTTATATATCAAAAAGCGTTCCTAAAACAGAATATGTTCCACGTGTCACCTTTTTTCAAGTTCGACATGTCAGCAATATGCGTCACATGTCATTATAAACATGACATGTCACTTTAACATGTATTAGGTTTGCATCTAATAAATTCTTATAACAAGACTTGAAATCAAGACCAACAAGTCTTAAGTTAAGAGTCTTACCATCTTAGTCATTTATTAATTATGCTTTTTTGTCCAACAAAATTATAGTTAACTTTGATAAGTTAATTTGTGTCTTATTATACTATTTGTTTTCATTATGTAATTGTAGGCGTCGTTTGAAGTGTGCCTACGTTAAGCATGTGTGAATATGCTTGGCACTCATAGGAAGTGGAAATTGACATAATACAATTAGGGACAAGGAAAGTAGGGAGCCGCTAACAAGTTTTTAAGGAACTTGTAAACCGTTCACGGATCATAAAAGGCAACCACGATAAAGGGACAACGAAAGGCAACAACGATTAACCCGTGAAGGTTACACCCCATTCATAATCCATGAGATTACTAACTCCATATGGTTCGAAACCACGAAAGGAGATCGGGGATGATGGTATGAAGTGAGTCATGGAGTCACATTCGCCCATATTGGCCTCTACTCAATTCTTATAGTGAAAAGTGATTCCTGCAATCTCAAAGGCATACAAACAAAGATTCAATTTGCTCCAAACTATTATTATGCTAAATTGGTTGAATATTAATGAAACATACAATTCTAAAATATTGTGATCACTTGATTAAGCAACAAGATTAAAAAGGAACCTAAACCGGTTGTCCAAATTATCTTATTAGGCGTGATTTTCGATTACATATTCCCTTTAAAAATACAATATAGTGATCAACAATAATAATAGAATAAACATTAATATTGGAAGCAATTTAAAAATAATCCAACAATATAAAATTGTTAGAAAAGTAATAGAAATAAAAGGAACATGATTCCTTACTTTGATTTTGCTTGCTTGCAAGTATAAAACAATAAACGAGTTAGTAATTTCAAGGAAATAAATAAAACAATAATTAAAATTAAATTAAATAGAGTTAATTTGGGGCCAAACCCTCAAACAGTTCTACCTTTCACGCCTTGTTTTAAGGATGGAACCTCGGGTAAAGTACGGACTCCTTGGAGTGCTTAAAGGAAGTATTTTTGAAGAATAGGTTAGGCTAGTGTTTAGGCTAGAGCATAGAAGAGAGAAAAGAAAATTAATTGATGCCCCAAATTGCAGAAATGAGGGTTATATTTATAGGGAAAATGTGTAGAGGGAACACACAGAATCCTAAAAAGATAAAACCCTAAAGCTAGGACGCCGCGACACGGGAGAAATTGCCGCGACACGTAACAGAATGCCGCGACACGGCATGGAGTACCGTGACGCAGGACACTGTTTGCCCTAAAATGATCAGCTGGAGTAAAACGCGTAAAATAAGGGACGCGGAGAAAACACGGAAGTTTCCCATGTCACGGTATGTGCACCGCGACACGGTACAACATGCCGTGACGCGGCAGGGCCCACCGTGGCAGTAAATGCCACTGTGTCACGGTTAACAATTTACCTACAATTGCGTCCAAATACATTTTTAACCTAATTGAGCTCGGTATTTTTAAATTCCGTTTCATAATTTTGGGCTATTTAGGTTTATTATTTATTAACCAAATTAATAAATAAAATGAAATGGATTAAAAAAGTTCGGGCCAAAATACAAATTGGACTATGCTTTAACTAAACATTAGGACTGATCCATTAACTATTTTGTAAACTGAGTTTGATTGAACATGGATTTTAAGCATTCCCGGGATTAAATACTCAACCTGACCAATAACGGCGGTGAAAGATTATCCATCATCGGGTTTGGTTTCGGGGAGACATTTTTAGGTGTCTATAGAAGCCCCCAATTTGACTAAGTTTGTAGAAATGCCAATTTCGAAAACGATAGTCAAAGTAGTCGATAGGGACGGAGAATGGTTTAAGACGTTCTGCGATCCTAAATCACTCTGTATACGTCGATACCTGCTGAAAAACGTTAGTTCCAGTAAAGGGATAGAATGCGTATCTGACACCAGTGTATCGGTGGCAAACGAGCTTGGGAGTTTTCTATGCTTGAAGAAATCCATCGGATGATGTTTGTTGAGATACTTTCCATGCTTGAGGAAAGTCGATAGATGATAATATTCGTTGAGATACTTTCTTGCTTGAGGAAAGTCGACAGATGATATAATCGCTGACTTCTTCACCTTGAGAGGTAGCAACGACCGACGATTTTCCATGCTTGAGGAAAAACTTGTCTGATTATGAGATTGCAAGTCTCTGTGTATCGAGAACCTTGCGCCGTGAATCGTCTTCGCTTGGGAGATGATCACTAAAATGATGATGGTTCGATTGTCCCCGAACGTGGGCTGTAAATGGTTCGATTGTCCCCGAACATGGGCCGTAAATAGTTCGCTTGTCCCCGAGCGTGGGCTGTAAATGGTTCTATTGTACCCGAATGTGGGCCGTAAATAGTTCGCTTGTCCTCGAACGTGGGCTGTAAATGATTAGACCTTCAAGTCGACTATCCAACCATATTAGGTGCTTGAAATATGTCTTCGATGCTTGGTAGGGGTAAAATGGTAATTTTGGTACCATTTAAATATCAGTTATAATTTCCCGTAAGTTTTTTTCGGTGGAAAAATAATTGTCACAAAGTTGCGGCAAATAATTCAAACTGGTCAAAGATGCTTGGAATATTCCAGGAACAAGCACCGTGCCACGTGGCAAGTTGCCGTGACGCGGGATGTTCTGCCGTCACACGGCAAACAATTTCGTGACACGTGCTTCTTTTTCTGCTGCTGAATTTGTCAAAAAACTGCCGGAATATTCGCGCTTATACCGTGTCACGTGGCTTGGCGCCGTGACACGGCGTTTTCCGCCATCACGCGGCAATATTTTGCGTGACGCGACGCTTTTTTTTCCTCCTGAAACGGTCACGCTTCCTCGAATTCTGCGCCGTTTGACCAGCTTTGTTGTCGTGCCACGTCAGCCATACCTTTATGTGGCATCGGATACCGTGGCACGGGGCATAACGCCATGTCACGACATTTTCTTCGTCTTTAAATTCAGAATTTTCACATGACTTTCTTCCTCATTTTATTTCTACTGCTGCTGCTCGTGTTCTTCGTCGGTTTTTCGAGCTTTCCTCACTCAATTCTCCATCAAATTCACCTAATCTCTTGCTAGCTTCATCATTTTCGAATCTCTACAAGAATCTACGTAAGTTTCCTTGCCTTTTGTCTTGAATTTCGTTATAAATGAGCAATTTTCATGTAAAAACCCTTAAAAAATCAAATTAGGGATTTTTTATTTTGAGGTTTTATGTCAAAACTCTTGTCATGAATTAGCTTGTATATGAATGTATGTTGGTTTGTGAGCAATTTGAGACCAAGTTTGCATGATTTGGTGAAGAAATGAGCAAATCACCATTTTTGGTACTACTTTGTGTGTGAATGGTGTTCTTGTTGTTCTTGTTGTTTCTTTGCACTTTAAATGATAATAGAATTGTTGTAGATCTTGTAAAACATGCTATGATGTGTCGACCTTTTGTTTTCGTGTAATTTCGAACATGCTCTGTTTTTTGTGTATGTACTACACTGTCATGGAGAACATAGTATCATGCGATTAGGAAAACTGTAGTATTAGTTTGTCATGGAGAAACTAACTACTAGAAATAATTCTATTATTTTGCCAATTTTTAGCCTTGAGGTAAAAATTTAGCGTATAATAGAAAAAGCAAGTTAAAGTAGCTGTTAAGCTGTCTTCGAATAAATAACTAAATAACTAAGGAAATGATGCTAAGTATTCAGATTTTTATCTTTTGTTTAAACATAATAACATGCCTAGACAATGAGATCGAGATATTTCTACTCGTGGCCGGCGTCAGGCTTTCCGAGAGGACCCTCCCACGGTTCCTGCGGATATAGATGATGCCTTGGAGACCGAGCCTCGCCCCTCTATGAGTAGGGGTAGGTGGACTCCACCTTCGTGGACACCAAACGAGTTGGTTTCCTGTCGTGAGAACCATATTTCTCACCGCCCGCTTACCGGAATAGTCGATGGTGTACTAAGCCATCATGGTTCAGGAGTTGGAGACTTGATTCCCCGTCTATACAGGATCATCACAGGAGATCCCATCACCAATGCCTTGTGGGAGTCTGCTGGTTTAGGAGATTTTTATTCAGCAGTTGTGGGATTTTGCAGCCCCCGAGGCTGTGGTTCGATAGTCGTTCGGGCGCTGTTGGAGTATTTTTGGGATATTACTAACACTTTTCATTTCGCTTGGGGGGGAGAGACAGTGACTCCTCTTGATTTCAACATGATCAGCGGCTTGCGTTTCACCTATCGGCCTGTCCAGCGTATTCCTGACCTCACTTGGGGGGCGAATGAGGCAGTGGAGTTGTTAGGTCCTGTCCTTCATCAGATCAAGACTCGACCGGTTCCTCGGTGTGGTCCTAAGAGTGGGCGATCAGAGTCGGGTTCTGCTCTCGCCCATGGTTTTGATATAGCTGAGACGACGCTTGAGCAGCGAGTACGGATCTTCATCTTGATCCTTATTTTCGGGAATCTTTCTCATGATAGGAGTTCTCGCGCACTCGTTTGTTACCTTCCGTCTCTGAACAGGATCGCTGAGATAGGATCCTTTAGTTGGGGTAGTGTGGGGTGCGCTGATCTGCTCTCGTCGCTGCGTCATGGCTGCAGGCAGCTGAACGATCAGTCCCCTGTCGCTGTCTATGGTCTTTGGAGAGTCGTAGAGGTGACGATTGTTTCTTCTTCGTGTTTTGCTTTTACCGGTTTGGCTCATGTGCTTAGAGATTATTCTTGTTGCAGCTGTGGTTCTATGAGTACTTTCCGGGATTAGCCCCTCGACAGCGTCGCAGAGCGGTCCACGATTTTCCTGTCGGTGCCAGCTGGCGTGACCAGGGCGAGTCACGAGTGGAGTCGGTATCGAGTTTGCGAGGGCTGCTGCGTCGGGGTACCTCTACTGTTGGCGTAAGGATCAACTTCACAGTGTATTTCTTTCACTTTGATGTTATTTTTCGACATTCACTGTATTCTCTTATGGTTTTCAGGTCCCTGTCGAGATCCAGTATCGGCCTTGGGCTGGCTTGACCGACCTTCTCGAGGCTTTGGAGCGCTCGGCGTGTCGTACTATCTTATTTGGTACATCACGTTTTGTTTGGTACCTTGGAGAGCGTGTTGTCTGTCAGCATAGCGTTGATCGTTTTGTGGTGCCATTGCCTCCACCTGAGTCGATGTTGCACTCACGCTTGTTGGAGGAGCTGCTGAACAAGAGAGAGTGCTATCAGTTTCCTTGGCAGGAGCTTGTGCGCATGTATGGCGATTATTCTCAGGACTTGCTTCCTTACTTGGCTCCTCCACCCCGTCTTCCGGAGGTTTGATTTTCTTTGAGAATTTTGTTGCTAGTTTATGTTTAAACCGTCGAATAACCTGATTATTCGATCATGTTTTAAACGACTGGTATGGGGGAAGGTCGAGATCCCTCCTCAGTTTGTCCGTTAACCGGGGCCGATTGGTATGGTAAAGGAGCATATTGCTGATGCACTAGAGGGTTTTAGACAGGCGTAGGATTCCCTGCCCGATGAGTTCGAGCCAGTAAGCTTTCTGACATATCTTTCATCCTTCTTAATATTTCTTGTTACTGATTCTTTGCTTTCAAGTCACGCACTCGGATATGATGGGCTTTATGAAGTTAATTGATGCTCTAAAGCATTGTGTCATCAAGCTACGACGCGGTGTGAGTTGTCAGAGTGGTTCAGGAGATGTTCACGAGGTATATTCACCTGTTTTCCCATGTTTACCTTACACCACTGATATCTTTTCATTTTGTGTCTTTCAGGAGCGACGGAGGCGATGGAGGTCTCCCTCGCGCTCGAGGCATAGAGGCTCGGACGAGGGGGAGCCCAGTCGCCGTAGACAATCCCCTGAGGTTCATCGGCATTCTCAGACCTGATGGCAATAGCCTCAGACTTCTCAGCCATTTAAGGGGTTTCAGACTCGGTGGCAGCATCCTTAGTCTTCTCAGCCGTTTCAGGAGACTCAGTGGCAGCAGCCTCAGTCTTCTCAGCCGTTCCAGCACTCTCAGACCCAGCAGCCTCGGTCTTCTTAGCCATTCCAGCACTTTCAAGCTCAGTGGCAGCGTCCTCAGTCTTCCCAGCCATTCCAGCCTTCACGGCCTGAGTTTCGGCTGGTCATCACTCCTGTGGATCAGGGCTTAATTTTGGTTCCATTGTCTGGGACGATGCCTCCAACGACACTTCCTACATCTTGGAGTCAGTCTACGTAGTTTACCAGCTGGATAGGTCCTGCTTTGAGTATGTCTTCTATTGGAGTTGTGGGGACTAGTAGGGACACTACTCCTCATACTCGAATGATGGAGGGTATTTTTGGTCCACCATTCCCTTACTCGCGGTCTTGTGATGACACTGATCCTAGTTCTTCTGGATCTGGGGAGTTTTGACTGAGGGTTTTATTATGTACATTGACACTACTTGTACCATGACTCATTCTTGTACATTTTATTCACGCTTTATGCATTTGACACTTATTTACTCATTTAGTGTGTATGTTAGTCTGTGCTTGTGACTATTTGTGTGTGATCGTGTATTTATTAATGACGCGAAAAAAACTTTGTTGTTTTCGTAAGAGGGTATCGACTTTCTCCCTATAAAAAACGACAAAAAGGAACGCGAAAAATTTACAACTTCCCAAGATAAAAATAAGAAAATGGGACATGTTTTACAATTTCCCAAAAAATAAATAGAAAATGGGACAAGTTTTACAACTTCCCCGAAAAATAAAAGGAAATAAAAATGGGACAAGTTTTACAACTTCCCCAAAAATATAAAAATAAAAAAATGGGACAAGTTTTTCAACTTCCCCGAAAATAAAAAGAATTAAAAATAAAATAAAATAAATAAGGAGAATTTTTTTAGGTATAAAACTCTCAAAACAAGAGTTCGAAGGATAAACGGTGAAGGAAAACATAAGAAAAATCCGGGAAAAATAGGTCAAGGATAAAAATTGATAACGCGTGACCACCGTGACACGTGGGCCACTGCCGTGTCACGGTATAAGTTTCCGCGTCACGGCAATTAATCTCGTGACACGGTGTACTTTACCGTGTCGCGGCGCGCTAATAGTGCAGCGGTGTGTTTGCTCGTGGGACAGGATAAATTTTTGCGTTTCTAAGCTTTTTTGGCTATAAATTATGACCAGCTAATTTGTGATATGCATAATTACGAAACATAAAATAGCTTGAATTTCATATTTCAATAATAATGTCTCAGAATTTTGATAATGCATTGCGTGATTGGTCATATTCTTTGACTAATGTAGAGAAAAGAGAGCTAGAATTGTTTCATGTCAGAGGTATATTGGCATTAAGGCATGTGGCAATTGAACATGATTTTCTAAGAGCAGCTCTAGATGATTGGAGTTCGGAAACCCATTGTTTCAAGTTCGATTATGATGAAATCTGTTCGCTGCCGGAGGAATTTGGTGCTATCTTTGGCTTCCCTGCTAGAACTCTTGTTGCAATGCTTACTCTGCGTGAATATTATTACCAGGATTTTGAACATCATCTAAATCTGACAGATCCAGATTTAAATAAAATTGTGTGTGGTAACGAGGTAGATCTAGAAAAGCTTGCAAATTTATATTTCAATTGTCCTGTCTCTGAGTCATATCATGTGTACCGTAGGAGAGCTTATATTTTTTACATGTTTAGCAAGCTTTTATTTGCAAACGGTAGAGTAGGACATGCTAGTTTAGCATCTGTGCTTGAACATGTTGAATCTGGAAGATCCCTTATGCCTACTTGCCTTGGAGAAACTCTGCGTGGTCTCGACGAAGCAAAATCTGACCGAAAAGCCATCAGGTAGGGCTCTCTAGTACTGTTGCAGGTAAAAATGGCTTATGTTTTGTAACTGTGACACGGTGGCTGGCGCGCGTCACGGTACTTTCTGCCGTGACACGGTGTTGTCTATCGTGTCACGGTGCCCCATCATTTTTTACTTTTTTTTTTACATTGTCCGTCTACGTCTTTTTTTTTTTTAGATTGTTGATGGAGCGTTTGGAACTCTTTGAAGTCCCCGACGATATTGAAAAATACGGTCCCAATGTTCTAGTTCGTAGGAAGAAAAATTACTCTGCAAACATGTCATATGATGATTGGAAATTGTTCTTTGCGAAGAGAGAATTTTCCATTCGATGGGTGGTGCCTTGGTGGAGGCTTACTAGGATGGTTGGGACGAATGATACACCGTATTGTCGTGTTCCTAGTATGTCATAGTTGACTTTTTATTCCCCTTCCCGATTGATGCGACAATATGGGCTTGAACAAGTAGTTCCACGATATAATGATAGTCCTCGTGAAGTATCATTGCATGAAATTAATGTTCACAAGAATGAGACCTATTGGATTGGAAGGCCTATGTGGACCGTTTTTGCGAGTAGTCAACCTCCTCCACCTTTGTCTAGTGCATATAAATCATGGTTAAATCCTTGGAGTAGGAGAGAGCGAGTTGGAGCATGTAAGTTTGACGGTGATGTGAAGGAACGACTTGGAAGTAAGAAGGCACCCCCTAAGGATCGTCTTGGTCCGAGAACACAAGGAATTGAGTTTAAGACTCTTATCATGCCTAAGAAGAAGAGTTGGGTGAAGGGAAAGGGTAAGGAAAAGATGGTTTATAGGGAAAAACAACCTAAGAACTACAAAAGGGGTGAAAGTTCAACTAAAAGTGTGACGGTTTGAGCTACAAAAGATACGCTAATGGTAAAGGCCGACCTAGTTGAAAAGAAGAACGAAATTCCTAAAGCTAAGAAGGATTAGACCAATACTGCTTTGCTTTTATGATTTGAGTTTTAATTTTAAATAAGGCGTATGATGCCAATAATTGTAGTAACATTTATTTTATTAATAATAGCATATTTATTTTTGCCTTAATTAAAACTTACAATGACCTTTTTTTTTTTATTTTTTTTATCCTAGTCAAGAAGTCAAATGCAATGGAAGAATCAAACAAAAATCCTGGAAAGTCTACCACGACACGGTAAACATCGCCGTGTCACGGTAATTTTCGCCGCATCACGGTACATTTAAACGTGACACAGTGTTGCTATGTTGTATTTTTATGCCTAAATTCTGTCGTGTCGAGTTAATTTTTACTGCTGTGCTGAGAACTTTGTCGCGCCAAGGTGGAATTTGCCGTGTCGCGGTGTATGCTGCCGTGGCACGGTGTTTTTCTACTGCATATTTTCGCCGAAATTCCGCCGTGTCGCGGCATTTTCTTGACGTGACACAATGGCTATTGCTTTGCGATTTTCTTCAATATATACCGTAGTTATGGTGACGAAGAAAGGATTTTTATTTTTAAAATGGTCGGGCCCCCTTGAGGGGTTGCCTACGTATTCTTAAAAGGAATCAGGCCAAACGTAGCTCTATCGGGTCTTGAACCCATGCAACTAGGCATAAAATTTCTTGAGTTGATCCAAATTGGTCAAGTTGTGGAAACCGTTACCATCCATATCCACTAATTGTGCCGCTCCGCAGACAAAATAGTCTTGACAATGTATGGACCTGACCAATTTGGTCTAAATTTTCCTCTTAGATCTAGCACGTTTTTGCGCAGTGCCTTAAGCACTAAATCACCTTCTTTGATATTCCTAGTCTTGAATTTTTTTATTGAAATGTCGTGCCATACGCTGTTGGTAGGTTTGGACATGATGTAAAGCTGCCAACCGTTTTTCGTCAAGTAAGACTAGTTCATCATATCTTGCTCTAATCCAATCGACTTCATCTAGTTGGCTTTCCAATGCAATTCGTAGAGAAGGAATTTCTAGCTCTATTGGTTGTACGGCTTCAACTCCATAGACTAAAGAGAAAGGGGTATCCCCCGTTGACGTACGAACGGAAGTTCGATAACCCCAAAGAGCGAAATGTAGCTTGCTCAGCCAATCTTTGTAATTTTCCGTCATTTTTTCGATGATAGTTTTCACATTCTTATTGGCCGATTCAACCGCACCATTCGTTTGTGGTCTATAGGGTGATGATATGTGATGGTTGATATGATATTTCTGTAATAGTTCTGTGCACTCAGCTTGGAAATGCGTTCCATTATCACTGATCATTTCTTGCGGTACACCATAGCGACATATGATGTTTTTCTCGATGAATTGAGCTATATATTTTGCTGTGAGTTTAGCATATGAAGCAGATTCGACCCATTTGGTGCAGTAGTCGATTGCTACAAGGATGAACTCGTGTCCCCCTTGTCATGGTGGTGTTATCTTTCCAATGATGTCAATTCCCCAAGTAAAGAAAGGCCATGAAGAAGTGTATGTGTAGAGAAGTGAAGGTGGAACGTGCTGTAAATTTGAGTAGACTTGACACTTCATACGTTTCTTGACATATTCGTGACAGTCTCTCTCCATGGTAGTCCTATAATAACCTTGTCGTTGAATTTTTTGGACTAACATCTTAGCATTCATATGCATTCCACATATTCCGACATGAAGATTGTCCATGGTTCTATATGCTTGTTTCTTAGCTATGCATAAGAGATTTCTCCCTTGTGCGGTCCTTTTATGGAGTTCTCCCCTGAGGAGCACATACTGTGAGGCTAGGAGCCTCAAAGCACGGCGTGCCCTTTTATTCGTGTTAGGAGGGTATTCTCCCTTCGTTACATAGTTAAGAATGCCTGTATACCACGGTTCTTCTTCTTCTTCTTGTGATTCTTGTTCATCATCAAGTGCATGAACATAAGTCGGCTCATATCTTCTTTCTATGGTCAATGGCATTCGGATTGTGTCTCTTGGAATTCGCACCATTGATGCCAACTTAGCTAGTGCGTCGGCAAACTGATTCTCTTCTCTAGGAAAATATGTGTATTCCCCTTCATCTAGTTGCTCCGTGAGAGTTTCCAATTGAGCTTAATATGTAGAGAGACTTTCGCTTCTCACTTTCCATCTCTTGGAGATGTGGTTGATAATTAATGACGAATCGCCATAGATTCTGAGCTTCTTAATTCCCAAGGCCACAACCGTTTCTAATCCCAAGAGAATTGGGATGTGTTCTTCGTTGGGTGATACGAGCAAGACTCCTACACCACAACCTTTTTGGTTCGAAGCTCCATCGAAATAGAGCGTCCAGCTATCATCCTTGGTCATTAGTAGTTCCTCATCAGGGAAATCATACTCTTCTTCTTTCTCAACTTCAATTCTTTCAGTGGAAAATCTGCTAAGAAGTCAAAAACTACAGAACCTTTGATGGCCTTTTGTGGTACAAATTTCAAGTCAAACTGAGCAAGGTTGACTATCCACCTTGATAATCTGCCATTGAGTGTTTCCTTTTCGAACAAATACTTGAGAGGATCCATCTTTAACACAACATGAACTGTATGAGTAAGCATGTAATGTCTTAATTTTTGTGCGGCCCACACGAGTGCGAGACACAACTTTTCAAGTGGAGTATACCTGGTCTCATAACCTTAAAGCTTCTTACTCAGATAATAGATTGCATTTTCTTTGCTTTCGATCTCTTGTGCTAGCATTGCTCCCATCGTTTCTCTTGTGACCGTAACGTAGAGTCGAAGAGGAAAGTCAGGTATTGTTGGCGCTAGCACAGGTGGGTTTGCTAGGTACACTTTGATCTTGTCGAAAGCCTTTTGGCAGTCGTCATCCCATGTAACTGGAACATTCTTCTTTAGCTTCTTAAATATAGGTTCACATATCGCAGTGAGTTTTGATATGAACCTACTTATATATTGCAACCTTCCGATAAAACCTCGAATCTCCTTCTCAGTCTTGGGTGGTGGCATGGCCATGATTGCCTTGACTTTTGTGGGATCTATTTCAATCCCTCGAGAACTGATCATGTAGCCAAGGAGTTTGCCTGATGTAACTCCGAATGCACACTTTGCTGGATTCAATCCCATGTTGTATTTGCGGAGTCGTTCAAAGAACTTGCAAAGTGCAATGATATGGCCTGGCCGATCTTTTGACTTGACGATCATATCATCAACATAGACCTCCACCTCTTTATGCATCATATCATGTAACAATGTTGTGGCTACTCATTGGTAGGTGGCACCTGCGTTTTTCAACCCGAATCGCATTATCGTATAGCAATATGTACCCCATTGTATGATAAATGTAGTTTTCTCCATGTCTTCCTCGGCAATCAATACTTGATTATATCCAGCGTAGCCGTCCATGAAGGATAGGAGTGCATGGTTTGCTGTGTTGTCAACCAGAATGTCAATGTGAGGTAGAGGGAACCCATCCTTTGGGCTTGCCTTGTTAAGATCCCTGTAATCAACACACATTCTGACCCTTCCATCTTTCTTTGGAACTGGAACCACATTAGCTATCCACTCTGGATACTTGGATACTTTGATGAAACTTGCAGCCAGTTGCTTTCTGATTTCTTCCTTGATTTTGAGAGCCACATCCGGCTTCATACGGTGTAGCTTTTGTTTGACAAGCTTCATACCTAGAATGAGTGGTATTGTATGCTGAGCTATATCCCTGGCATATCTTGGTATGACCAAGCAAATACATCAACAAATTCACTAAGCAAGTTAATTAGCTCTTTGCGTTCTTCTTGACTTAGTGTTAATCCAATTTTAACTTCTTTGATAGTCGTATCACTGGAAATATTAACTGTTTCTGTATCTTCAATAATTGCAGTTCTATTTTCATGTTCTTCCATTGCTTTTATTATTTCTTTGTCATCTTTATCATTAGCAAAGCAATATTGATCACGGCTAGGGGAATGACTCGCATCGTAAGCAAAGGTACTCATCTTATTAAATTTATTAAACATTACATCAGAGATGGCGAGGTCAGCTGCGACCTCACCGGAAGTATTTGGGATTGAAGGAGGAGACTCGACAAGAGGCTCAATAATAGGAGGAACTACGGAAAAAGACTCAACAGCAGAAAGGGGGTCGGCCTTAGATCCTAAAGACTCATCAACAAACTCAGATTCGGACTCGGACCCAGACGATTCAGAGTCATCAAATATAGGGCCTTCACCAGTGGTCACTTCCAGCTTTTCTCCACTTGGCGTAGTGATCTTCACCGTCTTGCGCCATCCCTTTAGAACACCATCAGCTGGGATAATTGGTTTCTCAGCTGTTGAGAACTCGTCGCCTTCGTCGATGAAATCACAATCCAGGAACACCTCGAAACCTGGCTCACATTTCCCACTATGGATGAAAGGTTCGGGAAATTCATAGCATGGGAAATCTTCCCCTTCTTTGATGTACTGGCCATTGAGAGTGAAAGGATAAGGATCCATGGCTATTTCTATTTTCATGGTTCGAGCATTGTTACGAGCTTTATCTTTAAGAGAGCTTGTTTCATATCTTCCTTTGTTGGCTTGAATCCCAAGCCAAAGGTGTCTTTCTTAGGTGCACCAGGGTGGCCCCAAATTTCATCCATCTTTTTCTTAAGTCCAAGGGTCATTCCAGGGAAATGCCCTTGCTTCTTCATGATTGCATTAATGTTGGTATTCAAATACGGATCGAAGTCGAGATGACACTTCTCTTCTTCCTCGATCATGAGAACGTCTTCTAGTGAGAAACCCCAGAGATCTTCATCTTCCTCATGGTGTTCGACATGTTCAATAGGAGTATCAATGACTTGAATGTGCATAAGAGAGGCATCCATGGTTATTGGAACCCTTCCAACTATGGCTTTGACTTTCTGGTGCAGCGATGATGGGATCGCCTTTAGCTCATGAAGCCAAGGACGACCTAACAACAGATTGAAAGAAGCCTTAATTTCCACCACCTGAAACTTAGTGCGACGTTCAATGGCTCTAGTAGTTATGTCAAAGAAATCAAATTGTTGGTACTCGGCCATTCAGTAGTGAGAAAGCTGACTAGCCCTTGAGGAGTCATGTCACTATCAACCCCTATCTTCATAAGAGCATTCATTATAGCCTTTCGTTGCTTATGGGAGGTAGCCAAAAGCTTCCAAACATTCATTTCCACCTTAGTTTTTTGCAGTTGCTTAATCACATCATTGCTTACAAGGTCGACGGGATTAGCTATTGGTTGTGATTGCGGTTGAATTGGAGGTGGACTAGGTTGCTGTAACCTTCCATTCCTAGTGAGAACCTTGACCTCAAGGTCCCCCCAAACATTTTCTCTATCTTCATGGTTGACAACACCAAGAGATGAACCAACCATATCTTTGAGATAGACGTCCTCGTCATCACTATCCCAAATTCCATTAACTTCCTCATAGCCTGAAACAAAAACAACTTCTGGTAAAGGTTCATCCACAGATTGGATGAGTAGTGATAGATCAAAGGAGATTTCATCTCCCACGATAGCCAAAGTATCAGAAAGAGGACATGTTTAAATATTAGGCTTCTTGCCCCCTAGAGAAACAGGAAGTTGATTAGCATCAATCAAGTCCTGAATCGCATCTTTTAACTTCCAATATTTCTCAGTAGTATGACATTTGCCTTGGTGAAACTTGCAATGAGCGTTGGGGTCATAACTAGCAGTTCTGTTCTCTGGTCTAGGTTCTGGAAATGGCCCAATAGGCATGATCAATCCTTGGCCGTGCAGGCGATCAAAAGCAGCGTCATAGCTCATTCCCAAAGGTGTGTAAACCCTCCTTTGCCTTTGGAACCTCTGAGTGGGAGCACTAAGAGCCAACACATCATTGAGGTTAATGTTGTTGGTAGTATTATTGGGCGTGGAAGACGAAGAAGAAGGACTGTCATTCTTCTTGTTTTTCCAAGTGATGTTATTATTGTTGCTACCAGCAGTCTTCATCAACTCATCCTCAATATTGATCCCAATATCGTACACAACTTCAAAGGTGTTCAAAGGCAGAAACTTCAAATGTTGCTTTTACTTATGGGTTAGATTCTGAATGAAGAGGCAAACCATCTCCTTTTCTTTGGGAGGATCCACCAAGAGTGCAACTGTTTCTCTCCACCTGCTCAAATAGGTAGTGAAGCCTTCATTCTCCTTCTGTTTGAGAATGGAGAGTTCACGTTCAGAAGTCTTAGCCTGGATGTTACATTTGTAACGGTTCATGAAGCTTTCAGTAACATCCTCCCAAGTCGCAACATGCTTGGATTCTAAAGAGTAGAACCACTGTTGGCAGGCATGCTCCAAGGAAAGAGGGAACACAGTAGGGAAGAGTGCTACATCTAATCCCTTGAGAGCCATGGTTGCAGAAAAGGCCTTCAAGTGGAACATTGGGTTATTAGTAGGCTTGAACTTAGGAATGTCAGCAGTAGAAAACTTTTCAGGAAGCTTGTCCTTGACATTCAGAGAAGTGGCAAGTTGCTCCACATATGTGAAGTCTTCAGATTTCTTACTCACTTGTTCTTTGATCTTCTCCATTGCAGCTATAGTGACATTATTTTGTTCCATGGTGGAGACTATAGTAGTGAGCGTTTGCACCATAGCAGCGAGTGCTTCAATGGTCTTGTTGAGGTTCTCGACGTCTTCTTTACTGGCCATTGGAATGAACTCAAAATGGACTCGAGACGAAGATGGATTCTGTGGAGATGATTGTGCAGGTTTCCTCGTACGCCTCTTAGGTTTAAGAGGTTGTTGAGGTAATGATTCAAACCGTAACAATCTACCTTTGCTTCTCGACCAAGTGCTACGATATTAAAAACAAATGCACCTTTAATGACTAGACTTAACCTTGACCCATCCGGAAAAGAAAGAAGGCAAGAAATTTTTCGAAAATTTTAAAAAAAAAAGTATGTATGGGAGGATACCATCCGACTTACTCCCTAAAAAAAGGGAAAAAAGACAAGCCCCTCCTAATGTACGGTCATGAACAAAAATGGTGTGTGACTCAAAGTGTGTGAACTCGACACGACTTGTGAGTGTTTAAGTGAGGTTATGGATGCGTGTTATAACCGTATGGCTAGACATGGTACTAAACCGGACATACGAACCACATAAGCACGCACAAAAACCAAAAAAAAAGACTGACACGGACTTTTCCTGGGCATCGTGTCACAGTGCTCACTGTCGTGATACGGTGCTTAATACCGTATGACGATACTGTAGGAGTTTATAGGTACGATTGCGCAAAAACATGGATCATATTCATATAGCACCTAATCCCAAGATCATGCATAACACATAAAGAATTAGAATTAATACCTTTGTAGCGTGATTCCACGTGTGATCAATAAGAACAAGGGAGACAAAGAACCTCAAACGTGATTCCTCTACTTGGTCCACGGGCACGGATTAAGACCTCCACTAATTCTAGTTAGTTGCAATTGAACCCTACAATTGACCTTCTAAGGAGAAGAGCGAGCAACGAACCAACCACGAACCACCACCCGCGCCACTAGGGGTGGCTGGCAGTGAGTCCAAGGGGAAGGAGAGAGAGAGCCGTGGGTTAGAGAGAGAGTGTGAGGGTTTTGGGATTTCTGGTTGCTTAATTCAAAATCAACTGTTAATTGTGTTAATTGTTATGTCATACAACCCTAGGAATGGATCTTATTTATAGATCTCATCTCTAAATAAGAGTCCATGACAAAGCCTAAAACCTAACTCTAATCTAACTATGTTAGCCCAATCCAATTCATGATTAGTTACTTACTCATTGATCATAGGATCCATTCTAGCGGGCTTTGGACTATTTGACTAGCCCAAAGATCATTGATCATAGTCTAGCAATAGATAATGACGACTCAAAAGAACGAACTTATTATCTCCATAATAGTGATCCTTGATATATCTAGTAATTGCACTTATCGAAGACATAACTCCTTGGTCCACACACATCCGTATGTATGAGTCCCAAAAGGTCACTTGCTCTTTCACCTACACCCGTAAAGGGTGACTTAGTCATTTTACCAAGCAAGCATGACTCACAATTTTCAAATGAGTCATAATCAAATGTTGAAAGGAGTCCATCCTTATGTAATTTCTGGATTCGCTTTTGGTTAATATGTCAAGCCTACAATGCCATAGGTAAGTTGGGTTTGATCCATATGTTCTTTGCTTTTTATGATCTATGTTGTAGATATGAGTTGTATAATCTAAGACATACAAGCCATTAAATAATTTTGCTTTAGCATATAACATATTTTCTTTGGAAATAAAACAACACTTGTCTCTTATTTCAAAAGAAAAACCTTCAGTATCTAAAATTGGAACTGAAATAATGCTTTTGGTAATTGTTGGAACATAATAACATTTATTAAGAACCAAAACTAGACCAGACGGAAGTCTCAAATGATAATCTCCAATAGCAAGTGCAGCAACTGTTGCTCCATTTCCTACTCGGAGTGTGACTTCCCCTCTTGCTAACTTCCTACACCCTTCTAGGCCCTGCATGTTATTAACAATGTGAGCACCACAACCGGTATCGAATACCCAAGTTGAGGAAGAAGTAAGATTAATTTCTACAACAAAAACGTTAGGTAACTCTTTACCTTCCGTTCTCACTGGTGTGTAATGGGGACACCCAAGTATGTGGCAAGACCACCTACCACAATAGAAGCACTGGCTTCCCTCCTTCAAGTACTCCTCTGAGTGGTTGATCAAAAGGTTGACTAGTGTCACTGTCGAGCCTTCATCATCATGAATAAGCTTGACTAGATCAAATCCATCATGGAGCGAGAACAAGATAATATCATGTGCAGAGTCATCATCGAACGGCCTCCTTAGGACATCCATCTGATTGAATAATCCAATCAGTTCATTGACATGGGTCCTAACTAACTGACCAGGCATGAGTTTCTTAGCCATAATCTTACAATGGATATTGTAAGTCTCAAACCTTACACTGTCAGTCCAAGAGTAGTAAATCTGAGGTATCGAATTAACGACATCTCTTACATTATAGTCGTTGAAGCCTCCACTTCCTAGCCTTCCAATGCCACCTCGACAGATGGCACGAAGACATTCATGCAGATTGGTCAACTCATAGTGCCTGAACCTTCCTTTCCAACAGGTTGGAATAGATTCTAAAATGAGATTCCTGATTTTCTCTGCATCCGAAACATCTTTTGCATGCCTTTCTGGAGTAAAACCAACAGTATATCTGCTCTCAATGGGTATATATAAACGAGCTTCAAGCTTTTGACTTTTGAGAATATTTCTCAGCTCGTTTTCCCATTCCCTGAAGTTTCTGAGATTCAGCATTAATTTCAATTTGTTAGGCAAAATAGTGTTGTCATAAAGGTTATTCATCTACAAACAAAAACAAAACGAGGAAAAGTTCAATAATTATGTTTAAAAATTTTAAAGTACCATAAAAGATTTAAATTGGTAACTTTAAAGCATTTATTCAATATTAAATTGATCCCTATTGAATTAAATGTTTCCAAGATCCTTTATTTGTGTAATAGTTGACCGGACAGAGGCCCTACCATCAAGCATTACATTTTCAAGGTGAGTAAACTCTTTACTAATTACAACTCTTTGTAACTCTTGGTTGAATAATTAATCATCACATGTTTAATTATTACCCTTAGCTTCAAGGTTCTAAACTCTTTAGGTAACCTTGTTGAGTATAACCAATTAAATATGTAGAACGTGATCTACCCCACAATTACCTATGATAACAATTGACACTCTGCTGAGGCCGACCCATTACTCATGATATAAGGATTGTTGGGTATTCAATTGGAAAAGCAACCTCAATATTACTGGCACCAAGATTCATTTATGTTGTGATTATTTAGTGAACTCTAGCGCATCATCAATCAACATAAAATAAAACTAACATGCATAATCTACTAATGCATAAATAAAACATGACATAGTATGGCCCCTTAATCCTAAGAAAACTAATAAAGCAGAAAATGCTCCCACTTGAATCTTCATGGATCTCATCTATCTTATTCCTTTGGGCCTCCACTCCATAGGTTTCTTGGATCAACTGCAACCTGTAATATTATTCTATTCTATCTACTACTTAAATAAAATAAAATAAATTACAAAAATACTTAACGGTACGCAGACCGTATTTAGATTACAAAAATACGAAACGATGCGCAGATCGTATTTAGAATCTATGGGCCATACTAGTCTATATATAGCAATAAATAATATCATATATTATAAAGTGCCACATAATAAATCACTCATCATGCTTTCCTAAACTACAACATCAAATGTTCATAATTAAGGAAACATAGCTCTAAATATCTCATATTTTAATTAATTATTGCAATTAGATAATATCATATATTATTTCTAACCATCCATAAAATATCATATATTTTATTTAAGGTAAGAAATAGAATCAAATCATATTTTAATTATGGAAGATAAATCATATTTATTTTCCATGATTATCCTAACTAATTTAGGAGATTCTATCCTAATTGCCTAGCCAATCAAATAATTTTAAATCAATTATTATCCAAAATTAATTATGGGATACTCTCATTAAATCAATTATTATCCAAATAGAATCTTTTGCTCCATAATTATCCAAATTTAACAAAATTAACCACTTTAACTTTGTTAATTATCTTTTCAAAATCAAAACTTATCTTTTTTTTTTAATTTTGAAATCTGTTTTTTTTATTAAAATAAAGTAAAATAAATTTTTTTTTGAGAACCGTGCACCAGCCACCGTGGTGTGGCCAGCCGAAGCCGGCCACGGTGGCCGTACACCGTGAGGTGTACGCTGCTTGCAGCGGTGCACAACAGCAGCAGTAGTGCCACGCAGCCCTTGCATGGTACTGTTGTTGCTGCCCCTCCTTGACCCGCCTGCTGCCCCGCCCCACCCTCCCTCCAGACCACCTGTAGCGGCAGCCACCGTGGCTGTGCCACCCAGCCGCGGTTGCCGCTGCTAAAAACCTTTTTTAATTTAAATAAAATAAAACATATTTTGTTAAAATTAAATTAATCTTAATGTGGTCCAAATAATTTCAAAATTAAATCATATTCAATCTTGAAATTAAGGTTCTTCATGAAATTAATCCCCAATTTAATATAACTCTTAAATTAAATAATTTGATCATGAAAATTCATAATTTAGCATGAAATCAAATAGATTAAATTCATTAAACACATAGAAATCGAATTAATTCAAAAACCAAAACACAAATTTCACAAATTAGGGTTTAGGGTTTCAAAATTTTCGAAAATTAGGGTTGGGGGGTTCGAATTTTTCGAGTGATTAGGGGCAAAAATCGGATCTCTTGATGGCTAATTTGGAGCAAATTAAACAACTTTTAATGATTCTATATTGTTAAATTACATTTAAAATAATAATTGACCCATAATTAAATTATTCTCCCTCCTAATTGAATTAAAATTGTGGACTATCAAAGAATTAATATTCAATATATGTACATGCATAGGCTAACTGATACCACTGTAGGAATCACATTTAAAATAATAATTGACCCATAATTAAATTATTCTCCCTCCTAATTGAATTAAAATTGTGGACTATCAAAGAATTAATATTCAATATATGTACATGCATAGGCTAACTGATACCACTGTAGGAGTTTATAGGTACAATTGCGGAAAAACATGAATCATATTCATATAGCACCTAATCCCAAGATCATGCATAACACATAAAGAATTAGAATTAATACCTTTGTAGCGTGATTCCACGTGTGATCGAACAAGAACAATGGAGACAAAGAACCTCAAACGTGATTCCTCTACTTGGTCCACGGGCACGGATTAAGACCTCCACTAATGTTAGTTAGTTGCAATTGAACCCTTCAATTGACCTTCTAAGGAGAAGAACGAGCAACGAACCAACCACGAACCACCACATGCGCCACTAGGGGTGGTCGGCCGTGATTCCAAGGGGAAGGAGAGAGAGAGAGTCGTGGGTTAGAGAGAGAGTGTGAGGGTTTTGGGATTTCTGGTAGCTTGATTCACAATGAAGTGTTAATTGTGTTAATTGTTATGTCATACAACCCTAGGCATGGATCTTATTTATAGATCTCATCTATAAATAAGAGTCTATGAAAAAGCCCAAAACCTAACTCTAATCTAACTATGCTAGCCCAATCCAATTCATGATTAGTTACTTACTCATGAGGCTCATAAATGGGGCTCTAACTTGCTTAACCCAATACCCTTGTGTGTGACCTCATAGGATCCATTCTAGCGGGCTTTGGACTATTTGACTAGCCCAAAGATCATTGATCATAGTCTAGCAACAGATAATGACGACTCAAAAGAACGAACTTATTATCTCCATAATAGTGATCCTTGATATATCTAGCACTTATCGAAGACATAACTCCTTCAGATACAAGGCGCCGTGTCACGGCATTGCACACCGTGGCGCGGCATATCTGTCGTGACACGGTGCACAGTTCCAGGGTCCAGTTTCGCGATTTTCCAGATTTTAGTCGATTTAAGTCCGTATTTAGTTTTATGTGGAATAAAAACCCTCGGTCATAGGTTAGTCCAAAAACAACATGTACAAACACATATGGGGTTAGCACCAAATAAACCACATAGCACTTATCACGATGATACGAAAAAAAAAGTTCGCAACCTAAGGTCAAGATCTATGTTCAACTATGGTCAACCTTTTTGGTGTCAAAGGGTACCATGGTTAAGAGTTTGGATGCGTTGGCAAGGCAGCCTCCCTTGAGGGTGTATGCCAACGGGCGGCTCCGTGATTTCGTGATGAAATCGAACTCGACTCCAAGGTTTGGGTGGATTTAGTAACTTGGATGAACCCTTATTTCCATGAGCGTTTTTAGGTTGATAGAGCTTAAACCCCTCGGGGCTAAGACGTATGTAGAACACACATGTTTTTTCAGAAAAATAGAAGGAAGCTGATTGTGAGAAGAGAAATAAGGCCACTGGAAAGATTTCAGGACTGCCGCAACACGGCAGAATATACCGTGTCACAGTGCTAAACACCGTGTGACGGTGTCCGGCGTCGTGACACGGCAGGCTCTGCCATGGCGCGGCAGTCAGGAAATCTGACTGGTGCCACTAATTTCTTCGTTCACGACCAAGTTATCCAATTTTTCCTACGGGACAGTCCTGAAATACGATGTTAAAACGTCTATGCATATGCAAAAATGACAATTTAATCACAGGAATATTTTCATAAATAGAGAAGATTTTCGAAAACAGAAAGAAAGATTTTATTAAAAATAGCCGCATCACAAGACTTTTCACACTTTCACCTTATTCAATAATCAAGCGACATGAAAGGTACTCATCACTGGGTTTGGTTTTTGGGGAAACATATTTGGGTGTCTACACCACCGTGTCACAGTTAACAATTTACCTACAATTGCGTCCAAATACATTTTTAACCTAATTGAGCTCGGTATTTTTAAATTCCGTTTCATAATTTTGGGCTATTTAGGTTTATTATTTATTGGGCTAAATTAATAAATAATATGAAATGGATTAAAAGGTTCGGGCCAAAATACAAATTGGACTATGCTTTGACTAAACATTAGGACTGATCCATTAACTATTTTGTAAACTGAGTTTGATTGAACATGGATTTTAAGCATTCCCGGGATTAAATACTCAACCCGACCAATAACGGCGGTGAAAGATTGTTCATCATCGGGTTTGGTTTCGGGGAGACATTTTTAGGTGTCTACAGTATCATTGAGTTTGACAACCAAAAAATGTTTATAGCAACACTTAAACTCGAAACCAACAAGTCTTACTATCTAAACAATCGAAATTGATTAGCAAATTAAACAAGTACAAACTAGCAACCAGAGGCATCATCCGGGCCACACACTAGTTTACTATAAAAAGCCAAATTATCTACAGAGTAACATACTCACATATAAAAAAAAACTTCAACACAACTAACCTTTGAAAGAACGATTTTTTCACCATACCTTTATTCCCCATATACCCCTGAACTTTTTAAAATTTATCATGTACCCCGAGTTTTCACAAAAATACACCATATACCATTGATGACTAATGATTGTTAATTTTTTCAGTCATTGTAGACACCAAATTTTGATCCTACTTATGTAATTATCACTACTATTATCTTTTATTATTATAGTTATTGTTTTTGCAAATAATTATTATTATTTTGCTAAATATTTTTATAAACTTAATGACCTTTTTTTATTAAAAACGAAGAAAACGAGTAATTATAATGATTTTTATTCATAATTTCCAAAATACATGTTACAATTTGCATTTCTAAACTACTAAATTACAAAATATTGAAGTACAGCTAACACCACATGCATTTTTACCCTACTCCATCAAAGTAATTTTCCGACTTTACTTGTGGATTAGCAAGTAAATTAATGCAGCCATTAGGAGGACCACTAGCCCCACAATGTACATGAGTACACCCGTATCATCCTCATGTCTTCATCGAAGGTATAGGCTGATCTTCCTGGTTATCTTGAAACATGGTGGCCGAAAGTTTTTGTTTGGTTTTTCGGGTAAGGAGGGAGATAGAGGAAGATAAGAAATAAGTGGTGAGTGGAGATTTGGATAAGGGTAATTTTCTTTTTATAGTAAAAAGTAGGTTTTTTTACCGTATTTTATACGTATATGTATAATAATCGTATAGTAAAAAGTACAATTTTTTTTTGTTGTGTCTTGCCAGGGGAATATGTCATTTTCTTTATAAACAAGTATTGTTTAATTCTTTAAAGTATAGTGAGTATATTGGTATGTTCACTTAGAGTGTTAGAGTACTTTTTTTTATCTAGTGATTTTTACGATTTGTTCAACACTCGATTATATGGCCAGCTTACCTATAAAGTCTATTACTCCAAAGACTCATGCCCAACTAAGGTAGGGACATGACAAACATTCCCTTTCCTGCAATAAAGGTTGCCACACCATTACATAATTGGCCTCCTTTAATATACTTTTTTTTTACCGCAGGCTAAAATAATACTTTTTTTTATTCGGCTATTAATATTGGATCCGATAAATATCAATTCGGATCCATTGAATCAATGATCATCTATCGATAGGAAGCGTGTAGTGGATAGGAGTAAAACAGGTTGATAATGGCCGAAATGTATAAGGAAGCACAGTATATTTTTGTTATCTTTTGGAGTATAATGCGGACTGTAAGGGATATGAACTCATGGAGTGACAGTGATCATTCAGATTGTGAGGATATGAATGCATGAGGCTACAGTAGTAACTTGAGTTTGTAGCAATTAGTGGAGATATGAATGCATGAGGCTACAGTAGTAACTTGAGTTTGTAGCAATTAGTGGAGATATGAATGCATGAAGTTTGTAGCAGTTCGTGGGGAAAGGAATGCATGGAGCAACAGTAGTAATTTAAGCTTGTAGCAATTAGTTACAAGCACTTTATGATGGTGAAGCTCTTTTTATGGATCATGTCCCCTGTGGTGGATTTATTTTTTTTTTCCTTTTTCGTTTCTTCAATTTGTTTTGATCTAATTTTTTATATCTTGCCATCGCCAATGGTGAAATACGACCGTAATAAATATAAATTTGTGTTTTAATAGAGTAAGAGAGGATAAAAGTTCATGTTCTTTTTTTTAAAAAAAAAAAAAAAAAAAAAACCGTTCGGTTAAGGGATATATATTACTCTTGACCACGTTAACTTTATGACGTATGACTTAATAACTTAATAATTATTACTCTTAACCATGTCAACTTTTTGTTATATGGTTATACATGGTATATTTTTACTTTGACCACGTCAATGTTTATATGACTTTATATGATTTACATTACTTTACTTTTTTTTAGTAAGGGTCATTGTTTGTAATGCTCTTACGTATAAGATTTTGTCGTATGATTAGATGTTCTTTGGTAAATTTATATGTACTATCTAATAAGGGCATAGATTAATTTTTATTTTTATATATAAGCTCTGAAAATATTTTGTCTTACCCTATAAGTATAACCTTATGTCTTTGAGTGACTTTCAGAGCTGACATCTTAAGGAGTTATTTATTTTATAAGTGTTGTTTTAGTACCTTGGTGAGTATAATAATCACTTAATAGGTTTAGATACTCTGTCATACGTATACCATGTGAGTATTTTTGAATTGTGACGTGACTTGGTTATATATTTTCTTCCATGGCATTTTAAGAACATTTTTATACTAGAGTTTATTTAATTACAGTTTTCTTTATTTTATCAGTTTAAGTGTTGCAAAACAGATTAAGTAGTTTGTTACATATGAAATGAAAGAATTTAATATCGAGATTCTCATTATTACCAAAATCTTGATATTTACCATTTAAATCCTTGAATTATATTTTATTTACTTTTTTTTATTTACAAATTAACCCTTTATTTTCCTATAAATACCCCCTAATCTTCTCATTTTAAGAGACCAAAATAAAATTTCCTACTAATTCTCTCTCTAAAAAATTCTCCTCTAATCCTTTGCTTTAGTTAAAATCTCTCTAGTTTTAAGTTATTAGCTTATAAAAAGCATCATATTATTAATCTGTTATTTTTCATTTGAGTATTGTTATTATCTTTAATTCCTATTAAAAAAAAACACAAAAAATATTTCAAATTCAAGTATTGTTGTTATTTTCATCCTTGTTAAAAAATTAGTTTAATTGTTTAAGTATTCCTATTCTATATTAAAACCAAAAAAAAGAAGGGTTTGTTTCTCAAGATTTAGTTTTATTTTTCAAGTTTATTTTCTTTAATCAAAAATAAAAAATAAAAAAAAAAAAGTTCATTAGCCTTATTTTGCACTAATTTCTTTTAATATCTCAAAATTCCAAAAATATCACTTAGTCTCTTTTATTTCACTTTAATTAAGGACCTATCATCTCTTAATCATTGTTAAGCAAAAGAGGTTATCCAAAAGATAGTTACATCTAGCTCAAGGTATTATCCTTATTCCTTTCTTAATCTCCTTAATTATTATTAGGGAAATTCTCATTGGTAGCCATCAACTTTTGCTTATTTTCATTGGTAGCCACTTTGTATATGAATTATCTTTAGTAGCCTTTAACTTTTAAAATGTTACTTCCGTAACCTTATATGGTTAAAAACCGTTAATTGGTTGTTAAGTTTAACCGAGGTTAGTTTTATAAAAATTAAAAAAAAAATTAACTAAGGTTAATTATATTATAATTTGATTAATTAAAAAAAAAACCCTCCCCCAACCATTCCAGCCACCCCCTCTCCTCTCCCCCTCCGCTACCGACACCGGCCCACCCTTTCTCGCCGGCGCCCAATGCCCAACACCCCAGCCCCAGTTGTCCCTCCACACTACTACTCATGCTGTCTCCCCTGCTCCCTCACGCACCAAACCCGCAACACCAACCAGTAACCGAGCAACTCCCCACAACCGTCACATAGTAGCTGTCGAACAACCAACCACTGTCGCACCAACCTGCAGCCAGCAGCGTCGCAAGCTCCAATTTTAGCCCAACCAATCCCACCCAGCAATCGAATCAAATATCACCACCATGCCCTCACCACAATCGAACCACCATGGAGAACATGGATTACGCTTCAAAGGGAAATTGTTATTTAATGATTAAAAAACCATCTTACCTCACAAACTATTTCAATGGAAGACAGAAAGCTCAAAAGCCGTTTTGATGGAGAACTCAGAGAGTCAAAGTAAGCTATAAGGAGGCTTAGATTTACCTTTCATCAAACAATATAATTTGGGGGAAAATTCTAAGAGAGAGAAATAATTAATTAGCAAAGGGAGGAGAGAAAGAGGAACAGTACGGGGGTGGAGGGGGGGAAAGAAGAAAAGATTTTTTTTTTAATTATTAATTTTAAAGATTAATTAACAATTAAAATGACTGTAATTAAAGTTAACTTTTATTTTAACGTTTTTAACCATATAAGATTACAGAAGTAACATTTTAAAAGTTGAAGGCTACCAAAGATAATTCATATACAAAGTGGCTACCAATGGAAATAAGCAAAAGTTGATGGCTACCAATGAGAATTTCCCTTATTATTATTACGCTAACTAATGTGTTTGTTTCCATGTGATGTTATCAATAGGGGTAATGACGATATTAGGTGCTAAATTAGCCCTAAATCTTTCATTACTCTACATTAGAAAGCCAAGCCTATTGGTGAGATGATAGGTTATAAAAGAGGGGGGTTAATTGCATTTTGCATTGCATCTCTTTCTAATGCATTTAAAATATAAAAAGGTTAATTTCAGACACTTATATTTTGCACTAATTTAAAATATAAGGTGGCGACTCTAAGTTTTTAAATATAAATCTTATCAGACACTTAAGTGGAATCTTTATAAACTAGTTTTTGTCTGCTAAAAACCAGGTACCACAGTCATTAGGGTTAATTATGACCCGAAACCACTCTAAATACATACCCCTACCCCTGAAACCACCCATATTTCTTTTTCCCAACCCTAAAACCACCCCAAATTTCCTTTTCTCATCCTTAAAATCAATCATACGGATATTGTAACACCCCAATAATTCTCCCTTTTTCAAAACCACCTAATTTAAATAAAATAGAGGAGAACCATTGGCATGTTACCGCCATATGTTAAAACATTAAGGCTTTATCAAAGTATCGCAGCTGTTTTGGGTGTTTTTGTCCCTCGGGAGAGTTACAGCTCGAAGACTGGTCCGGTGCGACCTGTACCTACAAGACAAACGGAGACACCAGTTGGTAGGTGCTCCGCCTCCGACGATCAAGTTAGTAACTTGAAAGGAGAGAAAAAGGTGCGGAAATTTAGGTGGGGATCTGCTCGGATTCCAAGAATAGTTGTCTCTATCAAAGGGACAGTTTGTAATAAATGGTAGAACGTGCCCTCCAAAAGAGGGGAATCTCCCTATTTATAGGGTCCTTGGGAATTGTGCCCCTGATTAGGTCACAGAACCCTAATCAGTGGTGGGCTGCGCCGTTTTACGGCTTTCTCGGGATTTGGGCCTGAAGGCCGTCATCCTCCAAATATCTGGGATGACACGTGTCAAGCAGGGATAGGTCCACTTTGGACCACCCTGGGGCTGACACGTGTCACCCTCTGGTCGGTCCACATGGCGGGGTAAAATTACCCTAAACATTTGCCCCTCACAGATGTGACGTGGCACGCCACGTGGCATCTGTGACACGCGTCACTCTCTGATTGGTGGTAATTTTACCGCCAAAATTTTACTGTTCACCATCTGAGTAAATTACAGGAATACCCCTTAATTTACCCTCCTTATATAGCCGTTTACCCTCATTATTTTTGTACGTTTCACAAAAATTTTCAGAGAGAACTTTGAGAGAATCTTGAAAGAGAGAGCAGAAGTCATCCGTCTGAGTCAAGCGCAAGTTTTAAGAAAACTCATTCTTCTCAACACAGGCGGACCCGTCTACCTTCAGATCTCAAATCTAAAGGTACCGTCTCTGACACTCTCAGCTCTTTTTCATTTTACCGCTTGTACATATTTCTTGCAATAAATGGATTCATCACCAACACACACGGCACAACCTAGGTTAGAATCCAGCCGTTCATCAGGAACGGTTGAGTCTAGGACTGGTAGTGCCGTCTCAGGGTGTTGGGACCACCCTCATGCTTGGATTCAGACCATTTGCCCGTCTGTGCAGGACACAATGGCTCGGACTATGCCGATGGCACATGATCTGAATTATAGGAGCGAAGGCTCAGGCGGCCAAACGCCTGAGGGAGAGACGTCTGGCTCAGAACACCGGACGGCTCCGGAGAGATCCCCTCCGCGTAGCCCCCCAACTCCTCCAGACTCGTTTTTGGACGAGTGCGACCAAGGCGGTGAGGAGGCCGCCTCAGCTTCTGTCTCCCAATCTGGGGAGGAGACGGGGAGCGGATTTACCGTCTCCTCTTCTGAGAGCAGTGATGATCTTCCCCCGCTTGAGGATAGCGAGGAAGAAGAGAGGAAGAAGTGGAATGAGAAGGACGATCCCTACAAGATCCACGTCTCCAACAAAGACAGGGACCTCATGGAAAGAGGCCTTGAAATTTTTTTGAAAGTGCACCCGTTAGGAGACGGGTACAAAATAAGGGTGCCTCCTGCAGACGGCACCATTTCTTGGGAAGACACTGAACGAAACGCCAACGGCTACTTCGGCTGTTACGAGGCGGCGTTCAAGGCTGGTCTGTGCTTCCCCCTTCACCAGGCGGTGAAGGCAATCTTGAGAGGCTACGGCCTCGGAGTCTAGCAACTTACCCCCAATTCTTCGGCAAACATTCTGGGGTATGTTGCTGCCTGTGAGTTCCAAGGAATTCACCCCGGCTGGGAAGCTTTTGCTAAGATGCACTATCTTAGCCGCAGCCCAGGCGGGTACAGAGCGTGGTATACTTTGACCACGTTTCCTCAATATATGATGACCTTGGATAAGGTCTCCAAATTTGATGGCTGGAAGCACAGCTTCTACCTGCTGACGGCCCCAACCAAGCGGGAGAATTGCGAGCTCCGCCAATACAATAAAAAGCCCGACCTTCTGGGTCGGAAATGCTGTCTGCCCCGGATCCCGGATGAGGACTTCGATAAAATAATTGAGGCTGACTTCTTCGGCCTCACAGACGCCACACTGTCAACCGGGGAGACAATAAAAGTCCCCAGAAACTGGATCCCTAAGAGCGCCTGGCTCAGGGACGAATGCTTCCTAGCCGCCTGCGGGCTAGGGCACATGTTCACCAGACGTATGCGCCTGAATCAATATCCGTCTGTAGTACTTTTGTATCGGAATCGTTTTTAATGATTTACTAACCAATTCCTTTTTGTTTTTTGCAGAAGAAGCGTTGAACATGTTGCCAGACGAGAAGACTCCCAGGCGGTCCTCTGCTCAAATCCGCAGAGACCTGGCCGAGGCTCAGGCGAGGGAACTCAGGGCCAAGGTAAACGTCTGACTCTTTTCTTGAGTTTGCTTTCAAAGTTTGCTTTCAAAGTTTGCTTTCTTCGACTGCTAACATTAACTTGTTTATTTTCTTAGGGGGGGGAGGTGGATAAGACGTTTGAGAAAAAACTCAAACGGGCAAGGGAGGAGACCACCGCCTCTAACCCCAGCAAGTCCTCGAAAAAGGCAGCCTCCACCGCAACTCCCAACGCCCCAGGCGGGAAGACTCAGATGCGGATAGGGGGAAGAACGGAGAAGGTGAGTGACTCCTTAGGCCTCGACCTGGCCAACCCCCTATCTGCAACCGGGGGGTTCACCGCACCTGCCAGCGGCTCTCGTCTGGCCGGCTCTGGAGGTAAGAACCCTTTTGAATCCCCGCCTGAGCTGGGGTGGCCGTTGCGAGTGAAATCACACTCCCAGCAGACGTCATCCTCAAACGGTCGGAACCAGATTGGTGCTGCTTTAGTTTCACACTCTAACGCTGATTGTGGTGCAGATCAATCACCTCGCTGTCCAGACGTCCAGAAGCACGCCAAGGCCATGCTGGAGGCTGTGAGCAAGCGGGATAAGGATGCTATCCGGGGGATTGAGACGTTCAATCTTGAACGTATCTTGTCCCTCCTGGCTGAGGTAAGACACTTGAATAATTTTGAATCATTTTTTCTCCAAGTTTTTCTCCGCCTGCAGTGCTAACCCTGTTTGCTTTTGCAGGCTCTTCTGCGGGTAGACGGGCTCAAGCGCCCTTACACCCGCAAGCGGGATGAGGTAAGACGGGCCAAGCAGTCCGCCTCAGACGCCAATAATGTTGCTTTATACTCGTGTATCATTGACAATCTTGAAACTAAATCAACCCAAATGACACAGGCGGCCAAGATCCAAGAGTTGGAGGCGGACTTGCGGGCGGCCAAGCAGAAGGCGGCGGATGTAGAGACGGCCCAGAAACAGGCGGAGGAGGACCTCCCCAAGCTCAGGGAGGACCTCCAGAAGGCTCAGGAGGACCTTGAGAAGCATCAGGGTGTCTCGAAAGAGAACACTGATCTGAAGGGCAAGGTTTCCAAGCTGGAGAAGGAGGCGGCCAAAGCTCAGGATAACTTCCGAGCGACTCTGCAGGCGGATCAAAACCGCCTGGTAGCTGAGATGGCCGCCGACAGCGAGGCCATGATGAAGATTGCCTGGGCTGCCTTGTATCCAAACAAGGATTATGGCGTCTGGGCTCTGGCTTACAAATATGCTGAAGAGGTGATATACCTGAGAGAGAAGGGTAAGCCAGAGCCTGAGTCTTTCCTCGCCTGGGCCAACACTGAGCACCCCGAGCCTGAAGCCCCCGAGACTGAAGAAGAAGGGGAGAAGGGCCAGGCGGGACCGTCTGCGGGGCAATGAATTCAGCGGCTGTGTGCCAATTTCTTTCTTTTTTTTATTTATCTGCGGCAGTATGCCACCAAACTTGCTTTTCCGGCCTGTGTGCCGAGTATATTTGTATCTTTACCGGCTGTAGGGCCGTGTTGTCAAACAATTTCCTTTACCCGGACGGGGTCCGGTTAACATTTAATCCATCACAGCCGTTTGGCTGGGTGGAAATTCAATGAATGCACCGACTGAGTCGGTTTTTATTACTTTGCGCTTGTGTTTGCACTTCAATTTCATTTCAATTTTTTGCATTTTCAATATTTGCCTAACTTATCAAAAGCATGCGGCGATCTCTACCTAACTTATCAAAAGTATACGGCTGTCCTTGTCCCTGGACGGCTGTGTGGTTGGTTTCAAGTGGAGTTGGTTGATTGACTTGGGAACGTCTGATGCTGCATAGAGCATGATACGTTTGTAAGTCAATCAATCACAGTAGTGATTGCCCCAAACCAAGTGCACAGCCGTACATTAACAGGCGTTCCAGTCACTATCTAGACGGTGTTGACCGTCTAGGTAGAGATTGTATAGCCATTGCACAACTCTTTTGCCCCAAACGAGGATGTATGCAATTTAAAACGAAAAAATGCTAAGTAAGAACTTCAGTCGGTCGCCGACTGATGTCATTAGACATCCGGGTTCCGAAACTTGGTCGTTCCTTAGACTGTTCAGGTCAGACGGCTATGGATGGCTGATTCAGCCGTCCAATCGTGGCCGCCTGCATTGGTACGTAGAGTAAGCAGGTTGGCTTCTCTCTGCGAAGATTGCACCCGGAGGGGTGTCGCCGGACGCCTTTGTCCATGTTGGGATAGGCGAATTTATGGGAAAAGCAGCCATCCGACCATTGCCCTTCTGGTCTTGTTTGAGACCGGCTATATAGCCACTAAGCGGTTTTGTGCTTAGCTTAATTATCTGGCCATTGGCCTCTCGTCAATCAGACGTTAATTCAATTTTCAAGTGACAAACTCAGAGAATTAAACAAGTGACCCGTCTGAGCTTCAAACGGAGTACAAGACAGATAAACAAAACAAAAGTGAAAACAAAAAGCAATTTCTCATTAATTTACTTCTTGTTTACAAACATTACAAATCTCAGAAGTATTACTTTTTCAAATTATCTACATTCCAAGTTCTAGGCATGCGCCTGCCGTCTGGAGTTTTCAGGCAGTAGGTGCCGTCTCTTACTTCTTCATAAATCCGGTAGGGGCCTTCCCAATTTGGAGTTAGCTTTCCAAGCTCATTAGCCCTACCGGTTGCCTCCATTTTCCGTAACACTAGGTCGTCCACTTTCAAAGGACGCCTGTGTACTTTCTTGTTGTAGGCTCTTGTCATTCTCAGACGGTAAATCTCATGACGCAAGGCGGCATTGCCCCTGCGTTCTAGGAGTGAGTCCAATGCCAGGCGCATTGCCTCCCAGTTTGCCTCTTCATCATAAAGCATGACTCTGAGAGTTGGCTCATAGTGTAATGGGCAAGACCGCTTCAGCACCGTAAACCATGAGAAATGGGGTTTCACCGGTTGCCCCCTTTGCTGTTGTCCGGATGGCCCATAGGACATGGATTAATTCCTCAACCCATAAGCCACCGGCTCTGTCAATTTTCTTCTTAATGTCGTCTGAGATCAGTTTGTTGAAGGCTTCAACTTGGCCGTTTGCTTGGGGACGGCCGACTGATGCAAAACAACTTGAGATCCCTTGATCTCCCAACCAAGTTTTTAGCTGAGGCGTCTCAAACTGAGGACCATTATCAAACACCATGGACATAGGAACCCCATACTGGGTGATAACATTCTTCTAGATGAAAGAGATGACGTCTGATGTCTTGATATTCTTTACCGCCTCAGCCTCTACCCACTTGGTGAAGTAATCCACAGCCACCAAGATGTAACGCTTTCCGCCTGGTGCAGGCGTGTAGGGACCTAAGATGTCCATGCCCCATTTTGCAAACGGGGTTGGGCTGTGGATGGCCGTCAGATCAGTAGCCGGACGGTGAATAAGTTTGCCAAATTTTTGGCACTTGTCACATTTCTTCACCAACTCCTTGGCGTCTGCCTCCAGAGTGGGCCAAAAGTAATGTCGTCTGGCTCTGACGGCTAGGGATCTGCCGCCTATGTGGGAGGCGCAGAACCCCGAGTGCAAGTCTTCAAAAACTTCTTTCCCCTTTTCTGGGGTTACACACTTCAAAAGAGGCTTAAGAAACCCCGCCTTGAAGAGTTCTCCATTTCTCAACTCGAAGCTTGCGGCTCGCTTTTTCAAAACGGTGGCCTCCTGTGGCGAATCAGGAAGTGTACCATCTGAGATGTATGCCCGGATCCCATCCATCTAGGTAGAGCTTCGGTCCAAGACTCCAATAGGATCTTCATAGATGCTTCTTTTTTCAAGAACTTCCCAAAAGACTGACCGAGGCGTATCATGGCAGGCGGAAGATGCAAGTATTGATAGTGCATCCGCTTGGTTGTTATCAGACCTGGGCACTTGATTCAAATAAAACTCCTCAAGTGACCCAGCCTCCTCTTTGACCGCCTGAAGATATTTGATCATAGCCGGGTGAGTTGCCTCAAATTTTCCCTCATACTAGCTAACGACCAACTGTGAATCAAAGTAGGCGTCAATTTTTGTTACCCCTGCCACCTTACACATGCGGATTCCGGCTAGCAGGGCTTCATATTCCGCTTGATTGTTTGAGGCCTGAAACTTGAACCGTAGTGCATACTCATATCTGTCCCCCTCAGGAGACTCGTAGATTACGCCTGCACCACAGCCGTTCTTTGTAGAGCTCCCGTCTACATACACTTTCCAAACCTGATCAAGATTATCCGGAGCCACCGAACGGGTCATTTCAACAATGAAGTCGGCAAATGTCTGACCTTTCACTGCCTTCCTTGGTTCGTAAGTGATTTCAAGACTTTGCATTTCAATAGCCCATTTCAACATTCTGTCGGCTGACTCCAAAGTAGAAATTGGCCGCTTGAGTGGCTGGTCGGTGTAAATCACCACCGGATGAGCCAGAAAGTAAGGCTTCAATTTTTTGAATGCCATGTACAAAGCAAGGCCAAATTTTTCAACCATGGGGTACCGGAGTTCAGCATTTTTTAGAACATGGCTAATGAAGTCAACCGGGAGCTGAACGTCATCTCGCTCAGCAAGGAGAACGGCACTGAGAGCATGATCTGAGACGGCCAAATACATGTACAACGTCTCCCTAGGCAGAGGACTGACCAGCCTAGGCAGAGAATGCAAGTGCTCTTTTAGCTTCTGAAATGCCGTCTCAGCATCGTCTCCCCATTCAAACCTGGTCTTCTTCCTGATTACTTGGAAGAAGTAAAGGCATTTGTCGCCTGACCGGCTGAGGAACCTTCCCAAGGCGGCTAGGCAACCAGGTAGTCTCTGAACTTCCTTGACAGAACGGGGTGACTTCATGTCAATTACCGCCTGTATCTTTTCGGGGTTAGCCTCTATCCCCCTCTGATCAATCAGGAATCCGAGAAACTTCCCAGACTCAACACCAAAGACGCATTTCTTGGGGTTTAACATGACCTTATGCCGCCTGAGGGTGGGGAACGTTTCTCGGAGATCAGCCAGATGATCCATCTGTTGCTTGGATTTGACTACCATGTCATCGATGTACGCCTCCACATTCCTCCCAATTTGATTAATGAAGACCTATTAATCATCCGTTGGAAGGTGGCAGGCGCATTCTTCAAGCCAAACGGCATCACAGTATAGCAGAATAACCCCAAATCAGTGACGAAGGCCGTCTTCTCTTGATCTTTTTTCCAGAGGGGTATCTGATGGAAGCCGGAGTAGGCATCCATAAAGCTCATCAAGGCGTGACTGGCTGTAGAATCGACCAGACTGTCGATCTTTGGAAGCGGGTAACTGTCCTTTGGACACGCCTTGTTGAGGTCTGTGTAATCAACACACATGCGTCAGGTCCCATTCGGTTTCTTAACAAGGACCACATTGGCCACCCAGTCGAGGAAATTACAAGGCCGATTGAACCTGGCGTCTAGCAGCTTTTTGACTTCGGCAGCTACCGCCTGACTTCTTACCTCGCCATGGTTCCTTCTCTTTTGCCGGATGGGCTTCTTTTTAGGATCCACGGCGATTTTGTGGACAGCGAGATCCGGGCTGACGCCTGGCATCTCTTCCACTTCAAAGGCAAAGATGTCTTTGAATTCTTTCAGCAGAAGGTGCAAGCTTGCACCCAGAGTAGCATAAGCAACCGTCCCAACCTTCACAGTACGCTCTGGACGGCTGTCATCTAGAGCGAGATCAATGTTTTCACCAGCCGGTTGGGGACGGAGCTCGTCTGACCGTTCCCCGGTCAGTGATTGCTATTTTTTCTCTTTTTTCACCTCCACCAGCAGAGGCGCTTTTCTTTTCTTACCAACGGCTGGTGGGGCAGGATCGGCATCCTTGACATCGTCAAGGTCTATTGGTTCCTTCTCTTGGCCGTCTGAGGCCACAGTGTCTTTAACGGCTGAGAGGTAGCACTCCCGAGCCGTCTTCTGATCCCCGTTCAGGGAACCAACAAAGCCATCATCCCGCTCATACTTGATGAGCATGAGAGACGGGATGATTACCGCCTTAGCTTCGTTGAGGGTTGGCCTACCAAGGATGATATTGTAGGCGATCAACTCCTCAACGACCAAGAATCTAACGACAATGTGTCGTCCCTGACCTTTTTCTCCCAGCCGGATGGGCAAGTCAATTCTTCCGGCTGGGTAGACCATCCCACCCCCAAAACCAACCAAGGGGTGGGTGACCGGATGCATGCAGCTGACATTGTATTTCAGCTTCTGCAGGCACTGGAGACTGATAATGTCCGACGAGCTGCCGGTGTCAATAAGGATCCGTCCAACCAGCTGGTTGGCAACCTTACATTCAATGACGACCAGGTCGTCATGCGGACGGCGGACGCTGCCCCTGTCCTTCTCAGTTATGAGGACGTCTGGGAAGGTGGAACTGGCAGACGCCTGCTCATCATCATCATCCTTGTCCATCTTTTGAAGATGGCTCTTGGTGCCCCGGATGGTAGGGCCACCACATGAAAATCCGCCTGCTATAGTGTAGACCGGATCCTTGTCGGTATCCGAGCTACTAGTAGGCTGATGGGTAGTCTTGGGGGACTGACCCTTGTTTTTCTTCTTTGCCCCAGCTAGGGACTTAGAAATGTAGGACTTTAGAAGCCCTTTGTCAGCCAGACGGTCCAACGTCCGCTGTAGACTGAAGCAGTCGTTGGTGTCATGGCCAACCTCCTCATGGAACTGGCAAAATTTATTTTTGTTCCGTGACTGGACAGAACTCTTCATTGGATTCGGCTTCTCAATGGACAGCCGGTCCTTTACCTCCATGAGGATGGAGTTGCAGTCTTTGTTAAACTCGTACTTGGGGACGTACGGTTTAAACTCTCTCTTTTTCTTCTGGGACGGCTGGTCAGAATCACTAACCGCCCAGACTTCTTTTCTCTTTTTGCTCTCTTCTTTCTTGTTACCCGGCTGAGAAGACCGGCTTTTTTTTTGTTTGTCAGACTTCTTGGAGTCTGACTGACTACTAGGTGTGCAGAGGTCGGTAGCTTGAATGTAGCTCTCCGCCTCCCTCAGGGCCGCCTGTAGTGTAAATGCCCCCTTTCAGACAAGGTCGAACTTAAAAGCCGACCCGTCTCTCAGACCCTTGAAAAAGTTTGTAAAAGCTACCTCGTCAAACAGTCCCTGGATCTGGATTCTGACCAGGTTGAACCGCCTGACATATGAGCGTAGCCCTTCCTTCTCACCCTGCTTAACGGTGCTCAAATCAAGGCTCGTTTTCTTAGCAAGGATATTCATTGAGAAGTTGGTGGCAAACAAGAAGGCTAGCTTCTTGAAGCAATCAATGGAGCCGGCTGGCAAGTTGCCAAACCACTGTTGGGCAATGCCCTTCAGTGTAGCCGGGAAACATCGACACCAAGTGGCATCGTCCTAACCCTGTAAGCACATGAGGTTGGTATATGCTATCAGGTGGTCTTCTGGGTTGGTGGTACCATCATAGGTGCCCACCAACACATTCTTAACCTTGGACGGCTGAGCCGCCTCGGTTATATTCTTGGCAAACGCAGAGGGTTGTTCACCAAGCTTAAGCAGCCGGAGCTGCCAGTCCAAAGGCTGGACGGAGGTGTATGCCGCCTGTCCTCCAAAAGGAGGAGGCTGCATGAACTGTAGGCCATATTGCCCATTCTGCGCCTGAGGCGCATATGGGACAGACCCAATCATCAGTTGAGGCTCGGTATTGACGGTTTTGCCGCCTGTCCGACTCTCAAGTAAGGACTGTGAGTTCCCTACAGAAGTTTCTTTGAAGCTGTCTGGAAAGCTCGAAGTAGAGGCTGACTCAGACAGCTGCTGGTTTCTCCTCCGCTCGATAATGTGTCGAGCGTCGGAGGCTGTTTTCTTGCTGGTCCCCGGCTGTTCATGCCGAGGCTGCCTCTGAGGACCAGTAGGCAGTAGAATTTTTGACCAGTCAAGTCTGGAGGCCATCCTCTCCTTCTCCCTTTCTTTGTCTTTGGGACGGGGAGTTGGACGCCTGTCCTTGACGGGCTTTTTCTTCCCAGGAGTGGGAGACTTCTTAGCCGGCGGACTCTTGCTAGAGCCTGCCTTGTTTTTGTTGATCATGGCCTTGATTTCACCCTTGAAAGAGTTCATGAATTTCATGAGCTCATCCCGGGTGACTAGGGCTTGACCTCTGGCCTTCTGGGTTTCCCCTTCTGGCCTCTCAGAGGGGCGCCTGCTTGGGCCTGCCTGGTCAAGATTGCGCTCCAATTTATCTTTGGAACGCTTGTACTTAGACACGAAGGACCCATCCTTTGTGATGTAAGTCTCCACGTCATCATCATCTTCATCATCAGCTTCATCCTCAGTGACGACCTCAGGCGGAGGCCGAGGGAACGACTGGGGGATTCCAGAACCTCCCGGCTGAGATGCCGGTTGAGGGTTTTCTTGGTTCTCCGGTTGTATAACCGGTTGTAAGTTTGTAAGATCAGGAATGGGTACAAACTCTCCAACCATCTTTGAGGTACTCTCCCCACAGACGGCGCCAAATGTTTTGGGTGTTTTTGTCCCTCGGGAGAGTTACAGCTCGAAGATTGGTCCGGTGCGGCCTGTACCTGCAAGACAAACGGAGACACCAGTTGGTAGGTGCTCCGCCTCCGACGATCAAGTTAGTAACTTGAAAGGAGAGAAAAGGTTGAACCCCACGGTGATCATACACTTAAGCATGGTGGCGTCCAAAGGGAAGGAAGTTAGAGAAAAAAAGTCGCCAACAAGTTTTAGGAACTTGTAAACCGTTCACAAGGTGAAGATTATACCCCTTAACGATCCAGGAGATCGTCAACTCCAAAAGGTCTTGAACCAAATAGGGTTCGGGGATGAAGGTACAAATCCAACCTAAAAGAGATTGAACCTGCCCTAAATAGGCCTCTACTTTATTCTTCTCGTATTCATGTGCGCTTTCTGACTAGTATGCAATCAATAGATTAACCCTAAACCTGTTTATCTATGTTTGTTGAATTTAATGCACAAGCAAAACTATAATTGGCGATCACTTGAATTATAATCATATTAGCCCTAAACAAGATTATTAATTATCTTATTAAGCGTGATTACAAGTACAAATTCCCTTTAAACATGCATAAAAGGCGTGATCAAGCAATAACAATAATAATCATCAAGCAACATGATAATTACAATCATCATAATCATAATCATAATCATAAAAATAATAATCATGATTAAAATAACAATCATGTTAAAGCATAATATTAATAGCAAGATCCTAGGCATGATACTAACAAGATTAATAACAAACCCTAGCATGTCACTAAACATTAAAGATCAAATCTTTAGCCCTAACATGATACTAACATGATATTAGAAAACAGTAAGCACCCTAAACATGATACTAGAAAGCAATAATAACATCCTAACACGATACTAGGAATTAAACAAATCTAAACATGCTTTCTACAAGAATAAAGCAATAAGATTACATACTTTGATGCCTCGTATCTCTTTCTAATAACAAAATACACGCGTTAGTAACTTCAAGGAAAATATAAAATCAAAACAATCAAATCAAATAATTGAAATAGAGATTTGGGACCAAACCCTCAGAAATTATAACCTTTCACGTCTAGGGTGAAGGCAACTTCGAACTTGGCTAGGTGTATCTAGATCTCGTGAATGCGGAATTTTGTAAGAGCTAGAGAGAGAAAGCTTCTAGCTTTTAGACAGAGAAAGATGATTGTGAATTGTAGATTGTTGATGAATAAAAACGGAGGTTCAGGACCCTATTTATAAGAAAACAGTCCGAAAATAGGTAGAATTTGATAAGGAATAAAACTCCACGCTGTCGCTGCAAAACCGACCATGTCGCCAGGCGACAGGGTCTGTCGCGTGGTGACAAGGCTTGTCGCGTGGCGACAGGCCTGTCGTCTGGCGACAGCCTGGATTTCTACGCGCTTTAAACACGGAGTCCACATATGAATCAAAATTGATTTGTAAAGTCCGTATGAAACTGAAATCGTATCTTTCATAAAATAATATTTTATTCCAAATAAAACTTATCAAGATATAATTATTAATTCTAATCTTATTAGGATTAAAGAGAACCTTCTAGAGAATTCTAGAAGACTATAATCAATTCTAATAACTTTAGGAATAATAATTAACATTGGGCCCTCCCCTAGATCATTGGGCCGCATGTAAAGATCAACCGGGCCCAGTTTAGTATTTTGGCCACAACTTCCTCATTATTCATCGGAATTGGGCTTATAATATATCGTTGGAAAGCTCTTTGCAAGCCCCATCCAACTACACTATTATTGGACCCTTGTCGTGGACCAAACTAAACTGGATTGGCTGTTTTCATAAAATAGAGTTGTTTTCGAAAACAGAAAGAAAGAATTTAATAAAAACCAACCGCAACACTTGACCTTTCACACTTTCACCTCATTCGATAATCATTCGACGCAAAAGGTATTCATCACTGGGTTTGGTTTTAGGGAGACACATTTGGGTGTCTACAGCAGCGGAAATCCAACTTAAATCTTAAAATAATATAATTTAGAGGGAGAATAATTTAATTATGGGTCAATTATTATTTTAAATATGATTTAACAATATAGAATCATTAAAAGTTGTTTAATTTGCTCCAAATTAGCCATCAAGAGATCCGATTTTTGCCCCTAATCACTCGAAAAATTCGAACCCCCCAACCCTAATTTCGAAATTTTCGAAACCCTAAACCCTAATTTATGAAATTTGTGTTTTGGTTTTGATTTAATTCGATAGTTATGTGTTTAAAGAATTTAATCTATTTGATTTCATGTTAAATTATGAATTTTTCATGATCAAATTATTTAATTTAAGAGTTAAATTAAATTGGGGATTAATTTCATGAAGAACCCTAATTTCAAGATTGAATATGATTTAATTTTGAAATCAATTGGACCACATTAAGATTAATTTAATTTTAACAAAATTGTTTTGTTTTTATTTAAATGAAAATAAAAAAAAAATTAAGCAGCTACAACCGCAGTTGGGTGGCGCAGCCACGGCGGCTGCCGCTGCAGGTGGTCCGGAGGGAGGTCGGGGCGGGGCAGCAGTCGGGTCAGGGAGGTGCAGCAACAGCAACACCGTGCAAGAGTTGCGCTGCATTGCTACTGCTGCTGTGCACCGCTGCTGAGCAGCGTACACCTCACGGTGTACGACCACCGTGGCCGGCTTCGACTGGCCACACCACGGTGGCTGGTGCACAGTTTTCAAAAAAAAAATTATTTTATTTTAATAAAATCAGTTTTCAAAATTAAAATTAAAAGATAAGTTTTGATTTTGAAAAGATAATTAACAAAGTTAAAGTGGTTAATTTTGTTAAGATTGGAAAATTATGGAGCAAAAGATTCTATTTGGATAATAATTGATTTAATGAGATTATCCCATAATTATTTTGGATAATAATTGATTTAAAATTATGTGATTGGCTAGGCAATTAGGATAGAATCTCCTAAATTAGTTAGGATAATCATGGAAAATAAATATGATTTATCTTCCATAATTAAAATAAGATTTGATTCTATCTCATGATTAATTTAAAATATACGATATTTTATTGATGGTCATGAATAATATATGATATTATCTAATTGCAGTAATTAATTAAAATATGAGATATTTTGGAGCCATGTTTCCTTAATTGTGAACATTCGATGTTGTAGTTTAGGAAAGCATGATGAGTGATTTATTATGTGGCACTTTATAATATATGATATTATTTATTGTTATATATAGACTAGTATGGCCCATATATTCTAAATACGATCTGCGCATCGTTTCGTATTTTTGTAATCTAAATACGGTTTGCGTACCGTTAAGTATTTTTGTAATTTATTTTATTTTATTTAAGTAGTAGATAGAATAGAATAATATTACAGGTTGCAGTTGATCCAAGATGCCTATGGAGTGGAGGCCCAAAAGAATAAGATGGATGAGATCCATGAAGATTCAAGTGGGAGCTTTTTCTGCTTTATTAGTTTTCTTAGGATTAAGGGTCCATACTATATCATGTTTTATTTATGCATTAGTAGATTATGCATGTTAGATTTATTTTATGTTGATTGATGATGCGCTAGAGTTCACTAAATAATCACAACATAATAAATCTAGGTCCCAGTAATATTGAGGTTGTTTTTCCAATTGAATACCCAACAATCCTTAGATCATGAGTGATGGGTCGGCCTCAGCAGAGTGTCACTTGTTATCATAGGTAATTGTGGGGTAGATCACGTTCTACACATTTAATTGGTTATACTCAACAAGGTTACCTAAAGAGTTTAGAACCTTGAAGCTAAGGGTGGTAATTAAACATGTGATGGTTAATTATTCAACCAAGAGTTACAAAGAGTTGTAATCAGTAAAGAGTTTACTCACCTTGAAAATGTAATGCTTGATGGTAGGGCCTCAATCCGGTCAACTATTACACGAATAAAAGGTCTTGGAATCATTTAATTCAATAGGGATCAATTTAATATTGAATAAATGTTTTAAAGTTATCAATTTAAATCGTTTATGGTACTTTAAATTTTATTAAACATAATTGAATTTTGCGTTTACTTATAAGTAACATGTTGTTCTAATTTTATTATATGTAATCTCCTCGATTGAAAATAAAGTTGAGAAACGTTCTCAAAAGGTTAAAAGATAATCCATAAACCAATATTCCAATTTTGCTAAGATGGTTCTAAAAGGCAAGTTTTAAACCCATGTCAAATGTCTAAGGTTGGTTTTATTCAAAATGTTTGAGTAAAATGCCAACACATCTTCATTTTGAAAAGTGTTTCAAGGGATATAATGAAATGGAAGGTACAAACTCTCTAAAAGACAAGTATAGAAGTCCAATAAAATCTCTTATCTTCAATATGATCGAATATAAGAAAGTGATTGGAAATCTCTATGATCAAAAGTTGATCAAATGACATTATTCTTCATCCATTTCATATAGAGTTAAATGGTTGATTAAACTCTAATATGAATTATGGTTGAATAAGACTTAGCAAAATCATGAAAAGTGCTTAAAGTAGTTAAGCAAAGCATCATTTTGAACCTAAGAGAAGTGTTCTAAGTGGCTCAAATGGGAAATGTTTAGGAATATATGAGGATTGCATTAAGAAGTTATAGGCCAAGAAATGCAAACAAGTTGCTACTTCTCAAACCTAGAACTACTTACATGCTAAAAGTTGTTATGAACAACAATCTTTCAAATTAAATGGACCAATTCCAATTGATTAGAAACTACCTCATATAGTTGGAAGGTAAAAGAATGGAAATGTTCCAATTTAAGAAGTATAATATAGAAATTGATTTAGCATATTGCTACTTCTTGGACAAACGATGTCTTGTTTAGTTCACTCATTAAATAATGTGGTTGAACTAAAGAAAGAAGTTATGGCTAAGGGAGACTTAAATCTACAAGTTTAGAAACAAATGTTGCTACTTCACAAGTAGAATCTACAAGTCTGGAAGCAAAAGTTGCAACTTTACAAGTTGAACTTATATTTCACCTTACCTAGTAATTGGCTAGAATTAAATAAATGTTATGTATTCTTGCCATTATCGAAATGTTAATCAATGTTAGTAATGACTAAGCATTGAAGATTCAAAAACATGGAGTAAATGTTATTCTATGCTTCATTGAGTCAAAATGTGTTTTGGATAGCTAAATAGGTTTAAAATTCTATATGATAGAAATAATTAAACCATTTCTATATAAATTGTCTCTAATATGTCAATTAATTCGAATGAAAAATGAACATTGCATGAGGAAGATCCAAAGGGATGGACTTTCAATATCATTAGATTATGAATCTATTGATATATGTAAATATCATTCTAATTTGAAGATTTTGACAAAGTTACCATTTAGAGAAATGATGATGAGAACTCAAGGTCGAATACATATCGATGTAAGAAAACCAAAGGTTCAAAGGCTAGAGACGGACAATGAAACTTCATTTGTGATATGATCACTTGTGCTTAGTTGAAGCATAACTGTGAAAGTTTTGAAAAGTTCAAAACGTCCAGTATGAAGTTCAGGATCAACTTGACAAGATAATAAATGCACTACAATATGATTGTAATGATGAAAGTTTGAGTCAAGACATTTACTTGGCAGCACATTCAAAATATTGCGATATGATCGTAATAATGAGAATTAAGCCAAGACCTTGATGAACATCCAAGAGTTGTGAAATCGTTTTACGACAAACTCCGAAAGAAAACCTTGTGAAGTGATTATGAGGGGAGCTATCAATCTATATGAGATATATTTTGATAATGGATGAAAATTACCTATCTTCCAACCATTGTTCAAGGGATATACTTTTAAGATAAGCTACAAAACTAAACAAACTATATATGTCAAATCAAATGTAGCAAAGACTCCATATATGATATGGATAAGAAGAGTTCTTATAAAGTCTTTCTACAAAGCAAGGAATAAAAGTTGTATTAAATTGTTTAATGCGCGATCAATTCCTATACAGAGCACGGGGTACTACTACACAAATCATACTTAGCACAAAATGTTTGTTGCTCAAGCAGGTGCCCTTATGGAAATTGTTCCAAAAGGTCAAGTGGGAGTAGTATAAATCTCGAAAGAGTTCGAGAAAAGCAATGAACAAACGTGGTTCAAACCATGATTGGTTCACTCTATGCTAAATGTGCCTCCTCAAAAGGAAAGTGGGAGTATAAGAATCTCGAAAAGTTTAAGAGCCTTGAAAGAGTTCAAGAAAAGCTAATTCGAAAATCTTGAAGAAATTCGAGAAGTATTTGAATAAAAGCAACAATATGAGCATAATTCACCTCATTTTACAAATGACAACGCGTGGTCTCATTGAGTGTAATGGAAATAATAACCATGTGTTGAAGGTAGTACATTCCAAGTGCACATCCTCAAATTGTCGTTTCTCATTGAAAGCTAAACAAAGTTGTTGTATGAGTTTCAATTGTTGCATAAAAACCCACAATGATGACTAGCATATGTAAAACTTTAGTCAAAGAAATATGATTTCATATTGATTAAGAGTTCTAAAATATTCATTTTGGAACATGATGATTATGCAAGTAACAAAGATGATTTGACAAGTTACAACTCTAAGTGGTTTAAAAACCAGGAAATCTGAAATAGATTCTTAGTCTGTAAGCAAGTGTATGACACTTGATTAATTTGCCTAATTGGGTGAGACCCATTATAAGCAAAACAAACAAGAAAGAAAAATGTTTTCTAACTAAAGCAAAGACTTGTTAAAGGATTCAACTAATTCATAGTATGACTATGACTACGATGAAAACTTTACATTAGTCATGTTGCAAAGATCTATTAAAGATATTTTAGTGATTTCTACCTTATAAGATTTGGTAGATGGATTTCAAAACGCTTTCTTGAAATTGTTCATAAAAGAAGATTTGTATATGATACAATCAAAAGTTTGAAGATCCAATAATCCTAGGGATGCATAGCATCATGGAGTTAGTGTTATTAATTTTGTGAGTTAATCAAATCGTTTAATGTTCTAGTAAAATGAAGAAAAGGTCATGTGTGTACAAGATGTTTAGTGGGAGCTATACAGTCTTCTTGGTCTAGTATAAAGAGTGATAATTCATTTCTTGAAGAGTCAAGTGAGGGTTAATGCATTTTGTATGAAAACCTGGAAGAGGAAGATGAGTACAGTTGGGATTTAAGATCTATAGAGATAGGTTTTGAAGTATGTTTGAGCTTGGTTAAGAAACTTATATTGATAAGATTCTTATAAGGTTCAACATTAATTTGAAAGGAGTTTCAATCCTATGTAACATGACACATTGATTAAAGATTCAATGCTTTGAGAAGGGTTGATGAAATTAATGTTTTGAGCGATGCTCCTTATGCAGTTTGCGAAGGATGCATCATGCATATCATGGACTATACTTGTCTATTTGATTCACGTGTTTTAAATACAAGTGATGATAGATTTCAAATCAAAATCCAATGTAACGTTGGAATACAAATTAGAAATTTCTAAGTTCCTTGCAAAAGGACGAAGGAGAATTCTTAGTGTATGGAGATGAATATTATTATAAAATTTAGAAGTTGCAAAATTCGTGTTTATGAGAATGTCTCATGAACTCTACTTAATAAACCCCTTTCATGATCAAGATATGAGAGTCATACTAAGGATTCTTGGATTGAAGCAAGTTATGTAATTTAAGTTGTATATGTTTTGAGAAAGCATATTACATAAGTAATACATCAACTTGCAGAATTATGTTTATTAATTGAAACAAAGTTTCAATCTTATTTAATTATGGTTTTTGATATTAAATAAAATGTCCAAAATAATTATGGATTGATGGGCTCATCAGGTTGATGACCTGGTGAATGAAACCCCACAGGTGAACAAAATCCATATATTATTCAAGTTCCTAGTCCGAAATCATTAAAGTGGACATAAATGATTTCTTTAAATGGACTAGCATGTAAGATTGATTGGATAGCGCAGTTTCATGGGCTATAGGAGCATAGTGAAGCTCGGTCAATCACATGGATATGCATGAATGATGCATGATCGAACTATAGACCTACTTTGAAGCTCAAGTATAGAGCTTCCGGATATATGAGTGGATTCCTTTGACATGAGTGGAACACTGATTCCATTCAATGATTGATGTAACTGTGTACATTCAAACGTCTTCCCGTAACTGGAGATTATAAAGGGTGTTTCCTGGTTACCTCATGATTTAAGTGGGAGCTTTGGTTGCCACAAGATTGGATTGATTCTACCTATTTAATTAGGAATGTGTCTTGGCCCCTTGAGGAGGGAGAATTCAGAAAATGCATGGCCGTGCTCAAATAGATTACACAGTAATCATTTGTTTTGTAATTCTAACTCAGTTTTCAAGAAAAGATTTGTAGATTAATATGATCACGACATGAGATGCAATCATATTATCAAATCGACACACATTGACTTAAGGAATTTGAATATTGCGCACTTGTCTCAGACAAGTGGGAGATTGAAGGAGTTATGTCTTTGATAAGTGCAATTACTAGATATATCAAGGATCACTATTATGGAGATAATAAATTCGTTCTTTTGAGTCGTCATTATCTGTTGCTAGACTATGATCAATGATCTTTGGGCTAGTCAAATAGTCTAAAGCCCGCTAGAATGGATCCTATGAGGTCACACACAAGGGTATTGGGTTAAGCAAGTTAGAGACCCATTAATGGGCCTCATGAGCAATTAACTAATCATGAAATGGATTGGGCTAGAATAGTTAGATTGGAATTAGGTTTTGGGCTTTTGATATTGGCTCATATTTAGAGATGGGATCTATAAATAAGATCCATGCCTAGGGTTGCTTGCAAGCAGTCATAATTCACACATAGTGTATTTTGACATCAAGGCAACCAAACCCAAAAACCCTAATTCCTCTCTCTATCTCACGGCTATCTCTCTCCTCCCCTCGTCCGTACAGCCGGCCACCCTTGATGGCGCGTGTGGTGGTTCGTGGTGGTTCGTGGTGGTTCATGGTGGTTCGTTGCTCGCTCTTCTTCATAGAAGGTCAATTGAAGGGTTCAATTGCAACTAACTAGTATTAGTGGTGGTCTTAATCCGTGCCCGTGGACCAAGTAGAGGAATCACACTTAAGGTTCTTTATCTCCCATTGTTCTTGCTCGATCGCATGTGGAATCACTCTTCAAAGGTACAATTATATGTTCTTTATGTGTTATGCATTACATCTTGGGATTAGGTACTGTATGAATATGATTCATGTTTATTCCGCAATTAGTACCTATAATCTCCAACAATCTAGTCTGGTCTGATCTGATCTGATCTAATCTGGTCTGATCAGATCTGATCTGAATGTCAAATTTGACCAAACTTTGATCTTAAATGTACAATAATATATACGGAAAAATATATATCAAGTAGGGTCTTGTTAGATTTGTAATACAATGTATTTTATTAATATGCTATTTTTCCATAATTTTTCTCATTACGAAATTAAAGATATTTAGCGATAAAAAATTACACATAAAACGATGATATGATCTAAACTTATTTTTTCAGATCTGAAGTTTTTTTTTGAAATAAGTAAAAATAAGGTGAAGTAAATAAGACCTTAGTGCGGGGTTGACTCAAAGTTGAATTAAATTCGACCCGACTTAGGGCCTGTTCAGTTCAGCTCCAATAAGTTCAGTTCAGCTCCAATCAGTTCGGTTCATTTCAACTCCAATCAGTTTAATTTAGTTCAGCTCCAATCAGTTCAGTTTAGTTTAGTTCAGTTCCAATCAGTTTAGTTCCTAATTTCCTTCTCACATAAACAACTCATTTCAGCTCTATTCAGTCCAGTTCAACTTCAATCAGTTCAATACAGCTCATTTCAGTAAATCAAAACATACCCTTCACTTAGCGGAACTCGACCCAATCACCCAAAAGTGATACCGCCTTCGGTCGGAGGAGGGAGTACACAATTAGACGATTTTCCGCCAATTTCCATATTTTCATATTTTTGGCCCTTGGGAGCTTTTTTACTTTTATTCCGCTGCACCTCACTCTCTCTCACTCCTCCATTGAAGCGTATTCCCAGACCTCCATTGAAGCGGCTTCTGAGCTTTCTCTCCTCCATTGAAGCAGCTTCCGAGGTAAGATATATTCTTTCTTATTTTTCAATCATCGATTATCTATTTCACAATGTAGGGTTTATCATTAATTGCTAGTATAGTCAATTTAGGGTTCTTCTAAGGTGGATTATTGAACTATTGTTTATGATTGCTGAAACTATGAAAGATTATAACGAGCAATTTTGTTAATACTCTTAAGCAAGAAGAATTTTTGTGTGATTTTTGGAGCCTAATTTGATAATTAAGTTAAATTTGGTTCCCAACGTGTTGCAGGATTTTGCTAAAATGGCTCACGGACGAGCCTATTCGAAAGTTGGAATGGAGGTTCCTTTTATTAACAGTGATTCGATCAAGTGGGTTGAGGCGTCTGTCCCCGATAGTCATGCTTCTTCTTCGAGTTCTCGGCCTATTGCTCCGCCTACCGAAGATTGTGCTTCATGTTCTGTTATTGGGAGTCCTCCAACTTACCTCGTTTGGTATTTTCTCAAACCCCTCTTCATTGTTATGTAGTGTTCCTCTAGTTTGTGCAAGTACGTTGTAGGGAATTGTTAATTAAAATATTCTTCTGCTACCAATTTGATGTGCCAGTATCTAATTGTTACATATTACGAACATGGTAGTTCTAGACTTCTAGTTGTTATGGCAAGTCTTTTTTTATGCTCATTTTTGCCCCTAGATTAATAGGTGAAAATCTAGGCATTGTAAAGCATAGTAGTGTACAAACATCTTAAGTTATTGGCATGTGGTTCACATAACCAAGTTATCGTGTTTCAACATAATCAAGTTATTCAAATCTTATACTTTCTCCGTTCTTTTTTAATTGCAATGAAGATTTTACGATTGCCAATGCACATTATGTACCATTAATGTCCTTAGTTATATTTTAGTAAAAAGTCTAAAAAGCTGATATTTTGAAAGTATACATTAAGATGAATCAAACAAGATCCCACATTCCACATGAATATATTTTTTCCAAATGTATAAATCGAATAAGATGATCAAAGTAGTGTATGTACATAGTGTAAAATTTGCAATTTAAAAAGACAGTATTTTAGTGCAAGTATTATAGGAACATGTGCATACCTGTGACGAGCAATTACCGAAAGTGAGACTGTTAAAACTTAAAAGTTACTAAATTGGCAGCTTTAAATAACATTTTCTTACAAGTATTCCTTATCTGGTAGAATAAGGGGTTTTAAATAGTGACATCAAAAGCAACATATGTTCAGAGTTTCAATGCCAGTCAGATGGGGTTTGGAATGATGATGTTAGTTGACTTTACATGGATGAATGATATTGAATTTTGCGTGGTTCGTAACATGTGCTTACACTTTTGGTTAGGCGTATTTGTCGGAGATTGCCACATGCTATTGAAGTATTAGAGCTTAATGCTGATAAAGACATCCCAAGGGCTGGGTTGCGCATATTGTTCCCTGAGGCATTGTCTCCGTTTGCTTATATTTGCGAGAATGAGGTTCATCACTTTCTTTTTATCTGATTTTTTGTGTCCAACTTTGCATTTGTGATAGTATGTACCAAAAAAAGGCTAAGAAGTTCTTATATTTGTAAGGTAAATGTTGCTGATTGGTTTTTCATATGCATGTGAACAGATAAATTCGGCTTATGGCAATGTTTATCTTCTGTATGTGTTATCTGTCTCGGGCATTGCTTATTCTCTCCAACTCAAAAGTGTCTCTGCTTATGCTGCTTCTTTTATTTTCTCATCCAATGAGATTCTACACTTTGATACAAATATCTCCCCTGATTGCTCACCCATAGCTTCTGCCACTGCTACAACTGGTTGTTTTATTATTGGTAGAGATGATGGTTCAGTCATTTGTTTCAAACTTGGTGTACTTGACGAAAATGCTCCAGGTAGATGTCCTTTTTTTTCTTTTTAATTTCATGCTATGTTTTGATACAACTTTGTTTAACATAAATTCTTCTTTTTTACCCACTCATAATGTGCATGTTTTAATGCCCAGGTTTCATGTATGAGTTGCGTGATGAGGCAGCTTTAAGTCGCTTGTGGGGTCTAATGTCTAGGTTATCTTTCTGCATATTCTACTCATCTGATTATTATTGAAAGTTGCACTATCGAACTGATGGAGTACCTAAGAATTACTATTCAAGCTACCCCCCTAAGCCTTATAGTAAAATCTTTAACGATGGTCCAATGATGTTATATAAAATTTTCCTTCTATGGCTTGTATGGACTGTGAAAAATGAAATTCATGTGGCTTTCCTGAACGATGTTGCAGAAGCAGATTAGCTGGGTCTGTGAAGGATCTGGTGGTCTCAGATATTCATGGCAGAAAGGTTGTTTTTGTGCTCCATTCTGATGGAAGTCTACAAGTTTGGGATCTTCTCCGCCATAGCAAGCTTTTTAGTCAATCTTTAAGTAGTCCAGGTATGCTATTAAATTTTACAATTTTGTAATCAGTTGAACAACGGCCCCCCCCTCCTTCCTAATGGTTCCTCCTTTGAATGTAGGAAGAATAGTGACTTGTGAAAAAAAAAACTAAATCTGTTATAAATATTAAGTGATGGTTACTTGTGATCTCTTTAATTTGCACATTATGTATGGAATCGTTATGGCTGGAGAGAAAAATGTGTCAAAGTTGATATTTTAGCGAAATTTCATAGCTGGTAGAGTAATTTTCTCCCAACTTCTGAGGCTTTTGTAGTTTACATTGTGGTATTTTGCTTTTGATGCTTTTGTAAAACATTAGGAGCAAAACGGCTGATATATATGCATTCAATAGCTGAACTTTTATTTTATTTATGTTAATGAACTCTGATAAATTAGTGCCATTGATCTCTTTGGTGTTTAAGATCTTTCTCATGCTAATATTTTTTTTAAGAATAAATCATAGCACTTTAACAATTAACCAAGTATAACTGACTTTTTCCTCCTCAATTATTTCCACATTTGACTTTATCTGGCCAAGATTCTAAGTTGGGTCATTATTGCGTAAAAAAATTTAGATTTATGCAAATAAAATTTAGTTAGATACATAGTACATCTCAATCAGAGATTTTTTAGTGCCTTTCTAATTTTATGTTGTTCGGTTTAGAAAAAACATATTATAATAGCTCATGATTTGTAAACTCAAAAGTTGAACATGTATAGTTATTCTATACTAAAGAGAGTAAGACTTTATGTGAATGCGGCCCTCTCTTGACAATGCAAGTAGTAAAAGATAATAAGTGGAGCATCCTAAGGGGGTCATAATATTACAGAATCATGGACAAAAAAAAAGTAATAATAACGGAGCTGGTTACTCCTTAAATTTTATTTTATTATCTTGCTATCATTAAGGTTCTAAAAGATGACTAGTGTATAGTGAAACATTTTGCTCCAAGTAGATAACAAAATAAGCAGTTAAGTACTAAAATTTGTGACACTATCTTTTCATTTGTGTGTTTGCCACCCCTCTGATAGTTCTGCCCCTTTCCTTCCTTTCAAAAGAATACTGTGTCCTTTGCTAATATCTATGATTGATTTGATGTGAAGCCAACAACTTAGAAATTCACAAAGTTGCACACTAGGGTGATCTGATATGAACAGAAAAAGGATTCTTCGTCACGTTGTTGTGCTAAACTTTTGTATGTAGAAAAATCTTACGTACGGATGTTTTTCTAGGTAACTGATTAATCAAAACTAGCAAGCTCTTGGTAGATTACAAATTATGATGCTCTCTGCTTCCTAAATAATAGTCCTGCTTTGACACTGTATCCCCACAAAAGCTATCTTCTTAATGAGACCTTTACCCAACTACATTTCGACTTCAAATACACTCAAATAGGGTGATCAACTTTGTTACTTATTTAATCACTTTACGTCTAGGTACTCCCTTCCAGTCAAAAATGCGTATTCTATTACCAATGAGTAGGCGTTTTATTATCTGGTAGAGATTACATTTCCACAATTTTCCTTTAGTCAACCAGTTATGTTACTTTGCTTATATCTTCTTTGAGAATCGATGTCACAGTTGATATTTTGCTCCACATTTTGTCTAGACCTCTCATACTTGCACCTTGAGTTACAGAAGTCAGAGTTGTATGCCTGTAAACCTTCATGTAGCCTGACAACGAAGTTCAGAGAGTTTGGTCTTTAAGGCTCTAGACAGGAATATGTGCTGCTATCATGCAAACAATATTTATATTGGCACCTCCTTTTAACATTAGTGTTGTACATAATATTATCTTTAATTGCTTCTGACTATTAATCCAAAATTCACCACTAAGGCGACACGGTCTCCTTGAAAGGTACCATCCTAATAGACGAATCGTAAAAGGCTGATGTTCACGTTGAATATCACGCCAATACTGCAGTAGACATGTATAAATAATCTTAGGTTAGGTGTAATTTATCATTTTGACAGCTGCCATTGGTTGATTAACACTTACAATAATCTGTATTCTTCTTAGCATAAAAGCTACACTGTGTCCATGTATATTATTCTTTTTAGTTTGATGTTATGTTGAGAATACCACGCCTTACACCCCCCCCCCCCCCCCCCCCCCCCCCCCCCCCCCCCCCCCCCCTTTTTAATTTTAGGTGATAGTGTTAGTGAGGACTGCAGCAGGTTTTTTTTGTATAATTGTGGTATGCTATCATAGTTTATGGTGTTTACAGGAACTGTTTTCTCTCGGCTATGGGTTGGACCTGTAGATGTTGATGCAAATGCAATTCCTCTGGCAATCATGTACACACAATCCATTGTAAGCCATAATATTATCAGTAGATTGTTAATTTTCCTTCTTTTTTTTTTTTCTCTGTCTGTTATTCTTTTACAGTTTACTCCATGCATTTGGTTACTTTCTTATAATATATTGCTATCTCTACTGTGAAGGGAGTGAACACTCAGGGACTTGGAATTTGTAATCTCAATTTTCTTCCTGGAGAAAAGTACAATTTGTCGATTGGTTCATCAATGCAGTATATCCCTTTGGCTCAGGTATTGATTATCATCTTTTCTTGACTCAAGGAATATCAATCTAGTGCTGATCTTTGCATTTATCTTGTGCTGTTCTTGGTCCTCCTTATGTAAAGGGCTGCATTTCCTTAGTGCCTTTCTAATTTGTTGCTTTTTTTTTTTTTACTTATCCCTTTCCTTCCTCCAAAGAAAATTCTTGGTATCCTCTGCTATAAGATTTCTTTCTTTTCAGGTTTCTTTAATGAAATGCTCTCTTTGTCTAATGAAAACTTTATCATGTTTAGGGGAAGGCGTTTGATGTAAAATTTTCACTGAGCAAGATATGGGTTCTAATGGAAGATGCACTGCTGCAACATGACTTTGTTTCTCTAAATGTTGATACGTAAGTTGTACTTGAGTATATTTCTCAATTTATCTGAGAAAACTTGTTCTTTAAATTTCTTTCCTTTATCCTTCATTTCTGATTTCTTATAGCTATTTCTTTGCACATGCATGCTTTATAACTGCAAACTGCCCTCTCTTCCCTTTCATGCACAAACTTTGAATTATCAAATTAGAGAAGTACCATAAAACAGAGAAATGGCTGAAGCAGTAAAAACTCTTTAAGTTTTTTTGTTTTTGATTGAGGAAGATGAAAATCTTTTGATCTTCATTAGAATAAAAACAAAAATATACCCATGACAATTTTTTGGAGTTGAATTTATGTATCGCTTCTGATTTATGTTGCAGCAGCATAGATTAGAACATATAATAAATGGAACACTCAAATTTAAATCTCATTATGATAAATAGGTGCTCTAATGTAAAATCATAGTTTACATTTGAGAATGTGAGAACAAATTTATTGTAATCACTTATCTGTCAGTGATCAATGGTAGCTAATTTTTTTTTCTATTCAAATTGCTAATGTAAATTAGCTGGCATGCACTCCTTGAACTTTTGTTCGTCAATAATTTGAAAACAAAGTAAGACTGATTGCAACATTTATAATTTACCCACTAAATGTAAATCTATCCCTTACTCACGTATACAGGCATTGAGGTAATGTTGATGCTGCATGTTTTTTCTCCCCTACTCTCATTCTCTCAAAATTTATCTTTCCAGTTATACTAAACTAAGGTGCTATATAATATTTTTTCTTCATATGCCTCCTTAGTTTATGTGCAAGACCTTAAAGAGATACATATTTAGTATGGGAGGGAGCATTTATAGTACCTGCAGAATGCACACCCAAAAGCTCCAAAAGGTTTGGTAGTAATCTTAAATTATTTTCACTTTAAATGCGGAAATTCCCATGATTTGATGTGTACTGTATCCCTAAACCTTTGATTTATTAAGGTTAACTTAGGTGTTCTGGAGGGTTGACAACTACTATGAGATGCGTTAATGTGTTATGATGTGTATATAGATCTCATGAACATTACATTCTCTTATATGTTTGTCTTCTGGTAGGGAAAAAGGACAATGTTACTCCCTGCAGGAAGCTTTCATTGCAGAGCAATTGTTCCAGAGTTGTGAGCGTTCTCTAGACTATCTTTACCAAACCACTTGCTCAATGTTTTCATCGTCAAAGGTATTACGTAATTTACATGATATTATGGATGCTATATCATATATCAACTATTCTGTGCTGGTCTTTGTTAGTTTCCATTTGACTCTTTGTTCATTTCTGTTCACTTTGCCATTTTTTGGCACATGTATTTAATTTGGTCATCTAATATATATATATTGATGAAAAACCTTAATCTGGTAAAATATTGCCTAATCACCGAAGTAGGTTGCTAACTAACTAAAAAACAAGTTAATACATAGTGACTTTTAGTTTCATAAAAAAAAAAAAAAAGGTTCTAGTAAATTATTAAAGATTGAAAATGAGTGATGGTAAAAAAGATATTATCTAATATCATTTTTGTTCAAAGCCAAAGCCTTAACTAGCAACTTAATGCCATATTATGAAGTCAATGCGAAAACCAAGGAAGCACGGGCACTCGATCTTTGAGCTGTATCCCATACCAGGGACGAGTACGGTACGGGTACGTCCTCTGGGTGTATCCATGAAAGTGGGGACGGCATCCGCTTTGGGTACGACTCAAGTTCAAATTGTGGACGTCTCGGATACAAAGGCTCCATTTGACCTCAGCCCATTTTTTTTTTTAAATAATCAAAACCAAATTACTTACCTGTTGGAAATCGATGAACCCTGGATATAACTTCTCTCTCACAATTCCTTGAAGACAAGCGAGCACCTGACCACCGGTGACCAGCGAACCGAATCGGCACCAGAGAACCTTCAATCTCTCTCTTCTCTTTTTCTCTACTTCAATCTTGCTGTTGGAGATAGATTGCTTGCTCTGATTTTAATTTAAATTTAATATTTTTTTTTCTTTTTTCATTTGATTCCTGCTACTGCTTTGACTTGTGATTAGTTAATTTTTTTTTTCTTTTTTCTCTCGGCAGAAACAGGTCTGTGGTTTTTTTTTTTTTTTTTCTTTCTTTTTTGTTTCGATTCCTAGCTCTGATTTTATTCTAGGTTTTATTATTATTATTATTATTATTATTATTATTATTATTATTATTATTATTATTATTATTATTTTTATTATTATTATTATTATATTTTATTTATTTTATTATTTTTTATTTTTTAATATTATGATGTGAGTTATGTGATTTTCGGTTGTTTAAGATATTACATTAAGCGGTTTTTCTTTTCATTTGTGGTAGTGTGAATTGTACTGATATTTTTTGTTATTTGAAACATTGTAAGAATTTTGATTTAGCTCAATTTTTATTGCCGTATCCATGCCATACCCTTTTTTTGGAATTTTGATTTTACGTTTTCTGTCCCTGTACCCGATTTTGTACTTGTATCCATTTTCGTGCAACTTAGGTGAAAACTTAGACAACTAAAGATCTATATGTAGAAGCTTAAAATTTATACTTTCTTATTTCAAATATGACCTTCGTTTCATATTTTTGTTACTTTGCAATATTTTATATCTCACAAATAATACCCCAAAGTTGCAAAAAATATGAAACGGAGGTAGTACAATAAGTTTTGATACACTAAAGAATATAAGTTTTGACACATTCACTATGTTATAGTTCTAAAATCTAAACACATTCCTATACTTCCTCCGTTTTTTTTATTTAACTAACATTCCTTAAATGGAAATGTCATATTACTTGACTTATACTATAGATGGAATGTTTTTAGTACAAAAGTACATACTAGCCCTTATTCAACCAATGCAATTTTAATAATTAAGCACTCTTCTCCTACGCTTAATTCATCTAACGCAGTATCCTAATTGTATTGTCAACTTAACCTCATGCCCACAACCACTGATACTCCACCGACACGCTCACCAAGACTTTGCCACCTGACCAAAACACTACCTTCTTCACCAAACCCTCACCTCTTACCTAATAAAACCAATTAGCCTGATCTAAAAACCAACGCCAACACCCTCAATTAGTTAACGCTATCTTTTCTTTCTTCTATATATGTCCTTCACCAGATCTATATCCACAACTACTCTCACCCTTCAAAAATAACTTATGTTGATGTTTTGGAGAGAAAGAAAGAAAGATGAAGAAGTAAGAGTGAGAACTTGGGAATTAAAGAATTCAAATCTAGAGGAAAAGGATGAGAGAGAGGTAAAAAAATATGAGGGTTGAAGATGAAGAAGCGGAAGGCCAAAATGAGTGTTGAAGATGAAGATTTAATCAACGGTAGAGAATGAGGCGGTGGAAAAGGAGGTCAAGGGAGACAGTGGTGGTGGTGGGAGTGGTCGGCCGACTGTTTGGCGGCTGGGCTAATGGTGAAGTATCAATTTGTGCCTTTGTGGGGTTGTTAGAGGACTGATAGATTAATTAATTGATTACTTTTTATGCAGAAACTAATTAAGACCCACTACTCTCTCTTTCTCTCTCATCTTTCTTAAAAATCGTGCCAAGGGTTATAGCTCACCTAAATAGAAACGTAGGAAGTATAAGTTTTGCTACAGGGAATATAAGATTTGCTATACCCTGAAAGTAAGTTAAAGATATTCGCTCTGTTTCTAAAAGATATTCTTGTTTCACTTTATGCACAGTTTCCAATGTAATAATTTAACATGCACATTATACAGAATTGTAACAAGTCCAAATTGCACAGTGAGTCAAATCTTACAAGAATGCAAGATCTATCATATTCTCATAGATTTATCAAGAGTATTAGATTTTATTTTAATTGGAATCTTTAAAAATTCCAAATAGGACTTTGTCAAAAGTTGATGGGGTAAATGAGTAATTTAAGCTCACCTAAGTTAATATTAGGTCAGACAATATAATTTGAAACAAACAGAGTTTAAACATGTTAACACATGATGTGGAATAAGATTATGTGAAGAATTTTTAGTTGCCTTTTGTTAAGAGTCATGTTTTAATAAGTGTTATCTCACGTTGACATTTTACATTTAACCTATGCTAGCTGGACTCAGGTTGGTATTGATATTTGTGGATTTATGGTCAAAGTTCAGAGTGTTTTTTCTTACAATATACTTCCTCTGTTTCCTTTTAGTTGACATGTTTCTTTAGTCATGTTTGCCAATGCACAATTTCAACTATTAATATCTTTAATTACCGATAAACAAAAAATTATGAAAAGTTGATATTTTGAAAATATATAATGTGACGAAGCTAACAAGATTTCACTTGATCATATTTTTCATTACGTATAAAGCACAAAACACGATCAAAGGGGAGTGAGTGAATAGTGCTTAAGCCAAAATGCATAGGGCACCATTGTAAGTTACAGGTATGTGGGTACTACTTTGTACTTCTAAAGAATGATTATTTGTAAACGGAGTAAACAATTTTTACATCCTTGTGCTGAACAAAAAGAAAAAAAAATAAAATAAAGAATTGTAATTCTTGCAGAAGACAGCTAAATAATTGTTAGATTCTATGTTACATGGACTCGAGAACGAGATCCGCCAAGTTCCATAATTTTAGGACATGGGGACTCTGTCCAATATTTGGACACGGGTACGGGGACACATCAATACAAATGGAGTAATTAATATGTATAAATGATATATTACAAAAGCTTTAAATTTTTCATTATGTCCACCCCTATTTTATTTTTTATTTTTGTTTTAATTCTTCCGCCGGTAAATTCTCCCAATAAATGGCAATCTTCTTCTCTCCATCTTCTCTATATCAATGGTGGTCTTTAAGCTAGATGTGTTTTTCTTTCATGTTTCTCCTCTTTTTTCCTCTCCACTCTTAATGGAAGTGTCCGAGTGCACAGTGAAGGGTTAGACATGTGTCCCGTGTCCGTGTCGTGTCAACACGCACACTTCGCGATTTTAGCCGTGTCCGATTAACATAGGTTAGAATCATGAATGCATTTGCTAATATATATAGTCAGAGCAATGCTTGTGAACTATTGGATGTAGTAAAGCAAGTTTGTTTCACTTTTCAAATTTGAGCCTTTTTTTTTTCTTTTATTTTTTTATTTTCTTTTTTGCTTTATGATTTTCTGTTCACTGATTTCCTTTTGTACTATATGCAGACACAAATCATTGGATTTGTTTCATCCATAATATTACGCAGGCTGCTACATCCAGGAGTGTATAGTAGTAATGTTTTGCGTTTAACATTAGAAGATTATGATAAGCGCTGGACAGATTATGAATTTCAGGCGTTGACCATTGATGAATTGAGCAGGGAAATCCTGTTGCTTATTGAACATGAGGTTCTTATACTAACTGTATGTCTAATTAAATAATTTCACAAAAGGAATATTAAGTTGGAGAAAGTATTCACCATTGTCTATCTCATTTAATTTCTGAGGTTGGAGGGGTCAAAGTTTTAGTTTTTCTAATGAATTTTGTTATGTACTAGGCCATCAATGGAAGTTCATTTTCAGCCTTCAAATGCTGGAAAGAATTTTGTTTACGGTACTTTGATTGCTGGTGCAAAAGCAATACACCATTCAATTTGCTTGTTGATTCAATAAGTGGAGCTGTTGGATTGATAAGAGAAAACACTGTATCTCTATTTCGTTCCTTAGAGGATATTGAGTTGCTTGTATATGGTTGGTATTCTGCCCTCATTTCCTAGTTAATTTTTCCTAGCATTATCTGTTAAAATTATTTACTGTGCAATTTCTACATTATCTAACATTTTTCTAACATTCTTGTATACCCTTTTTGATCATAATTTACTTTAAATGTTTTTGTTTTGCTAGGGACTTTTGAAGAGCTCGAAGATTTTCCTAAGTTTGGGGTTGATTCGTCTAACTATGGTCTTGAGCGTGAGATACTATTTGAAGTACTTCGCAGCTCTAGGCGTATAGGCCGAAGATTAGGCCCAATCATCTCACCTATTGTTTATGAATCAGTTGTTGGCGAATCAATGTCCTCTTCTGAGGATGTAGTGACTCGCTTGCTGAATACTGTGAAATGTGGTTATAGCGCATCTGTTGTGGCATCAGTATCAGATCTTGGAGCTGATTTTATTTGGAAAGAGGAACTTTTGGAGCATAAAACTTTGAGGAAATTCACCATGGATACTTTAATATCCATGCACGGTTTGTGCAAGAAAGCTAATGGATGGGGTGGAGTATTGAATGTCATTGAGAGCTATTTGAATCTTCTCGTACCTCGAAAGCCCACAGATAGTCTGAATTCAGATATTATGTTGAGTGCCAACATATCCATCTTGATTCAGGCCACCTCACAAGTTGCTGAAATGATGTTTGAGTCTGCATTGAATGTGCTTTTATTTTTAAGCTATATTTTGGACATCAGTGCCCAGGTAAAATAAGCTATACATATTTATTACTCCATTTGTTCAAACCACAAATACCTATATGATCTGATGCATTTGAATTTGATTTCATTAATAATTGTACTAGTCTTGTAACTCATGAAATTGTTTCATAGGGTTGCTTTATAATATGCATCCTATGTACTCTTCTGATCCAATATGTTTGCATTATTTTAAATTTTGAAAATAAGGAGATACATTTTAACTCTATCATGCGACCAAATCTCAATTGCATAATAAGAGTAGACCTCTATTGGTGCAGCCAAAATTTTGAACATGACTTGTATACTTATAATCTATGTTCACCGGACGGCCGAAATCCCGAAGTGTCCGTGTCGACACGACACGACGCGGATACGGACACGAAATTCGTGTCAGATTCGGCAGTGTGCACTCGGACACTTCAGAGAGAGGCTGAGACTCTATTGTTGGTTGGAGTTTTGTGGTGGACTCCATTGTTGCCGACGTGTAGCAACCACATGAATGCATGATAAAGAAATAGAGAGTGAAAGACTGAGGAGTGAGGGCTGATAAAGTGATAAGAACGAGGTTTTGTGGTAAATGGGAGTGTGGGACAGCTGTATTGATAAAGAAAAAGGGTGGACAACTGTGTGATGCTCTTCATTTTGGTTATATTTTATTTTTTAACCACTCAACCACAATATTTTGATTTGGTAGAAAGTTGTAGTTACTGACGACATTTATTAGTTTTTTAACCACTCAACCTCTTCACTTTTAACCTTTTTTACTTTTTTCACTGTTTTTTACTTATAATATTTTTTTGCACAAAATAAAAGTGTCGTGTCCCCGCACCCGTGTCCAAATATAGGACATAGTCTCTGTGTCCTAAAATTTTAGAAATTGACGAATCGGACACTCAGACACGTGTTCGTGTCCGACACACGTACCCGAGTCCATGTAACATAGCTTATAATATCTTCTCTTCGGAGCATAAAACTTTGAGGAAGTTCATTGTGGATACTTTTAAGTGTTGTATTGTACCTTTTTATTTATTGATCATTATATATAAGAAATTTTGATTTTTAACACAAAAAAAAAGACTGAAATTCGTTTTTAACACCTCTAAAAAAATTATTTTAACACCACCAAAATCTTAAAAATTGAATTTTACCACCACTTAATTGATTTCGTCTAAGAATCCGTTAAGTGGGGGCGTGGGGCCATAAAGCCACGTGTCGCTTTGTTATTTGCCAAAAAAGGAAAAAAAAAACCCTAAAACTACCCACCCACCACTACCACCCTCTTCTCCGCCCTTGCAAAGCGCAGCCGCCGCCTTTCGCCCTATCGCTGTCACATTCCCTCCCCTAACCTAAACCCGACCCACCCGAACCCTACCCCTCCCTTTCCCCCAACCCTAAACCCCCCCAAAACTGCCAAACCAGAGCCCTCCTTCCCCAAAAACGGCCACGAATTCCCCCACCCTTGAATTCGGCCGGTTTAGGCCGCTCAGCCCCAAAACCGGCCGATTTCAGCCATTAGTGGCCGAATTTGTGGCTGTTTTTGGGGAAGGAGGGCTGTGGTTTGGTGGTGTTGGGGCTGTTTAGGGCTAGGGAAATGGAGGGGGAGGGTTAAGGCGGGTTAGGTTTAGGCTAAGGGAGGGGATGCACCGGTGGGGGGCGGCGGCTGCGTTGGTTAAGGGTGGAGAAGAGGGTAGCGGTGGTGTGTCCGGGTAGTTTTAGGAATTTTATTTCATTTTAAAATTTTTGTTTTGTTTTTTTTTTTTTAAAACCAATAAAATGGCAACACATTTCACTGTGGACCCCACTTAACGGATTTTTGGGGACAGAAACCGTTAAACGTTGGTAAAATCCAATTTTTTAAAATTTTTGGTGGTGTTAAAAACTTAAAATACATTTTTTTTTTTGTTATTTGGAGGTGTTAAAAACCAATTTCAGTCTTTTTCCTGGTGTTAAAAATCATATTTCCTTATGTATTTTTTGATCTGTAAAATTAATGTGTAGGTTTTTGCTTATGAAATGGGATTATCATTGTTCATTTGTTATTGTAGTTAATCTGCGCTCTTTGACTCAGGCTGCCATGAATATAAATTCTTAATACCATTGCATTTCCATCTGTTTGTAAGATAGGTTGGATTTAATTTTGTCTGCAATATTTAAGTTTTTATCATTATTTGAATTAATATTAGCTGAGATAATTTCAGATCACAACCATCTTACTTCATTTATAATAGTTTGACACATTTTGACTTTAGGCACTATTCACATAAGTTAGTTTAACTTCCCTTTCGTGATTTATACTCAAGAAAAAACATAGTCTCGTGGGTTCTTGTTAGATTTGTCGCAATTTATATTTTCCAAATATAAACTTTTTAGATTCTATTTTTTCTTATTGATAATTGAAGATATAAACATTAAATTTAAAATCATGCATTGGCAAAAGTACCTTAAATCTTAAGCAATTTAGTTGTTAAAGTCATATGTTGCATTTTTAGTCTGGTTGGAGGTTATTTCAACCAATTTGGCTAACTATCTATCAATCAATCAATCAAAGCCTTAATCATATAAGTGGGGTCGGCTAACTCAACCAGTAAACCAATTTGGCTAACTATCCTCTCATAAAATGATGTTCTACCTGCCCTCCCCTCCTTCCTCTCCCCCACCCACCCTTGAGCTATTTTTCTCCAAAAAAGGTTAAAAGGTTTGATATTAATACAATGAAAAGTTGCAAGCTTGCTACATTGTGCTAAATTCTTAATGTGCAAAACATGATCTTTAGAGTGCTGATTTTCCTTAGTATTTGGGTTTTGGGTCAGCCCCTAGCCTTAAACAAGATCTCTTATTTGATAGACAGAAATTAGTACCAATTGATTGGTAAATTCAGCCTATAGCCACTTGTTTGAGAATTAAATGTGCAATACTAATTTCTGTCTTTTTTTTTATACGTGTTAAGAAATTACTCCTGCTTAATCATTTAAGTTCGAATTTTTTTTAAAGATTCATCTTCTGAGTTTGAAAGTTTCTTCCTCTTGCTCAGCTTTTAGCTTATGTGAGGAAATTTGGTTTTTTATGGCTTACTATGCCTTAAATTTGTCGTCCCCTCCCCTCCTCCCCCCTCCCCCCCCCCCTAAAAAAAAATTAAAAGGGGAAAAATTTTGAACAAGAAACTACTATTGGCAACTTATCAATTATTCTGATAAATCCTGTTTGTGCTTCTTTTAGGTTCATATGAAACCTGATGATATTTCTAAAATCCAGCTTGAACTGATACCTATGATTCATGAAATAATAGCTGAGTGGCTTATCATCCATTTTCTGGCTACTACGCCATCAGAATCTCATTCAGCAGAAGATTTCAGCTCTCAGTTATCATCATTAAATATAGGTATGGTAATTTTTTATGACTGTATCACTACATTGGCCTTTTAATTTGTAAATTAGTAAGCCAACGTGCGTTTAGTTGATGGTGTGTGTTTGTGAGTACTTAAACAATTAAAACCCAAATAATATGTTAGGTTTATACAACTTGCAAATTTAATACCAGTGGGGTCCAGCTCTGAAAACGATCGGTTTATTTGGGGGAGAGGGGAGCTATGCTTCTGTCACACTCCCCACCCGTATAATCAAATAAAAAATAAATGAAGGTTAATTTACACTCTAATACCACCCCACCTCCATCCCCACCATTGCCAACAGCATAAACACTGCCCCCTCCCCCTTCAAATTAAAAACCACCAACACAGACATCATAATACTCTGGCTCTCACTGCCATGGCAGCCCTTAAGTTCATGAGTCCTTCTGTCTCCTGAAAAAATCATCTCTGAAATATGACCGATTCTCTACCAAGGACTGCCATGTGGTGACGAAAAGAGACCTGAAGAAATATCCTTACGTTTAACAACCAAATACCGTTTCAAATATTTCGATGACTGGTGATGTTTGCTTATCTTTTTCTGAAGTTGCAAATCCGTCTTAGGTGGAGGAAGGGGATTATTTTTGTTTGTAATAGCTGCGGGGTTAGTGGTATTGAGCTCTTTACCATGAGCAATGGTGGATGTCTTGGCGTAAAAAGGGAATAAGAGGAAGGAGGAGGGTTTGAGACTTTGAAGAAGGGTGAGATGTTGGAAGGGGAAAATGGAGGACAGAGGACCAGATTTGGGTTTTATTTATTTATGGAGCTCTTGGAAGTTTTATCATGGAATAGTAACCAGAAGTGTTAGAATGTTACCTTTTTGAAACTTCCAAATGAATTTGAAGATAAATTGGTCTTGTGGTCTTTTGGAGAGGAATGATTAGATATTTAGTAGCATGGAAAATTGGCAAGAGTGGCTCTTACTTTGGTATGGCTTATGGCTTTTGCAACTTCCTGTGAAGGATGAATTTGCTGTCTAGAGAAATTTAAGGAGATTGAAAGTTGGCTTGTTAAAGCATGGAAGATGGTTATGTACTTATGTTGGCTATTTGGAGGCCTACTGCAAAAGAAAGAGTTTCATTGTTTATTGTTTTTAAGGTTGTAAATTCTTTCTTATCTAGGCTTCAAGTTTAAAATATGAGAATTTTGTATATCTCGAGTCCAGTATTTCCTTATCAGTGTTTTATATATTTATGCTGTAGATAGATTGCTTTTCTAAAGATTGTGAGTCAAGAGCATGGGCTTTATTTGTCTATAGCTTTCCTTTTGTCTACGTGTGACAACCCCTTGGTGTATTTCCTATATAATGTTGTCAGCTTATTGCTTTATGATCATCATTGTCTATCTTAATGCTTTGGCTCTTATGTGGAAGTAGAGGCATTGCGGCGGATAAAAATTAGAGATGCACTGTTTGTTCATATGTACGCTGACATGTACGATGTTAGCAGATGATGGATATTAAATTATTAACTATATGGAACCATGTATACTTGTTGGGGTTTAGTGGAGGATTTCGTATACTATTACATAATGTTATCTTTATTGATTCAGGGTCCTTTTGTTTATTTCTTTACAGATAGTGACAATGGTAAAGGATCATGGGTTGCAAAGCTTGGTTCAATTGACTTCACCTTGGCTTTTATTCTGGTATTGGATGGACAGGGTTCATCCGAAGGGTGGAGTTATCAGTCTTTAAGTTGTCTTCCTAATCCAGGAAGCTTCATTAATTTAGTTAAACACTTCAGTGGTTGGCTAGTTTGGGGCATATCTAGCGAATCTCCTTTATATATTTTTGGGCATTCAACTGAGATTGCTCTTAGCCTACTGAGACATGGCCAATATAATGCTGTTCAGGTTCATATATTTTATTTTTTTACTACGTATTCTTTTTGTTATTTGTTCATTATAGTCAGGCAGTCTTTTTAATTATTTGGCTAAATCCATTTATTACCTGTATTATTCTGGTAATAGAATTTGCTTAAGATTGTGGACGCACATTTGAGAAATGAGAAGTTGTCTGGAAGCATTCAAAATAGTGATGGTCAGTGGTGTGTACTTCATCATCTTCGAGGATGTTCACTTCTTGCTCAGGCTCAAAGGGTATCATGTGGACCTTCAAAGGAGAAAAAAGTTAGAGAAGCTATGAGATGCTTCTTTAGGTAAGATATTATCCGTATATGAGTTTATCTGTATTTATCTATATTCATTATTGTTTTTTCCATCAGTTGAGTGGGATTGGGAAGGGTTCATGGATTTATAGTTCAGTGGCTATTTTTATGACTCCTAAAAACTTGCGAAATTTCTTTGAGACTCATTTATCCCTACCTTAACTTACTATTGCCATTCAATCTTATGAAGAAGGTGAAGTTTTTTGTTAGCTTTTTCATAAAAAATAACTTCAAATTAGACTTGCTTGTATGTGTGTATGTCGTGTTGTTATTTGGGGTTCCTAGTCAATAATTTTGTTGAAAGTGGGGTGTGCGACTGTGTGTGTGTGTTGGGGGGGGGGGGGAGCCCTTGTGAGAACCCCTCGTCCCCTCCTTACGTGAGAACCCATTATATGCGAGAACCCCTCATTTTTCAAAATTTTTATCCATGTGCTCTAAAATTTTACTCGTATGTTCTAAATGGTCAACTCGTTTAAGTTATTTACTCATATGTTCTAGATTGTTACTCAAATGTTTTAAATTTTTACTCCTATGTTCTAAATTGATACCCTCTTTTTTTTTCTTCATATGTTCTAAATTGTTTCTAATATATTTGAATTGTTTACTTAAATGTTCAAAATTTGTACTCATATGACCTACATATTTATTCATACATTCTAAATTCGTTACTCATGATTGTAAATTTATAACCACATGTTTTGAATTTTAACTCATATATTCTAAATTTTCAATCATATGTTTTTTTTTTTTTTTTTATTTTTTAGTTTTTTATACTCACAATTTCTAAATTTTACCTCATTCTAAATCTTAATCACATGTTCAAATCTTAAATTAGATTAGCAAATTTACACAAATTCAGATGAGCAAAAAAAATATACGGAGTACTACATATTTCAACCACTACAATTTTTAAAACCATATCAATTATTAATGTTCAGAAAAGCAAATTCAAAATTAAGAACATCTTCGAAAAAATAATTGACGGAAAATCCAAAATTAATAACTATAAATTCGAAAATAAATTACTGCTGAATTGTTCATTGATTATCATTGAAGTTTGTTGATCATCTTTGTAAACTTTAAAAAACTGGGTTTTATATTTTGTAATCGAACTTCTTTTTTTTTTTTTTTTTTTTTTTTTTTTTTTTTTTTTTAACCAAAAATTAGAAACATAGAAGATTATATGAAGAATTTGTGAAGAAATTAGTGAGAAGCTAGTAGATCTCTAGTTCTCTACCGAATTTTGAACAAATTTGGGAGAAATTTGTGCCTGTATTGAACCAGAGGAGAGAGTAAGTGCTGATTTTTTTTTATTAACTTTTAATCTGTTGGCATTGAACAAGAGGATAGTATATCTGGTGTCCTAATGAAAGGAAAAAGTTTTTCTTTTTTACAATCTTGCCATTAATGGGGCGCATTTGATGTGAGCCGTTGATATTGTTTGATCATATGGCCTAGATTTGTTCTCATACATATGTAGTGTTCTCACAGAGACCTATTCTCACCGGATCCCTATATATATAAAAAGACAATATTTGGCACTTTGAAGGATGAAGTTTTCTGGTAAGACCTCATTATCCATTGTCTGATAGACATTTGCTGATGCTGCTCTACTTTCAGGGCTTCATCTGGAGAAGGGGCTGCCCAAGCACTGCAGAAACTGTCAGCTGAGGCTGGACTGTCACATTTGGAAATTTGTATGTAATTAAGATCCTTTCCAGCTTTAGTGATGGATCTTTTATTGTTTTTTTGCTGATCATTGATGCATTTTCTTATATACAGCCAAATGTGCCTCTGCTGCAGCATGGAAGCTTCATTATTATCAATGGGTTATGCAGAAATTTGAGCAATATAACATCAGTGATGTTGCTTCTCAGTTTGCTTTGGCCGCCCTTGAGCAGGTAGATGAAGCTGTTGCAACTGATGGTAATACTTCTAAGGTCTCTTTTTCTGACGAATCAGCAACTTCTATAAAGGGGAGGCTCTGGGCAAATGTTTTCAAGTTTGCTTTGGACCTTAATCAATACTATGATGCATATTGTGCACTAGTTTCAAATCCAGATGATGAGAACAGATTTATTTGCTTAAGGCGGTTCATAATAGTTCTTTATGAACGTGGTGCAACAAAGGTTGGTAGTCTATATATATATATATATATATATATATATATATATATATATATATATATATATATATATATATATATATATATATATATATATATATATATATATTATTATTATTATTTTTTTTTTTTTTTTTTTTTTTTTTTTTTTGTTAGTCAAGAATAATTGTTTATCTACATTAAATAGCCCCATTTAAGGCCCACAGGTTTTCCTCGAATAACAGTTTAATTTTTTATTTTTTATTTTTTTTTACTTTTTTTTAATTTTTTATAATATAATTCTATCTTGTTGACTGTGAGCTTGTAGCAATTAAAATAGCAGTCAGATCCACATTCATTAATTTGCTTTTGCTTTTAAGGCAGACAATTCCAAGTTAATTATGGCATTTATCACTATCTCTATGCCTGTATATAATGTGTGATTCTTGCTTATGATAAAATTTATATTGAGGCCACTTACTTTCATCAAATAGAAAGAAATTTGATGTGTACATGAATGTTTTTGGCAGATTCTTTGTGACAGCCATCTTCCCTTTGTTGGATTAAATGACAAGGCTGAGCAGGAGTTAGCTTGGAAGGTATTTTTATACTGCAGAATGTCAGAACTGAGAGCTTAAATCTGGTTTATGGCATGTCTTTGACTGTAAGTATTATCATTTATGCAGGCAGCATGTTCAGATATTTCAGCAAGGCCAAACCCTTACAAATTACTGTATGCCTTTGAGATGCATCAGCAAAATTGGCGAAAAGCAGCAACATACATATATATGTATTCAGTTCAGCTGAAAAAAGAACTAACTCTGAGAAGTCACCAGAATACTTCTCTTGCTCTTCAAGAAAGGCTGAACGGAATTTCTGCTGCTATCAATTGCCTTCACCTTGTTCACCCTATGTATGCCTGGATTGACTCTCGGATGGGTGGATGTCATTTGCACAGTGTGTCTCATCCAACTAAAAAGGCTAGAACTATGGAAGAACAATGTAACCATCACATTTGCCCTTCTGATTTATAATTCTTAGCCGCTCATATATTAAAGAATGTCTTATTAGTCTAATGTTGATCTTGCATCTTGTTTTATCTCTCCTAATTTCAATTGTTTTCTATTCTTTGTCTTGTTGATGTTTTTTAATGGACCATCTACTCAATGATGCATAGTTCTGTTCCTTTCCTGTTTCTGGTTTTAACTTTTCTTATTTTTAGTGGAAAGTGAATTAGGACTATTACTTTGGAAAGGTTGGGGTATATTATGAATGTAATTAATTTTGACTATTATGGAAGTGTAATAAAATGGCGATATTTACTTCTTTCACTTTAATATAGCAGGTGGAGTTGATGACTCGGCTCAAAGACAGGAGTTGTATATTAGTATTGAAAAACTTGAAGACGAGTTTGTGGTGGCATCTGCAGAATATTTGCTTTCCCTTGCAAATGTTAAATGGACGCATACTAGTAAGAGCCTTGTTGTTTATCTCTGAAATCTGTGTGCTGGTGTGAAAATCTGTGCTTGTCTCTATGTCCATGTGCTCTGTTACCTATCTTACTTGAATGGGGGTAAGTTTATATCCATGCAGTTTCTGATCAAATGAGTATGTTTGTAACCTTAGTCTAACTTATTTGTGTCTTTATTTTCATCTATACTTATGTAGTTTGTTAGGTTGCTGCAAACTTGTGAAGTCTGTTTTTGTAAATTTGAGGTTGAGCAATTTGCTTAGAAGCAGAGAGCTGGGGAAAAGGAATTTTACAATTTTTGGAATCAGGGGAATTGAGATGTTTGGGGAGAATCTTTATCATCAAGGAGATGTTTCATTGGTTTCTGTTTTTTTTATTTAGTATTATAGGCCTACACTTACACGTGACTTTTTTTTTTTTTTTTTTTTTTTTTTTTTTTTTTTTTGGGGTGGGGGGGGGGGGGGGTGTTCTACCCTAAACCTTAGGTGTGGAAGGAATTTGGCTGATTAACAAGCCACTTTACTCTGTTCATTTCATGTCTTCTACTATGATGATTCAAGAAATTGATTCTTTCTTTTTGGATTAACTACATTAAATAAAATGCACAAGAGAATATTACATTAGTTAAGGCAAAGGGGCCTGTTCAGATTATAATGGGTAAGCTGTGCATGCATATAATTCATTAAATTATCAAAAGAAAGACCTTATGACACTGTAGGGGTATACAACTTATAACAAAACGCTTCTTGATGCAGGCACTATTTCCCCATAATTCTTAATAACCTCTTCCTAAAAAAATTAGGCCCTGTTTCCTTCACCTTTTCACTGAAGCTGCTTCATTTTTTTTTTCTTTAAAGCTACTGATTATTACTGAATGGAACTGATATTAATAATAGAGTCGGCAGGTGTATGAGTCAAAAATAACTTTAACTTGATCCTTGAAGATATCTTAAAGGTGGCTTATACTGTAATAATTAAGGAGGGACGTTTATTACAATTGCCAATTTTCACTTGGCCAATATATGATTTTTTAAATGTTGACCTATATTTTAGTCATATGACATTATGACACATTTTTTATGCTTTTTGGTAAAACCTGGTTGTTTTCCCATGAGTCTTTATCTCTGTTACAGAGGGACTACTCCTGGATTTTAACAGTGCTAATTGATAATTTGGATGGCGTATGATTTCTTGCAAATGAAATTTCAAATTTTGTTCTATTTGTGTCTTTATTGTGTTTGTCTTATCCTTGCATTTCGTTGCAAATTTAATGTGCTTTCTTTCTTTGATTTATTTATTTTTATTTTTTTTACATGAGGTAATAACTACAATATTATTGTTTTATCTAGGAAATGAAAAATATCCATCAGATCTCACGGACCTCTTAGTTGAGTCAAATTTGTATGATATGGCATTCACAGTAGTGACACGGTTTTGGAAGGATTCTGGATTGAAGAGGTATATCTCCTCCTGATTCTCTCAAATATTTTTTGGCCTTTTTTGGTGGGGCTGTTCTTTCTGATTAGGTCTTTATGCTTACTTTTGCACTGGTTCAGGGAACTTGAAAGAGTCTTCTCTGCTATGTCCCTGAAATGCTGCCCAAATAAAGCCAGTTCTCCAATGGTTGGGTAAGATGTCTCTCATGTTTGCACCGTTAACCTCTTTTTATTTTATTTTTAATATTTTTAAAAGAATATCAGAACTTCAAAACAAGATCTCTTACCCTGTATATTTTTGTTCTTTCTAAGTCTTTGCTTTATTTGTCACTATTTTGTATAACTATACTTTACTCATGAATGTAGATCACCTGGGCTGTTATTAACATATACAAAGGATGAATTGATGATGGAAGAACCATTTAATGTGGGCTCTCAATCGGTACTAACAAAGAGAAATCAGTGGGAAGCGCTTGAGCAGTATCTTGTGAGTGTTTTCTCTTCTTTGACTATTGGCATTCCTTTGAAGACATTAAAGTTGTTGATCTCTCTGTTTGTTTAAGTTGAATTATGGCGGTGATCAAATATTATGGAAAAGCAGCCTAATTATTAAGTATTTGCTGCAGAGTTTTAATTTTTATTGTTAATAAGTTCTGGATTTATCTAACACGGTAACACCTTTTCACTCCTTATACATGAATAAAAAGAAGTACATGCAAGTGAGAGTAAATTTTTTGGCTAAATGTAGTAGAAACACAGCTCTAGCCATGGTATACATCCTGCAGGAAGATGTATATTGGTGGAAATTTCAAACTTTGCTTCACCTGGAACAAGGATGGAACTGTTAGCTATATAGTTTTAAAAAGCGTGCCTTAGGCACAAGGCACACTGAGCTGCGAGAGCTTGCGCCTTAACTCTGTGAGGCTCAAAGGCCTACAAAAGGCATGCGCCTATGCGCTTTTTTCTAGGCTCTTCTTGCACCTTATTTGTAAAGCATCATGAGACTTTGTGATGGACATTCTAGAGAGAAATCCCATATCCCCCAATTCAATTTGAAGAACCCTGGCTATTGATCACATGGTCTTTTCATCTTTTCTCAAAATTCCATTATTTAGACTTATAAATTATTTATTTATTTGTTTTTTCTATACAAATATAGTGTGCCTCACCTACCAAAGGGTGCGCGCTTTGTGCTATGCACCTAGTTACCTACGCTCCAAAGACTTTTGCGCCTTGGTGTCTTGTGCCCTTTAAAACTAAGGTTAGCTATTGGATGCTTCTCAGTGTATGATGTATACGATTGCTATGAGTTTGTATGTGGAAGTTTTGTTTTGAGTTTGTCTATTCTGTGAATTAAAGCTCTGTTTTTAATGAAGATTATATAGCTGTCACTAGGCTAATAAGATTTTGAATTTTTTTTGGGGGCTTAATTTTTTCCCTAGCATGTAATAGAGATAATCAGATAAAGATACCAAGGGAAACTAACTAAAATTCAGATTCACAGTACATGAGTATGCCAATTGAGCGGTTTTAGTCAGATGAGTATTGCCAAACAGAGTTTTTATTCCCTTGCAAAATGTTGTTAACTTGTTAATCCTCATCTTTTCAGACTTATGCACAAGTCAATAACGCAGCACTTCTCCTGTCACTATGTGTTGATTATTGCTTCCTGGTAATAGTAATTATCAATCAATGTCCTGCATGGCAGTTAACTTAAATAGATACTAATCAGAAATGCTAATTATTATACTTCAAATCCAACCTCTGTAGTATAATGTACGACCTTTGTTCTTAAATGATGGTTAGAGTAGCAACTTAAACCAGTGAGAGTGAAAAAGAGTGTAGAAAGCAGGGCATTTGTAAGTAAAAACAGGAGAGAGGGTTTGTTAGTAGGTTTATACTTCCTCTTTTTCTTTATAGTTGCAACACACACTTTATCACGGTATTTAAGAAAAGTGGACCTCACATGATTTAATACACTTAAAATGGGGTTAAGAGGTTGTTAGGAGTATATTCAAGTGGGCCATGTGCTATGAAGGTAATAGACAATTTTCACCATAAAACCTTCCTTTTATAGTGTGTTGCAACTATTGTTACATTTCTATTTTAAGGAAGTGTTACAAGTATAAAGAAACGGAGGAAGTATTAGAATAAGCTAGAAAGGGAGCATTGTAAATGGGATTAAGTATGAAAAGAGAAAGAGCGTAACCATTTAAAAAGAACATACTAAAGTAGAAAACGTAACAAACAAACAAGAGCGGAGGTAGTAACTACATACATTTAAACAGTTGCAGCTGTAGATTAAACAACTGATTCAGGTCACCATAAAATACTCTTTAATTGGGTTTGATGTAGTCGATCAATGTATAATACGATTAGTGATTGTAAATACTATTTTATTTTGCACTTAAAATCATACTAATTTTTTGTATGAAAAAATATTGGTGTATATTGTTATAATACACATAGGATATCTCTAAGTTATTATTATACTTCTACATACTTCTCACATTTAGTTAAGTATTTGGGACAAAATCTTAGTCTATGGAAATAGTGATGTTTACTTCTTTCTTGCTCAAAAAGCCTTACAATATCACTTACAATACATTTCTTTTTCTTCTTTTTTGGTGGGGTTTTACAGGAGAAATACAAAGAATTTCATGGAAGACTACCTGTAGTAGTTGCAGAAACTATCCTCCGCTCTGATTCTCAGATTGAACTGCCTCTTTGGTTAGTTAACATGTTCAAGGTAATCTTACAGGCCACTGAATACACTATACTGTTTGACTTTCAGACTTTTGATAAGTTATAATCTGAAAGTCTTATATTTCTTTTATCTTTTGATTAGTTTTTCATTAGAAGTCAGGTTATGCACTTTTTCTACACCCACTCCCCTGCCTTCAGGGAGCAGGAAAATAGTTAACTGCTGGTCCTTTATATTACCATATATGTCTTGCTATACCACTGAATCACTTACAGGATGCTTTATATTGCATATAAGCTAAAGTTTTCTGGATTCTAGTCTTCCTCCTCCCACCACCACCAACCAATAGCCCGGGGTTATCCTTTCCCTGTCTCTTGATGTAAAGAGGATCTCTTCTTAAACAGTTCTTCCCTTGTCTTTTTGAGGGAACTAGGGACTGGAAAATTACCTATATGCAGAGTTTTCTTTCAAGCTGACAAAATCAGCTACAGAGAAATATTGAGGGCCAGTAGCAGGCTACTAAATTATATTAAAAATGTTGATTCTGAATATGAAAAGATTTGGTGAGTGTTTCCCCGTGTTATGCCGAGATGGAAGTCAAGTTGCTGGTTATGAAGAGATGAGCTTCTAAACTCCAAATGGAAGATAGTACTCTGATGTGTAATTATCATTGAATTTATGCAGGGTGCACATAGAGAAAGTAGGGGCATGACTGGCCAAGAATCAAATCCTGCAACTCTTTTCAGGTTATATGTTGATTATGGACGATATCCGGAGGCCACAGAACTTTTGATTGAATACATAGAGGCCTATGCTTCAGTGGTAGGTTTTCTTCTTGTTAGGCATTATGTTTACGTACTTAGATCCTGATTGCATTTGAAGTTTTTGTGTCATCATGTGCTTTCTGCGTCTATTCAGTTGTCTATTTTCAAATATTTATATTATGGTTTTGTTCTTACCTAAAGAAAAACAGACATATGGGATCTTGTTAGATCCGTCTCAGTTTATGCTTTCATAATACACAATTTTTATAATTTTTTACATATTGGTAATTAAAGATATATGCGATTGAAATAATGCATTGGCAAACGTGAAATGTGAAGTGTTTTAAATAAAAAGAAACAGAAGAAGTATATCTATAAGCGGAGAGCTTAACTTGAAGCTCAGTCTGATTCATCTCACTGGTTGACCAATTTTTGTTTTATAATTTTTTGTCAATGAAGTCATCAATGCTATTTAGTTAAATTGTTGAGTCGGTCTGACACCAATAACCGAGTAACATAGGTGATAGCATATGATATTATTTTATTTTTAAATTCTAAAACCAACGTGAAATTGCAAATTTCTAAATGATGTGCACGTTAGGAAAGAAACATGTTTTGCAATGGCATAGTAGCTAATTGTATTCATTTAAATAAACAGTAATGGAAATAAACTCTATCTGATAGGAAGTTTGACTGAGCATTTGAGTATTTGACCTTTCCTTTCCCTAAGGAGGATTTTCAGTTGGGACATTGGGTTGATTTTGATTGATTACTTTACTATCATCCTTTTAAAGTATTCCGTAAATATAGGGATACACATGACGGACATGACTGTCTTCTGAGAATACTTCTCATCATCACAACTAAAATTTGTGAAATTTAGTGATAATTATTGTTTTGTGGTGGAAGCCAACAATTACCATGAAGTTTAGCTTAAATATATAGTTTATCACTTAGTTTTGTCAAAGTAATGCATTGTCAAAATGTGCATAGTCATAATAGGAAGAAGTGAAGAACATATAGGATCAAGGGGAGTACTAAATACGCCTGTTAGAAAACAATTGCATTCTTGTCAAAGAGCTTTTCGAAGCTGAATATTACTGGTTATTGGCCTTATTGCTTTATACTTGCATTGACTAAATTATAAGCTTCAGGCATGATAATCCATTGTTGCATTGTTTCTAGATAATATAAACATATCCTAACTGGTTGGTGTGTGCTGTGAGCTATCTGGTACTTACAGTGTCATAACAATGCTTCCATGAGAATTAAAATGAGGCTATTAGGGATATTGATGTTGGTGATAGGAAAGATGGTGCTTGACTGAGATAGTTGAGTGTTGGGGTTGGATTATTTATACAGAATGTGACACGTGTGATCGTGAAAGGCACATGCCGTATGGTATTTGATTTAACTTTGATCGAATGGGGCAAAATTCAGGGATTGTAAGGAGTCACCAATTAGCTATGAAAACTTATAAACTGTTAATGGATCTAATGAATATGTGACATACCGAAGGCAATTACAAATAAGGGACAATGGTCTATTCAGATTACACCACTTACATCCTGTAAATGGGCTATGAGATTGTTGACTCATATATAGGAATGGCAATGGGTAGGAGGGTCTAGTAATGCCCGGACCAAACTCAGAATTTTAGGACAAGGCAATGGAGTGTAAAGGTCTTGGCTTTTGCTATTAGATGAAGTAAATAGGAGTGTGTCATTTTCTTGCTTTGCCTTCTTAATTAATGTTCGGGTTTGGGGTTAATGGTGGGGCCCAAGGGGATACAGTAGGGTGATTCTCTCTCCTACGGTGGTGCTTGTAAAATAATAAAATGCTCTAGTAATATTTTTATTGGATAGAGATTTATATTAATCATGGTCCAAACTTATTTCAGTGTTTGGTAAATTCACATATTCTAAATAACCGTTGAGTTTGGGTAAAATGTCTGGTGTTATGTGTAATGTTTTGCTTGCAAGGGCTTGAATATCAAATTAGAATGTCGGACAAATACTCCATTTTTATGCAGCTTATGCCAACTACCTACAATCTTTGAGCCTCTGATGTGATGATATTTCACGCCCTTCTTTGTGCTATTTTGACTAGTTGATAGATTTCCTTCCATTTCTGCTCCTATTCCCTAACATGTGGTCTGTTGTATATACTTAAATGTTTATACTCATACTGAAGAATTCTATTTTTAACTGCAGCGACCAGCTGGCATAGTATATAGGAAAAGACCCTTTGCAACTTGGTTCCCTTACACAGCAATCGAACGCCTGTGGTGTCACCTTGAAGAGTCAATACGTGTAGGTCACATGACTGATCAGTGTGAGAAATTAAAAGTTCTTTTGCTTGGAGCCTTACGGAGCCATCTCATACTGGTATTCTTATTATTTCATTCCCACTGATTTTACTGGTCTAGTTGCTTTTCTAGTGTGTATTAATTTTTTTTTTTTTTTTTTTTTTGGCTGTGTTTGTTTAGTTGAAAACCGACTCGGAGGATGCTATTTCTTCTGTTCTTTGAGAAATATCATTTGCATTTGACTTGATATGGCATGATATGACATCGTGTCCAGAGTTGGGCATCATTTAACAATTATTCCGATGAGAAAAGGTGCCTTTTTTTGGTCGCATTAAGAAAGCACTCTGCAGCATATACATTATCAATGTAGAATATGGGCAATCACAAGGAGCTGAGCACAAAAGAAGCAATAGCAAGCCGGTGTAATCTTGGAGAAAGTGCGTTCCTGAAGCCTCAGTAGGGAAAGACTTGTGGACCTAGCCTGATTGCAAGCATGGCATGCATCCTGTGTCTTAGCAGTCATTAGAAGCATGGTTTAGCAGCTAGATTGCCTGGAGAAATTAGCTGTGTAAATGCAATTAGCATATAGCAACTGCCAGCATGTGCAGTCATTAGGAGATTTCATATATGTTCACTGCTGACCTCTGCTGAGATTTTTTTTTTTTCCATCGCGGCTCAAATGTATATTCTGTTAGTAGAGATCAGAAGGTATATGTTAATGTTAATTATTCCTGGTTAGAAGTGCATTACTACTAATTAGCATTCATCAATAGCCAGCTAAAAAATGTGCTTTTGCTGATTGTTTCTGCCTTGCCTTTTGTTTCCATTGATCAATAATAGGTGTGGACATGAAAAGCTGTTAAATAGAGGCCAGAGGGTCAGTATATGCCTAGACATAGCAATCAGATTGGTTCAATATTGTTTTTAATTGGGCAGAAATGGTACATTATTTGTGGGGAAAATAGGGTGGAATAAGCTGTTTTATGGAAGAATTTCAGCTTCATTCGCTAGGAAACCTACGTTTAACGATGGCTTGTTCATGAGTGTCCGTTTTGAGTCTGCTTTAGAAATTCCCTTATATATACATATGACTATATGAGATGAAGCTCGTGTAATACATGGTTTGTATTTTTTGAAACAAATATTTGTTGTATTTATTTGATAAAATTTGTTATTTTATTTGTTGTATATTTAGATAAAATTCATAATCTCAAAAGATATTATTTTATATTTAATTAATTTAAATTTAAAATCTCATTTGATATTTTTTGCTTATGTAGCATTTGAATTATTTAATTTTGAAAGAAATTATAAATCTTTTACTACATCCGTTTCATATAATTTACAACGATTAGACATTTTTCTCTCTACTTTATGTCAAATTGTTGCAAATAATATGAAACGGATGTAGTATTTAATTGACTAACTAAAATTTATACTACTCGTAATACTTACCAAAAATGGCTGCTTCGCAACAAAGTGATTTCTTTCCTTTTTTTGTAAGGGTTTTTTTTTTTTTTATTTTTTATTTTTTTTTTTATGATTTTACAAAATTACCTTACTTTTGTTTTAACATCTTAATTAAACTATTGCTATTATCTTATTAACTTAAACCTTAACATTGGTTAACTTAACCATTTCCACCAAAATCATTCCCCTTTAATCTAAATTCATCATCATCCCAACCACGTTTAGCATTAAATTTCTTCATCTTCTTTCTCATTCCCATTATTTTTCTCTCTTCCTACATCATCAAATTTCTTCATCTTCTCTCTCATCCTCATTATTTTTCTCTCTCCTTCTCCAACCCCATTCTCATGGTTTTCCACATTTGTGGTTTTTTGTGGGTTCACTAGGTTGGTGGGTTCGTTGATTGGTTGGTGGGTTCAAGGGTTTTCCAAATCTGTGGGTTTTCATGGGTTATTGGGTTCATGGGTTCATGGGTTCGTGGGTTTGTCCAGTGTTTTGTGCGGCTGGTGGTGGTCGGGTCGGTGTTTTGTGCGGCTTAGTAGTGGTTGGTTATGTGTTTTGTGCTTGGTGGTGGGTGGTGGGCGGCGGTGGTTGGTTTGGTGGTTGGTGTAGCTGAATGGTGGGTGGTTACGGTGCTGGTGTTGGTGGTGGTGGGTGGTTTCAGTGGTTGTGGTGGTGAGTGGTTTCGGTGTTGCTAGTGGTGGTGGGTTATTTAGTTTAATTTTTATTAAATTTGTTTTTTTTTTGGGGGTTGAATTAATAGTTAAGTTTATGCCCTTATTTTTCAATAACTATGTTCAAGAACTTTTGCCTAGGAGTCCGCAAAACTCCTCTTTGTTGGGAGTAATAAGAAACGGAGGTAGTAATTCTACATGGCTCCTTAAATAAAATTCCTAATCTAAAAAGATATTATTTTACACTTGATTTAAATTTAAAAATCTCATTTGCCAATATTATTTATGTGGCATTTGAATCATTTAATCCCATAAGAAATTACAAATCTCTTATTTAATTAGCAATAACTAAATTAATAATCCTACATGCGTGTTAAGAAAAGTTAATCCTACGTGGCTCTTTAAAAACTCAGAAAAAACTCCCCTTTATATATATATATATTTTGTGCTTGGGCGAGGCCGCGGTTAAATTTTTTGGCTTGAATGTTTAATACGAATATACAATCATCTGATTCCTTTTGATAATGCAAGATATTTAGACACACGATATCATACCGCTAATTTATACTCCCTCCATTTTTTTTATAAGCTAGAGTTGGATTTGCACAGTTGCCGAGACACAACTTTGACTATCAAGATCTTTAATTAGAGATTAGTCTAAATTATGAAAAAAAACTAATTTATAAAAGTAGACATTATGAAAAATCCACAATATATTATATGATCATATTTATATATTAAATATTGGTAAAAAAATTAAGTCAATGATGACATATGAATAGTATAAAATTTCAACTCTAGCTTATAAAAAAACGAAGGGAGTATAACAACGTAATTTTTGTAGTTTTGTTAAATAAATAGATATCCATGTTAATATTGAATTGAAATTATTTTCATTGAATTTAAATTATTTTTACTGAACTAAAAGTATTTTTACCAAACTAAAAGTATTTTCATTAATTAAAACTTATTTTTACTAATTCTCTATAATTTTTTGAAATAAATTAAATATATTATAAATGGATCTTATATATAGAGATTTTTAAAACGAATTTTATGATTGAAATAGAACCGAGTTATAGGAAATTAATTAAAAGTTATGATTAATTTTGCATATATAAAATATAAGAAGTATATTGATAATAGAACTCTATACAACAATTTTATCTTTAAAAATCTATCCAAAATTCACTTACTTAACATTATATGTGTCACAATGATACCTATTCATCGCCTTTATGGCGCGACACTTGGTGAAAAACTAGAATGTCAAGTGTCGTTGTCTCGTGGCCTGACTGTGCGATTCGGTTTTATTTATTAGTGATATGATATGATATTTTAATTTATTTAAATTCAAAGGGCTTTATGATGTATCATTTTAAAGTTTTTTTTAAAGAAATGTCCATTCATATTTATTCAATAAAAAATGAAAAAAAAAATTGTGAATAAAATTAGCCTAGTTTTTAGCTAATGTAATGAAATTGAGTAAAAGAAAATTAGGTTAGGACTAGGTCTTATGAATAATGGCTAGGAAATTAGGCCTAGGGGAATTATATAGGCTTGGAATGAACTTTGATATAAATTTTAAACAATTTGGGTTGAATTTTAAAGGTTCATTAACATTTCTCAACTTAATCTTCAAATTCAAACCAAAATTAGATGGGTTGTACATACTCATCAAATATTTTTCTGGGAAACGTGATTTGGTATCTAAATATAACTAAGTTTTAATGTGTTTTTCCATTAAAAAATCTCCATGTATCTCCCAAAAACAATTATATATTCCCCTGTTGTCCTTGGTGGCTATAATAATTCCTTCAATGTTTAATTTTTCCAATTGAAATATTTGGCAATTTAATTTAATAAAAAAAAAGTTGATGATGAACAAATAAGACTTGATGGCTTCTTCCACTTGACTATTTAAATTTTCATATCTTTGTTAAATATTTGGCAATTTAAATTTAAAGTTGTATTGTTTGTAAGAGGACTATGGATCTTCCATTGGTGCGGAAGGTAAAGGGTCATAGTGATGTGCTTATGGAACATGCGAGACGGAGTACTAGGGTAATTTTAGTGTTTATGTTCTTAATTCTATGGAGGATGTGAGATATATGGAATTTCTAGAGAGAGAGGCTCTGCCTTAGCTTCTCTCTAGAATTTTCATGTCCTTTTCCACCGCCGACCTTCTGCCTCTTTCTTCTTTCTTTCATTCTTTCCTTCTCATGGAAATAGATTTACAATTTTTCTCGCCTCTGTCGCCATGGTAGCTACTGGCCTCTTCCCCGCGTAGCCTTTCCTTGTTCTTTCTCCCTTTCCCTTATAAGGGTTTAGCCAAAAGTTTTTTTAATATATTTTGCTTTTATGGGATTAAATCCATGAAATTTCATAATCTCGCTTCAGTTCTCATCATCACCACTAGTGTTTACGTCGTGCCGACAACATCTCGATGGTCACCGCCCTTGATTTAATTCCAATTTTAAGTTGGGTGCGACACTTATCGTTTGCTGCATGCATCTGCTTCTAGTATCTTGAAGCTTGATTCTCGCCTTGCCGCCGAACTTGGTTGTGGTTGCCTCGGTCACCAGCGGTCAAATTTGGTGGTTTAGATTCCAGTTATGGGTGAGATTCTTTCTCAAGCCTTTTATTAACCTCCTGAAGTAGCTTTTTTTTTTTTTTTTTTTTTTTTTTTTTTTTTTTTTTTTTTTTTTTAGTCTCTCTGTAGTTTTTACTTTTTCTTTTTATTCTAATCTACTAGTTTGTCATGTGATAGGGAGACTTCTAGATCTTAATAATCCTTCCCTATGATTAGGGGTGGGGGGGGGGGGGGTTAATAATCCGTGTACCTTACCTTATCAAAAAAAATAAATAAATAAATAATAAAAGGTGTGGAAAGATGTTATTTTCTTATGGAAATTTTGACAAGAACTACCAATTAAAGCACGTGTTTTGAAAACAACTACCTATTAACTTTTTTTACAAAAAAAAAAAGAAAAAAAATTGCCACAAAGTTGTAAAAAGTTTAACTAGCACTACCACTCTAACGATTCCGGCTAGAATCTCTGGCATGTGGATCCCCTTTTTACCTTTACCTCCAATTTACATATGTTTCTCTCTATATAACTACTATTTTCAACTACGAAGTTCTTAAAAAAAATCTTCAGCAAATTTCTTCCTTTTTACAATAATTGAGCAACGACAAGCATTTCTGGGAAATTACTTAAGGTAATTGTATTTTCATATGATTTAATTTGAGAATATAATATGTAAATTAGGGTTCTTGGTGAGTAGAAATTGGGGAAATTAGGTTTATGATTTGGGAAAATTGAATGGAATTATTCAAATTAGGGTTAATTAATTGGTTGTTTTCCATGTATCCACAGTGCTGCTGCGAATTGAATTGAACCATGTCCAATTTATCATATGAATCAACTCGTCCTTTTCCTCCCAAATCTATTGTGGAATCCCCTTAAGTGCGGAGACTTCTTTGACCATCAGCAGCAATCCAGGAAGAAGGTTCGTTGCCTGTAAGTTTTATAATGCCTTTACCGGTAGACGTGGATGTAAGTATTTTGAATGGATTGATGAAGAGATTGTGGAATATCAAATGGTCAATAACAAGTCTATTTTATATACTACCTCCGTTACATGTTAAGTGCAACAAAGGGGTGTGCACATTTCCCAAGAAAAAAAAATGAAAAGGGTCATTAAATAAGATAAGTGCAAGTGATTAGGTTGAGGAGAGAGGAAAATGGAGCCTGTTTTTTTTGGTTTACTTATAAGTAGTCTGCCAAAAAAATTTGGGGGAAAAGTTTTTCCGCCCCACTTTTCACCAAAATTTCAAATTGAATTTGAAAAGTTTAAAATTCATTCCCTTTTTTTCCCAAAAGGCAACCCGGCCCCTTTATAAAGAGGCATCCCCTTCCCTTATTCATTGTTCATTGTTCCATTACAGAACATTAGTGAGCATGAGTTCGACTCCATTACAGACCAAGTTCCCCAAAATAAACATAAAAAAAAAAACAAAAACAAAAACCTACAGCAGCATTCAAGCTCAGCTTCATCAGCATCAAAAAACAACTTCAGATTATATTCCTTCTGCTTTGTCGAACAAATTTGAAAAAAAAAGAAAAAAAAAAGACAACACGAATGGAAGAGGTCGGTGATGATGAATATTGGGTTATTGAACAAATGTTAATCGATGAAGAAAATTAAGAGTATGATGTAATACTCCGTATTTTTTTATAATATTTATATATATATATAAATTATTTATTCTATTTATTTATAAATTAAAATGATCCATTTCATTTTAAAAGGAATTAATTATTTAAATAATATGTAAGTGTGTATAAAAATTAAATGAGTCATTAATTGAGGCAATAAAAGTATTTTGAATTAGGTCATATTTACTGGACTAACTTGTTGGGAAATTAAGGACACTTAAGATCCCAATAAGTTGACCCCAAAGGAAAAAGTTAAGGGAGTAGAATTTAGTAATGTCAAACAGTTTTGTAATTATGAGTTTTTGTTTTAAAAGGGTAGTATAAATACTTTCAAACCTCAAGATTTTACACTCAAGAATCATTATTGTCAGATTTCAGAAAAAAAAACCCCAAAAAGTTCTCTCCTTATTTTTTCTCTCTTTTTCTCTTTCTTTCCCACGCCACTCTCTCTCCTTTTCTCTCCCACCGGCGCCACTGGAGGACCACCGGCGCCACCACCAACCACTGGCGGCCAGCAGCAGTAGACGACGACCACCAGCCGGCCACTGTGCCCTCTCTTCTCCTTTCTCCTTTTCGGTTTTGGTAGACTATAAAAAAAAACTCTTTTCTCTTTCTAGTTAGTAGCATGTTTAGGCAACATTCAAGGTACGTATGTGCACAAGAATATTTGTGTATGCATAGTATCACTCTAGGATTGTAAAGTATGATTTAAGTGATGAATTACATAATTATTAGTAGCATGTTTGGTTGGTTATATGCTTGGAATTGATGGTTGTTGAGCATAAATTATTATGCAAACATGTGAACATGTTATTTGAAGCATGATTCAAGTTGAATATGTATGAATCATGGAAGTATGTTTTATTTTTAAGTATCAAGAAAGCATGAAATTAATAAGCAAGACTTATGTATATTTAAAAGAGCTATAATTAGAATCATTGAGCATGATTCATGAATTTAATTCTCACCCATTTATTATTGGTATTGAGTTAAGAAGTTAGTTTATTTATTTACTCGCTCAAATAAGTGGAGATTGAGTCAAGGAAGTTTATTAGTGCATTCTATGCACCAAGGTAGTAATCGTGCAATTTTGTGCATAAAATTAGGCAAGGAACCTTAATTAAAATATATAGTATGTGCTCACTAATTAATTCAAGAATGAATTAGAAGAATGTATTGAATGTTATGTTTATTCTTGATTGATTGGTTGGAGTCATCACAAGTTAAATTGGTAACTCATGTAAAGTGTAAGGGGATACGCACCAAAACTCTTGGAACGTATATACCTTGAGTATAGGGGTGTGCAAAAAAAAAACTGTAACCGTTAACCGGTATAACCGACTCATTTTATAGGTTAATTAACCGTACCATTAAAAATAAACGGTTACGGTTAACCAAACTGTTAAATATAGAGGTTAACGGTTATGGTTACGGGTTACACTTTTGAGTAAACGGTTAACCGATAGTTTACCGTTAAAATAAAAATATATATTTTTATAAGTTTTTTTTTTAGGAAAAGAGTAGTATAATTAAGTTAACCCTAAAATAATCTTTAATGATCTGTAATCAACTAATTGGAGCTTATTCTTGTTTATATCAAAATTTGTATTACAGTTGAAACTCTTGGAAAGGCAAAAAGTATTGATTTATAATTTATTTATTTTTTAGTGGTTAACCGGTAATCGTACCACTAAAAAATGGTTAACCATTCCTTAATTGTACGGTTACGGTTCGTGTTTTTAAGTAACCGCTCTAGCAGTTAACCGTACCGTTAAGGCTTAACGACACAGTTTGTAACACCCTAGAAATTCCTTCCTTTTTAAAATACCTGTTTTGCCTTGTTTAAAACTTTAAATAGGAATATTTAAGATATTACCGCCACCGTGAAAACGGCTAAGGCAACTATCAAAGACACACAACGGAAGACTAATTTCAAAACCATTCAAAACAAGTCAACTTGAAAAGTCAATTAACGAAAGTAAAGTCAAACCAAAGTCAAACGAAGTAAAATAAAATCAACCTACAACTTGGAACCATTATAGGCCCTTATTAAAACCAAACCAAATTCAAAACCTTTTCGTTAGTCATGCATAATATCAATATCATAAATAATTAAAGCAATAAACACATCATATACTTATAGAAACTAGCATAATTCGCTCTTCACTCATGCCCATTCATGAATATGCTTCATTACCTGAAAAGCTTATCTCTACCTATTTCCACTACTCTCCATTAAAAATGGGTCATCATAGGGCCAAGATAAAGACAAGGCCAACAAACACACAAACACACAATCAGCAAAGCTGAGTACATAAGCGTAGTTAACATACTAGCATACAATTACCTATCAACACACGACTTACTTTGTTGCACCTGTCTTATTCAAGCATACAACATTCAATAAAAGTTCTCACTAGACACTAAATAATTTATTTAGCGTTGATTACGCATCGAACGAGTTTCCCACTAACCTCCCCCAATAAATTGAGGTTATTGATACGGGAGCTAACCGTGCCAGCATCAAAAACCACTCGTAAGTGGCGGAATTCCTGCGCATAATAATAATAAAAGGAATGTACACCGTCCTGTACTCTAGTAGAATTTATGGTTAAATATAAAACCCCATAACTCCCCACCCCATATATTCATACTTAAGGTATATACGTTCCAAGAGTTTTGGTGCGTAATTTCTTTCACTTTACATTATTTACAGATTATTAAACTTGGTGATGACCCTCAAACCATAACCATTCAATCAACAATAATTAATCAAACAATCAAATATACCAATTTAATTGTTGAATAATTAGTGACCACATAATATTTAATGTTGAACCCTTTTTAATTCTACCTCATTGCCAATGACACCTTAAACGCATAAAGCGCCACAAATCCTATCCCTCGGTGTTAAAAAACACCTTAAGTGCACTAAGGCACCAACATACAATTTATTCCTCGTGTACATAGACACTTATATAGCTCCTTCCTCATGCTTAAAGCATCAATAAAATTATATGAACCATAATAAAATTTCTTTTCAATATCTCAAACCAAATTAAACATTTAGTTTAATTAAACATGCTCTCTAACATGCCACAAATAAATATGTGGTTCATAAACAATATTCCAAACTATAAATTTCCATCCAATAATCCATCACAATTAAATCATGATTCATAATCCAATCACCAACAACATCCAATTCATAATTTCCAATCCAAACCTAGCATGATACTACTTGAAATCAATTAAACACCTTTAGCATGCTACTACATCAATATAATTATGCTAAGTACGCGAACGTACCATGTATACGATCTTAAAATCGCCACAATTACTAAAAATCGCTCACTTTAAAGTCTCCAACAATTTAAAATCATAGAAGAGTATTAAAATCCTCTCTACACAAATTTCCAGCAATACATACTATTATAAAACCCATCATAATTTAAATAAAATAAGCTGACATTATATTTAAAACATCATACTTTAATCCCAATTAATGGGTAATTAAAATTCCTTATAGAAACTTGATTTTAAATGCTCTACTAAAAATTCCAGCACTATATTTTAATTAAAACTTGCTGTAATTAAGCCTTAAAACACTTTAATCAAAGGTTTAACCCATTATACATCATAACCCTTCAATAATTTATAAATTAAGAACCTAGGGTTTTAAAAATTAGGGCTTTTTAATTTAAAACATAATCTGGAAATTAATTAACATAATACTCACAAACAAACATCAAAAATCAAATCACAAAACCCATAATTAATATTTAGATCTAGGATTAAATTGGTTTTTAAAACAAAGATTTAATTAATTAATTTATTTTTTCTTTTGTTCGAAAAGGGTGGCTGGCCGGCCACCACTGCCAGCTGCTGCTGCTGCCGGTGGCTGGCGCCGACGGCCCACCGGTGGTGGTGGTGGCCGGCAGTAAGGGGGAGGCCGAAAAGGGGAAGGGGAAAAGAGAAAGAAAAAAAAAGAAAAATAAAGAGAAAAGGGAGAGAAGTTTACCTTGGGTTTTCTCCACTCTGGGCAAAGTTAATTTGCCTCATATGTGGGATATTTATACCCCTTCTCTAGAAACCCTTCTCCCAAAAATTTCCTCTTTTAATTTTCCTAATCCCTTACCTAATAAAACTTTCCTAAATTAAACCCCAACTTAATTAAAATAATTAATTAAATAAACTTTCCTTTTATAAAATATTTCCAAACTTATTGAAATAAATAATTAAAATACTTTAAATAAAACATTTCAATTTAATTAAATACTTCTCAAAGTACTTATTTTAATTAAAATACGTATAAAAATACGAGGTATTACAATGTTAACCTAATGTGAATAGCCTTATTTGAGTATGAACATATGGGAGGAGTTATGGGGTTTTATATTTAACCATAGTTTCTACAGGGGAACATGACGCTATACTTTCTTTATTTATTATTATGCGCTGGAATTCCATCACAAGGTGACACTAGTTGGTACTCGCTTGGTTAGCTCCCAAGTTAGGGATAGTTAAGGCAAGGAAACCTGTTCGATGTTTAATCCAAAGCTACTACTACTACTAATAATAATAATAATTAATATTGTTAGTTATGAGTCAAAGGTAAGTTGACTTGTGATTGTATGGCGAGATTGTTTTTATTAATTTATTGATGATAGGATATTCATGTTAGTGTGGTGCATATGTACTCAGCTTTTTCTGATTGTATTGTTGTGTTTGTGTTTGACTTTCCTTTGGTTGACCCTACTATGACCCATTCATATGGTGAGTAGAGGGTTGAAATAAAGGGAAAGTGGTAGGTACTTGAAGCATGAAGAGCATGAAAGGAATTGTTTCGGGGATTTTCTGGATTTCCCTTGAGATACTGGTCATGCTCTTCAAACATATGGGCTCGGACTCATGCAAAATAACGAATATCCCGTTGCCTAAATATTTGCCTCCGACGGTCAAGTTAGTAACCGGAAAATGGAAAGGCTAGAGAGAGAATGTAGAGAGAAGTTGGATCTTGTTGTGCTCTTAAATGTTATGTCACAATCCACCTCTCCCATCATAAATGATTGGGGTATTTATAGGGGTGGAGATTTGTGCCCCTTAGGGTTTGTACCATATATTTTCGAGCTCTGATTGGCTGAAAAATTAGGCGACGACACATGTCAGATGGGGGCGCCGTTTTGTGGTTGTCTAGGGAATTGGACCTCCTGATGTAAGGAGGCCTTCTACTCTCTTTATTCAGGTGCTCTTTTTAGGGTTTACACGTGTCATCTTTCTATAGGGACACGTGTTGCCTTTAAATTTGGGTCACATGTCTCTATAGGATTGGACCACATTTTTGGGGTATTTTTACCCTAAACATTTGCCCCTCATAGGGGATGGCTCGTACGCTACGGGTCGTCTCCTCTGATCTTTAACTCGTCTGAGTACTTAGGATTTTTATGCATTCAGAGTTCTAATAGAGGTCGGACAGATTCCTCCGTTCATCTGAGAGTTTTTTGGCTGAATGCCTCATCCGGTTCGCCTGATTTCTATGGTGGACTTTATCTGATAGTCAGGCGGACGCTGTGGGCCAAATGACCTTTGGGAAATGATCTGTCTCCTTCCGAATTTTCTGGAAAGATGGTTCAAGTTCCAAGAGGAACGTTAACGTTGACGTGTCTTTATGACGCCACTCCGAATTCCCGTCTTTAATGACGGAGCGGTTTTTAACTGTTTATCTTCTAGGTCAAACTTTTTGAAAGTTTAATTGTTGGACTTCTTTAGGCAGGAAAGGTGATTTTACCATCTTGCCCTCGTAAATTTTCACCTATAAATAGCAAGGTTTTGACTTCATTTTGTTACTTTGGTTTATTTTAATTTCTAGAGAGAAGTTAGAGCTTCTAGAGAGAGAAAGTTGATTTTTCTTCGAATTTTCAAGAATTTCACTGTGCATTTGGAGTTTTTCGGTCAAAAGGTTGTGTTTTCAGGTCAATCTTCATCAAGATCTTCAAAGTCTTCAAGTTTTCTACTCAAACAGAGATAACCGAATACTTTCCTTTTCTCTTTCCTTTTTCCCTTTTTATACTTGTTTTTATTTCCAATTACACTCTGGCTCAACACTTGGCCTCGTCCGTTTCTCCTCATGAGGCCGTCTGTTCACCTGGGGACTGAGGAATCTAGAGTGGACGAGGACGAGTCTTCGTCTTTATGGAGTGGATCCATTTCTAGTGCGTACCAATTCACCTCCACCTATTCTTCTATGTCCCTGCAGTCAAACATGGCGCGTACGAGACAGACGTATGACCGATATGCTGCTCGGAATCTGGACAGTAGCATAATACAGCCCTTGGCCTCCCATGATCCAAGTAATATGGACGGGGAGACCTCTAACACAAACACAAACACAAACACGTCCACCACTGCTGGTGGTAGTGCATGTTCGGTGATCGAGGTGACCACTTCTTTTGAGGAGCTCCAAAATCAGCGAGGCACTTCTACATTTAGACGAACCCCGGCTGCAAATCAGCTAAACACTGTTTCTTCTGGGTTAGCGTCTGGGTGAAACCCAAATCATCCCCCACCACAACATACTAGCTCGGACGTAAGGTCGTCCGAGCGACATTCTTCTAGGAGGCCTTGTTCTTCAACTCAATCGGACACTGCTCTATTTGTCCAAAATCGGCCACAGTCTCGTGTGGCGTCCGAACAAATTTTACCTCCACCCCTCCCATTATTCCGGGTCGGCCAGGCCTCATACTAGTGTAAGGAGGGTGGGCCCATCGTAGGGGATCCTTCTCCTCAATGCCCATGGCCCTTTAAAAGCCTAGGATTTTATAATTTTTAGGGTGTTTTAGGATTTGAATTCTTGACTGTTTGGGAGACCTTTGAATTAGAGTTGATCATATCATCATGCTTTTTTGTAAAAAAACTAGTAAGGAGTCGCCAATGAGTTTTAGGAAAACTCATAAACCTCGTCCATGCCTTTCTCCCAAGTAGGGTTCAAGGGATATTTAGCATGAATCATAAGTTTACCCATTCCCAAATTAGTCTACTTATACTAGAAATGAGTTCTGGAGGGAGGGTACTAAAATAGCATTCCTTTTAGGGGGAATCACTATTCTAGCCCCAGTGCGGCCTCTACTGGCTCTTCCTTTTTCACAATTTCATCACCAAATAATATGCAACGTGATACCTAATACTAAGTTAGTTGATTTTATTTACAAGCATTAATCACGTAGGAATTACATTGCAAAAGTCGTTATTCTTTATTTAATTAATATTTGTGAAAAGAACAATAAATAAACAAGATTCGCCTTGGCTTAGGTGATCAATCAACAATTAATTATTCAATTCCTACTCTTTGATTAACGAAAGAATACTATGTGAAATTAATTAATTAAAAGTTTATTTTAAATGACCAAGCAACACTAATTAATTGATTCAAGGTGATTTAAATAAGAAAAGAAAAGGTGATTGATCTAAGTGCTCGGGAATTTACCACTTTTCCTTGCTAGATCTTCATTTAGAACACTTATGGACTTCTTCTTGTTCGGGAACCTACACCGTAAAGGGGGTTGAGTGTTTAGGACAAGAGGGTTGATAGTACACAAGTTCACAAAGTTTCTGCCAGAATTTTGGGTTAATTTCTGTGTGCTTAAGCCTCGTATTAAGCCCCAATTTATAAGGAATGGGTGCGTTTAGGGTTTCGAGTGTTCTGCCGCAGCAGGTGTCGCGCGCATCTGAATGGCCTGCGTGTGTCTACTCAGCGCAAGTGATTTAGATGCGTTGCTATGGTCAGTGCAACTACTTACGCGTGGTATTATGGTAAGATTCGATTTTATATTTTTATGAAATTCTGAATCTTCCGCGAGCGCATCACTAGAGGTTGCGTTGGGTGTCACGCGCAACCTTATGAGTTGCGCTCGCCAGAGCAGCGCGACTCATTGAGATGTGCGCGGATTTTTCTGCGGCAACTTTAATTTTTAACCTAGGCGCCTCTAAGTCCGTCAAAATTAGGTTTAGACTTCGGGTTTAAGATAATTACTAATCGGGCTTAGTTGATTGGGTTTTAATTCATTTTGTTTGGGTTAGGCTAGTTGTTTTGTATTCTTGTGGCTTAATCAGTTGTCCATAAGCATTCTTCAAGTTGATCCAACACAAAGATGGTTTTATTTATCGTCATAGCACTTCCGGTCGGGATAGAAGGCCAAAAATAGATGTCTACAGTTAGCCCCCACTTTGATCGAGTCTAAAATAGACGAGGATCAAAGTAGCCAAGGAAATAAATCTGAGACTCATTCTGCGAAGTTCTCTAAGAACAGAGAATCTTTCAGTAGTGTTTAAGGATGTCAAAACTATCCTTGATTCGCTAATTGTTTGAGACAAGTAGATATTAAGGCTAGAAAAAAGTATTTTCTAGTCTTAACGCGCTAAAGAATCTAGATTGATCCTTTGCAAATGTAGAACACTTTTACAAGTAAAGGCTGTCTTAAGTGATGTCATGTCATGAGAAAATATCGGTTTAAAAAAGAGTAAAGAGGATGATATCCTCTCAATTATGGCATCGTTGATCTGAAGTCCCTCGATATGTCATTGAAACTTTAGTCCATGATTTTAACAAGTTAAAAGATGATAAAAAGAAAGGTGTTTCGGTGTTCGGAGCCTAACACGTGAATAGAGGTTTTGACACTCGTTTGCCAAAAAAAGTATTTGGGGTCCACAAGATAGAAATACATGTCTCAAGACTGGAGGCATATATCCAAATCCAGTGAGAGAAGAAAATCGACGACTCTCTTAGCAGCTTTGTCCACAAGATGAAAACACGTGTCTCAGGACTGGGGGCACGTGTCTAAATAGGTGCGATTTCGGCATGTCACTCTTTATACAGGGGGTGGACAGACACCCTAATTGTCTGGTAAGCTAGTAAGCTCACTAATAACTACCGTATTTGCTTCCAATCGAGAATGTGTCTGTTCACAATGGTTCGACGTGCCATTCGACTTGTAAAACTAATGCCTAAAGTTGAAAAGAAGTTCTACCGTTTTCATTACGGGAGGTAGATCACGTTGCTGGGGAAGAGGATGCAATTTTACGCAGCACCTACGCTATACAATTTTACACTGTACGATACACCATACGATTTTACGCTGACGATACGCCATTCTTATTGTTGTGGACGCCAAAAAAATGAAAAGAACGTGACATTTCTAAAGTCAGTACAATAAAATGACAAACTTGTCTATGGGAGCTTTTACGCAAAGCACCACTACGGAACGTTTTAAGACACGCTCACGAAAAACGTCCAAAAAATTTGCTTGGGTCAGGCACAAAGCACGGTGTGCATGCAGGATGATGCAAAAAACTATCAAAGAAGAAAATAATCTACAAGATGCAAAGCAAATTAAAAGATTTCGATAATTTGCGCGCCATTACGTCTAATAACGAGCAAAAACCGTTAGAAATAAATCAAAATGGATCGAAATCAAAATACGGGTCTTTTAAGTGACCAATATCCGCGCGCAACTCAGTGGGTCGCGCTGGCTGGGCTGTCACGCGAAACAAATTCAGTTGTGCGCGACACTTGAGTTAGTAAAAGAAGATCGAAGAGCGCGATTTCAGTCCTCTCTCTCTCCTCTCTTTCTTTCGCCATTTTCATCCCTTTCTCTCTCTACAAAACTCGATTTTCTTTGTTTTTTGAGGCTAAAGGAATCCCCTGTTCATATGTGCTAAAATCTAATGTAAGTTTTTGATTTTTTTACTTCGTTTTTTGGCTGAATTTGGGGAAAATCGAACCATAAAACCCCAAATTTCGAATTTGGGGGTTTTTGATTCGGTCAGTCATTCTTGAAATTGTTTGTTCCATGTTGTTATGCTATGTTTAATGAGTGTTTTGCAACAAATTTCATGAAAAATGGTTGAGTATTAAACCTTGTATGAGCATTTGTTTGTTTAAGTGTGTTCTTGGTATTTTTCTCGGTGAGTGTTTAGGACAAGAGGGTTGATAGTACACAAGTTCACAAAGTTTCTGCCATAATTTTGGGTTAATTTCTGTGTGCTTAAGCCTCGTATTAAGCCCCAATTTATAAGGAATGGGTGCGTTTAGGGTTGCGAGTGTTCTGCCGCAGCAAGTGTCGCGCGCATCTGAATGGGCTGCGTGCGCCTGCTCAGCGCAAGTGATTTAGATGCGCTGCTACGGTCAGCGCAACTAAATGTCTTACGCATGGTATTATGGTAAGATTTGATTTTATATTTTTATGAAAATTCTGAATCTACCGCAAGCACATCACTAGAGGTTACGCTGGGTGTCACGCGCAACCTTATGAGTTGCGCGCGCTAGACCAGCGCGACTCATTGAGATGAGCGCGGATTTTTTACGGGAGCTTTAATTTTTAATCTAGGCGCCTTTAAGTCCGTCAAAATTAGGTTTAGACTTCGGGTTTAAGCCTAATTACTGATCGGGCTTAGTTGATTGAGTTTTAATTCATTTTGTTTTGGGTTTGGCTAGTTGTTTTGTATTCTTATGGCTTAATCAGTTGTCCATAAGCATCCTTTACGTTGATTCAACACAAAGATGGTTTTATTTATCGTCATAGCACTTCCGGTCGGGATATGAGGCCAAAAGTAGATGTCTACAACTGACATTCACATTGCTGAGCCGACCAATCGCCCCCGTAACGTTCCATCTGGAAGTCACAGGTCTAAGAGGGGAGAAAAAGACAAGGGTAAGGCCCTGTTAGTGCTTGAAGGAGTGGTAGTGGGCGAGCCAGGGTAAGGCTCGGTAAGGGTAAGCTCGACCGAGGCGGCTGAGCTGGACAGAGTGCTGTCTGCTGACTTTGGTTCGGTGAGGGCACCCGAACCACAACCGGCCGAACATGGAGATGAAAACCCTAATGCCCTGGTTGCGGAGGAGGAGGTTGCCTTTGATAGCCCGTATGGTTGTGAGATGGGGGAAACAACTCTGGGTTTCCTCAATGATGGATTTGAGGAGTTTGAGAGACTCCTCATGCTGGGGGAAGATTTAGGATTTGGCCACCAAGAACTTCAAGTTTGGTGGTTTCCTCGGATGACTCGACCGTTATTCGTCAAGGTTTCAATGTTTACATGGTTGCCTTGGAGATAGGCCTTCGTTTTCCTCTTCATCCATTCGTCCAAGAGCTACTGGACGAATATCAAATTTCCTTGTTCAAGCTGGTGCCGAACAGCCGGACAAAAATTTTCGGATACTTAATGACTTGCCTTAGGAAAGGCTTCACCCCTAACTTCCCAGTCTTCTACACGATGCACAATATGGTGAAGCTGAAGGCGGAGGTGGACGGGTGGTTCATTTTGAACACTCGACCAGAATACATGGTCGTCCTACACAAGCCTTCCAAGTGGCGGGACTGGAAGCAACGATTCTACCTTATCCTGTGCAAGGACCAAAATTTTAACAGGAAGATGAACAACTTCAATTCTTCTCATGTTCATCTTAGACGAGGGGACCATCGACCGAGCCGCCCCCTGGTGCATCCGGACCATGCGCATCAACTTAACTATTTGAAGGTCAAGAAGGTGTACTAAGGGGGTCAGCGAGTATCCGTCCTTCCCAAATGGATTCCCTTAGTAGATTGGCTGAGGGATCCGGCATTCATGTCCTCATTCAGCCTGCTCCGAAACTACACTCCAGGTGGAACTTCGTGTCATGCCTACTCGAACGTATTTAGACTCGGAATATTTTCGAACACTTTGCTTTTTATTTTTGACAAAACAAGCCATATCTCAACTCGACCCGGCACAAAATGGAGATGTTGACATGAACAAGTTCAACTTGGAGCGTTATCGACTCTTGAGGTAAGAGTACGAGGCGGCTAAGGGGGTACAAATACGTTTTTCAATTATTCCCTTTACTTTCTTTTTTTTTCTTTTTCTTATTTTTTTCTTTTTATTTTTATTTTGTGCGTCTAACCTGCTACACTCTGGATGGAGTACTTTTCATTTTCATTCGGACAACCTTATGTTCTTCAACCTGGCCGAGTGGATATACCTTGGAGGGGCTTTCCCTTCACTTCCTCTCGGACATGGTAGGCCAAATTCTAATGGCAGAACAAAGTTGAATTGCAGAGTGGTTCAATGATTTCTTACTCGGCCAGTGAGACTAAAGTTTATTTATTTTTCTTTTCTCAGTCAGCTACCTCGAAGCCAGCGAGGAAGTAGTTGGTGCCGGCTTCAAAGGACGAGGAGTCGTCTAAGTCTCGCAAAGTTTCTGCGTCCAAGACCCCCTTAGGGGCGCAGACGGTGAGGGTAAGGTCGCGGGCTGTCAACGAGCAACCTTAAGGAGAATAACCCCAGCTGACACCTAGTGGGGGCTCCAAACCCTCGGAGCCACAGCCGTCCAAAGTGGCTCGAGACGAGACCTTCTGAAAGGACGAAGAGGGAAAGTCATCTCTAGACCAAACGGTCGGTGATAACTCAACTCCGCATGTTGAGTTCTTGGGGACTCAGCCACCGGGTTCCCAAGCTGAGGAAGGGCAGCTGTCTCCACCCAAGGCGGACGAGCAGCAGCCTACACCTACTCCGACTCTAGAGAGGCGTCTGAAAGAACCACCCCCTTTCTCAAAAGGTACTCGTACAACCTTTATTCTTCGTAACTTTCATGAATTTGGCTTTCATGTTTTCTCCTTATAACTTGTATTTTCTTTTTGTAGAAATTTTCGAGGAATCGAAAGCTCGATTCCCCGGATCTTCTCTTATAGGGGCCGAGCGGAAAGCTATTGGGGACGCCATAAAGAGGGTTATCCCGGCCGAAGCTCAGGACAAATACCGGGGTATCCATGATGGGCACCTCGGCCCTATAATTAACAGTTGCGTTGAGGTATTGACATCTTTCCCAATTTCAACACTTAGCTTATTTTTCGTCTTTCTTAGACTAATTTCCCTCCATTTGTCCTCAGCTCCTCCTTAGGCTCTTTGCCTTCCAAGACTGGCGTTCGCAGTAGAGGCGTGAACTTCAAGCGGGCTGGAAAAACGTCCAAAAGCTGCTGGACGAGAATAAAGGCATGCTGGCCTTGAAGAGGATCCGGCACGAGACTGCTCTTAATGCAGTTACCGAGAAGACGACCATACAAACTGAGGACATTGTCAAACTGGTAGTTGCTTTTAAGAAGGAAAGGTAGGCCAATGAGGCTCTCATGCGGGAAAGGGATGAGGCGACCTCCCATGCGGCCACTTGGAAGGATGCGGCTGAGGCTTCTGACCAGCTCAAGGCTGAGCTTGAGTCCAATAGGGAGGCCTTGAAAATGGCATTGAAGGCCGCGGACAAACGGTACCAAGAGGTCGAGCGTCTCAGGAAGGAGGTGGAGGAGCTGAAAAAATAGCTCAAAGCTCCAAGGAAAGTCTTCCCAGCCGAGGTGGTAAAGATTAAGCAGTCGGTCGTCACCAGGCTCAAGAACCGCTTCAACAAGGCCTTCTCCATGCTAGTGGATAGTAGCGAGATCGGCTACTACTTAGAGCGCTTTACCAGGAGGCTGGACTTTGTCACTATGAGGGACGAGTGCCAAACCGTTGGTCTGCCGGTCTCACAATTTGTCGAGACTCCTGCCCCGAGCAAGTCAGATGGATCGGACGGAGAGGAGGAGGAGGTGGCCGAGGATGAGGAGACAGCCAAGGATGAGGAGCCGACCAAGGATGAGGAGACAGCCAAGGATGAGGAGCCGACCAAGGATGAGGAGCTGGCCAAGGATGGGGATGCGACCGCTGTCAAGTCGGCCGATGGCAATAATGCGCCCTCCTAAGGAGCTCTCCTTTTCTGCAGCTTTTATGTCTTCTGTTTTTGTTTGTTTTTTCTTCCGTTTTGTTGAACAATTTTCATTTTATCGTCTGTTTGAGCGGTGTTTGTACAACTTCTTAAATTTGTCGCCTGCTGAGTGGTTTTTTTTTTTATTCATGGAATTTTTATGTTTTTCATACTTAGCCTTTTTAGCAATTTTTATGCTTTATACATGCTTGTTTGTACGAGTACATGGGGTATGCCCCTTAGTTCGGCATTCGCGTAGTCCATATTCCAGGTGGTTTGATTAACTTAGTAGGTTTTATATACCTTGAAGGGTAGGACGACTATTAAGTTAATCAAACATAATAATGATTACCCTTGGACTAGGTGAATGCCGAATCAACATTATACATATGGCCATTTTATTGGCTTTGTTTGAGTTATCAGTTGAAACTGTCGCTCGGACGCACTCAAGAAATTTCAAGAATTATCTCAACTTGGAAATCTCTGTTTACTGGGCTCGTACGCCTAGAGAAGTCCTTGCCCTAATTAGGTAACAAGTGCCTTAGGCAAATTTTAGACTTTATGTTCTTCTTTCCTCTGACCTTGTGCGGCCGAATCGTAAGATTGGCCATTGAGGCTATATGGCCGAGTGGATGAAATGAGGATTCCCTTGCCAAACTTTTTAGTCGGCATTTTTAGGTTTTTTTTTTTTTTTTTTTTTTTTTTTTTTAAATCATGAATCGTCCGTCCAGCATTGGGCCGGATGATTTCATTGTCTGCTTAGGCTTGGTGTTCGAGTAGTTTTGCTAGGGGTGCTCTAACTTAACAGTTTACTCGGACAATCTATGGGATTTTGTCGTTCGGATAGGGTTGGCCGAACAATTTTATTTTGGGATGTTCTTGGAGAGTTAGTACTCGGCCAAAACCTTATGCCCCTTGTTTTGGAGACAACCGAGCTGCTATGTTGCAAGCAGCACTAGTTTCTCCTTTTAGGCGGCCGCTATGTTTATCTATGGTGGCCGATCAACATTGCTGCAAGCCACCTTGTAATAATTTGCATTCGGCTTTTCAGCTTAACAATGTAGACGTACTTAATGGTAAATAGCAAAAAATTTAATAATAATGCTTGACTTTTCATTAATAATTGTCAAAATTCTTTTACATTGTTTGTGGTCGTACGACTTAAATACATTGCTCGGCCATTGAGGCTTAATTACATTGCTCGGGCATTAAGGCTTAATTACATTGTTCGGCCGTTCAGGCCTAGTTGAACATACAACTTTTGGCTTAGACTTTAAACATAATATTTTTTCAGGTTGTCCGTATTCCAAGTACGAGGAATAGGACGGCCATCTAAGGCTTCGAGACGGTAAGTACCATCCCGTACTTCTTCCCTGATTCGGTAGGGCCCTTCCCAGTTTGGGGTTAGCTTTCCATCTTCGTTGGCTCAGCCTACCGCTTCCATCTTTCTTAAGACTAGATCCACCATCTTCAACGACCGCTTGGACACTTTGCGGTTGTATGCCTTTGTCATTCTTAAACGATAAATTTCGTGCCTAAGAGCCGCATTGCCCCTAGCCTCTGGAAAAAAGTCCAGGGCGGTTTTCATTGCCTCCCAATTGGCCGATTCATCATATAACATGTAACACCCCCAAATCTCCCTCTACGGAAATACTAGTATAATACATATAATTATACCGTAGAGATAGACTTAGGCGTGTTACCGTCGCGTGATTATGCAAGGCTACTCAAACTTACTAAACAAAACCAATACTTTGCAGTGGAAAACTTCAATACTCTTGTTTTATTAATAATAGACTATAAATAGTAACCATTGTCATGAGTACTAAAAAAAAACCACAAGACCAACACTTCTTAATCTAGGTGAAACCATTCTCGGGACTCCATATGTTCAATTATTGACTCCACCTGAAATTAGTCAACACTTGATCCTTGCTAGAAAAACCACACAAAGAGAACCTCAAGAACCTTGATTCCGAATATCAATCAACACTTCACACTTTCAAAGTTCAATCACGAATACACCTTGCAAATAACATAACCATTAGGTTATCACAACATAAACACAAATCTAATGTGCATGGACTATAAAACTCTTTTAAAATAGTACTTTAATATAAAATTATTGCTTTGAATAGGTATTTGTATTTTAGAAAACTAACCATGAAGAAAATAAAAGAATAGGAATAAAGAGAATTGAATTTTCGTTGGAAAGAATAGGCAGAACTTGCAGAGGCCATAACTCCTTCAATATAACTCCGAATTGGGTGATTCTTAAGCATAACCTCAAGGATTTTTCGAGAGGAACAATCTTTTGTAAAACATCTATACCCCAAAAAATGACCAGAAGTGCACGAAAACTAGTTTCAAAGGTATACGGGATAATATTTGTATGAAAAGAAGAGAAGAAAAGTATGAAAAGGTTTAGGGAAAAGAAGAAGAATAAGAGAGAAGAAGAGAATTGAGTTTTGGTGTGAAGAATATGAGAGGTATTATGGGGTATTTATACTCTTATGAATGAGGGAATTGAAGTAGGAGAACGTAGGAAGAATTATGGTAAAAATTATTAAGGAAATTACTTGGAGAAGTGAATAAAGAAATATGGAAACTTTTGATATTAAGGTGATTAAGAATAATAGAATTTAGGAAAGTGTGTTTTTCATGAAAATAATATGGCAGAAGAGATTACTTGGGGAATAATCAAAGATGAAATAAGGTAGGAAAATAAGATGATAAAATATTTAGGAGATGGAGAAATAAAATGAAGAAAAATAAGAGATTTTAACAAGATAATTAAAAATATAATTTACTAAAATAAGTCACCCAAAAATCCATCATGGTGGCCGAAAATTTGAGCTTTCCATAGCTCATATTTTCAGACCGCCCTTTAGATATTTAGGGAATTAATTTGCTAGTTTTAAGGAATTAAAAATAATTGTGTAAATAATAATTATTGTATAAAATAATTAATTAATAAAATTCCAATTATTCACTAAATAAGAAAATCAGATTTTCTATACATAGAAAATTCAAAAATCATAGTCATTAAATTAGGAATTTTCGACCATCTTAAATAAATAATAAAATATAATTTTATTTAATTAAAATATCCGAAATATATATAAATAATCTGGATAATAAATCTTATCCAAAATCCAAAATAATAATTGAGTTTTAAAATACTTTTGGCGCCAAAATTCAAATATCAGTTTGGCTCCAAAATTCAAATTGGAAAAATAAATTACTTAAAATACCCTTTTTAGAAAATATTAATATATTAGAAAATACGTTTTAAAAATACGGGGTATTACATAACATTACTCGGAGAGTACTCTCGTACATCTCAATTGGGAGCACGGCTTCGGCGCCGAAGACTAGAAAGAATGGGGTTTCTCCTGTTGAACTTTTGGTTGTCGTACAAATGGACCATAATACATCGACTAACTCATCTGCCCATAGGCCGCCTGCTTTTTCAAGCTTGCGCTTGATGCCATTGAAAATCAATTTGTTATAAGTTTCAACTTAGCCATTGACCTGTGGGCGTCCGACCGAGGCAAAACAGGAGTGATGCCCTAGTCACTTAGCCATCCTTTAAGTTGACCTGTTTCAAATTGGGGTCCATTATTGAACACTACTGACTGTGGCACACCATAACGAGTGATAATATTTTTCCAGATAAAGAATGATACATCCGTTCATTTGATTCCTCGGACAGCCTCTGGTTCAACCCATTTCGTGAAGTAGTCCACAGCTACTAAAACGTACCGCCTCTGCCCTATTGCTGGAGTATACGGCCCCAAGATGTCCATGCCCCATTTTGCAAAGGGAAGCGAACTGCTTATGGCCGACAAGCTATTTGTCAGGCGATGAATAAGGGTTGCAAATATCTGGCATTTGTCACATTTTTTCACCATTTCCATGGCGTCTGAATTAATGCTCGACCATTAGTACCCTAGGTGGGTAACTTTTTCTGCTAAGGCTCGTTCTCCAATGTGCGATCCACACTATCCTTGATACAAGTCATCCAACACATCGTGCCCTCTTTTCGGCGTGATGCACTTCAAGTATGGCTTAACAAAGGATTTTTTGAATAGTTCCCCGTTCTTCAGCTCGAACCAGACTGCCTTCTTCTTCATCAGCCAACTTTCTTTCGGATCGTCCGGGAATGTGCCATCCTTTAAATTGGAGATCACCCCGCCAATCCAGGTTGAGCTTCTGTCTATGATTTGCACGGGATCGGCATCAATACTCGTCTTCTCTTTTACTTCCTAAAACACTGATCTAGGAGTATCACATGATGCCGAGTAAGCTAGCTTAGAGAGCGCGTCCGCTTGATGATTTTTAGAGCGGGGAACTTGTTGAAGGGTGAAATGTTCTAGGCCCCCGAGCTCATCTTTCACCATCTGAAGATATTTCATCATGGTCGGTTCCCTGGCCTCATAGTCACCATTAACTTGGCTGACTATCAGCTGGGAGTTCAAACTACCATCAATTTTTGTTGCCCCGGCCGCCTTATACATTCTAAGGCCGGCCAAAAGGGCTTCATGCTCGGCCTCATTGTTAGAGGCTTGAAACTGAAATATCAATGCATATTCAAACTTATCTCCTTCGGGAGACTGACAAATGATACCAGCACTGCACTGTTGCACTTCCATCCAATAGTCGCTGTTGCACTTCCTTCGAGAGACTGAAATATCCGGTCGCTGTTGCACTTTCATCCATAAAAACTTTCCATATTTGATTCCCTACCGGTTGCAAACTTAGCCGTGTCATTTCAGCCAAAAAATCAGCGTAGGCTTGCCCCTTGATAGCTTTTCGTCCTTGAGTGGACTACCGAGCCGAGGAAGTGTGTGCAGATGGTTTTTCAATTGTATGAAGGCTTTCTCGGCCTCCTCTGTCCACTCGAACATGGCTTTTTTCTTGATTATCTGGAAGAAATATCAGTACTTATGCACTGACCTTGACAGAAATCGGCCGAGTGCAGCTAGACAGCCGGTCAATCTTTGAACCTCTTTGATATTTCTCGGCGATTTCATGTCTAAGACCGCTTGGATCTTTTCATGGTTGGCCTCAATTCCACGCTGATCGATAAAAAATCTGAGAAATTTGCCGGACTCGACACCAAAGACACATTTCTTTGGATTAAAAATCATCTTATGCCGCCTGAGTTCGGTAAACGTTTCTCGGAGATCATTTAAATGGTCGGTCGGCAGTTTTGACTTAACAATCATGTCATTAATGTAGGCTTCCATGTTGCGGTCGATCGGTCTCTAAAAACCGTATTCCGAAGTCTCTGAAAAGTAGCACAGGCATTCTTCAGGCCGGATGGCATATCTTTGTAACAATATAGCCCCTGCTCGGTCACAAATGTTGTTTTTTCTTGATCTTCCTCCCATAAAGGGATCTGGTGGTATCCGGAGTATGCGTCTATAAAACTCAAAAGGGCATGTCCGGCCGTTGAGTCAACAAGTCGGTCGATTTTAGGTAAGGGGAAGCTATCCTTAGGACACGCCTTATTGAGGTCGATATAATCTATGCACATTTTCCATGTTCCATTCGGCTTTTTCACAAGGACTACATTTGCTACCCAGTCGGGGTAGTAACATTGTCAAATGAAACCAGTGTTCAACGGCTTTTTTACTTCTGCTGCAGCCGCCTGATTCCTTTTTTCTCCATGATTCCTCTTCTTTTGCCGGACAGGTTTGATAGTTGGATTCATATTGGGGACCATCAAATTGAATAACAATTCTTGTTGAATTCATACTTGGGTTCGTACGTCTTGGCTTTCTATGACTTGGTCTCTCGGCAGTCAACCACCCAGACCTCTTTTCTCTTGTTGTTTCCTTCTTTCTTTTACCCGGCCGAGTCTTGCTAAGTAGGTTGTTTCTTCTTAACCCCCTTGGGTGGTACTTCTGCTTTTGTTAGCGAACAGAAATCAGATGCCTCAATATAGGATTCGGCTTCCCGCACAATGCCTATGTATGTCCAAACCTTTTTTTTTACCAAGTCAAACTTAAAACCACTATGCTTTAATCACCGGAGAAATTCCGAGTAGGCCATTTCATTCGGTAGGTTAGGAATTTGAGCTTTTTCTTGATTGAACCTCTGGACGTACGAACGCAACCCTTCGTTCTTTCCTTGGACGATTGTTGCCAAGTTACGACTGGTCTTCCGAGGAGATATGTTGTAGGAGAAGTTTCCAACAAATAAAAGACTGAGGGTAGTGAAGTAGTTGATGCACCTGGCTGGAAGGCTATTAAACCAATCTTGTGCCACGCCTTTAAGGGTAGCCGGGAAGCATCTGCACCATGTGGCATCATCCACACTTTGTAAACACATCAAATTTTTGTACGAGGTGACATGCTCTTCTAGGTTACCCGTACCATCATAGGCGTCCACAAGTACACTCTTCACCTTCGCTGGTTGAGGAGAGTTGAGAATTTCTTGAGAAAACGGAGGCGGATTGTCACCAAGATTTAACAAGCGCATTTTCCAATCAATACGCTGAGGTTGTGCGGCCGGTCCGGCCAAGTAAGCTGCCTGGTCGAACGGTTAGCCATAATTCCCATATTGTTCGAAGACAGGGGGATACTGAAACAACTGAACAATTGGGATTGGAGTTGAAGTATGGTGAGCTTAACTTTTGCTAGTCCTGGCCGAGATGGTATGCTTGGGGAGGGTGTGGTTTAAGAAATCATCTGGCATAGTTGAAGTGGAGGCGGTGTCTGAATAGGCTATTCGTTCACGCTGCTTATGCCGAATGTACTCCCTTGCATCCTTCCAATGCCGAGATGGCTCAGTTACTTTCTTCTGAGGTTGTTTGGTCTACCCCCCAGCCAACTGCGTTTTCTCGAGGAGCATAGACAGGTTCGTATGTGGCACCCTCGGTGAACGTTCGTGCCGGCAAAAAAGGGTATTTCCAGCATCTTCAGCGTTGGTTGCCTTGCCCTGAGCTTTCTTTTGAGTGCCCTCTCTTCCTCTCCTAGGCGGCGACCTAGAAGAAAAAGGCATCTAACTCTCAAGCTCTCTTCGGAGCTTGCTCAAGGCGAGTTGGAGAGAACCAGCAGTCACCGGAGGATCCTCGGCCTCATGGAATGAGGCCGTTAGAGGATCACTAGAATTGATCGTTGTGACCTGGATCACTAGGATCACTACATGCCCGTCCTGAACAGGACCCGAACTAGTGTTGGGTGTATGACCATCTAATGCCATAACGGACGAGTATCCCTACAGACGGCACCAAATGTTTCGAGGATTTTTTGGATTTCCCTTGGGGTACTGGTCACGCTCGTCGGACAGATGGGCTCAAACACCTGCAAAATAATGAATATCTCGTCGCTGGAATATTCGCCTCCAACGGTCAAGTTAGTAATCGAAAAACGAAAAGGCTAGAGAGAAGTTGGAGCTTGTTGTGCTCTTAAATGTTATGTCACAATCCACGCCTCCCATCATAAATGATTGAGGTATTTATAGAGGTGGAGATTTGTGCCCCTTAGGGTTAGTGTTCGGTTTCGTGATATCCAACACCATGCGGAATCAAAACCCGACCCCAAGACCCGCACATAAATAAATGCAACTAAACAAGCATATTAATTAACGACATAATTAATAACATAATTAATAAATAAAAAAGGGAAAGACGAAATTACCCTCGATGCGTGCTTCACTCCGAATGAGCTCTTACTTTAAATCTACCCTAGCTTCGCAAATACGAGAGCCTCCTACGGCTAACACCCTCAAGCTCGACCTGTACAGCCCCAATCCTGGAGTTTAGTCGGGGCTAGACCAAAAGATCTTTGAGTATTACGAGTGAAAGTGTTCATACCTTTGGTGATCGTTTCAAGCTCACAACTCAAAGTGGATTTTCTCAAATCCCAAAGCTTGGTATTTATAGAGAAAATCCCATGAACATTCCTCTCTCCCATCAATGTGGGACAGTTGGTAAAATCCCTTATTTCTATTTTAATTTAAATAAAAAATCAAAAGAAAAAGGCAAAGCAATCAACAATTAAACAAGTGGAGGGGACCATTTCCTTCCTCTCCAAGGATCCTCACGAACCGCCCCTCACACTAGGCGTCAATCGTGGCGCGCCAGCTGGTCGCAGCCAGCCTTGGGTGCCAAGGCTGCCATGCTGGAGCATGGCCCTTGGCTGGCCCTGCTGGCTGGAAGCAAGGTCGCGCGGCCCCAACTGGCCAATGCGGGCTACCATGCGCACATCACTGGAATCCTCGGCCCAGCACGCTTTGCGTGCTTGCGGGCTGCTGGGTAAGAGTTGCTAGCAGCAGCTAGCGAGGCCCAGTGAGCTTTGCTAGCTGTTGGCCTTGCTAGCGCTGCTAGCATTGCTAAAATGCGCATGGCTATCATGCGATGCTCCGCACCAGCCAGCGTTGCTAGCAGCCTCGGCTTGGTACGGCTGCCATGCTAGCTGCTGTGCTAGCTTCCATGCCCCTAGCATTCGATTTGCTCGGGGCATTCCGATGCTAGGGGTATTTATTACTTTGTTGATTGCTTGATTTTACAGTCTCGTCGATTCATAAATCTGACTCGACTTGTGACGCTCGGTTTCGATGCTCCTAGCTTGATATCCGACGTCTATGCTCATAATACTCTAATGAGTCATTAATTCCTTTCAGATTAATTCGTCGTCACAGATCGGTTACTTAATTGGGTGTGACCCATAAGGTTCAATCAAGATTAAGCTGTAATATTAAGTATACATTAATATTACTGATCGAAAGCGGCCTCCAGCTAGGCATTCCGATCACTTGATCTCACTGAATAATTAGCTTTCTAATATTTTCGAACCCTCTATCAGAATAATAAACTTGTTGGAAGGACACCATTCCTATCAGTTAGTACCCTATATTTTCGTGCTCTGATTGGATGAGCAATCAAGTGACGGCACATGTCATATGAGGGCGCCGTTTTTTGGCTGTCTAGGTAATTGAGCCTCCTGATGTAAGGAGGCCTTCTACTCTCTTTATTCAAGGGCTCTTTTTAGGATTTACACGTGTCATCTTCCTATAGAGACACGTGTTGCCTTTAAATTTGGGCCACATGTCTCTATAGGATTGGACCACGTTTTTGAGGTATTTTTACCCTAAATAGGAATGATTGCAGAGAGTTACTGCTATGTTCTCTTAGTTTATATTCTGAATTATTGATTTATTGAGTATGGATTAACATTACTATGTTTATTTTTAAGTTGGTTTTAAAAAGGGCCATGTTTGAATTGGTTCGAACTTGTGAACAATTCAATTCTACCTTTGCTTTGAGGTTGTGAACTCAATTTTTATTTTGAAAGTTGGTTTTTATTTTAGTCTTCCGCTGTGTGACTTTGAAAAATAGCCTTAGCCATTATCACAATGGTGGTAATATTGTGGATATTTCCTAAAAAGGGTTTTAATTAGAGTGAAAGTGTATTTTAAAAGAAGGAAATTTCCAGGGTATTACATATGATGATATGGAAACAAATAAAGAAGAAATACAACACGGGCAACATATGATAAACAGGAAACAATTAACTCTTGAGCAAAGGAGAAAAATTGTTGATCATCTTTTAGCAATGCTAAAGGATGATGACAACTTACGTCGTGGCACCTACAGTCAGTCTCACTAAGGTTGAGGACACTAAAAGAAAATACGCGGCTACTTTGGGAATTTCTCATGTCACACTGCATATGTTGATTGAATAGGGAAAATTAAGGCTACATACAATCAACAATCATCCAGCTTTCACTGCAGATTAATCACAAGATTGCAAGGATGAATTGGGTTTTATACTATATCATCCCTGGAACACCCACAATAGATCCCAGATTTGTTGCTATGAAATAATGTGATTCATATTGATGAAAAATGGTTTTATTTAAACCTAAAGACAAGGAAGTTTTACTTTTGTCCAAAAAATTGAAGATCCATACAAATGTCAACAAAGTAAAAGGTTCAAAGTGAAAGGAATGTTCATGGGACTCATTAGAAGAGTACTTCAAGATCAACAAGGCAGAATAATTCATGATGGGAAGTATTGGATTTTCCCATTTGTGTACCAGCAAGTAGCTAAAAAAATTAGCAAGAACAAGCAAGCAGGAACATTGGAAACAAAAGCACATCAAAGTGTCACAAAAGAGATTATCAGGGACATGCTTTTGAGCATGTTTATTCCAGCTATTCCTGAGAAATGCCCAAGACAATTAGGGAGGAATGTGTACATTCAATGGGACAATGTCATTCCATACAAAGTACCACAGATGTTAGCAGTAACAACCCAAAATGGCCTAAAATTTAAATGGTATATCAACCAGCCTAATCCCCTGATCAATGTGTTAAATTTTGGTCTACTTAGGTCAATTCAATCACTTCAATATAAGAAATCTCTAACTAATTTGTTTGAGTTGATTAAGGAAGTTTAGGATATATACAATGAGTTTGAATCTTTTGTGAACAGAATCAGTTGGTTGACTTTACAAAAAACAATGCTTAAGATTCTAAAGCATAAGGGGGGAAACAACTTAAAACCTCTACACATGGAAAAGGACAAGTTGGAAAATGTAGGTATTTTTCCCAGATTTGTCACAGTAGACTCGGAAATTCTAGATAAGGTAGTGTAGTACCTTAGTGAAAGGTTCAGGCCCTCAAATTAAGAAAATCCAAATCCAGGAGGAGGAAAAGGACTCTGCAGCTAACGGGAGATTTATGAATTTAGATGAGAATATATTGAGCAATGTTGTCGAAGAGATCGCTATTCAGAATTCCCAATATGGGAATCCAAGAGGAATTACAAACAAGGGAAAACACCAAGTCGATTCTATATCCTCTTTGCAAGCACAATTGACTTCTATTAGCTAGAAACTAGACAATATTAATAATTCTAATTCATCTTCCGTTGCTAATATTTCTGCTATTGGTACTAACTCGGCAATATTTTGTGAAAATTGTGGTCTTGTAGGTCATTGGGCGCAGGACTGTAGGAGTTCACTTGAGAAGATTAATGCTTTTCAGACTTATAAGCAAATTAGTCCATACTCTAACACCTAGAATGCAGGGTTGAAAAATAACCAAATATATGTCGTACAATAGTACGAATGTGCTTAACCCCCCACCACGGGTACAACAACCACAGTAGAGGTACTACCAACCTCCACATCAGAGACCACAATAGGTTGTTACTCCTCCATCTGATTCTGGCCTATCAGAAATCAAAACGATGTTAGCCAATATGCAGAAGCAGATGCGGAGTAGAGATGCGCAAATTGACTCGATCCTAGCACATAATAAAATCATAGATAATCAAATTGCACAATTTTCCTCTACTCTGCAAACCCTCCAGCAGGGAGCCCTACCATCACAGCTAGTACAACCAACAGAATACGCGAATGCAATTACCCTAAGGAGTGGTTCATACTATGATGGGCCTCCTATGCCCAAAATGATGAACCAATTACAACAAAAATTGCTAATCTTGATTCTGTTAAACCAAACAATGTTGTTACTAGCCTTGCAGGGCTCTAGGGTAAATTTAACTCTTTTGATAATTGTTTCCTAGGTAAACCCCAAGATAAGAGTGGAGATGTGCAGGGTCCTGCTATCAAACTTCCATTCCCTAATAGACATTTAAAGAGTAAGTTGGATAAGCAATTTGGTAAGTTTCTGGAGGTTGTGAAGAATTTGCAGGTAACCATTCCTTTCACAGAATTAATTACTCAAGTTCCTCCATATTCTAAATTTATGAAAGAAATTTTGACTAGAAAAAGATCTATTAGTGAGGTAGAGACGGTTGCTTTTACTGCAGATTGTAGTGCTATATTACAGAATAAATCTCCGCCTAAACTAAAAGATGCGGATAGTTTTTCTATTCCATGTCATATTAGTAATCTGTCGATCGATAAAGCTTTATGTGATTTGGGTGCTAGTGTAAGTGTTATGCCATTATCTGTGAGCTCTAAATTAAATATGGGTAAATTAAAAGCTACCAATATTACTCTGCAAAGGCCCGATCGTTCTGTTAAATACCCTTTAGGTTGTTTTAGAGGATGTTCCTGTTAGAGTAGGTAAATTTTATATACCTGTTGACTTTGTTGTTCTTGATATTGAGGAAGATTTGCAAATTCCGATTATTTTGGGTAGACCATTCCTTCATACTACAAGAGCGATAATAGATGTAAAAAGCGGTAAACTTACATTATGTGTAGGTAGACCTGGCAAATGGGTCATTCGGGTCGGTCACTTTCGGGTCAACTAACATTCGGGTCGGGTATGGGTCGGGTCGGGTCGTTTCGGGTTTCGGGTCAACTTCGGGTCAAGAATCGAGTCAATTTCGTGTCGGGTATGTTCGGGTCATATTCGGGTCAGGTCAAAATATGGTTGTGTCATTTTCGGGTTGTTTCATTTGTAAATCAAGCTCAAATCAATAATTTAATGCGCAGTATTTATTTTGTTATTGTTACAACAAACACTACCAATTTAGTTTATGAGCTTATCTACGATTAAAGATGAACAATTTGATTTATTTTTGGTACAAGACATTTTAATTTCAATTATAAAGTAATTTTAGTTCAGGACATTTCGGGTATCAGGTTTGTTCCGGTCAATTTCTAGGTATCACGTCTGTTCGGGTCAAACAATTCGGGTCAATTTCGGGTCGGGTCAACTTCGGGTCTGGTCAGTTCGGGTGTCGGGTCAGGATCGGGTCAACTCCATTTTCGAGTGGGGTATGGGTCGGGTCGGGTCAATTTCAGGTTTCGGGTCATTTTCGGGTCAATGTTTTTGGGTCATTTTCGGGTCATGGGTCAGGTCATTCGGGTCGGGTCATCGGGTTTGGGTCAGGATTGCCAGGTCTATGTGTAGGGGATGATAATATTACTTTTAATCTAAATAATGTCCTTAAAAGTCCCATATTAGAGGAAAAGTGTTATAGTGTTGGTGTGGTTGATGTAAATAATTTTTCTAATAAGCCCCAAGCTCTCGTTAGAGATCCCTTGGAGGCAGTATTTTGTGTTGCATCTTCCGCAGGAAAATCTAATACTCGGAAAAATGATGTGAATGCTATAGAGAGAGCTCTAAATTGTGTAGGGCTCGGGTTTGATGATGAACAAGTGGAAAAAGAGAAGCAAATTGCAGAAATTAAGCCCGTAGAGAAAGTGCCACCCGATCGTGTGACATTTGCTCAAACAAGGAAAAATACAAAGAAAATTAAGGCCAAGAAGAAGTATCATACAGCAAGTCACGAGAAACTACCTGGTCGGACTTGGGAGACGGGCCCGGTCGGGCCACGCTCGCCAGGTCGGGCACAAGACCGCGACAGCAAAAGTGGCCAACTTCAAAATGCCATAACTTTTGCATTTCTTAACGAAATTTTACGTGTGACCTATCATTGGAAAGATTTTCAAGTCTACTTTCTAATGAAATTAGAATCACTGCATTATCATTTGTATAAAAGAAGTAATGAGCAAAAGAGTGAACTTGACTCGTTTTTGCCTCTTCTCTTACTAACACTTTGTTTCTTTTTTGTCCAAAATTGTACCAAGGTGATTCATTGTAATGTTTGGGATGGTGGTTGATACAAGTTTGATGATGAGGGGTAGTCACTTGGGTTACTTACTTCCCTTTAAGCCAATGAGGACATTGTCTGATTTAGCTTGGGGGGATTTCTTGTATATATAGGTACTCTTTCTTTCCCTTTTCTTTTTATTTTATTTGGTGTGCTTAATTTAGTTTTATTGCTTTCATAGTATAGATTTTATTGCTTTATTAGGTTAGATTTATTGCTTTCAAAAAAATAAAAAGTAAAACCAAAAATACGTTCCAATGATTATGAATCATGCTTCCCTGTGCCCCTAGATGAAAATTTTTCGAAATTGTTTTGATTCTTGGTATATGATGATAAATATTGTGGATTAGTTGGTCATGGTTTGATGTTTGATTGCCTTGAAACCTTAGCATGCGTTAATTTTGCCCAACTACTTGTGAATATAGTGCTTGACTAGTTGATTTGGTAAGGAATGTGCGTTAGTTCCTGGTATGTCAATGAAGTTGAGTATTGATTTTTAACTTTGAGTAATGTTTGTATGACTCATTATTATGCACATTGAGGAGGACGAAGGCATTTGTTCTTTTAGGTGGCCTTCAAATTTAGATTCATTTATTCCCTTCTTGCTACCCAAGTTGTTGCTTGCGCCCTCTTTATTGTTTATTAACCACATTACAAGCCTTTTTAAGCCCCATTGGTTACTAGTCCCAAGCTTGGCTTGGGGGAGCTAATAGTTAGTGAGTTGAGGGAGTTTGTAGTGTGCTTATTCATTTGCACAATTTAGATGAATTTGAGAAGTTATTTATTTGTTCTTATTTTTGTGGATTGAGAAAATAAATTGAACTGTTGTTCAAAAGTTGAAAAAAATTCCAATGTGAGATAAAAGAAAAAAAAAAGAACTAAAGAAAAAATTATTTCAATGTTCAAGTGTTCTAATTGAAGGTTGCTCAAGAAAAAAATGTTTCAAGAAAGAAAAAAAAAGTTTCAAAAAAGAGTTTCAGGAAAGAAAAAAAAAAGAATTCAAAGTTTGGTTACATTACTCAAGTTCTTTAACGATTATATTTATGAGTAATTAATTATAAGCGTTGGAGAATTTGTGAAGATATTGAATTGGTTGATTGGCGAATTTTTGTAGAGTTGGAGATGATTTATTTGGTCATTATTATTTTTTACCTTGGTTTTATTAGGATTTGGCTCCTTTAAGTATGGCTTTACTCTCACATTTTCCTAAATATTTCCTACCCTTTTACCGTAGCCTTACATTATAAGCTTTGAAGACCTTCCAACCTTTGTGCATAGAGTTGTGTGAATGTGAAGTTAGTTGGTTATCAATGCAAAGAATGATTTGACATATTGCGAGTCTACTAGTAGGTTGAGTGTTTGTCTTTTTAAACACACGAGTGTTGTGAGTTTGGGAGGGTATTGTTCACATATAAAGGGGTGGTTTGAGAGCGATCGAGTACATCTTTTACTCTCCACATAAATGTGAGTTGAGTGTGTGAGCACTAGTCTTGAATTCTATATGCTCTTGTGGTTTGCTCTATTTGACAATTGTTAGGGAAGATTGGTAATTGGATGGATTTGATTGGTTGACTTTGATACATATTTGTCAGATTTACCATGAATTATATTTATTGATTTAAATCGTATTTGGGGTGAAGTATTGATTTATTTATTCATTGCTTTGCTTAGGGATAAGCAAAGGTTTGGCTTGGGGAAGTTTGGTGAGTCTATTTTGTATATATTTTTATTTGCCATCCCATGTTCATATTTGTACTTATTTGAGCTCTATGGAGCTATTTTTTATTACTAATATACGTTTTTTTAGTGTTTTTGTAGAGTTGGTATTATTTTGTAGGAATTTACAGATTATGACAATTCCTGAGCTATTTAAACCACTATAAAGACATTGGAGTTTGATCTTATTTCATGACCGTATATTTGAAGCCCAAGGTCAAGCTTATTATATTTGGTTCGGTGATTAAGGGCTCACTTCATTTGGAGTTATAATACTTCGTATTATTACAAGTCTAAGATATATTAAGAAGGAATTACGGACCAAGTAATGAGGCCACGAATTATAAAATAACACTTAAATTATTGGCCCAAGTTTGTTGGCCCAAACAAAGAACCAAGCAGCCCACAAGTACTGCTGGGCGTGATATTTGGCCGGGCCTGATTGGGCGAACTAATAGCCCGATCGGGCGAGTGTGATGCAAGTTGTTCATTAAGTTGGTGGACTTTGTTCAGCTTAGGGGTTCAGTTATAAAAAGGGGATTGGCAGTAGTTTTAGTTTTTTAGCTTTGATAATTAGTTTTAGCTGGGTGTTAGTAGCAGCTTTATAAGATTTTCGCTTTTCGCCGATTTAACTTGTTTGTTTCCTTTGTCAAATTTGTTTTTGTTCATTAGAGTAGTTGACTATTTGTTTTATGATTATAAGTTGAAGAGGTTTATTATTATTCTTGTTTAAGCCTTTCGTTACTTTGATGTTACTCCTTTGACTTCCATTAATTATTAGCTTTTGTCTCTAATTTAGTTTTTTTACGGCATAATTTGGATTTCTTCTTTATTTACTTGTTTTCTATAAATTCTTATTCTTGCTTTTAAATATGCTTAGTTTAAGTACTTTGATTAGCTAAATTTTAATTATGTGTGAGTAGTTTATTTTCTAGGATTGTGGGGATCCATAAATAATATGAAGGGGTAATTTATCATTGTTGATTATCAATGCTTGATTAATTTCCTATTGATTGATTTAATGCTATGCAATTAGATTAGGCATAGTTTAATTGTATGAGTTATGCAATATTGATTCGAGATTCGAGAGATGAGAATGATGTTTAGGCTTGTAACACCTCGCATTTTTGTATATATTTTATTTTAAATAAGTATTTTGTGGGGTATTTAAATAATTTAAAATGAATTATTTATGATATTTTAATTATTTATTTTAAATAAGTTTGGAAATATTTTATAAAAGGAAAGTTTTATTTAATTAATTATTTTATTAAGTTGGAATTTAATTTAGGAAAGTTTTATTTTAGTAAAGTTTAATTAGGAAAGGGATTAGGAAAGAGTAAAAAGGGAAAGTTTAGGTAAGAAGGGTTTCTAGAGAAAGGGGTATAAATATTCAAACACTTGAGCAAATTAAACTTTACCCAGAGTGGAGAATACCCAAGGTAAACTTTCTCACCCTTCTCCTTTATTTTTCTTTCTTTTTCTTTCTTTTTCCCCTTCCCCTTTTCGGTTCACCACCGTTGGCCACCACCACGACCGATGGGCCGCCAACCACCACCAGCACCAGCCGGTAGCAATAGCGCCACCACCAGCCTGGCTGCAGCCGGCTGTGGTGCCGGCCTGCTGTCCGGCCACCTTCTTTTCGAAAAAAAAATTAATCTTTTTATTTTTCTTTTATTTAAATCCTAGATCTAATTATAAATTATGAGTTTTGTGTTAATTTTATGATGATTGATATTAAGTATGGTGCAAATTAATTTTTAGATTTTAATTCTAATTAAAAAGCCCCAATTTTGAACCCTTAGATTCATAAATAATTGATTATTAAAGGAATATGATTTAGGGTAGTTTAAACCTTTAATTTAAGGGTTTTAAAGCATAATTACAGCAAGTTTTTATTAATATATATCTCTGTAATTTTTGGTAGTATGCTAAAAATCAAGTTTCTTGAAAGAATTTTAATTACCCATTAATTAGGATTAAAGTATGAGGTTTTAAATAAAATTTCAGCTTGTTTTAATTAAATTATGAGTGGTTTAATAAGAGTATATATTGCTGGAAATTTATGTAGAGTGGATTTTAATGCCCTATTATGATTTTGGTTTATAGGAGACTTTGAAGTGAGTGATTTCTTTTAGTCATGGCGATTTTAAGATCGTATTCAAGGTATGTTCGCATACTTAGCATATTTTTGATGATGTAGTAACATGCTAGGCTTGATTAATTAATTCCAAATAGTATCACGCTAGATTATGATTGGAAATTGTGATTTGGTTGATATTGGTGATTGAATTACAAAACATGATTTATTTGTGATGGATTATTGATTTGAAATATAATCGTTTGGCATGTTGAATATGAACCACACTTTTATTTATGGCATGATAGAAAGCATGTTTAATTAAACTAAATGTTTAATTTGGTTTGGAATATTGAAAAAGAATTTTATTATGGTTCATATAATTTTTATTGATGCTATAAGCATGAGGAAGGAGCTGCGTAATTATCTATGTACACGAGGAATAAATTGTATGTTGGTGCCTTAGTGCACTTAAGGTGTTTTTAACACCGAGGGATAGGATTTGTGGCGCATTATGCGTTTAAGGTGTTTTTGACACCGAGGTAGATTTAAAAAGGGTTTAACGTTAAATATTATGTGGACACTAATTATTCAACAATTAAATTGGTATATTTGATTGTTTGAATAATTATTATGAGTGAATGATTATGGTTTGTGAGTCATCACCAAGTTTAATAATATGTAAATAACGTAAAGTGAAAAAGATTATGCACCAAAACTCTTGGAATGTATATACCTTGAGTATGAACATATGGGGGGAGTTATGCGACATTATATTTGACCATAACTTCTACTGGGAGTACAGGACACTGTATTTTCCTTTTATTATTATGCGCAGGAATTCCGCCACTTACGAGTGGTTCTTTTATACTAGCACCGTTAGCTCCCATGTTAGTACCCCTTTATTGGGGCAGGTTAGGGGGGAACCCGTTCAATGCGTAATCAATACTAAATAAATTATTTAGTTACTTAGTTGAGAAGTTTTGTCGTATATTGCGTGCTTGTGAACAGGTGCAACGAGATAAGTTGTGTGTTGATAAGTGGAAGTATGTTAGTGTGTTTAAATACGCTTATGTACTCAGCTTTGCTGATTGTGTGTTTGTGTGTGTTGTCCTTGTCTTTACATTGGCCCTATGATGACCCATTTTTAATGGAGAGTAGTGGAAACAAGTAGAGAGAAGCTTTTCAGGTGATGAAGCATATTCATGATGGGCATGAGTGAAGAGCGAATCGTGCTAGTTTCCATAAGTTTATGATATGTTTATCGCTTTAATTATTTTATGATATTAATGTTTGTGAGACTAACGTGAAGGTTTTGAATTCGGTTTAGTTTTGTTAAGGGCCTACAAAGGTTCCAAATTGTAGGTTGACTTTGTTTTACTTTGGTTTGACTTTACTTTCGTTGGTTGACTTTTAAGTTGAGTCGTTTTAAATATTTTAAAGGAGAGTCTTCCGCTGTGTGTCTTTGATAGTTGCCTTAGTCGTTTTCACGATGGCGTTAATGTATTAGTTTTTCCTATTTTGAGTTTTAAACAGAGGAAAACATGTATTTTTAAAGAAAGGAATTTCTAGGGTGTTACATAGTTTCAATAGGCAGGTTAATTTACAAATGGTTAAATCAAGATTCAAAAGATGCGATTTAATACCGGTAGATTAATTCTGTGATTATAATACGTAGCGAAAGCCCTTTATGATCTGATTAATTATTGCATTGGTGATTGATTAGTATGTTTTACCCTGGAATATTGTTTATTGGTGAACCTATACTGTAGGCTTTTATATATCGATTTCTCCCTATTTTATTTCTCCTTAGTTTAATTTGTCATATCTATAATTTAGTTACTTGATAATTTAGATTATATTAATTTATTAGGAATAAAAGAACATTGTTTCCAGTGGATTCGACCCTACTTCCCTATCTATTTTACTTAGTGGTTTTAGGAATTACTTTTGATAAGGTGATACGACTTTAGCCTGTCACAACTCTTTTTTTATTTAATTTAATTATTTCAATTTGATTTATTTTTATTGAAGTTACTAACTGTTTATTCATGATGTAGCAATTCAAGGAAACGCGAAAAGTGAGTAATTAATCACTTAATTTCTCTTATTTTTATTCTTGTTGCTAATATCATGATTAGGTTTATTTATATTTGATTTGACTAACAATTTATTGTTAAATTTCTTCTAATTTTAATGTTGATTTTATTATATTTTTTATGATCACATATTGCATATTAAAGGGAATATGTAAAGGAAAATCACGCCTAATAAGATAATTTGGACAACTGGTTAGGTTCCTTTTTAATCTTGTTATTAAATCAAGTGATCACGAATATTTTAGAATTATTTGTGTGCATTAATATTCAACCAATTTAGCATAATAATAGTTTGGAGCAAATTGAATATGGGCGAATGTGACTCCATGACTTACGAGCAAATTGAATACCCAGCAATCACTTCATCTATATACGTGCTTAGCTTCCAGACCTAAGTAGCGTTCATCAAGATTGTTCTTCATACACTATGTAATGCTTAGCTTCTTGACCTAAGCATCATACATTACTATGCTTAGCTACATGACCTAAGTGAATTCGTGGATCGTGTCACATGATGTAATTTTCCTTATCATCCTGGCCTAAGAACATTCATCATGCATACATTATTTTTAAGACGAGCGAGTTAATTTGACAAGAAGAAAATCCATGGGATTCATCTCGCTTTGCTCAACAAGGAAGTTCATAACTTCTCCCTATAATCATGTCTTTTCTTTTAGGAAAGTTTGAAAACTCTCAATTCATTTTTCACGTCTTTCTTTTTTGGGAGAAAGTCGGTACCCTCCACTCATGAAAAAAAAATGACGGAAATTTTTGCTTTTGCATTTTCATTTGCTTTTGTCTGCACACATACTCAAACTATACACATATAGTCACAAGTCATATAGATGTCATGTCATGTCAAGTCAAGCTTGGTCAAGTCAGTTAGTCAAGTTAATCACAGTCTATACGAGTCCATTGGCAAATTTTATTTTGCAGGTCTCGGTTATAGCCCACGTTCGGCCATAAGCAAACCATCTACAGCCCACGTTCGGGGATAAGTGAACCATCTACGGCCCACGTTCGAGGATAAGTGAACCATCTACGGCCCACGTTCGGGGATAAGTGAACCATCTACACCCCACGTCCGGGGACAAGCGAACCATATACGGCCCACATTCGGGGATAATCGAACCATCATCATTCATCAAATACTCAATGATCATCATTCAATAGGCTGCTCGAGGCGGAGTAGCTCACGATATCTTTTCCTGAGGCAAGGAAGTTATCTTCATTCAATAGCTGCTCGAGATAGAGTAGCTCTCGATAGATTTTGCTGAGGCGAGGAAGTTATCATCATTCAATAGGCTGCTCGAGGCGAAGTAGCTCACGATAGCTTTTCTTGAGGCGAGGGAGTTCATCTTTTAATAGGCTGCTCGAGGCGGTGTAGCTCACGATAGCTTTTCATGAGGCGAGGAAGTTATCTTCATTCAATAGGCTACTCGAGGCGGAGTAGCTCACGATAGCTCTTCCTGAGGCGAGGGAGTTATCTTCATACAATAGGCTGCTCGAGGTGGAGTAGCTCTCGATAGCTTTTCTTGAGGCAAGGAAGCTATCTTCAATCACACAAGTTTTTCACCAGGCGTACAAAATTGTCAGTCATTGCTACCTCTCAAGGCGAAGAAGTCAGCGATTACAACATTCCCGGGGTAGGAAAAAATCATCATCTAACAGTGTTCCTGAGGCATGGAGTCATCATCTAACAGCGTTCTTGAGGCATGGAGTCATCATCTAACAGCGTTCTTGAGGTGTGGAATCATTATCTAATAGTGTTCCCGAGGTGGGGAAAAATCATTTTCTAACAGCATTCTCGAGGCGGGGAAAAATCATCATCTAACAGCATTCTTGAGGTGGGGAAAATCTTCATTTAACAGTATCCCAGAGGCGTGGAATCATCATCTAATATCATTCCCAAGGTAGGGAATCATAATCTGACAACATTCCCAAGGCGGGGAAAAATATCACAACAGCCTTTATCCGGTGGATTTCTACAGGCATAGAAAACTACTAAACATATTTGTCACCGATACACTGGTGTCATATACGCATTCTAACCCTTTACTCTTTTTTCTGTGGAGCTAGCATTTTTCTGCAGGTATCGGCGTATAGGATCGCAGAACGTCTTGAATCATTTTTCGTCACTATCAACTACTTTGACTATCGTTTTTGAAAATGATGTTTCTACAAACTCAGTCAAAGTGGGGGCTTCTGCAGACACCTAAAAATGTCTCCCCAAAACCAAACCCGATGATGAACAACCTTTCACAGCCATTATTGGTCGGGTTGAGTATTTAATCTTGGAGTGCTTAAATCCATATTCAATCCCAATACATTTCATAAACCAACCCAATTCCTAGCCCATTTCCCAAAACTATAACTTATTTTCCTCTTTTCGTGCCTTTAAACCCAAAATAGTTAAATTTGTGACCCTTAAGATCATTCATTTCGTGTCCTTTTTATAAAAACGTTTAGACCAGTTTAGTTTTGTCCATAATCTGGTCCAATGATTGAATAGTTAGATGGGGTTTGAAAAGAGCTTTCCAACGATATATTATAAGCCCAAATCCGAGTTATAATGAATAAGTTATGGCCAAAATACTAAACTGAGTCCAAACAGAACCTAAGCCCACTTTACCTACGACCCAATGATCATGTGGAGGGTCCAAAGGATTTAATCTCATTCCTAAACCAATTAGGATTAATTATAAGCTTCTATAAGTTTCTAAAAGATCTTAATTATCTTTTTTGAAAAGATAAGATTAAAGAGTTTGAATTTGAATAAAACTCCTCTTTATGAAAGTCCTAATTCTGTTCGAATTGAAAGACGTTCAAAGATAGTCAGATATGATTTTCGTGCCTCATATTATTTATTCAAATATTAGATGGTTGGATATCCCTTGAAATTATCTTTTCAATGATATATTATACTTCCTCCGTTCTTTTATTATTGCATCACTTGCCTTTTTAGGAAGTTTTACAAATATTGCACCATTTCCTATTTAGGAAAAAAATTATTTGTGTTCACACTACAAATACCCAACATACCCTTGCTTTTTCACAATTACTTTTTAGTTTATCAATATGTCACATGGGCAATTTTGTATTTTTACCTTTCTCTCTCTTACTTTTTTCCACTACCAAAATATTTGTACCCAACCCCTGTGGTGCAATAATAAAAAAACGAAATAAGTAATATTAATTCCGAGCTATAATGAAAAAGATATAAAAGAAATACAAAACTCTATCCAAAACTGACACCGTTCCACTATTTCGGCCATATCTTTTATTTTACAAACTATTATAATCTGATTCTAACTGTGTTAGAAAGTAGATTTCAAGAGCTTTCCAACGACATATTATTTATCTTATTACAATTTCTGGATCAAAAGATATGATAAAAACAAAAACTCCAAAAACTGCTTCCTATCGCAAGAGTTTTATTCCGATTTGAATTTGGACCTTTTCTTGATTCTTCGACCCTTCCTTTTTCTTTATAAATAGAGATCATATCACCCATTTTTCAATCATCAACAAGCTTGATCACTAAAAACCATTCTCTCTCTTCCTCTCTTAAACACCAAAAAAACCATTCTCTCTTCTATCTCATAATACTAGCCTTCCCTTTTCTCTCTTCATACATCCCTTAAGCACTCTAAGGAGTCCATACTTGACCCGAGGTTCCGTCCTTAAACCAAGGCGTGAAAGGCATATTGATTGAGGGTTTGGACCAATTCATCTCTCTTTTTATTTAATTTAATTGTTTCATTTTGATTTATTTTTATTAAAGTTACTAACTGTTTATTCATGATGTAGCAATTCAAGGAAACGCGGAAAGTGAGTAATTAATCACTAAATTACTCTTATTTTTATGGTTTTTTCTATATAGTAACCTTGTTAATTTCGCTTTTCTACATTGTGCCCCAACATATATCACTTTTTACACTGTAACCCCAAGATACATTTTGTTTCTATACAGTAACCTTGCCATTATCGCGCCGTTAAAATTCCATTAGTAGGGCCCACTCTCAATTTATTTATATTTTTTTATCGATTTGTGCGTTGGAAAATGTTCAGTCTAAGGTTTTGGGGGCTATTTTGGTCCTTCAGGATCCAAATTGAACTCGGATTTCAAAAACAAATAACATAAATTCTTCGTTCTTTATTGTTAAATTGTTGCTAGTATCATGATTAGGTTTATTCTTGTTGTTAGTATCATGATTAGGTATATTTATATTTGATTTGACGAACAATTTATTGTTAAATTGCTTTCAATATCAGAGTTGATTTTATTATATTTTTTATGCTCACCATATTGCATGTTAAAGGGAACATGTAATTGAAAATCACGCCTAATAAGATAATTTGGACAACCGGTTTAGGTTCCTTTTTAATCTTGTTATTAAATCAAGTGATCACGAATATTTTAGAATTATATGTGTACATTAATATTCAACCAATTTAGCATAATAATAGTTTGGAGCAAATTGAATATTTTGTTTATATGCCTTTGAGATCGCAGGAAACACTTTTCACAATAAGAATTGAATAGAGGCCGATACGGGCGAATGTGACTCCATGACTCACTTTGTACTATCATCCCCAATCCTCCTTTCGTGGTTCTAAATCATATGAAGTTAGTAATCTCATGGAATATGAATGGGGTGTAACCTTCACGGGTCAATCGTTGCTGCCTTTCATTATCCCTTATTTGTGGTTGCCTTTAATGATCCGTGAACGGTTTACAAGTTCCTTAAAAACTTGTTGGCGACTCCCTACTTTATTGTCCCTAATCATTATCCTTAATCGTATATGTCAATTTCCATTTCCTATGAGTGCCAAACATATTCACAACATGCTTAACGTAGGCGCGCTTCGAATGACGCCTACACCAACCAACTTCTCCAACTTGGTTCACAAGGGTACTTAGTAAACCCAAAAGCACAAGAGTACGAGGTACTCAATTCAGGAAAGAGTATATATCATAGTAACATGAACTCAAATCACCAATAAAAGGGATATAAATCAATAAGAATAGGTACTGAAATAAACTAGAAAAGGTTGTCATATTCTCAATAGGAACATAAACTAAAATCGACATGATCTCAACTCAGTCGGAATAGACAGCCATATATTCACAATAAGGACTCAAATCAACATGATCTCAACATGAACAAGAACTCAAATAAGGTAGAATGGGGAGTAAATCAATAAGATCTCATCATAATATAATCCGAATAAAACATGATCTCATTGTAGTAATAAAACTCACACAAAACATGTAATGAAGAATATAACAACCAGAGAAGGGACTCAAGCAACCGGTGGACTCAAAAAATCATAAGTAGAAATTAAATTAGGGTGAAGAAAATTATACGCTGCCCATTCACTCAGAGGGGTGAAATTTTTTATTAAGATACTTCAGAAAAGGTATGCTGGATCAATTTGGTCCTCATCAACCACAATCCCAAGTCTAACATTTTGTTGCCATCTTTTGCTTCTTCAGAAGGGAAGATCATCTTTGTTGGGGGATTTGCCATTGTATAACCCCAAAACTCTTCTTCCTCACTAAACCCATCCTCCCCTTTTTCCACTCCCTTTCCCTTTTCTTTTCCCCCTCCATTTCCCCATGTCTTAGTTTCCTTCCTCTTTCCCCGTCGTTTTCCCCCTCCATTTCCACCTGAACCTCCCTCCTTCCCGTTTCCCCTTTCATCTTCATCACAAATTTTCACCCCTTCCCTCTAAGCCTCCTCATAATCGTTGCTTTACCTAATTCTGGTGGTTTAATTAAAGGTTGACTTGTCGGTTTGACAATTAGTACGCTAGAATGGCAGATCTCTTCGAAATCCAACACTTATTCCTTCCCTTTTGCCTCCTGAACAAAATTAAGAGCCCTTCCCAGATATTCGAATGAAAAATCAGACAAAACCTCCTTGGCTTCACCTAATTTGTAAAATTGAAGATGTCAAGGTAAATCATCCTCAAACGAGCTAATAAACTCATCAAGAACATCATGTTCTACCATTTTTAGGGAAATAAGTGTCGTTTACAGGGGTCAAATCAGCCATTTTTAGGGACTCGAGTGTAGATCTGAAAAATTTCTCAAACTTTGAAGAGAATCAGAGATGAGAATCGTCCAAATCTGCACAGAAGGCCTACTCAAAAAGTGCAAAAATGATGAAAGAGGTGATCTGGAGAACAGAGATGGATAGAAGAGAGAGAAAGAAGAGCGTATAGTTCATATGAACTAGGGTTAGGGTTTCTGGGATTTAGAGATGAATGATGAAGCTGGGAGATGATTTAATGAGGATTGATTGAATTGAATGTGGGTAGTTGGGAGGGAGGTTTTTTAATTTTGGTGGGAGTCATTTGATTAATTAAATTAGGTTTGGAATATAATCAATTATGTTTAATTGTGTTAAGTGTCACTTAAAAAAATTAAGTAAGGGCAGAATTGTAATTTTACCAAAAAATTTACTATATTAGGACATTTTAAGTTTGTTACACATATTATGTAGCATCCTTATTTGGCAAATGTTGCACATAACCTGTAACAGAGGTAGTATATTTTTATTCCCCGTCCCACGGTCATATTTGTGCTTATTTGAGTTTTACGAAGCTATTTTTATTACTAATATACGTTTTCTAGTGTTTTTGTAGTGTTTATATTATTTGGTAGGAATTTACAAAATTATGATAATTTTTGAGTTTATTGGATCACTATAAAACATTGAAGTCGGATTGTGTTTTATGACCGAATACTAGAAGCCCAAGGCTGAGCTAGACGAATTTGGTTCGGTAATTAAGGCTCGATTAAGTCCGTAGGCTACGAAGGTCCAAGTTACTAGCATGAGTGTAAACAAGTATGATATACCAAATCTATTAACTATAACTAAAACAAAATGTAGCTGACATAATCACTTTGTTGGATTTAATGATTTTGATGATGACACAACCTCACTTACTTACAAACTAATAAGTGATTGATTGTTTAAGTGTGTACTCAGTTGCAAAGACCGGGAGAATTAAGTGTCTTATAAAGATACCATGAGGAACAAGAAGGCCAGAAGCAGAGCTATCCATAAATATGAGTTCCTTTGCAGGAATTGGTGCTTCAGAAATGAAGACTTGAGAAGAGAAGGTTCCCCTCATGGAACAGAAGCTTCAGAGAAGAAGCTTCATCAAAGAAGAGAAGTTCCTTCCAAGGAACAGGAAGCATCGGAGTAGAAGCTTCATCAAAAGACATGAAGAATAAAATATATTTTATTCTAGGATTTATGTAAGTATGAGATATTAAGTTGCACTCGAAAATTCTGTGTGGAATTGGTCCAAAAGATAAAATTGTGCATGCTAATTTTTAGGAAAACTGTTTTCTTAACGTTTATCTTTTTCCAAATTAAAAGGGATTTTATTTTATTTCTGATTTTCGAAAATATCTTCTGAAAATAAAAACTCCCACGTTTTCTAATAACTTGCGGCCTACTCCTCCATGATTTTCTTCAAGTCATGGTGTTGAACATTGAGGAGTTCATGTTTCCTTAATTTTAGGAACATGATCTTCTTAGTGGGTTGAAGTAGTGGCGTAATGGATTTGCTGCACAAAGGAGTTTTTCCTCAACGAATTTGATCTATAAATAGTCTTTGAAATCAGTTGGAAAAACTCACCCTTACTCACATAAGTTTTCAAGCTTTAATTCGAGTTAAGTGTCAATTCCACATAAGTGATATAGAGTGTTCTTATGTTCTTATACTAGAGTTATTTATTTTTCGAGTTGTAATTTGGGAATGAGGAAGTTTGAGTGAATTTCTGTATGTGAGAAAGAGAAGTGAGAAAGAGAAGAGAAAGAAAAGAGAAAGAGAAGAGAAAGAGAAGAGAGATAGAGAAGAGAAAGAGAAGAGAAGAGTAACAAGTTGGGTGACTTGTTCCTCGGGGTTTCAAGTTCGTTGAGGAACTTGAAATTTGAGTCTTTAGTTTGTAATAGGACCGTTTGCCCTATTATAGTGAAGATTCTTTTCCCAAAATCCCAAGTGGTCGTGGTTTTTCTTCTTGTTAGGTCCAAGGAGTTTTCCACGTAAAAATCTCTCTTGCATCTTTTAGTTCCTTGAGTTTGTCTTTCTGTTCCTTTAGGTCACTTAGTTTTAATTCCGCAAGAAGTTTGGCTAAACACTCATACTACAATTCAACCCCCCCTTCTTGTAGTATTCATTGAAACAACAATTGGTATCAGAGCCTAACTTCTAGGAATATCAGGAAACCCTGAAGAAGAAAGGTCTTGGAGAAAATGAATACTCATGAAAAGCTCGAGGAAGGATACTCAACTCAGAGACCTCCTATGTTCAACGACAAGTTCTATACCTACTGGAAGAACCGCATGGAAATCTTTATCAAGGCGGAGAACTACCAAGTCTGGAGGGTCATCGAGGTTGGTGATTTCGAAGTCACCAAAACAAACGCTCAAAATGAGGTAATCCCTAAGCCTATGTCTGAATTTGAGAAAGAGGATTTTGATAAAATGGAAATCAATGCTATGGCTGTGAAATTGCTCCACTGTGGACTTGGACTTCATGAACACAATCGTGTTATGGGGTGCAAGAACTCTAAGGAAATCAGGGATTTGCTGCAGATTACTCATGAAGGAACCAATGAGGTTAAACGCTCAAAAATCGATCTGCTTATGTCAAAGTATGAAAGATTTGAGATGCAACCTACAGAAACCATTTAAGAGATGCTAACCCGTTTTACTAACATCACAAATGAGTTGGTTTCCCTTGGTAGACAAATTCCTACAGATGAGCAGGTTAGGAAGGTTCTTAGAAGTCTTCCACAAGATGAGAAATGGAGAGGTAAGGTGACAGCCCTTAAGGAAACTAAGGACTTTACCAAGTTCAACATTGAACAACTAGCAGGTTCTCTCATGACTCATGAGCTACACCTTGGAGTCAACAACGAATCCATAAGGAACAAGGGATTGGCTCTTAAGGCTGATGAGGAAGAAGACTCAAAAGTAGACGAGGATGAGGCTGCCCTAATTGTGCGAAGATTCAAGAAGATGTTCAAGAAAGGCTGCACCTCAAGGAACTTCGGGAAAAAGACCTCAAATCCAAAACCTGACTACAGCTGCCACAAGTGTGGATCCCCAGATCACTTTATCAGAGACTGTCCCCTCTAGGAAAATGATAAAGGAAAAGAAAAGGCTAAGGAACAAGGAAGAGAAAAATTCAGCAAAGCAAACTACCAAAAGTCAGACATGAGGAAGGCCATGATAGCAGCCCCTTGGGAGACTCAGACAGTGAAGAAGAAGAGGATGACAAACCAGAAGAGGAGACGGCTAATCTTTTCTGATGGCTAAATCAGATGATGAAAAGGCCTACCTTGAGGAACTCTAGAAAGAGGTATTTCTTGATCCTAAACAGCTTAAAACTCTCTCTAAAGACGTCCTAATAGATATATGTCTAGAAGAAGAAGAACTCTTTAGAGATACTTGTGTGAAACTGAACAAATGTGAAAAAGCTCTTAAGGTTTGCAAAGAACATGGTGCTTGGTTGGAAACAGCCTATGCAAAGTCTCAAAGCAAATTAAGAGAGCTTGATTTTAAATATAAACACATAACAGAGATAGCTGATAGAATCAAGAATGAAAGTATTCTTCTGAATGTTGAATTAACTCAGTATAAGCTCATGAATTCTAATGTCAGTTCTAGCAGTTCCTCACGCGATCAGCTGCTTAAATTCAATGTTGATTTTGAAAATTTGAAAAATGAACTCTCTACTTTAAAAACTCAAAAGGAACAACTTGAATCGGAACTGAATGCTAGAAAGGATAGAAGCATTGACCCAAAGGTCATACCTAAGTGGATAGTTGAAGCTCAAGGAAAACGAACTGAAGGCCTTGGTTACATGACCAAGAGAAAAGGTAAGCAAAAGAAATATGTTGAGCTTCCTAGCATGAAGGTATGCACTTTTTGTGGTAAGACTAGACATCTCTATGGTCAATGTAGAATAAGAGAAGAAGCTGATAAAAGAAATGTAAAACAAGTGTGGGTCAAGAAAACTGATATTGCATCCACGTCTAAGGAACCCAAGGAAACCTGGGTTCCTGATCCTAATGCTTAGTTTTCTTACAGGTCCTAGTGAGGGGGAATAACTCGTGGTATCTCGACAACGGGTGTTCAAAGCATATGACAGGTGATAAATCAAAATTCCTCTCACTAGAAGACTACCCTGGAGGAACAGTAACCTTTGGGGATAATAAGAAGGGCGCGATCGTTGGAAAAGGAAAAATTGGAAGATCAAAATCTCATTCCATTGATAATGTGTTCCTAGTCGAGGGCTTAATGCACAATTTGCTCAGCATATCACAGTTCTGTGATAAAGGAAACTCGGTAAGTTTTACTTCTGACTCTTGCAACATCATCAACAACAAGTCAGGAAAGGTTGTTCTAGAAGGAACAAGAAGAGGGAATACTTATACAGTTGACCTCAACTTAATCCCAAGGAACAACCTTACATGTCTGAGTGTTGTTGAAGATGATCCCCTGCTATGGCATAAACGTTTTGGACATGCTAGCTTTTCATTACTGGACAAACTAAGGTCAAGGAACCTGGTTGTGGGACTTCCTATAATCAAGTTCCTACAAAACAAAGTTTGTGATGGATGTGTGAAAGGCAAGCATGTTCGTTCATCTTTTAAATTGAAGAAAATGGTGAGCACTACAAAGCCTTTGGAATTAATCCATATGGATTTGTGTGGTCCCATGAGGATTCAAAGCAGGAGTGGCAAGAAATATGTTTTGGTTATTGTTGATGATTATTCCAGATTCACTTGGGTTATTTTTCTTGCTAGTAAAGATGAAAATTTTAACGAGTTTGTTGTTTTTACCAAGAAAATACAGAAAATCAGTGGTCACTCCATAGTTCATCTCAGATCAGATCACGAAACTGAATTTGAGAACTCAAAATTTGATGAGTTTTGCAGGGAAAATGGCATGAATCATAATTTCTCAGCTCCAAGGACTCCCCAACAAAATGGAGTTGTAGAAAGGAAGAATCGAACCCTTGAGGAAATGGCTAGAACGATGCTGATTGCAAGTGGATTGCTAAGGAACTTCTGGGCTGAAGCTGTGAATACAGCATGTTACATTCTTAATAGAGTAACAATCAGAAGTATCATCAACAAGACTCCCTATGAACTATTCAAGGGAAGGAAGCCAAACATATCTCATCTTAGAGCCTTTGGTTGTAAGTGCTTTGTACATAACAATGGTAAGAAAAACCTACGGAAATTTGATGAAAGAAGTGAAGAGGCCATATTTCTTGGATATGCCTCTGGTAGCAAAGCTTATAGAGTTTACAATAAAAGTTCAATGTGTGTTGAGGAAAGCATTCACATAATCTTTGATGAAGTTAACCAGTTTGTGAGTGTGCAGGAATAAGAAGATGATAATGATTTTGAAATTGGATTGATAAGAGACAGGGATGAAGAAGAGACTCAGAAGCAAACCAAAGAAAAGCAGCCTGCTCCAGAAGAGGATCATCAAGAGAATGAGGAAGTTCCTCAATCAGATGAACAGGCGAATGAGGAACTAGTAGAAGAAGCAGAAGGAACAGATCCAGAAGCTCCTCAAATTGGAGTTCCTGCTAGGGAATTTCAACCTAGGACATTCAAGTATAAAAGTTCCGATCCAACTGATCTCATAATCAGTGACATAAGAAAAGGAACTCAAACAAGATCGCAGATGAGGAACTTCTGTGCGTTCCATGCATTTTTGTCAATCCTAGAGCCTCGAAATCATCAAGAAGCCTTGGGAGATGCTGACTGGATAGTGGCCATGCAAGAGGAACTAAATGAGTTCGAAAAGAACAAAGTTTGGCACTTTGAGCCAAAGCCTAAGGATAAGAAAGTCATTGGGCTCAAATGGGTGTTTAGGAACAAGCTTGATGAACATGGCACTATAGTAAGGAACAAGGCCAGATTGGTTGTGAAGGGCTACAACCAACAGGAAGGTATTGATTTCGATGAAACCTTTGCTCCTGTAGCTAGATTAGAAGCTATTAGAATCCTAGTAGCTTTTGCCTCTTTTATGGGTTTCAAACTCTATCAAATGGATGTGAAATGTGCTTTTCTAAATGGTTTCTTAAATGAGGAGGTATTTGTTGAACAACCTCCTGGTTTCGAAAATCCTAATTTCCAAATCATGTTTTTAAGCTTGATAAAGCTCTCTATGGGCTTAAAGAAGCTCCAAGAGCCTGGTATGAAAGGCTTTCAAAGTTCCTACTGAAAAATGATTTTAAAAGAGGAAAAGTAGATAAAACTCTTTTTCTTAAATCTCGAGGAACTGATTTGTTAATTGTACAGATCTATGTAGATGATATTATATTTGGTGCTACTAACAATGGTTTGTGCAAGTACTTTGTTGAGCTAATGGGTGGTGAGTTTGAAATGAGCATGATGGGTGAATTAAATTTCTTCCTTGGACTTCAAATAAAGCAAACAGCAGAAGGAATTATGATTCACCAACAGAAGTAAGTTAAGGAACTTCTGAAGAAGTACAACATGGAGAATGCCAAGACAAATCACACACCTATAGGAACAGTAACAAGACTTGATGAGGATCCACAAGGAACAAGTGAGGATATAACCACTTACAGAGGTATGATTGGTTCATTGCTATATCTAACAGCCATCAGGCCTGACATTTCTTTTAGTGTTAGATTGTGTGCTAGATTTCAGTCTAATCCTAAAGAATCACATCTAATGGTTGTTAAGAGAATTTTAAGATACCTCAAAGGAACAGATGACCTGTGTCTGTTCTATCCTAGAAGTGATGACTTTATGCTTAGAGGATTTACAGATGCTGACTATGCTGGTGACTTAGTCAACAGGAAAAGCACCTCAGGTATGGTTCAGTTCCTTGGCTCTTGTCTAGTTTCTTGGGGTTCCAAGAAACAAAATACTGTTGCATTGTCTACTGCAGAGGCTGAGTATGTAGCAGCAGCTGCTTGTTACTCTCAAGTCCTTTGGATCAAACAACAGTTGCGTGACTTTGGTATTAAATTTAATTGCATTACTATCTATTGTGATAACACTAGTGCAATTTGCATGTCTAAAGATCCAGTCCATCATTCAAGAGTCAAGCATATTCATATAAGGCATCATTTCCTTAAGGATAATGTTAAAAAGGGTTTGATTAAATTAGATTTCTGCCAAACTGATAATCAAATTGCAGATATTTTAACAAAACCCTTGAATAGAGAAAGGCATGAGAAGATGAGAATGGAACTTGGGATGATTAAGTTATACTAAGAAAAATGCATCAAGTTCCCTCAGGTATGAAACTCAAACTGTCGTGCTTAAATCATGGTATACTATGCACAAGTGTTATATGTTTAATTACATAGTTAAGACAGGTTGTGAGTAGGAGTAATATTTACTAAGGGCATGTAAATTTGAAAGACATAGAATGTGAAAGTCCAAAATTAGTTGCATGAGCCTTGTTGAATTGTTCTGTGTATCAAGTTGCATTTGCAAGTGATTTTTAACTAATTAAATTTAAGAGATAAAATTATTGTGTTTATCTATTTTTCAAAATTCCAAAATCTAAACACAAAATTCGGATGAATACATCAAATATTCATCATTATCTTTTGTTCAAAAGTAGCCCACTCACATTACTCTCTTAAAACACGGTTTGCATTTTCCTAAGCAATAAATATGAGTTTCAAATCAACTTAATTCACCTCACCTCCCAAACGACACCTCACTTCACCAATTTACCTCCACCATAAAACATGTCAGCCTCATACAAATTTACACCACACAAAAATTACCTTCTCTCTCATCACTCTGATCATAACTACTCTCCAATGTCTACCTCTCCAAAAACCCAAATTGAAGCCGACTCAAACACAAACCCTATCCCAGACATTACCATGGAAATTCCACCGTAAATCACTCCCATCGAAGTTCAAGAGCCTCCAAAAGTCAAATCGACTACCGAATCTCAGTCTTCTCGCAAAAGGAAGTCTGATGACATGCAAGATGAAGAAGAAAGTGCTCCGGAACTAGGGGTCAATTACCGGGACAAGCCAGTAGCCATGAAAAGGCAAGAGAAAATTGGTGATCACTTTGTGACAGGTTTGGCTATTAATCTCCCTTGGTGTAAGTCTGTTAAGCTTTATGAATTGCTTGATTTGATTGAGTCTCAAAATTGGGTGAATTTTTTGAGTGAATGCTTCAATCGGAGTTTGTATGTTGATGCTATGAAGGATTTTTGCAAAAGTTTCAAGTACTCCAAAGGTACTATTCGTTGTTGTGTGTATGAAAAAGAAATTGAGTTTGATGCGATGTATTTGGTTGAATTGTTTGATGTTCCTAATACTGGGTATGATATATATTTTAAAAGTAATGTGATAAGAAACCCTCTTCCTGATGCCAATATTGATGAAATAGTGGAGTTTCTAGGCGGTGACCCGGAGGAAACCTACATAAATCATAATGTCCTAACCCCTCTTGACAAAATCCTGCTAAAGTTTGTTTTCAATGATATAATCCCTCGTTCTCAAAAGAGAGACAGTGCCAACAAGCTTGATTCTGTCTTAATTTATTGCCTAGCCAAAAAAGATCCAAATCAACTTTCCCTCCATCATGATCCAACACCTTTCCCACTGTGTTCCAAAAGGATGGAAGGTGGGATATGGAAACCTACTTACCTATGTGTTCGAAAGTTTTGGTATCTCCTTTACTGATAAAGAACCCCTGCCCCTCAAAAACACCGAATACATGCAGCCTATTTTTCTTGAAAACCATAAGATGAAGGTTGTGGATGGGTGTTTTGAAGCTGTGCTGGAGGAACAGGAGAAAAGGCCAAAGGAAGTAGGAGCACCATCTGAGGGGGAAAAAGAGAGGGCTACGGGGATAGTTGAGGGAGTAGTGCAGGATATTCAGGAAGAGGAAGAGGAAAAGATAGTTGAGGAGGTCACTGAAACAGGGGGAAGGAAGAAAAGGAAGAGCTTGAGGTTGATGAAGAAAAAGGAGACCTCTGCACCCATTTGCATTGATATCACTGGGGTGCAGGAGGATTTGTAGAAAGTCACAAGCTCTCCTATTTCGGGCAAGTATGCATCTGCAAGAACAGGTTTTGCAGCTTTCAGTTCCCCTCCAAAGGTTCCCAGCGAAGATGTGAAGGAGCTGAAGAATACGCTCCTTAAGGTGCTGAAGGAACAAGAGCAGTCAAAGTTGCAGATGGAGGAATTGAAGAAGAGTGTGCTCACTTTGAAGGCTGATGTCAAGAAGCTAGTCACAAGCACTGAACAAGGGAGACAGTCCATTGTCAAGGACATAGTGTCTCAAATCAGCAAGAAGCTGGAGGATCTTGCTGTTGATGATGACCAGAGCATTGCTTCTTAACCTATCTTTCCTTGCAGTCTCTTTATGTTGATGAAACCTATATTTTATCTGTTTTTGGGAAACAATTTTTATTTTGGTCTGTAATATTTTGGGCACTTTTTAATTTCTTTTGGTAAACTTGCAAATTTAGTACATTTGGCCAATGTTTTAAATTGGTTTTGGATGATTAATATCTGTATATTCTGCCTATATGCTTTGTGAATGTTTTCTCTCTATGCATGCTTCTTGTCTTAACACTAAACCACTAGATGGTGTTGTGTTATGGTATACTATATGCTTGTATGTTGGTTTTTGATAATGCCAAAAGGGGGAAAAGATGCAAACCATCAAGGAAACTTAATCATTCTATGGTCTCTGTTCGAAATCTTCACAAGCTGCCTACTCTCTACAAGCAGGTATAATGTATATACAAGTTTTTTCAAGTTTTTCAGTTTTTCCTTAAGTTATTTATTTAAGTATAGTTTTTACTTCCTTATCATTTGTTCCCTTTCTGCATTGTACTTTGTTTTTGCATTTTCTTTCTTTAAGAATAAGTTGGATTATCTCTGTTTCCTTGTAAGTAAGTTTGGTTTGTTTGTCATCATCAAAAACGGGGAATATTGTTGGATTTAATGATTTTGATGATGACACAACCTCACTTACTTACAAACTAATAAGTGCTTGATTGTTTAAGTGTGTACTCAGTTGCAAAGACCGGGAGAATTAAGTGTCTTATAAAGATACCATGAGGAACAAGAAGGCCAGAAGCAGAGCTATCCATAAATAAGAGTTCCTTTGCAGGAATTGGTGCTTCAGAAATGAAGACTTGAGAAGAGAAGGATCCCCTCAGGGAACAGAAGCTTCAGAGAAGAAGCTTCATCAAAGAAGAGAAGTTCCTTCCAAGGAACAGGAAGCATCGGAGTAGAAGCTTCATCAAAAGACATGAAGACTAAAATATATTTTATTCTAGGATTTATGTAAGTATGAGATATTAAGTTGCACTCGAAAATTCTGTGTGGAATTGGTCCAAAAGATAAAATTGTGCATGCTAATTTTTAGGAAAACTGTTTTCTTAACGTTTATCTTTTTCCAAATTAAAAGGGATTTTATTTTATTTCTGATTTTCGAAAATATCTTCTGAAAATAAAAACTCCCACGTTTTCTAATAACTTGCGGCCTACTCCTCCATGATTATCTTCAAGTGATGGTGTTGCACATTGAGGAGTTCATGTTTCCTTAATTTTAGGAACATGATCTTTTTAGTGGGTTGAAGAAGTGGCATAATGGATTTGCTGCACAAAGGAGTTTTTCCTAAATGAATTTGATCTATAAATAGTCTTTGAAATCAGTTGGAAAAACTCACCGTTACTCACATAAGTTTTCAAGCTTTAATTCGAGTTAAGTGTCAATTCCACATAAGTGATATAGAGTGTTCTTATGTTCTTATACTAGAGTTATTTATTTTTCGAGTTGTAATTTGGGGAATGGGGAAGTTTGAGTGAATTTCTGTATGTGAGAAAGTGAAGAGAAAGAGAAGAGAAAGAGAAGAGAGATAGAGAAGAGAAAGAGAAGAGAAGAGTAACAAGTTGGGTGACTTGTTCCTCGGGGTTTCAAGTTCGTTGAGGAACTTGAAGTTTGAGTCTTTAGTTTGTAATAGGACCATTTGCCCTATTCTAGTGAACATTCTTTTCCCAAAATCCCAAGTGGTCGTGGTTTTTCTCCTTGTTAGGGCCAAGGAGTTTTCCACGTAAAAATCTCTCTTGCATCTTTTAGTTCCTTGAGTTTGTCTTTCTGTTCCTTTAGGTCACTTAGTTTTAATTCCGCAAAAGGTTTGGCTAAACACTCATACTACAATTCAACCCCCCCTTCTTGTAGTATTCATTGAAACAACACACTGTCCACATGTCACTCTCATATTAAATTTTTTCCCGTCTAAATGCAAGGCTGATGTCATTTTTTTTTTTTTGTGGAACGCCCATGTTTAACAATTTTGAAATTTTAATATTAGAAGCTTCTACGTTATAACTACAACCTATATATCAATTTATCCTAAAAAAATAAAACAAATGTAAATAACAAACTAATAAATGGACTCCTATATTGAAATATGTATTAGATGACGTTGAACAGATACTATATCAGAATTTTGATGAAAATCTAAAATTTTAAAATTACAAAATATTTTTATACAATATATATAATTCTTATGTGTATTTAACCATTTTTTTTAAATGTACAAATTATAAAAATAGATTTTATATAAACCTTGCATCGCACGGGTTCTAACCTAGTTTATTATAATGGACGAATTTGTGACAAAGAGAGAATTAAGGCCTATAATTAATGGCCCAAGATTGCAAATTAATCGAGCTAATAGTTAATACCTACACCCTAGTGTAGGTAGTACTACCTACACCTCTACCATAAATATATATACTAGATATTTTTAAAAAAAAATCATTTCATAAACTTCCTTCATCATCTTTATTTTCTCCCTCCAAAGACCACAATTCTTATTTTCTCTCTCTAAACTTTCAAAGAGCAAAATTCTTCATTTTCTCTCTCCTCAAACAACCATGTATTTCTCGTACTACTTCAAAAAAATTGCAAACCTATTGTAATTCAATTTGCCATTGTTGTCAACGTCGCTGAAATCTTTTCACATTTGTCGTTAGAATCATCTCACCGCAAATATACGCCTTCTTCAATTTTTTCTCTAGATCTAAAAATTATTGGTAAATGATTTCTATTTTTTTTCCTTTTTTGTGAAAGTAATATACTACCTCCGTTTCATAAAATCTGCAACAAAGAGGCATTCACATTTCCCAAGGAAAAATTTGGTAAAAGTGTATTAGCAAAAGTTAAGGTAGGTGATTAATATTTGATGAGAGAGAAAGTGGGGACCAAAAACCAAACCCAAATTCATTCTGCCAAAAATTTTACAGAAATTGGAGGGAGACTTTTCGTTGGAAACTTCAAATTTGGCCTCCAAATTTAAATTTTCCAACTTTCCCCAATTTTCAAATTTGGCTCCAAATTTTTTGTTTCAACCTAAGTTATAAATACAACACTTAATACCCCACCATTCTAGTTCAAAAATTTACAGAGCAACATTAAAGACAGCCTTTAAAATGAAACAGTTGAATTAAATACAACCTTCAAAATCTAACATCCTAATTGAATTAAGTCAGCACTTCAAGCTTCCAAAAAATCAAGCCTTCAAGCACCATCTTCTACAGCATCTGTTAGTGGTGGGTGGGAAAGGTCCTCTGTTACAGCAAAATCTGAAACAATAGCAAAAGAAACAAACTAAAAAAAAAATATGGATACATCAAATGTTGATGAATACTTCAACATGGAGCAGATTTTAATGGAGGAAGATCTTCTCCAACAAAATGAAAATGCAAATGTAAATGAAGGCAACGGTCAGCAACAAATTGATAGAACCCAACTTACTCTTGCTGAAAAACGAGGTATTGTTGATGAAATTTTAACACAACTTAGGGAGGATGACACATTGCAACGGAGGATGCAAACAAAAATTACAGCAAAATTTGGGGTCCACAGATCAACAGTTAGTAGATTATTCACTGATGTAATGAAGCAAAAACAGAGTGGGGAGCTGATTGATGTCAGGACTAAAAAACTGGGCAAAGTTGGTCCCAAATTCAAGCAATATTCAGAAGAATTTCTGCTGTCATGCCCACTTAGGTTGAGAACCACAGAAAGAAGTTATGCAAGTTACTTAAAAATATCTCATGTAACAATAAATAGGCTAAGGAAAAGGGGGCTGCTCAGATTTCATACAAGATGTAACCATCCCAAGCTAACTGACAACCACAAGATAGAGAGACTAAGATGGGTGTTGGCACACCTCATCCTTGCCACACAAACAGAGGACCCAATGTACAATGACATGGACTATGTCATTCACATTGATGAAAAGTGGTTCTACTTGAACCCAAAGACAAGAAAGTTTTATCTGCTGCCCAATGAGGAAAATCCTTATAGATGTGATCATTCCAAAAGGTTTAAGGTTAAAGCCAAGTTCATGGCCATGATAGGAAAGCCACATCACAACACAGATGGGGAAATGATCCATGATGACAAGTATGGAATATTTAGGTTTGTTTATGAGCAAAGGGCAAAAAAATCAAGCAAAACAGGCTAGCAGGAACAATGGAATTGAAAGTATTGCAATCAGTAACTAAAGATGTGATTAGAGACATATTGATCAACAAGGTCATTCCATCCATTATACACAAATGGCCAGCACACTTGTCTAAGGAAGTTTTCCTTCAATGGGATTATGCAAGACCCCATAAAATTCCAACTGATCCAGAGTTTGTGTCAGCTTGTACACAAAATGGATTCAACATCAAAATGGTGTACCAACCCCCACAATCTCCAAACCTAAATGTGCTAGACTTAGGGTTGTTCACAGTTATGCAATCAATTCAATATCAGTCATTCCCCAAAAATGTTGAGGAGTTAGTTAAAGCTATGGAAGAGGCATACAACACTGATCCATTATCAAACAAATTCACAAGGATCACAGTACAGTCTTGTATGACTGAAATTCTAAAAAGGATGGGAGGCAACAACTTTACTCCACGCCATATGAAAAAGAGAAGATTGGAAGAGCTAGAAATTCTGCCAGAGAGGTTGACTGTCAGTGTTGGTGGAACAAGATATAAATCACCTTAATGACATGTTTAGACCAGTTAACCAGGCACAAGCAGAAGAAGATGCTGAAATGGAAGTAGATGCTGATTGAGAAGAACAAAGCATAATCATTCTGTGCAAGGTATGGACTCAAATATCTGTTCTATGGTTTTTTTTGGCTTTGTGGGTGTAAGATAGTTTTTGGACAGTCCTTATGACCTATATATAAGGGTGGACTGCCACTCATAACCATATTGTGATGTATGGGACTCAAAAATTGTGGTTATGTGTAACTTTTGTGGGACTCAATCTGTAGTATGTATGCATGTTATGGCATACTTTTGAAGGACTCTCTCTAGTATGTATGCATGTTATGGCATGCTTTTGTTAAACATGAGATGGAACTATGATTATTGTAGTGGTAGTAATTTGCTATTAAGTACTTCAACCAAAAAAATATGCAGAACTTCTTTTAGGTTCTCAAATGTGAAAAAGAATTCCATCAGAAGTTTTTTTTTTCTCATCATAACAAAATACTCTTGTTTGTTACCTCTACACTACTTGATTCTAATGGATAAATCAAATAGTGGATCAAATCAAACAATATTTTGTTTATCAAAAGAGTCCCTTCATCATATGGAATTTAGGGTGGTTGATGATCTCTCTCCATAGGTCATTGAGATCAATTTGGGACTCAATTTAGGACTTCAACCAACAACAACAAATGATCTCTCCACATTGGTCATTGAGATCAAGGGGGACTCAATTTAGGTATTCAAACAACAAAAAAAAATTTCAAACACCTATCATCATCCATAAATCAACATCCCCATCAACCAACAACATATCCAACAACATAACAACAACAAAGCCAGTATAAGAACAAGAATATCCAACAGAACAATATATCCAACAGAATATCCAACAGAAGAAGAACAATATCCAACACCATATACAATAGAATATCCAACAGAACAAGAACAATATCCAACACCATATCCAACAGAATATCCAACAGAAGAAGAACAATTTCCAACACCATATGCAACAGAATATCCAACAGAACAAGAACAATATCCAACAGCATGATCCATCAGCATATCCAACAGGATATCCAATAGCATATCCAAAAGAACAATACCCTCCTAAGTAACAATGTATCCAACAGAACAATATCCAACAATATATCCAACAGGACAATATATCCTCCTAAGTAACAATGTATCCAACAGAACACTATCTAACAATATATCTAACAGGACAATATCCAACAATATATCCAACAGGACAGTATATCCAACAAAGCTAGCAGATCAACAAAGCATAAAGACAGCATATCAACAAAGCCAACTTAAGAACAAGGGCAAAGCCAACAGCTGAATACAAACATGAACAAGAACAAATCAAACTGATGAACAACAACATAGACAACAGAGCAAGATCATAATAGGCAACAAATGGGACTCGGAACATAGCCATAAACCAGAAAATTCAAGTCAATTTCAAGGGATAATGCAACAATAGAGACATAAAAAATCAGAAATGCTAACAAAGTTAAGGGTTAGAGTATGTTATGCTTCTGAATCACCCAGATGGGTGGAATTTTTGATCCAGATACTTGAGGAAATCGAGAACAGATGGGTCAATATTATCCTCATCAACCTCAACGCCAGATCTTACCCTTTTGTTCCCAACCTTTGCATCTTCAGAGGCAAAATACACATCTTAGTTGGAGGATTAGACATGGTATAACCCCACCATTCCTCTTCTTGCTCAGCTACGCCTTCCACCTTGTCCTTCCCTTTTCCCCCGTCGTTGTTTTCAGCTTCAACCACCGTCTTCTTTTCCTCTTCCTCAATTTGGTCAGTAATCTTAACCCCCCTCCCACCAATCTTCCTCATAACTTCACATTTACCAATTTTTCGTGGTCTGTATGCACGGTGTTTTGGTTTGACAAGGCTAGGGTTTACCTCTGGCAAAGCGAGCAAGTTCACCCCCCTTCGCTTCCTCAATCGAATTCAACACCTTTCCCAGAGCTAGCAACCCACTTTCAAACAGAACCTTTCCAGCTTCACCAGATTTGAAAAAATGGTGAGGCCATTCAGAATCCATCTCAAGGGAAATGATCAGATCAGACAGAAAACTAGCCTCCTTATCGACGGTGGTTGCATAGAAAACCTTCTCTAAGGGACTCGAATCAATGATTTTTCGCTAATTTTCCATGGTTGGAACTTGTAGATCTGGGAAAAATAAAGGAAATTAGGGTAGATCTGAAGGAGAAAACAAAGAAATTAAGAAGACGAGGATTTGATGAAGGAGATAGAGTGAAGAGAGAGAATGAGAGGCGTGAATTGGGGAAGAACAAGGGTTAGGGTTCTTAAAATGGTTGAATGATGTTGAATCTGGTTGTTGATTTAAGTGTGGGTGGAAGAAATAAATGAGAGTCGTTGGGAGTTGATTTAATTTTGGTGGGAGAGATTAAGATAAATCCATTAGCTTAGTAATTTAATCATAATAGATTAGAAATTGTAAGTATAGATTAAAAAAAATAAAATAAAAAATAAAAAATTGAGGGTATAAACGTAATTTCACACAAAACAAGATACTATATTTGGAAAGTTTCTACTTTGTTGCACATAATGTGTAGCTTCCTTTTTAGGAAATTGTTGCAGATTTTATGAAACGGAGGTAGTAATTATGGTTGGATTATGTTAGATTTTGGAATTCTCTAGTTTTGTGTGGAATTAATATATAGTGTGTTCTTAAATTATAAAATTATTGGCCTAAAAAAGTTTAAATTTTGTACAGTTTTTGTAATTATATGGATCAATTGAGTTATTTCATAGGATTACTAAGAGTATAATTTTTCTTTTTGATAAAATGACCATTCTCGCTTTGATAGATATTCATTCTCATTTTGATAAATGTTCATTTTCGTTTTGATATATGTTCATTTATGATAATAATATATTATCATTCACATATTAATTGATGATTATTTAAATTTTGTAAAAGGTTCGTTTCTATAAGCATCTTTATTTTTTTATTTTTTTTTATTTTTTAATTTCTTTTTTCTTTTTTTACAGATTTGGTATGAGTTTGTGTACATATATATGGAATACATATTCATTTATAATCATTTTCATAATTAAATTTGATACATGTTCTGATTTATGTTCGTTCTTTTTAGATTATATGATCATTCTCATTAAAAGATGTTCATTTGTAATCTAATACGATATTTATTCTTATATTTAAACAAGTTCATTTAGTTTTATACTTGTTCATTCTCATATTTATATATATTTGTTTCAATTTAAATACTTGTTTGTTATCATATTGAAAAATGCTCAATTAAATTTTAATGTTCATTCATTCTTGTAATGAAAGATGTTCATTTGACTTTTAGTAATTATTCATTTTTATTTTGAAAGATGTTCATTTAGATATTAATAATTGTTCATTTTCATATTGAACTATGTTCATTTTTTGGTAATGTGTTCATTTTTGCATACGTAAATGTTTATTTAATCATCCTGTTTAGTTATAGTGTTTTTTTATTGTTACTAACATTTTAGTTTAAAATATTTTTATATCTTATTACACAGGACAATGAAATAAAACAAAAGATTGAAGACGATCACATATATATTGAAAAAAGGATAGGTATCCAAGAAAACATGCAACACCACAAGAGTAGAAAGGGATACAATTATTGTATAACAAGGACGATGATTCTATATACCTTTTATTTGAATCAAAATTTTTAAATTAAAAACGATGTGTGTCGTGTGTTTTGATTGTTCCTATATTTAAATGCGTGATACATTGGATTAGCTAGGGGTGCAACAAGAAGGATAATCTATCTATACTAATATATTAAAAGGCGTTGCTAAAAACGTCTCTACGTCACGTAGACCCCCTCACTACGCCACGTCACTCACTCAACTTCTTATTATGCCACGTCATCCACTCAATTCTTCAATATGCCACATCATTCGCACTACCAACAATACTTAATGTTGTCTCAACTATATTGAAAATAAAATATATGGATGAGAAGGTTTGAACCCTTAACCTCTTTGAAGAAATAATATTGTTTAACCATCTAGGCAAGTAGTCGATTATGCTTTAATGTTGCACACTAAATAATATTATACTATAACAGTATTGAATATCATATACATACTATATACACACTATTAAACACTATTAAAAATTAGCACTTGCAAAACTACAGAAATAGTAACCCGAGGCAACGCTCGGGCTACTCACTAGTTCTATATTATTAGATGTATTTGATTTAAAAATGATAAGTATGTACAACTGAGAAGTATGTTCGTTTTTATATTTTAAAAATGCTAGCAAAATCTTGTGTAAATTAATAAAATAATAAAATATAATTGTAACAACACATTTTAAAATCACAAATACAAAAATGAAATTAATTTGAATATTGCATTATGTATTAACACTATTAAACATTTACAATACAGAAATGAATATATTATAGATGACTTGAAATGGAAAAATAACAACGTTACGTCATTGTGATGGAGGGGTGCAGGCAGCGCTGCCTACATAGGGGTGTAGGTAAACATTTGTAGCAAGAACAACCAGCTACTGGGCGTGATTTTAGCGGGCTCGATCTGGCAGCCCAATTGCCCGATCGTTTAAGTGTCTTAAAGCCGAGTGTTTAAGTCGATTTTGTTCCTTTGAGGCTGTGTTTTTATAGAGCTGAATCTTCTGAGCAAGAGATTAGCTTTTCACATCTTTATTTAATGTTTTTCATTACTAGGAAATTGGAAGTTGACTTTAGTTTTTTTTTTCCAATTCTTACTAAACTTTTACCTTGGTTTTCTTACTCATTCTATCCCATAATACATGAGATGTTGAACTTATTTTCACTATTTATGTATTAGTGTTGGCCATAATTTTTTACTAATATAATAAAAATATATTATTACTTTGAGTTTCTCAATAGTATTCTTTTCTAGTTTCATCTCTTTACATTTTTGTGGGTTTGTTTTATTAGTTTTAGATTTATAGTTAATTTCCTATTGATTGTTATAGATTTACGCATGTTTAATTATATGGGTTACGTAATATTATTGATTTAAGATTCAACAGATAAGAATTAATATATAAATGGTTAAGTCAAGATACGAGAGATGTGATTTAATACCGCTAAGTTAATTCTGTGATTGTAATACCTTGCAAAAGCCCTTTATAATAAGGATAATTTATGCATTGATAGTTGATAGTTGTTTTTCATCCCAAAGTATTATTTATTGGTGAACCTATGCCCTAAGCTTTTATTTATTTGATATTCTCTTAGTCTTATTTGCTTAGTTTTATTAGTTCCCTTAGATTAATTTACATAAAATCATATTCGTTACTTGATAATTTAGATTATAATAATTTATTACAAAGAAAAGACAATTGTTTCCTTGTAGATTTGACCCTACGGCCCTATCTATTTTAGTTAGTGGTTTTAGGAATTACTTTTGATTAGGTGATACGACTATAGCCTGTAAAAAATTAATTTAGTGTCGTTGTCGGGGAGACGATTTTATTTTTTTCTGATTATTTTTTGTAGTCTAGATCATTTTCTCTTGTTGGGACAGTTTCTAATATTTGTTTGTTTAGTTTTGTGTTTGCCCAGGGGTTCTAGATCAGGTTACATTCCTTTCGATCTTGAAATCGAACGTTCTTTGCATAGACATAAGAATTTTTACAAACGAGTACGAGATAGTTTCGGAGGTGACATACCTTTGGAACCCGCATCTGATTATACTCATCCTAGCGACTCAAGTTCATTTTGTGTTTGCCCAGGGGTTCTAGATCAGGTTACATTCCTTTTGATCTTGAAATCGAACGTTCTTTACATAGACATAACAATTTTTACAGACAAGTACGAGATAGTTTTGGAGGTAACATACCTTTGGAACCCGCATCTGATTATACTCATCCTAGCGACTCAAGTTCATTTATAGAACAAGAATCTCGCAAGCTTATTAGCGATAATTCTATGCTCCACGTTTGTATGTCTACATAACAACTACCTGCAACAAATTGAATCTTGTTTGTATGTCAATTGGGTTGCAATTAAAACATATCGCTATAAGAATCGAGTATAAGTCAATACGTATGACATTAATGACTCTAGGGGTGTACACAAACTGGCCCGGAGGACCTGAAAACCGACCGGAACTGGACGTGTTTGGACCAGACCGGAACCGGACCAGTAGATTCAGGTCCGGTCTCGGTCCTTGAAAAACAAGGATTTCGGGTTTTCGGTCCGGTCCGGTCCGGGTAAAACTCGAAATATTCCGAGTTAGACCAGAAAACCTGAACAGCTTTAATTTTTTTTAAAAATAAAAAAATTAGTTCTCAGCCAATATATAGATAAACTATCCCTAATGAAACCATTCCCATTTTCACATAGTCACCCAACTCAACTTTCATTCTTATTGCCTAATTTTCCCATCTTTCTCACCCACACTAGCTCTCAATAATCTAATTAATAATAACACCCCCAAAGTCAAATATTGCTATTTTATTATTCTAATTAATGATTTCAATCAAGGTTAAATACGGGAATTGAAAATCAACAAAATATTTAATCAATCTTAGGAAAAAAAATTTATAGGAGTAAAAATTAATGTTCTGATTTGAAAAATATAGATATCATTGTTGCAAAATAAACTTTGAATATTGCCTCAAAAAAAAAAAAAAAAAAAAAAAAAAAAAGCCTTTGAATAAATCATGTGATCTAAATAAATTTTTGATAAATTATGCTTATCTCTATTATATAAGGAAAGAGGGGAGGGGGAGTAAAAAGTTGATGACCAGCTTCTAAACTACCCATAATGCCCCTTAAATTCAAATAATGCTAATTTAATTTAATATTCCATATAAGGAATTCAATAAAACTTTAGTAAGGAATTTGAAAATAAAGAAAATATTCAATGAATAGCAATATATATTAAAAAAAAAAATAGGAAGGAAATTTATGGGATAGTATAAAACAAGTTTTATCCTGTACAAATGCACGGATTCATATAATAAAAGTGACGTGGGGAAAACTAGGTCGTTAAACTAATCATCCCTACGGTCAAACAAATTTATAATCACTCAACTACCTAAATACAAGTATAGAGGTAAGTCAAGGGTCAAACCACTAGGAACGGTTATGTTCAAGTATTTCTAATTTACGCCTAAGCTAGGTCGAAGTCTAAGGTGAAAGGTAGTGCTATTCTACTTCCTAAACCAAGCAAACAAATGAAACACTAGGGAGTGGGGATCAACATGCATTCATGATAATCAAGCTAATTAGGGAGTCAAGCAATCCAAGCAATGCAAAGACAAATAGTAGGAGCAGTTAGGAGCATTCAACTAATCATCTTCATACTTTCTAACATAGATTTCTCTAGTGTTAAACAATAGGAAGAAACATAATCAAATACTCAACCAATTATGATCAAATCAATATCAAGTGGCCATGTCAATCAATTCAATCATGCAATCAATGCTAGCAATGATGGTTAGCTATTCCAATCAACTAAGCAACATGCAAACCTCTATGAATCAATTTAATCACAACACGAGAACAACTAAAATTCCCAAATCAACCTCAATTCATCAATCACACATGTTTACCCAAACCCTAGCAAGTAAACTACTCAAGAAACATCATCATCAAATTTACTATCAACTATAGAGAACAAGAATCAACAAAATATCAAGAACAATTACTCTAATCAAACATCAAATATCAAAATCAAACCAAACAAACATCAAATTAAACAAAGCAATTGAATGAGATAGAGTTTAGAAATGCTCATTGATAATTAGGAAGATCTCCAACACAATTGTCACACTTGCATCTTCAATCTCTCAATCACCATTGAAATTCTTCACTCTCTCTCTAAAACTACTTCTAAACTAGCCTAATCTAGAGAGAGAAGCTCTCAACCTATGAGAGAGAAAACTATTCTAAAACTAAAGAATTACATGAATGAAGAATAAAGGAAACAAAAAAATTTATAAACAAAAGGAGAAAAGAATCTTAAAAATCGTAAAAGACCCGGAAACCCGCGCCCGCGGAGAAATCGATCGCGCCCGCGGAGGGGAACGGACACCCCGATAGCCGCGCCCGCGGCCCAAGCCCGCGCCTGCGGGGCCAAGGCCCGCGCCCTCGGGGAGCCCTCGGGACAACCGCGGGTGCTTACTGCCCAAATACGGCAGTTTTGGAGCAGCAGCAACCCCGCTCCCGCGGCAGTTTTCCTGGGCCAACTTCAGAAGGCTGTAACTTCCGATCTAAGAATCGTATGAAGGTGTGCGACCTATCATTGGAAAGCTCTTCAAGTCTAGTTTCTAACCCATTTTGAATCACTGTACTCCGATCTGTAGAACTTGAGATATGACTAAAACAATGCACAAAGGTCCTATTTGATACTTTGCAATCCTTCGTTTTCCTTTGTTTCAAACTCAAATTTAATTCCGAAAAGTGCATATTGATCCTAGTGGGTGCTATTTTCAATTCCCATGCATATAGCCCGCGACGTACCTACAAAACAAGACAAAGAAACGGAGAAGCAAGAGAAATAGCCGAGAAATGAATAAAATGAAAAGAAAACCATTAAAAGCATGCATTTCTCTAAACTAACACAAAAACAAGCGAATCGAGCATTATTCTCTAAAAACACGACATAAAAGACTACAAAGGAGCATAGAAATATAAAGAAAACATAGCCTAAAGGTGCCATAAATGGCACGGATCAAATTCCCCCAAGCTAAACTTTTGCTCGTCCTCGAGCAAATCAAAATCCAACCCAAGGGAAAAATGATGACATTATTCAAGCAAAAAAAGAAACAAGAGAACTAGAGAAGAAGGGAATATACACTAACTCACTTTCGTAGGAATCACGGTCAATTTTAGCAACTAAAGACAAGCCATTTAAACCTCTAGATCGCCCTAGAGGACGAGTGATGCTCTCGTAAGGGTATCCTAAGAGTTTACCCATAACTCTCATAATAATACAAACAAGGCAAAGCATGAAAAAGAAAACAAAATACAAGAAAAGCAAACAAATGTTCATGAAAGGACTTTTGCAAATGTACAAGCACAAGTGGATGCAAATCTTTCTTCTAAACAAGTAAGGGAGTGCACGCTATAAGATACATAAGGTTGATTGAAACACAAATATGCTAAGCATAGGAACTAGTTATCACACTCCACTTTCATCCCAAACAGTCTTACCGCGTTCCCCCTACTAATCTCATATCTCCCCTTAGTGAGCATCTCATAGATTCCGCGAAGGAACCGGAAAAAGATCAAATTTTTGGGCTACTCGACATCTTGACTTCGCATCCCCTTTCCTTAGGCAATGACCCATGATTCCCTCCCCCAAATAGTGACTCAACTTTCTAGGTCGAAAGGTCTTTCCCCAAGGTTGTAACGTAAGGCATAAAGGGTGAAGGTAGGCTAAAATTTTTAAAATTTGGCGGTTTTCCTAAAAAGTGAAGCAAAAAGGTGATCAATCCTTAACAACACGATCAAGAAATCACCAAACAAAAGCAACACCCCCAAGCTTATTTGAAGCTATACTCACAAGAAATACATACAAAAAGCGTAAACGCTTCTCCCCCAAGCTTAAATGAAGCATTGTCCTCAATGCTTAGAAGGAGAAAAGAATACATCAAAATATTTTTGAATTTTCACTTTTTTCAATTTTTTTTTCTTTTTTTTTTACTTAAACTTGCAATGTCCTCGCCTTTTGCTAAATTCGGACGGCTTTTTCTATAATGCAATTTATTAGTCCATGCCTTTTATGATTAAGGACGGCTTTTACTCAAACACTTGCCATTATTCACAAAGAAAACTTAACACAATCTTGCACTCATAAAAACCAAACATCCAACTTATCCAACACAAACTCCATCATACATGATCAATTTGCTTCACAAAAAACCAAGAATAGAAAGAAAATGAAACAAAAGGCCAAAGAACTAAAGATGTGGCTTGAAAAGAAGGAAATAGGCTCAAATGGTTGCAAGAAGGCAAATGGAAACCCAAAAACAAATATGAAATAAACTAACCTAAAAATGAAAAATACCACCCCGAAAAAGGTTCCTTTGTCCTCCTTAGATAGCTCGGTCTCGGGTTTAAGAATCATACATCAAGCTTTATAGATTAGGCTTGCAAAGTCAAGGATCCATGCCGCTCATGCAAGAATATGATGAAAGCTTGAACAAATATAAATCTCACATGGTTGTAGCAAAAACTCACTAAGGTTGTCAAATCGAATAAAGGGAGCAACTACCAAACATGCCACAAACAAGTAGAATCCGGCTTCATGATCCCCCTAGTTCTAGACAACTACCTTAGCATGCTTTATCCTAGAATAAACCAAACGTAATCTCAAACCGTGCACACCACTACCATTTAGGAAGAAAAGCATTCGATTATACAAGTCCAAATGTTATTATGTCCAAAGCAAGAACAAAACAAAACACATTGCAAATTTTCCTTGATAGAAACAAAAATCTTTTTGGAGTTTTTCAAAATATAAGAAACATGGAAAAGCATATACAAAGGTGCATAGCATACATGAATCAACATCCCACCAAACATGATAGAATACCCTCCCCCAAGCTTGAATGAGACATTACACTCAAACATAAATCAAACAATCCAAGGGAGGGGAAAAACAAGGTGATCAATCCAATCAAACCATCATATGTCTAACAAGTCATCATTCACTAGAGAGAGAGCAAGGAAGGATATTACCGGATATTAGGTGGGTGTAAAAACCCGCAAATTACCCAATTTTACCCTTTCAAGGCTAACAACCTCTAGTATTGAATTTGCCTTCCTTATGCTAGCAAAAATAGGAGTCAACCTTCCTTGATTCTTGATCCATATTGAAGCACCAAAGTATATCAAGTCATGTACCTAGCAAAAGGCACACAAACATTTCCATGAGATTAAATCTATTCTAAAAAGAAAATAAAATGAAAGAAATAAAACACGGGTTACTTCCCGAGAAAGGCTTGCTTAAGGTCCAAGCATGACCGCTCTAGAAAATAATAATTCAACGCACGCAAGAGCTTGTCAAATGTACTACTACACATTTCATATGATAGAAGGTAGGCAAATGACGGGATAAAAACGTGCAACAAGATCGTTGCACGCAAGTGAGAAGGGAGATGCCAAAAGAAAGAAGAAGAGGGATGAAAAAGAAAAACAAGAAAATAAGAAGAAGAAGAAGAAGAAGAAGAAGAAGAAGAAGAAGAAGAAGAAGAAGAAGAAGAAGAAGAAGAAGAAGAAGAAGAAGGGGGAATAAAAGAATGGAAAGAAAAAGAAAAAGGCAAATCCTCCTCACTAGAATATTTTTGGGTGACAATATCACCCCTTTCCTCAATCGGGGACAAATGAGCCACATAAAAACCATCATAGACAAGAGGGTCCCCAATAGGCTCATTAACAAAGGAAGGGAGGGACATAGGAGTGTAGGGGATATGGTTGAAATTCCTTGAAAAAGGGACATGCGAGGAGGGAATAGGAGCTATGGTCTCGCAAATGAACTCTTTCTCACCACCATACCTCAAATCACCAATAAGAGCATGGAAATCAATCATAGAATCCTCAAAAGAAGAACACTCATGATCACCATCCCCCTCAAACATCCAACTCTCAAGAGGAACCACATAATCTCCCCCACTACATTCATGGACAACAACTCCCTCAACTTCCTTAAAGCCCAAAGTCTCAAAACAATGCATGAATGGATGCAAATTAATTTCAAAATCGTCTCTCTCCCATGAAGCATTCTCAATGAACTCACTTAGAAGGCTATGGGTTTTCATTTGACACTCAATAAACAAATTGGACATAACCTCAAATGAATCCAAATACTCATGGATAGAAGTGTCACATTCATGCACATGAGACTCATCAAGATGGGAAAGAGGGTTGGGATTATCAAATTCAACACTCTCTTCATTCTCAACTCCTTCACCATCTCTCAAATGCTCATCAAAGGGATCCTCACACTCTCTTGGTTGCTCAAAATCATCATCATCATCATCCTCAACACACACACTAAATTGGGATTTTTCACAAATAAGCATCAAGGATGACATTTGGCCTTCTAACTCTTCTTTTCTTCTCTTTCCCTCCTCAAGACGCTCCTCATTCTTTTTCATTATCTCTAATTGACCTCTTATAGAATTAAGAATCATCTCCTTACTAGGCCCAAACTCATTATCAAGCTCAATGTGCCTAATTTGAGATTCAAATATATCAACAAGAGATTCAAAAGATGTAGAAGGTTGAGGCTCAACAAGAGGAGAAGAAATACAACCAAGATTGGAAGAATCAACATTATGATCATGAGCATATACATCACATTGGGGAGTGGGGGCAAAATCAAGAACATGAGATTCATCATTAAGGGAATGAAGCACATCACAAGAAGGCATAGTAAATAATGAAGAATATTGAAACACACCATTAGCATCAACTTGAGCATGTACTTCATCATCATGAACAAAAGGGGAAATAGAGTTGAAATCATGTATTCTAGGTTCACCAATAGGATCATGTGACAAATCATGGGAATTCATGCTAATATTAGAAGAATCAACACATTGCATATCAATATTAGGATCATGATTACCCCTACTATAGACATTCCTAGCAAACCAAACATAAAAATCCCAAGAATCATCAATAGACAATGCTCTAAATTCACCATTATGCATGCATTCAACTTCATCCCTAGTTTGCTCATTCAAACCAAAATAACAAATCTCACAAGCCTCCCAAAGACTACAACAATTATAATAAAGAAATCCCTCTAGTCTATTAAAATATTCACAAAAAGGCTCATTGTCAAATTGAGGAAATGAGAGACATGCCATTTTATATAAAGCAAACAAAAGAAATCAAATAAAAGAAAAGTATAAACAAAGACCTAGACTCAAGCAATCAAAAACACTCAAACATAGACATCGTTCCCCGGCAACGGCGCCATTTTGACGTGGGGAAAGCTAGGTCGTTAAACTAATCATCCCTACGGTCAAACAAATTTATAATCACTCAACTACCTAAATACAAGTATAGAGGTAAGTCAAGGGTCAAACCACTAGGAACGGTTATGTTCAAGTATTTCTAATTTACGCCTAAGCTAGGTCGAAGTCTAAGGTGAAAGGTAGTGCTATTCTACTTCCTAAACCAAGCAAACAAATGAAACACTAGGGAGTGGGGATCAACATGCATTCATGATAATCAAGCTAATTAGGGAGTCAAGCAATCCAAGCAATGCAAAGACAAATAGTAGGAGCAGTTAGGAGCATTCAACTAATCATCTTCATACTTTCTAACATAGATTTCTCTAGTGTTAAACAATAGGAAGATACATAATCAAATACTCAACCAATTATGATCAAATCAATATCAAGTGGCCATGTCAATCAATTCAATCATGCAATCAATGCTAGCAATGATGGTTAGCTATTCCAATCAACTAAGCAACATGCAAACCTCTATGAATCAATTTAATCACAACACAAGAACAACTAAAATTCCCAAATCAACCTCAATTCATCAATCACACATGTTTACCCAAACCCTAGCAAGTAAACTACTCAAGAAACATTATCATCAAATCTACTATCAACTATAGAGAACAAGAATCAACAAAATATCAAGAACAATTACTCTAATCAAACATCAAATATCAAAATCAAACCAAACAAACATCAAATTAAACAAAGCAATTGAATGAGATAGAGTTTAGAAATGCTCATTGATAATTAGGAAGATCTCCAACACAATTGTCACACTTGCATCTTCAATCTCTCAATCACCATTGAAATTCTTCACTTTCTCTCTCTAAAACTACTTCTAAACTAGCCTAATCTAGAGAGAGAAGCTCTCAACCTAAGAGAGAGAAAACTATTCTAAAACAAAAGAATTACATGAATGAATAATAAAGGAAACCAAAAACTATATAAACAAAAGGAGAAAAGAAGCTTAAAAATCGTAAAAGACACGGAAACCCGCGCCCGCGGAGAAATCGGTCGCGCCCGCGGAGGGGAACGGACACCCCGATAGCCGCGCCCGCGGCCCAAGCCCGCGCCCTCGGGACAACCGCGGGTGCTTACTGCCCAAATACGGCAGTTTTGGAGCAGCAGCAACCCCGCGCCCACGGGTACTGTAGCCCGCGCCCGCGGCAGTTTTCCTGGGCCAACTTCAGAAGGCTGTAACTTCCGATCTAAGAATCATATGAAGACGTGCGACCTATCATTGGAAAGCTCTTCAAGTCTAGTTTCCAACCCATTTTGAATCACTCTACTCCGATCTGTAGAACTTGAGATATGACTAAAACAATGCACAAAGGTCCTATTTGATACTTTGCAATCCTTCGTTTTCCTTTGTTTCAAACTCAAATTCAATTCCGAAAAGTGCATATTGATCCTAGTGGGTGCTATTTTCAATTCCCATGCATATAGCCCGTGACGTACCTACAAAACAAGACAAAGAAACGGAGAAGCAAGAGAAATAGCCGAGAAATGAATAAAATGATAAGAAAACCATTAAAAGCATGCATTTCTCTAAACTAACACAAAAACACGCGAATCGAGCATTATTCTCTAAAAACACGACATAAAAGACTACAAAGGAGCATAGAAATATAAAGAAAACATAGCCTAAAGGTGCCATAAATGGCACGGACCAAAAAGTCAATTAAAATAGAGTTAGTTTAATTGAACTGAATTATATATAATTTTTTTTTTTTTTGAAATTTGAATTCATTTAATGGATACCCTTAAAATTCTCCTGTTAAATACATTATTTAAAATATTTCATAAATTATTATAAGTTTTTTATTATTAAATTTTTTATCATGTTATTTTTTAAGGGAAAAAAAGAGAGAAATTTATAAAATAAAAAAAATAAAATAAAAAGTAAAAATATTTAGACGGGAAAATTTTTGTTGTGAATGTGACATGTATACCATTGAAATAAACCTAGCCTCCTTTTGTTCTCTTCTCTCTCCTAAACTCTAGTCTCCATTATTAATTTTGAAGGGGCTTTCATCGGATTCACCAGTAGAAAGCCCCAATCTTTATTTCTTTTATGTTTTATTTGTTTTTTGGATTATAATAATGTCTCCCTCGAATGAAAGGGTTTATCTTCTTCGAAAAACATGGTTTTTTTTATCTCCTTCAAAAGAAAAGGTTTTTCGAACTCATTCGAAAGACAAGGTTTTATTTGCGCTTTATGGGGTCTCTCACTATGCGGGGCTACGATTGATTATGGCTCGAATTTGGGTTACGAAATTAGCACAAGAATTTTCTTTATCATAAAATTATGAAGCGGCAACAGATCTACTCAAAAAGTTGTATGAGACAACGAATCGAAAATGTGTCGAAGTGTTATATTTATGTATTTGGATTCTTAGCCTTTCCCTGATTAATTCTTGTTTAATTTTGTTAAATCTGTTTTCATTATCGTTAATTGTCCATTGTAGATGAGTATCACTTTATTTAATGATATTAATATCTTTTAGGACTTCTTTAAAAAAAAAAAAATCCTTACTCCGTGGTTATGTTATTTAAGTTATTTTCTGGAATAGAATATATAAATAATTGTCTCCATTATATTGGATCATTTGACGTTGAATGTTTGAAGTTAGTAAATTTCTTATAATTTTCATTTTTTATTTTTCTAAGTATTAAATTATTTTCCATTTTTATTTTGCTAAGTATTCTGTATTTTTTTTTTTTTTTTAAATTCGGTTGAAATTTTCTTAAATGTGACAACCTTTCTTAAATGTTAATCACTTTCCGTTTTCATCCGTTTATTTAAATTGTACTCACTTTAACTTTATTCCTTTTATGACAACCTTCTTTTATTCATTTTTCATTACCTCACTTTGTGTGCCTAATTTTATTAAATAAATCTATTACTTCCTCTGTTTTTTTTTTTGGATCACTTTTCCTTTTATGGATTTTTTTTTTTATTTAAATGTGTAACACCCCCAAATCTCCCTCTACGGAAATACTAGTATAATACATATAATTGTACCGTAGAGATAGACTTAGGTGTATTACCACAGCGTGATTACGCAAGGCTACTCAAACTTACTAAACAAAACCAATACTTTGCAGCGAAAAACTTCAATACTCTTCTCTTATTAATAATAGACTTATAAATAGTAACCATTGTCATGAGTACTCAAAATAAAGACAAGACCAACATTCCTAAACTAGGTGAAGCAAATTCCTGGACTCCCATATGCTCATTCATGACTCCACCTGAAAATAGTCAACACTGCTTACCATTATGGTAAACAGGGCGAACCAAAACAAATAAAAAATACGGATTAGCAAATTATGCTAAGTACGATAAGTGCAAGATAATGTAAACTCAATTTATTTGCAAACATGCTTTAAAAATCAATTCCAATAATTAATCCAATAAATTCAAAACTCATTATTCCAAAACCGATTCCAATGATTCAATATTCAAAATAATAGTTAATAAAACCAATTCCTTTATTAAGAACCAATTTCTTTAAATCCAATTCCTCATCCAAGTGTGCACACCCCCCAAGCTAGTCTCCTTATATTACAAGGCTATTCTTGAGGAAAGACCCGGTCATACAAAGTCCAAGGCCTTATTAATAAATCAAATCCGTATAGTGGGATTACCAACATGCTTATAAAGCATTAATAATAATAATTCAATGGTTCAATAAATCCTTTTAATATCCAATAAATTCCAATATAATTCAAACTCCTTTTTAATAATTCCACATACTTTGAAAATCAAAACCTTTTAAATAGATACTTGAGAATAAAATCTCATATTAATAACTTTTCAAAATCAATAACTTTTCCTTGAAAAACTTTTTATTAAATTCAACAAACCTTTTAAAATCAATTCCTTTATTTAAACACGATAAGTAATTCAAACCATTCAAACATGATTTAAAAATCAATCATTCAAAATACTTTTATTAAAATCAATACCTTCAAACATAATTTATTTTAAAATCATAATTCAAATCAATTTAATTCAATCACCAATCAAATCATGTAAAACATGTTATTCAAACCAATCACTTTCAAAGGTCTCTAGCCACCTAGACGTACCTTGATCCTTGCTAGAAAAATCACACAAAAAGAACCTCAAGAACCTTGATTCCGAATATCAATCAACACTTCGCACTTTCAAAGTTCAATCACGAATACACCTTGCAAATAACATAACCATAAGGTTATCACAACATAAACTCAAATCTAATGTGCATGGACTATAAAACTCTTTTAAAATAATACTTAAATATAAAATTATAGCTTTGAAATAGGTATTTGTATTTTAGAAAACTAACCATGAAGAAAATAAAGGAATAGGATTAAAAAGAATTGAATTTTCGTAGGAAAGAATAGACAGAACTTGCAGAGGTCATAACTCCTTCAATATAACTCCGAATTGGGTGATTATTGAGCCTAACCTCAAGGATCTTTTGAGAGGAACAATCTTCTATGAAACATCAATACCCCAAAAACTGAGCAGAAGTGCCCGAAAATTGGCTTCAAAGATAAACGGGATGATTTGTGTAAAAGGAGGAGAAGAAAAGAAGAGAATTGGTGTAAAGAATGTGAGAGGTATGGAGGGGTATTTATAGGCTAGCTCATGCAAGAATTATAGCAAGAGAATGTGGGAAGAATTATGGCAAGTAGGGTTTAAGGGATTACTTGGAGAAGTGAATAAAAGAATTAAGGAAAGTTTTGATATTAAAGAGATTGTGTATAATTGAATATGGAAGGTATGTATGTCATGAAAAATATTAAGGAAATTGAAATTACTTGGGGAATAATTAAGAAGAATGAATGGCAAGAAAATATGATGATTGGATATTAAAAAGATGGAGAATTAGAATTAAGGAAAATAAGAGATTTTGGGAGATAATTAAAAATATAATTTACCAAAATAATTCACCCAAAAATCCATCATGGTGGCTTTAGATATTTAGGGAATTAATTTGATAGTTTTATGGAATTAAAAATAATTGTGTAAATAATATTTATTGTATAAAATAATCAATTAATAAAATTCCAATTATTCACTAAATAAAATAACTAAGAAAATAAGATTTTCTACACATAGAAAATCCGAAAATCATAGTTAATAATTTAGGAATTTTTGGCCCTTTTAAATAAATAATAAAATATAATTTTGTTTAATTAAAATATCCGAAATATATATAAATAATCCGATTTTTAAAATAAAATAAATGGATAATAAATCTTATCTAAAATCAAAAAAATAATAATTAAGTTTTAAAATAATTTAGGCGCCGAAATTCAAATATCATTTTGGCTCCAAAATTCAATAGTAAAATAAATTACTAAAATACCCTTTTTAAGAGAATACTAATTAGAAAATAAGTTTTTAAAATACGGGGTATTACAAAATGCATCACTTTTATATTTGGTAACTTTATACTATATTTTATCATTTCTCTCTCTTACTTTAAACCCCACTCAAATTATTTTATCATTTCTATCTCTTTCATGGTCCTCACTTAAATAATAAAAATATATATCCTCTCTCACATACTTTCTCTTTCATGGTCCCCATCATAATATTATATTACTCTCCTAAAACTTTGTGTACTACCAAGTGATGCAAATAAAAAAAAAAAACGGAGGGAGTACTCTCTAGTCTCTATCTCTCTCCTGTTTAAAGCAAAAGTGCCCATATACTTGGTTCCCATTTTCACTTTTCCTTGACATGCGTTGCTACAATAATTGAGTAACACTCATCAAAATGGAGGAGTATTATTTAATAATACTAAGTGAATAAGAGCAAAACAAGGCTCAACAGGTGTCAGCAAGGTAGAGTATATTTCAATAGAGTAGAGCAAAAAAATACAGCTCAAAAGAACAGGGTCTAATACGTGTGTCATTATTCATGTAAAAATAAAATTGTAAAGACAAAATTAAATAAATATGGCTAAGATGATACATCAACACATTACCATTACCAATTAGTGTAATCCATATGCATGCATCATAGAGTTTGGGTAACAATTGATTTTTGGACATGGATGATGCTTCGGATCGTGTTATCATATGAACAACTAATTTATATGTTCTAATACATTAAGGGTATGTTCTCTTTATTTGTATTTATAACTTATCCGATATTAATTCTAAGATCAGACCTATAACCTTGTCGCTTACATTTTAAAGATGAATAGAGCACACCCTAAATTCATGATTGAATATCCCTTTTTCTTATACTTCTTTGTAAACAATAACATGTCATCTCTATGGTTAGTCTCTTAAACCTTGATATCATTTGTTGAATCTCATAGAGACCATATATATTATGAGCATCATGTGGAACAAAAACTTTCTTAACTTATTAATATACTGGGTAAACATATTTAATTTTGTGATCCGCAGCTGTCAATATATCCCGTGGTAACTAAAATATCAAAGGATCAAGTAGAGATTCACCAACATATCTTTTAGGAAAATTTAAACCTATATGCATAGATCTAATTATTAGACAACTATGTGACCCGATGAATAGTTGCAATTTATTAACAACGAACATATAAACTTGATTGAAATTTGCCCTACATTATGCACCAAACTACTATTTAGATTTGGTTTGAATTATTCATGAACTCTTCAATTAAAGGTTAGTTGATCAATTTATTAATCATCAATTAAAAGGTACTCAAATATCTAAAATTATCTAAATTTATTGTGAATCTCATAATAAAAAGAGTTGGGATTCGACATTTCCCGAGCTTGTTCGCACGCTCATGCCAAACAAGCAATGACACTATATAATTATTGGATGTTACGAAAGACAACTAGATAAGGGGATGTGTAATGAAACAAATGAATCATCATGAGTTGTATCATTTTAAGTGTGTTGTGCTAATTTTTTTCATTGAGGACAACCTGAATAAGAAAGAGGTATAAGCAGTACTGAGTATAAGTATATGAATGCCAAGAAGACCAATCATAGACCGATATGGCGATATCTAAATAGTCATCACATTCTAGTTCAAGGAACCAAGTCCATGTTTGATCTTATGGATTTTTCTCATGAGTCGGCAAATATATTAGGGTATAAATATTACATTTGACCATATCATCCTAATTCAACGGTTTTTAATGTGCCTTTGCATTAGGGTGTAACTATTACGTTTGATGTAGCTATTGCAACAGTATTGTATGTAGCCGTTGCAATAGCTTTATTTTGGCTGTTACATTTGATAAAAAAAATGTAGTATTTTTAAAAAATTGATTACATTATTATTTTGATACAATATTGTAAGAGTGGAATGAAATGTAAGGTAGTATGGAATGAATTTGCTAGTCAATTTTTGTTGAATTTAGAGGAACATAAACCAAGCAAATAAGATAATGCAAGATACATTAGTGAAAAAACCTTGACTTGAAGGGAATTTAATCTAACTCTCAATTAAATTGGCTAACGACTCTATTACAACTTAATAGTAACTTGATCCCTCTACAAACTCATGCTTGACTAGCTGACAAGGGTGTAGTCCAACAAATATACTTTTTCTTTTAGAGGGTAAGGTAAACAGCCTAATAATCCTCGTATAACACGGGAAGGATCATTAGTATCTACCAGTCTCCTATCATAGAAAAGACTAACAAATATACTTAGCTTATCCTAACATGAATGTTTTAGGGTAAAGTAGATCCATTCTTCCATAAGAATTTAAGTTTGACATAACTTTTAATCCGTTAAAATCTTATGGTTTATGTTGGAATTAACCTTTATTTTTAGGAAAAATGTTGGAATTAACATAGGGTAAACAAAAGTCATTTTTCCGTAATAAGTTCTTATGATGGAAAACATTTGCGTTGCATCCAGGATAATAGTTGCTAATTTACTAACTATTACTCAAAAGTATACTTCTCCAACCACCCAACAAGCTAAAATCAGTGCCATACTTAAAATTAGCTAATAAAATCATTTCAAGTGACATCACATCAACTCAATAACTTGAGTCATATCCCATACACCTAATTAACTCTACCAAGCTTTCCACTCAAAACCTTGCATTTTTAAAAAGTAAACTATATGTGTGAACAAGAATCAAACCCAAATTATTCCCCCAAAATTTTCAAAATTAGTAACATTGAAAAATGAAAATTCAAAAGATTTATTATATGACGTGTAACAACATTCGTTCTCCCCCACACGCATGGGAACAGTCAGTCAAGTACCGTTGGCACGCCTAAGCTGCCTAAGCTAACTAATTAATCTTTGCTTTGATGCTTTCCTTCTTTTCTTCCTCCATTTTTTCGATTCTCTACTCCTAAACCACCTTCTTCTTCCTCTAAATTTCATCAAATTCACTAACTCAACAACTATTTTTCCGATCAGCTGAGTGAACTTCGAGCTCTAACTGCCGATTTCTTTGCCGGATTTTTCGGGGCATCCCTAAATTTTTGTGGGTTATTTTTGGTAAAGATTCCCTCTTACCATTTCTTGCACGTTTTATTAATTATTATTATTGATTTCACCTAATTAATACTTAATACTACTATTGTTTATTGAAGATGTGCAAGAAATTTGAACCCAAGTTGCTGTTATTATTTATATTTGATTTGTATATTTATATATGTTGGATTTTGGGTTTTTTAGGTACCCTTTTTGATTAAATTTATTGGGGATTGGATCTTTTGTGATGTTTGGTTGTTGTTAGATTTAAAAGATTTTCCCTCTATTGATGTAATTGTAGCCGTTAAGTATTTTGTTTGATTTAATTGGTTTAAATGGTGGAAAATTAGCTGTTTAGTTTGTATGATGTTGTGATTATGTTATTCAGCTTCATTTTTTTTATTTTATTTTGCTATTTTTAGAAATTTCTTTGAAATAGTAAGGGGTTATAATATTGAGTTTAATTAGTGAAGATTTAATATTGAGTTAAAGGTTTTTGGATTTGGATAATTGTTTACAGTAGTGGTCCGATTTGATATCAGTTGATGTATGTGAACGGAAAATTAACAGGATGCCTTATCGCGGTATTTTTATGGCACGATCGAAACTACCTGAGAAGAGGTGTTTGGAAATTGGAATGACTTTAATCTGACTTGAAAATAGTTCGCGGTAGGGGTGTTTGTGGGGAGGTTACTTTTATGTTTCATAATGGCTATAATGGAAAAATTATGAGACAACCTTCTTTGGCTGATGACTCCTTGCATCTGAATATTTGAACATATGCATCGAACCATTTCTCTCCTTTGATCTGTCATTAAATATCCATTGAAGACTCATAGTTGTCACTGTTCATTGGTGAAGTGGAAAGTGCTTGTTTTGTGTGTTTTGGTTGATATATGCAGATTAGCAGATATTGGATGTAAATGGAAAGCCATAATTGCCTATGACTAATTCAGTACCATGATTGATCTTTGTATAATCTAAATTTATTCTCTTGGCAGGTATTATTAGCATGTGAATGATTTAGAAATCTATATCTATCTATACTTAGTATTTAAAAACTCAAACCAAAAAAACATATGTCATCATTCTATAAAACTTTCCTTTTTTTTTTTTCAACCCAATGTGCCACATGTCGTCTTACATGTTTAATTTTTAATTACACTATTTTTCTTCACTCTTTCATTAAACACTTCATCTTCATCTCCCCTCCTCAATTCAACCTTTTTATTTTCTCTCTTTAATTTTAGTCCCTCCACCTTCTTTCTATCAAGCCTCATTTTGAATTAAAGTCCCAAAATTTTTATTTCTTTAATTATGTTTTCAGTTACACATTACACCCATAATTATTTATTGGTATTTCTTCACTCATCTTTCAATGCAATTTTCTATGAACAACCCGTGCATTGCACGGGTCAGAAGGCTAGTTATTTATAAAAAGCTCTTCATTCTCTTGTATGGCAAGTTAAATGAGGCTTAAATTCCGGAGCAGTTACAAGTTGGGTGGTCTTTAAAAAGTGAATGATAGTTGATAAAGTAACAGATTTCTGTAGCTAGTTTCTTTCAAGGTATCTACTGAAATGTCATTCTGACATTAATAGTAAGAATTATGGACATTATGGTGGATTTAACGTGGTTACTTGTAAAGACTCTATAGAGAATTAATTATATTGCACGATTGAGTCTAATTAGGGGTATGATAGATTTAGTTGGACTAACATGGCTGGTATAACCAAACTTGTTGAAGTCTCGCTTTAGTTTAATAGTCATACTGTGTTACCTGCACTCTTCATTTCACCTCAAGTACCCGTGTCAGACCCTCGACCCTCAGCCATGGGTTGGATGCTAGACACTTCATTTTAGTTCAGAATCATAAACAAATTCACAAAATAGCTGAGTCGGACACGTGGAAACGTACTCGTGTCGAACATGGGTACCCAAGTCCAGCTAAAATAATCATAACCCAACATTGAAAACTTGGAATGTAGCTTAGTTTACCATCACAGTTTAGTCATAACAATATAATTGGTTTTAAAATAGCAACACTCAGCTTATAAGTAGTAGAATTTGTAATTGGTGAAACACTGAGTCTTTAGTCAGTTTATATAACTCTGGAACATATTTCAAATTGACTTTAGCTCCTTATTCTGGAGGTGTATCCATATCTAGGTTTTCTATCTTTACCCATGATGCTTTGATGAAGGCTATGTTCTCTTCACCTTATCAAAGGTGTTCTGAGATGACTTTTTTTAGGTTTTAAGATTGTCTAGTCTGAATTTATTTTATTTTAGTCTTATTTTATGTTTGAATAGTTTTCCTTATAATTTGGTCTGATTTTCTTGTCCGGTCTCGTTTGATGCTAACATGATTAAGTAATAAGAATAAAGTGAAAAGAACAAAACCGAAATCTTCCTTCATATACCCTTTGTACTGTGTTGTTTCATCTTCATGTATCTGCTATATCAACTATCGATTTATCATGTGTGCTCCTTACCAATGATTCATATTTAAGTACAGTGTTCTGCTTCTTTAGCTCGACAATAACATTTCCAATGCGTTAATCCTAGAAGGGTAGGGTTGGCTTTTATTGTGCAAGCTGAGTTGTTGAATGTAAACAGATGGAAAATAAATGGGTTAAGAGTGATATTATATTGTTTTGGGTTGTAGAATATTCTTGACAGTGAATAGCTTTAACTAAGCTTGATAGGAGAAAGTCCTTGAGGGTTTTGCATTATTACTTGCTTTGCTTTGCATACCCATCCTTTACTTTTATGTGTGGCACACCCCTTCCTCTTGACCCAGTCAGTGGCTATTGCCTCAGGCATACCCTTGTTATATCTGTACTCATGTACTTCCTTTTTTAGCTGCTGTTTTCATTTCTTTTCTAGTAGGTTTCCATGTAGATGTTGTTCTCTTCAGGTTCTTCATTTTTTTTTTCTATTGTCTTTCTCCTTTTCCTTTTTTGATTAAGTGCTTTGCTTGGTTAGATGGAATCTTATTCTTCTTATCCCCTATTGTCTCCACTACCCTTTTGTTGTTGATTGGACTGCCAAAGTAGATAGAGTTACAGCTTTAGAAATTGAGAAATGAGAGCCTTAATCTTCTAGCTTTACTTGGTGCATAGTGTTCAACTTGGGTTTTTGTGGAAGTTGTCTGTGATATTGTTGATCTTTGAGTCAAATTGTTTACTTGTGCTTCTCTGTAACTTTAATTTTGATGGTAAGGGGCGCATGATGAGGAAGTTGAAGGGGGAAAAAGTCTCTGTAATTTATTATTGAATTTATAATTGTTATGTTCTATGCTTACATGACATGTTTACATTTGGACATGCAGATCTTGAGATCTCATTGAGATGCCAAACTCGTTGGAGTTAGCTAAGCATGAGACAGATGCTGGACCTGCTATAAGAGAAGACAGTGAATATGTAAGTCTGGTGACATCTGATTTAACTAAGAGGACTGAAGCTGGGGTCTTACATTCCCAAGCTAAAGTCAGATCGAAGTCCTTAAGCTGGTGGATCAAAGCCTTGATATTATTCAGTACTTCTGTAGCATGTGTGCTTGTATTATTAAAATGGGGAGTTCCTTTTGTTTTTGAGAAGGTATGTCCTGTTCATTTTCTTTCAAAATTTCCCTAAAACTGTGCGTTTATGTTCTCTTTTTCTTTTTAAATTGATTTATGTTTATTTTTGGCGTAAAGCACATGAGAAACAAGGATCATAAAGTATTTTATAATGACCTAGCCATCCAAAAAGTTGTTTTCTCTTTGCAAATGTAAAAGTAGGACAGAGTGCAGGTTAGACTTGAGAGCATTTATTGCTGCACTTTTCATTAATTGCCAACATTTGCCACCCATGCACGTAAAAGTAAACTTGTGTGGAATCATGATTTTATAGAAATGAAATAGGAATAGCTTGAAGTATTACCCAACCAGAAATGTCTTGAAAGTCATGAAATCAATGTCAGGATATAATTACATGAGCTACATACCAATTAAATAAATAAATAAAAGCATCACATCATGTATCCCTCCCCCTCCGCCCCATTCTTCAACATACAAGGACCTTGATTGTTGCTTCTCTTACACTTTGGTGCTCGCATTGCATATATTTAGTTAATTATATCTGAAATTGTCTATACTTTTAGTTGCTTTAAAAATGGATGCAAAGAAAAACTAAATCCTACTATAATGATATTAAATTCTATCAAAAATGTACCTATCAATTTTAATTTATAAATACTTTGTTGCTCTTGTTAATGGAGATTATCATGAGCAGATCCTCGGAAATTGTCATTTTGACATGCATGTTTTACGTCAAATCTCTGAGTGAATGTTTAATAAGTTCCTGGATGACAAAGTTTAGCATATTCCAGGGATTGTTGTCTTAAGATATAACAACCTATGACATACAAATAAATATGAGATCCCATATGATGGTGAATGATCCCCAGAGTGGACCTGGCTAGAGTTCTTACGTAATTAGTATTTTAAATCAAAGTCGTTGTCTCAAAACAGAAAGTTAACTCTTTTTTGCACTGTCTTTGGCGTAGTGTTCTTTGTTTGTTTAACCAGAACTCTCTTGCCTCATGTTTTGGCATCTATTATTGTGCAGGTTCTTCTTCCAATGATGCAATGGGAAGCCACTGCCTTTGGTCGTCCAGTACTTGCTTTGGTGCTTGTTGCTTCTTTGGCAATCTTCCCTGTACTTTTGATCCCTTCCGGACCTTCCATGTGGCTAGCAGGCATGATCTTTGGTTATGGTCTAGGCTTTGTGATAATCATGGTTGGAACAACTATTGGAATGATTCTTCCATATGCAATTGGATTGCTGTTCCGGGATAGAATCCATGTAAGATGCTGAGAACTCGTTATTTTAATAAATTATTGTTCACTCTTCTTTCTTGATCATTAATCATTTATGATTTGTTACTAGCAATGGTTAAATAGATGGCCAGATAAGGCTGCTATGCTGCGATTGGCTGCAGAAGGCAGTTGGTTTCATCAGTTTCGTGTGGTCGCAATCTTTAGGGTTTCACCATTTCCCTATACTATATTCAACTATGCAATTGTGGTGACAAATATGAGATTTTGGCCATATCTGTGGGGATCAATTGCTGGAATGGTGCCAGAAGCTTTTATATACATATACAGGTGAGTTACTGTTTATATAATTGACCATACCCATTCTTTATTTTAAAGTGCGAAAGAGAGGACAAACAAGAAGATGCCTTAGCTTGTTCTGATTGTAAAAGGCGCCATTCTCTTTTTAGTGCTTTTATCTTGGCTCATACAGCAGTTAAATGATTGAATTTTGGTCTGTATATTGATCAACAAAATAATAATTGCAGTGGCCGACTGATAAGGACATTTGCTGATGTCAAGTACGGGAATCATCATCTAACATGGGTGGAGATTGTGTACAATATAATCTCCCTCATCGTTACTATACTCACCATTGTTGCTTTCACTATGTATGCAAAGAGAGCCTTAGATGAACTTAAGATGGCAGATGCTAAGGAAGATCGAGGAGGTTCATCAACCCATGATTTCCGGATACAAATGGACAGTCTTCCGCTCGAGAGACCCAGACATCAAGATCTGACATCTTACAATTCTTAATGTAGGCAGCAAAGATAAGTTTAGCTTTGTAAATAAGAAGTTGCTAAATTGGGGTACAAGGGGATGAAATGTTTGTATATCACAGAATGTATCATCATACGCACATTGTTAACATGAGATAATGCGTCTAATCTTATTCTCATGTGCATTAGTTAGAGTGGCTTTTTTTTTTTTTTGGCCTGTTGATTTAACATAATGGTGCATACTAATTTTTTAATCCAATTTTTCATTACTAGTTTGCAGTTCTCTAAATTTCTGAGAAGTTTATGGTGCTCCATCTGCTTTACGTTCATCAGTTCATCCTAAACAATATTTAACCAGAATAACTTATATCACTCCCTCATTTTGACAAGTGCCATAATTTGACTTTGATTAGTTCCATAATTTAACTTTTACATTATTCACATATATCATTTAGACCAATGTTTGTGCTTTATACATACAAAAATCAAGGAAAATTTGTCAATCATTATCGCACAATATAAAGCCTATTTGGGAATTAAAACCGCAAATTTAAAAACATGTAAATTACTTCTGCAATTTCTTTTTTTTACAAATTTAAACCTCAATTTTTCCAATAATAGCATCATTAACCACCATTAACTCTCATTTACCCCCAATTTACCACCTAAACTACTAAAAAAAAAATCTTTTTAACCCAAGGTTAAATAACCTAAATTTCTCTCTTATGCTTTTTCTTTGACCTCAAACTTTCAACTTCACCATCACCTAAACTACCCTTAACTCTAGTTTACCACCTAAACTACCCAAAAAAAGATATTTTTTCAAACCTAAGGTAAACTAACCTAAATTTCTCTCTTATGCCTTTTCTTTGACCTCTGACTTTCAACTTCACCATCAATTTGAAGAACACTCTTCAAATTGGCATCACTCTTCTGCTTTACTCACGGAATCTAGTTAAGAAATGAACCTTCTTCTTGGATTTTCTTTGGTCCATGACTTCATAATTGATGTCTTCAACCCACACTTGCATTTCCAGCCTAATGAACTTGACTCTCTAAACAGAGGCTTCTTCTTGTACATATTAAAATATTTTCTCATATCAAGTTACATATTATGCCTAGTTAAAAACCCATATTTTAATCAACCAAAATCAAAAGCCATAAACCCTCATAAACCATGCATGCAAAAACCCGGTAATTCAAAAACACTAAAAAAAAAAAGAATTTTTTAGAGGCGAAATAGCTATTAACCTTGTGCAACTGGAGGATAGATGTTAGGACTTAGGGCCTGTTCCAATTTACTGAAAACAATTGAACTGAACTGAACTGATTGGGGCTGAACTGAAGTGAGCTGAATTGAACTGAATAGAGCTGAAATGAATTGTTTATGAGAGAAGGAAATTAGGAATTGAATTTGAACTTAACTGAACTGAAATTAAGCTGAACATAACAAGTCCTTAGTATGAATTTCGAAGGAGGAAGCTTGGATGAATTTGATCAAGGGTGAAGGAGAAAGATCGAACAGAGTGAAAAAGAGGAAAGGGGGGTTTAATTTAATGAGTTAACTGGGTTTTACCTTGGGTTAAAAAAAATATATATATATTTTTGATTAGTTTAGGTGGTCAACTGGGTTAAATGAGGGTTAAGAGTGACTAATGACGTCATTATTGGCCAAAAGTAGGGTTTGTTAGAAATAATATGATTTTGATAAAATACTTGTACTCCCTTCGTCCCATAATATAGTTCTTGTTTTCCTATTTTGGAAACCAAAATGTTGTTCCTGTTTCTATAATTTTGATAGTATATAAATACCATTATACCCTCACTTTTTTTTTTTTAACTTTATTCATTATACTTCCTAATTTACCCTTGAATTTTGCACTTTCTCTCTCTAACTTTTATTTATGATTGTACTTTTCACTTTTATTAATGTTCTTTATCCACTTTCTCCTCCAATTTCTTAAATATTGTGAAAAAATACAAACAAGAACTATATTATGGGACGGATGGAGTAGTAGTAATTTACATGTTCTTTTAATTTGCAGTAGTAATTCCTAAATAGGCTTTATTACGCGACAGTAAATGACATTTTGTTTTAAAATTAAATGTAATTATGTGAGCACTTGTTTAAAACATCTCAATATATAGTTTTCAAATATAATTTTTTTTTATAATTTATAATTATTAATAAGTTATCATTAATCAAAGTTTCGTACTAGTACATGTGCTAGTCAGAATGGGACAATTAAATAAAAAACAGTGAAAGTATAATCTTTCATACTTTATAGAATATTTCACATATTGAATAAAGAGGAATTAAAAAAAAGAGGAAATACAAGTTTATCAATTTGATAAACAAGATATGTTTATCAAATGGCAATTATGTAAATATTTGGTCTTGAAATTTGAGCTTATATAATAAAAAACTCAGTGTAGTACTTATGTACAACTGTCACTCTTCACGGCGTTATTTGACGGAAGTGAAACTCACAAACACCCACTTGTTCAGGAAGAAGGTTAGACCAACTTTAATGGAGATTTCAATGGGGGAAGAAAAGCTCACAAGCAATCGATAAACACCTACCCTTAAGGGTTAACCATACCCTTAATTTCTCCCTTTTATCTTAGGGTTTTCGTTTAATTCGGCGGCGAAGCCGCGGAAAATGGTGGTCGGAAATGGTGGTGGTTTATGGTTGGCGAAATCTCCATATCAGCAACTTGAAGAAGGAGGCAAAGAAGATGAAGGTGGGTGGGGAAGAGACTAAGTCTCCATTGTTGTGCAATAGCTGGAAGTATACGAAGAAGATGAAGATGGGTAACAGCAGCTAGTTAACTGTGATTATCAAATTACATAAACACCCTTCATTTTCAACTGAAAATGACGCTTTTAACCCTTGATAAACTTCAGTTGTTTATCAAAATGATAAACCCGGGCAGCCTCCTTAAAAAAAAATAAAGCAGCTTTATTATATAAGCAAAGCTAAAACTCTTGTTGGTACTTCTTTTCAAAAAAAAAAAAAAAAAAATAAAAAAAAAATAAAATCTTGTTCGTACTAATGAAGTAGCATGTTGGTACAAAATTCACGAATTAGACAAGCAAATCTCCCTTTTCCACCAAGATCTCGATCAATTTGTAGCAAATTATACCTAATTTTGATACAAATGTTCCAGAATGCAAAGAAAAATTGAAGAGAGAGAGAGTAACGAAGAATGAGAAATACAAATTTTGGAATTGCAATTACTTTGTTTGATTTAATCACAGCCGCTCATTTTGTTTCAATCTGACGGTCTAAATTAGTTCCTAGTTTCTATTAGGATTGGTTCTCATTATAACTTGGTCCTATATAGACCTGACAATCTTGACCCAGACCCGAATGACCCGACCCATGATCCGAAATCGACCCGAAAACAATGACCCGAAATTGACCCAAAACCCGAATCAACCCGATCCGAAGTGGAATTGACCCGACCTTGACCCGAAACCCGAAATGACCCGATCCGAAACGACCTCACCCGAGATGACCCGACTCGAAGTTGACCCGAGATCCGAAATGACCCGACCCGAAGTTGACCCGAGACCCGAAGTGACCCGAGACCCGAGACCCGAAGTTGACTCGATACCCAAATTGACCCGACCTGTAACTTGAATTTATTGACCCAAATAGACTCGAAACCCAAAGTGACCCGAACCAAAATTATCTTATACCTTAAATGACCAGGTCTATTTAGAGCTGTCAAAAGTTGACCCGACCCGAAATACCGACCCTAACCCTAACCCGTCTGAACCCGAAAAAAATGGTGACCCGAACCCGACCTAACCCGACCTGAAACCAACCCTAGACCCGAGTTGACCCGAGTATTTGAGACCCGAACCCGACCATGAACCGACCTAAAGAGGACCCGACCCGAATGTGACCCGTAAATTATTGACCTGAACCGAACCCGACTCGAACCCGAGAATGACCCAAACCCGATTTAACCCGTCAAAACCCGAATTCAACCCGACCTGTTACTAACCCGACCCGAGTTCAACCCGACCCGTTCCTTACCCGACTCGAATTTAAACCCGACCTGGTTACAAACCCGACCCGAAATCAACTCGACTTGTTATTGACCCGACCCAAATTCAACCCGACTTGTTATTGACCCGACCCGAATTTATTCTCGACCTATTACTAACCCGAATTTTAGGATTTAGGAATTTTTAGGATAAAAAGAGTACTCCGTATTGACTATTGAGTTTCGGGCTTTTTTTCAATTTATTAACATGGATTCCAATTATAAAACAAAAGTGGCCTTTCTCATCTTACTTGACTTATCTCTTACATAATCCTCGTCAAAGAAAAACTGAACTGGACAGCAGCCAAAAAAAAAAAATTAAACAAAAAAATAAAAAATAAAAAAAAACAAAAGTGGCCTTTTTTTTATTATTATTTTTTTAAAGGGAATTCAAATTTTATTATTCACATGTCTATTTAATATTTTTTTTTTCGGAAATATTTTAAATTACGTAATTTAATTTGGAGTTTTAAATAAATTAAAAAAAATTAAAAAAAATGTAACTGGACCCAATTTGACCGACCTGATATCAAACTTAAACCCTATTAATCCAATATTTGATACCCGAATACGAACATGACCCGACTTGATTATTATAATACGAGAATAAAAAGACTTGAAAAGGACCAATCTAATTATAACTCGAAATTTTTTGACTTGAACCACACCCGAGACCGACTTGGAAATGACCCGACATGATTATAACCCGCAAATTATTGACTTACCAATTTGAACTCGAGAATGACCAGACAAGTTTAAATGACCCAACTTGATTGTAACCCGCAAATTATTAACTAAACCCGACTTGAACCCAAGAATGACCCGACTTGAAAATGACCAGATTATATCCCGCAAGTTTTTGACTTGAACCGAACCCGACCCGAACCCGAGAATGACCCGACTTAATTATAACCCACAAATTATTGACTTGAATAGAGCCCGACTTGATTATGACCCGCAAATTATTGACTTGAACCGAACCCGACTCAAACCCGATAATGACCCGACCTGATTATAACCCGAAAATAATTGACTTGAACCGAACCCGACTCGAACCCGAACACGACCCTAACTCATTTAAACCCGTAAAAACCCGAATTTAACCCGACTTGTTTTTCACCCGACCCGAATGTAACCCGACCTTTTATTGACCCGACCTAAACCCGACCCGAACCCGAAAAGATGTATGACCCCACGTGACCCGACTCAAGCATGACCCAACCCGAACCCGACCCACATAGGTCCTGACATAAACCCGTATTGACCCGACCCGAGATGACCCGACCCACACAAACCCGACTCAAACCCGACCCATTTACCCGAATTGACAGCTCTAGGTCTATTTAAGCTAAAGACTTGACCTGAGCAAACCGACGCAAAATAGAAAAAAACGGCAATCAAACCGACTTAATTTTATTTTAATGTGTAACAGTGTAAGTAATTTACATGTTTTGAGCATAACTTTTCTCGATTTCTTCGGTATTTTATCTGTACAAGTTATTAAAAATTCGTAAAAAGATTGAAATTTAACGACTATTCTACGGAGTTTGTCCATAAGATTAAAAAATTTAACTAAAGCTCGAAATAAAAGTCACAATTCTCACAAGTCTAGAAAAAAAATAGTACAATAATAATGCGTACATAACATAATGTTCAATACCAAATGAAATTACAAAATATTTTATAGTCAAACAATTACTATGTTCCATGAAAAAAGTTGCCTTAATAAATATAGTGAGTTTCTCGTCAATAAATAAATAAATATATATACAGAGTTGAATTTAACCCAATGCATCGACCCGACTCGAAATTGATCCGAAAATTAGACCCAAAGATTGACCCGACCCGAAAATTGACCCGATCGAACTGACCCGACCCAAACTCGACCAAAAATGTTGACCCGATACCCGACCCGACCCAATTATCAGTCGACCTGAAATCAACCCGAAACCCAAAATGACCCGACCCGACCCAACCTGAACTTGACCCGATAACTTTTTGACCCGACCTATACCCGACCCGAAATGACCCGACCTATACCCGACCCGAATGACCCATTTTCCAGGTCTAGTCCTATATATATATATATATATATATATATATATATATATATATATATATATATATATATATATATATATTTATTTATTTATTTATTTTAATCTAACCTTGCTTTCTAAAGAACATAGTGAACAAAATAATAAATTTAACTTTTCACTCATTGCTTTGTTATCACCGCTTCCCTGCTACTTCTCTTCTTCTCATCATCTTGTCATCACAACTTCTCCATTGTCACTCTTGAAGAATTGTTATACAAAACCATTTTTCTTTTTCTTCTTTCTATCTTTTTCATCTATTTTTTTTTTTTTAAAAAAAACCTGAATTTCTTTTTAAAATGGGGAAAGCTGTCCCCTCTTGTCCCTTAATTGGCTACACCAGTGAGTAAAAGTATATAAAAGAGAGATAAAAGGAGAAGGGAAAAAAAAAAAAACAAAAGTGATGTGGACCCCACATTATGTGGGGTTGTTTTCACATGAAAAAAGAGAAAAAAACAATGTGATATTATATCATCGAAAATATATAAAATACAACTGAAATTTTTTTAAGTAACACTATTTTTTGTTTTAGTGTTTCACCCGGTTCACCATTTGATCCGAATTCGAGGATCAGTTCTCGATAGTTAGGTTCCAATCCCCTCCCAATTGTTGTTGTAGGGGATCGAATACGGGTCCTCCCTACCAAGTGTAGTCTCAATTACCACTATACCAATAATTATGAATATTTTTTATCTATTGAATGTCTAGTGGAATTATTTGTTCACACAATGATACTAGTCTAAATTCATAGGGTGAATGACTTTATATTCTTGTGAGACAATTTTTTTGCGGGTCATCGTCAGCCTTTTAAAATGCCTCGACTAATGTATGTGGAGACATTGAAACGAATCTAGTCATCTATATCTATACTTAGTACTACATAAAAACACAAATCTATATCTATATCTATACTTAGTATTTAAAAATACAAACCACAATCACTCACAAGCCACATGTTATTACAAATTACTTACATGCTACAATAAAATAAAGTAATATTTACTTTTTGTATTCCCTTTTTAATATAATTTTTTTAAACAAAAAAATTAATGTTCAAGTCTTTATGCATTCCATAACTTGCAAATTTAAGTAAGCAAATGAAGTGTTTCATTTTCACTATAATAAAATAAAGTAATAGTCATTTCATCTCCTAACCTTAAAACAAAGTAATAGTAAAAGTCAAACTAAATAGTGTACATCACATAAACATATGAAGTTCAATAAATCATTTCATCTCCTAAACTTAAATTATAACCTGAAACAATACGTAGTATTTCATCATTACATATATATATATAACTTCATTCCTTCATCTTTGTCGTAGTTCCACCCTCACTATCTTTTTTCTTTCAAGTTTGAGTAGTGAACTTAATATTTTCTTTTTATTTTTATATTCTATTTGTTTGCAGTGTAGCATTTAAAAAGAAAAACGGTGTACAAAACAACATTGATGCATATAACACAAATAAGCAACACATTACAAGAATAACAATCTAAGTAATAACCTGTGCATCGAACGGGCTAAAAGGATAGTTAAATATTTGAAAAATTTGCAAATTGCAGTCATTAAAGTTAGTATTTTGCAAATTGCAGCCATTTAAACAAAATCGCAAATTGATGCCCAAAAGTTCGTATAAATTGTAAATTGCAGTCTGATTCAACTTTTTCATCGGTTTACATGTCGAAAAATCTTCAGTTAAGGTTTTAGGGGCCATTTTATCCCTTAAGGATCTGAATTGAGCTCCGAATTAGCAAAAAAAAAAAAAAAAAAAAAAAAAACGTAAGTGTCTCGTTTTTACAGCAAAAAATAGTTGCCCACAAATCGATACATTTTTGTTACGCAAAACAAGATATTTACGTTATTTTTTTTGCTAATTCCGAGCTCAATTTGGATCCTTAAGGACGAAATGGCCAGTAAAACCTTAATCGAAGATCTTTTGACATGTAAACCGATGAAAAAGTTGAATCAGGCTGCAATTTACAATTTATACGAACTTTTAGGCTGCAATTTGCAATTTTTTTTAAATGGCTGTAATTTGCAAAATACTAAATATAAATGATTGCAATTTGCAAATTTTCCTAAATATTTAGAAGGAAAAACGTCAAATCTACAAGAGATAATTTTCATAAATTAAACTAATTTTAGACAATAATGTCGAAATTACTCACTGAAAAGTTCTTCAAATATTCCGTAGCACACAATTAGGAGTACTATATACTGTAACTTAGAACAGATATTGGGAGGGTTTTAGAGAAAATTCTACAATAAACGACGCGTACCGCTGTGTACCACAAAAGCAATGTACCGTAATATACTACTATTTAAATTAATTAAATTTATTATTCGTATATTTTAAGCATTGTTTAACTTTAGCTAAGATGGTGAATTGTATTATTTTTTTGATTTGTGGTTTAAGGATCAAATCTTTGTGCTCACCATTTTTTTTTTAATGATAACAATAAAAAAAAAGATGAATAAACTAAATGAGCATTCATCAATTGTAATTACTTTTCGTGCATAATTTATACTTACAGAGATTAGATTGCAAAATGAAATCAATGATGAAAATCGTTCCGAAAAAATTACATCGCAGAATGAAATCAATGACATTATCAATGTCAAATCTGTATCAAATTTCTACCCAGCGTTTTTTATACTTCACCCATTGTGATTATTGTAAGGAAATTTATTAAAATCTTAAATCTTTTGTTTTAAACCTTTCACTCTCCATAATTCGTATTAGGTAGTTTGTTTCAATTAAAAAACTTTGGCTCCTCAACTAGCCAAAGCAATTGATAGAAGAATATAATTAAAAAATTAAGTATCATGAATTGAAAAGCACTAATCAATGCTACTGTATTATCTTTCTTTGATGATATGTATTTAGTTTGAAATTTTATTTGGGTTCAGATAAAATCTGTTACAATAGCTAGCAAATTATTGTAGCCATTGAATACAAATTAAGGATTTTAATTAATGAGAGGGAGAGATTGAAATTAACAAAAACAATTAATTATACTTAGAAATATAGATTAGGGTTACGTTTTAGATTAATGAATTGAAAGCAGAGATTAATATTGAAAAAAAAACTGATAATTAGAATTTCAAAGCTGTTGAATAATGTTATCTATCCCCAAATTATAATTTGCTAATTGTGATGAATAAAAATAAGCGAAGGAGGAAGACAAAATGAGAGATAAGGGTAGAATAAAAACTAGAAAAATGTGAGAAAAATTAAACAAAAGAGATTTTTTTAACCTATATATATAATTTAATAATACATAGCAGTACATGTCATTTACAGTACATAGCGGTATTTGTCATATACTGTAAACTCTCTCAGGTTTCAGAATCATCACAAGAATCCTCACATAAAAACGTATAGGTCTATGTCATAATACTGAATGGCTAAAATTGTACACTACGATAATAGCTAAATATAATCGTGATATAAAGTTCATTTGTAACATTAAGCATAGCTTGCCAGTTGTAAGTTGAACTAGGACGAGCAGTATTCTAAGGTGCTGTAAAATTTTCAACACAAGCAGTCGTCTCTTCAGCACCAGAAATAATTTCCCGAGATTCTGGGGCCAAATTCTGCATCTCAATTCTATGTGAGCTATGTGAACCACCTACAGCATCTTTTCCATCTTCAACCCAGTTCTTCAATATATTGTGGACTTCCTTGTCAAAAATTCCGTGCTTAAACATACTTCCCATCTACATAGAATAGGTAGTGACATGAAATACAAGCAGTTTTTTAGCCTGAAGATGGTTTGCCTGGCCTTATAACAAGCATATTAATAGCTCACCTGGCTAACAATTGTGTACAGAGGCAATGTACTGTAACTGCAGAGCACTTGAACAATCACGCTGTCATACAGGAACGTAGAGATGGTGATTAGTATAATAACTGACCCATGTAATTAGAAGCAGCCTCAAAGAAATCAACAAAGCATGAAGAAAAACCCCAGCAGTTGAAGCCGGGAATCAACATACAAAGAACACTGCATTACACTAAACCAGATCAAAAACAACAAAAGCAAGATTCACATTATGTCTGTCTGCTAAGAGTAAAGCGAGCACAGACTAGAATGTTTATGTTGGACACTAGTGCAGCCACGAATCAACAGGATTCCAAATAATATACTACTTTTTTCGTAATTGACAAGAAATGGACTGCAACTGAATGGATCGTGAAGAAAGTTAAAAACTGAGGTTTGCTGGAGAATTCGTCGTTTAATTGACAAGAAATGGACTGCAGCTGACTGCAAATGGTTTCACAGCCTTAAGACTTACTTTATAATTTGTATAGCTTGTCCTTTTAGTGTTGGTTTTGGTTGTGAGTTGTTGAGCTTTTTTGTCTTGGGGATGGTTTTGTTTCGGTTTTTTTGGCTTGGTATTTTGTTGCTTAGTTGTTTAGGGAGATTCCCTAGGGGAATTCCTGAGGTGCTGTACACATTTTTCCAATGTTAATACATTACTTACCAAAAAAGAAAAAAAAAAACACCAAAAAAAAAGGAATATGGTAAGATTTCCGGAAATCCATTGTTTGCAATAACGCTTTGTTTAGCAAAGAAGGAAGGAAAGGAAGGGGAGGGGAAAAGGAGGAAGGGAAGGGAGAAGAAAAGGAGGGGGAGGTGAGGTCCATTTTCCCTCCAAATCTCTCCAATGTAGGAGAGATTATGCTTATTAAAGAGAGAGGGAAAATGGATCCCTCCCTCTCCTTCCCCTTCTTTCCACCAATCCTTTACCCAAACAGGAGAATTTGTCCCCCTCCCTTTCTCTTCTCTTCTCTTTCTTCCATTTCTTTCAATCCAAACAAAGTGTAAAGGTGATTGCTATGTTTTAAGGCAGAAAACCAATGGTCACACATAAGTCCTGAAATTTAAAGTCACGTGAACTCTCCTACAACTATAGTATTGAACAAGGTTTTTGTTTTCTCTAGTTCAAAACTTACAATGGAAAATTAAAACTAGAAAGAGAGAGATGTAGAAGACAAATAACAGTCAATAGGAAAAAAACTAAGCAGTAAATCATACTTACCCAACAATAAGCCGGGGGATAATGAAGCCTACTTTGTCAAGAATGCATGAATGGACACCATATGTAAACTGGACAACGGAAGTATGTAAGTGTCAGAAATTAATTTTGCAATGGAGCATTCAAAGTGATTTGTTGTTTGCTGCTCACCAAAACCCACAAGAAAAAAGCTATCTCAAAAGAGTTCTGGAACAAAATGAAGTGAATCATGTACAGAAAAAGGCTGGGACTTCCAAACCAAAAGTGTTCGTCAGATGGTTGCACCCAAAATTCTTTTTCATCTGTTCCCTGTGTCTGGTTCTGGACAGGAATATTCTTCTTATCTTTTTCCTCAATCTCATCAGCCAAACATACAATAATGTGTTCCAGTTTGGTACCCACAATAAGCAGAAGCTGTTCTCAACTCAAGTCTAATTAGCAAAAAGTACAGTGACTAAAATATGCATTTTTTTCCAATGTATAGCAGATGTATATATTAATTTCTCCCAAATCTGTAGGGAACTTACAATGAGAGGTAGAAACGATAACCAGAAATATGCATGCCATCCTGCAAGTACAAAGCGTTAAATTATTACAAGATAACAATAATAAGTGGGCATTGCGAATCAGGAAGAGACATTGGTCTACTGGTCTCTACTGTGTGTCTCGATCTCTCCCTGGGAAAATACCCCCAGGAATGACGGGAAGGGGGTAGAGCAGTGCTGGGCCCTGAAGGCTGAGCATCTGCGATTCTGTGAGGCTGACCAGCAGGAGCAAGAATAATGAGTGAATAATAACTTAAGGGTGATTAGTGATACCTTCCAGGTTGAGCAACAGAAAGAGCACAACAAATACCCACAAGTACCAGCTGCAAAAAGAAAGTATTCCTTAGTCAAAAAGCTCGATACAATTGCTTCAACAGAATCCAAATACTTGTGTGTGCACCTACCTTATGCCAACCACTTTCTTGAAATCATATTCTAAAGTCTGTAGCATGTACTTGTGGAAATTATATTTGAGATTTGTAGGGCAGTGACTCTAAAAGATGGAGAAAACATGCATTAGCCTGCTATTTTATCAATCAAAAGTGGATCAAGTACATATCAATTTATCAGATAAATCTCTTTCTCATTCCCATTCCCTCCCTCCTACAAATTTCTGTTTAGGAAGTATACAATGTGAAACAGACAAGAATATGACAAATTTACCATAATGAATCCATGTCGCATGTTGATGTAGTCAGACTTCTTCACAGAGCCATAAAATTGTTTGAAAAATGACATCTAGCAAGTCACACAAGAGGTATACAACATTAAAAGAAAGTAAGATTATATTAATTAGTCTCAAGCTAATGATAGATAATTGCTATCACCACTACACATGTTCTAACATAATCGCAAAGTGAACATCTCCAATAATTGGAAAGACTACAACACAATGACACATACCTTACCATGAACCCCTGTCAGAATACTCCCTCTGGGTTTTTTTTTTTTTTTTTTTTTTTTTTTTTTTTTTTTTTTTTTTTTTTTTATAAAAATATTTGCATCACTTTGATTGGCACATTTGCCGAGACATAGTTTGACCATTAATATCCTTAATGGTATATTAGTAAAAATTGTAAAATAAATAAAATATGAAAATAGAAATTGTAATTAATCTAATAATACATTACAAAATAACACTTATTCATTCTATAATAGTATTTTAAAAAAAAAAAAGTGTGAACCATGAGCATCATGTTGAACATCCCATGGAAGTAATAATTTAGTAAGAGATACTATTTAATTAAATAGTACCAGATCATATGACAGTTGACTTCAACTAAATCTTGCTAGGAAAATCTCATGACAAGGTCCATAGTAAGGCTTCTCTACCTCTATGATTCTCCAAAAGAAATTCCTATTCCTATTCTTATTCCTATTTCTGTTCCTATTTACTACCATCTTTATAGGTGGTAATAGAGTTTCAAAGAAAAAACACATATTTGGGGAATACTTGGAAGTAGAGCTGCGTTGTATAGACATTAGCATGGGTTTATTCTTGAACAAATGCATGCAAGATCATTACCAATACCACCATATATTTTCACCAACAAACAAGCTGATTAGGTCACATTTTGTTGAGTGGGACTTATTACAAGCTATATTAATCCAACATATACATGCTATTTCCTAAAGACTATATAATTTACTATTTTTGCAATTAATTTTAAATGAATTTAGAGCTCACTATAGGGGATTAATGAATTCACGTTTTCTATCTTCTTGTCAAAAAGTGTGAACTCACCATTACACCTAAAACAGTTGAATATCCTCTTCGGGTCTTAAAGAACTCACGGCGATGTTGAGTATAAATATGATTGACCCTATCTGATTCTTCACCTTTAGCAATAGCCTCTTTCAAAAAAGAAGAAAAAGAATTATATTTTTGTTTGCATGCTATCCAATTCTTCACCATTAATATAAGCATCATTCAAAAAAAAAAAAAAAAAAAAAAAAAGAAGAAAAAGAAAAGAAAAAGATTTTGTTTGCATGCAAGTTCATTACCTTTTTCAGCTTTTTGTGCTTTTGAAATCTCACGTCGTAATGAGTCTTCCCAATGCTTCCATTTCCGCACCTATACAAGAAAAAGAATTAAGCAGACACATTATATAAAGTATTGGCCTACATAGCTTAAATTCACCTCTTTCAAATTTCCTTTGTGCTTCAAACCAATGTGTATGATCACATTATACACCCAAGCTTTGACTTAGATGTACAAGAGAGAAAGGTTGATGTTTCTCTAGTTACTCAAGGCTGGTTGGGAAGGCAACGAATGACACAGTAATTGAAGTTATTGTTTCACCTCTTGTTTGGCTGACATAATAAAGGGAAAATGTGGGAAGTGAGAGTTCCATGGAAAATACAAATTCCCACACATCATAACACCCTACTCAGTAATTTACCCTTCCTTAATTTTGGATATTTTATATCAACGTAAATATATTTAAATTTTTTATTTGATCCTCGGAAAAAAGTGAGATTATAAATTTAGACCCACCCTTAATTAATTTTCAGGTTTTCGCTTTCATATTAGCTCTTAGTGGTTGCCTCGATGGTAAGGCTATACCGGAAGGCGGGGGGTAAATTTTGGAGATAATCCCCTTATGACTTGAGTACATTGTGTTGGCTTTGCTTAGAAAATTCCTATAAGCTAAACAAATATGAGAATTAAGATTTGCTCATCCTCGCAGAGTTTGGTACCACAGACCTAATGATGATGCAATGATAAATATACCTTGAAGCCTCCAAGAATCATGATTGCTGCACAGGAGATAACATAAACGATTGCCAAGACAAAGATAAAGATGTGTAGTTGATGCAACCCTTCCAATGATACTAATTGAGCTTTTCCCTACAACCACAAATAGAAAGGTTTCAATTTTATTTATATATAATTTGGCTTAAACTCAAAAAAGAAGTTGATGGGAAGGTGAGAGGAAAATATATATACTACCTCTGTTTCATATTATATGCAACTTTGGGGTATTATTTGTGAGATACTACCTCCGTTTCTTTTTAGTTGACACATATTCATTTTTAGGAAGTTTTTTTTAGTTGACACGTTTCCTTTTGGGGTAAATTTTTTACCTTACATTTACAAGCTACCCCACTTGCTTTTTCATTCTCTTTCACTCTCTCTCCTCTCCTTAATATATGTGCCTAAAACAAACGCGTCAACTAAATAGAAACAGAGGAAGTATAAAATATTCCGAAGTTGCAAATAATAGGAAACAAAGGTAATATAAAGTATTTCTCTTAAAGTCAATATAGAAGTGTAGAAATTTGGGACAACAGAAAAACAAGTGTGAAAGCTAAGATAGCAAGGGACTGGTGGAGTTTACAAAGTTAGAAGGATAAATATAAAAAGTTAAGATTCTCATTGTTCAAGCACATTCGGCGAGTTTCTCTACCCTTCATTAACCAGGTAATTTAATGCAACACAGAGTAATTGTCTTAAGAAAGGGCATAAACTTTTTTCAGGTAAGGGCATGAATTCATCAGGTAAGATGAAAACCATTTTGATTACCTTTAGTTCACAGTGACTACTAGCTTCAGCAAGAAGTCGTCATTTACTCCAGGAAGGTTGATAAGCATATTTGCTATGACTATTGCCTTCATGATCAGCATTTTCCTTTTTGCAAGGTAGCATATAGTTTGTAAGATGCTTTGGAATGCATATGTCACTTACAAATCCTTGGAAGACTGTCAGAAGTAGAGAGATAAATCCCAACAACATCAACTCTGCATACATCAGAAAGAGAAACACCGTTAAAAGGAAAGGCATCCAAGGAACATGCATACAACTCAAGATTTGCACAAGAAAAGAGCCAAGACCCACAAAAGTCAACAGTAAGAATGCCACTTATACATGATCTAAGAAACAACTTTCAGATTGAGAGAAATCATGGACAAAAAATAGCTGATGTCTGAATATATTCAGACATCAACTTACTGCTAATTTATCAGAAAGAACATTTTAAGTGTTCAAAAGAATGTCCCAAATTTACTACAGCAAAAAAATCAGTTACTTCCACTGTTTCAGTAAGAGGAAAGAGAGTGTTCAAAAGAGCGAGAAGTCAACACTACCCTTCAAAGAGTGATGGGAGAGATGGGAGAGATGGGAGTTGGGTCATGAAAGGAAAATTCAAGGGATAATATATATTTGTTTCATAATTTCATAATATACAAGGAAACGGTGTAATTATTATGACATTTCTGAAAATGAAATATGGCAAAATTATATATTAAAATGGTGGAAGTATACAGTAAATGTATACTTGCATGAAAAGTAATACTACATAGAAGCACGAAACCTTAAAACGTTTAGCCAGAATTTATATGAAACAGTAGGATGCGGCCCAGAAGAAAAGGTCAAAGCATCACGTTTTCATGGCACTACAAAATATGTTTATAATCTTCTCCCTCTTGATCTGCATTAGCACTTCATCAGCTGTTACTTTCAAATGATCCATATTAGTAGTTTCTTGCTAAGCCTTCAACTCATAAGTGATACTCTAACTACATAAACCATAGTTTAACTTGGATATTTAAGTTTAACATGACACAAATTAGCCTATCAATTACCTTCACGGACTAGTAACCATTGGATTGCACAGCACATCGACATGCTACCGCAATAGCAATGGTATCTAACCTCATCCAAGACAATTTTCTGACAAGACTTAATTATAACCATTAGCCAGCTAGCGAAAATAGGATGAATTTTGGCATCCCTGCATTATAATTATTGGAAACATCATCACTATCTAGGCCATTTGGTTGAATGCAGGAAGTTAGACCTAACAATGATGTTCACATATTAAATTACAATGTTCTGCAAGATATATTAATAGGCTAACAAAACTTTAAATAAATTATACAAACGAACTACTATACTACAAGTAGTGCGACAATACAGACTACATGTAAAGAGCATCACCCAGAGCCTTGCTAAAGCAATGGTGCCTTTGCAGGAAAGTAACATGTTTGAGAACACTACCAAAATAAAGTACATGTTAGCTAACCTCCTTTTATTTTTTGCAAGGCCTCATATAACGATTCTTGTCCCTTTCTCTTCAAGCACTATATGTCATGAAAAGTTCAGCAAACATTAATCACTAATGGTTAGTAGAACATTATATCCAAACATCAAAAATAATATCATTGCTACCATTCCACCTTCCAAAACATCTATTTTTAACATTAAAAAGGATCAGAGGAAGAAGATGTTCTACTGGTTTAACTCATTTCATTGAACGACAGCAATGTACGTAGTCTTGTAGCTACATTTAATATGGTAAACTGGTGATGCCAACCAATCAAAAGGGATTCATACAAGCTAAGCTCTATATACCATATACCCACTACTTCATGACAACGATCCTAGTTGTTTCTTTGCCTTTGTTGTGTTATTCAAACATCCAAGACCAAGAAACTATACTTTGAGGAAGGGAAAGATATTAAAACAAAAGAATATTAAAGAAAACCATAGATTTGCAAAAACAGAACCTCTATTGACAAGTTAGAAAGCTAACAACAGGGATGTAAAGTAATTTCCTCCCAGAAAAAAAAAATTGACTACTTATTCATCATAATATTGAAAAAAAATGCACTTCCATTTACTTGACCAAATATTGTAAGAGCAATACTCCAATATTAAAATAAGAAATTTTGATATTATGAAAATACACATTGATATTATTATAAGATTACCCCACTCAATACAAAAAGAGAAAAAAAATAATAAATAAAATCATTTATTAAGCCTTATTCTTGAACTTAAATTATTTTTGCTACTCTTAAATTATTTTAGTTTAACTTAACGGTTTTCATAAAACTTAAATTATTTTTACTAAGCTTAAATTGTTTCTCTAAACTTATATTATCACTATTGATTAATACTTATTTTGTTGATTCTTTATTATATTTGTTATTTGAAGTTACTGGTTTTATTGATTGAATTTTGTTTTGACATGATTTATTTTTGCTCGAATGAAATTATTTTATCATTGGAAAAATAGTAAAAGTTCAATAAAACAAAAAATCATACCATACAAAAATTATGCCTCAATAAAATCAAATTAGATCACCTTTTTCAAGTGAAAAGAATACAATCTAAACCCCTAGTAAAAGTGAAAAAGTAATTTTTTACTTATGCCAACTAAATAAAAAAAAATAAATTAAAAACCCTCCTTCAAAAATCCAATATGTTAGTAAACTACTATACTACCACCCATAGGGTTTGCAAAAGTGGATTTTTTTTTTAATTTTTTTATTTTATTTTTTTTTATTTTTTTGGTAAGTTAGCTAACATTTCAACCATCAATTAATTATAACAAAAACATTAAAACTTCTAACTTTGTACTTTAGTTGAATCTTGCAACTTACAAGTATTCATAATTTGAGATATTTTTGCTTAATAATTTCTCCATACCCTATAGAAAAACATAGCTACGGGATTTTGTTGATTTGTCATAATTATTATTTAAAATGTCGATTTTTACGAATTTAAACTAAAACTTCATACATAATTTCTTTTTTTTTTTTTGAAAGCCTTCATAAATAATTTCAGATAATAGTGGTTAAAGACATGTATTGGAAACGGTCAAAGCCAAACCATGAACATCTAAAAGACGTACAAGTATTATACATGCATTAACATAGAGAAATTAATTATTTAACTTACTAATCGCTTATTAAGCACATCACGAAATAAAAATGAGGCATATTAAAGAGCACGTACAATTAATTAAACATAATTACAATTACTCCATAATAATGTAAAATTAGAAATTGAATAGAAAGTACCTTGCCAAGAAGATGAAGGCCTCGCTCAGCAGCAAGAGAAAGGAGAACGAAAACGAAGCAGACAAGCGCAACTATCCAAGTGGGAGTATACTCCAAAGACTCTTCTTCTGCCATTCAATCTTTAATTCAACCAATTTACTTAGACAAGTTTCTATTAATGGCTGCTTTTCAAATGGTATTGCCATTTTTGGTGAAGATTTCAGTATTATATTGAGAAAATTAGGGAATATGAAGGAATGTAGCTGATTCAAGCAAAGAATTTGGAAAGTGCCAATTTTGGGTTAATCAATTGGAAATCTCGGCTTCAAGCAAAGCATACACGCGATACATATACATTTGATTTTTTACTTTTTTGATACTGGTAGTTGAAAGGTGACTGATCAATTCTTTTTTTTTTTTTTTTTTTTTAAAAGAGTAAAATTGACCATTACTCCGTAGCTTTGTTTTACAATACTGTACATGCAAACTATACGTCAAAACTTAAGTTACTTTTATTGAATTACTAAATTGAAATTAAGTTTATTGATTAAAACTTAATCTTACTAATTTCCTATTTTATTTGTTTTTTAAACTTAATTAATTTGAACTTATTTTTTTTTTAAACTGAAAATCTGAATTATTTTTAATAAACTCAACTTATTTTTATTAAGTACTCCGAATTACTTTTATACGGTGAATAGGAGTTATGTCTTAAACTTATCATGTGTGATACAAGTCCTGACCTTTATTAAATATATTAATGTTAAACTGGTAAAATAACGTATGTAACGATCAAAGCAATGCACTTATTTAAATACAGAACTTCATAGGAATAGGACCTTCATATATATACCGAACTACATAGGAATAGGACCTTCATATAATCAGAAGTTCATAAGGAGATGTTCTCGTCGAAACTTCATTTCTATAATTAACATAAAATGTATTGTACACTACATTCTATAAGCAAGAAACTTACAAATTACACTAAAAATTTTGGAAAATTTTCAAGCGTACAAATTGACATAATGACTAAGCAGCGGGAAGATCAGACAACCAGGGAAGCAGCTTTTCATGGACCAGGGCAGGTTTATCATCATGAGGGCAGTGTCCAACACCACTGAGAACAGACAGTGTCACATTTGGGCAGCTAGAAGGCAAAGACGTGAAGTATCTCCCAACAGGACCATCAAGCGGGGTAAAAGGGTCTTGATCACCCCACAAAACCAGAACAGGTATCGTGATTCTTGGCATCAGCTTGACTGGACTCGGTCCAGGAGGTCCAGTCACGATTGAAACAAAAGCATCCAATGCACCTTCACCATCTGCTGGTTCCTTTATGATCTGCACTCCTCACATGGTATAAAATTTTAAATATTACCTACTCATAGTAAAACCAGTACTTCATATAAACTTGTGGGATGATGAGCTAAGGATCAAGAAACTAGCAGCATATTTGAATATGTGGAAATGTAAGATAATCTCTGTGTTCCCATAAGTTCAACTCATTTATGGTAGATTTTTGTTCATAAAAAAGTTTGTAAAGAGTGAGTGGGAAGATAAAGGTGTTTAAAGTAAGAGAAATAGAGTAAAAAGGTCAGTGAGTATGTGTATGGCAAATGTTGATAACATAGGAGAGAGTATGAGGAAAAATGTTAAATAGTGTGGAGTGTTTGAAGTAAGGTATTAAATGGGGTTTGCCAAAGATAGAACAAAGTAAGAATGAGTCTAACGTTCTAAAACAACCCCATATGGAAAGTGAGTCGAACTTTTGAAGGATGGAGTCTTTCAATTTTGACGCACAATTACTATCCTTCCAGAGTTATCTAAAATAACCATTTAATCTTGCAACTGGTGCTGTGGCACTTCAATATACAAAGTTGTTTTAGCTTTTTTGTTATTTCCAAACATTTTTTTTTACCAAGTTGCTTGATAAAGTCTGGTCATTACAGGGTGTTGCCTAGCAACAGATGATCAAATTTCGTATGCAACAGTATTTATAGTTCCCTATACCATGCTAAAATAAGGGGGAAACAAAGAGAAAAAGACACATGAGATGAAAACTGAAAAGTACCTCAACCAATGTGTCATCCACTGACTCTTTACAGCCATAGACGGACAACAAGACATTTCGTAAGTTCTCCCTGCAGGTAAAGGATATCATCCGCACAGGCTTTCACACTCTAAAATTTGTCAAGTAAATTGTAACCTTTGTTTGACGTGTTTAAAGAGAGCTGATGCAATAGGCTTTTGCTGTAGGAGGAAGTCAATCAACCAAAGCACGGGTAAGAGCAATTTGATTCTCCAATCATCAACAATAGCTTTGTTATTCATGCCACCAGAACAGTTTAACAGGACAAGTCCACTGACCAGAGGTTGAGATCTTTGACAAGATTCTGATGCAGGAATAGAACCAACAGAAGAATTCTATCAAGAACGAAATCCAAGATGATTTTTTTTTTTTTTTTTTTTTCATTGCTGATAATAAAAACTTATCAATTAAAGAAATATACAAAGAAAACTTACCCGCAGCAGAAATCACACAGGCAAGACTTCCCACGGAATTGCCTATAAGAACAGCTGGCTCTTGAACCACTTCATTCAAGAAATCCAAGAGCAACTGTTGAAAATGAGCCAAGTGGAGTAATCTGCAATGACTGTATACTTAAATAGTATGTTGACATAGCAACAAAAACAATAAGCTTAACAATAATTTATACCCCTGCCCATGTTTCCATTGTATACATAAATCCTGCTGGCTTGTCCGATGCACCAAATCCAAGGAGATCAATAGCATAAACCATGTGATCTTGGGCCAATGTTGTAATATTCCTACAGGTAAATCTAAAAAAATTATTTTCACCTAAATACATTTTGGTAAAAACGAATCCATGAAGTTCTAGAGTTTTTACATAATAGTTTTCACATGGATTGCCACTGCATGCTCTTTTACAACTTCACAGGATACAGTCTAGCAGCTCTAGCTGTCTCTATAGCACAAGGATGCCTTTGAAATGTAAATAACTGTGATGCCCCCTCCCCCTTGTATCATTTTAATTATTGTGTATTGATATGACTTCGTACTAAAGGAGCAGTACGTAGGATGTGTCCAGGTTAGCAAGATTTGGATCACATATTGGATGTGTCCTAGATTCATAAATTTACAGGAGGTCACATCCTAGAAACACTTCAACTTCTCATATTTCTCACCATAATACTTCCAAATTACTTGTTCCACAAAAGTCAAGGACAGGAATTCCAAATGATAAATAAACTTCAAAAAAGAAACAATAGATATCATTCTAGATGAAAGTAGGGTAACAAATCATCATATGAATGGAATCGATCAATTAATACATACGAATGGATTGAGGTGATTGTCATTTATCCTACAGCATTAGCATGATATTCATATTATATGGTCTCAACAAGCATGCTAGTTAACCTAGACTGTCTTCTTCTGGAAGAAAAGTCCTTTTCTAGGACAACTTAAACCAGTTTTTTATGTTCATCTTATTGCTATATAAATGTCAATACAGACATATTTTTTAACTTAGAGTAGTTTACCAGAAGTAGAGAAGATTTTTCTTATATGACGAAATGAAGGACGAGTAGGTTTAGCAGGTAAATTTTACAAAGATCTTTCAATAGAAAATGCAATTCAATTCAAAGTATTCTTCTCCACACCAAACAACTACATAGAGAATTATAACTTTGACAATCAACATTCTTTTCTCTTATTTTAACAAGAAATTTTCCCATTTAAATCAACATTCTAGGTATTCCAAACAGTAAGACTGAGCGAGGTCAATGAGCACAAATCCAAAATTATGTTACCAAATAGAATTGAACAACAGCACCAAGCTAGACAGCAAGAGCTTTGCATTGCACAAACAATTCAGCAATATGACCTGACTTATTGAAGCAATAAATCCTTAAATGAGAAATATATTTCCTATGCATTACTTCTAGGAAATCTCATATTATATCACATGGTCCTTCAATCAATTCATGGCCATTCCTTGGGTTAAGAAAATCCAACTCAAATCAAGAGTAAAAATTAAACATGAATAGCACAAACATATTTATAACATAAAATAAGTTCTAATTTCGTAATCTAAGTTAAGTTTTATGGTAATCTCTGCTCGAGTTCAATGGAAGTTCAGTCTCGGCCTCTCGTGTCCTTCAATTATCACCCCTAGTCCATACCTCATACACATGTGGACGGAATTCATGTAACATAATTGCAAAGAACAAATACTACATAACATAACAAAAACTAGTTCACAGAATAAAATTCAACAAAACAAAAGAAAAGGAAAAGGAAAAGGAAAAACCTTCTCCAGTCAGCAGGCCCGTATTTGGACCAGGGCAGCCGGGGCAACTGCCCAGGGCCCCAAATTCGGAAGCCCAAATTATGTGAAATAAAAAAAAAATTAAAAAAATAAAAAAATAAAAAAAAAATTATAAAGAATAACAAAAAATTGTGCAGGCATTAATCGGATGTATGGAAATTTTTCCTTCATTCTTGGGAAGTAGAATATTCCAATTTCCAAAACCATAATCAATTACAACTTAAAATCTTCCACTATATCTCCTCTTTAATTTCCACTATTGTGGGGAGGTTAAACAAAAACCTTTTCATATACTCTCTCTCTCTAAAAATCCTCTCTCTCTATCTCTCCCATAACCGCCGCCCCTCTTCTTCTTCTCCGGCCATGAGGCTCGCCGGCGGGCATGTGGCTCACCGCCCACGCCACAGCGTCGGCGAGCCTCCGATCTACCCTTTTAGCTTGTTTATTTCTTTTTCCGTTATGGTTTTTCGTGTTTTCAGCCTTTCATCTTGCGCCGCACCGCTCCTTTGTCCGCCGCCGTTGTTCTTCTCCGACCATGAGGCCGGCCTGCCGTCGTTTCTTTGTACCACCTCCCTGCCGCGTCTTCGCCCCACCTCTTGTCCGTTGCCGCGACGTGGTTTACGAGAACGGGGAGGGGGAGTTTTCTCCCTCTAAGTCCCTCGTGTAGGGCCGTTCTAAGTCCCTCGTGTAGGGTTGTCGTTGCAGCGGCTCGGGGGCGTGTGGGGTTCGGGCTTCTCAGGCGGGCCTCGGTGGTCCGTGCGTTTCTTTCCGGCGGTTCGTGGGCTGGGTTGGTGTTTCCCAGAGCGTTGGTGGTGGGACTCGGTTTGGCGGCGGGGTGGGATGTTAGGGTTTCGTATTTTGTTTTAGGGTTTAGTTTTCGTTCTGTTTTTCCTTTTAGAAGTCGTTGTGTGTTTTTTAGTTTTATTATTTTTTCTGTTTGTGTGGTGTGTTGGAGTGATATGGGGCTTGCAGATCGGTATACCGATCTTCTGGTGCAGGATTTAAGCCTGGTTTTTTGGCTATGGGGCTTCGGTTTGATCTTCTGTTGGTTTGGGCTAAAGGGTTTTGCTTCCATGCCGATATCCATGTTTGAGTCGGAGTTGGTCTTGTCTATGGTGAAGTGTACGACACCAATTTTGATTTCAGGTCGAGGAGTACGGGATTCTGAGCCAATGAAGGTTCTCGTCAGAAATTACATCATATTGCCAGACCCCCTTGCAAGAGGCTGCATAGGACAGCGTTATATGAGCCAAGGGTACTTAAGAACGTCATTCTGCGCGTGCAATTGTAGTTTCTTTTATTTCGAACTTGTAATTGGTTCGGTCGTCTTTGTATTGTTCGATTACGATCTCTTATGTAAGTGCCGTATGGATTTTTATTAATGAATTTAATCTCCCCCCTTCAAAAAAAAAAAAAAAATTTCCTTCCCAATTTAATCTCCAAATCAATTCCCAAACTAACAATATAATGTCCTTATTTTTCCCTAGTCAATAGTCAACTAGTCACCCATAAACTTTTAAATCTTGATTGGAATAAAATTATTCTTCACATTTTGTATTTCTCATCACTTTCCTCTAATTTATGTAATTTGTCACTTTAAATTCGGATTTATGGTTCATGAATTTTGATTTGATGCTCGAAAATGAGTTATAGACAATCATGAGATTGACGACCATTAATCAATACATTTGGGTAATTTTTCTGTTTCTTATTTAATTTGTTCCCAATTTTTGATTCAATTGGATAGATTTAATTTCCATACTGATTTGTGTGTTAATTTTCATTATTTTAATTTCAATTTGGGCATTAGTGTTTAAATATATATTATTTTATCCCGTCAAATATATATATATATATATATATATATGGGAGGGATCCGGTGAGAATAGGTTCTTATGTGAGAACATTTCTAATATATGAGAACAAATCTAAGCCTTAGGATCAAACGATCTCAACGGCTCTAATAAAACCAAACTTTTCATCAATATACTTGTTAATCAGAAAAACAGAGTGAAGAAACTACGAGCTTCAATTTCAATGAGATTCAAGGATTTCGAACACAATTCCGTTCGATTTTTGTCAGATTTCAGCAATAGCAAGAATCAACAAGCTTCATAGATTATTCGGGTAAATAATCAACAAAAGTTCTGTTAGATTTTTCCTTAATTTTTGTCAGTAATTTTCGAATTTCATGGTTTGAATGTTGGATTTTTGTTATAATTTTAGTAATGAGTGATCTTAATTTAGTATTTTCGTTAAAATTTACAGATTTGATGTTCTAATTTTCGATTTTAGTGTTCTGGAAAATTTTAGTGTTCTTATGCGATTTTTCGATTTTTTGCTTCAATTTTTTGCTGCGATTTTGTTTGATTATGTTTGCTGTGATTTTGTTCGATTTACTATATGATTTTGTTTGATTATGTTTGCTGCAATTTTAATTCTTATGATTTTGTTTGCTGCGATTTTGTTCGATTTTCGATTATGTTTGCTTTATGTTTGATTATGTTCCATTTTCATCAAGCATTTGTTTGCTTTATGTTTGATTATGTGGAGTGCTTTTTTCTTTGATGTGGAATTTATTAAACTTAATTGCTTGGATTGAATTTATTTTTGCAGGTTCATTATATTAGGTTGACAATTATGGATGAACAAGCAAATAATGAAGCAATTTTTTTTATAAACTTGGATGTTTTTATGTACAACATGTTCCAAAATCGTAGAACATGGTTGAAAATTTTAGAACATGTGTGTATAAAATTGGAACATATGTGTATAAAATTAGAACATGTTGGTAGGAAAACAACGGAAAGTAATAAATGAGAATGTTGATGAGTGAAATTTGATAAATAATTTGGATCATTTGATTTTAGAACAAATGAGTAAAATTTTGGAACATGTTTTGATTTTTCTAATGGGATGTCTAAAATCATGTGTTCTAAATATTTGATCATGTGTTCTAAAGTTTTAGTCTAATATTCCAAATTATGCTGTAAATAATTAATTAAACTTTAGTCTTAAATCTATGCTCTAAATAATGTCTTCTGTTCTGATTTAATCATGTGTTCTAAATATTAAATCATATGTTCTAAAATTTTATTCATTTGTTCTAAATTTTTTTTAACTTGTTAAAATTACTTTTGTGCAGAAATAATTAACAACAACGAACAACTTGATAATGTTTCTAATGCCAATGCAAGTGTGCCAACTACTCCTACAGTAGTACCTATATTAACTCCCGGAGGAACAAAAGAATGGTTTCATATGTGCCGCAATGAGTTAAAATCTGCAATAGGAATGAAATTTAATAGTGTTGATGAGGGTGTTGAATTTTATAAATCATATGCACTTGCTGCTGGTTTTAACACTAGGAAGTCTACCAGTAAAAGGCATACAGAGAAAAAATTGGCATTCCAATATGTCTTATGCAACAAACAGGGTTTCAAGGAGAAGAAAAAGCCTATTGTTAAGAGTATTCTAAATGATAAAGAAGGACAAAGCAAGGAAGGCAAGATTTCAATAACAAGAAAAAGATTAGTCACTCGTGTTGGGTGCAAAGCTTTTATGTTGTAAAATTTATTTTTAATATTATAAAGTTTTAGTCTAATGGTCCAAATTATGTTTTATAAACTCATTACCTTTATGCTCTAAATAATTAAGTAAACTTCAGCCTTAAATCTATTCTCTAAATAATGTCTTCTGTTCTGAGTTAATCACGTGTTCTAAATATTAAATCATATGTTCTAAATATTTAATCACGTGTTCTAAATTTTTATTCATATGTTCTAAATATTTAATCACGTGTTCTAAATAGGTACTGCTATATTTCTTGTGTAATGAAATTTGATCTTCTTGTTCTAAACAAGTGCAACATGGCATTTACTCCATTTACAAGGGTTGATCATCACAAGAGTTGCATCACTTTTGCGGCTGGTTTCATAGCAAAGGAAGATATTGAATCATTTGAGTGGTTGTTCAAAACATGATTGTGTTAGTTTGGCAGAGGGCGATGATGAAGATATCAAAGACCTTGTGATTAATCTTCAATGATTGAGGCTGAATTTGGAAGCTAAGAGGAATGCAAGAAGTAATGTTGAAAATAATGCTACTAGCATATGTTGTGGGGAATTGAGTCACTATGATATTCAAAATTATCCAAAGAAAGTTAGATAATACTTAATGATTTTAGAACATTTTTTTGAATCTGTGTATTGAATAACACTTTTTTTTGTAGTATAAAAATGATTATAGTTTGAATTTAATACATATACTTCGTATGTATTGAAGTTTAGAACATATGACTAAAAATTTAGAACATATGACTAAAAATTTAGAACATATGAGTTATAATAAGTAATCATGTGTGTTGTATGTTTCCGATGCGATTTCAAAATTTTAATTTAGACCATATGATTAAAATTTATCACTTAAATTCTTAGTTCTTGAATACATAAGTACTATTTTTTAATTCATGATATGTGTTTTGTATGTTTTCGATGGGATTTCAAAATTTAAAATTTAGACCATAATGATTTAAATTGGTGGGAGGGTGTGCTGCATGACTTTAAATTTCATTCAAATGTATTTGGGTGGGAGGATATGAGTAAAAAAAATGGAATATATGAGTTTTAATATAAAAAATATGAGTTATAATTTAAAACATATATAAAGATATAATTTAGAACATAAGGCTAAAATTTTAGAACATATGAGTAATAATTTAGAACAAATTTATAAAAATTTAGAACTTATGGGCTTATGGGTAAAAAATTAGAACATATGACTAATATTTTACAATAACATGCTATATTTTTGTTCTAAGGGGATTTCTAAATAGCAATTTAGAACATAAAAATTTATATAACATTATATATTTTCACATTAATATTTATAGAATATGGATAAAAATTTGGAACATATGAGTATTAATATATAATAAATTGTATTTTTATATTCTTGCATGCATAACAATGAAGTAGATCACAAAAAAGACAAGACAAGCTTATATATTCGAACACAACCTTTTAGAAAAATAGTTTTAGTATAATTATACTATATAAAATTCTACATGCTATTTCTAAAATTTTATTACAAATTATTTTCTTTCGCCATTTCCGTGATCTTGAAGTAATCTCATGATGTAGTTCATTTTCCTTGTGTGATAATATTTTAGCACAAAAATCCACCCTCAATTTCTTCATTTGATCGATCTGCAATATAATAAGATAAAATCATTAGACTTTGGTATCCGCTATCCCATTTTTTAATTTACATCATTATAAAAAAAAAAATAGATTTACACAACTTACATGATTCAATTAAATCTGCTACTTACATTATACAATTTGGAACTTGTGAGTTTAAATTTAGAACATATGTATAAAAATTTAGAACATATGAACATGCGTAATACTATAAAACAAATTACATCATTCAATTTTGATCCACTATCCCACTTGGTATATCTTTCTCACCATGATATGTTTCCATGTGTTTAAGCAAAAACACGCCGCAATTATCATAGTTACCATTGGTTCTTTAACTCATTTTTTTAATGTCCTAGTTTTGAAACTAGAAACCTCTTGATCGCATTTTGATCTCTTGGTTGACAAGAACACGGCAAAAGCCCTCAACTAAAAATTAAACATTAAAAAAAGTATTAGAAAATGACATACGGAGTACAATTCCAAAAAAACTGGTAAATATTAAGAATGTATAAGTAAACATGTTAAGAGCATAAGTACTATTTGGAACATGAATTTTTTTTAAAGCAACTGATTTAGAACATATGAGTATAATTTTAGTACATGTGATATAAGAATTAGAACATTGAAATAAATGTTTAGAATATCTGATTCTAAGCACAAGTAAATGAGACAGATAGATATTACCAAATTTTTTGGTTTGTTGTTGTATTTGTGCCAAAAAGAATTTTTATATTCCAAATATCGGTTGTCAATCATGCCGAGAGTCTTGCTCAGGAAATTCACACAAAGCACATCGAGAATATTCACCGAAAAGAGATTTATCAAACAATAAAATGTTTCCATTTGAGTATAATTAATTATAAAGATAGAATCAAATTTATCAAAACCTAATTTACATAAACAAACACAAATCCACTAATTTCAGAACACGAAACCAAATATTTAGAACATCAAAAATATAAAAATGTGAAATTAATTAAATAATTTCCTGAACATCCATTAATGCTTGGAAATTATCTATAACTCATAAATCGAATGAAGAATTGAACACATCAAACTAAAAAGATAATGTTAAAAAATTAAATAATTGAAAAGTAGACCCAAATTTGAAATTATACATATTGATTTAAACCCTAGATTGTGAAATTGATTTATGATGATTACCTTAATTAGAAGTGGCTTCAATGGAGGAGAGATAGCTTAGAGCGAAGCTCCTTCAATGGAGGAAAGAAAGCTTAAAAGCTCCTTCAATGGAGGAGAGAGAGAGACAACCAAAGAGGTATATGAAATAGGAGTATGTAGAGGGAGAGAGAGAAAAAGCTGCTGAAATTTTTAGAGAGAGAAAGAACAACATGAAAGAGGAAGGAGGAGGTTTCAGCAAACGAAATTACGAAATTGCCATTACTAATGGCATGTTTTTTGCGGTTGGATTAGATCTAATCAACGACCCAGATTTATTCATATATATATATATATATATATATATATATATATATATATATATATATATATATATATATATATATATATATATATATATATATATATATATATATATATATATATATATATAATTTTATGAAGATCATACGAATTAAACAAATTCAACTTGTTGATTTCGTTATTTAATGTGATTTTTTTTCGAATTATTCAACTGTTATTTTAATTTTTATCAAAAATATGAATTTATATACTCGTAATATTAATCCAGTAATAAATATCGATGATTTATAGAATGAATTAAGTATATTGTATTCTGTTTTCTTTTGTTGTAGGTGTTGTTGCTTCTACCATGATTTTGAGATTGATTTTATTTATTTATTTATTTTTGTGTGTATATTTGACTCTTCATGCTAGCGGAATTTAGGTTCTACTAAGTATTATTGGCTTCAATAAAATGTATTGTATGAATGTATGATTAGACTATTAACAAAGTGTTTTGTATAAACTAATTTTTGCATACCCAAATGTTTTTTAAACCCCTAATAATATAGATATGTATTAGTTGATTAGGGCCCAATTGTTAAGTTCGCCCATAGGCCACAAAATTCTCAGAAATGGGCCTGCCAGTGAGGAATAGAAGCACCAAATCCATGTACAAGGACCAAAGGAGGCCAACGACGACCAGAATCAGCAGATAACGGAGATTGAACAAAGTAATTGATAGAGTAACGATCTTTCCATTGCCATTTACGGGATCTTTCTTTGATTTTGCTCACTTCTAAAACCTCTTTGTTGGTAAAGGTAGTTGTGGATGAGACTGCCTGCAGCGAGCGATGGCGAGGGAAGAGGATGTGGTGGTTGAGGCTGACACTGCCTTCGTGACCGTGGTGTAGTGGGCGGTGGTGGTGAAGGAAAAATGGTGGCGAAGAAGGTGAGGATAAGAAGGTGGTGGATGATGCTGCGGCTCCCGCCATAGATATTGTTGTTGCCACAGACATCACACAACTAACTATTCCCACCTTCTCTCTCCTGTGTAAACTCTTTTTGTTTTTCCTTTGTGTCCTGTTAAATACCGTATATTAAGATCATCTCGCTAAAATTCAAATTTGACCACCCAATTCACTTTTCAATTTAGCAACTCATGTGATATACAATTTTCCAATGATGAAACTCTCTTAAAACTCGTTCATGTTTGTTTATTTGATAAATGAGTCGAGCTTGAACAAATTTTGAAATTCGTTTAATAAATGAGCTTGGACACGAGCATATAAACATAGATATGCTCGTTCAGATAAGTTCATGAACAACCTATTTATTTACGTTTGCGAACTATTCCTTATTTATATTCATGAATTAATGATTTATTTACAATTGTTAATTTGATTCTTAAGTTTTTTTAATAAATAAGATTTAATTTTTAGATTTATAATTAGGATTTAATTATTATGCTAATGTTAAGAATTTCAAATGACAAAAGTACATGGCTCATTTATTAGAGAAGCTCATTATTACTAATATAATAAGTCCGTTCATGAAATCGTTTATCAACACGTTTCATAAACGAGCCGTTCACGAACAACCTGACATTTGACATTTGCTACGTGTTTAACTTTTTTTCGTTTTTTTTTTTTTAAACTTTACTACCACCCAAATCCCACATTGTTAAATTTAACTACCTGATGATGTCTTATGCCGTTATTGTTTCCGTTAGTGGGGCCCAACCACCGTCCAGCCACCCCTCCATCCCCGGCCACCTCACTACCACCTTCAGCCACCTCCCTTTCCCCCGGCCCATCAACGCTGCCCCGAAGGCCGAAAAGTCACTACTACCCCCTCCTCTCGCCAGACAACCCATTCCCCTCGCCGGCGACGACTCCTCCTTGCCCTTACCCTAAGCCCATGTCCTTCCCACGAAACCCTAGAAAAACTCGTCCCCTACCCCTAAAACCCCTAAATCATTCCGCCTCCACCCTCAAAAACCCTAGCCGCTAGGGTTTCGGGGCTCGGCGAGGAGCTATTGGGAGGTTTCAAGGGTAGGGATGGGGTTTTTCTAGGGTTTCGTGGGAGGGAAAGGGATTTCAGGGTGAGGAATTGTGGTTTAGGGGTTAGGGAAGAAGGGCGATGCCACGCAAAGGGGTTCAGGTGTACCGACGAGGCGTCGTCGAGGTTAGGGGTGGTTGGCGGGGGGAAATGGAGGAGGTGGGGTTTGCCGACGTCAGGGGAACATTTGGGCATTGGCAAAGGGAGGGGGGAGGGTGGATGGCGGGGAGGGGGAGGTGGCAGGGAATTTATTATTTTTTTTTAATTTTTTTTAAAAATAAATAAAATAATTATTTAATGAAATTTTAAGGTCCACTTAACGAAATCTTAACAGATTCTGTTAAGTGATAGCAATATAGAGTATATATTTTTGGTATTTGCATGGTAGTAACATTAAAAAAATAAAACAGGTATCAAATGTCAAACTGTAGGAGTTTATAGGTACTATATACGGAAAAAATGAATCATATTCATAAGCACCTAATCCCAAGATCGCATGCATAACACACAAGACACATAATCATACCTTTAAAGCGTGAATTCCACGAATCTAGTCAATTAGCAAATTAGGGAGATAATAGAGCCTCAAGAGTTGCTCCTCTACTTAGTCCACGGGATTCGAACGAGCCGTCCACCAATACTAGATTGGTCGAGTGAAAGAGGAAAACCGCGATAACCACCTTTAATGGACTGAACCGACCACCACGAACCACCACACTGGCGCCAAAGGAGGAGGAGAAAGCCGTGAGAGAGAGGGAGTTTGAGAGGGGTTGGTCTCGTGTTTGCTAATTAGGGTTTGATCAAACTGATCACTGAATTATTCTATTCAAACCCTAGGCACCTAGTTTATTTATAATCCTATTATAATTAGACTAAGTCACAAAGCCCAAAACCCTCCTTATATCTCCATATGGCCGGCCACACTAGGGGATGAGACCCACCATGGGCCTCGTCCTCTCGTGCTCTATCTAGGCCCTTAGTGTGACCTTATAGGATCCATCCAATTGGGCTTTGATCTATTTTACCAGCCCAAAATCGTTAGTATCTCTAGCTATGATATAACGACGATCAAAATGTACGAACTTAATTATCTCCATAATTTGATTCATATATATATCTAGTAATTGCACATGACGAAGACATAAATCCTTCAATCTCCCACTTGTTTGAGACAAGTGTGCAATATTCAAATTCCTTAAGTCAATGTGTGGGATTTGATAATATGATTGCATCACATGTCGAGATCATATTAATCTACAAATCGTTTCTTGAAATATGAGTTCGAATTACAAAACCAAATGATTATTGAGTAATGCATTTGAACGCGGCCACGTATGTTCTGAATTCTCCCTCTTCAAGCGGCCATGATACATTCCCTAATTTAATAGGTAGACTCAATCCAATCTTGTAGCAACAAAGCTCCTACTCAACTTTTAAAGTAACCAGGAAACATCCTTTATAATCTCCAGTTGCGGGTAGACGTTTTAATGTACCACAGTTAAATTAATCATTGAATAAAATCAATGTTCCACTCTTGTCAAAGGAATCCACTAATATATCCGAAAGCTCTATACTTGAACTTCAAAGTAGGACAATAGTTCGATCATGCATCATTCATGCATATCCAAGTGATTGACCGAGCATCACTATGCCCTTATAGCCCATGAAACTGCACTATCCAATCAATCTTACACGCTAGTCCATTTATTGAAATCATTTACGTTCACTTTAATGATTTCGAACTAGGAACTTAAATAATATATGAATTTTGTTCACCTGTGGGGTTTCATTCACCAGGTCATCAACCTGATGAGCCCATCAATTTATAATTATTTTGGACATTTTATCTAATTTCCAAAACCATAATTAAATAAGAGAAATAATAATTTCTGTTTAAACATAATTCTGCAAATATATGCATTCCTTATGTAATATGTTTTCTCAAAACATACACAACTTGAATTATATAATTTGCTACAATCTAAGACTTTAATATGACTCTCATACTTTAGTCTGTGAAAGGGGTTTAATAAGTAAGCGATATTCTCACTTAAAATAAAACTTTGCAGATCATGACTTCTCGCAAGTCATTGATCTCATAAACGAGGTGATATCTCATATCAATTTGATTGGATTTTTGATGTGACCTTGGCTCCTTTGTTTTTGGCAAAGGTATCCTTTTAGTCACAGGACAATTTGATCCAAACTTCCTCTTTAACTTCTTTTACTGTAGCTAAAACACATATTCTGACATTGAGTATGCGACAACATTCTGCTTTGAACTCTTCAAGCTTACCGTCCTTCTCCATTCAGACACAAAATGCATCCAGATCAATATCTAATGTCATCCTGTCTGTTTGGAAAAATTTCATCCATATAACCTTTTGACAACTTGTTCACTCTTGCCATCATAAACTAGAGACATTCCTTTAGTGCTTCTCAAGTACTTAAGGATTTGTTCTTAGTAGCTTTGAGTATGCTTATCCTGAACTTTCTTAAACCTGCTACACATGCACAAATCATATGTAACATCTTGCTTGTACATATCATGGCACATATAGTAGACCCTTTTGTTGAAGCATAAGGCACACTATCCATACGACTCAACTCCACTAGCTTTTGAAGGCACTGAGTTTTACTGAGAGTAATACCATGAAACATGGGAATATATCCTCTCTTAGGATCTTGCATCTTGAACTTGTCAAGAACCTTATTAACATAAGTCTCTTGATAAGTCCAATCATTCTTCAAGATTCATTTCGTGGATCTTGATTCTCAATATGCACTTAACATCTCCTAAGTCTTTCATATAGAAACAACTCCTTAACCATGGCTTGACTTATTCAAGCATTGATGTGTCATTTCATATGAACTATATGTCATCTACATACAAGACTAAGAAGACCAATTGCTCCCACTAAACTTTTTGTCTCTACAAGATTCCTTTTCGTTCTTTGAGGAAATCAAACTGTTTGATTGCCGGATCGAAATGAATGTTCTAACTCTCCGATGCTTACTTCAATCCATAAATGAATTTCTGAAGTTTGCAAAACTTTCTAGGATTTCTGGATTTCAAAACCCTTGGGTTGTATCATATACATACCCTCCATCAAGAACATTTCAAGAAGGTGATTTTGATATACAATGCTAAACTTTGTAATCGAAATCAGCAATCACTAGAAGAATCCGAATAGGCTTACACAACTAATAGGTTTGACCCCATTTGTAAGACTATCATAGACTAACACATCTTTACAGACATGGAGTCCATTCTGGTTTTTATGGCCTTAGGTCACTTCCTGAGTTGGTACTTACCAATGCTTGCTTGTAGGGTATGGATTCTTACCGTTCCAATAGGAAAATTTTAGAATCCACCTTTTCTTAGAATTTCAACAAACTGTTTATTTTGATCCCAAGTAACCTACGATAGGTATAAGCAACAATAGAATTATTCTCTTCAACTCTTTGAAGCCTTTCATTCAAATGGGACGATAGAAGACTCGCTAGTTGAATTAGCTTGCTTCGACACATGATTTCTCAAATTAGCTGATTTCATACGCCCTCGTCTTTGATGTAGTGTTATCCACATCCATTTTTTGCTCGTCTCGAATCTTATTGAGATCTAACTTTACTCCCACTTGGCTTTGTAGGAAGAGGTTTCTTTCTATAAAGACACTACCGCGAGCAACAAGCACTTTGTTATCTACGCGATTGTAGGAATAACACCTCTTAGTTTCCATGGAAAAACTCACGAAGAGAACTATTTACTTGATTTAAGGTTTATTATGTCATCTTTGTAAACATTTTACATTGATTTCACAACCCTTATTCCTGTTTAGAAAAGACAACTTTTGGAACATTTCCAATCCATAACTCTTATGACGTCTTTTCAATTGCTTTGGTTGAGTTTCTGTTTAGTTTATTCGCAATTGTTGTTCTAATGTATATCCTCAAAACAATATTTGTAAATCATTCAAGTTAATCTAGGATCAAACCATGGCAAGCAAAGTTTGATTCCTTCTTTCTAACACACATTTTAATTGTAGTGTTCTTGGATTGTGAATTAATTCAACAATTCCCCTTAGATGATCATTAATTTTGAGTTAAATATTTATCACAACAATCATATTGTGGTGTTAAATTGTTTATCTCAAACTGATTTTACATTTCATTCTGGAATTTTTGAACTTTTCAATGATTCCAAGCTTTACTTCATTAAGTAACTATGGACATATTTACTTAAATCATTAGTGAAAGCAATGAAATAGTTAAATCTCTTTGCTAATTCTTGAACTTATTAGTCCACACACATCATATGTATGAGTTCCAAAATGTCATTAGCTCCTTCACCCTTTCAACTAAAAGGCAACTTGGTCATCTCACCTTATCAAGCATGACTTCTAATTCTCAAGTGATTCTCAATCAAATAAGAATAAGAGTCCATCCAATTGTAATCTTTGGATGTGCAAATGGTTATGTGACCTAAACTTACTTTGTTATAAGCAAGTTTGTTTGAAATCATCTAATTTTGCTTTTGTGATCTACTTATATTAATGTCATAAATAAAATTAACTCATAGCTAGCAAAAATGAAAACAATTTATCACCTTAGTCATGGATCAACACTTGTCCATGCCAAGTAAACTAATCAGTTTCTCAAACAAGAAACCGAAATATTGTTTCATCAAAACTGGAAATTGTCTAAATCATCATAAAAATTCTGAAATTAAAACTATGTTGCTATCTCTAGTCACTCGAAGACTTCTAGTGCACCCTTTAGCTCCATTTCCTTGCTAGCCTCACTTCTTTGCAGCTTCTGCACAACATTAGTAATGTTAAGCACTGTAACTTGGTATCACATACCTAACTAAAATTTAAAATGTTTATAACATAATTCCTAAGGTGGATGCTCCATTTTTCTTGAGGAACTCAAGATATTTGTAGCAATTGCACTTCCAATGCCCCTTTTCCTTGCAGTAAAAGCATTCACTTTCATCTGCAGCCTTGGCCTTTGGAGTCGCCTTAGGCTTTTCAGGAGCCTTGGCAACTTTCTTGCCCTTGCCCTTAGCTTTTTGCCCCTTTTTCTTGAACCCCTTTCCCTTTTGAACCATAAGAACCTTTTTCTTAGGTTCATTAGGGATTTTCTTCTCAGCACTAACCAACATAGCATGCAACTCATTCATAGTCTTTGTAGCATCATACATGTTAAAGTTCATGATACATGGTTGAAAGTTTCTGGAAGTGAGTAGAGAATGATGTCTGTTGCCATCTTATCACTGTATGGGTGCCCTAGTTTTTCCAATTGTTATAAAGCCCAACCCTAAATAACCTTACACTATAAATACTCATTCAATCTCCAAAATTTTCCCACACAAAAGGTTAGTCTTATTTTCTTTCTTTATTTTATTCCTTTTATTTTTCTTTTCCTTTTCTTTTTCTTTTTTTTTCTTTCCTTTTCTTTCTTTCCCCCTTCCTCCATACGTGAGCATTGCTCACTGTTGTTGCTGCCACCATGAGCCGCCCAGCCTGACGCCACCACCGCCCAGTCGTCCGCGACCACCAGTCCGCCGGTGACCCACCTCTAGTAGCGGCACATCGTGGCTGCTCTTCTCTCTCTTCCCTTTGTTTTGTTTATTTTGCTTAAAGTTATTAATTTTGTTTATGTTTTGATTTTATAGTATGAATATTATATTTTTAGTATCAAATTCATGATTTTGATGGTTTAAACTTATAATTTCATATTACAATTGTGTTTTAAATTTTCAGATTTTGTAATTTATAAACCTAGGGTTTTAATTTATGAAAGATAAGATTTTTAAGGGTTCTTATATAAATTGATTTGGGGCTTTTATATATCTAGTGATTCTATGGATTAATTAAGCATAAAAGTGATGTTTTAGTGAAGTTTTGAAGGGTTTTTAATAAATCCAAAATGCTGGAATTTTGCCTAAAGTATTATTTTTGGTGTTTTATAAAAGGGGTATATGTAGGGAATAATTTCAAGCATCCCACACTTGAGCCTCATTGTGATCATACACTTAAGCAAGGTGGCGTCCAAAGGGAAGGAAGCTAGAGCAAAAGAGTCGCCAACAAGTTTTAGGAACTTATAAACCCTTCACATGGTGAAGGTTACACCCCTTCACGATCCATGAGATCGCTAACTCCATAGTGGTCCTGAACCATGACTGGATATTCAAGGATGAGGGTACAAATCCAACCTAAAAGAGATTGAACCTGCCCTAAATAGGTCTCTACTTTATTCTTCTCATATTCATGTGCGCTTTCTGACTAACATACAATCAATAAGTTAACCCTAAACCTATATAATCTATGTTGGTTGAATATTATTGCACAAACAAAACTATTATTGGCGATCACTTGAATTAAAATCACATTAGCCTAAATAAAATTATTAATTATCTTATTAAGCGTGATTACAAGTACAAATTTTTTTCACTCCTGCAAGAGGGGGCGTGATCAAGCAATAACAATATTACAATCAAGCAACATAATAATATTGATACAACAAATCATCATCATCAAAATAATCTCAATCTCATGAAAGCATAATAATATTAGCAAGATCCTAGGCATGATACTAACATGATTAATAACAAATTCTAGCATGTCACTAAGCATTAAAGATTAAAGTTTTATCCCTAACATGATACTAACATGATAAAAGAAATAGGAAGCAACCTAAACATGATACTAGAAACATACATGATATTAGAAATATTAGTTATTACCCTAAACATGATACTAGGAATCATAAAGACATCCTAACGTGATACTAAGAATTAATAAAATAATCTAAGCGTGATTTCTATAGAAATATAGTAATAAAACAACTTACTTTGTTGCCTCGTGTCTCTTTCTATCAAAACAATACACACGTTAGTCGCTTCAATGAAAATATTAAATCAAACAATTAATTTAAATAATTGAAATAGGGATTTAGAACCAAACTCTCAGAAATTATCAAGCTTTCACGTCTAGGGAGAAGGCAACTTCGAGCTTGGCTAGCTGTGTCTAGAACTCGTGAATGCAGTATTGTGTTTGTAAAAAGGAGAGGCTTAGAAAGAGGGAGAAAGAATAAGCTATTGCTTAAGAGAGAGAAGAGAATTAGATGATTCTTAATGATTGAAAACGGGTAAATACGACCCTATTTATAAGGAAAATATTCTCGAAACGATCAGAAAAAGATCGAATTCGATTCGGAGTAAAACTGCTTACATCGCCACGCGGCGGGTCCATTGCTGCACGACCAAGTCCATCGCCACGCAACAAGTTCGTCGCGACTCGATGGGTCCTGTCGTTTCGCGATGGAGAACATGTTAACTTATAATCGTACAGAATCCTTAATCTAATTAAATTAGACTAACTAACGTCCGTACTTATCTTTTTTTAAATCAGATTTAATCTTTTAAAACACTTGTTTTATTCCAAATAAAATTCTTTATATTCTAAAAGATATTATTATTAATCCTCATTCCACTAGAATTTAAGATAACCTTCTAGATTGTTCTAGAAGATAAAGTCAATCCTAATGACTTTAAGAATATAATTAATGGGCCCTCCACTTGATCATTGGGCCGTATAAAACCATTTTGAGCCCATTTAGTATTTTGGCTATAACTTCCTCATTATTCATCGGAATTGGGGTTATAATATATCGTTGGAAAGCTCTTTTCAAACCCCGTCCAACTAAACTATTATTCGACCCTTATCATGGACCAAACTAAACTGGACTGGACATTTTCCATAAATAGAATAAGAAAAGAAATATTTTGGGAAACAGAAAGAAGTATTTTTTATTAAAACGACCGCATCACAAGACTTTTCACATTTCACCTTGTTCGATAATCAAATGATGTAAAAGATATTCATCAATGGGTTGGTTTTTGGGGAGACACAATCAGGTGTCTACAGAAGCCCCCACTTTGACTGAGTTTGAAGAAACGTGAGTTTCAAAAACAAAAGTCAAAGTAGCGATAGGGACGGAGAATGATTCAGAACGTTCTACGATCCTAAATTATCCTTGTAACGCCGATACATGCAAACTAACGTTATTTAAACAGATAAAAGAGTTAAGAAACGCGTATCTTGCACCGTCGAGCACACGTCTCTGGAATAACCGAATTTTGTTGTTGTATTTGTTGGTGACAACTTCCAAAGTGCCTCGTGAACACCGCCTGAAGGTAATAGTGCCTCGCTATCTTCATGTGTTTGTGACGATTTTCCACAATACCTTGGGAACATCGTCGAAGGTGACTGTACCTCGTCATCTCTAATGTTAAGGCAGTACCTCACCGCTATTGATGCTCACTCGTCTCTGAACAATGGAGTTTCGAATGATATGTCCATGCGTCTCTGAACAAAAGAGCTTGATTAATATGTCCACCCATCTCTAAACAAAAGAGCTTGATTGAAATGTCTAAGCGTCTCTGAACAAAAGAGCTTTAAATGATATGTCCACGCATTTCTAAAAAAACGAGCTTGATGATATGTCCACGCGTCTCTGAACAAAAGAGCTTTGATAGGATGCCCACGTGTCTCTGAGAAAAAGAGCTTGATTGAAAGGAATGTCCACACGTCTCTGAACAAAAGAGCTTCAATAGGATGCCCACGCATCTTTGAGCAAAAGAGCTTGAAATGATATGTCCACGCGTCTCTGAACAAAGAGCTTCGGTTCTTTGTTGAGATCGTTCGGTTGACTGCGAATAGGAGCTTTGCTGAATGATTGTATCCTATAAAATCAAAGATTGCCAAAAGACTTTGCTGGTGTTTAAGGCTTAGTGTGCTTGACATTGTGATTGCTTTGACTTGAGGTTGACTAAAGGTTTAGTGTGTTTGACACGTGTGTGTAGACTCAACTCAATGTGACATGACACGACATGACTTAACGTACATGACTCGTGGTGTGCATTGTATTGTAATATGCTTGTGCGACTCAAAATGCAGAAAATCAAAAATTTTCCGTCATTTTTGTGGAGGGTACCGACTTTCTCCCGAAAAAGAAAGACGTGAAAGATAATCGAAGCGAGTGTTTGAGTGTTTGCAGTGCATGTTGAATGAGCTTAGTCAAATGTATGTGTTGATAGTTGTATCTCATGATGCAAGGATTGTAACATCCTAGGTTATCTCAATTGTTGACTCGATGATGAAAGTATTTAGGTAACTTAGGCATGGAGGCTAAGTACGTCATACTTTGTGATGCAATGATGATTACATATGATGAGTGATTTTGATATGACAAGCATGCTTTAACGTTGTATTAAGATTTCATGACAAAGGGTTCCTATGGGAAGATTTATTTGGTCATGTATTTGTGATGTGTGTGAAAGTGATACTAAAGTTAGGCCGCAAAGGCCAACGGTGTGGAAAAGTATTTTTAAAAGAGTTAAATAGTGGTGACTCTTAGGCTAGGTAAGCTAATGATGTAGGGATCAAGCCCCCAAGTCTAGCTCTAAGTGGATAGGGATAAACATTAGAGATCCCTTGATATGATCATGCGTGAATGTATATATGAATGTGAATGCATTTTTATTACGGCCGCACCCCAATGTGAGGTTGCCTACGTATCCGTTAGGAATCAGGCCGAACGTAGCTCTAGCCGAACCTCGCACAAGTGTGTGTATACCTCAAAGAGGTCTTTTAAGGGTTGTAACGTGGTTAGGCTAAAGGTTGAAGAAGAAGGGGATAAAGGCTCAAGACCCTAGATAAGCCCCCAAGGTGTGCAACCTTGCTTTTGAATGTTTGTATTTGTATGCTTGAGATTTCTATCTTTTAAACTCTTTTTTGTTTATATTTTACTCTCTCTTTTTTGCTTTTGCATTTTTTATTTTGATAAGTGTGGGCAATCCCAATCATGTGGTCTATCACTCACTTGGCATTCACGTTTCTTAGGCATGTCACCGAGCACTCAATAAGTGACGCAATCTAAGACGTGTTCTTATCAAAAACATGTTCATATCAATGACATTGGAACACTTGTCCTTTTGCACACTTTTATTATTTTTTGCTTTTTTGAATTTTTGAGATCTAGGTAAAATTACTCAAGCTTTTGTATTTAGAACTTGCATAAGTTGCACACTATCCCATCTCAAGGTTAGGTAGATGTGGGTTGAAAAAAGAAAGGTTTATCGTTAGACGAGGCTCGCAGTGGTTTATCAAGAAAGGATTTATATTTTTAAAGGGTGAAAGTGAAATGATATGGCTACAAGGGTGCCTCGAATCACTAGTATACCTTGTGCTTAGTCCGGCATGATTTTTTTTTTTCATGAATGCAATGCAATGATCATATGCAAGAAAAAAAATGCTCATTTTATTAAAATGGAAAAGGAAAAACCTATGGAATAAAACTAAGAAAAGTAAAAGGTGCCTATACTAGACTTTATTAGGGAAAGGAAAATCAAAAAGAAGAAAAGAAGTCACGAAATATTTTTGTTGAAGCTCGTCTTACGCTTATCATCACTCGATCTTTTTGCCAGCTGGAGGTAATGGAAGCTTGTTTGTATCGATGAGGTCTTGAATGAGATTTTGAAACTTGCAACATTGATTTGTAGTATGACCGTTGCTTTGATGGTACTTGCAATAGGAGTCTGGGTTCCAGTCGGGTGTTCTCCATTCAAGAGGAGGATCTTGTATGGTCCCAATTGGAGTGATGAGTCCTTTAGCAAGGAGTCGATCAAAGGCAATATTGTAGCTCATCCCAATTGGGCTGAACTTCCTTTCTGGTTCTTTAGCCTTTAAAGCATTTTTATTGACGTGACTTCTATTTTGATAGGATGAAGCGGAAGAAGGATTGTCGTTCTTCCTACTCTTGCCATCATTATTATTGATTTCGACCTTCTTGTTGTGTGGAGGAATACAAAGGAAATTTGAATCAACGGGATCCTGAATGTGATCCTTAAGGGTGAAGCACTTTTCTGTGGTGTGACCATGGCCTCTATGATATCTGTAATACCTCAATAATTCTCCCTTTTTCCAAACCACTTAATTTAAATAAAATAGTGGAGAACCATTGGCATGTTACCGCCACGTATTAAAACGTTAAGGCTTTATCAAAGTATTGCAGCGGAAATCCAACTTAAATCTTAAACTAATATAATTTAGAAAACCAATAAGTCAAAGCTTACAAATTGGAACCATAAAGGCCCTTATTAAACCAAACTAATATTTAAAATCCCAAAATATAATTGAAATAGTAAAACATAGATAAGTTCAACACAAAGAACGAATACTCTCAATCACACCAATCCCTTGACAATGCGTATGTCAAATCCCCGAACCTCACATCATCAAGCTAACCTCTGCAATACTGCTCCCCAATAATACAAGTGTAATAATTGGATCATCACAGGGTCATTGAAAGGCGAAGGCCATGACCAAAAGAAAACACACACAAAAGCACACAATCAGCAAAGCTGAGTACATACAAGCTACAATGTACAAAACCTAACATGCTCAATTAATTAAAGTAAATAAACATACAAAACGAATTCATTAATCAAGACTCCACACTTAAACAATTCAATTGACTCATCATAATTAGTAACCAATTCCAAACACTTGACTCTTTATATTTAGTTTGATTAATTTAATTTGGAGTAAGCAATAGACGAGGTTGTCCAACCCACCAAATCATTTTGGTCCCAAATGACCATTTAAAATAAAAGTTTAGCGCAATGCAAGAATGGGCGCGACTCCATCCTCACAAATTTAGTCTAGGATCCCATCTAACTTTCATTATAAAATAAAAATGTAAATACCAAAAGAGAAGAGGACATGTTGATCAAACAAGCCTCGAAAAGCCACGGGCTACCACCGTGTACCCCAACCCATAATTGTCAATACTCTAGAAGTGCACCCTTTCCAGAGTTTTATTGCTCATCCTTGTTTCACTTTACGTGATTACAATTTTAATTAATAGCCGACTCATTCAAGTAGACCATACATAACAATCATACATCAATTCACTTTTAATCTTATTTAGGACAATGGTGATCACATCACAAATTGACCTTTAATTCCTTTAAACTTCCAAATTATCCAAAATCGTTGAACATAGTCAACCCACCTAGCTATTTCGGCCTAATCCACTTTTACTCAACATACTAACAAGTCATGCTTGAGTAATAAATAAAATAATAATAACCTTGTGGAATAATTAATAAATTCATTCCACTTAAACCATTCAATTCCAATCCTTCAATAATCCAAATGTGGTTAATAAACCAATCCAATAAAAATATGCTTGTATCAATATTCCATACAAACAATTAATCCAATATAATTCAACATGCTTGCATCCATAATTCCATACAAACATAATCAATTCACCAAAACATGTCTCATAAACATAAGCACATGAATTAATTAAATGTATAACCAAACAATTTCTATCCAAGTGTTCTCTAAACATGAAACCAAGTTCTTTCTTTTTGGTACCTAAACATGATACTACTTACAACGAAATAGACATGTACGTACCTCGTATAAACAATCCTTTGTGCCACTTTTAATCACTCAAAAGTCTCCTAGGGAATAATCACTTCCTAGAGAACAACCAATAACAATAAATTAATACTCAACCAAATTTCCAGCAACTTAAATTTACTTTAGACTACTTAAAAAAAATCTGAAAATTATTTAAAAACCACTAATTAAACTCCTTTTTAATGGGTAATCACACCCTTTAATTAAAATCACAATTATACAACTTTAAATAAAATTCCAGCATTTTAAACTAATCAAAAACCCTTTAAAACTCAAGGATAAAATTTAAAGCATAAAAAAAACTTCGTGAAAAATCAAAAACTGCCCGAAAATCATATTTAGAGGCTGAATCTTAAAACATTGTTTCCACATGGAAAACACTACTTTTTTATCAAAATCAGATGAGTTCAGAACCTAATCGGGATTAAAACGGGATTAATATTCACGAATGGAAATTTAAGAATTAAAACACGAATTTACGTGTTCAAAATATTATGGGATTAAGTTAAACTAATCAGTAGTTATAATCACCAAAATTTCAAACATCATTACTATAAAAGCCCTAAATCAATTGTTCGTAAAAACCCTAAAATCGTGATTTTCAATAATTAAAAACCCTAGGTTATAAAACTTACAAAATCTGAAAATTATGACATTTAGAAAATCTGAAATTATAAAGTTTAATCCCCAATTTGATACTAATTAAATTAATTTCAAACAATAAAATCAAAACCCATAAATCAATAATTATAATTACACAAATTAATAAAACAAAGGAGAAAATAAGACTAACCTTTTGTGTCGGGATAATTTTGGGGATGTATGGGGTATTTATAGGGGAGAGAGTTGTAGGGTAAGTAGGAGTATTGGGCCTCATAAAATTAATGGGCCATTTAGGTAAATGTATGCACTAGGCTTTGTTTGTATGGCATAGATTGTAGAATGAAAGCTCATAAAATATTTTGTACTAAAATAATTTTCGACCCAAATTAATAATTTGAAACTTTTTAAAATAAAATCCGGAAAAATACAAATAAATATTATAAATAAATAAATTTTCATTTATAAAATATTTAAAAATACGGGGGATTACAATATCTGCAATAGGAGTTTGGATCCCGGAGACCACTTCTCAGGTGGTGGGTCTTGACTTGGACCGATGGGATAAATGAGGTTTCGACCGTAAAAATAGTCAAAAGCTTCATTGTTTAAGTCATTTCTATTGGTGTGTATTCTTCAGTGGTCCGTTTTGCCCATGCCTTAGGAGCATTGAATTTTTCCTTAAGTTCTTGATGGGAAGAAGAAAAAGGAGGATGCTTGTCTTTTTCATTCTTATGGTCTTGGTGATGATAGCGTTGTTCGATGACTGACATCTGGTTTGTTAGGCCTTCTACCATATTCAAGAGCATGGCGATGATATCTTGCAGTTTTCAAACGTCTTCTTTTAGACTTGTCGAGTTTTCCTTGGTATCATCTAAGAAAATTCCTTCATCCTCCTCAATCATAGTCACTTCATCAATAGAGGTTATATGAATTGCCTCGATCATGGGCTCACCTACAGGTGTGATAAGGAGTGAAGGATCGAAGGATATTTGATCTTCTGCGATGGCTAGAATCTCGGAAGTTTTATTGTTATCGATCGGTTCTTGAGTAGCTTCTTTGAGTTTCCAACACTCCTCAGTGTCGTGACCTTTTTCTTGGTGATATTTTCAGTGTTTATTAGGATCCCACTTAGGTGGCCTAGCTTGTGGAACTGGGTCTTTGATGGGTCCTATGCGCATGACTAGTCCTTTGTGGTGTAGCTTTTCGAAAGTTGTCTCGTAACTCATACTGAGTGGAGTGAACACTCTTTTCGACCTTTGGATTTGTGGTTTAGAGGTGTTTGTAGCGTGTACTTCATTAATGGAAGAGGAAGAAAAAGGATGGTCGTCCTTCTTTTCTTTCGCATCATCAACTTTAAAAAGTTCGTCTTTGATATCAATTCCTACGTTATAGACAGCCTTGAAAGTATTCAAGTTGTGTTGGTATTTTAAGTGCTTTGCATATTTTTCTTGAAGGTTCTTGATGAACATTCTTACAGACTCTTTTTCAGTAGGGACTTCAACCATCTTAGCGGAAGTTTCCCTCCACTTGTTGAAGAAAGGAGTGAACCCTTCGTTTCTTTTTGCTTTATCATCTCAAGTTATTTATGGTTTGTGTCGACTTGGATGTTGCACTTGTATCTATCAATGAAAGCATTTGTAATAGAATCCCAAGAAGAGATCTTCTCTTTGTCGAAAGAACCATTGTTGACAAATGATTTTTATAGATAGTGAGAACAATGTGGGGAAAGCTTTTCTATCAATTCCCTTAATGTTCATTATTGTCTTGAAGGTTCTTAAATGAAAGTAAGGGTTGTCAGTTGGCTTGAACTTAGGGATGTCATTGGCATTGAACTTCTGCGGAAGAAGTTCCTTATCCACTGAGACCCCTTTTGAGCTAATCTCTTGAAACTTGTAGTCATTGGAGACTTTGCTCAAGCTTTCTTCCATGCGCTCAAGCTGTTGTTGTTTCGCAGGGTCGTTGACTTGAAGAGTGATAGTCTTCATCATCTTAGTTAAACTAGCAAGGTTTTTCCTAAGTTCATTGAATTCTTCCTAGGATGCCATTTTCTTAGCTTTCCTTTTTTGTCGAATCGGTTTATCAAATAGTAGTACTTGAATGAAAGTGTTGTCCTTGTCCTACTCTCCTTGACCAAGTGCTGTGAAAAGGGAAGTCATGGATGTTTATTATTAATTACTTGACTCAAACTCAATTCAACATGTAATAGATGGGAAGAGATCATGGAAGAATGGGGGAGTGTTATGCATGGAGAAAGCATGCAGAGAGTGGAAAGATGATGTAGATGGAGAGATATGGAAAAATTTGGAATAGAGTGGACCCCTAACTCAAATGACGGAAAGAGCAACTCATGCATGAACCTAAGACATGGTCATGGTGTAAAAACAGTATGTACAAAGTGTGTGAACACTTGTGAGTGTAAGTGATATGTTCAAGACTCGTGTCATGACCATGGGACTAGACTATGTGACTAGACTCAAACAAAGACTAAGTTAAAACTTCACGACATATGTGCACTAAACTAGACAGGCTGTAGTATTTTAGTCATAACTTTTTATCTGTGCCTCTAAATTGAACGAAACCAACTCCAAATGAAATATAAAACTCGAGGCTACAGATCCATAGGTTGTACGACTCTTAGTTCTTTCTAGAACTTTAGTTATGACCAAAACAAGTTGACGCTTGTGTAGTGTACGGGAATTAAAAATCCGGGTTGACTCAAAGGAATTATGACTCGATTTTAGACATATTTATTGGCTCAAATTAATTAATCAATTAATTAAGAAAAGTCCTTTAGTCCTTGGTTAGTTTGTTTAAGCATATTCATAATCACAAGTCAAACCATACGGTTAGTTTATTCACATGTAAGTATGCACAAGCAAGTAATGCACAAGTAGTCAAATAGTCACAATATGATGCAATGAGTTTGCAACCTAACCATGGCTCTAGTTCTCTAAAGTTCAAGGATAAGGGTTAGTCAAAGAGGGTCCATGGTTATGAGTCCGGATGCATCGCACGGAAGCCTTACCTTTGGAAGGGTTGGCGCGTATAGATGGGACCCCACAAGTTAAACTTGTTTCCATGGTTTGGTGAATTCACGAACTCGGATGTACCCTTCGTTGCAGTGAGCGTTCGATTGGGTAGATAGAGCGTGAATTCCAAGAGGGTTATGGGCATATGTAGAACACATATGGGTTAAGAAAAGTGAGAAAAACTCAATCAGGAAGTAAAACCGAGCAAACAGTACTAGAACCAGTCAAAGTAAGAACGCAGATTTCTGGCTCGGTATTGGAAGAACTTAACGCGAGACAACAGGGACCATCGCGAGACGATAGCCCTGTCGCGCCGCGACAAGCCATCGCACTGCGATGGGCACTGTTTTCGCAGCGCCAGTTCCTACATGCCTCAGCAGGTCTTTTTGTTCTTAGAATTTTCCAGTTTTCGCAGCGTTTTTTCGATTCTAGTTGTGAAAGATATTTCCCAAATTTCCTACGTGTAAAAATCCTATGTTTTTTACGCATTATGATGGTCTATCCAACACGGACCTTTTTACGCTTAAGGCAATAATGTCAATCAAAATTATGCACATGAATACTTAGAATGTTTCGAGTCTCATCCACTCATTCTAAATTATTGCCAAAATAAATTTTAGGAAATAAAATAGAAATCCTCCCTTGTGGAATCGCCAAAAACTGTAGGGAATAATTTCAAGTATCCCACACTTGAGCCCCACTGTGATCATATACTTAAGCAAGGTGGCGTCCAAAGGGAAGGAAGCTAGAGCAAAAGAGTCACCCAACAAGTTTTAGGAACTTGTAAACCGTTCACAGGGTAAAGGTTACACCCCTTCACGATCCATGAGATCGCTAATTCCATAGTGGTCCCAAACCATGACTTGATATTTGGGGATGAGAGTACAAATTCAACCTAAAAGAGATTGAACCTGCCCTAAATAGGCCTCTACTTTATTCATCTCATATTCATGTGCGCTATCTGACTAAAATACAATCAATAGGTTAACCCTAAACCTGTTTAATGTATGTTGGTTGAATATTAATGCACAAACAAAACTATTATTAATCACATTAGCCTAAATAAAATTATTAATTATCTTATTAAGCGTGGTTACAAGTACAAATTCCTTCAATCCTGCAAGAGGGGGCGTGATCAAGCAATAACAATATTACAATTAAGCAACATAATAATATTGATACAACAAATCATCATCATCAAAATAATCTCAATCTCATGAAAGCATAATAATATTAGCAAGATCCTAGGCATGATACTAACATGATTAATAACAAATTCTAGCATGTCACTAAGCATTAAAGATTAAAGTTTTATCCCTAACTGATACTAACATGATAAAAGAAATAGGAAGCAACCTAAACATGATACTAGAAACATACATGATATTAGAAATATTAGTTATTACCCTAAACATGATACTAGGAATCATAAAGACATCCTAACGTGATACTAAGAATTAATAAAATAATCTAAGCGTGATTTCTATAGAAATATAGTAATAAAACAACTTACTTTGTTGCCTCGTGTCTCTTTCTATCAAAACAATACACACGTTAGTCACTTCAATGAAAATATTAAATTAAACAATTAATTTAAATAATTGAAATAGGGATTTATAACCAAACTCTCAGAAATTATCAAGCTTTCACGTTTAGGGAGAAGGCAACTTCGAGCTTGGCTAGCTGTGTCTAGAACTCGTGAATGCAGTATTGTGTTTGTAAAAAGGAGAGGCTTAGAAAGAGGGAGAAAGAATAAGTTATTGCTTAAGAGAGAGAAGAGAATTAGATGATTCTTGATGATTGAAAACGGAGAAATACGACCCTATTTATAAGGAAAATATTCCCAAAATGATCAGAAAAAGATCGAATTCGATTCGGAGTAAAACTGCTTCCATCGCCACGCGGCGGGTCCATCGCTGCGCGACAAAGTCCATCGCCGCGCGACAGGTTCATCGCGACGCGATGGGTTCTGTCGTTTCGCGATGGAGAACATGTTAACTTATAACCGTACGGAATCCTTAATCTAATTAAATTAGACTAACTAACGTCCGTACTTATCTTTTTTAAAATCAGATTTAATCTTTTAAAACACTTGTTTTATTCCAAATAAAATTCTTTATATTCTAAAAGATATAATTATTAATCCTAATTCCATTAGAATTTAAGATAACCTTCTAGATTATTCTAGAAGATTAAAGTAAATCCTAATGACTTTAAGAATATTAATTAATGGGCCCTTCACTTAATCATTGGGCTGTATAAAAGTATTTTGAGCCCATTTAGTATTTTGGCCATAACTTCCTCATTATTCATCGGAATTGGGGTTATAATATATCGTTGGAAAACTCTTTTCAAGCCCCATCCAAATACACTATTATTGGACCCTTATCATGGATCAAACTAAACCCAGACTGGACATTTTCCATAAATAGAGTAAGAAAAGAAATATTTTGGGAAACAGAAAGAAGTATTTTTTATTAAAACGACCGCATCACAAGACTTTTCACATTTCACCTTGTTCGATAATCAAATGACGTGAATTCATCACTGGGTTTGGTTTTTGGGGAGACACAATCACGTGTCTACAATATAATTACCCATTAAAAAAGAGTTTAATTAAGGGTTTTAAGATAATTTTAAGATTATTATAAGTTGCTTAAAGTGAGTTTAAGTTGCTGGAAATTGTGGATACAAGGTTAATTAATATAGTATTATTGTCCCCTTATTAGGAGACTTGGTTCGGGAATTGTTGTTATGTTCTCGGCTACTTTAAGGGCTTATTTGAGGTACTTTCACGTACTTAGCATATTTTTGATGATGTAGTAACATGCTACGCTTGATTAATTAATACCAATTAGTATCATGATAGATTATGATTGGAAATTGTGATTTGGTTGGTATTGGTGATTGTATTATGAAGCATGATTTATTTGTGATGGGTCAATGATTGGAAAATAATTGTTTGGCATGTTGTATATATATGAACCACACTTTTATTTATGGTATGATAGAAAGCATGTTTTATTAAACTTTGTTTCTTGTGATTATTGTGCTAACATTAACATGTGTTCTTTGGTTGTGTTTGATCTTATTTATGACTAATAATTGCCAATGGACCGTTTTCACCTAGTAAATAGCATAAACATTAAAATTGGACAAAATTAATCAATTTAGTTTGTCTTTTTATTCTTTCGTGCTATTTTGGTCCACGCGTCAGTCGTCTTGGTACTTTTTACATGTCTTGCCATACGATCATACCACGAGTCTTATAACATCACTTAATCACTCACGAGTCAAGTTAATTCCACACACTTTATTTTAGACTTGAGTCGTGCACTGAGTCATGCACCATAACGTCTATGATCGTATACTAAGTTCATGCATGCGTCCCTTTCCGTCATAAAAATGAGTGGAGTTTCTCACCTGTTTTCAATTCAAATGTGTATCTTTTCCCCTTTCTTTCCTATTTTGAGCAGTGAGTAAAACCGTTAAGTGACTTTGTATTATTTCACAGTACTTGGTCAAGGAATAGGGGTAGATTGGTGCGGTTCGAGTCACTACCACAACAACCTCTTAGACCTAAGAGGTGTTCAAAGAAAACTTCACCATCTCCAACATCAATCATCCCCTTCAAATTACTTTCAGTTCATTACAATGGCCACCAAAGAAGATATTGAGAACATTCACAAGTCCATCGAGTCACTTTCTGCCATGATGCAAACCCTTACAACTAAGGTCACTACCATGGAATGAAAAAATGTTAGTGTTGCTACAGTTGACAAGGTAAAAGAACAAGTGAGCAAAATTTCTGAAGAGTTCACCTACGTGGAACAAACTTCCACTACTTTTTCCGTGAAGGACAAGATCCCTGAAAAGTTCTCCACTTCTAACATACCCAAGTTCAAACCTACAGACAATCTAATATTTCATTTGATGGCATTCTCTGCAACCATGGATCTCAAGGGTTTGGACGTAGCACTATTCCCTATAGTGTTCCCTCTCTCCTTAGAGCATGACTGCCAACAATGGTTTTATTCTCTAGATGTCAAGCACACTGCAACTTGGCAAGATGTCACTGAAAGTTTTATGAATCGTTATAAGTGGAACATTCAAACTAGAACTTCTGAACTTGAACTCTCCATTCTCAAACAGAAAGAGAATGAAAGCTTCACCGCTGCACTCTTGGTGGATCCTCCCAAAGAAAAGGAGGTGGTTCGTCTCTTTATCCAAAATCTGACTCACAAGTACAAGCAACATCTTAAATTCCAGCCATTGAATACTTTCGAAGCTATATACGATATTGGCATCAATATTGAAGACGACGAGTTAATAAAGACTATTGGTAGGAACAACAATAATAACACTAGGAAAAACAAGAAGAACGACCTTCCTTCTTCTTCGTCTTCGAAGCCCGAAAATACTACCAACAATATTAGCCAAGTGGATTTCAATGAAGTTCTAGCTCTTGATTCTCCCCTTCAAAAGAAAAGGTGAACTTACACTCCTTTGGGACTGACACACGACACCGCCTTTGATCGCCTTTACGGTCAAGACTTGATTACACCAATTGGGCCATTTCTAGAGCCAAAACCTGAACAAATGAGTGACAGGTGGGACCCCAATGCTCACTATAAGTATCATCAAGGAAGGGGTCACTCTATTGAGCAATGTTGGAATTGAAAAGACCCTATTCAAGATCTAGTGTATGCCAACAAACTTCATGTCCCTCTAGGCGGCAAGAAGTGATAAGCAGCAATGAAGACAAGGCGCACGGCGAGCCCTTCGTGCAAGATTTCCTGATTTCTTCTTTTTTTTCTTATTCATTTCCCTTTTTCCCCATCAGGTCTAGCATAGATTTCCTTTTTTGTTATTTGATCATTTTCCCTACCTTATAAAAAGTAGAAAAAACCTCTTAGGAATAGTGTGCTACCAAATATACCCTCAAAAATATGTACAAAAATGTGTATTTACTTTTTTACCCTCATTAATATGTTTGCTCTCTTTAATGTTTTTTTTTAATAAAACATATCATCAATTAATTCAAAGTTTTGCAATGCCTTATTTTAATATAAAAATTTTACTTCATATGTTATTATTATTATTATTATTATTATTATGTAAAAAGAAAAAAAATATATTTACGATGCCTTTTTTTTAATATAAAAATTATACTTCATATGTTATTTTTATTATTTAAAAAGAAAAAAAAATGTATTTACGAAGAGACTGTTTATTACCAATTAGAGATTGTTTATTTTTACTCCTTCGTGGTTGCTTTTCTTATTTACAATCTTGTCGTCCTTTAATTGCAACACTATTGTTAAGGTTTATTAGCTTTTGAATTATACATTGTTTGATGGCCCATAAATAACGTTATGGAAATTGAATGGGATTCATATTAAATAGTGATATTTAAGTAGATGTTATAAAGAGGTGTAAAGAACTTAAAAATCCTCAAATAAAGGGAAATCGATGAAAAAAAAACTGGTAAGGAGTATTAATTATAGAGAGAATTTACGAGGAAAAATATAACTAAGTAGTTATTGATTTAGTAATAGATATAGATATAGATATTAGATGGTCGTAGAACAATAAAGAACTTAGTTTATTAAGTTTTTAGCTAAAATGAACATTTCACATATTATTACTTTGTATGACCAGAGCTCAAAAAATAATCATTTGAAGAAAAACACACCAGATATTATTGAATCATGCAAATCAATTAAGAGTTCTAAACTAAAAATAGTTTAAGATATGAAGGAATGCAAATCAATTAAAATATTATTTAATAATAATTTTGAAATAACGGTGTCAAACTTTTGAGGGTTTTAAAAAATAATTGTCATAAAAGATTTTGGTGGCTTTTTTTTTATACTTTTACAAAGTCACCACATAGGCACATAAACCAATAGTGTGTATTAAAACTAGCAGGTCTACCACCCAAACCAAAGGTATAAATACACGCCAATACAGTTGCTCTACAAGAGCTAACTCCTTCGCGCGCATAGACCACCCTAGTGTTAATAAAATGAGCATTTTTCCTTTACACCCGGATCATGTCTTTTTTGCTAAACATAAAAAAAATAAAAAAAAATCATTTGCCGAACTAAACAAAGATACACCAATGATTTGAGGCACCCTTTTGCAACCCATTATTTCTCCTTTAACCATCCCAACACATATTCCACTTCTTCATTAACCACTTTGAGCCTCGTCTAACGGTTGACCTCATTTATTTAACTCACATTCACCTAATCTTGGGATGGGAAGATGTGTAATTAGTGTAATATTCAAAAGCAAGTAAAAAAAATATCAAAAAAAAATCAAAGCAATAATAAAACAATGTCTAAGGGCAAGTGTTCCAATGTCTTTGATATGAACACATCTCGAATTGCGTCTCTCATCGAGTGCTTGGTACCGTGCCTGAGAAACATGAATGCTAAGTGAGTGGTGGATAGCATGACCTGAGATTGCCCACATTGATCCAAAATAATGAAATAAAAAATAAATAAATAAAGAATTCAAAGCAAAAAAGCAAAATATGAAAAAATAAGTAAACTTGCAAAATTAAAATTTCAAAACACAATTGCATATCTATGGGAGGCTTCTCTCGGGTCTTGAGCCTTTACCCCTTTCTTCCTTAAACCATCTGCCTTAACCACATTACAACCCTCTAAAGACTTCTTAATGTGTACATACACTTGTGCAAAGTTCGGCTAGAGCTACGTTCGACCTGATTCCTAACGGATACGTAGGCAACCTCACATTGATATACGACCATATTCACATTCATATTCCTATTCATATTCATATATATTCATGAATGATTGAGTAAAAGAATACCCAATGCTCATCCTTATCCATCTAGAGCTAGACTTGGGGGTTTGAACCCACATCACATAGCCTACCTAGCCTAAAGAGTCACCATCTCGACTCTTCTCATATCTATTTCCATCACCATAGCCTTTGCAGCCAGCCTTAGTATCACTTTCACTCATACATAGCCATATCATCTTTTCCTTAGGAACCCTTTATCATGAAATCTTACTTCAACAATGCACGCGCTTCATCACCTTTCAAGACAACATTCATTGAAAGAAACATTGCATACTTGCTTAGCTTCCTAACCTAAGTAATATTCCTTGTTTCATACATCGCATAATGTGCTTAGCTTCCTGACCTAAGAGACATTTATCAAAGATCTTTAATCATACAAAGCATGTTGTGCTTAGCTCCTTGACGTAAGCAACATTCATTATTTCATGCAATACTTAGCAATCACCATTATATACGTGCTTAGCTTCCACACCTAAGCAACGTTCATTAAGATTGTTTTTCATACACTATATGATGCTTAGCTTCCTGACCTAAGCAACAACATTGACAAAAAAAACTATTGTGCTTAGCTTCATGACCTAAGCGCATTCATTGATCGTGTCACATGATGTAATTGTCCTTAGCCTCCTGGCTTAAGAACATTCATCAAGCATACATTATTTTCAAGACGAGCAATTCAATTTGACAAACAGAATATCTGAATATCCATGCGATTTACCTCACTTTTCTCTATTTGCTCGACAAGGAAGTTTAAAACTTCTTTCATTTTTCATATTTTTTCTTTTGGGGAAGTTCAAAAACTTTTTCAATTTTTTTCTCATAATGGGAAGTTAGAAAACTCTTACTTCATTTTTCACGTCTTTCTTTTTTGGGAGAAAGTCAATACCCTCCACTCATGACAAAAAATGACATAAATTTTTGCATTTTCAATTGTTTGTGTCTACGCGCACTCAAACTATACATATACACACACAACCACAAGTCATACACATGTCATGTCATGTCAAGTCATGCTTGCTTGAGTTAGTTTGTCAAGTTAATCACAGTCTATACGAGTCCCTTGGCATATTTTATTTTACAACCCTCAGTTATAGACTCTATTCGGGGAAAACTGAACAAATTATCATCTACATCCCACGTTCGGGATAATCAAACCATCATCACCTGCAGCCCACGTTACCATCAAACATTTATCAAACATCTATTGACCATCTCCCGAGGCGAGGACGATTCACGAGACAAAGAGACTTGTAACCTCTCATTATCAGACAAGTTTTTCCCGAGGCATGGAAAATTGTCGATCATTGCACAATTCTCGAGGCGTAGAAGTCAGCAATTGTGTCCCAAGGCGTGAACATTTAGTGTTATTCCCATATTATAGAATTTAACTTGTGTGCTACACGAGGCAGAGTGGCTCAAGATAGGGTTCCCAAGACAAGGAAACTATCTCAAATCAGACAAGATTTTCCCGAGGCGTGGAAAATTGTTGGTCGTTGCACACTTCACAAGGCGTAGAAGTCAGCGATTTTATCACCTTCTAGCAGATCACTCAAAGCATAGTGGTTCACGATGGAGTTCCTGGCGCAAGGAAATTATCTCATATCAGACAAGCTTTTCCTAAGGCGTGGAAAATTGTCAGTCGTTGTATACTTCTCGAGGCGTAGAAGTCAGCGATGTTATCATCTAAAAGAATTCCCAAGGCGTGGAAACTATCTCATATCATCATTCCTGAGGCTTGGAAAATATCATCTAACAACATTCCCGAGGCGTGGAAAAACATCATTTAATAGCATTCCCGAGGCGTGGAAAATATCATAACACTCTTCCCGAGGCACGAAAAATTATCATCCGATGGATTTCTCGAGGCTTAGATAACTACCAAAATGTGTTTGTTGCCATGTACTGGTGTCAGATGCGCTAACTATACCCTTCACTCTTTTATCTGTGGAACTAACTCTTTTCTGCAGGTATCAGCGTATATAGAGTAATTTAGGATCGCATAATGTCTTGAAACATTCTCCGTCCCTATCAATTACTTTAACGTACTATCGCTTTCGAAACTGACGTTTCCACAAACTCAGTCAAAGTGGGGGTTCTGTAGACACTTTAAAATGTCTCCTCAAAATCAAACCCAATGATGAACAACCATTCACCGCCATTATTGGTTGGGTTGAGTATTTAAACTTTGGAGTGCTTAAATCCATATTCAATCCAATACATTTCATAAACCAACCTAATTCTTAGCTCATTTCCCCAAACCATAACTTATTTTTCCTCTTTTCGTGTCCACATAACAAAATCGAGCTAAAATGATTTTTTGACCCTATAATTTTGTAAAAAATATTATTTTCTTGGATAGGCCTTGAAATAAGGTTTCCAACGGTATATCATAAGCCCAATTCCGATTTAAAACGAAGAACATATGAGCAAAATACTAAACTTGGCCCAAAATCGACACCCTTGCACTAAAACGGCCATATCATAAATTATACAAAAATTTTTGACCTGATTTAAATTGTTTTGGAAAGTAGACTTTATAAGATTTCCAACGATATATTATATGCGTTATTTCAAGTTACAGATCAAAAGTTATCATAGTTTTAAAAACGCGTAAAAACTGAAAATTACCGCGCCACGGTAAAAATACCGTGACACGACATATTCTAGGTTTATTTTTTTGCGGCGCTTCAATCCTAGGGTTCCGTGCCTCACCCCTCTTATTTTCTCTATAAATACGAACCTGATTTCTCCAATTTCGGGGCACCAAACAATTCTCTCTTTCTCTCTAATGCTTTAACCTAATACTAGCCTTCTCTATTCTCTCATCATACATCCCTTAAGCACTCCAAGGAGTCCATACAACACCCGAAGTTCCATACTTAAACCAAGGCGTGAAAGGTAGAACCGACTGAGGGTTTGGACCAAATCTACTCTACTTTTAATTTAATTTAATTGTTTCAATTCTACTTACATTTTTATTGAAGTTACTAACAATTTATTTACTAACAATTTATTCATGATGTAGCAATTCAAAGAAATGTGAAACGTGAGTAATTAATTCACTTAGGGCCTGTTCACATTTACTTAATTTCAGTTCAGTTCAGTTCAGTTCAGTTCAGCTCCAATCAGTTCAGTTCAGTTCAGCTCCAATTAGTTCAGTTCAGTTCAATTTACCTCCTAATTTCCCTCTCTCATAAAATATTCATTTCAGCTTAGTTCAGTTCAGTTCAGTTTAGCTCCAATCAGTTCAGTTTAGCTCGGTTCTATAAATGTGAACAGGCCCTTAATTACTCTTTTTATTATTTTTATTATTAGTATCATGATTAGATTTATTATTATTTGATTCGACTAACATCATTATGGTTAAATTGCTTTCAATATTAATGTTAATTCTATTGTTATTATTGATCATCATATTACATGTTTAAAGGGGAATATGTAATTGAATACAACGCCTAATAGGATAATTTGGACGACCGATTTAGGTTTTTTTTTAATCTTGTTGTTTAATTGAAGTGGTCACAATATTCTAAAATTATATGTTGCATTAACATTCAACCAATTTAGCATAATTATAGTTTGTAGCAAATTAAATCTTTGTTTGCATGCCTTTGAGATCGTAGGAAATACTTTTCACAATAAGAATCGAGTAGAGGCCAATACGGGCGAATGTGACTCCATGACTCACATCGTACCATCATCCCCGATCCTCATTTCGTGATTCTGAACCATATAGAGTAAGTAATCTCATAGATTATGAATGGGGTGTAACCTTCACGGGTCAATCGTTGTTGCTTATCGTTATTCCTTTATCGTGGTTGCCTTTTAATGATCCGTGAACGGTTTACAAGTTCCTAAAAAACTTGTTGGTGGCTCCCTACTTTACTTGTCCCTAATCGTTTTCCCTTATCGTATATGCCAATTTTCACTTCCTATGAGTGTCAAGCATATTCACAACATGCTTATGTAGGCGCGCTTCGAAGAATGCCTATAGCTAGCACTTATGGCGTGGAATGTAGCTGAGGGGGACAATCTATCTCTCTCTAGACTCTTTGTTCGACCGAATGGTCACTTTGAAGAGATCTTAGTCACAAATCTGCTCCCTGACCCTCCTTGGGACAAGCGGCAGCTCAACCCCTCCAAAGAGCAGAAGAGGGTTCCGGTTCCACCGGTTGTATTTTTTGTTCCTTATGGGGGTCGGGGGAGGAGATGATGTAAAATTTGCTCCTCTAGTCCTTCCACTTGGACTCTTTCCCAACAGTCATTATATAGCCCTTGTGGCTAGAAAGAGTGTATCAGCCGAGGTCGCTTGCTTTAATTTGGGGATCCGGCTGAGGTAATGCATCTTGGCAAAGGCCTTAAAGCTTAATTAGCTCGACCTCCAACATCTCACAGGCGGCAACGAACCCCAGGATATTTACCCAAGAGTTGGGGGCATGTTGCCAAACACCCAGCTGGTATCCGTCCAAAACCCTCAGCATAGTCGGATGGAGAAGGAACCTTAAACCGGCTTGAATGGTCGCCTCATAGCAGTCGAAGCATTCGCTTCCAAAACTTGACCCTTCTGGGCAAACAACCGTGTCCTCAACATCCGGGACACTAATAATATAGCCATGTCCCATGACATGATCAGCTCTGAACTCCCCCACCTTTTGCGCCATAGTTTTCCGCCTGTCGGCGGGAACATGGTGGAAGTAAGCGGCATACTGCTGTCGGCTGTTGGCAGAGGACTCAGCCCAACCCTCGCCCATTTTTACGGAGAGGGATTCTCTCGGTGTATCCAGCCTAGAACATTTTTCATCAGAGTCCACATAGACTCTGCCAGAAGAAGACGGCTCTGATTCGCCGTCAGAATTGCCGAACCCAACGTCCGAATGAGGGGCCAGATGAACAGAGCTAGAAGCATCATCCCTTAACTCTTCCCCTGATTCTTCTAAAACCGAATCATTGGGGGTACTTAGAGTGTCAGGCGGCAAATCAAAAAGTTCGATGACAGGCGCCCTAAAGGAGCCGTCTAGATTTTGCCCCCTAGTTGTTTGTTCGGTTCTAGCCATAGTGTCCTGCACAGACACAGAGACGGCCGGATTCGGGGAAGTTTGCAAGGGGGAGTCCAAGATGTAGCAGTCGGCACTCCTAGTTCTAGATTCAGCCGTCCCTAGTGACCTGCTGATCACTAACTTAGGCCGTGCCGTGCGAGTTTAGGAAACCATTTTCGAAAGAAAAATGAAGCAAAAACCAAAATAAAAAGAGAGAAAAGCAGTAGTTACCTTACGTTTGGAAGTACGGAGGACGCTTGTAAATTCTTGGACGATCGTAAAAATAGGCGAACAAGGAGCAGGCGGCGGATGCTTTTCTCAGAAAATGACAAAATCTCTCAAAGTCAAAGATTCTCTCCTAAAGACTTTTTTTCGTAAACTTGCGAAATGAACGGGGGGTAAAAGATTATTTATATAGGGGTTAATATTTTGGGGGTAAAAACCCTAATTTTACCCCAAATAATGGTAAAATGTGCACTTATGCACAAGTGACGCTTGTCACAGGTACCTTGTGGCGCGCCACGTCACCCCTGTGAGGGGCAAATGTTTTGGGTATTTTTACCCTTCCACGTGGACCCCTCAGAGAATGACACATGTCACCCTATGAATAGTCCAAAGTGGACCAAATAGGGCATGACATGTGGCAGGCAGATACCCCATTAGGGATTGGCGGCATTCAAGGCCTAATTCCCAAGACAACCGAAAAACGGCGCAAGTGTAACACCCTAGAAATTGCTTCCCTTTAAAATACCTGTTTTGCTCTTTTTAAATTATGAATTAGGAAAATCTAAGACATTAACGCCACCATGAAAACGGTTAAGGCAAATATCAAAGACACACAACGGAAGACTATATTTAAAAACAATTCAAACAAGTCAACTTCAAAGTCAAAACCCAACGAAAGTAAAGTAAAACCAAAGTCAAACGAAATCAAACAAAGTCAAACTACAACTTGGAACCATTGTAGGCCCTTATTAAAACCGAGTGATACCAAAACCTTTGCGTTAGTTGCAATCATAATAATAGATAATAACAATAAAGCAATAAAACACATCATATTCTTATGAGAATTAAACATGATTCGCTCTTCACTCATGCCCATCATGAATACGCTTCATCACCTGAAAAGCTTCTCTCTACTTGTCCCCACTACTCGCGATTAGAAATGGGTCGTCGTAGGGCCAAGGTAAAGACAAGGCCAAACAAACATACAAACACACAATCAGCAAAGTTGAGTACATAAGCGTAATGAAACACACTAACATGCTTTCATCCTATCAATCACACAAATTACCTTATTTCACCTGTAACAAGTATTTAAGACACTCAACATTTAACTAGACAAATAACAATGTCCAATTAATCTGATTACGCATCAAACGGGTTTCCAACCAAATCCCTGCCCCCAATAAATTGAGGTAAACTACACCAGGAGCTAATTGGGTAGGCAAATGCCACATGAAGTGACGGACGTCCTGCGTATAAATAATAAAAAGGAATATACAGCGTCCTGTACTCCTAGTAGAAGTTATGGTTAAATATAAAACCCCATAACTCCCCCCATATGTTCATACTCGAGGTATATACGTTCCAAGAGTTTTGGTGCGTAATCTCTTTCACTCTACGTTGTTTTACATATTATTCAACTTGGTGATGACTCTCAAACCACAACAAAACAAACATTATAATTATACAAGCAATCAATCATACCAAATTAATTCTCGAATAATTAGTGACCACATAACTTTAAATGTTGAACCCTTTTTAATCTACCTCGGTGTCAAAGACACCTTAACGCATAATGCGCCGCAAAACCTATCCTTAGGTGTTAGAAACACCTTAAGTGCACATAGGCACCGCAATATAATTTATTCCTGTGTACAAAGACACTTGATATCTCAATTTCCATGCTTAAAGCATCAATAAAAATTATATGAACCATAATAAAATTCCTTTTTAATATTCCAAACCAAATTAAACATTTTTGTTTAATTGAACATGCTTCCAATCATGCCAATAATAAAAGTGTGGTTCTTATTCAAAATGCCGATATAATTATTTCCAATCACCAATCCACCACAAGTAATCCATGCTTCATAATTCAATCACCAACATCAACCATATAACAAATCCCAATTAATACCTATCATGATACTACTTGAAATTAATCATTCAAAGCCTAGCATTTTCCTACATCAACAATTAAATACCAAGTACGCGAACGTACCTTGAATACGATCTCAAAATCGTCACGACTACACAAAATCACTCACTTGGAAATCTCCTACAATCCAAAATTACAAAGAGGCATTAATACCTATTCCATACAAATTTCCAGCAATATATACACTCCTTAAATCACTCATAAATCATTTAAAATAAGCTGAAATTTAATTTAAAACCCCTTACTTTAATCCCAATTAATGGGTAGTCAAAAATCCCTTCAAGAAACTTAATTATGGCTTATTAGCAAAATTTTCAGTTTTATTAAATCATCAAAACTTGCTGTAAGTATGTTTTAAAATACTATTTCAATTATTTAAATCACCCATAATCAATTTCCATCAATCAATGTACAATAATTTAGAAACCTAGGGTTTTCAATTTGGAGCTTTTTAATTCAAAACCAAATCTGAAAATTTATATACATCATACTTATAATCAAACATCATAAAATCATCACAAAACCCAAAAACAATAATTAGATTTAGGATTAAAACAAAAGAAAGAATTTTTTTTTCGAACAACACCACCGGCGCACAACAACCACCGCGGCTGGTTGCTGCTGCCAGCGAGTGTCGGTGGTGGTGGCTGTCGGCCGGCTGGCTTCCATGGTGGTAGCCGGCGGTGGTGATGTGTGTGTGGTGGTGAATTAAAACCAAACATAACATAAAGGGGAAGGGGGAAAATAAGAGAGAGAAAGAGAAAATAAGAGGAGAGAGAGAGAGAGAGTTACCTTTGGGTATTCTCCACCTTGGGCAAAGTTTGATTTTGCTCATATGATGGGTAATTATACCCTTTCTCAATAACCCTCCTACTTAAAATTCCTTTCCTATCCTTAATGATCCTTTTCCTATTCCAACTACTATTTTGACTTTCCTTTAAATGCCATTGACTTTAAAAATTACCCTTTTATAAAATCATTGCCCCCAATATTTTTAAATTATAAAATAAAGTATTTCCAAAATTATTAAATAAATAAATTGGACCATTAATTTAATAAAACCTCGTAAATAATTGATTTCAACTTATTTAAATACTTTGAGAAATACCATTTAAATGATAATACGTATAAAAATACGGGATATTACAGCAGCCCACAGTCCTAGGTTTCCGTGACCTACACAGGGGCATAATTTCCAAGGACCTTGTAAATAGGGAGATTCCCCCCCCCCCCATTTTGGGGGTACGTTCAATCATTACATCATTTATTATTTTCGAAAACAGAGAAACACCTGATCTCGGTATCCGAGAAGATATTTACTTTTTTGCACTCTTTTACTCCGAATCTTTACCAACTTGATCGTCGGAGGCAAAACTCCGACCAACCAGAGCTTCCGTTATTTTACAGGTACAGATGGCCAGAACTCAAACTTAGTGACGTAACTCTCCCAAGGGACTCAAAAAACCCCGAAACAGTTCTCATACTCACTAACAATTTCACCAAGTTAGGTTTCATTATCCTCCTTAACAACAACACCTAGCTTCCTTTATTCAGCTTCCCTTTGCAACGTCAGAATTAAATCCGTGAGCTTAGTGTTTGTCTCTCTCGCTCTATTTCTAGTTGATAGACACTCCTCATCCTCAACATTTGAGATGTAATCCTCTTCACTCAACTTAAGTCGTTCATCCTTAACAAAGTAATATTCTTCATCATCATAGCTACCCTCTGGCTCATCATCACCCCAGCAACAACCTTACCCTTATCACTATTAGGGTTATATTCTAAATCTAAGGATTTTTCAATAGGATAGTCAAAAAACAAATCATTTAGATTAATAAGGCTGTTTGGCTTGAGATCAATCCAGTCATAATCATCTGTAACTGGGTTTTAGGTCAAATTCAGATCAATAAGACCTCTAGGGGGGTTGTGGCTGAGAAGATTGGATTTGAGCTTTTGAGTTCTTTGTAGATGATGGGGTCTATTTTGAAAGTGTTTTTGGAACGAATGTAGGGGTGGGTGTAACTTTGTTAGCACATATAGCGGTAGATAAAGTATTTTGTTGGGTTAAAAAAGTGTGAGCATCTTTTGAAAAAGAAGACTGATTTTGGTTTCTTGAAATTAAAGGCTTTTGTGGGCCTCTTTTTATTGGCAATTCTAACCCTCAGATGAGGCACCAATTTTATCCAATGGTTGAAATATTTGTTTGCAAATGGTTTAAAAATAGGTTGTTCAACTCTAGTACATTGTCTTTAATGCATCTGTAATTTCTAGCTAACTTACCCAATTCCAAAGCCTCAGCATTAGTGTACTCCATTCTCAAGTCATTTGACATGGTACAACCTAGAACTATGTAATAAATACCTTATGCTTAATGCATACCCCACATATTTTAAGCAAAGTCGTCCAACCACCACCAACACAACTTATTAGGGTCTATGCTAGAAGTCTTGCCTTTTCCCCCATATATATATATATATATATATATATATATATATATATATATATATATATATATATATATATATTAATCCTCCATTTCCTAAAAACTCCCCCATACTAGTACTTCAAGGTACCTTCATCATCACCCATCACAAATACTGCATTAAAAACACACAAACAACAACCAACACACAACAACATAAGTACGCGGTTACCACAACACATCCATCAATTCCACAAATTCATAGCAGTTATTCAAACAAAATTGCGAAATACACACACCACACAAAATATCCATCAATATCTCAAAGAAATCATCACTTAAAAAACACGAAATTCAATGGTCAATTACCCAATTACGACGAACAACTAGCATAGTTACCTCAAAAAAAGTCAAAATTACTTCATCATTAAGCATTTATCATATGGATTAGGGTTTGTGATTCTTGGTCAAATTTTGGTTTGCAATGGACCATCAAATTGCTTGCTTTAACTGTTTGGCACTTTCCTTTTCTGAATCAATCTTCTCATACACGCTATTTCCTTTTATGAGATGAGAGATAAGGAAAGTTAAACAGAGAAAGTGAATTTACATAGGGGAGGAGAGTAAGAAAGTGATGAGCATTCAAGGTGATGGTAATATAAATGGTTGGGAGGATGAATTTAACGAAGGTTAGAGATTTTAGGGGAGAAAACAACGTCCAAAGGGTCAAGGAAAGGGAAAACAAAAAGTCAACCAATTACCAATTAAACTAGCTTTTAAAAAAAAAAAAAAAAATTACCCCAAAGCTTGAATTAGTGAGTTATTGCGACATAACCCTTATTTTTTATTGGGCTTTTGCTTGAACATTCTCGACGAAGAGATCTCTTTTTTCAAAATCTAACCCAACCAAAATAAGCAGAGTAGCCGCAGTTCTTCCCTCTCTCCCTCTCTCCTCTCTCCTCTCTTTGCGGCAAACCTCTGTTCATCACTCTCAACTACTGATCTTAGCGTTCTTCCTGAAAAACCCCATTTCAATCCTACACTTTTCTCGTAATCCCAATCATCAACAATGCCGGCCCCTGATATATTGGGTGACCGCCAATCTGGCCAAGATGTTCGCACTCAAAATGGTTTAATTCTCATTTTTACTGTTTTTTGCCCTAATTCTTTGCATTTCTTTCAGTTTCTGATTCTGGGTATTTCTCTTGTTTGTGTGTTGTGTTTTTATGGTGTACAGTGGTTGCATGTCAAGCAATCGCCAATATCGTTAAATCCTCACTTGGCCCTGTTGGTCTCGACAAGGTTTGATCTTTTTGCGCCTATTTCTCTTTTTTAGGGCTTAATTTAAGTGTGTTCCTTTTAAATTTTACTTTGATTTAAGGGTTTTACTTCATTTTTAGATTTAGGTTTTGTAACCTGATTTAAATTTGTGTTGTATTTTGCTCAAATGTTCAGGTTTTTGTTATTTTCTTAGTATGTGATTCAATCTTCGTTTTGTTTTTTCTGCTACTTATGTGTTGTGTTTACCTTATTGGGTAGTGTTGGAAATTGTTTTAGGTTTAGGTTTAGGTTGTATAAATGGATTGTATTAGGAAGATTTGTATAATGAGCAGAAGGCGTGGTTTGTATCAATTGAAGCTCTAATGACATGGGTGATTGTGAGATGAAATGAATGGAAAATTTTTGAGGTAGGGTTGTATGTTTAGGGATGAAGTAAAACAGAAAAGTGAAGTAAATGAACAAATACGGTGAGTAGCAAGATAAAACATTGATCAATGTGGCATTAATACAGTTCGTTGTTTGCACTTATTTTTGACGTGTGTTTAAGGAAAGTAGTGCTTTTGATGGCAGTTTAAGGAAAGAAGAAAGATAATGCTAGCTGTTTTTGCATTGTGGTAAATAGGCAGACTATGGCGCCTTATAGTGTTAGCACCATCCCTTTAAAAGCTGTAGATACTAAAAGTATGCAACATTTAACTTTGTTGACTTGCAGTGATTTTTATATTGTAGCCAGAAGGATGAAAGCAATGTACCTGTAAACATTAAAATTTTAGTGGATATACTTTAACCTTTAAAAAGATGATTGCTTTACATCCGACAAGTATCTTTCCTTTCATAATTGCTGTTTCCCCCAAGTAAGCTTTAATATTCCAGAAATCACTGGATCTCTAATGTTACTAATCTTAATGTAGATGTTGGTTGATGATATTGGAGATGTTACAATCACAAATGATGGTGCTACCATCCTCAACATGTTGGAAGTTGAGCATGCTGCTGCTAAGGTTCATGAAAGCTCTTAATTCTATAGTTTTTTTTTTTTTTTCCTTTATTATTAGAATATTAGTCATAGTTTTCTCCATTTGCTTCCAGGTACTTGTGGAGTTAGCTGAACTCCAAGACAAAGAAGTTGGAGATGGAACAACTTCCGTGGTTATTTTCGCTGCAGAGTTGCTTAAGGTGAGTTGGAGCTAGTAACTGCTTTTATACTATCGATTGCAATGCCTAACTTCAATATTTTTTTTTTAATTTTTTATTTTTGTATATATAAGTGTGATACACTCTTGATTTTTCCATGATGAAAGATTCGTCGAGTTTTATATGCTTGTTTATTACTGCAGAGGGCGAATGATTTGGTGAGGAATAAGATTCATCCAACATCTATAATAAGTGGATTTAGGGTCAGTATCTTATCAATCTCCTGTTGTTTGATGTTCAGATTGCAATTTTTCTGGTCATAAATGCTCTATCTGTAAAGTACGGATTTTTAATGTCTCCCTTATTGTCTCATTCTTTCTCAGCTTGCAATGAGGGAAGCATGCAAATATGTTGATGAGAAACTTGCAGTGAAGGTATTTGCCTCCTGATAACTATTCAGCTGATATGAATTGTACATGCCTTGCAATAAATTGTCTTTTTCATTTATTCTTTATATCTGGCCAGAATTCCATCTTCTTCTGCAGTAAATTTGAATGATCAGTATTTTGGTGAAAGTGCAAGTCATTATTGATCACTAACCGTGGTCTATTTATTGTAATTTTTTTTCTGTGGTGACCAGAGGACCTGAAAATTTTAAGATGTTTACATATTCTATTAGTTCTCTAAATTTAAGATGATGTAGCTTTCTTACAATGCCATTTCGAGATTGAAATCACCTTTTTTAAATTTCTTTGTTTTTGGAGGTCTCCAGCTCTCTTTCTCTTTAATAACTCATTTTTGTATTGTTAAAACTAGATGGTTAGTTGTGTGTACATTTAGGGTGTGGTTTAGTAAAATTGAACATCTTTAAACCTTGCCTCAGTGCAATTGTTGTGATGTGTGGATCCTGTTACTACTTGTTTAATATTGCTCATGATTATTCTAATTTAATTTATCTTTTATGAAGGTTGAAAAGCTCGGCAAAGATTCACTGGTAAATTGTGCAAAGACAAGCATGTCATCAAAGCTAATAGCAGCAGATAGTGACTTCTTTGCTGGCCTGGTATGCTACCTGTTATTTCTATGGATTATTGATCCGTCATGGGATTGGTTTTATATTTATAAAGAGTTAACATGCCAAACTTACATGTCCTTGATGTTGTTGGACTCAAACAGTCAGACCCTCGAACTTGACCTAGCCATTTGTCTAATAAGAAGTTTGATATGAGCTTTTCAGATGTGCTGTCTGCTCGTCTTGTTTATGTCATCTTACGCAGTCATTATATTATAAGATGAAGTTATATTTTGGATGAATGATCTGTTAGGCTATGGAAATTTTGAAGTACCTTGATGTTTCAACTGCATTTGACGATATTTTGATCTTGATAATAGCTCTAAAATGTAAAATGATCTTGATAATAGCTCTAAAATGTAAAATGCTTTGGGTGCTTGTCCATCTTTATTCCCCATCTTTGTGTGAGTTTTACATCTTCAGTTTCTATGATCATAACCCTGGATCTTTCATTCTATGACCTCAGCTTTGCTGATGGCTATGTATAGATTTACCGTAGGCATATCTACTCTTTAGACAGTTTCTTGGCTAAGCTCATGGCCATCTGCATGCATTTAGCTTGAAAACCAATTTACTCTTTATCTTTTGATTGGGAAAAAAAGGTTATCAATTTGTCATCAACTAAATACCAAAACAGCACCCAAAATATAATATCAATACAGATTTTAACGTCAAATTAACTACTGCTACTAGTTCTGCTTTTTTTCTACTTCTATGCCATGCTTTGTATTTAATGGCAAAGTATCTTTTCCTGCAGATATTATCAACCAGTATAGATTTTCAAATCTGCAATGAAAAAAAAACTCCCTCATAGTCGCCTAGTCGGTGAGACAATATGGCACAATTTTTGAAATTAAACAACATTAAGAAAAAACAATACAGTATTAGTATTAATTATTTTATGGGAGGCTGTTTGTCCCCTTCCTAGTATAAATGGTTTAATTATCTTGAGAGGGAGAGGAGAGGATGAAATGTCACCTGATGAGTCGCTATATGTTTTTCCTTAATGGTTGACAGCTTTTCACTAGCAATGATTGATTTCTTTATATAAGTAATTTAGTTGCAGGTGTATTGTTTATTGAAGTCTCTAGCATGATGTATATATTGATTTTTTATAATGCATGGAGTAGGTAGTGGATGCAGTACAGTCAGTTAAAATGACGAATGCACGTGGTGAAGTAAAGTATCCTATCAAGGTTTGTTTTATCTTTTGCTAACACGTCTTTCTCGTTCTAAAAGCCTTTTTTTTTTTTTCTACTGCGTATAGCTGTGTCAATATTCTGCAGTTCTGATATGCTACTTGCTTCTCATGTTCTAGAGCATCAACCTTTTGAAAGCTCATGGAAAAAGTGCAAAGGAAAGTTATTTGTTGAGAGGATATGCTCTTAACACAGGTCGTGCTGCTCAAGGAATGCCCACCCGTGTCTCTCCAGCAAAAATTGCCTGTCTTGATTTTAATCTCCAGAAAACAAAAATGCAATTAGGTGTTCAGGTTTTAGTCAATGATCCAAGAGAACTTGAGAAAATCCGACAAAGGTATTTTGTTAATATAGGTGCTTGACATACTTTAGCTGCCAAAACAGTGTATATTCAATTAATCTGTATAATACTTGCATTATTGGATATTTTAGTCATCAGTTTTCTTTTGATCAAGTGTTATGAAGTTTCAAAAGTTATGAACTAAAAAAGGCCTTTGTGAACATCACCATTTGTTTGCTATATAGGAAAATCAACGGAGCAACCAAGTTAAAGCATAGGTCTTTCTTGTTATTGCCTAAAGTACTTAGCAATAGAATTTAACAAACACATTTTTTTAAATTGAATCTGAAATCAACATATCTAATTATTTTTTCTAGGAATGCTTTTATTGCAAACTTTATTTGTATTAATAAGTATAAGGAATAAGAACTGAATGTTTAAGCTAAAATACATAAATTCTTGAGGATTTTTAGCTATACTTGTAGAAAACCACGGAATAAATTGAGTAGAGCACTTATTTAGGCTTGTCTTAACAGACTTGTTTAAATTTGTCACCGAGAAAAAAATAAATTTAGAATTGACAAACCTTTTCAGTTCACTTGGAAAAATTGCCAATGTATTTTTTCCAAACTATAATGATGACCCAGCAAATTTTACCATTCTGAAGCTCCTTAATACTCTTGCACAAAAAAAAAGCTTTTTATTTTATTTTTTTTAAGTGAATTCTTTATGCTTGTCACCTTCCTACACATATACATACTTTGTTCCACAATCCAGTAATGCAGCAATTTTCTATGGAAGAACCAAACCAATGGCCTCATGTAGCTATTTAGTGTCATCAACTACATCCTTTGCTACCTGGACTTTAGGAATGTCAATGTTAGATATTGCTACTGTGCTATTATCCAAAAATTTGCATGATCTAAGTATGCTTCTTGAAAAAGGTTAGCCTTTTGTGGAGACAAAGCATTGAAGACATTTATACTGACATCATTAACAATTCTGAAATTGACTTCATTTTTGTTGTTTGTTGAATATTCTACTCTCTATATTTTTTTTTTCGTCATTACACAGTTGATTGTTACATGATGTGATTAATGATGGTCTTCTAGCTTGATTGTGGTATGACCCTTTTTTTCTCTACAGGGAAGCAGATGTGACCAAAGAGCGAATTGAAAAACTATTAAAAGCTGGTGCTAATGTTATTCTAACCACCAAAGGAATTGATGATATGGCACTTAAGGTATTATTATTTTCCTCAATTACCGAAGTTCTGTTGTCGCTTCTCTACCCTGACTATCATTGTCACTGGTTTGTACTCTACTTGTCCTGCATTGATAAATGTGTGTTGATATCTTGAATGGGTGGGTTGTTAGTATGGGATTGTTTTGCAACTCCTGATACTTTAAGCCATATTTTTTTAATGTAATCTGTGAAGTTAAACTATTATTATAACCATATGCTTATTGAAATGGCTGTCAGTTATTGATTTTTTTATCTTTTTTTTTCCCAGTATTTTGTAGAGGCTGGTGCAATTGCTGTTAGACGTGTACGGAAGGATGATATGCGCCATGTAGCCAAGGCCACCGGTGCAACACTGGTACGTCACTGTATAGAATGACCATACTCTTAGCTCTCTTCATTGGTTTCTGTTACAAGGCAAGCTATCTAGGTTCACATAACTTTCCTTGTTATATTTTGAGGCTTTTTCTTACTCTTTCTCTTTGTTCCCATTTTGCTTCTATAATATCGTCATTCTGTTTGTAAAAGGTATTGATTAAATAAATTTATTTAGGGACTTCTGGTTTATTAAATGAATGAAGTATGCTTAGTTGTCAGCTGATATTGAATGTGGCATAAAACATGCATTATAAGCGAAATGGGTTCCATGACCTTGGGATTGCTTCTCTTTTGGGGTTTGCTGTATTCTTGTGTCCGTATGATGCACTTATGCACTATAATCTTGAAATTTTGGGTTTTTGTTTGTCATTAGGAATATTCATCTTATCAATTTTCTGCCTATGGCTTCAGGTTTCCACTTTTGCTGATATGGAAGGTGAGGAAACTTTTGAACCATCATTTCTTGGACAAGCAGAAGAAGTAGTGGAGGAACGTGTTGCAGATGATGATGTCATCATGATTAAGGGACCCAAAACAACCAGTGCGGTGAGTAAACTGAATTACATTTATTTTTATGTGTTCTTATAATTTGACTTCTAATTATGAGAAATTGCAGCATATGATACCTGTCATTTAAGATAAGTTTATTCCTTTTCTGTATCAGGTTTCTTTGGTTCTCAGGGGTGCAAATGATTATATGCTTGATGAGATGGAAAGAGCCTTGCATGACGCTTTATGCATTGTTAAGAGGACCCTTGAGTCAAATGCGGTAAGTCTTCAGTAGAGATCTGCCACTTCAGAACCCAGATTTATTGGCTATAAGAGTCCATAGTTTAATGAACTTTTTTGGTGACCATATCTCTGGAGTAGATTTGATCTTTACGGGTTTTGTCTCTTAGTATGCTGTCTGCTTTGTAATATGGAGTTCTTGCAATTCTAGCATAAAATTATTTGGTTAAGGATGGAACATATATGACTTCACTTAGAACACAAATAATTCATTATTTTGGACCTGCTCTTTGCCTGCTGCATCTTGTTATTCTAATGTTTTTTTTTTCGTTGTCGGAAGAATTCATGTCATCTTTGATATTTATTTCAGCCTATGCGTCAAATGTGTATTACTGTAAGTATAGCAGATGAATATTAGCCTCTTGGATCGGGATATTCTTCCATATGAGTCATTAGTGACCTGCCTCTCTGCTGATATCTAGAATAGTATCATTGGCAGGTAGCTGTTGTTTTCTGGACTCACTATCATCCTAATTTTGAATACTCAGTTCCATTAAAACAGATAAAAGAAGACTAGAGGGGACAACCCATTTATGATTCCAGCCTAGAAGACTAGTTAAGGGAAGGATCAAGAATGTCATATTTTTCAGGAGCTAGATTAATTTAGTAAAAATTGCCTCAACATAAAAAAAGAAAGAGGGGGGGGGGGGGGGGGGGGGGAACTCTTCACGAAGATCGTAGCTGACCTTGAGGCTCGGATTTCTACAGAAGTTCGTATGTAGATTTATTATTTTCTCACAAAGTCCTCTGATTTGGAGGCTACAGCTACTACATTTACCTTTATGGAAGTTTCACAAAATTGCTATGTTTTCTGTGAGAAAGTTCAATGTTTTCACGCTGCTGCAGTTGAAGTAATTACTTCAAAATATTTGTTAGCAGGTTAGTTGTATCCTATTTTTTTGAGTTAGTAGTTATTGAGGCATGGTCGTTTTTAAACATAATTTACCATATGTTTATTTTATTGTCAACGAGTTGTGGGTTTTAGATGGAATTTTGCTCAAGTGTTGAATGTAGAAAAACTGTACATTAAATATCCCATTTCTCTTCCCCAAGGGAAAAGACCAAATATTGATACTCCTTTCTTATTCTATGATTCAGGTAGTAGCTGGTGGAGGGGCAGTTGAGGCTGCGTTATCTGTGTACTTGGAGTACCTAGCTACCACATTAGGATCAAGGGAGCAGTTGGCAATTGCTGAATTTGCTGAAGCCTTGCTAATTATTCCTAAGGTGTTGTATTATTTTCTTTAATTTTGAAAACCTTAAGCATTTTATGATCTGTAAGCTTCAATTGCATGGTTTGATCTTGGCAGGTTCTTGCTGTGAACGCTGCTAAGGATTCAACTGAGCTGGTTGCTAAGCTGCGGGCTTACCATCATGCTGCACAGACCAAAGCTGACAAACAACATTTGTCCAGGTAATGATTACTTGTCGCTGCTGGTGTTTCTTTACTTTTGTATTTCTCCGTTTTTTAACCAAAGGTAGTTGAGCATTTTCACTATTTTGGCTTAGATTCTGTGGTGCTCATAACTTTTATGTTGACCTGCTTATCTATGCACTTTACTGTAAATCAATTCAGTTTCCTTTTAGTAGGGCCGTAGGGGCATCAACTGCATCCTTTATTTTTATTTATTATTTTTTAAAATTTTTTTTAATAAATATTCCTGTAGGTTTGTTGTGTGGGTCTTGGTTTAGAAAGTTGCAATCCTTAGTTTGACCATTTGAAATGATGGCTAAAGGCGGTGCATTCTAGTCGCATTTCGTTTATTACCTAACTAGAATCTTAGCAATGTGGTTTGTCAGTCTCTGATGGTCAAAGTTGGCCAATATTTTAGTGAAAGCTAACATATGATTATTTGGCTGTAATTTTTTATGAAGATATCATAACTATGAATCAGAAGTCAGTAGTATGATGAAATTTCTTCAGTTTTCATTTATGACTTTAGATGATGCTGAGCTTTTTTTTTTTTTTTTTTTTTTTTTTTAAAAAAAAAAAACTTTATTTATTATTTTAATCATCCATGGGTTTGTTCATTGGTGTATTTGGTGGTGTTGCTTTAGGATTGATGCCTGTTGTATTTAAACTATATTTTACAATACGGTATTGCAATATGTTGACTAATAAATTCTAATTTACTGTCCTTAATTCTGTTGTCTCACTCCACTTAATCTGTTGTTTGCAGCATGGGATTGGACCTATACCAGGGCACCGTACGTAACAACCTTGAAGCTGGAGTCATTGAGCCAGCAATGAGCAAAGTCAAGATTATCCAGGTAAGAATTATAACCCAACATTTATTTGTGTATCCTAATCTTATTAAATGTAATTGTTTAGGATTATTGTAAAATCGTACTCCCTCTGTTTCTCAATATCTGTCATTTCCAGCATTTGCACATGATCTTAGGATGTGTGCTAAATATCAAATACCCTGTTTCTCTTCTGAGATAACTTCCAAAAAAAAAAAAAAACTATGGACATTTTTGGTGTGATAATGGGAGAGAAATAAGTTACGGACATGTTTAAAAGCACCAATCAAAAAGTAAGTACAAGCTTTTTATGTGGCCGTAAGGGTATTAACAATTTACAGTTTCACACCGATCTGTTATGTTATACTATAGTTTAAAGTACCAAATTATTGTTATTAATATGCATTGATATTAGTACAAGGGAAGGATAATATGGAACATGTATAAAGGGAGTAGTTAAAACTACAAAATTGAATTAATACTTCATATCAATATCCAGCTATTATAATTAATTTTATTTATTTATATATTTAAGGTCCATGTTATTTGTGTGTTTGCGAGTCACTGTCTGATGGCACATTGAATTCGATTAATATGTTTTGTTTTCTAGTTTGCAACGGAGGCAGCTATTACTATTCTTAGAATAGATGACATGATCAGGCTTGCCAAGGACGAGAACCAGAACGATGAATAAGTAGGAAATGTTAGGTGGGAAGAGTAGAATCAAGACTGTGGGCGACTACAGTTTTTGGGCGTTGCTTGTATTGAATATCTAGATTTGGCATCATTGACTGTGATAATGATGGTTGGCAGGCGGGTTTACGTTTACCTGCCTCGAATTTTGTGCGTGTTGAGATAGAAAGTTGATCTTGTATTTGTGTTGCTTTGTTGGCTCTATGAAAAGTTAGTTCATGATTTGGCAGAATATAGCTGTGATAATGCCTGGATCTAATTGTAGAAGTCAGAACATATTGTATCTTACATCAGAAAGATGCAAATGCTTATAACAGTAATATTTTTGCATTAATTTCTTGTTTATGTGTTTTAAATCAGTAATTGATGTCAACTTTGTTATCTTCAACTTCAACTCAACCTGTGTTATTATAGCGCAAGGTACATTACCACTATTGAGTTCGTCAACACTTAATTTGCTAATTGAGCGAAAATCTTGAGCAGTACTGTTATGATGATGTATTCCAAAGGCATAATTGTTATGCAGAATCTGATGCGTCATTGGGGGGGTGATTTGGACATTTTGTCCACTTGATAAATATTACTTGTAATAATATTAAGGTTTCAAGGCTCTAATCAATCATGTGTAAATACTTTTTTTTTTTTTAGTTGCAACAATTTTCTTTTCATGTTTGTCAATACCTGTTTTCATTCATTAATATCTTTAATTACCAATGTGTAAAAATTATAAACAATTGATATTAAAATAGTATATATCGAGACGAATCCAATAAGATTTCACTTGATTATATTTTTGCTTATGTATAAATCATCAAAGCTAGTCAAAATAAACCACATGAATAGTGTAAAAGCCAAATTGTTATAACTATAAAGAAATGGAGGAAGTATAACAATGAGGAATATAGAAATATTAATACAAAAAATAAAAAGATAACCTAGCTTTGGATCGAGAATAGAAAATAATCCCTTTATAGACGTGTTTAAATAAATGAAACATTTCTATTTTTGATAACTTCTCTCTATTTTCTTAATAACATTTTCTCTACTTTTAATAACATTCTATTAATTAATGGTTCCTATAAAATCTCTTACTTTCTTCTCCCTCCTCAAACTTATACTCCATTACCTATTATTTTAATAAATTCAAACGACTATTTTAAACTTTGTGAAAGTCAAAATATTTCGTTTATTTAAACACGGAGAGAGTATATACACAATACACGTAGTGAGTGTGAGAGACTTCGTTCGTGAGCAAAGCATTGTCACATATCTAGATGAGAGTGATTATGGTAGAATGGTAGAGCCGTAGAGCACCATTATTTCCAAAAATTGTAAACTCGATCCGGTATCTAATCCAAACAACAGTAAGCAAATCGATCTGACAATTTACTATTGATATGATAACTAGTACAGTAACATTTTAGAAGAACAGGTACCTCAAATGATCCGATACACAATTAAATTTTTTTTTTTTTTTTTACACTTAAATACTCCCTTTGTCCCTTATTGGTAGTCTCTTATGGCCAATTTTAAGTCCCAAAATAATAGTTCTATTTGCTTTTTTCAAGTATCAATATCAGTAATATTAATTTTTTTTTACCAATATTCTCTTCAATTTGCAACAATATTTGTGCAAATTTAACTTTTCCATGTACAATTTGCTTTTCCATATACTTTTATTTAGGGGTGTAAATGAGCCGAGCCGAGTCGAGTATTACCTTGTTCATGTTCAAGTTCATTTAACTTAGCCAAGTTCGAACACGATCCTGACCTTTCAAGCGAGCTCAAATTTCTGTTCAAACTCGGCTCATTTAGTACACAGTATTTTCACGAACGGTTCGTGAACGACTCGTTTATTTAACGAGCCTTTCATGAACGAGCTTAATAATAAACAAGCTTCTCCAATAAATGAGCTTTGTATTTTTGACATTTGAAAATCTCAAAATTAGCATAATAATTGAATCTTAATTATAAACTTAATAATTAAATTAACAATTGTGAATAAATCAATAATTCATGAACATAAATAAACGAATAGTTCATGGACATAAATGAACGAGTTGTTCATGAACTTATCTGAACGAGTATATCTATGTTCGTGTTCAAGATTATTTATTAAACCTTTATAATTTGTTCAAGCTCGGCTCATTTAGTAAATAAACGTACAGGAACGAGCTTCAATTGAGCCCGAACACGAGTAGTTTATTGATCGGCTATGTTCATTTACACCTCTACTTTTATTACTTTCTCTCTCTAGTTTTTTGCATACCCAATGTAAATTTACTTTTCCAATGTAATTTATTACTTTTTATTTATGTTTATTAATTTCCATGAAAAATTACCCATAAGAGACTATCAATAAGGGAAGAAGGGAGTATAAAATATCCAAAACATTAAAAGTATTGTAGAATTAAAAAACTGGAGCATTAAAAGCAGATATACTCTCTGCCATCTCTCTTAATCTTTCCTTTCTTCTTCCTCATGTCTTCACGATTTTTTGATCTGATTCGCAACCCAAAGCAAACTATTAATAAACTGATATTAAACGGATTGATGCTAAAAAGGTGGATCATCATTTTTGTGATTCTCCTTAAACTCTCTCACAGCTTCATCTTCTTCCTTGTAAATTAAAAAAAATCACATTAAAAAAAAACATATACGATCAAAGAGAGAAAAATTGTGAAGACAAGACAATTACCCTCCTTAAACTCTCTCACAGCTTCATCTTCTTCCCTATAAATTAAACAAATTCACATTAAAAAAAAAAGAGCCGATCCCGGTTAATCAATTAGATAAACGTAAAACGTTTATCAAATGGCTTAATCGTAAATATGTTAAACAATAGGCAATGACATGGCAGACATGTGTAAGTCTAGGTGTTTTTAAACTTGATGACTCACCTTCGTAAGTTCACAAACGTCGTGTCAACGTTAAAGACTCTGTTTTCAGAAATTTTAACAAGGGTTACAGACTTTACAGTTGGGAGGTGAGGATTTATTTAGAGGCCGGTTTGCAGTTGAATTATTGTGTATATATTGAAGGATGAACTTTGAAAAAATAATTGAAGGAGCAATATCGATTCCGTCTACAGCTCAGGTACGCAAACAACTTAGATTTCATTTGGTATTGTTTCATTATACGAAATGGAATGAATGGGTGTTTATTGTTGGTGAGATTGGTGAGATATATTGTTCGTGCTATAGGTTTGAGTATAGTATTGAGTTGGAGTGGCATGAAAATCTGATATTTGACCCCTTACTATATATTTTAAATTTACCTTTATCATTGTGACACTAAGTAATTATAAATTGTATGTGTTATGGTCGGTAGTTAGGGAAAATTAGTTTTATATTTGATTAATTTATGTTATTGTTAGTTAATGACCGTTGTGTTTAAAATGTTGTGTTGATGATATTTTTTAACATGTTAGCGATTAGATGGTAATTGGAAGAATTAAATGGAAATTACCATGTTTATCTAAGAGAGGTGCATGCATAGAGGAATTTTAGATATTATGTACTGGAGGTGTTTGATCGTTTTTTACGGTATTAATAAATAGTGGGGTGTGTGCTTAGATTCGACAACTGGGGGACGTATAGTTGCAAACAATCGTTAATCTAAATTCGTGTAATCTTTTCATGTTATTTCACAGGAGTGAATTGTTGCAATCGACCCGATTCGAATGGATACAGATACGGAGTCCCCTATTGGCAATAGGGGTTTTGAAACAAGTGTACATGACATGGGGAGCCGATTATTGGTTGGGGCTAGCTCCCTAGAGACAGAGGGTTTGGAAGACATTGTGTTTGATGAAGGCGGTGGGGAAGATAGTGCTGTTGACCTTAATCTTGAAGGGCAAGACAACCCGTTTAATGCTGACCAACTGACATAGGGGAACAATATCGAACCCCGATCCAAACAATCGAGACATTGGAGACAGTAGTGGGAAGTAATGACGTGAGTGCTGGGAGTGTCGTGGAGGAGCCAAAAGTCGGTATGGTGTTTAAGAAGTGGGAGGATCTCGAAGAGTATTACAAGGACTATGCGGAACAACAAGGGTTCGGTGTTAATAGAGTCCAAGGTGTTTTTTCGAAGGGGGATGTACGATTTCGGACTGCAATAACATGGAGGTTTGAGTGTTGGGGGAGACCGGACATGATGGCTATTAGGGAATCCATAAAAGGGCAAAGGAGATGGGTGTCTCTGGTAGTGGAGGAGTTGTTGAGTGTGAAGATGAATTAAATCGTAGGAAGAGGAAGTCTAAGAAGTGTGAGTGCGGTGCAATGCTATACGGGAGCATAAACCGTGAAAAGGAGTGGGTGGTGAGGAAAGTGATTTTGGATCATTCCAACCATACGCCTCTTCCCAGCCAGTCGAACCTTGTGAAGGAGTATCGGATGAAACATTTTACTTCTAATGTAAGGAGGAAGCTGTTGACTTTCTGTGAAGAGGGAGTCCCTGTGTCACAAATTCATGGTTGCATGGCCATGGAACGTAATGGTTTGGATAACATGCCATTACTGTCAAAGTCCTCCAGCATGAAGTGTACAAAGCAAGGCGTCTTAAGATGTTAGGTGGTGATTGTGCCGCTACGATGTCGTATTTTCAACACATGCAGGCGACAATCGATAATTTTTATCATGCTCAATGCGTAGACGCAGAAGGAAGGTTGAAAGATGTTTTTAGGGTTGATGGTCGTAGTCGTGTTGCTTATGAAGAGTTCGGAGATGTAGTGTGCTTTGATGCGACGTACCTAACAAATGAATATGAACTCCCCTTTGTGAATTCTTTTGGTGTTAACCATCACGAGCAGTCGTTGTTATTGGGAAGTGCATTGGTTTCTCATGAAGATTGTGACACGTTCAAATGGATTTTTAATCAATGGTTGTCTTGAATGAATAATCGCGCACCGGTTGCCATACTTATTGATCAAGCAGCCGCAATGCGAAAGCCGCTAGAGGAGGTCATGCCCAACATGCGACATAGATGGTGCATTTGGCACATTATGAGGAAAATCCCTGAAAAGTTGGGTAAGTGTGGTGGCTGTGTTTTTAGATGTTGTTTTTAATACGATTTTGATATTTACTGATACAATAATTATTTGTCTTAAGTTGTGTTAAAGATATTCACTGAAATGCTTTGTGATATATGTTAGGTACAAGGAGTTTAAAAGTGTGTTCAAGATAATTGTTTATGAAAGTTTTACCATCTTAGAGTTTGAGAACCGATGGTGCTCTTTTATTGAAGAGTACAAGCTTGTAAAAAATGTTTGGTTGGGTGACTTGTACAAAGAAAGGCACATGTGGATTCCGGCTTTCATGAAAGATTTTTTTTTGGGCAGGAATGAAGACTACACAACGTGTAGAAAGCATTAATAGCTTTTTCGATGGCATTGTGAGTCGCAAAACAAAGCTATTTAAATTCCCTTTAAAGTACTCTAAGGCACTAGAAAAGCGGGCACGTGATGAGTCTGATGGGGATGCTAACTGTTCTAAGTATTTGAGGAGATTGGTCAGTGGTTTCGCTATTGAGAAACACTTTCAGAAGCTGTACACCGACACTAAATTCCAAGAAATTCAAACTCAATGTGCTCGAGTGATGTATTGTGTTTGTGTGGACGAAAGATTTATTAAAGATACTATTGTGCTATACATTCTAGAGGATCGTGCATGGGTTGTTCCTAAAGGACTAAGCGAGGAGAAGCTTACAGATTGTCGGAGGTTCTACACCGCAACATTCAACACTATAACCAAGGAAGTTCTTTGCGATTGCCGCAAGTTTCAAACTGATGGTATTATGTGCAAGCACATGATACGCATACTCGACCAAAACCATGTTTTCGACATTCCACAAAAGTGCATTGTCAACCGGTGGCATAAAGACATCGTACGGAAACACACCCGTGCGAAGGTTGAGTACCACGATCCATCGGAGACCGTTGTGGTTAAAAGGTACAACCGACTCATGAATGCCTTTGAATCTTTGTGAGACGAGGCAGTGATGGTTAGCAATTAAACCATCGACTACCTTGTTGAGAAAATCAATCATATGCGTGCAGAAGTGATTGGGCAGAAACGTAAGAAGCAGCTAGAGTCACAAGCAGCTTCGTACCCAGAAGATGGGGGAACATCAAATGTTTCAGGTGCTGCGGCAGACCCTTCTTTGGGTGTCAGTCATGAAGAGTTTGTTGTTCCTTCTGACCCAGCAAGAACAAAGAGACCCCATGGCCACCCTAAGGGAAGTAGAAACAAATCAGTGCTTGAAAGCGGCTACAAAAAACCACAGAAGAAGAAAGCAAAGGCTCAAACTACACACACTGTTGGTCCCTCCGCAGATGATGTCTCAAAGCTTCCAGTAAGTGATCTGTGTTTAAGACTGTACTACATGTATTATACGGTATATAAGAAGTAAGAGTCATTCTTTAATTTTTTGATGTTTGCAGGTGTCTCGTAATCCGACTGTTACACCATGCGAGGAGCAAAGCGTGGCCATGGCAGTTGATCAACATTTTACGGAAGGAGTTTGCCTTAGTAGAAACACTTTGTCTTGGATTGACGATAATTCCCAGTCTTTCTAGTAGTTGCAACGCTGGTTACTAGTATGTTAGTGTTGGTCTAGCACCTATGTCGTGTTGTTTTATTTCCAATCAACTTTCTTTTGGTATGTAATTTTCCTTTTCAATTATGCACTATCGTTACTGTAGGAACTTGTAAACTGTTCACAGGGTGAAGGTTACACCACTTCACGATCCATGAGATCGCTAACTCCATAGTGGTCTGGAACCATGACTGGATATTCGGGGATGAAGGTACAAATCCAACCTAAAAGAGATTGAACCTGCCCTAAAAATAGGCCTCTACTTTATTCTTCTCATATTCATGTGCGCTTTCTTACTAACATACAATCAATATATTAATCCTAAACCTATTTAACCTATGTTGCTTGAATATTAATCCACAAACAAATCTGTTATTGGCGATCACTTGAATTATAATCATATTAGCTTAAATAAAATTATTAATTATCTTATTAAGCGTGATTACGAGTACAAATTCCCTTTAATCCTGCAAGAGATGGCGTGATCAAGAAATAACAATAATAATAAATCAAGCAACATAATAACGACAATCATCATCATCATAATAATAATCTCAATCTCAAAGCAATAATAATATTAGCAAGATCCTAGGCATGATACTAACAAGATTAATAACAAATCCTAGCATGTCACTAAACAATAAAGATCAAAGTTTTATTCCTAACATGATACTAACATGATAGAAGAAAATAGGAAGCAACCTAAACATGATACTAGAAAGCAATAAATAACATCCTAACAGGACACTAGGAATTAACAAAATCTAAGCATGCTTTCTAAAGATATAACAATAAAACAAATTACTTTGTTGCCTCGTATCTCTTTCCATCAAAACAATACACACGTTAGTAACTTCAAGGAAAGTATTAAATAATAAATCTAATCAAAGAATTGAAATAAGATTTGGGACCAAACCCTCAGAAATTATCAACCTTTCACGTCTAGGGCGAAGGCAACTTCGAACTTGGCTAGGTGTGTCTAGAACTCGTGAATGCTGTATTTTTATTTGTAAAAGGGAAGGCTTAGAAAGAGGGAGAAAAGAAAAGCTATTAGCTTGAGAGAGAAGAGAATAGAATGTTGTTGATGATTGTGAATTGTTGATGATTAAAAACGGAGAAATATGACCTTATTTATAAAGAAAATAACCCGAAAACGATCAGAAAAAGACCAAATCCTATTAGGAATAAAACTGCCCCTGTCGTTCTTAGGAGTAAAACTGCCCCTATCGCAGAACGATAGGGTCTAGCGCGACGCGACAGCCCTGTCGCCGTGCGACAGGCTTGTCGTTCAGCGCCAACTTTGTCATTCCGCGCCGATTCACGCGTTTTCTAAAAACCTGTACGGAATCCTCAATCTAATTAAATTCGATTAACAACGTCCGTACTTATTTTTAAAAATCAGATTTAATCTCTTTAAAGCACTTATTTTAATCCAAATAGAATTCTTTATTTTCATAAAAAATATAATTATTATTCCTAATCTTTTTAGAACTCAAAATAACCTTCTAGATTAATCATAAAGATTAAAATCAATCCTAATAACTTTAGGAATATTAATTAATGGGCCCTCTACTAGATCATTGGGCCATAAAACTATTTCAGGCCCAATTTAGTATTTTGGCCATAACTTCCTCATTATTCATCCGAATTGGGCTTATAATATATCGTTGGAAAGCTCTTTTCGAGCCCAATCCAACTATACAATTATTGGACCCTTATCATGGATAAAACTAAATTATACTGGACATTTTACATAAATAAAGTACATTTTCGAAAATAAAAAGAAATATATTTTATTAAAACAACCGCATCACAAGACTTTTCACACTTTCACTTCGTTCGATAATCAAATGACGCAAAAGGTATTCATCATTGGGTTCGGTTTTTGGGGATACACAATTAGGTGTCTACAAAAGCCCCCACTTTGACAAAGTTTGGAGAAACGCATGTTTCAAAAACAAAAGTCAAAGTATTGATAGGGACGGAGAATGATTCAGAACGTTCTGCGATCCTAAGTCATTCTTGTAACGCCGATGCTTGCAAAGTAGCGTTAGTTAAACAAATAAAAGAGTTAGAAATGCGTATCTTGCACCGTCAAGCACACGTCTCTGGGGTAATTGATTTTGTTGCATTTGTGACGATCTCCACAAGCTAGGGGACATCGCCTGAAGACCGCTCTGCTTGTAACTGCCTCCAATTTCCTTTGTGACAGTCTTCCACATCTTAGGGAACACCATCGAAGATTGCTCTGCTTGTAGCACTCTTTTTCCGCTTTGTGACCATCTTCCGCAAGCCAGGGAATACGATCGAAGATAACTCTGCTTGTAGCCATCTTTAGCCTTTATGACGAATTTCCACGTCTTAGGGATTATCGTCGAAGATTACTCTGCTTGTAGCAATCCCCTATTTGGCGTGATAACTTTCCTCGGAAAGCTATCGAAGATCACTGCTTGTTGATCCTCAGTTTGTTGGTGATTTGTTGTAATGCTTGTTGTGCTGTTGCTTGTATTTTTGCCGTGCTTTGATGTTTGTGTTTGCTTTGTGAACCAATATCTTGGTGCTTGCGATGAGCTAATGCTTAGGCACTTAAGCTAAGTGAGACGATCATCATCAAGTCGATCACTTATCGTGATTGTAATCGAGCAGACTACTAATCATGTCAATTTGCTTATAGGGGCTAACTGGCATACCAAGGAACCCAAAATTGCTACATGAGGTCCGCATAAATCATTATGGGGGCCACAAATTATGTCATTGAGGAAAAGAAGCCAGCGCACGTTTAACGCACTGTCGCGGCACGACATGCTTGTTGTAGCGCGACATGCCTATCGTTTTGCGCTGGAGACGGGTTTTCCCGATTTAAACCCCTTTTCCTTCATTTCGCTGTTCGTGCTTCTTTTTCTTCGTTTTTGCTCGAAAATTTCATCTTGCTTGTTCTCCTTCGTTTCTCAACGAAATTCGCTCAAGTTTTTTGCAAATCGAAGCTTGTGATCTCTAGTTTGCCGATCTGTGTAAGTTTTGCTCAAACTCACTTTATTTTATGCGAATTTCATGCTTGTTTTCTCGCGATTTTCCGAAAAAACCGAGAATTATATTTCTCAATTTGCTTTGTTTGTTAAATTTTATGCCATGAATTTGCTTGTTTATGTTTGTATATCACCTTAGCAGTGTTTTGAGACTTGTTCGACTCAATTTGGTGAAGAAATGAGCGATTTGCCATTGTTGAACCCCTTGAGTTCGTGAGAACAATGTGACTTGTTCTTCACGTTTTTGCTAGCTATTTTTGCTCAATTTGTCACAATATTTGTCTTAGTATTGCAAGAAATTGCTTGATTGCTTGTAAATGCTATTTTTGCTCGAATCAAAATTATGCTCTGTTTTAGTACTACGTACTCTGTTTTATTTGACGAACATAGTATCATGCGGTTAGGCGAACCTTAGATACTATAGAACCTTTGATTTACTGTTTGCTTGCGTAATTAGCATGTCTCGATGACGCGATTCTGGCTCACGCTCTCGTGGGGTTCACCAAGAGGACGAGCCCGTCGATGCCGGCGAGGGTACTTCCACCAGTCTGGGGGAGTTCCATGAGTGGGATGGGCGTACCTTGTACTTTACGCCCTTGTTTCATATCTCGGAGCGAGTCCGCCTTGGGATGACTGATGAGCGAGTTCGTTGCCATGGCTCGGGCATTGACACTATCGGGCAGCTGCACGAGTCTTACTTTCGCAACAACGATGAGTTGCGCGTGCTGTGGGAGTCTTGTGGTCTGACTCCACTGTTGCAGGCCACTCAGGCGCTCTATTCTTCGTCCTCGAGTTTTTTTCTGATTCAACCTTGGTGGAGTTCTTTTGGGACACCACCAACACTTTTCCTTTCCTTGGGGTGAGATAACTATCATTCCTGTCGACTTCAGTCTCATCACCGGACTCGATTTCCGGATTGTTGTGGTTCCATTTGGCAGCGATATCACCGTTCTCTCTCCCGAGGTAGAGGAGCTACTCGCTCCTATCGCTATTCGCGCTCGTGGCGAGGCTCGGCCGATGTAGATTAGCAACCGATATATTCGTTGGTCTACGCTCGTGGAGGCTTTCCGAGATGGTGCGACCACCCTGGAGCAGCGGGTGCGCATCTTTGTTTTGATTCTTTTGTCAGGGACTTTCTCTCATGGCAAGGGTAGTCGAGTGCTACTCTACTACCTGCCTGCTCTTCGCGACCTTCGTATGGTCGGGACATATGATTGGGCCAGCTTGGCCTATGCTGACTTCCTGCTTGGATTGCGACTTGCTTGTCGTCATTGCAAGTTTGAGGAGGAGGTCACTCTTTCTAGTTTCTAGAGGATCGTAGAGGTATACCTTGTTTCTCCTTATTAACGTTTACTTTAAACATATGTTAGCGCTTGCTGATGCTTCTCTGTCATTTATAGGTCTGGTTCTACGAGTACTTCCCGTCTCTTTCATCGGCGAGGCCCTCGCCTCGTGGGCTCCCCATTGCTGCTAGTTGAGGAGGCCATCCCAATGACCAAACTGCAACTGCCCGTGTTCGAGAGTTGATTCTCTCGGTATGCTTTGCTTATCATTTTCGTCCTTTTTGCTACTTAGTGGGAGCTTATCTCATGGATATTCATTTTGTAGGGGCCTGAGGTCCAATTTCGGCTATGGACCGATTTCGACCTTCCTGCACGGGCTGTCTAGTATACAGCTCAGCGTCGCTATTTTTAGGGGACCTATGACGTTGTGGTGTATTTGGGCAAGAGAGTTGCGATTCAGCACTCTACCGAGTCTTTTGTGGTTCTTGCTCGTCCCCCTTGGCACATGTTTGACCAGACAGCCATGAGAGTTCATTTCGGTGGATCGCCAGCTGGTACGGATTGGCAGCGTCATATCCATTCGAGCCAGAGTTTTGGCGAGAGCCACAAGCCGCGTTTGGCTCTACCTCCTTGTATATCGGAGGAGGCGCAGGTACATTTCGTGCCTTTGATTTATTCTCTTGATAGCCCCTTAGTAGATTTTAACCGCCTAGGTTTTATTTTGACAGGCTACGGCAGCGGCTAGGGAGTTTATACCTCCACCGGTGTCTATCACCTATCAGGGGTCTTTCGGTCCGGTCAAGGAGATGATTCCTCTGGCCCCTAAGCCCTGGCGCTTGATAGAGGAGTCGATACCTCGCCACCAGACTTGGGTAAGTCTTTCATCATTATTTTGTTTGCATAGATGTTTGATTATTTCTGACTTTATTTCCTGATAGTTCTCCCGTGAGGTGGTGATGAGGATGGAGAGAGGGATGGACACCTTCCGTTATCAGCTCGTCAATTTGAGTCACCGAGCTAGGTGTCGTGGTGGAGATGATGGCATGGAGGTATTTCTTTTGACCTTATTGCTTATGCAGACGTTGGTAAGGGTAAAGGAGCTAGATGCCTAGTTCTTAGCTCTTAGCGAGAATAGGTTCGTAGCCAAGGTAGGGCCGAATCCACTTAAGTAAAGCTTCCCTGCAGTCAACCCAGCATTGAGTTAAGTTCCAAATGGATGGTGTGAGTTTGTCAAATGCTCGAAAGATAGAACGCAGACGAGTATCAAACTCTTAAATACTAGAATTTGTCTCCTCTTTGCTTAGCCGTGGGCCATCCAGGATCACGATTCTTCACAGCATCAGCCCTGTTTAAATTTAAAACTGAACGTCCTTTCCCCTTTTTATCTCGCTCTTCGCCAGGGAAGCGCTCTTCGGGCTGAGGTCCAATTCATCTCGTAGGTGAAGATTCGCCACCTAACTAAAGCCCTTCTTCCTAGCCTTTTGCAAGGTATCCCTCTGAGTGGGCAAAGAAGTTTCATCTTCTGGCTTTCTTTAGCATGAAACAGAAACTCTCTTCCCAAAAGATGGAGAATCTCCGAAGCGCGTCGCATCTTAGCAACGGTTCCTACTTTATCTATTTATTTTGCCATGCTTGACTTGACTTGTCTTTTCTATTTCAGCTTGTTCCTCCGACACACACTTGTATGAGACCCGAGGCTCGGAGAGAGAGATTCGAATCTGGCTCGAGGCGCCAACGTACTTCGGCAGGGAGCCAGGGTGGTCGAGCGGAGTCGGACCACACTGTAGTACTGGAAGATTCCGGCTCTTCGTCTGAGGGTGCTTCGAAGAGGCCTACTGGCCAAGGAGGCGAGACAACGACTCCTTTAGCGGGTGGTAGGACGTATGAGGTTGGCTCATCGTCGCAGCAGCCAGAGCAGCCTCAGTAGTTGGGAGTGCAGCCGAAGGGTGAAGCAAGATGGACTGGCCCCACTCTTTCGATTTCGGCCACCAACAATCCTAATGCTGGTGAGGTTGACTCCTCAGACTGTACAATTCTTTGACATGTTTGACGTTCCTCCACATTTGCGTACTCCGCCATCATAGCTGTATCTGTATATATTTTTATTTTGACTTTGTAGGACTTTTCTTATTTTGACTTGACACTTATGTTAGACATATTGTATATATATCCTATGATTACTATGTCTATTTTATCTTTACATTTTTTATTTTTCATTTTGTGTGCATATGAGTGTGTGAAAAATGTGACTAATTTTTGCGCAAAAATTTCCGTCATTTTTATTATTGATGGAGGGTATCCGACTTTCTCCCCCAAAAAAGAAAAAATGAAAAATAAAGTCTAATTCGACTAAAAATAAGCTTAAATTTAATTAAACTTAAAATAATCAAATATGGGATAAGTGTTTGGATAAAATTTGCAAAAAATGTTTGGATAAGGCTTTGAAAAGAATTCAAATTGTACAGTCAAAGTATAAATCCGAGTCAAAGTCGGATAATATATGGTCAGCGAAACACATAACGCTGACGTGGAAAAATTAATCTATTGCAGCGCGACATCCCTGTCGCGGCGCGCTTGGTTTATTTTTTTAGAATCCTGTTAATAAATAGCCCCCAAATCCGTTGATTTTCGTACAATTCGAACTGAAGAAAAATAATCTCCTCTTTAATTTTTCATCATGTCTAAGAGTTTTAGTGATTTTACTCGTAAGTGGTGTCTGTCTTTGACTGCTATAGAGGGGAAAGAGCTTGACTTTTTCCACTTGGGGGGTTTGCTTGGTATTAAGGGGTAGATCTTGATATAGACTTTATTCATACTGCCTTAGAGTATTGGGATCCATACACCCATTGCTTTAGACTAGGTCATGATGAAATTTGCCCTTTACCGGAAGAATTTGGTGCCATTCTTGGATTCCCTTCTTTAAATCTTGCGGTAATTCCTAAAGTTAGTGAACATTATTATAAAGATTTTGAGGATTTCCTTAACCTTAGGGATAGGGATTTAAAAGATATTGTGCATGGGAATGTAGTTAATTTGAAAGAATTTTCACGCTTTTATTTTGATAGATCACGCTCAGAGTCTTTTCATGTTTATAAGAGAAGGGCTTTTCTCTTTTGCATGTTTAGCCAATATCTTCTCACTAGTGGTAATATTCGTGAGGGTCAAGCAATATTAGTGTTTGTCATGGAGCAAATTGAATCAGGGAGAAATCCAATGCCATTAATTGTTGGAGAGCAATGCTTAGTTTAGATGAGCTAAAAAGAGATCCAAAAGCACCTCTTCGAGGTTCTCCAATTTTATTACAGGTAGAAAATTAATACTTTTAATTGCAGAAATCAAAAATATATAATTTTGTATAGTAATACTAATTATTTGCATTGAATTTCTGGAGGTATGTCTAATGGAGAGACTTAAATTAATCAGTCCTCCTGACAATATTGAAAAATATACACCAAATTGCTTTGTAAGAAGGAAGAAATGCTTCTCCATAAAGATGGGCCGCCGGGAATGGAGTAGAATCTTTGAAACTTGCGACTTTGCTATCAAGTGGGTTGTTCCTTGGTGGAAGATTAAGAAGATGGTTGGTGTCAATAGCCAACCTTTTTGCCGTCTTCCTAGCTTGTCCAAGTTGACCTTTTATTACCCTTCTAGAGTGAAGAGACAATATGGACTTGCTCAAACCATTCCCTCCGGAGATCTTCGTCGCCCTTATGAATTCCCGTTTTCACAAGACATAGAGAGGTTTGATGACTATTGGTGTGCTAGACCTTTGTGGGAAGTTGTTACCCAAAAGGTTCCTCCTTCTTTATTTAGGGATGTGAAGCAATGGTTTATTGGTGGATCTGAAAAGGACAAGAACAAAGCTCGAAAGTTGAGCAAGACTAATGTGAAAGACCGCCTAGGAGATAAGAAAATTCCTCCTAAGGAGCTCTTAGGTGAAAGAGTTGAATTCAAGACCTCTGTTATGCCTAAGAAGAAAAGTACTACAAAGGGCAAGGAGAAAAGAAAGACTGACTCTGCAGAAAAGAAAATATGGGTTGAAAAGAAGCATGGTGTAATGGCTATTAGAGAAACTATCGACTCCAAGATTGTGTGCAGGTCTTCTAAGGGATCCCTATTGGTGAAAGAGATGGATGATGAAGAAGAGGCGGAGAAGAATTGGAAGAGGGCCAGAAAAGAGAAAACAGATTAGAGCATTGCTTTTACTATCAATTTATTAGTTAATTTGATTTTTAAGTTAATTTTATTCTTAAGTCAATTTTATTTTCAAGCCTTCATTTTAATTCCATCAATAATGTAATTTTACTTTTATTAATACAATTTTCAGCTTTTTAAATTAAATTGACTTTTTTACATTGAATTAGCAATGAAAACGACTTGAATAAATTTCGAAAATTGTTCGAGTACGGACGTCGAAAATTCTCGAAATACACCGAAATTCGCCCAGATCGACGAAAGAATATTGGCGCCAGACTTTTGAACTTGTCACAGCGTGACGATCTTGTCGCGGTGCGCTGGATTTGTCGTTGTGCGACGAATGGTGTCGTGTAGCGCTGGTCTTGAATTTTGCGCGCCACTTGTTTTGCGTTAACGTATTGATGCGGGAGTGTAAGATTTGTAAAAATTAAAGTGGCCGCACCCTGTGAAGGGTTGCCTACGTATCCTTTCCTAAGGAATCAGGCCAAACGTAGCTCTCTTGAGCATGTTACTCAAGTTATCATGGGTAGAACTTCTTAAGTTGGTCAAGATTTGTCATATTTGAGAATTCATTACCATCCATATCAGTTAGTTTTGCAGCACCTCCTGATAGGATAGTTTTGACAATGTATGGTTCGGACTAATTACGCCTAAATTGCCTCTTGGGTCTAGAACATTTTTCTTTAATGCTTTTAGCACTAAGTCTCCTACTTTAATATTTCGTGTCTTGACCTTTTTGTTAAAGTGTCTAGCCATGCGAGTTTGATAGCATTGAGTATGATGTAGAGCTTCTAGTTGTTTTTCATCAAGTAGAATTAGCTCCTCATACCTTGCTCTAGTCCATTCAACTTCATCGAGTTTACTTTCCAACGCAATGCGTAGAGAAGGTATTTCTAGCTCTACAGGTTGTACGGCATCCATTCCATAGACTAGGGAGAATGGCGTATTTCCTGTGGATGAGCGAATTGGCGTGCGATAACCCCAAAGAGCAAAATGGAGTTTTTCAGGCCAATCCTTGTAATTTTCTGTCATTTTTTCGATGATAGTCTTTTAAGTTCTTATCACCTACTTCTACTACACCATTTTCTTGAGGTCTATATGGGGAAGAGTGATGGTGTTGAAAACCATACTTTTGAAGCAATTCTTCACATTCCGCTTGAAAGTGAGTTCCATTGTCACTTATCATTTCATGTGGGACTCCATACCGACATATTATGTTTCTTTCGATAAAGAGTGTTGCATGTTTTGTGGTGAGTGTTGCATATGATGCTACTTCAACCCATTTTGTGAAGTAATCAATTGCCACTAAGATGTATTCATGATCTCCTGTACCAGGAGGGGTGATTTTTCCAATGATGTCTATACCCCATGTTGAGAATGGCTATGGTGATGTATAGGTGTAAAGGAGTGATAGAGGAACATGTTGCAAATTAGCATACATTTGGCATTTAGGGCATCTCTTTACATATTGATGGCAATCCCTATTCATGGTAGTCCAATAGTATCCTTGGCGCATTACTTTGTGGGCTAGCATTTTGCCATTCATATGAGTTCCACATACTCCTTCGTAAATTATTCTCATTACTCTTTGAGCTTCCTTTTTCCCTACACATAGGAGAGCTCTACCTTTAGATACCCTTTTATGAAGCTCATCGTTTATAAGTACATATTGGGAAGCCAAAAGCCTTAGAGCTCGCTTTGCTCTCTTGTCAGCGTGAGGTGGATATTCACCTTTGGTGAAATAATTGAGGATGTCAGTATACCACGGTTCTTCCTCTTCTTCTTATTCTTGAGCTACCTCATCATCCTCTATAGCTTGGATGTAAGCTGGCTTATGCCTTTTCTCTATTCTTAGAGGCATTTGTTCAATTTCCTTAGGAATTCTAACCATTGAGGCTAGTCTTTCCAAGGCATCAGCAAATTAATTTTCCTCTCTTGGTAGATATGTGTATTCCACCTTTTCGAGTTGATCGGCAAGAGTTTCCAAGTATGTTTGATAAGGGGCTAAGCTTTCACTCGTTACTTTCCATCTTTTGGAAACCTGATTGATGATTAAAGAGGAGTCTCCGAATATTCGAAGTTTCTTTACTCCTAATGCCAAAGCAGTTTCGAGGCCTACCACACATGCTTCATATTCCGCAGCTTGTTGGTAATGTCGAAGTCTAGCTTTATATAGATTGGGACGTGTTCCTCTTCAGGTGATACTAATAATACCCCTACGCCACAACCCTTTTGGTTTGAAGCTCCATCGAAGTATAATGTCCAAGTATCATCTTCTGTAAGCATTAATTTTTCGTCTGGAAACTCAATTTCATGCATTGGCGTCGAATCTTCTATTGGGAAATCTGCTAAGAAGTCCGAGACCACTGATCCTTTGATAGCCTTTTGAGGTATAAACCTTACATCGAATTGGGCTAAGTTGACTATCCATCTTGATATTCTCCCGTTAAGTATAGATTTCTCGAAGAGATACTTTAGTGGGTCCATTCGAGATACTACATAGACTGTATGAACGAGCATGTAGTGTCTTAATTTGGTTGTGGCCCACACTAGTGCGAGGCACAATTTCTCATGTGGTGTGTAGCGCACTTCATACTCAAGCATCTTCTTACTTAAGTAGTAAATGGCATTCTCTTTACCTTCTACTTCTTGTGCAAGCATAGCTCCCATTGTCTCTTTAGTGACTGTTAGGTATAATCGAAGAGGAATTCCCGGAAGCGCTGGCGCTAATACAGGAGGATAAGCGAGATATGCTTTGATCTTTTCAAAGGATTTTTGGCATTCATCGTCCCATATTACTGGTACATTCTTTTTGAGTTTCTTGAATATTGGTTCACATATTGTGGTAAGCTTATATATGAACCTACTTATATATTGCAACCGACCAATGAATCCTCGAATTTGCTTCTCGGTCTTGGGCGGTGGCATTGACATGATTGCTTTAATCTTAGTTGGGTCTATCTCTATTCCTCTAGAGCTAATGATATAGCCCAAGAGTTTTCCTAAGGTGACTCCAACAGCGCACTTAGATGGATACCCTTATAAAACCTGCTGTTATTTGTTTTTGTTATTTTTCTTTTATTTTTAGAGCTACGTCGGGTTTCATTCGACGTAACTTTTGTTTTACAGGTTTCATTCCTGGGATTAGTGGTATTGTGTGTTGAGCTATTTCTCTATTTATTCCTGACCAGGCGAACACATCTATAAATTCCTTTAATAGATTTATTAAAGCGGTTCTTTCTTCTTTATTAAGAGTTAGACCAATTTTAACTTCTCTTTTAATGGTTAGATCTTTTGAGATATCAACCGTTTCAGTATCTTCGATTACCGGTGTTTTATTCTCAAGTGTTTCCATTGCCTTAATTATTTCTTTGTCCTTTTCATTGTTAGATAAGCAATGCTCATCATCTGGAGTAAGGGAATAGCACGAGGAGTAAGCGGAAGAAGACATATTATTAAACTCGGAAATCATTACATCAAATAAAGAGATGTCTGTTGGGACTTGACTACTAACTATCCTAGGGGTAGACTTTGAAGTAGAAGGGAGAGAAGGAGATACTACTACAGAAGGTTTAGAGGACTCGACTAAGGAAGACTTGAATTCCGACTCAGACTCAAATGACTCAAACTCGTCGAACATTGGTCCTTGTCCTGTTGTTATGGAGATCTTTCTTCCACTCGGTGTAGTCACCTTCACGGTCTTTCTCCATCCTTGGACTAGTCCTTTTGCCGGAGTAATGAGCTTTGTGGGATCAAAGCCTTCGCTTTGCAAGACTGTTTGAATAAGCGCCGAATTGTCATCAATACGCTAAGGCTCGTTTTTTTCGTAGCCAAAGAGTAATCCCATGACATTAAAGTCAAAGCATGGAGGTTCTTTCTTCTTATGGATGGGAGTTGGGATATCATCCAAGAAATTGCAATCCAGGAAGATCTCGAACCCAGGTTGTCTTATCCCATCTTTGACAAAAGGTTCAGGAAATTCGTAACAAGGGTAGTCCTCACCCTCTCTTATGAATTGACCATTTAGAGTGAGAGGATATGGGTCCATTGGGATTGCTTTCTTTTGAGTACGAGCATTCCTTTGTGCATTAATCTTTTCCCGGGCTTGCTTATAGTCTTTCGGAGTCGGTTCAAAACCAAGTCCAAAAGTATCTAATTTTAGGAAGGCCAGGCAATCCCATTTATGTTGCTACTCCTTTCTTCTTTCCTAGAGTCATTCCAGGAAAGTGTCCTTGTTTTCGGAGTATACCATTGACTATCATGTTCGAATGGAGGTCGTAGTGAAGAGGGGTCTTTTCATCTTCGTCGATAAAAGAGACCTATTCTACGTTAAAGCCCCATAAGTCTTCATCATTTTCATCGTGCTCCACATTTATATTTGGCTTATCAATTTCCTTAATTCTCATTGGAGAGGCATCGATAGTGACAAGAATTCCTCCAACTATGGCCTTCACTTGTTGATGAAGGGATGAAGGGACGACCTTAAGGTCATGAAGCCAAGGGTGCCCTAACAACAAGTTGAAAGAAGCTTTGATATCTACCACTTGAAAAGTAGTAGCATGTTCAATGACTCCTGCCGTAACATTCATAGGGATAGTCCCAAGAGCTTGGCGACGAGTATTGTCATAAGCCCTTATTCCTTGTGTAGATGGAGACAAATCTTCATCTTTTATCCCTAACATCCTCGCAGTTCGTAGTGGGCAAACATTGATCGCTAACCCATTGTCTACAAGAGTCATTGGGACATTCATTCTTTTGCATATCACTGTAAGGTTTAAGGCCTTATTATGCTTATCACCTTCTAGATGTAGATCCTTGTCAGAAAAGGTGATTAGGTTGATGGGACTTGGAAGATCACTCGTGAGAAAGTTAGCTAACCCCTCAGAAGTGGTTTCAGAATCTATCCCTACTTTAGCCAAAGCATCCATTACTGCAACTCTATGCTCATGGGATGTGGCTAGTAATTTCCATACGTTCATCTCGACCCGAGTCTTCTTGAGTTGTTTCACAACATCATTGTCTTCAATGATGGGTATGGGAATTTGTTGGGTAGTAGGAATAGGTTGTGTTGTAATGGGAGGTTTCATTCTCCCGGATCTTGTGAGGACATCTATGGGTGTCTACCGGATAGATTGTGGAAAGTGGAGTTTCTTCCAAATCTTTGATGTAGACATCCTTATCATCGCTTTCCCAAATTCCATTAATACTAGCATCTTTTTCTAGAGTTATTTGAACTAACTTCTTGCTATCAATTAATCATTGGACTAGATCCTTGAACTTGAAGCAATGTTCAATGGTATGTCCCCCAGATTGATGGTATGGACAATAGAATCTGTCTGTCCTTTTCAGCAATTCAAAAGGTCTTGGCTCGAGAGGTTTAATCTTCCCATTCTCAAAGAGCTTTTGAAACATGTTTTCATAAGAGGTCCTAATTGGAGTATAAGGTTTATTTCTCCTTTTGGGTTTTTCGACTACTAGGAGAGAAAATGGTTTTCACTCACTAGTCTTTTTTCTCTCACTAGTCTTAGCAATTGTCGTTTTTTCTACATCGCTCTCATTTTGAACTCTTTTTAGACGGTCGAGGAGTTCGTGACATGTATCAATTGCCACTCTCAGCGTGTTTATGAGGTGCCATACCTTTTCTTTACAGGTCGGCGATTCACCTATAGTGTGTTTCTTGGCATCGAAAAAGATTTCCTCTTCTTCTTCGATGGCAAGAGTCTCTTCAACCGGTTTAATGAGAGTTGTTGGATCGACATGATCTTCCTCATCAGAAATAGCCAAGGAGTCTGAAAGTGGAGCATTATTGATACTTGACTTCTTGCTTGCAGGAGGCAATGGAAGTTTTTTGTTATCAATGAGATCTTGAATAGCTTCCTTTAACTTCCAGCAGTTCTCAGTAGGATGGCCCCTGCCTTGATGGTACTTGCAGTGTGCATTGGGGTTCTAACTAGCCGTCCTCTTTTCGACCGGTGGATCCCCAAATGGTCCAATGGGAGTTATAAGACCTTTTGCATGAAGGAGATCAAATGCGGTGTCATAACTCATGCCAATAGGTGTGAAGTTTCTCCTACATGGCTTCTTTTGTCCTTGGTTGTTCATAGCCAGGACCTCATTCAGATTAAAGGTGCTAACATTGTTCGAGTGGGTAGTTTTGGAAGAAGAAGGATTGTCGCTCTTCTTTCCTTTCCAGTCACTGTTGGAGGTGTTAGCAGCTTTTTGCTTTGCAAGGTCATCTTCAATGTTGATTCCTACATCATAGATGGCCTTGAAAGTGTTCAAGTTGCTTTGATATTTGAGATGCTTAGAGTATTTTTCCTGGAGATTCTTAATGAACATCCTTACAGATTCTTTCTCAGTGGGCACCTCAACCATTTTAGCGGAAGTTTCCTTCCACTTATCAAAGAAAGAAGTAAAGCCTTTGTTCTCTTTTTGTTTCAACATCTCAAGCTCTCTACGGTCAATTTCGACTTGGACACATTTGTATCTATCTATGAAAGCGTTTACTATGCCATCCCAAGAAGAGGTTTTCTCCTTTTCATGGGAAAAGTACCATTGTTGGCAAACGGTCTCTAAAGATAGTGAGAACAAAGTGTGGAAAACTTTCCTGTCAATCCCCTTGATATTCATTATGGTTTCAAAGGCTCTTAAGTGAAAGTAGGGGTTGTCAGTTAGTTTGAACTTAGGGATGTTATTGGCATTGAACTTCTACGGAAGAAGTTCCTTGTCCACTAAGACCCCTTGTGAGCTAATCCCTTGGAACTTATAGTCATTGGAAAGCTTGCTCAAGATTTCCTCCATTCGCTCCATTTGTTGTTGTTTCGCAGGGTCGTTGACTTAAAGAGCAAGGGTCTTTATCATCTCGGTCAAATTGACAAGGTTTTGCCTAAGCTCATCGACTTCTAGTTGGGTTGCCATTAGTATGAACTTTTTTTTTTGTGTCTGATGGGCTTATCAAAAAGTAAAACTTGAACAAAGGTGTTGTCCTTGATTAATCGTCCCTCTCTTCTTGACCAAATACTGTAAATTAAACCATATTTGTTTTATGACTTGACTCAAATTGACTTTGACATTATTGGTTTTAAAGACAAAAAGGCAAAAATAGGGTGCATATTTTTGGGAATCAAGTATAGGGTTCAAACAACATGGTTATGTTTGGAAGATTAATATCCGACTTGCCCCCCTAAAAAAATGACGGAAAACATGCGCACACAAGACTCTCTAGACATGGTCAAGGTGTAACATATATATAAAATGTGTATTTTAGAAGTGAGTGAAAGTGACATGATTTGACTCTAATGTAAGACCATGGGACTATGTGTCTAGAATCAATTAAGATCTCAATATGGTTCATATCATTAATAAATTGATTAAATAGACTCGGCGTGAGGACTCGGGCAGAAAACTGGACCATCGTACGAACGATGGGACTGTCAAGATGCGCCAGCCCTATCACGACACGCCATTTCTGTCGCGTCGCGCCGGAAACTAGCTTGTCGCGCCACAGGCCAAACTTTAGCGTCAATACTGAAACGTCATTATGGGTCTGTTTCCAGTATTCTACCTTAGAGGGAAAATCCTATAGACGTACTAAGTCAGGTTCGATCGATTTATTTAGACTTTAAAAACTCATATTAATTGGTTAATTAATTAAGCAAAGTCTTTTAGTCATTAATTAATTTATTTAGACTCAAACACAAGTCAAACAAACGGTTAGTGTAAATATGCACAAGCAAGAGATGCAGAAGTAGTCAAGTAAGCACAATATGATGTAATGAATTTGCAACCTAACCATGGCTCTAGTTCTCCAAAGTTCAAGTATAAAGGTTAGTCAAAGAGGGTCCATGGTTATTAGTCCGGATGCATCGCATGGAAGCCTTACCTTTGGAAGGGTTGGCGCGTGTGGATGGGACCCCACAAGTTAAACTTGCTTCCACGGTTTGGTGAATTCACAAACTCGGATGTACCCTTCGTTGCCATGATGAGCGTTCGATTGGGTAGATGGGGCGTGAATTCCCAGAGGGTTGTGGCCATATGTAGAACACATATGGGTTCATAAAAGTGAGAAAAACTCAATCAGGAAGTAGAATCGAGCAAATAGTACTAGATCTGGTCGAAATAAGAAGGCAGATTTCTGGCTCGGTATTGGAAGAACATAGCGCGAGACGACAGAGTCTGTCGTGAGACGATGACTTTGTCGCCACGCGACATTGATGTCGCACAGCAACAGAGCCATTGCACTGCGACGGGCTCTGTTTTCTCAGCGACAGTTCCTACATGCCTCAGCAACTTTCTGTTTATTGAATTTTCCAGTTTTTCGCAGCGTTATTTCGATCTTAGTTATGAAAGATATTTCCCAAATTTCCTACGTGTAAAAATCCTATGTTTTTGACGCATTACGGATGGTCTATCCAATGCGGACCTTTTTTATGCTTATGACAATAATGTCAATAAAAATTACGCATATGAATACTTAGAATGTTTCGAGTCTCATCTACTCATTCTAAGTTATTGCCAAAATAAATTTTAGGAATTAAAATAGAAATCCTCCCCTGTGGAGTCGCCAAAAACTGTAGGGAATTATTTCAAACATCCTAGACTTGAGCCCCACTGTGATCATACACTTAAGTATGGTGGCGTTCGGAGGGAAGGAAGCTAGATTAAAAGAGTCGCCAACAAGTTTTAGGAACTTGTAAACCGTTCACAGGGTGAAGGTTACACCCCTTCACGATCCATGAGATCGTTAACTCCATAGTGGTCTGGAACCAAGAATAGATATTCGGGGATGAAGGTACAAATCCAACCTAAAAGAGATTGAACCTGCCCTAAAAATAGGCCTCTACTTTATTCTTCTCATATTCATGTGCGCTTTCTTACTAACATACAATCAATATATTAATCCTAAACCTATTTAATCTATGTTGGTTGAATATTAATGCACAAACAAATCTGTTATTGGCGATCACTTGAATTATAATCATATTAGCTTAAATAAAATTATTAATTATCTTATTAAGCGTGATTACAAGTACAAATTCCCTTTAATCCTGCAAGAGAGGGCGTGATCAAGTAATAACAATAATAATATATCAAGCAACATAATAACAACAATCATTATCATCATAATAATAATTTCAATCTGAAAGCAATAATAATATTAGCAAGATCCTAGGCATGATACTAACAAGATTAATAACAAATCCTAGCATGTCACTAAACAATAAAGATCAAAGCTTTATTCCTAACATGATACTAACATGATAGAAGAAAATAGGAAGCAACCTAAACATGATATTAGAAAGCAATAAATAACATCCTAACAGGACACTAGGAATGAACAAAATCTAAGCATGCTTTCTAAAGATATAACAATAAAACAACTTACTTTGTTGCCTCGTATCTCTGTCTATCAAAACAATACACACGTTAGTAACTTCAGGGAAAGTATTAAATAATAAATCTAATCAAAGAATTGAAATAAGATTTGGGACCAAACTTCAGAAATTATCAACCTTTCACGTCTAGGGCGAAGGCAACTTTGAACTTGGCTAGGTGTGTCTAGAACTCGTGAATGCAGTATTTTTATTTGTAAAAGGGAAGGCTTAGAAAGAAGGAGAAAAGAAAAGCTATTAGCTTGAGAGAGAAGAGTAAAACTGCCCTTATCGCAGAACGACAGGATCCAGCGCGACGCGACAGCCTTGTCGCTGTGCGACAGGCTTGTCGTTCAGCGCCAACTTTGTCGTTCCGCGCTGATTCACGCGTTTTCTAAAAACCTGTACGGAATCCTCAATCTAATTAAATTCAATTAACAACGTCCGTACTTATCTTTAAAAATCAGATTTAATCTCTTTAAAATCACTTGTTTTATTCCAAATAGAATTCTTTATTTTAATAAAAAATATAATTATTATTCCTAATCTTATTAGAACTCAAAATAGCCTTCTAAATTAATCAAGAAGATTAAAATCAATCCTAATAACTTTAGGAATATTAATTAATGAGCCCTCCACTAGATCATTGGGCCATAAAACTATTTCAAGCCCAATTCAGTATTTTGGCCATAACTTCCTCATTATTCATTGGAATTGGGCTTATAATATATCGTTGGAAAGCTCTTTTCGAGCCCAACCCAACTACAAAATTATTGGACCCTTATCATGTACCAAACTAAATTGGACTGGACGTTTTCCATAAATAAAGTACATTTTCGAAAACAGAAAGAAAGATATTTTATTAAAACAACCGCATCACAAGACTTTTCACACTTTCACTTCGTTCGATAATCAAATAACGCAAAAGGTATTCATCACCGGGTTTGGTTTTTTGGGAGACACAATTAGGTGTCTACAGTTTCCTTGGTTCTCGTGTTTGTATTCAATTTCATTCACATGAGCTACTGCCTTTATCTTCATAAACTGAACATTGATTTTGTGGAGACTAGAGGGAAGGCCTCGGCCGACCAAATTATATCGCTTGGGCTACTAGTACGATAACCATGTACACAGGTTTATGGACCCAAAAAATTAAGTGTATAACTACAGGCCCAATACGAATTCGTATTTTATGTTACCATCCAAAAACAAACACTACCGCTTTTAAACGAATGGGCCTTGGCCCATACACCTAATTGGCACAATACAGAAAACCTATACACAAGTGTCTGGACCCAAAATTTAAACCGTACAACCATTGGTCCAAAGCCCATACATATTTTATGCAACTATCCAATAATAGCAATTAGTATTAATTGCACAATGCTGCAACTTGAAATGTGTGCACCACAACTATATTTCTGAACATTTATTAAAAAAAAATAGAATTGAACATTTTACAATAAATGAACATTAAGTTAAAAAATATGAACACGTCACAAAAAATCGAACAAAAACAGGCAATTTATATGTTCATATTTTACAGTAAATGTTCTGTTTATAATACAAAACTATTGAATTATTAAAAGTCAGACAAAATTTTTTTTGTAATTTTGTCTGACTTGTAAAAATTCAAAATTAGCGGGTCTAGACGATTTTGTTGATAAATGTTCAAATGTTGTTATTGTGAGTGTTTTTTTACTAACTGTAGATAAGTAGATGCACTGCGATTGTTTAGATTTTATTACTAAATTTTCAAAATTTGCGATGATTAGATTTTTCAAATAAATGTACAAAATTTCCTATTGTAAACTTTTTTAAACGAAATGATCGAAAGTATAGGAGTGATGCATTGCGATTGTTCAGATTTTTTTAACTATACGTTCAAATTTGTAATGGACTATATGCCTACAATTACTTATAATACCACTAATGAACTTTATTTCTTATTTCAAATGTGTGTGTGAAATTCAGAAAACATATGGTATACAGTCTAATCATGCGTTAAAGAACAACATAATTGTTAAAATTTTTCCGATCTTTTTCCTATTCAAATTCAAATAGACGTTTTTTCTTCAGATTAGTTTGGATTTGTCAACTCCAAATATATCAAAGTGATTTGCCAACTACAATTATTTTAAACTCATTGTTTGTACTACAATTATTCATCATAAGATTATGTAAAATCTTATGAACAATCCAAACGGTGGAGACACTACAATTAGGTAGTTCAATTGCAAAAAAAGTAATCCCATGTGTCCAAACTTTACTCACATACCATACGTAACCAAGTTTAAAGTAGCGTTTCTTAATGTAAATAGCTTGTTGCCCCTTGTATCTTGAAATTATTTTAAACTCATTGTTTACGTTAACTAATTTTTTTTCTGTTTTTTTTTACTAGTACGATAATTTTTTTTTTGCATTTTATCTCACTTAAAGACGATAATTTCATAAATCCCATCTATGTACAAGGAAATTGCATTTGGAGTAACTGTACTTTATACGTCACACATTAGCAAACAAAAAACACAAGATTTTAATATTAATAGCATTTAATACATAACAACGGTCTCCATTACAAAAGCTTAAGAATACTACTACTGTTAACCATTCAACTAATAGATTTACGTAAACTAAGATAATTAATTACCGACAAACCAAAGGGAAACCACATCCCTTTTCATAGTCCTTCAAAGGGTCAACACCAACAACTCACGCGCCATCCAAGCAGGTATCTTACACAAAATAAGGCGTCCTACTTCCAATACTAACATTAAAACTAATACATAGATCGTTAACATTACCAAAAGAGCCTTGTCGCCCAAGTTAAATCATAACAGTTTCTTTAAGAGAAGGACTTCAACAGTAGCAACTCCTAATACATAAGACTGATATTTGGCAAGCAGAAAATAAAGTCACCGTTCTTGATGCCCGCTTGACGGATACTTCGGTACGATGATAAAATCTCATTCTCCCGGATAAGAATGACAATACCGGGGTAGTGGCTAAGTCTTGCTGCCCATTCTTGTTTAACACGGCTTAGGGGAGTAGCAAAGTGAGCCACCATTCGAAGAATAATCGGAAAGGTTGTCAGGTCTTGGACATAAAACAGTTTGACGTTGGTGTCAACATTATACTCAGGGTTCTGTAGCACACTAACGCCAAAAAAAATTAAAAAAAAAACAAATTAGCAATTAGGAAAGCAAATTTGAACAAAAATCATTACAGAAATTTACTTAATTTAATTTCAAATATTGTTAAAAAAAACGTAGGGGATATGTAATAACATTACCATTCCTCTAACGAGTAGCACCTCCCCGTTACGCAATCCGATATTAAATGGCGTGTCGAAAGGGGTAACGATGCCACTTATCCTTCTTATGATGATCTCATATGGAAGTCGATCTACCCTTTGTGCATAATCAGAGTATATGCGGTGAACATTCTCGTCAACAAGGATGTTGTATCAAACACCCAAATCATCAGGATTGATGCTACGAACTCTTACAGTTAGCATCAGTATCCCTACCATATGGTCTTGGACTCCATCGTAGGCAAACATACCTCCAACAGATGGAGTAAGTGGCTGAGGCGTAGGTACTGCAACCGGCCTGATAACACCATGTGAACCATTTGGTTCAGATAGGATCATCGGCGCGTTTGTAACAGGCACATGGAAAACACAACCCACCGTTATCCCAGCACACAGTTGGAGGATCAGCGACAGGCTCGGTCGTTACAGGTCCGGTGTCCTCGTCACTTTCCCCCTCATCGCAATTAGTGACATCAGCTTCACTTACTTGAGCAGCCCCTGCATTGGAGCTTTCACCAGCGGTGGCGTTGGCTCCTAACAGACTTCGGCGATAAGAAGCCACAAAATACGCGTCCAGAAGATGGCGAAGGGGACTTGGCCTACGCCTGTCACAGTTGGAACTCCGGGGTCGCCTACGTGGATTCAAAGGGGAAGGTTCAGCTGGAAGGGTGTTTTTTTGTTTGGGATCATCCATGACTTCCAAAGGTTTATGCTTTTGCTTATTTTAGTTTTTTGTGATCTTATTCTTTTTCATAAGCCACCTATTTATAGCAAAATTCTTAGGGGGGCTATAAGAACTTCACGGTTGACTATAAGATTTAGTTTTCAAGACAATAAATAGGGTTACTAAATTTGTGTGAGTATATGGGTAGGATTTCACATTAAAGGGTACTGTACAGTCACATAAATTAACGGAAAGTTAATAGTACTTTACGAGTTTGTATCACACGCGCTGGTACTCCGTTGTTTGCCTTTGTTTTAATGGCATATCAATGAAGGAGTGATTTATCTCACGTTCTGCTACTCCCTTCTTTATGTGCCTCAATACACTTTGTACACTCTAATTACTTGGTGGTGATTTATCATTTACCTTAATTTATTACAAAATGTGATCTTTGTAGTTGAATTTACGATAAAACTTTGCCGCGTAAGTACATAATTGTATTCCACACATTACACATTAAGCCTAATAAGTAATCACAGTCCGTGGAAATAGTAAAACAATGAGACTCTACGCAACTAATTGATTTTGGGAGCATAGTTGACATAGACTTAACAAACTTTAAAATTTGATAAAGATTTTCATCCATCGACTTTATTCAATACTTACTTGATTAAATGGCTTCGTCCACCTTTTGGATTACTTAATTAAATGACTTAACCATCGACTCCATCACTTTCTATTAGTTTAACTCACGTATTAATACTTATAAACATTTTACTAGTGCGAAAAGGGCTGACCCTTGGTGAAGTGAAGAAAACGTCGTTACCAAAACTAACACATGTAACACTCAAACTCCATTTATCTTAGTAATTCGGTGAATGATTAACAAATTAGATTGATATGTTTCAAATTTCATTATACTTTGCTGAATTAAGGAAAACAATGAAGTTCCATTTTATGTTATTTTCATTTAAGTATGCACTTCTGTGTTTACTGACTACCATCTGATTTTAACCAAAGGTCCATCAACATAATTTTTCAAAATTCAAAAAGCTAGTAAGTAATAACTCCTAGATATAAATTTCACAGCCTTAACCAACCTCCAAAAAAATAACACTCCATGTAATGACTGACAACTTACAAGAGAAGTATTTTCATTACAACTATGAGTTGTAGACTATAAACATAATAAATGACCTGAAGTTTAACTTACAGAATCTAAATTACTGTTTCATCTATCCATAATTTAATTCTTCTACTTTTGATTTTCTTCTTGGTTCACTTTGCAGTACACATGCTGTTAAAGCTATTTTCCCAAAATGTTTAAGATGGAGTTCAGTATATTACACTTCATATGTATCAATTTTTTCGCTCCAAATGACTTTGCGTGGTCTCTTATACGCGTCGTAAAAATCATAAAATTAATAACACATAAGATTAAAGGAAAAATTGGCCGCAACAACACCAACTATGATAAAGGTGCGTGTAGCAGCACAACCTTTTAAGGGTGCGGTCTACAACACAAACTATGTAATTGGGTGCACATATTAGCATAAATAACACTAATGAACATTATTTTAACTTATATGATTTTCCATCATGCGTGACTAAATTACCTTCTATTTTATTTTTTCATTTAAGCATTTCTTAACCTCCACCATTTTATTAAGCGGATTCCTTCAAAAAAAATTTGTGCTATTATTTTCCTTTGTTCGCTTCTCCAATTACTTTTTCTAATATCGATCTTACATGATTGACTTAGTTTCCTTTCCTTTTCCACTTAGTTAAATATTAAATTGATAAATTAAAAAAATAATCATTTGAATACCTTTATTTTATAAGATTTCAGGATACATAGGTAACTTTCTAATACCAAACCCCACAAAATGATTCTAAATACTTAATTAAAAAAATAATTTTAGAATATGCCAAATTGATTTTCTTGTCTATTCAAAAAAAAAAAAAAAAAAATTGATTTTCTTGTTTTTGATGTACATTATTTAAATTGTGGAGGTTGGGAGAGAATAATTAAAGGGAAAAAATTAATGATAACGGAGGAGAAACTAAGTCAATCATCACATGAGATGTAAAAAAAAAGTAATTGAAGAAACAAACAATAGAAAATAATGGCGACAACTTTTTGAAATAATTCATTTTAATGGTTATTACTTAATTACGTGAGATTAAAAATTAAGTAGAATGGAATTAAACAAATATATATTTAAACAAAAAAGCATTAAAATATATTTAAGATTTCACTTTCATAAGAAATCTAAATTTTGCAAATGTCATTTATGTTGTTATGTGCACCCAAGTGCATAGTTTGTGATATTGAGTGCACCCTCGAAAGGTTGTGCTGCTACGCGCACCTTTGTCATAGTTGGTGTTGTTGCGGCCAATTTGTCCAAGATTAAAAAATTATACAATGACATGAATCTCAATGGATATCACAAGTGACTGTTTCACTCTATACGGAGTGTAGGTAACTATGGTTCAACTTAAAACGTTCCATAATAAAAACATAAGTGGTGGATAAAAATAAAGGGACGGATGGAGTGACTTGTACTAAGGAGTTAAAATGACACGAACCAATAAATAAATCAGTCGGGTTGGATTGTGATTATTATTAAAAGACGTAGTAGTTAACATGTTACAAATTCTCTTTGGTTATCAACCACATAAACCTAAGACTTTACAAAGGACGATTATTAATAAAACTCTTTTGTTTATTAGATCCGTGAATAAAACTCAGTAATAGCCTCTACACCATAAGTGATTTGTATTTTCTAAGGTCGTATTAAGTTAAGACTAGGAAATCAAAGTAATACGTTTAATTAATGACCAATCAGTGTTGTGGTTATTTCACTTTAACTATACTTACATCTATAAATACAACCTTTTAATTCACACCTATTGCTTCAATTTACAATTTTAACTTTGCGTGCACCTGATTTTTAGTGTTACGACGGGGTATGCATATGAAATTCGAGTACATTGTTGAAATGGTGTAAAGCAATCCCTGAAATTAAATGAGTTAATCTTCCAAAAGATTTAGATGTTCCTAACACACTTAGTGCACCTAAAGAAAAGTTATCTCTGTGCACAAAAGCATCTTGCAATGGCCGCCCTTAACACTAAATCTCAGCATACTTAATGCCCTTTTTTCTCCCGAAAAAAAGGCGTTGCAGCAAACTTATTGCATCTGATGCAAGAATAGTAACTACGTAATAATTGATTTTTCCACAGATTACAGCAAAAATAAATCCCAAGTTAATGTTTTTTTCCACGCAGTAGTAATATAATCTAACGGCTGAATCACTTTTACAGACTGCAGTCGCTTCTACACCGTCGTTGTAAATGTTAAATACGAATACAACTCAAACAGTAGAAAAATGTGACCTTTAAATGTAATATCTCAATAATTTTTTACACGATTAATTACGGAAAATGGAAATTCGTGTCAATTTATAACAAATTGTTGAACTATTACAGTTACGGTCCATAACGCCGATGTTTGGTATAGGTATTTTTACAAATAAAATTAGATTACGGTCACTAAGGCCTTATTTAAGTATATCAGTGGTTCCAAATTATTTATAAGAGTTGAAGCCAGATAATTTGATTAAGAATACCAAAATTTTGTAGATAACAAATTTTAATTATGCGTTGCAATTAGAAGAAATAAAATTTCCATAATTGTTAAGAAATTGGTTGGAAATGTCCGTGTATATGCATCAAAATTCCTGAATTTGAATCATCCTGATATCTCGATGTACGAAGTATTAATTAAGGTTGAAATTGTAGAGCAAACATAATCTGTGTAATTTTGGTGCTTCTATTGTCCAAGTTACCGAGCCAGCATAAATGAAAAGAAGTATTGTTTACTGTTTCAACTACTACAGTGTAATAATTCAACTAATTCATTACATGTATTCCTGCTAATAGACGTTTTTTTGGTATTGATTAAAAAATTTGAGACCTTTTGGAAAATTACCAGCCGTATCAAATATCCCGCTATAACTAAATCGATTTTTGTTGCTAGGGAGATGAACTATAGGTAACTACGAAGGATTCCTAGAAGAATTACATGTCACTAGTATGTTTAAATAATTTAAATTTTTGTTACGTAAGATCAAGAAATTCATGTACGAATTTGTGTACTTATGGATTTTGGTAATTAATATCTACGGTAAATTAACTACTAAAAAAAAACCATTATGCCAGTACGAGTTTGAAATATGCGTGGTAAAAACTTGACCATAATTAAAAATGTAGTAATTATTAAGCTGTTATGGGTTGCTTGTTAAATTCTTAAATAATATGGAATTTGTATTATAATATGGAATAAGTATAATTATTCAGTTTTAAAGTTTTTTACGAAAATGATTGCATACAGTTCTTAATAAGGTCAAATATGTAAATATGTGACAAAGTAGCTTGCTGTGCAAGATTGAAGGGTGATGCCCATGCAAGTGCTATTTATAAGACAATGTTCAACGTTACAAATTATGTAACTCAACTTAATTTTATTGTTTGCCATAATGAGTTCAATGTCTAGAACTTTGTCTTCCAATGTTAAACAAATTTGTTGTGACCATGGCATACCCGCAAAGATCTCAACCACTAAAAAAGGTCCAAACGTAGGAAGGAAATTCCACGAGTGTCCTTACTGGCAGGTAATTGTAGTTGGAGCATGGTTCGCCTAGTTACTCATGTTTTCGTCAATTCATTAAAATGTATTTGTGCTGGAAGGATGAATCCAAGGATTGCAAATTTTTTTCTTGGGTGGATGAGGAGGAGAAACAAGTGTATAACATTGATGGAACGATTGAGAAGATGCAAATGAAATTGGCAAGATTAAAAGCCGTGAACAAAGATCTAGCGCAAGATATGGATCAGTTGAAGGTGCAAATGCAATTATCTAGAGAAGATACGAAGATGGTTACAATTCGTATGAATTACATAGCAATCCTAAATCAAGTGCTTATGATTTTTGTTCTTTTGACCTGTATAGGGGGTCTCTTTTTCATTGCAAAAGCAAAAAATTAGAAGCTAGGCCATGTAAGGAGCTTCAATTTATGTAACGACAATTAGTTAATATTTGTTGTTTAAATTTCGTAATATTTGGGTTATGTCATAGTTGATTTCAAACATCGATTATGATATTACAAGTGCTTGATATTGTGTTTTCCATCAAAAACAAAAAAAATTATTAGTTGATATTGTCTTTATGAAAGTATTGATTGTCATCATTTCCCGTTAATGTCAAAGAAATTATATAAAATACTATAACTGAAGCAAAATAAGAAGATTTTTCGTTAAACCGAACAAACATAATGGATGCATTCATAGTCGTTACACATACACACAACTTTAGCTTAAACGATTGATACTAGAACTAACATAGTGCATAAACGAAACTAACAACTTCAACTTAGTTTCTAATACGAACTTGATACTAGAACAACTTAAAGCATGACAAACAACACATAAAACCAGCTACCTGAAGCTCCATAAACCTTAAGAGGGCGTTCATATTCAATCATCGAATAATCATTTGCGGACTCAAAATGACCCTGCAAAATTTTAAAATTGTATAATGTTAGCAAAAAATTTATATCCAGGTCATGTGGATGTCTTACCATACAACGTAAAACATATTGAATTGAAAAACAAGGCCTTACCTTAAAGTACATGCCCATCTTCACAAAGTTGCAGTAGGTGCGTCTCTGATCAACGCAAATTTTGTCCTCCAACCATAGAACAACGACACCACCACACAAACCTTTTGGTGGGCTATAGGCAAAGCGATAAGGCATTGGAAGGGTTTTCATCAATATCTCAGTGTTTTCAAAGCTTTGTCTAGTCTCAACCAACACAACTATACTAGGCTTATGAGTGTCATATAGTTAACAAAAAAGATCAATAAAGGATGGTCTTGCTAGGCCACGTACATTCCAACATGCAACAATGGTGTCCTCTAGCACAGAAGCACATGGAGGACGCCAACATAAGGTGCCCCGTGCCTTGTAAATATGGTAAAGTCAACCTTATGGTATCTAGGGAGTAAATAAGTCTTAGTGTAAAATGATACCCATAGATGAAGGATATGTGGGTATGAAGGAACTTTCAGAAGTTGGAAGGCAAATGCATAGTCGAGCTGGTATATTATCTAGCTACCATATGAGGAAACCTAGATCAATAATGGGTTTCGAGTCAAGAACATGTAGGTAGGTCTTATTTTAGGTGGGTTAAAGGACCCCAAAGGCATTGACTCTAGACACCATTTCATAAAAATCTCAAATTCATACCTAATTGGATAGATGTTAACTACACTAGGCAAGTGGGGGAGGGGGGGGGGGCATGAAACACCATCCCCTTCAGCGGGTTGCATTAAAAGGTTGTTAAGCCGGTTATGGTTCGGGGAGGAAGGGTTAAGTATTAGGGCTGCAACAACATCGGAGGATAACACAACAAAGTTACTGTCCCTAGTATTAGTGTACATATATTTAAATGAAGTAAAATCCATTTCAGGCTCTAACCCGGTTGGAGGGACAAAAAACATAAGGCCATGGGTACCTTGTTTCGTGCGGCAGCGTCGCACCATTGAGAACAAGGTTCAAGGAGGGGATGCAAAACAATAATTATATGGTTGCCTTTCTGTGAAAGCTATGGGGGTTATGAATTTAGCATGCAAATAATGAACAAAATGTCCATTATTTAAAGACACTATAGAGTGAAATGGGCGGTGCCAGCCAAATAAATGTGCCAACCATAAACAACTTCTACCAAGTAATCAATATCAATATGCCATTGATGTATTTGAAATTGGAGGGAAACCTTAATCAATTTAAAAAACAATCTTTTTTAGGGGTTTATCCAAATAGTTTAGCAAAGTACGCTAATCAACTTTGTCACTCATAGTAGTAATGATAAAAGAATCATATAATTATTATTAAATATGAATCACTCTAGTTTTTTCTATTTAAGATTAGTATAGTCCAATGCAACACCGTGTAACATTGACACAACCTTGTATCGAGTACGTGTTTTGTGATTAGAGACATTATTTAAGTGTAAAGGATGTAGAATGGAGAACTATACAATACTGTGTCAGTTTCATAATAAATAATTTATGGTTATAGATGTCATGTAATGAAATAACAAGACAACTCTAAGATTACAAAATGATTTTTATAATTCATTGCGATGATATCCAATTAGTATCTCATTACCTATCACTACTGTAGACGTATACAATTAGTATCTCATTAGCTATAACTGACCGAGAACTCTCAAACCCGTTACACTTCAACCTTTTGCTTTTGCAAAAACTGCTCTTAGACCCTCTCAAATGGTGACACTTGAGTCAGTTTTTTTAAGAGAGAGAGAATATTTTTTGCAAAAGATACATATAAGATGGTATCTAAACTTAGCAACTACAAAAGAAAGTTTCTAAGTGTAGATATTTAACTTTGAGTCTCATTTAACAAATAGTGTGGGTCCTTGTCAATGTTATAATATGTTTTGTAATTTATTTAAGTTTTAATTTTAGATTTTTTTTTAAAAAAAACTTATAATATGATTTGTGGGCCATAAATTGAAAGTCACATAAGAATCCCTCTCAAAATCGTAATTAAAGGATTGAATTGCCATCCCTAATCACCGATATCCTAATTGTGAAATATATGTCTATGTGTGCATCGTTTCTCTTCCATCACACAGTAGAATAGTGGTAATGTGTGGTCTATTGAACAATTTCTATACATCTGCATATATTTGGGGCTATATAATATTGGTACTTAAAACATGACAAACTTTGAATACGTACAATCGATGAAACCATGTAAAATGTATTCTTAATTATATCATCAAGTTAAATAACAAGGTCTTATTAAGAGTTCATGATATTCCGAGGCATCATCCAAGCCAATATGTAGTTATAATAGAAATTGTAAGAAACTCATATGCTTTCCCAATACTTATAATTTATACAATTACACCTACATAAAAAGCATAACGAATGAATAGAAGTATATAAAACATGGTCCAACGCTTTCCCAATCTAAATAGGTTAATTACAAAAGAAAATTTGTAAAATGTGTTTAACCTTTGAATTTAAAGGGAATAATTGTTAACCAAACGGACGCCATATATAATAGTGTGCGTGGGTTTAATATGTTATTATAGTAAAACTAAGATGATGCGAATGTAAGAAAAAGTATTTAAGAGAGGATATGTATGTTTTGTACACACAACTCATGAATATATCATGTAATAAAAAAGAATATAACGTATCAAAACCGATCTAACAACATTATTCGTATATGGACTTTTGGTGGGACTTTGTGATTGAAAGATTTAAGAATCATATAAAACATATATTATGGATTCAATTTGGAGTTAAGGACATAATACCAACTCAATGATCTTGGGACAGTCTTCGTAATTAGGCTAAAACCCAAAGGGCAATGCATCAAACCTTGCTTATGTAAATAAATATATACCAATCCAAATCAATCATCTCATTGGACATCTACTTTACACAAACCCTCCAAATTTTCGACTCATAATTAATTACATCACAACCAACATTGTACTACGACTTCAATTAGAGGTGTTTTTTTTAAATAAAAAATTACAAAGGAGGTTAGTTTGTCTATATAAATGACTCTGGTACAAAGGAAAGGAGAAAACCAAACTCCCCTTACAAACTAAATAGCTTGAGGAAATGGACAACAACCAACCAATGATGTCCATTTCTTCCTTCGACAACAACATTAAAAACAACCTCTTAACGTTCCCCGACCCTGAAGCCACTGATCCCTTTTTACCTAGCTTGGCCAGAGGTTCCAATCCAACCTCTGCTGAGTTGGATGCCATACTGATGGCCGATGTTGCTCGTAATCCACCAAACCAAGTTGCTCGTGGTCGCTCAACTCCTACATCGAAGAAAAACGTCGACAACGACCTTGGCTTCAGTTTCCCCACACCCAAATTGTCTCCCATGGACCTCTCCAAGCATTACTTAAAAGGATTTCCCCAACCAGAACAACACATGTATGCCCCTTCTACCTTATACGGTCCAAGGTCTAATAAGTCAACTCCACATTCATGTGGTGTTGAACAAAATGATAAGGTGAAGGGGGCTAGTATGTCTGAGTATAGGAAGCAAAAAGCTTTAGGGAAGAAACCCTATAATTTAGAGGAATAGATGAGTGGTTGACCAGGAAAACATAATTGTGGGCCATGGTCATGCCACGTATAATTCGGAGAGTCAAAGTGTTACTGATGTCCCTGAAGACATTGAAGAATTTCCATGCTGCTCTTGTTGGTTTTTTTGTTTTGGAAGCAAGGGTCGTTGTGAGGCTGGCTAGTAGTAAATATGTTGTAAGTCTTTTCAAGAATTGGGCCGCATATCATGGCCCATTAACCAATGTTATCGTATTTCAGGTTTATAAGTAAACTATTGTAAACACTTCATCTTTGTTAGTGAAATTATGGCTTTAAGGGCCCATTATTATTTACCTATGTGCCTATTCTAGGTTTACCGAATTTGTTAAAGTTGGGCACTTGGGCCACTTGTGTATGTGTTATAAAATCCGTGGGTTAAATATGTTTGTTATAAAAGCCCATATATTCTTGCCTAAATCAAAATAACAAACATCAACTAACAGATGTCTTTGTAATTTAACAATGTTTTCTTTATAGGAGCATACTTCACATAATCCCCAAGAAACTCCTAACTCAATTTACAGCAATCCCTGTCAAAGTAAGGAGATGTTTGAAAGTTACTGAGTAACACTCCAATGTTATCTTATCCAAACAAGACTCGCTACATATAGGCTGCATAAAATCCCATATTACAACCTATAATTTTATTACAAGTGTGAATTAACCTATAACTGTAAAACAACGAAAATGGTTCAGTGTGAGGAAAAACAAACTGGAACTAATCCTCCGACTTCAAGGTTCCAAGTCATCTCCATCATAATCCACTTCTACACCCCCTCTTGTAATGGTAGCCACACTGCCCTTTCGTCCCCCTTTCGGAGCCCGTCTCCTCCTTTCTTTGAATGCCACGATGGAGTTGGACAAATCCTGCACAAATCAAATTCCTATAAGGAAAATGTAAACCTACTTTGACAAAATTACCAATGACCAGCACACTATAAATGTTACTCACAAGATACTGTGTTATTGAAGCAAGCCTGTTTTGGGTGATTCTCTCCGTATGCAACATCTAACAACTGAAAAAACAACACTTCTCTTGTCATTATATGTCTACAAAATGAACATGAAAATAAACCCACTATGACAGTTGACTAACCCCTACAACTCCGTAGTCTCTGGATCTCAGCCTATCAACCTTAATACGGGGAACTACGCCCCACATGATGGGATCCCTATTCAACCGGTCCATGTAATATATCTTCATATAGAACACCAATAACTCTAAAACCAAATCTTAATACCCAGCATTAAACAAAGATAACTTACAGACAAAGTTGGGCACTTACCACTAAAAACATAGCACATCCCCCGTAACCCCTAGCAAATCCATTGGCATAAAATCGACGGGCAAAGCTACAAACACTATCCATTAACTTGGACAACACCAGGTCATACCAATCATAATCACAGCAATCAGTTACACAACCTACAGCGGGAAGCAAGTCAGATGCTAAACGTGGTGACTGGGTAGGACACAACACCATTTGTAATGCAACTATGAGGAAGACGATTTTGAATTCTTCTTCTTCATTGGCCTCAAAATGACCTTCTATTCTGTCCTTCATTTCAGAAGTCATTAGTATCCCAATCGATGTATAAACCAGTGTAGTATCTCTACATGATTTTGTCTCCCGTGATTTACCAAATTTCAGCAAAACATTTTGGACCTTTACACGAACATCATCTGTCATCATTTTCAGACAAGGGACAGGCTTAGACCCGCTTGGGATACCTAAAATCCATCTAACCTAATTCTTTGACAACGGGAACTCCCGACCATCTGGAGCAATAAACAATTTATTCAAAGGGTCCACTCTAGTCATTAGCCAATATGATAATTGTCTCGATAAATGCATATCACAAGCGAAGTGAAGTAGTCCACCAAACCCCATCTCATAAACCCACCTTTTCCTCCTTTCATCGAATTTTTGACAAATTCTCCCAAAAGACTCTATACGGGAGTTCATATTTGGGGCATGTAATCACAACATAAGAAAACATAAGCATAACATATGAACCGACAAATAATAATGTAAGTAAGCCGCCAATACCAACTCACTCTACGACTACAAGCAGAATGTTCCTTTAACACTTCACCTTTAGCTTTCACTTGTCCACCCTGAGTTTTCGATGTATCCTACAATCCATTAACCACAAGTCATACCGTTTCTATGTTTGTGCTTTTAAACAAAACCAATACAAATCCTCTTCAACAACTTTACCTTAAACAGGCTGGGATGTAATTGAATTATCTTCCGACCTAGACCAACTCTCAAATCCTGCTAAATCACAAAAGCATTACATCTGGAATAAACAATTCATTCATTCTACACTTAGAAAGGATACATCTATTGACTCTCTTACCTCTGTTTTTTTTTCCACGGACTCCTTCCCTTGTCCAATCTGTCCACACCATCACAGAAAAAAACTAACTCATGTGATTACTTTGCTTGAACAAAGTGAAATACTTTAACAATGATCCACATAATTGTTCCATCATTTAGATGGATTTTTCCTCAAAAATTCAAACATTTGAAATTACTCAATGAAAACATATTGTGTAATAAACCAACACTTGAAATTACCTCAATTTGTTAGCCACGATAAATTTCAAATGAATACAAACACCCCATATCTATTCATCATAACACGATTAACATTTTAAAGTAATGATATACATATCAAAAATAAGTTGCTACTGCTTATGATACATGCAATTACCAATTAAGGAATATCAGAACAATTCAAAATACATAAATACATAATCTAATACACAAAGTTAAATTTCCAATTTTTAACCCTTCAATACAAAGATCCCCAAAATCATGTTACATAATACGACTTCAGTACATCGACATAACACAATCCTTCTATTCCTTCTGCATGCGCTAAATAATCAAAATTGCACAGATGCAAGACATTGAAAAATTAACAATCCGCAAAAGAACAATAATCAAATTTTGAAAGTAATTGTACCGTGCTTTGCAACTGAGCATATGCGCTTTCATCATACAACCTGATGAGTGACATTTATGTCACTCTTAAGGAGTAGTTTTAGAGTCTTTTTCGTGTTTCTTTTCCCTTATTTTTCCTTTTTTTCTCTTGTTTTCTCTTTAATAAAGTTTCTAGTTTATTTTGGTAATTTTGGAGTGTTTTAGTTTATTTTCGTATTTTACTTTATTTTATTTGCTTGCGTAGTTTTAATTATTTTTAGTTTAGTTTTATGTCTCTTATTTTCTATTTTATTCTATTTATTTCTATTTTATTTATTTTATTTTTATTTGTTGTGGTTTTGTTTTATTTCGTCCTTTATTTATTTTCATTTTATTTTATACTTATTCTTTTTCCCAATTCCTTCCTTCGGTTTTGTGTGTAGGGGTTCGGGTTTTATGTCAAGTGAGTTCGGGTTCCAAGTTGAGTCAAACGCCAAACAAACCTGCTGCCCCTTATCCATCACCACACTCTTCCTCTCTATTCCCCTTATCCTCCACCACAACAACCTCCTCTGCTTCTCCCCTGCTCCACCACGCATCTACTCAACCAACAACAACCATTACAGCAGCAATCTGCAACAACAACAACAACTCGTCAATTCCCCTGCTCCCTCACCTCACAAACACGACTCCACTCACAATAACACCATTAACACCAGCCACGCACCACCAGCTCCACCAATAACAGCCACCATTACCCCCTGTTCTCACGCACACCACAAACCAAAACCCCCTGCTCCAATTCACTCACCTGCTGCCACCCTCACAGCACCACCAACCATTAATTATAGCAGCTCCGACCTCTCCACTAAACCACCGTCAGCCGCCAAAACCACCGCCCACAAAGCCCGACATAGCAGCGGCCTCCAATCAGAACAGCCACCAGCCGCAAGCTCTAATTCAGCCTCAATTTCAAGACCCTTCAGAGCGGGCGCTCACTCCTCTGAAGCGGCCGCTCCATTTTTGGTTCAATTTCACCAATTCGAGGCAGAAGCTCAGAGCGGACGCTCCAATGGGTATGAGCGGCCACTCCGTTTTTATCGAGTTTAATCGTACGGATTAATGAAGTTGGACGGCTGCGATTAACCCACTTAAATTAACGGTGAGATCGGTGATGATGGTTCTTGAATGGGAGTTTATGGCCGTTGATGTTGAATGATGATTGATGATGGAATCAGTGAGCGTGAAGCAGGGGATCAAACCCCATAATTGAGCAGCTAAAGAATCGAAGAAGGAGGGGGGGGGGTCTGATGTTTTTGTTTGGGGGGTTTGAGTTTTTATTATTTTCTTTTCTTTTTATTTTATTTCCTTTTTCCTTTCTCTTTTCTTATTTCTTTTTATTTTCTTTGTTTTCTTCATTTATTTTTCTTATTTTAATTAGCTTAGTATATATACCCATATTTGGGGTAATTAGAAGGAAACTAATCATCCATCATTTTTTTATTCTATTCTCTAATTAGTTTTAGGAGAGCTTCTCTCTCTAGGTTTAGCTTAGGATTAGGGTAGTTTAGAGAGAGAAAGTGAGGGTTTCACCATTGTTGAACTTGGATTTTGAAGAAGAAATTGATCATCTTTTCTATAGAATTACATCTTCAATCAATGAGAATCTCTAACTCTCTCTCCTCTATTTTTATTGCTTTATTTTTATTATTGTTTTAGTTGTTGGTATTACTTGTTAATCATGTTGATTCTTGGTTATTTGTTAATTAATCTTGTTATTATCATGATTAGTGAGTAATTTTCCCATTAAGGGGATGGTTGTGGTGTAGTTGGATCTTGAGCATGTTCTAGGTTTAGAGTTGATTTATTTGTGATTAAAGTCTTTTATATGCTTGATATTCTTTAATCTTCTTGCAAGTGCATATTGTTGGTTGATTAAAGGTGAATCTTTGCTAACAAGGAACGGAAGTTGACTTAGTTAAGGTTCATTATTATCGATTGTTATTTAATAGTACCTCCTAGTATATGGTTCTAATGTGGAAACATAGAGGCTATGTTAGGAGAAGCCAATTGACCCCGGAAGGCAGCTAGATTGGACCCTTTATTTCGATATTTGAGCATGTTTAGTTCATAATTAATTCAATTTCTATGCCTTTGTTTATGTTCAAGTGAATGCTATACCTAAACCATTTCCCTTAATGTTTTATTTCTTGTTTTAGCATATTTAGACTTTAGTTTATTTATCTCCTATTCCGGACTAGCTTAATTGTCGATAACATTTGGTGGTGTTTATCCGTTCTCTGTGGTTCGACCCCTATGCTTGCCTTATACTCATATTAGGTTTGTTTAGGTTGTATAAATTGTATTTGATCTAGGGATAGACAATTGACGACGCATTTATTCCCTTGTCACAACCTCTTCTTTCTCTTACCCGCAACAATTTGATTCATGACTCTCCCCATTGTTGTTCGGTCGATTCCTCAAAGCTTTACTTCGACAAAAAGAGACGAAAAGAACAGTATAGCAGTTTCAATTGTGTTGGGTTCGAATACTGATTACTTCAATAGAAAAAAATCAATTACATAGCTTGCAGGAAACCCCAACGGCAAAGTTCACTGGCCGTTACTTTGGGTAACGGCCTACCAATCCCAGTTAGTCCACACACCAAACTCCAGTCCACATCGGTTGCTAACATGTTATAAAATTCCTAGTCAGTAAGTGCGAAAACACCTATACCCCTTTGATATGCGTATCAAAGGAATCATTTTGATTAACTTGAATTTTCCGTAAAAAAAAAACATATACGATCAAAGAAGAAAAATTGTGAAGACAAGACAATTACACAAAATTTTTAAAAGCATCCTCATTCACTTCACTAATGAAAAACTTGCTTCTATGGTACGCCTGCAAAGAGTAAGTTTCATTTCAACAATGAAATAATAATAATAATAATAATAATAATAATAATAATAATATTATTATTAATATTAATATTATTATTATTATTATTATTGTTATTATCATCTCGGCTTTCTAATAATTTATTGTAGGTTGTATGACTATTGTTTTTGAGATATAATAATAATAATAATAATAATAATAATAATAATAATAACAACAAGAACAACAATAATAATAATAATAAAATAATAATAATAATAATAATAATAATAATAATATCTCTAAAAAAAATAATAATACTAATAATACAACATAATAATAATTAATACATATACCAATATTATAACTAGATCACTAATATTTTACATAATGGAAACTAATAATTAGTTATGATGGTGCTACCTACAACATTAAGAAGGCGCAAGGCATATACCAAGGTCAGAAGAAGCATTGGACTGCAGGTGTTTTAATTTTTAACAGGTTTACTATGCCTAAACACTGGGCTTACTTTTTTTGGCTATACATGAAGGGGAAATTGCCTACCACTACAAGAGATAGATTGGTCAAGTCAAGATGGGTGTCGCCTCGAATAGTATGTATGTGTTGTATAGTGGCGTGGGAAAGAGAAGAGAAGAGAAGGAGAGCCATGGGCAACTATGTCAGAATAGATAGAATAGAATAGTAGCTATCTCTGATAGTTATAGGCACTAAGTTTGCTCTAAAGAATAGAATAGTAGCTACCTACAACTACAATGATAACAAATCAAATTTGGTTTGATGTCTGCCTTACTATTTCATTCATTCATATGCATACATAACTCAATTAATAAATCATTAAAACACATAATAAGTCAACAAAGGTCTAAATATCATCATTTACTATTAACAATCCACAAACACTATATACTCCCGCTGTCCCTAAAAAAATGACCTTTTTGGCCAAATTTTAGTCTCAAAATGTTCAACCCATTTGCATTTAAATACCCTCCAATTAGCAATAATATTTGTGCAAAATTAGCTTCCCAATGTAAATTTTGTTTTTTCTATGTACTTTTATTACTTTCTCTCTCTACTTTTTTGCAAATTCCATGTAAATTTCCCTTTTTAAGGTACTTTTATTAGCTTTTCCATACACTTTTATACTTCTAACTTAAGTTCTTTAATACCCGTGAAAACTCCCCAAATAGGTCATTCTTTTAGGGACAAAGCGAGTATAAACTTCCAACTATTTTTTTTTTTGGGTAAATAAGTAAATTTTATTGCACCAAAATTGGGATATAATCAACCTCCTAGGAATACAAACTGCATAGGCCGAAGCAGCCTAAAACAAACCCTATACAGCAAATTATACATCAAAAAAAAAAAAAAAAACTAAATAGCCAAAGCTTCTATACACTCTCTATTTGGTACACTTTTTTTTGGTGTTTAGAGAGCCACAAGGGCGTATGATGAGAATCGATCCCAAGATCCCTTGGAACCGGGAGGGGAGCTCTAGCCACTTGAGCTATCCCTCACTCTCCTCTATTTGGTACACTTACTCATATGTAGCCTGTCTCGCGTTTTTAATCTCTTCTGAGGAACAACTTTCTTTTCCCAGACCAAAAAATCCCATCTGCATCTTTGCTTTCCAGCAGTAAGCAGATCATAACTCTTCTTCATGCTATACTTACCTACAAACCCTATACAACAAACTATATAGCCAAAGCTTCTTTCCACTCTCTATTTTGTGCACTTACTCATACTCATATGTTGCCTATCTCGAGTTTTTAATCTCTTTTGAGGAACAACTTTCTTTTCCTAGACCATATATATATAGGGTTGGGATCCAATAAGAAGAATCTTAAAATGAGAAGGATGAGAAGGAATCTTGACCGTACAAATGAATCCAATACTTCACATTTCACCTGCATAAAATGTATATCCAGCGCAAAAATTATGCACGTATAGTACAAAATTTATGCACATTTAATTCAAAAATCATGCACATTCGTTTTTTACTTGTGCAAAATGCATGTTCATCACAAAAATTATGCAAATTTAGTACAAATATTATGCACATTTAAATCCAAAATTATGCACATTCGTTTTTTCTTTCATTTTTCTCATCACCGAAACAATCTCTTTCTCTCTCCTGCATTAAAGCTTACTTCTAAGTTCTAATTTTAGAGGTAATAAAAAAGTAAATGTAGTTATGAGCAAATTGCAAACCCGGTAATAGTGATCGGATTTCCAAGGTTCACTACTTGGATTTTATTAAAATGTACATCTTTAATACAGAGGGTTTAATGACTTCTGTTAATAAATATGCACATTTGTAAATTATGCACATTTTTTACATAAAAAATGCATATATAGCATAAAAGTTATGCAAATTTAATCTTACTCTTGGATATAATCCCCTATATTTTTTTCTTTGTATTGTCCATGACATACATATTTATAATAGTCCTGAAGACCATTTTGATATTTTTGATATATGAGAGAGAAAAAGAAAAGATGGGAGAAGAGATAATTAAGGAAGAGAAAAAGGGAGAGGTACAAGAAGGAGAGAGAGAGAGAGAGAGAAGAGAAATGAGTTTTTTTTTTTGAACTCAAAGAAAATAAATAATGGTGAAGAGTGATGATTAGGGAGGAAACATCTTTCAAAAAAAAAAAAAATCAGGGAGGAAAGAGATGGAGGGAAACCAGAGGAAAAAAAAGAAAAATGGGAAAAAATATTATTTACAATTTTGCCATTAATGAAGCTTAAAATAAGAGCCTTTAGATTAGTTTATTTGGATAGTTCAGATCACTTCTCACCCTTCTCATTATAAGGCCCTTCTCATTTGACCCTATATATATATTTGCTTATTCAATTTTTCTATTTTCCTCCTTATCCTGTCTTATGCAGATCTTCTCTATCTTTTTTCCTTTTTCACTTTTTTAGTTGGGATCTTAAAACAAAACAATAAAGAACTCATTTTGATTGGAGTGCAAAAGAGCACACCTCATGTGCCTTATGCGTTATGCACTTTTAATTAAGTTCTCACCCCCCTGCACATTTTAAGGTCTATTCTGATTTCCTGAGCTGAGCTGAGCTAAACTGATTGGAGTTGAGTTGAAGTGAAATGAAATGAATATTTTATGAGAGAAGGAAATTATGAACAGAACTGATTGGAGCTGAACTGAACTGAAATTAAGCTGAAGAGAACAGGCCCTTAAACACTAGATGTTGAGGTAGTTTTATTTTGGTCCTTCTACAAGCTTAAGCTGTACAAGGTGTTTTGGTTGCAAATATAATTAATTAATTCTTGCCTTTCAATATAATATAATATACTGGATAAAAAATTGTTTTTTAAAATGACCACAGTTGATAATGAAAAGTTAAATACATGCAAATAAGCCCTGGTGAATAGTAAAAAAATAGATACGTGCTAGTAGTTTGAGATAAGTTAAGTTCAGCAAATTTAAGATTTGATCCTTTTATAAATAAGGGGTTTTTTTTTTAATTTTATTTTATTTATTTATATTTTGAAACGATTCTAGTAACTTAAATAGATTTTAACAAGTTCACATATGATAGATAAGTGCAAATGAATCGAATAGGAAAGACAGTAAATGTTGACTATAATTCTTTTTTTCACTTTTGCCTATAAAATGTATCTTTGCCTAACAATAAAATTTGATATTCACAAGATAGATTATTATGAATTTTTTTTATGAGTTTGTTAATGGTTTTTTTTGCTTCAATCAGTCTATTCCCTAAATAGTAGGGATTACAAAGAAACCGCAAAATAAACGCATGCAACCCTTTAAATTAAATTTAAATAATCATTTACCTTGAGCGGCTTCTTCTTCCCCAGATTATCTTGCGTGTTTCAGCAATATCAGTCCTTCATCAGACGGACACAAGATTAGTTAAACAATAACAATAACAGGATGTTAAAATGGAAAAATTGCAAAAAATAATACAACGTTTGGACCATTCTTTTTTATAATACAACATTTTTATTATTTTTTAATAATACAACCTTTAGAGGTGTTGATTTAAAAAAAGACAAAATCGGATATCCGGTGCATTTTAAGGTTGGGAAAGAGGAGGGGATGCGTTTATGGTGGTGGGGATTGGGAAGGGGGGAATATCCCCATCCCTTCTCTCACCTTAAACCCACTGAATGTTCGATTTTGTCTTGTTTAATATTAACACCCCTTAAAGGTTGTATTATTAAAAAAATAATCAAATGGTTGTATTATTAAAAAATAATAGGCCAAAAGTTGTATTATTTTTGCAATTTTTTCTATTAAATTGAATAAAAGTTATTATTTACTTAGCATAAGTTGTTGTCCACACACACAAATCTAAGTATGAGCAAAGATTACATTTGACAATAATGATTGGAAAATAATAAAATTCAAATAAAAGATACATTACCTCCAATTCAAAGCTTGTTTGGGTGTGGTTGCCACCACACTTTCAGCAACAGACATCCTTAATAACAAACAAACACAAACCATCTATCATCTTAAGTTGAGATTATCAAAACAATAATAATTGGAAAATAAAATTCAATAAAAGGTACTTACAAAGCCTTGGATCTGGATCTGGTCATCACCATAATTTCAACAACAGCCATCCTTAATAACAAACAAACACACACACACAAATCAACTTAGGTTGAAATCATCCAAACAATTATATAATAATCGTTTCTGGAAACAGAATGCTCCAGGGAGTCTAAGAGTAGTAAGGTATATCGAGATGTCCTAGAGCTTGTCCGATTGTTCAAGTGTACTTCGGCTCCGCCTAGCAAAGGGATGTCTGAGAGCTCCGCTTGCACGTCTGAGAGCTCGGCCTGCAAAACAAGGAAGGTTAGCTGCCCGGGGGTGTGACTGAGAAAGCCACTCCGATGTTTAAGTCATCAAGGGAATTCTCTAGAGAGAAAAAATAGGGAGAAAGAGTGTGTACTTTAGAGAGATAAGGAGAGAGAATTAGCAAAAAGTTACCATTATTAATGATTGGAGTGCTATTTATAGTTGTACTTTCAGGTGGCAGAAGTTGTATTTAATTGTACAAATTTAGGGTAAATTTGTACTGTGCAATGATTTATGATGGGCTGGGTTATGGAGGGGTATTTTCGTAATTCCAGGCCAATGGGCTTAGGATAATGGACTTGGCCCAAACATTTAGCCCCACGCGTGATGTGGGAACAAGATCGAATGAAGTTCGGATATTACGGGGAATGAGTGAAATTGAGGCTGAGAAGTTGTCATGTGAGCCGGAATAGCTTTTAAGGCGTACTCGGGGACTAAAACAATCCCCAAGCGTACCCAAGGACTAAAATGGGCCCTAAGAGACTTGCAAGGGTGAAAAACAGCCCCAGACAATGCCTTAGAGATATTTTAGCTACTAAAGCTAAGTTATTTGTGAAATAACTCGGGGGATAAGTATTATGTTAGGTGACGACTTGTAAGTGGCTTGAGAGTTAAGCTTTATGCCTAGCCGAGAGCATGATTTTTCTTGATAATATTCTGAGAGGTAAGCTTCATGCCTAGCTAAGATCATGACTCGTGTTGATCTTCTGCTTAGCCTTGCATTAAGAGTTAAGTGATACTCCGTATTGATTAAATTAAATACTACAAAATATTTGTAGCTAAACATGAATAGCCACTTGGATCATACTTGGGCCTAAGGGAACATTAAGCCTATTTATCTGAATCTCACATGAGCAACATTTCTTTTTGTCATCATATGGGCCCCTCACCCCTTTACTAACCATTTTCAAATTATTAGAGATCAGACTTTGGATTTAGCTTCCAAGGCACACCGTATGTCCGTATGCGTGTCCCACCGAGGGCCCACCGAGAGAGCATTTGGTTATTGCTTTGAATTGCCTACCGCAAAGCTAGAAATCCGGGAGCTATGCTCATATTTCGAGAGCCTTGCTTGTTTGCTTTTCCTTTTTTTATTTTTGATACTGAGAAAAGCCGAAGTGTCTGCTAGTAGTATTGCTAGAGGCTGAGCGTGGTATCGCTGACCTGAAAGCACTTTTATTTATTTTCCCTGTCTGAAGTCTGAGAGCCCAACTATCTTCTCTTATCCTCGTGTGAGATCTATGAATGCCAATTCAATCCAACTCCTTTCTTTTTTAATAGCTGATATGCCGAGGGACATGCCTAGAGGTGTTGGCAGGCCGAGGGGTTGATTGTCTGAGGGCCCAGCTTGCTTGGCTTGATCTTTCTCGCTAGGCCGAGGGGGTAGAAAGCCGAGAGATGGGGATTTGGTTTCTTTGTTTCAAAATTGCTGAGCGCTCGACCTTTTTGGCTTTAGATGGGAGAGTAGGTGAGTTAGGCAGCCTGTTAGTGAATGCCGAGGGCCCCGCCTACACGCTGAGGGCCTGCGCTTGGGTGAGAGGTGAGATAGTCAGGCCAAGGGCTTGGTAAATGCCGAGTGCTTGGCCTGGTATATTAAGCCAAGTGTTGGGCCTATTCTGGCAATGCCGGGTGGTGGGCCTATCTCAACATTGCCAAGCGCTTGAATTATCTTAACAATGCTAGAAATGATACTTGGATCCATTTTTGAGAAATCTACTTTATCCTTCTTTCTTTTGTGATATGTTACTTTTGTTCTTGGAAATTTCGATTGGTATGCCTTGAGATAAGAAAACATTGATATGCATACTGAGGAAAGAAATTTTCTCCTTTTTTATGCAGATGGACTGATAGCTTGGGTGTTGATATAGAGAGAGACGAAAGCTTTTATACCCGTGGCGGAGGTACTTTGAGAATGAAAACCCAAGAAACTTTATACCCCTACGAGGAGGTACCTTCAGAATAAAAACCCAAGAAACTTTATACCTCCAAGCGGAGGTACCTTGAGAATAAAAACACAAGAAGCTTTATACCCCGAGCAGAGGTAGTTTGAGAAATAAACCAAGTACATTATACCCCAAGCCGAGATACTTTTGAGAATGACCCCAAAAACTTTATATCGCAGGCCGAGGTACCTTTGAAAAATAAACCAAGTATATAATACCCCCAGGGGAAGGGAGGAGACGTTGAGAGAGTGATTGAATAAGCCAAGCGGAGGGAGGCAAAGTTGAGAGATTTACTGAATAGGCCGAACGGAGGGAGGCTAAGCTGAGAAAGTCATTAAATAGGCCGAGCGGAGGGAGGTCAAGTTGAGAGTTATTGAATAGGCTGAGCGGCGAGAGGCCAATCTAAGTGAGTGATTGAATTGGCCGAGTAGAGGGATGCCAAGCCGAGAGAGTGATTGAAATAGGCCGAGTGGAGGGAGGCCAAGCTGAGAGAGTGACTCAATAGTCCAAGCGGAGGGAGGCCAGGCTGAGAGAGTTTATTGAATAGGCCGAGCGGAGGGGGCCAAGCTAAGATAGTCACTTGAGTAGGCTAAGCGGAAGGAGTTAAGGGCCAACTCTAGACTGATAGATGCCGAGGGCTTGGCTTGTCATGCTGAGGGCCAAACACACTAGGCCGAGGGCCTTGCTTCAAGTACCAAGAGTATGCTCGAGCTAGGCCAATTAGCTAAGAGCTCGGCATGCATTATCTTTGGTAAAAATGACCTAAGCTTGAGGGGTGATATAAATAAGTCGGGAGTTGAGCCTAGGGTAGCGATGCTGATAGCATGGGGTATGCCTTGCTTTTGAGTTTGTCACAAACCCAAGAGATTTTTCTTTTTCTCCTATTTAAAATATGCTGAATGTTGTGCCGGCTTGGCTTGATAATTATTTCTAACTTTTGAATTTTGTTGATGTTATAGGAACTGGTCCCCGGGGTGCGCTTGACTTGCATTGAAGAGATCCTCCGGCCTTGATGTTTAGACATTTACTTTCTTTGTGATGTATTTGGATATGTTGACTTTCACTTGGCATCATCCCTTCAATATATGAGACTTTTATTTTGGCTTTGTAATATGTTCATGCCCTTCCACTTGACATTTCTATGTGTTGGCTTGCATTTACTCTTCTTGATGATTCTTTTCAATTTTAAAGTACCGAGGGGCTAAAAGCCCCGGCTAACACTTTAGTGAGAAATGGGCACGCCTCTGCTATTTTCAACATTGAGATAGGATGAGGGCTGAAGAAAGCCTCTTGATCAAAATGGATGAGTGATATGCTATTCCAACAATTGGGATAGGTTGAGGGCTAAACGAGCCCTATGTTATTGTTATAAGAGAGGTATGCTATCCCAAATCTTGAGAAAGGCTGAGGTCTAAACGAACCCCTATGTTATTGTTATAGATGAATGAGAGGTAGGCCATCAAAACTCCATGGATTGGCTGAGGGTTAAACAAGCCCCTTGTTATAATTGTATGAGAGGCAGGCCATCCTAACTTTTGGGATAGGTTGGGGAGAGGTACGTTATCCCAAATTTTGAGATAGGCTGAGGGCTAAACGAGCCCCTTGTGATATATGTATGAGATGTAGATTATCCCAACTTTTGGGATAGGCTAAGGGCTAAATGAGCCCCTTGTCATTTATGTATGAGAGTTAGGCTATCCCAACTTTTAGGATAGGCCAAGGGCTGAACGAGCCCCAAGTTATATATGTATGAGATGTACGCTATCCCAACTTTTGGGATAGGCTTGGGGGCTAATCGAGCCCCAAGTTAAAGATATATGAGAGTTGGGCTATCTCAACTTTTGGGATTGGATGAAGGCTAAACGAGCCTTTTGTTATTTAGCGATTCGTCAAGACACTATCTCAAACATTGAGTATAGGCTAGCATCTTGCCCCAAACATTGGAACAAACTTGTTATTGATAACATTAGTTAGCTACCCGAGGTGTCCTATATGTAGGGAAGCCCGGTGCTTTTTTAAGAATAGAGCCGAGTGACCTCCTGAGCGTCTAGAGCTGTTGGCGGCTAATTTTGCTTCTTAAAATGATGCTCTATTAAAAGAAAAGATCTCCTAGTATCGAATATTATTGCCCCTAGGGCATCATTGTAAGATGAGAATTTCTCAAACACAAAACCCTCTTAAGTTGACATTCCAAGTATGTTGGTTTTCGGTTCAACCATATAAATACTCGTGACTGATGGGGAGGGAGAGCTAAGGGTCTTGCCATTTGAATCTTGTGAGCGAAAGACCCTTGAGTGAGTGACCTCCTTGATCTTGTAGGGTTCATGTTCAAGAAAGGTGCTTTCATCTTAGGAAATCCCTCTACTAGGCATGCCAAAAGACTAGTAGAAGCTAGCCCTTGTCTAGGCATGTCGAGGGCTTGATAGAAGCATATCCCTTGGCTAGGAATGCCGAGGGGTTGATGGAGGCATAGCCCTTAGCTAGGCATGCCGAGGGGTTGATCAAATCGCCCTCGGCTGGGCGTGCTGATGGGTTGATAGTAGCATATCCCTCAGCTAGGTATGCCGAGGGGTTGGTAGAGGTATATTTCTCGACTAAGCATGTCGAGGGGTTGGTACAGGCATAGCCCTCAGCTAGGCATGCCGAGGGGTAGAAGCATAGCCCTCGGCTAGGCATGCTGATGGGTTGATAGAAGCATAGCCCTCAGCTAGGCATGCTGAGGGGTTAGTAGAGGTATATCCCTCAGCTAGGCATGCCGAGGGGTTGATAGAGGCATAACCCTCAGCTAGGCATGCCAAGGGGTTGATAGAAGCATAGCCCTCAGCTAGGCGTGCCGAGGGGTTGGTAGAGGTATATCCCTCAGCTAGGCATGCCGAGGGGTTGATAGAGGCATATCCCTCGGCTAGGCATGTTGAGGGTTTGATAAATGCATAGCCCTCGGCTATGCATGCCGAGGGGATGGTAGAAGCCTAGCCCTCATAACCCTAGACTATGCATGTTGAGGGGTTGATAGGTGCATAACCCTCGGCTAGGCATGCCGAGGAGATGATAGAAACATATCCCTCGGCTAGGAATGCCGAGGGGTTGATATAAGCATAGCTCTCGGCTATGCATGTTGAGGGTTTGATAGAAGATATCCCTCGGCTGCCCCTTCTTTTAGAATTTTTCAAATTGTACACCTTGCTTGTGACGCCTAACTGAGATATGGCGTGATTTAATGAGTTAGACCAAGTAACAAGAGCTTAGGCTATAATTTCCTTGACTTCATGATTAGGCCGAGCCGAAAGAATCAGAGCTTTTCTAGTAGAATCTTGATACGTTTGGGGACGTGTAATATTCACCATACCTTTTTGTTTTTTATCCCCACAGACGGCGCCACCTGTTAGAAAATTCAAGTGTTAGAAAATTTTCAAGGGTCAAGCCAAGCAGAGATTAAAAATATAACCACTCATACAAGCCAAACACTCATCATTTCACAACTCACTATAAACAAAAACTCAAACAAGTTAAGGCCCAACCTAGTGTTCGGCAAGCAACCTCAGGTTCTCGGCATTTATAATGAGCGTATAGCAAAGCTCTTCTCCGCCAAGGCAACCCCTCGGCGATCTACCCGAGCCCTCGGCAATCACAAAGAGTTGGGCCTAATCACCTCAACCTAACACATCAAAGCGAGCCAATCCGAGCGCCAAGCCTTGGGGTGGGCCTGAAGTTAGATCGGCCCAGCAGGCTAAGCCCTCGGCACACCAACAAGTCCCTCAGCATCAAGCTAGGCCCTCGGCGTCAAACCGGCAAGGCCCTCGGCATTGGGGCTGCTCGGCCCTCGGCGCCTCTGTAACCCCTCGGCTATCAAGTCGAGCTTTCGGCAAGGCCGGCTAGGCCCTTAACAAAGCTGAGCTACCCCTTCGGCAAAACAGTTATGCTCTCAGCATAAAAAAATTATAATATATATATAATTTATTTTTTTCGACCCCAGTTGGGATCCGAGGGTTGGCCTGCGAGGAAGCGCACTAGTCGCCCCATCGGCATCCCCCGCCTTCCGCTCAGCTCGACGAGCTAGGTCCTCGGCATAGCGCACATACCCCCTCGGCATGGTGCGCATACCCCAGTCAACAGTCGAGTCCTCACCTCTAATCAGCCACAAAGCTACCTTCCTCTGCTATGCCTAAAGCCAAATTCAGCCTAGCTATGTTCAAACAAGAATTCAAAGCAGAAATTCACACTCACATTCAAAAATTCCAAGTATAAAATTCACAAACACAAACATTCAAATCACCGCTATGCATAACCTCATGGTTCATCAAACAACTTCAATTCTCATGCTTGATTTTCAGCCAAGCCCAACAAAATTCGAAATTTAAAAGCAAAAATCCGAAATTCAAATACCCCTACCCAAAAGTTCAAACAAATAAAAGCTTCCCTATCAATTTAGCCCCGCATACCCAAAGCAAGTGGAGCTAAGCTCTCGGCTCGTAAAACCTATCCATCAACCCCTTCGGCCTATCACACACATCCCTCGGATCTCATCCCTCTCGGCACATCCGAGTGCACCTCACTCCTATCTCTCCCTTCTCCTTGATCTCGCTCTCTCCACCCAACAATTCTCGGGTGAGCACCCCAGGCCCTCGGCATGCTGTTGGGCCCTTGACGTGCCCTTAGGCCCGCCTGCAAGCGCTCACCCAACATCTCACCCCCTCGATTCTCACCTTTTGCTCGGTATACTACTCTCAGCCTGGCGCACACCCTTTCAACAGACCTGGGTTAAGCACCCAACTCGCACTATCCTATCAAACCCTTCGCTCGGCCTATGCAACTCTAACCCTCTCGGTTCTTTGCTACCCTTAAAACTATGGCTTAAAAATCCTCAACCCAAGTTCATGGATTGAGTTACCTCCCTCAGCTAAGCCTAGAAATAACACTCGGCCTAGCCATACTCACACACAAAAAAAAAAAAATATTGAAATTCAAAATTCAAACACATACCCAACCGAAATTCACATTCAAGTTCATATTAAAAAATTTCAAGTACATAAACACATTCACATGATTTCGGATCTACAAAGACAAATCAAAAGTTATAAATTTTCACATACCTCTTGAAGATCTTGATGAACTTGCTGGATGAATTCGAGCGATGTGACTTGAAACACTCAAACTCTCAAGAAATTTGGGAGAAAATTGGAGAGGATTTTGTGAATTTCTCTAAGGCAAATGAAAGAATGAGAAGCAAATGCAAGTGAGGTGAGGGTTTATACATTCAAAACCAAGGAGAGGTAAACTCCTCAAAACCATGGCTCAAATGGGCCCAGGTGATACTTGAGCCCAGAATATCACCAATGAAGGATTAAGCTTAATTAGCATTCAACTATCATCAATTAACTCTTAATACAAAGCTTAGCCGAAAATCAAGACAAGTCATGCCTTCGGCAATATACATGGGGCATAACCTTAAGAAAGTATTCTAAAAGGAGAAAAGCTCTCAATTGTCTATAAGCCGTCATCCATCATCAGGCTTAGCTCTCGGATAAACTCTCAAAACTGCTCAGTCATGTCAACTAGAAAGTACTTATAATGCATTGCTTGGGGCTGGTTTTCACCCTTGCAAGTCGCTTGGGGCTCTTTTTAGCCCCTAGGTACACCCGAAGCTTGTTTTAGCCCTCGGGTACGCCTCAAAATCTCCTTCGATTTACGTGACAACTTCCCTCGTGCTCACTCCGCGTGATATCCGAACTTCATTCAATCTTGTTCCCACATCACGTGTGGGGCTAAATGTTTAGGCCAAGTCCATTGTCCTAAGCCCAGTGACCTGGAATTACGAAAATACCCTTCCATAACCCATCCCGTCATTAATCATTGTAAAGTACAAATTTACCCTTAATCTGTACAATTAAGTACAGCTTTTGCCACCTGAAAGTACAACTATAAATAGCAATCCAATCATTAGTGATGGTAACATTTTCCTAATTTTCTCTCTTTCTCTCTCTAAAGTACACACTCTCACTCTATTTTATCTCTCTAGAGAATTCCCTTGATGACTTAAGCATCGGAGGGGCTTTCCCGGGTCATACCCCGGGGCAGCTAAACTTCCTTGTTTTACAGGCCAAGCTCTCGGACGTGCAAGCGGAGCTCTTAGACATCCCTTTGCTAGGCGAAGCCGAAGGACACTTGAACAATTGGACAAGCTCTAGGACATCTTGATATACCTTACTACCCTAAGACTCCCAAGAGCATTATGTTTACAGAAATAGGTGGCGCCGTTTGTGGGGATAACTAACTAAAAGCCATGGTGAACACTAGGCGTCCTCGCAGCACATATCAAAACCCTGTTAGAGAGGCTCCAATTTGTTGGGTTTCGATGAGTCCAACTCACCGCGGAAGAAAACCCGATCCAAGACCACACTCACAATTAATATAATCACAAGACATAATTAACTTAAACAACAAGAATTAAGGAAAGATTAATTACCTTTGACGCGTGCTTCGCTCGTAACTTGAGCTCTTACTTGGGAAAGCTTTTAGTCTCGCTCACGCGAATACCTCCTACGGAAATCCACCCGCAACTCGACCCCAACAAGGTCCAATGCTTAGAGGTTAGCTAAGCCCAACCTAATACTCGAGTAGTTATATGTGTTTAAAGGTTTTCTCAATGGAGATGCCTTTTCTAACACTTTACTCAAGTGAACAATCCCAAGGTATGCCTTGGCTACTTATAAGGAGTGTTTCCGTGTGAATTCAACTCATCTTTCAATGTGGGACTTTTTCACAAAAAGATCCCATATAGAAAGAATGTTGAATTCAATCCCTAGTTTAATAAACCAAGGAATAACAAAGTAACAAGTGTCACATGGTTAGGTGAGGGCCAGTTCCTCACTTGCTCCCCAAGGTAACTCACATGCATTGTGAGCTAAGCATGTGCCACCCAAACTTGAACCCCAAGTTGGGTTCGGTTGGGCAGCCACTTTTGGGCCCGCGTCCGCCACCTTGGCACGCTTCCACGTGGCACGACGCCACTTAGTGGCTGCCACGTGTGCTGCCACGTGTGCTGCCATGTGCGCTGCCACGTGGCGCGCTTCCCTAGCCTTCGCGGGGCTAGGGTTTTTACTTGTTACTTGAAGCATTTTCCCGTCTCGCCAATTCCTAAATTTTGGCTCGACTTTTAAGATTCGGTTCTGACGCTCTAAGCTCGGAAATCGACATCTTTGTTCACAATACTCGAGTGACTTATTAATTCCTTTCGGATTAATTCATCGCGTCGGATCGTTAGTTGCTTGGGTGTGACCCGAAGGGTTCAGTCAAGATTAAGCTGTAATATTAATTACTCATTAATATTACTGATCGAAAGCTGCCTCCACCTAGGCATTCCGATCACTTGAACTTACTGAATAATTAGCTTTCTAATAATTCCGAACCCTCTATCGGAATAATACACTTGTTCAAAGGACATTATTCTTATCAATCTCACACTTATCCTTCCGGACAAGTGTGCTTTTAGTGTATAGTCTTTTTCCTATGTCACTTAATGTCTCTTCATGAACTATAAGGTAAGATTTTTTCGTCATCCTTATTTCATCAAGAAGTGTTTCTCGATATCCGAGTCTGACTGTTAATAAACAGATGATTGCTAAAATACATCCGAGCATGGCCATACATTTTCACAGTCTCGCTCTTCAAGAGGCCTTGTAAACAGCAGATACATCTTCCTTATTTTTTTAGTAGGGGGATATTACCAGTCTTGTAATGTAGCTTCTCTTACTGAAAGGACCTAGCCGCTCGAGTGTTTCCGTTATAATCCCCTTTTATGGAAGACGTTTGACAACATCAAAATGGACTAGTACTCAAACAAGAGAACTCACAATACTCATGGTCGAGGAAATAGGTTCCGATAGCGATAATGAGAAGTATACTTATGACAATTTTTAAATCTCTTAAAGTATTCTCATAGGTCGATCCAGTATGGTTCCAAACCAATACCTGTGCAAATGATTTATGACAATCATGTCCTTGTAGCACAAGAAACGGTGCTATAAATCAAACTACACACTAATCTCAAGTTGTCATTAATCGTCCATCGTTTAAATGACCTTGATTAGGGATAATTCTCAATTATAATATTCAATGTTCACTTAATATGTGTTTCCTTATAAAGACTGGCCTTGATACCCTATTTTGAATATTCTCAGAATCGAATAGACTCATTATTTAATCCTAAACCATAATTAAATAGCAAACGGAGTGATAAAATTGCATGAAATTTTAAATTACTCCAAAACCTGAATGGTTCATCTTATGATAAATGGTTTTTTCCGAATGTTTTAAGAGTAACACTCTTTATAAAACATTTATAGAAATCACACCCATATCTAATATGCTTGATTTCTTTTGCGCAATTGTGAATGTTGTCGTTCACTTATTGCATAGGTTTAGTTATAATTACTTTGCTAATCTTAGCATCTTCATTATTGATCACTTTCATAATAAGATGATAAATTTTGAGAGTGTCATGGATTATATGTGATTTAGGATTTATTGTCCAAGTGATGGATCCTACTCATTTTCATGATTGATATCTTCAACTTGACAACCTACAATCATTAACGTTTAACGATGAACTTTCCATAGAACATCTTTTTTATTATTGCCTTTAAGGCAACAATATTCTCAACATATTTTTTAGTAGACTTCCTGATGATGCTTTGCTTGGGTTTCACTTCAAACGGCTCACAATGATTTGGGATACCCTAATCACTTGTGATCGTGGAAATTCACCTTAAATTTCCTCACATTACACATGGATGCACATCCATGTTACCATTCTCAAGCCACGACGCTTCTTAGCTCGTGCTTACAAATGGCATCCTTGTTAAGGATCTGATCCTTGTTAAGGTTTGTGCTTGCAACATCAATACTTAAATCATATTTGTTTCCATTCGTCAAGAACTCATCCTCATACTTATCCAAGTACTTTGGATGTTTTTGGCCATAATCTAACGATCTATTACATAGATTCAGGTTGATTGGTACTATATACATACTTCGCAAGTAAGTTGTGTGACGATTCCATATCGTAGCGTACATGATAGATTTAATTGTAGAATGATTCTTAATCTTTTTCCATCCACGTTACATTTTAGCTTATCCAGTTTCACTAAGTCTTGCTAAACTGTTTGCTATGTGATACGTTTGAAAGTCTCTACTAGAGTCTTTCTTGTTTGACTTAGTATTTAGCCTAGCTCATACTTAGTTCAAACAATTACTTAGTTTTATACATATGGGTCGAAAGCCTTTCAAAGTCCTTCAATACATGTTTAACACGGTAAATTCCTTTACTCGTTTAAACATTTTATTAAGTCTATACAATACATCTTAATTCCCAATATGTACTAAGTATCGTCATTAGCTTGGTCCATTGTCGAAAATACTTTCAAATCCATTTAGCATTTGATAGTTAATTTACAACAGAGTTCGTAAACTTCTTGTTGGACCTTACAAGATTGACTCTTGCTCCTACTAAACTTCTTATTCATAAGAATTTCTATGTTTCTTCATAAGCCAATCCTTTTATTAACTTTATGAGAAAACACGTTCCAATTCCTTTATGCAATGCTTCCTTCAATCCCATAATGGATTTCTTGAGCTTGCTTTCAAATCTAGCGTTATTTAGATTTTCAAAACCCTTAGACTATTTTCATAGTCACTTCCAAAATCCTATTTTAGAAAGGCGGTGTTGGTATCTATTTTTCCATATTTCATATGTGCAATTTTGCTAGAATAACCACGAAAAGACTTGAGCATTTCGATTGGTGAATAGGTTTTTATTAAAATCAACTCCGTGAATTTAATTATATCCTTTTCAACCAATCTAGCTATGTATGCATATACATTTCCACATTTGTTAGTTTTCTCCTTGAAAACTTATTTGCGATCGATGGGTCTTTCACCCTTCATGCAAATTAATCAAGTTTTAAACATGATTTTAAAACATGGAGTCTATTTCGGATTTTACGGCCTCTAATCATTATTCGGCATTTGGATTTGTCATAGTTATCTTACAAGGCATTATTCCCTTACTATCTAATAGTAAATAGTATGCTTGTAAGTCTTAGGTTTATTTCTAACTTAATAGAAAATTTATAGGATTCAATCCAAAACTTTGGTGAATTCTATACCTATACGGGGTTGTTCCATCAAACACTGAGTTTCAAGGCGCTTCCAAACCCCTTTCATTATGTTGATCTTACTCCAACTTATCAGTAGTTTTGTGAGTATGAATTCTCTTTTAAGGCACTTGTAAAGTCCTTTTGAGTATTCTTGATCAATCATTCTCATGAAGTCCTTTTGAGTCTTCCGAGATTCTCAGTTCTAGTTTGTTGCTAAGCTCGATAGTCATCGAGTTCATTTTCCTCGCACTTGTCGTTTTGGAAATGTGTTACTTTCCAGATTACACCACTTAGAGCAACAAACATTATGTTCTCATTTAGGTTGTGGAGGAAATGCCCGTAGTCTCACTTGAATGCTTACAAAGAGACATGTATATTGTCTTTGGTTAAAAGTTCGTTGTGAAACAAACAGTTTTTAGCTGCTACTTGAGCTATCTTAGCCTTTAATGAGCCATTAAGCTCCCACTGAGCCACCAAGCTCTTGCTAAGCTGGTGAGCTCCCACTGAGTCACTTAGCTCCCTCTGAGCTAGTGAGCTCCCACTGAGGCTAAGAGTTTTAGACATATACTTGAAAAGATGTTTAGAAGTTAATTCTATCCATAACTGAATATGGTGTCCTTTCTTAGCTCCGACATTTTGTTTAGTGTAACATTAGTCATTTGTACAAATCTTTAAGAAATTTATAGGAAGGGATGTGATCCATCATTGTTTGAGTCATTGTTAAATGGCATCGAGGTCTCCGTGAAGACACACTATGTTCTTTGTGGAGATATTTATGAAAATTTCAATTTATAAATTTGTGATGGTCACGCTTGGCTCAAGCAAAATCGCTTGATCTAATGTAGACGTTTTGATATCTTGCCAAGTCGATTCTGTACTTCAATGAACTCTTGAGCTATTCAAGGTCAAGTTTGTTCACATTTGATGAATATAGCCATATTCTTTCAAATTCTTCATGAAACGTTGAAGTAATTGAATCCTCTTTAGCTTTCGGAGTCAATTTTCTATACAAAGAACAATAGCTCTTTACTTTGTCGGTTTTTAACAAGTAAGACTTTCTTGTCTTAGAACGATTCCGAATCAATCAACTGTCAAGAGCCTATATAGCCTTGAGTACGTTCTTGTTAATGTGACATTGCTAAAGATGTTAGGAACACAAATCGTGCCTATGATTTGAATTTTGTGAATTGTCATGTTAGGGAAATGTTTATTTATAATCAAGCATTCTTGACTCATGGTTTAGACAACCATGCCATTCAAATAAATTTGCAACTATTGCTCTTTACTTTGAATGTGAGTCTTTTCGTGTGTTAACGGATTGTTTGCTGATTATGGAACACAATAACCATTTATTTGTTCCAGCCTTAGCTTAAAAGGTCTTTAAACAAAGCATACAACCTTACAACTGATGTAGCTCTTCTTGCTTCATTCTAAGCTTGTAAGTCAATAACTTAGCTTATCTTCAATACTTTGAGGTCACTTTCAAAGTGTAACACTCAATCAATGTCTGATACTTGTGAAGATAATGACTTGCTAAGTTAACATGAACTCTTTTGTAGAAATGGAATCTAATTCTCTTTCTTTGTTCCTTGTTTCCCATATTTCTTATCATACTTCATCTCATAATCTTTAAGAACCATTTCTTTAAGAGTCTTTGACTTTTATACTTTGTTAGGCATGACTAAGCATCTAGTGCGCCGTATAACAAAGTTCCATCTTTTCCTTTAATTTGTACTTGAATTAATACATCAATGAGTTGTGCTCACCAGCGTATAAAGCGAAAAGATATGTTGGTTGTCAAGCGTTGACAATTTTTGAGTTTCCAACTCAATACTTCATGTTTATCAAAACTACCTAGTATTTTGAATACATGATGTCCAGCCGTCCTTTCGGACTTATAAAAGTCATTTATGAGAATTGTATTTTAGAAATGTCTTTCCTTTCTTTGAGAACTATTCTCAAAGATTTCCTTTACCAATCACGGAAAACAATATAGTTTGATTTGGAATTCTACAAATATAAGTGCAAAGTATAACCATTTATCAAGAAAATAACATAATAATTTTTAAATTTAAAAGCATTCATGCAAATTTTCAATCTTATTAAACGTCTTATCCACGCATTAAATTTGTCCCCATTTGGCGAGAATAAGGTGATTTCAAGATCTAAAGAAACAATGAGTGGTTAAGCATGCTTTGGCTTGTCTTAACACTCAATCTTCTAAGATAAGCAACTCTTTGCTAATGGCTCCAAGCCACTCTTGGTTGGATAAATTGTCGCATCTAATGCTCTCTCAACAACTTATCCACTTTGACACGACATGTTAGGACTCTATCACTCATATCGTTGAGTATAACAAAAACCAAATTGCATACCCAGTATGCCTTACGTATCCTAAGGAGTAATAGTGATGCCTCGCTTTGGCGTACCCATCACCAATCTCAATAGGTCAATAAGTGTTGTTTTGGAACGGCAAGTTTTACTCAATATTTTAGAGACCTAGGGTTTCTATGTTGGTTGATTTAAGTGAACTTAATTAATCATCCTAACATTCGAAATCCTAAACATGTATCTAACAGATAAATCACACATATATATAATCATAAATATATATATCGAAAACATAAATAAAGATGCATTTGGCAACTAGCATGACCCCTTGAGTCTTCAAGTTTTCAAGGGACGACATTTGCAAATTCATGGCTTCATCTTCCAAGAACCTCCGTCTTCAAGACATGACCATAATTATGCAAATACTAGTATCTACGATTAGGACTAATCTAAATATTAAGGTACAAAAATACTCAACGGTTCGCAGACCGTATTTAGATTTACAAAAATACATCACGGATCGCAGTCTGTATTTTCTATCCTAATCGGGCCCCACTAGTTGCCATTTTATAAAACTTGCGGGAGAATATACATTCCATTCATCCATTCACTATTTGTGAATGACCCATGCATTTAACAACGATAAACAAGTAACAATGGACAAACACGCGAAAAACTAGTAACTAATATAGGTCGTTAATCCAATTAACACGCCTAATTAAAACTAGTCAAAGTTGTTTAACCGATTATGTAATTTAGCGCAATTAAAATTGAAGCAACCACTAAATTCCGCATCCAACTTAATTAATCCAATTAATTAAGTCGGTAAAACCCAAAATTTTTCCAAAATAAAATTTTGCTATTGCCGCTCAAAATCGTGGCCTAGCCTCAAAATTTAATTAAAACCAAAATAATTAAAACGGCAAAAGAACACAAAAATGCGTAGTCCAAAATGTCTAAGTGCCTAACACCAAGACTTGGAGTGCTCATTGCACCACATTGCTTCGCAAGCAATGTCTACGCATACTAACCCCTATCAAGCACCAACATGCATACATACATATATAGCATGCCCCGCACCACAAGGCTCAAGCACGCGCAAGCGACCCACGGACAGTCGAGCCACGCATAGCAGTCCGCATGGCTGCCGCGCCATGCTGCTGCTGCTTGGCTGGCTGGTCGTGTTGCTGGCCGTGAGCAGCAGCCACGCACAGGGTCGCACCTCCTCGAGGCAGCCCCTTGGCATCCACACGCGGGCTGCATAGCAGCCCGGCTCGCCAAGTGATGCTTTGCCCTCGATTTTCGTGCAATATCCCCGGGTTTTTTACCCCAATTTTGCGTGACAAAATAATTAACTCCAAATTAATTTTAGAATTAATAAAATGAGCCAAAAATGAAAAATTATTACAAGTCCAACTTAAATAAAAAATTCATCAAGGTGCACATAACTAAAATTATTTCCAAGAACCATTCTGTAATAAAATTGGTTTAACTTGGTGCAACAAAATGAACAAGAGTAATAACTCACTATTAATTTAATCATGAGATTTTGAAAAAATAAAAGGGGGGTTGGAATTATGAACACAAATATTCAAATAAAGATTCCAACTTTAACTTGTGAATCCTTGAAAAATTATATCTTCCAATATGAGGATAAATGAAATTTCTATCACAAGATTCAAACTTTATGATTCCAATCAACTTAAGATAAGATTAAATCAAAAGTTCAACCAAAAATTCATGGAATTTAGCAACTCAAAGTTTCAACCACTTAAAACAATTAAAGATTGGATCTTTAGTATTTAGAAGTCTCAAAGAACAAATTTTTCACACTTAATGCAATGAATTTGCAATTATGTGAAAATATAAACCAATCTTTCAAGCACCAATTACTACCAAGTAACCATGCTTAAAGAGGTTTAAAATGCAGAAATATTAAGGAAAGAACCAAATACATAACCACCATAAATATGCCATTAAGATTCAAGGTTAGAAAGACTTAAAATTTTTCGTCAAAATGAAAAATTCCTCAAAAAAGGCATTTCTGGTCGGATTTTAGCCAAAAAACATTTCCAAAACACCTTTTCCACCCAAAATTCACAATTTTTGGGCGAAAATCTGGGTTCGGGGTTGAAATCAGCTCTAATACGGGCTTAAAATTAATAAAACCGAGCTACTAATCTAATTAGCAACATAAAACCGAAAAATTAAGCCATAAAAACATCTTGAAAATTATGATTATAAAAATAAATGAGCAAGGCTCTGATACCGCTGTTGGGTTTCGATAAGTCCAACTCACTGCGGAAGAAAACCCGAGCCAAGACCACACTCACAATTAATATAATCACAAGACATAATTAACTTAAACAACAAGAATTAAGGAAAGATTGATTACCTTTGACGCATGCTTCACTCGTAACCCGAGCTCTTACTTGGGAAAGCTTTTAGTCTCGCTCACGCGAAGACCTCCTACGGAAATCCACCTGCAACTCGACCCCGACAAGGTCCAATGCTTAGAGGTTAGCTAAGCACAACCTAATACTCGAGTAATTATATGTGTTTAAAGGTTTTCTCAATGGAGATGCCTTTTCTAACACCTTACTCAAGTGAACAATCCCAAGGTATGCCTTGGCTATTTATAAGGAGTGCTTCCTTGTGAATTCCACTTATCTTTCAATGTGGGACTATTTCACAAAAAGATCCCACATAGAAAGAATGTTGAATTCAATCCTCAATTAAATAAACCAAGGAATAACAAAGTAACAAGTGTCACATGGTTAAGTGAGGACCACTTTCTCACTTGCTCCCCAAGGCAACTCACATGCATTGTGAGCTAACCATGTGCCACCCAACCTTGATCCCCAAGTTGGGTTCGGTTGGGCCGTCACTTTTGGGCCCGCATCCATGACCTGTCACCTGGGTCCACGCCGCTTGCCACATGGCATTGCCAACGTGGCGCGCTTCCACGTGGCACGCTGCCACGTGTGCTGCCACATGGCGTGCTGCCATGTGCGCTGCCACGTGGCGCGCTTCCCTAGCCTTCGCGTGGCTAGGGTTTTTACTTGTTAATTGAAGCATTTTCCCGTCTCGCCAATTCCTAAATTTTAGCTCGACTTTTAAGATTCGGTTCCGACGCTCTAAGCTCGGAATCCGACATCTTTGTTCACAATGCTCGAGTGACTTAATAATTCCTTTCGGATTAATTCATCTCGTCGGATTGTTAGTTGCTTGGGTGTGACCCGAAGTGTTCAATCAAGATTAAGCTGTAATATTAATTACTCGTTAATATTACTGATCGAAAGCGGCCTCCACCTAGGCATTCCGATCACTTAACCTCACTGATCAAATAATTAGCTTTCTAATAATTCCGAACCCTCTATCGGAATAATACACTTGTTCGAAGGACACCATTCCTATCACAATTCTCTTGGCTAGGCATCCCCGTATAGTCAAGGAAATAGTACCCGAATCTCGAAGAGAGCCTGCAGGAGAGGTGAACAACCCTCAAGTAGTCACCTGTCAGGATTTGGATGAACTAGCTGCCCAAATCAACAAAAACCTAGAAGAAATTCTTAGGGCAATTGTCAACCAGGGTGGGAGGCAAGTAAGGTTGGGGAACGCTCCACAGCCTAACCCTCAGCCTCATTTATCTTAGATCCATCAAGCTTCTTCCCGGCCTCAACGTGCAGAGTCTCGTTGTTTGCTACCGCATCAATCTCCCAACTCCTAGCGGGAGTCAAGGCAGCCAAGCTAACCAAGAGATGTTAGAAAGATAATCAATGATAGAAGGCCGAGGGAAGAAACCTTAGATGCCCATCAAATAATCAACTCTAGGCTGGAGAACTCCAAGGAAGAAGATGATCTACCCTAGAGAGGTCGAACTAGAGTTCACTTTCAGCATGGATCAACCAGATATCGGGATAGCCTGGTTAACTCAGCTACTTCTAGGCAAAGAAGAAGGGCCTCTCCTCGGCCAGCTCGCTCAACAAGAGGAAGCCCCGAGTGTCCTCCCTTCCCCCGGCCGAGGAGGCTTGGGATTGTCAAGAATATCACCCCCTTCAGCCAGGAGATAACGAACACACCTATCCCCCCGAAGGTCAAAATCCCTACATTAGACACATATGATGGAAAGACGGACCTAACAGACCATTTGAATGTTTACAAGGCACAAATGGGAGTCCAAACCGGGTGTGAAGCCTCTTGGTGTAGATTCTTCCCTACCACTCTCAAGGGCATAGCCTAGATATGGTTGAACAACCTTACCCCAGGGAGCATCAGGACATTTGACATGCTAGCTAGCCAATTCAAAAACCATTTCATGGCTGGGAGTTGGCAAACAAAGACTAGCGTTCATTTGATGACTATGAAGCAAGGAGAGAATGAAAGTCTTAAAGGCTATATCAAGAGGTTCAACTCCGTGTCTCGGCTTATCCCGGACCTCTAAGATAACGTTTCTTTCACAGAACTCCTCTTCGGGCTCAAGTCTAACAAACTGAAATTTGAACTTGTGCATGATAAAGCTACTTCCCTTTCCGAAGCCATAGAACGAGCTGAAAGGATCACTGAAGCAAGCGAGGTGTGCAAGGCACCCTCGGCTAAGAACAAGGGGAAAAGAAAGCACGAAGACAACTATCATGAGAACAGAAACAATAGTAATTGAAGAATAAAATTCATCAATAAAAGGCAGTCACCATACTTTTTCCAGATGTGTGTGAGATTAAATTAAACAATAATAATTGCATAAAAAAAACACAGTATTAATAATTAAAAAAACAAAATTGAATAAAAGTTAGTACTCCCTCCGTCTCTAAATTGCATTCCTACTTCTCTCTATTATGTGACGAATAAATGCTAGAAGTAGGAATGTAATATAAGGATGGAGTACTTACTTAGACTTAGATCTTGTAGCCACCATTGGTGTTGAAGTTGAATAGTCGAAAAAAAAATCTAGGATTTAGGTTAGGGAGAGTGAATCTATAATGACAAGTCCTAAAAATTATATGCTCGCTCTTCTTTGCTTGACTCGTCTTAGCAAACCCGTATCAGATTTTACTTACTTTTATAGACCATGTACGTCAATATTAGCAAAATAAACAACACAATATTCACCAAAAAAAAAAAAAAAAACCTCAGCTTTTCCATAAAATACACACATATGCACATTGCCAAATTTAATACACTTTAAATACCTACATCAACTTCCTCGAATGTATGCAATTATACAATCCTTAGAACCAAAGCACTGTTATGTAGTCCGTAGTTTATATCGAACTCATACATTTCATGCAAATCACCAACAAAGAAATCAAAATTCAAATTTCACAACCTTTCCTTTTCTAAGATCAAAAACCCAAAGGACATAATCACACTCCTCCAAATTCAAAAGGGGTTGTTTAATACCGCCCTCAAATCTCTAACTAACGCCCGCAAAAAAAAAATGCTTTAGGAATATACCCTCTAACGAATTTACCCACCACCACCATCTATCACTTACCACCTTACAAGAAGAATTTACCTTTACACTCTCTCTGTAAAAAATTTCTCTCTCTAAACCACCACCACCACCACCATCATCATTTACCATCCACACCACCTTCTTACACTAGATCTATATTATTTTGCGCAGGAATATTGAAGGATAAGGGTATGGCTGTCGTCGATTGAGTCGCCGGAGATAAAGTCGGTTTTTTTTATAATTGGCAAAAATGCCAGATTTTTTTGCCATGTATAGGCTGAAACACCTAGAAATTTCGTATAATCGTACGGTAGTTTGAAAGATCTAAGCGTTTCAGCCTAGATCTCGCGATAAAAAAGCTGTACGGAGTTCCTTCCCTAATATAATTAGACGATTAGACTCCGTATTTGTCATTAATTTAAAATCAGTTTATCAGTAAAATATTTGTTCTATTCCAAATTAAATTCATTACCTTTTCTAAATAAAATAAAAGTATAATTATTAATCTTAATTCCATTAGTACTTAAAAAAACCTTCTAGATTATTCTAGAAGATTAAAGCCAATCCTAATGACTTTAGGAACAATAATTAATGTGCCTTCCACTTGATCATCGGGCCATATATAAAATCATTTTGGGCCCAGTTTAGTATTTTAGCCATAACTTCCTATTATTTATCGGAATTGGGCTTATAATATATCGTTGGAAAGCTCTTTTCGAGCCCCATCCAACTACACAACTATTGGACCCATATCATGGACCAAACTAAATTGGACCGGACAATTTTCATAAATAAGGTACGAAAAGAAATATTTTTGAAAACAGAGAGGAGTATTATTAATAAAAACAAGTGCATCACGAGACTCTTTCACATTTCACCTCGTTCGATAATCAAATGACATGAAAGGTATTCATCACTAGGTTTGGTTTTTGGGGAGACACAATCAGATGTCTACAGAAGCCCCCACTTTGACTGAGTTTGGAGAAACGTAAGTTTTGAAAACAAAAGTCAAAGTAGCGATAGGTATGGAGAATGATTCAGAACATTATGCGATCCTAAATCATTCTTGTAACGCCGATACCTGAAAAGTAGCGTTAGTTAAACATATAAAAGTGTTAAGAAACGCGTATCTTGCACCGTCGAGTACACGTCTCTGGAGGCCAGGAAACCGTTTTTTGCTGCTGCATTTGTTGTGACGACCCTCCACAAGCTAGGGAATATCGTCAAAGGTGACTGCTTGTAGCCATCTTCGATTTTTGTGGTACCTCGCCATTGTGATGTTGTGGTCGTACTTCGCCGCTGTTGATGCTCACTCGTCTCTGAACAAAAGAGCTTTGTTGAGTAATGTTCACTCGTCTCTGAACAATGGAGCTTTGGATGACATGTCCACACGTCTCTGAACAAAAGAGATTTTATGGATAAAATGTTCACTCGTCTCCAAACAAGAGCTTTTGATGATATCTCCACACGTCTCTAAACAAAAAGCTTTTGATGAGGGATGTTCACTCGTCTCTGAACAGTGGAGCTTAGGGGAGATGTCCATGCATCTTTGAACAAAAAGCTTTGATAGGATGCCCACGCATCTCTGAGCAAAAGAGCTGGAAAGGAATGTCCACGTATCTCTGAACAAAAGAGCTTTGATAGGATGCCCATGCATCTCTGAGCAAAAGAGCTTGAAAGGAATGATCACGCGTCTCTGAACAAAAGAGATTTGAATGTTTGTTGAGATCGTTCGGTTGGCTGCGAATAGGAGCTTCAATAATTGGTTGTATCCTGTAAAATCAAATATTGCCAAAAGACTTTGCTGGTTTTTTCTTAGGGTTGACCTAAGGTTTGTTGTGCTTGACATTATGATTTCTTTGACTTGATCTTGACTCAAGGTTTAGTCTGTTTGACTCTTGTGTGACTTAACGTGTTTTGACACATGTGTTAGACTCAACTCGATGTGATATGACACGACATAACTCAATGTCCATGACTCGTGTGTGCATTGTATTGTGATGTGCTTGACTCAAAATGTAGAAAAGCAAAAATTTTCCGTCATTTTTATGGAGGGTACCGACTGAAGTGAAGTGTTTGAGAGTGCATGTTGAATGAGTTTAGTCAAATGTATGTGCTGATGTTATATCTCATGGTGCACGGATTGTAACATTCTAGGTTATCTCAATTGTTGACTCGATGATGAAAGTATTTAGGTAACTTCGGCACGGAGGCTAAGCACTTCATACTTTGTGATGCAATGATGATTACGAGTGATGAGTGATTTTGATATGACAAGGCATGCTTCAACGTTGTGTTAAGAGTTCATGACAAAGGCTTCCTAGGGGAAGGTTTATTTGGTCATATATCGTGATGTGTGTGAAAGTGACACTAAAGTCAAGCTGCAAAGGCTAACGGTGTGGAAAATTATTTTGAAAAGAGTCAAATAGTGATGACTCTTAGGCTAGATAAGCTAATGATGTAGGGATCTGTAGGGAATATTTCAAGCATCTCACACTTGAGCCCCACTGTGATCATACACTTAAGCATGGTGGCGTCCAAAGGGAAGGAAGCTAGAGCAAAAGAGTCGCCAACAAGTTTTAGGAACTTGTATACCGTTCATCGGGTGAAGGTTACACCCCTTAACGATCCAGGAGATCGTCAACTCTAATAGGTCTGGAACCAAGACTAGAAGTTCAGGGATGAAGGTACAAATTCAACCTAAAAGAGATTAAACCTGCCCTAATAATAGGCCTCTACTTTATTCTTCTCGTATTCATGTGCGCTTTCTGACTAACATGCAATCAACAGATTAACCCTAAATCTGTTTATCTATGTTGGTTGAATATTAATGCACAGATAAAACTATTATTGGCGATCACTTGAATTATAATCATATTAGCCCTAAACAAGATTATTAATTATTTTATTAAGCGTGATTACAAGTACAAATTCCCTTTAAACCTGCAAGAGAGGCGTGATCAAGCAATAACAATGACAATACATATCAAGCAACATAATAACAAATCATCATAATTATAATCATAATCATAATCATAATTAAAATAATCATGTTAAAGCATAATATAATAAGCAAGATCCTAGGCATGATACTAACAAGATAAATAACAAATCCTAGCATGTCACTAAGCATTAAAAATCAAATCTTTAGCCCTAACATGATACTAACATGATATTGATATGATATTAGAAAGCATAGGAAGCACCCTAAACATGATGCTAGAAAGCAATAATAACATCCTAACATGATGCTAGGAATTAATAAATAATAAACATGCTTTCTACAAGAATAGAGCAATAAGACTACATACTTTGATGCCTCGTGCCTCTTTCTAGTAACAAAATACACACGTTAGTAACTTCAAGGAAAATATAAAAACAAACAATTAAATTAAATAATTGAAATAGAGATTTGGGACCAAACCCTCAGAAATTATAACCTTTCAAGTCTAGGGCGAAGGCAACTTCGAATTTGGCTAGGTGTGTCTAGTGCTAATGTATGAGGAATTTTGTAAGAGGGAAGGTTAGAAAGAGGGAGAGAGAATAAGCCTTAGCTTAGAGAGAGAAAGAATTAGAGAATTCTGGTTGTAGATGATTGAAAACGGAGGTCCTGGGACCCTATTTATAAGAAAATAGTCCGGAATTGATAGAAACGAATCAGAGTTTGAAAAGGAATAAAACACTCTTCTGTCGCCAACGACAGGGCTCGTCGCCAAGCGACGAAACTGTCATTTGGCGATGCAGAAGGTTTTCCACGCGTTTTCAACGTGGAATCTATTTTTCAATAAAATCAAGTCGTAAAATCCGTATGATGGGTAAAATCATAGTTTCATTTAAAACACTTCTTTTATTCCAAATAAAACTCATAAAACATAATTATCAATCCTAATCCCTTTAGGATTCAAAAGAACCTCCTAGAAGATTCTAGAAGAATATAATCAATCCTAATTGCATTAGGAATGATAATTCATAATAGGCCCTCCTCTAGATCATTGGGCCGCATATAAGAACCAAATCGGGCCCAGTTTAGTATTTTGGTCATAACTTCCTCATTATTCATCGGAATTGGGCTTATAATATATCGTTGGAAAGATAATTTCAAGCCCCATCCAACTACACTAATATTGGACCCTTGTCATGGACCAAACTAAACTGGATTGGCTATTTTCATAAAATAGAAAGAAAGATTTTTTAATAAAAACTAACCACAACATTTGACTTTCCACACTTTCACCTCATTCGATTATGATTCGACGCGAAAGATATTCTTCACTGGGTTCTATTTGGGTGTCCTCCTTTCAGGAGGAGGATCTTGCATAGGCCCAATTAGAGTGATGAGTCCCTTAGCAAGGAGTCGATCTAAAGAAATATTATAGCTTATCCCAATTGAGGTAAACTTTCTTTCTGGTTCCTTAACCTTTAAAGCATTTTTATTAATGCGACTTCCATTTTGATAGGAAGAAGCGGAAGAAGGATTTTCGTTCTTCATGCTCTTGCCATCATTGTTATTGATTTCTACCTTCTTGTTTCTTGGAGAAACACGAAGGCAATTTGAATTAACGAGATCTTGAATGCGATCCTTAAGGGTGAAGCACTTTTTTGTGGTGTGACCATGGCCTCTATGATATCTGCAATAGGAGTTTAGATCCCAGTTGAAAAGTCGTTTCTCAGGTGGTGGGTCTTGAATTGGACCGATGGGATGAATGAGGTTTCGACCATGAAAATAGTCAAAAGCTTCATTGTAAGTCATTCCTATTGGTGTGTATTCTTCAATGGTCCGTTTTGCGTGCGGCTTAGGAGCATTGAATTTTTCCTTAAGTTCTTGACAGGAAGAAGAAGAAAGAAGGTGGTCTTTTTTCATTCTTTCGGTCCTGGTGAGGATACCATTGTTCTATGACTAAAATCCGATTTGTTAGGCCCTCCACCATATTCAAGAGCATGGCAAAGACTTCTTGTAGTTTACGAATGTCTTCTTTTAGACTCGTTGAGTTTTACTTGGTATCATCTAAGAAAACTCCTTCATCCTCCTCAATCATGGTCACTTCGTCGATGGAGGTTATATGGACTGCCTCGATCATGGGCTCACCTACAGGTGTAATAAGGAGAGAAGGATCGAAGGATATTTGATCTTCTGCGATGGGTAGAATCTCAAAAGTTTTATTGTCATCGATCACGTCTTGAATAGCTTCTTTTAGTTTCCAACACTCCTTAGTATCGTGACCCTTTCCTTAGTGATATTTGTAGCGCTTATTAGGATCCCACTTAGGTGGCCTGGGTTCTAGAACTGGGTCTTTGATAGGTCCTGATAGGAATGGTGTCCTTTGAACAAGTGTATTATTCTGATAGAGGGTTTGGAATTATTAGAAAGCAAATTATTCAGTGCGGTCAAGTGATCGAAATGCCTAGGTGGAGGCCGCTTCCGATCAATAATAAATGTATAAATAATATTACAGCTTAATCTTGACTGAACCCTTCGGGTCACACCCAAGCAACTAACGAACCGACACGACGAATTAATTCGGAAGGAATTAATGAGTCACTTGAGTAATTAATATTTAAACGTCGGACATTCGAGCTTGAATCGTCAAATCCGAGCGTCAGAAGTCGAGTCGAAATAATAAAGGACGAGGCAGTAAAAATACTATTAAATCAACTATTTACCGAAATACCCCTAGGATTGGAATGCCCGAGCAAACCGATTCCTTGGGGCATTTGGTATAGCCGAGGTGGCTAGCAAACGCACCAAGCCGAGCCTAGGCTGGTTAGTGCAAGCTAGCACACCATGGCTAGCATGGTGCTAGCCACGACAGCCGGCCAAGGTTAGCAGCCGCGCCATGGCCAACAGCTAGCTGGGCCGAGGCTACAGCCACAAGCCGCGCCAAGGCAGCAGCTATCTGGGCCTTGGCCGCAGCCCAACTGGCTGCCATTGGTGCCCAATTTAGGGTGCCACGTGGCAGCTGCCTATTGGGGCTTAAAGGGTGTAGGTGGCCGGCATTATGGGAGCTCCCTGGGAATCAAGTTTGGTCCCCTCCCCTCCTTGTGGTCCTCACCTAACTCTTCTCCTAAATGTGTCACTTGTTGATTTATTAATTGTTTGATAATAAATTTTATTTTTGATTTAAAAATAGGAATAATCAATTCTCCCACATTGGTGGAAGAGAAATTCTCACTCATGATTTTCCCTATAAATACCCAAGTTGGGGTATGGGAAAAATCACTTGAGTAAGGTGTTAGAAAAGGCATCTTCATTGTGAAAACCTTTAAACACATATAATTACTCGAGTATTAGGTCGGGCTTAGCTAACTTCTAAGCATTGGACCTTATCGGGGTCGAGTTATGGGTGGATTTCCGTAGGAGGTCTTCACGAGAGCGAGACTAAAAGCTTTCCCAAGTAAGAGCTCGGGTTACAAGCGAAGCACGCGTCAAAGGTATTAATCTTTACTTAATTCTTGTTGTTTAAGTTAACTATGTCTTGTGATTATATTAATTGTGAGTGTGGTCTTAGCTCGGGTTTTCTTCCGCGGGGAGTTAGACTCATCGAAACCTAACAGGTCCTATGGGCGTGACTAGTCCTTTGTGGTGTAGCTTTTCGAAGGCTGTCTTATAACTCATACCAAGTGGAGTGAACACTCTTTTTGACCTTTGGATTCATTGTTTAGAGGTGTTTGTAGCATGTACTTCATTAATCGGAGAGGAAGAAAAAGGATGGTCGTTCTTCTTTCCTTTCGCATTATCAACTTTCAAAAGGTCGTCTTCGATATCGATGCCTATGTTTTAAACAGCTTTGAAGGTGTTTAAATTGCATTGATATTTTAAGTTCTTTTGGTATTCGTCTTGGAGATTCTTAATGAACATCCTTATAGACTCTTTTTCTGTAGGAACCTCTACCATTTTAGCGGAAGTTTCCCTCCACCTGTTGAAGAAGGAAGTAAATCCTTCGTTTTCCTTTTGTTTCAGCATCTCAAGTTCTCTATGGTCAGTTTCAACTTGAATGTTGCACTTGTACCTATCAATGAAAGCGTTTGTGATAGAGTCCCAAGAAGAGATTTTCTCCTTGTCTAGGGAGAAGAACCATTGTTGACAAACAGTTTCTAGAGATAGCGAAATAGTGAAGGGAAAATTTTCCTATCAATTCCCTTAATATTAGTTATAGTCACGAAAGCTCGTAAATGAAAATAAGGGTTTTCAGTTAGGTTGAACTTGGGAATGTCATTGGCATTGAATTTCTGCAGAAGAAGTTCCTTGCCTACCGAGACGCCTTGTGAGCTAATCCCTTAAAATTTGTAGTCATTGGAGATTTTGCTCAAGCTCTCTTCCATTTGCTCAAACTGTTTTTTTTTCGCAGGGTCATTGACTTGAAGAGCGAGAGTTTTGAGCATCTCGGTCAAGCTAGCCATGTTTTGTCTCAGTTCATTAACTTCTTCTTGGGACGTCATTTTCTTAGCTTTCCTTTTTTGTCGAATTGGTTTATCAAATAGTATTACTTGAATGAAGGTGTTGTCCTTGATTAACCATCCTTCTCTCCTTGACCAAGTACTGCAGAAAGGGAAGTTATGGATACTTATTATTAATTATTTGACTCAAACTCAATTCAACATGCAATAGATGGAAGAGATCATGAAAGAATGTGGGGACTGATATGTATGAAGAAAGCATGTAGAGAGTGGAAAGATGATGTAGATGGAGAGATATGGAAGGATTAGGAATAGAATGGACCCCCAACTCAAATGACGAAAAGGGTGACTCATGGATGAATCTAAGAAGTGTGTGCTTAAAAAGTGAGCGAAAGTGGCATGCTTTAACACTTGTGTAAGACCATGGGACTATGTTCCTAGACACAATTAAGGACTAAATAAGACTTTAGCTATCAACAAACTGATTACTTAGACTCAGCGTGAGAACTCAGGCAGAGAACTGAACCATCGCAGAAGCAGCGAGACTGTCACGGTGCGCCAGAGCCATCGCGGCACGATAATGTTATCGCGTCGCGATGGACACTTGTGTGTCGCGCCATAGGTCAAAATTTCACGTCATTACTGAAATGTCAGTCTGGGCCTATTTCCAGCGTTCTACCTTAAAAGGACAAGCATATAGTCGTACTAAGTCAGGTTTAGTCAATTAATTAGGCTTTAATTAACCATATTAATTAATTAAGAAAAGTCCTTTAGTCATGAATTAGTTCATTTAGACTTATACACAAGTTAAACAAACGGTTAGTGTAAACACACATAGATTATGCCAAGCAAAAAATGCACAAATAGTCAAATAAGCACAACATGTTGCAATGAATTTGCAACCTAACCATGGCTCTAGTTCTCTAAAGTTCAAGGAATAGGTTAGTCAAAAGAGGGTCCATGGTTATGAGTCCGAATGCATTGCGCGGAACCCTTACCTTTAGAAGGATTGGCGCGTATGGATGGGACCCCACAAGTTAAACTTGTTTCCATGGCTTGGTGAATTCACAAACTTGGATGTACCCTTCGTAACAATGAGTGTTCGATTGGGTAGATGGAGTGTGAATTCCCAGAGGGTTATGGCCATATGTAGAACACATATGGGTTCAGAAAAGAGGAAAAACTCAATCAGGAAGTAAAATCGAGCAAACAGTACTAGGACTGGTCAAAGCAAGAAGGCAGATTTCTAGCTCGGTATTGGAAGAACTTGGCGCGAGACAACAGGGACCATTGCGAGACGATAGCCCTGTCGCGCCGCGATATTACTATCGCATCACGACAGAGCCATCACACTATGATGGGTACTGTTTTCTCAGCGCTAGTTCCTACACGCCTCAGCAGCTTACGGTGTTCTTAGAATTTTCCATTTTTCGCAGCGTTTTTTCGATTCTAGTTGTGAAAGATATTTCCTAAATTTCCTACGTGTAAAAAAACCTATGTTTTTGACGCACATGAACTTTTAGAACTTTTCGAGTCTCATCCACTCAATCTAAATCATTATATGCTTATGCCAATAATGTCAATCAAAATTACGCACATGAATACTTAGAACTTTTCGAGTCTCATCCACTCAATCTAAATCATTGCCAAAATAAATTTTAGGAATTAAAATAGAAATCTTCCCTAGTGGAGTCGCCAAAAACTATAGGAAATATTTCAAGCATCCCACACTTGAGCCCCACTGTGATCATACACTTAAGTACGGTGACATCCAAAGGGAGGGAAGCTAGAGCAAAAGAGTCGCCAATAAGTTTTAGAAACTTACAAACTGTTCACAGGGTGAAGGTTACACCCCTTCACGATCCATGAGATCGCTAACTCCATAGTGGTTCTGAAACATGACTGGATATTCAGGGATAAAGGTACAAATCCAATCTAAAAGATATTGAACATGCCTTAAAAAGGCCTCTACTTTATTCATCTCATATTCATGTGCGCTTTTTGACTAACATAGAATCAATATATTAATTCTAAACCTGTTTAATCTATGTTGGTTGAATATTAATGCACAAACAAACCTATTATTGGCGATCACTTGAATTAAAATCATATTATCCTAATTCAAATTATTAATTATCTTATTAAGCGTGATTTCAAGTACAAATTCCCTTTAAACCTGTAAGAGAGGGCGTGATCAAGTAATAACAATAATACCAAGCAACATAATAATATTATTGATACAACAAATCATCATCATAATAATATTCTCAATAAAGCATAATAATAATAGCAAGATCCCAGGCATGATACTAACAAGATTAATAACAAATCCTAGCATGTCACTAAATATTAAAGATCAAAGCTATAACCCTAACATGATGCTAACATGATAGAAGAAATAGGAAACAACCTAAACATGATACTAGAAAGCAATAAAAACATCCTAACATAATACTAGGAATTAAAATAAAATCTAAGCATGCTTTCTAAAGATATATAACAATGAAATTACTCACTTTGTTGCCTTGTATCTCTTTCTATTAAAACAATACACATGTTAATAACTTCAATAAAATATTAAATCAAACAATTAATTTAAATAATTGAAATAGGGATTTGGGACCAAACCCTCAGAAATTATCAACCTTTCACGCCTAGGGTGAAGGCAACTTCGAGCTTGGTTAGGTGCGTCTAAATCTCATGAATGCGGTATTGTGTTTTGAAAAAGCTAGGCTTAGAAAGTCAAGAGAGAGAAAGAAAGAATAAGTGCTTCTAGCTTAAAGAGAGAGAATAGATGATTGTTGATGATCGAAAACAGGGAAATAATGCCCCTGTTTATAGAGAAAAACTCCCAGAACGATAGAATAGAGTTAGAATTCGACTCGGAGTAAAACTGCTCCTATCGCGATAGACTCCTCGCAGCGCAATGGCGCGGCTATGATTAAAAAAAAATTGTACGGAGTCCCTTCCCTAATATAATTAGACGATTAGACTCTGTATTTGTCATTAATTTAAGATCAGTTTATCACTAAAATATTTGTTCTATTTTAAATTAAATTCATTACCTTTTCTAAATAAAATAAAAGTATAATTATTAATCCTAATTTCATTAGAACTTAAAAGAACCTTCTAGATTATTCTAGAAGATTAAAGCCAATCCTAATGACTTTAGGAACAATAATTAATGTGCCCTACACTTGATCATCGGGCCATATATAAAATCATTTTGGGTCCAATTTAGTATTTTGGCCATAACTTCCTCATTATTTATCGGAATTGGGCTTATAATATATCGTTGGAAAGCTCTTTTCGAGCCCCATCCAACTACACAATCATTGGACCCATATCATGGACCAAAATAAATTGGACAGGGAATTTTTATATATAAGGTACGAAAAGAAATATTTTCAAAAACAGAAAGAAGTATTATTATTAAAAACAAGTGCATCACGAGACTCTTTCACATTTCACCTTGTTCGATAATCAAATGACATGAAAGGTATTCATCACTGGGTTTGGTTTTTGGGGAGACACAATCAGGTGTCTATAGCATGTAATGTGTAAAGTCCACTTATGTTCGAATCCTGCAACAGTGCATAAAACGTATTTTATTATTTTATTTTAAAAATCACCATTTAAGGAATCATTTTTAATTTTATAATATCAAAAATAGAAAACTTATAGGTTTAGAGATCATTTTTGGTTTTATCACATTTGTGTGTAACACTTTCATTCATTTATTTATTTTTTTTAAAAAAATTCTATTTTATACTATGGCCCTTAAATAATTTAATAAATACAAAACGTTTTTTTAAACAAAATTAAAAATTAATAAAGAAACGACCAGTTCATTTATTAAAACTTTCATTAAAAATAAATATTTTTTAGAGCTAATGAACATGTTGATACCCCCTATTCCAATGGTCAAGCAAATGACAAACTTGTGTACTATGCAAATCCTCCGGTGTTCGAACCTTACGACATTAAAGAAGTTTTTTTTTAGAAAAATGATCCTTTAGGTGATTTATACCCTTGCTTTATGCCTAGGAAATTAGATAAAATATTGTTGCCGGATTATACATTTTCATTTTAAGTATCATTTTTGTATTTAAGAAATCAAAACTAATTATCATCATTTTTTAAGGAATCATATTTGTATTTATAAAATCGAAACTAACACCATATTTTAAAGTTACTCTCTATATGTATATTTCAAAGTGAAAAAAAATCAAATAACTCTTTTATTTTAATTGTTTTACATGTATATTATGTTGTATGTGTCCAATAATTAGTTTTTGGACATAAATTTTTTTTGGAAAATAAAATAAAATAATAAGCCAGAAAATTTAGTTTAATGGATACAATATATAAATTAATTTTTTTTTTTATTTAATGTATGTGCTGATATCCCTTAGTCCATTGGTCTAATAATCAAACCCCTTGAATGATGATAGATAGTCGTCCTGTGTTCGAATCTTGTGAGGTACAAAGAAACGCGTTTTGTTTTGTTTATATTTATATATATATATATATATATATATATATATATATATATATATATATATATATATATATATATATGTATATATAAATTATCATTTGAAGTATTATTTTTGTATTTAAAAAATAAAAAGTAATTATTAACAATTTTAAAGAAATCGTTCTAAAAAAACAAAAAGAAAATCATATTTGTATTTATAAAATCAAAACTTACACCGTATTTCAAAGTTACTTTCTATATGTGTGTGTTCTCTTCACCTTCTGGACCTGAACTTATCTGAACTGATCTTATTTGAATTTAACTGAACTTATCTGAATTTATTAGACCTTATGAAACTTATTATACCTTATTGAACTTATTAGACCTTATTAAACTTATTAGAACTTATTATACCTTATTGAACCTTATTAGACCTTTCTTTTACGGGCTTATTAGACCTTATCAAACTTATTATATCTTATTGAACTTATTAGGGCCTGTTTTGATTTATTAAACTGAACTGAACTGAACTGATTGGAGCTGAATTGAACTGAAATTAAGCTGAAGAGAACAACCCTTAGACCTTATCATACTTATTATACCTTATTGAAAGAACTTATTAGACCTTACTAAATATTGGAACTAAGGCCCTGTTCTGTTCATCTTATTTTCACTTATTTTAGGAAAAAATAAGTTCAAATCAGTTCATATCCGGGCTAATAAGTTTAGATAAGATAAGTTCAGGAAAAATAAGTTCTGATAAGTTGTGATAAGGGTTAATCAAGGCTATCCAAGTTCAATTTATAACTAAAATAAGTTCTAATAAGGGCTAATATGTTCAAATAAGTTAGTAAAAATTAGGCGAATATAATGCACCATATTATACCTTATTGTACCTTATTAGACCTTATTATTAGACTTAATTATAACTAATTGAAACTTATAGGACCTTATTTAACTTATTGAAACTTATTAGACATTATTTAATAAACCTTATTATAACTTATCTGAACTGAATTGAAATTATTAGACCTAAGACTTATTTTTACAAGGTGAAGAGAACATGCCATTAGTGAATGACGGTGTGGAATTGAAATAGTTTTAAATTTGATCGCCTATTAAAATATCTCACTTTAATTAATATATTTAAGTCATGAAAAATGAATTCAGGATCCTAACACTTTTATTAGTATCAAATCATATTTCAATTTCTCGTATATATTCTAGGCTATAATTTGAAAATAAAATTCTTTTTTTACTAGCATCATTTTTCAATTCCTTTTAACCCTTTTTTTTTTTTTTTGGGAAGACCACCGCGGGAAACTTAATTTATTAAATCAAGATCCGCCAAAGCTTGTAAGCTTTGGGGAAAAGAGTTTGTACAAATAAATTCATCACTAGAGCCCGTATCCCACCTAGCAGTTTGATGAGCAACCGTGTTTCCCGCCCGTCTTACATGAATACACTTCAACAAAACAAAAGAACTACACATACGAGAAATATCCTCATAGAAGTGAAATATAGGTGTCGCACCTTCCTGCTTCATTCTGATAGCCTTCACAACGCTTAAAGAATTGCATTCCAACATCACCTTGGCATATCCTAACCTGCGAGCAATCTCGATTCCATATCTTGTCGCTGCTCCTCTGCAATTTCAGGGGTCCTGTTGCACCTCATCTTCTTTGCTGCCACAAACAGAAGACTCCCATGTTCGTCCCTGATCACCACCCCTAAGAATACTCCCATATTTCTTGTCACAAAAGCGTCGACATTCACCTTGACACAATGGCGATGAGGACGAGACCAACTAACTCTGGAGTAACTAAGCCGTGCAGACACACAGCCTCCTACCTTAGCAATGTATGTAACATACTCCTCACACCATTTCACAAAGCCTACAGCCACCATCACTCCATTCATCACAGTAGTAGCCCCATTAAAAATGGTCTTATTTCTTCAATGCCAAGCCACCCACACAAGACACGAAAATTTCCGGAGTTGAACTTTGTCAATTTTGCTCATAATCCAGCTAAAGTGTTCCTAGAAAGAGGAAGATGGGCCTTCATTTATCAAATTCAGGAACTCGCTATGCTCCTAAATGCACTCAGCATGAGTACAATGGAACAGAGCATGGATTATTGTCTCCCTTGCAACCCCACAAATGGAACATGAGCTTGATGGTCGAATATTGATGGGCGTTAGAACGGTCGCACATTCCACACTCAATCAAACACATTTATTAACAAACACCTTACAAACCAAGCATAAAGACAAGTAAGAGTTCGGTCCACAAGGAACGGGATATGGTTGCCAAAGATCTTAACACTTAAGCTAATTCGAAGTCAATGGTGAATTGGGGTTCGTCAAGAAGACAAACAAACTATGGTTCTAAATCAATGGATTGAGGACACTAGGGAATGGGATCCACTCGACCAAGGCAAATAGACAAACGGGGAGTGAAATTGATAAGATATAGCAAGGACTATATGTAAGATCAACCTCATGCAATTAGGAAACAACTCACACTACTAAACTTAGATTCCTCATTAGTTTAGCAATAGAAGATACATAATCAAATTGCAATAAGTAATGCCATGCTTCATTCACATTTCCATGTCAAACTAAGCATATCATGCTATCAAGCTCCTAAATCAAGGGTAGCTAATCCTATCATTGAAGAACTAACAAGCAATCTCATATAATCAATTTAATTGCAATATAAGCATCAATGCTTCTCCCACATTTGCATAATTAACCCAAAAGGTTGAGCTTCACCCAACCCCTAGCAAGTAGACTACTCACAACTCATATTTATCAACATGCAAACAAGTATTAGGGTTCTAACTTCTTCAATAATTGGGAAAAATGATTAACAATTGAAATAACTATCATCCAATAACAAATTATCAAGAACTAAGAAGATTTAAATATCATGCAACAACAAATAAAATCAGAAATTAAATGGAGAAAAGTAGAAGGAAGTTACTAATTGAGGCTTGAAATTGTTGAATACAAAGTGCCAATCTTGAGAAACAAACTTGAAACCAACTATTACAATGATTGAATTGATGAAAATTAAGCTAAATTAATTAAAAGGAATGTTTCAAACTAAGAGGAGTCTCTAAAAACTAGGTTATATCTGTCTAGGTTACAAATGAATAAAGGAGGAAGTATTTATACTCCCCGTAACACATAGAGAAATCCGTCAAAGAAAACGGATTTCCCAGCGAGGAGCGCCCGCTCCACAGCCAGGAGCGCCCGCTCCTCAAGGCTGCACGCCCGCTCCTCATAGGGTGTGCAATTCTTGAAGCTTTGGCAGAAAGTTGGCAGAAAGATCGGAACGCCCGCTCCTGAGCGGTGCACGCCCGCTCCTGCTGGAGCGCCCTCTCCATTCTTTAATTCTCTTGCCTTAAACAAAAACCATGCACCGAAAGCTTGCCAAATTGAGTCCATAGACCTGCAAAACATGGACAAACACAAACCAAGAGGGGGAAAGCCGAGACAAAACATTTTCATTCAAAATTGGGTTAGAAAGAGGGGAAATGATCGCAAAACCGGGTTTAAATTAACACAATAAGTGGTCAAATAAACCACTTATCAAATATATCAAGCAAATAATACATCCATCAAACCGAGAGATCCTTGGCATGCCCTCCAAATAAAGTGACAAAGTTTTAGAGGTCCCTTTAAATACCAAACATCTCGCCAAAGCTCACATTCACAATCACCATATAATAATTCCCATGACTACATTTTACCTATCCTTCCCAACCAATAAGCTGATTTGACAAAGAACAACCCATTTGATGTTAGCCACCAGTACCTTCTATTGCTCGACCACACATTCGGCAAAGGAGTATCCAAAATCACCTTGCAATCTGAATCCTCAGAAGTGGCAGCTATGATCTCTGAATCCCAGCACATACTATCAAAGTCAATTAGCTCGCAAACTCGCATATCAATGTCACAGTTCAATTGAAACGTGGGAATAACACTAGAGCAATTGTCAAGTAGCCATGAGTCTTCCCACACCTTAATTGAGGAACGATTACCCACTCTCCACCTTAAACCCTCAAGGAGCAATGCTTTTTCCCCCCAAGTGCTTGTCCACAAATAACATGGATTGAACCCTCTCGTTGCACCACAGAATTCAGAGTATTTAAAATACTTTGCCTTCAAAATCTTGTGCAAAAGAGAATTATTCTCATCACATAAAAGCCACCCTTGTTTTGCAAGAAGGGAATGATTGAAGCATTTTAAGTCTCTAAAGCCCATCCCTCTTATCGATTTTGGAAGATATAAATCCTCCCATCAATGCCAATGTATCTTTTTAGATGAGCCATCAGACCCCACCAGAACCAAGCTAAAGTCGAATAAATTTCGTCAATAATACCATCAGGAATTCAAAAAATACTCATCATGTAAGTTGGTATCGCCTGAGCCACCGCCTTAATTAACACTTCTTTCCCGGCTGAGATAACAATTTTTCCTTCCACCCTTGTAATTTCTTCCAATTACGCTCCTTAAGGCATGTAAAAAGCGCTTTCTTAGATCTCCCAATAAGAGTCGGCGGACTCAAGTACTTCTCATGTCTATCCACTTCTCGTACACCAAGAGTCTTAGTAATCAACCGTCTTCTCTCAGAGTCCACACATTTTCTAAAGGCTACTTCTGTTTTGCTAAGATTAATTTTCTGACCGGAAGCTCTTTCGTAGATACTGATTATATCAGCAATTTTAGAGCATTCTTGCAAATTAGCCCTCGCAAATAAAATTCTATCATCCGCAAAGAAAAGGTGAGATACCCTTGGTGCATCCCGACAAACTCTTACCCCATGATTCAATTTCTTCGATTCAGCTTTCAAAATCAGAGTAGGAAAAGCTTTAGCACAAAATCAGAAATAAATACAAAGAAATTGGATTACCTTGTCGAAGACCACGAGACGAGATTAGAGCACCCGAAATAGCACCATTATACTTAAACGAGAAGGAGACACTCAATAAGCATTGCATTATCCGATTGACCCAAGCTACCCGGAATCCTATCTGCAACATTACTTTTTCAATGAAGACCCATTCTACTATGTCATACGCTTTGCTCATATCAAGATTGAGCACTATATTACCATCTCTGCCTTCCCCTTTCCTTTTCATAGAGTGAAAAATCTCAAATACAATGAGAGCATTATCCATAATCAACCGCTTTGGCACGAACGCACTCTGATTTTCCGAAATAATAGAACCAAGCATCGGCTTCAATTTATTAGCAAGAGTTTTAGAAATGATTTTGTATAAAACATTACACAAACTGATAGGCCTAAACTCTGACATTTGTTTCGGTTCTTCACATTTCGGGATTAAAACAATGCAAGTATGATTTACCTCTGACAAGTCTACTTCACCTCTCCACCATAGCTTTACAAATCTGACCATATCACCTCCGATAGTACCCTAAAATTTTTGAAAAAATAGGGCGAGCATTCCATCCGGACCCGGAGCTTTATTTGGATGCATCTGAAAAAGGGCCTCTTTTATCTCCTCTACGATCGGCTCTAAATAATCAAGGATATCACCCATCTCATCGGTTACCTTCCTCTCAATACCCGCCAAGGCCTCTTCAAAATTATTTAGCAGACTAGTGGCAAAAAGACTACTAAAATAATTAGCAATAACACCCTTTACCTCTTCATTTGTCGACTTCCAAACTCCGTTATCATCAAAATATCCTACAATCTCATTTTTCTTCTTTCTCTGACTTGCCTTGCGGTGGAAATAACTTGTGTTTTTATCACCATCCCGAAGTTCAGTTGCTCTCAATCTAGCATACCAGTAGAATTCTTTAAATCTCCGGAGCTCATCAAGTTCTTGTGCTATTTCATTACACATATTCAGCCTATAAGCATCAAGTTGTTGCCCTTGAATTTCCTAAAGTCGACTTTCTGCATTTCTGATCTTCTTTTTTATCACACCAAAATTACTAGCCGCCCATGTTGATAAATCCTCGGCAACTCTAGCAACCCTCTCATGGATCGGAGTACACTCATCATCCCTCTACGCTTTTGATACAACTTGATCACATTCCTCTTTCGACAACCACAAAGCCTCAAATTTGAATATTTTTTCAATTGCTCTTCTCACCTCACTTTCTCCAAATTTTAGCAAAATTGGACCATGGTCAGAGTGACAAATTGGAAGATGGATAACCTTAAAATTCAAGAAAAGAGAACACCACCTATTACTATTTAGAAATATATCGATCCAAGCGTTCACGAACCAACGTATCAACCAATGTGCCTCTGTGCCAAGTATAAATGTTGCCTCTGTAGCCCAAATCCCTACATTCACAATCATCAATAGCTTTCCGAAATGCATCAATCTATCGCTCCCCCCTAATAGCACCCCCATCCTTCTCATTCGTGCTCAAAATTTCGTTAAAATCACCAAACACCAAGATTGGAATAGGGGAAGAAGCATGGATAGATCTCATCAAGTCCCATGAAGGTGTTTATTTGCAGCCTCCAGCCACCCACAAATCCCCACCAACCTCCATATTGGCACATCATCATTATTACACACTTCACCATAAACATGATGAGAAGAGAAACTGCATATATTCACTTTTAAATTTTTCCACCATAGCCCCAAGCCACCAGATTTTCCAATACTACTCACAAACATACCATTAGAGTATCCATATCTATTTCTAATCAATTCAAGTTTTTGAGCATCGATTTGGTTTCCGTCACAAAAATCACATTTGGCCTATCTCTCCAACACTAATCTCGGAGAGTCTTGACTGCTGATGGGTTTCTAAGCCCATAACAGTTCCATGCTAAGATTTTCATGGTCGTTCGCGGGGTTTGTCATCACCAACCGCCGCTACTTTCTCTTTCAAATCTGCTACCACAAAGACCTGCTCACCCTTTTGTTTTTTCACCTCTCCTTCCCCATATTCCAACATTGATTCCAAATCAATCCCCCTAACTTGTATTTTCTGTCCCCTAACTTCATCAATCATCATAGTATTCTCCCCCCCCCCCAGCACAAAGAATTGGATTTTTTGTTTTTTTCTTGAACTTTTTGGGAGATAAGAGCTAGTAATGCCCACACCCATATTGAAAGTAGTGTAAGGTATACTACCTACCTCTTTCACCATAATCCCCTCCCCACTTTTCCCAGAAACTAACCTCACATCACTTTGAGAATGCCCCACTCCCTTGGCCCTTGGGATCACCACCCAACAACCCCGTTCTCTTTTCATCAGTCACGCCTACACCATATAAGGTCTTATTTCCCCTTAATTCCCCTTCCCCCTCCTTTTTAAGCCCCAAATTCAAATCCTTCCCCACACCACTAGTACTCTCAACCCCAACCTCAACAATATTCTTCCTTTTACTTATCACCATATCTTCTATCTCCCACCCCCGATGACCCTCTCCTCCCACCGTAACTACAGCCACAACCCTTACATCATTGCTTTTCTCCTGCGGCACGTCCCCCATCGTATCACCCTTAGGAACAAACATTAGTTTCTTAGTGGAACACAATTCTTTAATCTCCTTATTATCATATTTCTTACCCCTCATTGGGGAAGCCTTCAGCCACATACCCCAACCATGTCCCTGATTTTGAGCATCATTAGAAACATATAAGCAATCCTTTTCACTATGACCCATAATTCCACAAAAGAAACAAAAGAAAGGAAGTCTTTCATATTTCAGAGCAATTTTCACAATATCTCCTTCTTTATTTTTCACATTCTGATATCTACGCAAGGGTTTACTCACATCAAGTATCACTTTTATTCTACGACTCTTACCAATACCTAAAGCATCTTCTTCAATTTCAATTAAATCGCCTAAATTCGCAGTAATGGCTTTAACATGAGCATTAGTTCGACAGTTAAAAGGCAAGTTCTCCAGTCATATCCAGAAAGAAGAATGTGTTAACCTCACCTCATTCGGTTGTTAGTCGCCCTTAATTGAGTTAAGGAGTAACAAATTTTGTTCGAAACACCATGGGCATCCCGCAAGAACTTTCTCCTAATCACGCCAATGGAAAATTGGAAAACAACAACTTCACACCGATATTCCGGATAACGAACTTCCCTTTCGTAGCCCATGATTGTATAATAGTCCTCTTAAATGCTTCGACGTTTACACCACAATCAGTCAATAGTTTCCCCACAAGCCTTAAAGAAACCCTAGCATTTTGTTCTTTTGAATTAACCTCTCCTAAGTCTACAATTTCATTCTTCTCTGCATCAATGTTCAAATTCGAGTATTTTTCGATCAATTCTTCGGCCATGGTAGCCGGAGAAAAACCACTAGAACGGTTGTAGTCACGCCCTTTTTTTCAAGGAAGTTCTCCCTTTCTTTCGAGGGAGTTTATTTATTTTAATAAATGTATAATGTGTTGTAGCCCTTCACTAATGTTATACGCTTATACTTTTACCCCATATTGACTTATACATGCGGAGTATTCATAATGATTAATTCATGTTAATATCTATCTCTTGCCATTTTAATTTTTGTTTCTCTCTTTACAATAAAGTGTATGTACAATAGACTTTGTATTTTATTATCTAAATATTTTTATGACAATAGAGCCCTAATTGATTTCGTTGTTATAATCTCTTAACTTTGTTTCAGTTATTCCCTATTTACTTTTAATCCCCCATGACAATTTTAAAATCTTTATAATAATAATAATAATGATGATGATTATGATGATGATGATGATGGTGATGATGATGATGATAATAATAATAATAATAATAATAATAATAATAATAATTTAATGTTTATACTAGTCAAATATAAAAAATAACAATAAATATTACATTGTTTAGTCTTAATAAATATAATAGTCATGAGATCAAATACTCATTACATTCTTTTTTTTTTTTTTTTTTTTGGTGTTTAGAGAGCCACAAGGGCGGGGGTGAGAATCGATTCCAATCTCCTAGAACCAGGATGGAAGATCTAACCACTTAAGCTATCACTCACTCTCATTTTATTTATATTTTTATTCCACGTAGTTGATATTGAATGAAACGAGTACAAATTAACGCACAATAATCGGAGGCATCGCTTGAGCCATACACTAGTTACTCTTTATATGTTATTGAAATCCACTTCACATTCTTTTCAGGTTAGAGTTAATAATGGTTGAAATTGAAATATGTACTTTTGGTACCGCAAGAGATTGATATTAGTACAAAATATTTTAATTTCAAGCGTAAGATCATGATATGACATTTTAATAATTAATCCATCAATACAAATTTAAAGTGTTATCACTAACAATTCATCAAGGGTTACAATAAATCAATGGAGGGTTCAAATAAATTCGAAATGATACTAATTAAAAAGGGAGATTAAGGCTAACACCAACCACGTCTTTATTGCAAATAAAAATGATTCTATAATAAAAGTGTTTGACTATCCATTAAAATCAATCCCAATTATAGAACAATCCAGCATGATTATGACATATGAAGTATATGATAAAAGTTATGCAACCTGCTCTCTTCACCTTAGAAAAATATCCACTACAAAAAAATTAAATAAATCAAGTTCAATAAAATATTTTTTTAATCAGTTAAAATCAGTAACTTTAAAGAACAAATATAAATGGAAATTGGTAAAATTAATTTCAATTAAGTAAAAATTTCTTTTTAATAAAAATGATTTATATTCAATAAAATAAATTAGTAAAAATTATTTCACATCAGCAAAAATTAGGTAAAGAGAACATGGACTTAAAGGATGAAATCACAAATTAGGCTCATTCATAAGGGATTAATAGGAAATAATCTTATGCTAAATCACCAGAAAAAATTCTCTCTACAATGAGCGACAACCCGCAACCCCTAAACCCCCCCTAAAATGATTGATCATCTCATCAGATCCAATAAAAAACCAAAAAGAAAAATCACAAATTTTGTCTTCAATAGAGAAGAGGAGTTTAATCAAAGCACTAATTCCATGGAGGTTGATTACGATGGTAAGGAAAAGGGAATCCATGAGACTAGTCGTATAGTAAATGTGCAAAACCCTAATCTGATCCTCAGGTTCAAGCTGCTGCTCCTAAATATTTCATAGACTTCATGAGAGACACACAATTAGCTGCTCAAGGGGATATGGGAAACCCTTTAGAGGTGGAGGATGATGATGTGTCTGATGATGATGATGAAGCTCCGAAAGGGGTGGAGGATAGTGAAAGGTGCCCTATCATCTTGTTCACTAAAGAAGAAAAGTGTGCTATGCGCAAGTTATGGAAACACACCCTAATTATTAGGATGTTTGATGGAAGCTTGGGTTACATGGGTCTGATGAAAAGACTGAAATAGAAATGGCAACTCAAGTGTGATTTAATTCTTACAGACATTGGGTGTAAGTACTTTATTGCGAAATTCAATAATGTTGATGATTATAATTACGTTCTTACTCAAGGACCTTGGCTCATTGACGATAAGTATCTCACTGTACGGAAATGGACTCCAAATTTTATAATGAAAGAAGCCTCAATTAATGTTTTAACTGCATGGGTGAGAATTCTAAACCTTCCTGTAGAATACTTTGACAAAGAGTTTTTAAAGAAAATTGGTGCAAAGATTGGTAAATTCATTAGAGTAGATAAATCTACGGCATGTGCAGAGAGGGGTCACTTTACTAGACTCAGTGTGGAAATTGATCTTTCTAAACCCTTTTTAGCAAAATTCTGGCTAAAAGGAAAAATTTGGAGGATTCAGTATGAGGGTATTAAGATGTTATGCTACAAATGTGATAAATTAGGGCATTTTTTAGGATCAATGTATGCTGAATTATAATAATGATCAAATGATGATTGATAATGTCAATAATCAATTGAATAATGTTGTTGCTCATCACAAGGAACCAATGTAAAAACTCGAGGAAGTTGATAACTATGATGACTAGATGTTGGTAAAGAAACCGGGTCGAAAGCGTATCACCAAACTGGAGAAGTCAAGGCAAGGCCAAAATAAGGAAAGTCCGATTCTTAATAAGGATCCAAGTCAAATTTTGACTAAAAATGTAACGAATAACACGGGAGGTATAGAAGGATAAAAATCAAGCTTTAAAATTCTTGCCTCCCAAGAAAATGATAATGATATCAATTGGGAAGATCCTGTGGAAAAAGATAAGAAATTAAGTGCTATAAATTTGGGAACAGGTGATACTACAAAAGATTTGAGAATATCTCCCTTGAATACTGAGGAAATAAATATTCCCACCGTATACCTTAGTGATCAATCTCAAGATAATTTATTTTGGTAATCCTTCCAAATCTTTGTATTTTAATTTTGGGAAAAGTAGTCAGGATAAGAGAGTTGGAGGATCTTTGAATAATAAGAAAAAAGATAACTCAAAGAGTACAAAGGGTTCTAACCAACTTAATAAGCCACTTACACCAATTACAAATGTGGATATCCCAAAGATACTAGTGCAAATTTTTTGTGCTAAAGAGCAGTCTGGAAAGGAAATTTACAAACAGAACTTGAGAGGGCTACTGTACAAAATCATAGAGAGGAGATTCAGAGGCACCAGTAGTAGTTTTGAACGATAGATCACCAATGGAACTCACATATATTTCCCCCACCTTCGAATATCATCAAACAGACGATCCCAACGGAGAAAATATTTTTGCGTGGGACAACCGATAGAGCAACCTTACATGGGCATAACAAACCCCCTCAAGAATGTCATGGAACTGAAGATCGAGTCATGGATGGAACTGATTCCGAAACCAATGGAATTGGTGTTACTCTTAGAATTCTCAATGAAGTAAGTCGTTTAATGCGATTTATCTCTAATGCTTATATTAGCCTTTTATCTTCTATCCTTTTTTTAATGGAAGATACAATACCAAATTTGGCTCCGAATTCTTTGCCTGTTTCATGCATGGTATGGAACGTACAAGGGGTGGGTAGTCGTGATTTTATTAGTGCGCTAAAAGAAGAAGCCATAACTAATAAATCAAATGTAATTGCTTTGGTAGAAACCCATATGGGGGGCAACAAGCCGAAAGAATTTCGGAAATTATTGGCTATCTAGGCCATACAAGGGTAGATGCGGAGGGTTTCAATGGCGAATATGGATTTATTGGAAACCGGATCTTGTTATTGTTTATCCAATAATCAACCATGGACAACATAAACTATGGAGACTAAACGTGTGGGTGGGGTTCCGTGGTATCTTTCTGCAGTTTATGCTAGCCCTGACCCGGTTAAAAGAGCTGATTTATGGCGTGAACTTAAAAATTTTGCAGCAACTCACAACATTCCATGGATGTAGCAAGGGATTTTAATGACACTCATTTCACCCATGAACGTAGCTCTAGTTGTCCTGAAACTTCTAGAAGAACAGCAAGGTTTAATGAATGGGTGGAAGACATGAGATTATTAAAGGTGGAGTTATGCGGACCTAATCACTCTTGGGCTCGTGGTAACTCTGTTGATACTCGTACAAGTGCTCGACTTGATAGGGCTGTGTGTAATGGTGAATGGAGTCTAAAATTTGCAAATACAGCAGCGAAAGTGTTACTGGCCGTGCAATCGGACCACTGCCCTATCCTTATCTCGCCAAATAGTTTTGCACCTATTTCTTCAGTCAACAAGCCATTTCAATTCCAGGCATCCTGGTTAATGCATGAACAATTTCATGGATTCATTGAAGAACAATGGGATAAAAGAGAGCCTCTTGTTCCATTTCTCAACCAAGTTGCGTATGATCCATACAAGAGTGGAATAAAAATGTTTTCCACAACATTTTTAAAAATAAATGAAAAGAATTAGAGGAGTGCAAAAACATCTTGCGGAACAAAAATCAAGGGACCTAATCAAACTTGAATCAAAGCTTCGTAGGGAACTTGATGAAGTCTTGGAGCAAGAAAAGTTGCTTTGGTATAAAAAATTGAGAGTTGAATGGATTAGGGATGGAGATAGAAATACATCATTCTTTTACCTTAGCACTATAGCGCGCAAATGGAAACAAAGTAACTGCAATTAAGGATACGGATGATGGTAATTGGATGTATGAGAATGATTAAGGCCAAAATAATATTGTCTCATCATACTTTACGACCTTATTTGCTGCAGAAGAGGTTCCCGTACTTAGGCCTATGCCCACTGGTATCTTTCCAGAATTTACAAATAGAGATTGGGATACTCTCTCGAGACCTTTTTCTAAATGTGAGATTAAAAAAGTAGTATTTGAGATGGGTGTGCTAAAAGCTCTGGGGTCGGATGGGTTTCAAGCACTCCTTTTTTAGAAACATTGGGATTTAGTGGCGGATAATGTCTACAAGGTGGCTATGGATGCCTTAAAAGGCAAGAGGCTTCTAGAAAATTTAAACGAGACCTTTATAGTGTTAATTCAAAAGGTTAAAAATCTAGAGCTTGCTAATCAGTTTCGACCTATAAGCCTTTGTAATGGTGCCTACAAAATAATTACAAAGGCTATTGTCAACCGGATAAAACCAATGATGCCTCATTTAACTTCTTGCACTCAAACTAGCTTCATTCCGGGGAGGCAAATCGTTGATAACATAGTTATTGTTCAAGAAGTCATCCATACTATGAGAAATAAGAGAAGTGGAAAAGGTCTTATGACAATAAAAATCAACTTTGAGAAAGCCTATGATAGGTTAAGGTGGGATTTTATTAGGGATACTCTCCATGAAATTCACTTCCCTCCTCTCATTACCGATTTAATTATGGAATGTATCACCACCTAATCAATGCGTGTTCTTTGGAATGGTGAGCCGACTCAAGCTTCAAAATCGGGAAGAGGGATACGTCTAGGTGACCCCTTATCACCGTATATTTTTGTGTTGTGTATGGAGAGACTAAATCGGCTTATAGACGAATCAGCCATTGGTAATTTGTGGAAGCCAATTTATGCTAGCAGGAATGGGCTGAAATTATTTAATTTATGCTTCGCCGATGATATCAATCTTTTCGCAGAGGCTACTGTAGAACAAGCCGAGATAATTCAGGAATGTTTAACATGTTTTTGTAGTGCTTCTGGTCAAAAGGTCAGATACCCAAAGTCTCGCACCTACTTCTCCTAAAATATGAGTATGGAGGAAATTGCTCTAATTTGTTATGCACTGGGAATTGATGAAACAAATGAATGGGTACATATTAGGTATGCCGACACTAACTAGCAGAGTGACTCGTGACACTTTTGCCTATCTTTGTGAAAAAATTGATATACGTCTTGCGGGTTGCCAAATACAACTCCTTGGCTGGCCGAATAACTCTAGCAACAACTACTCTAACCACTATGAGTTCATACGCAATGCAAATGGCAAAAATCCCTCGATCGATATGTGACAACATAAATAAACGCACTAGGCATTTTATTTGGGGAAGTGATGATGAACATAGGAGAATCCGCCTACTGTCATGGGAATGTGTACAGTAGGCAAAAGAGTTAGGGGGACTTGGTATTCGTTCAGCAAGACAAATGAATGTTGCCTTTCTCACGAAACTTGGGTGGAGAGTCTTAACAGAGCCTAATGCCTTGTGGTCGTGTGTGCTAAGGGAAAAGTAATATAATGTAAGGGGAGATGTGACATTGATATGTTTGAGCCCAAGATAAATATGTCTAATGTTTAGAGAGGTATTTCGGATAATGCAAAACTCATATATGCAGCCTCGAGAGTTGATGTTAATGATGGTGCAAAAACTCTCTTCTGGGATCACAATTAGGCTATGCACACTCCTTTGAGGGATGTTGCTATTGCTGATATTCCTTCTGACTTATATGGTGCTAAGGTTGCTGAACTTTGGGACAGGAAGAATGTAACACCTCCGATTTACTAACTGACAATAAACAAGAATTAAAGGAAAACTAAACAACCTTTAAATAAAATTACGGAAGCATACACCTAAATAGGAGGTATCACCGCCACACTCGATAACTTATCAAGTGCTAAGGCTTACAAAATCCCTACAGTACAACCTAATAAATCATTGATTGTGTTTATTTTAGGGTTTTTAACATTACTAGCTCAATTAAACGATGTAGTTCAAAATTACATCACACGTATATACCAAATAACTCATAACCAATAAGTGTGTCATGCTCTTTGTTATATACCTAGCCTTAGACATGGGTAATTCGAATAACAAACCAACAAGTATAAAAACTTGAATACTCTCAATAACCAGAAAGCAGCTTAAACCATGACCAATATAGGTCAAATCTCATTGTAGGGGACCATAAAAAAATATAAATAAAGATTGTACCTCATTCTTAACTCATGATTATCATCTCTTTACCAACATGCCAAGGGCTAAGGTCTATAACACCGAGCCTCAAACCAAGAACAAAATAATAATTCTCAAACTTTTGATCTCAAACATCGATCAAATAATCATTTACTGATTAATAAATAATATCTCAACAATGGCACACAGTTCCCAAATAATATAACACGACATTTTCGGTCCATAAAATACCTCAACTCTTATAGGGCAATAAAACTAGTTCCCAAATATAATTAACTCACAACCCAAAAATAATACTCTGCATTAATAACCCAAAAACCTCAATTAAACAATACTCCCTAGAGCAACAACATTAAAAACCCTAAAATTAACACAATCAATATAATGAATAATACAACAAAATATTACGACAATTAAATCATATATCACGACATATTAACAATATATACTAGCTCCATTAAATGTTATATGCAAATTTTGCCAAAAACAGATGATCAAGGTTATGTGCAACTTTCCATTTTCTTTTTCTATTTTAGTAAACAAAAAAGCTTAAAAAGACTGATATACCCTTGCTTAAAAAATCAAATTTGAATAATTAAGTGGGGTGGTCCTATTTTCTCTTTCCTTTTTTTAAGTGGGGTGGTCCCATTTTCTCTCTTCCCCTTTTTTAATTACTTCTCATTACACTAACTAATCTTTTCCCCTCAAATTTTGCCTTGGTAACCGTACCCCCTCAAAAGTTCGTTACACATAACATTTAACGGAGGTAGTACAATAATTGATCATATGAATTAACAAATTTTATAAACTTACACATACTAATATGAATTATAACACAACCAATCCAAGAAAAAGAAAATAATGGAGTAGGTGATCTCTTGTATTATAGAGAATGGGTGAAAATAGGATTCATTTGCAGACTTGTTGCCTGTTAATGCGCTTCAGTTAATTGAAGCTCACACTCTAAAAGAAAATAATGGAGTAGAGGATCTCTTGTATTGGGGTGTTTCATCTACGGGTAAATTTACTATAAAATCAGCATTAAAAATTATTAGGCGTGATGATAATGTAGGGAATGATGGAAGTTGGAGTTTAATTTGGAAAATCAAGGTTTAGCAAAGAGCAAAAGTCTTTATATGGCTTGCTATGCACGATAGGATCATGACAAATGCTAATCGTGTAAAGAGGAATTTATCGGATATCCCTTGGTGTAAGACCTGCTACTCGTATGAGGAAACAACCCTTCATGCCCTTCGAGATTGTAAAGTAGCTAGGGAGACTTAGAGGTAGGTGGGAGGACCAACTTCTTCACCCTTTTTCTTCAATGGTTCCCTTAATAAATTGATAGCGCGAAATATAAAGCTAGGTTCAAGTCAGAAATGATTTATCTCCAAAAATTTGGCCCACTTATTTCACTATCGTAGTTTGGTGGATTTGAAAACGGAGGAACAATGTTGTCTTTGAAAGATCTCATAAAAATCCAATTGATGTGAAGAAATTTATGCTTACAAAGTTTGAAGAAGGCCCTGTTCTTTAGAGCTGCTCTGCTCTGCTCTGTCCTACTCTGCTCTACACTGTTGTGCTCTGCTCTGCTCTACTGAAATCTAATCTACTCTACTTTGCCCTGTTGTGCTCAAATCTACTAAAATCTGCTTTACTCTACTCTACAGTGTGTGGAAGCCTAGCCCTGCTCTGCTCTATTGAAATCTGCTTTGAGCTGCTCTACTCTAATTTGCCCTACCCTGCCTAGAAGCTCAAAAGAACAGGTCTGAAGTCTGGCGTGTGCTAGGAGAAGGAGATACTGTAGCTCATCCCTTGAATTAGCCTAATCAAAGAAAAGAAGCTCTAGTGAGATGACTTGCCCTCTTGTAGGCAGGTTGGCTCTTAACACCGATGGTGCAGCCAAAGGTGCTACTGCGCTAACAGGGGGAGGAGGATTAATTCGTGATTGCATTGGGAAATTACTCTATATTTTTGCAATTAAGTTGGGTGCTTGTACTGCTTTCATGGCTAAGCTGAAAGCAATTGAGTATGCGCTTGAACTTGCAAAAAGGATGGGGGCATCCAAGCTACAAGTTCAGTTGGACAGTCACGCAGTAGTTACAGCACTCACCGGTACTGAGCAGCAATGAGGACAAGGCTACCACATTATCAACAATTGTAAGAGGCTATTGGAGGAAGTGAATTGGCAAGTAGAAGTTCATTATGTGTAACAAGAGGCGAATAAAGCTGCGGACTGGCTAGCAAACCAAGGTGTTGTTTAAAACAACAAAATAGAGTTGATTCAATCCCCGCCTATTGAGTTAGGACGGATTCTGAATGCATGATGACATAGTTGGGGTGGCTTTGCCACGTTTAGTTCCTACTTAGTTTTTTAGTTTATGTTTGTTTTTTCCAAGGTTTAGCCTCTCTTTTTGCACCAAAAAAATAAGGGATTGACAAGGATTTTAAACAATCAACTAATAATATAACTAAATATTTTCGCACCACAACCACCTCCAGCAAGTTCCAACGAACATCAACAAAAGCATTTTTCTTGTCCACCATTAATCAGATAAATATCATATCTCTCAAAAAATTTAGTATCGTATGAGAAACATGATTGGTAAAATTTGGTATCAAGTTAATAATTTTGGTATCAAGTACAAATTTTGGTATCATATGAGAAACATTATTGATAAAATAAAATCTATAGAGGCATTTCGTCAAACACCTTGCAAGCAATCGCAACATCTGCTTCCTTGTGACTTCAAGAACCAAATCAATAAAAGAAACACCTTGAGCATGATAGGATCCAACAAAACCATTGTAACATGCTTGAACTAATGCTTTCTGCTCTTACCTAATTTATACAAATACAATAATCCTATTAATTGAATTGACTACTCGTCAAAAGATTGCGAGCAAATGACCAACAATTACTAGCGGAAACCAAAAGGCCATTAAGAATAAATGCAGTACAATATCAGATCCCCAATTACTTCTTCAAATTCTATGGTTTCATCCATCTTTTACTCCGTACTATTGCATGATTAATTGAATCATAGAATGCTAGATTGAGTTACGAACTTCACCATTTTTCTGTATTTAAAGCTCCCATCAATTCTAATAGCTACTCCGTATCTAATAATGGAGGTCTTGAAAACTTCCTTCTCACTTAATTCTTACACGTTTCTTAAAACATCTGGCGCCCATCCAAAAGCATTCTCGCTGTTAAGCCTAATTGTCCAATAAAACCAAATTATTTCCCTCTCAGCTTTCCCCCTCTAAAATTTCAGTTTCCCTCCATTATTTAATGGAACTTGCTTACTTGGGAAACTTAACTTTTATTTGTGGTGTACAATTTGCTTTTGTACACTATTCCTCTAGCATTTCTCTGTTTTTTTGGCGGTAATAACTAATTATACTAAGGGTTTTTTTATATCTTTATTAATAAATTTAAAAACTAATGGTAACGACTACAGTGTTAGTTGCAATAAAGCCAATAATAGTCCCAAAATTTTTAAAAAAAATGTTTTCAAATTATTATCAAAGTACAAAAGAAATCATAGAATGATAAAAATGATTAACTTTAGGAAAATTTGACATTTGCTACCACTAAAAACACCATGTTTGTGAAGGATTTACATCTTCTTCATGTGCAATTACTAGATATATAAATAGATCAAATTATGGAGATAATTAAGTTCGTACATTTGGGTCATCGTTATATCATATCTAGAGGTACTAACGATCTTTGGGCTTGTAAAATAGGCCAAAGCTCAATTGGACGGATCCTATAAGGTCACACAAATGGCCTAGATTGAGCATGAGAAGACGAGGCCCATGATGGGCCTCATCCCCAAGTGTGGCCGGCCATATGGAGGAATACGGAGGGTTTTGGGCTTCGTGACTTAGTCTAATTATAATAGGATTATAAATAGACTAGGTGCCTAGGGTTTGAATAGAATAATTCGGTGATCAGTTTGATCAAACCCTAATTAGCAAACACGAGACCAACCCCTCTCAAACTCCCTCTCTCTCACGGCTCTCTCCTCCTCCCTCAGCGCCACTGTAGAGGTTTGTGGTGGTCGGTTCAGTCCATTAAAGGTGGTGATCGTGGTTTTCCTCTTTCACTAGACCAACCTAGTATTGGTGGACGGCTCATTCGAATCCCGTGGACTAAGTAGAGGAGCAACTCTTCGGGCTTTATTCTCTCCCTGATTTGCCAATTGACTAGCTTCATGGAATTCACGCTTCAAAGTTATGATTATGTGTCTTGTGTGTTATGCATGCGATCTTGGGATTAAGTGCTTATGAATATGATTCATGTTTTCCGCATATAGTACCTATAAACTCCTACAGTGGTATCAGTTAGCCTCTTGCATGAACACGCTTAATGATAATAATACGAATATTTGAAGTCCATGTTCCTAATTTTATAATCAATTAATAGGGAGAAATTTATTTAATTATGGTTTAATTATTATTTTTAATGTGATTAAACTTTTGGAATTGATTAAATGCGATTTAATTATGCTTAAATAGCCATGAAGAGGACCGAATTTAGCCCTAAACTGTTCAAAAAATTCAAACACCCTAACCCTAGTTTTCGAATTTTCGAAAATTCCAAGCCCTAAAATATGATTTTTGTGCTTGATTTTGATTTAATTCGATTTGTTTTATGTTTCATAATTTTAATCAGGTTGATTTATGCATAAAAATGTTTTGTGTATATCATCAATTTGATTTTAAAAGTTAGAATTAAATTGGGATTAATTTTATGATGAACCCTTATTTTAAAATTGAATGGGGATTTAATTTTAAAATTTGGACTGATTTAATTTAATTTTAACAAATGTTAATTTAATTAAATTAAAAACCAAAAAAAAAATATTTAAGACCGGAAGATGCGGCTGGGTGGCGCAGACACGGCGGCTGCCGACCAGATGACGGTCCAAGAGGGAGGGGAAGGGGAGGGCGGCGGTCCAGGGTGGCTGGGCAGCAGCTGTGCAAGCGTTGCACACCACTGCCGTGGCTGCCACTACTGTTGCTTGATGCTGCCCTTTGCAATGGTGGCTGCGTAAAGTAGCCAACCACCGTGGCTAGCTTCGGCTAGCCTACCACGGTGGCCAGCGAGTGTGGCATGGTTTTTAAAAAAAGAAAACTACTTTTATTTAAAAATATTGCAAGATAATTACGATATATTTTGGGATAAAATTGTTTGATTTGAAATAAAATCTTTTATTTAGGATAAAATCAAATCATTCAAAAGTTGATTTATTTGATATTATCCATATTTAATTTGTTGATTCTGGTGATTATCCATAATTAAAGTGTTTAATATTGGATCAGATTTGTTAGGATATTCTGAGCATATTCCAAAACGATAATAATTGATTTAAATAATGTGATTACCCCATAATTATATTAGGATATAATTGATTTTAAAATTATCTGATTGGCTAGTAATTAGGATAGAATCTCCTAAAGTTGTTAGGATAATCATAAAAGATTAAATATGATTTATCTTTCTAGATTAAAATAAGATTTGATTCTATCTCATGCCTAAATTAAAATATATGATATTTTATAAACGGTCATGAATAATATATGATATTATCTAATTATGATTTAAAATATGAGATATTAGGAAATGTGTTGCCTTAATTATGAACATTTGACGTTGTAGTTTAAACCAGCATGTTGAGTGATTTATTATATGGCATTTTATATAATAATATATGATATTATGTTGCTATATATAGACTGGTATGGCCCATAGATTCTAAATACCACCTACGCATCGTGATGTATATTTGTAATTAAATATGGTCTGCGAACCGTTACGTATTTTTGTAACTTTTATTTAAAGTAAATAGATTAGTTATTTAAATAATTTAGTCCAAAGAAGCCCATAAAGTGAAGGCCCAAAGGAGTAAGGTTGATGGAGATCCATGATGATTCAAGTGAGAGCATTTCATTTCTAGTTTTCTTAGGATTAAGGGGTCATACTATGTCATGTTTTATTGCATTAGTAGATTATGCATGTTAGATTTTTATTTATGTTGATTGATGATGCGCTAGAGTTCACTGAATAATCACAACATAATGAATCTAGGTCCTAGTAATATTGAGATTGCTTTTCCAATTAAAAACCCAATAAACCTTTGATATTTTTGATAGGTCATGCCAAAGCTAGGTGCCATTTTATATCTTGGGAGAGTTAGGGTAAATCAAGCTTTACAATTTTAATTGGTTATGCTCAACAAGATTACCTAAAGAGTTTAGAACCTTGAAGCAAAGGGTAATAATTAATGATGTGATGGTTAATTATTCAACCAAGAGTTACAAGAGTTGTAATCAATAAAGAGTTTACTCACTTTGAAAATGTAATGGTTGATAGTAGGGCCAAAGTGTGGTCAATTATTGCACTAATAAAGGGTCTTGGAATCACTTAAAATTCAATTGGGGTCATTTAATATTGAATAAAGTGTGTTAAAGTTACCAATTTAATTCGTTTATGGTACTTTAATTTTAATTAAACATAATTATTAAATTTTTCCTTATTTTGACATAGATGGGTAGCCGTAACAATGACAACAACATTTACAATCTACGACCATTCCTTGAGAAGGATAGGTTGACAGGAGAAAACTTTTCCACTTGGGAAAGGATGCTAAGGCTTGTTCTGAAATCTGAAGGTAGAGAGGATGTCATTGACACCCCATTGCCAGGAACTTTGGGAGAGGATGCTACTGCGGTAGAGGTCCGTAAGCGCAAGGAAGCAAGACAGGGCTGTGCCTATCACTTGCTTAATGGTTGCTACTATGGAGCCTAGTCTTTAAAAGTGTTTTGAGGACCAGGATGCATATACTATCATGCAAGAACTCAAAGTTTTGTTTAAGAAACAGGCTAGAGTTGAGAGGTACGGGCTCTATCGAGAGATTCTAGATTGCAAGATGGAGAAGGGTACCACAGTTCATGATCATGTTTTCAAATGATTGGCCTTATTCAAAATGTAGTCCAAATGTAAAAATAAAATGATTGAGTTTATTATGAAGATGGACTATATTTGGATTGAATACTTATTAACCCAAAAATTAAACCTTGTATTATTTAAATCCCATAATAAAAATAATTTGACCCAAAATTATATTTTACAAATAAATAAATAATTTATAAAATACATTAAAAACACGGGGTATTACATTCCACAACAACAATAATTCCCAAGGTAACAATCGTCAAGGAGGACGAAATTTCAATGGAGGAGCTGGGAACTCTTACCAAGGGAATAACAAGGATGGAAGCCGTTATTTTTGCAGAAGGTGCAAGAACCACCCTGGGAAAGATTGTGATGACAATCTAGTTACTTGTCGTGCTTGCAATAAGCTGGGACATAGGGAATATGAATGTTTCTCCAAGGATCCTAATCGAAATAAGTGAATAATAATTCAGGAGGGTCTCAAAGGAACTTTCAAGAGAACAACAACTATCCTGGGAATAAAGGAGGGCAGTAGAGTGGAGCAAAGGGGAACAACAATAATAATGGAAACAACCGAGTGAAGGCAGGAGCTGCAGGGAAGTTGAATGTAATGAGTAGGCATGAGGCTAATTCCACGCAGGATGTCATCAATGGTACCTTTTTAATTAATTCTATTCTTGTAAAAGTTTTGTTTGATTCTGGTGCAACTTTTTCTTTTATTTCTAGCTATTGTTTCGAAACTATCAAACTGTTTGAAAACAGTATATGTAGTAGACTTGCCTATAGTTATTCCTACGGGTGGGGTAGTGAGATGTACCAAAACCTAAAAGGATGTACCTTAAGAGATCGAGGGGAAAGTATTTCCATCTAACCTCATCAAGTTTGGGTTGAATGACTTTGATATTATTCTTGGAATGGATTGGTTAAGCATGTTCAATGCAGAAATCAGTTGTTGGTCACAGAAAGTAAAGATGAGTACGAGTGAAAATGAGTTGGTAACTTATTAGATGCATGGTGAGACCAAGTGCCCAAGGATCATATCTGTATTAAAGTTGGAAAAGTACATTAGGAAAGGACATCTAGTGTATTTTTGCAATGTGAGGAACACGGAACATGAGGAGAAAACTAAACCTGAGGATGTAGAAGTGGTGAATGAATTCCTGGATGTATTTTTAGAGGAGATCCCTGGAATGCCACCTAAGAGGGCTATTGATTTCACAATAGAATTAGTCCCAGGGATAACACCAATTTCTAAGGTACCATATCGAATGGCACCTGCAGAAATAAGTGAGTTGAAGGAGCATTTGTAGGACATATTGGAAAGGGATATATTAGACCAAGTGCATCGCCTTGGGGAGCGCCAATCTTGTTTGTTAAAAAGAATGATGGAAGTATGAGGCTATGTATTGATTATAGGGAATTGAACAAGGTAACCATAAAGAACAAGTATCCCTTGCCAAGGATTGATGATCTGTTTGACCAGTTGAGAGGTGTAACAATATTTTCTAAGATTGACTTAAGGTCTGGTTATCATCAATTGAGGATTGCGAATGAGGATATTCCCAAGATTGCATTTAGAACAAGATATGGACACTATGAATTTATGGTTATGCCATTTGGATTGACAAATGCTCCAGTCTTTATTGATTTGATGAATAGGGTGTTCCACCCATTTATGGACATGTTTGTGGTAGTATTCATAGATGATATCTTGGTGTATTAAAAAAGAAAGGAGGAGCATGTAGAACACCTAAGGGCGATTATGCAAACATTATGAGAAAACCAACGTTATGTAAAGTTCTCCAAATGTGAATTCTGGTTGGAGAAAGTAGCATTTCCTAGGACATTTTGTGTCCAAGAATAGAGTAGAAGTAGATCCAGTAAAGATAGATGCAGTGAAAAGTTGGCCTACGCCAAAAACTGTGTCTGGTGTTAGGAGTTTCTTAGGTTTAGCAGGGTATTATAGGCGATTCGTGAAGGATCTCTCAAAGATTGCTAAACCTATGACCACTCTTATGAAGAAAGGCAAAAAGTTCGAATGGGATGACAAGTGTGAGGAAGCGTTCCAACTTTTGAAACAAAAGTTAATTACAGCACCAGTGCTTACACTGCCAGATGATAGTGCGATCTACGATGTATATAGTGACGCATCAAAGAATGGCTTGGGATGTGTACTTATGAAAAATGGAAAAGTGATTGTGTATGCATCAAGGCAATTAAAGACTCATGAAGTGAATTACCCAACTCATGACTTAGAATTAGCTGCAATCATTTTTGCACTAAAGGTTTGAAGGCATTACTTGTATGGAGTGAAATGAAGAATTTATACAGACCATAAAAGTTTAAAATACATTTTCCCTCAAAGGGATTTAAACTCACGCCAAAGGAGATGGTTGGAATATACGACGGATTATGACATAGACATACAATATCATGAAGGGAAAGCAAATATAGTTGCGGATGCTTTAAGTAGTAAAACCAGTCATGGGATGAACACCTTGATAGTGGCTGATGAGTTATGTAGATAAATGAGGAAAACGAACCTAGAAGTTGTAGAATGGGGAATGCCAACAAGCATACTTGCGAACTTAAGCATCCAACCATCAATATTTGATGAGATAAGGGCAAATCAAGCAGGGGATGTGAAGTTGGATATGGTTCGCGAGAAGATAAAACAAGGAAAAACTACAGATTTCAAAATCCATGAAGATGGGAGTTTAAGGTACAAAAGTCGTTGGTGTGTACCTGTAGGGATTTATTTCAAGCATCCCACACTTGAGCCCCACTGTGATCATACACTTAAGTATGGTGGCGTCCAAAGGGAAGGAAGCTAGAGCAAAAGAGTCACCCAACAAGTTTTAGGAACTTGTAAACCGTTCACAGGGTAAAGGTTACACCCCTTCACGATCCATGAGATCGCTAACTCCATAGTGGTCCTGAACCATGACTGGATATTCAGAAATGAAGGTACAAATCCAACCTAAAAGAGATTGAACCTGCCCTAAATAGGCCTCTACTTTATTCTTCACATATTCATGTGCGCTTTCTGACTAACATACAATCAATAGGTTAACCCTAAAACCTGTTTAAGCTATGTTGGTTGAATATTAATGCACAAACAAATCTATTACTAGCGATCACTTGAATTAAAATCACATTAGCCTAAAATAAAATTATTAATTATTTTATTAAGCGTGATTGCAAGTACAAATTACCTTTAAACATGCAAGAGAGGGCGTGATCAAGCAATAACAATAATAACATCAACATAATAGAATAATAATCATCATCATAATAAACTCAATCTCAAAGCATAATAATAGCAAGATCCTACTAGTAGAAAAAATGCTATTTGTAACGCCCTATTAGTAACTGGCGTATGTTATGCTAGTTACGAAAGTATCAATAGTACCGACTAAGATAATGGCAGTTACAAATTTCATGACATTAGTAACCGGCGTAGTAAATGTTAATTACTAATATGTGTTTTATCATTGTTTGAAGTTTTATTAGTAACTGACTAAATAAATATCAGTTACAAATATTAAGTCAAAGAAACTTTGACTAAAAAGTTTATAACTAGCTTACAAACGTTAGTTACAAATATTAAGTTAAAGAAAATTTGACTAAAGCATTTGTAACTAGCTTACAAACGCTAATTACAAATATTTAGTCAAAGAAATTTTGACCAAAAAGTTTGTAACTAGCTTATAAACACCAGTTACAAATATTAAGTTACTAATTCCTATTAATTTTATTTAATTTTCATTTAATTTTTGTTGAAGTTAGAGGAAAAAATTCTCGCTGAAACTTTTTATCTTTTTACTTTTGCTCCAACTTCTCGCGCGATTGGTGAAAACTCCTTCTTCCTCCTACAATTTCTCCTTCGCTCCAACTTGCTCCATTCAGTATTGTTTTGGTTTTTCAAATTAGGGTTCTTGTAATTTTCTCTTTCCTAATTCAATAATAGCCCTAAAATTCGAATTAAATTTTGTTGTTGATTAGTTACCTGAGTAATTTCGATTTTGTTCTTGCAAAGTTCTCGTCCATAACGACGAACGTCTTCCTCCTCAGCTTCTCCAATGATTTTCTATCAGAAATTTTTTGGTGATTTTCGAATTTGGGTTCAGCAATAGTGCTTCTATTGAGGTTTAAAGGTATGTGATTTTCAAATTAGGGTTCTTATAATTATCCCTTTTCTTAATTCAATAATAGCCCTAAAAATCGAATTGAATTTTGTTAGTTGATTAATTTCACATCAAATTGACAATGTGACATTCCTTCTTTTCGCCCTTCAAAACCAATAAAGCCCAAATTTATTAAACAAATGGAGTAGGAGTTAAATTTAATTATATAATTTGGAATTTTACTTTGATATTGCACCATTAGAATTTGGTGAAGTTTATGACGATTTAAAACATCTTTTCAATTTGTCTTGGTACTTTTTGTTGGTTTGTTAGTTTAATTTTCATTTTTTTTTCCGTTGGATCAATGGTTTGATGGATAAGGCTGAATGTAACTCTTGAGATGTATAGGGATAGGGATAATTATATGCTTGTTCTGGTATCTAATGCATTTTTAGTTCAAAATATGCTATAATCTGGATTACAAAGTTACTAAAGATGATCATTTTTCTTTATGTTCCTGATCGAATTAATGTGCATGCCTACTTGGATGTGTAATTATGCAATCGTGGAATGATTATCTATGTCTGTCGTTGTGTTTAATACTGCATATTACTGATGATCTGTTTTTTATTTGGAATTTGATACTGATGAGTAATTAGGTTTTGATGATTATAAACTAATGATGATTATCTATCTAACATGTTTGTTTAGTTGTGCATAGAAAGAACAAGTTATGCTTGGAACAGGGTACAAGGAACCTAGGTAATGACAGGTATATATGTAAGGAACTTGAGTAATATATGATAAGCAATATAAGGAACAAGCGCAATAATGAGAGATGGTTGATGAGCATGATGATGGCGAAGGATTCATGAAGGTAACTATGTAAATAGATGTTTACATATGTTAGCTTCACGAGGTAAGTATCCTATGCATATAAAGGTCATGTATGCGTAGGAGTCTTTTAATTTAGTTTAGTTTTCTTTATTGTTTTTATAAATGAAAAAACTAACCTTCTGTTTTACTTTGTTATCCTCAGAAGTTTGCTCAGTTTGTCATTATCAAAAAAGGGCAACTTGTTGACCCTTATGAGGTTTTGATGATGATAGTTATGATTGAGCAAACTTCCATTTAATAAGGATTTTCTAGTGTTGTGATGTTTGCAGGTTTAGTAAACTCTGGGACAGAGGAACTTTAGAAGATCCATGAGGATACAAGTAAAGTTAGAAGAAGAGTTCCAGAAATGGAACTTCAAGGTGTTCCCTGACAGGATCATATCAAGGGTTGTAATGACCTGTATCCGGTGTAATGCTGGGGCAATGGTGTGTCCTGACAGGAACATATCAACGGGTTGTAATGACCTGGTTCCGGTGTAATGCTGGGGCCAAACCTGAGATCCAGAATACATCAAGACTACAGAATTCCAGAATAAGAATCTCAGAAAAGCAACATGAAGACGGAGAAATAGAAGTATATTGCTCTAGGATTCATGTAAGTATGTTGGACATAAAAGTCGGTCTGGAACAAGTTTATATAGAACCAAGGTGAACTCCAGACAGTCAATGAAATTAGAGTTATTGACTTGTCAGGAACTCAGAGACTGTCAGAAGTTCCGAACCTAATAGGAACTTAAGTATGCACATCTTTAAAAGTCGGTTTTAATGATATATATTTATCTAATACGTGCATATCTTTTAGGGATTTGGTTTTATTGAATAAAGATATTTATTTTCAAATAAATTCCTTTTGGAAAAAGATAAGTTAGTTTAAAAAGTATTTTTAAACAAAAAGATAAGTTTTGAATAAAATCTGATTTTATGTTAATTATATCTTTATTATTAATGACAGATTTTATTCTTAACAAAAAGATATATTTTCGAAAAACTTATTTTTAGAAAATATCTTTTAAACTTATCTTTTCATAAAACCTATCTTTTTCAAGGTGAAATGAATAATTCGAGTGTACTATAAATATGCTCATATGTATTCGTTCAAAGTTGAGGTTGATGAAGTGGAGTGGTCGTGCTTAATGGTTTTATCCTTCACCACGAAGCTAAGTCAGTCCTCCTGGTCAAAGTTCCTATCAGGTTTTGGTTACAGTTCGTCCAGTGAGTTCCAGACAGATCTCGAGTGTCCAACATATTAGTTTTATCTCTTTATTAATATATATGTATTTAGAGTTATTCAATGAGATCTTGTAATGGGAAAAAAGGTTTGAGTATTTTGGGTATTGGGGTGTGATGAGTTTGAATTCTCTAAAATTCGAGTGGTAGTGAGTCACCCCGAGTGTGTCTTGGGTTGCAAAGTGGGAAAAAGAAACCTGAGTGTGTCTTAGGTCGAGAAAGGAACTTGAGTGTGTCTTGGGTCGAAAAAGGTGACTGAGTGTGTCTTAGGTCTGGTAGGATAGGTTCTTATCAATTAGCAAGTGTCCGTGGAGGAACTTGCGAAACAAAGGTCTGTGTAATAGGTTGTACTAGGAGAGTTGCCTATTATAGTGGAATTTGTTTATAAGTCCCAATAGGGCCAAAGTTTTACTTCCAGCTAGGCACTGGATGGTTTCCTCGTAAAATTGCTGTGTGCTTTAAGTTCCTTTTGCGTTTTGCTTCCGCTTAAGTTCCGCGATTGGAACCTACTACTATTCACCCCCCCTCGTAGTAGTTCATCTAAACTAACAGATACCAAAATGCTTTCTGCATGCTACGGTATGTTCATATACAAAGGCTACTAAATGCTAATGTGGGCTAGTCATTCATAATTAATTTATTGCGAAAACATATTAGAACTAACACTTGTGGAATTGTAATATAGTGACAATTACTTGACAAATGATGATGTAAAATCAAAGACGAGAATCAAACCAAGGAAGATATATAATGAAATGTTGTAGTCCCTACTATTCTGTAAATTTGAGTAATCACTAGTAAATTGGACTAATTGACTTAAGAATTGATTGGAAATGGCTTCCTGATCACAAGTGTAATCCTGTGTGTATAGTTTGTCTAGGTCGTTGTTACATTCTCAGGTTGCATTGGGCAAGAGCCTCTTCGGGGGTATATTGGATTAATGATGATGCTGATATTGATGTTAATGTTGCAGCGTTTTATTCTAGAAAATTCGAAGTAAATTTGAGGTAATATATGTTGTGGCCTCTCCTTTTCTTGGTTGTTGAAGTTTCTTTTAAGTTTTCACGTGAAACTCTTGCTAGTCCAATAGCATATTGTAGCAGTTTCAATTCGCCGGCGGTGTGGCTATGAATTGCAAGTAAATGATGCTCAACCTTCCCCATCTTCCTCAACGGAGCTAAGTCCTCGTTTGTTAGAGGTAAACCTTCCAATTGACTTATAATTTATATGCTGATTTTTTTTTTAATTTAACTTAAGATATGCACAGAGATTCAAACATACATGAATTTGCTGCATAAGAAGTTTTTTCCTCCGTAATTCATAGAGTTTGTGTAGGGTGAATAAGTTAGAATCTCAATATCTTCCTTTAGTTTTTAACTTTTATATTGATAGATTGACATGAGCTGAATTTCATAACTGAATTCAGAAATGAAAATCAGAACCCAATTTTCGAACTAAATTCGGAACTGAATTTCAGAACTGAAATCAGAAATGAAAATCAAATTAGCGATTCCTTACCAAGGATAAGAACAGGTGTCGTTTCATAAATAATTGATGTTACAGGTTCTAATACATCTCGCATTACAGCCATCTGCATATGCATTCAGAAATGTTTTATGTCACAAAAGAATTTTACCTGATGATATTATATCCTAGATGGTCAGCAATTCACCATATTCACAATTTGCTTACTTGTGACCAAAAAAAGAAGGGGAAAAAAATGCTTGATAGCTCACTATGAAGTGTGCACCTAGAAGTATCTTTTATATAACAATAGCTAACACTTCTAGATTTTGATATTTTATTGCGTTCATAACCCCTTAAAGTTATTGATCAGTCGCACTTGTTCTCAGTGGATCAGTTTGCTCGATTGACTTCAGAAGGCTCGTTCTCCTTCGTTACGAGGTGTTTTAGGTGATTCTTTTTTTTGAATTTAGGTGAAATTTTGTCTACTTTCTGCCTGAAAAATTTCAGAATTTTTCGAGTTCTTTTGCTATTAAACTGGACTGTTTTCCGCAACTGTGTCAGTTTTAGTCCGAGTTAATAGTTATTGCTGTTTGTGTGTGATTTTGTTCCAAGTTGTGCTGCGATTTTTACTTTGTTTTGTGCGCATATTGTGTGTTTAAATCATGGTAGACGAGGCTATATTCAATTCATGAATAGACTACACATTATATTCAATTTAATGGAAGTTTGATTTTAATTACTTGCTAGTGCAAACTCGGGTTTCATAGTAAACCAGGATTAAGAACATCTACTTTTGAGAGGTACCCTTATTTTATTGCTTTCATTTCGTCATTATCGAGTGGGATTGATACCGATGTCTGTAGAAGGAGAGAAGGTTGATGTTAGGTGGCCTAATTGGTTTGCTGCAGTTGTAGGAGAGGCTGTCAAAAGGTGGGTGTCGTGGTGGGTTGTTTCCTACTTTCCTTTGAGAAGATGAATAAGGTATATATGGTTCAATGTATCCCTTGTAATTATTGATTTGTTTTGAAAGAGTTTGGTATTTGAGATTAGATAGTGTTGATTGTTTAAATTGTTAGAAAATATTTAGTTTTTGATTAGATAAATGCATTGTCTTATAGGTGTCATGGAGTATGTGGACCGGAGGTAGAAGTTTTGTCTTGGTTAGAGGTAATGTCACTTGTAATATGGTTCCTATTTTCTATATAGTTGGGAATTCTTATTGGGTTACTTGTTTAGATTCTACATGATTTGTATAAACCGGGAAGGTATAATTTGTATAAATCGGGAACTGACCATAAAACTATGTAAAATTGTTCTTGTCTATGGCTTGAGTTTTGGCATCCTAAATTATAAGGGTCTAACACACATACTAAGTCTAGTGCATTTCTAACATCTTAGTTTTATGTTCATGGTAAGTTATTCCTTCTTTGTTGGATAAGACATTGTTTGACCAATCAAAAAGAAAGGGAAATTTTTTGTGTGTGAATCTAGATTAGTTATTGAGCCTTTGTCATTTCAATGCATTACAAACCTGATTTTTCTTTTCATTTTCTACCTGAATTCTATATGCTATGTGTATTTAATTGCTTAAAAATTGACTAATTTTCTCGTCATTGCTCATAAGTTAATCTTTCCTTCATTTTGTCGAGTACTATGATTAGGACTTGTTATCTAATTATCTTATACTAATTTGAGGTGAAAGTCTAGTTATGTCCTGCAGTTTTATTGCTTGTTGCTAAACTCTAGTGATGTCCTTCATATCTTGCCCTTATTCACCGAACCAAATTTCTTTAACTCGGTCTTGAGCTATACGGTCACAAAATACGAACAAACTCTAATATCTTCGTAGTGGTTAATAAGCTCGGGAATTATCATAAACATGCAAATTCCTGCAAAATAATACCAACTCTACAAAAACACTAGAAGACGCATATTAGCAATAAAAATAGCTCCGTAGAGCTCAAATAAGCATAAATTGACCGTGGGACAGGGAATAAAAATACATATAAAATAGATTCATCAACTAGACGCTTTTCATAAATAGAGTAAGAAAAGAAATATTTTCGAAAATAAAAAGAAGTATTTTTATTAAAATGTCCGCATCACAAGACTTTCCACATTTCACCTTGTTCGATAATCAACGATGTGAAAGATATTCATCACCGGGTTTGGTTTTTGGGGAGACACAATCAGGTGTCTACAGTACCACAGAAATGTGAGGAAGTTAAAAGGAAACTAATGGAAGAAGGTCAAGATACACCATACTCAGTGCACCTAGGAGGGGACAAGATATATAAGGATTTGAAAAAGGTGTATTAGTGGCCTAGAATGAAGAATGAGGTTGCGGAATTTGTAGCAAAATGTTTGACTTGTCAAAAGGTGAAGATAGAGCACAAGAGATACAAGGAACTGTGCAATCATTGGAAATTCCTGGATGAAAGTAGGATTGTATCTCAATGGACTTTGTGACTTGCCTCCTAAAGTCAAAGAGTGGAAATGACACCATTTGGGTAGTGGTGGATAGACTTACGAAATCTGCAGTGTTCATACCAATGAAGGAGACTTGGAAGATTGAGCAACTTACAAAAGATTACATAAAAAATGTTGTGAGGTTACATGGAGTTCCAAAGGATATTGTGTCTAATAGAGATTTCAGGTTTCTTTTGAAATTCTGGAAAAGTGTACAGGAAAACTTTTGTACAACACTTAAGATGAGTACAGCGTTTCACCCTGCCATAGATGGACAAACTAAAAGAACCATTCAAACCTTAGAGGATATGTTGAGAGCTTGTGTTATAGACTTCCAAGGGGGATGGGAAGATAGCTTGGACTTGATTGAATTTTCCTATAATAATAGTTACCATGCAAGCATAGGCATGGCTCTGCTTGAGGCTTTATATGGAAGAAAGTGTCGTTGCCCAATTTGCTGGAATGACATAAATGAAACAATAATCTTAGGGCCTCAAATGATTGAGGATACAATAAAGCAAGTAAGGGAGATTCAAGCAAAAATTCAAGTAGCTCAAGACCGTCAAAAGAGCTATGCGGATTTGAAGCGTAGAGAAGAAGATTTGAGGTTGGTGACAAAGTGTTGTTAAAAGTGTCACCAATGAAAGGAGTGATAAGATTTGGAAAGAAAGGAAAGCTTAGTCTAAAGTATATTGCATCGTCGAGCACACGTCTCTGGAGTAACCAATTTTTGTTGTTGTATTTGTTGTGACAACATCCACAGTGCTTCGTGAACTCTATATGAAGGTAACAGTGTCTCGCTATCTTCATCTGTTTGTGACAATCTTCCACGATACCTCGAGAAAATCGTCGAAGGTGACTGTACATCGTCATCTCTAGTTTTGTTGATGCTTTGTTTTGTTTGAATGTGTGCTTTAGGGGTGGTGACAATCCTTTTTTTCTTTAGGAACAGTTTCCAACACAACTCTTGAATGATGAGCGACAATCTGGTTTAGGGAAAGTTGTCAATGTCGCGTACCATGTTGTCACGATGAAATGACAATCTGTATCTCGGAAAATTTGCCAAAATCCAATTTGGGAAAAGTTTCCAATGCTTCGTAACAATCTGTCATAAGAACTTTACTACAATCGACAATCCATGCCTTGGAACGTAACTCTTGAAAGCAATCCATCTTGGAATTTTGCCAATGTTATGCGACAATCCTTTTAGGAGAATATTGCCACAATTGACAATCCGCGTCTTGGAACATTTGCAAAAAAGAGTTGACTGACAATCCGTCTCGGGAAAATTTGCCACTACTGAAATGAATGACAATCCACGTTGGGGAACCTTTGCCGAAATGTTAAGATGAATAGAGACCTACGACAATACTTTGGGAAATTTTGCCATAGGGAACTTGGTGTATGACAATCCAATCTCGGAAATATTGCCAAGGATTTGATGACAATCCGAACTTTGGAAAAATTTGCCAAACGGAGGAGGAGCACGAAAATCTATGCTTGGAAACATTGCCAGTTTGAGATGACAATCCAATCTTGGAAAAATTGTCAAAGATTTGATGAATGTGTGACAATTCGAACTTGGAAAAAGCTTGCCAAATAGAGAAGGATCACGACAATCCATACTTGGAAACATTACCAAAGGTGACAATCCAATCTTGGAAAATTTGTCGTTTAAGAATTATGCTCGACAATCCACTCTTGGAAACATTGTTAGTTTGAGGTGACAATCCAATGTTGGAAAAATTGTCGTTTGAAGAAGATGTTCTTAAGCCCTGCAAAAGAGATCAAATTTTGCCAAAGGACCTTGACAATTGAGGTTGACTCAAGTTTCAGTGTTTACTCGACTCATTGTGTAAGACTTAATGTTTTTTGCTCGACTCGATGTGTAACTCGACGTACTCAAAGTGTACATGACTCGTGTTTGTAGACTTAACATGATGTGATGACACGACATGAATCAATGTGTATATGACTCGTTTGTGCATTGTATTGTGCTCGTGCGACTCAAAAATGCAGAAAAAGCAAAAAGCAAAAATTTCCCGTCATTTTTGTGAAGGGTACCGACTTTCTCCCGAAAAAGAAAGACGTGAAAGGAAGAAGTGAAGTGTATTTGATGGTGCATGTCGAATGAGCTCGATCAAATGTATGCATTAACGTTGTATCTCATGGTGCAAGGATTGTAGCATCCTAGACTATCTCGTTTGTTGACTCGATGATGAAAGTATTTAGGTAACTTAGGCACGGAGGCTAAGCACTTCATACTTTGCGATGCAATGATGATTACATATGATGAGTGATTTTGATATGATAAGGCATGCTTCAACGTTGTGTTAAGATTTCATGACGAAGAGTTCCTAAGAGAAGGATTATTTGTTCATGTATCCGTGATGTGTGTGAAAGTGATACTAAAGTTAGGCAGCAAAGGCTAACGGTTTGGAAAAGTATTTTGAAAAGAGTCAAATAGTGGTGACTCTTAGGCTAGGTAAGCTAATGATGTAGGGATCAAGCCCCCAAGTCTAGCTCTAAGTGGATAGGGATGAACATTGGAGATCCCTTGATATGATCATGTATGAATGTGAATGTGAATGAATGCATTTTTATTACGGCCGCACCCCAATATGAGGTTGCCTACGTATCTGTTAGGAATTAGGCCGAACGTAGCTCTATCCGAACCTCGCACTAGTGTGTGTATACCTCAAATAGGTCTTCTAAGGGTTGTCACGTGGTTAGGCTAAAGGTTGAAGAAGAAGGAGATAAAGACTCAAGACCCTAAATAAGCCCCCAAGGTGTGCAACCTTGCATTTGAATCTTTGCATTTGTATGCTTGAGATTTCTCACTTTTGAACTCTCTTTTGTTTATATTTTTGCTCTCTTTTTTTGCTTCATCATTTTTTTATTTTGATAAGTGTGGGCAATCCCGATCATGCGGTCTATCGCTCACTCAACATTCATGTTTCTCGGGAACGGTACCGAGCACTCGATAAGAGACGCAATCTGAGACGTGTTCATATCAAAGACATGTTCATATCAATGACATTGGAACACTTGCCCTTTTACACACTTTATTATTTTTTGCTTTTTTGAATTTTTGAGATCTAGGTAAAATCACTCAAGCTTTTGTATTTAGAATTTGCATAAGTTGCACACTATCTCATCCCAAGGTTAGGCATATGTGGGTTGAAAAAAGAAAGGTCTATCGTTAGACAAGGCTCAAAGTGGTTTACCAAGAAAGGATTTATATTTTTAAAGGGTGAAAGTGATATGATATGGCTATAAGGGTGCCTCGAATCACTAGTATACCTTATGCTTAGTCCGGCATGAATTTTTTTTTTTTTTTTTTTTTTTTTTTTTTTTTTTTTTTTTTTTGGGAAATGCAATGTGATGATCATATGCAAAGAAATAAATGCTCAATTTATTAAAATGGAAAAGGATAAAATCTATGGAATAAATCTAAGAAAATTAAAAGGTGCCTATGTTAGACTTTATTGGGGAAAGGAAGAATAAAAAACATAGAAAAAGAGGTCACGAAATCTTATCGTTGAAATCTGCCTTGTGTCTTCTGATTATCATCACTTAGTCTTCTTGCCAACTAGAGGCAACGGAATCTTGTTTGCATGTATGAGATCTTGAATGAGATTTTGAAATCTGTAACATTCATCCGTGGTATGACCATTTCCCCAATGGTACTTGCAATAAGAGTTGGGATTCCATCTCGAAGATCGCTTTTCTGGCGTTGGATCTTCAGTAGGGCCGATAGGTTTGATTAATCCTCGATCATAGAGACGATTGAAAGCAACATCATAGGTCATTCCAATGGGTGTGGATTCTCTCTTAGGTTGCTTTTTAGGTCTTTGATTATCTATGACTAAGACCTCATTAAGATCAAAGTTACTAACATTATTACTAGAATAGGTGTTTTCGGAAGAAGAAGGATTGTCGTTCTTCTTTCCTTTCCAGCCACTGTTGTTACTATTGTTAGTAGCTTTTTGTTTTGCAAGGTCATCTTCAATGTCAATGCCTATGTTATAGATGGCCTGGAAAGTATTCAAGTTGTGTTGGTATTTCAAATGCTTTGAACACTTCTCTTGGAGGTTCTTGTTGAACATCCTTACAGACTCCTTTTCAGTAGGGACCTTGACCATCTTAGCGGAAGTTTCCCTCCACTTGTTGAAAAAAGAAGTAAATCCTTCATTTTCTTTTTGTCTTAACATCTCGAGTTCTCTATGGTCAGTCTCAACTTGAATGTTGCACTTGTATCTATCAATGAAAGCGTTTATGATAAAGTCCCAAGAAGAGATCTTCTCCTTATCTAGGGAGAAGAAACATTGTTGACAAACGGTTTCTAAAGATAATGATAACAACAAATGGAAAACTTTCTTATCAATTCCCTTAATGTTCATTATTGTCTCAAAAGCTCTTAAGTGGAAGTAGGGGTTGTCAGTTGGCTTGAATCTTGGGATGTCATTGGCATTGAATTTTTGTGGAAGAAATTCCTTGTCCACCGAGACCCCTTGTGAGCTAATCCCCTGGAACTTATAGTCACTGGAGAGTTTGTTCAAGCTTTCTTCCATTCGCTCCATCTATTGTTGTTTCGCAGGGTCATTGACTTGAAGATCAATAGTCTTCATCATCTCAGTTAAATTAGCAAGGTTTTGCCTAAGTTCATTGACTTCTTCCTGAGTTGCCATTTTCTTCTTAGCTTTTCTCTTTTGTCGAATCGGTTTATCAAATAGTAGTACTTGAATGAAAGTGTTGTCCTTGATTAAACGCCCTTCCTTCCTTGACCAAGTGCTGTGGAAAGGGAAGTCATGGATACTTATTGTTAATTATTTGACTCAAACTCGATTCAACATGCATAGATGGGAAGAGATCATGGAAGAATGGGGGGAATGACATGTATGGAGAAAGCATGTGGAGCTTGGAAAGATGATGTAGATAGAGAGATATGGAAAAAATAGGAATAGAGTGGACCCCCAACTCAAACGACAAAAAGAGCGACTCATGCATGAACCTAAGACATGGTCATGGTGTGAAAAGAGTATGTACAAAGTGTGTGAATACTTGTGAGTGTAAGTGATATGTTAAGACTTCACGTGTGTGCACTAAACTGGACATGTTGTAGTATTTTAGTCATAACTTTTGATCCGTGACTCCGAATTGAATGAAAACAACGCCAAATGAAGATAACACTCGGGACTACAGATCCATAGGTTGTACAACTCATAACTTTTCCTAGATTTTCGGCTATGACCAAAACACGTTGACGCTTGTGCAGTATACGGGAATAAAAATCCGGGTTGACTCAAATGAACCATGACTCGATTTTAGACATATTTATTGGTTCAAATTAATTAATCAATTAATTAAGCAAATTCCTTTAATCTTTGTTTAGTTTATTTATAATCACAAGTGGTTAGTTTAATCACATATAAATATGCACAAGTAAATAATGCACAAGTAGTCAAATAGTCACAACATGATGCAATGAGTTTGCAACCTAACCATGGCTCTAGTTCTCTAAAGTTCAAGGATAAGGGCAGTCAAAAGAGGGTCTATGGTTATGAGTCCAGATGCATCGCGCGGAAGCCTTACCTTTAGAAGAGTTGGCGCGTATGGATGGGACCCCACAAGTTAAACTTGTTTCCATGGTTTGGTGAATTCACAAACTCATAAGTACCCTTCGTTGCAATGAGCGTTTGATTGGGTAGATGGAGCGTGAATGCCCAAAGGGTTATAGCCATATGTAAAACACATATGGGTTCAGAAAAGAGGGGTATTTCCCGAATTTCCTACGTGTAAAAAGCCTATGTTTTTTACGCATTACGGATGGTCTATCCAATGCGGACCTTTTTATGCTTATGCCAATAATGTCAATCAAAATTACGCACATGAATACTTAGAACTTTTCGAGTCTCATCCACTCATTCTAAATTATTGCCAAAATAAATTTTAAAAATTAAAATAGAAATCCTCTCCAATGGAGTCGCTAAAAACTGTAGGGAATTATTTCAAGCATCCCACACTTGAGCCCCACTGTGATCATACACTTAAGTATGGTGGCGTCCAAAGGGAAGGAAGCTAGAGCAAAAGAGTCGCCAACAAGTTTTAGGAACTTGTAAACCGTTCACAGGATGAAGGTTATACCCCTTCACGATCCATGATATCGCTAACTCCATAGTGGTCCTGAATCATGACTGGATATTCGGGGATGAAGGTAGGTACAAATCCAACCTAAAAGAGATTGAACATGCCCTGAATAGGCCTCTACTTTATTTTTCTCATATTCATGTGCGCTTTCGGACTAACATACAATCAATAGGTTAACCCTAAAACCTATTTAATCTATGTTGGTTGAATAAATGCACAAACAAATCTAATATTGGCGATCACTTGAATTAAAATCACATTAGCCTAAAATAAAATTATTAATTATCTTATTATGCAGGATTGCAAGTAAAAATTACCTTTAAACCTGTAAGAGTGAGCGTGATCAAGCAATAACAATAATAACATCAACATAATAATAATAATCATCATCATCATAATTCCTTAATGATTGCGGTATTGTGTTTATAAAAAGGCTAGGCTTAGAAAGAGGGAGAAAGAACAAGCTATTGCTTAAGAGAGAGAAGAGAATTAGATGATTGTTAATGATTGTTGGTCCATTAAAAACGGTGAATATCGACCCTATTTATAGAAGAAAAGTCCCGAAACGATAAAAAAGAGTCAAAATTTGAATTGGATTAAAACTGGAACCATCGCGGTGCGACAGAGTCCATCGCGGCGCGATGAGATAGTTTTTTTGCAGATTTTGTTTTTAACATATCTTTTGATCCAGAAGTCGATATAAGTCGTATAATATGTTGTTGGAAAGATCTTGAAGTATTCTTTTAGTTTTGAATAGAGTTTCGTATTTCTTTCATATCTTTTTCGTTATAGCTCGGAATTAATATTATAATATATCATTGGAAAGATAATTTCAATAGATATCCAAAAATCTAAGATTTGGATAAAAATTATGAGGCACGAAAATAATATCTGATCATCTTTGAACGTCTTTCATTTCGATTAGAATTAGGACTTAAAAAAGGAAAGTTTTATTCAATTTCAAACTCTTTGATATTTATCTTTCAAAAAAGGATAATTAAGATCTTTTAGAAACTTATAAAAGCTTCTAATTAATTCTAATTAGTTTTAGGAATGGGATTAAACCTTTGGACCCTCCACATGATCATTGTGTCGTAGGTAAAATCCGGTTTAGGCCCATTTTAGTATTTTGGCCATAGCTTCCTCATTATTCATTGGAATTGAGCTTATAATATATTGTTGGAAAGTTCTTTTCAAGCCTTATCGAACTACACAATTATTGGACCCATATTATGGACCAAACTAAACTGGACTGGACGTTTTTCATAAATAGAGTAAGAAAAGAAATATTTTCGAAAACAGAAAGAAGTATTTTTATTAAAACGTCCGCATCACAAGACTTTCCACATTTCACCTTGCTCGATAATCAACGACGTGAAAGATATTAATCACCGGGTTTGGTTTTTGGGGAGACACAATCAGGTGTCTACAGTACCAAGGAAATGTGAGGAAGTTAAAAGGAAACTAATGGAAGAAGGTCACATTACACCATACTCAGTGCACCCAAGAGGGGACAAGCTATATAAGGATTTGAAAAAGGTGTATTGGTGGCCTAGAATGATGAATGAGGTTGCAGAATTTGTAGCAAAATGTTTGACTTGTCAAAAGGTGAAGATAGAGCACAAGAGATACAGGGAACTGTGCAATCATTGGAAATTCTTGGATGTAAGTGGGATTGTATCTCAATGGAATTTGTGACTTGCCTCCCAAAGTCAAAGAGTGGAAACGACACCATTTGGGTAGTGGTGGATAGACTTACGAAATCTGTAGTGTTCATACCAATGAAGGAGACTTGGAAGATGGAGCAACTTGCAAAAGCTTACATAAAAAATGTTGTGAGGTTACATGGAGTTCCAAGGGATATTGTGTCTGATAGAGATTCCAGGTTTCTTTCGAAATTCTGGAAAAGTGTACAGGAAAACTTTGGTACAACACTTAAGATGAGTACAACGTTTCACCCTGCCACATATGGACAAACTGAAAGAACCATTCAAACCTTAGAAGATTTGTTGAGAGCTTGTGTTATAGACTTCTAAGGGGGATGGGAAGATAGCTTGGACTTAATTGAATTTTCCTATAATAATAGTTACCATGCAAGCATAAGCATGGCTCTGCTTGAGGCTTTATATGGAAGAAAGTGTCGTAGCCCAATTTTCTGGAATGACATAAATGAAACAGTAATCTTAGGGCCTCAAATGATTGAGGATACAATAAAGCAAGTAAGGGAGATTCAAGCAAAAATTCAAGTAGCTCAAGACCGTCAAAAGAGCTGTGCGGATTTGAAGCGTAGAGAAGAAGAATTTGAGGTTGGTGACAAAGTGTTTTTGAAAGTGTCACCAATGAAAGGAGTGATGAGATTTGGAAAGAAAGCAAAGCTTAGTCCAAAATATATTGGCCCATATAAAATATTACAAAGGATAGGCAAAGTAGCTTATAGGTTGGCCTTACCTATGGAGCTTAGTAAAGTGCATAATGTATTTCATGTATCTCAATGAGAAGGTATATCCCTGAGAAATCTCATGTGTTACAACCTGATGAAACCATTGAGTTAGATCAAAGCTTAACCAATGAGGAAAGAACTGTCAAGATTCTTGACAGTAAAGTGCGTAGTGCACGCAATAAAATTGTTAAGATTGTGAAAGTGTTATGGTCTAACCAAGAATATGAGGAAGCCACTTGGGAAACCGAGGATGAAATGAAAAAGAAATATCCTGAGTTGTTTCAGCTATGTTGAGTCATGGGGACGTAACTCGTTTTCTTAAAGGGGGTAGAATGCGGTAGAATTTCGCGTTTGTTCCCTATATTTTAGCTATTTTTGTGCTTTTTGCACAATTTAAACGAGTATTTTGAGTAATTGTGATCTCAAAGAGACACAAAAAGTGCAGAAATATTATACAAAGTGAGGAAAAAGTTTGAATTTCGTTTCCCAAGTTTCGGGACGAAACTTCTTTTAAGGGGGGTAGACTGTAATACCCCGTATTTTTATACATATTTTATTTTAAATAAGTATTTTTTTAAGTGTATCGAAATGATTTATTTATGGTATTTTACTTTATTTTATAATTTTAAAATATATTTTGGGGCATGTGATTTTATAAAAGGAAACATTTTACAAAAGGAAGTTTTTAAAAGTCAAAGTCAAAAACAAGTTTAAATAGGAAATGGATTAGTAAGGATAGAAAAGGAATTAAAGAGTAGGAGGGTTTCTAGAGGAAAGGGGTATGGATATTCAACACATGAGCAAATTAAACTTTGCCCAGAGTGGAGAATATCCAAGGTAAATTTTCTCTCCCTTCTCTCTTATTTTTCTTTTCTTTCTTTCTTTTTCCCCTTCCCCTTTTGTTTTAAATGGCCGACACCACCACCACGCACCACCGGATGACCACCACAGCCACCGGCACAAGCGCCAGCAGCCGTGGCGCCACTAGTGGGCGCGGCAGCAGCCCAGCTGCGTGTCGTGGTGGCTGTTGCTGCTTGCGGTCGTTTGAAAAAAAAAATATATTTTTTCTTAATTATTTTGCTTTAATTCTTCAATCTAATTTTGATTTATGGGTTTTATGATGATTTTATGATGTTTTATTGTAAGTATGATGCAAATTAATTTTCAGATTTGTTTTTGAATTAAAAAGCCCCAAATTGAAAACTCTAGGTTTCTAAATTAATGTATGGTGATGGAATTTAATTATGGATGCTTTAAATCTTTGATTTGGGTGTTTTAAAACATAATTTCAGCAAGTTTTAATAATTTTATAAAGCTGGAATTTTGGTTAGTAAGCCATAATTGTATTTCTTAAAAGGATTTTTGATTACCCATTAATTGGGATTAAAGTAAGGGTTTTAAATTAATTTTCAGCTTGTTTTTAATTAATTTATGAGTGATTTAATGAGTGTAAATATTGCTGGAAATTTGTGTGGAGTAGATATTAATGCCTCCTTATGATTTTAAATTGTAAGAGATTTCCAATTGAGTGATTTCGCATAGTCGTGGCGATTCTAAGACTGTATTCAAGGTACGTTCGCGTACTTGGCATATATTTGATTATGTAGGAGCATGCTAGGCTTTGATTAATTAATTCCAAGTAGTATCATGCTAGATTATGAGTGGAATTTGTGGTTTGGTTGATATTGGTGATTGAATTATGAAGCATGAATTATTTGTGATGAATTGATGATAGGAAATCATTGTTTGGCATGTTGTATATGAACCACACTTTTATTATTGATAGAAAGCATGTTTAATTAAACTACATGTTTAATTGAGTTTGGAATATTGAAATGGAATTTTATTATATAATTTTTGTTGATGATATAAGCATGAGGAAAGAGTTGTTGAAGTATCTTTGAACACGAGGAATAAATTATATTTTGGTGCCTTAGTGCACTTAAGGTGTTTTCAACACCGAGGGATAGGATTTGTGGTGCATTATGCGTTTAAGGTGTCTTTGATTTAAAGAGGATTCAACATTAAATATTATGTGGTCACTAATTATTCAAGAATTAAATTAGTATGTTTGATTGTTTGAATAACTATTATGATTGATTGTATTATGGTTTGAGAGTCATCACCAAGTCTAATAATATGTAAATAACGTGAAGTGAAAGAGATTACGCACCAAAACTCTTGGAACGTATATACCTTGAGTATGAACATATGGGGGGAGTTATGGGGTTTTATATTTAACCATAACTTCTACTGGGAGTATAGGATGTTGTATATTTCTTTTTATTATTATGCGCAGGAATTCTGCCACTTACAAGTGGTTCTTTTATACTGGCACGGTTAGCTCCCGTGTTAATACCCCTTTATTGGGGCAGGTTAAGGGGAGAAACCCCTTCGATGCGTAATCAAGATAAAAAAATTAATTAGTTATTTATTTGTAGAGTCATGTTGTATGCTTATAAACCGGTGCAACAAGGTAAGTTGTGTGATGATAGGATGAAAGCATGTTAGTGTGATTTATTTACGCTTATGTACTCAGCTTTGCTGATTGTGTGTTTGTTTGGCCTTATATTTACTTTGGCCCTATGATGACCCATTATTAATGGCGAGTAGTGGAGACAAGTAGAGAGAAGCTTTTCAGGTAGGTGATGAGGCACATTCATGATGGGGCATGAGTGAAGAGCGAATCATGTTTAGTTTCCATAAGTTTATGATGTGGTTTATTGATTTGAATATTTTATTATTATATTTGTGATACTAACACAAAGTTTTTAATTTGGTTTGGTTATAATAAGGGCCTACAATGGTTCCAAGTTGTAGGTTGACTTTGTTTGACTTTACTTTCGTTTGGTTAACTTTTTAAGTTGACTCATTTTGAATGTTTTTAAAGATAGTCTTCCGCTGTGTGTCTTTGATAGTTGCCTTAGCCGTTTTCACGATGGCTGTAATGTCTTAGATTTTTCTGTTTTGAGTTTTTAAAAGAGCAAAACAGGTATTTTAAAGGAAAGGAATTTCTAGGGTGTTACACAAAGGCAGGTCAAACACCCAACTCGGCTACCGTCCGACCACCTATTCTCGCAAGGACCATCTTCGAGTTTTTACTCGGCTTTTTGGGTAACTCAGATAGGCAGATGGACGCACAAAATTGCAAAGGAAGTTCCTTGCTCAAAGGCAGGTCGGACACCTAGCAACAGGTCGACTAGCTATGCATGGGAAGGCATGCTTTCCCAGTTTACTCGGATAGACAAATCGGCAAGGTTGTTGGCCGCCTTAATTTAAGAACATGGTGCGTCTTTGAAGTGCAACTCGGGCAGGCAGCTTGCTGCTCGGCTAGGCTGCTAGCTGTTCGACCCTGTTGCAAGCAGCCTCTCCTTGATTTCCTCAACCTCAATACCATCCTCTCCTTGATTTCCACAACCTCAACGCCACCCCGAATTTCCCTCACCTGGATCCACCCTAAAAATGGCCCTCCCTCCCCAAAACGACCCCCTCCCCTATCCGCTGGCCCCCAAAACCATGTATTAAACCAACCTTGTTTTTTAGTGGTTTAAAAACCCTAAACGAGTTTGGTTTTAGGGTGGTTTTAGGTAGAGGTGATCATTTGCGGGATTGGGCGAGTAGCAGACCACACTTATTTTTTGTCCAACGGGCTTTATGTAGCAAACTCGAACCCTTTTATGTGGGCTTGATATTTTTTCCATGCCCGCTTATGAAACGGGTCGGGCTTGCCCGTGGGCTAACGGCCTTAATTTTTGTTTTATTTTTTATAACACTAATTAATCTTTTTATTATTTACCTTGCTAAAATTATTTGGTAGAATTGTCTTAAAATCTGTTGTTCACAAATGATAATAGAAATTAAAAAAAAAAAAGTTGAAATTATAACATATGTTATATATATATGAAAGAAAAAAAAACTTATTTAATAAGTGTTAATGATAAAATATAAAATTAAAATAAATAATTGTCACTAATAAAAGCGTATAGTTCAATATAGTCTCTTTGTATTTATTTTCTAAAATACACAAAGTATGTCATAATTAACTAACTAAATAAAATTATAATAATAATAATAATAATAATAATAATAATAATAATAATAATATAATAATAATAATAATAATAATATTATTATTATTATTATTATTAGGGAAATTATCACTGATACACTCCAGCTTTTGGCTTTTATCTTTGATACACCTCATTAAATTTTCATTATCAGCGGTAGACTCATAATTAACACCTAATTACTGTAGGAGTTTATAGGTACTACGCAGCGGAAAACCATGAATCATATTCATAAAAGTACCTAATCCCAAGAACACATGCATAACACACAAGACACATAATCATACCTTTGAAGCGTAGTAATTTGATTGACAAATCAGGGAGAGAATAGAGCCCCAAGTGTTGCTCCTCTACTTAGTCCACGAGCTTCGAACGAGCTGTCCACCAATACTATATTGATCGAGTGATTGAGGAAAACCGCGATCACCACCTTTAATGGACTAAGCCGACCACCACGATCCACCACCACCACGAACTACCACACTGGCGCCAAGGGAGGAGGAAAGAGCCGTGAGATAGACAGGAGTATGAGAGGGGTTGGTCTCGTGTTTGCTAATTAGGGTTTGATCACACTGATCAGATAATTGCATACTACTAGCAAACACTAGGCACCTAGTCTATTTATAATCCCATTATAATTAGATTAGGGTTAGGAAGCCCATAACCCTTCAATCCACTCCATGTGGCCGGCCATACTAGAGGATGAGGCCCATCATGGGCCTTGTCCTCTCGTGCCCGATCTAGACCCTTTGTGTGACCTTATAGGATCCGTCCAATTGGGCTTTGGGCTATTTTACTAGCCCAAAGATCGTTAGTACCTCTAGCTATGATAAAACGACGACCCAAATGTCCGAACTTAATTATCTCCATAATTTGATCCATTTATATATCTAGTAATTGCACACGACGAAGACATAAATCCTTCAATCTCCCACTTGTTTGAGACAAGTGTGCAATATTCAAATTCCTTAAATCAATATGTGTCGATTTGATAATATGATTGCATCACATGTCGAGATCATATTAATCTACAAATCGTTTCTTGAAATCTGAGTTAGAATTACAAAACCAAATGATTACTGAGTAATGCATTTGAACGCGACCACGTATTTCTGAATTCTTCCTCTTCAAGCGGCCATGACACATTCCCTAATTTAATAGGTAGACTCAATCCAATCTTGTGGCAACAAGGCTCCCACTCAACTTTTGAAATAACCGGGAAACACACTTTATAATCTCCAGTTACGGGCAGACGTTTGAGTGTACCACAGTTAAATCAATCATTGAATGAAATCAATGTTCCACTCATGTCAAAGGAATCCACTAATATATCCAGAAGCTTTATACTTGAACTTCAAAGTAGGTCAATAGTTCGATCATGCATCATTCATGCATATCCAAGTGATTGACTGAGCATCACTATGCCCCTATAGCCCATGAAACTGCGCTATCCAATCAATCTTACATGCTAGTCCATTTATTGAAATCATTTATGTCCACTTTAATGATTTCGAACTAGGAACTTAAATAATATATGAATTTTGTTCACCTGTGGGGTTTCATTCACCAGGTCATTTAAATAAACTAACCTGATGAGCCCATCAATCCATAAATATTTTGGACATTTTATTTAATTTCCAAAACCATAATTAAATAAGAGAAATGAAATTTCTATTTTAAACATAATTCTGCAAGTATATGCATTCCTTATGTAAAATGTTTTCTCAAAACATATATAACTTGAATTACATAACTTGCTTCAATCCAAGTCTTTAATATGACTCTCATATCTTAGTCTATGGAAGGGGTTTAGTGATTTCTCACTCATAATTAAACTTTGCAGATCATGACATCCCGCTTGTCATTGATCTCATAAATGAGGTGATATATCATATCTATTTGTTTGGATTTGTGATGTGACCCTGACTCCTTTGTTTTGGCAAAAGTATCCTTTTAGTCACAGGACAATTTGATCCAAACTTCTTCCTTAACTACACTTACTGTAGCTAAATACACATATTCTGATATTGAGTATGCAACAGTACTCTGCTTCGAACTCTTCAAGCTTACTGTACTTCTCCATACAAACACAAAATGTATCCAGATCAACATCTAAAGTCATCTTGCCTGTTTGGAAACTTGCATCCGTATAACCTTTTGACGACTTATTCACTTTTAACACCATTATCTAGAAAAATTCCTTTAGTCCTTCTCAAGTACTCAAGGATTTGCTCTTTGCCACTTTCAGTATGCTTATTCTGAATTTACTTGAAACTTGCTACCCATGCACTAGTCATATGTAACATTTTGCTTTGTATATATCATGGCACATATAATGGACCCTTTTGCAAAAGCATAAGGTACATTATCCATACAAATTAACTCTATTAGCTTTTGAAAGCACTGAGTTTTATTGAGCGTACTACCATGAAACATGGGAAAATATCCTCTCTTAAAGTCTTGCTTCATGAACTTGTCAAGAACCTTATCAACATAAGTTTCTCGATTCATTCCAATCATTCTTCAAGATTCACTTCGTGGATCCTAATTCCCAATATGTACTCAACATCTCTTAGTCTTTCATATAGAAACAACTCTCTAACCACTGCTTGACTTATTCAAGCATTGATATGTCATTTCATATGAACTGTATGTCATCTACATACATGACCAAGAAGACCAATTGCTCCCATTAAACTTCTTGTCTCTACAAGATTCCTTTTTCATTCTTTGAGGAAATCAAACTGTTTGATTTCCTAATCGAAACGAATGTTTCAACTCCCTTATGCTTACTTCAATCCATAAATGAATTTCTGAAGTTTGCAAAACTTTATGTGAATTCTGGATTTCAAAATTCTTAGGTTGTATCATATACATATCCTCCATCAAGAACATTTCAAGAAGGTGATTTTGATCTCCAATGCTAAACTTCATAATCGAAATCAGCAATCACTAGAAGAATCCGAATAGGCTTACACATCTAATAGGTTTGACCCTATTTGTAAGACTATCATGGACTAATACATCTTTACAAACATGGAGCCCATATTGGATTTCTTAGCTTTAAGCCATTTCTTGAGTTGGCACTTATCCAAAGCTTGCTTGTAGGGCATGGGTTCTAACCATTCCAATAGGAAAATTTTAGAATCCACCTTTTCTCAAAATTTCAACAAACTGTTTGTTTTGATCCCAAGTAACCTACAATAGGTATGAGCGACAATAGAATTATTCTCTTCAACTCTTTGAAGCCTTTCATTCAAGTTGGGACAATAGAAGTCTTGCTAGTTGAATTAGCTTGCTTCGACATACGAATTATCAAATTAGCTGATTTCATACGCCCTCGTCTCTGATGTAGTATTATCCACATCCATTTGTTGCTCGTCTCGAATCTCATTGAGATCTAACTTTACTCCCACTTGGCTTTGTAGGAAGAGATTTCTTTCTATAAAGACACTATCGCGAGCAACAAACACTTTGTTTTCTGCGCGATTGTAGGAATAATACCTCTTAGTTTCCATGAGAAAACCCATGAAGAACTATTGTTTGATTTAGGGTGCATTATGTCATCTTTGTAAACATTTTACATCGACTTCATAAACCTTAATCCTGTTTAGAAAAGATGACTTTTGGAACATTTCCTAATCATAACTCTTATGACATCTTTTCTACTGGTTTGGTTAAGTTTTCTGTTTAGTATATTCACAATTGTTGTTGTAATGCATATCCTCAAACGATATTTATAAATCATTAAAGCTAAACTAGGATCAAACAATATTTGTAAACCATGACCAGAAAAGTTTGATTCCTTCTTTAAACATACATTTTAATTGTAATGTTTCTGGATTGTGAACTAATTCAACAATCCCCTTTAGATGATCATTTACTTTTTGAGTTAAATATTTATCACAACAATCATATTGTGGTGTTAAATTATTCATCTCAAACTGATTTTACATTTCTTTTTGGAATTTTGAACATTTCAGTGATTCCAAGCTTTACTTCATTAAGTAATTATCGATATAGTTACTTAAATCGTTAGTAAAAGCAATGAAATAGTTAAAACTCTTTGCTAATTCTCGAACTTATGGTCCACACACATCATATGTATGAGTTCCAAAAGGTCATTAGCTCCTTTACCCTTTCAACTAAAAGGCAACTTGGTCATCTTACCTTATCAAGCATGACTTTTAATTCTCAAGTGATTCATAATCAAATTAGAATAAGAGTCCATCCAATGTACTTTGGATGTGCAAATGGTTTATATGACCTAATCTTACTTTGTTATAAGTAAGTCTACTTTAAATCATCTAATTTTGCTTTTGTGATCTACTTATATCAATGTCATAAAACAAATTTAACTCGTATCTAGCAAAATGAAAACAATTTATTACCTTGGTTATGGGTCAACACTTGTCCACGCCAAGTAAAAACAATTCAGTATTCAAACAAGAAAACTGAAATATTGTCTCATCAAAACTGGAAATTATTCTAAAATCATCATAAAAATTCAGAACTATGAAGCTATCTCTGGCCACTCAAACACTTCTAGTGCACCTTCAAGCTCTATTCCATGCTAGCCTCACTTCTTTGCAGCTTCTTTACAACATTAATAATGTTAAGCACTGCAACTTGGTATCACATACCTAAGTGAAAGTTAAAATGTTTATAACATAATACCTGAGGTTGATGCTCTATTCTTCTTGAGGAAGTCAAGGTATTTCTGGCAATTGCATTTCCAATGACCCTTATTCTTGCAGTAAAAGCATTCACTTTCACTTGCAGCCTTGGATTTTGGATTCGCCTTAGGCTTCTCAGGAGCCTTGGCAACTTGCTTGCCATTGCTCTTGGCACTAGCATTTTGCCCCTTTTTCTGAACCCCTTTCCTTTTTGAATCATAAGAACTTCCTTCTTAGGTTCCTTAGGGATTTTCTTTTTAGCACTAACCAGCATTGCGTGCAATTGATTCATAGTCTTTGCAGTCGCAGTCATGTTAAAGTTCATGATAAACTGGTTGAAACTTTCTAGAAGTGAGTGGAGAATGATGTCTGTTGCCATCTCATCACTGTATGGGTGCCCCAGTTTCTCCATACTTTGAATAAGGCCGATCATTTTGAAAACATGATCATGAACTGTGGCACCCTTCTCCATCCTACAATCCAGAATCTCACGGTGGAGCTCGTACCTTTCAACTCTAGCTTATTTCTTAAACAAAGCTTTTAGTTCTTGCATGATTGTGTACGCATCCTGATCCTCAAAACGCTTTTGAATACTAGGTTCCATGGTAGCAATCATCAAGCAAGTAATAGGCACAGCTCTATCATGAGCTTCCTTGTGCCTCTTGACTTTTGCCGTAATTGCATTTTCTGGCAGAGGTCTTGGCAATGGAGTGTCAATGACATCCTCTCTACCTTCAGATTTCAAAACGAGCCTAAGCATTCTTTCCCAAGTGGAAAAGTTTTCTCCTGTCAACCTATCCTTCTCAAGGAATGGTCGAAGATTGTAAATGTTGTTGTCATTGTGATTACGGCTACCCATCTAAGTCAAAATAAGGCAAAGTTTAATAATTATGTTTAATTTAACATTAAAGTACCATATACGAATTAATTAGGTAACTTTAAAGCACTTTATTCAATATTAATTGATTCCAATTGAATTTTAAGTGATTCCAAGATCCTTTATTTGTGTAATAGTTGACCGGACTGAGGCCCTACCATCAAGCATTATATTTTCAAGGTGAGTAAACTCTTTACTGATTAAAACTCTTGTAACTCTTGGTTGAATAATTAACCATCACATGCTTAATTATTACCCTTTGCTTCAAGGTTCTAAACGCTTTAGGTAACCTTGTTGAGCATAACCAATTGAATATGTAGAACGTGATCTACCCCAAATTACCCAAGATAACAAGTGACACTCTGCTGAGGCCGACCCATCACTCACGATCGAAGGATGGTTGGGTATCTAATTGGAAAGGTAATCTCAATATTACTGGGACTTAGATTCATTTATGATGTGATTATTTAGTGAACTCTAGCGCATCATCAATCAACATAAATAAAATCTAACATGCATAATCTACTAATGCAATAAAACATGACATAGTATGGCCCCTTAGTCCTAAGAAAACTAGAAATGAAAAGCTCCCACTTGAATCATCATGGATCTCCATCCACCTTGCTCCTTTGGGCCTTCACTTCATGAGCTTCTATGGACTAACACTATTTAAATAACTAATCTATTTACTTTAAATAAAAGTTACAAAAATACTTAACGGTACGCAGACCGTATTTAGATTACAAAAATATATCACGATGCGCAGATCGTATTTTAGAATCTATGGGCCATACTAGTCTATATATAGCAACATAATATCATATATTATAAAAGTGCCATATAATAAATCACTCAACATGCTTGTCTAAACTACAACATCGAATGGTTCATAATTAAGGCAACGCATTTCCTAAAATATCACATATTTTAAATCATAATTAGATAATATCATATATTATTCATGACAAATCATAAAATATCATATATTTTAATTTAGACATGAGATAGAATCAAATCTTATTTTAATCTAGAAAGATAAATCATATTTGATCTTCCATGATTATCCTAACAACTTTAGGAGATTCTATCCTAATTATTAGCAATCAAATAATTTTAAAATCAATTATCCTAATCTAATTATGGGATAATCACATTATTTAAATCAATTATTATCCTTTTGGAATATGCTCAGAATATCCTAATCAATCTTATCCAAAATTAACCACTTTAATCATGGATAATTACTAATTTAACAAATTTAAATATGGATAATATCTAATATAACAACTTTTGAATATTTGATTTTATCCTAAAACAAAAGATTTTATCCAAAATAAAACCGATTTTATCCCAAAATAATTTTGTAATTATCTTCAAAAAATTTTCAAAAAACAATTTTTTTTTTGAAAACCGAGCACCACCACGCCGGCCACCGTGGTTGGCTAGACGAAGCTAGCCACGGTGGCCGGCTGCCAACAACAGCCACTGCCGCAAGGGCAGCAGCGTGGCAGCAGTCGTGCAACGCTTGCACGCTGCTGCCCATAGCCACCACGGACCTCCTGCCCTCCCTCCCTCTGGACTGACCACCAAGTCGGCAGCCGCTGTGGCTGCGCCACCCAGCCGCGGCTGCCAGCCTTAAAACAATTTTTTCTTTTTTTAGGTTTTTAATTTAATTAAAATAACATTTATCAAAATTAAATCAAATCAGTCCAAAAATTAAAAAATCATCATTCAATATTAAAATTAGGGTTCATCATAAAATAATCCCAATTTAATTCTAACTCTTAAAATTAAATCGATGATCATACACAAAACATTTTTATGCATAAATCAATCCAATTAAAATTATGAAGCATAAAACAAATCGAATTAAATCAAAAATCAAGCACAAAAATCATATTTTAGGCTATGAATTTTCGAAATAATTCGAAAACTAGGGTTAGGGGTTTTCGAAAATTTCGAATGATCTAGGGCTTAATTCGGTCCTCTTCATGGCTATTTTGAGCATAATTAAATCACATTTAATCAATTCTAAAATTTTAATCACATTAAATATAACAATTGAACCATAATTAAATTAATTTCTCCCTCTTAATTGATTATAAAATTAACATAGACTTCAAATTAATCGTATTAATATGATCAAGCGCGTTCATGCAAGAGGCTAACTGATACCAATGTAGGAGTTTATAGGTACTACGCAGCGGAAAATCATGAATCATATTCATAAAAGTACCTAATCCCAAGAACACATGCATAACACACAAGACACATAATCATACCTTTGAAGCGTGAATTCCACGTAGCAATTTGATTGAAAAATCAGGGAGAGAATAGAGCCCCAAGTGTTGCTCCTCTACTTAGTGCACGAGCTTCGAACGAGCCGTCCACCAATACTATATTGATCGAGTGATTGAGGAAAACCGCGATCACCACCTTTAATGGACTAAGCCGACCACCACGATCCACCACCACCACGAACCACCACACTGGCGCCAAGGGAGGAGGAAAGAGCCGTGAGATAGAAAGGAGTATGAGAGGGGTTGGTCTCGTGTTTGCTAATTAGGGTTTGATCACACTGATCAGATAATTGCATACTACTAGCAAACCCTAGGCACCTAGTCTATTTATAATCCCATTATAATTAGACTAGGGTTAGGAAGCCCAAAACCCTTCAATCCACTCCATGAGGCCGGCCATACTAGAGGATGAGGCCCATCATGGGCCTTGTCCTCTCGTGCCCGATCTAGACCCTTTGTGTGACCTTATAGGATCCGTCCAATTGGGCTTTGGGCTATTTTACTAGCCCAAAGATCGTTAGTACCTCTAGCTATGATAAAACGACGACCCAAATGTCCGAACTTAATTATCTCCATAATTTGATCCATTTATATATTTAGTAACTGCACACGACGAAGACATAAATCCTTCAATTACTACAGTAACTAAAACGTTAATCAACCATTAAGTTATGGTAAATGGCAGGGATTTTGTTTACAGTTGACATGACTAAAATGCCCTCCCACTCATTAACTCTCCCTCCAAGCCCAACTGTATTCATTTACTCCAAATTTTTAACTTGATCGTTCATCTCCTTCTCTCTCTCTCTCTCTTCCCTGTTCTTATTCTTCCTCAAACCCTAATTTTCGTGCTTCTAGAGCAAAATCCTTGGAGTTTCAGGCTTGCTTTGTGGATTTAAAAAGGTTAGTGGTAATTTCTTGTTGTAAGTTCTGAATTATTCGTTTTAAATTGCTGGGTTTAGATGAAATTTGCAAATTCTTAGGAGTGGTTGGATTATGTAGACTGGTTGAATTATGCTCTAATGTTTCTTAATTTAGCCTTGGTTTATGTTTGATTTGCATATGAATATGTATGCTTGCTAAATTTTGTACTCTCTGAGTTACTTTATTCTAAATTGATGACTTTTAGTTTGCATGCTATAGTGTTACTAATTGTATGATTATTCTAGGTTTAAATATGTGTTCTTGAGTTTTGCGATCTACTGTTGTGATTAAATCGTGGTAGTGTAACTTTACTTTGCAGAATGGATGACACGATTACCCTGAGATTTAAATATAAGCAGCATAATGTTGATATTGATGTGGACTATGATAAGATCAATTTTGATGGAATTAATGATAGAATTTGAAGATATTTAACAAAAGAAGGGATAGAAGTTGTTATTTTGAACCCTACATTTTCTTATGAATATAGGGGTAAACATTGGCCAATAGATGATAATGGTGGTGGTCTGATTAGGATGTTTAGGACATTACCTGATGCTAAGATGTATGAGATTGTGGTTGGGACTACTTTAAATTCAACTTTTATGAATGACTTAGTCTCTGAGTTTAGGAGGAACAAATTAGGTGTTGAACTAGCTGGCTAGGGTGAAGATGAAGAACCAGACTCACCACCTGAACATGAAGAGCTAGAATTACCACTTCTAAACCAACCATCCCCACCAGTTACAGTGAGTGTGAACCCCACTCCTTCTGAGATAGGGAATGAGAACACCAAACTAAAGCCTAGGAGGAGATTGAGATTGAAATACTCTGAGGATGCTACTGCCCCTACCAGTGTGGTTACTCCTAGTAGCCCTCCATTACATTGTGATTTTTTGGACTGAATTTAATTATGACCCAGACACTACATTTGTTGATAAATAGGACGAGTTTGAAGAAAGTTAGGGTTAGTAGTCTAGAAAAGAATACACTAAGGGTAGGAAGGAGTTTGAGAAATACTGTGAAAAGGCTCAGGGTAAGGGAAAGGCTGGTTCTGGTGGTGGGAAGGGTAAGGGTAAGTCCAAACAGTTAGAGTCAGTTGGGTCTAGGAGTGAGAAGTTACCTCTTTCTCCAATTTCACCACACACTGTCTTCAAAACACTTGTTGTGAGAAGAATTCCTAGGTTTTCACCAGCCCATGTCACAGCTAAATACACCACTCCCCTTCCCAAATCAAGCCCAAACAGCCAACCACCAAATGTTATCACTGACCCTAACCTATTTAGCAGAAAAATTCCTAAGAGTACTCAAATTAGGAAGGGTATATGGACTGGTCAGAAAGGGAGAGTGCCTAAATAGGGTACAAAACTCATAAAGCTAGGGGAGAGTAGTGCACCTAGTGTTAGAACGAAGGTTGCATATGGTTTGGGTGGTGCTGGGGGTGATCCTGATGGTTCTGGTGATGAATCTGATGGTGATGATTCTTCTAATGGGGATTATGAGGTTAGTGATGACCCTGTAGACTAAGATGGTGACGTAATCCCTGATGGTGACGTTCTTGAGGATGAGTTGCGTGAATTAAGCATTGTTCCCCACATAGAAGACAACTGGGAACCTACCTTTTAGTCGGCTTTCATTGATGATTCTGATGATGATAATTATATGGATAATCTTTATAAGCATGGGGAAATGTATGAAGAAGTCAAATTTAGGAAGATAGTGCTTAGAACATGGATGATATGTATTGGCAAGGCCCATGAGAGACCTTAAAAGATTATGTACTTTGGGAAGGCTTTGCAATTACTGAGGTGGCTGCAGACAATAAGAGGTACATTGTAACTTGCTTGGCACAATGCTGTGGGTGGAGGATGCACGCTAGTAGGCTGCCAGATGGAAAGACTTGGGCTATAAAGAAGATTTGGCCATATGTGCATAATTGCAAGGGGTTAGAAATGTTTAACCCAATTTGTACAGTTAAATGGGCTGCTCCAAAGGTAATGGAAGACATAAGGGAAATCCAGACATTCTAGAAAAGGCCCTTAATGAGCTTCTATTTTAGAGGTTTGGCATTTACTTGAAGCAAGCCACCTTGTATAGGTTAAAGAGATATGTTGTTCATGAGTTATTTAGAGGACATGATGAGTCATACAGCCATTTTCCTAGATATGCTCAAGTGATGATGAGCACCAACCTAGGTTCATAGGCTTTTGTGGCATGGCATGAAAGCATTCCAAGGGTTAACTTGTTTAGCAGCATATTCATCTCATTTGCTGGACAGTGACAAGGCTTTCTAACAGGCTGCAGGCCATTTATTGGAGGTGACGGTGCTCATTTGAAGGGCAATTATGGTGAAATTTTACTCTCTGTTGTTGCCTTAGATGGTAGTAATGAAATATACCCAGTTGCATATGCAATTGTGAGCAGTGAAGACAAGGGCACATTAAGTTATTTTTTCTGGCACATCCACAATATAGTCAAAGATTCAGGGAGGAAAGACTGGACAATCATTTCTGACAGACAGAAGGTGTGTGTTATTTCCTTTTTTCATTTCTTGATTGCATATTTTAATTGCATGTCTATGGCATACATTGATAAATTTGATTATTGTAGGGTGTTGATGTTGCATTGAAAGAAGTTTGGCCTAAAGCTAAGAGAAGGTACTATTGTAGACACCTGAGTAGAAATTACAAGAAAGCTTTCCTAGGTCCACTTATGTACATCCTTTTCTGGAGAGCTTGCATTGAAACTAACAAATTCACATTTAGAAAGGCAATATAGAGACTTAAAAAGGAAGGTGGAGAGGAGGTCATGAAATGGTTTGCAGATTTAGGGCATCAGTCTAAGTGGAGTAAGCACAAATTTGATCCAAATGTGTGCAATGACTCTAACACTTCAAACTTTGTTGAGAGTTTCAACTCGACACTTGGAGCTGACAAGTGCAGGCCAGTATTAACTTTATTAGAAGGTAATGGTAGTTTTTGTTTTTGGCAATTAAAAGAAATTTTATTAATTACCAAAGGAAGAATAAGAAAATTACACCCACACTCCCAAAAGAACCTGACTTGAATGCCAAAATCAACCAAAACAAGCAAAAACACCAAAAAAAGAGATAACAATCAACTAATCAAAATTTTCCTCTGATCATCACTCCATCTGCTAGCAACCTTAAAGCTGATTTGTCGAAAAATAACAGCAGCAATCATAGTTCTTTGGCCTTAGTTAAAGATCTGATCATTCTTATATAGCCATATAGCATACAAGCACTTGGCAAAATACATAAGAAACAACTTATGCTTAGCAGTACTCTTTTTAGCACTTTTCATAGCCTACTCTAGCTTACTAGATAATGTATCAGGTAATGATAGTTTGTTGTTATGATATGCTAGGTAGAAGGAGAGTTTTAATGATTACATGTATAATTTTGTTGTTATGCTATGCTAGGTATAAGGAGAGTTTGCATGGTCAGGATAGCTTTAAGGCATGAGGCTGCAAATGGCCTTGAGTGATGATGAACTGTGCCCCGAGATAGCAACGTTGGTAAGAGACATCAGCAAAGCCACTACAACTTGCAGAGCTTTTCAGTCAAGCCTAGGGGAATATGAGATTCATGAGGGTAAATCACGGTTCCCTCTTAGCCTAAACAGTAAGATTTTCTCATGTGGAGCTTAGCAATTGTCTGGCATACCTTGCAGACATGCTATCAGGGCAAAGACTCATGCTTAAGTTGACCCTCACAAATATGCCAGTTCTTGGTATTCTGCATAAACCTACAAAAAAAAAAGTGTATAGTAATTGTATCACACCTATCCCTGATCTTAGTCAATGGCCTAAATCTGCTGCTGAGAACGCTCATCGTGTTCACCCACCAAAGATGAAAAAGGGGTTAGTAGACCTAGTAGAAATAGGAAAAAGGGAGAAGTAGAGTACCAGCGCAAAAGATCAAGAACTGTGAGATGCTCTAGTTGTGGTTGTTTTGGACTTAACAAAAAACTTGCAAAGGAGGGATGACTGGAAAAGAGCTAAGGGCTGGACAAGCACTTGTGATACAAAACCCAAGAGTGAGAGATCAGACAAATGCTGTAAAAGAAGAAAAAGCAAAAGCAAAGGGTGAAGGGTCTGGTACAACAAAGCTCACAATCTCACAACTGTCAAGTTAGCCTCAAGATCTATCACAATCCTAGAGCTGAGACAAAGATGTAATTTTTTTAACAACATAAACATAAGTTTAGTGTTGTTTATACATTAAACTTGTTAAGATTTGCTTTGTTGAAACAATTACTCTTGCTGGGAACTTGGTTCAGGTTTTTTATTAGGTTTGTCTTACTTTTGATGTAACCCTATGATACAATATGCTATATATGCATTTTGTCTATGTCACTTCATCTTATCCTTATTTTTTTATTAGTGCACCATTAAGTGTTCATAATTAAAGAAACAGGGGAGTATAACATAAAGCAAACACTTTTATTTATATTATTTAAAATTACATCTGAAGACTGAGTTCTCATTGCCACACACCCACACTTAGCTTGAACTGCATCTATTTCAAAACTACAACCAATAGTACCAAATACATAACAACAACAATCTTAACAACCATGTGAACAAAATCAGCAAAGTCATCTGTCTTCTTCATGAACTTAGTGAATTATGCCCTTAATAGTTGAACATATGCTGCTTCTGACATGACACCAGGTCTGCCATCAACCTCCTTTACAATGTGTTCATCAGTCAGCCACAAGAACAAATCACAGAGCTTGCACTTATAATAGGACCTTCCAAGATTAGCTGTTGAGTTTAAGAACTTGATGTCTGCAGATCTTGGAGGATTACAGTTGTAAGTAATGGTTTTAACCCACACACCTCTTATATTTTTGTTGCTTGAAATAGATTTTGTGCCAGAAGAGGAAGCCATTGTAGTTTCGAACTTAGAAGTAAGATAGCAAAAAAATAAATAAATAAATAAAGAAAAAAAAACAAAAGGAAAAGAGATTGTAAAACAAAGTATGGAGAAGAGCATGTATTTATAAGGGTTAATGTAGTGGCAATTGGTTTTTTTTTTTTTTTTCAAAATAAGGAGGGAAATGTTGGAGGGAGATTAAGTGGGAGGGCATTGAGAGTCTTTTCCTCTTTTTTTTTAACTAAAATGTTTTAGATTAACTAACTAAATGTTTACTTAACATTTTAGTTACTTAAGTAAATAAGTGCTAATTATGAGTGTACCGCTGATAATGAAAATTTAATGAGATGTATCAAAGATAAAAGCCAGAAGTTGGAGTGTACCAGTGATTATTATTATTATTATTATTATTATTATTATTATTATTATTATTATTATTATTATCTCAAAAACAAAAGGCATACAACCTACAATAAATTAGTGGGAAGCCGAGATACAATCTGGGCCCCCACTCCTCTAGCTATTGCAAATCCTACCCTAGTGAAGATATGAGCTGCAGCACGAGCCCCAATGTCTTGCGTCGTCGAGAACCTCTGAATCCGCTTCAGTAACGCATCAGCCTCTTTCTCTAATTCCCCAAGCGAAGAAAAGGAGAAGGGAATGAAACCATATCCAATCGCCTGACATCGAGCTTCATACTTAACCCGCTTCCGATGAGCTGCATCAGCCACAACCCGCCCAGGAATGAAGTCAGATAGCCCTGACTGTGTCAAAGGAGAAGACCCTGTCAAATCAACACAGACATCGCGACCACGATCCCATGAATAAAGTAACACATCCGCAGGTCTGAGGGCCTCGTCGTTCCCTCCAGCCAACCCAATGTCAACCTCTTTTCTCGCGGAAATCCCAGAACGATAGCAAACATCAACAAGGGTATCCCGAACAAAATTATGCCGATGTTTAATACCCACAATACCAGCACAAGACACCACGTGATCACCGAAAATATCTCCAGCAAAAACCCTCGAACAAGCAGAGCACAACGTCGAGATAGAGAACAATGGAACACCCAACCGATAGGACAACACACAGCGATAAGTCTTGGCGTTCATCGTCTGACCCAACCCCGAAATAGGAACCGCCCGAAGCCAAGCAGAGGTGTGATCACCCTGCTGTGATTTCCATAATGCTGATTGTCGAGGAGTTAAAGAATAAGCAGATTCTGCGGAAGCGGTAACCTTTGTGAAATACATATCTGCCAATTTCTTCATGAGTTTAGGGGCAGCGACCTCACTAGGATTACTCAAAATGTCAGACTCCACTGTTCCATTAAACAGACTCAACGCATCCTCAAAGGCTCGTCCAAGACCAACAATGCCAGCATGCCGAAGAAGTTGTATCTGCAACCCAGCAGACTGTAACCGAGAAGCAAGAAAAGCATAGTGACGAACATCACCGGCAGAATAAACACCAAGCCCTCCAAACGCAAATGGTAAGGTGGCAAGCCCCCACTGCCAATCACCAAACCCAGGCCCCGAAGCAGTAACAATACGCTCCAAGGAAGATCGAAGAGCTCCATCAAAAGTGCGCTGAGCCACCTCAAAAGTACTAGGAGGACAAGTACACAATGCAAAGTAGAGTTTTGAAACTCCAGTACATGCCCTAAGTAACAACAGCTCACACTGAGGATCATCGAGCATAGCGACCTTATCCATAAGGGCAATGGTCTTGGTCACCCTCTGCATCACAAGCTCACCACTAAAACCTCCAAGCAACCTAACACCACGCAAAGGTCGAGCAATATTAGGTGGAAAGACACCCACCAGCCTGCTTCGAGGGTCTTCTGTAGGCCAGAAAACTTCAGTTTTTTCCACATTAAGACATAACCCAGAATGAGGTCCTTCCTCCATAATCAACTGTAGAACTTGCCCCACCACCAAAGTGTCACCAATAATCGTGCCGTCATCTAAATACCAAGCTTGAAGACATACATCAAAAGTCTCTCTGATTTTACACACCAGGGGTTGTAAAACCAAAGAAAAAAGCAAAGGACCAAGGGGATCACCCTACTGCACCCCTTGAGACGACCATAAGGTTTGGTCCCCATAGTACAACCTGGCTGGATTAGAATAGCAGAATTCTACCCATCGCGAAATGCCCGGACAACGACGACGTACCTCACGTAACATGACCGAACGATCAACTAGATTGAAGGCATTCTGAAAATCCACCAACAACATAGATAGACCAACATCCGAACCACGATCCTCAATCAACCGATTCACCGCATGAAGAATTGCCTCACCACCTGAAGAAACCCCAACACCAAATTGAAGGCCATCAAAGTAACTCCCTAAAGACTGACCAACCATAACAGCACCCACCTTCGAAACGAGACGCCGCCAAACCGTACCCACAGCAATAGGACGGATACCACCACCGGGCTTGACAAGTGGCGTAAGAGGAGCACTAGCAATGTACTCTCCTAATTTCATTGGACATCTTCCAGCTAGAAAGAGATTAACCACCCCGGTAATAAAGTCAACCAACTCATCTAAGACTGCCACAGCTGCACCACTCAAGCAATCCATAAGATGTTGAGCACGCAAACCATCCCTACCACATGATGTGCCACAAGGACACTCCTAATCCGGTCCAAAACAACAGCAGAAGTCGTAACGAGATGAAGGTGATCAATAGGTATATCAGGCAAGGATGGAGCTGGAGATGAAGGGTGCTTTGACTGTAAATCTGCAAGAGTGGCGTCATTATAAGGAGCAACGCCTGAAGAAGAAAGAACCCGAACTGCAGCAGTGTAATGACCATCGCAAATCTTCCTACGACACTGCTTAATATTACGCTCTTCCAAATCAATGTCCTCATCATCAACCGCCAACAAAGTAGGAGAATCCTCTGCCAAAATTTCCCTCACAAGCTGCAAATTACCACCCGCTACACTCCAAGAACAAATAGCACGGGAAATAGTCTCTTCTTGATGCCGACGTCTTACCGAAGACCGAGACTCACGACTACTCCGCGGGCGAAAGATCTTAAGGATGCAAAGAGGTAACACCAACAGAGAGACCCAATTAGAAATGTCATCAGGCTTAGAGATCACCTTATCAAGAGCACCTTTCAGAACCCGAGAAAACCCCAAACGACACTTGGGAGGGATAGACTTAACAGAGCGAAACCCCTTAGAGAATAAACAATCAAGGAGAGCCACATCAAAACCACCGTTATGATCTCGTACCAATCCATCCATACGATTAACTCGAGCAGTAGAAGAAGGAGATTGCGGCTTGGTGAAATTATGAAGCACAAAATGAACAATACCATCTCCTTCATCGGGGGGTGACACATCCTCATCCCTACCATGACGACACTTAATACGTACCGTGTGCGTTTTATAGCAAACTCCACATAACCAAATCCCCATACGCCTAAAAGTAACTTCTGCCTCATTATAAACAGCCAAATTAGAAGTAAGAGAATGTCGGGTGATATCTCGCGCACCGATACAACAATGACGATCACTAAGATGTCTGATTAGAGAACGTCGAGTAAGGCCATTTCCACTCCCATCTTGACAACCACTAAGACCCACAAAGGGACAATGAAACTTCACAACGGCAGCCGACATAGCTGACTTGCACCACCCAAAACTGAACAACGCCCGAAAGAGCACCAGAAACTGCCGCAAAACAGCACCCAAAACTGCACCCAAGAGCTGACAAAACTGGACCAGAAACTGCACCAGAAACTGCACCCAAAACTGCTCCAAAACAGCCCCCAATATCGAAAAAATTGCTGGAAATATTGATCACCGAAACCCAAAATAGAAACCAACGAAGAAGCTCCTCTGAACCACTGCAGAAACACGCCCCAAATACCACTGAACCAACTGCAGAACCCGCCTGAAATGCACCAGAAAATCCACCAGAAACGCACCAGAACACAACCCAAAAACCTTCCCGAAACTGATAAAAAAACGGCTGCCAAACTGCCCAAAAACCGACCAGAAAACTGACCAGAAAACAGCAAGAAAACACGCCTGAAACACACCAGAAAACAACCCAAAAACCTTCCCAAAACTGATCAAAAAAATGGCTGCCAAACTGCCCAAAAACCGACCAGAAAACTGACCAGAAAGCAGCAAGAAAACACGCCTGAAACACACCAGAAAATACGCCGGAAACACACCCTATTTTTGCCAGAAAATCGCCTGAAATTGCACCCAAAAACATCCCAAAACTGCCCACAAACTGCCAAAAAAACCTAGAAAACAGACCTGATTAGAAAGCCGCTTTATAACGATCACCATAAACCAAAAAAAATGAACCCGACGCTGCACCAAAATACACCAGAAAATTCGCCTGAAAACCGCCAGAAAACTGCCTGAATTACGCCCTAAAACAGCACCAAATTGAACGAGGAAATCGCCTGAAAATAGAGCCGTTGCTGCCTCTATGTATGCCGGACCACCGCTGCAGAAGCCGCCGATGAACCTGCCAGAAAATTAACGTGGAACCTGCCGGGTTATTGACGAGGACGAGAAACTTGATCGCACCCTAATCGCCCCATAATATTATTCATATTATTATTATTATTATTATTATTATTATTATTATTATTATTATTATTATTATTTAGTAAATGGGCTAGGCGGGCTAGCCCACGATACATATTTTCTTGTCCATACCCGTCCATTTATATTAACGAGCCGGGCCTAGTCCGCCCAAGTATCCAATTTTTTTCAAAAAGGTTGTCCAAGCCCGCCCTATTTACGGGCCGGGTTGGTGGGCTTAGTGGGCTATCCCGCCCATGAACAACTTTAGTTTTAGGGGCTAGCAAAAATGGGAGGGTAGTTTTCAAGAGGGAGGGTCATTTCTGAGGTGGGGCAAATAGGGGAGAGGGTGGCGTCGAGTTGAGGAAATCGGGGAGAGGGTGTGCAGGGGAAAGGGAGAGGGTGGCGTCGAGTTGAGGAAATCGGGGAGAGGGTATGTAGGGGAAAGGGAGAGGGGAGGGTGGGGTGGGGTGGGGTTGTCGCTGGGGGGGAATGAGGATGGGCGCCAGCCAGTCTGGGGTGGGGGTCTAGGCTTGGGGGCGGCGGTGGTTGGGTTGGTGCTTTTTTATATAATTTTAATTAGTGATTTTTTAAAAGTTAGTTAATTAAACTAATAATATTATTAAAAACAAATTACAAGCTTCCACGTGACACAACTAACGTTGATGACTAATAGAGTCAATAGGGCATGTTGTGACATTTTTGTGAAATTGATTGGTATATAGTGAATTTGAAAAATGTCGTTGTAGACACCCAAATGTGTCTCCCCAAAACCAAACCTAGTGATGAATACCTTTCACGTCTCTTGATTATCGAACGAAGTGAAAGTGTGAAAAGTCTAGTGATGTGGTTGTTTTTAATAAAAATGCTTCTTTCTGTTTTCTAAAATATTCTTTTTCGTACCCTATTTATGAAAAATGTCCAGTCCAGTTTAGTTTGGTCCATGATAAGGGTCCAATAATAGTGTAGTTGGATGGGACTTGAAAAGACCTTTCCAACGATATGTTATAATCCCAATTCCGATGAATAATGAGGAAGTTATGGCCAAAATACTAAACTGGGCCCAAACCGGATTTTACCTACGACCTAATGATCATGTGGAGGGTCCAAAGGTTTAATCCTATTCCTAAACTAATTAGGATTAATTAGAAGCTTCTATGAATTTCTAAAAGATCTTAATTATCCTTTTTGAAAAGATAAAATCAAAGAATTTGAAATTGAATAAAACTTTCCTTTTTTAAGTCCTAATTCTATTCGAATTTAATGATGTTAAAAGATAGTCAGATATTATTTTTGTACCTCATAATCTTTATCCAAATCTTATATGGTTGGATGGATAGATCTTGAAATTGTCTTTCCAATGATATATTATAATATTAATTCCGAGCTATAACGAAAAAGATATGAAAGGAATACGAAACTCTATTCAAATCTGACACCCTTCCACTATTTCGACCATATCTTTTTATCAACAAAATATTTTAATCTGATTCTAATTGGGTTGGAAAGTAGAGTTCAAGAGCTTTCCAACGACATATAATATGACTTATTTGGACTTGTGGATCAACAGATATGATAAAAACAAAATCCGCAAAAAAACTATCCCAGCGCCAAACGACAAGCTCGTCGCCAGGCGCCTGGCGACGAGCTTGTCGTCTAGCGCTGACTTCTGTCATTGGCGACAGGAGGTATTTTATTCCAAATATGAATTGCTTTGATCCCGTGCTATTTTTCCTATAAAAAGGGGTCGTATCTCCCCTTTTTCATCATTCACCAATCATCTCTTATTCTCTCTCTAAAAGCTAGAAGCTTTCTCTATCCTTTTTCTAAACCTTCCCTCTCTCAAAATTCCACATACACAAGTTCTAGACACACCTAGCCAAGTTCGAAGTTGCCTTCGCCTTAGACGTGAAAAAGTTTATAATTTCTGAGGGTTTAGTCCCAAATTCCTATTTCAATTATTTAGTTTAATTGTTTGATTTAATATTTTCCTTGAAGTTACTAACGCGTGTATTTTGTTATTAGAAAGAGATACGAAACATCCAAGTAAGTAGTTGCTTTAATTCTTTTGATATAGAAATCATGCTTAGATTATTTTATTAATTCCTAGTATCATGTTAGGATGTCTTTATGATTCCTAGTATCATGTTTAGGGTAATAACTAAAATTTCTAATATCATGTATGTTTCTAGTATCATGTTTAGGTTGCTTCCTATTTCTTTCCTAATATCATGTTAGTATCATGTTAGGGATAAAGTTTTGATCTTTAATGTTTAGTGACATGCTAGAGTTTGTTATTAATCTTGTTAGTATCATGCCTAGGATCTTGCTAATATTATTATGCTTTGAGATTGAGAATATTATTATTATGATGATGATTGTTATTATGTTGCTTATTATATATATTGTTAGTATCATACCTAACCATGGACCTTCTTTGACTAACCCATATCTTGAACTTTAGAGAACTAGAGCCATGGTTAGGTTGGAAACTCATTGCATCATATTATGACTATTTGACTACTTATGCATTATTTGCTTGTGCATACTTACATGTGATTAAACTAACCGTTTGGTTTGACTTGTGATTATGAATATGCTTAAATAAACTAACCAAGGACTAAAAGACTTTGCTTAATTAATTAATTAATTAATTAATTTGAACCAATAAATATTCCTAAAATCAAGTCATAGTTCCTTTGAGTCAACCCGGATTTTTATTCCTGTATACTGCACAAACATCAACTTGTTTTGGTCATAGCCGGAGTTCTAGGAAGAGTTACTAGTCAACCAACCTATGGATCTGTAGCCTCGAGTTTTATATTTCATTTGTCGTTGGTTTCGTCCAATTCGGATTCACAGATCAAAAGTTTTGACTAAAATACTACAGCTTGTCCAGTTTAGTGCACATACGTGAAGTCTTAGCTTAGTCTTTGTTTGAGTCTAGTCACATGGTCATGACACGAGTCAAACATGCCGCTCACACACATTAATATTAGCACAAACTTTGTGAATATGTCACCATGACCATGTCTTAGGTTCATGCATGAGTCGATTTTTTCCGTCATTTGAGTTGGGGGTACATTCTATTCCTAATTCTTTCATATCTTTCCATTCTCTACATGCTTTCCTCATATCACAACCTTCATTCTTCCTACCTCCTTCCATCTACTGCATGTTGAATAGAGTTTGAGTCAAATAATTAACAAAAAGTATCCATAACTTCCCTCTTCACAGCACTTGGTCAAGAAGAGAAGGGCGATTAATCAAAGACAACACCTTTGTTCAAATACTACTTTTTGACAAACCAGTTAGTCAGAATTACTTAAATTAATTGTTTGATTTAATATTTTCCTTGCAGTTACTAACGTGTGTGTTGTTTTGATAGAAAGAGATACGAGGCAACAAAGTAAGTTGTTTCATTGCTATATCTTTAGAAAGCATGCTTAGATTATTTTAATTCCTAGTAACATGTTAGGATGTTTTTATTGCTTTCTAGTATCATGTTTAGATTGCTTCCTATTTCTTCTATCATGTTAGTATCATGTTAGGAATAAAGCTTTGATCTTTATTATTTAGTGAGGTGCTAGAAATTGTTATTAATCTTGTTAGTATCATGCCTAGGATCTTGCCAATATTATTGTGCTTTATTGAGATTATTATGATGATGATTGTTGTTATTATGTTGCTTGATATATTATTATTGTTATTGCTTGATCACGCCCTCTCTTGCAGGTTTAAAGGGAATTTGTACTTGTAATCACGCTTAATAAGATAATTAATAATTTATTTAGGCTAATATGATTTTAATTCAAGTGATTGCCAATAATAGTATTGTTTGTGCATTAATATTCAACCAACATAAATTAAACAGGTTTAAGATTGATATATTTTTTGTATGTTAGTCAGAAAGCGCACAAGAATATGAGAAGAATAAAGTAGAGGCCTATATTTAGGGCAGGTTCAATCTCTTTTAGGTTGGATTTGTACCTTCATCCCCGAATATCCAGTCATGGTTCAGGACCACTATGGAGTTAGCGATCTCATGGATCGTGAAGGGGTGTAACCTTCACCCTGTGAACGGTTTACAAGTTCCTAAAACTTGTTGGCGACTCTTTTACTCTAGCTTCCTTCCCTTTGGACGTCACCATGCTTAAGTGTATGATCACAATGGGGCTCAAGTGTGGGATGCTTGAAGTATTCCCTACAGTTTTTGGCGACTCTGCTGGGGAGGATTTCTATTTTAATTCCTAAAATTTATTTTGGCAATAATTTAGAATGAGTGGATGAGACTCGAAACGTTCTAAGTATTCACGTGCGTAATTTTGATTGACATTATTAGCATAAGCATAAAAAAGGTCTGCATTGGATAGACCATCCGTAATGCGTCAAAAACATAGGATTTTTACACGTAGGAAATTTGGGAAATATCTTTCACAACTAGAATTGAAATAACGCTACGAAAAACTGGAAAATTCTAAGAACAAAAAGCTACTGAGGCATGTAGGAACTGGTGCTGAGAAAACAGTGCCCGTCGCAGTACGATGGCACTGTCGCTGGGCGACAGCAATGTCGCGTGGCGACAAGGTCATCGTCTCGCGACAGGCCCTGTTTTCTCGCACTAAGTTGTTCCAATATCGAGCCAGAAATCTACCTTCTAGCTTTGACTAGTTCTAGTACTGTTTGCTCGATTCTACTTCCTGATTGAGTTTTTCTCACTTTTCTGAACCCATATGTGTTCTAAATATTTCCATAACCCTATGGGAACTCACGCCCCATCTACCCAATCGAACGCTCATTGTAACGAAGGGTACATCCAAGTTTATGAATTCACCAAACCATGGAAGCAAGTTTAACTTGCGGGGTCCCATCCATACGCGCCAACAATCTCAAAGATAAGGCTTCCGTGCGATGCATCCGGACTCATAACCATGGACCCTCTTTGACTAACCCTTATCCTTGAATTTTAGAGAACTAGAGCCATGGTTTTAGGTTACAAACTCATTGCATCATATTGTGCTTACTTGACTATTTGTGCATCCTTGCTTGTGCATACTTATATGTGATTAAATTAACCGTTTGGTTTGACTTGTGATTATAAATATGCTTAAATAAACTAATTAATGACTGAAGGAATTTGCTTAATTAATTAACCAATTAATATAAGTAATTAAAGTCTAAATAAATTGATCGAACCTGACTTAGTACGACTATAGGTTTTCTCCCTTAAGGTAGAACGCTGGAAACAAGCCCAGACCAATGTTTCAGCAATGATGCGCCAGTACCGTTGTTTATGCGATGGTCCAATTTCGTGCTTGAGTCTTCACGCTGAGTCTAATTTATCAGTTTATTAATGACAAAAACCATATTTAGTCCTTAATTGAGTCCAAGCACATATCCCCATGGTCTTAAACAAGTCTTAACATGCCACTTACACTCACTAGTCTTAGCACACACTTTGTGTATATGTCACCATGATCATGTCCTAGGTTCATGCATGAGTCGTTTTTTCCGTCATTTGAATTAGGGGTCCATTCTATTATGAATTCTTCCGTATCTCTCCATCTACATCATCTTTCCACTCTCTAAATGCTTTCTCCATGCATATCATACTCTTCATTCTTCCATACTCTTTCCCATCTGTTGCATGTTGAATTGAGATTGAGTCAAATAATTAACAAAAAGTATCCCTAACTTCCCTTTCCACAACACTTGGTCAAGGAGAGAAGGGCGATTAATCAAGGACAACACTTTCATCCAAGTACTACTCTTTGATAAACCGATTCGACAAAGAAGAAAAACTAAAAAGAGAATGGCGTCTCAAGAAGAAGTTAATGAAATTAGGCAAAGCTTAGCCAATTTAACTGAGATAATGAAGACCATTGCTCTTCAAGTCAATGATCCTGCGAAACAACAACAGATGGAGCGAATGGAGGAAAGCTTAAGCAAACTCTCCAATGACTATAAGTTTCAAGAGATTAGCTCACAAGGAGTCTTAGTGGACAAGAAACTTCTTCTGCAGAAGCTCAATTCCAATGACATCCCTAAGTTCAAGCCAACTGACAACCCCTATTTCCATTTAAGAGCTTTTGAAATAATAATGAACATTAAGGGCATTGATAGGAAGGTTTTTCATTCTTTGTTCTCACTATCTTTAGAAACTGTTTGTCAACAATGGTTCTTTTCCCTTGAAAAAGAGAAGACCTCTTCTTGGGATTCCATAATAAACGCTTTCATAGATAGATATAAGTGCAACATTCAAGTTAAAACAGACCACATACAACTTGAGATTCTAAAGCAAAAAGAAAACGAAGGGTTCACCTCTTTCTTCAACAAGTGGAGGGAAATTTCCGCTAATATGGTTGAGGTTCCTACTGAAAAGGAGTCTGTAAGGATGTTCATCAAGAACCTCCAAGAAAAATATTCAAAGCACTTAAAATACCAACACAAGTTGGATACTTTCAAGGTTGTCTATGACATAGGCATTGATATCGAAGACGACCTTTTGAAAGTTGATAATGCGAAAGGAAAGAAGAACAACCATCCTTTTTCTTCCTCTCCCATTAATGAAGTACATTCTACAAACACCTGTAAACAACGAATCCAAAGGTCGAAAAGAATGTTCACTCCACTTGGTATGAGTTAGGAGACAGCTTTCGAAAATCTACACCATAAAGGACTAGTCATGCCCATAGGACCCATTAAAGACCCAGTTCTAGAAGCTAGGCCACCTAAGTGGGATCCTAATAAACACTGCAAATATCATCAAGGAAAGGGTCACGACACTAAGGAGTGTTGGAAACTCAAATAAGCTATTCAAGACCTGATCAATAACAATAAAACTTCTGAGATTCTAGCCATCGCAAAAGATCAAACATCCTTCAATCCTTCGCTCCTTATCACACTTGTAGGTGAGCCCTTGATCGAGGTAGGCTATATAACCTCTATCGATGAAGTGACCATGATTGAGGAGGATGAAGGAAATTTCTTAGATGATACCAAGGAAAACTCGACAAGTCTAAAAGAAGACGTTCGAAAACTGCAAGATATCATCGCCATGCTATTGAATATGGTGGAAGGCCTAGCAAATCGGATACCAGTCATCAAACAACGCTACCATCACCAAGACCATAAGAATGAAAAGGACAGGTATCTTCCTTCTTCTTCTTCCCATCAAGAACTTAAAGGAAAATCCAGTGCTCCTAAAACACAGGTAAAACAAACCATTGAAGAATACACAGTAATAGGAATGACTTATAGTGAAGCCTTCGAATGTTTTCACGGTCAGGGTCTCATTCATCCCATTGGTCTAAGCCAAGACCCACCACCTGAGAAACAGCTTCCCAACTGGGATCCAAACTCCTATTGCAAATATCATAGAGGCCATGGTCACACCACTGAAGAGTGCTTCACCCTCAAAGACCGAATTCAAGACCTTCTTGATTCAAATTACCTTTGTATTTCTCTGAGCGACAAGAAAGTCAAAATCAATATTATTGATGGCAAGAGCAGGAAGAACGACAATCCTTCTTTCGTTTCTTCCTATCATAATGGAAGTTGCATCGATAAAAAGACCTTAAAGGCAAAAGAACAAGAAAGAAAGTTCACCCCAATTGGGATGAGCTATAATATCGCTTTTGATCGACTCCTTGCTATGGGACTCATCACACCAATTGGGCCTATGCAAGATCTTCCTCTTAAAAGGAGAACACCCTAATGGAATCTAGACTCTTATTGCAAGTACCATCAAAGCAACGGTCACACTACAAATCAATGTTGCAAGTTTCGAAATCTCATTCAAGACCTCATCGATGCAAATAAGCTTCCATTCCCACCAACTGGCAAGAAGACCGAGTGATGAAGCACAAGACACGAGGCGGGCTTCAACAACAAGACTTCATGACCTCTTCTTCTTTCTTTTATTCATCCTTTCCCAATAAGTCTAGTATAGGCATCTTTTATTAGATTTATTTTATAGGATTTTACTTTTTTTTTCTTTTAATAAAATGAGCATTTCTTTCCTTGCATATGATCATTTCATTGCATTGCATTAAAAAAAAGGGAAATTCTACATGGTGGCCTGATACTTCTTATTTTTCTACGTGAAAGACGATGTTTTTTTCGATTACCTTAAGTAGCACCCAAATCTAACTAATTTGGTTTATGTGGCCTAATTGTCATTAAATGGGCTAACCAACTTCTAAATGGGTCATTTTCTAACTTAATTACACAAAAAGACTAACCTACCCCTGAATTAATTTATTTCCCACCCCTTTTTAAACATTTTCCTGCCCTATCATCCTCTTCCCCCTTTATATATTCCTTCCCTCTTCCAATTCATAAATTAGGGTTTCATCTCCATTTTCAATCGAAACAAAAAATTCTGACCATGAATTTTCGGGGAGTTTCTTCAAGGAAGAGGGGCGTATCTAATGGAAGTTTCAACTGGGTAAGGATGAAGCTCTACAATTGCAACCCTCCTAAAAACGCTTAGGTTAGGTTTTCTGATTCCATGAGCAATCCTAAGAAGCTGTACTACAAATACAGGGAAAAAATCAGAGGTTGCGGGTTTTTTGACTGGGTTACTGAAGATGATGTGAGTTTTTATGATGCTTCACCAAATTCAGAGATTGCTACAATACATAACATGGTGGAAGACCTTTCTGCTTGCTACAAGAGGGTTATGAAAATTGCTTTTTTCATATTAGTAATTTGTGTTTTTTTTACATGAAATGATGTACTCAGGGTAATGAAAGAAAGGGGTAGTAGCAAGTAGGTGAATCCTCATTTGTATGGGTTTTATGAATGAAGTTATGTAATTTAATTAAGTATAAATAAAACTTGGTTATGGAATTTGCTTTTGTCTATTATATTTAATGGATGTTTATGTATGGTATTTGCTTTGGTTATGTTAATTTAGCCCCTAATTTAGTGGAATATGTTACAAAACAGATTGAAAAGCAAACTTACACTTCAAATAATCTCTGAAATTCCAGAAAGATTAATATGTAAATGATATTGCACATAAATATGAAATCAAAAGCCTGTGGCAATGTCAAAAAACAGGACAAAAAGGAATCTAGTCAAAGTACAGATCATATATATGTCTTAAGGCAAAAACCTAATCAAAGACAAGCAATTGCACTATCATTTACAAAAAAAACACCTAACTAAAGACTTAGTTCAGCAAGGTACAAGTCACAGGACAACTTAGACTTTGTTCTTTCCTTTTGCATTTGTCTTTGCCCTAGTAACAGGTTGGCTACTAGGACCTTTAAATGCTTTATGGGAATGCTGAGTTGTGTTAGTGGAGGGCTCAGGTTGAGAAGCAAACTTCAATGAGCTTCTTATGAATCTTGTCTTTGCAGTAGGCTGTGATGTGGAAGTACTCTGTGCTACACTTTGTTTAGAAGCTTTCTCTGCTGCATTCTTAGCTCTTGTCTTTGCAATCTTCTTGCCATCCTTAGCACTTTGCTCAGCTACTGTGAGTCCACCTTTACAGGTCTGTTTGTTGTGTCCATAGCACATGCACTTAGAACATTGGACTGTTGTTGACCTTTTCCCTTTGTCTGGTTCATCAGCTGCCCTCTTTCTCTGTCTAGATGGCCTACCAATGCCTCTTGTCACTTGTGGTGGTAATATTGTAGGCATATCAATCTCTGGCCAGTGCTTAAAATCTGGTACAGAGTGTATAGAGTTGGCATAAGCTTGCTTATAAGTTTGGACTAAGAACCATGTGTTGCAGAAGTTGTATGGGTTCAATCCATCAGCCAATATTGCTCTAACAGCATGTTTGCAAGGCAAACCTGAAATTTGCCATAAACCACATATACAAGTCTTCTTGTTCAGTGACACGGGAAGCATAGACTTCCCATCCCTCACTTCATATTCACCCTCCTTAGATTGATAAGCTTTGCAAGTTCTTGATTCAAAGGTAAACACCCTTAATCTCTTTACTATATTTGGGCAAGGTTCATCCTCATTGCAGCTGTTGCACTTTTACCTTCTTGTTGAAAGTCTCACCATACACATTCTTCTTATACCTAAGCAAGCATGTTAAGCTAGGTTAGCATCAGTAAGTATATGTCAATTAACATTAAAGAAGTTACAAAAGACCAGTTATACCTTCCAAAAGTGTTAATACAGGCCTGCATCTATTCACACCCAATGTTGAATTGTAACTCTCTACAAAGTTGGTCTTGTTTTCATCATTGCAGATCTTGGGATCAAATTTGTGCCTTGTCCACCTTGACTGGTTCCCCAAGTCAGCCAACCATTCACAAGCCTTAGGATTCACAGGCTTAATCCTATCCATGGCCTTTTTAAATGTGAAAGAAGATGTGGCACTGCAGGTTAACCAGAACAGTGAATGCATCAAAGGGCCAGGAAATGCTCCTTTCCAATTGGAAGCTAAGTGTTTACAACAATACCTCCTGTCCACCTCAAGCCATATCTCAGTCAGTGCTAGACACTACAAGAATCGGGTCGAATTCCGACGGAAAGGTTCCGACGGACCTGAAATTCCGTCGGAAAAACCAAAATATCCGGCGGAATTATATTCCATCGTACATTTCCGACGAAATCAAAAATTTCCGACGGAAAATTATTCCGTCGAAAAATATGCACTTTCCGACGGATTATTTCGTCAGAAATTTACGACGGAATTTCCGTCAGAATTGTTTTTTTTTTTAAATCACTTGTTTCAAAATGAAAACCCTAGACAGCAAGTGCTCCCCTCCGCCTCTTTTCACTTTCCCCTTTTCCTTCTCATTCTCTTTCTCTCTCCTCTCCTCTTCTCTTTCCCCTCTACCCCTCCTCTCCTTCTCTTTCTTTCTCCTCTTCTCCTCTTCCTTTTCCTCTTATCTTTCTCTTGTCTCTCTCCGTCATCCCCTTCTCTTTCCGTCCACCACCAGCATCGACCGCAACGTCAACCACCACCAACATCGACCGCAACAACATCAACAATGCTACAACGTCAACCACCACCAACATCGACCGCAACAACATCAACCGCAACAATAACAACGCAACAATTACAAAGTCGACAACCACCGTCTCGAGCCACCCACTATCAAGGTTTTTGTTTTGTAGATCTAGTTTTAATTTAGGTTAGATTGTAGATCTAGTTAATTTTTTTTGTAATTGTTATGTTAATTTATCAATTTATTAGATAATTGTATATTTATATATTTCCTGTAATAAAATTATCGTTTTTTTAAACGAAATTATACTCAAATATGTAGATCTACAGGTTTTGATTTTTTTTTTGGTGTGGTATCTTTCGATTTTGTTGTTAATTTTAAGATTTTTGGGCCAATTTTCGTTTTTTGGTGTTAATTTTCGATTTTGGGGGATTTTCATTTTGTTGGGGTTGATTTTCGTGTTTATGGGTTTAATTTACTGGGTTTGTGGTGGTGGTGTGTGGTGTTTAATTTACTGGGTTTGTGGTAGTGGTGTGTGTCGGTGGTTATGTGTGGTGGTGGTGTGTCGATGGTGGTGTGTGGTGGTGGGATAAGGGTGGGTTTGTGGTTGAGGTCGGTGTGCAATGGTTCTCGGGTGGGGGCTAGTGGTACTGGGTGGGGGCTGGTGGGTCGGTTAGGGTGGGCTTGACAGCGGCGTTTTGGGTGGTTGGAGGTGGCACGGCGTTTTTTTTTTAATTGCATAAATGAACTTTCCGATGGAATTCCCGTCGGAAATTTCCGACCGAATTTACTAGTCCGTCGGAAATTTCCGACGGACTTTTCTGGTGCCTGAAAATATCCAACGACGGAAAATTCTGTCGGAAAAGTATTTCCGACAAAATTTCCGACGAAAAAGGTGGTTTTTCCTACGATGTTGATTCCGACAACCATTTCCGACGGAATTCCGTCAGAAACACCTTTTTCGACGGATTTCAGGGTGTTTCCGACGGAATTTTTTCGTCGAAAATGGGCCTATTTCTAGTAGTGAAATCTATTCCCTGTAAAATACACAAACTTAAAATCAGCTATTTCTTGCAATATCATAAATCAAAGTATTAATACTAGAGAAAACTTACTTTTTGTCTGTCTGAACTGATACACCAGCCATTACCCCTCCCAGAATCTAACAGAATGTTCTTCAAATGCCAAAAAAAGAACTTCCAAGTGTCAGCATTTTCCTTGGGAACTATAGCCCAAGCAAAGGGAAACAATTCATTGTTTCCATCTACAACCACAACAAACAAAAGGACCCCACCAAAATGTCCTTTCAAGTGGGCTCCATCAACCCCCACTAAACTCCTACATTCTGTAATAACACCATCTATGGCAGCCTTAAATGAAATGAATATAGTTGAAAAGGCGAAGGATAGATAAGATGGATTAAGTTGCTTCCATACACAGTGAGCTACAGATCCTGGGTTGGTTGCTTTCACCATCTCACAGTATTTTGGCAAATGTCCATAGGAAGTATCATGCCCACCATTTATCTCCCTCAAAGCTACCCCTCTCATCTTATAAAGGGTACTGGTTGCCATGAGCACTCCATATCTACTAAATAAGAGCTCATTAAGTGTCTTCCTAGAATTGTCATTATTAGCCCTTATATCTTCCATTAGTTTTTCTGCAGCCCATTTCAGTCACCAAGGGATTCCTTTCATCTAAACCTCTGCAAGTGTGCTCAGAGTTCTTTATGCTCTTTATTGCCCAAGTAACTCCATCTGGTAGCCTACTTGAATAAAGCCTCCAACCACAATGTAAATCAAGACATGAAGTAGTGAACCTCCTTGGACTGCTCCTATCAACCACTACTGCAAAGCCACATTGTATACAATAATCTCTGAAGACAGACATGAAATGGTCTTTATCACTGAATATCATCCAGGGCTTCAACACTATACTGCCAAACTTAACATCAGACACAAATTCACCATTTCTATACATCCTGCTGAAATAAGTTTCATCTGCACCTAGATCTCTTTGCCAGCAATCTGATATGTATGGGTCATATATGTCATGAATATTCCCAATTTCTTCATCCTCTTTAATATCAGCATCCATATCATCTTCCTGCTCAGCCCCTACATCCAGTTGATCTTGATGCTCAGCCCCTGCATCCATCTCATTTTCCTGCTCAGCTCCTGCATCCATTTCATCTTCCATCCTTGCACTAGTATTTGTCATAGCCATACTATTTTAACTACTCTCATGTGTTCCCACAACCTCAGCTTCCTTATCCTGCCTATTCCTAACTGCTTCATTGAACTCACTCTCACTTACCACCATTACTTCAACCATAGTGTTATTGTTCTGAGAACCCTTCTTTCTAGCAGTTGTACTCTTTGGAATTTTGTGTAGGACAAGAGGACAGGGTGTTGGCAAGGCAGTGTTTAATGTTTGAGGAACTATAGGAGCATTTGAGAAAGTTTCTTGTGGGGGCAAGTTTTCTGTATCAGTGGTTACTTACAGCTTTCTCTTGACAGGTAGTTTCTTAGGTTTCCTAGTTTTGGGTGCAATCTTTCTTTTCCCCTTTTGTTGAATCTCCTGTTCATACTCATCTTCCTCATCAAGTGCTGCACTGTAGTTTAATTCAGCTTCTACCCTAAAATCATTAAAGTAATCCTCATCTTCAGGGCAGTTTTCATTCAAACATTGTTCAACCTGATTCAACCCCCCCTCGATCTGAGAATGTTCCCTTTCTAGAATCTTCTTTGTTTTAGGTGGGCTAGTTTTTGTCTGTACAGTAGGGTTGTTTTGTTTCAGTGATTCAACTAGCTTTTTAACAGCAATTACACAGTCACTAGGTTTATCCCCATACCCAATCCAAATAGTAATCTCTTCCCTATCCCTTAATTTATCTAGCATACCTATTAGATCACTATCAGAAGTAATTTTAACATCTTTCATCTTATAGCAGTAGTGAAATTTAGGGAATTTAGGGAACTCAAAGTTGTTTTTCCTAAACCCTTCCTCACACTCAATGATCAAATCTATCCACATGACTTTGTCAACATCTTCAACAAAAACACCAATTGAATTACCCATATGGGCAAACTTAAGCATAACTTGATCCATTCTGCAACATAACAACAAGACACATATATTTTAACATCAAACATGTACTAATAAGCATAAAGATATCATCTTTAATCAACGTATACTCAAACAACCAAAACAGAGCATTTAACTTCTACAAGTTTGAAAAAAACCTCAACAAACGCATTATTTAAGGACATACCTTGCTTAAGATCTGTATACCACTTAGCAACTGGTAGGAGGTCGACGATTATGCAAATTCCGTTAGAATTCCAACCAAAAACCCTAAATTGCGCTTCACCAAATGTTGAACTATTCCAAACCGTTCGCAAATAATTCGTCAATCAATTGTGTTTGATTCCTACAATTTTTTAAATAATTTGTTTCATTACTGATTTGATGTAGGTTGAAGCATTTGAGAAAATTTTGGGATTTTTTTCTTCAATGTCGAGGAACAGTGAGGAAGACTGAGGAGATGCAGTTAGCATAAATGAAAGGGGTGGGAATGAATTAATTCAGGGGTAGGTTAGTCTTTTTGTGTATTAAGTTAGAAAATGACCCATTTAGAAGTTGGTTAGCCCATTTAATGACAATTAGGCCATTTAAACCAAATTAGTTAAATTTGGGTGCCACTTAAGAGAATTGAAAAAAACATCATCTTCCACATAGAAAAATAAGAAGTATCAAGCCACCATGTAGAATTTCCCAAAAAAAGAAAAAATGCTAGACTAAGCACAAGGTATACTAATGATTTGAGGCACACCTTGTAGCCATATCATATCATCTTCAAATATACAATCCTTTCTTGATGAACCACTTTGAGCTTCGTCTAACGATAGACTTTTATTTCTTCAACCCACATCTACCTAACCTTGGGATGGGATGGTGTGCAACTTATGCAATTTCCAAATAACAAAAGCTTGAATGATTTCAAAAAATTAATATAAAATAAGCAAAAAAACAATAAAAGCGTGCAAGAGAGCAAGTGTTCCAATGTCTTTGACATAAACATGTCTTTGATATGAACACGTCTCAGATTGCGTCTCTTATCGAGTGCTCGGTACCGTGCCTGAGAAACATGAATTCCAAGTGAGTGATAGACCGCATGATTGGGATTGCCCACACTTATCAAAATAAAATGATAAAGCAAAAAAGAGAGAGCAAAAAATAAACAAAAGAAAGAGAGTTAAAAAGTGAGGAAACCTCAAGCATAAAAATATAAAGATTTCAATAGCAAGGTTGTACACCTTGGGGGCTTATCTAGGGTCCTGAGCCTTTATCCCCTTCTTCTTAAACCTAGCCTAACCACATTACAACCCTTCAAAGACCTCTTTTAGGTATACACACACTTGTGCGAGGTTCGGCTAGAGCTACGTTCGGCTTGATTCCTAATGGATACGTAGGCAACCTTACATCGAGGTGGGGCCATAATAAAATGCATTCATATTCATACATGATCATATCAAGGGATATCCAATGCTCATCCCTATCCATTTAGAGCTAGACTTGGGGGCTTGATCCTTACATCATTAGCCTACCCAGCCTAAGAGTCACCATTATTTGACTCTTTTCAATATATTTCCACACCGTTAGCCTTTGCGGCCTAACTTTAGTATCACTTTCACACACATCACATATACATGACCAAATAAACCTTCCTTTAGGAACCCTTTTTCATGAAATCTTAACACGATGTTGAAGCATGCCTTGTCATATCAAGATCACTTATCATTCATAAACATCATTGCATCACAAAGTATGAAATACTTAGCCTCCGTGCCTAAGTTGTAAGTTACCCAAATACTTTCATCATCGAGTCAACAATTGAGATAGCCTAGGATGAATTACTCCTTGCACTGTGAGATACAACGTCAACGCATACATTTGACTAAGCTCATTCAACATGCACCGCAAACGCTCAAACACTCACTTCGATTCTTTGTCGTGTCTTTCTTTTTTGGGAGAAAGTCCGTACCCTAATGACGGAAAATTTTTGCTTTTTTGCATTTTCGAGTCGCACAATCATATTACAATACACACACGATTCGTGTACGCTAAGTCATGTCATGTCACATCACATCGAGTTGAGTTTACACACACGTATCAAACACATTGAGTCAACCTCAAGTCGGTCAAAGCACCTTGAGTCAACCTCAAGTCAAAGCAATCAGTCAAGCCTTAGGTCAACCCTAAGAAAAACCCCAACAAAGTCTTTTGGCAATCTTTTGATTTTACAGGATACAACCATTCAACAAAGCTCCTGTTCGCGACCAACCGAACGATCTCAACAAACATTCAAGCATTCAAAGCTCTTTTCTTCAAAGACGCGTGGACATTTCTTTCAAAGCTCTTTTGCTTAGAGACGCATGGGCATATCATTCAAAGCTCTTTGTTTAGAGACACGTGGACATTCTTATCAAGCTCTTTGTTCAGAGACGCGTGGACATTCCAAAAAAAGATCCATTGTTCAGAGACGAGTGAACATTCTTCCAAAAAAGCTCCATTGTTTAGAGACGAGTGAACATTCTTCCAAAAAAGCTCCATTGTTCAGAGACGAGTGAACATTCCTCAAAAAGAAGCTTTTTTGTTCAGAGACGAGTGAACATCAACAACAGCGAGATGGCGTTCCCTAGCTTGTGGAGGTCGTCACAACAAAAATGCAACAATAAAATCGGTTACTCCAAAGACGTGTGCTCGACGGTGCAAGATACGCGTTTCTAACTCGTTTATCTGTTTAAACTAATGCTAGTTTGCAGGTAACGGCGTTACAAGAATGATATAGGATCGCAGAACGTTCTGAATCATTCTCCATCCCTATCGCCACTTTGACTTTTGTTTTCGAAACATGTGTTTCTCCAAACTCAGTCAAAGTGGGGGCTTCTGTAGAAACCTAATTGTGTCTCCCCAAAAACCAAACCCAGTGATGAATACCTTTCACGTCATTTGATTATCAAACGAAGTGAAAGTGTGAAAAGTCTTGTGATGCGGTTGTTTTAATAAAAATACTTTCTTTCTGTTTTCGAAATGTACTCTATTTATGAAAATGTCCCGTCCAATTTAGTTTGGTCCATGATAAGGGTCCAATAATAGTGTAGTTGGATTGGGCTCGAAAAGAGCTTTCCAATGATATATTATAAGCCCAATTCCGATGAATAATGAGGAAGTTATAGCCAAAATATTAAATTGAGCCTGAAACAAGTTTTATATACGGCCCAATGATCTAGTGGAGGGCCCATTAATTAATATTCCTAAAGTCATTAGGATTGACTTTAATCTTCTAGAATAATCTAGAAGGTTCTTTTAAGTTCTAGTGGAATTAGGATTAGTAATTATATCTTTTAGAAAATAAAAGAATTCTATTTGGATTAAAACAAGTGTTTTTAAAGGATTAAATCTGATTTTCAAAAATAAGTACGGACTTTAATTAATCTAATTAGATTAAGGATTCCATATGGATTTTAGAAAACGCGTGAACCATCGCGAAACGACAGAACTAGCGCCGCGACAAACATGTCGCGCCATGACAAAGCTGTCACGCCGCGCTGGACCCTGTCGTGCCGCGACAGAAGTAGTTTTATTCCATATTGGATTTGGTCTTTTTCTAATCATTTTCGGACTATTTTTCTTATAAATAGGGTCGTATTTCCTCGTTTTTAATCATTCACAATCATCAACAATCATCTAATTCTATTCTTTCTTCTCTCTCCAAGATAGAAGCTTATTCTCTCTCCCTCTTTCCAAGCCTTCCCTTTTTAAACACAATATCGCATTCACGAGTTCTAGACACACCTAGCCAAGCTCGAAGTTGCCTTCGTCCTAGACGTGAAAGGTTGATAATTTCTGAGAGTTTGTTCCCAAATCCCTATTTCAATTGTTTAATTGTTTGATTTAATATTTTCCTTGAAGTTACTAACGTGTGTGTTGTTTTGATAGAAAGAGATACGAGGAAACAAAGTAAGTTGTTTCATTGTTATATCTTTAGAAAGCGTGCTTAGATTATTTTAATTCCTAGTATCATGTTAGGATGTTTTTATTGCTTTCTAGTATCATGTTTAGATTGCTTCCTATTTCTTCTATCATGTTAGTATCATATTAGGAATAAAGCTTTGGTCTTTATTATTTAGTGACGTGCTAGGATTGTTATTAATCTTGTTAGTATCATGTCTAGGATCTTGCTAATATTATTGTGCTTTATTGAGATTATTATGATGATGATTGTTGTTGTTATTATGTTGTTTGATATATTATTATTGTTATTGCTTGATCACGCCCTCTCTTGTAGGTTTAAAGGGAATTTGTACTTGTAATCACGCTTAATAAGATAATTAATAATTTTATTTAGGCTAATATGATTTTAATTCAAGTGATCGCCAATAATAGTATTGTTTGTGCATTAATATTCAACCAACATAAATTAAACAGTTTTAGGATTGATATATTTTTTGTATGTTAGTCAGAAAGGGCACATAAATATGAGAAGAATAAAGTAGACGCCTATATTTAGGGCAGGTTCAATCTCTTTTAGGTTGGATTTGCACCTTCATTCCCGAATATCCAGTCATGGTTCAGGACCACTATGGAGTTAGCGATCTCATGGATCGTGAAGGGGTGTAACCTTCACCCTGTGAATGGTTTACAAGTTCCTAAAACTTGTTGGCGACTCTTTTACTCTAGCTTCCTTCCCTTTGGACGCCACCATGCTTAAGTGTATGATCACAATGGGGCTCAAGTGTGGGATGCTTGATATATTCCCTACACACATATTCAACTAACTAATATCTTTAATATCGAAAGCAAAAATTACAAAAATTTGATATTTTGAAAATATATATCGTGACGAATCTAACAAGACCCCACATGAATATATTTTTCATTAGGAAATTTTGGATTTTAACACCAGAAAAAGACTAAAAATGGTTTTTAACACCCCCATTAGAAAAAAAAATTAATTTTAACACCAAAACATTTCTTAGAAAATTGATTTTACCACCACTTAACAAATTCCGTCTAAGAATCCGTTAAGTGGGGTCCATACTGCCACATGTTGTTATACTATTGGTTAAAAAAATAAATAAATAAAATAGAAAAAACCTACAGCCACCCAAACACCACCACCACCAACACTACATGCCCACCCCACACGCACGGCTTCAACCCGCCGACACCGTAACCCACACCCTCCCCAACCTAGACCACCGTAACCCACTATCCTCTACATCCCTGACCACCGAACCCATCCCGGCCCCCTCCCATTCTCGCTCCCATAAGCCATCTAAATCAAAACCCTAAATTCTAAAAACGGCCATGAAATCGGTTAGTAATGGCCAAAATCGGCCAGTTCTAGGGCTGAGTGGCCTTAAGTGGCCGGTTTCGGCCATTAGTGGCCGAAATCGTGTCGTTTTTGTGGAAAAGGGGGATGCGATCTAGTGCTTCCGCGACGGTTTTGGCTGCGGGAAAGGGAGGAGTTTGGGTTCCGGTGGGCTAGGTTAGGCTAGGAGAGGTTTTGGTGGCGGTGATGGGGCAAGGGCCAGCAATTGCACTAAGTCAGGGTGGAAAACAGGGAGGTAGTGGTGGCGGGTAGTTTTAGATTTTTTTATTTAATTTTTCTTTTTTTGTTTTGATTTATTTTTTTTATTTTCTTGACTAACCAGAAAGCAACATGTGGCAGTGTACAGCCCACGTAACAAATTCATGGACGCAATTTGTTAAGTGGTGGTAAAATTGAATTTTCAAAAAAATTTATGGTGTTAAAATTAATTATTTTTATGGGGGTGTTAAAAACCATTTTCGGTTTTTTAGGTGTTAAAATCTAAAATTTCCTTTTCATTATTTATAATCATAAAACACGGTCAAAAGGGAGTGTATGAATAGTGTTAAAGTCAAAACGTGTCAACTAAAAAAACAGAGGTACTTCGTAGTATTTATTTTTATAGGACTTGCTCTCTTCGTCTGATCTAGTTTGATCTGATCTGAATCTTTCTGGTCTGATCTGAATATTTCTGATTTGGTCTGGTCTGATCTAAATCTGTCTGATCTGATTTGAATTTTATTATCATTGTTTAACAACTTTTTTTTATTTTTATAATTATTACTTAATTGAAATATATATATTTATTTTATACTATTATTGATTTTATTATAATTATTACTAACTCTTTAATAATAATAATATTTATGACCTATTATGACCAAAAAAAAAAATTGTACTCTAATTCAAAAATTTTTGTTTAAAATACAATAGGAAATCAATGGTCACTAATTTCAGTGTACAAAATAACATACAAGTACATTAATTTATGTTTCCATGTTTTCACCTTCAAAATCGGAATCAGAATCAGAAGATTCCACGGTCCCCCCTATTAAACGCCAAATTTTTTTGCTATCTTATATCGTACTTGATCCATCTTTTTTTCCGATTGTCATCAAATATGCTTGTATCAGATCTTGGTTCAATGTTCACACCATTAGATATTGGAATACCCAACTCGTGAAGGCATATGAAATTGTAAAGTGCAAATGTTGACACTATGATTGCTAGTTGATATTCAATTTCCATCTTAGGCATGTTGTTTAGTATCCTCCATCGATTTTTAATTGTTGAGAAACATCTCTCAATTACGTTTCTCAAAGACGAGTGTCGGTAGTTATAATTTTCAAGTATTCCGTCTGGTGGAGGGCCATCACGAAAGTCTGGTATTATGATATCTGACATTGTATTCTCTTATTGGACTAAGATATCCAAGGGTATTTGTATATCCTGAATCCACCAAGTAGTATTTTCCTATAATATAATTAAATTTAGTATATGACATTATTGCTTTACTTGTATATTTAAGCAAATAAAATACATCTCATGTTACATGGAGGTGGATATGGAATCGAAATTTCGACTCCGACAAACAATGGCTCCATACTGTGATATCGTGAGCACTCCTTTCAAATCCCATTAACAAAAGTGAAAAGTCTATCAAAGGAACAACTAGCCATAACATTCCATGTTTTGTTTCCTTTACGTCCCCGAAATGGCTAGCCATCGTTGTCTGATGTAACAGCTTTTATATGAGTTCCATCGATGGCTCCAACACAATTCTAAAACACATAATAATTAAATATATTTTTTTGTTTTAAAAAAATTTAAAGATGAAACACAAATGACATATTACCTTAAAAAATGGCCAATATTTTCAACAGCTTGCAATTTTTCCGGGAACCTCATCCAATTTTTGAAATGGTTTAATAACTTCAGTTGAGAGAGCATTAAATGCATGTAGTGCATTTCTAAAGTATTTTCTAATTGTTGCCAAACCATGTTGAAACTTATTAGCTGCCTGCCTATATGTAACTCCTTGTCCCATTATAAATAAAGCTATCCCAATTTGCTCAGCGATATCTATAAATCTACCATCTGATAGTAGCCCTCTGGCCTCTACATATTTGACTAAATCAATGAATATGTCTCGATCTAATCTTAATTGTTCAATGCATAAGTCAGGATGACAAGATAATAATCTGTATATGTAATCACACCCAGGCTCACCCCTACCCATAAAGGCCTCCTTTCAAGTGGCGTGAGTACTCTCTTTAATTCTTCTAAAGCAATGATCATCGCTCAAGAACGAACCAAACTCATATCTGTAGACACCCAAATGTGTCTCCCCAAAATCAAACCCAGTGATGAATACCTTTCGCGTTGAATCATAATCAAACGAGGTGAAAGTGTGGAAAGTCTAATGTTGTGGTTAGTTTTTATTAAAAATCTTTCTTTCTGTTTTCAAAAACCTGCTCTATTTTATAAAAATAGCCAATTCAGTTTAGTTTGGTCCATGATAAGGGTCCAATAATGGTGTAGTTGGATTGGGCTCGAAAAGAGCTTTTCAATGATATATTATAAGCCCAATTCCGATGAATAATGAGGAAGCTATGGCCAAAATACTAAACTGGGCCCAGTTTGGTTCTTATATGTGGCCCAATGATCTAGAGGAGGGCCTATTATGAATTATCATTTCTAATGAAATTAGGATTGATTATAGTCTTCTAGAATCTTCTAGAAGGTTCTTTTGAATCCTAAAGGGATTAGGATTGATAATTATGTTTTATGAGTTTTATTTGGAATAAAAGAAGTGTTTAAATGAAATTACGATTTTACTCTTCGTACGGATTTTACGACTTGATTTTATAGAAAGATAGATTCCGTGTTGAAAACGCGTGGAAAACCTTCTGCATCGCCAAACGACAGTTTCGTCGCCTGGCGACGATTTCGTCGCCTAGCAACGAGCCATGTCGTTGGCGATAGAAGTGTGTTTTATTTCTTTTCGAACTCTGATTCGTTTCTATCAATTCCGGACTATTTTCTTATAAATAGGGTCCCTGGACCTCCGTTTTTCAAGAACTAGAATTCTCTAATTCTTTCTCTCTCTAAGCTAGAAGCTTTCCTTCTCTCTCTCTTCTTTTTCTAAACCTTCCCTTTCACAAAATTCCTCATACATTAGCACTAGACACACCTAGCCAAGTTCGAAGTTGCCTTCGCCCTAGACATGAAAGGTTTGATATTTCTGAGGGTTTGGTCCCAAATCTCTATTTCAATTATTTAGTTTAATTGTTTGATTTATTATTTTTCTTGAAGTTACTAACGTGTGTATTTTGTTATTAGAAAGAGGCACGAGGCATCAAAGTATGTAGTCTTAATGCTCTATTCTTGTAGAAAGCATGTTTATTATTTATTAATTCCTAGCATCATGTTAGGATGTTATTATTGCTTTCTAGTATCATGTTTAGGGTGCTTTCTAGCTTTCTAATTTCATATCAATATCATGTTAGTATCATTTTAGGGCTAAAGCTTTGATTTTTGATGTTTAGTGACATGTTAGGGTTTGTTATTAATCTTGTTAGTATCATGCCTAGGATCTTGCTATTATTATGCTTTAGCGTTGATATGATTATGATTATGGTGATTGTTATGATAATCATTATTTATTATTGTTGCTTGATATATATATTGTCATTGTTATTGCTTGATCACGCCCTCTCTTGCAGGATTAAAGGGAATTTGTACTTGTAATCACGCTTAATAAGATAATTAATAATCTTGTTTAGGGCTAATATGATTATAATTCAAGTGATCGCCAATAATAGTTTTGTTTGTGCATTAATATTCAACCAACATAGATAAACAGGTTTAGGGTTAGGGTTAACCTATTGATTGCATGTTAGTCAGAAAGCGCACATGAATACAAGAAGAATAAAGTAGAGGCCTATTTTATAGGGCGAGTTCTTTCTCTTTTAGATTGGATTTGTACCTTCATCCCCGAACTTCCAGTCTTGGTTCCAGACCTATTGGAGTTAACGATCTCCTAGATCGTTAAGGGGTGTAACCTTCACCTTGTGAACGGTTTACAAGTTCCTAAAACTTGTTGGCGACTCTTTTGCTCTAGCTTCCTTCCCTTTGGACGCCACCATGCTTAAGTGTATGATCACAGTAGGGCTCAAGTGTGGGATGGCTTGAAATATTCCCTACTATCCAACACATACATTACGCAGTAGCATTATAACAAAAATATATGGACCTTTAAATAAAGTTGCAAAGTTATATAACATATATTAAAATAAAGAAACAATGACATTAGTTATCATCATATATATGCTTTATAAGTATATCGAAACAATAATGTTAATTACCAATAATAATAATGATACTAAAAAGTAAAATATACCATGCGTAGAACTTTCTACTTAAGTTTCTACTTAACTTAGTATATTACAAGAAAAACATATATTACACAATATTAATTAATTAAAGTCAAAGGTGCAATGAGTAATTCTAATTAGCACGTTAGCATCAACACCTAATACAAAAGGAATAAACTAGCTTAGTGTAAACAAACTCTGATAAGCAAAGCAAGTCATGGATGTGGTGGATATGGCGGTTGTGAGTCAAAAGTCGTCTTTAAGTATAAGAGTTTTTGCTCTTTTGAAGAGAGTGGCAAGAAAAAATCACCATTATCACCTTGTCGTAAAAGTTCCATACATTGAAACACAAAAAAATCACCCATCTCTTTAACTTCCTTTATATCATTTAGAGCTTCTGCAATTTGGGAATATTTATTAGTTGGTGGTGGTGATGGTCCCCCGGCTTGAATAGACATCTTCAAAATATCCAAACATGCTTGGATGTCACTTCTAGTTTTTTTGGCACTACTAACACTTCCCTCACTCTTACGTTTTTCCCTTAAGATGGTCTTAGGGGGACTTTTACTCTCTTCACTAGATTGACATGGTTCCTTAGCTGGTTCAAAATCATACATTTCATCACTATCACCAGAGTGTTCATTTCCATCTCCATTTCCTTTGCGAAGTAATGCCCTTTCACTTTCACATGCCGGGGAATAACTATATTTACTAGTTGTAAATGATCCACTAAAAAGACTACGAAGTAATGGTAAATGGGGCAAAGGCTTCTTCAAGAACCGAGCAGGTATTCCCTTATGTTTCTGTGTTATACAAATTTAAAAAGTTACTTTATTATATACAAAGAAAACTAGTGAAAGTAATTCAATATGGAAGAGCTACTAGTATATTACCTCCACAAACCCCTTCCATCTATCATCTTGATCAACTTGTGGGCAACCGGTTTCGGGGTCAAATGCAAGGCCAGTCCAATTCGATTCCATTTCATTCTAGATTTTAAATAGTCCCCTTAAGTCATCGTACTTGTTCCTAGCTTATTTATCTGTAAATTCTTTGCCGGTTGCTAAATTCAAACTAGTTGCAATGTTAATCAAATTTGTGTTACTCCCCTTTTTTCCAACTTTCCTTTTTTTTTTTTTTAAGAACCCTTTTTTTCCAACTTTCAATTGTATGCAAATCTCTAAAAAATTGTGCGTATCTTCATTGTTCCAAGTCACTCTCTTCGGAGGAGACATTTGTGATTAAAAAGTATAAACTTCAAAACAAATTAAAAGATATTACAAACTTAAGTATATACCTAATATATACAATATATATCATCTTTTGCACCCAAACTATATATATATATATATATATATATATATATATATATATATATATATATATATATATATATATATATATATATATATATATATATATATATATATATATATATATATATATATATATATTACTAAAATATTGTATTTAATGGAAGAACCAAAAATACCTTTCCACGGTCAAGACACAAAATGGCAGGTTGCAATTTAATTAATTGAAAGCATTCTTTAAGGTATAAAAAAAAAACATAGTATAAGAACACATATAAAATCTACCAAGGTACGTATAATCCTTTTTTTTAATAAGAAAACATTGTATAAGAAAAAATAATAACAACATCCTCACTCCATCTACGTCATATCCCCCTTTTAGATAATTTTTCCTATTATTTTAATTTTATACAAACAATATACTAATTAATTTCCCAATAACAAATAGTAAAAAAAAAATGTTTTGGAGATAAATCACATCAACCAAGACAATTTTACCAAGAATACATATAAAATCTACCACTTAACTAATCAAACACATCAAGTCACCAACAAGTAATACATCAAGAAAAAAAAATTATATTAAGCATGCATGAACACATAAGATAATAATTTTTCTTGCAAAGATTAGAAATAAAAATGAAAAAGAACAAGATCAACTTACGTACGTTGCAGGTTGCAAGTTGAGTGGTGAGAGTATAGATTGTATGAGAAGTCTTTTTTTTTTTTGACAACTGTATGAGAAGTTAAGGATGGGAAAAACAATGAATACAAGTAGAATGAATGAAGTTTTTAATGCTAGTTTTATTTATCTCTACTAGGGGGCTCGTGCGCGCTACGCGCTCCTTCTAATGTGAATTTTAATGTGTCATTCTTGCTTTGAGATGTGGCAATATGGGGTTTTTTTTTCTAAGTAGGTAATGTGTTTGGAAAGAAATGTATATTGGGTAACTTTAATAAAAATTGATAATAATGTTTTTGGTAAGGTAAAAAAAGAAAGTCAATTACTTGGTCTCTCATCTCTACAAATTAAAGCCAATTGACCTTATTTTTAAAAATGATTTTTCTTAAGTGGTTGTTTTCTCTTTTTCTCTCTTAAGACAGTTGCCTTGATTTTCTTAAGTGATTTTTTATGTAGTCTTTTTTTTTTTTCTCTAGCATTTTAGTAAATTTTTTTCTTAAGCTAATTGTGTTTTCATAAGCTAATCGCCCTAACTTTCTTAGGTGATTGACCTTTCTTAAGTTGTCTCTCTAACTCATTGTTTCTTTGTCTCCCTCTCCTAATTAAGCTAATTGCCCTAAGTTTTTCTCCTAAACTAATTGCTTATAATTGCCCTACTTTCTTAAGTTATATTTCTTTCTTTAGTGGTCGTTTTTCTTAAGTGATCTTTCTTTATCTTGAGTGATTTTTCTTTCTTAAGTGGTCTCTTTCACTAATGGTTTCTTTATTTTCCTCTCCTAAGCTATCTAATTGCCCTAAGATTCTCATCTAAACTAATTGCTCTGAGTTCTAAGCTATCTTTCTTTTCTTTAGTGATCTTTCTTCTTGAGTGATTTTTCCTCATAATTGATATTTCTTAAGTGGTCTCTCTTTCTTTAATTTCTAGCATTTAATAACTCTTTTTCCTAAGTTAATTTTTCTTATTTTCATAAGTAATATTTCAAGAGGCTTCCCTCTTTTTGTTAAGTGATCTTTATAAAAAGGTCTTTCTGAAATGATTTTTCGTAATTGATCTCTCTCTCTCTAGTAGGTCGCTTCTTAAGCTAATTGCACTTATTTTAATTTCTTAAGTGGTTTTTCCTTAGTGATCTCTCTTGCTAGTGCGCTTTTGTGTTTTCATAAGCTAATCGCCCTAACTTTCTTAAGTGATGGACCTTTCTTAAGTTGTCTCTCTCACTCATGGTTTATTTCTCTTCCTCTCCTAAACTAATTGCCCTATGTTTTTCTCCTAAACTAATTGTTTACAATTGCCCTAGTTTCTTAAGTTATCTTTCTTTATTTAGTGATCCTTTTTCTTGAGTGATTTTTCTTTTTCTTGAGTGATTTTTCTTTCTTAAGTGGTCTCTCTCACTAATGGTTTCTTTCTTTTCCTCTCCTAAGCTAATTTCCCTAAGTTTCTCACCTAAACTAATTGCCCTGATTTCTAAGTTATCCGTCTTTTCTTTAGTGATCTTTCTTCTTGAGTGATTTTTCTTCTTAATTGATATTTCTTGGTCTCCCTTTCTTTCTAGCATTTTAGTAACTCTTTTTCCTAAGCTAATTTTTCTTATTTTCATAAGTAATCTTTCAAGATGCTTCCCTCTTTTTGTTAAGTGATCTTTCTAAAGTGGTCTCTCTCAAATGATTTTTCATAAATGCTCTCTCTCTCTCCCTTTCTCTCTCTCAAGTGAGGATTTTTCGTAATTGATCTCTCTCTCTCTTTAGTAGGTCGGTTTCTAAGCTAATTGCAGTGATTTAAATTTTTAAAGTGGTTTTTCTTTAGTGGTCTTTCTTGCTAGCGTGCTTTCTCTCTCTCTCTCATTTAAGTAACCCTTTTTCTAAGCTAATTGTGTTTTCCTAAGCTAATTGCCTCATTTTTCTTAAATGATCTTTCTTAAGAGGACTCTTTCTCTCTCTCTCTCTCTCTCTCTCTCTCTCTCTCTCTCTCTCTCTTTCTCTCTTATAAGCTAATTGCCTCGATTTTTGCGTATGATCTTTATTAATTGGTCTCGCACCTCTCCAAAGCTAATTGACCTTATTTTCAAAAATAGTTTTTTAAAGAGGTTGTTTTCTCCTTTTCTCTCTTAAGATAGTTGCCTTGGTTTTCTTAAATAATCTTTTATGTAGTCTCTTTTTTCTTTCACATTTTAGCAAGTCTTTTTCCTAAGCTAATCGTGTTTTCATAAGCTAATCATCCTAACTTTCTTAGATGATGAACCTTTCTTAAGTTGTTTCTCTCACTCATGGTTTCTTTCTCTCCCTCTCCTAAACTAATTGCCCTAAGTTTTTTCCTAAACTAATTGTTTATAATTACCCTAGTTTCTTAAATTATCTTTCTTTCTTTAGTGATCTTTTTTCTTGAGTGATCTTTCTTTTTCTTGAGTGATTTTTCTTTCTTAAGTGGTCTCTCTCACTAATGGTTTATTTCTTTTCCTCTCCTTAGCTAATTGCCCTAAGTTTCTCATCTAAACTAATTGCCTTGATTTATCTTTCTTCTTGAGGGATTTTTCTGCTTAATTGTTATTTCTTAAGTGGTCTATCTTTCTTTCTAGCATTTTAATAACTCTTTTTCCTAACCTAATTTTTCTTATTTTCATAAGTAAACTTTCAAGTGGCTTCCCTCTTTTTGTTAAGTGATCATGATCTTTCTAAAGTGCTCTCTCTCAAATGATTTTTCGTAAATGCTCTCTCTCTGGTAGGTCGTTTCCTAAGCTAATTGCACTGATTTTAATTTCTTAAGTAGTTTTTCTTCGGTGGTCTCTCTTGCTAGTGCTCTCTCTCTCTCTCACACACACACACACATTTAAGTAACCCTTTTTCTAATCTAATTGTAATTTTTTAAGCTAATTGCCTCATTTTTCTTAAGTGATCTTTCTTAGTGGACCCTTTCTCTCTCTCTTTCTCCCTTATAAGCTAATTGCCTCTATTTTTGTATATGATCTTTCTTAATTGGTCTCTCATCTCTCCAAAGACAATTAACCTTATTTTCAAAAATGTTTTTTCTTAAGTGGATGTTTTCTCTTTTTCTCTCTTAAGATAGTTGTCTTTATTTTCTTAAGTGATCTTTTATATAGTCTCTTTTTTCATTCGCATTTTAGCAAGTCTTTTCAATTTGTCCTTTTTAAAAAATAAAGCTAAAATATTTGTTGGTGTTAATCTTAATGTGTATAAATCAATTATAAATAAATAATGATATAAATAAAACTCTCTACGTCATCGTATTCATCTTGAGCTACTTAGCTTGTGACTGACTGACTATTGTCAATTTATTTCGCGTATTGCACATTTTTGAAGGATGCAAATCCAATGTTGCCTAAATATCATTCCTTAATAATTTCTGTCACGTTCTTGTTCTCCACGACTGTCTTTGTTTCTTCTTTCTCATCTGTAGTTATAGTGATATGACATTAATTCTAATCGAGTATTATGATTGACCACCAACCTTAAATTGTCTCAACCCCCTATAAAAGTATAAATTTGATCCAAACCTGAACATCCAACACAAGGAAATTGGAACAAATTCTAAAAATACATGTAGGCTTATTTTTTATTTAGTTTTTTACACACATTTAATCACCCGGATCTTTCCATAGTTGATTGAAGAGAAATTACATAACAACAAATTCAGGACGGATATAAAAATAAAGTTGTATCATTTTTTTTGAGTGAAAGACAGAAAGAGTGAACTGGTCTGTATACTTACAAGCCTCTCCATTCAATCGATAGGCAGCTTTGGGCGTGAACAATTAGTCATCACAAGTACAAAGTCACAAAATAAAGAAGAGCAAGTTATAGTGATTACCAAAATTACATCTGGAAGACCTTGAGCAAATATAGATTACCATAAAATAACTTAAGGTAAATGATTTAATTCTATCAATTAAAGTCAATAGGCACCATCAATAACTTGAATGAGCACACTATTAAAGGAGTCTAATCAACAAGATCATAATATAGTCACACCCTGATACTTGTATCTATTTGAGTAACATAGCTCGATTTTTTATGACAACAATATCTCTTAAATACCTTACATACAATCCACTCTACATTCATAAACCATTAAACATCATATATCATTTCCATTGCTATAATATCATACTCTATATCATTTCAATACTATTGTATATGAAAATTATTAGCTTCTTTATTATAATACTACAGGGAAATCTACCGTTTAATTAAGAAGAAGCACATTTTCAGCTTTAATACTCTGTAGATGTTAAATAGCACTCCTAGGACTCATTTGGTTATCGTGGGAATTAAATTACCGTAGGAAGTTTTAATTCATGGGAAATAAATTCCCTTGCTAAATGTGTAGGAAGTGTAAATATTTGTTTGGTTGACACCATGGGAAATAAATTTTAATGGTCAATTACTTTGTTATTAACCCCAAATCACCCTCCTCTATATCCTCTCCCTTTCTCTCTCTCACTCCTCCCTCACCTTGCTCCCTGCATATGATAATCTCAACATCTCTCCTCATCCCTCACCTCCACCGCTACAGCCACCACTCAAAAAAAAAAAAAAAAAATCCTAAATTTCCACCCACAAATTATACTTCTTTCTTTATTAATCTTACAAAATATTACATACCCACTTAATTAAATCAAAGTTTGAAGCTTTACAACCAAAATTATAAAATTGAATTTGGATGTTAACTTCAATTGGTTGTCTCAAAGTTTCGAATTTTATCAAGGTATTTGCAAAAAGTTTTGAAAAAAATAATTAAAATAAATGTAGTACTTTGGGAAGCAATAAACTTATGAAACAAACATTCTCATGCGTTGTATTACTTTGGGATTAGCTATATATATATATATACAATATCAGACTATATACTCTTAGCTCTTACTTATTACACGCCTATTCAAGCCCAATGCTAGCTTAAATATACATTACAAAATAATCTCATTAACAATCCCAATGTACGGCGACATTAATCTCAGAGGTTGGCAAAAGCTATTTCTTGGAAAATTTGTTATTTTTTTTCAAATATTTTGGAGGTTAAAGTTTTAAGATTGATCGGTGACAGGCTAAAGTCGTAGTCACCCAATCAAAAATAATACCTAAATCCACTAACTATGTAGATAGGGAAGAAGGGTCAAATCCACAGGGAAACGAGTCTTTCTATTCCTAATTAATTATTATAATCTAAATTATTAAGTAACCAAAAGTTGTTATTTGAAGGAACTATACTACAAAGAGTATGAGTAGGGAGAAATAAAAGTAGGGAGAAATCAAATAATAAAAGACCTAGGGCATAAGTTCACCAATAAATAATATTCCAGGGTAAAACATAACAATCAAACATCAATGCATCAATTAATCAGATCATAAAGGGCTTTCGCTACGTATCACAATCACAGAGTTAATCTACCGGTATTAAATCTCATCTTTCGAATCTCGACTTAACCATTTATAAATTAATCTGCCTATTGAAACTAGACCTAAACATCAATTCTCATCTCTCGAATCTCGAATCAATATTGTCAAACTCATGCATAAAAGATCAGGCCTAATCTAGTCACAGAGCATTAAATCAATCAATAGGAAATTAATCAAGCATTGACAATCAACAACAATAAATTACCCCTTCATATTATTTATGGATCCCCATAAACCCTAGAAAGAAAACTACTCAGACATAATTAAATATAAACTAAACGAGGCAATTAAACAAGTCATGATGAAAGAAATAAAGTAAATAGCCGAGATTAAAGAAGAAGAAATCGTTACCAAAGTAATCAGAATTAAAGAGTTGAATTAAGAACAAAGTTGTAGAGAGAGAAAATAATCTAATTAGAGAGAGAAATTCTAAAGGAGAAGATAAAAAAAGAGTCTAAAAAAAGATACTAAACTTGCTTAACGGAAAAGTATTTATATTAAGCAAGAATCCTAAACTAAACAAACTTAAACGACGATTAAAAATCTACTAATGCCAATGCGCGCCCGATCGGGCGAGGCACCGCCCGATCGGGCCCGCCTTTTTACTCCCAATGAATGTTTCTCTTCTCATAAGTCGAGCCCTTAATCATCGGTTCGATGACTCTAACCGATCTTGGGCTATGAAAGATGGTCGTGCTCCTCCAATGCTTGTAGTCGCTCCATAAAATCCCGGGAAAATGCTCCAAGAGTGCAATTCCCTATAAAACTCAACCAAAACTACGAAAACACTAGAAAACACATATTAGTAATAAAAGTGGCTCTAAAGAGCCAAAAACACTACCAATTATGACCAAGGGACGGGGGTAAAATACTATATAAATTGGACACACCAATTGGCTGCCTTTACCAAGTGGAGTAAGGCCATGACTTGGCTACAAATTTTCAGATTTTCAGTTGTCATCCAATATTCCAGACAACCACATGAAGTTACTCTTATCACCCATTTAAAAACAAATTTAAATATAGTAAGAACCAACAAAGAGAGGCAATGAATTTAATTACTGCTCAAAATTCTCAGAGACTGGCTTTCATACATGACAACACCAAATAGTTAAAAGTAGATCACAAAATGTGAAATCAGTTTCCTTAGAGGCTTCTTCACAGCAATTAATAACATTTGTTAAAAAACTAAAGCATAAGTTTCAATTTTACCATTCTCTATCGTAAACAATTAAAAATCCATATATAATTTCAATCACCTAGGAAACGACAAATAAATTGAAATTACTTTGCTACATCAACAACACAAAAATCCACAAAGAGACAGTTTAATTTGAACAATTATTTGACAATTTTTCATCTATCAACCTCCGAAAGCAGCAGAGTAAAATAAAAAAAAATTACCTTAGCCTCAGAGTAAGAGACGAAACCTAAGAGGAGAGAGAAAGCGCCGACATCGAGCACAACCTTAACACCAGCATCAACACCAAAAACGAAGCTTACGATAATAACTGACACCTGAACAATGACGGATGAATTTACCCTAAAATGTCCTTTAACTGACAAATAAATTAAAAGTGAATCCTAGATTGTGAAATTTATAATTGATGATTGAATTTAACAGCTTAGATCTGAAAGGTCATGATTGGAGTATTGGAGAAAATAAAGGGTGTTATTGATGATGATGAGGTGATGAAGATGAAGACAATATGGTGATGGTGGTGATTAACGTGGATGGCGATGATGGTGGTGATGGTTGAAAATGAAGGTGATGATGATGATTAAGGTGGATATTAGAAGCAAATAAGTACGGTGAATCAATTCAGAAAAAAAAATCAGAAAGGGTCACAGATTCCCAGCTCATAAACCACATGTGTTTTCACATGCAAAATATACTGAGGGCAATTCAGGAAGAACATTATTCATAAGGAAATCCTAGACAAATTTTAGGGGCAATATGGGCAGTGCACTATTCATAAGGAGCCATTTATTTTTTGTGACTTGGTGCTTTTATAGGTTTATTATTTAGGGAAGTGTAGGTAGGATATTAATTGCTCTTGTACTTGAAAAAAAATGTGTTTTCATAATTTGTATACAAACCGTGATAGTAGTTGCTATATACTACTTCATATGGAGTACTTACATGTTTGATGTTTGAAAGGGTAGAAATTGTTATTAATGAATTTATAATAGTATTCATAGTTATCTTTTGATTTTTAATAACTTCAGCTTGTAGCATACCAATTCGTTTGCTCAAGGTACGTATTTTTAATGGTTGAAAATGAAGGTGATGATGATGATTAATTGATTGATATGTTATTATTTTGCTTAGGAGAGGAGTTTATTGAAGGTGATTTCTAGTTAGTAAAGTGGCATACCAATTCGTTTGCTCAAGGTACGTACAAGTTATGAAACCTTTCTTTTAGGTGCATGTTTAAGGACGACGGATCGAGAACTTAGTATCATGTATAGGGATGACTGAGTTAAATTGTTTGGTTATACATTGTGAATTTCGTATGACGTGCACTATTTTATAGGAAAAATTGGCCGCAACAACACCAACTATGACAAAGGTGCGTGTAGCAGCACAACCTTTTAAGGGTGCGGTTTACAGCACAAACTATGTAATTGGGTGCACATATTAGCATAAATGACACTAATGAACTAAGGTTGCATGGAAAAAAGTGGAATCTTTATTATTTTATATAATTGTTTAAACATTATTTAAACATATATGATTTTCCATCATGCGTAACTAAATTAGCCTTACCTTTTTTTTTTTTTTTTCATTTAAGCATTTCTTGACCTCCACCATTATATTAAGCGGATTCCTTAAAAAAAAAATTGTGCTATTATTTTCCTTTGTTCGCTTCTCCAATTACTATTTCTAATATTGATCTCACATGATTGACTTAGTTTCCTATCCCTTTCCACCTAGTTAAATACTAAATTGATAAATAAAATAAAAAATAAAAAATAAAATCATTTAAATACCTTTATTCTACAAGATTTCAGGATACATAGGTAACTTTCTAAATACTAATATCAAAACCCACAAAGTGATTTCAAATACTTAATTCAAAAAATAATTTTAGAGTTGGATTTTAGGATATGTCAAATTGATTTTTTTGTTTTTGATGTACAACACTTAAATTGTGGAGGTTAAGAGAGAATTAATTTAAAGGGAAAAAATTAATTATAATGGAAGAGGAAACTAAGTCAATCATCACATGAGATGTAAAAAAAGTAATTGAAGAAACACAAACGATAGAAAATAATGGCGAAAACTTTTTGAAATAATTCAATTTAATGGTTATTTAATTACATGTGATGGAAAATGGAAAATTAAGTAGAATGAAATTAATCAAAAATATTTTTAAACAAAAAGGCATTAAAAATATTTAAGATTTCACTTTTAGAAGAAATCTACATTTTGCCAATGTCATTTATGTTGTTATGTGCACCCAAGTGCATAGTTTGTGATGTTGAGTGCACCCTTGAAAGGTTGTGCTGCTACACGCACCTTTGTCATAGTTGGTGTTGTTGTGGCCAATTTTTCCTATTTTATATTGCAAGTATTATTTGTGCTCTAATTATGCAAGGTGCGCTTAGAGGCAAAGGTATATGATTGGTGTAATGATTAATTTATTACTCATTCATGATTATGCAAGCAGAATGAGTAAAGGAAGAATTTAAGTCTTCTAAGACGAGGTTGAGGTTTTGGGGTGCCTTATGCACTCAAGGTGTTTATACACCGAGGTAGTAAAGGAATAAATAATAAATGTTGCTTGCCACTAATAAATCAAGAATTGAAATTGAAAAGTTGTTTTACTTGATTGAATTGATATTGGATTGATTGAATTGTTATGCATATGAGTCATCACCAAGTCTAAACCTGTAAATCACGTAAAGTGCAAGATGGATGAGCAATAAAACTCTGGATTGGTGCACTTCTGGAGTAATGACAATCAGGGGTTGGGGTACATGGGGTATAAGCCGTGTACTTTTCTCGAGGCCGTCTGATCTACGAGTCTCTTATTTCAAATATTTTTCAAAACTAGGAGTTAGGTGAGATCTCATACTAACTACGGTCACGGAGTCGCGCCCGTGGTCGTTGGATGTTTATTGATGTTTCCGAAAGAAGGCATGGAGTTTTTCTTTTATTGATGTTCCAAATGGAGCATGGGTTGGACAACCTTGTCTATTGCGTAATCCAATGAATAAAAATAATGATTTACCTATTATTAATTAATGGAGTCTTAGTAATATAAATAGTTGAGTCATGTGTTGAGTCTATAATTTAATGATGCATGATGATTGATTATTAGTAGCATGTTATGGATTTCTTAATTTATTTTGCAGCTTGTATGTACTCAGCTTTGCTGATTGCGTGCTTTGTGTGTCTTTCTTTGGTCATGGCCTTCGCCTTTCAATTACCCTGTGACGATCCAATTTTTACACTTGTAATATTGGGGAGCAGAATTATCACAGGTTCTTACACATGCAGCATTCATCAGGGTTGTGGGATCTTGAGTAGAGAGTTGGTTGTTTGCATTTTATTTCTTTTGCAAGTTTGAATTTATTTTAATTCGATTTTATTCGACACTATTTCTTTTGGGTTTGAATTTATTTGAACACTGAATTTAATCACTTACTACTTTTATTGGGTTTTGAATAAGGGCCTTAATGGTTCCAAGTTGTATGACTTAATTTGGTTTCATTCGTTGGTTTTGAAACTTATTTATAATTGATTTAGTTTTTCCGCTGCTATTTTCTGATAAAGCCTTAACGTTTGAACACGTGGCGGTAGCACGCCAGTAATTCTCTTGAATATTGTTCAGGGTCCTCAGAGGTTTAAAGAGAGAATTATTAGGGTGTTACACATTTACTACCTGTTTAATTTTTTATTTTTTTATTTTGCTACCACCCAAATCTCTAAAATATTTATTTCACTACCAATTGACTTACATTGTTATTATTTCCATTAGTTGGGTTTAGCCACCGTTCAACGAATTTAGGGTTTTGCTTATGGTGGTTTGGGGGTGGTGGTTTAGGGTTAGGGATGGCCGAAAAGGGTAGGGGAAGGGGAGGGGGGTCAATTTCGGTGGGGGGAACGGGGCTGGGGGGCAGATTCCGGTGGGGGGAAGGGGAAAGGGGGGTGGTTTTGGCTCGGGTTGGGGGTCGAGGCAGCAAGAACGTCGGGGAAAGGGAAGGGGGGCTGCGTAGGGTGGGGGAAAGAGAGGGGGGTGGGTTTGCGCCGGCGCCAGCCGAAGCTCTGGGCGTCGGCCGCCGGCAGGGGGGAGGGGGAAGGGGTGGTAGTTGAGGGGAGGGGTGGCAGGGTTACTTTTTTTTTTTTTTTTTTTTTTTGAATAAACATAACGGATTCCGTTAAGTGGTAGTGAAATTTTAATCATTTGATTTTAAGTGGTAGCAAAATAAAATAAAAAATTAAACGGATAGCAAATGTAATACAAGGTAATTTCGCCGGTAGTAAATGTCAATTTTTTCTTTTATTTATTTATTTTTTTAAAAAAGCTTTTTTCTCACTTGAGTGAGCGTAGCATTAGTGAGGCAGTGACCACCAATAAGGCAATAAGGCAGCTCCTCTCCATAAACTGAATAACCCAATAGAATTGCTAGCACCCTTTAACCGTCAGATCACACCTAAGAATTACAGGCGTCGTCTTCTCCGCCTATGATTATACTCTCTTTCATTTTCAATTTCAATTTCTATTTTTTGAATTGAATTGTAAAAACAAACACCCCCTAAATTTATTATTAATGGATGAACTTCAAATCCAGGTTGCACAAGCTGTTAATGTATTGAACCACGATTCTCAATCTTGTAATAGAGTTGCTGCTAATCAATGGCTGATTCAATTTCAACAATCCGATGCTGCTTGGGAGGTTGCCACTTCTCTTCTCACTTCTTCTTCTCACCTCCCGCCTTATTTCTCCGATTTCGAAGTCGAATTCTTTGCTGCCCAGATTCTTAAACGCAAGGTTTGTTTCTTTGTTTTTTTCATTCATTTTTTGGCTTTTTATTTGGTATTTTGATTTGGGTTGCATGGGTATTTTGAGGTATGAATTGGGTGTCTTTTGATTGCTTTTTTGTCAAATGGGTTTTGTGGAATTTGATTGTTTTAGTTACTTTATCAAAGATTTTTTTGATAATGAAGAAATTTTTCATAGCATTTTTGTGGGTGGAAGTAGGTGTAGTTACATTGTGGTTTATTAACTCAGAGTTGTATTTTAGTTAAGTTATTGGAAGAGTTAGGACATGCAGCTTGGTGAATTCGAATTCTTTTGTTATGATTATGGTGTTCTCTAAAGGAGTGGTTAGCTCCCACTTTAGACCTAAGGCAGAAAGAAGCGAATTTTTTGAGTTTGATTGGTGAATTGCTTTGGGTTCTTTCCTCGCCGACTGAAATTAGATGTGTGTCTGCTCTATCTTTACTTGGTGTTGTATTAAGGCCATATAGAAGAATGATTGTTCTTTTTTGTTCTAATTGGACTATTTGTGTGTTAATTGTGTTGTTCCCGTCACAAAAAATAAAAGCAAAATTGGCAGATGCAAAGAACTTTGGCTTGTACTTTATTTGGAGAGGTTTTAATGTTTTATCATAAGTTATAGTTTGCAAAAACATCGTGGCATAAAAGATTGCTTACTTCCCGGTATTTGTGCTTTTTACTAATAGTTGTGAGACGAGGAATACTTATATTGTACAATTGTTTGCTGGAAATGTATTTAGAAAGCATGGGTGCTTATTGGTTCTGTTGACCAATGCTTTACAAGCGCAATCACTTTATGTACTCACTTGGCTCTTTTTTGTGCTACTTCTTTGTATTTTGCGTGGTCTTCAACACACATTTTTGACCAATTATATTTTTAATTACTTACAAATGTAAGTTATGATAATTAGATGTTTGGATCCCAAGCATTGTAATGAATCTAATAAGATGCCAATTGATGATTTTCGTTTTGTGTGTAAGTAGCAATAAAAGGTCAAATCTTTTTAGTTTGACCCAATGAATAGTAAGTGAGTAGAAACAAAAAAAGAAAGGAGGTAATACCTTTAAGGAGGGGTAATATGAAAAACTTTTAGGCGTGCTTTCCTTTTATTTGTAGTTTGTGGCTGTAATGAAATTTATTAACATTCACATTCAGGATCAGAAGTTTAAAACTACATACAAGATACATCTATGCTTTGCTTCTTTTTGGACATACTTTGAAGGTGTGAGCAAAGTGTGGAAGGCAAGCAATGCTCTTTTACAGAGCTTCTCTAAAGGACTCTTTGCCCTCTACTTTTTTATACTCCCTTTCTCTCGGATTACTTACAACACTTTCCTTATAAAGCCATCCCAAATACTTGTAAGCTAACATAAGCTCTACTCAACCATTCAAACAAACTTTTCAATGTAATTTTAAAGGGGTGATAATGATCTATTTCCTCTATTCCAAATTACTACCTCCATTTCTTATTTATGTACAATATTACCTTAATTTGGTGTTTTCATCAATCTGAAGTTGGTCAATTATGGAGGGTGGTTGTATAGATGGTGGTGGTGTAAATTTTGTGGTGGCTGTGCAATCAATGCTGGACTGCAGGTGGGCTTAATTTGTGAAATATATTAATATGGGTAGTGGGTAGTGGGGTGATTTTTGTTTTTTCTTTTTCTTTGCCACCGCTCCTTAAAGGGTGTTCCAAAATAAAGTGTCATCTAATTTTGAATGGAGGAAGTAAAATACTTTAATTTGAGATTTTTACATGGACCAAGCCCCTTTGAGATTTTTGATTGAAGATTAGTTTAGGTGTGATGTTGGAGCCTTGTGGCTGGAATTAAGTCCTTGGAGTATATTGATAGAGTGTACCCTACCCATGGATTTAGCAGAAGTACCCATAGATTTAATCCAGGTTAAAAAGGTTGAAGCTGTTGAGCTGTTCGGGAATACGAGGTTCAATATTTCAGGATAATATACAAAAGGTATTATAATGTAAATAAGCCCACAGCCTTGTAATATCATTCCACTTCTTTCTAGTAAGGATCATAAGTATCCATTTAGCTCAAAATAAACAACTAGAAAGAAATTACGTAATGTCCACAACTTCAAAGTATCTTCCGTAAAGTGTTCACGCTACACTAGAAAGCAATGTCCACTAGAGTACAACTATTAGTGTTATGAGGCTCAATCACTTTCTTAAATTTGTTATGGGCGTAGACAATGCATGAAAAAGCACAAGCCTCACCAAGGTGTTTAGTTCCATGTGCCTTAGGCGTACCTTTGTGTGCTTTGGTGCAACTCCTTGAAGTAAGGCTCATATTATAAAGGATTGAAATTTGTGGAAAAATTGTTGTGCGCTTCAGCAAATTCACTTTCCATAGACCACAAAAAGCGCATGACTTTTAACTCATGGAGCCTTAGTGCCCAAGCGCGCAGCAGGCGTGCTTTTTCAAAACACTAGGCGTAGATAGTAAATGAATTAAGCTAAAGATAATATTTAAATGAACTAGTACTTCTATATAAACCAAATCCTTAATCCAAATAAGGATGGGGTCAACTACATTAATTAAAATTTTTATCTTCACTTCCGATGAGGGTTATATGCTATTTCTAACTCAGTTTCTTCATACCATTTTGATTTTCTTCTATCCAAGTCTTCTTTGACCTTTTTCAACTTCTTCTAAAATCTCTGTATCCTTTGCTCTCCACTTTCCAAACACACTAATCTCTTGTCTCGAATTGGAGATGCTAACGAGGCTACCAATACATTTTATGGTTATTGTTGCATATATCTAAAACCAATGTAGCCGGTTCTATCTTATCTTATCTGCTACATGTTCTACTCCAACCTACCCTAAATATATTCATTTTGATTTCTATACTTTAAGGTGCTCCCTTACCCATCTCAAATTCTCATCATACATTTCTATTATATCTGTGTTCTTTCTTTGATGCCCACATCCATATAGAATACTTTTCCAGTAACTCTAATGGTATTCCATGGTTGCTCATTCATTTGAGCCATCAACTAATATGAATAATTTCTTGGTGACTTTTTCAATCCTTCTACAACATCTACCAAGGGACTTAAACAGGGCTAACTCCCTTACCATCTTATGTCGCTAAATCCTTGTGACGCTTCCTTTCGCTATCTAATTGGCATTCAATGTACTCATATTTTCTTTGGCTCAATTGATCCATCTTAAAATTAACCCTGACTTTAGTCTCATCCATAAAGCAACATATACCAAAATATCTTATGCGGATAGACCATGTTAGTTTGATTTGAATCCACATATATAGAATCTAGAACCTTAAAGTTAGTTTTGCTAAAATTGATTAGACAACAAAAACTTGTAGGCTGGAATTTATGGTGGATCCGAAAGTTTCTGCTGTTTGATTACACTAATTTGAATAGTAATTTTCTTTGGCAGATACACAACGAGGGTTACTACTTACAATCGGGAGCAAAGGATGCGCTGTTGAATGCTCTTTTGGTGGCTGCTAGAAGATTTAGTTCAGGACCTCCACAGGTTTTTCATCTCTCTAGTTTGAATTTGTTTGTCTGTCTTGGTTCTCAAGGAAAATGTTAGGTTTTATCGAACAATTTTTGAAAGTTTCATGTAAATTTGCTCTTGGATATCTCTTATATTTGCTGTAAATATGTTTTTTTTGTCTTTTCTTGGCAATATTATTCACTGTCAGCCCTATTCTTCTTGGCAGCTTTTAACTCAGATATGTTTGGCACTCGCTGCACTTGTGCTCCGTGCAGCAGAGTATAGGCAACCAATTGAACAACTTTTCTACAATCTTCAAAATTTTCAAACACAGGAAAACGGCAATGTTGCTGTTTTGGAAATGCTGACTGTTTTGCCGGAAGAAGTAGTTGAGGATCAAAGTACTGATAGTAGCATAAATTTTGCACAGAGGTCTCAGTATACTAGAGAGGTGTTTCCTCAGTCTGAACTGGCATAGCATTAGCTTTGTGTACTTTCTGTCTTGCCTCTTATGAATTGATGAAATGCAGCTTTTATCACATACTTCAATGGTCCTTGAGTTCCTGAGGCAGCAATCAGAGATAAGGTTCGAAGATACCAACCAGATGCATGAAAGAAATAGGAAGATATTGCGGTGTTTACTCAGCTGGGTAAGATCAATGTTGTGAAATATTCCACCAATGAAACTTTGGTGACCGGACCAAGCTGCTCTATCCATTTTCTATTATATGTAGTTAATCTGACCATTGCTATTAAGCTGGGATTTCATGTCCAATTTCGGATGAGTTATTACTGGTTATTATTACATATAACTTCCATGTAGCTTTGCTTATTCATTGCAGTTAGTCAAATCAAGCCTTTTGTTTTTCACTTTCAGGTCCGAGTTGGATGCTTCTCTGAAATTCCTTCTGGCTCATTGTCTTCTCATCCTCTTCTGAATTTCGTGTTCAATTCTTTACAGGTTGTTAGTCAGCTCCTTAACTTTTCTATGTTTGGTGCTGTTAGATTATGTGCTTATTTATTTCACCTGTCCCTTAAAAAAAGAGGTTGGGGAAAAATAGACTTAACACAGAGGTTTCTACTAACGTCATTTTTCTTTATTTCTTAGGTTTCATCTTCCTTTGATCTGGCTGTTGAAGTTCTTGTTGAGCTTGTGAGTCGCCATGAGGTATTGCACTTGTAACTATGCTTTTTTTTTTTTTTACTTTTTTTTTAGACTGCTGAAAATTGTGTCGAAATCTAACTTGATTTTTTATATTCGAATTGGATATAACTTATTGGTTTTAAGACTATTTTTCTTGTTGAAAAATCTTGTTAAAATAACGTAAAAGTTTTGGTTGAAAATCCCATAGTACATAACTATTGTGTCAGGTTGACTTATAGAGGCTTGGTTTCGTATGTTGAAACCCTTGTTACAAATTTTTAAGTTTTGATCTTAAGTCATTGTAAGCTACTAAGCGGTGGATATAACTTTTGATTATGAATCTGTATCCAGAAGAATTTCATTTAATAAAAAATATTGATGTCCAAGAAAAGAAAAATTCACGAGATAACATGATGGTATTGCATAATATACAGGATAATCCAAGCCTGAAGTTTGTACTTAGGTAACTATGTGTTTTTTTGATGTGCTTACTGTAGGTTAGCATTGCCGTTTCTTATACAAGGGCAACTCTTTGCTTTATTTTAGGTGCTCTTCTGATATTAGTAGTTATCCATATTAAGTTTAATATATTAAAACCTCTATTATGAGAAACTGGGGTACTTAATAATATTTTAAATTTAATAGGGAATTATGGTTCTTATATGATTTGTTTTCTTTTTCCAGCAGTGGAAAAATCAGGTTACCATATCTTTTGAACCCATCATTGGGGTTAGAATTTCTTTGAAAAACGTTTATTGACATATTTTGAGTTAATATATTTCAAATAAGGTTACCCTATGATCTATGCAATACCACATCATTTGCCCATGAATTTCCCCCCTGGAAAATAGAACATGCGTTTTCTTGTAAAATTTCTTCTGAATTTTCCGTGTTCTCTTACATTTGGGAAATAAGTTAGAATGGACTAGAACTAACATTGACAGGCATATATGATGTTTTTGGCTCTCCCTTCTCTGATGGCTGTTGCTGCTTCTTTTGATGAACTCTGTGAAAGACTAGTACCCAGTTTTTGTAATAAACTCCCTTCCTGCCTGATTTTTTTTCCTACCAGCTTTAAAAAAACCTTTTCATGTCAAGAGAAATGGGGGCTCATATCCAACTGTTCACGCATGTGGCTGCTGCTGCCGACTCTCTCTAGTTTTGACAATGCTACTCTGGTTTTTATCATGTCAGTTTCATCCTGTTCTTCTGTCTCATAGGATTTATAATAGAGCTTCAATGTTAGTAAAATACCCCTTGATATATTTTTGATTAAGACTGCTAGGTATAGAGTGCCTAGAATTGTAGAAAGTCACCATTCGAAGATCCTATGTTACTTGGACTCTTCATTTAACCTCTAAGACATGGGTATGACACTTGGATACTTCATTTAGACCAATACTCCCTCCATTTTTAAATACTTGCTCCATTTCTCCACGTGCGGAGTTTAGGAGAAATCGGAGAAAGTAATAAAATATGGAGGTAGTGTGGTTGGTGAAAAAATAAAAAATTATAAAAAGCAAAAGTAGTTGAGAGAATTGGAGGAGAGAGAATATAAATTAATAAAATATGATTTATTTTGGGTCCACTAGTTGAGAGAAATTAATTAAATATTGTAAAAGCTTTCCAAATAAGGAAATGGAGCAAATATTTAAAAACAACCAGAAATGGAAAGTGGAAGTATTTAAAAACGGAGGGAGTATTATGGTATTTTTTTTACATTATAACCGAGTTGGACATTAGCAAAGGTACTAGTGTCAGACATGGGTATCCAAATTCGAGTAATCCTAATGTAGTGCTGTTCTAGCAATCGAAACATTTTTGTATTTTTTTAACGGCAAAATATTTCAGGCTGAAGGATTCAAAATGGAAGTGAAATCCTTACTCTCCCTTTTTTTATCACTAGAAAACATTAAAAAAAAAAACAAAATCCTAGACCTGACCGACCTAATTCTCTCAAGCCTCGCCTTTTTTGATTCTCTGTGTCAGTGGCCATGTTGCGGTCGATTTGCCCGGAAACTAGTCACCAACCTCCACTATTTGGCTGTCATCACTATTGTCAAGTGTACTTCCACAGTGTGTACTCAAACTTGCTGAAATTTTATCTTATCTTGTCATTTTTTGTAGTTCTTGTTTACGAGATTCAGCCTTCCTCTCTTGGGTGAATTTTACCCTCACAATTCTTTGTCTAGTTCTATTCTATATTCTGTACTTATATCTATGTGGTCCACAATAATGCTACACGCTGTAGCAAATAGGTTGGTTGTTAGAGTGTAAGACTATTATTAGCTTTTCTAATATTGGACTAGATATGTAAAGTGGACCATAAGGATTGTTTCTTTCACCTAATGGGCTATGTGCCAGCAATATTAGTTATTACCATAATATAATTGTCTATGTTCATGTATGGGCCTATTAGCGGGCCAATCAATCAAAGCCTTAATCCCATAAGTGGGTCGGCTACATGAACCAAAAATGATTATTCCGTGTAGTCATCGGCGAAAATCTTTCCCCTTCATCCCTTACTTACAATCTGATGCCCCATCCTCATGCAAATCCATATACTTCACGTCCTTCTTAACTCCTTCCAACCAAGTTATTTTCGGTCTCCCTCTCCCTCGTTTAACCCCTCCATGGCCCACTCTTCCACTCTTCGTGCCGGTGCACCATCGGGTCTCCGTCTTACATGTCCAAACCAATGCAGACGATTTTCTCTTAGTTTGTCTGCGATGCCTGCCACCCCTACTTTTATGTGAATAACCTCATTTCTGATTCAATCTCTTAGAGTGTTTCCGTACATCCATCTTAACATGCGCATTTCCATAACCTCCATCTTTTTAATGTGCTCCTTCTTAGAAGCCTAACATTCTGTAACACTAGTCTTATGGTATTCCTGTAAAATTTTCCCTTTAACTGGAAGGGAATGCTTCGGTCACATAACACTCCCGTGGCTGCTCTCCACTTAAGCCACTCTGACTTAATCCCGTGGGCCATGTCTTGATCAATGTCACCTTTTTTTTGGATGATCGACCCAAGATATTTAAAACATTCACTCAATCAGCTGATGAATTTTATTTTTTTGATAGTCAACGTGTGACTTGTATAATTTGCAATAAGCCAATACTGTTTAAAGCCTGCTTTAAGAAAATAAGCATCAGGATTATTAATGTACTTCCTATGATCTATATGTGCGAATATGTATCCTGTTTCCTGTTTTTTGTGATATGTTGGTCTTCTAACCCGCTTACTGATCCCTTGCACCTGGGCTGCAGCCTTAATAGCACAGTACAGATATGGAATTTGAGCAATTTTGCATAGTATCTTTGACAGTTTAATATGCTTATGAGTTATGACTGAAAAGATAATAATAGAATTCAGATTTATATGCTGTACTGCTGTGGATCTGGTTTTGATTGATCAACTTTATGGCTTGTTTTTCTTAATGCCATTGACTGCTGGGGGAGTTCTAAGAAGCCTTTTTGGCTGTCTTACATGCTTATATCTTGGTTCCTCTCGCTTTAATGAGCTTGCTTTTGTTACCTCTTTTTTGTTAAAAGGTCCTGCGGTCCTCCAGAATCGTATCTGTTTCTTTTATCAAGTTGATAGAGGCTTTTGTACTGCAGCTACTAACTATTACTCAACAATCCTTTCATGTCCAGTAATTCTTGGTTATTTTAATTAATTTATTCTTACTTGGCTTTGTAGGATCTACCTCAGGTTTTATTGTGTAGAGTTCAGTTTTTAAAGGATGCTCTACTTTGTCCAGCTCTAGACAACGGAGATGAAAAAATTATTAGTGGAATTGCATGCTTGATGTCAGAAATTGGTCAGGCTGTAAGTTGACAATATCTTAGTTAAAAGTCTAGACTTGTCTAATTCGAATTTTTTGTCTTTTTTTTTTTAAAGGTAATATTGTAGAAAATAACCACTGATACAAATTTTTTTTCTCCTCACCTTGTTTTCTGTTAGGCACCGTCTTTGATCGTAGATGCAAGTTCAGAGTCTCTGATCTTAGCAGATGCACTGTTAAGGTCTGGTATCATTTATTAACTTGTTTCTCTTAGAATCAAAGGAGGTGATTTGCATCTTGCAATTTACTTTTTGTAGTTGCATAATTGTCCCATCAATGACATCACTTGCTTTCTTCTTAAAGTTTACTCTCATCTTATCTTTCCTATCTGTTTTTGAATGCTGCACTTGTAAATCCTCAATTAGCAAAATTGACTAACTATGCCTTCAAATGAAAAAGAGCTTTTATGGTTATTAAGGTGTTGCAAGATAAGGTTATTAACAATTATACTTTATTTGTGTCATTTGTTGTCCTTTCCATTTCTGTATGTTTCAATTAATTATCCTAAGCATTCATTTTTTTATTCATTTAATGCACTGCTTGATCTATAACTATTCGTGATGGATTTTGTCCATTAAACCCCCCCCCCCCTTTTTTTTTAAAGTCAACTATGTTATTATGAAGTTTGAGATGGTGAATGCATAAATGCTAACAATACTGAAAAATTGAAAGGATTCAGCAAATTAGGAACAGGGTTTTAATTTAGGTGCTGTTGCTTTGCAAATTTAATGCTGAGCTTCTTTCTAGAGAAACATTGGGGGGTAGTTTCAGTGCCCTTTCATGATCGTAGTAAGCTCAAAAATCTTTATAATGCAATTGCGATGTGGACATGTGGTCATGCATTCGAGATTTAATTCCTTGGGTTGGAATGAACTAGAGCATGGAATGTCATTTTACTACATTTAGGTTCTGTACCACCAATGTCAATGCACACAAGACCTCTTAAGCTTCTTTCTTATTTTCCTTTTTTTCCCTTCTTAGCATGCATTCATTGTATGGAACAAGCTATAGCTCAAAGGATAATTGCTGAACAATAAGAGATGATAAGATGCTTGTTATGTAAATTACATGAAGAAAGGGAGCTTACTTTTTTTCTATTTCGTGTATATAGTGTCCGTTGGAATTGAAAGATTGTTTGAGGCTTAATACGCTTCTATAAGGGGGCTTATTTCAATTTGTTGTAGAATAAGCTTTTATATGGGTGCTTATTTCAGTTCTTTGTAGAATAAGCTTAATTATATGCAAAGCAATTATTTTTAAATTAGTAAGACATCGTAACCTTAGTCACTTAAATATTCAATCAATCAATCAGAGCCTTAATCCCAGAGTGTCGGCTATATAAACCAAAAGTGAATATTCTGTATAGTCATCCACAAAAATCTTTGTCTTCCATCCCTTACGATCAAATGCTTCATTCTCATGCAAATCCATTTGCTTCATATCCTTCCTAACTCCTGCCAACCAAGTTATTTTAGGTCTCCCTTTACCTCGTTTAAGGTCTCCATGATCCCACTCTTCCACTCTTTGTACCGGTGCACCCTTGGGTCTCCGTCTCACATGCGCAAACCAACACAGATGATTTTCCCTTAGTTTGCCAATAACTTCATTTCTGATTCTATCTCTTAGAGTGTTCCCGCACATCCATCTTAACATGCGCATTTTTATAACCTTCATCTTTTTTATGTGCTCCTTCTTAGAAGCCCCAAAATCCATACCATAAAGCAACACTAGTTTTATGGCAATCTTATAGAATTTCCCCTTCAACTATAAAGGAATGTTTCGGTCACGTAACAATCCCGGGGCCGCTCTCCATTTAAGCCACTCCGACTTAATCTCGTGGGCCACATCTTGATCAATGTCACCATTCTTTTGGAGGATTGACCTAAGATATTTAAAACACTCACTCATGGTCATATCCTTTTCGTCTAACCTCATCATCGCTTGCCCCCCTCTCTGTACCAAAGCGGCATACCAAATATCCAGTCTTACTCCAACTTAGCTTTAACCCACTAGATTCTAACCTTTGCCTCCATTGCTCCAATTTGGCATTAACCCCATCTTTAGTTTCATCTACCAAAACGATATCATTCAAAAACAATATACACCATGGGACCTCATCTTGAATTGGCATGGTTACTTCATCTAGAACTGTTGCAAACAGAAAAGGGCTTTAATGCAGACCCTTGACGCAATCCAAATGTAATAGGAAAATCTTTTGTCAATCCACCACATGTCCTCACATGTGTTGACACATCCCAATACATATCCTTAACCAGGTCCGCATACCTTTGCTGGATACCTTTTTTCAACATTACCCACCAAAGTTCCTCTCTTGGTACCTTGTCATAGGCATTCTCTAAATCAATAAAAACCATATGGAGGTGTGACTGATTGATTGATGTAGCCGACCCCACTTATGGGATTAGGCTTTGATTGATTGGTTGATTGAAGGTCTGTAGCTGTAGCTGCCATTAGTTTGTGGGTGTGACTGTGCGGACTGTGTAAGAAACCCTTTTGTTCAATAATGTAGAAGTTTATGTTTCTACATAGATTTACTAACATCGTTATATATTGCAGCTGTGTGGCTTTTCCTAGTGAAGAATGGGACATTGCGGATTCAACATTGCAGTTCTGGTATAGTCTCTCTCTCTCTCTCTCTCTCTCTCTCTCTCTATATATATATATATATATATATATATATATATATATATATATATATATATATTTCGTGTTTCTTATTTATTTTATTTGGAGGGGGAAGGGTGGGGGTGGGGTGGGTCAGTTTTGTTTGTGTCTAAAAAACTAGTCATTTTCCTTCGATACATTTCAGGGGTAGCCTTGCCAGTTATATACTTGCTATCAATGCGGATGAGAGAAAAAGAAGGGAGCATATAGATAAAATGTTTTTCCCTGTGTTCTCAGCCTTACTTGATGCACTGCTGCTGCGCAATCAGGTTTTATTTTATTTTTTTTACTTTTACATGCTCTCAGCTTATCTTCATCGTTTCATGTATCCCTATTTAGTCTGGATGACATAAAAGAAGGGAACTTTGGGAAATGTTTTTTCTCAGGTTTACTTGATACTCTTTTGCTGGGCTTACTACAAATTTAGTTACTTTCTGGCCTTATGAACCTCATGTTCAGCATGCTAATCACTTCTGTTGTGCTGTATTGAGGCTAGTGACCTGTGTTGCAGTTCACTTTTAGCTTCTTACAGGTTGGATTAATTATAATAATTTGCATGTACGTTATTACATATGCTTGGTTTTCTAGTCTATTCAATAAATCTATTGACACTTGGTTCTACTGCCTTTGGTTGGATGATCTTAATGGTAGTGCTTGACATAGTATGTTTTTGCACACTTAGGTCACGAACACCCCTTCTAGTATATGCTGATTTGGAATTGTCCAACGACTCCAATCAAAAGTGTCTTTTTGTTATCCACAGGTTGATGAATCTACTTATGATGGAGATGGTGGAAGCAGTGAGTTGCCTGATGGTCTTGCAAATTTCAGAATGAACTTGGCTGAACTTCTGATGGAAATTTGTCACTCTTTAGGACCAGCTACATACATACAAAAGGTACTCGAAATCATCTTGGCTCTTCATTTGCGCCTTTACTGTTATGCAACTATGTATAAACATTGTGTGCTTTGCTCTCATTTGTAAGATGCAATTGTTAAAAGGAAGTCTTTTCCTTAGTTAGCTGAAAGTTAAAGAAGTGTATCATATTGACGATTAAATAAGGTCTATTTTGCCTGTATATTCACAGGGAAATTGCAGCCCTACCTTAGATTATAGTTGTCATATGCCTTGTAAATTTTACAAAGTGCTAGTGCTTCAAGGCACAAGGTTCTAGCCAAAGCTGATGTGCAAGGATGCATGTTAAAAATTTCAGGCTCTTTTTTATAAAAATTGGTTTTATGTGTTCTATCAGAATGTGCTTTTGATGTGTGCAGATATGCTTTGGGTGCTTCAACTGTAAGTCATGATTGCGTCTTTGTAATTAGGCAAATGGATGGAGGCACTATACTTTTATATGGTTTGTTTGTGGTACCTGGTAGCTCTTTTTAATAAAATTTCTTTTTGATGCCCAATACGACTGGCTTGCTTGTTCAAAGGAGTATACGTTGTCCTCTTAGCAGTCGTTTGATTAACATAGGAACTAGAAACTCCCATGAAAATCTAATTTATGGGAATTAAATCCACAATCAAATTCATGGGAATTCCTAAGGTAGTGTTTGGTAATCTTAATTTCATCTGAATTCATTAATTTCAATTCTGGGAATTGGAATTAGGAAATTCGACTTTATATGTTGTGTTTGGGAAGCACTTCGATTTGGGATTCCAAAATTTCAAATTACACCCACTGTTTGAAGAGTCCGTGAAATTGAACTATGGAATTGACCATTTTCAATTGCAAATGGGAAAAATATCCCAGCAATTGCATCATTCCCAAATTGTGAAACATAGAATAAAAAGATTTATACTGATATCACACTATTGCATTTTATATTTTGAGCGGAAGTCTTAGATACGTTTGGTTTCATTTAATTACTGACTGAGTGAAACCATCATTGACGGATTTGACGCCATAGTGCCATACTCATTCACTCTTACCAATTTCATGCCTATTACAGGTTTCACCTATTTGTATAATAGATATATCTTTTATTTTATATATGTTTCCAATGTCATTATAGGTTTTCCTCGGTGGTTGGATGTCAGGAAACATGCCCATACCATGGAGGGAGATAGAAGCCAAAATGTTTGCACTTAATGCGGTGAGCAAATATTATATTGACAATGCTTGCATGTGTTTCATTTATGTTCTTTGTGGTTTTTACCTTTCTCTTTTTATTCCTTATATTGCTTTAATGGTGTTACGGAAACCAGAATATTTATAAAGAACCATAAAGGAAAGGTGAAGCAAAGCAAGCCAAAATATTCTAGAACGAGAATTAGTAACAAATTAGCTTAATTGTGGTAACTAGAATATAATTCAAGAACAGTACTGGAAAGTTGAAATAAAACAGACCAAATATTCAGCCAATAAATTAAAGTAAAAAAAAATTTCATTTACATATAATAATAAATTAAAATTTACTAGTCTTGCAGAACAATAAAGGAAAACTTATGTATCATACATTAGCTTAATATGAAGCCTCCAAAAATAAAAGCAATTGATAGGGACACTGTGCCTTATTTCGGATTACGCTAGTATCCAACGCTTAATTGTAAGGAGATAGGTAGCATGCTGATATCCAGTGCTTAATTGAGAGAAGACAGATACCATGCCGATATCCAGCACTTAATTGAGATGAGTTAACAATTATTTATATGAGAATAATTCTAAATCATATATTATCAAATCTGAGGGTTACAATGAGTTCATGTCATTAGTTCTCACCTTTCCCGTGTTGCATGATTTAGTCACTCGTCAATCTTTTTATCAAATTTCTACCTTTCATCTCCCATCTATTTGTTATTCTCGACTTGAATTATTTACCACCATTAATGGTTGCTCTCGACTTGTATTATTTAGTTACATGCGTCATTCATAAGTTCTGCTTCTTTTTCACATCTGTTTCATCAATGAATATTAGCAGCAAGCATCATAACCCACTCGAAATCATTTTTACATAATTTTTTGAAGAGAGATTTTGATAAATTGATTGGAAAAGAAAATAGTTAGATTTCAGGATATGGCAGCGAGAAAAGACGTGTGAGAACTTGGAAGGGAATTAATGTGCGGAGGAGAGAATTTTTTATGCTAGTGTTATAGATTGCTTTTGCAATTGGTTATGGAAATTGGCGATTGTTTCTCATTTTCCTTTTTAGGTTGTCCTTAAAGATTGCCCATAAATTTGAATATGATGTTATGATCATTAGGGACCTCCACTTTAATCTCCCATTCACTTTATTTGGTCTCACCAATTCTGTCTCTTATCAACTTTATTCAACCAAAATAAAAAAAAGTTATCCAACCCCAATGGAGCAAATTAAAGGGGAGAAAGGGAGTATGTACTAATATGTATTTACACTCACAAAGTCATTTTGGCATTTTCCATTCAAGAAAAATTGTTAAGCAGTGTCCCAAGTGCTATTTTTAGCCCATAGAAGTCAGCTTGAAGATAGGAAGGCAAAAATGTCACAAAAAGTTCTTTGTTTTGATGATATTTCTGCTTTATCAAGTCGCTTGATATAGAAAGCCAAAAGGTCTGAAATAGCTCTTTATTTTGCTGATTATTTCAAAATAATAATTTGGCATATGTTTGCCACTAAACTTGCATCCGCCCTAAAGTACCATTTTCGCTAATGAAAAGCAAAAGCACACTACATTCAATGTCAAAGTAGGCTTGGAAAACTTAGCTTGCATTCTGTATGACAGAAGTACAGGTTTCTGTGTAGGATTGGGATCCCATCCCAATCTCATATAACCAACACAGTTGCTTATTGAATTAAGCCTGAGGTGAGTTTAAGTTGACTTTGCCCTTTCTTTCTTTTTCCTCTCTTTTAAGTGCGAGGGTAGAAAGGATTTATTAATTGCTTTACTACCCAGCAAATACTCTCCTTGTCACTCTGCTTCTCTTCATGTATGTTGTCTCCTATCTGGGTATCTTCATCTTCCATCACCACTTTCCCTATATAACCACTGTTTTGCTCATCTTGTTTGAGGAATACACAGCTTCTATAGAGGTTTAACCTCAATAATAAAACGGATTCCAGACTGTTCTAAGGTGGATGCCCATTCGTCTAAAGAATCAAAATTGTGAAACCCAGGAATCATGTTGTTCCCAGATCACTATGTCTTGAACTTATTCCCCCTTATTGGATTTTGAAATCTCAGGAAGTTTTGATGGGTGGTGGTGGAGCGTTTTGTTAGAAAGAAAGTTGGAATTTTTTTTGGAGAATTTTCTATTGTGACAGATGAATCTATGAAGGTATTTTAGTTTTTAAAAAGTAAAGTATATACTTCGTATTAAATAGGCACCAAGGGGGTATCTTCTATATATTATACTTAAGCTGAGTCCATTAATTCAGGTTTCCTTGCCTAAATTTCCCTTCTTAACGCATTAATTAAGCTAGATGAATAGATTATTGTATTGGAATGATAAGCTTGAGTCTTATTGAACCATAATTATTTATCCAAAACGTGATGGCCAATGACAGCATACATTGCTTTTATTAATCTCATCTAAGTCTTGGAAATTGATATAGTATATAATTAAACATATTTTCTAGGCTGAGCCTCTGGTTTCTCATGCTCATGAGCTGGCTCCATTACATTTTCAGGCATCCTTATATGCTGACTATCATACCTAACTTTTTCCAAAGTGATAAAAACTACTTTTTTTCTTCTTCTAGGTTGCTGAAGTGGTCATACAGGAGAGTGTAAAGTTCGATTTCTCTGTTATTATGCACTTGGTGACAATTCTATCCAACAGGACATCTAATGAACCTAAAGGATTCATGTGTATTGTGCGTACAAATATCCTCTCTCTTTAATTTTTAATTTTCAAGGAATACGATGTGTCCTGAGGCTGTCTGCTTTTATAATTATAATTTTCTTAACTCGTGATCTTCTGTTATAGGTGTACAGATCACTTGCTGATGTTATTGGATCCTATTCAAAGTGGATATCCACTCTTCAAACAAATACTAGGCCCCTGCTGTGAGCTCTTTTCCATTACTCTACTGCAGTGTGTTTGATGTTTATTGCTGTGGAGATCTATGTTATACATATATAATGCCGATACCCCGTGGCATTAAAAATTTCATTTCCGTATAATAGCCCCGTTCATTATCACTAAGGAAATAATTATTAAAATTCCTAGCAAATCACTTCCAAAAATAAAAGGTCATGAAAATAAGGAAAATCAAATTTAACCACTTAAGATAAGAGTCATATCATAATTACCTGAAAATACAATGGAAGTAGGGAAAAGAAATAAATATGACTTCACATAAGGAGCTAACTAGTTAACTACTGGAAAAATTTAATTAAGATAATAGTATAAACACTTCATACCTTCCCAAAAAAAAAATACATATGTATTAAATGAATAGAGGGGAATGATACTAAAAATTAGTTCCCTCGCTCCAATTCATGTCACCTAGCTTGAGAAAAAAAAAAAAGCCCAGTGTTCCATATTAATACTGTTTAATCTCTTAACCCCTTTTAGTAGATCTCCTTTCTCACAATTTTTTTTTCCTCGGGCCTACTAACACAAAACCACTATTGCCATTTCCCACAATTCTAACAGTCACACAAAACTCTAACAAACCATGAATTTCCTTTCAGTAAGGCTCTTCAATGCATGGCTGCATCCATATGCTAATACCATCTCAAAAGCTTCTAGGTAAAACTTCCTTCGACATTCACTTTAATTTCATGCAAATAATGGGCTCTATCTATCGTAAAACAAAATATTTAGAGAACCAACAAATTATATCATTGTAATCTAACATGATATAAATTATACAAATTAAATATGCTCTTTAATTGCACACACATAGTGTGTGCTTCTAAGCTTGTGTCACCAATTAGAAATGTGAATCCTAGTACATTGGAGAGGCATACTCTTTTTTTTTTTTTTTTTTTTTTTTTTTTTTTTTATTTTTTTTTATACTTAGTATTAAAGTAAATGCAAAAACTTTTTCTAGTTTATGATGTTGATAGGGTATATAGTTGTGTGATTTTGTTCGAAGAAGCATATATGACTATGAATGTATGAAGTTTTTGATCTTTTTGGCACTTGTGCTCGTTGTTCAGATTGTTTCTTGCAGCTGGGATTTCACAGTCTCTCTCTGCTAGTGCATGTGCATCTGCCTTGCGTAAAATATGTGAAGATGCATCTGCAATAATGTTTGAGCCTTCCAATTTGGAGATATTAATCTGGATTGGAGAGGTGAGTTATCATGCTTTTCAAGGTTGCTCGTATTGCTTACTATTTTTTTTTTTGTTTGTGTGTGTGTGCAGATGAAATGGTGTTGCAATATTTATTAGGATGATATATTAGATAAAGTTGTCAACAACTACATACGAAGTATTAATTTTTGGAAAAATACTTTGTTCTCTATTGAATCACTAGAATCTGTCTTTCAAAGAAAATATCACTAGATCTTGACTTTTGCTATTCATATACTTCCTCCATTCCAATATATGTGACACTTTTCTTTTTGGCACACACATTAAGGAGTTGTGAGATACATTGACAAAAGACCACAATACCCATACCTACCTACCCCACTCCTTGGCCCTTCATCTACTAAAAACCAGTCAGCCACCTCAACCTCACCCCGCCTTCATATACTCCATTGCCACGGGAGACACCACTACCCGCCACCTTCGTTGCTACCTTCTTACTCACCACAAGACCTTTCTCATCTCTGGAAACTTACTACTACAAAACCAAAGAGATCATCCAGATTCTTCATTGCCGCCTTCTACATCTCCACCGTCGAAAACTTTGTTGTATAATATTATCAGCCCCACAAGATGGTGCATCCCCTTTTCATCTGAAAAAGTCTAGATTAACTTCAATGTATCAACATTATCTTTTATTCTTAAAATTTTCAGTTGGTTGAATTGCAACAATTCAGATCCATTTAATAGTAGGATATGAATTAATAATTAGAGTCAAATTCATAGAATTATCCTGACCTAGTAGGAACCAGGGGGTAATATAGCGAAAAATTAGTTTGGTGGTTTTCTTGAGCAGAATCTGTTGCTAGAAAATGACATAATTCATCTTGCATTCTTGCTGGTTGCAAAGTTATGGACATATTGCTGGAAACCTTGCCTATATGATTATGTTACATTCTTTTTTTGAGGTGCACTGTATCTTTTTGAGTTTCCTAATCCACCGTATAGTTTTTGTTCACAATTTTCCAATATGCGATTGCATCAGGGTCTGGAAAAGCAGCATTTACCACTAGAAGATGAGGAAGAAGTTGTTGGTGCTATTGCTCTTGTTGTTGGCTTTCTTCCTAGTAATGAGCTGAAGAACAACGTGTTGACTAGATTACTTTCTTCTTGCTATGATGTCATTGGGAAACTTGTAAGCTTCATATTCCTCATCTATCTATAATGAGTTGCAAAGTAGTTTATAATGAGTTGAGTCTTGCATTGTCTCTGTATGATATACTACCTCTTTATACAATGTATATATAAGTCTTAAAGTTCCACTCAATAAACTTATGATAAAAAACCTTAAAATGGAACAACCTTAATGCATTTTCCTAAAGACATTGTTTTGCAGAAAAACAACCCCGTACTACAAATGATTACTTTTTATTATTGGCCTGTAAAATAAGTAGTAACATTAAATATTTTAATCATAGGGTTCTTGGACTATTACTCTTGCAGTTTATATAGTAGGTCACATGTTAATACCGTGGATTAAAAAAATTGAGCTAATAAGCATATATGTATTCCCTTTGCACCTTTTAGTTAAGATAGGTAAAAAATGATATTCTCTTGGTGTTGGTTTTTTTTTTTTTTTTTTTAAATTTTTTTTTTAATTTTTTAATTAATTTATAAGGATGTTAGATGAGAGAAATAATAATGAAGGTAAGAGTGGGGACCATGGGGAAAGAGAAATAATCTAATACTTCTTATGTGTTTTTTATTTGCAACACTTCTCCTTTCATGGTTGTCGATGCATAATTTTAAGGAAATTTTAGAAAATAACACCACAAAAATCACAGAATTTTGATTATAACACTATAAAATTTTAAACTTTTATTATAACACCACCAAAAATCCCATAAATTAGATTTTACCACCTACTAACGGATTTTTGGATGGAATCCGTTAGTGGGACCACTAGGGACACGTGTCAATCAGGTATTAGTTTAAAAAAAAAATAAAAAAAGAAAAAAGAAAACAACACTAACTCAGCCACTAGCCTACAACCGGCTGCCCAATCCTAGCCGCTGAACGCCAATCCTCAACCGCCGGCACCCTATGTCCCACCATAACCAGTGAAATCAAGCTAACCACCACCCTCATAACCCGGCAACAACCGTCCCAATCCTATCAACCATCGCGAAAACGAAATCCACTGCAAAATTCGCCTCCAAGAAATTGATTTGGTTCTGGGTACGGGTTTAAGTATGGGTGTGGGTTGGGGTTTCGGCGGTTTGGCGACGATTTTGAGTAGGGAAGAGGAGTTCGGCGACAGTGGTGGGTGTGATGTTGTTTCGGCTGGTTTAGGTTAGGGTTACGGTGGTTCGGCGACGGTGTAGGCTGGGGTTTGGCTGGTTTAGGTTGGGGTTATGGTGGTTCGGTGAAGGTGTGGGTTGGGGTTTCGGCTGGTTTAGGTTGGGGGTAGTTCTGGTTTCGGAGCTTCAGCGTCGATTTCGGCGGTTCAGGGGTGTGTATGGCTGACGGCAGTGGGACCGGCGCCGGTGGTGGAGGTGGTGGCTGGGTTAGCATTTTAGTGTTTTCCTTTTTTTTTAATTTCTCTTTTTTTTTTTGTTTTTGTTTTTTTAATCCAATATGTGATTGACACGTGTACAGTGTGGAACCCACTTAACGGTTTTTTTGGACGGCAAAGTTAAGTGGTGGTGAAACCAAATTTTTGGTTTTTTTAATGGTGTTATAATAAGAGTTTTTTTTTTTTGGTGGTGTTATAATCAAAATCGTGACTTTTTTGTGGTGTTATTTTCTATAATTTCCTAATTTTAAGGAAATTTTGATTTTTAACACCACAAAAAAAAAAAAAAAAAAAAAAAAAAAAAAAATTGGATGTTAACACTATAAAAAATAAAAGTTTATTTTAAGACCACCAAAATTTTTAAAAAATTGGCTTTTACCACCACTTAACTGATTCATGGATGGAACCCGTTAGTGGGCCCAACAATGCCTACGTGACAGCATATTATGTTTTCATTCTTAATTACTATCATTTATATGTATGCAAAAACTGAGTGGGGAAAAATTTTCAGGTTAATGATGAGAAGCATGGATTGAGGCACAACCCAGCTGCTTATACACAAATCTTGAATTCTGCCTCCAGGGGATTGCATAGGTTTGTCCTTGTCATTTAGGATTAAAGTGCCATGTTGAATGGAAATATTTTAAAGTTTAGACACAAACTAGTTATTAGGTTTCTGGGCCATTGAGGTTTTGTATTATTATTGAAGAGTGTGAGCTGAAACTTGCTCTTTCCATCTATCATATATATTAATCATCACAGGTTATTTCCCTTTTTCCCTCCTTTTTGTTGGGATGGTTTTGAAATCCACCTCTTTGGGGTGTTGAGGCCGGGGGGGGGGGGGGGGGGTTATGAGTAGCCTTTTTCTCCTCTTGTTTGTAAAAGGATCAGTGGTTCCTGTTTATTGGACTTTTCCTATTTGAATGGATTTGAGGGAAGAAAATAAGCTCACAGTATTGCTTTTGACCTAGTTCTTCAATGACAAGAATCACACAAGTGAGATTCTAATATGAATCCTTACAACATAAGTCTGAAGATCTCAATGTATGCTACCTTGTCCAATACTCCAAATTATAGATTGAAAGTGTGTCTTGGTGCTTGGAGCAAGCCTCATTGCCTCAAGCAACCCTCCACACGTTGAGGACAATGTTGCTCACCCGAGGCATACAGGAGGCACATATTCAACTTAATAAACATCTTTGTCCCCAGTCCTATATGTTTCAACTGTCCTTAGAAGATAACATAACATGCAACTATGTAAAAGTGTGCCTCATGTGCATGATGCACACACCTTTGCTCGTGTCTTGGCACCAGCAAGGCAAAATTATTTTGTCAGTTATAGTGCCATGATCCATTTGAAATTAAAATTCTAATTAATTATAAGTAGGTTTTTTATTAAGTATTTCGTTTTACCTGATGAGCAGGATAGATAAGATTAGAAGCATTTAACAAGTTCCTTTAAAGATGGATTCATTAGGATTTATGTGACTTCTTGGGTAAATCATACGAGGATAGATCTCTGTGTTTGTTCGGGAAAGGTAGATGTAGCTGTCAGCTTTTAGTTTTTTGAGTAGTTATTAACTGTTGGGGTATTGGTTTTCTGTCAACTAGTGGCTGTTAATGGCTAGCTGTCCAAGTAGCCATTGAAGGTATTAGTTTTATTTGTAGAAATAGTGTTTGGAATTCAAAAAAGAGACAAATGTGACTCGCATATTATTTAGCTGTTTGTTAATATTATTGACAATTTTTATTTCCACAAGAACCAAGAAAAGATGAATAAAAGAATAGTATGGGAATCTTACATTATAAACGATTAAAAGGAGCAAACTCACAGGAGCTAAAACCTTCTATTCATATTGAATCTTCAAAGCAGCAAATTAGAGAAGATTTGAGATACGGAGGAACCACAGATCAATCCCATTTGTAACTTTACCTAATTTATTTTCTAAAAGACAGAATTTTCCGTTTTATGCCAAGAACCGTGAAAGAGAGAGAATTTTGCAGAAGCCTGCAGCGTGTTCTTGGAAGAAGAAAATTGATTTATAATTTGGGTAGAATTTTGAAGGATTTTGGGAGTGCTACCCCAGACTATGAACATTGAAGTTTAGATTGTTTGTCAAACACTTTCTATACTGCTAGAAGATACGTCAAACAATACAGTACTAAACACTGCTATTTCTCATCTATTAGAATTTTGACATGGTCAAAACTCTAAATAGATACTACTAGCAAACATGGCCTGTCGATAGAATACGGAATGACCATAGGTGTTCTTATTGTTGTTAAATATCTAAGATATTAATTACTGGTTACATGATTAGTCAGATATAGATCTCATTATTGTGTTGAGTAGTTTTGGTATAAATAGGTGAACTTTAATGTGTATCCTATTTATTGCTATACGGAGTGATATGTGCTCCCTACTCCTTATTTTTATTTACCGTTCTTTAGCCTGTGCATTATTGACATGTCTTACTTTGACCATATTTTCCTATTAATGTATCAAAATAAATGTTATTTTGTGATATGCATTGGAATTGTCTCAATCTATAATTTCAAATTTTCAACTTTTTATAACTTTTACTTTTAGGCAATAAAGATACTAATGGTCAATACTAAACATGATTTTTAAAATGAAAAGAAAAAAAAAATCAAGGGAGTAACAAACATGCCTTTTGTCTTTTAGTATAAATGGTTTATGCTTAGTTTTAAAATATTTCATGTAATACATAGTTGATTGATTAATAAAATTCTTCTACATGTTTGTGCATAGAGAGTGCATTGTGTTTTAGGATAATTCTTAGGCAGGGGTGCAACACTACAACCATTTAAATGCTTTTGCTCCTCTCTTTATTGTTTGTTGATTGCACATCATTGTCCTTTTTTTTCTATTCTTGTGGGTGAGAAGGAAGAGTGGCAAAATCGATTAATGAGGTTTTGGTCCAAGTTTTATCTTCAGTTTTGAATTATTGAAGTTAAAATGAAGATAATTGTTGTGATGGTGGTAACTTTTCTTGGAATTTTCATTTGTGGGACTAACTTTAATCCTAGAATCTATTTCCTTGCAACTCTCATGAAAGGGGAGTGGAGGTATATTGTTGGTGGTTAATTTTGTATTTGGATTGAAATGCTGGGATTTCTGAGATTTGGAATCTTCTGCCGTTACTTTATGGGATTGAGTGGTTTATTTGGCTTTCCTTTGGGCTCATTCTCATGTGGGGCTCTCTTACGTGTCCTTTTTTGATATACTGCATGATTCAAATCCTTTTTCTCTTGCCTTATGGATTCTAGTCCCCCACTCTGTATCATCTCTCATGTTCGAAAAAAAAAAAATGATTCTTCTAAAAAGCTTTTCCACATGATAGCAAAAGCTTGATTTATAACTTTCTTCATTAAACATTGATTATTTGAAATTGTAAATTTTGCAAAAAATCACCTTTTATGAGTGATTTTTTGCAAGAAACCACCTTATAATTTTTTTTTTTTTTTTTTTTTTTTTTTTTTTTTTTTTGGCAATAACACACCTTAATCAAATTTTTTTTTTTTTTTTTTTTTTTTTTGCAATGCCACACCTTTGACTGGAAAAGAGGGTTTGAACTTGTTTCCCGGCGTTGCCCGATCACGTGTGAGGCACGTGACCTCTTAAAACCACTTTGCCACCCACCAGAACGCCACCACAGAGAATGGTTTGGTGGTGGTGGGGTGAGTAAGGCGGTTTCGGTGGCGTTCTGGTGGTTGGCGTAGTTGGAGAGTGGTTTAAGAGGTCATGTGCCTCGCACGTGGTCAGGTCAACGCTGGAAAACAGGGTCGTTTTCCGGCCAAAGTTGTGTCATTGCAAAAAAAAAAAGAAAAATTTGATTAAGGTGTGTCATTGCAAAAAAAAAATTGATTAATGTATGTCATTGCAAAAAAAATTTATAAAGTGGTTTCTTGCAAAAAAAAATCTTATAAAAGGTGGTTTTTTGCAAAATTTCCTTTGAAATTTAAAGTTAATGGCTAGATACAGACTATGGAGTGAAGACTTTTGAGTTATATAGTGAAGAATAAGGAAACCTTAAAGTTTACTACACATATTCAGAGATGAAGTGGTTAATAACTTGCAATGGAAACTTTGAATGATTCTATGTGGTACCTATATGTCACGTACCTTCCTTGTGACATGACATGAACATCCTCACTTGGCTTAATCATAGAGTTTTCTATCATCATCAAACTCGTCATTTTTTATCATTAATATTAATGTTATCTCTCCAGCCTTTTTAATCCTGGTTTGTTTTAAAAAGGCCTTGTGCAAATTTACCTTGTTACTTTCTGCAATGCTGCATTCCTCTAATATGTGCTATTCAAACAGGATTGGAACACTGCTTAGTCATCTGGCTGCACCACTTTCTGCTGGCTCTACTGCAGATGATCCACTTCTTGTAATGTTAAGCATATTTTGGCCAATGATTGAGAAACTATTTAAATCAGAATACATGGAAAATGGCAGCTTGTCAGCAGCTGCTTGCCGAGCACTTTCCCAAGCTATTCATTCATCAGGTAATTGTCTTATTAAGGAACTTCCCATGTTTCCCCCACCACATAGTGGGGAAAAGGGCAGCTTTTTAATTTAAAAGTGAGACACACCTGTTGTCTAAAGTCGCTCTTTCTTTCTTTTGCCAGGCGAACATTTTACGGCGCTGTTGCCCACAGTTTTAGACTGCTTATCTACAAACTTCATCTCTTTCCAGAATCATGAATGTTATATCAGAACAGGTATTCAATATCAAATATGTTTGTTTGTGTATGGCTTGTTTAGAATTGGGAAGTATCCGTGAGCAGTCTACAACAGTGTAACAATTGCTGCATCTAATTGGATCATTGTATTATTGTAAAAGAGAGTTATGTGAGTAGGTCAAACTTCCATTTTGTTTTGACTAATGCTTTTAGTGGCTTGATTTGATAGTTTGATTAAAGTTTATTTAAAACTATGTGTCATAATCCAGTTTGAAAAATTAAATTTTGATGTGTAATGCAGGCTGTTTGTACTTTCAACTTTTAAGTCACCCAAATAATATCTACTCTTATTTACAAACCATAAGTGGGTACACAATTGTAATCTGTCCTTTATCTTTCGTCAACCTAAGACATGGGAAATTGGTAATGGAGTTTATCTGTTCCTGTTTGAGCATCATTGTGTTACACAGACTTGTTTGCAAGTGTCAAACATGGGAAATGTTAATGTAAAATGGAGTTGAGGACGCACTTCATGAAATGCATTTTTTTTCCCCTATGGTGAACTTATGAAGTATGAATGTCCATGTAATTGTTTGAGTTTCAAGTATCATGGATACTAGTGGTTGATGATGAATTTGAATATCAAAAGAGCTCAGCATTAATTGCTCGGCAAGCAGGAATGTGAATAGGTATGATTCTTAAAATTAATTTAGAATATAGTACTCTGTACAAGACTGTTGCTATTAAAAACAACAAATTATAACCCACATTGCCATCAAAAAGTATTCGCGGTCTCCTTGTTTAGTATAAACTTATTGCAAGCTTGGGGTTACTGGGTTATATTTATAAACGCCCTCCATAGTTTTTATGAAACACTTATGGGCTACCTCATTTCCGTATGTGATGACTGTAATCATTATGGACTATGATAAATAATTTCAGCAGTGTCTTATGGATAATGGCGAACTTGAGCTTTTTTCAGTTGCTACTTCTGTTTCTGATGCTTAATGTTTAACCAAGGGGTGTCATCATATTCAAAAGGAGTGATAAGGATTAATATTGCATGCCTTCCGGCAATCACAAAGCTATTTATCCATAATATCCAGACATGTCAAAAGTCACTAAGATTCCATTATATGACTGCAGCTGTACAAAAGCCCTAATAAACTGAACTTGAAGTCTTGGCAAGGCTACTGGTTTCTTTATCTCCACATGCACCGTTAAACTGCTAATGTACCATGTTCTGAAACCGAGCCAGTCTTTCGTCATCCTTCTTTTCCAAGCTACAAGACATCCTTCACAAAACAGGGCTGGACTCAACTCATCCGAAACAAAGCTAAAGATATGAGCCAAAGAGAAAGAACTCAAGTGCAGAAGATTAAAACATGATTAACCGACTCATAATCATTAAGACAGAAACACTTACAAAAATTCCTTCTTTTAAGATTATCATATGCTCAGATCTTTTATTTGGGCAAAAAAGTTTTGGGTGGGGAGAGGGTGGGGGGGGGGGGGGGGGTTGGGAGGGTTGTAGGAGGAACTTGTGTCATCCAAAATTCCAAATATCAATAGCAAAGAAGAATGGGATATTTTTTATTAGGGACATTTTAAAAGGTCATAGTAGAATAGGGAGTCATTCCTTTTTTTCGCCGTACCATGTTGCATCCCCCCCTGTAAATAGACCCTTTTCAACAGGAAGACATCTCCATCATTAGAAAGTCTCCAAAAGAAACATCGCAAAGCTTCTGAATACTATTCTGCTCTAAAACTTATGAATTAGTAGCCTTCTTAAGGTAGGTAAAATATGATAATCGAGCTTTTAGAAATTGATCCCCATGCCAAATGTCAGGCCAAAACAAAGGCCCCTCCTCAATTGGATTTTCTTATGCTTACATTATGAGAAGAAGAGATCTTGCTTCACTAAAGAGGTATATCAGTATATGCACTGCATTTGAGCTTCATGATGTTCATTCTCAATGCTTCACTTTAAATCACAACCCTCCAAACCTGTTTCCTCCTAAAAACTTTGTTCTACTTTAGATGGTCATAATGCCAAGCCCTTCAACATGCTTGAGGCAACACAAATCTTACTACTTCACCCAATGAAATTCTTTATCCAGTTCATCGTGAACCTGTAGGAAGTCATACTCAACATTTTCGTGTTTTGTAGCCACACTGGCCATCAAAGTGAACCAAACATGTAGTAATGTGCTTCTGCTGTACATAGAGATACAAGTGCTGTTTATCGTCTACTTTGCTTTAGGAGGCAGCTGGTGTTTCCTCCCCTTTTTTTTTAGACACAATTGAAGCTTTCTTCATCTGAAAGTGACCTTTTGCCAATGATGAAAGCTGTTAAAATTCCGTGCTTCAATTTCAAGTTAATATATGTTCTGAGTTGCCCCTTGATTCCTCTATCTTGAAGTTCTGTATTATATCTTCCAGCTTCCATCATAGTTGAAGAATTTGGTCATAGGGAGGAATATGGATCTCTATTCATCTGCACACTTGAGAGATTCACCAATGCAGCATCAGTCACTGCACTTAATTCGTCTTACATATGTGATCAGGAGCCCGATCTGGTGGAGGCCTTTGTTAGTTTCACATCTAGTTTTGTTCGTGTATCTCCTAAGGTACAGTCTTCTCCTCTCTCTCTCTCTCTCTCATGTCATTTCTTATTATTTGTTTTTTCTAACAAAAATAATCTAGACAATAATGTTAATGTTATTAAATTTTATATATTCTGCAGAAGGTATTGGCAGCATCTGGTTCCTTACTAGAAGCATCCCTACAAAAAGCAGCAATATGTTGCACAGCCATGCATCGTGGTGCTGCTCTTGCTGCTATGTCGTACATGTCATGTGAGTTAAATTTTGCTGTAACTTTGCCCAAGATTTTGTTACTATTATTGTGTTACTGCATATAAAAAGTTTGTGTTATTGTAACTTTTTTTTATCACCTCTGTTCTGTAGAGAATGTGTAATTCAAATTAAAAATTTTATGGAGTTTAGGCTATTACATAGTTGTGTAGCGCATTCTGATTGGGTCTAGTAATTGGATTTTAGCCATGTTAAATCACTTTGTCCATGTGGAATGAATTCAAGTTTGGGGCACTTCGGGTTTAATTGGGTCGTTCCTGGGTGAGGTCAATTTTTACAGCTCTAAAATTATGTTATATACTTATACTTCCAGTTTATGCCATAATGGCCCATAGCGTAGACTGACCTGCATGTACTTTGTGATGCCTACTTATTGTTGAATCTTTTGAATCTATTGTGCAAGAATTTATTGAAATAGGAATTATCTCCCTAAAGTAACTATTCGTTATAGCGTATATTTTATCTTTGGCACCCTTACTGAGCTCATCTTTATTTCATTTTCATTGCATTTGCTTTTATATATATTTTTCTAATTTGTTCTATTATGTACCCTTTCCCATGGTATGACAGGCTTATTGGAGGCTTCTTTGACCTCATTGTTAGAATCTATGACAAATATGTCTGAAGAAGCTTTCAGTGGTGTGGCCATTCAAGTTATATCCAATAGTGGTGAAGGAATTGTCTCAAATGTGTTGTACGCTTTGCTTGGGACCTCTGCAATGTCAAGGGTAAGAGACTGATTGATATAAGATTGGTAAATCATGTTAACCTTTGATGTAGTTTTAAGGTAAGAATTGCTGGGGTGTGGTTGTTTAGGAACATAAAAGTTGTTTTTATTAAAAAAATTTAGGTGCTAGGTTCATAATTTCGAAACTGGGTATATTTTGGTTGTTTATGCATCTCTTAAAGTAATAGAAAATACTTCAGAAGTAATGTAGGATTTTTGAGGAGGATGAGTTTTGTTCTCCTGATAATAGACTAGCATATTCATCCAAGGGAATTAGCCTGATTTTGTAGATCATGTTAAATTGTCCGGTAACTAAGAGTATCATATCTCAGATAATTCCTCTCCCATGCCATAATGACTCCCTAAAAGGAAATAAAGAAAAATAAAGGGTTTAAGATGAAAAAGTCAAGATTAACATGTAAATTTCTTTTCATATATTGCATGTTTTACAACTTATTGCATCATAATCAAAGGTTAGTAATCCGTTTCATTTTTGGTACAGGTTCACAAATCTGCAACAATTTTACAACAATTAGCTGCAGTTTGTTGTTTAAGTGAGAGAACATCTTTGTCATCAATCCTTTGTTGGGAAACCTTGCATGGATGGCTTCATTCAGCGGTAACTTTTCCCGTTATGCTCTCACATTATCTTGCTTGGGCTGCATACAGAGCGCTCTTTTTTTTTTTTATTTATTTTTTCCCTTTTTGTTCTCCAAATTAAATTAACATTAACATTAAACTGACCTCTTGTACCATTACCCAGAAGCTTTTAAATTTCTTATGACTGTAATGAGGCTTTTATGTTAAATGAATGAGGAGTCTTAGTAGCAGTCTTACCTATATTATTCCATTGAGGATGTTTTATCCTTACCCTATGAGAGGTTTATTTAGAATGAAAAACAATAATCCAAATTATAACCATTCTTCCCGTATTAATCCCAATTATAGGTTTTTATACTATTATCTAAACTATAGGGGACAGCTTCCCAAAATAATCCCTGGTGATTGTGACCAATAACCTATTGAGCCAATTATTATTATTTTTTTTTTAATTGCATCTCTTTTTATATTTCCCTACCTCTCTCGTCCTCTCCAGCCTAGCCAAGCTCCTCCCATGCCACCACCTTAGCCACCATAACCCGACCCCAACCACCACTGCCATCATGAGCACCAGTTACCTGCCACCATAACCCAACCCCTAGCACTAAAATTGGCCTATAAGCCCCATTACTAGCCACCAAATATAACAGAACTTAACAGAATAAAGCACAAGACATGAGATGGATAAAGAGTATCTTGATAACTTTTTTTGTGTGGGTTACTAAAAACAATGAGTTATATTATTGTCCAATATCTTCTAAACAATTTCACCTTTTAATTAATGGTAACTAATCGACTAACTAGTTATTGGCCCGGGCGATGCCTTGGATCACTATAAATTTGTAAGTTTGATCCAAATTAAATTTTAAAGGTTAGTGTTCAACAATACCTATAAGTGAAATAAAAATATAATTATAAATTTAAGATTAATGGGTGCTAGGCTTTTATTCATTTAACTTTACATAATAAAATTAAACTTATGTAAATATTACTGACTTTGTATAATTGCATTGAATCTAGAAAATTAGAATCTAAGGAATCAATTACCATTAGTGTGTGATTAATGTCTTACAAATTAAATTGTAGATTATTGTGCAATTACATAGGAGTTACATTGTATGGGAAAATTAAAACAAAGTTACACATATGAAGAGTTTAGGGTGATAAGTGATGACACATAGCGCTCATATGGCGCTAAATAATATTGAAGAAATGCGGACACATGAGTTTTAATAATATTATAGATTGGTAATTAATAGGTAATTTATTTTCGTCTTTGTACTCTTCCACCTCATTAAGCCATTCCACCTCCTTCCACGACCACCATAACAAGGCCTTGTTTGGAAAAATCTAGTTGAAGAGGTGGATGTTATTTGTGGTATTAGTTGTTAGTTGTGTGAGTAATTATTAATTGTCAACATGCTATTAGGTATGAAGAATTGAAGATAGATAATAAAGTACGGTTTTTTGGTAAAGTAGCTGTCAACTGAGTTATCTCCACAGAGACATTTTTTTCCTAAAGATGTAGAAAAAAAAAAAAAATACTAACAGCTACCTTTAATTTTCAAACGCTAATAATTTTGGCTTTTGATAAAAGTTACCCTCACCGCTACATTGCCAAAACCCTCAAATTTTAATTGTAGTGAATTGGCATGATCAAATCACTGATTTCAAACTACCAAAAGCACCTAAAAGCTGATCAAAAGCTATTGCCAAACGCCTAAAATACTGTCCATCCCTATCTTAGTTAACCATACCCTCACAATGCCACTGATGTATGCCTCAGTCGGGCACCACCTCACCAACTCCCCGTCAATGCAACCTCAAGTCCACAAACTGCGAACACCCTCTCGTTCTTTAATTCTCATCATCCCTCCCCAACTTTTTTTACTAACCTCTACTACAAGTCTACCCTCAACCACCCACTGAACCATCTCAATCTTACTGCCGGTCAAATTCTAGCACTGTCACCTGATATCTGCTAAGTTGTTACCACCCACTGAACCATCTCAATCTTCTTCTCTCTCATTTTTTGCCTATACGACTCTAATACACCCCAAAGTTTGATTTCAATTCCCTTCTGAATTTCTGGGGTCTAAATGACCAAGTGTCATAATCCAAAATGCACATGACAACATCTCCATACTTTTAAGGTCCCTATACTTCCTTCTCTATCCTACCCTCATGTACCTACATTCATAAATATTCACAATATAATGCCATGTCACACGAATGTTGCTTCATACAACTAAAACAACTTCAATGGAGGAAAATAGATAGCTAGACCTCATAATTACCAAATTGAACAACTCATCAAATTTTGGATGACTACATATAAATCTCCGCTCTAATATTTTACAATTGAAGCATACATTGGAATTGTATCATATTGTTACTATAAAAAGTAATCAGTTACATCATCATTACTTTTGGGGATTTGTATTCAGTGAGGAGATGCGGGAAGGATGGGGAAAGATAGGGAGCTGGGTAGGAGGAGATAGGATAATATATTATGTATGCTTTTAATTTTTTTTTCGTAAAGCTGGTTGGTCAATATGAAGAGAGGACACTACACGTTTTACCTGCTGTACTGGTCACCTAAAGGTTAAGGATCAATTTGAGAAGGTACGGACTGACTATTGGATTATTCATTATTTTTTAAAAGGTGGGAATGGTTTGTGTCCAGGAAAAGTTTGGATTATCATAATGATTTTCCATATAGAACTTATATTAGAACTTCTTGTATCTTGAAACTAGTCAAGAGTATGGAGAATGGTTTAAATCTCTAATGTACGACATGGAGATTAAATGACATGGAATTAACAGACAGCTGAAAACAAAAACTTTATTTCATTTAGATCACCAGTAAAATTGGGGGCTAAATAATTCATTTGTACCATTTCTAGTAATTGAAATATCTTTTACATGAAAATATTTCAAATAAAGTGGGTCAATTGATTACCCAGATTTTCAAGTTGAGTTATAAAGTAGAGATATATTGTTCCAGTAAGAAAAATTCTGACATATTTTAGAAAGCATGCAGATTGATATTGCTGCTCATCTAGAAGAACTAGAACACGCTTTTTTATTGGATTATTTCTTCATACATATTGGATGTGAATGTCTTTGTAACCGCTTTTAGTCACCAGGTTCATGGGATGCCTGCTGAGTACTTGAAGCAAGGTGAAGCGGATACTTTAGTCCCAAATTGGCTGAAGGCCCTATCAGCTGCAGCCTCTGATTATCTAGAAAGTAAAACATGCAATGGAATAAAGACAGATTATGGGCATGGCCATATGCAAGGTAAAGGTGGAAGGGTACTGAAACGTTTGGTACGTGAATTTGCAGATAGTCATCGTAATCTACCAAATTTTACTTGAGATGGCCGGTGATGTTGCCAACTAAACTTGGGTCTGTGAAGCCTGGATTATTGCACCAAGACTGACCCTTCCTTATAATGGTGATACTAGTGCTTCAGAAAGCTGTCATATCTTCAACGCAAAATGAAGCAGTGATCCATGTATATTTCTTCCTTCAGAATTCCAATCATTGTACAGCATTATTTCCCCGATTTTTGTATTCTTTGGGGGTTCAGCAGCCAAATTTTGATCCTACATAATTCAACATCAATTTCCCTCGGTTAACATCGTGTAATTTTGGGTCTTAGGTAAGGATGCATACATGAAACCACCCCGAGCCCCTATCGTTGGAGCTTTGAGAGGTGAGTTGTGAGATTGTATAAACTAGTGGAAGTACTCAAGTACTGTCCACAAATGAAGCACTTACCAATGTAATGAGGGCATTTTTTTTTTTTTGGATGTTCTGAGAGAGCATTCCAATGGAGAATTGTGATATAAAGTATAAACGGTATGTTTATTTATATTTTTGTAAAAGAAAAAATAAAAAAAGGTGGGGCAAGGCCTCAAATCTATATAATAAATCTAGAGTCAACATTTCACACAATCCTCCAAAATCCCTCTCATATTCTATGCAAATTATTATTATTTTTTTTTTTTTAATTTTTAAGGAAAAAAACTATCCATCATACTATCCCACTAACTTTTCCATTTTTTTTTTTCCCAAAGGACTCTATTTTTTTATTTTATTTTATTTATTTATTTATTTTGAAACAAGGGGACTCGATTATTTAATACGAGTAATTTGTATGAGTATTTTCTTTCACAAATTATATATCCTTGTATTAGTACGGGCATATAATATGTTTTAGTAAAATAATGATCAAGTCCTTTCAAATAAATTCTAGTAAAGCCACTCTTACTATCTTACATGATTATACCAAGTTCCACAGGGTGATAAAAGATTTAATCACTCTAATTGCTTGGCCAACACCTTTAGCAAGACGTTCTTGATGAAGTAGTGCAAAAATTCAACAATCCAATCTTTATTGGGCCTAAGAATCTGAGATCTCTGTAAAATTTATTCATACGAATACATTCACTAAATTAGAGTGACAAGTATCTTTGACTCCAGATACATTATGTTGAAATTTAAAGGATTTTATCAATCAAATGGTGTAAATGCATGTTAAAGCCTTTGCATGCAACGAACGCGGTGCTCAACAAACTGCCCTCCTCTATCAAGACCAGTGCCTAGGCCAACTGAAGTTATCCAGTCCACTAGCCTTGCATAGCTACATTACCAATTTATCTATGCCAAGAGCCATCCAATATGAGCACCATCATTGATGCTTGCCAAAGTACATTAATGATGGTTTCTAGTTTCCTACATATACTAGATCACGACATTCTTCTAGACTATTAAAAAAACCCTAACTTTGCATACATTCAATTGACTTAACATATGAAGCTACTATTGGGACAAAGCAATCTTAGATGATCAATGTCATTCTTAATAATACTTCCATTTCTAACGGTCCATAAATCCATAATTCCTAGAGAATGTTAACAAAAATCTGGATTCTAGCTATACAACTCCATCCTCGCTAAAACAAAGTGATATATTCATATAATTTGAAATAAAAGTACATTGTTGCTAGCATTTTGTTTTAGCAAAAATGTAAATTGGCGTATTTTAGGGTAAATGTATTTTTTGCTCCCTTTAAACTTCTGAATTTTTCGTAGTATGATAAATTTAGGCTAAAGGTATTGATCTTTTTATAAAGCCTATTACCATGAGAAGATAGGGGTGAAAGTTTGGTTTGCGGTGTGGTTTATAGCCCAAACTGAAACCAAACCACAATAATTCGGTTTTAGGATTTTTTTCAAATCACACCATACCATATTACTATTGAAACCGAACCAAACCACACCGTTTTAATTTCGGTTTTTAAAAAAAAAACCGATCCACACCGAAATTTTTCATCCTCCTCCTTTTTGCTCCATCTGGTCATTCACTCCAACATCGCCCACATTGTTTGATATGCTAGGACATAAAAAAACACAAGTTTTATTATTTTTTGGCTTTATATATGCAGGATAAATTAGTACTGGGCTAAGGTATAATTTGGATATGGGTCATAAACTCATAATTCAATTTGGATTTCGGTTTTTGGTTTTCCAAATCTTTTAACCGAAACCAAACCATATTAATTCAATTTTGGATTACGGTTTTTGGTTTTTTAAATCTTTTAACCGAAACCAAACCGTTTTTCACCTAATCTTATTCTACTAGTTAACTTGTGTGTATTATTATTGGAAAGAGAACTTGGTGTAAAAGTATACGAGTACATACTAGACATTTGTTTTGGCCAAGTCCATTGTCCTAAGCCCATTGACCTGAAATTACGATAATACCCGTAGGGAATATTTCAAGCATCCCACACTTGAGCCCCACTATGATCATACACTTAAATATGGTGGCGTCCAAAGGAAAGGAAGCTAGATCTAAAGAGTCACCAACAAATTTTAGGAACTTGTAAACCGTTCACAGGGTGAAGGTTACAACCCTTCACGATCCATGAGATCGCTAACTCCATAGTGGTCTGGAACCATGACTGGATATTCAGGGATGAAGGTACAAATCCAACCTAAAAGAGATTGAACCTGCCCTAAAAATAGGCCTCTACTCTATTTTTCTCATATTCATGTGCGCTTTATGACTAACATACAATCAATATATTAATCCTAAACCTGTTTAATCTATGTTGGTTGAATATTAATGCACAAACAAATCTATTATTGGCGATCACTTGAATTAAAATCATATTAGCCTAAACAATATTATTAATTATCTTATTAAGCGTGATTACAAGTACAAATTCCCTTTAATCCTGCAAGAGAGGGCGCGATCAAGCAATAACAATAATATAATATCAAGCAACATAATAACAAGAAATCATCATCATTATAATATTCACTAAAGCTTAATAATATTAGCAAGATCCTAGGCATGATACTAACAAGATTAATAAAAAAATCCAAGCATGTCACTAAACATTAAAGATCAAAACTTTAGCCCTAACATGATACTAACATGATATAAGAAATAGGAAGCAACCTAATCATGATACTAGAAAGTAATAAAAGCATCCTAACATGATACTAGGAATTAATACAATATAAGCATGCCTTTCTAAAAATATATAGCAATGAAATTACTTACTTTGTTACCTCGTATCTCTTTCTAATAACAAAATACACACGTTAGTAACTTCAAGGAAAATATTAAATCAAACACTTAATTTAAATAAGGAAAAATTACTCCCATTAATCCGAACTTTGCCTCGTCCGCCGAAAATAATCCCAACTTTCGTTTATTATCTATCACTCCCAACTTTAAGGGGTATTAATTTTTGTTGCACCCAACAGGTCATCTAACCTGATGTAGCAAGTTACCTAGCCACGTGTCAGCGTATGATTGGCTTAAATTTTTTTTTTCAAAAAAAAAAAAAAACAAAAAACAAAAAACAAAAAAAAAATAAATAAAAACCCCACAAACCACCCATGCCCAGCGGTTGCCACCACACCCCTACCCCCACCCCGCCGGAAAATCACCCCCACCCCCACCCCCGAAAAACCCCTCCCCTGCTGCCGGAAACCGCCGCCCAGCCTTCCCCCTACCTCGAAACCCACCCTTTCCCTTCCCCCACCCCCGAAAACCCCTCCCTCGCTCCCGGAAACCGCCGCACAACCTCCCCCTTCCCTTGAAACTCACCCTTTCCCTTTCCCCACCCCCGAAAACCCTTACCCCACCCCTGTTTCCTCCGTCACTCCCCTCTCCCCCACCGTTTTCCGACCCGAATCCCCTTCCCCTTCCCCTTCGTTTTCGCCGTTTCCCCCTCCCCGTCGTTTCCGCCCCCTACCCCTTCGTTTTCGACCCAAATCCGGCCTCCCTTCCTTTATCCTCCCCCAATCCCGCTGCCATTAACGGTGGCTGCCATTAAGGGGTGGCTGCCGTTTTGGTTGGCTGGGTTTTTTTTTTTTTTTTTTTAAATTTTTTTTTTAAAAATTTTGTTTTTTTTTTAAATTTTGTTTTTTTTATTTGACCATTCATGTAGTGACACGTGTCCAAAAAAACTAACACATAAATGTTGACCGGATTAACCGGTTGCAGGTAAGTTGGGTGCAACAAAAATTAATACCCCCTAAAGTTGGGAGTGATAGATAATAATCCAAAGTTGGGATTATTTTCGGCGGACGAGGCAAAGTTCAGATTAATGGGAGCAATTTTTCCTTTAAATAATTGAAATAGAGATTTGGAACCAAACCCTCAGAAATTATCAACCTTTCCCGTCTAGGGCGAAGGCAACTTCGAGCTTGGCTAGGTGTGTCTAGAACTCGTGAACGCTGTATTTTATTTGAAAAGGCTAGGCTTGGAAAAAGGGAGAAAGAAAAGCTATTAGCTTGAGAGAGAAGAGAATAGAATATTGTTGATGATCGTGGATGATTAAAAACGGGAAATACGACCCTATTTATAGAGAAAATAGCTCGAAAACGATCAGAAAAAGACCGAATCCTATTAGGAATAAAACTGCCCCTATCGCAGAACGACAGGGTCCAGCGCGACGCGACAGCCTTGTCGTGGCGCGCTAGCTTCGTCGTCTCGCGCTGATTCACACGTTTTCTAAAAACCTGTACGGAATCCTTAATCTAATTAAATTCGATTAACAACGTCTGTACTTATCTTTGAAAATCACATTTAATCTGTTTTAAAACACTTGTTTTAATCCAAATAGAATTCTTTTCTTTCATAAAAGATATAGTTATCATTCCTAATCTCATTAGAACTCAAAACAACCTTCTAGATTATTCTAGAAGATTAAAATCAATCCTAATAAAATTAGGAATATTAATTAATGGGCCCTCCACTAGATCATTGGGCCATAAAACCATTTCAGGCCCAGTTTAGTATTTTAGCCATAACTTCCTCATTATTCATTGGAATTGGGCTTATAATATATCGCTGGAAAGCTCTTTTCGAGCCCAATCCAACTACACTATTATTGGACCCTTATCATGGACCAAAACTAAATTGGACTAGACATTTTCAATAAATAAAGTAAATTTTCGAAAGCAGAAAGAAGAGTTATTTTATTAAAACAACCGCATCACAAGACTTTTCACACTTTCACTTCGTTCGATAATCAAATGACGTGAAAGGTACTCCTCACTGGGTTTGTTTTTGGGGAGACACAATTAGGTGTCTACAGAAGCCTCCACTTTGACTGAGTTTGGAGAAATGCATGTTTCGAAAATAAAAGTCAAAGTAGCGATAGGGACGGAGAATGACTCAGAACGTTCTGTGATCCTAAATCATTCTATTAATGCCGATACTTGAAAACTAGCGTTAGTTAAATAGATAAAAGAGTTAAGAAACGCGTATCTTGCACAGTCGAGCACACGTCTGTGAGGTAATTGCTTTTGTTGTTACATGTTGTTGTGACGACCTCCACAAGCTAGGGGACATCGCCTGAAGATTGCTATGCTTGTAGCACTCTTCTGCCGTTTTGTGACTATCTTCCGCAAGCCAGGGAACACGATCGAAGATAACTCTGCTTGTAGTCATCCTTAGACTTTTGACAATTTCTCACATTCTAGGAAATACTGTCGAAGATAGCTTTGCTTGTAGCCATCTTCATCCTTTATGACGATTTTCCACATCTTAGGGATTATCGTCGAAGATCACTCTTCGTGTAGCAATCCCCTATTTGGCGTGATAACTTTCTTTGGAAAGCTATCGAAGATCACTGCTTGTTGATCCTTAGTTTGCTGGTGCTCTGTTGTAATCCTTGTTGTGTTGTTGCTTGTATTTTTTCTGTGCGTTTGATGTTTGCGTTTGTTTTATGAACCAATATCTTGGTGCTTGAGATGAGCCAATGCTTAGGCGCTTAAGCTAAATGAGACGATCATCATCAGGTCGATCACTTACCGTGATTGTAATCAAGCTGACTACTAATCATGTCAATTTGCTTATAGGGGCTAACTGGCGTACCAAGGAACTCAAAATGGCTGCATGAGGTCCGTATAAATCAATATGGGGCCACAAATTGTGTCGCTGAGGAAAGGGAACCAGCGCGCACTTCACGCACTGTCGCAGCGCGACATTCCTGTCGTTTCGCGCTGGAGTCGAGTTTTCCGGATTTAAACCCCTTCTCCTTCATTTCGCTGTTCGTGCTTTATTTTCTTTCGTTTCGCTCGAAAACTTCCCTTTGCTCGTTCTCCTTCGTTTCTCAACGAAATTCGTTCAAATTTTTTGCAAATCAAAGCTCTTGATCTCTAGTTTGCCTATCTATGTAAGTTTTTCTCAAACTCACTTTATTTTGTGCGAATTTTGTGCTTGTTTGCTCGCGGTTTTTCGGAAAATTCGAAACTTATATTACTTAATTCGCTTTGTTTGTTGAATTTTATGCCATGAATTTGCTTGTTTATGTTTGTATATCACCTTAGGAGTGTTTTGAGACTTGTTTGATTCAATTTGGTGAAGAAATGAGCGATTCACCATTGTTGAACCCCTTGAGTTTGTGAGAACAATTTGACTTAATCTTCATGTTTTTGCTAGCTATTCATGCTCAATTTGTCACAATATTCGTCCTAGTATTGCAAGAAATTGTTTGATTGCTTGAAAATGCTATTTTTGTTCGAACCAAAATCATGCTCTGTTTTAGTACTACGTACTCTGTTTTTTGACGAACATAGTATCATGCGGCTAGACGAACCTTAGATACTATAGGACCTTTGATTTATTATTTGCTTGCATAATTAGCATGTCTCGACGATGCGGTTCCAGCTCACGCTCTCGTGGGGCTCACCGAGAGGACGAGCCTGTCGACGTCGGCGAGGGTACTTCCACCAGTCTGGGGGAGTTCCTTGAGTGGGATGCGCGTACCTTGTACTTTGCGCCCTTGTTTCACATCTCGGAGCGAGTCCGTCTCGGGATGATTGACGAGGGAGTTCGTTGCCATGGCTCAGGCAACGACACGATCGGGTAACTGTACGAGTCTTACTTTCGCAACAACGAGGAGTTGCGTGGGCTATGGGAGTCTTGTGGTTTGACTCCACTATTGCAGTCCACTTAGGCTCTCTATTCTTTGTCCTTGAGTCATTTTCTAATTTGAGCCTTGGTGGAGTTCTTTTGGGACACCACCAACACTTTTCACTTTCCGTGGGGTGAGATGATTATCACTCTTGTCGACTTCAGTCTCATCACAGGACTCGAGTTTTGGACTGCTGCGATTCCATTTGGCAGCAATATCACCGTTTTCTCTCTCGAGGTAGAGGAGCTACTCGGTCCTATCGCTGTTTGAGCTCATGGTGAGGCTCGACCGTTGTAGATTAGTAGCCGATGAATTCATCGGACCATGCTCGTAGAGGCTTTCCGAGATGATGCGACCACCCCGGAGTAGCGGGTGCACATCTTTGTTTTGATTCTTTTGTCAGGGACTTTCTCTCCTGACAAGGGTAGCCGAGTGCTACTCTACTACCTGCCTGCTCTTCGTGACCTTCGTATGGTCGGGACATATGATTGGGCCAGCTTGGCCTATGCTGACTTCCTGCTTGGATTGTGACTCGCTTGTCGTCATCGCAAGTTTGAGGAGGAGGTCACTCTTTCAAGTTTCAGGAGGATCGTAGAGGTATGCTGATCATGGTGGAGTAGCTCATTGAATCTACTACCCTAATCAAATTTACTATTTATAAACCTAGACCTTCACTAAACTAGTTAGTGGCAGCAAGTATACAGTCGAACCCAAAAGGAAGCACATTAGTTAAACACCAAATTCACTAAAGCAAGAGTAAACGAGAGAATATTTATTTTTTGTTGGTTTATTTGATTAAGGACACTAAAGCAATAAAGAAAGAAAGATAAAAAGGATTAAACCAAAGATAAACAATGCTAGGGGTACGGGGGTGTCAAACATGATCAAATAAAGATGGACAACGATGATTATCAAGAAGAACATGCCATAGAATGCTAAGTTCTACTCAAACAACTCACTTTCATGCAATTGTTTAAGCAAATCAATGAATTAAGTCTTGGCCTAATTGAGATCACTTTCAGGCATCCAATTAGTCACTAATCAAGGCAAGAGATTAAGAGTTCACAATACTTGAAACTCTACTTAAATAATTCATTTTCATGCAATCATTAAAGTAAAGGTGATCTTAATCTAATTCAAATCACTCTCATGCATTTAAATTAGGGAACATCAAATAATGTGGTACTAATAATCTCAAGCTATCAAAAATCATATCTTTCATCAATTTATGGCATGAGTTCAATCAAATCATCATCAATCATCAATATTAACACATGTTTTTCACCCCCTTCCCCTAGCTAAAAACTTAGCTTAGGCAAGAGAAACTAACCATCATAACAAAACTAAATAAGGATTCAAATAGCACAAAACTAAACATGATTAAAAACAAAGTGAACAAGTCCAACAAGTTTAACTAAAGAGATAGATGAAAATAAACAATAACAAAGCAAATAAATCAAACTAAAAGAAAGGATTAGAGATTACTAAAGAGGAACTTGATTAAAGATGAAAACTTGAAGCTTTTGCTTTGGATTGAAATAACCTTGACCAAATGTTGAATACAATAAAGAAACTTGAAGAATAAGCTACTTTCTCTCTCTAAAATATTAGGTCTAATGTTGATTGAAAATAAGATAAGATTACAAAATTTAATAAGAAGGCTATTTATATGCATCTATGAACCGGAAATAAAAACCCAAGGAGCGACATCTCTCGCATTGCTGCGCCCTCATGAAAGGGTACGGCTCCATCTAGTCCGGAAGGCTGTGCACGCGGCCTGTGGTGCCGCGCCCGCGGGTCGAAGGTGGAAAGGCCTCTCCAGCTGAGGAGAGGTTGCGACTTGAGAATAGGGGAGAAGCTAGCCTCGAAGTGCCGCGCCCGCGGCCTGTGGTACCGCGCTCGCGTGTTAGTGAGGAGAGACCTCTTCCAGGGCGCGGCTAGACATCTACTGAAAATCTGAGCATTGGCAGACCAGTGCCTTGCGCCCGCGGTCCTTGGTTCCACGCCTGCGGCTCCTTGTATTGCTTCCACCTTCTCCTTGAGCATCTCTTTCCCCTCCATAGCTCAATATGCACTTATAGGCTTCTTCAAAAGGGCCAACAATCTACAAAACAACGAAGAAAAACTAAGAGAACATAAGAAAAGGGAGAAAATGAAGGGAAACACGAGAAAGGACAAAACATCACAAAAACAAAGATAAAACGCTTTGAAAAGGATCAAACAAGTGCAAATAAGGGGAAAAATCCTTAGAGAAAAAGGATAAAAGAGTGGCATAAATGCCACTCATCATATACCTTGTTTCTCCTTACTAAAGTTTACATTAGATATGTGTTAGCACTTGCTGATGCTTCTCTGTCATTTATAGGTCTGGTTCTACGAGTACTTCCTGTCTCTTTCACCGGCGAGGCCCTCGCCTCGTGGGCTCCCTATTGCTGCTAGTTGCGGAGGCCGTTATAATGACTAGACTGCTACTGCCTGTGTTCGAGAGTTGATTCTCTCGGTATGCTTTGCTTAACCTTTTCGTTCTTTTTGCTCCTTAGTAGGAACCTATCTCATGGGTGTTCATTTTGTAGGGGCATGATGTCCAATTTTGGCCATGGGCCAATTTCGACCTTCCTGCACGGGCTGTCAAGTATACAGCTCAACGTCGCTATTTTCAGGGGACGTATGACGTTGTGGTTTATCTGGGCGAGAGAGTTGAAATTCAGCACTCTTTCGAGTCCTTTGTGGTTCCTGCTCGTCCCCCACGGCATATGTTGGACCTGACGGACATGAGAGTCCATTTTGGTAGTTCGCCAGCTGGTACAGATTGGCAGCGTCATATCCATTCAAGCCAGAGTTATGACGAGGGCCACATGCCGCATTTTGCTCCACCTCCTTATATATCGGAGGAGGCGCAGGTACATTTCCTGCCTTTGATTTATTCTCTTGATAGCCCCCTAGCAGATTTTTATCGCCTAGATTTTATTTCGACAGGCTACAACAGCGGTTAGGGAGTTTATCCCTCCACCGTTGTCTATCACCTACCAGGGGTCTTTTGGCCCGGTCGAGGAGATGATTCATCTAGCCCCTGAGCCCTGGCGCTTGATAGAGGATTCGATACCTCGCCACCAAACCTGGGTAAGTCTTTCATCATTATTTTGTTTGCATAGACGTTACTTTATTGCCTGACAGTTCTCCTGCGAGGTGGTGACGAGGATGGCGAGAGGCATGGATGCCTTCCGTTATCAGCTTGTGAGATTGAGTCACCGAGCTAGGTGTCGTCGTGGTGATGATGGCATGGAGGTATTTCTTTCGACCTTATTGCTTACTCTATTTACTTATTTTTACCATGCTTGACTTGATTTGTTTTTCTATTTCAGCCTGTTCTTGCGACACGCACTCGTACGAGACCCGAGGATCGGAGGGAGAGATCCGGATCTGGCTCGAGGTGCCGTCGTACTTCGGCAGGGAGCTAGGGTGGTCGAGCGGAGTTGGACCACACCGCAGTACTGGAGGATTCCGGCTCTTCGTCTGAGGGTGCTTCGAAGAGGCCGACTGGCCAAGGAGGCGAGACATCAGCTCCTTTAGCGGGTGGTGGGACGTATGAGGTTGGCTCATCGTCGCAGCAGCCACAACAGCCTCAGCAGTTGGGGGTGCAGTAGCAGGATGAGGCAGGATGGACCGACCCCACTCTTTCGATCCCGATCACTAGCGATCCTAATGCTGGTGAGGGGTTGACTCCTCGGACTGCACAGTTCTTTGACCTGTTTGACGTTCCTCCACATTTGCGTGCTTCGCCATCATAGCTGTATCTGTATATATTTTGTATTTTGACTTTGTAGGACATTACTTATTTTGACTTGACACTTATGTTAGACATATTGTATATATATCCTATGATTACTATGTTATTTTATCTTTGCATTTTTATTTTTCATATTTTGCTCTAGTCCATATTTAGCTCCTCATATCTTGCTCTAGTCCATTCGACTTAATCGAGTTTACTTTCCAACGCGATGCGTAGTGAAGGTATTTCTAGTTTTACAGGTTGTACGACATCCATTCCATAGACTAGGGAGAATGGCGTATTTCCTGTGGATGAGCGAATTGACGTGCGATAACCCTAAAGAGCAAAATGGAGTTTGTCAGGCCAATCCTTGTACTTTTCTGTCATTTTCTTGATGATAGTCTTTAAGTTCTTATTGGCTGCTTCTACTGCACCATTTGCTTGAGGCCTATATGGGGAAGAATGATGCTGTTGAATACCATACTTTTGAAGCAATTCTTCGCATTTCGCTTGAAAGTGAGTTCCATGGTCACTTATCATTTCATGTGGGACTCCATATCGACATATTATGTATCTTTCGATAAAAAGTGGTACATGTTTTGCGGTGAGTTTTGCATATGATGCTACTTCAACCCATTTTTTGAAGTAATCAATTGCCACTAAGATGTATTCATGACCTCCTGTCCTAGGAGGGGTGATTTTTCCAATGATGTCTATACCCCATGTTGAGAATGGCCATGGTGATGTATAGGTGTAAAGGAGTGATGGAGGAACATGTTGCAAGTTAGCATATATTTGGCATTTAGGGCATCTATTTACATATTGATGGCAATCCCTATTCATGGTAGTCCAATAGTATCCTTAGCACATTACTTTTTGGGCTAGCATTTTACCATTCATATGAGTTCCACATACTCCTTCATGGGTTATTCTCATTGCTCTTTGAGCTTCCTTTTTGCCTACACATAGGAGAGCTCTACCTTTAGGTGCCCTTTTATGAAGCTCATCGTTTATGAGTACATATTAGGAAGCCAAAAGCCTTAGAGCTCGCTTTGTTCTTTTTTCGGCGTGAGGTGGGTATTCTCCTTTGGTGACATAGTTGAGGATATCAGTATACCAAGGTTCTTCCTTTTCTTCTTGTTCTTGAACTACCTCTTCATCTTCTATAGCTTAGATGTAAGCTGGTTTATGTCTTTTCTCTATTGTTAGAGGCATTTGCTCAATTTCCTTAGGAATTCTAACCATTGAGGCTAGTCTTGCCAAGGCATCAGCAAATTAATTTTCCTCTCTTGGTAGATATGTGTATAACACCTTTTCGAGTTGATCAGTAAGAGTTTCCAAGTATGTTTGATAAGGGGCTAAACTTTCACTCCTAACTTTCCATCTTTTGGAAATCTGATTGATGATTAAAGAGGAGTCTTCGAATATTCGAAGTTTCTTTACTCCTAATGCCAAAGCAGTTTCGAGGCCTACCACACATGCTTCATATTCCGCAGCATTGTTAGTAACGTCGAAGTCTAGCTTTATAGAGATTGGGACGTGTTCCTCTTTAGGTGATACTAATAATACCCCTACGCCACAACCCTTTTGGTTTGAAGCTCTATCGAAGTATAATGTCCAAGTATCATCTTTTGTAAGCATCAAGTCTTGGTCTGGAAAATCATTTTCATGCATTGGCTTCGAATCTTCTATTGGGAAATCTGCTAAGAAGTCCGAGACCACCGATCCTTTGATAGCTTTTTGAGGCATAAACCTTACATCAAATTTGGCTAAGTTGATTATCCATCTTGATATTCTACCATTAAGTGTATATTTCTCGAAGAGATACTTTAGTGGGTCCATTCGAGATACTACATAGATTGTATGAACGAGCATGTAGTGCCATAACTAGGTTGTGGCCCACACTAATGCGAGGCACAATTTCTCAAGTGGTGTGTAGCGCAATTCATACTCAAGCATCTTTTTACTTAAGTAGTAGATGGCATTCTCTTTACCTTCTACTTCTTGCGCAAGCATAGCTTCCATTATCTCTTTAGTGACTGTTAGGCATAATCGAAGAGGAATTCCCGGAAGTGCTGGCGCTAATGCAGGAGGATTAGCGAGATAGGCTTTGATATTTTCAAAGGCTTTTTGGCACTCATCGTCCCATATCACTTGTACATTCTTTTTAAGTTTCGTGAATATTGGTTCACATATCGTGGTCAGCTTGGATATGAACCTACTTATATATTGCAACCGGCCAATGAATCCTCAAATTTGCTTCTCAGTCTTGGGCGGCGGCATTGACATGATTGCTTTAATATTAGTTGGGTCTATCTCTATTCCTCTAGAGCTAATGATGTAGCCCAAGAGTTTTCCTGAGGTGACTCCAAAAGCGCACTTAGATGGGTTTAGCCTCATATTGTATTTCCTTAATCTTTCAAAGAATTTCCTTAAGGCTACTAGATGTCTTAGACGATATTTTGATTTTACAATCATGTCATCCACATAGACTTCTACCTCTTTGTGCATCATGTCATGGAGTAAGGTAGTCGCTGCTATTTGGTAAGTGCCCCCCGCAGTTTTCAACCCAAATGGCATTACCGTGTAACAGTAAGTGCCCTATGGTGTTATGAATGTAGTATTTTCCATGTCTTCTTCTGGCATGAGAATCTGGTTGTACCCTGCGTATCCATCCATAAATGAGAGAAGCGCGTGGTTCGCTGTATTATCTACCAAAATATCGATGTGTGGTAAAGGGAAGTCGTCCTTTGGACTTGCCTTATTTAAATCTCTGTAGTTGACATACATTCTTACCCTTCTGTCTTTCTTGGGGACTGGTACCACATTTGCGACCCATTCGGGGTATTTAGATACCCTTATAAAACCTGCTGTTATTTGTTTTTGTACTTCTTTTATTTTTAGAGCTACGTCGGGTTTCATTCGACGTAACTTTTGTTTTACAGGTTTCATTGTTGGGATTAGTGGTATTGTGTGTTGAGCTATTTCTCTATTTATGCCCGGCATATCTTTGTATGACCAAGCGAAGACATCTATAAATTCCTTTAGTACGATTATTAAATTGGTATTTCTTCTTTATTAAGAGTTAGACCAATTTTAACTTCTCTTTTAATGGTTGGATCTTTTGAGATATCAACCGTTTCAGTATCTTTAATTACCGGTGATGTTTCAGGGTTTTTTGGAATCCCTCGGGACACTGGTCACGTACTGCCGGCAACGAGACTTGGACACCTGCAAAACAACGGATATTCCGTCACCGGAATATCCGCCTCCGACGGTTAAGTTAGTAACCGGAAAACGAAAAGGCTAGAGAGAGAAAGTAGAGAGAAGCTGGAGCTTTTAGTGCTCTATTGATTGGTATGTCCCATCCCCCCCCCCCACATCATAAATGATTGGGGTATTTATAAGAGTGGGAGTTTGTGCCTCTTTAGGGCTTGTGCCCTAAATTTCCGTATCCTGATTGGCTGCCAAATCAGGTATTGACACGTGTCAAATGGGGGGGCCATTTTGCGGCTTTTTACAGTAATCTCGAGATTTGGGCTTTGATGTAAGAAAGACCTTTTTTCTCTCATTTCAGGTGCTCTTTGTGAGCTTTTTACACGTGTTATCTTCCCATTGGGACACGTGTCACCCTTTGATTGGGCCACGTATAAGGGGTATTTTTACCCTAAACAGGTGTTTTATTCTCAAGTGTTTCCATTGCCTTAATTATTTCTTTGTCATTTTCATTGTTAGCTAAGCAATGCTCATCATCTTGAGTAAGGGAATAGCACGAAGAGTAAGCGAAAGAAGACATATTATTAAACTTGGAAATCATTACATCAAATAAAGAGATGTCCGTTGGGACTTGACTACTAACTATCCTAGGGGTAGACTTTGAAATAGAAGGGAGAGAAGAAGATGCTACTACAGAAGGTTTAGAAGACTCGATTAAAGAAGACTTGAATTCAGAGTCAGACTCTGACTCGGACTCAGATGACTCAGACTCGTCGAACATTGGTCCTTGTCCTATTGTTATGGAGATCCTTCTTCCACTTGGCGTAGTCACTTTCATGGTCTTTCTCCATCCTTAGACTAATCCTTCTGCCAGAGTAATGAGATTTGTAGGATAGAAGTCTTCGCTTTGCAAGACTGTTTGAATAAGCGCCGAATTGTTATCGATACGCTTAGGCTCGTTTTTCTCGTAGCCAAAGAGTAATCCCATGACATTAAAGTCAAAGCATGGAGGTGCTTTCTCCTTATGGATAGGATTTGGGATATCTTCTAAGAAATTGCAATCTAAGAAGATCTCGAACCCAGGTTTTCTTATCCCATATTTGACAAAGGGTTCAGGAAATTCGTAACAAGGATAGTCCTCACCCTCTCTTATGAATTGACCATTTAGAGTGAGAGGATATGGGTCCATTGGGATTGATTTCTTTTGAGTACGAGCATTCCTCCGTGCATTAATATTTTCCCGGGTTTGCTTATAGTCTTTCAGAGTCAGTTCAAAACCAAGTCCAAAAGTATCTAATTTAGGAAGGCCAGGCGATCCCATTTGTGTTGCTACTCCTTTCTTCTTTCCTAGAGTCATTCCAGGAAAATTTCCTTGTTTTGGAGTATACCATTGACTATCATATTCAAATGGAGGTCGTAGTAAAGAGGGGTCTTTTCATCTTCGTCGATAAAATAGACCTCTTCTGCGTTAAAGCCCCATAAGTCTTCATAGTTTTCATCATGCTCCACATTTATAATAGGCTTATCAATTGCCTTAATTCTCATTAGAGAAGCATCGATAGTGACAAGAATTCCTCCAACTATGGCCTTCACTTGTTGATGAAGGGACGGCCTTAAGGTCACGATGCCAAGGGCGTCCTAACAACAAGTTGAAAGAAGCTTTGATATCTACCACTTGGAAAGTAGTAGCATGTTCAATGACACTTGCCGTGATATTCTAGTGATAGTCCCAAGAGCTTAGTGATGAGTGTTGTCATAATCCCTTATTCCTTGTGTAGATGGAGATAAATCTTCATCTTTTATCCCTAACATCCTCGCAGTTCGAAGTGAGCAAACATTGATTGCTGACCCATTGTCTACAAGAGTCATTGGGATATTCATTCTCTTGCAGATTACTGTGAGGTTTAAGGGCTTATTATGCTTATCACCCTCTGGAGGTAGATCCTTGTCAGAAAAGGTGATTAGGTTGATGGGACTTGGAAGATCACTCGTGAGAAAATTAGCTAACCCCTCAGGAGTGGTTTCAGAATCTATCCCTACTTTAGCCAAAGCATCCATTACTGCAACTCTATGTGTTGTTTCAATGAATACTACAAGAAGAGGGAGGGGGGGGGGGGGGTTAAATTGTAGTATGACCGACTAGTCAAACTTTTTACAGAATTTAAACTAAGTAAGCTAGAGGAATAGAAAGATAAACTAAAGGAACTAAAAAGTGCAAGAGAGATTTTTACGTGGAAAACTCCTTGGCCCTAACAAGGAGAAAAACCACGACCACTTGGGATTTTAAGAAAGGAATCTTCACTAGAATAGGGAAAATGGTCCTATTACAAACTAAAGACTCTAACTTCAAGTTCCTCAACGAACTCAAAGCCCCGAGGAACAAGTCACCCAACTTGTTACTCTTCTCTTCTCTTTCCCTTCTCTATCTCTCTTTCTATTTCTCTTCTCTTTCTCTTCTCTTTCTCTCTTCTCTTTCTCACAAAAAAGAAGTTCACTCAAACTTACCCATTCCCCAAAATACAACTCGAATGAAATAACTCTAGTATAAGAACATAAGAACACTCTATTTCACTAATGTGGAATTGGACTCTTAACTCGAATAAAGAAAGCAAAAGCTGAAAACTTAATTAAGCAAGGGTGAGTTTTTCCAACTTAGATCGAAAATTATTTATAGAGCAATAAACGCTTTGGAAAACTTTCTTTGTGCAGCAATCCCATTACGCCACTACTCCAACCCACTAAGAAGATCATGTTCCTTAATTCAAGGAAACATAAACTCCTCAATGTGCTTGGCCATGACATGAAGATCATGGGGAGTAGGCCGCAAGTTTTGGAAAACATAAAATCAGATTTTATTTGTTAAAAAGTTATTTTTGAAAATCAGAATAAAATAAAATCCTTTTTGTTAGAAAAGATAAACGTTGAAAAACTATTTTCCTAAAAACATGCTAGCACTATTTAGACTAATTCCACACAGCTTCTCTGATGAAGCTTCTACTCCGAGGCTTCTGTTCATCCAGGGGAACTTCTCTTCTCTGGTGAAGCATCTGTTCTGAAGCTTCTGTTCCCTGAGGGGAACCTTCTCTTCTCAAGTCTTCATTTCTGAAGCACCAGTTCCTGCAAAGGAACTCTTCATTTTGGATAGCTTTGCTTCTGGCCTTCTTGTTCCTCATGGTATCTTTACAAGACTCTTAGTTCTCCTGGTCTTTGCAACTTATCACACTTTAACAATCAAGCACTTATTAGTCTATAAGTAAGTGAGGTTGTGTCATCATCAAAATCATTAAGTCCAACACTATGCTCACGGGATGTGGCTAGTAATTTCCATATGTTCATCTCGACCTTAGTCTTCTTGAGTTGTTTCACAACATCATTGTCTTCAATGATGGGTATGGGAATTTGTTAGGTAGTAGGACTAGGTTGTGTTGTAATGGGAGGTTGCATTCTCCCTGATTTGGTGAGGACATCTATGGGCGAGTCTTCTTCATCCCAAATATCATCTACTGGATAGATTGTGGAAATTGGAGTTTCTTCCAAATACTTGAGGTAGACATCCTCATCATCGGTTTCCCAAATTCCATTGATACTAGCATCTTTTTCTAGAGTTATTTGGACTAACTTCTTGCTATCAATTAGTCCTTAGACTAGATCCTTGAACTTGAAGCAATGTTCAATGGTGTGTCCCCCAGATTGATGGTATGGACAATAGAATCTGTTTTTCCTTTTCAGCGATTCGAAAGGTCTTGGCTCGAGAGGTTTAATCTTCCCATTCTCGAAGAGCTTTTGAAACATGTTTGCATAAGAGGTTCCAATTAGAGTATAAGTTTTATTGCTCCTTTTGGGTTTTTCGACTACTTAGAGAGAAAATGGTTTTCTCTCACTAGTCTTAGCAATTGTCATCTTTTCCATATCGTTATCATTTTGAACTCTTTTTAGACGGTCGAGGAGTTCGCGACATATATCAATTGCCTCCCTCAGCTTGTTTATGAGGTGCCATACCTCTTCTTTACTGGCCGGCGAGTCACCTATAGTGTGCTTCTTGGCATCGAAAAAGATTTCATCTTCTTATTCAATTGCATGAATTTCTTCAACCGGTTTAATGAGGGTTATTGGATCGACATGATCTTCCTCATCAGAAATAGCCAAGGAGTCTGAAAGTGGAGCATTATTGATACTTGGCTTCTTTCTTGCAGGAGGCAATGGAAGTTTGTTATTATCAATGAGATCCTGAATAGCATCCTTTAACTTCCAGCAATTCTCAATAAGATGGCCCCTGCCTTGATGGTACTTGCAGTGTGCATTGGGGTTCCAACTAGCCGTCCTCTTTTCGATTGGTGGATCCCCAAATGGTCCAATAAGAGTTATAAGACCTTTCGCGTGAAGGTGATCAAATGCGGTGTCATAACTCATGCCAATAGGTGTGAAGTTTCTCCTAAATGGCTTCTTTTGTCCTTGGTTGATAGCCAGGACCTCATTCAGATTAAAGGTGCGAACATTATACGAGTGGGTAGTTTTGGAAGAAGAAAGGATTGTCTCTCTTCTTTCCTTTCTAGCCACTGTTGGAGTTGTTAGTAGCTTTTTTCTTTGCAAGGTCGTCTTTAATGTTGATTCCTACGTCTAGACGGCCTTGAAAGTGTTCAAATTACTTTGATATTTGAGATACTTAGAGTATTTTTCCTGGAGATTCTTAATGAACATCCTTACATATTCTTTCTCAGTGGGCACCTCAACCATTTTAGCGGAAGTTTCCTTCCACTTATTAAAGAAAGAAGTAAAGCCTTCATTCTCTTTTTGTTTCAACATCTCAAGTTCTCTTTGGTCAACTTCGACTTGGACGTTACATTTGTATCTATCTATGAAAGCGTTTATTATGCCATCCCAAGAAGAGGTTTTCTCCTTTTCCAGGGAGAAGAACCATTGTTGGCAAACGGTCTCTAAAGATAGTGAGAAAAAAGTGTGGAAAACCTTCCTATCAATCCCCTTGATATTCATTATAGTTTCAAAAGATCGTAAGTGAAAATAGGGGTTGTCAGTTGGTTTAAACTTAGGGATGTCATTGGCATTGAACTTCTGCGGAAGAAGTTCCTTGTCCACTAAGACCCCTTGTGAGCTAATCCCTTGGAACTTATAGTCATTGGAAAGCTTGCTCAAGCTTTCCTCCATTCGCTCCATTTGTTGTTGTTTCGTAGGGTCATTGACTTGAAGAGCAAGGGTCTTCGTCATTTCGGTCAAATTAACAAGGTTTTGCCTAAGCTCATCAACTTCTTATTGGGTTACCTTTAGTATGAATTTTTTTTCTGTGTCTGATGGGCTTATCGAAAAGTAGAACTTGAACGAAGGTGTTTTCCTTGATTAATCGTCCTTCTCTTCTTGACCATGTACTGTAAATTAAACCATATTTGTTTTAATGACTTGACTCAAATTGACTTTGACTTTATTGGTTTTAAAGGCAAAAAGGCAAAAATAGGGTGCATATTTTGGGGAATCAAGTATAGGGTTCAAACAACATGGTTATGTTTGGAGGATTAATATCCGACTTACCCCCCTAAAAAAATGACGGAAAACACGCGCACACAAGACTCTCTAGATATGGTCAAGGTGTAACATATATACAAAGTGTGTGCTTCAGAAGTGGGTGAAAGTGACATGATTTGACTCTTGTGTAAGACCATGGGACTATGTGCTTAGACTCAATTAAGGACTCAATATGGTTTATACCATTAATAAATTGATTAAATAGACTCGGCGTGAAGAATCAGGCACAAAACTGGACCATCGCACGAACGATGGAATTGTCGCGATGCGCCAGCCCTGTCGCGGCATGAAATTGTTGTCGCGTTGCGCCGGATACTGGCGTGTCGCGCCACTGGCCAAACTTCGGCGTCATTGTTGAAACGTCAGTCTGGGTATATTTTCAGTGTTCTACTTTAGAAGGAAAATCTTATAGCTGTACAAAGTTAGGTTCGATCAATTTATTTAGACTTTAAAACTCATATTAATTGGTTAATTAATTAAGCAAAGTCCTTTAGTCATTAATCAATTTAATTAGACTCAAACACAAGTCAAACAAATGGTTAGTGTAAATATACACAAACAAGAGATGCACAAGTAGTCAAGTAAGCACAATATGATGCAATGAGTTTGCAACCTAATCATGGCTCTAGTTCTCTAAAGTTCAAGGATAAGGGTTAGTCAAAGAGGGTCCATGGCTATGAGTCCGGATGCACCGCGCGGAAGCTTTACCTTTGGAAGTGTTGGCGCGTATGGATGGGACCCCGCAAGTTAAACTTGCTTCCACAGTTTGGTAAATTCACAAACTCGGATGTACCCTTCGTTGCCATGAGCGTTGGATTGGGTAGATGGAGCGTGAATTCCCAGAGGGTTATGGCCATATGTAGAACATATATGAGTTAAAAAAAAGTAAGAAAAACTTAATCAGGAAGTAGAATCGAGCAAACAATACTAGAACTGGTCGAAATAAGAAGGTAGATTTCTGGCTAGGTATTGGAAGAACATAACGCGAGACAACAGAGTCTGTCACGAGACGTTGACTCTGTCGCTACGCGACATTGCTATCGCACAGCGACAGAGCCATCGCACTGTGACGGGCTCTGTTTTCTCAGTGCCAGTTCCTACATGCCTCAGCAGCTTTCTATTCTTAGAATTTTCCAGTTTTTCGCAGCATTATGTCGATCCTAGTTGTGAAAGATATTTCGATCCTAGTTGTGAAATCATTAATCCTATGTTTTTGACGCATTACGAATGGTCTATCCAATGCAGACCTTTTTATGCATATGCCAATAATGTCAATCAAAATTACGCACATGAATACTTAGAACGTTTCGAGTCTCATCCACTCATTCTAAATTTTTGCCAAAATAAATTTCAGGAATTAAAATAGAAATCCTCCCCAGTGAAGTCGCCAAAAACTGTAGGGAATATTTCAAGCATCCCACACTTAAGCCCCACTATGATCATATAGGCGTCCAAAGGGAAGGAAGCTAGAGCAAAAGAGTCGCCAACAAGTTTTAGGAACTTATAAACCGTTCACAGGGTGAAGGCTACACCCCTTCACGATCCATGAGATCGCTAACTACATAGTGGTCTGGAACCATGACTGGATATTCGGGGATGAAGGTACAAATCCAACCTAAAAGAGATTGAACGTGCCCTAAAAATAGGCCTCTACTTTATTCTTCTCATATTCATGTGCGCTTTCTGACTAACATACAATCAATATATTAATCCTAAACCTATTTAATCTATGTTGGTTTAATATTAATGCACAAACAAATCTATTATTGGTGATTACTTGAATTAAAATCATATTAGCCTAAACAAGATTATTAATTATCTTATTAAGCATGATTACAAGTACAAATTCCCTTTAATCATGCAAGAGAGGGCGTGATCAAGCAATAACAATAATATAATATCAAGCAACATAATAACAACAAATCATCACCATCATAATATTCACTAAAGCATAATATTATTAACAAGATCCTAGGCATGATACTAACAAGATTAATAACAAATCCTAGCATGTCACTAAACATTAAAGATCAAAGCTTTAGCCCTAACATGATACTAACATGATATAAGAAATAGGAAGCAACCTAATCATGATACTAGAAAGCAGTAAAAGCATCCTAACATGATACTAGGAATTAATACAATATAAGCATGCCTTTCTAAAGATATATAGCAATGAAATTACTTGCTTTAATGCCTCGTATCTCTTTTTAATAACAAAATACACACGTTAGTAACTTCAAGGAAAATATTAAATCAAACAATTAATTTAAGTAATTGAAATAGAGATTTGGGACCAAACCCTCAGAAATTATCAACCTTTCCCATCTAGGGCGAAGGCAACTTCGAGCTTGGCTAGGTGTGTCTAGAACTAGTGAATGCGGTATTTTATTTGAAAAGGCTAGGCTTACAAAAAGGGAGAAAGAAAAGTTATTATCTTGAGAGATAAGAGAGTAGAATATTGTTGATGATTGTGGATGATTAAAAACGGGGAAATACGACCCTATTTATAGAGAAAATAGGCCGAAAACGATCAGAAAAAGACCGAATCCTGTTAGAAATAAAACTGCCCCTGTCGCAAAATGACAGGGTCCAGCGCGACGCGACAGCCTTGTCGTGGCGCGCTAGCTTCTTCGTCTCGCGCTGATTCATGCGTTTTCTAAAAACCTTTACGGAATCCTTAATCTAATTAAATTCGATTAACAACGCCCTTACTTATCTTTGAAAATCAGATTTAATCACTTTTAAAACACTTGTTTTAATCCAAATAGAATTCTTTTCTTTCATAAAAGATATAATTATCATTCTTAATCTCATTAGAACTCAAAACAACCTTCTAGATTATTCTAGAAGATTAAAATCAATCCTAATAAAATTAGGAATATTAATTAATAGGCCCTTCACTAGATCATTGGGCCATAAAACCATTTCAGGCCTAATTAGTATTTTAGCCATAACTTCCTCATTATTCATCGGAATTGGGCTTATAATATATCGTTGGAAAGCTCTTTTCGAGCCCAATCCAACTACACTATTATTGAACCCTTATCATAGACCAAAACTAAATTGGACTGGACATTTTCAATAAATAAAGTACATTTTCGAAAGCAGAAAGAAGAGTTATTTTATTAAAACAACCGCATCACAAGAATTTTCACACTTTCACTTTGTTCGATAATCAAATGACGTGAAAGGTACTCGTCACCGGGTTTGGTTTTTGGGGAGACACAGTTAGGTGTCTACAATACCCCTCCATGATTTAGCCCATCATTAATCATTATAGAGTACAAATTTACCCCTAATCTGTCCAATTAAGTACAGCTTCTGCCACCTGAAAGTACATCTATAAATAGCACTCCAATCATTAATGATGGTAACTTTTTCCTAATTCTTTCTCTTTCTCTCTCTACTTTCACTCTCTAAGTACACTCTCTCTACTTTCTCTCTACAAAATACTCCTGTTGACTTAAGCATCGGAGGGGTTTTCCTGGGTCACACTCCCGGGGCAGCTAAGCTTCTCGGTTTTGTAGGCCGAGCCCTCGGACGTGCAAGCGGAGCCCTCAGGCATACCTTTGTTAGGCAGAGCTGAAGGACATTTGGACAATCGGACATTAGCCCTCAGACATCTTGATACCTCACTACCCTAAGACTCCTAGGAGCATTTTGTTTCCGAAAACAGGTGGCGCCGTCTGTGGGGACAACAAACAAAAAGCCATGGTGAACACTAGGCGTCCCCGCAGCACATATCAAGAATCCTGTTAGACAAGTTTCGATTCTCTTGGCTAGGCATGCGCATGTAGTCGAAGAGATAGTACCCTAAGCTCAAAGCGAGCCTACGAGAGAGGCGAACAACCCTCAGGTAGTCATCCGCCGAGATTTAGATCAGTTGACAGCCTATATCAACAAAATTTTTTGAGGAAAGCATAAGGGAAATTGTCAACCAGGGTGGGGGGCAAAGTAAGTTGGGGAACGCTCCACAGCCTAACCCTTAGCCTCACTTGTCCTAGCTCCATCAAGCCTCTTCCCGGCCTTAACGCTAAGAGTTCTGTCGTTCGTGATTGATCAATCTCTCAACTTCCGACGGGAGTCAAGATAGCTAAGCCGACGAAGAGATGCTAGAGAGATAATCAATAACTGAAGGCCGAGGGAAGGAACTTTAGATGCCTATCAAATAATCAACTCTAGGCGGGAGAACTCCAAGAAAGAAGATGATCCACCCCAGAGAGGTCGAACTAGAGTTCACTCTCAGCATGGTTCAACTAGATATCGGGATATCTTGGCTAACTCAACTACTTCAAGGAAAAGAAGAAGGTCCTCTCCTCGGCCTGCCCGCTTAGCAAGTGGAAGCCTCGAGCGTCCTCCCTCCCCCAGGCCGAGAAGGCTTGGGATTGTCAAGAATATCACCCTCTTCAGCCAGGAGATAATGAATACACATATCCCCCTGAAGGTCAAAATCCCTACATTAGAGCCGTATAATGGAAAGACAGACCCAACGGACCTTTGAATGCTTACAAGCACAAATAGGAGTCCAAACCGGGTGTGAAGCCTCTTGGTGCAGATTCTTCCCCACCACTCTCAAGGGCATAGCCCAGACATGGTTCAACAACCTTACCCTAGGGAGCATCAGAACATTTGACATGCTAGCTAGCCAATTTTAAAAGGATTTCATCACTGGGAGTAGGCAAACAAAGACTAGCGTTCACTTGATGACTGTGAAGCAAGGAGAGAATGAAATTCTTAAAGAATATATCGAGGGGTTGAACACTGAGTCTCGGCTTATCCCTGACCTCCAAGATAACGTTGCTTTTGCAGCCCTTCTCTTCGGGCTCAAGTCTAACAAGCTGAAATTTAAACTTGTGCATGATAAAGTTACTACCTTTTTCGAAACCATCGAAAGAGCTGAAAGGATCATTGAAGCGAGTTGTGCAAGGCATCCTTGTCTAAAGACAAGCGGAAAGGAAAGCACAAAGACAAGTATCATGAGAACAGAAACAGAAAGCCAAGAAAGGCCGAGAGTGACGATGAAGGACTTAGATACAATGATGATAGGCGTGAGATCTATATGGACATAAAGAATAAGGCTATCCTTCCCAAGCCGAATCCAATGAACACGCCAATAGAGAAAAGGAACAAAAAACTCTGGTGCGAGTACCATCGGGAGTGTGGTCATACCACCCGGAATTGTAGGGGACTCAAGGGAGCACTTGATAAACTAGCAGATGAAGGCAAGCTTAATCGATAGCTACCCCCCCCCCCCCAAAAGACAAACAAAGGAGCAAGGCTTCCAAAGTTTTACAAGAAGCTCATAGCTCAGTTGACACCAACATGAGCATCAATGTCATAGCTGGAGGATATGCCTCCGGGGACTTGTCCAACAGAGCACGCAAAAGTCATTTGCGGTCGCTTGAGAAGCCTATCTACAATATTGGTACCCCCTCATCCACCCCGAAAGACCCTCTCATGGTCTTCGAGGATGACGCTGCAAAGAAGATCCAAAGGCCCCATGATGACCCTCTAATGATCCACATGAAGGTGGCCAATGCCAATGCCAAAAAGATATTGGTGGATAGTGGGAGTTCATCTGGCATAATTACTTGGAAGTGCCTTGAACAAATGCATTTCGGCAAAGGAGACCTCACACCCCAAGACAAGTCGTTAGTCAGCTTCGGAGGGCAGCATGTTTATGTAGGGAATATTTCAAGCATCCCACACTTGAGCCCTACTGTGATCATACACTTAAGCATGGTGGCATCCAAAGGAAGAAACCTAGAGCAAAAGAGTCGCCAACAAGTTTTAGGAACTTGTAAACAATTCACGATTGCAGAGATCGCTGACTCTATAGTGGTCCTAAACCATGACTTGATATTCGGGGATGAAGGTACAAATCCAACCTAAAAGAGATTGAACTTGCCCTAAATAGGCCTCTACTTTGCTCTTCTCATAATCGTGTGCGCTTTCCAATCAACATAGAATCAATATATTAATTCTAAACCTGTTTAATCTATGTTTGTTGATTAATAATGCACAAACAAGTCTATTATTGGCGATCACTTGAATTAAAATCATATTAGCCTAAAATCAAATTATTAATTATCTTATTAAGCGTGATTTCAAGTACAAATTCCCTTTAAACCTGCAAGTGAGGGCGTGATCAAATAATAACAAATAATATATCAAGCAACATATAATAACAACAATCATCATCATAACAATAATCTCAATCTCTTCAAAGCATAATAATAGCAAGATCCTAGGCATGATACTAACATGATTAATACCCAATCCTAGCATGTCACTAAACATTAAAAATCAAATCTTTATCATAAACATGATACTAGAAAGCAATAAAAGCATCCTAACATGATACTAGGAATTATTAAAATATTCTAAACATGATTTCTAAAGATATAGAGCAATTGAATTACTCACTTTGAAGCCTCGCACCTCTTTCTATCAAAACAATACACACGTTACTTCAATAAAAATATTAAATCAAACAAAAATAATTGAAATTAGATTTGGTACCAAACCCTCAGAACTATCAACCTTTCACGTTGAGGTCTAAGGCAATTTCGAGCTTGCCTAGTGTAGACACCTGATTGTGTCTCCCAAAAAACCAAACCTAGTGATGAATACCTTTCACGTCATTTGATTATCAAACAAGGTGAAATGTGAAAAGTCTTGTGATGTGGTCTTTTTAATAAAAATACTTCTTTCTGTTTTCATAAACATTTCTTTTCTTACTTTATTTATGAAAATGTCCATTCTGGTTTAGTTAAGTCCATGATAAGGGTCCAATAATAGTGTAGTTGGATTGGACTTGAAAAGAGCTTTCCAACGATATATTATAAGCCTAATTCCGATAAATAATGAGGATGTTATGGCCAAAATACTAAATTGGGCCTGAAATGAGTTTTATTTACGGCCTAAAGATCAAGTGGAGGGCCCATTAATTATTGTTCCTAAAGTCATTAGGATAGATTTTAATCTTCTAGAATAATCTAGAAGGTTCTTTTAAATTCTAGTGGAATTAAGATAAATAATTATATCTTATAGAAAATAAAGAGTTTTATTTGTAATAAAACAAATGTTTTGAAAGATTGAATATGATTTTAAAGGATAAGTACGGAGTATAATTTAATTAGATTAAGGACTCCGTATGGTTTTAAGTTAACGCATTCACCATCACCAAACGACAGCTCCATCGCGTCGCGATGGAAGCAGTTTTACTCCGAATCGAATTCGATCTTTTTCTAATCGTTTCGAGACTTTTTTCTCTATAAATGGGGTCTTTATTCCCCGTTTTCAGTCATCAACAATCATCTATTCTATTCTCTTCTCTCTCTTAAGAAATAACTTGTTCTTTCTCCCTCTTTCTAGCGTAGCCTTTTCAAAACACAATGCCGCATTCACGAGTTCTAGACAAACCAAGCCAAGATCAAAGTTGCCTTCGCCCTAGACGTAAAATGTTGATATTTTCTGAGGGTTATGTCCCAAATCCCTATTTTAACTATTTAAATTAATTTTTGATTTAATATTTTTATTGAAGTTACTAACGTATGTATTGTTTTGATAGAAAGAGGTATGAGGCAACAAAGTAATTTGTTTATTGATTTATTTCTATAGAAAGCATGCTTAGATTATTTTAATTCCTAGTGTCATGTTAGGATATCTTTATTGATTTCTAGTATCATGTTTAGGTTACTTCTTATTTCTTCTATCATGTTTGTATCATGTTAGGGCTAAAGGTTTGATCTTTAATGTCTAGTGACATGCTAGGATTTATTATTAATCTTGTTAGTATCACGCCTAGGATCTTGCTAATGTCATTATGCTTTGAGATTGAATATTGATTATTATGACGATGATTTGTTGTTTTCAATATTATATGTTGCTTGATATTATTGTTATTGCTTGATCACGCCCTCTCATACAGGTTTAAAGGGAATTTGTACTTGAAATCACGTTTAATAAGATAATTAATAATTTTTTTTGGGCTAATGTATTTTTAATTCAAGTGATTGCCAATAATAGATTTGTTTGTGCATTAATAATCAACCAACATAGATTAAACAGGTTTTAGATTAACCTAATGATTGTATGTTAGTCAGAAAGCGCACATGAATATGAGAAGAATAAAGTAGAGGCCTATATTTAGGGTAGGTTCAATCTCTTTTAGGTTGGATTTATACCTTCATCCCTGAATATCCAGTCATGGTTCAGGACCACTATGGAGTTATAGATCTCATGGATCGTGAAGGGGTGTAACCTTCACCTTGTGAACGGTTTACAAGTTCCTAAAACTTGTTGGCGACTCTTTTGCTCTAGCTTCCTTCCCTTTAGACGCCAGCATGTTTAAGTGTATGATCACAGTGGGGCTCAAGTGTGGGATGCTTGAAATATTCCCTGCAATTTTTGGCGACTCTACTGGGGAGGATTTCTATTTTAATTCCTAAAATTTATTTTGGCAATAATTTAGAATGAGTGGATGAGACTCAAAAAGTTTGAAGTATTCATGTGCGTAATTTTGATTGACATTATTGGCATAAGCATAAAAAGGTCCGCTTTGGATAGACCATCCGTAATGCGTCAAAAACATAGGATTTTCACGTATGAAATTTGGGAAATATCTTTCACAACTAGAAACGAAAAAACGCTGCGAAAACTGGAAAATTCTAAGAACACAGAGAGCTGCTGAGGCATGTAGGAATTGACGCTGAGAAAACAGTGCCCACCGCAGTGCGATGGCTCTGTCGCGACACGATAGCAATATCGCGGCGCGACAGGGCTATCGTCTCACTATGGTCCCTGTAGTCTCATGGTCGCGGGTTAATATAGGTCGTTGGGACTACTAACCCTAACCAAATTAGAAATTTATAATACCTAAACTTACACTAAACTAGTTAGTGGCAAGTAAAGGATCGAACCACGAAGACTAAGTGTATCAATCTATGCTAATTAGAATACTAGGATGATCGAGATCTAGAGAGAGGTGCAACTAAACACTACTTACAGCAAACAACTAAAATTAGGGAAAGTGGAGTCCAATTTCATTAATGCATTCAACAACAACAGTGCAATTAGATGAAAATGACCTCAATTAGGAACAATCAATACACTCAACTCACTCTCGCACAATTAAGCATGCTAATTATCCTACTAAACTAATTCACTCTCGTGCAACTAGATTAGCATAGGTATGGAAGAAATTAGACTCTCAAACAACTCACTTTCGCACAATTGATTGAAAGCACAATTAAGAACATAGAATCAATTAGCTAGAAAGATTCTAATCTATATAAGCATCATCCATACACAATAATCAAAAATCAATTTCATAAAAATCACAATAAATCATTCAATTCATCAACATAATCTTCATCCAATCCCCTAGAATAAAATCTAAACTAACATGATAAAGAGAACATGAAAAACAAGGTAAAACTAGAATTAAAGCTAAAATCAAACTATTAAACTAATTAAAAATTCTAATCAACAAGAAAATAAACCAAAACAATAAATAAAGGAAAACAATAAAAATGAGAGAAAGTTAGAAATGCTCATTGAATAGATGAGAAGATATTCCACATAGTTGCTTCTTCAATCTCTCAAAAACTCCATGAAAAATCCAAGCTTTCTCTCTCTAAAACTACTCCTAAACTAGAGAGAGAAACTCGTAATCTAACCCTAAGAGAGAGAAGATAAAATAGACTAAACTAATCTCCAACTAGGTGAATAATTGTTATTTAAAAGTTGGGAGAGAAATAACCCCAAAAGGTGGTATTTATATACAAGCTTAATAAAAGAAAGAAAAGAAATAAAACTAATCAAATTAAACTAAAATAAAATAAAGTAAAATAAAAAAGAAAGTAAAAAGGAAAAAGAAATTAAAAAGAAGAAAACCAAAAAATCCCCATGAAATACCAGACCTCCTGTTCTTCTTTTTTTTCGTTTAGGCAGCTCTGATTTCCTTCAATCGCAACCGCACATCCACCATCATCATCAATCATCACCGTCAATCACACACCCAAAAGACCGCGCCCGCGGAATTCTTTGCCGCGCCTTCTCCCAGGCAGTAACAGAGTTGAAGCAAAGGGGCTTTGCTAGATCGAACGAAGCCTTGGGGCTCAGTTTGAATTAAAACTCGTGCCTTGACCCGAACATTCCTACAAACAAACCAAACGCAAGGGAGAATCGACATATAAAATAAAAATAAAGTAAAACAAAGTAAAATAAAATGCTAAACTAAAATAAAATAAGGATAAAATTAAAGTAAAATAAAATATTAAAACTAAAAGAAATAATAAAATCAAATAAAATTAAATAAAATAAAGAAAACAAACATGAAAATGAAAGGAGGAAAACGAGAAGAAAAATATTAACAAGAACCCAGACTAAGAACATTATAAATTAAGAATTATAAAATAAATTAGGAAAATAAACTAAAAACTATTAAAAACTACTAAAATACACAAAATAAAGATCAAATAAGGAAAATAAGAAAAAGAGAGAAATAAAGCCAAAAACTAAGGGAAATTATTAGAAACTAAACCGAAAAATAAGCATAAAAATACCTTAAAAGTGACATAAAAGTCACATATCAAACTCCCCCAAGCTAATGTTTCGCTCGTCCTCGAGCAAATTAACACGAAACACAAGATAAGGAGAATGATTTATTCAGCAAGAAAAACTAAAAAGAGAAGGAATATACACTAACTCACTTTCGTAGGAATCACGGTTAATTTTAGCAACAAAAGACGAGCCATTTAAACCCCTAGATCGCCCTAGAGGACGAGTGTGCTCTCGTGAGGGTTTCCTAAGAGCTTAACCCACAACTCTTGACAAAAAACCAAGGCACGACAATTAAAAAAAAAGAGAGAGATAAAAAGAAAAAGAAAAACAAAAGTTCATATTTGGACGAGAGGTAGGAACAAGCACCAATGAATGCAAACCTTTCTAAATAGACAAATGTATGCACGTTCCAAGATGTCAATGGTTGATTGAAACATAACATATGCTAAGTATAGAGAACTAATGAGGACTTAATTCACCCTAGCCCCAAACAATCGGGCCGCGTTCTCTCCACTAGCTTCAAATCAACCCTTAAGCTAGCTTCTCATGATTCCTTGAAGGAACCGGAAAAAGATAAAGAAATGAAAAACTTTGAGAAGGTTATCCCGACGTCTTAGCCATGCACACTCTCTCCAAAGGCTTGACAACTATCTCCCTCCACCGATATTGACTCAACCCTCAAGGGTCTAAGGGTCTTTTATTGGTTGTAACGTAAGGCTAGGGGTCAAGGAGGGGTAAAAATTTGAAAAATTTGGAGATATTTCCTAAGTGAAGAAAAAGGGTGATCAAACCTCAAAAACAAACTCAAGGAGTAATCAAACATCAAACAAAAATACCAATAATGACATCTCCCCCAAGCTTATTCAAAACCAACACATAATATATACAAAAACGAAGGAACACTACCCCTCCCCCCCCCCCCCCAAGCTTGAACGAAACTTTGTCCTCAATGCTTAAACAAGGGAAGGAAAACGAAACCAACTAAAATATTTTTGTGTTTTTGAATCTTTTCTAATTTTTATGAATTTTTCTTCTCTTTTTTTTTTTATTTTTTTAATTGGTGTCCTTGCCTTTTTTAACTATGGACGGCTTTTTCTTGAATGCATTTGCTTTATAAAACACAATATATACAATTTACTTTCTTGCTTGGTCCAAAAGAGCATATTGCTTTCTCATTTTCATTCAAACCATCACAACACAAAACAAACTCTCAAACCAAAATGCTTCACAAAACTAAGGGTTAGGGAAACGAAAGGTCATTAGGTTTGTAATGTGGCTCATAATCAAGAAAGTGAATAGGCTCAAAGGGGTAGCAAGATAGGCAAATGCAAAATAAAAACAAAATATGTAACAAAACAAAAAGAAGATAAAGAAAATGAACAATGCCCTTGTCCTCCCCTAGAGTGGCTCGGTCACGGTCTCGGGAAGCTAGAGGTCAAACCAAGGATTAAGACATGCATAGCTAAGGATCCTTAATTGCCGGTCAACAAGGTGATGAAGGCTAGAACAAATGAAGCTCACAAGGGATATAAAAAAATTACCAACTAAAGGGCTTCAAATCCACTATAAAGAGCAACTCCATCTTACCATATTCCCGTGAACTAAAGCTTCATGGAACCCAAAAGTTCTTAAACCGGCTACCTTAGCATATAGTATCCTAGAGTCAACAATGACACTCTCAAACCGTGCACACATTTTCCACTTAGGAAGAAAAACATTCAACAATACAAGTTCCAAAATAGAATGTCCAAAACAAGAACTAACAAGATACATTTTGCCAAAATTAACTTGAAAGTAAACAAAAATCTTTTGGATTTTTCGAAATATAAGAAAAGACATGGAAATGCATATACTCAAGTGCATGGAATATATGAATCAACATCCCACCAAACATGATAGAATACCCTCCCCTAAGCTTGAATGAGACAACATGCTCAATCATAAACCAAAGAATCCATGGGGGGGGGGAAGAGAAAGAAATTAATCCAACAAACCAACACATGTCCAACAAGTCACCAACCATTAGAGAAAGAGCTAAGAAAGATATTACCGTATATTGGTGGGTGTAAATACCCGCAAATGAACCAATTTAACCTTTCAAAGCCAATTTCCTCTTGAATTGAATCTTGGTTTCCATATGCTAGCAAAAATAGGCGTCAAACTTCCTTGATTCTTGATCCAAACCATTGCATAAGAGTATATCGAGTCATGTACCTAGCAAGGGGCACACAAACATTTCCATGAGAGAAAATCTAATCTAAAAAGAAAAGAAAATAAAAGCAATAAAAACTTGGGTTACTTCCCGAGAAAGGCTTGTTTAACGTCCAAGCGAGACCGCTCTGGTAAATAATATTGCAACGAACGCAAGAGCTTGTCAAACGCACTACTAATCATTTCATAAGATAACAAGTACGCAAATGACGAAATAAGAACGTGCAACAAGATTATTGCACGTAAGTGAGGAGGAAGATGCCAAAAGAAAGAAGAAAAATCAAAAGAAAAATCAAGAAAATAAGAAGAGAAAGAAGAAGAAAAAGAAAAAGAATAAAAAGGCAAAACCTCCTTAAAATCTTTTTGGGTGGCACAATCACCCATTTCCTTAATAATGGGAGGATGAGAAGAAAGAGTCTCATCAAAGAAGAGAGGGTCCTCAATAGGTTCTTTGAGAAAAGAAGGAAGGAACTTAGGATAGTAAGGGATGTGGTCAAACTTCCTTGAAAAAGGGACATGAGGAAGGGAAGGAGAAACAACGGTCTCACAAAGCCACACATCACTAATGAGGGCATGAAAATCAATCATAGAATCCTCAAAAGAACACTCATGACTCACATCTCCCTCAAACAAAAACTCTCCAAGAGAATCAACCTCATCATCCTCTCTATCACACCGATGCACAACAACTCCCTCAACAAGCTCAAATCCTAGAGTCTCTAAACCATGCATGAAAGGATAAAGGTTTCTCTCAAACTCATCCCTTTCCCATGAAGCATTGCCAATGAACTCTCTCAAAAGGCTATAATGCTTTGTTACTCCTTCAATGAATATACTAGAAATAACCTCAAAGGAGTCTAAAGACTCATAGATAGAAGGGTCACAAACATGCAAGGTAGACTCATCAAGATGGGGAAGGGACTCTCAATCTCTCTTGATTTCTTAAATTCATCATCATCATCCTTATGAAATCCCTCATTTAAAATTGAAGATGGCTCACTCACATCCTCACCAAGGGAAACTCTCAAATGGGGTGAATAAGGGGAAGGATGGTACTCAAGGTCAAAAGGGGAATGAAAAGGATCAAAATCCTCAAAAATCCTCTCATCACAAGAAAATAAATCTCCGCTCACCTTCACACCCTTGGCCCACATCATCCTTAAAAACACTCTCACACTCCAAATGAGGTGTCTCACATCCATTTGCATCAACTCTAGCACTTATCACTTGGGCAAGTCTCACTTCTCTCAATTTTTATTCCTCTTGAAGCTTTGGACTTGTTGGGTGAGATATTGTATTTGAGAAAGAATTTGGGCATCAATGTTATTGGGTTGAGGTTCCTGGTCAAAATCAAATTGCATGTCATCAAAATTAGCACAAACCTCATCACGATGAGTATAAGAGGGAAAGGGGTCAACATGCATATTTGGATCATCACAAGGCATATTAGCAGCATCATGAGAATTCATACAAAAATTAAAAGAATCTTGACATTGAGAATTAAAACAAGAAACATGGCATTCTCTATCATAAGAATCTTTAGCAAGCTAAGTGAAGAAGTTCCAAGCATCATGCATAGACAAAAGATGGAATCTACCATTATACATATTCTCAACCATTCCCCTAGTATACTCATTCATGCCCCAATAAGCTATACTATAAGCATCACTAAGAGAACACCCATGGGAATTAAGAAAACCATCTAATCTATCAAAGTAAGCATAGAAGGGTTCATCATCAAATTGAGGAAAAGATAAGCATGCCATTTTTATACAAAGAATAAAGAAAAGAAAACAAAAATCAAATAATGTACAAGAACCTAGCTAATCCAATCAACACATATTAAAGGACGCCTTAGTCCCCGACAACGGCGCCAAAATTTGGTCGCGGGTTAAAAGAGGTCGTTGGGACTACTAACCCTAACCAAATTAGAAATTTATAATACCTAAACTTACACTAAACTAGTTAGTGGCAAGTAAAGGGTCGAACCACGAAGACTAAGTGTATCAATCTATGCTAATTAGACTACTAGGATGATCGAGATATAGAGAGAGGTGCAACTAAACACTACTTAGAGCAAACAACTAAAACTAGGGAAAGTGGAGTCCAATTACATTAATGCATTCAACAACAACATTACAATTAGATGAAAATGACCTCAATTAGGAACAATCAACACACTCAACTCACTCTCGCGCAATTAAGCATGCTAATTATCCTACTAAACTAATTCACTTTCGTGCAACTAGCCTAGCATAGGTATGGAAGAAATTAGACTCTCAAATAACTCACTTTTGCATAATTGATTTAAAGCACAATTAAGAACATAGAATCAATTAGCTAGAAAGATTTTAATCCATATAAGCATCATCCATACACAATAATCAAAAACCAATTGCATACAAATCACAATAAATCATTCAATTCATCAACATAATCTTCATCCAATGCCCTAGAATTAAATCTAAACTAACATGATAAAAAGAACATGAAAAGCAAGGTAAAACTAGAATTAAAGCTAAAATCAAACTATTAAACTAATTAACAACTCTAATCAACAAGAAAATAAACAAAAACAAGAAATAAGGGAAAGCAATAAATATGAGAGAAAGTTAGAAATGCTCATTGAATAGATGAGAAGAGATTCCACATAGTTGCTTCTTCAATCTTTAAAAAACTCCATGAAAAATCCAAGCTTTCTCTCTCTAAAACTACTCCTAAACTAGAGAGAGAAACTCCTAATCTAACCCTAAGAGAGAGAAAATAAAATAGACTAAACTAATCTCCAACTAGGTGACTAATTGTTATTTAAAATTTGGGAGAGAAATAACCCCAAAAGGGGGTATTTATATATAAGCTTAATAAAAAAGAAAAGAAATAAGACTAATCAAATTAATTAAATAACAAAACTAAAATAAAATAAAATAAAATAAAATAAAAAAGAAAGTAAAAAGGAAAAAGAAATTAAAAAGAAGAAAAACAAACAAATCCCCCACGAAATACTAGACCCCCTATTCTTCTTCTTTTCGTTTTGGTTGCTCTGATTTCCTTCAATCACAACCGCACATCCACCATCATCATCAATCATCACCGTCGATCACACACCAAGAAGACCGCGCCCGTTGAATTCTTGGCCGCGCTTGCGGTGGCATTAGTCGCGCCTTCTTCCATGGTCCCATGGTCCAGTTTTCTGCTGGAGTCTTCACGCTGAGTCTAATTTACTAATTTATTAACAACAGAAGCTGTATTTAGTCCTTGTTTGAGTATAAGCACATACATAGTCCCATGGTCTTACACAAGTGTCAAAGCATGTCACTTTCACTCACTTCTTTAAGCACACACTTTATAAATATGTACACCATGACCATGTCTAGAGAGTCTTGTGTGCGCGTGTTTTCCGTCATGTTTTTTAGGGGGGTAAGTCGAATATTAATCCTCCAAACATAACCATGTTTTTTGAACCCCACATACTTGATTCCCAAAATTATACACCTTATTTTTGCTTTTTTGCCTTTAAAACAATAAAGTCAAAGTCAATTTTAGTCAAGTCATTAAGTTAAATATGGTTTAATTTACATCTCTTTAGTAAGAAAGGAAGGGCGACTAATCAAGGACAACACTTTCGTCCAAGTTTTACTCTTTGATAAACCGATTCGACAAAAGAGAAAAGTTAAGAAGAAAATGGCAACTCAGGAAGAAGTCAATGAACTTAGGCAAAACCTTGCTAGTTTAACTGAGATGATGAAGACCATTGCTCTTCAAGTCAATGACCTTGCAAAACAACAACAGATGGAGCAAATGGAAGAAAGCTTGAGCAAGCTCTCCAATGACTATAAGTTCCAGGGGATTAGCTCACAAGGGGTTTCGGTAGACAAGGAATTTCTTCTGTAAAAATTCAATGCCATTGACATCCCAAGATTCAGGCCAACTGACAACCCCTACTTCCACTTAAGAGCATTTAAAACAATAATGAATATTAAAAGGATTGATAGGAAGGCTTTCCATTCGTTGTTTTCACTATCTTTAGAAATCGTTTGTCAATAATGGTTCTTTTCTCTTGATAAAGAGAAAGTCTCTTCTTGGGATTCAATAACAAACGCTTTCATAGATAGATACAAATGTAACATTCAAGTGGAAACCGACCATAGGGAGCTTGAGATGTTGAAATAAAAAGAGAATGAAGGATTCACTTCCTTCTTTAACAAGTGGAGGAAAACTTCTGCCAAAATGGTAGAGGTCCCTATTGAAAAGGAATCTGTAAGGATGTTCATCAAGAACCTCCAATAAAAGTACTCTAAGCATCTCAAATACCAAAGCAATTTCAGTACTTTCAAGGCCGTCTATGACATAGGAATCAACATTGAAGACGACCTTGCAAAGAAAAAAGCTGCTAACACTTCTAACAATGGCTGGAAAGGAAAGAAGAACGACAATCCTTTCTTCTTCCAAAACTACCCACTCGAATAATGTTAGCACCTTTAATCTGAATGAGGTCCTGGCTATGAACAACCAAGGACAAAAGAAGCCATTTAGGAGAAACTTCACAGCTATTGGCATGAGTTATGACACAGCATATGATTGTCTTCATCCAAAAGGTCTCATAACTGCTGGACACAGAATCCCAATGCACATTGCAAATACCATCAAGGCAGGGGTCACCCTACTAAAAACTGCTGGAAGTTAAAGGAAGCAATTCAGGATCTAATTGATAGCAATAAACTTCCATTGCCTCCTGCAAGCAAGAAGCCAAGAATCAATAATGCTCCATTTTCGGATTCCTTGGCAATTTCTGATGAGGAAGGTCACGCTAACCTATCACTCCTCATTACATGCCAGTGAAGAAGATGAGGACATTTTCTTCGATGCCATGAGTGACTTTCCTCCAAATAAAGAACCAGCTTCTAAAGAGGATACATGGGTGCTCATAAACATAATGAGGGCAGCGATGACCCAACTTCACTATGCCCTCCAAGAAGAAAAGGAGATGGAGAAAAGGCGCATGGACGACACCCACTAAGACTACTGAATGAAAACCCTTTCCTCTCAAAGTAGTCGAAACACCCAAAAGGAGTAACAAGTCATACACCTATTAGGACCTCTTATGCGAATATGTTTCAAATGCTCTTCGAGAATGGGAAGATCAAACCTCTCGAGCTAAGGTCATTTGAATCACTAAAAAGGACGGGTAGATTCTATAGTCCCTATCATTAATTAGGAGGACATACCATAGAGCACTGTTTTAAATTCAAGGACCTAGTCCAAGGATTAATTGACAGTAAGAAATTGGTTCAAATTCGACCAAACAAAGAGGTGTTTTCAGAATTGGTTAATGGAGTGTAGGACAGTGATGAATGAGGATGTTTACCTCGAAGATATAGAAAACACTCCACTTTCCTCAATTTATCCGGTCGATGACATTTGGGATGAAGAGGATTCTCCTATCGATGTCCTCACAAGATCAGGGAGAATGCAACCTCCTATCACAACGCAACCCATTCCTACGACTCAACAAGTTCCCATACCAATCATAGAAGACAATGATGTTGTCAAACAACTTAAAAAGACTAAGGTCGAGATGAACGTATGGAAACTACTAACCACATCCCATGAGCATAGAGTCGTAGTAACGGATGCTTTGGCCAATGTAGGAATTGATTCAGAAACCACTCTTGAGGGGTTGGCTAACTTCCTCACGAGTGATCTCCCTATCCCTATCAATCTAATCACCTTTTCTGATAAGGACTTACCTCTAGAAAGTGATAAGAACAAAAAAGCCTTAAATCTCACAGTAATCTGCAAGAGAATGAATTTCCCAATGACTCTTGTAGATAATGGGTCAGCGATCAATGTTTTTCCACTTCGAACTGCGAGGATGATAGGAATAAGAGATAAAGACTTGTCTCCATCTACGCAAGGCATAAGAGCTTATGACAACACTCGTCGCCAAGCTTTTGGAACCATAACAATGAATGTTACAACAGGGGTTATTGAGCATACTACTACTTTTCAAGTGGTAGATATCAAAGCCTCCTTCAACTTATTATTGGGACGCCCTTGGCTTCATGACCTTAAGGTCGTCCCTTCATCAACAAGTAAAGGCTATAGTTGGAGGAATTCCCGTCACAATCGATGCTTCTCCAATGAGGATCAAGGCAATTGACAAACCCCTCATAAATGTGGAGCATGACGAGAATGATGAAGATTTATGGGGCTTCAATGCTGAAGAGGTCTCTTTCATTGAGGAAGATGAGAAGACCCCTCTTCACTACGACCTCCATTCAAACATGATAGTCAATGGAATTCTCCAAATGCAAGGACACTTTTCTGGAATGACTCTAGGAAAGAAGAAGGGAGTAGTAACACAAATGGGATCGCCTGACCTTCCTAAATTAGATACTTTTGGACTTGGTTTCGAATAGACTCCGAAAGACTATAAGCAAGCCTGGGAGAAAATTAATGCACGAAGGAATGCTTGTATCCAAAAGAAAGCAATCCCAATGGACTAATATCCGCTCACTCTAAATGGGCAATTCATAAAAGTGGGTGAGGATTATCCATGTTACGAATTTCCTGAGCCCTTTGCCAAAGATGGGTTATGACAACCAGGATTCGAAATCTTTTTAGATTGTAATTTCCTAGACAAGATTCCAACCCCTATTCATAAAAAGAAAGCACCCCCATGCTTTAATTTGACTTTAATGTCATGGGATTACTCTTTGGCTACAAGAAAAATGAGCCTAAGCGCATCGACGATAATTCTGCGCTTATCCAAACGGCCTTACAAAGCGAAGACTTTAATCCCACAAAGTTCATTACTCCAGCATAAGGATTAGTTCGAGGATGGCGAAAGATTATGAAGGTGACTACACCAAGTGGAAGAAAGATCTCCAAAACAACAGGACAAGGACCAATGTTCGATGAGTCTGAATCGTCTGAGTCTGGTCTGGATTCAAGTCTTCTATAGTCGATTCCTCTAAACCCTCTATAGTAGCATCTCCTTTTCTCCCTTCTACTTCAAAATCTACTCCTAGGATAGTTAGTAGTCAAGTCCCAACGAACATCTCTTTATTTGATGTAATGATTTCCGAATTCAATAACATGTCCTCACTAACAATGAAAGTGATAAAGAAATAATTAAGGCAATGGAAACACTTGAAAACAAAGCACCAGTAATTGAAGACACCGAAACGGTTGATATCTTAAAAGATCCAACCATAAAAGAGAATTTAAAATTGGCCTAACCCTTAGTAAAGAAGAAAGGACCGGTCTAATTGATCTACTAAAAGAATTTATTGATGTGTTTGCTTGGTCATATGAAGATATGCCAGGAATAAATAGAGAAATAGCTAAACACACAATACACCTAATTCTAGGAATGAAACCTATAAAACAAAAGTTACGTCAAATGAAACCCGACGTAGCTCTTAAAATAAAAGAAGAAGTTCAAAAACAAATAACTGCAGGTTTTATCAGGGTATCCAAATACCCTGAATGGGTCGCAAATGTGGTGCCAGTTCCTAAGAAAGATGGAAGCGTAAGAATATGTGTCGACTATAGAGATCTAAATAAGGCAAGTCTAAAGGATGACTTTCCTTTACCACACATCGACATTTTAGTAGATAACACAGAAAATCACGCACTTCTTTCATTTATGGATGGGTACACAGGGTAAACTAGATTCTCATGCCTGAAGAAGACATAGAAAAAACTACATTCATAACACCTTGGGGCACTTACTATTACACGGTAATGCCATTCAGGTTGAAAAACGCGGGTGCCACTTACCAAAGAGCAGCGACTGCCTTACCCCATGATTTGATGCATAAAGAAGTTGAAGTCTATGTGGATGATATGATTGTTAAATCAAAAGACCGTCCAGGACACCAAGTAGCCTTAAGAAAATTCTTCGAAAGGCTAAGGAAATACAACATGAGGCTAAACCCAACCAAGTGTGCTTTTGGAGTCACCTTAGGAAAACTCTTAGGCTATGACATTAGCTCTAGAGGAATAGAGATAGACCCAACTAAGATCAAAGCAATCATGTCAATGCCGTCGCCCAAGACTGAAAAGCAGATTCGAGGATTTACTGGCCGGTTGCAATACATAAGTAGGTTCATATCCAAGCTAACCACAATATGTGAACCAATATTCAAAAAGCTTAAACAGAATGTGCTAGTATATAGGACGGAGAGTGTCAAAAAGCCTTTGAAAATATCAAAGCCTATCTTGCTAATCCTCCTGTATTAGCACCACACTTCCAAGAATCCCTCTTTGATTGTACCTAACAATCACTAAAGAGACAATGGGAGCTATGCTTGCACAAGAAGTAGACGGTAAAGAGAACGCCATCTACTACTTAAGTAAGAAGATGCTCGAGTATGAAGTACGCTACACACCACTTGAGAAATTGTGCCTCGCACTAGTGTGGGCCACAACCAAACTAAGACATTACATGCTCGTTCATACAGTCTATGTAGTATCTCGAATGGATCCACTTAAGTATCTTTTCGAGAAATCTACACTTAACGGGCGAATATCAAGATGGATAGTCAACCTAGCTCAATTTGATGTAAGGTTCCTGCCTCAAAAAGCTATTAAAGGATTAGTGCTCTCGGACTTCTTAGCAGATTTCCCAATAGAAGATTCAACACTGATACATGAGAATGATTTTCCAGACGAAGACTTGATGGTTACGGAAGATGATACTTGGACATTATACTTCGACGGAGCCTCAAACCAAAAAGGATGTGGCATGGGAGTATTATTAGTATCACCTAAAGAAGAACATGTCCCAATATCCATAAAGTTAGATTTCGACGTTACCAATAATGCTGCGGAATATGAAGCATGTGTGGTATGCCTCGAATATTCGGAGATTCTTCCTTAATCATCAATCAGATTTCCAAAAGATGGAAAATAAGGAGTGAAAGCTTAGCTCCTTATCAAACATACCTGGAAACTCTTACAAATCAACTCGAAAAGGTAGAATACACATATCTACCTAGGGAAAAAATCAATTTGCCGATGCCTTGGCAAGACTAGCCTCAATGGTCAGAATTCCTAAGGAAATTGAGCAAATGCCTCTAACAATAGAGAAAAGGCATAAACCAGCTTATATCCAAGCTATAGAAGATGATGAAACGGTTCATGAAGAAGAAGAAGAGGAAGAGCCTTGGTACACTGACATCCTCAACTATGTTACCAAAGAATACCCCTTTCACGCCGACAAAAGAGCGAAACGAGCACTAAGACTTTTAGCTTCCCAATATGTACTCATAAATGACAAGCTACATAAAAGGGTACCTAAAGGTAGAGCTCTCCTATGTGTAGGCAAAAATGAAGCTCAAAGATCAATGAGAATAATCCATGAAGGAGTATGTGTAACTCACATGAATGGCCAAATGTTAGCCTAAAAATTAATGCGCCAAGGATACTATTGGTCTACTATGAATAGGGAATACCATCAATACGTAAAATGATGCCCTAAATGCCAAATATACGCTAACTTGCAACATGTTCCTCCATCACTTCTTTACACCTATACATCACTATGGTCATTCTCAACATGGGGAATATACATTATTGGAAAAATCACTCCTCCTAGAACAAGAGGCCATATTGTGGGAATTACTACTAGATCTAAAGAAGGAAAACCAAGAATCGCACCAAATTCCTCGGCAAAAGGCTAATCTCGTCATCGACAAGTCTAAAGGAATGGGTATTGGAATCCCAATGTACTATAGCAGTGTGAATAAAATCAACATCAAGATCTACCCCTTTTATGCCAAACAAACCCCTCATGTGGAAAAATTCAAGCTCTTTCCTCTCTTTGGCAGTCAAAGATCGGCACCACTCACGAGTAAAATCGCTAAAAGTCTTAGACATGGCTATTTGAGTGAAAATTAATAAGTTAAATATTTTTAATCTGCTCGAATTATGTTGTAATCGACGGATTTGGGGGCTTTTTATAAACAGAAACTGATGCAAACCGAATCCTAAAAGAATTCGGAGAAATAAGACCATCGCACCGCGACAGAATTGTCGCGCCGTGACAGAAACGTCGTGCCGCGATGGCTTAGTTTTTTACCGCGTCAGAATAACGCGCTAAGCTAACCGTGTTTTATCCAACTTCGACTCGGATTTGTACTTTGACTTTACGATTTCCAAACCTTATATGTTTAATTAATTTTAATCATATTTTTGGCAAATTTGCTTTCAAACACTTAACCCCTATTGATAATTTTATGTTTAATTAATTTTAATCTTATTTTTAGTCAACCTCAATTTTATTTTTCATTTTTTCTTTTTGGGGGAGGAAGTCGAATACCCTCCATTAGTAATAAAAATGACGAGATTTTTTGCGCACAAATTAATCACAATTCTGCACACACTTACATGCACATAAAATGAAAAATAAAAATGTAAAAAGATAAATGCAGATATAGTAATCATAGGATGTATATACAACATGTCTAAAGTGTTAAATAATATAAAGCAAAGTCCTACAAAGTCAAATAAAAAAGCACAAGTACAACTATGGCGCCGGAGGACGCAAATACGGAGGAACCTAAATGTATCCAAGAACTGCACAGTCCGCGGAGTTAATCCCTCATCAGCCTCAGGATCACTAGTGGTCGAGAGCAAAAGAGTAAGGCCAGCCCATCTTGGCTCACCCTGCTGAGGTCCCGGCTGCTGGGACTACTGCGATTGCTACGATGATGAGCCAACCTCGTACGTCCCACCACCTGCGAAAGGAGCCGATGTAACGCCTCCCTAGCCAGTCGGCCTCCTCGATGCAGCCTCGGAAGAAGAACCAGAACCCTCCACTACCACAGTCTGATCCGACTATGCTCGACCACCCTGGTTCTCGGTCGAAGTACGACAACGCCTCGAGCCAAATCCGGATCGCTCCCTCCTACCCTCGGGTCTCGTACGAGTACGTGACGGAGGAACGGGCTGAAATAGAAAAATAAGACCGAGTCAAATACAAGGAAAATAAGTAAAGTAAAAACAAAGTAAAAGTCAAAGAGAATACCTCTATGCCATCACTCCCACGACGACAGGTAGCTCGGTGACTCAACCTCACGAGCTGATAACAAAAGGCGTCCATACCTCTCGCCATCCTCGTCATCACCTCGCGGGAAAACTGCCAAATAATAAAGTCAGAAATAGTCAAGGAACATGCATGCAAACAAAATAATGATTGATGACTCACCTAGGTCTGGTGGCGAGGTATTGACCTCTCAACAAGGCTCCACTCCTCAGGGGCCAGAAGAATCATCTCCTCAATCGGGCCAAAAGACCCCTGATAGGTAATGGACACTGGTGGAGGTACAAACTCCGCAGCCGTCGCCGCAGCCTACAAGAATAAAATCTAAGTGAATAGAGTTTGCTGGGGGTTATCAAAACAATAAATCAAATAAAGCAAAATATACCTCCGTCTCCTCTAACGGGCAGGGTGGTGGAGCCAACCGTGGCAAAAGCCTCTCACCATAACGCCGGCTCGGATGGCTATGATGCTGCCACTCCGTACCAGCTGGCGACCTGCTCATATAAACTCTTAGGTCTGCCTGGTCCATCATATGCCGCGGAGGATGGGTAGGAACAACAAAAGACTCTGAAGAGTACTGAATCGCAATTCTCTCACCCAGATGTACCACATGATCATACGTCCCCTTGAAGTAGCATCGCTAAGCTGTGTACTAGACAGCCCGTGCAAGCACGTCAAGATCAGCCCATGGACAGAAGTGGACGGAAGTGGACCTCAGGTCCATGCAAAAAGAACACTCGCGAGTTGGAATCTCTACTCAGAAGAATGAATAAAAATAACGAGCAATGCATACCGAGAGAAGCAGCTCTCGAATAAGGGCAGTAGCAGTGTGGTCGGTATAACAGCCACCCTAACTAGCAGCAACAGGGAGCCCTCGAGGTGAAGGCTTGGCTGGCACTAAAGATGGCATACTCATAAAACCACACCTGTAACAACACAGAAACTTTGGCAAAAGCTAAACGTCAAAAGAAAACTTTTTCGAGGGGAATATAATATACCTTTACGATCCTCCAAAAGCTCGAAAGTGTGACCTCCTTGTCAAAGGTGCGATGAAGACAAGCGAGTCGCAATCCCAGCAGGAAGTCATCATAGGCCAAGCTGGCCCAATAAAAAGTCCTGACCGCTCAAAGGTCGCAAAGAGCAGGAAAATAGTAGAGCAGCACTCGGTTGCCCTTGTTAGGAGAGAAGGACCCTGACAGAAGAATCAAAACAAAGATGCACACTCGCTGTTCCAAGGTGGTCGCATCATCTTGAAAAGCCTCTACTAGCAAAGTCCGATGAATGGCCGAGACTCGCCGCGGGCCCAAATAATGATGGAACCCAGTAGCTCCTCTACCTCAAGAGAGAAAAGGGTAGTATCGCTACCAAAAGGAACTGCAGCTGACCGGAACTCCAATCCGGTAATGATAGAGAAATCGAGGGAAGTGACAGTCATCTCACCCCAAGGAAAATGGAACGTGTTGGTAGTATCCCAAAAGAACTTCACCAAAGCACGAACTAAGAAACGACTCGACTTCAAAGAATAGAGAGCCCAAGTAGTCTGCAGCAAAGAAGTCAAACCACAAGACTCCCACAGCGCAAGCAATCCCTTGTTGTTGCGGAAGTAAGAATCGTATAGCTGCCCAATAGTATCGTTGCCCGAACCGTGGCAAGGAACTCGCTCTTTAGTCATCCTGAGCTGAAAACGCTATGAGATATGAAACCGAGGCACGAAGTACAAGGTACGCCCGTCCTACTCAGGGAACTCCCCAAGGTTAGAGGAAGTCCCCTCGCCGGCGTCGACGGGCTCATCCTCTCGGTGAGCCCCACAGAGCGTGAGCTAGAACCGCGTCATCGAGACATGATAATTATGCAAGAAAACAGTTAAAAAAAGGAAGGTTCTATATTATCTAAGGTTTTCCTTGCCGCATGATACTATGTTTGTCAAACAAGAGTACGTAGTACTAAAACAGAGCATGCTTTTTATTCAAGCAAAAATAGCATTCTCAAGCAATCAAACAATTTCTTACAATAATATGACAAATATTGTGGCAAATTAAGCATGAATAGCTAGTGAAAACATGAAGAACAAGTCACATTGTTCTCACGAACTCAAGGTGCCTAACAATGGCAAATCATTCGTTTCTTCACCAAATTGAGTCAAACAAGTCTCAAACACTCCTAACGAGATACACAAGCATAAACAAGCAATTTCATGGCAAGAAATTAGATAAACAAGCAAAACAAGCAAGAACATTTTCGGTTTTATCGAAAATCCGCAAAAAAAACGCACAAAATTCTTCCAAACTAGGAGAAGTTTGAGAAAAACTTACATAGATCGGCAAACTAGAGATCGAGAGCTTTGATTTGCAAGAAATTTGAGCAAATTTGGTTGAGAAACGAGCAAGAACGACCAAGGCGAAGTTTCAAACGATTTTTGTTCAAAAATGAGCAGCAGCCGAAATGAGGAAGAAGAAGGGGTTTTATTCCAGAAAATCGAACTCCATCGCGTCGCAATGGAACCACCGCGCCGTGACAAGCCTGGCGCGCCGCGATGATACGTGGCAGCGTGCGCTGACTCTCCTTTCTTCAACAATGCAATCCTTAGGCCCCATAAATGGTTATGTGGACCTTAATCAATAGATTGGGTTCCTTGGTACGCCAGTTAGCCCCTATAAGCAAATTAGCATGATTAGTAGTCGGCTCGATTACAATTGCAGTAAGTGATAGGCCTAACGACGATCATCTCACTTTACTTAAGAGCCTAAGTACTGGCTCATCACAAGCAACGAGGTAATGGTTCACAAGCAAGCACAAGCACCAAAGTACCGGCTTATCACAAATGCACCGAGGTACTGGCACGGCAAGCAATCATAGCAAAATATCAGCAAGTATTCAAGCGAAGCACTAGCAAACTGAGGATCAACAAGCGATGGTCTTCGATAATCTTCCATAAGAAGATTGTCACAGTAAAAATGAGATAGCTACAAGCAGCAGTTGATGTGTCCAATTTATATAGTATTTTACCCCCGTTCCTTGGTCATAATTGGTAGTGTTTTTGGCTCTTTAGAGCCACTTTTATTACTAATATGTGTTTTCTAGTGTTTTTGTAGTTTTGGTTGAGTTTTATAGGGAATATAATTGCACTCTTGGAGCATTTTCCCGGGATTTTATGGAGCGACTACGAGCATTGGATGAGCACGACCATCTTTCGTAGCCCAAGATCGGTTAGAGTCATCGAACCGGTGATTAAGGGCTCGACTTATGAGAAGATCAGGCATTGGACCAAATGATTAAAGCCCCAAGGAGGATATTTGGTTTGGGCCGAGGTACAAGCCTAAACAAGGAGTCCAAGTAGCCCGAAGGGTCTCCGCCCGATGGCGCGCCCGATCGGGCGGTGTCGCGCCCGATCGGGCGCGAGAAGAGAAACATTCATTGGGAGTAAAAAGGCGGGCCCGATCGGGCGGTGCCTCGCTCGATCGGGCGCGTGTTTCTGAGGAGAAGTTTAATCGCCGTTTAAGTTGTGTTAACTTAGGATTATCGAGCTTAGTTTATATACGCTTTTGTTAAGCGAGTTTAGTATTATTTTTCTCCCTTCCCTTAATCTCTCTCTTTCTCTCTCTAACTTTTCTCTCTCTCTCCTCTTAAACTCTAGTATTATTTTCTCTCTCTGCAACTCTTTGTTTATTTCCATCTCTTGTTTCCTTCAACTTTGGTAAGGATTTCTTCTCCTTTAATCTCAGCTATTTATTTTATTTCTTCCATCATGACTTGTTTAATTGCTTTGTTTAGTTTATGTTCGATTATGTTTGAGTAGTTTTCTTTCTAGGGTTTATTGGGATCCATAAATAATATGAAGGGGTAATTTATTGTTGTTTATTGTCAAAACTTGATTAATTTCCTATTGATTGATTTAATGCTGTGTGACTAGATTAGGCCTGATCTTTTATGCATGAGTTTGACAATATTGATTCGAGATGAGAATTGATGTTTAGTTCTAGTTTCAATAGGCAGGTTAATTTATAAATGGTTAAGTCGAGATTCGAGAGATGAGATTTAATACCGGTAGATTAATTATGTGATTGTAATACGTAGCGAAAGCCCTTTATGATCTGATTAATTGATGCATTGGTGATTGATTATTATGTTTTACCCTGGAATATTATTTATTGGTGAACCTATGCCCTAGGTCTTTTATTATTTGATTTCCTCCTACTTTTATTCCTTCCAACTTTCACTCTTAGTAGTTTAGTTCCCTTTTATAATAACAAATTGGTTACTTGATAATTGAGATTTTAATAATTAATTAGGAATAGAAAGGCTCGTTTTCCTGTGGATTCAACCCTTCTTCCCTATCTACATAGTTAGTGGATTTAGGTATTATTTTTTATTAGGTGATTACGACTTTAGCCTGTCAAATTTTGGCGCCGTTGCCGGGGAGACGATTTTATTTTTATTTCTAATTATTATTAGAGTCTAGATTATTTTGTTTTATTTTTTTTAATTTTTTTTATGAGTTGAAAATATCCATGCTTACACCACTACAAAAATTATATGATTTTTATGCAGCACCTAACTACTGTAGTTGTCAACGTCTTTGTCATGAAAATCCTGAATGCCCTTATAGTGAGTTTTTTGTGCGTGCTCCGGATGATTTTAGAGTCTTTTCATATACATATGATCATATTCGGAAACGATTAGTTGCTAATGAAAGTTATTGGAAGGCTCTTGATTAAAAAGTCTATGGACACTATAATAATACGAATGTTATTGAGGATGAAGAACCATCGGTTATAGAATTTGTGGTTGAAAAATCATTGGTCGATGAATCGGTGATTGAAAAATTATTAGTTGTAGAAACGGTGGTTGAAAATTCCTTTGTTGATGATGAGGTTAGTCGTGAGGGTAAAGTTTTCAAGTCATTGTTGGATGATAAAGACAATGACTACCTCCATGTTCATTTTATTAATTCTAAATTTTTAACGGAAGAAGTAGAAGGTTGTGGTGTATTTTCATCTCTCTCTTTTGATTTTTCCTTCTACCTTGAGTTTTCTTTATATGCTCCTAACCTTTTCTTTGTAGGGATTAATGTGCTTGCAATTAAGCCCTATATAGTGCTTAATGAAATGTTTGCATGAGCGTTTGATAAGTTACTCAAAGCGTTGAATTCTTCCGATTGAGAGAAGGAGTATGGTCGAGCGGGACCTTGATAAACTAGCGCTTTGCGGGAGGCAACCCGTACTTTATTTTGCTTTTTAGTTTAGTTTTTTTTTTTTTTTTTGTGTGTGTGTGTGTGTTTTATATATTTTATTTATATTTTTATTTATTTATTTATTTATTTTCTTTTAGAGAGGTAAGGAGAGTGTAACTTATGCTTGTGGGAGTTTATTTTTGTGCAGATTTTGAGCTAGAGAAGGCTTCATTCACGCTGGAACTGCACTCGTATTCGATCGGGGAGAGCTCGCCCGATCGGGCGCGGGTACGCGGCAGCAGAATTCGTCAACTTTGATAGGCCATAACTTTTACGTTTCTTATTGGATTTTGGCGTGTGACCTATCATTGGAAAGATCTTCAAGTCTACTTTCCAATGCAATTTGAATCACTGCATTATCACTTATATATCAATAGTTATGATCGAAAGAGTACACCTGACTCAAATTTGGACTTTTTCCCACCAACACTTTGTTTCTTTCTTGCCCAAATTTGTTCCAAGAGATGCATTGCAACCCTCGAGGCTTTGGTGAAATTATTGTGGTGATGTTGAGGAGCAGTCACCTTGACTACTAGCTTCCCTCTAAGACAATGAGGACATTGTCTGATTTAGCTTGGGGGGAGGTTCTCGTGTTCGTATGGTATATCTTTCACTCTCTTTTATTTTATTTATTTATTTATTTCCTTTTGGTGTGCTTAGTATAGTTTTTATTTCTTTCTTTCTTAGGTCAGATTTATTCCTTTCAAAAAATTGAAAAAAATCAAAAAATCCAAAATTACGTTCCAATGAATTGTAAATCATGCTTCCCTGTGTCCCATATTTGGAAAATATTGTTTTGATTCTTAGTATATGATAATGAGCTTTATGAATTCGTTGATCATGATTTGAAGTTTAATTGTTTGGATTCCTAAACATGCGTCAATTTTGCCAACTATTTGTGAATATAGTGCTTGACTAGTTGATTTGGTTAGGAATGTGTGATAGTTCCATAGTTCCTGGTATGTCAATGAACTTGAGTATTGGTTTGCAACTATTAGTAATGTCTATATAGCTCAATATTATGCACATTGAGGAAGACGAAGGCATTTGTTCTCTTAGGAAGCCTTCAGACGATATTAGATACATTTGTTCCCTTCTTGTTACCCATGTTGTTGCTTGTGCCCTTTTATTGTTTATTTAGCCACATTACAAGCCTATATGAGCCCCATTGGTTACTAGTCCTCGGGGAGCTATTAGTTGGAGAGGTGAGGGAGTTGTGGTGTGCACATTATTTGCACAATGTGGGAATAAAAGAAGAGTGATTGTTCTTTGATTTTATGATTGGAAAATATTGATATGTTGTGTTACAAAGTTGAAATTTCCAATATGAGTTAAAAAGAAAAAAAAAGAGCAAAAGGAAAAAAATTTAATGTTCAAATGTTCTATTTGAAGGTTGTTCAAGAAGAAAAAAAAAGGAAAAAAAAAATTCAAGTTTGAAAAGAAAGAAAAAAAAAGAATGAGTCCAAAGTTTGTATTTCACTTAAGTTCTACATTATCATATTTTTATGAGTGAAATTGTAAGTGTTGGGATTGTTTATATTGTTTGGAGTTGTATTTGGTGGATTCTTGTTGGAGTTAGTTATGTTGTTGGAGATGTATGATCATCATTTATTTTGATCATGGGTTTATTAGGATTTTGGCTCCCTTAATGCATAGCTTTTCTCTCACATATTCCCAAATTTATCCTACCCTTTACCCTAGCCTTACATTGCAAGCTTTAAAGACCTTCCGACCTTTGTGCATAGAGTTGTGTTAATGTGAAAGTGTTGTTTATCAATGCAAGTTATGATTTGACATATTTCGAGTCGACTAGTAAGTTGAGCGTTCATTGTTTTAAACACACGAGAGTGTGAGATGGGTGGGCATTGTTCACAAATAAATTGGTTGGTTGGAGAGCGATCGAGTACATCTTTTACTCGCCACATAAATGAGAGTTGAGTGCGTGAGCACTAGTCTTGAATTCTATATGCTCATGTGGTTTGCTTTACTTGACAATTGTTGGGGATGAATGATAATTAGATGTATGAGATTGATTGACATTGAAGCATGTTCATTAGATTTATCTTGAATCGTTTGTGCTTGATTTTGTTTATTGGGATGAGGCATGTTTTATATGTTCATTGATGAGATCTTTGCTTAGGGACAAGCAAAGGTTTGGCTTGGGGGAATTTGATGTGTCCCAATTATATAGTATTTTACCCCCGTCCCTTGGTCATAATTGGTAGTGTTTTTGGCTCTTTAGAGCCACTTTTATTACTACTATGTGTTTTCTAGTGTTTTTGTAGTTTTGGTTGAGTTTTATAGGGAATTGCACTCTTGGAGCATTTTCCCGGGATTTTATGGAGCGACTACGAGCATTGGAGGAGCACGACGATCTTTCGTAGCCCAAGATCGGTTAGATTCATCGAACCGGTGATTAAGGGCTCGACTTATGAGAATATGAGGCATTGGACCGAATAATTAAAGTCCCAAGGAGGATATTTGGTTTGGGCCGAGGTACAAGCCTAAACAAGGAGTCCAAGTAGCCCGAAGGGTCTCCGCCCGATGGCGCGCCCGATCGGGCGGTGCCGCGCCCGATCGGGCGCGAGAAGAGAAACATTCATTGGGAGTAAAAAGGCGGGCCCGATCAGGCGGTGCCTCGCTCGATCGGGCGCGTGTTTCTGAGGAGAAGTTTAATCGTCGTTTAAGTTGTTTTAACTTAGGATTTTCAAGCTTAGTTTATATACGCTTTTGTTAAGCGAGTTTAGTATTCTTTTTCTCCCTTCCCTTAATCTTTCTCTTTCTCTCTCTAACTTTTATCTCTCTCTCTCCTCTTAAACTCTAGTATTATTTTCTCTCTCTGCAACTCTTTGTTTAATTCCATCTCTTGTTTCCTTCAACTTTGGTAACGATTTCTTCTCCTTTAATCTCAGCTATTTATTTTATTTCTTCCATCATGACTTGTTTAATTGCTTTGTTTAGTTTATGTTCGATTATGTTTGAGTAGTTTTCTTTCTAGGGTTTATGGGGATCCATAAATAATATGAAGGGGTAATTTATTGTTGTTGATTGTCAAAGCTTGATTAATTTCCTATTGATTGATTTAATGCTCTGTGACTAGATTAGGCCTGATCTTTTATGCATGATTTTGACAATATTCATTCGAGATTCGAGAGATGAGAATTGATGTTTAGTTCTAGTTTCAATAGGCAGGTTAATTTATAAATGGTTAAGTCGAGATTCGAGAGATGAGATTTAATACCGATAGATTAATTCTGTGATTGTAATACGTAGCAAAAGCCCTTTATGATCTGATTAATTGATGCATTGGTGATTGATTATTATGTTTTACCCTAGAATATTATTTATTGGTGAACCTATGCCCTAGGTCTTTTATTATTTGATTTCCTCCTACTTTTATTCCTTCCCACTTTCACTCTTAGTAGTTTAGTTCCCGTTTATAATAACAAATTGGTTACTTGATAATTTAGATTTTAATAATTAATTAGGAATAGAAAGACTCGTTTCCCTGTGGATTCGACCCTTCTTCCCTATCTACATAGTTAATGGATTTAGGTATTATTTTTTATTAGGTGATTACGAATTTAGCCTGTCAGCAGTCTTCGACGATGTCCCAAAGTAGAGAGGAGATTGTCTATAGCGGCGAGGTATTGCCGTGGCGAGGTATTGCCACAACACTGGAGATGACGAGGCACAGTCACCTTCGACGATGTTCCCAACGCACTGTGGAGGATTTTCACAAACAAATGAAGATAGCGAGACACTGTTACCTTCAGATGGCATTCACGAGACACTATGGAGGTTGTCACCAGCAAACAACAACAAAATTCAATTACTCAAGAGACGTGTACTCGACGGTGCAAGATACGCGTCTCTAAACTCTTTTACCTGTTTAAATAACGCTAGTTTATAGGTATCGGCGTTACAAAAATGATTTAGGATCACAGAATGTTCTGAATTATTCTCAGTCCCTATCGCTACATTGACTTTTGTTTTCGAAACTTATGTTTCTCCAAACTCAGTCAAAGTGGGGGCTTCTGTAGACACCTTATTGTGGTTCCCCAAAAACCAAACACAGTGATGAATACCTTTTACGTCATTTGATTATCGAACAAGGTGAAGTGTGAAAAGTCTTGTGGTGCGGTCTTTTTAATAAAAATAATTTTTTCTGTTTTCAAAAACATTTCTTTTCTTACTCAATTTATGAAATGTCCAGTCCAGTTTATTTAAGTCCGTGATAAGGGTCCAATAATAGTGTAGTTAGATTGGTCTCGAAAAGAGCTTTCCAACGATATATTATAAGCCCAATTCCGATGAATAATGAGGAAGTTATGGCCAAAATACTAAATTGGGCTGAAATGAGTTTTATATACGACCCAATGATCAAGTGGAGGGCCCATTAATTATTGTTCCTAAAGTCATTAGGATTGATTTTAATATTCTAGAATAATCTAGAAGGTTCTTTTAAATTCTAGTGGAATTAGGATTAATAATTATATCTTTTAGAAAATAAAGAGTTTTATTTGGAATAAAAACAAGTGTTTTGAAAGATTGAATCTGATTTTAAAGGATAATTACGAAGCCTAATTTAATTAGATTAAGGACTCCGTACGGTTTTAATTTAACGCGTTCACCATCACCAAACGACATCTCCATCACGCCGCGATGGAACCATCGCGCCGCGATGGACACTGTCACGCCGCGATGGAAGCAGTTTTACTCCGAATCGAATTCGATCTTTTTCTGATCGTTTCAGGACTTTTTTCTCTATAAATAGGGTCTTTATTCCGTGTTTTCAATCATCAACAATCTATTATATTCTCTTCTCTCTCTTAAGCAATAGCTTGTTCTTTCTCCCTCTTTCTAGCCTAGCCTTTTCAAAACACAATACCGCATTAACGAGTTTTAGACACACCTAGCCAAGCTCGAAGTTGTCTTCGTCCTAGACGTGAAAGGTTCAATTTTTGAGGGTTTAGTCCCAAATCCCTATTTTAATTATTTAAATTAATTGTTTGATTTAATATTTTTATTGAAGTTACTAACGTGTGTATTGTTTTAATAGAAAGAGGTACGAGGCAACAAAGTAAGTTGTTTTATTGCTTTATTTCTATAGAAAGCATGCTTAGATTATTTTAATTCCTAGTGTCATGTTAGGATGTCTTTACTGCTTTCTAGTATCATATTTAGGTGACTTCTTATTTCTTCTATCATGTTAGTATCATGTTAGGGCTAAAGTTTTGATCTTTAATGTCTAGTGACATGCTAGGATTTGTTATTAATCTTGTTAGTATCATGCCTAGGATCTTGCTAATGTCATTATGCTTTGAGATTGGATATTGATTATTATGATGACGATTTGTTGTTTTCAATATTATATGTTGCTTGATATTATTGTTATCGCTTGATCACGCCCTCTCATGCAGGTTTAAAGGGAATTTGTACTTGAAATAACGCTTAATAAGATAATTAATAATTTTGTTTAGGCTAATGTGATTTTAATTCAAGTGATCGCCAATAATAGATTTGTTTCTGCATTAATAATCAACCAACATAGATTAAATAGGTTTTAGGATTAACCTAATGATTGTATGTTAGTCAAAATGCGCACATGAATATGAGAAGAATAAAGTAGAGGCCTATATTTAGGGCATGTTCAATCTCTTTTAGGTTGGATTTGTACCTTCATCCCCGAATATCCAGTCATGGTTCAGGACCACTATGGAGTTAGCGATCTCATGGATCGTGAAGGGGTGTAACCTTCACCCTATGAACGGTTTACAAGTTCCCAAAACTTGTTGGCGACTCTTTTGCTCTAGCTTCCTTCCCTTTGGATGCCACCATGCTTAAGTGTATGATCACAGTGGGGCTTAAGTGTGGGATGCTTGAAATATTCCCTACAGCTAGTGTATTCGAGACTCGTGAGGGACGTATGGTGTATTTTGAAAAGGCTAGGCTTTGAAATCAAGAGAGAGAAGAAGAAAATTCTTTAGCTTAAAGAGAGAATGAGAGAATAAATGATTGTTGATTATCTGAAAACAGAGGAAAAATACCCTATTTATAGAGAAAAATCGGCTGTAAACGATACAAAATAGTCAAAATCAAACTCGGAGTAAAACTAGCTCCATCGCGACGCGACAGGGATATCGTGACGCGATAGTTCGATCGCATGGAAATGAACCTATCGCGGCGCGATGGTTGATGTACGATAAAGTTTCCGTACGGAGTCCTTCACCTAATCAAATTAGTTTATTTAGAATCCGTACTTATCTTTAATCAAACCGGATTTGATTTTTTTAAAACACTTGTTTTATTCCAAATAGTTTCTTCATGTTTTCAAAATCAAATATAATTATAATTTATAATCCTAATCCCATTAGAACTTAAAATAAGCTTTGAGAAGATTCTAGAAGACTAGGATAAATCCTAATGACTTTAGGAATACAATTAAAATTAATGGACCCTCCACATGATCATCGAGTCGCCCATAAAACTCATTTAGGACCCAGTTTAGTATTTTGGCCATAACATCCTCGTTATAACTCAGAATTGAGCTTATAATATATTGGTGGAAAGCTCTTTTCAAGCCCCATCCAAATACACAATTATTGAACCCATATCATTGACAAAAACAAAATAGATTATACATTTTTCATAAATAGGATATGAAATGAACGATTTTCGAAAACAAAAATGAATTATTTTTATTAGAAAACATTTTAGAAAACAGAAGAACTAACGAGATTCTTCAATATGTCACCTTGTTTGATATTCAATGACGTGAAAGATACTCATCACTGGGTTTGGTTTTTGGGGAGACACAATAGGTGTCTACAGAAGCCCCCACTTTAAATGAGTTTGGAGAAACATAAGTTTCGAAAACAAAAGTCGAATTAGTCGATAGGGACGGAGAATGATTCAGAACGTTCTGCGATCCTACATCATTCTTGTAACGCTGATACCTTCAAACTAGCGTTAGTTAAACAGATATGACAGTTAGAAACACGTATCTTGCATCGTCGAGCGCACTCTCTGGATTAACCGATTTTTGCTGCATTTTTGTTGTAACAACCTCCACAGTGCCTCGTAAATGCCATCCAAAGGTAACAGTGCCTCGCTTTCTTCATTTGTTGTGACAATCTTCCACATAACCTCGGGAACACCGTCGAAGGTGAATGTACCTCGCCATCTTCAGTTCTTGTGGCATTACCTCGCCACAGTAGTACCTCGCCGCTATAGACAATCTCTTCTGTACCTCGGGACATCGTCGAAAATCTTGTCTTTACTTTGACTCAATCATTTTGATTGACAATCTTTACACCCTAGTGAAAACTATCATAAATCTCGATACCTTGCGATCCTCAGTTTGCTGATGCTTTGTAGGATCTCCTAATACTTTGTTGTAGTTTGCTCTGCCAGTACCTCGGTGCATTTTGGATGTAATGAGCCGGTAACTTGGCGCTTGTGCTTGCTTGTGAACCAATACCTCGGTGCTTGTGTCAATGAGATGATCGTCGTCAAGCCGATCACTAATCGTGATTGTAACAGAGCTGACTACTAATCATATCAATTGTTTTTAAGGGGCTAAATGGCGTACCAAGGATCCCAAAATGCTGAACCAAGTCCACATAAGCCATTGGTGGGGCCTAGGAATTTCATCACAGAAGAAAAGAAATTCCAACGCGTGCCGCTACGTGCCATCGCGACGCGTCAGGCGTATCGCGTCGTGACAGCGCTATCGCGACGCGATAATTTTATTGCGTTGCGATAGAGTCGCGTATTCCGGATTTAACCCCTTCTTCTTCATTTTGCCATGTTGTTCATTTTGTTTTGTACGATAATTTTGTTTTCGCTCAAATTTTTGTTTTGCTCGTTCTCCTTCGTTTCTCAACGAAATTCACTCAATCTTTTACGCTCTTCATATCTAGTTTGCCGATCTATGTAAGTTTTGCTCCAACTCCTCCTAGTTTAAAAGAATTTTGTGCATGTTCTTTGCAAATTTCAGGAAAATCCGAAAATAAAATTGCTTATTTTGATTTGTTTGTGGAATTTCTTGCCATGAAATTACTTATTTATGCTTGTATATTTCTTTGTGAGTGTTTTGAGACTTGTTTGGCTTGATTTGGTGAAGAAATGACCGATTTTCCATTATTGAACACCTTGAGTTCGTGAGCATAATGTGACTCGTTCTACATGTTTTTTCTTGATTTTTGTGCTTAATTTGTCACGATATTTGTCATAGTATTGCAAGAAATTGTTTGGTTGCTCAAAGTTCTTGTTATTGCTCGAATCAAAAATCATGCTCTGTTGTAGTGCTACGTACTCAATTTTTTTTACAAACATAGTATCATGCGGCTAGGCGAACTTTAGATATTATCGAACCTTTAGTTTATTGTTCTTATGTGTTCAACATAATTAATATGGCTCGACGTCGAGGTTCTGGCTCACGCTCTCGTGGGGCTCACTGAGAGGACGAGCCCGTTGACACGGGTGAAGGTACTTCCACCAGCCTGGGGGAATTTCCTGAGTGGGACGGACACAATACACTCTGTACTTCTCACCTATCTATCACATCTCAGAGCACGTACGACGCGGCGTTGCTGACAACCGGGTTCGTTGCCATGGCTCGGGCAACCCTGACATTAGGCGACTATACGAGCTTTACCTCCGGGATAACCTGAGTTGTCTGCGCTTTGGGAGTTATGCGGTTTGACTCTCTTATTCTAGGCTGCATTGGCGCTTCAGCCTTTGCAGTCAAGCCGTTACTTTGTTCGAGTGTTGGTTGAGTTCTTCTAGGACACCACCAACACTTTCCACTTTCCTTGGAGTGATATGACGGTCACCCCTCTCGACTTTTCCACTATTACCGGACTCGAGTTCTGGTCTACTGCAGTTCTACTCGCCAAGAATCTTACCCTTACCTAGCTGGAGGTTTACGAGCTGCTGGGTCCTATTGTCGTCCGAGCGCTTGATGAGACCGGATCAGTAAGGACCAGCCATCGGTCTATCCGCCGGTCTTTGCTAGTGGAGGCCTTTTGAGACGACGCGACCACCCCGGAATAGCGAGTGCGCAACTTTTTTTTGATTCTTCTGTCAAGGATCTAATCTCCTGACAAGGGTAGTCGAGCGCTACTCTACTACCTTCCGGCTCTCTGCGACCTTTCATTGGTCGGGACTTTTGATTGGGCCATCTTGGCCTATGCCGACTTCCTACTCGGGCTGTGACTCGCCTGCCGTCACCGGAACATTAAAGAGGAGGTGACTCTTTCTAGTTTTTGGAAGATTGTAGAGGTATACTCTATTCTTACTAAAAGAGATTAGATGTCTTGCGCGTCGGCTTTTGCTGATCCTTAAGCTTTTCTGTCATCACAGGTCTGGTTCTATGAGTACCACCCGTCTTCGGCACCGACACGATCTCTGCCTAGGTTGCTCCCCATTGTCACCAGTTGGGGAGGCCACTTTCCTGGTGTAGTGGCCACTGCTCACGTGCGAGAGGCGCTTCTTGCGGTTAGGATCATCTCTTTTAAATTCATTATTTCTTTTGACCCCTTTGTAAGATTTTGACTTATAGATGTCCTCTTTGCAGGGTCCTGATGTCTTTTACCGTCCATGGATAGAATTAGAAGATTCTGCACTAGCTTACCAGTACACCGCCCAGAGGCATTACTTCTTGGGGACCTACGATGCTGGGTGTACCTAGGCGAGAGTGTCATGGTTCAGCATTCCTTAGAGGTCTTCGTCGTACCATCTCGTCCTCCTGCACATATAATGGACCAAGCGCGTATCCGATCTCACATGGATTCGTCGATGATCGGTGCAGATTGGCGGAGCTTTAGCCATCCGGGGTGATCTTATGGGGAGAGGCTTATGCCGCATTTAGCCCCGCTGCCTTGCGTTGAGGTGGAGAAGGAGGTTTGTTTCTACGTCCTTTACTTTGTCTTTATTAGTAGCCTCCAACTATACTAAATTGATGGAGTTTACATTCGCAGGCTGCAGTAGCTAATAAGTTCGTTCCTCCACGTATGTCCAACGTGTACCAGGGGACATACGGACCAATTTAGGAGATGGTGCGTCCTGCCCCTGAGTGGCGTCTGATCTCGAGGTCCATCCTCGACGTCAGAATTGGGTTAGTTATCTCTTTGCATCTATCATCATGTATATCCTGATTTTTTCTGACTTTGTTACTTTTGCAGTTCTCACGGGAGGTGATAACGAGGATGGCGGCAGCCATGGACGCCTTTCGGTACCAGATGGTGAGGCTGAGTCACCAAGCCTCATGTCGTCGCGGTGGCGATGTTGCACCGGTATGCTTCTTGATTTTCATTATTTTTGTTTATTCGCCAATTTGTATCTGAATTAGTTTATTGTTCTATTTCAGCATGCCCCTCCGTTACGTACTCGCTCGAGGCCAGAGGGCTCTAGGGAGAGAGCTGGATCGAGGCGTCATCGTACGTCGGTCGAGACTGAGGATGGGAGAGAGGTTCAGACCATACCGTAGTAATGGATGATTCTGGCTCTTCTTCCAAGGGAGAGATAATGAGGCCTCCAGGTCGGGGTAGTCCGAAATTGGTCCCTTTCGGAGATGGTGGGACGTACGAGGTGGGCTCGTCATCGCGACAGCCACATCAGGGTCAGACGGGATGGGCTGGCCCTACACCCTCGATTTCGACGCCCCGGGGTGCTGATGATGGTCAGGGCGTGACTCCTCGGACTTTGCAGTTCTATAATACCTTCGGTATCCGTCTTTCGGCGTCGTAGTCTTTGTACCTGTGTAGATTTATTTGCGTATTTTTTTTTACTATGTAGGACTTTGCGTTTTTGTGGATTTATGACTCATTTAGACATGATGTATATGTACACTAGACTTACTATGTACATTTTTATTTGCATTTTATTTTTATATTTTATTACGTGCATGTTAGTGTGTGAAATTTGTGACAAATTTTGCGCAAAATTTCCTTCATTTTTATTATCATTGGAGGGTATCTAACTTTCTCCCAAAAAAGAAAAAATGATGAAAAAATAAATTGGAGTTAACTAAAATAAGCTTAAAATAAATTAAACTTAAAATATTTTTTTCTTAATCATAAATGTGTGAGGATTTGTATTTCCAGAAATAGAATTGGTTAAAATTTAAAATTCCCCCGAAAAAGCAAAGTACAAATCCGAGTCAAAGTCGAATTAACACACTCCGGATGATGCGTTGTCGGTGCTGGCCCCAGATTTTTATCGCGACGCAATGGTCTCGATTTCTCCGATTTCGAATAGATTTCGGTTTAGGGTGTTCTAAACGCAACCTAGGTTTACTTAACGCAACCTTTTTTCCCTTATTTTTACAACCCTAATAGAAATATAAAGTTTATTTTTTCTCCTCCTCTTTCAACTTGGTAAAATATATCAATAAATTTAAAATTTTCATCACAAGAGTACGGAATTCGATTTAAAATACTAATTAGGATTGCAATGGATGACAATTTTCACCTAGAAGATCTTATAATTGATGTAAGTTTTTCGTTTTTTATTATTATTTTCGAGTACACTTCTTGCTAAATGAGTAAAACAGACTGGTCTATTTCGGCCAAATTGAACAAAACTAATGCCTATATTTCGCACATATTGAACATAATAGTATACTCTATTTCGTACACATTGAACAACATAGTATATTCTATTTTGTACATATTGAACAGAATAGTATACTCTATTTCGTATATATTGAACAAAATAATATACTAAATTTCATAAATAATGAACAAAGCTTGTTGTACGTGCACTAGTACGAAGATAGCTACTTGATATGATTATGCATGCTAATAATCAAACTTACATAAATTAATGCACTATGGTGGAAAGGATTATATTCTTTGTAAAACAAGGCATATCCCTTCCAGGGATCCAAGACTTCGGAGCCAAAAGTAAGAATCAAGGTATATATATATATAAATATATATATATATATATATATATATATATATATATATATATATATATATATATATATGTATATATATATATATATATATATATATATATTGTATGGTTCTTCAAGTCTCATGAATTCAAGCAGTTGATTTACTAGTATATATGTATACAGATTCATGCTAATAATCAAACTTTACAGGGTCCACAGGGGATTTTGTAGGTTGTAAGTGTAGGCTACATGACTTTGTTAGCAGCCAATCAACTTTAATTTCATGATGTAAGTGTAGGCTACATGACTTTGTTAGCAAAAGGAATAAGCAGGGGATGCATTAAACAATTTCAGGGGATTCAAAACACCTAAAATTGGGAAGTCAATGCAATAGAATAACAATTTCGAATGACCCATATGAACTAACAACACTTGTTCATATCTACTACAAGAAATAGTGAACAGATTACAACCACATTATACAAAGCAGCTACTACTATTACATCACATTTATACAAATTAAATTACTCTGTTTTAGCCCAACCATACAAAACATTCAAATCTATTTCATACCAGTTACACAAAATAGTTGAAATTGCATTACCCAATTCATCTAATACTACCCAATCCCAATTCGATTTTTTCAATTGAATGAAAATTCGATCCCAACAAAGATTAAACACCCACAAATATAAAGAGTATACAAAAACCCCAAAATTCATCATCTTCAAGCGAAAAAAAAATCGAAATTAAACACTAAATTAATTTGTAAAATGGAGCACAAAAATATGAGAGATTGCGAAAATTACTCACAACAACAACAAACAATTTAAAGGGAAGATCAAGCGACAAATTTCGTTTAAATAATAGTATCACAAGTTATTAAATTGATTTAATTGGGTATTGAATGAATTTTTTGATTGAAAATTTTGGGTTTTTTGGTTGAAAGAGAGGAGAACGAAAGAAATGAGAGTAAGGGTAAATTTGGGTTTTTAGGGGGGTGTGCTAAGTAGATGAAGGTTGTATTTAGCAACCATGTTCGGTTTTGCGTCGATGTGTTTATAAAAAGCCCCCAAATATGCCGATTCCATCATAATTCGAGCAAATAGCAATTTAGATTTATAATTCCCAATCAAATAGTAATGGCTAGGAATTTTTGTGATACAACCCGTGAGTGGTGTCGGTCTTTGACTGCCAAAGAGAGGAAAAAGTTTGACTTTTTTCCACATGGGGGGTTTGTTTGTCATAAAAGGGGTAGATCTTGATATTGACTTTATTCATACTGTCGTAGAACATTGGGATTCCAATACCATTCCTTTAGATTTGTCGATGATAAGATTAGCGCTTTGCCGAGGAATTTGGTGTGATTCTTGGTTTTCCTTCCTTAGATCTAGAGGTAATTCCCACAATATGTGAGTACTACTATAAGGATTTTAAGTGCCTTTTCAACCTTAAGGGCAATGATTTGAAAACCATAGCTGATGGTACTGAGGTTGATCTTAGAAAGTTTTCTTCTTTTTATTTTAATAGACCAAAGTCGGAGTCTTTCCAAGTTTATAAGAGAAGAGCCTTCCTTTTTTTGTATGGTTAGCCAATATTTACTCACCAATGGTAGTATGCATATGGGTCAAGCTATTTTAGCATGTGTCATGGAGCAAATAGATGTCGGGAGAAATCCAATGCCATTAATTGTTGGTGAGACAATACTTAGCTTGGATGAATTGAAAAAAGACCCTAAAGCTCCACTTCGAGGATCTCCAATTTTATTACAGGTAGAAAATTAATACTTTTAATTACAAAAATTAAAAATACAATTTTGTAACAATAATAACAATTCTATTTTATTCATGCAAGTTTGGCTAATGGAGAGACATGGATTAATAAATCATCCTGACAATATTGAAAAATACACTCCAAATTGTCTTGTAAGAAGAAAGAAGCGCTTCTCTTTGAAGATAGGTCGCCGGGAGTGGAGTAAAATCTTTGAAGCTCGCGACTTCTCTATCAAGTGGGTCATCCCTTGGTGGAAAATTGAGAAAATGGTTGGGATCAATGCTCAACCTGCCTTCCGCATTTCAAACTTATCAAAGTTGACCTTTTATTCCCCCTGCAGGGTACAATATGGCCTTTCACAAACTATCCCTTCTGGGGACCTTCGTAGACCCTATGAGCATCCTGTTTTGCACGACATTGAGCGTTTCGATGATTATTGGTATGCTCATCTCTTGTGGGAAGTTGTATCCAATCGAGTTATCCCCCCTTTGTCTAGAGATGTGAAACATTGGTTGCTTAGCAGATCCCAAAAGGACAAAGGTAAAGCTCAGAGTACAAGTGCAGAGAAGACACATATTAAAGATCATTTAGGTAACAAGATAATCCTGCTAAAGATCGTCTGGGTTCAAAAGTTGAATTCAAGACTCCTGTTATGCCTAAGAAAAAGAGTGTTGCTAAAGGAAAGAAGAAAAGAAAGACTGACTCTACAGACAAAAAGGTTTGGGTTGAAAAGAAAGTTGGGGTTTTTATGCCAAGGGAAACTATTTCTACCAAGGTAGCAGTTAGATCATCTAAAGGGTCCCTATTGGTGAAAGATTTGGATGATGAGGAAGAAGTAGAGAAAAATTGGAAAAGGGCTAGAAAGGAGAAGGCATATTAGAACATTGCATTGCTTTCAACTTATTAGACAATTTTTAATTTTTAAGTCAATTTTATTTTTTAAGCATTATTTAATTCCATTAATAATGTAATTTTTTATTTATTAATGCAATTTTCAAGCTTTTAAATTAAATCAACTTTATTTTAAATCTTTATTTTATTAAAGCAATGAAAACAACTTGAATAATTCTGAAAAAAGTTTTGAGTACGGAAGTCGAAATTGACCGAAATATGCCCAGATTATTAGCAGTAAATCGACATTGAAAATCCGAATCCAATGCGGCGCGTTGACCCTGTCACAGCGTGATGAGATTGTCGCGGTGCGTTGATCCGGTTTTTGATGCGATGCTGACGCTGACTTGCATGTTGATGCGAAAGTGCGATATTTACAAAATTTAAAGTGGTCGCGCCCCATAAAGGGTTGCCTACGTATCCTTGTTAAGGAATTAGGCCAAACGTAGCTTTCTTTTAGTATAGTACTCAAGTAATCATGGGTAGAATTTCTTAAGTTGGTCAAGATTTGTCATGTTTGAGAATTCATTACCATCCATATCAGTTAGTTTTGCAGCACCTCCTGATAGGATAGTTTTGACAATGTATGGTCCGGACCAATTAATCCTAAATTTGCTTCTTGGGTCTAAAACATTTTTCCTTAATGATTTTAGCACCAAGTCTCCTACTTTGATGTTTTTCGTCTTGACCTTCTTATTAAAGTGTATAGCCATGCGAGTTTGATAGTATTGAGTATGATGTAGAGCTTTTAGTCGTTTTTCATCGAGTATAATTAACTCTTCATTACTTACCCTTGTCCATTTAACCTCATCGAGTTTACTTTCCAACGCGATGCTTAAGGAAGGTATCTCCAATTCTACAGGTTGGACGGCATCCATTCCATATACTAGGGAAAATGGCGTATTTCCTGTAGATGAACGGATTGATGTGCGATAACCCCAAAGGGCGAAATAGAGTTTGTCAAGCCAATCCTTGTAGTTTTCAGTCATCTTTTCAATGATAAATGTTAAGTTCTTATTGGCTGCTTCTATTGCACCATTTTCTTGAGGTCTATATGGGGAAGAGTGATAGTGTTGAATGCCATATTTTTGAAGCAATTCTTCACATTCTACTTGAAAGTGAGTTCCATTGTCCCTTATCATTTCATGTAGGAATCCATATTGACATATGATATTTCTTTCGATAAAGAGTGCTACATGTTTTTCCGTGAGTTTGCATATGAGGCTGCTTCAACCCATTTTGTAAAGTAGTCTATTGCAACGAGGATGTATTCATGGTCTCCTGTCCCATGAGGGGTTATTTTTCCAATGATATCTATTCCTTGTGTTGAGAATGGCCATGGAGATGTATAGGTGTAAAGGAGTGATGGTGGAACATGTTGTAAGTTGGCGTATATTTGGCATTTAGGGCTCTTTTCACATATTGATGACAGTCCATATTCATGGTAGTCCAATAATATCCTTGCCGCATTATCTTTTGGACTAGCATTTTGTCATTCTTATGGGTTCCACATGCTCCTTCATGGATGATCTTCATTTCCCTTTGGGGTTCTTTCTTGCCTACGCATAGAAGAGCTCTACCTTTGGGTACCCTTTTGTGCAACTCGTCATTTATGAGCACGAATTGGGAAGCCAAAAGTTTTACAGCGCGTTTAGCTCTTTTGTCAGCATGAGGTGGGTATTCCCCTTTAGTGACATAATTGAGGATGTCGGTATACCAGGGTTCTTCATTTTCCTCTTCTTGGATTACCTCCTCATCTTCAATAGCTTGAAAATAAGCTAGTTTATGTCTTTTCTCTATTGTCAAAGGCATTTGCTCAATTTCCTTAGGAATTCTAACCATTGAGGCTAGTCTCGCCAGAGCATCAGCAAACTGATTATCTTCTCTTGGTAAGTAGGTGCATTATACTTTCTAGAGTTAATCAGTAAGCGTTTCTAAATATGTTTGATAAGGAGCCAAACTTTCACTTTGTACTTTCCATCTTTTGGAGATTTGGTTAATGATAAGGGAGGAATCTCTAAATATCTGAAGTTTCTTCACTCCCAATGCCAGAGCAGTTTCGAGTCCTACCACATGCTTCATATTCCGCAGCATTATTGGTAACGTCAAAATCTAACTTGATTGAGATTGGGACATGCTCTTCTTTAGGCGACACTAATAGGACTCCTACGCCACATCCTTTCTGGTTTGATGCTCCATCGAAATATAATGTCCAAGTATCATCTTCCGTGAGCATTAAGTCTTTATCCAGGAAGTCATTCTTGTGCATTGGTGTTGAGTCTTTGATCGAGAAGTCCGCTAAGAAGTCCGAAATCACCGATCCTTTAATGGCTTTTTGAGGCATGAATCTTACATCAAATTGGGCTAAGTTGACTATCCATCTAGATATTTGCCCGTTGAGTGTGGATTTCTCAAAGAGATATTTAACAGAATCCATTCGAGATACTACATATATTGTATGGAAAAGCATGTAGTGTCTTAGCTTAGTTATGGCCCACACAAGTGCGAAGCACAACTTTTCAAGAGGTGTGTAGCATACTTCATACTCGAGCATTTACTTACTTAGATAGTAAATGGCGTTTTCCTTGCCTTCTACCTCTTACGCGAGCATAGCTCCCATTGTTTCTTAGGTAACCGTGAAGTATAGGCAAAGAAGGATTCCCGGATGTGTGGTTGCTAACATAGGAGGATTATCAAGATAGGCTTTGATCTTATCAAAGGCTTTTTGACATTCTTCATCCTATATTACCGGCACGTTCTTTTTGAGCTTCTTGAATATTGGTTCACATATCGTGGTGAGTTTAGATATAAACCTACTTATGTATTGCAACTGGCTAATAAATTCTCGAATCTGTTTCTCGGTCTTAGGCCGCGGCATTGACATGACTGCCTTGATCTTGGTTAGATCTATCTCTATTTCTCTAGAGCTAATGACATAGCCTAAACGTTTTCCCGAGTTGACTCCAAAAGCACACTTGGCTGGGTTTAGCCTCATGTTATATTTCCTTAATCTTTAGAAGAATTTTCTCAAGGCTACTTGATGTCCTGGACAGTCTTTTGATTTTACAATCATATCGTCCACATATACTTTAACCTCTTTATGCATCATGTAATGGAGTAAGGCAGTTGCTGCTCTTTGGTAAGTGGTACCCGCGTTTTTCAACCTGAATGGCATCACCGTGTAATAGTAAGTGCCCCAAGGCGTTATAAAGGTGGTCTTTTCCATATCTTCTCTGGCCATGGATCTGGTTATAACTTGCGTACCCATCCATAAATGAGATAAGCGCATGATTGGCGGTGTTATCTACTAGAATATCGATGTGTGGTAAAGGGAAGTCGTCCTTTGGACTTACCTTATTTTGATCTCTATAGTCGACACATATTCTTACCCTACCATCTTTCTTAGGAACTGGTACCACGTTAGCAACCTATTTGGGGTACTTGGATAACTTGATAAAACCTGCAGTTATTTGTTTTTGAACTTCTTCTTTTATCTTAAAAGCTACGTCGGGTTTCATTCGATGTAACTTTTGTTTTACAGGTTTCATTCCTGGAATTAATGGTATAGTGTATTGAGCAATTTCTCTATTTATTCCTGGCATATCTTCATATGACCATGCAAAAACATCGATATATTTTTTTAATAGATCAATTAAATCAGTTCTTCTTCTTTATTAAGAGTTAAACCAATTTTAACTTCTCTTTTAATTGTTGGATCTTTTGAGATATTAACCGTTTCGGTATCCTCAATTATCGGTGTTTTATTTTCAAATGTTTCCATTGCTTTAATTATTTCTTTTTCATTTTCGTTGTTAGCAAAGCAATGCGCGTCATCTTGAGTAAGAGAATGACACGAGGAGTAAGCGAAAGAAGACATATTATCAAATTTAGAAACCATTACATCAAAAAGAGAAATGTCTTTGGGATTTGAATACTGACTATCCTAGGAGTAGATTCTAAACTAGGAGAAATGGAAGGAGATGCAACTATAGGATATTTAGAAGACTCAATAATAGAAGACTCGAATTCAGACTCAGACTCAAACTCAAACGATTTAGACTCATCAAACATTGGTTATTGTCATGTGGTGATGGAGATTCTTCTTCCACTTGGTATAGTCACCTTCACGGTCTTTCGCCATCTTTGAACTAATCCTTCTGTCGGAGTAATGAGCTTTGAGGGGTCAAAATTTTCACTTTGCAACACCGTTTGGATAAGCGCAGTGTTTTCATCAACACGCTTAGGCTCATTTTTCTTGTATCCGAAAAGGAGACCCATAACATTGAAGTCGAAGCATGGAGGTGGTCGCTCCTTGTGGATAGGAGTTGGGATCTCATCTAAGATATTGCAATCCAAGAATATTTCGAACCCTGGTTGTCTTATCCCATCTTTGACAAAAGGTTTAGGGAATTCATGGCATGGATAATCTTCCCCCTCTTTGATAAATTGTTCATTTAGGGTGAGAGGGTAGTGATCCATTGGGATTGCTCTTTTTTAGGTACGAGTGTTTCTTCGTGCATTAAACTTATCCCGGGCTCACTTAAGATCCTTTAGAGTTGGTTCAAAACTAAGTCCAAAAGTATCTAACTTAGGGAGGTCAGGTAGTTCCATTTGTTTTACTATTCCTTTCTTCTTTCCTAGAGTCATTCCAGAAAAGTGTCCTTGTCTCCTAAGAATAGCATTAACTGTCATATTCGAATGGAGGTCATAGCGAAGAGGGGTCTTTTCATCTTCCTCGATTAAAGCGACCTCTTCAGCATTTAAGCCCCATAAATCTTCATCGTTTTCATTGTGCTCCACATTTATAATCGGTTTATCTACCGCTTGATTCTCATGGGGGAAGCATCGATCGTGACAAGAATTCCTCCAACTATAGCCTTTAAGTTGAATGAGGCTTTGATATCTACCACTTGAAAAGTAATAGCCTGTTCAATGACTTCTGCCGTAACATTCATATTAATAGTCCCAAGAGCTTGACGACGAATGTTATCGTAAGCTCTTATGCCTTGTGTTGATGGAGATAAGTCTTTATCTTTTATTTCCAACATTCTTGCAATTCGGAGTGGGCAAACATTGATCGCCGACCCATTGTCTACAAGGGTCATTGGAACGTTCATCCTTTTGCAAATCACTATGAGGTTCAAGGCCTTGTTATGCTTGTCACCTTCAGGAGGTAAGTCCTTGTCAGAAAAGGTGATCAAATTGATGGGACTAGGAAGATCACTAGTGAGAAAATTAGCTAATCCCTCAAGTGAGGTTTTTGAATCTATCCATACTTTAGCCAAAGCGTCCATTACTACGAGCCTATGCTCGTGGGATGTTCCTAGTAGCTTCCATACATTCATCTCAACCTTAGTCTTCTTAAGTTGTTTGGCAACATCGTTGTCTTCTATAAGTGGTATTGGGACTTGTTGAGTGGTAAGGATAGGTTGGTTAATGATGGGAGGTTGCATTCTTCCTGGTCTTGTGAGAACGTCTATGGATGAATCTTCCTCATCCCAAATGTCATCGACGGGATAAGTTGTGGAGAGTGGGGTTTCCTCTACATATTTAAGGTAGACATCTTCGTCATCACTTTCCCAAACTCCATTAATACTTGCATCCTTCTCTAGGTTAGCTCGGACAAGCCTTCCACTGTCGATGAATCCTTGGATGAGATCCTTGAATTTAAAACAATGTTCTATATTATATCCTCCAGATTGATGGTATTGACAGTAGAATCTATCCATCGTTTTTAGTGATTCAAGGGTCTTGGCTCAAGATTGATCTTTCCATTCTCGTATAGCATTTTGATTATCTTTTTGTAGGAGGTCCCAATAGGTGTATAGACCTTGTCATTCCTTTTGGGAGGTGTAACCACATTGAAAGTGAATGGCTTTCTTTCAGTGGTTCTAGTGGGCATCATCTCTTCAACGATGCACCTATTTTCCACTAATTTCATTTACCTAATGGTATCGTGGAGTAGCTTCATTAACACTCATACCATATGCATGAGGATATATACCTCTTCTTTAGAGGCGAGTTTCTCGGTTTGGGGAAAGTCACTCGTGGCATCGAAGAAAGTTCCCTCCTCTTCTTCAATAGCATGAGTTTCTTCAATTGGTTTGATGAGGAGTGAGGGGTCAACATGGCCTTTCTCATCGGAAATTGCCAAGGAATTTAAAAGTGGAGCATTATTAATACTTGGCTTCTTGCTAGCAGGAGGTAATGGAAGCTTGTTGTTGTCCATCAAATCATGAATGGCTTCTTTCAAATTCCAACAATTTTCACTATGATGGCCCCTACCTCGGTGATACTTATAATGTGCATTGGGGTTCCAATTAGCCGTCCTCCTTTCGACTGGTGGATCGCCCATTGGTCCAATAAGAGTTATGAGTCCTTTAGCATGAAGGCGATCGAATGCCGTATCATAGCTCATGCTAATAGGTGTGAAGTTTAACTTAAATGGCTTCTTTTGTCCTTGATTATTCATGGCAAGGACCTCATTCAAGTCAAAGGTGCTAAAATTGTTTGAGTGGGTGGTTTTGGAAGAAAAAGGATTGTCGTTCTTCTTTTCTTTCCAGCCACTATTGTTACTATTGTTAGCAGCTTTTTGTTTTGCAAGGTCATCCTCAATATCAATACCTATGTTGTAGACGACCTTGAAAGTATTCAAGTTACTTTGGTATTTCAAGTGCTTTGAATACTTTTCTCGGAGGTTCTTCATGAACATCTTTACAGATTCTTTTCGGTAGGGACCTCAACCATTTTAGTGGAAGTTTCCCTCCATTTATTGAAGAAGGAAGTGAACCCATCGTTTTCCTTCTGTTTTAGTATCTCGAGCTCCCTATGGTCAGTCTCGACTTGTACGTTTCACTTGTACCTATCTATAGCGTTTGTAATGGCTTCCCAAGAAGAAGTCTTCTCCTTGTCTAGAGAGAAAAACCATTGTTGACAAAAGATTTCAAGTGATAGTGAGAAAAGTGAAGGAAAGATCTTCATGTCAACTGCCTTGATACTCATTATGGTCTCAAAAGCCCTCAAGTGAAAGTAGGGGTTATCAATTGGCTTGAACTTAGGGACGTCATTGGCATTGAACTTCTATGGAAGAAGTTCCTTGTCCACTAAGACCCCTTGTGAGCTAATTCTCTGAAACTTGTAGTCATTGGAAATTTTATTAAGGCTTTCTTCCATGAGCTCAAGCTGAAGTTGCTTGGTAGGGTCATCGACTTGAAGAGCAAGAGTCTTCATCATCTCAGTAAGGTTAGCCATGTTTTGTCTCAACTTATCAACTTCTTCTTGAGTGGTCATAATCATGAATTTTCTTCTGTGCTGGTTTATCGAAGTGTAGAACTTGGACAAACGTGTTATCCATGATTAAACGCCCTTCTTTTTTTGACCAAGTGTTGTAATATTAAACCATTGGCTTAATGACTTGACTCAAATTGACTTTGACTTTTATTGGTTTAAAAGACAAAAAAGCAAAAAATGAGTGCATATTTTGGGAATTAAGGTGCATATTTTGGGAATCAAGTTATGGTTTAAAACAACATAGTCATGTTGGGAGGATATAACATCCGACTTACACCCCTAAAAAAATGACGGAAAACGCGCACACAAGACTCTTAGACATGGTCATGGTGAAACTCGTATACAAACTATGTGCTATTGATTAGTGAGTGAAAGTAACATGCTTGACGCTTGTGTAAGACCACAGAACTATGTACCTAAACTCGATTAAAGACCAAATTATGACTCAGTTATTTAATTAATTAATCAATAAGACTCGACGCGAAGACTTGAGCAAGAAATTGGACCATCGCGTGACTGATGGAACTATCACGTCGCGACAGAGCCATCGCGTCACGATGAACCCTGACGGTTCGTGCCACAAGCCAAACCTTAGCGTCATAAATGAAACGTTAGTTTGAATCTGTTTCCAATTTTTTGCTCGAAAAGGGTGAACCTAAAGTCGTGCAAAGTCATGTTAAGTCAAGTATTATTAGACTTTAATAATCCAAATTAGTTAATAAATTAAGCAAAGTCCTTTAGTCATTAATCAGTTTATTTATAATCTTTATTAAAAGCAAGTCAAACAAACGGTTAGCTTAATCACACATAAGCTATACACAAGCAAGAATGCACAACTAGTCAAATAGTCACAATATGATGCAATGAGTTTGCAACCTAACCATGGCTCTAATTCTCTAAAGATTAAGAATTATGGTAGTCAAAAGAGGGTCTATGGTTATGAGTCCGGATGCATCACGTGAGCCTTACCTTTGGAAGGGTTGGCGCGTATGGATGGGACCCCGCAAGTTAAACTTGCTTTCATGTTTGGTGAATTCACAAACTCGGATGTACGCTTCGTTGCACAGAGTATTTGATTGGGTAGATAGAGTGTGACTTCCCGAGGGCTAAAGCCACATGTAGAACACATATGGTTTTCTGAAAAGAAGGAAAAAATATAATCAGGAAGTAAAATCAACCAAACAGTACTCGAATCGGTAAAACAAGAAGGCAGACTTCTAGCTCGGTATTGGAAGAACTCGGCGCGAGAAAATAGAGTCCATCGCACAGCGATGACTTTATCGCGCCGCGATGAAACCATCGCGTCGCGATGGACGCTGCTGCCTCCAGACAGTTCCTACATGCCTCGGCAGCTTTCTGTGTTCTCGAGATTTCTGATTTTTTGTAGCGTTTTTTCGATTCTAGTTGTGAAAGATATTTTCCAAATTTCCTACGTGTAAAATCCTATGTTTTTGATGCATTACGGATGGTCTTTCCAATGCGGACCTTTTTATGCTTATGCAATTAATGTTAATCAAAATTACGTACATGAATATTTAGAACGTTTCAAGTCTCATCCGCTCATTTGAAATCATTGCCAAAATAAATTTTAGGAATTAAAATAGAAATCCTCCCTAGTGGAGTCGCCAAAAACTATAGGGAATATTTCAAGCATCCCACACTTGAGCCCCACTGTGATCATATACTTAAGCATGGTGACGTTCAAAGGGAAGGAAGCTAGAGAAAAAGAGTCGCCAACAAGTTTTAGGAACTTGTAAATCATTCAGAATCACAGAGATTGCAACTCCATAGTGGTCTTGAACCATGACTAGATATTCGGGGATGAAGGTACAAATCCAACCTAAAAGAGATTAAACCTGCCCTAAATAGGCCTCTACTTTGTTCTTCTCATATTCATGTGCGCTTTCCAATTAACATACAATCACTATATTACTCCTAAACCTGTTTAATCTATGTTGGTAGATTAATAATGCACAAATAAGTCTATTATTGGCGACCACTTGAATTAAAATCATATTAGCCTAAAATCAAATTATTAATTATCTTATCAAGCGTGATTTCAAGTACAAATTCCCTTTAAACCTGCAAGAGAGGGCGTGATCAAGAAATAACAAATAATATATCAAGTAACATATAATTACAACAATCATTATCATAACAATAATCTCAATCTCATCAAAGCATAATAATAGCAAGATCCTAGGCATGATACTAACATGATTAATAACCAATCCTAGCATGCCATTAAACATTAAAAATCAAATCTTTATCATAAACATGATACTCGAAAACAATAAAAGCATAGCTTGAAACAACCTGAAGGCTCGGTCAATCAAAAGATAAGGGGTCTAAGTGGAAGGCAATGGACGTAGATGAGCCACAGCTTCCCATAATGAACATCTACATGGCTGAGAATCCCAAGCAACATGGTAGGCCTAAGCCTATTGAGAAGGATGAAAGCGTACCCCTAGGAGATGACCCCGCTCAAACTGTGAGAGTGGGAAAGAACTTAGACCTCCAGCTTAGGAAAAAGATCATCCAAGTACTTAGAGAATTCCAAGATATCTTCTCTTTTACAGGAGATGAATTGCCGGGCATAGACCCCGATGTCATGACGCACGAGCTGAATATCCGGAAGGGCTACAAGTCTGTCAAGTATGTTGTTTCAATGAATACTACAAGAAGGGGGGTTGAATTGTAGTATGACAGAATAGTCAAACTTTTTTGCGGAATTTAAAATAAGTAAGCTAGAGGAACAGAAAGATAAGCTAAAGGAACTAAAAAGTGCAAGAGAGATTTTTACGTGGAAAATTCCTTGGCCCTAACAAGGAGAAAACCACGACCACTTGGGATTTTAAGAAAAGAATCTTCACTAGAATAGGGCAAATGGTCCTATTACAAACTAAAGACTCAAACATCAAGTTCCTCAATGAACTTGAAACCCCGAGGAACAAGTCACTCAACTTGTTACTCTTCTCTTCTCTTTCTCTTCTCTATCTCTCTTCTCTTTCTCCTCTCTTTCTCACTTCTCTTTCTCTCTTCTCTTTCTCACAAAACAGAAGTTTACTCAAACTTCCCCATTCCCCAAAATACAACTCGAATGAAATAACTCTAGTATAAGAACATAAGAACACTCTATTTCACTAATGTGGAATCGGACTCTTAACTCGAATAAAGAAAGCAAAAGCTGAAAACTTAATTGAGCAAGGGTGAGTTTTTCCAACTTAGATCGAAAACCATTTATAGAGCAGTAAATACTTTGGAAAACTTTCTTTGTGCAGCAATCCCATTATGCCACTACTCCAACCCGCTAAGAAGATCTTGTTCCTTAATTCAAGGAAACATAAACTCCTCAATGTGCTTGGCCATGACATGAAGAAGATCATGGGGAGTAGGCCGCAAGTTTTGGAAAACATAAAATCAGATTTTATTTGTTAAAAAGATATTTTTGAAAATCAGAATAAAATAAAATCCTTTTTGTTAGAAAAGATAAACGTTGAAAAATTGTTTTCCTAAAAACATGATAGCACTATTTAGACCAATTCCACACAGCAATTTTTGAGTATAATTCTATCCTTATACTAACATAAATCCTAAAATATAAAAATATATTTAGTCTTCATGTTCTCTGATGAAGCTTCTACTCCGAGGCTTCTGTTCCTCAAAGGGAACTTCTCTTCTCTGGTGAAGCTTCTGCTCTGAAGCTTTTGTTCCCTGAGGGGAACATTCTCTTCTTAAGCCTTCATTTTTGAAGAACCAGTTCCTGCAAAGGAACTCTTCTTTTTGGATAGCTTTGCTTCTGGCCTTCTTGTTCCTCATGGTATCTTTACAAGACTCTTAGTTCTCCTGGTCTTTGCAACTAATCACACACTTAAACAATCAAGCACTTATTAGTCTGTAAGTAAGTGAGGTTGTGTCATTATCAAAATCATTAAATCCAACAAAGTAGAAGCTCAAGCATGCTGGGCCGGAGAGAAACCAAGCAGCAGCAAGAGATGTCAAAAAGCTTCTCAAAGCGGGTTTCATTCGAGAATGCCAATATACTGAGTGGTTATCAAATGTTGTGCTTATGAAGAAGCCAAATGGCTCTTAGCGTATGTGTGTGGACTTTACAGATGTGAACAAAGCCTGCCCAAAGGATGATCACCCTTTGCCAAAGATTGATAGGTTGGTGGATTCGACCGCTGGTCACGCCCTCCTAAGCTTCATGGATGTCAATGCTGGGTACCATCAAATACCGATGTCAGAAAAAGATCAAGCCCACATAGATTTCATCACCAGCCAAGGGATATACTGCTATAATGTTATGTCATTCGGCCTGAAAAACGCCGGGGCAACATACCAACGCTTGATGAACAAAAACCTTTAAGGGGCAACTGGGCCGAAATATTGAAGCTTATGTTGATGATATGATCGTTAAAAGCAAAGAGAGCTCAGATCACATTACAAACCTAAGGGAAACATTCACCACCATAAGAAAATATAAAATGAAGCTCAATCCAAGCAAATGTGTCTTCAGGGTACAAGGGGGAAATTTCCTTGGCTTTATGGTGGATCAACATGGCATTGATACAAACCCAGAAAAAATTTAAGCAATCCTTGACATGGAATCTCCCAGGAATGTGAAAGAAGTACAACGCCTTATAGGTTGCTTAGCTGCGCTTGGACGGTTTTTATATCGATCAGCTGACAAAAGCTTATTCTTTTTCAAGGCCCTCAAGCAGCCTAAGTTCATATAGGATTAGGAGGCTGAAAAAGCCTTTCAGCAATTGAAATATCACTTGATGAATACCCCAAAGCTTGTTAGCCCCCTGCAAAAGGGATGAAGGTCATATCCGACTATGCCTTGAGTTCGGTTCTTATTGCTAAAAGGGATTAAGGTCAAATTACCGTCTATTTTGTCTGCCATGCCCTAACGAGGGCTGAGCCGCGAAATACTCTCATCGAGAAAGTAGTGTACGCTTTAGTGATGGCTAGCAAGAAGTTGAAGCCATACTTTCAAGCACACCCAATCAAAGTTCTCACCAGCCAGCCAGTTAAGTAAGTGCTAGAAAGCAAAAATCACTATTTTCGGATGACAGATTGGTCAGATCAGTTGGCTAATTTTGGAAATGAATTCGAGCCCCTAAAAGCCATTAAAGCACAAGCCTTAGCCGATTTTATAGTGGAGTGCGCCCATAGGCCCATTCCAATGGACACCTGCGCCCCCTAGGCTCTTTATGTGGATGGGTCGTCTAGTAAGGCTAGAAGTGGGGTTGGGCTAGTCATAACCTTCCCTGAGGGAAAGAAGTTTGAATATGCTATCAAGTTCGCATTACATGAATCAAACAATGAAGCCCAGTACGAATCTCTTATCTTGAGGATAAACTTAGAGCAAGGTAAGGTGAAATCATGAAGCAGCACTCTGGTCATTATCAACAGCAAGATCCTCCAGCTTCTTGCTAATTTCAGACACAATGTCCTTGACAATGGACTGTCTCCCTTTATCAGTGCTTGTGACCAGCTTCTTCACATCAGCATTAAGAGTGATCACACTCTTCTTCAAATCCTTTGTCTCTGCTTGGAACTTCTCCTGTTCCTTGAGCACTTTCTGGAGCAGTTCCTTCACCTCTTTCAAACTCTCCTCAGCTGCAAAACCTGTAGATGCATACCTAACAGAAGTAGGAGTACTAGGGAGCTTCTGCAATTCCTCCTGGGCACCAGAAAGATCAATGCACACTGGAGATGGATTCCCCTTCTTATTCAACAACCTCAAACTTTTTCTCTTTTTCCTTCCCCCTGTTTCCAGCACCTCCCCTATATCTTTCTTTTCCTCTTCCTCCTACTCTCCCTCATCCTGAATATCTTGGACAACTTTCTCAATGACCCCTACTGCTTTCTTTTCTTTCCCCTCAGCTACATCACTCACTTCCTTTGGCCTCTTATCTTTTTCTTCTAGCACTACTTCAAAACAGCCATTCACAATTTTCAGTTTATGGTTTTCAAGAAATATGGGCTGTATGAATTCGATGTTTTTGAGAGGTAGGGGCTCTTTCTTGGCAAAGGAAATGCGAAAGCTTTCGAAGACAAAGGTTAGTAAGTTTCCATATCCAACCTTCCATCCTTTTGGAACACAGTGGGTATGGTGTTGGATCATGATTGAGGGAAAATTGATAGGTATTTTTCGGGCTAGGCAGTAGATTAGGACAAAGTCAAGCTTGTTGGCACTGTCTCTGTTTTGGGAGTGAGGAATTATGTCATTGAACACAAATTTTAGCAGAATTTTGTTAAGAGGGGTTAGGTCATTATGGTTTATGTAGGGTTCCTCACGTTCACCTCCTAAATGCTCAACAATTTCATCAATGTTAGCTTCAGGAATAGGGTTTCTAATGACATTGGTTTTGAAATACAAATCATACCCAGCATTCGGCACATCAAGCAACTCAGCCAAATACACAACATCAAATTCAATTTCCTTCCCACACGCCATACTATGAATAGTACCCTTAGAGTACTTAAAATTTTTGCAGAATTCTTTCATAGCATCAACATACAAACTCCGATTAAAACATTCACTCAACAAATTTACCCAATTTTGAAACTCAAGCAAATTAAGTAATTCATATAATTTCACAGATCTACACCAAGGTAAATTGAGTGTCAAACCTGTCACAAAGTGTTCGCCCATCTTCTCTTGCTTTTTCATGACAGCAGGTTTGCCTCGGTAATTCACCCCCAGTTCCGGAACACTTTCCTCTTCCTCTTGCATGTCATCGACTTTCCTTTTGCAAGAGGACTGAGATTCGGTGGTTGTTTCATTCTTTGGAGGTTTAGAGATCTCTTTGGTTGAGTTTTTCGGAAGGTTTTCCATGGTGGTATCTTGAATGGGTTTTGAAAAGGGTTCGGTTTTGGCTTGGGTTTTTGGTGAAGTATCCATGGGAGAGAAGTTTTGATCTGAGTGAGGAGTGAGAAGGTAATTTTTGAGTGGTGTAAAATTGGGTGAGGCTGACATCCTTTTTATGGTGGAGGTAACTTGGTGAGGTTAATTTGTGAGGTGTCGATTGGACGGTGAGAGAATTTAGATGATTTGACACTCTATTTATTGCTTAGGGAAACGCAAACCGTGTTTTATGAGATAAGTGTATGTGGGTAACTTTTTGAACAAAAGATAGAGATGAATATTAGATGCATTCATCAGAAATTGTGTTTAGAGAGAAAAAATAGGAATTTCAAAAGTCAGTTAAACACAAGAAAATTATCTTTTGATTTTTCAATAAAGAACACTTGTAAATGTAACTTGGTACACGGAACAATTCAACAAGGCTCATGCAATCAATTAAGGACTTTCATAATCTATGCCTTTCAAGTTAACATGCATTAACAAATATTGTTCCTGCTCACAGACCTGTCTCAAATATGTAATTAAACATATAACACTTGTGCACAGCATACAATGATCAAGCACGTCAGTTTGAGTTCCATACTTGAGGGAACTTGATGCATTTTTCTTAGAATAACTTAATCATCCCAAGTTCCATTCTCATCTTCTCATGTCTTTCTCTATTCAAGGATTTTGTTAAAATATCTGCAATTTGATTGTCAGTTTGGCAGAAATCTAATTTAATCAAACCCTTTTCAACATTATCCTTAAGGAAATGATGCCTTATATAAATATGCTTGACTCTTGAATGATGGACTGGATCTTTAGATATGCAAATTGCACTAGTGTTATCACAATAGATAGTAATGCAATTTAATTTAATAAAAAAGTCACGCAACTGTTGTTTGATCCAAAGGACTTGAGAGCAACAAGCAGCTGTTGCTACATATTCAGCCTCTGCAGTAGACAATGCAACAGTGTTTTGTTTCTTGGAACCCCAAGAAACTAGACAAGAGCCAAGGAACTGAACCATACCTGAGGTGCTTTTCCTGTTAACTAAGTCACTAGCATAGTCAGCATCTGTAAATCCTCTAAGCATAAAGTCATCACTTCTAGGATAGAACAGACACAGGTCATTTGTTCCTTTGAGGTATCTCAAAATTCTCTTAACAGTCGTTAGATGTGATTCTTTAGGATTAGACTGAAATCTAGCACACAATCCAACACTAAAGGAAATGTCAGGCCTACTGGTTGTTAGATATAACAATAAACTAATCATACCTCTGTAAGTGGTTTAATCCACACTTGTTCCTTGTGGATCCTCATCAAGTCCTGTTACTGTTCCCATAAGTGTGTGATTTGTCTTGGAATTCTCCATGTTGTATTTCTTCAGAAGTTCCTTGACATACTTCTGTTAGTGAATCATGATTCCTTCCGCAGTTTGCTTTATTTGTAGTCCAAGGAAGAAATTCAATTCACCCATCATGCTCATTTCAAATTCTCCACCCATTAGCTCAGCAAAGTACTTGCATAAACCATTGTTAGTAGCACCAAATATAATATCATCTACATAAATCTGTATAACTAACAAATCAGTTCCTCAAGATTTAAGAAAAAGAGTTTTATATAATTTTCCTCTTTTGAAATCATTTTTCAGTAGGAACTTTAAAAGCCTTTCATACCAGGCTCTTGGAGCTTGTTTAAGCCCATAGAGAGCTTTATCAAGCTTAAAAACATGATTTGGAAATTTAGGATTTTCGAAACCTGGAGGTTGTTCAACAAACACCTCCTCATTTAAGAAACCATTAAGAAAAGCACATTTCACATCCATTTGATAGAGTTTGAAACCCATAAAAGAGGCAAAAGCTAATAGGATTCTAATAGCTTCTAATCTAGCTATAGGAGCAAAGGTTTCATCGAAATCAATACCTTCCTGTTGGTTGTAGCCCTTCACAACCATTTTGGCCTTGTTCCTTACTGTAGTGCCATGTTCATCAAGCTTGTTCCTGAACACGCACCCATTTGAGCCCAATGACTTTCTTATCCTTAGGCTTTTGCTCAAGGTGCCAAACTTTGTTCCTCTCGAACTCATTTAGTTCCTCTTGCATGGCCACTATCCAGTCAGCATCTGCTAAGGCTTCTTGATGATTTCGAGGCACTAGGATGGACAAAAATGCATGGAACGCACAAAAATTCCTCATATGCGATCTTGTTTGAGTTCCTTTTCTTATGTCACTGATTATGAGATCAGTTAGATGGGAACCTTTATATTTGAATGTCCTAGGTTGAAATTCCCTTGCTGGAACTCCGATTTGAGGATCTTCTTATTCTGTTCCTTCTACTTCTCCTTCTGCTGCTTCCTCATTCACCTGTTCTTCATCTTCATTCTCTTGAGGATTTTCTTCTGGAGCAGGCTGCTTTTCTTTGGTTTGCTTCTGAATCTCTTCTTCATCCCTGTCTCTTATCAATCCAATTTCAAAATCATTATCATCTTCTTGTTCCTACACACTCACAAACTGGTTAACTTCATCAAAGATTATGTGAATGCTTTCCTCAACACATTGAACTTTTATTGTAAACTCTATAAGCTTTGCTATCAGAGGTATATCCAAGAAATATGGCCTCTTCACTTCTTTCATCAAATTTCCCTAGGTTTTTCTTACCATTATTATGTACAAAGCACTTACAACCAAAGGCTCTAAGATGTGATATGTTTGGCTTCCTTCCCCTGAACAATTCATAGGGAGTCTTGTTGATGATGCTTCTTATTGTTACCCTGTTAAGGATGTAACATGCTGTGTTCACGGCTTTAGCTCAGAAGTTCCTTGGCAATCCACTTGCAATCAACATCGTTCTAGCCATTTCCTCAAGGGTTCGATTCTTCCTTTCTACAACTCCATTCTGTTGGGGAGTCCTTGGAGCTGAGAAGTTATGATTCATGCCATTTTCCCTGCAAAACTCATCGAATCTTGAGTTCTCAAATTCAGTTCCGTGATCTGATCTGAGATGTACTATAGGGTGACCACTGATTTTCTGTATTTTCTTAGCAAAAGCAATAAACTCGTTAAAAGTTTCATCTTTACTAGCAAGAAAAATAACCAAGTGAATCTAGGATAATCATCAACAATAACCAAAACATATGTCTTGCCACTCCTGCTTTGAATTTTCATGGGGCCACACAAATCCATATGGATCAATTCCAAAGGCTTTGTGGTGCTAATCATTTTCTTCAATTTAAAAGATGAGCGAACATGCTTGCCTTTCACACATGCATCACAAACTTTGTTCTGTAGGAACTTAATTATAGGAAGTCCCACAACCAAGTTCCTTGACCTCAGTTTGTCCAGTAATGAAAAGCTAGCATGTCCAAAACGATTATGCCATAGTAGGGGATCATCTTCAACAACACTCAGACATGTAAGGTTGTTCCTTGGGATTGATTTGAGGTCAACTTTATAAGTATTCCCTCTTCTTGTTCCTTCTAGAACAACCTTTCCTAACTTATTTTTGATGATGTTGCAAGAGTCAGAAGTAAAACTTACAGAATTTCCTTTATCACAAAACTGTGATATGCTGAGAAAATTGTGCATTAAGCCCTCGACATGGAACACATTATCAATGGAATAAGATTTTGATCTTCCAATTTTGCCTTTTCCAATGATCTCGCCCTTCTTATTATCCCCAAAGGCTACTTTTCCTCCAGGGTAGTCTTCTAGTGAGAGGAATTTTGATTTATCACCTGTCATATGCTTTGAACATCCGCTGTCGAGATACCACGAGTTGTTCCTCCTCACTAGGACCTGCATGAAAACTAAGCATTAGGTTCAGGAACCCAGGCTTCCTTGGGTTCCTTAGACGTGGATGCAATATCAGTTTTCTTGACCCACACTTGTTTTACATTTCTTTTATCAGCTTCTTCTCTTATCCTACATTGACCATAGAGATGTCCAGACTTACCACAAAAAGTGCATACCTTCATGCTAGGAAGCTCAAAATATTTCTTTTGCTTACCCTTTTTCTTGGTCATATAACCAAGTCCTTCAGTTCTTTTTCCTTGAGCTTCAGCTATCCACTTAGGTATGACTTTTGGGTCAATACTTCTATCCTTTCTAACATTCAGTTCTGATTCAAGTTGATCCTTTTGGGTTTTTAAAGTAGAAAGCTCATTTTTCAAATTTTCAAAATCAACATTGAATTTAAGCAACTGATCGCTTGAGGAACTGCTAGAACTGATATAAGAATTCATGAGCTTATACTGAGTTAATTCAACATTCAGAAGAATACTTTCATTCTTGATTCTATTAGCTATCTTTGTTATGTGTTTATATTTAAAATCAATCTCTCTTAATTTTCTTTGAGACTTAGTATAGGCTGTTTCCAACCAAACACCATGTTCCTTGCAAACCTTAAGAGCTTTTTTACACTTATTCAATTTCACACAAGTATCTCTAAAGAATTCTTCTTTTTCTAGACATATATCTCTTAAGACATCTTTAGAGAGAGTTTTAAGCTGTTTAGGATCAAGAAATACCTCTTTCTAAAGTTCCTCAAGGTAGTCCTTTTCATCATCCGATTTGGCCATCAGACAAAGATTAGCCGTCTCCTCCTCTGGTTAGTCATCCTCTTCTTCTTCACTATCCGAATCTCCCCAGGATGTTATCATAGCTTTCTTCATGTCTGACTTGTTGTAGTTTGCTTTGCTGAACTTTTCTTTTCCTTGCTCCTTAGGCTTTCCTTTTCCTTTATCATTTTCCCAGAGGGGACAGTCTCTGATAAAGTGATCTGGAGATCCACACTTATGGCAGCTGTAGTCAGGTTTTGGATTTGAGGTCTTTTTCCCGAAGTTACTTGAGGTGCGGCCTTTCTTGATCATCTTCTTGAATCTTCGCACAATTAGGGCAGCCTCATCCTCGTCCACTTCTGAGTCTTCCTCTTCTTCAGCCTTAACAGCCAACCCCTTATTCCTCATGGATTCGTTATTGACTCTAAGGTGTAGCTCATGAGTCATGAGAGAACCTGCTAGTTGTTCAATGTTGAATTTTGTGAAGTCCTTAGTTTCCTAAAGGGCTGTCACCTTAACTCTCTATCTCTCATCTTGCGGGAGACTTCTAAGAACCTTCCTAACCTGCTTATCTGTAGGAATCTGTCTACCAAGGGAAACCAGCTCATTTATGATGTTAGTAAAACGGGTTAGCATCTCTTGGATAGTTTCCTTTGGTTGCATCTCAAATCTTTCATACTTAGACATAAGCAGATCGATTTTTGAGCGTTTAACCTCATTAGTTCCTTCATGAGTAATCTACAGTAAATCCCGGATTTTTCTTAGCATTCTTGCACCCCATGACACGATTGTGTTCGTGAGGTCCAAGTCCACAGTGGAGCAATTTCACAGCCATAGCATTGATTTCCATTTTATCAAAATCCTCTTTCTCAAATTCAGACATAGGCTTAGGGATTACCTCATTTTGAGCGTTTGTTTTGGTAACTTCGAAATCACCAACTTCGATGACCCTCCAGACTTGGTAGTTCTCTGCCTTGATAAAGATCTCCATTCGGTTCTTCCAGCAAGTATAGAACTTGCCATTGAACATAGGAGGCCTCTGAGTTGAGTATCCTTCCTCGAGCTTTTCATGAGTATTCATCCTTTCCAAGACCTTTCTTCTTCAGGGTTTCCTGATTTTCCTAGAATGTTAAAGCTTAAAGATTTTGACGATGATAGACTTAAACTCAAGCAAACTCGACTAATAAAGATTTCTTTAAGTGTTTGATTAAGAACATGTAAAGTGGACCTTGGTGGTGGAAGAGTAACCTTGACTAAGAAGAACATGAAGAGAATTCTTTAAGAAGGTTAAATAAGATAAAAGAAGAGTTCCCTAACAGGAACTTAGTTCTCTAGCAAGAACTACCTAAGTTCCCTAACAGGAACTTGAAGACAGCAGGAACTTGGTCCTGGTCTGCGTGAAGCCCAAGCAATCCTTGAGTACAGAATAAACGGCGCAGCAACTTAACTTAGTTAAGATTTTATCTTCTAGATATGTTGTTAAATATGTTAAGTAGGATATGCATGAAATCTATTAGAAGCGTGACAAAGGCTTGGCAAATTTATTAAAACGGAAAAAGATAAAAAGATAGATTTTAAGAAAAGATTTTCTAAATGATTTATTTCTTAAAAACTGAATATCTAAAAGATATTGTTCTTTTTGATAATCTTTCTTTATCTTGTTTTCCGAAAAGATTTTCTTTGAAAATAATTTATTTAAAACCGTGTTTTAAGATTTAGTCAATTTAACATAATTATCTTTTTGAAAACCCTACTTGCTATAAAAGCTAGTCTTGTATAAATAGTAGAAATCTTATTTCATAGTTTTCTGTGAGTTTATGCTTGAAGAAATCATCCGTGCTTTATTTGTGTAAGTTTTCCAAGCTTATAACTTTGTCATATTAGTTTCGGGTTTCGTGCATAGCTTGCCTAACATATACTAGTGTCATATATTTTGTATTGGTTGGGTTCTTGGGTGAGTGTGTGAATTATATTTTGCATACAGTGTGTAAGCTTCTAGTGTGAGGCTGAGAGAGTACGTTGGGAGTACGAGTGAATCTAAGTTTGGGACTTAAATTAGGTAGGATAGGGTCCTACTGTGTAGCAAGTTCAGTGTGGAACTTGTGAGTAAAGGTCTGTGTATAATAGGTTGTAATTCGGGATTGCCCTATTATAGTGAAGTGATTTGGTTTTGGAAATCCCTTAGGAAGGGTTGAGGTTTTACTTCCAGTTGAGCCCTGGAAGAATTCCTCGTAAAAATCTGTGTGCACTGCAAGTTCATTTACAGTTTATTTATATTCCGCAAAAAGTAGGGATAGGAACTCACATACAATTCACCCATCCCCCCTCTTGTAGTGTATGTCTAAACTAACATAGAAGTTAGGCTCTGATACCAATTGTTGTTTCCATGAATACTACAAGAAGGGGGGTTGAATTGTAGTATGACAGAATAGTCAAACTTTTTGCAAATTTAAACTAAGTAAGCTAGACGAACAGAAAGATAAGCTAAAGGAACTAAAAAGTGCAAGAGAGATTTTTACGTGGAAAACTCCTTGGCCCTAACAAGGAGAAAAACCACGACCACTTGGGATTTTAAGAAAAGAATCTTCACTAGAATAGGGCAAATGGTCCTATTACAAACTCAAGACTCAAAATTCAAGTTCTTCAATGAACTTGAAACCCCGAGGAACAAGTCACTCAACTTGTTACTCTTCTCTTCTATTTCTCTTCTCTATCTCTCTTCTCTTTCTCTTCTCTTTCTCACTTCTCTTTCTCTCTTCTCTTTATCACAAAACAGAAGTTCACTCAAACTTCCCCATTCCCCAAAATACAACTCGAATGAAATAACTCTAGTATAAGAACATAAGAACACTCTATTTCACTAATGTGGAATTGGACTCTTAACTCGAATAAAGAAAGCAAAAGCTGAAAACTTAATTGAGCAAGGGTGAGTTTTTCCAACTTAGATCGAAAACCATTTATAGAGCAGTAAATACTTTGGAAAACTTTCTTTGTGCAGCAATCCCATTACGCCACTACTCCAACCCACTACGAAGATCATGTTCCTTAATTCAAGGAAACATAAACTCGTCAGTGTGCTTGGCCATGACATGAAGAAGATCATGGGGAGTAGGCCACAAGTTTTGAAAACATAAAATCAGATTTTATTTGTTAAAAAGATATTTTTAAAAATCAGAATAAAATAAAATCCTTTTTGTTAGAAAAGATAAATGTTGAAAAATTGTTTTCCTAAAAACATGCTTGCACTATTTAGACTAATTCCACACAGCAATTTTCAAGTATAATTTTTATACTTACATAAATCCTAAAATATAAAAACATATTTAGTCTTCATGTTCTCTGATGAAGCTTCTACTTTGAGGCTTCTTTTCCTCAAGGGGAACTTCTCTTCTCTGGTGAAGCTTCTGCTCTGAAGCTTTTGTTCCCTAAGGGGAACCTTCTCTTCTCAAGTCTTCATTTCTGAAGCACCAGTTCCTGCAAAGGAACTTTTCTTTTTGGATAGCTTTGATTCTGGCCTTCTTGTTCCTCATGGTATCTTTACAAGACTTTTAGTCTCCTAGTCTTTGCAACTGATCATACACTTAAATAATCAAGCACTTATTAGTCTGTAAGTAAGTGAGGTTGTGTCATTATCAAAATCATTAAATCCAACAAAGTAGAAGCTCAGGCATGCTGGGCCGGAGAGAAACCAAGCAGCAGCAAGAGAGGTCAAAAAGCTTCTCGAAGCGGGTTTCATTCGAGAATGCCAATATACTGAGTGGTTATCAAATGTTGTGCTTATGAAGAAGCCAAATGTCTCTTAGCGTATGTGTGTGGACTTTACAGATGTGAACAAAGCCTGCCCAAAGGATGATCACCCTTTGCCAAAGATTGATAGGTTGGTGGATTCGACCGCTGGTCACGCCCTCCTAAGCTTTATGGATGTCAATGCTGGGTACCATCAAATACCCATGTCAGAAAAAGATCAAGCCCACATAGCTTTCATCACCAGCCAAGGGATATACAGCTATAATGTTATGCCATTCGGCCTGAAAAACGCCGGGGTAACATACCAACGCTTGATGAACCAAAACCTTTGAGGGGCAGCTGGGCCGAAATATTGAAGCTTATGTTGATGATATGATCGTTAAAAGCAAAGAGAGCTCAGATCACATTGCAGACCTAAGGGAAACATTCACCACCATGAGAAAATATAAAATAAAGCTTAATCCAAGCAAATGTGTCTTTATGGTACAAGGGGGAAATTTCCTTGGCTTTATGGTGGATCAACGTGGCATTGATGCAAACCCAGACAAAATTTAAGCAATCCTTGACATGGAATCTCCCAGGAATGTGAAAGAAGTACAACGCCTTATAGGTTGCTTAGCTGCGCTTGGACGGGTTTCATCTCGATCAGATGACAAAAGCTTATTCTTTTTCAAGGCCCTCAAGCGGCCTAAGTTCATATAGGATTAGGAGGCTGAAAAAGCCTTCCAGCAATTGAAAGATCACTTGATGAATACCCCAAAGCTTGTTAGCCCCTAGAGAAAAGGGATGAAGGTCATATCCGACTATGCCTTGAGTGCGGTTCTTATTGCTAAAAGGGATGAAGGTCAAATTCTCATCTATTTTGTCACCCATGCCCTAAGGGGGGCTAAGCCGCGAAATACTCGCATCGAGAAAGTAGTGTACGCTTTAGTGATGGCTAGCAGGAAGTTGAAGCCATACTTTCAAGCACACCCAATCAAAGTTCTCACCAGCCAGCCAGTTAAGTAAGTGCTAGAAAGCAAAAATCACTCTTTCTGGATGACGGATTGGTTAGATCAGTTGGCTGATTTTGGAATTGAATTCGAGCCCCTCAAAGCCATTAAAGCACAAGCCTTAGCTAATTTTATAGCTGAGTGCGCCCACAGGCCCACCCCAATGGACACTTGCGCCCCCTAGGCTCTTTATGTGGATGCGTCGTCTAGCAAGGCTAGAAGTGGGGCTGGGCAAGTCATCACCTTCCCTAGGGGAGAGAAGTTTGAATATGCTATCAAGTTTGCATTGCCTGCATCCAACAATGAAGCCAAGTACGAATCTCTTATCTTGGGGCTAAACTTATGTCAATTCATGAAGATCAAGTCAGTTCAAGTATGCTTGGAATCCTAGCTTATTGTGGGGAAAATGACAAAAGAATTTGAAGTGAAGGAAGAAAACATGAAGGCGTACTTTGAGAAAGCTGAGTGGTTGGCAAAAGCGTTTGAAAACTTCGACATCAAGCATATCCCCCGCTCGGAAAATCAGCAAGCCGATGCTCTGGCTCGATTGGCAAGCTCAGCCGGGGGAATAGCCCTCAGAACATCATGTGGGAAATCCTAGAAAATCGAGTACTCATGAGCCTACCGTCATGGAAATTGACAGAGGGGATACTTGGATGGATCAAATCATTCTTTGCTTGAAAGGGGAATTGCCAACCGACACCCCGAGCTATCAGACAATCAAGAAGCGTGCTAAGTGGTTCATACTACATGACGGGATCCTTTACAAAAAATCCTTCACTCACCCATTGCTCAAGTGTATTACCCCGGAGGAGGGAAATTATGTCCTTAGAGAAATTCATGAAGGGGCATGTGGTAGCCATCAGAGCGAAAGAACCATAGCAGAAAAGGCGTAGAGGGCCGGGTTTTATTAGCCAACCTTGAGGCGTGATGCCATGAAACTTATGAAGAAGTGTGAAATATGCCAGATGTTTGCTGACGTCACACATCTCCAGCCAATGCCCTCACAAGCATTGAATCAGTCTTACCCTTTGATCGGTGGGGCATGGATATCCTTGGACCTTTCCCTATGGCTTTGGAACAAAGAAAATTTCTAATAGTGGATGTTGATTATTTTACCAAGTAGGTTGAGGCCGAGCCGGTGGCAACAATTACTGATAAGAAAATTTAAAAGTTCATACGGAGGAAAATTTAAAAGTTCATACGGAGGACAATGATTGTCAGTTCAACAGCAGGCCAACCGAAGAGTATTGTGGGCGGTTTGGAATTCAAACAAGGTTCTCGGCTGTATGCCGACCCCAAATAAATGGGCAAGCTAAAGCAGTGAATAAGACAATCTTGAAAAGGCTGAAAACAATGCTGGAAGGTATGAAAGGCTCTTGGGTGGATGACTTACCCGAGATTTTGTAGTCCATTTGTACCACTACCAAAGAGGCTACGGGGCAAACTCCTTTTGCCTTGGTGTATGGAAGCGATGCAGTGCTCCCAGTAGAGGTCGGAATCCCATCTCCTCGGGTCATATTCTATGGCTATGCGGAATGATGAACTAAAGCCCTTATCCTTAGACCTACTCCAGGAGATAAGGGGGGATGCCCTGCTTCGCTCCATAGCAAACAAGCAGAGGGTTACTCGTTACTACAACAATAGGGTTAAGGCTAAACCCCTAGCTGAGGGTGATTGGGTACTCAGAAAGTGTGAAGCTGCTGGCAAACCCCTGACATTGGGAAAGTTAAGCCCAAATTGGGAGGGGCCTTACAAGATCAAAGAAGTCACTCACCCGAGGACCTTTCGCTTGTAGACTCCAAATGGCAAGGACCTCCCCCAACCATGGAATGAGGATAACCTACGAAGGTTTTATGTCTAGGGATGTCATTCCCTTACAATGATGCCCTAGGGGCAATAAGAACCAATACGAGGAAATCAATTTTTTATTGTGCATCATTGTAATATTTTTGCTTCATGTTAATAAAATGAAAAAACCCCCCTTCGGCGGGGATGTTAGCCCCCTATGTTTTGCATTCTTTGTTATTTTTTTTACTTATAATTTATTTTTGATCTTTTATATCGCTTATTAGCATAATCGACAAGCATTTAACACCACTGCATGCCCGGCCTAGGGCATTCTGGTTTGCTAAGTTATCCATAACAAATTTGTTTCAATATTTGGGGCAAGATGCTAGCCTATACTCAAACGTTTGAGATAGAGTCCTGGCCAAGTCGGTACACATAACTTGGATCTCGTTTAGCCCTCAGCCTGCCCCAAAGGAGGGGCAAGCCCACCTCTCAGACTCTCAATAACTCACGGCTCGTTTAGCCCCCAGCCTATTACAAGGGTTGGAATAGCCCAGCTCTCATACAACTCCCAACTTGGGGCTCGTTTTAGCCCCTAACCTATCTTTACTATCGAATAGTCTATCAATCTAATATTTATAACTAAGGGCTCGTTTAGCCCCTCGGCGCTTATTAAAAATGCAAAGTAAAAACTAAAGCAACACTCCTTTTCACGAATCGATAACATGGGTCTTGTTTAGCCCTCAACCTATTCAAAAAAGCAAGAACGGCATACTAAAGTCGATAAGTCAAGTACTTGGGGCTTTTTAGCCCCTAGAGTTCAACAATTCATAAGAAATCATCAAGTAAAATGCAAGAACTCAACAAAAGAAAGCCGAAGAGAGGACATACAACTCCATTACATCCACAAAGCCAAGTCAAGAAAGAACATGCAAATTCAGTACATCAATAAAAAGCTAAGTTAAGAGTTAAGTTCATCAAATCTAAGATAAGTGCCACAAGCTTAGTACATCCCAGGAAACATTAACAAATCAAATACAAAAAGCTAAGCCAGAGAAGCTATCCATCGATCTCGCCCTGCTGATTTTGCTCAGCTAAAACCTTCCTCCATTCCTCCGCCTCAGCCACAGCAAGAAGAGCCTTAACCTTATCCTGCACCTTGGGATAGGATTCCTATAATCCGAAGGCAGCAAAGGTTGTCTCCATGTGGCTCTAAGCATCAACAATACCAGCCTCGAAGGCCTCATATCCTAATTCGTCCTGTAAATCAGCAAAGGCTGGAGACTTCTTCCATTCAGCTATCACCTCCTCCTGAGTCTGTTGTGCTTTCTCCCGAGCCTTAGCCAAATCCTTATTCATTGCCGTCAGCTCGCTCCTCTTCTTCTTAAGCAGCTCGGCCATCTTTTTCTTCTCCTTGTTGGCCTTAGCAACATTGGCCTCAAGGTTCTGGATGCAAGTACTCCCAGCCTCTTGGGCGTCAGCAAGATCCTACATGGCCTTCTTCAGCGCCTCTTGGGCCGAGTTGAGCTCCAGTTTCAGTTCGTGAATATGAGTTCGAGCCTTTTATAGATCTGTCTGCAGTCCTTCCACATCTTTCTGGGCACTCTTCTTATACTCCTCATCTAGCACACTCATAGTCACACTGACCTACATAAAAAACGAACGATTAATATAACCACCCCAAGGACATAGAAAACGAATGCAATATATAAAAAGTACCTTCAATATGCCATCAAAAGCAAAAGAGAGGTACTTAGTCGGGTTTTTCCTCACGGCCCTCTCATCATCCAATGTAGCAAAGCGGGATATGAGATCATTCACCATAGGCCTGCGACCCACCTGAGTCAAAGTCAGGAAATACTCAGGGAACACGAGCCAGGGGGCCTCATCCTCACGTTGCTCCTCACCCTCATCCTTATCCTCGCCCTCGCTTTTAATGCGAGGACGTTTCCCCTAATACCTGATGCCTCCAGCTTCAAAATGCTCAGTATGCTTGGAGACTGCTAGAGATGCGTGGAGAGACCCCTGATCATCCACCTCAATAGTCGTAGCTTGGGAAGATACTTCGCCCCGGCCCTCTCAGGCTGTTTCTTCATGGATTTCGAATTCTGAAAAGGCAGAGCGCAAATTCAATAAGTTATCAAGAAAAACAAACATTCGACTAAAAGAATCAACTCTGTGTAAATGTGCATACCAGGGGAGGAGGTGGAATGCTCAGATCATGTCTCCTTTGTTCAAGGAGGCCTTAATATTCCTAGCTCGGAAGTTCACGCCTGCAAACAAACATATTAGTCATAAAACCCAGGGAGAAGCACATAAAGAGTTTAAAACTTTTTAAATATACAAAAGCAAATCCTACCCCTATCATAAGCTTGGCTTAGGCCCACAATACTCAAAAAACGCTTCTTCTTGAAGTGCCTATCCTTCAGAATCCACATGGTTGGATGCTTCTCTTTCGATCCTTTTTCCTTAAACGATTGCAACTAAATAGCCCCCACGGCTTCCTCAACACTCATGGCAGGGACATTGTAGTTTAAACCGACCCTAGGAAATCCCCTATGATCTCGGGGTATCCTCCAATCCCCAACATAGAAAATGAAAATAAAAGCATGGCGGAAACCCTTTTGGCTTGAGAGCTTTGTGCGTATGGTGAGGTAGAACTCCCTATCATGAAAAGCATACCACCCATGGCTATCTTTATTGCCTGGGACCTCCTGAAGCCTATGGGTGTTCCTAAAAGTGGTTACATTACAAGGTGTTCTAAGTAAACTACAAATGGCTATATAGGCGTTTATTGTCAACCAGGAGTTAGGAACAAGCTAGGTAATACTCAAGTTATACTCTATCAACAATTCCTCAACAAAGGGGTGCAATGGAAACCTTAACCTATTATCCAAACAATCCTTATATACAGCTATATACCCGAGAGGAGGGTTATCTACAGTACTATCACCCCCAGGGGAAGAAATGAGAAAAGGTTTCTTAACAAGATATTGGGTTTACAAGTGTCTAGTCCCCCCCGACAAAGATCTAAGTCAAGCGGTGGAGGGGAAGCACATAGAGGGGCTAATCCTCCTAACAGGTGGTTTAAAAGGCACCAGCGCCCCAAGAGAAGAAGTATATGTATCATCCTCACTCGACATAGTCACCATACCATCGACAAGCAATCTTTTCAAACAACCCCTAGTAGTCGATTTACGTGCAAGAGAAACTTCCCAAGGGTAAAGAGGGAAATAATAATCAAAGCCTAAATCATGCTCAGGGGGAGGGGATGGCATGTAAGATGGTGGCAAACCCGAAAGAATTGACATATCAACACTATTACCAATCACATTTACTACAAGTCTTCCCCCCGACCAGATTTCCTTTGACAAGTCATAAGATGCAGGGCGAGGGAGAGGATCCGGATAATCTTGAGTCACTTGGTCGCTCATAATACAGGCATAGCACAACTCAAGTTTACCTCAAAAAAATGCTTAATGTACATACAAAGAAACAACAAGCGTACCACTATGCCTAAACATCATCAATAGCGCACCTAAGGAACATTCAAGCATACAAGCAAAAATAGCAAACAATTACTAAGCATGAATATATGATACTTAGAGTTCTAAGTATAGAGTGCTCACCAAGTGGTCAGAGAGGCTGGAAGAATTCTCTTGAAGCAAGACAAGTACACCCCGAGCCGAGGCAATCCTACAACATCAACAAAAAATGCAAGTGTTAGAAAAATTTCTCAAAAGATTAAGCCGGGCGAAGATAAAAATTCAATACTCATATCAAGCTAAGACTCTTATCATTTCATGGCACTCTACAAGGCAAGCCCACCAAAAAAAACAATCTCATAGCAAGCTAGAAGGGCCCGCAGCTTGACGCAAAGGATTAAGTCAAACAAGGCTTAGGGCTCGGCCAACTATATAAACAGGCCCTTAAGTATTCACTCTTGAGTTTCAAGGATCATAAAAATGAAAACAACTTGGCCCTATAGGCCGAAAAACCCAGCCCAAAATAATTTATATACAAATCAAGCTCTTAGCATTCGAAGCAAGAACAAGGCCTAGAGCATCAAGGAGCCTCATCGTGGCCTACCAAGTTGGGCGCTCAACCTGGCCCACCCGGCAAAGCGTCTGCTACCCCCTCGGCATAACAGCACTTAAAAAAAATCAAAAATTTCCCAAGTATAGAGGCCGAGAGCTATGCCTCAGTTGACAGACGAACAAGGCCCTCGGCCAGCAAGCCGAGCCCACGGCAATGCCCACAAGCTCGAGCATGCTGAGCACTCGGAAGATTTCCCGCATCTCCACGCCACTGCTACCCCCTCGGCTAGCAGGGCCCTCGGCCACTGCGCCGAGCCCTCAGCTACACCTACCCTCACAGCACCTTTCTCAATCCTTACCTCCGCTCGACTTGCGAGATTCTCAACAAGTCCCTCGGCATATTTACCCCCTCGAAAATAAGCAAGCCTAACGCTCAGCCACTCGGCACCCTCACTCGCTCCCATACCAACCCCCTCGGCAAGTTAACTCCCCGCTTTCTCCCTCGGCTTGCTTTGTTCTCTCTCAATTCTCCTTCCAACTCCTACCCTTCGGCACCCCTGCCAAGCTCTCAGTCTCTCCCAACACTCAAAATTTACCCTTACAGCAAGGTCAAAGCTCTGAGGATTGATGAGTCTATTTTATATGTATTTTTATTCCCCGTCCCATGGTTATATTTGTGCTTATTTAAGCTCCGTGGAGCTATTTTTATTACTAATATACATTTTCTAGTGTTTTTGTAGAGTTAGTTTTATTTTGTAGGAATTTACAGAATTATGATAATTCCCGAGCTTATTGAGCCACTACAAAGCCATTGGAGTCGGATTATATTTTATGACTATATATTTTAGGCCCAAGGCCGAGTTAGAGAAATTTAGTTCGGTGATTAAGGGCTCGATACATGAGAAGGTCTAAGATTTCACAAGTTATTATTATTACGGACCAACCAAGGAAAGATATTGGGCTAAAGAATTAAACAACCCAAGCGTGGGAATCCGAGCTTACAAGACAGATTGTTGGGTGAAGTAAAATAGCAGGTCCAACATAGTACTCCGTATCATCTTTTGGGAGAGTTGAGTGGAATTGGGTTTTGTTGCTTACATAAACCCAATTCACTTCTTTAGGGCTTGTTTGGCATCATTTTTGGTTTTCAGTTTCCTGTTTTTTCAAAAACCAAAAACCAAAAACAGGAAACAAGAAAAAGGTGTTTCCACTTTTTTGTTGTCAGTTTTCAAAATTATCATGATTTTAATAAATTTAAATAATTTTTGATTCATTATGGGACATATATCATATGCTTTAAAAAAACAAAAAATTAAAAAACAGAAACCACAGCAATGCCAAACGAACCCTTAGAGATTAGCTTTTCATTATTTTTTTAGTTATTTACATAGGTTAGCTTTTTAGTTTAGTTTTTAGATAAATTTTAGTGTCTTTTAGTTTTGTTTTTGTTTCTACTCTTCGTATCAATTTTATTATTTAGCTTTAACACTATTATTCTCTTTTCTTAATTCTTGCTTATTATTATGCTTTATTTAATTGCTTTGATTAGCTTAGATTTAATTATGTGTGAGTAGTTTATTTCTAGGGTTTGTGGGGATCCATAAATAATATGAAAGGGTAACTTATTATTATTGATTGTTAATGCTTGATTAATTTCCTATTGATTGATTTAATGTTATGCAATTAGATTTGACCAGGTTTAATTGTATGAGTTATGCAATGTTGATTCGAGATTCGAGAGATGAGACTTGATGTTTAGACTTAGTTTCAAAATGCAGGTTAATTTATAAATGGTTAAGTCAATATTTTAGAGATGCGATTTAATAACGGTAGATTAATTCTGTGATTGTAATACGTAACGAAAGCCCTTTATAATCTGATTAATTAATGATTGATTACTGTGTTTTACCTTGGAATAATATTTATTGGTGAACCTATGCCTTAGGCTTTTATTTATTGATTTCTCCCTACTTTTATTCACCTTAGTTTAATCCCCCTCACAATAATTTGGTTACTAAATAATTTAGATTATTTTAATTAATTAGGAATAGAAAGACTTGTTTCCCTGTGATTCGACCCTACTTCCCTATCTACTTTAGTTAGAGGACTTAGGTTATTCTTTTGATTAGGTAATACGAATTTAGCCTGTCAAGGATTCACAAATTAAACACACAAAGCTTCATCCCCTCAGCCCTGCATCATATGCCTTCGCTCAGCCTATGCAAACCTCAGCTTTCCGCTCAGCCCCACGCGCAAAGGCCCTCGGCCTGACTAGCCTACCCCTCGGCCTGGCCTTGTTCTCTCGCCTCAGCTATGCGACGAAGCTGAGCTCATGGCGTGAAAAACTCCGGGCTCTCAGCAATTCGGGCGCTCGACCTTATGGGCCAACACGCCCAGTTTACCCCCCTTGACATCCAAAATACCAAACCCCTCAGTCAAACAGAGCATCACATCATTCCCTCGGCTAAGCTAAATTGGGCAAACACACACTTATTTCCCCCCGCTAGGCATATCACACATTCAGGCAAGAGCCCGGCTAACCCGAAAATTCAATTATCGGGAATTTTCCAAAACATTTCTATAGGGAATATTTCAAGCATCCCACACTTGAGCCCCACTGTGGTCATACACTTAAGCATAGTGGCGTCCAAAGGGAAGGAAGCTAGAGCAAAAGAGTCGCCAATAAGTTTTAGGAACTTGTAAACCGTTCACAGGGTGAAGGTTGCACCCCTTCACGATCCATGAGATCACTAACTCCATAGTGGTCCTGAACCATGACTTGATATTCGGGGAAGAAGGTACAAATCCAACCTAAAAGAGATTGAACATGCCCTAAATAGGCCTCTACTTTATTCTTCTCATATCCATGTGCGCTTTCTGACTAACATACAATCAATATATTAATCCTAAACCTGCTTAATCTATATTGGTTGATTAATAATACACAAATAAATCTATTATTGGCGATCACTTGAATTAAAATCAAATTAGCCTAAACAAAATTATTAAAATCTTATTAAGCGTGATTTCAAGTACAAATTCCCTTTAATCCTACAAGAGAGGGCGTGATCAAGCAATAACAGCAATAATATCAAGCAACATAATATTATTGATACAACAAGTCATCATCATCATAATCTCAATCTCATCAAAGCATAGTAATGACAAGATCCTAGGCATGATACTAACACGATTAATAACAAATCCTAGCATGTCACTAAACAATAAAGATTAAATTTTTAGCCCTAACATGATACTACCATGATAGAAGAAATAGGAAGCAGCCTAAGCATGATACTAGAAAGCAATAAATAACATCCTAACATGATACTAGGAATTAAAATAATATAAGCATGCTTTCTATATCAAGAAAATAATTAAGAAGTAATCTTATTACTTACTTTGATGCCTTGTATCTCTTTCTATCAAAACAATACACACGTTAGTAACTTCAATAAAAATATTAAATCAAACGATTAATTTAAATAATTGAAATAGGGATTTGGGACCAAACCGTAAAAAATTATCAACCTTTCACGTCTAAGGTGAAGGCAACTTCGAGCTTGGTTAGGTAAGTCTAAGACTCGTGAATGAAGAATTGTGTTTAAAAAGGCTAGGCTTAGAAAGTTAAGAGAGAGAAAGAAAGAATAAGCTTCTAGCTTAAAGAGAGAAGAGAATTAGATGATTGTTGATGATTGTTGGTGATTAAAACGGAGGAAATCGACCCTGTTTATAGAGAAAACATTCGGAAACGATTAGAAAAAAGTTAGAATTCGAATCGGAATAAAATTCCTTTTGACGCAGCAAGATAAGGACTATCGCGGCGAGATAGAATTATCGCTTCGCGATAAAAACAGTTTTTTGTGGATTTTGTTTTTATCATAACTTTTGATCCAGATTTCCAAATAAGGCATATAATATGTCGTTGGAAAGCTCTTTAAGGCCTTGTTCTCTTCAACTTAAAAAAAATAATATTAAGTAAAAATAATTTCAGTTCACTAAAAATAATTTCAGTTCAGTAAAAATAATTCAGTTCAGTAAAAATAAGTCCAGTTCAGTGAAATTTGGTTTTTTAAAGAAGAACTATAATAGAAAATTAGTAAAAAATAATTTCAGTTTAGCAAAAATAATTTCATTTCAGTAAAAATAATTTAAGTTCAGCAAATATAATTTTGTTTCAGCAAAAATAATTTCAGTTCAGCAAAATAAGGTGAAGAGAATGGGGCCTAAGTCTACTTTCCAACTCAATTAGAATCAGATCAAAATGTTTTGTAGAATAAAAGATATGGCTTAAATAGTGGAAGGGTGTTAGTTTTGGATAGAGTTTTGTATTTCTTTCATATCTTTTTCGTTATAGCTAGGAATTAATATTATAATATATCATTGGAAAGATAATTTCAAGATCGATCCAACCATATAAGATTTGGGTAAAAATTATTAGGCACAAAAATAATATCTTATTATCTTTGAACGTCTTTAATTTTGAATGGATTTAGGAATAAAAAAAAGGAAAGTTTTATTCAATTTCAAACTCTTTGATCTTATCTTTTAAAAAAAAAGGATAATTAAAATCTCTTAGAAACTTGTAGAAGCTTCTAATTAATCCTAATTAGTTTAGGAATGGGATTAAACCTTTGGACCCTCCACATGATCATTGGGCCGTAGGTAAAATCCAATTTGGGTCCAGTTTAGTATTTTGGCTATAACTTCCTCATTATTCATCGGAATTGGGCTTATAATATATCGTTGGAAAGGTCTTTTCAAGGCCCCATCCAAATACACAATTATGGAACCCATATTATGGACCAAACTAAAGTGGACTGGACGTTTTCATTAACAGGGTACGAAAAGAAAGATTTTCGAAAACAGAAAGAAGTATTTTCATTAAAAACAGAGAGATTCACGATACTCTTTCACACATCACCTCATTCGATAATCAATGACGTGAAAGATATTCATCACCGGGTTTGGTTTTTGGGGAGACACAATCAAATGTCTACAATTTCAAACACTCCAACCCGAAAATTCAAAATAAAAAATTCCTAGTACAAAATTCATAAAACAAACAAAAAATACCTTAGCTAAGCATCCTACAATTTCGGCCAAGACCAAAATCTTAATTCAAGATTTCAATTCAAAATTCAAGTACAAAAACACCCTAACATGCTTTCGGATCTACAAAAACGAATCAAAAAGTGGAAACTTTTCACATACTTGTTGAAGATCTTGATGAACTTAGATGAATCCGAGCGATGTGACTTGAAATACTCAAACCCTCAAAGAATTTGAGAGAGGATTGGAGAAAATTTTGAGAATTTCTCTAACACAAGTGGAAGAATGAGAAGCAAATGCAAGTGAGGTGGGAATTCTCATATTCAAAGCCAAGGAGTAGTAGACTCCTCAAAACCCTGGCTCAAATGGGCTTATGTGATGCTTGAGCCCAGAATACCTTTAATGAAGAATTAAGCTTAATTACAGGCTTAATTAGCATTCAACTGTCATCAGTTAACTCTTAATACAAAGCTTAGCCGAAAATTGAGACAAGGCATGCCTTCAGCAATATACATGGGGCTCAACCCAAAGAAGACATTCTGAAAGGAGAAAGGCTCTCAGTTGTCTATAAGCCGTCATCCATCATCAGGCTTAGCTCTCGGATAAATTCTCAAAACCGCTCGGTCATGTCAACTAAAGTACTTCTAATGCATTGCTTGGGGCTGGTCTTCACCCTTACAAGTCGCTTGGGGCTTTTTTTAGCCCTCGGGTATACTTGGGGCTCGTCTTAGCCCTCAGGTACGCCTAAAAAGCCATTCCAGCTCATATGACAACCCCGATAATACTAATTCTGCGTGACATCCGAGCTTCATGCGATCCACGCGTGGGGCTAAATGTTTGGGTCAAGTCTATTGTCCTAAGCCCATTGACTTGAAATTACGAAAATACCCCTCCATGATCCAGCCCATCATTAATCATTACAAAGTACAAATTTTACCCTTAATTTGTCCAATTAAGTACAGCTTCTACCACCTAAAAGTATAGCTATAAATAGCACTCCAATCATTAATGATGGTAATTTTTTCCTAATTCTCTCTCCTTCTCTCTCTACTTTCTCTCTCTAAGTACACTCTCTCTCTACTTTCTCTCTCTAGAAAGTACTCTTGCTTACTTAAACATCGGAGGGGCTTTTCCAGGTCACACCCCCAGGGCAGCTAACCTTCTCAACTTTGCAGGTCGAGTTCTCAAACGTACAAGTGGAGCCCTCAAGCATACCTTTGCTAGGCGGAGCTTAAGGACATTTGGACAATCGGACATTAGCCCTTAGACATCTTGATACCTTACTACCCTAAGACTCCCATAAGCATTTTGTTTCCAAAAACAACAATGTTTAGGGCTTCATCTTACAACACGTTATTGCTAGGATAGTTTTTCCCATGATTAAATAATCGAATTCTACACCTCACAACAATTATTCTTGAGTCTTTCGTTGCTTCACAATTCACATTTAACGATTACCTTCATTCCGTAATGAGTTGATACTTGATACCAACCTCTTATGATGTCACACTATCAAGGATATGTTTTTTTTTTATATAAAAAAATCTATCAACGGTAAAATAAAACACCAAAAAAATGGTTTAGCTTGGTTTAAAATTAAAATAAAATAAAATAAATAAAAAAAAAGGTTTAGCTAAAGATTGTTTCTATTAAATTCTATCAGCAGTATAAAACGCCAAAATGTGAATGATTTTAGTTGCAATTAAATAAACGTATGGTGGCTTCTGTTATAACGGATGTGAAAAAAAAAACAAATAAATAATGCAAAACAAATAAATACTGTAATACATATTGTGGTTCACCAAAAATGTGTTAGCAGATTGACAACATTGTTGGCAAGGTACCTTAAAATTAAAAGGTCGGGTGGACATTCTACAACATTAAATATTAATTTTTTAATATTTACTTACAATCGGGAAGTGACTGGAATCTCAAAGCGTGGTTGTGCAGGCGGATGCATGATCCGCTCCAAAACTACAAAAAGGCGAAATGTACATGTAGGTGTATTCTAATGTACATGGGCATATAAAAGAACATAGTGTTCATTTATAATGTACATGGACATATATATAAAAGAACATAATGTTCATTTATAATGTATACGAGATTTTTGTGCAACAATTTTGTATATTTTTTTTTTTGAAAGAAATTTTGTATATATCCAAGATAAATAGTAATGTAATTCTTTTTTTTACCATACATTAATTACAAATCATTTCAGTTTTTTTTTTTTTTTTTTTTTTTTTTTTTAACCAAAAGTTCACTTTCTCTCTCCAAACAAAACTTCAAACCCATTTAAATTCCTCAAACCTCAAGCAAAATTTCAAGGAATTCGAAATTTTGAGTCCAAAATTGTTCAAGATGACAGATTATAACGAAAGGTAAGACCAGATTTGACATTCATGCTTGTTTATTTTGAGTTTGAGTATTTGTTTTTTATAAATTTGGTTGAAAATTGTAGTTTTTGGTTTTATTGGGAATTAATTTGCGATTTATGTGGTTTTGTTGTTGCAATGAGAAATAAAATGAAGTTCTTGACGAAGATCGATCAATTAATACATTTTGAAAGAAGAAAGCAAGCAAATAGACAAAATCAGAATAAGTTGTAGATCCAAATAATACAATGTACATTAAAATACAATAAAATGTTCTTTTTCACACTTGCATGATCCAAATAATACAATGTACATTAAACATATAAGCAACATTATAACATATATGTTCATTAGAATATAATACAATGTACATTATAATACTCCCTTTAAAAAAAATGTACATTATAATACAGTAAAATGTTCTTTTTCATATACTTACATGATCATCTATACCAAATGTACATTTACTATATGAATAATGTTCTTTAATATAATCATATTCTTTATTAATATTACAGATATTCTTTAGATTTACCAAAAAAAAAAACATATGAAACGGGATGTTCTTTATAAAATAGCTATATGTTCTTTACAAAACAGTTATATGTTCAATACAAAACACCTTAATGTTCATTCCGCCTTTTTTAAAAAAAGCGTGGAAAAAATTTCACCTGAATCTAACCACCCAGAACTGATGCCCGAACTCGGATTAGCCCAAAGGGTGAATCGAGTGGAACACCAAAAAAATCAAACATATATTTCACAAACAAGTACGCACCGTGTGCATAAAAGACTATAAATATCAGCGTGCTTTTTTAAAAATTATTATTTTCAGGAAATAGTATAATTTATTGTAGGTGGTTAAATAAAACAATAGTTGCAGTTTGTTTGGTATCGCTGTTGGTTTTTGTTTTTTTACAATCATGTGATATATGTTATTTATAATAAGGAAAAAATTAGAAAATAACACCACAAAAAAGCCCAAAATTTGATTTTAACACCACAATAAAAAAATGCCTTTTATTATAACACCACAAAAAAACTCAAAATTTTGATTTCACCACCTCGTAACGGATATTTGGATGGAATCCGTTAATGGGGTCATAATAGACACGTATCAAATGCATATTGGTTTTAAGAACCTAAACCCAGCTAGCCCCACCACCGGTGGCACCACCTTCCCCAGCCGCGCCGACAACCTAACCTAAGCCGTCGCCACCCCCTGCCCCCATAAAAATCGGCGAAACCCTCCCTTTTCGTCTTCCCCCTCCCCAAAAACCCCCCAACCCTGCCTAACCACCACAAATCACCACCTACCCACCGCAACATCAACCCTGAAAAACCACCCTTCTTTACCTTTCATCCTCAAAACTGCCGAAATCGACCATTACAGCCCTCGATTGGTCGATTTTGACCGCCACTTTCGCGAAAATGGGGAAATGGGTGTGGATTTTGCGGCGCTTTGAGAAATGGTGGTGGATTTCGCGGCGGTTAGGTATGGGTTTGGCGGTAGTTTAAAGGGCCTGGGGTGGATTTTAGGGAGGGGGAAGGGGGGAAGAGGTGGAGCGCGCGGTTGAAGGGGTTGTTTTCGATGGTGTGGGGGCAGGGGATGCCGGCGGCAGTCGTGGCTGGGGCTGGTGCAAGGTGGTGGGTTGGCTGGGTTAGGGGTTGGGTTTTTTTTTTTTTTTTTTAATTAATTTATTTAAACCTCTAGTTACTTGTTACGTGTCTTTTAGGGCCTCATTAACGGATTTCATCCAAAAAAACCGTTAAGTGATTGTGAAATCAATTTTTTGGAATTTTTTTTGTGGTGTATTAATAATAAAGTTTTTTTTTTTTTTTTTTTTTTTTTTTTTTTTTTTTTGGTGTTATAATCAAAATTTGAGTTTTTTTGTGGTGTTATTTTCTAATTTTTCCTTATAATAAAACAAAAATTAGTCAAACTTACTAAAATCATGATAATCATCAATAGCTATATAGACATCATTTTTCAGGTGTGTCATTATTTTTTTTTTTAATAAACCTCAATTAAAGAAACAAATCTTATTTGCAAAAATAATTCCCTAATCTTATGCAATATAATTAAAGAAACATAATTTTGCTCATTTTCTACATTATTTAATGTCTAATATATCTTTCATAATCCTTTATTTTGCTCAAAAGTTGTCAATTATATTTGTGGATTTTTTTTTTTTTTTTGTTTATAATAACTAATTAGAATGATAGTTTAATATTTTATTGAAGATTTCCGTGAATAAAAACAACTTTTTCTAATTTATTTATTTTGGTTTTTCTAATAAAAACGATCCAAACAGGCCAAAATGAGAATAAATTCTCACCCTCGATTCCCTGATGATACGTATTTAGATCTGACTATTGACATTTTAATATTTTATGCGTGCAATTATTTTCCTCTAGTTTTTTTTTTTTTTTTTTTTTTTGCTGTTGTTTTGTTTAGGCCCTTTGTTGCTCTCCGCTTCGCTTTTATGCTGCACCTCCTGACCTCCCTTTCTATCTCTCCAGTCTGCATTGAAGCGTATTTCGAGTTCTCCATTGAAGCACCTTCTAAGCTTACTCTCCTCCATTGAAGCAGCTCCCGAGGTAAGATTGCTTTCTTTGTTAAAATTAATCAATCGAATATCAATTTCACAATCTAGGGTTTTATTGCTGATTTAATTGTCCGTTAATTTAGGGTTCTTCTAAGGTGGATTATTGAACTATTATTCATCATATTTATAATTAATGAAGTTGTGAATGATGTTAACGAGTGATTTTATTGATATTCTTAAACAAGAAGAATTTTATGTGATATTTAGAGCTTAGTGAGTCAAATTTGGTTGTTTTTGTTGCAAGATTTTGATTATAATCCTTCAATGTTATGATGGAAGTGTAAAATTGACCCTTTTCTCCTTTGGCCGATGGCGGCTGTCCCTTCTGCCCTGGTTCTTGGACGGGCCTGGTTTAATTATTACCAGCTAATCTAAATTGGGTGAACTGAAGCTAAATTTTTTGTGCAATTTGTTGTCTTTCTTGTAAGCTTACATGTTTTTGCAAATGTTCTGCTTGTTTCAGGAATGGGAACTTGCTGAAAACATTTCTTGGGTATTTAATTTGCCGCGGTAGTTCATTTGGAAAAGGCAATTGATTTATATAAATAAGTAATCCATATGGGGGATATACAATTATCTGGAAAGCCAATTGATTCTCTCTTGGAGAAGGTCCTGTGTATGAACATTCTTTCTTCGGATTATTTCCGTGACCTTTATCGTTTGAAGACATACCATGAGGTGATCGATGAGATATACAATCAAGTTGATCATGTGGAGCCATGGATGACTGGAAACTGCCGGGGACCTTCTACGGCATTTTGTCTCTTGTACAAGTTTTTTACCATGAAGCTAACTGCCAAGCAAATGCATGGGCTATTGAAGCATCCAGATTCTCCTTACATTAGAGCTGTGAGTATTTTGCTTCTTCTGACGCTATTCAGAATCTATGCTTTGTGCTATTAGTTGTTTATTGCAGTTTTATTTTTTCAAAATTTCAATTTGGAAATTGGATCTTAGATTGTGAAGCCAGGAAAATTAGATTTCATTATTTGCAGGAATATTGTATTTATGCTAATGTGTAAAGTGCCTGTTCAAAGGTACTAAGGTGATTAGGGAGCCCACTTCCTTTTCTTACTCAAGCCTCAAGGATGAAAAGTATACTCATTTACTCCTCTGTTCTGTTTAGTTTTTTCCATCCCCAGTTTTTATTCTGTTTAAAGTTCTATTGTGTGGGTAGATAAATATGCTGCTTAGTATTATTATGCAGGGTAGTAAATAATGTAGATAGAAATTGTGGGGACCTTGCTAACTAAGGGTGCGTTCTTTTCACCTAAATTTCACTTTTTTGAACTTAAATGAACTTACTTGAACTTATCCGAACTTACTTGAATTTGTCAAAACTTGAACATGTTATACCTAATTAGAACTTATTCAATCAATCAATCAAAGCCTTAATCCCATAAGTAGGGTCGGCTAACATGAACCAAATTTGATTATTTTGTGTCGACATCGACATAAATCTTTTTCCTCCATCCTTTACGATCTAATGCTTCATCCTCATGCAAATCCCTATATTTCATATCCTTCTTAACTCCTTCCAACCAAGTCATTTTCGGTCTCCCTTTCCCTCGTTTAACCCCTCTATGGTCCCACTCTTCCACTCTTCAAATAGGTGCACCCTCATGTCTCCGTCTTACATGCCTTAACCAATGTAGGCGATTTTCCCTTAGTTTATATGCAATGCCTGCCACACCTACTTTCTTGTGAATAACCTCATTTCTGATTCTTATCTCTTAGAGTGTTCCCAAACATCCTCCATAATTAGAACTTTGATAGCCTTTATTAATCATTATAAAAACTAACTTGACCTCATTTTTTATGACCTCATTAGCACTTAACCGAACTCATTAGCCCTTCTTTGAAAAAATTAACCTTAACTGAACTAGGTCTAAAATGGAAATGAGACAATCTTTTGGGACATCCCAACTAGGAAAATGAGGCAATTGTTGTGGGACAAAAGGAGTACTATCATCTGCACTCTATAGCATGGAAAGCATGCTCAACTACTGTTATCTGCGCTCTAGATGTCTCTGCCTTCATGTAGTTTGGTGAAGGGCTGAGATTAAATTGAGACGATGTATTTGCTAAGACCTATTAAAGATTTTCTTATTTATAACTCCTAGTTAGTAGAACTGTAGGAAGTGTAGTTCTTCTAACTTGAAAATTGAGGATTTAACTATCATAGAAAACTCAAGGAATGTTACTCATATCTTGTTTTTTACTTCTATGCTCTGGCAATTAGTTTTTGACGTTGATTTGGGCATCCCCATTTGTTAGTTTCTGATCATGGTATTTTGCATCTACCTTCAAGATGTCATTGTCTGATATACTGTGATTTATGGTTAATTTTGTCTTACAGGTTGGATTCTTATACCTTAGGTATGCAGCAGACCCAAAAACATTGTGGACCTGGTTTGAACCATATATTCAAGATGATGAGGTAATCATCTTCTGACCTTGTTTCAGTGTCTTTTCTCTCTCTCTCTCTCTCTCTCTCTCTCTCTCTCTCTCTCTTTTTTTTATAATTCTTGAGTATATGGCTAATAACTTCTCTTTTGAGGCACTTTTGACTTCATGCGCTAGACTATAGCAGCTACGATCTATATATATACTAAGAAAATGCTTGATTTCTATATTTATGTTGTCTAGTCCATAAAATTTCTTAATTTCTTTATTTGATAAAAATCTTGAAATAACATTTTCTTTTATAACTAGAAGTTGCTTTGACAGGCATTGCTCACCTCCTACAATTTGTAGGGTTAGTCACTACTGACTTTGATTGGAAATCTGATCATCTAGCACTTAACAACCAAAGAAGTGGAGTTATTTTGTGGTTTTTTAATGCTATTGTGAAAAAAAGCAAAACCATTTTGTTATTTGGGGGGGTCTTAATTTCCCTCAATTATAGTCTCCTGTAGTTTCATGATATTCTTCTCGTATACTATGAGAGAACTTAGCTTGGGTGAGGTCCACTTTTCCCTCTTTTGGGAGGAGGAAGGGTTGTGGATTATGATACTTCGATTATTCATTTTGTCTTTCATATCCATGTTGGACACGACACTCTGACAAGGGTGTGAAATCCTTACCCAATACTTCATTGCTTACCCATATACTTCAATTTTTTTGAATCATGAAATTGTAGAAGAAAATGAGAGAGAGAAGGTAGCATAGGAAGAGTGTGGGTTTAGCGGGTTAAGTGCTCACAGATGGGTTTGAGATAAGTTTTCAACAGGAATTAACAGTCAAGCTAAGGTATCTGCACGTTAGAGTTTATGCAAAAAAACTTCTAAAAACAGGCTAATGTTCCAGTAATGCAGTGTACCTGTACCTGTGTCCAATTTTAGGACAATGTCCCCGCACCCATCCATTAGACAATGTCCTTGTGTCTGAAATTCCCAGCCTTGAAATGTGTGACACTTGTTTATTTACCCACACACGTCACTCATACTCTTGTTCGAGTAACAAAGGTTTTGGGCATTTACCATAATGAGCCATGCCATGCAATTTTGACACCTTAATCCTTCACTGCCAACTTGCTCAAAATGGAGTAAATGAGTAATACAACAAAGTTCCTTGAGGGGCCTAGCCACACCACAAATCACTCTTAAGTCTTGTTACATTGATTGAGTGATTTTAGTGCTTGGTGAATTATTATTTCTCCCTGGATCATTTTACTTTGGGTTTTGTATTGGATTGATATTAGTTATGGTTATGGAATCTTATGGTTCTTCATGATGAAGTGTTAATTTTTCATTGTGCCATGGAGGATGCTTCGGTTGTTAGGCAATGTCATGTGGTTTTGGATGATTTTGGTCTTGTTTTGGTTCTCGTCTTGTGTTCATCGTCCTTAGAAGTGCCAATAGTTGTTGTTGAGCTTTAGGTCTGGTTTTTTTTTACTTGTTCAGTATAAATTATGAAGGCTTTAGGTTCATAGTATTGCTATGAACCTCTTCTCTTGGTGTTGTGATTTGTTTTCTTGTAAATTTAAAAGTTTCCACAACTTTAGTGCAGTGGCCCAATGTTTACACAATTGCAAAGAGGTTGATTTTAACAAAAGATTGATGAATTAAAGGAATACGGTGACCTGGGGATGCAATTATAAGGTTTTGGCAGCTATCAGTCGTAATGTTAGCCTTGTCCTTTGTTTCATCCCTCTCCTATTTTAATCGACTAACACCTTCATCTTCAAAATCTCTCATCTTTATGCGAATTTTCCAATACCATTAAGTGTCTTGAGCTCATAATGCTGTATTCTCTATCACTTTTGGCTCACAACCACACTATAGGTAAATAGTTGGTAACTATAGGAGTACTAGCCAATATTGTAATACATTTTTGTATTTGATGTCGTTTTGTTTCAAGTGTTCATCTATGGTAGCCATATACTTTGTAAGAAGAAGTTCAAAATCCCTGCATAGGGGCCATCACTTTAGGTAGCAGGCTAGCAGCTGTCATTTGGTACAATATTTGGGGCCCTCACCGTTAATGAGTAGTTTACTTTTTAAAGGAAAATTTTAATCTGACTATCATATATGTTTGACCACGAGATTTGCATGAAATTGGTCATTATAATTTAAAGTTGTCCAGTGCCATGAATGACAAAAAGACAGTAAATGAGTTTGCACTCTGTTTTAAGTCTAAATGCTTCTATCAACTTCACAGCCTTTTTCTTGAAGGTGAATAGAAACATTTATTTGGTACTGATTTTATTTCAAGATTTGACAGTTGCAGTTTCATCAACAGTGAAGTGGTTGGGTGCATTCATCCCAAGAATGATAAGGTTTTGCCATGTGCTCAAATATACACACCTCCCTCTTCCATCCTGTGTGTTTCCTTATATGTATTGTGTCTGCTTCTTGGTTACGTTAAACAAGAGGAGCGGAGATCTTAGAGATCTCATTTTTTTTTTTTTTTTCATTTTTGCTGCCTTTATCACCCTCTGCTCCCTAGCTCTTTCCTTTTAATCAAGCTTTGAATCAGTTTGGTTCTTTTGCAGGAATTTTCGCCAGGTTCTAGTGGAAAGATGACCACTATGGGTGTGTATGTGCGGGACTTACTTCTTGGACAGGTAATGAACTTGAGTGTCATTTCATTCATTTGTGCATAACCACCATTTTAAGTAACAAGGTGGAGGTTTCCTTCTTGCTATGCTTTGAGAGACCACATACTTCCCTTAGATGTGCACGTAGATAATGCCTTGTTAGCTTTAGTCCATGTTTATATTAGGAATGCATTGTTTGGAGTAATTCTTCAGAGCCTAAGCTATCTAGCGATGTGCCAGGGCTCCTCTGTATGTATACCTCTGCAGTTTGTCCTTTTGTTTACTTTTGCCGGGTTTTTTTTTTCCCTATAAAAAGTGTATATAACCTGCACTAGATGTTTGGATGATTTTTTGTTATTTGTTTATTACTTCTGTGTATTGGTGATGTAAACTTTTCTTTTGATGCATGAACCATAAATTATGCTCTCGATCCTCCTTCCTTAGCATCACTTTGTTCTAAAAAAAATGATTGTCAACGTTCATTTACTTATCTAGTACCACCATTTTACTTTTCAATCATATGCAAATGAATATTTGGGTTTTGTAGAAGCTGACCCATTTAAAGTTGTAATGTCTTAATTTTATTTTTATTTTGTTTTAATTATGTCAATTCAAGTCTTTTTTTTTAAACAAATTGATTTTACTCTTTACTGCTTACTGAAATGATTTTTAAAGAAATTTTTCTCTGTGCCAGGATACTTCTGACACATCCCTCATAAAATCAAGGTGTGAAAGGTTTGCTAGGACTGATTACACGTTGCTTATTTTAAAGATTGACGCAAATTGCTGAAAATAATTATAATGAACATCAAACATTAATTTTGTGGTTCATAGTATGAGTAATGTGTTCGATTTCCTCTTTTGGACTATAAAGACATTACTAAGAGACTTGCTGATAAAAAGGGGAAAAATGCAAGAGGACATTAATGAGAGCCTCATTAGAAGAGCACATGATACAGAGGGAGGGGGATGTTATTAATTACTGAACTTGATAATGTAACAAATGAGGCAGCCAAAGAGACTAGGTGGAAGGAGTTGGTGAAAATGTGGAGGAAGATGAAGGGAGTTAATCACTTGTTTCTACTTTAAACAGAGGTGAATGAGTGAAGGCTTGTTTAAATTGCAGTTGCAAGGGGAATTATCTATAATCAAATGTCTTGCTGGTAGTTGGGCATTCTTTCAGAGAGTTCATCCTGATGTTCATACCAGATTCACTGTCAAGTCCGTATGACACTCCATGGATTATCCGCTTTTTTATTTTGGCATGTTTCAAATCGATTGCTCTAATCATTAGTCTTCTGTATGTACCTAATGCATCTTTTTTACTAAAGTGATTCTAATTGGCTCTTTTCCATAAAATAGCTGTGAAAAGTCAATTGGGACATTTTGTGAAATGGAAGGTTTGTGAAAGAGGGGCGAATTTTTAATTAAGGACTAGGCTGACTGTTAGTTGGTATCTTTGTTACTATTCTTATTTGTCATTTTTGTGGCTATTTCTTTAAGCTATGCTGAAGCTTCAACTAATGTCGGATGTGCATATTCTGATAATGATGCATAGTTTGTCAAAGATTGATGACTTGGTGTTTGTGTCAAGTTGAAGATATTTCTGTATTTGTATTTTAATAGCCACTTAATGGTTGAAATTAGTTTTTCATCTTAATTAAGAGTTAAGACAACCTGATCTAGTCGACAGCAGTGGTATTTGGTGAATGAGTTGTAACTTGTAAGTTATGTAAACCCCCCCCCCCCCCCCCCCAAACCCCCCGCGCGCGCGCAGCTATTTTGAATTCACACTTCAGTACAATGATGATGATAAATAGGCGAATGTCTGATTTATTTGTTTGATCTTGCTGCTCATCTGCTTCTCTCTAATTCTAGAGGATGTAATTTGCTAGATTCTAATGGCCTTAGGTACTTGATTCATGTGAACTAAAAACAGAAAAAATGCCATTGCCAGAAGGGGATAGATAGTCAGTTTCCATTGAGAAGTTGATGATACAGTGATACATTACAGTATGTCTACATGCTTTAGTTCAGTGGGTATTTCTCTATAATCTGACTATGGAACTGAACTCAATTTCTGCTTGTTATTGCAGTATTACTTTGACACCCTTTTCCCTCGTATACCTGTAACTGTAGTGCGGCAAGTTGTCTCCCACCTTGAAAAGATGAAGCTCCCGACAAAGTCATCAGGTTCAATTGGAGAGAATAGTCGGCTTGGATCTGAGGATACTGCACGTCGCCCTCCTTCTGTTAAGGCAGCTCTTTCTGTTTCTTTTGGACAACGTGCTCCACATCGGGCATCAACTCGAGACTCTTCTCCTGTTCGCCGTGCTGTACCCCCACCTCCTTATGATCGGGGTGGTAGCGATGATCCTCGGAGGTCTCCTAGCAGGCATCGTAGTCAGAGTCGTGATTTGTCTGACAGAGAGTATTTTGACAGGGATGTGGGGAAAGGGAGGAGCCGTGATCAGGATCGAGATCGCTACCGGGATAGAGACTTCCGGGACCGCGATAGGGACAGAGAAAGAAGCCATGATAGAGAAAGAGATTATGACCGAGAGAGAGACCGCAGGCGTGATTATGATAGAAGCAAGTATTCTGAAAGAGAGGGCAGCAGAAGGGATAGAGACGATTATGATGATTACCACTCTCGGAGGAGCAGGAGTAGAAGTCGAAGCAAAAGCCGGAGGTCTCCATCTCCTGTCCGTACAGAGCGTTTTGATCATTATTCAAGCACTAATGATAAAAGCAAAGAAAAAGAGAGAATGTCAGCATCAAGCAATCTGGCCAAGCTCAAGGACCTATATGGTGACTTAGGTAACCAGAAAGGTGATGCAAGCATGGAAAGAGGGTACACCAAGGATAGTGGTGCTGAAGAGGTTATTAGATTAGGGGGTGCTCGTTGGAAGTGATGCGCATGTTTCTGTGCCAGTTCAGTTGAGAAACTATGTCACACTCTTTGTTAGACATGATTTGTCCCATTTTAGGACCGGTAGGACCATAAACAGAGATCTTTCTATGTTCCAACAATTGTGATGCAATTTACTGTTGTATATTAGATGTTCACATAAGATTTCATTAATTTATGCTTCATGGGTTTTTATAAAATTGCGGTGGTGTTAGGCCTGTTGCCGAACAACAAAGTAAGTTGTGTAGTGGATATCAGAAACACCGTCAGCATTGCAGTATTCAAGTTCCCGAGTCCTTACATTGAGTACCATGGTTAATGGTATAAGTGACTAAAATCTGTGTCAACCAATGTCTCAATCGTTTGGACCTAATAAATACAAGCTTATGATTTGTGAGCATCATCATATGTTTTCATCTGCATATGGACTATCAATGAAAGTTATCCTATTCTAGTGCTCTATCATATGCAGCTGAGAATGAGATTTCTCTTCTAATTTTAGTTCATAAAATTGTTGACTACTTAGCAATTATGTTCACTCTTTTGATAATGCCACCATTTCTATTTTAGATCGTTAAAATAGGGTAAATACAAATTAATTTCTGAGATGCACAAAATTTGTTTATCACACGATAATTTTGTAAATAAATCAACAACTTTTTCAATAAAAGTGGGTTCCACAGTGATGATAACTGAATAAAGTTGACTTATTTATCAAAATATCATGTGATAAACAAATTTTGTTTATCCCAGATATTAACGGGGGCTTCCTCGTTAAAATATGAGAAGCCTTGTCAAAAGAAAAGCAAATTAAACCTACTTTTGTCATATACTTCCTCTGTTTCTATTTAGTTGACTCGTTTGATTTAGGCACGTATATTAAGGAGAGGGGAGAGAGTGAGAGAGAATGAAAAAACAAGTGGGGTACCTTGTAAATGCAAGGTAAAATATTTACCCCAAAAGAAAATGTGTCAACTAAAAAAAAACTTTCTAAAAAGAAATACATGTCAACTAAAAAGAAACGGAGGTAGTAGTAAATTAAGTTCTCTTATTTAACATAGCCGTTCCTTTCATAATAAGGAAAGAAATGGCAAAATATAGATATTCAATATGAATATATATGATAAGAGATAGGATTTAAGAACTTCCTAAGATTTGTTGCAAGACTTGCAACTAGCTTTATGCCTTAATAAAAATTATGCAGACCTTGACCAACAAATTAAGAATCATACCCAAATTTGTAACTTAAATCCACTCATTATATGCAATGCGTTTCAAAGAAAAATATCAACATCGTTGTGAAATGATTATTCGTTGAATTTTATGTCTTTTTAATGCTTAAATTCTTTCAATTATCATGCCGATGATTATTTATCCAATCAATATCCTACATGTTTTTCATAATCGGTTTATTATCTACTGTAATAAATAGTGATAATATTAATAATTTTCACAAAAAAATACGGAGTAATAATGTAATATTAATAATTTAGTTGAGATCATCTGATCATGTGGTATGTTTTTACTTTTTAGTTGCTATTGAATAATATCATGGTAGCTATTTTAATTTTAACTCTGTATTTTCAGATTTATTAAGTTTCCAATGTCCAATCCAGAAAATACATTAAAATACTGAAACATGCTTTCTTATAATGCTACGTAAATGCCTCAATTTGACACTTGTACTTTTTTTTTTTTGAAAGGATTTGACGGTTCTACTTTCATATACACCAATTTGACCAAATTTTGTTATTTTTTGGATCCCTGTTTTCCTATTTTGGAGTGACAAAATATTGTTCCTTTTTCTATTTTTGGATAACATACAAAGATCATTATAACCCCACTTTTTTTTTTTATTTTTTATACTTTATTCATTCTATTTCCTACATTATCCTTAAATTTTGCACATGTCTTATATTTTTTTCCACTTTCTCTCTCTATTGTCTATAATTGTACTTTTTACTTTTATTAATATACTTCATTCACTTTCTTCTCCTACTTTTTAAATACCGTGAAAAAATACAAACATGAACTATATTATGGGACGGAGGGAGTATAATATCAAATATTGTCAAGTAAAATATTTACATAATTTCTAAATATAAATTTTTATTAATAATTAAAAATTGGTAAAAATAATCTCAAGTTTCACGTATTTACTGTAAATAATCCCAACTTTGGATTATTTTTAAATAATCCCTACTTTGAGGGATGAATCTATAAATTACCATAGAATGCCCTGCTGAGATGATAATAGGATGGGCATTGTTTCGAGGTATTTTTGAAATCCCTCGGGATATTAGTCGCGCTCTGCCGGCAAGTAGACTTGGACACCTGCAAAACAACGGAGCTCCAGTTTATCGGAGATCCGCCTCCGACGATCTAGTAAGTAATCGAAAAACGGAATAAACTAGAGAGAGAAAGTAGAGAGAAGTTGGAGCTTTTAGTGCTCCATTAAATGTCATGTCACAATCCACCCCTCCCATCATAAAATGATTGGGGTATTTATAGGGGTGGGAAATTGTGCCCCTTTAGGGTTGATACCCTAGATTTCTGTGCCCTGATTGACTGCGCAATTAGCTGACCACACATGTTAGATGGGGGCGTCGTTTTTGCAGCATTCTTGAGATTTGGGCCTCCTAAGGTGAGGAGACCCTTTTACTCTTTTTCAGGTGCTCTCTTAAAGCTGACAAGCGTCACCTTCCTATAGGGACACGTGTCACCCTTTGATTGGGCCACGTGTCGCTATGGGATTGGATCGCGTGTTGGGATGTATTTTTACCCTAAACATTTGCCCCTCAGAGGGGGGGACTCGTACACCACAGGCCGCCTTCTCTAGTTCTCTACTCATCCTGATGCGTCCGAGTATACAGAGATAGAGCATTTTTTTTAGTAGGCGGATGAGATCGTCGCTTATTTAGGGGATGACGTCATAAGGCTAATTGCCTTGCTCTGTCTGCCTAAAACTCCTCCAAGGGACGTTTGAGTCTGGGAGACAGGCGGACAGAGCATGCCGTCTGGAATTTTGAGGGGAAGCTCGGACGCCCGGATTTCCAGGATAGCGGTTTAAATCCTGCTGACGTGGCCGTCTATTTGGATGTACCGTTAGCTCATTCGTCTCTTTTTCCGTCCAAAATAACAGAATCAGCTTTTAACCTTTTCAAATTCTAGGTTAACTTTTTCAAAAGTAACCGTTTGAATTCTTGGGCGGGAAAGGTGAATTTACCGTTTTGCCCTCATAAATTCTGCCTATAAATAGAAGAGGTTTGACTTCAGTTTGGCACTTTTAGGTTTTGAGAATTCTAGAGAGAAGTTAGAGCTTTTTAGAGAGAGAAAGTGATTTTTCCCTTAATCTTCAGGAGCCTCGCCGTGTGATTGAGTTTTCCGGTCATGTATTTTGAGTTTTCCGGTCAACCTTCAAGACTTCCCACATTTCCCAAAGTTTAATACACGTACAGAGGTAAGTCGTCTGCTCCTTTTACTCCTCTTTTTATTTACCTTAGTTTTTTCTTTTTCGTTTAAAACCTGGCTCAACACTCGGCTTCATCCGTATCTCCTCATGAGGCCGATTGTTCGCCTGGGACTGAGGAGTCTAGAGTGGACGGAGACGAGCTGTCTCCTTCATGAAGTGGGTCCATTTCTAGTGCGTACCGACTCTCACCCACCTATTCTTCTCTATCCCTGCAGTTGCAAATGGCCCGAACGAGGCAAACGTACGACAAACATGCCGCTAGAAACCTGGACGACAGTCTGGTGAACCCAAGGGTCCCTTATGACCCAAACAACATGAACGCCGAGACTGAGTCGACCACCAATATGGCCACGACTAGTGGCACTGAATGTTCTGTGGTCGAAGTGACCCCTTCTTTCGAAAAGCGCCAAAGAGCACAGGGCGTCTCTTCTACTAGGGGGACGTCTGGGCAAACTCCGAAACTAAAGTTCCCCCAATATGCCAACTCGGTCATAGATCCGGCCGAGTTGCTATCTTAGGAGATGCCTCCTAATAGAACTGGCATTGTAATTGCCGAACCGTCCGACTCGCCCCCTCGCAACGCTCTTTCTTTAGGAAATCAGGCGGGCGCAAGTAAAGATAAGAGCAAAGGTCCTTTGGCGCCTGAGGGCGTTATGGTTACTGGAGGCGGCCAGGGCTCCAAGAGCAGGAGCTCGGCTGAGGGCGCTGAAGTGGACAATGTATTCTCCTCTGAGTTTGGGGCCGCCCCTCACCTCAAGGAAGAGGAGGCGGAGAATGAGGCGGCGACAGAGGAACCCGTCGCCAATATTGACAACTTTAAGGACCCGTACGCCTTTACGGTTCGTAGCACGGCCTTGGGCTACCTTCATGATGGGTTGGAGGAGTATAGGGAATTCCTCCAACTATGAGAGGGTTTTAAGCCGAAAGCACCCAAGCGCTCTCTTTCTGTGGCCGCCTGGGAAGAAGAGCAGTCGCGTCGAAGGTCCTTCAGCGTCTATCGCGCTGCCTTTGATGTCGGACTTCGCTTCCCCCTCCATCCCTTCGTTCGCACCGTCCTGGACGAATATAACATTGCTCTCTTCCAGCTGATGCCGAACAACTGGTTGAATATTTTCGGCTACTTGGTGACATGCATCCGGAAGGGCTTCAACCTTGATTTTCCAGTGTTTTGTGAGATGCACTCCATGACTCGCTTGGAGAAACATACGGACGGTTGGTTCATCCTTAGCACCACCAAAGATTATTTGGTGGTGATGGACTACGTGTCAAAATGGCGAGACTGGAAGAACCGATTCTACCGCATCAAGACAAAGGACGTTGACTTTAACTTGCGGATGAATCGGTTTAATGCTAAGTCGATCCAGCTTGGCCGGGGGCAGCATAAACCATACAAAGCACCCATCCACCCTAGCCAGGCGCACCAAATTGACTACTTTGGTGTCAAGAAGGTATAAAGGGGCGGCAAGATGGTGGTCGTGCCAAAGAACTGGATTCCTTTGACCGGCTGGCTTCGGGACCCGGTATTTATGTCGACGTGCAGCCTATACAGGAACATTCCCCAAGGTGGGGCTTTGAAACCTTCATCGTTCGTATGCTAGCTTTTTATCGAAAATTTTTCTAACTCTTTTTCTTCTTCCCTTGTGCAGAAAAAGCCTTCGCCATGCTGGACAAGGAGCAAAAGGGAGAGGTTGACATGTCTGAGCTGGACTTGGCTCGGTACAAGGCTCGACAGAGATTGTACGAGGAAACCAAGGAGGTACGGTCAACTAACTCAAGCTAGTAACCTTTTTTTTTTTTTTTTTTGGCCGTGCTAGTATGTTGAGGGGAGGGATCCTTCCCCTTTTCACTCGGACGCCTATCGTCCGGGTTGGTATGTTGGGAAGGGACTTCTTCCTATTTTTGCACGGACGCTGATTCATTTTCTCATGACTTATTTCATACTAACTTTTTTCTTGTCTCTTTCAGTTGGCCACTTCTACTCCCCGGGTAAAACGAAAGCAGTCGGCCACTGCTACCAAGGACGACCAGACGTCCAAGACCAGGAAGATGGGTGCATCAAAGACCTCTTTCGACCCGACGGTCAAGACAAAGTTGCGGATTACACTTAAGTAGTCCAAAGGAGAGCCACCCCGGCTGTCACCAAGCGGGGACTCCAAGTCCATGGACCCGGTAACTGATTTGGTCCATGATGAGTCCGTGAAGTGGACGATGGGGATAAGTCGTCCCCGGCAAAACCGACCAGCCCCGTCTCGACTCTGCATATCGAGAGAGTTGGAAAATCTGATTGGCAGGCGGCTGCCAGTCAGTCGGCTGAGGAGAAACCCAGCCGCATCAACGAGGGAGGTGACGAGCCGCTGCCACCCCCTCCATTTGTATTTCCTTCTCCTCCAAGATTCTTAGATAGTAAGTCAAAGTTGTGTTGTATTGCAACTATTCTTGTTTTTTTTATTAGCCCATTTTGCTCAACCTAACACCATTCTTGGCCGCGTGTAGATATTGCAGAGGAGATGAACATGAAGCTGCCTGGCCAGTCACTTACTGGCGCTGATCGAAAGACCATGAGAGAAGCTATGGTCCGGGCTGTTCCCCAGGCGCAACGTGATAAGTTGAGGGGAATAAATGAGGGCTTCCTCGACCCAATGATTAACTGCAGCGCCGAGGTAACCATTAGTAGTTTTTGTCGATTTGAATTTTACACTTGGGATATTTTTCACAATTTTGCTCTTACTAACTCATCATTGTCCGCCTGTAGCTCTTTCTCAGGCTTAACGCCTTCTTGGAACGGAAGGATAAGGAGAAGAAGACTGAGAGAAGGCCAGGAGCTGCTGCGGCAGGTTGAAGACGCCAACACTGGAAACCTTTCCCTCCAGCGCATCCACTTCGAGAAGGCCATGCAGGCGCTCACAGACAAGGCGTCGCGGCAGACCGAGGACCTTGTCAAGTTGGGTAAGGCTCTTGAAAGGGAGGCCCTTCAGCGAGAAAAGGATGAGGCGGTCTTGAACGTCCAACAATGGAAGGAGGGCTTTGAGACCTCCGAGAAGTTGAAGGAGGAGCTATCCTAAGCCCAACAGGCCCTCAAAACGGCCTTGGACCAGACAGACTCCCTCCGCATTGAGCATGATGCCGAGGAGAGGATGAAAAGCAATTTCTTTGAGGCCTTCAAGTTGATGGTCGATGAAGGGGAGGCCGCCTACTACCTGGAGCGCTTCACCAAGTGCCTCATCTATATCTGCCTCAGGGAGGAGGCAAAGAAAGCGGGACAACCCCTTCCCGAGTTCGTTGTCACTTTGCCCGAATCCGGGGAAGATGAGGAAGACGATGAAATGGAGGAGGAGGAGAAGGTGGAACCAACTGGTGAGACGGTGCCAGCTGAGGAGCCGTCTTCCACTGCCGCGGTCGTTGATGGGGAGCCGACCTTGGAGGAGCCTGCTAATGAAGAGAAACCGGATGAATAGAACTTAGGTCCTCCAATCAGCAGTTATTAAGCTTCAGTCTTCTGTTTTCTATACTTAGTTTTTTTTTTTATAGTTTTTTGTTGAATTTTATTTACCGCTTGTTTTGAGCGGTTGTGTAAAATATTTTGCCGCCTTCTGAGCGGTTTTAATTTATTTTGAATTTGCCGCCTTCTGAGCGGTTTCTATGAATTTCCATACTTAGCAAATTTTGCGCATTTTGTTATGCTTTTTATTGCTTTTGTACGAACACTGGGGGTATGCCCCTTTATTCGGTGTTCGCCTAGTCCATATCCTAAGTGGTATGATTAACTTAGTTGTTTTTATACCTAGAAAGGTATGACGACTAGTAAGTTAATCAAAGCATAGTAATGATTGCCCTTGGACTAGGTGAATCGCCGAATCAACACTATGTATACGGCCGCTTGGCTGTCTTTATATGAGTCGTTCGTTGAAACTATCGCTCGAACATATTCAGGAAATTTCAAGTAATATTTCAACTTAAAAATTTCTAAGTTTTGGCTGGGCTAGAATGCCTAGGTATGCCCTTGCCCCTTCTTTGGGAGTGCCTTAGGCAAATTTGGGCTTCTTGGTGCCTAGTCGTCCTACCTGGTTGAGGTCGAACGCTTCCTTTGAAATTTCAGTCTATGGCCGAATTAATTAACTTAAGGATGCCCTTGCTAAACAATTGCACGGCCGCTTAGTCGCACCCTTTGCGGTCGAGCTTCTGAATCGCAAGTAACTTTGTTATCGTTTTTATTCGGACTTTTGTTTAGTCTCTATTGCGGCCGAGCTTCTATGTTGCAAGTAGCATCGTTATTACTTTCACTCGGCATTTCTGCTAAATAATAATTAGACATAAACAAATAAGATAACAATGCTTGACTTTCTCATTAATTTGTCAAAATTACATTGTTGGGGCCGTACGGCTTTAATTACATTGCTTGGTCATCTAGACCTAACTGTATATACAGATTTTTGGCTAAATAAAAGAAAACTTTAAACATAGTATTTCTTCAATTTGTCCGTGTTCCAAGTACGGGAAATAGGACGGCCGTCTAAGGCTTCAAGACGATAGGTGCCATCTTGGACCTCTTCTCTAATTCGGTAGGGCCCCTCTCAGTTTGGGGTTAACATTATATCCTCATTGGCTCGGTCCACCGCTTCCATTTTTCTTAAAACCAAGTCATCCATTTTTAGCGGCCGCTTAGACACTCGGCGATTGTAAGCTCTCGTCATTCTAAGACGATAAATTTCATATCTAAGCGCCGCGTTGCCCTTTGCCTCTAGTAGGAAATCCAGGGGGGTCTTCATAGCTTCCCAATTGGCATTCTCATCATATAACATTACTCGAAGAGTAAGCTCGTACATTTCAATTGGGAGCACTGCTTTAGCACCATAGACCAGGAAAAATGGGGTTTCTCCCGTTGAACTTTTCGCAGTTGTACGTATGGACCATAAGACATTGACCAATTTGTCTGCCCATAGGCCGCCCGCTTTTTCAAGCTTGCCCTTGATGCCATTGGAAATCAGCTTGTTGTAGGCCTCAACTTGGCCGTTGGCCTACGGACGTCCAACCGAGGCAAAATAATGAGTGATGCCCTGGTCACTTAGCAAATTTTTGTGTTGGGGCGTTTCAAATTGGGGTCCATTATCGAACACCATTGACTTTGGCACACCATAGCGAGTGATTATACTTTTCCAGATAACGGCAGACACATCCGTCGACTTGATTCCTCGGACGACCTCAACTTCAACCCATTTGGTGAAGTAGTCTGTTGCTACTAACACATACCGCCTTTGTCCGGACGCGGGAGTATACGGCCCCAAGATGTCCATGCCCCATTTGGAAAAGGGGGGTGGACTACTTATGGCCGACAAGCTATTTGCAGGTTGGTGAATAAGGGTGGCGAACCTCTGGCACTTGTCACATTTTTTCACCATTTTCAAGACGTCCGAATTCATGCTCAGCCAGTAATACCCCGGATGTGTAGCCTTTTCCGCTAAGGCCCATTCGCCTATATGGGATCCACAATGCTCTCGGTGGAGGTCGTCCAACACATCATGCCCTCGTTCCGAGGTGATACATTTCAAGTATGGTTTCACAAAAGCTTTCTTGAATAATTCTCCTCTCTTCATTTCGAACTAGGCTACTCTCTTCTCAATCAGCCATCCCTCTTTTGGATCGGTCGGAAGTGTCCCATCCCTTAAGTAGGAGACGATTGCATCCATCCAAGTAGAACTTATATCAATGATTTGCACGGGCTCGGCATCAATACTCCTCCTTTCCTTAACTTTCCAAAACACTGATCTGGGAGTATCACATGATGCCGAGGATGCTAGCTTAGATAGGGCGTCCGCTTAATGATTTTCTGAACGAGGGACTTGTTGCAGCGTGAAATGCTCCAGGCCCTCGGCCTAATCTTTTACCATCTGCAGATACTTCATCATGGCCGACTCTCTGGCCTCATAACCACCATTCACTTGGCTGACTATCGGCTGAGAGTCCGAACTTACATCAATTTTTATTGCCCTGGCTGGCCTTAAAATGCCGCCTTACACATTCTAAGGCCGGCCAGTAAGGCTTCGTATTCGGCCTAGTTATTGGAGGCTTGGAATTGAAATCTCATTGCATACACAAACTTATCTAGCTCATGAGATTGACAAATGATACCAGCACCGCATCCGGTTGCTGTTGTACTACCGTCCACTTAAACCTTTCCAGATCTGGTCCCCTGTCGGCTGCAAGTCCGGCTATAGACACCCAAATATGTCTCCCCAAAACCAAACCCAGTGATGAATACTTTTCACGTCATTTGATTATCGAACGAAGTGAAAGTGTGAAGTCTAGTGATGCGGTTGTTTTTATTAAAACATCTCTCTTTCTGTTTTTGAAAATGTGCTCTATTTATGAAAATAGCCAGTCCAATTTAGTTTGGTCCATGAAAAGGGTCCAATAATAGTGTAGTTGGATTAGGCTCGAAAAGAGTTTTTGAACGATATATTATAAGCCCAATTCCGTTGAATAATGAGGAAGTTATGGCCTAAATACTAAATTGAGCTCGAAATGAATTTTGTATGCGGCCTAATGATCTAGAAGAGGGCTTATTAATTATTATTCCTAAAGTTATCATGATTGATTTTAATCTTCTAGCATATTTAGAAGGTTCTTTTAAATTCTAATGGGTTAGGATGGATAATTATATTTTAATAGAGTTTTATTTGGAATAAAATAAGTGTTTTATGATAAATTTGATCTTCAAAATTGTTTAACGCGGATTCTAATTACTTAATTATATTAGGAAAAGGATTCTGTACAAAGCGCGTTTTATCTTTTAGTTAGCGCCAAACGATAGAGTTTGTCGCCAAACGACAGAGTCTGTCGCCTGGCGCTAATGTCTGTTACCGAGCTGATGTCTGTCGCCTGGCGCTGATGTCTGTCGCCTGGCAACAGATGCCAGTTTTATTCCGTATAGAATTTGAAGTATTTTCTATCGTTTTCGGACTATTTTTCTATAAATAGGGGTCGTATCTCCCCGTTTTTAACCAACAATCACCAATCGTCTATTCTCTTCTCTCTCTTTAAGCTAGAAGCTTATTCTCTCTCTATTCTTTTTCTAAACCTTCCCCTTCTACAAAATTCCACATTCACGAGTTCTAGACACACCTAGCCAAGTTCGAAGTTGCCTTCGCCCTAGACGTGAAAGGTTTATAAATTTCTGAGGGTTTGGTCCCAAATCTCTATTTCAATTATTTAATTTAATTGTTTTTATTTAATATTTTCCTTGAAGTTACTAACGCGTGTATTTTGTTATTAGAAAGAGATACGAGGCATCCAAGTAAGTAATTGCTTTAATTGTCATTTTGATATATAAATCATGCTTAGATTATTTTGATTCCTAGTATTATGTTTAGGGTAATAACTAAGATTTCTAATATCATGCATGTTTCTGTGATGCTTCCTATTCTTTCCTTCTATCATATTAGTATCATGTTAGGGTTAAAGTTTTGATCTTTATTGCTTAGTGACATGCTAGGATTTGTTATTAATCTTGTTAGTATCATGCCTAGGATCTTGCTAATATATTATTACACTTTATTGAGAATATTATGATGATAATGATTGTGATTATTATGTTGCTTGATATATTATTTTATTTCTTGATCACGCCTTTTATGCATGTTTAAAGGGAATTTGTACTTGTAATCACGCTTAATAAGATAATTAATAATGTTGTTCAGGTTAATATGATTATATTTCAAGTGATCGCCAATAATAGGTTTGTTTGTGCATTAATATTCAACCAACATAGATTAAACAGGCTTAGGGTGAACCTAATGATTGCATGTTAGTCAGAAAGCGCACATGAATATGAGAAGAATAAAGTAGAGGCCTATTATTAAGGCAGGTTCAATCTCTTTTAGGTTGGATTTGTACCTTCATCCCCGAATATCCAGTCATGGTTCCAGACCACTATGGAATTAGCGATCTCATGGATCGTGAAGGGGTGTAACCTTCACCCTGTGAACGATTTACAAGTTCCTAAAACTTCTTGGCGACTCTTTTACTCTAGCTTCCTTCCTTTTGGACGCCACCATGCTTAAGTGTATGATCACAGTGGGGCTCAAGTGTAGGATACTTGAAATATTCCCTACAGTTTTTTTGGCTACTCCACTGGGGACGGAATTCTATTTTAATTCCTGAAATTTATTTTGGCAATAATTTAGAATGAGTGGATGAGACTTGAAAAGTTCTAAGTATTTCATGTGCGTAATTTTGATTAACATTATTGGCATAAGCATAAAAAGGTCCGCATTGGAAAGACCATCCGTAATGCGTCAAAAACATAGGATTTTTACACGTAGGAAATTAGAGAAATATCTTTCACAACTAAAATCGAAATAACGCTACAAAAAACTTGAAAATTCAAGAACAGAAAGCTGCAGAGGCATGTAGGAATTAGCGTTGAGAAAACAGCGTCATCGCCAAATGATGGCTTTGTCGCCTGGCGACAGTAATTGTCGTCTGGCGACAGTGCCATCGTCTGGCGACAGGCACTATTGTCTCGCGCTGAATTCTTCCAATACCGAGCTAGAAATCTACCTTCTTGTTTCGACTAGTTTTTAGTACTCTTTGCTCGGTTTTACTTCCTGAATTGAGTTTTTCCCTTTTATTTAAAACCTATATGTGTTCTACATATGGCCATAACCCTCTCGGAATTCACGCTCCATCTACCCAATCGAACGCTCCTGACAACGAAAGGTACATTCGAATTTGTTGAATTCACCAAACCGTGGAAGTGAGTTTAACTCGCGGGGTCCCATCCACTCGCGCCAACCCTTCCAAAGGTAAGGCTTCCGCGCGGTGCATCCGGACTCATAACCATGGACCCTCTTTGACTAACCCATATCCTGAACTTTAGAGAACTAGAGCCATGGTTAGGTTGCAAACTCATTGCATCATATTGTGACTATTTGACTACTTGTGCATTATTTGTTTGTGCATAACTTATATGTGTTTCCACTAACCGTTTGTTTGACTTGTGAATGAGTTTAAATGAACTAATTAATGACTAAAAGACTTTGCTAAATTAATTAATTATTAATAAATGATTAAAGTCTAAATAAATTGATCAAACTTGACTTAGTAGGACTTTAGGCTTGTCCCTTTAGAGTAAAATACTAGAAACAGTCCCAGACCAATGTTCCAGCAATGGCGCAAAAGTTTGGGATGTAGCGCCACGCGCTAGTGATTAGCGCCAGGCGACAATGTTATTGTCTGGCGCTAGTCTTTAGAATTTGGCGACAGTCCTATTGCTCTGGCGACAGTCCGGTTTTCTGCTCGAGTCTTCACGACGAGTCTAATTAATCTATTTGCTTAATAGGTTTAACCAATTTATTAATAACAGTAGTCATGTTTTTAATTGAGTCTAAGCACATAGTCCCATGGTCTCACATAAGAGTCAAAGCATGTCACTCACACTCACTAGTCTTAGCACACACTTTGTGTATATGTCATCATGACCATGTCTTAGGTTCATGCATGAGTCGTTATTTCCGTCATTCGAGTTAGGGGCTTATTCTATTTCTAATTCTCCCATATTTCTCTTTCACCCATGTCATTCTTCTTTTCCTTCCATGATCTCTTCCCATCTATTGCATGTTGAATAGAGCTTGAGTCAAAAATAAAAACTTACCCCCAATTTCCCTTTTCGCAGCACTTGGTCAAGGAGAGAAGGGCGATTAATCAAGGACAACACCTTTGTTCAAGTACTACTTTTTGACAAACCAATTAGTCGAAAAGCTAAGAAGATAATGGCGTCTCAAGAAGAAGTTAACAAACTTAGGAAGGACGTGGCCAACTTAACCGAATTGATGAAGGCTCTGGCCCTTCAAATCAATGACCCTGTGAAGCAACAACAAATGGAGCTCATACAAGAAAGCCTAAGCAAACTCTCAAGTGACTATAGATTCCAGGGCATTAGCTCACAAGGGGTCTCGGTGGACAGAGAGCTTCTTCTGCAGAAGTTCAATGCCAACGACATCCCTAAGTTCAAGCCAACAGACAACCCTTATTTTCACTTAAGGGCTTTTGAATCTATAATGAATATTAAAGGGATTGATAGGAAAGTCTTTCTTTCTTTGTTTTCTTTATCTCTTGAAACCCTTTGTCAACAATGGTTCTTTTCCCTTGACAAAGAAAAAACCTCTACTTGGGACGGAATAGTAAATGCTTTCATTGATAGATACAAATGTAACATTCAAGTTTAAACTGACCATAGACAACTCGAGATGCTAAAGCAAAAAGAAAACGAAGGGTTCACTTCTTTCTTCAACAAGTGGAGGGAAACTTCCGCTAATATGGTTGAGGTTCCTACTGAAAAGGAGTCTGTAAGGATGTTCATCAAGAACCTTTAAGACAAGTATTTGAAACATTTGAAATATCAACATAATTTGAATACTTTCAAGTCCGTCTACGACATAGGTACTAAAATCGAAGATGACCTTGCAAAACAGAAAGCTACTAACAGTAGTAACAACAGTGGCTGGAAAGGAAAGAAGAACGACAATCCTTCTTCTTCCGAAAACACTTACTCTAGTTACAATGTTAGTACCTTTGACCATAACAGTGTCTTAGCCATGGATAATCAAGGATCTAAAAGGAAACCCAAAAGAGAGTTCACACCCATTGGCATGACCTATGATGTTGCTTTCTATCGTCTCTATGATCGAGGATTAATCAAACCTATTGGCCCTACGGAAGATACAATGCCAGAAAAGCGATATTCGAGATGAAATCCCAACTCTTATTGCAAGTACCATCAAGGAAATGGTCATACCACAGATGAATGTTACAGATTTCAAAATCTCATTCAAGATCTCATAGAAGCAAACAAGATCCCATTGCCTCTAGCTAGCAAGAAGACCGGATGATGATAGAGCACAAGACACGAGGCAAGTTTTAACGACAAGATTTTGTGACCTCTTTTTTCTATTTTCTTTTATTCTTTCTTTCCCCAATAAGTCTAGCATAGGTACCTTTCCTTAGATTTTATTCTTTAGAATTTATTACCCTTCTTTTTAAATAAAATGAGCATTTATTTTCTTGCATATGATCATTGCATTAAAAAAATAAAAAAATAAAAAAAATCCATGTCGAACTAAGCACAAGGTATACTTATGATTAGAGGCACCCCTTGTAGCCATATCATATTACCTTTCACCCTTCAAATATACAATCCTTTCTTGATAAACCACTTTGAGCCTCGTCTAACGGTAGACCTTTCTTTCTTCGACCCTCATCTACCTAACCTTGGGATGGGATGGTGTGCAACTTATGCAATTTTCAAAGAATAAAAGCTTGAGTAATTTCAAAAAATTAAAATAAGCAAAAATAATAAAAGTGTGCAAAAGGGCAAGTGTTCCAATGTCTTTGATATGAATATATCTTTGATAAGAACACGTCTCAGATTGCGTCTCTTATTGAGTGCTAGGTACCGTGCCTGAGAAGCATGAATTCCAAGTGAGTGATAGACCGCATGATCGGGATTGCCCATACTTATCAAAAAAAAAAATGCAAAAGCAAAAAAAGAGAGAGAGTAAAATATAAACAAAAGAGAGTTCAAAAGTGAGGAAATCTCAAGCATATGAATGTAAATATTTCAAATGCAAGATTGCACACCTTGGGGGCTTATCTAGGGTCTTGAGCCTTTATCACCTTTCTTCTCTAACCTTTAGCCTAACCACGTTACAACCCTTCAAAGACCTCTTTGAGGTATACACACAATTGTGCGAGGTTCGGCTAGAGCTACGTTCGGCCTGATTCCTAACGGATATGTAGGCAACCTCACATTAAGGTGCGGCCGTAATAAAAATGCATTCATTCACATTCATATTTACATTCATACATGATCATATCAAGGGATCTCCAATGCTCATCCCTATCCATTTAGAGCTAGACTTGGGGGCTTGATCCCTACATTATTAACTGACCTAGCCTAAGAGTCACCACTATTTGACTCTTTTAAAAAAAAATTAAAAAATAAAAAAATAAAAAAAATAAAAATTCCATACACTTAGCCTTTGCAGCCTAGCTTTAGTGTCACTTTCACACACATCACAGATACATAAACAAATAATCCTCCTCATAGGAAACCTTTGTCATGAAATCTTAACACAACGATGAAGCACGCCTTGTCATATCAAGATCACTCATTATCATAATTCTTATTGCATCACAAATTATGAAGTACTTAGCCTCCGTGCCTAAGTTACCCAAATACTTTCATTATCGAGTTAACAATTGAGATAGCCTAGGATGGACTAATCTTTGCACTATGAGAGACAACATCGACATATACATTTAACTAAGCTCATTCAACATGCACCTCAAACACCCACTTCGATTCTTTTTTGTGTCTTTCTTTTTCGGGAGAAAGTCGATACCCTCCACAAAAATGACAGAAAATTTTTGCCTAATTTTTGCTTTACTGCATTTTGAGTCAAACACATCACAATACAATGCAAACGCAAGTCATGCACATTGAGTCATGTCGTGTCCAAACACATTGGGTCAACCTCAAGTCAGTCAATCACGATGAGTCAAGTATAACAAACCTTAGGTCAACCCTAAGAAAAACATGAGCAAAGTCCTATAGTCCAAAATATAAATGCAAATCCCAGACGGACAGGTGATCTTTACAAAAATTTTGAAGCAAAAGGACGCAAACAACTTAGCAAATCAACTAGAGTCAAATGGTCATATTGATTGATTGGGTTCCTTGGTATGCCAGTTAGCCCCTATAAGCAAATTGACATGATTAATAGTCGGCTCGATTACAATCGCAATGAGTGATCAGCCTGACGACGATCATCTCACTTAGCTTAGACGCCTAATCATTGGCTCATTACAAGCACCAAGGTATTGGTTCAAAAGCAAGCACATCACCAAAACGACAATATCTCCAAGAGTGAATTGTCGAGCATCATTTTTAAACGACAAATTTTCCAAGATTGGATTTTCCCCTTTGGAAATGTTTCCAAGCGTGGATTGTCGTACTCCTTCTCTATTTGGCAAGTTTTTCCAAGTTCGGATTGTCATACATGCATCAAATCTTTGACAATTTTTCCAAGATTGGATTGTCATCTCAAATTGGCAATGTTTCCAAGCATGGATTGTCGTGCTCCTTCTCTATTTGGAAAGTTTTTCCAAGTTCGGATTGTCATACATTCATCAAATCCTTGGCAATATTTCCGAGAATGGATTGTCATGCATCAAGTTCCCTATGGCAAAATTCCCAAAGGATTGTCGTAAGTCGTTATTCATCTTAACATTTCGGCAAAGGTTCCCCAACGTGGATTGCCATTCATTTTAGTAGTGGCAAATTTTCCCAAGACGGGTTGTCAGTAGACTCTTTTTTGCAAATGTTCCAAGACGCGGATTGTCAATTGTGGCAATATTTTCCCAAAAGGATTGTCGCATAATATTGGCAAATTTCCAAGGTGGATTGCTTTCAAGAGTTATATTCCAAGACGTGGATTGTCGACCGTAGCAAGGTTCTTATGACAGATTGTTATGAAGCATTGGCAACTTTTCCCAAAATTGGATTTTGGCAAAATTTCCGAGATAGGGATTGTCGCTTCATCGTGGCAACATTTCCTAGGATGGACTGTTACGTAGCATTGACAACTTTCCCTAAATCGGATTGTTGTACATAATTCAAGAGTTGCGTTGGCAACTATTCCTAAAGAAGAGAGGATTGTCGTCACCCCCAAGGCATCAATATAACAAGCAAATAGCGAAGTAAAGTACTGAGGATCAACAAGCGATGGTCTTCGATAATTTTCCTCGGAAGATTATCACTATGAAATTGAAGATAGCTACAAGCAGCGATCTTCGACGATGTCCCAAGGTAAAGAGAAGATTGTCTATAGCGGCGAGGCACTGCCACAACCTTGAAGATGGCGAGGCACAGTCACCTTCAACGATGTTCCCGAGGCACTGTGGAGGATTGTCACAAGCAAGTGAAGATAGCGAGGCACAATTACCTTCAGATGGCGTTCACGAGGCAATGTGGAGGTTGTCACCATCAATAATGCAGCAATAAAATTGGTTACTCTAGAGACGTGTGCTCGACGGTGCAAGATACGCGTTTCTTAACTCTTTTATCTGTTTAATTAACGCTAGTTTGCAGGTTTCGGCGTTACAAGAGTGATTTAGGATCGCAGAACGTTTTGAATCATTCTCCGTCCCTATCGCTACTTTGACTATCGTTTTCGAAACTTGCGTTTCTCCAAACTTAGTCAAAGTGGGGGCTTCTGTAGACACCCAAATGTGTCTCCCCAAAACCAAACCCAGTGATGAATACTTTTCACGTCATTTGATTATCGAACGAAGTGGAAGTGTGAAAAGTCTAGTGATGCGGTTGTTTTTATTAAAACACCTCTCTTTCTGTTTTTGAAAATGTGCTCTATTTATGAAAATAGCCAGTCCAATTTAGTTTGGTCCATGATAAGGGTCCAATAATAGTGTAGTTGGATTAGGCTCGAAAAGGGTTTTCCAATGATATATTATAACCCAATTCCAATGAATAATGAGGAAGTTATGGCCTAAATACTAAATTGGGCTCGAAATGAATTTTATATGCGGCCCAATGATCTAGAGGAGGGCCTATTAATTATTATTCCTAAATTTATCATGATTGATTTTAATCTTCTAGAATATTTAGAAGGTTCTTTTAAATTCTAATGGAACTAGGATGGATAATTATATTTTAAAAGAGTTTTATTTGGAATAAAATAAGTGTTTTATGATAAATTTGATCTTTCGCGGATTCTAATTACTTAATTATATTAGGAAAAGGATTCCGTACAAAGCGCGTTTTATCTTTTAGTTAGCGCCAAACGATAGAGTTTGTCGCCAGACGACAGAGTCTGTCGCCTGGCGCTGATGTCTGTCGCCTGGCGACAGATGCCAGTTTTATTCCGTATAGAATTTGAAGTATTTTCTATCGTTATCGGACTATTTTTCTATAAATAGGGGTCGTATCTCCCCGTTTTTAACCAACAATCACCAATCATCTATTCTCTTCTCTCTCTTTAAGCTAGAAGCTTATTCTCTCTCTATTCTTTTTCTAAACCTTCCCCTTCTACAAAATTCCACATTCACGAGTTCTAGACACACCTAGCCAAGTTCGAAGTTGCCTTCGCCCTAGACGTGAAAGGTTTATAAATTTCTGAGGGTTTGGTCCCAAATCTTTATTTCAGTTATTTAATTTAATTTTTTTATTTAATATTTTCCTTGAAGTTACTAACGCGTGTATTTTGTTATTAGAAAGAGATACGAGGCATCTAAGTAAGTAATTGCTTTAATTGTCATTTTGATATAGAATTCATGCTTAGATTATTTTGATTCCTAGTATCATGTTTAGGGTAATAACTAAGATTTCTAATATCATGCATGTTTCTATGATGCTTCCTATTCTTTCCTTCTATCATATTAGTATCATGTTAGGGTTAAAGTTTTGATCTTTATTTCTTAGTGACATGGTAGGATTTTTTATTAATCTTGTTAGTATCATGCCTAGGATCTTGCTACTATATTATTACGCTTTATTGAGAATATTATGATGATAATGATTATGATTATTATGTTGCTTGATATATTATTTTTATTGCTTGATCACGCTTTTTATGCATTTTAAAGGGAATTTGTACTTGTAATCACGCTTAATAAGATAATTAATAATCTTATTTAGGTTAATATGATTATAATTCAAGTGATCGCCTATAATAGGTTTGTTTGTGCATTAATATTCAACCAACATAGATTAAACAGGTTTAGGGTTAACCTAATGATTGCATGTTAGTTAGAAAGCGCACATGAATATGAGAAGAATAAAGTAGAGGCCTATTATTAGGGCAGGTTCAATCTCTTTTAGGTTGGATTTGTACCTTCATCCCCGAATATCCAGTCATGGTTCCAGATCACTATGGAGTTAGTGATCTCATGGATCGTGAAGGGGTGTAACCTTCACCTTGTGAAAGGTTTACAAGTTCCTAAAACTTGTTGGCGACTCTTTTACTATAGCTTCCTTCCCTTTCGCCACCATGCTTAAGTGTATGATCACAGTGGGGCTCAAGTGTGGGATGCTTGAAATATTCCCTACATCGGCCGAGTCATTTCAGCCAAGAAATCAGCAAAGGCCTGCCCCTTGATTGCTTTCCTGGGCTCAAATGTTAATCGAAACCTCTTAGCTCTAAGGCCCACTTAAGCATCCGGCTGCTGGCCTCCAATGTTGTAAACGGCTTCTTCAACTTTGGTCTGTGTAGACCACTATTGAATGAGCTAGAAAATACGGCCGTAGCTTCTTTGAAGCCATAAACGAAGCTAGGCCGAACTTCTTAATGGGTGGATACCTAAGCTCAGCGTTATGCAGTACGTGGCTGATGAAATAAACTGGGATCTGGTGGCCGTTTCTTTCAACAAGTAGGACGACACTTAAAGAATGCTCTAAAATGGCAAGATACATGTATAACTTTTCATCCTTGAGTGGACCGACGAGGCGAGGTAATGTATGCATGTGTCTTTTTAATTGTACGAATGCTTCCTCGGCCTCCTCTGTCCACTCGAACATGGCTTTCTTCTTGATAGTCTGAAAGAAGTATCGGCACTTATCCCCTGATCTTGACAAAAATCGGTTGAGTGTAGCTAAACATCCGGTCAATCTTTGCACTTCTTTGATTGTCCTTGGTGACTTCATGTCCAAGACAGCTTGAATTTTTTCAAGATTGGCCTCAATTTCGTGTTGATCGATCGATCAAAAATCCGAGAAATTTGCCGGACTCAACACCAAAGACACACTTCTTTGGATTTAACATCATCTTATGCCGCCCTGAGTTCGGTGAATGTTTCTGGAAAATCATTTAGATGGTCGCCCAGCTCTTTTGATTTGACAATCATGTCGTTAATGTACACTTCCATGTTCCGGCCGATCTGATCTCTAAAGACCGTATTGACCAATCTTTGGAAAGTGGCAGGGGCATTCTTTAAGCCAAACAGCATGACTTTGTAGCAGTACAGCCCCTGCTCGGTCACAAATGCGGTTTTTTCTTGATCTTCTTCCCACAAAGGGATCTGATGGAATCCGAAGTAGGCGTCCATGAAGCTCATAAGGGCATGCCCAGCCGTAGAATCAACCAAACGGTCAATTTTGGGCAAGGAAAAGCTATCCTTGGGGCATGCCTTGTTCAGATCAGTGTAATCTACGCACATTCTCCAAGTTCCATTCGGCTTTTTCACAAGAACAACATTGGTTACCCAGTCGGGGTAGTAGTATTGCCGAATGAAACCAACGTCCAGCAACTTTCTTACTTTTGCTGCGGCCGTCTGATTCCTTTCTTCTCCATGATCTCTTTTCTTCTGTCGAACAGGTTTAATAACTGGATTCACGGCCAGCTTATGCATGGCCAAGTCTGGGCTTATATTTGGCATTTCACTAATTTCAAATGCAAACACATCTTTAAATTACCTCAGCAGCTTGACTATGTCATCTCCAAGCAGACCCATAGATATAGTGCCTACCTTGACCGTCCGATCAGGTTGATCGGGGTCAAGCATTATATCTTGGTGATCCCCGGCCGGCTGGGGCCTCAATTCTTCTGACCAGTCGACGGTTATTAACTACTATACTTAGTCGGCCATGGCCGACTTATGCTTCTGGCCGACCTGGTATGTTTGGAGAGACTCTTCTTCGGTTTTTGGCTCGGACAGCTTTCCTCGTCCGTGTACTGTTGGCTTTACTGCTAGCTGATTACATTCCTTAGCCATTTTTTGGCTTCCTTGAATTGAGCCGATTTTCCCGTCCGATCTCTCAAAATTCAACAGCATCAAATGAGGGACTATTACTGCCTTTACTGTGTTTAACGTGGGGCGGCCGAGTATGACATTGTAGCCAGTGAGCTCCTTGACCACTGGGGAGCGGATAACCATGTCCCTTCCTTCCCCCTTCTGCCCGACCCGGACGGGTAAATCGATCTGCCCCACTGGATGTATGATGGACCCCCCAAACCCAACCAACGGGTGGGAAATGTCCTTGAGAGCATCGTCAGAGAACTTCAAATTTTTCAAGGCAGCCAAGCTGATAATATCAGACGAGCTGCCCGTATCTATTAATATCCGGCCAACTTTCAAATTGGCTATTTTCATAACAAATACCATGGGATCATTGTGTAGGGCTTTGACTTCACCTCGGCTCGCCTCACTGACCGTTACTTCTAGGAAAGGTTCAACTTTCACTCCTTCAACATGCATCACTTTGCCAAATTTCCAAGCGTCTTGCTTGATTCCTTTCATGGTAAGGCCGCCTGCGGCAAAGCCGCCTGATATTATAGCCACAAAACCAGAATCGGTGCTATTTCCATCATCTTCCTTGTCATGTTGCTTAATCTTCTCAAACTTGTTATCTGTCCGAGTGTAAGTGAATTTTGATTTCAAGACGTATGAATTCAACATGCCCTTTTTAGCCAGCTTATCCAACAATCTTTTCAAGTTGATGCATTCATTCGTGTCATGTCCCACGTCCTTGTGGTAATGACAATATTTGTTCTTGTTGCGGTACTGGGCCGAACCTCTCATCGGTTGGGGCTTTTCAAACTCAAATTTATCCTTAATTTCCATCAAGATTGAGTAACAATCCTTAGTGAACTCGTACTGAGGTTCGTACGTCTTGACCTTCTTTGATTTTGGTTGTTGACCGTCAGCCGCCCAAACTTCCTTTCGCTTGTTTTCTTCCTTTTTCTTTCCGGCCGAGTCTTGCTGAGAAGGTTGCTTCTTCTCAGCCCCCTTGGGCGGCTGTTCTGCTTTGGTAAGCGAACAAAAATCAGCTGCTTTAATATAGGTCTCAACTTCCCGTAGAACGCCTGCGTATGTCCGGACCTTTTTCCTGACCAGATCAAACTTGAAACCATAATGCCTCAATCCCCGGAGAAATTCCGAATAGGCCATCTCATCCGACAGATTATGAATTTGGGCTTTTTCTTGATTGAACCTCTGAATGTACGAATGCAAACCTTCATTCTTCCCTTGGACAATTTTTGCCAAGTTCAGGCTGGTCTTCCTTGAGGGAATGTTGTAAGAGAAGTTTCCAGCAAACAATAAAGTAAGAGTGGTAAAGCAGTTGATGCACCCGGCCGGCAGACTATTAAACCAGTCTTGTGCCACACCCTTGAGGGTGGCCAGGAAGCACCTGCACCATGTGGCATCGTCCACACTTTGCAAATACATCAGATTTCTGTACGAAGTGACGTGTTCTTCTAGGTTGCCTGTGCCATCATAGGCACCCACTAGCACACTTTTAACCTTCGCTGGTTGAGGAGAGTTAAGAATTTCTTGAGAAAACGGAGGCGGCTTGTCACCAAGATTCAACAAGCGCATTTGTCAATCAATAGATTGAGGTGGTGCGGTCGGTCTGGCCAGGTAAGCTGTCTGGTCGAACGACTGGCCATATTGCCCTTACTGTCCGAAGATAGGGGGGTTAGGCGGCAGAATAAGATTGAAATTCTGGGGGGTCTGATACTGAAAAGGTTGAACTGGAATAGGAGTTGGAGTACGGAGAGCTTGACTCCTGCATCCTGGCCGAGTTGGTATACTTGGAAAGAGATTGGTTAGAGAATTCATCTAGCATCGTTGGAGTTGAGGTCGTGTCCGAGTAGGCCGCCCACTCCCACTGATTGTGCCGGATATATTCTCTTACATCCCTCCAGCGCCGCAACGACTCAGGATCTTCCCTTTGAGGCTGTCTGGTCTGCCTCTAGCCGATTGTGTTTTCTCAAGGAGCTTAGACAGGTTCGTCCATGGCACCCTGGGAGATCTTCCATGCGGTCGTCGGAATGGGGTGTTCCCAGCATCCATAGCATTGGCTGCCTTGCACTGATTCTTCCATGGGGCACCTTCTTCCTCTCTTCTGGACGGCTGTCTAGAGGTAAATGGCCTTTTACTCTCGAATTCCTTTCGAAGTTTGTTCAGAGCGGCCTTTAGGGAAGTAGCAGTAATTGGAGGATCCTCGGCCTCATGGAATGAGGCGGTCAAAGGATCACTAGATTGAATAGTTGTGACTATATCTTCTACATGGTGGTCCTGACCAGGGCCAGGGTTGGCATTAGGTGTCTGACCATCTATTGCCATAACGGACGAGTATCCCCACAAATGGCGTCAAATATTTCGGGGTATTTTTGGAATCCCTTGAGATACTGGTCGCGCTCTGCTGGCAATTAAACTTGGACACCTGCAAAATAACGGAGCTCCAGTTTATCGGAGATCCGCCTCCAACGATCTAGTAAGTAATCGGAAAACGGAATAAACTAGAGAGAGAAAAGAGAGAAAAGTTGGAGCTTTTAGTGCTATATTAAAAGTTATGTCACAATCCACCCCTCCCATCATAAATGATTGGGGTATTTATAGGGGTGGGAAATTGTGCCCGTTTAGGGTTGATACCCTAAATTTCTGTGCCCTAATTGGCTGCGCAATCAGCTGACCACACATATCGGATGGGGGCGCCATTTTTGCGGCATTCTTGGGATTTGGGCCTCCTGAGGTGAGGAGGCCCTTTTACTCTTTTTTAGGTGCTCTCTTGAAGCTGACACGCGTCACCTTCCTATAGGGACACGTGTCACCCTTTGATTGGGCCACATGTCGCTATGGGATTGGACCGCGTGTTGGGGCGTATTTTTACCCTCTCTACACCGAAAGGTCATAAATGGAGAGGGAGAGAGAAAGAAAAAGGGCGGTGGTTAATTGACGGGATTGGAGGGCATAGTTTCATGGCTAAGGAAGGTGAAAGAGGATGGTTTCAAGGCCGGTCAAATTGCGGCGATTTTGATGCTGGGTAAGGTGCAGCGATTTCGATGCTAGGCAAGGGGAGGGTGGTGGTTTCTCGCTGGTAAAGAGGAGGCATAAGGTTTTAGGGCTAGACAGCAAAGGGAAAGGAAAGTGTCAATGGCTGGCAAGGAGAGGGGGGAGGTTTTCGAGGCTGGGGATAGGGAGGGTGGTGGCCGGAGGTGCTGGGGAAGGGGGAGGAAGAGGGTATTTGTGGTAGTCATGGGAGAGTATGGTGGCGGCAATGGTGGAGAAAGGGTGGCTTTAGTGGCTGAGCTTTTATTTTTTAATTTATATTTTTATTTTAAATTTATTTTTATGTAAAAAAAAAAACAAATCATATGATGCTACATGTCCCAATAAACTGTTATAGTAGGTTAGTAACCAATTAGGGCCTAAAGAAAGCGAATACACTCTAAAGTTGGGATTATTTAAAAATAATCCAAAATTGAAATTATTTAAAGCGAATACGTGAAAGTTGAGATTATTTTTTACCAATTTTCCTTAAAAATAATAGTAATTTGATTCATATATATTATCTTTAGTGTTGGTTATTGATAACCCGATCCTGTTATGATAATATTTTTGATACCCGACCTCTCCACCCATGTTAAGATTGCTAACCCCCACGAATAAAGCCCAACTCAATAAACAACACCACCAAAAAAAAAAAAAAAAAAAAAATCCTCACACATTTCCAGTTTCCCCTTTCCCAAGTCAGTGAGTCACGCACTCCTTAGGGTTTTAACTACTTGATCAATTCATCACAATATTCCCCCATTTCAAACCCTTAAACCCTAACAACTCAACCTCCATTTTTCTCTCTCCTCCATTTTTCCGCCATGGGAAGCCAGCAAGCTGCCAACATCCTCAACAGCGTCGCTAAAACAGCTTTCGGCCTCGGTGCCATCGGCGCCCTCGCCAATTACTCCCTCTACACCGTCGACGGTGGCGAAAAGGCCGTCATCTTCGACCGTTTTCGCGGAGTTCTCGATGAAACTGTCGGCGAAGGTACTCATGTCCGAATTCCATGGCTCCAGAAGCCTTACACCTTCGATATTCGTACTCGACCTCACAATTTTTCATCAATTTCTGGTACTAAGGATCTTCAGATGGTGAATCTTACTCTTAGGGTTTTGTCTCGCCCTGATCAGAATCGTCTTCCTCATATTTTTCAGACTCTTGGATTGGAGTATGATGAGAAGGTTCTTCCTTCTATTGGTAATGAGGTTTTGAAGGCTGTTGTTGCTCAGTTTAATGCTGACCAGCTTCTTACTGATCGTCCTAGGGTTTCTGCTCTTGTCAGAGACAGCTTGATTAAGAGGTATTCATTTTGATTTTTCTGTAATTTTTTTCTGCAGATCTTGGGTTAGGGTTTTAATCAGCGCATAAATTGTTTCTTGGTCTTTTTTGTTTGATAATTTGAATTTTTTGGTGTTAAATTGGTCATAAAGATGCATTTAGTAGAAATTTTATGCTATTGCTGTTGTTTTCCCTGATTATTATGTTGCAGTAGTTAACTGATTGTGTAGTTGAAGTTCTGACTTGTACATTTTGATTGATCCTGAGACTAGCTGTGTGTTTGTTGCGAACATTTTGATTGCACGACTGTACCTTGAAAATTTCTGATTAAGGTCAATGACGTTTAGATAGGGGCAAATAACAGCAAATAAGCGCTGGAAAAAGGTCAATAAGCTCTGATGAGAGTAATGCGGAGCTCAATCTAGTAATTAAAATAAGTTTTCGTTAGTGCCACTAAGTTCCTACAATGTAGGTAATTCCCGGAGAAAGGCTTGTAGGTTTTGATAATTGTAATTTTGGTGAACAGAATGTATTCATGAATCCGCGTGCTTCCTACCACCTCCCCCAACACACACTGACGCACACAAGTGGTTACTTCTTTTGGAATTTTGAATTTTGAATTTTGAAGTTCATGTGATTACCTATTCTGATTTCTTTGCTGCAGGTTTGGTTAATCTATATGGAATTTATTTTTTTTCTTCGTGTTAACTTTTTTGAGGCGAATGTGGTTTGATTTTGTAAATTGATAGCTCCTTTTCTCTTTATGATATTTGTCTCATGCTTCCGGTTGTATAAGTGCAAAATAATTGGTTTTGGGAACAACCGCCGGGGGGGGGGGGGTGGATGGGTTGTGGAAATGATTTATGGGTTGTGGATAGTTGGAGAATTGGGAATTATTTGCTTAGAAGCACCACTTTAACTGTCTGATAATCAATCTTAAGGTGCAAGTTTGAAAAAAATAATGATTGATTGTATTCATATGGTTTCTGTTTAAAATTTCTTTACCAAATTTGAGCTGAAACACACTTTGGAAGGAAATAATTTGAATTTTGTTAATGAATTTTGTTTTTATTTTTCTATTGTGTGCAGGGCAAAGGATTTCAACATCATATTGGATGATGTGGCAATTACTCACCTCTCATACGGTGCAGAATTCTCAAGGGCAGTTGAGCAGAAGCAGGTGGCACAGCAGGAGGCTGAGAGGTCCAAATATGTGGTTATGAAAGCTGATCAAGAGAGGCGTGCTGCAATCATTAGGGCTGAGGGAGAAAGTGAGTCTGCTAAATTGATTTCTGATGCAACTGCATCTGCAGGAATGGGACTGATTGAATTGAGGAAGATTGAAGCTATGAAGGAGAATGCAGCGACAATGGGAAGGAGTTCTAACGTGACCTACCTTCCCAATGGAAATCAAATGCTTTTGGCAATGAATGCACCTGGTGCACGTTAAGAGCATGGTGAGTTTCCTCTATTGGCTGTAGATGAAGTTTAGGCTGTGATTTTTTTTTTTTTTTTTTTTTTTTTTTTTTTTTTTTGGGAAAGAAATTTAGGCTGTGATTTAGTTGCTGCTGAATGCCTTGAACTTCAGATGGTCAATTGTTTTGGTTTTTGCTATTCTGCATGTTGTTCATGTAAATCTTCTTTTGAACATAACTTCAGTATGACAGTATGTTACCAAGGTTACGGTGTTATAATTTACAGCACATTATGTTTTGTTGCTTTTTTTTGAAGATATCTGAGCTTTAGAAATTTTTTTTCTTTCTTATGTGGAACTTCCCTCGGCTGAAAAAATGACAACAATGCTCAGACTTACCAAGTTTTTGCCCATGCAAGTCATTACATAAGGTGGATATTTGTTTGTCTATATTTGAGAGAATTTGTTTGATCATTGTTGTTACGTATACTTGATTGTGTCCTGTAATATATCAATAAAATAGAAGATATGATGGGTTTGAATTTTGAGAAACTCTTGAGTTTCTGCTGCAAGGTTTTGTTTATGGTATTTGGAGATGGATTTTGTTATTTGTTGCTCTCTGCATCCCTTAAAGTTTGCCCAATTTACTTTCTTTCACTCTATTAAGAGCTGTGTTGAGTGGGTTGGTATATATTTTTTTAAGTATCTGCAATATTAGATAAAGTAGAGAGGGATTGTACAGGCAATGTTAACTAAAAATGGAATTGGGGCAATCTTTTTAGGATAACCTGGGTGATTTTTAAGGGTTATGCATCAGCTTGCAAGGAAATTGAGAATTTGTATTTGCGTAGGTCATGAGTGTCCTTCAGCATCTTGTCATGTGAATGAACTGCTGCATTATGCATGCTATCAAAGTCACTACATATCTGCATATAGTCTATATTAAACCCTTCACCTGAACATGTGGAATTGAATGATGGAAAGAGGAAAGGTGACGTCCATTGAGTGGATGTGTGGTTTTTCTTTCCTTATAGGGCCTTAACAGTTGGAAATTTATTCTAGAGTTTTGTGGTTTTATGCGCTGACTTTGCACACTGGAAGATTCTGTGTAATTGGAGTTTAGTGGATGTTATCTTTGGAAGTAATGGACATTCAAGATATGGTTGCTGAAATGTTGATGTCTCTTGTACCAGTCTAGTCTCTTTTACTTTGGGAAAGGCTTACAAAAAAATTATAATTGCCTCTACAATGAGTATTCTTTTAGTATCAACCAAGTGTTTCATTGTTGCCCACTTCTGTGATAGTGTGATGTATTTTTGGTAGAGGTGCCACTAGCTTAAAGTATGCATGCATACAGCATGCTCCACTGTTGCCTTTTATGTGTTTTTTTTAGGAAATATTGACTTTTACTACCACTAAAATGCACCATTTTGATTTTTGCTACCCATCTAAATTTTTTATTTATTTTACTACCACCCAAAACCAAAAAATATAGGTTTTACTACTATTTAACATTTTCCGTTACTATTTCCGTTTGTGGGTCCACTTTAATTACTTCCATCCAATTTCTCCTTCTCTCTCCACAAAGCTTAGTCATAAACCCTCACAGCCTCACCCATTTACAGCAGCCCCACCCCCACCACCACCCCTTCCCCAAAACCCCTCCACTTTCGCGAAACCTCAGTTAAGTACTTCTACCGATTTGCAATTTAATTTCATGTGCAAAGAAAGGGAAATTACTTGTTGTCACCTTTACAAAATCGACTTTCGAGATCTTATTCCAAGTGGGTTATCCCTAAACTCCACTCCCTTTAAAACCCATTTCTCTCTCTCCTCTTTTACTTAACTGACATCATTCACACCACTACTACTTGCCGTCAAATTATAGATCTTGTTCAATTTTCCAAATATGGGTGGATTTGAGCAGCAGGTCAAGACAAGAGCCCAAGAATTGAAGACCTTCAAGAAAAGCATCAACGTTGAATGACAGTAAGGAGGGATGGAATAAGGTCAAGAACAAATTGAGGAATATTTTAGTTATGTATTTTAGGATTTACAATTGGATTTTTTTTAATTATTAAATTGATTTATGACGTTGTGAAGCTTTATTATGGAATATATCTTGTTGATTGAATTTGTTCTTGATTTTTTTTTTTTTTTTTTTTTTTTTTTTTTTTTTTTTTTTTGTGTGTGGTAATCTACAAGTGTTCAATTGATGACTTGATGTGCTTTATTTTCAAAGTAATTTGTTAGTTCAACATTCAGTGATGTATAATTGAAATATGATTATTGAATTTTGGAGGTGGATGCTGTTAAGGGATGGGGGGCTGCCGGAAGAGCTGGGTTTCGGATGGGGAGGCTGCTGTAAGTGGGGGTTTATGACTGGACTCGTGGGGATTGAGGACAAAATAGAAGGAATGAACTAAGTGGGTCCCACAAATGGAAATATTAACAGAAACAGTTAAGTGGTAGCAAAATCCATATTTTTGGGTTTTGTGTGGTAGTAAAATAAATAAATTTTTAGATGGGTAGTAAAAATCAAAATGGTGTATTTTGGTGGTAGCAAAAGTCAAAATTTCCTTTTTTTTATATATATTTTTTTAATTCTTCGTGAATGCTGGCTCTTTATGCATAATCATGCTATACCTACATTGTGGCAACCCCCCGCCCCGCCCCAACCTGCTTATCTTAGAAATTTAATGAGATCTGATCAATTAATTAAAATACCAGACAGGATGTAATTTAGACAACTTGATTACTTTTTTAATTTATTTGTTTAATTTATGCAGGCTTGGGGTACAAGGAGTGAAGATTGTGAACATCTTCAGCAAAGCAGTATCTTTAGGGTTTTTAGTTGGTGGGAATTTCTGATACTGGACGTGAAACATTTTCAGCATTGAGGATTAGACTATTAATGATCTTGGTGGCGAATTAATATTTGTCTAAGCTGTTGATATTTTATCTTTTGTTACAATAAACCAATATGTAACCCATAAATTGCGAGCTGTTAAACCACCATTATGGTGGTGGGAGTAGCATTCATCTTAATTTTGCCCAAATTTGTTTTACGTTTGATGCTATCATTATATTATATTATTAATAAAGTTTAATATCAAACCTCATTCAATCTAGATCATAGAAAAATCAGAGGAAAACTCTTTAAGCAAGTACCAGCGACATCAATAGACAGAATGCATATGAGATCCTAGCCAACCTAATAGATGTGAATATGGAAATGAATTAACCTGGCAATAAAAGACGGTGTCTAGAAGGATAGATGACAGAAGTAAGTCCTGGGAATTGGATGGATAGTCTTGATTACATGACCTTAGCACAAAGCGCAACAAACATGTTTTCCATTACTTGTATCAATTAAATACTGAAAAACAAGTTAATTATTATAAAATAAGGGGAAAAGGGAGAATATGAGAGAGAGATATAGAGAGGTAATAGTGTTATGTCTATATTCATCCATTTCATTAGTCACCTATATATATACATGATAGAACATTGTAACTTATATGGACAATGAAGAGTCCATTCATGAGTGAGAGGGTTAATGTGACCTAATGACAAAGGAGGATTACAAGGGTGTTATTACAACCATACTTAAGATAGTCATAAAAGTGATATTTACAAGCTATAATGACCATCCATTATTAACATATTTTATAACACTCCCCCTTGGATGGTCATTATCTTAAAATAGAATAATGCGCATATATGCTGCCTCATTAAAAACCTTTCCAGGAAAAACCCTGTGGGAAAAAACCATGGATAAGGGAAAAAGAGTACAGCGCGCAATTACTCCCCCTCATTATTATATCACTGAAGATCTCTGAGACGACGCAATCCAATACGATAAACTAACTTTTTAAATGTTGCTGTCGGAAGAGCCTTAGTGAATAAGTCTGCTAAATTCTCACTTGAACGAATCTGCAATACTTTTATATCTCCATTCTTTTGAAGATCATGAGTGAAGAAAAATTTGGGTAAGATGTGCTTTGTTCTGTCGCCTTTGATGTATCCTTCCTTAAGTTGAGCAATACAAGCTGCATTATCCTCATATAAAGTTGTCGGTGCCGCCTTCCCAGATGATAAACCACAAACTTCTTTTATGTGTTGAATTACTGACCTTAACCATACACATTCACGACTAGCCTCGTGAATTGCTAAAATCTCAGAATGATTGGAAGAAGTAGCTGCAATGGTTTGTTTCATGGAACGCCAAGAAATGGCAGTACCACCATATGTGAACACATATCCGGTTTGTGATCGACCATTATGAGGATCAGATAAATAACCTGCATCTGCAAAACCAATCAAATTTTCTTTGGACAACTTTGGGAAAAATAAACCCATATCCTTCGTACCTTGAAGATAACGAAGTAAATGTTTGATCCCATTCCAATGCCTCCGAGTTGGACATGAACTAAACCTTGCTAATAAATTAACTGAAAATGATATGTCGGGTCGTGTATGACTTGCAAGGTACATTAGCGCTCCAATTGCACTAAGATATGGTACTTCAGGACCAAGAATCTCTTCATCATTTTCCCGAGGTCGGAATGGATCTTTATCTACTTCAAGTGATCTTACAACCATAGGGCTACTCAATGGATGTGCTGTATCCATAGAGAATCTTTTATCTATGTATGTTGATTGATGCACAAGGATTCCATTCTCTAGGTGCTCTATTTGTAACCCCAAGCAGAATTTTGTCTTTCTAAGATCTTTCATTTCGAACTCTTTCTTTAAATAATTGACAGTCACTGAAATCTCTTCAGGAGTTCCAATGATATTCAAATCATCAACATACACTGCAATTATAACAAATCCCGATCCAAATTTCTTTATAAAAATACATGGGCTGATAGGATCATTCTTATAACCTTCTTTTAACAAATACTCACTTAGACGGTTATACCACATACGCCCAGATTGTTTCAATCCATAAAGAGATTTGTTCAATTTAATACAGAAATATTCTCGAGAACTAAATTTTGCTGCTTCTGGCAGTTTAAATCCTTCTGGGAGCTTCATGTAAATGTCATTATCTAGTGGGCCATATAAATAAGCTGTGACTACATCCATCAAACGTAAGTCAAGTCCTTCTCTTATTGCCAGACTAATAAAAAATCTAAAAGTAGTTGCATCCACCACAGGAGAATATGTCTCCTCATAATCAATACCAGGTCTTTGTGAGAATCCTTGTGCAACTAAGCGTGCCTTATATCTTACAACTTAACCCTTTTCATTTCTCTTTCGCACAAAGACCCATTTTATCCCACTGGTTTTACACCTTCAGGTGTACGGACTACAGGTCCGAATACTTCTCTTTTTTCAAGAGATTTTAATTCTGCTTCAATTGCTTCTTTCCATTTTGGCCAATCATTTCTTTGTCTACATTCTTCAATGGATTTTGGTTCATGATCCTCATTGTTATCCATGATATCTAATGCTACATTGCATGCAAAAACATCATCGACGTCGATTGATTTCGGTTCCATGTTATTCCAGACATGATATAATTTGTTGAAATTTCTTCATTATCAGGTACCTGAATTTCTTCATGTATCATGTCTAAATTCTCTTCTAGAGATCCTTCGGAAATTGTTTCTTCAATTTGACCATCATCAATTAATGCTCCTTTTCTTTTCCGAGGATTCTTATCTTTGGAACCTATTGGTCTTCCATGTTTCTGACGTGGTTTAGACTCATTAGCAAATTTATTTTGTCCTTCCGGGACATCTATTTTAAATGGAGCATTTACAGCTGGAATATGTGACTTGGTCACTCTTTTTGGGTCAGCAAACGAGTCTGGCAATTGATTCGCTAAACTTTGTAAATGAATTATCTTTTGAACTTCCAGTTCACATTGTTTAGTTCGAGGATCAAGATGGGATAATGATAATTCATTCCATTTAATTTCCTTTTCCAGCTCTCTTTTTTCTCCCCCTAATGTTGGGAAAAGTGACTCGTTAAAATGACAATCTGCAAAACGAGCCGTAAATAAATCCCCTGTTGTAGGCTCAAGATATTTAATTATTGACGGGGATTCAAACCCAACATATATTCCCAACCTCCTTTAAGGACCCATCTTAGAGCGTTGTGGTGGAGCTATTGGAACATAAACCGCACATCCAAAAATTCTTAGATGGGAAATATTTGGTTCCTGACCATAAACCAATTGTAATGGGGAGAACTTATGATGACTTGTTGGCCTAATGCGAATTAGTGCTGCTGCATGTAATATTGCATGTCCCCAAGCAGAAATTGGGAGATTGGATTTCATAAGCAATGGTCTAGCAATTAACTGAAGACGTTTAATTAATGACTCAGCCAGACCATTTTGTGTATGAACATGTGCTACAGGATGTTCAACATTTATCCCAATGGACATGCAATAATCATTGAAAGCTTGAGATGTAAATTCACCAACATTATCAAGCCGAATAGTCTTAATAGGAGTATCTGGAAAATGTGCCCGTAACTTAATCAATTGGGCAAGTAATCTCGCAAACGCCAGGTTACGAGTTGATAACAAGGACACATGTGACCATCTAGTTGATGCATCAATTAAAACCATAAAATATCTAAATGGTCCACATGGGGGATGTATGGGCCCACAAATATCTCCTTGTATACGTTCCAGAAAACTAATTGATTCAAAATTAATTTTAGCTGGTGATGGGCGAATTATTAACTTGCCTACAGAACAAGCAGCACATGAAAAATTGTTATGAAGAATCTGCTGGCTCTTCAAAGAATGTCCACATGAATTCGTAATTATTTTTCGCATCATTATTGAACCGGGATGGCCTAACCGATCATTCCAAACAACAAAATTATCAGTAAACTTCTGGTTTACTATAGCATGAGTTTCAATAGTATTGATTTTTGTGTAGTACAAACCACTAGAGAATGTAGGGAGTTTCTCCAAAACATGTTTTGTGCCTTGAGTTATTTTTGTGATTTGAAGGAATTCGCTATTTTCTTCATTGATTGTCTCAATATGAAAGCCATTGTTGCGAATATCCTTAAAACTTAATAAATTTCTTTGAGATAATGGGGAGTATAAAGCATCAATTATTTTAATTTCAGTTCCCCAAGGCAATTTTATAGTGGCTCTTCCGGAGCCCTCAATAATATTTGTACTACCCGATATGGTACTCACATTAATCCTTTTCATCATTAATGTAGAGAAGTATTTTTTATTTCTAAGTATTGTATGAGTAGTTGCACTATCAGCAAGACATAATTCTTCACCATTCATAGCAAACTGAACTTGAGTAATATCCATGTTCTTCATGAAATAAAATATATGTCAAAATATTAAGCATAAAAATAAAGATGATAAAATAAATAATTCAATAAAAACACCCAAATATTTCATAAATTCATAAAGCATATAAAGTCCTTATTACAACCATAGAATATAACATAAGTAAATAACTAGAAAAAGTCTAATACTTAAAGTTGACATAAAATAATATAAATTTAATTATTCCCTTCCGGGGCATTGAAGAAATCACCAACTTCTAAATGAGTTGTACTGCCGAAATCAAAATTATTCCCTTCCGGGGAAGTAAGGAAATTAGCAACATCGAAATGATTTGCATTGCCAAAATCAAAATCACCTTCACCATCTTCAAGAACAAGGTTTGCCTCAACTTTCTTTCCTTTCTTCAATGATTCTTGATAAAGTTCAATAAGATGCTTTGGAGTTCTACAAACCCGAGACCAATGGCCTTTTCCTCCACAACGGTAACATATATTGGTCTCATTTTTCTCTTTATCATCCCTACGTTCCCACTTCTGGTGGGAATGATAATTTGTGTAATGAGCTCCACGACCTCTACCATATCCACTAAAACCACGCCCACGACCGCGACCACGCCATTGGCCACGACCGCGACCACAACCTCTACCTCGACCACTACTACTGGAATGGTCTCTGTTTTTAGTTTCTTTCCCGTTATGGGTTGTCACATTCGCTTTAGGAAATGGAGTAGAGCCAGTAGGGCGTGATTCATGATTTTTCATTAACAGCTCGTTATTTTGCTCAGCCACAAGAAGACAAGATATTAATTCAGAATATTTTTTAAAACCTTTTTCTCTATATTGTGTCTGCAGGACAATATTATTAGCATGGAAAGTGGAGTATGTCTTTTCAAGCATTTCTGCATCAGTAATATTTTCTCCACATAATTTCAATTGAGAAGTTATTTTAAACATAGCTGAGTTATATTCACTAACAGATTTAAAATCTTGTAATCTCAAATTCAATCATTCATAACGAGCTCTAGGGAGTATCACTGTTTTTTGGTGGTCATACCTTTCCTTTAGATTACTCCAAAGGATTTGTGGGTCTTTCACAGTTAAATATTCATTTTTGAGCCCTTCATGGAGGTGATGACGAAGGAAAATCATGCCTTTAGCCTTATCTTGAGCTGTTGCCTTATTAGCCTCTTTGATTGTTTCACCAAGCCCTTTAGCATCTAGGTGTATTTCAGCATCTAACACCCATGATAAATAATTCTTTCCGGTAATATCAAGGGCCACAAATTCAAGCTTGGCAAGATTCGACATATTTCACTATATAAAATAATATTAAAAATTAGAGATAATAAAATACATCAAAGTCAATGTATCTAAATATAAAATCATAATTATAATTGGTGCCAAAATAATCAATATGCATTGTCTTAAAAAAAAAAACAAAGAAAATAATATACTATCAATCAAATAGATTAGTATTAGCATCAAATTAATGTTTCAAATAATCGTACTGATAAATTACTATTATAAAGATGAGGAATATAATTAGATCACATTCTGACATACTATAAAGATGAAGTAGCAAAATAATAAAAAAACAATATGCAACATTAAAAATAATCATCATAAACATTATACTATCATAAACCTTACAAGGACTAACACCATATAACATATAAAGATGGTGCTGATAACGTATTATAAAATAAGGGGAAAAGGGAGAATATGAGAGAGAGATATAGAGATGAAATTTGTTTACCCTCACATTTCACAAGCTATAAGAATGACAGCATCACAACAACAAATCCATTATTAACATATTTTATAACATTAATTGTATTGTAATATCACCAAATGATGAAATTTGTTTACCCTCACATTTCACAACACAAACATAGAAGGATCAATTACAATCGTTCTCAATAATTGCAAAAAAGATGCAAGCCTTACAGGACTAGCTTTATTACTAAACTGTAATTGGTACTAAGAAAAAATTTCCGCACAAAAATGTGTACCGAAAAAATTGAATCACTCCCCTATTAGATCATAATGGAACAACGGCTATGGTACAAAAAGCTATAAGAATGACAGCATCACAACAACAAATCCAGCAATAATCTGCAAAGCAGATTGATAGCAAGAACTTCTGAACCTTCAGCCCAAAAGAATTTGAATTTTACTGTGAGAAAGCGCCAAAACGGAGCCACCATTTAAAGATTCACTGAAATAACTCTAAATTTGAATGTTCTATTTGTCAGCAAGGGCAATAAGCTGTTCTACAACAGCTGGTTCTGCAAGAGTGCTGGTGTCTCCAAGCTCATCGAGTTGCCTTGAAGCAATCTTTCTCAAAATCCTCCTCATTATCTTTCCACTTCTTGTTTTGGGAAGTCCAGGTGCCCAGTGAATCTTATCTGGGGCAGCAAATGCTCCAATCTGAAATTATTGAAGGGGTCCAATTGATTAATCCAAAATTATAGTATGCGTAATGCGTGTAGTGGTGGAACATAGAAATAAACAAATTCGCACCAAATATGCATGTAGTGATGGAACATAAAACTAAATAAATTCGCACCAAATGTTTTAACTTTTGAATCCTGAATGTATAAGTGAGTATAATACTGACATCTTTTTTTGACAGGAATTAAAAAAATTGACATTTTAAACATTGGGCCAACCAAAATTTCTTCATAGTTATACAAGTGTATGCTAAATATGTCACTGATTGAATCAAGCCAATTATTCTTGGAATAGTTTGGCCACAGTTTCTGGCAGAAGCAGACACAAATTGGGGAGCTAACCTGACTACGGACAGCCATGACAAGGCTTTTGCGAAGCTCTTCACTATAGGGAACACCCTCAACCAATGTAACAAATGCGTAAATGCCCTGCCCTTTCACCTGAACAAGACAACAGAAACTTATGAAGATACCAGTGAAGGATGGGATAGTGGCATTACTTGCAATCACGAGTATACAAAAGCAGTGTTGCATAAAAATGAGGTGGGAGGACCCATTATACCTCATGCTCAACACCAACCACAGCAGCCTCAGCACATTGAGGATGTGAAACTAGGGCAGATTCCACTTCAGCAGTTCCAATGCGGTGACCACTGTACAAAATACAAACATCCATGAAAAGTGCAATAAAAGGTCCTCAAAATCTTGCGCATTTTCTAGAATAAACCTGATCACTAAGCAATGTGGTATCAGGAGTTACCTGACATTGATGACATCGTCCACTCTTCCAGTGAGCCAGTAGTAACCATCTTTATCCCTGGGACATACAAGAAATGACTTCAACAAACAAATGTGGGATTCCAAATCCATTAACTTAATATGCCATTGTCAATTGATACATATTGGCTATTATTTGCATGATGAAATATTTTACGTAAAGATATTAATTACCTGCTACAGCCATCCCCGGTAAAATAATAACCAGGGAATGGCTTGAAATATGTGGTTTCATATCTTTCATGATCACCATATAGAGTACGGAAAGCTGAAGGCCATGAGTGCTTTATACATAAGTACCCACTACATTCACCTTCTAACTCTTTGCCCTTCTCATCTACAATGACAGGCTGGAAGTAGAATAGTGCAAAAAATGATGCTAAAGTCAGTATGAAATCATTTACAGTATGAATAATGAGGCTGAGATGAATATAACAGGAAATATATATATTTGGAGGCATACCTGAACTCCAAAGAAAGGATATGAGGCAGAACCTGGCTTCTGTGCCCAAGCACCAGGTAAAGGGGTTATCTGCAAAGCATCAATGTGGACAACATATTACACTCTATACCAATTGTAGTCCATAAAGAGTAATAATGGGCAATGGAAATAGGAATGCAGGGGAAAAAGTGATTTACCCACCATAAAGCCACCAGTTTCAGTCTGCCACCAAGTGTCAGATATAGGACACCTTGAATCTCCAACAACATTAAAGAACCATCTGGAAGGATGCACACTCAAGGTTAATAAGAGCAAATCTAATCATTGATATCAACAAACAGAGAGAGCCAGAGTTGGTGAACCTCCATGCACTAGGATTGATTGGCTCTCCCACACTTCCTAAAACCCTTAAGGATTTGCGTGAGTAACGAGTAACATGCTGCAATTTAGACACGTAAATATTAAACTCATATGTATACACGTTTCATGTTCATAACTATTACGGCTAACTAGTAATTGAGTTGGCTTTACCTCAGTACCCTCACGCATGAGAGATCTGACCAGTGTAGGGGCAGTGTAGAATATTGACACTTTGTATTTATCCACAATATCCCAGCAACGACCCGCATCTGGGTAGGTTGGAGCCTATAAGACAATCAATCAAGCATTTAATAACAATCAGATGCTTCAGCTGTAAATAAACAGGTATTTGCAGTTTTCTTATCACTTTCAAAATAGATTTCAGTAACAAAGAGGCAGGTTATTACCCCTTCAAAAACAATACAGGAAGCTCCATTGAGCAAAGGGCCATATGTTACATAACTGTGTCCAGTAATCCAACCACAGTCAGCAGTGCACCTATCACATGCAAGGAAAAGTAAGATATAAATCTTAAAAATGTAATAATGATCTCACAATCTGATACAGAATGATGAGATGATGATGAAGATACACAAATAACCACTTGTTAATTAATAATAAAGGGTTTCCTTACCAGTATACATCTGAAGGCTTATAGTCAAATGTATACTTAAATGTTGTGGCAGTATATACCATGTAGCCTCCAGTTGTATGAACGACACCCTAAAAATGATCAAGCACCATTAAGAATTTGTGTGTGTAATGTTTATAAGTATAGATTGTAATAGAAAGAAGCATTGATTACATAGCAATGACAATCTCAAATACCTTGGGTTTTCCCGTGCTTCCACTAGTATAAAGCAGAAATAGTGGATCTTCTGCATCAACCCATTCAACATCACAAGTACTGGGGTACTTTGGAACAACATCCTAGAGGGAGAAAAGAAAAATCAATTTCCTTATAACATTCATCTCAAATTTACAAAAATAAACAGAAATGAAACGGGTCACAAGAATTATAGTTACAGTGATGGTGCACTTAACTTCCAGCAATTGTCAGCTGAATTGTTACATGCATGTCACAGACCCAGAAGGCCAGAATAGCTAAGGAAAATATACACTGTCGAATAATATCATAAATATGTACACCACAAGAAAAGCATACCAACCTGCCACCAGATATCTCTTCCTTCCGTCCATTTGGTGTTCTCTCTACTAACGGCTAACTTGTTTTCATATGTTAGGCATACATCTGCTCAAATGATAAAATACCAGAAAATCAGGCAAGATTTAACAAATGCAGCTCTCAATCACAAAAACAAAAACCATAGCTCAAAATTCACATTTGAATCACACAAAATTGCAATAAACAGTCTTGACTTTAACAATCACACTTCATGCAAAGTAATGGAATTTTCACATAATCAGAGACTGAGTACACAGAGACAGATTACAATAAATAATCGAGTAACACATCAATCAATTAGTCATACACATTCCATCCTTTTCATTCAATTAAATCAGGCCACCACTAGAAAATAAATTTATCGGTTATCATAAAGTCAGGTTAAATTCTGTGGACCAGAGTTGGTATGTCACATATGATTCCAGCAAAGCTTGAATAGACCATTTTACACACTGAGCTGAAGCTACTAACTGCAACCAGAGAACAAATAGGAAAAGAGTTGTATTGCAACATTACTCCATCATATAGACAAGGATGTGAAATCAAATCTGCAGTAAACTGAGGAGCAAACTATGAAGAACAGAATATTTTGGCCATTCAGATGCACCTTGAATTTTGTTTTACAGATCAATGCAGCAGAACATCTATTTTTAGTTTCTAGATAACATTGAAGGTGATGCGGAAGAATATTACTGAAAGTAGCACAGTAGTATCATGAAAACCATTTAGTCAAGTCTATACCTACAGAAACGCCGTTCTTAGTTGATTCAGCAAGAGCAGCATCCACTATGTCTTTGAGACCAATTACCTTTGCTCCTCTTTTGACAGCATTGCAAGTAAGGACAACCTTTGGCTTGCAATCTACAATTCTTTGAGCAAGTGACTCTGAGGAGAAACCAGCAAAGACAACCTACAGAAATACATCCAAAAAATTGAAAAGAAAGTAGCAGTCACAAGCAATTGATCAGTTTAGGCTGAAGAATGTCAAAACCCATTGAATTAATTCTATACAAGCATCATAAACAATGGTAACATGAGTAGTACCGAGTGGATTGCACCAATTCGAGCACAAGCAAGCATTGCAATTGGCAGTTCCATGAGCATAGGCAGATATATGATAACAGCATCACCCTTCTTTACACCAACATCTTTCAAGTAATTTGCAAGCTGTTGACAAAGAACAAAATCAACTTTGGAAAAATTTCTCTTTGCATTCGAATCGAACTTGATCCAAACTAAATAAAGACACAAACAAACAACACCCACAATTACCTGGCAAACTTTCTCCAGGAGCTGACTGTAAGTCAAACTGTCATCAAAACCAAGATCATTTCCTTCCCAATACAATGCAATTTTATCACCATATCCATTCTCAACATTTCTATCCAAACAATTGTAGCAGATGTTGGTGATCCCACCTTTGAACCACTGCCCATTTAAAAATAATGCTCCCAAAATCAAAACTAAATCACACACTATTATCCTGAGAAGTGAGTGATCAATATAAAGTAATCATCACTCACCTCAATGTTAACAGTTCCTTTTGTCACGTCCAGATTCTCTGAGCAAACTTGCTTTCCCCATTTCTGTTTCCAGTAAAATTCTGAAGCTATATCTCCCCAAAACCCTGATGGATCCTCCACTGACCTCTTGTACATGTCCGAATACTTCACAAATAAAACAAAAACAACAAAAATATAATCGTCAAATTCCAAATTCAAGCAAATGATCCATCAATATAATCAAATCTCATTAACATCATTGTCCTTTATGACTAATTCGACTCAACTCCCTAAACCAAATCATCAAATTACAAATTTATTTGAATGATCAATCAAAATGAAATGACCAGGATCAAACCCCGTCTACATCATTACCCTTTCGACACAAAACCCCAACTCCCTAAACTTAATCATCAAATTACAATATACATGAATGATCAATCAAAATAAGAGAACCAGGATCAAACCCCGTCTACATCATTACCCTTAACAACTAACTCGACACATAAAAAAACCCCAACTCCTTAAACTTAATCATCAAATTACACATATCCTTGAATGATCAACAACCAGAATCAAATTCCGTCTGCATCATTACCCTTTACGACAAACTCGACACAGAAAAAACCCAACTCCCTAAATTTGGCAAACACCCAAAACAGAAAAACCCCAGAAAAGTACAAAAATCACCTCAGAAGGAGAAGAAACATGAGCATTGCGAGAGAATTCCTGACTAGGAAAAACAAAGTCATTTTCTTCAGAAGCCAAAGCTTCACCAAGAATAACAGCATTCAAACGCGGAATATTCCCAGCACCAGAAGGAAAAACCGGCAAAGATTGAACATGCCGGAGATGATTTTCCGTAGTCATTTTCCGGCGACCCTTTTCGTTAAAAAAAATTCCCAGATCGCAAAAATAGTGATTCTTTTTGATATTATTCTGTTTGGGTAGTTGGGTACTACTACTGCTACTATATAATAATGCACGACTACTAGTGTAAGGAGAGGAGAGAGACTGCATCATTTCTCACGAGGGTGTGTTTGGGTGTTTTCTTTGGAAAGAGTGAGAAATTTTGTTTGACTTACAATTAAATAAATAATAATTGGATATACTTTGTAAAAATTAAAAATTGGTGGCCTGCTTATAATATACTAATGAATAAGATCATTGAAACCATGAAATTGGGATCTAAAACTATGAGAGATTAAATTAAATACATATCACTTTCAGGGGGTATTTTTTTTATGGACTAAATGATAAGAACTTTAGATCTTATGAGGTTAATTAATTGATTTTTATGACAAGTTGGGTGGTCTAGAAATAGGTTTTTGTTGTGTATTAATTATGGGTTTAATTTAATAATGGTGGTTTAAGAGAAAATGATAAATTGAAGGTTGAAAAGTAAAATAAATGACATGGTACACAAACGTTGAAAAATGAAAATGAGGGTGTTGACTATGGAGTAAAGTTGAAGATTGAAAAAATGGGGAAAAAAATGGTGGAAGTTGTGTTTTGAATATGAAAATGGTAGATTGAGGAAGATGATGAAAGAAGTTGATAAGCAATGCCAATGATAAGTTAAGGTATGTATATGGCCAAAATGGGTGAGGTGAGAGTTTATTAGGCAGAAGAACGAAAGATAGAACACAAGTTTATTGCATGGTTTACATCAAAAATAAGTTGGATTTTTGGACCCCACGGATTGGGTAAACTTATGGGGTGGGGTGGCCCTTATATTTTTGTTATCTTTGCCAATAGTATGTACACCAGGTGGGTAAGTGACTTGGTTATACGTGGGATTTAGATTAAAAGTTTAAAACTCCCCACGTTTCGAAATAAATGCGTTATTGGCGGTGGCTTAACAGCATATTGATTCATTTTATTCGTGTCATATACCTCTTGTTTGCAATTATATTGATTTAAGCTCTATTCTGATTTACTGAAAATAACTGAAATAAAATGATTGGGGTTGAACTGAATAGAATTGAACTGAGGGAAGAAAATTAAGAATTGAACTAAAATGAATTAAAATTAATATGAACAGAACAGACCCTTAATAGTATAATTGTAATTACGCTTAATCGAATAGTTGAAAGGTGTATTATATAAGTTCAACTTGAGCGGATTGATATTAATCTGTCTTAAACTTGACCCAAAACCAATAAGGACCCAACTTGATGACAATTTGACCCAAACCTAACCCAAATCTAAATTTAATTACCATCATATGTCACTCAAACTAGGGGTGGCAATTCGGGTCAGATTTCGGGTCGATTTTGAGTTATGCTTAGAAACTATCAAAAATAGTGTAAAACTTAATATTATTATGAAATATGAAATTTGGGTCAAATCGGGTCGAATTCGGGTTGTTCGGGTTCGGGTTTCTCTCAGTAACTTCGAGTCGGGTTATCGGGTCGGGTCAAGGATTCTCAGTCCTAACCCAAACCCAATTCGATACAACCAAAATTTGAAATTGAATCTGACCAAAATTTGACTTGAATCAAACTTGACATGTAGCTAAAAGGGTAAACGGCTAAGCATAGCCAGAAACTAATCAAACTTGTCTTTACTTGAACGTAAACCCAATCTAGGTCTAGATTGACCCGTATTGAGCTAGACTCATGACTAGATTTGACCCGACCTTAATTCGCCTTGAACACCCGTGCAGATTGACTACTCTTAATGGATATATAATATATAAACGGAGGGAGTACAATTTAGCCAATCAAACTATCAATTGTTCACTGTTATTATTAGTATTACAATAATGGTATAAAATAAAGGGAATAGAAGAGAAATTGGGAGAAAATAGATTAGTCTACATTATGCCATAGAGTGGGGATATATATACATACAATATAAGTAGGGTTTGCTTAGATAACAATAAACCCTAATTAGAATATTCCGGAACAATAAAGGGGAATAATGGATATCCACACAATATTTCATAACACTCCCCCTTGGATGTCCATTATCGAAGAGTGTGCCTCGTTAAAACCTTATTAGGAAAAACCCTGTAGGATAAAAACCTAATAATGAAGGAAAAAGAGTACAACATTCTTCGTAACATGCTCGAGATGTTGTCTCATTGAAAACCTTACCAGGAAGACCCAATGTGGGACAAAACTATGGTTAAGGGAAAAAGAGTGCAGTGCGTATTTTTTCCCCCTGATGAATACATAACCTGAGATTATCTAGTGCTGCAATGTATCCAATATGGTTAGGTGACTTCTCATATGTAGTAGAATATCATTCCTTGCTCTTCAACCCTCCTAATTTGAATTTGCATCTTCAAGTCTTCACATGAACATATAAAGTATCTTCATTTCACCATGTATGGATTTATCTCTATATCATTCCAAACCTCTATTTGAATAAAGTTACTTTAAAAGCTAAGCTTATGCGATTACGCCTTCTTCTGGAGGTCGTGAATAACAGAAATTGATGATCATTATTTGATTAAACATTCCTTAATGGCAACACATGATATTATTAATGTTGCTCTTCAATCTCGTATGAATTAATATAACACCCATAATTATATACATTGATCATGGTTCTTCTAGACCATAATAAAACAGTCTCACGCATAAGTATCCCGTTCATATTATGTAGAATATTCATTATTGATATGATAGTTCTCTTGCAAATACAAATAGTAATTCTCACTAACTTTCATATGCTCAATCTTCAGGTTGAGATGTCAATGATATAGTCACATAGACTAAAAGTTTGATAATAATTACAATATTCAAAATATAAAATTTGTAAGGCTATAAATACGTTGTATATAAGTTCTTTGGGAAATTTTCTTACATGATTCATAAATAATATTAGATCAACGTCATATATAATTTCATCATAATTATAAGCCCATTGGAATATAAATATGTCTTTCTAATTTTCCATCAAAGTTGTAAATATAATGAACATTTACATATACCATAAATGTTATATAGAAACTAATGCATGCAATTTGAGATATAAGTGAACATGATAACATATTAAACAAAAATTACAATGAGTAATGCATCTACAACTTTTGACATATGCAATGAATAATCCATTAACCTATGACTCACACATGTATATGAACATACATAAGACTCTAAATAATGCAAGACACTATACAGTGTGGATTTAAAAATCCATATTTCATTGGACTTCTGGCCCATGATAAACCTTTAGTTATATCGACATTAAAATGGACATATATATTTCAGATCCCTTATTCACTAGTCCATTCTATCATTCATATGCATATTATTTATCGGTTCCATCATATACCGGTATCATTTAATTTCTCAAGATATAATTTTAATTTGCAAGCTATTTTGACAATGATAACTGAATACATTTCTCATTGGTACCATCATAACCTTTCTTACATCGTAGGCCATCTATTGTAATAATTCAGATATATATACCACTTTTGGGGTATTTCATATACACTATGATATTTATATACTATTGCACTATTAAATGTGTTAACTGCACTATCTTCCATATATCATGTATATATCTTTATTTTAGACATATCTTTATTTTGGAACCGATCATACAACCTACACTTCAGGTGTAGTGACTCAAGTATAATTGGCAAGATTTTATCTCAATGTATACACATAATATGACCAAAGTGTATCTTTAACGCTATGCAACATGAGTCATAACTTAATACAAATCAAATCATAAATGTGCAATATATCTTGATAATATATAGACAAAAGTTGGCATATGACTTTTTAAACTACCATTATAGGGATCAAATTATTATTTATATATTTATTTAATTTTTTCAACTTTTGCTAATTCATTCTTCTCCCCCTAAGTTGGTAAAATATCTCATTTATAAGGGTGTCTAATTCTATACTAACTTAGTAGAAAAAATTGCATTAATAAAACTCACTTCATTAGGAAGATTACAATCAAAATTTATTTCTCAAAAGATTTGTATTAAACAAGTTCCATCTCTTCTAGAGAACAATTTCAATGAAGAATCATTTCTTCATTAACTTCACATTGCATATGTACTTATTAATACCCTTTCCATAATATGCTCTCTTCTGGAGATCAATGTCAAAAGGGAGACATGGTTGTGCAGTTGTACGTTTTACCTTATTCTATTTATTTCTTATGTGCTAACATAAAATAGCCCCAATCAAGAGATTAACCATTTGTATGTAAATTGTACAACCACTATATGGCGATCTTCTAGTTCTCCAAATACTTTAATAATGTGTATCTAGTTACTCAAAATCTCTACACACACAAGTTATTTTAGTGAGCTTCTGGCCACTTATTATTAATTGTTCACATGCAAAATTGTTTAAAAGTAACATATATATAATCTCTTGAAATTTCTTTAAAACAAACTATTAATTAAATCACAATCTAAATATAGCTCAATCTCAACGTTATGTCTTACCATTCAATTCATTTCATATATCTAACATGAGAGAGCATCAGCACACTATTTCTTTCATATCAACTGAAAGTTCAAATTTTCATGACGGGTGTTATTAAACCTGGATGGCCTAATTTAATTATCACATCCAATCACTTCTCTATATTTGAACTCTAGTCAGTTTCCAACACTAGTGATCACTTAATTAAACTTATTTATGCATGGCCATGAATATGATGTGATATTAGTACACTAAGATGTGATTCTTTATACAATTGGCAAGACAATCGTAATAATTGATTCAATAATAATTCATACTCTGCTGGAGCATTAATTATAATCTTGATACATGTTAATCTAATTGGACATTTCATACTCTTCTAGAGTCTTTTATACAATCACGGAATATATGAATTTTACTAATTAAAAGTGATTTCTTCTAGAAATATAATGAGATTTTCACTTCCTCAATTATCTTTAGTACCTATTGTTCTATCACACTTCAAGTGTGCTATAGGTTCATTAGCAATTGATGTTGTCCTTTTGGGACATAAATTTAATTGAGGAACTAGCTTAAGGCCCGTGCCATGCACAGTAAGTCTAATTTTTATAAGAAAATTAATTATATTCAAGAAATAAAATTTGATAAAATATACAAATCAAATACTACCTCCGGTTCATATTACTCACAACAAAGGAATATTTTATATCTCACAAATAATACCCCTTTGTTGCAAGTAATAAGAACCGAAGGTAGTATATAGAAATTATAATGACATAATCTATATTAATAGGCAAAGCAAAAAATTATCTAAAAATGGATTTTTTAGGATGCCCAAACCGAGAATTTTTCTGGCGGGACTTGGTTTGATCAGGTCTAGTGGCCATATTAGTAAATACTTATTAATAAATGCATTTTTAATAAACATCAAAAATCAATCAAATAACAAACTAAAATCTCCACTAAAACTATTAGCAAAAGTGCAAACATACACAAAATTACAAATACTATACCCCCTTTTATATCTAGAAAATCATTTGTCAAACACAACTTTTATTTTATAGCTATATGCCTATACTATACTCTATAAATCCTTATTATGTACGTATAGTAGTAAAATTTCAGAAACAAAATTGTAAATAACTTAAATATATAGTTATATTAAATTGAAATTGAAATAAAATATTAGCTAGCTGACGTATTTGAAAAAAAAAACTAAGTGATATTTTAAAGTAATTTCTATAACATCTATTATATGACAATCTATAACTAATACTAAAGTAACAACCGCTGACATCATTTTAATTTAAAATTTTACACATGTCATCTTGTCATTAAAAATTTTCCCTCCAAAATTATAATTGATGTCATCATTTTGTGATATTCTTTTATTCTATTAAAATTTTGTCTAGCTACATAATTATTAGTAACAAATTCTGAAAAACGGTCTATTCTATTCAATAATAATAATTTAATTTTTTTCTCAGGTATCTTTTTCATCATTTAATTTTCTATGAGCTCTATTTTTTTTTATTAATATATGATGTTTTATTTGTTCTGGAAATATTTTTATTTTTTAATTGTGGTATGAAAAAGTAAATAAATTTAGAAAATTTTATTTTAATCAAATCGTGCATCGCACGAGACTAATCTAGTTTATTATTATTTTTTTGGCAAAATCTAATAATACTCTATTTAAAAGATAATTAAAAAGGAGTTGAATAATTATTTAGGTAAATGTATATAGAATAATTATGAACACCAAATAAAAAAAGAAATATATATTTGTCATAAAGATAATATAAAAGATTTGGAATGGTATTAATATAGAATCAATTATTAAACAAAAAAAGAAAAAAAGGTTAAAGAGGGAAGAGGAGTTTTGGAGGGAAAAAACAGTATTAGGATGTGATACGTGTCACTCTCAGTGTCTGTTTTAGTATTAAGTTATAGATTTACAACTAATATATGATACATTTATTTATATCCATTTTCAGGATGGTATCATTTCAAAATATTTAATTTACATGTGGCCACTTCTAATAGTTAATATTTAAGTTAATGTAAATACCAAACTGACCATCAATATATTTTATTATTAATGTGCAAGGATTACAAAAAATAATGGAATAAATACAATCTCCCCCTAATCCTTGCATATGGGGAATGAAATGAATCCAACAACCTTTTAATCTCTTCCACCTTTTAAGGCATAAATTCTTATAGCAATGCATGTATCAAGCATAATAAAACTATTCTTATAAAATAAACTCGATTCGTAACTCTTGCCCAATTATATTAATCTCTTAGAAGTATGGGCATAATAAATATATTTTGTAAGTAAGTTGCTCATAATATCATGATTAATTTCTTGAACTTGCACTCATAACACTATTTCTTATTCAAATAGATTTTCTAATGGACTTTTCCATGAATAATATAATCAAAAGAACATCATGCAAACATGCTTAGTTTCTTTCAATCATGCAATTTCTCATTCATTTTTTAGAATAAGAATCTAATCATCTATAAATCATTAATACTCACCGAAAGTGTGATTATCTATAATAACCACCAAATTAAAAGACATTATGTCAACTTTATTAAACTTTTGTATTATTCTTAAGGGTTTTGGGCTATTTTATAAGTTCAAGAAACTTTAAATCTATGTGTGTGAGTACTCTTTATAAATCTAAGGAACTTTAGGTTCGCACATCGTGTCAATTTACATTCATACCAATAATCCAACTTCAAGTAGGTCCTAATACTATAATTGAATTTAATCACACACCAATAAACATAATATATATGGTGTGCTTCATAATATTATCAACTTATAAGGATATTAATGTATGACCATTATACTAAGTTAATATTAATTATAATACATATAATATGAATGAAATCTGAAACTTATAGTCCAAAACAAGAGATGAAAATGCATGCCATTATAGAGCATTAACTTGTAAGTTAATAGTAGTACACTACTTGTCTTACCTATTTCATACGAAATTATAAGTATCCATGTAATAGTCATCATCATTAGCTCGTCACAATGCAAACTACAGTATAAATTCATCGTCAAATAAATACTACCATGGTTTATGGTCAACAATAAATATTCATGTGGTCATTAAAATTCGTGTCATGAACACTTCATGCATAGCAATTATGTAGACACCTGATTGTATCTCACCAAAAATCAAACCCAGTGATGAGTATCTTTCACGTCATTGAATATCAAACAAGGTGAAATGTTAAAGAGTCTCGTGAATTCTTCTGTTTTCTAATAAAAATAATTCATTTCTGTTTTCGAAAATCATTCATTTCGTATCCTATTGATGAAAAACGTCCAATTCAGTTTAGTTTGATCCATGATATAGGTCCAATAATTATGTAGTTGGATAGGGCTTGAAAAGATCTTTTCGACAATATATTATAAGCCCAATTTTGAAAAGATCTAAATGAGTTTTATGGGCAACCCAATGATTATGTGGAGGGTCCATTAATTTCATTGTATTTCTAAAATTATTAGGATTTATCTTAATCTTCTAGAATCTTCTATCAGGATATTTTAAGCTCTAATGGGATCAGGATTATTAATTATTATTATATTTGATTTCGAAAGATAAAGAATTCTAATTGGAATAAAACAAGTGTTTTTTTAAAAAAATCAAATCCGGTTTAATTAAAGATAACTACGGACTCCAAATAACCTAATTTATGATTAGGAGAAGGAATTCGTACGGAAATCTTATCATGCAGTAACCATCGCGCCGCGATGGCCTTATTGCCACGAGATGGAGTTATCGCATCGCGATAGCCCTGTCACGTCGCAATGGAGCCAATTTTACTCTGAGTCTGATTCTGACTCTTTTCTATTGTTTACGGTCGATTTTTCTTTATAAATAGGGTCATTTTCCTCCGTTTTCAATCCTCAACAATCATCTATTCTTTCTATCTCTAAGCTAGAATTGATGGTTGATGATTGATGATAGTTGTAATTGGTTTGAATTCAAGTACATTTCCTTTGATTTGATCAAGCTTGTAAGAATCTTCTTTGCTTTAATTCAATTTTAGCTTTTGATTTCAATTGTTTTGTTGAATGTTGAAGTTTATTGATTGTTTGATTGGATTGGTTTAATTGGAATGATGTTGAAGAATTTGATGAGTTGTATAGCTTTGTTCTTGATTTCTTTAATGGATTGTGAGTAGTTTGCTTGCTAGGGATGTGGTGAAGCATGTATTAGTGATGGATCATTAGCTAATTGGGAGGTTTTTTCATTGATTTAGTATTGTGATTAAATTGGTTGATTGATTTTGTGCATGTGTATGGATTGGAAGGAGTGATCAACCTTGTTCTTCATGCTAGATTGCAATGTGTGTTTACATTGATGCGGACCATTGATTTGTAGCTCACACTTATCGATTGAGTTTGGTTTGTGATGTTCCTAGTAGAGTCTTTCGTAGTTGGCGCTAGTTTGACCTCTATGAGATAGCTTGTCGAGCTCTTTTGATTGCATTATCTATCTTCCTCGCAATACTCAAATTAATCAATCTCCAACCAAATTAGTGCGTATTGAAAGTATATGTGGATCCTAATTCCCTAGTGTTTGATATATCAATTTACTTTGTGTTTGCTTTATTGGTTTAGTTGAACTTAGACTTCCTACATTCCTTTTTACGCTTCGAGATAGCTTGACTTTGACAATAGTTAACTTCCCCCCATTCCTTTGGGTTCGACCCTTGACTTGCCTCTATACTAGTATTTAGGTTTGTTAAGTGTTTACAAATTTAGTTTTGACCGTGGGAGGATTAGTTTCAACGACCTAGTCTCAACCCGCGTCAATATCACAAAAGGGGAATACCCACCTCATGCTGACAAAAGAGCTAAACGCGCTCTAAGGCGTTTGGCTTCCCAATTCGTGCTCATAAATGACGAGTTGCACAAAAGGGTACCTAAAGGCAGAGCTCTCCTATGCATAGGCAAGAAAGAAGCCCAAAGGGCAATGAGGATAATCCACGAAGGAGCATGTGGAACCCACATGAATGGTAAGATGTTAGTCCAAAAGATAATGCTACAGGGATATTATTGGACTACCATGAATAGGGACTGTCATAAATATGTGAAAAGGTGTCCCAAATGCCAAATATACGCTAATTTACAACATGTTCCACCATCCCTCCTTTACACCTATACATCTCCATGGCCATTCTCAACATAGGGAATAAATATAATTAGAAAAATAACCCTTCCCGGAACAGGAGGCCATGAGTACATCCTCGTTGCAATAGACTACTTTACAAAATGGGTTGAAGCAGCCTCGTACGCAAAACTCACTGCAAAACATGTAGCACTCTTTATCTAAAGAAACATCATATGTTGATATGGAGTCCCACATGAGATGATAAGTGACAATGGAACTCACTTTCAAGCAGAATGCGAGGAATTGCTTCAAAATTATGGTATCCAACACCATAACTCTTCCCCATATAGATCTAAACCAAATACTGCATTAGAAGCAGCCAACAAGAACTTAAAAGTTATCATTGAAAAGATGACCGAAAACTACAAGGATTGACCTGACAAACTCCACTTTGCTCTTTGGGGTTATCGTACGTCAATCCGATCATCCACTGGAAATATGTCATTTTCCTTGGTTTATGGAATGGATGCCTTACAACCTGTAGAATTGGAAATACCTTCCTTACACATCGCGTTGGAAAGTAAACTTGATGAGGTTGAATAGACAATGGCAAGATATGAAGAGCTAATTCTACTCGATGAAAAATGACTGGAAGCTCTACATCATACTCAATGCTATCAAACCCGCATGGCTAGACACTTTAATAATAAGGTCAAGACAAGAAACATCAAAGTAGGAGACTTGGTGTTAAAAGCATTAAGGAAAAATGTTCTAGACCCAAGAGGCAAATTTAAGCCTAATTGGTCCAGACCATACATCGTCAAAACTATCTTATCAGGAGGTGCCGCAAAACTAAATGACATGGATGGTAATGAATTCTCAAACATGACAAATCTTGACCAACTTAAGAAATATTACCCATGATTACTTGAGTTCTATACCTAAAAGAGCTACGTTTTGCCTGATTCCTTAATAAGGATACGTAGGCAACCCTTTACGTGGTGCGAGCACTTTAAAATTTTGTAAACATCCCACTCCCGCATCAACACGCCGAGTCAATGTCAGCATCGCGTCAAAAACGAAAACCAACGCGCCTCGATAGTCCTATGGCGCAGCGACAGGATCAACGCGTCGCAATAGGATCATCGCGTCGCGTTGAGTTCGAATTTCCAGCGTCGGTTAACTGCTATTAATCTGGGCAAATTTTGGTCAATTTCGGGATATTTCGACTTCCGTACTTGAATCGTTTTTCGAAATTGTTCAAGTTGTTTTCATTGCTTTAATAAAACAAAGAATTAAAAATAAAGTTGATTTAATTAAAAAGCTTAAAATTGCATTAATAAATAAAAATTACATTATTGATGGAACTAAATAAAGCTTAAAAATAAAATTGACTTAAAAATTAAAATTGTCTTATAAGTGGAAAGCAATGCAATGCTCTACTACGCCCTCTCTGTTAGTTTAGATGAACTACTACGAGAGGGGGGTGAATAGTAGTAGGTTCCAATCACGGAACTTAGCGGAAACAAAACGCAAAAGGAACTTAAAGCACACAACAATTTTACGAGGAAACCATCCAGTGCCTAGCTGGAAGTAAAACCTCGGCCCTATTGGGACTTATAAACAAATTCCACTATAATAGGCAACTCTCCTAGTACAACCTATTACACAGACCTTTGCTTCGCAAGTTCCTCCACGGATACTTGCTAATTGATAAGAACCTATCCTATCAAACCTAAGACACACCCAGGCACCTTTTTCAATCCAAGACACACTCAGGTTCCTTTCTCGACCTAAGACACACTCAGGTTCCTTTTTCCCACTTTGCAACCCAAGACACACTCGGGGTGACTCACTACCACTCGAATTTTAGAGAATTCAAACTCATCACACCCCAATACCCAAAATACTCAAACCCTTTTTCCCATTACAAGATCTCATTGAATAACTCTAAATACATATATATGAATAAAGAGATAAAACTAATATGTTGGACACTCGAGATCTGTCTGGAACTCACTGGACGAACTGTAACCAAAACCTGATAGGAACTTTGACCAGGAGGACTGACTTAGCTTCGTGGTGAAGGATAAAACCATTAAGCACGACCACTCCACTTCATCAGCCTCAACTTTGAATGAATACATATGAGCATATTTATAGTACACTCGAATTATTCATTTCACCTTGAAAAAGATAGGTTTTATGAAAAGATAAGTTTAAAAGATATTTTCTAAAAATAAGTTTTCCGAAAATATATCTTTTTGTTAAGAATAAAATCTGTCATTAATAATAAAGATATAATTAACATAAAATCAGATTTTATTCAAAACTTATCTTTTTGTTTAAAAATACTTTTTAAACTAACTTATCTTTTTCCAAAAGGAATTTATTAGAAATAAATATCTTTATTCAGTAAAACCAAATCCCTAAAAGATATGCACGTATTAGATAAATATATATCATTAAAACCGACTTTTAAAGACGTGCATACTTAAGTTCCTATTAGGTTCGGAACTTCTGACAGTCTCTAAGTTCCTGACAAGTCAGTAACTCTAATTTCATTGACTGTCTGGAGTTCACCTTGGTTCTATATAAACTTGTTCCAGACCGACTTTTATGTCCAACATACTTACATGAATCCTAGAGCAATATGCTTCTATTTCTCCGTCTTCATGTTGCTTCTCTGAGATTCTTGTTCTGGAATTCTGTAGTCTTGATGTATTCTGGATCTCAGGTTTTGCCCCAGCATTACACCGGAACCAGGTCATTACAACCCGTTGATATGTTCCTGTCAGGACACACCATTGCCCCAGCATTACACTGGATACAGGTCATTACAACCCTTGATATGTTCCTGTCAGGGAACACCTTGAAGTTCCATTTCTGGAACTCTTCTTGTAAATTTACTTGTATCCTCATGGATCTTCTAAAGTTCCTCTGTCCCATGCAAACATCACAACACTAGAAAATCCTTATTAAATGGAAGTTTGCTCAATCATAACTATCATCATCAAAACCTCATAAGGGTCAACAAGTTGCCCCTTTTTGATGATGACAAACTGAGCAAACTTCTGAGGATAAAAAAGTAAAACAGAAGGTTAGTTTTTTTCATTTATAAAAACAATAAAGAAAACTAAACTAAATTAAAAGACTCCTACACATACATGACCTTTATATGCATAGGATACTTACCTCGTGAAGCTAACATATGTAAACATCTATTTACTTAGTTACCTTCATGAATACTTCGCCATCATCATGCTCATCAACCATCTCTCATTATTGCGCTTGTTCCTTATATTGCTTATCATATATTACTCAAGTTCCTTACATATATACCTGTCATTACCCAGGTTCCTTGTACCCTGTTCCAAGCATAACTTGTTCTTTCTATGCACAACTAAACAAACATGTTAGATAGATAATCATCATTAGTTTATAATCATCAAAACCTAATTACTCAACACTCTCCTTTCTAGCCCTTTTCTAATTCTTCTCTGCTTCTTCCTCATCATCTAAATCTTTCACCAATAGGGACCCTTTAGAGGATCTAATTGCTACCTTGGCAGAAATTGTTTCCCTTGGCACAAATACTCTAGCTAACTTTCTTTCAACCCATACCTTTTTGTTTGTAGAGACAGTCTTTCTTTTCTTCTTGACCTTAGCAACACTATTTTTCTTAGGCATAACAGGAGTCTTGAATTCAACTTTTGAACCCAGACGGTCTTTGGCAAGGATTATCTTGTCTCCTAGATGGTCTCTAATATGTGTCTTCTCTGCACTTGTACTTTGAGCTTTACCTTTGTCCTTCTGGGATCTGCTAAGCAACCATTATTTCACTTCTCTAGATAAAGGAGGAATCACTCGATTGGAGAAAACTTCCCATAAGGGACGAGCATACCAATAATCATCAAAGCGTTCAATGTCATGCGACACAGGATGCTCATAGGGTCTACGAAGATCCCCGGAAGGGATAGTTTGTGCAAGGTCATATTGTCTCTTTACCCTGCAAGGGAAATAAAAGGTCATCTTTGACAAGCTTTGGATATGGCAGGCAGGTTGATCATTGGTCCAAACCATCTTCTCAATTTTCCACCAATTGATGACCCACTTGACAGAGAAGTCACGACCCTCAAAGATTTTACTCCACTCCCGACGACCTATCTTCAAAGAAAAGCGCTTCTTTCTTCTTACAAAGCAGTCATGAGTGTATTTTTCAATATTCTCAGGAGGACTTATTAATCCAAGTCTCTCCATTAGCCAAACCTGCATGAATAAAATAGAATTATTATTATTGCTACAAAATTGTATTTTTAATTTTTGTAATTAAAAGTATTAATTTTCTACCTGTAATAAAATTAGAGATCCTCGAAGCGGAGCTTTAGGGTCCTTTTTCAATTTACCCAAGCTAAGCATTGTTTCACCAACAATTAATGGCATTGGATTCCTCCCGACATCTATTTGCTCCATGACACATGCTAAGATGGCTTGAACCATATGCGTGCTACCATTGGTAAGTAAATATTGGCTAACCATGCAAAAAAGGAAGGCTCTTCTCTTATAAACATGGAAAGACCCCGACTTTGGTCTATTAAAATAAAAAGATGCGAACTTTTTAAGATCAACCTCGGTACCATCAACTATGACCTTTAAATCATTGCCTTTTAGGTTGAAAAATTGCTCGAAATCCTTATAGTAGTACTCACATATTGTGGGAATCATTGCTAAATCTAAGGGAAACCAAGAATCACACCAAATTCCTCCAGCAAAGGGCTAATCTCATCATTGACAAATCTAATGGAATGGGTATTGGAATTCCAATGTTCTACAACAGCATGGATAAAGTCAATATCAAGATCTACACCTTTTATGCCAAATAAACCCCCCATGTGAAAAAACTCAAGCTCTTTTCTCTCCTTAGCGGTTAAAGACCGACACTACTCACAGGTTGTTTCACAAAAATTCCTAGCCATTACTACTTGATTGGGAATTCAAAAATCTAAATTGCTATTTGCTCAAAATTATGCTGAAATCGGGGTATTTGGGGGCTTTTATAGACACATCGACGCAAAACCCAATTTTACACGGATTTAGAGAAATCGAGACCATTGCGCCACGATAGTCCTATCGTGCCTCGATAAAATTCCAGGGCCAGCGCTGCAACGCGTTATCCGGAGCACATTAATTCGACTTTAACTCGGATTTGTACTTCGATTTTTAGGTTGAGTTTTAAATTTGAAAATTTTTCCAACTCTATTTTGTAAATACAAGTCCTCACACATTTATGATTTAGAAAAAATTATTTTAAGTTTAAATTATTTTAAGCTTATTTTAATTAACTCCATTTTATTTTTTTTTCATTTTTTCTTTTTGGGGGAGAAAATCGGATACCATCCAATCATAATAAAAATGACGGAAATTTTGCGCAAATTTGTCACAAATTTCACACACTAACATGCACATAATAAAATGTAAAAATAAAATGCAAAGGATAAAATTTACATAGTACGTCTAGTGTATATATATATATACATCACGTCTAACTAAGCAAGTCCCTATACAGTAAAAAATACATAAATAAAAATGCACTTGTACAAAGCTATGGCGCCGGAGGACGAATACCCAAAGCATCATAAAATTGCAAGGTCCGTATGGTCACTCCTTGGCCATCATCTGCGCCCCGGGCGTCAAAATTGAGAGTGTGGGGCCAGCCCATCTCGTCTGACCCTACAACAGCTCCTACTGCTGCGGCTGTCGCGGCGAGGAACCCACCTTGTACGTCCCACCAGCCATGAAAGGAGCTAACGCCGGATCACCCTCACCAGGTGGCATCGCCAACACCCCCTCAAAAGAAGAGCCGGAATCATCTAATACTACAGTATGAGCCGACCTCTCTTTCCTGGTTCTTAACCGAGGTACGGTAGCGTCTTTACCCAGATCTCTCTCTTTCCTATCCTCTGGCCTCGGGCGAGTATGCGTCGGAGGAGTAGGCTGAAATAAGACAATAAGCCAAGTCAAATACAAAGAAACAAGTAGAGAAAAATAATACAAGTCAAGAGATATACCAGTGCCACATCACCATCATGACCACATGATACTTGATGGCGCAACCTCACTAGCTGGTAACAAAAGGCATCCATAGCGGCCGCCATCCTCGTCACCACCTCACTTGAGAACTGCAAAAGTAAAAAATTCAGAGATAATTGAGATACACATGCTGATAAAAGAAAACAAGAGATAGCTCACCCAGGTCTGACGTCAAGGGATCGACTTCTCCACCAAACTCCACTCCTCGGGAGCCGGGAGAACCATCTCCTCGATCGGCCCATACGTCCCCTGATAGGTGATGGACATAGTCGGAGGCACAAACTTCGTAGTCGCTGCTGCAGCCTGCAAAAATAAACTCCGACGATTAAAAATCATTGGGGCTACCAAAAAGGACAAATTAAAGGACATAAAAATGCACCTCCTCCTCCTCTAATACGCAAGGTTGCGGAGCCAACCGCGATAAAAGCCGCTCAGCATACGATCGGCCTGGATGGCTAAATCTCCGTCAATCCACACCAACCGGCGTTAAATCCATGTGAGTCCGAAGGATGTCTGGTCCATCATATGCGCTAGAGGACGGGACAGAACGATAAAAACCTCCGAGGAGTGCTGGACTACAACCCTCTCGCCCAAGTACACTACAACATCATATGTGCCTTGGAAATAATGTCTTTGGGCTGTATATTGATAAGCTAGTGCAGAACCGTCTAACCCACCCATGGATGGTAGAGGACCTCAAGGGCCTATAAAAAGAGCATCCATAAGTCTAAATCCTATAAAGAAGATCAAAACAGATAATAACAACGATTTATACTGCGAGAATCGCCTCTCTCACGTGCGCAGTAGAAACTATGCCAGAATAGCGGCCTCCCCAACTGGCAGAAATGGGGAGCCCTCTGGGCAAAGACCTGGCAGGTGCCAAAGTCGGGAAGTACTCGTAGAACCAAATATGTGATGATAGAGAAAGTCTAAAGATCAGTGAAAGCCAATACACACAAGGAACCTAATTCTACTAAACAAAATTTGAGTATACCTCTACGATCCTCCAGAAGCTGGATAGAGTGACTTCCTCCTCAAGGCTCCGGTGGCGACAGGCGAGTCACAGCCCAAGTAAGAAGTTAACATAGGCCATGCTGGCCCAATCGAAAGTCCCGACCAATCAAAGGTTGCGGAGAGTAGGAAGGTAGTAGAGCAGCGCTCGACTACCCTTGTCAGGAGAGAAGGTCCCTAACACAAGGATCAGAACAAAAATGCGCGTCCGCTGCTCCGGAGTGGTCGCATCATCTTGAAAAGCCTCCACTAGCAAGGACCGGTGAATAGATCGGCGAATGGTCTGTACTGATCCAGTCTCAGCGCGAGCCCGAACCACGATAGGTTTTAGCAGCTCGTAAACCTCCAGGGAGGAAAGAGTAAGGTCCCTACCGAGAGGAACTACTGTCGACCGGAACTCCAAACTGGTGATGATGGAGAAGTCGAGAGGAGTGATAGTCATCTCATCCCAAGGAAGATGGAACGTGTTAGTGGTGTCCTAAAAAAACTCCACTAACGCTCGAACCAAATAACGACTTGACTGCATAGGCTAAAGAGCCACCGCAGCCTCAAAAAGAAGAGTCAAGCTGCATAACTCCCAAAGCGCAGACAGCTCCACGTTGTTGAGAAAGTAGAGCTCGTGCAGCTGTCTGATGTCGTTGTTGCCTGAGCCGAGGCAATGAACTCGATCGTCGGCAATGCCTCAACGAACACACTCTGAGATATGATGGACAGGCGAAAAGTACAAAGTATGCCCGTCCCATTTAGGGAACTCTCCAAGACTAGTGGAAGTCCCCTCGCCTACGTCGACAGGCTCGTCCTCTCAGTGAGCCCCACGAGAGCGTGAGCTAGAACCTCGACGTCGACCCATACTAATTATGTTAGACACATAAGAATAGTAAATTAAAGTTTTATAGTATCTGTAAGTGTAGACACCCATTTGTGTCTCCCCAAAACCAAACCCAGTGATGAATACCTTTTGCGTCGAATGATTATCGAACGAAGTGAAAGTGTGAAAGGTCAGGTGTTGAGGTTGGTTTTTATTAAAAATTCTTTCTTTCTGTTTTCGAAAAACAACTCTATTTTATGAAAACAGCCAATCCAGCTTAGTTTGGTCCACACAAGGGACCAATAATAGTGTAGTTGGATGGGGCTTGCAAAGAGCTTTCCAACGATATATTGTAAGCCCGATTCCGATGAATAATGAGGAAGTTATGGCCAAAATACTAAACTGGGCCAAGTTTGATCTTTACATGCGGCCCGATGATCTAGGGGAGGGCCCAATGATAATTATTATTCCTAAAGTTATTAGAATTAATTATAGTCTTCTAGAATTTTCTAGAGGGTTCTTTTAAGTCCTAATAAAATTAGAATTAATAATTATATTTTGATAAGTTTTACTTGGAATAAAATATTATTTTATGAAACATACGATTTCAGTTTTCATACGGACTTTACAAGTCAATTTTGATTGATAAGTGGACTCTGTGTTTGAAAGCGCGTAGGAATCCAGGCTGTCGCCAAACGACAGGCCTGTCGCTACGCGACAAGCCTTGTCGCCACGTGACAGACCTTGTCGCCAAGCGACAAGTTTGGTTTTGCGGCGACAACGTGGAGTTTTATTCCTTATCAAATTCTACCTATTTCCAGACTGTTTTTTTTATAAATAGAGGACATACGTTTGGTTTTTAGGCGAGCGTGTTCTCTAGCAGTTCGCGTTCGAGGAGCCTTTGGTTCCTGCGGATCCTGCGATTCGGATACTGCGTCCGAATCTATTGTCTACCGAGGATCGAGCTCAGGCAATCCTTGGTTATCCAGCAGGGCGCAGTTGGTGCTACCGGATGTGTCTTACTCGGCGTTTATTGCATCCAGGCTGACTCCCTACCTAGCTTTTGTCCCGGTTAGCATTTTTCTTTTTTTTTCTTTGTTATCTATTGTTCAGAACTTTAACTCTTTTTATTGTATATATTTTAGCGAGTCGAGCTGGGTGGTTGGGTGCTACCCACGGCGGAGATCATGTATACCGACGCTTTCGAGTTGGTAATTCCTGAGATTCTTCTTGCGGCGGAGGATGAGGACATACCGTTCATACCTAAGACGGTTGAGTCAGTATAATTTATTTTGTATATTTATATATTTTCTTTTCCATATATCATATACATTTGTCTTATAACTGTCCTTTATTATCATGTTTTTTATAGAATAGGTTCCGCGAGAGACAGTGAACGGCACGGTGAGGACTATGCGTGCTTTCCGAGTTGCTTTCGGAGAGCCCTCTTGGCTTTGTCATGCCATGATCATCGGATGGTCGTGGTAAGTTTTTTTTTCTCTTTATCAAAGTTATTACACGTTTTCTGTACTTATCTTTGTCATGCCATGATCATCGGATGATCGCCGAGCATCCTGACTTCCATTTTTATTATCATTCAATTTTTTTTTTGCCTTATGGAAAATGTATATGTACATTTTTTTTACTGTTTTACATATGACACATATTTTTGTATATATCATTATTATTATTTTTATTTCCATAAATATTGAAAAGCGAAAAAAAATTTCGGAGGGGGAAAGGGTTCCCGACTTACCCCCCCGAAAAATACTAAAAAAAACAAAAAGAAAACAAAGGGGAAAGAAAAAGGATGAAAGGAAAAAGAAAAAAAATAAAAGAAAACAAAACAAAAAAGAAAATAAAAAGGAAGTTAGAAAAAGAAAGGAAAAAAGAAAATAAAAGAAAAGAATAAAGAAACGAAACAAAACTGACAAAGGCAAGGGTATGAATTAAGTCATAAGGTTTCGTTGATATTCCATTATTTGGTAGTCCGAAATACGGAAATAAACCAACCAACATGTCGCGACAGAATAGGGCGTGCACAACTGGATGGGTTACGTGCGGCTGTCGTGCGCGCTGCTTGCGGGTGAACTTTTCTTTGGGAAAAAATTGCCGAAAAATTATCCCGTTTGGGTCTATTTAAACGTGGTTTCGTGTAGGCTTTTAATCATCTCACATTCATTCGTTGATAGTTTTATTCATAAAGACAATTCTTGCTCTCTCTCTCCTTTTTTTTTACTCGTTCTTTTTATCTTTTCTTTTGCTTGAATAATGGTGAAAACGTTTGAGCAACATTTGAAACAATGGGTCAGTTCCCTTTCTACTAAGGATAAATTAGCCTTTAAAATATACCACCTTGACCCCCTATTAAGTTATATGCAACTCAACATAAATTTGATTTCCTCCATGCTACAGTTAATCATTGGGACTCGAACCACCATCTTATCTTTTTAAGGGGGATGAAACTGTCCCATTACCTGGTGAGTTTGAGGCTCTACTAGGCTTCCCTGCAAATACTCTCCCTATGACGTATGTCCCTACCTTGTTAAATTCGAAACCTTCGTTTCAACGATTCTTTGGCTTGAATGACAATGATATGCCAAATTTGGGACAGAAGAAGGCGTGAATTTAATTCAATTTATTGAACACTTCGTCGCCCCTCGTGACAACTTGACTAAACAACGTTTTAAAATTCGTGCTTTATGTTTTTGTCTTGTTGTCAATTGTTTACTTAGGACAGGAAAAGAATATGGTGATTATTCAATGGTGTCCATAGTAGAACAAATAGAGGGATGTCATTCACCCGCTCCAATGGCTTTGGCGGAAACCGTACTTTGCTTGAATCGTCTTAGAGAAGATCCAAACGAGAATGGTTTCACGAGGAGTCCACTCCTGTTACACGTACATTTTTTTTCGTCGTATCTCAGTGCAACCTTGAAAGTTGTGCTGGTCTGACTTGCGCAATCTTCTAGGATGCACGCGAGTGGCGCGCGTGACTGTTTGTCATGCGCGCGCCATCTGTAGGTGTAATGTCGCAAATTAATAAATTTTTTTTTCAGATTTTGCTCATGCAGAGCTTGCGAATTGTTGATCGACCACAAATCTTGAGGCTAACGGAGTGAGAACATTCCCTGGTCGTCGCATACCTTACAAACATAAGAATGAGGAAGAATGGATGTCCTTTTTCTGTCATGGGGCTCCTAACATACGATTTGTGATTCCTTGGTGGAACATATGTGGTATGATTAGGAATAGTTTTAATTGTCCCTACATTAGGCTTTTAGGCCTCTCTAGTACTACTTATATCTTTCCTTGTAGGGTGATGAGACAATATGGGATGAAACAAATTATTCCCCCACAGGACTGTGATACCCCTAAAGATGTGAATTTTAAACCTGAAAGGATTCCTCGTTGGATGGAATATTGGTCTAGTCTTCCTAAGTGGGTGGTGCAAAATCCCATGGCGAGCATAGTACTATCTTCCTTTTACAAAGCTTGGTTGAATGTGGTAGACAAGGGAAAGTTAAATAAGGCTCGTCAACAAAATCAAGCCGCCTCGACTCGCAATCCACCCAAGCCTTCGATGCATTCGGCCAGTACTACTCCTCCTAATGGGCAAAACACAGGGGTGAGAAGAAAGTTAGACTTCTCCTCATCACTTAAGGCTCGTTCAAGGGAGTCTAAAAGGAAGGCTCCTCCTAAATCCGCGCAACAAGGCGTGAAGATTAAGGAACCTTCATCAAATCTCCGCAAGAAGGCTCCATCAAACACTAAGGACAAGGGAAAGGGAGTTGAAAGGGACCCTATTCCTAAATTGAAGAACAACGTTTGGGTCAAAAAGAAGGGTGAAGGGGAAAGCTCTAAGGTTGCTGAGAGTAATGCAATGGAAACTACTCCTCCTTCAACTGTGACGATTGAGGATATAGTAAAACCTTATAGTGTTACACAATATTAATAGTTTAATTCTTTTTTAATAAAGTGTAATCACTACTATGTTTTTTTTAATTACTTATTATCTTGTTCTATGATGTCTTTTGAATTTTGTTTGGAATAAAAATGAGCTCTTTTTATTATGTGACCGAATCATAAAGATTGCCTACGCATTCACATTACGAAATCAGGTCTTTGCGTAGTTCTTTGCAAAAAGAGTTACATTTTTTTTTCAATTTTTCTTTAATCCTACTTATAGAAATTAAATGAAAAATTAATCAAACTTTGTTTAATAACTTAAATCAAAGTTTAATTTTGTTGTTTTCCAAGTATACATAATGTTTGAAAACGCAATTATTTAATCGCTAGTAAAAAATCAAAATTCTATTCAAGTGTAAAATTCTGGGTTTGTAGTTCGTCATCAGGTGGTGGGCGAAACGTCCAAGGTTGCGCGTGCCTGTCGCGCGCAACTTATTCTGTTGCGTGTGACATCCGCGCGCAACTTATTTGGTTGCGCGTGACACCTGTGCTACGAGCGTTAAATTTTTTTAATCATTATTATCCCCAAGTGTGAAGAGTTTTTTCGTGATGTTCGAAAAAATCTGAACACTTTGAAGGGTATATATTTTTTATTACCCACAAAAGTGTTATGAGCTTTACCGTGCGATTCAATAAAGTGCATAACACTTAGAATCTTTATTTGAATACTAAGAAATATGATTGTTAATTATGAATTAACGAGTTTATCCGGAAGCAGTACTTTTTAAGTCGATCAATGTTTATTAGTTGACGGATTTCATCGCCACCAATATCCATTAATCGAACGGCTCCTCCTGATAGAATTTCAATTACACGGTATGGTCCTATCCAATTAGGTTTGAACTTCCCTCTTGGATAGGTTGGTGGACCTCGAACCTCTTTTACTACAAAGTAAACTTCTTTAATATTACAGGGTCGTATCCATTTGTTAAAGTGTCGCGCGATGCGTCGTTGGTAGACTTGTACATGATGCAAAGCTTTTAATAGTCGTTCATAGAGGAATAAAAGCTCTTCATACCTTGCTCGTACCCATTCAGCTTCCGACAGCTTACTTTCGAGTACGATGCGTAGGAATGGTATTTCTAGTTGAACTGCGTCCATGCCGAAAACTAAGGAGTATGCAGTTACTCATATTGATGTTCGTATGGATGTTCTATAACCCCATAGGGCAAAGTGTAGTTTGTTCGGCCAGTCTTTATTATTTTCTGCCATTTTCTTAATGATGACTGTTATATTTTTATTCGCCGATTCTACTGCTCTATTCATTTGGGGTCTATATGGAGATGAATGATGATGTTTTAGTTTATAACGATCTAAGAGGGTCTCAACTTCTGCTTTGAATTGAGATCCCTGGTCACTAATTAGTTCATGTGGAACTCTATATCTACAAAATATGTTTCGTTCGAGAAACTTTGCGACATGTTTAGAAGTGATGTTAACGTAAGAAGCGGCCTCGATCTACTTAGTAAAGCAATCGATGGCTAACAGTACGTACTCGTGTCCTCCTCCTGTTGGAGAAAATTTACCAATTTTGTCAATTCCCCAAGTTGAAAAGGGCCAAGGGGAAGTGAGTTTATATAGTTCGGATGGTGGGAGGTGTTGTAAATTAGCGAACATTTGGCACTTTGGACATTTTTGACATATTGTATGCAATCATGTTAAATTTGGACCAAAAGTACCCTTGTCGTGAGATTATTTTAGCAAGCATTTTTCCATTCATGTGAGGTCCATAAACGCCTTTATGAGTATCCTCCATAAGGCGTGTGGATTCAGATTGGTCTATACACAATAAGCTTTGACCGTTGGGTCCCTTTTTGCTTAATTTACCATTTACTAAAACATATTGGGCTGCGAGTGTTCTCAAAGCTCATTGGTCTTTTGATGAAGTATTTTTAGGATATGTTCCATGAGTAATGTATTGGGATTTTCTCCTTCGATGTCATTTATTTCCTCTATTACGTTGCAATAAGCTGGCATATTTCTTCTATCAACGCATAATGGCATCATATTTAAATGATCTGGAATGTTGATCATTGAGGCTAATTTTGCTAGCGCATTTACAAATTGATTCTCATCCCTTGGGAGATATTTGAAGTCAATATAATCAAAATGCTCGATGAATTGCTCTAGGTGTGCTGGGTATAATATCATTGTGGAGTTCTTAATTTTTCATTTTTTAAGTATATGATTTATTATCAAGCTAGAATCTCCGTGTACCTTTAATTTTTACACACCTGTGCTAACTGCTGCTTCTAATCCAATAATGCATGCTTCACATTCCGTGGCATTATTAGTAGCCTCAAAGTCTAGTTTGGCAGAGATTGGAGTATGTGCTCCCTCTAGACTTATGAGTAACACTCCCACACCACATCCTTTTTGGTTGGATACACCGTCGAAGTACATTACCCACTTGTCATCTTGTGTCATGAGAATCTCTTCATCCGGAAGATGAGTAGTTTCTGCATGACTTGTTTGAATATGATGTTGAGCCAGAAAATCGAATATTACTTTTCCTTTTATTGATTTTTCAGGAATATATTTTAGTTCGAATTCGTCCAACATTACCAACCATTTGGATATTCTTCCTTGTATGGGTGGTTGTTCAAACAAATACTTTATCGGATTTTGTTGTAAAATCACATGAGTGGTGTGGGGTAGCATATAATGTCGTATGATTTTGGTTGCCCACACTAATGCTAAACTTGTTTTTTCCAAGGTGCTATACTTTGTTTCATATTGGATGAATTTTTTACTTATATAGTATGTTGCACGTTCTACTTTTTCTACCCCTTGTGCTAACATGGATCCTTTGGCCGTATATGTAACAGTGATGTATAGCCTAAGAGGTGGTTTGGGTACTAGTGGTGCTACAGATGGTGGACTTTTGAGATAGTATTTGATTTTCTCAAAGGCCTCTTGGCATTGTTCGTCCCATTCATGTTTTTCTTCTTTTTTCAATTTTTTGAATATTGGCTCACAAGTCATTGTCAACGTATTGATGAATCGACTAATGTACTGTAGTTTACCAAGGACCCCCTAATTTCTTTTTCTGTTTGAGGGGGAGGCATATCATCGATTGCCTTTATTTTAGAGGGATCGATCTTAATACCACGTGTGCTTACTACGTATCCGAGTAACTTACCGGAAGTCACTCCGACGGCGCATTTTTGTGGATTCAATCGCATTTTATATTCTTTTATGCGAGTGAAGAATTTGCGTAAAGCTTTTATGTGTCCTTTTCTATCTTTAGACTTCGCGATCATGTCATCCACATATACTTCTATTTCTTTATGCATCATATCATGCAAGAGAATCGTAGCCGTTCTTTGGTACGTAGCTCCTGCATTTTTTAGACCAAATGGCATGACTATATAGCAATACGTCCCCCAAGGGGTAATAAAGCATGTCTTTTCTTTGTCTTCTTTTGCCATTAGAATTTGGTTGTAACCTGTGTATCCATCCATAAAGGATAACATCACATGTTCAGCCGTGTTATCTACCAATATGTCAATATGAGGTAGAGGAAAATCGTCTTTAGGGCTATCCTTGTTGAGGTCCCTAAAGTCGACATACATGCGAACTCGTCCATCCTTTTTAGGGAATGGGACGATGTTTGCTACCCATTCTGGATAATTACATACGCGAATGAAACCAGCGTTTAATTGTTTTTGTACCTCTTCTTTTATTTTCAAAACGACGTCGGGTTTCATTCGTCGAAGTTTTTGTTTTACTGGTTTAGAGGTAGGGTTCAAGGGAATGGTATGTTCCGCGATTTCCATATCTATTACAGGCATGTCCTTGTATGACCAAGAGAACACGTCTTTGAATCCTTTAAGCGTCGATATGAGGATCGATCGCTCTTTCGGATTTAATGTTAAGCCAATTTTGACTTCTTTCTTATTTTCATTAGTTCCTATATTGGCTGTTTCGATTTCTTCAATTATAGGATTCTTTTGTTCTCGTTCATTCATTAATTCAACCAGTTGATTAATATTATCATCTTCATTAGATTGATTATTATAGCATTCAAAAGATTCAAGAGAAGGCATATACTCGGAAATAGAGCTTATATTATTGAAATAAAAAGAAAGTACATCGAGAGGAGAATCCTTTTTGGGATCCTCATCCTTAGAACTAGAAAATAAGGACTTAGTTATGGCCACAAGGCCTAAATTTTTAGCTTCCTTAAAACTTAGACTAGACTCATCATCGGATTCTTCGAACATCTCTCCTTCGCCTGTGGTGATCTCCAGCTTGTCACCTTTATGGTTAATCCACTTGAAAGTCTTTCTCCATCCATGCTTGAAGGTTTCGTTGGAAGGGGTGATCAACGAGGTTGGGTCGAAAGCTTCATATTGGATGGAATTTTTATTAGTCATTGTGGTAACATGGTTTTGCTCTAATCCAAATAGCAAGTTAAATGCTTGCCTATCATAGCACCCTGGAGTTGGGTGTTTTGATTGGACGATTTCAAAATCGTCATTTAAGAAGCAGCAATCGTGGAATATTTCGAATCCAGGCTTCTTGATACCTTGTAGAACTAGTTGTTCTGGAAAGTCATAGCATGGGTAATCTTCTCCCTCCCTAATGAATTGTCCGTTGAGGGTTTGATTGTAGGATGGAAGTAAAGAGATTATCCCTTTCTTGTTATCGTCCCTACGTGCTTTGATCTTAGCATCGTGAGATTTGAGTTCCTCTTTGGTTGGCTTATATCCTAATCCAAAAGAAAAGCTTTTCTTTGGGATAGGAAGTAAGATAGATTTCTTTATTCCTATTCCCAAAGGCATCCCAGGAAAGTAACTACTCTTGAATAAGATGTTGTTTACTATTAGGGTGGAATCAAGCTTGAATGGTTCTTCAAGGCTTTTCTCCTTTTCTAGTGTGTAAATCCTCCGTGGTGAATCCCTACATGTCCTCTTCATCATCATCATGGTTTATTTCTAAAAGAGATTGATCATTTATTGCTATTTTAAGAGGAGAAACATGTACAGTCATAGGAAGACCTTGATAGTTCAACCTAATCATTTGGTGGAGCAAAGATGGTAATTCTCCAAGCTCATGTATCCAAGGACATCCAAGAAGAAGATTGAATGTAGGTTTAATGTCCATGACATGGAATTCAACCATCTTTTGTATTGGGTATACGTTCACGACCCTAATTGGTAGCTTAACAGTTCCACACACCGATCTCCTTGAATTGTCATAGGCCCTAATGCTTTGTGTTGTCGAACGAAAATCTTTTTCTGGATTAAGGCCTAAATATTTCACAGTTTGTAATGGGTATACGTTCACGGCCGACCCATTATCCACTAAAGTAAGAGGGATGTTGTATCCCTTGCACCCCACAATTGGATATAGTGCATTGTTATGGGTAGTGTCTTTTGAAGGCAAATCATCATTAGTAAAAACAATTGATTTGTCGGATTTTTCGCTAGTAAGCAAGTTAGCGAGATATTGTGGAGTTGTGTCCGTACTTACGGACAAAGAAGTTAGAGCATTCATAAAAGAATTCCTATGTTCTTTAGAAGTACATATGAGTTCCCAAATGCTAACATTCGCCTTAGATTGGCGAAGTTATTTTACCAATGGATCTTCTACCTCAGGTGGAGGTGGTACTGGATTTTGAACTTGATTTTGAATGGTTGAAGCTCCATTTGGTTGCGTTTGATAAACTCGCCCTGAACGAGTTAAATGATCTATCTCGTTTGGGTTAGTTGTAGGGCTCGTGAACCAACTTTCTTGATGACATTGTTCATCCAAGGAAAGATTTGATAAATCTTGTGATTTCCCCAAGAAATGATCCTAATCAAGCACTCCACTTGTTTCGTTTTGGAGACAAGGTGGAGGTGAGACGGCGACATACTTAGAGACATATAAGTTTTGGAAGTCATCGTCCCATAACCTACACACTTTGCCCCTATGAGTGTTGTGGTTAGAGGCTTCCTTATGGGAGTGATGTAATTCAAAGGATTGAATGTATCACTTTCCATATGATCCTTATCAATGTGAAATGTTCCCAATAGGGATATATTATTATTGGGTTTAGGCGTGGGAATTCTCCCATCGTCTACTAGATCTTGAATTTTGTGCTTTAGGTTAAAGCAACGTTCATTATCATGTCCAACACCTCTATGATAAGCACAATAGGCATTGCCATTCCATTGAGAGTTTCTTTTTTCTAGAGGAGAGTGGGTGGCGTTGGCACTGTTGGTGCGAGCAATCATTTTTCATTTAGTTTTTCTAACAACTCTTTATAGCTCACAATAAATTGTGTAAACCTTCTTTCTCTTGTCAACCTTTTTCGAGGGTCATTATTATCATATTGCATTGTGCTATTATATTGCGTGGAAGTCGCAAATACATCAATATAGGATAAAGTGTTATCATTACCCTTTTTGTAGTTATTCTTAGGTTGATGATGAGGCTTGCTTGCCTTTTCTTTAGCAAGATCATCTTCAATCATAGCAGCCACAGAATACACCTTTTGAAAAGTGTCTAAACCAAGGTAGTGTAGATGTTTGTTGTACTTTTCATGACAATTGTCAATGAATTTTTGTACCTACTCGAGTTCAGGTGGCCTTTGGGCAAGGTGGGCCGCCTTTTCTCGCCATGTACCATAGAAAGAAAGGAAACCTTGCTTAAGCATTTCAAGTTCACGCAAAGTTAATTTGAACTCTACGTTACTCTCATATTGGGTGATGAAAGTCGAAACTACATCTTCCCATGTTGTCTTGAACTTAGCATCTAGCCCATAGTACCACTCTCTCGCGGCTGGGTCGAGAGATAAAGGGAAAGTCAAAGCATAAAGCTTAGGATCAACTCCCTTTGAAGCCATGGTGCCGGTAAAACTCATTCAATGATTTTTTGGATTATTGGTCGCCTTGAATATTGGCAAGTTCTTAGCTACGAATTTTTCTAGTAAAGTGAGTCCCTTTGAAGCCATGGTGCCGGTAAAACCCATTGTGGAATGAAGAACAAGCTTCTCCAACGACTTCTCTTTTATGGATTGTTCATCCATCTTTTGTTGCAAAGACAAAGATTCGGCATTTTTCTTTTTGGCCTTTTCAAGTTTCTTAATTCTTCTCTCTTTGGCCTCTTGAGCCTTTTCCTCTCTCAAGCGAACAATCTCTTCTTCGAGTTGCTCTATGGTTGACATTGTTGTTGGACTAGAGTGAGTTGTTGAGGGAAGATGGTTTGAAAGGAGTGAATTGTTTGATGGTAAACGTAGAATGCGAGCGCCCGGGAGTCTTCGTTCCCAAGCTTGGAAACCAGCCCTAAAGGAAGTACAAAAGGTTAAGGAAATCGATACGCTTGTTTAGAAGACAAAAAGAAGAAAAAAGGAAAAAAGAAAAGACGCAAGATACATTCGAATGGATAACATCACCTTTAAACATTTCATTAATAAAGATATTGTTTGTATGAGTTAATTGTTCTTGAGGAATAAAAAAGATCTCGTAACAGAAGGCGCGCGCATCCTTGGCTCTTTGCGCTGATCGTGGTCGTGCAACTGAAGGAGTTGCGCGCGCCACCTGCTCATGCGATTTTTTTTTTCGAGCAGTTTTTTTTTTGTTTGTGTCTCTTTTTTTTAACGATTTTTTTTTAATGATACCCTTCGAATGTGACTCGAAATTACGAATGGACAACTTCGCAATTGGGAACCTAAACCAAAACTAAAAAAGGCTATCCTAAAACACGTTGCACATAGTCATGTAATCACATAAGCATACTATAAGTCAAGATTCACATAATGCCTTTCTAAGGTCGAAAGCTTGGGTGTCCAAAGCTACCATATCTTAAGAAACAATGCATAAATCAATCACTCAACGTGTTGACTTGTGACATAGTCCTCCCAACAATTTGTTGGCGATATGGGTGGGAAGATTGTTATTGATTTCGGGATAGAAGCCTAGTGTTGGCAACCCCTAGTTAATGAGCCAATCCTCAAGGGTTATAGTGTCATATGATTATGCATGATGCAATGTTGCTTGTTTGGTTTTTAATTTTGTGAAGAAGGAAGATACTATGCGTTCAAGTCTTGCTCTCTAACTAGAGATTATTCAAGTTAATTCCTGTTACAACCCATAGGCAACATAGTGTTGGAAACCTTGGACCATAACTAATAATTAATCTTGTAATCTCTAAATCTTCAGAGGAGTCGCCATTGTAAGGAGGGTGTGCCCATCATAGGGGATCCTTCTCCTTACATGCCCATTGCCCTTTAAAATCCTAGGACTTTACACTTGTTAGGGTGTATTAGGATTCGAATTCCTGACTGTTTGGGGGACCTTGAATTAGAGTTGATCTTATCATTACGCTTTTTTGTGAGAAATAAGTAAGGAGTCGCCAATGAGTTTTAGGAAAACTCATAAACCTTGTTCATGCCTTTCTCCCAAGTACAGTTCAAGGGATATTTAGCACGAATCGTAAGTTTACCCATGCCCATATTGGTCTGCGTGTACCAGAATTGAGTACAAGAGCGAAGGTACTAAGATAACGTTCCCATTAGGGGGGAATCGCTATCCTAGCACTAGTGCGGCCTATACTAGCTCTTCCTTTTTCACAATTTCATCACCAAATAATATATGCGACATGATACCTAAAACTAAGTTAGTTGATTTTATTTACACACGTCAATCATGTAGGAATTACATTGCAAAAGTCGTTATTCTTATTTAATTCAAATTCGTGAAGTGAATAAGAAATAAACAATATTCGCCTTGTCTTAAGTGATCAAACAACAATTAATTATTCAATTCTATTCTTTATTTAACGTAAGATACTATGTGAAATCAAATTAATTAAACGTTTTTTTTAAAGTGATCAAACAACACTAATTAATCAATTAAAGTTTGTTTAAACAAGAGAAGAAAAGGTGATTGATCTAAGTGCTCGGGAATTTACCACTTTTCCTTGCTAGATCTTCGTTTAGAACACTTATGGACTCCTTCTTGTTCGGTAACCACCACCGTAGTAATAAGTAATAAAGGGGGTGAGTGTTTAGGACAAGAGGGTTAAGAGTACACAAGTTCACAAAGTTTCTGCCAGCATTTCGGGTTATTTTCTGTCCGTTTAAGCCTCGTATTAAGCCTCTATTTATAGGGAATGGGTGCGTTTAGGGTTTCGAGTGTTCTGCCGCAGTAGGTGTCGCGCACATCTTAATGGGTTGCGCACGACTGCCCAGCGCAAGTGATTTGGATGCGCTGCTAAGGGCAACGCAATTGAATGTCTTACGCGTGGTATTATGGTAAGATTTGATTTTATATTTTTATGAAATTCTGAATCTTCTACGAGCGCATCACTAGAGGTTACGCTGGGTGTCACGTGCAAACTTGTGAGTTGCGCGCGCCAAACCAGTGCGACTCATTGAGATGCGCGTGGATTTTTCTGCGGCAGCTTAAATTTTTAACCTAGGCGCCTCTAAATCCGTCAAAATTAGGTTTTAACCTCGGGTTTAAGCCTAATTATGATCGGGCTTAGTTAATTTGGACTTTAGTTCATTTTGTTTTGGGTTAGGCTAGTCATTTTGTATTCTTGTGACTTAAACACTTGTCCATAAGTATTCTTCACGTTGATCCAACACAAAGATGGTTTTATTTATCGTCATATCATTTCTTGTAGGGATAGGAGGCCTAAAGTAGATGTCTACAATATCTAAAGTTTGCCTAGCCGCATGAAACTATGTTCGTGAAAAAACAGAGTACATAGTACTAAAACAGAGCATGCTTTTGATTCGAGCAATAACGAGATTTTTGGGCGATCAAACAATTTCTTGCAATACTATGACAACTATTGTGACAAATTAAGCACAAAAATCAAGCAAAAACATGTAGAATGAGTCACATTATGCTCACGAACTCAAGGTGTTCAACAATGGAAAATCGCTCATTTCTTCACCAAATCAAGCCAAACAAATCTCAAAACACTCACAAAGCAATATACAAACATAAACAAGCAAATTCATGGCAAGAAATTCAACAAACATGGAAAATTAAGCAAGAACACCCTCGGATTTTCCAGAAATTCACGAGTAAAAACGCACAAAATTCTCCAAATCGAGATGAGTTAGAGCAAAACTTACATCAATCGACAAATAAGAGATGAAGAGCTTTGATTTGCAACAAATTTGAGTGAATTCGATTGAGAAACAAAGGAGGATGAGTGATTTGAACTTTCGAGCGAAAACTGAAGCGAAATGAAACAACTCAGCGAAATGAGGAAGAAGGGGTTTAAATCCGAAAAACGCGACAGTATTGCGCCGCGATAGCGCTGACGCGACGCGATACGCCTGACGTGTCGCGATGGCACGTGGCAGCACGCGTTGGCTTTCCTTTCTTCAGCGATGCAATTCCTAGGGACCTGGTTCAGCATTTTGGGTTCTTTGGTACTCCATTTAGCCCCTTAAAAGCAATTGACATGAATAGTAGTTGGCTCGATTACAATCGCGATTAGTGATCGGCCTGACGACGATCATCTCACTTGATTTAAGCGCCTAAGCATTAGCTTATTACAAAGTACAAAGCACCAAGGAATTGGTTCACAAGCAAGCACAAGTGCCAAAGTACCGGCTCATTACATCTAAAATGCGTCGAGGTACTGGCAAAGCAAATTACACCGAAGCATTGGCACAACACGCATTCAACAAAACGAATCATTAGCAAACTGAGGATCACAAGGCAACGAGGTCTTCGATGACTTTCACTAGGGTGTGAAAATTGTCAACCAAATGATTGAGTCACAGCACAGACGAGATTTTGAAGATGGCTACAAGCAGTGGTCTTCGACGATGTCTCGAAGCACAGAGGAGATTATCTACAGCGGCGAGGCACTGTTGTGGCGAAGTACGACACAAAACTGAAGATAGCGAGGCTCGGCCACCTTCAACAATGTTCCCGAGGCACTGTAGAGGATTGTCACAACAATTGAAGATAGCGAGGCACTGTTACCTTCAGATGGTGTTCACGAGGCACTGTGGAGGTCGTTACAACAAAATGCAGCAACAAAATCGACTACTTCAGAGACGTGTGCTCGATGGTGCAAGATACGCGAATCTAACTCTCTTATCTATTTAACTATGCTAGTTTGCAGATATCGGCGTCACAAGAATGATTTAGGATCGCAAAACATTCTGAATCATTCTCCGTCCCTAATGCTACTTTGAATTTTGTTTTCTAAACTTACGTTTCTCCAAACTCAGTCAAAGTGGGGGCTTCTGTGGACACTTGATTGTGTCTCCCCAGAAACCAAACCCAGTGATGAGTATCTTTCACGTCATTGAATATCGAACAAGGTGAAATGATAAAGATTCTCGTGAATCTTCTGTTTTCTAATAAAAATAATTCATTTATGTTTTCGAAAATCATTCATTTCGTATCCTATTTATGAAAAACGTCCAATCCAGTTTAGTTTGGTCCATGACATGGGTCCAATAATTGTGTAGTTGGATGGGGCTTGAAATGAACTTTCCACCAATATACTATAAGCCCAATTCTGAGTTATAACGAGGAAGTTATGGCAAAAATACTAAAATGGGTCCAAAATGAGTTTTATGGGCTACCCAATGATCATGTGGAGGATCCATTAATTTAATTGTATTCCTAAAGTCATTAGGATTTATCTTAATCTTCTAGAAGAATATTTTAAGTTCTTATGGGATTAGGATTATTAATTATAACTATATTTGATTTCAAAAGATAAAGAATTCTAATTGGAATAAAACAAGTGTTTTAAAAAGATTAAATCTAGTTTAATTAAAGATAAGTACGGACTCCAAATAACCTAATTTGATTAGGAGATGGACTCCGTACATAAATCTTATCATGCGGCAACCATTGCGTCGCGATAGGTCCATCGCACCGCGATGGAGCTATCGCATCGAGATAGCCCTGTCGCGTCGCGATGGAGCCAGTTTTACTCCGAGTCTAATTTTGACTCTTTTAACGGTCGATTTATCTTAATAAATAGGGTCGTTTTCCTCCGTTTTCAATCATCCACAATCATCAATTCTATCTCTCTCTAAGTTAGAAGCTTATTCTTTCTTTCTCTCTCTTTCTACCCTTTTTACAAAATACACAATTCTTCATTCACGACATTTGAATACACCTAGTCAAGCTCGAAGTTGCCTTAGACCTCAACGTGAAAGGTTGATAGTTCTAAGGGTTTAGTCTCAAATCTTATTTCAATTATTATTGTTATTGTTTGATTTAATATTTTTATTGAAGTTACTAACGTGTGTTTTGTTTTGATAGAAAGAGATACGAGGCTTCAAAGTGAGTAATTTCATTGCTTTATTTCTTTAGAAATCATGCTTAGAATATTATATTAATTCCTAGTATCATGTTAGGATTAAAGCTTTGATTTTTATTACTTAGTGACATGATAGGATTTGTTACTAATCTTGTTAGTATCATGCCTAGGATCTTGCTAATAATTTTATGCTTTGATGAGATTGAGATTGATATGATGATGATGATTTGTTGTATCAATTTTATTATGTTGCTTGATATTATTGTTATTGCTTGATCACGCCCTCTCTTGCAGGTTTAAAGGGAATTTGTATTTGAAATCACGCTTAATAAGATAATTAATAATTTTATTTAGGCAAATATGATTTTAATTCAAGTGATCGCCATTAATAGCTTTATTTGTGCTTTAATAATCAACTAACATAGATTAAACAGGTTTAGGATTAATATATTGGTTGTATGTTGATTGGAAAGTGCACATGAATATGAGGAGAACAAAGTAGAGACTTATTTAGGGCAGGTTCAATCTCTTTTAGGTTGGATTTGTACCTTTATCCTCGAATATCCAGTCATGGTTTAGGACCATTATGGAGTTAGCGATATCTGTGATCGTGAATGGTTTACAAGTTCATAAAACTTGTTGTGGGGTTCAAGTTTTGGATGCTTGAAATATTCCCTACAAGTTAGAACCCTTCACGCATCAATATCACACTACAAATTAGTATTAACATAAGCATTTCAATAGCATTTGGTCTCATCATCTTTTTTATCATAGTTATAATCATTATCCTTAAATCTGAAAATGAAATGATATTCAAAGAAATACTATATATTCCACCATAACCTTTATTCATATATCGATCCCATAAATCACAATATTATCTACAGTATCATATGGAAGAATTATTATTATTATTATTATATATATATATATATATATATATATATATATATATATATATATATATATATATATACACACGCTATAAATATGAAACTCATACAAAACTACAAATGATCAATCTATATCAAGCATGAGTATGTATAGTATTCTAAGATCATAGGGTAGTAGCAGCTACATTATTGAAAAACAATAAATAGACTTATACTAGCTAGGTTACAGAAGCTAAAGAACTAGAGACTATTAACAAGCTATAGGATATAGCTTGACTAAATAAGAAATTAAGATCAATCAATGTTGAACTAGTAAGAGTTAGTAATAGAAAATTGATACAGTATGTTAGAGATTTATTAAATTAGATAGTAAGTGCTTGTTAGTGTGAAGATGTGATGAGCTCAAATAAAGCAATGCAATACCCACTATAAACTACGAGGTCTTGTCAATAATATAGTTGATTTGCTGTCAATAGGCTTATACCAATTATAAAATTACAATTAAAAGGAAATATAATATTTAGTGGATTATTCCTGGTGGAAGCTATACAAAATTCAGAGTAATATGACCATTATGAAGTCACGTGATCCAATTCTCTTAAATAAACCTACTAGCATATTGGACCTGCTGCTAATGGAGGATCATGAGGGGATCAAGATTACAAAATTATTATACAAGTCAAATCAGAAAGTGTAAGGCCAGGTAGTGCGCAAACCATAACTGAGCAAAATACACAAATTTACTCGTTGAGCTAAGTATAGGAAATAGATTAAGAGATAGAACATAAAATCTCAATCACAATCAAGACAAGTGGTAAAGTCCATAATCAAACACAATTTATAAATAATAGACAAAACAAACAAAAATTAACAAAAGTATTGAAATTACATCATGGCAAGTCACCTAGCAATTAACCACATATAAGCAACTTTAATATGTAAGTCAACCCCTAAATTGCAAGACAAAATAACGTAATAATAAATTATGCATAAAAGCTGACATACACACGCAACATATTATGTAAAGTTATTTAACAATAACAAAATAATTGAGAATGAACTTCCCTGACATCGAGGACAAGTTAATTACCTTAAATTACCTTAAATTACCAAACAATTAAAGGTCACGATGATTATGATTTCAAATACTTTTTTTGGCTTCAATCAAACAAACGTATGCCACACAAATTTTTGATGTTATATCGAGTTTATTAGTTTAACCCAATTTGATTGTTACTTCACATATACTAACCACAATTCTTGAATCATATAATAAATGGTGCATATAACGTATTATAAAATAAAGGGAATAGAAGAGAAATTGAGAGAAAATAGACTAGTCTACATTATGCCATAGAGTGGGGATATATATATACATAAAATATAAAATATAGCAATTCTAATGCAAAATAAATAAGGCAACATATGTGGTTTTAGTCTACACACCTTATATAGAGGCATGCTGGTTATTCCTAACATCTAAACACTTAGAGTTGCATTTGCAGGAGAGCGGAGCATTAATCACACTCCCGAAGGTGAAATTATTAGCAGGTGAAAGCATAACATTGATGTTGTGGCACATGACTTTGAACTCGCAGTTTTTAGCAACGATCTTCATATAATTATAGTGACCCCGAGCCTTTAGGGCAAAGTGTAAAACATTTTCACCCCATAAATCACAAGAGATCAAATCCACAGTCTTATTTTGAAGTCGTGCATCATCCTCTTTGATCTGCATATGAAATTCCAATTGGCCTTGGCCTTGGCCTTCATCTAGAAGAAATGGCTCGAGTGTTGTTGAGGAAAGGAACCCGGGTTGGTCGTGGTCATGTTTATACTCTAGTGACACTAGCATTATGTTAAAATATACTAAAGCTCCAACATTGTTATTGAATTTAAGGGTAACATCCAAGTCGGTTGTTATGTGTATCATTGATGAGTGTCATTTACGACACTGTTTTATGGTCATGTTCCTTAGATTTTAGGTTAGTTCCTTTAGCATTTTAGTGTTTTTATCTATGTTTTTGGTATTTTGTGATTTATTTCCTCATTGTGTGTTTTGATAGGTTATTGAGCCATTTTGGATGATAAAAAGATGAACTGAATAAAAGAGCCAATGTCAAATGCAAATGAATATATGATGAATTCCTTCGGAGGAACTCGAAGACTAAAGCAAACGCTAAGGAACTTGCTGGCAGTCCGAGAATTGTACAGATTCATTGCAACATGATATTTGGTTATTTGGAGAATAATTCTTAAATATTTACAGCTAGAAGGGTGATATATTTGATAAAAAGAAGATCCTATCATTTAGGAAAAGATTTGGCAAACGATAGAATTTCATAGATTCTATCTAATTAATTTCCTTATCTTATATTTATCTTCTGTATTTTTAGGGATTTTACTTGGGGAATAATTCTATCATAATTCTATAAAACCCCAGAGTTATTCGTCCATTCATCATCCATTATTCATTCATCTCTCACTTGTGCTCACCTTTAGAAGAAACCACCTAGTGGAACTTGACATGTTTTTCTCCAAAAACCTTTCTTCTTTGCTCTGTAACATGAGTGAGTAGTTCTTTATGCTCAGTAGTAGTTAGAAGATGCCATGTGATTAGTATTAGAGACAAGTTGGTTTGGTTTTAATGATTAATAATTAATATTTTGGGAATATTCTTGAATTACTGCTTATTTCTATGAATGATGATTTCTTATAAGTAGGTGCGCAACTATTTGTTTGGGTTTGATTTCTATTGCTAATTAATACTACTAAGTCCGTAATTGCTTGGGAATGTTAAAGAAGTAGCAACCAATTGTAGAGGAGGACGTTCCACTCTATTAATTGTAAAGTAATTCTTGATCTAGGTGAAACCGTGTTCCAATAATGTCATGGTTGTCTAGGCTTGATGTTTTCCTACTCCCTAATGCTGTCAACACGTTAAATTCCTTGCTCATAGTATAGGGGTTATTTGTTGGTTAGGGTTAGTGAAAGTCGTACCGAATCTAACCATTAATAAGGGGAAACAGAGGAACTTGTTCCATAAGTCAAGCTATTCCTAGAGGGTTAATTTTGTCGATGATTTTACGAAGTTCCATGGCTGGAATCTGATTATCTACTGAGTGTTTTCTCCATTGATTGTTTTTTCTTTAATTATAACTCCTTTTATATATTGTTCCTTTAGTTATTTTAGATTAGCTTTCTCATATCAACCTTCCCCCCCCCCCCCCAAATCGTGTTACTCTTGTGGAACTTGGATCTGGTGACTTGTTACTTTAGACTTACTTTCCTCGTGGGATTGACTCTTACTTGCCCTAGCTATTTTTTAAAGAGAATAAGGTTTAATTTTTTGTGCACTTCGACAACACACCAAATTTTGGCGCCGTTGTCGGGGAAAGTTGTTTTCTTTGGTAATCTGTTATAACTCTAAGTTCCATTGTTTCTATTTAGTTCCTTGTTAGTATATGATCAATACTCGTTGTACTAATCTTGATTTATTGAAGTTTGATCCAGAAATAAAAAGAACTTTGCGCAGGTTAAGAAAGGAAGCGAAAATTGATTTCGATTGGGAACTTGACAGATTCTTTGAGATGGCGTTGATTAACAATCAGACCATTAAGCAACTCGCTGCTCCTGATCTCGAACAGGTTCCTCTCGACATTGTTTTTTCCTACCTTAGAAAAACCCTTTAAATTGAATTATGGTTTTATTAACTTGCTTCCTAAATTTCATGGTCTTAAGGGAGAAGATCCATTGATGCATATAAAGGAATTTTTCATGACTTGTTCTGCACAAAGGACCGAGGGGTGGAATTTGATGATATTTTGTTAATGGCTTTTGCATTCATTTTGCTAGATTCTGCTAGGGATTGGTTATATTATTTAAAATTTGGATCCATAACTACATGGAAACAATTGCATGAACAATTTCTAGAAGACTTTTTACATGCATCTATGATAGGATCCATAAGAAAAAAAATACGTGGAATTCAACAATCTTCTGATGAGACTTTATATGAATATTGGGAACGATTTAGGAGACTTTGTTCTAGTTTTCCCTAACACCAAATCAGTGAGCAATTGTTGATTCAATACTTTTATGATGGACTTTTGCCTAATGATAGGAACATGATTGATGCTGCTAGTGGTGGGGCCTTAGTTGATAAAACACCTGAACAAGCATCAAAATTGATTTCCAATATGGCACAAAACTCTTAACGTTATGGAACTAGGAATGATGTTGTGTCTAAGGGAGTTAATGAAGTCACTAGTAGAAAAACTAAATGGAAAGCGGTTCATACCCCCTAATGGCAAGCGGTTTTGAACCGCATGGGCTTAGGGGGCTTGCCATTAGTAGAGAAAGGGCAGCGATTTTGGCGCCAAATATGTCAAGTGTAATGGGAAGCGGTTTTGGCGCCAAACCTCTTCCCTTTCTAATTTTTTTTTATTCCAAATTATTATTAATTAATAATAATAGTATTAGTGACCTGTTTAATATAAATAGTGACCTGTTTTAATATAAATACCGATCTGTCTTAATATTATGAATTAATTAATAATATTAATATTATTAATTATTAATAATATTAATATTATTAATTAATAATAATTAAAATATTACAAAGAATAATAATACAATAACAACATGAAATAAATATATATATAAAAATTAACATTAATAATATATTAAATTAACAATAATATATAAGTACACCAAAATACATAAAGATAACACTCACAAATACTACGTACTAATTATAACACTCATAAATTCTAGATGCCATCAAATGTCACGAAAAAATCCCACATGTCGCGAATTTCATCAATTTTTTTGCTTGTTAGCGGGCCTTCCCTTTAAATCTTGAAAACCTTTGGGAAAAAAAGAAAAAACCAAACATTATACATCATGCATATTACATAAAATTCAAACCAAATGTATGTCAAATATTTCAAAGGCCACATATACAGGTTTGTTTTTTTCACAAAATGGCCCAAATAAGGCCTACATGACTTCTACTTTGCCCATTTTCTACATTTTCTATCAAATGAACTTCTTCTTTCTCATAGCATGCCCATATTACCTACTCTTAGGTGTCTAAGGTTTGAAATCACATCAAAAGAGCATTTTACTAAGTTTTAGGACGCTTTTTTTTTATCCAAAATGGCCCAAATAAGGCCTATATGACTTCTACTTTGCCCATTTTCTACATTTTCTATCAAATGAACTATTTCTTTCTCATAACATGACAATTTACCTAGTCTTAGGTCTCTAAGGTTTGAAATCACATCAAAAGAGCCTTTTACTAAGTTTTAGGACGCTTTTTATAACACCCTAGAAATCCCTTTCTTTTAAAATATCTGTTTTGTCCTGCTTAAAACTTTAAATAGGAATATCTAAGACATTACCACCACCATGAAAACGGCTAAGGCAACTATCAAAGACACACAGCGGAAGACTAATTTCAAAACCAGTCAAAACAAGTCAACTTGAAAAGTCCATCAACGAAAGTAAAGTCAAAGCAAAGTCAAACAAAGTAAAATAAATTAAACCTACAACTTGGAACCACTATAGGCCCTTATTAAAACCAAAACTGAACTCACAACTCTTGTCGTTAGTCACGCATAATAATCAAGTCATATATAATTAAAGCAATAAACACATTATATACTTATAGAAACTAGCATGATCCGCTCTTCACTCACGCCCATTCATGGAAATGCTTCATCACCTGAAAAGCTTATCTCTACCTATTTCCACTACTCTCCATTAAAAATGGGCCATCATAGGGCCATGATAAAGACAAGGCCAATAACACACAAAACACCCAATCAGCAAAGCTGAGTTCATAAGCGTAATTAACACACTAGCATACAATTCCCTATCAACGCACGACTTACCTTGTTGCACCTGTTTTTCAAGCATACAACATTCAATAAAAGTTCTCACTAGACACTAAATGATTTATTTAGCGTTGATTACGCATCGAAAGAGTTTCCCACTAACCTCTCCCAATAAATTGAGGTTACTGACATGGGAGCTAACCGTGCCAGCATCAAAAACCACTCGTAAGTGGGGGAATTCTTGTGCATAATAATAATAAAAGGAATGTGCAGCTTCCTGTACTCCAGTAGAAGTTATGGTTAAATATAAAACCCCATAACTCCCCCCATATGTTCATACTCAAGGTATATACGTTCCAAGAGTTTTGGTGCATAATCTCTTTCACTTTACGTTATTTACAGGTTATTAAACTTGGTGATGACCCTCAAACCATAATCATTCAATCAACAATAATTAATCAAACAATTCAATATACCAATTTAATTCTTTAATAATTAGTGATCATATAATACTTAATGTTGAACCCTTTTTAATTCTACCTCGGTGTCAAAGACACCTTAAATCCATAAGGCGCCACAAATCCTATCCCTTAGTGTTAAAAACACCTTAAGTGCACTAAGGCACCAACATACAATTTATTCCTCGTGTACATAGACACTTATATAGCTCTTTCCTCATGCTTATAGCATCAATAAAAATTATATGAACCATAATAAAATTCCTTTTCAATATTCCAAACCAAATTAAACATTTAGTTTAATTAAACATGCTCTCTATCATGCCATGAATAAATATGTGGTTCATAAATAATATTCCAAGCTATTATTTTCCATTCAATAATCCATTACAAATAAATCATGCTTCATAATCCAATCACCAACAATATCCAAACCATAATTTCCAATCCAAACCTAGCATGATACTACTTGAAATTAATTAAACACCTTTAGCATGCTACTACATCAATATAATTATGCTAAGTACGCGAACGCACCTTGTATACAATCTTAATATCGCCACAATTAATAAAAATCGCTCACTTCAAAGTGTCCTACAATTTAAAATTATAGAAGAGTATTAAAATCCACTCTACACAAATTTCCAGCAATATATACTATTATAAAACCCCTCATAATTTATTTAAAATAAGTTGAAATTATATTTAAAACATCATACTTTAATCCCAATTAATGGGTAATTAAAATTCCTTAAAGAAACTTGCTTTTTCATACACAACCAAAAATTCCAGCACTATATTTTAATTAAAACTTGCTGTAATTTAGTCTTAAAACACTTTAATCAAAGGTTTACACCACTACATATCATAATCCTTCAATAATTTATAAATAAAAAATCCAGGGTTTCAAAAATTGGGGCTTTTTAATTAAAAACATAATCTGAAAATTAATTAATATAATACTCATAATCAAACATGAAAATTAAATCACAAAACCCATAATTAATATTTAGATCTAGGATTAAATAGGTTTTTTTTATTTTAAAAAATAAAGTTTTAATTTTTTTTTCCAGAAAAAGGTGGCTGGCCGGCCACCACTGCCGGCTGCCGCCAGCCGCCGGCTGCTGCTGCTGGTGGCTGGCGCCGGCGGCCCACCGGTGGTGGTGGTGGCCGGCGGTAAGGGGGAGGCGGAAAAGGGGAAGGGGAAAAGAGAAAGGAAAAGAAAAGAAAAATAAAGAGAAAAGGGAGAGAAGTTTACCTTGGGTTTTCTCTACTATGGGCAAAGTTGATTTGCCTCATATGTGGGATATTTATACCCCTTCTCTAAGACCATTCTCCCTAAACTTTCCTTTTTAATTTTTCTAATCCCATCCTTAATAAAACTTTACTAAAATAAAACTTTACTAAATTAAACCCCAACTTAATTAAAATAATTAATTAAATAAATTTTCCTTTTTTAAAATATTTCCAAACTTATTAAAATAAATAACTAAAATACTTTAAATAAGACATTTCAATTCAATTAAATACTTCTCAAAATACTTATTTTAAATAAAATACGTATTAAAATACGAGATATTACAGTCTACCCTCTTTAAAAGAAGTTTCGTCCCGAAACTTGGGAAACGAAATCAAAAGTTTTTCCTTAATTAGTATAATATTGCTGTACTTTTTTTCATACCTTTACCTTTTTGTGTCTTATTGAGAACACAATAACTCAAAATACTCGATAAAATTGTGCAAAAAGCACAAAAATAACTGAAAGTATAGGGAAAAGCGCGAAATTCTACCGCATTCTACCCCCCTAAAGAAAACGAGTTACGTCCCCGTAACACAACATACCTAAAACAACTCTGGGTATTTCTTTTTCATTTCATCTTCTGCCTCCCAAGTGGCTTCCTCATACTCTTGGTTAGACCATAACACATTCACAATCTTAACATTCTTATTGCGTGTACTATGCACTTTACTATCAAGAATTTTGACAGGTCTTTCTTCATAGGTTAAACTTTGGTCTAGCTCAATGGTTTCAGGTTGTAGCACATGGGATTTATCAGGTATATACCTTCTTAATTGAGACACATGAAATACATCATGCACTTTGCTTAGCTCCATATGTAAGGCTAACCTATAAGCTACCTTGCCTATCCTTTGCAGTATTTCATATGGACCAATGCACTTTGGGCTCAGTTTCCCTTTCTTTCCAAATCTCATTACTCCTTTCATTGGTGATACCTTTAATAACACCTTATCACCAACATCAAACTCCTCTTCTCTACGCTTTAAATCTGCGTAGCTCTTTTGGCGATCTTGAGCTGATTGAATCTTGGCTTGAATTTCCCTTACTTGCTTCACTGTATCCTTGATCATTTGAGGCCCTAAAATCATTGTTTCACTTATATCGTTCCAACATATTAGACTACGACACTTTCTCCCATATAATGCCTCGAATGGAGCCATTCCTATGCTCGCATGATAACTATTATTGTAAGAAAATTCAATCAAATCCAAGCTATCCTCCCATCCTCCTTGGAAGTCTATAACACAAGCTCTGAACATGTCCTCCAAGGTTTGAATGGTTCTCTCAGTTTGCCCATCTGTGGCAGGGTGAAACGTTGTACTCATCTTAAGTGTCGTACCAAAATTTTCCTATACGCTTTTCCAAAATTTTGAAAGAAACCTGGAATCTCTGTTAGACACAATATTCTTTGGAACTCCATGTAACCTCACAACATTCTTGATGTAAGCTTTTGCAAGTTGTTCCATCTTCCAAGTTTCCTTCATTGGTATAAACACCGCAGATTTTGTACGTCTGTCCACCACTACCCAAATGGTGTCATTTCCACTCTTTGATTTTAGAAGACAAGTCACAAAATCCATTGAAATGAAATCCCACTTCCATCCAGGAATTTCCAAGGGTTGCGCAGTTCCTCGTGGCCTCTTGTGCTCTATTTTCACCTTTTGGCAAGTCAGACACTTTGCTACAAATTTCGCAACTTCATTCTTCATTCTAGGCCACCAATACATCTTTTTCAAGTCCTTATATAGCTTATCCCCTCCTGGGTGCACTGAATAGGGCGTATTGTGTCCCTCTTCCATTAGCTTTTTCTTCACTTCCTCACACTTTTGAGGTACACACCATCAACCTTTATACCTCAAACTTCCATCTTCATGAATCTTGAAATCTGTAACTTTGCCTTGCTTTATTTTCTCTCGAATCCTATCCAATTTCACATCTCCTTCTTGGTTTTCCCTTATCTTGTCGAATATGGTTGGTTGTATAGTCAAACTCGCAAGAATTCCAGCTGGTACTCCCCATTCTACTACTTCTAAGTTCATTTTCCTCATTTCCCTACATAACTCATCAGCCACTATCAAGGCATTTAATCCGTGGCTGGTCTTACGACTTAGAGAATCTGCAACTACATTTGCTCTCCCTTCATGATACTGTATGTCCAGGTCATAATCCGTCGTATATTCTAACCATCTCCTTTGTCGAGAGTTCAAATCCTTTTGAGTGAAAATGTACTTTAAGCTTTTATGGTCTGTATAAATTCTACATTTCACTCCATACAAGTAATGACGCAAGATCTTTAGTGCAAAGATAATTGCAGCAAGTTCCAAATCATGGGTTGGGTAATTCAGTTCATGGGTCTTTAACTGCCTTGATGCGTATGCAATTACCTTCCCATTTTGCATAAGCACACACCCCAAACCATTCTTTGACGCATCGCTATACACATTATAGATACCACTGTCGTTTGGCAGTGTAAGCACTGGCGATGTAACCAGCTTCTGTTTCAAGAGTTGGAATGCTTCTTCACACTTATCATCCCACTCAAACTTCTTGTCTTTCTTCATTAGAGTAGTCATAGGTTTAGCAATCTTCGAGAAATATTTCACAAAACGCCTATAATATCCTGCTAGACCTAAGAAACTCCGAACGTCAGACACTGTTTTGGGCGTAGGCCAACCCTTTACAGCTTCGATTTTGGCTGGGTCTACTTCCACGCCATCCTTAGACACAAAATGACCTAAGAATGCTACCTTTTCCAACCAAAATTCACACTTAGAGAACTTTGCATAAAGATTGTTTTCTCTCAACGTTTGCAGAATTGCTCTCAGGTGGTCCACATGCTCCTCTTTGTTCTTGGAATGCACCAATATAACATCTATGAACACCACGACGAACTTATCCATAAATTGATGAAACACCCTATTCATTAAATCCATAAAGATTGTGGGAGCATTAGTCAATCCAAATGGCATCACTGTAAACTCATAGTGTCCATATCTTGTCCTAAAAGAAGTTTTAGGTATGTCTTCATCTGCAATCCTCAACTGGTGATATCCAGACCTCAATTCAATCTTAGAAAACACGGTCGCGCCTTTCAAATGATCAAACAAATCATCAATCCTTGGAAGTGGATACTTGTTCTTTATTGTCACCTTATTTAATTCTCTATAATCAATACACAACCTCATGCTTCCATCTTTCTTTTTAACAAACAGAACTGGTGCTCCCCAAGCGATGCACTCGGCCTGATGTACCCTTTGTCCAACAAATCCTGCAATTGCTCCTTTAACTCACTCATCTCTGCCGGTGCCATCCGATATGGTGCCTTGGATATTGGTGTTGTTCGTGGGACTAAGTCTATGGTAAAATCGATTGCTCTCTTGGGTGGTATTCTAGGGATTTCATCCGGAAATACATCCAGAAATTCGTTCACTACTTCAATGTCTTCTGGCTTAATTGCCTCCTTATGATCCATGTTCCTCACGCTACAGAAGTACACTGGGTGTCCCTTTTTCATGTACTTTGCCAACTTCAACACGGATATCAACCTAGGGTATTTGGTTTCACCATGCATCCAATAAGTCACTGACTCATTCTCACTTGTGTTCATTTTCACCTTCTGCGATCGACAACTTATTTCTGCATTGTACTTGCTCAACCAATCCATTCCTAGGATGACATCAAAATCCTTTAACCCAAACTGGATCAGATCATACTGAAACACTTTCCCTTCGATCTCTAAAGGTACATTCCTAAAGGTTTTGGTACAGTTCACTACCCCACCTGTCGGAATGGTTATCGGTAAATCTACTACTTTTACTGTTTTCAAAAAGTCTTTAAGTTTCGAAACAATTCTTTCCGAAATGAAAGAAAAAGTAGCATCAGAATCAAATAAAACTTTAACAGGAATAGAGTGAATAGAAAAAGTACCAGTGATGACATCTTTTGTGGAATCAGCCTCATGCCTACTCAACACATTAAATTTTCCTACAGCTCCACTTTTCTGCTGATTGTTCCCATTGCTGCTGCTATTGTTATTCCTTGCTCCATTCTGCTGCGCTCCCTTATTCCCATTGAAGTTATTATTGTTTCCCTAAAAGTTCCTTTGGGTCCCTCCTGAATTATTGTTTGGTTTATTCCCATTAGAACCTTTAGAGAAACACTCATACTCTCGATGCCCCAGCTTGTTACAAGCACGACAAGTAACCAAGTTGCCCTCACAATCTTTTCCAAGATGGTTATTCTTGCATCTCCTGCAAAAATAGCGCCTCTCATTTCTGTTATTCCCTTGGTTACTGTTTCTAGCCCCTCCACTGAAGTTACGTCCTCCTTGACGATTGTTACCTTGGGAATTGTTGTTGTTGTTGTGGAAGTTGTTGTGGTTATGGTGGTACTTCTGCTTTTTAAAGTTATTCTGGTTACCCTGTTGATTCCCAGAGTTTTGTCCTATCTCTTTCCTCTTCTCTTTCACTTCCACATCAGCCAATTCCTTCTTTTTCTTCAACTCCAAAGCATACAAGTGCGCAGCTCTGCCATACACCTCATCCAAGGTTTCAAACACTTGTCCACACAACTTCAGTTGTAAATTAGTAGTCAAAGCACTCTCAAACTTCCTAGCCTTTGCCTTCTCCGTAGAAACAGACTCTTCAGCAAAACAAGACAGCTCTATAAACTTTGTATAGTATTCAGTTACTGACATGCCCTCCATCTTGAGGTTTGAGAACTCCTCAGCCATTTGCTTCTGTAAGAAGCTAGGGTAAAACTTATCTCTCACCTTTTCTTCGAACTTAGTCCAATTGAATCCAGGTAGCGCTCTAATAGTTGTTTCATTTTGCTGCCACCAAAGGTCAGCTTCACCTCTCAAGTAATAAGTAGCACAACCCACCTTAGAATTTTCTGGGCACCCAACTGCCCCAAACAGTTTCTCAAACTCCCTTAACCAATTTTCCAGTACGGTAGGGTCAGGATCTCCTTGATAGGTTGGTGGTTTGCTTTGGGCCACCTTCCTAAAAAGTTCTCCCTGAGCATCCTCATTGTTGGTTGAATTCCTTGCCAACTGCTGGGCTACAACCGCTAATTGTCTCACAACCTCATTCAAATCACTCCCATTATTACCAGAATTACTTCCCCTGCCATTTTGCTTCTCCTGAATTAAGAACAAGGGTCTATATTAGAGATGGCTATGGTTAGCTCTCAAGACATACACTCATCTATTACTTAGCACCCTTGAAACATTCACAGTAAAATTTGAAGCTAACAAATTGGGATAGCAAAAGCTAAGAATTCCCTAAATTTGTAGCTTTGTGAATCAATTATTGATTGCTAACCAACCATACATTTAATAAAGCATCACATAGATAAATAAAAATAATTCCCATAGCTTAGAAATAATTTATTGGAATTAATTTGCTTGGAATTTGGCTATTGGAATAGTGATGTGAAATGGAAGATTTTGAAAAATAAATGAATGATTTATTAATAATATAAATAATTTTAACAAATAAATAAATAAGATTTTATTAATTAAAATAAACTGGAATTACCAAAATAAAATTATTTTCTAGAAACTTATGTACTACATAAGCTCACTAACTCAATATGGTCATGCCACTTATTTATTTAAAACTAAAATGATAATAACTGTAATTAAAACTGAAAATTCATGACGAGGAAAACTATAAAAATCTAATCCTTTCCGACGTCGTCTCTCTTGTCGGCCGACTGCTTGTAGCTACCAGGGTCAAACTCCGGATCATCTTCCTCCTTCATTGGTTCAGGTGACTCTGGTTTAGGTTCTACCTACACGAACTCTCCCTCTTCCTCCTCACCAGAAGAAATTTCTATAATGACTGGAGTTGGAGGTGGATTTAGATTAGAAATTTCCATGAGTGAACTATCTTCCTGTTGTTGTTCCACATTTTCTGCTTGATTTCCCCCTGAAGAAGATGAAGAAGAAGAAGAAGAACTTCCTGACTGATGACTAGGAGAAGGTGGATTTTGCCCCACTGGATTTTCGAAATAATAGTTATGGTATGGAAGGTGAAGTTGTCGGCAATGGGCTTTCTCGACCCTAACTAGATAGGAAATTAAAAATCTGTAATCTGGGTACCATTGTCCATAATAGTCCCTATAATTGTAGTAGTTTGGGATGTCCCCTGGTAAATAGAAATCAGAAAATTTGGATTTGACGGCATAATAAGAGGGATCATCCGGCAAGCAACGGACAATCATAGCTGAAATACGATCAGGGCTATCAAAAACTCTATCCTTTAAAACATTGCTCTTGTAGGAACAGTAAAAGCGAATCTTTTGAACGTAATCATAGGGATGTTCATTAGGTTTCTTAGTGAGAGTGCCTTGGTGTATCTGCTAGGAAGATTCGGCATCCTGTAAGGAAAAGACTTAGAAAAGAATTTTCTTTCCCAAAGAAAACAAAATAATACAGTTCTTGCATGAAATAGGTTCAATGTTCAATCAAACAATTTTCTTATTTCTAACCACATAAATACATGCTCACAAGTAATCCATAAACATGATTAAACATCACAACCTAAATATTAATACATACAAGAACATGATTATTTCTAACTTATATGCCCAATTTCTTTCCTACCCAATCTCACCAACATGTTTTTTTTTTTTTTTTAAAAGCTATTAACACATAATACTTACCTTAATCCTTGTGTTTCCTGCAAAATGAACAAACTAAAAATATTTTTGACTTCTTTTTAATTAAATTTTTCGAAATTAAATAAGAAAGAAGGCAAAATTTCGGACCTCCAAAAAAAAAAATTCGGACCTTCCCTCTTAAAAAAAATTCGGACCATTTAAATAAAATTAAAAAAAAATTCGGCCCTTTTTAAAAAAAATTCGAACCAAATAATAAATAAAAAAAAATTTGGTTTTAAATTAAATCAATAAATATTTAATCTTCCCAAAATAAAAAAAAATAAAAAAATTAATTCTCTAAAAGTTTTACCAATAAATAAGTACTTGGCCAAGTTTAAAATTAAAACACATTTTTGGCTTTAGTGGTAATAAAAACTCAACCTAAGCTCCCAGATACCACTTTGTAACACCCTAGAAATTCCTTTCTTTTAAAATACCTGTTTTGTCCTACTTAAAACTTTAAATAGGAATATCTAAGACATTACCGCCACCGTGAAAACGGCTAAGGCAACTATCAAAGACTCATACCGGAAGACTAATTTCAAAACCAGTCAAAACAAGTCAACTTGAAAAGTCCATCAACGAAAGTAAAGTCAAACCAAAGTCAAACGAAGTAAAATAAATTCAACCTACAACTGGAACCACTATAGGCCCTTACTAAAACCAAAACTGAACTCAAAACTCTTCTCGTTAGTCACGCATAATAATCAAGTCATATATAATTAAAGCAATAAACACATCATATAGTTATAGGAATTAGCATGATTCGCTCTTCACTCATGCCCATTCATGGAAATGCTTCTTCACCTGAAAAACTTATCTCTACCTATTTCCACTACTCTCCATTAAAAATGGGTCATCATAGGGCCATGATAAAAACAAGGCCAATAACACACAAAACACCCAATCAGCAAACCTGAGTACATAAGCGTAATTAACACACTAGCATACAATTCCCTATCAACACACGACTTACCTTGTTGCACCTGTTTTTCAAGCATACAACATTTAATAAAAGTTCTCACTAGACACTAAATAATTTATTTAGGGTTGATTACGCATCGAACGGGTTTCCCACTAACCTCCCCCGAATAAATTAAGGTTACTGACATGGGAGCTAACCGTGCCAGCATCAAAAACCACTCGTAAGTGGGGGAATTCCTGCGCATAATAAAAATAAAAGGAATGTACAGCGTCCTGTACTCCAGTAGAAGTTATGGTTAAATATAAAACCCCATAACTCCCCCCATAAGTTCATACTCAAGGTATATACGTTCCAAGAGTTTTGGTGCGTAATCTCTTTCACTTTACGTTATTACAGATTATTAAACTCGGTGATGACTCTCAAACCCTAATCATTCAATCAACAATAATTAATCAAACAATTCAATATACCAATTTAATTCTTGAATAATTAGTGACCATATAATATTAAATGTTGAACCCCTTTTTAATTCTACCTCGGTGTCAAAGACACCTTAAATGCATGAAGCGCCACAAATCCTATCCCTCGGTGTTAAAAACACCTTAAGTGCACTAAGGTACCAACATACAATTTATTCCTCATGTACATAGACACTTATATAGCTTTTTCCTCATGCTTATAGCATCAATAAAAATTATATGAACCATAATAAAATTCCTTTTCAATATTCCAAACCAAATTAAACATTTAGTTTAATTAAACATGCTCTCTGTCATGCCATGAATAAATATATGGTTCATAAATAATATTCCAAGCTATTATTTTCCATTCAATAATCCATTACAAATAAATCATGCTTCATAATCCAATCACCAACAACATCCAAACAATAATTTCCAATCCAAACCTAGCATGATACTACTTGAAATTAATTAAACACCTTTAGCATGCTACTACATCAATATAATTATGCTAAGTACGCGAACGTACCTTGTATACAATCTTAATATCGCCACAATTAATAAAAATCGCTCACTTCAAAGTGTCCTACAATTTAAAATTATAGAAGAGTATTAAAATCCACTCTACACAAATTCCAGCAATATATACTATTATAAAACCCCTCATAATTTATTTAAAATAAGCTGAAATTATATTTAAAACATCATACTTTAATCCCAATTAATGGGTAATCAAAATTCCTTAAAGAAACTTGCTTTTTCATACACAACCAAAACTTCCAGCACTATATTTTAATTAAAACTTGCTGTAATTTAGTCTTAAAACACTTTAATCAAAGGTTTACACCACTACATATCATAATCCTTCAATAATTTATAAATAAAAACTCTAGGGTTTCAAAAATTAGGGCTTTTTAATTAAAAACATAATCTGAAAATTAATTAATATAATACTCATAATCAAACATCAAAATTAAATCACAAAACCCATAATTAATATTTAGATCTAGGATTAAATAGGTTTTTTTTTAAAAAAAAATAAAGTTTTAATTTTTTTTTCCGGAAAAAGGTGGCTGGCTTGCCACCACTGCCGGCTGCTGCTGCTGCTGGCTGGCGCCGGCGGCCCACCGGTGGTGGTGGTGGCCGGCGGTAAGGGGGAGGCGAAAAAGGGGAAGGGGAAAAGAGAAAGAAAAAGAAAAGAAAAATAAAGAGAAAAGGGAAAGAAGTTTACCTTGGGTTTTCTCCACTATGGGCAAAGTTGATTTGCCTCATATGTGGGATATTTATACCCCTTCTCTAAGACCCTTCTACCTAATTTTTCCTTTTTAATTTTCCTAATCCCATCCCTAATAAAACTTTACTAAAATAAAACTTGCCTAAATTAAACCCCAACTTAATTAAAATAACTAATTAAATAAATTTCCTTTTATAAAATATTTCCAAACTTATTAAAATAAATAACTAAAATACTTTAAATAAGACATTTCAATTCAATTAAATGCTTCTCGAAATACTTATTTTAAGTAAAATACGTATAAAAATACGAGGTATTGCACTTTTTATCCAAAATCGCCCAAATAAGGCCTATATGACTTCTTTCTACATTTCTTATCAAATGAAGTATTTCTTTCTCATAACATGTCAATATTACCTAGTCTTAGGTGTGTAATGTTTGAAATCTTATCAAAAGAGCATTTTACTAAGTTTTAGGACGATTTTTATCCAAAATCGGACAAATAAGGGATATATGACTTCTACTTTGCCTATTTTCTACATTTCTTATCAAATGAACTATTTCTTTCTCATAACATGTCAATATTACCTATTCTTAGGTGTGTAATGTTTGAAATCACATCAAAATAGCATTTTACTAAGTTATAGGACGCTTTTTTATCCAAAATCGGACAAATAAGGGAGATATGACTTCTACTTTGCCCATTTTCTACCTTTTTTTTCAAATGAACTTTTCCTTTCTCATAGCATGCCCATATTACCTAATCTTAGTTGTGTAAGGTTTGAAATCACATCAAAAGAGCATTTTACTAAGTTTTAGGACGCTTTTTATCCAAAATCGCCCTACATGACTTATTTACCAAATTCACTAACAATTACCAAGTTCACAAAATTTTACCCAATTGACCAAATTTACCATAATTCACCAAAATTCCAAATTGTCACCACGGCTTGGCTACTCCCCGGGCTGCTGCAGCTGCCTGGGCTATTGCCATGGCTGTTACAGCTGCCTGGGTGGCTGTTGCTGCACCAGCCAGGGCATATGCTGCAGCTGCCTGGGCAGCTGCTTGGGCTGAACCCGAGGCAGCTGCCTTGGGTTCTGCATATACTTTGGTGGGTTCCTCGGGTTCTCACTTTCCCATTTATGTGTTCGGTGCAATAATGGAAGCAATTATTGATCGAACGAAAAAAAAACCATACCTCCTTAACGTGTTGAGCTTCCGTGCAAGTATTGAATATGTCAAACATAAACCTCATCACGTATAGGGCACAATCAACTTCATTGTCTTGTTGCGCACACTGACATGACACAAATCTAATATAGTCATGCATAGCCATAACCAAAGCCAAGTTTATTAAACAAATCACTATATCAAGGCATTACCTTTGAATATTTCCAAGTAGGACCCGCAATTGAACGACGTTTTAACTTCTTCATAACACTTCAGGAAAATAAGTTCAAAGTTATAAACATAACTACTCAATGACTTAGGTGAGGATATACAACAATAGGAAGCATTATGTACCTATTCAGTAGGTTCTTCAGCAACTTCCTTGGTGGCTAGATACGAGCCGAATCAAAGTATTAGATTGTGTTATTGGAATCACAAATCACCATAAGGCTCCAATGAGCACTACATATATATATTCAGCAAATAACAATCCATCAGTTGCTAGACGTCAACATATATACTTAACAAACAACTTGGTTATGACATATTTAAACGTACTCCTCAAAGCATGGGACTAATATGAACTTGTCTCCCGCACGCGTTGATTCTCAAATACTCCGCTCAAGGTAATCTTCCACATCACGAGGGTTGCATAAGAATTTGGTTACGGAGGTTTGGTCGGGGCATAACCACCCAACTGAAGCCTCAGAATTGGGTTTACTAATTAGGAGCTCCTGTAGTGACCTTCAAGAGAGTAATGTGGGCAAATAATTACTATTTTCATTGTTTACATTCGGAAATATCATAAAAACAATATGATTAGGAATAGTGGCATTGAATTACCTCATGAAAGTTTGAATGATGGAAATGTTAAGCATGGAACTGGTTAGAAATTCCGTCACATCCACTCTTGAAATGTATGTGATCGCATCCTCATCGTAGTGGAACAATGCTTTAGGTAAATTCACTTGAATATGTCTATCCCTAGGCAACTCACTAACACGGTTGTGAAGAAAAGTACATGCTTTCGAAAGCGACTTAAGAACATCGGCTTCTACCAGTGGAGTAGAAGAAGCTCTCGGACTCTTCTTCGACAAGTGTTCACCCTTCAACCCTTTTCCTTGTTCCATGTTCTTTGGAGGATCTTCTTCCTTGGATTTTGGCTTCTCCACCTTTTTCCTTTTAGCGGACTAATTTTCCTTTGCAATCTAGTTACATAAAAGCACATGGTCATATTACAAGATATTGTGGACATGTTTTAAATACAAGTAGTGTATACTTACCCCTCCTACCAACCTCACCCGATCACGTGGCCATTGCACAAAGCTACCATTCGCATCACGCAGCTTAAAAAAATCATATTCCTCTCTAGGCATTGGTAGTGGTAAGTCCTCAAACCCAGCTACTATAAAATTGATCCCGACCGAGATATAATGGGTGCTAGTATTAGACTTGAAATAGACCTTGTCAAAAGGTTGTGCACTACCATACCCCACCAACTACAACTCTCCATCCATTTTTTCCCCGGGGTGAAGAAGCTCACAAGGCGTCTCTTCCTACATATTTTATTAGGACATAAGTTATAAAATAACGAACGAAAGCCTAATAGAAGCAAATTTGATTATCTACTGAAGTTTACCTTAACATCAGGGAAAGGTTCAGGTGTCGGATTTGCAATATTCATTGACTCTGTATCCATAGGACTAGGAACCTGCAATAGTAAAATAATTAAGCATGCAAAAGACCTCGTTTGACCAAGTTCATATGACGTAATTTGAATGTAATAAATTACCTCTCTCTCAACAAGTGGATCGTCCTCGGCGACTTCTGGGTGACTACATGAGTCCACTGGGGTAATTGAGGGTAATTACTAAATCGGCAAGTTCATGTGCTTCAAAATGGCATTGAATTGACTTTGCATCTTTTCTTGCACCTCTGCGCGTATCTCCGCCTTAATTGATTCCTTTTCCTTCTCATCCGTACGATGTGGCGAATTAACACTTGATCTACTTCTTCCTGATCTAGTGTATTCTGAACCCATCACCTTTTCCCACCCTAGTTGTTTCCCTCCAGAATCAATAACTCGCCCAGGGTGGTATGGTTTTCCCAAAGCTAAGGTGAAAGGATCTTTTTTAATGCTTGGAGTGAGCTTGCCTTCAATTACTTCCAACGTATGCCCGAGCTATAACAAAACAAAAAGTTACCAGTTAGTAAGATGTACTTTACATGAAAATATTTAATAATAAGGGTGTAATATTAGCATAAGTAGCATATGTTGCTTACAAGTGCATCTGCTACTATTTTGGTATCCGGCTGCATGACATACTTGCCGGTTTTCTTGTTGATCCCATGCATAGCACACCACCAGTTAATTGCACGACATACCAAAGTTGTGACCGTGGAAGAAAGCGGTTTATCAGATGATGACATTTTGGATTTTGGGTATAGATTCTCTTTGATTCACTTTGGTCTACATTCTACAAATGTCTTACAACCCATATGATGGCTATACAATTTCTTCCCAGCATTGATTCTAACTTGTTTAGTTTTTTCCTACACATTAAGAAATGTTAGCATCATTCTTTGTAGTAAACCAAAATTATGTAGCTTACTCTAATTGATATATAAAACATACAAGTGTGGTTCTAGTTACTAATTTCGCCACAAACTTCTCCCAGTCCTGCACCGTTATTTGTGGATCTAAATCCCACGGTTTCTTATCAGGTTCCTCCTCTCCTTTAGTAGCTTTCACATTTTTCTTTGGTCTTTTCCTTTTTTCTTATGGATCCATCTGGTTCTCAAGTAACTTTTGAAGTTTTTGAATCTCTCTTGTACAAAAGCTTCAAAGCATTTTCTCTTGGCTAGCTCATCAAGAATACTGAACACGCTCTATAAGAATGGCAAACGTCCACGTTAGGCAAGGAAAAAAAACAAATAAAAAAAACTAAGAGATTTAGGCAGCTGCACCAGCCCAGGCTGCTACAGCAGCTCAGGCAGCAGCCCAGGCAGCTACAGCAGTTCTTTGGGTATGCCTTGCAAACCTTAGGGCCGGTCCGGGTTATGCCTTATTCATGTACTCAAATGTAAAGGGTATCTCGACAAATTCATTTGACTTACCATTGTATCGTCCCAAAACGTTTGAAGCAACCCGTGAGGTATCTCGGCCCACTCAACTGTAATGGGTATTTTACGAGTAAGTATGCCAATGTGACTGGAAAATTTGTTGCGCTATTGGCCAGTAGGTTGACCTAACTCATCATACTCAATCACCTACAAACTCGGAAACAACATTATCCTGAATAGGGGGGGGGCACATTCAGCTATAAGCTCATATTCGTCAAGCCTACGTTACAACTCGTCATGAGCTTGGTCTTCCAGTTCGCCCAAATCTGTCTCCTTATTAATATCATACAACTCATCATCAGAGTGAGAAGAACCACGGTCTTCATCATCCATATCATCATCATAATGAAGGTTTTCATCACTACCCATGATATATACACACCTACCATCACAAGCAAAGCAAATTTTTAGTCATCAGTAAAGGCAATCAAAGGTGAAGCACCAAAAAAGCCAAACACTTACCAAACTTCTTAGTTTTCATAACAAATTCACATATAATCCTCTTAAAAATTCATATTAAGTGTATATTACATGTTTATAAGTTGAGAATGCTTAAAAGTCAAATATTTCATGCAAAACAAGGTTGTAGGAGCGAAAGATATTTAGTATATAAAACATGTTCAAACTTTCCTAACTTCTTTATTTTCATTCCACCTTCACATCAAATCCTTATAACAACTCATATTTGGTATATATAACATGTTTATAAGTTAAAAATGGTTAAAATTCAAGGTTATAGGATCGAAAGAAGTCATGTTTATTACTAGTTCACATCTAATACAGCATGAGAATTTTATTATGATGCATCAATAAAAGTACCTCATTCGAGTATTCCCTCATTATGGTCTGATCGAATATAAGTAGCCTCATTGTCTACATCAGTTGCTACATCAAGTGTAGGAGCAGTGAAAGGGGGAGAATCATCAAATGCATCATATTCTTCCTCGTCTTCAACATCTCCAACCCCTTAAATTCTCCTTTTGCCAGCAAGGACGATGGACCATTTTAGATCGGATGGGTCAGTTACATAGAACACTTGCTTAGCTTGAGATGCAAGGATGAATGGTTCCAAACTATCCCGCAAGTGGCCAAGGTCTACAAGAGTGAAGTCGTCATGTCTGACGTTGCGCCTATTATTATCGACCCATTTACACTTGAATAGACCTACCTTGAACTCACGGTAGTCTAGTTCCCATATTTCCTGAATTCGTCCGTAGTATGATAATAGTGCGTCAACTGGTGATGTATCCTTCGCACTTGCAAACTCTCTTGATGAAGCCACAAGAGTGACACCACTATTTTGAGTCGATGAGGATTTCTGATCCCGACACTCAGTCGAGAATGTGTACCCATTTATGTCATATCTGATGAGAGGTGGATTCTAGGTCGTTGAAACTAAAATTCCTCCAATCAAACTAAATTTGTAACCAAACCTGCACCTAGTAACAGGGCAAGTTCGGGTCGAATCGCTAGGAATGGGGGGAAGTTAGCTATTGCCAAAGTTAAGCTATTTCGAAGCGTAAAAGGGAATGTAGGTTATCTAAGTTCAACAAAATAAACAAAGCAAACACAAATTAAATCAATATATCAAACACTAGGGATTTAGGGTCCACATATTCTTGCAATGGACGCACACACTAATCGGGTTGGAGATTAATTAATTCAAGTATTGCGAGGGAAGATAGAAAATGCAATCAAAAGAGCTCAACAAGCTATCTCTTAGAGGTTTAACTAGCGCCAACTACGAAAGACTCTACTAGGAACGTCACAAACCAAGCTCGATCGATAAATGTGAGCAAATCAACGGTCCGTATCAATGTAGGCACACAATGCAATCTAGTATGACAATTAAAGTTAGCTACTCTTTAACTAATCACACACATGCACAAAATCAATCAACCAATTTAATCACAATGCTAAATCAATCAAAAACTCCCAATTAGCTATGATCAATCACTCAAACATGCTTCACCACATCCCTAGCAAGTAAACTACTCACAATCTATGGAAGAAATTAAAATCAAAACTAAGCTAATCAACAAATTCATCATCATCATTTCAATCAAACCAAATTCAATCAACTAATCAACAAATTTGAACAATCAACAAACAATTGAAATTAAAAGCTAAAGATTGCATTAAAACAAAAGAAATCCTTACAAACTTTGGTGAAATCAAAGGAAATTGTGCTTAGAATCATCAATCATCAACCATGAATTTCTCACTCTAAAAATCTCTACTTTAAAACTCTAATTAATTCTCTCTCTACAAAAATGAATTCTCTCTCCTCAAAATCTCTAAAAAATTCTCTCCTTTTATTCCTAAAAAAAAAATTCTCTCTCTAAAAATAGAAGAAAAATCTATATATAGTAGAACTAACAAAGAGAAATTAGTTAGATCGTCCAAAATAGACCCGTACAGGCGGGGCCTTCTTTAAGAGGATGCGCGGCCGCGCAAAAATGGGAACGGAACAGGGGGAGCAACTGGCGCGGCCGCACTAGGGCCACGCGCGCCCGCGCCACCAGGCAGCGCGGCCGCGCCTTAGTCGCGCGCGCCCGCGCCTGGGAACAGGGCAGCCTCCTTCCCCTTCATCTTGATGCTCCTCGCGCGCTCCACTTGGTGTGCTTGATGAACACGGAGCATGGCAGATCCAAAAACACCTCGACGGTGGGTTCAACACCAGAATTGGTGCCCCCACGGCTTGAATGCACGGCCTAAGGTTACTTGGAACTTGCACATCTCCATACTTGGGCTTCAAATGGAGAACACTAGGCATCCTAATCAATGCAAAACTCGGGAAGAAGTCTCGGGAATCCTTGGACAACGATCTTAACCTGAAAATGAAAGAAAACAAGCAAATAAAAGGGAAAAAGACAAAATAAACCAAGAAATGCATGAAAATGGGAAATCAACTAAGGAAAGTGCAAACTAAAGAAATAAAGAGCAAAACTAAGGGAAAAAGGAATGAAAAGAGCTAAAAAAGCAATCTAAAATTACCCTAAAAGAGAACAAATGAGTGCCATAAATGACACTCATCAATATCCCTCAAATGAATGAACATCTTCCTTTGGACCATAAGCTAGCCACTTTATTGTATCAGAGACACTTTCATCCAATTGATGCATCACACGATCATGGAACCACTTCACAAACATCTTATTATGCAACTGCATTATTGCCCTTTCCCATTTTGATGGAAATTCGACACGCAAACTATCCATGTGCTCTTCTAAATATAGGTAAACCTCCGCAACATGATGAAGCACAAATAGGTGAGCTTGCAAGAATTGATCTCGAGTAGGTGAGATCCGTTTCGACCCGATTGTGCCATGACTATAAAGTCTCCCTTCATGTCGGGAAGTGGGAAGAGAAATAGGTTCGGCAACGGCAACATACTCTGCCACGAAATTCCCAATCTCCTCAGACACAATTCCTTGTATTATACTACCTTCCGGATGGGATGGATTTCTGACTTTATCTTGCAATGTACCCATGTGTCTTTCAAAAGGATAGAACCACCTCATAAAGACTGGACCGCACAACTTAATCTCACGAACCAAATTAAGAATCAAATGCACCATTATGTCAAAAAGTGACGGTGGGAAATACATCTCAAATTTGCCCAAAGTTACAACAACATTCGCCTGGAGAACATCAAGTGTAAAGGGATCAAGCACTTTGCTTCAAATAGTATTGAAAAATGAACAAAGGCTTGTAATAACTTCTCTCACGTGCTTCAGTAAAATACCACGAATTGCAATCGATAGGAATACTTGCATCATCATGTGACAATCATGGGATTTCATACTTGTCGACTTCAATTCACCATTTAAGGAAACAAACCTTTTCATGTTTGACGAGAACCCAGATGGAAGCTTAATGTCATACAAACAGGCACAAAACTTTCGTTTTTCTTCCTTTGATAATGTGTAGCAAGCTGGAGGTAAATACACCTTTTTATTCTTGCCTTTTCCATCATCTTTCTTCTTTGAGCTACCCGTGGCCTTTTCCTTGCGCTTCCCCTTACGTTTTTGTCCACCATCTTCGCTTCCCTTTTCCTTTACCTTTTCCTTCCCTACCTTTGTGTTAATCCACAATTCCAGATGAAACCCCCACGCTTGCAAATCTAATCGCGCACTCTTTCCATCCTTCGTTTTGCTAGGAATGTTCATAATTGTCCCAACAATTGCATCACAAACATTCTTCTCTATATGCATCACATCGAGATAATGTCTAACATCATGTTCTTTCCATTACTCAAGCTTCCAAAAGATTGATTCCTTTTTAAAGAGAGTATGTGGGTCTATTGGTTTCGTTGTTTTACCAAAAACACATGATATACCCTTTACTCTAGCATAAACCTCCTTTCCACTCAATGTCCTAGGAGCAGCATCCTCTTCCACTTTCCCATTGAAGGCCTTTTTCTGCCTACGATATGGGTGATCAAGCCTAAGAAATCTTCGGGTCCTCACGTACACATCTTTGCCATAGTGATCAAGGTACACGTTCGGTGTGTCATCGATACAAATGGGACATGCTTTATGCCCTTTATTCTTGTACCCAGAAAGGTTGCCATATGCGGGAAAATCATTGATGGTCCACATAAGGGCTGCACGCAATAGAAACATCTCGTTCTTATGGGCATCAAAAACGGAAACTCCTTCGTCCCACATCTTTCTCAAATCATCAATAAGGGGCTCAAGGTAAACATCAGTGTCGTTTCTAGGTTGCCTTGGCCCCGTTATCAAAAGTGAAAGCATTATGTATTTCCATTTCATGCACAACCACGGAGGCAAGTTGTAAATCACTAAAAGTGCCGGACATGTGCTATGTTTGGTACTAAGAGTACCAAATGGATTCATACCGTCCGTGCACAACCCAAGCCTTAAATTTCTAACTTCATCAACAAATGCCCTAAACTTCATATCGATGTTCTTCCATTGTGGAGAGTCAGCCGGATGCTTCAACAAACCGTTTTTCTTTCTTCCTTCTTCATGTCATCTCAAGTTCTTAGCATATTTTGGTATTGAAAATAGACGCTTTAACCTTGGAATAATAGGAAGATACCACAACACCTTGGCAGGAGGTCCCTTCATACCAGCATTGCAACTTGTTCGCTTGTAACGCGACTTACCACAACGTGGACACTCCTCCAACTCTTCATATTCATTTTGATACAGAACACAATCATTAGGACATGCATGTATCTTCTTATACTCCAAACCAAATGGACACATGAGTTTCTTTGCATAATAGTAGGAATTATGAAGTTCATTCCTATCTGGCAACATGTCACATAACGCAGTCAACAAAGAAGTGAAACTAGTGTCTCTCCAATTATGCTTAAACTCAATGTTAAAAAGTGTTAGCACGACTGAGAGTTTTGTGTATTTTTTGGACCCATGATACAAAGGCTTTTTGGCAGCCTTTGATAATGACTCAAATACATCAAATCGGTCGCCAAATTCACCTTCAACATCACGCATCATCTCATCTAAGTGATCACCACCACCATCCTCGATCTCATCCCCCTCCTCATCCCCAACTCTACCATCATCACTCCCATATTCCTCTTCCACATGAATCTCGACACTTTTATCATGCATCTCATTCCCAACAACATTCTCTCTATACGATCCCTTTTCACCGTGCCAAACCCACACATGATATTGAGGCCTAAACCCATGACAATGTACATGATCTATGATGGTATCAACACTATCGATTGTATCATTATTACAATTGACACAAGGACAATAAAGGTAATTGTCACCCGTTCGGAGCTGACCCGTGAAGCACTCTTACAAAACTCTTGAACTCCATTAAAGAATTCCAATGTATCACGTTTACCATACATCTAACTACGATCCATTGACGTTTTAAATAGCCTTTAAACATACCAACACATTACAAATAATTTATAAATATAACATATATTATGTCAATCAAAGTACATAGCATATATATCATTCATATCGCGTAATAATGAATGCTCCCAAAAGGTGCTTATCACTCCTACATAACCCATCCTTGAACTTTTAATCTCACTAGTGAATGTATGTCAATTTTTCAATTTTAAGGAAAATCCGGCAGCATTTCCCCCCAGTTCTCCAAGTACACAATGTAGGTAATTACTTACCTACATATGCACCCAAATAACATGGTGAGAAAATGATAAGCCGAGATATTCCTTAAAATCGAAAAGAGACATACATTCCCTAGTTAAGTGAGATTAAACGTCTAAGAACAGTCCCAATCGAGGACTATTCAAGACTTTCTCCTATTGAGAAAGACTCGAAGGGGTATCTAGGCAAATGATGATGCAAGCATTCAATAATGTGCATTCATTCATAAAGTAACAATCCATTCATTCATTCATAACAATACACAAGTTCATTCATTCATATAGTGATAATTAAACTACCTACAATCAAACTAAAGTTACTTAACAATCCATTCATACATTATACTTTACTTACCAAATTTAACAAACTAACATTATATATATATATATATATATATATATATATATATATATATATATATATATATACATGTATATATACATGTATATATACATACATATATATATATATGTATATATATATATGTATGTATATATACATGTATATATACATGTGTATATATATATATATATACACACATGTATATATATATATATATATATATATATATATATATATATATATATATATATATATATATATATATATATAACATTTAAACAATTAAACTAACAATTAACATTATAGAATTAACAAACAATTAATAAATATGGAAGTAAAATTGAGCAAGAACTCACCCTAATTTGAGAGTGAGAAAGAGAAGGAATGTGGGGTGAGAGAGAAAGGTGACGTGGTTCCTTTGAACAAGTTAGGGCAGGGAGAGAGAGAGGTGTGGTGCTAGGGCGAAAAACAGCCACCCAAGACCACCACCAGCCACCCACGAACACCAACAGCAACCAAAGGACGACCTTCAGCCGCCACGAGCAGTAACCCACGACCACCCACCCACCACGAACAGTAGCAACAACGAACCCACCCCAGGCAGCAACAAGTTGAACGAAAGCCATGAAAATAGAGAGAATATGGAGTGAAGGGAGTGGCGGTTGTGGTGGTGGAGTATGCCGGAGTTTGAGAGTGGAAAGTGAGTGAATTTTGCCTTGAGAGAGGAGTGTTTAAACGCGGGAGGGAAGAAGAGCTTGAAATTTTTTCCCAAAAATTTCGACTGGAAGTATGATATAATATATGTCCTGCTTTTTTTTTTAAAATGGCAAGCGGTTTGAACCGCTTCCCATTACATTTATGAAAGCGGTTCAACCCAAACCGCTTGCCATTACAAACCTTTCTAATTTTGTTTTTGGGTGGGTTTTTAGAAGCTGATTTTAAAACCGCTTGCCATTTGGGGCTTCCGATTTAGTTTATTCTACTAGTGAGTTAGTGTGCATAATTTAGAGGCTTCTCTTGCTGAAAATTCTAGACAAATTTCACAATTGACTAATCTTGTTTCTAATCTTGTCTCAGGAACTCAGGTTGCTGTGGTATGTGGAATTTGCAATGATAATACTCACCACACTATGCATGCCCAACATTGCAGGTTGATGAAGTAAACGTTGTTGGAGGATTTCCAAGAGCTCATTAAAGGTAATATGACCCCTTTTCTAATACCTATAATGAGGGGTGGAGAGATCACCCAAATCTTAGGTATGGGAACAAGGAAAATCCACCAGGTTTTAACCAAAATCAATCAAACTTTAGGCGGCCTTATAATGTCCAACAAACTACACAGAACCAAGGGTCGAATTCTTCTTCAAACCATGAGGAACTTGTACGATAGTTAGCTTTGCAAACCGATGCAAGACTTAAAACCTTGGAAACACAAATTGGACAAATAGCCACCCATGTTAACAACTCCACCTCCCAAAATTCTAATAAACTTCCATCACAAGCCTAAGTGAACCCGAAAGAAAGTGCCAATGCTGTAACCTTAAGGAATGGAAGAGAATTGGAGGAACCTAAGAAAAAAGAAAGAGTGAACCGAGAGTTGGAATAGGAACAAGTGGTGGAACCTGCCAAGGAACTTGGACAGGAACAGGAGCAAGAACACGATTCACATAATTTTGCACCAAAGAAAAAGGGAGTTTCCTTTGATCCCCCTCCTGATTTGGCTAACTATAAATCTACTCCTGTTGTTCCTTTTCCTACCAGGTTAGCAAAATTAAAGAAGGAAGATGCAAACAAGGAAATTTTGGAAACTTTTCGCAAGGTAGAAGTCAATATTCCTTTGCTGGATGTTATTAAGCAAGTTCCTCGTTATGTTAAGTTCTTGAAGGAACTTTGCACTTCCAAAAAGAAATTGACAGAAATTCAAAAGGTAAATGTGGGGGAGAACGTTTTTGCAGTTCTCCAAAAGAAATTACCTCCCAAATGCAAAGATCCATGTATGTTTTCTATCCCTGGAAAAATTGGAGAGACTAGATTTGAGAGAGCCATGTTAGATTTAGGTGCATCCAATAATGTCATGCCTAAATCTGTATATGATTCCTTGAATGTTGGACCTTTGAAAGAAACTAGTTTGATCATTCAACTTGCTGATAGAAGTAATGCATATCCTGTAGGAATTTAAGTTAATGAATTTATGTTCCCTGCTAATTTTTATATACTTGACATGGGAGATGAGCATGCTAATAATCCTAGGGAAGTTCCTTTACTATTAGGAAGACCTTTCTTGAAAACTTCTAAAACTAAGATTGATGTGCATGAAGGGAATTTAACTATGGAATTTGATGGTGATATTATTAAATTCAATATTTTTAATGCCATGAGATATCCTACTGATGTGGATTCTGTGTGTTCCATTGATACTATTAATTTACTAGCACAAAATATGTTTGAATTAAACAGGGAAGATGATTTGGAACTCGTGATTCAGGAAAGCTTGGATAAGGATTCTGTTGAGGAACATGAGATGAATTTAACAGACAAGGAACTCATAGGTGCTGTTAATAGCATCAGTTCCTCGACGAAATTGAAACCTAATGCTTCTATTATTGATATACCCCTTTCTAATGAAAAACTTATTCCTTCTCCTGTGTAGGCACCCAAACTAGAACTCAAACCTTTGCCTGATAATTTAAAATATGTTTACTTGGGTGATGGGGAAACACTTCCCGTTATTATCTCTAATGCATTATCCCCTTCCCAAGAGGAACGATTACTAATTGTCCTTAAGAAATTTAGGGGTGCTTTTAGTTGGACTCTTGCTGATATTAAAGGGATTAGCCGTTCTTTATGTATGCATCGCATTCTTTTTGAGGATAATGTTAAACCTTCTAGGGAGGCTCAACACCGATTGAATCCCCCTATGATGAAAGTTGTTAAAAAAGAAATTTTGAAATGGCTTGATGAAGGTGTAATCTACCCCATATCTGATTCTAAATGGGTAAGTCCAATACATGTTGTTCCTAAGAAATCTGGTATGACAGTTGTTGAAAATAAACAAGGTGAGTTAGTTCCTACTAGAGTACAAAATGGTTGGAGGGTATGCATTGATTATCGTAAGCTTAATGCTGCTACTAGGAAAGATCATTTCCCCCTCCCTTTCATTGATCAAATATTAGAACGTCTTGCTAGTCGATCTCATTTTTGTTTCTTAGATGGTTATTCAGGTTATACTCAAATTGCCATAGCTCCGGAGGATCAAGAAAAGACCACTTTTACTTGCCCTTTTGGAACTTATGCTTTTAGAAGAAGGTCATTTGGTCTGTGAATGCTCCTGCCACCTTTCAAAGGTGTATGATGAGCATATTTTCTGAATTTGTAGGAAATAACATGGAGGTTTTCATGGATGACTTTACTGTGCATGGAGATTCTTTTTATATATGCCTAGTTAATTTAAGCATGGTACTGCAAAGATGCATTGAAACTAATCTTGTTCTTAATTTTGAAAAATGTCAATTCATGGTGGAATAAGGTGTAGTACTTGGTCATATAGTGTCATCTAAAGGGTTAGAAGGTTATAAAGCTAAGATAGAAACTATAAGTTCCTTACTATACCCTACTTGTGTTAAAGATGTTAGATCTTTCTTAGGGCATGCTGGTTTTTATCTTAGATTTATTAAAGATTTTTCAAAAGTTGCTACTCCCTTGTGTAATCTTTTTGCCAAGGATGCTGTGTTTAATTTTGATGATCCATGTAAGGAATATTTTGATACACTTAAGGAACAACTCACGTCGGCCCCTATTTTGCAACCTCCTAACTGGAACTTACCATTTGAAATTATGTGTGATGCAAGTGATACTGCTGTTGGAGCGGTATTAGGGCAAAGGGAAGGAATTTGATTTGCAAATCAAAGATAAGAAGGGAGCGAAAAACCAAGTAGCTGACCACTTAAGTCGCACGATCCAAAAGGAACATACTTTACCTTTGAATGACTCTTTTACTGATGAATATTTATATGCTATTTCTGTAGAAGTTCCTTAGTATGCTAATATTGTGAACTACCTTGTTGGAAGGAACTTGCCTTCGAAATTCACAAGATCTCAAAAGGAAAAGATAAAATCAGAGGCTAAGTATTATTTGTGGGATAATCCTTATTTGTGGAAATTTTGTTCTGATCAAGGAGATGTGTGAATGACAATGAATTTGAATCTGTTTCACGATTTTTTCATACTTTTGAATGTGGTGGACACTTTGGACCTAGGAGAACAGCACACAAAGTCTTAGAAAGTGGACTATATTGGCCTACCCTTGTTAGGGATGCATATATATTTTGTAGGAATTGTGACCAATGCCAATGTACAGGGAACTTAACTGGTAGGAACCAAATGCCCTTGCAAAATATAGTAGTTTGTGAAATATTTGATGTATGGGGCATTGATTTCATGGGTCCCTTTCCCCATTCCTTTGGTTATGTTTACATTCTTGTGGCTGTGGATTATGTGTCTAAATTGGTAGAAGCCAAATCTACTAAAACTGATGATGCTAAAACTGTGGTGAACTTTGTCAAGAGTCGAATTCTTAATAAGTATGGAACTCCAAAAGCAATCATTAGTGATAGAGGAACACACTTCGCCAATAGTACCCTAGGGAACTTGTTGGCAAAATATCATGTGACCCATAAGATTTCCACTGCATATCATCCCTAAACTAATGGGCAAGCTGAAGTGTCGAATAGAGAGATTAAGTCCATTTTAGAAAAGTTAGTAAGGCCTAATAGGAAGGATTGGAGACTTAGACTTGATGAGGCTTTATGGGCTTATAGAACTGCTTATAAAACACCCATAGGTATAGTATGTCCCTATATAGTTTGGTATTTGGTAAGTCTTGTCACCTTCCTGTTGAAATTAAACATAAATATTTTTGGGCTATTAAAGAATGTAACATGGACTATGACCTAGTAGGAACTAAGAGAAAGTTGCATCTACAGGAACTTGAGGAACTTCGATTGGAATCTTATGAAAATGCTCAGATTTACAAGGATAAAACAAAGTTGTATCATGATAAGATGCTAACCAGAAAAACATTTTATGTTGGTGATAAAGTTTTACTTTTTCAATCCAAATTGAAATTGCTCCCTGGTAAGTTACAATCTAGATGATTGGGTCCTTTCATTGTTACTAATGTTTATCCTCATGGTGCAGTAGGGATTCGAAGCTTGGAAACTAATAAGATTTTGAAGGTCAATGGACATAGATTGAAGCCTTACTATGAAGGAGCTTCTGTGTTCCTCGTTGAGGAACTGGAACTTGTGGATCCATACTAAGCATGAACTGTCCAGCCTAGGACACGAAACAAGGGCGTTGCTTGGGAGGCAAGCCAAGGATGTTTATTTTCTCTATCTTTTATTGCTTTCTTAGTTGCTAAATAAAATCATGGCTGCTCCAATATGATTTATTGTTGCATATTAAGTTCCTACATTGGGGACAATTTAGAATTTAAGTGTGGGGGTGGAACATGTGCATTTTATTAGGATACCACCTCTAAACTTCTGGGAAGGACTAACTCTAAGGAAAAACAATAAATTCTAATCTAATTGATTTTTTAAAAAAATAAGGAAAAAAAAAAGAAAATAAAAAAGGAAAAAAAATGATGTTTTTGAAGCTATGCACAAAAGATTTTCGTCTCTAACAATTATGACAAATAAATTGTTTTTGAAACTTGACTTGTAAGCAATTTAGAACACTACTTTGTTGGCTTAAGATGTGGTGATGTTGGGAAGGACCTTTGCTTATTTAATCCATCTAATTAGTACTTGGTGTTTCCTATGGTGACTTTTCACTGTCCTTGGTTACTGGAGAATTACTTGAATTTCTTAAAGAAATGAGGGAATAATGGTTCAAAAGAAAAAAATGAAAAGTGGATTAGTAATCCCAAAGGTGAGGAAACTGTACCGTTGAAAAGAAAAGAATAGAGTGATTATTGGTTCCTGAGATAAAGGAACTAAGGAAAAGCAAATTAAAAATCCTCAAAAGCATTGGAAAAAAGCAAAGTATTGAGTACTCCTTTGAGATCAATAGGTGGCAAGTGCAATGATACATGAAAGGAACGATCCATGTACTTAGGTAAGTGCCTCTTGTACGAGGAAGCACTCGAGCACCTAGATTGCTTATAAGTTAATGGTCCAACTTGACTAACCTAATCCTATGGGTCAATACACTTGCACTCGAGCACCTAGATTGCTTATAAGTTAACTATTTTATGTTTTAGAAATTGCTAGAGTCTGGGAGGAAGTTGTATGCATAGCTTGCTAATCTAACAAATAAGCCTGTAAGTCATTATGGAGAAAGAAAAAAAAAGTGTTTTAATTTATTGTTGAGTACTTATGCGTGAATGTCTTATACAAGAGGTCTGGTGGTATAAAATCTATATTCTCTTTTTATTTTATAAGTACTTTTCTCGAGGACGATCAAAGATCTAAGTGTGGGAGAATTTGATGAGTGTCATTTACGACATTGTTTTATGGTCATGTTCCTTAGATTTTAGGTTAGTTCCTTTAGCATTTTAGTGCTTTTATCTATGTTTTTGGTATTTTGTGATTTATTTCCTCATTGTGTGTTTTGATAGGTTATTGAGCCATTTTGGATGATAAAAAGATGAACTGAATAAAAGAGCCAATGTCAAATGCAAATGAATATATGTCGAGTTCCTTCGGAGGAACTCGAAGACTAACGCAAACGATAAGGAACTTGCTGGCAGTCCGAGAATTGTCCAGATTCATTACAACATGATATTTGGTTACTTGGAGAATAATTCTTAAATATTTACAGCTAGAAGGAAGATATATTTGATAAAAAGAAGATCCTATCATTTAGGAAAAGATTTGGCAAAAGATAGAATTTCATAGATTCTATCTAATTACTTTCCTTATCTTAGATTTATCTTCCGTATTTTTAGGGATTTTACTTGGGGAATAATTCTATCATAATTCTATAAAACCCCAGAGTTATTCATCCATTCATCATCCATTATTCATTCATCTCTCACTTGTGGTCACGTTTAGAAGAAACCACCTAGAGGAACTCGACATGTTTTTCTCCAAGAACATTTCTTCTTTGCTCTGTAACATGAGTGAGTAGTTCTTTATGCTCAGTAGTAGTTAAAGGATTCCATGTGATTAGTATTTGAGAAAAGTTGGTTTGGTTTTAATGATTAATAATTAATGTTTTGGGAATATTCTTTAATTACTGCTTATTTCTATGAATGATGATTTCTTATAAGTAGGTGCGCAACTATTTGTTTGGGTTTGATTTCTATTGCTAATTAATACTACTATATCCGTAATTGCTTGGGAATGTTAAATAAGTAGCAACCAATTGTACAGGAGGACGTTCCACTCTATTAATTGTAAAGTAATTCTTGATCTAGGTGAAACCATGTTCTAATAATGTCATGGTTATCTAGGCTTGATGTTTTCCTAGTCCCTGATGTTGTCAACACGTTAAATTCCTTGCTCGTAGTATAGGGGTTATTTGTTGGTTAAGGTCAGTGAAAGTCGTACCGAATCTAACCATTAATGAGGGGAAACAGAGGAACTTGTTCCATAAGTCAAACTGTTCCTAGAGGGTTAATTATTGTGTCGATGATTTTACGAAATTCCATGACTGGAATCTAATTATCTACTGAGTGTTTTCTCCATTGACTGTTTGTTCTTTAATTATAAGTTCTTTTATATATTGTTCCTTTAGTTATTTTAGATTAGCTTTCTCATATCAACCCCCCCCCCCCACAAAATCGTGTTACTATTGTGGAACTTGGATCTGGTGACTTGTTACTTTAGACTTACTTTCCTCGTGGGATCGACTCTTACTTTCCCAAGCTATTTGTTAAGGTGAATAAGGTTTAGTTTTATGTGCACTTCGACAACACACCAATCATCTCCAAGTCCAACACTGAGATTACTTAATTTCATAGAAGCCACCTCTAGAGAAACCACCTTTAGATTAGGGTCAGGGTTGTTGCCCAAGAATAAATAAAACAAAAACTCGGGAATTCCTAATAGTACAAAAACCAAAATTAATTATTCTAAATTGTTGGCGTTATTGCTGTGATCCTTAACATCGTTGTTGTTGTTGTTGTTGTTGTTGTTGTTGTTGTTGTTGACGTTGCTATATTTATTGTTATCATCATCCTCGTTGTTGTTGTAGTCATGGTTATCATCGTTGTTGTTGTTGATGTTGTTGTATTTATTGTTATCGTCGTCTTTGTTGTTGCAACGGCTACCCTGATCTTGGTCATGGTTATAGTAGTTTCAATACCAATTCAATGGGTAACCAACTGCTGAATCATCTTCACCTTTGTTTTCTAGCATTATCAATCTTCTATCTTCACTATAACCATCAAATCATCGGAAATCTTATCAAATCCATCTCCAAAATAATTTGTATTAGGAAAAATTATATACTCCCTCCGTTACATATTACTCGCAACAAAGGAATATTTTATTTCTCACAAATAATACCCCTTTGTTGCGAGTAATATGTAACGGAGGGAGTAAATGAAATGTACAATTGAGTTCACCAACAAATAAACTCCCTCAAAATAATCTGATTAGAAAACTAAACACAAAAGGTTTCTAATTAAAAAATAAATTTGCATCAGATTATACACCCAAAATATTCAAAGCTAAACCCCAAAACAAACTATAAATCAAATTTGTTTTCAAAGCAATCAAACAATCCTAGATTTGAACAACGAATCAATAACCCAACAAAGAACCAACAAACCATTACCTGAAACGACGACGGTAGAAACGGATGGCGAGATCGATGCAGATGACGGACAACGGATAAATTTTGGAGAGAGAGGAAAAAGGATTCGAAATTTGGGAAAGAGTAATCAATAACATACTAATACGAAAACAAATACAATTCCCTAATAAACCCTAAAAAATGGAAGTCACATTGATGGATTTGGCGCTAAATTTTTACATGCTTATTGGTCAACTAAAAAAAATTGTATTTATTTCAAAAAAATTTGCATGCCCCCAGTATACAATAAATTATTGTAAATCGGCGGCGCACACGTGGCAGCTATTTTATTTTTTTTTCCATTTTTTTAAATTTTCATAAAAAAGACAAGAAAACTCAGACCTCGAATTTAGATATTGTAGAGCTACAATGGAGGTAAGAGAAACTGAGAAAACACAGAGAGAAAACGCAAAAATGATTACCTTGGGGCTTCGATCATCAATGGAGGATTCATCAGCAAACTTCAATACATCAAATTGCAGTAATCTAATCCACGATTTTCTACAAAAATATAGGCAAATTCAAACTCCACTGTTAGGTGATTTCAACCTAAATCGCACAATCATAGAAGATGAATAGAGAATTTTATAGATGATAATAGAGAAACTGCTCGAATTGATGATGATAATGCTCGAGTTGATGATGATAACATCATGTTTGGGGAAAAATAAATTCAAGCACCATTAATGAACAAAGATAGAGAAAGTATAAGCATGAATCAAGTTGTTCCTCAAACAATAGAAGGTGGCAATGCAGAATCATCCAATTCATCTAAAGGTAACCTTATACTTAATTGATGATAATGTACCTACTGATAGCAGTGAATGTCATGTGCATATTTTGTAGTGATAATGTACCTTTTGTATGCAAAAATGTTACGTACCCTTTATATGCATAAATGTTACCCTTTTTATGCATAAATGTTACCCTTTTTATGTATAAAAGTGACCCATATAAAACATAGTATTACTATGATTGTGTTTTTCCCCAAAAATGTTGTTATTTTTTGTATGCAAAAACGTTACCCTTTTGTAGGGAATATTTCAAGTCACCCAACTTTGAGCCCCACTGTGATCATGCATTTAAGCATGGTGGCGTCCAACGGGAAGGAAGCTAGAGGAAAGGAGTCGCCAACAAGTTTTAGGAACTTGTAAACCATTTACGAGGTGAAGGTTACACCCTTTTCACGATCACAGAGATCGCTAACTTCATAGTGGTCCTGAACCATGACTAGATTTTCGGGGATGATGGTACAAATCCAACCTATAAGATATTGAACCTGCCCTAAATAGGCCTTTACTTTGTTCTTCTCATGTTCATGCACGCTTTTCAATTAATATACAATCATTATAATAATCCTACACTTGTTTAATCTATGTTGGTTGATTATTAATGCACAAATAAATCTATTATTGCCGATCACTTGAATTAATATCATATTAGCCTAAATAAAATTATTAATTATCTTATTAAGCGTGATTTCAAGTATAAAATCTCTTTAAACCTGCAAAAAAGGGCGTGATCAAGCAATAACAATAATATCACGTCAAGCAACATAATAATATTGACACAGCAATCATCATTATAATAATAATCTCATCAAAGCATAATAATATTAGCAAGATCCTAGGCATGATACTAACAAGATTAATAACAAATCCTAGCATGTCACTAAATGTTAAAAATCAAAGCTTTAGCCCTAACATTATACTAAATTTCACAAAGGCATCCTAACATGATACTAGGAAACGATAAAAGCATCCTAACATGATATTAGGAATTAAAATAATATTCTAAGCATGATTTCTATATCAAAAGAATATGGAGAAATAATCAAGCTACTTACTTTGATGCCTCGGTACCTCTTTCTATTAAAACAGTACACACGTTAGTAACTTCAATAAAATATTAAATCAAACAATCAAAATATTAATTGAAATATAGACTTGGGAGTAAGTCTAAGGCAACTTCGAGCTTGGTTAGGTGATTATAAGTCTCGTGAAGGACGTATGATGTGTTTTTATGAAAAGGTGTAGAAAAGGCTTAGAAAATCAAGAGAGAGAGAGAAGGAACAAGCTTTTGCTTAGAGAGAGAAAAGATGATGATTGTGGATGAATTGAAAACGGGGAAAATCGTCCCTATTTATAGAGAAAAACGATCGAAAACGATCAGAAAAGAGTCAGAATTTGACTCGGAGTAAAATTAGCTCCATCGCGGCACGACAGGGTCATTGAGATGCGATGGCTCTATTGCACAACGATAAGCCTATCGCGGCGCGATAGATGCTGTACGATAAAATTCGTACGAAATCCGTCTCCCAATCAAATTGGGTTAGCCGGATTCCGTACTTATATTTTATTATATCAGATTTAATCCTTGTAAAACACTTATTTTATCCAATATAGAATTCTTTATCTTTTCAAAGTAAATAATAATTATAATTACCAATCCTAATCCCTTTAGAACTTAAAATAACCTTCTAGATAATTCTAGAAGATTAAGATAAATACTAATGACTTTAAGAATACAATTATAATTAATGGACCCTCCACAAGATCATTGGGCCCGTACATAAAACCCGTTTTAGGCCCAGTTTAGTATTTTGGTCATAACTTCCTCGTTTTAACTCAGAATTGGGCTTATAATATATCGTTGGAAAGCTCTTTCAAACCCCATCCAACTACAAAACTATTGGACCCATATTATGAACCAAACTAAACTGGATTGGACGTTTTTCAAAAATAGAATATGAAATGAATGATTTTCGAAATAAGAAATGAATTATTTTTATTAAAATATTTTAGAAAACTTGAGAATTCATGAGACTCTTCAACATTTAATCTCGTTTGATATTCAATGACGTGAAATGTACTCATCACTGGGTTTGGTTTTTGGGGAGACACAATCAGGTGTCTACACCTTTGTATGCACAAATGTTACCCTTTTTATACATAAAAGTGACCCATATAAGAATGATAAGTTGCCTCTGATTATCTTATATGTCTGTATTAAATCACAGATGCAAATCCAATTGATGCTTCTGGTTTAGATCGTAGAGGATCATTTGTTGGTGTGGTAGGAGAAAGTTTTGAAGTTTTATATGACACCAAACGATAGAATTAAGAGAACTACAAGATGACAAAATATCATCTAAAATTGCATCAAGGTCAGTGAAGAAGATCGAAGCTTTGAAAAGACGATTGATGAGGACTTGATTATCCGACTCGATGATAACATTAGTGAAGCCATAACGTTGAGCAAGTTTAATGGCCAAAACCGCAGCCTTGCCTTCAGCAATTATTGGAGGCCAATGGGCACTCAAGCGTCTGGTAGTAGAAAATAGGACATCCCCATTCCAGTCCCTAGCAATCACCCCAAGTCCTACCCATCAGTCGTCGCACAAGGAGGCATCACAATTAAGTTTAACCACTCCTTCTGGAGGTGCTTTCCAAACTTTAGAACTGCGACGAATATTTTCTTTGACCCCTCCATAAATCTTCTTCATATACGAATTACAGTCAGTAGCAAGACGGTGGGTGCGCTCCAAGATAACAGAGGGATAAGTCTCATTTCCATTAAAAATCATCTCGTTCCTCCTACTCCATAAATTCCACATTAATGTCGCATCCCTACCCACCTTCTTTGCATCCAACTTACTCCATGAATCAATCAAGTCCAAAAAGGACATACCGGTTGGCCAAAAAGACATCTCCACGCAGTCACAATCCACCCAAAGTTCACGAACAGTACGGCAATCAAATAGCGCATGTTGGATGGTTTCTGGACAGCCATTACACCAAGGACAACCAACAAATTCGGTCATATGCCTATAGTTGAGATAGGCTCGCACAGGGAGTGTACCAGAGCGATACGCCACAAAAAGTGCCGAACCTTCGGGGTTACTTCCATTTTCCAAATGTCCATGCAGGCTTTATGGAAAAGGTCAAGATTACATGACTTACCGAGCATATATGCTGATTTGACGAAGTAGCTTCTATCATTCGAGAACGCCCACATGATAGAGTCCGGACTTGCTTTGGAACACAAGGGAATAGCAAGAATGCTTCGAACATCCTCGGCGTTGAAGATAGACTCAATGCGTTGAACATCCCATTGACGATTCTCGTGGTCAATCAAGTCACTTACATAATCTGCCTCATCAGAATATGGGGTGGTGATGAACCTGCTCTCTCCATTGTCGACCCAAGGGTCGAGCCATATATTCACCGACGACCCATTCCCTATTCTCCATAATAACCCCTCCTTGAAAAAAGCCTTGGAGGACCATATGCTATGCCAAGAAAAGCTACCTCCGAAACCCAAGTTGGCTTCCAGAAAGCTCTTGCCCCTTAGTACTTTGCAGACATTACTTTGTTCAAAAGAGAGTTCGGGTTGCTAGTGAGCCTCCAAGTTTGGTTAAGAATGGAGGAAGTAAATTCCCATATGAATTTTGACTTATCAAGGGGTAAGGTAAATAAATTTCCATATTTTATGACACAAAAAAACTGAAAATGAAATCAATGAAAATTATGAAAATTCATGGGAATTTTAAATGCCCACAAAATATAAGCCAACCAAATATTTTATTTGTGGTTGTTTTTATTTTTATATTATCTTTTTGAAAGAAATATCTGTTTTTATTTGTGCCTCTTACTATAACTTTTTTTTTTTTTTTTTTTTTTTTTGGTTTTAACTTTAACATTAACTATGTACATTAGTCAATGACTCAATGTACATTTTTGACTATTTATATCTCTAACTCTCAAAAAAAAAAATGTTTTTAAATAGTAAATAATATCAAAATTTTAAGCGAAACCGAATTTTTTCTAGCACGAAAGTTATTCTTTTTTCTCCTGGTCTTCGGTCTATCAATTGACTTAATTGAAAAAAACTGATGGTCAATAAAACTGCCAAGCCACAAATTGACCAAACTACGCAAGCAATGACTTCACTCTTATTCCACAAACCGCTATAAATATAAATTGGTTTTCCATACAAATTTTAAGAATCAAAAAATAATGGCGAGTGAAGAAATAGTGCTTCTTGATGTCTGGGCCAGCCCATATGCAATGAGAGTGAGAGTTGCATTAGCAGAGAAGGGAGTTAAGTATGTTTGTCAACCACAAAACTTGGTTGATAAAAGTTCTTTGCTTCTTGAGATGAATCCGATTCATAAGAAAGTTCCGGTTTTGATCCATAATGGTAAACCCATTTGTGAATCACTCGTGGTAGTTGAGTACATTGATGAGGTTTGGGCTGAATCGTCTCCTTTGCTTCCAATTGATCCTTACCAACGATCACAAGCTAGATTTTGGGGTGATTTTATTGACAAGAAGGTAACACTACTTTCTCATTTTTATTTTGTTCTCTTATTTGTCACTTAGTTAATTTAATATTTCCTCGGTTTTATTTTAATTGGCACATTTCTGTAATCACATTTGTTAATGTACAAATTCAACCATCAGTATCTTTGATTTCCGATATACAAAAAATATAAAAAGTTGATATTGTGAAACTATATATCGTCACGAATCTAACAAGATCATACATAACTATATTTTTCATTACGTATAAATCACAAAATTCGATCAAAGGCAAGTGTGTGAATAGTGCTAAAATTAAAACGTGACAACTTAAAGAAATGAAGGTGGTATAATACTTATATACTTCCTACATTCAAATTAGATTACATTTTTTTTTTAATTTTGTCAATATAAGATTTCATTAAAAAAACCTAATTATCTATAAATAAAATTTTAAAAAGTTAATTTTTTGAAAATCTCCATTAATAAATCAAAACAAAGATCACATTACTACTCCATTTGTGGTTCTATCCCTTTTTTAAATTTATCTTTATACCTCTATTTCATATTAATTGCAATTTTGGTATATTATTTGTGAGATATAAATTCCAAAGTTGCAACTAATATGAAACGAATGTTATTACGCTCTATTTTGCAAGAGTATTTGTGCAAAGTTATATTTTCCATGTGAATTTAACTTTTTCATATATTTCTACTACTTTCTCTCTCTAATTTTTGCAAATTCCATGTGAATTCAACTTTTCAATGTATTTTGTCTTTTAAAAAAACTTTTCGATGTATTTTTACTACTTTCTCCTTCCTCTTTTTAATTCTAGTGAAAATCTACCATAACTTGATAGATTAATAAAAAGAACGAATGAAGTGTGTATATATATATATATATATATATATATATATATATATATATATATATATAATATTTTCTTTATTTATAAATCACAAAATCAAGTTAAAGTAAAATTTGAATTGAAGGGCCGAGTAATTATATACATTTGTAAATTGATAGCAATATTGGTTGATTGTAGATATTTGTTGGTGCCAAAGAATTACGAATGGCAGAAGGACAAGAAAAGGAGAATAAAGCAAAGGATTTCCTTGAAAATCTGAAGATATTAGAAGGAGTGATTGGAAATGAGAAGTTTTTTGGGGGTGATACATTTGGTTACGTTGATGTTGCACTAGTTCCAATCACAAGCTGGTATAACGTCTTAGAAACATGTGGGAATTTTAGCATTGAGGTAAATTGTCCCAAAATTATGGCATGGACTCGAAGATGTAAAGAGAGACAATGTGTGTCTAGTTCACTGCCCGACCCTAACAAAGTTTATAGCTTCGCTCTGGAAGCTAAAAAGGCGATAGGGATTAAGTGAACCCTAACCTTGGTAAACCTCATTGACAAATATTTCAGATCATTCAAGTCGGGTCATTCAGGTCGGGTTAGTTGTCGAGTTAATTTCAAGTTGGGTCAAGTTTGGGTCATTGGGTCAGTTCAAGTCGGGTCAACTTTCAGGTCTAATTGTCTGGTCAAGTTTGAGTCAGGTCAGTTCGAGTTGAGAATTTAGGTCTTATGTGGATTGGGCTGCAACAACATCACATATTTGATGTTGAGAATTTAGAGGGTGGAGTATTGTAGTATGATTTTTAAAGAATATTAATTTGTTTGCTATCTTTGCCTATTAGAATTTGTACTGCTTTTTGGTATTGAATATTGGATCTTGTTTAACGTCCAAAAAACTTGTACTCTGTATTACATCTAGTATTGAATATTGGAACTTGTTTGCTGTCCAAAGACTTCTTGTGGAATATACTTTTTTTTTTGACATCTGGTATTGAATATTGGAACTTGGCAGGATCAGAGTTTTTTTTTTTTTTTTTTTTTTTTTTTTTTTTTTTTTTTGGGGGGGGGGGGGGGTAATACGACTAATACCAAACAGCATGATATTATTGAATAATGGAATTAAAGGAAGACTTTATTAGAAGTTAGGAAAAATTGTCAAAAATAATATAAACTTTTACCCGTCCATTAAAAACAAGTCAAACTTTCAATTATTTCTGAATAATACAAACTTTTAGGCGCCGGGTATTCGCTTCAAACAAGTTATGACCGGTTAGTGACTTGATTTATAGGTATATGAGACACGTGTCATTGTTTAGTTGGTTTGATAATTTAATTAGATTCTTTAAAATATAAAATTTTATTATAATTATTATTTACAAAGAAAAAAAACATTCTTAACAACCACTCCTTCCCCTCCCTACCCATCCTCCTTCCCCGGTGGCCGGTCCTCCTACCGGCGCCTGAACCCCCTCCTTCGTGCCGGCTACCTCGGTGTCCCCACGCAAGCAGCCCACCCATCTCCACCGATCAAGTTGGAAGAATTGAGGACACTATTAACCCGAAGCTTCAAGCTATCGCCGTGCTCCGAAGCACGGACACCATCAAAGAATCCTTTAGTAGCGTCGGAGGATGCTCAGGTCACGTAATCACAACCAATGTAGTAGTAATCGCCAATGTAGTAGGTGAGATTCTCATACCAAGATCTCCGTTGTCGGAGTGATTCTTTGTGAAAAAGGAATTCGGGTTGTGTAGGAAGTTGATAGAGCTTCTAGGCTTGGATTTCTAGGTCTTGGTATAGATTATAGAGACGACGTTGCTCGTAATTTTCGTTTTCTTTTGGTTAATTAAATGTCAGCCACCAATCACTCCCCTGCCACAATCGCCAACAACACCAATCAACCACACTGCTAGACAGCAACAATCGCAACCACATATCAAACCACCATCTCAGCCCCTGTACATTACACACCACCGCTGCTACTAGTCCTCAATCCGCACCAGCGACAACATACAATTCCACCATAAATCGCAGCTCGCAACGCCCAAAAGAAACCCCGATTTCTATTCAACCTCGTCGTGGAAGAGATTTCGGTGGGGGAGGGAGAGGGATTTCGGGGGAGGGGGTTTGGTGATGGTGGTTTAGGGGAAGGAAGCTACTGGTTGGGGGGGGGGGGGGGAAGGTGTGGCCGGTGATGGGGAAGAGTGGGTTTTTTATTTTTCAATTGTTATTAACTATGGTTTAAGTGATGTTAATTATTGGATAAATGAATTTTTTTTAAAAAAAAAAGTTTACCATTCATTTAGGTTATAGGTAAAATGTCTCGTTTAGAGCAGAAATTCCCTAAAGCTTGTATTATTCAGAAAAAATTGAAAGTTCTACTTGTTTTTAGTGGACGTGTGAAAGTTTGTATAATTTTTGACAATTTTTCCTACAAGTTCTGCAACTATTAAAATAAAACCTATTTAGCAAGGTTCACTACTATTTTCTACTAATTATATTCATTTTTGGAAAGTAGTGGCAATATGAATAATTATAATGTAGGGCCTGTTCTCATTGACTGAACTGAGCTGAACTAAACTGAATTGAACTGAACTGAATATTTTATGAGAGAAGGAAATTAAGAACTAAACTAAACTGAACTGAACTTATTGGAGCTTAACTGAACTAAACTGAATTGAACTAAACTGAACTAAATAAGTTGAAGAGAACAGGCCCGTAATCCATTACACCATTTTAAAGAGAGAAATAAAACAATATATAACTAATTAGCCCTAAATTAGTTATGTAGAAGATCATTTTGGGTACCGATTATTTTGGTTTGGGTCCATTCGGGTATAAAGTAATCATAGTTCGAGCACTTCGGGTTTCGGATATCTTCGGGTCAATTAATTTGGGTCACTTCATATAGTGTCGCTTCAGGTTTTGGGTCAGTTCGGATTGGGTCATTTTAGGTTTCAGGTCAATCATTTCGGGTTAAAATCAGGGTGGGTCCACTTCGAATTTCGGGTCAATATTGAGTCGGATCACTTCGAGCATCAGGTCACGTTCGGGTCAACTCCACCCCCCGGGGTTAGCTTAGTTAGGGTCATTTTAATTCTGGTCAATGAGTTCGGGTCAATTTCCTGGTCCAGAGTCGGGTCATTTCTGTAGTACCCCGGAAATTCCCTTATTTTAAAATACTCTTTTTACTCCAATTAAACCTTTTTTAAGGAAATATCCAAAATATTACCGCCACCGTGATAATGGCTAAGACTATTTTTCAAAGTCACACAGCAGAAGTCTAAAAAAAAACCAACTTTCAAAATAAAACTTGAGTTCATAACCTCAAAACAAAATAGAAATAATTAAATCACAAGTTGGAACCAATCCAAACATGACCCTTTTCAAAAATCCAACTTAAAATAAACACATCAAGGTTAGTCCGTAATAAAAACTAAAATCATAAAACTAGGAAAGCATAACAAGTAACTCTCGGCACTCATTCCCATCATGCTCTTAATGCTTCAAGTACCGGTCACTTCCCTTTTATTTCAACCGTCTACTTTCCATATAAATGGGTCATAGTAGGGCCAACCAAAGGAAAGCCAAACACAAACATAAAAGTACGAATCATCAAAAGCTGAGTACATATGCAACACACTAACATGAATATCCTATTGTAGGGAATATTTCAAGCATCCTACACTTGAGCCCCACTGTGATCATGCACTTAAACATGGTGGCCTCCAAAGGGAAGGAAGCTAGAGCAAAAGAGTCGCCAACAAGTTTTAGGAACTTTTAAACCGTTCACAGGGTGAAGGTTACACCCCTTCACGATCCATGAGATCGCTAACTCCATAGTGGTCATGAACCATGACTGGATATTCGGGGATGAAGGTACAAATCCAACCTACAAGAGATTGAACCTGCCCTAAAAATAGGCCTCTACTTTATTTTTCTCATATCCATATGCGCTTTCTGACTAACATACAATTAATCCTAAACCTGTTTAATATATGTTAGTTTAATATTAATGCACAAATAAACCTATTATTGGCGATCACTTGAATTAGAATCATATTAGCCTAAATAAAATTATTAATTATCTTATTAAGCGTGATTTTAAGTACAAATTCCCTTTAAATCTGCAAGAGAGGGCGTGATCAAGCAATAACAATAATATCAAGCAACATAACAATTATTATTACAACAAATTATTATCATCATCATAATAATATTCTCATCGAAGCATAATAATATTAGCAAGATCCTAGGCATGATACTAACATGATTAATAACAAATCCTAACATGTCACTACACATTAAAGATCAATGCTTTAACCCTAACATGATATTAGAGACTTACATGATATAAGAAATATGAAGCAACCTAATCATGATACTAGAAAACAATAAATAACATAATAACAATTTTTTTTTTTTTTTTTTTTGAGGGAAAATAACATCATAACATGATACTAGGAATTAAAACAATCTAAGCATGATTCCTAAAGAAATAGAGCAATTGAATTACTCACTTTGTTTCCTCGTATCCCTTTCGATCAAAACAATACACACGTTAGTAACTTCAATAAAAAAAAATATTACATCAAACGATTAATTTAAATAATTGAAATAGGGATTTGGGACCAAACTCTCAGAAATTATCAACTTTTCACGTCTAGGGCGAAGGCAACTTCGAGCTTGGCTAGGTGTGTTTAAGTCTCGTGATGGACGAATGGTGTATTTGAAAAGGCAAGGTTTAGAAAGAGGGAGAAAGAAAAAGCTTCTAGCTTGTAGAGAGAGAATAGAAAGGTGATTGTTGGTGAGTAAAAACGGAGGAAAAAAGACCTATTTATAGAGAAAAATGACAGAAAACGATTAGAAAACAATCAAAATTTGAATCGGATTAAAATTCCTTTTATCGCGGCGCGATAGATTTATCGCGATGGCTCTATCGTGGCGCAATAAGACAGTTTTTTGCGAATAATATCTGACTGTCTTTGAACGTCTTTTATTTCGAATAGAATTAGGACTTCCAAAAAGTGGAGTTTTATTCAATTTCGAATTCTTTAATCTTATCTTTTCAAAAATGATAATCATTCTAATTAATCCTAATTGGTTTAAGAATATAACATTAATGGACCGTCCACATGATAATTGGTCGCACATAAAACTCATTTTAGGCCCAGTTTAGTATTTTGACCATAATTTCCTCATTATTCATCGGAATTAGGCTTATAATATATCGTTGGAAAGCTCTTTTCAAACCCTATCCAACTACACAATTATTGGACTCGTATTATGGAACAAAATAAATTGGATTAGACGTTTTTCATAAATAGAATACGAAATGAAATATTTTCGAAAATAGAAATGAATTATTTTTATTAAAACATTTTAGAAAACAGAAGAATTCACGAGACTCTTCAACATTTCACCTTACTCGATATCAAATGACGTGAAAGGTACTCATCACTGAGTTTGGTTTTGGGGAGACACAATCAGGTGTATACAGAAGCCCCCACTTTGACTGAGTTTGGAGAAACGTAAGTTTCGAAAACAAAAGTTAAAATAGCGATAGGGACAGAGAATGATTCAGAACGTTCTGCGATCCTAAATCATTCTTGTGATGCCGATGCCTGCAAACTAGCGTTAGTTAAGCAGATAAAAGAGTTAGAAACGCGTAGCTTGCACCGTCGAGCACACGTCTCTGAAGTAACCGATTTTATTGTTGTATTTTTTATTGTGACGACCCTCCACAAGCTAGGGAACATCGTCGAAGGTGACTTCTTGTAGCCATCTTCAATTGTTGTGGTACCTTGTCGTTGTTGATATTGTGACCGTGCTTCGCCATTGTTGATGTTCACTCGTCTCTGAACAAAAGAGCTTTCTTGAGGAATGTTCACTCGTCTCTGAACAATGGAGCTTTGGATGACATGTCCACGTGTCTCTGAACAAAAGAGCTTTTTTTGGATAAAATGTTCACTTGTCTCTGAAAAAGGGAGCATTTTAAAGTATTGTTCACTCGTCTCTGAACAAAAGAGCTTTGAATAGGATGCCCACGCGTCTCTGAGCAAAAGAGCTTGATTGATATGTCCACGCGTCTCTAAATAAAAGAGCTTTGAATGATATGTACATGCGTCTCTAAACAAAAGAGCTTTGAATGATATGTCCACGCGTCTTTGAATAAAAGAGCTTTGAATGATATGTCAAGCGTCTCTGAACAAAAGAGCTTGATGTTTGTTGAGATCGTTTGGTTGGCTGCGAATAGGAGCTTCAATGATTGGATGTATCCTGTAAAATCAAATATTGCCAAAAGACTTTGCTGGTGTTTTTCTTAGGGTTGACCTAAGGCTTGGTGTCCTTGACTCATTGTGATTGCTTTGACTTGAGGTTGACTCTAGGTTGGTGTATTTGACTCTTTATGTGACTTAATGTGTTTTTAACACGTGTGTGTAGACTCAACTCGATGTGATACGACATGACTCAATGTACATGACTCGTGTGTGCATTGTATTATGATTTTGCTCGATGCGACTCGAAAATGGAGAAAAACAAAAAATTTCCGTCATTTTTATGGAGTGTACCGACTTTCTCCCGAAGAAGAAAGACGCGAAATGGATGAAGTGAAGTGTTTGAGTGTTTTCGGTGCATGTTGAATGACCTTAGTCAAATGTATGCATTGGTGTTGTATCTCATGGTGCAAGGATTGTAGCATCCTAGGATATCTCAATTGTTGACTCGATGATGAAATTAACTACAAAATTATGTCAATATAGCATCAACTAAAATTTGTTGCTATTCACCAAAAATTCGTTGCCAACTCTATTTAGCAACGGGTTAGAAACAAAAATTTGTTGTTGCTAAACGACTTGTTGCCATGGGATTTTGGCTATCAGTTGCAAAGCAATTTTGTTGCAATATTACATCCATTTAAATATAGTTTCCATGATGGTTGTTGTTTTTGGTGCATTCGTTGCCAACTTTGGCAACAAATTACCATTGGTTGTTGTTAAATTAGCAACAAATTATTAATATTAGTTCCTAAAATAGCAACAAATTATTAATGTTGGTTCCTAAAACTAGCAACAAATTATTAAAGTTGGTTCATAAAAATAGCAACAAATCACAAATATTGGTTGCTATTAACACCACGAGACAAAAACCCAATCCCAATTAGCAATTCAGCTCAACCCGATCCTGATCTTTACCAATCTGAAACCTCACCCGGGTCAACTCGGCTCGACTTTTCATGTAAGACTCTTTTAATCCCCAGTCTCAAGAATCGCAGTTGGTAGGAGTCGAACTTGTGACCTCAAAGTCACATGGTGAATCTCCTACCAACTGTACCAAGTACTATTTGTTTACTTGTATGCATATAATTTATAATAAGTGAATGAAATATTAGAGACAAAATTGAAAAATTTGTCTCTAAATTAGGGACGAAATCAAAAATTCGTCTCTAAATTAGATATGAAATTGAAATTCGTCTCTATTTGATGTCATTATAGCAACAAATAATAAGAAGAGTGTCTTCAAATAATTTTATACATAATAGTAGAAAGTGGCCTACATATAAATTAACAACAAAATGTCACACAACTTGTTTCCAATGGTAACAAATGAAAAAATACGTTATCATCTAGCAACAATAGTTTAGACGACTTGTTTCTAATGGCAACAATTCAAAAATTCATTGCGTTTGTTTGTTTTTAAATCAATCCAAATAATATATTTGTTGCCATAGTTTGTTGCTATATGGCATAAGAGAAAAATATGATGCAATCTAGTAACAACTAGCAAACAATTTGTTTTAAGCAGCAACAAATCAAAAACATGTAGCCATTAATTATTAAAAAACTAAAGCATAAAATGCCGCTTTTAATTAGGCAATGAAAGAAATTATATTAGTTGCTATTTAGCAACGTTTTAAAAATCTGTTGCCAAACTTAGTTTCTAAAAAGCTTTTGTTTTTGTAAAACTTAGGCACGGAGGCTAAGTATTTCATACTTTGTGATGTAATGATGATTATGATAGCGGGTGATTTTGATATGACAAGGCATGCTTCAAAATTGTGTTAAGATTTCATGACAAAGGGTTCCTATGGGAAGGTTTATTTGGCCATGTATCTGTGATGTGTGTGAAAGTGACACTAAAGTTTGGCCGCAAGGGCTAAGTGTGTGAAAAAATATTTTAAAAGAGTCAAATGATGGTGACTCTTAGGCTGGGTAGGCTAATGATGTAAGGATCAAGCCCCCAAGCCTAACTCTAAATGGATAGGGATAAGCATTGAAGATCTCTTGATATGATCATGCATGAATGTAAATGTAAATGTGAATGCATTTTTATTACGGCCGCACCTCCAATGTGAGGTTGTCTACGTATCTGTTAGGAATCAGGCCGAACGTAACTTTAGCCGAACCTCACAGACGTGTGTGTATACCTCAAAGAGGTCTTTTAACGGTTGTAACGTGGTTAGGATAAAGTTTGAAGAAGAAGGGGATTAAGGCTCAAGACCCAAGCTCCCAAGGTGTGCAATCTTGCTTTTGAATCTTTGTATTTGTATGCTTGAGGTTTCCTCACTTGCAATAGGAGTATGGGTTCCATTTGGGTGTCTTCCTTTCAGGAGGAGGATCTTGCATAGGCCCAATTGGAGTGATGAGTTCCTTAACAAGGAGTCGATCAAATATACACTACTACATTTTTGACCTATTGTAACCCCCAAATCCGTTGCATTAGGCGTCAAAATCCATGGCATTAGGCCTAATGCAACGGCCATGTACCGTGGCATCTGCTGGCGTTGCAGTAGGTCTAATGCCACGGCATATGACACCTAATGCCACGGCAGCAATGATCCGTTGCATTAGATCAATACCTGATGCAACGACAACATTATTACAGTGGCATTAGCTATAATACCTAATGCCACGGTGCATATACCCTAATGCCACGGTTCCCTAAACCTAATGCCACACAGTGCATATACCGTATGCCAATAATAATAATAATAATAATAGTAGTAGTAGTAGTAGCAGCAGTAATAATAAGACAAATAAATTTAAATTTCATTTATGAAAATAAAGGGTTATACATTGTTTTCGTTGGGAAAATTACAAAATAAATTATCACTATTTAAATTGAAGTCAAAATTCATAGCTAAATAACTGTGGAAGATTATTACAAAAATTTAATAGACCGAAATGAAAGCTCTGCATCTTTTCTTCCGAAATTATATAATGTAGAATCACCGATAGCTTTAAATGGTAGGGAGCCAAAAAATAACCGAAAAAGACCAAATGTTGACGGTTGATGAGCCATTACTTCATATTTTAGCAGTGAGCTTATAAGGTACCTGCCACCCACGTACTGTAGACACCAACCAAAAACAAAAGGAAAAAAAGAATTAGATAAACACCATCAAGATTCATTCAGAAGATTGATTAGTATAGTAATAGCAAGGGCAGTGATGTCAAACAGTCAATGCACTATGGCCAAACTGTAGAGACAGACTCGAATATGATAGACTCGAAGTAGGATCTTACTTGTTACTATACTAGAGACTCGAAGTAGTATTAGCAATGCAAATTTGCTTTTTTGGGGATATATGTAATAAGAAACTTCAGTATTCAGATTCACTTTAAGTTCAACCCATTTTCCTTTATGAATCATCAAGTCACCGGAAAAAGAGGCTAAAAAAATAAGATATAATATAATCCAATAATACCCTATATATTAGCTCCACATCAAAATAGAATCATCAGAGAACAACATTAATTTACTCACAATAGAATCATTATACAAACAGTCAGCAAGAAAAGAAGAGGATAATTAATTTACTTCTAACTCTTGCTCTAAGTTTGACAAATCAAAGCTTTATGATCATACTTCACCAACTGAAAGTTCATCAACATGAGGGTACAAAACAAATAGAATTATCTAGAAAGACAGGACAAGGTAATTGAGGGATAAAACCTTTTCCTTACACCAATTTGTTTACTGGCCCTTCCTTTTCTCCACCAAACTAAAGCACTGCATTAGCCTACTGCATTCAAAATGTTCCTTTTCAATCATTAATTGCTCACACAATGCTCCTTATGTAATAATGAGTGGTAATAAGTATTATTATAGGATTAATCAAGAAAAAGACATGAGAAGGAGGGGGGCTCTTATTTATCTTTGGCGGTATAAAAGAGAAAGCACTAGCATCATAGCACATACAATACACACACAATTAAGTCCTACTCCTCATAAGCTAAATTATGTCCTTAGTGTGTTCTACTGCTCTGCAATATTAATGTCAACGAATTTCGGGCTAATGACCCAATATAAATTGATTCTACCTGTCTGTGAGTGTACTCTACAAAATCTATAAATTTTAAGGGCCAAACATATATTAGAACTTACACTAACAAATTTTCAGAGGAAAAACGCTTATTACATGAACTACATTAAAAGTTCCAAAGTAATTATAACTAAAAACTATAATTGAGATAAGATTTGGATACGTGAGTATATAATCATAATGGGGCAAAAGGAAAACAAGCTAAAACTTTTACTTGATAAGATTTGGATACGTGAGTATATAATCATAATGTGACATTATTATTGCCTAATCTATAATTGTATGGGTTAGCTAAGATATAGTTTGGTAAACTCTTAGGGTATCTTATGAAAATTAGAGTAGCAATACAGTTTGTGATCGGTTATATAATTTTGTTATTTCTATAAGAATGTACAAAAAGTAGTCATAACATGTAAGACCTCTATTTAATTTTTTATATCTCTGCAAGTCAGGATGCATTATTTTTTAATCAATTTTTCATTAGGTGGATATTTTATATGTTAAGCCCTTTATATTAGAGCAAATCGTCGTTCTTCTTCCAGACCTTTTTTTAGAACTATTTAGTCATTACTGAAGTTTAATATTGAGGTAATTGTATTGTCATCTATACTCTTTGAGCCCTTTCACAACTTATTTAAGTAATGAAGATTTAGATAAATTGGAAGTTAAATTAGACTTATTAAGATAAAAAGGTTAGAAAATATAACAGTAACATTAAAGCATTCAAATGATAAAAACAACCTTCAACATTGTGCTCATCAAATATCCAATACATTTAGATCTTCAATATTTTAGCTTTAGTGTCAAATTAGAGAGAGTAGAGAGAATAGAGAGTTGGTTTAGTATTAGCGTATACACAAGTATATATATACAACTTATGAGATTAGGGCTCGGAACATAACAACGGCCCATAAGCTATACATAATATATGGCCTAACATTTAGTAGCATAAATTTAACAAATCCAAAACAAAAAGCAGCAAAAATCATAGAAAATTCAGGTTGGTTTATAAATCATCTACAAATATCAACATTCACAAATCCAAAATGAAATGCAAAGGGAGCAGAACAAAAAAATAATAGGAAGTATATTAAAGAGGGCTAATTTTGAAACAATTACAAGAAACATAGGAAGTATCGTACCCTAGGAATCCGATTTACATGCCATTAAAATCTGCAAAATGAAGACAAAACGAACGATTATAGACCGTCACTAATCTGCAAAATGAAGACAAAACGAAATATTAAAGAACAAACCGTCACTCTTTATTGTGAATTTGACAAAGGAGTAAGAATTTAGAACCCTAAGTATATAAAATTAGGGACGGATAGAAATTAAAGGCCCCAATTACATAATTCAGACAAAAATAAATTAATGGCTTGTTTGGGAACACAGATTTCATTTGAAAATCTGGATTTGGCCCAAATAACATGTTTGGCAAATCAAGGGTTTTAATTCTGCATTTGGGCCAAATTCCAACCCATTTAAAAATGACACCTCAAACCTTGTCATTTCAAATTCTAATCTAACCTTCCACACATCTCTCTCTTCGACAACCTCCACATCCATGGTTTCTCTCTCCTCCACATCCATGGTTTCTCTCTCCTCACTTTTGGTTGTTGTATTTTTCTCTCTCCTTTTCTATTTCTGACTATCCATCAGCCGCCGCCGCCGCCGTTGCCACAATCGACCCCCAAAACACATCATTATTTGAACAAATCTTGTTGTTTACAAGATTATTTTGCTCGATTGAAGCAAGATTCAGGTTTTATAAAGCTGTAGTTTCATCTAAAGTAAGCTACGTTTTCATTAATTTGGAAGTTAAATTCATGATTTTCATTCTAATAATCAAATTAGGGAAAAAATTAGGGTTTACAATCTTAAGTAAAAGCTTTGATTATGGATTCACATAAAACAGTCAGACTGTAATTTCATAATAATAAAAATAAAACGCTGTTATTAAAATTAAATAGCATAATTTTTTTTTTATTTTTTATTTTTTTTTTGAAGAAATTGACGATATTTTGAAATCCAGAAATTGAAATCCTACTATTTCCCAAACATATATTTTGGAATTAAATTATAAGAATTCAAATTCTGAAATTGAAATCTTTCATTTGAAATGAATTGTGTATATCCAAACACAACCTAAAGGAATTGACTAACACTGTATCCTGTGCATTATCGTTTTCCATGGCCTGAGCTTCGTCATTCGCCAAGGCTGAGCGTCCTTCACCATCGTAGCGTTCAATTGCAAATTAAATGCACAAGGGTGAATTCATATGTGAATATCTGAAAAGCAATTGAATATACTTATAAAAAGGGAAAAGACGGGTTATTTTGTGAAGTAATTTAGAAGCTTGCATTCGATTTTGATCTCCTTCTCTCACTTAGCTTTTTCTCTGTTTATTGGAGCAGCAATTGATGAGAACAGAAAGGTTTTTTTTTTTTTTTTTTTTTTTTTTTTTTTTTTTTTTTAGTGTATGTATAAGCCTCGTTTGGCAATTGGTTGTTGGCTATCAGTTGGTTTGATTGGCTAGTTTGACTGTTTGGGTTTTTTGTTGGCTGTTTGACTTTTAATTAGTCTAAAAACATGTTTGGTAAAATTGGCTGTTTGATGTTATTAGTAACTTAGGTAGCTAAAAGTCAAAAGCTACTCCAGGTAGCTTTTTTATTTTGGATTAAAAGCCAGCTTTTCAGCTGGCTGAAAAAGCCATTTACCAAACATAAATTTTAGATATTTGACCAAATGAAAAAGCTAAAAGCCAATCAAAAAGCCAATAAAAAGCCATTTACTAAACAAGCCTATAGTGTAATTCAGCTTTGCATCCTTTTTTTATATGCCAAAAATGTTTATGGAGGCCTGGAGGGTTTTTAAATTTTCGATAACAACAAGGGAGGGAATTCTTAAAATTTAGGCGCTTTTTCAAATTATAAATATAGCTAACGTTGCATTAGTGTTTTAAATTGTTGTATTAGAACTTCTAATGCAACGGCTTCATAAAGTCGTTGCGTTAGCCTATGTTTTATAAGCCGTTGCGTTAGCCTATGTTTTATAAGCCGTTGCGTTAGCCTTATCTAATGCAACGGTAATAAAAGGCCCGTTGCATTAGCTCTTTTTTTACCGTTGCGTTTGATAAAAAGTGTTGTAGTGGGTAGCTCATCCTAATTGGAGTGAACTTTCTTTTTGGATCTTTGGTCTTTAAAATGTTTTTATCGATGCGACTTCCATTTTGATAGGAAGAAGCGGAACAAGGATTGTCGTTCTTCCTGTTCTTGCCATCATTGTTATTGATTTCGACCTTCTTGTTGTTTGGAGGAATACGAAGGCAATTTGAATCAACGAGATCTTGAATGTGATCCTTAAGGGTGAAGCACTTTTCTATGGTGTGACCATGGCCTCTATGATATTTTCAATACTAGTTTGGATCCCAGTTGAGAAGTCGTTTCTCAGGTGGCGGGTTTTGAATTGGACCGATGGGATGAATGAGATTGCGACCATGAAAATAGTCGAAAGCTTCATTATAAGTCATTCCTATTGGTGTGTATTTTTCAATGGTCCGTTTTTCCGTGGCTTAGGAGCATTAAATTTTTCCTTAAATTCTTGACGGGAAGAAGAAGAAGGAAGGTGGTCGTTTTTTTCATTTTTCCGGTCCTTGTGATGATACCGTTGTTCGATGACTGACACCCGATTCGCTAGGGCTTCCACCACATTCAAGAACATGGCAATGACATCTTTTAGTTTATGTACGTCTTCTTTTAGGCATGACGAGTTTTCTTTGGTATCGTCTAAGAAAAAATTTTCGTCCTCCTCAATCATAGTCATTTCATTGATAGAGGTTACATAGGCCGCCTTGATCATGGGTTCAATGAGAGGTGTAATGAGGGGGGAAGGATAAAAGAATATTTGATCTTCTGCGATGGCTAGAATCTCAAAAGTTTTATTGTCATCGATCAAGTCTTGAATAGCTTTTTTGAGTTTCTAACATTCCTCCGTGTCGTGACCCTTTCCCTGGTGGTATTTGCAGCATTTATTAGGATCCTACTGTTGGGTTTCGATGAGTCCAACTCACTGCGGAACAAAACCCGACCCAAAGACCCGCTCACAATTAATATAACTAAAACGACATAGATAACAAGAAAGAGAGAAAAGACGATCTTACCCTTGCCGCGTGCTTCGCTCTCACTCGGAGCTCTTACTTCAAAGCCAAGTCTTTCAAGCGCAGAGACCTCTTACGGTATCCACCCGCAACTCGACCCCGACCGGTCTCTTACTTGAGTTTAGCCAAGTCGGACCAAAACACTACTCGAGTATTATATGAATTTAAAGGTTTTCTCTCAAGTGGAGATGCCTTATTGAGTTCCTACTCAAGTGACTTTTTCCAAATCTCAAGGTGGGTATTTAAAGAAAATGTCATGAGAGAATTCCACTCTCCCATCAATGTGGGAGAGTTGGTAAATTCAATTTTCCTTTTTTATTTTTAAATCAAAAATAAAAGAAAATATCAAACAACTAATTAATCAACAAGTGACAATTACACAAGGAGAGGTTAGGTGAGGACCAAAAGGGGAAGGGACCATTGCCTTCCTCCCCAAGCTTCCCCAAAACCAGCCCAAGCAAGCTACATGCGCTAATCAGCTCGCGTCAGCTGGCGTTGCCATAGCTGCTGCTGATATGTGCGTTACTAGCTTGCTGACGCGCCATAATCGCTGCTGCTATGTGCATGCCTTTCTAGCATGCTGGCGCGCCATAGCTGCTGTGGTTATGCGAGTGCCCTACTAGAATGCTGGCGCGCCATAGATGTTGCTACTATGTGCGTGCCTTGATAGCATTGGCGCGCCAGCAGTGCTGGCTTCGCACCATCCCGCACATGTGCAGCAAGCCACTCACGCACATGCGGGGTGCTGCTGCCTTGTGCACGGCTGGTGCATGATAGCCATGTGCACCTAGCACCATTTCCTAGGTGCGGTGCACATGCTAGCACCTATTTCCCCTATCACTCGGTTGCTCAGGGCATTCCGATATTAGGGGTATTTTGGTAATTGTCAATTTATTAGTTTGATTTTACTGTCTCGTCTTTTTTCTTAATTCGACATCTAAATATTTAGTACTCGAGCGACTCATTAATTCCTTCCGAATTAATTCGTCATGTCGGATCGTTAGTTGTTTGGGTGTGACCCGAAGGGTTCAGTCAAGATTAAGCTGTAATATTAATTATGGATTAATATTACTGATCGGAGGCGGACTCCAACTAGGCATTCCGATCACTTGACCTCACTGAATAATTAGCTTTCTAATAATTCTGAACCCTCTATAGGAAGAATACACTTTTTCGAAGGATAACATTCCTATTAATCTCCCACTTGTACCCCAAGCAAGATTATTCGTCATCCTTATTATGTTCAGAAGTGTTTCTCGAAATTCAAGTTTGACTGTCAATAAATAGATGATTTTCAAAATGCATCCGAGCACGGCCATGCATTTTACAGTCTCTCTCTTTGAGAGGCCTTGTAAACAACAAAGACATGTTCCCTATCGATGATAGGGGGACATTCCCATTCTTGTACTGTCAGCTTCACTTACTAAGAGAACCTAGCCGCCCGAGTGTTGTCGTTATAATCTCCATGTACGGCATACGTTTGACTAGCATCAAAACGGACTACTACTCAAACAAGAGAACTCACAATACTCATAGTTGAGGAAAGAGGTTCCGATAGTCATAATGAGAAGTATACTTATGACGATATTTAAATCTCTTAAAGTATTCTCATAGGTCGATCTAGTATGGTTCTAAACCAATACCTGTACAAATGATTTATAACAAACATGTCCTTGTAGCACAAGAAACGGTGCTATAAATCAAACTACACACTAATCTCAAATGGTGATTAATCGTCCATCATTTAAGTGACCTCGATTAGGGATAATTTTCGATTATAATATTCAATATTCACTTAATAGGTGTTTCTTTATCTAAGACTGGTCTTGATACCCTATTTTGAATATTCTCATAATCGAATGGACTCAATATTTAATTCTAAATTTAAAATTAAATAGAAATGTAGTGATAAAATTGCATGAAATTAAATTACTCTAAATCTTGAATGGTTCATCTTAGTGTCTTACATTAAAATGTTTAAAATTAATTAAAACACTAAACAGGGAAATCAAAACCAATCTTCAACTTGCCTGATTCCCATTGCCTCAACATGCTTGTTGTGCTTCACTTGAGGCAGAGGTTTAGTAAATGTATCGGCTACATTGTCATCCGTTCCAACTTTATAAATTCTGATTTCACCTTCTGACTTCCATTTTCTTATCATGTGAAATTGCCGATTGACATGTTTGATCTTCTGATGTTCCCTTGGCTCTCTAGCCTAAGAAATAGCTCCATTGTTGTCACAATAGAGGGCTATTTGACCCTTGATGGAAGGTACAACATCAAGTTCACTAGCGAACTTACGAATCCAAACTGCCTCCTTAGCCGCTTCAGCAGCTACCAGGTATTCGGCTTCAGTTGTAGAATTTGCAATTGTACTCTGCTTGGCACTCTTCCAACTAAACGCTCCTCCATTTAGACAGAACACATATCCAGACTGTAATTTGAAATCGTCTATATCTGTTTGGAAGCTTGCGACAGTATAACCTTCAACAACTAATTCTTCTAAGCCACCATATAAAAGGAATTTATCCTTGTTCATTTTCAGGTACTTTAGGATATTCTTGGCCGCAGTCCAATGCGCCTCTCGTAGGTTTAATTGGTATTGGCTCATAGCACTCAAGGCATACGATACATCTGGCCTAGTACATATCATGGCATACATGATCGATCCAATAAGCAAAGCATATGGAATCTGATTCATCCTTTCCCGCTCATTAGGTGTCTTCGAACACTGCTTCTTGCTTAGCGTTATGCCATGTGACATGGGTAGGTGACCTCTTTTAGCCTCATGCATGTTGAATTGAGCTAGTACCTTATCAATGTAAGTACTCTGGCTTAATCCAATCATCCTCTTAGATCTATCCCTATAGATCGTGATACCCAATATGTATTGAGCCTTTCCCAACTCTTTCATTGAAAAACATTTTCCAAGCCAGGCCTTTACAGACTCTGGCATTGGAGTACTATTTCTAATGTGCAATATGTCTTCGACATATAAGAATAAGAAGGCGATGTCACTCCCACTAACTTTCTTGTAAACACAAGATCATCTGGATTCTTGATAAAACCAAACTTACTGATGGGTTCATCGAATCGCAGATTCCAACTTCTGCTAGCTTGCTTTAGTCCATAAATGGACTTTTTAAGCTTACACACTTTCCCAGCATTGTTTTGGTCGACAAAACCTTCAAATTGTGTCATATACACAGTTTCTTTCAAAATTCCATTGAGAAAGTTGGTTTTGACGTCCATCTGCCATATTTCATAATTGTAATATGCAGCAATCGCTAGGATGATCCGAACGGATTTAAACATTGCGACGGGAGAAAAGGTTTCATCATAATCAATACCATGATTTTTCCTGTAACCTTTTGCTACCAGTCTAGCTTTGTAAATGAATACATTTCTATCTTTGTTGGTTTTCAATTTGAAAATCCACTTACATCCGATAAGTGTGTATCTTCGGGTAAGTCAACCAAATCCCATACTTGATTTTTAAACACGGAATCCATTTCATTTCTCATGGCCTCTTGCCATTTAGCAGATTCGGTACTCGCCATCGCTTTCTTGTAGGTTGTCGGTTCGTCTCCTTCCACTACCAGGATATCCTGATTCTCAGTTAATACAACACCAAGATACCTATCAGGTTGAGACCTTGGCCTCTACGACCTACGTAGGGTAACGGATTGAGCATTTGCATTGTCGGTTTGACTTTGGTTATTTTGACCAGCGTCAACAGATGTTGTTTGAGCACTTTGATTGTTAATTTGATTTTGTTGCTCGTCCTCTCGAACTTCATCGAATTCGATTTTCCTCCCACTTGTCATTTTGGAAAGGTATTTCTTCTCCAAAAAGACACCATCGCGAGAAACAAACACTTTGTTCTCGGATTTGTTGTAGAAGTAATACCCTTTGGTTTCTTTTGGGTAGCCCACAAAGAAAACTTTGTCATATTTGGGGTGAGGTTTGTCAGAAATTAATTTCTTAACATATGCTTCGCATCCCCATATCTTGAGTAAAGACAACCTTGGAGGTTTCTTTGTCCATAGTTCGTATGGAGTCTTTTCCACAGCTTTTGATGGAGCACGGTTCACTGTTAGTGCCGCGGTTAGAAGTGCGTGTCCCCAGAAAGAGATATGAATATCACTAAGACCCATTGTTGAACGTACCATGTCTAGCAAGGTTCGATTTCTCCTTTCGGATACTCCGTTCCATTGTGGAGTTCCTGGAGGTGTCAATTCTGAAAGTATACCCTTTGCTTTCAGATAGTCATCGAATTCTTAGCTTAAGTATTCACCACCTCGATCCGATCGAAGGGTTTTGATTTTCTTGCCAAGCTGATTTTCAACTTCACTCTAAAATTCTTTGAACTTTTCAAACGATTCAGATTTGTGCGACATAAGATAGACATATCCATATCTACTATAGTCGTCTGTGAAGGTGATAAAATATCGATGGTCGTTCCTTGTGGTTGTGCTCATTGGTCCACATACATCGGTGTATATTAAGCCCAACAAGTCACCTGCCCTTTCTCCCAACTTGGAGAATGGCTGTTTTATCATCTTTCCTAATAAACATCCTTCGCAATTCTCAAACGATTTAAATCGAATGAGTCAAGAACACCTTCCTGTACAAGTTTCTTGATACGTTTGATGTTAATGTGACTAAGACGACAATGCCACAAGTACGTCTCATTTGACTCAATGGTGTTAACTTTCTTGGTGGTATTATTAATATTATAAACTTGTTTCTCTAATGAAAGCACACATTTTAGATAAACGTGTCAAGCTATAAACATATAAGCAAGACTTTTGAAACAATAGTTTTATGATCAAAACAAAATGACGTCCAACGCCGGAAGATTAATGTATGGTTGATAACAAAACTTAAACAAGTTCTATGTCATGACAAACTATGTGATTACAAGCCTTCCGAAAAGATTGTCTTCTTCTTCCGCTTGTCTATCCACATCCACTTGGTAAGCCCTTCTCACTTGATTCCTGAAATAGGAGCATATAATGAGTCATTAATGACATCTCATACCTTATGAATTGCTTGTATTCAAGTGTAAGTTTATAAAGAAGATACCTGAGGTAGAGATTTCTCTTCCCTTTGCCTCATCTTCCAGGTACATGCTGCATTCTCTCTTGTAGTGGCCCTGACGACTACAGTAGAAGCATCGCATCTTTCCCTTATTCTTGAACTCTTTCTTTTTTTGCCCTTAGAGCAAGCTTGAGCTTAGTACTTCCGCAAGAATCGACCCTTTGAAGATCATGAATAACCTTCATCAAAGACAGTTTGTTTCGATTGGCAATTAGTCGAATCTTCAATGCGACAAAGCCCGAGTGGAGAGAACTTAATATCATGTGAGCCGCTTGCTCATCCTCCACCGGCTTTCCAATGAGCTTTAAGTGAGTGAATAGCCTTGTCACTTGGAGCACGTGGGCTCGAAGTGGCATTCCGGGTCTTAGTCAGGCATTATAAACTTGTGCCCATACCTCTTGCCTCTCCTTGAAAAGGCACCCCTCTTGCGGTGGCTTGATTTTCATGTTGGAGAGTGACTTAGTCATTTCCTCCACGAGACCATCATAGTTGCCTTTGATACTCTTGGTGACCCTCAAATTGACTATATCCTCTAGAGCTTTGAGGAGCATGTCCGGAAAATAGTTGGAGGATTTCCCCTTCCATTGTTCTGGGATGGAGTTTGCCATAAGTCGTGAGACCCTTTTGCAATCCCAACTCCATTCCTCATGAGCCTTATCTCTCATAACCCCTTTTGAGTAAAAACTCGGATGGGTATGTCGAGAATGTGCTCTAGGTAGCAATTTTGGAGGGTATTTCGGAGTTCTTCTTCCCACTCCTTAAAGTTCACCAAGTTCTTCTTCCCGGTATGCCTTACATTTCCTAGGATTAATAGTGATGACTCGTTTTGGCGTAGCCCATCACTACTCTTAATAGGTTGGTAAGTGTTGTTTTGAAATGGCAAATTTTACTCAATATTTTAGGGACCTAGGGTTTATATGTTGGTTGATTTAAGTGAACTTAATTAATCATCACAACATTTGAAATCCTAAACATCCATCTAACATATTATTCATATATATAAGCATAAATATATATATCGAAAACATAAGTAAATGATGCATTTGGCAACTAGCATGACCCCTTGAGTCTTCATATCTTCAAGGGTATTTTTTTTTGCAACTTCATGGCTTCGTCTTCCAAGAACATCCGTCTCCAAGACATAACCAAAATAATGCAAATACCAGTATCTACGATTAGGACTAATCTAAATATTAAGGTACAAAAATACTCAACAGTTCGCAGACCGTATTTAGATTTACAAAAATGCATGACGGAACGCAGTCCGTATTTTTTATCCTAATCGGGCCTTACTAATTTCCATTTAATAAAACCTGTGAGAGATATACATTCCATTCATCCATTCACTATATGTGAATGACCCATGCATTTTACAACGATAAACAAGTAACAATGCACAAACACGCGTAAACTAGTAACTAATTTAGATGGTTAATCCGATTAACGTGCCTAATTAAAACTAGTCAAAGTTGTTTAACCAATTATGTGATTAAGCGCAATTAAAATTGAAGGTCCCACTAAATTTCATATCGATCTTAATTAATCCAATTAATTAAGCCGGTAAACCCAAAATTTTGCAAGTGCCGCTCAAAACCGAGGCCTGGCCTCTAAAATTTAATAATTCAAACATAATTAAAATAATTAAAATTGGCAAAACGCAAAATTAGCATAGCCCTAAAACCCCAAAGTCCATAACATCAAGCCTTTCGGCTTGGTGTGCTAGACACCGGGGCATGGGTGCCTAGTGAGGGGTCACGTGCAAAGCTGTGGCCCGAGCCAAGCGTCACACCCATAGCCTAAAGCATCGCATACGCGTTGTGCTCCCTACGGGGCGTGCTTGCGACTCGTGGCCACGAAGGCCACTCGAGCTTGCTGTTGTGCGCGCACCATGCCGCAAGCCAGCAGCACACCCGCACACACACGCAACCACCCACCCGAACCAAGCAGCGCACACACGCACAGCCGCAGCAAGCAACGCACGCACACCCGCAACACGTATGGCGCGCACAACCACGCATCTGAGTGGCGCACGTACCAAGCACATCTAGCCCTTGGCAGCCACATGCGGGCTGCTGTGCAGCTCGGCTGGCCGAGGGTGGTTTTGCCTTAGTTTGCGTGTTTACTCTCGGGATTAATTTCGAAGTTTTGCGTGACTTAATTAATTAATTCCAAATTAATTTAGAATCAATTTAATTAACAAAATGAAAAATATAACAAGTCCAACTTAATAAATTCATTCAAGTGCACAAAACAAAAATTATTTCCAAGAACTATTCTTTAATTAAATTGGTTCAACTTAATGCAACAAAATAAATAAAGGCTATTCTCAACATTAATTTAACCAACATAAATTAATTATGAGATTTGACAAAATTAAAGAGAGAGTTAGAATTATGAACACAAATATTCAAATAAAGATTCCAACTTTAACTTGTGAATCCTTGAAAATTATACTTCCAATATGAAGATTAATTAAAATTCTATCACAAGATTGAAACTCTATGATTCCAATCAACTTAATAAATGATTAAATCAAAAATTTCATACATGGAATTTAGTAACGCAAAGTTCCAATCACTTAAAATAATTAAAGATTGAATCTTTTGTACTTATGAGCCTCAAGAATCAAACTTTTCACACTTAAAGCAATTTGTTTGCAATTATGTGAAAATTCGAGCCAACTATTAAGCACCAATTACTACCAAGTAATTATGCTTAAAAGTGGTCTAAAATTGCAAAAGCATAAAGGAAAGAACCAAATGCATAATCACAATTAATATGCCATTAAGATTCAAGGTTTAAAAGATTTAAAATTTTTTGTCAAAACGAAAAATCCCTAGAAACGGGCATTTCTGGGTAAAATTTGGCTTTTTCGCAACCCCTAAAGAATCAGAATGTTTCCTGAATATCGATTCCACCCAAAATTCACTAGCCTTGGGAGAAAATATGGGTTCTGAAGCCAAAGTTCTGAATGAAACGAGATAAAAATTAATAAAATCGAGCTACTAATCTAATTAGCAACATAACCAGAAATTAAATCATTTTTAAACCCTAGAAAATTTTTTAGTTATAAAAATAAATGAGCAATGCCCCGATAGTGCTGTTGGGTTTCGATGAGTCCAACTCACCGCGGAACAAAACCTGACCCCAAGACCTGCTCATAATTAATACAACTAAAACGACATAAATAACAAGAAATAGAGAAAAGACGATCTAACCCTTGCCGCGTGCTTCGCTCTCACTCGGAGCTCTTACTTCAAAGACAAATCTTGCAAGCGCAGAGACCTCCTACGGTATCCACCCGCAACTCGACCCCGACCGGTTTCTTACTTGGAATTTAGCCAAGTCGGACCAAAACACTACTCGAGTATTATATGAATTTAAAGGTTTTCTCTCAAGTGGAGATGCCTTATTGAGTTCCTACTCAAGTGACTTTCTCCAAATCCCAAGGTGGGTATTTATAGAGAATGTCATGAGAGAATTCCACTCTCCCATCAATGTGGGAGAGTTGGTAAAATCAACTTTCCTTCTTTATTTTTAAATAAAAAATAAAAGAAAATAGCAAACAACTAATTAATTAACAAGTATCAATTACACAAGGAGAGGTTAGGTGAGGACCATAAGGGGAGGGCACCATTGCATTCCTCCCCAAGCTTCCCCAAAATCGGCCCAAGCAAGCCACATGCGCCAACCAGCTCGCGCCAGCTGGCGATGCTATAGCTGCTGCTGCTATGTGCGTTACTAGCTTGTTGGCGTGCCATAGCCGCTGCTGCTATGTGCGTGCCTTGCTACCATGCTGGCGCGCCATAGTTGTTGCTTCTATGTGCGTGCCTTGCTAGCACTGGCGTGCTAGCAGTGCTGGAATCGTACTAAGCCCGCACATGTACAACAAGCCATGCACGCACATACGGGCTGCTACTGCCTTGTGCACGGCTGGTGCATGCTATCCATGTGCACCTAGCACCATTGCCTAGGTGCGGTGCACATGCTAGCACCAATATCCCCTAGCACTTGGTTTTCTCGGGGCATTCCTATGCTAGGGGTATTTTGGTAATTGTCGATTAATTAGTTTGATTTTACCGTCTCGTCTTTTTTATTAATTTGACTCAACTTGTGACGCTTGGTTACAACCCTCCTAGCTCGATTTCCGACGTCTAGATATTTAATACTCGAGCGACTCATTAATTTCTTCCAAATTAATTCATCGTGTCGGATCGTTAGTTACTTGGGTGTGATCCGAAGGGTTCAGTCAAGATTAAGCAGTAATATTAATTAGGAAAAATTGTCAAAAATAATACAATCTTTCACCCATCCGCTAAAAACAAGTTGAACTTTCGATTTTTTCTAAATAATACAAACTTTGAGGGACATCCGCTTTAAACAGGATATTTACTTACAACCTGAATAGCTGGTTAACTTTTTTTTTTTTGTTTGATAAATTCATTTAAGAATTTAATTAACTGGTAATTAAAAATTTAACCAAATTTAATTAACAATTAAAATAATTTAATAAACCATTAAAAAAAATTAATTAAAAAAAACCCCACCCCTCACCACCAGCAGCCTCTCCTCTCCCCCAAACCCGACGGCACCAACCCAGCCACGTACCTTGCTGCGCCGACCCTCACCACCTATTCCTTCCCCGCCGCCGTCCTCCTTTCCCCAAACCACCAACAATGAAATCCCCTCCCTCCTCCGATCCCCACGAAAAAACCCCGAATCAGCCCTCCTCCGTCGTTGAAATCCCCATTTGTCCCTTCTCCATCCTCGAAAACCCTATCCTTTAGAGTTTCGGGGTGGTGTAAGCGGCGGTTGGGGTTTTCAATAGTGGAAGAGGAGGTTTCGTGGGTTTTTCGTGATGGTTGGGAGTTGAGGAGGGGAGAAGGAGGAGTTAGGGATGTGGAGGTTGGGTTATCGGTGTAGGGTAATGAGTTGCCGGAGGTTGCCAGTGCACTAGAGTGAGGTAATGAGAGCTAAGTGAGGTGGCTGGTGCACCAGCTAGAGGTCATCGGAGAGCCCAGCACCGGGAAAAAAGGGTGGCTGGGGGTTTCTTTTTTAAAAAAAAAATTAATAATAATAAATATAATTTCATATCTTTTAAAAATAAATTAAATCAAATTGTCAAACTAATCATGCAACGACACGTGTCCCATAAACCTATTAATCAAGTTACCAATAGGTCATAACTTGTTTAAAGCGGATGCTTCTCAAAGTATGTATTATTTAGAAAAAATCGAAAGTTCGACTTGTTTTTAGCGGATGGGTGAAAGTTTGTATTATTTTTGACAATTTTTCCTATTAATTATGGTTTAATATTAATTAATAGTTCTTTGTCCACTGGGACCCCTTGTAAGCTAATTCCCTGAAATTTATAGTCATAGGAAATTTTGCTCAAGCTTTCTTCCATACGCTCAAGATGTTGTTTCTTACTAGGGTCATTGACTTGAAGAGCGAGAGTTTTGAACATCTCGGTCAAGTTAGTCATGTTTTGTTTCAACTCATTAACTTCCTGTTGGGTAGCCATTAGTACGAACTTTTTCCTGTGTCTGATGGGCTTATCGAAGAGTAGAACTTGAACAAAGGTGTTGTCCTTGATTAAGCGCCCTTCTTTCCTTGACCAAGTGCCGTGGAAAGGGAAGTTATGGGTACTTATTGTTAATTGTTTGACTTAAACTCGATTCAACATGCATAGATGGGAAGAGATTACGGAATATGAGGGGAGTGACATGTATAGTGAAATCATGTGGAGAGTGGAAAGATGATATATATGGAGAGATGTTTAGGAATAGAATGGACCCCTAACTCAAATGACTAAAAAAACGACTTGTGCATGGGCCTAAGACATGGTCATGGTGACACATATACAAAGTGTGTGCTTTGACTAGTGAGTGTAAGTGGCATGTTAAGACTCGTGTCATGACCATGTGTGGACTCTTGATTGTGTCTCCCCAAAAACCAAACCCAGTGATGAGTACCTTTCATGTCATTGAATATCGAGAAAGGTGAAATGTGAAGAGTCTCGTGAATTCTTCTGTTTTCTAAAATGGTTTAATAAAAATAATTCATTTCTGTTTTCAAAAATACTTCTTTTCGTATCCTATTTATGAAAAACGTCTAATTTAGTTTATTATAGTCCATAATCAAGGTCCAATAGTTGTGTAGTTGCATGGGGTTTGAAAAGACCTTTCCAACGATATGTTGGGTTTTGATGAGTCCGACTCCCCGCGGAAATAAAACCTGAGCCCAAGAACAAACTCACAATTAATATAATAAAATACATAAATAACAAGAATAGAGAAAAGATTAAATTACCCTTGTAGCGTGCTTCACACACCCGGACGGAGCTCTTACTTGAGAAAAGCCGAGCCTCACAAATGGCAAGGACCTCCAACGAAAGTCCACCCACAACTCGACCCGACCGGTCCAATACTTGGAGGTTAGCCAAGTCCGGCCAAAAAGACTACCCGAGTAATTATTGATCTTATAGGTTTTCTCTCAAGTGGAGATGCCTAATTGAGCTCTTACTCAAGTGAGTTTTCCCATATCCCAAGTTAGGTATTTATAGGGAAACTCAAGTGAGAATCCACTCTCCCATCAATGTGGGAGAGTTGGTAAAATCAATCTTTGTCCTTTTATTTTAAATAAAAAACAAAAGAAAATAGCCAACAACTAATTAATCAACAAGTGGCACACTTAGAGGAGGGGTTAGGTAAGGACCACAAGGTAAAGGGGGGGACCAACCTTGATCCCCAAGGCTTGAAGAAAACCGGCCCTCCTACTCCACTTTCCCCAATCAACACCCAAGCAGCCCCAAGCTGACGCTTGGTGTGCGGCTGGTTGCTGCTAGTGTGGATGGAGTAGCACCATGCGCGCCATGCTGCTGCAGGCTGACGCGCCATGCATGCTGGCCCTGCTGCTAGCTGCTGCGCCATGGTTGCTGTGCTAGCACGCCATACGCGCAATGCTGTTGGGTGGCTACGGGTTGCCACGCGCATGCTAGCATGGCTTGCTAGCCATGTGCTGGCAGCCTTGCGAGCCATGGTACGCTAGCATGCACCTGCCAGCCTAGGCTCGGATTGGTGCGCTTGCTAGCCACCTTGGCTATACCAAATGCCCCTAGCACTTGGTTTGCACGGGGCATTCCAATGCTAGGGGTATTTCGATAAATTGTTGATTAAATAGTGATTTTACCGTCTCGTCTCGAATTAATTCGACTCGACTTGTGACGCTCAGTTTTCGACGCTCCTAGCTCGATTTCCGACGTCTTAATATTAATTACTCGAGCGACTCATTAATTCCTTCCGAATTAATTCGTCGTGTCGGATCGTTAGTTGCTTGGGTGTGACCCAAAGGGTTCAGTCAAGATTAAGCTGTAATATTAATTATGCATTAATATTACTGATTGGAAATGGCGTCCACCTAGGCATTTCGATCACTTGAACTTACTGAATAAATAGTTTTTCAATAGCTTCGAGTCATCTACTAGAATAATACACTTGTTCAAAGCACACCATTCCTATCACGATATATTATAAGCCCAATACCGATGAATAATGAGGAAGTTATGGCCAAAATACTAAACTGGGCCCAAACTGGATTTTACCTACGACCCAATGATTATGTGGAGGGTCCAAAGCCTTAACCTCATTCCTAAAATAATTAGGATTCATTAGAGGCTTTTATTAGTTTCTAAGATATCTTAATTATCCTTTTTGAAAAGATAAGATGAAAGAATTTGAAATTGAATAAAACTTTCCTTTTTTAAGTCCTAATTCTATTCCGAAATAAAAGACGTTCAAAGATGAACAGATATTATTTTCGTGCCTCATTATTTTTATCCAAATCTTATATGGTTGAATAGATATTGAAATTATCTTTCCAATAATATATTATAATATTAATTCCGAGCTATAACGAAAAAGATATGAAAGAAATACGAAATTATATCCAGAACTGACATTGTCTCACTATTTCGGTCATATCTTTTATTATACAAAAGATTTTAATCTTATTCTAATTGTTTTGGAAATTATACTTCAAGAGCTTTCCAACGACATATTATATGCATTATTTGGACTTCTATATCAAAAGATATGATAAAAACAAAATTCGCAAAAAACTGTTCCGTCGCGAAACGATGGCCCTATCGCATCGTGATGGAGCCATCGCGTCAAGATGGACCCTATCGCGCCGCAATGGCTCTGCGACAAAACCAATTTTATTCCAATTCGAATGCTAACTCTTTTCTATCGTTTCCAGTCGTTTTTCTCTATAAATAGGGTCCTTATTCCCCGTTTTCAATCATCAACAATCATGTAATTCTCTTCTCTCTCTTAAGCAATAGCTTGTCCTTTCTCCCTCATTCTAGCCTAGACTTTTTACAAACATAATACCGCATTCACGAGTTCTAGACACACCTAGCCAAGTTCGAAGTTGCCTTCGCCCTAGACATGAAAGGTTGATAATTTCTGAGGGTTTGGTCCCAACTCTTACTTTAATTCTTTGATTAGATTTACTGTTTGACATTTTCCTGGAAGTTACTAACGTGTGTATTGGTTTGATAGAAAGAGATACAAGGCAACAAATTAAGTGTTTTTTATTGCTTTATTCCCATAAAAATCATGCTTAGATTATTTTAATTCCTAGTATCATGTTTAGGGTATTAACTAATATTTCTAATATCATGTATGCTTCTAGTATCATGTTTAGGTTGTTTCCTATTTCTTCTATCATGTTAGTATCATGTTAGGGATAAAGTTTTGATCTTTATTATTTAGTGAGATGCTAGGATTTTTTATTAATCATGTTAGTATCATGCTTAGGATCTTGCTCATATTATGCTTTATTGAGATTGAGAATATTATAATGATGATTTGTTGTATCAATTATTATTATTGTTGCTTGATATTATATATTATTGTTATTGCTTGATCACGCCCTCTCTTGCAGGTTTAAAGGGAATTTGTACTTGTAATCTCGCTTAATAAGATAATTAATAATTTTGTTTAGACTAATATGATTTTAATTCAAGTGATCGCCAATAATAGATTTGTTTGTGCATTAATATTTAACAAACATAGATTAAATATGCTTAGAGTTAATCTACTGATTGTATGTTAGTCCAAAAGTGCACATGAATATGATAATAATAAAGTAGAGGCCTATTTTTAGGGCAGGCTCAATCTCTTTTAGGTTCAATCTCATGGATCGTGAAAGGGTGTAACCTTCACCCTGTGAACGGTTTACAAGTTCCTAAAACTTGTTGGCGACTCTTTTGCTCTAGCTTCCTTCCCTTTGGACGCCACCATGATTAAGTGTATGATCACAGTGGGGCTCAAGTTTAGGATGCTTGAAATTATTCCCTACACCATGTAACTAGACATGTGATTATACTCGTACAAAGACTAAGTTAAGACTTCACCTATATACACTAAACTGGATTGGCTGTGGTATTTCAGTCATAACTTTTTATCTGTGACTCTGAGTCGGATGAAACTAACTCCGAATGAAAGATAAAACTTGGGGATACAGATCCATAGGTTTTACGACTCGTAATTCTTTCTATAACTCCGGGTAGGACCAAAACAAGTTGACATTTGTGCAGTATATGGGAATAAAATCCAGGTTGACTCAAAGGAACTATGACTCGATTTTAGGCATATTTATTGGTTCAAATTAATTAATTAATTAATTAAGCAAAGTCCTTTAGTCATTGGTTAGCTTATTTAAGCTTATTTATAATCACAAGTCAAACAAGCGGTTAGTTTAATCACATATAAGTTATGGACAAACAAGAGATGCACAAGTAGTCAAGTAGTCACAATATGATGCAATGAGTTTGCAACCTAACTATGGCTCTAGTTCTCTAAAGTTCAAGGATTATGGTTAGTCAAAGAGGGTCCATGGTTATGAGTCCGTATGCATCGCGCGGAATCCTTACCTTTGAAAGGGTTGGCGCGTATGGATGGGACCCCGCAAATTAAACTTGCATCCATGGTTTGGTGAATTCACAAACTCGGATGTACCCTTCGTTGCAATGAGCGTCCGATTGGGTAAATGGAGTGTGAATTCCCAGAGAAATATGGCCATATGTAGAACACATATAAGTTTCAGAAAAGAATGAAAAACTCAATCAGGAAGTAGAATCGGCAAAACATTGCTAGAATCGGTCAAAGTAAGAAGGCAAACGTCTGGCTCGGTATTGGAAGAACATAGCGTGAGAAAACAGGGACCATCGCGAGGAGATGGCCCTTTTGCGCCGCGATGTTTCCATAGCGTCGCGATAGAGCCATCACACTTCAATGGGCTATGTTCTCTCATCGACGGTTCCTACATGCCTCAGCATTTTTCTGTGTTCTTAGAAATTTCCGATTTTCGCATCGTTTTTTCGATTCTAGTTGTGAAAGATATTCCCAAATTTCCTACGTGTAAAAAGCCTATGTTTTTGACGCATTACAAATGGTCTTTCCAATGCGGACCTTTTTATGCTTATGCCAATAATGTCAATCAAAATTACGCACATGAATATTTAAAACTTTTCGAGTCTCATCCACTCATTCTAAATTATTGCCAAAATAAATTTTAGGAATTAAAATAGAAATCCTCTCCAGTGGAGTTGCCAAAAACTGTAGGGAATATTTCAAGCATCCCACACTTGAGTTCCACTGTGATCATGCACTTAAACATGGTGGCATCCAAAGGGAAGGAAACTAGAGCAAAAGAGTCGCCAACAAGTTTTAGGAACTTGTAAACCGTTCACAGGGTGAAGGTTACACCCTTCACGATCCATGAGATCGTTAACTCCATAGTGGTCCCGAACCATGACTCGATATTCGGGGATGAAGGTACAAATCCAACCTAAAAGAGATTGAACTTGCCCTAAAAATAGGCCTCTACTTTATTCCTCTCACATTCATGTGCGCTTTCTGACTAACATACAATCAATATATTAATCATAGACCAGTTTAATCTATGTTGGTTGAATATCAATGCACAAATAAACCTATTATTGGCAATCACTTGAATTAAAATCATATTAGCCTAAATATTATTTATTATCTTATTAAGTGTGATTTCAAGTACAAATTCCCTTTAAACCTGCAAGAGAGGGCGTGATCCAGCAATAACAATAATATCAAGCAACATAATAATTATTAATACAACAAATCATCATCATCATAATAATATTCTCATCAAAGCATAATAATATTAGCAAGATCCTAGGCATGATACTAACATGATTAATAAAAAATCCTAGCATGTCACTAAACATTAAAGATCAAAGCTTTAACCCTAACATGATATTAGAGACATACATGATATAAGAAATAGGAAGCAACCTAATCATGATACTAGAAAGCAATAAATATCATCATAACATCATACTAGGAATTAAAACAATCTAAGCATGATTCCTAAAGAAATACAGCAATTGAATTACTCACTTTATTGCCTCGTATCTCTTTCTATCAAAACAATACACACGTTAGTAACTTCAATAAAAAATATTAAATCAAACGATTAATTTAAATAATTGAAGTAGGGATTTGGGACCAAACTCTCAAAAATCATCAACCTTTCACGTCCAGGGCGAAGGCAATATCGAGCTTGGCTAGGTGTGTCTAAGTCTCATGATGGATGAACGGTGTATTTGAAAAAGCAAGGTTTAGAAATAGCGAGAAAGAATAAGCTTCTAGCTTGTAGAGGGAGAATAGAAAGATGATTGTTGATGATTGTTGGTGAGTAAAAACAGAGGAAAAGACCCTATTTATAGAGAAAAATGACCAAAAATGATTAGAAAAGAGTCATAATTCAAATAGGATTAAAATTCCTTTTATCGTGGCGCGATAAGACCATTTTTGTACAGATTTTGTTTTTATCATAACTTTTGATCCAGAAGTCCAAATAAGACATATAATATTTCGTTGGAAAGATATTGAAGTATATTTTCCAACACAATTTGTATCAGATTAAAATCTTTTGTAGAATAAAATATATGGCCGAAATAGTGGAAGGGTGTCAGTTTTGGATAAAGTTTCGTATTTCTTTCATATCTTTTTCGTTATAGATCGGAATTAATATTATAATATATCATTGGAAAGATAATTTCAAGAGCTATCCAACCATTTAATATTTGGATAAAAATTATGAGGCACGAAGACAATATTTGACTGTTTTTGAACGTCCTTCATTTCGAATAGAATTAGGACTTTAAAAAAGAGGAGTTTTATTCAATCTCGAATCCTTTAATCTTATCTTTTCAAAAATGATAATTAAGATATTTTAGAAACTTATAGAAGCTTCTAATTAATCCTAATTGGTTCAGAAATATAATTAAGATTAATGGACCCTCCACATGATAATTGGGTCGCACATAAAACTCGTTTTAGGCCCAGTTTAGTATTTTGACCATAACTTTCTCATTATTTATCAAAATTAGGCTTATAATGTATCATTGGAAATCTCTTTTCAAACCCTATCCAACTACACAATTATTGGACCCAAATTATGGACCAAACTAAATTGAATTGGACGTTTTTCATAAATAGGATACGAAATGAAATATTTTCAAAAACAAAGATGAATTATTTTTATTAAAACATTTTAGAAAACAGAAGAATTCACGAGACTCTTCAACATTTCACCTTAATCGATATCAAATGACGTGAAAGGTTTGGTTTTGGGGAGACACAATTAGGTGTCTACACCTATCAATAGGAATAATAGTAAAACATGCTCGCCATACAATCACTATTAACTTACCTTTGACTGATAATTAGCAATATTATTAGTTATTAAATAATAGCTTTGGATTACGCATCGAACGGGTTTCCTTCCTTAAAAATATAGTCCATTAAAAATGGAGCTTCCACTCAGGGAGCTTAAGCTCCCCCAATTGGCACCTACTATGTCACACCTTGTGACTTTTAGCGCATAAATAATAATAAAAGAAAGTACAGCGTCCTGTACCCCTGTAGAAGCTATGCTCAAATATAAAGTCACGTAACTCCCCCCATATGTTCATACTCAAGATATATACGTTCCAAGAGTTTTTGTGCGTATTCTCTTACACTTTACGTGATTTACCAATTTAATATGTGATGACTCCAACCAATCAACCAAGAATAAACATAATAACACTCAACACATACTTCCAATTCATTCTTGAATTAATTAGTGAGCACATACTATTTATTTTAATTAAGGTTCCTTGCCTAGTTTTGTGCACAAAATTGCACGATTACTACCTTGGTGCGTAGAATGCACTAATAAACTTCCTTGACTCGATCTCAACTTACTTGAGTGAGTAAATAAATAAACTAACTTCCTTGACTCAACAACAATAATAAATGTGTGAGAATAAAATTCATGAATCATGTTCAATAATTCTAATAATAGGTCTTTTAAACATATATAAGCCTTGCTTATTAATTTCATGCTTCTTCATACTCAAAAATAAAACATACTTCCATGATTCACATATATTCAACTTGTATCATGCTTCAAATATTATATTCACATGCTTGCATAATAATTCATGTTCAACCAACATCAATTCCAAGCATATAATCAACCAAACATGCTACTAATTTATCACTTCAATCATAATTCACAATCCTAGCATGATACTACGCATACGCAGATATTCTTGTGCACATACGTACCTTGAATAACGCCTTAACTCGGCCACACTTGCTAGAAATCACCTAGCTTGAAACTTCCTACAACTAAAAATACATAACTATAATTAATCTACTATTCTCACAAATTTCCAGCAACTATAATACTATTAAACCATACTAATCAATCCCTTTTCATGACAATAAAGTCATAAAACCTTTTCTTTAAGTGGGTACTTTAAATCCTTTCAAAAAGACTTAATTTTCATGACTTAAATAAAATTCCAGCATACTTATTTAGTATAAACATCACTTTTAGACTAGGAAATCATATATAAATTATTAAAACCTTTTTCCCTTTTATGGGTAATCAAACCCTAACTCAATGATTAAAATGTAGTGTGTATAATTAAACTCCAACATTAAATTGAAGGCTTTAAACTCATCAAAAAAATAATTAGACCATGAATTAATCAATAACAACAACCTAGCCTCAATCCCTAACCACTTATATAAAATCCCCAATTTTCTAAGGTTTATAATTTGGGGTTTTTGATAAAATAAAAATCTGAAATTTATATTAATAAATTAGCAACATCAAAATCCCAAAATCAATACTAAAACATAATAAAAATCATGCCTTTAAAAAAATAAATCAATAGAATTAATTTTAGAATTAGAAAGAATTTTTTTTTTTTACACAAACTGAAAAGAAGAAAGAGAAAGAGGAGGAAGGGAGGCGCCAGTAGGCTGGCTGCCGGCGCTACTACTGCCGCTGGTGGTGGTGGTGGCGTCGGTGATGCTAGACGTGCAAGAGGAGGGAGAAAGAGAGAGAAAGTGTGGGGGGAAAATAAAGGAAAAAGAAGAAGAAAAAGTAAAGAAAAGTAAGGAGAAAAAGGAGAGAGAAAATAAAGAGAAAACCTTTAAATTTTTGTGAAATCTGACAATTATGAATTTGTGTGGAAAAATTTTGAGGTTTTAAGGTATTTATATTCTTATTTTAAAAATAAAACTCATTTACAAATTTGCCATTACTAATTTTTATTCCCCTTCAAATCTCACTTGGACCAACTTATTAGGCCCCTAAATTCCCAAAAAGTTGGTCTACTCATTTAAATAGGATTTACCCAATTAAAAATACTTTTGTTGCGTCAATTCATGATCCATTTAATTTATACACACTTACAATTTATTAAAATAAATAATTTCTTTTTAAAATAAAATAAATCATTTTAATAAATAAAATAATTAATTTACATAATAAAAATACGGAGTATTATAATTTGGGTCGTGTCAGGATTGATAGGACTACTTACGATGCATGTTTAGCCCATGAAACATGTTGGCCTCTTTAATAGTGTTTACTTTTTAATTCCTGTTACTACCCCTATTTATTTATTTATTTTTATGTTTGCAACAAAGGGTATTTTATGTGAGACATAAAAAATTTATTTGTTGCAAATAAAAAGAAATGAAGGTAGTATTTATGTTGGTAGTTATCAAAGAACAATATAGTGATTAGCTACGCATGTACATTATGTTTTACTTCCTCCATTCCTTATTAATTGACTTGTATTCCTTTTTGGGAAGTTTCTTTTTACTTCATAACCATTTCAATATAACATTACACTATACCCTTTAACCTTTCTTTCTTCCTCACCTCAGTCAAACTCATTGTTAATTGATTACCAGCCACCACCACATCCTCCCTCTTTCCTCAACTTTAACCATGGCATCCACCACCTCACTTTTTTTTGCTTAAACATCATCAACGTCCTATCTCTCCTCTTCACCGACAATGCCCTTCCACCCTTCTCCCATCACACTCTCGTTCTCATCACCTCCGGCCGTTTCTACCACCATCGAAGTACTCCAAGTTTACCAAACGCACGATCTACAATCACCACAACCAAATTCGAGCTTTAATTTTTCAATTTCTGTAAAAAATGCATGCGACGCTTAAAGTTTACCAAAATCGAGGCTATGGTGGTTAAATCTGCCAAAAATTGTAGATCTGAAACTACTATAGCCAAAATTGACCACCAAGATCTCAATTTTTGAAAAATATGCTCAGGGTCGGTGGTTGGTGGAGTGTGAGTATTTAATTCGGTGGTTTATGAGCCTATGGATGGTGGTCAAGGGTATTGAAGAAGGCGAAGGCATATTGGAGGAGTAGTAGTTTTGATGTGATGATAGTTGGTCTCGCCACCATTAACCAGTGATTGTTGTTGACGACATTTATATGGTGGTTGAATTTGGTGATGAAAACTGGTTTGAGGGGATTGGTCGTCGCCGTAGAGGAGAGACAAGGGTTAGCCGGTGGTGAAGGGGTTGTATTTGTGGTGGAGGTTGTAGAGTTGCGATGGTGGTTGTAGTGGTGAGGTGGGTGACAGTGACGCGGAATGGTAGGGGGGTTTGGTTAGTGAGCAGGGGTAGTGGGTAAGGGCAATATGGCTTTTTAGCTTTCTTTTCAACTTTTCCTTGATATTTGTGATTAAAAGAAGTAGGTCAAGTAATTAATAACATAGGAAGTACAAGTCTTGGTGGCTTATGTACTAGATAATCAAAGTTTTGCCTGGAAATATTAGGCCAATAACAATAGTTTCATGCTTTCCTCATACATACTTTGTACTTCGTATTGATGAAAACTAAAGTCTAAGTCAAGCTACCTCGGAGTCGAAAATGAGATATTGGTTGGTACTAAAATGAACTAGATCAATTTCAACAAATAATCAAAGGTCTAAACACTAGGGATATGGGTTCCACATGCAAAATCAATGATAATGCTAGATTAAAGCTCAATCAATTAATTCAAGTATTGCAATGGACAAACAATAGTAGCAATCAAGAGAGTTCAAATACTATCTCCTATAGGCCAATCTAGTGGTCACTATGAAAGGCAAACCAAGAAGAATCATAAGCAAACTCAATCAATTAGAGCAACCTTTAAATCAATTGGTCATGTCATTAAGAGTTGCAATGCAATCTAGATTAATCTTATAGGGTGATCAATCCTAATCTAATCAATCTCATGCAAAACTATGTCAACCAATTTAATTGCAACAAATCAACCAATCAAAGAGCATCAACTAGCATTTCCATTAATCAAACATGCTTCCCCCTTTCCCTAGCAACTAATCTACTCACTAATCATGGTGAAATTGAAGAACAAATAACTAGAAATTGCATTGATCATCATTCTATATCAAAATCTAATAGAAATCAAAGTATTCAATATTATCAAACTCAAATCCAAGAAAAACAAACATCAAGCAAAAGAATCAAATAACAAGTAAGTAAAAGATGAAAGAAAGAAGAGAATCTCACTAAAATTAATGATTGAAAATGAAGAAATCCAAACTTGATTGATCAAATGTTGAGTTACAAATCCAAAACCAAGAACTTCTCTCTAACTTCTCTTTCTAAAACTAAACTAATGAAAATTATCAAAAAGTTGGATTCAAAAGGGAAATACAATTCTATTTATAGACAAAGAAGAAAACGGCAGCTCCCGCGGTCTCTCTCGATAAACCCGCGCCCGCGGAAAAATGGGTACGGAACCCTCCGCGGGCTGCCTGGGCAGCACCCGCGCCCGCGGCCTCAAAGGCCCGCGCCCGCGGCTTGATGACCTGCGCCCGCGGCGAAGTCCCCTGCTCCCAAAGGCTGATCAGGGGAGCCGCGGTCTCTCTGAGTGGAGAGACCTCTCCAAATTGCCCGCGCCCGCGGAGAGACCGCGGGGCAACCGCGGCTAGTTCCTGCCAACTTTTTGGCATTTTTGAACAAAAGAGCCCGCGCCCGCGGCTTGAAGTCCCGCGCCCGCGGCCTGGTGGAAAACCATGGAGACCTCTCCGAGGTCTCTCCAAGGTCTCTCTAAGCCCTCTCTAGCCAAATGCTCCTTCCTTGCTTGATCATTGAGGTCCCGAATTGCATCCTTTGCCAAGGTGGATCTCACAATACCTACACAAGTAAACAAAGGAAGGAAATAAAAGGGAAAAAGAGCAAAATAAAGGAAAAAAACACGATAAAAACACGAGAAACATGAAGAAAGAGGAAAAAGGAGAAACTAAAGGAAAAAGGGCCAAAACTAAAAGAAGAAAGCAACAAAAAGGGAAAGAAATAACCTAAAAGACTACCTAATGAGTGCCATAAATGACACTCATCAAATTCCCCCAAGCTAGACTTTTGCTCGTCCCGAGCAAAACAAAGGCCAAGAAGGAATAAGGAGGGAAAAAAATAATTAAAAAAAAAAGAAAAAGAGGGGTAAGAATTTACACTAGGACTCACTGTCGTAGGAATCACGGTTGTTTTTAGCTACAACAAGCCATTTTGAACCCCTAGATCGCTCAAGAGGACGAGTGATGCTCTCGTAAGGGTTTCCTAAGAGTTTACCCATAACTCTCCACCAAACCCCCAAGAGGCAAACCAAGGAAAAAGCAGAAAGAGGAAAAAGGAAACAAATTCTTTACGAAATGGACTTTACAAAGAGACTATAATTCAAATGAATAACACCCTTTCTAAAGTGAATTATGGTATGCACGTTAAAAGATACCTAAGGTTGATTGAAACATAAATATGCTAAGCATAGGAACTAGTTATCACACTCCACCTTCATCCCAAACAATCTTACCGCGTTCCCCCTACTAATCTCATATCTCCCCTTAGTGAGCATCTCATAGATTCCGCGAAGGAACCGGAAAAAGATCAAAGTTTTTAGGCTACTCGACATCTTGATTTCACATCCCCTTTCCTTAGTCCACAACCTATGATTCCCTCCACCGATGAAAGACTCAACTCCTAGGTCCAAAGGTCTTCCCCAAGGTTGTAACGTAAGGCAAGAAGGGTTAAGGTAGGCTAAAAATTTAAAAATTTGGTGGTTATCCTAAAATGTGAAGCAAAGACCGGCCAAATCTCAACACCAAACTTAAGTAATCACCAAACAAAAATGTATTAACACCCCCAAGCTTATTCAATGCAATACTCTACTAAAATAAGACCAAAAAGCGTGAAGAAATAACGCTTTCCCCCCCCCCCCAAGCTAAAGGAAGCATTGTCCTCAATGCTTAGAAGGAGAAAAGATTACAACAAAATATTTTTGAATTTTTACTTTTTTCAATTTTTTTTTCTTTGTTTTTACTTAAACTTGCAATGTCCTTGCCTTTTGCTAAATTCGGACGGCTTTTTCTATAATGCAATTTATTAGTCCATGCCTTTTATGAATTAGGACGGCTTTTACACGAACACTTGCCATTATTCACAAAGACACAATCTTGCACTCATGAAAACCCAACATCCAACTTCGCCACCACAAACTCCATCAAATATGATCAATTTGCTTCACAAAAACAAGGAAAGAAAGAAAATGAAACAAAAGGCCAAAGATCTAAAGATGTGGCTTGAAAAGAAGGGATAAGGCTCAAATGGTTGCAAGAAGGCAAATGTAAACCCAAAATTAAAGAAAAAGAATAAAACTATCCTAAAAATGAGAAATACCACCCCGAAAAAGCTGCCTTTGTCCTTCCTAGGTAGTTCGGTCACGGTCTTAGGAATCATATGCTAAGATTCTAGATTAGGTTTGCGAAAATCAAGGATCCATGCCGCTCATGCAAGAATTTGATGAAAGCTTGAACAAATATACACCTCACATGGTTGTAGCAAAAACTCACTAAGGTTGTCAAATCGAAGATAGGGAGAAACTACCAAACATGCCACAAACAAGTAGAATCCGGCTTCATGATCCCTCTAGTTCTAGACAACTACCTTAGCATGCTTTATCCTAGAATCAACCAAACGTAATCTCAAACCGTGCATACCATAATTACCTAGGAAGACTATTATTCAAGAGCAAGAGTCCATTGCATACAAGTCCGACTTTCAAAAAGAGAAATAGTAAAAAGAAAGCCTCAAAAAGACATGCACACCAACAAGAACAAAAGATAAGAAAAGAAAGGAAAAGATGGAAAACTAAGACAAAGATAAGAAAGGGAAAGAGGAAAGGGCAAAGATGCAATCATAACACATTTATCCCAATCGACATAAAAGTGGTCTAATGGCCACATTGCCAAAGACCCCAAACACACTAGGTGTTAAATTCATACAACCTCGAACCGTTCAACTTCCCCTAGGTCTAATCTTAATCTAAGCAACCAAGAAAATAAAGTAGTGAAAATAAAAAGAAGTAAAATAAGAAAGGCCTTACCAAGCGTCCGTGCTAGACTAAAGTACCCAAAGAGTGAGAACAAGCTTCTCCAAAGGGCTCCGCAATCCAAAGCATGAGTTACGAACAAGGTGAGTAAAAGAAAAGAAAGCTATATATACAAAGTGAAATTGTTAGTAACTTCCAAACAAAAGCAAACAATAAAGAAAAACGAAAACACTAACTATATACAAAGACCTAGAAGAACCCATCATCATCAAAACCAAAATTTTTTTCCTGTTTTTTTTTTTTTAGAAAATCCCAAAAACATCATCCAAAGAAACAATCAACAACAAGCAACAAAACAACAAGACCAATAGCCAAGATCCACCAAAAACCTTATCAAAAACTTCCCACCGAGCCCAAGGTGCCGTCCCCATGCTAACACATCCTTTTTGACCCTCCCCCCTCACAAAATGAAAGCATCGACCCCGATGCCGACAAACATGCAAAAATAGGGGAAAAGGGGAGAACAAAAAGGGAGACAAATATGCAAAAAGGGGACTAATGGCCACTCGGGCCGGCACCATCATCACCTCCAAAACCTTCACCCTCATCCCAACCTCCGGTGAAACCGGGAGGAAAACCATAATAACCCTTAAATAGGTCTTGTTGGGATGGGGTCAATTGGTCAAAGGGCTCTTGTTGAACGAGGGGCTCGGGGTGACGGGGGTCAACATAATAATAAGCGGGGTCACCCCTATAATCACTCCCCCCCGGGACCCTATAATCATAAGGCGGGAAGTTGCGCCTTGGCACATCGGGGGTCTCAACCCCTTGCCAATAAGGGTACGTAGGGAGGCCATCACCACCCCGGGAAGGTACCGGCCCTTGTTGGGGCGGCACATAAGGGTAGTTGACTGGGGGTGCGACCTCCCCCCTACGTACACTAGCATCATACAAGGCGCTAGTTTGATAAGAAAGAGTTTGGTGGTCAGAATACATACCTTGCATGGAAAGTCTCATGCGGTCCATTTGCGCCCACATAGCCGCCATATCTTGCTCAAAATCATGTGGCGGTTGTTGTTGTAGTTGTTGTTGTTGTCTTCTTCTTCTTCCTTGTTGTTGTTGTTGTTGTTCCTCTTGTTCTTCTCCTCTTCCTTCCTCCTCCTCCTCATTCACATCCTCTAACCCGACTCCCTCAATAAAATCAGCATCTTCCTCCATCTCATCCTCATCAACCCTACCATTGTCCCTAGGGACCATCCAAACATTCCTAGCCTCGCGAAAAATGGAGGTAGCGGCCGGGTTAGGGAGAAGGCAATGGTGGGTATTCCTCACTAGCCAAGAGTAGGTACCGGCTCTCTTAGTACTTGTTATGAAACGGAGGGTGTTAACCTGCCTCAAATTGATCCAAATGTCTTCACTCCCTCCAACCGGAGTGCAAGACTCTAAGAACCGTTCTTGGTTGAAATACCTCACCAAACGGGTCACCATGCCCCCACAGTGAACCTCCCCCGTCTTCACCCCGTGCATGATCTCCTTGCACCCTTCCATGAAAATGTACCCAAAATTAATCCTAGAACCCAATTCCGGCTTAGTAGCCATCCACAAAACCATTATCTCCTCTCGAGATAACTTACCCAAATCTTGCTTACTATAAACCGAGTACCCGAGAATTCTATGGAGGATCCTAAGGGCCGGATGAATGATCTCACTAGCAAGGGAAGTTTTGGAGTCAAATTGCTTTTTGTGGGCTATGGTTCTCCACCAAGCAACCTCATTATACTCACTTTGGGCATGGGAGATAAGGGGCTCGAAGATATCACCATTTGGGTTAAAACCTAGGGCTAGATTAAACTCGGCTAGGTTCATGGTGTGCTTAACATTGAAGAGTTGGAAGGAGATGATGTAGTCGGTTTCCCCGACCCTATTGAACTCAAAGGTGGAGAAAAACTCAATTGAAGGCTCCAAGTAGGTGCGGGGGTTAGATTTCAAAAACTCACCCAAGCTTAGGTTATTGAGAAGCACATCAAGGTCATTATCTATCCCTAGCTTGGCCATGTCGTCACGAAAATAATGGCGGGTGGGTCTAAACCTTCGGTCTTTCATTTTGTTATAAATGGGCAATTGTTTAGACCGGTTCCACAATTTTAGAGGTGGTAGAGGAGGAGGGGCGTCATCTTGGGTGGAAGAGTGTGTTTGGGGGTTAGGGTTTGAGGATTGGCCTTGAGAAGATTGGCCGGGAGATTGGGTTGAGCGGTTCTTGCTACTCTTGGATCGTCTCAACAAATTCATTTTCGTTTTTTTTTACCACACAAATTCACAAAAGAAAATCAAGCAACAAACAACACCTCAAACACTCACAATCCTCCTTCAAATCCAACCAAACCCCCAAAAACTACAAAGTACCTGTTCAAACAACATAACAACCAAAATTCCACAACAAATACCAATATCAACAAACATCCATCAAATATATGCAAGACTTATCAAGAAAAACAATCATCACTCAAAAATACCAAATTTCACAAAAAATAGCCATGAAACACAAAATCATGCTCAAAATCAAGATAATACCAACCAATGTAAAGAAATCAAGTGAAATTGGCAAGAATAATACAAAGGTTAGAAGTATACCAAGATTGGAGACACAAATCAAGGATAGAACACCACACTCTACCGAAATTCGCCGAAAAACCACGAGAAACTTGAGTTGAGATGATGTTAATGGAGAAATAAGGTAGATTTTGTGAAAATTTGATGGAAATTTGAAGAAAGGAGTAAGGATTTGATGATTTGGGGTTAGGGTTTGAGAGTTTATAGAGAGAGAAAGGGGGAAATTAGAGAGAGTGTGAGAAAATAAGAGAGGAGAGAGAGAGGAAAGTGATCCCGGGTTAAAGAAGACCCAGGAACCCGCGCCCTCTCCCGATAAAGCCGCGGTCTCGGGAACTCTCCCGCGCCCGCGGAGAGACCGCGGGGCAACCGCGGGGAGTTCCTGCCCAATTTTGCGATTTTCTTACCTGATGGGTGCCGCGCCCTCTCCAAAACAGCCGCGCCCTCTCCAAAACTTCCCGCGCCCGCGGAGAGACCGCGGGGCAACCGCGGGAAGTTCCTGATCCAAATTCTTGATTTTAGCTGTAATAAGGGCCGCGCCCTCTCCAATATGCCGAGACCTCTCCAAACTCCCCCGCGCCCGCGGAGAGACCGCGGGGCAACCGCGGGGAGTTCCTGATTGGAATTCTCTTTGAAAGCTGGAGAGGCCCCCGAGGTCTCTCCAAGCCCTCGGGGAGCCCTCTCCCCTGCACTCTAAACTCTACATAAAACCCCTTCTTTCCAACAAGTAATGACATTGGGCAACCTACAAAACAAACACAAAACCAACACTAAATAAAATCGAAACTAAACAAGGAAAATGAAAAGGAAGGAAAAGAAAAGAAAAATGAGATGAGAATCCGGGTTGCCTCCCGTAAGCGCTTTTGGTTAACGTCGTTAGCTCGACGAGCATCACCCCACTCAAGGTGGTTGGAAAAGAATCATTTTGTGAACAAGACCAACAAACACTCCATCAAAGTACTTCTTGAGCCGATGACCATTAACCTTAAATGAAGATGAGGAATCCAAAGGAGAAATTTCCACAGCACCATTACCAAAAACATCCTTCACCAAGAACGGACCACTCCATCTTGACATGAGTTTTCCGGGGAACAACTTCATTCTAGAATTATAGAGGAGGACTTTGTCACCTACACAAAACTCCTTTTTCTCAATCAACTTGTCATGAACCTCTTTGGATCGAGCTTTGTAGGTGCTAGCACAATCGTAAGCATCAAGTCGAAGTTCCTCTAATTCATGAAGGTCCAACCACCTCTTCTCTCCCGCACTTGCTAAGTCAAAATTTATCTTCTTGATGGCCCACATGGCACGATGTTCAAGCTCAACCGGGAGATGGCATGATTTGCCATAGACAAGGCGATATGGAGTGGTACCAATGGGTGTCTTAAAAGCCGTCCTATAAGCCCGTAGAGCATCATCCAATTTGTCCGACCAATCCTTTCTATTGCGAGAAACCGTCTTTTCAAGAATAAGCTTGAGTTGACGATTTGAAACCTCAACTTGGCCACTCGTTTGAGGATGATAGGGAAGCCCAAATCGTTGATGCACACCATGTTTCCTCAACATCTTTTGAAAGGCATTATGGACAAAGTGGGATCCATTATCACTTATCACCGCTTTTGGGACACCAAACCTTGGAAAGATGATCTTCTTGAACAACTTCAATACAACCTTGTGATCATTTGTTGGAGAGGCAATGGCCTCAACCCACTTAGAAACATAGTCCACCGCCACAAGAATATATTGATTCCCGTATGAAGAGGGGAATGGTCCCATGAAGTCAATTCCCCACACATCGAACACCTCCAATTCAAGGATAGGTTGTTGAGGCATCTCGTTTCGCTTGGAAATGTTCCCAACTCGTTGACATCGGTCACATGACTTAACAAAGCCCCATGAATCCTTGAAGAGATGTGGCCACCAAAAACCACTTTGAAGAACCTTGGTAGCGGTCTTGGAAACACCCATGTGTCCACCACTAGGATCCGAGTGGCACATTTTTAAAACACTAGGAACCTCTTCGTTTGGAACACAACGCCTAAGTAAGCCATCAACCCCACGTTTGTATAAAATAGGGTCATCCCACAAATAGTGCCTTGCCTCTCTTTTGATCTTCTTCTTTTGGTTCTTGGAGAAAGAGGGTGGAAACTCTCCACATGCTAGAAAATTGACCAAATCGGCATACCATGGGAGTTCCTTCACCTCTATGGAATATAAGAAATCATCAAGCATTCTATCTTCAATTGGTAGACCATCATCATGAATTTGATCCCCTTCAAGGCGAGAAAGATGGTCCGCCACAACATTCTCCGTACCCTTCTTGTCCCTAATCTCAATCTCAAAAGCTTGCAATTCAAGTACCCATCGAATCAACCTTGGCTTGGACTCTTTTTTAGCAAAGAGATACTTGAGGGCCGCATGATCCGTGAAGACTATGGTCTTGGAACCCAACAAGTAACATCGGAATTTTTCAAAAGAGTGCACAATTGCCAAAAATTCCTTTTCCGTTGTTGTGTAGTTCTTTTGAGCCCCATTGAGAGTCTTGGACATATAGTAAATCACATGAAGTTTCTTGTCTACCCGTTGTCCCAAAACACCTCCAATTGCCCAATCACTCGCATCACACATCAACTCAAAAGGAAGATCCCACCTTGGGCCTTGAACAATAGGAGTAGAGATTAGGGCCTTCTTCAATGTATCAAATGCCTTCAAGCATTTGTCATCAAATTTGAACTCAACATCTTTTTGAAGAAGGTCATTTAGGGGCTTAGTAATGAGTGAAAAGTCCTTAATGAATCTCCTATAAAAACCCGCATGACCAAGGAACGATCTCACTCCATTGACATTTATCGGAGGTGGAAGTTTTTCAATCACATCAATCTTTGCCTTATCCACCTCAATGCCCTTATTTGAAATCTTGTGCCCAAGCACTATACCTTCCTCCACCATGAAGTGGCACTTCTCCCAATTAAGCACCAAGTTGACCTTTTCACATCTCTCTAGGCATCTTTCAAGATTTTTGAGGCAATCCTCAAATGTAACACCTCCCACAGAAAAATCATCCATAAAGACTTCCATTTCCTCTTCAAGCATGTCCCCAAAAATGCTCATCATACACCTTTGAAAGGTCGCTGGAGCATTACACAATCCAAAGGGCATTCTTCTATATGCAAAAGTACCATAGGGGCATGTGAAGGTTGTCTTTTCTTGATCCTCGGGATGAATAGGAATTTGAAAGAATCCCGAATATCCATCAAGGAAGCAATAGAATTTGTGCAATATGATTCCCGCATCCAAAAGCTTGGTGATCTCTTTCTTGACTACTTCTCCCATTTGGGGATGTAGTTTCCTTTGTCGTTCAATAGAAGGAAGGGCGCCTTCCTCAAGCGTTATGTGGTGTTGGCACAAAGCGGGGCTTATACCTTTAAGGTCATCAATTGTGTACCCCAAAGCACCTTGGTGTTTTCTCAAAACACCACATAACGCTTGAGCTTGGCTCTCGCTCAAGGATGCACTAACTATCACGGGGTAAGTAGAATGAGGGCCCTAGAATTCATACCTAAGGTGTGATGGTAGAGGTTTGAGCTCCACCATAGGCACACCATTACCTTCTTGTGATGTGGCCACTTGCAAAGCTTCATGGCTTGAGATTCCAAAACATGTTTGCTCATCCATGTCCTCCACACTTCCATCAAGTAACTCCTCATAGAAAGTCATCTCCTTGCATGAAGAACCTACCTTGTCTTTGTTCAACAAAACATTCTCAAGAGCATCGTTAGAAGTGAGCAAGTGCTCATGCATGGAAGACACAACAATATCAAGTGAATCAATCATCATACAATTTTCCAAAGAAGAACATGGATATTTCATGCTTTCATTCAAATCAAATTCTATAACCTCTTCTCCCACCTTAAGGGAGATCTTAGCATTTCTCACATCAATCATGGCTCCCGAGGTAGCAAGAAAGGGTCTACCTAAAATGATGGGAATGGTGGCATCCTCATCCATTTCAAGAACAACAAAATCCACGGGAAACACAAACTTCCCCACCCTCAAAGGGACATCTTCTACCTTACCTTTTGGAAATTTGATAGACCTATCCGCTAATTGCAAGGTAATGTTAGAAGGTAAGAGTTCCCCTAGCTCAAGTCTTTGATAAACCGAATATGGCATTAGACTCACACTAGCTCCCAAGTCACATAAGGCATTATCAATTTGCATTTTGTTGATTGCACAAGGGATGGAGAAGTTTCTGGGGTCCTTCAACTTGGGTGGCATTTTGTTCATGATGATAGCACTACAATTTTCGGTCAAATTGATGGTCTCCACAACCTCACAAGTTCTTCTCCCACTCAAAATGTCCTTGAGGAATTTGGCATAGTTTGGCATTTGGTTGATCACATCGGTAAAAGGTAGAGAAAGGTGGAGTTGTTTTAGCATCTCAATGAATCTCCCAAATTGTTCATCCAATTTGTGTCTCATGAATTTTTGTGGGTAGGGGAGTTTGGGTCTCATAATTTCTTTCTCTACTCTCACCTCTCTAGGTGTCTCAACAACTACCTCATCCAATGATGCCCTTTTTTCCTCATCCTCAACCAAAATCTCCCTAGGAACCTCCTTATCTACACCCTTCCTAGGCAATACCTCCTCAAGAACCTTTCCACTCCTAGTAACAATAGCATTCACGGGTTTCTTGGGGTCAAGGCCTTGGGAAGGTAAAGAAGAAGGGCTTGCATGATCTTTCAAGGCATTAGAAAGTTGAGAGATTTGGTTTTCAAGCATTTTATTGTGGGTCATCATTTCATTGAATTTTTTATCGCTCACGGCCATGTATGTATTCAACAACTTGGTTTGATTCTCAATTATCTCCTCCAAATTAGTCCTAGGTGAAGAAGGTTGAGAATAGGAACTTTCACCTTGAGTTTTTGGAACAAACCCGGGTGGGGGACCTCTTTGAGAATTATTTTGAAAATTACCCCGTCCTTGATTGTTCCAACTACTCCTATTTTGATTTTGGCCATAACTTTGATTATGGTTTCCACCACCTTGATTATGGTTACCACTACCTTGGTTATGATTTCCATAACCTTGGTTTTGGTTACCATAATTTTGGCCTTGATTACCATAATATTGGCCTTGATTTTGGCCACTATAACCTTGATTATTATAGCTACCACGAGAACCTTGGTTCCCTTGGTTTCTATAACCACCGCCTTGGTTATAGTTGTCAAAATTGCCTTGGCCTTGGAAGTTCCTATTCTATTGACCCCTTTGATTATCAAACCGTTGACCATTATTATTTGACACATAATTCACATGTTCACTCTCATGGTTATCAAACTCATCAACACATTCATTAGGACAAGCACTAGAGTCATGATCATACGATCCACATGCATCACAAAACAAGCAACCCAAAGGCATATTATGTGAAGAGGGAGGGGGTTGAGAGTTAGAAGGAGTACCTCTCCCCTTAAATTGGGAGGGAAGATTCGAAGCTTGAGAAGGGGAAGAAGTGCTCTCCAACTTAGCTTTGATTGCGGTGACCTCCTTTCCTAAGTTTGTCATTTGGGAGGAAAGGTTGTTGATTGCATTTAGATGGTCCACCGAGTACAATGAAGATTGCTTGCTTGAAGAGTCCCTCTCCCCATCTTGCCAATCCCTATAATATGTCACCACGTCCTCAATGATGTCCACAACTTCTTCTTCGGTTTTGTTCATGATAGGGCCCCCGGCCCCTCCATCAAGGCATGACTTGCCTTGGGGACTTAAACCGCCATAGAAGATTTGGATCACTTGGTATGTGGGGATTCCGTGGTGAGGGCACTCCCTTTGATACTCTTTGAATCTCTCCCATGCTTCATAAAGGCTTTCACTCGGCCTTTGCTTGAACCCTTGAATCAAGGCTCTTGCCTCCGCCGTCTTCTTTTGGGGATAGAAACGGGACAAGAAAGCCTTTGTAACATCGTCCCAAGTTCTCAAGGAGTTGGGCTTCACCTCTTTGTCTAGCCACTCCAAAGATCTTCCTATTAGAGAGAAAGGGAACAACTTAAGCCGGATGAATTCTTAAGAAACCCCATTGACTTTGATGGTATTGCAATATTTTTCAAACTCTTTTAGATGGTTCAATGGGCTCTCATTCTTAGCCCCACTATATTGCCTTCTCTCAATCAAGGTGATCATTTCCGGCCGGATTTCGAAGTCATTTGCCGGAGTAGTAGGTGGAGCTATTCCACTCTCAAACCTATATGCCCCGGGCACTCCAAGCTCCTTCAAGGCTATTCTAGGATTTTCACCCATTCCTTGCTCTTCTTGAATTTCTTCTTCACTTGAAGAGCTAATACCCAAGGATCTATTATCCACTCTTCTTCTTGAAAGAGTCCTCTCAATTTCCGGATCAAGGGGAACAAGGGAACGATCACGGGTTCTATGCATGCAAAACTCAAACAAAAATATTAGTAGCACGGCTACAAGTGTAGCCTAAAGAAACAAAATCTTTTTGTATTTTTTTTATAAAATGAAGTAGACTCAACAACAAAAGCTAAGCACCAATAGCACTCCCCGGCAACGGCGCCATTTTGACAAGAGGAAAATGCATGTCGTTTTGTACCCTTTCCCCAAGCCAAACTAAATTTGTAAACACCTAACCAACCTTATGTGAATATAGGGTAAGTTAAGGGTCGGTCCCAAGGGAATGCAATGATGAAAACTAAAGTCTAAGTCAAGCTACCTCGGAGTCGAAAATGAGATATTGGTTGGTACTAAAATGAACTAGATCAATTTCAACAAATAATCAAAGGTCTAAACACTAGGGATATGGGTTCCACATGCAAAATCAATGATAATGCTAGATTAAAGCTCAATCAATTAATTCAAGTATTGCAATGGACAAACAATAGTAGCAATCAAGAGAGTTCAAATACTATCTCCTATAGGCCAATCTAGTGGTCACTATGAAAGGCAAACCAAGAAGAATCATAAGCAAACTCAATCAATTAGAGCAACCTTTAAATCAATTGGTCATGTCATTAAGAGTTGCAATGCAATCTAGATTAATCTTATAGGGTGATCAATCCTAATCTAATCAATCTCATGCAAAACTATGTCAACCAATTTAATTGCAACAAATCAACCAATCAAAGAGCATCAACTAGCATTTCCATTAATCAAACATGCTTCCCCCTTTCCCTAGCAACTAATCTACTCACTAATCATGGTGAAATTGAAGAACAAATAACTAGAAATTGCATTGATCATCATTCTATATCAAAATCTAATAGAAATCAAAGTATTCAATATTATCAAACTCAAATCCAAGAAAAACAAACATCAAGCAAAAGAATCAAATAACAAGTAAGTAAAAGATGAAAGAAAGAAGAAAATCTCACTAAAATTGATGATTGAAAATGAAGAAATCCAAACTTGATTGATCAAATGTTGAGTTACAAATCCAAAACCAAGAACTTCTCTCTAACTTCTCTCTAACTTCTCTTTCTAAAACTAAACTAATGAAAATTATCAAAAAGTTGGATTCAAAAGGGAAATACAATTCTATTTATAGACAAAGAAGAAAACGGCAGCTCCCGCGGTCTCTCTCGATAAACCCGCGCCCGCGGAAAAATGGGTACGGAACCCTCCGCGGGCTGCCTGGGCAGCACCCGCGCCCGCGGCCTCAAAGGCCCGCGCCCGCGGCTTGATGACCTGCGCCCGCGGCGAAGTCCCCTGCTCCCAAAGGCTGATCAGGGGAGCCGCGGTCTCTCTGAGTGGAGAGACCTCTCCAAATTGCCCGCGCCCGCGGAGAGACCGCGGGGCAACCGCGGCTAGTTCCTGCCAACTTTTTGGCATTTTTGAACAAAAGAGCCCGCGCCCGCGGCTTGAAGTCCCGCGCCCGCGGCCTGGTGGAAAACCATGGAGACCTCTCCGAGGTCTCTCCAAGGTCTCTCTAAGCCCTCTCTAGCCAAATGCTCCTTCCTTGCTTGATCATTGAGGTCCCGAATTGCATCCTTTGCCAAGGTGGATCTCACAATACCTACACAAGTAAACAAAGGAAGGAAATAAAAGGGAAAAAGAGCAAAATAAAGGAAAAAAACACGAGAAAAACACGAGAAACATGAAGAAAGAGGAAAAAGGAGAAACTAAAGGAAAAAGGGCCAAAACTAAAAGAAGAAAGCAACAAAAAGGGAAAGAAATAACCTAAAAGACTACCTAATGAGTGCCATAAATGACACTCATCAGCGCCCTTTGAGGAGAGTCATCCAAACTTTTGTGCCGAGGTATCTGAGTGAGACTGACCACGGGATAAAGAAAATCGGCCCCAATCCCGAAGATATCAAAGAGGGGTTCACTAAGGTTGAGAAGAGGTTACTGACCCTCTTCGGCAAAGTGAGGAATCCTGGGGGTATCGACATGAGGACCCAAGTGCCTGAGACTTGGTTGCCCTTCTACCACTACGCTTTCCAAGTTCCAAGAGAAGATGCTCACTTTTATCGGCCTCAGCTGAAAGTTCCAAGGAGGTAAGGATTTCGGATAGGGCCGAAGCTTTTTATTTTCATTCTTTCTTTCTTTCTGCATGTTGCTTTTTGTCTGACTAACACCTGCGTTATGACTTTTCAGTGCTGACTGAGGCAAATTCTGGTGTCAACTACTGTTTGCTTAGGATCAACGCCGAGAGGCAAGTGACGAACAGGGCTCCTGAGTTTATTGAAGCTACTGAGTGGCCAATTACACTCGGAGAGAGGAGGCTTTTCATTGTCAACTCTGCAGAATATCTGAAGCAGAAGGCTTGGAAGAAACGAGACCCGTTCCTCCTTCTAGGGCCCCAGGAGCAAGCTATAGTAAGTGCTACAGCTGAGAAACACGCAGTTGCAGAGGCTTTAGCTACTGGGCTTATTGTAGAAGAAGAAGAGGTTGAGGTGGAACAGGAAGAGGAGGACGGGGAGGCTGAGGACGCCCATCTACTTGCCTCAGTAAGTTTTTCGAATTTTTCCTTAGTCCTCTTTCTTTTTCTGCTGAAGGAATTGTGTTGTCAGTTTTTTTTATTTTTATTTTTTTTTTATCTTATTGCTCATGCTCTACTCCTTGCCCCCTAATTTCCTTCTGCTGCAGGATAAAGAAGAGGGAAATTGAGCAGAATCTAAAGAAGAAAAGTCTTCATACGAGGAGATGCTGGTGCGAAGAAAGAGAGCCGTCGTCAAACCAGGACAGTTTGTGCACGCCCCTCCTCCGGAGAAGAGGCCTCGGCTTGAGGGGGACAAGCTCGAGGAACATAAGGAAGAAATTCCTCCCCCTCCTAAGGCTCCTGCCAAAGGAGGTGAAACTGAGAAGACTCCTCCCCCTCTGAGAAACACGGGGAGGATAAAGTAATGCAACCAATTCACCCTCCTGAGCATTATGCTAGGAGTTAGGAGGGTGATTTTTTTGAAGAGAACTCATCATCCCCTCGGCACAAGGCTGAACCTTTTATAAATAAAATTCAGCAAGAGGCTGACAAGCTGAAAGTCTCTGCCGAGGGTGGTGAGGATGATGAGGTGGAGATCTTAGAGGAGATCCCCAAAATTTTTGTTGAGGAAAGCTGAAGAAGAAAAGAAAGTTGAAGAGCAGCGGAATAACATGCCTTCTTCTTTAGTTGCTGATTCCTTCAAGAATTTTCAGTCTTCAGAGATGGGATTCTACTCCTCGTCCTAGTTCTTAAGCACGCCAGGGAGATGCTTGAAGCCTGGTGCCCCTTAGCCACCAGGTACTTCGGTGACCCTGCCAACGTTTCTGAGTTGAACAGGGTGAGGCACTGGACTGCTGGGGCTGCTGCTGTAGCTTCAAAGCCTTCGACGAGGGTTCTAGATCCCTTTCTTGAAAATCAAAGGCTGCTGATGCAGGTAAATCTTCTGCACTTAAGCTTTTTACTTAAATTTTTTTTTTGGAACTCCTGCTAACTTCTACTTTCTCATACCTAGATGACTCAAAACCATTTCTTGGCTGTCGAGATGAACGACGAGTTGAGAGCCAAGATTGAGGAGGTTGAGCGTAAACGAGCTGAGGTTGAGCAAAAGCAGTTGGAGGCTAAGAAGGCTGCTGCCAAGAGTGAGGAAGCGTGTAGAAAAATGGCTTCCTCATTCAAAACTTTCTGCAATGAGATGGAGAGGAGCATCTTCCTAGCGGTTGATGAGGGTCATGCCCTTATTCAGGAATATGGGGCCGAAGATGTTGTCGGCTTTAGGGTCTAGATCGAGGAAAATATCCAGAGAGATATTGAGGCCACCACTCGCCAGCTGTCTGAGAACTTCAACGCTAAGCTAGCTCAAGCCAAGGCAGTAGCGCAGCAGGATGAGCAGAGACTTAAGGATGAGCTTACTCGGGCCGAGGCGATTGCTGACCAGAGGCAAACTGAAATTCAAGCTGAAGTTCAGAGGCTTAAGAATGAGTTGGTTGCACAGGATGTTCAGCTTGCTGAAACTAAAGCTGAGCTAAAATCCAAGGATATTCAACTCAAGGCTCATGACATTGCTCTTCTCCAGGCACGGGATCAACTTGATGATGTTCGAGATTAGGTGAGGTTCCAGCGTGAAAGTATTGCTAAGACCCAAGAAGACCTTGAGGCTACTGTAAGTCAGGATCTACACCCAAGAATAATACAGCGAGGGGTTAGACAATGGTTTTAACGTGGTTGGGAGACTAGCTTTTTATGCCGAGCCTAACATTAATTGGGATCAGGTCGAAGTTTGGGCTTCTGATGACAAGGACCCCCATGTGGTGTATGCCAGCCAGGCCGAGATTGACTTCCTTGCTCGTTAGGTTGAAGCTGACTGAAAGGAGGCCCAAGAGAAGAAGGAGGCTGAAGAGAGAGAAAAGGAAGCCAAGAGGAAGGAGTCCGAAAGGACTCATGCTGAGCCTGCTTACTCATCAGCTGTTACTGAAGCCTCTCAGAGCCCCAGCGCAACTGCGAAGCCTGGTCCTTCTGCTGCTGTAGCATAGGAACTCGGGTAACTATTTACATAATCTTGCGGGTCAACTTGTGCTTAATTTTAATTTGCCGCGTGTAGACACCAAATTGTGTCTCTCCAAAACCAAACGCAGTGATGAATATCTTTCACTTCATTTGATTATTGAATGAGGTGAAATGTGAAAGAGTCTCGTGATTACTCTGTTTTTAATAAAAATACTTCTTTCTGTTTTCGAAAATATTTCTTTTCATACTCTACTATGAAAAATGTCCAATCCAATTTAATTTGGTCCTTGATATGGGTCCAATAATAGTGTAGTTGGATGGGGCTTGAAAAGAGCTTTCCAGTGATATATTATAAGCTCAATTCTGATGAATAATGAGGAAGTTATGACCCAAATATTAAATTGGATATTAAATGAATTTTATGGGCGACCCAATGATCAAGTGGAGGATCCATTAATTATCATTCCTAAAGTCATTAGGAATTACTTTAATTTTCTAAATTAATCTAGAAGTTTATTTTAAGCTCTAAAGATATTAGGATTAATAATTATATTTTTATATATTTTGGAAAAGATAAATAATTTTAGTTGAAATAAAATAAGTGTTTTAAAAACAAATTAACCTGATTTTTTTATGATAAAGTATGGACTCTAATTGTTCAATTATATTGGAAAAAGGACTCCGTACGACAAAATATTATCTCGTCGCGACAACCCTGTCGCGCCGCGATGGGAGCAGTTTTACTTCAATTGGAATTCGATCTTCTCTAATCGTTTTCGGATGTTTTTCTCTATATATAAGGTTGTATTTCCCCCTTTTCAATCACCAACAATCATCTATTCTATTCTCTCTCTCTCAATTGGAAAAAGGACTCTAATTTTTCAATTATATTGGAAAAAGGACTCCGTACGACAAAATATTATCTCGTAGCACCATCGCGTCGCGACAACCCTGTCGCGCCGCAATGGGAGCAGTTTTACTTCAATTGGAATTCGATCTTCTCTGATCGTTTCCGGATGTTTTTCTCTATATATAGGGTTGTATTTCCCCCTTTTCAATCACCAACAATCATCTATTCTATTCTCTCTCTCTTTCAAAACTAGAAGTTTGTTCTTTCTCCCTCTTTCTAAGCCTAGCCTTTTCAAAAAACACCATACGTCCATCACGAGACTTAGACACACCTAGCCAACCTCGAAGTTGCCTTCGCCCTATACATGAAAGGTGGATAATTTCTGAGGGTTTGGTCCCAAATCCCTATTTTAATTATTTAAATTAATTGTTTGATTTAATATTTTTATTGAAGTTAATAAAGTGTGTATTGTTTTGATAGAAAGAGACATGAGACAACAAAGTGAGTAATTTCATTGCTATATATCTTTAGAAAGCATGTTTAGATTTTATTAATTCCTAGTATCATGTTAGGATGTCTTTTATTGCTTTCTATTATCATGTTAAGGCTAAAGTTTTGAATTTTACTGTTTAACGACATGTTAGAATTTGTTATTAATCATGTTAGTATCATGTCTAGGATCTTGCTAATATCATTATGATTTGATGAGATTATTATGATGATGATGATTTGTTGTACCAAACTATATATATAATTTAACGTAATTTGTTAATTAATGAATTATTTCATGTAGTTTGTTAATTTATGAATTATTTTCACCTAATTTGTTAATTTGCGAATGTAGGGAATATTTCAATCATCCCACACTTGAGCCCCACTGTGATCATACACTTAAGCATGGTGACATCCAAAGGGAAGGAATCTAGAGCAAAAGAGTTGCCAACAAGTTTTAGGAACTTGTAAACCGTTCACAGGGTGAAGGTTACACCCCTTCACGATCCATGAGATCGTTAACTCCATAGTGGTCCCGAAACATGACTGGATATTCGGGGATGAAGGTACAAATCCAACCTAAAAAAGATTGAACCTGCCTTAAGAATAGGCCTCTACTTCATTCTTCTCATATTCATATGCGCTTTCTGACTAACATACAATCAATATATTAACCCTAAACCTTTTTAATCTATGTTGGTTGAATATTAATGCACAAACAAATCTATTATTGGAGATTACTTGAATTAAAATCACATTAGCCTAAATAAAATTATTAATTATCTTATTAAGCGCGATTACAAGTACAAATTCCCTTTAATCTTGGAAGAGAGGACGTGATCAAGCAACAATAACAATATATCAAGCAACATAATAATAACGATCATAATAACAATCTTTATAAAGCATAATAATATTAGCAAGATCATAGGCATGATACTAACAAGATTAATAACAAATCCTAACATGTCACTAAACAATAAAGATCAAAGCTTTAGCCCTAACATGACACTAACATGATAGAAGAAAATAGAAAGCAACCTAAAAATGATAATATAAAGCAATAAATAACGTCCTAACATGATACTAGGAATTAATATAATCAAAGCATGCTTTCTAAAGATATATAGCAAAACTACTTACTTTATTGCCGCGTATCTCTTTCTATCAACACAATACACACGTTACTTACTTCAAGCAAAATATTAAATAATAAATCTAATCAAAGAATTGAAATAAGATTTTGGACCAAACCCTCAGAAATTATCAACCTTTCACGTCTAGGGCGAAGGCAACTTCGAACTTGGCTTGGTGTGTCTAGAACTCGTGAATGCGGTATTGTGTTAATAAAAAGGCTAGGCTTAGAAAGAGGGAGAAAGAATAAACTTCTAGCTTTGAGAGAGAAAGAATCAGAATTAGATGATTGTTGATGATTGAAAACGGGGAAAAAGACCCTATTTATAACAAAAAAAAGTACCAAAACGATCAGAAAAAGATCGAATTCGATTTGGAGTAAAAAGATCTCACTTAGGCGCTTAAGCTAAGTAAGATGATCGTCGTCAGGCCGATCACTTACTGCGATTGTAATCGAGCCGATTACTAATCATATCAATTTGCTTATAGGGGCTAACTGGCGTACCAAGGAACCCAATTTGCTTAATAAGGTCCACATAACCAATTATGTGGCCTAGGAATTGCATCGCTAAAGAAAGGAAAGCCAGCACACTCTGCCACGTGTCATCGCGGCGCGATGGAGTCGCGTTTTCCTACATAAAACCCCTTCTTCTTCCTCATTTCGTTCGCTGTTCATTTCTTGTTCGGTTTTCGCTCGAATCTTCTCTTTGATCGTTGTTGCTCGTTTCTCAACCAAATTCGCTCAAATTTGTTGCAAATCGAAGCTCCCGATCTTTAGTTTGCCGATCTATGTAAGTTTTGCTCAAACCCTCTTATTTTAAAAGAATTTCGTGCGTGTTTGTTTGCGGATTTTTTGAAAAATCTAAAACTTATCTTGCTTATTTTGCTTTGTTTATCATATTGCCATGAAATTGCTTGTTTATGCTTGTATACCACCTTAGGAGTGTTTTGAGACTTGTTTGACTCAATTTAGTGAAGAAACGAATGATTTGCCATTGTTGGGCACTTCGAGTTTGTGAGAACAATGGGGATTATTCTTCGTGTTTTTGCTAGCTATTCATGCTCAATTTGTCACAATATTTGTCATAGTATTGCAAGAAATTGTTTGATTGCTTGAGAATGCTATTTTTTCTTGAATAAAAAACATGCTATGGTTTTGTACTCTGTTTTTTTACGAACATAGTATCATGCGGCTAGGCGAACCTTTTATTTATTGTTTGCTTGCATAATTAGCATGTCTCGATGACGCGGTTCTGGCTCACGCTCTCGTGGGGCTCACCGAGAGGGCGAGCCCGTCGACGCTGGCGAGGGGACTTCCTCTAGCCTAGGGGAGTTCCCTGAGTGGGACGGGCGTACTTTGCATTTCGCGCCTCGATTTCATATCTCGGAGCGCGTTCGGCTCAGGATGACTAACGAGCGAGTTTGTTGCCACGGTTCGAGTAACGACACTATTGGATAGCTATACGATTCTTACTTTCGCTATAACGGGGAGTTGCTTGCGCTGTGGGAGTCTTGTGGTCTGACTCCGTTGTTGTAGACTAATCAGGCTCTCTATTCTTTGATGTCGAGCCGTTTCTTGGTTCGTGCTTTGGTGGAGTTCTTTTGGGACACTACCAATACATTCCACTTTCCTGGGGTGAGATGACAGTCACTCCCCTTGACTTCTCTATCATTACCGGATTGGAATTCCGGTCAGCTGCAGTCCCTTTCAATAGCGATACTACCCTTTTCTCTCCTGAGGTAGAGGAGCTACTAGGCCCCATTGTTATTCGGACCCGCGGCGAGTCTTGACTGTTACAGATGAGTAGCCGATCCATTCGTCGGTCTGTGCTAGTAGAGGCTTTTAAAGATGCTGCGACCACCTCGGAGCAGCGGGTGCGCATCTTCATTTTGATTCTTCTGTCAGGGTCCTTCTCTCCTGACAAGGGCAGTAGAGTGTTGCTCTACTATTTTCCTGCTCTTCACGACCTTCGAGCGGTTGGGACTTTTTACTGAGCTAGCCTGGCCTATGCTGACTTCCTGCTGGGATTGCGACTCGCCTGTCGTCATCGCAACTTTCGAGCTTTTGGAGGATCGTAGAGGTATATTCTATTCCTCTTGACAAAAGTTTACTTTTGACGTTTAACTTTTTGCCGATGTTTTCGTGTTGTTATAGGTGTGGTTCTAAGAGTATATGCCATCTTTGGCACCAGCCATGCCTTCGCCTCGAGGGCTTCCTGTTGCTGCTAGTTGGGGCGACTGTTATAGCTACCAGACTGCTACTACCCTTATTCGAAAGTCGCTTCTCTCGGTATGCATTGCTTGTCATTTTCATTCACTCTTTTGAGCAGGATTCCGACTCATGAGTGTTCGTTTTTTGCAGGGACCTAAGGTCAACTTCCGTCCGTGGACTGATTTTGACGTGCCTGCGGTGGCTGTCCAGGACACATCTCAGCGGCGCTACTTCCAGGGGACGTATGATGCTGTGGTGTACCTGGGCGAGAGAGTTGTGATTCAACACTCTTCGGAGTCTTTTGTTGTTCCTACCCATCCTCCACGGCACATGATGGACCAGGCGGACCTGAGAGTTTATATGGGTAGGTTGCTAGCTAGTACAGAGTGGCAGCGTCATAGCCATCCGAACCAGAGTTATGGCAAGAGGCTTTTGCCACGATTGGCTCTACCACCCTGCCCGTTAGAGGAGGCGGAGGTATATTTTATATCATTTGATTTATTCCTCTTATAGCCCCCAACAAATTTTAATCACTAAGATTTTATTCTTACAGGCTGCGGCGGCGACTGCGGAGTTTGTACCTCCACCGGTGTCCATTACCTATCAGGGGTCTTTTGGCCCGGTTGAGGATATGATTTCTCTGGCTTTTGAGGAGTGACGATTTGTGGAGAGGTCGATACCTCGTCACCAGACCTGGGCGAGTCATCTATCATTATTTTGTTTGTATACATGTTCTTGGACTGTTACTGACTTTATCGTTTGGCAGTTTTCCCGCGAAGTGATTACGAGGATGGCGAAAGGCATGGACACCTTCCGTTTATCAGCTCGTGAGGTTGATTCACTGAGCTAGCCGTCGTCGTGGGAGTGATGGCATGGAGGTATTTCTCTTTGACCTGTACTTTATTTGCTTCAATTATTTTTCTTGTATTTGATTCGGTTTGTTTTTCTATTTCAGCCTGTTCCCCATCGCGTACTCATACGTGACCCGAGGATCGGAGGGAGAGATCCAGGTCTGGCTCGAGGCGTCGTCGTACTTCGGCCGGGAATTAGGGTGGTCGAGCGGAGTCGGATCAGACTGTGGCAGTGGAGGGTTCCGATTCTTCTTCCGAGGGTGCATCGGGGAGGCCGACTGGCAAGGGAGGCGTGACATCGGCTCCTTTCGCGGGCGGTGAGACGTACGAGGTTGGCTCGTCGTCGCAGCAGTCACAACAGCCCCAGTAGTCGGGACCTTAGTAGGGTGAGCCAGGATGGGCTGACCCTACCCTTTTACTCCCGACCACTAGTTATCCTGAGGCTAGCGAGGGATTGACTCCGCGGACTGTGCAGTTCTTGGATACATTTGGGGTTCCTCCGCATTTGCGTCCTCCGGCGCCGTAATTGTACATGTGCTTTTTTATTTGACTTTATAGGACTTTGCTTTATATTATTTGACACTTATGTTAGATATGTTGTATATACATCCTATGATTACTATGTCGATATTTATCTTTTCACATTTTTATTTTTCATTTTATGTGCATGTAAGTGTGTAAAAAATTGTGATTTGTTTTTGCGCAAAAAATTCCGTCATTTTTATTAATAAATAGAGGGTATCTGACTTCCTCCCCCAAAAGAAAAAAAATGAAAAATAAAATTGAATTTGACAAAAAATAAGCTTAAAATTAATTAAACTTAAAATAGTCAAAAGGGAATAAGTGTTTGAAAGAAAATTGCCAAAAATAAGGTTAGATAAGGCTTTGAAAAGAATCAAAACCGTAAAGTCAAAGTACAAATTCGATTCGAAGTTGGATAAAACACGGTCAACTTAGCGCGCTATCCTGACGGGGTAAAAACCAAACTATCGCGGCGCGACGCTCCTGTCGCAGCGCGATGGCTTTATTTTTCCGGATCCTACTAGGATTCGACTTGCGTCGATTTCTGGTTATAAATAGCCCCCAAATTTGTTGATTACAGCATAATTCGAGCAGATTAAAAATATTTATTATATTAATTTTCACTCAAATAGCCATGTCTAAGACTTTTAGCGATTTTACTCGTGAGTGGTGCTGGTCTTTGACTGCCAAAGAGAGGAAAGAGCTTGAATTTTTCCACTTGGGGGGTTTATATGGTATTAAGGGGGTAGATCTTGACATAGATTTTATTCATATCGCCTTAGAATATTGGGATTCAAATACCCATTGCTTTAAACTAGGTTATGATGAAATTTGCCCTTCACTGGAATAATTTGGTGCCATTCTTGGCTTTCCCTCTTTAAATCTTGCGGTAATTCCTAATGTGAGCGAATATTATTATAAAGATTTTGAGCGTTTCCTTAACCTTAGGGATAGGGACTTAAAAGACATAATGCATGGGAATGTAGTAAATTTGAAAGAATTTGCATGTCTTTTTTTTATAAACCACGCTCTGAGTCTTTTCATGTTTATAGGAAGAGGGCTTTCCTCTTTTGTATGTTTAGCCAATATCTTCTCATTAGTGGAAACATTCATGAGGGTCAAGCAATTTTAGCATCTGTCATGGAGCAAATTGAATCAGGGAGAAATCCAATGTCATTAATTGTTGGAAAAACTATGCTTAGTTTAGATGAACTAAAAAGAGATAGATCCGAAACCACCTCTTAGAGGTTCTCCAATTTTATTACAGGTAGCAAATCAATACTTTTAATTACAGATATCAAAAATATTTAATTTTGTATAGTAATACTAATATTTTGCATTGAATTTTTGTAGATTTGGCTAATGGAAAGGCTTGAATTAATTAGCCCTCCTAACAATGTTGAAAAGTATACACCAAATTTCCTTGTGAGAAGGAAAAAGCGTTTCTCCATAAAGTTGGGCTGCCGGGAGTGGAGTAGAATCTTTGAAACTCGCGACTTCGCCATTAAATGGGTTGTTCCTTGGTGGAAGATTGAAAAGATGGTTTGTGTCAATAAACAACCTTTTTGTCATCTTCCAAGTTTGTCCAAATTAACCTTTTACTACCCTTCTAGAGTAAAAAGAAAATATGGCCTTGCTCAAACCGTTCCTTCCGGGCATCTTCGTCGCCCTTATGAATTTCCTGTTTCACAAGATGTAGAAAGATTTGATAACTATTGGTGTGCTATACCTTTGTGGAAAGTTTTTACCCAAAAGGTTCTTCCTTCTTTGTTTAGAGATGTGAAGCAGTGGTTACTTGGTAGATCTCAAAAGGACAAGAACAAAGTCCGAAACATGTACAAGACAAATGTTAGAGATCGCCTAGGAGATAAGAAAATTCCTCCTAAAGATCGCCTAGGTGCAAGAGTTGAATTCAAGACTGATGAGTGTCATTTATGGCATTTCATTTTATGAGTATTTAGCTTATTTTTACCTTCTTTTCATAGCTTTCCTTCTTTATAAATTCTTAGTTTTATGCATTTTCTCTTTATTTCCCTTTTCTCTCTTATTTTGTGTTTTTATGGTTTTTCTTGTGTTTTCTTCTTTATTTCTCCCTTTTTCGTGGTTGTAGGTATTGTACGAGGTTTGGGTCTCGATATTGATGGTTTTCTAAGTTGGAAGATGCTTTTGGAGTAGGCTCATAGCATTTGGGAATCTCAAGATACAAGGAAGTGGATGCTCCAAGTTCTAGCTCTTGCGCTCTCAAGCCTTGCCCTCATGAAATGTGGTGTTGAACCCACCAAAGAGTTCATTTGAATCTGCCATCTTTAGTGTTGATCATCATCATATACGTACTCTCGAAGGCCCCAATTGTGAACGCGCGAAGCGGCGAGAAAGTCAGAAGAAACCAAGAAAAGAGCAGGCGCGCAACCCTCTTGCGCGGGCGCGATGCCCAGCCGCACGGGTTTGCCACACCTGTGCGCGGGCGCTCCTCTCTGTTTTCTGGCTTCGCTCGATTCCTTTTTCATACCTCTTATAAATACCCCTTTTCAGCCGATTTTTGTAAGGAGTTTTAGACATAATTTTGATCATAATTTTAGCTTAGTTGAGAGTTTCTATCTCTAGATCTAGGGTTAGTTTTAGAGTTAGAGAGAGAAAGTGAGGAACTTCATTGGGGATTTGAGAGATTGAAGATTCAAGGTGACAATTGTATTGAAGATCTCCATAATAAATCAATGAGGATTTCTAACTCTATCTCATTTTATTGCTATGTTTAATTTCATGTTTGTTTGGTTTGATTTTGATGTTTGATCTTGATTAGTGTAATTGTTCTTGATATTTTGTTGATTCTTGGTTTCTTTAGTTGTTTATTGATAGATGATGATTCTTAAGTAGTTGTTTGGCTAGGAATTGGGTGAAACTTGTATGATTGATTGATTGTGATTAATTTGGGAATTGTGTTGATTGATTGTTGAGATTAAAGTGATTAGTGTAAGTTTGCATGTGTGTAATTCGATTACGCCTTGTCAAATATGCTAGATTGCATTGTGATTGCTAATGACACAACCAATTGATTTAGGAATTGCAATTATTGATTGGTTTGAATTGTGATTCTCTTAGTTTGTTATTCGTAGAGACATCTAGCTTAACGATTAGGAGATAACTCTTTGATTCCAATTGAAAGCTCTTACCATTAGTCTTCACAATCATTGATTGGCATGTTTGCCCCAAGTTGTTGCAATTGTCATGATTACTTGTTGATCCCCATTCCTAGTGCTTTATTTGTTTGGTTGTTTATTTGTTAGTTGTTAGTGTTACCTCTTTACCCTTATCTTCGACCTAGCTTAGGCGCCCAAATTGAAAGCATTTGAACATAACCGTTCTTTGGGTTCGACCCTTGACTGTAATACCTCGTATTTTTATACGTATTTTAATTAAAATAAGTATTTTGAGGAGTATTTAATTAAATTGAAATGTTTTATTTAAAGTATTTTAATTATTTATTTTAATAAGTTTTATTTTATAAAAGGAAAGTTTATTTAATTAATTATTTTAATTAAGTTGGGGTTTCATTTAGGAAAGTTTTATTATAAGTAAAGTTTTATTAGGGAAGGGATTAGGAAAATTAAAAGAGGAAAGTTTTGGGAGAAGGGTTCTAGAGAAGGGGTATAAATATCCCACATATGAGGCAAATCAACTTTGCCTATAGTGGAGAAAACCCAAGGTAAACTTCTTTCCCTTTTCTCTTTATTTTTCTTTTCTTTTTCTTTCTCTTTTTGCCCTTCCCCTTTTTCGGCTTCCCTTTACCGCCGGCCACCACCACCACCGGTGGACCATCGGCGCCAACCACCAGCAGCAGCAGCCGGCAGTGGTGGCCGACCAGCCACCCTTTTTCCGGAAAAAAAAAATTAAACTTTGTTTTAAAAACCAATTTATTTCTAAATATAAATATTAATTATGGGTTTTGTGATTTAATTTTGATGTTTGATTATAAGTATTATGTTAATTAATTTTCACATTATGTGTTTAATTAAAAGCCCCAATTTTTAAAACCCTAGGTTCTTGATTTATAAATCATTGAAGGATTATGATATATAATGGTGTAAACCTTTGATTAAAGTGCTTTAAAACTAAATTACATCAAGTTTTAATTAAAATATAGTGCTGGAAGTTTTGGTAAAGCATTAAAAATCAAGTTTCTTTAAGGAATTTTAATTACCCATTAATTGGGATTAAAGTATGATGTTTTAAATATAATTTCAGCTTATTTTAAATAAATTATGAGGGGTTTTATAATAGTATATATTAATCGAAATTTGTGTAGAGTAGATTTTAATACTCTTCTATAATTTTAAATTGTAGGAGACTTTGAAGTGAGCGATTTTTATTAATTGTGGCGATATTAAGATCGTATACAAAGTACGTTCGCGTACTTAGCATAATTATATTGATGTAGTAGCATGCTAAATGTGGTTGATCGATTATAAGTAGTATCATGCTAGGTTTGGAATGGAATTTATGATTTAGATGTTATTGGTGAATGGATTATGAGGCATGATTTATTTGTGATGGATTATTGATTGGAAAATAATAGTTGGAGTATTATTTATGAACCTCATATTTATTAGTGGCATGTTAGAAGGCATGTTTAATTAAACTAAATGTTTAATTTGGTTTGGAATGTTGAAAAGGAATTTTATTATGGTTCATATAATTTTTATTGATGCTATAAGCATGAGGAAAGAGCTATATAAGTGTCTATGTACACGAGGAATAAATTGTATGTTGGTGCCTTAGTGCACTTAAGATGTTTTTAACACCGAGGGATAGGATTTGTGGCGCTTCATGCATTTAAGGTGTCTTTGACACCGAGGTAGAATTGAAAAGGGGTTCAACATTTAATATTATATGGTCACTAATTATTCAAGAATTAAATTGGTATATTGAATTGTTTGATTAATTATTGTTGGTTGAATGATTATGGTTTGAGAGTCATCACCGAGTTTAATAATATGTAAATAACGTAAAGTGAAAGAGATTACGCACCAAAACTCTTGGAACGTATATACCTTGAGTATGAACTTATGGGGGGAGTTATGGGGTTTTATATTTAACCATAACTTCTACAGGAGTACAGGACGATGTACATTCCTTTTATTTTTATTATGCGCAGGAATTCCGCCACTTACGAGTGGTTTTTGATGCTGGCACGGTTAGCTCCCGTGTCAGTAACCTCAATTTATTTGGGGGAGTTTAGTGGGAAACCCGTTCGATGTGTAATCAATGCTAAATAAATTATTTAGTGTCTAGTGAGAACTTTTATTGAATGTTGTATGCTTGAAAAACAGGTGCAACAAGGTAAGTCGTGTGTTGATAGGGAATTGTATGCTAGTGTGTTAATTACGCTTATGTACTCAGCTTTGCTGATTGTGTGTTTTATGTGTTTGTTGACCTTGTCTTTATCATGGCCCTATGATGACCCATTTTTAATGGAGAGTAGTGGAAATAGGTAGAGATAAGCTTTTCAGGTGATGAAGCATTTTCATGAATGGGCATGAGTGAAGAGCGAATCATGCTAGTTTCTATAAGTATATGATGTGTTTATTGCTTTATTTATTTATGACTTGATTATTATGCGTGACTAACGAGAAGAGTTTTGAGTTCAGTTTTGGTTTTAATAAGGGCCTATAATGGTTCTAAGTTGTAGGTTGATTTATTGTACTTCGTTTGACTTTGGTTTGACTTTACTTTCGTTGATTGACTTTTCAATTTGACTTGTTTTGAATGGTTTTGAAATTAGTCTTCCGCTGTGTGTCTTTGATAGTTGCCTTAGTCGTTTTCACGGTGGCGGTAATGTCTTAGATATTCCTATTTAAGGTTTTAAAAAGAGCAAAATAGGTATTTTAAAAGAAAGGAATTTCTAGGGTGTTACATTGACTTACCTCTATACTTGTATTTAGGTTTGTTAAGTGTTTATAAATTTAGTTTGACTTAGGGAGGATTAGTCAACGACCTAGTTTTTCCCCCTCGTCAAAAATGGCGTTGTTGTTGGGGAACAGTGTCTATGTTTGAGTGTTTTTCATTGCTTGAGTCTAGGTCTTTTTATATACTCTTTTTTTATTTGATTATTGCTTGTTTTGGAAAAAAATGGCATGTCTCTTATTCCATCAACAATGAACCTTTTGTGAATATTTTAATAGACTTGAGGGATTTTTAGACTACAATTGTTGTAATATTTGGGAAGCTTGTGAGATTTGTTATTTTGGTTTGAATGAGAAAACTAGGGATGAAGTTGAATGCATGCATAATGGTAAATTTAGAGCATTGTCAATTGATGATGCTTGGGATTTCTATGTTTGGTTTGTTTGGGATGTCTATAATAGGGGTAATCATGATTCTAATATTGATGTACAATGTTTTAACTCTTCTAATATTAGCATGAATTCCCATGGTTTGTCATATGATCCCATTAGTGAACCTAGAACAAATGTTTTCAACTCTATTTCCTCTTTTGTTCATGATGATGAGGTGCATGCTCAAGTTGATGCTAATGGTGTGTTTCAATATTCTTCATTATTTGCCATACCTTCTTGTGATGTGCTTCGTTCCCTCAATGACGAATCTCAAATGCTTGATTGTGCCCCCACTCCCCAACGTGATGTATATGCTCATGATCTTAATATTGATTCTTCCAATCTTGGTTGTACTTCTTCTTCTCTTATTGAGCCTCAACCTTCTACACCTTTTGAATCTGTTATTGCTATTTTTGAAACTCAAATTAGGCATGGTGAGCTTAGAAATGAGCTCGGGTCTAGTATGGAGTAGATTCTTAAATATATGAGAAGTTAATTAGAGATGATGAAAAAGAATGAGGAGCATCTTGAGGAAGGAAGGAGAAGGAAAGAGGAGCTAGAAAGCCAATTGTCATCTTTAATTCTTGTTTGTGAAAGTTCTTATTTTAATATATGTGTTGAGGATGATGATGATGATTTTGAGCAACCAAGAGTGTGTGAGGATCCTATTAGTGAGCATAGGAGTGAAGGAGAGGGAGTTGAGAGTGATGATGATGAGGATGATTTTGTGAATCTAAACTCCCCTTCCTTTGTTGATTGTGATGAGTTTCAGGTGCATGATTGTGATTCTTCTATCCATGAGTATTTGGACTCGTTTGAGATTATGTCCAATAAGTTCTTTGAGAGTCAAGAGAAAACCCGTAGCCTTTTAAATGAGTTCATTGAGGATGCTTCATGGGAGAGAGATGAGTTTGAAATGAATTTGCATCCATTCATGCATGGTTTTGAGACTTTGGGCTTTAAGGAAGTTGAGGGAGCTGTTGTTCATAGCTGTGTTGGAGGGGATTATGTAGTTCCTCTTGAAAATTGGATGTTTGAGGGAGATGGAGATTATGAGTGTTCTTCTTTTAAGGATTCTATGATTCATTTTCATGCTCTTATTGGTGATTTGAGGCATGGTGGTGAGGAAGAGTTCATTTATGAGACCATTGCCCCTATTCCCCTTTCTCATGTCCCTTTTTCAAGAAAATTAAACCATATTCCCTACATTCCTATGTCCCTCCCTTCTTTTGTATAAGCCTATTGGGGACCCCCTTATCTATGATGATTTACATGTCCCTCATTCGTTTTCTATTGAGGAAAAGGGTGATTTTGCCACCCAAAAACATTTTGAGGAGAGTTTGCCTTATTCTTCTTCTTCTTCTTCTTCTTCTTCTTATTTTATTGAATTTGTTTTTTATTCTTCTTCTTTTTCTTAGCATCTCTCCCCTCATAGGTAGGCACTAAGCTTATTGCACACCTTCATTTTGTCATGTGCATACTTACTCTTTTGTGAAATGTGTAGTAGTGCATTTGACAAGCTCTTGCAATCGTTGCAATATTATTTACTAGAGCGGTCAAGCTTGGACCTTAAGCAAGCCTTTCTCGGGAAGTAACCCGTGTTTTATTGCTTTTATTTTTTTCTCTTTTTAGAATAGATTTTCTCTAATGGAAATGTTTATGTGCCTTTTGCTAGGTACATGACTTGATATACTTTGGTGCATTGGTTTGAATCAAGATTCAAGGAAGTATGATTCAACATTTGCTAGCCTATGAAAAATAAGATTTAATTATAGAGGAAATTGGCTTTGAAAGGTTTATTTGGGTCATTTGCGGGTATTTACACCCACTAACATCTGGTAATATCTTTCCTTACTCTTTCTCTAATGGTTGGTGACTTGTTGGACATGTGTTGGTTTGTTAGATTCATCTCTTTGTTTTCCCCTCCCGTGGATTATTTGATTTATGTTTGAGCATGTTGTCTCATTCAAGCTTAGGGGAGGGTATTGTATCATGTTTGATGGGATGTTGGTTCATGTATGCCATGCAGATTTGTATATGCATTTCCATGTTATTTTATTTTGAAAAACTCCAAAAAGATTTTTGTTTCTTTCAAAACAAATTTGCAATGTGTTTTGTTTTGTTCTTGCTTTGGACATAATACTTTTTGACTTGATAGTTGAATGCTTTTCTTCTTAAATGGTAACGATGTGCACAGATTGAGAGTATGTTTGGTTGATTCTAGGATAGAGTATAGGGATGTCAATGGGGCGGGTCAAGTAGGAGACCCGCCCCATCCCCGCCCTAGTTGGGTGGGGATGGGTCTTGGTTTGGTAGGTGGTGGGGCGGGGCGGGGATGGAGAAAAAAAAATCATACCCGCCATGGGTGATGGGGCGGGGGTAGATTTTACGTTGTACCCGCCCCGCTTTGTACGCGCCTCACCCCCACCTCACACCCACATCTATATATTTTTAAAAACAAAATTATATTTTTTTATATTATTTTATAAAAAAAATTATGTAAATTAAATAGTAGATATAATAATTGTAACACTAATATTATAACTGAAAGAGTGTGTAATACTTCTTCAAAAGAAAAAAAAAGAGTGTGTAATATTAACAATAATTTTTTTCTTGTGTTGAATTGTGTATTGGGAGGTAGGGATTAGGCGGGTCTTAGGTGGGGATAAAGTGGGGATGGATATCCAAGTGGGGGGTGACGGGGATGGTTTTGATATTGTACCCGCCGAGGTGGGGATGGGGATGAATTTTGGACCCGCCGCGGGGATGGGGATGGGGATGGGAAGGCCAACATCCGCCCCGCCCCGCCCCATTGACATCCCTAATAGAGTATGCTAAGGTAGTGTCTTTAGAACTTTTGGACCTTGAAGCCGGATTCTAATTGTTTTTGAAAAATTAAAATTGCTCCCTTTTGGTGAATTTGAAACTAATAGTGAGTTATTGCTACAACCATGTGAGGTTTAATTCTTTTCAAGCCTTCTACATATCTTGCATGAGTGGCACATGGATCCTTGACTATTGTATGCTTTATCTAGAACTTGACTTTTGTCTCCCGAGATCGCGACCGAGCCATTTAGGAAGGACAAAGGCATCTTTTTGGGATAGTAATTTTTACTTTTCTAGGATAGTTTTCTATTTCTTTATTTTGGGTTTTCATTTGCCTTCTTGCTAACCATTTGAGCCATAAACCTTCATTTCAAGCCATATCTTTAGATTTTGAGCCTTTTGTTTCATTCTTGTTTCCATTCTTGGTTTTTGAGAAGCAATTGATCATTATTGTTGGAGATTTTGCTGGATGAATTTGAATATTGGTTCTTATAATGTATGCAAGCTTGTGTTGTAAATATTTTGTGAATAAAGGCAAATGCCAAGTTGAAAAAGTCGTCCATAGTTAAAAGAGGCAAGGACAATGAAATAAAGTGAAAAGTGAAAAAATGAAAAAATGTGAAAAAACAAAGCAAATTCAAATGGCTTTGGCAAAAGTGATAAAAAGTGAAAAATGAAAAAATTCAGAAATATTTTGATGTGAATGGCTTTCTCCCTAAGCATTGAGGACAATGCTTCATTTTAGCTTGGGGGGAAGCATTCTTACGCTTTTTGTATATATGTTTGTGATTTTGGCTTTGAATAAGCTTGGGGGTGTTGGTGTTTTTGTTTGGTGATTACTTGGTTTTAGTTGTTAAGATTTGGCCAATCTTTGCTTCACAATTTATTTATATGTTTGTGATTTTGGTTTGAATGAGCTTGGGGGTGTTGGTGTTTTTATTTGGTAATTACTTGGTTTTGGTTGTTAAGATTTGGCCAATCTTTGCTTCATAATTTAGGTATACCACCAAATTTCAAATTTTAGCCTACCCTCACCCTTTTCGCCCTTACATTACAACCCTTTTCAAGACCTTTCGACCTTTTTTGTTGAGTCACAAGTCAGTGGAGGGAGATGTGAGTCAAGCCTATAGAGCGATGTGCAATAGTCGAGATGTCGAGTAGCCTTAAATCTCTTTCTTTTTCCGGTTTCTTCGAGGAATCATTGAGATGCTCGCTAGAGGTGGATTTGAAGCTAATTGGGAGAATGTGTTAAAAATGTTTTGAGATGAAGGTGAATTGTATTTCATTTGTTCTCTATGCTTAGCATATCCTATGTTTCAATCAACCTTGGATATCTTGAAACGTGCATTCCCTTATTTGTTTAGAAAGAATTGCATCCATTTGTGCTTGTTCATTTGCAAAAGTCCATTCATGAACATTTGTTTTCTTTTCTTTTCTTTTTGCTTCTTTTTCATGCTTTTCCTTGTTTGTCTGGTTTGTGAGAGTTATGGGTTAATCTCTTAGGAAACCCTTACGAGAGCATCACTCGTCCTCTAGGGCGATCTAGGGGTTTAAATGGCTTGTCTTTAGTTGCTAAAATTGACCGTGATTCCTACGAAAGTGAGTTAGTGTATATTATTGTCTCTTCCCGTCTTCTTTTGTTTGTTTGAATAAGCACATCATTTTTCCCTTGTTTTGGTTTTGCTCGAGAACAAGGAAAAGTTAAGCTTAGGGGCATTTGATGAGTGTCATTTATGGCACTCATTTGATGAGTATTTAGCTTGTTTTTACCTTCTTTTCATAACTTTCCTTATTAATAAATGCTTAGTTTTATGCATTTTATCTTTATTTCCCTTTTTTCTCTTGTTTTGTGTTTTTATGGTTTTTCTTGCGTTTTCTTCTTTATTTCTCTCCATTTCGTGGTTGTAGGTATTGTACGAGGTTCGGGTCTCGATATTGATGGTTTTCTAAGTTGGAAGATGCTTTTGGAGTAGGCTCATAGCATTTGGGAAGCTAAAGATGCAAGGAAGTTGATGCTCCAAGTTCTAGCTCTTGCGCTCTCAAGCCGTGCCCTCATGAAAGGTGGTGTTGAACCCACCAAAGAGTTCATTTGAATCTGCCATGTTTAATGTTGGTCATCATCATATGCGTGCTCTCGAAAGCCCCAATTGCGAACGCACGAAGCGGCGAGAAAGTCGAAAGAAACCCAGAAAAGAGCGGGCGCGCAACCCTCTTGCACGGGCGCGTTGCTCATCCGCGCGGGCGCGCCACCTCTGTACGCTGGCGCGCGCCCTTGCTCGCGCGGGCGCTCTTCTCTATTTTCCGGCTTCGCTCGATTCCTTTTTCGCACCTCTTATAAATACCCCTTTTCAGCCGATTTTTATAAGGAGTTTTAGACATAATTTTGATCATAATTTTAGCTTAGTTGAGAGCTTCTCTCTCTAGATCTAGGATTAGTTTTAGGAGTAGAGTTAGAGAGAGAAAGTGAGGAATTTCATTGGGGATTTGAGAGATTGAAGATTCAAGGTGACAATTGTATTGAAGATCTCCATAATCAATCAATGAGGATTTCTAACTCTATCTCATTTTATTGCTTTGTTTAATTTCAAGTTTGTTTTGTTTGATTTTGATGTTTGACCTTGATTAGTGTAATTGTTCTTGATATTTTGTTGATTCTTGGTTTCTTTAGTTGTTTGTTGATAGATGATGATTCTTACGTAGTTGTTTGGCTAGGAATTGGGTGAAACTTGTATGATTGATTGATTGTGATTAATTTGGGAATTGTGTTGATTGATTGTTGAGATTAAAGTGATTAGTGTAAGTTTGCATGTGTGTAATTCGGTTACGCCTTGTCAATTATGCTAGATTGCATTGTGATTGCTAATGACACGACCAATTGATTTAGGGATTGCAATTATCGATTGGTTTGGATGTGATTCTCTTAGTTTGTTATTCGTAGAGACATCTAGCTTAACGATTAGGAGATAGCTCTTTGATTCCAATTGATAGCTCTTATCATTAGTCTTTACAACCATTGATTGGCACGTTTCCCCCAAGTTGTTGCAATTATCATGATTACTTGTTGATCCCTATTCCTAGTGGTTTATTTGTTTGGTTGTTTGTTTGTTAGTTGTTAGTGTTACCTCTTTACCCTTGTCTTCGACCTAACTTAGGCGCCCAAATTGAAAGCATTTGAACATAACCGTTCCTTTGGGTTCGACCCTTGGCTTACCTCTATACTTGTATTTAGGTTTGTTAAGTGTTTATAAATTTAATTTGACTTAGGGAGGATTAGTCAACGACCTAGTTCCCCCCCCCCCCGGTCAAAGACTCCTATCATGCGTGAGAAGAAAAGTACTACTAAGGATAAGGAGAAAAGAAAAGCTGAATCCACAGAAAAGAAAGTATAGGTTGAAAATAAACATGGTGTAATGGCTAAAGGAGAAACTATTGATACTAAAATTGTGTGCCGATCTTCTAAGGGATCCCTATTGCTGAAAGGATGATTAAGAAGAAGCGGACAAGAATTGGAAAAGGGCAAGAGAAGACATATTAGAGCATTGCTTTTACTTTCAATTTTTTTATTTTCAAGTCAATTTTATTTTTAAGCCTTTATTTTAATTCCATCAATAATGTAATTTTACTTTTATTAATGCAATTTTCAGCTTTTAAAATTAAATCGACTTTTTGCATTGAATGAATTTTTAAAGCAATAAAAAAGACTTGAATTAATTTCGAAAATTGTTCGAGTACGGAAGTAGAAAATTTCCCGAAATACACCGAAATTTGCCTAGATTGACGAAAATGAACTGGCCCTGGAATTTTGAATTCATCGCTGCGCGAAGTCTTTGTCGTTGTGTGACAGATCTTGTCGCGGCGCATTGGACTTGAATTATGTGCGTCGTTCGCTCTTTGTTGACATGTCGATGCAGGATTGCGAGTTTTGTAAAATTTAAAGTGGCCGCACCCTATAAAGGGTTGCCTACGTATCCTTTCCTTAGGAATCAGGACAAACGTAGCTCTTTTGAGTATTTTACTCAATTTATCATGGGTGGAATTTCTTAAGTTGGTCAAGATTCATGATATTTGAGAATTCATTACCATCCATATTATTTAGTTTTGCGGCACCTTCTGATAAGATAGTCTTGACGATGTATGGTCCGGACCAATTAGGCCTAAATTTGCCTCTTGGGTCTAGAACATTTTTCCTTAATGCTTTTAACACCAAGTCTCTTACTTTGATGTTTCTTGTCTTGACCTTTTTATTGAAGTGTCTAGCCATGCGAGTTTGGTAGCATTGACTATTATGTAGAGCTTCTAGTTGTTTTTCATCGAGTAGAATTAGCTCTTCATATCTTGCTCTAGTCCATTCGACCTCATCGAGTTTACTCTCTAACGCAGAACGCAGATTTCTGGCTCGGTATTGGAAGAACGTAGCGCGAGACAACAGGGACCATTGTGAGACGATAGTCCTGTCGCGCCGCAATATTGCTATCGCGTCGCGATAGAGCCATCGCACTGCGGTGGGCACTGTTTTCTCAACGCCAGTTCCTACATGCCTCAGCAGCTCTATTTTGTTCTTAGAATTTTCAAGTTTTCACAGCGTTTTTTCAATTCTAGTTGTGAAAGATATTTCCCAAATTTTCTACGTGTAAAAAGCCTATGTTTTTTACGCATTACGGATGGTCTATCCAATGCGGACCTTTTTATGTTTATGCCAATAATGTCAATCAAAATTACGCACATGAATACTTAGAACGTTTCGAGTCTCATTCACTCATTCTTAATTATTGCCAAAATAAATTTTAAGAATTAAAATAGAAATCCTCCCTAGTGGAGTCGCCAAAAACTGTAGGGAATATTTCAAGCATCCCACACTTGAGCCCCACTGTGATCATACACTTAAGCATGGTGGCATTCAAAGGGAAGGAAGCTAGAGCAAAAGAGTCGCCAACAAGTTTTAGGAACTTGTAAACCGTTCACAGGATGAAGGTTACACCCCTTCACGATCCATGAGATCGTAAACTCCATAGTGGTCCTGAACCATGACATGATATTCGAGGATGAAGGTACAAATCCAACCCAAAATAGATTGAACCTGCCCTAAGTGTAGGCCTCTACTTTATTCTTCTCATATTCATATGCGCTTTCTGACTAACATACAATCAATATATTAACCCTAAACCTGTTCAATCTATGTTGGTTGAATATTAATGCACAAACAAATCTATTATTGGCGATCACTTGAATTAAAATCATATTAGCCTAAATAAAATTCACTAGTACATAACTGACCTTAAGTAACACCCCAAAAGTGGTACGTACAGTGGTATAAGTGTTATCATAGACAACAGGTAACACTTTAGTGGGTGATACATCCGCCCATGTTACCTAAGGACTTATGTAACACTTTGGGTAATGTATGATAACACTTTTAAAAGTATTACTATAAACCCTCTTATGTAACACTTTTTCATATTATTAGTATCATTTTTAAAGTGTTACTTTTTATTGCTTATGTAACACTTACTTATCTTTAGTAACATTTTCTATCATATAGTAGCACTTTAGCAGCCATTGTGTATCACTTATGCAAACTAATGTAACACTTTGATGATTATTAGGTAACATTTTTCAATCATCTTTTGATATATAGTATCATTACATTCGACATTATGAATCACTTTTTGCAAACTAATGTAACACTTTGTCAATTAATTTATTATTATTATTATTATTATTATTATTATTATTAAATTATGTAACTTTTTTAATTTTGTAAATATATAAAAGTAATATTAACATGGACAACAACCATGATGTGGATTAAAGCCCTTTAACCTAATAAAAGATCTAAAATCACACCTTTAGAATAAAGCTTCGTTCTTGATTAGAAATTCGAACCAAAAATGATTGAAAGTAACCGGATATGACCTTAAAAACGACCACTCTTGGAACGAATTCAATGCCTAATCAAACTACTTAGACTACTCCTAGAACTAAGCATTTTGATGAACAAATCTTAGACTACTCCTAGAATTAAGAATTGCACGTTCTAATTATCAAAACAACTCCTTGAATTGAAAACTAGCAAGAAAACGTTTAAGCAAAGCTAAACAATTTTTATTGAAATTAATCTGATTTTTTATCTCATGTCATATCTCTAAGAACCACGAAAATCCCTTATTTATAGACTAAAAATAACTAATTCTACCCCTATAGGATTAGGACAATCCCCTAACCTTGCCCCCCAAGTATCCTAACTAGAATATAAAACTACTTCTAATTAGAATAGGAAAACTAATCCTAAACAAACTCTAATTAACTAAAAACATTCCTAACAACCTTAGGAAGTTTATGCAATAATGTCAATCAAAATTACGCACATGAATACTTAGAACTTTTCGAGTCTCATCCAAGCATTCTAAATCATTGCCAAAATAAATTTTAGGAATTAAAATAGAAATCCTCCCCAGTGGAGTTGCCAAAAACTATATGGAATATTTCAAGCATCCCACACTTGAGCCCCACTGTGATCATACACTTAAGTATGGTGGCGTCCAAATGGAAGGAAGCTAGAGCAAAAGAGTCGCCAATAAGTTTTAGGAACTTGTAAACCGTTCACAGGGTGAAGGTTACACCCCTTCACGATCCATGATATCGCTAACTCCATAGTGGTCTGGAACCATGACTAGATATTCGGGGATAAAGGTACAAATCCAACCTAAAAGAGATTGAACCTGCCCTTAAAATAGGCCTCTACTTTATTCTTCTCATATTCATGTGCGCTTTCTGACTAACATACAATCATTAGGTTAACCCTAAACCTGTTTAATCTATGTTGGTTGAATATTAATGCACAAACAAATCTATTATTGGCGACCACTTGAATTATAATCACATTAGCCTAAACAAAATTATTAATTATCTTATTAAGCGTGATTACAAATACAAATTCCCTTTAAACCTGCAAGAGAGGACGTGATCAAGCAATAACAATATTATCAAGCAACAATAATAATTGATACAACAAATCATCATCATAATAATAATATTCTCAATAAAGCATAATGATATTAGCATGATCCTAGGCATGATACTAAAAAGATTAATAACAAATCCTAGCATGTCACTACACAATAAATATCAAAGCTTTATCCCTAACATGATACTAACATGATAGAAGAAAATAGGAAGCAACCTACACATGATACTAGAAAACAATAAATAACATCCTAACATGATACTGGGAATTAAAATAATATAAACATGCTTTCTAAAGAAATAGAAATAAAAACAACTTACTTTGTTGCCTCGTATCTCTTTCTATCAAAACAATACACATGTTAGTAACTTCAAGGAAAATATTAAATCAATCAATTAATTTAAATAATTGAAATAGGGATTTAGGACCAAACCCTCAGAAATTATCAACCTTTTACGTTTAGGGCGAAGGCAATTTCGAGCTTGGCTAAGTGTGTCTAAGACTCGTGAATGCGGTATTTTTATTTGAAAAGGGTAGGCTTAGAAAGAGGGAGAAAGAAAAGCTATTAGCTTGTAGAGAGAAGAGAATAGAATTAGATGATTGTTGGAGAATAAAAACAGGGAAATACGACCCTATTCAAAAGAAAAATAGCCCGGAAACGATCAGAAAAAGACCGAATCCTATCAGGAATAAAACTTCCCCTGTCGCAGAACGACAGGGTCCAGCGTGACGCGACAGCCCTGTCGTTGTGCGACAGGCTTATTGTTGCGCGCTAGCCTTGTCGTTTCGCGTTGGTTCACGCGTTTTCTAAAAACCTGTACGGGATCCTTAATCTAATTAAATTCGATTAGTAACGTCCGTACTTATCTTTGAAAATCAGATTTACCCTGTTTAAAACACTTGTTTTAATCCAAATAGAATTCTTTATTTTCATAAAAGATATAATTATTAATCCTAATCTCATTAGAACTCAAAATAACCTTCTAGTTCATTCTAGAAGATTAAAATCAATCCTAATAACTTTAGGATTATTAATTAATGGGCCTCTACTAGATCATTGGGCCATAAAACCATTTTAGGCCCAATTTAGTATTTTGACCATAACTTCCTCGTTATTCATCGGAATTGGGCTTATAATATATCATTGAAAAGCTCTTTTCGATCTCAATCCAACTACACTATTATTGGACCCTTATCATGGACCACACTAAATTGGACTGGATATTTTCAATAAATAGAGTACATTTTCGAAAACAGAAAGAAGAGTTATTTTATTAAAAACAACCACATCACAAGACTTTTCACACTTTCACTTCGTTCGATAATCAAATGACGTGAAAGGTATTCATCACTGGGTTTGGTTTTTAGGGAGACACAGTCAGGTGTCTACAAAGACCCTGCTGAATACATTGAGAAGCCTGAACATAAGTGTCAAGCAGTCCAAAGATGGGACTTCTGTTTCAGGAGAAGTATCAGGGACAACAATATCATCACCCATATTTACCTCACTCACCAAGCAAACATCTTCTTCCATTTCATCCATAGCAAACACACTAATAGGACTCCCAAACCACAGGTTGTCCAAGACAACTACACAAACTGCAATGTGAATAAAAGTATTTTGCAAATTAACATCCTCATGTATATACCAACAGAGAAATAACTACCCATTTCAATTCACATATATGAATCCCAAAAAATCATTCATTTACTAATTCTACAAGCAACAACTACACCACAAATCGTTAAATCACATAAAGTAGAATACAATACAACACTGAGCAATTCCACAACATAAATAATTCCAACACAATCAATTACATCAGACATTGTAATTAACTTATTCAACTCAACCAAAACAGCATTTCCACAAATCAATAATTCCACAAAAATTAGGGATATAGGGAAATTTAATCACCCCCTCCAGCAATTTCAAATAAGAAATAAAAACGAATCCAGCCCCACAAATATAAAAAATCCCACCGCATTCCATTACATCAAACATTTAAATTAACTCATTTCTCAAATCCACCAAACAGCGTTTGCTTAAGTACGTAATTCCACAAAAATCAGGTGCAACAAAAATTATATCAACAAAGTAATTCAAATTCAAGTAACAAGCACAAAAATAAGCCGAATCCACAAACAAAACATACCACCACAATCTATTGCAACAAACATTTAAATTCACTCAGTCAAATCCACCAAAACAGCGTTTCCTCGAATAAATCATTCCACTTAAATCAATTCACTAGGAAATTAAACTAACCGACAAATGCAATTTAAAAATATATAGCTGAGTCCACCACTATATTTCACCACAAACAGTGAGTTTCAAACATTTATTCAACACCATTACTTAAACGAAGAACTGGGCCACATATATGACGAGGGGAAAACTAGGTCGTTCACTAACCCTCCCTAGGTCAAACTAAATTTATAAACACTTAACAAACCTAAATACAAGTATAGAGGTAAGTCAAGGGTCGAACCCAAAGGAACGGTTATGTTCAAGCGCTCTCAATTATGCGCCTAAGCTAGGTCAAAGTCGAAGGGTAAAGAGGGAACACTAACAACTAACAACCAAACAAATAAAACACTAGGAATGGGGATCAACAAGTAATCATGGCAATTGCAACAACTTGGGAAGAACATGCCAACCAAAGGTTGTGAAGACTAATGATAAGAGCTATCAATTAGAATCAAAGAGCTATCTCCTAATCGTTAAGCTAGATCTCTCTATGAATAACAAACTAAGATAATCACAATCCAAACCAATCGATAATTGCAATTCCTAAATCAATTGGTCGTGTCATTAGCAATTACAATGCAATCTAGCATAATTCTCAAGGCCTAATCGAATTACACACTTGCAAACTTACACTAATCACTTTAATCTCAACAATCAATCAGCATAATTCCAAAATTATTCACAATCAATCAATCATACAAGTTTCACCCAATTCCTAGCCAAACAACTACTCAAGAATCATCATTTATCAACAATCAACTAAAGAAATCAAGAATCAGCAAAATATCAAGAACAAATGCACTAATCAAGAATCAAACATCAAAATTAAACCAAAGAAACATGAAATTAAACAAAGCAATAAAGAGGAGAGAGAGTGAGAATTCCTCATTGATTGATAATGGAGATCTTCAATACAATTGTCACCTTGAATCTTCAATCTCTCAAATAACCATTGAAATCGCTCACTTTGTCTCTCTAAAACTACTCCTAAACTAACCCTATTCTAAAGAGAGAAGCTCTCAACTAAGCTAAGAAATATGAGATCTAAAATTGGATTCTAATTGTTCTCCTTATTTTACCCCAAAAATGGGTATTTATATTTACAAGGATAAAAGAAGACTAAAAGAGAAAAGAAAAGGAAATTAAAATAAAATAAATAAGAAAAGAAAAAGAAAGTAAAAAGAAAATATAAAAATAAAAATAAAAGGAAAACAAAAAGAATCGAAAATAAGAAATCAATGGCTTTCGATTTTCGCTGCTCTTAATTAGCAAATAATCCCATGCTTCTCACATCACCAATCACACAACATCGCAACCGTTCGATCATCAATTTAATCAAGATCATCAGTCGAAATCATACCCAGCTTGTGCGCACGCACTAGTGGGTCTTCAAGCGCGCACCGAGTGGTTTTGGCATTGAATTAGTGGCTAGTTGTGATGGCGGTGTAAGCTGCAGGTCTTGGCTGGAGGTGCGGTTGTTGTTGGAGGAAGTTGGTGGCGGGATTTGGGTGTTTCAGTGCTAAAGGTGGAGCAGGGGCAGCAGCTATGCGGATTTGGGTTGTTGCAGCTTGCGGAGGAAAACAGGGGAAAGTGGCGGTTTTGTTGCAGGAGCAGGGGAAGTAATAAGGGCTGCTGGAGGTGAGTATGGTGGTGGTTACAAGGGGCAGCAGCTCGGTGTTGCAGGGGTTGCATTTGGAGTTGTATAGGCTGCCGGAGATTGCGAGTGCTGTTGGTGTTGCGTGGTGATGGTGATGGTGGCTGATTGGTGTTTGTTTTGGGTGTTGCGGGGGCTGCCAGGAGTTGCTGATGTTGCTGCTCGTAAATTGGGGAAGCAGGGGAGTTGCGTTGAGGTTGAGTAGTTGGTGGGCACGAGCATCACCCTCATAGCAAACTCGTGATGCTCACTAAAGCATGCAGTCCCAAAATGCTTCCACAGTGGGTTCAACACTACCCGGCTTGAGAGCGCGGCTTTGCGAGCGCAAGGAGTTGAACTTGGAACATCCACCTATAAAACACAATTAAAACCGAGGAGAAATTGAAGTAGAATAAACTTAAATTTAACCAAAAAAATTAAAAGAAATAAAATGAAAATGAAAAGGATAAAAGAATTCAACATAAAAAGAAAATAAAATAAAGCAACGAAAAATGAAATGAATATGAAATAAACTAGAATAAAATAAAAACTAAATCTATACTAAAAGAAAAGCAACTAAAACAACAAAAAGAGAACAAATAAAGGAGAAAACACTAGAAAAACCATAAAAACACAAAACAAGAGGTAAAAGGGAAATAAAGAGAAAATGCATAAAACTAAGCATTTATTAAGAAAGAAAGCTATGAAAATAATTTAAAAACAACCTAAATACTCATCAATATAATACACCAACACCATTTCCCATAACACCATACAACAATAGCAAGCTTTCTAACAACATACCTACGCGGTTTCATAACCCAGATTTCGACCCTAACCTCGTCACTTTAGCAACGCCTCACCAACTGATATAAACCTTTGTCCAAACAACCCATGGATCCATGATTGTGTGGTGTCACCAGATTAAGCTCGACTTCCTTCGACTTCGTTGTTTCAGATAGTACTCTCTTACCAAGGGTTTTTCTCTGAGCTTTTGTTTCTCTCTCTTCGCTTTGTTTTTCTCTCTCCCCCTACCACCAACCCAGAGTAATTCACATTTAATTTAGACGGGGTTAATTTTGCCGTCAACTCCAGTACCGTTACAAAATTTCGAGTATAAAATAACAAAACGGTGTCCAGCTCACAATTCTCCTACTTCAGAAGTACTTCTCACAAATTCAGCACACCTATTTACAGCAATTCCATTATATTAACAAACTTTGTTGATAACTGATATCAATGGGGACAAGCTCATTTTGGCCCTTAAGGGTCCAATATGTGTTGGCTTTCGATAAGTCCGACTCACCGTGGAAATAAAACCTGAGCCCAAGAACAAACTCACAATTAATATAACAAAATGCATTAATAATAAGAATAGAGAAAAGACTAAATTACCCTTGTAGCGTGCTTCGCTCAACCAGATGGAGCTCTTACTTGAGAAAAGCCGAGCCTCACAAACGGCAAGGACCTCCAACGAAGTCCACCCACACTCAACCCGACCGGTCTACTACTTGGAGGTTAGCCAAGTCCGACCAAAAAGACTACCTGAGTAATTAATGAGCTTATAGGTTTTCTCTCAAGTGGAGATGCATAATTGAGCTCTTACTCAAGTTAGTTTTCCCATTTCCCAAGTAGGATATTTATAGGGAAACTCAAGTGAGAAATCCAGTCTCCCATCAATGTGGGAGAGTTGGTAAAATCAATTTTCTCCTTTTATTTTAAATCAAAAACAAAAGAAAATAGCCAACAACTAATTAATCAACATGTGGCATACTAAGAGGAGAGGTTAGGTAAGGACCACAAGGGAAAGGGGGAGACCAAAACTTGATCCCCAAGGCTTCCCCATAAACCGGCCATACACTCCCACTTGCCCCAATGGGCTGCTGCCACGTGGTAGGCTTAGCCAAGGCACCCAAGTAGCCTAGCTGGCGCTTGCTGTGCGGCTGGCCTTCTGATATGCATGGCTGGGCGCAGCACCATGCGCGCTATGCTGCTGCTGAGTGCGGCTGGCCGTAACGCCATGCGTGCTGGCCTACTTCTAGCATTTTGCGGCATGTGCTGTTGGCTGGCGCACCATGCGCACATCACTACTAGCTTCCAACGGCTGCCATGCACATGCTAGCATGGCTTGCTAGCCATGTGCTGGCAACCTTGCTAACCATGGTGCGCTAGCACGCACCAGCCAGCCTTTGCTCGGCTTGGTGCGCATGCTAGCCACCTTGGCTATACCAGATGCCCCTAGCATTCGGTTTGCTCGGGGCATTCCGATGCAGGGGTATTTTGGTAAATTGTTAATTAATTAGTGATTTTACCGACTCGTCTTTAATTAATTCGACTCGAGTTGCGACGCTCCTAGCTCGAGTTCCGATGTCTAAATGTTTACTACTCGAGCGACTCATTAATTCCTTCTGAATTAATCCGTCATGTCGGTCGTTAGTTGCTTGGGTGTGGCCCGAAGGGTTCTGTCAAGATTAAGCTGTAATATCAATTTATGCATTAATATTACTGATCGAAAGCGGCCTCCACCTAGGCATTCCAATCACTTGAACTTACTGAAGAAATAGTTTTTCAATAGCTCCGAACCCTCAATCGAAATAATACACTTGTTCGAAGGACACCATTTCTATCAATCTCCCACTTGTCCTTCCGTACAAGTGCGCTTTTAGTGTATATCCTTTTTCCTATGTCAATTAATGTTTCTTCATGAACTATATGGTAAGATTATTCGTCATCCTTATTACGTCCAGAAGTGTTTCTCGAAATCTGAGTCTGACTGTCAATAAACAAATGATTTCTAAAATCCATCCGAGCACGGCCATGCATTTTTACAGTCTCGCTCTTCGAGAGGCCTCGTAAACAACAAAGACAAGTTCCCCATTATTAGTAGGGGGACATTCCCAGTCTTGTAATGTAAGCTTCTCTTACTAAGAGGACCTAGCCGTCCGAGGTGTTGCCGTTATAATCTCCATGTATGGCAGACGTTTGACTAACATCAAAACAGACTAGTACTCAAACAAGAGAACTCACAATACTCATGGTCGAGGAAAGAGGTTCCGATAGCCATAATGAGAAGTATACTTATGACGATTTTTAAATCTCTTAAAGTATTCTCGTAGGTCGATCCAGTATGGTTCTAAACCAATACCTGTGCAAATGATTTATGACAATCATGTCCTTGTAGCACAAGAAACGGTGCTATAAATCAAACTACACACTAATCTCAAGCGGTCATTAATCGTCCATCATTTAAGTGACCTCGATTAGGGTTAATTCTCGATTATAATATTCAATGTTCACTTAATAGGTGTTTCTTTATCCAAGACTAGTCTTGATAACCTATTTTGAATATTCTCATAATCGAATGGACTCAATATTTAATCCTAAACCACAATTAAATAGAAAACGGGGTGATAAAATTGCATGAAATTAAATTACTCCAAAGCCTGAATGGTTCATCTTAGTATCTTACATTAAAATGTTCAAAATTAATTAAAACACTAAACAAGGAAATCAAAGTCAATCTCTAACGTGCCTGATTCCCATTCCCTTAACGTGCTTGTTGTGCTTCACTTGAGGCAGAGGTTTAGTAAGTGGATCGACTACATTGTCATCCGTTTCAACTTTACATATTCTGATTTCACCCTCTGATTCCCATTCTCTCATCATGTGAAATCGCCGCTTGACATGTTTGACCTTCTGATGTTCCCTTGGCTCTCTGGCCTGAGAAATAGCTCCATTGTTGTCACAATATAGGGCTATTGGACCCTTGATAGAGGGTAAAACATCAAGTTCACCAACGAACTTACGAATCCAAACTGCCTCCTTAGCCGCTTCAGCAGCTGCCAAGTATTCAGCTTCAGTTGTAGAATCTGCAGTTGTGCTCTGCTTGGCACTCTTCCAACTAAACGCTCCTCCATTTAACAGAACATCTATCTAGACTGTGATTTGAAATCGTCTCTGTCTGTTTGGAAACTTGCATCGGTATAACCTTCAACAACTAATTCTTCCGACCCACCATATACCAGGAATTTATCCTTGTTCCTTTTCAGGTACTTTAGGATATTCTTGACCGCAGTCCAATGCGCCTCTCCTGGGTCTGATAGGTATCGGCTCGTAGCACTCAAGGCATATGATACATCTGGCCTAGTACATATCATGGCATACATGATTGACAGGCTAAAGTCGTAATCACCCAATAAAAAATAATACCTAAATCCACTAACTATGTAGATAGGGAAGAAGGGTCGAACCACAGGGAAACGAGTTAATTTATTCCTAATTAATCAATATAATCTAAATTATCAAGTAACCTAATTGTTATTGTGAAAGGGAACTAAACTACTAAGAGTAAAAGTGGGAAGGAATAAAAGTAGGAGGAAAATCAATGAAGTAAAAGACTAGGGAATAGGTTCACCAATAAACAATATTCCAGGGTAAATCATAACAATCAATCATCAATGCATCAATTAATCAGATCATAAAGGGCTTTCGCTACGTATTACAATCACAGAGTTAATTTACCAATATTAAATCTCATCTCTCAAATCTCGACTTAACCATTTATAAATTAGTCCACCTATTGAAACTAAGCCTAAACATCAATTCTCATCTCTCGAGTCTCGAATCAATATTGCTAAACTCATACAATTAAACCAGACCTAATCTAATTGCATAGCATTAAATCAATCAATAGGAAATCAATCAAGCATTGATAATCAACAATAATAAATTACCCCTTCATATTATTTATGGATCCCCACAAACCCTAGAAAGAGGACTACTCACACATAATTAAATCTAAACTAAATAAAGCAATTAAAGGAAACATGATGAATTAAAGAAATAAAATTACTGAAATTAATAAAGAGGAAAATGTTACCAAAGTTATCGTAAACAAGGAGTTGAATCAAGAACAAAGTATGGAGTTTGTAGAGAGAGAGAAATAAACTAAGTAGAGAGAGAAAGTCTAAGAAGAGAGAGGTCTCGCAAATTAAAACTACTCAATCGTACTTATACAAAAATCTCTAATTGTTTCTAATTAGAAACTAAGTAATCGTCGAAGAAGCCTCCCCAGAAACACGCGCCCGATCGGGCGCGCCTTTTTCTTCGCAGCATGCTTCTGACAGCCGCGCCCGATCGAGCCAATGCTTGCTCGATCGGGCCCGGCCTAAATTGGAACCTTGGACTTCGATTGGGCTATTTCTTAACCCATCTTCGGATTTCCACTTAGGGGCTTTAACCATTCGGCCCAATGCTCGTATTTCACATGTCGAGCTCCTCCAATGTCCGTAGTTGCTCCATAAAATCCCGGGAAAATGCTCCAAAAGCGTACTTCCCTACAAAACTCAACCAAAACTATGAAAACACTAGAAAACACCAATTAGTAATAAAAGTGGCTCTAACGAGCCAAAAACACTACTAATTGTGACCATGGGACGGGGGTAAAATACCATATAAAATAGACATATCAAATTCCCCCAAGCTGAACCTTTGCTTGTCCCTAAGCAAATAGCTCATCAATAAATACATAAAACATGCCTCACCCCAAATAATCAAAATCAAGAACAAACAATTCAAGGCAAATCTAATAAACATGCTTCAACGTCAATCAATCTCATTCATCTAATCACTCATCCTCCCCAACAATTGTCAAGTAGAGAAAACCACATGAGCATATAGAATTCAAGACTAGTGCTCACACACTCAACTCTCATTTATGTGGCGAGTAAAAGATGTACTCGATCACTCTCCATCCCAAACCCTTTAATGTGAACAATGCCCTCCCAACTCACACTCTCGTGTGTTTAAAAAGACATACACTCAACCTACTAGTCGACTCGAAATATGTCAAATCATAACTTGCATTGATAAGCAACACTTTCACATTCACACAACTCTATGCACAAGGTCGGAAGGTCTTTAAAGCTTGTAATGTAAGGGTAGGGTAAAGGGTAGGAAATATTTAGGAAAATGTGGGAGAAAAGCCATGCTAAAAGGGAGTCAAATCCTAATAAAACCAAGGTCAAAAATAAATAATGACCAATCATCTCCAACATACTTAACTCCAACAAAAGTTCGCCAAATATACACCAAACATAACAAACAATCCCAACACTTACAATATCACTCACAAAAGTATAATAATATAGAACTTGAGTGAATAAACAAACTTTATTTTCCAAACTCTGATTTTTATTGAAACTCACTTTTTTTTCTTTCTTTCAATCAACCTTCACTTAGAACACTTGAACATTAAACTTTTTTCCTCTTTTTGCTCTTTTTTTCTATTGAAGTTCACTTATTTTTTTTCATTTTTTTTCTTGAACTTCTCTTTTTTTTTCATATCATCATACTTTATTTTTTTCTCAAGAAGATTAAACAATCAAGCTCATCAAAAATAAACTACGATCAAGAACAAAATAACTTCTCAAAACCCACATAAATTGTGCAAATAATAAGCACACTACAAACTCCCTCACCTCACTCACTAATAGCTCCCCCAAGCCAAGCTTGGGACTAGTAACCAATGGGGCAAAATAGGCTTGTAATGTGGCTAATAAACAACAAAAAGGTCAAGGCAACAAAAAGGTCAAGAAGGGAACAAATGTATCTAAACCATCTGAAGGCTACCTAAAAGAATGAACGCCTTTGTAGGGAATATTCCAAGCCATTAACCCAAACTTGAGTCCCACTGTGATCATACACTTAAGTATGGTAGCGTCCAAAGGGAAGGAAGCTAGAGCAAAAGAGTCGCCAACAAGTTTTAGGAACTTGTAAACCGTTCACAAGGTGAAGATTACACCCCTTAACGATCTAGGAGATCGTCAACTCCAAAAGGTCTTGAACCAAATAGGGTTCGGGGATGAAGGTACAAATCCAACCTAAAAGAAATTGAACCTGCCCTAATAATAGGCCTCTACTTTATTCTTCTCGTATTCATGTGCGCTTTCTAACTAACATGCAATCAATAGGTTTACCCTAAACCTGTTTAATCTATGTTGGTTGAACTTAATGCACAAAAAAAAACTATTATTGGCGATCACTTGAATTATAATCATATTAGCCTAAACAAGATTATTAATTATCTTATTAAGCATGATTACAAGTACAAATTCCCTTTAAACATGCATAAAAGGCGTGATCAAGCAACAACAATAAATAAGCATCAAGCAACAAAATAATCATCATAATAACAATCATAATTATGTTAAAGCTAAAGCATAATAATAGCAAGATCCTAGGCATGAAACTAACAAGATTAATAACAAACCCTAACATATCACTAAGCATTAAAGATCAAAGCTTTAGCCCTAACATGATACTAACATGATATTAGAAAAGAGAATAGGAAGCATCGCAGGAATCATAATAAGCATATTTGATATTATAACCTTTTCCCTAAACATGATATTAGGAATCAAAATAGGAACCTAAACATGATTTCTATATCATAATATCAATAAAACAATTAAAGTACTTACTTGGATGCCTCGTATCTCTTTCTAATGACAAAATACACGCGTTAGTAACTTCAAGGAAAATATAAAATCAAACAATTAAATCAGATAATTGAAATAGAGATTAGGGACCAAACCCTCAGAAATTATAACCTTTCACGTCTAGGGCGAAGGCAACTTCGAACTTGGCTAGGTGTTCCTAGATCTTGTAAATGCGGAATTTTGTTTGTGAAAAGCTAGAGAGAGTTTAGAGAGAATAGATGATTGTGATTTGATGATTGTTGATGAATAAAAACAGAGGTTCAGGACCCTATTTATATGAAAACAGTCCGGAAATAAGTAGAATTTGATAAGGAATAAAACTCCACTCTGTCACTGCAAAACCGACTTTGTCGCTCGGCGACAAGCTCTGTCGCGTGGCGACGGGCTTGTCGTTTGGCGACAAGGTCTGGATTCCTACGCGCTTTCAAACACGGAGTCCACTTATCAATCAAAATTGACTTGTAAAGTCCGTATGAAAACTAAAATCGTATTTTTCATAAAATAATATTTTATTCCAAATAAAACTCATCAAAACATAATTATTAATTCTAATGCTATTAGGACTTAAAAGAACCTTCTAGAGAATTCTAGAAGACTATAATTAATTCTAATAACTTTAGGAATAATAATTAATATTGGGCCCTTCCCTAGATTATTGGGCCGCATTTAAAGATCAAACTGGGCCCAGTTTAGTATTTTGGCCATAACTTCCTCATTATTCATCGGAATTGGACTTATAATATATCGTTGGAAAGCTCTTTGCAAGCCCCATCCAACTACACTATTATTGGACCCTTGTCGTGGACCAAACTATTCTGGATTGGTTGTTTTCATAAAATAGAGTTGTTTTTCGAAAACAGAAAGAAAGAATTTTTAATAAAAACCAACCGCAACACTTGACCTTTCACACTTTCACCTTATTCGATAATCATTCGACGCAAAAGGTATTCATCACTGGGTTTGGTTTTGGGGAGACACATTTGGGTGTCTACAGACAAGCCCCCACTTTGACTGAGTTTGGAGAAACGCAAGTTTTGAAAACGAAAGTCAAAGTAATGATAGGGACGGAGAATGATTCAGAACGTTCTGCGATCCTAAATCATTCTTGTAACACCGATACCTGCAAACTAGTGTTAGTTAAAACAGATAAAAGAGTTAAGAAACGCGTATCTTGCACCGTCGAGCACACGTCTCTAAAGTAACCGATTTGTTGCATTTGTTGAAGACCGCTCTACTTGTAGCTGCCTCCTATTTTATCGAAGATGACTCTGCTTGTAGTCATTCTCCGCCGCTTGTGACCATCTTCCACATCCTAGGGAACACGATCGAAGATAACTCTGCTTGTAGCCATCTTCAGTTTTTTTGTGACCATCTTCCACATCCTAGGGAACACGATCGAAGACAACTCTGCTTGTAGCCTTCTTCGATTTTTTTTTTGTGACCATCTTCCACATCCTAGGGAACACGATCGAAGACAACTCTTCTTGTAGCCATCTTCTGTTTTTTTTTTGTGACCATCTTCCACATCCTAGGGAACACGATCGAAGACAACTCTACTTGTAGCCATCTTCAGTTTTTTTTTGTGACCATCTTCCACATCCTAGGGAACACGATCGAAGACAACTCTGCTTGTAGCCATCTTCTGTTTTTTTTTGTGACCATCTTCCACATCCTAGGGAACACGATCGAAGATAACTCTGCTTGTAGCCATCTTCAGTTGTTTGTGACAACCCTCCACAAGCTAGGGAACGCTGTCGAAGATAACTCTGCTTGTAGCCATCTTCAGTTGTTTGTGACAACTCTCCACAAGCTAGGGAACGCTGTCAAAGATAACTCTACTTGTAGCCATCTTCAGTTTTTTGTGACCATCTTCCACATCCTAGGGAACACGATCGAAGACAACTCTGCTTGTAGTCATCCTCATTTTTTTGTGACCATCTTCCACATCCTAGGGAACACGATCGAAGATAACTCTGCTTGTAGCCATCTTCAGTTGTTGCGACAATATTCCGAAGAATATCACCGAAGACGAATGCCTGTTGATCCTTTAAAGTTCGCTTGAACTTTGCTTCCACTATGCCAGTACGTCGGCGCTTCTGCTGCTTGTGAACCATTGTATCGGTGCCTTTGAGATGAGCCAATGTTTAGGAGCTTAAGCTAAGTGAGACGATCTTTCATCAGGTCGATCACTTATTGCGATTGTAATCGAGCCGATCACTTAATCATGTCAAATTGCTTGTAGGGGCTAACTGGCGTACCAAGGAACCCGAAATTGCTGCACTAGGTTTACATAACCATATTATGGAGCCCTGTACTCTGGCGCCGCTCCAGCGCTAACCGGAACTGCTTGTCGCTGCTATTTATTCTTGTCTCCAAGCAACGGGCTTTGTCGCCATTGATGTTCACTCGTTTTTTGAACCAAAGAGCTTCTTTTTTAGGAATGTTCACGCGTCTCTGAACAAAAGAGCTTTGATAGGATGCCCACGCGTCTCTGAGCAAAAGAGCTTTGATAGGATGCCCACGCGTCTTTGAGCAAAAGAGCTTGAAAGAAATGTCCACGCGTCTCTGAACAAAAGAGCTTGAAATGATATGTCCACACGTCTCTGAGCAAAAGAGCTTTGATGATATGTCCACGCATCTCTGAACAAAGAGCTTTAATACTTGAATGTTTGTTGAGATCGTCCGGTTGGCTGCGAACAGGAGCTTTGCTGAATGGTTGTATCTTGTAAAAATCAAAAGATTGCCAAAAAACTTTGCTGGTGTTTTTCTTAGGGTTGACCTAAGGTGATTGACTGAATTGATGTTGACTCAATGTGTTTTGACACGTGTGTGACTCTTATGTGACTTAATGTGTTTTGACACATGCGTTAGACTCAATTCGAGGTGACATGACTCAACGTACATGACTCGTGTGTGCATTATAATGTGATTGTGCAACTCGAAAATGCAAAAAAAGCAAAAATTTCCGTCATTTTTGTGGAGGGTACCGACTTTCTCCCGAAAAAGAAAGACGCGAAAAAAGAAAGAAGCGAATTTTTTGATGGTGCATGTTGAATGAGCTTAATCCGTTAATGTTGTCTCTCACAATACAAGGATTGTAACATCTTAGACTATCCTAGTTGACTTAAAGATGAAAGTATTTAGGTAGCTTAGGCGCGGAGGCTAAGTACTTCATACTTTGTGATGCAATGATGAGTGATGAGTGATTTTGTCATGATAAAGTATGTTCCAACGTTGTGTTAAGATTTCATGACAAAGAGTTCATAAGGGAAGTATATCTGGTCATGTATCTGTGATGTGTGTGATAGTGATACTACAGTTAGGCTGCAAAGGCTAAGTGTTTGGAAAAAAGTATTTTGAGAAGAGTCAAATGATGGTGACTCTTAGGCTAGGTAAGCTAAATGATGTAGGGATCAAGCCCCCAAGTCTAGCTCTAAATGGAAAAGGATGAGCATTGGAAATTCCTTGATATGACCATGGTGTGAGTGTGTGAATGTGAATATGAATGCGTGTTTATTACGGCCGCACCTCGATGTGAGGTTGCCTACGTATCCGTTAGGAATCAGGCCGAACGTAGCTCTAGCCGAACCTCGCACAAGTGTGTGTATACCTCAAAAAGGTCTTTTAAGGGTTGTAACGTGGTTAGGCTAAAGGTTTGAAGAAGAAAGGGATAAAGGCTCAACACCCTAGGTAAGCCCCCAAGGTGTGCAACCTTGCTTTTGAATCTTTGTATTATTATGCTTGAGGTTTCTCACTTTTGAACTCTTTTCTTTATATTTTGCTCTCTCTTTTTGCTTTATCATTTTTTTCAAATTCAAATCTCTTTTTTATAAGCGTGGGCAATCCCGATCATGCGGTCTATCACTCACTTGGCATTCATGTTTCTCAGGCACGGTACCGAGCACTCGATAAGAAATGCAATCTGAGACGTGTTCATATCAAAGACATTTTCATATCAAAGACATTGGAACACTTGCCCTTTTGTACACTTTTATCATTTTTGCTTTTTGAATTTTTGAGTTTTATGTAAAATCACTCAAGCTTTCGTTCTTTGAAAATTGCATAAGTTACACACCATCCTATCCCAAGGTTAGGTAGATATGGGTTGAAAAATGACAGGTCTATCGTTAGATGAGGCTCAAAGTGGTTCATCAAAAAAGGATTTATTTTTTAAAGGGTGAAAGGTGATATGATGTGGCTACAAGGGGTGCCTCAAATCATTGGTATATCTTGTGCTCAATTTGGCATGGATTTTTTTTTTTTAATGCGATGCACTGCAATGATCATATGCAAGAAAATAAATGCTCATTTTATTAAAGGGAGAAAAGAAACATACAAAATAAAAAAAAATCTAAGGAAAAAAGGTGCCTATTGCTAGACTTATTGGGGAAGGGAAAAATGAAAAAAAGAAAAAGAAAAAGAGGTCACGAAATATTGTCGTTGAAGCTCGCCTCTTGTCTTGTGCCTTATCATCACTCGGTCTTCTTGCCGACTGGAGGAATAGGAAGCTTGTTGTTGTCGATCAAATATTGGATTGCTTCCTTTAGCTTCCAACAGCTCTCGGTAGTATGACCCCTACCTTGATGTTACTTCCAGCGTACATTTGGGTTCCAACTAGGCAATCTCTTCTCAAGTGGGGGATCTTGAATGGGTCCAACAGGAGTAATGAGTTTCTGTGCATGAAGTCGATCGAAAGCATCATCGTAGCTAATTCCAATAGGGGTGAAATCCTTTCTTAGTTTCTTTCTAACTCCTCGATTATCCATGGCTAAGATTTCATTAAGGTCAAAAGTACCAACACTGTTGCTAGAGTAGGTGTTTTCGGAAGAAGAAGGATAGTCGTTCTTCTTTCCTTTACAGCCACTATTGTTATCGTTACTAATCCTGGCCTTCTTGTTGCGCGGAGGGACATGAAGGAGACTTGATCAATGAGGCCTTGAACGCGATCTTTGAGGATGAAGCGTCCTTCGGTAGTGTGATCATGGCCCCTATGGTGTTGATAATGAGAACGATGTTTGATAACCATTATCCAATCTTTTAGTCCTTCTATTGCACCCATAAGCGTGACAACGGTGTTTCGTAATTCCTGAACATCCTCTTCCAGGCTTGACGAGCTTTCACTAATATTACTTAAGAGAATTTCTTTTTCGCCGGCCATTACTACAACCCTTTTGTTTTATACAAAAGTGATGCTTTATCAAAAGTGTTGTCTTGGTTAAGTGCTCTTCTCTCTTTGACTAAGTACTGTGGAAAGGGAAATTAAGGGATATTCGTTGTTAATTATTTGACTCAACTCTATTCAACATGCAATAGATGGAAGAAGGTAGGAAGAATGAATATTGTGATATGGGGAAAGCATGTAGAGAATGGAAAGATGATGTAGGTGGATAGATATGAAAAAATTAGGAATAGAATGTACCCCCAACTCAAATGACGGAAAAAAAAACCGACTCATGCATGAACCTAAGACATGGTCATGGTGACTAGTGAGTGTATGTGACATGTTAAGGCTCTTGTGTGAGACCATGCGGCTAGACTATGTGACTAGACTCACTTAAGGACTTAACAAAGGTACTGTTTATTAATAAAATAATCGAACTGATTAGCAAACTGTTTAATTAGACTCGTCGTGATGACTCGAGTAAGAATCTGGACTGTCGCCGGAACAACAGAACTGTCACCACAGTTTGAAGCTTGTCGCAAGACGACAAATTTGTCGCCAGGCGACAAATAGTAAACTGCGGCGCCACAGCCCAAACTTCTGCGCCATTGCTGGAACATTAATCTGGGACTGTTTCCAGTAAGTTTACTTTAAGGGGACATGCCTACAGTCGTACTAAATCAGATTAATTACTTCATTAGTCTTTAATTAGTCAAATTAATTAATTAATTGGTTAGACAAAGTACTTTGTAGTCATTAATTGGTTTATTTAGACTTAAACACAAGTCAAACAAACGGTTCGCACATATAGGGTATGCACAAGCAAAGAATGCACAAATAGTCAAGTAGTCACAACATGATGCAATGAGTTTGCAACCTAACCATGGCTCTAGTTCTCTAAAGTTCGGGATATGGGTTAGTCAAAGAGGGTCCATGGTTATGAGTCCGAATACACCGCGCGGAAGCCTTACCTTTAGAAGGGTTGGCGCGAGTGGATGGGACCCCGCAAGTTAAAAACTTGCTTCCACGGTTTGGTGGATTCACAAACTCGGATGTACCCGTCGTTGCCAGGAGCGTTCGATTGGGTAGATGGAGCGTGAACCCCCAGGGGGTTATGTCCATATGTAGAACACATATGGGTTTCAGAAAAGTGAGAAAAACTCAATCAGGAAGTAGAATCGAGCCAACAGTGCTAGAAATGGTCAAAACAAGAAGGCAGAGTTCTAGCTTGGTATTGGAAGAACTTGGCGCCAGACTACAGGAACTGTCGCCGCAAAAGTGCCTCTATCGCCAAGCGAATGAAGCACTTTACAGGCGACAAGCCCTGTTTTCTAGGCACTAGTTCCTACATGCCTCAGCAGGTATCTACGTTCTTAGAATTTTCCAGATTTCGCAGCGTTATTTCAATTCTAGTTGTGAAAGATATTTCTCAAATTTCCTAAGTGTAAAAATCCTATGTTTTTGACTCATTTCGGATGGTCTATCCAATGAGGACCTTTTTTATGCATATGACAATAATGCTAATCAAAATTACGCACATGAAATACTTAGAACTTTTCGAGTCTCATCCACTCACTCTAAATCATTGCCAAAATAAATTTTAGGAATGAAAATAGAAGTCCTCCCCAGTGGAGTCGCCAAAAACTGTAGGGAATATTCCAAGCCATTAACCCAAACTTGAGCCCCACTGTGATCATACACTTAAGTATGGTGGCGTCCAAAGGGAAGGAAGCTAGAGCAAAAGAGTCGCCAACAAGTTTTAGGAACTTGTAAACCGTTCACAAGGTGAAGATTACACCCCTTAACGATCTAGGAGATCGTCAACTCCAAAAGGTCTTGAACCAAATAGGGTTCGGGGATGAAGGTACAAATCCAACCTAAAAGAAATTGAACCTGCCCTAATAATAGGCCTCTACTTTATTCTTCTCGTATTCATGTGCGCTTTCTAACTAACATGCAATCAATAGGTTTACCCTAAACCTGTTTAATCTATGTTGGTTGAACTTAATGCACAAAAAAAAACTATTATTGGCGATCACTTGAATTATAATCATATTAGCCTAAACAAGATTATTAATTATCTTATTAAGCATGATTACAAGTACAAATTCCCTTTAAACATGCATAAAAGGCGTGATCAAGCAACAACAATAAATAAGCATCAAGCAACAAAATAATCATCATAATAACAATCATAATTATGTTAAAGCTAAAGCATAATAATAGCAAGATCCTAGGCATGATACTAACAAGATTAATAACAAACCCTAACATGTCACTAAGCATTAAAGATCAAAGCTTTAGCCCTAACATGATACTAACATGATATTAGAAAAGAGAATAGGAAGCATCGCAGGAATCATAATAAGCATATTTGATATTATAACCTTTTCCCTAAACATGATATTAGGAATCAAAATAGGAACCTAAACATGATTTCTATATCATAATATCAATAAAACAATTAAAGTACTTACTTGGATGCCTCGTATCTCTTTCTAATGACAAAATACACGCGTTAGTAACTTCAAGGAAAATATAAAATCAAACAATTAAATCAGATAATTGAAATAGAGATTAGGGACCAAACCCTCAGAAATTATAACCTTTCACGTCTAGAGCGAAGGCAACTTCGAACTTGGCTAGGTGTTCCTAGATCTTGTGAATGCGGAATTTTGTTTGTGAAAAGCTAGAGAGAGTTTAGAGAGAATAGATGATTGTGAATTGATGATTGTTGATGAATAAAAACGGAGGTTCAGGACCCTATTTATAAGAAAAACAGTCCGGAAATAAGTAGAATTTGATAAGGAATAAAACTCCACTCTGTCGCTGCAAAACCGACTTTGTCGCTTGGCGACAAGCTCTGTCGCGTGGTGACAGGGTCTGGATTCCTACGCGCTTTCAAACACGGAGTCCACTTATCAATCAAAATTGACTTGTAAAGTCCGTATGAAAACTAAAATCATATTTTTCATAAAATAATATTTTATTCCAAATAAAACTCATCAAAACATAATTATTAATTCTAATGCTATTAGGACTTAAAAGAACCTTCTAGAGAATTCTAGAAGACTATAATTAATTCTAATAACTTTAGGTATAATAATTAACATTGGGCCCTTCCCTAGATTATTGGGCCGCATTTAAAGATCAAACCGGGCCCAGTTTAGTATTTTGGCCATAACTTCCTTATTATTCATCGGAATTGGACTTATAATATATCGTTGGAAAGCTCTTTGCAAGCCCCATCCAACTACACTATTATTGGACCCTTGTCGTGGACCAAACTATTCTGGATTGGCTGTTTTCATAAAATAGAGTTGTTTTTTGAAAACAGAAAGAAAGAATTTTATTAAAAACCAACCGCAACACTTGACCTTTCACACTTTCACCTTATTCGATAATCATTCGACGCAAAAGGTATTCATCACTGGGTTTGGTTTTGGGGAGACACATTTGGGTGTCTACAGCCTTCGTCCTCCTCAATGTGCATAGTAATGAGTCATACAAATATTACTCATAGTTGCAAACCAATACTTTAATTCATTGACATACTAGGAACTATCACACAATACCTAACCAAATCAACTTATCAAGCACTATATTCACAAGTAGTTGGGAAAAATTGACGTATGTTTAGGCATCCGTGCAATCAAACTTCAAATCATGATCAACAAATCCACAATGCTCATCATCATATACCAAGAATCAAAACAATATTTTTTCAAATATGGGACACAGGGAAGCATGATTTACAATTTATTGGAACGTATTTTTGGATTTTTTTTATTTTTTTTGTATTTTTTCATATAGGAAAGCAATAAAACTACACTAGAAAGCAAATAAATCTATACTAGAAAGCATTAAATAGAGAAAAGAGAGAGAGTTACCATATGTAAAAGATCATCTCCCCCAAGTCAAATCAAGAAATGTCCTCATTGACTTGGGAGTGTAGCTAGGAGTAGCTACTCCTCATCATCATCCCCATCCATCCTAGAATAGCCACCGCCATGGCTCGAACCAATGCCACCATAACCTGAACCACCTGCAAAATAGTTAGGGTCCACATTCCCCCCAAACCCACCAAAAGGAGCATCGGCCCCATAACCATGGACCGAAGAATAGTCCACATAACTACCATAAGCACCGGGGGTCGAATACCCTCCTTGGGGGTATTGAAACCAATCGGGAACAAGAGCCTCAGGGGGAATAGCCCCTCGGCGGGCATAGTCATCATACATGGGGTATAAACCCCTTCCTAGGTTTCTCTCCACATACCTAGCCTGTCTATCTAGAGAACCTACTCTAGTGTCAAGGTTTTGCACTAAACCCTCTACTCTTCCTTGTCCCCTCTCAATCCTATCAAGTTGGCTCCTAAAAGCCGAGAAGTCATATGGGGCATTAGGATCAATGTTATAGTCAACAAAAGAGGTAGGGATGTCATGTGTGTAGGGTTGGGGTGGTGGTTGGAATTGAGGTTGTGGGTGGGGTGGTGTATGGTGAGCCGCTTGAGCCTCCCCTTGGTCACCTAACTCAAATGTATAGGAAGGCTTACCCTTCTCAAACTTAAAGGCTTGGTCCCTCCTATCCGACTCTCAGTGAATTATCCACCACGTCTCGCCACCAATGGGTTGAATTCAATTAAGGCATCCTAGGTATGCAAAGTCCATAAGGGTAGAGCCTTCTACTTTCCTATGGTCGGTAGGGGTGAAACCTAAATGTTTGACCGCAATGTGGGTGAGCAACCCACCAAAAAAAATAGGTGTCCTAGACCTACCACCCTCGGCCGCATTGGCCGCCCGTTGGAAGTGTTGGGCTATCCTATGCGGGATGTTCAATTTCTCACTTCTAGGGATCACATAGGAGGCCAACAACTATAACTTATCCCTCCTTACATTGGCCGGTTCATGCCTCCCAAAGATGGTGAGGCCAACAAACCGTTGCCAAAATTTTGGTACGGGATGTTGAATCCAAGTTCCCTTGGCATGTTGGAGGTTAATTGAACCCTCCCCCGTGAGAGCTCGATAGACCACGGCAATATGGTCTTGGGATGGTTTGATGGGTCTATCGGATTTTAACTCAAACAATTTACCAAATTCCTTCAAGGTCATTCTCACATCATTGTTAAGTAATCGAAATTGAACATGAGTAATAATAACATTAGATTTAATCACATTAAAGCTAGAAATAAATTCCACGGTCAAATAATCATATGTATCATAATGCATTTGAAAGAAACCACTCATGCCAATACCCTTAAACAATTTTTCCACGGGTTTATCAATTCCTAATCTAGCTAAAGTGAGATGATGAACAAAATGGGTAGAAATTACCTGCCTCATAATGAGGTTGAGCATCCTAGCCTTTTGTTCGGCGGAGGTGACCGCCACCTCGCTCCACCCCGGAATTTGGAGCTCCGAGTCAACCATAGGTGGTTGTTGCTGCCTTGAACTCTCGCCCCTTTGTGTCCTTGATCATTTGAGAGCCATTGAAGATGAATTGACAAACTTTGAAGCTTTCTTTCTCTTAGTTTTCAAAAATTTTGAGAGGAAGTAGTGGAAAATATATGGAGAATGTAGAGGAAGGTGAGAGGATTAAGAATATGTAAAAATATTTGAGTTTTAATGGAAGAATTTGAGGAGATCTTGAAGAGAAGGTGAGTTTGGTGGTTTTGTTTATGGAGTTTAAAGAGAGAAAGAATGTTTGAAGGAGGAGAAATAAGGAAGAAAGTGAAAAGAAAAAGGGGAAAAAGGGGTTTGTAAACCCGGGTAAACGGCGCGCCCGATCGGGCGTAGGTCCGCCCGATCGGGTGAATCTTCAGCAGTATGTTTCTTAGGTTGCGCGCCCGATCGGGTGAGCTTTGCCCGATCGAGCGCGAGAGGGGGTCGAATGTTGCTCGATTCCCTCGCCTGATCAGGCGATGTTCGCCCGGGATTTCTTTTTGTGCACTCGATTTCTCCAATTTCGCGCCCGATCGGGCGAATTTTCACTTGATTTCTCCTTCACTTGCGCGCCCGATCGGGCAGGGGTCGCCCAATCGGGCGATTTTTCAGTCGATTTTTGGCTCACTCTCGCGCCCGATCGGGCGAGAGTAAAGCTCGAACTGAACCTCACTCTCGCGCCTAATCGGGCGTCATCGCCCGATCGGGCCCCTGCCGAACTCGAGACACTCAATCTTCTTTAACTTTTACTCTTTAAGAATCTTTACTTGTTCAAAACCTATGAAAAAACACTTTGAATAGGTAAAATTGCACTCTCCTCACCTCTCAAAAAAAAAAGAAATAAAAGAAAGGAAAAATTAGTCTAGAAAGCAAGAAATACGGGTTGTCTCCCGCAAAGCGCTAGTTTATCTAGGTCCTGCACGACCCTCTTAGCACAATGTAGCTCAAGATGAACCGGAACCGGTTAGGTGAACTAGTTCAACTGCACCGATCATAGCCCCTTCATGGTATAGCTTAAGTCTTTGACCATTAACCTTGAACTCGTTACCATGCTCATCGAACAATTCCATAGAACCAAACTTATTAGTCCTTTTTACAGTAAAGGGACCCGACCACCTTGACTTCCACTTTCCTAGGAAAAGTTTAAGTCTAGAGTTGAACAACAACACCTTGTCACCCTCTTTGAACTCTCTTGGAAGGATCATCTTATCGTGCCATCTCTTGGTCTTCTCCTTGTAGACTCGTGCACTATCATAGGCCATCAACCTAAACTCATCGAGTTGGTTTAGTTGAAGTAACCTCTTTTCTCCCGCTAGCTTAGCATCCAAATTGAGCTCCTTAATAGCCCAATATGCCTTGTATTCTAATTCCACCGAAAGATGACATGCTTTACCGTACACAAGTCTATGGGGGTAGTACCTATTGGGGTCTTAAATGCAGTTTTGTATGCCCAAAGGGTGTCATCCAACTTATCGCTCCAATCTTTCCTTGATTTTGCTACCACCTTCTCTAGTATGACCTTGATTTCCCGGTTGGAAACTTCAACTTGGCCACTAGTTTGGGGATGATAGGCTAGACCTGTCCTATGGTATACACCATACTACTTGAGAAGGGTTTCTAACTTTCGCTCATGAAAGTGAGATCCTCCATCACTGATTATAGCTCTAGGGTACTCCAAATCGTGGAAAAATGGTCTTCTTGAAAAGTCTATGGACCACCTTGGCATCATTGGTAGGAGTGGCAATGGCCTCAACCCACTTGGATACATAGTCGACGGCGACAAGTATATAACGATTCCCATTTGAAGAAGGGAACGGTCCCATGTAATCAACACCCCAAACTCAAAAATTTCTACTTCCAAAATCCTGGTTTGAGGCATCTCATGCCGCTGCGAAATGTTGCCAGTCCTCTGGCAAGAGTCACAAGCCTGCACAAAAGTGTTAGCATCCTTAAACATGGTGGGCCAGTAGAATCCTGACTCATTTATCTTGGCCACCATTTTGGTGGGACCATGATTTCCACCATAAGGTGAAGTGTGGCAGCTAGTAAGAATGTCGTAGACTTCCCATTCGGGAACACACCTGCAAAATAATCCATCTGCACACTCACAAAACAAAAAAGGATCATCCTAAAAATAATGTTTAACATCATAAAGGAATTTCTTTTTCTGTTGGTAGGATACGTCGAGAGGTAGAGTACCACCCACTAAATAATTAGCAAAATTGGCATACCATGGGTGCTGCTCTACAACTGCATACAAGTGATCATCAGGGAAAGAGTCATCTATAGGAAGAGAATCCTTACCCTCATCATACCTGATACGTGACAAGTGATATGCCACAATGTTCTCTGCACCTTTCTTATCTTTTATTTCAACATCAAAGTCCTGAAGCAAGAGAACCCAACGGAGTAGCCTAGGCTTTGATTCTGCCTTGGCTATTAGATACTTCAGAGCTGCATGGTCAGTAAAAACAATAGCTTTATAACCAACTAGATATGATCTAAATTTTTCTAAACCATAAATCACAGCAAGAAACTCCTTCTCCGTAGTGGCATAGTTAACTTGTGCTTCATCCAAAGTTACTTGCATAATAAATAGCATGCAAAACTTTGTTCTTTCTCTGTCCTAGCACGGCACCTAATGCAAAATCACTTGCATCACACATGATTTCGAAAGGAAGAGTCCAATCTGGTGCACATATGATGGGTGGCGATATCAATGCCTGCTTTAACCTGTGAAAAGCCTCAAGACACTCGTCAGTAAAATCAAAAGGGACATCCTTGAGTAAAATCTGGGTCAGTGGTTTAGCAATTTTAGAAAAGTCTTTGATAAAGCGACGATAAAACCCCGCATGACCTAAGAAACTTCTAACCCCCTTAACATTAACAGGAGGAGGCAATTGCTCAATCACGGAAATCTTAGCTTTATCTACATGTATACCCTTATCAGATACAATGTGACCAAGAACTACTCCCTCTGTCACCATAAAGTGACACTTCTCCTAATTTAGAACCAAATTGCATTCTTCCCATCTTTTCAAGATTTTAGCGAGATTTATTAAACACGCATCGAATGAAGACCCATACACACTAAAATCATCCATAAAGACTTCCATAATGGACTCTATGAAATCAGAAAAAATACTCATCATGCAACGTTGAAAAGTAGCAGGTGCATTACATAAACCAAAGGGCATTCTATGATATGCAAAAGTACCATAAGGGAATGTAAATGTAGTCTTTTCTTAATCTTCAGGGTGAATTGGAATTTGGAAAAATCCCGAGTACCCATCCAAGTAACAAAACAACTTATGATTAGCTAACCTCTCAAGCATTTGATCAATAAAAGGGGGAGGGAAGTGGTCCTTTTTAGTGGCGATATTTAATCTACGATAGTCAATGCACATACGCCACCCTGTAACAGTTCTAGTGGGAATCAATTCATTTTTATCATTTTTAATTACAGTCATCCCACCCTTCTTAGGAACTACCTGAAAAGGACTTACCCACTTTGAGTCAGAAATAGGATAGATAATATCTGCATCAAGTAATTTCATAACCTCTTTTTTTTACTACTTCCTGCATATTAGGATTCAACCTTCTCTATGGTTGAATACAGGGCTTATAGTTGTCCTCTAGATGTATCTTGTGCATACAAAAATCAGGGCTAATACCCTTGAGATCATCAATACTGTACCTAATTGCTCTTTTGTGGGTTCGAAGAACCTCTAGAAGTTGGGAAGTTTATGGGTCATCAAGTGCAGTACTGATGATCATAGGGTATAGTTCCTGCTCATCAAGAAAAACATATTTTAAATGAGAAGGGAGAGGTTTTAGTTCAGGTTTCTTAACCTCTGCAGGTTTTGATTCCTGAACTAATTTCACTACCTTCATGGTCTCTTTGGGGTCTAACTCTTCTAGGGAAAGAGCTTTTTCAATGACATCCACCTCATTACTCCAGATGCTTGCATTACCTGCAGATAAATCTCCATAAAGAACTTCCTCCAAGGGATCCCTTGCAAGAACCTATGGTAAGCTTTCTTCACAAATATCATCCACTATATCAATGACATCTATTAGACAATAATTTTCTTCTAGCATAGGTCCTTTTAAAACCTTCCCTAAATTAAAAGTGATATTATCGTCTCCTACAAAAAGGGTTAGTTTTCCATTTTTAACGTCAATTATGGCTCCTGCGGTATGGAGAAAAGGCCTACCTAATATAATGGGAATTTGTGTATCCTCAACCATGTCTAACACAACAAAATCAACAGGAATAAAAAATTTACCAACTCTAACAGGAACATCCTCTAAAATACCTAAAGGGTATTTAACAGAACGGTCTTCCATCTGTAAAGTAATACTAGTAACTTTTAGATCACCCATATTAAGCTTAGTACACACAAACGATGGCATAACACTGACACTAGCACCCAAATCACATAATGCTTTATCAATGAAGACATTACCAGTATGACAAGGGATAGAAAAACTACCAGGATCCTTTAATTTAGGAGGGGATTTATTTTGCAATAAAGCACTACATTCCTCTGTAAAAGCTACAGTTTCTACCTCATCAAAGGCCCTTTTCCTAGTCAAGACATCTTTCATAAATTTAGCATATGCAAGAACCTGAGTGATTAAATCAGTGAAAGGAACTGTTACCTGCAAGTTTTTCACAACCTCCAAAAACTTACCGAATTGTTTATCAAACTTACTCTTCAAATGTCTATTAGGGAATGGTAGTTTGATAACTGGGCTCTGCACATCTCCTCCCTTATCCTGAGATTTACCGTGCAAAGAAACATTAGAAGAGTTAGTATCTTTTTGTAGCCCTGCAGGGTTAATAAGATTAGCATTTGGTACAAAGGAATCATGATCAGAAACAGGTCCATCTTCCTTAGGCATAGGAGGCCCATCATAATGTGAACCACTGCTTAGAGTGATTGCATTGGCATGATCTGTGGGATGAATTGGTTGCGATGGTAGAGCTCCCTGGTGACGGGTTTGTAGGGTAGATGAAATTTACGCAATTTGATTATCCATGATTTTATTGTGGGCTATAATTGAATCAATTTGTGCATCCCTACTCTCCATGTGCTTTTGCATGCTTGAAAGCATTGCTCTAACTTCTGTCATAGCAGGGTCAGAAGATGAGGAGGATTGTGATTGGTTTTTCTGGCCAGAATTAAGATGGTAATATTTTTGTTGTGGTGGGGGTTGCTGTTGTGTTTGTTGTGGAGGTGGAGGGTTTTGCACATTGGTACTCTGGTAGGAAAGATATGGGTGGTTTCGGAGGCCAGGATTATAAGAGTTGGAGTATGGGTTATTTTGCTTATAGGTTTGAAAGGCATTAACTTGCTCTATGGAACTCCTACAATCTTGCTCCCAATACCCTACAATTCCACAATTTTCAAAAAAAGCTTCATTGTTAGCAACATTAGAAACATTAGCTACAAAGTTAGGAACAACAGTAAGATTATCTAGTTTACGACAAATAGATGTTAACTAAGCTTGCAAAAAGGATACGGAATCGACATTATGTTTTCCTTTGTTAGCAAACCCTCTCGGATTCCCGTACTGGGAATTGTGTATTGCCATATCTTCGATAACCTGACCTGCATCTTCCACATTAAGATTCATGAATCTCCCACTAGCTGCAGAATCTATAATTGATCTAGATGAATTTCCAAGTCCATTGTAAAAGGTTTGGATCAACTGCCATTGTGCCAGATTATGGTGGGGGCATTCTCTCTGTAGATCCTTGAACCTTTCCCAAGCCTCATATAGATTTTCATCTGGCTCTTGGGAAAAGTTTTGAATAGCACTCCTTAGTAAAGTTGTTCTCTCTACAGGGTAATATTTATTATAAAAATTCAAGGCGAGAGTTTCCCAGTCAGTAATACCAAGTGCAGTTCTATTCAAACCATTAAACCATAATTTAGCTTTTCCACATAATGAAAAGGGAAAAAGAATCTCCCTGATTTGGTCTTGCGTGACCCCAGCTTGTCTAATGGTGTTGCAATACTGGCAGAAATCTGCAATGTGAAGATTAGGATCTTCACCCTTAGCTCCACTAAATTTCTTCCTCTCTATCATCGTGATCAATTGGGGTTTGATTTCAAATTGCACTCCATGGGCCGGAGTAGGAGTAAGGTGTGGAAAATCTATCAAGGATGGCTGCGAATAATCGCTGAGCTTCTTAGGTGCTGTCATCGCTGATTCTGAATCTGAAGGGATTTCTGAATCACTAGAATCAATTGAAGGGTCTCTTCGATTATTGGTTGTCCTTGGAGCCCGCCAGGATTTGTCTGTAAAGATTCTTTTGTCTATGGAAAGAGCATTCGATCTCAAGATCGTGGAATATAACCTGATCTGGAACACCTGGGCATAAACAAAGAACTAAAAGACAAATATGAGAATTGCCTCAAAGAACTAACGTTCTCTGAGACAAAAGGGGATAATCTAGACTACAAAAATAATCAGAAAATAAAAATAAAACTGTCTCCCCGGCAACGGCGCAGAATTGCCAATGCTTGCTCAATCGGGCCCGGCCTAAATTGGAACCTTGGACTTCGATTGGGCTATTTCTTAACCCATCTTCGGATTTCCACTTAGGGGCTTTAACCATTCGGCCCAATGCTCGTATTTCACATGTCGAGCTCCTCCAATGTCCGTAGTTGCTCCATAAAATCCCGGTAAAATGCTCCAAAAGCGTACTTCCCTACAAAACTCAAAAAAAACTACGAAAACACTAGAAAACACCAATTAGTAATAAAATTGGCTCTAATGAGCCAAAAACACTACTAACGTGACCATGGGACGGGGGTAAAATACCATATAAAATAGACATATCAATGATCGATCCAATTAGCAAAGCATATGGGATCTCATTCATGCTTTCTCGCTCATCAGGTGACATGGGTAAGTGACCTCTCTTGGCCTCTTCCATCCTGAATCGTGCCAATACCTTATCAATATAAGTACTCTGGCTCAATCCAATCATCCTTTTAGATCTATCCCTATAGATCTGGATTCCCAATATGTACTGAGCCTCTACCAAGTCTTTCATTGAAAAACATTTTCCAAGCCAGACCTTTACAGACTCTAACATTGGAATGATGTTTCCAGTGAGCAATATGTCATCGACATATAAGACTAGGAATGCGATGTCACTCCCACTGACCTTCTTGTAAACACAAGATTCTTCTGGATTCTTGATAAAACTAAACTTACTGATGGCTTCTCGAATCGCAGATTCCAACTTCTGCTAGCTTGCTTTAGCCTATAGATGGACTTTTTAAGATTACACACTTTCCCAGCATTGTTTTGGTCGACAAAACCTTCAGGTTGTGTCATATACACAGTTTCTTCCAAAATTCCATTGAGGAAGGCAGTTTTGACGTCCATCTACCATATTTCATAGTTGTAATATGCAGCAATCGCTAGGAGGATCTGAACGGATTTAAGCATTGCGACCGGAGAAAAGGTTTCATCGTAATCAATACCATAAATTTACCTGTAACCTTTTGCTACCAATCTAGCTTTGTAAATGAATACATTTCCATCTTTGTCAGTTTTCAATTTGAAAATCCACTTACATTCGATAGGTGTGTAACCCTCGGGTAAGTCAACCAAGTCCTAGACTTTATTTTGAAACATGGAATCCATTTCAGATCTCATGGCCTCTTGCCATTAAGCAGAGTCAGTGCTTTCCATCGCTTGCTTGTCGGTTGCCGGTTCGTCTCCATCCATTACCAGGATGTCCTGATTCTCGGTTAAAATAATACCAAGGTACCTATCAAGTTAAGACCTCGGCCTCTGCCTACGCAGGGTAACGGACTAAGTATTTGCATTGTCGGTTTGAGTTTGCACATTTTGACCAGCGTCAACAGATGTTGTTTGAATACTTTGACTGTCAATCTGATTTTATTGCTCGTCCTCTCGAACTTCATCGAGTTCGATTTTCCTCCCACTTGTCATTTTTGAAAGGTGTTCCTTCTCCAAAAAGACATCATCGCGAGCAACAAACACTTTGTTCTCGGATTTATTGTAGAAGTAATACTCTTTGGTTTCTTTTGGGTAGCCCACAAAGAAAACCTTGTCAGATATGGGGTGAAGTTTGTCAGAAATTAATATCTTGACATATGCTTCGCATCCCCATATCTTTAGAAGAAAACCTAGGAGGTTTCTTCGTCCATAGCTCGTATGGAGTCTTTTTACAGCTTTTAATGGAGCACGGTTCAGTGTTAGTGCCGCAGTTAGAAGTGTGTGTCCCCAGAAAGAGATAGGGAGATCACTAAGACCCATTGTTGATCGTACCATGTCCAACAAGGTTCGATTTCTCCTTTCGAATACTCCTTTCCATTGTGGAGTTCCTGGAGGTGTCAATTTTGAAAGTATACCCTTTTCTTTCAGATGGTCATCGAATTCTTGGCTCAAGTATTCTCCACCTCGATCCAATCAAAGGGCTTTGATTTTCTTGCCAAACTGATTTTCAACTTCACTCTTTTGAAATTTTCAAACGATTCAGATTTATGCAACATAAGGTAGACATAACCATATCTACTATAGTCGTCTGTGAAGGTGATAAAATATCGATGGTCGTTTCTTGTAGTGGAGCTCATTGGTCCACATACATCGGTGTGTATTAGGCCCAACAAGTCAACTGCCCTTTCTCCCAATTTGGAGAATGGCTACTTAATCATCTTGCCTAATAAACATCCTTCGCAATTCTCAAACTATTGTAAATCGAATGAGTCAAGAACACCTTCCTGAATAAGTTTCTTGATGCTTTTGATGTTAATGTGGCCAAGACGACAATGCCACAAGTACGTTTGATTTGAATCAATGGTCTTAGCTTTCTTGGCGGTATTAGTAACATTATAAACTTGTTTGTCTAATGAAAGCACATAAAGACCATTTTCAGAATGTGCAATACCATATAAAACATTATCGAGATAAAACAAACATTCATTGTCCTTTACTCGAAACTCAAAACCTTTGGCGTCCAACGCTAAATTGAAATAATGTTTTTGGTAATGTTCGGAACATAATAACAGTTTTCAAGTTCCAAAACTAGCCCCGAGGGCAAAGACAAACTGAGAGTTCCTACGGATACGGCTATAATTCTGGCTCCATTGCCGACCCGGAGTTCAACCTCTCCCTTCGCTAGCTTCCTAGTGTTCTTTAGTCCCTGAGAATTGGAACAAAGGTATGAGCCACATCCGGTATCTAATACCCATGATGTTTAGCTAGTGAAGTTTAAGTCTATAACGAATATACCTGATCCAAAAGCAACAGTTCCGTTCTTCTTATCTTCCTTAAATTTGAGGCAATCTCTCTTCCAATGTCCCTTCTTCTTGCAATAGAAGCATTCAAAATCAGATTTAGAAGATGCTACCTTCTTCTCCTTGTTATCCTTGGTAGCTTTTGACTTATGCGGAAAGGTCTTCTTCTTACCCTTCCCCTTAAAGCCTTTCTTCTTCTTGCTTGAGTGTTTGAACGGCTTTCCCTTTTTTATCATGATCATATCATGCTTCCCCTTATCCTTGAGCGTTTGCTCAGCTTGCTTCAACATACCATGAAGCTCGGTGAGGGTTTTCTCCATGTTGTGCATGTTATAGTTTATCTTGAACTGATTATAGCCTTTGTGCAGCGAGTGGAGAATGATGTCAATTGCCATCTCGATTGAATACCCTACATCAAGCCTTCCCATGTTCTCAAATAATCCTATCATTTTGAGTACATGTGGGCTGACTGACTCTCCTTTCTTGATCTTGCTCTCAAGCATTTGTCTCCGAGTTTCAAACCTCTCAGTTCGGGCTTGCTCTTGGAACATGTTCTGCAGCTCAGAAATCATCTCAAAAGTTGTCTCCTTCTCAAAGAAAGTCTTTTGAAGGTCGGGAGACATTGTGGCCAACATGATGCATTTGACATCCCGATTGGCAATTTGCCATCGGTTTAGGGCAGTATGAGTCACCTCCTCATTGGGAGTCTCGGGCATTTCCTCATCAAGGACATATTCCTTTTGCTCTTGCATGAGAACTATATGGAAGTTCCTTTGCCAATCAAGAAAATTTGGCCTACTCAACTTCTCCTTGTCGAGAATTGAGCGCAACAAGAATTGGTTGTTTGAGTTATTTGCAGACATTGTTCTACAATTGAAAGAATTTGAAATGAAAAACCATTCATAATACTTAAATAAGATTAAAATCATGCATATTAATCAAACTTCTTTAAACATCTTATTCACATATTAAATTGTCCCCATTTGGTGAGAATAAGTCGATTCCAAGATCCAAAGAAACAATGAGTAGTTAAGCATGCTTTGGCTTGTCTTAACACTCAATATTAAGGTAAGCAACTCTTTGATAATGGCTCCAAGCCACTCTTGGTTAGATAAATCGTCGCATCTAATGCTCTCTCAACAATTTATCCACTTTCCTACGACATGTTAGGACTCCATCACTCATATCGTTGAGTTTAACTAAAACTAACTTGCATACCCGGTATGCCTTATGTATCCTAGGGAGAAATAGTGATGCCTTGCTTTGGCGTAGCCCATCACTACTCTCAATAGGTCGGTAAGTGTTGTTTTGGAATGGAAAATTTTACTCAATATTTTAGGGACCTAGGGTTTCTATATTGGTTGATTTAAGTGAACTTAATTAATCATCGCAACATTCGAAATCCTAAACATGCATCTAACATATATATCATATATATAATCATAAATATATATCGAAAACATAAATAAATGATGCATTTGGCAACTAGCATGACCCCTTGAGTCTTCAAGTCTTCAAGGGTCGTCTTTTGCAACTTCATGGCTTCGTCTTCCAAGAACCTCCGTCTTCAAGACATAACAAAAATAATACAAATACTAGTATCTATGATTAGGACTAATCTAAATATTAAGGTACAAAAATACTCAACGGCTCGCAAACCGTATTTAGATTTACAAAAATACAAAACGGAACGCAGTCCGTATTTTCTATCCTAATCGAGCCCCACTAGTTGCCATTTTTATAAAACTTGCGGGAGAATATACATTCCATTCATCCATTCACTATTTGTGAATGGCCCATGCATTTTACAACGATAAACAAGTAACAATGCACAAACACGCGTAAACTAGTAACTAATTTAGGTAGTTAATCTGATTAACGCACCTAATTAAAACTAGTCAAAGTTGTTTAACCGATTATGTAATTTAGCGCAATTAAAATTGAAGCTCCCACTAAATTCCGCATCCATCTTAATCAATCGAATTAATTAAGCCGGTAAACCCAAAATTTTGCCAAAATTAATTTTGCAAATGCCGCTCAAAAAACCGAGGCCTAGCCTCCAAAATTTAATTAAAATAATTAAAACAAACATAATTAAATGAATTAGAATAATTAAAACGATAAAAAATTGCAAACACGTAGCCAACCGCACGCAAGTGGCTCGCGCACTTAGACTAGCTAGGCGCACGCCACTGCTAGCCAAGGTTGCCTAGTAGCCCCGGGCAATGCGGCTTGGTGCGTGCGCCCGCACCACCCCAACGCAGCACTGCTAGGTGCCAAGCCTAGCAGTGTTTGCTGCGGGTTGCGGTGCAAGGCAGCACGCACAAGGCTGCTTGCCCTTTTCACAACGCACCAAAACGCGCACACACATTCACTACCCGCACCAAGGTAGCACCACACACGCCCAACCACGCCCCGCACAGCCATATGCGCACAGCAGCGCGCCTTGCTAGCGGCTGCTGCTGTGCTAAGCTGCGGCTTGCTGGCTGGCCATGGCACGCCATGCTACTGGTCAGTAGGCAGCAGCCACACATGGCAGCGCACTCCTGACAGCCACCTCTTGGCAGCCACATGCGGGCTGCTGTGCAGCCGGCTAGCCAAGGGTGGTTTCACCTCAATTTTCGTGCCAAAGCCTCGGGATTTTAAAACCGAATTTTGCATGACTTTAATTAATTAATTCCAAATTGATTTTATAATGAATTTAATGAGCAAAATGAAAAATTATAACAAGTCCAACTTAAATAAAATTCATCAAAATGCACAAAACCAAAATTAATCCCAAGAACTATTCTTTAATAAAATTGGTTCAATTTGATGCAACAAAATACATAAGGGCAATACTCACTATTAATTTAATTAATTTAAATTAATCATGAGATTTGACAAAATTAAAGGGGGGTTGGAATTATGAACATAAAAATTCAAATAAAGATTCCAACTTTAACTTGTGAATCCTTGAAAATTATATCTTCCAATATGAAGAATGAAATTTCTATCACAAGATTCAAACTTTATGATTCCAATCAACTTAATACATGATTAAATCAAAAGTTCAATAAAAAATTCATGGAATTTAGAAACTCAAAGTTCCAACCACTTAGAACAATTAAAGATTGGATCTTTAGTACTTAGAAGCCTCAAAGAATAAACTTTTCAAACTTAATGCAATGGATTTGCAATTATGTGAAAGTTTAACCAATCTTTCAAGCACTAATTACTACAAAGTAACCATGCTTAAAGAGGTCAAAAAACGCAGAAACATTAACGAAAGAACCATATGCATAATCACCATAAATATGCCATTAAGATTCAAGGTTAAAAGATTTAAAAAATTTCGTCAAAAACGAAAACCCTCGAAAAAAGGCATTTCTGGTCAAATTTTGGCTTTTTCACAGTCCAAAAAGGGATGAAACATTTCCAAAATGCTATTTCCACCCGAAATTCACTATTTTTGGGCGAAAATCTGGGTTCGGGGCCAAAAATCAGCTTTAAAACGGGTTTAAAATTAATAAAACTGAGCTACGTACTAATCTAATTAGTAACATAAACCAGAAAAATCAATCATAAAAAACACCTTGAAAATTATTTGTTATAATAATAAATGAGCAAGGCTTCGATACCGCTATTGAGTCCGACTCACTACGGAAATAAAACCTGAGCCCAAGAACAAACTCACAATTAATATAACTAAATGCATTAATAACAAGAATAGAGAAAAGACAAAATTACCCTTGTAGCGTGCTTTGCTCAACCGGATGGAGCTCTTACTTGAGAAAAGTCGAGCCTCACAAATGGCAAGGACCTCCAACGAAGTCCACCCACAACTCGACCCGACCAGTCTACTACTTGGAGGTTAGCCAAGGCCGACCAAAACGACTACCCGAGTAATTAATGAGCTTATAGGTTTTCTCTCAAGTGGAGATACCTCATTGAGCTCTTACTCAAGTGAGTTTTCCCATTTTCCAAGTGGGATATTTATAGGGAAACTCAAGTGAGAAATCCACTCTCCCATCAATGTGAGAGAGTTGGTAAAATCAATTTTCTCCTTTTATTTTTAAATCAAAAACAAAAGAAAATCACCAACAACTAATTAATCAACAAGTGGCATACTAAGAGGAGGGGTTAGGTAAGGACCGCAAGGGAAAGGGGGGGACCAAAACTTGATCCCCAAGGCTTCCCCATAAACCGACCATACACTCCCTCATACCCCAATAGGCTGCTGCCACGTGGCAGGCCAAGCCAAGGCACCCAAGCAGCCCAGCTGGCGCTTGGTGTGCGGCCGGCCTGCTGCTATGCGTGGATGGGCGCAACACCATGCGCGCTACGCTGTTTCTGAGAGCGGCTGGCCATAGCGCCATGCGTGCGGGCCTGCTGCTAGCATGTTGCGGCATGTGCTGCTGGCTGGCGCACCATGCACGCATTGTTGCTAGCTTGTTGCAACTGCCACGCACATGCTAGCATGGCTTGCTAGCCATGTGCTGGCAGCCTTGCTAACCATGGTGCGCTAGCACGCACCAGCCAGCCTTGGCTCGACTTGGTGCGCATGCTAGCCACCTTGGCTATACCAGATGCCCCTAGCATTCGGTTTGCTCAGGGCATTCCAATGCTAGGGGTATTTAGGTAAATTGTTGATTAATTAGTGATTTCATTGACTCGTCTTTAATTAATTCGACTCGACTTGCGACGCTTGGTTTCGACGCTCCTAGCTCGATTTTCGATGTCTAAATATTTATTACTCGAGCGACTCATTAATTTCTTCCGAATTAATTCGTCGTGTCGAATCGTTAGTTGCTTGGGTGTGACCCGAAGGGTTCAGTCAAGATTAAGCTGTAATATCAATTATGCATTAATATTACTGATCGGAAGCGGCCTCCACCTAGGCATTCCGATCACTTGAACTTACTTAGCTTTTCAATAGCTCCGAACCCTCTATCGGAATAATACACTTGTTCGAAGGACATCATTCCTATCAATATGAGCTCAGATTTTGGCAAAAAAATAACTTAAATGCCTTATTTTGCTTATTAAGTAATGTCTCGATTTACGTGTTCACGTTTTAATACTTATAACGAAGCATTTATGTTATTTTTTTGTGAAATTTGAGTTCAATTTGGACCCTTAAGAACCAAAATAGCCCCTAAAACCTTTAACGAAACATTTTTCAACGCGCAAATCGACTAAAAAAATTTTAATAAATTGAGAGTGGGCCCCACTAATAGAATTTTTGACGGCGGGATAACGGCAAGGTTATCGTATGGAAATAAAATGTATATTGGGGTTACAGTGTAGAAAGTGATTTATGTTGGGGCACAACGTAGAAAAGCAAAATTAATAGGGTTACTATATAGAAAAACCCCCTTTTTTTTACCATGATTAAAGATATAGTAGGTAGATTTTTTTTTCTCCCGGTTTACCCTTTGGGATAATCCAAATTTGTGGTTCAGATTAGGTTTCAATTTCCTCCCAAATAATCACAAATTCTTAGCTAAGCTAGTTGCACCACTACATCTATTATGAACATATAGTAATCCATAAATGAACATACGTTTTTTTATCCTCTTTATATCTTAACTCTCTCTCTTCTTCTTTCTTACCTCTATTAATTTTCTCTCTCCTCTGTTTTCTACTCAATCTGAATTTTCCTCTCTCCTCTTTTTTCCCCCCTTTTTTTTTAAAGTTAATTTTCTTTTTTACCTCACTTTCTTTCAATCTTCATACTTCTTTTTCATTTTAATTTGGATATTCTCCCATTCATCATCACCATTGTAGCATTCTCCGTCATCATCATCATCTTCGTCACTATCGTGAAATTTGAGGTAATTTTGAGTTTTTTTTTTATTATTATAAATATATGAATATTGTGAAATTGTATATTTTTATCAATTTTGCATTTGTGATTCCTAATCTATTATATTATAGATCGATAATTATTGTCTCTATGATGAACTAAGATTAGATTTAAGGTGGATATTCAAAATTTTAGAGTTAAAATAATTACACTCGAATTTGTGTTCTGTAAATAAAAAAAATTATGAACATATAGTACTTAAAAATTGAACATTTTGTACAAAATGAACATTTAGTACACTAAAAATAAACATTAGTATACAAAAAATGAACATAATTTGACGAAATATTTTATCTTTATTTTTTTGTTAATTATTCTATACAATGATTTTAAACCCATATGAATATATGAAAATCATGTTCATTTTTAATGTACTAAATATTCATAATTTTTTAAAACTAGTTCATTTGTTTACTTGTTTATTTTTTTGTATTAAATGTTCATTTTATATAATGTATGCATATATTTTTATGAAATGATCATTGTATTAGGTATGATTCAGCTATTCTATGATTGTATGATAAATGTTCATTTTTACTATACTAAATATTCATATTTTTTTTACATGTTCATTTTTTATTACTAAATATTCGTTTTTTAACATGTTCATTTTTTTTATTACTAAATGATCACATATTTTTAAGTGTTCATTTTTTTTTATTATTATTTTTTTTATACTAAATGTTCATTTTTAAGGCCATAGCCCATTAATTTTATGATTATATAATAATCATGTTCACTTTTAATATACTAAATAATCATTTTTTTTAACATGTCCACTTTTTAATACTAAATGTTCGTTTTTATTTTACATGTTCATTTTTTTTTCATGTTCATATTTTTTTTTACTAAATGTTCATATTATATGGCGTGTTGCAGCTAAAACTTATTGCCAAATAATAATACAACGTAATAATTTTTTTTTTTTGGGTGCAATACGTAATCTATATATATATATAAAGGGGAGTGCCATGTAGGATAATAAATTTTAGTGGTAGCCAATTAAATACGAGATTATTAATTTCTTTAGAATTAAATAATCTAAATGACACGTAAGCAAAATTAGCGAATGAGATTTCCCAGTTTAAACTAATTAAATATAAAATATTATATTTTGATATCAGGTTCTTTATTTAAATATATAACAAATCGTATAACTAATATATAAAGCTTAACTTTTAGCCATATCACGTGGCAGCGATATTTGGCATTCCAACTTTTCGCCAAGTGTCGCGCGCACGTTGGATAGATTTGAATAGAATTCATAAGATAAAAAGTTAGTTTAAATTCCTATTGGATAATATTTTAGGATAAAATTGTTGGTGTAGAGTTTTATTTTCAATAAAAATTCCAATATTTCAGATGTACAAATTAAATTACAATTTTATTCAAAAAATATTATTAGATTATAATTCTTAAAAATTATCATATAATTTTTTTTTATATCATAATATTTTGTAATAAAAGTAGTTCAAAGAGTAAAACATACATTTATAATATATACTAATCGGTTAAAATAATGTACTTCACAATCTAATAGAATTTTATTACTATGTAGACCTGTCAATTAGGGTTGGATCATGAGTCATCTCGAATTGAGTCAAGAAATATTCAACCCATACCTAAAGTTTTGGGTTTGGTTAATCCAACAGGCTTTGAACATTTATTTTATTTTATTTATTTTTACTAATTTTTTTTTATTTTTTTAATGTATTACATCAAACATTTCAACCGACATTATTATTAGTCATTACATGACTACAAGATAGTAAATCGTCACAAAAGCACGTCGATTCCTAACTTGTTTTTTTTTTTTTTTTTGAAGAAATTCCTAACTAATTTGTATCAATGATATATTTTAAAATTTGATATATAGATTAAAAATTTATCTTAAAATTCAATAAACAACCCTGGCATCGCACGGGGCACAAAACTATATATATGTATATATGTATATATGTATATATGTATATGTATGTATATATGTATATATATATGTATATATATATATAATTATTTAAAAAGGAAAAATTCAAACAAAGTGTGTATCGCACGGACTTCATCTAGTAATTATTAATAATGAGGTTGTAGTACATACTTGTAATTACAAGTTTACAACGTAGTAATTAGGAAATTCTTCAAAAAAAAACGTAGTAATTAGGAAAAAAAAAATAAAACAACATAGGTCTGTCCTCCTCGACTTCTGATATCTCTATCCTCCATTGCAGCGGCTTTTGAAGTAAGTAAGATTTTGTTTTTTGAATCATTGATTTTCAATTTCACAATGTAGGGTTTATCGTTATTGACTATTGGTTATAGTTAAAGATTATAACCACTGATTTTGTTGCTAGATAAGAAACTAATTTGATTTTTCGAGCCTAATTTGATATTTAAGTCAATTTTGCCTTTAATGTTAGGATGGAACTATGAAATTGGACTTTTTCTCCTAAAACTGTGGGTTTTTTTGGAGCATAATTTGATAATTGAATCAAATTTGTTGCTAATGTTTTGCATAACCCTTTAATGTTTTAGACAGAACCATGAAATTGGACCCTTTTTCCTAAATCATGTGTTTTTTTCGAGCTAATTTGATAGTTGAATCAAATTTGGTTGCTATGTAGAACCCTTTAATGTTGAGACAGAACTATGAAATTGGACTATTTTTTCCTAAAATCATGTTGCTTTTCAAGCCTAATTTGATTGTTGATTAAATTTGGTTGCTATACAGAACCCTGTAATGTTTAGACGAAACTATGTAAGTGGACCCATAGCCGTTTCTAATATTTTGGTGGCCCGGGGCAAAATGATAATACTTTTGTTGAATAAATCATTTGTTTCTATAATTATAAATATTTATGTAATTTGTTAATTCATAAACAATTTTATGTATTTGTTAATTACTTCATCGTTATTTTAATTGCATTATTTACAGTACTATTCTTCGTACTCCTCTTTTAAATTTCTTTTGTGATTTATCCGGTAAAATATCATATTTTAAAATATTTTATTTTAAATAGTTATCTATATAATATACTAAAACATGGCACACTAGCTCCAAAGCTGACATGTGTCCCTGATTTAGTTTTTTTTTTTTTTTAATGTGTTTATTGTTAGAATGTATATAATTGTCAAAGATTCCATTGATTGCATATTATAAAACAATTTTCATAATCTATAATTTCTAATATATTTTACACATGAATATTGAATATTTTAGTTAAGATTATAATACAGTTTAGTAAAGATATAATTAACTATATATTAAAGGTAGATTATCACTCAAATACACTAATTTTATAAATTATTTTATTTATAAAATATACTAAGTAATATACTACCTCCACTTTAACCTTATGAATTGTAAATGGATAGAACTCGGGAAAGCGATGGTGGTATTAAGTAGCAAATAAATTTTGTAAAAGATGTTGAATAATATTTTTATACTTTAATTATAGTAAATAATTTTTTATCCTACATACACAATCTTAAGAAGTAAATTTTTTGTTTATATTCTTGTATGGAACTCAATATAATATATACGTATTGAACATATAGATCACTCATTTATCACTCAAGTATACTATTCCTTAAAATATACTATATATATTTTATAATATTTAATATTCTATCTTTTTCACATAATGTAATATATTATTAAGTAGAATATTATTAAAAGATATGGAGTGATGCATATAATTTATAGAAAAGATATTTTTATCCTATATTTTACCACTCTAAATATAAATCTATGTATTAAAAATCTCTTACAGTTTGGTAAAAGATTAACAAGTGATATTTTTTCCTACAATGATAGTTAATAATAGATTATGAATAGCTACAAATTATAAGCATTCTTGAACATTTTATGAAGCTAGAAAATTTTATAACTTATATTAGTACTAAGTGTGCAGAAGCATGATTTTATTTATCTATCATATTTAAATTTGCATAATAGACATATATAAAAGCATATAAAAAAAATAATAATATGAGGCATGTAGACGTATATGTACTACCCTATAAGAAAAACTATAATTTTCATTTTTAATATAGATTTTGGTACTAACTTTATATGTGTGTAGCCAACCATCATAAGGTTACTCAGTTAGTGTTATAGGGGTTACCCAGTTAGTGTTATAGTTGTTACTTTGTCAATGTTGTACTTTGTTATTTAAAGATTAATAAATAAGTATAATAAGACTCTGTTCACTTCACCTTAAACATATAATATTTGGTAAAAATAATTTCAATTTAGAGTAAATAAGTTCAATTTGGTATATTTAATTTTAGTTCAGTAAAAAACAATTACCTCAAAGAAGAAATATAATAGAGAAATAATAATAAAAAAATTATCAACAAAAATAATTTCAATTCAGTAAAATTAATTTTAGTTTAGTAAAAATAATTTAAGATTAACAAAAATAATTTTAGTTCACCAAATATAAGGTGAAGTGAACAGGGCTTAGAAGTTACTATATCAATACGATAAGGGTTAGTTTGTTAGTGTCATAGGGGTTAATTACTCCGTTTTTTTACAAGCGGTCACACTGTGTGACCAGCCGCACAGAAAATATGTTGTAGATTTTGTATATGTAGTCACGGATGATATGCATTTTTTTTCTTCTCTCTTATATGCTTGTGTATTTTAATTTTTTATTTACTATTATATATATGCAATAAAAATATTAAATGATTACATATAATTAAAAAAAAAAGACATATAATCAAACAATTAACAAGCCTAAACATCATTCCGAGGTTAAAATTTTAGAAAAAAAAAAATTATACTTCGTACTAAGCTTTAAGTTAGAGGCTTTGTAGATTTTTTGTTGTAGTAGGTCCAATAGGTGTGTGGTGATGATCAGATGAATTTATCATGTAATTAGGTTAAGGTAGTAAGGGCCTGTTTTGATACGATTATTTTCAATCCAGTTCAGTTTAGTTCAGCTCTAATAAGTTCAGTTCAGTTCAGTTCAGTTCAGCTCTAATAAGTTCAGTTTAGTTCAGTTTAGTTTAGTTCAGTTCAGTTCAGTTTAGCTCTAATAAGTTCAGTTCAGTTCAGTTCAGTTCAGCTCTAATAACTTTAGTTTAGTTCAGTTCAGTTCAGCTCCTAATTTCCTTCTCTTATAAAATATTCATTTCAGTTCAGTTCAGTTCAACTCTAACAAGTTCAGTTTAGTTCAGTTCAGCTCTAATAAGTTCAGTTCAGTTCAGCTCTAAAAAGTTCAGTTTAGTTCAGCTCTAATAAGTTCAGTTCAATTTAGTTCAGTTTAGCTTAGTTAGTCAATGAGAACAAGCCCTAAGTGATGGAATCAAAAATCCTATTTTTAAAAGTTTCATGTTAAACTTTAAATTTTAAGTGTTTTTAGAGGCCATAGAGGAGAAAAAAAAATACGAAATTATTTGTGATATACGAAGTGCAATGTCTAATGATCATATTGTTATTATAATGGTAAACTTTTCCAAAAATATACTTCGTATTAAGTTAGAGATAGTCAATTAAAAGGCAACTTTTTATATATGGCTGGCCACATCGTGTGGCAGGGGTTACTCGACTTACTTGGTCAGGGGTTACTTGAGGGTTTGGTCAGAAGTTACTTGAGGGGTTCGGTCAGGGGTTAGTTAAATATTCGGTCATGGGTTACTTAAGAGGTTACTTAATCAGGGGTTACTCGAGGGGTTACTTGGACATTAGTTACTTGAATTACTCGATCAGGGTTTACTCTAGGGGTTCGATAAGGGGTTACTCAAGGGGTTCGGTCAAGGGTTAGTTACTTGGTCATGGGTTATAAGGGGTTACTCGGTCAGGTTTTACTCGAGGGGTTACTCAATTAGGGATTGCTCGAGGGGTTACTCGATTAGGGAATACTCGAGTTACTCGGTCAAGGGTTTACTCGAGGGGTTCGGTCAGGGGTCTCGAGTTACTTAGTCAGGGATTATTTAAGGGGTTACTCGGTTAGAAGTAACTCAAGTAACTTCTGATTGATTAGCTCGAGTAACTCCGGCCACACGGTGTGACCAGCCACATAGAAAAATCCCCCCATTTAAAAATGAGGTGGCCAGTGGCACAAGTAGAAATGAGGGAAAAAAATATGACTTAATTAATGTGCGTATTGATTGTTAGTTCATTGAGTTGAATTATTTTTCAAATCTTTCCATACAATTTAAGAATTAAAAAAAAGGTTGTTTACAAGTAGTATATAAGTAAATTCATTATTATTCATTAAATCATTTTATTTTAAAATTTTGTAAAATGAATATGAGTATCAAGATTTGTAAGTCTTGCATCGCACGGGTGCTATACTAGTATGTAATAGTTTTTGCATTCGCCTCTTAATTTCGTGATTAATCAATTTAATTTATTACATGGTTATGACACACACAAAATGTGCATAATTACACTTCTACATTGGAATCCTTCTTTGACTCAACTCATATCATGAAAGAGTATTAAATTTACTTACTTTTTCCAATCTATAATTAAATATGAGTGAGAAATAAATAATATAAATAATAAATGTAGCTCCTTCTTATAAAATTGAATTATGATTACATTAATTTTTTCTTGTTACTTATGGTTAAATAATTACATGATTTAGCTCACTTTTAATAAATGTATCATGTCGTAATTAAATTATCATTTCTTATCATGCTTATAAATAAGTCATTAAACATAATTTATCAAACAATCCAAGAATCATAATCTTCTTACAATGATGTCACTAAATTTTCAAAGTATATAAAATACCTAATATGATACTAACCGAATATTAAAAAATTCATATATGCATACATACCAAATAAAAATTCATCTCACTCGAATTCTCCTATATCGTAAAAATATTGATTGTCAAAATAAAATTGCATAATTAAAATATTCTAAGCCTTAAACAAGAAAAAACCATCTCATGTGAGAAATAAAAACTTGTAGAAAAACTTCTGAAACGACTGCTATCATCAGTAACACATACACATTTAAATCTCTTCCAATTTAAATGGAATCTCGATTTTGATAACTTTGATATATATTATTAATATAAAAAATAACATTCATTAAGATATCTTTATTTAACTACAATTATAATAAATTATTTTATAATAAATCATTTTATAATAAATTCAGACATTTAATGCAAGAAAAATAATCCCTCCATTTTTTAAAGTGTGCATCACTTTAATCGGCATAATTTTGCAGGAGATTGACTTGAATTCTATAAATAATATGCACAAAAAAATTGATACATTGTATAAAATTTCATAGTATCAATTAATTATAATAAGGGTATGTTCTGATTGACTGAACTAAGCTGAACTGAACTTATTGGAGCTGAACTGAACTGTATATTTTATGAGAGAAGGAAATTAAGATAAGAACTGAACTAACTAAACTGAACTAAACTTATTGGAGTTGAACTGAACTGAAAATAAGCTGAAGAGAACAGGCCATAAATATACAATCAAAATTATTAAAGGTAAAATAATGTTATGTATTAACAAAATGTATATTAAAGTGTTTCAATTACTTTAGAATGTTATTTTTTTTTTTTACCACAACTTTAGGATGATTAATTTTGTAGGGTACTACTCCATTTATTTTTATTAGTTATTATCAGATTTTAAATATATTCATAATCTTCATCCGCTTCTTTTTATTAGTTATGTTTAGATTTTAAACGTTATTCATAATACTCCTTCCGTCCCAAAATATATGAGACATTGGACTTTTTTCACTATTCATGTATTAGTTTTTATCATAATTTTTTACTAACATAATAAAAACATATTTTATCATAAAATATGTTGTTAAACAGGTATATATAAACTTTCAAAATATAATTTTTAAAATAATTTTTATTAATATTTAATTATATACAAATAAAGTCAAAATAGTGCACTGACATGTGTGCAATGTTAACTGTGTCATGTTTCTAGGATAGAGGGAGAATTAGATAATCTTCAAGTTTACTCACAAAAGTAAAAGAGTCATGTGAGATCATGTTTGATTCGTCTCAACGAATACTCTATTAATATTCAATCGTTATAATTTAAAAAGTATGTAATGGATAATAATCAAATAGGTGTATTGACAAATGTGTAAAAGTCAAAATGTACCCAATAAAAAGGGACGAAGGGAGTATTATACTTTAGATATAGGGTAATTTTGTTAAAATTTAAGAAAATTTTACCAACAACTACCTTGAGTATTATACTATTTTTTTGTAAAAAAAAAAAATCTATAAAAATTTACCACAAAAACCTTGAGTAACACAACTACATTTAATTTCTTCGCAATAATCTCTAATTGAGGGAGCTAAAAAATCGGCCGTTTCAACAACAAGGGAAGGGAGGAGGGGTGGTTTCATCGACCTGAGAAGGGAGGGGCTATTTTGGGGATGGGGGAAGGGAGTGGTTTCGATGGTGTAGGTGGGTCGCTGAGTGGTTTTAGGGGTAAGGAGAGGCCGACCGGCTGTTATCGATTGTTAGTGGAGGCAGGCGGTCGAATTTCGGTCGGGCTAGGGGTTAAGGCTAAGGGGAGGAAGGATGGTAGCTGGCTAGGAAGTTTTTTTAATTATTTTTTAAAATTTGGACCAATTATGTTACAACACTTCACACATGGCTTTTACAAAATAAAAATCACCCTTTCTTTAAAGTGGAAGAAAATCAACCCAAAAGTTCATAGTGTGTAGGGAATATTTCAAGCATCCCACACTTGAGCCCCACTGTGATCATACACTTAAGCATGGTGGCGTCCAAAGGGAAGGAAGCTACAGTAAAAGAGTCGCCAACAAGTTTTAGGAACTTGTAAACCGTTCACAGGGTGAAGGTTACACCCCTTAACGATCCAAGAGATCGTTAACTCCAATAGGTCTGGAACCATGATTGGAAGTTCGGGGATGAAGGTACAAATCCAACCTAAAAGAGATTGACCCTGCCCTAAAAATAGGCCTCTACTTTATTCTTCTCGTATTCAGGTGCGCTTTCTGACTAACATACAACCAATAAATTAACCCTAAACATGTTTAATCTATGTTGGTTGAATTTAATGCACAAGCAAAACTATTATTGGCGATCACTTGAATTATAATCATATTAGCCTAAACAAGATTATTAATTATCTTATTAAGCGTGATTACAAGTACAAATTCCCATTAATCCCGCAAGAGAGGGCGTGATCAGCAATAACAACAACAATATCAAGCAATATAATAACAATCATCATCATCATCATAATATTCTCAATAAAGCATAATAATAGCAAGATCCTAGGCATGATACTAACAAGATTAATAACAAATCCTAACATGTCACTAAACAATTAAGATCAAAGCTTTATCCCTAACATGACACCAACATGATATTAGGAAAGAAATAGGAAGCATCATAAACTTTCATGATATTAGAAATATTAGAAGCATCCTAACATGATACTAGGAAGCGACAAAACATCTTAACACGATACTAGGAATTAACAAAATAATCTAAGCATGATTTCTATATCAAAAAGAGTAATTTAATTACTTACTTCGATGCCTCGTATTTCTTTCTAATAACAAAATACACGCATTAGTAACTTCAAGGAAAATAATAAACCAAACAATTAAATTAAATAATTGAAATAGGGATTTGGGACCAAACCCTCAGAAATTATAATCTTTCACGTCTAGGGCGAAGGCAACTTCGAACATGGCTAGGTGTGTCTAGAACTAATGAATGTGGAATTTTGTAAAAGGGGAAGTTTAGAAAAAGAAGAGAGAGAGGAAGCTTCTAGCTTTTAGAGAGAGAGACGATTGATTCTTGATTGTTAGTGAATTGTTGATGATTGTTAATGATAGAAAATAGGGAGATACGACCCCTATTTATAGAAAAATAGTCCGGAAACAAATCAAGTCCTATTCGGAATAAAACTGACATTTGTCGCCAGGCGACAGACATCAGCGCCAGGCGACAGCCATTACACCTGGCGACATACATTGTCATTTGGCGCTAATTAAAAGATAAAACGCGCTTTTGTACGGAATCCTCTTCTTAATATGATTAAGCAGCAAATTCCGTGTTTATCAAATTAAAATCAGGTTTATCATAAAACACTTATTTTATTCCAAATAAAACTCTTTAAAATATAATTACTAATCCTAATTCCATTAGAATTTAAAAGAACCTTCTAGATAATCTAGAAGATTAAAATCAATCCTAATAACTTTAGGAATAATAATTAATAGACCCTCCTCTAGATCATTGGGCCGCATATAAAATTCATTTTGAACCCAATTTAATTTAATCCATAACTTCCTCATTATTCATCAGAATTGGGCTTATAATATATCGTTCGATAATCAAATGACGTGAAAGGTATTCATCACTGGGTTTGGTTTTGGGGAGACACATTTGGGTGTCTACAGAAACCCCCACTTTGACTGAGTTTGGAGAAACGCAAGTTCTTAAAGCGAAAGTCAAAGTAGCGATAGGGACGGAGAATGATTCAGAACATCTGCGATCCTAAATCATTCTTGTAACGCCGATACCTGCAAACTAGCGTTAGTTAAACAGATAAAAGAGTTAAGAAACACGTATCTTGCACCGTCGAGCACACGTCTCTGGAGTAACCGATTTTATTGCATTTTTGTTGGTGATGACCTCCATAGTGCCTCGTGAACGCCATCTGAAGGTAACAGTGCCTCGCTATCTTCATTTGTTTGTGACAATCTTCCAAAGTGCCTCGGGAACATCGTCGAAGGTGACTGTGCCTCGCCATCTTCAAGGTTGTGGCAGTACCTCGCCACGGCTGTGTCTCGCCGCTATAGACAATCTCCTCTTTGCTTCGGGACATTGTCGAAGATCGCTGCTTGTAGCTATCTTCAGTTGTGGTCGTACCTCACCACGGCTGTACCTCGCCGCTGTAGACAATCTCCTCTTTGCTTCGGGACATCGTCGAAGACCGCTGCTTGTAGCTATCTTCAGTTGTGGCCGTACCTCGCCACGGCTGTACCTCGCCGCTGTAGACAATCTCCTCTTTGCTTCGAGACATCGTCGAAGACCACTTCTTGTAGCTATATTAATTTTTATGATGATAACCTTCCCAGGAAAGTTATCGAAGACCACCGCTTGTTAATCCTCAGTGCTTTACTTTATAGATGCTGATTTTCTGCTGTGCCAGTACCTTGGCGCATTTTGTGAATGAGCCGGTACCTCGGCGCTTGTGCTTCTTCGTGAACCATTACTTCGATGCTTGTTATGAGCCAATACTTAGGCACTTTAAGCTAAGTGAGACGATCATTTGTCAGGTCGATCACTTATTACGATTGTAATCGAGCCGATTGCTTAATCATGTCAAATTGCTTATAGGGGCTAACGGGCGTACCAAGGAACCCAAAATCGCTGCATAAGGTCCGCATAATCATTTATGGGGGCCACGCATCCTGTCGCCGCACCAGCGCATGCTGCTACGTTTTGTTGCCAGGATTTTGCTCCGTCGCCATGCGACAGAGACCAGCACCAGGCGACAATCTTGTCGTTTTGCGACAGAGTCAGGTTTTTGAAATAAAAACCCATCTCTTTTCCATTTCCGCTGCTGCTGCTGTTCGTTGCTCGGTTTCGCTCCGAACCTTCAACTTGGTCATTTCCTTTCGACCAAATCTGCTCAAATCCTTCGCAAATTAAAGTTCTTCATCTTTAATTTACCGATCCATGTAAGTTTTGCTCAAACTCCTCTTATCTTGGAAGAATTTCATGCGTTTATATTCGCGGTTTTTCAAAAAATCCGGGAATGTTCTTGCTCGCTTGCTCTTTGGAAGTGATAGCTTCCCATGCCTTGAAACTCTGTCGAAAACCTTATCCTTCAAGATTTTACCGAGTCCAAGTTACTTTTCGTAGAGATCTTTCATCTTAGGAAATTCGCGATTATGACCAATTACTATTCCAAACGAGGTGCTTGATCAAAATCCGGGTGTGCTCAATTAATCAGGCTGATCGTCAATCTAACTTCGATCAGGCCGACTCTAGTTGATTTGCTAAGCCATTTGTCCTTTTGCTTCAAATCTTTTGTAATGGTTGCTCGTACCTGCATTTATATTTTGGACTATTGGACTTTGCTCATCTTTTTTAGGGTTGACCTAAGGCTTAGTGTTGCTTGACTCATTGCATAATACTTAATGTGTGTTTAACACATATAACTGGTCATGACTCGACTCAAAGAGTTGGCATGACTCAAGGTGTAAACTTGACTTAATGATGACTCATTTTTGTGTGACTCGTGTGTGCAAAGTATTGACTCATGAGACTCGATGTGTACATGACTTTGTGTGCATTAAAAACAAAATTTTCAATCATTTTTGTGGAGGGTGCCGACTTTCTCCCGAAAAAGACAGGAGTAACGTGTTACGATGCATGTTGAATAAGCTTTAACAAATGTGTATGTCGATGTCGTATCTTAGGGTGCAAGGATTATAACATCCTAGGCTATCTCCATGGTTGATTTTGGATGAAAGTATTTAGGTAACTTAGGCACGTAGGCTAAGTACTTCATACTTTGTGATGCAATAAGAATTATGATAATGAGTGATCTTGATATGTCAAGGGGTGATTCATCGTTGTGTTAAGATTTCGTGACAAAAGGTTCCTAAGGGAAGTATCACTTATCTATGTGTCTATGATGTATGTGAAAGTGACACTAAAGCTAGGCTGCAAAGGCTAACGGTATGGGAAAATATTATTTCAAGAAGAGTCAAATGATGGTGACTCTCAGGCTGGGTAAGCTAATGATGTAGGGATCAAGCCCCCAAGTCTAGCTCTAAATGGAAAGGGATGAGCATCGGAGATCCCTTGATATGATCAATTATGAACGTAAATATGAATGCATTTTTATTACGGCCACTCCTCAATGTGAGGTTGCCTACGTATCCGTTAGGAATCAGGCCGAACGTAGCTCTAGCCGAACCTCGCACAAGTGTGTGTATACCTCAAAGAGGTCTTTTAAGGGTTGTAACGTGGTTAGGCTAAAGGTTGAAGAAGAAGGGGATAAAAGCTCAATACCCTAGATAAGCCCCCAAGGTGTGCAACCTTATTTTTGAAATCTTTATATTTTTATGCTTGAGGTTTCCTCACCTTTTAACTCTCTTTCTCTTGTTTATTTTTTGCTTTCTCTTTTTTTGCTTTTTCTTTATCATTTTTATTTTGATAAGTGTGGGCAATCCCGATCATGCGGTCTATCACTCACTTGGCATTCATGTTTCTCAGGCACGGTACCGAGCACTTGATAAGAGACGCAATCTGAGACGTGTTCATACCAATGACATGTTTATATCAAAGACATTGGAACACTTGCCCTTTTGTACACTTTTATTATTTTTGCTTTTTTTGAAAAATCACTTAAGCTTTTATTCTTTGAAAATTGCATAAATTGCACACCATCCCATCCCAAGGTTAGGTAGATGTGGGTCGAAAAAAGAAAGGTCTATCGTTAGACGAGGCTCAAAGTGGTTTATCAAGAAAGGATGTATATTTGAAGGGTGAAAGGTGATATGATAGGCTACAAGGGGTGCCTCAAATCATTGGTATACCTTGTGTTTAGTTCGACATAGTTTTTTTTTTTTTTTGAATGCAATGTAATGCGATGATCTTATATGAGAAAATAAATGCTCATTTTATTAAAAGGTAAAAAGGAAAAAACCTACAAAATAAGATCTAAGGAGAAGAAAAGGTGCCTATGCTAGACTTATTATGGAAAGGATGAATAAAAGAAAAAGGTCACAAAATCTTGTCGTTGAAGCTCGCCTCGTGTCTTGCGCTCTTATTATCACTCGGTCCTCTTGCTAGCTGGAGGTATGGGAAGCTTGTTATTATCGATCAAGTATTGGATGGCCTCTTTTAGCTTCCAACAGCTCTTAGTAGTATGACCCCTACCTTGATGGTACTTGCAATGTGCATCCGGGTTCCAACTAGGCAATCTCTTCTCAGGTGCGGGATCTTGAATAGGTCCAATGGGAGTAATGAGTCCCTTGGCATGGAGCCGATCGAAGGCAGTATCATAGCTCATCCCAATAGGAGTGAAATATTTCCTTAGTTGCTTTTTAGATCCTTGATTTTCCATGGCTAAGACTTCATTGAGATCAAAGGTACTAACATTGTTACTATTGTTTCCCTCCACTTGATTTTCCATGGCCAAGACTTCATTGAGATCGAAAGAAGAAGGATTGTCGTTCTTCTTTCCTTTCCAACCACTGTTGTTGCTATTGTTAGTAGCTTTTTGCTTTGCAAGGTCATCTTCGATTTCAATACCTATATCATAGACGACTTTGAAAGTATTCAAGTTATGTTGATATTTCAAATGCTTCGAACACTTGTCTTGAAGGTTCTTGATGAACATCCTTATAGACTCCTTTTCAGTAGGGACCTCGACCATATTAGTGGAAGTTTCCCTCCACTTGTTAAAGAAAGAAGTGAACCCTTCGTTTTCTTTTTGCTTTAACATCTCAAGTTGTCTATGGTCTGTTTCAACTTGAATGTTGCACTTATATCTATCAATGAAAGCGTTTATTATTCCATCCCAAGTAGAGGTCTTCTCTTTATCAAGAGAAAAGAACCAATGTTGACAAACGATTTCTAGAGATAGTGAGAACAAAGAGTAAAAGATATTCCTATCAATTCCCTTAATGTTCATTATAGTTTCAAAAGCCCTTAAGTGAAAATAAGGATTGTTCGTTGGCTTGAACTTAGGGATGTAATTGACATTAAATTTTTGCGGAAGAAGTTCCTTGTCCACTAAGACCCCTTGTGAGCTAATGCCTTGGAACCTATAATCATTGGATAGTTTGCTCAAGCTTTCTTGCATGAGCTCCATTTGTTGTTGCTTCATAGGGTCATTGATTTGAAGGGCCATAGCCTTCACCAATTCAGTTACGTTAGCCACGTCCTTCCTAAGTTCATTGACTTCTTCTTGAGTTACCATTATCTTCTTAGCTTTTCTTTTCCGACTGATTGGTTTATAAAAAAGCAGTACTTGAACAAAGGTGTTGTCCTTGATTAATCGCCCTTCCTTCCTTGACCAAGTGTTGTGGAAAGGGAAATTGGGGATATTTACTGTTAATTATTTGACTCAAGCTCTATTCAACATACAATAAATGGGAAAAGATCATGGAAGAAAGAGAAGAATGATAGGTATGGAGAAATTATGTAAAGAGTGAAAAGACGATGTAGATGGAGAGATGTGAAAAAATTAGGAATAGAATGTACCCCCAACTCAAATGACGGAAAAATCGACTCATGCATGAACCTAAGACATGGTCATGATGACATATACATAAAGTGTGTGCTAAGGCTAGTGAGTGTAGGTGACATGTTTGACTCGTGTCATGACCATGGGACTAGACTATGTGACTAGACTTAATTCAGGACTAAGCTAAGACTTCGCGTATGTGCACTAAACTGGACAGGCTGTAGTATTTTAGTCATAACTTTGTATCTGTGACTCCGAATTGAACGAAACCAACGCCAAATGAAAGATAAAACTCTGGGCTACAGATCCATAGGTTGTACGACTCGTAACTCTTCCTAGAAACTCCGGATATGACCAAAACAAATTGACGCTTGTGCAGTATACGGGAATAAAAAACTGGGTTGACTCAAAGGAACTATGACTCGATTTTAGACATATTTATTAGCCAAATTAATTAACTAATTAATTAAGAAAAGTATTTTAGTCCTTTGTTAGTTTATTTAAGCATATTCATAATTACAAGTCAAACCAAATGGTTAGTTTAATCACATATAAGTATGCACAAGAAAATAATGCACAAGTAGTCAAGTAGTCACAATTTGATGCAATGAGTTTTCAACCTAACCATGTCTCTAGTTCTCTAAAGTTCAGGATATGGGTTAGTCAAAAAAGGGTCCATGGTTATGAGTCCAGATGCACCGCGCGGGAGCCTTACCGTTGGAAGGGTTGGCACGAGTGGATGGGACCCCGCGAGTTAAACTCGCTTCCATGGTTTGGTGAATTCCACAAACTCAGATGTACCCTTCGTTGCCAAGAGCGTTCGATTGGGTAGATGGAGCGTGAATTCCCAGAGGGTTATGGCTATATGTAGAACACACATGGGTTTTAGAAAAAAGGGAAAAACTCAATCAGGAAGTAAAACCGAGCAAACAGTACTAGAAAACTAGTCGAAACAAGAAGGTAGATTTCTGGCTCGGTATTGGAAGAATTCGGCGAGAGAAATTAGCGTTTGTCGCCAGACGATGCCTCCGTCGCCAGAAGAAAAGTACTGTCGCCAGGCGACAGAGCCATCGCTCGGCGCTGACTCTGTTTTCTCAGCGCTAATTCCTACATGCTTCGGCAGCTTTCTGTTCTTGAATTTTCCAGTTTTTTTGGTAGTGTTATTTTGACTTTAGTTGTGAAAGATATTTCCCTAATTTCCTACGTGTAAAAATCCTATGTTTTTTACGCATTACGGATGTTCTTTCCAATGCGAACCTTTTTATGCTTACGCCAATAATGTTAATCAAAGTTACGCACATGAAATACTTAGAACTTTTCGAGTCTCATCCACTCATTCTAAATTATTGCCAAAATAAATTTTAGGAATTAAAATAGAAATCCTCCCCAGTGGAGTAGCCAAAAAACTGTAGGGAATATTTCAAGCATCCCACACTTGAGCCCCACTGTGATCATACACTTAAGCATGGTGGCGTCCAAAGGGAAGAAAGCTAGAGTAAAAGAGTCGCCAACAAGTTTTAGGAACTTGTAAACCGTTCACAGGGTGAAGGTTACACCCCTTAACGATTCAGGAGATCGTTAACTCCAATAGGTCTGGAACCATGACTGGAAGTTCGGGGATGAAGGTACAAATCCAACCTAAAAGATATTGAACCTGCCCTAAAAATAGGCCTCTACTTTATTCTTCTCGTATTCAGGTGCGCTTTCTGACTAACATACAACCAATAAATTAACCCTAAACCTGTTTAAACTATGTTGGTTGAATTTAATGCACAAGCAAAACTATTATTGGCGATCACTTGAATTATAATCATATTAGCCTAAACAAGATTATTAATTATCTTATTAAGCGTGATTACAAGTACAAATTCCCATTAATCCTGCAAGAGAGGGTGTGATCAAGCAATAACAACAACAATATCAAGCAACATAATAACAATCATCATCATCATAATAATATTCTCAATAAAGCATAATAATAGCAAGATCCTAGGCATGATACTAACAAGATTAATAACAAATCCTAACATGTCACTAAACAATAAAGATCAAAGCTTTATCCCTAACATGACACTAACATGATATTAGGAAAGAAATAGGAAGCTTCATAAACATTCATGATATTAGAAATACTAGAAGCATCCTAACATGATACTAGGAAGCAACAAAACATCCTAACACGATACTAGGAATTAACAAAATAATCTAAGCATGATTTCTATATCAAAAAGAGTAATTTAATTACTTATTTCGATGCCTCGTAATTCTTTCTAATAACAAAATACACGTAATAGTAACTTCAAGAAAAATAATAAACCAAACAATTAAATTAAATAATTGAAATAGGGATTTGGGACCAAACCCTCAGAAATTATAATCTTTCACGTCTAGGGCGAAGGCAACTTTGAACTTGGCTAGGTGTGTCTAGAACTAATGAATGTGGAATTTTGTAAAAGGGGAAGTTTAGAAAATGAAGAGAGAGAGAGGAAGCTTCTAACTTTTAGAGAGAGAGAATAGAAAATGAAGAGAGAGAGAGGAAGCTTCTAACTTTTAGAGAGAGAGAATAGAAAATGAAGAGAGAGAGAGGAAGCTTCTAACTTTAGGAATAATAATTAATAGGCCATCCTCTAGATTATTGGGCCGCATATAAAATTCATTTCGAACCCAATTTAATTTAATCCATAACTTCCTCATTATTCATTGGAATTGGGCTTATAATATATCGTTGGAAAGCTCTTTTCGAGCCCGGCCCAACTACACTATTATTGGACCCTTATCATGGACCAAACTAAATTGGACTGGCTATTTTCATAAATAGAGTAAGAAAAGAAATGTTTACAAAAACAAAAAGAGAGATATTTTAATAAAAACAACCACATTACTAGACTTTCCACACATTCACCTCGTTCAATTATCAAATGACGTGAAAGGTATTCATCACTGGGTTTGGTTTTGGGGAGACACATTTGGGTGTCTACATAGTGCTCCCTAATAAATGTAAGTTGGGATTATTGAGAGTAAATCGCTGAAAGTTCGGATTAATAAATTAAAGTGAATTTTTCTAAAAAATAAAACTTAGATATTGGAAGCATCCAATATAATAGATCGAAAAGCGAAGACAAATCGAATTCAGGGTTAATCTCTTTAGTTTTAATAAATCTGTGTTCCTTTAATGGAAGTGGTGTTACTTATGTTTGTTGGGAGATGTAGTAAATTTTCAATTTTAGATTTGCATAAACCCTTGTTGAAGGAGGATAGCAATAGGTGTTGTTAAACCTATTTGTAAGTGATAACAGTAAAAGTCATTATTACAACATCATGACCTTGTATGAGAATATATACTCCCACCGTCCCACAATATATTTTCTGTTTTTCAATTTTAGAGACCTAAAATGTTGTTCTTTTTTCTATTTTTAATAGTATGTAAAGACCATTATACCCTTATTTTTTTACTTTATTCATTGAATTTCCTAATTTACCCTTAACTTATCCACTTGCATTGTACTTTTTTCACTTTATCTCTCTAACTTTTGTCTATAATTGTACTTTTCACTTTTTTCCCCTTAAATTATCCACTTGCCTTGTAACTTTGTCTAAATTTTGTCTAGCTTTTTCCGCTTCTCCTCCCATTTCTTAAATACCGTGAAAAAACACAATAGGAACTATATTATGGGACGGAGGAAGTATAAGATATGGTTTGTCAGATCGCAAAGAAATGTGATTGACATGTATGCAGCAAAGATCTCAAGAGGATTTTATCCATTTGAATTATTGGGGTCCCTTAGGGTAAGGCATACTGATTTTGGTTGTCTCCGTCATTTCAGCAATATTCATAGACTTTTAATTGTATGTTAGAAAATACCTTGCACAACACAAAACATCATCACCAACTTCCCTCGTTCTATCAATAATCTCATCACATGTTTAAATGTATATTGGTAAACCTTATATGCGTTGTCCTTACTCGTTGTAATAGCTTAAAGGTAAATATCGTTAATGACCTTAATTAGTATTGTGTAAGGGTTTTTTATGACAATAGTAACTTATGTTACTATATTGTCCTTTCGTTTTAAACTCAGTTTAATTACTCCCTCCGTGTTTTAAGTGTTACAGTTTAATTGACTTAAATAAAATAAGAGGTGAGTCGGGTAGTTGGAGTATTAAAAAATTATAAAAGAAAGATAATGGGGTTAAAAATTTATTGAAAAGTAATGAATTTGAGAGAAAATATATAATAAAAAAGTAATAGTGGGTTTGGGTGAGGACCGTGAGAGGAGAGAGATATAATATTTAAAAGTAGTTTTTAACTGTTTTTTTTTTATAAAAAAAAATCTAAAAAACTTACAAAGAATTGATACAAGCTTTGGTATATGGAAATATTTAAAACATGTTTACTTAAAACCTTTAAAGTCCACCTGTCTCATAATTAGTCAATCACTAGGTTCAATTCCGTGCTATGCACGATAATTTCTACCATTTATCATTAGTTTAATATTGTGTCTAATTAAAAAAATTTAAATGTAATTGCAAAATAAAATGAAAGTTTTGTAATTACAAAATAAAAAGAAAATTATATCATACTAAATAAATACACTAAAAACTTAAGGATTATTACATACACAACTAATAAAAATAATTATGAATTACATACATCAAAAAGTTATATATAGAAAAATATTATTGTATGGTATATAGTACTTGTATTAAATAAAAGAGTAATATATTTGTGGAATGTGTATAAATAAAATATACTTACTTCATAGGAAGGGATTAATTACAGTGTAATACTGTATATTAAATATTCTTTAGGAAAACAAAATAACTTGTCACCAAAAACAAAAAAAAAAAAAAAAAAATGAAAAAGCTTTGGAAGAATTTTTTTAATAAATGGATGACACGTGTTATTTCTGGTTTCTCATTTAGTATATAGCTATAGATAGTCAGCCATTGATTTTTTCTACGTAGATATTGATCATCAAGGTAATTTGCTTGGCAAAAATAATTAATAAAAATCTTATGTGGATAATCTATATGATATTTTCCTAAAGATGTGATTGTTTATTATTCTTTCTATAATTAAAGATTTGGACAATAATTAATTTATTACAATTAAAGTCATTATTTATAAAAGATTTTCTAGAAGGAAATAAAAAAAATAAAAAAAATTATTGTTAAAAATCTTATGTTGATAATCTATATGATATTTTCCTAAAGATGTGATTGTTTTTTATTCTTTCTATAGTTAAAGATTTAGACAATAATTAATTTATTACAATTTAGGTTGTTGTTTATATTTAAGTTAACTCTTTTTCTTTCTTTTACCTCTTTAAACTTTACTTATAAAAGATTTCCTAAAAAATAAAAAAAATAAAAAACATTGAAGGACACACCAAGGTAAAAATTATTTAAGTCGACTTTTTATATTTATTGATTGATGATTATTGATTGATTGATTATTGATGATATAAAGACCCGCCCATTTATTTATCAGACGGATCTAACCCATATTATAACTATGGCGGGTCATGGCTTTTAAAGGCCTCCGTTCCTATTTCCTACCTCTCTTAGACTCTCAGTTATTCGTTGAAGCGCACTCAACGTTCTCCATTGAAGCGTTCTCCGTTGAATCTTATCCCTGTATCCCCCATTGAAGCAGCTTCTAAGGTAAGTTGTTTGTTGTTGTCATCATCATATCAATTTCACAATCTAGGGTTTATATTTGATCTAATATAATTTAATTATCAGTGCTTTAAGTTTAGGGTTCGTAAATTCTTAGATTATGAAACATCATATCCAAAAGATAAGAAATTTATGAGCGTAATTTGATTATTGAATCCAATATCCCTAAAATTATGTATTTTTCGAGATAATTCAATATGAAATCAAATCTCTTTACCCTGGGCCTAGGGCGGCTGCCCCTCCTGCCTTGCCTCAGGGACGGGCCTGATTGGACCTTTTCTCCGTAAAATTGTGTGATTTTTCGAGCATAATTTGATAATTGAATCAAAATTGGTTGATAATGTTTTGCACAACCCTTTAATGTTAAGACAGAACTATAAAATTGGACCCCTTTTTCCTAAAATCATGTGTTTTTTTGAGCTAATTTGATAGTTAAATCAAATTTGGTTATTATGCAGAACCCTTTAATGGTAAGATGGAACTATTAAATTGGACCCTTTTTTCCTAAAATCATGTGATTTGTCGAGCCTAATTTGATAGTTGAATCAAATTTGGTTGCTATGCAGAACCCTTAAATGTTTAGACGGAACTATGTAATTGGACCTTTTCTCCGGGCGGCTGCCCCTCCTGCCCTGGCTCAGGGAAGGGCATGGATACGACTCATGAGTTCTTTTGGGAGTTGTTTAAGCCATTCCTTAAGTGAGAAATGGTCTGATGAGGAAGAAGCCGATATAGAGGGCACAAAGAGTAGACAGAAATATGTTAAAGATGAAGAATTTGGGGTCTTGGATTTATATAATAAGAATTGTCAGCAAAGTGGGGAGTATGATAGAAGATATGAAATTGATGAAAGCGAATTAAGGCATCCATTGGTGAGAGAAATTTGTAGGCTGGTTGGGCTGAGATTGACTTGGAACCCTGACCTTGAAGGCCAGATGAAGAATTTATTGAGAAGTCTCAAACCCCGTCAAGTTTGTGCTGTTCTTCATTCTCAAGATGATGAAAGGGTAGCTTTAGAGTTCTTCTATTGGGCTGACAGGCAATGGCGTTATCGTCATGACCCAGTTGTGTACTATGCTATGCTTCAAATTCTTGGCAAGACTAAATTATGTGAGGGTACTCGGAGAATCCTTCATCTTATGCGTAGGAGGGGTATCCGTCGCACTCCAGAAGTTTTTCGCTACTTGATGATTTCTTATAGTAGGGCAGGGAAAGTAAGACATGCTATGGGGATTCTTAGAATGATGCATATGGCCGGGGTTCAACCTAATCTATCTATATGTAACACTGCCCTACATGTTTTAGTGATGGGAAACAGGTTGGACAAAGCATTGAGATTTTTAAAGAGGATGCAAATTGTTGGAATTGCCCCGGATGTTGTTACATATAACTGCTTAATTAAAGGTTATTGTAATTTTAATCAGGTGCAAGATGCTGTCAAGTTGATTGAGGATATGCCTCTAAGGGGATACACACCTGATAAAGTTAGCTTTTATACAGTATTAAATTACTTTTGTAAGGAGAAAAACATTTCTGAGATACAGGTCCTACTTGAGAAAATGACGGCTTGTAACTTGTTGCTAGATATGGTCACCTATAATAATCTCATTCATATGCTTTGCAAGTATGGACACAGTGATGAGGCTTATGGTTTATTAAAGGAAGCACAGGAGAGAGGATTTCGGGTGGACAAAGTTGGTTACACTGCGTTGGTTCACTCTTTATGTCGGGAGGGAAGGATAGACAGGGCAGAAGAAATTGTTGATGAGATGTTTGAGAAAAATTGCATCCCAGACGTAGTGACTTACAGTGCTGTTGTAAATGGATTTTGTAGAGCGGGGAGGGTGGATGAGGCTAAGGAAAAGCTTCAGCAAATGTACAAGAATGGCTACAAACCAAACACTGTATCATACACAACCTTGCTGAAAGGCCTTTGTCAAATTGGTCGAATTTCAGAAGCTCAAGACATGATTGATAATAGTGAGGAGGAATGGTGGACCCCTAATGCCATCACATACAGTGTTGTGATGCATGGTTTCCAAAGAGCAGGAAAATTGTCTGAGGCATGTGATGTGGTTAGGGAAATGTTGATGAAAGGTTTACGTCCAACTCCTGCTGAAATCAATTTGTTGCTTGTATCGCTGTGCAGAGAAGGAAGAACAGATGAGGCTAAAAGGTTCATGCAAGAGTGTCTGAGCAAGGGATGTGATGTAAATGTTGTAAACTTTACAACTGTTATACAAGGACATTTTCAGAAGGATGACTTGGATGGTGCTCTTTCTTTACTTGATGATATGTATTTGGTCAACAAGAGCCCTGACATTGTGACGTATACAACAATTGTTGATGCAATGGGCAGAAGAGGAAAATTTGAAGAGGCAACTGAACTTATAAAGAAAATGCTGGGGAGGGGCATACTTCCAAATCCTGTTATGTACCGAATGATAATTCATCGCTATTGTCAGTATGGCAGGGTGGAAGATTTGTTAAAACTGTTGGAGAAGTTGCTGCCAAAGCAGCCCTACCAGACTGCTTATAATCAAGTTATTGAAAAGCTTTGTAGCTTCGGGTATGTAACTGAAACTTACAGCCTTCTGGGTAAAGTTCTGAGAACGGCTTCAAGGATCGATGCTTAAACTTGCCATGTGCTTCTGCAAAGTTATCTGAACAGAGGATCCCCTCTTTTGGCATACAAAGTTGCTTGTAGGATGTTTAGGCGGAACTTAATACCTGACCCAAAGTTATGTAAAAAGGTGAGCAAGAAACTAACATTAGATGGAAATATCAAAGAGGCAGATAGTCTTATGGTCCAGTTTGTTGAGCGTGGCCTTCAATCTCCTTGTTGAATAACTTGCTGAACGACCAAGTACTTCTCTGTGTGTGATCGAAGATTTGCAGGCTTTCTTTCTGGAGCCAGTTGTCATTTTCTCCGACCACTATTTTTGTCAAGGTGAGAAAAAGTTTGAGTTTCTCTTACCAATCTTTTGACTTCTTTAGTCAGTCTTAGTAATATCTGGCTGATACCTATAAGTACTTCTGTTTCCTTCCCTGTAATTAATATAGGCTCTTTTTAAACCTCTCTTTTGTCTTCCTTTGAAAGGAGATCTCGGGACTTTGTTTACTCTGTGATCAGGCAACATTAATCTGTTCCTCTGAAGGAATACTCAAGACCTGAAGTTGGTAAGGTCTGAGGTTGAGAAGTAGCAACTGGAGTGCCTTATGTCACTCTATACACCTTTTTTGAGTGGTTAGTCCAGATGTATCAAGAAGTAGGGAATTGTGTTCCTTCCATTGTCATTTTATCTCCTCCTCATCTATTTACTTCTCAAGCTAATGCTGAGATTCTTAGATTCCCTCACTTCTATTTCCTTCTCTCCCCTTTATCTCCCTTTATATGAACCAAGCATGATGATTTTAGAGGCAATTGTTCTTATCCGTGATGTGAATGAAGCCAGATTTAGAGGCTAGTTTGGTGCGGGAAATTATTTCTGTGGATTTATGGACTAGTAGTTTAATTCTATATGATCTGCATCACCTATAGAGTATTCATGTCTTGTATAATTGATATATATTTTCCATGTTTATATAATTGTCCTTGGCTTTTTTTTTTTTTTTTTTTTTAATTTTTTTATTTTGCACTTTGTTTGTCAAGCAGTGATTTATCTGAGTGTCTTTATGGAGCTACGTGCTTTTTCAAAAAGTATGTACAATGTTATAATGCTCTTTACATCCTTACTATCTAACAAGTCCTAGTATTTTTTTGTAGGTCATAATGTGACAAAAAATACATCTGGAAATCCTTAATGGAATTTGAAGCCAAATCTGCTAGGGATGGGGCATGGTAAATAGATCTCCTATTTAAATATTGGTAGTATTACATAATTAATCTTTTGGTATTTGAATATATTTATATTATTCATTTATTGGTTGAATCTCTATCTATTAGCCTATTAGGTATGATGTTCAAGCATTTCATTCTCATAGATATCTTAGGATTGGTAATTCTGCAAGTGTTTGGTAGTCCCTTATTCCTCTGATTTTCATTACTCACTTATAGAATTGGAGAAAAAACGTAAATTTCCTGGCCTTGCTGTCATTTGCATTGTGAAATAATTACAAGAAAGACTTGGTATTAATTTCTAAAATAACAAAGAGACTATGAAAATATGTCTTTTAATTCACTTTTCTACCCATTTTCCCCGTTGCCATTTTATTCTGTGGTCCTCCTCCCCTAGGGAGTGGGGGCATTTGCAATTTCAAACTTTTGCCCCCACATTTGTTTTAAATCACTTCTTGTGATAACAACACTAAAAGATGGGTATGGACTCTAGAGGCTAGTATGAAGAAGGTGGTTTCATGTTTGAATCTTTTAATTCCTTAGATTTTAAAATTTTTTAATAGATCGAAAGATACAAGTTTTTGGGCAGTTTTTGGAAAATGACCAGATTCCGACTTTAAAATGAAAATTTTGTTGTGAAAAGGGACCTTCAGCCAGATTCCGACCTTTGACTATTATTTTCCGACGGTGACTGTCATTTGCTAAGCTTGAAACTTTTTTTCAGAGTCGGTTTATGCCCTTCCATTTCTAGTGTAACCATAATGCCCACCACCAAATCGTCACCATTTTGCCACTTTCCCACCACCATCACCTTATCTAGCTATTCGTCTCAACACTATCTCTTTCAACTTCTTCCCTTCCACCGACCATATAAAATCAATTGAATCAAATGTAAACCCCTTATTTTCTATCATGAGTTAGAAGGATGCTCCATGAATAATCCTAAGATTGCTACCAAATGGGGATAATAAAGAGGAGATAGAATAAAAGTGTTGTGTGGGAGGCTGCTGGGTACGATGGGTCGCCAATAGGTAGCAAATTTATGAGGTGTAGTGAAGGCACAATGTGGCTACAATGGTGGGTTTACGTGGTGGTGTTTGGGTGGCAGTCAAGGGTAGCGATGGTTTGTAATAAGTGGGAAGGGATAGTTGGCTGTTGGTTTTGGCGAAAATAAAAAAAGTAGAGGACAAGAGGGTTAAAAGTGAGGGAGGAGTAAGATGCAAGGTTAAGGTGATACAGTGTTTCGGGTGGCGGGTGAGAGTGGATAGTGGTGGGTTGGTGATGGGATGATGGTGGGCTAGTAGGCATGGTGGTTGAGGAGGAGAAAGGGCACGTGAGGGTCAACATTGGAAAAACCAAGCAATTCATTTAAGGTCTTTATTTGCCACTTTTTTTTTTTCTTTTTTTTTTAAAGGACTTTTCTCACAAAAGGTCTACTTTATAAAGTCCTTTTCTAACAAATTTTTAATACCTTTTAGCTAGCCTTTCTTTTTCCTCTTATCTCAGTTTGTTTTATAATCTTGATGATAATCTATGATCAGGATTCACGAAATAGCTTACCTTAATTATTATTCTGAACAATATAAATAACTTCTGGAGCATTTTGGAATCAAGTAAGATATGCAGCTCACTTTAATTAATTTATCTCAACATTCTTCAAAATATCCTGATATTTACCTTATAAAATTAGCATATTCATCAAAGCTTAATAACTTGCCAATTATAATATAATTGGTTTTCCAGTTACACGAGTCAATATATATTTCTGATATTAGTTAACTGAGTCCTACTTGGTTCTCCGATGGATCCATGATGAGGTATGTCTAGTTTGTTGTTGGTCTTTGGTCATCTTGCTTTATTTGTTATTGGTCTTTGGTCATGGTGCTTTATAATAAGCCCGATATAACTTGGCTCCTATTCAGAGTTGGTACTAGTTTAGGGGGTTGACCTATCTACATCTTGGCTCATTTGTGAAATCCTAACTGTGATAATCTTGCTGTTGATAAACTTGTACTCTTTGTCAGATATGTGCTGAATAATTCTAGGAGTAGCATTATCATAGTTTTCTTGTCTATTTTATCACTCTTCTATTTGTCTTGCATTTTCGTGTCGACACTCGACACTGCAACAAGGGTATGAAATCCTTATCCATCACTTTGTTTTGATCCAGGCTCCACAAGGATCTTGATTAACATACTTTTATAGTTTGTTTGGATATAGAAAAGGGAAGGAAAAGAAGAGGGGGGTTTTTTTTTGGGGGGGGGGGGGGGGGGGGGCGGGGAGGAGAGAAGGGAAAGGGAGGGGGAGGGGGAGGGAAGAATGATGAGTTTTCCTTCCAAATCTGTCCATTGTTGGAGAGATCAAATTCTTACAACTTAATCCCTCCATTTCTCTCCCCTTCTTTACCCTCCCCCCCAATTCCCTTCCTTCCTCATATGTCATCCAAATGAAAGAAATTCAATCCCTCCATTCCCCTTCCCTTCTTTTCCCTCCATTTCCTTCAATCCAAACACACCCTTAGAGAAAAACTATAAAATAGAAGGAAAGCAAACAGAAAGTCTAATACATGTGTCTATTTGTAATGTGAATTGATATGGAAAAGTCGTTTAGATCCAGGAATGTGTTTCATTAATGCTTTGTCTGTGCATACATGTCCTAAATTTGAATCTTTGCTTGTCTAAAACTCGAATGTACTCATACTTGAAACTCGCTCCCGTGTCTGAGTTACATAGCTTTTGTGACGAATAATGCCTTTCCAGTATGATCTGTATCAACTTTCCAAACTTATGGGTTTCAGGAAGTTCTAGTTTTTTTTTTGTATTTGGGCCAGAAGAGGATGAGTGGTTAATGTTCGCAAACATGTTAGACAGAGGTCTCTTCCATGTGAATCATCAAGTGTGTTGCAGTTCTTCTTTGGGATCTCATCCTCTGCTTTCAGGTAGGATTTGATCATTCAGTTGTGACATAGAGTTGGCAATACATTCTGACATTTTGCATTTGTACTTCAAATATTATTCAGGAAGGTAAAGAGCAAGACTCTTTACTTTGATGCTCAAAGGCAATACATGCTACAGGTCTCTGATCCGTTACGATCATGATCATTCTTGAGGTACTTCCGCACATCCATGTTTCCGCTACTCATGATATTCTACAAGATCTCTAAATGTAAGTGATTCCCATCGGAGATGAAATAATGCCTCTGCTTTGAAGCTGTAGAATGCTGCTGCTTGCCCTTACTTTTGTGCAAAGAAATGGATCAAATTGTAGATCTTCTTTTATCCTTCCGTGTCGGATCGAGTAATTCCCAATGAAACCATATGTTGTATCTTGTGCAATAGGAGCTTAATATTACATTTCATTAAATTGAAATCATAAGGTGTATCTTGGCCTAGTGCATGCAATTTCTAGACATCCATGCATTTAGCTTGAAATTAACCTATAGAATTTTATGAGGATTAAAGGTTTTATTTTTAATCCATATTTGTAGTCTGATGGCTGTAAGTTTTATCACATGATAATATATGCAGGTGCAGAAATGTTACATTTCACACACTATGTACAATTGGCAAAGTGACTAAGAAACTTGGAAGTTGGAAAACTGTACATTACTGAATTTTATTTTTATTTATTTATTTTACGGTAAGAAGATGGATTTTTTCTGAACTGGCACCTGTCAGGCTGTCACAGGTCTATTTAGTCTCGCAGGTCAGACTCATTGAGAGTAAGAGGGAAGGATAAGGAAATCCTTACCCCCAAGAGCCCCTAGTGGGATTTGATTCCATGACCTTTAAGTCATGAGGCCAAACCTTTACCATTGTTTCCCTCAAATTCTCAAAACCTGAACTAGTGCAATAGGCGAAGTCCCACCTACCTTTCAAAGGGTTTAAAATGAAAGTTTTATACTCATAGAACTTGTCCTTGATAGATTCCTGTTTACTGCAGGTTAACAAACACTAATCATTCTTTTATTTCTGCCTCCAGGAAAATGTGCTTTTAAGAAATGTATACCTTCGGCCAGAAACTGATTACAGGTTGCAGGTGCTTCATCTTCAAATGAATCAGAATCTACATCTGTTTCAGTAGACTCCAAAAGGCCTGCAGGTGACCCTACTTCAAGCACCACGTTGGGGGTGACTAGTCTTAACCCGTGATTTTGTCACAGTTTCTGCTTTAGCTATTATGAATGCAGGGGCTGGTGTTCCACATCCAGCTCCAGCTGCAACTTCATTTCTGACTGTAGCTCCTGCTCCAACTCCAGCAACAGCTCCTGCTCCGACTCCAGAAACAGCTCCTGCTTTAGGTTTGATACTATCTCCAGTTGCTGCACCTTCTCTTGCTCCAGCTCCTTCTCCTGCTCTTGCTCCTGCTCCTGCTCCTGCTTCAACTTCACTTTTAACTCCAGTTCTAGCTCTGGCTAATGCTTTAGCTTCAACTTCAGCTCCAACTCCAGTTCTCGCTTTACTTTCAACTTCTGTTGCAATTTAAGCTGAGGCTGACCAGGCTCCTGCTATAAGTTCTTCTATAGCAACTTTGGCTGTGGCTTCAGCTCCAGCTTTGGCTCCGGCTCCAGCTCCAGCTCCAGCTCCAGCTCTGGCTCCGACTCCAACCCCGGCTACGGCTTTGACTTCAACCCTTTCTGGATCCAGCTCTAATTCCATCTTCCATATTTCTGCACCAATTCCATCTCCGACCCTGACTTTGTGCTTTAACTCCGTCTCCAATTCTGACTTGTGCTCCAACTCCGTCTCCGAGTCGGTCTTGTGCTCCAACTTTGTCGCTCCAACTTTATCTGCGAGTCTCGCTGCTATTCTGGTTTATGTTCCATATTTTACCCTGTTTCCACCTCCAGAGCTAGCTCTGATTCCTACTACAGCTGTGTTTTATTATCTATTCCAGATGCGGCTCCAGAATTGGAAATGACCAAGAGTAGCAATTCAGGAACATTAGTTACTGTAGCTTTCTGCTGAGAACATAATCAATCCTGGTGCTGCAAGCAAAGCTATAGAAGAATCAACGAAGAAGGAAGAGGGCCAAAATCTGGGAAGTTCTACTAGGCAGATGCAGCGTCTCTCTTGGAGAAACGAGTAATAATCCAGTATTTACAATTCCTGGATCAGAAAAGCCTGTAGTTAGTGTACAGACTGACTGAACCTACAATTGCAGTGATCATTGCAACATCAGATAGTGGCCCAACTGTTTCAACAAAGGCAGAGAGTAGTAGCAATCAGGCTGTGTCAGCTGAGGATACCGAGAAATGAATGAAGCAGGTAATTGTAGCTTAGGTTTATTAGTTCTTTTCCTTTTCTTCGACCTCAATCTTAATGTCTCACTTCATCTGCTCAGCGCTCTTTTAAATGCTGCAGTATCTGACAGTGGTACTGTATTTCTATTACTTAGTATATCATGTAGAAATCGTTTATGTAATAATTTTAGTTTTGGAGTTTCTCTGATCATGAGCAACTCTTAATTGTAGTATTATTTGGTACTAAGCTTTAAATTGAACAAAGTTTATTTACTAAGATTTGATCATGTATTGGATAGAAATACATATGTTGATTATTCTACTCAAAGTAAATAGTTCAGTGTGTTTCTGCCTAAAGAGATTGTGATTTTGGTGTTTTGCATTCTCAACTTTCATTTAGCTTTTTTCCAGCCATAGTTGGGAGTTGTGACACATTCTCTTATCTGTCATTCCAAGTAATTCAAAGTAAAGTGTGCAACAAGGAGAGTAAAATGCGCGACTTAGAAATGAGAGGAGCTGTGTACTTTTCAACCCTAAAAGCAACAACAAAAAGGTGAAAACTGAAAAGTACTACTAACCTATTAATGAAAGGAAAAATGGGTAATGGCAAAAGTAGGAAGTCTTATCCCTTAAAACTGCAAAATAAAGCAACACTAGATAGTTTGACATCAAAGAAAGGGACCAAAACAATTTTAAATTTAATATAACAAATACTCCTAGGATAACTTGCAAAACTTTACACTTTATCCGTTTATATTTAATAAGATTTTACATGACTTTATTTTGCTATATATATGTAAATCAATTAAGGTTAATTATGAAAATATAAATAATGTAAATTTAAACGTATTGCAACTAAAAGTGAATGAAGGAAGTATATAAAGATGTCCCAAAAACTCGTCTATTTCTAAGCAACATGTCAGTTTTTACTTGAAGTTTAATTTAAAAAGGGTTATTAGACCCGTAAAAAAAAAAAAAAAAAAAAAAAAAAAAAAAAAAAAAAAGAAGAAAAAAGGGGTTATTTTAATAGGTGGTATAAATAATATGGTAGTGGCATTTATTGGAGAGTTAAAATATCGTGAGAAAGTGATATTATGTTTAATAATTAATAATAAAAATAAATAAATGAATAATAATAAAAATAAAAATAAAAAGTAAAATTTGTGAGAGAATAAAAATAATAAAGAACGCATGAGTAGGCATTTGAAGGGATAAAAATAACATACAAAGTAAATTGTAGTAATGGAGACCAAGGAGGATAATGATATATAATTAAAAAAAATTAGAAAGTTTTCAAGTTTAGGAAGTTTGTCATTTAAAAAAATAAATAAATAAATATTCAAAGAGGGTATTGTTTACAAGAATTAATTGCAAAACTTTCTCTCTTATTTATTGTTTTCACGTTAAATGCAGCGGTTTGACTTTTGTAACATGTATTGATTTACATAACTAAGTTTGACCATTTTTTTATAGCATATATAAACTAATGTTAATTCTTCATTACAAGTTAATTTTAAACCATTTGTTGTAAATTGTTATTATTATGGATGTCCATTATGGCTTGTAACTCCCACATCTTTATGACTCCCATTATGACCCCTTTGTAACCCCTTTATATTATGACTACTTTACTACACTTTATAACCCCTACTTAGATGGACTATTCATTGTATTATGGGTTATCATATGATCGTGTATAAATATGGCATAACTTAATGAAATGGAAGATAGAACACATTGCATTACCATCTATATCTTTTTCTACACTATTCTCTATTCTCTTTATTACATAACACGTTATTAGCACCAAGCCCTAGCCAATTAAGCAGCCATAGCCGATTAAGCAATTGATAGAACAAAGAGCGACTACTAATAGAGAAACAATGAGTTAATCAGACTCGCATACATCACCATAAAGCCCTAACCGAGTGTGTAATTAATTACCAAGGAAATGCTCATATAGCATTAATCACTATATGATCACTCTACACGTCCGATTAAAAATCATATTTGAAATCTTTGAAAGGTGCGCATATAATTTGTATATTGCTTAATAGTAATTCATTAAATTCATGTAGGTAGATAATTACGCGTTGAATTTTATTTTATGACTGACAATGATTTTTATACTCCGTATTGTTTTATCTAATTCACCATGTTAAGTCAACATTATTATTAATCATGTGTTTGTATACCTTGAACTAGATTTGGTTGAATTATTGGGTTTATGCGGCACTATGTTTGTTTTTTTACTTTGGCATGCCTAAGGTGTATGCCGATTATTATATGATTGATGTGATATGGTTTACTCACATATTATTGTTCATGGGCCTGTTATTGATTTGGTTAAATTTGATTGATCGAATTGTTTTAGTCAATGGTTTTTACATTATCATTTTGTTTCTCATGAATTCAATAATAAAAATATAATATATAAAATCCAACTTTTGTTTTGGATGATGATAATGGTTGGCGTAAAGAGTTGTTTGTTGGTAGAATTCTAAGATATATTGAATTGGGTGCAAGAGGATTATATTTGCACTAACATTCGTCTAAGCTATATTCTACTTTTGGTTAATATGTTGAGACTAATTTATTTTGTCATATTCTTATCCGTCCATATACTCTATACAATTGTTAGATCTATTGATTAGAAGTCAATATTTAGTAATGCTTGCATAGATTGTTTAAACTATATATATGATCTTAGTTTCTTATTTTGCTTGAAGTAGCTTGTGTATATGTTATCGAGTATATTTTCAGATTACAAATTTAGTTAATTACTTGAGCCTTCTCGGTATTGTTAAAATCAACCCTAATATTTGATATGAGACATCATTCAATACTATGATGAGTTTATGATTAATGTTCGTGGCCTAATCTATACGAAGAATGATCTACTTGTAATTCTTTGAAGCTCTTAAAAGTACTTTCACTTTTATGATTGAGATTATTTATACATACATGATGTCATATTTTTATTGGCTTGTTTGACATCAATTCATGCTAGCTAGCACTTGTTTGAAGATGAATTTGACAACAAGTAATTTACTACTAATATACTAATTGCAAACTCCTTTCCTATGATTTGTACAACTATCACGGTTTTAGTATGAATGTAATTTATTTTTTTAATTCAATTATATATAATATTTTACGCGTATGTAAATGAAGTTGGAATAATGTATGAATTGAACATGAAGTGTCCACACATAAGGACCTGAAGTTCCTTAAATCAATGAAGGGTCATATATACATGATCTGAAAATGTTCACCATTCACAAGAGTAAATTGATTTTATAAACACAATGTCAAGAGAAAAATATACAAATATTTTTTATTAGTTCTAATATTGTCTTTTAGGTGCATATTTAAGATATTGAACTCAATCTATATATATGAATGTTGAAAAATAATTGAATTTACTCATTCCCGGAAGTGAATGAGAATTCTTATGATTAAAAGGTACATGTTTGCATGATGATTATCATTCATGTAAAGTTCATAATAATTACAAACATGAGTACTTAGTGTTCATTTAACATGACATTGTGAAAAGATTAATTAATTACTTGAATAATGTATTCATTATTCCCATACTTTTGAAAATTTTCAATATAAAGATTCATATAATTGGGCAAGAGGAAATGAACAACTTTGCTTTGTTTGATACTTGCAATGCAAAAGAACTTATGGCTTAAAAGGAACAAGGGATTTAAAGATTGTTGGACTATTTTTATACCGCATATGCAAGGATTAGGGGGAGATAGTGTCTATTCCATTGTTTTTATGTAATAATCCTTGCACATGAATAATTAAATATGTTGATGGTTAGTTTGGTACATACACTAGCATAAATATCAATAATTTATTTAATAGAGGTGGCCACATGATAATCAAATATTTAGAATGATACCATCCTGAAGATGGATATGAATAAATGTCATTACCTATACACTAAAAATAAATGTATATATTAAGTTGATGTCCAAGAAGGACAAGATCAATTGCTATTGAAATGTGAAACTAGCACACCTGAAGTGTGGTAATCCAAAGGGTTACAATGATAAGGATCCTTGGAAGAGGAAAAGAGCAATAATTGACAATGACAAATTTGAGAAAGTGACACAGTTTGATGGATCTCCTGAAGATATCATTTCTAATACATTAAAATATGTTATGATTATATAAAGTACTCCAAAAGAGTATAAAGTGTTGTCCAACAAAATTAGCATGTATCAAGATTACAATCAATTGAGTATTATTTAATTGTCTTGCCAATTGTAGAAAGAAACACATTGGTGTACTTATATCACATCTTACTCAGCTCATGGCCATGCATAAAGTATCTCTAATAAGGTGATCACCAGTATTATAAAACTGATCATAATTTAAATACTAAATGAAAAGTGATTATATGTGATAATTAGGCCATCCGAGGTTTAATAAATTCTCGTCATGGATACCCGAAGTTTAATTTGATATAAAAGAAATAATGTGCTGACGCTCTCTCATATTGAATATATGAAATAAATTGAATGGCAAGACATAACATTCCATTGAGATTGAGCTAAAATTGGATTGTGATTTTTAATAGTTTGTGTTAAAAGAAAAGTTCAAGAGATAATATAATTGGTGACCAGAAGTTCACTAGAATAATTTATATGTTTACAAATATTAGGTGACTAGAAGATCACCAAGTACAAGTTATATGTGGAAGTTTTAAGTGACTAGTATCATACTATCAATGTTTCTAGTTCTAAGTGACTAGAAGCTATTGTATGTCATCACATAATAAAGACAATAAGAAAATAGACAACTGCACAATTCATAATCTCTCTATCAATAAAATAGAACAAAATTTCATTATTCTCCATAAGAGATCGAAATTTGTTGAATATATATGATTATCATATGAGATGAAATTTGTTGCACACGAAATTATATTTTTAGTTGGTGAAGAATTGCCCCAATATTTGAGAAATTTTACCAACTTAGGGATAAGAATTGAAGTAAGTTGGCAAAATTATAAAATTATAATTAGTTGATCCCTCTAATGATACTTTGTAAAGTTACATGCCAACTTATTATAGTGATAAAAATATTATGTGCATACATTAAGATAGATCTTGCCAAGTTTTCTTTAAATCACTACATCTGAAGTGTAGATTGTACGATCGATTCCAATATAAATATGTAATATATGGTAAGATAGTGCAGTTGATACTTTTAAAGTACAATTATAGTATATTAATACCTGAGAAATACCCTTGATAGGTGGTATAGATATCTGAATTATTATAATAGATGGCATATTATGTAAGAAAAATTATAATGGTACCAATGAGAAATGTATTCAGATATCATTGTCAAAATAGCATGCAAATTAAAATTGTATCTTGAGGAATTATATGATACCAGTATATGATGTAACCGATAAATAATATGCATATGGAGAAGGAATGGACTTGTGAATAAGGGATCAGAAATATGTCCATTTTGATGTCGACATGAAATTAAATTTAAAAAAAAAAAAGCTTCTCATGGACAAGAAGTCCAACGAAATATGAATGCCAATGATCAAAAGTTTATCATGGATTAGTAGTCCAATTAGAAAATAGATTTCTGAAATCCACACTGTACAGTGTTTGCATTTTGATTCTTTAATTTATATGCATGTTTGAGTTTTAGATTTATGCATTACTCATTGTATGTATAGGATGTAGTTTGATGCATTATTCATTGTGTATGTATATATATATATATATATATATATATATATATATATATATATAATTTTATATTTTATCATGAATTCTACATCTCATATTGCATGCTTTAATTCTATACAACAATTGTGTTATATGTGAATGTTTGTGGTATGACGAGTTTATAATTATGACGAACACTTACAAGAAGAAATTTATACTTCAAAAGTTTATATGATGACGATCCAATAGCATGTTATAAATCATGCATGAAAAGTTCCCGAAGAACTTACATACAACGTACTCAAATATCTAGCCCTTCAAATTCTATATTCTGAAAATTGACAATATTGATCATATTGTTATCAAAATCATGAAGAGTATTGGCGACTAAGTTATTGATATATCAACCTGAAGTTATTTGAGTTAATGGTCATGACGAGTTAATCGATTTTGTACACATTGGAGAACTCTCGTATAAAATGCAAAATGTCTAAACAAGAATAATAATGAGATATATAACAATAACAGTAAGAATAATCTTCTTATGGTCCAGAAGAACCACGAGTAAAGTACATAGTAATTTCGTATGTTATTAATTATTCACATAAGGTTAGGTAATGTTATCAAGATATCACGAGTTGCAATAAATTATTATCAATATTTGATTATCAATAGCTACTTTTACGTCATCCAGAAGTTGGTATAATTTTGATGGTTAGGCAACTTAAAACAAAAATGTCATATAAGATAGTGGTAAACGCAACATAGATATTGTTCTCACAAGTGTGGAGAAATGAAGATGCCTCACAGTGAAGATTAGAAGATTCAAGTTCGATTATATCATGGAGGATCAACTATCAAGGAATGTTATTCAGTTACAAGTGTGAAGTTACTAAGACATTGGATCATTACACTAGAAGATATCAAATTATTTACTCATCAGGGGGAGAAAATACGTATTGCACTCTTTTTCCCTTTACCATGGTTTTGTCCCACATTGAGCTTTCCTGGTAAGGTTTTTAATGAGGCAGTTGTTCGAGCGTATTACGAAAAATGTCGTACTTTTTTTTCTTCATTAGGTTTTTATCCCAAAGGGTTTTTCCTATTAAGGTTTTAACGAGCCACAATCTTCGATAATGGACATCCAAGGGGGAGTGTTGTAAATTGTTATTATTATGGATGTCCATTATGGCTTGTAACTCCCACATCTTTATGACTCCCATTATAACCCCTTTGTAACCCCTTTATATTATGACTACTTTACTACACTTTATAACCCCTACTTAGATGGACTAGGGATGGCAACGGGTCGGACTTGGAGCGGCTAAATCCGACTCCGACCCGCCGGGAAGTCGGAGGCTAAATCCAACTCCGACTCCGACATCCGATCCGAGACTCCGACTTCAATATCCGACCTCCGACTCCGACTTCGATCCGACCAGACTTAGAGTTTTTTTTTCGTTATTCAATATACTTTGAGAAATTGGGCTATTTGGGCCTTTACAACCCACACCCAATGCCACCATGACCCACACAAAAATCCACTGTCTATTGGAGTCGGAGTCGGATATATAATCCGTCAGAGTCGGACCTAAGATGGACTCTTCATTGTCTTATGGGTTATCATATGATCATGTATAAATATGGCATAGCTTAATGAAATGGAAGATAAAACACATTGCATTACCATCTATATCTTTCTCTACACTATTCTCTATTCTCTTTATTACATAACACCATTTTATTTATTTATTAGTTTATTACCGTTCCTCACTTATTTTGCAACCGCCCCTTATAGTAACTTACTAAAATCTTAAAGAACATCGAAAAAATCACTTATATAACCTTTAAAACAGAAATTAATTAATTTGTCTAAAATCCTATAGCGATCAAAGTGATGTGACTGATTGAAGATAGAAAGAATAATAAAATTTCATGAAAAGGCCAGGTGAGTGAACTTCCTCATCAATTGAGGTCGTCACTCATTTAAGTTCCTTCACTCTTAGGGTATTCTTTATCAATAGTCCATATACACAATCACATAAGATTCGATCACATGTTTTTAGTAAGGACTTCTAAACTTAATTAATTTTTAAACATACAATACATCATGTTAGGTTCTTTTCAATTTCTTATATTTTTTAAAGAAAATCTTTTGATAGATAACACACTAGAACTATTATCCTAATTCAAATTCAAATAGCTTGATATGATGGTGTTTACAAAAAAAAAATAAAAAAAAAAATAAAAATAAATAAATAATTAATTAAGTGAAATCAAATATTGGATCCCAACTGCCCAAATTCAATAATTAAGGGCAAATACACGTTTATCTGCCAGATAAACGAATTTTTGTTAATCTGGTGGCATTTTTGTAAATATATTGAAAAAGTGTGGTCATTTATTCAGTATTTTTGGTGAGCTGTCCAATTACTGTTTGCAACTTGTATTTACTGTTTCGTGAGGAAATTACACATATACCCCTCAACTAGTACATGAAAAGACGCATGTGCCCCTCCTTTGATACTTAAAAAGACGATTATGCCCCCAGATAATTTGTTTATCTGGGGAATTAACTGGATACAGCTCAATAATTACTTGAAACAATATAACACCAAAATAATATCAACCTCCTGTCAAAAAAAAAATATCAACCTAAAAGTGCAAACCAACTCATAAAGCAAATAAAACTCTAATATATAGTAGTAGAATCATGGATTACTTGGTTACTTGCACAATACCATAGAATATATGTATAAAATATAATTGAAAATCAAATATTATATCATTGGCCTAATATTGTAACAATTGCACACGACTTTGAGCCCTTAGTTGATCGTAAAATTTTTTAATGAACTCCTCAGCTTCATAATCAACTTGAAGATTTCCTCCCTCATTTTCATCTTCGGATAAATAATCACTTATCTTAATAGGAAATGGTGAAATGAGTGGACTACAAATCTCTTCGGGTGTTAGATCAATTCCATCTAGGTGCAAATTAAATGAGTATTCGGGAGTTTTAGGCACTAAGACAATGGCGCCGCCATTACTTTCATCAACGTGACTGATTTCATCCTCTGGTGACTCGAGGTCGTCGAGTATATTTGGTGGGTTCATGCAAGGGAGATGTATGTGGTGGTGGTGGTGCTTATGTTTCGAAGATGATACGTGGAAAAAAACGGGATTAGGGCTACTACATGAAAATTCATATTCCCGTCGAGCAAAGCTACCACGTGTCATCTGGTGGTGGTGATGTAGGTGTAGGAGATTGCTTAATGATTTACGAATGAGTTTCCCTCGCTTAAAGAACAAGTTTATATCCATGATGAGTTTCTTTTTTGAGATCAACCCTTTTCTAACCATAAAAAAGGTGATTCTTAAGAAATTCCACAGCCTCTTGGCTACAATAGAACTCTTAGCCGAATGTATCTTCATGACTTTAACAAACTGATGAAAAGTAATACTCAATATAAAGAATATATGATAAATGGTAGATAAATGAATAATAGATATATTGATAGTAAGTAATAATTAGCTCGAAGATTGTGATATAATGAGCTAATTATTAACGAGAGGAATAGATTATTAGATAATCATTCACTTCTACGAGGTTTTGAGGACCCTGTAGAAGAGAATGAGAAGAATGAGAAAATATTAGTAGATGTTATAGGAATTTATAGGAAATAGGTGAAGGGCAAAAGGGAGAATATTGTCATAAAATTATAGAATAAATAAGAAGCAAACTATAGGCTTAAAGTTAAGCAACCCATTTTAGTAAGAATAAATTGGATGAGGAAAATAAGGGGAAAGGAGGAAAAAAGAGGAGTTGAGGAATCGGTGGAAGACATGTCAATATTCAAATGTCCCTCAACAACCCGCTCCTCCGGGGGCCGTCTTCTTTTATTATCACTAAGATGTTGGTTCACTTTTGTATTCAAACATTTAAAATAAATATATGGTCATTTTAATGTTATTGGGTGATGAATAATCATTTCAATGAGTAAAGTACAGCTAGCATATGGTGGGTTTTGATTTAAAAAGAAAATCATGTATAGTATACTTTTTCTTAATTGTTGCAATGTTTTACTTTTTTCTATGTTTCTGAATAGTTGTGAAAGTCAAACATAATACGCATGTCAATAATAATATTGTAACCGTATCAAATATACTTAGTAGAGGTGGTGAGAAACTCATCTTATGATTTTAAAGTCACAACTTCAAGTCCCATCACCAACATTTAATTTGTTGGTTCAGTATAGTCTTTCTCCTTACAAAAAAAGCAAAATAATGATAACATTGTGAACTTTTCATCTTGTAAATTCTAATAATTCTACCAATCTACAATTTGTTTCATATTTTGTACAATAAAATTTAATGTGTGTGCGCTTTCCAATTGTACACGTGTGTTCTAGTACTTATACATATAAACACATGTCTTGAATCAGTGACCGAATAGCTATATAGTTGTATAGTACATAGTACACGACAGTGTAGTTTGTACTGCTACTCCATGGTACACACGACCATGTGGTTCATATATAAATATATGACCACGTAGCTGGATCAGGTAAAGGTGTTTCTAGTCTGTGCGACGCATAACGTACATTATGGAAAGTTTTCTTTAATCAAATTTCTCTTATGACGACTATTAGAGTTATACTTGGGGAATACTCTAAGATTCCTTATGTTATAAAAGGACTCATTGGGAGATCTCTTTGATCACACCCTTGAGCCACTAAGTAAATAACTCCTTGTATATTCTTGTTGTTCTTTTTCCATTATAGTGAAGATCTTCAATCCACCACCAGTTGATGTAGGTCTAATTTAGTTGAATCACTTAATTTCTTGTATTTTCTTTGTTTATCTTTGTATTGCTTTTTTATTTGTATTTTACATTGACTTGTTTTATATTAATCAATAACATCACCGTTCTCCTAAAAATAGAAGTTATCGAGCAACTTTTCATAATCAATTAACACCGTTTTCATTATTTATTTTTTTCAATTACTATTATTTTAAAAACCACTCAGAATTTATCTAGTCCATCAATAACATTAATGTTGATAAAGATTAGAAAGGGTCTGAATCCTATTGTGTCCCGTTTCATGTACCACACAATTTTATCGGTCTTCATCATTTTAAAAATCCATTTTCTTTATTTAATTTTTAATAGCAAATAAAATTAAATAAAATTTACATAATTTATATCCTAGTCCTTATCTCTCTTTTTTCACGCAATTAGAGAAAGAATGAATTGAGGTAACTTAAAAAAAGAATTTGGGTTCTTGTAATATTGTGGAGGTTGTATAAACGAAAGAAAAAGTAATGAAGCTGAATTAAACGTAATTGTATACACAAAATAAATAAATACGTAGTAAATTAAATTAAATTAAATTAAAAATTAAAATTAAAAAAATTAAAAAAAAAAAGAAAAAAAGAAGAAAGAAAGAAAGATAGGGACTAGAATATACTCCCTTTATCCTAGAATAATTAGCACAATCAAAATTTGCACACATGTTGATGCACTAGTTTGACCTTATTTTTATATAAGTAAAGATTTATGAAAATTATATATATATATATATATATATATATATATATATATATATATATATATATATATATATATATAAAGAGTTATATTATGAAACTTTATATCAATATTTATCTAACAATATAATTTATGATAAAATATGTTGTTATTATGTTAAATAAAAAAACATTAGTCAAAGTTAAAATATGAATGATGAAAAAAAGTCCAACATGCTAGTAATTTTGGGATGGATGCTGGATTAAATTATGTAAATTTTTAGTAATTTTATTTTTTATCATAAATTAACTAAAGAAAATAAATATTTAAAATAATGTGAATCAATACAATTGAATGATACATGAAATGGGACACAAGTCACACAATAATGTGATAGAGAACTTGAACCTTTGTATGTTTTTCAAAAGATTTAAATAGGAAAAAAAAATGATAAAGGCTCAGGAGTGAGTTGACTAGCCCAGCCTGATTTGTAAATGAGCAATTAGTCTAAGGTGCACCCTTGTACACCTTAGATAGGTGTAACAACGCAGCTCAGATGCCCCAATTACACACAACCCAATTAAAAAAAGCCCTAAAACAAAAAAAACGGAAACTGTAATACACCCACCCACACCCAATACACCTACCCATTCCCAATAAATGTAACGTCACTTTCAAACTCAAAACTCTTCTTCTTCTATATGATTTTCTCTCTCCTCTTTTTCACTTTCTCTCTCCTCTATTTCATTTTCTCTCACTAAAAAACTGGAAAAATATCAATGGACATTAGAGAAGAGATGCAAAATCAAAAGGATTCTCCCTAAAAAAAGGCAATTTTATGTAAATTTCACTTAATATTGTTTGAATTTATATGATTATCACTTAATTTTGTTTGAATATTGTTCGATACTCTAATGTTCGAAATTTTTTATTGGAATTGTCAAAAAAATTAGTGAAATCAAACGAATACCTTATGTTCACATTTAAAAATGCATATGTTCATATTTTGAATTCTTATGTTCATATTTTGAATCCTTTTGTAAACTTTCTGAAATGCTTATATTCACTTTCTAAATCCATATGTTCATATTTTTTATGTATATGTTCACCTTTCGAAATGCTTAATTATGTTCATACGCATTCAAAAATGAACCAATGCATATGTTCATATTGAATGCATATGTTCATATTTTTAATACTTATGATGCATATGTTTCATAATCATATTATTTTTTATTTCTTTAATTTTTTATGTTCATAATTAAATGCCTTATATTCATAAAATATTTTATATGTTCATAATGTAAATATTCATAGTAAATATTTGTTGTTCATAAATATTCTCATTAAGTCTGTTTATGCATATTTTCTCTTTCTTAAATGCATATGTTCATATTTTTTTACGCATAAGTTCACCTTTTAAATGGTTATATTCACTTTAAGGAAACCAATGCTTACGTTCATATTTTGAATTGTTATGTTTACTTTCTGAAATGCATATGTTCATATGTTTTATGCCTATGTTCACTTTCTGAAAAGCTAATGTTCACATTTAAGGGAACCTATGCATATGTTCATATTTTGCATGATTATGTTCATTTATAAAAAAAAATGCTAAAAATCAGATGAAATTTATACGCAGATGAAATTGATCGAAGCTAAAAAAATTCAATTCATATGAATTCAAAAAATCAGATAAACAACCAATTCCATCTTGTAAGGAACATATTCAATCGTTAAATAAAAAAAATGAAAAAAATAGAAAAAAAAAAAAAAGATAGAGGAAAAAGGAATTAAAGAAGGAAGGGGAAAAAACAAAGTATAATTTGTGAATTCAAAGATTCATATAAACCTTAATCATTCAAAATTAAAGCACAAAATCGAAATTCACACAAAAATTCATACTTAATAACTACTTTAATGTTGTAAGAAACAAATTTAATCAAAAAAAGTGTAAAAAAGGGGGAAAATTAAAAAAACAGAGGAGAGAGAAAATAAAAAACGAAGGAGAAAAATAGAGGAGAAGAAAGCTAATGTTCACTTTCTAAAGAGCTAATGTTCATATTGTGCTGTTGTTATACCTATTTCTAGGTGCATGAGTGCGCACCTAAGAATATGCGGTAAACGAGTTTAATCCTTCAGCCAATCATAAGTAAAACCAGCCCAAGCCCACTTGGACATACTCATAGGCTACCTCCACAGTATAAAAATTTCTAATTTGGTACCCTGTCATACTTTAAAATTTTGAACATTATTGAAAAAGTTCCCATTGAAAATTTTTATTGAAATAGTTAAAATAATAATTAAATTTTTTTTTTAAAAAAATAAGGGTTAAGTCTAAAATGTGCTAAGTTCAGGATAAAATGCTTAATAGCTTAGCTTCCCAAATTATTGAATAATTCATCAAGTATTTTGTACAAAGTTGTAACCAAGTCACTCAAAGTATTGAAATTAATGGGTGATAAGGTAGAGTATTCTACTAATCTTATATTGTCTATGTTTTTTTTAAAGTTGACGCCTTTCTCTTATCACGCTTGCTTGCCAACGCATGTTTTTAACACTTAATAACTTCAATTACCAATATTGTAAAATTATAAAAAGTGGATATTAATAAAATATACATATAGACAATTCAAACAAGATCCCACTGACTATATTTATCATATATATAAATCACAAAAACGAGTCAAAGTGTAGTATGTGAATAGTGTAAAAGTCAAATAATATCAACTAATTCCTTTACTTTTTAATGTGGGAAAACTTGCCTCAAATGACCAAATCACATGGAACTATGGTCTATGGAAGTCACCTTTTAATCTTGCAATGTACTACGTACATAGTTAGGTCACAAACATACTCAATGCCTCTTTGGACTTCTAACATGAGGTCAAAGGATCCCAACTTGTGGCAATTGTAATTACACTAGCTAGTCTTCAAATCTCCAAATTATTTTGATCTTACATTCTTCAAATCACCGGGGCCTTTGAGAGTTGATAATGGGCTAGGATCATCTAATCTATACATGTTAAGTTTATAGTAAGAGGCTTAGTAACATTCGACTTAGGGCCTGTTCTGATTGACTGAAGTGAAGTGAACTGAATATTTTACGAGAGAAGGAAATTAAGAACTGAACTGAACTTATTGGAGCTGAACTGAACTGAACTGAAAATAATCTGAAGAGAACAGGCCCTTAATAATTGGTTATAACTGAATTATTTATTTAACGTTTTGTACTTAAGTTAAATTTCATTGGAAAGGCATTTCACTTCCGTTTGGGCATGATGCGTTTCAAACGCCTAATTGTCAGGTATATCTATATGTATGTGGTTTTGCATCACAAGGGCATCATGGTAATTTTGTACAACAATAAAAGATAATGAAACCACGTTGCATCACGTTTTAGTAACATTGTAACCATTTTTAGTACAATTGTATCATTCATAATACCATTCAACTACTTAGTGATACAAATCACAATTCAATGGTACAATTTACAACTCATTCGTTTTCTATATCTTTGTCACTCTATTAACAACTATACCATGTTAGCGTGCAAAATACAAAATACTAAGCACATCATAACCTTGCATTATTGCTTCCTCGTTTGGGCCATTCTAGAAGGAGTATAAACTTTCTGTCTCATTGTTTACTTGTTTCTTTTATATTTAAATTTCGCAATATTTTGTTACAAGTTCACACCAATTTATCTGTTGTGTTCCGTAAGGTTACTTTGTTTAATTTTGTATAACTTTCCAGTCATATGAACAACATCATATTTTCCATGCATGGCTGGCTGCAATTCATAATCTTCGAGAAAGTATATTCTTAGACTCTGTTTGGTTCATTTGATTTTATTTTCGAGTACAATTATTTTCTCTGAAAACTTTTAAAACTTGTAATATTTAATGAATTTATTTATCTAAAATTACTTAATTTTATCTTAACTTATTGTTTTAGCTGAATTAATTTTATTTTGTCATAATTTAATTTGTTTTTTGAATCTTCTAAACTTATTTTTTTTTGAGCTTATTTTTACTCATCTTAACTTATTTATTCAAAACTAAGCTGATTTTTTTTTTTTCGAAAATAAGTTAAAATAAGAGTGAACAAAAACAAACCCTTAATCATGATGTAACGATAATTATTATAAAATGCTTAACATACCCCCAATGACAAAAGTATGTGGTTGTAAACCTAATTAAGAAACGAAGCTTACAATTACATAAACAAAGCATTGATCGAAGACATTTCCCTATGACCTTTTCCCCTAAATACTTGCGTACATTTTCAAGAAACATAATTAGGACAAGAAAGCTTGATTACACAAAGTAAATCACAAATAATTAAAGAGCCCCTAATTAATCTCTTTACTAATTAAACCTTCTCCACTTTCTTAGTTGAAGTTTGAAAACTTGAACCACTACTTCTCCCACTCTCACACACAAACAAAAAGCAATCAAACAAAAAGCAACAGCCTTACCTCTTAACTCTTAAGTCTAACCTTACAATAAGAGACAACTTTTCCACTTGTTACCAAAATGGACCCCACTTACATTATGGGCTTAATGATGGCATAAATTAAATTTAGGCAAATCAACCCTTCATTTCCAATCCAAATCTCCTAAAATCATTAGATCTTTTGCCACGTTTCACTCTCATTTTTCACTATCATATCCCATTTTCTTAACCCTAGTAATCACTAACTAGACAACTTCTAATTGAAGCTCCTATAAATTTGTACCTTTCATGCAACTTACTTTGCTTTTGTATATAAACATTTTAGCCAAACATTTCATACCATTATACATTTCATCATACATTGTGTTATTTTCATTCTTTATCCTTATTTAAATGAAAGTTATAGCCTAGACGTTATATACGCTACGCTATAATTGTTAATTTTATATTTCCTCCATTCTTTGTTAGTTGTAAGATATTGTTTCACTATATCTATATAAGTCACTAGGCTGTTGAGGCTGAAATAAGTGCTCACTTAGTCAATTAGAATGAAGGTGAAGGCGCCGAGTTTGATGAAGAAGATAATAGCCGCATTTTCAAACAAAACAAATGATTTAAGAGTACGTTTAATGATATTCTTTCTCCTACACAAGAATTTTGATAAAACCTCACTAACCAATTCCCTTCAAGCCCTTGTTTCTCACCACCCTCAACATAAGAAGAAAAACGACGATGCCATCGACGAGGAGGAAGAGTTAGAGCTCGTCGAAAATCGACATGACAACATAGAACACGAAGATGAAGATGAAGAAATGAATGGTCATAGTTTGTTGTTGAACTACAACAAAGCTACAAGCATGATGGTGAGTGACACTACTCACGACATGAGGGTTGTACAAGATGTACCGCGAATATATACACCAAATCAAAGTGGTGAGCAACAACGTAACGTGGATTTGACGCACGCGCTGTTCAAAGAGTCGGAGGCGGAGATGGAGAAGGAGGAAGAGACCGAGGAGGCGGTCGAGGGTGGCGAGCAGAGAATGGTTGAGGAAGAGGAGGATATGGGGGATGAAAATATAGACCAAGCAGCTGATATGTTCATACAAAGGTTTAAGAAACAAATGCTTCTACAAAAACAACGTTCATTGGAGAGGCAACAGTATAATACTGGTTGCTATCTTTTGTCTAATGCTTGAAAAATTCATGGCTATTAAGATGGATAATCATAATTTTAGATTCATTTATGGTGTCATTTTGCTGTGTTTTAATATCATAAATGGCACACTAGCTAGTAGTTATATGTAATAATTTTGTTTTGGGTTGTTAATTTTTTTTTTTTTTTTTAATTTTTTTGGTTAATTTTTAAGAATGAGATGGATGATCTCTTGTAATGAGATGGCTTGAAAATTACACGTCACTCATTTTTTATAAATAACAAGCACCGTAACAATTTTTGTATTAGTTAAGCTTCTATGCTCATTCCATGTTTTAATTTTTGTACTATTTTTTTCCCCAATAATATACCCAAGCAAAGTACTATTACCCTCAACCAAGTTTGTTATTTGCAAAGTACTATTTTAGTAGTCTGGGATCATGTTCAATTCACTTTATTTTAACTGAATTGAAATTATTTTATTGAACTGAAATTACTACCTCTGATTTTTATTATTTGTAACTTTGCAATATTTTATATCTCACAAATAATACCACAAAGTTGCAAATAATAAAAATCGAAGGTGGTATTATTTTTGCTGAACTTAATTTATTTTTACAAAACTGAAATTATATTTGCCAAACTGAAATTATTTAATTAACCGATTCTCTATTATATTTCTTCTTTAAATTTACTGATTTTTACTGAACTAAAATTAATTTTAGTAAATTAAAATTGTTTTTATTAATCTGAAATTATTTTTGCCGAATATTATTTTTGTAAGGTGAAGTGAACATGGCCTTAAAGTGTGTTCAAAATAAGAATACTAGCGCAAAAATTTTAAACAATTAAAGAAATCATAGATTATGGAACCAAATTAAAGACTAGTACTACACTACTACGTACATGTTTAAAGAAGAAAAGAAAATGGACTCTAATTGTTTATATTGCTTTTTCTGGATATAGATAGAGGTAGACATTATCCTACACTGTATTTTCTTATGCATTGCGTTATGAAATTACTTTAATAAATCATAATCCCGAAAAAGAGAAAAGAAAAAAGTAAAAAAGGGAAGGAAAAAAAAATGGAATAAAGGGGAGAATAATGACTTTGTTTCCTTAGAGGGGTTTCCTTTATGCTCAGCACAGATTTTATTTACCGTTAGTTGATACAACTGCTGCTGATTTTCCTCATTCTAGGGGAAAATTCTAAACACGCGCCTATTCTTCTGTTTTTTTTCTTATCAGTAGCCTCTCTCGGATCTAAAAATAAAAAACGAGGTCAGTGTTACTGTGTTAGAGGTAGTGTTTGTGTAACGTTTTCAAGTGCTGCGTTTTAAAGATATTTACTGGCAGAATATGACAAATAAAATTATACAATGTATATCTTTATTGTAATATAATACTCCAAAAATTAAATTTAACAAACACTTATACTATTTGTTAAATATATATACTCTTCATATTCTCTTGTGTAATTAGCAACTGTTTGTATTCTCATGTTTAGCTTGTAACCCTCACCTATATATATTGGATTAATGAGATAACCTCCTTGAGGAGAATTACACAATATCACTATCTAACATGGTATCAGTTGCCTAAGGGTTTCTTTCTTCGACCCTTGGCCTTACCGTAGCCTCCAAACAGTCGCCCTCTCTCCTTCCGTCTTCCATGGCCGGCGATGATGAAGTTCCTCCACCTCCCTCTAACACCTTCCAACCCGCCTATGCCGTAAACAACATCAAAAATCTGATAAGCATCACCCTTGATCAAGAGGAAACAATACGCTACATGGGTTGAACTTTTCCTTATTCAAGCTTGTGCCTACAATGTTCTTGACCATATTGATGACTCCGTTTCTCGACTGTCAGATGTTGATGATGCGACATGGACAAGGTTAGATGCTATTGTGAAAGGCTGGATTTATAGTACTATCTCCAAGGACCTTGTTCACACTATCATGAAGCAAGGTGCAACCGATCTAGAATTATGGACCCGTCTCAAAGACGTTTTCCATGACAACAAGCACACAAGAGCAGTGTATTTGGAGGAGACATTCAACAATACTCGACTTGAGAATTTTGCTAATATAGCAGAATATTGCAAGGAGATTAAGCTTCTTGCCGATCAATTGAGTAACATCGACAATCCGGTATCCGACAGGAAGATGGTTCTCCAGTTGATTTCTGGTCTACCCGAAGGGAGATATGACACTGTTGCGGCAATGATTTCTCAAACCGAACCGACCCCCTCTTTTAGCAAGGCTCGCTCCATGTTCCTGTTAGAAGAGACTCGAAAAATTAAACAGGAAGAACACGGTCTGGCAGCCCTTGTTGCTCAACAATCTCCTGCAGCCGCCTCGTCTCCGTCACCACAGCAACCCCTTCCACAGACCGACAACCAGCGTGGTGGTGGTGGTCGTGGTGGGCGTAGTCGTGGACGAGGAAGGGGAAATGCGAAAGGACGAGGGAGGGGACGAAATCCCAACAATCAGCAACATCAACAGTCCAACGCCCCCTCCTATTCGGCCTAGCAGCAAGGCCCACAATGGGGAGCCCAGCCATTCTGGCAACAGCAGCAGCCAGGCCTTTGGGCCTCCCCCCCTTGCCCCTATCCCACGGCCCAGATGCAGCAGCTCAGAAGTCAGTCCCAGCAATCCCTCTTGGGTCCACGACCAACCCAGAACTAAGCATACTATGCTGGCCCACCTCCCACTGGATACGGTCCACCAATGACCCCAACTGAGTTCGGCCACGCTTATAGCTCTATGGGTTTTCAAACTCCCGACAATGGATGGTACATGGACACGGGGGCGACTTCTCATACTCGTGACTCGGGTAATATTTCTAAACTGTTTAATTTGAGCATTCCTCAATATATTTTGGTCGGTGATGGCAAACACATTCCAATTCTTGGCTACGAGTCCACTACTCCTCCCCCACCTAATTCCTCTTTCCATCTTAAAAATGTCTTATATGTGCCTAGCATCATTAAGAACTTAATTTCTGTGAGAAAATTCTCTTGTGATAACTCTATTTCTGTTGAATTTGACCCTCTTGGTTTTTCTGTGAAGGACCTTCATTCGGGGAAAATTCTAGCGAGGTGCAATAGTGTGGGGGATCTCTATCCACTCTCTACAAATTCTGCTTCCAACACTCATTTCTCTCTAGCTGCAATATCTCCTTGCACTTGGCAGCATAGACTTGGACATCCCGGCGCACCAGTTTTTGATTTTCTTAGGAAAAACAATCTTATCAGTTGTAATAAGAAAATTAGTACTCCTTTTTGCTATTCTTGTCCTTTAGGAAAACATGCGACTCCCTTTTAAGTCGTCCTCTACTGTAACGTTTTCCCCTTTTGATATAATACATGCAGATTTATGGACATCTCCTATTACTAGAAAATTGGGACATAAATATTATTTGGTGTTACTTGACTTCTCTCATTTTGTTTGGATTTTTCCCTTAAAATTCAAATCTCAAGTCTATGACATTTTTCTCCAATTTCGTGCTCTTGTCAAAACACAATTTGAAAGGGATATTAAGACCTTTCAAAGTGACAATGGGCGTGAATTCGATAATTCTCCTTTTCTTAGATTTTGTGCGAAAAATGGCATACTTTTTCGCTTCTCTTGTCCAAACACCTCTTCACAAAATGGCAAAGCTGAGAGGATCATTCGCACAATCAACAACATGTCTAGAACCATTCTCTTCCATGCATCTCTCCCACCCTCCTTTTGGGTGTATTCTGTTCATATGGTGGCCTATATTCTCAATATTCTACCATCCACCACTATTCAAAACAAAACACCAACCGAAATCTTATATCGTAGGTTCCCTACCTATGATCATCTCCGCACCTTCGGTTGTCTTTGCTACCCCAATCTTAGTGCCACGGCCACATAAGCTTGCACCACGGTCCAAGCCATGTGTCTTTTTGGGTTTCCCTTCTAATCATCGTGGATATCTTTGCTATGATCTCTCTTCCAATAAAACTATCATCTCACGTCACGTCACTTTTGCTGAAGATGTTTTCCCCTTTTCCGATCTTCACCAATTTCGTGACACTAACTATAGTTTTTTGGATTCTCAATTTTCACCTATTGTAGCTTCCTTACTTGTCCACCCCTCTGCCGGCCCATTCCATCAAACACAGTAGCCTGGCCCAATTCCCCAAGCCCGTTCTCCCTCCCCTCCTAACTCTCCTGCTCGCCCTCCTCTTTCCGCAGCAGACCAGCATAGTCCGCAAGTGGGCCGCGGACAGGCCCAATACGCCACCCCCCACTTGCGGACTCCCTTGTGCAGCAGCCCATCCTCACCAACTTCTCCCTCAATCCAATTCGGTTCCTTCCCTCCAACCCCAATTCAAAATCCTCAAACACGGCCTACCCCAATTCCTTCCCATTCTATGAATACTCGTGCTAAATCTGGGATTTTCAAGCCTAACCCGAAGTATAATTGCTCAGTTCAGACTATCTCTTCTCTTCCTAAAAATCCCAAATTAGCCTTACTTGACTCGAATTGGAATGCCGCCATGCATGAGGAATATAATGCTCTTACTGAACAGCATACTTGGGATCTTGTTCCCAAACCGGATGGGGTGAATATTATTAGATGTATGTGGTTGTTAAAACACAAATACAAGGAAAATGGTGATTTGGAGAGGCACAAAGCAAGACTTGTTGTAAATGGCAAGTCTCAACAGGTTGGGGTTGATTGTGATGAGACATTCAGTCCTGTGGTGAAACCTCCGACGATCCGTACTGTTTTGAGCATTGCTATGGGGAGAGATTGGCCCATTCATCAGCTTGATGTTAAAAATGCTTTTCTTCATGGGGATTTGAAGGAGACTGTCTATACGCATCAACCTCCGGGTTTTGTGGATCCTCGTGCCCCGTCCTATGTTTGTCGTCTCCGCAAATCTTTGTATGGTCTCAAACAGGCTCCTAGGGCGTGGTACCAGCGTTTTGCTAATTATCTTCTGCAGATTGGTTTTGTGTGTAGTGCAAGTGACAACTCCTTATTTATCTTTCGACAGGGTACACAGGTTGCCTATCTCTTGTTATATGTCGATGATATTGTGCTCACTGCCTCCTCTGTGAAACTCAAGACTGACATCATTGCTCTTCTCAATTCAGAGTTCTCTATGTCCGATCTGGGTCAGTTGAACTTCTTTTTGGGTATTTCAATTAGCCGTACTACACATAGTATGTTTTTTACATCAGAGTAAGTACGCGGAGGAGATCATACACCGCGCTAAGATGGATAATTGCAAACCTATGGCCACTCCTGTTGATACCAAATCCAAACTTAGGGCTCTTGATGGTCAGCCGGTGAGCGACCCTTCTCTCTACAGGAGTCTTGCGGGTGCTCTTCAATACCTCACCTTTACTAGGCCTGACATTTCATATGCGGTTCAGCAAATCTGTTTGTTCATGCATGACCCACGAGAACCGCATTTTAACGCTCTTAAGCGTATTCTCATATATCTCAAAGGCACTTTGGATCTTGGACTACATTTGTATCGCTCTGCTCCTACCAGACTCGTGTCCTACACGGATGCCGATAGGGGAGGCTGCCCCGATACGCGGCGTTCTACATCTGGGTATTGTGTTTACTTGGGTGATAATCTGGTTTCTTGGTCAGCGAAGCGACAGGCTACATTGTCTCGATCTAGTGCCGAAGCAGAGTATAGAGGCGTCGCTAATGTTGTTGCCGAAATATGTTGGCTCCGAAATCTTCTTCTCGAGCTACATTGTCCTTTACGTAAGGCATCCCTTGTTACTGTGATAATATTTCAGCGGTGTATTTGTCTAGCAACCCCGTTCAACACCAACGTACGAAACATATCGAGATGGACATTCACTTTGTCTGTGACAAGGTTGCTCTTGGTCAAGTCAAAGTTCTCCATGTTCCTTCCTCATATCAGTACGCAGATATTTTCACTAAGGGATTATCGCGACAACTATTTCTTGACTTTCGATCCAGTCTCATCGTTCGTCCTCCTCCCGCTTCGACTGCGGGGGTGTGTTAAATATATATACTCTTCATATTCTCTTGTGTAATTAGCAACTGTTTGTATTCTCATGTTTAGGTTGTAACCCTCACCTATATATATTGGATTAATGAGATAACCTCCTTGAGGAGAATTACACAATATCACTATCTAACACTATTAGCAAGTATTTAAACAATTAATGAATCTTTACCTGTAACTAGTTGACACCTACTCCCTGAATTTGACACTTTGAAAGTAAGAGGGAATTTTACTATCCCAAGCTTAACTTGTAGTGTTTACTAAGTATTGGTCAGGCAAGATCTCAATGCTCCTAGTTGTGTGCTGGTAATTTGCTCTTCGTTTAATAAACTGTGTGCTGCTAGTTGGGTAGATGTGTGTGCGATTACAGGGAATAACCGTGTGGCTGCAAGGCGATTTGTGTTGGGCGTAATTTGTATGGCTGCCTAGGTAATTTGTGTTGGCCGTAAATTGCATGGCTGCGTGATTTGTATGCTGCCTAGGCGATTTGTGTTGGCCGTAACTGTATGATCGCCAGGATGATCTGTGTTAGGCGGCATGGTGTGTGCTGCCTGGGGACTTGAATTCACTTACGGATAGGAAGTATAAGTATAAGATATCAATTAACTAACAAAGTTAAGAGTTGCCTAATTAACGAAGTTATTAATCAGTGACTGCATTTTTATTATAGATACTTCGTCCTTAGAATTGATTTTGATCAATTTAGTAATGCTATTTTCCTAATCTAAAGTCGAACGATCTCACACAACAGTATAATAAATTCCAATCTCCGTTGCAGAAGTAATTTACCAGCAACTAAACCGTTACATACTGCTAGTCATTTATTGAATGTCTTCAATAAATCAATTGACAAGCAGTTCGCCTACATTGATAATATTTAGTTTACAAAATATGTTATAAAAAAACATTTATTGAGAAAATTGTCAATGCAGCCTCCAAATGGAGGCAAAGCGCACTTAGGAGAGCTGTGACAATTATTATTCAAGCATCGGGAAGGGGGAGGAGGAGGATATTATCCACTAATTTGTCCGAAAAATTATAGGAAGAGAAAATTAAAATAAGTAAAATATAACAAAATTTTGCAACTCAGAAAATTCGGAAAAAAAAAAAAAAAATTGTTTAATTTAAGACTTCATTTCCCTCTTCTCTATATCTTGTACTCTGGAAGTTGTAATCCCGCCCTATAGCTAATCCATGGGTAAACAGACTGCCAGTCATTATTGCTCAACGCTTACCGGCAGCTTTCCTCAACGGTGGAGCAGAATCCTCGTCATCAGACTGTACGTCTCCATACTGCCACATTCCACTTCGACTCTTTTTTGCCTCTTCCTGGAATTCTTCAAGGTTATCAATAGCAGACTTCCTCTCCACTGAATCCCACCTTTTAAGTTTTTCTAATCTAGCAAGTCCAACCTGCAATATTTCACAACCCAATAATCAATCTATAAGAGTTGAGATGGGACAGACAAACAGCCAGAAAACATGATTATGTACAAACAAAAAATTTGGAAGTGTCATATTGACCACTATAATAGCAGAAAACATTGCATAAGGTCAATCTGGAAATGTCATAATTAGTTTTGGATCAAATCAGGTAATCTTAGCTTCATTAAAATTAAGGTATGGTTCAAGTTATTCAAATCAAGTAATCATATATGGACCAATTTTGCCCCAAGTCTAAATTAACTAAAGACAATATGACATACTGAAGGATCGACTTTGAGTTTACTTATCTAGTTTTCAGCAACAACATCAATAACAAAGTCTTATTCCCAAAAAGATTTGGAGTCGCCTAATATGAATTGTCATAAGGAATCATCCAATAAGAACAAGGGACATAACAAGATAATCAATTGAAAGAGTTACTCTCCATCCCATAATATAGTTCCTATTGTGTTTTTTTCACGGTATTTAAGAAATGAGAGAAGTGGAAAAATTACATTAACAGTGGAAAAAAGCTAGACAAAAGTACAAAGCATGTGGATAATTTAAGGGGAAAAAAGCGAAAAGTACAATTATAGACAAAAGTTGGACAAAGTAAGTGGAAAAAAGTACAATGCAAGTGGATAATTTAAGGGTAAATTAGGAAGTTCAATGAATAAAATTTAAAAAATGAGGGTATAATGGTCTTTACATACTATCCAAAAATAGAAACAAGAACAACATTTTGGGTCTCCAAAATAGGAAAATAGGAACTATATAATGGGGCGGAGGGAGTAGAAAGAAGGTGTATAAAGTGAGAAAAAGAAAGAGCATTAAGGTAAAAATAAAAAGATTTTAAAAGAGAACCAAGAATCATCTCATACCTTCAACATGGCAGCATTGATGCTTGAACTGGCTTCTACATCGACCAAGGTCACTAGAAGAACTGTGCCCCTACCTTGGCCTTTCGCTTTTCCACCAGATGTATCTTTTTCCTCAACCATGGCCCTGAATTCTCGGGAACTGTTAAGAGTTAGCTCACTCAAATACTCAGCTGCTTCTTGGCCATAATCCTCCTCTAAGCTAGGAACCTTTAGGAATGCAAGACTGCAGAGATGAGCCGATCCAGGTACAGAAAGGACAGAAGGAGGTAAAGGTCGTAGACGACTGTAGGGTAGTACTTCTTGATTACCATAATCGATATAGAATACTTCAAACTCATCTTTTGGGGATTGAACATCACCACGGGGCACATTCACAATCTATTGTATTGGCAAAAAGAAGCCCAGTCATCAATTAATTAAAGCATTGAAATCAAATAAACAATGCCACCACATCTCACATTCAGAAACACAGAAACCCAAATAACAATATTCACATCTCTTACCATAGCTCGATTCCATGAATTGTCTGCACTAAATTGAGCAAGAACCACATCACCCTTCTTGGGGTTAAAGCTTCCGATTACTGGAGCCTCCTTGATGTCTAGGGAAGCAAGTTGCTGCTGAATAGAAGCAACCATCTGGTCCTCAACTTTTTGAACATAGAACTTGCCTCCGCCAAGGACTTCGGTAACAACCACCTGTTTACATGCAAATGTTAGTTATCGTATACGGTAAGATTACAGCCAAGAAAACACATATTACAACCCAGCCTACCTTCATAACTTCTTTCTGTCGATTTTCAGGGGCTGATGATCCATTCGCAACTTCTTGACCTTCAACATAATTTTCCCATATCTGCAATGAGCCAGTAGTTGGTTAAATTGACTCTGACGATACCATATGATATAGCAGAAGAATTTATCATATATGCATAATGCATTACTAACCTTCAACTTCTGGCGTTTAGCAGACTCTTCAGCTTGAGCAAGAAGATGGGCATCTGCTATCCGATCTGTGCCAAAAGATTTCTGAAGTTTTGCAAGCCCAGCTTCTAGTAACACTGCAGCCATATTGGTCTTAGATTCCCAAAGGGATCCCAAGAAAGTTCCGGTTCTATCCACAGTTTCCACTTCAATCTGAAAATTAGAAAAATAATGGATAAATATAAAAAGCACATGGAACAAATCTTCAACTTTTTTGGTTAGATTTAGAAAAAGAGTAGGGTTATTTTCCTGCAATCTCTAAAAAGGATGTATATTACCTCAACATCTCTCTGCATTATTCTTCTTCTCATGAATGCAATTGCATCATCTGAATAAGGTTCACCTCGTCCAGGACACCTCACACCTGAAAAAGAAAATGCTATACTGCAAGTTGCCTTAGGGAGCAGGAGCTTGAACCGATGACCACTGAGTACATATTCAACAACAGCAGAGTGCCTCTTAACTCGCGTCAAAAATGGTAAGAAGTCCTTGGCTTTCTTCCCTGAAGCCTGAAATATTAAGATACTGGAATTGAAAACTCTTTGTAAAATGTATAAAATAAAAAACGGAAGGGAAAAAGGGATAAACGACAAGGTTGCAAAGACATGAGACCCATTTACTCACAGTGGTGAGGTCTTGAATGTGGTTTGTGGGAGATTCTTCACCATGGACCCCTTTCCGGTTAGCTTTTGCTTTCGCTTCAGCTACCAAAAGGGCATCATAATAATTTGATCTTTCTTCAAAGTCTCTGTGTGGTACGACAGTAGCAAGCCCACGGCCAACCAACAATTCAGCAACGTTGTATCCATTTTCCTGACCAACAACCGTAGATGAAGCAGATGTTGCATCACCTCCTTTACCCTTCGATTGAGCAGGCAGGAACACTGATCCAAAGTCCATTACCCTAAACTCAGATGAGGGAGCTGCATTTTCAGCACCACCTCCAACGGGGACCTTCCTTGAGTACTCCATGGAAACATTCACCTAAGTTCACATTAAACCTCATTATTAGACTCGACTTTTAAGGATCAAACTACCTCGCCACAATAACTTAAAACCCAGGAATACCTGACGGCCAATGAGCTTTTGGCGGAGGAACTCCTTTGATTCACGAGCATGTGATTCAGGTCCTTTGTTGTTCCAACGTGGATTACCCAGTTTCGGAGCTTTTATGCTTGAGATATTTACTCTTCTCTCAGCCAATGGACTACCAACCGGCACAGCATCATCAGCAACGATAATACAGTCTCCACTAACAATTTCAATCACCTGATGTCAAAGAAGGTTAGGCAATTGCATAAAATTAAAATGCAAAGATAATATTACATCCAAGGATTATTGCTTATGGTCATGAATTATTACATCCTATTACCTTTCCAGTAAAGTTCTGGTCATGAATTGCTTTTGAATTTGTAGCAGGAGGTACATAGTTTGTCCACATCTTGATTCGCTTCTTTTTAGCCTCAAGTTCTGCTGTTTTCAATTCCTTCTGGTCCTTGGCTTCCAAAGATTTAGCACTCCAATCAAGATATTTAGCTAAGCCCTGCATTTTTTCGACACGGGCAATTTGAAATGTTCAGTTAGAATTGGAAGTACATATGCGCTGAAATTAGATTATGCTAAAGCAAATACATTAATCAATAAGCTCAAGTCAAGTTGCATCAATACTTGGGAGTTGGGACTTGAGAGTCACGCAATAAGATCTGGGTAACAGATAGGACCAAATAATCATCATCCACAAAAACTAACAGTTAGTAATTTAGTTCTGTTTTACATTAGTAAGATTAACTCACAAAGAAAACAAGAGCATCTAAACCATCATTGAAATAACCGCAAATATGGCATATATCTAGACATTTCTGTAAGCGACACAATATAAAGTATGTATTGAAATTACTTATACTCTGCCTACATTGAAACATTTATAAGAACATATCAACCACCAGGAGTTCTGGTACACGCTTTAGGAAGCCAGCGCATGAACAATACCATAAGCCACAATCAACATAGAATTCTCAGGATGTAGCATCATGAACAAACAATACAATGAAAAGATAGCAAACAATAAAACCAACAAGGTTACCATGAAAACTCATTTCATAAACTACCTGCCCAAAAAAAGGTGTATAGCAAATGGTGGCCTTGGCTTTTGGTCAGAGTATGAGTGAAAGATACTCATGAAAATTGAAAATGTATTAGTGTATATCGCATCATACCTTCCAAAACCAAAAGCTAGTGCAAAATCCATCTACTCAGTACTTGTTATATATTCAGCATGTACAGTGTTGAAAATGCAAATGCAACAGAATTTATAAACCCAATACTCATCACGCAAAAGATGAACCTTATGCAGCTGCAAATAGCATCAGTATGCTTTTATTGCCAAATATACTCACACTTTTCACTAACTCCAAGGCCAGGTTCTTTACTTCACCACCATCATCATAATAAACAGAACCAACCAAATTTTTGAGTCTGTCTGGTTGCTCAAGGACAATGCGTACCTGCAAATGGAGATAAAGTATAAATTCAAAAGGGACACAAAATACATCAAACACTATGATAACACAAGGACAACTAGCTTACATCTCTGTGCAAAGTACGCGTCTCTGTGAAGTGCTTTGCTTCCCTCCCAAAGGGGTCTGCGGGTGTCTCCACACCTGGAGCAGCAGAGGCAGCAACCTTCTGAGCTGCCGTCAAGGGAGCACGAGGTTCTGTTGCAGCTTCTCCATTGGGTCCATCTGTACTCACTTCAGCTTCAACAATCCTCTCTGGAAAGGGTCTCCTTCCCATTGATGGACACTATAACCATAAAGATAAAATAGTATAAGAGCCAAAATTCCAAAGCCTCCAAATTCAGCACCACAAATATATTAGTAGCAAAGCTTAAATACCTGAATGCCAGCCACAAAAACCTGAACGTACTGAAACTCTGGAAGCAGGTAGACTCGCAATGTGCTACCATCACGAACCTGCTCCACAACTGCTTGCAAAGACCTCCCTTTGTTTTCAGATGTAAAAGCCACTACATCAAAATTAGTGGATGCATCCATGGCAGATGGAGGCAAATTTCTGATAGAAGCCTCTGAAGCTCCTGGCACCTGGAGAGCAAGAACAAAGTTTATCACATATCATACTTATAGTCCAAAATAAAAGCTTAAACGGAGATAAAAACATAAACAACTGCGCACAAACACTAAAGCTGCCAAATTGAGAGTTCTTCAAGTTCGTGCTAGTTCAGTCATGTTGGGTCAGTAATTGACTGCTCTAATTATAAAAGGGAAAAAAAAACATTGGGAGGAAATACATAATTTGCTACATCACAGCTCTGGATTATTATGGAATTCAGCACACGAGAATTAAATTGGCGAAAAGGCATCAAATAACAAAGTTTGAGACCTACCTCGCTCCACTTGCCTAAACCTTGCTGTTTAGCTTTTTCCTCAAGTGCCAGCAGTTCAGTAAAATCAGAGTTTGCTTCATTCTTTGATGGTGTTTTTACCTGAGTAACCAAAAAAAAAAAACAAATTTTTTTTTTGCAGACTATGTGTATCAAAGACGTAATTAATACCATCAAATTACAGCACTTAATATTAAATCAAAGAACACCAATAGATGATGCAGAAAATCATTGACATCATGACTAAGCACACCTTTGCCCAGCCTTGTTGAACCACCAACTTCGCAATGTCACTGCCATCAGCAAGCAATACAGAAGCAAACTCTCTCCCCGGAATCTGTTTTGCTGATGTATTCGACTCAGTTTTGAAAACTACCTCCTGTAATTATATATAGAAAACTCTCCACATCAGAAGATTAAAAGACCATAATTCACATAAAATTACTAAACATATTTAAAAATAAGCAGATTCAGGAAGAAAAAAAAATACAAAAACACACCTTTCCAATGCAGAGTTTCCTCAAATACTCTCTACTCTCCCAAGCAAAGGGCTCGTCCTCTCCGTCTCTACGAGCCTGGAATAAAACACATAAAATAACCACCACATTTAAGAATTAAGAACAAACCGGTAATCATCAAGACTCGAAAATCGACAACAACACAATAATTCTAATGACATACAATAACAAATATGCCAATTTGGTGACAAGAAATATAATGCATACTTCCATTGAATTAAATTAAAACTACATTTACGAAATAATAGCCAAAAATACACTAAATAGCAATAGCAAGTAAAAACACACCAGCCTAGGAGCTATGATTTGCTTTAGAATCACAGCCTTTTCCGGAGGAATTTCGTCTTTCTTAGCAATACCCATAATCACCAAGGTGTCCCCTGATGGAACAGCCTTCACCATCCCTCTCAACCATCTATCCTGTCCTGCCGCCATCGCTGAGTTTCTTGGATCTAATAATTATAAAAGAATTATCAATCAAATATTAGCTAAAATTTAACGATATCATTATTGAATCGACCAATTAAACACTAAAGCATTTTAAAATATAATTTGGCATTCAATTAAGCAGATCGAACATTCAAATTTATCATGCATGATACTGAAAATATAATCGAACATTCAAATTAATCATGCATGATAAAAAAAATCAAATCGAACAATAGAATTTATCCTTCCGTGATTGAAATTAATCGAAATTAATCAAATTTTCAGCTGATTAATTTGCATGATATTATAACGATTGAAAAATCAATTACAAATTAAAAAAAAAAAAAATCAGTACTAATCAAACACTCTCAACTATACACACAGATCCATCAAAACAACACTCAATTCAATGCAGAGTTAACCTCAAATTAATAACTCGAATTCAAAAAAACAAAATTAAAAATTTCAAAAATCAAAGAAAGAAACAGAATGTTAATCCATTACTAATTGAATCAAATTAAACAACAAAAACATAAAAATAAAAAATTCAAATTTGAGTTTTCAGATCGTACTGAAAACAAAAATCAAAATCAAAATTGAATAAGAAAATAAAAAAAAACCTCAAAATCGATCGAAGAAACCAAATTCTGGAAGAACAGAATAGAAAAATTCCGATCTAAAATAAGATCGGATAAATAAAACTCCGTACAAAAAAAAAAAAAAAAAAAAAAGGAGAGAGAAAGAGTGAGATCTACCAGTTACTGAATGAAGAAGAAGAACGAGGACCTCGACGGCTACGCCTTTGAAAGTATTTATAAATCAAAAATTAAAATAAAAATAAAAATTGAAGGAAAAATAAAAACAGGGGAGAAGGGGTTTAGGAAGAGGAGAGAGAAAGAGAGACAGAAAAACGTGGGGTTTCTCTTTGCTTTCACTTCTTCTCCACAAAGGTTGGTTTTTAAAACTAGTCTTAATAATCCTAATTTATATCAATTTTGTATTCCTAATCCTAATTGATTTTTATTTTATTTTTTATGAGGTACTAATCCTAAATTCCTAAGTGATATATACTTTTCTTGATTTTTTTTTATTTATTATATGTTTGACTTTTGTGACATGTTTGTGTTTTTAATTATTTGGGGGAATTTGAGGTGTGTATTAATGATTTAATGGATTGATAATAACGCTAATGGATAATAGTCATAATAATACTAGTAATATCTTCCCTAAATAGTACGAGCACTCCGTAGATATTAATTTAGGGATACACGATAAAATCACGCATGATTAGTGTAAGGCCCTGTTTATTTCACCTTAAAAAAATAATATTTAATAAAAGTAATTTTATTTCAGTAAAATTAATTTTAGTTCAATAAAATAAATTTAGTTCAGTAAAAATTAGTTCAATTCAACAAATATATTTTCTTTTGGGTTTTTTTTTTCATTTTTAGTTTCTTATATGTAGCCATACGGGTGATGTATAGCATTTTCCATAATAATAATAATTACTTAGTATAATTTGTTAAACACGTGTTTTGATTTCTAGATAGATACTTGTTTTCGGTGATTCTAGATATTGAGTAGGCATCGAAAACGTTAAAGATACAAGTGGATATATATCAAATTATCTTACTGATAATGAAGATTATGATTATGTTAAATGACACGTATTTGAAAATTTGGATAAGATAGTTGTTTCGATAAATGGTGATTCTGGAGTTGAGTAGGTATTAAAACGTTAGAAGTACGAATGGATATGACTATTATATAACTTAATTCCTTATTTTGAATGGGTAACGATTGTAAAAGCAGCAAAAAGTTTAAAGTGGATAAGATCACAGAAAAAATTAAAGTCGATAACGATTAAAAGCACAATTAAAATTTTTGAGTGAATGACGGTAATAAAAACAAAAAAATGCTCAAAACGAAGTTAGCTACTCTACACCTTTTCACTTCACCTAATATTGAACAATAATTTTATGTAATAGTTAAACTGATTATACTAGTTTAAAAATATTCATATAGATTGAAATTAAATTTTACAAGTTTACATAATGTTGTATTCACCTAAATTTTTCATAACTTAATTTATTAGACATGATTTTAAAATTTGTTTGTTTTTTAAGGTCAACACAACTCGCCCTTGTCACAAATTATTGTTACATACTTGTATACTATTCGTATAATTTTTGAAGTCTATGTGGTACAACATATATTATATATTCTTATCTAAATTTACTTTATTTGAACTTATTTATTTTAAATATAGGGGTGTCCATTATTACGATTAAAATCAAAATCTAATCTAATTCAAATTGATATTAATTCAGACTAGATTTGAATTATAAATTAAATTGAAAATTTTTGAAATCGAAATAACCGAAATATAAATTGTTGTATTTAAGTGACTTGGTAATTTGGTTTATTATTACACTATGTTTTCGAAACTTGTATTTTTATTAGGCAAAAGCTAATGAGCGCTCCCGGGGCGTTAGATAGGGAATTAGCGTAAACTTAACATTAATTACACCTAACGACGCGTGATTTTGTCATGTATTCCTTACTTAATACCATTTCAACTAATATAATTATTCCTTATCTAACGCCCCGGGACGCTCGTTAGTAAGATCTTTTTTATGGGCTTAAAAAACACGAATTATAATGTTGAACAGAAGGAGTGCATCATTATCTTTTGTTATTCTTAATAAAATTATCTTGGATCAAACCCCATAAACACAACAACATAACAATATAGCTTCATTCCTAATTAGTCGAAACTCGAAAATTCAAGTCTAAAGTAGTTTTACGGTACACTCATAAAAGAGATATATTTCACTTTTTCTAAAATTAAAAACTAAATCTCTTTTTAAAAACTTTTCATTGAAAGTTACTACATCAGTGAGATTCTTGCCTAAATTAAGTAACTTTTGATTCTGTGCTATGAAGAAAATATGTTTTGCCAAATTTGTTACTTCCACTTTTACAGATTTGCTGGGAGATTGTCATTACAAGACCATGGATTTTTTTTTTTTTTTTTTTTTTTTTAAAAAAAATAAAAAATAAAAATTGGGCACGTTTAAAAGCTTAATACGTACTGTAGTATTTATTACGGAGTACGTTTTTCACTTAATTAGTTACTTATTAAAAAGCTTATTTATTACGTCATATTTTAGTAATTGAGCTGTAACTTTTTTGATTGGGAATATGGGACCATACTACAATTGTCAATTGAATTAATTTTCATTTATCTATGGTAAATTTGGTACTGACTTACTGAGTAGTAGCATGGTAGTAGACTAGTAGTCCTAGAGTAGTTAAGTCTTGAAAGTTGTTATGTTTCATCAGCGTATCTAAGTGAGTTTTCTATTTCCTTAGCCATTATTCATTAATCATTATTAAATATTCAATTCTCTATTCAAACCATTTTCAAAATTTTTAATGTTAAAAAATAAAGGGTAATGTTATATATAGTCCTTCATATAAGCATTTAATATACTTTTGTTTTTTAGTATTAAGTTGGGAATTTATCGACAATTTATGAGTAAATCGGTGTAATAAATGTTTATTAAGGGCTGCATATATCTTTTTCCTACAATAAATTAGGAATTTATCATTGATACACCTCTGTTATTGACTTTTGAAAAATGTTATACATAACTTTTAGGGCTATATATAAGCATCAAATATACTCTATAATATTGTTTAAAAATCATGACAAAACACACTAATTACATTGATTTTATGCGTGATTTTGTCATGAATTGCTAATTTTACACAATTTCAAGAGTGTAATTAATGATTATGTACAACCCTAATGGCTACATATAGCATTACCCTTGGCTTTTCTATTGATATACTCTTTAACTTTTTTGCTTTCTCACAGATACACCTGTGGTTTAGTCTTTTTTGCAATTGTGACAAACACCGTTAATAACTATCAAATTAAGTTAATTAATTAAGGAAAGATTATCATATCCCTTTTAAACATCTAATGCCTCGATTTACATATAGAAATTTGTTCGATTAAGGTTTTTGAGGTCCTTTTAGCTCTTAAGGATCCAAATTGACCTCGAAATTAACAAAACAAAGATAACGCAATTGTCTTGTATGCGTTACAAAAAAATTTCGATTTGCGTGTGGGTATATTTTTGCGTGCTTATAATTGTTCAGTTAAGGTTTTAGGGAATTTTTTGGCCCTTTTATGCACCTAATTGAGCTCGAAATTGGCAAAAAAATATGAAAATGCCTCGTTTTACGTGTCATTAAATGTGTCATTTTGTGTGCTAGTAAAGAAAATTGCCTGATTATTTTATTTGTCTACTTTGCCCTCAATTTGGATTTTAAAGAGCCAAAATGATCGTCAAACTTTGACCGAACAATTTTTTCAGAGCAAAGCAATAGAAAGTAAATCGAGACATTTAATAAAAGGTAAAATGAGGCATTTTCATAATTTTTTGGCAATTTTGAGCTCAATTTAGGCCCATAAATGACGAAAATGACCCCGAAAATCTTAAATGAACAATTATTAGCACGCAAAAAAAACACGCAAAATGAGACATTCTTAACATGCATATGAGACATTTGCAACATTTTTTTGCTAATTTCGAGGTCAATTTGGATCATTAAGGGCTTAAATGACTCCAAAAACCTTATCGAACAATTTTCTACATACAAATCGAGACATTAGATTTGAAAAAAGGGTATTATAGTCTTTTCCTTAATTATTTAACTTAATTTGATATGTAACAGTGTTAACCACGGTTGGAATAAAAATAACTGAAATTTCCCCATCAAAACTTTCAAATTCACCAAATACCAGTCAGTTATAGTACATTAGCATTAAATGCCCTTTTACCTAACTGACGTTAACTCCCCGTTAGTGTCTTTTTGTAATTCACCATATACCCAAACTTAATAAACTTTTTTCACCATATACCCAAACTTAAAATTTTAATTTCACCATTTAGCCCATAAAAGTTTCCTGAAATTTTTTAAAAAAACTAGCCGTTGACATGTAAAACAGAAATAACGGCTAGTTCCTTTTGTCTATTTAATCAACCCTCTCATACTTGATATTTCATATCCCATTCAACCATGCTTTCACAAACCTCATTTTCCTCTTATGAATCAACATACACTTGAGCTCCTAACAAAACTTGTTCATATGGAAAGAAATATGCAATAAGAAGTTCAGAAACAACAAAAAAATCCGCAAAGGTTTTACTACAAGTGCGATGCATGTGACAACTTCAAATGGTGTAGAGGTGTTGTTGATCATAATCTTGCCTTTTATGAACGTCAAAGCAAGAAAGAAATTGTAGCAGACAGTAAACTGAAGCAAGTGATGAAGGTGCTCAAGAAAAAGATGCAGCAGCAGCAAAGAGTAGTTAATTTAGCAATAAAAATAGGCGTTGTAATGTTTGCAATAATATTCTGTTTTTGTCAAAAAAAAAAAAAAGCACAAGTTACCACCTACTGTCAACAAAGTCAGGTATTATGATATTGATTTTTTTTAATTTCATTACAAAAAAGTCTGGCATTGGTGGAATAACCAAAACAATCATCCCCACAGTTGTGCACTAAGCATCTTGGGTGTTTCTTGTTTTCCTTTGCTTGTAATGAGGTTGGTGAGATGTGCTTGCACTATCAGTTTGTGCCTTGCTTTTTCCCCCTTTCCTTTATCATGTCCTGCAGCAGCACTTCCAGCTTGGCTCTTGTTCTTGCAAGTTAAAGAGTTATGCCCCAACTCCTTGCAAATACCACACTTGTTGTTCTTATGCCTTTTGCCTTTTCTTGCTTCATAGGCCCTTCTTCTCTGTTTTGCTGGTGTGCCTGCACTTCTCTTGCTTGTTGGGGGCAAGATTTCAGGAACATTTGATGTTGGCCATTATGTTGGGTCAGCATAGGGTGGATGTGATGGGCATAAGTTGCTTTGTAAGCACCCCCTTGAAGTAAGGTGAAACAAAGGTGGTGGATTTCATTCTCTGATGATATATGACCCTTAAGCCATGCTTACAGGGAATACCAGATCCCTGCCATTTGCCACATCCACAAGTCATTGTATCAAGATTGACAGAGAATTTAACATGCCTATCTCTTTCCTCAAACTCCCTACCCCCACAAGATGTAACATGACAAAATCTGAAGTCATCATTTTTAATTTTCCAGTATATTTTGTGCATGCTCTGTCAACTGATTAGCATCCATGTCAATAGCCTTGTCAAATCTTGCTCTCACCCTTTTCATGACCCAATTTCTGACAGCTAAACATAGAACAGGTTATTAGTGCATAAAACATCAGTTTTGCATTATTGAATACAAAATAAGCAAAGAAAGTAGATGTACCTTCTAACAATGTAAGGACAGACATATCTTTGAATGGTTTTGTGCAGGAATTGAATAACTCAACAAAGTTTGTTGTGTTGTGATCATAACAAACTTTGGTGTCAAACATCTTCACTGACCACAGCTCATGTACAACTCTTAAGTACAACTCTTAAGTACACCTCTGTTGCACTATCATGCTCCTTGATTTTTTGCATAGCTTTCTCAAATACATACTCGTTGTATGCATCTGCAGCAATCCAAAACAACTTGTGAAAAGTTGAACCACTCCACCCTGCAGTTTTGCAATTGGAATACAAATGCTGGCAACAAATCCTCCTTGTGGCCTTTAGGAAGACATCATATATTGCAGCATCAACTTCCTTAATAACAAAAATTAGCAAAAAAAACAGGAACTTAACAATTAGGATAACTGAATGAAATGTGTAAGGAAAAATAAAGCAAAACAAATACACAACATAATGCTTTCCCCCATTCTGTCAGATATGAAGGTCCAGTCATCTTTATGACACCCTTCATTTGCAAACAAGCATCTCAATTTCTGAAGAAATATGTCCAGCTGTCAATAATTTCCGTGTCTACAATCCTATAGGTAATGACAAAAATTTCATTATTGCCATCAATACCAATAGCAGTCAACATAATTCCTTTGTAGTACCCACTCACATGTGCTCCATCTATCCCAATTATGGGCCTACAGCCACCTAGGAAACCTTTGGCAGATGCAGCAAAAGAAAAAAAAACATGCTTTGAATTAAGGTTGTTGAATTGATTGCCACTGTTTCCTATCCATGTCATCAGTGCATAAGACCCTAGGTTGGTAGACTTAATCATCTCAGCATATCTAGGGAGTAAAGCATATGACTCAGCAAAGCCTCCATGAATTTGTACCCTTGCAACTGCTTTGAACCTTGTAGAACAGTCTCTATTTCACATTAAGCCTAAACCTTTCCATGCATAGCTTCTGCAGTGAGTCTACTGGGATATCAGGATTGGCCTCTAGATCTTGCAACAGATGTCTACACAATCATGCTGTTGAAACCATTGGATTTTCTTCCAATTTGCCACATATTCTATGCTCTCTAGTTAGGGTTTTTATGGCCCAGCTAACATTATCAATTAATACAGCAGCATGTATTCTCCAATTGTAAGCCTCAACCACACATCTTCCTGTGTATCTCTAGCTGTCATCTCTGTCCGCAGTTACTGCAAACCCTTCTTGTATGCAATAATCTCTAAAAACTTCCAAAAACTGAGCCTTGTTCTCAAAAATCAACCATCGCTCCAGAACTATAAAACCAAACTCTACAGCTGCCCAAATTTTGTCATTTTTGTACAGTTTATCCAACTTGTGGCTGCCGTCTAAATAATCTTTAAACCTTTTCTCTCTCAATTCCTCAAAATCATCTAGCACATTATCTTCTTCATCTTTAATGAAATCAAGATAACTCACATTCTCATCATCTCCTTCAGCATTAGAGATTTCATAATCTTCATCCTCACTATCATCACTCTTTGACTCATTACCTTCTACATCTCTCCTTTCAATCTCCCTTCTCACTCTTTCAACTCCTTTACCTCTCACTGAGACAGAGTTCTTAACCCAGACCCCCTCTTCACAATAGTGCTCTTTGGAACTCTCCATGAGGAATGCCTAACTCTAGACTTTTTAGGTTGAGAAGATGAGATGGCAGATGTGTGTCTTGGTGGAGATGGTGGTGTTGGTTGTGTTGGTGGAGGTAGTGGTGTAACAGGTTATCTTGGTGGAGGTGGTGGTGTAACAGGTTGTGTTGGTGTAACAGGTTGATGTGAGGGTGAAGGTGGTGAGCTTGGTTAGGTTGAGTGTTCTTCTGTTGTTGGTTCTGCTACTGGTTGTTTAGTCTTCTTCTAAGGTGTTGTTTTCTTTCTCTTTGGCGTCATTTTCTTTCTCTTTGGTGGCTTTTGGGTAGTAGGAGATGCAGTTTGGGTGTTTGTATGTGTTGGTTCAGGTTTAGGTTGTGATGGTTCAGGCTGAGAGTTTCCTGGGAAACACGCATCAGCTTCTGCAGTATTAAACATTCTTACATACTCCACCTCCAAGTCCTCTACACTAACAACTGGCACCTCAACAGCAACAGTGAATTGATGCTGCTCCCACAACTCCCTCTCAGCTTGCTCTCTTTCAGTCTCCCTCTCATTCTTTTCAATGTCCCTCCTAACTTTCTTAGCATCTTCCTTCAATCTTCTCTGCCACCCCTTTTCAGCAGCCTGGAATACAATCCCTGACTCCTTAGTTTCCTCAACCCAAATCTCTATAGTCTTTTTACCCTTGTTCTATTCCCACATTTTTAACAAATCCCCATCACCCTTAAGCTCCAACTTCCTATTTGTCCTAGGCTTATTGACAAACAAAGTGAATAACTTAGGTAGAAACACATTTTGTTTCACTGTGAATTCAAACATATCTTCATACAACCCCATTAGGTGGCATTATCAGTATCTTCAACCAAAATGTCAAAATCATGAGACTTATCATCCTTATTACCATGGACTAACAACCACACTTCACTCATCTTATATACAAAGTCACATTAAGAGACTAATTACATTCCACACATATGAAAATGAAGAAAACAAAACAAAACTAAACTAGAACACACAATCAACAAAACAGTTCAAATACCCTAACCCTAAATCGTCAAAATCACTTCACACTACGAAAATCAATTCAAATACTTCTACTATAATCAACAAAGTAATCATTTCAATAAATGCAACAAAAGTTCATATAAACACAAGTAATTCACACATCCTTAAAACCTAGATTGCATGCACAATTTTGATAAAAGACTATTACTTTAAACTTCGAAATTCAAAACGAAACAACATAAATTACCTTCCTTGCTGTTGAAAACCCTAGCCTTCGAATTTGATCAAATTTCCTTTTACGAAAGTAAAGCATTTAGCAGACCTTCAAGAATCCACCTTTTTACCCGATTCAGACAAGATTTCACTCTTGGACTCTCACTTGCTTCAAAACCTTACCATGCAACTCTTTCTCTGAGAGAATTTAGGGCAAAATTTCAATGGTGAAGCAACGAAGAACAGGAGAGAGATAGTGAGAGAAAGATGACTGCAAAAGGGGAAGTATGAAGACTTTTGATCTTCATTAAGAAGTCAAGTAGAAATATGGCGCACTCATTGATTAAGGGCAATATGGTAAAAAGACATTAACGGGGAGTTAACGTCACTTAGGTAAAAGAGAATTTAATGCTAATGTACTGTAATTGATGGGAATTTGGTGAATTTGAAAGTTTTGATGGGTATTTGGTGAATAAAAAAAATAACACAGGGGCATTTGGTGAAATTTCCGAAAAAATAATAAAACACAGGTGTACTAATGGGAAGGCAAAAAGTTAAGAGTGTATCAATGGGAAAAGTCAATATAAGAGGAGGTTTACCAATGATAATTTCTCAAATGAATTTATGACACGTTTATCTATTTTATTTTAGTATTTTATATTAGTGCGAAGTCTACTCGCCAATCGTGGTTTTAATGAAAAAAATCTATATTTGATGCAATATGTTATGTATTTATTTAAAACAAAATTCTTTTATATACATGTAATCACCTAAAAATGTCTCCCCGAAACCAAACCCGATGATGAACAACCTTTCACCGCCACTATTGGTCAGGTCGAGTATTTAATCTCGGGAGTGCTTAAAATCCATGTTCAATCAAACTCAGCTCATAAAATAGTCAACGAATCAGTCCTACTGTTTAGTCAAAGCATAGTCCAATTTGAATTTTGGCCCAAACCCTTTTTAATTCATTTTGTATTATTTATTAATAGAGACCAATTAATGAATAATAAACCTAAATAGCCCGAAATTATGAAACGACATTTAAAAATACTGAGCTTAATGAGGTTAAGGTTGAATTTGGACGCATTTCTGGAAAAACTGTACACCATGAAACGACGCCACGTGACCTTGCCACGATGGACATTGCCGCAACGCGGTGTTTTTTGCCGTGTCACGGTACACATACTGTGACACGGGAAATTTCTGCGTGCTCTCCGCGTACCATACTTCACGCGCTTTATCAGTTTAGTCGTATTTAGGGCAAAACTTTGTATCGCGTCATGGTGTATAATATCGTGACACGGTGCCCAATGACCGTGTCACGGTATACACGCCGTGCCACGGTGCCCAAATTAGGGTTTTTATATTTTCTAGGGTTCCATGTGATCCCCCTATTCATTTCCTCTATAAATACAAGCCTCATTTATGCAGTTTGGGGCATCAAATAATTCTCTCTTCTCTCTTCTATGCTCTAGCCTAAACACTAGCCTACTTAATTCTCTCACAATACTTTCCCCAAGCACTCCAAGGAGTCCATACTTTACCCGAGGTTCCATCCTTAAACCAAGGCGTGAAAGGTAGAACTATTTGAGGGTTTGGTCCCAAATCAACCTTAATTTAATTTAATTTCAATTATTTTTTTATTAATTTCCTTGAAGTTACTAACGCGTTTATTATTTTGTAGTTGTAAGCAAAAAAAATCAAAGTAAGGAATCATGTTCCTTCTATTTCTATTATTTTTCTAACAATTTTTTATTATGTTTGTCCTATATTAATTGTTGGATTATTGTTCAATTGCTTCCAATATTAATGTTGATTTTATTATATTTATTGATCACTGTATTGCATGTTTAAAGGGAATATGTAACTGAAAATCACGCTGTTGACACCAAAATTTTGTTAATTTTTAGGTGTCAGCTATATGTAAATAAGGAGATAATATCAAAAAATATAAGATATTTATCTTCAGAATCTCATAGATTATTATCTTTTACTCTACGACACTCTATATAAAGAGGGTCATTTATAGGGTTTAAGGAGGCTCAGATGGAATAAGTCACAAAGACCCCATCTCCTCCTTACTACCAAACATTGTAGGTTCATAGTATGGAATAAGCCGACAAGGCCCCGTACTATAAACAAATATCAAAACCCTAGCCCTGTAGAGAAAGGAATCAAGAGATCTACGAGAGTTGTAACCTACAAATTATCAATGAAATAATTGTTCCCGTATATTTTCTACCTCTTTAATCATATATTGCAGGTTTGAAATTTTATGGTTTACAAATTGGCACATTCGGTGGGACCGTTTTCGGTGGGGTTCAAGCTTGGGGTTAACGCTTGAAAGATTCTCTACAGGGCTAGGGTTTTGATATTTGTTTATAGTACGGGGCCTTGTCGGCTTATTCCATACTATGAACCTACAATGTTTGGTAGTAGGGAGGAGATGGGGTCTTTGTGACTTATTCCATCTGAGCCTCCTTAAACCCTATAAACGACCCTCTTTATATAGAGTGTCGTAGAGTAAAAGATAATAATCTATGAGATTCTGAAGATAAATATCTTATATTTTTTGATATTATCTCTTTATTTACATATATCTGACACCTAAAAATTAACAAAATTTTGGTGTCAACACACGCCTAATAAGATAATTTGGGCGACCGGTTTAGCTTCCTTTTTAATTTTGATGTTTAATTAACAAATATTTTAGAATTATGTGTCGCATTAATATTCAACCAATTTAGCGTAATAATAGTTTGGAGCGAATTGAATCTTTATTTGCATTCAACCTTTGAGATCGCAGGAAGTACTTTTCACAATAAGAATCGAGTAGAAGCCAATACGCGCGAATATGACTCCATGATTCACTTCGTACCATCATCCCTGATCCTCCTTTCGTGGTTCCGAACCATAAGGAGTTATTAATCTCATGGATTATGAGTAGGGTGTAACCTTCACGGGTCAATCGTTGTTGCCTATCGTTGTCCCTTTATTCGTGGTTCCCTTTTAATGATCCGTGAACGGTTTACAAGTTCCTTAAAAAACTTGTTGGCGGCTTTCTACTTTCCTTGTCCCTAATCGTATTATGTCAATTCCCACTTCCTAAGAGTGCCAAGCATATTCACACATGCTTAACGTAGGCGCACTTCGAACAACGCCTACAATATGTTGTGTGAATTTTTACTAATTAATTGACTAAACTATATAGGTAACGATATATGTAGCCCTTAAGGCTATATATAAGCATTAAACATACTTTATAAAATGGAATTAAGTTAAGAATTCATGACAAGATCACGAGTTGATGATCGGTGTAATAATTAATATTATTTTACCCTCAATACTTCCTCTTTTACCTTCTTATAACATAGCCCTAAGGGCTATGTTTATCGTTTTCCAATTATATAAAAAGTACAAACTTTTTAAAAATAAATGGGTGTACAATAACTTTTTTGAAACCAAGCTGCGAATATCATTAAAGGAGGTCAATTTCCACTAAAGTGATCAAGCTTTGGGGAAAAGACCCGAGGGAAACAAATTCATTACAACCTCTAGTATCCCATGCATCTAGCAATATGATGGGCTAGAGTATTACCCGCACGCTTAATATGAGAAAACGAGAAATAATAAGTGTACATTAATTAAAAAGTTGCCCTAAAATTATCAAAAGTTACACATGAAATGAATAAAAGTTACCTAACATGTATAATAGTTACCTTTCTTTTTCTTTATTATAAAGGTAAGATAAACGACTTAATAATCCCCCTATCACATAGAAGAATTATTAGAATCTACTAGTCTCCTATCACAGGAAGGACTAATAGATTAAGTACAAAAACTACTGAAAAAGAAAGAAAAAATAAATAATAAATTACAAACAACACAAAGCTTCTTAAGGAAGCTACACCAAAGCTTCCCTAGGATGCTAAAATAAAGGGGAAAAAAATAGTAAAATAGGAGCAAACAAGGATGACCAACTATAAACACGGAAGCCGAGCGGTGAAGGCGGTGGAGCCTGACATACAGAGGCGGTGAAGGCAGCGGCGCAATCAAACAGAGGTGGTGAAGGCAATGACGAAATCTCGACCAAAAAGATCACGAGGCGGTGGCTAGTTGACCATCATAAGCGATGGAGGAGGTGGGAAGGCTGAGAATCAAACCGGAGGCGGCAAAGGCCCGACGTGCAAGATCAAAATATAAGAACTTAAAAAACCTTGTTGGAGGTGGTATGGTGGCGACGATGGCAGAGCAAGGAGTACTTGCTTTAATTCCAATATAAAATAAACCAAAATAAGATATTATAAGAGAGAGGAGAAGCAAAAAAGAGTCTAGTAGAGAAGAGAACTAAAAAAAAAAGGAACAGAAAAGAGAGCTAGAGGAGAAGATTTTGCAGAGACTTCTCTCTAAAACTTACAGTGCACATTTTTAAAAAAGTTACCCGATACAAATAAAAGCTATATAGGGATTTATTGGTAAAACTAGGTTAACCCCGTGCAATGTACGGTTAGAATAAATTTTTATTGTAATTTATGTTCAGTTGCATTATATTGTATATAAAGATTAGATATAGATATAAAAATAACTTACATTTAAGGAAAGTGTAAGTAATAATTTCAAGCATCCCACACTTGAGCCCCACTGTGATCATACACTTAAGCATGGTGGCGTCCAAAGGGAAGGAAGCTAGAGAAAAAGAATCGCCAACAAGTTTTAGGAACTTGTAAACCATTCACAGGGTGAAGGTACACCCCTTCACGGTCCATGAGATCGCTAACTCCATAGTGGTCCTGAACCATGACTGGATATTAAGGGATAAAGGTCCAAATCCAACCTAAAAGAGATTGAACCTGCCCTAAATAGGCCTCTACTTTGTTCTTCTTGTATTCATGTGTGCTTTCTGACCAACATACAATCATTATATTAATCCTAAACCTGTTTAATCTATGTTGGTTGATTATTAATGCACAAATAAAACTATTATTGGCGATCACTTGAATTAAGATCATATTAGCCTAAATAAAATTATTAATTATCTTATTAAGCGTGATAATCAAGTACAAATTCCCTTTAAACCTGCAAGAGAGGGCGTGATCAAGTAATAACAATGATAATGTATCAAGCAACATAATAATATTGATACACCAAATCATCATCATCATAATATCAATCTCATCAAAGATAATAATATTAGCAAGATCCTAAACATGATACTAACAAAATTAATAACAAATCCTAGCATGTCACTAAACAATAAAGATCAAAGCTTTATTCTTAACATGATACTAGAAACATACATGATATTGAAAATAGGAAGCAACCTAATCATGATACTAGAAAGCAATAAATAGCATCCTAACATAACTAGGAATTAAATAATCTAAGCATGCTTTCTAAAGAAATAGAGCAATGAAACTACTCACTTTGTTGCCTCTTATCTCTTTCTATCACAATAATACACACATTAGTAACTTCAATAAAAATATTAAATCAAATAATTAATTTAAATAATTGAAATAGGGATTTGGGACTAAACCCTCAGAAATTATAAACCTTTCACGTCTACAGCGAAGGCAACTTCGAGCTTGGCTAGGTGTGTCTAAGTCTCGTGAAGGACGTATGGTGTTTTGAAAAGGCTAGGCTTAGAAATCAAGAGAAAGAGAATAAGTTTTAGCTTAGAGAAAGAAGAGAGAATAGATAATTGTTGATGATTTTTGGTTTTTGATGATTGAAAAAGGGGTGATATGACCTCTATTTATAAGGAAAAGAGAGGGTCGAAGGAATAGAAAAGAATCCGAATTCGAATAGGAATAAAACTCCTTCGATGGACAGCAGTTTTTGCGGTTTTTGTTTTTATCATAACTTTTGATCCAGAAATCAAAATAAGATAAATAATATGTCATTGGAAAGATATTGAATTCTACTTTTCAACCCAATTAAAATTAGAATAAAAACTTTTGTAAAATAAAAGATATGGACAAAAAAGTGAGACGGTGTCAGTTTTGGATAGTGTTTCGTATTTCTTTTATATCTTTTTCGTTATAGCTCGGAATTAATATTATAATATATAATTGGAAATATAATTTCAAGAGATATCCAACCATTTAATATTTGGATAAAAATTATGATGCACGAAAATAATATCTGATCATCTTTGAACATCTTTCAATTCGAATAGAATTAGGACTTTCACAAAGAGAAGTTTTATTCAATTTCAAATTCTTTAATCTTATCTTTTCAAAAAGGATAATTAAGATATTTAATAAAATTATAGAAGCTTCTAATTAATCCTAATTGTTTAGGAATAAAATTAAGATTAATGGACCCTCCACATGGTCATTTGGTCGCACATAAAATTCGGAATTGGGCTTATAATATATCATTGAAAAGCTTTTTTCAAGCCCCATCCAACTATACAATCATTAAACCCAGATTATGTACCAAAATAAACTGATTTGGACGTTTTTATAAAAAGGACACGAAATAAATGATTTTAAGGGACTCGAAATGAATTATTTTGGGCTTAAAGGCACGAAATGAATGATTTTGGCTTAAAAACATTTAAAGAAAGGTTAGACAAATGAAAATTCACGAGACTCTTCAACATTTCACCTTGCTCGATATTCAATGACGTGAAAGATACTCATCACTGGGTTTGGTTTTTGGGGAGACACAATTTGGTGTCTACAGAAAGGAAAAAAAAAAAAAAATTAAAACCACGATCAAACATGAAACAAATTAGGTATATATGTGAAACTATAATTTAGGAGAGAAACTTGTTTAGTTGAATCTTGTATAGACACTTATACATTGAAGTCAAAAGTGTAGATTAAAAAAAATTATTAATAAATGATGACATCACACATATAATTGGAGGGAAAATTGTTAATGTGAGAATGACATGTAGGATTGTTTAAGGGTTGATGATGTCATTGTCAACAATGTTTTTTAATAGTTAATAAATAACATTTTGAAAAAATAAAATTTGATTTTCAGCCATTAAAAAATATATTACTTTTATAAAACTTATCTCTTTGACTATATGTATTAATATTCTATTAAGTTAAAAGTTACCCATAAAAGGAAAAAAGTTACCGCAATACCATCCAGTACATAATATTATTATAAACTAGCAAAGTGCCCATGCGATGCACAATTTATAAATCAAATTATTAATTATTAATCTCATAGAAAAAAAAACAAAGATAATTCGATTAGTAATAAAGGGCTCGTTTACTAATGGTCGATACAATAATAAAGGAATGTAATTTGAATAGTATTTTAAGTTATTAGTATTTTTTTTTATAATTTCATTTTATTAATTGAAAAATAAATGAATATTGCTCCACATAATTATATAAGAGAAGTAGATTAATTCATTTTCCATCTCCCGTAGAAAATAAATTAAAATTTTCATGTCATACCTTCTGCTTCAGTAGCTACAATCTAATACAAAGTATATATTTTACCCGTCGTATTCACCAAAATCTTTAATTATTATTATCATTATTATTGATTTAGAATAAATTTAACTTGGATTTTTTTTTTATTTTTTTTTTATTTTTAGATGTATATTTTCAATCTAAGTTAATTTAATTTTACTTTAGGTTTGTATATTAAACATTTGAAAGTCTATAGTTATTTAAAATTACATTAGATAGTAGTCTTAAATTACATACCTGGAATGGAAAATATTAATCACAGAAATGGAAAGTATATGAATCAAAATAATCACAATTATATTATATGATTTGGTGAATTTTTTGTGTATAACTTATAATAGGTAATTAATGACAAAAAAGGAAAAAAAAAGGGAAGAAATTTTGGAGGGAAAAAACAGCACCAGAAAATTACACGTGTCATTCCTGGTGTCTGTTTTAGTATTATGTTATTGATGGGGTGTACACAAAAGTTATTGTATACGAAGTATATGTTATAAAAAAAAGTTATGGCTAGTTCACAGATATTATATTTTTATAATTTTTACATGAGCGGAGTTGCAAATATTTACATTTTATGAAATGTCTAGGAGAGAGTGAGGGATAGCTCAAGTGGTTAGAGTTTCCCTTCCGGTCCCAAGACACCTTGGGATCGATTCTCACCCCCGCCCTTGTGACTCTCTAAACAAAAAAAGAATGAAAAGTCTTGGAGGCCTTGAAAAATTCAAATGGGCCAAAGAAATAGAGACAGAAAGAGTATTTTCCAAGTATGTTATTTACTTAGTTTTTTCCACTTCAACATTAAAGATGTTTAGCGATAAAAAATCGCAAATAAAACGATAAGATCCAACCTTATTTTTTATTTTTTTTCTGACTTGATTTGAAATAAGCTATGAATTATTTAAAATAAGGTAAACTAAACATCACATTTCATATTATTTCTTCATTAATCTTTCTCATCTAACTCATTTTAAAAATCTTCTCATTGGATCTCAACATTTTATATACCCCATCTGTTCATTTTTGTTCAACTCACTTTATTTTATTCAATTGTTGGCGTACTCCTTTAACCATCGAGAAAATACAAGTTTATCTCCTTAATAAATAAAATATGTTTATCAAATGACAAAAATGTAAATAAATCAACAACTTTTGGTCATATATGGATCCCATGATTTTTTTATTTATTTACGAAAATGCCATGATGACTAGTCAAAATGGCAAAAATGTAAATAAACCAATAACTTTTTGGTCATATATAAGTCCCACTATTTTTGATTTATTTACCAAAATACCATGATGACTAGACAAAATTATTGATTTATTTATGAATTTTCCACTTGATAAATATCGAGGAGATAAACTGGGACTTCCTCTTAACCATCTTAGGTTATGTTCGATTATTCAATACTGGAGTCGTTAGTTTTTGTTAGTTTAGGACTCGTTTGACATTGCTGTGGTTTTCTGTTTTTTGGTTTTTCGATTTTCAAAATCATATGATAGATGTCATATAATGAATAAAAAATTAGTCAAATTTATTTAAATTATAATAATTTTGAAAACTGACAACAAAAAATGGAAACACTTTTTTTCTTGTTTCCTGTTTTTGGTTTTTTTTAAAAAAAAGAAAATTAAAATCAAAAAATGATGCCAAACAAGCCCTTAGTTGTTTGTTTTTCTTTAGGGTTTTTTTGTGCATTAGGGTTCATTAACAAGGTAATCATCTTTTTCCCTATCATCAGTTTGTCGGTAAAGAGTTGTTTGGGATCGCAACGGGTTTGTCAAATCTTCAAAGGCGTCCAAGTGAATCAGATGAAAATCATTCATACGGCTACAACAAATCATTAGACTGTCTCTCCATAAATGATGTATATTCCAGCGACGTGTGCGAGATGTACTACAATGCTAGATCTATTCAATGGTCGTAGCTTTGATGAAGGAAACCTATAGGTGTCGTTCGAAGCGTGCCTACGTTAAGCATGTGTAAATATGCTTGGCACTCATAGGAAGTGGGAATTGACATTATACGATTAGAAACAAGGAAAGTAGGGAGCCGCCAACAAGTTTTTAAGGAACTTGTAAATCGTTCACGGATCATTAAAGACAACCACGATAGGAAACAACGATTGACCTATGAAGGTTACACCCCCTTCATAATCAATGAGATTACTAATTCCATATGGTTCGGAACCACGAAAGGAGAATCGAGGATGATGGTACAAAGTGAGTCATGGAGTCACATTCACCCGTATTGGCCTCTACTCGATTCTTATAGTGAAAAATGATTCATGCGATCTCAAAGGCATGCAAACGGAGATTCAATTTGCTTCAAACTATTATTAGGCTAAATTGGTTGAATATTATTGCAACATATAATTCTAAAATATTGTGATCACTTGATTAAACAACAAGATTCAAAAGGAACCTAAACCGGTCGTCCAAATTATCTTATTAGGCGTTATTTTCAATGACATATTCCCTTTAACATGCAATATGGTGATCAACAATAAACAATAAACAATATAATAACATCAATATTGGAAACAATTTAACCATAATATCGTTAGTTAAATCAAATCATAATAAACCCTAATCATGATACTAGAAATAAAGAATAAAATAAGAGTAATTAAGTGATTAATTACTCACTTTCCGCGTTTCCTTGAATTGCTACATCATGAATTAATTGTAAGTAACTTCAATAAAAATAAATCAAATTGAAACAATTAAATTAATTAAAAAATAGAGTTGATTTGGTCCTAACCCTCAATCGGTTCTACCTTTCACGCCTTTCTTTTAGTATAGAAATTCGGGTGTTGTATGGATTCCTTGGAGTGCTTAGGGAAGGAATAGTGTAATTAGGAAAATAGGTTTAAGGCTTAATATGAGAGAGAAGAGAGACTGATTTTTTGGTGTATAAGAGAGGAAGAGAGAATGATTTGGTGATCAAGCTTATTGATGATTGAAAAAGGGGTGATATGATCCCTATTTATAAAGAAAAAATAAGGGTCGAAGAATCAAGAAAAGATCTGAATTCGAATCGGAATAAAACTCTTGCGATAGGCAACAACTTTTGCGGTTTGTGTTTTTATCATATCTTTTTATACAGAAATTGGAATAAGATAAATAATATGTTTTTAGAAAGCTCTTGAAGTCTACTTTCTAACCCAATTAGAATCAGATTAAAATCGTTTTTAGAATAAAAGATATGGCCGAAATAGTGGGACGGTGTCCATTTTGGACAGAGTTTCATATTTCTTTTATATCTTTTTCGTTATAGCTCGGAATTAATATTATATTATATCATTGAAAATAAAATTTCAAGATCTATAAATTCATATAAGATTTGGATAAAAACGATAAGGCACGAAAATCATATCTAACCATCTTTGAACGTCTTTAAATTCGAATAAAATTAGGACTTTTAAAAAGAGGAGTTTTATTCAATTTCAAACTCTTTAATCTTATCTTTTCAAAAAGGATAATTAAGATCTTTTAGGAACTTATAGAAGATTCTAATTAATTCTAATTGGTTTATGAATGGGATTAAAACTTTGGACCCTCCGCATGATCATTGGGTTGTAGGTAAGGTGGGCTTAGGTTCGGTTTGGACTTGGTTTAGTATTTTGGCCATAACTTATTCGTTATAACTCGGATTTAGGTTTATAATATATAGTTGGAAATCTCTTTTCATGACTCATACAACTATTTAATCATTGGACCCAGATTATGGACCAAAATAAAATGGTCTAAACGTTTTTATAGAAAGGACACGAAATGAATGATTTTAAGGGACATAAAATGAATTATTTTGGGTTTAAAGGCACGAAAAGAGGAAAATAAATTATGGATTAGAAAAATGGGATAATAATTGGTTTGGTTAATGAAATTTATTGGGATTGAATATGGATTTAAGCACTCCGAGATTAAATACACAACCCGACCAATAATGACGGTGAAAGGTTGTTCATCATCAGGTTTGGTTTTAGGGAGACATTTTTAGGTGTCTACAAAACCCTTATTTGATTCAATTTTATGTATTTGTTGATTTAGATTTCATTTGTAGATGCAGTATGACTTTTGATTAATGAATTGATTTGTTTAAAAAAAATGTAGGACAAAGTTTAGTCAAATCAGAGTATGAGATTAGATTAGAAAATTAAGTTTGGATTAGATCAGATTAGTACAAATAAAGTGAACTAAACATAGCCTTACTCCTTCATTCAAGCCCACAATAAACTTTTAAGTATCATAAGATAGAACTAGGAGTCAAAGAGATGGACCCCAAGTGCAGGTTGGTCTCCTTCCAAGTTTGTATTCTTAACTTGAATGAACAATATAAGAGGGGGTGTATTGTATTGTAGAGAAACTAGGGTACTTTTCACGGAATTTGTAAATAAAAACTTAAAGAACTTAAAAGTGTAAAGAGAGATTTTACGTGGACAACTTCTTAGCCCTAAACAAGAAGAAAAACTATGACCATTAGGGATTTTAAAACTCAACTCTTAATTATAATTGGGCAAAGAACCTATTACAATCTATGACTCTAACTCAAGTTCCACAACGAACTCGAGTTCCCCACTCAACTGATCCTCAACTAGTTGATCTCTCAAACTCTCTTTTTCTCTTTGCTTTACTCAAAGAAGTTCTCACTTAGAGTTCACTTAAACTCTAACCCTAATACAACACATGATTAACTATAATACTTAGCACAAGGCACTTTAAGACTCAAGTAGATTTTGACTCTCTTAAAACAAGAAAGATTGTATTGATCAAGTGTATTTTCCCAACAGAAAATCAGTTTGTTTATAGAGGAGTAAGGTAGTTACTTCCATCGTTGCTTTAGTCCCATTTAGCCACAACTTCCTTAATTTTAAGCAGTGCAATTAGAGAGAACTTAGGCAGTAAGCAAAAGCAACTTCCCTATTTTATCCCAAAATTGTGCCGCTTCTCCAGTTTTCTCAACAAACTTGACTGAGCAAAACACACATTCAACAAGATTTTTCAAACCAGATTTTTTTAAAAAGATAAGTAAACAGAAATTCTTTTCTTATTAGATATTTTCTTAAATATCCTTGAATAAAGTATCAAAATAAATATGGAAAATAAATCTTATCATATAAAATAAAAATCCACTTGACTCCTAATCATATCAATCCACTTAGGGCCTGTTCACTTTTACTAAACTGAGCTGAAGTGAATAGAGCTGAAATGAATATTTACTAAACTGAGCTGAATTGAACTGAACTGAACTGAATTGAACTGAACCGAACTGATTATAGCTGAACTGAACTGAAATGAACTGAAATTAAGCTGAACTAAATAGGCCCTTAGACTTCTCGAGATATTTTCCTTGAGACTTCGACTCTAAAGCTCGATCTAGTTTCTCCCTCAAGGAACTTGGCCTCTAATTTTCTTCATTATTGCTTTTGTTAACTCCGTAGGCTGCCATCAAACCATGTTATATGCTCCTTCCTTCTCTAAATCATCATCACATACAACTTAATTCCCTTAGGAATCTTTCATCCACACAACTTAATAGAAAGTTAAGTCTTATGAGTTTGCTTAAGTTTCATTTGTCATCATCAAAACTTTAGGGTCAACAATTATGCTAATAATCGTGAACAATACTTTGAGAATCATAGACTTGAATTGAAATCGAAGAAGACATCATCAATTGCAACATGATTTGGTTGAACAATTTGTGGAGTCGTTTTGGGGGAGGTGATCGATATTTGAATTCAGGTCAATTTTACATTAGAGTCAATTTTACATTTATAAGTATTTTAATGCAATGTGTGTATTTTTTAATTTTCATGTATTTTTAAGTCATCTAATTTCATGTAATTTCATTATAATTTATTTTTATGCATCATCTATTTTGCTATTATTTTTTTTAGCTATGACATCTAATTTCATGTAATTTCATTATAATTTAATTTTTATATATTTTTATGCATCAAATTTCAATTCATCTTATTTCATTATAATTTATTTTTATGTATCATCTATTTTGCTATTATTTTTCACAAGTTCAACTCCTACCAATCGCGATTCTTGAGACTAGGGATTCAAAGATCCTTACATGCAAAGCCGAGCCGAGTTGACCCGAGTGACATTTCAGATTGATGAAGGGATCAGGTTGAATTGAATAGCTAATAAGGATATGGTTAATAGCAACCTATATTAATGATTTGTTGCTATTTTTAGGAACCAACATTAATAATTTGTTGCTATTTTTAGAAACCAATATTATAAACTTGTTTCCATTTTTAGGAACCACATTAGTAATTTGTTGCCATTTTTACGAACCAACAATAATAATTTGTTGCTACTTTTAGCTGGTAATGTGTTGCCAAAGTTGGCAATAATGCATGCACCAAGATCTGCAACCATCATGAAAACTATATTTAAATGAATGCAGTATCGCAACAAAATTATTTTGCAACTGGTAGCCAAAATCCTATGGCAACAAGCCTTTTGGCAACAACAAATTTTCGTTTCCAACCTGTTGCTAACTAGAGTAGGCAATGGATTTTTGGTGAATAGCAACAAATTTTAATTGTTGCTATATTGAATTATTTTTGTAGTGAGCAACTTGCAACACCAATGTGAATTTCCCTATTAAAATAAAAGATGTTAAAAGGGAAAAAATTAGTAAATATTTTAAAGAAATCTTAAAGGAGTCTTGGGAATGAAAAGCTAAATTTGGTTGAGTCTTAAGGAGTCTTAAAATGATTATAAACTAGCCTTAAGCTTTATTTACACACAATGCGTGCGAAAACATATGAATGTTAGTACTAATAAAAATAATATATAAAAGTACTATGTTATACTTCCTCTATTTCTATTTAGTTGATGCGTTCAATTTAGATACACATATTAAGGAGAGAATATAGAATGAGAGAGAATGATAAAGCATGTAGGGTAGATTAGTAAATGCAAAGTACAAAATTTATCTAAAAATGAAACGTGTCAACTAAAAATAAATTTATTAAAAAGAAATATGTGTCAACTATAAAAAAAACGGAAGTATCGCTATTGTACTTCAAGTAAACAATTTTTTGACAATAGCACAAATAGGCATGTAGTTGATGTTTGTTTGAAAAAAGTGATCAAAAAAGTAGATCGAAATTTTATTAAAATAAAACTATTATTTACGAAATTAGTAGCCATGCATACAATTACAACTAATATTAATTACTAATACACTATAAGGTAATTAAATATGTACATAGTCATTAGTTAAGATAATGATATACATATATTAAAGGTATATACAAAGTAAAATGAGAGATTGTATTTTAAGTGATTTAGGATACGGAGAGAATTGTCTTTATATAACAGAGAGTGTAAACTACTAATTTATTAGTTAAATTATAATTATTGTCCTAAAAAATTATTGTAGTTTGATGTGAAATTCCCAACAAATAAAGTAATAAAGTGCATGGCAAAGAGACAATTTCATTTTAAAAAGTAATTACAATACATGGGAAAGAGAAATTGAGAGATTTAAGAGTGTAAAACATTAAATTAGTCAAAAGTTGGCATATTTTTAATGGTCAATGTTAGGGTAAAATAGGAAGGGGACTTAATAAGGACAAAAAAAATGAGGGTATAAAAGTTTTTTAATGTATTTTATGTTGTAAAATAGTGTCTGTTTATTATCACTCGGTAGTTTTATATATAAATATATATATATATATATATATATATATATATATATATATATATATGTATGTATGTATATATATCTTACTTTATTGGATGATTAATGATAAGACTGTTTTATAATATTCTACATTCTCTCTCCCTTCCCTCTATTGTTTCATTCCTATCTGTACTTTTCATAATACGTTATTAGCACCTTTGCCTATAATTATCATTATCATTGAATTGAAGATAAGCACAAGGAAATTGTAATCAGTAAAAAATAATATCAAGGGGAGTTAAACTCAACGAAGATTATCATGTAAGTTAAATCTGTGGTTTTGTTTGACTAGCGGTTTAACTTTATGATATATACTTTGATTTTGATTTGTTGTTATCCTATCCTGTGACTTCTTGCCCGTTTTTACGCAAATTAGATTTAAGATATATACTTTGTATTTGTTCTAATTGCAATTCAATAACGTGTGATTGTCACATCAAAGTGCTTGCTATGCAAATTATTCATGTCAATTATTATTTATTTTAATTTACTTTAAATAAAGTTAATTTTCAGTTATTATATTAATCTATGAATACGATATATATTGGCCTTTTACTGTTCAATATCACTCCATTGTGTATTTGTAATTTTGTATAAATGTATGATTTGTAGTTTTACTCTATCGGTGTTGTATGATGATTTTATTTGTTTAAACTTTAAAGTTGTGTTTAGATATATACTATTATTACTATTATTATTATTTGTATTTATGCCAAATTGGATGTGAATGTTAATTTACTGTATGTATTTTTGCTGGTTTTATGATCACTAGTTTATTTATTTTCACCACTATATCTGCTACTTTATTTAATTTTATCAGTTTACTAGAATGTGAGTGGTGTAGCAATAATTACATATATTTTTGTTTATTTTGCCATTGCATGTTGATGATTTGAGCACCAATAATCATGTTTTTATAATCTCTGATTTGGATATTATCTTCTATATTGGAAAAAGGTAAAATCTTGCCAAACTTGAATTTGTGGCCCTTAATATTACTGGAAAGAATTATTTATCATGGGTGTTAGATGCTGAAATACACCTAGATGCTAAAGGGTATGGTGAAACAATCAAAGAGGGTAATAAAGCTACATTACAAGACAAAGCTAAAGCCATGATATTTCTTCGCCATCACCTCCATGAAGGGCTAAAAAATGAATACATCACTGTTAAAGACCCAGAAATCCTTTAGAATTGTCTAAAGGAAAGGTATGACCACAAAAAAAACTATTATACTTCCTAAAGCTCATTATGATTGGTAAAATTTGAGATTACATGATTTTAATATGTTAGTGAATATAACTCAGCCATATTCAAAATAACTTCTCAATTGAAATTATGTGGGGAGAAAATTACTGATGTGGAGATGCTAGAAAAAACATACTCCATTTTCCATGCAAATAATATTGTCCTGCAGACACAATATCGAGAGAAAGGTTTTAAAAAATATTCTAAATTGATATCTTGTTTGCTTGTGGCTGAGAAAAATAACGAGTTGTGATGAAAAATCATGAATCCTATCCTACTGGTTCTACTCCATTCCATGAAGCAAATGTGATTTCCCATGATGAAAAAGAATAAAAAAAATAGAGATCATTCCAATAGTAGTGGTCGAGGTCGAGGTCGAGGTCGCGGTCAATGGCGTAGTCGTGATGGGGGACGTGGATATGGTAGAGGTCATGGAGGTTTCTCTAAGAGCTCACATTCCCACCGAAAGTGGAAACGCAAAAATGATAATGTTGAGAAAGAAAAACATGAGCCTAATATCTGTTTTCGTTGTGGAGTAAAAGGTCATTGGTCTCGTGCGTGTTGAACACCAAAACACTAAAGAAAGAAAAGGAAAGAATCACTAAAGAAAGGAAAGAAGGTTGAGACAAATCTTGTACTTGAAGATGGCGAAGGTGGCTTTGATCTGGAGATGCAACTCATCTTGAAGTTGCTCTTACTACCGCCCAAATAAATAATTGATGATGTATTGGTTATGTTGTATGAATTTAGCTCTAGAATTCTAGTATTTATTTATGTTGTTTATGTTTATATTTTATGCATATTATGATTGCAACATGATTTTTTATGTTTCATGAGATATTGTAATAATTTAGATGTTTTATTTTATTTGTTGACATATTTAATTTAATTTAATTATTATTGTTGTTGTTGTTGTTGTTGTTGTTGTTGTTGTAGTTATTTTGGACATGTTAAGGTTTTGTGACATATTTTATTTCTTTGAATATATACTATGAATACTCCTCAAGTTCAATTGACAATAAATGATGAAGAATTGTGTCTTGCTGATAGTGCAACTACTCATACTATACTAAAAAATAAGAATTATTTCTCTCAATTGATTTTGAAAAAGGTTAGTGTGAGTACTATATCGGGTAGTACAAATATAATTGAAGGCTCCGGAAGAGCTAACATAATATTGCCTCGGGGGACAAAAATTGAAATAACTGATACTTTATACTCCCCATTATCTCAAAGAAACTTGCTAAGCTTTAAATATATTCGTAATAATGACTATCATATTGAGACAATTAGTGAAGGAAACGATGAATTCCTTCAAATAACTAATATAAACCAAGGCATAAAATGTATCTTTGAGAAATTGCCTGCATTTTCTACCAATTTGTATTACACAAAGATCAATGCAATTGAGACACACACTATTGTGAACCAGAAGTTTACTGATGACTTCGTTGTTTGGCATGACCGGTTAGGCCATCCTGGTTCAATAATGATGCGAAAGATAATTGATAATTCTTGTGGTCATTCATTGAAGAGCTGACATATTCTTCATAATAATTTTTCATGTGTTGCTTGCTCAGAAGGCAAGTTGATAATTTGTCCATCACCAGTTAAGATAAATTATGAATCAATTAATTTTCTAGAACGTATACAGGGGGATATATGTGGGCCCATACACTCCCCATGTGGACCATTTAGATATTTTATGGTATTGATCGATGCATCGACTAGATGGTCACATGTATCTTTGTTATCAACTCGTAACCTGGCGTTTGCGAGATTACTAGCTCAGTTGATTAAATTAAGAGCACATTTTCCAGATTCTCTTATCAAGACTATTCTTCTTGACAATGCTGGTGAATTCACTTCTTAAGCTTTTGATGATTATTGCATGTCTATTGGGATAAATGTTGAATATCCTGTAGCACATGTTCATACACAAAACGGTTTGGTAGAGTCGATCATTGATCAAACGTCTCCAGTTAATTGCTAGACCATTACTCATGAAATCTAAACTCCCAATTTCTGCTTGAGGACATGCTATATTACATGCAACATCACTAATTCGCATCAGGCCAACAAGTTATCATAAATTCTCTCCATTACAATTTGTAACAACACCCTAGAAATTCCTTTCTTTTAAAATACCTGCTTTGCGCTGTTTAAAACTTTAAATAGGAACATCTAAGATAATACCGCCAACTTAAAAAGGCAACTATCAAAGGCACACAGTAGAAGACTCTCCTTTAAAATAATTTAAAACGACTCAACTTAAAAAGTCAACTCACGAAAGTAAAGTTAAAACCAAAGTCAAACGAAGTAAAATAAAATCAACTTACAACTTGGAACCATTGTAGGCCCTTATCAAAACCAAACCAATTTCAAAACTTTGCGTTAGTCTCATGAATAATAATATCATAAATAATTAAAGCATTAAAAACATCATAAACTTATGGAAACTAGCATGATTTGCTCTTCACTCATTCCCATCATGAATATGCTTTATCACCTGAAAAGCTTCTCTCTACTTGTTTCCACTAATCTCCATTAAAAATGGGTCATCATAGGGCCAAGGTAAAGACAAGGCCAACAAACACACAAAACACACAATCAGCAAAGCTGAGTACATAAGTGTAACACCCTAGAAATTGCTTTCTTTTAAAATACCTGTTTTGCCATGTTTAAAACTTTAAATAGGAATATCTAAGACATTACCGCCACCGTGAAAACGGTTAAGGCAACTATCAAAGACACACAGCGGAAGACTAATTCCAAAACCATTCAAAACAAGTCAACTTGAAAAGTTAATTAACGAAAGTAAAGTCAAACCAAAGTTAAACGAAGTAAAATAAAATCAACCTACAACTTGGAACCATTATAGGCCCTTATTAAAACCAAAACTGAACTCAAAACTCTTCTCGTTAGTCACGCATAATAATCAAGTCATAAATAATTAAAGCAATAAACACATCATATACTTATAGAAACTAGCATGATTCGCTCTTCACTCATGCCCATTCATGAAAATGCTTCATCACCTGAAAAGCTTATCTCTACCTATTTTCACTACTCTCTATTAAAAATGGGTCATTATAGGGCCAAGATAAAGACAAGGCAAACAAACACACAAAACACACAATCAGCAAAGCTGAGTACATAAGCGTAATTAACACACTAGCATACAATTCCCTATCAATACACAACTTACCTCGTTGCACCTGTTTTTCAAACTTACAACAATCAATAAAAGTTCTCACTAGCCACTAAACAATTTATTTAGCGTTGATTACGCATCGAACGGGTTTCCCACTAACCTCCCCCAATAAATTGAGGTTACCGACACGGGAGCTAACCGTGCCATCATCAAAACCACTCGTAAGTGGCGGAATTCCTGCGCATAATAATAATAAAAGGAATGTACAACGTCCTGTACTCCAATAGAAGTTATGGTTAAATATAAAACCCCATAATTCCCCCCATATATTCATACTCAAGGTATATACGTTCCAAGAGTTTTGGTGCGTAATCTCTTTCACTTTACGTTATTTACCGATTATTAAACTTGGTGATGACTCTCAAACCATAATCATTCAATCAACAATAATTATTCAAACAATCAAATATATCAATTTAATTCTTGAATAATTAGTGACCACATAATATTTAATGTTGAACCCTTTTTAATTCTACCTCGGTGCCAATGACACCTTAAACACATAAAGCGCCAAAAATCCTATCCATTGGTGTTAAAAACGCCTTAAGTGCACTAAGGCACCAACATACAATTTATTCCTCGTGTACATAGACACTTATATAGCTCTTTCCTCATGCTTATAGCATCAATAAAAATTATATGAACCATAATAAAATTCCTTTTCAATATTCCAAATCAAATTAAACATTTAGTTTAATTAAACGTGCTCTCTATCATGCCATAAATAAATATGTGGTTCACAAATAATATTCCAAGCTATTATTTTCCATTCAATAATCCATCACAAATAAATCATGCTTCATAATCCAATCACCAATAACATCCAAATCATAATTTCCATTCCAAACCTAGCATGATATTACTTGTAATCAATCAAACACATTTAGCATGCTACTACATCAACATAATTATGCTAAGTACGCGAACGTACCTCAAATAAGCCCTTAAAGCAGCCGATTACACTACAACAATTCCCGATTCAAGTCTCCTACATAAAGGGACAATAATACTATATTAATTCTCCTTGTATACACAATTTTCAGCAACTTAAATTTACTTTAGACTACTTAAAAAAAATCTGAAAATTATTTAAAACCCCTAATTAAACTCCTTTTTAATGGGTAATCACACCCTTTCATTAAAATCACAATTATACTACTTTAAATAAAATTCCAGCATTTTAAACTAATCAAAAACCATTTAAAACTTCATCAAAATACATCTTTATACTTAAATTATCCATAGAAACATTAAATTATCTCTTACCCTTTAAACTCAAAGATAAAATTTAAAGCATAAAAAAAACTTCGTTAAAAATCAAAAACTGCCCGAAAATCATATTTAGAGGCTGAATTTGGCCACGAGAGGGTGGTGCTCACTACCAAAGGTAGTGAGTATTTCTTAAAACGCTGTTTCCACATGGAAAACACTACTTTATTTTTTTTTATCAAAATCAGATGACTTCAGAACCTGATCGGGATTAAAACGGGATTAATATTCACGAACGGAAATCTAAAAATTAAAACACGAATTTACGTGTTCAAAATAATCTAGAATTAAGTTAAACTAATCAGTAGTTATAATCACCAAAATTTCAAACATCATTACTATAAAAGCCCTAAATCAATTGTTCGTAAAAACCTTAAAATCGTGATTTTCAATAATTAAAAACCCTAGGTTATAAAATTTACAAAATCCGAAAATTATGATATATATAAAATCTGAAATTATAAAGTTTAATCATCAAAATACAATTTGATACTAATTAAATTAATTTCAAACAATAAAATCAAAACCCATAAATCAATAATTATAATTACACAAATTAATAAAATAAAGGAGAAAGAAAATAAGACTAACCTTTTTGTATGGGAAATTTTTGGGGATTCATGGTGTATTTATAGAGTAGAGAGTGTAGGGTTAAATTTGGGCTTATAAAAATGTGGGTTTAAGTTATGGGATAGGGCTTAAGTTATGGGTTTTGGAATGGGTTATTCCAATAAGAGTATGTAGGAATAATTTACATTGCCCAATAATTAATAAACATTTGGCCCAAAATATATTTTACTTTTATAAAACCTTATATTTAAAATACTTTAACCCTTTAAAATATTTAATTAAAATACTTGAGCCCTTAACAATACATTTTATTAATACTTAAATACTTTATAAAAATACATAAAAATACGGGGTATTACAATAAGCGTATTTAACACACTAACATGCATTTACCTATCAACACACAACTTACCTTGTTGCACCTGTTTTTCAAGCATACAACATTCAACAAAACCTTTCAACTAGACAACTACATAATTTGTTTAGCGTTGATTACGCATCGAACGGGTTTTCCAACTAACCTCCCCCAATAAATGAGGTTACTGACACGGGAGCTAACCGTGCCAGCATCAATAACCACTCGTAAGTGGCGGAATTCCTGCGCATAATAATAATAAAAGGAATGTACAGCGTCCTGTACTCCAGTAGAAGTTATGGTTAAATATAAAACCTCATAACTCTCCCCATATGTTCATACTCAAGGTATATATGTTTCAAGAGTTTTGGTGCGTAATCTCTTTCACTTTACATTATTTACATATTATTAAACTTGGTGATGACTCACAAACCATAATCATTCAATCAACAATTTCAAACAATCAAACATACCAATTTAATTCTTGAATAATTAGTGACCACATAATATTTAATATTCAACCCTTTTTAAATCTACCTCGGTGTCAATGACACCTTAAACGCATAAAGCGCCACAAATCTTATCTCTCGGTGTTAAAAACACTTTAAGTGCACTAAGGAACCAACATACAATTTATTCCTCGTGTACATAGATACTTACATAGCTCCTTCCTCATGCTTAAAGCATCAATAAAATTATATGAACCATAATAAAATTCTCTTTTGATATTCCAAACCAAATTAAATATTTAGTTTAATTAAATATGCTCTCTATCATGCTATAAATAAAAGTGTGGTTCATATACAATATTCAAACTATTATTTTCCAACCATTAATCCATCACAAATAATTCATGCCTCGATATTCAATCACCAATAACAACCAAATCATAATTTTCATTCCAAATCTAGCATGATACTACTTGTAATCAATTAAACACATTTAGCATGCTACTACATCAACAAATTTATGCTAAGTACGTGAACGTACCTTGAATACGATCTTAATATCGCCACGACTAATAGAAATCACTCACTTCGAAATCTCCTACAATTTAAAATAATAGAAGAGTATTAAAATCCTCTCTACACAAATTTCCAGCAATATATACTATTATTAAACTCCTTATAATTTAATTAAAATAAGCTGAAATTATATCTAAAACATCATACTTTAATCCCAATTAATGGGTAATTAAAATTCCTTAAAGAAACTTGATTTTTAATGCACTACCAAAAATTCTAGCATTATATTTTAATGAAAACTTGCTGTAATTAGGCTTCAAAACACTTAAATTAAAGGTTTAAACCATCCTATATCATAATCCTTCAATAATTAATAATTTATGAATCTAGGGTTTCAAAATTGGGGCTTTTTAATTAGAATTAAAATCTGAAAATTAAATTACACACTGCTTATAATCAAACATCATAATATTAATCACAAAACTCATATTTAATAATTAGATCTAAGGTTTAACAAAAATTAAAAAGAAAGATTAAGTTTTTTTTTTTTTGAAAGAAGAAGAAGGCCGGGTAGCTGGTCGGCCACCATTGCCGGCTGCCGCTGGTGCTGCTGGTGGCCGGCGCCGGTGGCCCACCATTGGTGGTGCTGGCCGGCGGTGGTGAGGCCGAAAGGGAGGGGAAGGGGAAAAAAAGAAAGAAAAGAAAAGGAAAAATAAGGAGAAGGGAGAGAAAGTTTACCTTGTGTTTTCTCCACTCTGGGCAAAGTTTGATTTGCCTCAAGTGTTGAATATTTATACCCCTTCTCTAGAAACCCTTCTTCCTAAACTTTTCCCTTTTTAATCTTTCCTAATCCCTTCCCTAATAAAACTTTATTAAAATAAAACTTTCCTAAATTAAACCCCAACTTAAATAAAATAATTAATTAAATAAACTTTCCTTTTATAAAATATTTCTAAACTTATTAAAATAAATCATTAAAATACTATAAATAAAATATTTCAATTTATTTAAATACTTCTCAAAATACTTATTGTAAGTAAAATACGTATAAAAATACGGGGTATTACACAATTGGTTTTTGGTCAAGATCAAATATCTCTCACTTGAAATTTTTTGGATGTGTCGTTTATGTTCCAATACCTCCACCTCAACGCTCTTAGATGGGTCCTCAAAGGAGGTTAGGAATATATGTTTGATTTGAATCTCCATCTATAATTAAATATCTTGAGCCTACCTCAACGCTCTTAGATGGGTCACTTTAATGGGTCAGTTTTTCCAACATTAGGGGGAGAAAACAAACATTTGGAAAAAGAAATTAGCTGGAATGATTTATCATTAGTTCATCTTGATCCTCGAACAAAGCAATGTGAATTGAAAGTGTAAAGAATAATTTATTTGCAAAGTTTAGCAAATCAATTACCAGACTCGTTTGCTGATCCAAAAAGAGTGACTAAGACACATATTCTAGCTATAATGCTCCATTGCATTCAAGATTGATGTCCCAAAAGGACAAAATGAAGTTGCTAATAATTAGTCTAAAGCATGCCTGAAGCGTGGAAGACCAATAGGTTCCAAAGACAAGAATCCTTGAAAAAGGAAAGGAACAATGGTTGATGATGGCCAAAATGATGATACAATTTCTGAAGAATCTGCAGAATAGACCTTAGACATGATACAAAAGGAAACTCAAGTACCTAATAATGAAGAAATTTCAACAATTTATATCATGTCTGGAATTACATGGAACCGAAACCAAATCAACGTCGATGTTGCTTTTGCATGCAATGTGGCATTAGATGTTATGAATGCTAATGAGGATCATGAGCCAAAGTCTGTTGATGAATGTCGAAGAAGAAATGATTGGCCAAAATGGAGAGAAGCAATTGAAACAGAACTACAATCTCTTGGAAAAAGAAAAGTATTTGGACATGTAGTCCATACACCCGAAGGTGTAAAGCCAGTGGGTTATAAATAAGTTTTTGTGCGTAAGAGAAATGAAAAAGGTGAAGTTGTGAGATATAAGGCACGATTAGTTGCACAAGGTTTCTCACAAAGATCTTGTATTGATTATGTGGAAACATATTCTCCTGTAGTGGATGCAACTACTTTTAGATTTCTTATTAGTCTGGCAATAAGAGAATGACTAGACTTACACCTGATGGATGTAGTCACAGCTTACTTGTATGGCCCACTGGATAATGATATTTACATGAAACTCTTATAAGGTTTTAAGCTGCCTGAAGTTCTCGAGAACAATTCTCTATTAAATTGAATAAATCTCTTTATGGATTGAAACAATCTGGGGGTATGTGGTATAATCACCTTAGTGAGTATTTGTTGAAAGAAGGCTACAAGAATGATCCTATTAGCCCATGCATTTTTATAAAGAGAGTTGAATCAGAATTTGTTATGGTTGTAGTGTATGTTGATGATTTGAATATAATTGGAACTCCTGAAGAGAATTCAATGACAGTAGAATGCTTGAAGAAAGAATTTGAAATGAAAGATCTTGGGAAAACAAAATTTTGTTTGGGATTGCAAATTGAGGACCTAAAGAATGGAATCCTTGTGCATCAATCAACATACATTGATAAGGTTCTCAAAAGATTTTCTATAGATAAAGCACATTCATTGAGTAATCCCATGGTTGTAAGATCACTAGATGTAGAGAAGGATCCATTACACCCTCGAGAAAATGATGAAGAGATTCTTGGTCCAGAAGTACCATACTTAAGTGCGATAGGAGCATTAATGTACCTTGCTAGCCATACTCTGCCCGACATATCATTTTCAGTAAATTTATTAGCAAGGTTTAGTTCATGTCCAACTCAGAGGCATTAGAATGGGATTAAACATGTACTTCGTTACCTCCAAGGTACAAAATATATGGATTTCTTCTTTTCTAAATTGTCCAAATAAGATTTGATTGGTTTTGCAGATGCAGGATATTTATCCGATCCACATAATGCTCGATCAAAAACTGGATATGTGTTTACCTATGGTGGTACTACCATTTCTTGGCGATCCATGAAACAAACCATAGCTGTAATCCCCCATATTTTCAACTTAATTATAATATATTTAATTATTATTCATACAAATATTTTTATGTCGATTTCATTGAATAAATTATTTTTATGAAAAGATTTAAGTAAACTAATATGTTTTTGACTAATTTAAAAATAATTTTAACTTAATAGCCCAAAACCTCAAGTTTTACTCCTAATCTAATTAGGAAACCCAAGGCCCAAATAAAACCCCCCAAAACCCTCAAACCCTTCTCCCTCTCATGTAAAATTCATTCACCCTTTTTCCTCCTTCTTCTCTCCTCTTTCACGGTTTCGCAACCAAAAAAAAAAAAAGACGAAGTGCTATTGCAGACCACCGCCGCGCCGCCCTTGCTGCACCGTCGTCCTCCAGCCACCAGTTCGCATCTCTTCTCCCTTTTCTTCCTCTTTTCTTTTCTTTTGATATATTGTTTAAAGTTTCAATCTTTGATTTAATTTTGTTCTAAATTATTATTATTATGGTTTGATTATATACGTGGGTTATAAAAGATTATGAATTTATGCGACATTTTTAATTTATGATGCAAAATTTCAGATTTTATATTATGTATAATTTAGGGTTTAAATGTTGATTTTTCATGTTTTAGGGTTTGAAAACGTGTTAAGCAAGTTAATTATCAATACTGCGACTTCATAATGACAAAACCCACAATTTTATACTTAAAATTAATTTTCAGATTATATATTTTGTGAAATTGAGGTTTTATGTTGTTTATTTGAAGGATTTTAAGGTTTTAATGTGTAATACACTATTCTAACTATTGAATTATGTATATAGATCATTAAAGGTTTGAAACTTACAATTTAATTTATTTTTCAGATTTTATACTACCTCCATTTCTTTTTAGTTGACACGTATTCCTTTTTAGAAATTTTTTTTTAGTTGACACGTTTCTTTTTGGGGTAAATTTTTTACCTTGCATTTACAAGGTACCCCACTTGCTTTTTCATTCTCTCTCACTCTCTCTCCTCTCCTTAATATATGTGTCTAAATCAAACGCGTCAACTAAATAGAAACGGAGAAAGTATAATCTGATTTTTATTATTTTTGAGCCAAAAATAAAGGTTTAGAATGCTTCTACATGTTTTAAACAACTATCGATGCAATATGATAAGTATAGATTATTTGAATTGCAAAAACTATTAATAAAACGAATTTTCAGCATGTGTTAGTAAGTTAAACTTGCTGGAATTTTATATTATACGCTATATTTTCATGATTTTAACACATAAACTTATAGATGGAATATTATATTATTAACTTTGACTAATGGGAACAATTTAAAGGCTTTATTTTGATGGTTTAAGAGGTTTTAAAGTAGTTTAGTATTGCTGTAAATTTATTTGCTTGGGTGTTGATTTAATTCTTGTTGTTTGATTTAGGAGAGGACTTTGTAGAAGGCGACTTCTAGTTCTTAAAGTGGCCAACGGAATCGTTTATACAAGGTACGTACGAGTTACGAAACCTTTCCTTTAGATGCATGTTTAGGGATGTATCGAGAACTTAGTATCATGTATAGAGAAGACTGGGCTAAATTGTTTGGTTATACATTGTGATTTCCGATGTTGTGCACTATTCTACATTGCAAGTATTATTTATGCATTAATTATGCAAGATGTACTTAGAGGCAAAGGTATGTGATTTGGTGAAATGATTCATTTATTACTCGTTCATGATTATTGAGATAGAATGAGTAAAGGAAGAATTTAAGTCTTATAAGACGAGGTTAAGATTGTAGGGTGTCTTATGCACTCAAGGTGTTTTTACACCGAGGTAGTTAAAGGAATAAGTAATAAATATTGCTTGTCACTAATAAATCAAGAATAAAAATTGAAAACTTCTTTACTTGATTGAATTGATATTGGATTGATTGTATTGTTTTGCATATCAGTCATCACCAAGTCTAAACCTATAAAGATGGATGAGCAATAAAACTCTGGATTTGTGCCCATTTGGAGTAATAACAATCAGGGTTGGGGTGCACGGGGTATTAGCCGTGCACTTTTCTAGAGGTTGTCTGATCTACGAGTCTCTTATTTTAAATATTTTTCAAAAACTAGGAGTTAAATGAGATCTCATACTAGCTACGGTCATGGAGTCGCGCCCGTGGTCGTTGGTTGTTTTTCTTTTATTGTTTTACTATCAGTTTTACTAAGACTTCACTAGTTAATAGTAGTTAAATCATTTCATTTTATTCATTGGATTAAGCAATAGACAAGGCTGTCCATCCCATGCTCCATTTGGAACATCAATAAAAGAAACATGTTAGGGATTTCTTTTGGAACATCATTTCATCCATTGAGTCGTGTGTTGAGTCAATAGTTTAATGATGCGTGATGATTGATTATTAGAAGCATGTTAGGGATTTCTTATTACATTTCGCAGCTTGTATGTACTTAGCTTTGCTGATTGCGTGCTTTTGTGTGTGTCTTTCTTTGGTCATGGCCTTTGCCTTTCAATGACCCTGTAACGATCCAATTTTTACACTTGTAATATTGGGGAGCAGATTACCCACAGGTTCTTACACATGCAGCATTCGCATCTAGGTGGTGGGATTTTGAGTGGAGTGTTGGTTGCTTTTCACAATTTATTTTGCTACTTACTTTTGAAGTTATTTAAACTCGATTTCATTTTTATACTACTTCTACTGGTTTGAGTTTTGAATAAGGGCCTTAATGGTTCCAAGTTGTAAGACTTAGTTTGGTATTATTTGTTGGTTTTGAAACTTATTTATAACTGATTTAGTTTTTACGCTGCTAATTTCTGATATAGCCTAAACATTTGAACACGTGGAGGTAGCACATCAGTAATTCGATCTCTTGGATATTGTTGAGGGTATTTACAAGTTTAAAGAGAGAATTATTAGGGTGTTATAATAGCTGCTACTTCTTCTAACCATTATGAGATTTTAGCTATTCATGAGGCTAGTCGTGAATGTGTCTGGTTGAGATCGGTAATTCAACATATACGAGAAGATTGTGGTTTATCTTCCGGAAAAGAAGCACCAACCATTTTATATGAGGATAATACAACATGCATTGCGCAGCTGAAGGAAAGATACATTAAAAGAGATCAGACAAAGCATATCTGACCAAAGTTCTTTTTCACTCATAATCTTCAAAAGAATGGTGATATAAATGTTATAAATATTCGTTTGAGTGAAAATTTGGCAGATTTGTTTACCAAAACGCTTCCAACTGCGACAATTAAGAAGCTACGTCATCACATTGGATTGCATTCTCTTAAAGTTCTTCAGTGATGTTGTTGTGAGGGGGAGTTTTACACGGTGCACTCTTTTTCCTTTAACCATGGTTTTTTCCCACTGAGTTTTTCCTTGGTTAAGTTTTTAATGAGGCAGCATTACATGCGCATTAATAGGTATATATTGTATTGTTTTAGATATTGAACATTCAAGGGGGAGTATTGTAAAATAGTGTCTGTTCATTATCAATTGGTAGTTACTTTTATCTATATATATTAATTCATTGCATGATTAATGATAAGACAATTTTATAATATTCTACATTATTCTCTCTACATTCTCTCTCCCTTCCCTCTATTCTTTCATTCCTCTATGTACTTTTCATAATATCTTAATAATTATGAAAATATGAAATGTGACAAACATTTAGGGACATCCAAAATTACAAAAGTGACAAACAAAAGGGGACGGTGGGAGTAAAACCTTATAAAACAAAGATTTCAAGAGAGCACCAAATGCAAAACTAACAAAGATTTCAAGAGAGCACCAAATGCAAAACTAACAATAAAACATTTGAATGTGTTTAATTAATTAACAATATAAACCCTAAAACATACCATAGGTTCATATTAAGCTACACAATAGCAATTCTAGAATACTAGCAATGCTACAAGGATAAATATTTTTCGCCCTACATTTAATTTCCTTATGGTGCAATATATCAAACAAAGAACAAAGAAGTAGTAACTAGCCCTACAAGAGTCGAAACTTGAAGTTGAGAACCAGGTGAAGGCGCCACTGAAGGTGCATGTGGAGATATATATGACATTGATGATCAATCATAGTCCTTTACTGCAATGATCTTCATTACCACTGATGAAGTAGATGAATCCTGGACGTTCGAGCTTAACCACGGTGTTGCCATAAGTGTACATAGCAGTGGTGTTGGTTTTGTACAGTGGTAGTAGCCATATTTGTCCACTATTAGAACTGAATCATTATATAATATCAAATAATTTTTACAATAAAATAAAATTTCAGTATAATATGTCTAAATATCTCGCATTATTAAAAGGGATTATATGATTGTATTTACACATTCAATTCGAAAAGTTCGTCCTAAACTTTTATCACACCATCTGGGCATCGCTTGGCCAGTCTCGCATTCAGGCTACAAGACAACAACATTGGGTAGTCCAGTTTTTTACCAAGTGTCGCGCCACGTAGACGACAAATAGGCTTTATTGTGACATATATGATGCTAAGTAATCGAATTTTGGATAAATTTTTTAAGATAAAAATGCTGTATACAGTTTTGTTATCGATATACTTCTAATATTTCATATATACAAAATTAATCATAACTTTTAATAAATATCCTATAAGTTGGTTCTATTTTCATCATAAAATTCGTTTTAAAAAGTTCTTTAGAATAAGATCCATTTATATTGTATTTAAATTATTTAAAAATTATTGGAGAATTAGTAAAAATAAGTTATAATTAGTAAAAATAATTATTGTTTGGTAAATTACTTTCAATAAAATAATTTAAGCTCAATAAAAATAATTTCAAGTCAATAATAACATATCTATTTACAAACAAAAATATACATATTATACTACTCCGTATTATATAATATCATATGTCTAAAAATCATGCATGATCAAAAGGGATTATATGACCCTAATTAACATTCAAGTTAAAAGTTTATTCTAAAACTTTATCATCAATCTAGATATTGCCCGAACACAAACTAGTTTCAATTGAAAAAAACTTGTGCAATTTGTGCCGTGCAAGTCCTCCCTAGCCCCCACACGGCCTCACCTCCTACGCTATTTATTCATTCCTCTCTAAAATCCCAACGTTAGTGAGTGTAACGCGGTCTTACGCGCAAAATCAAATTACATTTTCAATTAAAAAAAAAAATAATAATAATTAAAGTGAAAAAATTAGGAATAAATTGAAGAAAGCCTCCCATTTTCAGCTCAAACCCCCACCAACCAATAACTATTTTTAAAAACTCACACGCTTAAATATCATTTCTATTAAAATATCCCATTTTTCTTAGCCGACAATTTTTTTTTTTTTTTTTTTTTATCTAAGATCAACAAAAAAGAGTCATTTCAATTTGATCTGGGTTTTTTGCTAAATTTTTTATTTTCTGTATCATCAAAGAAATAATTATTCTTTTAAGGTAATTCTTCTTCTTCTTCTTCTTCTTTTTTTTTTTTTTTTAATTGTTGATTTTGCAAATTATTCCTTGTTGAGTTGATGTAAATTGTGACCTTTGTTCCCAATTTGAATTTTTGGTATTTTAAATTTTGATTGTAGAAGTTTTTAGAGGAATTAATTGAAGAATATGAAAATTTGAGCTGGGTAATTGACTAATTGCTGATTGTGGTATAAATCAGATAAAATGGCGTCTAAATTAAGCAAATTGACTAATTTTGCTGTTTATGGGAAAAACTGAAGCTGAAATTGTTGGAAAATTATGAACTTTTTTTATTTTTTATTTTAATTTTTTGGGGATTCTAAAATGTTAATCATTGCATTTGACTTTTTTTATATGATAATTCATGATCAATTACTTTACAGGAGTTGAATTTGGAGGAAAAGTAATTCATTTTGTATTCTTATTTCATGCCTAAACTTTGTATTCTTTGTTTTTTTTAGACATGATTACATAATTGGGCTATCAATTAATTTAGCTAGATAGACGAATCAATTTAGAGATATGTAACCAAAAAAAAAAAAAAAAAAAAAAGGGGTTTCCTCAAATTCTGTTGTACTTTTGATGGTGTTGTGAGAAGTGATCGTTCTATTTTATGACTATAATGGACATAATCAGACTGATCACCTTCTTAATTAATGTAATTTTAGATATCATTTGATTACTTTTGCAGTAGTTGGCTGTTTGGTGGGAGGGATGGCTTGTTTTTGCATAACTATCCGCCTGTTTAGTAGGTTTTTGATGGTTGACTTCGTTTGTTTTTGTTACTTTCCGAGGCTGTCTGTTCAGAAATTCATCATAAGAACACTGTTGTTGATTATATCAGAAATTTAGCTGACTTGCCTTTTCTGAACCTCTGTAACATGATTCTGTAGAATTTTCCAAGCTCTTGTGCTTATTATATGTTTGCTCGACGGATACTGATATATATCCTATAATTTCCATCTTTTACAGGTCTCCACAATCTGTATTGCACTCCTCTGTCAAACTTACCTCTGTTTGCTGTGTTTTTGCCCTTCATTTGTGCTGATAATAGAAGAAATCATACATCAAATGGTGACAAATGATATCCACAGTGAATGTTCTAGCTCAACTTCATGGAGTAGTCAGCCTGATACAGAGGATGATAGGATGATAGCACTTATGCTAACTGAAGAATACTCTCAACTAGACGGTGCTGTTGCTCGACGTCTCACTAACCTTGCTCCTATTCCTGTAAGATTACAATTTTTTTCCCTTCACGATACTTGTAAGCCGTATGGAGAAAGCTAGAAATTATATTTTGGTGTGCTCCTTAATAATAACCATGAAGTTATTTTTATTGTTACAACAAAAATTTTAAGTATTAGCTTGTAGTATCCTTTTTTTTTTTTTTTTTTTTTTTTTTTTTTTTTTTTTTTTTTTTGTCTCCTGGTATACCAGTGATCCCCCAATAAGATTTTCCATATCTTAAATTCTCTTCCCTGCCCTAACCAACGTTTTTTTTTTACCAAATAATACTTGTACTAAGTTTTTCATTTTAGCTGCAGCTATATGTATGATGAATTTTAACTAGAAGTCATTGTCAAAAGTTTATTAAAAAATAGATATAAATTTTTATGCTCATGCTCAATGATATTGTGTTCATAACTTGATATATCATTAATGCTGTCCCCGACTCCCCAGTTGTGATGTTGACTGATACTTCATAGTACCCTTGCTTCTTTGAAACAATCTCCAATTTGTTAGCATTTGTCATAGTATGCGGATCTGAATAAGAAGGGAGCACTTTAAAGTTTTGGCTGAAAAATGGTGTTACATTCATCTTTTTTTGCCTTTTATCAGTTTATCTTTTCGAGGAAAATTCTGTATGTTCTAATTTTTTGATTAGGTATACAAAATATGAAGTATTAATTACGTGAATTCTACAAGTAAAAATAAGGCCTCAAGGTTTATTCCTCTACTATTTTTGCCTTTGTCATTGGGAAGAAATTGTTGTTTTGTTTACCCGTAAGCGTGGTGGGGGTTGACTTTTTCCTACCTATAACTTTTTAGGTGCAGTGTGAGGATCCATAGCTCAGATGTAATAACAATTGGGTATTTCTTTTCTTATAACCTATGATAATTATAATGTGTGAAAGGAAGAGATGGTTAATGGGATGCAGGGAAGTAGAGATACTTCTTCTAACTGCTGATATCCCCTGTTTAAATTGTAGCATTTAGTTTGCTGCATAATACTTTCTTAGTTTATTAACTATTCTTGGCTGCCCTGTTGACCAAAGTCTATGGAATCATGACAATATTGTAAAACTATTGCTTTTTTAGTCTTACTACAGAAGTTCATTTTTTTTATTAAATTCCTTCTTTTTTTTTTTTGTTAGGTTATCCCAAGAATAAATTCCTTTATCCCTACCGTGAATGATGCCAATTTGGACCACCAACGGCTTCTCCAGAGGTTTGTCCCATGCTTAAGTAGGGTTGTTGGATTTAAACATTCACTTTCTAAGAGGTCTGAGGATTGCAATTTTCTCTGTTTTCACTTTTCACATCTCTCAATACATGGTAAAGAGTGAGAAATAACAATTTGGCCTCTGATTTGTTGGCCATGTATAGCTGTTTATGCTATCTATTGGCTTCTTGTACCTTAACTGCTTCATTGCTTTTCAGACTACAAGTTTATGGACTCTTTGAAGTCAAAGTCTCCGGTGATGGAAATTGTCAGGTGAATTGAACTGTACATAATATGCCTATGTAGGTTTGTAACATGATATAGCAGTCTTACTAATCTTTGTCTCACTGCAGTTTCGTGCACTCTCAGAGCAGATGTTCAAGTCTCCAGACTATCATAAGCTTGTGCGCAAAGAAGTGGTCAAACAGGTAAATTCCGCATATCACCGTTAAAAGTTTTGTTCTCAAAAGAAGTGGGGTGAGAATAAACTAGACAAGAGAAGGAGATAAAGTTTGAAATGCAGTTCATTAATTTCCACCTATAAAGTGCTGGTTCATATTTGTTTTGAGTTTAGTGACAAGAGTGCTAAAGTAGAAGATAAGAGACCCATATTTCTCAAATGTCTTTTTTCTATAAAATACACATGCCTAAAATTTTCAATTGGCTTGAGAAGGGAGATCCACACTTGCTCTATAAGTCTCTTCTTTCAGTTTTCAACGTAAATTTTGGGATGAAAGTCTAAACCACCTTGAGAAGTCAAACAAACACATCCTCTGGCTTGGGGGGTACAATTTAAGATGTGCCATTGATAATTATGCACTCTTCAGCTATAGTCCAATTTTCTATCATTAGCTCCAAAATTTTAATGTATGCTATCATTTTTTTTCTTACAGCTAAAGGAGCACAGGTCTCTTTATGAAAATTATGTTCCAATGAAATACAAGCACTATTACAAGAAAATGGCAAAGTATGCCCTTTTTGTTTACGATGATTGCCTTACGTTTTCAGTGATCATTTTTATTCAATTTTTTTGCAAAGCTCTAGTACTTATTTGCCATCTAATTTTTGCATATGCAGAAATGGGGAATGGGGAGACCATATTACACTTCAGGCAGCAGCTGATAAGGTATGCATTTTGGCTATGCATCTTATATTTTCTTGTTTATGGGGTCGCAAAATTGCTTTAATGTTATTTCCTTGTTTATGGGCATGTATATGCTGGATAAATTAAGATGTCATCTTCTATGAAACAAAAATGATATGAAAGGTAAGAAATAAACATGTCTAATGGCTGTAATGCGGATCTAGGCCAACTAAAACCTATAGGACATACTCTTGAATGAATGACACTGTTCAATGAGTTGCCTTTGTCAGATCAGCTCTTTGTGGCAATGTACACATGCACTGAGTGGCTGAGCGTATAAGAGTCTTGAATCCTGTATTTTAGGCAGGACTTGAAGGCCTGTGCATAGGTAAAGTAAGGGGCCTTTCTATATTTATAATTTAATCACAAATAGTCATGATACAGGCTACCAGAGTCATGCAATCACTATTGAATATTTCTTGAAAAAATGTAATTCAATCAGCTCTAATACAATACTAATGTCTTTCAGATATGAGAATAATATGACCAGAGCAATCTGCTATAAAATAGAGAACATACAGGCAAAATATTCTCAGCTAGGTGACCAGACTACCATAGTTATTATACACTCATCTTTGTGCATTCTCTGGATATTAACATGTTTATTTAAGCATTACGGCATTACCCAAAGTGAAGAAGATCAACTTTAAACTCCTAGCAATATGTTTAAGATTGGCTTTCTTTCACTCTATATTAGATATCAAGTTAAAAAAATTATAATAAGATCAAGTTATAGGGGAGGGATCCGGTGAGAATAGGTCCATACGTGAGAACCCATACCTATATGAGAACTACTTTAAAATTTAGAACATCTACGTGATTAATAATTTAGAAAATCTGCTTTTAGATTTAGAATGTGAGTAAAAATTTTAAAAAAACCTTGATTTATAATTTAGATCATATGAATAAAATTTAGAAGATGCGATTAAAAAGTTTGGAACATGTGAGTAATAATTTAGAACATATGTTTTAAAATCTAAAATATATTATTAAAAATCTTAGAATACATAATTTAAAATTTAGAACACATAAGTTAAAATCTAGAACAAGTAATTTAATATTTAGAACATGTGAAGTTGTAATTTAGGACATTGGATTTAACTCATTTAATATTTAGAGCATGTGAGCAAAAATATAGAACACCTGATTTAATATTTAGAACATACGACTAAAAATTTAGAATATAGAGAGTGTTCTCACATAAGAAAGAGTTCTCTCATAAACGATGGGTTCTCACGAGAGTCTTATCATAAACGATGGGTTCTCACATATGAAATATATATATATATATATATATATATATATATATATATATATATTCATCTCTCATCCCAAGTTTAAGTGTGTTAAATCATATGAGGCCCACTTTTCTTAAATACCATGAAAAAGTGTGTGTTGTAAGTATTAAAAAATAGAGGAAATATATATTTTGGTTCTTCTAGAAATAATTCACTCATGTAAAGGCATATGAAAAATTAATCTTGAATATTTTATTGATGAAAGATGCTCTACAATTAAGCTTTACTCTGAACCAGTTAGTGATTCCAGATGCTACTTGGAAATTTTATTATTCACCATCCCTTTACTGCTGTTTCCTTCTTCAAATTAAATTCTTAACTTATTTGCCCATTTTTCTTTCTGAAGGCTCTTCTCCATCTATTCTAGGAAGTATTTGAATTTGCTCCATCTGTAATAATATTCCTATCAGCTGTATTTCATATACTATTGAAGTTCCTTACATCTTTCACCTCCTTAAAAACTAATTTCCTCAGAGTTTAAAGACTTTAAAACTCTGTCATTGCTGTAGGCAACGTACGTAACAAACTGCTGTATCCTAGGAATGATATGGGCATTAGGGTGGAAAAGACCATGAGAGGTTTTCCATATGTTCCGGTAACCACAGGATGATCCACAAGAAAGGCGGCAGGATTCGAACCTTATCATAATTTCCTAATTGTTTCGATTACTTTGTGCTTCATGGGTTATATTTCGTCAACAAATTTATACATATGAAAAAATTACTTCCTCCATTTCATTTATGGCTTACATTTTTTCTCATTATACCCTAAATGCCCCACCTCATGGGTCACACTTACCCCCACAGGCCCCACTAGGCCACTAACTCCACTCACCTTTTTTTAATCTTTATTTACCTCCTAATGCCTCATCTTATGTACCCCACTTACCCCATTAACATCAATTATTATCATTTTATAATAAGATGTGACATTTTTGTTCCTATAGTTCGAGATTTTATTTTTTTTTAGAAAATAACATTGCAGTTCAATATGTACAAAAGGAAGAATAAATCATTTAATTTTCTTCAATTGAAAAGCATATGACTTTAATGCACACTTGTTATAAGTCGTAGGGCAATTTTGTCACTTTTGCAGATACTTACATAACAAAACATTTATCCTATGAACCAAGAATTTTATTTTGAATATATGTGGAAGGATGAAGTGAAATGAAAGAACGGTGGAGCTACCCAAAACATCAAATGCAGAGCCTTTAATCATATTAGTATTTTGCTAGAAGCCTACTATACTGTGTACTTTTGGTTTATATTCCATCATGTAATTTGTTTTTCATGTGCATTTTGGTGGTTTCATTATGTGTAGTTTGCTGTGAAGATATGCCTCTTGACTTCCTTCAGAGACACATGCTTTATTGAAATTGTTCCCCAGTACCAGACACCTAAACGAGGTATCCATGATATCTTTATACATTCTGTTGATATTCATATATTATTTGCTATAATGACAACTACAAGAAAGAGATGAAGGAAGCCATTCGCATGCTTATGTTCATATTTTAAAATTGATGGTTTGCACTTCGTATGATTCAACATCAAAGGTTTCACTAAAGATGCTTAAAAAGTTTAAAATTAAAGTTAGCTCTCAACATAAAGCAATTGTTGAAAAATTAAAGGAAATTTTTTTGGTAATTTTGAGGTATTATCTTCTCCATGATGTAACCTTGTACATTTTTTTTTTGGGAAGGCTGAATCTTATATATTTTCTTAAGATTAATTTGAAGTAGAAATTTTTTTTAATATAGTTTCATTTTTTTTTTTTTGACACAATATAGTTTCATTATTATAAGTAATGATTGATGTGAGCTGTGGATGTAAAATGACTAAATGCACCAATATTTAAATGTCCGGAAATTCTGATTGGCAACCTTATGTTTTTTCTTATATTTGGTAAACTTGAAAAGAAGAAATTATCACAAATGACCTTTTGGCTTTAGAAATATACTCCGTAAAATTGTTTGAAAAATGTTTTTAGTATAATTTTAAATAACAAAAATCAATTCAAAAAGCTCTTTCCCTCCTCTCCCTCTCTCTACACCATTCCAGAGCACCTTTCCCCACAACTATCCTCCGAACTTTGCAGCCCCTCCCCACTGCCGCACCACCAACCCTATGCCTTACTGCTCACCCACCCAACCTATTGAGGTTGAAATTCTCATCGTCATCCAATAATGATATGGGCCATCATCTCTTTTTTCTCCTTGCATACCCCTTTTTATTATTTTAAAACAACTTTGAGTCATTAAAAGTGCATCTTGAATCTTAATACATGAAGATAGTATATGTCACTGGCGGAGTCAAGAATTTAAACTAGGGTGACAAATAGACATTGTTTAGTTTGACAAAAATGTTGGAACACACATACACTTAAATAGTTAAAGTATTAGAACACAAAATTTCTAAAATACAGAGTACTTAGTAAAAAAAAAAAAAAAGAAAAAAAAAAAAATCCAACATCCTGTGCCAATTCTTCCTCCATTAATGTATGCTTATGTGTTTAGAATTTTTGAAGAATTCGAACATTAAATAATGTAGCCAATTAAATGCACGATTTATAATTACCTATTATAATTGTAATTTGGGGTATTGTTCATGCAAAACTACAATTATAATTATCCAAATAAATATATGGTGTAATTATTAAGGCAAAAAAATGAAAAAAAATTCAATAAACAAAAAAAAGAAACTAAAATGGGTTGCAACAGGGATTGATCCCGCGTCCACAAGTCCCCAAGTCTACTAGTGGGAGTGTAGGACTTTGACGCTGCTCTATTTCATTTTTTTTAGTCCCTTGTCCCTTGCTAGCTCTGCCAGCGGTATATGTAAATATATAAATAATGTTATTGTATAATATATTGTTGGAATAGTTATAAACTTATAATGTATATTTTCATAATATTAGTTTTTACAATAATAGACATACAAAGGTACTAATGGTCAAGCACATGTCTCAACATGCATGAAGAGTGTTTAATGACTAATGAGCGCATATAAATTTTCCCCCGTACTGATTATTAATGATTAGATGAATTAACCATTCTTTTTCCTAACAAATTTAGTGTTACTTTCAGTATGGATCAAGTTTTGTGTGAGTTGAAATCCTTTGATGACATATAGAATATAAATACGCCTATAAAAGAACTAGAGTGGCGTTTGGTTGGTGAAGGGTAAAAGGAATGAGATTAAGAAGGGGAACACGGAGAATGGAAAGTTAATTCTATATTTTTGTATAGTTGATTATTTTACATCAAGAAAGGGAATCACTTTTACAACCACCACTACCCCTCCTACAACCATCAACACTTTAAACTCCTTCAGCCTACCTCTACTACTATAGCCACCGGCCTCTTCACCGGTTGCTGTCGTTACCCTCTCCAATTGTCGCCCTTCTCCCAATGTTGCCTGTCGCCGCTGCCATCCCTTCTCTCTCTCTCTCTCTCTCTCTCTCTCTCTTATTATTTTATTTGTTTTATTTTTTTTAAGAAGTTTTTCATAATCTAGTTGTTTGGTTGTTTTTAGAGCGTTAAGGTTGTTTTTAGGGCGTTAAGGGATGTATTTTGAGTGTTTGGGGGTTGTTTATGACCAGGGTGTTTATGAAGATGGTTAGGTTTTTTTTTGGTTGTTTTCGTGATAGGTATCTTTGTTTTGGAGGGTGATGTGTGTTGTACGTGGTGGGTGTGGGGTTCATTCCGAGTGGGGTTGGGTGGTTTCGGGTAGGGTGCGCTTTCGGGTGGGAGTGGGTGGGGATTTTTTAGGGTTGGTGTAGAGTGATTTGGGTGGGCGGTGATGACGGCTAGGTTGATGGGCGGTGATGACGGAACCACCACCCATCAACTCCTGTTGATACCTAGGTTGCATCCGGATGTAGCTCCGGTGAACCGGATAGGCATCCCAAAAAAAAAAAAAAAAAATCATCATCAACAAGGGGAGTGTAGTTGTGATGAAAAAAAAAATATAAGTTTTGTAAGTGTATGTATTAATTGAGTATAAAAATCAATTTGAATTATGGTGGCAGAACAATACCACCAACATGGTGGAAAATTGCACTACCCACTTGAAATCGAACTGATTCATAACTCGAACTGATTCATAACTCCCTCAAACTGATTCCATCACAGTATTATTACATACGTCATTTCCCTTAAATTGGCCTGATTCAATTGCTGAAAAGATGTTGAACAAGAATCGTTTGGCGTAATTAATTAGAATGATGAGTTCTTCCAATTCGGGTTAGTGGGGGTGGACGTGGATGTGGTGCGGGGTAGGGAAATGGTTATGATTTATTTGAACAAAGAATATTTCTTTTTCTCAAAAAAAAAAAAAAAATAGAGAGAATTTAGCATATTTTTAGCTTTATTTTACACAATTAGGTCATGGAAAATTTTAAACAAAAGAAAAACAAACTGAAAATTTCTGACTATGGATGTTTGACCTTGAATCAATATTTTTTATTATTTTTTTTTTCACGATGAAATAGTTATTATGGTTAAACTTAGAAAAACAAAATTACAAATAATTACAAATTATTTGCGAGAAATAAAATATTTCAAAGTTGCACATAATAATTAACGGAGGTAGTATTTTTCTCTAGTCATTTGTATATGCTTCATTTATTGCTCATATCGAGTTTATTTCTTCTTAATACATATCTCCAGTATTTTATGTATTCTAACATCTAAACCAAGCTTGGTTTGATCTAGCGGACTAGTGGTATAACATGTACGATTTCTTAGGTGATGAGATCAACTCTAAATAGGGCACTTTTTAGGTAGGATTACCTTGCTCTTCCCTCTTCCTGCAACTAAGCTGCAAGGTGCTTGGGCTCCAACTGGCTGTAGAAAGAATATGATATTTTGTTTTTTTAATGTACCATATTAACTTTTTGAAAAATTATTATTATATATCTTCAATGCGTTATATTTTTCTAACATTTTAATTTTCTTCTTTGAAATTATCATTATGATGTTTAAGGGTTTCATATGAAATATTGATATTTAATGATGATTGTCTTTTCTATGATACAGATGCTTGGTTGAGTTTTTGGTCAGAGGTTCATTATAATTCACTATACGAACTCAGAGGTTTGTTCTTTGTGAAACTGGTGTATATTTACATTAACTTTATTATTGTATGCATTTAATCAAGTTTAGGTTTGTCTTTTTTTACAGCCGCTCCTGTGCCACCCAAGCCAAGGAAGAAGCATTGGTTGTTTTAGATCCCTGGTTATGATCAAAGTCTATTGATTAGAATTAACTCTTTTGTACATTGCTTATACTTCATGTACACTAATATAAGAAAACATATTTGAGTTATTAAGCATTAGGATTCTCTTATTCTTTCATTTGTTCTCTTAAACAACCTTATTTTTGATCGATTGGGATATGCAAGATTGTGAAATTGCATTAACATATGTTTATATAACTTATTTAGCATTTGTTACTTTTTGTTTTGTAACTAAGGGCTTGTTCTCATACGTTTATTTTAAGTTAAGTTAAGTTAAGTTCAGTTTATGTCTAAGATATTGCTAATGATATAAAGCCAAATTTCATTCTTTTAAGCTCTTATTACAACGATGATAATAATAATAATAATAATAATAATAATAATAATAATAATAATAATAATAATAATAATAATTGTTAAATATAGAAGAGAATTATAGAGAAATATAGAGAGATAGAGAAATATATTTTTACGTTGTGTATATTTTTCCATACTGTACGGGATATATATATACATGAATAATATCTAGAGTTCCATCAACGGATAAGATCAAATACCCAACTCTAGAGTATTCATAACACTCCCCCTTGGATGACTATATATTACATAAAACAATAACTAACATAACCCGTACAAAATAATACACTATAATGCGCATAAGATGCTGCCTCGTTAAAAACCTTACCAGGAAAACCCAGAGGGAAAAACCATGGTTAAGGAAAAAAGAGTGCAGCGCGCATTAACTCCCCCTCATGACTACATCACTTGAGATCTCTAAGACGACGCAATCCAATGCCGTAAGCTAACCTTTTGAATGTGGCTGTTGGGAGCGCCTTAGTAAACAAATCTGCCAAGTTTTCACTCGAGCGGATCTTAAGGACTTTTATATCGCCATTTTTCTGGAGATCATGAGTGTAGAAGAATTTTGGTAAAATGTGCTTCGTTCTATCACCTTTGATATACCCTTCCTTAAGCTGCGCGATGCATGCTGTATTATCCTCATATAAAATTGTTGGAACTTCTTTCTCGGAGTTTATGCCACAATCTTTCTGAATGTGTTGAATTACATACCTTAACCATACACATTCACGACTAGCCTCATGGATTGCCAAAATTTCTGCATGGTTAGAAGAAGTAGCTGCAATTGTTTGTTTCATCGAACGCCAAGAAATAGAAGTACCTCCACACATAAACACATATCCAATTTGTGATCTAGCATTATGAGGATCAGACATGTACCCTGCATCTGCAAAACCAATCAAACTTTCTTTGGATAGATTAGAGAAAAACAAACCCATATCTTTCGTAACTTGAAGGTAACGAAATACATGCTTAACCCCATTCCAATGCCTTCGGGTGGGGCATGAGCTAAATCTTGCCAACAAATTTACTGAAAATGATATGTCAGGTCGTGTATGACTAGCAAGATACATTAATGCCCCTATTGCACTTAAATATGGTACTTCAGGACCAAGAATTTTTTCGTCATTCCCCCGAGGTCGGAAGGGATCTTTTTCTACATCAAGTGTTCTAACAACCATAGGGCTACTCAATGGATATGATGTATCCATAGAAAATCTTTTAAGAATCTTTTCTATATATGTTGACTGGTGCACAAGGATTCCATTCTTAAGGTGTTCAATTTGTAACCCTAGGCAAAACTTAGTTTTTCCAAGATCTTTCATTTCAAATTCTTTCTTTAAGCACTCTACTGTTATTGAAATCTCTTCAGGGGTTCCAATGATATTCAAATCATCAACATATACTGCAATTATAACATATCCTGATACAAATCTCTTTATAAAAATACATGGGCATATAGGGTCATTCTTATACCCTTCTTTCAACAAGTACTCACTTAGTCGATTATACCACATACGCCCTGATTGTTTCAATCCATATAGAGATCTATTTAATTTTATTGAGTATTGTTCTCGAGAACCTGAATTTGCTGCTTTTGGCAGTTTACATCCTTCTGGGAGTTTCATGTAAATGTCATTATCCAGTGGGCCATATAAATAAGCTGTGACTACATCCATCAAGCGTAAATCAAGTCCTTCTCTTATTGCCAGACTGATTAGAAATCTAAAAGTAGTTGCATCCACCACAGGAGAGTATGTCTCCTCATAATCAATACCGGGTCTTTGTGAGAATCCTTGTGCAACTAATCGGGCCTTATATCTTACAATATCACCATTTTCATTTCTTTTTCGTACAAAGACCCATTTATATCCCACTGGTATTACACCTTCAGGTGTACGGACTACAGGTCCGAATACTCCTCTTTTTTCGAGAGATTTCAATTCAGTTTCAATTGCTTCTTTCCATTTTGGCCAATCGCTTCTGTGTCTACATTCATCAATGGATTTTGGCTCATGATCCTCATCATCATTCATGACATCTAATGCTACATTGCATGCAAAAACATCATCGACGTCGATTTGGTTTCGGTTCCATGTAATTCCAGACATGATAAAATTTGTTGAAATTTCTTCATTGTCAGGTACCTGAATATCCTTTTCCATCATGTCTAAGGTCTCTTCTGGAGATCCTTCAAAATTAATAGCTTCCTCGGTATGGCCATTGTCAATTGTTGCTCCTTTTCTTTTCCGAGGATTTTTATCTTTGGAACCGATGGGTCTACCACGCTTCAGGCGTGCTTTAGAATCATTTGCAACTTGGGCTTGTCCTTCTGGGACATCAATTTTAATAGGAGCATTTTCAGCTGGTATATGTGACTTTGTCACTTTCTTTGGGTCAGTAAATGAGTCTGGCAATTGATTTGCTAAGTTCTGTAAATGAATTATCTTTTGGACTTCCAACTCACATTGTTTAGTACGAGGATCTAGATGAGATAATGATAATTCATTCCAACTAATTTCCTTTTCCAGCTGTTTGTTTTCTCCCCCTAATGTTGGAAAAATTGATTCATCAAAATGGCAATCTGCATAGCGAGCCGTAAATAAATCTCCTGTAGTTGGCTCTAAGTACTTAATTATCGATGGAGATTCAAATCCAACATATATCCCTAGTCTTCTTTGAGGGCCCATTTTAGTGCGTTGTGGTGGAGCAATTGGAACATATACTGCACATCCAAATATTCTCAAATGGGATACATTTGGTTCCTGACCAAAAACCAATTGTGATGGGGAGAACTTATGATGACTTGTCGGCCTGATGCGAATTAGTGCTGCTGCATGTAATATAGCATGCCCCCAAGCAGAAATTGGGAGCTTAGATTTCATAAGTAATGGTCTAGCTATTAACTGCAAGCGTTTAATTAATGATTCCGCAAGACCATTTTGTGTGTGAACATGTGCTACAGGATGTTGAACACTGATCCCAATTGACATGCAATATTCATCAAAGGCCTGGGATGTGAATTCACCAGCGTTATCAAGACGAATAGCCTTAATAGGAAAATCTGGAAAATGTGCTCGTAATCTGATCAACTGAGCAAGTAGTCTCGCAAACGCCAGGTTGCGAGTTGATAACAATGATACGTGTGACCATCTGGTTGATGCATCTATTAAAACCATGAAATATCTAAATGGCCCACACGGGGGATGAATTGGTTCACATATATCCCCTTGTATACGTTCTAGAAAAGTAATTGATTCGAAATTTATTTTAGCTGGTGATGGTCGAAGTATTAACTTGCCTATTGAGCAAGCAACACATGAAAAACTATTATGAAGAATCTGCTGGCTCTTCAATGAGTGTCCACATGAATTTTCAAGTATTTTTCGCATCATTATTGAACCGGGATGGCCTAACCGGTCATGCCAAACCTTAAAGTCATCAGTAAACTTCTGGTTTACTATAGCATGTGATTCAATTGTATTGATTTTTGTATAGTACAAACCAGTGGAGAATGTAGGTAATTTCTCCATAATAAGTTTATTGCCTTGAGCTATACTTGTGATTTGAAGGAACTCATCATTTCCTTCACTAATTGTCTCAATATGGTATCCATTTTTTCGAATATCTTTAAAACTTAGTAAATTTCTTTGAGACTTAGGGGAGTATAATGCATCAATAATTTCCAATTTTGTTCCCCTTGGCAATAAAACACTTGCTCTTCCGGAGCCTTCTATAATTTTTGTACTACCTGATATAGTACTCACATTAATTTCTTTCATCATCAATTGCGAAAAATATTTCTTATTCTTAAGTATGGTGTGAGTGGTAGCACTATCAACTAGACATAAATCTTCACCACTGGTTGATGATTGAGCTCCAAAAGAATTCATATTCTAATAGAATTAAAGGAACTAAAATAAGATTCACAATATTAAATAACTTAAATTAATAAATGATAATAACGAAATATCCGAAAACATAAAAATGTCCAAAAACATAAAATTGTCCAAAACAAATATCCCATAAAGCATAAAGTCATAGTACTATGATAAAATTATAAAATAAATGCAAGCTAATTAACAGAGTTTATTCGTTAGCGGATCATAATTTATTCAATTGTTTTCTTCAAGATTAGGTAAGAAATCAGCCGCTTCTAGGTGAGTTGTATCACCGCAATCAAAATCACCTTCGCCATCTTCATACACCAAATTTGTTTCCACTTTCTTTCCTTTCTGTTTGATTGATTATTGATAAAGGTCTACTAGATGTTTTGGTGTACGACACACACGAGACCAATGGCCTTTTCCTCCACAACGATAGCATATATTTTCATTTTTATCCTTCTCATTCTTATTTCCATCTTTGTTGTCCCACTTCTGGTGGGAGTATGAGTTCCTAAAACGACCACCTCGACCACGACCATATCCACGTCCGCGGCCGCGACCACGACCTTGACCACGGCCTCGACCACGACTGCTGGCGTGATCTCTAGCCTTTTGCTCTTTCCCACTATAGGATGTCGCATTTGCTTTAGGGAATGGAGTAGAGCCAGTTGGGCGTGATTCATGATTTTTCATTAATAGTTCATTATTTTGCTCAGTCACAAGGAGACAAGATATCAATACAGAATATTTTTTAAAGCCCTTTTCACGATATTGTGTCTGCAAGACAACATTGTTTGCATGAAAAGTAGAGTATGTTTTTTCTAACATTTCTGCATCCGTGATTTTCTCTCCACATAATTTCAATTGTGATGTAATTCTAAACATGGCTGAGTTGTATTCACTCACAGACTTAAAGTCTTGTAATCTTAAATGTAACCAATCGTAACGAGCTTTTGGTAATATCACAGTTTTCTGGTGGTCATACCTTTCCTTTAGATTACTCCAAAGGACTTGTGGGTCTTTAAGTCAAGTACTCAGTCTTTAGGCCTTCATGAAGGTGATGGCGAAGGAATATCATAGCTTTAGCCTTATCTTGGCTAGTTGCAGTGTTGTTTTCTTTGATAGTGTGACCAAGTCCCTTTGCATTTAAATGTATTTCAGCATCTAACACCCAAGATAGATAGTTGTTTCCAGTAATATCAACGGCAACAAATTCGAGTTTTGCAAGGTTTGACATGATTCACTGATATATAAAACAATATTATAAATTAAGAGGGCTTTTAAAAATAACATACTTACATTGTACCATAATGATTATCTATGATATTTAGATAATATATACGTCAGATTGATCAAATTGAACAAATAGAATACTAGATATAAAATTTATAATATTAGTACTAACCATATAACGTGAAAATATGATCATGAATATGCTATTTACACAATATTATTATTACGCAAGATAATTATTGAAGTAATAAAGTAGGTAAAGTGGGTTCCAAAATTAAGTGAAACATATACATAAAATCATCTAAAGTAACCGAAAATATATTACGGCAAAATTTAGCTAAAATTATCATTATCTCATTGATCTCCTGTTTTATCAGTCTGACACAAATTAAGGCAAAATTACGGAAAATATCATTCGGAAATGTCCTTCACAAAAATAATTACGCATGGCACAAGATTATAGTCGGTGATGGTATTTACAAAATCTAATACGAATTATTGGTAGTAATTGCCATCTAGAATATTTATGCTAGTTTATAATCAATTGAGATAATATAATACAGTATATGCAAACCTTTAATTGCTATTGAGATCTATTTTAATTGATTGCGATAAGAATTTTATCAATTATAAACAATCAGGCTCTATTGGGAATTGTAGGCGGTGATAATAAATTCCTAAACAAAAACATGCTCATACATAGTTTATTAAAACGAAACTATAAAATCAAATGATGAATAATAGAATTAGTAGTGTGCACACAAGTCAATAAAGCAATGGAAATATATACTTTGCAGAAGCCAATCTTGTTGTCAAATAATCCAAATATTACTCCGTATTTTAAAACAAGTGCGTCTCAATAAACCAAATAAAAGGCCAATTTCTATGTATCAAACAATACTAAATAACTTTATAATAATTGCTTCACAACACACGTCATTATAATAGCTTTCAAATCCTAATTCCATATCAAAAAGCATAATAAATATTATTACAGTATAAAAAGGTATAGCAGAACATACTAGTTTGGTGGTAACTACAACAAAGTAAATGAACAATTCAAAACAAATTTATATAAAAGATTATTGCAAATCAGAATACGAAATGCATGCAACATAATATTGTGGCTACGACTAATACGAATGAAGTATTTGGTAATTGTATAATAGTTACGTTATATTAAACGTACCTGAATTTAGAGTAGGATAACTTAATTCAACTAGGTAGAACTATGGTGCTGATAACGTGTTAAATATAGAAGAGAATTATAGAGAAATATAGAGAGATAGAGAAATATATTTTTACGTTGTGTATATTCTTCCATACTGTACGGGATATATATATACATGAATAATATCTAGAGTTCCATCAACGGATAAGATCAAATACCCAACTCTAGAGTATTCTAGATGGTACATGGGATAATAGTCATCCATATTTTGATATTTTCATAACAATAATAATAATAATAATAATAATAATAATAATAATAATAAATTAATAATAATAATTAATAATAACATTGTATTAATTAGAATAATAAAGAGAGTGGTATATAGTTGGGGAGGTTGGCTCTGTTTAATTTCGTTCCAGCTTTTTCTTTTATTTATTTATTTATTTATTTTAATTGTGATAATTTTTTACAAAGTGTTTTGTGTTCTTTTGTCATAATAATATTTTATTTTTTGGATTAAATAGTATATGTTTTAAAAATGTTTTGGGGTTTCATATTTTTAATATATTATCCATAAATATTTTAATTATATAGTATATTTTTCTTAAATATTTTAATATGTATATTTGTATATGCACATATGTATAATAATAAATAATCAAAGATCACTAATCTGTAGTTAAAAATTACTAATTAATAAATTCAGCTCAACTCAGTTCAGTTCAATTCAGCTGAGTTCAGTTAATGAGAACAGGCCCTAAAGATGAAAGATTTGAATAGATTTTTTTGGCATTTTAGTTTTGGATACGTATGTGGTTCACTATAAACATGTGAACATGCGTAGAGATTGGAGAAGCACGCAAAACTTTTACGGTTGGCTGGATCTGACTTCGTAATTAAAATTTTCATGCTCAAAGTTGGGAATCATAAAATTAGCTACTTAAATGATTTTAATGTTTGGCGAAAATATTTGGAACTATATATTGCCGTTTTTCCTTTTTCCCTTTAGTATATCGTAATTTTTCCATTTTTAATTAAAAAATAAAATACAAATATTAATGTGTTGTTAAGGTGTTAGGTCTCCCTCTTCAAAGCTTTACTTCGTTTCCACTTAATTTTTCAATTTAGTTTATTTTAGTTAATTTTTCAATCTAGATTACTATAATATCCCAGTTTCAATCTAAGATGCATAGATCATTTCAATAAATTTATATCACCTTAATTTGCATCGGTCTCAGATTGCAGATTGCTTTCTTATAAACCATGGCAAGTACTTCACAAAAAAAAAAAAAAAAAAAAAAAAAAAAAAGGAAATGGCAAGTACAAAAAAATATTCATAATTCTTAGCTTCATCTAAGAAAAAAGAAGGTAATCTAAGAAAAAAGAAGGTAATCTAAGAAACAAGAAGGTAAGCCATCTTATCTCCATCATTCTTTAATTTTATTCCATTGTTAATCAAATTAGAATACAGAGAAATAAAGTGAAAGGGCAATAATAAGATAATAGGCAAGTAATAAAGGTTAAATGTTGCACAAATCTAAGTTTATAAGTCATACTCATCATGTATCTAAAGTTATACGATTAGCCACATATGAGACATAATCTAGTTTTCCACCAAGTGTTATGCTATATAGCCAATATAGGTAACAACTAATTATTCGTTTGACACGTATGATTCATTTGAATAGATTTTTAGAATAAAATTGTTGGTTTAAAGTTTTATTTTTGATAAGAATTCTAAAATAATACTCCCTCCGTCTCATAATATAGTTCTTGTTTGTGTTTTTTCACGGTATTTAGGAAATAGGAGGAGAAAGTGGATGAAATACATTAATAAAAGTGAAAAGTACAATTATAGACAAAAGTTGGAGAGAAAAAGTGGAAAAAAGTACAAGACATATGCAAAATTCAAGGGTATTTTAGGAAGTACAATGAATAAAGTTAAAAAAGTGAGGGTATATCGTCTTTACATAATATCTAAAAATGGAAACATGAACAATAATTTAGATCTTCAAAATAGGAAAACAGAAACTATATTACGGGACGGAAGGAGCATCATATTTATAACTAGCTTAAGGCCCGTGCCATGCACGATAAGTCTAATTTTTTATAAGAAAATTAAGTATATCCAACAAAAAATTTGATAAAACATACCCATCAAATATATAGAAATTATAATGTCATAATCTGTATTATTAATAGGCAAAACAAAAAAATTAAACAAAAATGGATTTTTCAGGCTGCCTAAACCCGAGAATTTTTCCAAGCGAGACACTTGGTTTAATCAGGTCTAGTGGCCATATTAGTAAATACTTATTTATAAATGTATTTTTAAAAAACATAATTATTCAAACAACGGACTAAAATCTCCACTAAAACTATTATTAAAAGTGCACAAAAGTGTGTGTGTGCGCGTCGCGCACACACATATAAATATGTTTTTTTTTTGTTGTTTAGAGAGCCAAAAGGCGGGGGTGAGAATCGATCCCAAGATGTCCTAGAACTGGGAGGGAGATCTAACCACTTGAGCTATCCCCCACTCTCACACACATATATATATATTAATTACAAATAATATCACACACACATATATATATTAATTACAAATAATATCGCGCACACACACACATATATATATTAATTACAAATAATATATCACATTTTATACCTAAAAATTCATTTATATGGAAATAAATATTACTTTGATCATTTAGGCAAAGAACAATCAATAAATGGGCAACATTAATCTATATTATTACATTTTCTATTTATGGATTGATGCTCTACAAATAAAAATGCCTAATTTACAAAAAGAAATTTTTTTTTGATATTTTAACTTTCCCTATAATTAGACATATGATATAATTGTCAAACACAACATTTATTTTATAGTCATACTATATTGTAGAAATCCTTAATTTGTGATAATATATACGTAGTAGTAAAATTTCAGAAACAAAATTATAATTAATTTGAATATATAGTTATATTGAAATTGAAATAAAATATTAGCTACAGCCTAGAGGTATTTGAAAAAAAAAAATTTAAGTAATGTTTTAAAGTAATTTCTGTAAGATCTATTATATGAATCAATTTATTAATACTTTTTTGGCAAATTAAAATCTTATAACACCCCATTTAAAAGGAAATTAAAAAGAAATTGAAATAATTATATAGGTAACTATTATGAACACCAAGTAAAAAGGAATATATCTGTCATAAATATAATATAAAAGATTTGGAATGATTTTATTATAGAATCAAAAAAAAAAAAAAAAAAAAAATTAAAAAAGGAAGGGGAGTTTTGGAAGAAAAAAACAGCACCAGGATGTGACACGTGTCACTCCCGGTGTCTGTTTTAGTATTAAGTTATTGATTAAATATAATATAAAATTTCATTAAATATCTTATAAATCGTTAACTTTACACCAAATGTCACACATGACAAATAAGCTTTAATGTGACACATTGACATGTATAGTGCTAAGTTAATGAAATACAGGTTGATTTTTTAAGATAATTTTCAACATTTCATATTCATAAATAAGTTATAACTTTCATTTAATTATCTTATTAACTTTAAATTTTTACAACAAACAAGTATTTTAAAAAATTGATTTCTCACTTTTATGAATATTGCAATATTTTTCTCAAGAAGCTCTCATATTTAATATTTTAGCAAGTGTCGCAAAATTTTGGAATTTTTTTATATCTCACAAGTAATACACCAAAGTTGCATATAATACGAACCGGTGGTAGTATATTTTTATTTCCCGTCCCACGATCATATTTGTGCTAATTTGAGCTATACGGAGCTATTTTTATTACTAATATACATTTCCTAGTGTTTTTGTAGAGTTGGTATTATTTTGTAGGAATAGGCAGATTTATGATAATTCTCGAGCTTATTGAGTCACTACGAAGATATTGGAGTTTGATTGTATTTTATAACCGATATGCTCAAGGCCGTGCTAAATAAATTTAGTTCGATGATTAAGGGCACAATTGGTGAAGAAGTTGAAGTTATACAAGCTAGTATACGGAGTAAGTTATGGGGCCAAAAATCATAAAACAACAAAAATTCAGTTATAAGCCTAAGTGAGATAAGGCCCACTATCAGATTTGCTTACCGTGAAGGAAGCGGGCCCGATTGGGTGGCCCATGGCCCGATATGGCGAGTATGCTGGAATGTTGCTATGTCGGTTTGTTGGGTGTTATAAACACCCAAATTCGTGGGAACGGGGGAGAGTTGGATTGGATATAATTCTTAGGTTAGTTTTTAGACTTTGTAGCTTTATTACTTTGGTTTAGTTTTAGTAGCCTAGTAGTTTAGTTTTTCTGCAGCTTTTTAGGGCTTGTTTGACATCATTTTTGGTTTTCAGTTTCCTGTTTTTTTGAAAACTAAAAACCAAAAACAGGAAACAAGAAAAAGGTGTTTCCACTTTTTTGCCGTCAGTTTTCAAAATTATTATTATTTTAATAAGTTTAAATAATTTTTGATTCATCATGTGACATATATCATATACTTTTATACAACAAAAAACCAAAAAAAGAAAACCACAACAATGCCAAACGAACCCTTAGTTATTAGCTTTTTCATTAGTTATTTTTAGTTTTATTTTGATTTTAGTTTGTTAGACTTTTACGGAAGTTTTTAGCTTAGCTTTTTAGATTAATTTTTAGTTAGTTTACAATCGTCAGTTTCTTTCAACTTCGTATGACTATTGTTTTAGTATTATTTCTTTGTTTTAGTTAGTTTTAGTATTATTATGCTTTATTAATTGTTTTATTGCTTATTGCTTATCATCATGTTTTCTTTAATCACTTTTTTTTCGGGTGTAAATAATGGGACTTTTGGATAGGTCATTTTTGGTGGGCTGAAGACTGAACTCGGTCTAAGTGGTGACTGGGTCGAGGATTTCCTGCATAGCAAACACACGTAAACTGGCCTCGGGGGTTGTGCCGAGGAAGGCCCTTCCGATGCTAAAGTCAATACAGTGTTTAGAGAGAGAAATCTATGCAAGAGTATTAATTGCTTGAGCCTCTAAGTGAATGAATGTAGAGAGAGAAGATTGAATGTTTTTATACCTTGACATAAGGGAGAATATGGGCCTCGTATCAAGTGGGCCGGCCACGTTGACTGGGCCTTTGACTGACTTGGCACGAATTGAAGGGTTGAACCTTGACCTTGGGTTTTGATATTGAACCATTTATGGACTGACCCAACTAGAGTAAATTGGACCCAAATAACTTGCCCCCCAGACCGATTTGGAAGCATGAAGGGTAGGGTTTTGACTTGCAAAAAATGGAGGGAAGTAAATGGTTTAATTAAGAATTTAAATTCGACAATTATTGGTGAATAACTGCTGTTTGGAGAGTAATTAGGGAAGTGGGAAGGATTAGTGGATAGTTTAATTGAGTGAGGGGTGTTTAACGGTTATTTGGAGTGAGTTAGTGGGGATTTAACGGCGCGGACTCCCAAAATATTTAAGCCGGCCGCCCTACTCTCTCTCCTCATTTCTTTGCCAAACACTTTTGAATTCACGAAAAACTCCACATCGAATATTTGTACTTCCGATTCCACTTGTTGGCTGAGATTTAACCTTCGAAACACAAATCCGTTGCTTCGAACTTGTAGATCGGTGAATTTCGCTTCTAGCAAAGGTAATTTCTCCCTAAGTTTCTTCGATTTTCTTTGGTTTTTTGAATATTTTTCTCTTTTTTCCCAATTTTCTCGAATTCTCCGACTAGTCGGATTATGGCTAAAGGTCAGAGACGGCGAACAAGGAAAGCAGAGGGGGTCGAGGAGGAGGTTCCTCGGCCTTAGATACAGCGTACTGGGAAGCTGAACATGATCCCCCTTTTGAGTAGGCAGAACCCTCATCCTAGGGAGAGGGCGGAGGTTCCTGCGGGGGCAGGAATTAGGGCAGTGCCGCTTTTTTTGGTGCCTCTCCGAGGGACGGGGGAAGCTAGCACCTCTGGCCGAGGAGAACCATTAGCTCTAAGGCCTTGGGATTTTCCCCCTAGAGCCGAAGAATAGGACGACGTGTCACAGAACTACGGGCTGATGACATCCGAGCCCTATGACTGGTGGGTGAGGAATGGTTCGGCTTATCGCTTTGCCGAGCAAATTGAACTCTTCTATGGTATCATGGAAGAAGATGGGTATTGGTGCTGAATGCCCACCATGGAAGATAGAATTCATCGTCCTCCCCTTGGCTATATGGGGGTATACATTTCAGTATGGGCTTCGGTTTCCTTTGCACCATTTCGTGGTAAAGGTGCTGAACAAGTACCGAATTTCTCTGTGCTAATTGACCCCTGTCAGCATCCAAAGGGTCATGACCTATCTCAAGGTGTGTCTATTTTACGCCCTCGAGCCGAACCTACACTGTTTCAAAAAGCTGCACAAGCTCGTGCCGAACCTTCTGAGTGATCACAGCGATCATGGTGCTGGGTGGTGGCGCATTGAAAGTGTAACGGGCCATCTCACTATGTGGCCGAATGATACCTCGGATAAAGATTGGAGAGGTTAATGAATTTGGGTTAGGGCGCCCTCAGATGCGGATCACCCGAATTTCTTCGGCGTCTCCCGATACTTGAGGAGGCCTGATCCGACGATGGAAGACTTGGGCCCCGAAGAGGATGGTGCCGCCAAAGACCTTAATTACATCCAGCTGAAACTCTTCGGCAAGAAAAGGAACCCTGGGGGAACGGGCCGATTGTTCTATATGCCCAAAACCTGGCTACCCTGCATTCATTATGCCTTCCAAGAGCATATGCTTGCTGTCGTCGGCCTCAGCTGAAAGTATCAAGGCGATAAGAAGCTTCGGCTGGGGCCGAGGACTTTGTTATTATTATTTTTCTTCTATTTTTCCTGCATTCTCGGCATCTGACTTTGCCTTGCTAATTGGCTTGATTTCTGTCTTCAGAGCTGCACGAGGGTAACGCCGGTGTGAACTACGAGCGTTTGGGGCTTGATGTCACTCGGATCGCGACGAACAATAAACCCGAGATCACCAAGATAAAAAAACGTCCCCTCTCCTTGCACTCAAAGAGGTTCACAATAGTCAGTGCTGCTAACTATCTGAAGTAGAAGCACTGGTTGGAGAAAAGGTACCCTTTCTTCCGTCTGACTCCTGAGGAGGAAGAAGCTGTTGCCACTGCTGCTGAGGTCTCCGTCGTAGCTGAAGCTTTTGAGAGTGAAGTTGGGACTTCAGATGCTGCAGAGAAGGAAGCAGCCGAGGCCGTTGAAGAAGAGAGTCTGCTGAATACTTCGGTAAGTTTTCTAGACTTAGGTATAGACACCTAATTGTGTCTCCCCAAAAACCAAACCTAGTGATGAATACCTTTCGCGTTGTTGATTATTGAACGAAGTGAAAGTGTGAAAAGTCTTGTGATGCGGTTGTTTTAATAAAAATATTGTAGACACCCATTTGTGTCTCCCCAAAACCAAACCCAGTGATGAATGCCTTTCACGTTGTGTTATTATCGAATTAGGTGAAAGTGGTTTGAAAGTCAAGTGTTGCGGTTTAGTTTTAATTAAATTCTTTTCTCTCTGTTTTTGAAAATGACTTTGTTTATTTGAAAATAGCCGAACCAGTTTAGTTTGGTCCATAATTAAGGTCCAATAATAGTGTAGATGGATGGGGCTCGAGGAGACCTTTCCAATGATATATTATAAGATCAATTCCGATGAATATTGAGGAAGTTATGGCCAAAATACTAAACTGGGCCTGGTTAATTATTTAAATACGGCCCAATGATCTAGAGGAGGGCCCAATATTAATTATTATTCCTAAAATTATTAGGATTAATTATAGTTTTCTAGAAGTTTCTAGAAAGTTCCTTTTAATTCTAATATTATTAGATTTAATAATTAATTATCTTTAATAGATTTTTATTTGGAATAAAATATCGTTTTGTTATCTTAAAAATATATATTTTATCTTCTGTACGGATTACGTAGATCAAGTTGATTAAAGATCGGATTCCGCGTGAAGGAAAACGCGCTAATACAGGTTGTCGCCAAACGACAAATCTGTCGCCGCGCGACAGACCCTGTCGCCTCGCGACAGACATTGTCACGTCGCGACAGAGTTGATTCCTGGCGACAGCGTGGAGTTTTATTCCTTATCAAATTCTATGATTTTCTGGACTATTTTCGTTATAAATAGCGTCCGAATCCCTGTTTTCAAAATCAATTCACAATCATCAACTCTTATCCTTAATTCTTTCTTATTCTTTCTCTCTATTTCTAAACTAGCTTTTCAAAATACAATATTCCGCATTCACAAGACTTAGAGTCTCTTAGCCAAGTTCGAAGTTGCCTTCGCCCTAGACGTGAAAGGTAGATATTTTCTGAGGGTTTGGTCCAAAACTAGTCTAAACTTTATTTAATTTGATTTTAATTTGATTCTTTAATTGTTCTTTATTATTTTCATTGATGTTTACTAACTTGTGTATTTTGTTATTAGAAAGAGATACGAGGCTTCAAAGTATGTAATCTTATTACTCTCTTTCAATGTAGATCGCATGTTTATTATTGATTAATTCCTAGTATCATGTTAGGATGCTTTTAATGCTTTCTAGTATCATGTTAGGATGTTATTTTATGCTTTCTAGTATCATGTTAGGATGTTATTTTATGCTTTCTAATATCATGTTAGTACCATGTTAGGTTTAAAGCTTTAATGTTGTTAGTATCATGCCTAGGGTCTTGCTATTATATTTAAGCTTTATTATGCCTTATAATGTTATTATCATCGTCATTATTATTTATTGTTTATTATTATGTTGCTTGATATATTTTATTATTATATTGCTTGATCACACCTTTTATGCTTGTTTAAAGGGAATTTGTACTTGAAATCACGCTTAATAAGATAATTATTAATTTGATTTAGGCTAATGTGATTTTAATTCAAGTGATCGCCAATAATAGTATTATTTGTGCATTAATATTCAACCAACATAGATAAACAGGGTAGGTTCAATATAATGTTTGTATGTTATTCGAAAAGCGCACATGAATACGAGCAGAACAAAGTAGAGGCCTATTTTATAGGGCGGGTCCTTTCTTTTGTAGATTGGATTCGTACCTTCATCCCCGGACCCTGTTTGGTTCAAGACCTTATGGAGTAGTTGATGGTCCTTCTGGATTGTCTTTTGGGTTTACAAGTTCCTAAAACTTGTTGGCGACTCTTTTTGCTCTTTTTCTTTCCCTTTGGAACGCCACCGTACTTTAGTGTATGATCACAGTGGGGTTCAAGTTTGGGATCATAATGCTTGATATATTCCCTAAAAATATCTTTTTTTCTGTTTTCGAAAATGTACTCTATTTATTAAAATGTCCAGTCCAATTTAGTTTGGTCCATGATAAGGGTCCAATAATCGCGTAGTTGGATTGGGCTCGAAAAGCTTTCCAACGATATATTATAAGCCCAATTCCGATGAATAATGAGGAAGTTATGGCCAAAATACTAAATTGGGCCTGAAATGGTTTTATATGGCCCAATGATCTAGTGGAGGACCCATTAATTAATATTCCTAAAGTTATTAGGATTGATGTTAATCTTCTAGAATAATCTAGAAGGTTATTTTAAGTTCTAATGGAATTAGAAATAATAATTACTACGCATATCTTTTATGAAAATAAAGAATTCTATTTGGATTAAAACAAGAGTTTTAAAGAGATTAAGTCTGATTTTTAAAGATAAATAGGAAAGTTAATAAATCGAATTTAATTAGATTAAGGATTCTGTACGGTTTTAAGAAAACACGTGAACCATAGCAAAACGACAGAACTAGCACGCCGCGACAAAGCTGTCGCACAGCACCAAGGCTGTCGCGCTGCACTAGACCCTGTCGCGCCGCGACAGAGGTAGTTTTATTCCAGATTGGATTTGATCTTTTCTGATCGTTTTCGGACTATTTTTCTTATAAATAGGGTCGTATTTCCCCGTTTTTAATCATTGACAGTCATTAACAATCTTCTACTCTTCTCTTTCTTGAGCAATAGCTTATTCTTTTTCCCTCTTTCTAAGCCTTCCCCTTTCAAATAAAAATACCACATTTACGAGTTCTAGACACACCTAGCCAAACTTGAAGTTGCTTTCGCCCTTGACGTGAAAGGTTGATAATTTCTGAGGGTTTGGTCCCAAATTCCTATTTTAATTATTTAAATTAATCGTTTGATTTAATATTTTCCTTGAAGTTACTAACGTGTGTATTGTTTTGATAGAAAGAGATACGAGGAAACAAAGTAAGTTGTGTTAATTTCTCTATTTCTTTAGAAAGCATGTTTACATTATTCCTAGTATCATGTTAGGATATTATTTATTGCTTTCTAGTATCATGATTAGGTTTCTTCCTATTTCTTCTATCATGTTAGTATCATGTTAGGGATAAAGCTTTGATCTTTATTGTTTAGTGACATGCTAGGATTTGTAATTAATCTTGTTAGTATCTGTAGACACCCATTTGTGTCTCCCCAAAACCAAACCCAGTGATGAATTCCTTTCACGTCGAACCATAATCGAATGAGGTGAAAGTGTGAAAAGTCAAGTGTTGCGGTTAGTATTTATTAAAAATCTCTTTTTCTGTTTTCGAAAAACCACTCTATTTTATGAAAACGTCCAATTCAGTTTATTTTGGTCCATGATAAGGGTCCAATAATGGTGTAGTTGGATGGGGCTCGAAGAGATCTTTCCAACGATATATTATAAGCCCAATTCCGATGAATAATGAGGAAGTTATGGCCAAAATACTAAACTGGGCCTGGTTAATTATTTTAAATACGGCCCAATGATCTAGAGGAGGGCCCAATGTTAATTATTATTCCTAAAATTATTAGGATTAATTATAGTTTTCTAGAAGTTTCTAGAAGGTTCCTTTTAATTCTAATATTATTAGATTTAATAATTAATTATTTTTAATAGATTTTTATTTGGAATAAAATATCGTTTTGTTATCTTAAAAATATATATTTTATCTTCTGTACGGATTCCGTAGATCAAGTTGATTAAAGATCGGATTCCGCGTGAAGAAAAACGCGCTAATATAGGTTGTCGCCAAACGACAAGTCTGTCGCCACGCGACAGACTCTGTCGCCGCGCGACAGACCATGTTGCCTTGCGACAGACATTGTCGCGTCGCGACAGAGTTAATTCCTGGCGACAGCGTGGAGTTTTATTCCTTATCAAATTCTATGTTTTTCCGGATTATTTTCATTATAAATAGCGTCCGAATCCCTGTTTTCAAAGATCATTCACAATCATCAAATCACATTCAATTATTCCTTAATTCTTATTGTTTTCTCTCTCTCTCTTTCTAAACCATCTTTTTTAAACACAATATTCCGCATTCACAAGACTTAGAATCTCTTAGCCAAGTTTGAAGTTGCCTTCGCCCTAGATGTGAAAGGTTGATAATTTCTGAGGGTTTGGTCCAAAACTAGTCTAAACTTTATTTAATTTGATTTCAATTTAATTCTTTAGTTCTTTAATTATTGTTTATTATTTTCATTGAAGTTTACTAACTTGTGTATTTTGTTATTAGAGAGAGGTACGAGGCTTCAAAGTATGTAATCTTATTACTCTCTTTCAATGTAGAAAGCATGTTTAGATTTGTTTATTATTGTCTTATAATTCCTAGTATCATGTTAGGATGTTTAATATTTCTAGTATCATGTTAGGATGTTATTTTATGCTTTCTAGTATCATGTTTAGGTTGCCTTTTATTGCTTTACTCTTTCTAATATCATGTTAGTACCATGTTAGGTTTAAAGCTTTGATCTTTATCGTTTAGTGACATGCTAGGATTTGTTAATCTTGTTAGTATCATGCCTAGGATCTTGCTATTATTATTAAGCTTTATTATGCCTTATCATGATTATCATTATATTATGATTATTATTATTGTTTATTATTATGTTGCTTGATTTATTATTGTTATTGCTTGATCACACCTTTTATGCTTGTTAAAGGGAATTGGTACTTGAAATCACGCTTAATAAGATAATTAATAATTTGGTTTAGGCTAATGTGATTTTAACTCAAGTGATCGCAGTAATAGTATTATTTGTGCATTAATTTCAACCAACAAAGATAAACATGGTAGGTTCAATATGATGTTTGTATGTTATTCAAAAAGCGCGCATGAATACGAGCAGAACAAAGTAGAGGCCTATTTTATAGGGCGGGTCCTTTCTTTTGTAGATTGGATTCGTACCTTCATCCCCGGACCCTGTTTGGTTCAAGACCTTATGGAGTAGTTGATGGTCCTTTTGGATTGTCTTTTGGGTTTACAAGTTCCTAAAACTTGTTGGCGACTCTTTTTGCTCTTTTTCTTCCCTTTGGAACGCCACCGTACTTTAGTGTATGATCACAGTGGGGTTCAAGTTTGGGGTTATCGTAATGCTTGAAATATTCCTGAAATTTATTTAATTTTGGCAATTATTTAGAATGAGCGGATGAGACTTGAAAAATTCTAAGTATTTCATGTGCGTGATTTGATTAACATTATTGTCATATGCATTAAAAGGTTCTCATGGGAGTACCCCATGAGTCAATCCATAGGAATTTTACACGTAGGAAATTTGAGAAATATCTTTCATGACTAGAATCGAAAAGATGATGCGTAATCTGGAAAATTCGACGAACACAGAAACTTGCCAAGGCATGTAGGAACTAGCGTCTAGAAAACAGGGCTTGTCGCCCGTAAAAAGTTTCTGTCTCCTGGCGACAGTTCTGTCGCCTGGCGACAGAAGCTTTTTTGCGGCGACAGTCCCTGTAGTCTTGCGCCAATTTCTTCCAATACCGAGCTAGGGGTCTGCCTTCTTGACAAGCTCGGGAGACGACAATATGCTTGGTTACTGCAACCAACCATTTCCTCAATCTTCCACCAAGGAACAATCCAGCTTATGGTAAAGTCACCGGCAGCAAACACCTTGCTCCACTCACGGCGACCTATTTTCAAAAATCGTTTCTTTCGCCGGACTATGCAATTTGGAACATATGTGTGTATATCGTCAGGAGGATTAATAAGCTTTAACCTCTCCATGAGCCATATCTGTAAAATATGTATTTAATTAGTATTACAGTGTAAAATAATATTCTTTAATTCTTGGTAAATTAAAAATAGCATTTTTTTATACCTGTAATAAAATTGGAGAACCTCGAAAAGGTGCTCTTGGATTCTTTCTTAATGCATCCAACCATAGCATAGTCTCTCCAACAATTAGCGGCATTGGATTTCTCCCAGATTCAACTTGTTCTATAACAGATATAATCATTGATTGGCCTTCATTATCCTTACCACTAACTAAGAGTAATTGGTTAAACAAGCAATAAAGAAAAGCCCTCCTCTTATAGACACGAAAATCAGGATTAGGATTATCATAAAAATAATGTGCAAATTCTGTCAAATCAACTATATTCCCATGCACTATATGTTTTAAAGCCGTACCCCTCAAATCAAAAAGGCATTCAAATCTTTATAATAATATTCATTGATTCTAGGCATTACCGCAAGATCTGTGGAATAATAACCTATAATGGCTCCAAATTCTTCCGGTAAAGGACATATTTCATAATGGAAAAATCTAAAACAGTGAGTATCAATATCCCAATAGTCTATGGCAGAATAAATAAAATCAATGTCAAGACTCATCCCCTTGATTCCAAACATACCCCCCATATGAGAAATATCTAATGCTTTTTTATCTTTAGCAGTTAAATGACGACACCATTCATCCATGTATCCACAAAAAGTTCTTTTAGCTAAAGGCATGATTTCTAGTTAATTAGCTAATTAATAAACTGGTTAAATTATGCAGTAAACGGATAATTCGGGGGCTATTTATAACTTTTTTTTCATGACAGACTTCAATTCCTGTAGGAAACAGGAAAGCGCGTCTGTCGCCAGGCGACAAAATTGTCGCGTGGCGACAGACCCTGTCGCGTGGCGACAGGATGAATTACACGACACCGGTTTATTTCTTTGCAGCGACACCTATTACGCGTAGGAAGCCGTGTTTTTACGTACTTGATTTCGACTTTGACTTGACTAACTGTTCTATTCCTATTCATACACCCTTCTTATCATTATTATTACTATTATTATTATATTATTATTATTATTATTATATCATATTAAGCTTAATTAATTTTAGGCTTATCATATTTTCTTCCTTCATTTTTTCTTTTTTTCATTTCTTTTTTGGGGGAGAGAGTCGGTACCCTCTACTAATATTAAAAATGACGGAAATTTTGCAAAAATTACACTTTCTCACACACTTACATGCACAACACATTTGTTACAAAATAATAAATCAGGCAAATAAAATGTTAATAAATAATAAAGTGCATATATATACAAATGTCTAGTACATAAGTCATATGAATAAAATAGACAAAGTCTTACAAAAGTCAAAAATAAATAAACACAGGTACAACTATGGCGCCGGAGGTCGCAAGTCGCGAGGGATGCCGAATGTATCGAAAAATGTCCTACTCCGTGGAGTATGTCCATCATCGCCCCCTGAACCACCGGGCGGCGCGAACTGCAACTCAAGGCCAGGCCACCTAACCTCACCCTGAAAACCGACGGAAAGAGGCTGAGGCTGCAAAGGCTGCTGCGACGACGAGCTAACCTCAAACGTCCCACCACCCATCCCACCTCGAACGGTCGGCCCGGTCGGAACCTCCTCAGGTGATGACGCCGAGTCCTCTACCGTTGCGGCCTCAGAACGACCACCCCGACCACCTGAAGTAGTCTGGCGACGCCTCGAGTTGGACCTAGTAGTCTCTCTCCTAGGCTCGGGTCTCGACCGAGTGCGTGGAGAAGGAATAGGCTGGGCCCCTCCTTATGGTTTTGTGGGCCTATTTTAGTGATTTGGGTTCCTTGGTATGCCAGTTAGCCCCTTTAAGCAAATTGACATGATTCAGTCAGCTTGATCGCAAAATGCACTAAGTGATCGACTTGATGAAAGATTGTCTCACTTAGCTTAAAGTGCCTAAGTATTGGCTCGTAATAAGGCACCGAAATATTGGTTCAACAGATACGCCGAAATATTGGTTCAACCGATACACCGAAATATTGGTTCAATAGATGCACCAAAGTAATGGTTTACAAAGGCAAAAAGCACCAAAGTACTGGCACAAATATACAAAAGCGATGATAAACAACGGTATATTAAGGGTCAATAGGCAAAATGATTCTTTGGCAATGTCTCAACATAGAGAGGAGTTGTCTAGTGGCGAAGCACGGTCGTGGCGAGGTAGTGTCACAAAATAGCGGAGATGGCGAAGCAAGGTCAACTTCGACGGTCCCTCAAGGTAAAGAAGAGATTGTCTATAGCGGCGATGCACTGCCGTGGCGACGTACTGCCACAACCTGGAAGATGACGACATACAGTTATTTTCGACGATGTTCCCGAAATACTGTGGAGGATTGTCACAAGAGTATTGAAGACGACGACGTACGGTTATTTTCAATGATGGCGTTCACGAAATACTGTGGAGGTTGTCACAAACAACAAATGACGCAACAACAAACGATTACTTTCAGAGACGTTTGCTCGACGGTGCAAGATACGCGTTTCTTAACTCTTTTATCTGTTTTAACTAATGATTAGTTTGCAGGTATCGGTGTTATAAGAATGATTTTGAATCGCAGAACGTTTTGAATCATTCTCCGTCCCTATCGACACTTTGACTTTCGTTTTCGAAACCTAAGTTTCTCCAAACTCAGTCAAAGTGGGGGCTTCTGTAGACACCCATTTGTGTCTCCCCAAAACCAAACCCAGTGATGAATGCCTTTCACGTTGTGTTATTATTGAATTAGGTGAAAGTGGTTTGAAAGTCGAGCGTTGCGGTTTAGTTTTAATTAAATTCTTTTCTCTCTGTTTTTGAAAATGACTTTGTTTATTTGAAAATAGCCGAACCAGTTTAGTTTGGTCCATAATTAAGGTCCAATAATAGTGTAGATGGATGGGGCTCGAGGAGACCTTTCCAACGATATATTATAAGATCAATTCCGATGAATATTGAGGAAGTTATGGCCAAAATACTAAACTGGGCCTGGTTAATTATTTAAATACGGCCCAATGATCTAGAGGAGGGCCCAATATTAATTATTATTCCTAAAATTATTAGGATTAATTATAGTTTTCTAGAAGTTTCTAGAAAGTTCCTTTTAATTCTAATATTATTAGATTTAATAATTAATTATCTTTAATAGATTATTATTTGGAATAAAATATCGTTTTGTTATCTTAAAAATATATATTTTATCTTCTGTACGGATTCCGTAGATCAAGTTGATTAAAGATCGGATTCCGCGTGAAGGAAAACGCGCTAATACAGGTTGTCGCCAAACGACAAATCTGTCGCCGCGCGACAGACCCTGTCGCCTCGCGACAGACATTGTCACGTCGCGACAGAGTTAATTCCTGGCGACAGCGTGGAGTTTTATTCCTTATCAAATTCTATGATTTTCTGGACTATTTTCGTTATAAATAGCGTCTGAATCCCTGTTTTCAAAATCAATTCACAATCATCAACTCTTATCCTTAATTCTTTCTTATTCTTTCTCTCTATTTCTAAACTAGCTTTTCAAAATACAATATTCCGCATTAACAAAACTTAGAGTCTCTTAGCCAAGTTCGAAGTTGCCTTCGCCCTAGACGTGAAAGGTAGATATTTTCTGAGGGTTTGGTCCAAAACTAGTCTAAACTTTATTTAATTTGATTTTAATTTGATTCTTTAATTGTTCTTTATTATTTTCATTGATGTTTACTAACTTGTGTATTTTGTTATTAGAAAGAGATACGAGGCTTCAAAGTATGTAATCTTATTACTCTCTTTCAATGTAGATCGCATGTTTATTATTGATTAATTCCTAGTATCATGTTAGGATGCTTTTAATGCTTTCTAGTATCATGTTAGGATGTTATTTTATGCTTTCTAGTATCATGTTAGGATGTTATTTTATGCTTTCTAATATCATGTTAGTACCATGTTAGGTTTAAAGCTTTAATGTTGTTAGTATCATGCCTAGGGTCTTGCTATTATATTTAAGCTTTATTATGCCTTATCATGTTATTATCATCGTCATTATTATTTATTGTTTATTATTATGTTGCTTGATATATTTTATTATTATATTGCTTGATCACACCTTTTATGCTTGTTTAAAGGGAATTTGTACTTGAAATCACGCTTAATAAGATAATTATTAATTTGATTTAGGCTAATGTGATTTTAATTCAAGTGATCGCCAATAATAGTATTATTTGTGCATTAATATTCAACCAACATAGATAAAAGGGTAGGTTCAATATAATGTTTGTATGTTATTCGAAAAGCGCACATGAATATGAGCAGAACAAAGTAGAGGCCTATTTTATAGGGCGGGTCCTTTCTTTTGTAGATTGGATTCGTACCTTCATCCCCAGACCCTGTTTGGTTCAAGACCTTATGGAGTAGTTGATGGTCCTTCTGGATTGTCTTTTGGGTTTACAAGTTCCTAAAACTTGTTGGCGACTCTTTTTGCTCTTTTTCTTTCCCTTTGGAACGCCACCGTACTTTAGTGTATGATCACAGTGGGGTTCAAGTTTGGGATCATAATGCTTGATATATTCCCTAAAAATATCTTTTTTTCTGTTTTCGAAAATGTACTCTATTTATTAAAATGTCCAGTCCAATTTAGTTTGGTCCATGATAAGGGTCCAATAATCGCGTAGTTGGATTGGGCTCGAAAAGCTTTCCAACGATATATTATAAGCCCAATTCCGATGAATAATGAGGAAGTTATGGCCAAAATACTAAATTGGGCCTGAAATGGTTTTATATGGCCCAATGATCTAGTGGAGGACCCATTAATTAATATTCCTAAAGTTATTAGGATTGATGTTAATCTTCTAGAATAATCTAGAAGGTTATTTTAAGTTCTAATGGAATTAGAAATAATAATTACTACGCATATCTTTTATGAAAATAAAGAATTCTATTTGGATTAAAACAAGAGTTTTAAAGAGATTAAGTCTGATTTTTAAAGATAAATAGGAAAGTTAATAAATCGAATTTAATTAGATTAAGGATTCTGTACGGTTTTAAGAAAACACGTGAACCATAGCAAAACGACAGAACTAGCACGCCGCGACAAAGCTGTCGCACAGCACCAAGGCTGTCGCGCTGCACTAGACCCTGTCGCGCCGCGACAGAGGTAGTTTTATTCCAGATTGGATTTGGTCTTTTCTGATCGTTTTCGGACTATTTTTCTTATAAATAGGGTCGTATTTCCCCGTTTTTAATCATTGACAGTCATTAACAATCTTCTACTCTTCTCTTTCTTGAGCAATAGCTTATTCTTTTTCCCTCTTTCTAAGCCTTCCCCTTTCAAATAAAAATACCACATTTACGAGTTCTAGACACACCTAGCCAAACTTGAAGTTGCTTTCGCCCTTGACGTGAAAGGTTGATAATTTCTGAGGGTTTGGTCCCAAATTCCTATTTCAATTATTTAAATTAATCGTTTGATTTAATATTTTCCTTGAAGTTACTAACGTGTGTATTGTTTTGATAGAAAGAGATACGAGGAAACAAAGTAAGTTGTGTTAATTTCTCTATTTCTTTGGAAAGCATGTTTACATTATTCCTAGTATCATGTTAGGATATTATTTATTGCTTTCTAGTATCATGATTAGGTTTCTTCCTATTTCTTCTATCATGTTAGTATCATGTTAGGGATAAAGCTTTGATCTTTATTGTTTAGTGACATGCTAGGATTTGTAATTAATCTTGTTAGTATCTGTAGACACCCATTTGTGTCTCCCCAAAACCAAACCCAGTGATGAATTCCTTTCACGTCGAACCATAATCGAATGAGGTGAAAGTGTGAAAAGTCAAGTGTTGCGGTTAGTTTTTATTAAAAATCTCTTTTTCTGTTTTCGAAAAACCACTCTATTTTATGAAAACGTCCAATTCAGTTTATTTTGGTCCATGATAAGGGTCCAATAATGGTGTAGTTGGATGGGGCTCGAAGAGATCTTTCCAACGATATATTATAAGCCCAATTCCGATGAATAATGAGGAAGTTATGGCCAAAATACTAAACTGGGCCTGGTTAATTATTTTAAATACGGCCCAATGATCTAGAGGAGGGCCCAATGTTAATTATTATTCCTAAAATTATTAGGATTAATTATAGTTTTCTAGAAGTTTCTAGAAGGTTCCTTTTAATTCTAATATTATTAGATTTAATAATTAATTATTTTTAATAGATTTTTATTTGGAATAAAATATCGTTTTGTTATCTTAAAAATATATATTTTATCTTCTGTACGGATTCCGTAGATCAAGTTGATTAAAGATCGGATTCCGCGTGAAGAAAAACGCGCTAATATAGGTTGTCGCCAAACGACAAGTCTGTCGCCACGCGACAGACTCTGTCGCCGCGCGACAGACCATGTTGCCTTGCGACAGACATTGTCGCGTCGCGACAGAGTTAATTCCTGGCGACAACGTGGAGTTTTATTCCTTATCAAATTCTATGTTTTTCCGGATTATTTTCATTATAAATAGCGTCCGAATCCCTGTTTTCAAAGATCATTCACAATCATCAAATCACATTCAATTATTCCTTAATTCGTATTGTTTTCTCTCTCTCTCTTTCTAAACCATCTTTTTTAAACACAATATTCCGCATTCACAAGACTTAGAATCTCTTAGCCAAGTTTGAAGTTGCCTTCGCCCTAGACGTGAAAGGTTGATAATTTCTGAGGGTTTGGTCCAAAACTAGTCTAAACTTTATTTAATTTGATTTCAATTTAATTCTTTAGTTCTTTAGTTCTTTAATTATTGTTTATTATTTTCATTGAAGTTTACTAACTTGTGTATTTTGTTATTAGAGAGAGGTACGAGGCTTCAAAGTATGTAATCTTATTACTCTCTTTCAATGTAGAAAGCATGTTTAGATTTGTTTATTATTGTCTTATAATTCCTAGTATCATGTTAGGATGTTTAATATTTCTAGTATCATGTTAGGATGTTATTTTATGCTTTCTAGTATCATGTTTAGGTTGCCTTTTATTGCTTTACTCTTTCTAATATCATGTTAGTACCATGTTAGGTTTAAAGCTTTGATCTTTATCGTTTAGTGACATGCTAGGATTTGTTAATCTTGTTAGTATCATGCCTAGGATCTTGCTATTATTATTAAGCTTTATTATGCCTTATCATGATTATCATTATATTATGATTATTATTATTGTTTATTATTATGTTGCTTGATTTATTATTGTTATTGCTTGATCACACCTTTTATGCTTGTTAAAGGGAATTTGTACTTGAAATCACGCTTAATAAGATAATTAATAATTTGGTTTAGGGTAATGTGATTTTAACTCAAGTGATCGCAGTAATAGTATTATTTGTGCATTAATTTCAACCAACATAGATAAACAGGGTAGGTTCAATATGATGTTTGTATGTTATTCAAAAAGCGCGCATGAATACGAGCAGAACAAAGTAGAGGCCTATTTTATAGGGCGGGTCCTTTCTTTTGTAGATTGGATTCGTACCTTCATCCCCGGACCCTGTTTGGTTCAAGACCTTATGGAGTAGTTGATGGTCCTTTTGGATTGTCTTTTGGGTTTACAAGTTCCTAAAACTTGTTGTCGACACTTTTTGCTCTTTTTCTTTCCCTTTGGAACGCCACCGTACTTTAGTGTATGATCACAGTGGGGTTCAAGTTTGGGGTTATCTTAATGCTTGAAATATTCCTGAAATTTATTTAATTTTGGCAATTATTTAGAATGAGCGGATGAGACTTGAAAAATTCTAAGTATTTCATGTGCGTGATTTGATTAACATTATTGTCATATGCATTAAAAGGTCCTCATGGGAGTACCCCATGAGTCAATCCATAGGAATTTTACACGTAGGAAATTTGAGAAATATCTTTCATGACTAGAATCGAAAAGATGATGCGAAATCTGGAAAATTCGAAGAACACAGAAACTTGCCAAGGCATGTAGGAACTAGCGTCTAGAAAACAGGGCTTGTCGCCCGTAAAAAGTTTCTGTCTCTTGGTGACAGAAGCTTTTTTGCGGCGACAGTCCCTGTAGTCTGGCGCCAAGTTCTTCCAATACCGAGCCTGGGGTCTGCCTTCTTGCTTTGACCATTTCTAGCGTTGTTGGCTCGATTTTGCTTATTGATTGAGTCAGTTTCTCACTTCTCTGAACCCATATGTGTTCTACATATGGAAATAACCCTCTGGGGGTTCCTGCTTCACCTGCCCAATGGAATATTCCACTATCATGTGCAAAGTTCAGATTTGGGTACGTGTAATGTTTGTGAACCCACCAAACCATGGAGTCGAGTTCGATTTCATCACGAACTCGCGGAGTCCTGTCCATTCGCTCCAACCCTCCCGGTAGGCTTGTGTGCAATGCATATGGATTCTTAACCATGGACCTTTTTGACTTAACCCATATCCTCGAACTTTAGAGAACTAGAGCCATGGTTAGGTTGGAAACTCATCTTGTGACTATGTGAACTACTTGTGCACCCTTGCTTGTATTTATTATATATGTGTTAACCGTTTGTTTGACTTGTGTTAAAGACTAAATAAATTGACTAATGACTAAAAGGACTTTGTCTAATTAATTAATTAATTTTGAATTAATTAAAGGTTAATAAATTAATCAATTCGACTTAGTACGACTTTAGGTATGTCCATTTAGAGTAAAATTACTGGAAACAGTCCAGATTAATGTTCCAGCAATGGCGCAGGAATTTGGACTGTGGCGCTGCAGTTTAGTGTCTGTCGCTTGGCGACAATTTTGTCGTCTGGCGACAGGCTCTAAACCGTGGCGACAGTCCTGTTGTTTTAGCGATAGTCCAGTTCTTTTGCTCGAGTCATCACGACGTGTCTAATTAACAGTCTACTAATCAGATCAATCGATTTATTAATGGTTCAAACCATGTTCAAGTATTAAATTGAGTTTAGGCACTTAAAGTCCCATGGTCATACACTAGCAGTTAAAGCATGTCACTCACGTACACATAAAGCACACGCATAACATTTTTGTCACATTATGACCATGTCTAGAGAGTCTTGAATGCGTGTTTTCCGTCATTTTTTTTAGGGGGGTAAGTCGGATATTAATCCTCCAATTTTTAATTTCCCTTAAAATATATACCCCATTTTTTCACTTTTTCTTTTAAATCTTTTGAACATAAAGTCAAGTCAATTAGAGTCGAGTATTAAAACAAACATGGTTTAAATTACAGCGCGTGGTCAAGAAAGGAAGGGCGTTTAATCAAGGACAACACTTTTGTTCAAGTCTTACTTTTTGACAAACCAATCGGTAGGAAAAGGAAAGCTAAGAAAGCAATGGCTAGTCAAGATGAACTTAATGAAGTCAAGGGACAGGTAGCCAACTTGGCTGAAATGTTGCAAAACCTATCGCTGCAAATAAGTAATCCTGAAAAACAAAAACAAATGGACCTAATCCAGGAAAGCTTGGGCAAACTGTCCAACGACTTTAGATTTCAAGAGATTAGCTCCCAAGGGGTCTCGGTGGATAAGGACCTTCTCCCACAAAAGTTCAATCCCAATGACATCCCCAAGTTCAAGGCTATGGACAATCCTTATTTTCATTTAAGAGCTTTTGAAACTGTAATGAGTATTAAGGGGATAGATAGAAAAGCATTTCATTCTGTATTTTCATTATCCTTAGAAGCTGTATGTCAACAGTGGTAATTTTCACTTGATAAAGAAAAAACCTCTAGTTGGGAATCCATTGTGAGCGCTTTCATTGAAAGGTATAAATACAATATACAAGTTGAAACCGATCATAGAGAATTAGAAATGCTAAAACAAAAAGAAAATGAAGGTTTCACCTCCTTCTTTAATAAATGGAGGGAAACTACTGCAAAAATGGTTGAAGTGCCTAGTGAAAAAGAATCCGTTAGGATGTTCATTAAGAACCTCCAAGAAAAATACTCTAAGCACCTTAAGTACCAAAGCAACTTAAACACTTTCAAAGCTGTATATGATATTGGAATTAGTATTGAAGATGACCTTGCTAAACAAAAAGTTGTTAATAACAACTCAAGTAGTGGCTGGAAAAATAAGAAGAACGACAATCCTTCTTCATCCAAATCTACCCACTCAAATAATGTTAGCACTTTTCCTCTAAATGAAGTTTTGGCAATGAATAATAATCAAGGACAAAAGAAACCATTTAGGAAGAATTATACTCCTATTGGTATGAATTATGACACCGCATTTGATCGCTTACATGCAAAAGGTCTTATAACTCCTATTGGACCATTTGGGGACCCACCTGTCGAAAGGAGAACGGCTAGCTGGAACCCAAATGCACATTGCAAATATGACCAAGGTAGGGGTCATCCTACAGAAAATTGTTGGAGACTAAAGGAAGCCATTCAAGACTTGATCGATAGTAACAAGCTCCCATTGCCTCCTGCAAGTAAGAAACCAAGTATCAATACCGCACCGCTGTCGGATTCCTTAGCTATTTCCGACGAAGAAAACCAAGAGGATCCATCTAGCCTCATAGAGCCTATCGAGACCATTGAAGAAGAAATCTTCGAAGATGCTCTCGAATTCCATGGCCAGGAACCTGCAACCAAGCAAGAAGTAGTGGCATTGACATTAATATTGACAGAATTGAAGAAGTTGATCTCACAAACCTTTGAGGCTATAAAAGAGAAAAATGAGTTACTTAGAAGTAGACCCCCATCTAAGCAAAAGAAACCTTTTTCTCTCCAAGTAATTGACACTCCCAAAAAGAATAATAGAAAATATACTCCAATTGGGACGTCATACACAAACATGTTCAAAATGCTCTTCGAGAATGGAAAAGTTCAATCTCTCGAACCAAGACCATTTGAATCACTGAAAAGAATAGACAAATATTATTGTTCATATCATCAATCAGGGGGACATACAATAGAGCAATGCTTCAAGTTTAAGGACTTGGTTCAACGTTTGATTGATGAGAAGAAATTAGTTTCAACTTCCACAAGATGCCATGATTAATGGAGTATGGGACAATGACGATGAGGATGTTTACCTTAAAGACATTGATAACCCTATGGACCTTATCCAAGCGGTTCTCCAAAGTGAAAGTTTTGACCCCTCCGAATTTATCACTCCAATAAAAGATCAAGAGCATGGATGGCGCAAGACGGTGAAGATAACCACTACAAATGGAAAGAAGATTTCAATGACTACAGGACAAGGACCAATGTTCGAAGAATCGTCTGAGTCAGAGTCTGAGTTAGAGTCTTCCCCTATCGAGTCTTCTAAGTCTTTAGCTGTAGCACCCTTATCTTCCATTTCTACTCCTAGGATAGTTAGCAACCAAGTCCCGACGGACATTTCTTTATTCGATGTAATGATTTCTGAATTTAATAATATGTCTTCTTCCCCGTATTCTTCTTGTTATTCTTTATCTAAAGATGACGAGCATTGCTTAACTAATGATGAAAATGATAAAGAAATAATTAAAGCAATGGAAACACTTGAAAATAAGACTCCAACGACGCAACCAAACAACGCCGACTGTGAAAAAAAAAAAATGCCGAATTAAGCACAAGGTATAACAATGATTTGAGGCACCCCTTGTAGCCATGTCATATCATCTTCACCCTTCAAATATATAATCCTTTTTTTTTGATAAACCACTTTGAGCCTCGTCTAACGATAGACCTTTCTTTTTTCAACCCACATCTACTAACCTTGGGATGGGATGGTATGTAACTTATGCAAGTTCCAAATATGAAAGCTTGAGCGATCTCAAAAAAAAAATAAATAAATAAAAATAAGCGAAAATAAATAAAAGTGTACAGAAGGGCAAGTGTTCCAATGTCTTTGATATAAAAATATCTTTGATAAGAACATGTCTCAGATTGCGTCTCTTATCGAGTGCTCAGTACCGTGCCTGAGAAACATGAATGCCAAGTGAGTGATAGACCGCATGATCGAGATTGCCCACACTTATAAAAAAAGAAAAATAAATAGAGAGCAATATAAAAAAAAAAAGAAAAAAGCTCAAAAATGAGAAAGCTCAAGCATAAAAAATATAAAGATTCAGAAACAAGGTTACACACCTTGGGGGGCTTATCTAGGGTCTTGAGTCTTTATCCCTTTCTTCTTCAACCTTTAGCCTAACCACGTTACAACCCTTAAAAGACCTTTTTGAGGTATACACACACTTGTGCGAGGTTCGGCTAGAGCTACGTTTGGCCTGATTCCTTTAGCAAAGGATACGTAGGCAACCCAGACAGGGTGCGGCCGCTTTAATCTTTTCAAATTCTGTATCCCCGAAGTAAAAAACGCATGTCTGCAAAATCTCAAAACTGGCGCCAGACGATAGCCTCTGTCACCAGACGACAATTTTGTCGCCAGGCGACAGAGCCAAATGATCAGCGACAGTAAATCAGATAGCAGCGCCAGCTTTCTGCGAGTGTCTAGACCAGTTTCGCATATCCTGGAAATTTATTCGACTTCCGTACTCGAATTAATTCTCCGAAAAATAAATATTGTAATTGTTTTCATTGCTTTAATTGAAAGTTAATTAAAATAAAAGCTGAAATTTTATTAATTAATAAAGAAAGTACATTATTGATAAAATAAAAGCTAAAAATTTAACTAAAACAAATTAACTTTGTCTAATAAATCAAAGGAAAAGCAATGCTCTAATCTTTTTTCTCTTTCTTGATTCTTTTCCAATTCGTGTCTTCATTTTCTTCCTCTTGATCCATAACCTTTGATAGGAGACAACCATTAGAAGATCTACACTCTATTTTAGTATAGATAGTTTCTCCCTCCGCGAGAACTCCATGTTTCTTCTCTACCCAAGCTTCCTTCTTTGTAGAGTCAACTTTTCTTTTTCCTTGATTTTTCTTAGAACTTTTCTTTCCTGGCATAATAGGAGTTTTGAATTCAATCCTTTCCCCTAGACGTTCTTTAGCAGGGACTTTTTTTGTCGCCTAGACGATCCTTCACATTGGTCTTCTCAATTTTGACTTGAGATTTTTGGAATCTTCCATCAAGCCATCGTTTCACTTTATTTGACAAACAAGGTGGTTCCTTGTGGGTAATCACCTCCCATAAGGGCCTACCACTCCAGTATCCGTCAAAACGCTCAATCTCTTGTGACACGGGAAATTCATAATGACGGCGGAGATCTCCTATAGGGATAGTTTGTGCAAGACCATATAGTCTCATAACTCTACAAGGAAAATAAAAGGTTAATCTTGACAAGCTCGGGAGACGACAATATGCTTGGTTACTGCAACCAACCATTGCCTCAATCTTCCACCAAGGAACAATCCAGCTTATGGTAAAGTCACCGGCAGCAAACACCTTGTTCCACTCACGGCGACCTATTTTCAAAAATCGTTTCTTTCGCCGGACTATGCAATTTGGGACATATGTGTGTATATCGTCAGGAGGATTAATAAGCTTTAACCTCTCCATGAGCCATATCTGTAAAATATGTATTTAATTAGTATTACAGTGAAAAATAATATTCTTTAATTCTTGGTAAATTAAAAATAGCATTATTTTATACCTGTAATAAAATTGGAGAACCTCGAAAAGGTGCTCTTGGATTCTTTCTTAATGCATCCAACCATAGCATAGTCTCTCCAACAATTAGCGGCATTGGATTTCTCCCAGATTCAACTTGTTCTATAACAGATATAATCATTGATTGGCCTTCATTATCCTTACCACTAACTAAGAGTAATTGGTTAAACAAGCAATAAAAAAAAGCCCTTCTCTTATAGACACGGAAATCAGGATTAGGATTATCATAAAAATAATGTGCAAATTTTGTCAAATTAACTATATTCCCATGCACTATATGTTTTAAAGCCGTACCCCTCAAATCAAAAAAGCGTTCAAAATCCTTATAATAATATTCATTGATTCTAGGCATTACCGCAAGACCTGTGGAATAATAACCTATAATGGCTCCAAATTCTTCCGGTAAAGGACATATTTCATCATGGAAAAATCTAAAACAGTGAGTATCAATATCCCAATAGTCTATGGCAGAATAAATAAAATCAATGTCAAGACTCATCCCCTTGATTCCAAACATACCCCCCATATGATAAATATCTAATACTTTTTTATCTTTAGCAGTTAAATGACGACACCATTCATCCATGTATCCACAAAAAGTTCTTTTGGCTAAAGGCATGATTTCTAGTTAATTAGCTAAGTAATAAACTTGTTAAATTATGCAGTAAACGGATGATTCGGGGGCTATTTATAACTTTTTTTCATGGCAGACTTCAAATCCTGTAGGAAACAGGAAAGCGCGTCTGTCGCCAGGCGACAAAATTGTCGCGTGGCGACAAAGCCTGTCGCGTGGCGACAAGATGAATTACGCGACACCGGTTTATCTCTTTGCAGCGACACCTATTACGCGTAGGAAACCGTGTTTGTACGTACTTGGTTTCGACTTTGACTTGACTTACTGTTCTATTCCTATTCATACACCCTTCTTATCATTATTATTATTATCATTATTATTATTATTATTATTATATCATATTAAGCTTAATTAATTTTTAGGCTTATCATATTTTCTTCCTTCATTTTTCCTTTTTCATTTCTTTTTTTGGGGGAGAGAGTCGGTACCCTCCACTAATATTAAAGATGACGGAAATTTCACGCAAAAATTACACTTTCTCACACACTTACATGCACAACACATTTGTTATAAAATAATAATAAATCAGGCAAATAAAATGTTAATAAATAATAAAGTACATATATATACAAGTTTCTAATACATGAGTCATATGAATAAAATAGACAAAGTCCTACAAAAGTCAAAAATAAATAAACACAGGTACAACTATGGCGCCGGAGGTCGCAAGTCGCGAGGGATGCCGAATGTATCGAAAAATGTCCTACTCCGCAGAGTGCTGGGCCCCTCCTTATGGTTTTGTGGGTCTAGTTTAGTAATTTGGGTTCCTTGGTACGCTAGTTAGCCCCTTTAAGCAAATTGACATGGTTTAGTCAGCTTGATCAAAAAAGCACTGAGTGATCGACTTGATGAAAGATCGTCTCACTTAGCTTAAAGCGCCTAAGTATTGGCTCATAATAAGGCACCGAAATATTGGTTCAACAAGTAAGGCACCGAAATATTGGTTCAATAGAGGCACCAAAGTAATGGTTTACAAAGGCAAAAGCACCAAAGTACTGGCACAAACATAAAAATAACAATGATAACAATATATTAAGGGTCAATAGGTAAAATGATTCTTTGGCGATGTCCCAACATAGAGAGGAGTTGTCTAGTGGCGAAGCACGGCCGTGGGGAGGTAGTGTCACAAATAGTGGAGATGGCGAAGCAAGGTCAACTTGGACGGTCCCTCAAGGTAAAGAAGAGATTCTCTATAGCGGCGACGTACTGCCGAGGCGACATACTGCCACAACCCTGAAGATGACGACATACAGTTATTTTCGACGATGTTCCCGAAATACTGTGGAGGATTGTCACCAAGAATATTGAAGACGACGACATATTGTTATCTTCAACGATGGCGTTCACGAGGCACTGTGGAGGTTGTCACAAACAACAAATGAAGCAGCAAAATGGTTACGTTCAGAGACGTGTGCTCGACGGTGCAAGATACGCGTTTCTTAACTCTTTTATCTGTTTAACTAATGATTGTTTTGCAGGTATCGACGTTATAAGAATGATTTGGAATCGCAGAACGTTTTGAATCATTCTTCGTCCCTATCGATACTTTGACTTTCGTTTTTCGAAACATAAGTTTCTCCAAACTCAGTCAAAGTGGGGGCTTCTGTAGACACCCATTTGTGTCTCCCCAAAACCAAACCCAGTGATGAATTCCTTTCACATCGAACCATAATCGAATGAGGTGAAAGTGTGAAAAGTCAAGTGTTGCGGTTAGTTTTTATTAAAAATCTTTTTTTCTGTTTTCGAAAAACCACTCTATTTTATGAAAACGTCCAATTCAGCTTATTTTGGTCCATGATAAGGGTCCAATAATGGTGTAGTTGGATGGGGCTCGAAGAGATCTTTCCAACGATATATTATAAGCCCAATTCCGATGAATAATGAGGAAGTTATGGCCAAAATACTAAACTGGGCCTGGTTAATTATTTTAAATACGGCCCAATGATCTAGAGGAGGGCCCAATGTTAATTATTATTCCTAAAATTATTAGGATTAATTATAGTTTTCTAGAATTTTCTAGAAGGTTCCTTTTAATTCTAATATTATTAGATTTAATAATTAAATGATTTTTAATAGATTTTTATTTGGAATAAAATATCGTTTTGTTATCTTAAAAATATATATTTTATCTTCTGTACGGATTCCGTAGATCAAGTTGATTAAAGATCGGATTCCGCGTGAAGAAAAACGCGCTAATACAGGTTGTCGCCAAACGACAAGTCTGTCGCCACGCGACAGACCCTGTCGCCTCGCGACAGAGTTAATTCCTGGCGACAGCGTGGAGTTTTATTCCTTATCAAATTCTATGTTTTTCCGGATTATTTTCATTATAAATAACGTCCGAATCCCTGTTTTCAAAGATCATTCACAATCATCAAATCACATTCAATTATTCCTTAATTCTTATTCTTTTCTCTCTCTCTCTTTCTAAACCATCTTTTTTAAACACAATATTCCGCATTCACAAGACTTAGAATCTCTTAGCCAAGTTTGAAGTTGCCTTCGCCCTAGACGTGAAAGGTTGATAATTTTCTGAGAGTTTGGTCCAAAACTAGTCTAAACTTTATTTAATTTGATTTCAATTTAATTCTTTAGTTCTTTAGTTCTTTAATTATTGTTTATTATTTTCATTGAAGTTTACTAACTTGTGTATTTTGTTATTAGAAAGAGGTACGAGGCTTCAAAGTATGTAATCTTATTACTCTCTTTCAATGTAGAAAGCATGTTTAGATTTGTTTATTATTGTCTTATAATTCCTAGTATCATGTTAGGATGTTTAATATTTCTAGTATCATGTTAGGATGTTATTTTATGCTTTCTAGTATCATGTTTAGGTTGCCTTTTATTGCTTTACTCTTTCTAATATCATGTTAGTACCATGTTAGGTTTAAAGCTTTGATCTTTATCGTTTAGTGACATGCTAGGATTTGTTAATCTTGTTAGTATCATGCCTAGCATCTTGCTATTATTATTAAGCTTTATTATGCCTTATCATGATTATCATTATATTATGATTATTATTATTGTTTATTATTATGTTGCTTGATTTATTATTGTTATTGCTTGATCACACCTTTTATGCTTGTTAAAGGGAATTTGTACTTGAAATCACGCTTAATAAGATAATTAATAATTTGGTTTAGGCTAATTTGATTTTAACTCAAGTGATCGCCAGTAATAGTATTATTTGTGCATTAATTTCAACCAACATAGATAAACAGGGTAGGTTCAATATGATGTTTGTATGTTATTCAAAAAGCGCGCATGAATATGAGCAGAACAAAGTAGAGGCCTATTTTATAGGGCGGGTCCTTTCTTTTGTAGATTGGATTCGTACCTTCATCCTCGGACCCTGTTTGGTTCAAGACCTTATGGAGTAGTTGATGGTCCTTTTGGATTGTCTTTTGGGTTTACAAGTTCCTAAAACTTGTTGGCGACTCTTTTTGCTCTTTTTCTTTCCCTTTGGAACGCCACCGTACTTTAGTGTATGATCACAGTGGGGTTCAAGTTTGGGGTTATGGTAATGCTTGAAATATTCCCTACAGTATCATGCCAGGATCTTGCTAATATAATTATGCTTTGATGAGAATATTATGATGATGATGATTGCTGTTATCATGTTGCTTGATATCATATTATTATTGTTATTGCTTAAGCACGACCTCTCTTGCAGGTTTAAAGGGAAGTTGTATTTGTAATCACGCTTAATAAGATAATTAATAATCTTGTTTAGGATAATGTAATTTTAATTCAAGTGATCGCCAATAATAGATTTGTTTCTGCATTAAAATTCAACCAACATAAATTAAACAGGTGTAGGATTAATATATTGTTTGTATGTTAGTCAGAAAGCGCACATGAATATGAGAAGAATAAAGTAGAGACCTATTTTTAGGGCAGGTTTAATCTCTTTTAGGTTGGATTTGTACCTTCATCCCCAAATATCCAGTCATGGTTCCAGAGCACTATGGAGTTAGCGATCTCATGGATCGTGAAGGGGTGTAACCTTCACCCTGTGAACGGTTTAGAAGTTCCTAAAACTTGTTGGCGACTCTTTTGCTCTAGCTTCCTTCCCTTTGGATGCCACCATGCTTAAGTGTATGATCATAGTGGGGCTCGCCAAGGGGCATTTTGCCCTCGGTTTGCGTGCAAAACCACGGGTTTTTAACCCCATTTTTGCGTGACTATTAATTATTTCCAAATTAATTTTGTAATTAATAAATTTGAGCCAAAATGAAAAATTAAATAAGTCCAACTTTAATTAAAATTCATAAAAGGTGCATACAACAAAAATTATTTCCAAGAACCATTCTTTAATAAAATTGGTTTAACTTGGTGCAATAAAATAATAAGTGTAATACCCCTCTTGATTGCTTTAAAAAGGATTTGATATACTACTCATATCAACAAGGTGCATCTTCCTTTTAGGGAGCTCATTTGCTAAGATACTCCACAGTTAAGCGTGCTTGGCTGGGAGTAGTCTTGGGATGGGTGACCTCCTGGGAAGTTTTCCTAGGGCGCTCATGAGTGAGGACAAAATGTGTCGAAAGGACTCGTATTGGTTTGTGAGGACAGTTGTTGGCCCTTGATGCGCATTTCGTGACAATAGGCCCCTCCCTAATTTGTTTAGGGTCGGGGTGTTACAATAAGGGCAATAACTCACTATTAATTTAAATTAATCATGAGATTTTGACAAATTAAAAGAGAGTTGGAAATATGAACACAAAGTTCAACATAAAAATTCCAACTTTAACACTTGTGAATCCTTGAAAAATTATATCTTCCAATATGAAGATAAATGAAATTTCTATCACAAGATTCAAACTTTATGATTCCAATCAACTTAATACATGATTAAATCAAAAGTTTAACCAAAAAATTCATGGAATTTAGTAACTCAAAATTTCAATCACTTAAAACAATTAAAGATTGAATCTTTAGTACTTGGAAGCAACAAAGAACAAACTTTTCACACTTAATGCAATTAATTTGCAATTATGTGAAAAATAAAACCAAACTTTCAAGCACCAATTAATACCAAGTAATCATGCTTAAAGAGGTTTAAAAATTGCATATAAATTAAGGAATGAACCAAATACATAACCACCATAAATATGCAATAATATTTCAAGGTTAGAAAGACTTAAAATTTTTTGTCAAAACGAAAAATCCCTCGAAAAGTGCATTTTTGTTCGTTTTTTTGGCTAAAAACACAGCCCTGAAAAGATAAAACCATTTCCAGAACTCCTTTTCCACCCAAAATTTACTATTTTTGGGTGAAAATCTAGGCTCGGGAGCTGAAGTCAGCTCTAATACGGGATTAAAATTAATTAACCGAACTACTAATCTAATTAGCAACTTAAAACCAGAAAAATTAAGCCATAAAAACACCTTAAAAAACATGATTATAAAAATAAATGAGCAAGGCTCTGATACCGCTGTTGGGTTTCGGTGAGTCCGACCCACCGCGGAAGGAAACCCGACCCTTAAACCAAACTCACAATAATTATAACCATAATGCATAATTAAAATAAACACAAGACTAAGTAAGAGATTATTACCTTTGTAGCGTGCTTCACTCACTTAATTGAGCTCTTACTTCGAAAGCCCTTTAGCTCCGCTCACACGGAGACCTCTTTCAAAGTCCACCCGCAACGCGAGCATCGAACTCGGTCTATTGCCTTGGAGTTAGAAAGGCCCGACCTAAACTAGAGTAATTAGTGTTCAAGGGTTTTCACACTGTGATGCCTTTTTCAACACTTACTCAAGTGAACAATCCCAAGGCATGCCTTGGGTATTTATAAGGAAAGCTTCCTTGTGAATTCCACTCATCTTTCAATGTGAGACTTTTTCATAAAAAGATCCCACATGGAAAGATTGTTGAATTCAATCCTTAGTTAAATAAACCAAGGAATAACAAAGTAACAAGTGTCACATGGTTAGGTGAGGACCACTTTCTCACTTGCTCCCCAAGGCAACTCACATGCATTGTGAGCTAACCATGTGTCACCCAACCTTGAGCCCCAATTGGGTTCGGTTGGGCCACAACTTTTTGGCCCATGTTCATGACCCTTCACCCGGGTCCACGGCCCATGCCACGTGGCGCTGCCACATGGCGCGATGCCAACGTGGCGACTGCTGCCACTTTGCGCTGCCACATGGCGTGCTGCCATGTGCGCTGCAACGTGGCACGCTCCTATTTGGCACGCTTCCCTAGCCTTTCACGTGGCTAGGATTTTAATTGTTACTTGAAGCATTTTCCCGTCTTGCCAATCTCTAAATTTTGGCTTGACTTTCGACGCTCGGATTCGATGCTCCAAGCTCGAATTTTCAACGTCTAAATCTTAATTACTCGGGTGACTCATTAATTCCTTCTGAATTAATTCGTCGCATCGGTTCGTTAGTTGCTTGGGTGTGACCCGAAGGGTTCAGTCAAGATTAAGCTGTAATATTAATTATACATTAATATTACTAATCGGAAGCGGCCTCCACCCAAGAATTCCAATCACTTGACCTCACTGAATAATTAGCTTTCTAATAATTACGAACCCTCTATCGGAATAATACACTTGTTCGAATGACACCATTCCTTTCAACATGGGGAGGAGGAAGTAATGCAGCCAACTCCTCCTGAGCGAACTGCTGAAGTTTAGGAGGAAGCAGAAGTAGTGCCATCCCCTCAGCACGCCGCCGAATCTTTTACAGCTGGGATCCAGCGTGAAGCTGAGAAGCTGAATTCTTCAGCCGAGGGAGGTGGCCAGGATGATGAAGTGGAGGTCTTGCATCAGACCCCACAAGTTTTTGCTGATAAGGAATTCCAGGAAGCTGAAGAGCAGAGGATGGCTGTAGAGCAACGAAAGAATAACATGCCCTCCTCTTCGGCAGCTGGTTCCTTCGGGACTTTCCACTTTTCTGAGATGAGATTTGGATATGTCCTGCTCGACCCTTTACCTCAGCGCGTCAGAATCACTCTTGACGAGTGGCGCCCTCACGCATATGCTTATTTCAGCGATTCTGCCAACGTTTCTAGTTGGACAGGCTGAGGTATTGGAATGCTGGAGCTGCTGCTGGAACTCCCGAGGTTTTTGATAGGGTGCTTGACCCTTTCCACGACAACTAGAGGCTTCTGATGCAGGTACCCTTCCCACTTTTCAGCTTTTTAACTTAAGTTTGTTCTCTGTTTTAGTTTTTGTTTTTGTTTTGTTTTGTTTTTTTTTTGGCTGAAAGTTTCTCCTACTCTACAAATGTCGCATAACCATTTCGTGGCTATGGCTATGTGCGACGAGCTAGAGGCTAAACTCGAGGAAGCTGAACGAAAGAAGGTAGAGGCTGAGAAGGCAGCTGCTGATGCCAAGGGACAGCAAAAGAAGATGGCCGATGCTTTTAGCACTTTTTGCCAGGAAACGGAGGAGCACGTCTTTCCCACTCTCGATCAGGGTGAGGCTCTAATAAACAAGTATGGGGCTATAGACATTCACGGTTTCCGAGCTCGGATTTGGTAAAAGATCAATGAAGAGGCCAAGGTCTTGGTTGCTGCCCGCGAAGAGGAGTTCCGGCGGAGGGAAAGGGAGCTAGCAGATGAGGTTCAACGTCTCGGCAATGTTGTTCAGGATAGAGACACCAAACTTGCCAATGCCGAGGCTACAACTGAAACCAAGGATCATAAACTGCAGGAGTTGGACACTCAGATGAAGGAAAAGGAGACTGAAATGTCTTAGCTTAGGACTGAGGTGTCACTCATTCGAAAGCAGCTGTAGAATCAGGGTGAGGAGGCTGCCAGGGTTCAAGCTGATCTTGATGATGCCAGAAAGCTTCTGCTCGTCCGGATTTATACTCAGGAGCAGTATGATCAGGGTTTTGACATCAGGTACAAGGCGGCTCCACGTCTTGCCTTCCATGTTTATCCCCAAATTGATTGGGACAAGGCTGAAGAATGGTCGTTGGACGAAGACGACTACCATCTGAGAACAGCTCATCCTGATGAGAGCGAGTTTTTGGCTCGCTGGGATGCTAAGGTAGCCAAGGCCATTGTTGAGGCTGAAGAAGAGGAGAGGCTTTCTGCCGAAGCAAAAAAGAGAGATGTTGAAAAGGCTCCAACTCAAACTGCCTCATCCTCGGCTGGCACTGGAGGTCCCACTGGTCCTAGCTCAGCTCAACCAGACCTCCCTGAAGCATAGGAACTTGTAGTCGTCCTCAAAATCTTGCGGGTTAACATGTGCTTAACTTCTGACTTTGCCGCACTCTGAAATTTTTTGCCTTGAATGTTTTTGCTTCAGCTTGCCTCGATGTACACACTCTTTATCTTTGTTTTTTGCTTTGAGTAGTTGTACGTAGCTCGGCAGCTGTTATTTTCCTCCTGTGGGTGGCTGCCGATTTTATTATTGTGTTTGAAAACACTCTGGTCTGATGTAGCTCGGTATCCGAGCGTACTTTCTCATGATATGCACTGTTTTTCTTTTTTCCATTACCTTGCATTTTTTAACTTAGACTCTCTTTGCTTTCTCCTGTTTTTTGAAATTTTTGCAAAATTTTTTCTAAGTAAAATTTCGGCTTGGGAATTTTCAGATGTAGGTAATCTGAGTGTTCCTTGCCCCCCAGAAATCTAAAGTCACTGTCTTCAGATTTCTAAGGTAATTTCTTTTCTCTTTGGTACGGACGAAACTTTAAACCTAGCATAATTTTTGTGATCTTCTGCTACTTTTCTCCTTGTTTTCTGTCTATCCGAGAAATGGATATCTGAGACACAGGGCCAACTTAAGGTAATGCCTCAGACAATAACCATCTGGGGTATAAGGCCAACTTAAGGCAATACCCCAGAATCGTCCATGGTCTCTTTACCTTCAGGAACGAATTTGTCCGAAGTATAGTGCCTCTGAATGGCGATACTTCGGTGGTGAGATCAGTTTTTCGTTTTAGGTGGGCTCAGCGTCGATCCGAAACACAGTGCCTATAGGGGCGATGTTTCGGACAGTGCCAAGGGAAAACCCTTGGTTGAGAAATGGAAGAGACAGAAAAAAATAAAGAATAAAACTTGCAAAAGTTTGTAGAAATGGTGGCTCTAAGGCCTTTTCATTAATAACTGAGGATGTACTTACATAGGTTGTTCAGCCCTGAAGGGTTTACACATGATATTTCTTAAGTACATCAGAATTCTAGTGAATCTTTAGCTCAGTCCCATCCAACTCCCGAAGTCGGTATGTTTTAGGCTGAAGCTCATCATAAATCTCATAAGGTCCCTCCCAAGTGGCTGAAAGTTTCCCATGAATCTGGCTTTTCTGCATTGCTGTAGCGTTCCGAAGGACGAAGTCTCCAATTTTGAGACGCCTCGCGTGAACTCTTCGGTTGTAGAACTTGCTGATTCTTTGCTTGTATGTAGCCATTCTATCTCGGGCTAAGTCTCTGACCTCATCTAGAAAATCGAGGGATTCTTTCATGAGTTGTCCATTTTCAGCCGAGAAGTGGTGCACTCATAGACTTTCAGAACCGATTTCTACTGGAAGAACGGATTTGGCTCTATACACCAGCTCAATGGCCCATAGCCTCTTTTTCGCTTGTCCGAAGTGACCAAAGGGTTCCCTGGAGTTTTTCTAACCATTTGGACTTTTGATCTTCAACCCTCTTCTTGAGATTGTTGAGGATTTGTTTATTAGAGCTTTGGTTTGACCGTTACTTTGCGGATGACACACTGCTGAGTATGCCAATTTAATGCCGAACTGATCAGTGTACTGCCTCAGCGGTAGGTTACCAAATTGCCTTCCATGATCAATGACAAAAACCTTCGGGATTTCGAAGCGAGTGATAATATTTTGCCTGATGAACTTCCTGACAGTTTGCTTTGTGATGTTCGAGGCTTGTAGGGAATATTTCAAGCATCGCACACTTGAGCCCCACTGTGATCATACACTTAAGCATGGTGGCGTCCAAAGGGAAGGAAGATAGAGCAAAAGAGTCGCCAACAAGTTTTAGGAACTTATAAACCGTTCATAGGGTGAAGGTTACACCCCTTCATGATCCATGAGATCGCTAACTCCATAGGTCTGGAACCATGACTGGATATTCGGGGATGAAGGTACAAATCCAACCTAAAAGAGATTGAACCTGCCCCAATAATAATGGGCCTCTACTTTATTCTTCTCGTATTCATGTGCGCTTTCTGACTAACATGCAATCAATAGGTTAACCCTAAACCTGTTTAATTTATGTTGGTTAAATTTAATGGACAAGCAAAACTATTGTGGGCGATCACTTGAATTATAATCACATTAGCCTAAAAAAGATTATTGATTATCTTATTAAGCGTGATTACAAGTACAAATTCCCCTTAAACATGCATAAAAGGCGTGATCAAGCAATTACAATAATAAATATCAAGCAACATAATAATAATCACAATCATCATAATAATATTATTCTCAATAAAGCATAATAATATTAGCAAGATCCTAGGCATGATACTAACAAGAATAATAACAAATCCTAGCATGTCACTAAACATTAAAGATCAAAGCTTTAACCCTAACATGATATTAGAAAAGAAATAGGAAGCATCATAAACATTCATAATATCAGAAATATTAGTTAACCCTAAACATGATACTAGGAATCAATAAAACATCCTAACATGATACTAGAAATTAATAAAATAATCTAAGCATGATTTCTATATCAAAGATCAATAAAGTAATTAAATTACTTGCTTCGATGCCTCGTATCTCTTTCTAATAACAAAATAAACGCGTTAGTAAATTCAAGGAAAATAATAAACAATTAAATTAAATAATTAAAATAGGAATTTGGAATCAAACCCTCAGAAACTATCAACCTTTCACGTCTAGGGCGAAGGTAACTTCGAACTTGGATAGGTGTGTCTAGAACTAATGTATGTGGAATTTTGAGAGAGGGGAAGGCTTAGAAAAAGAATAGAGAGAAAGAATAATAAGCTTCTAGCTTTTGAGAAAGAATAGAATTAGATGGTTTTGAATGAATGAAAACGGGGAGATACGACCCTTATTGATAGAAAAATAGTCCGAAAACGATAGAAAATACTTCAAGTTCTATACGGAATAAAAATGGCATCTGTCGCCAGGCGACAGACATCAGAGCTAGGCGACTGGAATAGCGCCAGGCGACAGACATTAGCGCCTGGCGACAGAAATTAGCGCCAGGCGACATACTCTGTCGTCTGGCGAAAAACTCTGTCGTTTGGCGCTAACTAAAAGATAAAAAACGCTTTTTACGGAATCCTTTTCCTAATATAATTAAGTAATTAGAATCCGCGTTAAACAGTTTTAAGATCAAATTTATCATAAAACACTTATTTTATTCCAAATAAAACTCTTTTAAAATATAATTATCAATCCTAATGCTATTAGAATTTAAAAGAACCTTCTAGATACTCCAGAAGATTAAAATCAATCCTAATGACTTTAGGAATAATAATTAATAGGCCCTCCTCTAGATCATTGAGCCACATATAAAACTCATTTTGGGCCCAATTCAGTATTTTGACCATAACTTCCTCATTATTCATCGGAATTGGGCTTATAATATATCGTTGGAAATCTCTTTTCAAGCCCAATCCAACTACATTATTATTGGACCCTTATCATGGACCAAACTAAATTGGACTGACTATTTTCATAAATAGAGTATATTTTCAAAAACATAAAGAGGGGCATTTTAATATAAACATCCACATCACTAGACTTTTCACACTTTCACTTCGTTCGATAATCAAATGACGTGAAAGGTATTCATCACTGGGTTTGGTTTTTAGGGAGACACATTTGGGTGTCTACAAGGCTACTTCGGCCTCAATTCATTTACTGAAATAGTCAATGCCGACTTTTTTTCTAGTATGAAGCGTCTGGGAAGGGACCCAAGATATCCAACCCCCATTAAGCAAGTAGAAGCAGATTTAAGATCGGTTGAAGATCTCGGGCTGGCTAATGGATGACTGGTGCGAATATTTGACATTTCTCGCATTTTTTTACCAGCTCCCAAGCATCTAAGATCATGGTGGGCCAGTAATACCCTGCCCTCAATGCCTTGTGGGCCAAAGTCCTTTCCTCAATGTGGTTCTCGCGGATGCCGAGGTGAATCTCCCAAAGGATGTAATCAGCATATGTTGGTCCCACACACTTCAGCAATGGGGCTGAGAAGGATTTTTTCAGAAGTTCTCTTCTGATGACGATGAACCTTGAGCTGGTCCGCTTCAGTTTGGAGGCCAAAATTCTGTCTACGGGAATTTCTCCCCGAAGTTTGTAAGCTAGGATGGGGTCCATCCAGCTTGGCTCATGATCGACGCAGCACACTTCGGGTGCTTCGTCAACACTTCATTCTCGATGCACTTCCACGTATACAGATTGGTTCAGCGTAGTTAGAGTTGAACTAGCAAGTTTGGAGAGTGCGTCGGCTTGTGCATTCTGACCCCTTAGGATTAGTTCAACTTCAAAAGTTCTCAGCTTCGCAATGATGGTTTTGATCTTTGCAAGGTAAGCTATCATAGAGCCTGTCTTTAGGCAGACATGTTCGGCTTCTAGTGAGATGCACAGTTCTAGGCCAGCGATTACTTCCTCATACTCGACTTCGTTGTTCGAAGCTTTGACAGAAAATTTGAGGTCATACTTAAAGGATTTGCCTTCGGGAGAGGTTATCACTACGCTTGCCCCCGAACCATTTACGGTGGAGGATCCATCCGTTAAAACGTCCAGACTTTCTTTTCTTCATCCAGCGTCTCCTGGTACGAGCATGCAGCCAGGAAGTTCGCTAGAGCTTGAACCTTGATGGCTGCTCTCGGCTAGTAGCTGATGCTGAACTCTGTGAGCTTAAAGGCCCACTTAGCTAGCCTACCAGATTTTTCAACTTTGCCGAGGACTTTTTCCAGCGACTGATAAGTTAAGACCACTATTTGATGGCAATAAAAGTATGGCCTTAGCTTCCGAGCAGCTACCACTACTGTATATGCAAATTTTTCGAGAAGGGGGTAGCGAGTCTCGGCATCCTTTAGAGTGTGGCTGACGAAGTAGATCGGTTGCTGAATTTTTTCTTCTTCCCTCAGCAGCACTACTGTAAGGAATATTTCAAGCATCCCACACTTGAGCCCCACTGTGATCATACACTTAAGCATGGTGGCGTCCAAACGGAGGGAAGCTAGAGAAAAAGAATCGCCAACAAGTTTTAAGAACTTGTAAACCGTTTACAGGTTGAAGGTTACACCCCATAACGATCCAGGAGATAGTTAACTCCAATAGGTCTGGAACCATGACTGGAAGTTCGGGGATGAAGGTACAAATCCAACCTAAAAGAGATTGAACCTGCCCCAATAATAATAGGCCTCTACTTTATTCTTCTCGTATTCATGTGCGCTTTTTGACTAACATGCAATCAATAGGTTAACCCTAAACCTGTTTAATCTATGTTGGTTGAATCTAATGCACAAGCAAAACTATTATTGGCGATCACTTGAATTATAATCACATTAGCCTAAACAAGATTATTGATTATCTTATTAAGCGTGATTACAAGTACAAATTCCCTTTGAACATGCATAAAAGGCGTGATCAAGCAATTACAATAATAAATATCAAGCAACATAATAATAATCACAATCATCATAATAATAATATTCTTAATAAAGCGTAATAATAATAGCAAGATCCTAGGCATGATACTAACAAGATTAATAACAAACCCTAGCATGTCACTAAACATTAAAAATCAAAGCTTTATCCTTAACATGATATTAACATGATAGAAGGAAAGAATAGGAAGCATCATAAACATTCATAATATCAGAAATATTAGTTAACCCTAAACATGATACTAGGAAGCAATAAAACATCCTAACATGATACTAGAAATTAATAAAATAATCTAAGCATGATTTCTATATCAAAGATCAATAAAGTAATTAAATTACTTGCTTCGATGCCTCGTATCTCTTTCTAATAACAAAATACACGCGTTAGTAACTTCAAGGAAAATAATAAATCAAACAATTAATTTAAATAATTGAAAATAGAGATTTGGGACCAAACCCTCAGAAATTATAAACCTTTCACGTCTAGGGCGAAGGCAACTTTGAACTTGGCTAGGTGTGTCTAGAACTAATGAATGTGAAATTTTGTGAAAGGGGAAGTTTAGAAAAAGAATAGAGAGAGAGAAAGCTTCTAGCTTTAGAGAGAAAGAAGAGAGAGATGATTGTGAATTCTTGATTGTTGATTCTTGATTGCTGATTGAAAAACGGAGGTCTAGGACCCTATTTATAGAAAAATAGTCTGAAAACAGATCAAGTTCTATTCGAAATAAAATTGGCATCTGTCGACAGGCGACAAACGTCCGCACCAGGCGACAGGATTAGCGCTAGGCGACAAGATTAGCGCCGGGCGACAGACATTGTCGTTTGGCGCTAATTAAAAGATATAACGCGCTTTTGTACGGAATCCTCTTCTTAATATGATTAAGTAGCAAATTCCGTGTTTATCAAATTAAAATCAGGTTTATCATAAAACACTTATTTTATTCCAAATATAACTCTTTAAAATATAATTATTAATCCTAATTCCATTAGAATTAAAAGAACCTTCTAAATATTCTAGAAGATTAAAATCAATCCTAATAACTTTAGGAATAATAATTATTAGGCCCTCCTTTAGATCATTTGGCCGCATATAAAATTCATTTTGGGCCAATTTAGTATTTTGGCCATAACTTCCTCATTATTCATCGGAATTGGGCTTATAATATATCGTCGGAAACCTCTTTTCGAGCCCAATCCAACTACACTATTATTGGACCCTTATCATGGAGCAAACTAAATTGTACTGGCTATTGTCATAAATAGAGTAAGGAAAGAAATGTTTTCAAAAACAGAAAGAAAGATATTTTAATAAAAACTAGCCTTCTGTCCCGTGCAATGCACGGGTTGTTCATAGATAATTGTATTGAGAGATGAGTGAGGAAATATCAATAAATTAGTATGGGTGTAATGTGTAACAAAAACCATGATTAAAGAAATTTATCTTTTTAGACTTTGATTCATAATGAAGCTTTGTAAGAAAGAAGGTGGGGGGGGGGGGAACTAAAATTAAATAAGAAAAGGAAAAGGTTGAAGTGAAGAGGGGAGATGAAGATGAAGGGTTTAATGAAAGATTGAAGAAAGATATTATAATAAAAAAAAAACATATAAGATGACGTGTGGCACATTGGCTTGGAAAAGAAGATGGAGAAGTGTAATAGGATGAGGACACATGTCTTTTTGGTTTGAGTTTTTAAATACTAAGTATAGATAACCACATCACTAGACTTTTCACACTTTCACTTCGTTCGACAATCAAATAACGTGAAAACATATTCATCACTGGGTTTGGTTTTTGGGAGAGACACATTTGGGTGTCTACAGAAGCCCCCACTTTGACTGAGTTTGGAGAAACGCAAGTTTTGAAAACAAAAGTCAAAGTAGCGATAGGGACGGAGAATGATTCAGAACGTTTTGCGATCCTAAATCATTCTTGTAACGCCGATACCTGCAAACTAGCGTTAGTTAAACAGATAAAAGAGTTAAGAAACGCGTATCTTGCACTGTCGAGCACACGTATTTGGAAAAAAAAAATTTGTTGCTGTATTTTGTTAGTGACGACCTCCACAGTGCCTCGTGAATGCCATCTGAAGGTAACAGTGCCTCGCTATCTTCATTCGCTTGTGACAATCCTCCATAGTGCCTTGAGAACATCGTCGAAGGTGACTGTGCCTCGCCATCTTCATTTGTTCGTGACAATCCTCCACAGTGCCTCGGGAACATCGTCGAAGGTGACTGTGCTTCGCCATCTTCAGGGTTGTGGCGGTACCTCGCCACGGTTGTGCCTCGCCACTATAGAAAATCTTCTCTCTACCTTGGGACATCGTTGAAGACTGCTGCTTGTAGCCATCTTCAGTTTTATGATGATAACCTTCCCAGGAAAGTTATCGAAGACCGTCTCTTGTTGATCCTCAGTGCTTGCTTGAATATTTGCTGTGTTGATGCCTTGGGGGTGATGACAATCCTCTCTTCTTTAGGAATAGTTGACAACACAACTCTTGAATGATGTGCGACAATCCGATTTAGGGAAAGTTGTCAATGCCACGTAACAATCCATCCTAGGAAATGTTGCCACGATGAAGCGACAATCGGTATCTCAGAAATTTTGCCAAAATCCGATTTTGGGAAAAGTTGCCAATGCTTCTTAACAATTTGTCCTAAGAATCTTGCTACGGTCAACAATCCACGTCTTGGAATATAACTCTTGAAAGAAATCCCCCCTTGGAAATTTGCCAATATTATGCGACAATCCTTTTAGGAAAATATTGCCACAATTGACAATCCGTGTCTTAGAACATTTGCAAAAAAAGAGTCGATCGGCAATCCCTTTTGGAAAATTTGCCACTACTGAAATGAATAACAATCCACGTTGGGGAACCTTTGCCGAAACGTTAAGATGAATAGAGACCTACGACAACCCTTTGGGAAATTTTGCCATAGGGAACTTGATGCATGACAATCCAATCTCGGAAATATTGCCAAGGATTTGATGAACGTATGACAATCCGAACTTGGAAAAACTTGCCACATAGAGAAGGAGCACGACAATCCATGCTTGGAAACATTGCCAGTTTGAGATGACAATCCAATCTTGAAAAATTGTCGAAGATTTGATGAATGCATGACAATCCGAACTTGGAAAAACTTGCCAAATAGAGGAGTACGACAATCCATGCTTGGAAACATTGTCAAAGAGGACAATCCAATCTTGGAAAATTTGTCGTTGAAGAATGATGCTCGACAATTCACACTTGGAAAAAATATTGTCGTTTTAGTGATGTGCTTGCTTTGTGAACCATTACTCTGGTGCTTGCGATGAGCCAATACTTAGGCGCTTTAAGCTAAGTGAGACGATCATTTGTCAGGTCGATCACTTACTGCGATTGTAATCGAGCCGACTATTAATCATGTCAATTTGCTTATAGGGGCTAACTGGCGTACCAGGGAACCCAATCAATCAATATGACCATTTGACTCTAGTTGATTTGCTAAGTTATTTGCGTCCTTTTGCTTCAAATCTTTTGTAAAGGTTACTTGTCCGTCGGGGACTTAGTGTACCTGCATTTATATTTTGGACTATAGGACTTTGCTCATGTTTTTCTTAAGGTTGACCTAAGGTTTGTTATACTTAACTCATCGTGATTGACTGACTTAAGGTTGACTCAATGTGTTTGGACACGACATGGCTCAATGTGTACATGATTTGTGTGTGCATTGTGTTGCGATGTGTTTGACTCAAAATGCAGAAAAGCAAAAATTTTCCGTAATTTCATTTTTGTGGAGGGTACCGGCTTTCTCCCAAAAAAAGAAAGACACAAAAGGGAAAAAGTGAAGTATTTGATGCTGCATGTTGAACGAGTTTAGTCAAATGCATGCGTCGACGTTGTATCTCATAGTGCAAAGATTAGTTCATCGTGGGCTATCTCGATTGTTGACTCGACGATGAAAGTATTTGGGTAACTTAGGCACGGAGGCTAAGTACTTCTTACTTTGTGATGCAATGATGAGTGATCGATGAAGGACTCTAAGATGACAAGGCATGCTTCAACGTCGTGTTGAGATTTCATGACAAAAGGTTCCTAAGGGGAGGATTATTTGTCTATGTATCTGTGATTTGTGTGAAAGTTACACTAAAGCTAGGCTGCAAAGGCTAAGGGTATGGAAGTTTTTTTGGAAAAGAGTCAAATAATGGTGACTCTTAGGCTAGGTAAGCTAATGATGTAAGGATCAAGCCCCCAAGTCTAGCTCTAAGTGGATAGGGATGAGCATAGGAGATCCCTTGATATGATCATGCATGAATGTGAATATGAATGCATTTTTATTACCGCCGCACCCTAATTTGAGGTTGCCTACGTATCCGTTAGGAATCAGGCCGAACATAGCTCTAGCCGAACCTCGCACAAGTGTGGGTATACCTCAAAGAGGTATTTTGAGGGTTGTAACGTGGTTAGGCTAAAGGTTGAAGAAGAAGGGGATAAAGGATCAAGACCCTAGATAAGCCCCTAAGGTGTATAACCTTGCTTTTGAAATCTTTATATTTTTATGCTTGAGGTTTTCCTTACTTTTTTACTCTCTTTCTTTTATTATTTTTTTTTTTGCTCTTTTTTTTTTTGCTTTTGCATTTTTTTTGATAAGTGTGGGCAATCCTGATCATGCGGTCAATCACTCACTTGGCATTCATGTTTCTCAGGCACGGTACCTAGCACTCGATAAGAGACGCAATCTGAGACGTGTTCTTATCAAAGATATATTCATATCAAAGACATTGGAACACTTGCCCTTTTGTACACTTTTATTGCTATTTTATTCTTTTGAAATTTTTATAAAATCACTCAAGCTTTTATTCTTTGAAAATTTGCATAAATTGCACACCATCCCATCCCAAGGTTAGGTAGATGTGGGTTGAAAAAAGAAAGGTCTATCGTTAGACGAGGCTCAGAGTGGTTTATTAAGAAATGATTGTATATTTGAAAGGTGAAAGGTGATATGATAGGCTACATGGGGTGCCTCAAATCATTAGTATACCTTGTGCTTAGCTTGGCGATTTTTTTTTTTTTTTTTTTTTTTTTTTTTTTTTTTTTTAAGAAAACAATGTAATGCGATGATCATATGCAAGAAAAGAAATTCTCATTTTATTAAAAGGAAAAAAAAAAAGAAAAATCCTACAAAATAAAATCTAAGGAAAATAAGAGGGTGCCTATGCTAGACTTATTGGGGAAAGGAAGAAGATAAAAAAAAAGTCACGAGATTTGTCGTTGAAGCTCGCCTTGTGTCTTTTGCTTGATCATCACCCGGTCTTCTTGCTAGCTAGAGGCAATGGGATCTTGTTTGCTTCTATGAGATCTTGAATGAGATTTTAAAATCTGTAACATTCATCCATGGTATGACAATTTCCTTGATGGTACTTGCAATAAGAGTTGGGATTCCATCCTGAAGATCGCCTTTCTGGCGTTGGATCTTCAGTTGGGCCAATAGGGTTGATTAATCCTCAATCATGTAGACGATCGAAAGCAACATCATAAGTCATTCTAATGGGCGTGAACTCTCTTTTTTGTTTCTTTTTAGATCCTTGATTATCCATAGATAAGACATCATTTAGGTCAAAGGTACTAACATTGTTACTGGAGTGGGTGTTTTCAGAAGAAGAAGGATTATCGTTCTTCTTTCCTTTCCATCCACCGTTGTTGCTATTGTTAGTAGCTTTTTGCTTTGCAAGGTCATCTTCGATTTCAATGCCTATGTCGTAGATGGCCTTGAAAGTATTCAAATTATGTTGATATTTCAAATGCTTCGAATACTTGTCTTGAAGATTCTTAATGAACATTCTTACGGACTCCTTTTCAGTAGGGACCTCGACCATATTAGCAAAAGTTTCTCTCCACTTGTTAAAGAAAAAGGTGAACCCTTCGTTTTCTTTTTGCTTTAGCATCTCAAGTTGTCTATGGTTTGTTTCAACTTGAATGTTGCATTTGTATCTATTAATGAAAGCGTTCTCGATTCCGTCCCAATTAGAGGTTTTTTCTTTGTCAAGGGAAAAGAACCATTGTTGACAAACGGTTTCAAGAGATAAAGAAAACAAAGAATGAAAGACTTTCCTATCAATCCCTTTAATATTCATTATGGTTTCAAAAGCCCTTAAGTGAAAATAAGGATTGTCCGTTGGCTTGAACTTACAGATGTCGTTGGCATTGAACTTCTGCAGAAGAAGCTCCCTGTCCACCGAGGCCCCTTGTGAGCTAATGTCCTGGAATCTATAGTCATTGGAGAGTTTGCTTAGGGTTTCTTGCATGAGTTCCATTTGTTGTTGCTTCACAGGGTTATTAATTTGAAGGGCCATAGCCTTTATCAATTCAGTTAAGTTGGCCACGTCCTTCCTAAGTTCGTTAACTTCTTCCTGAGACGCCATTATTTTCTTAGCTTTTCTTTTCCGACTAACTGGTTTGTCAAAAAGTAGAATTTGAACAAAGGTGTTTTCCTTGATTAATATTCCTTCTCTACTTGACCAAGTGTTGTGAAAAGGGAAGTTATGGATACTTTTTGTTAATTATTTGACTCAAACTCTATTCAACATGCAGTAGATGGAAGGAGGTAGGAAGAATGAAGGTTGTGATATGGAGAAAGCATGTAGAGAATGGAAAGACGATGTAGATGGAGAGGTATGAAAGAATTAAGAATAGAATGTACCCCCAACTCAAATGACGGAAAAACCGACTCATGTATGAACCTAAGACATGGTCATGGTGATATATTCACAAAGTCTGTGCTAAGACTAGTGAGTGTAGGTGACATGTTTTGACTCTTGTCATGACCATGTGACTAGACTTAATTAAGGACTAAACATGACTATTGTCATTAATAAACTGGTTAAATTGATTAAGTAAATTGATTTATTAGACTCGTCGTGAAGACTCGAGCAAAAACATGGATTGTCGCCGGACGACAGGACTGTCGCCAAACGCTAAGGATCAGCGCCAGACGACAACATTGTCGCCTGGCGCTAATCACTAGCGCGTGGCGCTACAGTCCAAACCTCTGCGCTATTGCTGGACATTGGTCTGGAACTGTTTCCAGTATTTTACTCTAAAAGGACGAACTTAAAGTCGTACTAAGTCAAGTTTGATCAATTTATTTAGATTTTAATCATTTATTAATTAATTAATTAATTAATTTAGAAAATTCCTTTATTCATTAATTAGGTTATTTAAACTCATTCACAAGTCAAACAAACGGTTAGTGGAAACACATATAGGTTATGTACAAACAAATAATGCACAAATAGTCAAATAGTCACAATATGATGCAATGAGTTTGCAACCTAATCATGGCTCTAGTTCTCTAAAGTTCGGGATATGGGTTAGTCAAAGAGGGTCCATGGTTATGAGTCCGGATACACCGCGCGGAAGCCTTACCTTTGGAAGGGTTGGCGCGAGTGGATGGGACCCTGCGAGTTAAACTCGCTTCCACGGTTTGGTGAATTCAACAAACTCGGATGTACCCTTCGTTGCCAAGAGCGTTCGATTGGGTAGATGGAGCGTGAATCCCCAGAGGGTTTAGCCATATGTAGAACACATATGGGTTTCATAAAAAAGGAAAAAGCTCAATCAGGAAGTAAAATCGAGCAAACAGTACTAGAAACTAGTCGAAACAAGAAGGTAGATTTCTGGCTCGGTATTGGAGGAATTCAGCGCGAGAAAAATAGTGTCTATCGCTAGACGATGGATCTGTCGCCAGACGACAAGTACTGTCGCCAGGCGACAGAGACATCACTCGGCGATGACGTTGTTTTCTCAGCGCTAATTCCTATATGCCTCGGCAGCTTTCTGTTCTTGAATTTTCCAGTTTTTTCGTAGCGTTATTTCGACTTTAGTTGTGAATGATATTTCCCTAATTTCCTACGTGTAAAAATCCTATGTTTTTGACGCATTTCGGATGGTCTTTCCAATGGGGACCTTTTTATGCATATGCCACAATGTTAATCAAAATTACGCACATGAAATACTTAGAACTTTTCGAGTCTCATCCACTCATTCTAAATCATTGCCAAAATAAATTTTAGGAATTAAAATAGAAATCCTCCCTAGTGGAGTCGCCAAAAAACTGTAGGGAACATTTCAAGCATCCCACACTTGAGCCCCACTGTGATCATGCAGTTAAGCATGGTGGCGTCCAAAGGGAAGGAAGCTAGAGCAAAAGAATCGCCAACAAGTTTTAGGAACTTGTAAACTATTCACAGGAAGAAGGTTACACCCCTTAACGATCCAGGAGATTGTTAACTCCAATAGGTCTGGAACCATGACTGGAAGTTCGGGATGAAGTTACAAAAATCCAACCTAAAAGAGATTGAACCTGCCCTAAATAGGCCTTTACTTTATTCTTCTTGTATTCATGTGCGCTTTCTGACTAACATACAATCATTAGGTTAACCATAAACCTGTTTAATCTATGTTGGTTGAATTTAATGCACAAACAAATCTATTATTGGCGATCACTTGAATTATAATCATATTAGCCTAAACAAGATTATTAATTATCTTATTAAGCGTGATTACAAGTACAAAGTCCTTTTAAACCTGCAAGAGAGGGCGTGATCAAGCAATAGCAATAACAAATATCAAGCAACATAAATAACAAATCATTTGCCATTTGCCTATTAAACCATCACCACATTGGCCAGCCAATCTGGATACTGGCAGGGTTCGATGAAGCCTGCATCCAACAACTTTTTGACCTCGGTTGCGATGTCTCGATTCTTGCTCGCGGAGTAATTCCGCTTCTTTTGCTTAACTGGTCGACACGTCGGGTCGACGTTAAGCTTTTGAGAGATGAGGTTCGGGTCAATCCCGGGCATGTCTGCTGTCGAGAAAGTGAACACATCTTTTGTTGTCCCGAAGGAGTTAGATGAGCTCCACCCGGACATTCGGATCAAGATCTAGCCCAATAGTGACACATTTTTCAGGGTCTTCTTCGGCCAATTTTATTGACTCAGTCTGTTGATCCAGCTCCATTGCTTTGGGGCCATATTCTTCACAATCAGGCCTGCTGTCAATATTAGCAGGTGTCCCTGACTTTTTCTTCGTCTGGCTTTCTGAGTGTTTCGGCTCAGATGATTGGCCGGTTCTTTCTTTTCTCTGAATATTTGTCTTTTGACGTGGTGCCCTGGGCTGAAGCACTTAGGCCTTTTGGCTTCTTCGCACTTCGCTCCATTTCTTTTTCTTTTTCCTCCTCATCCTCGTCGTCCTCAGAATGACTTGTGGACGGCTTGAGGTAGTTACATCGGGCAACTTCCTTTTGGAAGCCTTGAATTCTTTGGGGGTAGCCAGCGTTTGAAATGTAAATCATCAGCTGATGATACGTGGAGACTACCCCTTGGATGTCGTGAATCATAGGTCTCCCCATGATCACATTATACACTGATGGAACGTCCATGACCAAAAATTAAGCCATAATGTTCCTGGTTGCTTCGTCGTGGCCGATGGTGACAAGATGAGTTATCTTCCCGTAGGGATAGGATGAAGACTCGTTGAATCCAGATATTGGGAAGCGTACCGGAGTGAGATGCTTGGTCTTCAATTTCAGCTGGTGTATAGGATAGCTCATGCTGAGCTATCACCAGGCTCCCAGGCTGGCCCCCGGGGTGCGCACTCATCGCTGGAAGCATAGCCGATGGGGCTCCTCAGCACGATAGAGTCAGCCCGCAGGCTGACCAAGTACGATTCTCCACAAAGGGGATCGTACTCCTATAAATAAAGGGCAAAGTACAATGGAAAGGGGGTTAGACACACAAGTTATTACACTCTCTCTATCTTTCTAAGTACACTTTCTCTCTCTAAACACATTATAACTTAAGCATCGGAGGGGGGTTCCTCGAGCCACCCCTGAGGAAAGTTTACGTGTGCTGCCTTGCGCAGGTCGTCGACGGGACCTAGCTCGTGCTATCAGAACCCTTGGATCCACACTTGGAACAATTGGCGCTAGAAGGAGGGGTCAAATCATCTAACCTGAGGTTCACCAGCTTAGCAAGGGACTAGTTGACAGACCACCGTGGTCGGAGAGGAAGCTGTGCAAACACCGGTCTCTAAGATCAGTGAAGCCAACCAAACACCACAAAAAACAGCATCAATAACCCTCGATCCAAAATGATTAACCGAAAAACCCAAATCTAATATATCCTAGAAATCTAATCCCGCCGGATCGACGTCTGCTGCAACCAAAGCGGCGGCGAAGCCAGTAGATCCGATAGGGTCTAGTTCTTCTTTTAAGTTCAGAATTCCACCAACAGGAACGGACAATGAACCCATCATTTCAACACCAGTAACCCAGAAACCGCAGCCTGTCAATATGCCAGCCATTCTGCAGAACCTCTTTAAGTGCAGTAAAGAGCAGCTGGCAGCTATGATAGCAGTCCTTACCAACTTCGGTAAAGGACCAGACACCTCGCCAGTAGCTACAGCTACAGAGTCAGCCATGAAGAAGGCGACACCTATAACTTTCACCCCGGAGCAGGTAGAGCTGGTCCGGCCGAGGAAGAAGGTGCTAGAGCAAGAGGCGAGAAACTTGAATTGGTAATGGAGTGTTGATGAGGTAGCCCAAGAAAAGGGAAGCTCGGAGGCTCGAGTTACCCGCAGCAAGTCACCAGCCTCTGAGCGAAGACCGAGCCTGACAGGGAGAAGCGAGCGCGAATCCAGGTTATTCCAAATGATTCCCTGTTTTGTAGGGAGATACTAGAGGAACCGATGGAGAAAATAAAGATGCCCAGATGTAAGTACAATGGAACCACAACGCCTAAGAACCACGTTTCGGCATTTGAGAATCTCATGGTACTGTACACCATGATAGACTCAGTCCGGTGTAAGGCATTCCCACCGACCCTGGAAGGGCTGGCGGCTGAGTGGTACGGAGCCATCTCCAAAGGGTCCGTTTACTCATATAATCATTGAAGAGAATGTTCATGGAGCACTTTGTCACCCTGATGGATCGTACAAAAATGACCACCGAGCTGATGTCACTAGTGCAAGGAAAAGATGAGCCCCTAAGAGAGTTCATCACCAAATTCAACAAGGAAGCAACAACCATCCCGAACATGAGCCAGGAGGTAGCGCTGTTAGCGATGTAGAGTGGATTGCTACCGAGCTCGCCGTTCTAAGCGTATATAGGATGAAAGAGTCTTAAAACGCTAGCTGAAGCGCTGGGAAAAGCGCATGAGTTCATCAAAGCAGATGAGACAGATAGGGTAATGATGAGCAGAAAAGCGCCAAGCGACCCAGTAAAGCGAGCTGAAATCACCCGGGCAGAGAACACAACCAAGGCGGAAAAGCCTAGCCGAGCTGAACAAGGTCGCAGGGATGCAGACCGGGCGGTCGGAGTGAGAAGATCAGACCAAAAGCGAGGAGGTAAACTTGGAAGGTTTGACCATTACACTCCACTCACTCATTCGAGGTCTCATATCTTCAGCGTGAACAAAGCTAACGATAAGTGGCAGAGACCACCCAGAATGGTGAATAGAAACTGTGGACCAAGCAAGTGGTGTGACTTCCACAAGGACCATGGGCATAACACTGATGAATGTACGCACCTGAAAGACAACATAGAGGACTTAGTCCGGAGAGGATACTTAAACCAGTTCAAGCAACATTCTGACTCTTCCAGGAGAAGAGAAGAAGATAGGTCTGGCCATGACCGCAGAGGAGGTCATAGAGGTTAGGCTGAAAACAAAGACCGAGACAGCAAACTAGAGGGCAGGGTGTATGTGATCAATGGCAGACCAGTGCGTGGTGGAACTGTGAACAGAGCACGGGCTGACTTGCGAGCAATGATCTACCAAATAAATTACATTGAGAAGCGCAGGTGGCCGCCACTTCCTCCGCAGCCACGAGCTACGTTTGATGAGTATGACCAGGAGGGCATAATTTACCCCCATGACGACCCTCTGGTGGTGACAATGAGAATTGGAAACTGGAAGGTAGACAGAGTACTAATAGATGGTGGCAGCTCAGCCAACATCATATACATTAGTGCATTCAAAGAGCTAAAGCTGGATAGGAAAGACCTAAAACGGGTGAGTTATGAAGTCACCGGGTTCAATGAGTCCGGACTGATCCTTGAGGGCATAATTGAGCTCTCAGTCCAAGTGGGAGAGAGGTCAAGACGACGTTACGTTCGAGCAGAATTCTTGGTAATAGACTCCCCATCACCATACAATGTGATTATGGGAAGACCGCTCATTCATAAAAAGGCGGGGTGGTATCCACCTATCACCTTGCCATGGTTTACACAACCAATGACGGGCGGTCTGCAAAGCTCAGGGAAAGCCAAAAGACAGCCAAGCAGTGCTATATCACAGCTTTGAAGTAGCCCGCTAGGATCAGGCAGCAACTAAGTCCCGAGCCAAGGTCTAACGGGCAGGTCAAAAGGAAATCAAGGAGAAGAAAGCGGGGGGAGTATCACAAAGAAAAAGATAAGCAGAATTTAGAAATGGAAAACTTTGAGCCCACAATAGAAGAGGCAGCCAGACCACTGCCCAGCGGGGAGCACAAAATTGTTGAGCTCACAGAGGGTGACAACTCTAGGACGGTGAAAATTGGGAAAGATATTGACCCTGGAGTGGGGGTCCACCTCATAGAGCTGCTGAGGGCGAATAAGGACATTTTACATTTTCGCATCAAGCCAGTTAGGCAGAAAAGGCGAAGCTTCTCCACGGAGAAAAATCAGGCAATCTAGGAGGAGGTGGACAATCTCCTAGAGGCTGGATTCATATAGCCTTGTGATTATCCAGAGTGGTTGGCCAACGTGGTCATGGTAAAGAAGGCGAATGGCCAGTGGAGGATGTGTGTTGATTTCACAGATCTCAACAAAGCATGTCCAAAAGACTGCTACCCCCTGCCGCGGATTGACCAGATGGTAGACTTTACCAGCGACCATGCCTTTTTAAGCTTCATGGATGCCTTCTCAGGGTATCACCAGATCAGCCAGCACAAGCCAAACAGGCAAAAGACCGCATTCATCACCGAAGGGGGAGTGTACAATTACATAGCTATGCTCTTCGGGCTGAAGAATGCGAGGGCTACTTTTCAGAAGACAATGGATAGAGTATTCATGCACCAAAAAGGGAGAAATGTTGAAGTATACGTTGATGATTCAATTGTTAAGGATGTCACACAGGCAGTGCACATTATGGACTTAGAGGAAACATTTGCCACGCTAAATAAGTGTAATATCAAGCTCAACCTAAAGAAATGTGTTTTTGGGGTGAGATCTGGAAATTCCTGGGTTTCCTAGTCAGTGAGAGAGGAATCGACGCCAACCCGGAGAAAGTGGAGGCAGTCTTAAGCCTCCTAGAGCCAAAGTGCACTAAGGACATCATGCGGCTAACAGGAAGAATGGCAGCACTGACTCGATTCATCAGCAAGTCAGCCGACAAAGCCCTACCATTTTATCAACTGATGAAAGGAAACAGGGAGTTTAAGTAGGGTGCAGCAGAGAGAGAAGCTTTCGAAGGGATCAAGGAGCACCTGACTAAGCTCGCAACCATGAGCTGTATATCTCCGCCTCAATACAAACAATCGCGTTAGTCCTCCTGGTTGAGAGGCAAAAACAACAAAATCCAGTGTACTTTGTAAGCCACGCGCTGATAGAGGCTAAGCAAAGATACCCATTAGTGGAAAAGCTGGCCTTCGCAGTGGTGGCAACAGCAAGAAAGCTGAAACCCTATTTTGATGTATACACAATTCAAATCCTCACAAATCACCCGCTGGAAAAAGCCCTGCAGAAAATGGACGCCTCAGGCAGGCTCCTGAAGTGGGCGATAGAGCTATCTGAATATGAGTTCGAGGTCAAGCCTAGGGCAGCTATAAAAGCTCAAGCCCTAGCAGACTTCATAGTAGTAGCCTCATATGAAGAAAAAGAAGATGAAATCGGAATCTGGAAAGTGGCAGTGGATGAATCTTCAGCTCAAACAGGAAGCGGAGCAAGGATAATAATAACATCGCCAGAAGGCAATGTATTTGAGTATGCCATTAAGTTCAAATTCAAGGCATCAAATAACGAAGCAGAGTATGAGGCAACCCTAGCAAGCCTGAGAATGAGTATAGCAGCAGGAGCCTAAAAAGTGCACCTGCAGACTGACTCTTAGCTGCTAGCTAGCCAGCTGAAGGGGGAGTATGAGGCTAGAGATCCTACAATGCTAAAGTACACAACTATGGTGAAAGAGCTAGTGGCCCATCTAATGCATTTTTAGATAGACCTGGTCCCCAGAATACAAAACTCCCAAGCCGATGCATTATCAAAGCTAGCTAGTTCCACCCTGCAAAGCCTCATAAGAACACTCATGGTGGAAGTCTTAAAAGAAAGCAGTATCGTAGAGAACAAGCAAGTGAATTGCACCGGACAGCAGCGAGCATGGTTCACGGACATACTGACCTACAAGATGCATGGCTCGCTGTCGGATGATGAGGCACAAGCCAAGAAAGTCAAAAAGATGCCAACTGGTGTGTGGTGATAAATGGAGAGCTCAATAAAAAAGGCTTCTCAAAACCACTCCTGATGTGTATTTTGGAATGGGAGCAAGAGAAAATCATGGAAGAAGCACACTCAGGAATCTATGCCAACCACATTGGCGGAAAAGCCCTGGGGGTGGAAGTACTTAGAAGGGGAGCATATTGGCCAACTCTGACGCAAGATGCCTTAGCATACGTCAAAAAGTGCGAAAAGTGTGAAAAGTACGCCCCAGTCATAAACCAACCGGCAAACGATCTAACTCCAATTCTCAGCCCGATATTGTTTGCCTAGTGGGGAATGGACATATTAGGACCCTTCACCACTAGGTCAGCGGGAAGGAAGTAACTTATAGTGGTAGTAGACATTTCACTAAGTGGATTGAGGCTGAGCCCACCGAGTACAAAAAGGCAGTCCAAGTGAGAACGTTCATATGGAAGAACATCATAACAAAATTCGGGGTGCCACAGTGCATAGTCTTTGATCATGGATTCCAGTTTGAATGTGACACCATAAAAGATTACTTGGAGGAAATGGGCACCAAGTATGCAAGTGCCTCGGTCTGCCACCCGCAGAGCAACGGTCAGGAAGAAGCAGCAAACAAGCTAATCCTAACAGCCCTGCAAAGGAAGTTGGAAGAACATAAGGGCCTCTAGGCTGACCTAGTCCCAGAGGTATTATGGGCAAACAAAACAACTAAAAAGGAGTCTACTGGCAAAAGTCCTTTCACCCTGGCTTACGGGGCAGACGCAGTAGTTCCAGTGGAAGTGCAAATCCCCAACCTAAGAATCCAGCACTATGAGCAACAAGGAAATAAGAAGCGCATGCTAGAAGAGCTGGACCTTCTGCCAGAGATGTGGCTAAAAGCAGCTCTTAAGCTAGCAGCCTAGAAAAGTAGAATCTCAAAGGCTTTCAACAAGAGAGTCAAGCATCGAGAATTGCTGCCAGGAGACCTAGTCCTCTGAAGGACAGCAGCAGTGGGGAGAGGAAACCAGCACGGAAAGCTGTCAGCCAACTGGGAAGGCCCTTTCATCATCCACGAGCAAGCAAGACCAGGCGCTTTCCTTCTCGCAGACCAAGAAGGTCAGGTCTTAAGGAATAGTTTCAACGCAGACGTGTTAAAGAAGTACTTTGTTTAAAAGGCAAATGACTAAGTAGAAATCGAAAAAACATTGCTTAAATTATGCAAACACCCTGTTTAGTTTATGTTATGTTAATCAAAGCAATTTAAGCCACCTGAATTCAATGAAATACGAGCCTCTGTTTGAGGAGTATACTATACAAACTTGTTTCAATGTGTTAATGCTTTAGCATTGCACGCTAACATGCAGAAAAACCATACAAGCATCAAAGGCAGAAAGCATCGCAATAAGGTGCAGCCAGACACCATTAGGCAAAGGAGAATGCACTTCCCTAAGTTTAACTTACCTACTCAAAGTAAAACAGGACACCACCTCGGGGACGCCTGAGGGGAAGGCCTGGCACGTTCAACTTGAGCTGGGAAAGATAAACGAACAGTAAGAGAGTAAGCTGAGCGGGTAGCGCCAAGGTTCTCTTGGTCCTACCCAGCTCAACTCTTTTGTGGGGGGAGAAGAGGAGATGGACCAGCAGCAAGCTGTTACGAAAGATAAGTAAGATGCATAAAATAATAAGTCGCAGCAAGACAAGCTGAACGACATAAATAATTCACGGCAAAACAAGCCGAATGACATAAGTAAGTCACAACAAAGCAAGTTGAACGACATGTAAGCAAAATACAACCAAAAAGCTAAATGACATAAATAAATCACAACAAAGTAAGCTAGATGACATGAATAAGTCATAGCAAAATAGACTGAGTGATACACAAGCAGACTACATCCAAGCAAACTAAATGGTGTGCAAATAAGTCTCTACGAAAACTAAGTAGAAGACATAATTCATAAGCCTCCATCACAGACAAGATGAAAAGCATAAAATAGTGACGAGTTCCCACCAAATTTGATAGAAGGCCAAGGAATAAAGGCCTTATGCAGCCAAGTCAGGGAACAAAGTCAGAAAATCAGTTCAAGCAAGAATAACAGGAAAGCCCAACCTATGAGGCTCCGCTTGGAACGACAAAGGGGCTGCTGAACTGAGGTTTAGTACTACTACACCATGGATTAGCAGCATGTCTAAGCAAGCATACAGACAACAAGATAAGCAGTAAGCAAAATAACACGAAAGTTATCAAGTGCATATGCTAACAAGCTTAACCTCTGCCCACCAAGACAGAGTAAACATCCAGCAAGACAATTACAATATTCAGAAAGCTGAACCCCCATCCACCAGGATGAGGAAACATTAAGCAAAATAGTTAAAGAAATACATAATACAAGTCAAGATGGACAAGCCCAGTAGTCAGAAGATAAAGTGTTATAGAAAAAGCATATAGAAAATACAATCTTTGGCGGCTATACACCCCAAAGATGATAACAAAAGCTACCTAGTGTAGGGAATATTTCAAGCATCCCACACTTGAGCCCCACTGTGATCATACACTTAAGTATGGTGGCGTCCAAAGGGAAGGAAGCTAGAGTAAAAGAGTCGCCAACAAGTTTTCGGAACTTGTAAACCGTTCACAGGGTGAAGGTTACACCCCTTCACGATCCATGAGATCGCTAACTCCATAGTGCTCTGGAACCATGACTGGATATTCGGGGATGAAGTTACAAATCCAACCTAAAAGAGATTGAACCTGTCCTTGAAATAGGCCTCTACTTTATTCTTCTCGTATTAATCCGAAACCTGTTTAATCTATGTTGGTTGAATATTAATGCACAAACAAACCTATTATTGGCAATCACTTGAATTATAATCAAATTAGCCTAAATAAAATTATTAATTATGTTATTAAGCGTGATTACAAGTATAAATTCCCTTTAAACCTGCAAGAGAGGGCGTGATCAAGCAATAACAATAATAATATATCAAGAAACATAATAATATTGATACAACAATCATCATCATCATAATAATATTCTCATCAAAGCATAATAATATTAGCAAGATCCTAGGCATGATACTAACAAGATTAATAACAAATCCTAGCATGTCACTAAACATTAAAGATCAAAGCTTTAACCCTAACATGATACTAACATGATAGAAGAAATAGGAAGCAACCTAAATATGATACTAGAAAGCAATTAATAACATCCTAACATGATACTAGGAATTAAAATAATATAAACATGCTTTCTAAAGATATAGAGCAATTAAAACAACTTACTTTACTTCCTCGTATCTCTTTCTATCGAAACAATACACACGTTAGTAACTTCAAGGAAAATATTAAATCAAACAATTAATTTAAATAATTGAAATAGAGATTTTGGACCAAACCCTCAGAAATTATCAACCTTTCATGTCTAGGGCGAAGACAACTTCGAACTTGGATAGGTGTGTCTAGAGCTCGTGAATGAGGTACTTTATTTGAAAGGGGAAGGCTTAGAAAGAGGGAGAAAGAATAATCTTCTAGCTTAAGAGAGAGAAGAGAATAGAATTAGATGATTGTTGATGATCAAGCTTGTTGATGATTGTGAATTGTTAAAAACGGGGAAATACGACCCTATTTATAGAGAAAATAGTCTTAAAACGATAGAAAAGAACTAGAATTCAAATCGAAATATAAATGGTTCTGTCGTAGAGCGACAGAGTCCAGCGCGGCGTGAGAAAGCCATTGCGACGCAATAAGGTTGTCGTGGCGCGCTGAGACAGTTTTTTACAAATTTTATTTTTATCATAACTTTTGATCTAGAAGTCAAAATAAGTCATATAATATATAGTTGGAAAGATCTTGAAGTCTACTTTCCAACACAATTAGAATCAGATTAAAATATTTTGTAGATAAAAAGATATGGCCGAAATAGTGGAAGGGTGTCAGTTTTGGATAGAGTTTCGTATTTCTTTCATATCTTTTTCGTTATAGCTCGGAATTAATATTATAATATATCATTGGAAAGATAACTTCAAGATATATCCAACCATCTAATACTTGGATAGAATTTATGAAGAACGAAAGTAATATCCGATCTTCTTTGAACGTCTTTAAATTCGAATAGAATTAGGACTTAAAAAAGGAAAGTTTTATCCAATTTCGAGCTCTTTGATCTTATCTTTTCAAAAAGGATAATTAAGATCCTTTAGAAAGTTATAGAAGCTTCTAATTAATCCTAATTAGTTTAGGAATGGGATTAAACCTTTGGACCCTCTACATGATCATTGGGCCGTAGGTAAAATCTTGTTTGAGCCCAGTTTAGTATTTTGGCCATAACTTCCTCTTTATTCATCGGAATTGGGCTTATAATATATCGTTGAAAAGGTCTTTTCAATCCCCGTACAAATACACCTATTCTGAGACCCTTATCATGGATCAAACTAAACAGGAATGGACGTTTTTCATAAATAGGGTATGAAATGAATTATTTTTGAAAACAGAAAGAAGTATTTTTATTAAAAACAGAGGAATCACGAGACTCTTTCACATTTCACCTTTCTCGATAATCAAATAACATGAAATATATTCGTCACTGGGTTTGGTTTTGGGGAGACACAATCAAGTGTCTACACCTAGTGAGCACAGACCTAAGTGAAGGAAACTCCAATGAACCGCTAGAGTAAGGGTGAGACAGCCGCCAAAACTTTTATTGCTCATCAACCAAAGTCTCCACCCTAATGGCCGCAGCAATATCAGTGCATTAAGGCACCTCCAAGTTCAGCACAACATGGTAGGGACTTTGCAGCTAGCAACGCGAGGATGGTTAGCAGCCTAATAAAAAAGGCTAGCTTCTCCAGCAGCCTCAACTTTAGTCTAAAAGGCGTTGAAACGAGCCTGTTGCTCCTCATTCCCACCATAGAGACCGCTCACGCAGCAAGTTGCGGCCTCCCAGCCTCCATCATGGCGATCAACGAGCAGCTTGGCGAAACTAAGAGAAAGCACAAAAGACCTAAGTGCCTCCTTTTTAGCAGCTTCAAGCTCATTCTCTCGTCCTCTGGCTTGAGATGTTCCCAACTGTTCCTCGCGTTCTGCCAGCTTTGTATTGGTGAGTTGAAATTCTCCCAGCTGAAGTTGCAGGGCATCTGCCTTCTCTCTCAAGGGAGTCACCTCACTAGACATTGCATCCCTCTTAGAGTGAGCCTGTTGAATCTCCTTATCCTTCTGAGTAAGGATCAGATTCTGATTCTAGTACTCCTTCTCTATTGTAAGCAAGGCGTTAGCCAAGTCACCCACAGACTTGGTAAGCTGCAAACAAACAAAGAGATAAAAAATAAGCCAAGACAAGAGCAAGAAGAGGAAACTAACTCAAAAAGTAAAGAAAAAGCTAGTTAAGGCAGAAGCAAAAGAAAACAAGCCAAGGAAAAAACAAAGAAAAATAAGCTGAAGCAAATAAGCAAGGCAACAAAAACAGACTAAGGCCAAAAATAAGAAAATAAGCAGAAAGAGGAAGCTAAAGCAAAAAAGAAAAGCTAGAAATAAAAGTTGACCTTCTGGAGATCATGGCATGCAGTGGTAGCAGGGAGACTGACCGAGTTATTGGTAAAGTCAGTAGGGAGACGAACCCCCTGAGTAAGGAGGTATCCCAACGTGCCACCGTTCTGTGGGTTGTCCACGAATAGGGACTAATCAGCCCTAACATTCATCAAAGGGCGGAACGGAGCATTCTCAGCTTTAGCAGGGCATGTATAGGGCGAAGCGTGGAATCAATGGGAACCTCCAAAAACTCTATAGGTCTAGTAGGACGAAAAGTGCCTCCAGCAGAAATCGAGGTCGCGGAAAGCGGGTTCTCAAATGCATCATCTAAGAACTGGTGAACGCAGCGATTAAGCTCACTGGAGTTCTAGGTGCCAGTCTCCTTAGCAATATCCTCACCAAGAAGCCCAGTGTTGGCAGAGTGAGAAGTGAGGGGATCAAGAGCAGAAGAAGTACCGGCCTTTTTACCAACGGGGTGGTCAGCATCAGCTAAGAGAGAGACCACGGGATCATCCTCTAAATTAATAACTGGGTGATCCTGCTTGTGTGAACCCCCAGGCTGAGAGTGCCCTCCCCTGCTGATGCGTGCCATTTATGGCACTCTTAGGCTAGGTTTTCTTCTTATTTTTATACTCGTTTTTAGTCTTTTATGTCGTGATTTAGGGAATAATGCTTGATTTGCGTGTTTGTGTGTTAGTTTAGAGAAATGCGTGCTTTTAATGGTTTTCTTATTATTTTATTCATTTCTCGGCTATCTCTCTCGCTTCTCCGTTTCTTTGACTTGTTTTGTAGGTGTGTCGAGTTTCCCGGGATTTAATTATCAAGGAGGAAGCTCGAGCGCATTCAAGGAGGTTGATGGAGCTAATTTTGGGAATCCAAACATGCAATTCAAGCTAGCTCCGCAAGCACAAGGACCTTGGAAGCAATGCTTTGGCTTGGAATGTTCAAGTGCTTGGAAGATAAAGGAGCTGCCCTTCTCACGAGCATCGCCTCAAGTGCACCAATGATAGGGATGCTCGGGAGCGCAGAGATTGATCGAGCAAGTGAAGGAAGCAAGGCCTCGAGCATCAAGCAGGGGTGCGCGCTCGCGGCATAGTGGTGCGTGCGCGCAGACCCAGCTATGCGCGCGCGCGGCCTGGGTGGTGCGTGCGCACATATCTTCTGTGGCCTGCTGTGCGTGCGCACAGAAAGGTGGTGTGTGCATACGGTTTGCCCTGTTTCCCCTCACTTGTTTTATTATAAATTAGCCTTGTCATTTCTATTTTAGAAGATAATTTTTTAGATTAGTTTGGTGACTTTTTCTCTCATATCTTATGTTAGGTTGAGAGCTTCTCTCTCTAGTTTTTAGGGATAGTTTAGGCTCTCTCTCATATCTTAGGTTAGGTTGAGAGCTTCTCTCTCTAGTTTTTAGGGATAGTTTAGGAGTAGTTTTAGAGAGAGAAAGTGAAGGATTTCAATGGTGGTTTAAGAGATTGAAGATCCAATGGTGACAATTGTATTGAAAATCTTCTTAATCAATCAATGAGCATTTCTCACTCTATCTCATCCTTATGGCTTTGTTCAATTTCATGTTTGTTTGGTTTAATCTTGATGTTTGATTCTTGATAGTGTAATTGTTCTTGATATTTTGTTGATTCTTGATTTCCTTAGTTGTTTGTTGATAGATAATGATTCTTAAGTAGTTGTTTGGTTAGGAATTGGGTGAAACTTGTATGATTGATTGATTGTGATTAATTTGGGAATTGGGTTGATTTATTGTTGAGATTAAAGTGATTAATGAAGGTTTGCATGGGTGTAATTCGATTAGGCCTTGAGAATTATGCTAGATGCATTGTAATTTCTAATGACACGACCAATTGATTTAGGAATTGCAATTATCGATTGGTTTGGATTGTGATTCTCTTAGTTTGTTATTCATAGTGAACCCTAGCTTAACGATTAGGAGATAGTTCTTTGATTCCAATTGATAGCTCTTATCATTAGTCTTCACAACCTTTGATTGGCATGATCATCCCAGGTTGTAGCAATTATCATGATTACTTGTTGATCCTCATTCCTAGTGTTATATTAGTTTGATTGTTAGTTGTTACTATTCCTTCTTCACCTTCGATTTCGACCTAGCTTAGGCGCATAATTGAGAGTGCTTGAACATTACCGTTCCTTTGGGTTCGACCCTTGACTTACCTCTATACTCGTATTTAGGTTTGTTAAGTGTTTATAAATTTAGTTTGTCTCTAGGGAGAGGTAGATAACGACCTACATTTTCCCCTAGTCACCTACTAGCACTTCACAAGCGGCCTCGCAACCTAGAACGGCGAGGTGGAATCCTTGGTAGCTCCATAATAGTCTCATCTAGGAGCTGAAAATCAAAAACTTCAGTAGTAGGACCAATAGCGTCTTAGCAGCAACAGTAGTATCGATGCTGGGAGAATAGAGCAGAACATGCTCAGCAGAAGTTGTAGGTTTCTCACCCACCGCAGCAGTATTCTTAGCCTCCTCAGTAGGAAACTGAAGAACGTTGTCAGCAAAATCATCAGCATTATTTTTGGAATCATCAACAGCTTGATTCAGTGGTTCATTTTCCACAGAATTCTGAGGTGCCACTCGGCCGAAAGCCGTAGTAGGCTGCTTCTCAGGAGAAGCACTCTGCGCCACTAACGCCTCAGACCCTGAAGCAACTTCCCTAGGTGCAAGGCGAGAGTCCCGCTGGCCCCTTAAAGTATATGAAGAATGCTCCGCTTCAGCACGACTAGACCTTGCATGGTCAGCAGTGGTTGTAAGCGCTGTTTGAAGTGCGCCTACGTTAAGCATGTGTGAATATGCTTGGCACTCATAGGAAGTGGGAATTGACGTATACGATTAGGTACAAATAAAGTAGGGAGCCGCCAACAAGTGTTTAAGGAACTTGTAAACCGTTCACAGATCATAAAAGGCAACCACGATTAAGGGACAACCAAAGGCAACAACGATTGACCCGTGAAGGTTACACCCCATTCATAATCCATGAGATTACATATTCCATATGGTTCGGAACCACGAAAGGAGGATCAGGGATGATGGTACGAAGTGAGTCATGGAGTCATATTCGCCCGTATTGGCCTCTACTCGATTCTTATAGTGAAAAGTGATTCCTGCGATCTCAAAGGCATGCAAAAAAAGATTCAATTTGATTCAAACTATTATTATGTTAAATTGGTCGAATATTAATGCAACACATAATTCTAAAATATTATTGATCACTTGAATTAATAACAAGATTAAAAAAGAACCTAAACCGGTCGTCCAAATTATCTTATTAGGCGTGATTTTCAATTACATATTCCCTTTAAACATGCAATATGGTGATCATAAAAAATATAATAGAATTAACATTAATATTGGAAGTAATTTAACAATAATCCAACAATATAAAATCGTTAGAAAAATAATAGAAATAAAAGGAACATGATTCCTTACTTTGATTTTGCTTGTTTGCAACTATAAAACAATAAACGAGTTAGTAACTTCAAGGAAATAAATAAAACAATGATTAAAATTAAATTAAATAGAGTTAATTTGGGGCCAAACCCTCAAATAGTTCTACCTTTCACGCCTTGGTTTAAGGACAGAACCTCGGGTAAAGTACGAACTCCTTGGAGTGCTTAAGGGAGGTATTTTGGAAGAATAGGGTAGGCTAGTGTTTAGGCTAGAGCATAGAAGAGAGAAGAGAGAAATAATTGATGCCCCGAACAACAGAAATGAGGGGGTATTTATAGGGAAAATGAACAGAGGGAACACATGGAACCCTAAAAAGATAAAAAAAACCCTAAAAAATAATGTCGTGACACGTTAACAGCATGCCGCGACACGGCAAAATATGCCGTGACACGGTACACTTTAGTGTGACGCAGTGAAATCTACTGTGGCGCAGGACAGAAACAAACCTACAGAGGATAAAAGCGCGTGAAGGATTTACACGGAGCAATCCCGTGTCACGCATGGGCACCGTGACACGGGAAAATATGCCGTGACGCGACAAGATTTCCCGTGGCGCTGCACCTTTTTCCGTGACGTGGTGGAATTTATTTCCATTTTTGCGTCCAGATTCACTTTTACCCTAATTACACTCAGCATTTTTAAGTGTTGTTTCATAATTTCGGGCTATTTTAGTTTATTATTTTTTAATTGGGCCATAAATAATATGAAATGAATAAAAAGGTTTGGGCCAAAATAAAAATTGGACTATGCTTTGACTAAACATTAGGACTGATCCGTTGACTATTTTATGAACTGAATTTGAACAAATATGAATTAAGCACTCCTGGGATCAAATACTCAACCCGACCAATAATAGCGGCGAAAGATTGTTCATCATCGGGTTTGGTTTTGGGGAGACATTTTTAGGTGTCTACAGAAGCCCCACTTTGACTGAGTTTGTAGAAAAGTCAGTTTCGAAAACGATAGTCAAAGTAGTCGATAGGGACGGAGAATGATTTAAGACGTTCTGCGATCCTAAATCACTCTGTATATGTCGATACCTGTAGAAAAATCTTAGTTCTACAGATAAAAGAGTAAATGGATATAATGCGTATCTGCCACCAGTGTATTGGTGACAAATGACTTTGGTAGCTTCCTATGCTTGAAGGAATCCACCGGATGACGTTTTGTAGAAATACATTCCATGCCTGAGGAAAGTCGACTGATGAGTTTGCTAGCTTTCTATGCTTGAAGAAATCTACCAGATGATGCCTTCCATGCTTGAGGAAAGTCGACATATGAATTTAGCGCTTTTCTATGCTTGAAGAAATCCAGCGGATAATACTTTCCATGCTTGAGGAAAGTCGACAGATGATTTTGGTAGTTTTTATGCTTCAAGAAACCCACCGGTTGAGATACTTTCCATGCTTTAGGAAAGTCGATAGACGATATAATCGTTGAATTCTCCGCCTTGAGAGGTGGCGACGACTGACAATTTTCCATGCTTAAGGAAAAACTTGTCTAATTATGAGATTGCAAGTCTCTGTGTATCGAGAACCTTGCGCCGTGAAATGATGGTGGTTCGATTGTCCCCGAACGTGGGCCGCAGATGATCAGACCTTCAAGTCGGTTATCCGACCATATTTGGTGCTTTGAAATATGACTTTGATGCTTGCTAGGGGCAAAATGGTAATTTAGATACCATTTAAATATCAGTTAGGATTTTCAGCGTATTTTCGGTGAGAAAATAACTGTCCAAAAGCTACGGAAAATCGTCCAAACCTAGTTAAAGATGCCAAGAATATTCGCTGGAAAAGGGCAAGACACGCATACACACCGTGCCACGTGGCAGTTTGTTGTGACACGGCGTAATCTGCCGTCAAAAGGCATTTTTTCCTTTTTGTTTTCTCTTTTTTTTTTATTCTTGTTAATGAATTGGTCAAAGCTGCTGACAGATTGTAGGGGTGCAGGTCATACATGTCACGTGGCAGAACGCCGTGACACAGCAGTACTCTTCGTCACACGACATAGTTTTGCGTGGCACGGTAATGCTTTTTCTGTTGAAACGGTTAGCGTGCTCGAATATTGCGCCCGTTGACTTGCTACATTACCGCGTCACGTGGAGACCGCACCCTGACACGACACGTGTTATGCGTCACGGCGTGTTACTTTGCCCTTTAAATTCGAATTTCGCTTCATTTTCCTCATTTTAATTTCATTTTGCTGCTGTTCGAGCTCGAGATCACCATTTTCACTGTTCTTGAAGCTTATATCTCTCTTTTTTTTCGCTCAAATTACCGCGTCGCGGCAGCCATCACTGTGACCAGACATGTGTTACCATGTCGCGGCGTCGGGATACCGTGTCACGGTGTGTTTGTGTTCTCCGCCCCCGTTGTTGCACTTTTCGGGCTCGTTCTCACTTAATTCTCCATCAAATTCACTTAAATCTCTTGCTAGCTTCCTCATTTTCGAACCTCTACAAGAATCATGTAAGTTTCTTTGCTTTTTGTCTCAAATTTTGCTGTAAATGAGCCATTTTTGCTTGAAACCCTTAAAAAATCAAATTTGGGGTTTTTGATTTCGAGCTTCTCTGTCGAAATTCTTGCCATGAATTAGCTGGTATATGAATATATGTTGGTTTGTAAGCAATTTGAGACCAAGTTTGCATGATTTGGTGAAGAAATGAGCAAATCACCATTTTTGGTACTACTTTGTGCGTGAAATGGTGTTCTTGTTGTTTTGTTGTTTTTTTGCAGTTGAAATGATGATATAATTGTTGTAGATCTTGTGAAACATGCTATGATGTGCCGATCTATTGTTTTTGTGCAATTTCGAAACATGCTCTGTTTTTTGTGTATGTACTACATTGTCATGGAGAACATAATATCATGCAATTAGGAGAACTGTAGTATTAGTTTGTCATGGAGAAACTAAGTACTAGAAGTAATTCTATTATTTTGCTAATTTCTAGCCTTGAGGTAAAAATTTAGCGCATAACAGAAAATGCAACTTGAGGTAGTTGTTAAGCTGTTTTTGAATAAATAAACAACTAAATAAATTAGGAACTGATGCTATGTATTTAGATTTTTTATTTTTTTTGTTTGAAGATAAATAGCATGCCTAGACAACGAGATCGAAATATTTTTACTCGTGGCCGGCGTTAGGCCTTCCGAGAGGACACTCCCACGGTTCCCGAGGATATAGACGATGCCTTGGAGACCGAGCCTCGCCCCTCTACGAGTAGGGGTAGGTGGACTCCACCTCCGTGGACACCCGATGAGTTGGTTTTCTGTCGCGAGAACCATATTTCTTACCTTCCACTTACCAGCATAGTCGATGGTGTGCTTCGCCATCATGGATCAGGAGCTAGAGATTTGATTCCCCGGCTATACAGGATCATCACAGGGGATCCTACCACCAACGCCTTGTGGGAGTCTGCTGGTTTGGGAGATTTCTATTCAGCGGTTGTGGGTTCGCAGCCCCCAAGGTTGTGGTTCGACAGTTGTTCGAGCGTTGTTGGAGTATTTTTGGGATACTACCAACACTTTCCACCTTGCTTAGGGGGAGATAACGGTGACTCCTCTTGATTTTAGCATGATCAGCGACTTGCGTTTCATTGAGCGGCTTGTACAACAGATTCCTGACCTCACTAGGGGGGCCGAGTGGAGGCAGCGGAGTTATTAGGTCCTGTCGTTCAGCATATCAGGACTCGACCAGTGCCTCGGGGTGGTCTTAGGTGTGGGCGATTAGAGTTAGCTTTTGTTCTTGCCCATGGTTTTGACATAGCTGAGACGACACCTGAGCAGCGAGTACGGATCTTTATCTTGATCCTTATTTCCGGGACTCTTTCTCATGATAGGAGTTCTCGTGCGCTTGTTTGTTACCTGCCGTCTCTGGTAAGGATTGGTGAGATAGGATCCTTGAGTTGAGCTAGTATAGGATATGCTGATCTGCTCTCATCGCTGCATCATGGCTGCAGGCAGCTGAACGATTAGGCCCCTGTTGCTGTTTATGGTCTGTGGAGAGTCGTAGAGGTGACGATCTTTTCCTCTTTTGTTTTTACCGGTTAAGCTCATGTGCTTAAAGATTATTATTGTTGCAGCTGTGGTTCTATGAGTACTTTCCGGGATTAGCCCCTCGACAGCGTCGCGGAGCGGTCCACGATTTTCCTGTCTGTGCCTACTGGCGTGACCGAGGCGAGTCACGAGTGGAGTCCGTATCAAGTCTGCGCGGGCTGCTACGTCGGGGCACCTCTATTGTTGGTGTAAGGGTCGATTTCACAGTGTATTATTTTTTACTTTAATGTTATTCTTCGGTATTCATTGCAATCTCTTATGGTTTTCAGATTGTTGTCGAGATCAAGTATCGGCCTTGGGCTGGCATGGCCGACCTTCCCGAGGCTTTGGAGCTTTCGGCGTGCCGTACTGTCTTCTTTGGCACATCACGCTTTGTTTAGTACCTTAGAGAGCGTGTTGTTTGTTAGCACAGCTCTGATCACTTTGTGGTGCCATTGCCTCCGCCTGAGTCTATGTTGCACTCATGCTTGTTGGGGGAGCTGTTGGACAGAAGGGAGCACTACCATTTCTCTTGGCAGGAGCTGGTGCGCATGGACGGCGATTATTCCTTGGACTTGCTTCCTTACTTGGCTCCTCCGCCCTGTCTTCCCGAGGTTTGCTTTTCTTTCAGAATTTTATTTTTCTTAGTCCCCGTTTAAACCGTTGAATAACCTGATTTTTCGATTGTGTTTTAGACGACCGTTCGTCGTAGGGGGAAGATCGAGGTCCTGCCTCAGTCTGTTTGTTACCCGGGGCCGATTAGCATGACTAAGGATCATATTGCTGATGCACCAGAGGGTTTCAGACAGGCGCAAGAGTCCCTGCTTGATGAGTTTGAGCCGGTAAGCTTTCTGACATATCTTTCATTCCTCTTATTATTTCTTTATGAAGTTGATTGATGCTTTGAAGTATTATGTCATCAAGCTACGACGTGGTGTGAGTTGTTAGAGTGGCTCAGACGATGCTCATGAGGTATATTCATCTGTTTTCTCATGTTTACCTTTTCCTGCATCACTGATATCTTTTCATTTTGTGTCTTTTAGGAGCAACGGAGGCGTCTGAGGTCTCGCTCGCGCTTAAGGCATAGAGGCTCGGACGAGGGGGAGCCTAGTCACCGTAGACGATCCCTTGAGGTTCGTCGGCATTCTCAAACTCAGCGGTAGCAGCTTTAGACTTCTCTGCCATTTCAGGGACTTCAAACTCGGTGGCCGCAATCTCAGTTTTCTCAGCCGTTTCAGGAGAATCAGTGGCAGTAGCCTCGACCTTCTCAGCCATTTCGGAAACTCATTAGCAGCAGTCTCGGCCCTCTCAGCCATTCCAGCCTTCACAGCCTGAGTTTAGGCCGGTCATTACTCCTACGAACCAGGGCTTATTTTCAGTTCCATTGTCTGGGACGATGCCTCCACCGACGCTTCCTACATCTTGGAGTCAGCCTACGTAGTTTACCAGCTGGACAAGACCTGCTTTGAGTATGTCTTCTGCTGGAGCTGTTGGTACTAGTAGGGACGCTACTCCTTGCACTCAGATGATGCATAGTCTTTTTAGTCCGCCATTCCCTTACTCGCGGTCTCATGATGACACTAATCCCAGTTCTAGATCTGAGCAATTTTGACCGAGGGTTTTCATTATGTACTTGGTTGATGACACTTGACGCTATTTATGTACCATTACTCACTTTGTATATTTTATTCACACTTTATGTATTTGACATTATTTACTCAATTAGTGTGCATGTTAGTGTGTGCTTGAGACTGACTGTATGTGATTGTGTATTTATTAATGACGCGATATAAACGTTATTTTTCGTAAGTGGAGGGTACCGACCTTCCCCAAAATAAAAAGAAAATAAAAGTGGGACTAGTTTTACAACTTCCCCAAAATAAAAGAAAATAAAAATAAAAAAATGGGACAAATCAGAAACTGCAGAACCTTTGATGGCCTTTTGTAGTATGAATTTCAAGTCAAACTGAGCAAGGTTGATATCCATCTTGATAATCTACCATTGAGTGTTGCCTTTTCGAACAGGTACTTGAGAGGATCCATCTTTGACATAACATGAACTGTATGAGTGAGCATGTAATGCCTTAATTTTTGTGCGGCCCACACGAGTACGAGACACAACTTTTCAAGTCAAATAATAGATTGCGTTCTCCTTGCTTTAGATTTCTTGTGCTAGCATTGCCTTTCTCTTGTGACCGTAAGGTAGAGTCGAAGAGGAAAGTCAGGTATTGTTGGTGCTAGCACAGGTGGGTTTGCCAGGTATTCTTTGATCTTTTCAAAAGCTTATTGGAAATTGTCATCCCATGTAACTAGAACGTTCTTCTTTAGCTTCTTGAATATAGGTTCACATATCGCATTGAGTTTGGATATGAACCTACTTATATATTGCAACCTTCCGATAAAACCTCGAATTTCCTTCTCAGTCTTGGGTGGTGGCATGGCCATGATTGCCTTGACTTTTGTGGGATTTATTTCAACCCCTCGAGAACTAATCCCATAGCCAAGTAGTTTGCCTGATGTAACTCCAAATGCACACTTTGTCGGATTCAATCTCATGTTATACTTGCGGAGTCTTTCAAAGAATTTGCGAAGTGCAATGATGTGGCCTGACCGATCTTTTGACTTGACGATCATATCGTTAACATAGACCTCCACCTCTTTATGCATCATATCATGTAATAATGCTGTGCCTGCTCTTTGGTAGGTGGCACCCGCGTTTTTCAACCCGAATGGCATTACCGTATAGCAATATGTTCCCCATTGTGTGATGAATGTGGTTTTCTCCATGTCTTCCTCAGCCATCAGTACTTGATTATATCCAGCGTAGCCGTCCATGAATGATAGGAGTGCACGGTTTGCTGTGTTGTCGACCAGAATGTCAATGTGAGGTACAGGGAACCCATCCTTTGGGCTTGCCTTGTTGAGATCCCTGTAATCAACACACATTCTGACCCTTCCATCTTTCTTTGGAACTGGAACTACATTAGCTATCCACTCTAGATACTTAGACACTTTGATGAAAACTGCAGCCAGTTGTTTTCTAGTCTCTTCCTTGATTTTAAGAGCCACATCCGGTTTCATACGGTGTAGCTTTTGTTTGACAGGCTTCATACCTGGAATGAGTGTTATTGTATGCTGAGCTATATCCCTGTCAATCCCTATCATATCTTTGTATGACCAAGCAAATACATCAACAAATTCACTAAGCAAGTTAATTAGCTCTTTGCGTTCGTCTTGACTTAGTGTTAATCCAATTTTAACTTCTTTGATAGTCGTATCATTGGAATTATTAACTGTTTCTGTATCCTCAATAATTGCAGTTTTATTTTCGTGTTCTTCCATTGCTTTTATTATTTCTTTGTCATTTTTATCATTAGCAAAGCAATATTGATCAAGGTTAGGGGAATGACACGCATCATAAGCAAAGGTAATCATTTATTGAATCCATTGGTCATCACATCAAATAGGGCAAGGTCAGCTGCGACCTCGCCGGAATTATTTGGGATAAAGGAAGGAGACTCGATAAGAGGCTCAACACTAGGAGGAACTAGAGAAGAAGACTCAATAGCAAAAAGGGGGTCGACCTCAGATCCTAAAGACTCATCAACAGACTAGGACTCGGACCCAGACGATTCAGATTAATCAAACATAGGACCTTCGTCAGTGGTCACTTCCAGCTTTTCTTCACTCGGCATAGTGATCTTCACCGTCTTACGCCATCCCTTTAGAACACCGTCATCCGAGACAATTAACTCAGAAGGGTAAAGATCTTTGCTTGATATAACAGCTTGAATGAGCTCAGAATTGTCATTGTTAATAGGCTTGGGTTCATTCTTTTACAGCCCGAAAAGAAGATTAATATTCATATCATCAGAGCTCGGACTAACTGGTTTCTCAGCTGTTGAGAACTCATCGCCTTCGTCGATGAAATCACAATCAAGGAACACCTCGAAACCTGGCTCATGCTTCCCATTGTGGACGAAAGGCTCGGGGAACTTATAGCATGGGAAGTTTTCCCCCTCTTTGATGTACTGGCCATTGAGAGTGAAGGGATAAGGATCCATGGCCATTTTCTTCTTCATGGTTCGAGCATTGTTGCGAGCTTTCATCTTCGAGAGAGCTTGTTTCACATCTTCCTTTGTTGGTTTGAACCCTAAGCCAAAGGTGTCTTTCTTGGGTTGCACCAGGGTGACCCCAGAGTTCAGCCATCTTTTTCTTAAGTCCAAGGGTCATTCTAGGGAAATTCCCTTGCTTCTTCATGATTGCATTGATGTTGGTATTTGAATAGGGATCAAAGTCGAGGTGACACTTCTCCTCTTCTTCAATCATCAGAACATCGTCTAGCGAAAACCCCCAGAGATCCTCGTCTTCTTCATCATGTTCGACATGGACAATGGGAGCGTCAATAACTTGAATATGCATAGGAGAGTCATCAATGGGGATTGGAACCCCTCCAACTATGGATTTTAATTTTTGGTGCAGCGATGACGGGATCGCCTTTAGCTCATGAAGCCAAGGACGACCTAACAACAGATTAAAAGAAGCCTTAATGTCCACCACCTGAAACTTAGTGCGACGTTCAATGGCTCCAGTAGTTATGTTTAACATGATAGTACCCATGGCTTGACGGGATCAATTCTTCATTTTTTATACCCAACTTCTTTGCAGTCTGCAGTGGGTATACATTGATTGTTGAGCCATTATCAACTAGGCTCGTGGGAACATTCATCTGCCTACACACCCTAGTAAGGTGTAAGGCCTTGTTATGTTGATCCCCTTCTGGGGGCAGATCCTTATCGGAACAGGAAATTAGATTATTGGTACTTGGTAATTCAGTAGTGAGAAAGCCGACTAGCTCTTGAGGAGTCATGTTACTATCAACTCCTTTCTTCTCCAGAGCATTCATCACAACCTTTCGATGCTCGTGGGAGGTAGCCAAAAGCTTCCATACATTCATTTCCACCTTAGTCTTTTGTAGTTGCTTGATCACATCGTTGCTCATAGGGTCGATGGGATCAACTATTGGTTGTGCTTGCGGTGGAGGTGGAGGTAGACTAGGTTGTTGCAACCTCTCATTCCTAGTTAGAACCTTGACCTCCAGGTCCCCCCAAACATCTTCGCTAGTGCCAAGAGATGAACAGGTTGTATCTTTGAGATAGACGTCTTCATCGTCACTATCCTAAATTCCATTCACTTCTTCATAGCTTGAAACAAAAATAATTTCTGGTAGAGGTTCATTCACAGATTGAATGAATAGTGACGGATCAAAGGAGACTTCATCTCCCGTGATAGCCAAAGCATCAGAAAGAGGACCTGTTTGAATATTGGGCTTCTTTCCCCCTGGAGGGATAGGAAGCTGATTAGCATCAATCAGGTCTTGGATCGCATCCTTCAACCTCCAACAATTCTCAGTAGTATGACCTTTGCTTGATGAAACTTCCAATGAGCATTGGGGTCATAGCTAGCAGTTCTGTTCTCTGGTCGAGGTTCTGAAAAGGGTTCAATAGGCATGATCAATCCTTGACTGTGCAGACTATCAAAAGCAGCATCATAGCTCATTCTCAAAGGCGTGTAAACCCTCATTTGCCTTTGGAATCTCTGAGTAGGAGCATTAAGAGCTGACACATCATTGATGTTGATGTTGTTGGTAGCATTGTTGGGCTTGGAAGACGAAGAAGCAGGACTGTTGTTCTTCTTGTTTTTCAAAGTGTTGTTGTTGTTGTTATTGTTGCTACCAGCAGTCTTCATCAACTCATCGTCAATATTGATCCCAATATCGGACACAGCTTCAAAGGTGTTCAAAGGCAGAAACTTCAAATGTTGCTTATACTTATGGGTCAGATTTGAAATAAAGAGGTGAACCATCTCTTTCTCTTTGGGAGGATCCACTAAGAGTGCAGCTATTTCTCTCCACCTGCTCAAATAGGTAGTGAAGCCTTCATTCTCCTTCTGTTTGAGAATGGAGAGTTCACGTTCAGAAGTCTTAGCCTGGATGTTACATTTGTAACGGTTCATGAAGCTTTCAGTAACATCCTCTCAAGTCGCAACATGCTTGGATTCTAAAGAGTAGAACCACTGTTGGCAGGCATGCTCCAAGGAAAGAGGGAACACAGTAGGGAAGAGTGCTACATCTAATCCCTTGAGAGCCATGGTTGCAGAAAAGGCCTTTAAGTGGAACATTAGGTTATCAGTAGGATTGAACTTAGGAATGTCAGCAGTAGAAAACTTCTCAGGAAGCCCGTCCCTTATGGACAAAGAGGTGGCAGGTTGCTCCACATAGGTGAATTCTTCAGAGATCTTACTCATTTGCTCTTTGATTTTGTCCATTGCAGCCATAGTGACATTATTTTGCTCTATTGTAGTTACTTTGGTAGTGAGCGCTTGCATCATAGTACACAGTGTCTCGATGGACTTGTTAATGTTCTCAATATCCTCCTTAGAAGCCATTGGTTGAAAGTAAACTGGAGATGGACTTTGTGGAGATGATTGTGGTGGTTTTCTTGAACGCCTCTTAGGTATAAGAGGTTGTTGAGGTAGTGACTCGAACCGTAACAATCTACCCCTGCTTCTTGACCAAGTGCTGTGACATTGAAACAAACACACCTTTAATGACTAGACTTAACCTTGACCCATCCGGAAAAGAAAAGGCAAGAAATTTTTTCAAAAATTTGTTTTTGAAAAAATAAAAGTATGTATGGGAGGATATCATCCGACTTACTCCTAAAAAAACGAAAAAACGACACAAGACCATCCTAAAGTACGGTTATAAACAAAATGATGCACGACTCAAGGAAAAGTGTGTGTACTCGACATGACTTATGAGTGATTAAGTGAGGTTATGGACGCGTGTTATAACCGTACAACTAGACATGACACTAGACCGAACTACATAAGTACGCACAAAGACTGACTGGACCTTTTTCCTGGGCACTGTGTCATGGTGTTGACTGTCGTGACACGGTGCCCGTCAGATGGTTAAAAGAGCCTTGTCACGGCACTGCACACAGTGGCGCGGCAGAGATGCCGTGACACGGTGCACAGCTCCAGGTCCGATTTTGTGAATTTTCCAGGTTTTATTCAATTACTATGTGGAAATAAAAACCCTCGATCATAGGTTAGTCCAAAGAATAAAATGAACAAACACATGTGGGGTTAGCACCAAATAAACCACGTAGCACTTAGTCACGATGATACAAAAAAAGTTCGCAACCTGGAGGTCAAGATCTATGTTCAACTATGGTCAAGCTTTTGGGTGTCAAAGGGTACCATGGTTAAAAGTTTGGACGCGTTAGCAAGGCAGCCTCCCTTGAAGGTGTATGCCAACGGGCGGCTCCGCGAGTTCGTCATGAAATCGAACTTGACTCCATGGTTTGGGTGGATTTAATAACTCGGATGAACCCTTATTGCCATGAGCGTTTTTGGGTTGATAGAGCTTAAATCCCTCGGGGCTAAGACGTATGTAGAATATACACGTTTTTTCACTCCATGGTTTGGGTGGATTTAATAACTCAGATGAACCCTTATTTCAATGAGCGTTTTTGGGTTGATAGAGCTTAAATCCCCCGGGGCTAAGACGTATGTAGAACACACACGTTTTTTCAAAAAAATCGAAGGAAGCTGACTGTGAGAAGAGAAATAAAGCCATTGGAAAGATTTCAGGACTGCCGCGACACGGCAGAATCTATCGTGTCATGGTGCTGGACACCGCGTCACGGTGCCCTGCGCCGTGACACGGCAAGCTCTGCTGTGGCGCGACAGTCAAGAAATCTGACTGGTGCCCCTATTTTCTTCGTTCACGACCAAGTTATCCAATTTTCCTACGGGCAGACCTAAAATACGACGTTAAAACATCTATGCATATGCAAAAATGCCAATTTAATCACAGGAATATTTTCAAGAATCTTTCAAGTCTCATCCATTCATCTTAATTAAATACCGATCACTCCAATCGATAAATAACCAATAATCCTCCCTAGTGGAGTCGCCAAATTGTAAGCATCGTTTGAAGTGCGCCTACGTTAAGCAGTTGTGAATATGCTTGGCACTCATAGGAAGTGGGAATTGACGTATACGATTAGGGACAAATAAAGTAGGGAGCTGCCAACAAGTTTTTAAGGAACTTGTAAACCGTTCACAGATCATAAAAGGCAACCACGATTAAGGGACAACCAAAGGCAACAACGATTGACCCGTGAAGGTTACACCCCATTCATAATCCATGAGATTACTAACTCCATATGGTTCGGAACCACGAAAGGAGGATCAGGGATGATGGTACGAAGTGAGTCATGGAGTCATATTCGCCCGTATTGGCCTCTACTCGATTCTTATAGTGAAAAGTGATTCCTGCGATCTCAAAGGCATGCAAACAAAGATTCAATTTGCTTCAAACTATTATTATTTTAAATTGGTTGAATATTAATGCAACACATAATTCTAAAATATTAGTGATCACTTGAATTAATAACAAGATTAAAAAGGAACCTAAACCGGTCGTCCAAATTATCTTATTAGGCGTGATTTTCAATTACATATTCCCTTTAAACATGCAATATGGTGATCATAAAAATATAATAGAATTAACATTAATATTGAAAGCAATTTAACAATAATCCAACAATATAAAATCATTAGAAAAATAATAGAAATAAAAGGAACATGATTCCTTACTTTGATTTTGCTTGCTTGCAACTATAAAACAATAAACGAGTTAGTAACTTAAAGAAAATAAATAAAACAATAACTAAATTAAATTAAATAGAGTTAATATGGGGCCAAACTCTCAAATAGTTCTACCTTTCACGCCTTGGTTTAAGGACAGAACCTCGGGTAAAGTACGGACTCCTTGGAGTGCTTAAGGGATGTATTTTGGAAGAATAAGGTAGGCTAGTGTGCCCCGAACAACAAAAATAAGGGGGTATTTATAGGGAAAATGAATAGAGGGAACACACGGAACCCTAAAAAGATAAAAACCCTAAAAACTAATGCCGCAACATGGCAAAATATGTCGTGACACGGTACACTTTAGTGTGACACGGGACAGAAACAAACCTACAGAGGATAAAAGCGCGTGAAGGATTTACGTAGAGAAAACACGGAACAATCCCGTGTCACGCATGGGCACTGTGACACGGGAAAATATGCCGTGATGCAGCAAGATTTTCCGTGGTGCGGCACCTGTTTTCGTGGCGCGGCACCTGTTTTCGTGACGCGGAGGAATTTATTTCCAATTTTGAATCCAGATTTACTCTTACCCTAATTACACTCAGCATTTTTAAGTGTCGTTTCATAATTTTGGGCTATTTTAGTTTATTATTTATTAATTGGGCCATAAATAATATGAAATGAATAAAAAGGGTTGGGCCAAAATAAAAAATTGGACTATGCTTTGACTAAACATTAGGACTGATCCGTTAACTATTTTATGAATTGAATTTGTTCAAATATGAATTTTAAGCACTCCCGGGATTAAATACTCAACCCGACCAATAATAGCGGTGAAAGGTTGTTCATCATTGGGTTTGGTTTCAGGGAGACATTTTTAGGTGTCTATAGTGGTCACAGTGCCAAAAACAGCTCTCAACTCAGCCGGAGCCAAGTGCACCTCACCCTTCAAAGAGCCTGCATGAACTTCCAAGGTTTCAAAAAGTTCTGGAGGATTATCAGGTGTGGTAGTGAGAGGGTCCTTCCAGTTGTCTGCCAACCTAAGAATGCGCCTATTCAGCTTGTCGTGGCCTGAAAATCAGGTAGCAAAAGAAAAAGAGCAAAAAGCATAAGGGCGCAGCACAGACAAAAACAAAGAAGAAAAATACTTAGAAAAATATATAAAAGCGAAAACAAAGCCTACCAGATTCATGAGTGGAGCACAAGCGCATAGCAAAAAGTTGCGCATTGCCTACAATGTACAAAGAATTGGGCAATCAAACCTTGGGAAACTTTGCATCACCTGTGCCTGCTCCCTGGAAAGCATCAAAATCCTCCGACTCACGGCCAGGCTCAGAGGGGGAAACAGTAACCTCAGCCATATTAGTACGAATCTCTCGGAAATTGGATGGCACGGTAAAGGAAAAAGGCACTTCAACCCAAAAGAATTTTCCAGTCCAATCCCTGAAGCGACCAAGCTTAGGGTAAGATAGAACTCTACCCTCCATGGGAGCCACGTAATACCACCCAGACTCAGAACAAGAAGCAGACCTTTTCAGACTCATCAAAGATTTAAATAGATGCAAAGACTCAAGATACCTTTAAAATCGCATAAACCACAGCAAGCATATCAAAGTGTGCAAAGAAGCAGGATGTAACAAAGTAATGCAAAGATTGAAAGCACGAAAAACCTTCTCCAGGGTGGGGTCAAGGGGAAATCTCAAGCCCAAGTCTAGCTGAGAAGCAAAGACTGCAATATGACTAGTAGGAGGAGCAGATAACTTGGAACCCTCAGCTGGCAAGACTAGCTTGTAACCTTGACCAAACCCATAGCATTTCTATCCCATAGCGGCAAGATTTAACTTCCTGACATCCTTACACCAGCTGGAGTCCAGCACGCAGGTCTTGGGACCATGACACTTGTCATCTAAAAAGAAGTCAGATTTGCCCTCTTCCATGGGCTCAACCACATAAGTAGGCTGGCAGTCATAAAAGGCACGCTCACTGGGAGACTCAGTCATCTTGCTCGAGTTAACCACTGGAGAGGGAGATGGTGAAGAAGTTGTTGCGTTGCCACCCCACACTACATAATGGTCAAATTGATTCACATAAGCCATGTCATCAAGCTAAGAAAAACTATTTAAAGGCTGAACATGGGGAATGGGACTAACAAGGGAAACATCAGGGGGATTAGCCTTGACCATGTCAGCTAAAATCTCATGGCGCAACGCGTGCCTCCTTAAACGAGCGAGGTGGGGTACGGGTACCCCATCCTGAATAAGCTCCCGCTCGTAGTAAGGGTCAAAGAAATTAGGGCGCGGTTCAGGCCGGAAAGGACGGAACGCGCTGCTTTTAGTAGGGCGACTACTACCCGACTCAGGTACAGCAGAAGAAGCCGCAGCAGTACCCGCCCTGATTGTAGCAGGAGGACAATCAAAAGGCATAACCATTTGTAAAGGAAGGGGGGAAGAAGTAGGAGAAGCAAAAGGAGTGTGCGCAGAGCGCTCACCTGAACGAAAATACTCAAAAGAAGAATTTGACTCAGTGGCCACACAGGGCTCACTCATATTCTGACTGTCAGAAGCGTCAGACATTCTAAGATCTACAAAGACAAAAAAAAAGCCCCCCAAAGAAGATGAAGAAAGTGGGGTGCCAAAAATTAAAGATCAGTTTAGTCCCAAAAGAGCAAGTGCAGAAAAAAGCAACGCAAGGATGGGAAGAAAGAATTGAGAATACAAATACAACATAAGGGGATGAATTGGACGAAGACAGTCAAAATTGATCAAAAGACACAATTTTGCGAAGAAAAATACAAAAAGAAACAAAATTGGGCATATACACACAAGAAAAGGTACAAAGTAAGTACCTTTATAGCAAGAAGTTGCAGAAACAACAAGGCACACAATGGCAGTCCGAGAAACCAAATGGAGAACAGGATTTCAAACTGCAACCAAGAAAGTAAGAAAATTCAGTGAAAAGAAAGAATAAGGGAAAATAAGCAAACACAGCAAGAAAATAAAGCAAGAACGAGAATAAGAAAGATGAGAACTTACAACAACAATGGAGGAACGACGCACGTCTGAGAAGAAGACGAAGGGCGAAAAATTTGAAAAATGAAAGGGAAGAGGAAGAAAAAAAAATAAGGAAGGTAAAACGAAGGGAAAAGAAGACAGTGAATTAAATAGGGGAGTAAATAGGCAGGTTGAGTGAGTAATAAAGCCGAACCTCCATGTCACCTCGGTAAAAATGAACTGACCACTCAGATGGCTGACACGTGTCCTACTCATGCAAAACGTCTATATATATATATAATAATAATAATAATAATAATAATATATTCCTCCCTACAAGCTCGTCATTTCTCAGACTTCAACGGGAGTAATCGAAATTCCTCCCTACAAGCTCGTCATTTCTCAGACTTCAGCAAGAGTAATCGAAATTCCTCCCTGCAAGCTCATCATTTCTCAGAGTTCAGCGGGAGTTATCGAAATTCCTCCCTGCAAGCTTGTCATTTCTCAGACTTTAGCGGGAGTAAACGAAATTCCTCCCTATAAGCTCGTCATTTCTCAAACTTCAGTAGGAGTAATCGAAATTCCTTCCTTCGAGATCGTCATTTCTCAAACTTCAGCGAGAGTAATTGAAATTCCTCCCTACAAGATCGTCATTTCTCAAACTTCAGCAAGAGTAATCGAAATTCCTCCCTACAAGATCGTCATTTCTCGAATTCGAGATAGAACAATTTAAGTCTAATAAAAATTGTTCCTCTAACATCAGCAGAAATAAACGAAATGCTCCGGCGCAACACATATACACCGACCTGCAGCATGACCACTTACGTCTCAGAATCACATCTTCAATCCAGAGACTTGGGGGGCTAGTGGTATATGAGGTAGTTTAGCTAGACAACCCATTGAGTCCCGGCCGATAAGACCATACTCAGAATAGCTGGCATGAGCAACCTCATACCACCACTTGAGGGGCTAGTTATAGCTCCTGCTGAGCTATTTCCTCCAGCTGGAACCATTAAGAAAGGGGATTCGCCGCGCAAGCAAGAGCCGGCATGATTGACCTCATACCACCTCTTGAGGGGCTAGTTGTATAGGATAGCTCCTGCTGAGCTATCACCAGGATCCAAGACTGGCCCCCGGGATGCACACTCATCGCTAGAAGGATAGCCGATGGTGCTCTTCAGCCCGATAGAGTCAGCCCGCAGGCTGACCAAGTACGACTCTCCACAAAGGGGATCGTACTCCTATAAATAGAGGGAAAAGTACAACGAAAAGGGGGTTAGACACACAAGTTATTACACTCTCTCTATCTTTCTTAGTACACTTTCTCTCTCTAAACACATTCTAAATTAAGCATCGGAGGGGGGTTCCTCAAGCCACCCCCGAGGGCAGTTTACATGTGCTGCCTTGCGCAGGTCATCGACGGGACCCAGCTCGTGCCAACAGAACCCTTGGATCCACACCTGGAACAGCTAGTTATAGGTCGAACGAAACCAAATGTTCACGCAGCTACCACCGTCGACGAGGGTTCGCCAAACGTTATGGTTAGCTACCGTTGTGATTATAACCAGTGGATCCTCATGGGGGAATGTCACCCCCCGGCAATCTTCGACTGTGAACGTCGTGTTCGGCACCGGAGACTAAGGTGCTCGGATGTCACCATTATTGACTTGATGGATCAACGCCCTCAAGTGGCGTTTCCGCTCTCTCCGAGAATTTAGCCTTCCCGAAATAGCAAGGATGTCAGGATTTTCTTTTTCCTGGTTCTTGTTCTTTCGGGGGAAGTCGATTTCTTGCCGAGAGTCTTCCTCAGTCTTCTCAGCTTTCTTTTCCTCGCGGTGGTCCGCAAGGTATTTTTTCAAGTAACCCTTTCGGACCATATCCTCAATCTGATCTTTTAGCTGGATACAGTCCTCGGTGTAATGTCCTGGTGACTCATGGAACTCACATCATCGGTCCTTGTATTTCTGTTGATGCCACTATGGGAGTGGACTCGGCTTTTTATATTTTTGCTAGTCCTTCGTCACACTGTAAATCTTTGCGCGAGGAAGGGCGAGAGTAGTGTAAGACTCGTATCTGCCCGTATGCGGGGCAGACTTTTCCTTCTTCAGCTCAGTGGCTGAAGACGGTTCTAAGGCTTTCGCCTTCCCTTTCTTCTGGCCTTATCCTTCAGTTTGTTATTGCTTCCCTTTCCCAGTCCCTGTCTAGGGATGGGTCTTTTCTTTATTCCATTCCTCGGCTTGGATGAACTTATCCGAGGCATCCAAGGCTTCCTCCAAGGTCCGCGGGGGATGTATGACCATGAAGTCAAGGAACTTGCCAGCTTGTAGTCCATTTTGCAAAGCAAAGACGGCTAGCCCTTGGTCCAGACTTGTGATTCCGAACGACTCGTTGCTAAAGCGAGTCAAGTAGTCTCGGAGACTCTCGATCACCCCTTGCTGCAAGCCCATGAGCTTGGCAGTTGTTTTTTCTCGGCGGTTTGCCGTAGAAAATTTGCCCTTGAACTTGTTGGAGAGGTCACTCCAACCGGTTATCGAGCCTTCCTTTACCCCGTTGGTGATCCATGCTTGTGCGACACCTTTGAGGATGGTTGGGAAATACTTGCACCAGGTAGCTTTGGACCTGGGGTTCAGATACATGTGCCCCTCGTAAAAGGCTATGTGGTCCTTCGGGTCAGAAGTACTTTCGTATGTAATATGTGCCGGGATTTTCACCGTCGGCACATACTCCTCCACAATCCATTTCTAGAAGGGTGAGCTGGTAGGAACCATTACGGCCCTTCCCTTTCATTCATCCGTTGGGACCTCGCTTCTCCCTCTTAAAGAGAGGGAAGTGGTTTTCGTCCTTGGCCGAGACGGTTCAGGGTGAGGCTCGGTTCCCTCTGGAAAGCAGAGGCGGCTATGCACGCTCACCTCCTTGAGCCTAGACGTTCGTAAACGCTTCGGCGAGCAGGGTCAATTCGCGCTAAGGTAGAATTGCTGCTTTTGTAGCTGCGAGAATCGGCATGGGAAGATTCTCCGAAGAACTGGGGGTTCCTTTTTCTCTCCCTGTTAGTTCTCCAAGTGTCCTCCTCCCATTTGTCCCCCAACTCTCTGAGAGAAGAAGGCTTTCCCCCCTTCCCTCGATCGGTTCTCCTTCGTAGCTGTCTCGGCTGAGGGGCGAAACGATCTCGGAGTGGTGGCATGTTACCAGCCTAAGCCTTCATGACTGCCATGAGGGTTTCCACAACTCTTGCCACCTCTTTTGTCGAGGATCCCGTATGAGGAGTCCTCGACTGGTAGTGAGAATAGATGCTTTGAGGGTGACTCTTAGCATCTGACCGGCTCTGATGATGAGAGATCGTCCGCTATCGAGAATAACGAGGCGGAGATGGAGATTGTGACTTCTTCAACGGCACCCTCTCCGAGCTGACTCTCCCGGAGGATTGTCCGCTCGGCGGGGGCGATAGAGTCGGAGATGGTGTGGAAAGTGGACCTTTCCCTACACTCAAATGGATTAGGTTCTTCCTCGAAGGGGAAGCACCAGATTCGTTAACAATTTTATTATTCTTGCGGTTCTTAGCCATTGCTACTAAGATTGCGTAGAACGATTGAGATTGGCTTGTTTTTTTAAAGTCTTCCCCACAGACGGCGCCAAATTGTTTCGGGTGTAAACAATGGGACCTTTGGATAGGTCCTTTTTAGTGGGCTGAAGATTGAACTCGATTCAAGTGGTTGTCCCGAGGAAGGCCCCTCCGATACCGAAGTCAATATAGTGTTTAGAGAAAGAAAGCTATGCAAGAGTATTAATTGCTTGAGGCTCTAAGTGGATGAATGTAGAGAGAGAAGATTGAATGTTTTTATACCTTCACATAAGGGAGAATATGGGCCTTGTATCCAGTGGGCCGGCCATGTTGAATGGGCCTTTGACTGACTTGGCATGAATTGAAGGGTTGAACCTTGACCTTAGGCTTTGATATTGAACCATTTATGGACTGGCCCAACTAGAGTAAATTTGATCCAAACAGCTTTCATTAGTTTAAATTTAATTATGCGTGAGTAGTTTATTTCAAGGGTTTGTGGGGATCCATAAATATTATGAAGGGATGATGAATTATTGGTGATTGTTAATGTTTTGGGTTAATTTCCTATTGATTGATTTAATGCTATGCAATTAGATTAGCGCTGAATTAATTATATGAGTTATGCAATATTGATTCGAGATTCGAGAGATAAGAATTGATGTTTAGGCTTAGTTTCAATAGGCAGGTTAATTTACAAAAGGTTAAGTCAAGATTCGAGATATGCGATTTAATACCGATAGGTTAATTATGTGATTATAATACGTAGCGAAAGCCCTTTATAATATGGTTAATTTATGCATTGATAATTGGTTATTATGTATTATCCCAGAGTATTAATTAATGGTGAACCTATGACCCTAGATCTTTTTATTATTGCTTATTCCCCTATTTAAATTATTGTCATAGTATAATTCTCACAATTCTTACTTGTTTCTTGATAATTTGATTATAATAATTTATTAGGAATAAAATAACATTGTTTTCCTGTGGATTCAACCTTACTTCCCTATCTATTTTAGTTAGTGGTTTTAGGAATTACTTTTGATTAGGTGATACGATTTTAGCCTGTCATATGCATCCTTTGTTGGCTGATATGTTCCTTTTGTTGGCTGATATATTCTTCTTGTTGGCTGATATACTCCTTTTGTTGGCTGATATGTATTTTTTGTTGCCTGATGTATTCCTTTTGTTGGCTGATATGTATCTTATGTTGGCTGATATATTTCTTTTGTCGGATGATACGTTTTTATTAATGTATGATATGTCCTTAATGTTAGCTAATATCAAACATTAATTGATTAATATGTTATTTTTATTGGCTTATACAAAATATTTCCTTCTCTCTCCTCTTTCCCCCTCTTCATCTCTCTGTGTTCTTTCTCTCTTTTAATTGAGAATGGGTACAAACAAATAAAATTACCACAGAGGCACAAATTACATTATAAACAAATTCACTCTATGGAATATGGATGAGATAAAGTGCTTCAAGTAGCACCAAGAGTACGTATTCAGAATCTCTTCGTTCCTCACTTTCCCTCCTTTGTTCCAAATTGCCACCACCACACCAAATCGTCACCACTCGCTCCAAATCGCCACCACCGCACTAACAATCGCCACCACAACACCAAATTGCTAATTTCCGGCCACCAAAACCCGCATTCCCACAACAACAACCTGCAACCAATCTTCCATTTCACGGTGGCCCGATCTTCCATATCCATTATCGCCGATCGTCTTGACCCATAACTCACGGTCGCCCGATCTTCCATGCCAGAAGGGTCATTCGACTTCAATTGGTTTGCAGGTGATGGAAGAGGAGAGAGAAAGGTTCACTTTTCTTCTAAAATAGCAAAAATGAAGTTTGCCCGCACAAAGTATTAGGTGTGGGTGGACGCACCCATTGGTGTGTTTTATATAATGAAATTCGGGTTTTTTTTTTTTTTTTTTTTTTTTTTGGTGAAAGAGAGGGGACAAGCCCCAAAGTTCACAACCTCATATGATTGTTATATAAATTAGGATTCACCAAAGGTTAAATACTTTAATTTCGGAAAATCAGTCATACATAAGTATTTCAAAATTCTTATCAATCCCCCTTTTAATGACCATATGGGGCATGCTTGCATGGGTAGTGTCATTACCCAAATGTCAAACATAAATATAAATAAAGACATTAAAATCACAACTTGTCCTAGAAAAATCATCCAATAACATGAAAATAACTACAACTCTAAACCGATTTCTTCTAATTGCTTTGATCATGCTACTTACGTCACTTTCTAAAACTGTTAACCCAAGCTCTTTCCCAAAATCATCCACAACTTTATATGTGGTAACTTTATATTTTTATTAATTTTACAATTATGATTGTCAAGTGGTTATGAGTAGATAATTCAAATGACATTGATATTTCCATGAATAGATAATTCGAATAACATTGATATTTTTCTAATAATATGGTGTATATTTCTATAATATATATTGCGCTCTTATAAAAATCAATAGTATGATACTAACAAACCCCGTTTTTAAATCAACTGAATTTAACCTGAACCGATTATGACTAGAACCAATTATAACCTGACCCGATTAGAATCCGACCTGAAAAGAAACTGTAATAAAAATAAACCAAACCGAACCGACTCGTAATTATTTAAAACCGACCTGAATTGAGCCGATAATAATTCCAACCCGTTAAAAACTGACCCGTTACAAATCGAAAACTGATAAACCGAACCGCAAACCCGATTGACACCCCTTATTAGTATCCTATCTTACGAAAAAATATCCTAAATCAAAAGACCTTACATAACACTATTTGTATCAATGATGTGTTTTAAAATTTAGCATGTAGATAAAAAGTTTATAATTAAATTCAATAAACATCCCGAACATAAAATTAGTTTGTCATATAATGCTAAGGGTCTTCCTTTTTCATCTTAACTTAATTAAAAAAAAAAAAAAAAAAGATTCTTAACTTCACATAAGTGTAGACAAAATAACTTTAAATTATTTTTCTCAAACAATTTCATACAAAAGCACACCTAAAGCAATTTAAGAATTTATAAGTTCAAATAAAAAAGTTGATACAATTGTCACAATTGACAGCTTTTATACCAAAAATTTGACAAAGGGATTTTAAGTTATACTCCCTTCGTTGCGAATTACTCGCAACAATTACTAAAAATGGCCGGTACACATTACTTGCAACAAACTTTTTTCTTTCCTTTTTTAGTAACTTTTTAAGAGTGAAATGACGACTTTACCCTTACTCTTATTTTTTAAGTTTGTTTAACATGTTATAATTACACTTACTTAACACTTAACCATTCCCACCAAAAATTAAACCCCTCCATCCTTATTTCATCAAAGATCACTCATCTCCCCAACTACCTCATTGAATGAATTGCATTCAATTCCTCTTGAATATGCTGCTTAATTTCAACTTCTTCTGGAGATTTCTCTAGAAATTCTACATAAATCCCTAGATCTACTTTTGTTTTTCCTCTTTTCTCTCCTCTTTGTACTTTCTTCACCCTCTCATTTTCTCTATGAAACCCTAAATTCAATTTCTTACTCTCTTCCACACACCATGATTTCAACCCAGATCCAAATGAGTCCTTTCAATGCACTGAGAAGGAGAGTGACCCTCTGTTCACACGCTACAGGGCGCAGCAAGGAACTAGAATCATGAAACCAGTTCATCGGTGCTATACTTCATTCTTGAGGTTCACCCATGGCAAAATTAAGGCTAAACTTGCTACGTATAGTTCCAGGGACGACGACGAGGAGGGTTTGAGGGGAGATACATCAGAAAAGGAGGCTATTCAGCCTACACTGGGTCCAGATCTGTCGGATGATGGTGCCCTGGTTGATGTCGGTGCTGTGCTCAAAGGAGGGCCCAACTGAAGTTGTTGTAAAGAAGGAAAACCCTTCAGGGGAGTTAGATCTGGTAGAGCAAGGTGGGTCTGAGGCAGCTGGTGCAGTGATGGAGGTTCCCGACTCCCTTCGTGCTTACCTGGGCTATATGAGGGACAAATACCCTCATGACTTCCCTCCCTCTAATTGATCTTGCAGCGTAACTATTGCTAAACCTTACTTGTTTATTGTGATTAAATTAAGCTTTTATTAGGGGAAATTGATTTTGATTTGGTTATTAAGTTGAGTGCAGTGTCCTTGATTTTGGTATCGCATGCTAAATCTGAGTTCCTTCATTTGTTTCTTGGTTGCTTATGTTGATTGTTATTGCTGGTTGTACTTGTTATGATGCTGAATATGTTGGATAGGCTTTTAGTAGCCTGGTGAAATGTGGTTGATGGTTGTTGGTATATTATGCTGATTGATTTTGGAGTTTGGTTGTTTTTTATGGATGATGGTGGATGTTGTTGGGTTTTTTTTTTATTTATTTTATTTATTTTTTATTTATTTTTTTTTTTTATGCTTTTTGTGTTGATTGATTGAGACCCTAGTTCATGTTTTATGTATATGAGTCCCAACTGTTGCCTTGTTTAGTTAGGGGAATGTTGTAGTACATGGATGATGAGCATAATTCTTTCATTATGGCCCATTGAATACTATGGTTGCATGTGTTGTATTCTAGATTATTTGAGTCCCAAATGTTGCTTGTGTTGTTGGTGCATTGAGTCCCTCTCCATTCATGCATCAAAGTGTAATGCATATCCAGATGATGAAGGGACTCATCTGACAGCAGTCTCTTAACAAAGGATGGCTCCAACAACTTCATAGAGATGTTGTTGTTGAGGTTCCTTGTCGAGGGAGTATGCTATATATGGTTAACACAATCCCATTTGATGGATATTGGTACCTTAGTCAATGTCATAATAAAACAAGCGTATGTGCACTTGTATTTTTGCATTTTCAAATTATTGAGACTTTACATAAGTCTTACTTCATTTACACTACAGTGTCATGACTACCTTACTAATGTTCCTAGCCTATTTACCAAAATACACATAACCAATACAACAACAAACAAAAAACAAGTTTAACTGTTACTGGTTATGTGTGGCAGTCCATGAGCTAGTCTAGAGGTTGTTAGTTGCATCTTCATAAACAAAAACTTGTGTTTGGCATCTTCATCTTCAAAAACTTGCATCTACATCTTCTACTTCAAATTCAAAAGGTTGTTTTTTGCATCACCATTTCATCAGTCTACATCCACTTCCATATCTTGTGTTTCTGATTGCATTTCTGTTGTTAGAATGAAAATAGTGTTGAGATAGTTCACAGTCTGAGTTATGAGCTCCCTGCTTTCCAGATTCATTTCCTCGTCTTGTCTTGCCTTTTCCATGTGTGGTGGGTTGAAGTTATTTCCACCCTATTTTTCCAATATTTTTATCATGCATGATTGGAGAGTAATCCAGGAATACCTGTTGAGTGTTGGATCAAATACCTCAAATGCCTCTGCCACTTTTTCCAGAAGTTCATCCAAATTTTTTTGAAGTGACTGATATTGGATTGACTGTATAACCCTAAAGTGACCAAGATCCAAAACAAGGTCAGGGATTGGGCAGGTTGGAATACTAATTGGATGTTAAACCCATTTGCTTGAGTGGCTGCCAAAAATTCCTCATCTGTTGGAATTTGATGAGGCCTTGCATTGTCCCATTGTATGATTATGTTTTTTGACAATTGTGCTGGCCACTCTGCATGCATAGTTGGAATGATTTTGTGTAAGAGCATGTCCCTTATAGCTTCTTTGTTGACACTCTGAATTGCTTTTGTTTTCAATTTTCCTGCTCAATTTTTGCTTTTCTTCTTAGCCCTCTCATACTTGACAAAAGGAAAGAGACCATACTTTCTTGAGTGCATCAGAGTCCCTTGCTGATCATATAAAGGCTTGCCAATCATTCTCATAAACATTGCCTTCAACTTGAACCTTTTTTTTATTGTTGTGCTCTGTATGGGGTTTCTTCATTTGGTGTTAGGCAAAAGGTCCTTGTTTTTGGGTTCAAATAGAACCACTTCTTATCAATGTGGATGTAATGTTGCATATCCACAAAAGTAAGGTCACCTCACTAGGAAGAGGGTTAACATGATTAAGCACCTGTTTCAGCGTTGCCACTTTGTGATTGTCACTTAATGTAGGGTGATTGGTTGCTATGACTTCCCTGAGTATCCCCTTTTTCTTTAACCTATGTATGTTGTCATGTGAAACATTCAATGCTGCACCATAGCTCTTATTTGTGGTTCTCTTAAATAGAGACACATACATAAGCCACTTATCTGAGTACTCCTTGGGCTTGGGTCTTGTCTTACCTAACTTCTTGCTCCTGACATCTACAACATTCCCCAGTTGAATCTGTTTTTTTATTTTATTAAACCATCTGCTTGTAGTACATTTATGTACAGAGTGCTTAATTGCTAATGAAGTCAGAAGGCCTCTTGGAAGTGAGTCCCCTTCCATATTGAGCAGGATGTCATCAACTATTTGCCTCTTCTCTTGGATGCTAAGTTCTCTGCTTTGTCTACCATTGTTTGCAGCCTGATTTTCCTCTAAATGTGAGTCCCTAATGTCACTTGCTTTATTATCCTACTGATAAGTTGCTTCATTTGAGTCTGACCTTGACTGTGAACTATTGTTATGATCTATCATATCTGTGTCCTGCTCCATGCTGATGTCGAAAAAATCATTAAAGATTTCTCCCATGAGTTTTTTTTTTTTTTTTTTTTTTTTTTTTTTTTTTTTTTTTTTTTTTTTTTTTTTTTGCAGATGTGATGATAGGTGATGAAGTGGAGGTGCTTGGTTTTTTGTGGAAGCTTTCAGTGGAGCCTAATTCTGTACAAACAACTGATGCTGCAGCTAACTCAACAATTAGGAATTAAGACTAATTTTAGTTGTTGATGATTTTTGTAATTTTGAAAACAATGGATTTTAGGTGATCGTTTGTAACTTAAGTATGGAATTCGTATTCCCACTAGGGATGTCAACGGGGCGAGGCGAGTTTTGGCATTTTCATCCCCATCCCCGCCTCAAATTTCTATCCCCATCCCCGTCCCCGCCACGGGTCTGAAACTTATCCCTATCCTCGCCCGGGCGGGTCCAACCCTAATACCATCCCCGCCCCCCATGTGGATATCCATCCCCGCCTCAACCCCACCTTTCCCGCCCCATCACCCACCTAGTCCTCTGCCCTAAACCCACCACAATTCTACTGTAAATCAATAACATAGCCTAATAAAAAAGTATTAATTGTACCAATAAATAAAATAATGAAGTAGGAATACTAAAATTTAACTCCAAAGTCTAATTATTATAAAACTACAACAAATATTAAAATACATAAGGAACTTGAGAGCAGCTGCTTGATAAGGAGTAGAAACTTGCTTATGTCAGCTGGAAAGGTGTCTTAAGAAATAGAAAACGAAATTAGATATTTTTTGTAAGTATGAATGAAAATGAGTTAAAGTAAAAGCGTAGTATAGTTTTTACTATGTACTACTCCATATTGAAAATGAGTTGTGGGTCGTGTGGCCTTGTGGGCTCTACTCTAAATAAATAATAATAAAAAAAAAGGTACAATACTACAAAACAACAATACTGTACACTTTTTATTAATGTATTCATTATTTTGATACAGGATATATGGCGAGTCTAGCGGGTACGGGGAGGGTCACGTTTGGCGGGTACAGGTCGGGGCGGGTATAGCTTAAAATTCATCCTCGCCCCATCACCCATGACGGGTACGGTTTTTATCCCCATCCCCGCCCCGCCACCCGCCAAACCTAGACCCATCCTCGCCCCATCGGGGCGGGGATGGGGCGGGTCTCCCACTTGACCCACCCCACTGACATCCCTAGTTCCCACCCCCTTCCCCCCCACCCCAATTCCCAGAAACTGATGAAGAATGAATTAGGGTGTTTGAATCAGTTTTTCCCTTTTTATAAGGGGCTTTTGGTTGAAAAATTCGAAAAAGTCTAAAATTTTTAAGTGGTTTCAAAATTTCATGAAATGTTTGGAGGGAAACAATTGAGGCAAAAATCTAAGCCTCCAAAACTGTCACAGCCAAAAAAGAGAGAGAAAAAAAAGAACCCTCAAAAAGTGAGTCATATGTTTCCATTTAAAAAATGAGACCACAAAGTTTCCCTCCCTTTTTGCCCTATTTAATTACATACTCCTATCTTTAATTAACCCACTTACAATCTTTTGCCTAGGAGTATACAATCACTCTCTTTGTTGCGAGTAATTCGTAACGGAAGGAGTATTATAGGAGTATCAATTTGACTGATTGGCCAAAATTGTCAATGGGCCACTTAAAACAAACGGAGGGAATACACTGTATCAAGTCGAGTGATATCTTGTTAGATTCGTCATAATGTATATTTTCAAAATATATCAACTTTCTATAATTTTATCTTATCAGTCATTAAAGATATTAATGATTGAATTTGTACATTGACAAATGTGACTAAAGAAACGTGTCAACTAAAAAAAAAAAGAGGAAGTACAAAAAAAAAAAAAAAAGTTCCTACAGTCCTGACTGGCAAGAGAAGTATGAAATCTGGCATTTACATCATCAGGCAACTTCGACATCATATACTAATAACAGAAATCGATGATGATTAAAGGGAATAATATACATTTACTGGGAGCACAGTCGCATACGTTAGTAGTAACAATACACACAAGCATAATAAATACTCTCTAGCTCTCACAAGGACACACAAGTTTGAATCTGAGAAGGCAGCTAGCCCAAATGCAGATGAGGCACATTGGCTGCATGATGACCAAATCAACACAGGTCGCAGACATAAATTTTATAATCCGTGGTTAAAGAATTGACAGCCACGTAACTCCAAAAGGCATGGCTAGGCCTGGTTATTGGCCATGGTATGATACTAGTAAGTGGCCAGATGCGGTGGTGCAGGGCATCAGTAGGCCGGGCTTTTGAGCATAGAATTGAGCATCTTCAAGCTATAGTCCACTACAGGCTTCAGCAACAGAATTGAGCATATTCAAGTTCTAGACTTATAGGCGGTTCAGCAACATGCAAATATTACAATTTACAACAGCATGTAGCACATCAGTGAAAACTGAAACATATTCCCAGGGCATACAGTAAATTGTAACCTTCACCAGAAACCGGTAATCCATGACATTTATATGCTTCAGCCCCTCAAGCTTAGTGAGTGTAGCATCAAAGAGCACAACCGATAATCTATCCATTGTAACTACAAACCAGTATAGAAGCAGCAAAGATTATAATTTGCAACTGCTATCAGATTTTAGCATCAGTCCAACTTGAACATTACATAACACCTCGGCCAGTTTACATTCAACTCACAAATATAATCAACAACATTATCGATGTCCTATTTTAGTCTGTAATTTCATTCTGCAACATCATCACACCACATTTTTTTACTTTTTTTTTTCCAATACAGTCAAACAAACAGATCACAATTCAAAGACTCACTAACTATGCTAAACATAACATCATAACATAGTCACTAATCATCCAAACCCAAACACTACCTTACTATGCCAACATTATTAAGCACAAAACACAACAGAAACACAATAGCAACAACCAAATAACAATTTTCCCTTCCATAAATAAACAATTAATTATATGCTACACTTATCTCCAATCAATTTTCTACTCTACCAATCAAACCCTGAGAATCTGAAGCTTATTAGAGAAAGCAATGGCAACCCAATCAGGCTGAGACGACGACCACTGAAGCTGCTCAATCTCCGCCCCAGCCGTGTACGCCAAAATCGGGTCCAACCCACCTTCCACAGGCTGCCCCATTGAAGACAAGTCCCAAATCAAAGCCTGCATATCATCACCAGCAGTACAAATATGACAAGAACTATGAGGTGCCCAAGCAATAGCATTAGCACTTGCTTGATGCCTCTGCAACTCCACCACCGGAAGCGTCGGAAACCGAATATCCAACACAACAACCTTAGGACTATCCATTATAATAGTTGCCATATATCTTGGGTCTTGCTTATTCCACCCTAATCTAACCAAAGGAGTATCAGGCTCAGAACTCTCGTAAATTATCGTCGAATGTTCTTTATCCCTCAAATCAAAAACCCTAACAGACCCATCAGCCGAAACCGACGCAAAAACCCCAGCACCACCCCAAGCAATATCATAAACCTCCTTATCATGCGCAATCAATTGAGTATCAACAGTTTCCCTTTCAATATCCCAAATCGTACACGTCGTATCAATCGAAGAAGTCCCAATACGACGCGGTTCAGCCTCATTCCAATCAAACGAGGTTAAGGGTCCACAATACTCGGAATTCTTGTTCCCATTAAGAAGAGATTTGAGCTCAACAGAGTTGGAATCTGAATTGATGTGCCAGATTCGAAGGTAATCGGAGGAAGTAGCGAGATAATCGGGTTTGGAGCAATCTTTGTCGGGAATGAAGATTGCTTTGGTGGGTGGGTAAGGGTGGTCAAAGGAGAGAGAAGGGTCAGCTTTGATTTCACCGGTTGAATCGTCGAGTTGAACGATTTCGACGCGGTTTTGGGAGTGTTCGAGGAGGGAAGCGATTGCGAGACGGTATTTTTTGTCGCGACGAACGCTCCAATTCATGGAGTAGATGTGCCAGGGTGCTTCGTAGGTGTAGATTTCGGAGCGTTGTTTTTGTTGGTCGTCGGAAGAGAAGGGTTCTGGGTTCATTGATAATGGCTCACTGCTTGCTCCCATTCTTGTTAATGGAGGTTTTCAAGGTTTCAGCTTTTTTTTGGGGTGGAGTTGAATGTTGAGGATTTTTTTGAGGTGAAATGGGGGCCGGAGGGTTGGGGTTTTGGAACACCGGTTGTTGCTCTCACTCTCTCAGTGTGATAGTAGAAGTGAAGTTATTTTAGTAAGGAAAATTTGCCAGGAATAATACCACCTTTCACTTGTCTTTCAATAATGGAACAACCTTTAATTTATTTCTAAATGGAACCACCTTTGACCCCTATTTTCTATTAATGGAACAGGTTACGGGTAACCGGCTAATAAATGAGGTTGCAGGTGGAAGTCAAGCCTTGACTTCCATTCCCTCCCTAAGAAGCCAACGTGGCATTAATGACTCCCAACAACCTTCTTTTTCCCTCTTCAATTTCATTTCCCTCCCTTTCACACTCTCTCTCCTCTGTTTACTCCATTAAAGAAGACACTCACTTTACCACAATTGAACAGTGGAATTGAATGCGGTGAGCCGTCCCTATCAACTGGAGAAGGAAGCTACAATCTATGGAAGTACGAAAGTGACGATTTTTCCCCTAATTGCGCGTTTAAAGGTAAGATTTTTTGCCCCAACTTATTGACAAAATGTGAAATTGCAATGACATGTATTGAATTGTGAATTGTGGCCTAGTCACGTATGATTTTGAGTGTATTTTGATGCAATTGAAGTGTTGTTTGGTGTTAATTATGAATTTAGAAAGAATTTCATGTGAGTAATTAGTACACATTTTCGAATGATGCTAATTCCTATGAATGTTGTGATAATCTTTTTAGTTGGGTTACTGATGGAGTGTTCTGGTTAATTGATGTATTTAGCTAATGCTGCTGATGTTGTTGCTTGTGATAGTATGCTTGTGATGGTATTAATAGTAGACTTTGATGTTGACTTTGTAATTGTAATTCTAGGTTTGCAATGAGCAGTTTCTTTGATAGTGTTACAATAAGGTTTTGGCATGGTGGTGAGTTCAAACATCAACATAATGGTGAATTGGTGTATGTGGGTGGTAAGGGTAGGAATTTCAAGGTGGACACTGATTTGTTGTGTTATTGGGAATTACTTGAATATGCAAATAAATGTGGGTACATAGCTGTGGCTGGGATATATTACCTAGTTCCTGGGATGAGTTTGGAGGATGGCTTGAGGAAAATAGATGGAGATGAAGAAGTGTTGGAGTTGATTAAAATTGCAAATACACATAAGCGTGCTGATGTGTATTTCCTGCACCATGAGGAGCCATCTGAGCGTAGACATGCTGTACAAAGTGAGGAGGGAGCTGTTAGCAATCCTGCTGTACAAAGTGAGGAGGGAGTTATTGTTGGCAATAGGGAAGAATCTTCACCTAAATCTCAAACAACAGTCAAAGATGTTGAGAATCCCACAAGCAAAGTAAACAACAGAAAAAAAAAATGACCCCAAAGAAGGGACCACAAACAAAGCTGGCCACACCTATTAGGATAAGCCCTAGGAGACAAAAAGATGCTACCACATCATCACAAAAAGAATCTATTAGAGCACCCTATTCTCTATCTTACCAACAGTTGACTGCCCCAACAACCTTAGTTCCACCCTTGAAACCAAATCTGAAAGAAAAACAAGCAGCTTCCCTCAGCAAACCTCCTTCTGTAGTTCCAGATTTAGATAAAGAAACTGAAAACCCCTTTCCAAACCTTTCTCAATTTCCAAGTTGTGAATTTGTATCCACTGCTGAGCTGCCTAGTGTTAACACAACCTTTCTTGATTATGATTGGGTGGACAACAGGGGAGATAGCCCTTTGAGGTGGAGTGAGCTTATAGGTGATGATGATGTATTCAGTGATGACAGTGATCCAACTTATGAACACAGGACATACAAAGGGGATGAGATGAAGATGCAGTTTTGGAAGATAGCCAAGTGCTATAACTTGGCAGATTACAATGAAGCACTGGATGAGTTAAGTGAAATGAATGCAGAGGCTGCCTTGGCATTTAAGAGGTACAATCCTAATGTCTTTTGTAGAGCACACCTAGATCCATCTATTAAAACTGATGCCATAACTAACAATATGGCAGAAACATTCAATGCTTATATAATCAATGCTAGGACTAGGCACCTAATCTTCATGTTAGAGGATATTAGGGTTGCATTAATGCAAAGGTTAGTGAGCAAAAGAAAAGAAATGGGGAAGTGGAGTTCTATCTTATGCCCTAGGATACAATCTAGGTTAGACAAAGAAAAGGAGAAGGCAGCATACTGTACTGTAATGCCATCCTCAGATAGCTTGTTTAATGTCAGACATATCCTAGATCAAGTGAATGTAGACTTAGTGGCTAAGACTTGTAGTTGTAGGAAGTGGAATATGGTTGGCATTCCTTGCTGCCATGCCATAGCTTGTATTTACTTTCAGAACAAGGTAGCAGAGGATTATGTTGATGTGTGCTACAAGGTGGAGACTTATGTGAAGGCTTACAGTGGCTCAATACCACCATTGGAAGGAGAAAGGTATTGGCCAAGGGTGCCCTGCAATTTGGATCCCCCTCCAATCAAAATTGGCCCTGGAAGGCCCAGGAAGAACAAAATCAAACACCCACTTGAGAATCCTAAGAAGACAGGCTCATTGACTAGATCAGGGATTGAGATGACCTGCAGCATTTGTAATTCAAAGGGTCACAATAAGAGGGGGTGCCCAGACAAGGGATCTGCAGCAGCTACTGAACCACAACCTAAAAAACCAAGAGGCAGGCCAAGAGCTGAACCAACACCAACTCCAACAGACCACCCCTCACAGATGGATTCTGCAGCAACTACTGCAACACCTGCAACTGCAACACCTTCCTCAGCCCATCACAGTGCTCCTGTACTACCAACTCTTATTGGCAGGGGTGGTAGAATGATTCTGGGAGGTGAAGGTGCTAGGTCAACTGGAAGAGGTAGGGGAAGCCAAGCTGGGAGAGGTACTCAGGTTGCTGCAGCTAGTACAAGACAAGGAAGAGGGAGAGCAAGAGGAATGGGGAGTCAAGTTGATGCTGCTGTAAGTACTTTAGGAAATGGAAGAGGGAGAGCAAGAGGAAGGGGTAGGGGAAGAAACAACACACCTGTTGGTATTGGTGTGTTGTTTGGTGCTGATGGAAACCCACAAGTATGTTGTCTGACATTGTTTTGTTTTTTAATCTGATTTTTTTTATTAATTTTTCCTGACATCATTTTTTTTGGCATGTACACACAATAGGTTTCAAGTTCAAGGGCAAGGACTAGGTCAGCAACTCAGTCAAGCCAGACCTCCACCATAGACCACCAGCCACAATGATGTTGTAACAACTTGAACTACATATGTTTTCAGACTAGGGATATCTTTTGAACTTTGTTAAAGTTGTGTAATTTTGGCAAGCTAAATTGTGATCACGGTATTGTAATCTTTTGCAACTTAAAAAACTATGTTTTTACTTCATGGTGGTGCTTAAATATGGGCACCATTTGGATGATAATTAATTAACTAATGTAAGGTTTTTTAGCTCATTATAGCTTTTTGGTGAAGTTATGCTGCCAAATTTAGAGGTGTTTTTTTTTTTTTTCCAATTGCAATCACATATAGAACTTGTAAAACACTTTGTACAACATAGACCTTAGTCATTCTCATTCCATTGAAACCATCCCATTACAAACTCAATCATGTCAAGCCAACAGTACATACCTAAGATAAATACACAACAACAAACAAAATCCATGAAATAAACAAAGCCATGTACAGATTTTTCTCATTCCTTGAACAATCCATTATCTCAGATTTCATTTGAAACACCTCGTTCTTCATGTCTTTAAGTTCCTCCTCCAAATTACCTTTCTTTAATTGCAGCTTCTTAATATTCTCATCTCTGATCTTTTATTCAACCTCCATCTCTAATATTATAGTATCCTTCTCTAACAATTTCATCTGCTGCTCCTCCAAATCAGTGTGCGCATTCACCCATTTAAAAAATTCACATTGTGTATCCTACACAAAACGCAACACAACACAACAAATCAAATCCAATTAGCCTATCAAATTGTTCAATTAGCCTATCAAATAACTAATTAACCTTAAATTAAGTAAATTACAAAACTTACTGGCCACAGAGGACAACCATAGAACTTCATCCCCATATTAGGCCCATTTCTCACAGTCTTGATAAGGGCTTCCCTTCCACAGTCACACCGAATTTTTGCATCCACAACCCTTTTGTTGGTAGAAGAAGAACCAGAAGTGTATGAATTTCCCTTTCTTGAAGCCATTGTCAAAGGATTTCCTTCGCAAAATGAAAAATGAAGTATGGAAAGAACAGGGGAAGGAGAAGAATAGAGAGAACAGAGATCAAGGGGCCTAATTTATAAGAAAAGGCAACATAACTTAACGGTAATATGCCAACTCACCAATTTAACCTTCAAATTTAAGGCCACGTCACCGGTTTACCTTCACAAACCGGTTAACAATTAACCTGTTCCATTTATAGAAAATAGGGGTCAAAGGTGGTTCCATTTAGAAATAAATTAAAGGTTGTTCCATTATTGGAAGACAAGTGAAAGGTGGTATTATTCCCGGCAAATTTTCCTTTTAGTAAAGAGAGTTTTGAACTTTTGATAGGTATGTGGATTTGACTCATGAGTGTCAATTCGGGTGGATGGTTCAATTTCAAATTGGGTTTATCGATTTCGGGTTATAACTAGGGGTGAGAGAAAATTAAGGGTGATCTTGAATCGGAACCGCAAGTTCCACAACCAGAACCTGTCGATAAAGAACAAACTAGAGTTATTGCATACATCAATATTCATACTATTAGGAGCTAAATGTTATGTTCCACATTAGCTATCCAATCTGCTTCTCAATTTGCCTCCCGATAGATATGGTGGATGCTCCAATTATGAAACTGTGAAAGGAGAGAAGAGCGAGTATCTTTGATAACATGTTCAATCTGCCAAGGGAGTGTCTAAGTATTTTTTATTGAGTTGATGACTAAAAGGTTGTCACCTTCAATTAAAATGTTCTGAATGCCGCACAGGAGAGCTAGCTAGTTGGACTCTTTTATGAAGTGATGCATCTTATGCCATGAATGCTTTGGTATTGCCGAGGTTGAAAGTAGAAGCCTTAAGAACTGCGTGCGCCGCTACTGTCTCTAATGATTATCCCTGCTGCTACTGAGTTGTTGCGAACCGACCCATCGAAGTTGTTGAGCTATCGACGGTGGCTTCCATGAAACAAGAATGAATGATGAGGAGGGTGTGTGGGAAGAATGGATGTTGTCTCACAGAATGGGAGATCCTATAGAGGAAAACGTATCAAAAAGAGATCTTTGGCACCTCTTGTTGAACACAAATTGCACTCAATGGTAAATCCTTAAAATTCAAAGGACTCATTGCAAAATGTAATAGCATTCCGCTCTTTCTAAGTGCTCCAAATGAAAAAAAAAAATAAATTTTCTTATGGTATTGGGATGCTCTTAGAAACTGCAAGTATCAGTTAAACTTACAAAAGAGATCGTACAATCTAACCACTTTTTTTTATTAGAGAAAGAGCCCACATTTCTCTAGCTCTAGAGCAATTGAAGAAAAGATGATCTAAAGTTTCACTAGGATGATTGCAAACTAGACATATTACTAGTGGGATTATGTTCCTTTTATGTAGAGTGTCTCGAACGCCTAAACTATTATAGAACATTTACAATAAGAAAACCTGGATTTTTGGGGGAATATCAATTTTCCAAATCCACTAATGGGGCCAATTATTATCTTTAACATTTAGATTATGAGTAGAACAAGTGGTTGACTTAACCAAAAAAATTACCATGTACAGTGAGGCCCCACACATGAGTTTTTCTCATATCATTAAGTGGTAATGGAATGCCTATATATGATTTTGCGCCGTTATGTTTTTAGAAAGCAAGGCTCGTAATTTTTGTCTATTCCATTGTTTATTAGGTAAGAAAAAGTCTGATACTTTATTATCAAGATTTACTTGGGTTCCATCAAAGTGTAAGATTTCTAAAAGACTTTAATTAGCTACCCAATTGTCGAGCCAAAAGAAAATGTCATTGCCATCACCTATTTACCAACGGATACCCTTTCCAAATTCTCTCGTTGTGTTAGGATCTTTCTCCATATATGTGAGATTCATTTGAATTGTGCTTATACTCAAAAATCAAAGTCCTATTTACCCAAAAGTTAGTAGCATATGTCATGATTTTTAACCTAATTTAAAAATAAAAGCTTTTTTAGTGGTAAGGCACGGCGAAGGCCCATCCCCCCCCCCCTCCCGTACTCTTTGGTCTACAAATTTTCTCCTAAGCTACCAATGGCGTATTGTTTTTGTTGATGCCAAAAGAAATGTCAATGTAATAAAGATTCAGTCTTGGAAGCTACATCACTTGGCAAGAGAGAAGAGGTGCACAAGTAAGAGGGGAGAGCCTCTAAGTTACTCTGCATATATAAGAGTGTAGCGTCCAACTTTAGACAAAAAATCGGTTTTCCAATGTTGGATTCTTTGTTCACTTTTATGGAGAAAAAAATTATAATCTTCTTTCTCGGGAATGTGAGAGCTAAAATGTACTCCGAGATAGCGACCTAGACCTTAAATGACTGGCAAAACTAATACGCCTTGAATTTGGAATTTTTTTTCGAAAGTTATTGAGAATTTGTGAGAATTAATTAGTTGACCAATAATCTTGTAGAAATTATTTAGTAAGGTTTTTAATTTGTTGTAGGAACTAGACGTCGCACTACAGAAAATAAGATTATCATATGCAAATAACAAACAAGCAATGTTGAAGAAACGAGGACAAATTTTGAAACCTATTCCAGAGTTGTTCTCACGACTCTTAATAGAAAGTGTTTTTTTTTTTTTTTTTTTTTTTTTTTTTTTTTTTTTTAAATGAGAAAAATAGAAAGTTTCCTAATTAATACTTCCATGCAAATGATAAAGAGGTAGGGGGATAGAGGGTCTCCTTGGTGAAGGCCTCTTGATGGTTTAAACCATTCAGTGGATGTTCCGTTAATCTTGAAAAAGAGAATTTTTTTAGACATTCTTTAACCCAAGCAATCCGGCCATTTTATAAAAAAAAACTAAAAGCTTTTAGACTTTCCCAAAGAAAGTCTCATTCTACTCTATCATAAGCCCTTTCCATTTCTAGTTTGAGGGCACACCACCGTGTTTTATATATTATTGGACTTATGGAAAGTGTTTAAAATTTCTTGAACAATTAGAATGGTATCATGGATAGAACGATATGGGGCAAAAGCATTTTGTAAATGACTCACCTTTTCTTTTAGAATTAATAACATAATACTAAAATAGGAAATTATGTCGTCACTTCCTGGTGCTGTTTTTTCTCTCCATCTTTAAAAAAAAATCTAATTTTTTAGAATATATATATCCTGATTATATACAAGATTTTCCATATATCTATTCAAAATAAAAAAAATTATATTGGAATATATTTACTAAATAAGAAAATCATTGACAGCATTATATATATATATATATATATATATATATATATATATATATATATATATATATATATATATATATATATATATATATATATATATATATATATATATATATATATATATATATATATATATAGAAATACAATGTCTCCTATGTAATTAAGGAAAATATATTAAACACAATATTTTTAAATTACAATTGATTACTTATACATACGAAGTGTATTACTATAGATACTATAAAACTGTATCATATTATAATCTTAGTTTGTAATAACCTATATCATTGTCTTCTCATTTTGGTACTCGTATTTAATCTGTATACAATTAACTAGAATATTTTTACATATGTTAAATAATATACTAGGTAAATTTTTATATATACTATTATATAAGGTAATTAGAATTACCTATAAAAAAAGGTAATTAGAATAAGAGCCTGTTCACATTTACTAAACTGAACTGATTGGAGTTGAACTAAAATGGACTGAACTAAATAGAACTGAACAAAACTGAATAGAGCTTAAATGAATATTTTATGAGAGAAGGAAATTAGAAGCTGAACTGAATGAAACTGAATTGAACTGATTGGAGCTGAAATGAACTGAAATTAAGCTGAAGTGAACAGGCCTTAACAATATTATCATTCTGTTTTTCTCAAACTTTATTTTTTGGCTAGATTTCATTACAAAAATTATTTCGATAACATATATGAAATTTATACCGTAGACAAAAACTTTGATGTCTTTGGTATTGGTTGTAGATTAAAGATAAGTTATTCATTGCTTAAAAATAAATTTTTTGTTAATACATCATAAAAAACATAATTTGATATAAAATTTAAGATAATTGTGCATGACTCGGGACTTTAGCTAGTTGGACATAATCTGTTCACCAAGATTTTTGAAATTGCCTTATAAACCGTGTATACCAAGCTTATTGGTCTAAATGAGTCGACGGTTATGGTAATTCATTTTTTGGGATTAGTTTAGAAGATTAATAGAGTATGGTTCAAAGAAGGCGGAAGCTGCCCATGGTGAAAGAACCCGTGAATCGCTAAACAAATACACAAATATATAATAACACCCGATTAACACTTAGTGCAAATCAGGCTGCAACAAGAAATAATTGTGTTTCTTTTTTTAATTCACACGTGCCAGGCGATTTTCTAAAATTTACAAAAACAAATATTTTCTCTCTCTTCCTCATTCATTCAGCAACTTCTTTCTCTATCTTCTTTCTTCCCCACTGGCGATTTTCTCTCTCTTCGACTTACACTTTTCTCTCTCTTCAACCTCTCTTCAACTGGCGATTATCTCTTGTCTTTCAGTTGTGAAGTTGTTATTTGCTAATTTCAGGTTTGTTTACTTAATTTTTTTGAAATTTTTTGAGATTTTTGTTAGTTTTAGTTGTTTTTATTCTTCGATTTTTAGGTTTTTTTTATTTTGTTTTTGTTTTCGATTTTTGTGGAGTTTGATTATGAAATGGTGAAGAAGAAGAGTACAAAGAAGTCATCAGATGCTGAACAATGTGTTTTCTTAATTTTTTCATCATTTTTTTCAAAATTTTCAACTCAATTTTCACTTATAAATGTGTTGTTATATGTCGAATTACTAGTGCATGTTATTTTAGAGTTTTCACTTGATTTTTTGATTATATTTTATGCAAATTATGATAATTAGAATTGAATTTTAAAGTTAATGTGCTTAATTTTGCTTTAATGTTTTGTTCATTAATTGTATTTAATTGGTTAAAAATTACTTATACATGTGTTGTTACATGTTAAAACAATTTTTGCATGTTATTTTTCAGAATTCGCTCTTTGATTTTTTTGCTTTTTTTAAGGGAGATTATGATAATTTGTATTGATAATTGTATTTACTTCCTTATAAGTTGCTTATTAATGTGTTGTTATCTGTCCAATAAGGCAATAACTAGTGCAAATTATTTTTCAGAATTTGCTCTTTGTTATTTTTTGCTTAGGTTTTAGGCAGAGTATGCTAATTGGAATTGATCTTTGTTTTAGGTAGAGTATGAGAATAGGCAGTATGTCATTGTGTTTAGAAATCAAAGTAAAGGGGAGTAATACTATATGTTTCACTTATATGCATAACAAGGTTCACTTTATGCAATTAAAAGGGTAACTTATATGCACACAAAGGGCCATTTTATGCAGTTAAATGGGTCATTTTATGCAATTAAATGGGTCACTTTATGCAGTTAAAAGGGTCACTTTTGTAGTTAAAAGGGTCACTTTTTTTTAGTTAAAAGGGTCACTTTTAAACATAAGAGTTTGCTTGGGGTAACTTTTTTTGCATACAACCTGAATTTTCCTAAGAGTATTTGTGAATTGGTATGTAATTTGTGGTAATTTCTCTGTATTAATCAGATATAGGTGGTTCTATAGGTGGATATCGCTATAAAGTGCCTTCAAAGGGAAAAGCATGCCTAAAGAGTCTTCTAAGGCCAAAACAGTACCAAAGAAGGCCAAAATAGTACCTAAGAAGGCCAAAACAGTTCCTGAAGAGTCTCCTAAAGGGTAAAATAATACCTAATAAGAAGACCAAAACAATACTTGAAGAGTCTGCTAAGGTCATAACAGTATGTAAGAATGTCAAAACAGTATTTAATGAAAAGAAGAGAAAGAGGAGTCCTCAATTGGAATTGGATTCTGATTCTAATTCTCATACTTCATTGTAAGAGAACTTGTTTTCAATGATTTTTTATTTGCATTTTTTTATTATATTTTGTTTGTAGTTTATATTGTTTTAGTTACTTGAAAAAAAAATTATTTAGAGTCCAGAGATGTTCGATTACAAGGTGTATACCTTGGAAAGTTTGGTGCAGAACTTCAGTGTAATACCCTGTATTTGAAACTTATTTTCTAATTAATTAATTAATTATTATTTTCTAAAATGGGTATTTTAGTAATTTATTTTACTATTTGAATTTTGGAGCCAAAATGATTTTGAATTTGGGCGCCAAAAGTATTTTAAAACTTAATTATTATTTTTATACATTTATTTTATTTTAAAAATCGGATTATTTATATATATTTCGAATATTTTAATTAAGGAAAAATTATATTTTATTATTTAATTAAGTGGTCAGAAAATTCCTAATGATTAGCAAGGGATTTTGGGTTTTCCTAGTGTGGAAAATCTAATTTTCTAGGTTAATTTATTTGGTGAATAATTGGCATTTTATTAATTGATTATTTTATACAATAAATATTATTTACACAATTATTTTTAATTCCTTAAATCTAGCAAAATTACTCCCTAAAATATACTAGTAGGATCCGAAAATTTGAGCTATGGAAGCTCAATATTTTCGGCCCTCATGGTCAAATTTTGGGTGATTTATTTTGATAAATTGTATTTTTAATTATCTCCTTAAAATCTCTTATTTTCCTTAATTTTATTTCTCCATCTTTTAAAGATTTGATCATCTTATTTTCCTACCTTATATCTTCCTTGATTATTCCCCAAGTAATCTCTTTTTCCATATTATTAATTTTTCATGGCAACACAATTTCCTTAATTTTATTATTCTTAATCAACTTAATATCAAAACTTTCCATATTTTTTTTATTCTCTTCTCCAAGTAATTTCCTTAATTCTTTTTACCATAATTCTACCTACATTCTCCTACCATAATTCATTCATTCATGAGCCTATAAATACCCCCTCATACCTCTCATATTCTTCAGACCAAAACGCAATTCTCTTCTTCTCTCTTATTCTTCTTCTATCTAAACCTTTTCATACTTTTCTTTCTACTCTTTTTATACATAGTCAGCCCGTACACATTGGAAGCCAATTTTCAGGCACTTCTGGTCAGTTTTTGGGGTTTTGACATTTCACAAAAGATTGTTCCTCTCAAAAATCCTTGAGGTTAGGCTCAAAAATCATCCAATTCGGAGTTATATTAAAGGAGTTATAACCTCTGTAAGTTCTGTCTTTCCTTTTCAACGCAAATCCAATTCTTTTTAATCCTATTCCTTTATTTTCTTCATGGTTAGTTTTCTAAAATATAAATACTTATTTCAAAGATATAATTTTATATTAAAGTATTATTTTAAAAGAGTTTTTATAGTCCATGCACATTAAATTTGGGTTTATGTTGTGATAACCTCAGGGTTATTTTAATTTAAGGTGTATTAGTGATTGAAATTTGAAAGTGCGAAGTGTTGATTGAGATTCGGAATCAAGGTACGTTTAGGTGGCTAGATACTTTTGAAAGTGATTGTTTGAATAGCATGTTTTATGTGATTTTATTGGTGATTGAATTAAATTGATTTGAATTCTGATTTATGAAATAAAATATGTTTGGAGATATTGATTTTAATATTTGTTTTAATAAATGTATTTTTGAAAATTTAATTTTAATATCATGTTTTGAATTACTTATTATGTTTAAATAAAGAAATTGATTTGAAAAGCTTATTGAATTAAATAAAAGGTTTTAATCTTGAAAGGAAGAATTATTGATTTTTGAAAAGTTATTAATATGAGATTTCATTCTCAAGTATTTATTAAACAAAAAATTTTGCATGCCCCCGGTTTATAATAATTTTTTGTAAATCGGCCACCGCTACACGTGCCAATTTATTTATTTATTTATTTTTTTAAAAAAAATTTCATTAAAAAATGACGCGAAAAATTGAGAAAATTCTTACCTTAATTTTAGTAATCGCAGAGCAACAATGGAGGAGAGAGAAACTGAGAAAACGCAGAGAGAAAATGCGAAATTGATTACCTTAGGGATTCGATCGATTCGATCATCAATGGAGGATTCATCAGCAAACTTCAATTCATCAAATTGCAGTAATTTGATCCACGATTTTCTACAACAACATAGGCAAATTCAAACACCATTGTTAGGTGATTTCGACCTAAATCGCACAATAATAGAAGATGAAACAGAGAATTTTGTAGATGATAACTTAGAAACTACTCAAATTCATGATGAACACGGAGAAGCATCATTAATGAACGAAGATAGAGAAAGTATAAGCAAGAATCAGGACACTAGAGGTAATCAAATTGACAATGCAGAAGAGATAGAAAATTAAGTGGTTCCTTGTAAGTCAATTGATTCAAAATCAGCACAAACATCCAAATCAAATGAAACTGAAGGTAATTTTTATACAATCAACCTTCTAATTGGAATGAGACTGAATTTTGAAGTTAATGTGCGGAATTTTGTTACTCTTTGTGTGCACAAATGTTACTCTTTTTATGCATAAAGGTGGCCCTTTGTACACAGAAATCTTACCCTTTTGTAAACTCACACGTTACCTTTTTGTTATAAAACGTACAATCAACGTTGTAATTATTATGCAAAGGTGACCCTTTTTATGCACAACTTTTACCCTTTTATATGCTCACATGTTACCCTTTTTGTAATATAACGTTACCCTTTTTATGTGTAGATGTTATCAATTTTATGCATAAAAGTGACCCATATAAAACATAGTATTTCTCTAAGCATAATGATATGCTGCTACTGCTTATCTGATATGACAATGTTAAATCACAAATGCAAATCCAATTGATGCTTCTGGTTTAGATCTTAGAGGATCATTTGTTGGTGTGGTAAGACAAACTTTTGAAGAAATCTTGGAATTGTATGAAAAGCATGCTGCTATACTCAGCTTTTCAATAAGAAAACATACAACTAGATACATCACACACACAAAGATAGTAAGCGAAAAAAATTATGTGTGTTCTGCTGAAGGAAAGAGAAATTCAGGTGACAAGAAAACAAAATTGGTTGAAATGATTGATGAAGAGAATGTAAATATGAAAGCAAGAAAGCAAAGACAAGTAGCCATCACACGATCTGATTGTAAGGCAGGCATAAGAGAAAAGTTTAATAAAGAAGGACAGTTTGAGGTGGTGTCACATGTAATACAACATAGTCACGAGCTAACAAGGTCACAGTGGCATTATCTGCATCGTTCTGAAAGAAAAATGACAGAAGAAAAAGATGAAGCAATCAAAACAATGAAATCGATCTTTAGGTTTAACTACAATGGACAGTTACAGTTACATGGCTCCTGAAGCTGGAGGAGAACATAATATAGGGCACAGTGTTATAGATCACCTAACTTTCTATTCAAGGTTAAGAATGGAGCAAATTGAGGCTGGAGATGCTCAAACTTTAGTTAACCTTTTAAATCAAGAACAATCAGAGGATCCAAACTTCTTTTTTAGAGTTAAGTTTGATAATGAAGGAAGAATTTCCAATATCTTTTGGAGAGATTCGATGATGCTAGAAGACTATAGAATATATGGAGATGTTCTTGTCTTTGATACAACATACAGAACCAACCGGTATAATCTTATATGTGCTCCATTTGTTGGCATAAACAATCACTAGCATAATTGTATGTTTGCATGTGCTTTTGTTGGGGATGAAAATACTAAATCGTTTGTGTGGCTACTAGAAACCTTCTTGAAAGCTATGGAGGGTGAAACACCAACTTCAATATTCACTGACCAGGACCGAGCAATGGAAAATGTAATTGAGCAGTTAATAAGTTTATATTTACTGCATAAAGTGACCCTAAGTAATAAGTTACACTTTTTAGTGTATAAAGTGACCCTTTTTACTGCATAAAGTGATCCTTTTTAATGCATAAAGTGACCCTCTTATTTTGAATGTAGGTGCTTCCCAATACAAGGCATAGACTTTGTAACTAGCATTTGGAACAAAATGCAATAACCAGATTTGGGGCTCTAAAAAAAGACAAAGAGTTCAAGTATGCATTCAACTAGTTCTTAAAGTGGTGTGTGACAGAACAAGAATTTGAAGAAAAGTGGCAGGCAATGATGCAAAAATATGACTTGACAACACACTCTTGGTACAAAAGAGTGTACGAATTGAAGGAGAAATGGTGTCATGCCCTTAGTATAGATTTCTTTTTAGCAGGAATCTTGTCGTCACAAAGGAGTGAAAGCACTAATCATGCTACAGGATTCAAAGCAAGTAAAGCAACTACCTTGACAGAGTTTTATACCATATTTAAGAAGACGACCAATCTTTAGAGAAGCACAGAGACATATGATGAGTTTACCTGTAGCAAGTCAATAACACTCACTTCATTGCCACTGTCCGGAATGCTAAAGCATGTTGTACAGGTAAAAAGTTCACTCAAAAGTTCATAAATAACATATAATATATTACAGCTTAAATCTAGCAACATGATTTTAGTGAACAGGTATTCACTTTGTCACTCTTCAGAGACTTTGAAGAGGAGTTTGGATATTCTATGGCAACAACTGTTCAAGTGACAAGGACAACTGAAGAATACATACTTTATCAAGTAACCTTAGAAGACAAGCCATGGTATGCACATCAAGTGAACTGTATACATGAGAGCCAGAGTGTATGGTGTACTTGCAAAAATTTTGAAGCATCTGGATGGTTATGTTATCATTGCATTAAAATTCTACACCTACATTCGGTAACAAGAATATCAGACAAGTATGTTACAAAAAGATGGACTAAGTTTGCAAAAACAGAGACATGGAATAGGTTGAAGAGTCAAGATCCTACACATCCATATATACCATGGAGGCAAACAATGATGAGGAAATACTACAATCTAATCTTAAAAAGTCAAGAAAATAAAGAGACAAGAGCATTTATGGAAGAAAGCTTCAGAAATAGTCTAAAAATGGTGGAAGACTTACTTGCTACTGCTGCTCAGAGAGAAGAAGGTGCAGAAGCTGCTTCTGACATTCCTGATATGGCAGACAGCACTCAGAGCAATGATGTTTCTTCGGCATCCAGTACAGCACAAGTGTACCAACAATACTTGATCCTAAAAGAGCTGTAACAAAAGGAAGAAGCAAGAGAGAAAAGGAGGACTTGAAAAAGGCAAGAGAAAAAAGAAACCAGCATTGCCACCTCCTCATTTAGAATTTGGATCAAAGACACCTAACATACGACTCTTTTAAAAAAATTTATTACCTGCTTTAGAACTATTTTTTTATCAGTGTTATATTACTTCGTATTGTTATACTTTTTTTTTATTTATTTATTTTTAAATTTTACTCTATGACTAGTTTGATTAAAATTTGAATAATACTCATATTACTTATTTAGCACATGTTTAGTTTCCCTTTTTACCCACAAAAGTGACCCTTTTAAGTGCATAAAGTGACCTTTTTTAATGCATAAAGTTACCCACTTACTTTGAATGTAGGTTCTTCCAAATAAAAGGCATAGACATTCAGTTTTCCCTAGAATTAAACAGCTACTCTTTCTACCCACAAAAGTGACCCTTTTTAGTGCATAAAGTGACCCTTTTTAATGCATAAAGTTACCCTTTTAGGTGCTTCCAAATACAAGGCATAGACATTCAGTTTTCCCTAGAATTAAACAGTTACCCTTTTTACCCACAAAAGTTCATTTTCATGCAGAGACGTTACCCTTTTATAAACTAAAGTGATCCATAAAAAAACTGAATTGAACCTTTTACCTGTATGAAGTAACTCTTTTTACTTGCATCTAGTGACCTTTTTTAGTGCAGGTTTGTCCCTTTTAATGCATAAATGCACAATTAAAAAGAAAGATATGTACAAAATGACATTTCAAATTACTTAATGTATGCACATACATTCAGTTTTCAAAATAAAGCATCCAAAAAATACATTCAATTTCAAAAAAAAAAAAAAAAAAAGACCACCAAAAACTATACCATAGAATATTTAATTACATCATTGCACTTGATGTATACACATACATTAAGTTTTCAAAAAATACTTCTATACCTAATCACTATAAAGTCATTTCACTCTTTAGAAGGAGTGTACTTCTTTGTTTGCTTTTTTTTCCTTTTTATCTTTGGGTTTTTCTTCTTCTACCTTTGCCTTTGTTTGTTCTTCTGCTTACTTTTTTCTTTCCTCAACTTCTTTTTTCTTCTTCTCAGCAATTGCAGCCTTTCTTCTTACTTCAATTTCCTGGACATAATCAGCATCTTTTTTCCTCTCATTGAACTTGGCTAATTCTTACAAGACATCAGCCCTAGATTCATTCATATCACACAATACAAGTGTGGTACAGATCTGTCCACGCAGAAAATTTCTTCCAGCAACCTCACAACATAGAAAAAAAAACTTATCAATATGAAATTAATAAAACATCAGAAAGGGAAAACAAAAGACAGATAGATGAATAATTACTTTTTTGAGATAATTTAATTTGAATGATTCACCAACAAAATGGAGCATGTGATACATGACAAAGACCCCACAGTCCATGTTGTCAACCTTATCCTTTCTCCATTCCAACTCAACAATTTCAAAGCGATAAGAAGGTATCTGAGAACTCTTTTGATGATTTCTTTTGCCAAGAAAAGCACCCAATTGATCACACTGATAAAAAATATAAAAGTTTAGAATACATTGTGTTAACCCTTATGAGGTTTTGATGATGATGTTAAGAATTGAGCAAACTTTCATCTAATAAGGATTTTCTAGTGTTGTGATGTTTGCAGGTTCAGTAAGCGTTGGGAGCTGAAGTAGGAACTGAGACAAAGGAACTTTAGAAGATCCATGAGGACAAGTAAATACAGAAGAAGAGTTCCAGTAATGGAACTTCCCGAAGTTTCCTAACAGGAACTTCAAAACGGGTGTAACGACCTTGTTCCGGTGTAATGCTGGGGCAAGCCTCAACAACCAAGGATCCGTGCAAAGATCGAGATATCAACCAAAAAAGATGGACTTCATAACTTATAGTTGTATAAAAGATAAGTTTGTTTTGTAGGTTGGTGTAAACATGTTAATTGTTGTTATGCATGGAGCTTATTAGAAATCAGATAAAGCTTGGCAAACTAATCAACTCATAAAAGATAATTATAAGTTTTATGAAAAATAATTTATCTGATTTTATTCTTTAAAAATCTGTTTTAACTCGGTTTTATCTTTTTCATAAAATTCTATCTTTTAATTAAAACGAATTTAATAAAATTTGGTTTTCAAATAAAGCGAAATTAAATCTGTTTTGGTTTCGGTTTTAAAGAGATAAGATCAGGTTTCTGTTTAACTTATCTTATTTACGAAAACCTTACTTTGTGAGCTGAGGAACCTTTATAAATATAGAAGTAATTCAGCGAAGCAAAATGAGAGTTTTAAGCGTGAAAACCACTTAGTGCTTAAGAGTAAGTTTGCCAAAGATTTAAGCTTTATCATTTTGGTTTTGGGTTTCACGTGTAGCTTTCCATTTATGTGTTAGAGTTAGTCTTTGTGTTGTAATTGGTTTTGGGGTGAGATTGTGAATTCTCTTAAATTCACGTTTGAGTGTGAAGAGTTTGAATTCTCTAAAATTCGAGTGGTAGCGAGTCACCTCGAGTGTGTCTTGGGGTGCACAGTGGGAAAAAGGAACCTGAGTGTGTCTTAGGTCGAGAAAGGAACCTGAGTGTGTCTTGGGTCGAAAAAGGTGCCTGAGTGTGTCTTAGGTCTGATAGGATAGGTTCTTATCAATTAGCAAGTGTCCGTGGAGGAACTTGTGAAGCAAAGGTCTGTGTAATAGGTTGTACTAGGAGAGTTGCCTATTATAGTGGAATTTGTTTATAAGTCCTAATAGGGCCGAGGTTTTACTTCCAGCTAGGCACTGGATGGTTTCCTCGTAAAATTGTTTTGCACTTTAAGTTCCTTTTGCGTTTTGTTTTAATTTGCGCTTAAGTTCCGCGATTGGAACCTACTACTATTCACCCCCCCTCTCGTAGTAGTTCATCTAAACTAACACATTGAATACAAAAAAATAAAAGGGTTAAACTCTAAAGTAAAAAAGTAACCCTTTCAACTGCAAAAAGTGACCTTTTTAACTACAAAAGTTACCCTTTTAGCCAGAAACGAACCACTTGAGCAGACAAGTCTTTAAAGTAGTCAAGACTAGAATCACGCCAAATAATATTGTCAAGATAATAGATCAACTCTTTTGAATGATCAAGAACAAACAAAATGTAGTGATTCTCAATAAGAATAGGAATATAGATCTGAAACAGAAAAATTAAAAGTGATTTAGACAAAGCATTTCACAGACATAACTCTTCTAAGGGTATTATATTAGTTTAGCATGAAGCATACCAGTTCAGCATCCATTATATCACATTCAGGATTCTCGTAGCTGACCCACCCTTACATAGACTGTGCAAATCCTTAACAACACTAGAAATGTTACCTTGCCCAATGTTTTCACAAACATACAACAATGCAAACTATAAAAGTATAAGATCTTGTTCATTTACAAATACAAAGTCAATGTGTTTAAATATAAAAATATCAAGTTACTTACACTTTGCCTCGCACCAAAAAAGAATCTTCGAGGACCAGAAGACTCAAAACAAGCTCTCTCATTCAAATATAGAGCAAAGCAATCAATAATGCACCATCGAATCCTAAGTAGAGCAGCAACGGACACCATATCTTTTCTTGGAACTAGAAAATTCATTCCAAAAGTCACAAGATTCTCACTGCAACGATAAAAAAATAAGATCAACATTTAAAAAATAAAAGGACAAAAGAGGGGAAAAAAATAATACTCATAGAAAATGACACTTAACTTCCTATGCATTGATTCATCCTTCAGCAAACAATAATCAAGAACCTCCAAATGTAACTAAGGCAAACCGTTGAAAATCCGAGCATTACCCTTCAAAAAAAGAGTAACAAAAATTATTTTCTGACCTAATGGCCCACAGTTCAATGAGCATAAAGATTTATTGGATCTGATAATACGCTCGGGAACAACTTCATTAGATATAGGAATATTTTCATTAGCTCCTCCACCATCATCATTAACTTCACGAACAGGAACATTTTCATTAACTCCTCCACCATCATTATCATTAACTTCACAAATAGGAACATTTTCATTAACTCCACCACCAACATTAGCATTAACTTCAGGAACAACTCCACCAACATTAGCATTTTCATCCTTATTATGTTGTTTACCACCATACGCTTCACGAAACAACTCATGTGCATACTACATCTTAATATACTCCTCAATTATACCATCTATAAGCTTATGGTAATGAGCATCAGAGAGTAACTATTGAGTTTGAGAAACTGCAATAGGATCCTCAGAAGATAATGAAACAGTTCTTTCAGAAAGAACATTGGAAACCAAATCACTCAAGGTTTTAAAAGCATTTGCCTGAACACTTGATAGAACATCCATGTTTCTTTTAAGCAAAAGAAATGATTCATGAATAGCCTACAAACATAGAAACAAAGAAAGAATTAAACAAATGTGACAAAGAAAAATAATAAAACAGTAACTGAAACTGAATATTTAGGGTAACTTTAGTGCACAGAAAGGGTAACTTTAGTGCAAAAAAGGGTAACTTTTGAGCATATAAAAGGTTACTTTTGTAAACATAAAGGGAAACTTTTGTGCATATAAAAGGTAACTTTTATGCACATAAAGGATAACTTTTGTGCACATAAATAGTGACTTTTGTGCACGCAAAAGGGTAACTACTACACATATGAAAAAAACACTTACATTAGTTGAAATTTCTTTTATTTCATCATCAGTCATCACACCTTCTAGAAGCTCAAATTAAACAAAGCGGCCAATTGTACCACTTGAAGAAGCACCACCAATTCTTAAACCACCATGACCAGATCCCAAAGTAAGAGGTTGCTTAACAATAACAGATTGACTAATAGGAGACTATGACACAGGATACGTAGTAGTATCCAATGGTCCCAGTCCAAAACCACAAGCTTTAATCTCCAAATTAATCCGACTTTTAACCTTAGCATCCGTCCAATGCTGAATCAAAGGAATGCTACAACTCTCCTTTACTCCTTGAAAATTTAAACGATGAAAATACAGAATTTGCAAAAGCACCAAACATCCACTAACATTCTGAGTAGTTGGATCATTGTTATAGTTATCAACATATTTCTTTAACTTCTTCAAAACATAAGAACACCAATAAAAAGTTTTGATTTCATCAACTTCTTCAACAGCCTTTAGCAACTTCAATGAAGCAGTTCTATTAGTAGTAGGAGCTAAAAAGCTAGACATAGCATGAATCACTAAATACCTCTTAAATTCTTTCCCTCCATCAACCAAAGCTTTCATCCAAGCCTCCAATTTTGACAAAGGAATAGCTTGCTTATTAGAAATATCAAAATCTAATCTCCATGCCTGAATAATACAGTTGTCTACACTTGCATCTTCAATATTTTTCTTCAGTTCAGGAACAGGAGTATCACTCATAGGGAAATAAAACACGTCACATACATCATTCCTAGTAACTACGAATTATTTACCACTACCAATAGTAAACATGCAGCTACCACCATTAAAGTTTTTAATGAGTCAAGGAATCATTTTACGACAGAGAGTTTTCAACTTTAAATGTAATAAACCACCAAAACCATTCTTGAACAGCTTGTTTTTTATTAACACTAAAGCTCTGCACCAAGCTTTCCAAGGTATATGGTCTACACCTTGTAATCAAAGGTCTCTGATCCCTATATAATTTTTAAAAAAAATAAGAAAAAAGTAAATAAAACAATATAATAAACAAATGCAAATCAAGAGTAATTGAAAAAAAGTTCTCTTACAGTGAAGTATTAGGGTCAGAATCAGAATCCAATTCTAATTGAGGACTTATCTTTCTCTTCTTAAGTACTGTTTTTTCCTTAGTAGACTCTTCAGGCACTGCTTTGGCCTTTTTAGATATTATATATTTTACCCTTAGGAGCCTCTTCAGTCAAAGTTTTGGCCTTCTTAGGCACTATTTTACCCTTAGGAGCCTCTTCAGTCAAAGTTTTGGCCTTCTTAGGTACTACTTTGGCCTTCTTTGGTACTACATTGGCCTTCATAGGAGACTCTTTATAGCAATATCCACCAATAGAACCAGAACCACCTATATCTGATTAATACAGAAAAAATTAACACAACTAAGCAATTCATAAATTACCACAAATTAATAATTCATAAACTACCCTAGCCAAACTATAAACTACGAAAGTAACCTTTTGAATTTCTAAAAGTGACCCTTTTAACTGCAAAAGTAACCCTTTTAAATGCAAAAAGTGACCCTTGTAACTGCATAAAGTGACCCTTTTAACAGCACAAAGTGACCCTTTTAACAGCACAAAGTGACCCTTTTAACAGCATAAAGTGACCCTTGTCATGCATATAAGTGACACATATGCCTATTACTCAAACACAATGCACAAATGTGTATTCTCATACTCTAACTAAAACCTAAAACCTAAAATCAGTTCTAATTAGCATTCTCTGCCTAAAACCTAAGCAAAAAATAACAAAGAACAACTTCTGAAGAATAATAAGCAATTAATAAACAAGTAAATACGATTATCAATACAAATTATCATAATCTCCCTTAAAAAAACAAAAAATCAAAACCAAAAATTTGAAAAATAACATGCAAAATTTGTTTAACATATAACAAAATCACAACACATGTATAACCAATTTTTAACCAATTATATACAATGAACAATAAAATAAAGAAAAATTAAACACATTAACTTCAAAATTCAAATTCAATTATCATAATCTGCATGAAAAATCAAGTGCAAACTCTAAAAATAACATGCACTAGTAATTCGACATATATAAGCGAAAATTGAATTGAAAATTTTGAAAAAATGATGAAAAAATTAAGTAAACACACCTTCTTTAACATCTGAAGATTTCTATGTACTCTTCTTCTTCACCATTGTAGAATCAAACACTACAAAAATCGAAAACAAAAACAAAATAAAAAAACCTAAATTTCGAAGAATAAAAGCAACTAAAACTAACAAAAATCTCAAAAAAATAAGTAAACAAACCTGAAATTAGCAAATAACAATTTCTCCACTAAAAGAAAACTGAGAAGAAACTCGAAAATCGGCGGTTGAGGAGAGAGAAAATCGTCGATTGAGGAAAGTGAAAATCGCAGTTAAGGAACGAGGAAAAGAGAGAAAAAAAATTCAGAAGGAAGAAGAGAGAAAAAATAATTTAAATTGCCAAAATTTAGGAGGTTAGTTGGTAGTTGGCACGTATGTGAGAAATAAGGAAACAATTTGTTTCCTTCTAGAAGCTTGATTTACATTAAATTAGTGTAAATCTGCCTTTATTAAAACATTTGTGTTTATTAAAAGGTTGATTTTAAAAGAATGTTGAATTGAATATAAAAAAGTTTTGAATTATTCTATTATAAAGTTTGATTTTATTTAAAGAGAAATTTCATGAGAATCATTGAATTATTTATCAAAGCTTTGCAAGCATGATTATATTAATCCTACTATGCGGATTTGGTTAATAAGACTATGAACTTTGTATATATGACCTAGTCTTTCCTCAAGGATTTCTACATAAGGGCACTAACTTGGGGGGTTTTCACACGGGTGAGGAATTGGTTTTAAAAAGAGGAATTGATTTCATTAATTATTATTATTGAATTATTGAGTTATTGGAATTATTTTGAGAATACTGGAATTGGTTTTGAATCACGAGTTTTTGTATTATTGGACTAATTATTGGAATTGGTTTTAGAAACCTGTTTGCAAATAAATTGAGTTTACATTATCTTGCACTTATCGTACGTAGCATATTTTGCTAATTCATATTTCCTATTTGTTTTAATTCTCCCTGTTTACCGTAATGGTAAGCAGTGTTGACTATTTTCAGGTGGAGTCATGAATGAGTATATGGGACTCTCGGGATTTGCTTCACCTAGGTTAGGAATGTAGGTTTTGTATTTATTTTGAGTACTCATAACAATGTTACTATTTTTATATATAAGCATTAATAAAATAAAGTTGAGTTTTCCGCTACAAGTTTTGTTATTAAGTTAAGTATTTTGAGTAGCCTTGTGTAATCACGCGGCGGTAACACTCATAAGTCTATCTCTACGGTATAATTATACATATAATACTAGTGTTTCCGAAGAGAGAGATTTGGGGGTGTTACATTCAGTGTTAAACAAAAACAAGCTGTTGAAGAAGTTTGTTTTGGTGGTTTGTTACATTTAAAATTGAAAACTCTTTGTCTTAAAATGCTACCTTGGCTTGTTGAAAACTTTAATGGTGGTAGATGCATGTTTACCATTGCTAGTGGTAAAGAATTTGTAGTTACTAGGAATGATGTATGTGATGTGTTTTTCTTGTCTATGAGTGATATTCCTGTTCCTGAACTAAAGAAAAATGTTGAAGATGAAAGTGTAGACAATTGTATTATCAGGAATGGAGATCCGATTTTGATCTTTCTGATAAGCAAGCTATTGTTTTGTAAAAATTGGAGTCTCGGATGAAGGATTTGGTTGATGGAGGGGTAGAATTTAAGAGGTATTTTGTGGTTCATGCTATGTCTAGCTTTTTAGCTCCTAATACTAATAGGACTGTTTCTTTGAAGTTGTTAAAGGCTGTTGAAGAAGTTGATGAAATAAAAACTTTTGATTGGTGTTCTTATGTTTTGAGGAAGTTAAAGAAGTTAGTTGATAAGTATAACAATGATCTAACTGTTCAAAATGTTAGTGGATATTTGCTGGTTTGCAAATTCTATATTTTCACCATTTAAATTTTCTAGGAGAAAAGGAAAGTTGTAGCCTTCCTTTGATTCAACATTGGACAGATGCTAAGATTAAGAGTCGGATTAATTTAGAGATTAAAGCTGGTGGTTTTGGGCAGGGACCATTAGATACTTCTACATATCCTTTGTCACAACCTGCTATTAGTAAAACTGTTGTTAAGCAACCTCTTACTTTGGGATCTGATCAGGGTGGTTTACAAGTTGGTGGTGCTTTTTTTTAGTGGTACAATTGGCCGCTTTGTCAATTTGAGCTTCCAGAAGGTGTGATTGCTGATGATGAAATAAAAGAAATTTCAACTAATGTAAGTGTTTTTTATATGTTTAGCGGTTACCCCTTTATGTTCAAAAAAGTTACCCTTTATGTGCATTAAAGTCACTCTTTATGTGCACAAAAGTTACCCTTTATGTGCACTAAAGTTATCCTTTATTTGCACTAAAGTTACCCTAAATATTTAGTTTCAGTAACTTTTTCATTATTTTTCTTTGTCACATTTTTTTAGTTTCTTCTTTGTTTCTATGTTTGTAGGTTGTTCATGAATAATTTCTTTTGCTTAAAAGAAATATGGATGTTTTTATCAAGTGTTCAGTCAAATGGTTTTAAAACCTTGAGTGATTTGGTTTCCAATGTTCTTTCTGAAATAACTGTTTCATTATCTTCTGAGGATCCTGTTGCAGTTTCTCAAACTCAACATTTACTCTCTGATCCTCATTACCATAAGCTTTTAGATGGTATAATTGCGGAGTGTATTAAGATGAATTCTGCATTTGACTTGATTCGTGAAGTGTATGGTCCTGAAAAACGTAATAATGATGAAGTCCCTGGAAATAATGATGACGTTTTAGAGCAAATGGCGATCTTCCTAGAGCTAATGAAAATGTTCCTAGACTTAATGAAAATGTTCCTGGACCTAATGAAAATGTTCCTGGACGTACTATCAGACCCAATAAATCTCTATGCTCACTGAACTGTGGACCAGTAGGTCAGAATGTGCCTTTTGTGACTCTTTTTTTGAGGGGTAATGCTTGGATTTTCAACAGTTGGCCTCAATTACATTTGGAAGTTTTTGATTATTGTTTGCTGAAGGATGAATCAATGCATCGTAAGTTAAGTATCATTTTCTATCATAAATATTTTTTTTATATTTTTTTCCCTAATTTTTTAGGCTTATCTTATTTTTTATCGTTGCAGTGAGAATCTTGTGACTTTTGGGATGAATTTTCTAGTTCCAAGTGAAGATATGGTGTCCCTTGCCGCACCACTTAAGATTCAATGGTGTATTGTTGATTGCTTTTCTCTATATTTGAATGAGTTTGCATGTTTTGAGTCTTCTCTCTTCCGGTCCTCGAAGATTCTTATTTTGGTGTGAGGCAAAGTGTAAGTAACTTGATAATTTTATATTTAAACATATTGACTTTATATTTATAGATAAACAAGACCTTATACTTTAATAGTTTACATTGTTGTTTGTTTGTGATAACATTAGGCAAGGTGACATTTCTCATGCTGTAAACGATTTGCACGGTATGTCGGGAGGGTGGGTCTGCTACGAAAATCCTGAATGTGATATAATGGATGCTGAACTGGTATATTTCATGCTAAACTAATACCATACCCTTAAAAGAGTTCTGTCTGTGTATGTCTATGAAATGCTCTGCCTAAATCACTTTTAATTTTACTGTTTCAGATCTATATTCCTATTCTTTTAGAGGATCACTACGTTTTGTTTGTTGTTGATCATGCAAAAGAGTTGATACATTTTCTTGACAATATTGTTTAGCCTGATTTTAGTCTTGACTACTTTAGAGAGTTGTCTTCTCATATGATATGTTTATGTTGATTTATTGTTTCAATTTAAACTTTTTTTTTTTTGTTTTTTTGTGTATTCAATTGATTCTAAAATTTTATATTTTTTTATCAGTGTGGTCAATTGTGTGCTTTTCTTGGCAAAAGAAACATCCAAAGAGTGTTGAGCTACTTTCCTACAAGTTTGAAATTGTTTAGTTGGAATTGAGAAAGGATAAGATTGACAACTTGGACTATGGAGTGTTTCTCATGTATCACATGCTCCATTTTGTGGGTGAATCGTTCAAATTAAATGAACTTAAAACAGTAATTATTCATCTATTTGTCTTTTGTTTTTCTCTTTCTGATGTTTTAAGTAATTTCATATTGATAAGTTTTTTTTTCTCTATTGTGAGGTTGCTGGAAGAAAATTTCTGCGTGGACAGATTTGTACTACACTTGTATTGTGTGATATGAATAAATATAGGGCTGACGTCTTGGTAGAATCAGCCAAGTTCAATGAGAGGAAGAAAAATGCTGATTATGTCAAGGAAATTGAAGAAAGAAGAAAGGCTGCAATTGCTGAGAAGGAAAAGAAAGAAGTTGGGAAAGAAGAAATGTAGCAGAAGAAAAGGCACAAGGAGAGGCAACAGAAGAAAAGCCCAAAGAAAAAAAGGGCAAAAAAGCAAATTAAGAAGTACTTTTCTTCTAAAGAGTGAACTGACTTGTTAGTGATTAGGTGTGGAAGTATTTTTTGAAAACTTAATGTATGTTCACACATCAAGTTTAATGAAGTAATTAAATTTTCTTTGGTATAGTTTTTGGTGGTTTTTTTTTTTAAAAAACTGAATGTATTCTTTGGTTGTTTTATTTTGAAAACTGAATGTATGTGCATACATTAAGTAATTTGAAATGTTATTTTGTATATATCTTTCTTTTTAATTGTGCATTTATGCATGAAAAGGGTCACTCCTACACTAAAAAGGGTCACTTCATGCAGGTAAAAGAGTTACTTCATACAGGTCAAAGCTAAGGTTCAATTCAGTTTTTTTATATATGGGGTCACTTTTATGCATAAAATGGGTAACTTTTGAGCACAAAAAGGGTGACGTTTATGCATGAAAAGGTAACTTTTGTGAGTAGAAAGGGTAACGTTTATGCATGAAAAGTTTAACTTTTGTGGGTAGAAAGGCTCAAGTTTATGCATGAAAAGGGTAACTTATGTTCACAAAAGGGTATGCGCTTACTCTGTTTATGTTTCCAATAAACATGTGCTAATAAGAGTATCATTCAAATTTTAACCAAACTAGTCATAGAGTAAAAAAAAAAGAAAAAAATAGTATAACAATACAAAGTAAAATAATAATGATAAAAAAATGTTCTATAGCTGGAAATAAAAAATTCTTAAAAAGAGTCGCATGTTAGGTGTCTTTGATCCAAATTTTGAATGTGGAGGTGGCATGCAGTGCTAGTTTCTTTTTTCTCTTGCCTTTTTCAAACCCTCTTTTGCTCTCTTGCTTCTTCCTTTTGTTACATCTCTTTTAGGATCAAGTATTGTTGGTACACTTGTGCTTGTATTAGATGGAGAAGAAACATAATTATTACTTTGAGTGTTTTCTGCTACATTGGGAATGTTAGAAGCAGCTTCTGCACCTTCTTCTATATGAGCAGCCGTAGCAAGTAAGTCTTCCACCATTTTTAGACTATTTCTACAGCTTTCTTCCATAAATGCTCTTGTCTCTTCATTTTTCTTAACTTTTTAAGATTAGATTGTAGTATTTCCCCATCATTGTTTTCCTCCATGGTATATATGGCTGTGTAGGATGTTAATTCTTCAATTTATTCCATGCCTCTATTTTTGCAAACTTAGTTCATCTTTTTGTAACATACTTGTCTGGTACTCTTGTTACTGAATGTAGATGTAGAATTCTGATGCAATGATAACATAACCATCCAGATGCTTCAAAATTTTTGCAAGTACACTATACAGTTTGGCTCTCATGTATATAGTTTACTTGATGTGCAGACCATGGCTTGTCTTCTCGGATTACTTGATAAAGTAGACATTCTTCAGTTCTCCCTATCATTTGAACAGTTGTTGCCATAGAATATCCAAACTTCTCTTCAAAATCTCTGAAGAGTGACAAAGTGAAAACCTGTTCACCAAAATCATGTAGCTACATTTAAGCTGCTATGTATTTTGTGTTATTTATGTACTTTTGAGTTAACTTTTTACCTGTGCAGCATGCTTTAGCATTCCGGACAGTGGCAATGAAGTGAACGCTATTAACTTGCTACAAGTAAACTCATCTTATGTCTTTGTGCTTCTCTAAAGATTAGTCGTCTTCTTAAATATGGTATAAAACTCTGTCAAGGTAGTTGCTTTACTTGCTTTGAATCCTATAGCATGATTAGTGCTTTCACTCCTTTGTGACGACACGATTCCTGCTGAAAGAAATCTATACTAAGGGTAAGACACCATTTCTCTTTCAATTCGTACACTCTTTTGTACCAAGAGTGTGCTGTCAAGTCATATTTCTGCATCATTGGCTGCCACTTTTCTTTAAATTCTTGTTCTGTCACATACCACTTTAAGCACTGGTTGAATGAATACTTGAACTCTTTGTCTTTTTATAGAACCCCAAATCTGGTTAATGCATTTTAAAATGTTTGGATCCTCTGATTGTTCCTAATTTGAGCATCTCCATTCTAAAGTTTGAGCATCTCCAGTCTCAATTTTTCTCCATTCTTAACCTTCAGCAGAAATTTAGGTGATCTACAACACTATACCATACATTATGTTCTCCTCCAGCTTTTATAGCCATGTAATTGTAAGTGTCCATTATAATCAGACCTGAAGATTTCATTGTTTTGATCTCTTCAGCTTTTTGTTTTGTCATTTTTCTTCCAGAACGATGCAAATAATGCAATTGTGACCTTATTAGCTCGTGCTTATGTTGTAATACATGTGACACCACCTCAAACTGTCCTTCTTTATTTACGTTTGCTCTTATGCTTGCCTTGCAATCAGATCGTGTAATGGCTACTTATCTTGGCTTTCTTGTTTTCACATTTACATTCTCTTCATCAACCATTTCAACAGAATTTGTTTTCTTATCACCTGAATTTCTCTTTCCTTTATCAAAACACACATAATATTTCTCACTTACTATCTTTGTATGAGTGAAGTATCTTGTTGTATGCTTTCTTATTAAAAACCTCAGTATAGTAGAATTTTTTCATACAATTCCAAAAAGGGACGGTAATGTTGTTGCCCATAATTTAGCCCGTGTAACGCCCTTTGGTGTTGAACAAGTGTAGGAGAACCACTACCCTTGTGAGGTTTCCTCCTATGTTTTGATGGATAAATTATCAATATAAGGCACCTTAAGCGGTTTTCAAAACAAAAAAAAAATGTTGAACTGACATAATTTTGATAATGGAATTTATTTGCAATAAATTAAAATTTCATGGGAATTTACACTTCCCTAATGAACTAAACAACCCCATAGTAATCATGCAGCCCATCCACAATTTAGTACTGAAAAACAACTCTGGTGACATTTAAATATTTAATATACTACGTAATTGAACTCAACTTGCAAGACCCTTATATTCTACCTTGTTTTTCCTAACACTATGTTTGGATAACAATAGTGAAGGGAAAGGGAAAGGAGGGAAAAAGAGGGAAGGGGAAAGGAGGGGTGGGGGGGGGGGGAAGGAGAAGGTGAGCTTCAATTTTCCTTTCAAATCTCTCCAATAATGGAGGGATTTGGTTTATTAAAAGTGGAAGGAAAATAGATCCTTCCAATTCCCTCCCCTTCCATCCTTGCATTAGATATCCAAACAAAAGATGATGCATCCCTCCTTTTCTCTTCTCTTCTTTTCTCTCCATTTCTCTCTATCCAAACATAGCGTAGATCTTTTTAATGACATTCTAAAGACACTCGGGTTTTCTAAGAAAATAACTACAGCCAATGAGACAAATAGATAGATGATAGTTGTGATATTAAATACAATGTATAAACAATAGGGCTTGTGTGCGGGTGACCACACCATGTGGCCGATCCTAAAAGAACAAAAATAACTTCTAAAACACTGATCAGGTAACCCCATAATACTAATGAAGTAACTTCTAAACATTGACTGAGTAACTTCTATAACCTCAACGAAGTAACCCCTATAATGGTTGGCCACACGGTGTGGCCAACCACATATAAGAATTTGTGATGTACAAAATAAAGGAAAAAAGTAACGCGAATAATACGACCTTACACAGATATTTCAAAACCAAAACAACAATTTCATTTTATATTTTAGAATAAAACGACATTTGACATGAATCTGCTCAAAATAAAACGTGATTTATTGAATATCTGTTTAACAAGATAATTATGACGTGTGTTGCATAGTGATTTGTATTTTTTTTTATTTATGTATAAAAGGAAATTTTGTGTTTTACCACCCACAAATAACCCACCTTTTGACAATATCAACTGTAAGAATATTTATTTTAAAATACCACCCAAAAATGACCAAAAAAAAAAATCACCACTATTTAACAATTTCTGTTAAAAAATTAATTAAATCTATATAGCATATTTATCATATAGTTTTATTTATTTATTTATTATTATTATTGACAATGTGTAATTCATAAATAAAGAGCAAATTACAACCTGAGCTCAAAAAACTAAAAACAATCAAACACACAAACTAAACCCACTAACAGCAGACTAGCAACCCTGTATAACTTTGCTCATTACCAAGATATGGAGACGTGACGAAGTCCACTAATTGCATAACACCATTAATTTCGGAGTCGGGAAAACCAAGTGAACTCGAGATGGACCGAGAGATGAGAACTGAAGCTTGCAAAAACCAAGAGCAAAATCAAAATTAAAGTTGTTGAGACCAACACCTACCGACCAAAAGACTACACCCTGTTGTAGGAAACCTGACTGATGACACCATTCCACACCCAAGGATGTTAAAGCGCAACTACTAATTCCAAGGAATCTGGGAATACAACTAAAAGAGTCATATGTTTTGATGACTCTACCTTGAGAAACCTTGCACGGCAATGCAAGTTCTCTGCCTACAACTCTACCTACAGTGAGTGCAGGACACACTACTAGAAAACAGGCCATTTTCGACGAAAAAATTATGTCGAAAACACCCTGAATTGCGTCAAAAAACAGTTTCCGACGAAAATTCCGTCGGAAAAGAGTTTTCGACAGAAATTCCGTCGAAATTGGTTGTCGGAAAATCCTTTGTAGGAAAAATGACCTTTACGACGGAATTTCCATTGGAAACACTTTTCCGACGGAATTTTCCGTCAGAAGAGATTTTCCGGCACCGGAAAAGTCCGTCGGAAAATGCTTTCATGAAATTAAAAAAAAACACGCGCGCACCACCACCGGCACGGCGTATCACCACCTCCGATCCCTAACTAACGCTAACCCCAACATCAAACAACCACAAACTCACCACCACCGCCACACCATCAACCCCCACCACAGAACCACTAGGCCACCCAAATAGACCCCATTGTATACCGACCCCAACCACAAACTTACCCTCCGCCACAAACTCACCCCTATCCCACCACCACACACCACCATCGACACCACCACACAAAAAATTAACCCTAAAAAACAATAACTTAGCCCGAAAAAACGAAATTCAACCCCAAATAAACGAAATTCAACCAAAAAAAAACCTAACTTAGGCCAAAAAAAGGAAAATCAACCTCAAAAAAACAATAATCCCAAAACATAAATCGAAAATTAACCCTAAAAAGGCTAAAATAAGCCCAAAAATATAAAAACCAACCCAACAAAATAAAAATGTACCACACAAAAAAATCAAAACCAATAGATCAACACATTTAATTAGAATTTCGTAAAAAAAACAATAACTAACCAACAAAAATCACAGATAATATATAAATATACAATTATCTAACAAAATTCATAAATTAACATTACAATTACAAAAAAAAATTTAACTAGATCTACAATCTAACCTTAATTAAACTAGATCTACAAAACAAAAACCTTGAGTGGGTGGCTAGTGACGATGGGTGGCTCGCGACGGTGTTATTGTTGTGCCATTGTTGGTGGTGTTGTGCCGTTGTTGTTGCGATTGATGTTGGTGGTGGTTTCCGTTGTTGTTTGTTGACGGTGCTTGATGTTGGTGGATGACGGAGAGAGACAAGAGGAAGAGAAGAAGACCAAGGAATGGGGTAGAGGGAGAAGAGGAAAGAGAAGAGAGAACACCAGAAAAGGAGTACAAAAGAAGGTGAAGAGGCGCAGGGGGAGAAAAGGAAAGAGAAGAGGAGAGGAGAGAGAAAGAGAAGGAGAAGAAGGAAAAGAGGAAAGAAACGGCGGAAATGAAACCGGGGGGGGGTTAACTGTTTTGATTTTATTAAGGTTTGTTTATTTTAAGGTTTTTTTTTAATATAGAATAATTTTTGAAGGGAATAATCCGTCGGAAAGTACATATTTTCCGACGGAATAATTTTCCGTTGAAATTTCCGACGGAATTTTTGAATTCGTCGGAAATATTCGACGGAATAATCGGTCGGAAATTTTTGTATTTCTGACGGAATTACATGTCCGTCGGAACTTTTCCATCGAAAATGGACCTATTCTTGTAGTGGACATTAGAGGACTTTTCTTACCCCAAACTTTAAAGATGGGCAGCCTTCTTCAAGATTTTGATTAACAGCGATGGCTGACTTTGCCATCACAAACACTAATAATGGGATGATAGCATCTGACCAAAAGCTCTTATCATCTTAAAACCACGAAACAACAGGAAGAACCAAAAAACCAGTCCACTCAACAACTCTTTCCTCCGACAAACTCCAAATACAGGAACCGTACCCCTGCACAAATAAACCCACCCTCTAGAAGACTACCATCAAACGAAACCACTCTAAAACACTCGGTGACCCACTCACCTGTAACTTCTAGGGAACCATACTCACACCCCAAAACGACAATCAACAGAACCACCAACACCATAAGCAAGGTTGAACTTAACCTTGCAACCTCTAACAACCAGATTAAAACTACCCAACAAGACCCAAAGACAACACTCCATTACCCTCCATAAAAGGTATGACCAAAAGAATCCCCAACACAAGACAAAACATCATTAACAATAAAAACAAGAGACTCCCTTATTAAAGGCAGAAAGCCCAAACAACAAGAGCAAACTATCTAAACAAAACAAGAACAAACCAGACCAAACAAAGAACACCTAAAAAAACACAAATAAAAACTTAAAAAGCTACTTGTTACTAGAAGAAGATTACAAGAAAATACCACACCGTCAAACTCTAAACCACCACTGAGAACAGCCGCCAAAGGCCAACGTAAGAAGAACCACCTCACCCAAATCGAACCTTGGATTAAGGGAGGGAAACACTAGCCTTAAGTTTACCCTTTCCGCCGGGAGCACAACTAACGAAATTCCTTTCAACGAGGGCGATAAGGATAGCCTTGGTTTCTTGTTTCGTTGGTTAACTGGAACTTAACAAAATTGACGACCGTAAAACATCCGACGAAATTGACGGAAAATCGGTCTCCTTGTCTTCTTTATTGAAAACTGAAAAAAAAAAGCAAAATAAATAATCTAGCAGGAAGGAGCAGAGCTCGGCGACGATGGCAAAGAGAAGGATGCCGATCGCTGGCGAGCAAGGGCTCAGAAACAGGGGCGGCGGTGGAGGATAAGGATGAGGGTTAGAGAGAGAAAGGGTCATTTATCATATAGTTAAAGTTATAAGACATGTTGACCATCAAAGTTAAAATGTAATAATGATATAATGATAAGAAAAGAGTAATAATCAACTCAACTGAAAATATGTCCAAAACTGACCTCAAGTATTTATGAGTAAAAAGAATAGCGTGTTTGTGTGCGGATAATCATATCATATGACTTCTTGTTAAAAAGCAAAGTAACCCCAATAACACTGATTGAGTAATTCTTATAATACTGACCGAGTAACCGACCTCTATAACACTAACGAAATAAATCTTATAATACTAACCGAATAACCTCTATAACATTAACGAACTCACATGATAGCTGGCAACACGGTGTGACCAGCCATATATAAGAATTTGGGTAAAAAAATTCTTTCAAAAATATTAATATATTAGATTAGGCTTGTGCGATGCACGATTTTAACAATAATTTTTTGGGTTATTTGTGTGTAATATGTACGTAGTGTAAATAATTTAAGCAAAATCTAATAAATTGATAAATTAATAAAGAGTGGATGTAAACCCCAATTAATATAATCTGTATAAAATGTATGGAGTAGGAGAAAAGATAATGTTTATAAGAAAATGAAATAGTTCGGCCATGCATTCTTTAAATTCCCCAATCAAAATTGTGTAACTAGTCAATTTATATACGAAGTATATAATCTATTAGGAGAATGTAAATTACCATTTTGAAAATTTTATTTATATTAAAAAAATAATGATATTATTATTTTTGGTGGAAATTTTTTTATGAGAGGTTGACATGTAGATAGTAATGATATCAGCGGTAATTATTTTACTTATATTTATAGATTTATAGATTGACAAAATACCCTAATTATTCCAAATACATAGTACATAGCTCCAAGCCTCCAAGACTATAAAAGTCGATGATATTGTATTATTAGACAGCGGAGATTAAGAAATATATCCTTAATAAAACAGAAAAAGGAAGATCATACAAGTAAGTTTACCAAATAGTTCAACACGTTCCAAGTCTACAAATATATATAAAATAAAATGTACTACTACCTCTACTACTAATTATTAATGTAAAACTTTATCTCATAAACAAACATTAACCAAAAGTTGCACATAGTAATTTAAAAAGGTAGTATATAAAGGTTTTTAGTTGAGACCCAAAGCCTTTTTGAAGTCCAAAGCGAAGTTATAAACTTTATCAGGATCCGGCAATGAACTAGATACACTATGTCTCTCTTTACATCTTTTAGCCCAAGCAATAATTTTGGGACAATTAGCCTCAATGCTAAAATTTCCAAACGTTTCCAAAGTGTAAAACCAGCTTGTGAATGGAATCAATGCGACATCAACATATCCAAACGTATCACCACCAAAGAACTTATTATCTTTAATCTCTCCTACTAATATCTTCAGGTTTTCAATAAATTCCTTTACTATTTTTTCCTGTTCTTCTCCTTTTACTCTCCATAGTTGTTTTGCTACGGCATATATCTGCAATAAATTACAACCCATTTAAGTTTTCAATACGTAATAATTAGCTTAAATAATGCAATTTAAATTAGCTACTTATTTAGCATGTGAATTACAAATATTTAATAAGAAATGAATATATTAACCAAATTTTACGGTACATGAAATTATAAATTTTAATAGGAAATGATTACAAGAGAATAGGGATGTCAGTGGGACGGGTCTAATAGGAAACCCGACCCATCCCCGCCCCGATGGGTCTAGCTTTGGCGGGTCGCGAGGCGAGGATGGGTCTAAAATCCATATCTGCCATGGGTGATGGGGCGGGGGTGGATTTTAAGCTATACCCGCCCCATACCCACCCCGCTCCGCCTGACCCGCGACTTATACCCGACCTATATGTACATGAAACATTATACATAAAAAAAAGGTACTGACTAATGAAGTTTCTAGTAAAAAAAGATACCCACGTCTCATTTACTCATCCTGATATAAAAATAACCTAGCCAAAACTCATCCTCTCACCTCACATCTCTCCTCTCACCTCAACCACTATTCTCAGTTTCTCATGAGAGAATGTGAGAATATTTGTTGTGCTTTCTCATTCATTCAACATTAGTATATATGCAAGATAATACTAGGGTTAGGGCTAAGGATTTATTAGTAAAATACAACTAATAATATACACTAGATTATTTACATAATCTAACACACCCCCGCAGTCGAAACGGAGGACTGCGAACACTGAGACTGTCCCGAAAATCATCAAATAAAACTTTAGGTAGACCCTTGGTGAAGATGTCTGCGATCTGATATCGGGATGGCACATGTAGGACACGAACTTCAACCTTCTGAACCTTTTCACGAATAAAGTGTATGTCCATCTCAATATGTTTAGTGCGCTGATGTTGAACTGGATTACCAAAGAGATAAATAGCACTATCATTGTCGCAATAAACCAATGTTGCTTTAGAAATAGGACAAAAAAGCTCAAGCAACAGATTTCGAACCCAACATGATTCGGAAACCACATTTGCAACCCCTTTGTACTCTGCCTTGGCACTTGACTTAGACAAAGTTGGTTGTTGTTTGGAGGACTAGGATATCAAATTATCGCCAAGAAAAACATAGTACCCTGAAGTAGAGCATCGAGTGTCTGGACACCCACCCTAATCTGCATCCGTGTATGAAAGTAGAGAAGAAACGGACGACTTATAAAGGTGCAAACCAAAATGTAACGTACCCTGAAGATAGCAAATAATGCGTTTCAACGAATTCATGTGGTCCACACGAGGTGCGTGCATAAACAAACAAACCTGTTGCACCGCATACCATATATCTGGTCGAGTAAACGTCAAATATTGCAATGCACCACATAAACGACGGTAAGTAGTGGGGTCGTCATATGGAGCACCCGAAGTGGAACTTAACTTCCCTTTGGAATCTATCGGGGTAGTAGTAGATTTGCAATTAGACATGCCTGCTTTTTCAATAATCTCTTGAGCATATTTCTTTTGGGACAAAAATAAACCATTGTTGTTCCGTGATACAGCAATACCCAAGAAATAGCTCAAACTACCCAAGTCTTTCACAGCAAATTCAGAGCTAAGCTGAGAGATGACATGACGGCATAGAGACTCTGAAAAAGCAGTAAGAACAATATCATAAACATATAGAAGGATGTAAGCAGTAGAAGTACCATGGCGAAGGATGAACAAGGAATTATCGGATTTTCTAATTATCGGATTTGCTATGAGCAAAACCAATAGTAGCCACAAAATCTGCAAAACGTTGATACCAAGCCCGGGGTGCCTGTTTCAAACCATACAACGACTTTCGGAGAAGACACACATGATCAGGACGAGCCGGATCTTTGAACCCCAAAGGTTGATACATGTACACAGTTTCATTCAAGTTACAATGTAAGAAAGCTTTCTTTACATCTGATGGCTCCTTTGAAAGACAAAGCAATGCTAAGAACCACCCGAATAGTCGCCGGTTTAACAACCGGACTGGAAGTTTCATCACAATCAATGCCCTCCCTCTGTGTTTTACCATCACCAACCAAACGAGCTTTATGTCTTTCAAAGGAGCCATCAGATTTCGTTTTGTGCCGAAAAATCCACAATGAACGAATAATGTTCACATTGGGTGGTCGGAGAACTAATTCCCAAGTACCATTATCAATAAGAGCATCATATTATTCCTACATAGCAAATTTCCAATTATGGTCACGAAGAGCATGGACCGGGTTTTTGGGAATAGGTGATATGGAGGTAGTGGTATGAAGGGATTGTTCTCAGTACTTTGGATTAGGCTTGAATATTCCATGTTTACTTCTAGTAGCCATGGAATGATATTTCGGCAAAGGAGGAGGTGCAAGAGGAGATTGGGGCTGCTTGTCCTCACCATGCGATGCATCATCCACACCATTGCCCGCTTGTAACCCGGCGGGGGTAACAGGAGGTGGCATAAAATCACGCTGCTGAGCAATGGGAGAAGTGTCACGCATAGGGGGAGAGCAGCTAGGCATAGGAGAGGAGGGAGTAAAAGAAGAGAGTGCGGGATGACTCGGCTGCCCTGCAGTAGAGGGGGAGGGCTGCCTTGCCGTGGCTATGGGTGCAGAGCTAAACCCGCGGCCAGGCAGTAGCTGAGCAGCTGTAGTTGCGGGCGCAGGGCCTGAGCTGCGGGTTGCCTGTGGTGACTACACAGCACTGCCAGGCAGTGTACGCCACGGGCTGCCTGCGGCTGAGGAGGTTTCCCCGCGGGTGGGTGGCGAAGGGGGCTATGAGGAGGGGGATGTCATGTCTTAAGTGTGGGGAGTGTCAAAGCTCAACTCAAGAAATTGAATGATCATAGGATTGTCTAAGAGACTCGATTGGTCACCTAAAAAATCATATGTATGAGGAAGAGGAGTATGCACTTTGGAAAACGGAAAAACCGACTCATCAAACCACACATGTCTAGTTTCCGGATTCCCTAAACAGGAATGTCACACACTAGGAGAAACAACTGCAAAAGCTGACGGAATAGAAGTTGAAAAGACTTGACAATCAGTGAAGAAAGGATAAAGATTGCCACTGCTATTACACCTCACTATTTTGCTCCCCGTCTACAAATCCTTCACAGAAAACCCAAACGGATCAAACTCAATAGACACATTATTATCATAATGAATTTTCGAACAGAAATTAGATTTTTGACAATCTTTGGGACATGAAGGACATTTTTTAGTTGGAGTGTGTTTTGGTTTAAAGATGTGTGACCATAACCTGTAATTGGAATTTTGCTACCATCACCAACAATAATCGTATTATTCTTATTTTTGCTCAAATGAAAATACGATGATAAGTTACCTTGAGAATGTGTCATATAAGATGTAGCACCGGTATCCATGTAGTAATTTGTGTCGGCCAAGGACATAGTGTACATTGCTTGCTCAATGTTCATAGGCACGGAACCTGAAGTAGTAGATGAAGGCCCCGAAACATGATATGCTTGGGTTTTTGAGGTCCAAGAAGGCCTGCCTGAGCTTGATTCGGCCCGGCTGCCCATGGGTGTGGGCCTAGGCTTTGGGCCGGATAAGGGAAAGGTGGGGTGGCCCACGCTGCCTGGTTCCAGTAAGCCTAGGGGGGATAAATCCACCCCTGTTGTTGCAGTGCACTCGGCTGTTGCTGCTGCTGTGCACCCCATTGCTGCTGTGGTGGCTGTTGCTGCCCCTGCTGGTTGCCCTGACCAGCGCCACCGCCACCTTTCTTACCACCCTTCCCCTTGGGTTTCCGGCCACCACGAGCAGGTTAAGATGCCCCGCAAGTAGAAAATTGTGAAGAATCACCCTTGGAATGATGCGATGCCGAAGACGATCGTGTAAAATATGCTTCTTCAACATAATCTGTGAGGACATCGACAGAATTACCTTGTCCTCTAGTTCGAGCATCGAACGCAGAGTATCAAAGGAGGTCAAGGGATTGAGATGTCTAACGGATGTGTGAAAGGGTTTGTATTCCTCCGATAAACCCTTCAATAGTTGCAAAGCCATTCGATTATCGGAGACTTTGTCTCCAACATTCCTCAAATTATCGGCTAAGGTTTTGAGGAGTGTGCATAAGGTTTAATAGTACACCATCAAATTGTTCAAGCTTGGTGTTAGTAAATTGCGCATCAAGATGTAAAGCTCGGGTAGACTTAATGTTGAGGAAAAATTCCTGTAGACACTTCCAAGCATCAATCGCCTTGTCATCTGGATCAATAATGGAATTGAGAAGGTCAGTGGAAATAGTATTATAAATCCATTAACGAACAATGTCATCAAGTCGTTGCCATAGAGCGGTGTCAGAAATTTCGGGAGCCTTTTCCTTCCAATTAACATTCGGTGGTATGATATGATCGATGACCATAGTTGTGCGGCAATGAAGTTGAAATAAAGTAGACCAAATGTTATATTGAGTGCCATCATAATCAAGAACAACAGGAATGCAACACTTGATATTTGTGACAACGGTGGCTAGATGAAGTTTTTGGTCGGCCATGGAGAATAAACCGAATAGGAGAAGAAGATAGGAAGGAGAAGAATAGAGAAGATGAGCAGAAGAGTATTAGGGTTTCGGATCGAAAAACCTAGTCTCGTGATACCATGAGAGAATGTGAGAATATTTGTCATGCTTTCTCATTCATTAAACATTAATATATATATATAAGATAATACTAGGGTTAGGGCTAAGGATACATTAGTAAAATACAACTAATAATATACACTAGATTATTTACATAATCTAACATCTCACACCTCTGAATCTCCGCTGTTAAGTTGTGCGCCGATCAAAGCTCCGATATGCCCTTCTTATTCGGTACTCTCTCGAACTTTTTTTTTTTCCCAATTATTTTTTCCCTTACCTATTTTTGACGAAAAATCCAGGTAGATACATCTAAAATTAGAGCCACACAAGCATATAATCTAATAAAGGACTGAGCTTTGGAGCTCTGACCATGAATATGCTTAATTGGTGTTCCAGAACAAGTAGAGTATCAACTGAATAATTCAAGGCATAATGGATTTATTATTATGTATTTTAACATTTATAGACTTATATTAAATAATATTTGGACAATTTGGGTTATACTTGTATTTATTAGTTTGGAGTCTATAATTCTATAAGTTACTGTATTTTTTTTTTAATTCATTATGTTAAGTATGTACTACTTATTTCTTTTTATTTGAGCTGTAGTAATGTAGTGTAGCTGTATAGATTTATATTTTAATTTTTTTTTTCTTTTGGACTATAAATGTATTATTTGTGGTGGTTTAAGGTAGGGATTTGGCGGGGATGGGGCAGGGATTATGTGGGGCTGAGACGGGGATGGATATCCACATGGGGATGGGGCGGGGTGGTTTTGGAGTTGGACCCGCCGGGGCAGGGATGGGGATAATTTTCAGACTCGTCGTGGGGATGGGGATGAAAATGTGAGGCGGGGATGGGGATGGGAATGCCAAAACCTGCCCCGTTGACATCCCTACAAGAGAATATTACTCCAAGTATATTAGTATTGCTACAAAACAAAAACATCATTAATTCATTATTATAGTTTTGATCAATTATGTAGTTGTTAGTTTGTTACGAGTAAAGGCATGTTCACTGAACTGAGTTGAAATACACTGAAATGATTGGAGCTAAAATGAACTGAATAGAGCTGAAATGAATATTATGAGATAAGGAAATTAGGAGTTGAAATGAATTGAACTGGTCTGAAATTAAGCTGAAGTGAACAGGCCCTACAGAATACCATCTTAAATTATTCATCCCATATTCAAGAGTTTTTCTAAGTTCTTGTACCATGAATCCATGATCACTACACAATACTTTTGATCATCAAAGAAGGGTAATAATGAACAATGTTACTCAGTACTTAAAGATATTGAGTACTTCGTACAACACAAATAAAATAAGTTCACCAAATAAATCTAGACATATACTTTGTATATATTAATAATATATATATTCCCATACAGTACTAATAAATTCAAATAACATAAATTTCAATAACATTCACACAATATAAGTCCACACAAAAATAGTCAAATAACACCGGACGAGTATGTAGTTTATACTAAGACACGAAATAGATACGATAGAACGAGTTACCTTCTTGTCAATGAAATTGGCCCAAAATCTAGCTTGGGATCGTTGATAAGGATCAGTAGGAAGCAAAGGAAACGATTTAGCCCAAACCTCATCAATATACTCAAGAATTACTAGAGATTCACAAATGGGTTTACCATTATGGATAAAAACCGGTACCAATTTGTGAACCGGGTTCATCTCAAGAAGTAAAGAGCCTTTATTAAGCAAATTTTGTGGTTTACAAACATACTCAATTCCCTTCTCTTCTAATGCGATTTTCACTCTCATTGCATATGGGCTAGTCCACACATCAAGTAACACTATTTCTTCACCCGCCATTTTTTTTTTACTTCACACTATTTCTTAAAATTTTGTGTAAGAAACTAATTTTTGCTACTTGTTTATATAGAAGATTGGTGGGTTGCATAGTTGTGCATATAATAATAGGAGTCCTCGTTCTCTATTAAAATAAGTAGTTTGGTCAATTTTAATGATTTATTTTGAACAACTATTTTTGAATGCCTAATGTTTAGATAGTAGTTGTGATTGCATTATTTTTTTAGTTGTATTTTAGTGGGAAATTGATGCGATTTGAAATGATGGCTTTTGTATAATAACAAGTGCATATATAAAATGAGATAGTGGGTTTTTAAAATATAAATTAGGTCAAATTTATTTGAATCATCATGACTTTGAAGACTAACAGCAAAAAGGTACAAATCACAATTTTTGGTTGTTGTATTTTAAATTATAATTAGAATTAAAAAAAAAAAAAAAAAAAAAAAGATCATCAAATTAAAAACGAATGAACCCTCAAGATATGGGTTCAAGAAATCATGAGTATTTATTAGAGGATTACACTTGGAAAAAACAAAGTAAAGTTTATTAAAGGAAAATGATCCAACTGAATTAAATCGGGATAAGGTTTGAGCTAAAGGCTAAAAAGTCGGACTTAAATCATCTCTTCAACCCGTTTATGAGCTTTCAAATATTATGCAATCCGATACAAATTCAATCATCGGACGTCAGTGTAAGGAGGCACTAGGGGTGTCCGTTCGGTTTTCGGTTTGGATTTAGTCCGAATCCGATCCAATCCGAAATATAATTCGGTATTCAATTTTTCAATCCGATCCGATCCAAATTTCTCTCTTGATCCAATCCGATCCAATCCGAATTAAAATTCGGTTATTTGGATCTGATCCGAAAATCCGAATTATAATACATTGTTTTTTAGCGTCTAATACGATCATAAAAATAAAGTTTTAATATAAATATAAATCTTCAAAATCATGATTAAAATAAATATTTCAACATCAAGCCATTAATTAATTAATACAAAGTCTCCCTAATTTATTTTATGTAGAAGTAACTATTTAACCTAAACTTCAAAAAACATATTTACACAAGCTTAATTTTGCAATTCGGTTTTCGGTTTGGATTGGATCCAATTAGGGTCAATCCGATCCAATCCGAAAATCCGAATTTTCAAAAAATCTCAATCCGATCCGATCCGATTTAAAGTTTGGATCCGATCCGAATTGATAATTCCGTTTGAATTGGATTGGATTTCGGTTTTTATCCGAATTGTGGACACCCCTAGGAGGCACCATTTAGCTGTCAACAACAACCCAATAAATTCAATCAGAGCCTACATTATAAGTCGGTAAATATATCAATTTCATTCTTTGTCTTTCATGTGTACATTCAAGAAACATCATCCAATGATCCAAGGTATCTTGGAGAGGTGACTTGATTTCTAAAGATTTTATAATATGGAGCAAAGCATGCATGATTTAGCAAAATTTGTTGTGCACATACAATAAATACATACTCAACATCCTTCTCTAATAATGACCCTAATATAATTTTCACCCATATTGCCTGAAATTAAATCAAGTAATACTATTGCTCTCCACACCATTTTTTAATTTCTCTAATCTTAGAATTTTGGGTAGAAGCCCATTGTTTTCTACTCCGTCCGTTTCAATTTGTTAGTCCCATGTAAATTAAAGATCTACCCATATTGAATGTATTCCACTTCTAACTTAGCTTTTATTTCCTATTTTTTACATATTAAATTTTGATTTGATTGTGAATTTATCACATGACTCTAAGTAAAGAAATTATTCCCTTGAATTATGCAATTATGGTTGACGGTTTCCTAAAAAAAATCAAAACAATTTAAATAAGGCAAAACTATTTATGAATTGTTTTTTACTTTAATATTAAATTCCAAATATTCTTCTTTTCTTATTTATTGATTTCATATGGGGATTATCATATTGAAACGGAGGGAGTACTGTTTTTAGTGAAGTAATCACATGCGTCATTTAGGGGTTAAGTTTAATTTTTAATTTTTTTTTTATTTATTTATTTTTTTTTTTGAAAGAAAGCGCTCACCGAACGCAGATTAACAATTAAAAGGGGTTAAGTTTAAATAAAGTCTTACGAAATCATTTAAGGTTCATTTAAATATATATATATATATATATATATATATTCTTTTTCACGGTGAATATTCCAATCAAACCTACTACGTAATTACTTTTTTTTTTTTTTTAAAAGCACCTACTACGTAATACCTAATCTTACAAAAGGTAGGTTAAGTTCCATGCTATTCAGTTTATTATGATCATGCAAGATAAAGTTTTTTTTTTCGTGTGTGTGTTTTTACAAGAAGATAAGGTAAATTCGGATTAGTAGATAAGTTAGATGATTTCGAATAAATAAATTGTACATTGATATTAAGTTCTTACACTACACTCACTTCGGAAAAATTATTAAAATTTTTTTAAAAGCCCAATGGTGGGATTATATATACTCTGAGTGACATAGTCAATGACCTAAGCTTCTTTAAGAGGTCGAGCTTAAATGAGTGATACTCCTCCTGTCTATTTATATTTTTAATCAGTAAAGTTCAGCAAAAATAATCTAATTTCATTAAAAAAATTAATTTAGAAAAAAAAATTAAAATCAGTTATACAAAAATAAGGCTATAGTATTTCAAAAAAAAAATAACAAACTAATCCTCAACCCTTAAAAGATTTCACCTTACTTCCTTATGAACAATAACTACATGTATGAATGGCATGTGTGAAAGAGCTGATGTGGCTTTTTTTTCCTCCCATCCTTTTTTTTATGAATCATACTGACTTGCTTTTTACCTTGGAATTTTCTTCTTTCTCCTTCCTTGTTTGATGAGTTACTGTACTTCAAAGCTCTAGCAATTCAACTTGAATGCATCAACTTTCTCTGTCCTCTTCAACTTTATCTTTCTTGCATTTCTCTTACCTTAAAAGCTATAGAGAAGGAGCATGCTTTGCCAACAAGAGCTTTAAAAGCTTTGCCAACCAGAGCTTTGAAAGTTTTTTTATGGGTAAATTTTGATTTAATTAAGTACAACTAATTTTGTGGATTTTCAATTAATTTGTCTAATGTGAAAACTCTACTTTCACGAAGAAAAAAAATCCCAAATTTGAAGAAATAGAGAGAAGATGAGGCCTCAGATACAATATGGCGTGGTTAAGAAGACATTTACTTCATCTTCTTACTTCTCTCTTCTGCGGCACCTCCATTGCTTCGTCTGAGCCTCATCTTATAACCACTAAATCATGGCGGAACATGTACTATTTCAATCTAATTACTTAGGGCCTGTTCACATTTACTTAATTTCACTTCAGTTCAGTTCAGCCGCAATCAGTTTAGTTCAGTTCAGCTCCTAATTTCCCTCTCTCATAAAATATTCATTCAGCTCAGTTCAGTTCAGTTCAGCTCAGTTCAGCTCCAATCAGTTCAGTTTAGTTCAGCTCAATTCAGTAAATGTGAACAGACCCTTAGATTAATTGAATTTCGATTTTATTATACAATCTTAGTATTTATGTTATCATTTAATTAATTTACATTTCACTATTTATAAAACAAATCAAGTAGGCCTTTTTGAAGCAGCCTAAATTGTTTCTGAGGTAATCATCCAACTTTGTAAAATGCTAAATTTGTCAGATAATTAAGTTAAATTATTCTATTTTAATAATATTATGGAAATTGTAGCTTGAAGAAAATTGGAAAAGGAAAGCGACCCGGGAAAGGAGGAAATAGGTTTTGGAAGAGCATTAGTTTGGTTTTCAAGACTACCAAAGAAGCTATTGAAGGTTAATTCTTTTCCCTTTTTAGGTTGAATTTAATTATGTTGAAATGAAGTGAATATATTAGTTTTTTATTGATCACTGGAATGACAATTCTGGTATCGATGACCTTGCTTAACCTGGAGATTTTGTTGTTGCTATTCATGTTCTTCACTCTTCTACTGGTTTGTATTCATTTTAATTGTTTTTTAAAATTTTAATTCTGGGTTTGTTGAATTATTTGTAAGAGGCTTCTTCTTCCTCTATCTCTTAGACCCTTTTGTGGGTGGTCAATTGAGTCTGATGAGGAGAGAAAAAGAAGAGAATATACTGTAAAATAATGCAGCACAATAGTGGGATACCCATGATTGAAATCTACTGGTCTTTGGTTGATAAAGTTGATAAGAAATTCGCTAAGATAAGGGATTTCCCTTTCTGTGAACGCAATAGATACATTTCTTTTGTTGTTTTTTTCCCGATTGTTCTAGACTTTTGATTGTTGATTTTAAGGGGTAAAGATTGTTGATTATACTTTTATTTTTATCTATTTGTTTTAACATGGGTTTTGTACTTTTGTGTTTGATTTGGGTTTTTCTTGTTATTATTTGGGAATTGAAATTATCACCATTGTTGTGAAAATCTTTAATGAAGAAGATGATAATGATAATTTATGCCAGTTTATCTTAATTTAATTCCATGGATGGCCCTATAAAGGTTGGTTTAATGTGAAATTTTATAATTGTTGAGTAGTGGCTCTTGTTTTTGGGGGCTTTTGCGACGGACGCCTCTGTTGTCATGACATTCTGTCTTCATCTGGGTGGTTGGGTTATGTTCAACCGCTTTGTTGGGGGATGCAACGGTGTCGGGGGGTTAGTGCTTAGGGTTGTTGGGAGATTTGCATTTGCAACATCTTTGGCTACCAGGAGTATGTAGTTTAAGATGGATGTGCTTTAGCTACCAGGAGTTTGGTGTATAAGATGAATTGACTTTGGTGGGACATCATCCCAATATTATTTGCTCTTAAGTTGTTATCCTCTGTGTGGTTACTTATTGTTACTATTGTGCAAGTCAAAATAAATTCACTTCCCTTTTCATACAAAAGTCTGCAGATGGGTGATAAATCAAATTAGTTTTAAGGCTTGTCATGTATTTTGGGGTTTTTTGTGACTGCTTCTTTTTAATTGGAAAGGTACACGGCTCTACCAATCCCCCTATCTTAGAAGACATGCTCAGCGATGAATGTCAATGTCTTAACTCTAAATATGAACTATGAAGCAGTGTATTGAGCAAATTATGGTTAATTTTGAGATCTTCCTTCATCATTTTTAATGAAATCATCAAAATTTTCTGTGAAATTTCTCTGTACTAATCTTGACAATTGCTTCTCTTCTTGTTCTGTTTCATCTTTGTCTTAATTTCTCTTCATAAGACTAACAGTCAGAATATTCCTTCTTGTACTATTTGTTATCATCATCAATGGTCACATCTTCCTGATTATCTTTTTCTGTTCACGACTTTGTTTCTTTCTAATCCATTATTATTATCATCAGTGGTGGCGATGCCCTCTAGGCCTCCAATTGTAATTTCCTATCGAGGATTGCATACTCTTACAGTATGCCTTGTAATACGAGTCATTATCAGGACTGGTCTTAGGCAGTAGTGGTAGCTAGTGGTGGTGGTGGGCATATATGGATAGTGTGACTTGAGTTTTTAACGATGAAAACAAGTAATCCGTCACATAACAGGAACATAAGTATGTAGTTCTTGTCAGTTGCAAGGGAAAGAGCATGGATGAAATTGTAGATAAGTGGGAGTTGAGAGAATAGAAGAAGGGAGGCCAAGATCGGTGAAAAAAATAAGCATGAGGGATTTCTTTGGGTTATTTGGGCAATTTGTACATGGTTGTTACAAATTTGGATCATTACCCATCAAATTATCTCAAACGGAGATATGAGTTTAAAATTCGTTAGCATCCTTGTTAGTTTTAGAAGCTAAAACTTCAAATCTTAATTGTAGTCTATTTTAATGATTTAGTTTCCTTAATTAAGACGTGGCTGTCATATATTGTGCGGAAGATGGATCTTATCTGTCAACCGATTTTTATGCTTTGTATTGTTCATGCAGGCTGATGGTCTGATGGAGCTACCAAGCATGAATGCCTTGTTGTGGTAAAACAAAGGTATGATTTTGTAAAAATATATTTTCTGTAATATTTTGTACAGTAGTTTTTTTAATTGAATTTTGATTTCATAAAAATTATAAAAATGATATTGTTAACCATAAAATTGATTTTGTGCTACCTGGTGAAGATGTTGTTTTTACTGATCTTGCAAATGATTACGGAGTATGATTTAATTACTGGACTAGCGAGTCAGGTAGATGATATGGAGGAGGGTGCTTTTTCTGGTAACTTGGGAGGGATGGATTTGAAGAATGGTGTGCAACATACCTTAAGCTTAGATGTGTCAAGGTTTAGCCTCTCCGATGGCATAACTGGTAATGGATTGATTCAATATGGCCCTCTAAATGCTTGAGAATCACATAGAGATGGAAGATGGCATGTTAAAGAAAGTGAAGGTATCAAAGCACTATTACTAGCTTGTTCTTCTTGCTGTACAGCCTTTATGGCAACTTAGTAATTTTCTATAATGTTGTACTGAATGATCAATTGAGTAAGTCATCTCCATTTGATACTATGATAAGATTTCATTATTATCGTGTAGATTTTATTATTTAAGTAAATGGTAGATTATTCTTATGGGAATAATATGGCTCTACAAAATAGGAGGCTGTATATATGATATTTTAGCCAATTAGTTTATTTATTTATTTATTTAATTTTTTTTTTAAGAAATGAATGTTATGTGTATTGTTGCTGTGTGAGCTTTTAGTTTAGATGGACTAGAATAGAAGGCAATTGTCGGGACTGATTTATGAGTGTAATGCAAAGGATTTTAAGCAAAAACATATAATTGGTTATATACGATTAATAAAGAGTTGTTTGTGAAAAATCAAAGATACACCGTAACAAGCAAAAGTACAAGAATATGCCCATAGTTTGCATGTTAGTCCAAAAAGACAACTAAAGTAACTACATGTATAAAATAGCAACACCCATTTAACAATGACCAAAAGAAAAAGCTACTCAACCCTCAATGTAGTTACACCATGGAGTAACAATCACGCAATCATAGATAATGTGCGCTTTTCAAAACCCTAGTAATTCAATAAGTTTAAGATAAGAGTACTTTCTAGAAAGTAAAGTGAGAGCAACTAGATGGTCGTGTTTGGTGAAAAGTTGAAACTAATTGTTTTATCTAATTTTGATTACATGATAGTGTAAACTAATGTTTGACTAACTAATTGTGTTAGTTGACTATATAAAATTATTTGGTAAATAAATGATTACTTAAAATTGTTTGATTATGCAAAATGACCCATCAGCTAATTGTGGAGGTAGGTGTACAAAATTGTTTGGTAAATAAATGATTGGTTAAAGTTGTTTGAGTATGCAAAATGACCAATAAGCTAAATGTGAGGGTAGGTAGTTGAGGAGTATATGCTTTTAGATTAAATGGGGGTACTTTTTTATTCCCACGTAAAGGGTGAGAAGTATAATTTTACATATAAATATTGAATAAGCTAATGAAAAACCTCTTAAAAGGAGCTTTTGAAAAGTGCTTATTTTGTGGAATAAACTCTTTAAATTAGCTATATATATATCCACTAAACATTAAAACTAAGCTTATTTAGTAGATGATATGCTAATGTAGGTCAAATAAGTTAATTTTGCAAACACAGTCTATATATATATTTTTCAGCCTGTCTTGTGTTTGGCTAGCCACATCGTGTGACTACTAATAAAGAACAAAGTAATCCATGTAACACTAACCACGTAACCCCTATGATACTGACTAAGTAACCCCTATAACACTAATCGTTTAACCCTATACCACTGACAAAGTAACCCCTTTAATACTCACCAAGTGACCCCTATAAGACTAATGAAGTAAACCCTGCCACACGGTGTGGTCAGCCACATATAAAACTTTGTGTATTTATATATATATATATTAAACAAATTTAATTTATTAATATTACATCGTTGTAAGTGGTTTAATGTATAGATAAGTAATATCTTTACGAGATTTTTTTTTTGATGGAAATATTTTTACGAGATTATGGTTATTATGTTAATCTTAAGCTTTTTTTTAAAAAAAAGCATTCTGATCAATTACTTTATTTGTGCAAGATGAATGTTAGTTATGATTTATAAACCAAGTAAGTACATGTTCTCTTCAGCTTATTTTCAATTCAGTTCAGTTCCAATAAGTTCAGTTCAGTTCAGCTCAGTTCATTTCATTTCTTAATTTCCTTCTCTCATAAAATATTCAGTTTAATTCAGTTCAATTCAGCTCCAATAAGTTCAATTCGGTTCAACTCAATTCAGTTAATCAGAACAGGTCCTAACAGTACGAAATTTAAGTAAAATATCATATATATCACTGAATGTAATTCAAATTAGATCATATCATATGAGTATTATTAAATTACAAAACGAAATTTAAGGAATATATCCTCTATAACAATGATACAAATATAAGGAAAGAAGTACAGTACATTTATCGAACAGAAACATGTTTCAAACTTATGTATACGACGTTTAAACAATTGTTAAGGTTTAATCAAGTCCAAGAGCCACATGCAACAATTTTGGGACAATTAGCCTCAATGCTAAACTTCCCAAATGTTTCCAATGTGTAAAACCAGCTTGTGATGGGAATGAATGCAACATCAATGTACCCAAACGTATCACCACCAAAAAACTTTTCATTTTTAAGCACCCCTTATAATATCTTCAGGTTTTCAATGTATTCCTTAATTAATTTTTCATGCTCATCACCTTTTGTCATCCATAGACCTACTGCTCCGGCATATATCTGCAAATCAGGAAACGTAAATATATTAACCAAGTTGATATTGTATAAGAAATAAATAAGAAAATATAAGTTTATTTCAAATGGCAAAAACGTAAATAAATCAATAACCTTTTGTCATATATAGGTCTCATAGTTTTTGATTTACTAGGGTGGTACGCGAGTGTTACGCGCGCGACGCTAGTTTGAAGTATGACATGTATTTTTTGCTTTGAGGTATGGCAATATGAGGGGTTTTCTTTTTTTGTTTTTCAATGAGGTTATAAATTCGAAAAGAAATTTTTCATAGGTATTTTAAATAAAACAAAAAAAAAAATGAAAATGGGGTTTTTGATAAGGTGAAAAAATGTGTTCTATTAACAAAGTGTAATAAATTGGTCATTATAGTTATGCTATTTTGGTGCTAACTATAGGTGTAATTGTTGTCTTGAGGTGTGGCAATGTGGGGGTTTTTATTTTTTATTTTTTTCAAGGAGGTAATGAGTTTGAAAAGAAATTCATGTTCGGGTGCTTGTTATTTATGTGTATAAAGTAATGTTGATCATGGGTATTTTTTTAAAACAATTGATAATGATGTTTTTGGAAAGGGAAAAAATGAAGTGTATTCTATTAAGAAACTATATTTTTAAACAAAAAAAAAAAGTGTAAAATTTGGTCACTTTAGTTACGTTATTCTTGTGATTACAATAGATAGTTAGAGATGCTTTTCAATTTGCATGTAAGCCCAAATACATAGTCTGATTGACGTCGAAATGCAGTAAAAAGTTAGGCCTTTTAAAATTTATAATAAACTTGTAGTCCCGATCTATTTGCTAAACAATATATGCACATCTTTTTGCAAACCCAAATATTAGCCCAAAATTGTGTTCTTAAGTCTTGTATTAATATTATGTATATAAATCCATTGCCTTTGTGTAAGTGTAAAAAATGCAAGAATAATTGACAATTATTTAAAGTGATTTCTTAAGTGGTCTCTTAATTTTCTTATGTGATCTTTCTTTTCTTAAGTGATCTTTCTTCGTTGTTAAGTGATCCTTCTCTTTTCGAAAACTTTCTTAAATGGTATCTCTCTCTCTCTCTCTCTCTCTCTCTCTAGAGCATTTAGTAACTCTTTTTCTTAAGCTAATTTCTTTTTTAAGTGATCTTTCTTAAGTTGTCTATCCCTTTTTATGTTAAGTGACCTTTCTTAAGTGGTCTATCCCAATGATCTTTCGTAAGTGGCCTCTCTCCCCTCTCTTTCTCTCTCTCTAGTCTATTAATAAGTCGCTTTCTAAGCTAATTGCCCTAATTTTCTTAAGTGGTTTTCCTTAGTGGTCTCTCTCTCTCTCTCTCTTTAAAAAGCTTTTTCCTAAGCTAATTTTGTTTCCCTAAGCTAATTGCCCTAATTTTTTAAAGTGATCTTTCTTAAGTGACCCCTGTCTCTCTCTCTCTCTCTCTCTCTCTCTCTCTCAAGCTAATTGCCTTGATTTTTGTATGTGATCTTTCTTAATTGGTCTCTCATCTCTCCAAAGCCAATTTACCCTATTTTCATAAATTATTTTTCTTAAGTGGCTGCATTTTTATTCTCTCTTAAATTAAGATAATTGCCTTGAATTTCTTAAGTGATCATTTTTTTGTGGTCTCTTTTTCTCTCGCATTTTATGAAGCCTTTTTTCTAAGATAATTTCGTTTCCATAAGCTAACCACCCTAACTTTATTAGGTGATGGATCATTCTTAAGTGGTCTCTCTCACTAATGGTTTCTTTCTTTTCCTCTCCTAAGCTAATAGCCCGAAGTTTCTCTCCTAAATTTGATTTCTAAGTTATCTTTCTTTTCTTTAGTGATCTTTAAAGGTGTACCTTTAAATAAGAGGTACTCTTGAGATTAAGGGATCGTAAGAGTTGGTCATCTACCCAATCAATCTCATTGCTAGTGATCAAACCAAATACAAACTTGCGATTTCACCACCCCTATACGGCTATACCACCACAAAGCACCCCCTCCACCTCTGCACATACTGCAAAGCACACTTATTGGTTATTTATTTCTGGGATGAAGCGAGAGAAGGAAGAAGATGATATCTATGGGAGAGCAAGAAAATCTGAAAAGCAAAGTGAAAGGATGGGAGGAAAGTGAAAAAGATGATAGCTTATAAATCCCACTTGCTCTCTCCCTCAAACTTACTACTTTTTTCTTCCTCGTCTCATATATCTTATAGTCATGTGTAGTAGAGAATTTCTCTTTTTAATAATTAATTTTTTATTACACCATCAAAAAGATATTTTATTCTATAATGGTCTACTCAAATAGCTTTAATCTTCATGTCTCTCTATCCTTGGTCTTTCTTTATCATCTTTACATTCACCTAGTCACCATTTTAATCCCTCTTCCTCATCTCCTTCTCATTCTCGCGTTCTCTTCCTTTCCCCACATCTTTACTCCTTATTCTTCTCTCCATATCTCTGTTCTGTTATGGTTTATTATCTTTAGTCAGCTTAGTCCTACATAGCCCATGGTCCCCATCCTCTCTCTCTCTCTCTCTCTCTCTCTCTCTCTCTCTCTCTCTCTCTTATCTTCACTTTCAAATACCCTCTCCCTTTCCCTTCCATTGCATCCCCTTATTTTATTTTGCGATCAGCGGGTCTTCCGCGCGCGTGTTAGTTGGTGTCATGTTTAAGTAAATGTTTAATTGGTTATTACAAATTTAGGGATTATGTATTTGAGTTGATTATGTAAATAGAGACATATGAATGAGTGCATATGTCATTATAATATAATGCCACCACCAATCAAATAACTCATATCTTTCTTAGCAATCAATTGATACTTGGTGAATAGATTACTATGGTAGAACATTAACCAAGATATATGTGATAGACGTCCTCATCTCACAACAAAAGCAAATACAAACTCTATACTTGAAAAGATATACGAAGTATAAAAGCACTTCAATATGAGCAAATGAGCATATATAAATGGATAAAAATAATGTTTTTAAATAAGCAATTTTCTCAAAAAGATCATTATTGCTATTCTTTTGTAAGTTACACTAATAATATAGTACAAAGTGCTTTAAATTGGTTTCAAATGGTTTTATAAGTTCCAATAAACATGATCATCTTATTGTCCAGAGCACAAATACATCGATCCATTAATGACTTGTACACGCTCCAATCACTATCTTAAGTATAAGAACGATAGCTATCACGAATTCATAATCCATAATTTCCATATTTTAGAGTCTCATCGTCACGCTCCAGTCACTATTTTGTATAAATTCAAATGGCATAACTTTTACCAATTAATCGATCCATTAATGACTTGTACACCGCCAAATAGAGGCTATCACAAGATCCTGTAGGTTACAAGCAGAAAAGTAAGAACAAACATCAAAGCATGTATACAAGAGAGCCTACGTAAGGTAAAATCATTTTGCATATAAGTAACAACAAACAAGTTCATATATAAGATCTAGTCCACCCATCATAGAAGTACACGAGACTACAGCTAAATGAGTATTACTTCCTGCAAAAAAAAAAAAAAAAAATAAAAATAAAAATGATGAATATCCATCATAGAAGTACACGAGACTACACCCATCATAGAATTGAAGTACACGAGACTACACCCATCATAGGAGCAGATGGAAGCAAGCAATCTTCCTAAGAACCCAATTTTGCATATTGAATATCAACACAATCTATTAAGCAACAAAAATCATACACACCTAACAATTTCCTTAATCTACAATCATTAAGCCAAAACACACACATAATCACTCAAATAACATAAAGTGAGGAAATCAAGCTAATCAAACTTGATTATAATAAAACAATGAATTATGATTAATAATCAAATTCGAGTTAAATTGAGCAACATCGTTACCCTAATCTTATATGAACTACAAAAGGGTGAAAATTGAGTTAATAAATAACACAATCAATATCATACAAAATAATCTTCATTTGAATTCATCACAGGAATAAAAGAAGAGCAATTAGTCAATCTTTATGATCTACTGGTTAGCAAAACATATACTTGATGAAAGTGTTAAGGACTATAATCATGTTACAAGCTTACGTTCTTATACGCTGACCTCAAACCTCGACATGTTTTTTAATTAATTAATTCTACGAGCGATATGAACATCTTGTTAATCGAACAACTCCGTATGAATGTTTCTTACTATACATCATAAGCTCTGTTACTCGGACACGGCATTTTTGTCGTCATACTCGGGTCGGTACGACCTAACACGAATCTGGGTATGAAGTCCGTTCTGGACACGTCCTTTTTCTCTCGGGTACGGCTGTTAATTCAAACTATACATTTTATGCTTTGCGAGTTCATGGCTTCAAGCTCTTTGGAGCTTCAAAAATGGCGGAGAGGGGGACTCAAGAACACAGAGGAAAGAGAAAGAGGAGAGAGAAATAAAAAATAAATAGCTGGATAGAGAAATATAGAGACTGACAACTTGACAAGTACTACTTTTTTTTGAAGAATGACCGACAAGTACTGACCCACACTTCTTTTTAAACATGGGCACGGGCCGTGCCCGTGCCGCCGCGGGCCGTGCCTGGCCGTGCCGGGGTGGGGGCCGTGCCGTGCCGTGCCGCGCCGTTCCTGAAATTGGCACACCCCAGCCCACGGCACGGCCCACGTGCCTAGCGGGCCGTGCCGTGCCGGGCCGCGGGCCAAACCGTGCCTACCTTAATTTTTTTTTTTTTTTTTTTAAAAAAAATAAATGTTAAAAAAAACGAATTAAAAACAAAAATGCATATAATAAAAAAAAAATACGAGTGCGATAATCCGAAAACACAAAAAATTGAAGAATAACTTATTTTATTATATGACGGTAGCCGGTACGAATGTACGATAATTCAATAATACAAAATTACAAAATAAGTAATGATAATTAAAAATCGTACAATAGTGTATGAATATTGAATAACTTCATTTATTATACGGAATACGAAGTTCGATAATACAAAAAGAATACAATAGTGTATAATGTAAATATGTAATCATGTAATTATTATTGGTCGTCTTCGTCTTCGCCTTCGTCTTCATCTTCGTCTTCGTCTCCTAGAGGTTCAAGTTCATCCGCCAATTGAGTGGATTGAGAAGTATGAGAACTAAAAGAAGTCGACGTTCCTTCATCGTCGTCGTTTTGTGCATAAGTACGATCTTGAGAACGAGTTTCGGCATCCAACCAATCCTTGAAGCAAACACACATTTCAAGTGTTTCGGGTTTTAGTCTTGTTCTTCTATCGTCTAGAACTCTTCCCGACGCACTAAAAGCTCTTTCGGAAGCAACGGAGGAGACTTGGATAGCAAAAATATCACGAGCCATTGCCGACAAAATTGGATGTTTCACGGCTTGTGATTTCCACCAATCGAGGATGTCGAGGCCAAACTTCTCTTCATCGTCCATGCCTTTCATGAAGTCGTAACTTAATACATTTGCAACTCCGAAACATCGCTTTGTGTTCTCCTAGATGATGATGATTCTGTACCTGAATACTTAGACATCAAGTTAACAGCTTGTGCAAATAAACCTTTGGCCCGTTTACTTACATTTTTGGATGTTTGAGAAGGGGCAAATCGAGACACGGTTCCATATTTACTTTCATAAACATTATATAAATTAAAAAACTCATCCGTCACCTTATTCTTAAAAGTTTCAACATCATCTTCAAAATTCATGTTACTATAATAAATATCAATTAATAAAAAGGTGCCATCATATTTTTGTCTAGGATCTATAGGAATATCGGTGTAATATTTACGCCATTTATCCTCCATGGATGGAAGATATCCACGATAAACATGTTGTGATCGGTGTTCCGCAAAAAGTTGTGCAAGTAAACATGCATTGCTAAGAAAAGAATGAGCACAAGGATTATATACAGAAGAAAAACAATGTGTCATACCATATAGTAATTGTAAAAACTGCATATATTTTTCACAATTAGCCCAATCATCTTCAAGTAAAGCATTTTGTGGATATTTCATATTATAAAAAAGTGTTAAATGAACCTTGTACTCGATTGCCCGACTCAACATTTCATAGGTGGAGTTCCACCTAGTTGGACAATCCGGTGCTATTTTTATGGTTTTTATCCGTTGTTGCCTGCAAAAACCTTTCCATTCTTGATATCTCATGTTAGAGCTATTAATAGTGCAAATAGCATTCCTTATTTTGTGATAAAATGGACCAATTGCTTGTGTTCCATCCTTCACACACAAGTTAAGAACATGACAAATGCATCTAACATGAAGTGCATCTCCATCTAATATAACATCGTTCAATTGGGATTTGACCAAATTCGCACTATATGTCATAGAAGTTGCATTATCGAAAGTCATAGACATGATTTTATCCCTAAGACTATATGCATCAATAGCTTCCATTAAATGATGTGAAATGTTAAGACCGGTATGAGGGTATTCAAGCATTTTGAAATGAATGATGCGTTTTTGTAACATCCACTCATTATCTAACCAATGACAAGTAACACATAAATAGTGAAGTCCGTACCCACCATCCCATGCATCGGCGGTTAAAGAAACTCTACTAGGAAGATTAGCTAATTCATTTACTAATTTCAATTTGTACTCTAGATAAGTCTTCATGGCAGCAGATCGAACGGTTTTTCGGGAGATTTTTTTGTGTTTTGGTTGTAGTGCTCGGTTAATATAGTTGTTGAAGGCATCATTTTCGGCGAAAAGAAAAGGTTGTTCTGCATGTACAATCATTCTCCCAAGTTCATCCCTATCTCTCTCGTAATTGTAAATGAAACCTTGTGGATGGAATTGAGAAATTTTAGGTTGGGTTGGATCACTAGATGGTCCACCACATTTTTTTGTATGTCTAGTAAGGTGTCCCGTCCCTTCCTTGGTATCGGCCGAGAAAATTTTACCACAAGTCCGACACTTGCATTTTTTTCCATCTTTACTTAATTGATAATGTGCCCAACATTCACTCTTTCTTTTGGTTTGAGCAAAATCCTCTTCGGTACACCACTCTAATATGTTAGGATTTTGGGTGGATGGTTCACTCGACCCGGAGGCTTGTGTTTGGCTACCTTGGGAAGGAGGAGGAGGAGGAGGAAAAGGAAATTCATATTGTTGAAATTGGGTTTGTTGAAATTGGGTCCAAGGAGCCATATCATCCATTTGTTTTTGCCCTCCCGTGTTTTGGGGATGAAAGAAAGGGGTGGAAGTGTTTGGAAAGGGCATGTTAGAAGAGGGAAAGGGCATGTTAGGGGGGGGGGCATAGACATTGAAGTGTTTGGGTTTGGTGATTCCCTACGTTTTGACTTGGCTTTTCTAGAGGAGGAGGAAACGTTCTGGTTTGATGCCATGATTAATTAATAATAATAACACAACTAACAATAACAAAGTAACAATTAACAACAATGAGATCAATGAGAATTAATTAGTAAGTAGTTTTTATATAAATTAAATTTTCAAAAATAATTATAATAATAGTAGATTACTTGGATCAATGAGATTCCAGGTAGGAGATGTTAGGAGTGACGTTATCCAGAGCCTAAATCTCGCCTTAGACAGATTTCAACAATCCAAATAACCCACAATTAAAATAGAAAGTAGTTTTTATATAATTAAGTAGTTCCAAGAATACAATAATAATAATAATAATAATAATAATAATAATAATAATAATAATAATAACAATAATAATAACAATAACAATAACAATAACAATAACAATAAAAAATTAAAATAAAGTTGAGTTAGATCTTACAATGACGCTTCAATGCTTTCCCAAATTTATAATTTCTCGAACTTATAATTTCCCGAATTTTTAATTTCCCGAATGTAAATATAACAATTTTTTTTTTTTTTTTTTTTGGTAGTAGACTAATAAAAGTAATAATAGTAAAAATGTAAAATTTATAAGAGAGTAGGAATTTTTTTTTTCTTTTCACAAAAGAGAGGAAGATTGTATGATTTGTAGGAATTTGAGAATTGAGAATTGAGAATTTGGGAGTAAGAAAATTAGAGAATAAGAGAGAAGAGATGAGTTGATGAATTGTGAAAATTTTGGAGGAGAATATGAGGTATTTATAGGGGATTTGGGTGGGAAATTGGGTGGAAAAGTAGCCGTTTATAGCTGTTGGAAAACGGCCATAAACGGCTACTTTCCAACGGCCAAAAGGCACGGGTCGTGCCGTGCCGGGCCGTGCCTGGCCGTGCCACGTGCCGTGCCGGCGGGTCGTGCCACCGTGCCGGCCCACGTGCCACCCGCCGTGCCCGTGCCAGACCTTGGAATTTTGTTCACGGCCCACGGCCCACAGGTGGGCCGCCGTGCCGTGTCGTGCCGCCACCGTGCCCGTGCCGGGCCATGCCGGAGTCGTGAACAAAAAGAATAAAGGTAGGCACGGTTTGGCCCGCGGCCCGGCACGGCACGGCCCGCTAGGCACGTGGGCCGTGCCGTGGGCTGGGGTGTGCCAATTTCAGGCACGGCACGGGACGCCGCGGAGCCGGCACGGGCACGGCCCGTGCCCATGTTTAGGTACAACCTTATAATTTTTTTTTAGTTTTATTCCCCTTGCAAGCAAGGCTCCCTAATGGGAAAATATGTTTACGAATGACCCAGAGTCTTGAATACAAACAAATAGATGCTTGCCGCTAAACTAAAAATGCTCAGCACAGTTATGCTAATGGAGTAACGTATACAAACAATATACTCCCTCTAATCCTCCTTCCCCAACTTTTCCAAAAAAGGCAATGGAGCGATCTCAAAGGGACGCCCTAAAAAGAAATATGAGACAAACAAAAAGGAGGCAGAGGGAGTAGCGAAGAAGAAAGATCAACGGAAGACAACAAAATACAAATGATGCAAGATCAACCAAATACAAAATAAAGGATAAGCAAGCCTTTTCAAGGAAGAATGCTAAGAACTAATCTTAATAGACTACAAATTAGATGTCAAATTTAAACAAATAAAAGCCAAATTAAATTTTAAGATTGAGAATTACCACTTTAATACCCCGATAGATCCCAAGTCACGACCTAAATCACCTGACATATAGTTGACGTGAACAATCAAATTTTGCAAATCCCTCTCACTGCAAGATCCTTCTTCCTCAGAGCTTCCAGATGGGGTAGAAAAATTTGGCAAATCGATTGACGGCGGAAGAACCGAGGCCAGAAGTCGCTTCCATTAGAGAAGTCTCGTAGCTACAATTCACTATTCAAAAACGAAAATCTAAAGCAAAAATTACTAAAACAAATCAAAATTTTACAAGAAATACAATTGGAAAAAAAAACACCAAATCAACCAAACAAAATATCATTCTAGGCCCAAAATAACCCAGTTTTTAAAATTTTTGGGGGAAAAGAATCTCAAATGCTTGGAAAACCCGAAATTTGGAAAAGAAAGAGAAAGAAGTTACCTTAATGCTCGCTACCTTCCGATGAAAAGGTGAGATGAATATCATGGCTTACATGATTTTGGAGAGAGGAGTGAGGTGAGAGGATATCTGTAGAGAGAGAAAATGAAATAAAAGAGAGAGAGAGAGGTGAGAAGGGAAAGTGAAGAAAACCAGTCAAGTGCTCATTCACAAGATTGAGGTGAGAGGAGAGAGAAAAATTTTGACGGTAAAATTGTCTATCCACTGTAGATAAGCGAAGTAAAGGCAAATTTTAAGGGTAATTTCGGCATAACACTGTTCATAAGGAAGTCATTTTTTTTTAGTCTTTGGTGCTTTTATAGGTTAAGGATTTACCAAAATGTTATGATGAATAGGCAAACTGGTAAAAATGTAAATAAATCAACAACTTTTTTGTTAGGTTCCACAGTTTTTGATTTATTTACCAAAATAACATGCTGACTAGATAAAATTGTTAATTTATTTACAATTTTGCCAAGATAAATTGAGACTTTCTCGAAATAAATACCAATATATACATTATTATTCGGTCATACTGAGTATATGATCTAATTGTACATACAAAAAAAGCTACAGATTCGGCATGTAAATCGTTAATTGTTAAGAAATTAATATATATTAGCCAAATTGATATTTTTTAGGGTATGGTAAGAATTTTTTTTTTATTTTTTGACATTTTTCAAACAATTTAAGATTTAATAACAAGCTCAAAAAAGAAATTAAGACACAATCACAATGTTTCGTTATATTAATATAAGTGGGAGGAGGGTGATTCTTTCGCTGATATGACTGTGTCTTGGAAGGAGTCTTTTTCTTCATTATGTCGTATTGGAGCAATTTTAATGTGGCAAATTTGGGGAAGGAGGAATGACAAAGTTTTCAAGAATGTTGAAGTACCTCACCAAACTGTGATTGAACGCACCAAGAGACTGTCAAATGATCTCATAACTTATGCTATGAAGATTTATGGTGGAATTTCCCCTCCTTCGGTGTGCAACAGCCCAACGGCATGGAAGCCTCCCCCTGATGATATGGTGAAGGTGAATTGTGATGCAAATATTGATTCCAGTGGCTGGGTTGGTCAGGGTGTCGTGGCCAGGGACTCTTGGGATGTCCTCTTTGCAGCAACGAGGAGAGTTAGGGGATTTTAGGACCCGATTGTGGCTAAAGGCAAGGCTTTGGTCATGGCAGTCAAGCTTGCTTGGAAGTTTGGGCTCAAGAAGGTGATTTTTGAATCGAACAACCTCTCACTTGTCACTCGTCTCTCCAAAGCTTCCATCCATCTCACTGACTTGGATACTATCCTAGAAGATATTTTTTCGCTTGCTTCATATTTTGATTTTGTTCTTTGGTCGCATGTTAAAATGGATGGTAATTGTGTTGCTCATCACCTTGCTCGTTTATTTACTTTTTGTGTTGAACAGGTTTGGGTAAATCATTGTCCTTGTGAGATTTTCCCTTATGTTTTGATGGACTCTATGTCCTTTGATTAATGCAAGCCCCGTTTGTTTTTTAAAAAAAATGATAAATAAGTTTTGATATATTCAAATAACATAAGTTCACACACAAAAAAAAAATGTCAAATAGTACTGGACATACTTTCTCCATTTTTTTTAATATTTCTAACACTTCCCTAAAATGAAATACCACAAAATTTGCAACACAATATAAATATAACTAGCATTTAGCCCGTGCAATGCACGGGTTAAATTATTTACTAATTTTTTCTTAAAGATTGTTCACTTGCAAAATTAGTCCTTATATTGAATTTAAGCCAAATGTGTGTACAAAAATAAAAAAAAATTGTATCTAAGTAGTTGTATCTAAGTAGTGGAATATAATTAAGCATAATGTGAGGAATCAATTGAATTTTTTTTAAAAATTCTAATACATAAATATGATAGCAAATATATATTGTATATAAAAGACATACTCAAAAGGAGATCCAAATATTTTACAATGTAAAAGAAATTGCTAAAATCTTAGATATAAGCCTCGCCAATACAAACACTTATTCATCTCGATGACACTTATTAATCTAATTTATAATTGCACAATTGGCAGATGAATATACATTCGCAAAAATTATTACCAACAAATTATAGAGAAACATATCTTTAAGCTCATAATAGTAATCACAAAAATGGTAAAATTGTTATAGAATAATACATACTAACAGTATATTCAATTCTCCCATCAACGCCATTATTAGTTATAAAAAACACATAAAAGATATTGAAAACTTCAGACAAAATTTTAAAATTAAAATAAATTTACTAAACATATGAGAAATAAAGTATGCGGCGCACGAAATTATACCTCTAGAAACCTCTCACCCCATTATAAAGTATATTAATTATGGCATCAAGAAATAAAGTATATTAATAAAATCATCTAAATCCCACTTCTTAAATACCGTGAAAAGTGTTATTTTATTAAAAACGGAGAAAGTATATAATAGATCAGTGAGTTAGTATTACCTTCTTGTCAATGAAATCAGCCCAAAATCTAGCTTGTGATCATTGGCAAGGATCCTTCGGAAGCAAAGGAGACAATTCAGGCCAAACCTCGTCAATATACTCAAGAATCACAAGGGATTCACAAATAGGTTTACTGTTATGGATCAAAACTGGACCGAGTAACCCCTTAAAACTGACTAAGTATCTCCTGTAATACTGACCGAGTAACCCCTATAACGCTAACCGAGTAACCCTATAATACTAACAAAGTAACCCCTATAACACTGACCAAGTAACCCCTATTACAATAATGAAGTAACCCTTATAATGGCTGGCCACACTGTGTTGCCAGCCACATGCATATAAAACTTTGTGTAATTCTTAACTCTAATTCACGACATTGAAAAATTATAAAAAAAAATGGATATTAATAAAATATTTATTGATATGATTCAAATAAGATCCCACTGACTTTGTTTAATTGTAACTATAAATTACAAAAACTAGTCAAATTTTAAGTAGTAGTGTAAAAGACAAACGGTGTGAACTTAAAAAAACGGAGAAAGTATAATACAATAAAAAATTATAGTTTTATATATATATATATATATATGTATATATATGTATGTATATCTTAAAGAAGTCCATCATTCGTTTCTTGTCAAACAATGTCAAATTAATCAAAAAGCCTTGATCTTCTCATTCATCATCAATCAACTATTTATACAATCACATAGAAACCTAATCAACGTAGGATTCTAATTAATCTAGCTTAGGGAAAATTCTATCCTACATATAGATAATACAATATAATCACATAAATGTATAAAGTATATTCCCTAAAGATACTATCTTATTTTAACATCCCCCTCAAGTTGGAGCATGAAGATCTCGAATGCCCAACTTTGCAAGTAGTGTCTCAAATTGAGCCTTCCCCAAGGCTTTGGTAAAAATGTCTACAAGTTGTTCCTTCGTAGGAATATACGAAGATGAAATCAATCCCTCCTGAATTGCATCTCTTACAAAATGCAAATCAATTTCAATGTGTTTCGTCCTCTCATGGAATACCGAATTTTTAGCAATGTACAAAGCTGACTGACTATCACAAAATAAATTCATACTCTTTAGATGTTGTACACCCAAAGCTCTTAGTAGTTGTTTCAACCACTTTAATTCGCATGTCATAGCCGACATCGACCTGTATTCCACTTCCGCAGATGATGTAGCAATAGTGGGTTGTTTCTTGGTCCTCCAAGACACTGGGGAAAAACCAAGCAACACAAACCAAACCTGTCAAAGACCTCCTAGTCAAAGGGCAACTAGCCTAATCAGAGTCACACCAACCTTCAAGTTGCAAACTATCCGATCGAAGAAGTATCCCTTGTCCTGGATTTTTCTTCAAATAACGCACCACCCAAAGCGCGGCCTCCCAATGTGCTTCCTTCGGATTCTACATAAACTGAGATAAAATATGAACAGGATATGCTAGATCCGGCCTAGTTACAGACAAGTAAATTAGACGTCCAACAAGTCGTCTATATTTTTCCACATCCTCCAATACTCTGCCTTTCGCAAGAGCTAATTTATGATTTTGTTGCATCTAGAAATCTGCAGGCTTAGCTCCTAACAAACCAGTTTTAGAAATAATATCTAATGAATATTTCCATTGACAAATATAAATTCCCTGCTTACTTCTCGCAACCTCGAGTCCTAGAAAGTATTTTAATACTCCCAAGTCCTTCATCTCCCAAGTATGCCTTAAATTTTGATAAGGCTACTTTATTGTTCCCTGCAACAATCAAGTCATCAACATATATCAACACATTCAACTGTAATTTTTCTTTGGTCAATGTGAACAAAGAATAATTTGAGTAGGATTGCTTAAACCCATATTTCTTCAATGCTGCAGTTAATTTTGTAAACCAACATCTAGGAGCCTATTTCAGACCATACAACGATTTTTTCATTCTACACACATAATCAGAGTTATTTTTATTGAAACCTGGAGGAATTTTCATGTAAATTTCCTCCTCCATGTCTCCATGTAAAAATTCATTGTGCACATCCATCTGATGTACTTCCCAATTCTTCACTACTGCTACTGCTACTGCCAGAAAAGTTCGTACTGTAGTCATCTTTGCAACTGGCGCAAATGTCTCATTGTAATCAAGGCCTTCAACTTGATGGTTTCCCAATATCACTAACCATGCTTTCAATCTCAACAAGTTCCCGTGCTCATCACGTTTCTCCATATACACCCACTACTTCACAAGGCTTTCTTCCCTGGTGAAAGTTTCTGAAGAACCCAAGTGCCTTGCTCTTCTAGAGCTCTTATCTCTGCACCCATTTCATCTCGCCACCCTGCATGTTTCATTTCCTCTTTGAAAGATCTAGGCTCATTCCCTGCTGTTATAGCTGCAATATACTTTTTATGTTTCTCGGAAAAACGTGAGCAATCAACAAAATATGTAAGAGGATAAGGAGTACATGAGGAAGATGATGCAATTGGTGTGCTTGACGATGGAGAGTATTTTCGAATTGTATGAGTGACAAAATCTCGATATTTGGTGTTTGGAATTTTTGTCCTTTTTCCTTTCCAAACTCCTCCTCAGTTTCACGCATCATCACCTCCTCATGCCCCTACTCACGTTGTTGCTGTACCTCACTCCCTACCTCCTCTCTTTGTTGTTGTACCTCACTCACTACCTCATCTCTTTGTTGCTCACTACTCCCCACTTTCTATTGCTGCTCGCTACTGCTTGCCCCAACGCTAGCTGGAATTGCTGCGAGCTGAGCAGTAGCTGGTCGTGGCTGCCGGAAGTTGCTGCCAGCACCCGCTGGGGAGCCTGCAGGCTGGTCTGTGTATGGAGGTGGCTGCTGCCTGCCTCGACCAGCACCTGCTGGGTCTCTGTCATGCTGATCAGTCCTATGCCGAGGCTGCACCCACTCATCATCATCACTAAACACGTCCCCTGCCTCCAATCTCGGTTTAGAAACATTGGGCACCTTATTCACATGTGTTTCAAACGGAAAAATGTCTTCAAAAAATCGTACATCACGGGATACAAAAATTTCTTCGGTTTCTAAATCAAATACTCTCCATCCTTTCTTCCCAAATGGGTATCCCAAAAACACACACTTTCTACTCCGACTCGCAAACTTATCTCCCTTACTTCTTTGATTATGAGCATAACACAAACAGCCAAATACCCGGATATACTCGTATGACGGAGGTTTGTTGAATAATACTTCAAATGGTGTCTTATTGTCAAGCAATGGGGTCGGGGTCCTATTAATCAAATGACATGCCTCTAGAACACACTCCCCCAAAATTTCAAAGGCAAATTTCCTTGGAATCTCACAGCCCTCGCCACATTTAAAATATGTTGAAGTTTTATCTCAACTCTCCCATTTTGTTGAGGTGTTCCCACACAAGATGTTTCAAATAAAATGTCATTTGTCAAAAAAATAATGTCTCAAGGAATTAAATTCCGTCCCATTGTCACTTCTAACAATTTTTATTAATTGATCAAATTGGCGTTTAATTATAGCAAAAAAATTCAAAAACATCAATTCAACATCCGTTTTATTCCGCAATAAATAAATCCAAACACCTCTAGAAAAATCGTCAACTATTGTTAAAAAATAATGAGCCCCACACGAAGAAGGTGTTTTATATGAACCCCACAAATATATATAAACAAGTTCAAATATACAACTGGCTTTATTTTCACTAATCGGAAAACTACACCTAGATTGTTTTGCCCGAGGACAAACATCACTTGCTTTATTATGTCTCCGAAAAGAATTACTCACAGTTGGAATCATTTGCAACACCGATTCAGAGGGATGTCCCATCGGTTGATGCCATAGGTCAAACGATGATGCTCCATCCACTGTTAGAACCTTCACTTGAGGAACACCGCGGAAAAAATTACAGTCCATCTTCACGTTCACCCACACTAATCACCTTCCTCGTCTTCGGGTCCTGTATCAAACATATTTGTTAGTAAATTACATTGTACATCTGGATTCATCACTTAATTGAGTCACAGAAATTAAATTGCAAGTTGTAGGGAATATTTCAATCATCCCACACTTGAGCCCCACTGTGATCATACACTTAAGCATGGTGGCGTCCAAAGGGAAGGAAGCTAGAGTAAAAGAGTCGCCAACAAGTTTTAGGAACTTGTAAACCGTTCACAGGGTGAAGGTTACACCCCTTAACGATCCAGGAGATCGTTAACTCCAATAGGTCTGGAACCATGATTGGAAGTCCGGGGATGAAGGTACAAATCCAACCTAAAAGAGATTGAACCTGCCCTAAATAGGCCTCTACTTTATTCTTCTCGTATTCATGTGCGCTTTCTGACTAACATGCAATCAATAGGTTAATCCTAAACCTGTTTAATCTATGTTGGTTGAATATAATGTATAAACAAATCTATTATTGGCGATCACTTGAATTATAATCATATTAGCGTAAACAAGATTATTAATTATCTTATTAAGTGTGATTACATGTACAAATTCCCTTTAATCCTGCAAGAGAGGGCGTGATCAAGCAATAACAACAATAAAAATAAATATAATATCAAGCAACATAATAACAATCATCATCATCATAATCTCAATAAAGCTTAATAATATTAGCAAGATCCTAGGCATGATACTAACAAGATTAATAACAAACCCTAGCATGTCACTAAACATTAAAAATCAAAGCTTTATTCCTAGCATGACACTAACATGATATTAGAAAAGAAATAGGAAGCATCATAAACATTCATAATATCAGAAATATTAGTTAGCCCTAAACATGATACTAGGAAGCAATAAAACATCCTAACATGACACTAGGAATCAACAAAATACTCTAAGCATTATTTCTATATCAAAAGAATAACAATTAAATCACTTACTTGGATGCCTCGTATCTCTTTCTAATAGCAAAATACACGCGTTAGTAACTTCAAGGAAAATATTAAAACATAAAATTAATTTAAATAATTGAAATAGGAATTTGGGACCAAACCCTCAAAAATTATCAACCTTTCACGTCTAGGGCGAAGGCAACCTCGAACTTGGCTAGGTGTGTCTACAACTTGTGAATGTGGAATTTTGTAAAAGAGAAGGTTTAGAAAAAGAATAGAGAGAGAAAGAAAGAGATGATTGTTGATGACTATTGATCGTTATTGATGATTGAAAATGGAGGAGATACGACCCCTATTTATAAGAAAAATAGCACGGAATCAAATCAAGTCCTATTCGGAATAAAACTGGAATCTGTCGCCAGGCGACAGGCATCAGCTCTAGGCGACAAGCTTAGTGCCAGGCGACAGATGTTAGCGCTAGGCGACAGACTTTGTCGTTTGGCGCTAATTAAAAGATAAAACGCGCTTTTGTACAGAATCCTCTTCTTAATATGATTAAGCAGCAGATTCCGCGTTTAAGCAGATTAAAATCATATTTATCATAAAACACTTATTTTATTTAAAATAAAACTCTTTAAAATATAATTATCAATCCTAATTCTGTTAGAATTAAAAAGAACCTTCTAAATATTCTAGAACATTAAAATCAATCCTAATAACTTTAGGAACAATAATTAATAGGACCTCCTCTAGATCATTGGGCCACATATAAAAATCATTTCGAGCCCAATTTAATATAATCCATAACTTCCTCATTATTCATCGGAATTGGGCTTATAATATATCATTGGAAAGCTCTTTTCGAGCCCAATCCAACTACACTATTATTGGACCCTTACCATGGACCAAACCAAATTGGACTGGCTATTTATCATATATAGAGTAAGAGAAGAAATATTTTTGAAAACAGATTGAGAAATATTTTAATAAAAACATCCTCATCACTAGACTTTTCACACTTTCACCATGTTCGATTATCAAATGACATGAAAGGTATTCATCACTGGGTTTGGTTTTTGGGAGACACATTTGGGTTTCTACACAAGTTTCGAAAACAAAAGTCAAAGTCGCGATAGGGACAGAGAATGATTCAAAACATTCTGCGATCCTAAACCACTCTTGTAATGTCGATACCTGCAAACTAGTGTTAGTTAAAACAGATAAAAGAGTTAAGAAACCTGTATCTTGCACCGTTGAGCACACGTCTCTGGAGTAACCAATTTTTGTTTGACGATCTTCCTCAAGCTAGGGGATATCGCCTGAAGACTGCTACGCTTGCAACTGCCTTCAATTTCCGCTGTTTTATGACCATCTTCCACATCCTAGGGAACATGATCGAAGATAACTTTGCTTGAAGTCACCTCCTGTTTTCTGACAACCTTTCACATCCTAGGGAACGTCGTCGAAGATAACTCCGCTTAAAGTCATCCTCAGTTGTCTGACAACCTTCCACATCCTAGGGAACGCCGTCGAAGATAACTCCGCTTGAAGTCATCCTCAGTTGTTGTGATAATATTCTGAAGAAAATTACCGAAGACCAACGCTTGTTGATCCTCAAAGCTCACTTGAACTTTGCTGCTGTGATATTTGCTGAAATTACCGCGGTGCCAGTACATCAGCGCATTTTGCTGCTTGTGAACCATTACTTCAGTGCTTGCGATGAGGCAATGTTTAGGCGCTTTAAGCTAAGTGAGACGATCTTTTATCAAGTCGATCACTTACTGCGGTTGTAATCGAGCCGATTACTTAATCACGTCAAGTTGCTTATACAGGCTAACTGGCGTACCAAGGTTCCCGAAATTGCTGTATAAGGTCCGCATAGTCATTTATGGGGGCCACACATCCTGTCGCCACACCAGCGCACGCTGCTACGACCTGTCGCCAAGATTTAACTCTGTCGCCAGGCGACAGGAATCAGCGCCTGGCGACAAGATTGTCGTATGGCGCTAATGTCGGGTTTTTCGAATAAAACCCCTTTCTTCTTCATTTTGTCGTTGATGTTGCTGTTGTTCGTGTTTGCGCTCGAAAACTTCGATTCGATCGTTCTTGCTCGTTTGTCCACCAAATTCGCTCAAACTTCTTGCAAATCAAAGCTTATTTCATCTAGTTTCCCAATCCATGTAAGTTTTCTTCAAAATCACTTCGGTTTTGCTGAATTTTGCATGCATTGTTCATGAATTTTTGGGAAATTCGAAACTTATATTGCTTAATTTGCTTTCTTTGTCGAATCTTTTGCCATGAAATTGCTTGATTATGTTTATACATTGCCTTGGGGGCATTTTGAGACTTGTTTGACTCAATGTAGTGAAGAAATGAACGAATTGCCATTGTTGAACCCCTTGAGTTCTTGAGAACAATGTGACTTGTTTCTCGTGTTTAGGCTAGCCATTCTCGTGGCTTTTTTTTTTTTTTTTTTGCGAACATAGTATCATGCGGCTAGGAAAACCTTAGATACTATAGAACCTTAATTTTCTGTTATTTTGCACAACATAGCATGACTAGACGACGAGGTTCTAGTTCTTGTTCTAGGGAGGCTCATCGGGAGGACGATCCCGTTGATGCCAGCGTAGGGACCTCTTCTTCTCTAGGGGATTTCCCAGAGTGGGACGAGCTCACTTTGTACTTTGCGCCCGAGTTCCATATCTCGGAGCGTGTTCGTCGTGGGATTCACAGTGGGAGAGTTCGTAGCCATGGTTATGGCAATGACGCTATCGGTTCTTTGTACGATACTTACTTCCGTGACCATGATGGTTTGCATCGCCTGTGGGAATATTGTGGCTTGACTCCTCTGCTCCGAGCCACTCGGGCTCAGTATTCTTTCGGGTCAAGCCGTTACGTGGTTCGAGCTTTGGTGGAGTTCTTTTGGGACACCACCAACACCTTCCATTTCCCTTGGGGTGAGATGACTGTTACCCCTACCGACTTCAGTCTCATTACAGGGTTGGAGTTTCGTTCGGTCGCGCTTCCATTTGATAGCGAGATCACAGTCTTCTCTCCAGTGATACTAAAGCTGCTGGGCCCTATTACTGTTCGGGCTCGTAGTGAGGCCGAGCCGACGCATCTCAGCTCTCTATGTATCTGCCGGTCCACGCTCGTGGTAGCTTTTCATGATGATGCGACCACCCCAGAGCAGCGGGTGCGCATCTTTTCTCTTATCTTGCTGTTAGGGACCTTTTGTCCTGACAGAGGTAGTCGAGTTTTACTCTATTACTTGCCTGCTCTTTGTGACCTTCACATGGTCGGGTCGTATGATTGGGCCAGCTTGGCCTACGCGGACTTCCTAGTCGGATTGCAACTTTCCTGTCGTCACAGTTCCTTCGAGGGAGATATTGCGCTTTCTAGCTTTTGGAGACTCGTAGAGGTATACTTTATTTTATTAAAGTTAGCTCTAGATCTGCATTAGCATTTATTAACACTTCTTTATCCCCGTAGATCTGGTTCTACGAGTACTTTCCGTCTCTTGCGTTGGCGAAACCTTCACCTCGCGAGCTCCCTGTTGCTGCCTATTGGGGAGGTCGTCTCAATGACTAGGCTACTACCGCTCGTGTTCGAGAGTTGATCCTCTCAGTATGTTCCTTGAATACTTGTCTCTTAGTACCTTTTGGTAGGACTTCATCTCATGAATATGCGTTTTGTAGGAGCCTGCTGTAGAGTTTCGACCGTGGGCCAACCTGGAGATTCCTGCGCTTGCTGCGCAGTACACTACTCAGCGTCTGTACTTTCAAGGAACGTACGATGTTGTAGTGTACTTAGGTGAGAGAGTGGCTATTCAGCACTCCTCAGAGGCTTTTGTCGTTCTTGCTCGCCCACCTCGGCACATGTTTGACCAGACTAGATTGAGGACTTTGGCGAGTAGGTCACCAGCGGGTACTCCGTGGTGGACTCACGCCCAAGTGGAGCAGTGTTATGGGGAGCCGCTTCTGGCTCCACCACCTGTTTCGCCAGAGGGAGGAGAGGTGTTTGTCCTTTAGATAGCCCCCAAGTAGATACTAATAACTTGGATTTGTTTTGCCAGGATAAGCGTGCAGAGTTCGTTCCTCCACCGGTATCCATTACCTATCAGGGGGTGTATGGTCCAGTCGAGGAGATGATTCTACTGGTTCCTCCAGAACATCGTTTCATCGAGCAGTCTATACCTCGGCATCAGACTTGGGTGAGTCACTTGTTCATTATGTACCTATATATCTTTGATTGTTACTGACTTTGTCTCTTGATAGTTTACTCGCGAGGTGATAATGAGGATGGCGAGGGGTATGGACGCCTTTCGCTACCAGCTGGTGAGATTGAGGGACCGAGCCTCCTGTCGTCGTGACGACACTGCTACAGAGGTATTTCTCTTATCCTTATCACATGTTTTATTTGTTTATTTTTGCATTTGACTTGATTTATTTTTGCAGGGGCAGCCTATTCCTCCGCCACAAATTCGAACGAGACCCGAGACTAGTAGAGATAGAACCGGGTCTGGCTCAAGACGTCGTCGTTGTTGGGGTTTGGCGAGTCCGAATCACCGTGGAAACAAACCCAAAACCAAGACCGCACTCGCAATAAATAAAACCATAAACATAATTAACTTAATAACAAGATTAAGATAATAATTATACCTTTGACGCATGCTTCGCCCGACCTCGAGGGGCTCTTACTTCGAAAGCTAGCCTCGAAAATACGACGACCTCCAACGGAAATCCACCCACAACTAGAACACCGACTAGGTCCAATGCCTTGGAGTTAGCAAGGCCCGACCGAAGCCCGAATAATTGAGTTCAAAGGTTTTCACAATGGTGATGCCTTTTTCAACTCTTGAGTTCAAAGGTTTTCACTACTAGTGATGCCTTTTCCAACTCTTACTTAAGTGCTTTTCCCAATACCCCAAGTTGGGTATTTACAGGGCAATGCAAGAGTGTGAAAAGTTCTCCCATCAATGTGGGAGAATTTGATTTTCCCATTTTATTTTAAAGCTAAAATAAAATTAATATTCAAACTAGTAATAAATCAACAAGTGGAAAGCTCACAAGGAGGAGTAGGTGAGGACCATTTGGAGGAGGGGAGACCAAACTTGCTCCCCACTCTCACTCTCATAACCGGCCACCTCAACCCCATAGCCCCCAATTAATTTGCGCCACATGGCACCCACACTTGGGCATCAAGGTACCCAAGGTGGGCTGCCATGTGCTATGGCCTAGCAGGTCACGCACCAAGTGCGGGCTGCTTGGACGAGGCTAGCTGCCAGCACGCCGCGCACAATGTGCGGGCTGCTAGGTGCTGCCTGCCAGCATGCCTCGCACATTGGTGCGGGCTACTAGCTGCCACGGCCTAGCAAGCCATGCACCAATTATGCGGGTTGCTAGCTGCTACGGCGTAGCAAGCCACGCACCAATTGTGCGGGCTGCTAGCTGCTACGGCGTAGCAAGCCACGCACCAATTGTGCGGGCTGCTAGCTGCTACGGCCTAGCAAGCCACGCACCAATTGTGGGGGCTGCTAGCTACTACGGCCTAGCAAGCCACACACCAATTGTGCGGGCTGCTAGCTGCCGTATGCTAGCACAGCCACGCACACTAGTGCTGGCTGCTAGGTGCGATATGCAAGCCTAGCCCCGCACTTGGTGCGTGCTGCTAGTATTTACCGCGCCCCTAGCACTCGGTTTTCCGACGCTAGGGGTATTTTGGTCATTGTTGATTTATTATTATTATTTTCACGTCTCGTCTTTTTACTATTTTCGACTCGACTTCCGGCGCTCGATTTCGACGCTCCAAGCTCAAATTTCCGACGTTTTAATATTAATTACTCGAGCGACTCATTAATTCCTTCCGAATTAATTCTTCGCGTCGGATCGTTAGTTGCTTGGGTGTGACCCGAAGGGTTCAGTCAAGATTAAGCTGTAATATTAATTATGCATTAATATAACTGATCGGAAGCGACCTCCACCCAGGCATTCCGATCACTTGACCTCACTGAAAAATTAGCTTTCTAATAATTCTGAACCCCCTATCGGAATAATACACTTGTTCGAATGACACTATTCCTTTCAGTCGTACCTCTTCTAGGGGCGAGGGTGGCCGGCCAGAGACGGCTCCTACCGAGAGATCAGAGGGTTCAGGTTCTTCGTCTGAGGGTGCACATGTTAGGCCGACAGGCCAAGGAGGCGTGACATCGGCTCCTATAGGGGGTGGTGGGACGTACGAGGTTGGCTCGTCGTCGCAGCAGCCACAGCAGCCTCAGGCGTTAGCGATTCAGCGTCAGGGTGATCCTGGAGGTACTGAGGAGCATACCCCACGATCTACATTGTTTTTTGATGCTTTGGGAGTTCCTCCCCATTTGCGTCCTCCGACACTGTAGTTGTACTTGTATTTATTTTTATTTGACTTTGTAGGACTTTGCTAGTTTGTATTATATGACTCTATGTTAGACACGCTGTATATACAAACTTTTATCTATTTATTCTTATTTTATCTCTGCATTTTTATTTTCCATTTTATGTGCATGTGAGTGTGTGAAAAATTGTGACTAATTTTGAATATTTTGCGCAAAAATTTCCGTCATTTTTCTTATCAATGGAGGGTATCCGACTTTCTCCCCCAAAAGAAAAAATGAAAAATAAAATAAGCTTTGACTAAAATAAGCTTAAAATGACAGTCCCTATTCATGGTAGTCCAATAATGTCCTTCGCGCATTATCTTTTGGACTAGCATTTTGCCATTTACATGTGTTCCACATACTCCTTCGTGGACTATTCTCATAGTCCTTTGGGCTTCCTTTTTGCCTACACATAGAAGAGCTCAACCTTTAGGTACCCTTTAATGTAACTCGTCGTTAATGAGCACATATTGGGAAGCCAAAAGTCTTAAGGCTCGTTTTGCTCTTTTGTCAACATGGAGTGGATATTCTCCTTTTGTGACGTAATTAAGGATGTCTGTATACCAAGGTTCTTCCTCTTCTTCTTCTTCATGGGTTACTTCATCATCCTCTATTGCTTGGATATAAGCCGCTTTATGCCTTTTTTCTATTGTTAAGGGCATTTACTCGATTTCCGTAGGAATTCTAACCATTGGGGCTAGTCTTGCCAAGGCATCAGCAAATTGATTTTCCTCTCTAGGTAGATATGTGTATTCTACCTTTTCCAATTGGTTTGTGAGAGTTTCCAGGTAGGTTTGGTAAGGGGCCAAGCTTTCACTCCTTACTTTCCATCTTTTGGAAATTTGGTTGATGATCAACGAAGAGTCCCCGAAAATTCGAAGTTTCTTTACTCCCAATGCCAATGCTGTTTCGAGGCCTACCACGCATGCTTCGTATTCTGCAGCATTGTTGGTAACGTCGAAATCTAGCTTTATGGAGATTGGAACATGTTCTTCTTTAGATGATACCAATAGTTCTCCTACACCACATCCCTTTTGGTTTGAAGCTCCATCGAAGTAGAGAGTCCAAGTATCATCTTCTGTGACCATCAAGTCTTCGTCTGGAAAATCATTCTCGTGTATAGGCGTGGAATCTTCTATTGGGAAATCTGCTATGAAATCTGAAACCACGGATCCTTTAATAGCCTTTTGGGGCATGAATCTTACGTCGAATTGGGCTAAGTTGACTATCCATCTTGATATTCACCCATTTAGTGTAGATTTCTCGAAAAGATACTTGAGTGGATCCATTCGAGATACTACAAAGACCGTATGAACGAGCATGTAATGTCTTAACTTAGTTGTGGCCCACACTAATGTGAGGCACAATTTCTCAAGTGGTGTATAGCGTATTTCATACTCGAGCATCTTTTTACTTAGATAGTAGATAGCGTTCTCCTTTCCTTCTACTTCTTGTGCGAGCATAGCCCCCATTGTCTCTTTGGTGACTGTTAAGTACAACCTAAGAGGGATTCCTAAGAATGCTGGTGCTAATACGGGAGGATTAGCGAGGTAGGATTTGATCTTTTCAAAGGCTTTTTGACACTCATCGTCCCATATTACTGGTACACTCTTTTTAAGCTTCTTGAATATTGGTTCACATATTATTGTCAATTTAGATATGAACCTACTTATGTATTGCAACCGGCCATTGAATCCCCGAATTTGCTTTTCGGTTTTGGGCGATGGCATTGACATGATTGCTTTGATCTTGGTTGGGTCTATCTCTATTCCTCTAGAGCTAATGACATATCCCAGGAGTTTTCCTGAGGTGACTCCAAAAGCACACTTGGATGGGTTCAACCTCATGTTGTATTTTCTTAACCTTTCAAAGAATTTTCTTAGGGCTACCAAATGTCCTGGGCGATCCTTTGATTTCACAATCATGTCATCTACATAGACTTCGACTTCCTTATGGATCATGTCATGGAGTAAAGCAGTTGCTGCTCGTTGGTAAGTGGCACCCGCATTTTTCAACCCAAATGGCATCACCGTGTAATAGTAAGTGCCCCAAGGTGTTATGAATGTTGTTTTCTCCATGTCTTCTTCTGCCATGAGAATCTTATTATATGCGTATCCATCAATAAATGAGAGAAGTGCGTGGTTTGCTGTATTATTTACTAGAATATCGATGTGTGGTAAAGGGAAGTCGTCTTTTAGACTTGCCTTATTTAGATCTCGATAGTCGACACACATTCGTACCCTTCCATCCTTCTTTGGAACTGGGACTACATTTGCGACTGTAGGGAATATTTCAAGCATTACCCCAAACTTGAACCCCACTGTGATCATGCACTTAAGTATGGTGGCGTCCAAAGGGAAGGAAGCTAGAGCAAAAGAGTCGCCAACAAGTTTTAGGAACTTGTAAACCGTTCACAGGGTGAAGGTTACACCCCTTAACGATCCAGGAGATCGTCAACTCCAATAGGTCAAGAACCATGACTGGTGTTCGGGGATGAAGGTACAAATCCAACTTAAAAGAGATTGAACCTGCCCTATAAAATAGGCCTCTACTTCATTCTTCTCGTATTCATGTGCGCTTTCTGACTAACATACAATCATTAGGTTAACCCTAAACCTGTTTATCTATGTTGGTTGAATATTAATGCACAAATAAAACTATTATTGGTGATCACTTGAATTATAATCAAATTAACCCTAAACAAGATTATTAATTATGTTATTAAGCATGATTACAAGTACCAATTCCCTTTAAACATGCATAAAAGGCGTGATCAAGCAATAACAATGAATAAGCATCAAGCAACATGATAATAATAATCATAATTAAAACAATCATAATAATCATAATTATCATAATCATGTTAAAGCATAATATTAATAGCAAGATCCTAGGCATGATACTAACAAGATTAATAACAAACCCTAGCATGTCACTAAACATTAAAGATCAAAGCTTTAGCCCTAACATGATACCAACATGCTATTAGGAAAGAAAATAGGAAGCATCCTAGAAATCATAATTGATATAAGCAAATCACCCTAAATATCATACTAAGGAACCAAAATAACAATCTTAACATGATTTCTATATCAAAAGATCAATTAAACAATTAAAGTACTTACTTGGATGTCTCATACCTCTTTCTTTCACGTTTAGGGCGAAGGCAACTTTGAACTTGGCTAGGTGTGTCTAGTGCTAATGAATGTAAAAATTTTGTTTGTGAAAAGTTGGTTTAGAAAGAGAGAGAGAGTATCAAGAAATTCTTGATGAGAGTTGGTTATTTTTTGATGATTGAAAACGGAGGTTTAAGGACCCTATTTATAATGAAAACAGTCCAGATATGATAAAAAAGGAATCAGAGTTCGAAAAAGAATAAAACACGACGTTGTTGCCGCAATAGCCTCTGTCGCCACGCGACGGAGTGAAGCGCCTCGCGACAGAGTGCATCGCCGCGCGACAAGCCTGTCGTCCGGCGCTACAAGACAGTTTTTGTGGATTTTGTTTGTATCATATATTTTGATCCAAAAGTCCAAATAAGGCATATAATATGTCGTTGGAAAGCTCTTGAAGTCTAATGTCTAAAAAAATTAGAATCAGATTAAAATATTTTGTAGATAAAAAGATATGGCCAAAATAGTGGGACGGTGTCAGTTTTGGATAGAGTTTCGTATTCCATTCATATCTTTTTCGTTATAGCTTGGAATTAATATTATAATATATCATTGGAAAGATAATTTCAAGATCTATCCAACCATATAAGATTTGGATAAATATTATGAGTCACAAAAATAATATCTGACTGTCTTTGAACATCTTTAAATTCAAATAGAATTAGGACTTTAAAAAAGGAAAGTTTTATAAAAAAAAGGAAAGTTTTTATTCAATTTCAAACTCTTTAATTTTATCTTTTTAAAAAGGATAATTAAGATCTTTTAGAAACTTATGGAAGCTTCTAATAAATCCTAATTAGTTTGGGAATAGGATTAAACCTTGGACCCTCCACATGATCATTGGGCCGTAGGTAAAATCCGGTTTGGGCCCGGTTTAGTATTTTGGCCATAACTTTTTCATTATTCATCGGAATTGGGCTTATAATATATCGTTGGAAAGGTTTTTTCAAGCCCCATCCAACTACACTATTATTGGACCCATATCATGGACCAAACTAAACTGGACTGCACGTTTTTCATAAATAGGGTAAGAAAAGAAATATTTTCAAAAATAGAAAGAATAGATATTTTAATAAAAACATCCTCATCACTAGAATTTTCACACTTTCGCTTTGTTCAATAATCAAATGACGTGAAAGGTATTCATCACTGGGTTTGCTTTTAGGGAGACACATTTGGTTGTCTACAGCGACCCATTCGAGGTATTTGGATACCCTGATAAAACCTGCTGTTATCTGTTTTTGTACTTCTTCTTTTATTTTAAGGGCTACGTCGGGTTTCATTCAACGTAACTTTTGTTTTACAGGTTTTATTCCTGAAATTAGTGGAATTGTGTGTTGAGCTATTTCTCTATTAATGCATGGCATATCTTCATATGACCAAGCGAATACATCGACAAATTCTTTTAATAGATTAATAAAATCGGTTCTTTCATCTTTATTAAATGTTAGTCCGATTTTCACTTCTCTTTTAATGGTTGGGTCTTTTGAGATATCAACCGTTTCAGTATCTTCAATTATTGGTGTTTTGTTTTCAAGTGTTTCCATTGCTTTAATTATTTCTTTGTCACTTTCATTGTTAGTTAAGCAATGCTCATCATCTTGGGTTAAAGAATGACACAAGGAGTAAGCAAATGAAGACATATTATTAAACTCATAAACCATTACATCAAATAAATCTATGTCTGTTGGGACTTGATTACTAAATATTCTAGGAGGAGGTGCTAAAATAGAAGAACTAGGAGAAGGTGCTATAACTAAGGACTTAAAAGACTCGATATGGGAAGACTCTAACTCGGACTCTGACTCAGACGATTCTTCGGACATTGGTCCTTGTCCTATTGTTATGGAGATCTTTCTTCCACTTGGAGTAATCACCTTCACGGTCTTTCGCCATCCTTGAACTAGACCCTCTGCTGGAGTGATAAGTTTGAAAGGATCAAAGTCATCACTCTGTAGAACCGTTTGAATGAGCAAAGAATTGTTCTCAATATAAGTTGGCTCATTATTTTCATACCTAAAGAGAAGTCCCATGACATTGAAGTCAAAGCATGGGGGTGCTTTCTCCTTATGGATAGGAGTTGGGACATCATATAGAAAGTTACAGTCCAAAAATATTTCAAACCCGGGTTGTCTTATCCCATTCTTGACAAAGGGTTTAGGAAATTCATAGCATGGATAATCCTCTCCCTCTTTTATGAATTGTCCATTTAGGGTAAGAGAATAATGATCCATTGGGATTGCTTTCTTTTGGGTACGAGCGTTCCTACGCGCATTTGCTTTTTCCTGAGCTCGCATAAGATCTTTCGGAGTCGGTTCAAAACCAAGTCCAAAAGTGTCCAATTTAGGGAGGCCAGGTAGTCCCATTTTCTTTTCTATCCCTTTCTTCTTTCCGAGGGTCATTCCAGGAAAGTGTCCCTGTTTCTTGAGGATAGCATTTACCGCCATGTTAGAGTGGAGGTCGTAGTGAAGAGGGGTCCTTTCATCTTCCTCAATTAAGGAGACCTCTTCGTTAAAGCCCCACAAGTCTTCGTCATCTTCATCGTGCTCCACATTTATGATGGGATTCTCGATAGCCTTGATTCTCATTGGTGAAGCATCAATTGTGACAGGGATTCCTCCAACTATAGCCTTCACTTGCTGATGAAGGGATGAAGGGACGGCCTTTAGGTCGTGAAGCCAAGGGCGTCCCAACAATAGGTTGAAAGATGCTTTAATGTCTACCACTTGAAAAGTAGTAGCATGTTCTATGACTCCTGCCATTATATTCATGGTGATAGTCCCAAAAGCTTAGCGGCGAGTGTTGTCATAGGCACTTATGCCCTGCGTAGATGGATACAAATCTTCATCTTTTATCCCTAACATTCTCGCAGTTCGGAGTGGACAGACATTAATTGCTGATCCATTATCCACAAGAGTCATTGGGACATTTATCCTCTTGCAGATTACTGTGAGGTTTAGTTCTTTGTTATGTTTATCACCCTCTAGAGGTAGGTCTTTATCAGAAAAGGTGATCAGATTGATGGGACTAGGAAGATCACTCGTGAGAAAATTAGCCAACCCCTCAGGAGTGGTTTCAGGATCTATTCCTATTTTGTCCAAAGCATTCATCACTGCCAATCTATTTTGATGGGATGTTGCTAAGAGTTTCCATACGTTCATATCAACTTTATTTTCTTCTTTAATTGCTTGACAACATCATTGTCTTCTATGATGGGTATAGGAACTTGCTGAGTAGTAGGAATAGGTTGTTGCATAGTAATGGGAGGTTGCATTCTCCCGGATCTTGTGAGGACATCTATGGGCGAATCTTCTTTATCTCAAATGTCGTCCACTGGATATATTGTGGAGAGTGGGGTCTCTTCCATATCCTTAAGGTAGACATCCTCATCGTCACTGTCTCAAACTCCATTAATGGTAGTATCGTTCTCTTGTGGAATTCGGACTAAATTTTTATTATCAATCAGTTTATGAATTAAATCCTTAAATTTAAAACAGTGTTCTATTGTATGTCCTCCTGACTGATGATATGGACAGTAGAACCTATACATCCTCTTTAGTGATTCAAATGGTCTCGGTTTAAGAGGTTTAATCTTGCCACTCTCGGAGTGCATTTTGAACATATTCGCATAGGTGGTCCCAATTGGAGTGTAGGACTTATGGCTCCTTTTGGGTGTTTCGACTACTTGAAGAGAGAATGGTTTCTTCATAGTAGTCTTTATAGGTGTTACTTCTTTATTGACATGTTTATTTTGTTCTTGTTCTGTGCGTTCAAGAACTCTTCTACACATGCCTATCATTCTCTCTACCGAATATACGAGGAGCAACATATCTTCTTTAGTGGGCGGTCGTTGCATTGGGGACAATTCACTCATGGCATCGAAGAATACTTCTTCTTCTTCTTCAAGGGCATGAGTTTCTTCGACCGGTTTGATTAAAGATGAGGGATCAACACAACTTTCCTCATCAGAGATAGCCAAGGAGTTAGAAAGTGGCGCACTGTTGATGCTTGGCTTCTTGCTTGCAGGAGGCACTTGGAGTTTATTGTTATCGATAAAGTCCTGGATAGCTTCCTTTAGCTTCCAGCAATTCTCAGTAAGATGGCCCCTACCTTGATGGTACTTGTAGTGTGCATTGGGGTTCCAATTAGCCGTTCTCTTTTCGACCGGTGGATCACCAAATGGTCCAATAGGAGTTATAAGACCTTTTGCATGAAGACGGTCAAATGCGGTGTCATAACTCATACCAATAGGAGTAAAGTTTCTCCTAAATGGTTTCTTTTGTCCTTGATTATTCATAGTGAGGACTTCATTTAGATTAAAGGTGCTAACATTATTTGAGTGGGTGGTTTTGGAAGAAGAAGGATTGTCGTTCTTCTTTCCTTTCCAGCCACTGTTGGAGTTAGTGTTAGCAGCTTTTTGTTTTGCAAAGTCGTCTTCAATATTAATTCCAATGTCATAGATGGCCTAGAAAGTATTCAAATTGCTTTGATACTTGAGATGCTTGGAATATTTTTCCTGGAGATTCTTTATGAACAATCTCACGGATTCCTTTTTAGTAGGTACTTCAATCATCTTAGAAGAGGTTTCCCTCCACTTATTAAAGAAAGAAGTAAAACCTTCATTCTCTTTTTGTTTAAGTATCTTAAGTTCCCTATGATCAGTTTCAACTTGAATATTACACTTGTACCTATCAATAAAAGCATTTACAATGGCATCCCAAGTAGAGATTTTCTCTTTGTCAAGGGAAAAGAACCATTGTTGACAAATGGTTTCGAGTGATAAAGAAAACATTGTATGAAAACTTTTTTTATCTATCCCCTTAATGTTCATTATTGTCTCGAACGCTATTAAGTGGAAGTAAGGATTATCTGTTGCCTTGAACCTAGGGATGTCACTGGCATTGAATTTCTGCGGAAGAAGTTCCTTGTCCACTGAGACCCCTTGTGAGCTAATGCCCTGGAATCTATAGTCATTGGATATTTTGCTCAAGCTTTCTTGCATGAGCTCCATTTTTTGTTGCCTCACAGGGTCATTGACTTGAAGAGCTATACTCTTCATCAATTCAGTTAGGTTGGCCACGTCCTTCTTGACTTCATTAACTTCTTCTTGAGACGCCATTATCTTCTTGGCTTTTCTTTTCCGACTGATGGGTTTGTCAAAAAGGAGTATTTGAACAAATGTGTTATCTTTGATTAACCGCCCTTCCTTTCTTGACCAAGCGCTGTAAACTAAACCATTTATTTGTTTTAATGACTTGACTCAAATTGACTATGACTTTATTGGTTTTTTTTAAAAGCAAAAGGCAAAAATTAGGTGCATTTTTGAGGATCAAGTAAAGGTTCAAACAAGTATGGAAATAGGGTGTATTTTTGAGGATCAAGTAAGGGTTCAAACAAGTATGGTTTAATTGGAGGATTAATATCCGACTTAACCCCCTAAAAATGACGGAAAATACGCGCATACAAGACTCTCTAGACATGGTCAAAATGTGACATATTATGTGTGTGCTTTATTGGTGAATGTGAGTGACATACTTTGACTCTTGTGTGAGACCATGAGACTATGTGCCTAGACTCAATTAAGGAGTGAACATGATTACTGTCATTAATAAACCGATTAAACCGTTTTAGCAAATTGATTAGTCAGACTCGTCGCGAAGACTCGAGCAAAAATATGGGCTGTCGTCAGACGACAGAAATGTCGCCAGACGCTTTCAGTGCCAGACGACAATATTTTCGCCTGGCGCTAATCACTAGCATATGGCGCCACATTCCAGATCTCTGCGCCATTACTGGAACATCGATCTAAGACTGTTTCCAGTATTTTACTCTAAAGGGACAAGCCTAAAAGTCATACTAAGCCAAGTTTGATCAATTTAATTAGACTTTAATCATTTGTTAATTAGTTAATTAAATTAGCAAAGTCCTTTAGTCATTAATTAATTTATTTAACTCATTCACTAGTCAAACAAACGGTTAGGGGAAACACATATAGGTTATGCACAAACGAATAATGCACAAGTAGTCAAATAGTCACAATATGATGCAATGAGTTTGCAACCTAACCATGGCTCTAGTTCTTTAAAGTTCGAGATATGGGTTAGTCAAAGAGGGTCCATGGTTATGAGTCCGGATAAACCGCGCGGATGCCTTGCCTTTGGAAGGGTTGGCGCGAGTGGATGGGACCCCACGAGTTAAACTCGCTTCCACAGTTTGGTGAATTCAACAAACTCGGATGTACCCTTCGTTGCATAGAGCGTTCGATTGGGTAGATGGAGCGTGAATCCCCAGAGGGTTATGGCCATATGTAGAACACATATGGTTTTCAGAAAAAAGGGAAAAACTCAATCAGGAAGTAAAACCGAGCTAACATTACTAGAAAACTAGTCGAAACAAGAAGGTAGATTTCTAGCTCGGTATTGGAAGAATTCGGCGGGAGAAAATAGCTTCTGTCGCCAGACGCTGGCACTGTTTCCAGAAGACAATTAGTGTCGTCAGGCGACAGCGCCATCGTTTGGCGCTGACGCTGTTTTATTATCGCTAATTCCTACATGCCTCGGCAGCTTTCTATTCTTGAATTTTCTAGTTTTTTTCGTAGCGTTATTTCGACTTTAGTTGTGAAAGATATTTCCCTAATTTCCTACGTGTAAAAATCCTATATTTTTGACGCATTTCGGATGGACTTTCCAATGCGGACCTTTTTATGCATATGCCAATAATATCAATCAAAATTACGCACATGAAATACTTAGAACTTTTCGAGTCTCATCCACTCATTCTAAACTATTGCCAAAATAAATTTTAGGAATTAAAATAGAAATCGTCCCCAGTGGAGTCGCCAAAAAAACTATAGGGAATATTTCAAGCATCCCACACTTGAGCCCCACTGTGATCATACACTTAAGCATGGTGGCGTCCAAAGGGAAGGAAGTTAGAGTAAAAGAGTCGCCAACAAGTTTTAGGAACTTGTAAACCGTTCACAGGGTGAAGGTTACACCCCTTAACGATCCAGGAGATCCTTAACTCTGATAGGTCTGGAACCATGACTGGAAGTTCGGGGAGGAAGGTACAAATCCAACCTAAAAGAGATTGAACCTGCCCTAAATAGGCCTCTACTTTATTCTTCTCGTATTCATGTGCGCTTTCTGACTAACATGCAATCAATAGGTTAATCCTAAACCTGTTTAATCTATGTTGGTTGAATATAATGTATAAACAAATCTATTATTGGCGATCACTTAAATTATAATCATATTAGCCTAAACAAGATTATTAATTATCTTATTAATCGTAATTACATGTACAAATTCCCTTTAATTCTGCAAGAGAGGGCGTGATCAAGCAATAACAACAATAAAAATAAATAAAATATCAAGCAACATAATAACAATCATCATCATCATAATCTCAATCTCAATAAAGCTTAATAATATTAGCAAGATCCTAGGCATGATACTAACAAGATTAATAACAAACCCTAGCACGTCACTAAACATTAAAAATCAAAGCTTTATTCCTAGCATGACACTAACATGATATTAGAAAAGAAATAGGAAGCATCATAAACATTCATAATATCAGAAATATTAGTTAGCCCTAAACATGATACTAGGAAGCAATAAAACATCCTAACATGATACTAGGAATCAACAAAATACTCTAAGCATTATTTCTATATCAAAAGAATAACAATTAAATCAATTACTTGGATGCCTCGTATCTCTTTCTAATAGCAAAATACACGCGTTAGTAACTTCAAGGAAAATATTAAAACAAAAAATTAATTTAAATAATTGAAATAGGAATTTGGGACCAAACCCTCAGAAATTATCAACCTTTCACGTCTAGGGCGAAGGCAACCTCGAACTTGGCTAGGTGTGTCTACAACTTGTGAATGTGGAATTTTATAAAAGAGAAGGTTTAGAAAAAGAATAGAGAGAGAAAGAAAGAGATGATTGTTGATGACTATTGATCGTTATTGATGATTGAAAACGGAGGAGATACGACCCCTATTTATAAGAAAAATAGCACGGAATCAAATCAAGTCCTATTCGGAATAAAACTGGAATCTGTCGCCAGGCGACAGGCATCAGCGCCAGGCGACAATCTTAGCGCCAGGCGATAGATGTTAGCGCTAGGCGATAGACTTTATCGTTTGGCGCTAATTAAAAGATAAAACGCGCTTTTGTACGGAATCCTCTTCTTAATATGATAAAGCAGCAAATTCCGTGTTTAAGCAGATTAAAATCATATTTATCATAAACCACTTATTTTATTCAAAATAAAACTCTTTAAAATATAATTATCAATCCTAATTCCATTAGAATTAAAAAGAACCTTCTAAATATTCTAGAAGATTAAAATCAGTCCTAATAACTTTAAGAACAATAATTAATAGGCCCTCCTCTAGATCATTGGGCCACATATAAAAATCATTTCGAGCTCAATTTAATATAATCCATAACTTCCTCATTATTCATCGGAATTGGGCTTATAATATATCGTTGGAAAGCTCTTTTCGAGCCCAATCCAACTACACTATTATTGGACCCTTACCATGGACTAAACCAAATTGGATTGGATTTTTTCATAAATAGAGTAAGAGAAGAAATATTTTTGAAAACAGAAAGAGAAATATTTTAATAAAAACATCCTCCTCACTAGACTTTTCACACTTTCACCTTGTTCGATTACCAAATGACATGAAAGGTATTCATCACTGGGTTTTAGTTTTGGGGAGACACATTTGGGTGTCTACACAAGTTAACTGTGGCACATATAGCACATTATCAAGTTTTAATCCTCCTGCCAATATCACCATTCCCAATTGATCCGCATTAGCCGATTTCCCATCTGGCAAACCAACGGGACAATTTTGTTCTCTCTTCACATTTTTTAGCACCGTAAAATCACAAGTAACATGATTTGATGCATCCGTATCCACAATCCAAGATATCAAATTTGTCTTCCCTTGCAATTGTTTATTTTTCGAATGTAAAACATTCATAATTTGTTGAATTGGTTCTGCCGAAACACCAATTAAACTTGATGCATCATTTTTAGTGGTCAAAGACCTCTGCATGTGCATGCTTCCTGCCACTTTATCACCCATCTTCTTCAAGATTTTCTACTTTTTCACTAAATTCTTACAGTAAAAAAAATAGGGTTTCTTTAACATGGCTCATGATACCACGTCAAATTAATCACAAAGTCTTGATCTTCTCATTCATCATCAATCAACTATTTATACAATCACATAATAACCTAATCAACCTAGGATTCTAATTAAACTAGCTTAGGAAAAATTCTATCCTACATAAAGAAAATACAATATAATCACATAGATATATAAAGTATATTCCCTAAAGATACTATCCTATCTTAACAAACAAGTAGATAGGTCATCAAATTAAAAACAAAATGACCTTGATATTCTCCAAAAAAAAAAAAAAAAAAAAAAAGGGAGAACTACAAAAATCATCTTTAATGTGATTGCGATTACCCTCACAAATTTAATAAGGAGCAATACCTTTCTTTGAAATTCATAAATCACTTTTGCAAGTTGCTTTAACTTTATTTGATCTTACTTGTCTCTCCCCTAACCTCACCTCACCTACCTTTGTTCTTTTTTTTTTTTTTTTTTTTTGAAACCCTAACCTCACCTACTATTCTACTAAGGGTTTACAACGTGATTATGACAAGACAATACGACGGTCTTATTTTAAAAATTTTAATTATAGAACCAATTGTTATTAAAAGGGATCAAAAGAGATTATAGTGATCTATAAATATAATCATATATATTAGAGACGGACGTTCATGGGGGCCATTACGGGTCTGTTCTCAGGTACCAGTCTAAAAAAGAATTAGTTGAATAGGATGAGCAGTTGTTAATAGCTGGTCTCGAGACCAGTTAGAGTTGGTTGGTCCTTCAGTCAAAAATGAACATTTATTCTGATAAAAATGAACATTTTTTAACTAACTTATTTTACAATAATTTTGTATTTCTCAGTAATTAAATGTTCATTTTCATACAATATGATGTTTATTCGTATAAAATAAATGTTCATTTTCTAACTAACATATTTTACCAATACGAGTACTGAATCGCGGTTTCAAAATCGTGAGCTCGACCGCCATTAACGACCTTAGCTTCACCTTCACCATTAACATTCTCAGAATTATTCCTTTCACTATCATTATTCTTAGAGCCCATCAACAATTTTTCCATCATCACCAGCTTCTCTATTAGAGATTTTCTTCAAATCCTCCGCTTCTTCCGTCGTTGAAGAAGAAGTAGAAGCCATAATACTCGCACCACCAGCTACACTATCTCTCTGGCAAACAGAATCGCAATAATCCCCGCCATCGCCGTTGTCATCGCCATCGCACCGATAATCTCCGCGCGATTATGAGATCGCCATAAGAGAAAAACTTGATTTCCAGAAATTTCTTCAAATAATTAAATGTTCATTTTTTTTCTAGTAAATGATCATTTTGTTTCTAGTAAATGTTCATTTTTATAGTGCGGGACCAGATGGCTGGTCTCGAGACTTGGGAAAAATTTGCGTAGGATGAGTGTTGGAGTATTAGAAATAGCTTAGTTCAAAAAATACATGTAGAGGCCCAAATAAAGATGGGCACGGGTCGTGTCGGCACGCGGGCGGCACGGGCTCGGCACGACTCCGGCACGGCGGCCCACTTGTGGGCCGTGGGCCATGCCGTGAACAAAAAAATTGAAATTCGGCACGGGCACGGTGGGCGGCACGGTTGTCCACACGCTGGCACGGCCCATGCCAATTATATTAAAACTTATTTAATTAAGTTTATTTATATAAACTTATTTAATTAAATAAACTTTTTTTTTGAAGGAAACAGAAAGCATCATATATTAAGAGGAAAGGTCCATATCGAACAATGTTACAATACTCTGTGGAAAATTACTAAAGTGAATATACTCCGCATTTCCACTCGTATCACCCCTAGCTATGAGATGAGCTACGGTATTACAACTCCTCTTAGCATGTGAAAATAAACAAACATTAAAACTTGCTCTATCAACTCTAATATCATCGTAGACTAAGTGAATGGGAGAAAAACCAACTTCATGAGAGGAAATAGCTTTGATTACATTTATAGCATCTGATTTCACCCACAAGTTAATGTAACCAAACCGAAGAGCCAACCTTAGTGCATATCGCACAGCTTGCGCCTCCACATACTTGGGGGTTGATAGTTCCACCTTCTTCGTTGCTGTCATAATGACGTATCCCTTGCCATCCCTAAAGACAACCCCCAGACCAGCCAACCCAGCGCTCGGAACATGGGCATCCACATTTCCACACTACACTGCTTCCCTGCACCTGCTACACCGAAGGTTTAAAGACCTTTGATGCATATTCTTCATAATCTTGCACTAATTTGAAGTACCCCGCAGCTAGCATAACCACATTAGGAGCTTCACTATAAAAAATCCACAGATTTACGACAACATCATGAAGCCCACATCAAGGCTGCCATACGCAGAAACACATTGGACTCGACCTTCCTATGCAGCCACTCCCATCTTGCGACAAAAGAATCAGTTGGAGCATCAGCTAAATTATCGTTCAACCCACTATGCCCCCAAATTTCAGTAGCTGCCTTGCATTCAAAAAGCGCATGAATAATAGTCTCTTGATGTGCCCCACAGATCTGGCAGGATGCATTCTCAGTAATGCGACATTACCTCAAGCGATCTTTAACAGCGAGATTACCCTTTACAGCCCCCCATAGGAAGTGTTTAATTTTTGGTGGTCCTTTCATATTCCAAACAGACTTCCACAGCTCCTCATTATTGGCCATAACAGCATTCCCATCCTCAACACCCCTAGCCAACCAGTAACACAACTTCACTGAGAAAATCCCATTCTTTGTACAGCACCAGAATCTGATATCTGTTCTTGAATGGTGAGAAATAGGAGTAGCAAGGATCATAGAAGCAGTAGAGTTATCAACAAGCTCCTTGACTTTCTCAGCATCCCAGTCACTTCCACTTACAACGAGTAACTCGTGCACCAGCATGTTCTCCTCCACCCCATCAAGTCGTTGCATGCAAATTGGCTTGCCATCCTTAACTAACTAAGCATCTTTCCAAACTCGAATGTTAGCCCCATTCCCTACTCTCCACACAAGACCATCACGAAGCAATCCCTTCGCACCCCAAATACTTCTCCAAGTATAACTCGGATCATATCCTCTCCTAGCCTCCATAACACACGAGTTTTTAAAATATCGAGTTTTGAGAATTATAGATGCTAAAGACTCCGGGTTTGACATCAAACGCCACACTTGTTTCGCCAATAGATCTTGGTTGAAACATTTTAGATCCCGAAAACCCATTCCCCCTTTTACCTTTGGTAGACACAATTTTTCCCAACTTTGCCAATGCAACTTCCTATTATCAACCGTCGATCCCCACTAAAACCTACATAAAAGTCTATGAATTTCATCAATTAAGCCATCCGGGATTTTAAATAGACTCATCATATAGGTAGGAATGGCTTGAGCAACTGCTTTGATTAACACTTCCTTCCCCGGCTTAGAAAGTAGTTTCTCCTTCCACCCTTTCAATTTCTTCCAAATTCTCTCCTTTAAAATCGCAAAGATGGCTTTCTTAGACCTCCCAATTACCGTTGGCAATCCCAAATACTTCTCATGTCTTTCAACCTCTCGAATTCCTAGCCTCCACAATCGCATGTCTCCTTTCAATGGTTACACATTTGCTAAAAGCAACCTCCGTCTTGTCTAGATTGACTTTCTGACCAGATGCTCTTTCATATATACTGATAATATCAGCTATCTTCAAACATTCCTGCAGAGTAGCTTTAGCAAACAAAATACTATCATCGGCAAAAAACAAATGAGACACCCTAGGAGCCGCATAGCACACCCTCGCCCCACTAATCTTCCTTTCACATGCAACTTTTGTAATAAGACCCGAAAAAGCATTTGCACACAAGAGAAATAAATAAGGGGAAATAGGATCTCCTTGCCGTAGACCACGAGTCGGAACAACCGATCCACATATCTCATTATTCACTTTAAAAGAGAAAGAGACACTAGAGATACAGTTCATCACCCGGCGAACTAAAGCATCAGAACACCGCATTTTACACATGACCATCTTCAAAAAGCACCACTCCACCCTGTCATATGCCTTACTCATATCCAGTTTGAGCGCTACATCCATGCCTCCCTCCACCCCCTCTTTTCATAGAATGGAATATTTCAAAAGCAATCATGGCATTATCAGTAATCAAGCGGCCCGGGATAAAAGCACTCTGGTTTACCGAGATTATATCATTTAGAAAAGGCTTGATTTTATTGGCCAAAGTCTTCTAAATTATCTTATAAATTACATTACAGCAACTTATAGGCCTAAACTCAGTCATGTATTTCGGATTATCACATTTAGGAATTAACACACTACAGGTCCTATTAATTTCCAAAATATCAATCAAACCATTCCACCAATTTTTAACCAGGGAAATAATATCAGAGCCAATAATATGCCAAAATTTTTGAAAAAATAAGGCCTGCATTCCATCCGTACCTGGAGCTTTATTCGGGTGCATCTGAAATAAAGCATCCTTGATCTCATCAGCGCTCGGCTCCTCATCCATAGCATTATTCATCACCTGAGTAACTCGTTGTTGTACACCCTCCAAAGCAGCTTCGAATTAAGAGGATATCCGTCGAGAAAAGAGACTCGAAATATTTAGCCACAATATTCTTAATCTACACATCACTCGCACACCAAACCCCATCCGAATCAAAGAGCCCTCCAATTCGGTTTTTTTTTCTTCCGTTGGCTTGCTTTCCTATGAAAATACGCAGTATTTTTGTCTCTGTCTCTTATCTCATTTGCACGAGCTCTAGCATACCAGTAAGATTCTTCCAACCTTCGTAGTTCATTTATCTCACCCGCAAGTTGTTCACACCTTGCAAGCAATGAGGCATCCACGTGAGCTCCTTACGCTTCTTGAAGAGCAACCTCACGAGCTCTTATCTTTTTCTTCACCTCTCCAAACGATGATGCTGCCCATTTAGATAAATGATCTGCACAATAGGCAATCCGGTGGTGCAGTACTCTACCTTCACTATCCTTCCACGCCTTTGCGACCACCTCCCCACATTCATCCTTCGACAACCACATTGCTTCGAACCGGAACAGTTTTTTTCCCTTCTTCCCCCTTTCGTGATAATTTACTATATCCAGCAATATTGGGGTATGGTCTGATGCAACTCTAACAAGATGTTGTACTACAAAATTGGGAAAAATAGTACACCATTCATCACTCCCAAGGAAATGGTCGAGTCAGTCCCGGATAATCGTATCCACATTGGTCCCCCTCTGCCAAGTAAATGTCCATCCCTTATATCCAAAGTCACGAAGTGCACACGAGTCAATGGCGTCCCGGAAGGCATCCATAAGACATTCCCTCCTCACCGCTCCACCATCTTTCTCGGACATACTTACAATTTCATTGAAATCACCAAACATGAGATACAGAATATCACACGACTGCTTTAAATTCCGCATTAATTCCCAAGTTTTATACTTGTTCTCAGTTTCTGGCCAACCATAAATACCCATACCCCTCTCCACAACGGGATCCCATCCCCATCACGAATATTTGCATTAAAATGATGGATGGAATATGACAACATCTCCACATTCAACTCACGCCACCAAAAACACATTCCCCCCGATGGCCCAATACTACTAAGACAAATGTCATTCTCGAAACCACACTGGCGTTTTATTCTCTCCATCACACTACTATCAACCTTAGTCTCCATTAAGAAGACTATATTCGGCCTCTCTCTCCAACATAAATCTCGGAGAATCCTCTCCGTCCATGGATTGCCAATCCCATAGACGTTCCAACTCAAAATTTTCATTGTCCTTCGAGGGGTTGGTTTCTCCTAACTCCCTCTACTTGGATATGACTGTCCCCAGTGAGTGTATCCCCCAACAACCCTTCTTTTCTTATCAACCCCACTAATCTCATCCATCACTAAATCACTCTCCCCCAAACCAAGCTCCCTTTTTTTTGTCATAGCAAAATTGTTACCTAACCCCTCACCGTCCTTGCTTCCCTAGTAACCCTCCTCCATCCTCTCCGCCCTTTTTTCTTCTTCCTTCCTTTCACACTATGAGCACCAGACCCCTGCTGCCCCCTAATACTCTCCTCCAATGAACCAGTCCCAGCTAGCTCCCCCTTGTTCCCTATATTTTGAGATACTACCTGCCCCACCTCCATAATTCCCATCCCTACCCCATTATAAGAACTACCCAATCCCTTTTCATACCCTACCACATTCTCCTCTAAATTCTCAACTTCATTTCCCCCACCTCCAGTCATACCCCCTCCCTCAATTATTCCAACACCATCAGCCACACTCCTAGGGCTGAGCACTAGTTTATTACTACTAGTATCGAGCACCCTTGCCAAGCTAACTTCCCTTTCCTTCGGCTTCACAGTAGAGCACCCATCCGTAGATGGAGAAAAAAGGAGTCTCCTAGCCTCACCAATCGGACCGAGTCTAATTGTTTGCTTCTCACAATCCACACTTCGACCTTTGCGTAGCACATCAATTTTCTCAGCCCATACTCTTTCATTTTCTCTGGCAGCAAAATTCTTCAGTGAGTGTTTGAGTGGTGAAGCTCTTAGCCATGTACCATATTGGTATACGATCGTATCAGCCGCCTCCCTTTCCATCTCCCTCACCGCACATTCTTTATCAGTATGGTCTAGCATGCCACAAAAGAAGCAAAAATCGCCTAGCCGCTCGTATTTAATATCAATCCATTTTGACTGTGATTTCCCCGTCGTAATGAAAATTCCTCTCCTCAACGGTTTCCTTACATCAACAATAATTTTCAATCTCATGAATTCACTCCAGCCAAGGGGGTCCGAGTCATCGAATTCAAGAAATCCTCCTAAAGATTCTCCAATGTCATACATAGTCGAAGAGTTGCGCTTGTTAAAGGGAACATCAAGCAGTCTAATCCACATTGGTGATTTATCGAAAACCACCTCAGACGGTTGCTCACCGCCTTGAATATCCTTCAACACCAGCAATTTACCATCAAAGAACCAAGGGCTACCCTCAATGATACGATTCTTATCAGGTTCAGAGAAAAATTGAAACACGAACAAGTTTGTATCCACCATTCTGATTGCGATATTATCATTCAGTCGCCAAATACCCAGCAAGGTTTTCTTCATGGCTTCAACATTGAATCCTAACAGTCCACAATTTACCCACCAGAACCAAACGGATTGCTCCTTCGATTCATCCATATCCTCAATCTCGCCATTATCCCCAATTACCTTATTTTCATCATCAGTTAATTTAAATTTTTACCAATCCTTAAGAAGATCGGCCTCCATAATTACGAAGCAATTGTTGAGTACGGTCAGAATTATTCAAAGAGAGTTACGAAATCAATCGAAAATACGCACGACAGACCCTAAGCAAAGGACTATTGAGACCCTAAGCAAGGGACTTTTAAAAATAATTCTAATCTATTTAATTAAATAAACTTATTTAATTAATAAATAAATAAGTTTATTTATATAAACTTATTTAATTAAGTTTATTTATATTAACTTATTTAATTAAGTTTATATAAATAATTTATGTTTAAGTTTAATTAAATTAAAGTTGTTCAAAAAAAAATATTAACATTAACATAAATATTAAAAAAAATAACATTATTTATATAAACTTAACCTGTTCAAAAAATATATATATATATATATATATATATATATATATATATATATATATATATATATATATATATATATATATATATATCGATTTTTTCTTTATATATAAATATATATTTTAAAAAAAAATAGGGGTGGCCCGCAGCCCGACACGGCACGGCCTGCCAGGCACGTGGGCTGGGGTGTGCCAAAATTTGGCACAGCACGGCACAGCACGGCCCGGCACGAGCCCCACCCAGGCACGGTCCGCGACAGCCCAGCACAGCACGATGCCCACCTTTAGGCCCAAATTTGCTTTAATTGTGTAATTGCTTTAAACGTGTAATTCTACTTCCCATAGTCCATTATTGACGTCCTATCTACCTACCTCCTAGATTCCCCCTGTGGCCTATTTCCTTTTTTTCCCTAATTTTTAATAAACCCTAGGTACTACACGATTAAAGCAAGTTACTACATACAGTACTACTTATTATCATCAATTTGATTCGGAAGACTAGCACTACTACAGTATTATATGAGTATTACTTTCGCACCAAATCAAGAATATAGGTAAATTTATTGAAGTTTGCAATTTCTAATTTTATAAATTTTGATTATTTTGCTTTGTGTATTTTTAATGAAATATTACCCTGGTATTCATATTTGTTTATGAGTTTATATGATTTGTGAGTTGTTATGTTAGGGATTTTGTTTCTTATTTAACTACTTTTTAAGTTAATAATTATAGTGATTTTTTAATAAATTTGATAATATTAATAATATTTGTTTGTATTAATCAAGTTCTATACTTTAATTTGCATTTATATGTAACACATTTAGTTTTGATCGTCCCCTAAAGAAAAATTTTCAAGATTCACCACTGATATATATGAAGTACTTCGTATACGGTGACTATCTATTTTTACTACATGAAATTAGTGACCCTATTAAAAATAAATCATATGAAATGATCTTAATTAAGAATTTTATCCCACTTGTAACTTCATTTCTTTAAATTATTAATTAAAACTAAATATGGTAAGATTTATAAGGAAAAAAAACACTTCAAAAAAGGAAAATTGGTAAAAATAATCTCAACTTTTGCTCGTTCGCTCAAAATAATCCTAACTTGAGATTATTTTTAAATAATCCAAGGCGCGTTTTGCAATTAGTTGGAAAAAACAAATAAAAGAAAAAAAAATTACAAATATTTAAAAACAAACTCAGCCTCAACCACGTCCACCCTACCTACCGGCTACCACCAGCCACGGCCCCCACTTGGAACCCCATCCTTCCCTCGCACCGGCGCCGGCGACGCCCTTCCCTTACCCCCTCAACCACCAAACCCCCATACTTGCACACCAACCACCCAAATCAGCCCACCACTATACTTGCGGAGTTATTGCAGCCCCTGCTAGCTTCCCCTGCTCCCCAAACTCACCAACAACAGCCCCACAACAACCTACAACAGCCGCCCAAAACCTCCGGCTGCCCAGCAGCACAGCAATTGCATCCACATCGCCACCGCAAAAAGCGCCAATCATCATCAATTCGCACAACAATAGCACCAATCCGCAACCAATCGCTCCAATCCACCATCAATTACAGCAGTTCGGAAACTAAATACAACAATTCCGGTCTCCAGTCACAACAACTTTGAATTGTGCTCTAATTTGAATACCCAAACAATGCTTCCATGAGCGCCCTCGCGACCCATAGTGACAAAGCCACAAAAGTGCAATTTTGCTACTATCGCCGGCGCCGGAGCCGAGTAGGGGTGTTCTCACCGGTAGGAGTGGGGGCGGGGAAACCTGGGCTGGGCTTTAGGAAGGGGGGCTGCCGGAATGGTGGTGGTGGCCGGTGATGTTGCGTGGGAGTTAAGGTGTAGGATTTTATTTTTTGTTTTAACTTTTTAAATAATTTTTTCAACCGATTAAACCTTAAAAAAAAGGCTTTAATAAGTTATAAAAATAAATAACCCTAAAGTTCGAATTATTTAAAAAAATACAAAATTGAAATTATTTTGAGCTAACGGGCAAAAGTTGAAATTATTTTTACCAACTTTTCTTAGAAAAAAATTAACAACCACCAACCATCTGCCCAACAAACCTAATATGTAATCTTGCAAAAGGTTAATTCCCATGTTATTCAATACTATGATCAATGAAACATAAGGGAATGTTTGACATTGTTTTTTGTATTCTGTTTCATGTTTTTTGAAAACAAAAAATCAAAAACAGGAAACAAGAAAAAAGTGTTTTCACTTTTCTGTTCTGATATTTTATATATAATGATTAGTTTGACTAATTTTTATCATATGATTTTGAAAAACAAAATAACCAAAAAATAGAAGCGATGCCCTAAATGAACCCTGTGTTATTGGATTAGTCTTGATGATTTCGAATAAATAAATCAATAACATAATACTAAATCCGGCTAAATCCAAGTTAAATATCTAACAACTCGCAGAGCTGCTTCCCAATGTTCTGTTCTCGGCTCCTGCATGAACTGAGATAAAATATGGACCAAATAGGCTAAATCCGGCCTAGTGACTGCAAGATAAATCAACCTGTCGACAAGTCTGCGATAGGATTCAGGATCAGAAAGTACGGGACCACTTGCTAGACTAAGCTTGTGATTTTGTATCATAGGAAAGTCAGCGGGCTTGGAACCTAACAATCCTGCCTCGGAAATAATGTCAAGAGTGTATTTCCTTTGACACAAGAACAAACCAGAAGAACTACGAGCAACCTCTATGCCCAAAAAATATTTCAGAGTACCAAGATCTTTCATATGAAAGCAGTTACTAAGATGTGCTTTAAATGCCCTTAAAGCAGCGGAATTATTCCCAGAGATAATGAGATCATCAACATACACAAGCACATTGATCTGTGTGCCACGATTAGTATATGTAAACAAAGAATAATCGGAGTATGACTGCAAGAACCCATATGCTTTCAAAGCAGAAGTAAGTTTGCCAAACCAGCATCGAGGGGCCTGTTTCAGGCCATACAAGGATTTTCTAAGGCGACATACCTTATTAGGATGCAATGATTCAAAACCTGGAGGAAGTTTCATGTACACTTCCTCGTCAAGATCTCCATGAAGGAATGCATTATGCACATCCATCTGGTATAGTTCCCAGTTTTTACTGGCTGTAATGATAAGGAAAGCTCAAACAGTAACCATTTTAGCAACCAGAGCAAAAGTTTCGGTATAGTCAATGCCCTCCTTTTGATGATTGTCGAAGACAACTAATCTGGATTTCAGACGTTCAATACTCCCATCAGAGTTATATTTGATCTTGTACACCCATTGACTCCCTAAAGGACGCTTGCCAGAAGGAAGATCTTCCATAGTCCATGTGCCATTTTTTTCAAGAGCTTGAATTTCATTTTGCATCGATTTTCTCCAACCTGCATCTTTCATGGCCTCCTTAAAGGATTTCGGCTCTTTGCCGGAAGAAATAGCTGCAATATAATTTCTGTAATGTGAAGAAAAACCGTCACAATTAATATAATGTGCTATCGAGTAAGGAGTACCTGAGGGATGCTTTGGAGACAGAGTGTTAGGAGATGTCATAGATGATGATGGACTGTTTGCTAAGATGGTGTGAGTAACGTAATCCCGTAGAAGCACACTCGGGAATTTGTCACGCATGCCTTTACCCAAGGGAGCATTAATAGCTTGATTATTGGTGGGCTGCTGCTGGGACGTCGGAGGAGTATTAGTGGACTGCTGCTCCCCCTACACTGGGCTGCCTGTGCTGCTGGACACACCACTGGCCTGGCCCGAGCCATCTACCGCTGGAATTTCAGCGGGCTGGGCAGTGGCTGTGGTGGTGTCTGCCAGTGCTTGCCCAGCTCCCGCTGGTGTTGCTGCTGTGGCTGGGACAGTTGGATACGGAGCTGGCTGGGGGTCATTGCCCCTAGTTAAATCACCATACTCACCCAAATTCACATCAACAAAATCATATGCTAAATCTTCATTCAATGGCACAATTTTTTCAAGCACAATGTTGGAAGAAATCGGATCAAGAAATGGGAACATATCCTCAAAAAATTTTACATCACGTGACACAAAAAATTCTTTTGAATCAAGATCAAATAGGTTCCACCCCTTTTCCCATATGGATATCCAACAAAAATGCATTTACGACTTCGACTAGCAAATTTATCTCCCTTGGCTTTTTGATTGTGGGCAAAACACAAACAATCAAAAGTGCAAATGGTAGTATAAGAGGAGGTAGTGCCAAATAAAATTTCATATGGGGATTTATTGTGTAAGAGTGGGGAAGGTGTTCGATTGATTAGGTGAGCAGTAGCAAGGACACTCTCACCCCAAAAGTATATTGGCAAATTAGCCTGAAATCTCAAAGCCCTCCCAACATTCAAAATATGTTTATGTTTTCTCTCAACTCTGCCATTCTGTTGAGGAGTCCCAACACACGATGTTTGAAATAAGATGCCAGTTGCAGTAAAGAAATCACACAAACAATTAAACTCGATGCCATTATCACTTTGAACAATTTTAGTTGTTTGAGAAAATTGTCTATCGATTATTGCCACAAAAGACATAAACATACGGAAAACCTCCAACTAACAGATAAATCCAAACAGCACAAGAGAAATCATCAACTATAGTAAAAAAGTAACGAGCACCACAAGATGATGCATGTCTATATGATCCCCATAAATCACAATGTACTTTTTCAAAAATTCTAGAGGCTTTATTCTCACTTAAAGAAAAACTAGTCCTAGGGTGTTTAGCACGAAAACAAACTTCAGATGCTTTATTCAAACTATCCTTACAATTATGAACGGGAGGAAGGAGTTTTACAACTTTTTCTGAAGGGTGACCCATACACTTGTGCCAGAGTTCTAACGTTGCCGAAGAATCAGAGATAGCCACATGTTGCATAGTTGCCCTTCCGTCGAAGTAAAACAGTCCATCACGCCTAACACTCATTCCAATCAACTCCCTCGACTGGTCCTGTATAGCACACATATTGGAGTTAAATTGGACAGTAAAATTGGTATCATCAATTAATTGCGATACAAAAATTAGATTGCAACGTAAATCGGGAACAAATAGCCATGAGTCAGAACAATTTTAGATGATAGTCGAACTGAGCCTTCCTTCGTGGCATTAACGGTTTTGCAATTTGGAAGTCCAACCCGACAATGAGAAATATGATGAGTACCAAATAGCCATCTTTCATTGCAAGTGACATGTCTAGAGGCCCCTGTGTCAACGATCCACAAGTCATTGTCAAACTCACCATTCAACCGATCATCGGGAATTTTTGTGTTACCAACAAAACCGGCGATTGCTTTCCATTGTTCCGCTGTGAAAGTTGGAGATGTACTGCCCGAACCTGTATTGTTGTGACTAGAAGCGCCAGCTGCTGCAGCATTCGCACGAGCTGGGGTACGACCTTTGTGGCTGGACTGTTGCGGCTTGCCTCTCTTTAAAGGGTTCGGCCACCAATCCCGATACCCTTTTAATTCAAATCAGTCAGAGACTAAGTGACCAGTCTTCTTGCAATGGGTGCAATGAAGACCGAACCTATCAGGTTTGTCATCGAGGCTGTTGTCCTCGGCTTTCATGTGCTTGATCGAAGAGCGAATCCCACTGCCTCTGGTGGTTGCTCGTCAGGGATCTGCTTGGCACGTCTGACTTGTTCGTCTTGCACTGCTAACTGATATGCTCTGTCAATAGAAGGCATTGGATCCTGCGATAAGATGTTAGTGCAAGTTTGCGAATAATAGTCAGTGCACAATCCCATCAGGAACTCATGAAGTCGAGTATTTTCACGACGTTGCTCATGCTGTAAACCGGTTGTACACTTCGCGTAACAAGTACAGGTAATAATCGGCTCATGGTTGTTTAATTCTTCCCATAGAGCAGTCAGTTTACCGAAGTAGGAGGCCGCCGACATATCCTTCGAGTGCTCACATTTTGCAATGGATACTTTCAACTGCTGAATCCGAGGACCATTGACAGTAGCAAAACGCATCTTGAGAGTATCCCATAGACGCTTCGCATCTTTGTATTTTGATAAGGTACTTTTGACCTTGGGATCAATGGTGTTCATGAGCCACGAAATCAACATAGCATGAATCGTATTCCAATCCTTTTGGGTACACGGAGAGGAAGGTGAGGTGATAGTTCCGTCAAGGAAAACAAATTTACGGCGAGCCTCCAAAGCGGTTTGAATGTCTCTGGCCCATTCATCGTAGTTTTCACCACGTAGCCGAGTCGGAGTTATGAAATCTCCAGGTCTGTCATGCGGACCTAGGTAGTACAGGGATGTGATATCAATACGTGGTGGTGGTGGTGGGGGAGGATCATTCTCGGCCATGGTGATGAATTATGGTTTTTTTTTTTGTTTTTTTTTTATAAACCCTGTGCGACTGATACCATGTTAAATCAATTAGGGGTCAAAGCTTCAATTGTTCTCATTGATCACCAAACATATAAATAGAGTATACAACTTCCTAAGATAATACCACAAGATATTATACATATTATCTTGAGTCAATCAAGCCTATAATTAAGAAACTAAAATATATGATCAATATAAAATATATTCTCCTAATCTTTCCTAATCAAAACAGACACCAGGAATGACACGTGTCATTTCCTAGTGTTGTTATTTTCCCTCCAAAACCATTCTTTCTCTTCTCTTTTCAAAAATGTTTTAAAAAATATTTATATAATATGATTTGTAATTGGTTTTATTATATCTTCTATATATACACAATTAACTAAAATTTATTCTTAATATATTATAATTCATATCTTTTCTTGCCAAAATCTTTTAAAAGTATATTTGTATAATATGATTTCTTATTTGGTCATTTTTTTTTTGGTTAACTATGCTTTTAAATTGTGTTGGGAAAATAAAACTGATATAACTATTTTCTTTTCCCCCAAAATTTACAAGTTTGCTTTGAGAATCGGCTAAACTCCCTTTCCTCTTTTTAATTTCATCTTATCATATCACATCCTATGTTGTTTGTTTTTCTTTTCCACTTCCTACAAACATTGTTATTATTTTTGTACGTATTGATTTTAAAACTATTCTAATACTATACAGCTTTAATTTTTGCAAAATTAATATTTTTGGCTAAATCCGTGCATTGCACGGGCACTAACCTAGTTGTATATTGAAATTAAGTTCTTACACACTCACTTTGAGGGAAAAAAGAGAAGAAAAAGAAATATCTATGGAGTAGTACATAAATGAATGTATGATAATGAAAAGCCCAATAATAGCCTAATAGGGTTTGTATACTCTAAGTGACATAGTAATTGACCTAAGCTTCTTTAAGATTCTAAACTCTGAAGTGATATATAGTCAATCACCTAAGCTTTTTAAGATTCTAAGCTTAACTGAGGAAACTCCACTAATTTTTATTTTTATTTTAGTCACCAACTCATCATTAGAGATGGTAATGGGTCGAATCTAGATCGAATTTTAATGGATCTAGATCCAAATCCGTTATTCTACGTACACTAGATCCATATCCAACCTAGATACGTCGGGTATGAAAAATGAAGATTCATATTATTGGGCTTTCGATTATCATAAATCATAAAATTCAAAGTAATGAGTGTGTTGTTCAACTAGTATACCTCAAAATAGTCATACAATTCAATAAAGAAATCAACTTTAAGCAGCTCATAAAAATATTTAAAACAGATCTCAAAATAAATAATTGCTTAGAAAATTAAATTTATACCTATACAAGTAAAAATCAGAATATAAGTCGAGCTTTATAATTAGGCAAATCTATAATAAGTACGTAACTACCAAAGGGGAAGACAAAGTGGCCACTAGTCCACCACCATCAACAGAAAACCGACGGGACGGAAGTAACGATGGAAGCAACAATATCAACCTTGATCTTGTTGCTTACTATGGACTTTTGTCGCGGACGATTGCTGAGAGAAGTGTCGCCCCTAGAAGTACTAGCTTCACACATATAGTAACCTAGAATACTAAGTAATTGACTTTCTATTGACCGGTTAGAATTGTTAGAAAAAAATACACCTCAAAATTGGGGTTAATTTAAAATGATAAAATATTGAGATTATTTTAAAAAAATTGATCAAAATTGTGATTATTAAAATTAATTTTTTTTATTAATAATATGTTAATCTTAAGCATAAAAAAGCATTCAAACCCAATTTATGCAAATTGAGCGTTATGAATTATATACCAAATAACATTACGAAGTTTAAGGATTATCATATTACTATATCACTAAATAAAATTCAAATTAGATTACATTATTAAATTATTACATCATACCAATATTGTTAAATTATTAGATCAAACGAATATTATTAAATTACATAAAATAAAATTTAAGGAATATATCTTCTTTAACAATGATTGATATAAATAAAAGGAAGAAACAAGTACAATTTATCGACGGAAACATGTTTCAAACTTATGTATACAATGTTAAGCATTTGTTAAGGTTTAATCGAGTCCAAGAGCTTTTTTGATGTCCAAGGCGAAGTTGTAAACTTTATCGGAACCCGGCAATGAACTAGATACACTATGCTTCTCTTTACATCTTTTAGCCCATGCAATAATTTTGGAACAATTAGCCTCAATGCTAAAATTTCCAAATGTTTCTAATGTATAAAACCAGCTTGTGATGGGAATGAATGCAACATCAATGTACCCAAACGTATCACCACCAAAAAACTTTTCATTTTTAAGCACCCCTTCTAATATCTTTAGGTTTTCAATGTATTCCTTTATTATTTTTTCCTGCTCTTCACCTTTTGCTTTCCATAGGACTTTTGCTCCGGCATATATCTGCAAAATAAATATATTAACCAAGTTGATATTGTAGGATGTTTCTACTATGGTCATCCTTAAAATGACCTTCATTATACTTAAATGTGATTGGCCAATTTTTCCGTTTTTTTTTAAATGTTGGTCAAACTTCTTTTTTTTTTTTATCTTTTCTATTTTTTACTATTTTTCTATTTTCCGAAAATTACTTTTTCATTTTCTGAAATTCTTTTTTTATTTTCAAAATTATTTTTATTAAAATCAGTTTTTAATAAAATCCAAAAAATAAGATTAAATTTAAAAAATGAAAATGAAAAATCGTTCTTCAGTGTTCTTGGTTGTTCTTCAAGCTTCTTCAATATTCTTCATCTATGGATGAATTTTACCACCAATTAATGACTTGTGTCCATTAAAGTTACTTATGCATCGATAGACATTAAAATTTGGCCAGATCTAAAGAGCATATTCGAAATTTAAGATATTTGAATTCCTAGTTCTAGCGAATTTGGGTTGGTTTTTTTAATCCTTGAATAATAATTGTTTTTTACTGTACAATATCCATCAATGAATGCGAAATTGGCAATTTTATGTTATCGAAATTAAAAATTCTAAGTTTTTCAAGATTTGGGTTCGTCAAGCAATTTTGAGAAGAAATCGTTACATATTTCCATCGAAACCCTGTTTGATTTAAAAACACGTTGATGGAATTTTAATTCTTGTTTTTGAATAAGGAGTTAACCTAAATACCGATAGGACATTACATGTTTAAAACATCTTTATCAATATTTATAACCTACGATCATACGTTATTTTGGACATTACCAATTATTAGAATAGAATGTATTTTGATTGCAATTTATTTTACGCTGAACCTGGACAAAGATTTAAATGAATCTTACATAATTATTTGAAAAAAAAATTGTGGACTCAATATCTTTTAACTTTAGAAATTTTATTTAAATTTTAGGAATTTTTTAAATCACCTATTATAATTAGAATCTTTTCCTAATTTATTATCTTTTAAATTTTGAAAAAACTATTTTCAAATTTTAATAATCTTTTGAAACATCAGCTTATATATACTTATTTCAACCGAAGCTATTTCACAATTTGCACGATTAATTTTGGAACTCAAAATCTCAAATCATGGTTAAAAACGCAATTATACATACTGTTAAAATATATTGTAATTATGTTGTCTTTATTGTATATATCCTTAGTTTGTTAAGTGTATATTCGGAACCTATCTTTAGCTAGTTAGTTACCATAATTATAGCCTAGTTATTCTATTGTACTCCGTAGTAGTTGTATATATACTCTGTTATGTTCAATGAAAAAGGCACGGATTAATCTTCTTCACGTACCATGCATAAGGGTAATAACTAATAAGACTAATAACCAAAACAAGTTTATGTCAACACCCTTCTTCTTACTTGTTTAATTACATTTATTCTCCCCACATTTAAAATTTCGACCAAACCAAAAGTCCACAAAAATTTATCAATACAGGTAATCAGTTATAGTGCATAAATTAAGTAAATACTATCCAAATTTATTCCGTTGTATGATGATAGCGATTTATATTCCGGTGACAACTTTTGTAAATGTGTAAACATAATCATATCAGTTATTCAAAAATAATTTATAAGTTAATAATGACATGTCTTAAATTTAAGATCAATTGACAAAAAATACTGCCTATATGATAATAATTAGCTGTTGATTGCTTATTTTTAGGAAAAAGATAGTATATATTATGTATAGTCACACCTTTTTTGTAAACAAAATACTTCATATAATATTCCATTAAAAAAATAGTTGCGCGTAAAAAAGGTAATAATTGAAAATCAATAAACGATTTGATAAGATTTGTAAAGATCATAAAGTAATCTCATTAATTAGGTTACTTACAAAAAATCTATTACAATATTCCATTATTAATTCTAACGTTTTTTTTTGGATATAAATCTTCTTAATTGGTTGCATTGGTTTAGGCATAAAAAATTATATTTGTATTTGGGTAAATTCCTTATACAGGCAATATCCTATTCGTAATTGGGTAAATTCCTTATACACAAATAAGATTTAAAATTACATATTCGCTTTTTCGGATCAAACAGGTTTCGAAGAAAATTTGTAACGGTTTCTTCTTAAATTTGTATGACGATCCCAGATAAGCGAAAAAACCAATTTTATTTTATTTTATTTTTTTATTTTATTATTATTTTTTTTTTTTAATTTTTGATTACATAAAATCGCAGATTTTGCATCTGTTGATTGATATTGTAAATTAAAATCTTACCCAATGATATGATTAAAAACCAACTCATATTCGATAGAAGTTCAAAATTCGGATATTTTAAAATTTCGTACACGATGTTTAGATCGAGCCATATTTTTAAACTTTGTCGATAAGTGAGTGAATTTAAGAGAGAAAGATGATGAAATGGTGGTTAATTTCATCCATGGATGAAGAAACTTGAAGAACATTGAAGAAGTTGAAGAACACTGAAGAACGATTCTTGATTTTTATTATTTTAATTTAATCTTATTTTTGGATTTTATTACTCCCTCTGTTTCATAATATTAGTCCCATATATTATTTTGGGCGTTTCAAAAAGATCTACCCATATTGAATATATTTCATTTATAACTTGATTTTTTTTTTGAATTAATTGGTTGTGGATTGATGGCATAACTCTAAGTAAGGAAATATTTACCTTAAATTATGCAATTATGACTTGTGCTTTCCTAATAAAAAATCAAAAAAGTTAAATAAGGTAAACTAATCATGAATTATGTTGTACTTTAATGTTAGATTCCAAATATATTTCTTTTCTTATTTTATGTGATTGATTCCATATGAGACTAACATTATGAAACGGAGGGAGTAATAACTAATCTTAATAAAATAATTTTGAAAATACAGAAAGATTTTCTAATAATCAAAAATTAATTTCCGAATAAAAGAGTTTAAAAAAAAAAATTCCGAATAAAAGAAAAAAAAAAAAAAAGGGTTTGACCAAGATTTTTTAAAAAAAGGAAAAATCGGCCAATCACATTGAATTATAGTGATGGTCATAATAAGGAGAACCATTGTAGAATTTTTATGATGTTGTATAACAAATAAATACAAGTATATACAGTATAATACGGTCATACAAAGTATATGATCTTAATGGTTCATCATACAAAAAAGCTACGGTCTTTCAAAAAAAAAAAAAAAATACAAAAAAGCTACGGTATCAGCATGTTAATTAATTATTATTGGATAAATATATTAGCCAAATTGATACTTTTTTGACAGTTTTCAAACAATTTTAGTGCATCAACCCAAATACGTTGACCAAAGCTCCAAGGTTGAGGATGGGCCAAGGTATGAGCTACTTTATTGCCCCCTCTATTAACAAAGTGCCAACTAACAAAATCAAAACAGCTACTAAGCTCTAAAATATCATCACACAATTTAAGTTTTAATAACTAGATCACAAATTCACAACTATGTGTATATGTTTCGTTATAATATTAGAAACTGTGTGCATATAAGGTTTGTTAAAACAAATGCATACAAATAAGGTTAAAGTTTTGTCAAATTAGACAATTAAATCAAATAATAAGTAAAAATAAGATAAATAAAATAGATTTTATATCATGATAAATCGATACATTCAAATAACATAAAATCGAACAAAATGTCAAATAAAACCCGACTATTTTTTTTTTTTTTTGGTTTTTAAAGAGCCATAAGGCGGATAATGAGAATCGACTCCAGAATCTTTTGAAACAAGAAAAGAAGTTCTGACCACTTGAGCTATCCTTTATTCTCAAAACCCAGCTTATATAATAGATCAAAGAGAGAGTATTACCTTCTTGTCAATGAAATCAGCCCAAAATCTAGCTTGTGATCGTTGGTAAGGATCCGTCGGAAGCAAAGGAGACAATTCAGGCCAAACCTCGTCAATATACTCCAGAATCACTAGCGATTCACAAATAGGTTTACCATTATGGATCAAAACCGGAATTTTCTTATGAACCGGGTTCATCTCAAGTAGCAAAGAGCCTTTACTAACCAAATTTTGTGGTTGACAAACATACTCAACTCCCTTCTCAGCTAATGCAACTTTCACTCTCATTGCATAAGAGCTGCTCCATAAATCAAGTAACACTACTTCTTCCCTCGTCATTTTTTTAAATCTTAGGATTTTGAGTAGGAAACTATTTTTTGTTATGGCTTTTTTTATATATACAGCTATGACAAAGATTTCTAGAAGATGAGTGAAGTAATCACATGCGTCACTTAGGTGCATGTTGCAATTTGCATACTACGCATGTAATTAAATAATTTCAGTAATTATAATAATAGATTTGGGTTTTTTCTTTCCTTTTTTATGAAAATAACGTCGTGGGCTGCCAAAACATCTGCTTTTTTCCTCAAAGAAGTCCTCCGTTTCTTCTGAAACAAGTAGCTTAGTCAGATTTTAAAAATTCATCTTTATGGCGTTTTTTTTTTTTTTTTTTTACATGGTAAGATCAATCGGGCCTAAGTCAAAAGTTTTTATTATAGAAAATCTAACTAGTAATATCCTGCCATAAATGTTACTCCCTCTGTCCCATAATAGTTGACACAGTTTTCATTTTTATCCGTCCCTTAATGCTTGACAAGTTACCAAATATGGAATGGAACCACTAATAAAAAAATATTTTCTCACAATTTCTCTCTCCTCACCTACCCCACTTTTATCCTACTTATTCTTTTCTTACAATATTAAAATACAAAACAGAATCTTTAATATAATAAACGAATATTTTAAAGGAACCCCCTTGTAGTTTTCTTAAACTACGTGTCCATCCTAATATCCCAAGTATTATGGGACAGGGGGAGTATTATATTATGAAAAACATCTAAAAAGACCGTATGTACAATAAAATGTTGTACATCCGCATCAAAATTACCTTAAATGAACAAAAGTTACCTTATAATGAATGAAAGTTACCCATTATATATAAGTTATTCTGATATAAATAAAAGTTATTTAAGTTTTATGGATAAAAGTTACTCTAAAATCAACAAAAGTTACTTTGATGTACAATAATAGTCAAAAGTTTTTGTCATACGAAGTATAATATATCATTAGATTTGTCACAATAACTACTTTCATAATATAATTTTTACTAATAGACAATTAAAAATATTAATGGTCAAAGTTATGTCTTGGCAAATGTGACGATCAAACTAATACATTTGAAAAAAAACAAAGGGGGTAGCATATTATTAAATTGTAGAGAGAACATAATTAAAAAATGGGGAGAAATTACTTTAAAAAAATGAAACCTTTTATTTATTTTAACACGCCCGTAAAAGAAAAACGTTTTATTTATTTTAATATGTCCGCAAAAGGAAAACGTTTCATTTAATTGAACACGGAGGGAATATTAATCAGCAAAGCTAGTCTAAGGCCCCGTTCTTTAGAGCTGCTCTGCTCTGCCGTGCTAAGCCCAACCCTGCTCTGCTTTGCTCAAAAGAAATATGCTCTGCTCTATTTTCAAATAATAATAATAATAATTAATATTCAATAATAATAATTAACATTGTATTGATGATAATAATAATTATAATAATTATTAATATTAATAATAATTAATATTTATTAATCATAATAATAATATAATAATAATTATCAATAATAATATTATTAATTAATAATTTCTAATAATTTAACAATTCTTTCAAAAAAATAAATAATAATAACAATTTTTTAATTTTTTTTAAAGAAAAATAATAACAATTTGCAGTATTTGCCGAGAATAATAATAACAAACAGTTAATATTTTTTTAGGGAATGTGGAGGATATTACATAACATGTGGATGATATTACATAACATGCCACAAGAGTCACAAAAGAGTCAAATGTCAATCATTATAGCCACTTGCACAATACATAATTTAATTCGCATGCATAAGCTTGGCATACCAATCATTCAACATGACGCAAATATAGGAGCTGCATATTCAACTATGTATGCACAATGGCGCAAAGATAGTATGGACATAGTGCGACATCGTATAGCACTCCGAATTTGGAGGGCTAATCGATTGGAAAGCGACAATGAATGTGATAACAATGAAGATCAAAGCAACAATGAAGATGATGAAAATCACAATCATATGGTAGTGGATGGTTAATTCACCACGATATTAGACTCTAATCTAATTATGTTCCTATTTTGATATGCGGTTGTAATAATTTGAAGATGTTAAACTGTTGTCTTTTTATCTTTCTACTATTAACATATGTTAAATATAGTACACATTTATTTATATTTTCACTCACCTAAATCAATGGTATATGCACTTAATAATAATAATAATAATAATGATGAAATCTGCTCAGCTCTGCTCGGCTCTACTATCCTGAAATCTGCTATGCTCTGCTCTGCTGAAATTTAACCTGATATGCTCTGTTGACCCCTGCTCTGCCTAGAAGCTTAAAAGAACAGGACATGAGGGCTAGGCAAAGCAGAGCATAGCAGATTTCAACAGAGCAAGGAAGAGCAGATTTCAGCAGAGAAGAGCAGAGCAGATTTCAGCAGAGCAGAGAACAGCCAAGCAGAGCAGATTTCATTATTATTATTATTATTATTACTATTACTATTACTACTACTACTACTACTACTACTACTACTACTACTACTACTACTACTACTACTACTACTAATAATAATAATAATAATAATAATAATAATAATAATAATGATTATAATATTATTGTTTCTCGGCTTCCCACTAATTTATTGTAGGTTGTATGATTTTGTTTTTGAGATAATAATAATAATAATAATAATAATAATAATATTAATAATAATAATTACTACTACTACTACTACTACTACTACTACTACTACTACTACTACTACTACTACTACTACTGTAATTGCTGCTACTGCTGCTACTACTACTGCTATGGCTACTGCTACTGCTACTACTACTACTAATAATAATAATAATAATAATAATAATAAAATTATTATTATTATTATTATTACTACTACTATTATTACTATTATTCATATTATCGCATTATTATCATAATCATTAAATATTAATTATTATTAAATATTATTTTATTATTATTTTTATTATTATTATTAAAAATTAATAATTAGTATTATCTTTAAATATTAGTTATTATCTTTAAATATTAATTTTTATTATAAAACATCAATTATTATTATAATTATTATAATTAATATTAATAATAATAAGTATTTATTATTATTACTATTATATGTATTATTATTAAATATTAATTATTATTATTATTAATATTATAATTATTAATTATTAATATTATAATTATTACATATTAATTATTAATATTATAATTATAAAATATTATTTATTTATTTATTATTATTATTATTAAATATTACTCCCTCCGTTTCATAATGTTAGTCTCATACACTATTTTGGGCGTTTTAAAAAGTTCTACCTATATTAAATATTTTTTATTTATAACTTGATTTTTTTGGAATTAATTGTTTGTGGATTGATGACATGACTCTAAGTAAGGAAATCTTTACCTTAAATTATGCAATTACGACTTGTGCTTTTCTAATAAAAAAAATTAAAAAAAGTTAAATAAGGAAAAATAATTATGAATTATGTTGTACTTTAATGTTAGATTCCAAATATATTTCTTTTCTTATTTTATGTGATTGATTCCAAATGAGACTAACATCATGAAACGGATGGAGTAATTTTTAATAAAATTATTATTATTAAATATTAATTTTTAATAATATTATTATTATTATAAAATATTAATTTTTAATAATAATATTATTAGTTAAATATTAATTTTAAATATTAATTATTATTATTATTATTAAATATTAATTATTATTATTATAATAATTCAATATTAATTATTATTATTATTAAATATTAATTATTATTATTATTATTAAATATTAATTATTATTATAATAATTCAATATTAAGTACTCCCTCCGTTTCAATATGATAGTCCCATATGGAATCAATCACATAAAATAAAAAACGAAGAATATTTGGAATCTAACATTAAAGTAAAAGGCAATTCATAAATAGTTTTGCCTTATTTAAATTGTTTTGATTTTTTTTTTTAGAAAACCGTCAATCATAATTGCATAATTCAAGGGATTAATTTCTTTACTTAGAGTCATGTCATAAATTCATAATCAATTAACTTAACCAATCATAATTTAATATGTATAAAATAGGAAATAAAAACTAAGTTAAAAATGGAATACATTTAATATGGGTAGATCTTTTTAAAACGCCCAAAATAGTATATGGGACTAACAAATTGAAACGGAGGAAGTATTTTTTTCAACAGAGCATGGCAGAGGAGAGCAGATTTTAACAAAGCAGAACAGCTCTAACAAACGGGACCTAAATAAGATATGTAAATAGTGTAAAAGTCAAAATATTGCACGTAAAAACGGATGAAGTATATAAATAAGTAGATTAAACCTTATTTTTTTAAAGACAATACTTATAGTTGGGTTAGTTTTACCCGGTCTAATCAATTGTATATTCAACAAGACAACAACCTCAAAATCTCAACCAGTCAACAAGTAATGACGCATGTGACGACCGCATTCATCCCACAAACCTTGCAATTCATTATATAAATAAAAAAAAAAAATGAGGGTCTATCATAAAATTCAAGATCGCATTCGAGTTAAGAAAAAGAATAATAATAATAATGTCAAGGGAAGAAGTAGTGGTGCTTGATTGCTGGTGCAGCTCATGTGCAATGAGAGTGAAAATTGCACTAGCAGAGAAGGGAGTTGAGTTTGAATGCAAAGATCAGAACTTAGCTGAAAAGGGGTCGTTACTACTTGAGATGAACCCGATTCATAAATTGGTTCCGGTTTTGATCCATAATGGCAAACCCATTTGTGAGTCACTTTTAATTGTTGAGTATATTGATCAAGTTTGGACTCACTCATCTCCTCTGCTTCCAACTGATCCTTACCTCCGATCTCAAGCTAGATTTTGGGGCCAATTTGTTGACAATAAGGTAATTGACTATTTGACTCTTTCTTAATTCCTCTGTTTTCTTCACATGAGTTTTTGTCGAACTTAAATTATCTATCAACTTTACTAATTAAAGCTTTTTTAATTTACATATTTTAGTTTTGTTGAAACTTTGTTTTACATAATTGAAATAATTTTTTGCTAATTAAATTTATGCTTATTGAGCTCAAAATATTATTTTGGAATATATACGTGGAATAAGCTAGGGGGAAATGAACGGTGCCTTAATTACTACTTCCTTCGTTTCTTTTTAGTGACAAATCTAACAAAGCCCTACATGATTATATTTTTCATTACGTATAAATCACAAAATACAGTAAAAAACAAGTGTATGAATAGTGGTAAAGTCAAAACGTGTTAAGTTGTAAGTATGAGTTGTTGTCCCACATGGAAAAATTAAATAAAGAACCACTACTTTATAACCTACGTGAGCTACTCTTTTTATTGCCATATGATTTTGGAATGAAAGCTCACTTGGATTTATGTATACCTACGTAGTATGTGGCTCAAATAATACAAGTTTAGAAATTACAATGTGATGCAAGATCAATTGAGCCATGCTAGGGGTGTTCATAAATCGGTCCGGACCGAATTAATCGGACCGATTTTTTTAGTAAAAATATGCTTGAAACCTTAAATAATGGTTAAAATTATCTTTAATAAACTTAGAAAATTTTAACTTTATAAGTTTTTTTATACTAAACATACAAAAAAGGACGTAAAAATGACATTAAAATATAGTTTTTCCTTTACTTTTTTCGTGTTTTCCATAACTTTTATTAAAAGTTTAGTATTCTTTTTTAAAAAAATCTTAAATCGGTCCAAAGCGGTCCGGTCCGGGTTTTGGACCGATTCTTTCGGTCCGGTCTGGGTTCGGCCTAGCTTAATCGATCCGGTTTTCGGTTTTTAAAATTCTATTTTTCGGTCTTCGGTCCAATCTGGGTCGGTCCGGTCTGGTCCGGTCTTAGACTGATGAATAGCCCTAAGCCATGCTGTTAGAAAATAATACAGATTGACATTCTCAAAAATGTATTCTAATTCTCACTAGATTGATTTGATTTTTAAATTTAAAGATTGGTCTATTGCAGATATATGAGGGTGCAAAACAAGTATGGAGGACAACAGGAGAAGAGGAAGAGAAAGCCAAAAAGGAGTTTGTTGAGAACTTGAAGATATTAGAAGAGGTGATTAATAATCAACAGTTTTTTGGAGGTGATACTCTTGGTTACGTTGATATAGCATTAATTCCAATTGCACCTTGGTTTTATGCTTTCGAAAAATTCGGGAATGTCAGCATTGAGGCTAGTTGTCCCAAAATTGTTACATGGGCTAACAGATGTATGGAGAAATCGAGTGTATACGGTTCCTTACCCAATCTTGATAAATTTTATTATTCCTTTGCCTTAGACATCAAAAAAGTTCTCGGGCTCGACTAAGCCTACTTTAAATCTTCAATAACCACTCGAAAGATGTGGTCATGGAACATGTTACATGTAGGAGAGCTTACAAATTGTCGCGCACCTTACAGAAATAATTTTATTTCCTTCCTTATGTGTTGTTGAAAATGTAGTAGGTACTTGATTAATTTCTTAGAATAAGTGAAATCTATATCTATATTTCTATTAAAACTCATGGCAATACATGTCATGTGTCAATGGCAGTACTCCCTCCGTGTTTTTTTAAGTAACACACTTTGACCGACACGTAGTTTTAGGAGATTTTATTGACTTTAATAAAATAAGATGTTAGTGGGGTAGGTTGGAGGAGTGAGAAATGATAAAGTAAAAGAATGTGAGAGGAAGTGGGGACCATGAAAGGAGAGAAATAATAAAATAAGAGATAGTGGGGTGAAAATATATTATTAAAATGTAAGGAATTTCTAAAAGAGGAAGTGTGTCACTTAAAAAAAACGGTCATTTAAGGAAGGTGTGTCACTTAAAAAAACACGGAGGGAGTACATGTTATGCCAAGTGTCACATTATCTTAACCAATGACATGGCGCCAAATAATATGTATAGTCACATATATCTATTTATACTATTCTTAATACCAAAGCAACTAATTACAATTAAATTAATACTATCAATAAATAAGAACTTTAAAATGGTCTAAAAAAAGTCATTTTTAATGGTGATAATTATTAATTAAAAAGTCATTTTAGTTTTTGGTAATACTTCATAAGTAATACGAAATTGATTATTAATATGGCTGGAAAACCACAATCACTAATTGTAACATAATTACATCATAATTATTATTATGATATGAATTTTTTTTTGTCTCAATCACGTACAGTCCAAAAAAATGAATGCAAATATCAAGAGTCAATCCAATACACGGTAAATTTACATTTTATAAAATTTGTGGGATCATCCAAATCACTAATTAAAGACTAATGTAACTCTTTGCAAATATTTTACTGTATCATAATTAGTTGCAATAAAATTGAAATGATTGTGATTTTATCTTTAATTTCATATTACATTAGATAACCTGAGGCATCATTCGGGCCAACAACTAGTTTAATACAATAAATCAATAAAAGTGATTGTATGTAGTCAATGTAGACCATTATCGCCAATTTTAATGTTTTTGTTTTTGTTTAGAATAGTTATATTTTAATTTCTAATTTAAATGAAATCTAATACTACCTTCGTTTTTTTTAGTTGACACATTTTGACTTTAGCATTATTCACACGCTCCCCTTTGATCGTGTTTTGTGCTTTATACGTAATGAAAAATATAGACATGTAAGATCTTGTTAAATTCGCCATGATAAATATTTTCAAAATATCAATTTTTCATATTTTTTGCTTAATGGTAATTAAAGATATGAATGGTTGAAATTGTGCATTGACAAACGTGACTAAAAAAACGTGTCAATTAAAAAGAAACAGAGGAAGTAAAATATACTCCCTCTATTTTTTTTTATTTGCATCACTTTCCTTTTATAGGTGTTTTTTTTAAATGCATCATTTCTATATTTGGTAACTTTATCTTATATTTTATCATTTATCTTTCTTACTTTAAACCCCACTCAAATTATTTTATCATTTCTCTTTCTTCCATGGTCCCCACTATAATAATAAAATTATCTGTCTTCTCTCACATACTTTCTTTTTTATGGTCACCATCTTACTTTTATTATAATAATTTATTCACCCACTCACAATATTTTATTACTCTCTTAAAACTTTGTGCATCATCAAGTGATGCAAATAAAAAAAAAATAGAGGGAGTATCGTGCTAATGTGATATTTTTGTTTGATTCGTTTTGATTTTTAAAGAAAGATTGCAAAAAATTTACGTACCTTGATTCTATTACTCCCTCCCATTTTTTTTTTTTTTTTTTTTTTTTTTAAATACATCACTTGAGAGTTGAGACTTTGCATTATTCATATGTTACATTTGACTTAATTTTTGCACTATTATATAATTTATAAACATGGTCATGTAATATATTGTTGGATTTGTTATAATGTTTACTATCATAATATAATTTTGTTATAATTTTTACTAATATCTAATTAAAGATATTAATGGTCAAAATTGTGTCTCGACAAGTGTGAAAACTCAAGTGCTGCATTTAAAAAAAAATAGAGGGAGTACTAATCATATGAGATTGATAAAAGATAATCTTGAAACCGCTTTGTTGTTGATGGTTCACAACTGAACGTAGAAAGAGGAGAGAAAATCTTAATTGATTTTAGCATGAAAATCTCATTTGGGCTTTTAATTGGACCAAATTCTCCTCATTCTGGATGCCTACATTATTTCGTATTGAGAAGTTATTGCGTGCCGTTGCCTTGACTGGTATATTTTACTTGTTGGCTGATATGTCTTATATGTTGGCTGATATATTTCATTTATTGGCTGATATAATTTTTGTGTTGGCTAATATATTCTTTTTGTTGGCTGATTTTTTTTTTAAAAAAATTTTGTTAGGTTCATTTTGTTGGCTGATATCAGACATCATTTGACTTATATGTTTCTTTAGTTGACTGATATATTAATTTTGTTGGCTAATATGTTTATTTTAATTGTTTGCTTATATGTTTTATTTTATTGGCTGATATGTTTATTTTGTTGCCTTTTTGGTTTACATGTTGATTCACTACTAAAATTCGGCTAAATTGCGACCGTCTCTAACGGTCGTAAAAATAGCAAAAACGGTCGCAAAAAGTGATTGCGACCGTCAACGGTCGTAATGTAGTAGTCGTTGTTCACGTGGTCGCAAAAACTCAAAATTGCGACTGGTTGACGGTCGCAATTTATTTGCGACCGTTTCCATTATTTTCAACGACCGTTACATTAACGGTCGTAATTTATAATATTTGCGACTGGTATAGTAACGGTCGCAAAAATGTTCATTTGCGACGGCCTAAAGCGGCCGCTAAAATTTGAAAAAAAAATAAAAAAAAAATCTAAAACAAACGAAACCAAAATCCAGAAATCAATGCAAACAAAAAATAAAAATAAATCAAATTCAAGCAAAAACAAACCACAAAATCCAAATTTCAAGCAGAAACCACAAAAATCAATTAATAAAATGAAACCCAGCAGAAATTAAATAAAATTTACAAGCAAAAAACCACAAATATCAAACAAAAAATCAAAAAAATTACCAAAAATCATAGACAAATTCAAAATGAAAATAAATAAAAATCAAACCAATAAAAATGAAGAACAATTCGACTAAAATATCAACATACGTTTGTATTTCAAAAAAAATAAAAAGATAAAAAAAAATCAACATACGTTTAACAAAAATAAACCAAAATTAACGAAGAACCACCAAACCCAGAATGAAGAACAATTCAACCAAAAAATCGACCAAAAATGAAATCCAAGAAATTCGGCCAAGAAATTGAACAAAAAAAGAATCAAAACCCACATAAATTGAAAAAAACCAAAGATAAACAAAAAATTAAACCCACATAAATAATATCACAAATATTATACCCACATTTAAATTCGAACAAGTATCAAAATCACATAAATGAAATCGAATGAAATAAAACCCATATTAATTTGAATCGCAAAGAAAATTAAATGGGCATAAATTACACCGAATTCGACCAAAAAATCGAACAAAAAACGAATTACACCCACAAAAATCGAAAATAAATAAAAACAAACAAAATTTCAAGAAAAAACAACATACCTTTTAAAATATTACTTCCTCTTTGGGTTTATATGGTCAAATTTGACCATAAAAACTCCAGATCTGGAATTTTTATGGTCGAATTTGACCATTAACACCATAAATTGTTTATAGCTTGATGAATAACGCAAAGTTCGTTTGTTGCTCGGTAAATAACGCAAGAAAAGAAGAAAATTAGGGTGAGGAGGATAGACGGGCTAGCAGTATCAAAGAGGAGGAGCAGAAGAGAAGGAAAGAGAACAGAGAGAAAGGAAAGAGGAGAAGAGAGAGTATAGAAAGAGGAGAGAGAAAAGAAAGAAGCGGCGTGAGAAGAGAGAATTAGGGTTAAGTTAGCTGACCACCCTTTTATACCCTTATTTAATTAAAAAAAAAAGTTCTTTTTACGACCGCTTTTAGCGGTCGCAAATTTGCGACCGGCAAATAATCGGTCGCAATTATTGACTTTTGCGACCGTTAAAAGCGGTCGCAACTGGGTTATTTATATTTTTAATTATTTTACATGCTTATTTTATTTTTAAAAAAATTTAAAATACTATTGCGACGGTTTTGTAGCTAAATGACGGTCGCAGAACGGTCGCAAATCTGCGACCGCTTTGAAAACGGTCGCAAATCTGCGACCGCTTTGAAAACGGTCGCAAATTTCATAAATTGCGACCGTTTTAATGACGGTCGTAGAAAAATGGTCGCAATTTGACCGAATTTTAGTAGTGATTTTGTGTGCTGATTTCATCCTTTTGTTGGCTAAAATGCTTCATTTGTTGACTGATATGTTCCTTTTATTGACTAATATGTACCCGTTTGTTAGATGATACTCCATCCGTCCCTAAATTACATTCCTCCTTTCTATTTTTGGTATTCCAAAATTACATTCCTCCTTTCTATTTTTGGTATGTTTTTTTTAGTAAATCAACTCTCTTTTTCTGTTATATATTTAATGCTTTCTCACTCATCCTTACCTAATCTCACTCATAATCCTTGTACCAAATTACAATGGATATGATTGGTTAAAAATTTTCAATTAGGAGCATGTGATTGGTCCTTTTTTTTTGCAAAGGATTGATGACATGTCATGAGTAATAGCTACTCTATCTTTGTATTTCCTATTGCATTATCTAATTATTATTATTTGTCTTATTCTTCGCTTCTTAATTCCCGTGTAAATTTTCAAAAAGGAATGTAATTTAGGGACGGAGGGAGTAAATATTTGTGCAAAATTAGCTTCTCATATAAAAAAAAATTGGATTTTCCATGTTATTTTACTCCCTCCGTCCCTTTATTACATGCCTGTATTCCTTTTTGGGTGATCAAAATTAAATGTCTGTTTCTATTTATAAATATTATTCTTGTTTTGATGATTAGTCATCATTTTTCCTCTTCTTTTTTGTACTTTACATCAATTCCCAATACTTTCTCTCTCCTAATTCTCAACCACCTTTTTCTTTCTCTCTATCTCTCTCTAACCCCACATGCATATTTGTACTCCCAATTTTTAGTTTTAAGGAATCTTTAACTTTCTTAATTCCCGTGCAAAATGAGAAATAGACATGTAATAAAGGGACGGAGGGAGTATGTTTCTTTTATTAGCTGATATGCTTCACTTGTTAGTTGATATATTCCTTGTCTTATATCAGACATCAATTAGCTATTATGTTCATTTTAATCGCTAATATACATCATTTGCTGGCTAATATGAACATTTCCACATCACATAACATAAACACAATCACACTTTACAAGAACCTGATTCCTTTCTAAAACTAAAACTCTTTACTCCCCAAGGAAGCCCATACCTTCTTTATTTCTCTCTCCTCCTCCCCCAAAACAAGAAACTGCAACAACAACATCGCACCCCAATTACCCAGCCATCACCTCCACCGCAAAACAGCCCACATCGCCACCACCTCCACCGCAACAACAAACACCAACAAATCAGCCCACAATGGAAACAACTGCACCACCATTGATTTTGATTCACCGTTGAGTTCAACAAGTTGAGTCTGACGATCCTTGTCAACTTCGTTGATTTCAATTCACTGTTGAGTTCAACAAATTGATTTCAATGTTTCCGTTGAGTTAATTGGTTTCCCCCCCCCCCCCCCCCCCCTTTTTTTTTTAGGTTTTAATTTGGGTTTTTGAATGTTTGATTTGATTTTGATTTCTGGGTTTGTGTAGAGTTTGTGTTTAATATTATTATTTAAAACAAGAATAGCACCCATGCGATGCTCGGCTTACAAATTTTAACTAGTGTGTACCTCGTGCGATGTCTCGGGTAACTAGTTTGTGTACTTTTTAAATTTAATAATTATGTTCGAATATTTGTATATTTAGTGTGTAATAGTTCGAGCGTTGCCTTGTGTTGGGTTTTGATGAGTCCAACTTACCGCGGAAATAAAACCCGAGCCTAAGAACAAACTCACAATTAATATAACAAAATGCATAAATAATAAGAATAGAGTAATTACCCTTGTAGCGTGCTTCGCTCAACTGGATGGAGCTCTTGCTTGAGAAAAGTCGAGCCTCACAAATGACAAGGACCTCCAACGAAGTCCACCCACAACTCGACCTGACCGGTCTACTATTTGGAGGTTAGCCAAGTCCGACCAAAAAGACTACCCGAGTAATTAATAAGCTTATAGATTTTCTCTCAAGTGGAGATGCCTAACTGAGCTCTTACTCAAGTGAGCTTTCCCATTTCCCAAGTGGGGTATTTATAGGGAAACTCAAGTGAGAAATCCACTCTCCCATTAATGTGGAAGAGTTAGTAAAATCAATTTTCTCCTTTTATTTTTAAATAAAAAACAAAAGAAAATAGCCAACAACTAATTAATCAATAAGTGACATACTAAGAGAAGGGGTTAGGTAAGGATCACAAGGGGGGGGGGGGAACCAAACTTGATCCCCAAGGCTTCCAAGAGAACTGGCCAGCACCCCCATGGCCCAATCCACGCGCGCCACCTGGCGCTGCTAGCCTTGGGCGCCAAGGCTGCCCAACTGGCTGCTTGACCCCTTAGCTGGGTACGCCAGCTGCGCGCACTGCCCAGCAACATGCGCCAGCACGCCACGCATTATTGCGGACTGCTGTGCGCTGCTGCCTGCCTTCCCCGCACCTGCCCGCAAGCGCAGCTAGCACAATGGCGCGCCATAGCTGCTGCTATGTGCGTGCCTTACTAGCTTGCTGGCGCCATAGCAGCTGCGGCTATGAGCGTGCCATGCTAGCCTTGGTGCGCTAGCAGCCTTGGCTTGGCTTGGTGCACATGGTAGCCACCTTGGCTTGGTGCGCATGCTAGCCACCTTGGCTATACCAAATGCCCCTAGCATTCGGTTTGCTCAGGGCATTCTGATTCTAGGGGTATTTGGGTAAATTGTTGATTAATTAGTGATTTTACCGTCTCGTCTTTAATTAATTCGAATCGACTTGCGACGCTCGGTTTCGACGACCCTAGCTCGATTTCCGACGTCTGAATAATTATTACTCGAGCGACTCATTAATTCCTTCCGAATTAATTCGTCATGTCGGATCGTTAGTTGCTTGGGTGTGACCCGAAGGATTCAGTCAAGATTAAGCTGTAATATTAATTATGCATTAATATTACTGATCGGAAGCGGCCTCCACCTAGGCATTCCGATAACTTGAACTTACTGAATAAATAGCTTTTCAATAGCTCCAAACCCTCTATCGGAATAATACACTTGTTCGAAGGACACTATTCCTATCACCTTGGGTGTTACTTTTATTTTTACATCATATGCATATATTCTAATTTACTTAATAAATGAAAGGAATATATAATATTATGTGAAATTTAAAAACATTAATAAAAGATGGTTGAGATGGCATATATATATATATATATATATATATATATATATATATATATATTGGGTTGGGATCCAATAAGAAGTTTCTTAAAATGAGAAGGAAGAAATGTGCAAAAAGTTTTTCACTAAATGTGCATATTTTTTTCACCAAATGTGCAAAATTGATTTTTGAACTAACAAAAATTTTGAATTTTCTAAAAAATCAGAAAATGTGCACATTATGTTCAAAATTTATGCACATTGAATTCCTGTCAAATTTTTGTTTGCATATTTAGTTCGAAAAATATGCACATTCAATACAAAAATTGTGAACATAAAATCCTTTTCATTTTAAAGACCTTCTCATTTGACCCTAAAGGTTGATAACAATGAATTCAGGCAATAACTAATTACCATAGAGTCTTTGGATTAGAGAGATAATAAAAAAAATATTAAATAGAAATAAATAATAATTATAATGATTGATGAATTTGATATACATTATAAATTAAATATTATTTTAAGAAATAATTTAAATTGTTATCTAAAACCATGCCATGAGGTCGTTCCTTAGCAAAATCCTAGTGTTGGTTGAGACGACAAGAGAGGGGGGTGAATTGTATGTGAGTTCCTAGTGACTAGTTTTGCGGGATATAGAATATAAAAGGAACTTAGCAATGCAAACAAGATTTTACGAGTAAACTTTTCAGGGCCCAATTGGATGTAAAACCTCGATCTTCTTAGGGATTTCACACACCAAATTACTTCACTATGATAGGGAAAACTCTCCTAGTTACAATTATTATAAACAGACTTTTACTCACAAGTTCTAGACTGAACTTGCTACATAGTAAAACCCTATGAGTACTCCCTCACTCAACTTCAATCTAGAAGCCTACAAACTATATGCTATAAGCTAATCACTCACCCAAACCAAAACAATACAAACACTTGACTTCTAATATGTGATAGGAAAGCTACACATGGAATCCAAAACTAATATGAGAAAGTTTAGACTTGACAAAGTTACACTCTAGAGCTCTCTTCGGATTCTTCATGTATAAACTCACAAGTTGTGTTAATTATGAAATCTTTTTTATATACAAGAGGTACTTGTATGTAAAGTAGGATTTTCCAAAAGATAGAATTATAAAACTACCAATTTCATAAAATACGTTTTTATGTAAATTTTTTGCGAAGAAGATCTCTTTAGAAACCTTATTGAAGATAAATTTAAGGAAAGAATATTATCATGTAAAAGTGGAATTTTAAAAATAAAATCTTTTAGAAAATATTTTTATAAATTAAAACTTATTTTTTATTAACTTTCCATTTATAAGACTTACCAATCTTTGCCACGCTTCTAATAAATTTCAAGCATAAACTAACCTAACATATTTACAACAATCCTTAGAAAAATAAACTTATATATTCTAGCAAGATTGTTCGTCAATGCTGTGGGTTATGGATACTTGGGCTTCACGCAGTCCAGGATTGAGATCCTGTTGTCCATCTTACTCCAGCTCAGCTCCTTGCTGGAACTTCGCAGGCCAAGTTCTTATGAAACTTGCCGTCTTCAACGCAGACCAATTCAAGCTTCTCAACTTGCTGTCAAGCTTCTGTTAGAAAGCTTCTCTTCATGTTCCTGTTAGGCAACTCAGTTAGTTCCATCAAGGAACTCTTCTTCTACTTTCTTTAACTTTCCTTAGAGTCTCCTTGAGTTTTCATATGCAGATTACTCTTCCATTTCCAAAATCAACTTCACTTATTCTAATCATAACAATTAGAGAAATCTCATTAGTGAAAGTATGCTTATTCTCATCATCATAACTCTTAAGCTTTAACACCTGGTCATTAAAATCCATAATTAGTACTACCCTAGTACTCTAGTGCAGTAGATAAGTGAGCCTCGTTGACTTAGCGACTCTTAAAAAACTACTTTTGCCACTTGCCAATTGCCATTGTGTTGCAGCTACTTCATGCCTAGTGTCATAATCCATCTATGAAAGCATTTTCTCATTTATCATTGATAATTTGATATAATCGTGTATTATTTTTCTTTGTGACATCTGCTTGATAGCATTTTTTTTTTAGTGTTGCACTTTGATCAAACATACATTGGAGGCACGACTTTTATTTGTCTATCTATCTATTTATGTAATTGTATACTTCGTATTATTAAAAATAGTAAAATTTAATGTTATTAATGTATACAATTTGTAGAATAGAACAACATATTTAATATTTATAAAATAACAATTGATTTGAGTGTTACAAGCATATATTAGTAAAGTTTCGAGTCAAAACCATTATGTAAATACAATGTGTAGCACCTGAAAAAATTGAGGGAGTAACAACTTTGGGCTTAACTCGCAATTCGGGCTGGATTTACATATCTGAGATTACTATCAATAAATGCCCTCTTTAATTTAATTTTTTTAAGATTTTTTTTACTTTCTCATAGGGATTAAGATTATGAACTATAGACTATAGTAGTAGTTCTAAATGAAAGATCTTGCCTTAGCCCTTGGATTTATGGTGAATTTCAATTATATATAGTTGTGACTAGTTATCGTTTTACCGCATCAACACTCTATCTTTAATTGCATTAATTTGTATGCAGACAATAAACCTTAAAACATTCAAATACAGGGGTATTATTATACTTTGTATGTATTTTCAAATACACAACCCATTACTTTTTTATTCCATTTGTTATTTGTAGATTCCATTATACGAATGTAATATTCTCTGCTTTATTCCTTTAAAAGTATGTGTATTAATGTAATTTATTTTTCTTTTACCAACATTTTTCTATATGTATTGCAAACTACAAGAAAATATATATCAAAATAACAATGGACGTCTCTTTTTGAAAGTCACAATAGTAATAGTATATCCAAGTAGTTACAGTAGTATTGTGTTCCATTTCCGCACATAAAAATAACCATAACAAACTCACGTAAATATTAATTAAGAATACTATAAATAAATTACATTGCAATGGACCACTGGAAGATAATAATAATTACTAGTACTAGAATCATAGCAGATATTGTCGCAAATTTAACTGCCACTCATGTTTTATGGGGTAGACATCCAAAAACAACTTCAATAGGTCAAAGGAACACTGTGAAGGACAACAGTTTCGACGGTGAGGCCGGGACCAAACCCAAACAAAACACCCCAGTCTAGCCCATCACCAGTAGTCGATTTCCCTTCCTTGGACGACTTCTTCCTCATCTCGTCTAGGATGAATAAAACACAAGCACTCGACATATTACCAAAGTCACGTAACACGTTACGTGTGGCGGTAAGTTTTTCTTCGTCGAGGCCTAGTTTGGCCTCGACTTGGTCTAGAATAGCGGGACCACCAGGATGAGCGATCCAAAAGAGAGAGTTCCAATCATCAATTCCAAGGGGTTTAAAGGCATCCTCGAGGGCCTTGTTAATATTCTTAGAAATTAGGCCAGGAACATCTTTCAGTAGATGAAAAGTCAGGCCCACTTCACGCAAGTGTCCATCAATTGCACCCTCAGAGTCCGGAAGTAAAGTTTGGGCTGCCCACACCATCTTAAATAAAGGCCGCTCAATGGACTCTACTGGATCCGCACCGACAATCAATGCTCCGGCCCCGTCCCCAAAAAGGGCCTGGCCCACCATTGAGTCCAAGTGAGTCTCAGTAGGCCCACGGAAACAAATAGCCGTGATCTCAGAACAAACCACAAGGACTCTAGCCCCGCGGTTGTTCTCCGCGAGATCCTTGGCGAGACGGAGGACTGTCCCACCAGCAAAGCAACCTTGTTGGTAGAGCATGAAGCGGCGAACAGAAGGGCGTAGGCCGAGGAGCTTAGTGAGCTGGTAATCCGCCCCTGGCATGTCAACGCCAGAGGTGGTGCACATGATAACATGGGTGATCTTGGACTTAGGCTGCCCCCATTCCTTAATAGCCTTGACCGCGGCTTCTTTGCCGAGCCTAGGGACTTCGGCAACCACCATGTCTTGTCTAGTGTCTAGTGATGAGCCCATATACTCGCACATGTTTGGTTTCTCCTTGAGTATGTCTTCAGTTAAGTACATGTAACGTTTCTTGATCATTGATTTGTCACCTATAAAATTTAATAACGGCAAAATTTACAAGGTTAGTACAATTTTAGGCGTATCTTTTAATTTAATCTAGGAGACAGGCATAATAATCACAAAAAAAATATGTGTACCTCTTATTTCCTTAGTTTCATTTTACTTGTCTTATATAAATCTTGTACATTTTTTAAATAAATGGGATAAATAAATTGAAAGGGAGGAAGTATATACCAGTGAGATTTCATTTATTGGGAAATTGAAAGTGCGCTTTTAGGATATTGTTTAAACTCATTAGTCATTTTTCTTCTAAATTAAAATAATTAGATAAGCACATTCTTTGCATGCAACTATGCAAGTTCCTAAGGAAACTCAATCAAATTTGTCTCTCCTCAAATTTTACATGAATCTTTGCCAAATAAAATTCTTCTACGCTTAATATTATACAGTAGACATTATAGATGTTTGCTGAATCTATCCACAATCTTATATTTCTTTGATAAATTCTTGGAATATAATTGTCTAATCACAATATAATTCCAGCTTGTGGATCGATTAGTGTATTAATATTAATATGAAGAAATTGCATGTTAAAACAAATAAAACCATCCAGTGCATCATTTCATTTTCATTTTCCACACAAGAAATATAATTTAATGTATAAATTATAAACATCAACAAAATTAATAAATGTGATGAGCTAAAATGAGTAAAAAAAAAAAGACTTACACATGCGCCTAAATTTCTCCTTTAAATCAGTCATATGCTCACTCTTAGTAACACGGAAGTAATAATCCGGATAATCAGCTTGATAAACACAATTGGGTGGAGTCGCGGTACCAATAGCCAAGATCGCGGCTGGTCCATCGGCACGCTGAGCTTGGCGGATTTCATCAAGGGAAGCCATTTAAGCTAGATACCTAGCACAACAACGTTCCCTAGCAAAATTATAAAGCTAAGAGAATATATACTAGATAAAACTTAGCTTATCTTAATCAAAGTACTTAGCCTATATATATATAGTGTAGCACTTTGTGAGTATATTTATATAATATAATTGGAATTTAAGAAGAAGGTTAGTTGGAGAAAGTTAAGTAAGAAAATGATAGAGATTAGAGAAAGAAGAGCACGTAGACATAGTTCCAATAGTATTGTAAGAGATAGTAGTACAACTCGTGAGATATATAACTGTAGGGGGTAGGTTGGATGGACGGACAGATTTAGGAACACGTGGGTTTGGGAGTTAGGCATGGTTAAGTGATGGTAGATATTGCATTGCACATTTTGATATGAAACACTGTGTGACTTTTGGTTTTTTATTTGCCCAAGTACTTGGTATCTTAGCCCCATGTATCAAAGAAGGAAAATAAATATCGTCATCTAAGCATTATTTTCAAGGACTACAACAAAGAGTGAGGGTATAAAAACAATTGATGGTTACCCTTACTTTACTAGATTTTTATGTGTGTTTTGTCCTTATTTTTAAAGGTGTTGGCTTTTTTTTTCTTTTTTTTTCTTTTTTTTTTTTTTTTTTTTTTTTTTTGGGGTAGACTTATATGTCTTGATGAAGGGACTCAATTTGGAGGAAGTCCTAACACATACTTCCTTCGTTTTAATAATATTATAACAATGGATGAAAATTTTACATTAGTCTGTTGAAATATGATTATCATAATATTTTAATGATTATATAGTTCATAATTGACATATTTTTTTCAAGTAATTAACTATATTAATTTATTAATGGTATTAAATAGTATTATCAACTTTTTTTTTTTATTTATCCAATTTTTAGTTTTATTTATGTAATTTTTATTCTTATTTTATAGTTTTTCAAAAAATATTTATTTAATGTTGAATTTAAATTTTCAAAATTTATATTTACATCGTAGATATTATAAGAGTAATTGTGGCCATTTTATAACGTGAAAAGATGAACCAATCATATTATATATCATTAAAATAATATGGTAATCATTTTTCAAATGACCACTGTAAAATTTTGCGCTATTCATCACTCTTGTTTGACCATATAATATGATTTATACGTTGAATAAAATATAGTCATGTGGGATCTTGTTAGATTCGTCTTATAAAATACTTTCACAATAATTTTATTTAATATTTTACTATTATACAAATATAGATATTTAAAATGTAAAATGTCTTTTGGAATGCATAATTTCATCTATATTGCAATATTATTGGAACGAAGAAAATATATGGAATATGAATTTATAAATGCATATCATATATTAAAATATTGATAAAAGTACATGATAAAGAGAGAAAACGAGAGACAAATTGAAATAGAGAGGTAGATCTAGTGTAGATCATCCTACTTTTTACAAGACTGTCATTCATGTGGGAAGAGAAAAAAAAAGTGGTGGTACCACACTTTAATTATATCAATGGTATGTTGGTAACTTGCATAGTAGCATTGAAATTTTTTGAAGCATCACTAAGAGTGTAGTTAATACCACAATATATATATAAAGTACTATTGAAATATCTATGGTATTGTTCCAAGTATGGATCCAAGGGTTCTGCTGGGTGAGCTGGGTCCCGTTGACAACCTACACAAGGCAACACACGTAAACTGCTCTCGGTGGTGGTTCGAGGAACCCCCCTCCGATGCCTAAGTTAAAGAGTGTTTTAGAGAGAGAAAGTGTACTTAGAGAGATGTAGAGAGCGTAATAACATGTGTGTCTCACCCTTTTTCCGTTGTACCTTGCCCTCAATTTATAGGTGTACGATCTCCTTTGTGGAGAGTTTGGCCTGGTTAACTCTGCGGGCTGACTCTATCGGGCTAGTGAGCCCCTCTTAGTTGTTCTCTCGGCAATGAGTGCGCACCTTGGGAGCTGGGCGATAGTTCAGCGGGAGCTATCCTATACAACTAGCCCCTCAAGAGGTGGCGTGAGGTCATTCATGCCAGCTATTCTAAGCGTGTAGCCTTATCGGTCGTGGCTCAACGGGTCGTCTGGCCAAATTACCCTGCACACTCCTAGCCCCTCAAGTCTCTGGGTTGTTGATGCGATCCAGAGACTTAGGAGGTCAGGTCGTAATCTTGGTGATGACGCTATCGTACTACTGGGTTTTTATGATGGCTCTGTTTCTACCTGCTGGGCGCACGTCTAGTCGTGGCTTGCTAAGACTGTAGGGAGAGATTTTGATCACTCCCGCTGAAGTCTAAGGAATGACGATCTTGCGGAGAGGAATTTCGATCGCTCCCGCTGAAGTCTGAGAAATGACGATCTTGCGGAGAGGAATTTCGATCGCTCCCGCTGAAGTCTGAGAAATGACGATCTTGCGGAGAGGAATTTCGATTATTCCCACTGAAGTATTTCCCTTGATATATATATATATATATATATATATATATATATATATATATATATATATATATATATTTATATATATATATATATATATATATACACACACATATATTATTCTGTTTTTTTTTTTTTTTTTTTTTTTTTTTTTTTTTTTTTGGCGGGAATAGTGTTTGCATGAGTTGGACACGTGTCGATCATCCAAGCCTTTAGTTTCGATTTTACTGAAGTGACATGGCGGTTTGGCTTTACTTCATGCCCAACCGCCCATTTACTCCGTATTAAATTCACTGTCTCTCTTTTCCATTTCTTTTTACCTTCTTCATTTTTTTCATCTTCCCTGTCTTCCTTCTTTTCATTTCAAATTTCTCACTTTTTTGTGTCCATCTTCAGATGCGCGTTTCTCCTCCATTGTTGCGGTAAGTTCTTGTTTTCTTTACTTTTGTTCTTGCTTCATTTTCTTGCCATGTTCGCGTTTCTCTTCTTTGCTCTTTTTCCTTTACTGAATTGCCTTTCTTTTTTGGTTACAGTTTGAAATTTCGCTCCCTGTTCGATTTCTTGGATCGCCATTGTTGTTGTTCTCTGTTACTTCTGCAACTTTTGTTCTAAAGGTACTAATTTTGTACCTTTTGTTGTATGTACTTACCCAATTTTGCTTCTTTTTGTACTTTCCTTCACAAAATTGTGTCTTTCGACTCGTTTCAATTATCGTTGTCCAATTTTACCCCTTTTTTGTTGTTGTGATTGCACTCTTGATTCTTTCTTTTTATTCCTCATTGTTCTTGTCCCCATAAACTGATTTTCAATTTTCGGTGCCCCATTTTCTTCTTCCTCCTCTCTGTGGGATTTTTGTCTTTGTAGATTTCATAATGTCTGACGCTTCTGATAATCAGAACATAAGTGAGCCTCAAGTGGCCACCGAGTCGGGTTCTCCTTCTTGATCACCTCCTTCAGGTGAGCACCCTGCGCACACTCCTCCTGTTTCTCCTTCTTCTTCCCCCGCTCCTATACAAATGGTTATGCCCTTTGATTTTCCCCCCGCTGCGAGCAGGACGGGTACTGTTGCGACTCCTACTGCTGCATCTGGGTCAGGCAGTAGTCGTCTTACTAAGGGCAGTGCTTTTCTCCCTTTTCAGCGCAAGCCTCGCCCTGATTTCTTTGACCCTTACTGTGAGCGGGTGCTTGTTTTGGATGGGATTCCTTTGTCCCATCTCACCCGTTTGAGGATGCGCGCTATGCGCCATAAGCAGTTAGCCGACGCAGTTAAGGCTAGTCCCCCTGATGTGTCTCTTATTAGTCCCATTCCCCATGTTCAGCCTTTAAATAGTTTTGCTTGACTTGATGACGTGACTGATGTGTATCGGTTTGACCATTATGTAGTGCGAGGTGGCAGTGCCGAGACTTCATCACCATCTCCCTCTCTAGCCGTCAACTCGAGCAGGATGACTGAATCTCCTGGTGACCGCTCTTTTTATGATTGTCACCCACTTATGTCGTGGAGCCTGTAGAGGAAGGCAAAACTGAGTTCTTTTTGGATGACAAGTGCTATGGACCAAAGAACTGTGTGCTGGACTCCAGTTGGCATAAGGATGCCAGGAGGTTGAACCTTGCTTCTGTGGGGCAAAAGTTTTATGGTTTTGGTGAGGGCTATGAGCTGGTTCTGCCCGCTGACGGTGTGAAGCTGTCTGCTCCCCCTGCTGGTCATATTGCAGTGTTTGCTTCTCAGCTGGACTTGGGTATGAGGTTTCCCCTTGACCCCACTCTGGAGAAGGTGTTCCGTGCCTTCAACATTTGTATATCTTTGCTACATCTAGCCTCTTTTCATACTTTGATATGTCTGCTATGGTTTCTGCGGTTTCAAAGGTATCCTGAGTCCTTGCATCTATTCAAGTCTTTAAAGAGCCTGAAAAGGTCTACTTCTAGGACTGAGTCTGGGTGGTACTATGTAGTTCCCAAGGATGGCAGAGTTCTGTCTTTTCGAAGCTTGGTCGCTTCCGAGATTGGACTGGTAAGTTCTTTTGGGTGAAGGTACCCTCTACTTTTGCTGTGCCGCGTAATTTTCGAGAAATTCGCACCAACATGGCTGGGGTTACCGTCTCTCCTTCCGAGCCTGCTCGTGAGACGGAAGCTTTTGATGCTCTGTAGGGAGCGGGGACAGGTGATTCAAAATTTCCTAAGATCTGGTTGCCCAACTCTATATATATTGTGGGTAACGAGCAACTCTCTGCCATGCGTTTATGCTACACGCATGAGGCTGGTATGTTTTACTTTTCTTTTTCTTCCTTCTTCTTTTCCCTTTTTGCCTTGGCCCTTATGTTGTTTTGCCTCTTTGTCTCCCATTTTCAGGTTATGACAAACTAGACAGGCGCGTTCTTGGGTTGGCTGATAATTGGAAGGACCCCTTAACTGCTACTCCCGACAATCCCTCAAAGCTTTTTGATACTCTGGAGGTTTATGCTAGTTCTTTGAAGAATGAGGTGCGTCTAGCTCCGGCTGAACTACGGGCTGTCTTCGGCACTGTGACAGCTCCTGACCGTGCAGGATCCAGCCGTGCTAAAGCTGAGCCCTCCTCCTCCACTGTTGGGAGTAGGCGTGATACTCGCCCTGCCCCCCGAAGAGCGGCTTTAGAGTCTTAGGCGTTAGTGGTGTAGGATGCTTCTCCTGAGAAGCATCCTGCTGCGGCTTTCGGCCAGGTGGCACCTCAGACCTCTGCAGCCAAGAAACCACTTGATCAAGCTTCTGATGATCCAAAGAATATCGCTGATGATTTTGCGGATAGTGTTCTTAAGTTTCCCTCTGATGAGGTTGAGGTTACTACTGCTGCGGGTGTATAGCCCACTTCTTCAGCTGAGCATGTTTTGCTCTTTTTTGCTGATGCCGATACTACTATCGTTGCGAAGGACACTATAGCTCCTTCTGCTGAGGCCACTGATTTCCAGCTCCCTGATGAGATTATCATGGAGCTTCCAAAGTTTCCGCCGCGCCCTTCTAGACTGCGAGGGCGCCTCCGAAGTGCTACCAGGGGTGGGCACTCTCAGCTGGGGAGTACTCACAAGCAGGACCAGCCAATTATAGACTTGGAGGATGATCCTGTGACCTCTGCCCATGCTGAGGATGAGCCCGCTACAAAAAAGTCTTGCACCTCCTCTAACCTTGATCCTTTTGCTTCTCACTCTGCTAACACTAGGCTTCCTGGTGGAAATGCTGATAGGGGAATTGACACTCAGAATTCTAGTGAACTTAATCATTGTGTTCACCAGTTTTTAAGCGACGCCTTTGAGAACCCACTGTCTACGACCTCCATCTCTGCTGGGGGTACCTTCCACCATACTGGGCCTATTGAATTTTCTGAGGTCCCCATTGATGCCCACCTTCGTCCTTTGCTGTGCCCAGCTCGAGCTAAGAATGCTCCTTTTCGTCCTGAAATGAACGTTAGGGCTGATGAGTCCTTGTTCGTGGACGATCCACAGAAAGGTGGTACCTTGGGGTATCATCTTACTCTGGGAGTTCGTCTCCCTGTTGATTCTACGCGCAGCTCCATCAGCCTTCCTGCGGCTACGGCTTGTCACGACTTGTAGAAGGTTAGTTTTTTCTTTTAGTCTTTGCTTCTCTGATTCTGGTTTCTTTTTCTTCTTTTGCTTATTCTTTTATTAATTCCTTGTCTTATTTTTATCCTCTTTTGGTTTCTACCCTAGTTTACTCTTCCCTTTCTCTGCCTTTCTATAGCTTGCTAGGTCTGTTGGGGACTTATCCAATGCCTTGCTTACAGTGGAAAAGGAGTACCAGAATCAAGTTCTGATCCTTTCCCAGAAGAATTTGGAAGTCCAGCAGGCTCGTTCTAAGAGGGATGCCATTGTTAGTGAGGTGACTCCCTTAAGAGAGAGGGCGAACGCCCTGCAGCTTCAGTTGGGAGAATTTCAGCTCACCAAGACTAAGCTGACGAGCTGCGAAGATCAGCTGCAAACTTCTCAGGCCAGGGTGCAGACGTTGGAGGCGGAGATTGCCGATCTGCGGGCTGGGCATATAGCTGAGCTTGAAGCTGCTAGGAAGGAGGCACTTAGGGATTTTGCACTCTTTCCCGCCTTTGCTAAGCTGATGGCTGATCGCCATGATGGTGGTTAGGAGGCTGCAGCCCACTGTGTGAGCAGTTTGTATGGTGAGGGTGAGGAACAGCAGGCTCGTTTCAACTCTTTCTGGGCTAAGGTTGAGGCTGCTGGAGATGCTGGCTTATTCGAGCTGCCCGCTGACCACCTTTGTGTTGTTAGCTGCAAGGTTACGTTCCTGACCATGCTGTGCTGAACTTGGAGGTTCCTCTCTGCCCTGATGTTGCTGTAGATATTGGGGTGGAGTCCTTGGCTGGTGGACAATAAAGGTTATGGCGGCTGTCACCTTTCTACTCCAGTGATTCCTCCGAGTTTCCATCACCTAGGTCTGTGGTAACTAGATAGTTTTTGTTGCTATCTTTGGGGTGTATAGCCGCCAAAGATTATATTTTTCTTGTGTCTTCTCCTAACACTTTATCTTTTCACTGCCGGGCCTGTCCAGCTTGACTTGTATTTATGTTTTATTAACTTCACTTTGTTGAATGTTTACTCTGCCTTGGTGGGCAGGGGTTCAGCTTTATAGATATTATGACTTTACCTGCTGAATGTTTACTCTGCCTTGGTGGGCAGGGGTTCAGCTTTGTGTTGTATGTATTTGATGATCTTTCTACTATTTCGTCCGTTGGTTATTTTGTAGTCTGCGTGCCTGTCTGAACCTGCTGCTGGGCCAAGGTGTAGTAGTACCTAGATCTTAGCACAACAACCCCTTTGTTGCACTCAGTGAAGCCTCGTAGGTTGGGCCTCGCTGTTTTCCTGATTTGGGTGCTGAGGGCTTTCTTATTTTCTTGTCCTCTGCTATATTTAGCAGGAACTTCGATGAGCTTTGCTCTTTCCGCCATGTTTGCGCTATATGCTTGTGCTTTATTTACTCTACTTAATTTTTGTAGAGACTTGCTTGCATATTGATTAGTTTATTCAATTGTTGCCTGTTTGGCGTTATTCAGTCTGCTCTGCTGAGACTTATTTGTGTTAACCAGCTTTTGGCTACTCGTTTTATGTCATTCAGCTTATTTCGCTGTGACTTGTTTGTGTCGTTCAACTCTACTTAATTTTTGTAGAGACTTGCTTGCATATTGATTAGTTTATTCAATTGTTGCCTGTTTGGCGTTATTCAGTCTGCTCTGCTGAGACTTATTTGTGTTAACCAGCTTTTGGCTACTCGTTTTATGTCATTCAGCTTATTTCGCTGTGACTTGTTTGTGTCGTTCAACTTGTTTGTGCTGCGACTTATTGCTTTGTGCCTTTTACTTCTATTTGTAAGGGCTTATCATTTGTCTATCTCCTTCTCTCCCCCTCAAAGAGGTGAGCTGGATGGGACTAAGAGGACCTTAGTGTTTCCCGTGCAGCTCACCGTTCTTTGTTTTCATTGCCCTTCACCGCTCAAGTTGAACGTGCCAGGCCTCCCCCTCAGGCGTCCCCGAGGTGGTGCCCTGTTTTACTTTGAGCAGGCAAGGTGAAATTTTAGGGAGGGATGCTCTTTTGTCGTTTAACGTTGTTTTGCTGCGCCATGCTAAGGTGCTTTCTGCTTTCAGCACTTACATGCTCTTTTTTTTTTTTTTTTTTTTTTTTTTTTTTTTTTTTTTTTTTGCATGTTAGTTCATAATGCTAAAGCATAACATATTTAAACAAGTTTATGCATTATACTCCTCATGTAGAGGCTTGTATTTCATTGAATTAAAATGGCTTAAATACCTTAATTGACATAATATGAACTAAACAGAGTTCTTTGCAAAATTAAAACAATTATCCCCAGTTCTACTTAACTTCTTGCCTTTTTAAACGAAATATTTCTTTAACACATCAGCATCGAAACTATTCCTTAAGACCTGACCTTCTTGATCTGCGAGGAGGAATTCACCTGGTCCTACCTGTTCATGAATGATGAAGGGGCCTTCCCAATTGGCTGACAGCTTTCCATGTTGGTTTCCTCTTCCCACTGCTGCTGTCCTTCTGAGGACCAAGTCTCCTGGAAGGAGCTCCCGGTGCTTGACTCTTTTGTTGAAAGCTTTGGAAATTCTGCTCTTCTAGGCTGCCAGCTTGAGAGCTGCTTTTAGCCTTACTCCCGGCAGGAAGTCTAGCTCTTCCAGCATGCGCTTTTCATTTCCTTGTTGCTCATAGTGTTGTATCCTCAGGCTGGGAATTCGCACTTCCACTGGGACAACTACATCAGCCCCGTAGGCTAGAGTAAAAGGGCTTTTAGCAGTAGATTCTTTCTCAGTGGTTCTATTTGCCCATAACACCTCTGGGACTAGGTCAGCCCATAGGCCTTTATGCTCCTCCAACTTCCTCTGCAGGGCTGTTAAGATCAACTTGTTTACTGCTTCAGCTTGGCCATTACTCTGCGGGTGACAGACTGAGGCACTTGCATACTTGGTGCCAATTTCCTCCAGGTAGTCTTTGATGGTGTCACAATCGAATTGGCATCCGTGGTCAAAGACTATGCACTGCGGCACCCCAAACCTTGTGATGATGTTTTTCCATATGAATGTCCTCACTTGGACTGCCTTTATATACTTAGTAGGCTCGGCCTCTATCCACTTGGTAAAATAGTCTACTGCCACTATGAGGTACTTCCTGCCCGCTGACGCAGTGGTGAAGGGTCCTAATATGTCCATTCCCCACTGAGCAAACGGGATTGGGTTGAGGATTGGGGTCAGATCATTTGCTAGCTGGTTTATGAATGGAGAATATTTTTGACACTTGTCACACTTTTTCACATATGCCAGTGCATCTTGCGTCAGAGTTGGCCAGTATGCGCCCCTTCTTAGCACTTTTAGACCCAAGGCCTTTCCACCGATGTGGTTGGCGCATATTCTTGAGTGTGCTTCTTCCATGATCTTCTCCTGCTCCCACTCTGGGATACATCTTAGCAGTGGTTTTGAGAAGCTCTTCTTGTTGAGCTCCCCATTCATTACCACGTACCAGTTAGCGTCCTTCTTAACTTTCTTAGCTTGCACTTCATCGTCTGGCAGCGAGCCATGAATTTTGTATGCCAGTATGTCTGTGAACCAAGCTCGTTGCTGCCCGATGCAGTTCACCTGCTCCTTTTCAGAGATACTGCTTTCCTCCAGAACTTCCACCATCACTGTCCTTGTGAGGCTCTATAGGGTGGAACTAGCTAACTTTGATAACGCATCAGCCTGGGAGTTCCCCGCTCTAGGGACCAAGTCTATTTGGAAGTGAACTAGCTGAGCTGCCAGCTCCTTTACCTTAGTTACATACTTCAACATTGTGGATTCCCTAATCTCGTACTCCCCCTTCAGCTAACTGGCGATAAGCTGAGAGTCAGTCTGCAGATGGACTTTCCTAGCTCCAGCTGCGATACTCATACGCAGGCCTGCTAAAGCTGCCTCGTACTCTGACTCGTTGTTTGATGCTTTGAATTTGAACTTAATGGCATACTGAAATGCATTTCCATCTGGATATGTCATTATGATCCCTGCTCCGCTCCCTGTTTGGGCTGATGATCCATCCACTTCTACCTTCTAGATTCCAATGTCATCTTCTTTCTCTTCGTACGAGGCTTCCACAAAGAAATCTGCTAAGGCTTGCGCTTTGATAGCTGCCCTAGGCCTGACCTCGAACTCATACTCAGAGAGCTCAATGGCCCATTTCAAGAGTCTGCCTGATGCATCCATTTTTTATAATGCTTTTTCCAGTGGGTGATTTGTGAGGATTTGTATTATGTGCGCGTCAAAGTAGGGTTTCAGCTTCCTTGCTGTTGTTACCACTGCAAAAGCCAGCTTTTCCACCAATGGGTACCTTTTCTCGGCGTCGGTCAGTAGGTGGCTCACAAAGTATATTGGCCTTTGCTGCTTTTGTCTTTCTACCAGGAGAACGGTTGTGATTGTTTGAATTGACGCAGAAATGTACAACTGCAATTTTTCTGTCAGCTTCGGGCTGATCATTGTTGGGAGCTTAGTTAGATGCTCTTTGATGCCCTCAAAGGCTTCTTTCTCTACGGTCCCCACTTAAATTCCTTGTTCCCTTTCAGCAACTGGTAGAATGGTAAAGCTTTGTCGGCTAACTTGCTGATGAACCTAGTTAGCGCGACCATTCTGCCTGTCAGCCGCATGATATCCTTAATGCACTTAGGCTCAGGTAAGCTTAGGACTGCTTCAACCTTCTCCGGATTCGCATCTATCCCTCTCTCGCTGATTAGGAAACCTAAGAATTTTCCCGAGTTCACCCCGAAGACACATTTCTTCGGGTTGAGTTTGATGTTATACTTATTTAGGGTGGCAAATGTTTCCTCCAAATCCATGATATGTCCTGCCCGCGTGACACTCTTGACAATTGAGTCGTCAACGTACACCTCAACATTCCTGCCTTTCTGGTGCATGAATACTCTATCCATTGTCTTCTAAAAAGTAGCTCCAACATTCTTCCACCCGAAGGGCATAGCTATGTAATTGTACACTCCACCCTCGGTGATGAATGCGGTTTTCTGTCGGTCTGAATTGTGTAAGCTCATTTGACGATACCTTGAGAAGGCATCCATGAAGCTCAGCAGGGCGTGCCGCTGGTTGAATCTACCAGCTGGTCGATCCGCGGCAGCGGGTAACAGTCTTTCGGGCATGCTTTGTTAAGATCTTTGAAATCAACACACATCCTCCACTAGCCATTTGCCTTCTTCACCATGACCACGTTGGCTAACCACTCCGGGTAATCGCAGGGCTCAATGAATCCAGCTTCCAAGAGTTTTTCCACTTCTTCCTAGATTGCCTGATTTTTCTCCGTGGAGAAGCTTCGTTTCTTCTGCCTAACTGACTTAACATCTTCCTTCACATTCAGCCTGTGGACCATGACTGCAAGGTCAATTCCGGGCATCTCGTCTGCTGAAAATGCGAAGATGTCCTTGTTCTTCCTCAACAATTCTATGAGGTGCACCCCCACTCCAGGATCAATATCCTTTCCGATTTTTACTGTTCTTAAAGGATCGCCTTCTGTAAGCTCGACTGTAATGTCCTCCCCGCTGGAAAGCGGTCTAGCCATCTCCTCCTTTGCGGGCTCAAAGTTTTCCATGGCTAGCTTCTGTTTATCCTTCTCCCTGTGATATTCTTCGTGCTTCCTCTTTCTTGACTTTTTCTCAGCTTGTTTAATGGACCTTTGCTCTGAGATTGGCTGCTGTCTGGTCCTAGCGGGCTGCTTTAGGGCATTTATGTAACATTGTTGAGCTGTTTTCTGGCTTCCCCTAAGCTTTGCTGACCGCCCTTCATTGGTTGTGTAAGTCATGGCAAGATGATAGGTGGAAACCACTCCGCCGATCTTATGGATGAGCGGCCTTCCCATGATCACATTGTAGGGTGAAGGAGAGTCTATCACCAGGAACTCTGCTCGAACATTGCGTCTTTTTGATCTTTCTCCTACTCGGACTGAGAGCTCAATTATACCTTCTGGGGTCAGTCTAAACCCGTTAAACCCGATGACTTCATAACTCACCCTTTTTAGATCTTTCCTGTCTCACTTTAGCTCTTTGAACTTGCTAATATATATGATGTTGGCCGAGCTGCCCCTATCTATCAGTATTCGGTCTACCTCCCAGTTTGCAATTCTCATCGTCACCACCAAAGGATCATCATGAGGATAGATTATGCCCTTCTGGTCACACTCATTAAATGTAGCTCGTGGCTGCGGGGGAAGAGGTGGCCACCTGCGCTTCTCATCGTAGTTTATGTGGTGTATCATTGCCCGTAAGTCTGCCCGCGCCTTGTTCACGGTTCCCCCATGTACTGGTCCTCCGCTGATCACATACACCCTGCCTTCTGGCTTCCCATCTCTGTCTCTATCCTCAGCGGGGCCCCTGTGGCCTCCTCTACGGTCACGGCCTATTTTATTCTCCTCTCTTCTTTTGGAGGGATCAACGTGCTGTTTGAATTGGTTCAGATACCCCCTCCTGACTAGATCTTCTATGTTATCTTTCAGGTGTGTTCATTCATCGGTTGTGTGGCCATGATCCCTATGGAAGTCACACCACCTGCTGGGATCACGATTCCTATTAACCATCCTGGGGGTCTCTGCCACTTGTCGTCAGCTTTGTTCACGCTGAAGATGTGGTATCTCGAGTGAGTGAGCGAGGTATACTGGTCGAACCTTCCAGGTCTTCCTCCTCTCTTCGGGTCTGACCTTCTCACCCCAACAGCTCGGTCTGCTTCCCTGCGGCCTTGTTCAACTCTGCCGGGCTGGTCATCCTTGGCCGTGTTTTCTGCCCGGGTAACTTCTGCCCGCTTAACTAGGTCGTTTGGCGCCTTCTTGCTCAGCATTACTCTATCAGTCTCGTGTGCTTTGATGAATTCGTGCGCTTTACCTAGTGCTTCGGCTAGCGTCTTGAGGCTCTTACGCCCCATATACGCTCTGAATGGAAAGCCTGGTAGCAAACCGCTCTGCATTGCCGGTAACGCTACCTCCTGGCTCATATTTGTGATGGTTGTTGCCTCCTTGTTGAATCTGGTGATAAACTCCCTCAGGGGTTCATCCTTCCCCTGAACTAGTGACATCAACTCAGTTGTCATCTTAGTTCGGTCTACCAAGGTGATGAAATGCTCCATAAACATTCTTTTCAGCTGATTATACGAGTACACGGAACCTTTTGGAATGGCTCCATGCCACTCCGCTGCCAGCCCCTCCAAAGTTGGTGGGAATGCTTTGCACCAGACTGAATCCGTCATGGTGTAAAGCACCATGTGGTTCTCAAAAGCCGAGATATGACTCTTAGGTGTTGTAGTTCCGTTTTACCTGTAGCTCGGCATCTTTATCTTCTCCATCGCCTCCTCCATAATCTCCCGGCAAAACAGGGAATCATTTGGAATGACCTGGATCCGTGCTCGCTTCCCCCTATCCTGGCTCGGCCCCCGCTCAGAGGCTGGCGACCTGCTGCAGATGACTCGTTTCTCCGGGCTGCCCTTAGCCTGGGTTATTTCCTCTACGCTCCATTCTCGGCTCAGATTCCGAGCTTCCAATTCCAACACCTTCTTCCTCAGCTGGATGAGCTCCTTCTGTTCTGGAGTGAGGATTGTGGGTGTTGTCTTCTTCACCGCTGGTTCCGTAGTTGTTGCTACTGGTGACGAACTCGTCCCCTTACCAAAGTTAGTAAGGACTGTTGTCATCACTACCAATTGCTCCTTACTGCACTTAGAGAGGTTCTGCAGAATGGCTGGCATGTTTACAAGCTGCGGTTTTTGGGTTATAGGTGTTGAAATAATGGGTTCATTGTTCACGCCTGTCAATGGCATATCGTACTTGAAAATGGAACTAGATCCTATCGGATCGACTGGTTTCGACGTTGCTTTAGCTGCAGTAGACGTAGATCCAATGGGATTAGATTTTTGTGAGATGGTGGATTTGGGTTTTTCGGCAGATCCTCTGGGATCGATGGTTGCTGGTGGTGTTTTTTGTGGTGCTTGGTTGGCGTCATTGACCTTAGGTATGGGTGTTTGCACGACTTCCTCCTCGGCCATGGTGGTTTGTCAACTAGTCCTTTACTCAGTTGGTGAACCTCAGGTTAGATGATCCTTCCCCTCCTTCTAGCGCCAATTGTTCTAGGTATGGATCCAAGGGTTCTGTTGGGTGAGTTGGGTCCCGTTGACAACCTACACAAGGCAACACACGTAAACTGCCCTCGGGGGTGGTTCGAGGAACCCCCCTCTGATGCCTAAGTTATAGAGTGTTTTAGAGAGAGAAAGTGTACTTTGAGAGATGTAGAGAACGTAATAACTTGTGTGTCTCACGCTTTTTTCGTTGTACCTTGCCCTCTATTTATAGGTGTACGATCTCCTTTGTGGAGAGTTTGGCCTGGTCAGCTCTGCGGGCTAACTCTATCGGGCTGGTGAGCCCCTCTTAGTTGTTCTCTCGGCAATGAGTGCGCACCCTGGGAGCTGGGCTATAGTTCAGCGGGAGCTATCCTATACAAGTATTACTTGAACACCTAATGGGATACTCTAAATGGGATGCGAAATCTCAATAATACCCCTTGATATGCATATGCTATGCACATTATATAGCTGTCGGAATGCCTTCTCGATTTATGCTCGTTAATTAGTTAATTACTTATAGCGGGTTATTTTAGTTGTGGTTACATTGGGTAGCTAACTTGCATATTCAATTAATTTCTTTTTCTGTAAAGAAGTCATAAAGGACATTAAATATTAATTAAATCCGTACAACACCTACATTGGACAATTAACAGTAATGAAAATGAATTTTACAAAACCAAACAAGAATTAACCGGGGAGGGGTGGTAAGAATCCAAATACATAAGTATAACAATTCTATACGATTTCGATTCGTTGTCTCATACAACGTTTTTAGTGGATTCGTCGTCACTTTATAATTTTGTGAGCAAGAAAAATATTGAGTTGATTTCATAACCTGAATCCGAGCAATAATCAATCATAGCCTCACAAAATTAAAGACAATATTAAATGAAAATAAAACATTGTCTTTCGAAGGAGTTTATGAAACCTTGTCTTTTAGAGGAAATCGAAAAAACCTTGTCTGTAAAATGAGATAAACCCTTTCTTTTGAAAGAAAACTATTATTGAGTCAATTTTGGTGTGCTATTGTATTATAGACTTGTTACCTATATGATGGTGAATGGTTTTAGTTTCATAATAATGTGAAACATCATACATACTTACATGTTTTGATCAAATCATCTAATGGAATGACTCTGGAATTATTACTGTTGGGTTTCGTGATGTCCGACATCACACGGAACTAAAACCCATCCCATGACCCGACACAAATTAAAGCAATTAAAACATGCATATTAATTAACAACATATTTAAATTAACAAGAGAGAGAAAGACGGATATCTCCTTGATGCGTGCTTCGATCTTTCACGAGCTCTTACTTGAAAGGCTAAAACTCCGCACATAGGCAAGCCTCTAACGACTCTCACCCTCTAGACCCGACCCGAACGGCCCCTACCCCAAAGCTTAGTTGGGGCTAGACCAAGAAATTAAAGACTAGAGTATTACGAACTTAAAGGTTTTCTCACCTATAGGGAGATGCCTTATTGAGTTCAAATCAAGTGAATAATCCCAACTCCTAGAGTTGGAATTTGTAAGCAAAGGCTCCCAAAAACTTCAATCATATATTATAATCATATGAAAGAAATACGAAACTCTATCCAAAACTAACACCCTTTCACTATTTCGGTCATATCTTTTATTATACAAAAGATTTTAATTTGATTCTAATTGGGTTGGAAGGTAGACTTCAAGATCTTTCCAACGACATATTATATGACTTATTTAGACTTCTAGACCAAAAGTTATGATAAAAACAAAATCTGCAAAAAATTGTTTTTATCGCGACGCGATAGTCCTATCGCGCCGCGATAGTCGTATTGCGCCGCGTCAAAAGGAATTTTAATCTGATTCTAATTATAACTCTTTTCTAATCGTTTTCGGACAATTTTCTCTACAAATAGGGTCTTTTTCCTCTATTTTAATGACCAACAATCATAAACAATCATCTAATTCTCTCTCTCTTTAAGCTAGAAGCTTATTGTTTCTCTCTCTTGATTTCTAAGCCTTCCCTTTTCAAAGTACAATATCACATTCACAAGTCTTAGATGCATATAACCAAGCTCGAAGTTGCATTCGCCCTAGACGTGAAAGATTGATAATTTATGAGGGTTTGGTCCCAAATCCCTATTTCAATTAATTGTTGGATTTAATATTTTCATTGATGTTACTAACGTGTGTATTGTTTTGATAGAAAAAGATACGAGGCAACAAAGTAAGTAGTTTTGCTATATTTTTATGGAAAACATTCTTAGATTATTTTATTTACTAGTATCATGTTAGGATGTTATTTATTGCTTTCTAGTATCATGCTTAGGTTGCTTCCTATTTCTTCTATCATGTTATTATCATGTTAGGGCTAAAGCTTTGATCTTTAATACTTAGTGACATGCTAGGATATGTTATTAATCATGTTAGTATCATGCCTAGGATCTTGCTAATATTATTATGCTTTGATGAGATTGAGATTATGGTGATGATGATTGTTAACATTATGTTGCTTGATATTATTATTGTTATTGCTTGATCACGCCCTCTCTTGCAAGTTTAAAGGGAATTTGTACTTGAAATTGCGCTTAATAAGATAATTAATAATGTTGTTTAGGCTAATGTGATTTTAATTCAAGTGATCGCCAATAATAGTATTGTTTGTGCATTAATATTCAATCAACATAGATTAAATATGCTGAGGATTAACCTAATGATTGTATGTTAGTCAGAAAGCGCACATGAATATGAGAAGAATAAAGTAAAGGTCTATTTAGGGTAGGTTCAATCTCTTTTAGGCTGGATTTGTACCTTCATCCCCGAATATCTAGTCATGGTTCAGGACCACTATGGAGTTAGCGATCTCATGGATCGTGAAGGGATGCAACCTTCACATTGTGAACGGTTTACAAGTTACTAAAACTTGTTGGCGACTCTTTTGCTCTAGCGTCCTTCCCTTTGGATTCCACCATGCTTAAGTGTATGATCACAGTGGGATCCAAGTGTGGGAAGCTTGAAATATTCCTTACATTACCCTACAATAATATAACTCAGATCATCACGAACAAAATGACAATCAACCTTTATATGCTTCGTACAATCATGAAACACCGGATTTTTAGCAATATGTAGAGCCGAATGACTATCATAATATAAATGCATAGGCTTCGAATGCCAATCCCAAGAGAAAATAATCACGCCTTCCACCACTTCAACTCACAAGTAGCAACTTCCATAGAATGATATTCGGCTTTAGCAGAAGAATAGGATAAAGAAGTGTAGGGAATATTTCAAGCATCCAACACTTGAGCCCCACTGTGATCATACACCTAAGCATGGTGGCGTCCAAAGGGAAGGAAGCTAGAGTAAAAGAGTCTCCAACAAGTTTTAGGAACTTGTAAACCGTTCATAGGGTGAAGGTTACACCCCTTAACGATCCAGAAGATCATTAACTCCAATAGGTCTGGAACTATGACTGGAAGTTCGGGGATGAAGGTACAAATCCAACCTAAAAGAGATTGAACCTGCCCTAAATAGGCCTCTACTTCATTCTTCTCGTATTCATGTGCGCTTTCTGACTAACATGCAATCAATAGATTAACCCTAAACCTGTTTATCTATGTTGGTTGAATTTAATGCACAAACAAAGCTATTATTGGCGATCACTTGAATTATAATCATATTAGCCTAAACAAGATTATTAATTATCTTATTAAGCGTGATTACAAGTACAAATTCTCATTAAACCTGCAAGAGAAGGCGTGATCAAGCAATAACAACAAATAATATCAAGCAACATAAAATAATCACAATCATCATCATCTTAATAATCTCAATCCCATGAAAGCATAATAATAATAGCAAGATCCTAGGCATGATACTAACAAGATTAATAACAAACCCTAGCATGTCACTAAACATTAAAGACCAAAGCTTTATCCCTAACAAGACACTATCATGATATTAGAAGAGAAATAGGAAGCATCATAATAATATACATGATATTAGAAATTTTAGTTATTACCCTAAACATGATACTAGGAAGCAATATAACATCCTAACATGATACTAGGAATTAACAAAATAATTTAAGCACGATTTCTATATCAAAATAACAATTACTTACTTTGATGCCTCGTATCTCTTTCTAATAACAAAATACACGCGTTAGTAACTTCAAGGAAAATAAAAATCAATCAATTAAATAATTGAAATAGAGATTGGGACCAAACCCTCAGAAATTATCAACCTTTCACGTCTAGGGCGAAGGCAACTTCGTACTTGGCTAGGTGTGTCTAGAACTTGTGTATGTGGAATTTTGTAAGAGGGAAGGTTTAGAAAAAGAATAGAGAGAGAGAAAGCTTCTAGCTTTTAGAGAGAGATGATGGTTGATGATGAAAAAACGAGGAGATACGACCCCTATTTATAGAAAAATAGTCCGGAAACAAATCAAGTCCTATTCGGAACAAAACTGGCATCTGTGGCCAGGCGACAGCCATTAGCGCCAGGAAACAGACATTATCGTTTGGCGTTAATTAAAAGACAAAACACGCTTTTGTACGGAATTCTCTTCTTAATATGATTAAGCAGCAAATTCCGTGTTTATCAAATTAAAATCAGGTTTATCATAAAACTCTTATTTTATTCCAAATAAAACTCTTTAAAATATAATTATTAATCCTAATTTCATTAGAATTAAAAAGAACCTTGTAAATATTGTAGAAGATTAAAATCAATCCTAATAAATTTAGGAATAATAATTAATAGGCCCTCCTCTAGATCATTGGGCCGCACATAAAATTCATTTCGAGCCCAATTTAGTATTTAGGCCATAACTTCCTCATTATTCATCGGAATTGGGCTTATAATATATCGTTGGAAAGCTCTTTTCGAGCCCAATCCAACTACACTATTATTGGACCCTTATTATGGAACAAAGTAAATTGGACTGGCTATTTTCATAAATAGAGTAAGAAAAGAAATGTTTTCAAAAACAAAAAGAAGAGATATTTTTTTAAAAAAACCACATCACTAGACTTTTAACACTTTCACCTTGTTCGATAATCAAGTGACGTGAAAGGTATTCATCACTGGGTTTGGTTTTAGGGAGACACATTTGGGTGTCTACAAGTAGGTTGTTTCTTAGCCATCCAATGCAAGAAACAGGAGAACAACCCAAAAAGACAATAACGTTTGAAAGAAGAACACCCAGTCGATAGACATGCGTGCAAGCCAATCACTGTCACAAAAAGTTGTCAACCTCTAGTCTTTCATATATTGTAACAAATGCCTTTCCCCAGACTACCCTTAAGGTAACACAAGACACGAAGAGTGCATCCCAATGAGAAACCTACGGATCACTAAAAAAGTGAGCCAAAACATGCACCCTCAGAAATTATAACCTTTCACGTCTAGGGCGAAGGCAATTTCGAATTTGGCTAGGTGTGTCTAGAACTAATGTATGAGGAATTTTGTAAGAGGGAAGGTTTAGAAAAAGAATAGAGAGAACGAAAGATTCTAGCTTTAGAGAGAGAATAGAGAGAGATGATGATTGTTGATTGTAGATCATTGAAAAAAGGGGAGATATGACCTCTATTTATAGGAAAAAAGAGAGTCGAAGAATAAGAAAAGAATCCGAATTCGAATCGAAATAAAACTCGTCCGTCAGCAGTTTTTGCAGATTTTGTTTTCATCATAACTTTTGATCAAGAAGTCCAAATAAGTCATATAATATGTCGTTGGAAAGCTCTTGAAGTCTACTTTCCAACCCAATTAGAATCAGATTAAAATCTTTTTTGGATAGAGTTTCGTATCCTTTCATATCTTTTTCGTTATAGCTCGGAATTAATATTATAATATAACATTGAAAAGATAATTTCAAGATCTATCCAACCATATAATATTTGGATAAAGATTATGAGGCACGAAAATAATATCTGACTGTCTTTGAACATCTTTAAATTCGAATAGAATTAGGACTTAAAAAAGGAAAGTTTTAAAAAAGGAAAGTTTTTTATTCAATTTTAAATTCTTTGATTTTATCTTTTCAAAAAGGATAATTAAGATCTTTTAGAATCTTATAGAAGCTTTTAATTAATCCTAATTAGTTTAGGAATAGGATTTAGCCTTTGGACCCTCCACATGATCATTGGGTCATAGGTAAAATCCGGTTTGGGTCCGATTTAGTATTTTAGCCATAACTTCCACATTATTCATCGGAATTGGGCTTATAATATATCGTTGGAAAGGTCTTTTCAAACCCCATCCAATTACACTATTGTTGGACCCATATCATGGACCAAACTAAACTGAACTGCACGTTTTTCATAAAATAGAGTAAGAAAAGAAATATTTTTGAAAACAGAAAGTGAAATATTTTAATAAAAACATCTTTATCACTAGACTTTCCACACTTTCACCTCGTTTGATAATCAATGACGTGAAAGGTACTCATCACTGGGTTTGGTTTTGGGGAGACACATTTGGGTGTCTACAGAAGCCCCCACTTTGACTGAGTTTGGAGAAACGCAAGTTTCGAAAACAAAAGTCAAAGTAGCGATAGGGACGGAGAATGATTCAGAACGTTCTACAATCCTAAATCATTCTTATAACGCCGATACCTACAAACTAGCGTTAGTTAAAACAGATAAAAGAGTTAAGAAACGCGTATCTTGCACCGTCAAGCACATGTCTCTAGAGTAACCGATTTTTGCTGTTGCATTGTTGTTGTGACAACCTTCCACAAGCTAGGGAACACCATCTTGCTGTTTTGATGTTCAGTCGTCTCTGAATAATGGAGCCTTTTGACATGTCCACTCATCTCTGAAAAATGGAGCCTTTAGAGGGATGTTCACTCGTCTCTGAACAAAAGAGCTTTGATAGGATGCCCACGCGTCTTTGAGCAAAAGAGCTTTGATATGTCTACGCGTCTCTGAACAAAGAGCTTTGACGATCTTCCTCATGCTAGGGGATACGCCTGAAGACTGCTACGCCTGTAACTGCCTCCAATTTCTGTTGTGATAGTCTTCTGCAAGCCAGAGAACACTATCGAAGATTGCCTTGCTTGAAACGATCTTCTACCGCTTTATGACCATCTTCCGCAAGCCAGGGACATGATCGAAGATTGCTTCTCCTGAAGCCATCCTTAGTTGTTGCGATAATATTCCTAAGAAAATTACCGAAGATCAACGCCTGTCGATCCTTAATGCTGCTTGAATTTTGCTGTTGATGCTTTGGGTGATGACAACCCTCTTTTCTTCAGGAAAAATTGTCAACACGACTCTTTTATGATGTATGATAATACGATTTAGGGAAAGTTGTCAATGCCACGTAACAATCCATCCTTGGAAATGTTGCTACGATGAAGCGACAATCTGTATCTCGGAAAATTTGCCAAAATCCAATTTTGGGAAAATTTGCCAATGCTTCGTAACAATATGTCATAAGAACTTTTCTACGATCGACAATCCACATCTTGGAATATAACTCTTGAAAGCAATCCACCTTGGAAATTTGCCAACGCTATGCGACAATCCTTTTAGGAAAATATTGCCACTATTGACAATCCGCGTCTTGGAACATTTGCAAAAAAGAGTCGACTGACAATCCACTTCGGGAAAATTTGCCACTTACTGAAATGAATGACAATCCACATTGAGGAACCTTTGTCGAAATTTATGATGAGTAGAGACCTACGACAATTCGTTGGACAATTTTTCCATAGGGAACTATGTGTATGACAATCCAATCTTGGAAAAATTGCCAAACAGAGCAGGAGCACAACAATCCACGCTTGGAAACTTTGCCAGAGATGACAATCCAATCTTGGAAAAATTGTCGTTTAAGAAGAATGCGAGACAATCCACTTTTGGAAATATTGTTAGTTGGGGATGACAATCCAATCTTGGAAAAATTGTCGTATAAGTGCTTGCTTTTGAACCGATGTCTTGGTGCTTGTAATGAGCCAATGCTTAGGCGCTTAAGCTAAGTAAGACGATCGTCGTCAGGTCAATCACTTACTGTGATTGTAATCGAGCCGACTACTAATCATGTCAATTTTATTATAGGGGCTAACTGGCGTACCAAAGAACCCAAAATTGCTGTATGAGGTCCGCATAATCCAATATGGGGCCATGTATCTCATTGTTGCTCCGGCGCACGCTGAAAACCGCTGTCGCCGCATCCTCGCTATGTCGTCAGGCGACAGCCTTGTCGTCTGACGCTGGAGTCAGGTTTTCATTTGCGGTTTTTCGAAAAAATTCGGGAATGTTCTTACTCACTAGAATGTACCTACATTTATATTTTGGACTATAGGACTTTGCTTATCTTTCGTTAGGGTTGACCTAAGACTTAGTGTTGCTTGACTCATTGACTTGACATTACTCAAGGTATAAACTTGACTTAATGATGACTCACTTCGTGTGACTCGTGTGTGTATAGTGTTGACTCATAAAGCTCGATATGTTCATGACTCGAAATGCAGAAAAACAAAAATTTCCGTCATTTTTGTGGAGGGTACCGATTTTCTCCCGAAAAATAAAGACGCAAAAAGGAAGAAGTTTTTGATGGTGCATGTTGAATGAGCTTAGTCAAACGTTTGATACTATCTCTCAAGGTGCAAGGATTAACTCATCCTAGGCTATCTCAATTGTTGACTCAATGATGAAAGTATTTGGGTAACTTAGGCACGGAGGCTAACCACTTCATACTTTATGATGCAATGATGAGTGATGAGTGATTTTGTTATGACAAAGTATGCTTCAATGTTGTGTTAAGATTTCATGACAAAGGGTTCCTAAGGGAAGGACTATTTGGTCATGTATCTGTGATGTGTGTGAAAGTAACACTAAGGTTAGGCCGCAAGGGCTAACGGTGGAAAAATATATTGAAAAGAGTCAAATGGTGGTGACTCTTAGGCTGGGTAGGCTAATAATGTAAAGATCAAGCCCCCAAGTCTAGCTCTAAATGAATAGGGATGAGCATTGGAGATCCTTTGATATGATCATGGTGTGAGTGTGTGAATGTGAATATGAATGCATGTTTATTACGGCCGCACCCCTTTGTGAGGTTGCCTACGTATACGTAATGAATCAGGCCGAACGTAGCTCTAGCCGAACCTCGCACAAGTATGTGTATTCCTCAAAGAGGTCTTTTGAGGGTTGTAATGTGGTTAGGCTAAAGGTTATAGAAGAAAGGGATAAAGGCTCAAGACCCTAGATAAGCCCATGTAGGGAATATTTCAAGAATTATGATAACCCCAAACTTGAACCCCACTGTGATCATACACTAAAGTACGGTGGCGTTCCAAAGGGAAAGACAAAGAGCAAAAAGAGTCGCCAACAAGTTTTAGGAACTTGTAAACCCAAAAGACAATCCAAAAGGACCATCAACTACTCCATAAGGTCTTGAACCAAATAGGGTCCGGGGATGAGGGTACGAATCCAATCTACAAAAGAAAGGACCCGCCCTATAAAATAGGCCTCTACTTTGTTCTGCTCGTATTCATGTGCGCTTTTCGAATAACATACAAACATTATATTAAACCTACCCTGTTTAATCTATGTTGGTTGAATATTAATGCACAAATAAGACTATTATTGGCGATCACTTGAGTTAAAATCACATTAGCCTAAACCAAATTATTAATTATCTTATTAAGCGTGATTTCAGGTACAAATTCCCTTTAACAAGCATAAAAGGTGTGATCAAGCAATAACAATAAATTATATATCAAGCAACATAATAATAATCAATAACAATAATGATAATAGCATGATAAGGCATAATAAAGCTCAATAATAATAGCAAGATCCTAGGCATGATACTAACAAGATTAATAACAAATCCTAGCATGTCACTAAGCAATAAAGATCAAAGCTTCAAACCTAACATGGCACTAACATGATAACATGATATAATAAAGGCACCCTAAACATGATACTAGAAAGCAATAAAATAACATCCTAACATGATACTAGGAATATTAAACGTCCTAACATGATACTAGGAATATTAAACAATAATAAGCATGCTTTCTACATTGAAAGAGAGTAATAAGATTACATACTTTGAAGCCTGGTACCTCTTTCTAATAACAAAATACACAAGTTAGTAAACTTCAATGAAAATAATAAAGAATAATTAAAGAATTAAAGAATTAAATTGAAATCAAATAAAATAAAGTTTTGACTAGTTTTGGACCAAACCCTCAGAAATTATCAACCTTTCACGTCTAGGGCGAAGGCAACTTCGAACTTGGCTAGGAGATTCTAAGTCTTGTGAATGCGGAATATTGTATGTAAAAAGGTTGGTTTAGAAAGAGAGAGAAAAAGAAAAATAAGAATAAGAGTTGATGATTGTAAATTGATGATAGATAATGATTGTGAATAATTTTTGAAACAGGGATTCGGACGCTATTTATAATGAAAATAGTCCAGAAAAATCATAGAATTTGATAAGGAATAAAACTCCACGCTGTCTCCAGGAATTAACTCTGTCGCGACGCGACAATGTCTGTCGCGAGGCGACAGGGTCTGTCGCGCGGCGACAGATTTGTCGTTTGGCGACAACCTGTATTAGCGCGTTTTTCTTCACGCGGAATCCGATCTTTAATCAACTTGATCTACGGAATCCGTACAGAAGATAAAATATATATTTTTAAGATAACAAAACGATATTTTATTCCAAATAAAAATCTATTAAAGATTATTAATTATTAAATCTAATAATATTAGAATTAAAAAGAACTTTCTAGAAACTTCTAGAAAACTATAATTAATCCTAATAATTTTAGGAATAATAATTAATATTGGGCCCTCCTCTAGATCATTGGGCCGTATTAAAATAATTAACCAGGCCCAGTTTAGTATTTTGGCCATAACTTCTTCAATATTCATCGGAATCGGGCTTATAATATATCGTTGGAAAGGTCTCTTCGAACCCCTTCCATCTACACTATTATTGGACCTTAGTTACAGACCAAACTAAACTGGTTCGGCTACTTTCAAATAAATAAAGTCATTTTCAAAAACAGAGAGAAAAGAATTTAATTAAAACTAAACCGCAACACTTGACTTTCAAATCACTTTCACCTAATTCGATAATAACACAACGTGAAAGGCGTTCATCACTGGGTTTGGTTTTGGGGAGACACAAATGGGTGTCTACAGCCCCCAAGGTGTGCAACCTTGCATTTGGATCCTTGTATTTTTATGCTTGAGTTTTCTCATTTTTTAATTCTCTTTTATATTTTTGCTCTCTCTTTTTTTTTTTTTTTTTTTTGCTTTTGCATTTTTTATTTTGAACCTTTTTGATAAGTGTGGGCAATCCCGATCATGCGGTCTATCACTCACTTGGCATTCATGTTTCTCAGGCACGGTACCGAGCACTCGATAAGAAACGCAATCTGAGACGTGTTCATATCAAAGACATTTTCATATCAAAGACATTGGAACACTTGCCCTTTTGTACACTTTTATTGTTTTTGCTATTTTATTTATTTTGATCTTTTGAAATCACTCAAGATTTTTAAAATTACATAAATTGCACACTGTCCCATCCCAAGGTTAGGTAGATGTGGGTTGAAGAAAGAAAGGTCTATCGTTAGACGAGGCTCAAAGTGGTTTATCAAAAAAAGGATTGTATATTTGAAAGGGTGAAGATAATATGAGCTACAAGGGGTGCCTCAAATCATTGGTATACCTTGTGCTTAGTTCGACATGGAATTTTTTTTATTTTTTTATTTTTTTTATGTGATGGAATGATTATATGCAAGGAAATAAATGATCATTTTATTAAAAGGAAAAAGGAAAAAATCCTACAAAATAAATCTAAGGAAAGTGAAAGGTGCCTATGCTAGACTTATTGGGGAAAGGAAGAATAAAAGAAAAAAAAAAGAGGTCATGAAATCTTGTCGTTGAAGCCCGCCTTATATCTTTTGCTTTATTATCACCCAGTCTTCTAGCTAGTTAGAGGCAATGGGATCTTGTTTGCTTCTATGAGATCTTGAATGAGATTTTGAAACCTGTAGCATTCATCGGTGGTGTGACCATTTCCTTGATGGTACTTGCAATAAGAATTGGGATCCCATCTCGAAGATCGGTTTTCTGGTGTTGGATCCTCGGTAGGGCCAATAGGTTTGATTAATCCTCGATCATAGAGACGATCGAAAGCAACATCATAGGTCATTCCAATGGGTGTGAGTTCTCTTTTGGGTTTCTTTTTAGATCCTTGATTACCCATGGCTAAGACACCGTTATGGTCAAAGGTACTAACATTGTTACTAGAGTGGGCGTTTTCGGAAGAAGAAGGATTGTCGTTATTCTTTCCTTTCCAGCCACTGTGGTTACTATTGTTAATAGCTTTTTGCTTTGCGAGGTCATCTTCGATTTCGATACCGATGTCATAGACAACCTTGAAAGTATTCAAATTATGTTCATATTTTAAATGCTTCGAATACTTCTCTTGGAGATTCTTGATAAACATCCTTACATATTCTTTTTCGGTGGGCACCTCAATCATCTTAGCGGAAGTTTCCCTCCACTTATTAAAGAAAGAAGTAAAGCCTTCATTCTCTTTTTGTCTTAGCATCTCAAGTTGTCTATAGTCGGTTTCTACTTGAATATTACACTTATATCTGTTAATGAAAGCATTTTTTATTCCATCCCAAGTAGAGGTTTTCTCTTTATCAAGAGAGAAGAACCAATGTTGACAAATGGTTTCAAGAGATTGCGAGAACAAAGAGTGAAAAATATTCTTATCAATCCCTTTAATGTTCATTACAGTTTCAAAGGCCCTTAAGTGAAATTAAGGATTGTCCGTTAGCTAGAACTTAGGGATGTCATTGGCATTGAACTTTTGCGGAAGAAGCTCCTTGTCCACTGAGACCCCTTGTGAGCTAATGCCTTGGAATCTATAGTAATTGGATATTTTGCTCAAACTTTCTTGCAGAAGGTCCATTTGTTGTTGTTTCATAGGGTCATTGATTTGAAGGGTTAAAGCCTTCAACACCTCAGTCACATTAGCCATTTGCTTCTTAAGCTAATTGACTTCTTCTTGACTTGCCATTATCTTCTTAGCTTTTCTTTATCGACCGACTAGTTTATCAAAAAGTTGAACTTGAACGAAGGTGTTGTCCTTGATTAATCGCCCTTCTCTCCTTGACCAAGTACTGTGGAAAGGGAAATTAGGGATAAGTTTTTTATTATTTATTTTGACTCAGGCTCTATTCAACATGGGAGAGAATGTGGAAGAGAATGGGAATAGATTGGACCCCCCACTCGAATGACGAAAGACGACTCATGCATGAACCTAAGACATGGTCATGGTGACATATACAAAGTGTGTGCTAAAACTAGTGAGTGTAGGTGACATGTTAAGACTTGTGTCATGACCATGTGACTAGACTCAAACAAAGACTAAGTGTCACGGTCCGGGAGTTTGGATCCCGTAACGTGCGGCGTGTGCTAGCCTTTTGGCGGCAAGGACACTAGCCTTGAGCGGAAGAGGGGCTTGTGAGCACAAAGCAACACAAGCAGGCAATTAAATCAAAGGAGCACTCACGTCTATTTGGGCGACGGAGTGCAGGTGGTCGAGGCTTGTGACCGCCGATACTTCGAGGCGGGCATAAGTGGGTCCGAACCACGAGTTCTTAATGCATCAAGTTGGTTTGGAGGGGAGCTATTATGCAATTAAGACACAATATCTATAAAGTTCTAAGAACAAACAAGCATAAAAGCAAAGCAACACTTGGTAGAAGGCTTAAGATTTCATTAATCATTCACCCTCTAAAGAGCTTTAAATTGATTACAAGGAAAATCCCTAGTGAACACTGAACTGACAGTAACACAATAATGGGACCTCAAGCTAAGAAAACATAAACTAAACTCTAGGAAAGTAATTAAAGGGAATCTAATACATCAAAAGGAGTAGGATTCTAACATCCTCCCCCACTTAAGTTGTCGACGACCTCGTCGACTTACAAGAGTTACAACATAATTAGAAAATCCTAAACTATCTTGAGTCTCTCATGTGCCGTTGATGCGGCTGACTTCTGGAATCTTTGTTGACTCTGGTGCTTGTCTCTGGGCTCATCGCTCCTTGCTTCGAATCGGGTGTCTGATTTTGAGCTTGGCGGGTGTGTATCTGGGATGTCGCCGGCGCTCTGGGCTTCATCTCCCGCCTCTAGGTGTCTCTAGGGCGAGCTTTGTTTCTTCGATGTCGCCTCTTTCTCTAGCTCCATCACTCACATTGTTGATAGGTACTGGACTTTAGGTTTTGGGGAAGTCATTCGCATGGAGTACATCTCGTAGTATGGGCTGTTGTCTCTGCTGGTCTCTTTCTCCTCTGGGATCTCTTGCACGGACATAGATGACAATCTCTTTTGGATCTTGTCAAGCTCTTCTTTATGCTCGCACTCCCACCATTTGTGTGGGCCTCGACAAAGAATGCAGTTCGGCGGCTTGGTATTTGTCGAGGACTTGCTGGCCTTAGAGTTTCCGGAGTTGTGGGTGCCAGTCGATGTAGATCTCTGCACATCACCTCCTCCACTTCTTCTCTGATAAGTATTAATGGTGTTGGACGATACTCGTGAGCCGTTCTCTGCGTCCTTTGGGGAGCTTGGAGTCGGGCTATTGGAGCGTGTTGACGTCCCACTTGAATCATTCTCGGATTGCCGGCTTTTCCCGTCATAGTAGTCCATTAATATCTCAGCGGCACACATTGCAGCAGCGAGGGTATCAATCTTCTACCTTAAAACTTCTCGCTGCGCCCATTCCTTCAACCCATTGACAAAGTTGAACACTCGATCTTTCTCGTTCATGTCTGTGATGTCCAACATTATCGCCGAGTATTCTTTCACATAGTCGCGAATGGAACCCTTCTGGCGGCACTCTATCAACTTCATCTGAGCAACAAATTCTGTGTTGTCGGGGTAGAATTGTTCTTTGAGTTCCCCTTTGAACTCCGCCCATATATCAATTTTGATTCTTCCTGCTTCGATGTCTGCATGCTTGGTGCGCCACCAAAGCTTGGCATCTTCGGACAAGTACATGATGGCAGTATCCACCTTCTGATCGTCACTCAATTGACACACTCGGAAGTACTGCTCCATGTCGAAGAGGAAGTTATCTACTTCTTTAGCATCTATAGCGCCACTGTAGTCGCGAGGTTTAGGCGGCTTGATCTTCTCCACACCAACCCCATGTGCGTCTCTGCCCACAGCGCGCATTAAGGTAGCACATTTTTCAAGTGCTTCATCGGCTTGTCCTTGAACAAATTGCAATTGTTCACGGAGAGCATCTCTATCTTCCATCAATTTCACAATTTGCTCGGCTTGCTCGCGCACAATGACTTGCAGCTAGGACCATTCGTCCGCTTTCGTCTCGAGCCAACTAAGTCTTTCCTCTATGAATTCCATCTTCGTGTAGCCCTCTTTGGTTCCTACACCGGTTGCTTGCGACGAGGTTTGGGCCTTGGTTCTGATACCAACTGTCACGGTCCGGGAGTTTGACCCCGTAATGTGCGGCGCGCGCTAGCCTTTTGGCGGCAAGGATGCTAGTCTTGAGAGGAAGAGGGGCTTGTGAGCACAAAGCAACACAAGCGGGCAATTTAATCAAAGGAGCACTCATGTCTATTTGGGCGACGGAGTGCGGGTGGTCGGGGCTTGTGACGGCTGATACTTCAAGGCAACACTTGGTAGAAGGCTTAAGATTTCATTAATCATTCACCCTCTAAAGAGCTTTAAATTGATTACAAGGAGAATCCCTAGTGAACACTGAACTGACAGTAACACAATAATGGGAACTCAAGCTAAGAAAACATAAAATAAACTCTAGGAAAGCAACTAAAGGGAATCTAATACATCAAAAGGAGTTGGATTCTAACACTAAGCTAAGACTTCACGTATGTGCACAAAACTGGATAGGCTGTAGTATTTTAGTCATAACTTTTGATCTGTGACTCTGATTGGGACGAAACGAACGCCAAATTAAAGATAAAATTTGGGGCTATAGATCCATAGGTTTTACGACTCGTAGTTCTTCCTAGAACTCCGGCTATGACCAAAAACCGTTGACGCTTGTGCAGTATACGGGAATAAAAATCCGAGTTGACTCAAAGGAACTATGACTCGATTTTAGACATATTTATTTGCTCAAATTAATTAATCAATTAATTAAGCAAAGTTCTTTAGTCATTGGTTATTTATTTAGACTTAATCACAAGTTAAACAAACAGTTAGGAAAAACACATAGAGTATGCACAACAAATAATGCACAAGTAGTCAAGTAGTCATAATATGATGCAATGAGTTTACAACCCAACCATGGCTCTAGTTCTCTAAAGTTCAGGATATGGGTTAGTCAAAGAGGGTCCATGGTTATGAGTTTGGATGCACCGCGCGGAAGCCTTACCTTTGGAAGGGTTGGCGCGTGTGGATGGGTCCCCGCGAGTTAATCTCGCTTCCATGGTTTGGTGAATTCAACATTCTCGGATGTACCCTTTGTTGCTCAGAGCGTTCAATTGGGTAGATGGAGCATGAATTCCTAGAGGGTTATGTCCATATGTAGAACACATATGGGTTTTAGAAAAAAGAGAAAAACTCAATCAGGAAGTAGAATCGAGCCAACAGTGCTAGAACTAGTCAAAACAAGAAGGCAGAGTTCTGGCTCGGTATTGGAAGAACACGGCGCCAGACAACAGAGTCTGTCGCCAGAAAATGACTTCGTGGCCAGACGACAACATTGTCGCCAGGCGACGAGGCCATTTTTCAGGCGACGCACTATGTTTTCTAGACGCTAGTTCCTACATGCCTCAGCAGCTTTCTGTGTTCTTAGAATTTTCCAGTTTTTGCAGTATTATTTCGATTCTAGTTGTGAAAGATATTTCTCAAATTTCCTACGTGTAAAAATCCTATGTTTTTGACTCATTACGGATGGTCTTTCCAATGAGAACCTTTTTTATGCATATGACAATAATGTTAATCAAAATTACGCACATGAAATACTTAGAACCTTTCGAGTCTCATCCACTCATTCTAAATCATTGCCAAAATAAATTTTCGGAATTAAAATAGAAATCATCCCCAGTGGAGTCGCCAAAAACTGTAGGGAATATTTCAATCATTACCCCAAACTTGAACCCCACTGTGATCATACACTTAAGCATGGTGGCGTCCAAAGGGAAGGAAGCTAGAGCAAAAGAGTCGCCAACAAGTTTTAGGAACTTGTAAACCGTTCGCAGGGTGAAGGTTACACCCCTTAACGATCCAGGAGATCGTTAACTCCAATAGGTCTAGAAACATGACTGGAAGTTCGGGGATGAAGGTACAAATTCAATCTAAAAGAGAAAGAACTCGCCCTAATAATAGGCCTTTACTTCATTCTTCTCGTATTCATGTGTGCTTTCTGACTAACATGCAATCAACAGATTAACCCTAAACCTATTTATCTATGTTGGTTGAATTTTAATGGACAAATAAATCTATTATTGGCGATCACTTGTATTATAATCATATTATCCCTAAACAAGATTATTAATTATCTTATTAAGCGTGATTACAAGTACAAATTCCCTTTAAAGCTGCATAAAAGGCGTGATCAAGCAATAACAATAATAATATATCAAGCAACATAATAATAAATTATAATAATAATATTCTCAATCTCAAAGCATAATAATATTAGCAAGATCCTAGGCAAGATACTAATAAGATTAATAACAAACCCTAGCATGTCACTAAACATTAAAGATCAAAGCTTTATTCCTAGCATGATACTAACATGATATTGATATGATATTAGAAAGCATAGGAAGCACCCTAAACATGATACTAGAAAGCAATAATAACATCCTAACATGATGCTAGGAATTAACAAATAATAAACATGCTTTCTACAAGAATAGAGCAATAAGACTACATACTTTGATGCCTCGTGCCTCTTTCTAATAACAAAATACACGCGTAAGTAACTTCAAGGAAAATATAAATCAAAACAATTAAATTAAATAATTGAAATAGAGATTTGGGACCAAACCCTCAGAAATTATAACCTTTCACGTCTAGGGCGAAGGCAACTTCGAATTTGGCTAGGTGTGTCTAGAACTAATGTATGAGGAATTTTGAAAGAGGGAAGGTTTAGAAAAAGAATAGAGAGAAGGAAAACTTCTAGCTTTAGAGAGAGAATAGAGAGAGATGATGATTGTTGATTGTTGATTGTAGATCATTGAAAAAAGGGGAGATATGACCTCTATTTATAGGAAAAAGAGAGTCGAAGAATAAGAAAAGAATCCGAATTCGAATCGAAATAAAACTCGTCCGTCAACAGTTTTTGCAGATTTTGTTTTTATCATAACTTTTGATCCAGAAGTCCAAATAAGCCATATAATATGTCGTTGGAAAGATCTTGAAGTATACTTTGCAACCAAATTAAAATCAGATTAAAATTTTTTGTAGATAAAAAGATATGGCCAAAATAGTGGAATGGTATCAGTTTTGGATAGAGTTTCGTATTCCTTTCATATCTTTTTTCGTTATAGCTCGAAATTAATATTATAATATATCATTGAAAAGATAATTTCAAGATCTATCCAACCATATAATATTTGGATAAATATTATGAGGCACGAAAATAATATCTGACTGTCTTTAAACATCTTTAAATTCGAATAGAATTAGGACTTAAAAAAGGAAAGTTTTTATTCAATTTCAAATTCTTTGATTTTATCTTTTCAAAAAGGATAATTAAGATCTTTTAGATTCTTATAGAAGCTTCTAATTAATCCTAATTATTTTAAGAATAGGATTAAGCCTTTGGACCCTCCACATGATCATTGGGTCGTAGGTAAAATCCGGTTTGGGCCCGATTTAGTATTTTGACCATAACTTCCTCATTATTCATCGGAATTGAGCTTATAATATATCGTTGGAAAGGTCTTTTCAAGCCCCATCCAACTACACTATTATTAGACCCATATCATGAACCAAACTAAACTGGACTGCACGTTTTTCATAAAATAGAGTAAGAAAAGAAATATTTTTGAAAACAGAAAGAGAAATATTTTAATAAAAACATCCTCATCACTAGACTTTCCACACTTTCACCTCGTTCGATAATCAAATGACGTGAAAGGTACTCATCACTGGGTTTGGTTTTGGGGAGAAACATTTGGGTGTCTACCCTAACAGACCAATTTCCATCAAGATATCCAAAATGTATTTTCGTTGACAAAGAAAAATACCGACCGGACTTCGGGCAACCTCGATCCCTAATAAGAAGCATTTGGGAATACCTAAATACTACATATAAAAACATTTTCTCAAATAAGCCTGGAAACGAACAATAGCATCATTAGACGAGCCTACAATAATCAAATCATAGACATATACAAGGACAAGTAGATAGATACTACCCTACACATAGTTGATAATGGCTAATCATCATAGGAATTTTTAAACCCAAAATCCTACAGAGCACTAGACAGCTTCGAGAACCACTACCTCGTGGCTTGTTTCAAGCCATATAAGGATTTCCTCAAGCTGCAAACTTTGCCAGGTACAAGTTTACCATAACCTGGAGGAAACTGCATATAAACTTTTTTTATCCAAATAACCGTGAAGAAATGCATTATGAACATCCATCCGATGCATGCAATCCTAATTCAAAGTGGCAGCTATAAACATCTAAAAATGTCTCCCCCGAACCAAACCCGATGATGTGAAGGAATTATGTATTCGATAAGTGCAATTACTAGAGATATTAAGGTTCACTATTATGGAGATAATAAGTTCGTTCTTTTGGGTTGTCATTGTCTGTTGCTAGATATGATAAATGATCTTTGGGATAGTCAAATAGTCCAAAGCCCAATAAAATAGATCCTATGAGGTCACACAACAAGGGTATTGGGTTAAACAATTAAGAGGCCCATTAATGGGCCTCATGAGATCATGACAAACCATAAGGAGTGTTAGGCTAGAGTAGTTTGATTAGGATTAGAAGTTTAGGCTTGACATGGACTCTTATTTAGAGATATGATCTATAAATAAGATCATGACTTAGATTAAATAACAATTGATAAGTCAATTAATTGTAACTCAAGCAACCAAGTCCTAAATCCCAAATCCCCTCTATCTCTCTCACGACCCTCTCTCCTCCTTCCCCTCGTCCCCCCGTCCGTACGGCAGGCCACCTAGGTGGCGCCTGTGGTGGTTCGCGGTGGTTCATGGTTAGTTCGTGTTTCTCTCCTCTCCGTAGAAGGTTAATTGAAAGGGTTCAATTACGACTAACTAGCATTAGTGGAGGTTTAATCTGTGTCCGTGGACCAAGTAGAGGAATCATGTTTGGGGTTCTTTGTCTCCCGTTTGTTCTTTCTTGATTGCTAGTGGATTCACGCTTCAAAGGTATTATTAATTATTCTTTATGTGTTATGCATTGATAGATCTTGGTGTTTAGATGCTTATGAATATGATTCATGCAATTTCACTTTTAGTATCGAAAGTCTTACATGATGAACAACCTTTCACCACCATTATTGGTCGGGTTGAGTATATAATATTTGGAGTGTTTAAATCCATGTGCAATCCAATACATTTCATATTCAACCAAATTCTTAGACTATTTCCCCAAACCATTACTTATTTTCTTCTTTTCGTGTCCGCATAAAAAACCCAACCTTTCAAGCGCGCCTACGTAAACATATGGTGAATATTCTTAGCACTCATAGGAAGTGGGAATTGAAATTATACGATTAGGGACAAGGAAAGTAGGGAGCCACCAACAAGTTTTTAAGGAACTTGTAAACCGTCCACTGATCATTTAAGGCAACCACAAATAAGGGACAACGATAGGCAACAACGATTGACCCGTGAAGGTTACACCCCATTCATAATCCATGAGATTACTAACTCCATATGGTTCAGAACCATGAAAGGTGGATCGGGGATGATGTTATGAAGTGAGTCATGGAGTCACATTTGCCCGTATTGGCCTCTATTCGATTCTTATACCGAAAAGTGATTCCTGCAATCTCAAAGGCATGCAAACAAAGATTTAATTTGCTCCAAACTAATAATTATGCTAAATTCTTTGAATATTAATGCACACATAATTCTAAAATATTTGTGATCACTTCAATTAAACAACAAGATTAAAAGGAACCTAAACCGGTCGTTCAAATTATCTTATTAGTCGTTATATTCAATTACATATTCCCTTTAAACATGCAATATGGTGATAAAAAAAATTATAAAATCAACATCAACATTGGAAGCAATTTAACAATAATATCCAACAATTAATATATGCAAAACATAAAAAATCGTTAGAAATATAATAAGAAAAAAAGGAACATGATTCCTTACTTTGATTTTGTTTGTTTGCAACTATAAAATAATAAACGCGCTAGTAACATCAAGGAAAATTAATGAACAATAATGGAAATTAAATTAATCTAGAGTTGATTTGTGGCCAAACCCTCAAATAGTTCTACCTTTCATGCCTTGGTTTAAGTGTTGAACTACGGGTAAAGTACGGACTCCTTGGAGTGCTTAAGGGAAGTATTATGAAAGAATAAGGTAGGCTAGTGTTTAGGCTAGAGCATAGAAGAGAGAAGAGATATTGATTTGGTGCCCCAAAGCTGAGGAAATCAGCCTCATAGTTATAGAGGAAATGAGCAGGGTGATGCATGAAACCCTGAAATGATAAGGCGCCACAGAAAAACCCTAAATGAACGCCGCATCACAGCATGTGTGTCGTAATGCGGTGCAGGATGACGTGACACGATATACAATATCGTAACGCTCGTGCTAGCTTTCAAGACAGCAGCATGCTAGGCCTTGCTAGCTGCTGCTAGCACTGCACGCATAGCATAGATCGCACAGCAGCACACCCAATTAGCCTGCACAAGCTAGCCGCTCGTATTGGGCTTGTGCGCACACCCGAAATGGCAGCAAGTCCTAGTCGAGCACCCGGGCTGAAAGCAGCTTTCCTTGGTGCTCAAGGCCAAGGCCAGCTGGCAACCTATTTTTGGTGCACATGGGGAAGCTTGTTTTGTGAGGGAAGCTTAGGGAGAAATGGAATTGGTCCCCTCCCCTTGGTGGTCCTCACCTACCCTTAGTCACATTGTGACACTTGTTGATTATTGATTGTTTTGCTTTTTTATTTAAAAATTAAATTGAAAAAGGGATTTTACCAACTCTCCCACATTGATGGGAGAGAGGAATGTTCAAGGGATTTTTCTATATTTACCCAACCTTTGGAATTGAGAAAATCAACTTTGAGTTGTGAGCTTGAAAGGATCACCAAAGGCGTGAACACTTTCGCTCGTAATACTCAAATTTTTTTGTCTAGCCCCGACTAAGCTCTAAGGTAAGGGTCGTACAGGTCAGGTTTGAGGGTGTAAGCCGTAGGAGGCTCTCAAATTTGCGAAGCTCGGCTAGCTTTCAAGTAAGAGCTCTCAGTGAGCGAAGCACCCGTCGAGGGTAATTTCGTCTTTCCCTTTTATTGTTAATTAATCATGTTATTAATTATGTTGTTAATTAATATGCATGTTTTAGTTGCTTTAATTTGTGTGCGGGTCTTGGGGATGGGTTTTAGTTCCGCGTGGTGTCAGACTTCACGAAACCCAACAGCGGTATCGGAGCCGCGCTCATTTAATTCTTGTAACTATTTTTCAAAGTGATTTAAATTGCTTTAAAATTCTGGTTATGCTTGCTAATTAGATTAGAAGCTTGTTTTGATTATTTTTAATCTCGATTTTGATCGAAGTTTGGCTCCAGAACACAGATTTTGACCCAAGACTAGTTACAATAATTAAATGAGCGCCTTAAGTATTAAAGATCTAACCTTTAATTATTTTAGTTGCTTGGAACTTTATATTACTAAATTTCATGATTTTTTTTTATTGAACTCTCTTGATTTAATCATTTTTCCCTGTTGATTAAAGTCATAAAGTTTCAAAATTGTGATTGAAATATAATTAGTCTTCATATTGGAAGATGTAATTTTTCAAATGAACACAAGTTAGTGTTGGAATTATTTTTCGTTGGATGATTATTTTATTTCCATCCCATTTTTATTTTGTCAAAACTCATTATTAATTTATGTTTGGTTAAATTAATTATGAGGTTAGCCCTTTTTAATTTCGTGGCATTAAGTTAAACCAAAATTATTTAAAGATTGGTTCTTGAATTAGTTTTTTGTTGTGCACTTAAAATTGAATTTATTTGAGTAGGACTATTTTTATTTTAATTTTTGCTCAATATTAGTTCTAAAATTAATTTAGAATTAATTATATTTGTCACACAAAAATCGGGAAATAAAACCCAAATGCACAAGCACATAACTCGAGGCTAATTAGCCCCAAGCATGCACTCAGCCAGCCGGGCTGCGTACGCAGCCTGCATGTGGCTGCCGAGGCTGCTGGGTGCCTCGAGTGTGCGTATGAGTGCAGGAGTGTGTACGGAGCAGTGTTGTGCGTGTTTGGTACTGCGGTAGGAGGCCTCAGTGCAGGCGGCTGCGAAGCAGCATAAGCCCACACAGCAGCATGGCCTCTCGTGGCTTACACGAGCCAATACGTCGCGAGCACGTCCCGTAGGCAGCATAACACACTTGTGTGATGCTGTAGTCTACGGGGTGACGCTTGTCGTGGCCGTGGCTGTGCGGGTGATCCCACGCAAAGGCACCCGAAGCCTTGGTGCCTAGCACACCAAGCTGAAAGGCTTGATGCTGGGCACTTGGGCGTGCTAAGGACTATGGTATTTTGCGTTTTTGCTGATTTAATTATTTTAATTGTATTTAATTATTTTAATTGAAAAGGGAGGCTAGGCCTCGGGTTTGAGTGGCCTGCAATATTTTATTTGGCAAAACTTAGGGTTTATTGTCTTAATTAATCGGATTAATTAAGTTGGATGCGGAATTTAGTGAAAGCTTCATTATTTATTTGAGCAATTTTGTCGCGTTTAATCACATAATTGGTTAACAACTTTGACTAGTTTTAATTAGGCACGTTAATCGGATTAACCACCTAAGTTCATTACTAGTTTACGCGGAATATTGCATTGTTACTTGTTTTCATTGTGAAATGCATGGGCCATTCACAAATAGTGAATGGATGAATGTGATGAGTGCCATTTATGGCGTTCATTTGATGAGTATTTAGGTTGTTTTTACCTTCTTTTAATAGCTTTATTTCTTAATAAATGCTTAGTTTTATGCATATTCTCCTTAGTTTCCCTTTTCTATCTTGTTTTGTGTTTTTATGGTTTCTCTTGTGTTTTCTTCTTTATTTCTTCTCTTTTCGTGGTTGTAGGTATTAAATGAGGTTTAGGTCTCGATATTGGTGGTTTTCTAAGTTGGAAGATGCTTTTGAAGTAAGCTCATAGCATTGGGAAAGCTCAAGATGCAAGGAAGTGGATGCTCCAAGTTCTAGCTCTTGCGCTCTCAAGCTGTGCTCCCATGAAGAAGTGGTGTTGAACCTACCGCAGAGTCCATTTGAATCTTCCATGCTTAGTGTCTATCATCATCATACTTCGTGCACTCAAAGAACCATTTGGGAGAGCACGAAGCGGCGAAGAAACCCAGAAGAGTGCAGGCGCGAAACCCACGAGCGCGGGCGTGCACAGCCAATGCGCGTGCGCGTAAGCACCCTGCGCGGGAGCGCACCTCTGCCCGCGCGGGCGCTTCTCCCTATTTCCGACTTTGCTCGATTTCGGTTTTTGGGCCTATTATAAATACCCTTTTTCAGCCGATTTTTGTGAGAAGTTTTAGATATAATTTTGATCATAATTTTAGCTTAGTTGAGAGTTTTTCTCTCTAGATCTAGGGTTAGTTTTAGGAGTAGATTTAGAGAGAGAAAGTGAGAGATTCCATCGGGGATTTGAGAGATTGAAGATTTAAGGTGACAATTGTATTGAAGATCTCCATAATAAATTGATGAGGATTTCTAACTTTATCTCATTTTATTGCTTTGTTTAATTTCATGTTTGTTTGGTTTAATTTTGATGTTTGATCTTCATTAGTGTAATTTTTCTTCATATTTTGTTGATTCTTGATTTCTTTAGTTGTTTATTGATAGATGATGATTCTTGAGTTGTTGTTTGGCTAGGGATTGGGTGAAACTTGTATGATTGATTGATTGTGATTAATTTGGGAATTGTGTTAATTGACTGTTGAGATAAAAGTGATTAATGTAAGTTTGCATGTGTGTAATTTGATTAGGCCTTGAGAATTATGCTAGATTGCATTATAATTTCTAATGACACGACCAATTGGTTTAGGAATTGCAATTATCGATTGGTTTGCATTGTGATTCTCTTAGTTTATTATACGTAGAGACATCTAGCTTAACTATTAGGAGATAGCTTTTTGATTATAATTGATAGCTCTTATCGTTAGTCTTCACAACCATTGGTTAGCATGTTCTTCCCAAGTTGTTGCAATTGTCATGTTTACTTGTTGATCCCTATTCCTAGTGTTTTATTCGTTTGGTTGTTTGTTTGTTAGTTGTTAGTGATCCCTCTTTACTCTTGACTTTGACCTAGCTTAGGCGCCCAATTGAAAGCACTTGAACATAACCATTCCTTTGGGTTTGACCCTTGACTCACCTCCATACTTGAATTTAGGTTTGTTAAGTGTTTATAAATTTAGTTTGACATAGGGAGGATTAGTCAACGACCTTGTCTTTCCCCTCGTCAAAATGGTGTCGTTTCAAGGGAACGGTGTCTATGTTTGAGTGTTTTTGATTGCTTGAGTCTAGGTCTTTGTATATACTCTTCTTTTATTTGATTTTTGCTTATTTTTTAAAAAAAAAAAGAGAAAAAATGGCATGTCTCTCATTTTCTCAATACAACAATGAGCCTTTCTTTGAATATTTCAATAGACTTAAGGGATTTCTTGATTATAATTGTTGTAATCTTTGGGAAGCTTGTGATATTTGTTATTCTGGTTTGAATGAGCAAACTAGGGACATAGTTGAATGCATGCATTATGGTGAATTTAGAGCATTGTCAATTGATGATGCTTGGGATTTTTATGTTTGGTTTGCTTGGGATGTCTATAATAGGGGTAATCATGATTCTAATATTGATGTGCAATGTCTTGATTCTTCTAATATTAGCATGAATTCCCATGAATTGTCACATGATCCCATGATTGAACCTAGAACAAATGATTTCAACTCTATTTCCCCTATTGTTCATGATGATGAAGTACATGCTCAAGTGGATGCTATTGGTGTGTTTCAATATTCTTCATTATTTACCATGCCTTCTTGTGATGCTCTTCGTTCCCTTAATAACGAATCTCATGTGTTTGATTGTGCCCCCATTCCCCAATGTGATGATTATGCTCATGAATTTAATGTTGATTCTTCCAATCTTAGTTGTACTCCTTCTTATTTTGTTAAAACTCAACCTTCTACACCTTTTGAATCTCTTGTTGATATTTTTAAATCTCAAATTAGGCATATTGAGCTTAGTAATGAGCTTGGGCCTAGTAAGGAGTCGATTCTTAATTCTATGAGATGTCAATTGGAGATGATGAAAAAGAGTGAGGAGCGTTTTGAGGAGGAAAGAAGGAGAAGTGGAGAGCTAGAAAGCCAATTGTCATCTTTGATGCTTGTTCGTGAAAATTCTAAATCTAATGTGTGCTTTGAGGATGATGATGATGATTTTGAGCAACCAAGAGAGTGTGAGAATCCCATTGGCGAGCATTTGAGTGATGGTGAATGAGTTGAGAGTGAAAAGAGTGTTGATTTCAAAAACCCCAACCCTCCTTCCTATCTTGATGAGTCTCTTGTGCATGATTGTGATTCTTTTATCCATGAGTATTTAGACTCGTTTGAGGTTATGTCCAATGTATTATTTGAGAGTCAATAGAAAACCCATAGCCATTTGAATGAGTTCATTGAGGATGCTTCATGGGAGAGAGATGAGTTTGAAATGAATTTGCATCCATTCATGCATGGTTTTGAGACTTTGGGATTTAAGTATGTTGAGGGAGTTGTTGTCCATTGTTGTGATGGAGGGGATTATGTAGTTTCTCTTGGAAGTTGGATGTTTGAGGGAGATGGATATTATGAGTGTTCTTCTTTTGAGGATTCAATGATTGATTTTCATGCTCTTATTGGTGATGTGAGGCATGGTGGTGAGGAAGAGTTCATTGGTGAGACCATTGCCCCTATACCCTCTTCTCATATCCCTTTTTCAAGGAAATTTAACCATATCCCTTAGACTCTTATATCCCTCCCTTCTTTTGTCCATAAGCCTATTGGGCACCCTCTTGTCTATGATGATTTACATGTCCCTCATTAGTCTTCTTTTGAGGAAAAGGGTGATTTTTCCACCCAAAAATCTTTTGAGGAGAGTTTGCCTTATTCTTATTTTTCGTATTCTTCTTCTTCTTATTTTGTTGAATTTTTTTCTTCTTTTTCTTGGCATCTCTCTCCTCATAGGTGTGCACTAAGCTTGTTGTACATCCTCTTCCCGTCATTTACATACCTTCTATCTTATGAAATGTGTAGTAGTGCATTTGACAAGCTCTTGCGTTCGTTGCAATATTATTTACTAGAGTAGTCAAGCTTGGACCTTACGCAAGCCGTTCTCGGGAAGTAACCCGTGTTTTATTGCTTTCATTTTCTATTCTTTTTAGAATAGATTTTCTCCCATGGAAATGTTTGTGTGCCTTTTGCTAGGTACATGACTTGATATACTTTGGTGCATTGGTTTGAATTAAGATTCAAGGAAGTATGACTCCACATTTGCTAGCATATGGAAGACGAGATTCAATTCTAGAGGAAAGTAGTTTTGAAAGGTTTAATTGGGTCATTTGTGGGTAGTTACACCCACTAAAATCCGATAATATCTTTCCTTGCTCTTTCTCTAATGGTTGGTGACTTGTTGGACATGTGTTGGTTTGTTGGATTGATTTCTTTCTTTTCCCCTCCCATGGATTATTCGATTTACGTTTGAGTGTATTGTCTCATTCAAGCTTGGGGGAGGGTATTCTATCATGTTTGGTGGGATATTGATTCATATATGCCATGCACATTTGTATATGCATTTCCATGTTCTTTTATTTTGAAAAATTCCAAAAGAATTTTTGTTTCTTTCAAGGCAAATTTGCATTAAGTTTTGTTTTGTTCTTGCTTTGGACATAATATTTTTGGACTTGTATAGTTGAATGCTTTTCTTCTTAAATGGCAACGGTGTGCACGGTTTGAGAGTATCTTTGGTTGATTATAGGATAGGGTATGCTAAGGTAGTGTCTTTAGAACTTTTAGGACCTTGAAGCCGGATTCTAATTGTTTTTTGAAAATTTGAAATTGCTCCTTTTTGGTGAATTTGAAACTTATAGTGAGTTATTTCTACAACCATGTAAGGTTTCATTCTTTTCTAGCCTTTTACATGTTTTGCATGAGCGGCACATGGATCCTTGACTATTGTATGCTTTATCTAGAATTTGAATCTTGTCTCTCGAGATCGCGACCGGGCCATTTAGGAAGGACAAAGGCATCTTTTCGGGGTGGTGAATTTTCTTTTTCTAGGATAGTTTTCTATTTCTTTATTTTGGGTTTTCATTTGCCTACTTGCTAACCATTTGAGCCATAAACCTTCTTTTCAATCATATCTTTAGATTTTGAGCCTTTTGTTTCATTCTTGTTTCCATTATTGGTTTCTGTGAAGTAATTGTTCATTATTGTTGGAGTTCATGGTGGAAAAGTTTGAATATTGGTTCTTATAATGTAAGCAAGTTTGTTTTGTGTATATTTTGTGAATAAAAAGCAAATGCAAAGTTGAAAAGGCCGTCCATAGTTAAAAGAGGCGAGGACAATGAAATAAAGTGAAAAAATGAGAAAAAGCAAAGCAAGTTCAAAATGCTTTGGCAAAAGTGATAAAAATGTGAAAAATGAAAAAGCTTAAAAATATTTTGATGTAAGTGTCTTTCTCCCTATTTTAAGCATTTATGACAATGATTTGTTCAAGCTTGGGGGGAAGCGTTCTTACGCTTTTTGTATATATGTTTGTGATTTTGGCTTTGAATAAGCTTGGGGGTGTTGGTGTTTTTGTTTGGTGATTGCTCGATTATGGTGTTGAAAATTGATCACCTTTTGCTTCACAATTTAGGTATACCACCAAATTTCAAATTTTAGCGTACCTTTACCCTTTTCGCCCTTACATTACAACCCTTTTCAAGACCTTTTGACCTTTTTAGTTGAGTCACAAGTCGGTGGAGGGGGATATGAGTCAAGCCTATAGAGCGGTGTGCATTAGTCAAGATGTCGAGTAGCCTTATATCTCTTTCTATTTCCGGTTCCTTAGAGGAATCATTGAGATGCTCGCTAGAGGTGGATTTAAAGCTAATTGGGAGATTGTGGTAAAATGTTTTGAGATGAAGGTGAATTGTGTTTCATTAGTTCTCTATGCTTAGCATATTTTATGTTTCAATCAACCTTGGATATCTTGAAACGTGCACTCCCTTACTTGTTTAGGAAGAATTGCATCCATTTATGCTTGTTCATTTGCAAATGTCCACTCATGAACATTTGTTTTCTTTTCTTTTCTTTTTGCTTATTTTTCATACTTTGCCTTGTTTGTTTGGTTTGTGAGAGTTATGGGTTAATCTCTTAGGAAACCCTTACGAGAGCATCACTCGTCTTTTAGGGCGATCTAAGGGTTTAAATGGCTTGTCTTTAGTTGCTAAAATTGACCGTGATTCCTATGAAAGTGAGTTAGTGTATATTCTTGTCTCTTCTCTTCTTTTGTTTGTTTGAATAATCTCATCATTTTTCCCTAACTTGTTTTGGCTTTGCTCGAGGATGAGCAAAAGTTAAGCTTGGGGTCATTTGATGAGTGCCATTTATGGCGCTCATTTGATGAGTATTTAGGTTGTTTTTACCTTCTTTTAATAGCTTTCTTTCTTAATAAATTCTTAGTTTTATGCATTTTCTCCTTAGTTTCCCTTTTATCTCTTGTTTTGTGTTTTTATGGTTTTTCTTGTGTTTTCTTCTTTATTTCTTCTCTTTTCGTGGTAGTAGATATTAAATGAGGTTCAGGTCTCGATATTGGTGGTTTTCTAAGTTGAAAGATGCTTTTGGAATAAGCTCATAGTATTGGGAAAGCTCAAGATGCAAGGAAGTGGATGCTCCAAGTTCTAGCTCTTGCGCTCTCAAGCCGTGCTCCCATGAAGAAGTGGTGTTGAACCCACCGTAGAGTCCATTTGAATCTGCCATACTTAGTGTCTATCATCATCATACTTCATGCACTCAAAAAACCATTTGCGAGCGCACGAAGCGGCGAAGAAACCCAGAAGAGCGCGGGCGCAAAACCGACGAGCGCGGGCTCGCACCTTTGCCAGCGCGGGCGTTCTTCCCTGTTTCTGGCTTCACTCGATTTCGATTTCCGCACCTCTTATAAATATCCTTTTTCAGCCGATTTTTGTGAGAAGTTTAGATATAATTTTGATCATAATTTTAGCTTAGTTGAGAGCTTCTCTCTCTAGATCTAGGGTTAGTTTTAGGAGTATATTTACAGAGAGAAAGTGAGAGATTTCATTGGGGATTTGAGAGATTGAAGATTCAAGGTGACAATTGTATTGAATATCTCCATAATAAATCAATGAGGATTTCTAACTTTATCTCATTTTATTGTTTTGTTTAATTTCATGTTTGTTTGGTTTGATTTTGATGTTTGATCTTCATTAGTGTAATTGTTCTTCATATTTTGTTGATTCTTGATTTCTTTAGTTGTTTGTTGATAGATGATGATTCTTAAGTAGTTGTTTGGCTAGGGATTGGGTGAAACTTGTATGATTGATTGATTGTGATTAATTTGGGAATTGTGTTAATTGATTGTTGAGATTAAAGTGATTAATTTAAGTTTGCATGTGTGTAATTTGATTAGGCCTTGAGAATTATGCTAGATTGCATTGTAATTGCTAATGACACGACCAATTGATTTAGGAATTGCAATTATCGATTGGTTTGGATTGTGATTCTTTTAGTTTGTTATTCGTAGAGACATCTAGCTTAACGATTAGGAGATAGCTCTTTGATTCCAATTGATAGCTCTTTTCATTAGTCTTCACAACCATTGATTAGCATGTTCTTCCCAAGTTGTTGCAATTGTCATGATTACTTGTTGATCCCCATTCCTAGTGTTTTATTCGTTTGGTTGCTTGTTTGTTAGTTGTTAGTGATCCCTCTTTACTCTTGACTTCGACCTAACTTAGGCGCCCAATTGAAAGCACTTGAACATAGCCGTTCCTTTAGGTTCGACCCTTGACTTACCTTTATACTTGTATTTAAGTTTATTAAGTGTTTAAAAATTTAGTTTGACTTAGGGAGGATTAGTCAACGGCCTAGTCTTTTCCCTCGTCAGAATGGAATAAATATTCTATAATAGGTTTTATGAAAATGGCTATTGGGGCCCGATTAGAATAGAATATACGGATTGCAATCCGTTATATATTTTTGTAAATCTAAATACGGTCTGTGAACCGTTGCGTATTTTTGTACCTTAATATTTAAATTAGTCCTAGTCGTAATAACTAGTAGTTTCATAAATGGTGGTAATGTCTTTAAGACAGCGTTTCTAAGAAGATGAAGCCATAAAGTTACAATGAAGACCCTTGAAGACTTAGAAAGTCAAGGGGTCATGCTAGTTGCCAAATGCATCTTATACTTATATTTTTAATATATGTTTATATATTTATATATATTTATGTTTAATTGCGGATTTCGAATGTTGCGATGATTAATTAAATTCACTTAAATCAACCAACATAGAAACCCTAGATCCCTAAAATATTGAGTCAAATTTGCCATTCCAAAATAACACTTACCAAACTAATGAGAATAGCGATGGTGTACCGGGTATTCAAGTTGATTTTTGTTAAACTCAACGATATAAATAAGGAGTCCTTAGATGTTGTGGCAATTGAGATAAACGTCATAAAGCATTAGATGTGACTTATTATCGAACCAAGAATTAGCTTAGAGCTATTAGCTAGGAGTTGCTTACCTTAGAATAATAAGTGTTAAGAAAAGCCAAAGCATGCTTAATCACTCATTGATTTTTTGGATCTTGAAATCATTTTATTCTCGCCAAATGAGGACAAATTTAATGTGTGGTTAAAACGCTTAATAAGCTTGAATTTGCATGAATGCTTTAAAATTCAAACATATTGTTTCATGAATGATTTTTCATTTCAAATTATTTCAATTGTAGAAACTTGTCTTCAACTAATACAGACAACAACTACATGTTCCCGGAACTCCCAGAGAAATTGACATTTTGTCTCAATTTAACCAATTTCAAGTATTGGGAAGAAGAACTCCAAAAAACTCTCTGGAGTTGTTCCATGGAGTGCATTCTTGACACTCCCATTCCAAGCTTCTTCTCCAAGGGGATCATGAGTGATGAGACTCATGAGACTGGTCCTTGTATTTTGACATGGTCACACTATTAATGAGGAATCCCCTTCCAGAGGATTGGAAGAGGAGATTCACCTCATACCTTCTAGACATGCTTCTTAATAGTCTTATGGAGCTTGTCAATATATCTTCCGAGACTAGGGACTTGAACGTTCATAACTTGACTAAGTCATTTATGAACATGATGATCAAGATCCTGGAGGAAGGTTGTCTAGCTAAGGAAAGGCATAAAGTGTGGACCAAGGTCTACAATGCTAGACTTAGACCTAGAATGGCTCTTTAACCTCATGAGCTTTGAATGACAAGGCTTTTCAAGCACTTGGAGCTCACTAAGAAGCCATTAGAGGATGAAAAAGTGGCTCATATGCTATTAAGCTCACTCCACTCTGGCTATGTTGCATTGAAAATGCATTGGACGGCCAATCGAGACAAGCTCTCTTGTTGATAGAGGTTGTTGAAGAGCTTTGTAGAGCCGACTCTTGCAAGGGTACTAGGTTTTCTCTAAGGCCTAAGAAGAAGGAGTTCAAAGACAAGGCAAAGATGCGGTGCTTCTATTATAGTAGGCAAGGCCACTACAAGAGGGAATGTAGCGAGTACCTAGAAGATAAGGCGAAGGGAAAAGTAGCTTTCACCCAGGTATCTTCTTTATAAACTAACACTTGAATATAAGCAATTCATAAGGTATTAGATACCATAAACGACTCACTATATGCTCCTATTTCAGGAACAAAGGGAGAAGAGTTTCACAAGTGGATGTGCATGTACAAGCGGAAGAAGAAGACAATCTTTCCATCCAGCTTGTAATCACATAGTTTGTCTGAAAATAGAACTTATCTTAGTTTTATTTTTGAACATATTTTGATCTTTTGGCATTGGACGTCGAGTTGTTTGATCACAAGACCATAACAAGTGATTGTTTTTTGAAAGTCTTGTTTATATGTTTTATGACATGACACGTTTATCTAAATGTGCTTTCTTTAGACAAATAATTTTAAAATGTTAATGATACTACCAAGAGAGATAAGACTGTTGAGTCAAATCAGACATACTTGTGGCATTGTCGTCTTGGCCACATTAACATCAAGCGAATCAAGAAACATCTATATGAAGGTATTCTTGACTCATTCGATTTACAATCATTTGAGAATTGTAAAGGTGTCTTATTAGGAAAGATGATAAAGCAGCCATTCTCTAAGTTGGGAGAAAGGGCAGGTGACTTATTGGGCCTAATACACATCGATGTGTGCGGACTAATGAGCACACCCGCAAGAAATGGTTATCGATATTTCATCACCTTCACATACGACTATAGCCGATATGGATATGTCTACCTTATGTCGAACAAATCTGAATCATTTGAGAAATTAAAAAATTTCAGAGTGAAGTTGAAAACCAGCTTGGTAAGAAAATCAAAGCCCTTCGATTGGATCGAGGTGGTGAATATTTGAGCCATGAATTCGATGACCACTTGAAAGAACACAATATTCTTTCAGAGTTGACACCTCCAGGAACTCCATAATGGAAAGGAGTATCCGAAAGGAGAAATCGAAACTTGCTAGACATGGTACGATCAACAATGGGTCTTAGCGATCTTCCTATCTCATTCTGGGATACGCACTTCTAACCGCGGCACTAACACTGAATCGAGCTCCGTCAAAAGCTGGCGAAAAGACTCCGTATGTATTATGGACGAAGAAACATCCAAGGTTGTCTTTTCTCAAGATTTGGGGTTGCGAAGCGTATGTCGAAAGATTAATTTCTAACAAAATTCACCCTAAATCTGACAAGTGTTTCTTTGTGGGATATCCAAAAGAAACCAAGGGGTATTACTTCTACAATAAATCCGAGAATAAAGTGTTTGTTGCTCGTGATGCTGTCTTTTTGGAGAAGGAACATTTTTCCAAAATGACAAGTGGGAGGAAAATTAAACTCGATGAAGTTTGAGAGGATGAGCAACAAAGTCAAATTGACACTCAAAGTGCTCCAATAGCATCTATTGACATTGGTCAAAATGTGCAAAGTCAAAATGATGACAATGCAAATGCTCAGTCCATTACCCTACGTAGGACAAAGGACAAGATCTCAACCAGATAGATATCACGGTGTTGTATTAACCGAGTGCAAGGCATCCTAGTCATAGATAGAGATGAGCCAACGACCTAAAAGCAAGCTATGATGAGCCTTAAACTCTGCGAAACGGCAAGAAGCCATGAAATCTAAGATTGACATCATGTTTGAAAATCAAGTATGGGACTTGGTTGATTTACCCGAAGGTTACACACCTATCAGTTGTAAATGGATTTTCAAGATGAAAACCGACAAAGATGTAAAAGTATTTGCATACAAAGCTAGACTGGTAGCAAAAGGTTACAGGAAAATTCATGGCGTTGATTATGATGAAACCTTTTCTCCAGTTGCAATGCTAAGTCCGTCCAGATTATCTTAGCAATTGCTACATATTACTGTATACACCTAATTGTGTCTCCCCAAAAACCAAACCCAATGATGAATATCTTTCACGTCATTGATTATCGAACAAGGTGAAATGTGAAAGAGACTTGTGAATGCTTTTGTTTTAACAAAAATATTTCTTTCTGTTTTTGAAAATATTCCTTTTTGTACCCTATTTATGAAAAACGTCCACTCCTGTTTAGTTTGGTTCATGATAAGGGTCCAATAATGGTGTAGTTGGATGGGGCTTGAAAAGAAATTTCCAACGATACATTATAAGCCCAATTCCGATGAATAATGAGGAAGTTATGGCCAAAATACTAAACTGGGCTCAAACTGGATTTTACCTACGGCCCAATGATCATGTGGAGGGTCCAAAGGTTTAATCCCATTCCCAAATCAATTAGGATTTATTAGAAGCTTCTATAAGTTTTTAAAAGATCATAATTATCCTTTTTAAAAAGATAAGATCAAAGAGTTTGAAATTGGATAAAACTTTCCTTTTTTAAGTCCTAATTCTATTCGAATTTAAAGACGTTCAAAGAAAGTCAGATATTATTTTTTTTCTCATAAATTTTATCCAATATTATATGGTTGGATAGATCTTGAAATTATCTTTCCAATGATATATTATAATATTAATTCCGAGCTATAACGAAAAAGATATGAAAGAAATACGAAACTCTATCCAAAACTGACACCTTTCCACTATTTCGGCCATATCTTTTTATCTACAAAAGATTTTAATCTGATTCTAATTTTTTTGGAAATTAGACTTCAAGACCACGACATATTATATGACTTATTTAGACTTTTGGATCAAAAGTTATGATAAAAACAAAATCTGCAAAAAACTGTCTCAGCGGGCCGCGACAACCCTGTCGTGCCGCGCTGGTCCCTGTCGCTCCGCGACATAACCAATTTTATTCCGATTCGAATTCTAACTCTTTTCTATCGTTTCTAGACTATTTTCTCTATAAATAGGGTTGTATTTCCCCGTTTTTATGGAGGGACAATCATTCACAATAATCAACAATCATCTAATTTTCTTTCTCTTCTTTCTCTTAAGCTAGAAGCTTATTCTTTCTCTCTTTTTCCCTCATTCTAAGCCTTCCCTTTTCAAATAAAAATACCGCATTCACAAGTCTTAATCATATGAAGTTTACATGTGGTCAACATGGTTGAGTTTAAATGATTTATTTGATGATTACCGTACCATGTGAAATGAAGAGTTATTTTGGAGGATTATCAAGTCTTAACTAATTTTTGGAATGTGATTTATGTTGAGCAAGGAAATATTATTTGTGGTAATTAAGATATGTATTTTTGGGAGATATTAATTAATTTGTGATCGTTTAAATCTAAAGGTGGAAAGTATCCATATTGCGAGGACGAGTGTTGTGATGATTATTTAAAGCAAAATTGTTGAATTTTTGAAGAAACTTAATGCAAAAGTTAGAGGATTTTGAATCAATTCAAGTGAAAGGAAGTATTTGAGATAAAGGTATTTGTTTTAAATTGAAGTTATTTTGAAGTTCTAGTACCATGTGAAGGGATTTAATGAAGTTAGCTAGGAAATGGTTATTTGTATGGTTACTTGACATAGAGAAGTAATGGAATAATGAATTATTGCACTAAGTTATTAAAGATGAGTTATGAATTATAACAACCAGATTGAGGAATTTGAAGTTATGAGAAAAGATGATCGAGTTTTTAAATGTTGAAAAAGCATTGTGTTATTTGAAGTAACCAAGAGTTAATGATTACGATTTAAGGTTGTATTACAAGAATGAATTTGTGGGGACAATGTCAAATACTTTTGGAAGTTACCCCGAGACAAGTTACTAATCTACGAGCGATAAGAGAGTCGAGAAGAGATATGTTCTTTTTATGCTTGGTACCTATATATGACAATCTTTGTTATGAAATTGAATATGTGATTATTGTAATTATAGGGTTTCTTTATGAAAAAGTAAGATTTTTATTATTACAAGTATTTTACTACAAGCAAGTATGCAAAATGAATTTTCAAATATATAGTTTTCAAAATAAAGTTTTGTATTCCTTGTTTTTAAGTAATTGTTTAGATTGAAAACTCTCATAGACCTTTTAAAATATTTTATCAAATATATTGATTTCATTTCATACCTTATAATTAAATTTGTATGATGAGACTTTTACGATGTTTTCAACGATTTCTCCTAATATAAGTATTTTAAATTTTTTGAATAACGCTTAAAATATTTTACAAGTCCTTCTCACTACTTTTGTAAATAAATCATTTTAAAGCCTAAGCTCTTTTGGATGTTTGAACCTACTGGTTTTCCTTACTTTGATTGATGATTGTTACTAAAGTGTTAACGTAGTTGATTTAATGAGTTAATGAGTTGGTCAAGTTACGGGGATGTAACTCCTTTTAAGGGGGGTAGAATGCGATAGAGTTTCGCGTTTTTGCCCTTTTTGGCTAGTTTTGGGTCATTTTGAGTTGTTTTATGTTGTGCATGAGTCGTAGTTTGAGTCATTTCGAATCATTATAAGTTGTGCATGAGTCAATTAGTACTAACTTGGATTATTTAACCAAATTTTGGCTTAAGTTTTGAGGTCGAAACTTCTTTAAAGGGGGGTAAATTGTAATACCCCGTATTTTTAAACCCGTTTACTAATTATTAACTATGAATTTTTTTCCAAAATATTTCAAATTTTATTTTATTATTATACGAAATCATTTATTTATGTCATTATATACAAAAGATAATTTTGTAATTACGTTTTATAATGAGTTTGATTATACTAGTCAAGTTAAAGTTGTCGTACCCAAAAATCGGATTTTAACCTTAAGCTCTTTGTTCTTGAGCAAAATATTTTGTTCCCGAGTCATACTACAAAGTGCCAAAAATATTTAATATTCTCCTCTCTAAATTCAACTCTAAATTTCCACACAAATTGCTCCACATAGCTCCCTTATGCACCATCCATCTTTGTTCACGTTCCACACATCAGCAATCTCATAAATCACTTCTGATCAAGGTTTATCCGTGGTCCGATTTGGCTGAAATATTGACAGCTTGTTTGAAACATCCAAAGCTTTAATTTCAATAGGGTTATTGTCGTTTGATGCTATAGATCAAAAGTTATGGTTGTCGAACAGAAGTTCGTTTTCTTGCTTCTAGAACTTCTTCATGTCGGCAAAAATGGAACCAAGGTTCTCACTTGCTCTTGCATTGATTGGGGCAGCTAGAATAGTACCTAATTGAGGCTATAAATAAGCCATTGAAATGCTTCTCCAAGAAGCTTGATTCATTTCATCTTCAACCTTCTTCTTCTTCTCCTTCCTTCCTTCCTTCCTTTGTTTCCATTTTTCCCCTTCTTTTCCTTTTGGTCGTGAGAATCACCACGACCACCACCATTCCCTACTATCCAACCATCAGTTGCCCTACCTCCTGTTGCCGCCGCTGCCATCCATAGGTAGTGCCTCCACCTTCCTCCCTTGCTTAATTATCAATCTTCTTAATTTCATATTGATACTACATCGTTATTGCTCCTCATCTTAATTTTAACCCATGTTGATACTACTATCGTACACTACTAGTACTACATACATGCTAATGATAATCTATTATTATAAAGTATTGTTGTTATTACTATTTTAACCATTATGATTAAATCGTATCAAAGTACTACACTATACATAATACTACTAATATAAGTACTACTACTCATGTTATCATCATTATCATTGTTGTTGTTTTGCTATAATACTACTATTACTACTACCTATACGTAACACTCATTATTATTATTATTATTATTATTATTGTTGTTGTTGTTGTTAATAATATGACTAACTCTCTTAATATTTAAAAGGTTTCTTGAACTTTAAAAGTATAAGTATTATAAGGGTCAAAATAATTGGCCTTGTACAACTAAGTCAATGGTCTACATTTTATGTACTCATGTTTATAGATTGAAGTGTTTGTTATTAGGACTTTGTGTTTATTGTAGTAGGAATTTCAAGTTTGTTATTAGGAACTTCGTGCTTGTTTGCAAGGATCAAGGTACGTACACGTGGCTAGATCTTTGATAAACTGATTTTATGCAAATTGATTTATACGTTGAGTGTTACGAACGGTGTTTGAACAATTATGAAATGTATTCGGTAAAGCATGTTTTAATTATTTTTGAAATGTTCAAATGTTTTATACGGTTATTTAAAATCTTATGATGATCTTCAAGTTATTTAAAACGGAGATTTTACTATTTTAAATCATCTCGTGTATGGGCTGGGATATTGGGAAATGTATTTATCGGATTTTAAATTTTCCCGTGTATGGGATATTGGAGAATGTATTTGTCGGATTTTAAATTTTCCCATGTGTGGGATATTGGAAGTTTATTTATCAAGATTTATTCCTTGGATCTTTGGATTTTTAACTCCCACTATGCAGAGTAAGTTTAAGACTATGGACTATGTATGACCTTGTAATACCCTGTATTTTTGAAATGTATTTTTTAATTAGTATACTCTTAAAAAGGGTATTTTAGTAATTTATTTTACTATTTGAATTTTGGAGCCAAAATGATATTTGAATTTTGGCGCCTAAAGTATTTTAAAACTTAATTATTATTTTTGGATTTTTGGATAAGATTTATTATCCATTTATTTTATTTTAAAAACCCGATTATTTATATATATTTCGGATATTTTAATTAAAAAAAAATATATTTTATTATTTATTTAAAAGGGCCGAAAATTCCTAAATTATTAACTATGATTTTTGGATTTTCTATATGTAGAAAATCTGATTTTCTTAGTTATTTTATTTAGTGAATAATTGGTATTTTCCTAATTAATTATTTTATACAAAATATATTATTTACGCAATCATTTTCAATCCTTAAAATCTACCAAATATTTCCCTAAAACTATAAGTGGAGGTCTGAAAATATGATCATAGATATGCTCAATATTTTCGGCCATCATATGCTAAATTTGGGTTAATTATTTTGTTAGTTTTGTATTTAATTATCTTCCCTAAGATCCTTATTTCCTTAATTCCTATTTTCCATCTCACAAAGATTTGATCATCTTATTTTCCTACCTTATTTCATCTTTGATTATTCCCCAAGTAATCTCTTTTGCCATTTTATTTTCGTGATAAACACACTTTTCTAAATTCTATTATTCTTAATCACCTTAATATCAAAAGTTTCCATATTTCTTTATTCACTTCTCTAAGTAATTCCTTAATTCTTTTTACCATAATTCTTCCCACATTCTCCTACCATAATTCTCTCATTCATGAGCCTATAAATACCCCTTCATACCTCTCATATTCTTCACACCAAAAACCCAATTCTCTTCTTCTCTCTTCTTCTTCTTTTCCCTAAACTTTTTCATACTTTTCTTCTCCTCTTTTTACACAAATCATCCCGTTTATCTTTGAAGCCAATTATGACCTCTACAAGTTCTGCCTATTCTTTCCAACGAAAATTCAATTCTCTTTAATCCTATTCCTTTATGTTCTTCATGGTTAGTTTTCTAAAATACAAATACCTATTTCAAAGCTATAATCTTATATTAAAGTATTATTTTAAAAGAGTTTTATAGTCCATGCACATTAGATTTGAGTTTATGTTGTGATAACCTTATGGTTATGTTATTTGCAAGGTGTATTCGTGATTGAACTTTGAAAGTGTGAAGTGTTGATTGATATTCGGAATCAAGGTTCTTGAGGTTCTTTTTGTGTGGTTTTTCTAGCAAGGATCAAGGTACGTTTAGGTGGCTAGATACCTTTGAAAGTGATTGGTTTGAATAACATGTTTTACATGATTTGATTGGTGATTGAATTAAATTGATTTGAATTATGATTTTGAAATAAATTATGTTTGAAGGTATTGATTTTTAATAAAAGTATTTTGAATGATTGATTTTTAAATCATGTTTTGAATGGTTTGAATTACTTTTGGTGTTTAAATAAAGGAATTGATTTTAAAAGGTTTGTTGAATTTAATAAAAGGTTTTTCAAGGAAAAGTTATTGATTTTTGAAAAGTTATTAATATGAGATTTTATTCTCAAGTATCTACTTAAAAGGTTCTGATTTTGAAAGTATGTGGAATTATTAAAAAGGAGTTTGAATTATATTAGAATTTATTGGATATGAAAAGGATTTATTAAACCATTGAATTATTATTATTAATGCTTTATAAGCATGTTGGTAATCCCACTATACAGATTTGGTTTATTGATAAGGCCTTGGACTTTGTATGACCGGGTCTTTCCTCAAGAATAGCCTTGTAATATAAGGAGACTAGCTTGGGGAGTGTGCACACTTGGGTGAGGAATTGGATTAAAAGAAATTGGTTCTTAATAAAGGAATTGGTTTTATTAACTATTATTTTGAATATTAAATCATTGGATTCGGTTTTAGAATAATGAGTTTGAAATTATTGGATTAATTATTGGAATTGATTTTAAAAGCATGTTTGCAAATAAATTGAGTTTACATTATCTTGCACTTATCGTACTTAGCATATTTTGCTAATCTGTATTTCCTATTTGTTTTGGTTCGCCCTGTTTACCGTAATGGTAAGCAGTGTTGACTATTTTCAGGTGGAGTCATGAATAAGCATATGGGAGTTCAGGGATTTGCTTCACCTAGTTTAGGAATGTTGGTCTTGTTTTTATTTTGAGTACTCATAACAATGTTACTATTTTTATAAGTATTAATATAAGAAAGTTGAGTTTCCGCTGCAAGTTTTGTTGTTGAGTTAAGTATTTTGAGTAGCCTTGCGTAATCACGCGGCGGTAATACGCTCAAGTCTATCTCTACGGTATAATTATACGTATCATACTGGTATTTCCGTAGAGGGAGATTTGGGGGTGTTACAGACCTAGTCTTTCCTCAAGTATAGACTATATAAAATAGTTACTAGCTTGGGGGATGTGCACACTTAGGTGGTAAAATTATTTACGAAAATGAGGATTGATTGATCCTATTCAAAACTATCTATGGAAAGTTGATTTCGGAAAGTTGATTCATTTAACATATTTTTGAAAATGGGAATTTCTACATACGAATGATTGAAGAAATTGTGATTTATAAAAGTTTAATATTTCGAAAGCATGTTTGATTAACTAAATTGATTTTACATGTCTAGCATTTGTATGTATTTAGCATTTTGGCTAATATGTATTTGTTTTGTTTTGGCTTTTCCCTACTTATCAATAATGATGAGTAGTTAGGTGATGGTGACCGGATGATGTGAACTAAATGCTGCATTGGGGACGATGGGCGGTGATCACATAGTTTAATCTAATGTTGAAGCTTAGTCTAAATATTTAATTATGTGAAAAATGTTTTAAACTACTACTACTATTGTTATTAAGAATTATAAATAAGTAATTTTCTTCCGCTAATAATCTATGTTAAGCACTTAAGCCTTACGTAATTATGTGGTGGTAATACTCCTAGGTTACTCCCTAAAGTTGGATTATTGTTATTGTTATTATTCGAGAGTAATTTGGGGGTGTTACACTTGCTCACCTGACACATCATATTCCTTAGCCGGCGTAATCTCATCAGCCGGCACTTCTAAAGTGCCCCCGATGTCTTGCCTTTTGATTCTTCTGTTTAACTCGGGCCATTGTATCTTGCATAGACACAGAGACGGTCAGATTGGGGGATGAGCAAGGAAGATCCAAACACCCAGAGACGACACCCACAGTCATAGACTCAACCATACTTAAGACCGGTTGATTACTAACCCAGGCTTGTGAATCCATTTACTGAAAGCTATATATACATATATATATATAAGCTTGAAAGAGCTGAGAAGGGAGGAGACGGTTGCCTTGATGTAGCTTGCTGAAACAAGTCTCAAGCGTTGACCGGCTGTGTCAACGAAAATAGCAGACGGGAGTTTTTGTGGAAGCTACTAGAGCTGAGCAAAACTACCCGAAAAATCGAAAACCCAAAAAACCGATCAGTAACCGTTTCGAAAATTAGGGTACTCGATCCAATAACCATAATGGTTCGGGTACCCGTTCCGATAATTTGTGATCGGGTATGGTTATTGGGTATCATTTTAAAATTAACGGTTGCCCGATCTGATCTGATAAGCATTTTTTTACTTTTTTTTTTTAAATCTAAACTCTTAGTTTACATCATAACTACTTTATAATATCAATGATTAGTAATATTATTAATAATTTGGTCAAAATCATATGGTATTGTTGTTAATTAGTGGTAAATTATATCATAATAACTACATAATTAAGTTTAATTATCATTATTGGATATCTTATTGGGTACCCAATAACCGATCTGAAAATACGGGTATCCGAAATCTGGGTACCCGAACTTATCGATTCGGGTTATGGATATCATTTTTAGGGATTTTAGTTATCGGGTACCCGAACCGTTAGTACTAACGGTACGGGTACCCGTCCCATGCTCATCCCTAGAAGCTACTATAGGCGGTGACTAGAGTCTCTCTCTCTAGAACTTTCTCTCTTTCTCTCTATAGACTTTTTAGAATGTCAAAGATGAGGGAGGAAAAAGGGGGGTAAATGCCTATTTGTAAAGGGTTAAAAACAGGGGCATCTCGTCATTTTCCCAAAAGGTGAACGGTTAAAAACCATTCGCCAATTACAGAGAGACATGTTTCATAGGCGCCACATGGCACACCACGTCACTCTTGTGAGGGGCAAATGTCTTAGGTAAAAATACCCATGCTACATGGCCTAATCAGAATGGGACATGTGTCATCCCAGGATTGGTCTAGTATAGACCACTTACCAGTTGACACGTAACATCCCCAATCAACAAGGAAAAAGGCGGTCGTCAGGGCCGAGTTCTCGAGGAAAGCTGTAAAACAACACAGCCCATCAAATCTAGGTCAGAGTGACTTAGAGAGGGCACATTTTCCCATGACCCTATAAGTAGGGAGATTTCCCCCCTTTTTTGGGGCAGGTTCATTTATTACACTGCAATCAATTCTCTAACATCAGAGAAAACACCTAATCTCGTAATCCGAGAAGATCTCACTTTACCTTTTCCGCACCTTTTTACATTCTCCGAATACGTTCTAACTTGATCGTCAGAGGCGGAACTCCAACCACCCAAAGCCTCTGTTGTTTTGCAAGTACAGGTGCCGGAATCCAGTCTTGGTAACGTAACTCTCCTGAAAGACACAGAAAACCCCGAAACAGTATCCTTTCTAACTCCTTTTAACCAAGTCATTTTCGGTCTCCCTCTCCTTCGTTTAACCCCCTTTTGTAGTCCCACTCTCCCACTCTCATACTGGTACACCTTCGGGTCTCCGTCTTACATGCCCAAACCAACATAATCTACACAAGGGATTTCCCTGCATGTATACGTATTTTAATTATAAATAATTATTTAAATTTAATTTACATAGTATTTAGAAAAAAAAATTAGTAATAATGAAGTGCAAGTATATAAAAGCCTTTTTAATGTAGGAAATTTGATTCAAACTCTGTAACTTTGTACAACGATTATGAGTTTTGACTAAATTAAACTCATATGAGTCATATTACATTACTCATATCTCATGTCTATAATTCAAACACCCCATTAGGAACTTTAAATTATGTTACTCTTGAATAGTCCACAATAAAGAAAATATGCAGTAATCATGCTTTAAAACCATTCCAACCAACCCCTATATATCTTGTAAGCATTAAAAGCTTGCATGGTTATCTAGTCCATACGATGAAACTATGTTTCTTTGAATAGTCTTCAATTCCACATCAATCAAAGAAAATATCACCAGTTAAAGCCTATTTGCTACGAAGTATTATCTTTAACAGTTTAAGGAGATAGAAGTGAAGCATTTGTTCATATTCATAAAATATAGATGGACCCTTCGTCAACATTTTTGTATCCTTTAACTATAAATTAATTATCTTTAACAGTTTAAGGAGATAGAAGTGAAGCATTTGTTCATATTCATAAAATATAGATGGACCCTTCGTCAACATTTTTGTATCCTTTAACTATAAATTAATTACTACGCATTTGTTTGGCTGACCGGAAAGAAATAGAATTAAGTACATACAATAACCCCCAACCCCCCCCCCCAACAGACACACATATATATATATAGGGTTGATCCAATGAGAAGGATGAGAAGGAATCCTATCCGTGCAAATCACTTAATCCAACGTCTAACAAGCAAACTGTAAACTGATCAAAATAATTAAAAAAAAAATCAACAATAAAGAACTTAAAAGGCCCGATACATCGATACATATATCTGCAGATTTGCATTCTTCCTCCATGAAAATAGCTCCATAACTTCAATTTCTCTCACTCTTTTAATCTCACCTTTTTTTATAAATACTTTTCAAAGATTTGTATATAACTTTTTGGGATTAATCAAAAATCTTAATTTTTCAATTGCGAGAAAGTTCTCAAATCAAGTAGTTATATACTTGTATGATTTTCCTAGATAATCTGTAGCTAATTGAATTCACAATTGCAATTTGATACGAGAGCTTGTAATTTTTATTAGTATTCTTACTGCTAAATTTTACATATCTAGCTTAAAAGTATGCACATTTAGCTTAAAATGTTTGCATATTTAATTTGACGTTTATTTCAATACAACCTGAACACTTTCAGCAACAGTGGATGAAAGAGAGAGTTGGAGAGTGTCTTGGGTGAATGAATAAATTTAGTAGTTATTATGCATATTTTGAAGTAGATTCATGCATATTTAGTTTAAAAATTATGCACAATTAATTTGATTGAACAACTGTAGCCTATTAATGTGAATAGAGAGTGAGCGAAAGAGAAGAAGGGTCTCTTTAGTGGATGAATAAAAGGAGTAAATAAAATTCTTATTTAGAATTAAAAGAATACACATTTTACTCAAAAATTATGCATATCAAATTTGAGTTAAAAAATATTTGCACATTTAGTTCGAAAAATATGCACATTTAATACAAAAATTATGCATATAAAAACCTTCTCATCCTTCTCATTTGACCCCAAATTATATATATATATATATATATATATATATATATATATATATATATATATATATATATATATATATATGTGTGTGTGTGCGCGCGCTGGATATAAAGCTAAAAATGGAAAGAATAGACATAAAATAACATTCATTACACCGATTCCCACGTGAATTGTTGATAAATTCTCAACTTAATACTAAAAAAGGAACTATATTAAATGCTTATAGCATTACCCCTTTCCTTCAAAATTCACCAACAAAATATTTTGTCATTATAATGATGGATTATTAATTCAAATTATTTGACTATTTTTTCGGTCATCGTATTGTATTGAAATTTTTTCATGCACCTCAAGATTTGAGATGAGATTGAGAAAGTAAGAGGACAAAATAAAAATTATTAACATAGTTATGAAATTTATTAAATAGAATAAATAAGAAAAACTTTAGATAAATATATTTCTGAAAGGGAGTATTTATCCATTACTTCTTCTGTCCCTATTTTTACACCCCATTTGACTGTAAACGGTCTCCAAGATACATTTTAAAACGTTTATATCTTCATTTTCATAAACATAATAATTAAAAAATGTGATATTAATAAAATATACACTGAGACAAATCTAACAAGCTCGCTCATGACTATATAATCTTTTATAAATTAACGGTAATTTACGGTCAAATTTTCAAAGTTTTGACTCAAAAACAGACTATGGGACAAAAATAAAGGGATGGAAAGAGTAATTTTTTTAAAATACAATTTTTAATTAAAGAAACCAGATTTCATTCATAGAGGTGGGGGCTGTCTAAAGGGGGCCCTGAGCCAAGGTGCTCCCCCTTATAGCGGCTCTTGATATGGAAGATTGATATAATTATGTATGTTTACATCAAAACCTATCTTATAAAACGTGGATGTTTCGATAAACTACCTGATATAAAAAATTGTTATAAAAATTACCTTATATAAGGTAAATGGTGTAATAGACTATTTTCATCGTTGACCAATTTTTCTGACATTGGCCCACCAAAAAACATCTCCGAAATTGCCCACTTTGGGGTTGAAGGGTGGTTCGACTTGAACCTGCCTCCATCAAGTTGAAACCACCCTTCAACCCTAGAGCGGATGTTTCAAGCATGTTTTGTGGTGGGTTAACATCGGAAAAATAGGTTAACGATGTTGGCCAAAGGTAGTCATCTTTTACAACATTTTATCTTTTAATAGGCAGTTTCTTAAAAAAATAATAATAAATAATTAGGTAGTTTTTCGCAAATTCTAGATTTTATTAGGTAGTTTTTAACAAAAAAAAAAATCCCTATAGACTATGTATGTATAGTATATTACATCAAAGTATAAATACTACTTTCCCCGTCCTCCAAATATTGTACGAATCGAACGGGATTTTACTTGACTATATTTTTTCTTACATATAAATTTCAATATATAATTGAAGAAAAGTGTGTAAATAGTGTTAATTAAGATTGCAAACGGTATGCAATATATAGAAAACCAAAGAACTAAAATCTAAAAAATATTAATTCGGATAATAATGGACATCTTGTTCAAGTTTATAACCTGGACTAGATCTACCAATAGTGTTCCCTATATGTTTAACTTTGATACATTCACTCATTAGTCATTAATATAATTATTTATAAAATTAGGCTATAGCCCCACATACGCATTACAACAAAAGTACAATATATAGGAATTAAACAGGAATTAATTAGACCCAAGTTGAAGACATAAACACAAATAGCTTGGAGGAAAGACACTTGCTTAAACACCAATCGACGACCTACTAATTAAGCGGGAAACTCCGGAGGACAATCGTCTCGACAGTAACACCGGGGCCGAAGCCGAATAAGACACCCAACTCCAATCCATCCCCGGTGGTAGCCTTACCTTCATCTAGCGACCTCTTACGCGTCTCATTCATTATGAACAACACACTTGCACTCGACATGTTTCCGAACTCCCCTAAAACATGCCAAGAACTTTTTAGTTTGGTATCCTTAAGCTTAAGTTTTGATTCTATTTGACTTAAAATAGCAGAACCTCCAGGGTGAACGATCCAAAATATCGAGTTCCAGTCTTTGATCCCTAACGGATCAAAGGCTTGAACAAGAGATTTCTCAATGTGATACGATATAAGCCCCGGAACAGTCGGAAGAAATTGAACTTCTAGCCCAACTTCTCTGAGGTTACCCCCAATAGCTCCTTCTGAGTTAGGCAGTATTGTCTGTGTAGTCGAGACTAACTGAAAGATGGGTCGTTCGTTCAAGGGCTCATCAGGGTTTGCACCCACGATCACAGCCGCAGCTCCATCTGCAAAAAGAGCTTGAGCCAACATGAACTCCATGTCGGTCTCCGAAGGCCCACGGAAGAAAATGGTTGCGCTCTCAGAGCACACAACAAGTACTCGAGCACCAGAGTTGTTCTCTGCAAGGTCCTTGGCTAAACGAAGTGAAGCTCCTCCAGCATGGCAACCAACTTGGCTAAGCATGTATCGCTTCACTGAAGGGTTAAGGCCTAGAAGCCGAGTCAGCTGGTAGTCGGCGCCGGGCATGTTGACTTCAGTAGAAGTGCAGAAGATAAGATGGGTGATCTTGTTTATGGGCTGCCCCCACTCTTCAATGGCCTTCAAAGCCGCCTCTTTTCCGAGTTTGGGAACCTCCTTAGCGAGTATGGATTGACGAATGTCCAACGAGGGAGCATTATAATCGCACAATTGCGGGTACTCTTTCAAGATCTCCTCAGATACGTTCAAGTGTCGCTTGTTGATCATTGTTTTCTCACCTGAAATTCATATTTTTACAGATAAATTTGTGTCATACATAATTACATATGAGCTATAGTGGAGGGTTTCATTTGTGTAATAAAGCTAAATCGTTTAATAGTCCTATAAAAATAAATTATGCATATACCTTGTAAAAAATAAACAAAGAAACCTTTCTTTTTAATTTAAAATCGTTCAACGGTCCTATAAAAAGAATTATAATTATAATGTAATATGAGTAGATATAAAAAGAGGTGATCGTGACATTAGTTAATTAATTAATGCTCTATATATTACTCGTTTTAATGAATTTAGATTTTTTTTTTCCTTTGGTTTGTGTCATCAAAAAAAAAAAAAAAAAAAAAAAAAAAAAAAGAAAACATATATATAAGCTGGGGAATAATTATTTTTATCGATATACTAGTAGAAGGGATTAGATTCCAATGCAAGCTTTGAATTGAGTGTAATATCACTTTCAAAAAATTTAACGAACTAAGCTAATTATTGTCAATGTTATTATTTATGTATGTAAGCACAATATTAATTGAAGAATACAAAATTTGGAAAAGCCACCATCAAAATATTTTAACAAACTAAGCTAAAGTAGCTTAGTAATTTTATATTTGTGTTATCAAAATATTAGTAGGAACGAAAATGTAAAAAATAGGAAAAGCATACATATGCGCTTGTATTTGGCCTTGAGATTAGTCATATGCTCGCTATTAGTAACACGGAAATAGTGGTCAGCACATTCAGCTTGGTACACAACATTTGGTGGATTAGCGGTGCCAATGGCTAAGATGTTAGCTAAGGCTTTTGTTTCATTGACAGCCACTTGTGCCATCGTATCGTGACCGAAAGGCTGATAGGTGTGGGAGAAGAGATTTGTTAGTGAGGAGAAAGAAATGACTCTATCAATTGAGAATGGTACTTGTAGTCATAGGCAATTGTTATGGTGTTTATATAAGGGCAATAACATTATCTTGAATTGACGTGCTTCCTTCTTAAACATAAAAGGTGTTACATGCATTTAATTAACGTATTTAGAGGTTGGGAGATACGATTAAAAATATTTATTACAGTTGTTAGAAAATTTCTAAGCATATCAAATCATATTTTTTTGGGAATTTCTTTTTTTAAAAAATTGAGGCAATGAAGAGGAAGAAAAATTAGGTAAAAACTAACGAGTGTCCGCGCTAGATAAGGAGTATCAACCACAGAGTCTTATAAGCCATAAATGACATATTATAGGAGTCATTATTTTAAGGAAAATGTTATACATAAACCTTAGGGCTACATATAAGCATTAAATTTACAATTAAAAATCGTAAAAAATTAAGAAATCATAAAAATATAAACACTAATTACACTGATTTACGCGTGTTTTTGTCGTGAATTTCTAATTTTATACAATTTCTAATAGTGTATTTAATACTTATATATAGCCCTTAGGGCAACATATAACATTACCCTTATTTTAACTTTTTATAAAATTAATTACAGCAGCTAACCATTAAGAACATCTACCATTTTTGGAAGTCCCAACTCGTTTACCTCGAAAGAGCAGACTGACTCTTTTCCCAAAATTCCTCCTATACATCATCTGTTTTAATCTCTACTAGTAAAATTTAGGATTTTTTCACATTTACTACCAGCGAAAGCACCACGTATCAGATTTACTACCTGTTTAAAAAAATATTTTATATTACTACCACCCAAATTCCCTAACTGTATATATTGCTACCACTTAACAGAATCCGTTAAGGTTCCGTTAAGTGGGCCCCATATTTCATTAAATAATAATTTAAATAATATAAAAAAAACTTTAAAAAAAAAATATTCTCAAACACCTCCCCTCCCCTTCCCGGCGTCAGCCACCCTCCCCTCTGCTGGCGGCCATCTATTTCCCCGAAACCGGCGAACCCCACCTCCTCCATTTTCCCCTCCTGCCAACCACCCCTAACCTCATGGTCAGTGCACACCCGCCTGCTGCTAAACCGTCACCTCTGCCGCGAAATTCCACCACGTTCTTCATCGGCGACCTACGAACCCCTTTCCCCTTCTTGTTCCCGACCACCAGCTCCAAACCACCAGCCAATTGAACCCTAAAATTCGAGATCGAAATTGAAATCGAAATCATAAACCACCAGCCCCAAACCACCGAAATCGAAACCCTTGTTTAGGGTGGTTTGGGGATGGTGGTTTAGAATTAGGGATGGCTGAAAGGGTAAGGGAAGGGGAGGGGGTCGATTTCGGTATGGGTAATAGGGAGGGGGGCAATTTTCGGTGGGGGAAAGGGAAAGGGAGTGGTTTCCGGTACGGGGTGGGGGACGGGGCAGCAACAACGGGAAAGGAGAGGGGTGGTTGTCTGCGTAGGTGGGGGAAAGGGAGGGAGTGGGGTCGCGCCGACGCCGGCAGGGGGGAGGGGGTGGCAGTTGAGGGGACGGGTGGGCTGCAAGGTGGTTGAATGGTGGCTACACCCAACCAGCCGTTCTTGTGGGCCCCTCAAACAGAAACATTAACGGGGTTAGTCAGTGGTAGCAATATATACAGTTAGGGAATTTGGGTGGTAGTAATATAAAATATTTTTTTAAACAGGTAGTAAATCTGATACGTGGTGTTTTCGCTGGTTGTAAATGTGAAAAAATCCTAAAATTTATTTGGGATAAAAAAATCAACTCTCATCTATATCTCTGTATTTTTGAGGGAAACAAACAACCCCATTTCTGTTTCCATCTAACCATTTCTAATACCTCAATTTATCTTCTCCAACCATTGCTAGTTATAAAGTGTTAACAACATCAAAGAAGCAAGAAACTGTTGAAAATAAAATTGAAAATACGGAGTACCAACTTCTTGCAAAGTAACACCGCTTTCCCGAAGGGGTTAACTCTTCCCCTATTTTCTTTTCTTTTCTTTAGGGTTTTCGTTTTAATTTCGACGGAAGCCGTCGAAATAATCACCAACGCCGGAGGAGATGCATAGAATTTGGCTGGGTGGTCACCAATTTGACCAATTTTGGGATGGTGGGGTTTTTTGGGGGGACGAAAGTTGCTGGAGAATATAACGAGGAATTGAGGATAGTGGGGTTGAAAGATGAAATTGTACAACTTGTGGGTAATTACTAATTAGTATTACTCGTAACTTCGTAAGGCCCGTTCTTTAGAGCTGCTTTGCTCTGCTCAAATCTACTCTGCTCTGCTTTAATCTAATCTGCTCTCTTTTGCTTAAAAATAATACTGAATATTAAACTATTATAATAATAATAATTAATATTTAATAATAATAGTAATTAATATTGAATTATTATTATAATAATAATAATTAATATTTAATAATAATAATAATAAATAAATAATTGTTATTTGACAATAACAATAATATTAAAAATTAATATTTAATAATAATAATAATAATTAATATTTAATAATAATATTATTAAAAATTAATATTTAATAATAATAGTAATAAATAATTAATATTTAATAATTATAATAATAATTAATATAGAATTAATAATAATCATAATAATTAATATTTAATAATCATAATATTAATAACAATAATATTAATAATTCATATTTAATAATAATAATAGTAATAATAATAATGATATTAATAGTAATAATAATTATTATTATTACTAATAATACTAATAATAATTGATTTTTTATATTAAAAATTAATATTTAAAGATAATAACTAATATTTAAAGATAACACTAATTATTAATTTTTAATAATAATAATAATAAAAATAATAATTTTAAATTTTTAAAAATAAAAATAATAATTAAGTAATATTTATTAATAATATTAATCATTTTAACAATAATTAATATTTAATAATAATATTTAATGATTATAATAATAATGCGAGAATATTAATAATAGAAATAATAATATTAGTAGTAGTAGTAGTAATAATAATAATAATAATAATAATAATAATAATAATAATAATAATAATAATAATAATTATTATTATTATTATTATTATTATTATTATTATAGTAGTAGTAGTAATAGTAATAGTAGTAGTAGTGCTAATAATAATAATAATATCTGCTCTGCTCTGCTCGGCTCGGCTCGTCTCGGCTCTGCTCTGCTGAAATCTGCCGTGCTCTGCTGACTCCTGCTCTGCTCTGCTGTGCTCTGCCCAGAAGCTATAGTCCATTATGTCCCAAAAAAAAAAAAATTGTACAGTAGTCCATTAGATTATTGACAGAGTTTTTTTTTTTTTTTTTTTTTTTTTTTTTTTTTTTTTTTTTTAATAAAGTAAATTTGTCAACATTGATAAATGAAAAAGGTAAAATATTTAATTTGTCAATTTAATGCAAATGTAATTATAACCAAATCATTTATTAGATTCTAATATTCTAGGCTCTTATCTAGCATCCCAGGGCGCCCGTTAGCAATATCATAAAAATTATACTCCATACTAATAATACATGTTCCATATTTATCCAACCTCATCATATGACTTTTCAGTAAACTAGGGAGCCAACGCGCGAGATGCGTGCGGTATGACTAGGCAATGTTAAAAATTATATTGACATGTCTTTACACCTTAGGTATATGATTGATTTAGTTACATGTATAAATCATTTTAGTAATTTGTATAAGTCTTGTACATTGTACATAGTTACGAACATGAAATGACATATGGAATCTTAAGGACCTTTACACTATGTTTGGATAACAATAGTGAAGGGAAAGGGAGGGGAAGGAAAAAGAGGGGGGGAGGGGAGAAGGAGACCTTTCATTTTCCTTCCAAATCTCTCCAATAGTAGAGGGGTTTGATTTATTGAAAACGAAAGGAAAATGGATCCCTCAAATTCCCTCCCCTTCCCTTCTTACATTAGGTATCCAAACAAGGGAGGATGCATCCCTTCATTTCTCTTCTCTTCCTTTCCCTCCATTTCTTTCTATCCAACATAGCGTTAAACTATTAAACTTCAGTGTAGCGATTCTTTAGAAAGAATAAAAAATAAATAGAAAAGAGGGTTAATGGTAGAAATTGTATTATATATGAGTAAATAATATTATTATTAATATATCTAGTAATCTTGACTCTTGAGCATATGAGAAAACATACAAGTATAATAAATCAAGAAAGGTTGACATGGAGTACACAACATGTTTGTCTACTCTGTTACTTGAATGCATCCAGCCATGCAGAAAAGTGAAGAAAGTGCTTTAAGTTGGATATTTGGCATTCTAGGAAGTATTTTCTAGCACTATAGAGACTACGGCCATGATTGTATCCTTCCATGAAGCAAAAATCATTATAATATTAAAACAATTTAAAACAAGAAAATCAACCGTCAGTCCGCCACCATTATATTAGTAGGCATGTCAATTTGGTGACAATTTAACTCAAGTTAAACAAAATCATAATCACTTAGACTTTCAATTACATAAATAAAGGGTAATTAAATGAGCATACTCAAATAGTTAAGTGAAAATCCCCCCTCTTCCACAACCTATTGAGACCATCAAGATCAGAATAAGGAGTCTTCTATAAAACAAGCAGAATAGAGCATAGAAACTTAAAAAAAGGAACGAATAAAAAGTAAAAAATGTCATTTCTAGACAATATAATCACAAACCATTAAAACAATCAACCCCAAATCAATTATAATTGCAAAATTAAACCCATATAAAAATACCCATGTAGATCTAAGTAACCCAAATCATACCCAAAAAACTTAACAAGACAACAAATTCACCAAATCATGTGTTTTAAATTATTCGCCACATTCGTTAATCCTCCTATGAAATGTGAACATTAGTAAGCTTCAAAATATGCCCAACTATACCCATGTTCGTTTTACCTTGCATGCATTTTAACATTAATTTTTTTTTTGAAGGAGCGTTTTAACATTAATTCATTCGTTGAAGTCATAGTTTCTCAGAAAAAAATATATCCTAAACTTAGGATGAGAATATCCTATGCATATTCTCTCTATCACACCCCCGCAGTTGGAGCGGGAGAAAATCAGATGCTCATACTAGATCTGAATCACGCATCGAACGATAAGCATAGTATGGTAACCCATGATCAAAAGAGAAGTAGTAGACGTGTGCCGGTGATGACGATGAGAAGAAACAGCCACGACCTACGTAGAGTAGATATAAGCAATGCTAGGCCGGAGGAGAAGGATAAGAGCCGTACACAGACTTCGGCAAAGTTGCAGATCCAGAGAAGAAGAAGCTAAGGGATCAAACCATCATCGGGAAGAAGACACTAAATTACTAAGGGAAATCACAATTGAAGAAAAACAAATAAAATTGCAAAAGAAAAGATTAAATTCCACCGCTTGAAATTAATCAATTCTCAAAAGAGAAACCAGGTAGCAAGAATTAATACTCCACAAAGATTTCAAGTACTGCAACAATAAGAGGAGCCAACTTGATAGCAAAAGAGATCTGCAAAAGTTGACCTTATTCTAATATAATACCACCAAACAAAATCTATGTGATTATATTTAGAAAAACCAATGGGGCAATGTAAGAATAATTGTTGGTCATGGGGAGGTAGAAATAGAGGGGCGACACATGGAGTAGGTTGGCAGATGTGATTACTGCCAATAGTGGGAGGCGGTAGTGTATGCGATTGCCACCAATGATGGAGGCAGCTTTTGTGGTTGCTACTGTTGGTGGGAGGCGCAAGGTTACATTAAGATTCTTAAAAAAACTTTGAGAAAAGAAAAAAAATCTATATTTGTGTGTTTGCGGAAGCATAAAAAATTTGTGTATATCCCGCCGGTTGGTTTAATTTTTTTAATCCACCAGCAGGGTGAGAATTTTTGTATATGATTCCAAAATCTCACCTAAACTGTGATACCATGTCAGATAATATAAACTCCTCTTAGAGTGATTTCCATTAATCAAATATATATAGGTATGTACAACCCTAATTATGAGAACCCTAATTGCACAAGATATATCTTTAGAGAATATTAACAAAATAATATAAACCTATTATCTATCAGCCACCAACCAGAAACAATAAGCTTGCTAATAAAAAGGGAATGTTGACACTCTCTTGCAATATTTCTATATGCCCATCAGCTCTTTCGTAGAATTGACATGAATTGTGTATTTTGGTTTGTTAAAATAACCATGATAATCAAATAAAAATTTAAACTAATGGAGTAAATAATCAAACCACGACTTAATTGAAGTCATGCCTCTTCCTCTTAAATTGTTAAGCCACTCAGTCAATCTTCAAACAAAACACACATGCATATATCAAATCATGTGACAATTTAAAATAACGATATACCCATTGTAAAATTGATATTCAATAATTTAGTCAAAAAAATTAACGATATACCCAAATTGTCAAATTGATATTCAATCATTTAATTACCTCACCACATAAACTGCTTCAATGGAGGAGAGAAAGCCCGGTAGGTTATTTAATGGAGAACTAATAATTTGTTTAAATAGAGGAGGAAGGAGAGGAAGGGACGCTTAGGAGGAGAAAAGAGGAAAAGCCGAAAAGCATTCACACCGAGGGAAAACACATACAGACTAAGGCTCTGTTCTCTTCACCTTAAAAAATAATATTAAGTAAAAATAATTTCAGTTCAATAAAAATAAGTTCTGTTCAGTAAAATTAATTTCAATTTAGTAAAAATAATCTCAGTTCTGTAAAAATAAGTTCAGTTTAGTAAAATTCAGTTTTCTTAAAGAAGAATTATAATAGAAAATCAGTAAAATAATTTCAGTTCAGCAAAAATAATTTCAGTTTAGTAAAAATAATTTAATTTCAACAAATATAACTTTGTTTCAATAAAAATAATTTCAGTTCAGCAAAAATAAGGTGAAGAGAACGGGGCCTAACATATACTAATTAACATTAATGGTCATAGGTATATTGGTAAATTAACATTTTAAGGAGTACATATGTCCTTACACTTTTCATAAGAGTTTTTTTTTTCACTTTTTAAAAGGTAGGGATATAAAGTACAAAAAAAAAAAAAAAAAAAAAAAAAGTAAAATAAAATAAAATAAAGAACTCACAATGTATGAGATTTGACCTATATGGAAACATCAATTAATGCATTAACTACGAAATAGTGTTATAAATAACTTTTGAACCCAGGCAATTGTAAAAATCAATTGATTGTTTAGCAGTTATAGAGCTATTCGCGTAGTCCCTACCCATATTGTGCTACATATCAAATCAAAGAGGTGAAAATTTTCATGTCACTAGGGCGGCGGCTAACGTAGATCACATGTGTGCCATGGCCCTTGCCTAGCCTTGTTAGGGGAGATCTTTCAGTTTGACCTTAGGTTATAAATTTAATTTTTTTTTTTTTTTTTTTTTTTTTTTTTTTTTTTTTGACGGTTATAAATTTAATTGTTAGAAGCATTAATTAAAAAAATATGTAAATACTAGTAAATACTTTTAGGGATGTAATTATCCAAATATTATTCATAAGATACCTCATACTTTTAAGGGATAGAGAGAGGGATTTAAAAGCAATATTTAGAGTAAGAAATACTCGGGTATAATAAGCTAAGATAAGATGATATAATTTTAAACAATTGGTATTTTCGTTTGGAACCTTTCAAAATAAGTAATCGTATTAATTAATGGTTAAAGCTATACAACAAGGGGACTGATGTGTTACATTTTTTTTTTAGGCAGATAGATCATAGATGTCATTGTTTTCTTAAAAAATCGATTCTTATCATATAATGTACTCAGTAAATATTAGGAAATTGAATTTCAAACAATCGCTTAAGGTTTTTTTATTTTTTTATTTTTTTTATTTTTTTTATTTTTTTACAAAGTGCTTAAGTGTTGAATTATGGTATTGTTAAAGGTAATGTATCACAAGCATGAGAAATCAGTTTTTAGACTTTTTTTTAGGGAACTAAATCAATTTTTAGACATTATTTATGCTAATATTTTATTATATAATAAATTTAAATACAAAGTATTGGGTGCGGCAATCCGCACTCAATGTTTCGTCGATCGAGAAGGTATCATCGTCATTTTATTGCGATGAAGAACAAGTTTCCACCCAATGACAAGTTCGTGGTGGTTACGGCGAAGGAGAGGAGCGAGGTCATCCATGGCGGAAGAGACAGAAAGTTTAATTACTTGAGATTCTCGGATTTTTCGAAAAATCCCCAAAAACCAAATTGAGACTTTCTTGCGTGATGTATATATAATTGTTGAAATTGATTGTCCCATATTATTGTATGTTGAATTGTGAGCATTTTGATAACATATGCATGTATTTTGGTTGAGAAATGAGCAAGTTATGTTATACCCATGACCTTTAGTACAAGATCTTTAATGAAGGTCCCGCCATTGTTATACATATCATCAAACAAATTATACATATCCTCAAACAAGTTATACATATCCTCCATCAAATAATTTATATCCTCCAATAATTCATACATATCCTATACTGGCTGGATGATATCCTCTATTAGTTATATGATATCATGGTTGGATGATATCTTCTATTGGCTATATGATATAATTTATATATGATTGTGTCTACTATGATGATATCCTTTATTGGCTGGATGATATCCTCTATGATATCATGGTTGGATGATATTCTCTATTGGATATATGAAATTATCTAGCTAATAGAGGATATCATCCATCCAATGGATGATATCATTCAGGCAGTGGAAATATCATCTTGCAAATATATCATATCATATAACTAATAAAGGATATCTTCCCGGTCAATGGAGAATATCATCAAGCCAAAGGAGGATATCAACATTTCATCAGTTCGGATTGACACAGTACCTTCTCAAATTTAAATTAGTTGAATTGTCATATTATGTTGACATAATTGCACTTATTAGAATTACAAAATTTAGTATACTGCAATAGTGCAAAATTTTCGCAAATAATAGTAAAGGCAGCGGACATATCACAAATGTAAACTTATCATTTAGAATACTATTAACGATCAAAACTAAACAAGATACGTGTATCTTTAAGTTTATGTTTAATCATGATTTATGTTTCTTTTAACAAAATAAATTCATTAATAAAAAGTCATTCAACATATTCAAATGAAATCTAAATTAACAAATACATAAAATTGAATCAAATAAAGATTTTCTTCATCAAATCTACGATTGTTGAAAAGATCATGATTTATGTTTAGTTCATTGATTTTTGTACAAACATGATTTACTACATATAATCAAAGCTTACAAGTTAACACTATTAGTTAATCAAACTGATTTTATAGTATTTACCCAAAAAATCTTGTGCATTGGCATGAACTACCATAAGCTAGTATATCATCTTAAAATGTAGTAAAATGATATTTTTTTCTGTTTTTTAATTATCATTGGACCATATAAATTGGGCACAATTTTATTGGCAGTGGAAAAACGAGAGAGAGAGAGAGAGAGAGAGAGAGAGAGATTGGCAGTGGAAAAACGAGAGAGAGAGAGGGGTAGAAGTCAAAAATAAACCATGTGATGTAAGTATAAACTAAGGAATGAAATGTTAAAAGTAAACATATATTGGTTATTTTCAATGTGAACAAAGATATTTTGTTTCCTTAAATTCATATGGTGCAATTTTTGTGAAAATTCCTTAAAAGGAACCTAAAATATAGTAAAAAAACAGAAGAAGTATAAAAAATGAATAATTTGTAGTGTCCACCTAAAATATCTTTTATATTTATTTCCTTTTTTTTTTTACACTGGTTGGTGTATAAAAATTTAGAGCAACTCTAATGACAAGCTAATTGTCAAATTAGCTTGTCATGCCACATAAGCTTTTAAGCTAATTGTCATTTTAATTCCAATGGCTAGCTAATAGCTTACTATTTAAGTGGACCACAACTTCTTAATTTACGTTGATAAATTTCATTTTATTTATTCTAATTTGTTTTATTTTAGCAAGTTTTTTTTCAAGCAAATTAGCTTGACAAAGCTAATTGCATTTTCTAGCTCCAATGATTAAGATAGTAGCTAGGAATTATTTATCTACAACCATTGGAGTTACTCTTAGAAACCTAAAACATGGATCAAATACGCATAAATCTAGTATACTAATTGTTAACATGAGTTTACACAACATGTCAATGATCCTGAAAATTAGATGGTCACTCTTTTTTTTTTTTTTTTTTTTTTTTTTTGTTTTTTTACACAAATTAGGATTGTTTTCTCTAATGATAATAAATTAAAATATTCCGTCATTTCCTTATAATTAGTTATGTAATATGTTTGTAGTTTTTCACGATTTCAAAGGAGAAAATAAAGTGGATATATAATGGTTGTATTTAGTATAAAAAAACAAGACAAAAAAAATTCATAAGATTTGCGGAGAATGTGAATCACGAAGGAAAAAACAAAAGAAAAAAAGAGGGAGTATAGCTTTTTGGTTACCACGTGATTCTGACCATGTAATAAGGAGGAAAGAAGTAAAATTAAAATTAAAACCCAAAAATATTAGAAAATATTGGTATGATTAATCCCAACTTTACCTCATCCGTTAATATTAATCTCAATTTTTGTTTATTTTTTTTATTAATCTCAACTTGTACCCAATCCGCTTTCATTGCACCCAAATGACTTGTAACCGGTTAAGCAAATTTAACATTTGTGTGTTGGTTTTTTTTTTTTTTTTTTTTTTTTTTTTTTTTTTTTTTTTTTGTGCACACGTGTCAATATTTGTCTGATTGAAAAAAAGAGAAAATAAAAAAATGTAAAAAAAATTAAAACTAATCTAGCCACCACACCACCACCACCAGCAACGTAACACAGCCCAACCCCTGCCCCACCTCCGACGCACGTGCACTCCCTTCTTAGCCAAACGACTACCGAAAAACCTACCCCAACCCTAAACGACAGTTTCCTCACTCAAAAACAACCCCCTCTCCCCACAACAACCACCAAAATTGGCCACAAATGGCCAAAATTGGCCGATTTTGGGGTTGAATGGTTGATTTCAACCCTTTACCGGCCGATTTCGGCTATTAATGGCCGATTTTGGGCCATTTTAAGGAAAGGGGTTTCATTTTTGACAGTTTAGGGCTTCGAGAATTGGAGGCCAGGTGGGAGGGTTCAGGTGGTCGGGGCTAGGGAGAGGGGATGGGTTGTGTTGTTCGGGTTTGGGGAGAGCTGGAGATAGTGGTTAGGGTTTTAATTTTTTTTTTTAAAATCTATTTTTTTTTATTTTTTTTTTAAAAAAAATTTAGACCTATCACGCGATGACATGTGTATGGTAACCTCTTACATCAGGTTGGATGATCGGTTGGGGTGATAAAAATTAATAGGGTGCAAACCTTTACGCTTTTCAATTCTTTCATTGGAGGGATCGAGAGCATGTACTGTAGGGGAGGCCATGGTGTTGTGATAACAAATTGATTATTTTGAAAGAAATAGAGGGAGACGAGTAGCCTGATAAAATCTCTATATCATCACTCACCGTTCTGGGTGTGGATAAAAAACTTGCCCTTCAATTGTCGTTCGGATGCAGACGTGAAAGAACTGATTGCAAATTGGGGCAAATTGTTGGAACTACAGGAAGATGTGTTAGGCCTTGATTGATTCAGACGTGCGAAGGTTCTGATTAATGTTACTAAACCTTTGCGACAATTTCAATGAATTCTGGACAAAGCAGGGAAAATTATGTATGTGGAATTCATGTATGAGCGGTTGCCTTTCTTTTGTTTTGCGTGCGATATTATAGGGAATGCCGAGAAAGACTATTGTCTTGGGTCAAAGGAAAGCAAGAACTAGAAATTAGGGTAGGGATGATGGTTGAGAGCTTCACCAAGAAAAGGAAGATTGAAGGAGGTAGAGGAGATTGAGGCGGTTATGGCATCTCATAAACAACTCTTTTGTCACAAAAGAACTTGAGAAGGAGAATGAAAAGTGTAAGGAGATAGAAGGGGAAGAGGAGGAGCGTATACTAAACATTACATTGGGGAAGGAGTCATGGGGGAAAGGTGTGGTACTTGTGTGTGGTGGAAATCCGGAGTGTGCTACGAGTGCAGGTAATGCTTCTCTATAGATATCGAAATGCAACTATTTTGTCTTTAATGCTAAAAAAGAGGGGCATAAAAGGGGAAGGAAAAGGTTTAGAAAGCTTGAAAGGAGTGCTGACTCGTTTGATACTCATATGAGTGTTGAGGGAGAGAGTGTTTTAGGGAAGAGGGAGAGGGAATAAGTAAGTGCAATTCGAAGGAGGGAGAGGGGGGTAAGAAATTGATTGTTGATGGTGAGTTTTTTGGTTTGCGGGTGGCGAAGGTTGTCTATAAGCAGCCCCATAGAGCTCAATGAATATTTTATGTTGGAACTGCAAGGGCATGGGAAACCCCGAGGCAGTTCAAGAGCTCCGGAAGTGGAGTAAAAACTATGCCCCCGACATTGTATTCTTGTCAGAAACCATGGTGAAGAAGAATATTGTAGAGAACCTTAAAGATCAGTTGGGTTTCACAAATGCTTTTGGTCTTTCGAGTAGGGGGAAGAGTGGCGGCTTTTGTATGTTTTGGAGGGAAGGGGTAGATTGCGCTATTATGTCATTCTCACAGAATCACATTTGTGGAGACATAAAGAAGAATGATGTGATGTGGAGATTTGTAGGTCTGTATGGTTGGCCAAAGGAGGAGGAGAAATACAAGACTTGGAATTTGATTAAATTCCTTTTTGAGGATTCTCATCACATACCCATTTTTTGTGGGAGTGACTTTAACAGGATCCTAAATTATGGTGAGAAGGAGGGAGGATCGGATAGAGTAAGAAGGGAGATGGAGGGTTTCCGCAATGTTGTGAATAACTATGAACTTAAAGACTTGGGCTATGAAGGTGCGTGGTACACGTGGGAGAGGGGAAATTCGATGGTGTAGGGAATATTTCAAGCATCCCACACTTGAGCCACACTATGATCATACACTTAAGTATGGTGGCGTCCAAAGGGAAGGAAGCTAGAGCAAAAAGGGCACCAATAAGTTTTAGGAACTTGTAAACCGTTCAGAAGGTGAAGGTTACACCCCTTCACGATCCATGAGATCGCTAACTCTCACTAGTACAAAATTGGGCTTAAGTAACACCCATTGGTAACACTTTAAAAATTTTAGGATTGTTTGATTTTTACGTAACACTTTTGTAACATTGTCGTATCAAGTAACATTTTTTGTAACACATTAATATTATGTAACACTTTATGGTAACACTTTGATATTAGGTATCTCTTAGTTGTAACACTTAATTTGATGTTACTTGATCCTTTTATTTTCTAATTAAATATTTTTTTTTCTTCTAATCTCATTGTAGAAAAAACTGATCGGTGCCCTTTATTTTAATTATTTAATTTTTCATTCTAATCTATCTCATCCTCTCATTCTCGCTCAAATATCTGTTCTCTCTGAATGAGTTTAGATTCTTTAATCCATGGAGTCACCTTCATCATCATCCTCTGAATCATCATCATCAATACCATGATCTGAATCACAATCAACATCATCAAATGAATCGAGAGCGAAGGAATCACAACATATGGTACTACTATGATGTTCATTACTTCATTAGCATTAGGGTTTATGTTCATCTGCATAATTTCTCTCACCTATACGTTCGGCTTCTTCGCTTTACTCTTCTCCAATCTCTCAATTCCTCCTATTTTTGTTCCTTCTCAATGAAAAATCATTTCCACCAGTAAGTTTTCACTTCCCCCCCCCCTCTTCTTTTTTTTTTTTTTTTCTAATTTAGGGTTTTCATGATGTTTGTTTTAGTGATTTTAGCTTTAATTTGTGTATGAGTATGTACAATTCATCCTCAATTTTCTTAAATTAGGTTATCTTTCAGTTGCTAGTTATTTGCTGAAATCTGAAGTTTTAGTGATTTTAGCTTGAAGTAGTCAGTTAATTATGTGTATAATTCATTCTCATGTTTGAAATTTCTGTAATATAGATGTATACTACTAGTTAGAGTTTTGATTGATGGAGAAATTGCTGAAATTGGTTTAACTATGTTTTTTGAAATCATGATATTGGGATTTTAGCTATTGTGGAGTTTCAAATTGGCTTGATTTTTTCAATTGGGGCGGTGTTGGTGCTTATGGGAAGTTATTTTAGCTGTTTTAATTTATATAACGGTTTGGGTGCCTGCTACTATTAAGTAATTGACAATAATTTCTTATTTTTTTTTAGTCATTGCCAGTATATTGCTGCTTGTTTGCATATCAAGACTAATAACTAGTTGAAACATTGGTTATATAGTATTAGTCAAAAGAAACTCTAATGATGACAAAATATATAAACCATTCTATTTGAAAGGTCCGTAGTACCTATTCATTAGTTGATTAAATTGCGTTAAGGTGTCCAGCAACTTGTCATTAACCTAGCTATTGTTTAAAAAGCTTATGAAAGTCATACTTATTTTAGGTATTACAAGAATTCAAGATACTCTTGTGAGTAGAATAGTATATCTAATTAAGATCATATTATATATATACTATTTTTTATTGTAAAATCTTACATTAATTTAATTTCTTATCTTATTTTGTAGAATTCAGAGTATTATTGCTTGTATTTTGTCTATGTGTGGCCATTTATAGATATGATCAAGTCACTTGTGCATATTTTCTTAAACAAGTTATTCTACAAAGTAGCTTATGCCATGATTGTACATTAAATTGGGTTTTGAAGGAAGTCCATTAATGGTGATTGTCGAATTAACTCTACTTAATTGAATCAAAACAATATGATTGTGGTAGTATTCTTGGGAGTGAATTGAACAAAAGTGAATTTATCTTGGTGCACTTTAAATACTCTTTATCAGATTACAGTTACAGTATATAAAAACCAATCAAAGTAAGTTTTCTAAAAGAGTACTCCGTACTATATAAAAAAATCCTTGGGGGGAGGAAATGGGAAACTGCTATGGGAAGCCATGCTTTCAGCCTTTTACAATGTCCACGGTCAAGTTAGAATGGGATCAAGAATTTCAAATCTAGCTACTCTCTTTGGCTGACTTCTGTCACCAATTCTCCATTAATAGAGTTAGGGACTTAGAGGCAGGGCTTTGTACATCTATTTCAGACCTCCTCCAACAAGAAGCTACAATATAGACGTAACTGTCATTGCTGTTGTGTTGATTTGCATTTAATATATGCATTTTGTAGCCTTTTATTGTGTGGGATTTTTTTTTTTGCCTATTTCACATTGATTGCATTCATAGAATCATTTTACTTTTAATTTAAATTGCCTAGAGTAAGTATCTCTTTTTATATGTGAACATGATCTATGTTGTACTTTTTTAATGAAAACAATGATGCAGAGAAGGGAGGAAATGTATCAAAAGCACAAGCGTCTCTTCATAAAGACAGGAACGGACCTCCAAACCATTAACGAATAAAACTAGCAAAGCGAAAAGGCGCACAGGAGGTCATAGGGTTGCCAAATCTACATAAAAGATTCAGACTTTGTCATTCATGTGTGTGTGTGTGTGTGTGTGTATGTGAGTTGGGGGAGGGGTTAGTCATTAGTTTGAATTGCTGTCAACTATCATGCTTAATGCAAATGTATGGATATAATATCAACAATTTGAGGAGCAACGAACAAACACAAAGTTTGATTGATCAGATTATTAAGGTATTAGTGGCCAACCTATGCAGTGTGGAGACTTGGTGTTAGACCACCTATTCTTCCTGCATCATTGCTGATTCCAGGTTCCCTTCCCCTAATGCTAAAATGGGTCCAAGGATCAGATCAGGCTACCTATTTTCCTAGACTTCTTGGTTTTCGTGGTAAGTTAATGCTTTCATTCTTTATTGTTTTCTTATGTGATTTTGACAAACTATCATTGTAGTGTTTTATTTTTCTATTTGAACTTGTGTTATTTTTTTTTGTAAGTTAGTGGTTAAATTTAGTTTTATGCGATAGAGCACCTCTATTTTGCAATTTTATTTGATTTGAGGTTTGATATTATAGTGGAAGTTGAATACCCATGAGTTGTTGAATATTCAGAGGGTCATTCTTATTTTTATTAGGACCCAAATTACAATTAGCTAACTGTTGCAATACCCTTTCTACTAAGAATTTGTAAATTAATCTAGACTTTGTTTTATGTGCAGTCAGGTGCTGAGGTTCTCTTTCTATTCTCAAGGTACTCGAATTTCCAGTCAGGTGCTCTTTCTCCGTTCCTATTTCTCTCATTTTTTGTTTTTTTGGCTTATATTGAAATTAATGTGGAAAATACATTAATGCCTTGGAATCTTAGGGTGGTTGGCTTGTATGTCCTAGTTTGAATCTTATTTGTACCCTTTCTACTATGATTCTACCATGATAACTTTGTTTTTATATCTATTATGCAAATTTTCATGTAAAAATCTGCCTATTTTGTGTATATAACTCAAGATTCTCTGATTAATACAGATCAGAAAATATTGTTGGCTCAGTAGCTAATAATCTGGAACTTGCCTAATATGTCTTGCTTCTCTAGGACATCATACATATTCATTCCAGGTTAAGATATTATGGTGTATTGCTAGAGCATGCTTCCAATGGTCAATTATCTTTCAAAACAGACCTGATGTATTATCATTTGACTGCCATTTCTCCTTAAGCCTGCCAATTTCCCACCACTGTCACCATTTCTTTCCCCTCTCAACATTCGGTCTTCTATATTGAGCTACAAGAATAATGGAATTCAGAACTGAAATCAGAGCTGAAATTCAGAACTGAAATCCAGACTTGAAATCAGAGCTGAAATTCAGAACTGAAATCAGAGCTGAATTCTAGAACTGAAATCAGAGTTGAAATTTTGAACTGAATTTAGAGCTGAATTTCAGAACTGAAATCTGCAAAGGGGAGTTTGTGTGTCGTATCGGCTTCATTTATTATAAGTGTAGTGAGAATAATGATATCTTTTACTTAGATGCATATATTAAATACTCTGCTTGGTGTCTAATACTCCAAAAACCTGTTTGTCATCAATGATGTCCGCCGACTAACTGTCTTGTATGTTCTTTGTAAGAAGCAAGATCCAGATGGCAGATTATGAGAAAGCTAGACAAACAAGGATAGAACAAAATAGAAGCAACCGGGGATATGTTCACTAAGGGGAAAGAGCAACAAACCAATAATTCTTGATGATTCTGAAAGCCCTATAAAGACCAAATTTTGAAAGAAACTGTAGCAGAATTAATGAAGACACTCGAGCAAATTGGTCCGAAGGTGTTGGATACTTTGACTCGATCACTTGAAAATGTGTCATCCAATCTAGAACTTACAGATCATATTCCCATTGTACACTCTAATGAACAACAGCGAAATGAGGTAATGGTTAATATATAATCTTTTAAAAACAAGTAACTCTTATTATTGCGTTATTTCATTTTTTGTTCTAGTTGTTTGATATATGATGCTTTCACACATAGGATCAATTGGATCAAGATAAAGAATTGGGATAGCAATTTATGATGCTATAAGAACTTAACTTTACCGCTGTTTTGCTGCTGCTACCGCTATTTTGCTGCTGTTTTTAGCTATTTTGCTGCTGTCTTTTGCTGTTACTGCTGCTACTGTTGTCTGATCTTTTGCTGACTCTTGCTCATTCGGTTGCTGCCACTGCTCTGCTACTGCTGGTTGCTGCCAACTGATGTCTGCTACTGCTGGAAGCTTCCACTACTGTCCGCTACTATTGGTTGCTACTAAAGACTGTTGATGGCAGCATCTGTTACTGCTTCTACCATTAAGCTAGCTAGCTGTGTAGCAGCTGCTATACGCTATTATTATTAATGCTCTTTACTGTTATCGCTGTCTTTTTTGAAATTTGGAAGTTTTTTGTTTTTCCTTACTTTTTCCAACCTAGAGATCGAACTTAATAATCTTTGTGTTCGGATTATTATATTGTTTGGCCACAAACATTAAAATTGGTGTTTATGGATTTTTTTTGTGAGAATTATGAAAGTATTTCAATCCAAATTGTTTTCTATCATATGTGTTGATTTCTTATTCATATAGTTTTTGTACATATAATTTTTTTTCTTATATTTAAAAAAAATATAGTAAATAATAATAATAATAATAATAATAATAAATGTTAGTAATTAATCTATAAAGTGTTACATTACTTTGTAAAAAGTGATACATAATGTCGAATAAAGTGCTACTATATGTCAAAACATGATTGAAAAATGTTACCTAATAATCAACAAAGTGTTACATTAGTTCGACAATGTGATATATAATGTTGGATAAAGTGATACTATATGATTGAAAAATGTTACTAAAGATAAGTAAGTGTTACATAAGAAATAAAAAGTAACACTTTAAAAATGATACTAATAATGTAAAAAGTGATACATAAAAGGGTTTATAATAACACTTTTGAAAGTGTTACCATACGTTACCCAAACTGTTGCATAAGACCTTAGGTAACATGGGCGGATGTATTACCTAATAAAGTGTTACCTATTGTCTATAATAACACTTTTACCACCTTGTGTAACACTTTTTGGGTGTTACTTGAAGTTAGTTTTGTACTAGTGTCCATAGTGGTCCTGAACCATGACTGGATATTCGGGGATGAAGGTACAAATCTAACCTAAAAGAGATTAAACCTGCCCTAAAATAGGCCTCTACTTTATTCTTCTCATATTCATGTGCGCTTTCTGACTAACATACAACCAATATATTAATCCTAAACCTATTTAATCTATGTTGGTTGAATATTAATGCACAAACAAATCTATTATAGGCGATCACTTGAATTATAATCATATTAGCCTAAATAAGATTATTAATTATCTTATTAAGAGTGATTACAAGTACAAATTCCCTTTAATCCTGCAAGAGAGGGCGTGACCAAGAAATAACAATATAATATCAAGCAACAACAATAATAATTGATACAACAAATCATCATCATCATAATAATCTCATAAAAGCACAATAATATTAGCAAGATCCTAAGCATGATACTAACAAGATTAATAACAAATCCTAGCATATCACTAAACATTAAAAATCAAAGCTTTAGCCCTAACATGATACTAAGATGATAGAAGAAAATAGGAAGCAACCTAAACATGATGCTAGAAAGCAATAAAAGCATCCTAACATGATACTAGGAATTAATATAATATAAAGAACATGATTTCTAAAGATATAGAGCTATTAAAATAACTTACTTTGTTGCCTCGTACCTCTTTCTAATAACAAAATACACACGTTAGTAACTTCAAGGAAAATATTAAATCAAACAATTAATTTAAATAATTGAAATAGGGATTGGGGACCCAACCCTCAGAAATTATCAACCTTTCACGTCGAGGGCGAAGGCAAGTTCGAGCTTGGCTAGGTGTGTCTAGAACTCGTGAATGCGGTATTTTTATTAAAAGGGAAGGCTAAGAAAGAGGGAGAAAGAATAAGCTATTAGCTTGAGAGAGAAGAGAATAGAACTAGATGATTGTTAATTATCGATGATTGTTTTTTTCATCAAAAAACGGGGAAATACGACCCTATTTATAAAGAAAATAGCCCGAAAACGATCAGAAAAAGACCGAATCCTATCAAGAGTAAAACTGCCCCTGTCGCAGAACGACAGGGTCCAGCGCGACGCGACAGCCCTGTCGTTGTCCGACAGGCTTGTTGTGGCGTGCCAAGTTTGTCGTTTTGCGTTGGTTTACGTGTTTTCTAAAAATTCGTACAGAGTCCTTAATCTAATTAAATTCAATTAACAACGTCCATATTTATCTTTGAAAATCATATTTAAACACTTGTTTTAATTCAAATAGAATTCTTTATTTTTCATATAAGATATAATTATTAATCCTAATCCCATTAGAACTAAAAATAACCTTCTAGATTATTCTAGAAGATTAAAATCAATCCTAATAACTTTAGGAATATTAATTAATGGGCCCTCCGCTAGATCATTGGGCCATAAAACCATTTCGGGCTCAATTTAGTATTTTGACCATAACGTCCTCATTATTCATCGGAATTGGGCTTATAATATATCGTTGGAAAGCTATTTTTGAGCCCAATCCAACTACACTATTATTGGACCCTTATCATGGAGCGAACTAAATTAGACTGGACATTTTCAATAAATCGAGTACATTTTTGAAAACAGAAAGAAGAGTTATTTTAATTAAAACAACACATCACAAGACTTTTCACACTTCACCTTATTCGATAATCAAATGGTGCGAAATATATTCATCACTGGGTTTGGTTTTTGGGGAGACACAATTAGGTGTCTACAGAAGCCCCTACTTTGACTGAGTTTGGAGAAACGCAAGTTTGGAAAACGAAAGTCAAAGTATCGATAGGGACGGAGAATGATTCAGAATGTTCTGCGATCCTAAATCATTCTTGTAACGCCAATACCTGTAAACTAGCGTTGGTTAAACAGATAAAAGAGTTAAGAAACGCATATCTTGCACCGACGAGTACACGTCTCTGGAGTAACCGATTTGCATGTTGTTTATGACGACCTTCCTCAAGCTAGGGGACATTACCTGATGACCGCTCTGCTTGTAGCTGCCTTTAATTTTCGCCGTGACAGTCTTCCACATCTTAGTGAACACCATTGAAGACTACTCTGCTTGTAGAGATCTTCTGCTACTTTGTGACCATCTTCCGCAAGCTAGGGAACATAGTGGAAGATAACTCTGCTTGTAGCCATCTTCCACTTTTATGACAACTTCCGTCGTCGAAGGTGACTCTGCTTGTAGTCATCTTCAGTTGTTTGTGACAACCCTCCACATGCTAGGGAACGTCGTCGAAGATCACTCTGCTTGTAGCAATCTTCTATTTAGCGTGATAACCTTCTTTGGAAAGTTATCGAAGATCACTGCTTGTTGATCCTCAGTTTGCTAGTGCTTTGTTGTAATTCTTTTTGTGCCGTTGCTTGTATTTTGTTGTATGTTTGATGTTCATGTTTGCTTTATGAACCAATATCTTGGTGCTTGTGATGAGCCAATGCTTAGGCGCTTAAGCTAAGTGAGATGATCATCATCAGATCAATCACTTACAGTGATTGTAATCGAGCCGACTACTAATCATGTCAATTTGCTTATAGGGGCTATCTAGCGTACCAAGGAACCCAAAATTGTTGCATGAGGTCCGCATAAATCAATATGGGGGCCACAAATTGTGTTCCTGAGGAAAGGGAGCCAACGCATGCTTTATGCACTGTCGCGGAGCGCTAGACCTTTCGCGGCGCGACATGCCTGTCGTTTCGCGCTGGAGTCGGGTTTCCCGGATATAAACCCCTTCTCCTTCATTTTCGCTGTTCGTGCTTCATTCTTGCTCGGTTCGTTCGAAAACTTCCCCTTGCTCGTTCTCCTTCGTTTCTCAACGAAATTCACTCAAATTTTTTGCAAATCAAAGCTCTTGATCTCTAGTTTGTCGATCTATGTAAGTTTTGCTTAAACTCACTTTGTTTTGTGCGAATTTGTGCTTGTTTGCTCGCGGGTTTTCGGAAAATTCAGAACTTATATTGCTTAATTCGCTTTGTTTGTTGAATTTTATGCCATGGAATTGCTTGTGTATGCTTGTATATCACCTTAGGAGTGTTTTAAGACTTGTTTGACTCAATTTGGTGAAGGAATGAGCGATTTGCCATTGTTGAACTCTTTGAGTTCGTGAGAACAATGTGACTTGCTGTAGACACCCAAATGTGTCTCCCTAAAACCAAACCCAGTGATGAATACCTTTTGCGTCGAATGATTATCGAATGAGGTGAAAGTGTGAAAAATCTAGTGTTGTGGTTAGTTTTTATTAAAATTCCTTCTTTCTGTTTTCGAAAACAACTCTATTTTATGAAAACAGCCAATCCAGTTTAGTTTGGTCCACGACAAGGGTCCAATAATAGTGTAGTTGGATGGGTCTTGCAAAGAGCTTTCCAACGATATATTATAAGCCCAATTCCGATGAATAATGAGGAAGTTATGGGGCCAAAATACTAAACTGGGCCCGGTTTGATCTTTACATGCGGCCCAATGATTATTCCTGATGTTATTAGAATTAATTATAGTCTTCTAGAATTCTTTAGAAAGTTCTCTTTAATCCTAATAAGATTAGAATTAATAATTAGATTTTGATAAGTTTTATTTAGAATAAAATATTATTTTATGAAAAATACGATTTCAGTTTTTCACGGACTTTACAAATCGATTTTGATTCATATGCGGACTCCGTGTTGAAAGCGCGTAGAAATCCAGGCTGTCGCCACGCGACAAGCCTTGTTGCCACGCGACAGACCCTGTCGCTTAGCGACAAGGTCGGTTTTGCAGCGACAGCGTGGAGTTTTATTCCTTATCAAATTCTACCTATTTCCGGACTGTTTTCTTATTAATAGGGTCCTAAACCTCCGTTTTTATTCATCTACAACAATCATCATCTCTCTCTTTCTCTCTCAAAAATCTAGAAGCTTTCTCTATTCTTTTTCTAAACCTTCCCTCTCACAAAATTCCTCATTCATTAGATCTAGACACACCTAGCCAAGTTCGAAGTTGCCTTCGCCCTAGACGTGAAAGGTTATAATTTCTGAGGGTTTGGTCCCTAATCTCTATTTCAATTATTTAATTTGATTGTTTTATTTTATATTTTCCTTGAAGTTACTAACGCGTGTATTTTGTTATTAGAAAGAGGCACGAGGCATCAAAGTATGTAATCTTATTGCTCTATTATTGTAGAAAGCATGTTTAAATTTGTTTAATTCCTAAAGTCATGTTAGGATGTTATTATTGCTTTCTAGTATCATGTTTAGGGTGCCTTTTACTTTTTTCTAATATCATGTTAGTACCATGTTAGGGCTAAAGATTTGATTTTTATTGTCTAGTGACATGCTAGGGTTTGTTATTAATCTTGTTAGTATCATGCCTAGGATCTTGCTATTAATATTATGCTTTAACATGATTATGATTATTATGATTGTTATTATGATTATGATTATAATTATGATGATTGTTATTATGTTGCTTGATGATTATTATTGTTATTGCTTGATCACGCCCTCTCTTGCAGGTTTAAAGGGAATTTGTACTTGTAATTACGCTCAATAAGATAATTAATAATCTTGTTTAGGGATAATATGTTTATAATTCAAGTGATCGCCAATAATAGTTTTATTTGTGCATTAAGTTCAACCAACATGGATAAACAGGTTTAGGGTTAATCTATTGTTTGCATGTTAGTCAGAAAGCGCACATGAATACGAGAAGAATAAAGTAGAGGCCTTTTTAGGGCAGGTTCAATCTCTTTTAGGTTAGATTTGTACCTTCATCCCCGAACCCTATTTGGTTCAAGACCTTTTGGAGTTGACGACCTCCTGGATCGTTAAGAGGTGTAATCTTCACCTTGGGAACGGTTTACAAGTTCCTAAAACTTGTTGGCGACTCTTTTGCTCTAGCTTCCTTCCCTTTGGACACCACCATGCTTAAGTGTATGATCACAGTGGGGTTCAAGTTTGGGGTAATGCTTGAAATATTCCCTACACTTGCTCTTCATGTTTTTGCTAGCTATTCATGCTCAATTTGTCACAATTTTTGTCTTAGTATTGCAAGAAATTGTTTGATTGCTTGAAAATGATATTTTTGTTTGAATCAAAATCATGCTCTGTTTTAGTACTACGTGCTCTGTTTTTGACGAACATAGTATCATGCGGCTAGGCGAACCTTAGATACTATAGAACCTTTGATTTATAGTTTGCTCGCGTAATTAGCATGACTCGACGACGCGGTTCCGGCTCACGCTCTCATGGGGCTCACCGAGAGGACGAGCCTGTCGATGCCGGTGAGGGTACTTCCACCAGTCTGGGGAAGTTCCCTAAGCATGATGGGCGTACCTTGTATTTTGTGCCCGTGTTTCACATCTCGGAGCGAGTCCGTCTCGGGATGACCGACAAGCGAGTTCGTTGCCATGGCTCGGGTAACGACACTATCGGGCAGCTGTACGAGTCTTATTTTCGCAACAATGAGGAGTTGCGTGGGCTGTGGGAGTCTTTTGGTCTGACTCCACTGTTGCACGCCACTCAGGCTCTCTAATCTTTGTCTTTGAGCTGTTTCTTGATTCGAGCCTTGGTGGAGTTCTTTTGGGATACCACCAACACTTTTCACTTTCGTTGGGGTGAGATGACTATCACTCCTGTCGAATTCACTCTCATCACCGGACTCGAGTTCCGGACTGCTGCAGTTCCATTTGGCAGCGATATCACCGTTTTTTCTCCCAAGGTAGAGGAGCTACTCGGTCTTATCGCTATTCGAGCTCACGGCGAGGCTTGGTCGTTACAAATTAGTAGCTGATGTATTCGTCGGTCCATGCTCATTGAGGCTTTTCGAGATGATGTGACCACCCCGGAGCAGCGGGTGCGCATCTTTGCTTTGATCCTTCTGTCCTGACAAGGGTAGCCGAGTGCTACTCTACTACTTGCCTGTTCTTCGTGACCTTCATATGGTCGGGACATATGATTGGGCCAGTATGGCCTATGCCGACTTCCTGCTTGGATTGCGACTCGCTTGTCGCCATCGCAGTTTTGGTGAGGAAGTCACACTTTCTAGATTCTGGAGGATCATAAAGGTATGCCTTGCTTCTCTGTACTAAAGTTTACTTTAGATATGTGTTAGCACTTGCTGATGCTTCTCTGCCATTTATAGGTCTGGTTCTACGAGTACTTCCTGTCTCTTTCACCGGCGAGGCCCTCGCCTCGTGGGCTCCCCCATTGCTGCCAGTTGGGGAGGCCGTTACAGTGACCAGACAGCTACAACCCATGTTCGAGAGTTGATTCTCTTGGTATGTTTTGCTTACATTTTCGTTCTTTCGCTGCTTAGTAGAATTCTATCTCATGGGTATTCATTTTGTAGGGGCCTGAGGTCCAATTTCGGCCACGGGTCAATATCAACCTTCCAGCGCGAGCTGTCTAGTATACAGCTCAATGTCGCTATTTTTTCAGGGGACGTATGACTTTGTGGTGTATTTGGGTGAGAGAGTTGTGATTCAGCACTCTTTAGAGTCCTTCGTCGTTCCTTTTCGTCCCCCACGGCACATGTTGGACCAGAAGGGCATGAAAGTCCATTTTGGTAGATCACCAGCTGGTACGGATTGGCAGAGTCATATCCATTCGTCCCGGAGTTATGGCGAGAGTCACATGCTGCATTTGGCTCCACCTCCTTGTATATTGGAGGAGGTGCAGGTACATTTCATGCCTTTGATTTATTCTCTTGATAGCCCCTTAGCAAATTTTAATTGCCTAGCTTTTATTTTGACAGGCTACGGCAGCGGTTGCGGAGTTCGTGCCTCCACCAGTGTCTATCACCTATCAGGGGTCCTTCGGCCCGGTCGAGGAGATGATTCCTCTAGCCCCTGAGCCCTGGCGCTTGATAGAGAGGTCGATACCTCACCACCAGACCTCGGTAAGTCTTTCATCGTTATTTTGTTTGCATAGATGTTCTTTGATTATTTTTGACTTTATTACTTGACAATTCTCATGCGAGGTGATAACGTGGATGGCGAGAGCCATGGACACCTTTCGTTACCAACTCGTGAGATTGAGTCACCGAGCTAGTTGTCGTCATGGTGATGACGGCATGGAGGTATTTCTCCTTGACATCCTTGCTTACTCTTATTTGCTTATTTTCTATGCTTGACTTGATTTGTTTTTTCTATTTCAGCCTATTCCTCCGACACGTACTCATACGAGACCCGAGGATCGAAGGGAGAAATCCGGATCTGGCTCGAGGCGTTGACGTACTTCGGCAGGGAGCCAGGGTGGTCGAGTGGAGTCGGACCATACTATAGTAGTGGAGGATTCCCGCTCTTCGTCTGAGGGTGCTTCGAAGAGGCCGACTGGCCAAGGAGGTGCGACGTCGGCTCCTATAGCGGATGGTGGGACGTATAAGGTTGGTTCATCGTCGCAGTAGCCACAACAGTTAAGGGTGCAGCAGTAGGGTGAGGCAGGATGGACTGGCCCCACTCTTTCGATCTCGACCACTAGTGATCATGCTGCTTGCGAGGGATTGACTCCTCGGACTGTACAGTTCTTTGACATGTTTGGCGTTCTTCCACATTTGCGTACTCCGCCATCATAGCTGTATCTGTATATATTTTTTATTTTGACTTTGTAGGACTTTTCTTATTTGACTTGACATATTGTATATATATCCTATGCTTATTATGCCTACTTTTTCTTTTGCATTTTTTTATTTTATTTTTTCATTTTATGTGCATATGAGTGTATGAAAAAATGTGACTAAATTTTTTTTTGCGCAAAAATTTCCGTCATTTTTATTATTAATGGAGGGTAACCGACTTTCTCCCCTAAAAAGAAAATAAATAAAAAATAAATCAAATTTGACTAAAAATAGGCTTAAATTTAATTAAATTCAAAATAATCAAATATGGGATTTTGGAATAGATTTGCCAAAAATAATGTTTGTATAAGGCTTTGAAAAGAATCAATATCGTACAGTCAAAGTACAAATCCGAGTCAAAGTCGGATAACATATGGTCAGCGAAACGCATAATTCTGACGTGGAAGAAATTAAATTATCGCGGTGCTCTAGCGTTTGTCGCGACGCGACAACTTTGTCGCGGCTCACTGGATTTATTTTGCCGAATCCTTTCGGGATTCGGTTTGCATCAACTTTATTTATAAATGGCCCCCAAATCCGTCGATTTTGGTATAATTTGAGTTGAAAAAAATAATATCTTATTTAATTTTCCATCATGTCTAAGAGTTTTAGCGATTTTACTTGTGAGTGGTGTCGGTCTTTGACTGCTAAAGAGAGGAAAGAGCTTGACTTTTTCCACTTGGGGGGTTTGCTTGGCATTAAGGGGGTAGATCTTGACATAGACTTTATTCATACCGCCTTAGAGTATTTGGATTCAGACACTCATTGTTTTAGATTAGGTCATGATGAAATTTGCCCTTTATCGGACGAATTTGGTTCCATCCTTGGCTTCCCTTCTTTAGATCTTGCGGCAATTCCTAAGGTGAGTGAGTATTATTATAAAGATTTTGAGCGTTTCCTTAAACTTAAGGATAGGGATTTAAAAGATATAGTGCATGGGAATGTGGTTAATTTGAAAAAATTTGCACGCTTTTATTTTGATAGACCACGCTCAGAGTCTTTTCATGTTTATAAGAGAAGGGATTTCCTCTTTTGCATGTTTAGATAATATCTCCTCACTAATGGTAATATTTGTGAGGGTCAAGCAATATTAGTGTCTGTCATGGAGCAAATTGAATCAGGAAGAAATCTAATACCATTAATTGTTGGAGAAACAATGCTTAGTTTAGATATATGAGCTAAAAAGAGATCCAAAAGCACCTCTTCGAGGTTCTCCAATTTTATTACAGGTAGAAAATTAATACTTTTAATTGCAGAAATTAAAAATATTTTATTTTGTATAGTAATATTAACTATTTGCATTGAACTTTTGCAGGCATGGCTAATGGAGAGACTTGAATTAATCAATCCTCCTGACAATATTGAAAAATATACACCAAATTGCTTTAGTAGAAGGAAGAAACGCTTCTCCATAAAAGATGGGCCGCCGGGAGTGGAGTAGAATCTTTGAAGCTTGTGACTTTGCTATCAAGTAGGTTGTTCCTTGGTGGAAGATTGAGAAGATGGTTGGTGTCAATAGCCAACCTTTTTTTCGTCTTCCTAGCTTGTCCAATTTGACCTTTTATTACCCTTCTAGAGTGAAGAGACAATATGGACTTGCTCAAACCATTCCCTCCGGAGATCTTCGTCGCCCTTATGAATTTCCAGTTTCACAAGACATAGAGAGGTTTGACGACCATTGGTGTGCTAGACCTTTGTGGGAAGTTGTTACCCAAAAAGCTCCACCTTCTTTATCTAGGGATGTGAAGCAGTGGCTAATTGGTAGATCTCAAAAGGACAAGAACAAAGCCCGAAAGATGAGCAAGACCAATGTGAAAGACCGCCTAGGAGATAATAAAATTCCTCCTAAGGAACTCTTAGGTGAAAAAGTTGAATTGAAGACCCCCGTTATGCCTAAGAAGAAAAGTACTACCAAGGGCAAGGAGAAAAGAAAGATTGACTCTACAGAAAAGAAAATATGGGTTGAAAAGAAACATGGTGTAATGGCTATTGGAGAAACTATCAATTCTATGTTTGTATGCAGGTCTTCTAAGGGATTCCTATTGGTGAGAGAGATGGATAATGAAGAAGAAGCGAAGAAGAATTGGAAAGGGGTTAGAAAAGAGAAGACAGATTAGAGCATTGCTTTTATTACCAACTTATTTTATTTTCAAATCAATTTTATTTTTAAGCCTTTTATTTTTAATTCCATCAATAATGAAATTTTATTTTTATTAATGTAATTTTCAGCTTTTTAAATTAAATTGACTTTTTTACATTGAATTATTTATCAAAGCAATGAAAACGACTTGAATTGATTTCGAAAATTATTCGAGTACGGAAGTAAAATATTCTTGAAATACACCGAAATTCGCCCAGATTAATGAAAAAATATCGGCGCTGGACTTTTGAACTTGTCGTAGCGTGACGATCCTGTCGCGCTACGCTAGATCCTGTCGTTGTGCGATAGATGCTGTCGTGTCGCGCCGGTCTTAAATTCTGCGCGCCGCTTGTTCTGTGTTGACGTACTGATGCGGGGATGCGAGATTTGTAAAAATTAAAGTGGCCGCACCCCGTAATGGGTTGCCTACGTATCCTTTCCTAAGGAATAAGGCCAAACGTAGCTCTCTTGATTATGTTACTTAAGTTATCATGGGTAGAGCTTCTTAAGTTGGTCAAGATTTGTCATATTCGAGAATTCATTCCCATCCATATCAGTTAGCTTTGCGGCACCTCCTGATAGGATAGTTTTGACAATGTGTGGTCCGGACCAATTGGGCCTAAATTTGCCTCTTGGGTCTAGAACATTTTTCCTTAATGCTTTTAACACTAAGTCTCCCACTTTAATGTTTCTTGTCTTGACCTTTTTGTTAAAGTGTCTAGCCATGCGGGTTTGATAACATTGAGTATGATGTAGAGCTTTTAGTCGTTTTTCGTCAAGTAGAATTAGCTCCTCATATCTTGCTCTAGTCCATTTAACTTCATCGAGTTTACTTTCCAACGCAATGCTGAGGGATGGTATTTCTAGTTTTACAGGTTGTACGATGTCCATCCCATAGACCAGGGAGAATGACGTATTTCCTGTGGATGAGCGAATTGACATGCGATAATTCCAAAGAGCAAAATGGAGTTTGTCAGGCCAATCCTTGTAATTTTCTGTCATTTTCTCGATGATAGTCTTTAAGTTCTTACTAGCTGCTTCTACCGCGCCATTTGCTTGAGGCCTATATGGGGAATAATGATGGTGTTGGATACCATACTTTTGAAGCAAATCTTCACATTCTTCTTGAAAGTGAGTTCCATTGTCACTTATCATTTCATGTGGGACTCCATATCGACATGTTATGTTTCTTTCGATAAAGAGTGCTACATGTTTCGCGGTGAGTTTTTCATATGATGCTGCTTCAACCCATTTTGTGAAGTAATCAATTGTCACTAGGATGTATTCATGATCTCCTGTCCCAGGAGGGGTGATTTTTCCAATAATGTCTATACCCCATATTGAGAATGGCCATGGTGATGTGTAGGTGTAAAGGAGTGATGGAGGAACATGTTGCAATTTAGCATATATTTGGCATTTAGGGCATTTCTTTACATATTGATGGCAATCCCTATTCATGGTAGTCCAATAGTATCCTTGACGCATTACTTTTTGGGCTAGCATTTTGCCATTCATATGACTTCCACATACTCCTTCATGGATTATTCTCATTGCTCTTTGAGCTTCCTTTTTGCCTATACATATGAGAACTCTACCTTTAGGTACCCTTTTATGAAGCTCATCGTTTATGAGTACATATTGGGAAGCAAAAAGGCTTAGTGCTCGCTTTTCTCTCTTGTTAGCGTGAGGTGGATATTCACCTTTGGTGACATAGTTAAGGATGTCAGTATACCAAGGTTCTTCCTCTTCTTCTTGTTCCTGAACTATCTCATCATCTTCTATAACTTGGATGTAAGCTGGCTTATGCCTTTTCTCTGTTGTTAGGGGCATTTGCTCAATTTCCTTAGGAATTCTAACCATTGAGGCTAGTCTTGCCAAGGCATCAGCAAATTGATTTTCCTCTCTTGGTAGATATGTGTATTCTACTTTTTCGAGTTGATCAGTAAGAGTTTCCAAGTATGTTTGATAAGGGGATAAGCTTTCACTCATTACTCCTTACTTTCCTTCTTTTGGAAATCTGGTTAATGATTAAAGAAGAGTCTCCGAATATTCGAAGTTTCTTTACTCCTAATTCCAAAGAAGTTTCGAGGCCTACCACACATGCTTCATATTTCGCAGCATTGTTGGTAACGTCGAAGTCTAGTTTTATAGAGATTAGGACGTGGTCCTCTTTAGGTGATACAAATAATACCACTACGCCACAACCCTTTTGGTTTGAAGCTCCATCAAAGTGTAATGTCCAAGTATCATCTTCTGTAAGCATCAAGTCTTCGTCTGGAAAATCATTTTCATGCATTAGCGTCGAATCTTCTATTGGGAAATCTGCTAAGAAGTCCGAGACCACTGATCCTTTGATAGCCTTTTGAGGCATAAAACTTACATCGAATTGGGCTAAGTTGACTATCCATCTTGATATTCGCCCGTTAAGTGTAGATTTCTCTAAAAGATACTTTAGTGGGTCCATTCCAGATACCACATAGACTGTATGAACAAGCATGTAGTGTCTTAACTTGGTTGTGGCCCATACTAGTGCGAGGCACAATTTCTCAAGTGGTGTGTAGCGTACTTCATACTCGAGCATCTTTTTACTTAAGTAGTAGATAGCTTCTCTTGACCTTCTACTTCTTGCGCAAGCATTGCTCCCATTGTCTCTTTAGTGACTGTTAGGTAAAGTCAAAGAGGAATTCCTGGAAGCGCTGGTGCTAATACAGGATGATTAGCGAGATAGGCTTTGATCTTTTCAAAGGCTTTTTGGCACTCGTCGTCCTATATTGCTGGTATATTCTTTTTAAGTTTCTTGAATATTGGTTCGCATATCCTGGGTAACTTAGATATGAACCTACTTATGTATTGCAACCGACCAATGAATCCTCGAATTTGTTTCTCGGTCTTGAGCGGCGGCATTGACATGATTGCTTTAATTTTAGCTGGGTCTATCTCTATTCCTCTAGAGCTAATGACATAGCCTAAGAGTTTTCTAGAGGTGACTCCAAAAGCGCACTTAGATGAGTTTAGCCTCATATTATATTTCCTTAATATTTCGAAGAATTTCCTTAAGGCTACTGGATGTCCTAGACGGTCTATTGATTTTACAATCATATCATCCACATAGACTTCTACCTCTTTGTGCATCATGTCATGGAGTAAGGCAGTCACTGCTCTTTGGTAAGTGGCACCCACGGTTTTCAACCCGAATAACATTACCGTGTAATAGTAAGTTCCCCATGGTGTTATGATGTAGTCTTCTTCTGCCATGAGAATCTGGTTGTGTCCTACGTATCCATCCATAAATGAGAGAAGTGCGTGGTTCGCTGCATTATCTACCAAGATATCGATGTATGGTAAAGGGAAGTCGTCCTTTGGACTTGCCTTATTTAGATCTTTGTAGTCGACACACATTCTTACCCTTCCGTCTTTCTTGGGGACTGGTACCACATTTGCGACTCATTCAGGGTATTTGGATACCCTTATAAAACTTGATGTTCTTTGTTTTTGAACTTCTTTTTTATTTTTAGAGCTACGTCGGGTTTCATTCGACGTAACTTTTGTTTTACAGGTTTCATTCATGGGATTAGTGGTATTGTGTGTTGAGTTATTTCTCTATTTATTCCTAGCATATCTTCGTATTACCAAGCGAACATATCTATGAATTCTTTTAGTAAATTTATTAAATCGGTTCTTTCTTCTTTATTAAGAGTTAGACCAATTTTAAATTCACTTTTTACGGCTGGATCTTTCGAGATATCAACTGTTTCAATATCTTCAATTACTGCTGTTTTATTCTCAAGTGTCTCCATTGCCTTAATTATTTCTTTATTGTTTTCATTGTTAGCTAAGTAATGCTCATCATCTTGAGTAAGGGAATGGAACGAGGAGTAAGCGGAAGAAGACGTATTATTGAATTCGGAAATCATTACATCAAATAAAGAAATTTCCATTGGGACTTGACTACTAACTATCCTAGGGGTAGACTTTGAAGTAGAAGAGAGAGAAGGAGATACTACTATAGAAGGTTTAGAGGACTCGACTAAAAAAGACTTGAATTCAGACTTAGACTCTGACTCAGATTCAGATGACTCAGACTCGTCGAACATTGGTCCTTGTCCTGTTGTTATGGAGATCTTTCTTCCACTTGGTGTAGTCACCTTCACGATCTTTCTCCATCCTTGGACTAATCCTTCTGCCGGAGTAATGAGCTTTGTAGGATCAAAGTCTTCGCTTTGCAAGGCTGTTTGAATAAGAGCCGAGTTGTCATCGATACGTCTAGGCTCGTTTTTCTCGTAGCCAAAGAGTAATCCCATGACATTAAAGTCAAAGAATGGAGGTGCTTTCTCCTTATGGGTAGGAGTTGGGATATCATCCAAGAAATTGCAATCCAAGAAGATCTCGAACCCAGGTTGTCTTATCCCATCTTTGACAAAGGGTTCAGGAAATTCGTAACAAGGATAATTCTCACCCTCTCTTACGAATTGACCATTTAGAGTGAGAGGATATTGGTCCATTGGGATTGCTTTCTTTTGAGTACGAGTATTCCTTCGTGCATTAATCTTTTCCTGGGCTTTCTTATAATCTTTCAAAGTCGGTTAAAAACCAAAACCAAAAGTATCTAACTTAGGAAGGCTAGGCGATCCCATTTGTGTTGCTACTCCTTTATTCTTCCCTAGAGTCATTCCAGGAAAGTGTCCTTGTTTTCGGAGTATACCATTGACTATCATATTCGAATGGAAGTTGTAGTGAAGAGGGGTCTTTTCTTCTTCGTCGATAAAATAGACCTCTTCTGCGTTAAAGCCCCACAAGTCTTCATCGTTTCATCGTGCTCCACATTCATAATAGGCTTATCAATTGCCTTAATTCTCATTGGAGAAGCATTGATAGTGACAGGAATTCCTCCAACTATAGTCTTCACTTGTTAATGAAGGGACGAAGGGACGACCTTAGGGTCATGAAGCCAAGGGCGCCCTAACAACAAGTTGAAAGAAGCTTTGATATCTACCACTTGGAAAATAGTAGCATATTTAATGACTCATGCCGTGACATTCATAGTGATAGTCCCAAAAGCTTGGTGACGAGTGTTGTCATAAGCCCTTATTCCTTGTGCAGATGGAGACAAATCTTCATCTTTTATCCCTAACATCCTCGCAGTTCAAAGTGGGTAAACATTGATTGCTGACCCATTGTCTACAAGAGTCATTGGGACATTCATCCTCTTGCAGATTATTGTGAGGTTTAAGGCCTTATTATGCTCATCACCCTCTGGAGGTAAATCCTTGTCAGAAAAGGTGATTAGGTTGATGGGACTTGGAAGATCACTCGTGATAAAATTAGCTAACCCCTCAGGAGTGGTTTAAGAATCTATTCCTACTTTAGCCAAAGCATCCATTACTGCAACTCTATGCTCACGGGATGTGGCTAGTAGTTTCCAAACGTTCATCTCGACCTTTAATCTGAATGAGGTCCTGGCTATAAACATCCAAGGAAAAAAGAAGCCAAAGCTTAAAGGTGTTGTCCTTGATTAATCGTTCTTCTCTTCTTGACCAAGTACTGTAAATTAAACCATATTTGTTTTAAAGACTTGACTCAAATTGACTTTGACTTTATTGGTTTTAACGGTAAAAAGGCAAATATAGGGTGCAAAAATAGGGTTTATATTTTGGCAAAAATAGGGTGCAAAAATAGGGTTCAAAAAACATGGTTATGTTTAGAGGATTAATATCCGACTTACCCCCCTAAAAAAAATGACGGAAAACACGCGCACACAAGACTCTCTAGACATGGTCAAGGTGTAACATGTATATAAAGCGTGTCCTTTAGAAGTAAGTGAAAGTGACATGATTTGACTCTTGTGTAAGATCATGGGACTATGTGCGTAGACTCAATTGAGGACTAAAAATACGGTTTATGCCATTAATAAACTAATTAATTAGACTCGGCATGAGGACTTAGAGAGAAAAGTGGACCATCGCGCAAACAATGGAACTATCGCGATGCGCCAGCCCTGTCGCGGTGCGACATTGCTGTTGCGTCGCGCCGAACACTAGTATGTCGCGCCACATGCCAAACTTGACGTCATTACTGAAGCGTCAGTCTAGGTCTGTTTTTAGTGTTCTACCTTAAAGGGAAAATCCTATAGACGTACTAAGTCAGGTTCGATCAATTTATTTAGACTTTAAAAACTCATATTAATTGGTTAATTAATTAAGCAAAGTCCTTAAGTCATTAATTAGTTTATTTAGACTCAAACACAAGTCAAACAAACGATTAGTGTAAATATGCACGAACAAGAGATGCACAAATAATCAAGTAAGCACAATATGATGCAATCGGTTTGCAACCTAACCATGGCTCTAGTTCTCTAAAGTTCAAGGATAAGGGTTAGTCAAAAAGGGTCCATGGTTATGAGTTCGGATGCACCGTACGGAAGCCTTACCTTTGGAAGGGTTGGCGCGTGTGGATGGGACCCCGCAAGTTAAACTTGCTTCCACGGTTTGGTGAAATCACAAACTTGGATGTACCCAAATTTCCTACGTGAAAATCCTATGCTTTTACGGAAGACGGATGGTCTATCCAATGAGGACCTTTTTATGCATATGCCAATAATGTCAATTAAAATTACGCACATGAATACTTAGACCGTTTCGAGTCTCATCCACTCATTCTAAATTATTGCCAAAATAAATTTTAGGAATTAATATAGAAATCCTCCCCAGTGGAGTCGCCGTAACTGTAGGGAATATTTCAAGCATCCCACACTTGAGCCCCACTGTGATCATACACTTAAGTATGGTGGCGTCCAAAGGGAAAGAAGCTAGAGCAAAAGAGTCGCCAACAAGTTTTAGGAACTTGTAAACCATTCACAGGGTGAAGGTTACACCCCTTCACGATCCATGAGATCACTAATTCCATAGTGGTCCTGAACCATGACTGAATATTTGAGGATGAAGGTACAAATCCAACCTAAAAGAGATTGAACCTGCCCTAAAAATAGGCCTCTACTTTATTCTTCTCATATTCATGTGCGCTTTCTGACTAACATACAACGAATATATTAATCCTAAACCTGTTTAATCTATGTTGGTTGAATATTAATGCACAAACAAATCTATTATTGGCGATCACTTGAATTATAATCATATTAACCTAAACAAGATTATTAATTATTTTATTAAGCGTGATTACAAGTACAAATTCCCCTTAATCCTGCAAGAGAAGGTGTAACCAAGCAATAACAATATAATATCAAGCAACAATAATAATAATTGATACAACAAATCATCATCATCATAATAATCTCATAAAAGCGCAATAATATTAGCAAGATCCTAGGCATGATACTAACAAGATTAATAACAAATCCTAGTATGTCACTAAACATTTAAAAATCAAAGCTTTAGCCTTAACATGATACTAAGATAATAGAATAAAATAGGAAGCAACCTAAACATGATGCTAGAAAGCAATAAAAGTATCCTAACATGATACTAGGAATTAATATAATATAAATAACATGATTTCTAAAGATATAGAGCGATTAAAACAACTTATTTTGTTGCCTCGTACCTCTTTCTAATAACAAAATACACATGTTAGTAACTTCAAGGAAACTATTAAATCAAACAATTAATTTAAATAATTAAAATAGGGATTTGGGACCAAACCCTCAAAAATTATCAACCTTTCACATCTAGGGCGAAGGCAAGTTCGAGCTTGGCTAGGTGTGTCTAGAACTCGTGAATGCGGTATTTTTATTAAAAGGGAAGGCTTAGAAAGAGGGAGAAAGAATAAGCTATTCGCTTGAGAGAGAAGAGAATAGAATTAGATGATTGTCAGTTATTGATGATTGTTTTTTTTTCCATCAAAAAACGGGGAAATACGACCCTATTTATAGAGAAAATAGCCCGGAAACGATCAGAAAAAGACCGAATCCTATCAGAAGTAAAACTGCCCCTGGCGCAGAACGATAGGGTGCAGCGCGACGTGACAGCCCTGTCGTTGTGCGACAACTTTGTCGTTTTGCGTTGGTTTACGCATTTTCGAAAAATCCGTATAGAGTCCTTAATCTAATTAATTTCAATTAACAACGTTCGTACTTATCTTTGAAAATCATATTTAAACACTTGTTTTAAGCCAAATAGAATTCTTTATTTTTTATAAAAGATATAATTATTAACCCTAATCCTATTAGAACTCAAAATAACCTTCTAGATTATTCTGGAAGATTAAAATCAATCTTAATAACTTTAGGAATTTTAATTAATGGGCCTTCCGCTAGATCATTGGGCCATAAAACCATTTCGGGCTCAATTAAGTATTTTGACCATAACTTCCTCATTATTCATCGAAATTGGGCTTATAATATATCGTTGGAAAGATCTTTTGAGCCCAATCTAACTACACTATTATATGACCCTTATCATGGAGAAAACTAAATTAGACTGGACATTTTCAATAAATAGAGTACATTTTTGAAAACAGAAAGAAGAGTTATTTTTATTAAAACAACGCATCGCAAGACTTTTCACACTTCACCTTATTCGATAATCAAATGGCGTGAAAGATATTCATCACTGGGTTTCGTTTTTGGGGAGACATAATCAGGTGTCTACAGATGGATACTGCTGGAAAGACATGAGAAATATCTAGGCATTCCCACGATTGTTGACATATCAAAAAAGCGGTTTTTAGAGCTCTCCTGCAGCTGACGGCGGATTGAGGCTTAAACTATGATTAAAATTAGGCACTTGGGTGGGGTCTGGGGGGTCCCTTCGAAACGTAAGTGTCCGGAGGTACCAGGAAAGTACTCCAGCCTCGAGAAAGCGCCTTTGCTCGAGCTATATGCAGAAATACGACTCTATCCATTCATATGAGTAACTCAAAACCCTTATTCCCCCGGGGTCTATTATAAACGTGAGCGCTCCGGAACCTGAAATGCCTATCGACAACATGGAGACTTGTATATGCCATCTAAAACGAGCGACGCGACGGGGGTAACAAAATATAGCAGCACGGCGGTCCCTTATTTTCCTTAAAAAACTGGAAAAAAGGGACAAATCGGCAAGAAAACCGCAAGAACGGCCCTGAGAAAACCGAATTCGCCCCAACCTCAAATTCGGATTTTCGAAGGACGCGACCCCCCACCCACGGGGGGAGCACAACCGAGTAGCGAAGCTACGACCTTGTGAGAATTTTGTTTCGAACGCGGGGCTGCTATACCCTTAGAGCAGAGCGAAGTGGAGTTTGGCCCTCGCCCCCGGAGGGTCCAGATAGGGTTGGAAGGAAATTTTTTTATCTAGAGTAGGGAAGGAAGTCCTTCTAAAATCTGTGATTCAAGCTGTACCCACATACCTTATGGGGGTATACAAAATTTTGGAGTATGTCATCCAAAGTATCAAATAGGCTATGGCAAGATTTTGGTGGGGTCAAAGTGACACTCGTCGGAAAGTACATCGGTTGAGTTGGGAAAAGATGTGAAGACCGAAATGCCTGGGGGGTTTGGGTTTCAAGGACTTAAGTGTCTTTAATGATGCTTTGTTGGGAATGGAGAACGAAGTTAATAGAGGAAATTTTTTGTAAGAGGGATGTGAAGTGTATTCTTTCTATTCCTTTAATCTGGCAGCATCAACGTGACGAAATTACGTGGGCATTTTCGATGGATGGTGAATATTCAGTGAAAACCTCTTACATGTTCGGAAAGGGGTGCAACTTGGATGACTTTCATAGAGCCTTTGTGTAAATTTGGAAGCTTGATGTCTTTCTTAAGGCTCGATATTTTATTTGGAGAACTTGTACAAGGACCCTTCTAGTGAGGAAGTTGGTGCAAACGCAGCACATGGCTGATATGGCTACTTGTTCGTGGTACCAGAAGGAGGAGACAATGGAGCATACTCTTTTCAATTGCGTAAGAGTAAAAGAGCTTTGGCAAGAGAATGGTTGTGTAGCTATGGTGCAGCGGGATGAGGTAAATAATATGTGTGATCTTGTGGAGTCGTGAAGGGAGCTTGACTCAAAAGTGGTGTAGAGGGGACGGAGTACTCTTATATTAGCTTGGTGCATTTGTGTAATACTCCTTATTTTTATTTTATATATATATATATATATATATATATATATATATATATATATATATATATATATATATATATATATATATATATATATATATATATAATTAAGATCATGTGAGAACCAAGGTCTATAATAGGAACTAGGAACTCATCGTGACCATTGATCGCTTTTAATCAGACGGCTCACGTTTCACCAGCCTTTTTCAATTTCATTAGGGATATTTTCGTAATTTTTTCAGTTGAATGACCTCCCTTTTGATACATGCGCCGCTTCATTTTCTTTCTCTCTCTTCTTTAGATTTTCTCTCTATTCCTCCTATTTCACTGAAGAGGCGATTTTTCTTCTTTGCTCTTCAAATTGTTCGCTTTTACTCTTCAATTTCTCGCGATAATCTGCTAAGGTATGTAAATTTCAGTTTAATTATGATTTTCTTGATTTTTAAACATGTTTTTGGAGGATTTTGATTGCGAAAATTAGGGTTTTTGCGAAAATCAAGTTATGCGGTTTCCTATTGGGAAAATTAAGGTTTCTCGCGATTGAATTATTTGTTTGAATTTTGTGATTTCCATTGATATATTAGGGATTTAATACGTTTATGTATTTCAATTGATTTATACGAAGTATTAGATTATGTAATTTACTTTTTTGAGCTTAGATGTTAGCACAGGGTTGTTTCTGTTGTGATTGTTAGGTTCCTAAAACTCTTTATGATACTTATATTTTGATCAATTTGTGGCCAACCACGATGTATTTGTTAAACTCTAATACTACTGGAACTGCATGGACTTGATTGGCAAAATCTATTGTTGAATTTTTCAAAGCTTCCACATGTTTATGCTTTAATTAAAGCAATTGATATTATTACTTTTGAGTTGATATGACTTACTTTTGAGAGATTTTGATATACTAGCTCCTGGTATAATTTGATGTAGTTTAATTTTGAGTATTTATTTATTTTACTTTTTGAGTCTTTTTTATTTATTTTACTTTTTGAGTCTTTTTTATGCAACACACGAAGTTTAAAAAATCACAATTGATTTTTTGTTGTATTTGACTTAATTGATTATGTGTTCTTTTTATTATGTTTCATTTTCAGCTACCTAGCTTATGCCTCATGGTATCGAAGTGGTGTTGGATTCTATGTTATATGTCATTCTTTTCAAATTGGATTTTTCGCTAACTTGTGATAGCTTGGAGAATTGCCTAGATGTTAGTGAAATTCTATTTACTTTCGAGTTATCTTATTTAATTTTGAGTTAGTCTTATTTACTTTTAAGTTAATTGTAGTTACTTTTGAGTTGATGGCAGTGACTGAGTTTGGTATATACTTTTATGCATGGAGTTGATGGTAGTAGCTATGTAGGAAGTTAATGAAGGGTTAATGGAGCTATTTTTTGTTGGCATTATAACTAGAAATATTTCAAATCCAAGCAATGGGCTGATAATCACATAAATTTTCCTAAAAGGTGTGCTATTTTGCCAAAGTTTGTTCCTTTATCAGCTTTCTAGTATTTCATTATAATGTATTTTTGTTATTTGATGTTCTCTTTGCTATCTGACTTCCAACAGGAGCTCATATTAGACCAGAGCCTACTACAGATCGTTTTGTTGTCGTCATGGTATTCTCCAGCTTGCATTATATTTTTTGTTGTGTGATCCTGCTGATCAAAAGTAAAGTCTGTTTCATTCTTCTCCCTTTTGGTTTTTTTAAGTCTTGTCATATGTTCAGTCTGGACCTTAATGCATTTTGTGCATTCCAATACAGTATTGCTGCATTATGTAATGATATTTTAGTCACTTTTATCTCTAATAATTTTGATACTTGGTGTATATTAAGGTTGAGTGTCCTAAGTATCTAGGCTTTTATATAGCACGACAAAGGAAGGAGTGTAAGGGTTGCCGCACCTGCTGGCCCTGCCAAGGCTGCTTCCGTAACTGCAGGCCCTGCCTAGGCTGCTGCTACCCCTACCATGGCTTGCTGCTGCCTTACCATGGCTTGTTGTTGCTATGCCATTTCTGCTCTACTGCCTGTTATTGCCATTTCTACTCTGCTGCCTTGAGCTAATAGAGCAAAACGGGAAGCTGCTGTGAGCAAGAGTGCAGCCTGTGCACCTAAGAAGCTTGTGATGAGGAGCAGCAGAAACATGAGCAGAAGTAATATTATTTATTTACTTTAATGATGTTTTAATTTACTTTTTTGTGTTTTTTATTTACTTTTGATGTATATTGATTTACTTTTACTTCCAATGTATAATATATACTAGCCTACTAGCTCAATAGGTAGAGCATTGTGCAAGTGCACAAAAGATGTGGGTTCGAATCCCACGTAGGTTTATGTGAGAAATTTGTAGATTAGAATTTGTAATGTTTTATTAGATTTCTTCTTTTTTTCTTTTACTTTTTATATAGTTTTATTAATTTAAATTTGAAAACCTCTACATCATATTAAACCAATATATTTTTTCTTATAATTTGACTCATCTTGTAAGGATATGAAAGTCAATGACTCGGAGTTTTTGTGCTATAACAAAGTTTCCATAGTGATTTTACATTTCAAGATAATTTATTATTCATATACTTTAGAGTTAATTTGATTTACTTCAATGATACCTTGATTTACTTTTTAGCATTATTTATTTACTTTATAGTATTTGTGATTTACTTTTGAAATATATTAATTTACTTTTCTTTAGTTTTTCTACTTACTTTTGAGAGATTTTGATTTACTTTTGAGGTATTTTGAGAGCATTAAAAGCAGCCATCTGCACTTCGAACATGACTTTAATTCAGTCAGGGGTCGTAGAGTGGTCTATATGACCAAGGACCATTATGATTCCATTCTACTTATGTATTCAATCCACAACCTCTAACTCCGTAGTCAGTTCAGCCACTTCATTGGTAAGAGCAACATCTTGTGATGTACCTGGCCGCCAATGGTATCAAACATCACCTTGGGAGAAAAAGCATTCGTTTCCACAACCACCTTCTTGAGTTCCAAAAACCTTGGCAATGTGCAGGCCTTCCTTGACAGCTAGAAGCTCAAATTCAAGAGGGGAGATGGCATTATATTTGCTCAAAAATCCAATACACCAATCACCATTCTCAGCCATCACATAACCACCACCAGTAGCGTTGTTGATTGAAACCCTAGCACCATCAGTGGTGACTTTAGCATAACCCGTAGGGGGAGGAGGATTTTTTGATTAACTTTATAGCACTATTTGTTTACTTCAGAATAATTATGATTTACTTTTGACATATATTAATGTACTGATGAGTGTCGTTTATGGCGCTCAAAAGAATAAGATTTAGGTTCATTTTCTTTATTTTCTTTCATCATTTTCATATAATTCTCTTAGTTTTATTTGATTTTCCATTTTTATAATTCACTTTAGTTCTCGATTGGTTTTTACGAGTTTCTCATATTTTTAGTTGATAATTCATAATTTTAGTTTTAGTTCTACCTTGCTACGCTTTATCTCTTTGTTTTATTTGTGTTTTGTAGGTGAATAATCAAGTCAATTTGCTCATTTTGGGATTGTCATGTTCGCGGGCATCATCTCGAGTGCACTGATGATGGGGATGCTCGGGAGCGCGGAGTTTGATCAAGCAAGCGAAGGAGCCAAAGCCTAGTGCATTGCACAGGGGTGCGCACGCGCGACACAGGGGTGCGTGCGCGCAGACCCAACTGTGCGCGCGCGCGGCTGGTCTGTGCGTGCGCACGGCCTGTGCGGCCCCCTTCGCTCGATTTTTCTTATTTATAGCTTTTGACTTTCTTTTTTAGGACGACTTAACTTTGTACTAGAGGGAGAATTTTTCCAGAAATAGTAGAGAGAGAAATTAGAGAGAGAAGCTCAAGATTTACTTGTTTTTACTTGAATTTGATTTTAAATTTCAATTTGATCTTGAAATTCCTTCTTCAATTCAATGAATGTTTGTAAGATTTCTTTCCCTTGATTTACTTTTAATGAAATTCCTTCTAGTTTCTTGGATTTTGATTGAGATTACATTCCTTGCTTTAGAATTTGTTGATTGATTGATTTTCTTTTGATTAAGCTTAAAATGATTATGAATTTGATTGAATTTGTTTTGTTTCTTAATTTCACCATGTTAAGTGAGTAGATTAGTTGCTAGGGAGAAGGGGAAGCATGCTAGATTGATGATTTTTGCTAGTTGATGATGCTAAATTGATTTGAATGGTGCAATTAAATTGGTTGACATAGTTGTGCATGTGATTAATTAGACTAGGAGTGATCAACCTATAAGATTAATCTAGATTGCATTGCAAATTTCAATGACATGAACCCTTGATTTGAGAATTGTTTTAATTGATTGAATTTGATTGTGATTTTCCTATTTAGCCATTCATAGTGAACCCTAGCTTGGCTTATAGGATATAGCCCTTGAATTCCTTTGATTGCAACTATTGTTTGTCCTTTGCAATGTTTGAATTGATTGAGTGATCCTTCAATTAGCATAATCATTGACCTTGCATGTGGAACCTATATCCCTAGTGTTTAGTATATTGAATTTCTCGATTTATCTAGTTTTCTCGATACCTTAGTTACCAACCGCATCTTCCCGCAATTTTCAAAGTAGCTTGACCTAGGCTATAACTAACACCTACTCATTCCCTTGGGTTCGACCCTTGACTTACCATATACTCGTATTAGGTTGGTCGAGTGTTTATAAATTTTCTTTGGATCTAGGAAAGGGTAGAGAACGACCTACATTTTCCTCGTGTCATGTACTATTTTTAGTTTTTCTACTTTTGAGATATTTTAATTTACTTTTGAGATATTTTAAATAACTTTAGAGTGTTTGTAATTATTTTTTAAAATAACCTATGTAGGAATTGAACCTACACCTTTATGCATCCGCATAGTGCTCTACCACTTGAGCTAATAGGTTTACTTTTAAAGTCTTTTTTATTCACTTCAAAGTCTTTTTTATTTACTTTTTCATACCAAAAACCACTTGAGCTAATCTGATGTGTTTGGATACAGTAAAGTGTATCAAACAGAAACCCCTCATAGCAGCTCTCCACGCGGCCATTAACATCAACATTAGTATCAAACTAAACATACATGACTCGGTACCAAAAAACAAGGGACATGTAGAAACCATGCCTAGTTATTAATTACTACAAATGTAGATATAAATACTAAAAAGTAAATCAAAATACTCCAAAAGTAAATCAAAATATCTAAGAAGTAAACCCGTGAAGGCAAAATAATTACCTTTTGAGAGATTTTAATTTACTTTTGAGGTAATTAATTTGAATAACTTTATAGTGTTTTTATATTTACTTTTTAAGATAACTTATGTAGACAACACTATAATTTAATAGATAAAATTGAAGATCTCAATAGAACAAATAAGAAGAAAAAAACTCATATCATACAAAACTATACGAATAAAAATAAAACAAAAAATCACTAACAAAACAATGTGAAATCATTAATCAGATTACAAAAAACCAATAACGATAACCGATGAACAAATTACTTAAACAATAAACAACAAATGAAAACCCTAATTTCAAACTTGAAATAATTGAAAATAAAAAAATCGTGAATAATAATAGAATGAAGACAAATGAAATTAAATAGCTTACTTGATCTAAAATAACAAGCAACGATGATCCAAGAAAAAATTCAAGAATTTCAAATGTGAAAAATGGAGAAATTCGTAGGAGAGAGAATCAGAATGAAGAGAGAGAAAGTTTGGAGAAGAGAGAGAAAGAGAAAAAAGAAATTTGGAAAATTCGAGGTAGTCATTAAAGTCCCAAATTTCAATTTTACCCTTTTAATGAAGCGTGTGAGATTTCAGCCGTTGGGCGATCAGTGACTGACAAAAGTTCTCAGTTCTCATTATTCACCTTAGTTTTCACATGATCTCAATTATATATATATATATAATATATATAATATATATAATATATATATATATATATATATATATATATATATATATATATATATAATATATATATATATATATATATATATATATCTGGGCCGTTAGATCGCGCGCCTTTTGTTTATATATATATATATATATATATATATATATATATATATATATATATATATATATATATATATATATATATATATATATATATATATATATAAACAAAAGGCGCGCGATCTAACGGCCCAGATTAATCTCACGCACTAACATCTTTCTCTCTCTACATTCCAAAAGTAATTGGAAATTTCTTTCTCTATTTCTCAGCAATAAAAAACGAAGATGAATTCATAATTCTGCAATTTTCTTCGAATTCCAGCAAATTTGTTCTTAAATTATGTATAATTTTCAATATATGTACACTTAAATCCTTGGAAAAATTGAAATTCGTAACATTTTATATTGATTTTTGCTTCAATTTTTGTTTTAAGCGATTATTTTGGAGATCCGAAGGTTAATTTTTAAATTTGGGGATTTGTTGAAAAATTTCTTCCGCGATGCTCATTTCCTACTCAATATGCAAATTCAAGCTCAAAATCAAGTATTAACAAGAGTTCATCTCAATATTTATGTGAATTTTGGTGAGTTTGTGAACAAGGTAAAATAAATTTATTAATGCACACTAACTGTTTGACAAATTTCCTCAATGAGTCCTATTACACTCTAAGTTTTTGTCGAAAATCAGCTGTTTTTAGGTTAAAATTACGAATGATTATAGTGATTAGTGATTAATTTTTTTGCTAAAATTCCTAAAAAAACCTAGATCTGAAAACATCGACATGGAAATTTATGTGAATGTTGGTGAGTTTGTGAACAAATCTATGTGAATTGAGTGAATTCTCATGGTAATTTCATGACGATTGAGTTTTATGATTTTTTGAATGTTAGTTTTTAGCTTATACTTTGCATATATAAATTTAGAGCTTCTACTCTAAAAAAAACCTAATTATTTTGTACTAAAGCTAAATCTAAGCTTATATTACTTGTTGTTTACACATTGTGCTAATATTCAACAAATTATGTCTCCCATGAGTATTATTTTTTCTATTTCAAAAGTAGATGGAAACCAAATAAAAGTAAACTAATTACATTATAAAGTAAACAAAAAAACTGAACTTATGATTTATAATACGGGCAATCAAAAATGTAGCTTGTGTTTGCTCTTATCAGATTAGAAAGTTGATGTGGGGTGATTTTACTACCTCGTGTATAATATAATTTAAACTCTAGTTGCATTCTATTATTCGATAATCTTATCCTCTTAAAGTAGATACAAATTTTATAAAAGTAAACTAATTGAATTCAAAGTAAAAGCTCAATCAAATGCTAAATATAAAATCTCTAAGTTTGTGTTAATTGGGGCTAAAGGATTTTGGTGTGAAAGTTGAGGATGTGATCAATTGGGCTAGGTTGATGCACTTGAGTCAAGCTGAGATGCTAGTTCTTGCAAGACTTGGTACCTCCTTAACTTCTATAAAATTAGTAGTGATGCTTATGAATTTATGATGCTTGATACTCTACATTCCCAGTTTTTTCATTACACATATGTTTGAATACAGTAGTGTGTAAATTTAAATTGTCTTTGAAAAGTATACTAAATTTCTCTTAAATTAAACTAATTGTCTCTAAAAGTAAATTTAATTATATGTAAAGTAAATGAAATGAGGTTAGATAAGTAATATTAGTGTGCTTGAGCATTTTTACATTTGAAATCATTTATTACTTTCCCCTAATTTACTTTAGCATGTCATAAGATCCAGATAAGTTCTTCCGCGTGACACATTGAGCACACCACGTTAAAAGCCCCCTCAAATATGCAGCATGTAAGATGTACCTTTTTTATTGCCTTGCTTCTTCGAGCCCTTCTAAGAATCACCTGAATCCTGTATCCTGCTACTGTTGTTACACAATGCACTTGACTTACTTCTTTCATAAGGGCACAATATCACATCACCATATTGCTCAATTTGCTCAAGAACTTCATCATTACAAGGTGTTATATTCTTGTTCCTTCTCTTATCATCATTTTCTTCATTATCATGCTTCCTTCTCCTAGTATAATCATTATAACTCTGATCACCTTTTTCAAAGTTTGGTGCCTCCAAATTCCCTACCCTGCTTACACTATGACCAATCATTTAGTCTTGCAAAAGGTAATTATTGTCATTTATTATAAAACCAAAACTCTTTGCTATGCAGGCACTTGATGCTTCCATTTTCTTTGTAACTCCATAGTCCCGGTGAAGTTGGTTTACTTAGTTACAATGGGCATAGCTATATGGTTTGCTTGTTGTTATGATGAAATTTCAGTTGTAACATGTATCATATTGTAGCTAATCTGAACCCTTAAAAATTATATTCTGGTATCTATCAATTCTCAATGCTTTGTGTCTTGTTCAGTTATCAATTAACCAACTCTTGAGGTACATGTGTGAGCTCCACAACCTTTTTTAATATGAAGAGTCTGTAAGGAAGAAAGTGAGTTTTTAGTGTGAAAAAAGTAAGTAAAAAAGAGTTTGAAGTGAATAAAAATTGACTTTAAAGTAAACCTATTAGCTCAAGTGGAAGAGCATTATGTGGATGCATAGAGGTGTAGGTTTGAACCTACATAAGTTATCTTAAAAAGTAAATATAAAACACTATAAAGTTATTCAAATTAATTACCTTAAAAGTAAATTAAAATCTCTCAAAAGGTAATTATTTTGCCTTCAAGGATATACTTCTTAGATATTTTGATTTACTTTTGGAGTATTTTGATTTACTTTTTAGTATTTGTATCTACATTTGCAGTAATTAATAACTAGGTATGGTTTCTAATTGTCCTTTGTTTTTTGGTACCGAGTCATGTATGTTTAATTTGATACTAATGTTGATGTTAATGGCTGCGTGGAGAGTTGCTATGAGGGGTTGCTGTTTGGTAGTAGAGTAACAAGGGTATTGCCGATTTTTCAAAAGGAATGGAAGAAGAAGCTAGGAATTCCAGAAACTGATGACATCTTTGTGAATAATTTGGAGAACAAATTGAAGACTCTAAAGGAAGAAGGGGAGGATTTTAAAAGATTCTTTGTGATGTATGTTTGCAGAACATTATTAGCCCCTGCTGTAAACAGAGTGATAGAGTACAAGATAATGAGCTATGCAGACAATGTAAATGAGATACATAACCTGGATTGGTGTGGTTATGTGCTGAATAACTTGTGCAAAGCAGTGGGGAGCTTTAAGAACAACAAACACAAGGAATCAAGAACGGGAATCAGTGGATGTGTCCTGATTCTACTACTTGTCTACTTTCATCATCTTGCATTCAGAAGGCAGCTTGAACATTGCCCTTGATCAAGAATTGGTCAGATGAGAAAGTCAGAGAAAGAATTGCAAGTGAAGCAAAGACATCTTCTGGTCAAGGAGAACTCCAAAAGGATGTATATCCAGTTTGTAGAAAAGTAGGTCAGCAAGCATATTTGGAAGATGTAATTGAGAATGCTTACAGAAACTTTGCTGACAGAGAGAGAAGATTAGTGTCATTCAACCTACTAGAAGGTGTCATGACAGATAGTGAAATACATGATGCTGCAAAAGATGTGAGTAATTTTTTATAACTTCCAATGATTTCTTGTATTTACTTTAAAATGAAATGTCTTTACTTTTATTTCATGTTTGTTTACTTTTATTATATTTAATTGCTCTGCTTCTAGAAGTAATAATGTTTAGTAAATGATAAACATAAAGTAAATAATTTACACTGAAAAGTAATCGAATTAACTTTAAAAGTAAATAGTATTTGTGTAAAGGCCTATTTGGTAAAGGCTTGAATTTTGCCATAACTTTTATATAGTAGTATGCTTCTGGTTCTTCATCAACTGATGCTACAGATGCTTAGTAGTTAGTAAATCTGCACTTCGTGATAATCATCCTTCAACATGCAAGTCTAGAGATATGAATTTTGTAGCATATTTTCTTGGAAAAACAAAATAGGAACAAGCTCAACTTGATAGAAAATGGATGCATGGTGGTTGTTTTTGGCAATCTTAGTTGGTTTAACCCAGCCCTACCTCTATCTAGTGGACATTTTGTGAAGGATATGACATGCTACAAGGGCTTATATGCAAATGCTAAGTCCAGTACATTAGACATGCTACATGTGCATATATGCCAATGCTGGACCAGTTCATAAAGGAAGCACCATCTGGCTAGACAAGCAACTTAATGCTGAGGCTGAGTACTGTAAGCCTGTTAGGTTAATGTATCCATGTAGGTAGTTAGAAATGGCCTGTATTTTGACTATCGCGTTTATAATCTGAAATTGTTTGGCAAGTTATGCTAGCTATTAAATTTCATTTTGTTGAAGTGTATGCTTCACTGCTTCTAAATTCTAATTGCTTCAAAGTCTATGATCACAGAAAGCGGTAATGTATTTGTGCTGCTGGATAAAGTTCTTATCTTGTAAAAGTTGGAGATTGTTGATGACTAGCATCTGACTCTGTTGAATATCTTGATAATAACACTATATCTTTAATGAGCTGCCTTTTTAGCTATATTTAATTGCTCTGTTTCTAGTAGTAATAATGTTTATTAAATGATAAACATAAAGTAAATAATGTACACTGAAAAGTAAACAAATTAACTTTAAAAGTAAATAGTATTTGTGTTCAAAAATATTGTAATAATGAATTTTTGTTATTTATTTTGAAGAAATTGAAGAAGAACTGCATTTATTGGCTAGAGATTCAACACTCTTTGCAATGTTACATGCTGAGCGTATAACTTGCTTAACAGAGAAGATGAAAAAGCAACAATTGAATGTGTCTACATCAAATTCTCAACTGTTTTCTGAAACACAAAGGCTGATGGAAGACCCTAAAGTACAAAGGGCTATGGATGAAATAGTAAAGCTTTATGATGATTTGAGAGATGTATCTAATGTGTTTTTGTCAACATGGGAGGAGCATCATAAAAATTCTAAAACTGATCCTGAAACGGATGGAAATAATCAAGAGGATGCAGATAATCATAAAGCTGTCAATTTGGATGACAAAAATAAAGATTCTGAAAAAGAGGAGGAAAAGGATCTGGATGATGAAATGATCTGAAAAAGAGGAGGAAAAGGATCTGGATAATGAAAATGAAGATTCTGAAAAAGAGGAGGAAAAGGAAGAGGATGACAATAAAGAGGATAAGGAACAAAATGAAGAGGAACAATTGAATGAACAAGAGAAGGAAAAAAAGAAAAAGGAAGATGAGAAGGAGAAAGAAAAGAATGAAAAGGAACAACAGAAGGAACAAGAGAAAAAAAGAAGAATGAAGAGAAACAAGAGAAGGAGGCTGAAGTTGATGAGCATACAGTTGATGCTGAGCTTACTAATGTAGTAAGCTCAGTTACTAAAAGTATCCTAAAGCATATTGTTGTTGAAGAAAATCAGCCAACACTTACAAAGAAAGCAACAGAAAAAACAAATGAAAGTAAGTTATTAACAAATGTAAATATTAATCAATCCATAGTGGATAGTGTATGATTTCATTGAATCTAAATCTGCTGTTTTATTTCAGGTGATGCTGATAAACAACCTGTTGCAGAAACAACCATTGTGCTTAAGGACATTCACCAAGAGATAGTTTCAAAGATTAACATCAATTTAGATTGTGGAGAAAAAGATGTTGAAGTTGATTTCGTTTCAAAGACAATGAGAGGAAACAAATCAAGAATGAATGAAATGTCAGAGTTGTACCAAGTAGTGGCTGATTACTTCTTTGTGAAGTACGGTCCATTCAAACAGTAGGTTATGAAATTTTTTAATTTTAAAAATATTCTATCTACTTTAGTTAATATTTAATTTACTTTAAATAATGTTTTATTTACTATAAACATTTAAATGTGCACAGTGAAGAGATTAATAAATATGAAGGTTTTCTCATGGTAACAAGAGATGACACAACATCCCTAGCTCCAACAGCCCCCCCCCCCTCAAATGATAAAATCCAATGTAGTTCAATGTTGGTCATTTCTTATGAATTATTTTTCGATTGAAAGAAGATCCATCATGCTTTTTCTTTGGCATTGACCACAATGTAAGAGTTAAATTAAATGCTTAGCTAAATTCATAATTAAATGTGTATGATGTAATTAAGTAATATGTTTTATGTCCTTATTAATACACAGAGACCTCTAGAGCTGTCTTTCATGTCACAAGATGCTTCCCAGATAACAGATAAGAAAGACTAGAAGTCTCCTTCAGTACACACAGCAGAATTGAATCAGGCATGTTATGATTGGATGTGCCTCTGTAATGTAGAGGAGAAAATTATGACAGCTTAGTTGGTTTGTTTTATTATTCATGTCAATTAAACTACATTGTCAGGCATTATGATTTTGAATTTGTAGACTAATAAGTGTAATTTTATTGATAGATCTTTGTTCCAATCTGTCTGAGTAACCAGTATAGGTTGATAGTGGTTAACTTTTTGAAAGAGTCCATTCAATACTTGGATAACAAGGAGTATGATGAGAAGCATAAGCCTTTCTACAGAATTCTTGGATCTCTAGTGGTAAGATTTTTTGATTTATCAAAAGTAAATTATTGTTAATATAAAGTAAATAACATCATTATTAAAGTAAATAAGTTTGTATTAAAAGCATACATTATAATGCCTTTTAAAAAATAAGATAAAATATAAAGTAAAAGATGTTCCCATTAAAGTAAATCATATATTTATTAAAGTAATCAAATTTGTTTTACTTATATACTGATTTACACATGTTACAGGTGGAGGAAATGTCAAACTTTCTAAAGAGAATTAATCATGAAAAAGCTGAGGAAATACTAGAATATGAGTTTGATGAAATTAACTTCAAGTGGAAGACACCAAGATATACTCTTGATTGTGGTGTTTTTGCAATGATCCATATGCTGTGTTTTTCTAGAGACACTTTTGATTCTGACCTTGATTTAGAAAATAGGAGAAAGGTGTATCGTGCAGAAATCTGTGCTGCACTTGCTTTGGCAGAGATAAACAATAGAAGAAAACAGCTTGTGTAAAAAGTTTCAAGGTTCAGGGTAGTTAGAAAACTTGAAAAGGAGAAAGGGGTGGAAGATATGATATATGTTTTTGATTTCATGAAAACACACAAGGAAGTAATGGAAAAACATGAGCTTGAAATGTCAGCAAGTGATTAACTACTTAGCAATCAATAATGATGAAAACTTTCCAAACAAGAGGTATGTTTTATACTTGCAAAAACATAAATACTCTTGTTGCATTGTATATAAAATTGTTTGGCATAAAGTTAACTTTAAATTTAATTCAACATTACAGCGAAGTAGTAGGTTGGTTTATAGATTCAATTGAAATAGTAAGGGAAGATTGTAACGCTTTGCTCAATGATGGAAAGTTTCAAGTAATCTGATCACTGCTTGGGCAAACTACCTCAATAACAATGAAATGCAAAAAGACAGGTCTAAAAATGACTTGGTCGGATTCTTCTTTGGATTTGACTTGATGGTAAGTATTTTACATTTACATTTTATAATATAAAATTATGCATTGAATAAATATTTTAAATAATCATGGGAATTTTTTTTGCAGGATGCTTTAACTATGTGTTTGAATGCTCATGGGAAAAAGGGAGTAACAAGCCTGCAAAAACTATGGATTGATTGGAAGAGTTCACAATCATTGGATTGGATGCAGCTCAATGTGTAAAATATAGAATAAATATTTAAAGTAGAAAAATATATGTTTAAAGTAATAAAAAATAGCTTTAAAGTAAATATGTGTAAAAACAATCTATGTGCAGGTATTTATACCTCTGAAGAAGGAAGATCATTATTTTCTTGCTGTCATAAACTTCAAAGATGAAACAATTGATCATTTGGACAGCACTTTCTAATAGACCAATGAAGAATATGAGCCTCTACAGAGTTTTATTTTAGGAACAGTAAAGCATCAATAGATTAACAAACTGCCTTTAAATTCATTTTTCAATGTATCATATTACATTAATATTCATTCTATTGCAGATTATACAAATGCAGAAGTTGTTTAATAAAATAAATCATCCAAAGGCAAATGATATACTGTCCTACAAGCTAAGAATAATTGAACTTCCATTCCAAAAAGAAAAAGAAGAAAATTACTCTAGAAGCTATGTACTGCTGCACATGAAGGTGTATGATGGTGTTAATGGGATAGGATTGGGAACCATAAAAGAGGTAAGTTACCATACTTATATTTGAAGTCCTTAAATTCTTTAACTTATATGGATTACTTAGAGCATAATTTATTTAAACTAAGGTTAATCTTTTGTTTTTTTTTTTACAAGAATTTCCAAGATTGACACACCATCATATAAGAACAATACTTGACCTACTTCTCAATGATAACAATCAAATGCAATAGAAACTGATGACAAATGTTGAGGATTGGGAAGAGAAGAAAGCATCTAAAGAATTGTAAATGTTTTTAATAGATTTGAATGTATCATAGATATTAGAGTACTTTAGTTGTATAGTATTAATCCAAAACATTTGTGTAAATGTTGTAGCATGTTTGTATGAAGAATACATATTATATCTCTTAGTTGAAGTAGTAGAATTATTCTGTTTCAAAAATGGTGCTGGTATAAAAGTAGAATAAATCAATCAAAAGGTAAATGAAAATAGTGTTAAAGTAACAAAAACTATGTTAAAGGTAAAAGAAAAAACTTTAGAAAATTAAATCTTTCTGAAATATGGTGTTCGATTTTAAAGTGAAGAATAATACTGTTAAAGTAATAAATAATGGACCAAAAATAAATAAATTATCATTTAACTAAAAAGAACAAATTTAAAACGAAAAAAAATTCAAGTAAAAAATATGATGTTCAATTTAAAGTAAAGGGAATTAGTGTTAAAGTAAAAGGCATGAAGTTAAGAGTAAATGAAAAATTAAAAAATAAAGTCTTTGTGAGGTGATTGTAGAGGTTTAGGCGGTTGTACATGTGGTTGTGGAAGTGGTAGTTCAATGCTTGTTCAAATTAAAAAAAGTACAAAATTTCCAAATTATTGTTCGTTAGAAGGTCATGCATAACACTTTTTCAGTAAGAACGGGTCAAGTTTGGGTCAAGTAAGAATGGGTCGGGTCAGCTCAGGTTGGGTCAATTCGAGTTAATATCGTAACCTATGTTGGTTGGGTTCGGGTTGGGTCATGCTTGAGTCGGGATACGTTGGGTCTTACATCTTATCAAGTTTGGGTTGGGTTTGGCTCGGGTTAATAACAGGTCAGGTTACATTTGAGTTGGGTGAATAATAGGTTGGGTTTAATTCAGGTTTTCACGGGTTAAAATGATATAGGGTCATTCTCGGGTTCGAGTCGAGTTCGGTTTAATTCAATAATTTGAAAGTTAGAATCAGGCCATTCTCGGGTTTTAGTCGGGTGTGGTTCAACTTAATAATTTGCGGGTTATAATCAAGTTGGGTCATTTAATTTCAAGTCAAATCATTATCGGGTTCAAGTTGGCAAGTCAATAATTTACAGGTTACATTCAAGTCGGGTCATCTCCAGTTCAATTCATGTTCGGATTCGAGTCTCAAATACGCAAGTCAACTCGGATCTAGTGTTGGTTTCAGGGCGGTTTAAGTTGGGTTCGGGTCACCATTTTTTCAGGTTCAGACGAGTCGGTTAATAATCGAGTTTAGGTTGGTATTTCGGGTTAAGTTAGCTTTTGACAGCTCTACATATTATAGTGTTAGTTTTAATACCATGGAAACATGGGGTCTCATGGTAAATGTGGTTCCATACCACTTTTAGAAATATGTCAAGTATTTTGGAACGAAAAATAGAAATCGTGTCAAGTATTCTGGGACAAAGGGAGTAATACAGGTATTATCTTCAATTTTGTAAATAAGGACATTTCATAAATCAAACAATTCATATGATATAAAATATCATAAAGTAAATGAAATATTTCATAAAGTTAATGTCTAATAGCTAAAAGTAAATAAATTGAATTTTAATTCAGTAGTACAATTATTTAGAGTAAATGTAAAATATTACAATGATTAAAAAAAATAAAAAAAAAAATAAAAAATTGTTCAGTATATCTTGATCTTGATCTTCCAAAACATCTTAAAACTTCCATGTATTATAATAACTGCACAAAAATAAACATCAGAAAATTAGTGACAAATTAAAGTAAATAAATTACAATGTAAAGTAAATAAATTACAAGTTAAAGTAAATGAGAAAAGTGCAAAGGTAAAATAACAAAAAAAAAAAGTACCAAGTATAATAATACCTGCATAAAAATAAAAAGTAAATCAAGTTAAATGTTAAAGTAAATAAATAACAGATTAAAGTAAATATAACACATTTAAAAGTAAAATACCTGAAGAACTACTTGTTTGGACAGTTTCTACTGTCATCCAGATTGCTCACAAGCTCTACAAGTTCTGCCCTTTTTGGATTTTTCTTTAGAAGCTATTTTTTTTTGCACTCTTTAAACGCTTTAAACTTCTGGCAAAACCTTTATTAAGACACTGATTTGGAGGCAAGATGTTTACATCTACTTCATTTGACCCAACCAAAACCTGAATATCAGCATCTTTCACCTCTTTTCAACTAGTTGCATTTTCAGGATTATTCTTTCTCAGCATCTTCTCCTCAAATGAAGATAATGTCCTAATAAGCTCAGATAAATCATCCTCATATTGGTCAGATAAACTAACAGAACTGAAAATCTTGGACCACACATCACTCGCCAATTGCTTCTTCTTATCATACTTAGAAGTATCATCCAGAACAACATTTATGGCTAAAGCTTTCTTCAAAACGTCTTTTCTCCAACGATTCAAGATATAAAAATTAGGAATTTCACGTATAGACTTGCCTTTCATAACAAAAAGAATGTGTCTACATAAGATGCCTTGACTCTCAAACATTTTACAGGTACAACTTGACTCATATGTAGCCAAGTCAAAATTTACATCAAAATTTTTCTTTTTCTCATGATCAATAATTACAGAAAACTCCACACCATCTCCATACAGAGAACTACAACTTTCAACACCACATGAAAGACAGGCTGCCTGGCATTCTTCTTGAAAATCATAAAAGATGGAACGAGTATAAACAACAGTAGCATGCTTTTCCAAGTGTAAATGAGTAAGCAATTGAGGCTTATTTATTAAGCCTGTTCAAATCATCCTGTTCATGCCTTTGATCATCAAGAGCAGTTTGATAACGAACAAAGAATTCAACATAGATCACAGGGGGGTTTGTAAAATTACAAAAGAAACTATTTTCACCTTCAAAACTAGAAGTAGAACGCAGTAACCCACCTATAAATAAGTCCTTGAAAGATCCAAAGATGTTTAATCTTGAACATGTATGCAAACCAATCATGATTGACAAGGCCAAATTCCTCCATAACACTGTTCCATCCATTAACAAATACATGGGGATCAATTCTCTATCCCAAACTACTGCACTTAGCTTTTTCAAGAAGTCAGTTTCATTATAAAACTGAGTTCTAACCTTTTCAGGTACCTTCCTCATTATGTGCCACATACATAACCTGTGTTTAGTCTTGGTAAAAACCTTTTGTATGGAAATACCCATTGCAGGGTCTTGATCAATGATTATACAACAGGGTTCTCTTCCCATACACTTCAAAAAAGTTTGAAATAGCCACACAAAAGATTCTATATCTTCTTTAGATAATAAAGCAGCATAAAATGTAACACATCTCTTATGATTATCAACTCCGGTAAAAGGACAGAAAACCAATGAATATTTATTTGTATCATAAGTAGAATCAAAAGATAGAGAGTCCCCAAACAATTGATAATCTCTTCTACTAATAGCATCAGCCTAAAAAACACGAGTCAAGTGCCTGCTTTCATCAACACAGTAATCAAAATAATAACCCCCTTTACTGGTTTTCACTTTTTGTTTAAGGTTTTGAACAAACATTGCACCATCAGCATTAGAGATATACACTTTTAAGTCCCTAGAAAATTTTTTAAAATCATTTTTATTGCCCCTGACATTTTCAAACCCACCACAAAGTTCTTTCATGATCCTATAAGACATAACAGCCCCTATATTTAACTTTGAATTGTCAAAAATAAACTTCTTATGAGCAAAATTTAAACCAACTTCATATTTGGTAACCTGCCTAGTAATAGGTGTAGAAAAAGGGTGAGAATGAGGCTCATAAAAAGAATAAACAATATACTAGCCACCATTTACAAACCTAAATTTAATCTTAGAAGGACATCCAACTCTCTTCACAGTCTTTTTCCTTAAACATGCACCTTCGACTTGTTTACCAACTTTCTTGTTATTTGTCACATACCCTTCTTTGCTACATAATAAATATTTAATTACAATAACTCCTTTATCATTAAAATCATCCTTATTCTTTTGTAATTTAGTAGTACTAGAACGGACTTTTAATCCACACTCATTGGCATATTTGTAATAAAAGGCAATACCAAGTTCAAGAGTATCAAATTTCATTCCAATAAAGGGTTTGTTTTCCGAAGAACAACCTGGCATATACTCTTTATCACCTCCAGAATTATAATATATGCTAGGAAGCACAGGTTGAGTGGGTGTTTTAAAAATTCTTACATTCATACCTTCATTAGTGACAGCAGCGGAACAATGCTCTACACTTTCCGTCATCTTCATGAAAAGTAAATGAATCAAAGAAAAAAGTAAATAAACGATAACAAAAAGTAAACCAATTTTAAAAAGTATACTAATAAAAACTATTAGAGATATACTAAAAAGTTAACGACTCAAAGGAAAAAGTAAAAAATAAATAAAAAATAAATAAAATAAATAAAAAATAACTGAAAAAATTAAACAAAGTAAAAAACATGAAGTTATAAAGATTAAGAAAAATTAATAATGAAAAGTAAATCATAGCATAACAAAATCGTAATATCAGACTCAAAACAACACAAAATCATAATATAATGCAATGAACAATAAATAGTAATATATGACTCAAAACAACACAAAATCATACAATTAGACTCAAAATAAAATAAAATTAAAAAAAAACCCTAAATCGTAATATAAAACCCTAAAATGTAGTAAGTAATTGAAAAAAAATCCCTAAATCATAGTATATGAACCATAAATCGTAGAAACTACTTCAAAAAACACAAAATCATAAAAAAACAACACTAAATAAACAGAAGTAAGCTGGAAAATTCGAACAAAAAAAAACCAACAATTCAAAAATAATAAATCGAACGAAAAAACAAAAAATCTCAAATTTAACAAAACAGATCGCAAATCGATAAAAAAAATTCAGAAAATCACCAAAAGTATAATAAATAAAAAAGAATTACCTCAAACAATGACGAAAATCCAAGATTTACAACAAAAAAAATTGATCAGCGAAGAAGAAAGTCCCTATTTGAGAGTGTAAAAGAGGAGAGATTTGAGAGTAAAGAGAGAAAGTCCAAAAGAGGAGAGAGAAACAAATGAACTGCGAAACAAAAAAGAAGGAAGGTCATTCAACTGGCAAAATTACCAAAATGTCCTTATTGAAATTGAAAAAGGCAGGTGAAACACAAGTCGTCGGATTGAGAGCAGTTAACGATCATGATGAGTTCCTAGTTCCTATTTTAGGACTTGGTGTCTATAATAGGAACTAGGAAATCATCGTGACCGTTGATCGCTTTTAATCAGACGGCTCACGTTTCACCCGCCTTTTTTAATTTCATTAAGGGTAATTTCGTAATTTATTCAGTTAAATGACCTCCCTACTACAGGTCGTTTTGTTGTCGTCATGGTATTCTCCAGCTTCCATTATATATTTTGTTGTGTGATCCTGCTGATCAAAAGCTAAGTCTGTTTCATTCTTCTCCCTTTTGGTTTTTTAAAGTCTTGTCATATGTTAAGTTTGGACCTTAATGCATTTTGTGCATTCCACTACAGTATTGCTGCATTATGTAATGATATTTTAGTCAGTTTTATCTCTAATAATTTTGATACTTTGTGTATATTCAGGTTGAGTGTCCTAAGTATCCAGGCTTTTGTATAGCACGACAAAGGAAGGAGTGTGAGGGTTGCCGTAGCTGCTGGCCCTACCAAGGCTTCTTCCGTAGCTGTTGGCCCTGCCTAGGCTGCTGCTGCCCATGCCATGGCTTGCTGTTGCTATGCCATTTCTACTCTACTGCCTGTTGTTGCTATGTTACTTTTGCTCTGCTACTGTACATGTTACTCAGGAGTTCTTAGAGTAGAGAAAAACGGGAAGCTGCTGTGAGCAAGAGTGCAGCCTGTGCATCTAAGAAGCCTGTGATGAAGAGCAACAGAAGCATGAGCAGAAGCAATATTATTTATTTACTTTAATGATGTTTTAATTTACTTTTTAGTCTTTTTTATTTACTTTTGAGGTATATTAATTTACTTTTACTTCCAATGTATAATATATACTAGCCTACTAGCTCAATAGGTAGAGCATTGTGCAAGTGCACAAAAGATGTGGGTTCGAATCCCACGTAGGTTTATGTGAGAAATCTAAATATTAGAATTCGTAATGTTTTATTAGATTTCTTCTTTTTTTCTTTTACTTTTTATATAGTTTTATTAACTTTTAATTTGAAAACCTCTACATCATATTAAAGCAATACATTTTTTTCTTATAATTTGGCTCATCTTGTAAGGATATGAAAGTGAATGACTCGGAGTTTTTTGCTATAACATAGTTTCCATAGTCATTTTACATTTCAAGATAATTTATTATTCATATACTTTAGAGTTAATTTGATTTACTTCAATGATACCTTGTTTTACTTTTTAGCATTATTTATTTACTTTACAGTATTTATGATATACTTTTGAAATATATTAATTTACTTTTCTTTAGTTTTTCTACTTACTTTTGAGAGATTTTGATTTACTTTTGAGGTATTTTGAGAGCATTGAAAGCAGCCATCTGCACTTCGAACATGACTTTAATTCAGTCAAGGATCGTAGAGTGGTCCATATAACCAACGGCCATTATGATTCCAAGCTTAGCAAGACGACGTGCCATGAGGTTATCCATTCTGCTTATGTATTCAATCTCCACAACCTCGAACTCCGTAGTCAGTTCAGCCACTTCATTCATAAGAGCAGCAGCTTGTGATGTACCTTGTCGTTAATGGTATCAAACATCACCTTGAGAGAAAGAGCATCTGTTTCCATAACTTGCAATAGAAATAAGATCTTTCACAACATTGGTCTCAAGTATACAGAATACAAAGTTGAGAAAACCTACATTTGCACGCCAATATAGCCTTGGTTCTCATTAATCTAGTTGTACATGCACATCACATCTACCTCAAGCCAAGAAAACACACGCACACTAGCACAACACATAACAAATTACTTAACCTTTGTAGAGTGGTCTATTTAATTATCTACTTTGAGAGGAGTTTGGTTTACTTTAAAAGATATCTAGTTTACTTTAAGTAGAATTGCATGAAGGGCCTCCTTTAAAGTTTACCTCAAAACCTCCTACCATCTACAACAACAAACATAACATCATTTCTTTTAAGCTAAATTCTCCACAATAAACCCCAAAACAAATCCCACTAGTTCTTATTCTTGAAAATAGTAACAATGGAATTTAACCTTTCAAAAGAAGAGCATGAAGAATTGTCGGGAAAAACTAAACAAAGGGGGGAAACATACCATATCATCTGAGCTTCAGTACCCTGAAAAAGAGCATACATTATCGTTTCCTAGGCCTCCCTGCAACACGGACATATAATGTAAATAATAGTTTTACTTAGCAAAACAACATTGACAATGATTTCAACCCAACTAGCTTCCAAAAGTAGTCAAAATTAGCTTAAATAACTGATTATATATCCGAATGTCAAATTTTCAATTTACATTATAATATAATTGATTTACTTTTACTTTGTTTCTATCTACATTTTCAATTGATTAAATAATAAGATTCATTGATGCATTTTCTCAAACAGTTAGTGTGCACTCAAAAAAATTTATACGCACCAACTTATCTCTATCTCCCAAACCATGGTAAATTCACCTAAAATCATTCCAAAAATCACACATACTCAATAATAATAATTTTGTACAAGAATGAACTTAATTCGTTCAAAACTAACCAAATTTCACAAAAAAAAAAATAATGAGAACAAAGTTCCTAGCAAGAGCAATACTGTGTTCTGAACTATCAAATCGAGTGATATTTGCAGCACAATCCAGTCAAATTTGCAAAGAATTATCACAAGCTAGCTAGCTTATAAACCTAGAAATAATACTGCTAATTGAACTAAAATTGCAATAAGAATAAAGAAATTAAACTTTTTATGAAACGATTAAAAGTAATTTATAATCAATCATAACCTCAAATTGTAAATTAAAATTTTATTTACTCTATGAAATTGATGAAGCTTGTTGATTTAAGAAATAGAAGAAAAAAAAATTTACCTCAAATGCCGCTTAAAATTCAGAGTCGCAGAAGAAATTTGACCTGAATTCACCAAATTAAACAAGAAAAATTGAATTACCAACAAGATTTTGACGAATTTGAAGCAATTTCAGCAAGATCTAGACGATTTTGCAGCAAATTATACCCAATTTGATAGAGAAAGCTTATTGCAATGGAAGAGAGAGAAAATGGTTGAGGAGAAAGGAAGTGCGTGGAAATGAATTGAATGTGCGTGATTTAATCTGGGTCGTCGATCGCGCACCTTTTTTGTGTTAGATCTGACGGTCCAGATTAGTTCCTAGTTCCTATTATAGGATTGATTCTCATTATAACCTGGTCCTACATATATATATATATATATATATATATATATATATATATAAATGAGAATAATGAGAATATATATATATATATATATAAATGATTTATTTCATTTTGAAAAGAAATTATTTACTTAAATAAATTGAGAGTGTGTATAAATAAAGTGGATCATGAATTGAGGCAACAAAAGTATTTTTACTTGGGTCAATCCTATTTAAGGAGTGGACCAACTTATTGGGAATTTAGGGGCTTAATAAGTTGGCCCAAAGGGAATTTGTAAGGGAGTAGGAATTAGTAATGGCAAAGTTGTAAATATGAATTTTATTTTTAAAAGAAGAGTATAAATACTTTAAAACCTCAAGATTTTTCTACACAAGTTCATAATTGTCAGATTTCACAAAAAATTCAAAGGTTTTCTCTTTATTTTCTCTCTCTTCTTTTTACTTTATTCTTTTTTCTTTTTCTCTTCTTTTTCCCCTAAAATCCCATGTCACTCTCTCTCTCCTTCTCCCTCCTCGTGCGCGGCCAGCACATTGGCGCCACCACCACCACCCACGGCAGCAGCAGCGCCGGCCGGCGCACTCTCTCTCCTCCTTTTCTCTTTTTCGGTTTGTGTGTGTAAAAATTAAAAAAAAAAGCTCCTTTAATCCTAAAATTAATTCTATTGATTTATTGTTTTAAAGGCATGATTTTTATTTTATTTTGGTATTAATTTTGGGATTTTAATGTTGCTAATTTATTAATATAAATTTAAGATTTTTATTTAATCAAAAACCCTAAATTATAAACCCTAGAATTTAGGGATTTTGTATAATTAGTTAGGGATTGAGGCTAGGTTGTTGTTCTTGATTAATTCATGGTCTAATCATGTTTTTGATGAGTTTAAAGCCTTCAATTTAATGCTGGAATTTATTTATACACACTACTTTCTAATTATTGAGTAGGGTTTGATTACCAATAAAAGGGAAAGTGGTTTTAATGATTTATATATGATTTCCTAGTTTAAAAGTGATGTTTTATACTAAATAAGTATGCTGGAATTTTATTTAAGTCATGAAAATCAAGTCTTTTTGAAAGGATTTAAATTACCCACTTAAAGAAAAGGTTTTATGGCTTTTATGTCATTAAAAAGGGGTTAATTAGTATGGTTTAAATAGTATTATAGTTGCTGGAAATTTGTGAGAATTGTGGATTAATTATAGCTATGTATTTTTAATTGTAGGAAGGTTCGAGCTAGGTGATTTCTAGCAAGTGTGGCCGAGTTTAGGCATTATTCAAGGTACGTATGTGCACAAGAATATTTGTGCATGCGTAGTATCATGCTAGGATTGTGAATTGTGATTGATGTGATGAATTAGTAGCATGTTTGGTTGATTATATGCTTAGAATTGATGTTGGTTGAACATGAAGTATTAGGCAAGCATGTGAATATGATATTTGAAGCATGATACAAGTTGAATATATGTGAATCATGGAAGTATGTTTTATTTTTAAGTATCAAGGAAGCATGAAATTAATAAGCAAGGCTTATATATGTTTAAAAGAGCTATAATTAGAATTATTGAACATGATTCATGAATTTTATTCTCACCCAACTATTATTGGTGTTGAGTCAAGGAAGTTAGTTTATTTAATTGCTCACTCAAGTAAGTTGAGTTCGAGTCAAGGAGTTTATTAGTGCATTCTATGCATCAAGGTAGTAATCGTGCGATTTTGTGCACAAAACTAGGCAAGGAACCTTAATTAAAATAAATAGTATATGCTCACTAATTAATTCAAGAATTGATTGGAAGAATGTGTTGATTATTATTATGTTTATTCTTGATTGATTGGTTGGAGTCTTCACATGATAAATTGATAAATCACGTAAAGTGTAAGAGGATATGCACCAAAACTCTTGGAACGTATATACCTTGAGTATGAACATACAGGGGGAGTTATGTGACTTTATATTTGAGCATAGCTTCTACAAGGGTACAGGACGTTGTACTTTCTTTTATTATTATTTATGCGCTGGAATTCCGTCACCAAGGTGTGACATAGTAGGGGCCAATTGGGGTAGCTCCCTTGTTGGAAGCTCCATTTTAATGGGTTATATTTTTAAGGAAGGAAACATATTCAATGTGTAATCCAAAGCTATTAATTAATAATTAATATTGCTAGTTATGAGTCAAAGGTAAGTTTACTGTGATCGTATGTCAAGCATGTTTTATTACTATTCTTATTGATATAATATTTATGTTAGTGTGGTGCATATGTACTCAGCTTTTGCTGATTCGTACTTTTGTGTTTGTGTTTGGCTTTCTTTTGGTTAGCCCTAGTATGACCCATTTATATGGTGAATAGAGGGTTAAAATAAAGGGGAAGTGACAAGTACTTGAAGCATGAAGAGCATGATGGGAATGAGTGCCGAGAGTTACTTGTTATGCTTTCCTAGTTTTATATTTTAAATTAATTATTATGGACTAACCTTAATGTGTTTATTTTAAGTTGGATTTTTAAAACGACCATGTTTGGAATGGTTCCAACTTGTGGTTTAATTATTTTATTTTGTTTTGAGGTTGTGAACTCAAGTTTTATTTTGAAAGTTGGTTTTTGATTTAGACTTCCGCTGTGTGACTTTGAAAAATAGCCTTAGCCGTTATCACGGTGGCGGTAATATTTTGGATATTTCCTTAAAATAGTTTTAATTAGAGTAAAAAGAGTCTTTTAAAATAAGGGAATTTCTAGAGTATTACAATTTGGTACGTGATAGGCCGTCGTCGAGCCTACCAAAGATAAAAGTCCTATCTTGGTCTCACTAGCTAATAGCAAGAGTAAGAAAGGGTCGAACCCAAGAGAGGCGTTGAGTCAACCACCGACATAGTACCGTTTAAGTAAGCTAAATGAAGTCGGTATTGGTTTGGTTTTATCTAACATGTACTAGTTCAAAACAACTAAGACTAAGGGGAGATTAACAATATTTAGAGGATTCTAGGGCTCGGGAAATACCACTCAACTTCATCACAAATTACAAATAGCACGTAGCAAACAATGGTAAATTAAGGGGATAATATAGGGGAAGTCGTCTAAAGCACCCAACTATTCTCTCAAGCTAGAGGGATTACTTGAATCATGAATACAACCTACTCTCGTGGTTACAAAGCACAAAACAAGTATTAAAGCATAATCACGATGACAAAAACATTCCCTTAACTGGAAATTCCTATTCTCATGGCATTTCAAGTCAATTAAGCATAAGGGAGCTAACTCGAGTTCATCTCTCGATCCTTCGTTGAGGAAGCTTGGATAATAGTTCTATCAATGGCCATATACAAGAATTAAGCAATTAAACCACTTAAGCTCAACTAATTAACACCCAACAATTACCAAATTAACACATGCAACAAGCAATTAGTGACTACATTCAGGGTTTTACTCAAACCCTAGAAAATTAGACTACTCACAATCCATGGAGATTAAAGCAATTAAGGTTTTCAAGCTACTCATAAACAAGATTCAAACTAAAGATTAAGCTAATTAACAATCTAAGCATATAAGAATTAAGCAAAATAATTAAGAATTAAAGCAATTGAAATGGAAGAGAAGAGTAAGAAAAGTTACTAGAAGCTTCAACTTTGAATAAGAATGGTGGAACTTGTCTTCTACAATGATTGAGATTGAAATTTCCAAGCTAATAATTAAAATCTAACTAATGATTTGAGAATATTTATGTTTCTAAGATTACAAACTAAGAGAAAGCTCTAAAAACTTGGATCCCCGTACAAAAGAGCTAAGGGGAGTATTCATATGACCCCCTAAAAAAAGGACGGAGAAAACAAGAGTCGGGTTAGTCTGCAAGTCAGCACGGACGTGCAGCTTAAGCAGCACAGATGTGCCACCTAGTGCACGGTCGTGCAGTGCAAGTCAGAAGCCTAGATTTAGCCTAAGAATGACACACGGACGTGCATCCTTAAGCACGACCGTGCTTGGGGTCGTGCACGGACGTGCTACACTCTTGCACGTCCTTGTAGGCTGTGGTAGAAACATTATACTTGCTGGAACACCCCTGCACGGACGTGCAAGATGTGGCACGACCGTGCAGGGTCTCTTAGGCCCTTTTCTTCACCTGTTAATCGGTTTTGCTCCTATATCTCGGCTTCTAACCTCGGTTTATCATCCATATGCTCCAAAATGATCGTATTTGGACCTAAGAACTCAACAAAAACACTAACAACCCGTGAAGCAAAGGATACATACAAAAATGCATGATGATAGAGTAAAAGTGAACCAAAACACCAATTTGTCAAGTAAACAAGGTTCAAAATCGCCCTAAAATCATATTGAATAACAAGTTATCAAATCCCCCTAAGCTATGCTTTTGCTAGTCCTCGAGCAAAACAAACATGTCAAAACAAGAAGGAAGATTACTTGCTAATGATCAAACCTAGGAGAGGCATTATAGAGGAAACACAAAAACAAAAATCCGCATGGTAATAACCATAGTCACTTTTAGCACAAGTGAAAAGCAATTTAAACCCCTAAGTCGCCTAAGAGGACGAGTTTTTATCTCGTGAGGGTTTCCCTTGAGCTTAACCCACAACTCACACAAACCACTCCAAAACTATCAAGACACATCATTACTATCAAAGTAATCAATACACACCAAAACCAATGTTTTTATTGCCCAAGTCAACTCATTGGGATATAAATCACAAGCAAGACAAGTGAGCGACTTTCAAGAATTACCGATCATACAAATGTGCACATGAGTTGGGGGTAGAGAGGAGAACTAAGCAAGGTTGCAATAGGATACTTCTTTAGACCTTTTACTAGTTCATTAGAGCACGTCTAGATATTCCAAAGTTGCAACACGCCCTCTTTCGGTTATAAAATCTCAAAATGCAAGTCCACCTCCCAAAATGCACTCCCAAGCCCCTTTAACTACACTCTAAGTCGGGAATTACACAAGAAACATCAAAATAGACAATGTGTGGGAGGCATCCACAAGTTGACCTCAAGATTAGAAAAAGTGAAAATTTTGAGAATTTTGGAGGAGTTTTTGTTCCCCTTTTCTTTTTTCTATTTTTTTTCTTTTTTCTTTTCTTTTTCTTTTTTTTTCTTTTTCAACATACATTGCCCTCGCCTCTTTTAACTGTGAGCGGCTCTTTCTTTTATTCGAAACATGTGGCTTATTATGCCACTTATTACATAAGATACAAATAGAACTAATTCCCTAATAGAGTTTCATTTCGGGAAGGAAAGGGGGCACACCAAGGGCACAAGGGACCGCAAATTGATACAAACATATCCTACTTTGGGCAAATTTGACAATATCCTATGCTAGACGTGCAATTGAGCATTCATCGATTTTCATTTCATATAATCTAATGCAATCAAGATTAATGGACTTCTAAATGACCCCAACTCTTGCACACACCCTTCTAAAAGAACTTTTACTCATCACTCAAGAGTCAAGTAAGCAAAACATATAAGCATCGTCATTTGAGTCTCATCCTTGGGCTTTTTTTTTTTTTTTTTTTTTTTACTAGAAAGCAAGAATAATTACAAAGTTAAGCTAAACTAAGCTAAGAATAAAAATAAAGCATAACTATACATCTAAATAAAGAGAGAGGAGAAGTATTCACAAATTAAGGGATTTGGATATAGGGTGTTGGATTTCAAAGGGAGCAATTTTGGATTTAAGGGATTTGGATTTTAGGGGAAACGAACAAACAACATGCAAATTCAACACCATCAACACAAGAAAGCACATGAACCAACATATGAGTCAATGACTCCCCCCCAAGCTATCATGAATATTGTCCCCAATGTTAAAACAATATAGACACAAGAGGAAGGAAAAAGGAATACTAACTCATTGGCTCGGGTCGACTTGGGAGCTTGAGCCCCCGGGGTACCAATGTCGGTACACGTTTCGGAATTTACCCAATTATGTTCGAAGACCCTCGAAGCTTGTCCTCATGTTATCATAGGAGGACCTCATGTCTTCGTGAGACTTTCTCATAGTCTCAAATTCGGTTGACATGCGGGTGAAAACCGCATTCATTAGCTGAATTTGTTGCTCGAATGAAAGGGGTGGGTTGTCCTCACCCACACCTTGACCTTGGTACCCTTGTTGTTGCTCATGTTGTTGTTGATAGAATTGTTGTTGTTTGTATTGTTGTTTGTATTGTTGTTGTTGTTGTTGTTGTTGTTGTTGGAATTGCTATTGTTGTTGTTGTTCTTCTTCTTCTTGTTGTTGTGGCTGCTCTTGCCCTTCTTCCTCTTCACCGGGAAGCCATGGGAGGTCCCTCTCAAAGACCTAGTTGCCCTCGTAGGTAATGAATGTCTTCTCTCGATCGGGAAGGTAGGCATAAGGTCGCCCACTCACATACCATAAGTATGGGTGTGCCCCTTTTGCGTCCACGTCATGGTCCTCAATGATTGCATATCAAGCTGTGTTGGCCCTGGACAAACCTCCTCATCTGCAAAATCAAGGTTAAGAGCAGCAACAGTAATAGTGATCAAGCCACCTATGGTGATGTTGCCGGACCCTGTGGCAACATCCTCTAGGTGGTCAACTAGCCAAAACCCTACATCTAAAGCCGTGCTACCCTCACTCAAGTGCCAAAGGAAGTAAAGCTCCCTTGTGGACACTACCCCAGAGCTATCCCCCCCTAGAAAACGTCGTGTTTGCCGTAGTCCTCTAAGAAAGCGTAAAGCCGGGGTGGATAATAGCCGTGGCCTTATCGGTCCTAGGGTTGTACTCGAAAAGGCCCGTGAGTTTTCTCCAGGTGCCTATCCCTTGGACCTATGGTTCCGTTCGTGGGCCACCTAAAGGCTTGATTTCCCCTCCTTATTGTCAAGTTATGTAGGGAATTCATGAGTTGGAAGGTAATTTGGCGGGGGGTTTTGTTGGTGTCTCGTTGCACTTGGAGAGCAGAAAGGAACTCGAGGGTTAGTCTCTTGTAGGTCGGGGCATGCAATCCTAACCAAGACCCTAGGCCGGAGCCCTCAAACAACATCCTCACATCGTCCCCTACCCCTAACTCATTGGCCATATCATCATTGTAAAATTTAGTCGGCCTAACTCTCCTCCTACTATTTCTAATAAAATTGTTCAAAAAGGTCGGGTCATTAAAGATTATTCCCATTGTATCCACTTGTGGTGGATCAACGGGGGGAGGAGGAGAAGGGTTGCGGTACCTAGCATCGGTGTTTATAGGTCGGTTTCTTCTAGACATTGTCGGTATTATGCAATGCAATCAAACAAACCAAGACAAGATAATCACCACACAACCACACAAAGAAACTAGGTCAACTAAGTCGACAAATCAAAGCTCAAACAAGGCCAACAAACACAGCACAATCAAGCCAAGCTAGTGTACCAATGCAATACACAACAATTTCAAGCTCTAAGTCCACCACCTAAACAAGGCAAGTAAATCACCAAACAAAGAAGAGTATTTCAACAATGCAAATCACAACAATCTCAACATTAATATCATGCACTATTATCAAACAAACCAACATAACAATTCACTTAAACAAGCATGTTCTTCATTCACAAAATCAGCTCCTCAATTCCAAACTTAAAAAAAAAATCCAATTTTCAAAACATTCACCAAACACCTTCAAATTCACATAAACTTGATAATTATCAACTATCATTCACTCATGAGCAATTAGAACAACTTTTCAAGCAAATTCATACACAAACAACCACAAACTTAAGCTAGCAAGTTTAAGGGAGAGGAATGATTATACCGAGCGTATCATGGGTGTAAAACCCGCAAATGAACCTTTCTAACCTTCCTTGTGCTTGCTTGAGCTTACTCTTTCAACAAATTGCTTCAATTTCAACTCACAAGAAAAACCCCCAAATCAATTTTTTTTTCAAGTTAGGGTTTGACAATTTGGGTGATTTTTGGGTTTAAATGTGGAAAAGGAGTAGTAGTTTGTGATTAAGAGTGAATAGGAGTGAAGAGTTTTGAGAAATTTGTTGAATTTTGGTGAGATTTTGGGTGTTTGAGGGGAATTGAGTGAGTAAGAAGGAGGAGGGTCGTGGAGTGAGAAAGGGTGATAAGTTAAAAAAATATTTTATTTTTTTAGCTTTAAGCCATGCTGCTAACTCGAGTTTCTGGGGCTGCACGGACGTGCAGCTTTTGGCAAGGACGTGCAGCCTTAGAGAAAAGCAAAATAAAGTTTCTGACTCAGGTGGCACGGACGTGCATCATGTTGCACGGACGTGCACCATATTCAGCACGGATGTGCTTAGTTTGGCACGTCCGTGCCAAACTCTGAACTTTGAAACCCAACTTTCTACCTGGCCCTGCACGGACGTGCGATGTTCTACACGTCTGTGCAGACCTGATGCTGTATGAACTTCACCCTTTTTAAAAAAAAATATATAATAATAAGGCATAATAATAATAATTATATTATTATTATCACCGTCATTATTATGATTATTATTATACCTACTACTTCACTTCCAAGGATAATTTTCTTACTTCCTCTTCATTAATACCTACAAAAGATATTAAGAGAAAAGTTAGTAATAATAAAAGTGATGGAAAGGAGATAATATTTTATGAGAGAGGGGGGTTGAGAAACTCGGGTTGCCTCTCGGAAGCGCTCTTTTAACGTCACTAGCTTAACGACATTGCGGGATCAATGAGAGTAAGGAACATCAAACTTATCAAAGTGAACAACCTTGGCTTCTTCATGCAGAAAACCATCAAAGTATGCCTTAAGCCTTTGGCCGTTCACCTTGAACGGTTCACCATTGTCATTTGAGATTTCAATTTCACCATATGTAAACACCTTCTTAATGGTAAAAGGTCCACTCCATCTTGACTTAAGCTTACCCGGAAACAACTTCAACCGGGAATTGAATAGTAGGACCTTGTCACCTTCTTTAAATTTCCTTTTGCTAATATGCTTGTCATGTCAAGCCTTGGTCTTTTCTTTGTAGATCCGTGCACTCTCATATGCATCCAACCTTAATTCTTCCAAGTCATGGAGGTCAAGCAACCTCTTTTCACCGGCACTTTGAAGGTCGAAATTCAATGTTTTGATAGCCCAATGAGCACGATGCTCAAGTTCTACCGGCAAATGGCATGATTTCCCATAAACAAGCTTTTATGGTGTGGTGCCAATGGGAGTTTTGAATGCGGTTCGGTAGGCCCTTAGAGCATCATCAAGTTTCGTTGACCAATCTTTTCTAGACCTATCCACCGTCTTCTCTAGGATCGTTTTTACCTCTTGGTTTGAAATCTCGGCTTGACCACTTGTTTGTGGGTGGTAAGCCAATGACACCTTGTGCCTCACACCATGTTTCTCAAGGAGGGCTTGGAAGGACCGCTTTGCAAAATGTGAACCTCCATCACTAATAACGGCACATGGCACCCCGAACCTTAGGAAAATTACTCTTTTAAAGAGCTTGACCACCACCTTAGCATTATTAGTAGGAGATGCAACCGCTTCTACCCACTTTGACACGTAATCAACGGCCACAAGAATGAACTTATTCCCAAAGAGGTCGGGAAAGGCCCCATAAAATCAATGCCCCATACATCGAAAATCTCTAGCTCAAGAATGTTGTTCAAAGGCATCTCACTTCTTCTTGAAATATTACCGGTTCTTTGACACCGGTCACAAGCTTTCACTACACCCCACACATCTTTGAACATTGTAGGCAAATAAAAACCACATTGCAAGATTTTCGCCAAAGTTTTGTTAACACTCATATGCCCTCCACAAGGTGAGGAGTGGCACATTGTGATAACATCTTCAATTTCATCATCTGGGACACACCTTCTAAAAAGGCCATCAACACCTTGTTTGAAGAGCAAGGGGTCGTCCCAAAAGTATTGACGAACATCATGTAGAAACTTCCTTTTTTGTTGATAGGAGAGGTTGAGAGGAATAATAGAGCAAGATAGATAGTTTGCAATGTCCGCAAACCATGGTGCCGGTGCTTGAAGAATAGCAAATAGTTGATCATCTGGAAAAGAATCATTGATTGGCAAGTTATCAAGATCACCTAAAAAGATAGGCAACCGTGAAAGACGATCGGCCACAACATTTTCGGCACCTTTCTTGTCTCTAATCTCAATGTCATAGTATTGTAAGAGCAAGACCCACCATATCAATCTTGGCTTTGGTTCCTTCTTGGACAAGAGGTACTTCAAGGACGAATGGTCGGTGAAGAATATGACTTTAGACCCCAACAAGTAGGACCTAAACTTCTCAATTGCATGAACAATGGCTAGAAACTCCTTTTCTATGGTTGTGTAATTTCTTTGTGCTTCATCCAATGTTTTGCTAGTGTAGTAGATAGCATGGAGCTTCTTATCCTTCCTTTATCCAAGAACTGACCCAATGGCAAAATCCGAAGTATCACACATGAGTTCAAAAGGAAGCTCCCAATTAGGGGGTTGAATGATAGGAGCCAAAATCAATGCCTCCTTCAACCTATCAAATTCTAGCAAACAATCATTAGTAAACACAAAAGGAGCATCCTTTACCAACAATTGAGTGAGCGGCTTTGCGATTTTTGAAAAATCCTTTATGAACCAGCGGTAAAAACCCGCGTGTCCAAGAAAGCTCCTTATCCCCTTCACATTTGTAGGGGGTGGGAGGCGCTCAATTTCCTCAATTTTGGCAAGATCTACTTCAATGCCCCTACTAGAAATCACATGACCAAGAACAATTCCCTCTTCCACTATGAAACGACATTTTTCCCAATTCAAGACTAAGTTCACCTCTTGACATCTTTTCAACACTTTAATCAAACTCGAAAGGCAAATATCAAAAGATGAACCAAAAACAGAAAAGTCATCCATTAATACTTCAATTGATGATTCAAGCATTTCGGAAAAAATAGATATCATACACCTTTGAATGTGGAAGGTGCATTACAAAGTCCAAATGGCATCCTTCGATAAGCAAAGGTGCCAAAAGGACATGTGAATGTAGTCTTTTCTTGGTCCTCGGGTTAGATTGGGATTTGGAAGAATCCCGAATATCCATCCAAGAAGCAATAATGACTATGTGATGCTAGTCTTTCCAATATTTGATCAATGAAGGGGAGTGGAAAGTGGTCTTTCCGGGTGGATTTATTCAATTTTCTATAATCAATGCACATCCTCCACCCGGTGACCGACCTTGTAGAAATGGTCTCTCCCTTATCATTCTTGATGATGGTCATGCCTCCTTTTTTAGGCACAACTTGAATCGGGCTAACCCACTTACTATCGGAGATAGGGTAGATTATGTCCGCTTCAAAAAGTTTTAAAAATTCCTTTTTCACAACTTCCTTCATTGTTTGGATTTAGCCTTCTTTGGTGCTCAGTTGAAGAAGAATGATCATCATCAAGTAAAATCTTATGCATGCAAATTTTGGGACTTATTCCCTTAAAGTCATCAATTTTTTACCCAATGACATCTCTATACTCCCTTAGAACAACTAGGAGTTTCTCAAGAGAGATAACATCGAGCTTAGCATTGACAATAACGAGATAAGTCTCACTATCATCAAAAAAAGCATATTTAAGTAGAGGGGGAAAGGGTTTAAGTTCAACCTTATGAGGAGGCGTAGTCCTCTCCTCTTTTACCTCCACATTAAGCACTTCCACTTTCATTTCATTGTGGACTAAAGGTTGGTTGAGCAAAAGATCATACCCCCTTGTTTCTTCACCTTCCTCAACTAAGCCTCCCGTTAGGATAGCTTGTAAAGGATCTCCTTTAATCAAATTCTCTTGAAACTCTTCTAAGTCCCTTTTCCAATGTGTCGACTCTATGAACTTCATCAAACAATGACTTTTTCAATGTTTGAGAGAATGAAAATGAAATTTTCTCATCTCCCACATTCAATGTTAACATTCCTTCTTTCATATCAATTACAATACCCGCGGTGTTAAAAAATGGTCTCCCCAAAATGAGGGGTACCCTTGTGTCTTCTTTCATTTCCATCACCACGAAATCAAAAGGCACAAATACTCTCCCAACTTAAACCGATACTTCTTCAAGAATTCCCAAAGGTAGCCTAACCGTGCGGTCGGCCAATTATAAGGACATTCTTGTTGGCTTCAAGTCTCCAACTTTCAAACTCTTTGCAATAAAGTAGGGCATCAAGTTCACACTTGCCCCAAGATCACACAAAGCATCCATAGCTTCCAAATCTCCAATTTTCACCGGTATTGCATAGCTACCGGGGTCACCAAGCTTTTGAGGAAGCTTGTTTTGAATGATAACACTCATCTCCTTAGGAAGGGAGATGGTTGCACTCTCCTCAAGCCTACTCTTATTGGATAGAAGATACTTCAAAAATTTTGCGTAGCTAGACATTTGTGACATAGCATGAAGAAAGGGGATATTCACTTGAAGTCCTCTCATGACTTCAAGAAAATTTGAAAACTTCTCATTCAACTTCTTCTCTACAATCCTATGAGGAAATGGAATAGGAGGCTTGTATACTTTCATGGGGGAATTTTCTATTATTTCCTCATCTCCCTCATTTTTCTTTGGTGACTCCTTTCTCTCAACATCAACTATTTCATTTTCTAACTCATCCTCACTTCTCACCACAACTCCCTCATCTCTCTTTTGTGGCTCTTCTTCACTCATAATCGGCCCTTCATAACCTCTCCCCGATCTCAAAGTCATGGCCTTGGCTTGCTCCTTTGGGTTTACAACCGTTGAGCTTAGGAAGTGACCACTAGGATTGGAGGATGAACTTCCAACATGTTGCGCAATGTGAGCCAATTGATTCTCAACTATCTTGTTGTGTGCTTGAAGTTGTTGGATGTTCGCCTGCATATCCACATTGCTTCTTCCTTGTTGTGTAATGAAAGTCTCAAGCACGGCTTCAAGGCTAGACTTTTGAGGAGGTGGAGGAGGAGGAGTGGGTTGGTTATATTGTTGTATTTGTTGGTTTTGGTCCCTTTGATTAGGGTGACGGTATGGAGTTTGTTGGTTTTGTGGATGGGGTTGGTTGTATTGGTTTTGAGGGGGGCCTTGGTTTTGTTGCTTCCACCCCGTGTTTTGTTGGGGTTTCCAACTTTGATTGTAGGGTTGGGAGTATTGATCATTTATTTGCCCAATGGTCGTCGCTTGTTCTTGGTTAGTTGAGTTGCAATAGGAGGACAAGTGATCATTTCCTCCACAAGTCTCACAAGACATGACTTGTGAAGAACAGCTTGGAGATGTAAGGGTGGCTTGATCTAGCTTGTGAGCTAGCATATCAAACTTTTATGTAATAAAGTCTATTGCACTAAGATCGTAGATTCCGCCCTTCTTTTCTTAAGGTTTCCTTCTATCACCTCCATATGCGTAGTGCTTTGCCACTTCTTCAATCATCTTGTATGCATCATCCACCGATAGCTTTTTAAGGCTGCCACCGGCCCCGGAATCAAGGTTGGCCCTTGAAGTAGGAGTAAGACCATCATAGAAGCTTTGAACAATGATCCATGATGTGAAATCATGGTGTGGGAATTTTCTAATATAGTCCTTGAAACGCTCCCAAAACGTTTCATCAATCTCTTGGTTGAAATTGATGATTTTTCTTCTTACTTCGGCGGTCTTTTCGGGGGGACAATACTTTCCAAGAAAAGCTCTAGTGACTTCATCCCAAGTGGTCAATGATCCCTCTTCTACCGTTCTTAACCAATGCTTTGCTTTGTCACGGAGAGAGAATTAAAACATGTGCATACTGATGAACTCTTCCACAATGTTGTTTTGCTTGATGGTTGTGCACAACTCGAGAAGTTATCCAAATGGCAAAAGGACACTCATGAGAACTACTACCAAATTGATCACTTTGGATCATACGGATGAGTTGAGGTGAAAGCTCAAAATTATTTGCATTCGTAGTGGGGAGACGTATGCCACTCCGTAGTTGGAATGCGTCGGGGTGGTCATAATCTCGAAGCAACAGTTAAGGAGGAGGAAGATCATTATCACCCATGTTATCTTCTTCGTTGTTCCCGAGAACCTCTTCCGAGTCGGAATCCGAATAGACAATGGAGAATTCCGGAGTACCTTGCAAAAGTCTCCTTATGTTCCTTAAGGTCTTGTTCAACTCTAAATCCACAGGAATAAGCGGTGATTGCTTACTCTTTCGTGTCATGCAAAGTCAAACAAAGCTAAGAAAACGTTAGTAATGACTATCACAAGTTAAAAACGCAATTAAGAAAAAATACATAAGAAAAATTATGATACAAATATACACAATTAGACTCATTCAACAATAATACATTCAAGGTGACTTTGCCTCCCCGGCAACGGCGCAAATATTTGATAGGCCGTCGTCAAGCCTACCAAAGATAAAATTCCTATCTTGGTCTCACTAGCTAATAGCAAGGGTAAGAAAGGGTCGAACCCAAGAGAGGCGTTGAATCAACCACCGAGATACTATCGTTTAAGTAACCTAAATGAAGTCGGTATTGGTTTGGTTTTATGTAACATGTACTAGTTCAAAACAACTAAGACTAAGGGGAGATTAACAATATTTAGAGGATTCTAGGGCTCGGGAAATAACACTCAACTTCATCACAAATCACAAATAGCATGTAGCAAACAATGGTAAATTAAGGGGATAATATAGGGGATGTCATCTAAAGCACCCAACTACTCTCTCAAGCTAGAGGGATTACTTGAATCATGAACACAACCTACTCTCGTGGTTACAAAGCACAAAACAAGTATTAAAGCATAATCACGATGACAAAAACATTCAATTAACTGGAAATTCCTATTCTCATGGCATTTCAAGTCAATTAAGCATAAGGGAGCTAACTCAAGTTCATCTCTCGATCCTTCGTTGAGGAAGCTTGGATAATAGTTCTAGCAATGGCCATATACAAGAACTAAGCAATTAAACCACTTAAGCTCAACTAATTAACACCCAACAATTACCAAATTAACACATGCAACAAGCAATTAGTGACTACATTCAGGGTTTTACCCAAACCCTAGAAAATTAGACTACTCACAATCCATGGAGATTAAAGCAATTAAGGTTTTCAAGCTACTCATGAACAAGATTCAAACTAAAGATTAAGCTAATTAATAATCTAAGCATATAAGAATTAAGAAAAATAATTAACAATCAAAGCAATAAAATTGGAAGAGAAGATTAAGAAAAGTTACTAGAAGCTTCAACTTTGAATAAGAATGGTGGAACTTGTCTTCTACAATGATTGAGATTGAAATTTCCAAGCTAATAATTAAAATCTAACTAATGATTTGAGAATATTTGTGTTTCTAAGATTACAAACTAAGAGAAAGCTCTAAAAACTTGGATCCCCGTACAAAAGAGCTAAGGGGAGTATTTATATGACCCCCAAATAAAAAGGATGGAGAAAACAAGAGTCGGGTTTGGACCGTGCAGGGTATCTTAGGCCCTTTTCTTCACCTTTTCTTCGGTTTTTCTCCTATGTCTCGGCTTCTAACCTCGGTTTATCATCCATATGCTCCAAAATGGTCCTCTTTGGACCTAAGAACTCAACAAAAACACTAACAACCCGTGAAGCAAAGGATACACACAAAAATGCACGATAATAGAGTAAAAGTGAACCAAAACACCAATTTCTCAAGTAAACAAGGTTCAAAATTGCCCTAAAATCATATTAAATAACAAGTTATCAGTACGAGCGAAATTTGAAAATTTTCGAAAATAAGGTAACTCCCTACTTTGTGTTATTTTAAAGGGTGGGTAGGTGGATGGTTTAACTTGAGAAATATTCAGCTAGCATACATAAAGCAATAGGGGCGAAGCCTCCTTCAAGCCCAAAGAGGTGGATTGCACCACCTGAAGGTACCATTAAGCTCAACACTAAAGCTTCATTGGCAGAGGATGGGTGGGTATGTGTAGACATCTACTTTTGGCCTTTTGTCCCGACAGGAAGTTCGATGATGTTACAAAAACCCGTTCTTCATGCTAGATCAAAGTTGAAGTGTTTATGGACTACGAAATGCATTATGAAGTAAGTTAAAACCTATGTTTGAGATAAATTTATCTTAGAGCCTTGTTCGATTAGTAATTAGACCTAAAACGTGCTCATACATGTTTAAACATGCTTAATAACGGACCCAAATGCATCAAGTGCAATGATTAGATCCAATGGATCTTAAATTGTTAAAAACCGAGACAATCAGATAAACAACCCATCAAATTTCCATGAAAAGCCTATACATATGGATAGCCCTTTCAAATAGATTTCCAACAGTATATTATAAGCCTAATTCCGAGTTAAAACGAAGAAGTTATGATCAAAACACTAAACCGGGCCCTATAACCGACACCCTTGCACTCAAACGGCCATATCTTTTTATCCACAATAGATTTTAACCTAACTCTAACGGAATTGAAAAGTAGACATTCAGGGCTTTTCTATGATATCTCACACGCCTTAATCCAAATTTGCAATCAAAAGTTATGGAAGTTTCAAAAATGCATTTTCGTTTAAGGCAAAACGCAACTCAGTGAGTTGCGCGCGCCTAACGCGCGAGCAAGTCATTGAGATGCGCGAGGCACCCAGCGTGACTCCTAGAGTTGCGCGTGCCACCTGACGCCGCAGCTCTAAAACCCTAAACCTATTCCTAAGCCTATAAATAGGGGAATTCGTTTAACCCTAAAAAGACAGAAAAATCAGAATTCTAAACCCTAAATTCTGAAATCCCTAATCTCTCAAACCCTCTTACTATCATACTACTTCCCTCCTTTTTCCAACTACTCTTCAACCCTAATACATTCCATTGAAGTCTTGGAGGTACGAAGAAGGAGGAATGTCCATAAACGCATTAAACAAAGATTTAGCATAAAAGAAGAACGGTTAGTTTCCTGAGCACTTAGATAAAACACTTTTCTTTTATTGTTTAAATAACTTTAATTGATTAATTAGTGTTTTTTGATCACTTAAACAAACTTTTAATTAATTTATTTCATATAGCATTCTTTCATTAATCAAAGATTATAATTGAGTAATTAATTTTTGTTTTATCACCTAAGTCAAGGCGAATATTGTTTATTTCTTGTTCTTTTCACGAATTTGAATAGGAAAATTGACTTAAAATAATACCAACTATTAAAGGTGTGTGTAAAATAATAAAACCTCAACTATTTGCTATTAGCAGTACAACCTTTTGTACTATATGTGCAAAATGGTACGATCGCCACCAAATAAGACATCTTAAGAAATATTACGTCCATATTCATTATTATATTATTTATATTATTTTTTTTTAATATTAAAGTATTTTTTTAAGATACATTTTATGTTAATAATTTCCTCCTACCCAAATTAATAATGACCCGGCCTGGCTAGTACACTAAAAAAAAAAAAATACTATCAAACAAAAGTAAATAGGATATTTAAATGCATTATATTGGTATAATAAGTTTAAAAAAAATGTATTAAAAATCAAAAAATTAACGTAATATTTTCTTTATTTTTTATACTTACAGCACATCTTTTGACATGCTAACCTACTTGAAAAAAATGTTTAAACTATGTAAGTGGACAATTATGCTATAATTTTTACTCATAGCAACTTAACACTTTCTTCTTTATTTTTTAAACATAACACTTTCTTCTTATTGGTTGTAAAATTTTGTTAATTAACTTGCCCGTTTATCTTGTTTAATATCTCTCCTAAAGTGTGTGTCATGTCAAAATAGAGTGTTGTGGTAAATAAAAATGTACTCCGTAGGAATTATGTATTTTGGAAAAAAAAAATTACTCCATAATAATTAATATAAAAGCAATATAATGAATATGGAGGAAATATTCCTAGAGATATCTTCTCAGATAGCTGACGTACCTGTAGGCATGAAAATTTTCTCAAGTGTTGTCACATATTATTCGGGTCAAAGTCAAATAGTTGACTCGTGAATATTGACTAAATTTTTAATTTGGGTTATTTTAGCCCATGTTATTTAGTTTAGTCAGACTCATTTAATTATTAATATGGTCCAACAAATTCGATTTGACTATAATGTATATGGGTTATTCATAAAATTTAGTGGAATTGATATAAGGCCCATTAGTGGTCATCTTGAAACCCTTAGCTTGGGAGAATAATAGAATTCTCCTCCCTCATTTCAAAGACACGTGAAAAATTCAGAGAAAAGCCTCTCGACAGAAAAAACCTCTCCATATTAAAAAAAAACCTCTCTAAACTTCTCTAAAAACATCTCAAACCTAGAAGAAGAACAACAAGCACCTGATCAGGCGTGTCGTTCTATTCTAGAAGACAAACCTTGATTGAGGTCAAGCCTTTTCGGCCCTCTATCAAGGAATTCAAGTTAGAGTTTTGACAACAAATTGAATCATCAAACGACATAGCGTGGAGATCGAATCAGTGGATTATATTAGAGATATTGAACTCAAAAAAATTATTATATTAATAAAATTACATTTGTTGCATTTATTTTGACCTTTTATTTTGCAGACTCATAATTTGTGTTTATAGTACCATTTTGCACATATATTACAAAAGGTGGTACTTCTGAAAGCAAATAATTGAGGTCGTATTATTTTGCACCCATCGCTAATAGTTGGGATTATTTTAAGCCAATTTTCCATTTGAATAACAAAAGAATTAAGACTTTTGCAATGTAATTCCTACATGATTAATGCTTATAAATAAAATCAACTAACTTAGTTTTAAGAGCCACGTTGCATATATTGTTTGGTGATGAAATTGTGAAAAAGGAAGAGCTAGTAGAGGCCGCATTAGGGCTAGAATAGCGATTCCCCCTAAAGGAAACGTAATTTTAGTACTCTCGCTTCCGAACTCATTTATGGTACACGTGGACCAATTTGGGCATAGGGTAAATTTATGATTCCTGCTAAATATCCCTTGAACCCTACTTGGGAGAAAGGCATGAACGAGGTTTATGAGTTTTCCTAAATCTCAATGACGACTCCTTACTAGTTTCTTACAAAAAGCATAATGATAGGATCAACTCTAATTCAAAGGTCTCCCAAACAGTCAGGAATTCAAATCCTAAAACACCATAAAAAGTGTAAAGGGACATGGGTATTGACGAGAAGGATCCCCTACGATGGGCTCACCCTCCTTACAGTAGGCCTAAGTGTAGTTGCTAGAAATTGCATAGGCAAGGTGGTCTTTGCTGGATCAAGAAGAGTTCGGGCTAACTAGCCTGTTGAGATTGTCGAAGCCAAGGCAATCTATTTTGCTCTCAAGCTAGGAACCAGTGGCAAATCCAGGGGATACACAGAGGTATAGTTGTACCCCCATTCTCCCAAAAAAAAACGTTAACAAAAAAAAAATCCAGGCGGATGAGAATGTTAGAAGGAACAGGTGGCTGGTATCTCTTGCCAATCGACGTGGTGGTAGGACAGCTGCCGTTAGCTCTAGAAGGGAAGATGAGCAGCCATCCAAACGGCCCAGACCGAGTACAGAGCAGCAAAAACCTCCATCTCCCCCCCAACATGCTGAGCCTTTAAAAGACGACTCTAATGTCGTGACAACCAAGAAAGTTGTCCCAGCTGGCGCTGAAGTAGAGGACATCACCGAATCCCCACCACAAACTCAGGTCGCAACCGGGATCCCTTCTGAGCCTCAGAATGTCAGTCCAGTCAGTTCTGATGTTAGCATTCCTGGTATTACTTACCGAGCTAACCAATGGATAGAGCGGCCAGAAGGGAAAATTTTGGATGAGGTTGTTAGGAGGTTTGCTGCCCTAGAGGGTTGTTCTCAAGATCAGCGACAACCTGAGATGGACGTGCTCCGCAATGAATCTATTTTTACCGATAACCCGCTTCGAGGTGGAAACCTAGGGTATCGGCTTTTACGGAATTTGGCCACCCCTGTTGACAGACCCACTGGCCTTATCAACCCTGTAGCTGCACAGCATATGCATGACCTTATGAAGGTACTTGCTTAAACTTTGCTTTACAACCTACGATTTATCAGTTTCATTTTTAAGGTTTTGTTTTTAACTTATTTATTTGCTTTTGGTGAGCCGGCCATTGCTTCTGGGACTGAGCTTGTTGAAATGTACCGATATTACTAAGAATCTCTTCAATCGTCTCTAAAGAATGTCGAACAGGCCCTTAACGGCATCAAGGTGGCAAAGGCTAAGGATGATGAGGAGTTAAAGGCTTTGCAGGACAAGGCCAACAAATTTAAGAGCCTCGAAGAAGTTAAGCTCCACAAAACTCAGTTGTCTGAAAAGAGTAAGGTTGTTGATCGACTTCCTGTGCTGCAAAAAGAGCTCTCCAATGCCAAAAACACAATCGGCACATTGGAAACTAAGGTTCATGAGATGGAGGCCGATAATCCTGGTGATCGTCAGAGAGCTGTCGACCGGTACCTGAATTCTGCCGCGTTCATTGAGAGGTTGCAGGATCGGTTTGATGGTGGCTGGACTGTTGCTCAGAGATGCGTTGCTCATGCTGTCGGCTGGACCAAATCTGACTGGGCTAAGTTCGAGGCCGCCTTTATCAATAAAGCTCATGCAAAACCTTCCGGCTTTGAGCAACAGCAATTTGCGGATGAAGACATCCTCAACACTATGCCAGCCGAGACTGACATCGCTGTGGATCCCAGTATTCTGAATTCTCCAGTGCCGGAAGAGGAGAGAACTCCGGTAGCTTGAAGGGGCAGGCAGTCATCACTGAAATCCTCATGAGGCTCCTGTGTGATAAGGCCTTATCTGCTTTAATTTTTAACCTAGACTTTCTTTTTTGCAAGACTTATGATTTTTGACAATGCTGCTTTATTGGCATATGCCCTTTTTTATGGTGATACCTGTCGATTATCAGTTTTAACATTCTCTTTTCTGCAAAAACTATCTTATTTCCTAGCTACCTTGAGTGTCCGTTTGCAAGCTTACTTATGCACACATATCTTTTTAACAAAGCATTGTTCTTACTAATAAGATGCTACGAAAATTTCACACATCGAAATAAACATTATAAACGATTATTCTGTAGTAGTCTCTTTAATTTGCAAATATGCGACCTTTTGAAAATAACTTATCGTCCATTTTCTGTCTTTGCACAACTACGATATTAACTTAATCTTTGTCAACTTTTTATTTGATGTTTTCATCCATTTTGAGTAGTGGGTATACTACTTCCTGCCCCCGCAGTGTACATATCTAATTTGCTAGTACATACACTGTCAATCTTTGTCTGTATTTACATATTTTTAAAACAATGTGACGCATTGTTATTGTTTCAGAGTATAACATTGGTCACTCACTCCACTGTATATTTACGGTAAGTTGAGTACCCTTCTCGGCGATCATTGTCGTGGCTATGCCTCAAATCGGCATATACCAGTACATGATTTTGCCGGTATTATATTTTGAACCAGCAACCTCACGAGTTAATTAATACAACTGATCAGGTTATAAGAGCATTAATTTCGTGGAAGCGGTTTTAAGTTGTCCATCCCATTTAACAATGGATTGTTAAATGGAGGATGCCCAATCAACTTATATACCAGAATTCATACCTTGTATTATTTATCGATATTATCCGACCAAGATAATTCAATAGTGTTACATGTTACATTATACTAAACATAATACTTTTTCAAGACTGTTGAGTTCCATACATTTTTCAATGGTTTTCCGTCCATTGTTTCTAAGTAGTACGACCCTTGCATAACCATTTCTCTGATTTGGTATGGACCCTCCCAATTTGCCAATAACTTTCCATCAACGTTCCCCTTTCCTGTTGCTGCTATTCTTCGGAGGACTAAATCTCCTGTATTCAGCGGGCGATGGCTCACTCTCTTGTTGTATGCTCTGGACATCCTATCTTTGTAGGTTGCCGATTTGATTGCAGCCTTTTCTTGGAGTTCCGGTAGGAAATCAAGTTGCTGCCTTAGAAGTAGATCATTTTGCTCTTCAGAGTAATGCTGAATACTTAATGTCGGCAGCCCAACCTCAGCCGGTATCACAGCATCTATTCCAAATACCAGATTGAAAGGGGATTCACTTATTGCTTCTCTGGTTGTTGTTCTGTTTGCCCATAGTATCTCTGGCACGAGATCTGCCCATAACCCTTTTGCATCTTCAATTTTCTTTTTGAATGCTGTTATTATCTGCTTATTTCCTGCTTCTGCCTGGCCGTTTGACTGCGGATAACATACCGCGGCATATGCAAATTTAACCTTGTACAGGGCTAGAAGGTCTTTTACCGGCTTACAATCAAACTGAGATCCATGATCGAAAACCATTGCCATTGGCAATCCAGATCTTGTGAAGATATTTTTCCAAATGAACTTCTTCACTTCTGTAGCCGATGTCTTTACAATTGGTTCTGCCTCTATCCATTTTGTGAAATAATCAATTCCCACCAAAAGGAATTTCCTTCCACTTGTAGCTGATGGAAACGACCCTACGATATCCATCCCCCATTATGCAAACGAAACTGGATTAAGTATCGGCATCAAGTCATTCGGTGGGAGATTGATAGCTGGGGTGAACTTTTAACATTTTTCGCACCTTTTCACATATCGGATAGCATCTTCATTCATTGTTGGCCAGTAATATCTTCGTCTCATTGCTTCTCGGGATAAAGCACGGGCTCCAAGAGGATTTCCACAAGTGCCTTCATGAATTTCTTCAATGAGTCTTGCGAATTCATAATCTGTTATACATCTTTACAAAGGGAGCGAGAATCCTCTTTTGTATAGCTGCCCTTGATGTATAATGAACCATACACTATCTTTCCTCAGTTTTCTTGCCTCTCCTTTATCAAGAGGTAGCGCCCTATAAAGGATATACCCCAAGATCTTATCATAACATTGATTGTTGTTATCCACACATAGAACCTGCTCCGATGTTTCATCTATACTCCTTTGCTTCAAGATTTCCCCATTACTGTTCTTTCCAAATCATTGAAACTTGAGCTTGCCAACTTTACCAAGGCATCCTCTTGCGCATTCTGCGCTCTCGGGACCAATTGTACCTCGAAATGTTGTAGTTGTGCCGTTAGTTGATTGATCTTTTCAAGATACTTTATCATTTTCGGTTCTCGTGCTTCATAATCTCCATTGAACTGGCTCGATACCAACTGGGAGTTAGTTTTCAATATCAAATTCCTAGCTTCTACCGCTATGGACAACTGAATTTGAGCTATGGCCGCTTCATACTCCGCTTCGTTGTTGGTAGCCTTAAATTTGAATTTCAAAGCATACTCAAAGACATTACCATCTGGCGCTGTTATCACTATACCGGCCCCTGACCTATTTGATGTTACCGATCCATCTACTGATACTTGCCAAGTTCCTAACGGCTCCTCTTCATCATTGTAGGTTGTCTTCACAATAAAATCCGATAAGGCTTGCGCCTTAATCGACACCCTTGGCTTATAATGCAACTCATATTCTGACGATTCAACTGCCCATTTTAGCAGTCAACCTGATATATCCATTTTCTGCAATGACCTCTTAAGTGGATGGTTAGTTAGTATCTCTATCGGATGAGCATCAAAGTAAGGGCGCAACTTTCTTGCCGCCATTAGTATAGCAAGTGTCATTTTCTCTATCACTGGATATCTGCGTTCAGCTGCGTTTAACACATGACTGACAAAATATATCGGCAGCTGTTGTTTCTTCCTTTCTACCAACAACGCTACAGCCACTGTTTTCGGTGAAGCTGATATGTACAACTGTAAATGCTCACCCCATTCTGGCCTAACAACTATTGGAAGTTTTCTCAGGTGCTCTCTTACCACTTCCAAAGCTTCACTTTGGTCTTTTCCCCACTAAAAAGTTTTATTCTGCCGCAGGACTACAAAGAATGGGAGTGCTTTGTCAACTGATTTGCTTATAAACCGAGTCAACCTTTCCATTCTGCCCATAAGCCTCTGTATATCACGAATTGTTTTTGATTGCTTCATTTCGAGGATTGCATTCACCTTGTCAGGATTTGCATCAATACCTCGCTCACTCACCATAAACCCCAAGAACTTTCCTGAACGGACCCCGAATACAAACTTCTCCGAGTTTAGCTTCATCTGGTACTGCTGTAAAGTATTAAAGGTCTCTTTTAGGTCAGCTATGTGATCTTCCTTCACCTTGCTCTTCACAATCGTATCATCCACATACACCTCTACATTTTCTCCCTTTCTGCTTCGTGAAGATTTTATCAACCAACTTTTGGTAAGTTGCCCCTGCGTTCTTTAACCCAAACGGCACTGTAACAGTAAAATCCGGCATCCGTTATGAACGTTGTTTTTGCTCCGTTTGATGCATGAAGACTGACTTGATGATATCCCGAAAATGCATCTAAATAGCTGAGCATCGCATGGCCTGATGTGGAGTCTACCAGCCTATCTATTCGGGGCAAAGGATAACAATCCTTGGGGCAGGCCTTATTCAAATCTGTGAAATCCACACACATTCGCCATTTTTCTATAACACATGCGATTCTTCCAAGATGAGAGGAGTTACATAGATCAGTAAATTAGAGATGAAGAGCTTTAATTTACAAAAGATTCGAGCGGATTTGATTGAAAGAAAACAACCAAGTTCGGAGCGAAACCGAGCAACGAACAGAAGCAGCAAGGGCAAAATAAGGAAGACCCGACTCCAGCGCCAGACGACAAGGATGTCGCCTGGCGACAACATCTGTCGACCGGTGACAGAGCAAAATTATAGCGACAGCGGTTTCCAACGTGCGCCGGAGCGGCAATGAGATACATGGCCCCATATTGGATTATGTGGACCTTATGCAGCAATTTCGGGTTCCTTGGTACGCCAGTTAGCCCCTATAAGCAATTTGACATGATTAAGTAATCGGCTCAATTACAATCACAATAGGTGATCGACCTGATGAAAGATCGTCTCACTTAGCTTAAAGCGCCTAAACATTGGCTCATTGCAAAGGCACCGACATAATGGTTCACAAGCAGCAGAAGGCACCGACATAATGGTTCACAAACAGCAAAAATGCGCCGACATATTGGCACCGCGGAAATTACAGCAAAAAAAATTTTGCAACAGCAAAGTTCAAGCAAGCTTTAATTTAAGATCGACAAGCGTTGGTCTTCGGTAATTTTCTTTGGAACATTATCGTAACAACTGAGGATGACTTCAAGCGAAGTTATCTTTGACGGCGTTCCCTAGGATATGGAAGGTTGTCAGACAACTGAGGATGACTTCAAGCGAAGTTATCTTCGACAGTATTCGCTAAGATTGTGGAGGTTGTCACCAAGATTTGAGAAGATAGCACGAGATGGGCGGTCTTCGACAGCATTCGCTAAGATTGTGGAGGTTGTCACCATGATTTGAGAAGATAGCACGAGATGGGCGGTCTTCGACGGCATTCGCTAATATTGTGGAGGTTGTCACCAAGATTTGAGAAGAGCGGTTCGTGATGAGGCGGTCTTCGATGACTTTTGCTATGATTGGGAAGGTCGTCACTATGATTCAAGGAAAAGGCTCGAGATGTAGCAGCATTGGTAGATGACATTCCCTAACTTGCGGAGGGTTGTCACAAACAACTGGAGGTGATTTCAAGCGAAGTTATCTTCGATCATGTTCCCTAGCTTGCGGAAGATCGTTTCAAGCGAAGCAATCTTCGATAGTGTTCTCTAGCTTGCAGAATACTATCACGGCAGAAAGTGGAGGCAGTTACAAGTGTAGCAGTTTTCAGGAGGTATCCCCTAGCTTGAGGAAGATCGTCACAACAAATCAGTTACCTTTAGAGACGTGTGCTCGATGGTGCAAGATACGCGTTTCTTAACTCTTTTATCTATTTAACTAACGCTAGTTTGCAGGTATCAACGTTACAAGAGTGATTTAGGATCGCAGAACGTTCTGAATCATTCTCCGTCCCTATCACTACTTTGACTTTTGTTTTCGAAACTTGCGTTTCTCCAAACTCAGTCAAAGTGGGGGCTTATGTAGACACCCAAATGTGTCTCCCCGAAACCAAACCCAGTGATGAATACCTTTCACGTCATTTGATTATCGAACGAGGTGAAATTGTGAAAAGTCTAGTGATGAGGATGTTTTTATTAAAATATCTCTTCTTTCTGTTTTTGAAAATATTTCTTTTCTCACCTTGTTTTATGAAAACGTGCATTCCAGTTTAGTTTGGTCCATGATATGGATCCAATAATGGTGTAGTTGTATGGGGCTTGAAAAGACCTTTCCAACGATATATTATTAGCCCAATTCCGATGAATAATGTAATTAGTGAACACTAGACCCTAGTGTAGGTACCACACCCTACACCCCCCTCTAAACGCAACGTTTAGCATCCTACCCACACCCCCCACTAACCCACATAACATCAGTAACTACCCACTCCCCCCCCCCCACTAACCGCAGTAAATGAAAAAATAACCGCCCCTAACCCACATATATATTTACATAAAAAAAATAAAAATAAAAAAATAAAAAAAAACCTCCAAATTTCAAATCATTTTCTCTCTCTAGAAACCATCTTCTTCATTTCTCTAGAATTTCTCTCTCATCAAACCCAATGAAAATCGATTTAAATTACTGCAAAATTTCTTCAAAATACTCCAAAATTGCTTAAAATGTCTGATATTCGAGAAGAAATTAAACAATCATAACAACATTTTGATAAAGAGTAAGTAATTTTGTTCATTTTTTTGCAATTGTTGTGCAATTTTATGAATGAAACCTTATTTTTGTTCAATTTCTTGCGATTTTAGTGTGATTTTGCAAAAGAATACTTCAGAGAAGAACATACAAGATGAATCTGCAAAATCGGAGCAAAATGTAACTAAGGAGTAAGTAATTTTGTTCATTTTCTTGCGATGGCGATTGTAGTGCGATTTTATGTAAGAAACCTAATTTTTGTTCATTTTTTTGTTATTGTAGAGTCACTTTCGAGAAGAATACTTCAGAAAAGAGTACTTCGGTGAAAAATTCTGACGACGAGTATGAACCCTAATTTTTGTTCAATTTTGTTCAATATCTTCACATTTTATTTATGAACCCTAATTTTTGTTCAATTTCTTGAGATTGTAGTAAGATTTTACAGAAAATTAACAATTTAATAAAAAAATTAACAATTTATTAAACAAAACAGAGACGATGATGATCAACCTCTTCAGTCAAGAGTAGAAAAATTGAAAAAAAAAGCGCGAAAAGACTCCAATTGTAGATCCTGAACTATTAAAAGATATTGACAAGTCAATTGCTACAGATTTAAAAATGTATCCATCACCAAGGTATATAATCATTTATAGAATATATTATGTTCATGTTTAATATGCTTTTTGTATTTGATAATATTTTGGTTTTGTCATTGTTTAATATGCTATTTGTATTTGATCATACACAAAGTTATTATGATTTGGTTATATTATTGTATATGATCATATTCGACACTCATAATGTTCATATATAGATATAGTTATGAACATATATTTATATTTGTTCATTTGAGTATTCATTGAGGCTTAAATAACAAATGTACATTTCGTTGAAACATCATTGTATATGATCATAGTTGATACTCATAATGTTCATTTATAGATATAGTTATGATCATATGTTTATATTTGTTCATTTGAGTATTCATTGAGGCTTAAATAACAAATGTACATTTCATTGAAGCATCATGCACATATATAAATGAACATTATGCATTCAAACTAATGTACTGTAATTAATTTATAATGTAGTGATGTGCCATTTAGAGTGATACACTTGCTTCAATTTAGAGATGGAAAATCTGAACCATTAACTCTAAAGAAGGATACAGAACAAAATGAATATGGTAGTAGTTATCAAAGATACACTTTAAACAAGTAAGTTAATATGTATAAAATAATGTTCATTTCATTTCATTTATGTGTATTTTTATTTAAAGTATTTTTTAATATTAATTTCAGCAAGCAAAAAGAATTTCAACCAGAAGGGCAAAGCAATCCAGAAAAGAATACTCTTGGCCAAAAGTAAGATAATTTAAATGTTCATTTTGTATAAACTTTATATTCATTTGCAAAGCAATACAAAAAACAATACTCCTGGCCAAAAGTAAGATAAGTTAAATGTTCATTTTCTATAGACTTTATGTTCATTTTTTATTTATTTAATCAAAATTGTAAATTCAAACATATTTTTAATGAATTATCAGAAAACCCAAAGATGATGATCAACAGAAGCGTGCAAGGAAAAAAAATAAATCAAAAATAACAACCTTAAAGGACAAGATGCAACAAATACATTTACACATAGAGAGAAACCTAAAGTATGTTCAAATTTGAATAAGTGAATTAATATAATCAAATAATGTAGATATTTCAAAATTATATATCAGTATCATACATTTATAGGAAGTACAAAGAATCGACAATCAGAATTATGAAAAATCTCAAAAGAATGGAAAAGGCAAGCAAGGAAATTAAGAGAGGTAAATGTTCAAATTTATTGAATATTTTTGTTTAATAATTATAAATATCAATTTTAACAATACTATTACTTTTGAAGGTGAAGCAAAACAGAAAGAAAAGGGGCCAGTAGAAGAGAAAACTGTGGAAACAGAGCAGAAAGGTAAAAATTTTTAAAATGTACATTTTTATTACATAAAATGTTCATATTGGATCTGCATAATATTGAATGTTCAATAAGATTAATAAATTTTTAACTGATTAAATTTTCATAGAAGGACAAGATGGAAAAAAAAAGGCCTGAAAAAGAGAAAAGCCCTAAAGAGAAAACTGTGGAAGATGTCTTTCCAAAGACAACAAATCTGAAAGGTAAAAATTTTAAAATGTACATTTTTATTACATAAAATGTTCATATTGGATCTGCATAATATTGAATGTTCAATAAGATTAATAAATTTCAATTTTAACTGATTAAATTTTCATAGAAGGACAAGAGGGAAAAAAAAGGGCCTGAAAAAGAGAAAAGCCCTAAAGAGAAAACTATGGAAGATGTCTTTCCAAAGACAACAAATCTGAAAGGTAAATATTGAAAAATGTACATATTCATTACATAAAATGTTCATTTATATTGTATATATTAAACATTTGTCATCCTATTTACATAAATGTTTATTTAATGTTTTATATTTGATCATTTAATATGCAGCACAAATGGCATCTGATTATGTTGAAATTGAGGATGAAACTCATCTGCTAGATAAAGATTTGGATAAATATTTCACAAAAATAAGTGAGGAAACAGCTGCCTCATCTCAAAATAGTGAACAGTCAACCAAAAGGAAATCAAGATACAAAATGGTTGCAAGGAAAAACAAAAATAAAAGCCCTGTTGTGCCAAGTGGTAGAGTTACAAGAAGCCAATGTAAAGGTAATACTTTTCTATTTAATAATAAATATTACATTTTTAACTTTACTAACATAAAATTTAAAAACAAAATAGATGTTCTGTTAGATGAATCTGAAAAGGGAGGCCAGAAGGAGGCTGTTGAGCCTGCCGAAGAAACCGTGAAAAAAGGTCAGAAAAGAAGAATGTCTACAAGGACTTCTCCTATTCAAAAGGAAGCTAATGCACCATCTGCAGCACCTACTCTAATAAAAAAAATGGCAGGTGCTCCTGCTGAATATGTTGCAGCACCTCTTAAAAAAATGTCAGGTGCTCCTGCTGAAAAAGTTGTACAAGAACAAGCCAAAAAGGGTAAATGTTCAATTTTAATATATAGAATGATCATATATAATGATGTATTATTAATGTTCAATTTCAATATATAGGTGGAAAAAAGAAAACTGCAGAAGAAGTGAAGAAAACTTCTAAGGTTGCTGGAAAAAGAAAAGCAGGTATATAATGATATGTTATAAATGTTCAATTTCTATATATAGAATGATCATTTGTAAAAACAATTTTGTTCATTTTATCATTTTGTTACTGTTCATTTTCAATGCATTAAAAATCATATGGAGATGATTTTTATATAAATTTCAATTTTCAGTTGTCAGCCCTGCCAAGAAAAATGCTGGGAAGAGGAAAAAAAATACAAGAAGTACCATCTGATAAACCATCTCAAGATCCTACTGATGAAAGTTCAACTGACAGTGGTGATGATAGTGAAGAGTCAATATATAAAGCTGAAGCAGAGCCTGCCAGTGAGGAAGATATTGAGTTAGAGGAGGAGAAGGAGAAGGAGGAGGAAATAAATCCAAAGAAGAAACAGGCAAAGAAGGGGAAGGCACAGAAGTTAGTGAAGGCAAAGGCTGAAAAGGGGGAGCAAAAGTTGGTAGTGTATGATCAAGGAAAGAGCGAAGGTAGGGGAAAAAAGAAAATAAAAACTGAAATAGTTGAAGCAATGGAAACTAAGGAAGTTGAGGAAATACAGGAAGTGGAATTTGAGGAAGAGAAAGCATCAAAAAGAGGAGGACATGTCAAGTTCATGCAATGGATAGATAAAATGACAGCTGAGCAAAAACAACAAGTTGTTGATATAGGGTTAGGATCACTTCTTGACGTTGGTTTACCTCAACTTGATCAAAGGTTCTGTAATTTGATATTGGGAAGTTTTGAAGAGAGTAGCCAAACTTTTGAATTGCCAAAGAATTAAAAAATAAAAATTGAGGTAGAGGATGTGAGGGTAGTTTATGGCTTGCCTACAGGAGAAATTCCAATTGTTGAGGCAAAGTCTGATAAAGCTAGTAAGGAGTATGCAGAATTTCTGAAGAAATGGAGAGAGTCATGGGGAGGAAAAACTCCATCAGTGAGTCAGGTATGATCAGTTTTAAATGTTCATTTATAATACATTAAATGATCAACAATTATAAATATTTTGGTCATTTTGTTTACAGATTGTCAATGGATACATACATGACAAATTCATCAAAAACAGACCACCAAGTGAACATTTCATAACCAACTTTTTAGCAGTGGCTGTGAACTGCATGATGAAATGCAGTGCAAACAATCAATGTCATTTCAAGTTTCTTTTTTCTATGATGGACAAAGAAAGAATAAGAAATTTGAATTGGTGTCAATATGTATTTGACTCACTTATCAAAAGTCATGTTGATTGGAGAAAGCAGCAAGGCAAGGGGTTCTACAAAGGCCCTCTGCAATTTCTGATGGTAAATGCTTAGATACAAAATGTTCATTTATATTTTGATAAATGCTCATTTATTTTATTGTTAATGTTCATTGTTTTCTTTTTTCTTGTAGCTGTTTTATTTTGATAGGGTTCAGAGGTTAGACAAAAGGCCTCCAAGAACATTTCCTATTATATCTGCATGGAAAAGAGACATGGTTCTTGAAAGGATAAAGACTGAATTTGATTTGGGATTTGGGAGAGGAAAAATTCTACCAAGGATTGCTGCAAAAGTTGAAGAAAGTCCTCGGGTTATAAAAATGATCAATTTCGTTAATATAAATATTCATTTATATGATCTTAAATGTTCATCTGCATAATTCTGAATATTCATTCTTATAATTTAGGTTTTCATGGATGATTTTGTAACCTTGGTAAAGACAACTTGTTCAAACCTGTCAAAGCTTTCTACAAAATTGGTGAAGGCAAAGGACATCTTTCTTGGAAATGACTTGGTCAAAAAAGTTGATGAAGTGTTAGGAAAGGTGGCAAGTAGGGAACCGTCAATTCTAAGCCAAGATGAAGAATTCTTTAGCAGTGATGATTTCCTGAATGCACTTGATCAAGCTGAGAAGGATCTGATGCAAGCATCTGAAAAGCAAACAACTGAGAAGAAAATGACTGAGAAGCAAATTTCTGAGAAGCAAATGACCAAAAAGGGAAAGGAAAAAGAACAAGAGTATGACATCAGAAAAGCTTTCAGCTTGGGGTTGACTCCACCTTCTCCAGCCATTGGTAAATTCTAACTCAAAGACACTATTCTGATTTTGATATGCAAAATTCTCAATTTTTGGTCTAAATTATTTTAATTTGTTAATTTTTAAAAACAGGAACGGGACCCAACACTTCAACACTTGGTAATATAATTGAACCACCAACAACTTCAACAAATGGTAAAATGTTCATTTATATAATAAATAATGTACATAAGTGAAAAATAAATCTTCATTTCTAATTATTATGTGTAATAATATTAACTTTATGTATATCCATAATGATGATTTATAATACATCTGAAGAAATGGATATGGGTAAAACTTCAGCAGCTTCAGAAGAAAATATTGAAGGATTGCCTAGAAATGGTAGAATGTTTAATTATAAAGAGTCAAATGTTCATTTACAAAGATATAATATTCATATCTAATTTTATTTCTTCTTAGATGCAGGATCTGGTTCAAAAGTTGATGATGAGACTAAGTCAGATATTGGTGGAAAAAGTGATGATCCAATCGGAGAAGCAGAACAAGACAAGGAAGATGTTTTTGAAAAAACAAAGAATGATGAAAAAGTGGAGGGGTAAAAACTTGAAGACATGTCTTACTATTAGGGTTATGTAATTAGTAAGGATAAATTATCTAGATCAAACAATTTAACTTATGTAACTATTGTGTTGTAACTTCAAACTGGTGTTTCATAAACTATTGTATGTGTGTACAATATTTTGTTGAATATGTAATATGAATGTGTGGTTTATGTTATATAAATATCTTTCATTTTATGAGTTGAAAACGCACATAACGTATTATATGTACTGACACTGTTTGACATTTCAGTGAACCCAAGGAGACTGATATAACATCCTTAAAAGTCACAAAAAGGTACATACATAAAACTAATGTTCAAAATTATTAATGAACATTTTCAGATAATTAAATGTTCATTTTTTTTATTTAATATGTCCAGGAATGATGAAAAGAAAAAACCAATTGCAAAAAAGGATAAAAACACTGGAAAACAAAAAGTTGAAAGGTACAATTTTATATTTTTTAACATACATATAAATGTCCATTTATATAAGAAATAATGTTCTTAATTTCACTACTTTATTTAATGTACAACAAGACCACAACGTGAAAAGCAAACAATTCCTCTTGCTTCCGATCTCCTTACATGATCAAATACAAGGATCTATTCAAAGATGACAAAACCATGAACCAAGTTGCAGTAGACTTCGCACTAGGTGGAAAAGATGAAAGGTATTTACTTTTACTAATTTTACTTAAGGTTAAATATAATCTTTGAAAATATTTTCACCTTTATATTACTAAATGTTCATATTGCAGTGCACTTTTATATTATGATGGGTTGAATCACATCAATAGACAAGAAATGAAAACACTTGGAGATGATGTTGAAGTGACAAATTGTGTGATAGATGCATGGGCAAGGTTTCTTAATCATAAAAAGCCAAGAAACAAGATTTACTTCTCAACAATGCTTCATGTTAGTTTTACTTCTTTTTTAAAGTATAGGTGTTGTTTTATATGATTTATAATTGCTAAAAATTCATTAATTTTGAATATGTTTGTGTCTATTTCAACAGCACATTATGTGCACAAATAGAGTTTGTCAAGAAGGCTCATCCATGGAGAAAAGAATTGAATCCTTCATAGAAAGAATGAACAACGAGCTGAAGGGGAATAAGATTGATAGCATTGTTGGATACAAACAGGTATTGCCATGATAATCATATACAAATGTTCAATTATATTTAGTAAAATGTTCAATAATATTTTATTATTTATTTAGGTCTTCTTCCTAGTATCAACTTCTCAACATTTTTTTCTGTTGTGCGTCAATCATATAGAAGACAAAATTCATATAATAGACAATAGAAAACTGCCACAACATGTCTCGGTCCAAGGAAAGTATGAAGAACAACCAAAATTGATGGTGAGATAATATGTTCATTTATACTTAGGTACATGATCATTTATGTGTTATTAAATGTTCATGACTTCATCACAAAACCAACAATTCAACAATTTTTTCTGTTGATTTTATCGGTTAAAAGGATTGGCAGAATACATGAAACACCTTGGATATGAAGATGCAAATAGAATTGAAGACTACACAGTTGTTTTGGAAAAGATGAAATGGCGTAGCAACGATGATCATACAAACTGTGGAGTTTACATTATGAAGCATATGGAAACCTTCACTGCTGATCCTAATGAGAGTTGGATTTGTGATTTAAAACCAAACAATGTAAGTATGATAAATGTTCAATAATATAAGATTAATGTTCATTTATAAAACATTGTTTAAAAATTAAAATTTGATAATTCATTTTCTTCAACAGGTGAACCAAATTAGGAAGCTTAGGATCCAATACACAGTAGAATTAATGTTGTTTGAAGAAAATTTTGAATCAAGAATAAATAGAAGGAAAGCAAGAAAGTTTGCAAAGGAGTAGTATCATATGTTCATTTACAAATATGTATATGTTCATATATTATATATAGACTTATAGATATTTTTTTTTTCTTTTTAAGAAATAGACTTTTGAATTTTATTTGTTAAAAATTTATTGTTGATATTTCATTTTAATCTTTGAATGAAAAAATTTATAAGTTTTATAAAATGGATAATTGTTCTTTACTTTTGTTCATATACAAATGACTAAAAAATCATTTATAAATGTTGAATTTTAAACACATATAAAATTCTAATCTAAAGTTTTAATTGTTCTTTACTTTTGTTCATATACAAATGACTATATAATCATTTACAATTATTGAATTTTAAAAACATATAAAATTCTAATATAAAGTTCTAATTGATCTTTACTTTTGTTCATATACAAATGACTATATAATCATTTATAAATGTTGAATTTTAAAAACATATAAAATTCTAATATAAAGTTTAACATTACAAAATATATAAAATAGAGTTAAATAGAACTATATGAAATAGACAGAAAATTTTTATGTCTTTAAAATAATAAACAGAAAATTCAACATTATCAAATAGTACTTAAACCACCATTACAAATAAGAAGTTAAATCCACATTTATAGAGATCTAATATACTAACCTATTTATCTTTATTAGCCAAACGTTTAGCTACAGTTGTATCAAAAAAGGCTAACAACCTGTCATATTTAGAAGAAATTTTTCCAGAACCTAATTGAACATTTCTTGGTTGAACATTTGGAACACGAGCACCTTGATCATTTCTTGGAACTGTTGGAGGAATAACTTGAACATTTTGAACACGAGAACCTTGATCATTTGTTGAATGAACATTTCTTAAATTGGATTTGAACTCTTCTGGATTGAATTGTGAACAATTCTGGGGGGGCAATTTGAACAATCCTAGAAACCGTAGGTTGAACACCAGCAGGAGATTTTGTTGACACACTAGGTTGAACACGAGCACCTTGATCATTTCTTTGAACTGTGGGAGAAATTACTTGAACATTTTGAATACAAGAACCTTGATCATTTCTTTGAACTGTAGGAGGAATACCTTGAACATTTGTTGAATGAACATTTGTAGAATTGGATTTGAACATTTCTGGATTAAAGTTTGAACAATTCTGAGGTGCAGTTTGAACAATCCTAGGAACCGTAGGTTGAACACCGGCAGAAGATTTTGTTGAAACACTAGTATGAATTGGAACTCCTGAATTAACTTCAGAATAAGTTTTAACACCAGCAGAACCTTTATTTTCACCAACATTGGAACGAGATTGAACAGCAGAAACACCTTCAACAACATTTTAAATCTTTCGCCTGTAAAAAAATTAAATTGATCATTATTAAAAGTATATATGATCAATTACAAACACTTATGTAAACATATAAGGAAAAAAAAACCTTAGCAAGAGATGAAATATCAACATCAACAGATATGCTGGATTGAACAGTGCTTTCACTAGAAGCCTACAAAAAATAAATAAAATATTATATACATAATATATGCATAAAAATAAAATAAATTTATAATTAATAGCAAACAAACATACCTGATCAAAATCATTAGAAAAACTCTGATCCGATTCCTTAGAACTAGAAGGAATTTCTTCTAAAACAACTGAATTCAATCCAACCTATATTTTTAAAAAATTAAAAATCATTAATATATAAAATATAAATAAACTTTTTTTTTAACATTTAAATTTACCTAAGACTGTTTATTTCTCAAAACAATCAATTCAGTGGGATCACTGATAGAATTAGCATAGGTAACAGCACACTCATTCTCATCAAGTTCCTATATATATATATATATATATATATATATATATATATATATATATATATATATATATATATATATATATATATATATATATATATATATATATATATATATATATATATATATATATATATATGTTCATTTTAGAAAACACAAATGTTCAATACTGAAATATTAAATGATCATATACCTGTACAACTGCTTGCCCTATACCCCTTTTGTAAGGAGTGTACATTGACTTTTTCCTCTTCCAATTACCCTTTGCCTTGTTGCACTGTTTCTCCAAGGTACTCTTAGGCCTTACATTCCTCTCACCTTTAAGCCTAGCTTTTGGAGGATTCTTGATCTCAAGATCAACAATTTCAACCTCTTCAATAGGTTCACTAAAATCAATTGCATCTGATATGCTCTCAACCTTTTCTTTTAAAAGATTGAAATAACATTCAACCTCTGCCCTTGCATTCAAAGAATTCTGACAACTTGTTATCAACTTAACAAACTTTCGAAGTGTTTGTGACCTCCAAACACTAGTAGCCACAATATTTGTGCTCAAAGTAGGTTCTTCAATACCATGACTACACATGGCAGCCTTTGTCCATCGTTTCATTATATAATCTTGTGGAATATTACGCACACAATGCAAATGATAAACTCGAAGAGAATGAGAACAAAGTAAACCAGTCTTACTAAAGTACATGCATGTGCAACAAACTAATATACCAATATTAGCAAAGGCTAGGTGCCTATTACCCCTCAAAGTATTAAAACCATTATCAACATGATCATAAGCAGTCCCCTTAATGAACTCTTCTTCAAAAAGAACATAAGCTTGAATAGTGTACAATGATCTTGCATGAACTAATATACCAATATTAGCAAAGGCTAGGTGCCTATTACCCCTCAAAGTATTAAAATCTTTTCCACCTTCCTTACTTCTCCACTCAGAAATGACATCAAAAAAAAACATGATAAAAATCACATACCTGGGTCTTATTAAGACGTTGTGAAACTGACTTATTAGTAGTTTCACTACGTTGAGAGGACAAAACATCACCAGACCAATACTTCTTAGAGTAAGCAGGACACCACATTTCTTTTATTTTATACAAATCACATAACCAATCAACATTTTCACACTTGTATTTATCCAACATCATGTACAACAGAAATGATCATATATTAATTGAAATTTGAACAAAATATAAATTAATATATGTACATTTATATAAAGAATAATGTTCATAAACAACATGGATACTAATAAATATTATGATATCATACAAAAAACATAAATTGTATGAACATATGTAAAACAATAAATGTTCATATACATATGACATAATAATCAAATATATCACATAATAAAAATCAAAAATAAATATTAAAATAATAATATACCTTTTCTAGAAATGTTCAAATTCAGGAGGAGTTTCACAATACTTCAAAAGATATCCAAACAAATTTGTAAAGCCTTCCAAAGCTCTCAATGATCCAATGTGTTTCTTCGAATTTTGTTCAAGATGCCATACACATAAATGATGATGGACGGTTGAAGGAAAAATGTTTCTTATACCCGCTGCAATCGCTTGTGCTTGATCTATCATAATTATAATAGGACTTTTCCTTCCCATTGACTGTAGAAATGTATCAAACAACCAATCAAAAGACTCGGTGCGCTCATTAAGAATAAAACCCATACCAAACATGACATTATTACCATGATGGTTCATCCCAACAAATGGAGCACATATCATTCCATATTTGTTAGTTCTATAGGTTGTATCAAAAACCAACAAATCTCCAAAGTGATGGTAATCTCTCATCATCCTACCATCACGCCAAAAAAAGCTAACTAAAGCACCACTATCATCTTGCTCAAAATCATAGTAAAAATCTACCTCATTCACATTTCTCTTCGCAAAATATTTAATCAATTGGTTACTATCACATCCTTCAATTTTGATAGCTTTTTCAGATGATAATGCATTGTACACATCAGGAGCAGTAAAAGAAAGATTAGGAGATCCACCAACCTCCTTCTTTGGAACCCTTAAAGAATCAGTAACTTTGACTCCGCTCAATTTCATTGTAGAAATGAAGATAAGTGAATCTTTATTGACAGCCCTTTGAGACCTTATCAAATGCCTTTTTTCAGGAGGAATCATATCATGATTATGAACCATTTCATGTCTTGTACATGTATAAACACCTAAATGATCAATATGAAACTGCACAAAAGCTAAACAACCAGTTCGAATATCCAGCTTCTCATAAACCCTTTTATTCTTACACTTATCATCTTTGAATCCTTCATTACAACAAACAAATCTTTTCATCAAAAATGAATCATCTCTTCTTCTTTTACTCTTCCCAATTCGAATTCCAAAACCTTTCCTAAAAGCATATTCGTTATATGCATCAAAAGCTTCATCTTTAGATTTAAATTATTTATCCTTTAATTCAGACTTTGATGCTTCTTCATAAACAATATTATACTTTTTTTCCACTGCACAAAGTTTAAATATACAATTATAAATGAACATAAAGGGTTTCAGGAATGAACAATAATGAATAAATAAAATGTTCAAAAATAAAACAGCACATGATCAATTTTAAAATTAATTAAACCAACGAGATGTTCATAACAAAAACACACAATTCTAAAACACAAAGCAAAGAAATTAAACCACCGAAATGTTCATAACAGAGTATCACAATACAAACTTACAAAATATAATATAATCAAACTTACAAAATTTCAGCATAATATAATCACATTTGAAAGTTAAAACAACAAAAATGAATCATAATATATAAATTAAGTTCAAATAAACAAAGCAATTATAACATTACAAACTTACAAAATTATGAAAAATTACAAAATTATAATGTTAATTACTAACATTGTTGAGCAAACAATTCCACCAAACGAACAAATTATTCAAATAAACAGAGCATTATACAATTACAAACTTACAAAATTATAAAAAATTACAAAATTATGATGCTAATTACTCACATTGTTGAGCAAACGATTTAACCAAACGAACTCCAGAAGGAAACAACCGCTCGCAATCACGATCAAAATCATCGCAATCTCCAGATGAAGAATTTTCCATTGATGAACAATAACGATTATCAAATTCGAATGAATTAACTAGAAAAAAATCGATTCAAAAATAGTGAAAATTGAGGTTGATCAATTACAAAAATGGAGGTTCATCAATGAGGAGAGAGAAAATATAGGGTTTAAATTAATATATATACGTAGCTTGAAAAGAAAGAAACAAAGAATTAAGGAAAAAAGGAAAAAAAAAAGGAAACAATTGAAGAATAAAGAAGCTTATTGGGGGGTGTGGGTAGCACGCAAAACGCTGCGTTAGATGGGGTGTAGGTAACACTACCTACACTGCAGTGTAGGGTAAAATTTTCATGAATAATGAGGAAGTTATGGCCAAAATACTAAACTGGGCTCAAACCGGATTTTACCTACGGCCTAATGATCATGTGGGGGGTCCAAAGGTTTAATCTGATGTGTGTCATAAATGGCACACATTTGATGAGCATTTAGGTCCTTTTTATCCTCTTTTCATTGCTTTCTTGCTTAATAAGTGCTTAGTTTTATGCTTTGTTGCTTAGTTTTACCTTTCTTCTCTTATTTTGTAGCTTTTGTGCATTTCGTTGGTTTTCTAGCCTTTTCTTCTTTATTTGCTCTCTATTTTCGTGGTTGTAGGTATTGGACGAGGTTCGGGTCGTGATTTTGGTGATCCACTATGGTGGAAGAAGCTTTAGGATCAAGTTCATGGAGTTTTGGAAGCTAAAGATGCAAAGAAGTGGAAGTTCCAAGTCTTGGCTTTTCTCTTGTGCTCCCTCCAAAGGAAGTGTGTGCCCTCAATATTAAGCCTTAGCTACTGCCTACCTTGTCCTCCATCACCATCATAAATCATGTGTGCACCCTTTGAGCTTGAAGAGTTGAAGATTCGAAGAAACCCAGCTGCGTGCGGCCGCACGCGCAGAATGTGCGGGCGCACACGATGGATGTGCGGCCGCACATCATGGTGGTGCGGGCGCACATCCCCTTTTGTGTGGCCGCACCAACGTGGGTCTTTTCTGATCGGATTTCGACGATTTTCTCTCTCTTCTTATACCTATTTGAACCCAATTTTTGTAAGAAATTTTCATAATAGAATTAGATCATATTCTTAGCTTAGTTGAGAGCTTCTCTCTCTAGATTTAGGGGTTAGTTTTAGGAGTAGATTTTAGAGAGAGAAAGTGAAGAATTTCAATGGTGATTGGGAGATTGAAGATCCAATGGTGACAATTGTATTGGAGATCTACTCTATTATCAATGAGCATTTCTAAACTCTATCTCATTTATTGTTTTGTTTAGTATTCATGTTTAGATTGTTTGATTTTGATTAGATTTTGATGATTTGATGGTTGATGTTTGATTAGAGTTATTGTTCTTCTTTGATTGTTGATTATTTGATTGTAGATTGTTGATTTCTTAGTTGTTTGTTAAATTGATGATGTTACTAGAGTAGTTGTTTGGTTAGGGATTTGGTGAAGCTTGTATAATGTAATGAATTGATGTAGATTGGGGATTTTGATGGAGTTGATGATGTGATTAAATTGGTTAATTGATTATGTGCATGTGTGTGTTTGATTTAGGCTTGATCACCCTTGTTATTCACACTAGATTGCATTGTAAGTTCACATTGATACGGACCATTGATTTGTGGCTTGCATTTACACGATTGAGGTGTCTTGTGATGTTTCCTAGCTAGAGTTTATCGTAGTTGACGCTAGTTAGACCTCTAGGAGAATAGCTTGATATGCTCTTTTGGTTGCATAATTGATTTTCCCTCACATTGCTTGACTTAGTCAACTTCCTAAACCAATTGCATTGTTCATTGCTATTATAAGTGAATCCTAATCCCTAGCATTTTACTTGTTTGGTTTCTTTGTCTTAGTAGTTGTTAGTGTCCTCTTTTACCCTTTGTCTTCGACCTAGCTTAGGCACATAATTGGAAGCACTTAGACATTACCGTTCCTTTGGGTTCGACCCTTGACTTACCTCTATACTTGTATTTAGGTTTGTTGAGTGTTTATAAATTTTGTTTGGCTTAGGAGGATTAGTCCAACGACCTAATTTTCCCACGCCACAATCCTATTCCTAAACTAATTAGGATTTAATTAGAAGCTTTTGTGAGTTTCTAAAAGATCTTAATTATCCTTTTATAAAAGATAAGATGAAAGAGTTTGAAATTGAATAAAACTTTCCTTTTTTAAGTCCTAATTCTATTCGAATTTAAAGATGTTCAAAGATAGTCAGATATTATATCTTGCCTCATAATTTTTATCCAAATTTTATATGGTTGGATAGATCTTAAAATTAGCTTTCCAATGATATATTATAATATTAATTCCAAGCTATAACGAAAAAGATATGAAAGGAATACGAAACTCTATCCAAAACTGACACCGTTCCACTATTTCGGCCGTATCTTTTTATATAAAAAATATTTTAATTTTAATTGGGTTGGAAAGTAGAATTCAAGATCTTTCCAACGACATATTATATGCCTTATTTGGACTTCTGGATCAAAAGATATGATAAAAACAAAATCCGTAAAAACTGTCTTGCAACGCCGGACAACAGGCTTGTCGTGCGGCGCTGCACTCTGTCGCGTGGCGACAGGGGCTATTGCGGCGACAGCGTCGTGTTTTATTCCTTTTCGAACTCCGATTCCTTTTTTATCATATTTCGGACTGTTTTCATTATAAATAGGGTCCTTGGACCTCCGTTTTCAATCATCTACAATCTACAATCACCAACTCTCATCAAGAATTCTTGATATTCTCTCTCTCTTTCTAGCCTAGCCTTTTCACAAACACAATTCCACATTCATTAGCACTAGACACACCTAGCCAAGTTCGAAGTTGCCTTCGCCCTAGACGTGAAAGGTTATAATATGAGGGTTTGGTCCCAAATCTCTATTTCAATTATTTAATTTAATTGTTTTATTTATACTTTTCCTTGAAGTTACTAACGTGTGTATTTTGTAATTAGAAAGAGGTACGAGGCATCCAAGTAAGTGCTTTAATTGTTTAATTGATATTTTAATATAGAAATTATGTTAAGATTGTTATTTTGGTTCCTAGTATCATGTTAGGATGCTTTCCTTAGTATAATATTTAGGGTGATTTGCTTATATCAATTATAATTTCTAGGATGCTTCCTATTTTCTTTCCTAATAGCATGTTAGTATCATGTGAGGGTTAAAGCTTTGATCTTTATTGCTTAGTGACATGCTAGGATTTGTTATTAACCTTGTTAGCATCATGCCTAGGATCTTGCTAATGTTATTATGATTATGATTATAATTATGATGATGATTATCATGTTGCTTGATATTTTATTTGTTATTGCTTGATCACGCCTTTTATGCATGTTTAAAGGGAATTTGTACTTTTAATCACGCTTAATAAGATAATTAATAATCGTGTTTAGGGTTAATTTGATTATAATTCAAGTGATCGCCAATAATAGTCTTATTTGTGCATCAAAATTCAACCAACATAGATAAACAGGTTTAGGGTAAACCTATTGATTGCGTGTTAGTCAGAAAGAGCACATGAATACGAGAAGAATAAAGTAGAGGCCTATTATTAGGGCAGGTTCGTTCTCTTTTAGATTGGATTTGTACCTTCATCCCCGAACACCAGTCATGGTTCCAGACCTATTGGAGTTAATGATCTCCTGGATCGTTAAGGGGTGTAACCTTCACCCTGTGAACGGTTTACAAGTTCCTAAAACTTGTTGGCGACTCTTTTGCTCTACCTTCCTTCCCTTTGGACGCCACCATGCTTAAGTGTATGATCACAGTGGGGTTCAAGTTTGGGGTAATGCTTGAAATATTCCCTACAGGCACCTACTCTCACTGTCCGGCTAGGATCACCCGGATGAAGTTCCACTTGCACTGTTTCTCCTCCTGGTGCCGGCCTTGGTATTGTTATCGGCCTCGTATTAAAGTTTTCCATTGACAAATCTCGAACCGATGGTTCACTGTCCCTTTTCGGGCTGTTCACGATTGGGCTTTCTCGCACTGGATTCTTCAAAGCGGTCACATAGTAGGACTTTGCCATTACTTGCCCCCCATGCACCTTCTCTACTTTCCCCAAATTTGAGACATATGCAATGGTGAGATGATAAGTTGACACCACTACCTGGACATCATGTATTATCGGGCTTCTAAGGATTGCATTGTATGCTGACGGTACATCCACCACCAGGAATTCTGCCATCACATCCCTTGCAGCCGCGCCATCACCGAATCTAACCGGCAAAACTATACTGCCCTCCAGCCTCACAGTTGAGCCATTGAACCCGATCACTGGATAGGACACTTGCGACAGATACTGCCTGCCTATCATCATTTCATTGAATTCCTGCATAAACAGGACATTTGCGGAACTCCCTCCGTCCACCAAGACTCGCTTTATGTCGACCCTGTTAATTGTCGTTATCAACACTAGGGGATCATTATGTGGAAAGATAATTCCCTAGCATCCTCTCTTGTAAACATCACATCAGGTATATCTGCCGGTCGGGGGCGGCTGTCTGCATCTAACGCATTCACTATATGGCGGTGCTCCGACAAATGCTTTCGCGCTCCACTTATTGTTCCTCCATGAATCGAACCACCAGTTATCACATCAATTTTCTTCCCTATTGACAATGGTGGCTTCCCACCATCTCCCTGCCGGCTTATTTGTACCTGCTGCCTCTTAGGCCTTGCCTCTAGCTGTTGACGTTCCAACTGCAGATACAGTGGTGGTTGATTTCCCCCCGTATGCAGCCGGTATTGAGTCAAATGACCCCTCCTTATCAGCTCTTCAATGTTGTCTTTCAATTGCGTGCATTCTTCAGTATAATTCCCGACATCTCGATGGAACATGCAACACTTCTTTGCATCTGTTCCTTTGGCCTTTATGGGCATGGGTCTCACCCATCCCTCCCTGTTCTGGTTGACTGAGTATATAGCAGCTCTGGGCGTATTCAGTGGAGTATATATGATGTATCGCATCGGCGCTTTAGCACCCCTAACCTCCTGCCGATTTCCTCCTCCCCTCATTGGGACGGGATTTTTCAACCTTCCACTTCCTAAGGCTGCTCCCTCAGAGGAATACTGCACTCTGTCTGTTGGGGCAACCTGGCTACTTGTTTTCATTATCTCTTTGCTTTTTATGTAGTCGTGAGCCTTGTTAAAAGCTGTTGCTAGTGTCGGCAAGTTTTTTCTTGTTAAGTACCCCTTAAACTCAGAGTCGTTTCGGCCATTCATTAATGCCATAATGGCTATTTCCTGCTGTAACTTTGGAATTGTGTTTGCTTCATTATTGAACCTCCTGATGTAGTCCCTTAGAGACTCATCTGCTTTCTGCCCCACGGCCATTAACTCCCCAGAAGTTCTCTGTCGAACGCTGTTACTGATACATTGCCCCACAAACATCTACGTTAGCTTCTCAAAGCTATCCGCTGTACCACTCCCCAGGTTGTTAAATCAATCTGCTGCTGCTCCGGACTCCAGTTAGGGTGGTCGGAAAGACCTTGCACTAGACCGCATCCGAATTGGTATACAAAATCATGTGCCCTTCATAGGACGTTATGAACCTGCTTGGATCACCTCTTCCATCATATCTACATGTTGACATTTTAACCTTTCCATCGACTGGTCCAATATTTCCTACGTAAATGGCGATGCCCTTAACTGAATAGTTGTTTGGATCACCCCTTGCCCCACATTCTGCGAGCTTCCCTGCCGCTGATTTTTGGTATTAACAGCACGACTAAAGGATTGTGACTCTGTCTCATGGGAGGTTGTATGCGTCCTTGGCGGCGACACTTCCCTATGCGGGTGGCTCGGCGAGCTCACCGCTTGGTTAAGTTGACTATTAAGATTTACAATGGGTACCCCTCCTGCTGCCCTGGTAGTTCCAGCCTCAGCTTCCTTCCTCTTCTTTCTCAGAGCTGACATCACCCTGGCCGCTATCTCCAAATCCTCCGGGGTAAACTCGGCCATGGGATCTGCCACTGCATCAATATGCCGCTCTAGGGTTATCAGCATATTAAACTGATTTCCTTCCAGAGTGTGGGTTTCATCCTCTATCTCCACCTCTGGCTGCGTTCCAGTCCAAGGGTTGATTATCCTACTTAGTCTATTGTTACTTTCAGGTGTTTCTTTGTTATTGGCCTTGATTTCTCTGTGTAAGGTCCTTAGGCGATAAAATTAATAACTACCCCCTCCTTCTAGCGCCAAATTGTTCTTGTTCAGATCCGATTGCCCGTATCCGAGATCCGTGAAGACCCTATCGTCTGGCTAAGCACCTAAATAGGAAGAGAGGATTAGCTAACCCCAGAGGAAATGCAGGGATAACCACTTCGATGATAAAGTTAGAAAGTGTTTGAGAGAAAAAAGAAGACGATATGAAGAGAGAGAAATAAAGAAAGAGAGAGAGTAATAAATGCCCTTCTTTAATTTGGAGAATCCTACATATTTATAATGACTTCAACTGCTAGGTGGCAGCATGCTATGCAAACCACTTTATGCCAAGTATCGATTAATCAACGCCACGTGCTCAGTTTTAAGAGGTGCCGATATTCATGCTGTTATGTGACGTCGCTGATATGGGTTTTATCATTATAAATCCAAACCCGCTTAGACCGTAAAAGAGTAATTATCGGCACTGTACCAGAATCGGTATCTTCCCATACAACTATGGATATTTTATCCTTGTTTTAATTTAATTTAAGAGTACCGTTTCCCTCTAAAAAAAGGTAATACTAATTTGAATTGTTTTAAAAAAAATTGAAAGGATAAAGGTAGTATGGATCGATCCTAAGTCTTATGTTTCGATTCCACAATTAGACCATAATTACCGCTGAGCTATATCATATTAGTCAAAATTTACACAAAAATTTGAATATTTTAAGGGGGCCAACACTATAAAAACATAATACCTGGTTGTTGGGCAACAGGGGTCGGGCCTCCACAGCCCCCCTGTGGCTCCACCCTTGACTACCTATCAAAAGGTATTAATAAAATTGTGCATGTGCCACGTGTATCCCTTCATATACCGTTATCACGCCACATTATCATTCAACAACCTTTAGCATCACGACACATACATCATCATTATTCAATGATCTAAATTACAATTTGCAAAGAGATTTGAACCTCAAATCTCATGTTGAAATCTCATGTTGCCATGCAGTACTATCTTAGCTAGAATTAAATTATGCTTTATTAGACCACATTTATATGTATAAATACATACAAGTATTATAATATAGAATAAAAATAAAAATAATAAAAAATTCAAAAATGAGTTATTATTGTCATTGTATTCTAATTTATCATGTTAAAATATTTTATAAGTGTTTTGAAGCGTCTAATATAAAAATGAATTATTCAACATATTACCTAGAGCGAACCTCGAGTGACACACTAATTTTTGTATTATAAGTTGATGACATGCATAAAAAGAGAAATGATGAGAGGAGAGTGTCATGTGACCCTATACTTCTTTAAGAATAGTTCGGATTTGAATAAATCACGCTAAATTGTCGTGTGACTTGTGTCGATACACATTGTAAATAAATTGACTTATTTTCAGATTATATGGAATAATTCAAGTTGGATCAGTTTTGAATCTCTACCCATGACCTTAAAGTTAAGGCTAAATCCCTACCGTTATAGCAATTCTGGATTGGTAAACCTCACCTAATATGACCAAAACAAATCTAATTTAATTATTGTTAATTTTTAATAAATTAAAATTTTAATATATTATACATATATCTTAAATTCAACAATAAGAAACAAGATAAATGAAAATAAAGCCTATTCAAAATAAATAAATGAGAAAATAAAGTCATATATAAAAATAAAATACTAGGTCTCTCTCCTATCTCCTCCTTCCTCTCTCCAAAACCCTGATCTCCATTGTTGAAAATTGAAAGGGCTTCCATCGATTTTAACCAATGAAAAGCCCCAATTCTTGTTTCTTTAAAGTTTTTTGTAGGTTGTATAGAAATGCTTCCTCCTTTTGGGAGGAATTTTTCTCCCTCGAAATAAAGGGTTTCCAGTCTCCTTCGAAAGACAAGGGTTTTTCGACCTCTTTCGAAAGACAAGGTTTATCTCCTCTTTTCGAGGGAGAAATTTCTTAGTTTTGAATCTATGATATTAGATCAAATGGATTGTCGTAAATTATTTCGTTGGTGAAAAAGTTATCAAGTTTTCGAATACAAACAGATGAATCAGAAGGAAAACATCCTCACGGCTACAAAAGATCGTTAGATTGTCCCTCCAAAAGGTTGATACAGTTGTCATTGCATTCACATAAAAATATAAAATCAAAAATCAAAATAAATTTTTTCTTTTATATAAAAGCAATAGAATTTAACAATTTTTTCTTACGTTTTAGGTCGTATGGAGTACAAAGCTATGGGAAACAACATAAAACGACAATATTTATTACATTCTATTTGTAGAAATAATATAAGAAACTAATATTTTGCTCCAAGTTGAAACTAGTAATGTAATGAACTTCACCTCAATTCTTTTTCCTCAACAAATTTTCTTTCTTACATATTTTTCTTGGCTCCTCCGTACACCAAATAAATTAACAGTTCAAAGGAACACTGTGGAGCACAACCGTTTCAACAGTTAGTCCAGGCCCGAACCCGAATAAAACACCCCAATCGAGCCCATCGCCGGTGGTTGCCTTCCCTTCCTTCATAGACTTCTTCCTCATCTCATCTAGGATAAAGAGTACACAAGCACTAGACATGTTACCAAATTCACTTAGCACATTACGGGTTGCCGTGAGTTTCTCTTCTTTAAGGCCCAATTTGGCCTCAACCTGGTCCAATATTGCAGGCCCACCAGGGTGCGCAATCCAAAAGAGGGAGTTCCAATCACTAATCCCAAGAGGGGTAAAGGCCTCCTCGAGGGCCTTATTAATGTTTTTAGAAATAAGCCCAGGAACATCTTTTAGTAAGTGAAAAGTTAGGCCTACTTCTCGCAAGTGCCCGTCGATTGCACCCTCGGAGTCCGGTAATATAGTTTGGGCGGCCCAAACCATTTTAAATAAAGGCCTTTCAATAGGCTCATCTGGATCAGCACCGACGATCAATGCTCCGGCCCCATCCCCAAATAGGGCCTGGCCCACCATGGAGTCCAAGTGGGTCTCAGTGGGCCCACGGAAACAAATCGCGGTAATCTCAGAACAAACCACCAAGACGCGGGCGCCACGGTTGTTCTCGGCTAAGTCCTTTGCGAGGCGGAGGACAGTTCCGCCTGCAAAGCAACCTTGTTGGTAGAGCATAAAGCGACGAACAGAGGGGCGTAGGCCAAGAAGTTTAGTGAGTTGGTAGTCGGCCCCAGGCATGTCAACACCAGAGGTGGTGCACATTATAACATGGGTGATCTTAGACTTAGGCTGACCCCATTCCTTGATGGCCTTGACTGCCGCCTCTTTGCCGAGCCTAGGAACCTCAGATACCACAATGTCTTGGCGAGTGTCCAAGGAAGATCCCATGTAAGTAACCATGTTAGGATTTTCCTTGAGGAATTCTTCTGTCAAGTGCATGTAACGTTTTTTAATCATGGACTTGTCACCTGTATAATTTCAAAATGTTGTTAGGAATAATGAACGTAATGAGTAATTACTATGATTAATAAAAACAAAATTAAAAAACCATGTGATTTAATTTATAAGATATGGACATGTATTCAACTACTTTGTACAAATGTATACCATTAGTAATATAATAGCGAAACAAGAGATGTTACTCAATAATAGCTAGTGTATGTGTAATGTGTCAAGTTAAGTTTGAGAAAAGGGCACATTAATATTAATAGTGAAGGTCCCATTCCCCTCCGCATACACTCAAGAAGATAGTATCAAACTACTAGTCTGGACTAAGTTAATCCATGAGGGATACTAGCTAGCTTAGTTTGGCAATTCATTTTACCTTAAAAAAATTATTATTAATATTACTACTCATTTTCTGAACGCCAATTGAAACGTCAGATCACAAGATTTCAAGCATTGAAAGCGTAGTAATGGGTTGCTCTTTTTGTCATCAGTACGTGACTTTATAGTGGAACACAAAAATATCTTGGGTGTGTATGTAAAAAGAGCATACGAAAAACATTCTTCAACTACCTATTTCAGACATATATAATTTTGCAACTAGTAGTGAAATAAAATCTATACTTCTCAATTACAGATTTTAACAAGCAATATTTAACATTTGAACCTCTAACTCATTTCTCAAAATTAATCATTATGCCAATATATATATATATATATATATATATATATATATATATATATATGCCTAATTAGGTTATTTGAGTTTAACTATCTATAATACAGTAGAAAATTTACTTGAGACATGGCCATGACCCCATGACACGTGGAAGGTCCACGCCCATTTAAAGACTAACATACCCATAAATTATATTTTTATAGTCTTCCCTAAAGAAAGGATTTGATTAGTTTAATATAATTAATCTACTATTAATGTAATTAAAGCACCTATAATTTTTTATGTTTCCCTAAATTGTAGACTCTTCCACTTAAAAATTAACACATAGATATAAGGTACCACTTATATTTATGTGTTGTTTTATAAAACCTTAATAATATAAAGTATAGACAAAAACTAAAACGTAGAAATAAGCATTTCACATAAGCTCTAAACTATAAATAATATGATTAATTAATGATCGCATAAGTGAAACTAATATTGGAGCTAAAAGTTCAAGTAAATAGATATGACACTTTGAAATTAATAATAGTATAATAATTTGACTTAATTCACTTCAGTTTTGTTATATTTACCTTATTTTCATCAAACTAAATATGTTTTGAGATTTAAGCTTTTTACTTGTTACATGAGGCAGAAAAAGTTAGAAAAACATGCAAGTAAATCATACTAGCCAGGCAAATATATAAATGGCATCATGCACGAATGTACATACATTTTTACTTGTTACTACTATATTAAATCAATATAATAATTTTATTGCATTATCAAATATCATAAATATATATAGGCAATGTAGCCAATCAATGCAAACACATAATAAACAAATTAAACGAGTGTATAAAAATAAAGAATACATACACATGCGTTTAAACTTTTCCTTCAGCTCAGTCATATGCTCGCTCTTGGTAACCCGAAAATAGTAATCCGGGAAATCAGATTGATAAACACAATTAGGTGGTGTTGAGGTACCAATTGCCAAGATCGTTGCTGGCCCATCTGCTCTTTGAGCTTTGCGAATTTCCTCTAATGAACTTGTCATTTTTTTAGAAAGATGTTACAACTCACAAAATTATTAAATAAAATAGGAAATTATTTTTGTATTTTGTAGTAATGTTGTAGAAGTTGTAGGATGAATAATGAAATCGTAACGTAGGACTTTATAAGAGTGAAAAGGGTTTTGGTAGGTTGCATGGAAGGGCAGTTAGTGTCCACGTGGTTTGTTCCCTTTGTGGTTAGATATTTTGCCACATCTATTCACTCTAACATCAACCTTAATTTAATAATTGTGTTATTTTTCCCCTCAAAAAAAATTATTGTGTTGTTTTCACTATTCATATTATTTTATTTTATAATTATCTTCTAGGACAATTTCTGCAATTAGATTAGCAGAAATTGCGACCTTGTTTTCCTTTCAAGCTGCACTACTTCGGTCACTCTGTATTATGTATCAAGATTGTGATCTTGGTAAAATACAAATTTTATAAATTATTTAGTAATTATTCTTTGGATAAAGTCAAGTATAAATATATTTTTTTTTTCACAAATTTTTATATATTGCTGGCCACACTGTGTGGCCGGGGTTACTTATAAGAGTTACTAATTCTAGGGGTACTCGTTTGGTCAGGGGTTACTTATAGGGGACCCTTATTTAGGAGTCATTACTTATTTAAGGGTTATTCTATCGGTCAGGGGTTACTCTCGCACAAAAAACGCATTAACTAACTGAGTAAATTTAGAATAAGTAACTCTTGACTGACTAAGTAATCCAAGCGAAAACACGTTAACCGACTGAGTAACCCTATAATAAGTAACACTTAACCGATTGAGTAACCCCTAAATAAGTAACCCCTGAATAAGTAATCTCTATATGTAACTCCTAAAAGCACTTTTTTTTTTTTTCGTGAAGTATAAATATCCTTTCATTGATGAAAATTAAATAAATAAATGATCATATTATACATTATATGACTAATATGAGTAGAATATTTGTGCCAGAAAAGTGTTAAACCATAATATATTGTCTTTTTGTTCCGCATATTTCTTCTCACTTGGTGTACAGCGGTAGAGCCACATAATAGCAACAAGTCAACAACAACAACTAAAAGCTACTTGTATAAAAGTAAGTAAGACTGTAAGTTTCAACTTGATAAGTTAAGTTTAGTGAAAATAAGTCATGAGTAGAAAAAATTTATTACACTGTAATAATAACTTAAATTACATTCAGAAAACTTAATTAAAAAAAGGCCGAAGGTACTTGTAATTACTACGTATTTTTTGAGGTGAGAATAGACAGCACTAGTAGGTAATTACAGTATAACAAGAAAATCATCTCAGCATATATAGGGGGTCAAATTTTGATCAATAATTTTTAAATTATTATTTTCTAAAAAAATTTGCCAAAAATTACTATTTAAAAGACTAGTTTTGAGAACAACTAGCTTCTTAAATTTTTTGAAAATTTAACATAAAAATACAAAAGATTTGAGTAGCACCATCTCTTTCTGTTTTCAGACTAGAATCTTCACTATTGGGCAATGCCATTCAATTGCTCGATCCAAATCCCTCTAATTTATAAAACCCTAATTTTAATTTTTGACAAATAAGAGCTCAAACTCCCAAATTCAATTGAAAAGTTAAATTATTTTTGCTGATTTTTAAACTTATTTTTTTTATTTATTCCTCAATATATATTTGCATTTGTTCTTTAAAGTTACTTTTTTCGAAGCGCTTTCTGTGTGATAGGCCACACCATGGGGTTGCTTGTTAAATTAGAAAAACGGAGTAACCCTTATAACACTAACAAAATAACCCCATAATACCGACAGAGTAACCCCTTTTAGTGACGTGGTCTCTTTGGCCATTTTGGATGGGTCTCTTTGGCCAAATTTGTAATAGTATAACTATGTAACACCTATACTATAACACTAAATAAGTAACCCCATAATGGCTAGCCACATGGCCAACCAAATGTAATAATTAGTATACATATTTTTATCGATAAAATTATTTTTACTAAACTAAACTAACTTTTGCTAAACTTAACTTACTGTTACCATTCGTTATTATATATATTGAATGTTATTTGAATAAGGTAGTAACGATTTATTATTAGATTTTACATATTATAGCAATTAGTCACATGAACTTATGATTAGCAAGGAGTTTTAAGGGAATATTGGTATGTATTTGTTGGTACATAACAAGGGCATAATGGTAATAACTTAGTATAATAATAAAGGTGATGGGACGAGAATGAGGGATAACTCAACTGCTCAAGTTGTTTAAGCTTTCTTCTCGATTTTCGGTGATCTTGGGATCGATTTACATCCCTCGCCCTTGTGGCTCTCTAAACACTATAAAAAAAAAAAAAAAAGATAATGAGACCACATATTTTTACTTTAGTTTTCAGGGTTTAATTGTATCATTACAGTCATTTTAGTACCATTATCACAACCAATTATTATACAATTACATTATCAATGACACAATTTTACATACAACCTAGTAATACATAAACATTTCATATCTAGTGGTACCAATATTAATTTATAAAATATTTATGAATTTGCTATATATGTATACCAACATATACAACACTGCATTACTACTTCTTTGGTTAGCATACTTAGCATGTAGGTAAAGGAAAATGGGTACGCATCACACAAGTGTATGGTTGGTGCCTTGAGCCCTTGATGGGTAATATACTAACATGAATATTCTATTATTATTCTATATGGAAATTCTTTTTCTTTTTTTTTTTATTATTTTTTTTTACATAGGGTTGCTACTTGCTACCGATCCAGTAAATTTCGAAGGTCATTCAATTCAAGACTCAAACTTTAGTTCGAGTTTGTAGTATTTGACTCTAACCTACCATGCATAGCTGGTTTTTTTGGCGGGTAGTCTGCAATGATGGGTGTGTTATGGCCAATTGGCCTAGTGGATATGAGTATCAATCAAGGTGTCACAATTTTATTTTATTTTTGGTAATTTTCCATGATTTAATTTATGTATTTTCATTAATAAAAATATTTTTAATATTGTGCATAAAGTCATCAGGGTTACAATAAGAATAATCTATCTATTAGATATAATATCATGAGAACATTAATTTACATTTATTCTATTATATATATATATATATATATATATATATATATATATATATATATATATACATTGGTCAAACGAGAAGGGTCTTATAATAAGAAGGATGAGAAGTGATCTAATGCGTTTAACTAAGATGATCTAATGGCTTATTAAAAGCTTCATTAATTGTAAAAATGTAAATAATGTTTTCCCCCATTTCTCTTTCTCTTCCTCTTCCCATATTCCTTCCCTGTCTTTCCTCTCTATTCATCCCTCTACCACATTTACTTTTCAGAGTTTAAAAGAAGATTAACATAGAAATTATCCCCATTTATCTCTCTCTCTCCTCTGTCTTCCTCTCCTCCCTAATTATCTCTTTTCCTACCATTTTTTTCTTCTTCAGATTTCAAAGAATTTCATGCTCTAGAAAATAAGTCGAGGACATTAGCAAACATAGAGAGGATTATATCAAAGAGTAAAATTTAAACATGCATAACTTTTAAGCTATATATGCATTTTTTTAATTAAGTGAACAAATTGTTGAATATTCTCTTAATGAGCAAGGTATATCTATTATTTATGATTTAAAATCTAGTTAAGTGATTGATGATTTCCACATTTCATCATTATAAATTGACAATGGTTTACCCATTTCATCATTATAATGATTCGAGGGTGTTCGCAATTCGACATTCGAACTCACCTACATAGAGAAGCATGGAAATTCGATCCTTACTTCCGAGTTTGCAAGTAGCATATAGCCACATTTAGTTTTCATCTATAATATTAGAAGTTACAGCTTGAATAAGCTTTAATGGAGGAGAGAGAGAATTTATTACAGTGAAGAGGAAAATGACGGTAAAAAAAGAATGTGCATAATTTTTAAATAAAATGTACATAACTTATGTACTAAATGTGCATAATTTTTTCTGGTAAATGTGCATGTTGCAAAAGTATAATGTAATCGTTGGATTAATTTGCATGGTCAAGATTACATCTCATTATAAGATCCTTCTCATATATATATATATATATATATATATATATATATATTGGTGTTCCACCCACTTCACCTTTTGAGCTATTTAGGTGTATAATAATACTACATATATAAATATATAAACTATGAAATATTAATGTGTATTCAATTAGGTCAATTGTTATTATGTGCACCATGGTGCACCTAGAAATTGGTGTACCACGTCTATACTTTTGAACATTTTGTAAAAAAAAAAATTTGAACACTTTACAAAAAATGAACATTTAGTAAGAAAATATGAAGACGTCACAAAAATTGAATATAAACATGCAATTTTATATTTTATAAAGAAATGTTCATTTTATATGCAATAAATGTTCAGTTTATATTACAAAATCATTGAATTATAACGAGTCAGACAAACTTCTTTTAAAATATTATTGTTTATTATATAGTGTTGTATTTAATCTAATACATGTTCAAAAATTGCGATTGTTCAGATTTTTTTAGTAAATATTCAAAATTTGCAATTGTTCAGATTTTTTTACTAAATGTTCAAAAGTATAGGCATTGTGCATTGCGATCGTTCAGAAATTTTTACTAAATGTTCAAAATTTGCGATATTCAGAATTTATTATTAAATGTTCAAATTTGTGATTGTTCAGATTTTTTACTAAATGTTCAAAATTTGTGATGTTTAGATTTTTTACTAAATGTTTAAAATTTGCAATTATTCAGATTTTTTTACTAAATATTCAAAAATATAGGTGATAGTTGCACCACGATACATCTTAAAATTTACGCAGTTAGGTGGTAAGATAAATATTAGTATTTGGGCTAAGGCAACCAAGGAAGCCGTCTTGGGACCACAGATGAGGGAACCAAATTCTATAAAATCAAGCTAATAAAATTGTCCAGATATAAATATAATACTCCTATCAAATAATTACATGCAACAACTTAAGAGAAGTTAAATTCTATAAAATCAAGCTAATAAAATTGTCTAGATATAAATATAATACTCCTATCAAATAATTACATGCAACAACTTAAGAGAAGTTGAAAGTGGCTTGTTGGTTGGTGCCTTAGTGCTAACCCGTTATAGTGTTTTGATTTCCATAAGGTTTAAGACTTTAAATTTTGTGAATTGCTATTTGCCACAATAAAATTACTCAATCTATAGTATTAAATAACCTTCATGTCCCTTTTAATTTTAAAAATTACATACTCATTCAACCACCACTAACTTTGACCCACTACACTAACCTTGACCCTCCAAGCCACCTTGACCATCAACTTCACCACAAAATACCACCACTAACCCTAACCATCCACCACAACGGGTGGACCTTAACAAATAACTTGACCACCAACATTGTAGATTCACGACGGTTGACCACCAACATTTGTACTTTCCGACCATTAAAATGAGTTGATGCTGGTCCGCGTTCATAACAGAGGCACTTGGTAGGGAAGACGAACCTTCGACGCCGTCGAGTCAAATATATGTCGAACTTTTTTTTACATTTTCCAATGTACACGATCGCATGTAATACGCGATTGTACCATGGTACAGTCGCATGTAATATGCGACTGTACCGTGGTGTAGTCGTATATTACATGCGGTCGTGTACCGTTTAAATTTTTAAAATATTGTTTAATAATAATTAAAAATGACAAAATACATTTAATTAGTAAATTTACGATTTTTTTCTTTTTTTAATTTTATTTGTTTCACATAAATTTAATTTAATACTCATAGTTAAATTTAATTTTTTTTTTAAGGACAAAATTTAATTTTAATCTTTAATATATCATGTAATAGTTTATAAGAAAAAAAAAATAATAATAAAAAATTGGAGGGGACATGAATGGTGAGAAAATTAGTTAGGGTCTAATATTAAATTGATAAGGGTAGAAAGGTCATTTAATATCGCGACATAAGTAATTCTATTGTGACATTTAATAACCCCTATTTTAAACTGTATTGCTTTTGAACATAAATTAAGAACGTAATAAAATGGAGGTTGTACAAAAATTATCACATGTGGCGAGAGACCTTGTTAGTGTCATTTTGATGGACGGTATATATTGGCATTCAAATATCAACATTTAATCATTTGCTGTCAATCTGTCTTACATAATTAAAGTTTAAAGTGGCCAAACTTTTGGATTAAATGTGTTAGGATCCTCTAGAGTCTTATAATAACTCTATAAGACATTATTTGGGTGCTTAAATGAATTCCCATTTCTATTAAATCATAAGCATTGTAAGGATTTCATGCCATAAGTCAATGCAAGTCCAAGCCTAAAAGTCATTGTGGGGTCACTAATCAGCCCAAGCGCTCTGAGCTCACCATGTGTCCAGTAGAGTCCACATTATTTACTCCTATAGGTAGAAATAATTCAGATTCCACCATTTTTAGGTATTCACGATTAGCCTTAAGCAATTAATTTTTTTGCATATCATTTAATACTCTCTCATATTAATTGTGTTGACTTTGGCATTGGAGGTGTTTAGGGTAAAAATTAACCCAAAACGTGGACCAACCCCATAGTGATACGTGGCCCAATCAAAGGACGACACGTGTCACTATAGGAAAATGACACATATGCAAGCCCTGCAAAGAGCACCTGAAAAAGAGAGAAAACAGCCTCCTTACATCAGGAGGCCCAAATCCCGAGAAAGCCGCAAAATAGCGCCCCCCAAGAACACGTGTCCATGCCTGATTGCGCCGCCAATCAGAAAACGTCATTCGAGCGTAATAACCCTAAAAGGCACAAATCCCCACCCCTATAAATACCCCAATCATTTATGATGGGAAGGGGGGATTGTGACATAACATTCAATAGATCATTAAAACAGCTCCAACTTCTCTCTACTTTCTCTCTCTAGATTTTCCGATTTCAGGTTACTAACTTAACCGTCGGAGGCGAATATTCCGACAACGGAATATTCGTGTTTTGCCGGTGTTCGGGCCAACTATCAGATGACCAGAGTCCTAGGGGAAATCACAAAATCACCCGAAATATTTGGCGCCGTTTGTGGGGACTCTCGTCCGTTATGGAAATAGATGGTCAGACATCTAACACAGGTCCTGGTCTTAGTGAGGACAGACATGTAGAGGATATAATCGCAACGATCAATTCTAGTGATCCTCTGTCCGCTTCATTTCAAGAGACCGAGGATCCTCTGGTGACTGCTGGTTCACTTAAGCTAGCCTTGAGCAAGCTCCGAAGAGAGCTTGATAGTAAGATGCCTTCTTCTTCAAGGCCTGTAACACCCTAGAAATTCCTTTCTTTTAAAATACATGTTTTTCTCTATTTAAAACTCAAAATAGGAAAATCTAATACATTACTGCCGCCGTGAAAACGGCTAAGCCAACAATCAAAGACACACAACGGAAGACTCTCTTTAAAAACATTCAGAGTGACTCAACTTAAAAAGTTAACCAACAGAAGTAAAGTCAAACCAAAGTAAAACAAAGTCAACCTACAACTTGGAACCATTGTAGACCCTTATCATAACTGAACCAATTCAAAACCTTCGCGTTAGTCTCACAAACAATAATATTATAAAATAATTAAAGCAATAAACATATCATAAAATTATGGAAACTAGCATGATTCGCTCTTCACTCATGCCCATCATGAATATGCTTCATCACCTGAAAAGTTTCTCTCTACTTGTTTCCACTACTCTCCATTAAAAATGGGTCATCATAGGGCTAAGGTAAAGACAAGGCCAACAAACACACAAACACGCAATTAACAAAGCTGAGTACATAAGCGTATTTAAACACACTAACATGCTTCCACCTATCAACACACAACTTACCTCGTTGCACTTGTTTACAAGCACGCAACATACAACGAAACTTCTCAACTAAGTAACTAAATAATTTCTTTAGTATTGATTACGCATCGAACGGGTTTTGCCCTTAACTTGCCCCAATAAAGGGGTACTAACACGGGAGCTAACCGTGCCAGTATAAAATAACCACTGGTAAGTGGCGGAATTCTTGCGCATAATAATAAAAAGAAAAACGCAGCATCCTGTACTCCCAGTAGAAGTTATGGTTAAATATTAAACCCCATAACTCCACCCATGTATTCATACTCAAGGTGTATATATTCCAAGAGTTTTGGTGCGTAATCTCTTTCATTTTACATTATTTACATATTATTAAAGTTGGTGATGACTCTCAAACTATAATCATTCAGTCATAATAATTATTCAAACAATTAAACATTCCAATTTAATTCTTGAATAGTTAGTGACCACATAATATTTAATGTTGAACCCTTTTTAAATCTAACTCGGTGTCAAAGACACCTTAAACGCATAATGGGCCACAATTCCTATCCCTCGGTGTTAGGAACACCTTAAGTGTACTAAGACACCAAAATATAATTTAATCCTCGTGTATAAAGACACTTGAATAGCTTCATTCTCATGCTTATAACATCAATAAAAATTATATGAACCATAATAAAATTCCTTCTTAATATTCCAAACCAAATTAAACATGTAGTTTAATTAAACATGCTTTCTATCATGCCATAAATAAAAGTGTGGTTCATATTCAACATGCCAAACGATTATTTTCAAATAATTAATCTATCGCAAATAAATCATGCTTCATAATTCAATCACCAACATCAACCAAATCACAATTTCCAATCATAATCTAGCATGATACTACTTGGAATTAATTAATCAAGCCTAGCATGTTGCTACATCATCAAAAATATGCTAAGTACACGAACGTACCTTGAATACGATCTTAAAATCGCCACGACTAATAGAAATCACTCACTTCAAAGTCTCCTATAAACCAAAATCATAACATGACATTAAAATCTACTCCACACAAATTTTCAGCAATATATACTCTTATTAAACCACTCATAATTTAATTAAAACAAGCTGAAAAATAATTTAAAACCTCATACTTTAATCCCAATTAATGGGTAGTTAAAATTCCTTCAAGAAACTTAATTTTTTAGCATACTACCAAAAAATCCAGCGATATTAATTCATGAAAACTTGCTGTAAATATACTTTAAAACCCTCAGATTAAAGGTTTAAACCACCCTAAATCATATTCCTTCAATAATCAATTATTTATGAATCTAGGGTTTCAAAAATTGGGGCTTTTTAATTAGAATTAAAATCTAAAAATTAATTTGCACCATACTTAAAATCAATCATCATATAATCATCACAAAACTCATAATTTTTAATTAGATCTAGGATTTAAACAAAAGAAAAATAAAAAGAATAATATTTTTTTAAAAAGAAGCTGAGCGGCAGCAGTAGCACCACGACACGGCTAGGCTGTTGCCGCGCCCTGCCAATACCGTCGCGGCTGCTGGCCGTCGTGCCGGTGGCTGCGGTGGCGGCCGGTGGTGTGAGGTGGTGGCCGGCCGTGCAAAAAGGGTAAGGGAAAAAGAAAGAAAAAAAAATAAAGGAAAAGGGAGAGAAAGTTTACCTTGGGTATTCTCCACTCTAGGCAAAGTTTAATTTGCCTAAGTGTTGAATATTTATACCCTTTCTCTAGAAACCCTTCTTACCTAGACTTTTCCTTTTTAATCTTTCCTAATCCATTTTCTAATAAAACTTTGCTAAAATAAAACTTTGCTAAATTAAATCCCCACTTAATAAAATAATTAATTAAATAAAACTTTCCATTTATAAAATATTTCCAAAATTACTTAAAATAAATAATTAAAATGTCATAAATAATTTATTTCAAATTATTTAAATACCCCACAAAATACTTATTTAAAATAAAAAATACGTATAAAAATACGGGGTATTACAAGGCTACCGCCCAGAATATGAGGAGAGGGCACTCAAAAGAAGACCTAGAGTAAGGCGACCAATGCCGAAGATGCTGGGAACACCCTTTTTAGACGACATGGAAGATCTCCAACAATGCCGGATGAATTCTCAAACCCCCCCTCTTTCCAAACATACCAGCTCGGACAGGACCAGCAGGAGTCAAGCTCTCTGAACTATAACTCCTATTCCAGTCGTTCAACCGTTTTAGTATCAGACCCCCCCCCCCCAGAATTTCAATGCAATCATGCCGCCTAACCCCCCTATCTTTGGACAGTACGGGCATTATGGTCATCCGTTCGACCAGGCTATGTACTTGGCTGTAGACACCTAAATTTGTCTCCCCAAAACCAAACCCGATGATGAACAACCTTTCACCGCCATTATTTAACCTTTGGAGTGCTTAAATCCATATTCATTCCCAATACATTTCATAAACCAATCCAATTCCTAGTTCATTTCCCTAAACCATAACTTACTTTCCACTTTTCATGTCCACATCACAAAATTGAGAGAAACTGATTTTGTGGCCCTATAATTTTGATCTAATTATTATTTAGATGGATAGGCCTTGAAATAAGCTTTCCAACGATATATTATCCCAATTCCGATTTAAAATGAAGAATATATGAGCAAAATACTAAACTCGGCGTAAAATCGACACCCTTTCACTAAAACGGCCATATCTTAAGATATGCAAATGATTTTGACCTGATTCTAATTGGGTTGGAAGGTAGAATTGATAAGCTTTGCAATAATATATTATATGCCTTATTTCGAGTTACGGATCATAAGTTATTATAGTTTTAAAAACGCGTAAAAAATTGGAATTACCGCGCAACAACTAAATTGCCCCGTCACGGCAGTTGCTGACGTGTCATGGTGCCTGATACCGTGACACGATATTCTGCACCGTGTCACGATACACATACCGTGACACGGTGCTTTCCCGTGTCTATTCCGCATTTTTTCTCACGCGTTTATGAATCCGGACGCAATTTTGGGTAGGCTGTGCACTGTGACACGGCACCACGTGCTGCGCCACGGTGGACAATGTCGCGTCGCGATGTCCTTTTCCGTGTCACGGTACACATACCGTGACGCGGGATTTGTCCGTGTGCTCTCCGCATACAATTTTCACGCGCTTTGTCAGTTTACACATATTTAGGGCAAAATTGCGCACCGCAACACGGTAACCTGTACCGTGTCACGACACCCATTGCCGTGTCGCGGCAGACACATGCCGTATCACGGTGCCCCAAATTAGAATTTTTATCTTTTCTAGGGTTCCGTGTGATCCCCTACTCATTTCCTCTATAAATACGAGCCTCATTTCTGCAGTTTGGTGCATAAAAAAATAATTCTCTATTCTCTCTTCTATGCTCTAGCCTAAACACTAGCCTACCTTATTCTTCCACAATACTTCCTTTAAGCACTCCAAGGAGTCCGTACTTTACCCGAGGTTCTGTCCTTAAACCAAGGTGTGAAAGGTAGAATTGTTTGAGAGTTTGGCCCCAAATCAACTTAATTTTATTTAATTTTAATTGTTTTATTAATTTCCTTGAAGTTACTAACGCGTTTATTATTTTGTAGTTGCAAGCAAACAAAATCAATGTAAGGAATCATGTTCCTTTTATTTCTATTATTTTTCTAACGATTGTTATTATGTTTGTCATATAGTAATTGTTGGATTATTGTTGAATTGCTTCCAACATTAATGTTCATTCTATTTTATTTATTATGATCACCATATTGCATGTTAAAGGGAATATGTAATTGAAAATCAACGACTAATAAGATAATTTGGACAACCGGTGTAGGTTCCTTTTTAATCTTGTTATTAAATCAAGTGATCACAATATTTTAGAATTATGTATTTCATTAATATTCAACCAATTTAGCATAATAATAGTTTGGAGCGAATTGAATACTTTGTTTGTATGCCTTTTAGATCGCAGGATATACTTTTCACTATAAGAATCGAGTAGAGGCCAATACGGGCGAATGTGACTCCATGACTCACTTCGTACCATCATCCCCAATCCTCCTTTCGTGGTTCCGAACCATATGGAGTTAGTAATCTCATGGATTATGAATGGGGTGTAACCTTAACGGGTCAATCGTTGTTGCCTTTCGTTGTCCCTTTATCGCGGTTGCCTTTTATGATCCGTGAACAGTTTACAAGTTCCTTAAAAACTTGATGGCGACTCCCTAGTTTCCTTGTCCCTAATCGTATTATGTCAATTCCCACTTCCTATGAGTGCCAAGCATATTTAAAACATGCTTACGTAGGCGCACTTCAAACGACGCCTACAATTTGGCGACTCCACTGGGGAGGATTCTTGGTTATTTATCGATTTGAGTGATCGGTATTTAATTAAGATGAGTGGATGAGACTTGAAAGATTCTTGAATCGTATTCCTATGATTTGGCATTTTTGCATTTTCATAGACGTTTTAACGTTGTTATTAGGTTCACCAGTAGGAAAAATTGAATAACCTGATTGCGAACGAAGAAAACAGAGGTACCAGTCTGATTTCCTAACTGCCGCGTCACGGCATGACTGCCATGTCATGGTGTAAAATGCCGTGACGCAGTGTTCTGTACCGTGACACGGTGCTTCCTGTCATGTCGCGACAGTCCTGAAATCTTTCCAGTGGCTTTATTTATTTATTTATTTTTTATCACAGTCATTGTCCTTCGATTTTTCTGAAAAAACATGTGTATTCTACGTATGTCTTAGCCCTGGGGAATTTAAGCTCTATCGACCCAAAACCGCTCATGGCAATAAGGGTTCATCTGAGTTATTAAATTCACCCAAACCATGGAGTCGAGTTCGATTTAATCACGAACTTGCGGAGCCGCCCGTTGGCATACACCCTCATGGAAGACTGCCTTGCTAACGCATCCAAACTCTTATCCATGGTACCCTTTTGACACCAAATAAACTTGACCATATTAGTGGAATATAGAACTTGACCTTAGGTTGCGAACTCTTCTTTGCATCATTGTGCCTACGTGCCCTATGTGTGATCGTTTTGATCTTAACCTTAATGAGTTTTCTTTGTCTATGGTGGTTTATTTTATGACTAACTAATGCCAATGGGCCGTACTCACTTAGTAATTAGCGCAAAAACTAAAATAAAAAAAATTAAAAAAAAACCGGAAAAAACACACAAAAACACCTAAAACTGATCACCGCATCACGACAATCAGTGCCGCGTCATGGCAAGTTGTACCGCGACACGATCAGTCGCCGTGTCACGGTGCCCAGAGAATAAGTCCAGTCAACTTTTTTTTTATTCTTCCGTGCTAATCTGGTCCTCGCGTTAGTCATTTTGGTTACTGTTCACATGTCTAGCCATACGATCATACCACGAGTCTTATAACATCACTTAATCACTCACAAGTCAAGTATAGTCCACACACTTTCTTTATTTTCCGACTCGAGTCGTGCACCATGTCATTTATGACCGTATACTATGTTCATGCACCTCTTTTTTCCGTCATAAAAATGAGTGGATCGGAGTTTGTCTTACCTGTTTTCAAATGTCTATGTTTCCCTCTTCCTTTCTCGATTTTGATCAGTGCACCAACCATTAAGTGAATTTATTTTATTTCATAGTACTTGGTTAAGGAGCAGGGATAGATTAATACAGTTCGAGTCATTACCGCAGCAATCTCTTAGGTCTAAGAGGCGTTCAAAGAAAACTTTGTCATCTCCACATTACTTATCACCTTCAAACTACTTTTAGTTCGTTCCAATGGCCACTAAGGAAGATATTGAGAACATCAACAAATCCATCGAGGCACTGCCTGCCATGATGCAAACCCTCACTACAAAGGTCACCACCATGGAGCAAAATAATGTCACTATGGCCGCGATGGACAAAATTAAGGAACAAGTGAGTAAGATTTCTGAGGACTTCACCTATGTGGAGAAACCAACCACTTCTTTGGTTGTCAAGGACAGACTCCCTGAAGAGTTCTCCACTGTTGATATTCTAAAATTCAAGCCTACTGACAATCCAATATTCCATTTGAAGGCGTTCTCTGCAACCATGGCTCTCAAGGGATTGGACATAACACTCTTCCCTAAGGTGTTCCCTTTCTCCTTAGAACGTTCTTGCCAACAATGGTTTTATTCCCTAGATGCCAAGCATACTGCGACTTGGCAAGATGTCACCGACAGTTTCATGAGTCGTTACAAGTGTAACATTTAAACCAAAACTTCTGAACGTGAACTCTCCATTCTCAAACAGAAAGAGAATGAGGGCTTCACCGCTTATCTGAACAGGTGGAGGGAAACAACATCACTCTTGGTAGATCCTCCCAAAGAAAGAGAGATGGTTCGCCTCTTCATCCAAAATCTGAGTCACAAGTATAGGGAACATCTCAAATTTCTTCCACTGAACACTTTCGAAGCTGTATATGATATCGACATCAATATCGAGGATGAGCTAATAAAGACTGCTGGTAGTAACAATAATAACACTTGGAAAAACAGGAAGAACGACCTTCCTTCTTCTTCGTGTTTTACGCATGAAAATACTACCAATAATATAAGCCAAGTTGATCTCAATGAAGTGTTAGCTCTTGATGCTCCATTGCCCAAGAAAAGGAGAACTTATACTCATTTAAGAGTGACTTATGATGCAGCCTTTGATCGCCTCTACGGTCAAGGCTTGATCACACCTATTGGGCCATTTCTAGAGCCAAACCCTGAAGAAAGGAGCGCTAAGTGGAATCCCAATGCCCATTGCAAGTTCTATCAAGAAAGGTGTAACGCCCTAGAAATTCCTTTCTTTTAAATTACCTATTTTGCTCTGTTTAAAAACTCAAAATAGGAATACTATCTTTAAACACATTCAAAACGACTCAACTTAAAAATTCAACCAACGAAAGTAAAGTCAAACCAAAGAAAAACAAAGTCAACCTAAAACTTAGATCCATTGTAGGCCCTTAACTAAAACCGAACCAACTTTAAAAATCTTTGCATTAGTCCCACAGGCATAAGATAATAAAACGGTTAAAGAAATAAACATATCATAAACTTATGGAAACTAGCATGATTCACTCATCACTCAGGCCCATCACGAATATGCTTTATCACATCAAAAGTTTCTCTCTACTTGTTTCCACTACTCTCTATTAAAAATGGGTCATAATAGGGGCCAAGGTAAAGACAAGGCCAACAAACATACAAACACACAATCAGCAAAGCTGAGTACATAAGCGTATTTAAACACACTAACATGCTTCCACCTATCAACACATAACTTACCTCGTTGCACCTGTTTACAAGCACGCAACATACAATGAAACTTTTCAACTAAGTAACTAAATAATTTATTTAGTATTGATTACGCATCGAACGGGTTTCCCTCCTAACCTGCCCCAGTAAAGGGGTACTAACACGGGAGCTAACCGTGCCAGTATAAAAACCACTCGTAAGTGGCGGAATTCTTGCGCATAATAATAAAAAGGAAAATACAACATCCTGTACTCCCAGTAGAATTTATGGTTAAATATAAAACCCCATAACTCCACCCATATGTTCATACTCAAGGTGTATATGTTCCAAGAGTTTTTGTGCATAATCTCTTTCACTTTATGTTATTTACATATTATTAGAATTGGTGATGACTCTCAAACCATAACACAATTCAATCATCATAATTATTTAAACATTACGTCATGCCAATTAAATTCTTGAATAATTAGTGACCACATAATAGTTAATGTTGAACCCCTTTTAATCTATCTCGGTGTCAAAGATACCTTAAACGCATAATGCGCCAAAATTCCTATCTCTCGATATTAAAAACACTTTAAGTGCACTAAGGCACCAACATATAATTTATTCCTCGTGTACATAGACACTTACATAGCTCTTTTCTCATGCTTGTTGCATCAATAAAAATTATATGACCATAATAAAATTCCTTTTTAATATTCCAAACCAAATTAAACATTTAGTTTAATTAAACATGCTTTCTATCATGCTAATAATAAAAGTGTGGTTCATATAAAACATGCCAAAATAATTATTTACATTCAATAATCCATCCCAAATAATCCATGCTTCATAATTCAATCACCAACATAAACCAAACAATAAATTCCAACTTAAACTATCACAATACTAATTGGAATCAATTATTCAAAGCCTAGCATGTTACTATATCACCAAATAAATACCAAGTACGCGAACGTACCTTGAATACGATCATAAAATCGCCACGACTAATTGAAATCACTCACTTGGAAGTCTCCTACAATCTAAAATCATAATATGGCATTAAAATCTACTCCACAAAAATTTCCAGCAATATATACTCTTATTAAACCACACATAATTTAATTAAAATAAGCTGAAAATTAAATTAAAACCTCTTACTTTAATCCCAATTAATGGGTAGTCAAAATTCCTTCAAGAAACTTAATTTTTAGATTACTAACAAAATTTCCAGCAATATTAATTCATGAAAACTTGTTGTAATTATACTTTAAAACCCTCAAATTAAAGGTTGAAACCACCCTAAATCATATTCCTTCAATAATCAATTATTTACAAATCTAGGGTTTCAAAATTTGGGGCTTTTTAATTAAAATTAAAATCTGAAAATTAATTTGCACCGTACTTAAAATCAATTATCATAAAATCATCATAAAACTCATAATCAATAATTAGATCTAGGATTAAACAAAAGAAAATAAAAAAAAGAATAAATTTTTTTTTTTCGAAAGGGGGTGGCCGGACAGCAGCCACGACACCACAGCTGGCTGCTGTTGGTGGTGGCCTGTGGCCCACTGGTAGTGTGGTGGTGGCCGGTGGTGGTGCGTGCAAAAGGGGAAGGGGAAAAGAACGAAAAATAAAAAGAAATAAAGGAGAAGGGAGAAAAAGTTTACCTTGGCTATTCTCCACTCTGGGCAAAGTTTAATTTGCCCAAGTGTTGATATATATACCCCTTTCTCTAGAAACCCTTCTTACCTAAAATTCCCCTTTCTTTTTAATCTTTACTATTCCCTTTCCTAATAAAACTTAACTAAAATAAAAATTTCCTAAAATAAATCCCAACATACAAAAATAATTAATTAAATAATTTTTTTTTTTTTTTATAAAATATTTCCAAACTTATTCAAAATAAATAATTAAAATGCCATAAATAATTCATTTCAAATTATTTAAATACCTCACAAAATACTTATTTAAAATAAAATACGTATAAAAATACGGGTATTACAGTCTACCCCCCTTAAAAGAAGTTTCGTCCCGAAACTTGGGAAACGAAATTCAAACTTTTTCCTCACTTTGTATAATATTGTTGTACTTTTTGTCATACCTTTACCTTTTTGTGTCTCTTTGAGAACACAATTACTCAAAATGCTCATTAAAATTGTGCAAAAAGCACTAAAATAACTAAAAATATAGGGAAAAGCGCGAAATTCTACCTCATTCTACCCCCTTAAAGAAAACGAGTTACGACCCCGTAACTCAACATACCTGAAACAACTCTGGGTATTTCTTTTTCATTTCATCTTCGGCTTCCCAAGTGGCTTTTACATATTCTTGGTTAGACCATAGCATTTTCACAATCTTAACATTCTTATTGCGTGTACTACGCACTTTACTGTCAAGAATCTTGATAGGTCTTTTCCCATAGGTTAAGCTTTGATCTAACTCAATGGTTTCAGTTTGTAACACATGAGACTTATCAGGGATATATCTCCTCAATTGAGAGACATGAAATACATCATGCACTTTACTTAGCTCCATTGGTAAGGCCAACCTTTAAGCCACTTTGCCTATCCTTTGCAGTATCTCATATGCGCCAACATACTTTGGACTAAGCTTTCCCTTCTTTCCAAACCTCATCACTCCTTTTATTAGTGACACCTTTAGCAACACTTTGTCACTGTAGGGATTATTTCAAGCTTCCCATATTTGAGCCCCACTGTGATCATACATTTAAGCATGGTGGCGTCCAAAGGGAAGGAAGTTAGAGCAAAAGAGTCGCCAACAAGTTTTAGGAACTTGTAAACTGTTCACAGGGTGAAGGTTACACCCCTTCACGATCCATGAGATCGCTAACTCCATAGTGGTTCTGAACCATGACTGGATATTCGGGGATGAAGGTACAAATCCAACCTAAATGAGATTGAACCTGCCCTAAATAGGCCTCTACTTTATTCTTCTCATATTCATGTGTGTTTTCTGACTAACATACAATCAATATATTAATCCTAAAACCTGTTTAATCTATGTTTGTTGCCTCGTATCTCTTTCTATCAAAACAATACACATGTTAGTAACTTCAATGAAAATATTAAATCAAACAATTAAATTAAATAATTGAAATAGGGATTTGGGACCAAACCCTCAGAAATTATCAACCTTTCACGTCTAGGTTGAAGGCAACTTTGAGCTTGGTTAGGTGCGTCTAAGACTCGTGAATGCAGTATTGTATTTCTAAAAGGGAAGGCTTAGAGAGGGGGAGAAAGAGAGAAGAGAATAGAATTAGATGATTGTTGATGATTGAAAACGGGAAAATAACTCCCTTATTTATAAAGAAAACATCCGGAACGCTTCGAAAAAGAGTCAGAATTTGACTTGAAGTAAAACAGACCCTATCGCGACGCAATAGGGCTATCACGGCGCGATTGACTCTCCGCAGCGCGATGACTTGATCAGGATAAAAATCCTGTACAGAGTCCTTTTCCTAATATAATTAGGTAATTAGACTCCGTAATTATCTTAATTAAAATAAGTTTTATCTTTTAAAACACTTGTTTTATTTCAAATTGAATTTTTTATCTTTTCTAAATAATATAAAAGTATAATTATTAATCCTAACTCTATTAGAATTTAAAATAACCTTCTAGATTAATCTAGAAAATTAAAGTAATTCCTAAAAAATTTAGGAATGATAATTAATGGGTCCTCCACTTGATTATTGGGCCATATAAAATCATTTTGGGCCCAATTTTAGTATTTTGGCCATAACTTCCTCATTATTCATCGGAATTGGGTTTATAATATATCGTTGAAAAGCTCTTTTCGAGCCCCATCCAACTACACTATTATTGGACCCATATCATGGACCAAACTAAAATGGATGTTTCCCATAAATAAGGTACGAAAAGAAATATTTTCGAAAACAGAAAGAAATATTTGTATTAAAAACCGGTGCATCACGAGACTCTTTCGCATTTCACCTCGTTCGATAATCAAATGACGTGAAAGGAATTCATCACTGGGTTTGGTTTTTGGGGAGACACAATCAGGTGTCTACAGAAGCCCCCACTTTGACTAAGTTTAGAGAGACATAAGTTTCAAAAACAAAAGTCAAAGTAGCGATAGGGACAGAGAATGATTCAGAATGTACTGCGACCCTAAATCGTTCTTGTAACACCGATACCTGCAAACTAGCGTTATTTTAAACAGATAAAAAAAAGTTAAGAAACATGTATCTTGCAACATCGAGTACACGTCTCTAGGGTAACCGATTTTATTGCTGCATTTGTGACGATCTTCCTCAAGGCAGGGGAATATCGCCGAAGACCGCTCCGCTTGTAGCCATCTTCACCTTTTTTTTTGCTCTGACAGTCCTCCGCAAGCTAGGGAACACCATCGAAAATTGGTCCGCTTGTAGCGATCTTCTGCTGTTTTGTGACCATCTTCCGTAAGCCATGGAACATAGTATGAGATAACTCCTCTTGTAGCCATCTCCCGTTTTCTTGACAATTCTCCACAAGCTAGGGAACATTGTCGAAGGTGGCTCTGCTTGTAGGCATCTTCAGTTGTTTGTGACAACCCTCCACATCTTAGGGAACAACGTCGAAGATCATTCTGCTTGTAACGATCCTCAGGTATTTGTGATAACCCTCCACATCTTAGGGAACGTCGTCGAAGATCATTCTGCTTGTAAACGATCCTCAGTTTGCTAATGCTTTGCCTATGCTTTGCTTGAATGTCTGCTATGCTATTGCTTTGCTATATTTTGCTATGAACCAAGATCGTAGTGATTGCGATGACCCAATGTTAGGCGCTTAAGCTAAATGACGCGATCATTATCAGGTCGATCACTTATTGTGATTGTAATCGAGCCGACTACTAATCCTGTCAACTTGTTGACAGGGGCTAACTGGCGTACCAAGGAACCCAACTTGCTGTATAAGGTCCATATATACCAATATGGAGCCTAAGGAGTTGCGTCGCTGAGGAAAGGAGACCATCATCTTCCGCCACGTGCCATCGCGGTGCGCTAGGCTTATCGCGTCGTGATGGAATCGGGATTTCAGAATAAAACCCTTTTCCTTCTCCATTTCGCCACTACACTCTCATTTTTCGCATTTCGCTCAAAAATTTCTCTTGGCTCATTCTCCTTCGTTTCTCAACGAAATTATGCATTAATATTACTGATCGGAAGCGGCCTCCACCTTGGCATTCCTATCACTTGAACTTACTGAATAAATAGCTTTTCAATAACTCCGAACCCTCTACCGAAATTATACACTTGTTCGAAGGACACCATTCCTATCAGTGACCACCCCTGAGCAGCGGGTGCGCATTTTTGTTCTGATTCTGCTGTTAGGGTCCTTTTCTCCTAACAAGGGTAGCCGAGCGCTACTCTACTATCTGCTTGCCCTCCGCAACCTGTGAGCGGTCGGGAGTTTTGATTGGGCCAGCTTGGCCTATGCCGACTTCCTACAGGGATTGCGACTCGCGTGTCGCCATTGCGACTATAGGGAGGAGGTCATACTTTCCAGCTTTTGAAGGATCGTAGAGGCATATTCCGCTTTTAGAAGCTTTCTCTTGACGCACGTTTAGCTTTTGATGACCCTTCCCCGTCGTTACAGGTGTGGTTCTACGAGTATCTCCCATCTTTGTCGCTAGCCAGGCCTTCGCCACGAGGGCTCCTGTTGCTGCTTGTTGGGGAGGCTGTTATCTTGGCCTGACCATTGCCAAACTTGTTCGAGAGGCACTTCTCTCGGTATGCATCGTTGCTTTCATTTTTGTTTGCTTTTTATCAACTACTCGATCTTTTTGATGAAAATTTTCACCATCTTACATTCAATGGAGCACTTCTCTCCATTAACTCTCTTTGACATTGTCCTTCAATTGACCAAGTCAACTTGATCCAAAAAAAAATCAGTACTAACATGGAAACCGTCTCTGCGTTGAATACGACTTCCACTCTAATCAGATTGCTATTTATCCGACATCCACACACATAAAGAATACTCGATCTTTACCAAAATTTTGCCCTCTTTTTGTACCGGATTAAAATCCAATTACATGGGCTAAAAGGGAACCCATCAACACAAAACCAACCACTACTTCCATGGTTAAACACAAAAAACACTCACTTAAAAATAAATTTCTCTAAAAAGACTTATTGCTCACAAACAATGAGATCAAGCTGCGTTGCTTGTCTCTCTTACTCAATTTTTCAGTTTTTTTTTTTTTAATTCACTCACTCTTTTTTTATCTTCATCTCTCTCCCTTCTCTTTTTCCCGGATCTAACCTGAAACTCTTGATACCATGTTGAAATAATAAATAGAGATGAGAGAAGGAAAAGAAAAGTAAAAGTTGTATTCTATCCTCATTTAATCAAACTACAATGAAAGCCTTACATAGGCAAAACTGTTAGAGATATGATATCATTAGTATCGAAAAATATATGTATGATACATTTTCCGTATTGATCTTGTTAGGAAAATAATATATTTATCTTTATTTAAGTTAAAGATATTAGTAAGAGAATATATCTTTAGGTTTATGTTTAGGTTAGTATATCTTTTAGGAATATTGTTTCCTATCTTATGAGCGTAGGTTTTGTATAAATACTCTACCTATTGATGAATAATAAACAAGTCATTCTATTCTCTCTTTCACTCTAATTTAGCATGGTATCAAGAGTAGCTTAAATCTTGGGGTTTTTCATAAAAAATTTCCCCCCTGCCGGTGGGTTAGAAATTAAACCCACCGGTGGGATGAACCTTTAGCAAAAATTACCATTTTTTTTAACTAGTTTATTCCGCCGTGCAAGTTAGTGTTGGTGAAGAGTTTGAGTTGATGACTTGGGGCTTGTTTGGTAAATGTCTTTCCCTTTGTTTTTTGATTGGCTTTTAGCTTTTTCATTTGGTCAAACATCCAAAATTTGTGTTTGGTAAATGACTTTTTTAGCCAGCTGAAAAGTTGGCTTTTAAGCCAAAATGAAAAAGCTACTTAGAGTAGCTTTTGGATACCTAAGTTACTAATAACATCCAACAACCAATTTTACCAAACATGTTTTTAGACTAATAAAAAGTCAAACAGCCAACAAAAAAACCAATACAAACAACCAGTCAAACCAGCCAATCAAACCAGCCAGCAGCCAATTGTCAAACAAGGCCTTGATGTAATTATAAATTACATCATGCGTGATTTATAATTTAAAGATTGAGATTAAGTTGATGGTGTTTGTCATGGTGTGGATCCTCCAGGATGAATATTAGGGGCGGCATACATGAGTTTTTTTAATAAATAAAAAAAAAAGCTCTCTTATGTCGTGAGACAAGGTTCATGTGTTGGTTCTCCTTGTGCTGTGAGATAAGGGTTGGTTTACTCTGAAAGACCATTAAGAGATTTAAGTGTGGTTTACTTCGAAAAACCAATATTTGATTGGAACTCGGTTTTGCTCTGGAAAACCCAAAATTGTTGTATTTGCAGGTTCGAAAAGAATGACGTTCCTGCTTGATTAATGACTGGTGAGTTCAAAAGAAAGATGTTCTCATCGAAATATTGAAGACGACATGCATCTCGACTTCAACAAAGTGAGAAATTCCAAACGCAACGTTCGTGTTACTGCCGTTACGATTGCGGGAGGGTGTTAGAGATATGATATCATTAGTATCGGAAAATATAAGTGTGATACATTTTCCGTATTGATCTTATTAGGAGAATAATATGTTTATCTTTATTTATGTTAAAGGTATTAGTAAGAGAATATATCTTTAGGTTTATGGCTAGGTTAGTGTATCTTTTAGGAATATTGTTTCCTATCTTATAAGCGTAGATTTTGTATAAATACTCTATCCATCCATGAATAATAAACAAGTCATTCTATTCTTTCATTCTAATTTAGCAAAAACAAACAGACTAGGAATGCATAACCCCATATTCTCACGTAATAACTTACTGTGCTAATAATTAGAAACTAAAACTAACCACTAACTTCTTTTTCCTAAATTTAAGCAAAGTCAACTATTAACTTAGAATCACTAATCCCACGATATATCCAACAGTCTGAAGTTCATGGTTAACAAATATATTAACAATAGAGCTGGAGGTCATAAAGTCTGGTGACCTTGGTGATTAGATGGAGGAAGGTCTCACACGTTAATAGCGTCTGAGGGTACATCTATTTAGATCTGGAACATATCATACTTCGTTTTTGAACGTGTGGAGAATTGTTTATTACACACAAACATCTAGGCCGGTAAGGGTGCATAAATTGGAACATCAAGATTTGTAGTCTTTGCACTTGAGTTATTGTAAATTTGTAATTTAGGCCATTTGCCGCGTAAAAGAGCTTGCAAAAGTAAAATTGGATTTTTTGATTGATAGCAAAACGATAACAAGGGCAACTTTAGGCTGCCAATCTCTAAGTGACTTTAGTTCACTAGTCTCTAAGGTTCTAACACCTATTTCCGCCTAACCTCCTCTCATTCCTCTCGTTCTTTATATTTACAAGACTATCTCTATTTCCAAAGTTGATGCTCTGCCCTTGTTGTCTCTTAGTGCTACCAAGTGGCTGCTCTGCTGTTGTGTGATTTGCTGTTGTAGTAAATTGCTTAGGTCTGCCGCTGCTGCTCTTCTTACATTGTTCGACCCTTTTGTCTCTTCCTCCGTACATATGTGTACATAACGTGAGGAAACACCTTAAATATGATTCCAAGGTCTTGTTTACGATCTCCGTATCGGTTTGAGGATGATAAGCGTTGCTCCTTTTTAATTCCGAGTCTTGCATACACTATAACTCCTTTCAGAATATACTCAAGAAAATTCGATCCCGATCAGACACTATGGACCCCAGTAACCCATGTAAGCGGACTTTTTCCATCATGAATGCTTCAGCTACAATTAGTGCACTAAAAGTCTAAAAGGGTGTTTTATGTTGGAGACCGCTAAAGTATAATGGGTATAAGGATCGGAAATATAAGAGACGTAAAAATATATATATGAAATAAGCAGAGTTATGACACCTACTTTACTTAATAAAATAATAGAGATTGATTTAGAGAATCAAAGATATTATATTGTATTGTTATTCATTCTTATATTTTAAACGAAAAATTATACAACTTTTATAGAGTGTTACAAACTAAAATAAGTGAGGTGATAAATCAATAGTAATGTACGCCTTAAAAAGTGATAACCTTTTACTATTTTATTTTAACATTCCCCTTTAATATCTCTTTTATTGCAAATTAATCTCACATTTTAAAGCAATGAAGTGTGCATATTTTAATGTCCATGCTCTATGACTTGGCCATGCCCTTAAAAAAGTCAAGGAAAATATCCTCCCAAAACGCTATAGGCACCGGTAAAGGTTGTAGCATTTTAACTGGGCTCATTTGTGAGTGTTTTTTTTGTTGACATACTATGCACTCTCGAACATACTTGCTTACATCCTTCCTTATACCTAGCCCACTCCTTGGCAGCCTTAGGTATGTTTCCACATCCCCGGTGTGCGCCCTATTAGGGTGTCATGAAAAAAAGGAGGACGAATGTTAAGATTTTGGGTATGACCATTCTCCCTTTGTACACCAAGAGAATGGAATCCTTGTGCATCAATCAACATACATAGGAAAAGTTCTTAAAAGATTTTCTATGGATACATCACATACATTGAGCAACTCTATGGTTGTAAGGTCACTTGATATAGAGAAGGATCCTATCCGATTTCGGGAAAATGATGAAGAAATTCTTGGTCCCGAGGTGTCATACTTAAGTGCAATTGGAGCATTAATATACCTACCAAGTCATACAAGACCCAACATATCATGTCCAACCTAAAGGCATAGGAATTGGATTAAACATATACTTCGTTACCTTCAAGGTACGAAGGATATGTGTTTATTCTTCCTAAATTGTCCAAAGAAGTTTTGATTGGTTTTGCACATAATGCTCGATCACAAACTGGATATATGCTCACATATGGTGGTTCTCAATGAGGTGCGAGGTGATGAACAACCGGACCAAGTCATTCTGCAATGCTCACCCTTCCCTTTAACTGCAGATCGAATGAGTATCTTAAAACTCTAGTTGCTGGACTAGGCAAGGTGTTGGAAATTGAAGATGATCTTCTAGCCTGGGGCTGAATCATTTTTGAAGGGTTCGAGTCTTGATCAATGTGACAAAACCTTTGCGCAGGTTCCAATGGGTAAAGGATCATGGGGGTAATATAAAGTGAAGGTTGAATTAAGTACGAGCGGGTGCCGTATTTTATTTTGCTTGTGGTGTTATCGGCCACTCAGAGAAAGATTGCTTAGCAATAACGAAGGAAGAAAAGGAGAGTCACTTAGGGTGGGGTCTTTTTCTTAGAGCCTCACCTAGGAAGGGGTATGCGAGGGAGATGGAGGAGGTAGCTCAGGCAATGAAGGGTAGGTGCCAACTTTTTGTAACTAGAGAAGGCGAGCTGAATGAGAAAGCTTTAACTGATCATGAAAAAGTGCCGGACAATCCTCTTGATAATGTTTCTGTTGGGGAGAAGGAGACTTTAATTTCTCAAGAAAAAGAACTGGAAGATCTTAACAACAAACATGAAGCGCCCTGGTTCTTGAGGTCTAGAGTTGCTAAAATTCGAGACGGGGATCGAAACACGAGCTATTTTCATCACAAAGCATCTCAAAGAAAGGCGGAAAACTTATTCACAGGCTATTTGACAAGGACAGTGTTTGGAAGACCGAAGAGTCGAGAGTAAAAAGCATTATCACTAATTATTATAAGGACCTGTTTGAGACAAATGGGTCCTCTGGCGAAACTTTGCAAGAAGTCCTTCGGCACGTCACCGGCGATATCTCTCCGGAGCAATATTTAAGTCTATCAAATCCATACACAAAAGAAGGATGGTATGCATGCTATTTTTTATCAAAAAGTTTGGCACATTGTAGGTGATGATGTGACAAAATCTGTTGGTAATATTTTACATGGTCGAACCACTTTAGATCATGTTAATAGAACTAATGTGGTTTTAATCCCTAAGGTGAAATTTCCAAATTCGTGATCATAATTTAGACTTATAAGCCTTTGCAATGTTCTTTACAAGCTAGTTTCAAAAGTAGTTGTGATGAGACTAAAACTAATTCTGTCGGGTATTGTGTTTGAAAATCAAAGTGCCTTTGTTCTGGGTAGATTAATTACTGACAATGCACTTATTTCTATGGAATTATTTCATACTATGAGAAAGAGGAGTAAGGCAAAAAAGGGTACAATTGCTTGGAAACTTGATATGAGTAAGGCTTATGACAGGGTAGAGTAGGGTAGAGTGGGGTTTCTTGAGGAAGTTGTTACTCACAATGGGGTTTGATGGGAGATGGGTGAATTTGATAATGAGTTGTGTGTTTGCGCTAAAATACTCTTTTATTATTAATGGAAGAGTATGTGGTGATGTGGCTCCCTCAAGGGGCCTCCGACAAGGGATCCTCTTTCCCCGTATCTTTTTATTCTGGTTGCAGATGCTCTTTCTGCGATTTTGAGGAATTTTAGACACCTAAAAATTTCTCTCCAAAACAAGACCCAATGATGAACAATCTTTCACCGCCATTATTGGTCGGGTTAAATATTTAATCTTTGGAGTGTTTAAATCCATATTCAATCCAATACATTTCATAAATCAACCCAATTCTTAGCCTATTTCCACCAAATTTTGATCCAATTATTATTTGGTTGGATAGGTCTTGAAATAAGCTTTCCAACAATATATCATAATCCCAATTCCGATTTAAAATGAAGAAGATATGAGCAAAAAACTACACTCAGCCCAAATCGACACCCTTTCACTGAAATGGCCATATCTTAAAATCTAAAAAATATTTTGACCTGATTTTTATTGCGATGGAAAGTAGACTTGATAAGATTTCCAAAAATATAATATATGCCTTATTTCGAATTACGGATCAAAAGTTATCATAGTTTTAAAAATGCGTAAAAATAGGATTTGTCGTGTCACGGCATAAATGCCGCGCCACGGTGTTTGGTGACGTGTCACGGTATTTTTCACCGTGACACGGTGTTTTCTAGGGTTTTTTCTCCACGACGCTTTACTTCTAGGGTTCCGTATTTCACCCTACATATTTTCTCTATAAATACGAACTTGATTTCTTCAGTTTTGGGGCACCAAATCATTCTCTCTTCCTCTCTTATACATCAAAACCTTCACTCTTCTCTCTTTCTTGGTTAAACCTAATTTCTAGCCTTCCCTATTCTTCCACCACACATCCCTTAAGCACTCTAAGGAGTCCATACTTGACCCGAGGTTCTGTCCTTAAACCAAGGCGTGAAAGGTATAATTAACTGAGGGTTTGGACCACATCAACTCTGTTTTTATTTAATTTAATTGTTTCAATTTGATTTATATTTTTATTGAAGTTACTAACAGTCTATTCATGATGTAGCAATTCAAGGAAACACGGAAAGTGAGTAATTAATCACTTAATTACTCTTATTTTAATGTTGCTAGTATCATGATTAGCCTTATTTATATTTGATTTGACTAACAATTTATTGTTAAATTTCTTCGAATATTAATGTTAATTTTATTATATCTATTGATCACCATTACCTGGTAAAGGGATATGTAATTGAGAATCACGCCTAATGATATAATTTGGACGACCGGTTTAGTTTGCTTTTTAATCTTATAGTTAATTCAAGTGATCACAATATTTAAGAATTATATGTTGCATTAATATTCAACCAATTTAGCATAATAATAGTTTGGAGCGAATGAAATCTTTGTTTGTATGCCTTTAAGATCGCAGGAATCACTTTTCACTATAAGAATCTAGGAGAGGCCAATACGTGCGAATGTGACTCCATGACTCAGTTCGTACCATCATCCCCAATCCTCCTTTCGTGGTTCCGAACCATATGGAGTGTTAGTAATCTCATGGATTATGAATGGGGTGTAACCTTCACAGGTCAATCGTTGTTGCCTATCGCTGTCCCCTTGTTCGTGGTTGCCTTAAATGATCCGTGAATAATTTACAAGTTCCTTAAAAACTTGTTGGCAACTCCCTACTTTCCTTGTCCCTAATCGTATAATGTCAATTCCCACTTCCTATGAGTGCCTAGCATATTCACAACATGCTTAACGTAGGCGCGCTTCGAACGACGCCTACAATTTGGCGACTCCACTGGGGAGGATTCTTGGTTATTTATCAATTTGAGTGATCGGTATTTTAAGATGAGTGGGTGAGACTTAAAAGATTCTTGAATTGTATTCCTGTGATTAAATTGGCATTTTTTGCATATACATAGACGTTTTAACGTCGTATTTTAGGTTCTCCCGTAGGAAATTAGATAATCCGATTACGATCGAAGAAAACGAGGCACTGCTTGAATTTTACAAGCACCGTGCAACGGCAGAGGCGTCGTGGCACGGTATAGGACACTGTCACGCGTTGTACTATACCGTGTCGAGGCAGTTTCCATCGTGTCGCGGCATTTACCACCGTGCCGCAGTGCCTATAAAATTCTTCCAGTGGTTTTGTTCTTTTTCTCGTTATTAGCTTCCTTCAAATTTTCTGAAAAAACGTGTGTGTTCTACATACGTCTTAGCCCCGGGGAATTTAAGTTCAATCGACCCAAAAACGCTCATGGAAATAAGGGTTCATCTGAGTTATTAAATTCACCCAAACCATGGAGTAGAGTTTGATTTTATCACAAACTTGCGGAGCCGCTGTTAACATACACCCTCAATGGAGGCTGCCTTGCTAACGCGTCCAAACTTTTAACCATGGTACCCTTTTGACACCAACCAAACTTAAGTAGAACATAGAACTTGACCTTAGGTTGTGAACTCTTCTTTGCATCATTGTGTCTACGTTCCCTATGTGTATATATTTGATCGTTTGGATCCTATCCTTAACGATCTTTCTTTGTCTATGGCGGTTTATTTTATGACTAATGCCATAGACCGCACTTAGTAGTTTGCGCAAACTCTAAAACTGACAAAAACTAGAAAAATGCACAAAACAGAACCTAGAGCTGATTACCGCGCCACGGCAGTGTCACGGCAGTCAGCACTGTGTCACGGAAGTCAACACCTTGTCCAACAATCAGCACCGTGTCACGGCAGTCAGGGTTTAGTCTAGTCATCTCATATTTTAGTCTTCCGTGCTAATTGAGTCCTTGCGTCAGTCATTTTGGTTACTGTTTACATGTCTAGCCATGCAATCATACCACGAGTCTTATAACATCCGTTAATCACTCACGAGTCAAGTGTAGTCCCCACACTTTCTTTATTTTCCGACTCAAGTCGTGCACCATGTCATTTATGATCGTATACTAGGTTCATGAACCCCTTTTTTTGTCATAATAAAAATGAGAGGAGTTTTTCTCACCTATTTTCAATTGTCTATTTTTTCCTTCCTTTCATATCTTAAGCAATGAGTCAAACAATTAAGTGAATTGTTTTATTTCACAGTACTTGGTTAAGGAGCAGGGGTAGATTAATACGGTTCGAGTCATTACCGTAACAATCTCTTAGATCTAAGAGGCGTTCAAAGAAAACTTCGCCATCTCCACATCACTTATCACCTTCAAACTACTTTCAATTCGTTCCAATGGCCACTAAGGAAGATATTGAGAACATCAACAAATCCATCGAGGCACTGTTTGCCATGATGCAAACCCTTACCACTAGGGTCACTACCATGGATTAAAACAAGGTCACTATTTCTACCCTTGACAAATTGAAAGAACAAATGAGCAAGATTTCTAAGGATTTCACCTATGTGGAACAACTTTCCACTTCTTTGGATATGAAGGACAGGCTTCCTGAAAAGTTCTCCACTGCTGATATTCCAAAGTTCAAGCCTACTAACAATCCAATATTCCATTTGAAGGCATTCTTTGCAACCATGGCTCTTAAGGGATTGGAAGTAACACTCTTCCCTACGGTGTTCCCTCTCTTCTTAGAGCATGCTTGCCAACAATGGTTTTATTCTCTAGATTCCAAGCATACTACAACTTGGCAAGAAGTCAACGACAGTTTCATGAATCGTTACAAGTGTAACATTCAATCCAGAACGTCTGAACGTGAACTCTCCATTCTCAAACAGAAAGAGAATGAAGGCTTCACCGCTTATCTAAACAGGTGGAGGGAAACGGCTCCACTGTTGGTAGATCCCCCCAAAGAAAGAGAGATGGTTTGCCTCTTCATCCAGAACCTAACTTACAAGTACAAGCAACACCTTAGGTTCTTGCCTTTGAACACTTTCGAAGCTATATATGACACTGGCATCAATATCGAGGATGAGCTAATAAAGACTACTGGTGGTAACAATAATAATACTTGGGAAAACAAGAAGAATGACTTTCCCTCTTCTTCATCTTCTAAGCCTGAAAGTACTGCCAACAATGTATGTCAGGTCAATCACAATGAAGTATTAGCTGTTGATGCTCCATTGCTTGAGAAAAGGAGAACTTACACTCGTTTAGGAATGACTTATGATGTGGCCTTTGATTTCCTTTATGGTCAAGGCTTGATCACACCAATTGGGCCATTTCCAGAGCAAAAACCTGAAGAAAGGAGCGCCAAGTGGAATCCCAATGCCCATTGAAAGTTCCATCAAGGAAGGGGCCACATTACCGAGCAATGTTAGAATTTAAAGGACGTCATTCAAGACTTGGTGGATGCAAACAAACTTCTTGTCCTCCCAGGCGGTAAGAAGTAATGAAGACAAGGCGCACAACGGATCCTTCGTGCAAGATTCCATGATTTCTATTTTTTTTTTTATCATTCATCTCCCTTCCTCCATTCATGTCTAGCGGCATAGGTTTTTTATTTCAAATTTCTATATTTTTCATGTGTTTTGTTCACCTTTTCCATTAATAAAATAAGCATATTTCCTCGTCCAAACACAAGGTACATCAATGACTTGAGGCGCCTTTACAACTCATTCATTCCCCATTAACCATTCAATCACATATCCATTTCTTCATCAACCACTTTGATCCTCGTCTAACGATTGACTTTATTTAGTTAACCCACATTCACCTAACCCAAGGATGGGAAAGTGTGAAATTTGTGTAACATTCAAAAAGTAAGTAAAAAAAAAAAAAGCAACAAAGCAACAATAAAATAATATCTAAAGGCAAGTGTTCCAATGTCTTTGATATGAACACGTATCAAATTGCGTCTCTCATTGAGTGCTTGGTACCGTGCCTGAGAAACATGAATGCTAAGTAAGGGATGGACATCATGATCTTAGATTACCTACATTGATTCAAAAGAATGAAAAAAATATGTTGAAAATAAACTTGCAAAATTCAAAATTTTCAAATTCACAATTACACATCTTGGGGATTCTCTCGGGTCTTGAGCCTTTTACCCTTTTCTTCTTTAACAATCAAATTAACCACATTAAAACCCTTGAAAGGCCTCTTTGAGGTGTACATACACTTGTACAAAGTTCTGTTAGAGCTACGTTAAGCATGATTCCTAACGAATACGTAGGCAACCTCATAATGAGGTGCGGCCACATTCATACTCTCATTCATGTCCACATTCATATCCACACATGATCGAGTCATTTCCAATGCTTATCCCTACCCATATAGAGCTAGACTTGGGGGCTTGAACCCACGTTACTTAGCTTACCTAGCCTAAAGAGTCACCATCTCGACTCTTCTCACATCTCTTTCCATCACCATAACCTTTGCAGCCTCACCTTAGTATCACTTTCACACACTTCTTTCACACATACATAGCCATATCATCTTTCCCTTAAGAACCCTTTATCATGAAATCTTGTTTCCCTACCGCGCATGCTTCATCATCTTTAAAGACAACATTAATTAGAAGAAATGTTGTATACTTGCTTAGCTTCCTGACCTGAGCATTGTTCATGTTTCACGCATCGCATAATGTGCTTAGCAACATTTATATATCAATGATTTGTAATCATACAAAGAATATCATGCTTAGCTCCTTGACCTAAGCAACTTTCATTATGCAATACTCAACAATCACTTCATTTATATACGTGCTTAGCTTCCAGACCTAAGTGACGTTCAAGATTGTTTCCTTACACCATATATGATCCTTAGCTCCATAACCTAAGTTCATTCATCTATCGTTTCACATGATGTAATTATCCTTAGCCTCCTGGCCTAAGAACATGCATCATGCATACATTATTTTCAAGACAAGCAATTCAATCCATACGATTCATTTCGTCTTGCTTAACGAGGAAGTTCAAAACTTCTTACCTTTTTCATGTCTTTTCTTTTGAGGAAGTTCAAAAACTTTTTTCAAAATTTTTTCATCGAGGGAAGTTCAAAAACAAAATTCATTTTTCATGTATTTCTTTTTCAGGAGACAGTCGGTACCCTCCACTAATGACAAAATTGGTGGAAAATTTTTGCTTTTGCATTTTCATTTGCTTGTGTCTACACACACACTCAAATCATACACATAGACACACAATCACAAGTCATATACATGTCATGTCATGTCAAGTCAAGCTTGGTCAAGTCAATTGGTCAAGTCAATCGTGGTCTATACGGGTCCTCTGGCAAATTTTATTTTGCGGATCTTATTTACAGCTCACGTTCGAGGATAAGTGAACCATCTACAGCCCAAGTTCGGGGACAAGCGAACCATTTATAGCCCACGTTCGGGGATAAGCGAACCATCTACAGCCCACGTTCGGGGACAAGCTGTAGGCGTCGTATGAAGTGCGCCTACCTTAAACATGTTGTGAATATGCTTGGCACTCATAGGAAGTGGGAGTTGACATATACGATTAGGGATAAATAAAGTAGGGAGCCGCTAACAAGTTTTTAAGGAATTTGTAAACCGTTCACGGATCATAAAAGGCAACCACGAATGAAGGGACAACGATAGGCAACAACGATTGACCCGTGAAAGTTACACCCCATTCATAATCCATGAGATTACTAACTCCATACGGTTCGGAATCACAAAAGGAGGATCGGGGATGATGGTACAAAGTGAGTCATGGAGTCACATTCCCCTGTATTGGCCTCTACTCAATTCTTATAATGAAAAGTGATTCCTGCGATCCCAAAGGCATGCAAACAAAGATTCAATTCGCTCCAAACTATAATTAGGCTAAATTGGTTGAATATTAATGTAACACATAATTCTAAAATATTTGTGATCACTAAATTAAATAACAAGATTAATAAGGATCCTAAACCGGTCGTCCAAATAATCTTATTAGGCGTGATTTTCGATTACATATTCCCTTGAAACATGCAATATAGTGATCAACAAATATAGTAAAAATCAACATTAATATTGGAAGCAATTCAACAATAAATTGTTAGTCAAATCAAATCATAATAAACCTAATCATGATACTAGCAACAAGAATAAATATAAGAGTAATTAAGTGATTAAATACTCACTTTCTGTGTTTCCTTGAATTGCTACATCATGAATAAACTGTTAGTAACTTCAATAAATAATAAATCAAATGGAAATTAAATTAAATAAAAGTAGAGTTGATTTGGTCCAAACCCTCAGTTAATTATACCCTTCATGCCTTGGTTTAAGTATAGAAATTCGAGTGTTGTATGGACTCCTTGGAGTGCTTAAAGAAGGAACGATATAATTTGGAACGATATAGGTTTAAGCCATGTACTTAGAAATGTTGAACTACGGTACCCCATGGTTGAAAAATTTGGCCTTGCTCTTTACATGGCTGTCAAAAAGTTGAAACCTTACTTCCTGGCATATCCGGTTGTGATCTACACAGACCAACCTCTCAAGCGGCCAAAGACAACCTTGGAGTCATCCGATAGGATGCTCAAATGGGCTACTGAAATGCAAAGTCTTGAAATCACTTTTGAACCGAGAAAGGCAGTATAGGGTCAAGCGTTTGCCGATTTCATTGTCGAAATGACAAGGCTGGTCGCTCTGGACAATCATGATCGGGTTTGGAAATTTTATGCAGACGAGAGCTCTACTATGAATGGCTGTGGTGCAGGCATAATATGTCGGTCTCCTGAAGGGGACAAATATGAGTACGCACTACGGTTCAAGTATCAAGCCTCGAACAATGAGGCAGAATATGAAGCTATGCTAGCTGGTATCCTCATGTGTAAGGCGGCAGGGGCAACCAAAATTGACGTCTGCTCTAATTCACAATTGGTCGTGAGCCAATACCATAGTGACTATGAAGCTACCCATTCGGCAATGATCAAATACCTTCAGGCGGTTAAAGCTGAAGCTATTACACTTGAAGAATTCCATCTGAGTCATGTGCCCAGATCTGAAAACAATTAGGCGGATGCACTGTCAAAATTGGCATCCTTCGCCTCTTGTGATACGCCTCGGTCAATCTTCTGGGAAATTATAGAAAAATGAGGTATTACTGAAGAAGAGCCCATTGGAGTACTTGACCGAAGCTCTACCTGGATGGATGGCATCTGGGCATATCTTCAAAACGGCACGCTGCCTGACTCACCACAGGAGGCGGTTGTCCTGAAGAAACGAGCTGCAAACTTCGAGATAAGAAATGGAGAGCTTTTCAAGGCAGGTTTCTTAAAACCCCTATTAAAGTGCGTACCCCAGAAAAGGGGCAGGAAGTTCTCGAAGAGCTGCATGCGGGATACTACGCCTCTCACATAGGCGACAGATCCCTGGTTGTCAAGACTAGGCGGAAGGGTTACTTCTGGCCCACTCTCGAGTTAGACGCCATGGAGATGGTAAAAAATTGTCACAAATGCCAAAGGTTTGGCAAGCTCATCCATCAGCTGACAACTAACTTGACAGCAATCCATAGCCCAGTTCCGTTCACTAAATAGGGCATGGACATCTTATGTCCGTATACGCCTGCACTAAGCGAAAAACGGTACATTCTTGTGGCTGTGGATTATTTCACCAAGTGGGTTGAAGAAGAGGTGATTAAAAATATAAAGACTAAGGATAACATCTCTTTTATTTGGAAGAACATCATCACCCGGTTTGGGGTACCTATATCTATGATTTTTGATAATAGCTCTCAGTTCGAAATGCCTCAGCTCAAAATTTGGTTGGGAGATCAAGGGATCTCATATTGTTTTACATCAGTCGGCCGACCCCAAGCAAACGTCCAAGTTGAAGCCTTCAACAAACTCATCTCAGACGGCATCAAAAAGTAAATTGAAAGAGTCGGTGGTTTATGGGCTGGAGAATTAATTCATGTCCTATGGGCCATCCGGATAACTGAAAAAAGGGGCAACCGGTGAAACCCCATTTCTCATGTACGGTGCTGAAGCCGTCTTACCCATCGAACATTATGAGCTAACTCTAGGAGTCATGCTATACGATGAAGAGGCAAACTAGGAGGCCATACGGCTAACATTGGACTTACTCTCGGAACGCAGGGGCAACGTCGCCTTACATCATGAGATTTACCGTCTGTGAATGACCCGTGCCTACAACAAAAGAGTACACAAACGGTCCTTGAAAGTTGGGGACTTTGTGTTACGGAAAATAGAGGCGATCTGTAAGGCCAATGAGCATGGAAAGCTAACTCCTAATTTGGAAGGCCCCTACCGGATCTATGAAGAAGTAAGAGACGGCACCTACCACATGGAAACTCCAGATGGCAGGCGGCTGCCTAGAACTTGGAATGTAGACAACTTAAAAAAGTATTACTTCTAAGACTAGTAAATTTTTATAAATGAAAAGCCTATCAATGAAAAAGTTGTTTTTGTTTTCAATAATGTTGTTTATTTCTTTATATACATGCGTAATGTCTCAAGCACCGCATGTACAATGTACAGACAGTCAACCTTTACATACTAAATTTAAACTAAGTAGTTAAACCAATGTCCAAATGATGTGAGGCCAATGGCCGGATGATAAACTAAGTTAAAAACTTAGTAAGCTGAACAGACGTCTAATAAACGTGAGGCCAATGGCCGGATGATTCTTTATTTTATAAATTCGTTTGCACCATTATGAGTATGGCGTCCGGCGACGCCCATCCGGGTGGAATCGTTGCAGAGAGTATCTCCCATCAGGGTGACAAAGTGCTCTACAAACTCATACAGATGGCAAAAATTGAACGACCTAATTGGTCAACTCATAGTCGTCTGATCAAAATAATCTAAAGAACGACTAAGTTTTTGAGAGCCGAATGTCCAAAGACATCTGCCGGTGACCGACTGAAGTTCTAACTTAGATTATTTTTCGAAATTATGCAAGTCCTCCTAATGGGGAAAAAGGACGTTGAGTGTAATTGGATTGCAAATATCCCAGGCAGTTTTCGCCGCCTAGGCTAACGACTACTTTCTTGTGTGTTTGGACGACTGTGTACTTGGTTTGGGGAAATCAATACTGTGATTGATTGACTTGGAAACATCTCATACTCCTTAAAGTATCAAAAGTTCCCAAGCCAATCAATCAACAAAGTACTGAAACCAACCACACATCCGCCCAGGGGCAAGTATAGCCGCTTTGCCAAATGCCGCATGCTCTCAAAGAGTTAGGAAAAATTCAAGTTTATATATATAGACGCAAAATTCAAACACGAAAGTAACGCAAAAATTGAAACAAGTAGTTAAACAAAACCGACAGATTCGGTATATTTCATAAATATAAAACCGACCAAATGGCCGGGTGATAATGTTAATCGAATATGCATCTAGGTCAAAGCAAAAATTAAAATTGTTGATTCACCCGATTCCTTAGTGGATTAAATACACGGATACACGACACGCAAGCCGGAGAAATTATGGTTGGCACACTGCCGCAGATAAAACCCAAGGTTGGTTGAACTAAGGCTGCTGAGTCTACTCCGGCTAGTCTTGGCCTGCTGTGAGGTTTGCTTTAGTCTGCTCAGGAGGGTCTTAATTAGTCTGGTCCCCTGCCTTCTCTTCCTGCTCATCAGAAGCAACCTCAATGCCTTGCTATAAGGCCCATTCCTTAAATAGAGGCGGTGCCTGCTCTTTCAAGACCTCAGCATCGTACACTACAGTGGCGTACTCGTACCTCAGGCGGAGATACTCAAAGTCGGTGCCTGGGTGGACAAGATCTTAAGCAAGCTTCAGGCGAGCCTTAGTGTCTTTTTCATTCTCCGCCACCAACCGGTGTTGTTCCTTGGAAAGCTCTTCTTGGTGATCGTTCTTCAGCTGAACAATCTCAAGTCTAAGCTGGTTGGTCTCCTCCCTGAGCTTGGTGTTTTCCTTTTCCGCCTCCTCCAACGTCTTCAGATCAGACTTAGCATTTTTCAGCTCCAACTCAAGGTTGGTGGCTTTGGCGTTGGTCGCGTCTGTTGCACCCGTCTGAGTCTTGATCAACTCCTCCTGTTTCAACTCTTGAGCTTTAATTTCAACGTCACTCATTATAATTCTGTATTCAGCAGAGTTGAAAGCTTTAGAGGCCCTCTGTTTAGCATCATTTACCTCTTCTTGCTTCCGCCTGAACGGGACCCTGAGCCCGTTTACCCTCAGCATCGCCTGTAGGGTGCAGGCGGCATATTAAAGTGTGAATAAGAAAGGAAAAATAATTTAAGTTCAAAATTCAAAGTTACCTCAGCCATAAGGGCAAAGATCTGATCAAAGTTTACCACCTACAAACCAGGCATTGTGCTTTTCTCTGACCTGGTCAGAGCCCTTAACATCCGCTTGGCAAACTCCTTGACGTCAAGTTGGTCGGAGGTAGCATCTACACCATAAGAAGTACTTCGTGAGAAAGCAGCATAGGCGGCATCCATATTTTGCCGGCTGCCGAGCAAATCTCCAGATGGGTTGACTCGAGTTTTGACTCGCATAAAGTCAAGCAGCCAAGGAATTTCAATACGATTAGTCCTACCTTGGGCTCTAGGCTGAGAAGTCTCTCCCCCCTCAGCCACTGCATTGCCGACTACAACAGTGAGTGGCACGCCACCCTTCGACGCCGTGGAGGCGTCCGACAATTTCCCAATACGCTTTGAGCTTTCGCTCAGAGCCTTCAGCACAACCGGGCTTTTACCCTCGATTGTAGGGTGTTTTGGGTTTTGCTGAGAGGAAGAAACTCATAAGGATGGGTTCTTCTTCAAGGTCTTGGCCGGGTTCTTAGCCAGAACATCCCCCGACCGCTTAATCATCTTGGTGATGAAGCGTGGGATGGGCTTACTGCCACTCTGTAAAACCAGGCAAAGGGGTTATAGTCGATATATGAATAATATATTTAAAATTGCAAGAAAGCATGGCAGGCGGGCCTTACCCCATCTTGCTTGGCGTCCAAGGTCGCCTTTCTCTTTTCCAACTGCTATTTCCTCAGTTAAGCAGCCGGCTTGGCAGGTGTCTTGTTAGCATCCACCAACTTTAGTTCTTCTTCTGCAAAAGGAAACCGGCTGGTTAGTTACACTACAACAAGTTAGTTAAAAACATAAGTAAAAGATATCCGAAACGAATTACATACTTCTCTCAAACACGGTGCTAAGACCACAGGCGGAGAGAAACGCCTCATCTTTTAAAAAGTCCGGATTGGGTACCCAGTTCTTGGGTACAATTATCTGAGTCCCATCATCCAAGGGGGCAGTGATGGTTTCAAAAAATTTCGGCTCTATTATTTGCTCCCAAGCCTTAGACGGAATGCGGGGAAGGGCGCATTTCTTTCTAAGCAGAGCCGGATCCTTATTATGCCAGCATAGAAACCGGTTGTGGCCCAAAGTGGGCGAGGAGATCAAGTAGAACTTCTCCTTCCAGCCGGTCCACTTGGACGGCTTGTCCGACGTCATCATATATCACTACAAGAAATTAGCAGTTTTGCGACAGCCAAAATTTGTCGCAAAAATAATTAAAACCGTCGCAATAAATAGTTACGACAGCCAACCGTCGTAATGGGTTTGTCGTTACCAGACATGTCTCAAAATTTCATTTTTACGACAGTTTGACTGTCATAAAAAATAATTATGACGGTTTTTCTAATTTCAGCGACAGTTTTAAATTCTATCGCAAAAAATAAGCTTACGACAACCAATAACTGTCGTAATTTACGACGGACTTGTAAACTGCCGCAAAAAAGCTTTAGCGACAGCTAGCCGTCGCAAAAAATAAAAAAAATAAAAAAAAACCCAACCCAACACTACAGCAACCTTTCACTTCATGGCTTCACCCACAAAAACCCATAACCACCATCCCCACCCACCACAAACCACCCAAAACCACCAATTAAACCCAAAAATCACAAATACGCACAAACAAACTTTAGATCTAAAAAAAAAAACAAAAATAACAAATACCCACAAGAAATACAAATATACATCAAACAATAAATATTCACAAAACATCGAACAAAAATTGAAAAGAAAAACATAATATAAATTATCTAAACAGTACAAAATTCGAAAAAAAAGGCCATAATAAATCAAAATAAATAAATAAAAACGTAACAAAATAAAATGAAAATCCACACCAAAATAGACGAAAAAAACCCAAATGAACAACAAACGGAAAAAAGGCAATATAAGCACAAAATAATGAATTTAGACGAAAAATATCAGAATATAAACAAAAACCACAATAACAAAAACGAAGAATACAAAATATTTAACATACCTTCAAAAATTTCCTCTTCCTTGAGTGTTGATTGTCAAATTCGACCATAAAAACTCCAGATCTGGAATTATAATGGTCGAATTTGACAAAAAAAAACCTCAACATCACAAAATTGAATCTCAAAATACACGAATTTTGCTTCACTACCTTCGCCAATATTTTTAACACAAGAAAAAGAGGAAAGAAGGAGGATGAGAAACAAAGAGGAGACGGAAAGAGAAAAGTGAGGAGGAGCAGAGGGGAGATGATCTGAGAAATAGAGAGGAGAGAGAATCTGAAAGAGGAGAGAGGAACAAAGGAACTAAGAGAGGAGATGAAACGAGAAAGAGAAAGGAAAATGAAATGGAAGAAGTATAAGGGTTTGCTTTAGGCTTGTTGGGTTAAATACCCATAATTTTTTTTTTAAAAAAAAAAATCATTTCTACGACAGCTATAAACTGTCGCAAATTACAACGGATTTAAACTGTCGTAATTTGCAACGGTTTATAGCTGTCGTAAATATTAATTTTTTTTAAAATTATTTTTACTGTCTATTGCGACAGTTTTATTGGTCAGAAACCCTCGTAAATCAACGACAATTTAAAAAAGCGTCGTAAAATTACGACAGCTACTAAAGCTGTCGTAATATTAAAAAATTACGACAGTTTTGCTAGTTGTTATAGAAAATCTGTTGTTATTTGCCCGGATTTTAGTAGCGTATTGCGGATGCGTTGTCAATGTATACCAAACTCCCCATTCTCTTGGAGCCCGGCTCATGTAGTGCATGTGAGCAAAAGCCTCAAAACTTGGCTTAATGTCTTGGAACTTACAAGCGACAATATAGCTTAATATATTTATCCATGAATTGGGGGTGAGTTGCCAGACGCCTAACTCATACCCCTTCAAAATTCTTTTTATCCCCTTGTGAAGGGGGAAGCGGAGACGGGCTCTAATAATAGCCTCATAGCAGCCGAAATAATTATCGGTGTTCTCAATATCATCCTCCCAGGAAACCGTCGCCTCAACAGACGACACCTCTATATGCCAGCCGTCTCCTATGAGATGCTTGTCCTTGAAAGCTTGGAAGCTACCCTTCAAAGCAGCGATGTCCTTAGAGGACATGCCCGCCTGTGTAGGGTTTGTCATGGATGGCCCCTTGGCCGGCTGCTGATAATCAGCAGCGACATCTTCCTGGTCAGAGCCAGAAGCCTCCGAGCTGGATCTTTCGACGGCCTATTCACCGTCTAACTCTTCATCTGAATTTTGAGCAAAGGCGGATCCCTCGTCGTCTGACTCCCTTAATATTCCGTCACTAGGGGTGGATGGAGCGCCACCCGGAGAAGATCCTGCTTGCTCCTCCGACCTCACACTCCTCATCTGGAGTAACTTCATTGGCGGGCACTTCCTGAGCACGCCGCCTCTTTGGCTTGGTAGCCGTTTGCTTTGTTCTAGCCATTGTGTCCTGCATAGACACAAAGACGGAGAAAGATGAGCAAGGCAGGTCCAAATGTTTAGAAAAGGCACCCCCAGTTCTAGACTCAGCCGTACCAGGAGACCAGCTGAATGACCTAGGCAGTGTCGTGTGTAACGATGGAGAGTCTATTTATTTGAAAATGTATGTATATAAATACAAAAAACGTAAAAATATGGATGATAGGAGAGGCAGTTACCTTTTACTTAAGCTCTGAAACACTGAAAACAGCCTCAGAGGGTTACCGGTTGTGTTCACTTAAAAAGCAGGCGAAAGCTTGAGAAATCATTGCAGGCGGAATCAGAGCCTCTCTCTCTAGAAAATTTCTCTTTTTCTCTCTCTAGACTTGAAAAAAGGGTTAAAGATGGGGGTGAAAGAAAGGGAGGTAAAACCCATTTATAGAAGGGTGAAAACGGGGGCATCCCCGTCACACCTCAGAAGGTGAACAACCTTTTTACTGTTCACCACCCACAGGGAGACGGGTGTCACAGGCGCCCTGTGGCCTGCCACGTCACCCCTATGAGGGGCCCAATCAGCGAGAGACACATGTCAAGCCTAGAAAGATCCAACATGGGCCACTCACTAGCTGACACGTGTCAGCCTCAAATATCAACTAGAATTACAGCCTTCAAGGCCCAATTACCGCAAAAGCAGAAAAACGGCGCAGCCCATTAGGTCAGCATGACCTAATGAGCACGTATTCCCATGACCCTATAAATAGGGAGATTTCCCCATTTTGGGGGCATGTTCATTTATTACACTGCCCTTCATTCTCTCTCATCAGAGAAAACACCTGATCTCAAAATCCGAGAAGATCTCACTTTACTTTTCCACACTCTTACATTCTTTGAAGCCCGTTCTAACTTGATCATCGGGGGCAGAGCTCCAACCACTCGAAGTCTCCGTTGTTTTGCAGGCACAGGCCGCACCGGACCAGTCTTCCAGCTGTAACTCTCCCAAGGGACTAAAAACACCCAAAAATACAAACCATTATCATTTTTCAAATATTTAGTGATCATGTCCTCGGCGAAGACGATTCACGGCGCAAGGTTCTCGATACACAGAGACTTGCAATCTCATCATCATACAAGCTTTTCCTCAGGCATGAAAAATTGTCGGTCGTTGCCACCTCTCAAGGTGAAGAAGTCAGCGATTATATCATCTATTAACATTCCTCAAGCATGGAAAATTTCACAACAATCTTCATTTGGTGGATTTCTTTAGGCATAGAAAACTACCAAATTTATTTGCCACCGATACACTGGTGTCAGATACTATCGAACATATTCGTCACCAATACACTGGTGTCAGATACGCATTATATCCCTTTACTCTTTTATCTATGAAACTAACATTTTTCTGCTGGTATCTGCGTATAAAGAGTGATTTAGGATTGCAGAACGTCTTAAATCATTCTCCGTCCCAATCGAATACTTTGACTATCGTTATCGAAACTGTAACACCCTAGAAATTCCTTTCCTTTAAAATACCTGTTTTGCTCTTTTTAAAACTCAAAATAGGAAAATCTAAGACATTACTATCACCGTGAAAACGGATAAGGCAACTATCAAAAACACACAACGGAAGACTATCTTTAAAAACATTCAAAACAATTCAACTTTAAAAGTCAACCAAACGAAAGTAAAGTCAAACCAAAGTAAAACGAAGTCAACCTACAACTTAGAACCATTGTAGGCTCTTATTAAAATCAAACCAACTTAAAAACCTTTGTGTTAGTTTCACAAACATAATATAATAAAATAATCAAAGCAATAAACCACATCATAAACTTATAGAAACTAAGCATAATTTGCTCTCCACTGATGCCCATCATGAATATGCTTCATCACTTGAAAAGCTTCTCTCTACTTGTCCCCACTACTCTCCATTAGAAATGGATCATCGTAGGGCCAAAGTAAAGACAAGGCCAAACTAAGATACAAACACATAATCAGCAATGTTGAGTACGTAAGCGTAATTAAAACACACTAACTATATGAAACCACTCACTTGGAAGTCTCCTACAATCCAAAATTATAAAGAGGCATTAAAATCTACTCGACACAAATTTCCAACAACTTATATACTCCTTAAATCACTTATAATTTATTTAAAACAAGCTGAAATTTAATTTAAAACCCCTTACTTTAATCCTAATTAATGGGTAATCAAAAATTCCTTCAAGAAACTTAATTATGACTTACTAACAAAATTTTCAGCTTTATTAAACCATCAAAACTTGATGTAAATTTGTTTTAAAACCCCCAAATTAAAGATTTAAACCACCCTAAATCAAATTCCTTTAATATGCAATAATTTAGAAACCTAGGGTTTTCAATTTGGAGCTTTTTAATTAAAAATCAAATCTGAAAATTTATTTACATACTACTTATAAGCAAACATCATGAAAATCATCACAAAACCCATAACTAATAATTAGATTAAAGAATTAAAGCAAAAGAATTAAGAAAAAATAAAATTTTTTATTCTCGAAGTTTAATTAGATTAAGCAATTAAAGCAAAAGAGTTAAAAAAATTAATTTTTTTTCTCAGAGTAAGTGCACCGGGCTGCAGCCCCTACACCACAGCCGGCTGCTGGAGGTGCCGCTGCTGCCACTAGCGCCTGCTGGTGGTGCGGCGGCCTGCCGGTGTTGTGGTGATGGCCGGCAGTGGTGCTAAAAAAATAAGGGGAAGAAAATAAAGAAAGAAATAAAAAGAAAAATAAGAGAGAATGGAGAGAAATTTACCTTGGGTATTCTCCACTCTAGGCAAAGTTTGATTTGCCCACGTGTTGAATATTTATACCCCTTTTTCTCTAGAATCCCTTCTATACTTAAATTCCCTTTTTTTTTTTTTTTTTTTTTAACTTTGAATTTTATAAAAATTTTCTTTTATAAAATATTTCCAAACTTATTAAAATAAATAATTAAAAAGCCATAAATAATTCATTTTGAATTATTTAAATACTTCACAAAATACTTATTTAAATTAAAATACGTATAAAAATACGAGATATTAAAGAAACCGACGTTATCGTTTTTTAAAACTGACGTTTCTACAAACTCAGTCAAAGTGGGGCTTCTGTAGACACCTAAAAATGTCTCCCCAAAACCAGACCCGATGATAAACAACCTTTTACCGCCATTATTGGTCGGGTTAAATATTTAATCTTTGGAGTGCTTTAATCCACATTCAATTTAATACATTTCATAAACCAACCCAATTCTTATCCTATTTCCACCAACCGTAACTTATTTTCCACTTTTCGTGTCCCCATCACAAAGCCGAGCTGAACTGATTTTGTGGCCCTATAATTTTGATCCAATTATTATTTGGTTGGATAGGCCTTGAAATTAGCTTTCCAATGAAATATCATAAGCCCAATTCCGATTAAAACGAAGAAGATATGAGTAAAACACTAAACTCGGCCCAAAACCGACATCCTTTCACAAAAATGGCCATATATTAAAATATACAAAATATTTTGACCTAATTTTAATTGGGTTGGAGAGTAGACTTGATAAGCTTTCCAACAACATATTATATGCCTTATTCGGAGTTACGTATCAAAAGTTATCATAGTTATAAAAATGCGTAAAAACTGGATTTGCCGCGTCATGGCATAAATGCCGCGCCACGGTATTTGGTGACATGTCACGGCACTCTGTACCGTGTCATGATATTTTGCACCGTGACACCGTGTTTTTCAAGGGTTTTTTCTCCGCGGCGCTTCACTTCTAGGGTTTCGTGTTTCACCCTACGTATTTTCTCTATAAATACGAACTTGATTTCTTCAATTTCAGGGCACCAAATCATTCTCTCTTCCTCTCTTATACATCAAAACCTTCTCTCTTCTCTCTCTCTTTCTTAAACCTAATTTCTAGCCTTCCCTATTCTTCCACCATACATCCCTTAAGTACTCCAAGGAGTCCATACTTGACCCGAAGTTCCATCCTTAAACCAAGGCGTGAAAGGTATAATTAACTAAGGGTTTGGACCAAATCAACTCTCTTTTTATTTAATTTAATTGTTTCAATTTGATTTATATTTTTATTGAACTTACTAACAGTTTATTCATGATGTAGCAATTCAAGGAAACGCGGAAAGTGAGTAATTAATCACTTAATTACTCTTATTTTAATGTTGCTAGTATCATGATTATGCTTATTTATATTTAATTTGACTAACAATTTATTGTTAAATTGCTTCTAATATTAATGTTAATTTTATTATATTTATTGATCACCATATTGCATGTTAAAGGGAATATGTAATTGAGAATCACGCCTAATAAGATAATTTGGACGACTAGTTTAGGTTCCTTTTTAATCTTATTGTTAATTCAAGTGATCACAATATTTTAGAATTATATGTTACATTAATATTCAACCAATTTAGCATAATAATAGTTTCGAGCGAATTGAATTTTTGTTAATATGCCTTTAAGATCGCAGGAATCACTTTTCACTATAAGAATCAAGTATAGGCCAATACAGGTGAATGTGACTCCATGACTCACTTCGTACCATCATCCCCATCCTCCTTTCATGGTTCCGAATCATATGGAGTTAGTAATCTCATGGATTATGAATGAAGTGTAACCTTCACGGGTCAATCGTTGTTGCCTATCATTGTCCCCTTATTCGTGGTTTCCTTAAATGATCCGTGAACGGTTTACAAGTTCCTTAAAAACTTGTTGGCGGCTCCCTACTTTCCTTGTCCTTAATCCTATAATGTCAACTCCCACTTTCTATGAGTGCCAAGCATATTCACAACATGCTTAACGTAAGTGCACTTTGAACGACGCCTACAGGAATAAAGTGAGAATTGGAGAGTTATATGGGGAAAAAGGTATTTGTAGAAGGCCGATTATTTCTCATCTTGTTTTTGCAGATGACAACCTACTTTTTGCTAGAGCCAACCGACAGGAATGCTAAGGAATAGTTGATACTCTCAACAAAAATGAAGCAACATCCGGTCAGAAAATTAACTATGAAAAGTCAGAAGTTTCATTTAGCAAAGGTGTTAGGCAAGATCAAGAGGAAGAATTGATGAATATTTTAAAATGCGATAGGTTGATAGGCACGAGAAGTACCTTGATATTCCCATTGTCCCAGGGAGATCGAAAAGGGTTGTTTTTAAGGCTTTGCTAGAACGAATTTGGAAGAAGCTTCAAGGTTGGAAAGGAAAACTCTTCTCTAGAGCTGGAAAGGAGGTGCTCCTAAAATCTGTAATCCCTTTATGGGAGTTTATAAATTCCCTTTCTCGGTCATTGAGAAAATAAATAGTGCTATGGCACGATTTTTTTGGGGTAGTTCGGATACTCGCCGGAAGATTCTCTGGAGAAGTTGGAGTGCCCATTGTACTCCTAAATGGTTGGGAGGTATGGGATTTAGAGATCTTAGTGTGTTTAATGATGCTCTTTTAGGGCGTCAAGAATTGGTGCAAAATGAAGACTATCTCCTAAGCAAAGTGATGAAGGCGAAGTATTATCCAAATTGCTCTTTTCTCGATGCTTCTCTTAGCTTGGGTATGCAAGAAGTTTGTCTTGGTAAAGTGTGTGGAGCGCGAAATCTCCAGTGAAGGAAGGTGTAATATGGCGAATTGGGACTGGTTCTCAAGTCAATATATGGAAGATCTTGTGGCTCGCTGATGATCGTGGAAGATTAGTAACTACAGCCGAAAGTGGTGAAGTATCTCAAGTAGTGACCTTGTCAATTTTGAGAACATGGACTGGAATATAGATTTGATTTCTTGTGTCTTCAATGCGAGAGACCAAAGATGCATCTTAGCCATCCCATTGAGCTGGAGAGAACCCAAGGATGCTCTTACTTGGGCGTTCTCTAAGGATGGACTATATTCGACTAGGAATGCATATATGATTTTATCAAGTGTGGGTCTTTAGAGTTTAGAAGTTTCCCCTAAGGTTCATCACTTCTTATGGAGGCTTTATACGAGTTCTCTACCCTCAAAGGCTTTGCTTTTGGCTAGGCACTTACTGGATGATGCCTGCTGTCCATGGTGCGGTGTAATCTGGTATTAACGCAATTTTTGAATATCTACGGGTGGGAGAACTATGGGAGGACAGTGGCTGCGCTTCTCTTCTTGAAAATGTTCATGGGGACCTATGTAATCAGTTGGTTCTTAGTTGGAAGAATGTCAGTGCAAAAGTGCAACAACGAGCTGCATTCATGGCTTAGTAGGTGCATATAGAGGAAGAGAAACAAGATGGTCTTTGAAGGAAAATGGGCACCAAATCGTGTGCTAGTGGCTCAGGTGGCAAGATAAGTTGAGGAATTTAGACCATACAGCAAGAAGATCTACTCTTAGAGTGTGCCTAGGCCGAGGAAGAGCAACAAATATTGGAAACCTCCCCTAACTGGCGTGGTTAAGGTAAATGCTAACGCTTCTCTTGCTACAGAAGGTTGGGTGGGAGTGGTGTTGTTGCAAGGGACAGCAAGGGGATTGTTTTCTTTCCAGCAACAAGGACTATATAAGATTGTATAGAATTGCCATTAATAATAGAAATTTAAATTATTATGGTATTATAATTTCATATAATTTTGTTAATTTTTAAAATCTATGTTTAAATGTATATTTGTGATTATTTCTTACATTATGTATATTTATAATACTTATGATTTTATGTTTATGTTTTGTTTACTGAATATTGTTTTTACATGTAGATCTAATTTAATAAGAGAATCAAATTCGAGCAAAATTGATTGGAAAATCAAAGCAGGAAGTGGTATTATATCTAACCTAACCCACTACAAAATGAACTAATGCTAATTAAAACTAAGCCCGATCAATAATTTGGCCTAATACCGAGATTAAACCCAATGTTGACGGGTTAAGAGGTGCCTAGGTTAAACTTCAAGGTTGCAGCAGGAAAATTCGCGCCCAACTTAAAGAGTCGCATTGACTTGGCGCGCACAACTCGAAAGGTTACGCATGACACCTAGCGCGATCTCTAGTGATGCGCTCGCGAAAGATTCAAAATTCATAAAAACAATTAATCGAATCTAACCCTAGAACCGTGCGCAACTCAAAGAGTCGTGCTGGCGTAGCGTGCACAACCCAAAAGGTTGCGCGTAACACTAGCACAATCACCAATGCTGCGCTCGTGAAAGATTTAGAATTTCATAAAAATATTGAATCGGATCTTACCATAAATCCACGCGCAAGACAATTAGTTGCGCTGCCCTCAGCAGCGTATCTCAATCACTTGCATGCAGCTTCCGTGCGCGATCTCGTGAGATGCGCGCGCTACCTGCTGCGGCAGAATGTTCAAAACCCTAAATGCATCCATTCCCTATAAATAGGGGCTTAATACGAAGCTTAGAACAAACCAAAATTAACCTAAAAAGCCAGCGGAAACTTTGTGATATGAACTTATGCACTAATCACCCCTCTTGTCCTAAACACTCACCCCTTTCGTTACTTGTCCTTATGGTGGAGGGTCCTGAACAAGAAGGAGTCCATAAGTGTTCTAAACGAAGATCTAGCGAGGGAAAATGATAAATTCCCGAGCACTTAGATCAATCATGTAGTACCCCGTATTTTCATACGTATTTTCTAATTAATTAATTAGGAATTATTTTATAAAAGGGTATTTTAGTAAATTTATTATTTGGAGCCAAAATGATATTTGAATTTTGGTGCCAAAAGTGTTTTGAAATCTAATTATTATTTTGGATAAGATTTATTATCCATTTATCTTATATTAAAAACCGGATTATTTATATATTTCAGATATTTTAATTAAAGCAAAATTATATTTTATTAATTATATTAAATGGCCGAAAATTCCCATTTATTTAGCTAGGAAATTCGGATTTTCTATGTATAGAAAATCTGATTTTCTTAGTTATTTATTGGTGAGTAATTGGTATTTAATTAATTAATTATTCTATATTATTTACACAATTATTGTTATCCCTTAAACCGAGCAAAAATCTTCCTAAATACTACTAGGGGAATCCGAAAATCTGAGCTATGGAAAGCTCAAGATTTTCGGCCCTCTTGAATTATTTTGGGGGAAATTATTTTGGTAAATTGTATTTTTAATTATCTCCCAAAAATCTATTATTTTCCTTAATTCTATTTTTCCATCTTCTTAATATTTGATGATCATATTTTCTTACCTTTTATTCCTCTTGATTATTCCCCAAGTAATCTTCCTTGCCATATTATTTTTCATGACAAACAGACCTTCCATATTTAATTATACACAATCACCTTAATATCAAAACTTTCCATATTTCTTTCATTCACTTCTCCAAGTAATTTCATAAACCCTACTTGCCATAATTCTTCCCACATTCTCTTACCATAATTCTTGCATGAGCTAGCCTATAAATACCCCTCATACCTCTCACATTCTTCACACCAATTCTCTTCTTTTCTTCTCCTCTTTTTAAACAAATCATCCCGTTTATCTTTGAAGCCAATTTTTGGGCACTTCTGGTCAGTTTTTGGGGTATTGATGTTGCAAAATATTGTTCCTCTCGAAAAATCCTTGAGGTTAGGATCAAGAATTACCCAATTCGGAGTTATATCGAAGGAGTTACAGCCTCTGCAAGTTCTTCCTATTCTTTCCAACGCAAATTCAATTCTTCTCTTTTCCTTGGTTTCTTATCTTTTCTTCTTCTCTTCTCTTATTCAATTATTATTATTATTATTATTATTATTATTATTATTATTATTATTATGGGGGATTTATAAAAATTATTATGAGTAGTTTTAATTATATAAAATCAGATTTTTAATGATGTTTATGAGAAATTAATTTAAAAGGTTCATGTACATATAGTTGGGGGGGGGGGGGGGGTTCAATTTAATTATTGTGATTATTTGTTAACCTTATATTGATTAAGGTTATATTTATTTGTAGGGTGTGTTCGATCAAGATTCTTGAGGTTCCTTTTGTGTGTTTTTAATTTGCTAAGCTAGTATCAAGGTACGTTAGGTGGCTAAATACCTTGAAAGTGATTGGTTTGAATAAGCATGTTGAATGATTTTATGATGATTGAATTAAAGTAAATTGAATTATGATTTATGAAATAAAAGCATGTTTAAATAAATTGGTTTTGGTAAAAATAAATTGGAGTATTGATTTTATATCATGTTTTAAATAATTAAAATTATTATTCATGTTTAAAAGGTTTGATTTTGAAAGCATGTGGAATTAAATAAAAAGGAGTTTGAATTATTATTATTAAAAGTTGGAATTATTGGATTTAAAGAGGATTTATTGAATTATTATTATTATTAATGCTTTACAAGCATGTTGGTAATCCCACTATGCGGATTTGGTTTATTGATAGCCTTGTAATATGACCGGGTCTTTCCTCACGGATAGCCTTGTAATATAATGAGACTAGCTCGGGGGGTGTGCACACTTGGGTGAGGAATTGGATTAAAAGGAATTGGTTTTAAAGGAATTGGTTTATTGAATTGACTATTGATATTGATTATTGAAATTGGTTTTAGAATTTTGAGTTGGAATTATTGGTTAAATCATTGGAAAGTATGGAATTGATTTCAAAAGCATGTTTGCTAATAAATTGAGTTTAATTATCTTGCACTTATCGTACTTAGCTTATTCTGCTAATCCGTATTTCTTGTTTTGTTTTGGTTCGCCCTGTTTACCTTAATGGTAAGCAGTGTTGACTAATTTCAGGTAGAGTCAATAATTGAGCATATGGAGTCCCGGGAATAGTTTCACCTAGATTAGAAAATGTTGGTTTTTACGTTTATTTTTTAGTACTCATGACAATGGTTACTATTTATAATCTATAATTAATAAAAGAAGAGTATTGAAGTTTTCCCCTGCAAAGTATTGGTTTTGTTTAGTAAGTTTGAGTAACCTTGCGTAATCATGCGGCGGTAATACGCCTAAGTATATCTCTACGGTATAATTATATGTATTATACTAGTACTTCTGTAGAGGGAGATTTGGGGGTGTAACAAAGTGGTATTAGTTTTAACGGTCCTAAAAAGAATAAAATTGGAGTAATAATAAAATTGTGGGTAGACTTAAGAAGGGCATATAAGATAGATAGAGTTTCGCATTTGTGTGAGTCAAAAGCTTTATTTTTTATATAAAACTATTTTCCTATTTGTGGAAAGATGAATGAGAAAAGGATGCTCTAGTTCTCTACGAAGGCCTATAATGGGTACGACTCTCTGTCTAGGAAAGACTCTCCTCAACGTCGTAGGTAAATTTCCTGGGAGACGCGGGCTCGACCGTCCTATAATCATGATTTAAGTACATATTTATTATTTTCGAAAATAAAAAGAATTGAAATTATTTGAAACTTGAGTATGTGATTATGTGTGCATTAAAGTTGGTGTTAAAACACCTTGAAGTTTGTATAGGGGGTCCGAAATTTATGAGTTATTACCCATGGTTGGGTGATCTCGAGTTATGCTTGATTGATTGAGTTATGAATTGCTTATTGCAAATGGATTTTGAAATTGAATTGTTTGTGTGATTTAACAATTAATTAATTGTTTTGCATGTGTGTGTGAAACAGATGGAAAAGATTGATGAAATGAGACAAAATTATTTTAACATTTACTACTTGAAAGATAGTGGAGTCACAGTTAGTGAGTTCATGACTGGAATTGTCACTTTGGCCTTAACCCTTTATGAGAAGTTTGACGAGGAAATCTTGACCCAACAACCTTGGATGGTCCTTTTGGCCTTGGCCCATTTACCTAGAATTAAGAAATATCAACCTCTCTTTGACAAATATGGGGATGTTATCAAAGAAAATGGGATGTGGAATGAGAAGCATCATCATGAAGGGAAATGGTTAGCAAGCCTGTCTAGCCTTAAGAGGAACTTGCACTATGTGGAGCGCAAGTATGTGTTGGGTTTCGGTGAGTCCGACCCACCGTGGAAGGAAACCCGACCCTAAAACCAAACTCACAATAATTATAACCATAATGCATAATTAAAATAAACACAAGACTAAGTAAGAGATTATTACCTTTGTAGCATGCTTCGCTCACTTAATTGAGCTCTTACTTCTAAAGCCCTTTAGCTCCGCTCACACGGAGACCTCCTTCGAAGTCCACCCGCAACGCGAGCACCGAACTCGATCTATTGCCTTGGAGTTAGCAAGACCCGACCTAAACCTGAGTAATTAGTGTTCAAATGTTTTCACACTGTGATGCCTTTTTCAACACTTACTCAAGTGAACAATCCCAAGGCATGCCTTGGGTATTTATAAGGAAAGCTTCCTTGTGAATTCCACTCATCTTTCAATGTGGGACTTTTTCACAAAAAGATCCCACATGGAAAGATTGTTGAATTTAATCCTTAGTTAAATAAATAAAGGAATAACTAAGTAACAAGTGTCACATGGTTAGGTAAGGACCACTTCCTCACTTGCTCCCCAAGGCAACTCACATGCATTGTGAGCTAACCATGTGTCACCCAACCTTGAGCCCCAAATTTGGTTCGGTTGGGCCACTACTTTTTGGCCTGTGTTTATGAACCTTCACCCGGGTCTACGGCCTATGCCACGTGGCACGGCCACCGTGGCGCACTGCCACATTGCGCGCTGCCAACGTGGCCGCTGCTGCCACGTGCGCTGCCACATGGCGTGATGCCATCTGCACTGCCACGTGGCACACTCCTATTTGGCGCGCTTCCTTAGCCTTTCGCGTGGCTAGGGTTTTAATTGTTACTTGAAGCATTTTCCCGTCTCGTCAATTCCTAAATTTTGGCTTGACTTTCGACGCTCCAAGCTCGAATTTCCGACGTCTAAATCTTAATTACTCGGGTGACTCATTAATTCCTTCCAAATTAATTCGTCGCATCGGTTCGTTAGCTGCTTGGGTGTGACCCGAAGGGTTCAATCAAGATTAAGCTGTAATATTGATTATACATTAATAATATTGATCGGAAGCGGCCTCCACCCAGGCATTCCAATCACTTGACCTCACTGAATAATTAGCTTTCTAATAATTCCGAACCCTCTATTTGAATAATACACTTGTTCAAAGGACACCATTCCTTTTAATCTCCCACTTGTCCTTCCGGACAAGTGCGCATTTAGTGTAAAGCCTTTTTCCTATGTGACTTAATGTCTCTTCATGGACTATAAGGTAAGATTTATTCGTCATCCTTATTATGTCTAGAAGTGTTTCTCGATCCCGAGTCCAACTATCAATAAACAAATGATTTCTAAACTCCATCCGAGCACGGCCATGCATTTTATAGTCTCGCTCTTCGAGAGGCCTTGTAAACAACAAAGACATCTTCCCTATTTTAGTAGGGGGACATTCCCAGTCTTGTAATGTAGCTTTTCTTACTGAGAGGACCTTGCCGTTATAATCCCCTATTACAGCAGACGTTTGACAACATCAAAGCGGACTAGTACTCAAACAAGAGAACTCACAATACTCATGGTCGAGGAAATAGGTTTCGATCGCCATAATGAGAAGTATACTTATGACGATTTTTAATCTCTTAAAGTATTCTCATAGGTCGATCCATTATGGTTCTAAACCAATACCTGTGCAAATGATTTTTGACGATCATATCCTTGTAGCACAAGAAACAGTGCTATAAATCAAACTACACACTAATCTTGAAAGGTCATTAATCGTCCATCTTTTAAATGACCTTGATTAGGGATAATTTTCGATTATAATATTCAACGTTCACTTAATAGGTGTTTCCTTATCAAGATTGGTCTTGATACCCTATTTTGAATATTCTCATAATCGAATGGATTCATTATTTAATCCTAAACCATAATTAAATAGCAAACAGAGTGATAAAATTGCATGAAATTTTAAATTACTCCAAAACCTCAATGGTTCATCTTATGATAAATGGTTTTTCCGAATGTTTTAAGAGTAACACTGTTTATAAAACATCTATAGAAATCACACCCATGTCTAATATGCTTGATTTCTTTCATGCAGTTATGAATGTTGTCGTTCACTTATTGCATAGGTTTAGTTATAATTACTTTGTTAATCTTAGCATCTTCATTACTAATCACTTTCATAATAAGATGATAAAATTTGAGAGTGCTATAGATTATATGTGATTTAGGATTTATTGTCCAAGTGATGGCTCCCACTCATTTTCATGATTGAAATCTTTAATTGACAACCTACAATCATTAACGTTCAACAACGAACTTTCCATAGAACATCTTCTTTATTATCGCCTTTAAAGCAACAATATTCTTAACATATATTTTAGTAGACTTCCTGATGATGCTTTGCTTGGGTTTCACTCCAAACGACTCACAATGATTTGGGATACCCTAATCACTTGTGATCATGGAAATTTACTTTAAATTCCCGCACATTACACATGGATGCACATCCATGTTGCCATTCTCAAGCCACGACTCATTGTTAGCTCGTGCTTATAAACGGCTTCCTTGTTAAAGATCTAATCCTTGTTAAGGTTTGTGCTTGCAATATCAATTCTCAAATTGTATTTGTTTTCACAAGTCAAGAACTCATCCTGTTACTTATCCAAGTACTTTGGATGTTCTTGGCCATAATCTAACGATCTATTACATAGATTCAGGTTGATTGGTACTATAGCCATACTTCACATGCTCTAAGCAAGTAAGTTGTATGACGATTCCATATCGTAGAGCACATGATGGATTTAATTGTAGAATGATTCTCAATCTTTTCCACCCACGTTACATTTTAGCTCATCCAGATTCACCGAGTCTTGCTAAACTGTTTGCTATGTGATATGGTTGAAATTCTCTACTAGAGTATTTCTTGTTTCACTTAGTATTTTGCCTAGTCATACTTAGTTCAAACATTTACTTAGTTTTATACATACGGGTCGAAAGTCTTTCAAAGTCCTTCATATCATGTTTAACATGGTAAATTCCTTTACAAGTTAAAACATTTTATTAAGTCTATACAATAGATCTAATACCCAATATTTACTAAGTATCGTCTTTTGCTTGGTCCATTGTCGAAAATACTTTCAAATCTAAGCATTTAGCATTTGATAGTTAATTTACAACAGAATTCGTAAACTTCTTGTTGGACCCTAAAAGATTGACTCATGCTCCCACTAAACTTCTTATTTATAAGAATTTCTATGTATCTTCATAAGTCAATCCTTTTATTAACTGTATGAGAAAACACATTCCAATTCCTTTATGCAATGCTTTCTTCAATCCCATAATGGATTTCTTGAGCTTGCTTTCAAATCTAGCATTATTTAGACTTTCAAAACCCTTAGACTATTTTCATAGTCACTTCCAAAATCCTATTTTAGGAAGGCGGTTTTGGTATCTATTTTTCCATATTACATATGTACAATTTTGCTAGAATAACCACGAAAAGACTTGAGCATTCCGATTGGTGAATAGGTTTTTATTAAAATCAATTTTGTGAATTTTAATTATATCCTTTTCAACCAATCTAGCTATGTATGCATATATATTTCAACATTTGTTAGTTTTCTCGTTGAAAACTTATTTGCAATCGATGGGTCTTTTACCCTTCATGCAAATTAATCAAGTTTTAAACATGATTTTCAAACATGGAGTCTATTTCGGATCTTATGGCCTCTAACCATTATTTGGAATTTGGATTTGTTGTAGCTATCTTACAAGGCATTATTCCCTTACTATATAAGATTAAATAGTATGCTTGTAAGTCTTAGGTTTATTTCTAACCTAATAGAAAACTTATAGGATTCAATCCAAGCCTTTGGTGAATTCTATACCTATACGGGGTTATTGCATCAAACACTGAGTTTGAAGGCGCTTCCAAAGCCCTTTGATTATCTTGATCTTACACTAAATTTTCAAAAGTTTTGTGAGTAATGAATTCTCTTTTAAGGCACTTGTAAAGTCCTTTTGAGTATTCTTGATCAAGTATTCTTATGAAGCCCTTTTAAGGTCTTCCGAGATTCTCAGTTCTAGTTTGTTACTAATATCTCGATGGTCATCGAGTTCATTTTCCTCCCACTTGTCATTTTGGAAATGTGTTACTTTCTAGAAAGACACCACTTAGAGTAACAAACATTATGTTCTCATTTAGGTTGTGGAGGTTGTGCCCGTAGTCTCACTTGAAAGCTTACAAAGAGACATGTATATTGTCTTTGGGTAAAAGTTCGTTGTGAAACAAACAGTTAGCTCCCACTTGAGCTATCTTAGCCTTTAATGAGCCATTAAGCTCCCACTAAACCACCTAGCTCTTGCTAAGCCGGTGAGCTCCCATTGAGTCACTTAGCTCCTACTGAGCCAATGAACTCCCACTGTGGCTAAGAGTTTTAGACATATACTTGAAAAGACATTTAGAAGTTAATTCTATCCATAACTGAATATGGTGTCCTTTCTTAGCTCCGACATTTTGTTTAGTGTAACATTAGTCCTTTGTGCAAATCTTTAAGAACTTTATAGGAAGGGATGTGATCCATCATTGTTCGAGTCATTTATAAATGGCATCGAGGTCTCCGTGAAGACACACTATGTTCTTTGTGGAGTTATTTATGAAAATTTTCAATTTCATAACTTTGTGATGGTCACGCTTGGCTCAAGCAAACATCGCTCGATATAATCTAGACGTTTTGATATCTTGTCAAGTGGATTCTGTACTTCATTGAACTCTTGAACTATTCAAGGTCATGTTTGTTCACATTTGATGAATATAGCCATATTCTTTCAAATTCCTCGTGAAACGTTGAAGTAATTGAATCCTCTTTAGCTTTCGGAGTCAATCGTCTATACCAAGAACAATAGCCTTTTACTTTGTCGGTTTTTAACAAGTAAGACTTGCTTGTCTTAGAACGATTCCGAATCAATCAACTGTCAAGAGTCTATATAGCCTTGAGTATGTTCTTGTTAATGTGACATTGCTAAACATGTCCGGAACACAAATCGTGTCTGTGATTTGAACTTTGTGAGTTTTCATGTTAGGGAAATGTTTGTTTATAATCAAGCATTCTTGACTCATGGTTTAGACAACCATGCCATTCAAATAAATTCGCAACTATTGCTCTTTACTTTGAATGCAAGTCTTTCCATGTGTTAACGGATTGTATGCTGATTATGGAACACAATAACCATTTATTTGTTCCAGTCTTACCTTAAAAGGTCTTTAAACAAAGCATACTACCTTACAACTGATGTAGCACCACTTGCTTTATTCTAAGCTTTTAAGTAAATAACTTAGCTTATCTTCTATAGTTTGAGGTCACTTCCAAAGTGGAACACTCAAGCAGTATCTGATACTTGTGAAGATAATAACTTGCTAAGTTAACTTGAATAACATGAACTCTTTGGTAGAAATGGAATCTTATTCCTTTTCTTTGTTACTTGTTTCCTATATTTCTTATCATACTTCATCTCATAATCTTTAAGAACCATTTCTTTAAGAGTCATTGACTTTTATACTTTGTTAGGCATAATTAAACATCTAATGCGCCGTATAACAAAGTTCCATCTTTTCCTTTAATTCATACTTGAATTAATACATCAATGAGTTGTACTCACCAGCGTATAAAGCGAAAAGATATGTTGGTTGTAAAGCATTGAGTTTCCAACTCAATTCTTCATGTTTATCAAAACTACCTAGTATTTTGAATACATGATGTCCAACCGTCCTTTCGGACTTATAAAAGTCATTTATGAGAATTGTATTTTAGAATCTCCTTTCCTTTCTTTGAGAACCATTCTCAAAGATTTCCTTTACTAATCATGGAAAACAATATAGTTTGATTTGAAATTCTACAAATATAAGTGTAAATTATAACCATTTATCAAGTACAAAATAAGTTTGAAAATTAAAAAAGTATTCATGTAAATTTTCAATCTTATTAAACGTCTTATCCATGCATTAAATTTGTCCCCATTTGGCGAGAATAAGTCGATTCCAAGATCCAAAGAAACAAAGAGTGGTTAAGCATGCTTTGGCTTGTCTTAACACTCAATCTCCTAAGGTAAGCAACTCTTTGCTAATCGGTCCAAGCCACTCTTGGTTGGATAAATCGTCACATCTAATGCTCTCTTAACAACTTATCCACTTTGCCATGACATGTTAGGACTCCATCAATCATATCGTTGAGTATAACAAAAACCAACTTGCATACCCGGTATGCCTTACGTATCCTAGGTAGTAATAGTGATGCCTCGCTTTGGCGTAGCCCATCACTACTCTCAATAAGTTGGTAAGTGTTGTTTTGGAATGGAAAATTTTACTCAATATTTTAGGGACCTAGGGTTTCTATGTTGGTTGATTTAAGTGAACTTAATTAATCATCATAACATTCAAAATCCTAAACATGCATCTATTATATCATTCATATATACAAGCATAAATATATATCGAAAACATAAGTAAATGATGCATTTGGCAACTAGTATGACCCCTTGAGTCTTCAAATCTTCAAGGGTCTTCTCTTGCTATTTCATGGCTTCGTCTTCCAAGAACCTCCGTCTTCAAGACATAACCAAATTAATGCAAATACTAATATCTACGATTGGGACTAATCTAAATATTAAGGTACAAAAATACTCAACGGTTCGCAGACCGTATTTAGATTTACAAAAATATATCACGGATCGCAGTCCGTATTTTCTATCCTAATTGGGCCCCACTAGTTGCCATTTTATAAAACCTGTGAGAGATTATACACTCCATTCATTCATTCACTATTTGCGAATGACCCATGCATTTTACAACGTAAAACAAGTAACAATGCATAAAACGCGCGTAAACTAGTAACTAATTTAGGTCGTTAATCCAATTAACATGCCTAATTAAAACTAGTCAAAGTTGTTTAATTGATTATGTAATTTAACGCAATTAATTATTGAAGCTCCCACTAAATTCTGCATCCATCTTAACTAATCCAATTAATTAACCCGGTAAACCCAATTATTTGCCAAAATTAAATATTGCAAATGCCACTCAAAAAACCGAGGCCTAGCCTCCAATATTTATTAAAATAATTAAAACCAAATTAAATTAATAAAACAATTAAAACCGGCAAAATTAAGCAAAAAAAAAAATGTGTAGTCCAAATGCCTAGTACCAAGACTTGGAGTGCTTACCGCATTACTTCGCAAGCAATGCCTACGCTTACTAACCCCTATTAAGCACCAACGTACATACACATACGTAGTACGCCCCGCACCACAAGGCTCGAACACACGCAAGCAACCACGGGCAGTCGAGCCATAGCACAGCATCCCACACATGGTCGGCTTGCTGCCGCACCATGGTGTTGCTGCTGCCACGGCTTGGCAGCCGTGCTTGCTGGCTGTGGCAGCAGCCACGCATGGCTGCACCAACACCGAGGGCTGCACTTGGCAGCCACATGTAGGCTGCTATGCAGCCCTCGCCAAGGGGCATTTTACCCTCAATTTGCGTGCAAAACCACGGGTTTTTAACCCCATTTTTGCGTGACTATTAATTATTTCCAAATTAATTTTGAAATTAATAAAATTGAGCCAAAATGAAAAATTAAACAAGTCCAACTTTAATTAAAATTCATTAAAGGTGTATACAACCAAAATTATTTCCAAGAACCATTCTTTAATAAAATTGGTTTAACTTGGTGCAATAAAATAATAAGGGAAATAACTCACTATTAATTTAATTAATTTAAATTAATCATGAGATTTTGACAAATTAAAAGGGATTTAGAAATATGAACACAAAGTTCAACATAAAAATTCCAACTTTAACACTTGTGAATCCTTGAAAAATTATATCTTCCAATATGAAGATAAATGAAATTTCTATCACAAGATTCAAACTTTATGATTCCAATCAACTTAATACATGATTAAATCAAAAGTTCAACCGAAAATTCATAGAATTTAGTAACTCAAAGTTTCAATCACTTAAAACAATTAAAGATTGAATCTTTAGTACTTGGAAGCAACAAAGAACAAACTCTTCACACTTAATGCAATTAATTTGCAATTATGTAAAAATAAAACCAAACTTTTAAGCACCAATTACTACCAAGTAATCATGCTTAAAGAGGTTTAAAAATTGCATATAAATTAAGGAATGAACCAAATACATAACCACCATAAATATGCAATAATATTTCAAGGTTAGAAAGACTTAAATTTTTTTGTAAAAACGAAAAATTCCTCAAAAAGTGCATTTCTGGTCATTTTTTTTGGCTAAAAACACAGTCCTAAAAGGGTAAAACCATTTCCAGAACGCCTTTTCCACCCAAAATTCACTATTTTTGGGCGAAAATCTGGGTTCGGGAGCTGAAGTCAGCTCTAATATGGGAATAAATTAATAAACAGAGCTACTAATCTAATTAGCAACTTAAAACCAGAAAAATTAATCCATAAAAACACCTTGAAAAACATGATTATAAAACTAAATGAGCAAGGCTCCGATACCGCTTTTGGGTTTCGGTGAGTCCGACCCACCGTGGAAGGAAACCCGACCCCAAAACCAAACTCACAATAATTATAACCATAATGCATAATTAAAATAAACATAAGACTGAGTAAGAGATTATTACCTTTGTAGCATGCTTCGCTCACTTAATTGAGCTCTTACTTCGAAAGCTCTTTAGCTCCGCTCACACGGAGACCTACTTCGAAGTCCACCCGCAACGCGAGCACCGAACTCGGTCTATTGCCTTGGAGTTAGCAAGGCCCGACCTAAACCCGAGTAATTAGTGTTCAAAGGTTTTCACACTGTGATGCCTTTTTCAACACTTATTTTAGTGAACAATCCCAAGGCATGCCTTGGGTATTTATAAGGAAAGCTTCCTTGTGAATTCCACTCATCTTTCAATGTAGGACTTTTTCACAAAAAGATCCCACATGGAAAGATTGTTGAATTCAATCCTTAGTTAAATAAACCGAGGAATAACTAAGTGTAGGGAATATTTGAAGCATTACGATAACCCCAAACTTGAACCCCACTGTGATCATACACTAAAGTACGGTGGCGTTCCAAAGGGAAAGACAAAGAGCAAAAAGAGTCGCCAACAAGTTTTAGGAACTTGTAAACCCAAAAGACAATCCAAAAGGACCATCAACTACTCCATAAGGTCTTGAACCAAACAGGGTCCGGGGATGAGGGTACGAATCCAATCTACAAAAGAAAGGACCCGCCCTATAAAATAGGCCTCTACTTTGTTCTGCTCGTATTCATGCGCGCTTTTCGAATAACATACAAACATTATATTAAACCTAACCTGCTTAACCTATGTTGGTTGAATATTAATGCACAAATAATACTATTATTGGCGATCACTTGAATTAAAATCACATTAGCCTAAACCAAATTAATAATTATCTTATTAAGCGTGATTTCAAGTACAAATTCCCTTTAACAATCATAAAAGGTGTGATCAAGCAATAACAATAAAACATAAATAATATATCAAGCAACATAAGCATAATCATAATCATAAGCATAATAATAATAATAATAATAATAATAATAATAATAATAATAATAATAATAATAATAATAATAATCATGTTAATAATAAAGCTTAAAAATAATAGCAAGATCCTAGGCATGATACTAACAAGATTAATAACAAATCCTAGCATGTCACTAAACAATAAAGATCAAAGCTTTAAACCTAACATGGTACTAACATGATATTAGAAAGAGTAAAGGCATCCTAAACATGATACTAGAAAGCATAAAATAACATCCTAACATGATACTAGGAATATAAAACAATAATAAGCAAATCTAAACATGCTTTCTACATTGAAAGAGAGTAATAAGATTACATACTTTGAAGCCTCGTACCTCTTTCTAATAACAAAATACACAAGTTAGTAAACTTCAATGAAAATAATAAAGAATAATTAAAGAATTAAATTGAAATCAAATTAAATAAAGTTTTGACTAGTTTTGGACCAAACCCTCAGAAAATATCAAACCTTTCACGTCTAGGGCGAAGGCAACTTCGAACTTGGCTAAGAGACTCTAAGTCTTGTGAATCCGGAATATTGTATGTAAAAGCTAGTTTAGAAATAGAGAGAAAGAAAATAATTAAGTAATTCTTGAGAGGGAATAGAGAGAATTAAGGAAGAATTGATCATTGTGAATTGATAATTGTGAATGATTTTTCAAAACAGGCATTCGGACGCTATTTATAATGAAAATAATCCGGAAAAACATAGAATTTGATAAGGAATAAAACTCCACGCTGTCGCCAGGAATTAACTCTGTCGCGATGCGACAATGTCTGTCGCGAGGCGACAGGGTCTGTCGCGCGGCGACAGGGTCTGTCGCGCGGCGACAGACTTGTCGTTTGGCGACAGCCTGTATTAGCGCGTTTTTCTTCACGCGAAATCCGATCTTTAATCAACTTGATCTACGGAATCTGTACAGACGATAAAATATATTTTTAAGATAACAAAACGATATTTTATTCCAAATAAAAATCTATTAAAAATAATTAATTATTAAATCTAATAATATTAGAATTAAAAAGAACCTTCTAGAAAATTCTAGAAAACTATAATTAATCCTAATAATTTTAGGAATAATAATTAATATTGGGCCCTCCTCTAGATCATTGGGCCGCATTTAAAATATTTAACCAGGCCCAGTTTAGTATTTTGGCCATAACTTCCTCAATATTCATCGGAATCGATCTTATAATATATCGTTGGAAAGATCTTTTCAAGCCCCATCCAACTACACTATTAGTGGACCTTTATCATGGACCAAACGTAAACTGGTTCGGCAATTTTCAAATAAAATCATTTTCAAAAACAAAGAGAAAAGAATTTTATTAAAACTAAACCGCATCACTCGACTTTCAAAGCTCTTTCTCCTAATTCGATAATAACACAACGTGAAAGGCATTCATCACTGGCTTTGGTTTTGGGGAGACACAATTTGGTGTCTACACTAAGTAACAATTGTCATATGGTTAGGTGAGGACCACTACCTCACTTGCTCCCCAAGGAAAGTCACATGCATTGTGAGCTAACCATGTGTCACCCAACCTTGAGCCCCAAATTGGGTTCAATTGGGCCACTACATTTTGGCCAGTGTTCATGACCCTTCACCCGGGTCCACGGCCCATGCCACGTACGCTGCCACTGTGGCGCGCTGCCAAGATAGCACGCTGCCACATGGCACACTGCCAACGTGGCCGCTGCTGCCACATGGCATGCACGTGGCACGCTCCTATTTGGCACGCTTCCCTAGCCTTTTGCGTGGCTAGGATTTTAATTGTTACTTGAAGCATTTTCCCGTCTCGCCAATTCCCAAATTTTGGCTTGACTTTCGACGCTCGGATTCGACGCTCCAAGCTCGAATTTTCGACGTCTAAATCTTAATTACCCGAGTGACTCATTAATTCCTTCCGAATTAATTCGTCGCATCGGTTCGTTAGTTTCTTGGGTGTGACCCAAAGGGTTTAGTCAAGATTAAGCTGTAATATTAATTATACATTAATATTACTGATAGGAAGCGGCCTCCACCTAGGCATTCCAATCACTTGACCTCACTGAATAATTAGCTTTCTAATAATTCCGAACCCTCTATCGGAATAATACACTTGTTCGAAGGACACCATTCCTTTCAGTATGAACCTAGGAGGAAAGCTGTAAAAATTCCCAAGCCCCAAAAGAATTGCACCTGTGGAGTAAATGACCAAATGTAATACCTAAATTCCCAAGTACCTTTTTCTTACCCAAGGAAGCATCATGAATATGTGGAATCTAGTGATGAGTCCATACCACCTCTTGGTAGGGGCAAAAATTACCGTTCTCCTAGCCAAACTCCAAGCTATAAACCTCCAAAACGTCCTAGCCCGAAGTCCATTTTCATGTTGCAAAAAGGCCTAAAACTCGTTCTCAAACTACAAAAGAAAGAGCCCAAAACCCCAACGCTTCTTCAAGCCAACCTTGTGGTGATGTAAGCCTAAGTTATACTCTTGGCCCGGACAAAAATATAAGTAAGTCTGGGTCAAGCTCATCAGGCCTTATTCCAAGATATAGTGGTTATAACCCAACTCTCATGGCCGAACCAAGTAATAGAAGTGATGATTCAGATTATGATCCTATTGAATATGGTTATGCTCGTAGTGGTGCTTGATTGAATGATTTTGAACTATAGTTTTGTTTAATGTTTCAATAATTGTGCTAAATGATAAAGTTGAATTTTCATTAATTATTAATGAAATAAAATGAATTATTTGAAATTTCTCTATGTTATTAAGTGAATTAAATGCTTATATGATAGAACTTGTTTTAATTTTCAAAGTATGATAATTAAACCCAGGAAGTATGTCTGCAAGAATAAGAGACCAAGTGAGAAGTAAGCGCACTGGTTCCAAAGTTGGGAACTAACCCATATTACTGAGAACATCACGAAAGTGGTGAACAAAGGAAACCAAAGCTTTGACCTTGACTTTTATAGTGAGGTTTTCAAGAGAGTTACTACAGCCAAGCCACCTGTTTACTTGGGAAATGAGGACCCTGTCAGTCTTGAAAACTAGATTAGGGAGTTTGATAAGTTGTTTGATGCTATCAATTGCCCAAGTGAGCTGAGGGTGAACAATGGGGTTTACTACTTGAGGGAAGAAGCTGATTTATGGTGGGCCCAAAAAAAGGATGAGCTGTTGAAAAAGCCAAACTTTGGGTGGGATGAGTTTAATGAAGCCTTGAGAGAAAAGTTTTACCCTTCCTACCTAAGAAAGCAGAAGTGCATGGAGTTCACCAACCTGAGGATGGGGAACATGTCAATCAATGAATATTACAACAAGTTCATTGAGTTGATTAGGTTTGCCCCGGAAGTAGTCCCTACTGAAACCATTAAGGCTCAGAGATTTGAGCAAGGCTTACCCTTGACCCTTCAAGGGAAGCTAGGGGGAGTGACCTTTGAGACCCTGGATGAAGTGTATGGTCGTGCAACCCATCTGTACGGGATTAAGGGGAGGGAAATGGAGCATGCTGGAGAGAAAAGGAAGAACCCAAACTCTTCTCACGGGGGTGAAAAGAGGCATAAGCCCAATGGGAGCTACCAAGGGAATTCTGGAGATAGGAGGGACATCAAGGGAAACTTTGAAAAAGGGAATGGAGGCCAGTCGTCCAACCAGAAGGGGAATGGGAACCAAAGGGGTGAGAGACCCAAGAGGAAGTATTTCTACAAGAGGTGTGAGAAAGACCACCTAGGGAAGGACTGTGAGGGGAACCTGGTAACTTGTCGTAACTGTCAAAAGTTGGGACACCGTGAGTACGAGTGTTTCAAGAAGGAAGCTGATGTTAAGTCTGGGAAATTGAAAGAGTCTAGTGCACCTATTAAACTACCTTAGTTTAGTGGACCTACACCAAGGGCTGGAACCAGTAGCGGTGCAGGAGGTGCCCCAAGGGGTTGTGTGTTCGTAATGAATAGCCGTCAGGCTGAGTCTGCTAATGATGTGGTAATTGGTGTTTTCTTTATAAGTTCTTTGCTTGTGAAAGTCTTATTTGATTTAGGGGCGTCGCATTCTTTTATTTCTAAGAACGTAGTTGGGAGTCTCGGGTTAGAGAGTCCTGAGTCAGTTTCTCCAGATGTGTCTATTCCGTCTGGGGAAGTGAAGAATTGTTTGAGATTGTTTTTTAGTGTGCCTATTTCCATCTCTGGGGTAGAGTATCTAGTAGATTTGATCGAGTTCGATTTGAATGAATTCGATGTGATTCTGGGTATGGATTGGTTGGGAAAGTATGAAGCAAAGATTGATTGTGCGGCTGAAAAGGTTACTTTGACTAGCCCAAGTAAGACCAAAGTGTCATATAAAAAGGGAGGGTAAAGTTCAGGGTTGAGAATCGTGTCTGCAATACAACTACAGAAGCTGGTTAAGAAAGGTTGTCCTTTGTTTTTGTGTAGTGTTCAAGAGATTGAAAGTGAGAAAAAGAAGGGTGATGAGAGTATTCCTGTTGTAAAAGAGTTTCCAGATGTGTTTCCAGACGAGATTCCTAGTATGCCACCAGTAAGGGATGTTGAGTTCACTATCGACCTAGTGCCTGGTACTGGACTTATTTCTAAGGCTCCATATAGGATGGCTCCAGCTGAGATGAGGGAGTTGAAGACTCAGTTGGATGATTTGTTGGAGAAAGGTTACATTAGGCCTAGTTCATCACCTTGGGGAGCCCCAATATTGTTTGTGAAGAAGAAGGATGGAAGTATGAGGTTGTGTATTGATTATCGGGAATTGAACAAGGTGACAGTGAAGAATAAGTATCCATTACCAAGGATCGATGATTTGTTCAACCAGCTGAAAGGAGCAGGAGTATTTTTAAAGATAGATCTGAGATCGAGTTATCACTAGTTGAGAATTGCAGAGCAAGATATTAGAAAGAGTGCTTTTAGGACCCGTTATGGTCACTATGAGTTCACAGTTATGCCATTTGGTTTGACCAATGCACCTGCAGTGTTCATGGATTTGATGCATAGGATTTTCAGGCCATACTTGGACAAGTTTGTAGTGGTGTTTATTAATGATATTTTGATTTATTCAAAGGATGAAGAAGAGCATAAGGAGCATTTGAGGCAAGTGTTATCATGTTTAAGGGAGCATCAGTTGTGTGCCAAGTTGTCTAAGTGTGAGTTTTGGTTGGAGAAAGTAGCATTTTTGGGCCATGTGATTTCCAAGGACGGAGTTGTAGTGGACCCAAGTATGATTTGAGCTGTGAGTGATTGGCCAACCCCAAAGAATATGTCGGATGTAAGGAGTTTTCTGGGTTTGGCAGGCTACTACAGAAGGTTTGTGAAAGATTTTTCAAGGATTTCAAAGCCCATGACCAGTTTAATGAAAAAGGAGCATAAGTTCTTATGGACTCTAGAGTGTGAGGAGGCGTTTAAGATCCTGAAAGAAAGGTTAACCACAACACCTGTGCTGGCCCTGCCTGATGGAAGTGATTTGTATGAGGTGTATAGTGATGCATCGAGGTTTGGACTGGGATGTGTTTTGATGCAAAGTCGAATAGTGATTGTGTATGCTTCAAGGAAATTGAAGGCCCATGAGGGGAATTATCGAACCCATGATCTGGAGTAAGCTGCAATAGTGTTTGCCTTAAAGATTTAGAGGCATCACTTGTATGGGGTGACTTGTAGGATTTTCACGGATCATAAGAGTTTGAAGTACATTTTCACCCAAAAGCATTTGAATGGGAGACAGAGACGATGGTTGGAGTATATGAGTGATTATACATTGGAAATTCAAAGGGAAAGGCTAATGTGGTGGCAGATGCTTTGAGCAGGAAGTCAGAACATACGGTGAATGTGATGGTAGTACCAGATCAGTTGTGTGTTGAATTTCAGAAGTTAAACCTAGAAGTAATGGAGCATGGTGAAGTGAATAGGATGTTGAATTCCTTGGTGATTCAACCATCCATTTATGATAAGATAAGGGAAAGTCAATTGGAAGATGAGAAGTTAAAGGCAATTAAGAAGAAGATTGATGAAGGACAAGTGTTGGATTTCACCATTGGTGATGAAGGAAGTATCCGTTTTAAGGGAAGATAGTGTGTACCGCAGAGTCGTGGAGATCTGAAACAAAGATTGATGGAAGAAGCCCATAATTCTCCTTATTAAATGCATCCTGGAGGGGATAAGTTGTATAAGGACATGAAGAAGACTTTTTGGTGGCCCAATATGAAGAGAGAAGTGGCTGAATTTGTGGCTAAGTGTTTGACATGTCAGAAGGTGAAGATTGAGCATCGCAGGCCTCAAGGAAAGGTCCAATCCTTGGAGGTGCCCAAGTGGGAATGGGATTCAATTTCTATGGATTTTGTGGGAGCTTTACCAAAGACCAAGGCAAGGAATGACACTATTTGAGTAATAGTGGACAGGTTGACGAAGTCAGCAGCGTTCATACCCATGAGAAGTACTTGGACTATGGATCAATTGGGAAGAGTTTATGTGAAGTTTGTGGTGAAGTACCATGGGGTACCCACGGATATCATTTCAGATAGAGATTCAAGATTTTTGTCTAATTTTTGGAAAAGTTTGCAAAAGGCAATGGGAACAAAGTTGTTAGTGAGCACAGCATTTCACCTGACAACAGATGGTCAAATGGAAAGAACGATTCAGACATTACAGGACATGTTGAGAACGTGTGTGATGGAGTATCAAGGGTCTTGGGAATACCACTTGGATTTGATAGAGTTCTCTTACAACAACTGTTACCATGCAAGCATTGGAATGGAACCGTTTGAAGCATTGTATGGTCGGAAGTGTAGAAGCCTAGTTTGTTAGAATGATATAAGTGAGACTATGGTTCTTGGGCCAAAAATGATTGAAGATAGGTGAAACAGGTCAAGTTAATCCAAGAAAAGATTAAAGCAGCCCAAGATCGACAGAAGAGCTATGCTGATTTGAAAAGGAGGGAGGAAGAATATGAAGTAGGAGAAAAGGTTTTGTTGAAGATTTCACCCATGAAAGGTGTGATGAGGTTCTGAAAGAAGGGAAAACTGAGCCCAAAGTATATAGGGCCTTATGAGATCATTCAGGAAGTGGGAAAAGTGGCTTATAAGTTGGATTTGCCTAACGAGCTAGAAAGGGTTCACAATGTGTTCCATGTGAGCCAAAAGTATATTCCTGATGTGACACATGCGTTGCAACTAGAAGCCATTGAGATGGATGAAAACTTGACTTACGAGGAAAGACCAGTAAAGATTCTTGATTCTAAAGTCAGGAGCACCAAGAACAAGGATGTGAGTATTGTGAAAGTGTTATGGTCGAATCAGAAAACTAAGGAGGCTACAAGCGAAGCTAAGGCTGATATGAGGAAACGTTACCCAGAGCTGTTTGCCTAAAGTTAGTGGTCGAGTTACGGGGGCGTAACTCCTTTTAAGGGGGATAGAGGGCGATAGAGTTTCGCGCGTCTACTTTTCGAGTCATTTTTTGAGTGATTTCAAGTCTTACTTGAGTTTGGTTGGAGTCTTGAGTCAAGTTAGGATGTGCATGAACCAATAAATTCAAAATGATTTTCGTTTCTTTTGGCAAAGTTTCGGGTCGAAACTTATTTTAAGGGGGGGTAGATTGTAATACCTCGTATTTTCATATGTATTTTCTAATTAATTAATTAGGAATTATTTTATAAAAAGAGTATTTTAGTAAATTTATTATTTGGAGCCAAAATGATATTTGAATTTTGGTGCCAAAAGTATTTTGAAATCTAATTATTATTTGGATAAGATTTATTATCCATTTATCTTATTTTAAAAATTGGATTATTTATATATGTCGGATATTTTAATTAAAGCAAAATTATATTTTATTAATTATATTAAATGGCCGAAAATTCCCATTTATTTAGCTAGGAAATTCTGATTTTCTGTGTATAGAAAATCTGATTTTCTTAGTTATTTATTGGTGGATAATTGGTATTTAATTAATTAATTATTCTATATTATTTACACAATTATTTTTATTCCTTAAACCGAACAAAAATCTTCCTAAATACTACTAGGGGAATCCGAAAATTTGAGCTATGGAAAGCTCAAGATTTTCGGCCCTCTTGAATTATTTTGGGGGAAATTATTTTGGTAAATTGTATTCTTAATTATCTCCAAAAATCTATTATTTTCCTTAATTCTATTTTTCCTTCTTCTTAATATTTGATCATCATATTTTCTTACCTTTTATTCCTCTTGATTATTCCCCAAGTAATCTTCCTAGCCATATTATTTTTCATGACAAACATACCTTTCACATTTAATTATACACAATCACCTCAATATCAAAACTTTCTATATTTCTTTCATTCACTTCTCCAAGTAATTCCATAAACCCTACTTGCCATAATTCTTCCCACATTCTCCTGCCATAATTCTTGCATGAGCTACCCTATAAATACCCCTCCATACCTCTCACATTCTTCACAACAATTCTCTTCTTTTCTTCTCCTCTTTTTACACAAATCATCCCGTTTATCTTTGAAGCCAATTTTCGGGCACTTTTGGTCAGTTTTTGGGATATTGACGTTTCACAGAAGATTGTTCCTCTCGAAAAATCCTTGAGGTTAGGCTCAAGAATCACCCAATTCAAAGTTATATCAAAGAAGTTACAGCCTCTGCAAGTTCAGCCCATTCTTTCCAATGCAAATCCATTTCTTCTCTTTTCCTTGGTTTCTTATCTTTTCTTCTTCTCTTCTCTTATTTAATTATTATTATTATTATGGGGGATTTATAAAAACTATTATGAGTAGTTTTAATTATATAAAATCAGATTTTTAATGATGTTTATGAGAAATTAATTTAAAAGGTTCATGTACATATAGTTGGGGGTTTTTAATTTAATTATTGTGATTATTTGTTAACCTTATATTGATTAAGGTTATATTTATTTGTAGGGTGTGTTCGATCAAGATTCTTGAGGTTCCTTTTGTGTGTTTTTAATTTGCTAAGCTAGTATCAAGGTACGTTAGGTGGCTAGATACCTTGAAAGTGATTGGTTTGAATAAGCATGTTGAATGATTTTATGATGATTGAATTAAAGTAAATTGAATTATGATTTATGAAATAAAAGCATGTTTAAATAAATTGGTTTTGGTAAAAATAAATTGGAGTATTGTTTTTATATCATGTTTTAAATAATTAAAATTATTATTCATGTTTAAAAGGTTTGATTTTGAAAGCATGTGGAATTAAATAAAAAGGAGTTTGAATTATTATTATTAAAAGTTGGAATTATTGGATTTAAAAAGGATTTATTGAATTATTATTATTATTATTATTAATGCTTTACAAGCATGTTGGTAATCCCACTATGCGGATTTGGTTTATTGATAAGGCCTTGGACTTTTTATGACCGGGTCTTTCCTCAAAGATAGCCTTGTAATATAAGGAGACTAGCTTGGGGGGTGTCCACACTTGGGTGAGAAATTGGATTAAAAGGAATTGGTTTTAAAGGAATTGGATGTTAAAGAGGAATTGGTTTATTGAATTGACTATTGATATTGATTATTGAAATTGGTTTTGGAATTTTGAGTTGGAATTATTGGTTAAATCATTGGAAAGGATGGAATTGATTTCAAAAGCATGTTTACTAATAAATTGAGTTTAATTATCTTGCACTTATCGTACTTAGCATATTTTGCTAATCCGTATTTCTTGTTTTGTTTTGGTTCGCCCTGTTTACCTTAATGGTAAGCAGTGTTGACTAATTTCAGGTGGAGTCAATAATTGAGCATATGGAGTCCTGGGAATAGTTTCACCTAGATTAGGAAATGTTGGTTTTTATGTTTATTTTTTAGTACTCATGACAATGGTTACTATTTATATTCTATTATTAATAAAAGAAGAGTATTGAAGTTTTCCGCTGCAAAGTATTGGTTTTATTTAGTAAGTTTTAGTAGCCTTGCGTAATCACGCGGTGGTAATAATTATATGTATTATACTAGTATTTCCGTAGAGGGGGATTTGGGGGTATTACAAATCACCATTTCTTTATTGTCTAAATAATTTTCATCAATTAATTAGTGTAACATGATCACTTTAAACAAACTTTGAATTAATTATTCCACCTGGTATTCTTGCGTTAATTAAAGACTAGGATCAAATAATTAATTGTTGCTTTGTCACCTAAGTCAAGGCGAATATTGTTTATTTCTTGTTCTTTTCACGAATTGGAATTAAATAAGAATAACGACTTTTGCAATGTAATTCCTACGTGATTAATACGTGTAAATAAAATTGACTAACTTAGTTTTAGGTATCACATTACAATATTGTTTGGTAATAAAATTGTGGAAAATGAAGAGCTAGTAGAGGCCGCACTAGAGGTAGAATAGCGATTACCTCCCGAAGGGAACGTTATTTTAGTACCCTCGCTCCCGAACTCATTTCTGATACAAGTAGACCAATTTGGGCATGGGTAAACTTACGATTCATGCTAAATATCCCTTGAACCCTACTTGGGAGAAAGGCATGAACGAGGTTTAAGAGTTTTCCTAAAACTCATTGGCGACTCCATATTAGTTTCTTACAAAAAGCGTAATGATAACATCAACTCTAATTTAAGGTCTCCCAAACAGTCAGGAATTCAAATCCTAATACACCATAAAAGTGTAATGTGCTAGGCTTTTAAAGGGTAATGGGCATAGAGAAGAAGGATCCCCTACGATGGGCACACTCTCCTCACAGTGGCGACTCCACTGGGGACTTAGAGGTTACAAGATTAGTTCTTAGTTTTGGTTCAAGGTTTCCATCTTAGGTCACCTATGAGTTATAACGAGGGCAAACTTTGATAATCTCTAGTTAGAGAGCGAGACTTGAACGCATAATATCTTCCTTTATCACAAATAAACTCATAAACTCTAGTTATGGTTCAAGGTTTCCAATAATAAGCTTCTATACCGAAATCAATAACAACCATCCCACCCATATCGCCAACAAAATGTTGGGAGAACTATGTCATGGGTCAACACGTTGAGTGATTGATTCGTGCATCGTTTCTTATAATATGGTACCTTTGGACACCCAAGCCTTGACCTTAGAATGGCATTATATGCTTCGACGGTTCCTTTTATGTGCTTATGTGACTACATGAATATGTGCTTATATGTTTCGTGTCTAATCTAATATATTCCAACTTGTTACCTAGAGATATAAAAAAAATTCGAAAAAATGTGGTTCGGCAAAAAAATAGTTTCGATTGCCAAAAAAAAAAAAAAAAAAAAAAAAAAAAAAAAAAAAGAAAAATCAAAATACCGAACCTACCAGGTGGCGCGCGCAACTATCAAAGTTATGCGCACCCTGCAAGCACAAGTCCAGAAGTTGCGCGCGACTCTTCCGCGCAACTCTGTGTCTTGCGCGCACCCGCTGTTCAACGTTGACTTTGACTCATTACGAGCAACGTAATACGGAGAAAACGATATTATCGCTTCAAGGTTAATCGTTAAGTAGATGCTAATAATATCTCTTTGGCCAACAATGTTGTCTAACTTAGTGGTTCTTTTTTACATTGTTCTTCTCCTAAAAAAAAATTTCAAAGGACATATTTTTTATCTTTCTTTTATTTCCTTTTTTTATATAAAAAAAATCCAAAAAATATGTCTTTTAATCATTCTTTTATTTTTGCGTTTTCACAAAAATAAAAAATAATAATAAAAAAAAAGCCGCGTGTGGCAGGCGCTACCCTCGAATTTGCACTTTCCACCTTAGCGCAAGGCGAAAAACTACGTGCGATACTGTTTTCAGTTATGATGATTTGTTCACGTATTTTATAATCGAACTAATGATATTACTTCTCATAAGGTTTGTCATTAGAAGTTCACATCCCTTGATAGGACGTCATCAATATTCCCATTCTTAAACGTGCCTATTTTCATGGTCGTCATCTTTTAGTTGTAATTAGTCAAACTTGACTTAGAGCATAATTTGCTAATCTCTTCTATGGTTTAAAAAGAAAATCCCGAGAATCTTACTTGGGTTGATTGCTCACAAAAAAAAAGAGAATAGAGCGAAAAAAATCATGAAACCATTCTAAAAAAAATAAGTATGATACAAAAAAAATTTATTCTCAACAAAAAAAAAAAAAAAAAAGAAAAAAAAAGAAAAAAAGAGAGAGAATAATGAATGATGAACCGAGAAAATGATTTACTTAAGATTACGTTCGGAGGCAATCATTCTTTTTAAGCAAATTATCCTTTAGAGATGAGCAATATGAGAATCATAATAAAACAACGATAAAGATGTAATCTAAATGATCAACAAATAACATATTTCTAGTATATTGATCATTTTAAAGAGTGTACTAAGGTTGACTAATATTTCTAAAAATTTGATGAGCATGTCAATCCAACTTTCCTTTTTTTTCTCTTCTCCCTTTTTCGAAAACAATTCACTTCAAGTAAAATCCTTAGATGATTACCTTGTTGAAGTCAACACAAATCATGACATTCCATTAATGATTGTTTGTGAATATTTTGACATTTCTATCAATAAACTTGTTTATAGTGAATTCGTACCAGAATAAAAAAAAATATCATTTTGACTTTGGTTCATTGTTTGAATGCTTGGCAGAATAGGTGGCTCAATTTCTCGTGATACACATTTTATTCCAAATTCGCATATTAGTCCAATCATGGGTGATAAAGCAGCATTGGAGAAAGTTAGAGAGGAACTCCAAAATCTAAAGGCCCTACGAGAAGAAGAAGCCCAAATTAAGGCTCACAGAAAAGCAGAAAAGACTAAAATATAATATAATTAAAAAAAATTACCATGTATGACGTTTAACATAGTCAATATTTATTGACATTGTACATACACACATAATTTACAATACATTATACATAGTATATGTGTTTAACGTTTATATTAATAATAACATTCACTATGATACAAGATTTCTATCCATATACTATTCTAAAACAGGGTAAGATAGTAAAAAATAAAAAATAAAAAAAAAACAGAAATCAAGCTAGCTTCATGGCTGAAATGTGTCCCTGCTTTATTTTAGTTTGATTTTTTTTTTGATTAAAATTCTTTCGGTATGCATTTGTCAAACGTCTTATTCAAATTTATTATCGCATATTTTAGAATATTTATCATAACTATAAAATCTTATATATATTTTACACATGAATATTATAAAAATGCTATATTGCACAGACTCGACTTTAGGTGTCGTATCCAAGTAGAGATCCGAGGATTTGATCTTTTGATTCAAAAAATAGCCGATACGAGGATACGGTCAAAAGATTATCTTGACTAATTTTTTGGACACGACTGGTATATAAAGTTTCGGAAAATTTTAGATACTTAACTAAAAATTTTAGTAATAATAACCATTTATTATTAAAGGGTAAGTTCCAAAAATTAGAAAATCTCATTAGTTCCAAAAAATAGAAGGCCAAAAGCCAAAATATACTCCGTATTAATTCTATTGACTATATTCATGTGCTTCACACACTTATTCGAAGAAAATAGTCAAAACTAAAAGTAAAAATTAAAAAAAAGGATAATAAGCAACAACCATACAGCTGTCCCATAATCCCCACCTACTTTTACCTTTCCCACCTTACCCCATTATTTAACAATTGTCCACCCAAATTCACCCCATTTTTACAAGCTTTTATTTTCTCTCTATCGGGAAGCTATTGCAATTCAGTAACAATGGAGTCTTGAAATATTCCGTATTTTTATTATATTTTTATATATATAAATTAATTATTTTATTTATTAAAATGATTTGTTTCATTTTGAAAAAAAAATTATTTATTTAAATAAATTGTAGGTGCATAAATTAAATGAATCATGAATTGAGGCAACAAAAGTATTTTCAATTGAGTCAATCCTATTTAAATGAGTGAACCAACCTATTGGAAATTTAGAGACCCAATAAGTTGGCCCAAGTGAAAATTTGAGGGGGGGTAGGAATTAGTAATGACAAAGTTGTAAATATGAGTTTTGTTTTAAAAAGGGGAGTATAAAATACCTTAAAACCTCAAGATTTTTCCATACAAGTTTCATAATTGTCAGATTTTACAAAAAAAATTCAAAGTTTTTCTCTTTATTTTCTCTCTCCTTTTTCTCCTTATTTTTTTTTCTTTTTCCCCTATTTTTTCCCACACCACTCTCTTCTCTCTTCTTCCTCCCTCACGCGGGCAAACACCACCAGCGCCACCACCACCACCAGCGGCAACAGCAACCCCGACGTCCGTCCCTCTCCTCCTCCTTCTCTCTCCTCTTTGCGGTTTGTGTAAAAAAAAATAAAAACACTTTTCTTCCTAAATTAATTCTATTGATTTACTGTTTTAAGGGCATAACTTTTATTATATTTTGATATAAATCTTGGGATTTTGATTTTGTCAAATTATTAATATAAATTTCATATTTTTATTTAAAAACCCCAAATTATAAACCCTAGAAATTAGGGATTTTTTTATAATTGGTTAGAGATTGATGCTAGGTTGTTGTTATTGATTAATTCATGGTCTAAATATGTTTTTAATGAGTTTAAAGCCCTCAATTTAATGCTGGAATTTAATTATACACACTACTCTTTAATTATTGAGTTAGGGTTTGATTACCCATAAAAAGGAAAAAAAAATTAATGATTTAAATATGATTTCCTTGTCTAAAAGTGATGTGTTATATTAAATAAGTATGCTGGAACGAATTTAAATCATGAAAACTAAGTCTTTTTTAAAGGGTTTGAAGTACCCACTTAAAAAAAAAGGTTTTATGGTTTTTATGTCATTAAAAGGGGTTGATTAGTATGGATTAAAGATTATTATAGTTGCTGGAAATTTGTGAGAATAGTGGATTAATTATAGTTATGTATTTTTAATTGTAGGAAGTTTCGAACTAAGTGATTTCTAGCGATTTCTAGTGAGTGTGGCCGATTTAAAGCGATATTCAAGGTACGTATGTGCACAAGAATATTTGTGTGTATGTAGTATCATGTTAGGATTGTGAATTATGATTGAAGTGATGAATTAGTAGCATGATTGGTTGAATATATGCTTGGAATTGATGTTGGATGAACATGAATTATTATGCAAGTACGTGAATTTGATATTTGAAGCATGATACAAGTTGAATATATGTGAATCATAGAAGTATGTTTTATTTTTAAGTATCAAGGAAGCATTAAATTAATAAGCAAGACTTATGTATGTTTAAAAGAGATATAATTAGAATTATTGAGCATGATTCATGAATTTAATTCTCACCTATTTATTATTGGTGTTAAGTCAAGGAAGTTAGTTTATTTATTTACTCACTCAAGTAAGTTGAGATTGAGTCAAGGAAGTTTATTAGTGCATTCTATGCACCAAGGTAGTAATCGTGCAATTTTGTGCACAAAACTAGGCAATGAACCTTAATTAAAATAAATAGTATGTGCTTACTAATTAATTCAAGAATAAATTGGAAGTATATGTTGAATGTTGTTGTGTTTGTTCTTGATTGATTGGTTGGATTCATCACATGTTAAATTGATAAATCACGTAAAGTGTAAGAGGATACGAACCAAAACTCTTGGAACGTATATACCTTGAGTATGAACATATGTGTGAGTTATGTGACTTTATATTTGAGCATAGCTTCTATAGGGGTACAGGACGCTGTACTTTCTTTTATTATTATTATTTATGCACTGGAATTCCGTCACCAAGTGTGACATAGTAGTTGCCAATTGGGGTAGCTCCCTAATTGGAAGCTCCATTTTTAATGGGCTATTTTTAGGGAAGGAAACTCGTTCGATGCGTAATCCAAAGCTATTATTTAATAACTAATATTGCTAGTTATGAGTCAAAGGTAATTGAGTTGTGATTGAATGGCAAGCATGTTTTATTATTTTCTTGATGATATGTTAGTGTGGTGCATATGTACTCAGCTTTTGCTGATTCGTACTTTTGTGTTTGTGGTTGGCTTTCCTTTAGTTGGCCCTACTATGACCCATTTATATGGTGGTTAGAGGGTTGAAATAAAGGGAAAGTGACAGATACTTGTAGTATGAAGAGCATGACAAGAATGAGTGCCGAAAGTTATTTGTTATGCTTTCCTAGTTTTATATTTCGAATTATTGATGATGGACTACCTTTGTTATGTTTATTTTAAGTTGGATTTTTAATAAGGCCATGTTTGGTTTGGTTTCAACTTGTGGATTATTTATTTCTATTTTGTTTTGAGGTTGTGAACTCAAAATTTATTTTGAAAATTGGTTTTTAATTTAAACTTCCGTTGTGTGACTTTGAAAAATAGTCTTAGCCATTATCACGGTGGCAGTAATATTTTGGATATTTCCTTAAAAGAGTTTTATTAGAGTAGAAAATGTAATTTTAAAAGAAGGGAATTTCAAGGGTATTAAAAGTCTGTTGTGATCCGACACTTGCTTCGGGATACTTCCCCGGTATGCGAGTCGACGCCTCAACCCAGGAGTGTCACGCGTCATGTCATGTGTTGTATCGAGTCAACACGGGATACTCTAGGTTGAGGAGAGTATCAGGGTAACACAGTAAAGATGTATAAAATCTTTGTCAAAGAAATATATTTTTTACGAAAATAAATATAATATTTTTAACAAAAAAAGATCAAAAAGTGAAATTGTCAAAAAAAAAAAAAAAAAAAAAATCATATTCTAGACACACCTAGCCAAGCTCGAAGTTGCCTTCACCCTAAACGTGAAAAGTTGATAATTTCTGAGGGTTTAGTCCCAAATCCTTATTTAAATTAATTATTTGATTTAATATTTTCATTGAAGTTACTAACGTGTGTATTGTTTTGATAGAAAGAGGTACGAAGGAACAAAGTAAGTTGTTTTATTGCTCTATATCTTTTGAAAGCATGCTTAGATTATTTTAATTCCTAGTATCATGTTAGGATGTTATTTATTGCTTTCTAATATCATGTTTAGGTTGCTTCTTATTTCTTCTATCATGTTAATATCATGTTAGGGCTAAAGCTTTAATCCTTAATGCTTAGTGACATGTTAGGATTTGTTATTAATCTTGGTAGTATCATGCCTAGGATTTTGCTAATATTATTATTATTCTTTGATGAGAATATTATTATTGTGATGATGATTTGTTGTGTTAATATTATTATGTTTCTTGATATTATTGTTATTTCTTGATCACGCCCTCTCTTGCAGGTTTAAAGGGAATTTGTATTTATAATCACGCTTAATAAGATAATTACTAATTTTATTTAGGCTAATATGATTTTAATTCAAGTGATCGCCAGTAATAGATTTGTTTGTGCATTAATATTCAACCAACATAGATTAAACAGGTTTAGGATTAATATATTGATTATATGTTAGTCAGAAAGCGCGCATGAATATGAGAAGAATAAAGTACAGGCCTATTTTTAGGATAGGTTCAATCTCTTTTAGGTTGGATTTGTACTTTCATCCCTAAATATCCACTCATGGTTCCAGACCACTATGGAGTTAGCGATCTCATGGATCGTGAAGGGGTGTAACCTTCACCCCGTGAATGGTTTACAAGTTCCTAAAACTTGTTAGCGACTCTTTTACTCTAGCTTCCTTCCCTTTGGACGCCACCATGAAGTGTATGATCACAGTGGGGCTCAAGTGTGGGATGCTTGAAATAATTCTCTACAGTGACCGAAACTTTTTCTTCTAGCTCTAGAACAGCGGGTGGAGCAAAGGATCTTCGAGATATGAGAGGAACACGTTTTGGGGTTTGCGGTGGACTTCAACTGGGAAAGGACAAGTGCATCTAGAAGGGGCATCAACGTACTTTCACATGATGACGCATGAGTGACTATACCTATGGTCGGATCTTCTTGCGTCAAGATTGGAGTTGTTTCACACCTATCATGCCCTTCAAAAGGGGGGGTGACTAATCTCCATTGGTGTAGGATCTTCTTGAGTTTTAACACAATCCATCCTTTTTGGAGGATCAAGTACTCGGATGCTAATAAAATTCTTCCTGGAAGAACAACAGTAGAGTAGTGTTTGTCCCATGGAAACTGCCCCATACATTGTCGGGGTGAGATGCAGATAGGAATCAATTTGTTTTCGGTTTGAAAACCGATAACTTGACCCTGTAAGATTTGGTTTTTTTTCTTCTGAAGTTGAATTCAGACAAGAATTGTTATCCATAACGTTGGGCCTTTTGTCTTGATTGGAAGGGTTGACCTTACCCTCCAAATCGAAAGATTTGCCAACAACATTGGTGTCATCTTTCACACCAATACATCTACGAACACACCCATTATCAAGATCATCTCCTTCTTTCCTTTTTCTCTTCTTTCTTAACTTTCTTTCTTCTTCGTCTTCTTCCTTCCCTAACTGAACAAAGTCTCTAAACCTCTCATCCTCTATTGTAACCACAAGTACATCATCAACAAGAGGTCACCTCCTTAAGTTTTTGTTGAAACTCTTTGTTGTTGGGATCAATCTTAATTGCTTATGCAAGATCCATGAAAGCTAAGTCGAGTTTGTTTAGCTCTAAAGCTGCAATCGCTCTTCTAAAGTAACCTTTCACATTTGAGGTATCATAACACAACACCACCAAACACAATTGACCTACCTGGTCAAAGTTTCTTTCTTTGACATAACAGGCACCTTAGTTCAAATTAAGAGACACAGCAAGGCTCAAAAAAACTGACCTCATCATTACAAACCAGAACAAAAGACAAAATCTTGAGTACAAAGGAGTATTTTGCAATGGGTAAAACCATATAACTCTTCTTGTAACACCCCGTCTAAAACGGAAGACGAGACATTAGCGGAATTAACGTCAAGATGGTGATGTCACTCTACAGGTTACCAAAAACTAAAAGAAATAAATAAATATCTGTAATAAATATAATAAATTAATCAAAAAAAACTTTCAACGAGGTTGAATAACCTCGATCCCGACTATTCCAAAAAGAGGAGGGCAAGGACAACAATAGAAAGTCTATAAAATAGCTAGGGAACAAACTAAACACTTTGCTCTGTGCCCAGACTCAACATACACTATTCTTCACCTACAAATTATATTTAGGTTCCACAATCAGTGGTGAGTAACTAGTAGTTCTTCTAAAACTTGTAAAAACACAAAACTAAGCATAGGATAAAGCATAGAAGCTGACAAATAAATAATACAACATATATGCATGTCAAGCAACAACTTAATAATATACTACCTCTGTTAAATGTCATGTGCAACTTTGGAAATTTTATATCTCACAAATAATACCCCAAAGTTGCACATAATATTTAACGGAGGTAGTAGACAAGATAAACAAGATGAGATACATAGATAGGAATACAGTTCAAAACATGCAATATGATTATAATACAAAACAAACTTGTATGTTAAACTATATGAATATATTACCACAAAATTACAGAGTAAGAATAAACAACACCCAAAATAGAGCAATAAACTCATAAAAACAATAATGAACACTTATAAAGGTTCTTTAAAAAGATTATCAGAAAATTCTTGACTTAGACTTAAGAAAATCTTCTCAAAGTAGTAATAACTTTAAAATAAGGAATTTTAACTTTTCAAAAACTGATTCATAGTGAGGCAAGCATATAAAATGTGAACGCCGGTGAATCCAACGGCCTACCACCAAAGGTTTATCAGGACAAACCTACAAACGATTCCGCGGTCGTCTGCGTCTGAAAATGGCCAAACTCCCAGTTTTCCTACTCGAATTCCGCAGCCCGAATAGTTCAGGACGACAACAATTAACCTAGGAAATTACATCTAGAATTCCGCAGCCCAAGATGTTGGCATGTTCCAACCATTGACTTTCGCTGCCCAATGGTTTGTCTTACACTCACGAATCATATAAAACTATAAAAAATACTTCTTTAAAATCATCCAAACACATTTTTGGATCATCAACCCCAATTTAAAATACTGCAGGTCTTTACTTCTAAGACCAAAATTCAACAAAAATCCTTCAAAAGAGTTTAACTTCAAAATTCTTAAAAATATACAAAAATCATTTATATATCAAACAAGGTGTCACTCTTATTGTCTGGATTTGGGTAAGAAGCTAATTATGATAAAATATCACAATACACTTGTAAACACCTGATTGTGTCTCCCCAAAAACCAAAACCAGTGATGAGTATTTTTCACGTTATTGATATCAAGTAAGGTGAAATGTTGAAGAGTCTCGTGAATTCTTTTGTTTTCTAAAATGTTTTAATAAAAATAATTCATTTGTTTTCGAAAAACATTCATTTCGTATCCAATTTATGAAAAAACGTCCAATCCAGTTTAGTATAATCCATAATCAAGGTCCAATAATTGTGTAGTTGGATAGGTCTTGAAAATATCTTTCCAACGATATATTACAAGCCCAATTCCGAGTTATAACGAGGAAGTTATGGCCAAAATACTAAACTGGGCCTAAAACGCGTTTTATGTGCGACCAAATGATCATGTGGAGAGTCCATTAATCTTAATTATATTCCTAAAACAATTAGGATTAATTAGAAGATTCTATGAGTTTCTAAAAGATCTTAATTATCCTTTTTGAAAAGATAAATTTTAAGAATTTGAAATTGAATAAAACTATTCATTTTTAAAGTCCTAATTCTATTCGAAATGAAAAACGTTCAAAGACAGTCAGATATTATTTTTCGTGCCTCGTAATTTTTATCCAGATCTTAAATGGTTGGATAGCTCTTGAAATTACCTTTCCAGTGATATATTATAATATTAATTCCGACCTATAACGAAAAAGATATAAAAAAATACAAAACTCTATCCAAAACTGACACCCTTCCACTATTTCGGCCATATATTTTATTCTACAAAATATTTTAATCTGATTCTAATTGGGTTGGAAATTACACTTCAAGATATTTCCAATGACATATTATATGTCTTATATTGACTTTTGGATCAAAATTTATGATAAAAACAAAATCTGCAAAAAACTGTTTTTATGATACATTTTATCGCGCCGCGTCAAAAGGAATTTTATTTTGATTCGAATTCTAAAAGTTTTCGATCGTTTTTCTCTATAAATAGGGTCGATTTCCTCCGTTTTCAAATAACCAACAACCAACAATCATCTTTTCTCTCTCTAAGCTAGAAGTTTGTTCTTTCTCCCTCTTTCTAAGCCTAGCCTTTTCAAAATACAACATTCCTCCTTCACGAGACTTAGACATACCTAGCCAAGCTCGAAGTTGCCTTCGCCCTAGACGTGAAAGGTTGATAGTTTCTGAGGGTTTGGTCCCAAATCCCTATTTTAATTATTTAAATTAATTGTTTGATTTAATACTTTTATTGAAGTTACTAACGTATGTATTGCTTTAATAGAAAGAGATACGAGACAACAAAGTGAGTAATTTCATTGCTCTATTTCCTTTAGAAAGCATTCTTAGATTATTTTAATTCCTATTATCATGTTAGGATGTTATTTATTGCTTTCTAGTATCATGATTAAGTTGCTTCCTATTTTCTAATATCATGTATATCTCTAGTATCATGTTAGGGTTAAAGCTTTGATCTTTAATATTTACTGACATGTTAGGATTTGTTATTAATCTTGTTAGTATCATGCCTAGGATCTTGGTCATAATATTATGCTTTGATGAGATTAAGATATTATGATGATGGTGATTTGTTGTATCAATATGTTGCTTGATATTATTATTGTTATTGCTTGATCACGCCCTCTCTTGCAGGTTTAAAGGGAATTTGTACTTGAAATCATGCTTAATAAAATAATTAATAATTTGATTTTAGGCTAATATAATTTTAATTCAAGTGATTGCCAATAATAGTTTTGTTTGTGCATTAATAATCAGCCAACATAGATTAAGCAGGGTTAGGATTAATATATTGATTGTATGTTAATTGAAAAGCGCACATGAATATGAGAAGAATAAAGTAGAGGCCTATTTAGGGCAGGTTCAATTTCTTTTAGGTTGAATTTGTACCTTCATCCCCGAATATCTAGTCATGGTTCAGGATCACTATGGAGTTAGTGATCTCATGGATCGTGAAGGGGTGTAACCTTCACCCTGTGAATAGTTTACAAGTTCTTAAAACTTGTTGGCGACTCTTTTGCTCTAGCTTCCTTCCCTTTGGATGCCACCATACTTAAGTGTATGATCGCATTGGGGCTCAAGTGTAGGATGCTTGAAATAATTCCCTACAACACTCCATACACAACCCTTAACTAAGCGGTGCTAAAAACAGTGTTATTCTACTTTAAAGCACAACGACGTCGACAACTTATTTCATAACCAAAAATGGCAACAACTATACATACAAGATAAGCTTAAATTAAGACTATGACATATCAATCCACATATTAGGCAATATATACATACAAGATAAGATTAAATTCATGACTTTAACATGGTAAAAACAACATGACAACGCAGCAACCCCTAATTAGAATTTCAGCAGCATATTACACAACAAATTCACCCAAAACCAACCTTAAACTCACAATTAATCTTAGCCCATTATCATACACACTCTAAATACATAATAGGTCAGGTAAGGCACAAAATTAGGCATAAAAATTATGAAATAAATCAGTTAAAACCTCTCAATTCACACAGTTCACTAATTAACCTGACAACAGCACTTTTGCTTAGGTTTAGGCTCATAATCATACCAAAACTTACCCAAAAACATGATAATTTAACTTAGAGATATACCTAACATAATGCTATACCATATTAGGCACAAAAACAAACTAAATCAAGGGGAAATAAGGATGAAAACATACTTCACAAAGTCAGCAACTACAACAACAATTTTGTGAGCCATAGTATATGTTTTTGGTATTTTTACCTTGCCACGTGGACCTATCAGAGCGTGAAACGTGTCACCCTAGTAAGGTCTCCAAATGGACCAACTAGGATACGGCACGTGGCAGGAAGATACCCCTTTAGGAATTAATGCCGCAGCCCATGATCTTAGGTCACTAAACCCTAGGACAAGAGCACAAACTTCTAGGACCCTATAAGTAGGGAGATTCCCCCATTATTGGGGCAATTTACAATCATTACATCATTTATTACTCTCGAAAACAAAGTAACACCTGATCTTAGAATCCGAGAGGATATTTACTTTCCGCACCTTTTTACTCTGAACCTATACTAACTTGACCGTCGGAGGAGGAACTCCGACCATCCGAAGCTTTCGTGGTTTTGCAGGTACAGATGGCGCCGGAACCAGTCTTGGTGTTGTAACTCTCCCGAAGGACACAGAAAACCCCAAAACATTTGGCGTCGTTTGTGGGGAGAGTACCTCTAAGATGGTTCAAGAGTCTATACCGAATCCTGATCCCAACCGGCCTCCGATCGATGGGGAGGTCCATTCGGACCATAACACTGATAACGACTTTGATGTCGAAACCCATGTGGCCCTTATGGGCCACTCATCTCTAAACGCAGCCGTCCTAAGGATAGATTGGAATGGAGCAAAAACCAAGCAGGTCCAAGCAAATCGTCCAGACACCCAACTGGGAAAACCCAAGCGGCAAGAGGGAGGGCTCCTGTCACCAGAGACGAACTCATGAAATTCATGACTAGTTTCAAGGATGAGATCAAAGACCTCATCAACAAGAGGACGGCTGGCTCTAGCAAGGGTCAGTCGGGCATGAAATCTCCTCATGCTGAGAGGACAAAGCTAGTCAAGGACAGGAAGCCAACCTACTCCACACCCAAAGGAGAAGGCCAGGACCTTGATGAACTGGTCCAAGGTTCTTCTGCCCCAAACGGGCACGAGGAAGGTTATCTGGCATGTCCAGCCAGATGGCAGCAAAAAATCGTTCTCTGATGCCCGACACATCATCGAGCAGAAGAAGAATAAGCAGCTGTTTGAATCGGCTTCCACATCGAGCTTCCCATACAGCTTTAGAACACCTTGGCAAGGTGTTCCCAGTCCGTTCATACATGCCCTCAGATGATTAGATCTATCCCGTATGTGCCTTAGATGCCATACAGGCAATATACCCAACCTTACATACAGTCGGCCCCCTTTCAGAGGTTAGGCAGCATACAATATCCAACCTTTGGACTAGCAGCTTCATCTGCTAAAACTTGGTGAACAACCCTTTGCGTTCACCAAGGAGATAACCGAGGCAGCACAGCCGGCTAAGGTTAAGAATGTTTTGGTTGGTATCTATGATTGTACCACTAAGACCACCTCATGGCTTACACCAACCTCATGTACTTACAGGGGTTGGATGATGCCAGCTGGTGCAGGTGATTCCCGGCTACATTAAAGGGCATCGCCCAACAATGGTTTGGCAACTTACTGGCCGGATGTATTGACTGCTTCAAGAGGCTTACCTTCTTGTTTGCTTCCAACTTCTTAATGAACATCCTTGCCAAGAAAACAAGTCTCGACTTGAGTACCATTTGGCAAGGGGAGAGAGATGGACTTTGCTCCTATGTCAGGCGGTTCAATCTGGTGAGAATCCAAATTTAAGGACTATTTGACGATGTTGCATATACAGACTTCTTCAAGGTTCTGAAGGACGGGTCAACTTTTAAGTTCGACCTCGTTAGAAAGAGAGTCATCACTCTCTAAGAGGCGTTGATGAAGGCGGAAGCCTATATACAGGAGACCGACCTCTGTTCTCCTAGCAATCAGTTAGACTCCAAGAAGTCTGACAAACAAAAGGAGAGTCGACCTGCTCAGCCACCTCCTAAGCTTGAAGGGAGTAAGAAAAGAAAATAAATATGGGCGGTAGATGACTCTGAGTAGCCGTCATAGAAGAAAAAGAAGGAGTTTAAACAGTACGTCTCTATGTACGAGTTTAACAAAGACTGCTACTCCATCCTCATGGAGATTAAAGACCAGGTGACCTTGAGAAGCCCGATGCTATGAAAGGTTCCGCTAAAAATCGGAAGAAAAACAAGTACTCCCATTTCCATAAGGACATTGGCCATGACACCAACGACTGTTATAGCCTCAAGCGGTTGTTGGACCGTCTAGCTGATCGGATGGCATTAAAGTCTTACATCCTCAAGTCCAAGGTTACCCTGAAGACAAACCAAGGGCAGTCTGTAGGCACGTTAAATTTATATAAGTGCCACATCGGACTTGATACGAGTCAAAAGTCGAATTTTTGACTTAATGGCTATTTGACTATTAATTTAAATTATTTAATTTGGGTGAAATATATTAAATTAACCCATTTAATTTAGTTTAATTTAATAGGTTCATTTTGAGGGTTAAAACTCAATAAATGGGTTAAGCTATAATAGATAGGTCAATATTACCAAGTCAAAAGCCCAATACAAATAAAACCCTAACCCTATAAGTCACACACTTTATAAATAGATCTCCCTCTAATTCATTTGGGAGAGAGGAAAACCTAGAGGAAACAGGAGAATACAAATATAGAGAAAACCTCTTAAATACTCCTAACCTCTCCAGAGAAAACCTCTCATCAAATACTCTAAACCAATCCTAGAAGAAGAACAACAAGCATTCGATGTGCCATTCTACTCTAGAAGATCACCTGTAGAAGAGATCAAGCCTCGACGGCCCTCAACACGACAAAAGAAGAACTTTGAAACATTAAGAACATCACCAGTTAAACCTCTACATCAAATAATCATTGATCGAGATCAAGCCCCGTCGGCCCTCAATCAACAATCCAAGTCAAAGGTCTACATCAAATATATTCGATAGAGATTGAGCCTCGTCGGCCCTCAAACAAGAACCCAAGTCAAGTTCTACGTCAACCGTCTTCGATCGAGATCAAGCCTCGAAAGCCCTCGTTCGAGAATCAAGTCAATCCGTGAATTACGTCAAAGTCAAAGTGGAGATCAAATCAGAGGAGCAAATTAGAGATTGTACCCATAAATTATCATATTAATAAAATTAACACTTTGTTTCATTTATTTTGAATCTATATATTTGCAGATTTAAAATTTGTTTTTGCAAATTTGGCACACTCGGTGGGACGATTTTTACCTCTCATATCTTTCTCCACGAATTGAAACGACAAATTAAAGCACCTTCAACACGTTGAAGAAATGATGACAAAGGACGACACACATGACAACGTCGTTGTAAATGTTGTAAATGTTATGGAATCGAAGCAAACACCATTAAGGAGGAGTCGGCAAATATGAAGTTGCTTCTTAAGAAACTTGTCAAAGACAACGAAGTAAAGGGAGCACAAATCAAACTCCAAAGTGAACAAATTGTTGCACTCGAAAGAAGACTTGAGAAGCGCCCAATCGAAGAAAGTGAAGGTGATAGCAGCAGGTCAGAACTTAGAAAGAAGACAAAGCAAAGTTCAAAAAATGAAAGGCCCCATGGTGATTCACTTAACTTCTAACCAATCCTAGAGATGATAGCCAATGCTATTAAACAACAGCTCGATAGAGACGTCAACGAAGATGGTCGCTACAGAAAACCTTACTCCAAGAGGATTGATAAGATGAAAATGCCAAGCGGCTATCAACCTTCGAAATTTCAGCAATTCGATGGGATAGGCAACCCCAAGCAACATATTGCACACTTCATAAAGACCTACAATAATGCTGGGACCTCTAGAGATTTTCTTGTCAAAGAGTTTGTTCGCTCTCTCAAAAGTGTTGCGTTTGATTGGTCCACAAATCTACCTCTCAAATCCATCAATAGTTGGGAGCAAATGGAGGAAATGTTCCTCGATCTCTTCTTCAGCACTCAGCGCGTTGTCAGCATGACTAAGTCGACACAAACCAATCAGTTGGAAGATGAACTAGTCGTGGACTACATCAATCGATGGCGAGGATTAAGTCTTCAATGCAAGGATCACTTGTCTAAAACTTCTACAGTCAAGATGTGTATCTAAGGAATCCATTGGAATGTGCTTACATCTTGCAAGGAATTAAGCCAAAAACATTCCAAGACTTGGCAACTCGAGCTCATGAAATGGAGTTTACGATGACCAATCGTGAAGATGGATTTGATTAAATGATCATCAACATCCAAAGGGGCAAAGATGAAAAAGCGGTCCTCAAAGCTCCTAAGCAAGAGCCTTAACTGCAAAACAAAAAAAAAAAAAAAAGATAAAAAAAATATGGCACCCTTGTTATTCTTCTAGTATTGATCCTTCAAAAGGGGATGAATATGGCACGAATTAGTAGCCCTTGGTAGCAAATAACCCTTGATTTACCCCTTGAATGCAAGAAAATATTGAAGATAAAAGGAGTTGCGTTGTGTTCTTTTGTGATGGTGAAAACTGATATTTGAACGTAAAAGTGATGGGGAATGAGGAGTCTTTTGGGCAGCCTTCATTAAAGCTTTGATTGGCCATTAAGAAAAACTTAAGAGGGGGTTACTAGGGTGAAAAATATCAGCCCCTTACCCTTTGATAGCTACCGTGAGAATCATTAGGAATGAGCTAAAATTGAGCTCACCAAAAGGCTGTACAAAGCTAGGATTCAAGGCTTTCCTTTTAGGCTTGATTGAATGAATACTTTAGCTTAAGAATGGGTTTAAGGAAGCTAATAAACAAGTCTATCTTAATCTATTTAGTCAAGAAAAATGAGGAAAAATCCGACCCATAGATAAGTGCTAGTTGGCCCGAAACTAGACTAGAAAAGGAATGTAACGGGAGGCATTTTAAAACGCGTTCAAAAACAATAATATAGATTATATTATTGATATCTTAATAATAATAATGAAAATAATAATTTAAATCACAATACAAAAAATATATATAAAGTTCATATGTATCGAAAAGCGACATAAAAGACGAAATGCAAAACCAGTAATATTATTCATTTATAATGACCTAATTAATAAAAGGACATATAATGAGTTTTATAAATAAAAGAATAAAAGAATACTTTATAAACAATACCAATTTGATAAACGAGTTGACAAAATCACCCAATACAACTTTATTTATCGATATTGATACGATTGCACATAAAACGTTTTTAAAACTCCAAAATCATTTTATACCTATTAGATTGCTACTTTAATCAAAGAATCACCCAGGATTATCAATCGCAATAAGTTAAATATTAAAATTACATATAATTTAGTAACACTTATTGAATAGATGTTTAAGCTTAAGGAATCACCTTTTAAGGCTAATATCAATTCAGACAATTCGAATATAGTTGAAATGATTAAAACTTAAATATAAAACTTTTTAAATAATAACTTTCAATCGTTTCGTTAAAACATTATAATAAGGGTTTCAAAAGCTTGAGATGACCCTAAAATCAAATAATGATTTTAATAATTAAATTAATATTTCAATTTAGAAATTGAGATTTAAATTAGAAATTAGGTTTAATAGGTTGAAACACACATAAAATCATGGTTCAAAAATACGGGGTGTTACACGGCTTGTACAGCTGGTTACCCTCATCTTTTAAAGTCCTAACAAATTTCATAATACCAAAAGGATTCTCCAAGTCCCCAACTTTTTCTCAAACTTACGAGAAGAGAAATCCTCCTCGTCAACATGAGAAAAACACAAATCCCCCCTAAGTTCCTCAAAAACATCCATAAAACTTAAATACTAGATGAAAAGCAAAAGACAACACTGACAAGTAGAAACTTAAATATTAAAGGCCATAAAGAGAAAATAAACTGCTTCCATAAACTGAATAACATAAGAGACAAAAGCCCAGGTCACAAACCTTCTGGAATTAAAAAAACTAACAAAGCAGGACACTCCCACGAGGATAACTAACCAAAGAACCCTTTGCAGTTGACCGAAAACTGACGAACTTGTCGGCGTAACTAGGCTGAAAATTAGAGGAGATGGAAGATTAACTTGGCTCCACTTCCTTTTCATCGCCGGAGGAACCGCAAAAGACTTAAGGAGGTGGGAAACTCAACCACGAAAAGGGGCGAGAAATTGAACAGGGAAGATCCACCCACGAAATAAAGGAGGGGTACTCGCCGAAGAACCGGTTACGGTGCCGAAACTCCAACGAGACCCTAGGTTTCCGACATTATCTTGCATTGGAGGAGGAGAGAGATATAATATTAAAATGTAGATTTTTGCTAAAAAAAGAAAGTGTAACACTTATTAAAACACGGCCGCATTTAGTAAGTATGACACTTATTAAAACACAGAAGGAGTATGTAGTTGATGTAAATGTTAGTTGTCTTTTTTCTTTTTTTTACAAAGAGATCTATTAATTAAAAGACAAGATTACAACCTAGCCTAAGTAAAAGGAAATAAAAGGCGACACATGCACTTAAAACTAGCTCGTACAAACCAAATAGAAACAAAGCAATAAAAGTTGGTAAATTGCGGCTTTTGCACTTGTTGAGCCCGATTGTTGGATGAAGTCCACACACGATGGTAACAGAACCTGTCAAAACTGACTTTACCTATCCCATGCCTTGACATCAACTCATAACACCTGTTGGTTGCATTGTTGTAGGAGACGGCGTAGAAGCTGGGGTCGAATACTTGAAGAGGAATCATTATACACCAATAGAGCTTAACAAAACCAGAGAGTAGTAAAAGGAGCGAAAATCCATGGCCCGATTGAGAGACACCTATGAACAAGACTTGATGCTCACAATATGAGCAATCCCAATTACCTAAATTAAACATAGTCAAGTGGGATTCTTGGCTCATTACCACAACTTGAGTCACATTTCTTGTGACTCAGTACCCATTTGAAAGGCTACAATTGGTCTATCCTCCTCGAATGGGATAAGACACAACTTCATTAAAGCGCTATGAACCCCCAAACATTGTGTAAGGGGAGCCTCTTTCAGATAGAAATTTTTAAAAACAATGACTTCGAAGATCATTGCTAATTGACATAAGGAATCACCTTTCCTTAGTAATTCCCTCACGACCCTCCAATACTCAATCAAAGACCAAAAAACACAGTACTTCGTCCTTCCACAATCAAATATGAGACCACTACCTATAGTCACCCTGCATTCAAAATCCTCTAACTCTGCAAAGTGAAATAGGATAAAAAGAAACTCCATAATACTAGCCCTATCGAGGATAACACAGCCCAACCTCGAAAACACATACAGAAAAGAATCCTGTAAACTAAATCAAAGAATAGGCACCTCCCTAGTCCTAACAACATAACCCAAAACCACCTCCCTTAGCCCATGTACCCACAAAGGAGCATACCAAGGAGCAAGAACAAACTTCTCTCCAAAGTTGAGACAAAAGATAAGCCATGGACAACCAACAACAACTCCTTCAAACAAAGGAACTCCAACTAATTGAAGCCTAAATACCAAAATTATTAATTAAAATAAAATAAACAAACCCAACTGTAGGGAATATTTCAAGCCATTAACCCCAAGCTTGAGCCCCACTGTGATCATACACTTAAGCATGGTGGCGTCCAAAGGGAAGGAAGCTAGAGCAAAAGAGTCGCCAACAAGTTTTAGGAACTTGTAAACCGTTCACAAGGTGAAGATTACACCCCTTAACGATCCAGGAGATCGTCAACTCCAAAAGGTCTTGAACCAAATAGGGTTCGGGGATGAAGGTACAAATCCAACCTAAAAGAGATTGAACCTGCCCTAAATAGGCCTTTACTTCATTCTTCTCGTACTCATGTGCGCTTTCTGACTAGCATGCAAACAACAGATTAACCCTAAACTTGTTTAATCTATGTTGGTTGAACATTAATGCACAAATAAAGCTATTATTGGCGATCACTTGAATTATAATCATATTATCCCTAAACAAGATTATTAATTATCTTATTAAGCGTGATTACAAGTACAAATTCCCTTTAATCCTGCAAGAGAGGGCGTGATCAAGCAATAACAATAATATAATCAAGCAACATAATAACAGTCATCATAACAATTATAATCATGTTAAAGCATAATAATAGCAAGATCCTAGGCATGATACTAATAAGATTAATAACAAATCCTAGCATGTCACTAAGCAATAAAGATCAAAACTTTAGCCCTAACATGATATTAGAAAAGAGTAAAAGGCACCCTAAACATGATACTAGAAAGCAATAACAACATCCTAACATGATACTATGAATTAAACAAATTTAAACATGCTTTCTACAGGAATCGAGTAATAAGATTACATACTTTGATGCCTCGTACCTCTTTCTAATAACAAAATACACGCGTTAGTAACTTCAAGGAAAATATAAATCAAATAATCAAATTAAATAATTGAAATAGAGATTTGGGACCAAACCCTCAGAAATTATAACCTTTCACGTCTAGAGCGAAGGCAACTTCGAACTTGGCTAGGTGTGTCTAGATCTCGTGAATGCGGAATTTTGTAAGAGCTAAGGTTTAGAAAAAGAGAGAGAAAGCTTCTAGATTTTTGAGAGAAAGAGAGATGATTGTTGTAGATTGTTGATGAATAAAAACGGAGGTTCAGGATCCTATTTATAAGAAACAGTCCAGAAATAGGTAGAATTTGATAAGGAATAAAACTCCACTCTGTCGCTGCAAAACCGACCTTGTCGCCAGGCGACAGGGCCTGTCGCGTGGCGACAGGCCTGTCGTCTGGCGACAGCCTGGACTTCTACACGCTTTCAACACGGATTCCACATATGAATCAAAATCAATTTGTAAAGTCCGTATGAAACTGAAATCGTATCTTTCATAAAATAATATTTTATTCCAAATAAAACTTATCAAAATATGATTATTAATTCTAATCTTATTAGGATTAAAAAGAACCTTCTAGAGAATTCTAGAAGACTATAATCAATTCTAATACTTTAGGAATAATAATTAACATTGGGTCCTCCCCTAGATCATTGGGCCGCATGTAAAGATCAAATCGGGCCCAGTTTAGTGTTTTGGCCAGAACTTCCTCATTATTCATCGGAATTGGGCTTATAATATATCGTTGGAAAGCTCTTTGCAAGCCCCATCCAACTACACTATTATTGGACCCTTGTCGTGGACCAAACTAACTGGATTGGCTGTTTTCATAAAATAGAGTTGTTTTCGAAAACAGAATAAAAACCAATCGCAACACTTGACCTTTCACACTTTCACCTTATTCGATAATCATTCGACGCAAAAGGTATTCATCACTGGGTTTGGTTTTGGGGAGACACATTTGGGTGTCTACACCAACATAAAAAAAACAAGACAACAAGAACAAAACAAATCAAGTAACTGACCAAGAAAACTATGGCTAAACCGACCAAACAAGGAAAAGGAATAGTCAGGGGAGCAAAGTGAACGAAAGTACTACCTCACCGGCATAAACACCTGAACGCGTAACCTAGCCGTGAAGGCCAACGCAAGAGAACCGTCTCACCTAATCAAGACTTCGAATAAGCGAGAAAACCCTAACCTTTCGACGGCGGCGTTAAGAATAGCCTTGGCTCCTTGTTTCGTTGGATAAGAAGCTAAACACTTGACGACACCCGAAAATTAGAAACCACCGTACCAATGAAGATCAAACCTCTTGTTTCCTTTACCAAGAGACCCAAAAACGAAGTACAAAATAAAGTAACCGGTAAAGATCAGGACTCGCCTGCAATGGCTAGAAGAGGGGTGTCGATCGCCGGCAAGCAAGGATTGAAAACAGGGGAAGCGGTGGAAGCGGTAGGAGGATAAAGATGGGTTTTCTAGAGAGAGAAAAGAAGAGAAAAAAGCGGATAGAAGCTAGACTAAAATTTGTAATGTAGTTGTCAAATTATGGTAAATTATGATAAATGTTAGTTGTCAAATACATGAAATTGCATTAAACAATAATTGTTCAAAAAATCAATACATATTGTTGAATAGTACAAAATCAATAGATATATATATATATATATATATATATATATATATATATATATATATATATATATATATATATATATATATATATATATATATATATATATATATATATATATATATATATATATATATATATATATATATATATATTACTATTAAAATTAAAAGTACATAATTATATTATAGTTTTTTTATTACATTTTTATTATTAAATAATTTTGTTGTTGTTTAAAATGCCACATGGACATACGATGAGAATTGATCTTAGGATCCCTTGGAAATAGGAAGAAAACTTTAACTAATATAATTGAACTATTTTTTACTATACCTAATAACTATTTTTATTTTTTTGGTATAAAAAATTGAAAGGTTGTGAAAAATGAGGATCAGATACTAGGGGAGAAAATACAAGTTATAACCTTGATAAACCAAATATTCAAATCAAGTGGGAAAATTATAATAAATCAACAAGTTTTCATTAGATAAGAGCCCCACACTGGTTGATATTTTTACGAAAATGTCATGGTGGCCGTACAATTGTTGATTTGTTAACAATTTGCCACTTCAGTCACATATTTTGTTTATTAAGTTGATAATCTCCGGCAGCCTCATACTAAGGCTATGAAACCTTAAAATGTATTGAAAATTTGAAACGTGACACGGCTTGTATACTTGTAGAGTTGTGGTTTAGTATGGCTTAAAACTATGATTGTATAGTGGAAAGCAAAATAATCCCACATCATTTAAGCTAATACTGACAAAGTAAGACTCCTTATAAATGTTTCACTCTTATGTAGTAAACTCCACGCAGCCATGCAGTGAGCACAAAGCGAACTACTCTTTCGCCTTTTACTAAAGAATACCGTGTGCTCGTTGCATTCAGTGGCATATGTTTATATTTGGAGGGAGATCCACAAAAGGAGCTTCCAGCAAACCAATTGCAAGATTATTAACTATAGACACCAAATTGTGTCTCCCCAAAAACCAAACACAGTGATGAGTACTTTTTACGTCATTGATTATCGAATGAAGTGAAATATGAAAGGGTCTCGCGATTCCTCTGTTTTAATAAAAATATTTCTTTTTGTTTTCGAAAATCTTTGTTTTCATACTCTATTTATGAAAAATGTCCAATCCAATTTAGTTTAGTCCATGATATTGGTCCAATAATTGTGTAGTTGGATAGGGCTCAGAAAGAGCTTTCCAACGGTATATTATAAGCCCAATTTCGATTAATGATGATGAAGTTATGGCCAAAATACTAAATTGGATCTTAAATGAGTTTTATGGGCGACCAAATGATCAAGTGAAAGGTCCATTAATTATCATTCCTAAAGTCATTAGGAATTACTTTAATTTTCTAGAATAGTCTAGAAGGTTATTTTAAGTTCTAATGAGATTAGGATTTATAATTATATTTTTATTTATTTTAGAAAAGATAAAGAATTTTACTTGAAATAAAACAATGTTTTAAAGAAGATTTAATCTGATTTTAATGATGAAGTACGGACTTTAATTACCCAATTATATTGAAAAAGGATTTCGTATAGTAAAGTTTATCATGCAGCACCATTGCGCTGCGACAGGTCCATCGCGTCGCAATAGGCCTATCGCATCGCCACAGCGCCATCGCGCTCGATAGCCCGGTCGCACTGCAATGGGAGCAGTTTTACTTCAATTGGAATTCGATCTCCTTTAATTGTTTTCGGATGTTTTTCTCTATAGATAGGGTTGTATTTCCCTGTTTTCAATCAACAAAATCATCAACAATCATCTTTCTATTCTCTCTCTCAAAACTAGAAGTTTGTTCTTTTTTCCTCTTTCTAAGCCTAACCTTTTCAAAAACACCATACGTCCATCACGAGACTTAGACACACATAGCCAAGCTTGAAATTGCCTTCACCCTAAACGTGAAAGGTTGATAACTTCTGAGGGTTTGGTCCCAAATCTCTATTTCAATTATTTAAATTAATTGTTTGATTTAATATTTTTATTGAAGTTACTAACATGTGTATTGTTTTGATAGAAAGTGATACGAGGCAACAAAGTAAGTAGTCTTATTGAAAGCATGCTTAAATTATTTTAATTCCTAGTATCATATTAGGATTTCTTTATGATTTCTAATACCATGTTTAGGGTATTAACTAACATTTCTAATATTATGTATGTTTCCAGTGTCATGTTTAGATTGCTTTCTATTTTCTTCTATCATGCTAGTATCATGTTAGGATAAAGCTTTGATACTTATTGTTTAGTGACATGCTAGGGTTTGTTACTAATCTTGTTAGAATCATGCATAGGGTCTTGCTATTATTATTATGCTTTGATGAGATTGATATTATTATGATGATTTGTTGTGCCAATATAATAATATGTTGCTTTGATATTATTGTTATTGATTGATCACGCCCTCTCTTGCAGGTTTAAAGGGAATTTGTACTGAAAATCACGTTTAATAAGATAATTAATAATTTTATTTAGGCTAATATGATTTTAATGCAAGTGATCGCCAATAATAGCTTTGTTTGTGCATTAATATTCAACCAACATTGATTAAGAAGGTTTAGGATTAATATATTGATTATATGTTAGTCAAAAAGAGCACATGAATATGAGAAGAATAAAGTAGAAGCCTATTTAGGGCAAGTTCAATTTCTTTTATATTGCATTTGTACCTTCATTCCTGAATATTCAGTCATGGTTCCGGACCACTGTGGAGTTAGCGATCTCTAGGATCGTGAAAGGGTATAACGTTCACCCTGTGAACGGTTTTTACAAGTTCCTAAAACTTGTTGACGACTCTTTTGCTCTAGCTTCCTTCCCTTTGGACGCCACCATACTTAAGTGTATGATCACAATGGGGCTCAAGTGTGGGATGCTTGAAATTATTCCCTACACATACTAAAATCTTTTCTCTTTTCTTTTACAGCATCAACGTTTACTTCAAGGCAGTGAGAGCTAGCAAGGCCAATGTTTTAGATTGATGAGTGCATGTTTTTTTTTACCTAGTAGACTCCCAATGTATCTGACTTTCATGTCTCAAGGGCAACCCTACCTCTTTGTAGAAAATAAACAGCCTCCTCTAAATGTACCACTCCCGTCATTAATTAGTGACACCCTCACCTCAAACTATCATACACCCTTGCCTCAAATTATCATCCTTACAGACCTTAAAACCAAGTTTAAAGCCCTCTTACCAAATAAAAAAGAGAGAATACCATCACAACAAGAGCTTTAGGTTTAATTTAAAAAGGCGACAAATACGGAGTACCAGAAATCACATACTTCATGATACACAAAATTGATTAATGCACGGATGCTCAATGATTACTGTGTTATTAACTATACGCCACAGAAGTAACATAACGCATGAATGGATGAAGCTACTGCGTACAGTCCAAACTTAACTAAATTGGCCTTAGTAGCAAACAACCCCTTACACCATATATACTTCGTGATTATATATACTGATCAACCGCTACAGCTCTTTTATTCCACAACAAGGATTGCTTAAGTGCCTTGCCGTGAAATGCATCTCTGTTCGGTAGGCACAGTACGTGTATATCATATCTGTTTATTCTGTAACAAAACCTGCCACCACCAAGGCCGTCTTAAACATTTTCGGGGCCCTGTTCTACTCTTAAAAATAAGGCGCTTATAAAAAAAACAATTATAATAATGAAAAAATAAACTCAATTTTTTTCAGATTTTTTCTTTTTAATTACTCTGTCAAGGAACATATTAATTTGGCAATCCAATCATTCAATTACAAATAGTTGAAAATGAAAACATTTTACATTTGTGCTTGAGAATTAAGATAGAAAAAATAAATAAATAAATAAATAAAAATAGAAATAAAGAAAAATAAATAAATCTTCATAACAATTAACACATTTAACTTAGGTTTCAAAAAAATAAAAAAAAAAAATTAAACATTTAACTTAACTTTTAAAAAATCTAAAATCAACTAATAAAAGTCTAAAATTATATAAAAATGAAAAATCAGAACAAAAAAAATATATAATTACACATAGAATTACTGGATTTAACATACCTCATGAGCAATCCACAAGCAATACAAGAGGTTTAATTAATCTTAATCTTTTACCTTTCTAGATCAAATTGTTGACTGATATTATTGGTTTTGCAGAAATATAGTGATTTGATGGGAAAATGTTAGGTGTTAATAATTTTAACGGTGATTAATTTGGGGAGAAAATTATTTATTAAACATTTCTCAAATCGTTTGATACACTGATTAAATGGCAGCAAAAGGTAAGAGTCTTAAAAGGTTATATGGAGTTTCTGGGTATAAGATGATAGATAATCAACGGAAAATTAGCAATAAATGAAATTTTGAAGTTTTGACAACTTTATGGGAATTGCAATGCATTGATGGGAGTAATTAAGTTCTAGGAATCTGGTATAATTGTGTTTATTTAGCTCTGATGCGTTTGAATACAAGAAGTCACAGAAAGTGGATTTTCTTTTTTTTTTTTAACAATTGGGCTCCGAAAATGTTAGGCCCTCAATATTACGAGGCCATGTGCTAAGGGTCTGTTGGCACGGGCCCTTAGCCGACGCTGGCCACCACTGCCAAGTCACCATCTAGTCGATAAGCATACTACTTGTCATAATAACTTAGAAGAGCTAGACTATAGTAGGTTCATTGCCCTTTCACCAAAAGAAGAATTCAAACACTATTAGCTAGTATACCAAGAACACCATGCAAGGGTTGGCATGCAAAGGTATGCTGTAGACAGGACGGCTAAGGGCCTGTGCAAACAGACCCTTAGCACAGGGCTCCGTAATATCGAGAGCCCAACATTTTCGGAGCCCAATAGTTAAAAAAAAAATCCATTTCCTCTAACTTCTTGTATTTACACGCATCATAGCTAAATAAGCACAATTATACCAGATTCCTAGAATTTAATTACCCCCATCAATGCATTGCAATTCCCATAAAGTTGTCAAAACTTCAAATTTTCATTTATTGCTAATTTTCCATTGATTATCATTTTATACCCAGAAACTCCATAAAACCTTTGAAGACTCTTACCCTTTTCTGCCATTTAATCAGTCTATCAAACGATTTGAGAAATGTTTAATAATTAATTTTCTCCCCAAATTAACCACTGGTAAAATTATTAGCACCTAACATTTTCCCATCAAATCACTATATTTCAGTAAAACCAATAATATCAATCAACAATTTGATCTAGAAAGGTAAAAGATTAAAATTAATTAACCTCTTGCATTGCTTGTGGATTGCTCATGAGGTATGCTAAATCTAGTAATTCTATGTGTAATTATATATTTTCTTTTTTTTTTGTTCTGATTTTTCAATTTTATAGAATTTTAGACTTTTAGTAGTTGATTTTAGATTTTTTTAAAGTTAAGTTAAATGTTTAATTGTTATGAAGATTTGTGTTTTTTTTTTATCTTAATTCTCAAGCACAAATGTAAAATGTTTTCATTTTCAACAATTTGTAATTGAATGATTGGATTGTCAGATTAATATGTTCCTTAACAGAATAATTAAAAAATAAAAATCTGAAAAAATAAAAATTTGAGTTTATTTTTTCATTGTTGTAATTGTATTTTTTTTTTTATAAGGGCCTTAATTTTAAGATTAGAACATGGCCCCGAAAATGTTTAAGACGGCCCTGGATGTAGAGATCATATACATTTATATACCTGGTCGGTATAATAACAGCATAAGTCTTTTGGTTTTAATATCTAGTAATTGGTCTAACTGTCTTAAGGTCAAATGTAGTATTAAACATTCCCCGCCTACTAAAATTTGAAATACCCATCAGCAAGACAGAGATACAAAGGAATCATCTGTCTGCAATTTACGCTAAAGAGATAAATAGAGGCAAACAAGAGTGGCAACTATTTTTTAAAAGTCGATGCACTTCAATCATCTAAATCTCTGAACTTACATATATACTGCATAGTCCATAGTTTATATTTTGGATACAGCTACTGTACATAGATTTATCACATATGATGTATTGCTTGTTAAATTATTCCATCTTCAGTACTAGATTTGGAGAGTTGACACATACAAAAACAAAAACATGAATGAATCACTTATATGCTATATTGTGTAAATTCATGAAAGTCAGCTTTGCAAGGTTGGATCTTGTCCCACATCACTTAACTAACAAGGGGTGTATAAAAGAGATGACTATAAAATGAAGATGTGTATGGACGAGCAAATTACTTACCTGGACGGGGTCAATGGGCGATCAAGAAGGCTCATGGCCTAGGTTGGCGGCCTCCATTGCACTTTAGGAGGGGTTCCTGTCTAACATATTCCCAAGGGGAAGAGTGTACGTCATAATTTGCGTGAGTGGGGGCCTGTGTTCGCGCGGCCCCTATCCAATTACTAGTTAAATCATCAGAGTTACTATGTCAGTGATTTACATAAAATGGAAGGATAACTAATAAATAAGCTTGCCATTTGCTGCGATATAAAAAAGGAATTAATTGAAACAAAAGCTGCTAAAATAGATGAAGCTGTTACAGTGAAAATGAAAGAGAAACTCTTAATTTGTTTTGATAATGATATAGCACTATTAAAGGTACAATTTTCTCAATACAGAGCAGTCATGCTATGCATTAGTACTTTTAGAAGGACAAGTTTCAGAGAGTAGTAAACTATCTTAGCATCAGTTAGTGAGTTACTAGATTAAAAAGCTCAGCTCACCTCACCTATAAGGCTATAAGTCTATAACAACTTTTAAATGACAGTATGGGAATCTCAGTCAAAAATAAAATAAAATAAAATAAAATAATCAGAATTCATCCAAGTAGATTGGAGAGGGAAACAAAGAAAGACATTATATTTCAATATAATTAACGCCACAATTCTATTTAAATATGATGTTTCTTCCGACAATTTACATACCAATGGCCAAATACCGATAGAATTTAGCATTTTTCTTGTTAAGGCAGAATTTATTTAACATAAAAAAGAGACCATTTCTCAATTTGTTCGTTTCATCCTTTAAAAGCAACTCCAATGGTTGTAGCTAGGAAATTGCTTGTAATTTCAATAAAACCCTAGGTACTAGCTTGACCATTGGAGCTAGAAAACTTAATTAGCTTGGCTAAGCAAATTAGCTTTGCGAAGCTAATTTGCTTGGGAATTAAACTTGCCAAAATAAAATGCTCATTGCACCAATTAAGCTATTTTCATGTATTTTCTATCCAACAACTACTACTAAACTAACAGCTAACTATTGGAGCAAAAAGTAGCTAAAATGAAAATTAGCTTAAAAGCTTACGTGGCATGACAAGCTAATTGTCAAATTAGCTTACCATTGGAGTTGCTCTAATTGCTTGTAGTTAGTGCATAATAAACATATCAGTTTCGTATTACATTTTCGATGTGGGACAAATAGTTTTACAAAAACCTCAATGGAAACTGCCTATTTCTAAATAATCCAAGCAGCATTTCAATTTTTTTTCTTGATTTGTCACTGGCTAGAAAAAAAAGCAATTTTTGAGGCTGTATAATTCCTACAATTACAAACATGAAAGCTAGGAGTTTCTAATGTTTTTGCTTACAAATGTGAGCCATGTAGACAAAATACAAAAAATTGATTGATTCAGAGGAAAAATTCAACAAGGAGATTCACATGTCAGGAATAAAGCATCACCGGTAATTCTAAACAGCCTGCAATGAATGACTCACCATAATTTGTCCTTGTTTGAACTATTTGAAGCAAATATGGATTGACTGAAACTTCAATATACCCTGCAATTGGTAAAAATCAAATTCAGAACAACATGAACCACAGTTACAGACTGGTAGCTTGAAATCCTTTGTAACGCATTACTAATCTCAACAAATAATGCATCATAGTTTAATTGGTGAATGGAAGCAAGGATTGATTGATTTCTTTAGCCAGGCAGGAAAAAATTTAAAAATTATCAGAAATTAGTTCTATTTAAGCAATCCTGAGTCAAGAAATGCAACTTCAAATTGTAACATTTAAAAAGTTAGTTTATCGTATAATCATATTGGATTGCGTCATTCTAGAGATCTTCGGTGGTATAATCATGAGGGGAAGTAGTTGCGCACTGCACTCTTTTTCTCCTATCCATAGTTTTTTTTTTCCTGGTTTTTAATGAGGGAGCATATATGCACTATAAATCTATTTTAAATAATGAACTGATAGGGGGAGTGTTGCAAAATATAATTATTATAGATGTCAATATGACTTGTAACTCCCTCTATTTTATTAATCTCTTTATATCCTCCTTGTTACTCCCCAGGCCATATGCCTTTACTTCACTTTGTAACCCCCAAATTATGGACTCCTCATTGTCCTTGTAGGTTACATTATTCTCATGTATATATGTGGCATGATCTAATGAAATATTGGTACAAGTAACAACACATCACCATGTATATCTTTCTCCAATATTTTCTCTTATTCCTTAATTATTTTACAACATTGTCTTAATTATATTAAAGTCTACATTAAATGAAACTTTAAGGCAGTAATACAATGTCGAACCAAGACATTTAAATCAATTAAGTTAGTTTTAATTTTCATTACGTAATGGTAAAACAGCGTTCTATTTCACGACAAAAATACTTATCTAAAGTTCCTAGATTAGGTAATTAGAACAAGAACTATCATAAAAGGAAGAAACGTTTGGGAGGTTTTAGCTATAGTGGTCGGCAAATTGAAAAGCCATTTGCACACCGGCCATGGCGGCCAATATTTGCTTCTGGATGGTTGTTTGACAATTTACAAAAACACTCAAATTTACTACCAAGAAGTTCAAACAATTGTTGTTTCAAAAAAAAAAAAAAAGTTCAAACAATTGTTTTTCCAAATGGGTTTTTACACTTAACTAGCTGTAGAGACCTAGTTGCCTAGTATTGTAAGTGGGGCTTGTGTACAAAGGTTTGCTAATGTAGGAAAAAGACAAAAAGTAAAAGTTATACTCAACACACAAAAAAAAGGTGTAACCAACAAAAATGAACAGATGTAATACATACCTTCTTTCAAGAAAAAAAAAAAAAAAAAAGTCTATATTTGTAGGAGGCAACATCCATCAAATGACAGACATTGTGTAGAGTCATCTCCCCTAAAAACAGCAAACAAAGACGTGTGAGAATATTACACTCTTCATACTCTGCATAAAATATAAAGGTAAGACACAAAAGTCACACATCAGTCAAGAAAGAAATTAAAGGAACGACTTACTACATAAATAACAAAGCCTGCAATTAAAATCATCACGCAGCCACGCAGTGTGTCCAAAGCGAACTATTCTTTCGCCTTTTACTAAAGAATACCGTGTGCTAGCTGCATCTAGTGGCATATGTTTATTTTTGGAGGGAGTTCCTTATAGGAGCTTCCCACAAGACAAGTTCAAGTTTTTTATAAACAACTTTTAACTCGTGGTAATCAAAGATCATCTTTGAAGATTGTTACTTGATAAATGCTTGTTATAAACAACTCTTACCTCGTGGTAATTAAAGATCATACTTGTAATATTGACTTATGTTGACCCTTAACCTAACATTTTCTTTCCTTTTAGGAAAGAACAGAGCAAATGTTATTCTTTTCATTTGACCTTCAATGCAATTACCTACTTAACTACAGAAAATAAGAGAGATAAGCTTTACATATAAACATGCAGTAAGCGATAATTTTAACAACACACGATGCATCATGTCCCTTAAGGAGAGTATTGAGTATAAATCATGGTGGAAACCACGTAAAGTATGTAATATATGTCCTAAACAGAGACTATTTAACCACTTCATGTCTGAGTTGCAAACAGATAATGGAACAGTTACTCGAGTTGTAGTTAATCTCTATGCAAGATCCATGCTACTCTTTTATGTCCCTATGAATCCTACCCTGACTCTTATATTAATCACAGTTTAAAACAGTACTTACCAGACAATAGAGCTCTCAGCAAGTCAGCAGTAAATTTGGACCATTTCTCGATTTGTGCATGTCATCCTTGCGCAAGGGCCATGCTAATCTTCTCTGTATCGTTCCAATTTTATTGGATATCTCTAAAGAGACAATATTAAGAAGTTGCATAAACATTAAAAACAAAGAGGTATATATGTTCCGGGTGAGTTTCGATACCGAGATGTCTTGGGGTTGGTAAAGGTTTACCGTCCAATTTGATGCCTGCACAGTCAGCACAGATAATCTAGCCCGGGGATTATCCAGGAATAACCGCTCCGATGCCAAAGTTAGTAATCTGAGGAGGAAGGTTTGAAGAGAGAGAAAGAGTGTAGAGAGAGAGGTTGTACCTTATTGTGAAAATGTGGCTGGGTATATATAGGGGAGTAACCAAGCAGGTGCCACCAGCCCTTATAAGTGGCGCACTGACTTTACAGGTGGCGCACCGACCTTATAGGTGGCAGGTGCCTGCGTGGTTTCAAGCTGCTCTCCACGTGGCCGAGAAACCGGCCATTGTGGATGCTAAGTTGGTTCGCTTAATTGCTGGCTAATTAATAACATTGTCAATTATCGGCCAAATAGGTGAGTTGTCGGTATTATCCCGTACAACTAGCCCCCCAAGTGGGGACGTTGACAAAAAGTCATCGTTCGCACTTTATGACATCGAATGAGTTATGTGGCCCAGCAAAAATTCCAATATAAAATAGATGTAGGAGATTTAAAAATCTCCGATTTGTCCCCAAAGTGAGCAAAGTACCGATAGTGCCTTGCTCAATATAAAATAGATGTAGGAGATTTAAAAATCTTCGATTTGTCCCCAAAGTGAGCAAAGTACCGATAGTGCCTTGCTCAATATAAAATAACTGTAGGAGATTTAAAAATCTCCGATTTGTCCCCAAAGTGAGCAAAGTACCGATAGTGCCTTGCTCAATATAAAATAATTGTAGGAGATTTAAAAATCTCCGATTTGTCCCCAAAGTGAGCAAAGTACCGATAGTTTATTTAACCTTAGTCATGCTCTTGTTTGGACATTGTTATGGGCGGGAAAAATTGAAAATAAGTAAAAAGTAGTGGGGCACGTGTCAAACGTCGAACGGTTCTTGACGAAGAGGTGCGCTTATCTCCACCGTTGGATGTCATACACCAAATGTCAAATCAAAGTACTGTTCACTGGGGGTATAAATAAGGAATACGAACAGTTCCTTCATTTCATCTCAAGTTTTGCGAAAGATTTCTCAAAAAATTCCCAAAAAATTCCTCAAGAAATTCCCAAACATAGATCTTGTTTGCTTCCGCTTGATTTCTAGTGTGAAGATACTTCTGGGTTTATACTCTGGTGGACGGATTTCAGTCGCTTCAAGACTTGGTTGCTCCCTCCTGTTTTTGCGATTCGTCGAAGTTCTTCGCTTCGTGTAGAGGTAAAAAAATACTCTGAATTTCTCTTTTTAATTTATTTGTTCGATGTTTGTGACTTGTATGTAGTGGGTTTTGATGTTTCTACATTTGTTGAGTTGGTTATGCGTAAGTCTATAAAAAATTCTATTACGGGTGAGGCCTGTGAGGCTGACCCGTTTGTACCCTTGTTCTCAGCATCAGAAAAGGAAGCTAAAAAATCTTCTCGGTCTGTTAATCCTGGTATATTAGGAGATATTTTCTTGAACTTGAGTCTGTCAGTGTTATTGAGGACGTTGACTCATACATCTTCCTCGACGAATACGGTTCTAATCTTGGTAAAATTGGTGTTGAAAGAATCAGAATGCCGAGAACTAAACGTCCCAGCCATGATCCCAGCCAAGGTGAGAGTTCAGTCAGGCATCCAGGCAAGGAGCCTTTGGTAGAACACGAAGATGAAACAACCGACATCCCTGATGAGGATGTGGAGTCTACTGAGCGTAGCACAGCTTCCGAGAGGAGTGAAAACTCAGGTGATGAGGTTGATGGTAGCGGAGAACAGGTTGAAGGTAATGGCTCTGATGACGAGAAGACAGATTCTTAAATAAACGAAGACATCAATGTCGGCGAACAAATTATTGCCGAGGAGCGATTGGATGAAGCGTATAATTCAGAAGATGATGATGACGCGCATCGGCGTCCTTTGGAACTAGCCGAGAACATAAAGGTGAAGACTACCAAAGTTGATGATAAGTGGTTGGAGACTGCTATTGAGAAGAATTACTGTGGTGTCGGTAGGAGATTCTTCAGGTTACCCGATGACTATGTGCTTACTCTGCCTTCTTCCGGCAACAACGTTTTTGATTGTCCGGCGGGACATATTGCGGTATATGCTAAGCATTTCGAGTTTGGTCTTCGTTTTCCGCTTCATCCCTTCATATAAAAGATCTTTAAAGCTTGGAACGTCTGTATTGCGCAGCTAACTCCGACAGCGGTTCGCAATGTTGTAGCCTTGGTCTGGACTATGATTTATATGGACTTTCCGCTAACTTTGAATTTGTTTCGCAAAATTCATCGATTGAAAAAAGACAGTCAATCTCCAGGCTGGTGGTCTCTCCTTACTACTACCGGTAAGATTACAGTATGGCCGAAAATGACCAGCTGTAAAAAATGGCAAAATCAATTCTATTTCGTGAAGGTTCCTGATAACTTCGGGTTACGGAAGACCTTCCACCTTCCTCACACTTGGTTTGACACCCTTAGAGATAGAAAGTTAGGCGTTCTTGAACGAAAAGCCTTTCGGTTTTTCGATTGTCTTTATGTAAATGAGGGTAGGAAAGTAAAGGCCGTTCCAAGGGAGTGGCTGCCCAATTGTAACTATATTCTGGGCAACGCTCCCTTGTCTCATGTCGGTCTTTGCCATACTGATGAATATGGTATGAATTTAGCCATCGTTTTTAAGTTTGTGTTAACTATCCTTTATACTAATTCGTTCTCGTGCATTATTTGGCCTCTTGTAATATTTAATTTATCGTTGAGTATCTGCGACCGTTAGTATACTTGCTCATTATACATTGTTTCGATTTTGACTAGTGTTTATTATGTTGGAACTTTTTGCCGTTGTAGCTTTTCGCTAACTGTATTCATACATTTTTTATTGAAAAACAGGTCCTGATAAGTTAGATAACGCTAAATTAGGGCTTCATCCTGATGGCCGTGTTAAGCATCAGTGTCCACCTAACCCTAAGGGCAAACTCGACACTCTTCCTAAATTTGCTACCAGAGCCCAGAAAGGCCGTCAAAGAAGTAAGCGAGATATGACAGCCATTCTCAATCAAGACCTACTGGGGCTACCAGTCTCCCACTTAGACGAGGTGGAGGTACCGTAAGGTCGAAGAGAGCTAACTCGGCTTCTGATCGTGATCAGTCAAAAAAGCAGAGAACAACCTCAGCTACTGGCAGAAAGGAGTCTTCTGCTGCCCCGGACGTCGTAAACTTAGAGGATATTGAAATTGACGACTCTGGGAAAGAAATTCAAGGGGCTGATACCCAAGTTCAAGCTGAAAGGATCATTCCTGTTTCTAAGGGGGCTCCTCACGTCCTAATCGGCCTCTCAACAGCTGGTATTCATAACGCTTTTGTGCCCGCGCCGGTTCCAGACTTCATTGAGGTTCCACATGTGAAGGTTCCTCGAGAAATTGCTGACGAACTTCTGGACTTCCCTGTCGGCAATGCCAGTGAGGCTTGGCGGCCTCAGCTGAACGTTAATAGGGGTGAATCTATTTACGCTGATGATCCGTTATCCGGGGGTAGTCTTGGCTGGAGAATGTTGAAGGACTTACCTACCCCCGCAGATAGGACTGGTAGTAGGTTCACGGCCCCTTGTGGTCTGCTGATGAACAACCTTATGAGGGTATATATACATATATATATATATACATTTTTTTTTTTTTTTTTACTCTTGTGTATATATATCATATATATTTTTTGTTAAGGGTGGAAACTGTCTTATCTTTGCAGACTGTTACCTCAACTGTTGAGGTTGTTCATATGTACAAGCATTATCAGAGGCAGGCTGACAAAGCTGAGGCGGTCTTGAAGAAGGCTGATGAGGAGCACAGAGCTCATAGGACTGAGGTTGAAGGTCTGCAGTCTCGGATCAATCAGTTGGAGCTCAAAGTGGTTGACCAGGAGTCTCTGTCCAAGAAAATTGCAGATTTGGAACAGAAGCTGAAGGCCGAGGAGACTCGGAGGGAAACGACAGAGAGGGACCTTGAGTTGGTACGGTCAGAGAGGCCTATGCTGAAACGTCGGGCCGTGAACCAATTTCTGAAATCTGATGTCTACTGTCAGAAGCTGATTGACCGACTGGTGGGTGGGTTGCTGCACATCGGTGCGTATGCAAAGCCGAGGACTGGGGTGAGGACAAATGGCAGGTAGTGGAGGACGCTTATGGGTCTGACCAACATCTTTCTCCTACTAGCTACGAGAAGGATTATTTCGATGATCCTCCCAGCCTTGCAACTATGAAGAACCTTGATCCTCGCGGCCTTCCTGATGAAGAATTTGATGACGCCTTTCTTGCTACTCCTTCTCATGATGACGGTTTAGGGAAGGAGTCTGAGCCCAAAAAGAACTGAAGTGTTTTGGGCAGTCATCATCCAGCTGTTTAATTACTTGTCTTTTGAAAAAACTCATATCTGTATGCTACGTCCGATAAGGGACTTGACTTGTTTTGGTTTTGTACTTCCTCTTTCTGACTATGTTTTAATCAGCAAACTTTTCATTTTACTATCGGCTGTAAACGATAATCTGTTCTTTTTTGGTGGCTATGTCTAATTTATGATTATTGTCTGTGGTATTGGGCTTGTGCTTGTGTTAGCTGCCAATTTTGTGTATTCATATCATGCTTGCCCCGCAGTTTTGACGAGTAAATGTCTTAACATTTATTCGTGAAACTTAATGTTGTCCTTGAAAAATTACAGCCGTGATGGGCCTGGAAAAAATCCGTTACTTCCCTTAACAAATCTGTGCTCTTTCGTTGCGACCTTTAGCAGGCTGAGCAACGACAGTGGATCAGACCGTCTATTCAACTCACCTTTAGGTGCATAGTTATCCAACCATCTCGGCACTTGAATGGCTGCTACGGCTAGCTAGGCCGTTTGCATGTCCATATCGAAAGTGGGCAGATGGTCCTCGTTTTCATTACTGAGTGTTTCGCAGTTCTTATTAACGGCTTTCCGCCAAAATGAAATTTGTGTACAAAGTAGTCCTTTTAAAGGATAAGTACAAAATACATATTGAATAGTTATGTCGACATCTAAGAACTTCAAATTTAGCTACTACTAGTACAAATTACATAGGACTAAGCATAGTACTTTTTCAGGACAGCTGTGTTCCAAACATTTTTCAACTGGGCTCCCTCTAGTGTCATAAGACGATAGGAGCCTTGGCGTATTGTTTCGTATATTAGATACGGACCTTCCCAATTTGCCGTGAATTTACCATCGGCATTTTCTTTTCCCGTTGCAGCTGTTCTACGCAATACTAGGTCTCCATCTTCTAACGGCCTATGGTTGACGCGCTTGTTGTAGGCTTGGCTCATTCTGTTCTTATAGGCTGCAGACTTAATGGAAGCCGTTAGCCTTACTTCGGGTAAGAAATCTAACTGTTGTCTTAATAGCAAGTCATTTTGATCCTCGCAGAAGTGTTGAATTCGAAATGTCGGTAACCCTACTTCTGCAGGGATAACGGCCTCCGATCCGAACGCCAGATTGAAAGGTGATTCTCCTGCCGTCTCTTTTGTTGTCGTCCTGTAAGCCCATAATATTTCCGGCACCAAGTCTGCCCAAAGTCCTTTGGCGTCGTCAATCTTCTTTTTTAGTGCGGTTAGTATCTGTTTGTTATCTGCTTCAGCTTGGCCATTGGATTGAGGGTGGCATACCGCGGCATACGCGAACTTCACCTTGTATATACTGAGGAAATATTTGACCGGATTACATTCAAATTGCGAACATGATCAAACACCATTGCTATCGGCAACCCAAATCTGGTGAAAATGTTTTTCCAGATAAACTTCTTTACTTCATTAGCAGTTATTTTCGCCACCGGCTCCGCCTCTATCCATTTCGTGAAGTAGTCTATTCCTACTATCAGAAATTTACGGCCTCCTGTTGCCGAAGTGAAAGGTCCGATAATATCCATTCCCCATTGGGCGAATGGGATAGGGTTGAGGATAGGTATTAGGTCGTTAGGTGGTTGATTTATTGCTGGACCAAATTTCTGACACTTATCGCACTTCTTGGCGTAGGATAGAGTATCCGAGCTCATTGTCGGCCAATAATAGACTCTTTTCATTGCTTCTAAGGACATTGACCTGCCGCCTGAATGATTACCGCAATCGCCCTCGTGTATTTCTTCTATTAATCTCGCTGATTCATATGTCGTTAAACATCTACGCAATGGCAGCGAGAAGCCTCTCTTGTATAGCATGCCCCGAAACATAATGAACCAGACGCTATCCTTCTTGATCTTTTGTGCTTCGCTTTTATTTGTCGGAAGCACACCCTGCAATTTATATGCCAGAATATCGTCATACCATTCTTTGCTTTGAGTTACGCAATTTACCTCTTTCTGTACTTTTTCATCTATACTTTTTTGTTCCAGAACCTCAACCATCACTGTACGTTCTAAGTTATTAAAACTAGAACTTGCCAACTTTGCCAACGCATCTGCCTGAGTGTTTTGTCCACGGGGTATTAAATTGATCAAGTGTTGTTGTTGCGTTTCGGAGTTTTTCTAGATAGGCCATCATTGTCGGCTCACGTGCTTCGTACGTTCCATCAAAGTGGCTTGCTACTAACTGGGAATCTGTGGAAAGCTCTACTTTCTTTGCCTCTGCCGCTATGCATAATTGGACCCCGGCCAGTGCCGCTTTGTACTCGGCCTCATTATTGGATGCCTTAAACTTGAATCTTATTGCATATTCGAATATATCTCCCTGTGGGGAAGTCAGGATTATACCGGCCCCGGATCCTGTTGCGGCAGAAGAGCCGTCAACGGACACTTTCCAGATGCCGATTTCGTCCTCCTCTTCATTGTAAGAGGTCTCGACTATGAAATCTAACAAGGCCTGCGCCTTAATCGACACCCTTGGCTTATAGATCAACGCATATTCCGACAATTCAATCGCCCATTTCAGCAGACGCCCAGAGGTTTCCATCTTTTGCAGAGATTTTTCTAATGGTTGATTTGTTAAGATCTCAATGGTATGTGCGTTAAAGTACGGTCTTAGTTTTCTTGCCGCTATTACGACTGCGTATGCGGTTTTCTCTACCAGGGGGTATCGTCGTTCTGCGGCATTTAACACATGGCTTACAAAATATATTGGCATCTGTGTCTTCTTGCGTTCCACTAATAGTACTGCCGCTACTGTTTCTGGGGATGCCGATATGTAAAGTTGCAGTGCTTCCCCCGTTTCTGGCCTTGCTATTGTTGGTAGTGATCGTAGATGGTTCTTAACGGCTTCCAATGCTTTGACCTGCTCTGGCCCCCAAACAAAAGTCTTGTTTTGACGTAGGACTACAAAAAATGGCAGTGCCTTGTCTGCCGATTTGCTGATAAATCTTGTTAACGCTGCCATTCGGCCTGTTAACTTTTGTATATCTTTAATTGATCTCGGTTGTAGAAGGCTGAGGATAGCTTCGACTTTGTCGGGATTAGCATCTATTCCTCTTTCGCTAACCATGAAGCCCAAGAATTTTCCGGACTTGACTCCAAACACACACTTCTCGGGATTCAGCTTCATCTGATATCGTCGGAGAGTATTGAATGTCTCCCTTAAGTCTTCAACATGATCTGCAGCCAGACGGCTTTTTACAATGGAGTCGTCAACATAAACTTCGACATTTCTTCCTTTTTGGTCGGCGAAAACTTTATCTACCAATTTTTGGTATGTTGCTCCCGCATTCCTCAACCCGAAAGGCATGGCTTTATAGCAATAAACTCTGGCATCTGTGATAAACGCCGCTTTATTTCGATCCGGCTGATAGAGGCTGACTTGGTGATATCCAGAAAAGGCATCCATAAAACTTAAAAGTGCATGGCCTGACGTGGAGTCAACCAGTCGATCTATTCTCGGCAATGGATAGCAGTCTTTTGGGCAAGCCTTGTTTAAATCCGTAAAATCAACGCACATTCTCCACTTTCCTGACGGCTTTCTAAGCATTACGACATTGGCTAACCATTCTGGATATGTGCATGGCTCTATAAAACCTGCCGCTAGCAACTTGTTCACTTCTGCTTGTATCGCTTCAATTTTTTCTGTTGAGAAGTTTCTTTTCTTCTGTCGTACCGGTCTAGCTCACCTATCAACATTCAACTTGTGCACCATTATATCTGGGTGAATACCTGGCATTTCATGGGCCGAAAACGTGAAAACATCCGCATTCTCCCTTAGGAGTTCAATCAAGTGGCATTGCATATCGCCATCCATATCGGAGCCAATCTTCACTGTTCGATTAGCAACTCCGGGCTGCAATTCAACATCAATTGTTTCTCCTCCCGGCAGCGGTCTTGGGACAGTTACGAGCCTTGTGTCAAAATTCGTCATTGTCAAATCTTGGGTTGAGGGGGATCATTCTCTTTTCTAATTATGCAAGCTCGTTGAACTTTGTCGGCCAGGTTGCTTTAATGCCGAGACGTAGCATTCTCTTGCCATTGTCTGGCTGCCTCGGATACGCTCTGTCTTGCCGACATTGGACACATAAACCATCGTGAGGTGGTATGTCGATACCACTGCTTGCACATCATGAATCAATGGTCTACCAATAATAACGTTGTATGCTGATGGCACGTCTACAATTAGGAATTCTGTCATCACGTCCCGTGCCATCAATCCTTCCCCAATTCTTACTTGTAGTATTATGCTTCCCTCGGGTCTGACCGTTGACCCATTAAAACCGATAACCGGGTATGACACCGGCGTTAGGTACTTTCGACCTATCATCATTGCATCAAACACCCTTGCGAACAAAATGTTTGCCGAGCTGCCCCCGTCTACCATCGCGCGCTTGACGTTGCACCCGTTAATTTGCCAATATCAACACTAACGGGTCGTCATGAGGAAAAACTATACCCTTTGCATCGTCCTCGGAGAATGATACACATGGCATCGTCGCGGGCCGAGGTCGTTCATCCACTCCTAAAGCATTCACCACATGTTTGAACTCCGACAAGCTTTTCTTTGCTCCGCTAACAAAACCCCCATGCACGGGCCCTCCGGTAATTACCTCTATGGTTATCTTACGTCCAAGAGGCGTGGTACCTTGCCGGTAAGAATCGGCATGACCTGGACGGTAAGTATCATCTTGTGTTGACGGGTCTCCTTGTTTCTGATATTCCGTTTGTCGGGCCGATGGTGCGGGTTGTCGGCTTGTTCCTCCCCGAGACCGGTATTGGGAGAGGTGTCCCTTTCTAATAAGGTCTTCGATGTTTTCTTTCAACTGGATACATTCTTCGGTATAATGGCCGACATCTTTGTGGAACATGCAATATTTCTTTATATCTCGGCCCTTCGTTATCATTGGTGCTGGTCGAGTCCAATCTTTCTTGTGCTGATTTATTAAATAAATAGCGGCCCTTGGTGTGTTGAGTTGAGTATAGTTATTGTATCGTCCCAGACCTCTGGCAGGTCTATTTGCTTTCTGCGGGTTCTGCCTTCTAATCCCTTCCACCGAGGTTTCTGCTGATACGTACGTGTTTTGTCGCCGAGATGGTTCTGCCGAGATCGCCTGGTTGCCTGCTTTCAGAAGTTCTTCGCTCTTGATGTATTCATGAGCTTTGCTAAATGCTATCCCCAGGTTGGGGAAGGATTTCCGCGCCATGTATCTCTTAAAATCACTATCGGCTAAACCACTCATCAAAGCCATGACGGCTATCTCTTGCTGTAATTTTGGAATGGTATTAGCTTCATTATTGAAGAGCCGAACGAAATCTCTCAGTGATTCGTCCCTTCTTTGACTGATAGACATGAGTTCCCCTGAGGTTCTCTGTCTTACACTGTTGCTCACATACTGACTTGTGAACATCTCGACAAGGGTCTCGAAACAGTCGATAGACCCGGGCGGGAGATTAGTGAACCAATCTGAGGCAGCCCCCACCAACGTTGTAGGAAAAACTTTGCACCACACAGCATCAGTATCGGTATACAACAACATATAGCGTTCAAAGGCCGCTATATACCTCTTTGGATCACCCTTGCCGTCATAGGTACATGCCGGCATTTTTATTTTTTCCATTTGCTGATCAAGGACCTCTTGTGTAAAGGGAGATGTCCTTGGTCGAATGATAGCCCTGGCTAAATGACTTGGCGGCCCGCTACTGGCCTCCTGTCGGTATGATTCTGATTCCCCCCTTTGCACAGTTCTTGTGACCTGTCGTTCAGAGGGCATCACCGTTTCACGCTGTGGTGGTCGTGGCTGAGGCTGTTGCTTGGCCTGATTGAACTGATCTTCGAGGTTGATGACTACGGGCGGTTTCGGCCTTCTCTGTGGTTCCTTCGTGGCCGCAATCCCGGCCTCTTTCCTTTTCCAGGACATTGCCTGCATGACTTTGGCCGTTATCTCTAACTCTTTCGGAGTGAAATCTCCCAAAGGATCCGGGAACGGTGCCTGAGTTCTTTCTGGTGTTAGTGGTACGTTTACAGTGTCCTTATAAAGAAGGTGGGTTTCGTCCTCCACCGTTATTTCTGGTATGGTGCTTACGGCCTTGTTAACGTCAGTGGCCAGGATGCCGCTATCAAAATTCCGGTTTTCTGATTCTGGGATGGGTGTAGTTTCGGTATTTCCTTCCATGACTGTGGGAGGTCTTTTTTGGACGATAGAAGTTATTACTTCCCCTCCTTCTAGCGCCAATTGTTCCGGGTGAGTTCCGATACCGAGATGTCTTGGGGTTGGTAAAGGTTTACCGTCCAATTTGATGCCTGCACAGTCAGCACAGATAATCTAGCCCGGGGGTTATCCAGGAATAACCGCTCCGATGCCAAAGTTAGTAATCTGAGGAGGAAGGTTTGAAGAGAGAGAAAGAGTGTAGAGAGAGAGGTTGTACCTTATTGTGAAAATGTGGCTGGGTATATATAGGGGAGTAACCAAGCAGGTGCCACCAGCCCTTATAGGTGGCGCACCGACTTTACAGGTGGCGCACCGACCTTATAGGTGGCAGGTGCCTGCGTGGTTTCAAGCTGCTCTCCACGTGGCCGAGAAACCGGCCATTGTGGATGCTAAGTTGGTTCGCTTAATTGCTGGCTAATTAATAACATTGTCAATTATCGGCCAAATAGGTGAGTTGTCGGTATTATCCCGTACAATATATACATGCTTTCAGTGTGGGACATACTGCTCAAAAATCTAATTCTCCAGTATACCTGATATGGAGCATATGCCAATATTAGATAAAAATCCTTTCATCTTGAGTAAGAAACTAAGAACAGCGTTAAATGAAAGATGTATAAGATATTAAGAATGAGTAGTGGAAAGCTTGATAATTTCCATTGAGATATGAGAAGCCTTTATATAGGCGTACAGTAGTAGTAGGTTACAATAGCTAAGTATCTAGAAAAGATATACACTAAGCTTATGATAGACTAAGACTATTAATAATATGATATACACAAGAGATTACAACTAAGCTAAGTTAATCTTGGCATAGTCAGTTATAGAAGATCTTTATCTTCAACAAGGTGCAGGGATAAAATTGTAAAGTTATTATGCCACAAGGCACTGGCCTTAACTATAAATCAGCTGACAATATGTCATGCACTTGAAACATTAATCACTAATAATAGAAGTGCACACCCTAAAATGTCTTGCAAAGATTTCAACAAGAAAAAAATTGTAAGAAAGCCTGTCCAGCATACGAAAATGATATTTAGGGTAGTAACAGATGACAAAGAACAGTGAGAAATGATTCCTAAATAGTACAGAACAAGCAAGAACTCTACCAGCACACTTTGTTATAATGCAGCAATATATATGTACTCATGATACAGTAATTCAGTCCGGATGACCGCAAGTAGAACTTTGAATTACGAGGAATTATTCAACTACATAGCATGGCCATCACCCCAATAGGCAATAGAACAAACACAACTTAGGTTATAGTAACCTCACCTTACCATTCATGCCATCCCCGGTTTGACCTCAATAAAGAGGAAGAGAGTAATGCAAATTACAGAAGCTAGAGTAGGCATCAACAGTGTTTTCTGAAGAAAAAAAATGAATCGCCACCAAAGCAACACCATTGATCAGCTATTGAAATGAATCATCGAATCAGCTACTAATTTTTGGCTTCTCATCCAAGTTAGAGTTAAAAGAATACAAGGAACGAAATTCGATACGAAACGCGGGACGGAAACGGAAACGGGAAACGCTACATTGAGTGAATCGGGAACGTTGGGTGTAGTTTAATATATATATATATATCTATAAATAATAATCTAAAAAAAAAAAACTAAAAATTAATTTGAACTTAAAACATTGATTTTCATTTCATCCAAAAAACATTCATATTTCATATGCATCAAGCCATCAAACATGAGTACATGATCAAAAGTTCAAAACTTAAAACAAATAACAAACCCAAGCAAAAAAGGTTCAATAACTTCCTATTACAATAAACAATCCAACACATATCATCAAAGCAAAATCAGCCCCAAACTTTAGAAGTTATCAATCTGCATATCGCTGCCTTTTACAAGCAAATGTCACTGGTGTGTTATTAGGTTGTTCATCTAAGTCTTCTCTCCACCTCATTTCCTCAAGTCCAAGTGTTGAACTTTCTAGAATTGAAGTCTCTGGATTAATGTCCCATTTTCTATAAGGACCTTCTTTGTAGTAGCTTGTAAAACGAGAAATTAGCCTTATATTACAGTGAATAAAAACCAACTTGTCAGCTCTAACAGAATTTAGTCGGTTTCGTTTGGCATTGTGAATAAATGAGTATGTGCTCCACACCCTCTTTGCAGAAGAACTACTAATGGGCTGTGACAAAACTTTAATGGCAATTTCAGCTAATTCGGGTGCCTCTGATCCATAAGTGGACCACCAAGAAATAGGAGACATTGTTACAGCATCAATTTTGGCAGCAAGTGACCCAAAAATACCTTCCTTAGCTTGGAATTTAGCCAACTGTTCACGGAGTAGTCTTTTTTCTTATGCACTCTCCCCTATTTTATCAAATGCCTTTAAACACCATCAACAACTTCTCTGTCAAAATTTGGTGCTCTCCTACCCTCCCCAACCGGAGCCGGAGTTTCCAAGTACTTTGCATCATAAAAAAAAGGGTTTAGTGCAAATCCTAAGCAATGCATGGGAATGTTCATTTTTTCCCATCTTGATAACAAGATCTCACTCATTTTGTCACCGTCATCTTTATGCTTGTTTTCTTTCATTACATCTCCTATCTCCCCAATCATACAATCCATCTTTTCATAAACCTCACCCATCTTTTGCCCTTCACCATCAGCAAATTTAATCATCAAATAAATTGGCTTTGTGATTGCCAAAATATTATCAACTTCCTCCCAAAAACCTTCATTACTAATAGTGGCAGCAACTTCTTTCCCTAACTCTCTTGTTTTTTCATCCCCCGAAGTAATCCAATCTTTCCAAGCCCGCATGACTATAGTAGTTGCTAATGATTCTCTACATTGTGATAGTCTTTTCAACAACAAATAATGAGAAGCAAACCTAGTTTTTGCTACTTTCAGTAATTCCAGTCCAGATTGTGATTTAAAAATGGCATGAGCATGAGTATGATTTAAAAAATACTTCACAATATTTTTCCCTTTAACATAAGTTTCACTAACCCATGGAAAAGCAGTAGCAATGTCTTTAAAAATAAGATTGAGTGTATGCACCACACAAGGGGACCAAAAAAGGTGCTTATGTACCTTCTCGATTTCTTTTCCAGCAGCTTTGCAATTGGCTGCATTGTCAGTGATAACTTGCAAGACATTTGACGTCCCAACTTCTTCAATTGCAGTAAGTAGATAGTCAGCTATGGCCTTTCCTGTTTTTTCCACCCCCGTGAAGTCGTCCGCGTATAGAAACATAGAACCACGACTATTGGATGCAACCACGTTAATAAGTGGTTCACGCTTCACATTTGTCCATCCATCTGAAACGATTGATGTTCCTTGTGTAGCCTAAGTGTCTTTAACTGGAGCTAATTCCTTCTCCACATCCCGCTTGACTTCATCAAGTAAGGATGTTCTAGCTCTATCAGGCGATAGAGGCTTGTAGTCCTTGGGAGCATGAGTCAAGGCTTTTGTCATATAAGAAAATTCTGGACTTCTTAGTACATTGAATGGAATTCTATTCGCACAAAGAAAACGAACTATTACTTTGTCAACCTCATTACGTTCAACCATACCAAACGCATCTTCTATGGGAGTTTTATTAGTTCCCGGAACTTTATTTTTTATAGTAGATTTAGATAATGATGGGGAGATACCTGTCAACTCAGCCTCCTCAACTTTCTTTCTTATGCTTTGAAGTAGTACTCTATTTGATAGCATCACAGTACGTCGACCAATCTCTGGTTTTTTCCCAACTTGAGCACCAAAAAAATGTTGATGTACTCTTGTGTATGAGCTGCTGTATGTTTTCTTGCAATGGTTGCAAGACCACCTTTTCGTTCCTCCAGCATTTTTCCCTTTCTCTCCCTGAATTGGTGTAATTTCAGCTAATAGAGGTTTTTGTTGAATCTCGGAAGAAACTCGTTGATTTGGTTGATCTTCTGTATCTAACACCTCTTCCCTTTGAGGAATTTCAGTTTCCAAATCATTGTACTCTTCAGGTGAAGGTTGATTTGGTGGTTGATTTCATTGTGAAGTTTCAATGGAAACTCTTTGTTTGGATCTATTTTTGCCAAATGCCATTTTTTGTACCTAATTTTTTTTGATAATAATGATTGGTTGGAACCGTAGGAATGGAGATGTGTTTTGTATACTAAAATAGACATTGAATTTATAGAATTGGAGAATTTGGGAAGATGGAGTTTGGATGTCGTTTGAACTTCAAGCTCTACAATAAATGAAAAGAATGCTTTGGCCTTTGGGAAAGAAGATCAGAATGAATTCATTAATTGAATATGACTCTTCCTATTTCTTCTTATTTCCTTTTTGTTTTTTCCCACTAGTATTATAGGTGTATGACGTGTATCATTCACATTTTTTGATATTTTTATCAAAAAATGGACAATCCAATTTATGTGTCGTATGATCATGTTTGCAATCGATCTACTATCTCCGGTACATATTATGTATGATCGTATAAATTATAATCAAACCGCAAATTGGAACGAGCAAACCAATTACGTATAATATATAATTTATATAATCTAATCCTTATTTTATCGATTATTCTTACCATGATCTTATTACGTACAATAATATAAGGTATCATAGTGTAGGATCATATCCTAGTTGATCGATTAGTCATAGTATGATATAACCTATATGTGATCCAATTTATCTAATCCTTTTTGATCGATCATTCTTACCACACGTACAACTATATAAGGTATCATAGTGTAGGATCATATCCTAGTTGATCAATTAGTCATAGTATGATATAACGTATATGTAATCAAATTTATCTAATCCTTTTTTATCGATCATTCTTACCATGATCCTATTACGTACAACTATATAAGGAATCATAGTGTAGAATCATATCCTAGTTGATCAATTAGTCATAGTATGATATAACGTATATGTGATCCAATTTATCTATTGCTTTTTATCGATCATTCTTACCATGATCCTATTACGTACAACTATATAAGGTATCATAGTGTAGGATCATATCCTAGTTGATCAATTAGTCATAGTATGATATAATGTATATGTGATCCAATTTATCTAATCCTTTTTGATCGATCATTCTTACCATGATCCTATTACGTACAACTATATAAGGTATCATAGTGTAGGATCATATCCTAGTTGATCAATTAGTCATAGTATGATATAACCTATATGTGATCCAATTTATCTAATCCTTTTTAATCGATCATTCTTACCATGATATCCTATTACGTACAATTATATAAGGTAACATAGTGTAGGATCATATCCTAGTTGATCAATTAGTCATAGTATGATATAAACTATATGTGATCCAATTTATCTAATCCTTTTTGATCAATCATTCTTACCATGATCCTATTACGTACAACTATTTAATGTATCATGGTGTAGGATCATATCCTAGTTAAGTTGATTAATTAGTCATATTATGATATAACGTATATATCATCCAATCCCTTTTTGATTGATCATTCGTACCATGATCGTATTACGTACAATTTATAAAATGTATCATAGTATATACGATCTAATTCTTTTTGATCGATCTATAGCATGATCCTGTTATTATTCAAATTATGGTCATTAAACGTAAACGCAATCATAGTATGTACACTCTAATTTACGTGTTATATTATGAAATTTTTTTTGACCGGTCAATCATAGTCGGGGTTAAGTGGAATTCTTGTCTCTTAGCCCTCTATAATACGATCATATTATTTTTGATCATTTGTTCAAATTGCTATGTATATGTAATCATTAAATTAAATTAGTATCATTTTTTATCCATTTTTCGTAGTTTATATAATTATATTTTGTAATTATTATATTATTTGTTAGACTAATCACTTGGTAACTCATAATCTCATATAAACTTAGCATCTTTGCTGCCAAAGTCCCGTAAAAATAGTTAAAAATTTAATCACTTGCAAGTTGTCCTTTTCAGTTTTCAAGACTTCAAGTTCCCAATAAGCTAGTGTAATGAGTAGGAGACTTAGAGACTAATGACATTAGTAAAGTTTAGCACAAAAAAAATGACATAGTAAAATACTCAGTAAACTAAAAAAAAGGTGTAAATAATAACTTTATATGAATATATATTCCTATTTCCTATATTGAGGGCCCTAATATAGTAAGAAGTTCAAAAAGAAGTTTTGTCTCATGCGTAATGCCCCCTCAACTTTTTCTTTTTCACTTTATCATCTTCAACAGTTGTATCATCTTCAACCTCGCGAACTCGCCATTATCAAACACTGTAAACCTTCAATTTTTGCCGCTATTGACTCAGAAATTCGACCTTGCTGAAGAAGAAAAGGGGAACGCTTCGACTACGAACTGAGTCGCGAACCCTAGCGATTTGGGTCGCGTTCGTTCCGCGATTCGGTACGAACGACTCAGATCGCGATTCGCCTCAACGTCCCGCGTTCCCTGTATTGATTTATAGTCGATAGCGTTGCAAGAACGAAATTAACTTACAATCTACGAAAGAAAAAAAATTAAGAACAGCCCAACATTACAGAGAACAACATATTGTAAATCAACTCTTAAAAGAAACATCATTCAGCATATGCAACACTTATCAAACACCATGTGCTACACTAACAATTAAAAGCAAAAATGTAAAACACATGTAAAGTGAGAAGGAACATAGACTTCATTTTTAGTTAAACTCAACCAGCCAAGATAGTGATGAGTTATCCCCAACATCATGGAACTAAGATTCAAATGTTTTGTATAGTTGTGTCCAACAAACTACGATACCATATGCCGCCAGTTATTGGTGCCAATTAGTGGCCATTTCCTAAAGGGTAGAGAACAATTGTTTTCTTTACTCAACACCTTCAGGACTATTGGCTAGTAAAACTAGTACTCCATAGATACCAAGAAGACCATGCAAGGGTTGGCATGCAAACGTATGGTGTAGATATCATATACAATTATATACCTGGTAGGTATAATAATAGTAAAGTCTTTCGGTTTTAATGTCTAGTAATTGCTCTAACTGTCTAAGGTCAAATGTAGTACTCCCTCCGTTTCAAGTTACTCGCAACAAACATGGGCATTGCGGACTCCTAGGCAAAAGATTGGAGGATGATTAATTAAAGGGAGGGGTATGTAATTAAAGAGAGAGAAAGTGGAGGGAAAGTAAGTGGTCCCAAAAAAAGTAGTGGGAACATGTGAGGGAAAGTTTGGGTGGGATTTTATTCCCTCCCTTTCTTTTTTTTTGGCTGATAATGTTGGAGGCAAAATTTTTCCCTCCAACATTTTCACCAAAATTTAAACAACATATTCAAAATTCATAAATTTCAAATTGACCCTATTTTTCAAACAAAAGCCCCATATAAAAGGCACATTTCAGATTCATTCCCCCCTATTAATTCATTAGAACAGTTTGGGAATAGGGGGGGGGGGGAGGGAAAACGTTGTTCACTGATTAGAGATTACATCCACCAAGATCAAAGTTTTTCAAAATTACAAAAACCATCATCAACATTAACTAATCCTAATTCCTAAGCTGAGTTAGTTGCAGCAGCTGTTCTTTGTACAGAAACTAGGCTCCACTGAAAGCTTCCCAAAAAAAACCAGGCACCTCCACTTCATCACCTACCACCAGATCTGCAAAAAAGATAGGGGACTCATGGAAGAAATCTTTGATGATTTTTGGTGCCTCAATCAAATACTGATGGAGCAGTTCACAGATGAGTCAAGTGATACCAACAACACACAGTCAGGGTCAGAAGGAAATCAGGCAAATCAGCAACAAAATAATGAAGGTAGTGATGCTGGGGAGTCTGACTCAGAATCAGAAGAAGACAATCATCAACAACAACAACATGGAAGGGAACGCAGAGAGCTCAACATTGAGGAAAAAAGACAGATTGTAGATGATATTCTGCTTCACATGGAAGGGGACTCACTTCCAAGAGGTTTACTAACCTCATTAGCAAACAAGCACCATGTTCATAAATCTACTACAAGCAGATGGTTCAAGGAAATCAAAAAACAGATGCAGCTGGGGCATGTGGTTGATGTGAGGAGCAAGAAATTAGGCAAACCAGGCCCTAAACCAAAGGAATACACAGATGAGTGGATAATGTCTGTCCCACTATACAAGAGAACAACTAACAGAAGTTATGCAGCTGCATTGAAGGTGGCACATGTTGTCATTCATAGATTGAAAAAAAAGGCAGACTAAGGGCAGTTTCAGCAACAAACCACCCAGCCCTTAGTGATAATCACAAAGTGGCAAGGTTGAAATGGGTGATAAATCATGTCAACCCTATTCCAAGTGAAGGGAACCCAAGTTTCTGAAAGGAATGGTGTCCTTCGAACAAGTGTACTATTCCGTTAGCGGGTTCAGAATTATTAGAAAGCTAATATATTCAGTAAGGTCAAGTGATCGGAATGCCTGGGTGGAGGCCGCTTCCGATCAGTAATATTAATGGATAATTAATGTTACAGCTTAATCTTGACTGAACCCTTCGGGTCACACCCAAGCATTCAACAAACCGAAACGACGAATTAATTCGGAAGGAATTAATGAGTCGACCGAGTAATATTTATTTAGACGTCGGAAATTCGAGCTTAGAGCGTCGAAACCGAGCGTCGGAAGTCGAGTCAAAAAATAGTGAAAGACGAGACGAGAAATAGTAATAAATCAACAAAAGACCAAAATACCCCTAGCATCGGAATGCCCAAGCAAACCGAGTGCTAAGGGCGTATAGCCTAGCATGGTGGCTAGCATGTGCACCAAGCCGAGCCTAGGCTGGCTGGTGCGTGCTAGCGCACTCATGCTAGCATCACAAGGCTAGGCGCTGCCTAGTGCGTGCTAGCATGCTAGGCGCGCCAGCTCGCCACAGCTAGCAGCAGCATGGCTAGGCCATTGCTTGCTGCCTAGCAGCGCTGGCCAAGGCACAAGGCCAGCAGGAGCAGCAGGAGCAGCCCGCACAAGCATGCTGGGCGTGCTGGCCAGCAGCGGCTGGCAGCCCGCATGCGAGTGCTGGGCTTGCTGGGCGTGGCTGCCACGGACAGCAGCACATGGCAGCCCACCTTGGCTGCCTTGGTGCCCAAGGGTGGGTGCCATGTGGCTTGTGGTCCTTGAGTGTGTGGGGAGTGAGGTGGCCGGTTATGGGAGAGGGAGTGGGGAGCAAGTTTGGTCCCCCCCTTCTCCAAGTGGTCCTCACCTAACCACTCACATGAGCTTGCCACTTGTTGATTTATTACTAGCTTGATTATTGATTTTATTTTAGCTTTAAAATAAAATGGAAAAATCATACTATCCCACATTGATGGGAGAGTAAATGATACTCCCATCATTTCCTATAAATACCCAAGTATGGGCATTGGGAAAGATGCTTGAGTAAGAGTTTGAAAAGGTATCACAATTAGTGAAAACCTTTAAACTCAATATAATTACTCGGGTTTTGTTGGTCGGGTCTTGCTAACCCCAAGACATTGGACCTAGTCGGTTTTGTTGGTGCGGGTGGACTTCGTTGGAGGTCTCCGTGCGAGCGGGACTTGAAGCTTTCAAGTAAGAGCTCATTTGGAGCGAAGCACGCGTCAAGGGTAATTAGCTTATCTTAATCTTGTGATTAATTTAATTATGTTTATGGTTTTATTTATTGCGAGTGCGGTCTTGGTTTTGGGTTTGTTTCCGCGGTGAGTCGGACACACCAAACCTCAACAGCGGTATCGGAGCCTCGCTCGTTTATTTTAAAATCATAATATTTTCAAGGTGTCATTATGGCTTATTTTTTCTGGTTTTAAGTTGCTAATTAGATTAGTAACTCGTTTTTCAAATTTTACCTCGTATTAGAGCTATCTTCAGCTCTCGAACCCAGATTTCGACCCAAAAATAGTGAATTTTGGGTGGAAAAGGTGTTCTGGACATGGTTTTACCCTTTAGGGCTCGGTTTTTAGCCAGAAAACGACCAGAAATGCATTTTTCGAGGGATTTTTCGTTTTGACGAAAATTTTTAAGTCTTTCTAACCTTGAAAATTGATTGCATATTTATGGTGGTTATGTAAATGGTTCTTTCCTTATTTTGTATGCAATTTTAGACCACTTTAAGCATGATTACTTGGTAGTAATTGGTGCTTGAAAGTTTGGTTTTATTTTTCACATAATTGCAAATTAATTGCATTAAGTGTGAAATAGTTGTTCTTTGTTGCTTCCAAGTATTAAAGATTCAATCTTTACTTATGATAAGTGATTGAAACTTTGAGTTACTAAATTCCATGAATTTTGGTTAAACTTTGTTGATTTAATCATGTTTTAGTTGATTGGAATCATAAAGTTTAAAACTTGTGATAGAAATTGGTTTATCTTCATATTGGAAGATATAATTTTTCATGGAGTCACAAGTATTAAAGTTAGAGTCTTTATTGAACTTATGTTCATTTTTCAAACTCCCTTTTATTTTGTCAAAATCTCAAAATTAATTTAAAGTGATTAAATTAATAGTGAGAAATGCCCTAATTTATTTTGTTACACCAAGTTAAACCAATTTTATTAAAGAATGATTCTTGGTAATAAATTTGGTTAATTGCTTTGGATGAATTATTTAAGTTGGACTTGTTATTTTTCATTTTTCCTCAAAATTGATTCTAAAATTAATTTAGAATTGATTTATAATGTCACACACAAAATTCGATAATTTTCGAAGCATTAGCACGCAACACGAGGCCTAAGAGCCCCGAGCTAGCTCTCGGCCAGCTGGGCTGCTCACGCAACCCATATGTGGCTGCCGAGGCTGCTGGGTGCTTCGTTCTTAGGTGCGTGGTGCTGTGCGTCTGTGTGTGCGACGAAGGGCGTGGGTTGCTGCTCGCTGCCAGCAACATAGCGCACCAGCCAGCAGCAAGAAGCAGCATGGCGCAGCAGCAGCATAGTGTTGTGCGCGCTGTGCGTGCTGCTACGCTTGGCTTGGCTGGGCGTGGCGTGTGCGAGCACAAGCAGCCCATGGGCATGCTTGGTGTTGCGGGGGTGCGAATGGGTATGTTACAAGCTTGTTGTACGGTACGTACGATCCCATAATTGGCACAATAACCCCGGGTTATTAAGGCGATGCTATTTTAAAGTTAATTTTAGCATTGCTTAATATGTAAATAAGGGTAATTTTGGGTTCCAAGTCTTAGTGCTAGGCACTTAGACATTATGGAATACGTAATTTTGCTTAGATTGTCGTTATTTTGTTTATTTAATTAAAATTTTGGAGGCTAGGCCTCGGGTTTTTGAGCGACATTTGCAAAATTAATTTTGACAAATATTTGGGTTCACCGACTTAATTAATTGGATTAGTTAAGATTGGATGCGGAATTTAGTGGGAGCGTCTCTTAGTTATTACCATAACCGGTTAAAACAACTTTGACTAGTTTAATTAGGCGTGTTAATTGGATTGACCACCTAGATTAATTACTAGTTCTCGCGCGGTTTTATGCATTGTTACTTGTTTGATCGTTGTAAAATGCATGGGCCATTCACAGATAGTGAATGGATGAATGGAATGTAAAATTCTCTCACAGGTTTTATGAAATGGCAACTAGTGGGGCTCGATTAGGATAGAAAATACGGATTGTGATCCGTGATGTATTTTTGTAAATCTAAATACGGTCTGCGAACCGTTGAGTATTTTTGTACCTTAATATTTAGATTAGTCCTAATCGTAGATATTAGCAATTATATTATTTGGTCAAGTCTTGAAGACGGGGTTCTTAGAAGACGAAGCCATGAAGTTGCAAATGAAGACCTTTTGAAGACTTGAAGATCTCAAGGGGTCATGCTAGTTGCCAAATGCATCTCTATTTATGTTTTCGATATATATTTATGTTTATATATTTGAATTATATGTTAGATGCATGGTTAGGATTTCGAATGTTGAGATGATTAATTAAGTTCACTTAAATCAACCAACATAGAAACCCTAGGTCCCTTAAAATTGAGTAAAACTTGCCATTCCAAAACACACTTACCAACCGAACGAGGGTAGTGGTGGGCTACGCCAAAGCGAGGCATCACTACTTCTCCAAGGAACGTAAGGCATACTGGGTATGCAAGTGGTTTTGGTTATACTCAACGATATGAGTGATGGAGTCCTAACATGTCGTGGCAAAGTGAATAAATTGTTTAGAGAGCATTGGATGCGACGATTTATTCAACCAAGAATGGCTTGGAGCCATTAGCAAAGCGTTGCTTACCTTAGGAGATTGAGTGTTAAGACAAGCCAAAGCATGCTTAACCACTCTTTGTTTCTTTGGATCTTGGAATCGACTTATTCTCACCAAAATTGGGGACAATCTTTAATGTGTGAATAAGACGTTTTAAATAAGCTTGATTAAAATGCATGATTTCAATCTTATTTAAGTATAATGAATGGTTTTTCATTACAAATTTTTTCAATTGTAGAATCATGTCTTCAACTAATGACAACGACCTTATGCTCCCGGAATTGCCCCAAAAAGTTGCCAATTTCTCTGAACTTGGTAAACTTTAAGGAATGGGAAGAGGAACTCCGAAAGACCCTCCGAAATTGCTACCTAGAGCACATTCTGGACACTCAAATCCCGAGTTTCTACTCAAAGGGGATTATGAGTGATGAGGCACATGAGGAATGGAGTGAGGATTGCAAAAGAGTTTCCAGACTCATGGCAAACTCCATCCCGGTACAATGGAAGGGGAAGTTCTCCAACTATTTTCCGGACATGATGCTCAAAGCTCTAGAAGACGTAGTCAATTTGAGAGTCACCAAGAGTACCAGAGGCAACTATGATGGACTTGTGGAAGATGTGACTAGGTCACTCTCGAACATGAGGATCAAGCCACCGCAAGATGGATGTCTCACCAAAGAGAGACAAGAAGTATGGGCTAAGGTCTATAATGCAAGACTTAGACCCGGGATGCCACTTCAAGCTCATGTGCTCAACATGACAAGGCTATTCACCCATCTGGAGCTAATTGGCAAACCAGTGGAAGATGAGCAAGCAGCTCTCATGCTACTAAGCTCACTCCACTCGGGGTATGTTGCATTAAAGATGCGACTTACGGCCAAGCGGAACAAACTTTCCTTGATGGAAGTTGTTCAAGAGCTCCAGAAAACCTATTCTTGCAAGAAGGCTAAGGTTGCCCTGAGACCAAAGAAGAAGGAGTTCAAGAACAAAGCTAAGATGCGCTGCTTCTATTGTAGTAGACCCGGACACTACAAAAGAGAATGTAGCATGTATCTAGCAGATGAGGCGAAAGGAAAAGTAACCTCGATCTCAGGTATCATCTTTACACTTGAACATAAGCAATTTATGAGGTATTAGATACCGGAAAATTGGCTCACTATATGCTCCTATTTCAGGAACAAAGTGAGCGGTGCTTTTCAAGTGGATATGAGTACAAGTGGAAGAAGAAGATAATCTTTCAAAGAAAGCTTGTAATCTCATATTTTGTCTAGATTTAAAACTTGTTTAGTTTTATCTACCATATTTTGATCTTGTGGCGTTGGACGTCATTGTAAACTTGATCACAAGACATATCATCTTGTTTATATTTATGGAATGACACGTTTGTGTCTTTGGACAAATTGTTTATAATGATACCAAAAGAGCTAAGACCATGGAGTCAAATCAGACTTACTTGTGGCATTGTCGTCTTGGCCACATTAACATCAAACGCATCAAGAAACTTCTACAAGAAGGTGTTCTTGACTCTTTCGATTTAGAATCGTTTGAGAATTGCGAAGGATGTCTATTAGGCAAGATGATTAAACAGCCATTCTCCAAGTTGGGAGAAAGGGCAAGTGACTTATTGGGTCTTATACATACCGATGTATGTGGACCAATGAGCTCATCCACAAGAAATGGACATCGATATTTCATCACTTTCACAGACGACTATAGTAGATATGGCTATGTCTACCTCATGTCGCACAAATCTGAATAATTTGAAAAGTTCAAAGAATTTCAGAGTGAAGTTGAAAATCAGCTTGGCAAGAAAATCAAAGCCCTTCGATCGGATCGAGGTGGTGAATACTTGAGCCAAGAATTCGATGACCATCTGAAAGAAAAGGGTATACTTTCAGAATTGACACCTCCAGGAACTCCACAATGGAACGGAGTATCCGAAAGGAGAAATCGGACCTTGTTAGACATGGTACGATCAACAATGGGTCTTAGTGATCTTCCTATCTCTTTCTGGGGACACGCACTTCTAACTGCGGCACTAACACTGAACCGTGCTCCATCAAAAGCTGTAGAAAATACTCCATATGAATTATGGACGAAGAAACCTCCTAGGTTATCTTTTCTAAAGATATGGGGATGCGAAGCATATGTCAAGAAATTGATCTCTGACAAACTTCATCCCAAATCTGACAAGGTTTACTTTGTGGGCTACCCAAAAGAAACCAAAGGGTATTACTTCTACAACAAATCGGAGAACAAAGTGTTTGTTGCTCGCGATGGTGTCTTTTTGGAGAAGGAGCACCTTTCCAAAATGACAAGTGGGAGGAAAATCGAACTCGACGAAGTTCGTAAGGATGAGCAAAAAAATCATAATGACAGTCAAAGTGCTCAAACAGCATCTGTTGACGCAGGTCAAAATGATCAAAATGTGCAAAGTCGAACCGACAATGCAAATGCTCAATCCATTACCCTACGTAGGTCTCTGAGGCCGAGATCTCAACCTGATAGATATCTTGGTTTAGTATTAACCGAGAATCAGGACATCCTGATTATGGATGGAGATGAACCAGCAACCTAAAAGCAAGCGATGGCAAGCACCGACTCTGCTAAATGGCAAGAGGCCATGAGATCTGAAATGGATTCCATGTTTGAAAATCAAGTCTGGGACTTGGTTGACTTACCCGAAGGTTATACACCGATCGGATGTAAGTGGATTTTCAAGTTGAAAACCGACAAAGATGGAAATGTATTCATTTACAAAGCTAGATTGGTGGCAAAAGGTTACAGACAAGTTCATGGTATTGATTACGATGAAACCTTTTCACCAGTCGCAATGCTTAAATCCGTTCGGATCCTCCTAGCGATTGCTGCATATTACGACTATGAAATATGGCAGATGGACGTCAAAACCGCCTTCCTTAATGGTTATTTGGAAGAAACTGTGTATATGACACAGCCTCAAGGTTTTGTCGACCAAAACAATGCTGGGAAAGTTTGTAAGCTTAAGAAGTCCATTTATGGATTAAAGCAAGCAAGCAGAAGTTGGAATCTGCGTTTCGATGAAGCCATCAGTAAGTTTGGTTTTATCAAGAATCCAGATGAATCTTGTGTTTACAAGAAGGTCAGTGGGAGTGACATCGCCTTCCTAGTCTTATATGTCGATGACATATTGCTCATTGGAAACAGCATTCCGTTGTTAGAGTCTGTAAAGGCCTGGCTTGGAAAGTGCTTCTCAATGAAAGACTTGGGAGAGGCTCAGTACATACTAGGCATCAAGATCTATAGAGATAGATCGAAAAGGATGATTGGATTGAGTCAAAGTACTTATATTGATAAGGTACTTGCTCGATTTGGCATGGAGGAGGCCAAAAGAGGTCACCTGCCAATGTCACATGGCATAACCCTAAGCAAGAAGCAGTGTCCACAGACACCTGATGAGCGGGTAAGAATGAATCAGATTCCATATGCTTCGCTTATTGGATCTATCATGTATGCCATGATATGTACTAGGCCAGATGTGTCGTATGCCTTGAGTGCTACGAGTCGTTACCAATCAGACCTAGGAGAGGCGCATTGGACTGCGGCCAAAAATATCCTAAAGTACCTGAAAAGGAACAAGGATAAATTCCTGGTGTATGGTGGTACAAAGGATTTAGTTGTGGAAGGTTATACCGACGCAAGCTTCCAGACAGACAGAGACGATTTCAAATCGCAATCTGGATATGTGTTCTGTCTGAATGGAGGGGCGTTTAGTTGGAAGAGCGCAAAGCAGAGTACAACTGCAGATTCTACAACTGAAGCCGAATACTTGGCAGCTGCTGAAGCAGCTAAGGAGGCTGTTTGGATTCGTAAGTTCGTTGGCGAACTTGATGTTGTACCCTCTATAAAGGGTCCAATAGCCCTCTATTGTGACAACAATGGAGCTATTGCTCAGGCCAGAGAGCCTAGGGAACATCAGAAGGTCAAACATGTCAAGCGGCGTTTTCACATGATTCGAGAATGGAAATCAGAGGGTGAAATCAGAATTTGCAAAGTTGGAACGGATGACAATGTAGCCGATCCACTTACTAAACCTTTGCCTCAAGTGAAGCACAACAAGCACGTTGAGGCAATGGGAATCAAGCATGTAGGAGACTGGCTTTGATTTCCTTGTTTAGTGTTTTAGTTAATTTTGAGAAAAGTTAATGTAAGACACTAAGGAAAACCATTCATGTTTTGGAGTAATATAAAATTTCATGCAACATTTTATTACTCCGTTATGCTATTTAATTGTGGTTTAGGATTAAATAATGAGTCCATTCGATTATGAGAATATTCAAAATAGGGTATCAAGACCAGTCTTGGTAAGGAAACACCTATTAAGTGAACATTGAATATTATAATCGAAAATTATCCCTAATCAAGGTCATTTAAACGATGGACGATTAATGACCAATTGAGATTAGTGTGTAGTCTGATTTATAGCACCGTTTCATGTGCTACGAGGACATGATTGTCATAAATCATTTGCACAGGTATTGGTTTAGAACCATACTGGATCGACCTATGAGAATACTTTAAGAAATTAAAAATTTGTCATAAGTATACTTCTCATTATGGCTATCGGAACCTATTTCCTCGACCATGAGTAGTGTGAGTTCTCTTGTTTGAGTACTAGTTCGCTTTGATGTTGTCAAACGTCTGCCGTAATAGGGGATTATAACGGCAACACTCGGGCGGCTAGGTCCTCTCAGTAAGAGGAGCTACATTACAAGACTGGGAATGTCCCCCTAGTAAAATAGGGAAGATGTCTTTGTTGTATACAAGGCCTCTCGTAGAGCGAGACTGTAAAATGCATGGCCATGCTCGGATGGATTTTAGAAATCATCTGTTTATTGACAGTCGGACTCGGAATCGGGAAACACTTCTGGACGTAATAAGGATGACAAAAATAAATCTTACCTTATAGTTCATGAAGAGACATTAAGCGACATAGGAAAAGGCTGTACACAAAATAAGTACTTGTCCGGAAGGACAAGTGGGAGATTGAAAGGAATGGTGTCCTTCGAACAAGTGTACTATTCCGTTAGCGGGTTCAGAATTATTAGAAAGCTAATATATTCAGTAAGGTCAAGTGATCGGAATGCCTGGGTGGAGGCCGCTTCCGATCAGTAATATTAATGGATAATTAATGTTACAGCTTAATCTTGACTGAACCCTTCGGGTCACACCCAAGCATTCAACAAACCGAAACGACGAATTAATTCGGAAGGAATTAATGAGTCGACCGAGTAATATTTATTTAGACGTCGGAAATTCGAGCTTAGAGCGTCGAAACCGAGCGTCGGAAGTCGAGTCGAAAAATAGTGAAAGACGAGACGAGAAATAGTAATAAATCAACAAAAGACCAAAATACCCCTAGCATCGGAATGCCCAAGCAAACCGAGTGCTAAGGGCGTATAGCCTAGCATGGTGGCTAGCATGCGCACCAAGCCGAGCCTAGGCTGGCTGGTGCGTGCTAGCGCACTCATGCTAGCATCGCAAGGCTAGGCGCTGCCTAGTGCGTGCTAGCATGCTAGGCGCGCCAGCTCGCCACAGCTAGCAGCAGCATGGCTAGGCCATTGCTTGCTGCCTAGCAGCGCTGGCCAAGGCACAAGGCCAGCAGGAGCAGCCCGCACAAGCATGTTGGGCGTGCTGGCCAGCAGCGGCTGGCAGCCCGCATGCGAGTGCTGGGCTTGCTGGGCGTGGCTGCCACGGACAGCAGCACATGGCAGCCCACCTTGGCTGCCTTGGTGCCCAAGGGTGGGTGCCATGTGGCTTGTGGTCCTTGAGTGTGTGGGGAGTGAGGTGGCCGGTTATGGGAGAGGGAGTGGGGAGCAAGTTTGGTCCCCCCCTTCTCCAAGTGGTCCTCACCTAACCACTCACATGAGCTTGCCACTTGTTGATTTATTACTAGCTTGATTATTGATTTTATTTTAGCTTTAAAATAAAATGGAAAAATCATACTATCCCACATTGATGGGAGAGTAAATGATACTCCCATCATTTCCTATAAATACCCAAGTATGGGCATTGGGAAAGATGCTTGAGTAAGAGTTTGAAAAGGCATCACAATTAGTGAAAACCTTTAAACTCAATATAATTACTCGGGTTTTGTTGGTCGGGTCTTGCTAACCCCAAGACATTGGACCTAGTCGGTTTTGTTGGTGCGGGTGGACTTCGTTGGAGGTCTCCGTGCGAGCGGGACTTGAAGCTTTCAAGTAAGAGCTCATTTGGAGCGAAGCACGCGTCAAGGGTAATTAGCTTATCTTAATCTTGTGATTAATTTAATTATGTTTATGGTTTTATTTATTGCGAGTGCGGTCTTGGTTTTGGGTTTGTTTCCGCGGTGAGTCGGACTCACCAAACCTCAACAGTTTCATGGATTTTCAGCATCATATTCACATTGATGAGAAGTGGTTCTATTTGAACCCAGAGACAAGGACTTTCTACCTCACACCAAATGAGGAAACACCATACAGAGCACAACAATCAAAGAGGTTCAAACTAAAGGCCATGTTTATGGGAATGATAGGGAAGCCACTATATGATGAGGAAGGGACAATGCTTCACTCTGGGAAATATGGGTTATTTCCTTTTGTGAAGTATGAAATGGCTAAGAAAAAAAGCAAAAACAGAGATGCTGGAACCATGGAAACCAAGGCCATACAAAGTGTAAACAGAGAAGCTATTAGGGACATGATACTACAGCACATCATTCCAACAATTCATGATCAATGGCCACCACAACTGTCAAAGAACATAATCATTCAATGGGATAATGCAAGGCCACATCAGATTCCTAGGGATGAAGAATTTCTGGCAGCAACTCAAGCTAATGGATTTAACATCCAATTTGTATTTCAACTTGCCCAATCCCCTGACCTTAATGTGCTGGACCTAGGGCTGTTCAGGGTGATACAGTCAATACAATATCAATCATTCCCACAAAATTTGGATGAACTTTTGGAAAAAGTGGCTGAGGCTTTTCAGGTTTTTGATCCAACACTAAACAGGTATTCATGGATCACTCTACAGTCATGCATGGTCAAAATCTTGGAAAAGAGGGGGGGAAACAACTTCAACCCCCCACACATGGCAAAAGCAAGGCAAGACAGGGAAGGCACACTAGAAGACATACTACAAGTTGACAGGGACCTCATCAGAGAAACTGTTAACTATCTGAATACTCTTTTTGTTGATACAACAGGGCATCATATGGAAGGGACTCAAGACATGGAAGTGGATGCAGATTAACAAGAATCATGGAGTCATACATAGTAATTTTTTGAAAAGGAGAAGCAGATCATACAGGCATGGTTCAACAACTACACAAGATGACTGACTGCCACACATAACCAGTTAACCTTTTAAGTTTTTGATTTTTGGATATGCTTTTAAATGTATTGTTTATGTGTATTTTGGTACGTAGAATAGAGTAAAGTAGGAAGGCAGTCACTGATGTGTATTGAACATGTGTTAGGACTTTTGTAAAGTGTCCATATAATGAATTTGAATCACAAAAATTACACAAACACTATTGTCCATTAGATGGGATTGTTATAAACAGGGCTAACACACTCACAAGGGTACCTCTACAACAACCTTCAATTGAGGTAGTTGGAGCCTCCCCTAAGTAGTGGTTGCTATCAGATGAGTCCCTTCATCATATGGACACAACTCAGTTCATTGATGCATGATTTAATAGGGACTCAAAGCACCAAAAGCATACAGGGACATGTAAGGCAACAGGGACTCAATTGGTATCAATCAACAACCATCAGGGACATCATGCACCAACATATAACAACCACAAGGCACTAGGGACTCATCCAACACAAACATGCACCAACAACTCAGTCTACTCCATCACAAGAACACAAACAGATAACAATAACATATACCATAGCATAATCAACCCAAACAGTCAGCAGTCACAGATACAAGAGCATAATATCACAAACCCTAACTACTCTGACTCATACAATTACCCACACAACACAAACATGATATCAACATACTCAGAGCATTATAAGCAAACAGAAAGAGAGAAGAATTGTTACGCTGCGAGATCAGTTACTGGGAGGGAAGTCATGAGGGTATTTCTCCCTCAACCAAGCCATGTAATCAGGGTCCCAGTTGCTGCAGTCCTCCGTAAGCACAGAACGGACCCTTTTCTTTCGTCCAGAAGACCCACCAGCAGCAGATCTCTTCAGGAACTCAGGAAGAACTTCAGTGACGGGTTCAGGGGACTCAGGCACCACAGCCACAGCAACGGAGGCCTCGCCTTCAACCCCTTCCTTCGCAGCCTCAAAACCACCAGCCCCTAGATCTGGACCAGTTCCAGCCTCACCGACGGTGGGGGTGGGTGGTTCTTCGACAACAGCATCATCCTCTTCGTCGCTTGAGATGTATGGGTGAAGTTTAGCCCCAATTTTCCCAAGACGGTACCTAGCATAGGCCATGGTGTAGCGGCGCACTGGTTTCAGAACCCCAGAGCCGCGTTGACATTTGTACAGCGTCGACTGACAACCATCGTCTTCCTTGTTGCGACGAGGGGACTCCTTGTCATTTGGGTTGGAACTCATTTGGGAATTTGGTTAGGGTTTCACAGAGAAATTCAGAGAGAGTCGAAAGATTTTTGAGGAGAGAGAAGAGAGAATACGAAAGTAGATCTAGGGTTTGTGAGGGAGTTCTGGAGAATTCTCCAAATGTTGTTCAAACAGGGCAGCATAATCAAGAAGAATTCAATGCAAGATAATGAATGAGGTAGTTGGGAGATGGATGAATTCAGAAGAAATAAGAAAGGGGGGATTAATTTTTGGTGGGAATGGTTAGATTAATTGTTAGCATTAATTAGTAAGTAATTCTGGTTATAAAATAAGTAAACACATTAACAAAAATAAGTAAGGGCAATATGGACATTTCTCACATAAAAAGTTATTAAAAAAGGAAAAAAAAAACTTGTTGCAAGTAATGTGAACCGGCCATTTATAGTAATTGTTGCGAGTAACTTGAAACGGAGGGAGTATTAAACATTCCCCGCCTACTAAAATTAGAAATACCCATCAGCAAGACAGTCACAGAGATGCAAAGGATCCACCTGTCTGCAGTTTACACAAAAGAGAAGCAGACTAAAGTAGCAGCTGTTTTTGAGAAAAGTTGATGCACTCAGTTATCTAAATCTATGAACTTATATATATAATCTACAGTTTCTATTTTTGATACAGCTACTGTTTATAGATTGATCAAGTATAATGTATTTCTTGTTCAATAATTCCATCTTCAGTACTAGATTTGAAGAGTAGACACTTACAAAAACACAAACATGAATGAATCACTTATTAGCTATATAGTGCAAATTCATGAAAATCAGCTTAACAAGGTTGGATGTCGTCCCACATCACTTAACTAAAAATGGGTGTAAAAAAGAGATGACTATAAAATAAAATGGAGTACGAACAAACAAATCACTTACCTGGACGGGCTCAATGGGCGATCAAGAAGGCTCATGGCCTAGGTTGGTGGCCTCCATTGCACTTTAGAAGGGGTGCCTATCTTACATCTTCCCAAGAGGAAGATTGTACGTCATAATTTGTGATAGTGGGGGCCTGCGTTCGCGCGGCCCTTATCCAATTACTAGTTAAATCATCAGAAGTATATATGTCAGTGATTAGCATAAAATGGTAGGAAAACCAAAGGAAATAATTGAACACAATAACATATCAGATGCTGCTAGAACTGTTGAAGCTGTTTGGTAAGTTAAAACACAGTGAAAATTATTTAAGAATAATAATAACAATAAATATAAAAAAAAAATCTCCTCTATATCATTCCAATTTTATCAAATTTCTCCGAAGAGACTATTAATTAAGATGCAAGAGGATTATAATATGGCCTTTATCTCATCTTTTTCAAATGTGGGACGAATACACTGCATTTTGCTACACACAATCAAATCTCCAAAAACCTACTAGTACTAGAATTTGTTACAGCCAAAATATCTCACAGTGCCAGGCCAACCACAACTCATTTTCTATCCAATATTCTAGGTCCACTATCAGCTGAGCAACTTCCCAAAGCTGTGACTTTTCCTAAACAAACCTCAGTAAATATCACCAAGTCTCTAAACCAATAAACAATAGCAAGGGAAGTTGAGCTAAAAGATTTAATTTTTCTCCTACCTTCCTTAACATCTTCAGATACTAGCACTTCTAAGTACTTAATTATTTGCCCCACATGTTGTAGCAAAGCTGATCACACATTTTCAGTCCAAGATGAAGCATAAGAAAAAGACAAAGGATTTTACTGGAACTTTGGTTTGCAAACTCAAATGTAAAGCCACGCAATACAGACATAATGAGAAATAAAGATATACGGACATAATGTGGAAGCAACAGCCAGTAAATGGCATAGTCTCAGTAGAATCATTCCCCTATGAGACAGAGAAAAGACATTTCTATATTTCTGTGGAGCTAAATTATCACAATAATCCAGAGTCAGTCAAGAAAGAAGATACAAGCTAGTAACTTGAATGTGTGACCCTTCTCGCAGTCGTGCAGTCAGCACGAGAAATCTATTCTTTCGTGTTTTTTACTTGCTACATTCAGTGGCATATGATTATTTTTGGAGAGAGTTACTTATTAGGAGCTACCAAAAATTGAGTGCAAGCTGGGTAGAGCTTAGCTCGACTCACCTTATTTGCAATCTGTACCTCAAAAGATTTTATAGGGAACATTATTACTACTTTATTAACCAGCAAGATAACTACTATTTACTCTACAACCCTTTCATTATCAAAAATCAATCTACCAAATTTCTCCTACCAAACCTTAATTCTCATTCTTATTTTTGGTTATTGGAATAGGATGAAGGAAACTTCATTTTTCCAACTGAAAATTTAATGCCAGCAGCAAGTCCAACTCAATAACAGAGAATCAAATAAATGAAACTTTGTAAAAAAAGAAAAAAAGAAAAAATTTAATAATACCTTGGACCAGTTTGAGGCATCGTGGCACTCAAAGGCTGAAAGAGAATACAGACCCTGATAGTATTTAACATAACACAAGTATGCTGATGAAGTTATATTCTTGAGAGAGAAGGGTGAGCCAGAGCCTGAGTCCTTCCTCGCCTGGGCTGAAATTGAGCATTCCGAGCCTGAGGCTGAAGCTCCAGCGACTGAAGCTCCTGAAGAAGGAGAGAAGGGCCAGGAGGGACCGTCTGCGGGGCAATGATTTCAGCAGCTGTGTGCCAATTTCCTTTTTTTTTTTTTTTTTTTTCTGCGGCAGTATGCCATTGATTTGCTTTTCCGGCCTGTGTGCCGAGTATGTTTGTATCTTTACCGGCTGAGGAGCCGTGTTCACCAACAATTTCTTTTTTCCCAGACGGGGTCCGGATAACATTTGCCCCACCACAACCGTTTGGTTGGGTGGATAATTAATGAATGCACCGACTGAGTCGGTTTTGATCTTTTTTGCGCTTGTGTTTGCACTTTTCAAATTTTTTGCATTTTCAATTTTTGCCTAACTTATCAAAAGTATGCGGCTGAATTTGCCTAACTTATCAAAAGTATGCGGCTGTCCTTGCCCCCGGACGGCTGTGTGGTTGGTTTCAAATGGAGTTGGTTGATTGACTTGGGAACGTCTGATGCTGCAAAGAGCATGATACGTTTGTAAGTCAATCAATCACAGTAGTGATTGCCCCAAACCAAGTACACAGCCGTACATTAACAGGCGTTTCAGCTTCTAGCTAGACGGTGTTGTCCGTCTAAGTGAAGTTCATATAGCCATTGCACAACTCTTTTGCCCCAAATGAGGATGTGTACAATTTAAAAATGAAAAAACGCTGAGTAAGAAATGCAGTCGGTCGCCGACTGATGTCCTTGGACATCCGGGTTCCGAAACTTGATCTTTCCTTAGACTGTTCAGGTCAGACGGCTATGAATGGCTGATTCAGCCGTCCAATGGTGGTCGTCTGCATTGATACGTAGAGTAAGCAAGTTGGCTTCTCTCTGCGACGATTGCACCCGGAGGGGTGTCGCCGGACACCTTTGTCCATGTTGGGACAGGCGAATTTATGGGTGAAGCAGCCATCCGGCCATTGGCCTCTGGTTTTGTTTTAGACCGGCTGTATAGCCACTAAGAGTTTTTGTGCTTAGCTTACTTATCTGGCCATTGGCCTCTCGTCAATCAGACGTTAATTCAATTTCCAAGTGTCAAACTCAGAGAAACAAACAAGTGACCCGTCTGAAAATCCGCCTGCTATAGTGTAGACCGGATCCTTGTCGGTATCCGAACTACTAGTAGGCTGGGGGGTAGCCTTGGAGGACTGACCCTTGCTCTTCTTCTTTGGCCCAGCTGGGGACTTAGAAATGTAGGACTTTAGAAGCCCTTTGTCAGCCATACGGTCCAACGTCCGCTGTAGACTGAAGCAGTCGTTGGTGTCATGGCCAACCTCCTTATGGAACTGGCAAAATTTATTTTTGTTCCGTGTCTGGACGGAACTCTTCATTGGATTCGGCTTCTCAATAGACAGCCAGTCCTTTACCTCCATGAGGATGGAGTTGCAGTCTTTGTTAAACTCGTACTTGGGGACGTACGGTTTAAACACTTTCTTTTTCTTCTGGGACGGCTGGTCAGAATCACTAATCGCCCAGACTTCTTTTCTCTTTTTGCTTTCTTCTTTTTTATTACCCGGCTGAGCTGACCGGCTTTCTTTTTGTTTGTCAGACTTCTTGGAGTCTGACTGGCAACCAGGCGTGCAGAGATCGGTAGCTTGTATGTAGCTCTCCGCCTCTCTCAGAGCCGCCTGTAGCGTAAATGCCCCTTTTCGAACAAGGTCGAACTTAAAAGCCGACCCGTCCTTCAGACCCTTGAAAAAGTCTGTAAAAGCTACCTCGCCAGACAGTCCCTGGATCTGTATCCTGACCAGGTTGAACCGCCTGACATATGAGCGTAGCCCTTCCTTCTCACCCTGCTTAACGGTGCTCAAATCAAGGCTCGTTTTCTTAGCAGGGATGTTCATTGAGAAGTTGGTAGCAAATAAGAAGGCTAGCTTCTTGAAGCAATCAATTGAGCCAGCTGGCAAGTTGCCAAACCACTGTTGGGAAATGCCCTTCAGTGTAGCCGGGAAACATCGACACCAGGTGGCATCGTCCCAACCCTGCAAGCACATGAGGTTGGTGTATGCCATCAGGTGGTCTTCTGGGTTGGTGGTACCATCATAGGTGCCCACCAACACATTCTTAACCTTGGTCGGCTGAGCCGCCTCGGTTATACTGGCTGCGAAGGCAGACGGCTGTTCGCCTAGCCTCATCAGCCGCAGCTGCCAGTCCAGTGGCTGGATATTGGTATATGCCGCCTGACCTCCGAATGGGGGTGGCTGCATGAATTGGAGGCCATAATGCCCATACTGCGCCTGGGGTGCATATGGCATAGACCCTATCATCAGCTGAGGTTCAGTGTTGACGGATTTACCGCCTGTCCGACTCTCATGCAAGGACATAGAATTCCTTGCAGAAGCTTCCTTGAAGCTGTCTGGAAAGCTTGAGGTAGAAGCTGACTCAGACTGTTGCTGTCTCCTCCGATTAATGACATGTCTTGCATCGAAGGTAGATGCCTTTTGGGCCTCCGGCTGGGGTCGCCGGGGCATCAGAATCTTAGACCAATCAAGTTTTGCGACTGCCTTCTCTTTTGGATGAGGAGTTGGCCGCCTGTCCTTGACCGGCTTCTTCTTCTTCCCATCATTGGGTGTCTTTTTAGCCGGCTGGCTCTTGCTAGAGCCTGCCTTGTTTTTGTTGATCATGGCCTTGATTTCACCTTTGAAAGAGGTCATGAATTTCATGAGCTCATCCCGGGTGACTGGGGCTTGACCTTTAGCCTTCTGGGTTTCCCCTTCTGGCCTTCCAGGTGGGCGCCTGCTTGGGCCCGCCTGGTCTACATTTCGCTCCAGTTGATCTCTGGAACGAATGGATTTAGAGATGAGGGAGCCATCTTTGGTTATGTAGGTCTCCACATCATTGTCTTCTTCTTCCTCCTCCTCAGTGAATACCTCTGGCTGAGGCTGAGGGATTTCAAAGCCTTCTGGTTGAATAACCGACTGCAAGTCCTCTTGGTTACCCGCCTGAGTAACCGGACGTAGAGAAGAGTTAAGAATTGGTACAGAACTTTGAACCATCTTGAGGTACCCTCCCCACAGACGGCGCCAAATGTTTTGGGTGTGTTTGTCCCTCGGGAGAGTTACAGCTCGAAGACTGGTCCGGAGCGGCCTGTACCTGCAAGACAAACGGAGACACCGGTTGGTAGGTGCTCCGCCTCCGACGATCAAGTTAGTAACTTGAAAGGAGAGAAAAAGGTGCGGAAATTTAGGTGGGGATCTGCCAGGATTTCTAGCTCAGTTGTCTCTATCAAAGGGACAGTTTGTAATAAGTGGAAAAACGTGCCCTCCGAAAGAGGGGAATCTCCCTATTTATAGGGTCCTTGGGAATTGTGCCCCTGATTAGGTCACAGAACCCTAATCAGTGGTGGGCTGCGCCGTATTGCGGCTTTCTCGGGATTTGGGCCGGAAGGCCGTCATTTCCCCATATATCTGGGATGACACGTGTCAAGCAGGGATAGGTCCACTTTGGACCATCCTTGGGCTGACACGTGTCGCCCTCTGATTGGGCCACATGGCAGGGTAAAATTACCCTAAACACCACTAGAATAATGTAGGGTACCATCAGTACCATGTATATCTTATCTTAGGATACATATGAAACCCTAAGATTCACATTTACAACTATTTACCAAATTTAAAGTTAGCAAAGGAAGGAAACCACCATTTAATCAAATTAAGGAACCATTTCATCACTCCAAGTAAACGTGAATAGAGTGGTTCTCCAATTAGAGAGTGTAAAGGGTTCTAATAAGTCAAACTAAGGGAACCATTTAATCGAATAATAAATTATGTAACGACCATCTATTTAACATTAAATATGTATGTACCAATTTTCACTAGTTACCTTATTAACCAATTTCATTTTAGCGAGGGGACTATTTAATCAAAAGTAAGGAACCATGTAATCAATACACTCCATGTAAATGTGAAGAGCATGGTCCTCCAATTAGAGAGTATAAAGGGTTCTAATAAACCACTTTTAAATTCAAGGGTACCACTAAGTAGTTATATGGTACCATTAAAAAGTATATAGGTGCCGCTAAAAAGACTGATAGATATAGTTACACTAAAGTAGTAAAGGGTACCCTTGATAACTTAAAGGGCACAACTAATAGCATGAAGGGTACTACTCATAAGCCTTAGACCATTGGAACCACGTAGGGTACCACTGGAACTAAGTAGGGTACCACTAGAATAATGTAGGGTACCATCAGTACCATGTATATCTTATCTTAGGATACATATGAAACACTAAGATTCATATTTACAACTATTTACAAAATTAAAGCTAGCAAAGGAAGGAAACCACCATTTAATCAAATTAAGGAACCATTTCATCACTCCAAGTAAACGTGAATAGAGTGGTTCTCCAATTAGAGAGTGTAAAGGGTTCTAATAAGTCAAACTAAGGGAACCATTTAATCGAATAATAAATTATGCAACGGCCATCTATTTAACATTAAATATGTATGTACCAATTTTCACTAGTTACCTTATTAACCAATTTCATTTTAGCGAGGGGACTATTTAATCAAAAGTAAGGAACCATGTAATCAATACACTCCATGTAAATGTGAAGAGCATGGTCCTCCAATTAGAGAGTATAAAGGATTCTAATAAACCACTTTTAAATTCAAGGGTACCACTAAGTAGTTATATGGTACCATTAAAAAGTATAAAAGTGCCGATAAAAAGACTGATAGATATAGTTACACTAAAGTAGTAAAGGGTACCCTTGATAACTTAAAGGGCACAACTAATAGCATGAAGGGTACTACTCACAAGCCTTAGACCATTGAACCACGCAGAGTACCATTGGAACAAAGTAGGGTACCACTGGAGTAATGTAGGGTTCCATTAGTACCATGTAGGTATATTCTCTTAGGATAGATATGAAACCCTAAGATTCACATTTACAACTATTTACAAATTTAAAGCTAGAAAAGGAAGGAAACCACCATTTAATCAAATTAAGGAACCATTTCATCACTCCAAGTAAACGTGAATAGAGTGGTCCTCCAATTAGAGAGTGTGAAGGGTTCTAATAAATAAACTAAGGGAACCATTTAGTCGAATAAATCAGTTATATTATTGTCAAAAAAAAAAAAGTCTTCTTGTCTTAGGTTTTTATTTCTTCTTTTTTGGGCTTGCCCCTCGTGTGCACCCCAAAAAAATAAAATATTATCTTTCATTAATATATAAGATATGAAGAGTTTAGTATATGAGCGATTTACCACCTTTTTTAAAAAAATAAATTTTCTTCTAAAGCAAATTTTTATAAGTTAATGTTTTTTTTAGTATTCTTTAATCTAGCCTATTCAATCGAGATACTTATAGATGTATGTGAGAGCAAAATTATTTTTCTCTTGAATACCCTAATTGGATTCTTGTAGATGATAAATTGTGAGAGGCCATTATTGTGCATGCATTAAGATTATAGTAATCGATTTATCGCATATACCGCAAAGCTATTATTTGATACAAGTGCGTTTGCTAGTGAAAGTAAAAGGAGGGGTAGCATGATTAAGCATTGTTAAGCTAAATTAAAAATAGAGTTTTGGATTTATTTTATATTAAACCTTAAAAATGACCACATAAGAAAGACATTTGGAGGTTTAGCATGGATTGAACCACTGGAACAACTAAATAAATTGATTGAAGAATGGTTTGGATGCTGTGATTAAATTTATTATCTTTATCTCTGAATGCTAATTTTGGCATGGAAGACTTCTCAATAGCTGGATAGTATATGACCACCTCCATTTTTTTTTGTTCAATACGGAGTAATTTATTTTTATTGATTATTTTTAGTTATCTTGAGCATAGCTAGTGCTACATTATTAGATTTTTATCGTGATATCTTAGTTAAGGTAAAAATAATTAGTTTCAATACCTTTTTATATATATAGTATTATTTTTTAAATACTCTCCATTTAATCATCTCATCTTTATAAAGATGTTAGGTTACTAATTTTATTTTACAAAGTTGAATGGATTGAATTTCTTTATCTAAGCTCGTCATCATCGATTTAGGGGATTAAACCAAATACAAAACTACGACTTTTATTCATCTTGTTACTTGTAATTGACAAAAAATTCCTTAATTTTCGTGAGAATTGAATCAATCCTAATTACTTTTTTTTATTGTGTCTACTTAGATTAAGAGAAAGATCATAACTTGATCAAATCTCTCACGAGTCAACTTAGTTTAACCCATCTTTACGACGCACGAACTTACCCTTATGGATATACTTGTATGTGCACGCCAATTTATTAAATTAACAGGATCAAGCTAAGTGACACTCCGTATATAACTTTTGCAGCTTCTCTAACCAAAATCAGCATATATAATCAAAGTCAAAATTCATCAACCTTTACCAAAATTCATTAACTTGTTACCATGCTCTCCACTTTTTTCTTTTTTCTTTTTTTTTGAAAAAAAAAACAACATGCTCTCCACTTATTATAACTATTTTCAAATTGATCAGAAAAAGATTAATTCTTCTCCTTTTTGTAACAGTAATGATTATTTAGCATGACCAAAATTAAAGATTCCAAAGTACAAAATATGTGCTAATTCGGCTAATCTGTTTCTATTAAGTAATAGAAAATAACATTAACATTTTTTTTAACATTATTTAGATAATTACACTCTACTTATTATATTTACAAAAGATTCATAATTAGTTTGTTTTTTTTTTTTTTTTTTTTTACATAAGCTACTATTCTAAAGCACCTGTAACAGATTTGTCTTTAATATTATCCCTTTTTCCTCTTGGCTCATCTTTTTCCTTTGCACCATTTTCATGATCCTCATTTTCTTGTTTAGTATCCTCCCTTTTCTTTTCTTCTTTACTTCCTTCATTGGGTTTGCTTTGAACTTCATCACTGTCAGATTCAACAATAATAACTGGCCATTCACCACAGCCATCCCTTACAACCTGTCGTTTATTTTTCTTGGTAGATTCTCCTTTTTCTTTTTTTTTTTTCACCCTTGAAATTCCTTGTTGCAGAAATTCTAAGTGATTGTTCATCTTTTTCGTCATAGAGGTGGCATACACTCGGAAACTTGCAGCATTCTGTTCTTGTGATTTCGACTCATCAAATCTCTAAATCGGTGGTGCAAATACGCTTTTAGAAATGGCGGTGCTATCAGTGCTACCCATTATTATACAGAAATGAAATTTTTTGATTAAAAAAAAACCAAAGAAGAAAAAGAAGATGAAAGACAGAGCAGAAGATGAGGGTACAATTTATAAGAGATGTACCACAATTAACCAATTAAGAAGCAAATTGAGCAATAATGACGAAATGTTGAATGATTATAGACTTTATGACTTCCAAAGTACAACTTTTTATTTTTTCTAAACCAATATATATATATCTTATATTTTATAAATGTATGTACATTCAAAAAAAATTAAAATTAGAAATTAACTTTTCGTAATTTGGTTTCAATCATTATCGTTTCAGGTTATATACGGGTTGTATAAAAATAAAGGTTTCTAATTTTTAATTTAGTATTGTATTTAGTATTGTGTAATAATTATTTCTCTAAAACCGCTCGAAAAATCGAAAAATTAATCTGTTTATCCACTTAGTTTTAGGTACAGTTGTTCGTTTAATCGATATTAAAATTATACGAAGTAATACGGTAAGTTGTTATTCTATATTATCAAACATGAATAGAGTTGATAAAAGATATGCCTAAACCATTATTATATAGAAATGAAATTTTTTGATTAAAAAAACCAAAGAAGAAAAAGAAGATGAAAGACAGAGAAGAAGATGAGGGTACATTTATAAGAGATGTACCACGCAAGAGATGTACCACAATTAACCAATTAAGAAGCAAATTGAGCAATAATGACGAAATGTTGAATGATTATAGACTTTATGACTTCCAAAGTACAACTTTTTATTTTTTCTAAACCAATATATATATATATATATATATATATATATATATATATATATATATATATATATATATATATATATATATATATATATATATATATCTTATATTTTATAAATGTATGTACATTCAAAAAAAATTAAAATTAGAAATTAACTTTTCGTAATTTGGTTTCAATCATTATCGTTTCAGGTTATATACGGGTTGTATAAAAATAAAGGTTTCTAATTTTTAATTTAGTATTGTGTAATAATTATTTCTCTAAAACCGCTCAAAAAAATCGAAAAATTAATCTGTTTATCCACTTAGTTTTAGGTACACTTGTTCGTTTAATCGATATTAAAATTATACGAAGTAATACGGTAAGTTGTTATTCTATATTATCAAATATCAATAGATTTGATAAAAAACTTTAATTAAGCATGTGTAGAATTTATTTTACTTTCTTTTAGAATCAAGCCTTTTTCTTGAAAAAATATTTATAATTTACTTAACCTTGGGAATATGTGTAATTAAAACACCTTGAAATTGTGGACATTTGTATTGTGAAGGTTACTTATAGAAGTGATACTTTGTACATTCTGATATTTGAAGGTGATTATTGTTTGCAAAGAGATCTTTACGTACAAATTATTCCTAAGCATTTTTATTTTATTTTTTTGTCCAAAAATTCATATAAGGATGCGAGAGTCAAAGGATCTTGATGCTGCTATTGCTAAGTATGAGGATTTCTGCGCTGTGCATAGCTGTATCATGGAGGTCATTCAAGCCGGAGCGCAGTCACTAAAGATGAAGGTTGACGAAAAAACGACTGAAGTTTATGCAATTCCGAGAAATGCGTCTGAAGGTGTGGAAGAAGCTGTTGCTCAAGCACCTTATGTGGTTCCTGAATTTGTGAGGTTTTTAGATCGAGTAGAGAAAACGGCTGCTGAAGGTGCTATTCAGCTTGAACAACTGAAAGAGGATAAAGAAAAGAAAAAGAATGAATTGGATGAGGTTTTGAAGAAGCATAAGAAAAGGGCTAGGGAATAGGAAAGGGCTAGATGAAATAAGTTGTAAATCTCAGTTGATTTGTCAACCAAATCAAATTGTTGAATATAAATATTAAAATTATTATTAGCCAATTATGATTAACTATTGTGATGGTGCCATGCATTTTGATGTGGCCATAATACGTTTTAAAGTGGTGATTTTAGATTTCCTTTTCTTATTTTGAAGTCCAATTATTTCAAACTCAATTATTAGAATGAGAATAACAATTACATTAAAATACCGGCTTCATCAAAATGCTTATAAGAGTTCCTATTTTTTCATATGCTTATAAGAGTTCCTATTATTTCATAAAACTACTTATAAAAGTAAAATAATTAAAACCGGGTTGCAAATTTGCTTGTTATAATTATTTTATTATTTAAATCGTGAAACTAAAGCAAGGTTTATGTAAGACTGGGTAGCTAGCTAGGAGGGTTTTAGTTCATGCATGGCATGCTTGATTGTATTAGTATAATACAGTAGTATTCTATCTCTATAATTTGGCATGGCCTTTGTTGTTATTTTTTGGCAATATTGCTTAGAACAGCACATATTAACCTTTGATTGTTTAACTAATAAGTTGTACAAAGTCTTGGCAATGATCATTAACCTTTGATATGTCATTTTTACTGTTCAATGCGACAATGCGTGCGTACGATATTTGGGACTTGTGTAGATGTTCAATATGTGTTGGCTCTTGGTTAGTCGTATGAAACTATGAGAGTAATGGAACACACACATCACTAAAATATGATTGTATATATTTGTATTAAGATGTTATAACTAGAATATAAAACGTGAGTTTTAAAGAGTCAATCATAACTATTTTATTAAAAAGATTCAACAAAAGTTGAACAAAATGTAACTCAGGTTGTTCTTAGAAAATTGGAAAAAAACAAATCACAACCTTATGCAGAATAGAATTTCTAAAGCACCTCAAACTTCAGTAAACAAACGTCACTACTTAGTACTTACACTTTTACATGCAAAAAAAAAAAAAAAAAATCAGCCTTTCCTCATTTCTACTGGGCAATCGTTGACTAGTACAGGTCAATATGATGTGAAGGGTACTAATCAATATATTTCTACTGGGCTCCTGCATTTGGAAGCCTTTCCTCATTTGCCACATTATAAATGCGGACGTAAAATAACCCGCCCGCAGCATAGTAGACCTTCAAAATCTCACCCTCAACAACAGCGTTATCTGTAACAAATGTGTTCCATCCTTCTTGAAGAAACACTGGTCGAGCAGATGGAACATCAGTACCAATAATAGTGACATTCCATGAACGCCCCCGATTGCCGCGCATAACTCAGACGGTATCGGAAGATCGATGAAGTAAAGGTCTCCACTCTGCAGGAAGTGCCTATACGACAATGACAATCGTAACATAATCACATGCAAATACTAATCAAAATGAACTCTTAAATGAACTCATAAACAACATGTAAGTATAGGAATGATTGGGAATGTTATGACTTACCAGTTTGGTGTTCATGTAGTACTTGAAAGTAATGATAGTGCATAGAAGACCTTCATACTCCATTTTTTTTTAACACAAGTTAGAATTTTACACTCGTAAAAGAATATTGTGATGAAGTAAAGAAAAGAAAAAGAAAGTTGTGATGAATTAACAAACTAAAATGCGTGGGTATTTATAGCCATGAATTGTGAATGTAATTAGTAAACAAGTTGAACTATTTTTCATGGGGTTCCAAAAATCATGGAAACGTTGAATTTAGTGTGTGAACGTTGAATTGAGTGTGTGAACGTTGAATTTAGTGTGTGAGGGGTATGTATTTGTCAAGTGAATTTAGTATGTGAACGGTCATACCAAAAATTATGATATACGTTGACTTTTGTATTTGATGCCTATCAGCTTAATAACGTACATACTTAATGAACTTTCACTGATGACCATTTTAGCTCCATTGGGTCTGTAAAAATATCTAATTCAATGGGCCAAGACCCAAACCGACCCATACAACACTTTCATAGCTCCATTGGCTCTAAAAAATAGAACCTCCATTCGCTTTAAATGAAGTCTAATGTATGTAACTAGGATTCCTCAACTTCTAGTCTAAAATGTAATGAATTGCGAATCCCATAAAATCTGGAAACCAGACTTACACTTTATACCACTGATTTATTTTTCTGATGGACTGCAGCAATGAAGCCTACTACTGACACAAATGTTATAGATTAAACCTAGATAAAGACAAAAGATTCAAGCTTTTCCCCCTTGTATACAGTTGGAAGCATTTACTATTTAACTAGTGTTTCCAGTTTGATGAAAAGTCATCTGAACCAGAAAAAAGAAGCTCTTCATTTTTGGTGAATGAGTCATAATCCCAAGTTATACGAGTTAAGCTAATATAAAGGACCTAAACTTTTGCATTTTTCACCTTTAAGGACCTTATGTCTTTTTTTTCACCTTTAACTTTAAGGACCCGAGCAAATGTTTTTGGTCACTTAACTCACCTTTAACCATGGGTTGACTTTTCAAATGTTAATGTATCGTAATATTTTTTGTATTTTTTTTATTATAAAAGGAAAAAAACACCCTAAATCAAAAGTAAATATTGCATCAAAGAATAATTTTAAGCTATTGAAATATTAATAATTTAGCTATTTTACGTAAAAGAAAAAAATATAAATTACCTACAAATGTACTCTATCTCTTGCAATTTTTTTTTTTTTTTTTTTTTTTTTTGTGTTTAACAAACTATTATGTTATTCTAATATGGAGCCCTTCTTGATTTATCGGTAATTAAATATATTTCTAGTTAAATAATGTGACTTATTTATTGAAATATATATAATAAAATTTTAAAACTTCTTTAATTATATAATTACGTCGATTAATAATTAATTTAAACACACTATTTCAATAAACAAAGTTAGAGGAAGGGGGGCTTTTTGACATTGATGAAAATATTTTTTAGCATAGAATTTAAAAACAACTTAACACTTGTATCAAATGTTAAAATGGACTCTTATAAATTTAAAATCAACATTTGTACATATATTAAATACTAAACACTTAATAGCATTTTTAAATATTATACAAAGATAGGGTTAAAATGGGCTCTTATGCAAAAAAAAATCAACACATGTATCAATGTTAAAATGGAGTCTTATTCCAAAAAATCATTGTTAAATATTATACAAAGATAGGGTTAGGTAACACTACATTTATCACCATTATTGTCCCCATCCATCTATTATACTTTGAGTTATTAGCTGTGATAGAGAGCAAATGGGAAACAAAGGTATATTTTTTATCCCAAATAAATCTTTAATCTTTTAAAGATTATACTAACATGTTTTTTATGCATGGGGTGCAGCTAATAGCCGTGCTGAGAAGAAGAGGAACAGGCTTTTGCGAATGGTAGGGAAGTTGAAGAATGGTCTCAACGGTCTTAATAATGTCATTCAGGACATCCACATGCCACTACATTACAAACGATTGATGACCGGCCACCAACTAGCAACTATTGCAAGAGGAGGAGTACTTGATCCTGTCAAAGGTATTGACTTTCACCCGGACTACCCTTTCTTCACAATATTTAGTATTGGCAAACCAAGACACTTTCGCAAAGAGGCTTATTGTTTTATGTGGTATTTGCTCCACGTAGCAAAATTTTTTTTTAAGTTTTGACTTGAGACAATTAAAAAAAAGGCTGAACGAGTGTCACAACTTTCCCAATTATTGTGTGTATTTGAAACGCTTCTTTGAATTGTTTGACGGCCTTGACTGTTGGTATTCCTTGGTCGATCATGCCCAAAAAATTTTCTGCACCGATGGAGTGAAATATGGACTTCTTCTGTTGGGAAGGAAGTGCATTTTTTCAGAAAAGAAAAAGTACGAGTTCACATTCGAGTGGATGGAGTTTACTCATGAGGACCCGATTGAGATAATAGCGAACGATCCAGATGAAAGAATGTACTTCAGAAGAAAGATGCTAGCTGAAAATGGGTGGGACGAGATGGCTCAGCCTGATCTAGTTACTGCTGCGCCATTCAACTACAGTGATTACCCAGTTGAGTATGTTCAGAAGTTAGAGTATGCGAAGCAGTTGTTCGAAATGAAAACGGGGGACGAGTCAGCAGACGGGTGGGACACTGACGATAGTGACTTTTAGTAGCTTTGCTATTGAGATAGTAGAAACCCTAATGGCTTCCTTCTGAAAAACTACTTTTACCTAATTTAAGTATGGTTTGTATTGTTGAGAAACTATGTAGTATTTCCTTTGATATGCAACGTTGTCAATCGCCCCTTGTTTTCAATAGCCTACAAATTAGAAAGCAATTTGCTTCAATGTATGATGCATAGTAGTGTTAGTGGCTTTAACTACTTTGTGTCACAATTGTTTGAATTATAAACCCGAAACCCTAAACCCTAAACCCGGAACCTCAAACTAAACCCTAAACCCTAAAACCCTAAACCCTCAAACCTCAAAGTAAACCCTAAACCCGGAACCTCAAACTAAATCCTAAACCCTCAAACCTAAACTAAACCTTAAACCCTAAACCCTAAAACCTCAAACTAAACCCTAAACTTTAAACCCTCAAACCTCAAACTAAACCCTAAACCCTAAACCATCAAACCTAAAACCCTAAAAACTCAAAATAAACCCTAAACCCTAAACCCGAAACCTCAAACAAAACCCTAAACCCTTAAACCTCAAACTAAACCCTAAACCCTAAACCCTCAAACCCCAAACTAAACCCTAAACTCTAAACCCTCAAACCTCAAACTAAACCCTAAACCCTCAAACCTCAAACTAAACCCTAAATGCTAAACCTGAAACCTCAAACTAAACCCTAAATCCTAAACCCTCAAACTAAACCTTCGAACCTCAAACTAAACCCTCAAACCTCTAACCTCAAACTGAACCCTAAATCCTCAAACCTCAAACCTCAAACTAAACCCTAAACCCTCTTACAACAAAGATGGTTATTTAATCGACACAAAGCATATGATCATGTACTTAAACATTGATTTCTTATTAAATCCATCAATTTAGTTTCAGTTTTTATCTTCTAATTCCTTTGAAATATCTATTGCACACAACAATATCATATAACTTGTTAGAGGTCTCATGTAAGGCACAATATGTGTAAAAGTCATGGTATACGTAAAGTTAAGAAATTACTAAAATTACGCACTTAGGGTACTACTACAGACTGATCATAGAGCAGTCATTAATATAACATAATTAACGCAGCCATTAATTAGTTCCTACAACCATGATAATATAACATAACATTCATAATAAAACATTAAGTTAATTATACTAATGGAAGCACAAATCAACTTTAATTCATAACATGAAAAGAAAACCCATTACATGAACTAATACTACGCTGAGAGAAAATCCCATTCCAAGAGCAGACACCAACTCGAATCTAGCACGCTCATATCCTCGCCGAACTGCCACTACCATCGGAGTTGTCCTCATTCCAAGAATAAATTGAGGGGTCTTCATCCAAACCCTTGTCGGAATACCATGTTGAAGCTGCAAACTGTGGAGGGGAATGGTATAGGAGCAGAAGCCTGATTAAACAAACAATTAATTACAAATACTTGTATATAAATTTTATTATTTACATAATTGGGTTTATATGTAAAAATTCATTGCTACTAAATTTAAGCATGTGATTTTTTTTAAAAAAAAAAACAAAAAAAAAACCCCTAAATTGAAGCTAAAACATTGCTACTAAATTTAAGCATGTGACTTTTTTCAATTTAAAAAAAAAAAAACAAATTAAAGCTAAAACCTTGCTGCTACATTTAAGCTAAAACCTAACCTTGATAGAAAATTGGATCTTAAATATGTTTAAACTGAAAAAGAAAAAGGAAAGAAAATGAATGCAAAAAAAAAAAAAAAAAAATATTACTCAAACAATTCTTTTAAAAAAAAAAAAAAACATACATGATGACATTCAATCTATAGTGGCATTCATTATTATTTAAAAATTCAAATAGTTTTTGAACAAGAGAATGGAGACTTACAAACAATATTAAACTCCAAGGAAAATTGAATTTAAAAATTAGATCAAACAATAAATAAATCCTCCTAATTTATTTAAACAAAGGTACATGAAATCCATAATTAAATAAAATGTAGCAATTCTACTCCTCCATAATCAATACAATTCCATGGGAATACATCCTTCTTGTCCCAGATTAGCAAAACACCACTATACCCATTGTAGGTTCCAAAGGTGTCGACCTCGTACATACCTTGAAGTTGCGCCTTTATGTAGTTGGTCATCGACGTATCAGCCGAGCCTCCGTGACTACAACAACATTAGGGGTGTAAGCTTTGAAAAGCTTAGTAAAATTCTCCCCAAAGAATGGTCGATGAACACAACGAGCATTCCACACAATAACAATGGAACCAAGGGGATAAGTAGTTGTTTCGGACAATTCATTGTCCTTGTCACCGTAGATGGACACCCGGTGGTATCTCACCTTCGACTTCTCAGTCTTACAAGCGAAGACATTCACATGGATCATCTTCATCTCATCATGTACCTCCATGACATGAATGTCTGCACTTTTGTGAGAAAAAAACAGATGTCTCTCTTGGAGGGGAAGGGTAAACAAGGGCAGCAATTCAGCTTTCACTCTAGGCTTCAAGTCAAACATTGGTACAAGTTTTGGAGGGATGAAGGTTTCATCCTCACCTCTTTTCTTTTCACATACCCACTTTACAAAGGCACCCACTCCTTTCTTGCAGTAGCCTTCCAAATCAGAGAGAATTGGGTAGTAAGCAGGGCGACCATCGTTGTCACCTACCTCCATCACACTTTTGCGGATGAAAGTAGTGGTGTTGTAGTCAAGGGACTGAATCAACTGGTCACGGAGTTTCTTCACGGGTAATGGGTCTGCCATATGGTAGTATTCCATCTCCTTGGCATAGTAGGGAGTGTTGTTGAAATCAAGCTCTGGTTCAAAAGTAGCAATGAAGGGGGTAAAGTAGAAGACAGGTGAGGTTGGGTGTGGTTGCATTGGAATTCCCCTAACACTAGCAAGCTTCTTGGTTTTTGCTTGTGGAGAGGAAGGTTCGGTGTTGTTTGACATTTTCAAGAGAGCAAATTGATTTTGGTATAGCAAAGGGCAAATGTGAAGATGGTTGTTGGAGGAGGTGAAACTATGAGTTTAAAGATAGGCCAAAAATTATAAATGTGGTCTGCCCTTCCTGCTCCCTCTTACTCACACAATTTAAATTTACATTGGTAAGGAACAAAGGTCCCCTAAAATCTGAAAATATCTTTTGACAGAAACAGATTAGTAGTGTTAAAGTTTTATCCAACTGGTGAAGTAAATCCTAGAGCTGACATAACAATTATAGGATAGGAAAAGACAAAAGTAAAACAAAGAAGAGAAGTGTACTTTTGCTAGAAGCTAAAGGGATTATTTTTCCTATGAAGTAAATTGTACATAAGCCACCCTTAACATCTTAGTAGTTGTGGTAGACCTGGTAGTTCGAATTATTGAAGCCATACCAACTCAGTTCATAACAAGACCAAATTTGTCTCCAGTTTTAGACCCCAGGAAAAATGTATATTTAACAAGCCTATTGCATTTAAGTATCACAATTGAATTGAGTAAGTGTATATTTGACCACAAAAAATCATGATTGGGATGTTTTACTTAGCCTAATATGGTCTGCCCTTTCAGCTGCCTCTTACCCACACAATTTAAATTTACATTGGTAAGGAAAAAAGTTTCCCCAAAATCTGTTAGTAGCTTTTGACAGAAAGAGCTTACTGTGACAGTTCTTTATCCAACTGAAGAAGTAAAGACTACAGCTGACAAAAGTATTGTAGGATGGAACAATACAAAAAGAAAAAACAAAGAGATCAAAGAAGTGTACTTGTACTAGGTTGTAAAGGGATAATCTTTTCCTAGGAAGTTCTTTGTACAAAATATAACCCAACCCTTAACATCTTAGTTTTTGCGGTAGATCTAGTTTGTAACAAGTTAGAACTCAATTCATAACAATTTCCAAATTTGTAACAAGTTTAGACACTATTGCACGTCTTGAGAAAATGTATAATTGAATCAAAAATAATCAAGATTAGGATATTTGTATTAGTGTAAGTGTGCTATCCAAAAACCATCATCACCATCCCAACCAATTTACTCAGTTCATAACAAGTTCCAGATTTGTAACAAGTTTAGACTCTATTGCACGTAAATAATCAAAACTGAGTAAAGAAAATGTACAATTGAATAAAAAATAATCAAGATTGGGATATTTGTAGCCTAATGGGCCCTTTTTTCCATTTCGAAGATATCATTTTAGCGGGAATCTGAAAATTTCATTTTTAGCAAATTTCCGCCAAACTCATCTTTATAAATTAGTGTAAGTGTGCCATCCAAAAACCATCATCACCATCCCAACCAATTTACTCAGTTCATAACAATTTCAAGATTTGTAACAAGTTTAGACCCTATTGCACGTAAATAATCACAACTGAGTAAAGAAAATATACAATTGAATCAAAAATAATCAAGATTGGGATATTTGTAGCCTAATGGGCCCTTTTTTCCATTTCGAAGATCTCATTTTAGCGGGAATCTGAAATTTTCATTTTTAGCAAATTTCCGCCAAATTCATCTTTATAAATTAGTGTAAGTGTGTCATCCAAAAACCATCCTCACCATCCCAACCAATTTTACTTACAAATGTCGATTAGTTCCTCTAATAGGGCGACTCCAAGGGGAACCCAATTCAACAACTCGGACAATGATATTTCTTGGGTCGCTGGTAAGAGGTGCAACTGTGGTGGCAACACCATCGCCGAATTTCGAATTTCTCTATCCAAAGCCAATCCTAGAAGGCCATACTACAAGTGCAGGGCATGTAATTTTTGACAGTGGGCAAGGGAGGAAGACCTGATCAGAACACCAACCGCTCAACACGCCTTTGGAATTATATGGGAAAGGCTTGATGTCATTGAAAAGACAATTGGAAAGTGCATCAAGATAGGTTTGACTGCTGCAATTATTCTGGTTTTCTACTACCTTAAGGGTTGAAATTTCTGAAGATGTTTATCGTGCTTTTATTAGTACCAAAACTCTGTTATTAAAACTAAATTAGAATAATCTTATATTATAAATAAAGAGTACTAGATTATGTTCTTTTAATATAAATAAAGAGTTTTGTTTCTTGGTTCAATTTGTTATCTATCATGTTTATATCAACTTTATGAAGCATGAAATTAAAATCGAAGATTTTCAATCAAGTTCACATATAATTCCCCTCCATTAAACAGAGAATATTAGAGGGAGTCAGGGAATTCATACATTAATAAAGAAACTAAGAACTAGCTTAATAATGTTCATCTCCATACAAGGTACAAATAAAAAAGACCTCACACACAAATCCTCATGCACCATCAGAATTCTCCCTAGTCCAAGAATAGTCTTCATCAATGGCTTGGTTGCAATACCATCTGGAAGTAGGTGACACATACTGTGGAAGAAGAGTAGAAATAAATTAACACTAAATTGTGGTATGAAAAATAAGTATGAAGGGTATCAAATAAATTAGCACCAGAAATAGTTAAGAAACATTATTAAGAGGACATTATTAAGGGTAAGAAATAACCTCAATGGCAACACCTAGCTGGTGACCATAACAAGAGTTGCCCCTTTGTTGAACATACGGGAACACGGCATCTTTAGCCCATATAAGGAGGACTCCGCTATAGTAAATGTTCGTTCCAAAAGCATCAACGTCGAATACTCCTTGAAGTTATTCTTTAATGTAATCTATCGTCGAAATGTCAGCCCGAGCCTCGGTGATCACCACAACTTCTGGTGAGTAAACATTGAAAAGTTTGTCAAAGGTCTCTTTAAACGATGGTCGGTGAACACTCTGAGCATTCCAAACTATTACAACTGAACCCTTGGGGAAGTAAGGGGTTTCTGGTAAGTGGGTGTGCTTACCATAACAAGAAACACGATGGTACCTCACATTCCTCTTCTTTGTTTTGCATGAAAAAACATTCACAACCACCATTTTCACCATATCATGGACCTCCATGATATGAATGTTTGCACATTTATCAGCAAAAAAAAGATGTCTTTCTTGTTTGGGGAGGGTATAAATGGGTATTTCATCTACTTTCACGTAAGGCTTCAAGTCAAAAATTGGAACGAGGTCTTAAGGGATGAAGGTTTCATCCTCACCCCTTTCATTTTCACAAAGCCACTTCGCAAAGGCACTCACTCCTTTATGGAGGTAGCCGTCCAAATCGAATAGATTTGGGAAGTAAGCAGGGCAACAATTGTTGGTACCTCCATCCATGGCACTTCTGGGGATATACGTTGTTGTTCGGAAGTCGAGGGAATCGATTAATTGATCACGAAGGTGTTCCACAGGTATAGGGTACATTTGGTAGTATTCCGCATGGTTTCTATAGTAACTAGTACTATTGAAATCAAGCTCAGACTTTGAAGTAGCAATAAAGGGACCAAAGTAGAAGACGGGTAAGGTTGGGTGTGGAGTCATGGGCCTCCCCCCAACACTGGTGAGATTGTTGGACATTTAACTGAGTTGTGTGGAGTGAAAGTAGAAGGCAAAGGAATTTTAGTGAGGTTAGAGAGTTGGGAGAAGCTTTGCACCATAAAAAACAGAGTTGGGAGAAGCTTCATTATATTCTCCACCCTACTTATTGTTTGCATTGAATCAAAGATCCCTAAATATCAGAAATATCATTTATCCATCAAAAACAACCTACTGACATGTTACTTAGTAGACCTGAACAATGCCATTATGCATAGCTTTTCAAAAAAAAAAAAATAGTACTAAATTAACAGAGCCATATTACTACACACAGGCCCAAATTAAATGTAGCAATATTACTACATACATGCCCAAATGAGTTACATAAGAGGCCCAAAGTTCAAAATTATAAACCCTAGATACAGAAACAATCCAAGACAAAAAGGTACCATACATATAGCCGAAATGTTTTTTCGTTACTGAAACCAGTCAAGCTACGCTGTAATTTCAGAGTTAAGCCGCCTACACCCTCTACGATCTGCAGGCAGAATTTCATCCCATTTGTCCCTCACCTCATTGAATTCGTTGTTTGCATCGTGCAAGAACAGCTGCTGCCTAATGGTGTTGACCTTATCCTGTAACACCCACCAAAGTAAATAAGTCTAGTACAAAATCTACTTTGTACACGACTTTAAAGCATGGAAACATATCGGATCATATGCTCTGTCAAACCTGTGAGAACATACTTTGATGCAAGCAAGCATAAACACACCGCAAGAGTTGCTAACCAAGCATCACAAAAGACGATTAATTTCCAGAATAAAACCACAGATAGAAACTCTTCCTATTGCAACAAAGACTAAACGCAACCAACTCGCATACAATCTACACAGTTCACAGCAATATACACATAAAAAGGACATCTGTAACGAGAAAAGGGATGAATTTAATCCATGGATTACCAATCTGGTTGCTTAACCGAAAAAATTCTCTTCGCCCAATTTTGAATGTGCCCTAATTCCCACTGTGGATCATTTAACTGGACCATCACATCAACTCCCCTGATCTGTTGGATGTGTTTAAAAGCAACATCAGACTCAAATTAGTATGCACTATGCAAACGATCAACAAAAAATATTACTAATATGTATTTTTTAAGTAAAATTTAAAAATAGAAGAGAGGTTGTTACCAGCTCTGCTACAATGGCAGCATGTTCCTCAAAAGGATTCTCATACAATGAGTCGATAATCCAAATTTGGCGAGCCTTTAGCTAAAAGGCTAAGCACCATCAATGTTCACCATCTTCAGCTGCCAGCTCCAGCACTGGGATGAAAACCTAATGCAGAGAATGAAGAAATCAAGTAAACAAGATTACTTTGAAAACAAGTACATTATCATATCAATGATAATATCAATGATACTCACACATCTAATTTGGCTTAGAGGGATTGTGAGGAAGGATTTCCCCCACTTCCTTGCCAAATGCTCATAGTCCTTCTTCCCCAAGTTAAGCATCAACTACATAAGCACAGAACAAAGAAACATTAACCAACACATATTACTGAATAACGAAAATTGAAACTGAGTTCAACCATAATGAAAATGTTACCGCATATGACGGGTCCATTAAAATCCTTTTGCTTCGTCCCAGGAACTCTTTCTATGCCCATGATTTTGTGTACAGTTTAGTTGCCATCCGCACGTAATGATCACCAACCCGCGCTCTACCAGACAAAACCCGATAACAATCCCTCTGACTTGCATCAATGCCATCGCATTCAATTATCGTAGGTCCGGGACTAATAAGCGACAACATAAAAAAAATATAATTATTCATAATCTAAAACCAATGCCACTAAATTTTCTATATAATGAAGAATTTAAACGACTCACAGTGTATTATCCCTCAATTCCTTCCAACCACGAACAAAGGTCATCAAGCGCTTGTCCATCGGGGTAACAACAGAGGTCTTGCTTCTAGTGCGACAGTCACCAACCCCAAGAATGGGGGAATCCTCACTACTACAAGAATATTCCACATCCTTGTCCTTATTACCTGATACTGAATTAGTTTTTCTATTCATTTCAAAATCTGTCACGGTCCTGCTGGTATGTGTTTTGCTATTGTTTGAATGGACATTGCCCTTCTCATTGGTAGGGATCCTCGACTTCTCATTGCTTGCCTTCCCATTGCTTCCATTACCCAGAGCATTAGCCACAACACTCTCAACAGCACTAACTAGCTTTGTTGTCAATTGAGCTAGAAACTGACACACAGACAAGTTCACATTAGTATAAGCTTCGAGATAATAAACTGCAACACAGACAAGTTCACAACATAAACCGAAAACTTACCCGATCCAGGATACCAGTCATCATTTCATCACTAGTGCCATTTTTCTTGCCACCTCTGTCCTCTGTTACTACAGGTTGATCCTCCCTTTGTACCATAGGATGCTCCTCACCGTATGCAATATTCGCAGCCTATCAAGTTATATAGGATGCATTCAAAGCATTAGTAAAACCAAACTTAAACCAAACTTGATCAATGAAAACATCAACTAATAACAGTAAATTACTCACTGGCAACCTGTCGTACTCATTCTTCATCAACCTATCTTCACTCAAAGCTTTCTTCACCTCATCAGTCTTCCACACCTTCACCCTTGGGTACACGTCCCATTTCACCGGAACACGATGTAAGTGATCCAGATAAAAAATCTACATCACAAACGTAAACAAGAGATTTCATACACTTAATTAATGACTCCAAAAGAAGATTGACCAAAAAGAAGTAGGTAGACAAGTTGTTAACACTCACCATAACGAACAATAAACTATCCCCGCAACCAGATCTGAAACCATCTTTCTGAAACTTCCTTTGAAATCTATTTGCAGTGTCGCATACCCAATTGAACGTTAAGGTACACCAATCATACTTGTATGCCTCACTAGCAATTGTCAAGCTAGGAACTAATGACGCCGCCAAATTAGAACCATTAGTGGTCGTATAAACCACTTTCCCAAGCACCACAATTAAAAATGTAATCATAAAAAGCTCCTCGTCACCTTCATTTTCCAGGGGCACCGGCTTACCTGCACTATCCAACGGACACAACGCCGCCGAAGCAAATTTCAACGACACGATTGATTTGTCCTTATCAACCCCATACAAATTAAAAACACTACGCATCTTCTCCACCTTCTCCTCATCATCCGGATCCACATCCATGGGAACTGGTTCGGCTCCCATCGAAATCCCAAGGACTGAACTCACTTGATTAGCACATAGAGGTAAAATCTCTCCTTCCCCAAACACCACTGTACCATCAGCCCTAACTCTTGTCATCAACCAGTAGCAAAATTTCCTTGGTATATAATCCATGTCTAAATCGAGCAGCGCATCAAAACCCATTGTTGTCACTAGCTCCCCTCTTCTTTCATCAAAACAAGAAACAGACCGGCAAAAGGACTCAACTCTACAAACAATGTTGGGGTACTGAAACCAAAACAAAAATGCATCCAATCATTTCAAAATCAAACACATATAACTAACATTTTCAACTAAGAAAACTAAACAAATTAAGAAAAATGATGCATAATAAAGTCAAGTAAACAAGGAAGATACGAAAGCACACAAGGGTAAATCCTATTCAGTGCTATCTGAACTAGTCTGTGACTTTGATGCTCTGTGGATATTGTTATGCTATGTGACTTTTGAGAATCTAAGAATCATGATATAATCTTTTTTTTTTTTGTTTTTTTTTTTTTTTTTGCTTTTTTTGAACTCTTAAATTGCCTTTCTGGATCATGTAACTGTTGGTGCATAAGCTCTGTGAAAATTAAGGATGAAAGTGTGCTATCATGACCCAAGAAAAACCGAGAAAGTTTGTAGGTATGACAAAATGATGGTCAGGTTTGGTACGTTGTGTTCGAAAGCTTCGGGTTCCATTCAAACTACTGCAGTGGTGATACAAGCACTGCAGTTAGTTGAATTGCAAGTGGAGGAGAAGTTAGCAATGCTTGCAAAAAAGAGTGGTCAAGGTGTAGGAACACCATCATCAGTTTGTTTGGAGAAAGAAAAGGACTCAACCCCATCGACTAAAAGACAGGGTAGCTGTGAGGTTCATGGTGATAGCAATGATGACAATAGGGTAGCTGTTGAAGAACAAGATGTTCATGTGAAAGACCTACCCTTACCAAAGAGGCCAGCTCATCGCACCACTGATTCGAGGTACAAGTCATGTCTCGAGAAATCAAAGAAGGAAAAGACAACGAAGAACACACAAGGCAAGAACACACAACACAAGAACACACAAGGCAAGAACATGAATGTTTCAGAAGCCCAAACAACTGAACCTTCCTCAAATGGGGTAAATATTCCTTCAATTCTTCAATCCTTATTACTAATAAGGCATATTCTGAATTTGAGAAGCCTTAATTGTTATATTATACTTGCATCATATTGGTGTGTCTATGTTGGTATTTTGGTAGGCTGTATATGTGCAGATATATGTGTATATGTGCAGATATATGTCCAAAGGCCCTAATCAATTTAATGTGTAAAATTGGAACAATCATTGCACTTTTTTTAATTAACTCAGATTAATATGCAGCTGTGGAATCAAGTACTTAAAAGATGTCATTGAAGGCATATACAGGGGAATACAAGCTATAACCTTGACACAAAAGCAATCTCATCTAACCAAATAGGAAAATGAAACACAATATCAAGTTATATGGCAAAAACAAAAAGCCTTTCCACAGCATACTCCCATCATTCATCATAGACCAGAATATACAACAGAAACAACCAACCATGAAACAACAAGGCATGTACCCAAAAAGGCAACTACAACAAGGCAACTCATGATAATAGGCAACATAACCAACAACACATGATAATAGACACTCAATATAAGACAGAACATGTTCAAAAATTAACAAGACAAGTATTACCTTTCCTACATTGTCAAAGTGGGTCTTCAAAGACAGCCCTTTGCTTATTACCTTATTCCTTTTGCTTATTACCTACATTACATATCACAAGGCACAAAGTTCACAGAGTCGTCATATATCATACACATAAATCGTAATGGATGCAATTAAATAAGACAAAAAACTATACCTTCTGCCTCTTGTTTGCATGCTCATGTTCTTCGCCTTTCCTCTTCTTACTCTTCCTCATCAAAGTCTTAAGCAAGGTGTGCACCCCCGATTCCAAAGAAGAGGACTCCCCTACACTGTGCGTATTATTGGAACAATTATCATCATACTCTAACTCCGGATCATCAGTGACTTGCTTTCTATTCTTTGCCTTTGCTTCACCTACTTTGCATGTGCTAGCAGCCACAGTCTTGGAAGAAGGATCATTGACTTTCTTGAGAGGATCCTTGACATTCTTGGGATCCTGTCACCAAAACATTAGTTTCAGTACAGCACACATTTCAACCACAATACTCTAACAAATTTACTTGACAATCAGTAAGAATTGCTCACCACAAATTGTTTCCAGCACTTATTCTTCGTTCGCACAACTGTATTGTTTCTCATTTTTCTACCAAATCAGAGAAACAGGATCATCATAACCATGTACACAACAAGATATTGAAAAACAAAAATAACCACTGGGATAACAAGTTTAAACAGATTCACCTTCAATTTCATGGTTTCAAACCATACACAATTACTAAACCAAAAATGCTAAATACAGGAACATCAAATACACAATCTTTAAACGAGCCCTAATTCATTTCGTAAATACAGGAACATCAAATACACAATCTTTATACGAGCCCTAACTCATTTCGCGACTAATAAGATGATTCCCATAAAACCCAATAACATTGAAAAAATCCTAATTCAATCCTTACTCGAAATTGAACAAACCCCAACTTCAATTAGACCATAATATTCGAACTCAATGATAGCTTCAACACACAAAAAAAAAAAAATTGTACTTACTTAATTTAGCGCCTTTAGCTGCGGCAAGTCTTCACCGACGAGATTCACCTTTACAAGTTTGCGAATTCCGGCAAAGCTATAAAGCGAGAGATGCTGAGTGAGAGGAGGGAGTGACAGAGCGAGAGGAGCGAGGAGAGAGGAGAGAGAACGATAGGAGTGAGGGAGACAGAGAGAGGAGTGAATAAAAGAGGAGAGGGGTAATTTTTGGGAAATCAGAAGCAAAAGTACGAATACAATACACCAAACACTACCAAATACGTGAGAAAATACCGAAATACACTCAAAACGGGCTGACATAAAGTAGAACGGGAGCTGAGGTGGAATTCCACTCAGCTGAGCAAAATCCATGTGAAATGACTTTCTAGCCCCTTAAACTGCATTTATTCGTACCTAACGAGACTGCATTTGGAATGACTCCTACACTTGATCTTAGCCAAAAAGCCGAGAAAGGTATGATTTGTTTAGTCACAACTCCTGCCTTTTATTTCCAAATGTTGCAGTAGCTTAGTCTTTATTTTTTCAATGTGGCACAGCACTCCTTGTTTAGGGAGTTTTGTTCAAGCTCTTCACTGCAAACGTTACGCATAAGCTCAATATTATTTTTCTAACGTCATATATATGATAACTCTATTAAATATGGCTTTATTATTGTTTATTTTCATTATCCCACTTAAAATACGTATTTTACTATTATGCTGCTTACGCACTGGCTAGACCAATAGAGGTCTGACACCAAATGAATCAATCATTATTGATAGATTTGTCGAAGCATATGCTAGTATATCTTTCATATGAATTTTTTTGAATATCCACACTCCCTTGTAAGAAATTGTGTCCTTGACTCATGTGCAATTGTTGAATATAAAAATGGATCAAACTACTATGGTGATAATAATCCGTTTAATTGAGTCGTCATTATGCCTTTACTAGAGTGTACTACTGACCTTTGGCCTGATAACAAATCAGCCCAAAGCCCACTTAAACACTTCCTATAAGGTCACTCTATACAACACTTGGATCAATCAAGGAACAAGGCTTTGTAGTGGTCGACCATGAGGAGAGGAGTGAAATGAGTGGTTTGATTAAGGTTTAGGATATACAAGACACAATGCATTCAGTTGCTAGTTGCAAAACACTCTCTCTCTTGTTTAGTTGTGCATCTCCAAGAAATGTGGAAGATTTCTTCCTGGCGAACTAGCTTTGGTGGAGACCAGGCTTAGGATTGTACCTTCCAACTTTGAGGTTGGGGGTTCAATTTCCGCTAGAGACACTATGAGGGTGGAGATCCCTCACCCTTTCCCCCTTACTCTTAAAGTGAATGATCCGCAAATAACATACCAAAAAACCGTGAGGGTTGATGTACGCTCAGGTTCCTTCTCTTTACCTCCAAAAAGAGAAAAAAAAAAAAAAAAAAAAAAAAAAAAAGCTTTGGTGGAGGATTGATCGGAGTGTGTGGACCAAGTAGAGGGGCAACATTTGAGGCTCTTTTCTCCTGATTAGATAGCAATCACGCCTCAAAGGTTATTTTTAAATTGACTTCCCATATGGCAAAGCTAAATACAAACCAAGTTCACAAAGTTCGATTCTAGAACGAAATCAAGACAACATGACATTACAATATGACTTTACAATTCTGAGAAACATGACCCTATATTATATAAAGAGAACCTTTAAATTGCAACCTATAAATTGTCCACCTCTTTTTCAAGTTCTAAGACATCTTAGGATATGAGAATATTGCCTACATTATTAAAAGTGTGGAAATGAGAATAACAACATAGATTATAAAATGAAGGGATGGCATATGGGGAAACATACTTACCTGGACGGGGTCAATGGGCGATCAAAAAGGCCCATGGCCTCCATCGCACTTTGAGAGGGGTGCCTTCCTAACATCTCTTCCCAAAGAGGAAGAGTGTACGTCATAGTTTGTGACAGTGGGGGTCTGACCATTCTATTTCCAAATCTACGCTACAAAATGCAATATGACTAGCCCTCCATTTATAATTACCAACAAACAATTATCATTCAAAATAGGCAAATGTAACATGATTAGCCTTGCACTATACATTAATTTATGGGTTTCATAGAAGCTCAAAATAGGCAAATGTAACATTATTAGCCTCGCACTATACATTAGATTTTTGGTTCCACAAAAGCTATTAAGATGCAGTAAGTGCCTAATTGGCTATACAATGCTAACTCTATTTGGGGGTTCATTAAGTAGTAGTGATTCTAAAACAAAAGACAAGTGCACTATATTTTGGTTACATTATATCTACTGAAGATTACAAAATTCTTGCATGTAATGATATAGGAAATCAGTTAATAAATTATACCAACGGTCATCTACTCAACACAACTATTGCACAATCTCTTGCTATCATGAGGGTTCAGCCCAAATTTCCTAAAGGTATTTCAAGTGCCTATTCAGCAGAAAGTTCGAATTTACAACCAAGAAAATTTCAGATGCTACCTTTGTTCCTAAATGATAGTTACACATACTTGGCTACAGACCAAGAAGTTGGAGAGAGCGTGTAAAAGTTAAAATTTGTATAAGAAAAAGTTTGCCAAAATAGGGAAAAAAAAAGTGTAACCAACAAAAAAGAATGAACAAAAGTAGAAAGTGTAACCAGAAAAATGAACAGATCTAGTACATGCCTCCTTTTTAAAAAAAATTATAACAGCAAGCAAAGACATCTCTTGATTTGTGGGAATATTACACTCAGTCCAGAAAGAAGATAACAAAGTCTGCTTTTATTTTCAACACGCAGCCACACAGTAAGCACAGAGCAAACTATTCTTTCGCATAAGATATAAAGGATAGGCACAAAAGTCCCACATCAGTCCAGAAAGAAGGTCTAAGGTGGTCTTTGCTACATAAATAACAAAGCCTGCTATTATTTTAAACACGCAGCCATGCAGTGAGCACAGAGCGAACTATTCTTTCGCCTTTTACTAAAGAATACCGTGTGCTCGCTGCAATAAGTGGCATACGTTTATTTTTGGAGGGAGTTCTATGATGGAACTTCCCACAAGCCAAGTGTGAGTTTATTATAAACTATCAGCTCTCCACCCCTTTGATTATCAAAGATCAATTTTTGCAAATTGTTAGTTAATTTTTATATGCATGCTTCTATCACCTACTTAAAACTTTTATCAGTCTTGAAGTAAGCAAGAATTTATCAAGTTGTTACATCATCTTTGTGCAGGAGACTAGGAGTCATGCTATTCTTCTATGTTTCTATGAATCCTACCCTCATCTTGTTCAATAATTGTTCTGAGTGAAAACTGCACTCACCAAATATTTTGAGTTCCAAACAATAGATGCACATGAAAAAATTTCATACAGAAGTCTTCTGTACAGCACATCTTATGAAAGTAGACAATCTGGAGAACAAGAACCAAAAAAGGGTTACATGTCATTCCTTCCTTACCTGGAAACCAGATATATGAATATACCAGAAAATCCATGTCTATGAAAGCATCAAATTTGGACCATTTCTCGATTTGCGCGTGTCATCCTTGCACAGGGGCCCATGCTAATCGTCTATGTATCGTTTCAATTTTATCAGATGTCTCTGAGAGACAATGCTAAACCAATGCAAGTACATTAAAAATATAGAGGTGTCTTCACATACTTTTAATGTGGGACTTATAATTAAACATGTTATTACTCAAAATTCAATTGTCCAGCAAACTTTATACAGATTATTTTGTTCACGGGACAAAACTTAAAGTACCAAGGCTAACCACATCTCATAGGATACTCCTCCCATTTCATTGAAATTTTTATCCAATATTCCTAATACAACACCATCTGAGTGACTTCCAATGGTGGACCTGTATCTTGGAAATATTCCAACAAATCTTGTATAGTTACGTCTACAATGGAATCTAAATGTATTGCTCTAAGAAGAATGATAAAAATATGTGCTAGCATATATTCTAATGTGGAGGCGCTCCTCTGATTGCACTTCTTTGTAATTCCTCAAGCTATGATAACCGCCATTGCAAAAGTTATGCCAACAAGGGGAAGAAAACAACACATTCATTTGAGGCATATGCCTACTAAAGGTTTGTTGTCGAATGAGGTGATATCACTAAGAAATGTAACATTGCATATTCGATAACTAAAGTTGTAATGGACTCGGATCAGTCAAGCAACATTTAACACAGAACGGTAAATCAGTAACAAAGTTCGGGTAAGATTAGTTTGAATCTTTATTAAATCAAATGCTCAAAGGTTTACACAAAACAGTGAGGTAGTTCACTACTCTCCTATTAGTGACTTAAGGTCACAACTCTCATAATAGTAACGTGAGGTGACAAATCTCCTTAAATATTCATTCCAAATTCCGCCTACCTTTTCCTTTCCCCTTTTCTCTACTTATAATAAAGCTACAGATTATTAACCTAAAAAATATTAGACTATCCATAGTGCCTCTGCTTTAGGTTAGTTTATTACATTATTGGTTGGGTCCTCAAACTGGTTTATAATCTGCACTCAATTCTTAGACTCGGTAGCATTGATCTCTAATCCAACTCTTGAATAGGCCAAAACTAAGAGCAAGCTGTCGTGAGAGTAGTTGCTCATTTGTGAGGATAGGTATTCCCTTCAGAGACTTAACCATGGTAGAAAAACTTAGCAGTTTGTCATGGGAGGTAATTGACTTTTGGGTGAAGTGGTGTCCACATTGGGATTACAAGTGTGCAAATTGCAAAATGAAAGGAATGAGGATAGTTTGGTACTTTGGTATGAAGGCTTGTACAAGGCTGACATACGTTTGAATGATCGAGTTGTGAATTGAGGACTTAGAGCAAATTTAGCCCCCATGTGACATCATTTTTGGTGGTCCTTGTTGAAAATAATGTCATCAAATTATTGTTAAGATCTTACTAAGACTTGTCCAAGTTTATCAATTTAGCCATAAGACCCAAATTTATGACATATTATTTTTTTTTATCTCTTTATATTTTCTATATAATAACAACATTAATAAACAAAGCTTGATGTGGGTCCCAATCTCAAATCTTAAGTTGAGTCTTGGAATTTCAAGACTCAACTTGAAATTTAAGAAGAAAAAATAGGAGAAGTCTTAACATAAGTTTTAAAACTCAAGATGATGATGTCACCCCAAGTCTTCTTGGGACTAAACTTGCTCTTAAAGGGTAGAGAAATGTGGGTTAAAAGATTAAAGAGAAAGATGGGGCATAATAATAGAGTAGTCAATCTTGACCCACTTCAAATGAAGATATTTTATTGTCCTTATCTTTATCCTTATCTCGATTCACCATACCAAACACTTGGTAAAATGAATTGAAGAAAGAGAAAAAAAATAAAACAATTGAGGATATTTTAGTAAATTTTATTCAATATCCCAAACATTAATTTTTTTTTTCTTTTTTTTACAACCAATCAAACAATATCCCACTTTATTCATTACAAACAAATGAAGACACATTTTATATTCCATGTCTTATCAATTAAATTCTCTTTTCTTATCTCTATCCCTCGTACCATATGCAATGTGAGCTTACCAAAAAGCTATTGATGAAATTGATGTCTTACCAAAAAAAAACTACTTGTATGTTAAACACAACAAATAGTAAAAATCAACAAGTCCTCGTAACCTCAAAGAGCTCATACGGCTTCGAAACTTCACGACAACAATTGAGAGGGGAGTGAAACCTAACCACCACCCAGAACTTAGCCCCGAGCTCCTAAATCCAAATTAGCCCAAAGGATGAAGTGGATGGAAACCCCCCAAAAGATATAGAGCTCATATAGAGTATTATGATTATAAAACAACGATTCTTGGGTCGATATAACCCGAATTTTTCCTTAATAATGTTCGGGCTCAGATATAATCGGGTTTGAGAGCACAATTTTTTGTTCTAGAAAAAAACTGTTTTCGGTTTTTCAGGTTGGGTCAATGATCAACCGGTCAATTTCTAAATTACTTCGCAATATTCCCCAAATACAAAAACTTTTTATTAAACCAACAAAAAAAATTAAAAAATTCAGAAAAAACAATAGAATAATAGAATAATCAGTATAGAAATAGCATCATACCGATCATAGAATAATTAACAATAATTGCACCCCAAAAACCATTTATAATGGGATTAAAATAGCATATAAATAATTGAACAAAAGCAGGGGAACGAAGGCAGTAGATTACCTTAACACCAAATTCTCCATAATTAATACAGTAGTTTGAAAGTGATTAGTTGTGGAAGACCCTCAAACATTGAGCATTTGAGCGGAATCAATCCCCATCAAATTGAATCAACAAGCAAATTAAGTTCATTTGATATTGTGTTTTTTTTTTTTTTTCTTCTTGTTTCATCATTTCTTTTAGAAAATAAATTGTAATTTGTAATGATTGTGGTTTTACTGTTTTAGCAAGATGATACAATGACGACTGTTTAAGTGTCTAGTCTAATCAACGCAATGCTCCCTCTTTGGAAAACAAAAAGGCGGGGGTCTTTGGAAGCCTCACTATTGGTTAATGGTTAATTTCCAATTAGGGAATGTGTTAGAATTGTCGGACCATGTTACATTGTTACATACTCACTTCGTGTTTTTTTACTATTCAAACAATGGTTTTAATTTGAATAATATTATACATTAATTTTCCTAATAAAGTTAAAAAAATAAAATAAAAATAAATTTTATTTTTTAATAATAATTTCATTTCTACAAAGGTAATTTCATTTCAACTATAAGAGAAGGTATTGCGTGCGTACGAACTATTTGTACGGGAGGCTTAGTTGATATATTTTACAAGTCGGCTGATATGTTTTATGTGTTGGCTGATATGTTTCATTTATTGGCTAATATGATTTTTGGATTGACTCATATATTTCTTTTGTTGGCTGATATATTTTTTTTTTCTTTTGTTGGCTGATATCAAACATAATAATTTGGCTTATATGTTTCTTTAGTTGGCTGATATATTTATTTTGTTGATTAATATATATATTTTAATTGTTGGCTTATTTTTTCATTTTGTTAGCTGATATGTTTATTTTGTTGGCTTACCTGTTGCTTTTGTTGGCTTATACGCTTTATTTGTTGGCTGATACGCTTCATTTGTTGGCTGATATGTTCCTTCTGTTGGCTTATATGTATCTTTTATTGGCTGATATACCTCTCTCGTTGGCTTATATGTATCTTTTGTTGGTTGATATACTCCTCTTGTTGGTTTATATATATCTTTTACTAGCCGATATACTTCTTTTGTTGGCTTATATGTATTTTTTATTGGCTGATAAGTTCATTTATTTGTTGGCTGATACGTTTTTATTATAGTCTTTAATACTAAGTGATATGAAATATCAATTGGCTAATATACTACTAGTATTAATTACCTTATGTACAAAGTATAGAAGTACAAAATATTTACATTTCATTTTCTCTCCTCTTTCCCCTTTTTCCTCTCTTCTTCCTCACTCATGTAATCAAGTTGGCTGATATTCTCAATAATCACGCCCCTCACTCCCTCTCTTTCTCCTTCAACCACCGAACCCAACCACCACGGCACCACCATTCTCCTTCCTGCCGCAGCCCCCACACACCACCGTTGGCTGAGAAGTATAACTATACATCGAGCAATGGTGGGTTCGTTGACTTGATGAAGATCAAAGTAGCTGCTCGTCAAATTTCATATCATACCCTTTTTCATACAATCCATTCTTGCTTTTTTGTTGCCGTTCGTCTTCATCGAGCAATGGTAGGTATGATTTTGTATTTTTTTTATTTCATTATTTTCTGGATCTTGGTTTTGATTTCACACCACCGCAGCTAACCACCCGCAAATCGCCCGCAAATTGCAACAACAAATTTCGATTGCTAATCGGCGAAGCGCAAACCAGAAATTATATCCTCCTTCGCTTTCAAACAGAGCAAATCATCAAATTTGATGAACTTATGATTGTTTTATGCAATATAATTGATGTGAATTTCTGATTTTAGTTATAATTTTGATATGGAAAAAGGAGGAGCAGAGGAGAGAGAAAGAGAAGGGAAGAGAAGAAGGAGAGAGAAAGGGAAAGGAAGAGAGTTGAGCGGTAGCCGCACGAACTGGGTCCGCACCCAACAGTTTGGCAACTATAATATGGTGAATCAAACAAGGTCCTACTAGGGGTGAAAGTTCGGTTTTCGGTTTGGTTTTTTGCCCAAATCGAACCACCATATTTCGGTTTCTTAATTTTGCAAACCACACCGCACCACTTTAACTTTGAAACCGAACCAAACCAAACCACTTAAATTTCGGTTTTCTTAAAAAAAACCAAACAGCATCGAATTTGACTATCAAGCATCATAAACATCAAATTTTGCTAAAAATTCGAACCAAAACCGAACCAAACCAAACCAATCCATACAAACATAATTAAACCATCAGATTTTTACAAAAAATGATGAAATTCACCAAAACAAGTACGAATTTTACCAGAAATCAAATCATACAAATGGATTTATAAAAAATAAAAAAATAAAAAAAAACAAGAAAACAAACCTTTTAATCCAAAAATGGCCTTTTCATCTCGAATTTGTATAAAACGGCCAAATTCGACCATGAGAACTCTAGATCTAGAGTTTTCATGGTCGATTTTGACCATTAAAACCTGTATTTTGGCCAAATTTTGCGAATTTTGTTACGAAAACCCCAACTCACAACTCGCAACTATCAAGTAAAGGTGTGTTCGCAAGGAAGGTCGCGAGGGAGGTCGTGACTGATGAGGAAGGTCATGACTAGTGAGGGAGGCAGGGAGAATCTAGTGAGGTGGTGACTGGTGATTTGGTGAGGGAGGCATGGAGAATCTCAAATCTTAACAACTAAACTAAGAAGAAAATAAGAAATGAAAAAGGAAAGGGGAAAGAGGCGGATGAAAAATAGGGTTTAGTTTATATATGAAGGGGAAATGGGCTGGGGTACTTGGGCTTGTATAATTCGGTTTCAAAATTCGGTGTTCGGTTTTTAGAAGGCACAAACCGAATCCAAACCGAAATATTTCGGTTTTGGATTTTTGAAACCGATCCAAACCAAAAACCGAAAAAAACCAAACCAAATTGTTAATTCGGTTTGGTTTGGTTCGGTTTTCGGTTTTAAACCGTATTACTTTCACCCCTAGGTCCTACTCCCCTAGATTAGTCCATACATTGCACAATTCAAGTAGTTTTTAGTTTTTACTCTGTAAAAAAAAAAAAAAAAAAAAAAGAGAGGGTGTTATCACAATCTAATATATATATATATATATAAAGGGGAGTTTTTCCAAGAGATTTTAGAGAGCCACATAGGATTTTGTTATTTAAAAAAAAAAATAGAGCGTCACATATTTATGTGTGCCACGTAGGATGAAATAAAAACAATAAAATGAAAAATTAAAATTATCATACTAATCTAATGATTTATCTAAGTATTTCAAATAAAATATGTTAATCCTTTAAAAAATTATTAATTCTATCCTACCATTATCTTTCTACGGTTCAAAAAAAAAAAAAAATGAAAAATTCAAATTATCATACTAATCTAATGATTTATCTAATTATTTCAAATAAAATATGTTAATCCTTTTAACAAGTTTCACGGACTTTCAAAAAAGTGATATTAAAAAAAAACATAATTACAAAAAATCATAATATATGATTATTGTTATCCCAAATATCCAAAATTACGTAAAAATTGTAATATGTATAAAAACAAAAAATAAATAAAAAAAAATATTCATATAGATAATAACTAAAAAAATGATAAAATTTTAAATTAACAAGATAAATTACCATGACATATTCATGTGATTGGTGTCGTTAATAAAAACAACATTGATATGGATAACAATTAAAAAGGATTTTATAAAGAATGATAAGATTTATGTAGAGAAGATATGATGTATTGTATTTCCTTATAAATAGGCCTTAATTTAATTCATAATACATAGAAAAATATTAATTGTTTCTTTTCATAGTCGGAGATCCCAAGATTCATGGCTACACAAAGTGAAATTTATAATACCTTCGAGGATGCAATATTTATAATACCTTCGAGGATGCAATGGTAAACAAAGATACAACTAAGGTTGGAGATGGAAAAAAATTAATCTTGTCATTGTCATTGATCGGATGAACAAGAAATATGTACCAGAATTACAAAGAAACGATATACTCTACACACTACATATTTAGGGCTGAAAAAGGGAATAGAATAATCCTGTCAGCGTCATTCACAGGAGACACAAGATACATAAATCAAAACTGCAAAAAAAGAATAGAGTACTCTGCATAGATGTGTAGAAGAGAGAATTCTATTTGAAGCACACATTGTTTTTTTTTTTTTTTGTTAATATAATAATAATAATAATGATGATAATAATAAATGTCAAAACAAATCTAAAATAATATTAAAAATAAAGCCGTGCAACACACGGGCTTCACACCTAGTTTCATTAATTTGTAAGGATACTTCGGTAGTTTATGTGATCTCGTAACTTCAGTAAAAAAACATAAGAAATAAATTTATGTCATAAATAGGTAGCATCGTTTTTTAAAATTTATGGGCCTTAGGCATAATGTAAGAACAGGGTCCCTTACTTAAACAATTTTTTTATACGCAATAAATTTAAATAAAAGACAATGAAAGTAACTTATATTATTTAAATAATAAGGGCATGTTCTCATACGTTTATTTTCAGTTCAGTTTAGCTTAGCTCTAATAAGTTCAGTTCAGTTTAGTTTATGTCTAATGATATTACTAATGATATAAAGCCAAATTTCATTCTTTTAAGCTCTTATTACAACAATGACAATAATAATAATAATAATAATAATAATAATAATAATAATTAATAATAACATTTAGTAATAATAATAATAATATTGATACAATTCATTGTTCAAATGGTTATATTTTTTTGATACACATTTTCATAATCGGTTAGTTCTTCGTCCTCTTCGAAAAGAAAATATTTAAATTATATAGTATATTTTTCTTAAATATTTTAATATGTATATTTGTATATACACATATGTATAATAATAAATAATCAAAGATCACTAATCCATAGTTAAAAATCACTAATTAATAAGTTTAGTTCAGCTCAGCTCAGTTCAGTTCAGTTCAGCTGAGTTCAGTCAATGAGAACAGGCCCTAAGTTTCCATACACAATACTTGTAAGAGCAACTCCAATAGCAGACTAACTTGACAATTAGCTTGCCATGCCACATAAGCTTTTAAGCTAATCATCATTAACTACTTTTTACTCCAACGACCAGCTATTAGCTTAGTAGTAATTGTTGGATGGAAAATACATGAAAAGAGCTTAATTGGTGCAATGAGCACTTTATTTTGGCAAGTTTAATTCCCAAGCAAATTAGCTTTAGCCAAGCTAATTGAGTTTTCTAACTCCAATGGTCAAGCTAATAGCTAAAATTTTATTGAAATTACAAGCAAATCCCTAGCTACAACCACTCGAGTTGCTCTAATAACTTTGCATAGTATTATCTAAATATCTTAACCGTTGCCATAAGCCTATAATATCAATTAGCCAAAATTCCCGTAAAAAAATAGCCAAAATTAAAAGGCTTGAATTTCGGTAATTGAGTAAATATAAAACGGTGTAATTGGAAAGATTAATATTTTGGAGCAAATACTCATAGAAACCGGAAGATTAGAAGAATAAGTGAAGAGGTTATATTGCATTTTAGTCTCCATCTAATTGACAACTAAGTAATTTAATGTTAATTGCTAACTAAATGCAGTAATTATCAAAAAGTAGCTTTTTTTAAACGAGTAAAAACTACATAGTAAAAAATTCTACAACAATGCAAACTGTGTTTTTTTTTTGCCCCTTTCTGGCGTGGGCCCTAGGCGGTCGCACTCGAGGCCTACCCTCAGGGCCGGTTTTGTAAATAACTTAGTTTAGGTGAGAAAATTTTCATAAAAAATCCATATAAATTCATTCAATGTAAGCCAAATGACTATAACATACCCTTATTTAAAAAATAAATTAATGAATTAATATGTTAGTCATGTTGTAGCTCTGCCAAGGATTTAGTTGAACATGCGTTTTGACTGCCCATGACCTTAGATCTTATTGTTGCTTTGCACAACTTTGCCAAGGACTAAGCGGATCAACCATACTAGGTTCCTAGATTTTGCATCATTTCAAGAATGCCTACTCCACCTCTTGTTAGGAAATTAGGGTGTAATTGTGTTTGATTAATGCGAAACAAGTCAATGAAAAATAAGGAGAAAAGCAATAAAGAAGATAAACAAAGAATACAAGGATTTACGTGGTTCGGTCAAATTAGACCTACAGGTAGGGGAATCAAGAGCTTCTTCACCATAATGAAGAAAGAACGAAAGAATAATACAAGGAGTCCTAAATCTAATGGCTCAAAAGGTATGATATAATTGATAAACTAAAGGGTCCTTTTATAACACAAGGAAACCCTAATAAAAACCCTAAATTGTTCCCCAAGTATATTCAAATAGCCGTTATAGAAAAGATATAATTTTAGGAATTGAAATATTCCATAAATTATCCAAGAAGAACCAAACTACCAAGCTATAGCTCGGCAACTAGCTCATGCCTGCTGTAAGTCCTCATATGGCCGAGCTATAGCTCACTCGCATAGAGCTATAACTTGCAGTCTCATTGCAAATTTACAGCTTCTTCAGGATTTCGTAAAACGACTATAAATTTCTATCGGATTAGGCATATGACCTATTGTTGGAAAGATCTTGAACCAAGCTAACACCCCCAACTTGAATCACCTCAAAATCATTTATAGTTTGAGTTATATCTGCGTTCAAGGTCAGCCCTACTAAATTTCGAGTCACAATTTAACATCTCTGAATCCCCACATACCACACATGCCCCAATAATCCCTAACTATTTTTTCTTCAATCCGCTTGAGTTATTGTTTTTGCAAACTACCTACTTAGGAAAGCTCTCCCTGTAGGGTTGGGGGTCGCGTTCCTTGTTGTTTTTTTTAAAGCGGAAGTTCACCTACTTACTTAGGGAAAGGAATGATTGGGGGGCATGGGCTTACAGATAAGGATGGTGTTGCTACTCCCGCGAAACATTCAGCACTTCTTCTACTCCATGTTAAAAATCGTCCTCCTAATCATGCAAAAAGTTTATAATAAATTTGTCTGCTCAATGTTAAGTTATTATTAGGGCCTTATAAATAATTGCTAATATTCTCGTCAATTTAATTTGAGTCCAATGATGGGTATTTAAACGTTAAACTACATCATAAGTTGCCTTAAAAACTATATTACAAGTAGAAAACTAGGTTGGGTCCCATACAATGCATGGTGTATAATTTCACTACAAAATAGACAAAATTAACCCCATTTAATTGTATTTTGTTAATTTTAATCACAAACTTGGTGTGCAAGCAAGGAAGAAGTACTAATCAAGGTCTGTGAAGTATGGCCAAATACATAACATGGCATTATTGTAAATAAAATGCAACTTTTGGTGTAACTAGATGAGGAATTGGAGGGAAAATTAGAATTGCATAGTAAAATTTTATAATGGCATGGGACCCACAACTGAATAAAAAAACAATGGGAAAAACAGTGGGGCCATTAGATGATAAAAAATCTAAAAATGAATTTTTTTTTAATCTTTTTTATCTTTTCTCTTTTCTTTCTTAACCTAATTTACTCCTCTCTCCTCAATCTATCTCCTCAATTGAAGTAGCTTTATTTTTTTTTTCAATGAATTTCTACTTAATTAGTTATTGTTCTATAAGGATATAATTTAGGAAAAATTACTTCTAATAATCCAATCTTTGCCCGGTTCTCCTAAAATACACCAACCTTTTGATTATTCCAAATTAAACCAACCTTTACTCCCCATGTTCCCATATTGTACCAGGTTGACAGGTAAATGGCTACAATAGTAAACCTTTTATTCTTTACCTCTCTTAACCTTTACACGATTAATTTCCCTCCTAAAGTTAATCTCCCTCCTAAAGCCCCAACTACTTGGGTCTCCATCACCATTAACTTCTAAGCTCGCCGACCTCACTCTCCATCAAAATTTACTGCGTTCCCCTTTATTTACTCAATTGCGTAGGTCTATCTCCTCCATTTACTGCACTCAATTGCTTCACCTACATTTGTGTAGACACCTAAAAATGTCTCCCCAAAACCAAACCCGATGATGAACAATCTTTCACCGCCATTATTGGTCGGGTTGAGTATTTTATATTTAGAGTGCTTAAATCCATGTTCATTCAATACATTTCATAAACCAATCCATTTCCTAGCTCATTTCCCTAAACCATAACTTACTTTCCATTTTTCGTATCCACATCACAAAACCGCAATAATTTTGATCCAATTATTATTTGGTTGGATATGCCTTTCAATAAGATTTCCAACAATATATCATAAGCCCAATTCCGATTTAAAACGAAGAAGATATGAGCAAAATATTAAACTCGGCCCAAAATCGACACCCTTTCACTAAAACGGCCATATCTTAAAATCTACAAATGATTTTGACCCGATTCCAATTGGGTTAGAAATTGGACTTGATAAGCTTTCAAATGATATATTATATGCCTTATTCCGAGTGACGGATCAAACGTTACTGTGGTTTTAAAAACGCGTAAAAAACTGGAATTACCGCGCAGCAGCTAAAATGTCGCGATGCGGCAAGAACTGATGTGGCACGGTGCATAATGCCGTGACACGGTACTCTGCATCGTGTCACGGTGCCGTTTTCGTGTATTTTCTGCATTTTCTCACGCATTTCGAAAAAAAAGTACATCGTGACATGGCGCCATGTGTCGCGCCACAGTGGACTTTGCCGCGTCACGACATTTTCTGCCGTGTCACGGTACCTGTGCCGTGTCACGGGATTTTCCCGTGTTTTCTCCGCGTAAAACCTGCACGCGTTTTATAAATTTAGGGCAGCTATAATACCGCGACACGGCATTTTCTGCCGTGTCACGGCACGTTTTGTCGTGTCGCGGTAACCTCTGCCGTGTCACGACGACCCAAAACTAGGGTTTTATCTTTTTTGAGTTCCTTGTGTTCCCTCTACTCATTTTCTCTATAAATACCCCCTCCTTTCTTCAGTTCGAGGCACCAAATCATTCTCTCTTCCTCTCTTCTAAACCAAAAATCATTCTCTTCTCTCTCTCTCATACTCTAAGCCTTAAACTTATATTCCTATTTACATTATTCCTTCCCTAAGCACTCCAAGGAGTCCATATTTAACCCGAGGTTCCGTCCTTAAACCAATGCGTGAAAGGTATAATTAACTGAGGGTTTGGATCAAATCAACTCTACTTTTAATTTAATTTAATTTAATTTAAATTTGATTTATATTTTTATTGAAGTTACTAATTTAACAATTTATTTATGATGTAGCAATTTTAAGGAACGTGCGTAATGTGAGTAATTAATTAATTTAATTACTTATTTTATTTTTATATTGCTAGTATCATGATTAGGTTAATTTATATTTGATTTGACTAACGTTATTATGGTTAAATTGCTTCCAATATTAATGTTTATTCTTTTTTTTTTTTTTTTATGATCACAATATTGCATGTTTAAAAGGTATATGTAATCGAAAATCACGCCTAATAAGATAATTTGGACGACTGGCTTAGGTTCCTTTTTAGAATTAATGTGATCACTAATATTTTAGAATTATATGTTGCATTAATAACCAACCAATTTAGCATAATAATAGTTTGGAGCAAATTGAATCTTTGTTTGCATGCCTTTGAGATCGCAGGGAATACTTTTCACTATTAGAATCGAGTAGAGGCCAATACGGGCGAACGTGACTCCATGACTCACTTCGTACCATCATCCCCGATCCTCCTTTCATGGTTCTGAACCATATGGAGTTAGTAATCTCATGGATTACGAATGGGGTTTAACCTTCATGGGTCAATCGTTGTTGCCTATCGTTGTCCCTTTATCGTGGTTGCCTTTTATGATCCGTGAACGGTTTACAAGTTCCTTAAAAACTTGTTGGCGGCTCCCTACTTTATTTGTCCCAAATCGTATACGTCAATTCCCATTTCCTATGAGTGTCAAGCATATTCACACATGCTTAACGTAGGAGCACTTGGAACTACACCTACAATTTGTTTTTGGTAAAATCGACGAGGACTTTTCACAGCGAGGGAGTGGTGGTCCTGCAATCCAAGGTGTGCCCTTGGAGGTGTGTGCCCTAAAATCCAAAATTGATGCTCTTTTTTCGGTTAATTTCTTGTGTGCTGGTCGAAGTTTCTATTTATGGTGTGTAATTGAATTGAATTTGCGGATATTTGGGGTTAAGTTGTGAAATTGAAGTGTTAATGTTTACAACTTGTTTTTTTTTGTTTGGTGGTTGTTGAAATGTAATTAAATTGTTGAAATGTTGAAATGAAACTTGTTTTTATATGATAATTGGCTGAAATTTTCTTGTTTTATTGTTGGAAATGGGTAGATGGAAGACCCTTTTGCTGTTATAACTCTGAAATACTAGTTTGGTGGGACTTTTAACACTGTTGTAAATGGGGAGTTGGTTTATGTGGGTGGGAAAGGAAATACCTTTACCATTGACCCTGACCTGCTGTGTTGGTGGTGGTTAGAAGATTTTTCAAAGAAGTGTGATGGTATTGAAAACATAGAGTTTCTGTATTACTTTGAGTAAGGTTTATTCAGATCTTGAAGTGTTGGAGTTGCAAAAAATAGCTAAGCAATATAGGTGTATTGAAGTGTATGTGTTTGGTGGTGTTCAAATGCCAAATTTATATCCCTCAGCACAACCAGTCCAACAGACACATTTCAACCTTTGGAAAGGGAAGTTCCACCTTAAAAACTTCAAATAAAGAGGGGCCCACCTAATACTTACGGAGTAATTGAAAACACATGCATCCAACCAGAAAGATGCTTCTACATCTGAAGCTGTGACTGATCCATTATATTGTCCTGAAATTGATAAGGGGAAAAAGATTTTGGTAGAGGGTGGTCATGGGGATGACTCTAATAGGAGCCTAGATCTAGATGAGGACATAGAAGGAGGTGAATATGATGATGAGGGTGGAGAAGAATAGTGGAATGAGGTGCTGAATGAAGATGATTATGATGGATATGTATCATATATAGAGGATGATGAGTTTCAGATTGCAAAAGAGAGGGTGAAGAGATGTACTACCAAGCTGTTGCATATAGCAGAACAACTACAACAAGAGGCAACGGAAGGAAGGCTTGTGAGTTAGCAAACTAAGACTCTAATAGAGGGTGGAAGTAAGTCTAATGATAGGGATTATGAGAGTGAATATGATGGAAGTGAGGATGGTCTGATTACTTCACCTAGTAGTGGTGATGATGAAAGTAAAGAGTAGAGAAGAAAAAGGTCAGGGATTCTTGTGAGTGCTAACACTGATTTCAATGTGTTCAATTGGAAAGTAGGGCAAATATTTTCTTCTAGGGAAGATTTTAGAGATGGAGTTGCTAAATATGCCATTCTTCAAGGTAGAAATCTGTTTTTTAAGATTAGTAACTTTAAAAGGAAACAAAGATTAGGAGTTAGATGTGTGGAGGGTTGTAATTTTTATCTGTATGGTAGCTGGGATTCAAGGATAGCTACATTTGTGGTGAGAAGAGTTGAAAGTGAACTTACCTATCAGAGAAACATGAAAAAAAATAGGCAGTTGAAGTCAAGTTGGGTGGCTTAGCAATTTCTTGAGGTGTTTAAGAACAGACCTCACTGGCTAGCAAAAGAAATTGTTGAGACTGTGAGGAGGGCTTTTAAAGTTATGATTAGGAGATCATTTGCTTACAAGGTCAAATATGCAGCCCATAAGTTGCTACATGGGTCCATGTATGAACACTACAGGAAGTTGGGTGGATACATAACTGCTTTGAAGGCAACAATGACTAAGAAGCCACATGATCCAGTGTTCCAAAAACTGTTCACCTGTTTTGAGGGGTTACAAATAGGCTGGAAAGCTGGTTGTAGGAAGGTAATATGTGTTGATGACTGTTTCTTGAAGACATTTCTGGGTGGCCAATTTCTGGCTGCAGTTGGCAGAGATGGGAACAATCAAATGTATCCCAAAGCTTGGGCAGTGATTGAAGGAGAGAATTTATTGTCCTAGGAATGGTTCTTACAGAATTTGCAGAGATGCCTTGAGCTAGGAGAAGGTGAAGGTGTCTGTATCATTTCAGATGAGCACATGGTGAGTTTTGATTGTCACTGGGATTGCCTATGTTGTTTTTAGTGTTTTGAAGCTTTGTTTTTAGTTTCCTTGTGTTGTGTTGAAATTATATGGTGACTGTGGTTTGTGTGTGTTGTACTCAATTAGGCTATCTTGAACGGAGTTAAGACTGTACTCCCTAAAGCGCAGAACAGAGGCACTGTGCTAGGCATGTGTTTTCTCATTGGTACAAAACACATAAGGGAGATGAGTTGAAGTTACAACATTGGACAATTGCTAAGTCATACAATAGGGCAGATTATAATAAGGGATTAGAAAAGCTTGTGAAGATGGATGCAGAGGCTGCAACTGCATTTAAGAGTTACAACCCTGTAGGCGTCGTTTGAAGTGCGCCTACGTTAAGCATGTTGTGAATATGCTTGGCACTCATAGGAAGTGGGAATTGACATAATACGATTAGGGACAAAGAAAGTAGGGAGCCGCCAACAAGTTTTTAAGGAAGTTGTAAACCGTTCACGGATCATAAAAGGTAACCACGATAAGGGACAACAAAAGGCAACAACGATTGATTCGTGAAGGTTACACCCCATTCATAATCCATGATATTACTAACTCCATATGGTTCGGAACCACGAAAGGAGGATCGGGGATGATGGTACGAAGTGAGTCATGGAGTCACATTCGCCCGTATTGGCCTCTACTCGATTCTTATAGTGAAAAGTGATTCCTGCGATCTCAAAGGCATGCAAACAAAGATTCAATTCGCTCGAAACTAACATTAGGCTAAATTGGTTGAATATTAATGCAACATATAATTCTAAAATATTCGTGATCACTTGATTAAACAACAAGATTAAAAAGGAACCTAAGCCGGTCGTCAAAATTATCTTATTAGGCGTGATTTTCAATTACATATTCCCTTTAAACATGCAATATGGTGATCAATAAATATAATAGAATAAACATTAATATTGGAAGCAATTCAACAATAAATTGTTAGTCAAATCAAATATAAATTAACCTAATCATGATATTAGAAATATAAAAATAAGATAAGTAATTAAAATAATTAATTACTCACATTACGCGCGTTCCTTAAAATTGCTACATCATGAATAAATTGTTAGTAACTTCAATAAAAACATAAATCAAATTGAAATTAAATTAAATAAATGTAAACTTGATTTAGTCCAAACCCTCAGTTAATTACACCTTTCACGCCTTGGTTTAAGGACGGAACCTCGGGTCAAGTATGGACTCCTTGGAATGCTTAAGGGAAGGAATAATGTAATTAGAAATACAGGTTTAAGGTTTAGAATATGAGAGAGAGAAGAGAATGATTTTTGGTGTAGAAGAGAGAATGATTTGGTGCCCCGAACTGTAGAAAGGAGGGGGTATTTATAGGGAAAATGAGTAGAGGGAACACACGGAACCCTAAAAAGATTCTGCCGTGACACGAGACATAATACCACGTCGCGGTGAAATAGCGACCCTAAATAAGATAAAACGCGTTCAGATTTACGCGGAGAAAACATGGGAAATTCCCGTGTCACGGCATGTGTACCGTAACACGACAGAAAATGCCGTGACGCGGCAAAGTCCACCGTGGCGTGGCACGTGACCCCGTGTCACGGTGTACTGTTTTTTCTAAATGCGGCGGAAAATACACAAAAAAAGCACCGTGACACGGTGTAGAATACCGTGTCACGGCAATATGCACCGTGCCACGTCAGCCTTTGCCGCATCGCAGCATTTTAGCTGATGCGCGGTAATTCCAGTTTTTTATGCGTTTTTAAAACCACAATAACTTTTGATCCGTAACTCAGAAAAAGTCATATAATATATCATTAGAAATATTATCAAGTCTACTTTCCAACCCAATTAAAATCAGGTCAAAATCATTTTTAGATTTTAAGATATATTCATTTTAGTGAATAGGTGTCGATTTTGGGCCGAGTTTAGTATTTTGCACATATTTTCTTCGTTTTAAATCGGAAATTGGCTTATGATATATTGTTGGAAAGCTTGTTTCAAGGCCTATCCATAAAAATAATAATTGGATCAAAATTATAGGGTCATAAAATCAGTTTCTCTCGGTTTAGTGATGTGGACACGAAAAGTGGAAAGTAAGTTATGATTTAGGGAAATGAGCTAGGAATTGGATTGGTTTATGAAATGTATTGAATGGAAACATGGATTTAAGAACTCCAAATATTAAATACTCCACCCGATCAATAATGACGTTGAAAGATTATTCATCATCGGGTTTGGTTTTGGGGAGACATTTTTAGGTGTCTACAGAAGCCCCCACTTTGACTGAGTTTGTAGAAATGTCAGTTTCGAAAACGATAGTCAAAGTAGTTGATAGGGACAGAGAATGATTTAAGACGTTTTGCGATCCTAAATCACTCTTTATACGCCGATACCTGCAGAATAATGTTAGTTCCACAGATAAAAGAGTAAAGGGATAAAATGCTTATCTGACACCAGTATATCGGTGGAAAATATGTTCGATAGTATTTGACACCAATGTACCGGTGACAAATGAGTTTGTTAGCTTTCTATACTTGAAGAAATCCACCGGATGATGTTTGTTGAGATACTTTCCATGCTTGAGGAAAGTCGACAGATGATATAATCGCTGACTTCTTTGCCTTGAGATGTAGCAACGACAGAAAATTTTGCATGCTTGAGGAAAAAACTTGTCTGATGATGAGATTGCAAGTCTCTATGTATCTAGAACCTTGCACCGTGAATCGTCTTCGCTTGGGAGATGATCACTAAAATGATGATGGTTCAATTGTCCCCGAACATGGGCTGCAGTTGGTTTGCTTGTCCCCGAACGTGGGCTGTAGATGGTTCGCTTGTCCTCGAACGTGGGCTGTAAATGGTTCGCTTGTCTCCAAACATGGGCTGTAGATGGTTCTCTTGTCCCCGAACGTGGGCGGTAGATGGTTCACTTGTCCCCGAATGTGGGCGGTAGATGGTTCGCTTGTCCCCGAACGTTGGCTGTAAATGAGACCTACAAAATGAAATTTGCCAAGGGACTCACATATACTGTGATTGACTTGACCAACTGACTTGACCAAGCTTGACTTGACACGACATGACATGTGTATGACTTGTGATTGTGTGTGTACAAGTATGATTTGAGTGTATGAGTAGACACAAGCAACCGAAAATGCAAAAAGCAAAAATTTTCTGTCATTTTTGTCATGAGTGGAGGGTACCTTCTTTCTCCCGAAAAAGAAAGACGTGAAAAATGAAGTTTTGTTTTTTAACTTCCCTCGATGAAAATATTGAAAAAGTTTTTGAACTTCCTCAAAAGAAAAGACATGAAGAAGGGAAGAAGTTTTAAACTTTCTCGTTAAGCAAGACAAAATAAATCGTAAAACAATGAACATTGTTCAGGCTAGGAAGCTAAGCAAGTATACAATGTTTCTTTTAATGAATGTTATCTTGAAAGATGATGAAGCATGCGCGGTAGGGAAGCAAGATTTCATGATAAAGGGTTCTAAGGAAAGATGATATGGCTATGTATGTGTGAAAGAAGTGTGTGAAAGTGATACTAAGGTGAGGCTGCAAAGGCTATGGTAATGGAAAGAGATGTGAGAAGAGTCGAAATAGTGACCCTTTAGGCTAGGTAGGCTAAATGATGTGGGTTCAAGCCCCCAAGGCTAGATCTAGATGGATAGGGTCCTAGGGATAAGCATTGGATATTCGTTGACTCGATTATGCGTATGAATGTGGCCGCACCTCAATGTAAGGTTGCCTACGTATCTGTTAGAAGTCAGGCCGAATGTAGCTCTAACCGAACTTTGCACAAGTGTGTGTAAACCTCAAAGAGGTCTTTCAAGGGTTGTAATGGTTAAGCTGATGGTTTAAGGAAGAAAGGGGTAAAAGGCTCAAGACCCGAGAGAAGCCCCCAAGATATGCAATTATGTATTGGACTTTGCAAGTTTTATTTTTCTTATATTTTTTTGATTTGAATTTCTTTTCTTTTTTTTTCTTTATTCTTTCGAATCAATATAGGCAATCTCAGATCATGCGGTCCATCACTCACTTAGATTCATGTTTCTCAGGCGTGGTACCAAGCACTCGATGAGAGACGCAATTTAAGACGTGTTCATATCGAAGACATTGGAACACTTGCCTTTAGACATTGTTTTTTTTTAATTGAACTTGCTTTTTGACTGTTACACAAATTGCACACCTTCCCATCCCAAGATTAAGTGAATGTGGGTTGAATAAATAAGGTCAATCGTTAGACGAGGCTCAAAGTGGTTGACGAATAAATGAATATGTGATTAAATGGTTAATAGGGAATGATAGGGTTGCAAAGGTGCCTCAAGTCATTGGTGTACCTTGTATTTAGTTCGGTAATTGATTTTTTCTTTTAAGTGAAAATGATCGAGATGTAAAGAGTACTCAATTTATTGATGAAAATGGTGAATAAGCTAACAAAATTATCAAATTACAGAAAGGGAATCTAAGCTAGACTTGAATTGGGGAAAGGGAAACTAATAAATAGAAGAAATCATGAAATCTCGTGCAAAGGGTTTGCCATGTGCCTTGTCTTCATTACTGCTTGTCACTTCTTACCACCTGGAGGGACGGGAAGTTTGTTGGCATCTACTAAGTCTTGAATGACGTCCTTCAAATTCCAACATTGTTCGGTAGAGTGACCCCTTCTTTGATGGTACTTGCAGTGGGCATTGGGATTCCACTTGGCGCTCCTTTCTTCGGGGTTTGGCTCTAGAAATGGCCCAATAGGTGTGATCAAGCCTTGACCGTAGAGGCGATCAAAGGCCGCATCATAAGTCATTCCTAAATGAGTGTAAGTTCTCCTTTTCTTGGGCAATGGAGCATCAAGAGCTAACACTTCATTGAGATCAACTTGGCTTATATTGTTGGTAGTATTTTCGTGCTTAAAAGACGAAGAATAAGGAAGGTCGTTCTTCCTGTTTTTCCAAGTGTTATTATTGTTACTACCAGCAGTCTTTATTAGTTCATCCTCGATATTGATGCCAATGTCGTATACAGCTTCGAAAGTGTTCAGTGGAAGAAATTTGAGATATTCCCTATACTTGTGAGTCAGATTTTAGATGAAGAGGTGAACCATCTCTCTTTCTTTGGGATGATCTACCAAGAGTGCATCTGTTTCCCTCCACCTGTTCAGATAAGCGGTGAAGCCTTCATTCTCTTTCTGTTTGAGAATGGAGAGTTCATGTTCAAAAGTTTTGGTTTGAATGTTACACTTGTAACGATTCATGAAACTGTCGGTGACATCTTGCCAAGTCGTAGTACGCTTGGCATCTAGGGAATAAAACCATTGTTGGTAAGCATTCTCTAAGGAGAGAGGGAACACCGTAGGGAAGAGTGTTACGTCCAATTCCTTGAGAGCCATGGTTGCAGAGAACGCCTTCAAATGGAATATTGGATTGTCAGTAGGCTTGAACTTTGGAATATCAGTAGTGGAGAACTTTTCAGGGAGCCTGTATTTCACATCCAAAGGAATGGGAGGTTGTTCCACATAAGTGAAATCCTCATAAATGTTACTCATCTGTTCCTTCAATTTGTCAAGGGTAGAAACATTGACCTTGTTTTGTTCCATGGTAGTGACCCTAGTGGTAAGGGTTTTCATCATGGCAGATAGTGCCTCGATGGATTTGTTGATATTCTCAATATCTTCCTTAGTGGCCATTGGAACGAAATGAAAGTAGTTTAAAGGTAATGAGTAATGTGGAGATGGCGAAGTTTTCTTTGAACGCCTCTTAGATCTGAGAGATTGTTGCGGTAATGACTCGAACCGTATTAATCTACCTCTGCTCCTTGACCAAGTACTGTGAAATAAAACAATTCACTTAATTGTTTGACTCATTGCTCAAGATAGGAAAGGAAGGGGTAAAAAATAGACATTTGAAAACAGGTGAGAAAAACTCCACTCATTTTTTTTATTGTGACGAAAAAAAGGGTGCATGAACCTAGTATACGATCATAAACGACATGGTGCGCGAATCGAGTCGGAACATAAAGAAAGTGTGTGGAATATACTTGACTTGTGAGTGTTTAAGTGATATTATAAGACTCGTGGTATGATCGTATGGATAGACATGTGAACAGTAACCAAAATGACTGACGCGGGCACCAAATTAGCACTGAAGACTAAAAAAAGCTGACTGGACTTATTCCTTGGGCACCGTGACATGGCAAACTGTACCATGTTGCGATACAACCTGCTGTGACAAGGCACTAATTGCCGTGACGCGGCACTGATTACCGTGACGCGACATTTCTGCCATGGAGCGGTGATCAGTACTAGGTGTTTTTGTGTGTTTTTTTCATTATTTTTTATTTTAGTGTTTGCACTAATTACTAAGTGAGTACGTTCCATTGGCATTAGTAAGTTATAAAATAAACCACCATACACAAAGAAAACTCGTTAAGGTTAAGATAAAAAAGATCACACATAGGGCACGTAGGCACAATGATGCAAATAAGAGTTCGCAACCTAAGGTCAAGTTCTATGTTACACTGTGGTTAAGTTTATTTGGTGTCAAAAGGGTACCATGGTTGAAAGTTTAGACGCGTTGGAAAGGTAGCCTCCCTTGAGGGTGTATGCCAATGGGCGACTCCGCAATTTCGTGATTAAATCGAACTCGACTCCATGGTTTGGGTGGATTTAATAACTCGGATGAACCCTTATTGCTATGAGCGTTTTTGAGTTGATAGAGCTTAAATCCCCCGCAGCTAAGACGTATGTAGGACACACACGTTTTTTCAGAAAAATCGAAGGAAGCTGACTGTGATAAGAGGAATAAGGCTATTGGAAGTTGTAGACACCAAATTTTGATCCTACTTTTGTAATTATCATTATTATCATCTTTTATTATTATAGTTATTGTTTTTTTAAATAATTATTATTATTTTGCTAAATATTTCTATAAACTTAATGACGTTTAAAACGAAGAAAACGAGTAATTATAATGATTTTTATGCATAATTCCCAAAATACATGTTACAATTTTTACTTCTAAAACTACTAAATTACAAAAATATTGAAGTACAACTAACACCGCATGTATTTTTTACCCTGCTCCACCAATGTAATTTTCGAGCTTTACTTGTGTATTAGCAAGTAAATTAATGCAGCCATTAGGAGGACCACTAGCCCCACAATGTACATGAAGTACACCCGTATCATCCTCATGTCTTTCTCAAAGGTGAAGATAGACTGAACTTCCTTGTTATCTTGAAACATGGTGGCCGAAATTAATGGTGGTTTTTTTTTTTTTTTTTTTTTTCGGGTAAGGAGGGAGATGGAAGAAGATAAGAAGTAAGTGGTGAGTGGAGATTTTGGATAAGGGTAATTTTCTTTTTATAGTAAAAAATGGGTATTTTTATACCGTATTTTTTTGTATACGTATAACAATCATATAGTATAAAATTTCTGTCTCGTCAGGGGAATATGTCATTTTCATTATAAACAAGTATTGTTTAACCTTTTTAAAGTATAATAATTATATTGGTATGTTCACTTAGGGTATTCTATTTTATCTAGAGATTTTTACGATTTGTACAATACCCCATTATTTGGTCCACTTACCTATAAAAATTCCACTAGTCCAAAGACTCGTGTCCAACCGAGGTAGGGAAATACAAACATTCCTTTTCCTACAATAAAGTTTGTCACACATAGAAAAGTATTATTGTCTTAATATTAAAGAGAGCTCCTTTATATACACTTGTTTTACCACAAACAATATTTCCTTTTCGTCCTGCAATTAATACTTGATCCGATAAGTACAAGTTCGGATCAAACACATCGATTTTTATTTAAGGATAATTGAGTATTATATGGACAAGGGTAAAAGAAAAATACTTGTGGGATGTATAAATACAACGCATAGAAGAATACATAAATGAAAATAGTAATATCAGCGTAAAAAACGAATCTTGCCTATGCTTGATTTTCTACATTTTGGTAAAAGAAGAATCAATGCTCTGACATGATTCCTTCATGATTTGTTACCTTTTTTTGTTTTTCATTTTGTTTGTTTTCATCCTACTTTTTCTTTTTTTTCTTTTTTTTTATTTTCTTTTTTATTTATCTTATTTACTTTTTTTTTTACTTGCTTATTTCGGTCTAGTTTTTTGTATTCTTTTGTCAATTTTGATGAACGATTGTCAATAGTGAAATAATGTTACCTTTTTTTTTATCTCTCACGGTTAATATTGTATCCAATAAATTTCAGATTGGACCAATTGTATCAAAAATTATCTGACGATAATTGGGATAGCTAGATTTCATACTGTATATTACTATTCAAACACTATTTGACACTATTCAACTAAGCATTTTTACGCTTGTTTACGTTGCCGACGTAAATTTGGGCTTCTGTTTTATTTGTTTTCCTGTTGTTTTGATCTAGTTTTGTATCTTTTATCTTTTTTTTTTCTTACGACTATGATAGATATAAATTTGTGTTAGTAGAGTAGGGCAAGATAAGAGTCCACCTTTTTTTTTAAAGGTCAGTCAGTCGAGGGAATATATTTTACTCTTGACTATCTTAAATTGTCATATGACTTAACATTGTATGATTTTACATGGTATATTTTCACTTTGACCATGTCAATCTTATGACTTTATATGATTTACCTTACTTTATACTTTTAGTAAGAGTTTTAACAAGCTACATGGTATATTTAGAAATAAGAGTTTTACATGGTATATTTTCAATTTGACCACGTCAACCTTACTTTATACTTACATGGTATATTTTCACTTTGACTAAGTCAATATAGAGATGACTTTAGAAATAAGAGTTTTAACAAGTTTTAATTCTAAATGTTGTTTTAAGAAACCTTAATCTTATTCTAAAGATGACTTTAGAAATAAGAATTTTTAACAAGCTTTAATTCTAAAGATGTTTTAAAAATCTTTAATTTTATTTTAAAGGTGACTTTCGAAATAAATGATGTCTAAAGGACTTTAATTTTACTTTATAACGACTTCAGAAATGAAAGTTTTAACAAACTTTATTTTCTTTACTTTAAGACGATTTTAGAAATAAAATCTGTTATAATTTTGTGAACCTTCTTATTTCAAACCCTTTTGTAACACAAGAATGAATCATAACTTTGCTTGTTTGTTTTAATAATTAATGATAGTTAATATGAGGTTATGGCCTCATTTCCAAATATGAGGTTAAGATTAATTATTTAGTTGTATAAGGTTGTAACAATTATCCATCTCCATAAAAATAAGCTTATATCCCATTATAATTACCCGACGGATTAATTGACAATTGGATATGATTAAATAGTCTATTGTTCCCTTTTAATTGGAAGTAAGGCCTTGATAGGTGTCGTGTTTTACTTGGTCAATTCCATTAAGCCTAAACACATAGCCCTTAAAACTGTACAAAAATTACCCTTGAGTATTTTTAAACCTAAAGTGAGATTATATAGTGAACCCTTACAATTTCACTCCAAAAGAATACCTTGACCCACTAAAAAGTCGTCAATTGGGACGCATTTGTTGAATTGTCTTGTTCAAAAGACATTTTTGGTGATCACTAATCGGGGTGATTTTCCTCAACCAAGGTGGTTCATTTTACTTTTATGAGTGAATCCGTCAAAGATCACTAAAATCCCACTTACAAAAATGACGTTTATGTCAACTACCCAAATTAAAAACCCAATGGAATTGGTTACTTAAAACATGACATCTGTCCGAACTACAAAGGTTTTGATCCGTGAGTGAATTCAACATCTCACTATGATCGGTACGTAGTGCAACTTTAGTGCTCAAACCTACCTTATATTAATTATTATATCTTTTTTATGTGATTAACATGTCTTAAAACTTGACTTTTAACAACGCAATAGTAAGAAACCGTTCCTTAGAACGGAAGGGAAGACGAGTTCCAGACGTTCGATTCTCTTAACCTAAACCCCGAACCCTGTGCCTTATTCTCTTTTATGGAGTTAGCAGTTAATTTTTAGTTTTATTTCTTAAAATTAACTGTTTTAAAATCCGTCCTTATTCGGATAAAAAAATAAGGTGGCGACTCTAAGTTTGTAATTATAAGTCTTATCAGACACATAAGTGGAACCTTTATAGACCAATTTTTGTCCACTAAAAACCCAGGTACCACAGTCTGGCGACTCCATTGGGGATTTTTTTTTTTTATATAAAATGTGTAGTGGTTTAAACCCGAATTGCGTTGTTGAATTGTTTAAGTGTACTCATGGGGTCATTCATCATTCATCAATCATCATGAGCATGAGGATTTCTTTTTCTTCTTTTTTTAGGCCAACACCTCTGCCTATTGGTAAGGTCGGATTTAGACAACAAAATTAATGAATTAAGGGCGTAAACCTACATCCGTGCGCTATTGCAATCGGCTCTGTTAGGAACGTCCACCCTTGGTGTTCAAAGTTGGAAGTGATACAAGGCCACTTGATTAATAATTCCCTCAAAATAGATTGACCTTTAGATTAAGAAACATGTACATCAATACATACATGAAGCCTCTACAGTCATTTGTGTTAATGATTTATTCGTGTCGTCATGAAAGTTTTTTTTTTTTTTACCAAAAATTCTTAAAAAAAAAGATAAAACCATTTTTTAGAAAGCTTATTTATGGATCCGATAACGAACTGAGAGTTATCCTTAGACCTTCCCTCATGTGATCTCAAGAGAGTTTAACTTTCTAAGACTAACAAACACCCTATGTGGTGCATTTTAAGCAATACCCAAATCTTACTTTAAAACCTTTTCAACTTAAAGAATGGTTTAATCACTATTGATGAATTAATATATGAGTTAATGTTCTTTTCGAAGAAAAGTCTTACACCCCTCAACACCTTGAAGGTTTGCTTAACCATGTTCTTGAAAATTGCAGTTCACTTGTTGTTTACAGATCGAGATATGGATACAGGAGCACAAATGTGTAGCGGAGGAGGCCATTGGGGTTCTATCCGCCAAATTTACTATATGAGGTGTGAATCACTAAGTGCTATATATCATCGGCTGAAGTTACAGGGTTTCCTCAAGTCAAAACACAATAACTACACTATGTCGTCTCCTAGGGATGACATGGGGAAATATTGCAACTATTGTCATGACTATGGGCACAATACAAATTTTTGCAATGATCTAATACATGTCGTCCAACAATTGATTGATGATGGGAAGATTCCAATTCCAAGATTGTGGACTCCACCTACTTTGAGGTTTACAAATGCAGATTTGTCGAATGATTACAATAATGATTGGCCTTTGTCCATTACTTTGGTATCGAATTATTACGAAATCTCGGGAATTTTGGTAGATAGTGAGTCTGCATTTAACGTTTGTAGCAAAACCATTCTCGAGAAATTAGGGTGTGAAGACGCTCCTTTTAGACCCTCAAAGAGGATGGTTAGAACAAGCGATCGCACTCTTATACAGGCAATTGGAGAAATCACCTTGCCACTAGGATATCATGACTGGGTTTGTAACGCTGAGTTTCAAGTAATTAATGATCCGAAAAACTTCACCTTTACCTTGGGAAAATCATGGTTCCAACATATAGGGGCATTTGCCTCTGCAATTCATCAAAAGGTCTGATTTTCAACCCCACGCGTTGTGATAACAATTCATGGGGATGCAGTCTTACCGAACATGGCAACCACAGTGTGCAATATGGTGGGTTTTGGGGAAGGTTCGACTTCGAGACCGAAGAAGGAGAATTATAAAATATCATTATGGGACTTGCTATCAAATTCCTCAATGTATCGTGAGGCTTTTAGTGATTATCTCAAAAGAACAATCATAAATGCCTCAACCCCTTTTAGAGATTTGAGGGAAATCTTCAAACTTGATCCTCACCAGGTCAAAGACGATTTGATTAGAAAGGTTTTTATAAATGACTCACTGGATGATGTAATGATATGTCATAACATCAAGTATCATCACATTAACATTGATGCAGAGTCTTCCATTAATATGTGCACGTACCATACATTTGTTGAGTGGGAATTCGAGGAGGAAGAACTTAGACCTGTAACAATAGATGATTTTGTAACAACGATGTATATGAAAATGTATGTGGTAAGATTGATGCTATCGTTAAATACAAAGGTTTAAGTTTCACCACAAGTTTCATAGTTTGTGATATACCAGTTCCCTATGATATCAAACTTAGTCAGCCTTAGATTTACCAATTTCATCCACTCGTGTTAGTTCAATCCCAAAAGACGCCATCACAACTTCATGAATCTTTAACCTTCCATGATGGCCCTATGATTTTAACCTTACGGCCTAAATCTCCAAATGATAAAAACCCACATCCAAAGGTTTTCACTATAGAACGATCCAAGGCCTCTCTCCAAGAAAAAATTGTCCCCCATTCTCGTCAAACTGGCCCCAAATTACTATATGATGTGCCTATCCATGAATCAATGTATTCTCAAAATGTATTCAAAACCTTAGACGCTTTTCACTCTTCCTCACGAAAAGGGAAAAACATCGAACATCACGATGTCGATCCAGGGCTCACCTTTATAGGTACCGATTTACCCCCTAATCACTATCATAATGAACTACTACATATCACTCTTCAATACGTTTCAAGTTATATCAATCACATATTGGTTGACACCGGATCTGACGTTAATCTCTGTTCCCGAGAATACTTGTACGAGCTGGGGTACAATAGTTTACATATCACTTACCGCTCCATTTTTCTCAGAGGTTTTGACCAATTTCCAAGGGAAGTGATGGGGTCTATAGTCTTACCTTTGGTACATGAAAATTTTCTATTCAACATAGAGTTTATGGTAGTGGATTTCCAACTCTCATGCAACTTGTTACTGGGAAGACCCTGGCTGCATGGATGTAAAGCAGTCTCATCTAGCTTACACCAGAAGCTAAAGATGAGAGCATCTTGGGGCATCATTACCATATGTGGTGACTATTGTAGGGAAACCTATGAAGGTGAAAGTTCATCTCAATATGGCAGTTGGATAAACACCATAAAAACAACATATCATTGCACAAAAAGTGATGAGGTGGTTGTAATAAGGCGCCCTCTATTTGCAAAAAGAACAATATATTTTCCTATTCCGGTAAATGAATGGGACAAGCCGAACTGGATACCAAACAAGGCAAAGGCTGATGATATTCGAAGGAGGTTTAATTGGCTTTATGACGAAGACATAGCAGTTCCTTGCGAAGGGGTTAAAACATCTGCAAACAAAGTGTCATCCCTACGAGAAATCATGGAACCTTACATCTTCCTCGACAACATCAATCCTTTTACAACGGAGTTGTGCATGGTAGTGTGTAAAGCATGGGCATCATGGATTTTGGATAAAGAAGATAACCCCTTATATGTTGCCAAACGAAAAGCTGCATGGGAGAAGCGACTTTTGACTGGGGAAGTAGATGCATGGTAGTAGTAGTCGTTATATTTTCATTAAATTTTGTTGTATTTTTTCTTTTTTTTGTGAACTACGAGCGACTTGATCCCTGAAAAAAGAAAAAATGGAAAAATAAAAAAAAAATCTTGTAGGTACGTAGGCAGCTCACATTGAGTGCAGTCGTAGAATTAAAATTTTGTTTCATTTTTTATGTCGAACTACGATAGGCCTGATTTCCTGAATCACATTACACTCGGCACATTTCCGCACTCAGGAATACGTAGGCAGCCTTTGGGCCCGGCCACTAACAGTTTGTTATTATTGCAGGTTTCATTTATTTATTTATTTTTTTTCCTGCATGAGGTGGAAAATAGACGGAAAAGAACATTAATTCATATTTATATAGTGATACAACCGTAACAGTGAACTAAAATATACATAATACAAAGGTTAAAAAGGCCCTAATTTAATCTCAGCGGATGGTGGAACTTCAAACATCTCTGTTTACCCCTAGTAAACCCTTGACAATGGTCGACAATGAGTCGGGCTCCTCGAAGCGTGTCTTGAGGGGAGTGTCGAATACTAACTTCCCAACCACGAGAACGCATTAGGAGTAGAATGTCACATAACTTTTGCTCAACGTTTTCTGGGTAGACATCTAGTATAGCCATGGATGAGATGAAGCGATTGACGTCCAACATTACTTCTAATTGTTTCACTTCTAGAGAGCGAGCCTTTTGCAACCTATTTTGCAATAAACATAGCGAGAAAAAGGGAAAACTAGGCCCTCTAAGCCTTGAACCAAAACCAAACTTCCAAAAATCTCCTGGTTCTCGCAATGTATAACCACCCCTACATCTATCTGAGCCATCTGATAAAGCAGCTAAGGATAGAGTATGATGATTTTCATGTAACCAAGAAGTGGTTAACAATGCCCTAGTTAATCTATCTATTATTATAAAAAGACTCCTTTGACCTATTGTCCATAAAGTATCGGGGAGATGAGATATATAATATCTCTTACGTGGATGAAGTTTTTGAATGAAACTCTCCTTAGACTCTCGATAGTTGGAAGGACCACCCATCATCATTGTTAAATGATTATAGGTTATGAAATCTGACATACCTAACCAAGGTTGATTGACGAAGCTTTGAGGTGGACCTTTCCCCTGGCGTGAGGAAGTTTTAGAATAGACACTACAAGGAGTATTATAAGCCGATATGGATATTGACCCCTCAGTCAACCGAGTGAGCGAAAAGAAACACGAATCACTCCATAAGAATAATGTTGATGGGAGAGAATTTTGTCCTGAAAGAGTACAAGACATTGTCACACCTAAACTCTCGGAGACTTCCTTCCCGATTGACGAATTAGAGATGAGCAAGAAAAAACAAGTAGGGAGATAAGTTTTAAGTAAAATGGAGATGTTACTTAGTATTTGACTTGTACAATACCCACGAGCATCCCAAAACAATAACCTAAGAGATGAGTACGTGGGGAGGTTAAAAGGGAAATGCGAGGATAGGTTTGGACTCTCTACGAGTTCACAAGCAAAAGGGAGGTTTTGTTGACTTATGGTAGCTATGATAGGGTAAACCGAGTCTATAGAGAAGCGTAGAGACAGAGACAGGGCTAGCACCATTGTATCTGCCACAAGTAAGAAGATTGACTCTAGAGAACTATTTATCTCGAATACTTGGGGTGGACCAGTCACTAGTGCAAGTTTCACTAGAGGAACTGAAGGTGGGATAGCTGTAGAATTTTGATCATAAGGGAGAGAAAGGTTCTCCCTAGAAAATTGAGATGGATGATCTTCTGGTCTTATTGAACTAAGAATCTCGTTGCGTTCTCTCTCTCGTAATTCTTGGAGGGAAGAGCTCGAAGTGTCAGAGAAGAAGTGAATTAAATCTCTAACGTGTGAGGCATTAGGATCCATAACTTAAATTTGAGCAAAGTGAGAAAAAATCTCAAAAGAAAACACTTGAGATTTAAGAGAGAGAAAAAGTTTGGGTGAACAATCCTTATTCAAGTTTCAGGTTTTTATAAGCTGAGAACCAATGGTGTGTTCAACACACAAGGAATCTTCGTAGTAGGGTCCAAGTCATTTAAGAAAAAAAATTTTTCCTTTTTTTTAAAAAAAACAAAAAGAAGGGGTGTTCATTTCTTTTAAAAATCTTTTATTTACTTTTTTTTTAGCTTATCGAAGATGTTTTTGTAATGTTCCCTTTTTACCCCAGGAAATCTACCTGGACCCGCACAGGATCTAGGCTTGTCCGCTAAACCTCTTCTCACAGTTTACAATCTGATTCAGTAGCCTTCTCACTGGGTGGTTCGATGCTAAGGGAAATTCATTCTCCGCCACCAAGTGAAATGTCTGAGATTCCTGGTCATGAAAGTTTGCTAAACCCTGATCCATCTAATGATCTTCGAGGAATGATGCGAGCTATCCTTGATCGTCAAGATACCATGGAACAAACAATACAGAGTTTGTTAATACAGAGTACTAGTGCTCCTCCTCCTCACCATGATTCAGAGGTAGTTTCTCCATTGCATTTAGATGATGGAAACGGTGATAGAGAAGCTCTTACCAAGATCGAGGAAGATATTCTCACGCTGAAGGAAGTATTGAAGGGTATGACCAAAGCGGAACCTTGGTTGGATATTCATGGTCTCACCTTATTTCCGAAAGCACAACTGCCACCTGGTTTTAGGATGCCGAATCTCACGAGATTCGATGGTATAGGAAGTCCCACTAATTTCTTGAAACTATACGTAGGGGCTATGAGTTCTTGGGGTGATGATGAACCTTTAATGGCACAATTATTTCAACAATATTTAGATGGGGCTGCTGCTCATTGGTTTCTTAATTTGGAAAATTCAAAGAAAACTTCATGGGCTGATATTGTGCGAGAATTTTCTAGCCAATACAGATATAACGAAGAGATCGATGTAACAAGGAGGGATTTGGAGACAACTGCCCAAAATCATAATGAAATGTTTTCTGCCTTCATCACTAGGTGGAGAAATAAGGCTGTAAAGATGCTAAATAGGCCAAATGAAGAAGAACAATTACAAATGATTGTGAATAATCTTCTTCCCGTCTATCAAGGACTAATGGCTTTCCAGTATTTTTCGTCATTCAAGGCTCTCATATCAACAGGAACCTTGGTGGAGGATGCCATAAAAAAAGGAGATATCAAGAAGGATGAAGGGAGCAGTAGTAACACCTCTTACAATCCTAAGTTTAGGGGCAACAGGAAAACCAATACAATGACTCAATACCTTCAAAACCAACAAACTTGATACACAATATTGGCACCGCTCCAACATTCCAACTCAGGCGACAGAGAAATTTTTCTCCTTTGAACATAACCTACGCTCAAGCTTTCTCCAAACTAAAAAAGGCCAACCTTGTTTAACCTTTGAACCCAAGGCCACCCCCAAGAAACCCTCCTCCCAATTACAGCCCAAACCAACACTGTGAATTCCATCAAGGGCCCGGGCATGACATTGAAAATTACACAACATTCAAGCATCGTATTCAAGACTTAGTAGATGGAGGGAGGCTTTCAGTTGGAGCATCCTCTGATAAATTTAAAAATACACAACCAAGCATCACTAATAATCCTCTTCCCAATCATAAGCCTCCTGTCTCTATAAACACCATCTCCACTTCTAGTAACCAGATTGATCCAACATTATTAATTATTCGAAATGCCCCTCGAATGTATGAGATGCCATTATCCGAGAATTATGTGTGTGTTGTGTATGATTACTCCACTCAGCAAAAGGTCAAGCTTGTGCCATGCAAGGGTTCCGATGTTATCTTCAATAAAGATCCGTTCTCTGATGTCTGTGCCACTATGGGTTATAATCGGGCATTTTTCCTGATAGATGATGATGAGGATGCTTTCTCGTTGTTGTCAATTGCTGAGAAAAATGATGGGGCACACCTTAATACCCCTAGTAATCTTTAATGTCCGATCTACCTTGACGATCTTAGTGATGACGAAGATCTACATGTGGCTCATTTGACTCGCGCTGGTCGTCACTTTAAACCTTCATATCTTGAAGATGAGAATCCCGTGGAAGCCTTGAGAAGGAAAGAAAAAGACAAGTAATTAGCAGAGGAGAATAAGGGAGAAGATGATGCTATTAAGCGCATGAAGGAGGTTAATGTAAATGTTTCTATATGGAAGTTATTGACCCATTCACAACCCCATCGGGCTGCCATTCTGAGACATTTACAATGAAGTTTCAATTGATCCATCCATAACACCGGATCAAATGGTAAGACTTATTCATGGGGCCGACCGCATTTTAATGTTTACCGACAATGATCTCCCAGATAGTGTCAACCATAATAACTCTTTGCACATAATTGTGAAATGCCATGGATGGACAATACCTCGGGTACTTATTGACAATGGTTCTGCCATCAATGTATGTCCTTCTCAAGTTATGACGAAGCTAGGTTATCAAAAAGAAGATTTGACACCTTCAAGCCAGGTTGTTAGGGCTTACGACAATGCCAAAAGAGATATTTTTGGGTCAATTGAGTTACTTTTGGAATATGGGCCAATGGCTAGAAATGTGGAATTTGTGGTAATTGACATTGAGGCGTGCTTTAACCTTCTACTAGGTAGACCTTGGCTTCATAAGAACAGGGCAGTAGCCTCTACCTTACAGCAAAAGGTGAAGTTGCTCACGTATCATGGAGCAGTGACGCTCGTGGGTAATCCAGAAGTTATGAATGTTTCTAGTATTGGAAAATCGGTACTCCACTTAGATGAAGAAGAGGGTAGTCGATTAGATGGATTCACTATTCATAATATTGGATTTGATTCAATAGGCTCATGGAAAGAAGACGAAGAAACTGAAGAAGATTAGAGGAAGACGAAGAAATCGAGGAAGATTCGGAAGATGAAGAAGCTGAGGAAGATCCAGAAGAAGGGCTTCAAGAAGATGACAATGACTCTGAGGTTAATCCCCAAGAAGTTAAGGGTGGAACAAACTGGTCCAATGAATACGAGGTAGAAGAAGAGCCTAAAACTCCAAAAGACAACGACCCATGTTTTAGAGGAGAATCTTGGACAAGTAATTCTTTTAGAATGGGGCATGATAAGGGATCTCGAAAAAGGTCTACGGCCGAGGATTTTGATTTGGATTTCGATGTCATGTGTTATAGAAGGTTAGTGTACCCAGAGGAGTTGATTCTTTTCCCTAACTACAGACATGTAGATCGTTACCTTAATCTCCCTCAATTCAAGAAGTTCAATGGATTGGGAGATCCCATCCTCCATTTATACAATTTTGTGAACACCTTATATCCCTTAAATGTTCCAGAAGAGCATTTTCCCATGTTGTTCAACAAAAGTCTGGGGCAACAAGTATTATACCTCAGGGGCAACAAGTAAAGGTTCTTGGGGAGAAATAGCTCAAGTATTCAGTGATTGGGCATTTGAATTTCGACAGACTGACACTGAAAAACTAAAGCTAGTGAATATGGAGCAAAGTGGCCGGGAATCATTTTCACATATTTTTTCAAGATGTTCTTACATTCGGGATCAACTTCGTTTTCCCATTACTGATCGGGAGTTCATGTTGATATTACTAAGGAAGTTAAATGATTTTTATTATCGTCATATGGTCTCCATCAGATACGTCGACCTCTCTCACATGGAGAGACATGGTTACGAAATTGATGCCTATCGACTACAGGAAAGAAGGCCTAAGGTGTACCCTCAAGGTGAAAGGGCTAACAGGAGGATATTCACTCGAATCGACGAACCATTAAGTGTGGTGTATGATCGTTTGAGCAAAAAAGGTATTCTTCGGGCAAAGAGCTATGTGTATTCATTACCACCACATGGAACCGATATGAGACAATATTGCAGTTATTGTCATCAATATGGGCATAGAACAGATACTTGTTATGACCTTAAGTGTGCAATCCAGGACCTCATCGATCGCGGAATCATCAGTCTAGCCCATCCTAAGTCTAACGCACCAGAGACAAACACGGCACAACCACAGGCCTCTCAAGCTGATTTGTTCCTTCAACTGCTCGAATAAGGTCGTATCAAGCCACTACCTCGTCGAGTAGGAGCTGATCCTGTTGGGCCAAATCTCAAAAAATATTGTCACTATCATCAGTTACATGGTCATGATACTAACGAATGTCACGCCCTTTGTTGGTCCATAAAGCGCACCATTGTAATTTCCTACCCAAATCAAAAAGCGTCCATGAATGCCCTTTCCATTTTGACACGCGAAGACGATCGTACTCTTTTGATTGCTCATCACTATTTAGAGAAGATATCTCAACAAGACTACAAGAAAGGTTGCTCCAGGACTATCGGAAACCCTAAAGCCTAAGGAATATCTCTACATGGGGAAGGAAGCATCCGCAACAACGACATGGTGACCTCTATCTTACCCTCCATTAAGAAGGATGAATGAGAGGGGCAGTATGAACTTTGTAAACTAAGAATTTTTTTTTCCTCTTTATATTTTCTTTTGGTACAAAGAACTACGTACAGCTTGATCCCCCAAAGCACTATTTCATGATCATATACAAAAATTGTACTTGCACGCACATTGTTATTAGGGTATATAGGTTACTCTGATCGATTGCAACCGTTTAAAAAAAAAAAAAAATCTTTTCTTCCATTATGAACTACGACGGGTCTGATTCTCCAAAAAAAAGAAAAAATAAAAAATACAAAATTTGTGTGGAGATACGTAGGCAGCCTTATGGCACGACCCGAAATAATTAAAAGATTTTTGGAATGAACACCCCGCTAAATTATCTAACTTAATAGATGTCTTTTAAATGTTTACCAAAATCTCTTTTTCCCGCATGCATTTTTGCATTTATCGTTTACTTTTTTATTTTCAAAAAAAGAAAAAAGGAGGAAATCCTAATCTCGAGTATGTAATGTTTAGGTATTCTTTGCCAACTAATGACCAACTAAATTCGAAAATCTACTCTACCCCCGGATTTCATTCAAGAAACCCAAGATCCAATACCACAAACACTTACCAGAGGACTTCAATTGATGTGGAAAATGGGTTATGTTCTAAGAGCTGGTTTAGGACGGAATGGTGAAGGCATGAGGCACCCGATCCAAATAATTGATAAGCGAAATCGTCATGGCTTGGGTTTCGATGAAAAAATGAGTTCTAATGTTAAGAAAAGGAAGTTTCTCACTTTGAATGGGCAATTTGTGTTACAAAATGACACCGAGCCGTTTATGAGTTTCCTGAACCTTGGTATGACTTGGATAAAGAGAAAATTCACCCTGGATTAGAAATTTTCTTTGCAGAAGCAAAGAATGAAGAATCTATTAAGAAATGGTTTGATAAGAAACCAATATTTAAGAAAGATATTGATTGGGCTGACCATCTAAAGCAAGGATTTCTAAAAGGCTTGTTTTCATCAATTTCAGATTGCGAAGTCCGATCCGATCCCATTACACTCATCACTCCAATAAGAACAAAATTTGAAAACAATATCCAACCCAAAACTCAAGAATAATTCCTTCCTTTCCCCGAACTTTATCCTTTTCAATCCTCTACCTAAGACGGTTATGAAACCAATAGCTCATCATCTAGCCAATCATCTATCCATACATTGCCTGGTATCTCCTATCATGAAGATATCGAAGGAGTTGCTTGTAAACATATTTGCGTACAAGACATTGATCTTGATGATGATGCATTTTCTAATAATGAACTTTTCAATGAACCTAAATCATGCGTGACACCCATGGAAGAGTCTATAACTGTAAAGATAGGTACGGATAATGATGTAAAAGAAGTCAATATAGGATCGTCCCTTTCCCTTGATGAACAAAATGCATTCATTATTTTACTTAAAGAATATGTGGATGTGTTTGCATGGTCTTATGTTGATATGCCTAGTGTCGATCGTAATATTGCTGAACATCGTATACCACTCTACCCCGATAGCAAGCCAAAGCAACAAAAGCTTCGTAGAATGAAACCAGAAGTTAGTCTCAAAGTTAAAGAAGAAATTCAAAGGCAGCTTGATGCCAACTTCATCAAACCAATCAAGCATCCAGAATGGCTGGCGAATGTGGTGGTAGTGCCCAAAAAAGATGGAAGGGTCAGAGTATGCACTGATTTTAGGGATTTAAATTCAGAATCAGCAAAGGATTATTTTCCATTGCCCCACATTGATTTTCTAGTTGATAATAGTGCCGGACATGCCATGTTCTCATTCATGGACGGATTCTCAAGATATAATCAGATACTCATGTCAGAAGAGGACATGTCCAAAACTTCTTTTATTACCCCATGGGGAACCTTTTGTTATAGAGCAATGCCCTTCAGATTAAAGAATGCTGGGGCCACCTATCAACGGGCTGCAACGACGATTTTGCATGATCTCATTCATGATATTGTGGAGGTCTATGTTGATGACATGATTGTCAAAAGTCATGATCGTGAGACGCACATTGATGCTCTAAAATCATTCTTTGACAGAATAGGAAATACAATATGAGACTAAATCCTCAAAAATGTGTATTTGGAGTAACTTCGGGAAAACTTCTGGGCTTTGTTGTGAGTAAAGACGGAATTAAATTCGACTCTAACTAGGTAAAGGCTATACAAGAGCTTCCCCCGCCAAGAACGGAAAAGGAGATTCGGGGATTTCTTGGTAGAATCCAATATATTAGTAGGTTCATATCACAATTGACAACCCGGTGTGAACCTATATTCAAGTTACTTAAGAAAAATGTTCCTACAAAATGGAATGACGAATGTCAGGCTTCATTCGATTCAATGAAAGAATACCTCTCCAATCCTCTAGTTTTAATGCCACCAAAGCCGGGGCAGCCCTTGATATTATATCTTACTATCACGAAAACAACCATGGGAGTTCTTTTGGCACAATACCAAGAGAGTACAAGGAAGGAAATAGCTATCTACTACCTCAGCAAAAAGTTCCTTGAGTATGAAACTAGATACACTCCTTTGGAAAGAGCTTGCATTGCCCTTATTTACGCAACGAAGAAGCTTTGACATTATCTGCAAGCACATACTACTTATCTAGTTTCGAGGTTAAATCTAATCAAGTACATTTTTGAGAAGCCAATCTTGAGTGAAAGAATAGAAAGATGGCATGCGATATTGTCAGAATTTGACATTTAGTGTGTGAATCAAAAGTCTGTCAAAGGGAGGGCTATATCTGAAGCTTTGGCTGATGGACCTATATCAGGTGATGAATTTGATGATGATTTTCCAGATGAACATATTTTCTATCTAAGTACGTCACAATGGAAGATGTATTTCGATGGAGCCTCTAACAAGAGGGGCAATGGTGCAGGGGTATTATTAATTGATCTTTATGGAGTACATATTCCCTTCTCTGTGAAGCTTAGTTTCCCAACGACGAATAACACGGCTGAATATGAAGCTTGCATCTACTGAATCAAAGCAGCATTAGCAGTTGGTGCAAAAAATCTCACGGTATACGGTGATTCTTATCTCATAATTTCCAAGACTATTGGAGCTTGGAAAGTTCAAGATGAAAGGTTGCAAATGTACACGGAGTATCTTCAACAATTTATCCCATGCTTTGAAGAAATAGATTTGAAACATCTCCCTCGCAAGCAAAACAGCTTCACCGATGCTTTGGCAAATCTTGCGGTAAATTTGACTTGGGATGATGATGTAAAGGTATAATCGGTAACGATTGTAGAAAAAGAAATTCTAGTGGTTAATCTTGAACCAACAATTGCTCTATTGACCGAAGAAGATAATAAGGATGCTTGGTATACTGATGTTAAGAAGTATCTAATCGATGGAGAATATCCTGAAGGAAGTCACAAGAAGGATTAGTTGGCTATTCGAAGGCTAGATTCTCATTTCACAATATTAAGTTGTATCATAAAAGTTTCGATGGAAACTTACAATTATGCATCGATGGGGAACAGACACAAAGGATCATGGAAGAAGTACATGGGGGAGAATGTGGGCCTCATATGAATGGACGAATGCTTGCTCGGAAGATTCTTCGAGCAGGGTATTACTGGACCACCTTGGAAAGTGATTGCATCCATTTCGTACGAACATGCAAATTATGTCAGCTATTTGCAAACCTTAATCATATGCCGTCTGTTAGCTTGAATAATTTTACTTCGCCATGGCCCTTTTCTAGCTGGGGCATAGATATCATTGGGCAAATACATCCAAAAGCTTCAAACGGGCATCAATATATATTGGTTGCTGTTGATTATTTTTCGAAATGGGTGGAGGCATCATCATATTCAAAACTAGGGGCAAAACAAGTTTCAAAATTTGTGATCAATAACATTATATGTCGGTATTGGGTACCTTTTGAAATTATCTCCAACAATGGTTCACAATTTGAAGGCCATCTTAAAGAAACCCTTGAGAATTACAAAATCAGGCATCCCTAATCATCGCCATATCATCCTCAAACCAATGGAGCTGTTGAAGCAGCTAACAAAACTATCAAGACGATAATCACAAAGATGACAGATAGGGCTCGAGAATGGCCTGATAAACTTCCCTATGCACTGTGGGGATACAGAATTTCCATTCGAACACCAACTGGGAATACTCCATATTCTTTGGTATATGGAATGGATCCACTTCTTCCAATCAAAATAGAGATTCAATCGCTTTGCGTGATGAATGAAAGCGAGATATCTGAAGAGCAATGGTTTAAAGAACGATACGATGAACTTTCTTTAGCAAGTGAACGAAGGTTACAAGCCCTTCACAACATTCAAATTTATCAAAGACGCATTGCTCGGGCTTTTAATAAAAAGGTCAGGGAAAGGAATATACAAGAAGGAGATTTGGTACTTAAGGAAAATCGAGCACCGATTCATGATCCACGTGGAAAGTTCAAACTAAACTGGTCTGGTCCATTTCTGGTCAAACATCTTACACCAGCAGGAGCAGTAAAATTGATGGATCTTGATGGAAATGAGTTTGTTCATTTCACCAACCTTGATCAATTAAAAAAGTATTATGCTTAATTGGTACAGTGTTGTATTTGTGATATTTGCAAAAAAAATAAAAATAAAAACGTGAATCTCCTACTAGCTTTAAATAGGTATAGGTGTATCATGTTAAAAATTAGATTTCATTCATGTTTGCATTGCGTGCTTAAGGCTCATGTAGAAATATTCATTATTATTAAAAGATCATGATCAAGTCGATACTCGACAAAATATGATTACAACAAACAAACATTTTTTTTTATAATTCAAACATAACATAAACTCCCTCGCTTTTTGGCGAGATTACAACCACTTTTTTTTAACCATGAAAACAACAACCACGTACACCATACCTGAAAGACTAATGCCTTCAGATATGATTTCTTCTTTTGGAATTAAAAATACACAAACAAGGGAAACACAAGTACAAGTATTGAAATACAATAAGGAAATACTTCTAAGGATTTGTTCAAGCATCGCCCTCGAGGTCCTCCAACAACCATGTTGTGTAAGACGCGGTTGGAACCTCACCTTCAAGAACTGGAAATGCTGGAAGCATTCACGCAAATTCCCACACACGAGATGATGCCCTAAGAGCTTCCACATTACCAATTTCATAGGTGGTGCAAGGTACCACTGGGAGCTCATGGAGTTCAAGAAGTCGTTGAAGTTGGCTCGCTTGTCTCGAGCATCTCCAAGGAAGATAGAAGGTGACGTGACACAATCTTGGAAGTTGAACACCTCTGAGCCTGCTAGTGCTAATTGTTATGGAATCTATGTTGAGAAACGAAATGATCTATTCCACATCAGCTTCGGCAAAGAGGTATGTCCATGCACCATGGTTACAATATTGATGGAATATAGGAAAGAAACCTCTTTCCCGAATATGTCGGGTTTGGTAAGGAATTCGAATAGGTGGTCTAAACAGATTGAATGTCTCACATAACCAGAGTTGAAGCACAATTGGACACCCTTTGACAAAACCCCCTAGATTTTGTTTCAAATGGTCAAGCCCCATCATAAGTTCCCCTAGGATAAGAGGCCCTAAACGGTTTCCTAACTCAATTTGTGACAACAAAGAAAGACAGCGAACATAACAGGAAAATAATGATTCCTTGAGTAAGACAAGGCCAAGTAATAAGAGGATGCAAGATCTTTCTTGGCACTTTTGGAAATTTTCATTGTTGGGAAATTCCCAATGAGACGAAGAGAAAGTTTCAAGGAAGTTCTCTAACATTAAAATATCAAGCAGGGGATAATTGCTTTCCATATTTAATGGTATACCTAGCAAATCCCTCATGACCGCATCCGTTGCCCTTGGGTCAGCAAGATAATCACACGGCCTCGTTTATGAAGACCTAATAAACCCTCCATTTCTCCTAGAAGAGGATTCATTTTCGTCTCTCCAAAACGAAAAACATGGCGTTCTCCATCCCAAAATTCAACGGCATCATGAATCATATCATATCGAGGTTGAATAGCTAGGAAGGGGTCATGGTTCTGGTAAAGAAACTAGTATAAGGGGAAAGGCGAGGTGGAGAAATATTTTCTACCACCCCTTTTAGTTGGAGCTTTCTAGCTCCACTGATTTCATTGATTTCCTGATACATTGCATTCATTTTTCTTAGAAAAAAAAGGAGAGAAGAAGTAAGAATTGAAAAGCTTGGAAGAAGAAGGAAGGAAATGGTTTGGTGAGGAATGAATAAACATCACCTCCCTTTATATAGGGGTGGTGGTGATAATGGTGCCGGGAAGAAAAGGCCGAAAGAATTTGCTTTTCCGAAAACTCAGTAAAAAAAACCACCTGATGTTTTTACATCCAAAATCCATAGACTATGTTACGTTCTTTCAAGAATGATTGTTATTTTCCCTCAAACTCATGCAATTTGGAATTTTGATCTTCGCCTAGAGGATCTAATAAACATCCATCTAAATTAAACTAGTGCAAGGTTAAGCCAGTTTTTCAACTGCACCCAAGCCGACATTTGTGTTGCAATCGAGTGAAAATTTCACTCTATTTTTCAGCCAGTTTTTCAATTGCACCCAAGCCAACATTTGTGTTGCAATTGAGTGAGAATTTCACTCTACTTTTAAGCCAGTTTTTTCAACTGCACCCAAGCCAATATTTGTGTTGCAATTGAGTGAGAATTTCACTCTATTTTTTCAGCCAGTTTTTCAACTGCACCCAAGCCAATGTTTAAATGAAAGTCAATTGAGATTTTCCTTCCTTTTTTTTCAGAAACATACATCAAAATTTTGTATCTTTTCTCAAACATTGATTATCGTTTTATTTAAACTCAATCAATGTGGGGCAATCTGTAGACACCAAATTTTGATCCTACTTTTGTAATTATCATTATTATTATCTTTTATTATTATAGTTATTGTTTTTTTAGATAATTATTATTATTTTGCTAAATATTTTTATAAACTTAATGACGTTTAAAACGAGTAATGATAATTATTTTTATTCATAATTCCCAAAATACATGTTACAATTTGTACTTCTAAAACTACTAAATTACAAAAATATTGAAGTACAGCTAACACCGCGTGTATTTTTACCCTGCTCCACCAAAGTAATTTTCGGGCTTTACTTGTGGATTAGCAAGTAAATTAATGCAGCCATTAGGAGGACCACTAGTCCCACAATGAACATGAAATACACCCGTATCATCCTCATGTCTTTCTCAAAGGTGAAAACAGGCTGATCTTCCTAGTTATCTTGGAACATGGTGGCCAAAATTAATGGTGATTTTGTTATTTTTTTCCGGGTAAGGAGGGAGATAGAAGAAGATAAGAAGTAAGTGGTGAGTGGAGATTTTGGATAAGGGTAATTTTCTTTTTATAGTAAAAAAATGGGTATTTTTGTACCGTATTTTTTTGTATACGTATAACAATCGTACAGTATAAAAGTATGATATTTTCTGTCTCGTCAGGGGAATATGTCATTTTCATTATAAACAAGTATTGTTTAACCCTTTTAAAGTATAATAATTATATTAGTATGTTCACTCAGAGTATTCTATTTTATCTAGAGATTTTTACGATTTGTACAATACCCCATTATTTGGTCCACTTACCTATAAAAAGTCCACTAATCCAAAGACTCGTGCCCAACCGAGGTAGGGAAATACAAACATTCATTTTCCTACAATAAAGTTTGTCACACATAGAAAAGTATTACTGTCTTAATATTAAAGAGAGCTCCTTTATATACACTTGTTTTACCACAAACAATATTTCCTTTTCGTCCTGCAATTAATACTTGATCCGATAAGTACAAGTTCGGATAAAACACATCGATTTTTATTTAAGGATAATTGAGTATTATATGGACAAGGGTAAAAGAAAAATACTTGTGGGATGTATAAATACAACGCATAGAAGAATACATAAATGAGAATAGTAATATCAGCGTAAAAAACGGATCTTGCCTATGCCTGATTTTCTACATTTTGGTAAAAGAAGAATCAATGCTCTGACATGATTCCTTCATGATTTGTTACCTTTTTTTGTTTTTCATTTTGTTTGTCTTCATCCTACTTTTCCTTTTTTTTTTCCTTTTATTTTCTTTTTTATTTATCTTATTTACTTTTTTTTAGTCGCTTATTTCGATCTAGGTTTTTGTATCCTTTTGTCAATTTTGATGAACAATTGTCAATAGTGAAATAATGTTACCTTTTTTTTTATCTCTCACGGTTAATATTGTATCCAATAAATTTCAGATTGGACCAATTATATCAAAAATTATCTGACGGTAATTGGGACAGCTGAATTTCATACTGCATATTACTATTCAAACACTATTTGACACTATTCAAACAGTATTAAACACTATTCAAATAAGCATTTTTACGCTTGGTTACGCTGCCGACGTGAATTTAGGCTTCTGTTTTATTCGTTTTCCTGTTGTTTTGATCTAGTTTTGTATCTTTTATCTTTTTTTTTTCTTACGACTATGATAGATATAAATTTGTGTTTTAGTAGAGTACGGCAAGATAAGAGTCCACCTTTTTTTTTAAAAGTCAGTCAGTTAAGGGAATATATTTTACTCTTGACTACCTTAAATTTATGTCGTATGACTTAACATTGTATGATTTTTCATGGTATATTTTCACTTTGACCACGTCAATCTTATGACTTTATATGATTTACCTTACTTTATACTTTTAGTAAGGGTCGTTGCTTGTAATACTCATATGTATAAGATTTTGTCGTATGATTAAATGTTCTTGGGTAAATTTATATGTACTGTCTAATAAAGGCCCCAAGGGTTTTTTTTTTCAAGCTCTGAAAATATTTTGTCCGACCCTACTAGTATTGTAACCTAATGTCTTTGTGTAACTTTCAGAGCTGACATCTTAGGGAGATATTTATTTTATAAGTGTTGTTTTAGTACCTTGGTGAGTATAATAGTCACTAAATAAATTTAGGCACTCTGTCATACGTATACCACATGAGTATTTTTGAGTTGTGACATGACTTGGTTATATATTTTCTTTTTTGTAATACCATGACATTTTAGAACCTTTTTATTATATGAATATTAGAGTCTGATTTAATTACGACTTTCTTTATTTTATCATTTTAAGTGTTGCAAAACAGATTGAGTAGTTTGTTACATGTAAAACAAAAGAATTTAATATCAAGATTCTCATTAATACCAAAATCTTGATATTTACCATTTAAATCTTTAAATTATAATTTATTTACCTTTTTTTATTTACAAATTAACCTTTTTAGTATATGAATATTAGAGTCTGATTTAATTACGGCTTTCTTTATTTTATCATTTTAAGTGTTGCAAAACAAATTGAGTAGTTTGTTACATGTAAAACAAAAGAATTTAATATCAAGATTAATACCAAAATCTTGATATTTACCATTTAAATCTTTAAATTATAATTTATTTACCTTTTTTATTTACAAATTAACCCCCCTATTTTCCTATAAATACCCCCTAATTTTCTCATTTTAGGACACCAAAATATTTCCTACTAATTCTTTATCTAAAAATCCTCTCTAAAAAATTCTCCTCTAATCTTTTGCTTTATTTAAAATCTATCTAATTTAGATTTATTTTTAAGATATTAGCTTATAAAAAGCATCATATAATTAATTTTTTATTTTTATTTTATTTAAGTATTTTTATTATCTTTAATTCCTATAAAAACACATAAAAAATATTTCAAGTTCAAGTATTATTGTTATTTTCATCTTTGTTAAAAAAATTAGTTTAATTGTTTAAGTATTCGTATTCTATATTAAAACCAAAAAAAAGGGTTCGTTTCTCAAGATTTAGCTTATTTTTCAAGATTATTTTCTTTAATCAAAAATAAAAAATAAAAAAAAAGTTCATTAGCTTTATTTTACACTAATTTCTTTTAATATCTCAAAATTCCAATAAATATCACTTAGTCTCTTTTATTTCACTTTAAATAAGGAGTCATCTTTTAATCCTTGATTAGCAAGAAGGATTATCCAAAAGATTGCTACATCTAGCTTAAGGTATTATCTTTATTCCTTTCTTAATTTCCTTAATTATTATTATTATGCTAACTAATGTGTTTGTTTCCAAGTGATGTTACCAATAGGGGTAATGACGATATTAGGTGCTAAATTATCCCTAAATCTTTCATTACTCCACATTAGAAAGCCAAGCCTATTGGTGAGGTGATAAGTTATAAAAGAGGGGGGTTAATTGCATTTTGCATTGCATCTCTTTCTAATGCATTTAAAATATGAAAGGTTAATACATTCATGTGTTTGTATAAGATATATTTTTTAAGAATAATTTCCTTCTTTAAATGAGGTTAAAGACTTAAGGAATTAAGAGTTTATGTAAAGGATGTTCAAGAGTAAAGAGTAGTTTACCACGTCCCAAAGATGGCCTATGAAACAACCCTTACGTCCAGAAATAGTTCCTTTTCTTTATCTCAAGTGATAGAATTTTTCAAGAGCTTTCCAACCGTATCTCACAATAATTTTTTCGATTTCTCTATGATTTTTAATGACTTTTTTAGTTCAAGCTATCAAAGAGATGAAAAAGGCACTTTTTTTCTCTTAATTGCTTTTTAAAATTGTGTTAATTTTTTTTTAAGAAACTAATGGTGTCATGGAACCTATATTACACTATATTATGTATTTTTCATTTATGGAAGTTTAATTATTAAGAGTTTTAAGTAACTTTAATTTTATCTAGAGATGACTTTAGAAATAAGAGTTTTAACAAGCTTTAATTCTAAATGTTGTTTTAAGAAATCTTAATCTTATTCTAAAGATGACTTTAGAAATATGAATTTTTAACAAGCTTTAATTCTAAAGATGTTTCAAAAATCTTTAATTTTATTTTAAAGATGACTTTCGAAATAAATGATGTCTTAAGGACTTTAATTTTACTTTAAGACGACTTCAGAAATGAAAGTTTTAACAAACTTTGTTTTCTTTACTTTAAGACGAATTTAGAAATAAAATCTTTTATAATTTTGTGAACCTTCTTATTTCAAACCCTTTTGTAACACAAGAATGAATCATAACTTTGCTTGTTTGTTTTAATAATTAATGATAGTTAATATGAGGTTATGGCCTCATTTCCAAACATGAGGTTAAGATTAATTATTTAGTTGTATAAGGTTGTAACAATTATCCAACTCCATAAAAATACGCTTATATCCCATTATAATTACCCGATGGATTAATTGACAATCGGATATGATTAAATAGTTTATTGTTCCCTTTTAATTGGAAGTAAGACATTGACAGGTGTCGTGTTTTACTTGGTCAATTCTATTAATCCTAAACACATAACCCTTAAAACCTTACAAAAATTACCCTTGAGTGTTTTTAAACCCAAAGTGAGATTATACAGTGAATCCTTACAGTTTCACTCTAAAAGAATACCTTGACCCACTGAAAAGTCGTCAATTGGGACGCATTTGTTGAATTGTCTTGATCAAAAGACATTTTTGGTGATCACTAATCAGGGTGATTTTCCTCAACCAAGGTGGTTCATTTTACTTTTATGAGTGAATCCGTCAAAGATCACTAAAATCCCACTTACAAAATGACGTTTATGTCAACTACCCAAATTAAAAACCCAATGGAATTGGTTACTTAAAACATGGCATCTGTCCGAACTACAAAGGTTTTGATCCGTGAGTGAATTCAACATCTCGCTATGATCGGTACGTAGTGCAACTTTAGTTCTCAAACCTACCTTATGTTAATTATTATATTTTTTTTTATGTGATTAACATGTCTTAAAACTTGACTTTTAACAACGCAATAGTAACAGCCCGTTCCTTAGAACGGAAGGGAAGACGTAGACGTTCTATTCTCTTAAACTAAACCCCGAACCCTATGCCTTATTTTCTTTCATGGAGTTAGCAGTTGATTTTTAGTTTTATTTCTTAAAATTATCTATTTTGAAATCCGTCCTTATTCGGATAAAAAAATAAAGTGGCGACTCTAAGTTTGTAATTATAAATCTTATCAGAAACTTAAGTGGAACCTTTATAGACCAATTTTTGTCCACTAAAAACCCAGGTACCATAGAAGGATTTCAGGATTGCCGCGACATGGCAGAATCTACCGTGTCACGGTGCTGGACACCGCATCACGGTGCCCTGCGTCGTGACACGGCAAGCTCTGTCGTGGCGCAACAGTCAGGAAATCTGACTGGTGCCCCTATTTTCTTCCTTCACGAACAGGTTATCCAATTTTTCCTACGGGGCAGACCTGAAATACAACGTTAAAATGTCTATGCATATGCAAAAATGCCAATTTAATCACAGGAATATTTTCAAGAATCTTTCAAGTCTCATCCACTGATCTTAATTTAATACCGATCGCTCAAATCGATAAATAACCAAGAATCCTCCCCAGTGGAGTCGCCAAATTGTAGGTGTAGTTTGAAGTGCGCCTATGTTAAGCATGTTGTGAATATGCTTGGCACTCATAGGAAGTGGGAATTGACATAATACGATTAGGGACAAGGAAAGTAGGGAGCCACCAACAAGTTTTTAAGGAACTTGTAAACCGTTCACGGATCATAAAAGCAACCACGATAAGAGACAACGAAAGGCAACAACGATTGACCCATGAAGGTTGCACCCCATTCATAATCCATGAGATTACTAACTCCATATGGTTCGGAACCACAAAACGAGGATCAGGGATGATGGTACGAAATGATTCATGAAGTCACATTCGCCCGTATTGGCCTCTACTCGATTCTTATAGTGAAAAGTGATTCTTGCGATCTCAAAGGTATGCAAACAAAGATTCAATTTTCTCCAAACTAACATTATGCTAAATTGGTTGAATATTAATGCAACATATATTTCTAAAATATTCGTGATCACTTGATTAAACAACAAGATTAAAAAGGAACCTAAGCCGGTCGTCCAAATTATCTTATTAGGCGTGATTTTCAATTACATATTCCCTTTAAAAATGCAATATGGTGATCAATAAATATAATAAATAAACATTAATATTGGAAGCAATTCAACAGTAAATTGTTAGTCAAATCAAATATAAATTAACCTAATCATGATACTAGCAATATAAAAATAAAATAAGTAATTAAAATAATTAATTACTCACATTACGCGCGTTCCTTAAAATTGCTACATCATGAATAAATTGTTAGTAACTTCAATAAAAATATAAATCAAATTGAAATTAAATTAAATAAATGTAAAGGTGATTTAATCCAAACCCTCAGTTAATTATACCTTTCACGCCTTGGTTTAAGGACGGAACTCGGGTCAAGTATGGACTCCTTGGAGTGCTTAAGGGGAGGAATAATGTAATTAGAAATACAGGTTTAAGGTTTAGAATATGAGAGAGAGAAGAGAATGATTTTTGGTGTAGAAGAGAGAATGATTTGGTGCCCCGAACTGTAGAAAGGAGGGGGGTATTTATAGGGAAAATGAGTAGAGGGAACACATGAAACCCTAAAATGATAAAACCCTAGTTTTGGGGAGCCGTGACACGGCAGAGGTTGCCGCGACACGGCAAAGTCTGTCATGACACGGGACATAATACAGCGTCACGGTGAAATAACGACCCTAAAAAAGATAAAACGCGTTCAGGTTTACGCAGAGAAAACACAGGAAATTCCTGTGTCACGGCATGTGTACCGTGACACGGCAGAAAATGCTGTGATGCGGCAAAGTCCACCGTGACACGGCACGTGACGCCGTGTCACGGTGTACAGTTTTTTCGAAATGCAGCGGAAAATACACAAAAAAAAGCACTGTGACACGATGTAGAATATCGTGTCATGGCAATATGCACCGTGCCACGTCAGCCTTTGCCGCGTCGCGGCATTTTAGCTGTTGCGCGGTAATTCCAGTTTTTTACACATTTTTAAAACTACGATAACTTTTGAACGTAATTCGGAATAAGGCACATAATATATCATTGGAAATATTATCAAGTCTAATTTCCAACCCAACTGAAATCAGTTCAAAATCATTTGTAGATTTTAAGATATGGACTTTTTAGTGAAAGGGTGTTGGTTTTGGGCCGAGTTTAGTATTTTGCTCATATCTTCTTTGTTTAAATCGGAATTGGGCTTGTGATATATTGTTGGAAAGCTTATTTCAAGGCCTATCCAACCAAATAATAATTGGATCAAAATTTTAGGGTCAAAAAACCAGTTTCTCTCGGTTTTGTGATGTGCACACGAAAAGTGGAAAGTAAGTTATGGTTTAGGGAAGTGAGCTAGGAATTGGATTGGTTTATGAAATGTATTGAATGGAAACATGGATTTAAGCACTCCAAAGATTAAATACTCCACTCGATTAATAATGGCAGTGAAAGGTTGTTCATCATCGGGTTTGGTTTTTTGGAGACATTTTTTGGTGTCTACAAACCCTGAGTTATTTTGCAAAGCATTCCTTGACACATTAGTGAAGTGTGATGCCATTACAAGAAAAATGGAAGAGACCTTCAATGGTTACATCATCAATTCCAAAACAAAGAACTTGATCTACATGCTTGAAGAGACCAAAACTGCCCTAATGCAAAGGATAGTTGTCAAGAGAATGGAAATGCAAAAGTGTGAATCAGTATTATGTTCAAAGATTCAGCAAAAGCTTGACAAAGAAAAAGATCATGCTGCCTACTATGATGTTTCCTCTTCATCAGAGACACTATTCAATGTGTAATACCATTTGGATCAGCAAGTGGTCAATCTGGAAGCAAATACATGCAGGAAGTGGGACATGGTTGGTATACCATGCTATCATGTTGTGGCTTGCATATTTTTCTTGCATCAAGAGGTTGAGGATTATGTTGAGAGCTGCTACGGGAGAAATGTTTACTTGCAGGCATATGCAGGTTGATGTTTGATCTTTATTTTTGTATTTTTTTGTTGTATTTTCTAAGTTGCTTTACTCATTTGGGTGCATATATTGAGTGTGTAATGTGTTATGATATTTGCAAGTTCCATACCACCTTATGAGGGAGAGAGACACCGGCCTATAGTTAGTTGGAGTGTTGATCCTCCCCCCATCAAGATAGGTCTAGGTAGACCTAGGAAAAATAGGATCAAAGATCCATCTAAACATCCTAAGAAGCCTGGAACCTTGACTAGGGTTGGTATGGAAATGACTTGCAATGTTGCAATGTGAATGGCCACAATAAATGGAGGTGTCCAAACAAGGACACAGCTGTTCCTACTGACCAAGCCCCATAGAAGGCCAAAGGGAAGGCCTGGGAATGATGCTCAAGCACCTCACTATGCACCAAATCCTACCACTAGTCCTTGCACTTTTGCACCATAGCCCGACCATACTTCTTCTACTGTGCAGTAGCCATCAGGTCACCTTAATGCTACTGTACAACCAACCCAACTAGGGAGAGGTGGCAGGATGATCAGAGATGGGAGAGGATCAAGGGGGGGAGAAGATCAAGGGAAGTCACAAGTCAAGTTGGGGACAGCAGCACTACATCTACATCTGCATCAGGACAAGGAGGGACCAGGTGGAGGGGCAGAGGAAGGCTACCTCATGGAGTTGGTGTGATCATTGGAGCTGATGGAAGTGCTCACACTCCAGTAAGATTTGTTGTTTTTTTTATATTCCTGTACTATAACAATTAATTGCTTCCCTAACCCTAACTTGATGTGTCAGGATTGCATGGACTTGGTCAACCTAGCAAACAAGGTCAGTCAAATTACCATGCTATTGGGACTCAGTCAAGCCAAGTCTGAAACCATACACCCAACTTTTAGGTAGTTTAAGGTTCAATGTTAGTTATTTGGGTGTTGTAATTTTAAACTTTGATCTTTTTGGAACAATGGTGTTTGTTTAGGGTGGAACTATATTTTTTGGGAACAAGTCTTCACTTTTGATGTAGCACTTTATGTGCACATTTGAACAACCTTTTGCTATAAATTTGTCTACCATAAGCAGTTTGCATCATATCAAGTATTAGTAAATTAAGAAAACCAAGCATCCTTCAAATTCATCATTTAATTTATTCAATACTTAATTCAACCGCAAATGCATCCATAAACACCATACATCATACTACCTACTCTTACTTGCATTACACAGCAACAACAAACACAAAAAAAAATTAAATAAATAAATAAAAACACAAAAGCCATTGACACATTCTTCTCGATCCTTGCACTCTTCATAAGCTCAATGCGCAATTAAGTTACCTCAGCACTCAACTTTTTAAACTCTTCCTCTAACTTATCCTTTTTCGCCTGCAACTTTTTCACTTTCTCTTCAATAAAGCTCTTCTCAAGTTCCAATTCAGCAATGGTTGTATCTTTTTCAAACAATTAAAATCGAAGATCATCAGCTATTTCATCACCACCTTCAACCTACTTAAAGAACTTACAATCTGTATCCTACAAATCATAATCACGCACCACAAATTAATGCCCTTATTTATCAAAGCCCTAATTAATCAAAAACCCAAAATAGTCAAAACAAATTAAGCCATTGTTACATCAATTCATCAACAACAAATTATAATTCCCAAAAATAACACTTACAGGCCGTAGTGGACAGTTGTGGAATTTCTTTCCCAAATTAGGGCCATTCTTCATGGTGCGCACAACAGCCTCCCTTACACAATTGCACCTCATCCTTGCCACAAAATCACTCATGATAAAAGAAGATGAAGCAAATCGTTGTTGATTCTTTCCCCTTTCCATTCTCAAGGCGAAGAAAACAAGGGTATCGAATTTCGCAAAGGAACGTTGGAGGGAGGAAGAAGAAAGGGGGTGGGGATTTCATTTAAATAGAACGAAAATTTAAAAAGGGAAGTAACGGTCAGTGCCATGTAGGACAAGAAATCGGTTCAACCGGGTAAGTTACCTACTAGGTGCAATATGGGAATATAGAAGGTAAAGGTTGGTTTAATCTGGAATAATTAAAAAGTTGGTGTATTTTGGGAGAACCGGGAAAAGGTTAGATTATTAGAAGCAATTTTTCCTATAATTTAAAGCTTAATTTTTTAGCCACAATCAACACTTTATTTAAATTAACGTAATTGAGTTTGTCTATAATTTCTCTTCTTTTATTTTTTGGTGAGTGTATTTTTTTAGGCATAGCATCAATAATATATATTGAATTTCTTACTAACACTTTTAATACTGCGAATGATAATTTAGTACTACGTATGATGCTAAACCAATGATGTTAGCAGAGCTTTGAAAAAATATCATGGTTTTTTCATTTGTTACTATAAGAAATCTCTCATGCTTTTGCATTGGATATTGCCAACTACAACTTTGGGAGCTTTATTCGAAGCAAAGAGAAGTAAAATGGCTAGTAAAATTTCCTGTTATTTTTTCTTAATGTTTTTAGATTAGAGGATGTATATTTCTATAAATAAATAAATAAAATAAATAAATAAATAAACATTAGAGGATGTATGTTGTTTATTATATAAGATTTTCGTTTAATTCGATAAATGAAATGTCATTTATTGTATAATCTTGTTGCAGAGTATTTATATACAAAAAATATATGGATTTAAAAGGTGTTGGGTCACGTATAAATACATTAATTTATTTTTTTCTACTAGAGTTAATGTTGTATCACCAAATTGTAGATTGTTCCATTAAGTAACAACAACATATCATTAAGAAAATAAGATATATGTTATGTAATAAAATACAAACAATAGTAGTATATATAATATAAGGTTTCCAGTGGAGTACATAATATAACGTTGTAACAACGTTTTATATCATTGAAACCCACAATATTACCATTGTAATAAGTCATGCATATATAATTAGAAAACAATACAAGTAATAATTACAAAACTTCCATGTATGCATTGTATTTCAAATTACATTAACCACAGACAACTTAATAAATGTTGCTTGTTTTCAATAAGTAGTACTTCTTCCGTTTTGTTATATAGTTGCAATACTTTGCTAAAATGGAAATGTCATAATAGTTGCAACACACTATAAAATAAAATAAAAAGTTTTTATTGTGAAAAGTGTGTTATTACCTTTATTTAAATTCCATGGCCCACTTCGTTATACTCCTAACAACCTTTTAACCTTATTTTAAGTGTATTATATAATGTGATATCCACTTTTCTTAGTATTCGTGATAAAATATGTGTTGCAAGTATAAATTAAAGAAACGGAACAATGAAGTAATTACTTGAGAGGTAAATGTTAAAATGTAAATTCTATAGGTTCATTTAAGCTACTATGTTATAGTAGTAAAAGTTGAGTTAACAAAATCAAAACTCCAATTATATTCCTGAATAATAAATAAAAGAAAGCAATGGGTATCCTCATTCAAAAAAAAAAAAAAAAAAAAAAAAGGAATCTGTATCCAACAAAAACAGCAATTACAAAAAAAATAAAAAATAAAATAAAAAATAAAAATAAAAATAAAAAATAAAAAATAATAATAATCAAATACTATTACTCCGTAAATAATAACTCACCCCCTACTTCTTCCGGTTCATCCTCCTTGTTCGCCAATTAACTCACCCCCATCCTCCTTCCAGTAAATGGGTATTCTTAATCAATAAAAAAATCAAAAATTTCAATTTACAATACGAATAAAAAAATAGAAGCAAAACAAATTAAACTCAATTAATATAATCAAATAATGCATTCAATTACCAAAAATTAAATTACAATGGTGTGAGACTGTGAGTGAGAAGAACAATGGAGAAGAGGAGAGAGGAGAGAGAAACTACAGACTAAAAAAAGGGGCTCTTTTATCAAGCTAAACAACTTAGAAATAAAAAAAAAATTAAAAGCAAACGGGAGTCTGATTAGGATTTTTCAAATTTCATGTGAAAAGACTCTATTTTCCCTTGTTATGTATTTATTCATACATCACTAACCTCCCTTTAGAACCCCTCGCAAGCAGCAAGTGGGGCTGCATGTGTACGTTGTGTGTATGTGGGGGGTCACGTGGCGCTTGATGATGTGTGTACGTGTGTGCATGTGGGGGTCACGTGGCGCTTGATGATTGGTTGATTAATTTAATTATTTAATTATTACTAATCCAATTCTTACTAGGTTTATACTTTTGGAAAAATTGCAAAAAATAATATAACATTTGGCCCATTCTTTTTTAATAATACAACCTTTGAATTATTTTGTAATAATACAACCTTTGAATTATTTTGTAATAATACAACCTTTACAGGTTGTTCATTTTAAACAAGATAAAATCGAATTTGCGGTGGATTTTAAGGTTATGAAAGGAGAGGGGATGAGTTTTTAATGGTGGGGATGGGGAAGGGGGGGAATATCCCATCCCCTTATCCCACCTCAAAACCCGTTGAAAATTCGATTTTGTCTTGTTTATAATGAACACCCCTAAAGGTTGTATTATTACAAAATAATCAAAATGTTGTATTATTAAAAAAGAATGAGCCAAAGGTTGTATTATTTTTAGCAATTTTTCCTATACTTTTAAGAGGTTATTTATTTATTACGCATGTCCCACGACTCATTAGATGATCATACGATTAATTGTAAAATAAAAACTGCCTCAAAAAAGTGAGAACTTTTATCTAAGAACTATGTCTTGAGTAATCATGTTCGGTATTCTAACCTAATACACTCAATCTGGGGTTGATTATGCGGGTGGACTATCAATAGAGGGATTCTGCTTGCGGTTCTTGGCTTCGTTTGTACTAACAAGCACGCTTTAAATGTATAATCTTCAAAGTAGATTATATGTTGTGATTAATCTTTTAAATTATACATCGTTCCAAGCATAGGGTTGTTTATGCATTCCTAATTAGATTAGAGTAAAACCTACCTAACATCTATTATTCCTCCTAAAATTCCATGTTTGAAAAGTGGAGCATTTATTTAAATATGGAGGGGTAATGTTTTTCCAACACATAGCGAGAAAATTTTAATTTAAACAATGATATAGGCCATTATTGTCCACACCTAATAGTGGCCAATACTTACAAGCTTACATGTCTAGCTATTTCACTACACCAAAACAACCACCATTGTCTATATACAATGTAATATCCCGTATTTTTAATGTATTTTATAAATTATTTATTTGCTTATAAAATATAAATTTTGGGTTAAATTATTTAAATTATAGGATTTAAATAAAATAAGTTTTAATTTAATCAATACTTACTCTACCAAATTACAACTTATATCTACAACAAGCCTAATCATTCTTTTTATATATTTAGGCCAATTATTTCTCCCACATATCATCTCTTATTATAAGGCCTAAATAATTCTAATTTACCCTACTATAGAAATACACTTTCAATTCCCAAAATTTTGCCACCCAAAAGGTCAAAGTAAGTATTTTCCTCTTTTTTTCCTCTTTTCTTCTTTTCCCCCATTTTTTCCCACAAATTATTGGGTTCGGACGTCCGTACGTCCCCTTCAAACATAATTGAAACTTCACCATTAATTTCAATTATATAAGAAAACTAAGATTTTAGGGCTCACAATTCACAGAATAACATCATAATGCTTAAATCAGCCAACTAAATTGAAGAAAATGGTTTATTTTACGATGATGACGAAGACGGAGACGAAGGTCAAGCGGTTATACTTTTTGCGATTTGTGGCTAGTGGTTAGTGGTGATGCAATTTGCGACTGATGGCTGGTGGTTGGCAATTTGCGATTTGCCGGTTGATGGTGGCTGGTGATGGTGCTGCGATGTTGGAGGTGGTGGCGTGAGGGTAGAGTTGTGGGATAGGGCAGTGGCTAGTTGGGTGGTGGCGTGAGGTTAGGGTGGTGGCTGGTTGGGTGGTGGCGTGAGGTTGGGGTCGTGAGAAACTAAGAAACAAATGGAAGGTTATGGTCGTGAGAACCAGGTGGGAAGTGGCATGAAAAACAAAGAAACAAATTAGTGGGAAGGTGGTAGGTGGCTTGAGAAAGGAAGAAATAGGAGAGATGAAGAGGGAGAAAGAGGAGAGATAAAAAAATTATAGTAGTATCATATTAGCCAACAAGTAACCTATATCAGCCATCAAAATGTACATATCACTAGTAGAAAAAATGCTATTTATAACGCCCTATTAGTAACTAGCGTTAAAAACGATAGTTACTAAAACACCACTAGTAACTGGCTAAGATAATGTCAGTTACAAATAATATGACATTAGTAACTGGCCTTGTAGACGAAGGTTACTAATTTGAAATTTGTCAAGGTTGGAAATTCTATTAGTAACCGACCCAATAAATGTTGGTTACAAATATTGAGTCAAATAAAATTTTACCAAATATTTAGTAACTGGCTTACAAACGCAAGTTAGTACTTTGTGTCAAAATAATTTTTATTTATTTATTTTCTAACAAACCTAAGTAAGGAGTAGCTTTTTTTCATCTTTCCACTTGCGTTTTCGAATTCATGAGTATTCCTATATACTCATTTCTCTTCCAATAACTTCGATCTCCTTTTTCCTTGATAAAAATAAACGGTTATAGAAATTTTCAATTAAAAATTGCTTCTTGTTCATGAAGAATGATCTGAATTAGGGTTCATGAATTAGGGTAGATGTAATGAACTGAATTATCTCTTTTATTGAATAAAAACCCCAATTAGTTATGAATTATATCTCTTTTAATTTTTTGTTCTATCTGCTCTATGTTACTTTGGGTCTTGCTTAGTTTCCATATGCTCAATTATGTCTTGATGATTTACCAACCATTGGTGATTGATTACAGCAATTCCGACTAAATTGTTTACTCTTTTGCTCTTAGATTCGTTCATTCCCGTGTGAAGCCTAACATCTCCCTATTTTTTCACAAATTCATCCATATTCTACTTCTTTTCTACCATTTTTGCTGAAATCAGCTTGTAAAGTTCACATTTTTTGAGCTTGGAACCTTCAATTTCAACTTCTGGATAATTGGATTTGGGTAACTTTCACAATCCCTTCATCTTTTTTCTTTCTGTGTCTTTTTTTAAAAAAAAATTCAAATTTTAGCTTCTGGGTACCTCGGTTTTGTAGTTTCTGATTTGTTTTGAGTTGTTTCTTTTAAGTTTATGCTTAAAATGTGGTAATTTGCTGTTTCCATTTTCTGTGGATTTTGGGTTATTTCATATGTTTTGATTTAGTAGTTTTTTATTAATATTTGCTGCTTTTTGTGGATTTAATTTTGTGGGAATTCTAATATGTATATGCAAGTTTAAAGGGTTGTTTGAAAATTCTTCGTTGCATATGTACCTCCCCTTTTCAATTAGTACAAATTGGTTCAGTTAGGTTTCTTATTTATTTGTTGCTATGAACATGAATGATTCTTTGTATTGCTTAGGATTTAGGTGTTAGTTGACTTTTTTTTTTATTATCTTGGCTTTATTAGTTGTTGATTCCTTTAGGAATTCTATCATCTTGACATCCATTTTTAGTATATGGGGGAAATTTTAGTGGTACGGAGGAGTAACTAGGCTAGTGTGTAGAGAATGTTAGAGTCCATTGTTGCTTGAAATGTTGGTTTTATCTATGAAGGGTGAATATTGTTGTAGTTAGAGGTATATTCGCACAATCGATTTCTGTATCTTAGACTGTTTTCAACCAAGTTGATGTTAGTTTCCCATTGAAATCCTTCTTTCAAGGGTTTTCCTGAGATAAAGTTATGTAGAATGAGTAGGGTGTTTTGTGGATCTTCCTGGCTGTTTGATAGCTGTATTCAGTTGATCAATTGTGTTTCATTTCTAAAAAGAAGGTTTAACCTTGTTTGCTTTTTGTTTGCCCTGTTGCTAGGTGCTATAGTTTCCTGCCTGCAACATCGATGATTGACGTGTAGAACTCCGCTTTCAGCATACCTTTAAGTTTCGGATTTAGCTGTTTCCTCTTGTTAAGTAGTGGTTTGTTAGATTGAAGATGGGGACATTTCGCTCAAACTACCCCATTATACCTAAAGGAAATAGAAGCATATCTGTCCCGCACTTTTCAGGGTTTCACCCAGGAAATTATCTAGCTGCGACAAGAAATGGATTTTGATTTGTTTAACCCAATTCCGTTTGCTCAAAGGATGTGGATTTGACGAAGTATCATGTCAATAGGAAGAAAGGAAGGGGTTTTTTTCTCACTGAGGTTGAGTTGTCATTGTCCATGTTTAATTCGGGCTGGCTTCATTCTACAAGTTTGATTGCCAATTGTGATTTAACATGCTATAAAAACTTGGTTTGGTTGCTTGTCACCTGATGATTAGCTGCCGATCATGTTGCCACAAGTAGTTCCAGTGATGCTATATTAGAAAGTTCTTGTCCCTGCACATGTTTTCTTTGTTTATAAACTAATATTTTTGAGGATATGTTACTTTAAGAAGTAGAAATCATTTTCAGATGATGGCAGTTGATAATTGATGTCATTGACTTGCTTCAGGGACCCTAAGTATTTGTTAATCATGGTAGTGGAATTTGTAATCAATTTCTATCAATTTCTTACTGTGATTTTTCTTTGAACATGGGAATTACTTTAATTTCTTCGACCATGTGTATTGAAGACACTAATTATTTGAATATGAATTTACATTTTTTTGTAGTTATTTATTTTGTTTCTTGGCTATATTTAGGTTAGGACAGGTAGATGTTGCTAGGAAACACCTATTCTATGTAGGACATCAGCCTGAGGCAACAGAACTCCACAAATTCAAGCAGTGGAGAAGCATTTAAATAGTTGTTTTGATGCTCGGAAATTTAGAGAATGGAAAAGTGCATTACGGGAAGGAGATGCTACGATTGTTGCTGGAGCTGACTATTCTCCTCAGGTGAACTTTTTTTTAATTGTCAGTAGGTTGCTGGAATATAGTATACTTTCTATTTTTGGAGAAGTCCATAAATTTCTATTTGGTACTCAAGTTAAGTGATTCAATGAATGTCCAGTTTTTCTCTTGTAGAGCAAAATCCCTTTTAAAGCTCCAGCAACTAGATGACATAGATAGCATTCTTTCACACATACCGAAAGTTGAACCATCTCCGAACTGCTGCTCACAGAGTAAGTTTTTTGGGATGCTTTCTGAGGCTTACCTCTTTTATGTCCGAGCCCATATCGAGATGGCATTTGTAAGGTGAGTAGAGGAAGTCTTAAATATCAGGAGCGAGAAAAGTTTAGAAGCATTGTAGGGAAAGTGAGAACATATGATGGATATGTTGCAGGTTTGAGAATGCAGTTACCTGTGCTGAGAAAGCTGGGAAGATTGATCCTAAAAATATTAAAGTTGCGAAACTGCTAAACAATGTGAGGCTAGTGGTAAGAGCTCGTGCACGTGGAAATGATCTCTTCAAATCTGAGAGATTCACAGAAGCTTGAGCAGCTTATAGAGAAGGCTTGAAGCTTGACCCTTCCAACTCAGTTCTTTTTTACAACCGATCTGCCTGCTGGTATAAACTTGGGATGTAGGAGAAGTCAATTGAAGATTGCAACTCTTCTTTTCGCATTCACCCTAATTACACCAAGGCACTTCTTCGAAGGGATGCCTCAAACAACAAGGTACGACACTTCTAATATATTTTATGGTAGCATGCTATCTAGTCAATAATCTTTTGAACACAGCATGATTCAAAGTTCAGACAAACTTTTTTCAGTAGCCTGATCAATGCAGTATGATAGGAACAGGTTTGAGGCTGACACAGAGAATTCTGAAGTTATACAGACTGCATTATGTCACAAAATGTCATATGTAGCATGTAAAATCGCATCTGGAGATTAGCTCATTAGGAATATAGACTGTAAGGCTGGTTCATCTTTGCTGAGTCTTATAGCAGACTTGCAAGACTTGATGCGATAGGTGTATGCATGAAAATTGAGACTGTTAGATGACTACGAAATCAATTTAGAATAGACAATGCAAAATGCAACTCACATGGTGCAGAGCTTCCTCAAAGTCACACATTATTTACGTACTAGTGCAGGCTCATTATTTGCTTCAAATGACTGTAGGCTCATTTGATTTTTTCAATGGTCCGGGCTCAGATATTACTTATAATGATGCAGGCTCATCAGGTATGCAATTTAAAAAGCTCACTAATCTTGGATATTTCTACAATTATAAGTGGGCGAAATTGCTAGTTCAGCACCTAAGAAATTGAAATTTGAGCTACTTCAGGTACCTCTCAGCTTGTGTATGTAATAGATTGTGCTAGTTCAGACACCTAAGAAACTGAAAATTGAGCTAGTTCATGCACCAAGCATCTGCTACCTGATGTTTTTGTTGTATTTTATATGTGGGGTTTTGATTTCTGTATTGAATTTATTTGTGACTAGTTTTGTCTAATAAGTGAAATTACTGGTTTTGATTTCTGTATTGAATTTATTTGTGACTAGTTTTGTCTGATAAGTGGCTGAATTTTTTCTTGTGAGTTTTGATGCTTATATTCTTTTATATCCCCTCAGTTTGATGCATTGACCATGTTGGAGGAGTTCACTTGGTGACTGTCTGAAACAGTCCTTATTAATTTTGGCTTTTTTATGTTTATATTTCTTTCCCATGCAGAATTCTGTTGCAATATCAAGTGCTCAGGGTGAATTGCTTCTATCCCATACAGAACGGTCAGTTGTGAAGCAGACAGAGACAAAATCGTCAAAATTTGAAGGTTGACCATTGTATCAATTAACTAACTAGCTTTTTTTAGTTATAGAGTATTATTTATTGTGAACTGTGAGAGAAATATTTTTAATTTACAAGTACATCAATTCAATATAATTTCCAAGATGTCGCTTAAAGTTGGTCTTATATTGGCTAGATTGATAGTTATTGTATTTTATAAAAGTTTATTAACAATTAATGGTCTTTACATTAAAAAAATATAAATGTAGTGTACTTGTGGTGGTAGTAGAGGAGTTTGCTACTGCTACCATTTTATTTATTTATTTTTTAAAAAATTAAAAACACTATTCGTAACTGGCGTTATGCTATGCCAGTTACAAATAATACTATATTTGTAACCGGCATAACTTAACGCCAATTACAAATAGTATGTTTTCTAACTTGGAAAATAGTCTATTTGTAACTAGCGTTAGGTTAAGTCAGTTACAAATAGTACATTATTTGTAACTAACATTAGCCGGTTACGAATAATTTTCATTAGTTGTAACGGTGGCATTCGCAACCAACAATGTCGGTTACAAAAAGTCAATTTCGCCAGTTACAAATTTTTTCTACTAGTGTATCAGTCAATTGATATATGATATCAATCAATATTAGGGACATATAAGATATTAATAAAAACGTATCAGTCAATACAAGAAACTTATCAGCCAACAAGAATAATATACCAGCCAACAAGAGTAAAATATCAGCCAACAAAAGGTACTTATCAATCAAGAGACGGAACATATCATCCAACAAAAGAAGCATATCAGTCAACAAAAGGATGAAATCAACAAATAAAAGGTACAAATAAGTCAATAGAAGGAACATATCAGCCAACAAATGAAGCATATCAGCCAACAAAAGGGTGAAATCGGTAACAAAAGCAACAGGTAAGCAACAAAATAAACATATTAGCCAACAAAATGAAACATATAAGCCAACAATTAAAATATGCATATCAGCCAAAAAAATAAATATATCAGCCAATTAAAGAAACATATAAGTCAATGATGTCTGATATCATCCAACAAAAGAAGAAAAAAAAAACATTTCAGCCAACAAATGGAATATATTAGTCAACACAAAAACCATATCATCCAACAAATGAAACATATCAGCCAACATATAAAACACATTAGCCAACAAGTAAAATATATCATCCAAGCCTCCCGCGCCAAACAATTCATGCGTCCATCCGCACCCAATACTTTCTCTTTTTTTTTTTCTTTCTTTTCTCATCCTCTTATTTAACGTAGAAGTGCAGCCCGCTACCACTGCCGTACGGGACTGTTGTCACTGCCCCCTCCTGCTCTTCTTCGGCCACCAGCTGCCGGAGCCGCTGCCAGTCGTCGGTCGGCACCCCACCGGCGGTTCTTTTATTCTTTTCTCTTCTCTCTCCTTTTTTGTTTAATTATTAGTTATAATCATGGGTTTTTAATTTTATTGTTTTAAACAAGATTTCTTAGTATAAAATTAGTTTTAGTGTTGTTGTAATAAAATTTCAGAATATTAAGAGCATCCACGATGGTTACATAAAAGGATTTGCTTGTAATTTCTAAATAATGTAGAGCTACATAATTGCCACTGTGGAGCTACATAGGTTGTAGCTAAACTAAAATACATAGCTCTATAGTTTCACTCCACCCAACATACATATATTGATTTGTTTATTATTTTTTTATGTATTTGTTTGTTTGTTTGTTATTTTATTTTTTATGGTTTATTTATTACTAAAGGATGTAGATTATCATTGTAGAGGTTGTAGCTTAAATCACATAGTTTGAGGATTAATAATGTTGCAACCCAAAGCTACATGTACATGTAGCTAACCATTGTGGATGCTCTTAGTGACCCTATTATATTTTAATGGGTTAGAGTTATCAATTCAATAAATACATGATTTCTAGGATTTTTTTCGTGAATTAATTTGGGGCTTTTATATACCCAATGATCCTACTGATTTTTTAATTATAAAAATGTATTTCTGATGAAGTTTTAATGAATTTTTGATTAAATTATAATGCTGGAATTTTACCCAAAGAACTACGTTTGATGGTTTTATGAAAAGGGTTTAATTACCCATTAAAGGAAGATTAATTAAGGGTTTTAATATAATATTGCTTTTAGACATGTTTATTATGGACTGTTATGACGGACTTTGTTTATGCCAAAAATCGGCTAAAAAATAATCTTTGGTTGGGATGCCGATAACTAGATTAAAAGAGTTTGTGAAATATAAATGATAGAAATAAAAAGAAGATAGACACAATATGGTGACACGGAAAACCCAATGAAGGTGGGTAAAAATCGTAGGTGGCTACTTGTCCACCAATTCATTATGATCTGGGCGTTATAGTCATTATTAATACAAATACAATGGTTATTCTGGCGTCTAAGGTCATAGATAATAAAGAAATATATGAGAACAAGAGATTAAGTATACTTTATAGCTATTGGGAAGATGCATAAACATTATGTTGATCATTGCAACTTGTAGAACCACCGGAAGGGACATGTGGTCGTTTAGATCGTCGAACGGAGTCTCGTGATGTGTTTATTGATGGTGTGTTCTGTAATGTAGTCTTTGTGGGTGTTTTTATAGTAGGAATAAGATGTGTATCATTTGTCTTTCTCAGTGGTCGTTACCCTCCTTTTATAGAGCTTTAAGTGGTAAAAATTGGTTGAGGAAAATAAGGGTGACTTTCTTGATTTCAAGAAGTAATTGGTTAACTTTAAGACTTGGTCCCTTGATGAATGTAGAATAATTTAAGTTTCATATTCATGATAACAATCTTCTTGATTGGTTCAATAGTAGAAATGCTCTCATTATTTTTAGAAACCACTAGTAACAACCTTAACTTGTTCTGCAGCTTTCTAGCGTTACACTACGAGATATTTCCTGTTCGGGCGTAGAGCGTTAGCGTCGTGCGCGTATTCTAACATCATCCGATGGTGCCGCATCGGAGGTTGTCGTAGGTCAACGGAGGTCACTGTAGTTGTCGAGCGTCGAATATTGACGTCCGTCATTGAGATGTGTCGTCATTAAGATGTGTCACGCTGGTTTAACCTTGAACACCAAGACTTTAAAACATTAGTCTCCTTAGCTTTTTTCACCTAATTTAACCTTGAACACCAAGACTTATTTAACACGTGACCGTTTGGTAATAAGACAACCCTTCAAACTTCACTTTGTGTCGTGGATATTACGCGCAAAACAAACTTTGTAAGTCTTTTTATTTGGTCTATTTTTGGCATAGGTCTTGTGGCTTTCATGAAAGGGTTTATGAGACTTATTCTTATCGTATAAAGACTTATTTGGTTCACCATATTTTTGCTTATCTGATCTGGTTTGATCTGATTTGATCAAACTTTCACCTTAAATATACGATAAGCTATACGAAAAAAAATATACCAAATAGAGTCTGGTTAGGTCGTAATAATGTGTATTTTATTAATGTAATTTTCATAATTTTTTCATGGATCTTGCTAATGGGCACCCCGAGGCGTTAGATTAGGAGTAATTATATTGGTTGAAATGGTATTAAGTTAGAAATGCATGACAAAATCACGCGTCGTTCGATGTAATTAAGGTTAATTTTACTCTAATATTTGCACTTTAATTATCTTATCTAACATCTCGGGGGCGCTCATTAGCTTTTGCCTTTTTTCATTATAAAATTAAAGATATTTAGCAATAAATAACTGCACATAAACAATGATCTGATATGAACCTACGAGCATAATCTTTTTTCGGAATTCTCAGCACAACCTTGATCAAAGTTACAATTAGAGAATAGGAGGTACTACTATGGTTTGATTTTGCTCAAATTTAGAGTTCAATCTTATTGAGCTCCAATTTGGTCAGAATTACTGCAATTTATAGATGGTTATTTACTGCACTTTATTGCTGATTTTATTTGGTGATTTGGTTGAACACTTTGAGTTAATTGGATTGCCGATCCCCCGGCCTTCCCAAACTCCTTTTGATATTGGTTCAATCCTAAAAGAACAAATCCGATTGATCATCAAATTTAAGGCCATAGTTAAAAAAAATTAAACCTATGAAAAAAAATTACACCATTTAATGTCCAAATTTGTCCATCGAAACTCAACCACATAATCAAACTGTTTTCCACAAAAAATTTTGTAACCAATTTATAATAATCTAACACCATTAACAATTGACGGTTAACAATTTACAGCAAAAAAAAAAAAAAAAAAAAAAAACAGAGATGTTGAATTGTTAACCTCATTCATCAACTTATCTCTCCATCTTTCATTTCCCAGCCATGTAACGGTTGCTACCATTCATTATTAGTAGTTACCTGACTTAATGTCTGGGTTTATTTTTACCCATACTCGTGTCGGATACTCGACACTAAAACTAATACATCTTTAAATTAACTGAAGAAATTGAGTGTATTGAATATTTAGAGCACAAATTGTATCAAAGTAGCAACATTTGTATACTACCAGTCAACGATTGAGCACTTTAATTTTCCAGACAATAAACGGTCTATCATAGTAATTCACAATAAACACCTGCCGATATCTGGAATTCGATTTCATCAATTAAAATATTAAAAATCAAATAGAAATAGTGAAGAAATAAAAATTATAATAAAAAAAAAAAAGAAAAAAAAAGGGGGAAATCTCAGATAAACTCAAGGAAATGAGCTATGCAGACAATCAACACGGCATCAGTTCAGTCCGCCCGTCTGCTTTTCAACATCATCGATTCAATTTTTATTAAAAAAAAAAAAATCAAAAAATTAAGAAGGGTTAATGGGTTTTGATTGAATTAAAATTGCAGAAAATTTCAAAGAATAAAAAAAGAGATTAAGAAAGGAAGGAAAGCGGGGGCGCCTGAGAAGAAATAGCGCAGCTTAGTTGAATTAGGGTATTTGAGTTGGTGAGATTGAAAGATGAAACTTCGAATCTGTTATATATGAGAGAGAGAGCGAGGGTTAAGGGTTGAGAGTTTGAGACTTGAGAAGGTACCATTTATGGGCTTATTTTTAAGATTGTTAATTCGGGTCAGTCCATTAAGATATTAAAAAAGATTACGATTTTTAGCAAATTTTTACCTAGACCCATGTGTAGGCAAAACTACCTACAACCCCCTCAAAACGACACTTACACAATTACATATCACTACTTCACGTTTTACGATAATATTTTTCACCAATATGTCGTTTGGAGACCGACTTTAATCCATGAGCACTATGACCTTAGTAGCTAGACTTTATTATTAATCATTCATCATATACCATTCCAAGTTGGTTATGGACATAGGGCATTATGGCAATGATTTGAATTTCAATTCTATGTTAAAAATATATATATTTTGTATGTACGGTATAAAAGAGACCGTGTGAAGAGATTTCCATAACATCGATTTTAATAAAACAAATGATGATCCTAACTCATTGGCAATCAACTCAATAAACAAATTGCAATGTTGTTATTTTGACAACGGTGATGGTGAGATGATCGATGGTGGTTGTTGTGGTAGCGGCGGCGAGACATTGATGGTTGTGGTGGCAGCAGCGGCAATGAGGCAACGGTGGTTGTTGTGGCTGAAGTTGAGTGGGTTAGAGGGGAAATCCAATGACAGAAAAGAAGAGAAAATAATAAAGAGTGAATCTGAAATCACCATTGATGAGTTCGTGGTTTTACCAAAGAGTGTGTAACTTTTTTTTTTGTAAAATCACTTCTTTTTTTTTAATATATAATTATAAAAAGTACATAAATTTTATAAATGAACATATAACGATTTGCAAATGAACATGTATTATTTTAAGTAGTTTATTTACGAGGATTATAGATTAAAAAGCATAGAATTTATATCTTTGTACTTATTATCGAAAAAAAGGGAGGGTGGTGATAGATGATCGAGGAAAAAATATGGATATTGTTCATTTTGATAAAAATATATAAATTAAAATAACTATATATTAATCTCAAAGGGAATTGAATTAATAATATACATATACGTAGTATAGAATTTTACTTTTCAGTTTATCACACATAATTCTTGTCAAAACAAATTTTACTGCATATAGTTGTTCTTTGAATCATGAAAATGAATATATGTAGCTTAATAATAATAATAATAATAATAATAATAATAATAATAATAATATATCGAAGTATGTGAATTATCATGTATGAACATAGCAAAAAAGCATATATTAAAATGAAATGATCATGTATTAGAATGAAAATGAACATTTTTAAATATGAATATGTACATAAATAAAGTGAAAATAAATTTTAGTATCAAATGAAATGATCATTTATTGAAATGAAATTGAACATTTATCAATATGAAATTTGTTTTTTTTTTTTTTTTTTTTTTTTGACAAAATCAATATGAAATTATACATGAATAAAAGTGGGAGAATGTTGAAATAGCCGCGTATTAACATCTTAGGTCATCCTATTAATGTTATTATTGTTGATCATTTAATGATACGATAATGAACATTTAATAATATGATAATGAATATATAGTAAAAGAGATAGTAAAAGAAATGATTAAGTGCAAGATTTTGATGAACTAGTAATAATGTGATAATGAACATGTTCATTATTCTAATATAGTATGCACATAAAATATTTTTTAAAATTTTAATAACAATTTTACGATAAATCTAGCAAATAATATCTGTTGTTGTATAGACATAAGAAATATAACTTGTTTGTTAAATATTATAATATAGTCGTTGAAGATTCAAAATTGACAAATATTAATGCTCAATCACCGAATTAAGTTGTTATGAACATTTAGTTTTTTGTTTATGAACATGTTGCTTTCCTAATACGAACATTTTATATATACTAATTGGATTTTGCTTCATTCCAAAGGATGTGATTTATAGTATTATTCAAGGAAAATGAAAAAGTTCATTTCCTTCTCAACTAAATCAAAGTAAAATTGTACATGACAACAATTGAAATATTGGATAAAAATATACAATACAACTCCACACATAAAATCAAACACAATAAACTTCTCTATTCAAATTCAAAAACTTCAAGCTCTTCTTATTGGTTTATATATGTTGCTTGCATGCCTTCTTGGTTTCTTTCTTTTGTCGTCTTCCTTTTTTTTCTTGTTAATGTGTGGTCTAACTCACTATATCCACGACTCTTTTTATACCTGATAGATAAAATATACTTCGTATAAATTATTGGATTTGAACAAGATTTAGTGTTTAAATGAACCAATATATATATGAAAATAACTATTGACACAATCGAAATAACTTTATATGGATGAAGAAGAACATCTATTATTATATAAATGAATATATGTTAGCTTGGAAATGATCATGAAAGATAATGATCATAGAACATGAAATGAATATATTAAAATAAGCGAATAAACATGATTTATATTTAAATAATCATTTATTAATATGTGAATAAATGTATACAACTCACCCTATTTCACAATGATTGAAATAATAATAAATTAACATTAGATTATCTCAAAAAGAACACTAACTTATTTCAAAATGAACATCAACTTATACACATAAGGTTCATAAATAAAAAGTGGTGTCTAATCATTTTAGTTAATCTGAAAATTATATCATCATAATGAACATAAGTTAGTAAGTTACATCATGCTTTTTCAATGTGAGCACATATGATTTATTGGAAGCATTATAGTTGCTAGTTTGATCTAAAAATTAATCACATAACAACAAAATATACCATAGAAAATAAGATCAAATAATAATGTGACAAAAAAAAAATTCAATCAAATAATGCTATCACAAAGTAGCAAATAATGAAAAAAAAGTAAAATTATAATACTTTAATTGAAAATAAACTTCACAATAAGATATATTAACATAAATTATATATTTTGTTATAATTAAATAAAAGATTGAGAAAAATAGGGCTTATTTATAATTTGCTGCAATTGCCTCCCTTTTATACATCTTCAACTGATCGAAATCGGAGAGTTTATATTTCCTAGTATGAATTAGACTAGTAGAGAAGAAATGGATAAGAGAGAAAATGAGACATTGATTGTGAGTGTAATTTTTTCTATTTTTTTTTTAATTTTTTGTGGCCTGGGGAGTTGGGTAGCAGTTTGTTAGGCCCTTGGGTATGGGATGTCGGAGGATGTGGATGAGGGGTGTAGGTAGATCTCCCTAGTCTTGGGTGTAGGGTTTAATAACTACCGATTTTTTTATATACACTAGGGTGGGACGCGCGCGTAAGTACATCATGTTTTCTTGTTTGAGGTGTGGCAATATGGGGGGTTGTCTATTTTGTTTTGTAAGAAGGTTATGAGTTTGAATTGTATTTTTTGTAGGTATTTTAATTGACAAATGATAATAATGTCTTTGATAAGGTGAATAAATGAATTGTGTTCTATTATAGTTATGCTGTTTTTGTGTTAATTATAGGTATTAGAGTCAATTTTCAATTTGCATGTGAGTCTGAATGAACAACTTTGATTAAATTTGAAATGCAGGAATTTTTATATTTTAAAAGAGGATATAGTTTGTTGTAATATTTTAAGAGATTTTGTATGATTATTTTCTATGCAAAGGTATTGATTTGGAAACCAAGTAATATGGATTGGTTTTGTCCCTGGACCAAAGTTAGAAAAGAGATGTTTTAATGACCCGTTTTGAAATTGTTGAATTGTGTTGTGAATTGGGCTTGACTTAGGAAAATGTTTATGGGTGGGTTGATTATTTAGTGGTTGCCTAATTAGTTGTTATGTGTGAAGAACCATTAACAATAAAAAAAAAAAGAAAAAAAAAGAGGTTTATGTATAAATAATGTTTTTGATAAGTTGCAAATGTTTAAATATTATTATTTGTGAGTTTATAGTATAACTTAATTTTTTTTTTCCTTTTTTTGGTTCTTAATATAGGTATAATCATGGAACTTAAGGTGAACAAAATCTTTTATTGCATTGCCATGGCCGGAGCTGAAGGTGCAATATTGTTGAAGGATCTTGAGTGATTCATGAAAGGGAGCTTGAGGTCAACGTCGTTGAATTTTAATTTATGTATAGGCAATAGTTTTGTAAATTTATTTGTAGGGTTTATAGTTAAAGAGTCAAAAGTAGTGAATGAATGTTAGATATACGGAATTAAATGAGGAATAATTTTTTTTAAATACTTTGTAACTATCAATGTATATGTGAATAGTAATGTTATAAATTAAATTGTACTTTAGTATGATTTGTGCTTTTAACCTATTGTAATAAAATTATTTAAAGGTATAAGCTGATTCAAACTTGTGTTTTTTTTATTCTCCACACAATTAAATATTTTTTTTATTTGTGTAAATATTTAAATTAATAATTTTGCTTATATATATTTTTTGGATAGACATTTGTGAAAATAGCTAATATGGAAAGGCAAGTAGTATAGTTATTGTTTTATCATTTTTAGGAAATTTGTTTTTTGTTGTTTTCTATGCAAAAGAATTGAATTTAGTGCAGATGACTTGTGAAACCTGATTGATGTAGTCTTTTCATTTCTCTTCCTTTGTAACTTGTTATTTCTCTCTCCTTTGTTCTTAAACCCTTTTAATCTTCATTCAAAGTTGCCTTTTCATTTCTCTTTCTTTACAAAGTTGTTTATTTAAGGCACCAATTTAGTTCCTTTTTTTTGTGCTTCTCAATCAATTTTGTTTTACATTTTTCATCAATTTCCCTTTTTACGGCTATGTTGCTCAATTGTTTTGCAATCTTTTTCCGTTTTCTTGCGTAAGTAAACAATGACTGATAGGAGGGAATTGTAAGTGTTGAAAGCACATCTTAATGCTATTTATGCTGAGATGGTAGACATTCGAGAGCAAGAGAAGGTTAAGGTTAAAGAATTAGCCAACATCAGAGCTACACATACGGTGAAGTTAGAAGAAGCTAGGGTGATGTTGTCACGGCTATAGCGGCTTCGGGAGCAGCGCATTGCAGAGCTATATTGGCAGTTAGGGGAAAGTAGCAGAAGGGCTTGGGCAGCCTGTGGCGTAATTGGAGCGGTTTTTGAAAATATGAAACCTGCAGAGTTGATTAATGGAGATGACAGGGGTAGTGTTAGTGTTGCAGGAGGTTTTGTGAAACGGAGGGATGATGGTGGTGATGGAGGAGGTCCTGTTGAACAGAATGACGTAGATGGAGTTGATGCTGACATGGAGGAATTAGATGGAGATTGGCGGTGATGTAGAAGAGGAAAATTGTGATGGTGAAGAGGAAATAGAGGAGGGGGATGTTAATGATGAGGCTAGGGAAGATGCTGGTGATGATGGTGAGGATGATGTTGCAGAGGAAGAAGGTGAAAACGAAGTTGATGTACAGAATGGAGCTAAAGCATAGTACAAAATGGAGCAAAAGCATGTTGTTTGGTCGACATTATAGTTTGTAAGCATAGTACTCACGGGGAGAAATATGTCGTGCCGAAGTACCACTTGCATCTACTAAGCCTACAATTAGGGAGGTTATGATTATGTTAATGAAAGCATATAATGAATACTAAAACTTTGTAATAAAACTTATGTTACATGCCAGCAAGCAATGTTTTGCTCAGAACCTTACGGCTAGCTTCCTGTGCAAGTACATCTTCCTCTGTATGCATTGTTGAAGACATAATGGGGTTCGTTTGCTGCTGTCCTACACTTTTGTTCTTGGAAAAACCCTGACCCCAACCACAATCACCATGTGGCCGGGAATAAGAGTGGGTATTGCAAAGGATCATAGCATCCATAATTATGGTATATGCGATGAGACTTTGTTGACTTTCCTCTGACAGTGATGTATGGGCCATTGGACTCACTTGATGTGGGAGCATTATAAACTCGTTGGTCTATGACACTACTTTTATTGATAATAATTTGTGTGCCTTCTTGAATGTCGAGTTCTTTTAATGATCTGAAAAAGCGAGCATAAGGATTATGAGTAGTTACTTCCATAAGTATGTCTATAATATCTTGTCTGACTTCTTTAAAGCATTCTGTTCTAGCAGTTAATTCAAAATGGCCATCATAAAAATAGAGCTATAAATATTTAGGGCCTTGCTCACCAGGGATTAAATTAGGCAAGTTATAGTAAATTTGTCCATACAATTTGAAAACATATATTCCTTTATCTGTGCTTGCATCATATTTGCCACCTAATGAGTTAAATGCAAATAAGTTTTTATATAAACGAATATATTGTCTAAAGTGTAGTGCATCTTCCTCATTAGATGTTAAGAGTCTATATAGTGCTGGGGGGTATTCATTAGTGGCTAGTTGAATAGATCCATTTCCACAGCAGAAATGAAGTGTTTCATGCTGGAATTTTTTGGCATTGCAATGTGAACAAATGTGAGGTGGTTTCAATTTCAAAGGTGCGGTAGGCAATTTTAGGCCAACCACAGCAGCTGGAGGTTCTGTTATTGAGCCAGGGAATGCCAGGCTAATCTATTAGTATGTTATAATGCATAGCTAAAGCACAATCAAAGATGAAATGAAAAACTTACTGGTCTTTTTAACTGTATCCTGTTTCACCACCTTTTTTTGAGAAGCTGCAGTAGTTGTTTCTGTGATATGAAAATTACATGTTCAAGTTTAATAGAATTAGATATAAGTTAATAGCTAAATAGGTTTAATGTAATTAGGTGTAATAAAGTGATTAATTAAATAGGTCTCATATAAGTAAGCAGGAGTTTCCTTTTCATGCTTCTATAAAAGCAGTGGTTGGAAAGATAGTATTTATTAATGTACAATGCTTATACAATGTGTATTACCTACAATACATTAGGCTTGTTTAGTTCAACTTCATATTTTTTCATGTACTATTTTTATATGTGAAACTTTCATTCTATCCTTTTCTATTCTTAGTTTTACAATTGACCATGGCAGAAAATGATAACAATATATTTTCTAACCAATCTTCTGTGTTTTAGAAACGTAACATGCAATCTGACTTTCAGCTTCTTGAACTTAGAGAGGCTAATTTACAGGACCAATTAGCAGATGCAAGAGCCATTCATTTTGATGTGGAAAAGAGAATTGTGAAGATAGAAAAGCACTTGGCTGAAGTGTCAATCGAAATTGCAGAAATGAAAAGCTATAATGAAGGGAAAAGAGCTAGAAAGAACAATGGAGAAATCCCTGATGATACTGTAGTTATGGTTGAGTTAGTTCAAACTCAAACCTGCAAAAATGAAATGGCTGCCTCTATTGGTATATAAGATGTTGCTAAAGATCAGGTGGCACTTAAACAAAGTGAGGATGCAGAGAAGATTGAAAGTGAAAAGGGTGAAAGCAACGTGATCTCCGATAATGTTTACTGGTTTTAGTGATAGGTAATGGTGGCTAGCTAAGAGCAGTTTAAATGGTTGCTTTTGTTGTAATACTAAATCTTTTAAACTTATGAAATGCAAATTTATTTTACTGCAAATTAGTTTACTATTTCAGTGACAATGATACATGGCTTACTCTTTTTTTTGCCTGTGGTTTCTTCAATTTCTGGTTTCTTCTACTACCTTGTGCACTTGTTTCACCTATTTCTCTGTACGGCTAAAGAAAAATAGCAGAAGAACAATATCAGCAAAACTACATAAACATAATTATAAGGCATGTGTTCTTGTGGCAAAGAAAAAACAAAAGAACCTTACTAAAACAGGTTCCTGTTCCATAGCTGCAATTGTTCGCTGATGCTTGCTAGACAGTGGATTTTCGTGAGGTTTTTTATATAAAATACACCAGTCTAAGGGGGTGCTTCCAATTATTTGTTCTCCTAGCCTGTGCTTTGTTGGTTATAGCTGCATCAGCAACTAAAATCTTGGGTCTGTAAACAAACATCGTGTTATTCAAATGCAGGGCTAAATAACCTAATATAGAATGAACTTGGTAGCCATGTTATTTAAACATATGTAGATTGCATAACTATTCTAGCTAGTTCAGCTACTAACTTAAATCAGTAAAGCTTGTCGAATTAGCTTGTAATAAAAAGACTTATCTAGATATTCAAAATTTTTAAAGCTCACTTATCTACACATTCTTAATTTTAAAGCTCATAATGATTATAATATATATATATATATATATATATATATATATATATATATATATATATATATATATATATATATATATATATATATATATATATATATATATATATATATATATATATATAACCATGCTTACTATTAAATCTCGCCACTAATTTTTTGACCACTTGATTGTTAGCATTCCTTTCATAAGCAGTTTCTAGCTCAATTTGTACAAGATCTTGTTGCTGAGTTCTGGTGGAACTTGCCTCATTTAGTTCTCTGTGTAATGAAAGCAAACAACAATATAAGAATGTCAAGAAAACCATATCAATGAAAAGCCATTCTGCACATGTGATAAGAATAACAAACAAACACCTCATAGAAGCAGGGGTCTGAGACATAGCCTGCATTGCCTGTAAATGTTTGCTATCCCGAGTCTTTTGAAAAGGCTTTTTTGGAAGTAAAGCATGATCTGTATATCACCAAAGCAATTTTTTGTAACAAACAAAAGTAATCTGTAGCTTTAGGTCTGTATATCACCAAAGCAATTTTTTGTAACAAACAGAAATAATCTGTAGCTTTAGGGTGATGTCTAAATTATAAGTTGATGTAGATATCTTAGTGAACAAATACAATGGCAAAAGGAACTTGTATTTACGCATGATAGTAATATAAGATTGGGCTAATGACAACAAAGAATTTGCAAATGGACGCTGCAGGAAGGTTCAGGATAAACATAATGGTGTTACTATGCATTTGTAGCTAGTATAACCTGCCAAGGGAAAAAATGCACACTGGTCAAATTGCAACGTTTTTTTACCGTGAACCAGTGGCCAAGTAAATCAATCCAGCACAAATTAGTGCCTAGCCATGTGTGCATATAAGAAAGCACACTTAACAACACAGTTGGAAATGAACATACCTTGGGTAACCAAAAAAAAAAAAAAAACAGGCAATGGCAAGAAAATAATACTTCATTAATCAAGTTCAAAAGGCTGGAATACATTATATTCTGGAAAACTAATTCAGCATTTCTTTCTAATGTCACTAACACATAGAGCAGTTTAAAACAAGCTGAAACATAAGTGTAGACACCCAAATGTGTCTCCCCAAAACCAAACCCAGTGATGAATACCTTTTGCATCGAATGATTATCGAACGAGGTGAAAGTGTGAAAGGTCAGGTGTTGCGGTTGGTTTTTATTAAAAATTCTTTCTTTCTGTTTTCGAAAAACAACTCTATTTTATGAAAACAGCCAATCTAGTTTAGTTTGGTCCATGACAAGGGTCCAATAATAATGTAGTTGGATGGGGCTTGCAAAGACCTTTCCAACGATATATTATAAGCCCAATTCCGATGAATAATGAGGAAGTTATGGCCAAAATACTAAACTGGGTCCGGTTTGATCTTTACTTACGGCCCAATGATCTAGGGGAGGGCCCGATGTTAATTATTATTCCTAAAGTTATTAGAATTAATTATAGTCTTCTAGAATTCCCTAGAAGGTTCTTTTAAGTCCTAATAAAATTAGAATTAATAATTATGTTTAGATAAGTTTTTACTTGGAATAAAATATTATTTTATGAAAAATACGATTTCAGTTTTCATACGGACTTTACAAATCGATTTTGATTGATAAGTGGACTCTGTGTTTGAAAGCGCGTAGGAATCTAGGCTGTCGCCAAACGACAGGCTTGTCGCCACGCGACAAGCCTTGTCGCCACACGACAGACCCTGTTGCCACGCGACAAGACTTGTCGCCAAGCGACAGTGCTTGTCACCAAGCGACAAGGTCGATTTTGCAGCGACAGCGCGGAGTTTTATTCCTTATCAAATTCTACCTATTTCCGGACTGTTTTCTTATAAATAGGGTCCTTAACCTCCGTTTTTATTCATTCACAATCAATCATCATCAACAATTCACAATCATCAATCATCATCATCAATCATCTCTCTCTAAAGCTAGAAGCTTTCTCTCTCTTTTTCTAAACCTTCCCTCTTACAAAATTCTGCATTCACGAGATCTAGAAACACCTAGCCAAGTTAAAAGTTGCCTTCGCCCTAGACGTGAAAGGTTATAAAAACTGAGGGTTTGGTCCCTAATCTCTATTTCAATTATTTAATTTGATTGTTTTGATTTATTATTTTCCTTGAAGTTACTAACGCGTGTATTTTGTTATTAGAAAGAGGTACGAGGCATCAGAGTATGTAATCTTGTTGCTCTATTCTTGTAGAAAGCATGTTTAAATTTGTTTAATTCCTAGTATCATGTTAGGATGTTTCTTATGCTATCTAGTATCATGTTTAGGGTGCCTTTTGCTTTCTTCTAATATCATGTTAGTATCATGTTAGGTTTAAAGCTTTGATCTTTATTGTTTAGTGACATGCTAGGGTTTGTTATTAATCTTGTTAGTATCATGCCTAGGATCATGCTATTATATTTAAGCTTTATTATTAACATGATTATAATGATGATTATTATTATATTGCTTGATATTGCTTATTTATTGCTATTGCTTGATCATGCCTTTTATGCATGTTTAAAGGGAATTTGTACTTGTAATTACGCTTAATAAGATAATTAATAATCTTGTTTAGGCTAATATGATTATAATTCAAGTGATCGCCAATAATAGTTTTATTTGTGCATTAAATTCAACCAACATAGATTAAACAGGTTTAGGGTTAATCTAATGTTTGCATGTTAGTCAGAAAGCGCACATGAATACGAGAAAAACAAAGTAGAGGCCTATTAGGGCAGGTTCAATCTCTTTTAGGTTGGATTTGTACCTTCATCCCGAACCCTATTTGGTTCAAGACCTTTTGGAGTTGATGGTCTCATGGATCGTTAAGGGGTGTAATCTTCACCTTGTGAACGGTTTACAAGTTGCTAAAACTTGTTGGCGACTCTTTTGCTCTAGCTTCCTTCCCTTTGGACGTCACCATACTTAAGTGTATGATCACAGTGGGGCTCAAGTTTGGGTTAATGGCTTGGAATATTCCCTACAATAAGCAATACAATAAGTTGATATGTCATAACTAAAGCCCTAACACAAACATAAAAAACACAACACTGAAACCAGTAAAACAAGTTCCTATGTGACTCCACTTTAACCACTAATCAAACTTCCTACGCTTAAAAAAGCTGTCCAACTTAGGAGGGACTGGTAATGGTTTCCGATTGAGGTGATCACCAAAAGATGGCCTAGCTCTTGCCTTGTGAGGTGGAGGTGGAGGAAGAGTAGGTGTTGGAATCCTGTGCGCAGTAGACTTAGGTGTTATGCAGCCATCCTCACCTAAAAAAGGAGCTAAGTGCAAAGCACCCTGAATCCCCAGCACACGGTCTTTAGCTGCTAAGTAGCTCTCCCTGCTAAGGAACACTTAATGCCAGCATAAACCCCATTGCCATAGTTCAGATCCACTATGTCAAGGTTGTATGCAGTGCGCAGAAAATATACAGCCTTCCTAGCAGCATCTTGTTTGGTAGCCTTGGAGTCGGCACGAACAGTGCTGAAAATGCACTCCATTCCAATAGCAATTGAAGGAGCATAAACTGTAAGCCACGAAATAAATTTTTCTAGCCCGACCTTGACGGTGTCAACTGCTGAAACACGTGCTTTAGTCTCCACAATTAGAGTGTGCAAGACACCCATGTAGTCAATGCACACATATTTCTTGCAGCGCTTTTGGTTTGGCACATCTGGCCACTTGACTGGCACCTCCCCTGCCTCCCTTTCCATTGATTCAAGCTCAATGCGTTTCATCTGATATAGAAATTCACAGCGTTGTAGCTTGCTAATTTTCTTAGAAGTCGAGTCTTTAACCAGAATGTTGTATTCCATCCGAAGGGAACGGACATCATTTTTAGCGGCTCTCTCACGTGATTCCCCAACTGTTTTAGCTGGACCTCCTTCATACACATAGGACCCCAAACCCGGGTCGGTCTCCATGACAAGTTTCACAACATTCTTTCTCACGTCGACCAAATAGTAAGCCGGAGGAGAGAGTTTCAGGTATTCAACAACTTGCTGAAGAAGGCAGGAAAAAGAAATAGAAACTTTTCGAGTTTCAGTCCCAGCCACCTGTGTGCATACCCATAACATAAGAAAGGTGCTTATGTAGCTAACATTGGTTTAAGGCCATCTAATAACCTGAGCTAAGTGTGGAAGGAAACGAAAAATATGTTGTGGGAAGACATAGACAGATGCTAAAATCAATCTATGTCACATGACAAAGCACAACTACATAAGCAAAGACACACACTTATAACACTTATAACACATGTAATACATCACAAATGAATAAGAAAGCCATTAAAGAACATGCAACTAATTACCAAGGTACTGTAGGCATCTAAACAGAACACACCTCTTTAAAATAGCAAAGTAGCTACCTTATATTAATTAATGTAAGTAGCTTATTAAGGCATGCAACATATAATGTACAAAACAGCAAATCAACATAGCTGCCCTTAAGAAAAGGTCTACACAAGCAAATCAACAAAGTAATCAAACTAACTTACTAAGGCATGTAACATATAATATAGATAACACAACAAAGTCACCAAACACTAACTAAAAGAAGCCAAACCAACACATAACAGAAACAACAATGCAACATAGTTCACCATAAGGAAATACTTATAGCAGCATCTGTATCTCCACCCATTGCAAGCTCATAACTCTACAATAGAAATGACAAAACAAAAAGGAATATTCAATACCTACACAAAAACTGATCCCTTTATTACTATCACAATTTTATGATTTATTATTAGTAACCAAAAGCTCAAAACCAAAGTTTAATCAAAACCCATGTAACCAATTCCAGACTTCACACTCACTCTAAACCAAGCAATATAAAAAACATAGTAAAACAAAACATAACCAGGTTAATTAGCCAATCAATTTAGTAAAACAAATGTAACTGAATCTTTACTTCACAATTGGTGTAGACCAAACCAAAAACAAAATGTTGTTCAGTAAATCACACCAGGTTATTTAGGCTACCAAGATTTTAAAGTAATAATTAGGTAGTAAACATATCAGTGATTTAGCAAATTTAAGTTCAGTGACATAATGTCTGTACATAAGCCATGAGAACAAGAATCAATCTAACCATGGCAAGTGAAGTTAAAGAATGTATTATTGTGTGCATGATTCTGAACAGATCCTTCAAGCAAGTTCATATATGTTATGTGTTCATGTTTAGTAATATGAAAGTATAGTTATCCAGAGGTGTGTTGTTGTTAACTATAGCACTGAGACATTTATCTAAATTCACATTACCTCTAATGTAACCTCCATGGAACTGTGATGTGTATTTTTGTAATGAGGAAAACCAGATGAACTATCTTGTATTTATGCAAATACAAAACAGTAGAAGACAAAGCAAGTCAAAACAAACGAAGCTAAAAATCCATTTTTCAATAAAAATCCATCTAATGACAAACCCGAATATTATATTATCAGTAAACACATGGTATAGAAGAGGAACACTTTTACCCATTATGAACAGTGACAGACCGATGGGTAATTAGGTGATTCATCCAAAAGCAAGCAATTTGGCCCTCTGAAATCCACTGGGCCAAGGGCCAAGGACTGAGCTGTGGGTTGTATAAAGTAAGCAGCTATATAAACAAAAAACCGTGACAAAGACCAAAACCAAAATTTAAAAGTAGTAATTAATAACACCCAAGATACAATGGATTATCACTTAGCATCTCTCTACCATCTAATCTAACTCACAAATAGGAAGACTGTAACAACTAATAAGCCTATAAAGCACTATATTTTAGGATTAGACTCATACTTAATTCAGAATAACAACCAATCAATTAAAATCCAATCGCCTGGCATCTCTTCCCTAAAAATAAATTAATCCCCTTGGATTATGTTCTTCACAAAGAATATGTAAAATCCATCCAATCACAAACTCTAGCAGCCTATTATCAGTAAAGAAGCAGCCAATCCCACTTCCCAAAACATGAGCAGAAGTTATAAGAAGAGGACCACTCTTACCCATCATGTGCAGGGGTAGACTGACGGGTAATTAGGCGATTCATCATAAAAAAAAAAACAAGCAATTTGGTCCTCCCAAATCCATTGGTCCAAAGAATGAGCTGGTGAAAAACCCACAAAGGTGTGTATCAAAATGGGTTGTATAAAAAAATTAGCTCAACAAGTGAATAACTTAAATTAGTTGCCATTTAATTCACTAATAATTGCCATTGACCATAATTAGCTAAAAATTGAAGTACCAATTTCAAAGGTCGAACTCATAGATACCTCAGAAGCGAGGCCTAAGAAGTGCAGCATGAGCGTCGAATTGATGGGAAAATAGCTTTAAATTCCTACAAATTGCTACATGTTCAGCTTCTTAATTGTCAAGCATTAATAAGCTTTGCATAAATAAGTGATTTAATTTCCCACATTGTTGAAGTGAGTGAAGAAAAAGCTAATTATCAGATATTCATACACGTGGTCAGCCACCCCTACACGTGGTCAGTGAATGCCTCAATGATACACGTGGTCAGTGATGTATCAATGCTGCACATGAGTTTTTTTGGGGGTAAATCAGGAACACCACTGTAGATAAGGAAAAGCATGAACAAATGCAAGGGTAGTATAGGAAGAATACTGTTCAAAAGGAGTGCCATTTTTTAAGTGTCTTGGTGCTTTTATAGGTTAAGGATACATAATATGAGTATAATTTTGTTTCATACTTCGTCTAGTAGAGTAGTAGTAGATTTGTATCTCATAACTTAGATTGTTGGATCAAACCCCAACAAAGGCATTTTGGAGTATGGATTCTCTTACGCTTTCCCACTCCCAAAGTGTCTAGCTTACCAACCCAAGTCCAGAGGACTCGTGAAAGGTTTCGACAAGGTAGAACCATTCTCCTTACCAACATTAAAAAAAATTCATACCAATGCGTCTATCACTAGTATTTTGCTAAATTTAACCCTTAAGCAATAATAGCCCTCTGAAATTTTAAGGGGTCAATATTCCCAGATGTAAATCGAGAGATGTTACCTGAGACATTTCTAATAATTTCTATCAATTTTCACCTCAAATTGGTTCCTTAACCCTTAAAATGACCTCATGCCAAAATCTTAATTGGTTAACTATGGTAAATTAAATTTAAAAACTTAAAAACTAAATTCAATAATCTCTAACACTGGAAAACATTTATATCAATTACGGCATCCAAACCCCAATGTTTTTTAACATTTTATAATAATTATCAAACCATTTAAGGTTTTTAAAATCACAGCATCCAAACCTTAAATTTTTTTTAAGTACCCCATTACCAAATTTTGAAACCTCACTTAAATAGATCTTTCTCATCTATCCTATATATATACACTTCCTCCATTTTTTCTTTTAACATTCCAGCAATTCCCTTTTAAAGAAGTTTCACAAATAATTACACTATATATACTAATATACCCTTAAATTTAAACACTTGATTTTGTTTGTTTATGTTTACAATCACATGGACAATTTTGTATTATTACCATTCTCTCTCGTCCTATTTTCCATCAACAAAAAATTTGTGCTACAACCCCTATGGTGCAGTGATAAAAGAACCAAGGAAGTGTTATGACTATTATCTTACAAATAAGGAAAATTTGTCGGAAAAAATCTTTTAAAAGTACCATTTTATCAAAAAAAACAAAAACAAACTTAAACTTTTAAAGCTTTTTAGTTAAAAAAAACCACCACCTTTGGGGGTGAGCATGGATCGGATATCCGAAATTCCCATATTTGATATCCGTATCCGATTTGAAAATTTCGGATATCCAGTCCGGATATCCGAAAAGTTTCGGATCGGATAGCTCGGATATCCAATATCCGAACCTATTAAATGACAATTTTTTTTAAAAGGCATTGATATATGGAAAATTCATACTACATCAATTCTCTAATAAAATTAATTCATTGCTACTTAAATCTAAAGAAGATTAAATAGACTAAAATTATAAATAAATAAAAAAATCAAACAAAAAATTTTTGCACAAACCAAGTACAAAACAAAGAATTTAACACAAATCTGTAAACTAATTGTCAAAAAAAAAAAAAAAAAGAAATTTCAATTGTCATTGAGAAGAAAAGCCATTGTTGGTGTTGCTGGTTTGAAGCTCGAGCTAGCGATGATGCGTATGGTTGTTGCGGTTGTTAATGGCGGTGGTTGGAGGAGAGCGTAGTGAGAGCCGTTGGTGGGATTGCAACCGTGAGAATCGAAGGTTGAAGGAGGAAGTCGGTCTGCCGTGGGATTGCAAAGATTGAAGGAGGAGAATAGAGGATGAAAGAGAAGAGATAGAGAAGGCAGAAGGGGCAGTGAGCCGGTGAGAATGAAGGGGGCGATGAGGATGACAAAAAGGAGAGAGGAGAGAGAGGGGGGGGCAATGAGAATGAAGGGAATGAGTTAGGGTTTGCTCACTTTGCTTGTTTAGTTATTTGGACTAGGGGGTATTTGGGCCTTGGGAAGTATTTAAGGTTTGCTAGTTTTGGGGTATTTTTCGGATATTGGATCGGATATTCGATTTTTTTCGGATATCGGATATTCGAACTTTAATATTTCGATATCCGATCTTATATCCGATTTTTTCGGATCATATATTCGATCCGAAATTGGTTTCGGATCGCTTATCCACAATTTTCGGATCGAATACAGATCGGATTTTCAGATAGTTTTGCTCAAACCTAACCATCTTCATTTTTTTTTGCAAGGAGAAACCTGTTTCTCTAATTGTCCTATAATTCACTTAATTAGTCTCTTATTTTCTTTCCTTTCTTTTAATCACTCGCTAACCCACCTGTTTATTTAATAATAATATTAAATATATATATAAAAAAACTATCACCTCCCAACCACCCCCTCCCCCATCGGATCCTCCGCCTAAATCCTCCACCCCCGACGATCGACACTCGTTTTACTTCTTATCCCTGCCGGCAACCACCACAAGTAAGCTATATTCAATTTTTTGCTCTAATTTGTTCTAATCAAGTCCAAATCAATTGTAATTTGCTTCTAAATTATCCTAGCATCACATACATACATAATCAAAGCCAAAACAAGCATCAATTGCAAGCAAGATGCACCCCAAATCGATTTTTCTAGGATTTACAAACAAATTAAAAATTGCAAAATTCGAGCATATTAAAAGATAAAATCGAAGCAAAATCACATTGATTGTGCGGGAGAACTTGATTTGAAACTTCTAAAAATATCCTAGCAAATTTTGGTAGTGTGTTTGTGAGTGTTTGAGGGAGAAATAAGAGCTAGATGTTTGATGGGAGGTGGAGGGTTGCAACAAGCCGGGGGTAAGAAGGAAAGGGGGGTCGGCCGACGGTGGAGGTGGGTCGCTGGGGATGAGGGGTTGAAGGTGGCGTGGGGGAGGAGGGCTACTGCAAGGGGAGGGGGAAAGGGAGGAGGGTGGTGGTTTTTGTTCTTTTTTCTATTTTTATAGATGAATTCAATTATAACATGGGTTAAGTGAGTGCTAAAAGATAATTAGAATAAATTAGAGACACTTAATAGTCTTTAACAAAAAAACTTCACATTTGGGTTTTTTTTTGCCAAAAAGGTCTTAAAAGGATTTTTTTTTTTTTTTTTTTTCGCAAAATGATGCATCTAAAAGGAGTTTTTTTTTTTTTATTTACCAAATTATTCTACAAATAATAGCTGATAGCTCACTTGGTACTATTACTGTGAGCTTTGCCAAGAGAGGTCTCAAGTTTGATTCCTATTTTATGTGTGTGTTTTTTTCCCAAGTATAGATTTCATAAAGGGTATCCCAAGCTAGTCAAGTCAAGCGCAAGATACAAGTTTACAACTAATATTACTTCATGGTCAACATCAAAAACAAAATATGAAGTGCAGCAATTTAAGCTAACTTCAAGCTAAGTTTAAATCTTACGCCATACTAGTACTAATCACTGATTACATAAAACCAACATGTAATGAACATTAGTAGTTCTTTAGGCTAAAACCTGTTCTCCAAAAGTTAATAGCTTATGCATCAACTGCTTCATCTTCCCCTTATAATGTAAGCTATGGTGTTTCTGGTGGTGGTGGGCAGTAGTCGATCTCGATTTCATCGTGATCCAACCATTGGTGAAAATTACAAGCTCCATGTCCCTGATTTATACACATGATATTAATAAATCAACTAAATATTTGTTTTGATGAAATAATTTTTACACAAATTGTTATATGTGGTTAGCCAGATGGTGTGACCTCTTCACATAATCATATATAAGGCAATTAATTACGTAATAGGGGTCACGATAATGAACAAATAGAGTTACCTTAACGTATATGTAGGTTACTTAAATGAGAAAAAGGAATTTCTCTCTTAAATAAGTGAAATTATTCTTTTAATTTTTTGAAACAAAATAATAGGGGTTACTCGAATGAACAAATAGGGTTACTAATTTCTAAATTACATGATTTAATCATATAAATTTGAGTTACTTTTATAGACAATATGAGGTTACCCTTATGAAAAAAAAATGAGGTTACTCGTACATATAAATGAAGATGGCAAAGTTTCATATGTGGCTAGCCACACCGTGCGGCCAGCCAAAAAAAAAAAATCATTTTCTTCTCTTCTCTCTCTCCTCTTTCTCTCTCCTTTTTTCTTCTTCTAAGTTGGGGTTACTTCTTTCTCTCTCCTCTTTTCTCTTTCCCCAGAATTTGAATTTTTTGATGAAGAGATAATCGTTGAATCGTTGTTGAGAAGTTGAGTTCGAGTTTTCAAGGTCGGAGCTCCTCGTTATTGTCGCCGAAAAACAACTTAAAGGTTTTTAAGGCAAAATTCGGCCATAAAAACTCTAGATCTAGAGTTTTCATGGTCGAATTTGACCTTTTTAGCCATATTTAAAGTGAAATTCGAAGCCATTGTTAATTTTAAAGGTATTTGTTAGATTTATTTTATTTTATTTTTTATTTTTTTAATTTTTTTTTTTTACGATTTGGTTGTGGGTTCGGTTGGATCTATGTTTGTTTGTGGGTTCGGTGTATGGTGGTGTTGGCATGGCGTATTGTGGATGGGGCTAGTGGCGTATTGGGGGTGGTGGTGGGTCAAGGGTTACTAGGTCGGGGGTTACTTAAGGGGTTATTAGATGGGTAGGTCGGGAGTTACTTAAGGGGTTACTAGATGGGTTACTTAAAGAGTTATTTAAGTGGGGTTACTTAAAGGAGTTACTGAGGGGTTACTTGGGAAGGGTTACTGGATTAGGGGTTACTTAAGGGGTTATTTTAGAGGTTACTAAAGGGGTTACTGACGTGGCACCTTGCCGCATCGTGCGGCTGGCCACACCAAAAACCCGCTGAATGAAGATTCCTTTTATAATTGAATGTGGTCCCACTATGTGGCAAGACTTACCCATTTTATTTCTGAATGCATATCTACTACAATCATCGATATATTAATTATTACATAAATTTTAATAATTTAACACTTAAAAAATATTAAACTTTATAACTCTATAAAATGTTTATTTCTCCCTTTGTTCATGAATACTAATAACAATATTAACAAGTTTAAGTTTTTTTTTTTTTTTTTTTTTGAAAAGTAAAATCAATCTATTAATAAAAAAGTTATACAACATCTACAAAATATATACTTTCTTCGTTTCTTTATAATCGCAACACTTCCCTATAATGAAAAATATCACAATAATTGCAACACACTATACAAAGAATGTTTTTATGGTGAAAATTGTAATATTACCTTTATTTAAAGTACATGGTTCACTTGATTATACTCCTTACAACCTATTATCCCAATTTTAAGTGTATTATATCATGTGAGGTTCACTTTTCTTAAATACCGTGATAAAGTGTGTGTTGCAAGTATATATATATATATAAAGAGGAAGTATGAATTTAACAGATATATAACATATTGAATTAAATAAAGAAATTCTCAAAAAAAAAAAACTATGATAAAACAACAAGTTTAATATATTCACAAGTTTAACCTTAAATAAATAATAACTATGATAAAACTAATACATCATCTGTTTTTATTTAATTGACGCATTCAATTTAGATACACATATTAAGGAGAGGACAAGGAATGAGAGAGAAGTTAAAGCAAATACAAGGTAAAAAACTTACCCAATGAGAAAATGTGTCAAGTTTCAAAAAAAAAAAAAAAAAAAAAGAAAAAAAAAAGGTAAGTACAATTTTTGAAAATATACTTTGAACTAAACCAACAACCTAAATGATTTTCATATTAATGTTAAGGATCTTGCTAACGGGCGCCCCGAGGCGTTAGATAAGGAGTAATTATATTGGTTGAAATGGTATTAAGTTAGGAATGCTTGACAAAATCACGCGTCGTTCGGTGTAATTAATGTTAATTTTACTCTAATATTTGCACTTTAATTCTCTTATCTAACGCCCCGGGGACGCTCATTAGCTTTTGTCTAATGTTAAAGATATTTAGATTTGCTAAATAATATTGACACTTTGTATTCATTGAATAATATATTTTTAGAATTTATGGAAACAATCAAGCTCTACTCTTTTAGAAAGATTGTTTTCCTATATTTTATTTTATCTTAGGTTTTATGTAAATACTCAACAAATTGATGAATAATTTATACTATATCCGATTAATTTAATTGGCGCATTTTAACTTTGAGTATTTTTTTTTTGACACTTTTTTATTAGGACACTTAAAAAACAGTAAAAAAAACAAAAGGGCACTTAAATACGTAAAATAAAAAACGGAGAAAGTACTTATTACTCTGTAAAAGACAAACTCAAAACTTCATTTTCCCCAATTCTCAAAGAAGCAGAAACAATTAATTTTGCTTAAATAATTCACAAACTCCTTCATTTTCTATCAATTATGGGCAGTACTCCAATTATGTAGAAAAGATGGCGGACAAAAGTAACAATGATTAAACAAGATGTAAATTTAAATTACCCCTCTTAATGCGGCAAGCAAAGTACTGACGACCAGCATTTGGCCCATGTCGATGAACCTTAAGCGTACAAATTCCGGCACCACAAGGGCATTCCGGGTATCGGTTAGGTCCGATACGCGGAATCTTAACCGGTGGCGGCAGCTCTCCGATACCCAGAATCTCAAACGGTGGCAGCGGCTCCGCCACATCGCACCATCTGAAGTAACCACGGTGCATCTGTTGTAATATTTCTCTAGATAGTCTTTTAACAATTTATGTAGGAGCAATCCCACATAGAAATTTTAGATAAGTTTGTGTTACTTTATAATGTTTTGTATTTTTGATGATGTCAACAATATAATTATTTGTTTGTTTTCCACATTGACAAAATAAAATGTACTTGTAATGTTTATGTTACTTAAATAATTTTAGGAAATTTTGATTTTTACCACCTTACAATATCGACTTTGTTGAATTTACCACCTCCATAAAAAAAGGATTTACTTTACCACCACATAAAAAAAAACATCACTTTTCCCACCTCCACCCTTACTCCGGTGACGGAAACTGCCAGTGGGGCCCAGTAACTATCACTTCCCTCCAATTTATTTCAATTAAACACGATTTCCCTTTCTCTCTTAGTTTTCTCACCTTCCATAATCAATTTCTCACCAAATTTCTCACCTCCTCATCAATTTCGTCTCTCTCTCCTTTGAGTTTTGTTGTTTCTCACTGTAACAACTTCTCTCTCCTTTGATTTTTCGCTTTCATTCTGTAAAAACTGGAACCCTAATCTATTTTGGGTGGTTGAAATAGCGCTGGATCCACAAAATTGCTACACATCAGCTCTGCTTGTCATCTTCATCAGGTGGAGGGGACCAAAAGCTTGCTAATTGCTGACAGAATTGGAGATTCCTGACCACAAGAGGTACTTTAAACCCTTTTTTTGTATATATAGTTGGATTTGTGGTTGTTAGTTGGGGTAAATTATGGTTTTTTTGGGAGTATGTGAAATAAAGTATTATAAACCCTAATTATGTGAATCTTTGACTGAATTAGATTTTGCATGTGTTAATTAATTAGTTAATTAGAGTTGTATGTACTTGTTTACTGTTAATTAAGTGCACAGTGAAAGTGAATTGCTTTTAGTTGCTGTAATTGGTGAATTAGGGTATTATTACTGAAATTGTTTATTGTTGTTTGTGCTTTTGTGGGAATTGTTACAGAATGGAGACTGTGAATTTAAAATTTACATTAGCTGGGGCCTTTATACCTTCTTTGGCTGGTAAAAATAGGAGGGTGTTAACTTGGGATGGTGGGTGGGTTTATTGGATGAGAAATGTGGATAAAAGAAAGATTGATGTTCATTTTTTGAGGCAAGCTGCTATACATGGATTTCTGTATGTGAATGTGAGGGTTCCTAAGGGGTTTAGTTGCTGGTATAAGCAAAAGGGGAAGTCTTGGGTGAATGGGAAAAGGGAGCTTGTTGATGGTGAGGTGCAAGGGTTTTTGGATTCTGTGAACAAAGAGGGGACATGTGAGTTGTATGTAACCTGTCATCAGCCAATTGAGGTGACTGAGAAAACACCCTTCAAGTGTATAAATGGGAATGAGCTTACCCCTACACAAAGGAAGAAACTGAAAAAGGAGTTTGGTGGGCCTAAGGTAATTGAAACCAGCCCAAAACCTAGTAAGCCCAATGTAGAAGAGCCCTTTAGGAGAAGCCCTAGGTTAAAGGGCATTGTGATACATGACAGAGAGGATGAGGAGAGGTTACCTAGGGTTGAGAAAGTGAGTGCTACTACACAAAAGGGGAAGGGTAAGCTCACTGCTGCAGACAAGGGTAAGGCTAAGGTTGGGGATGATCCTGGTTTTCAGTCAACTGGTGAGTTAGTGAGAAAAATAAAGGAAAGAGTGAGGAGCTTGAGGGATGAGACTGATGATTTTACTGATGAGGATGGTGAGACAGAGTCTTCTAGTTCAGATTTGAGTGATTTTGAGTTTGAATGTGAAGGTGAGGAGGATGCATACTCTGATGATGATGAGGAGCGGTTGAAGCAAAATTTGGAGCATATTAACAGTGAAGTGAAGGGCAGTTTGAGGGGAGTTGGTGAGGGAGGGGAGGACAGGGATGATGAGGATCAGGGCACTAGTGCTGAGGTTGAAAAAAATTTGAAAGCAATTGATGTGAGGGTTGAAGAGGAGCCAGATTGTGATTCTGATGAGCTGAGGAGTGTGGATGGTGATTCAGATGATGATCAACAAAGTGTGTCTTGGTTTAACCCTGAGACAGACTTTGATAGGGCTATTAAGTTTGAGGTTGGACAAAGGTTCAGTGATGTGCAGACCTTGAGAAGAGAATTGAGGCAGCATGCAATTGAAAACAGGTATGAGTATTACCTGCTTCACAATGATTCAAAGAGGCTGACAGCATACTGTAGAAGAAAATGCAGGTGTGTGTATAACAAGAAAAGTTGTAGGTTAGTGCAGTGTACATGTGGTAAGGCTGTGAGGTGTAGGTTTAAGTTTTATGCAACTAGGCTAGTCAAATCAGAGGCTTGGGTAATTAAGACTCTTAAGTTGAAGCATAGGTGTGTTAGGACTAAGATGAACAACAAGGTGACAGCAGAGTTCCTAGCTGACAGATATTTGGAGGATTTTAGGGGAAACCCCAGATGGAAGATCAGGCAGATTCAAGACAGGGCTTTGAATGACTTGGGGATCAAAATTACATACTCCAAGGCTTGGTTGGCCAGAAGCAGGGCAAAGCTGATAATATATGGGTCTTCTGCAGAACAATACTCAAGGGTATGGGACTATGGGAAGGCCATTCTGAAATGGAACCCAGGGAGTGAGTGAAATGTTGTGGTGGATGATATTGGTCAAATTGAGAGGCCAATTTTTATGAGAATGTTTGTGTGCTTAGCTGCACTTAGGGATGGGTTCATTTCAGGTTGCAGACCAATTATTGGGGTGGATGGCTGCCATCTCAAAGGAGCTTATCCTGGGTAAATATTGGTGGCAGTTGGTAAAGATGGCAACAATGCCATATTCCCCATAGCTTGGGCTACTGCAGAGATAGAGAACAAGGACAGCTGGTGCTAGTTTTTGGAGAGTTTGTTGAAGGCTCTAGCTGTGTTTGACCAAGGAGAAGGGTTGACTTTCATGTCTGACAGACAGAAAGTAAGTTATTTAGTTTTTTTTTTATCTCAGTTTGCTTTTTTTTTTTTTTAAGATACTAAACTATTGCATTTGGCTTGTGTGTAGGGTCTGTTGGAAGCATTTGATGCTATGGCCCCCAGAGCTGAGCTCAGATTCTGTGTGAGGCATATTTGGTCAAATTTTAAACTCAAGTTTCATGGTGCAACTTTCAAGGAATTGTTCTGGGCTGCTGCAAGGGCAAGCACTCTGGTATGCCCTTGAATTACTTATACTTGCATTTGATCTTGTGTTTGGCTGGGGTGAATGTCTTATATTCTGTATTTGGATGTATTATGAGTATGTATTATATTCTGTATGCATGTATTTTATAATGTATTATGTATGTATTTTAATCTGGATTTGGATATATGTATGTGTGGATATTTTTATGGATATATGTCAGTTATAAGCATGGGTGTCTAAGGTATGTGTGTTGAATGTTTTCCATGTCTGCCTTGTTGTATCAGTTTGAGTTTGAGGTAGCTATGGAAAGCATCCATTTTTTGGATGAGGAAGCATACCAGTGGCTGTCAAACATTGACCCACAGCACTGGTCAAGGCATGCATTCTCTACCACCTGCAAGTCTAACATGTTGTTAAACAACATGTGTGAGACATTTAATGCAGTGATTAGAGATGCCAGAGACAAGCCTATTCTAACTCAAATGGAATGGCTTAGAAGATATATGATGAAGAGGAGTAATGACAAGTGGGAGGCAGCAAGGTCTTGGAAAGGGTTACTCACTCTATTTGTCAACAAAGTGTTTGATGGTCTAGAGAAGTATGCCAGGACCTGTGAGGTTACAGCTTCAAGGGATGACACTTATGAATGTAAGTACAAGGATGATCAGTGCATTGTGGATCTACAAGAGAGAAAATGCACTTGTTTTAGGTGGGAATTGACTGGGATATCTTGTGTCCATGCATTTGCATGCATAATGGACAAAAGGGATGATCCTGAGATGTATGTGCACCCCCATTACTATAGGGTGACATACTGGGCTGCATATGAGAACGCAATCCAGCCTATGCCTGGCCCTAGGCATTGGGAGAAGTTGAAGCTCAGACAGCCCTTGCCACCTGTGCTCAAAGTGCAACCAGGCATACCCAAGGCAAAAAAGAGAAAGCTTGAACCAGGGGAGGGCACTTCTGCAGCACCTGAGGGGAAGAAGCCAAGGGTGAATAAGCAATGCTCAAACTGTGGTGGTTTTGGTCATTATGCCAAAACATGCAAAGCTGAATCAGTACCAGAACAGCCCAACCCACCTGTAACAAACCCAAAGGGTGGTAGGCCACAGTTGCAGACTCCTTGGCTTAAGGAACTGAGGAAGAAAAGTGAAGAGAAAGCAGCAAGACAGGTATGTTTGTGGTTCCTTGCACTTTTGCTCTGTTCTGTTGTGAATTTTTTTGTTTGGTATTTGATTCTTGCCATTGTGTTATTACAGGCTGCACTAAAGTTGCCACAATATCAGCCTACAACAACAACAACAACTAATACTCAGCCTGCAATCACTACTGGGACAAGTAAGGCTGCAACTGTGAAAGCTGTGTCAAGCCAGCCTGCAAGAACAGAGCCAAGTCAGCCTGTCACCACCAGAAGCAAGAAGAGCCTCAGCCAGCCCCCACCAGTGCAAGCAGCTAGCCCTCCCAAGGTCAAAATACAGACCAGGTCCAAGCTTCATGTAATGAGAAGCAAGAAGGTCAAGGACCTCAATGCACTGTGAACTTAGTTGGTTCATGTAACCCAATCTAGCCTTTTTTTTGAAAAACTCTTGTGTACAGTTTCTAATGTATTTGCTAGTACAACAATCATTTTGCACCATGGTGCCTTAACTAACTTTTGAGTCAGCCAATGTAAAACAATTGAATGCATTGTGTTGCAAGTACTAATATGAAATTTTATATGTTTGTAGCAAAAGTTTTTTTTTTCATTGATTTTAGTCAAAAGTACAACTAATGTCATCCCAACTATCACTCATAACAATTTCACAAAAGACAACTTAAGTTGGGGTCATTCACCAACAAACAAAAAAAAACCAAAAAAACAAAAAAAATAAAATAAAACAACCTAACTTGGGATTTATTTTGGATTTTAATCAATCCAAACTGAACCTAAGATCTAAAATACATTGCCAACACCAAACCAAAACAACAAAACACAACAGCAGCTTGTAGAGTCATCATGTTCTTTGATGTTGCATTGCTGCCATTCACCTCCTTGCTCATCTTCTTCCTGTCAGAACTAAGTGCTTTGCATTTCATCTTCAAGCTGTCAATCTCATTCAGCAAGCATCTCCTCTGTCCACTAACATCATCAACTTCCCTCTTCAAGTCAGTCAGCTCTCCCTTCAGCAGCTTCTTGTCCAGCAACAAGTTGTTAATCACCTCTGTTTGCCAAGGTGTTCCATCTGGTTGATCAACCCACTCAAAAGCTTTGCAGCCCCTTGTTTCAGTCACATGATCATAGAATTTGCAGGTCCTAAACTTCTTTCCAGGGTTCTCCCTAGTCCAAGCAGTAAGCCTAGCCATTGGAACACCACATTGGCATCTTTTCTCTTTTGAGGGTGAATAGCTTAATGAAGACATTACTTGCTGACATTTGTGGATAAAAGGAAGGAAATTAATTGTATTTCAACAACAATCACCATTATCTAACCCTAATTGCAGTACCCAATTAAGAAATAAACCCCAAATTAATTTCATGTTGCATGAACCCTAATTTTTTACATCAAATTGGGGTTGAATTGATATAGCAATGCGTTTTATTTCAATTACTCTAACAAAATGCATCAAAATCGCACAAAGATTATCAAAATCGCACAAAAATTTGCAAAAAAAATTCAACATAATTAACGACAATTGCTTACCTAGCTGATGTTTGATCTCCAAGGGTTCAACTGATTGCTACACAATTTGATGGTTTGGGATTGTTAAGTGCCCAGAAATACTGATTTGTGAACAAAAACGCAAAAGAATCACCCCAAATTTGAAGAAATTGGTGAAGAAATGAAGACCTAGGTTTAAATAGACGCCAAATCGAGACAAATTAGGGGTAAATTCAAAAAGTAGCCGTTATGGTGGGTCCTCTAAGCGTTTTCCGTCACCTGAGCTCAGACAAGGTGGGAAAAGTGATGTTTTTTTTATGTGGTGGTAAAGTAAATCCTTTTTTTATGGAGGTGGTAAATTCAACAAAGTCGATATTGTAAGGTGGTAAAAATCAAAATTTCCATAATTTTATTTTGGAGATTAGGAAGTCCTACATGGATAGTTTAGTTTGGTTTTTAGATGTATATAATGCTTGCATTATTCTATGTGTTTGAAAATAGAGAAAATATTGTGCATGAGCTTAGTGTTGATATGTGTATTATTCATATCAAGAGCACTTTGCGCGCCCCGGTTTGTAATTGATAGATTTATTAATTACTTATATATTTATTTATTTATTTTTAAAATAAATTCGTAATTAATAAGTTAATTATGGATAATGATGTCAGTTGGAGTTTAAAGAAGATAACATTAAAAAAACTGTATCTTCTTGTCAGTTATATTTTTCTATAAATAAACATGATTGATTTTTACTAAACTACGTTCTTTTCTTTCTCTTCTCTTTAATTTTTCTTAAAAACGTTCATGGAGTGTATGTTGATTTTTACAGTTATAAAACATTAGTATCTTAGGGAAATCCTGGAAGTATCTTTGTCATCTCCCAAGTGCAAATTTAGTGGGGGCAAATAATACTTTAAGGATAGTGATTCTTCACGTCCCTTTGATTATTTTCCTAATAGCATCTCCTGCCCATAACACAAACCACAAGAATTGTTAGAACAATCTATACTATAATTTAGTTAACAGAACAGTGGTAATTGATGATGATGGAGACTAATTAACCATTCTGCCGGGACAGCTATAGTAGGAACGGTTGTTTTGGGTGGTGGAGGTCCTTATCCGGCACAAGCCTCCGCCGCAGGGACATTCTTTTGCTAGATATACTCGAAATGGGAATTCCAGTGCTCTTATGGATTGTCATTTTCATTATTGGGTCCTACTTTTATACTACTCCCTCCGTCCCTTTATTACATGTCTATTTCTTATTTTGCACGGAAATTAAGAAAATTAAAGATTCTTTAAAATTAATAATTAGAGTATAAATATACATGTGGGGTTAGAAAGAGATAGAGAGAAAGTATTGGGAATTAATGTTAAAGTAAAAAAAAAAAAGGGTGACAAATCATCAAAAAGAGAATAATATTGTAAAAAAGTACAACCTAAAAATAAAAACAGGCACTTAATTTTGGTCACTCCAAAAAAGAATATAGACATGTAATAAAGGGACGAAGGGAGTACTCCCTATGCTTTGTTTAGTGTTACTCGTCTTGTCCAATCAGTACATAGTTTTACGACTTTTTAAAGTGACCCATTCAACTTTGGCATATATGTCAATTTTGACCAATAATATTTTTAATTATCAATAATTATAAAACTCAATAATTTAATACTAATAATCTATTTAATAATTATAAAACACAATAATTAAATACTAATAATCTATTTAAGATGACGATTCAACAAGTATTCACAAGACAATATATAAGCTTAATTTTATTTTAATGCAATAAATATGCCTAATAATGTGAACAAATTTATCAATCTAATATGATATCATATCACTAATATATAAAGCCGGTCTACCAGCCAGGTCTAAGACAGCGACACTCATCATTCCAGTTTTTTGACAAGTGTCACGCCACGTAGGCGAAAAAATAAATATTATTGAACACATATAATCCTAAGTAAGCGATTTTGTATAGATTTTTTAAATAAAATTGTTGTATAGAGTTTTATTATCAATAGAATTCTAATATTTCATATATATAAAATTAATCATAACTTTAAATAAATATCCTATCATCCTATTATATTCCATCATCAAATTCGTTTTAAAAAATTCTTTAAAATAAGATCCATTTATAATACATTTAATTTATTTTTGTAAAAAAAAAAAATTAAGTTCAAAAGTACACTATTATTTTATTAAATAAGTGATTTGACATAATATGTCTAAATATCTTAAATTTCAAAAGGTTGTAGGATCGTATTTAACATTCAAGCAAAAAAGTTTATACTGAAATTTTATCAACAATCTGGGCATCGCCCGCGCACAAGACTTTTAACTAAAACTAGGGTGACTTCACGCGCGGGTTGCGCGCGGAGCAGTTTGGTGGATTCTTTATGAAACATTCGATGGTGTATTTCGTTTAGGTTATTGTATATTCGTTTGGATCACACACGATATTGCAAAAGTGTGTCCCAATTTTACGAAATGTGTTGATTTTCTTTGTTTAGACGTTTAACTCCGATTTAAATTAAAAGTGTACATGACTACATATAGCTAATTTAATGGGTTTTAATAAACCAAATTAACCCCACAAATTTAGCCTAATCCCCATAATATCCAAAACTTACATCGTAAAAAATGTCAAAAATAAAATGACATGAACACCATAAATTTTAAAATAAACCAAGCTCGTGCCCAATTATGTTAAGTAAGTGAGTGCACTCTTGAATTTATAATTATATTTGGCGTGTGACCCAATCAATCATAAATCAATATCAATTAGTCTTGTAATTACACCATAAATTCAAAAAATCATAGATTATATTTACTCTGGTTCTTAAATTAAATCATAATTAAGGTTTCTCAAGTAGTTTGCTTGATGAGGTAAGACATGATCTTAGGTATGATCAAATTCTTAATTGAGAACTCTAATAATACACATACATTCCTCTTTATATTGATGGGTACATGATCACACTTACAACACCATCCCGCCATAGCCAATCTCGAAATAAACATAACTTAACGAAATTTTCACAGGATAAGGGGAGTTTAGCACAAGTATATAATTGAATAAGACCTGGATTTTCCTCTACCTTATTGCTAAATAATCCTATAAATGCTAATTAATTTTTCATATATTTAGATGACCCACGTTGAGTCGTCAAGTCGTTTTCCTATAGACACATGTTCTAGCATTATCACACCAACCTCCACCCTGCACAAGGTAAAATTTGAAGTTAAACAACCACTTAAGAGAATAGCAGCAACACCATCCTTAAAAACTAAAGCATCAAATTCAAAAACAAATGAATCCAGTTCAAAGGCAACACCTACTTACAATGCAAAATATGGAATAAACATACATTAACATATAACAATTGCAAACCAAAAGTTTCCGAATAATAATGAGAAAGAATCTTTATAGAAACCCTTTCAAAATTTCCATTTAATAGCAAAATCCACTTGTTTATGAAATATCATATAGTTAATAATTTATTGGGAGAGCAATTTTTGACTTCAAACAAGTATATAGCTTAGAAGTATCTATAATAGTTAATTAGTTATCTTATAATCTATGTACAGGAAAATTAACTACTTTTTCTTTTTTCTCAAGATGTACACAGATACACAAAAACTGTTAAGAGCAAATGACCATGAGCATATCTTGGTAGAGAAAAAGGACATCACAGATCATAATAGTATAAACATCTCATATATCAATTGATTTCCCAACCATTTTGGGTAAATCTCACCAAATTATCTATTGGATAGGAAAAAAAAAAAACTACGTGTATAGAATTTTTGAACTTAATAAGTAGAAAAGAAATTACCTCAACAGTAAAAATAGGAGTTTTAATGATATTTTTAGCACAAGGAACATCATAAACAAGGTTCTTTAGCAACATGGGATCAGCACCAGCTATTCCCACCAGCTCTAACACGGCAATTCACCTTTGCCTCGACAAACAATGGTCCTTCCCCGATACAATCAACGAGCAATTTGCCCTCAGGACTAATAGTTAAGTTAACCGCCCTGTAAGAGGGTAGAAATTAATAAGAACCTAAGACAATGATTCACTAACAATTTTTGCAGCATCTGCATTTCGTTTCTCTAGTCACATTAAAAATTTCGCCACATTCAATTCATATAACTGGTTTTCATTAGACATAGGAAGGGCAGCAGGAGTATATATTTGTGAGTATGTCAAATTGCTACCTCAAGTCGAAGGCCTGGCCCGGATTTTGAAAGTCCCACCTGCCCGACTTCCCAAACATTTCATTCTCCAAAATGAAAAATCGCAAGTATTGAATCCAAACCAGTAAGGCAACATTTCCATCAACTTTTGTGATCCTGGTAATAATATTGGCAATTATAAGTTATATATCCTATTGCAACTAATTTCAGAAGAACAAAATTTCAGACAATCTACTCTCTTCAACAACTAATAACAAACCATTGAAGATAATTTCGTTTTCCCCTTTCAGAACCATCTTGCAAGAAGCATTCTAAGCAACTGCATAATTAAGCTAAAGTTTAGGCATTTTAGCAAATCAATAAACGGAAGCCAAGCAATAAACACAATGTCACACTAATTAAACAATAAAAATCATTTTTTTTTCATTTCCAAACCAATCCAGAACCTAATTCCTTCATCAATTACATAATTTAACCACAACATTCATTTTCACAAACCAAACTCTAGAAAAATAGACAAATCAACCCAATGTCACACAACAACCAAGATCAAATCTTTGCTCTCAAAAACCAATCTTTATGTAAGAAAACTACATATTACCAAAAATTGACATAATTAAATGAATTTCTGAAGCAATCCAAACCTAAAAATTACATGGGAAACATAAAAAAAAAAAAAAAAAGCACATTCATCATAAACGACAAACTCCTAGTAGCCAAAGCAAATTCATCTTAAACAACAAACTCCTGGTAGCTAAAGCACATTCAACTTAAACGACAAACTCCTGGTAACCACAGACGTAGCAAACGCAAATCTCCCAACAATCCTAAGCACTAACCCCCGACACCGTCGAATCCCCCAACAAAGTGTTCATGAAGAGGGAAATCCCTGATCTTAGCAAATTTCTAATCAGCTTTATCAACCAAAGACCAGCAGATTTCAACCATGGGTATGCCACTATTGTGCCGTGCCATTTCACAGTATAATTCTCTTCTTTCTCTCTCCTCTCAGACTCAATTGACCACCCAGGAAAGGGTCTAAGAGATAGAGTAGGAAGAAGCCTCTTACAAATAATTCAACAAACCCAGAATTAAAATTTAAAAAAAACAATTAAATTGAATACAAACCAGTAGAAGAGTAAAGAACATGAACAACAACAACAAGATCTCGAGGTTAAGCAAGGTCATCAATACCAGAATAATAAGGCAAAGGTGTAATATTGATCACGAAGAACAAGAGCTTAAGTAAGCTAGGTGTAATTACCTTGAGGGATAATGTTGGATTGAGAGAATGATTTAATTATTGATTAGTGCTTTAATTTCATGATATTCTTCCAAATGTTAGCCTAGTAGAAAGGTAGAAGTACGATTTTTGTTGAAGGTGGACATCATTGTTCATGAAAATTGTCAATGAGTTGTATGTCACTAAATATTACTAATGATTATATTACCAGATTAGTATTTTTTTTCCCTTAATTATTATTGTCATTTTGTCTAATTGAAATCTTATAAATTAAACATTTTTGCAAGAGTAGACCATAAAAAAGAAAAGGAAAAAAAAAAGGATAAAGAGTAAATATAACAGGCTACTGGAAAGCATCCTGGCATATTCAAATTAGAATTGAGACCATGGAGATCTGCACAACCCAGTAAAGCATATTGGAGCCTTTGGATGTTCCTGTTGAGTCATTACAGTCATATGACTAACAACTAAGCAAGAGTAGATACATAAATAAGTCATGTGAATTATATTAACAAATTAAGTTCATATGCATAAAATGTAAGGCAAAGGAAGAAAAGGGAATTAAATTTGCAACAAAAATTGTAAAATTTGTCAAAATTACTCATTGACCCGTATCCGTAAATGAAAATTTTCGAATTTAACCCCAAAATAAAAATAAAAATATTCAACATGCTTACTTGGGAGTTGGGGCAAACTGACAAACAGGTGGAGTGCATTTTCATAGCATAAAAAGAAACATTAATAATTTGTCATCAAAATGCAAACTTTTAGAATTTCATCAAAATATAAGCTTAAGTTTGAACAATCAATTATTAAAGAGAAAAGAGCAAAATCCATAGGATGTTCTCCTTTATGATTAATTTGAGAAGCCTCATAACCAGGTAACCATGGTAGCAAATTCTGCAATTCCCTCTCCTTCGTATCTTCCGGCTATCCCAATATAAAAATGGTCCTCACCTGCGGCAAGAATATTCATCAAAAATCAAATTAAGAGCATGTTTGGTATGGGCTTTTTATAGGGCTAGAAACGGAATCGGGTTACCGTTTCCGTTAGAAGATGTTTGGTTAAAGAGTTAAGTAATAGAAATCGTTTCCCTCCTCTAACCCATTCCATTACTTTGTTTCCACTGTAAAATTTGGGGAAACAAATCCCCTTTCTTTCCTCTATCTCTTCTCTCTCCTGTCATACTACATTTTTCCCCCAAAAATCCTCAACTTTGATCGATCGAAACCACAAATTGCTCGACGATTCTACAAGGAAATCTGCAATTCTCCGGATCTTGCTCCTAAATTTTCAATTTTCTTCTGCAAATCTTCAGAAATTATCACAGGTTTGCTATTTCATTTCTCTCGTTCAATTTCTAGGGTTCATGTAGTATCATTTTTTTGCGTTTTTGGTTTGAATTTGATTTAGGTTTTTGATGTTTGTTGGAATTGATTTTGATTGTATTTGTAATTACTTCAAGTTTCAGTTTGATTGGTTTGTAGTATCATTTTGTTTTTGCTAATTGATTTTGATTTAGCTGCGATTTGGTTGATTTTGTATGTAAGCTGCGATTTGGTTAAATTTTTATATGTATTTGGCTGAAATTTCTGTTTTCCTAATTAATCTTATACGAAGTATGTGGTAGATGCAAGCTTTGTTGCCGAAGTATGTGGTGCTTGTGTAGTTTTCGATTATGTTAAGAAAGTTAGCATTATTTTTCCTTAAAATGTACTAGTGTTAAGTAAGAAAGTCTATGGCTTAAGTCCAAAGAGGAATAAGGAAGGGAGTTGTAGAAAGTGTGGGCATTTTGGGGCAAGACCGTTGCTGGAGATGTGTGTTCATAGGAGTGGCCGAGTGGAATCGGTGGATATAGGATGCTAATAATTGTTAATCTCATTAGATGATGTTTGGCAAAGCTTAGATGTATGTAGCCTTTCTCCTGACAGAGTATAATTGCAGATTATTACTCATGCATATCCATGTGTTCATGCTCTGCTATTGACCATCGTTCTCCATTATAATCATATAAACTTATATTCTAACGCTTCTTGATTTGATTTGATTTGTTATGCACTTGTTATGAGATTAACTAGAGATTGATATAACTATTATTTTGCCGTTTATCAGGTTCAATTTCCATTTGTTGTGTTTCTTGTACAATGGCTCGACTTATGCGTTCTATAAGGAAGAAAAAACTAAAACAAATACAATTAGTAATTGCAATGGTTATTATTATGTTGATGATGTATTGGATGTGGTATATAATTTGCGTTGTTACAATAAGGGGGGTTCAAATAAAAGAAAGGAAAAAAAACAAAAAATTGTTACGAATGTTAGTATTGAGAGGGCTTTATAGGGAGAGTGATGTGAAATGCAAGAGTGAGCTTCGCGTTAATAGAAGAACTTTCAATATTATTTGTGAGATGCTTAGAGACATTGGGGGTTTGAGTGGAACAAAAAACATGTCGCTTCAAGAGATAGTTGCCATGTTTTTATACACGTTGGCTCATCATAAGAAGAATATGTCTATTGGACAATACTTATTTAGAAGTGGAGAAACCGTGAGCCGACAATTTCACCTTTGTCTAAGGGCTTTTCTCATGTTGCATGAAGTACTACTTTACAATCCCACACCAATATCGGATGATTGTGAAGATGAAAGGTGGAAATCCTTCAAGGTATTGGTATTTTCAAAGCCCCTACGTTTTGCTAAGATTTTCTTATTTTTGCTTGTTTGTAAGTAATATTTTTTCCTATTTTTGTAGAATTGTTTAGGGGCATTAGATGGGACTTACATTAATGTAAATGTGCCTTCACAAGAACGGCCAAAGTATAGAATAAGAAAAGGAACAATTGCTATGAATGTATTGGGTGTTTGTGCACCTAATATGCAATTTATTTATGTTCTTCCTGGTTGGGAAGGTTCGGCCCATGATATGCGTGTACTTCGAAATGCTCTTTCTAGACCAAACGGTTTTAGGGTACCTCGAGGTAAGTGAAGGTCTTTTTTTTTGTGAGTTATATATGTTTTTTTAGTTTTGGTAGGTAGTAATCATTTTGTTTAATAACTTTGAAGGTAATTATTATTTGGCTGATGCGGGGTATACGAATTGTGAGGGTTTTCTTGCTCCATATAGAGGTCAAAGATACCATTTAAAAGAATGGACGGATCGACAACCCGAAAGTGCCGAGGAATTCTATAACATGAAACATGCTAGGGCGCGAAATGTGATTGAGAGATGTTTTGGCCTACTTAAAGGAAGATGGAGTATACTTAGAAGTCCTTCATTTTTCCCTATTCGAACTCATGGACGTATCGTGATGGATTGTTGCTTATTGCATAATCTAATTAGAAAATTCATGCCTACGGATGATATAAAAGAAGATGAATTGAGTGAATCCGATGATGATTCCGAGAGTGATTCTGATGATGAGAGGGGGTTTATTAAAAGTGTTGCTACTTCAGATCATTGGACCAATTTTAGAAACACATTAGCCCAAGATATGTTTAACGATTGGAGGGCGAGAGGTAGACATGGTCAATAACACAAAAAGTATGATATATATTTGTTTTGCTGCTGCCCCTCCCCCCTGCTGCTATTCCCCTGCTGCTGCCCCTCCCCCCTGCTGCTATTCTCCTTCTGCTATCCAAGAAAGGATTGCTTCCTGCTTTAATGATTATGTCTTTTAACTTGCTGATTTGGAGATGGTAATTAGCTTTTCATTAGGTTTGAATTACTGAGTTCTTGTTTTCGGATTGATTGGTATATCATTGCTACTCTGTAGTTTTCTTATATATCTGATACAGTTTCAGACTTTTAGTGAGTGTGGATATGATATATATTTGTTTTGCTGAACTATGCATTTGGGCGTTAACTTAGTCCTACTGATAAACTTAATGCTTGTTATGACCATCTGTCAGAATAAGAATATTATTGAACTATCTATTTGTACTATCTCTTATATGGCAGACTCATAAGAAAGCTAAGGGGTTGTTTGGAGTTCCATTCGTTCATTATGACACTAGCAGAAATTTATGCAAAAGACAAAGCTACCGGAGATGCAAGTGAGTCGTTTGTTGATGCTATAAAAGATATGGATCAAGAGATTGATAAGCAACCATTGAATGTCGAGAGTGATGAAGAAGATGATGTGAATTCTACTCATTCGGACACTGATTCTTCTACAAGTCAATCTAGAAAACGGAAGATAGAGGATGATCATTCAAATCCTTCAAAAATGGCAAAAGTGAAGGCTTCTACGATTCATTCTTCCGCAAGTGATTCCACTACTCAATCCGGAAAACGTTCTACAAAGGCAAAGGAGGCTAAGGTGAAGGGAAAGAACAAAGTAGATTTGAAGAATTTGTGTAGGAATGATGATGATGATTTGGTGGCCTCCCTCCATGATGTATCTAACAATTTTGGGAAGATATTTGAAAATATCAATGTTAATCTTGGGACTATGGCTAGTGCATGGTCTAAAGCGGAAGAAAGAGAGCAAATAATGGATGAAAAAGTGAACAAGGTTTTGGATGAGGTGATGAAGTTAGATGGAATTTCTCCATCCGAAGCTTTGGAGGTTGCTACAATTCTCATGGCCGAAGAACATAAGCTTCGCATCTTCTATCAAGCCCCAACTAATATGAAGAAACAATATGCAATTGATCTTCTTAAGAAGAAGTAGAAAGTTTTGTCCTAAGTTGTTATTGGAGTTAATGTTTCAATGGTTTTTGAATGCTTTTTTTTTTTTATAATTTTTTTTTTTTTAGAATACTAGAATTTCAATGCTTTTGTAATCAACAATTTATGTGACTTTGCCTATATCTAGCATATGATGTATTATGGTAATCGGTTTAAAAAATATATATATATATGCATATTATGGTAATTAGTGTTGCTCTACATTGTATAATGTTTAGCAAAAGTTAGCCAAGATAACAAAAAATAGAAGGAAAGGTATTTGTTTCCAAGTTATCTATGCCAAACAAGAAGAAAGGGATTGGTTATCATTGTTTACGTTTCCTTAGTAATACCAAACAAGTAGTAAGGGTAACACTATATATTACCCTTTCCCCTCCTAATTTGTTTCCATTCCCTTACATTTACTAATTTGATACCAAACACCCCCTTAAACCCTAAAAATTAAGAGAAAGTGCAAAAAACTGACATCATTACTTAATTTTAACATACTTAAACTCAACCTATAAAAGGAAAAGAATTAATCTTCAATAGCTTCTCTAGGAGTCTTGAAACCCAAACTAATTCTCTTCCAGAACATGTTTCCTCCTTTTCTGAGTCGCTTAGATGAGGCTCAGAGGAAGCAATGGAGGTGTCGCAGAGTAGAGAGTGAGAAAAAAGGAAAGAAGAAAGAAGATGAAGTAGATATGCCTTCTTAACCACACCATATTGGATCGATCTGAGTTCTCATCTTTCCTGAAATTAGGGTTTTCACATTAGATAAATTAATTGAAAATCCACAAAATTAGTTGGTACTTAATTAAATCAAAATTTAACCATAAAAAACTTTCAAAGCTCTGGTTGGCAAAACTTTTAAAGCTCTTGTCGGCAGCATGATCCATCTCCATAGCTTTCAAGGTAAGTGAAATGCAAGAGAGAGAAAGTAAGAAAGTTGAAAGAGGAGTGAGAAAGTTGAATTGCTGGAGCTCTGAAGTACAGTAGCTTATCAAGCAAGAAGGAGAAAGAAGAAAATTTCAAGGTAAAAAGCAAGTCAGTATGATTCATAAAAAAAAGGAAGGGAGGAAAAATGGCAACATCAGCTCTTTCACACATGCCTTTCACAGATGCGGTTATTGTTCATAAGGGAGTAAGGTGAAATATTTTAAGCTAAGGGGTGAGGATATAAAGCTAAACTTTTAGCCAGGTCACGAGACAGTGACACTTGTCGTTTCTATTGTTCGCTCAGTGTCGCGCCACGTAAGCGACAATTGGATATTTGTATCACACATAAAATGTGTTCGAATATATTTTTGTAAAGACTATGATAAAAAAAAGATAAATTTAGATAGATTTTGTAGGATAAAAAAAAAGTTATTTTAGAGTTTTATCTTCAATTAAATTTGGATAGATTTTAAGATAAATTTCCGGTTTAGAATTTTATATACAATAAAATACCAATATTTTATACGTAGTATTCAAAGGATATATAGAGGTACAATTGTACTCCCATTCTCCTCCCCCAATTAAGAAAAATAAAAAAATTAAAGAGACATGTTATTATATATACTACGTATATAAGTATATATAGCTGGTATCTTAAGTCTTGATATGCAACAAAGTGAAAAAGAAAAGAGATCACAACTTTAGACGATAGACTTGTACAACCTTACTTTCTAACTATTTGCTTTATTTCTTATTTATTCCTTTTTTCTTTTTATCCAAAATAATCATATGTAAAAAAAATAAAATATAAAATAAAATATAAAAAAATCAAACCTTTGGTATTACTCATATTAGTACCTAAAACTTGAACATAAATCACTACTATTGTTTTGGGGTTTTTTGTGATCTCCTCGGATACTGGTCACACTCTTCAGGCAACGAGACTCGGACACCTGCAAAACAACGAATATTCCTTTACCGGAATATTCGCCTCCGACGATCAAGTTAGAGATCGGGAAACAGAAAGTTTAGAGAGAGAAAGTAGAGAGAAGTTGGAGCTCTTTAATGCTCTTTTTTAAGGTTATGTCATTATCTCCCCCTCCCATCATAAATTATTGGGGTATTTATAGGGGTGGGAGTATGTGCCCCTGTAGGGTTTGTACCCTAAAATTCCGTGACATGATTGGCTGCGCAATCAGAGAGTGCCACGTGCCACATGGGGGCGCCGCTTTGCGGCTTTCAATAACTTTCCTCGGGATTTGGGCCCTGATGTAATAAGGGCCCTTTCTCTTGCTGATTTCAGGTACTCTTTAGGGCATTTGACACGAGTCATCTTCCCATAGGGACACGTGTTTCCCTTTGACTGGCCCATGTGTCACTACGGGATTGGACCACGTTTTTGGGATTATTTTTACCCTAAACATTTGCCCCTCAGAGGGGGTGGCTCGCACGCTTACAGGCCGCCTCCTCTGATCTTCTACCTGTCTTAGTGCGTCCGAGTATGCGGAGATTTGAACTTGTATGTAGGGGCGGACAGATCATGTCCGCCAATTGAGGGGGCGGATGCTTTTTAGACCAAAAGTCGTGTCTTGTCCGTATGGAATTTTTCCCAAACTGATAAGGTCTGGAAATTAGGCGGCCGGATGTTGCCCCCTGGGCTTTTGGAAGAAGGTGCGGACGCTAGGTCTTTTGAGATGGAAATTTTTGTTCCGTTGATTTGCCCGTCTATTTAGACGCGCTATTAGTCATCCGTCTCTTTCTTCATCCAAATTGACGGATCCCTCATACCAACTTTTTGAATTCTAGGTTAGTTTTTCCAAAAAATAACCGTTCAAACTCTTGGGCGGGAAATATGATTTTACCATTTTGCCCCCATAAATTTGGTCTATAAATATGAGGGGTTTGACTTCATTTTGGCACTTTACAATCTTGAGAATTCTAGAGAGAAGTCAGAGCATTTCTAGAGAGAGAAAGTGATTTCCCCTGAATCTTTAAGAGCTCCGCCGCATAGTTTGAGTTTTCCGGACGTTTTTTGAGTTTTCCGGTCAATCTTCAAGACCTTCAAGAACTTGTCAAGTTTTCAACACGTACAGAGGTAGGCCGCCTGCTTTCTTTCACTTTTTACTTGTATTATTTTCTTGCTTTTCATTTTTTAAATCTGGCTCAACACTCGGCTTCGTCCGTTTCTCCTCATGAGGCTGGCCGTTTGCCTGGGACTGAGGAGTCTAGAGTGGACGGAGACGAGTTGTCTCCTTCAGGGAGTGGGTCCATTTCTAGTGCGTACCTACTCACCTCCACCTATTCTTCTCTGTCCCTACAGTCGGACATGGCAAGGACAAGGCAAACATATGATTTTCATGCGGCCAGAAATCCAGGCGGCAGTTTGGTGAATCCTAGGGTCCCTTATGACCCAAATAGCGCTGACAAAGAGACCGGGTCTACTACCCGGGCGACCTCCTCCACGGGCACTCATCATTCAGCCGTGGAGGTTACCTCTTCTTTCGAGGAACGCCAAAGAGCTTAAGGCGTTTCTTCTGTGGTGGGAACGTCCGGGCGAACTCCGGAACTAAGGTTCCCCCAATATGCCAACTCGGTCATGGATGAGGCCGAGTTTCTATCTCGTGAAGGACCTCCTTCCTCTTCTCGGGCGGACGCTGATCCGTCCGTGCCAACTCTTTCTCAACTCCATCTCCAACATAGCAGGTCGGACAGGCCAAGAGTTGGGATATCTATCAACGAACCGTCCGACCTGCCCCCTCGCAGGGGCCCTACTTCGGAAACCAGGGCGGCCACTGCTAAAGACAAGGGTAAAAGTCCCTTAGTTTCTGAAGAGCCTCCTTCAGCTGGGGGCGGCCATGTCTCTAGAAGCCGTAGCTCAGCCGAGGCAGCTGACTTGGACAGAGTGTTGTCCTCCGAATTTGGCACTGCCCCTCACCAAGAGGGTAAGAGGGTGGAAGATGAGGCCGAGGCGGAAGGTGAGGCGGCTGAAGATGCGGTCACCAATGTAGATAATTTTAAAGATCCGTATGCCTGTACAGTGGGTAGCACAACATTGGGCTACCTCAATGATGGATTTGAGAAGTACAAGGCGTTTCTCCAGCTGGGAGAAGGATTTGAAATTAAAGCCCCAAGAAGGTCCCTTTCGGTGGCCGCCTGGGAGGATGAGCGGCTATGCCGCAGATCATTCAGCGTCTACCGAGCTGCTTTGGACGTTGGACTTCGTCTCCCCCTTCACCCCTTTATTCGTACAGTACTGGACGAGTACGACATTGCCCTCTTTCAGCTGGTGCCAAACAGCTGGTTGAACATATTTGGGTACTTGGTGACGTGCATCCATAAGGGCTTCAAGCTGGACTTCCCGGTTTTCTGCGAGATGCACGCAATGGTCTGCCTCGAGAAGCACACGGACATATGGTTTATACTTAGCACCACAAAGGATTATATGGTGGTGATGGACCGTGTGTCGAAGTGGCGTGATTGGAAGAATCGGTTCTACCGCATCAAAACCAAGGATACAAAGTTCAATTTGCGGATGAATCGATTTAATGCCAAGCCGATCCAACTCGGCCGAGGGGACCACAAACCATACAAACCACCCGTCCACCCAGACCAAGCTCACCAACTTGAATATTTTAAAGTCAAGAAGGTTAGACGGGATGGAAAGTTGGTGACCGTGCCCCAGAACTGGATCCCCTTGGCCGGATGGCTTAGGGACCCAATTTTTATGTCCGCATGCGGCCTGTACACAAATATTCCCCAAGGTAGGAATTTAGTTCTCTATGGCGTCCGACCGCATTTCATGTTGGAAATTATTCTAACTGTTGGTTAAATTTTGTTTTTGCAGAGGAAGCGTACACCATGCTGGACAAGAGCAGAAGGGGGAGATTGACATGGCCGAGATTAACTTGGCCAGATACAAGGCTCGTCAGAAGATGTACGAGCAAACCAAGGAGGTATAAAACCTTTCAAGGTCTAGCGTTCGTGTTGCTAGGTTGGCAGAAGGCTTCTTCCTGAGCCTGCACGGACACTGTTCCGAAATTAAACTTTTTTTTTTTTTTTGTCCGAGTTGGTATGTTGGAAGCAGGGTCCCAACTGTATCTACACGATTGTTAACAAAGTTTTATTGAGTTAAACTTTTGCTTACTCTTTGCAGCTGTCAACTCCGACCCCAAGGGCTAAATGAAAGCAGCCGTCCTCGGCTACTAAAAATGACAAGGGCGAGGGGGCGTCCAAGCAAAGGAAGACGGTCACAACTAAGACCACTTCCACCACCGCGGCAAAGACTACGTCGCGGACTGCTTCTAAGCAGTCCAAAGGAGAACAACCCTGGCTGGGTGATAGCGGGGCCTCTAAGTCCGTGGATTCGGCCGCCACGCCGATCCACGATAAGTCCGAGAAATTGGATGATAGGGGTAAGTCGACCCCGGCAAAACCGACCGGGCCAAACGTGACTCCGCCCATCCAAAGAGTCCAAGAATCTAATTGGCTTGAAGCCTCTCAGTCGGCCGGTGATCAACCTGGCCGCTCAGGTGAGGAGGGCGACGAGCCTGCACCGCCTCCTCCATTCACCTTCTACCCTGTTTCTCCTCCGAGCTTCTCAGACGGTTAGATTTAATAACTTTGCACACTTTCCTTTTAAGTCTACTTGCTTAAGCTAAACTCTATTACGCCAGTGTGCAGATGTTATAGAGGAGCTGAATATGAAGATGCCCGGCCAGTCACTTACTGGGGCGGACAGGAAGGCCATGATGGAAGCCATGGCCAGGGCCGTCCCCGCTGAGCAGCGGGACAAGCTGCGGGGAATTCATGAGGGCTTCCTCGGCCCAATGATCAACTGCAGTGCTGAGGTAGCTTTCTCAGCTCTCATACTTAGCCAATTTTTTTTCATTCTTATTTTGCTAACTCGTTTTCTCTTGTACGCAGATCTTCCTGCGGCTGACTGCCTTCCTCGAATGGAAGGACAAGGAGAATGAGAAGCTGAAGCATGCCTGAGATAAGGTTCAAAAGCCCTAGGATGCCGTTACTGGGACAACCGCCATCCAAAGGGTTCACTTGGAGACCCAGATCAACGCGCTGTCCGACAAGGCGGCGCGGCAAGCTGAAGATCTGGTCAGGCTGGGCAAGGCTCTCGAACAAGAGACCTTGGCCAGGGAGGCCATGAGACAAGAAAGGGATGAGGCTGTCCTGGACGGCCAGCGCTGGAAGGAAGGGTTCGAGGCCTTTGAAAAAGCTTAAGAGTGATCTGGCCTTAGCCCAAAAGAACCTGAAGGAGGCCTTGGACGAGGCGGACGCTCTCCGAGCCGAGGTGGGAACTTTAAAGAAGTCCGTTCAGGACTTAATGATGAGTGGCATTTATGTCACGATTAAGGTTCATTTTGATGGTCATTTTCCCACATTTGCGGCTTGTTTGCATCCTTTTCTTTGCACTTAGTTCCCTTTCCCTTTATGCATCTCCTTTCCTAGATTTTGCCGCTTTTTCCTACTCTTTACTTTGATTTCCATGCTTATGCTTTGTAGGAACCATCGGGGTTTTCAAGAGGAGGAAGCTAAGCTCAAGAAAAGCTGAAGGAAGCAAGATTCAGAAGAGGTTCGGCCGAACCTCCTGAAGGTGTGGCCGAACCAGGGTGTGGCCGAACCTGCTCAGTGGTCCGACCGAACGTCGAGGCAGATTCAAGAAGAAATTTGGCAAGAGTGGTCAAACCTCAGAAGTTCGACCAGACCAGGATCAGGGAGGTTCGACCGAACCTACCCATGGTTCGGCCGAACCTACCCTGTAGTCCGGCCTAACCTTCCCAGTGTTCGGTCGGACCACTCCTCTATTTCAGCTGGCTCTGTACGGACTATATAAGTGCCATTTTAGAACGTTTTGATGTAATTAGAAAAACTTAGTTTTAATTTTCTGCACAATTTTTAGCTTAATCTAGAGAGAGAAACACTATTAGTCTTCATTTGGTAGAGAGAGAAAGTGTGGATTTCTTCATTGATGAACTTAGATTTTGAAGAAGAAGCTTGTTTAATCTTTTGTAGATCTTCAACTTCAATTAATGAGAAATCTCTTACTCTTTCTCTTTACTTTTGCATTTAATTTTGCTTGTTTACTTTAATTTTCCTTCTTTGCTTATTAATCATGTTGATGCTTATTGATTTGATGATTGATATTGTTCTCAACATGATTTGTGAGTAGTCTCTTAGCCAAGGGTGTGGGGATGGTGTAGTTGCTAATTGTTCATGCTTTTAATATTGAGATTAAGTTAATTGTGATTAAAAACCTTTGCATGCTTGATATTCTTTGATCTTCTTGCAAGTGCACATTGTTAGTTGATTAAAGGTGAATCTTTGCTAACAAGGAACGGAAGTTGACTTAGTTAAGGTTCATTTCTATCGATTGTTCTTTGATTGCACCTCCCAATATATGGTTCTAGTGTGGAAACATAGAGGCTATGTTAGGAGAAACCGATTAACCCCGGAAGGCGGTTAGATTGAACCTTATATCGATATTCATGCATGTTTAGTTCACTATTGATTTGCTTTTATGTTATTGCATGATCAAGCGGCATCTACATCTACCCATCTTCCTTGGTGTTTAGTTATATTGATTTTAACTCGTTTTATCTTTAGTTTAATCTCTTAGTCATTCCTATCCTTTGTCCCGAGATAGCTTAAAGTCAAGTGATGAATGCGGTGCTTATGTGCTTCTCCCTGTGGTTCGACCCCTCTTCTTGCCATATACTTGTATTAGGATAAGTCGAGTGTTATAAATTGTATTTGATTTAGGTGTAGTTGTCTAACGACGCAATTATTCCTTTATCAAATTGGCGCCGTTGCCGGGGATTCGGCTTCCATTGCTATTTCATTGCTTGTTTGAGACTATCTCATCTTTTATTTGTTAGTGTTTGCTACTTTTGTTACTTGTCAGTGCTTACGTTATTTTTAGCTTTGTTGTATGAATAGAGGACGAACCCGCTCAAGTTCTTTGATTCCCATCGATCTAGAGCTAGAGAGGTCTTTGTCCCTACTTCGAAGAGAAACAAGAGCAAGGAGTAGAAATTCTCACACCCCGACGAGAGAAGTAAGAGAATTGAAAGATACTCCACCCTCTTCACCCTCAAGTGAAGAATTAGATAGCCCTAACTCATCATCATGTCTGGAAATCAACCCTTTCTCAACCTATAAGTTCGAGAGTGAAGAAGGTCCTAAAATGGGAGAGAATACGCCTTTGAGTCATCTTGGGGCTCCCGAAGCCTTTAGAGCACAAAGTGGGATCCTAACTCCTACTACTCAAGCCAACAATTTCGAGATCAAGCCTAATTTGATTGCTTTGATTGAGAGGAAACAATTCTCGGGTGGAAAGTTTGAGAGTCCTCATGAGCACTTAAAAGAGTTTGAGAAATATTGTGACACAATAAAGGCCAATGGAGTGACTCAAGAATATATTCGCCTCAAGATGTTTCCATTTTCACTAATTGGGAGAGGTCTATAATGGCTAGAGAAGGAGGTTCCCCCTAATTCTCTCACAACATGGGACCAAGTGACTACGACTTTCTTGAGGAGGTTTTACAACCATAGGAAGACCGCCGAGGCTCGGTCTTTGATTCAAGGTTTTCGCCAAAAGAGTGGTGAGTCTCTAAGTGCGGCATGGGAACGATATAAAGAGCTTCAACGTCAATGAACAAAGGAGAGGATGAAGTGGAGTGTATTATAGAGGAGGCCGCAAAGCACTATGATGATTGGTATGAAGGAGAAAGGGATGCTACTTCTAGTAAGGGTGTTTATGCATTGGAGCAAGCCAACGCAATCAACAACCTCTCTACCCAAATCTCCAAAATGACCAAGCAAATGGATGAATTGATGAAAGAAAGGTCCAATCCTCACGGTAATACCTCCCCTTCAACCAAGGGAGGCAATGGTATGGATACTTCCTCCTCCTCTTCTTACAATACAATGCCCCAAGGATGCATGTTTTGTTCTACTTGTGAAACCTATGATCATGATACCTCCCATTGTGTATATGCTTGTGAAGTTCAACCCCTTTCCCATGAACATGATGATAATATGGAAAATGTCAATGCTATGAATTTTGCTCCTAGAATGGGGAATGTAGGGAACTTGAGGCCAAACTCTAATCAAATGGGGAATTGGAATCAAGGTGGAAATCGTGGTTGGAACCAAAGTGGTGGTGGTTATGATAACCAATACCATGGTGGGGGAGGCTCTTCCAATTTCAATGGAAGAGGCTACTCTAACCAAAGGGGGTATGGTAATCAAAACCAACAACTTAATTCCCGATACCATGACCATCAAAATCAAAATTTTGGTGATTAAGGTAACATGGGAAATAATCAACAAAGCAGTGTTCCTAACCAAGGCACCGGAGGCAATAGGGGTCAATATGTTTCTAACTATGCCCAAACTAATAGGCCTCCGGGTTTCCATCAACCCCAACTTCCTCCACCTCAACAACCTCTTCAACTTGAAGCCCCTCCAAATGATCCCGTGGTGGCTAAATTAGATGCTCTATTGAAAATGCGTGAGGAGGATCAAAAGAAAAATGAAGAGGCAAAAAAATGCACCAATGCTCACATGAAAATGCTTGAGACCCAAATTGCTCAACTTGCATCTAATTCATCCCCTTCTTCTTCTTCTTCTTCTTCTTCTTCTTCTTCTTCTTCTTCTTCTTCTTCTTCTTCTTCTTCTTCTTCTTCTTCTTCTTCTTCTTCTCACATTCCAAGTCAATGAGTCAACCCAAAACCGATTAACCCCGGAAGGCGGTTAGATTGACCCCGGAAGGCGGTTAGATTGAACCTTGTATCGATATTCATGCATGTTTAGTTCACTATTGATTTGCTTTTATGTTATTGCATGATCAAGCGGCATCTACATCTACCCATCTTCCTTGGTGTTTATTTATATTGATTTTAACTCGTTTTATCTTTAGTTTAATCTCTTAGTCATTCCTATCCTTTGTCCCGAGATAGCTTAAAGTCAAGTGATGAATACGGTGCTTATGTGCTTCTCCCTGTGGTTCGACCCCTCTTCTTGCCATATACTTGTATTAGGATAAGTCGAGTGTTATAAATTGTATTTGATTTAGGTGTAGTTGTCTAACGACGCAATTATTCCTTTATCAAATTGGCGCCGTTGCTGGGGATCGAACCCAGGTCACCCGCGTGACAGGCGGGAATACTTACCACTATACTACAACTATACTTACTCTAGAGGAGGAAGAGGGCATTTCTTCTCATTTCTCTTTGTTTTCTTTATGTTTTGTTACAAATTTGGTTTTTATTTTTACATCCACCTACTTGCTAACCAATTTGAGCCTTATTTCCCTTTCTTGACTTAGCCATATTAAAAACCTATCGGCCTATGTTCTACTGACCCTTGTAGTTAGTGAAGCATTGGCTTGTAAGGTTCGAGTTTGAGAGTGTTGATCTTGAGCAAGAAAGTTGTGTAATCAGTTCAAGTAAGGTTATGAAAGTTGGTTAAGAATATGCAAAAGGTTTGTGAAGAAGGTTGCAACACATGAAAACCAAGTGAAGTTAAGAGTTAAAAAAATGAAATGAAAAGAAAAAAAATGATGAAAAAAAAGATGAAAGAAATGAAAAGGGATGAAGTAATGTTGTTAGGTTTGTATTAAAGGTTGTAATTTGAGGTTATGTTCAATTCTTAGGTTGTTCTTGAGAGATGACCACTCTTTTGCTTCACTTAGGATTTTCCACCAAAATTTTCAAATTGATTCCCAACCTTAACCCCTAGCCATGACATTACAACCTTATTTAAGACCCTTGGACTTGGAGGAGCTCGGTCAAAGACCGGTGGAGGGAGATAGATTTCAACCTATGGAGAGAGTGCATAGTTGAGATGTCGGGATGACCTTATGATTCCACATAAAAATATATTTTTCCGGTTCCCTCGAGGAATCATGAGGAGCTAGCTAGGGGATGACTTGAAACTAGTCGAGAGAACGTGGACCGTCTTGGTTGGGGCTAGGGCGGAGAGTGAAGTCATTAGTTCTCTATGCTTAGCTTAGGTTTGTCTCTTTCAACCCCGAGCATCTTATAACGTGTTTTCCCTCATTGAATTGAGAAAGGTGAGTATTCTTTGGTGCATGTCTTTTCGTTCGAGTTCAAATGGAGCATTTTCTACATAAGTGCTTAATTGGTTTTCCTTAACCCTTGTCATGTTATGTTTGTTGTGACTTTCTCTTTGTTTTGGCATTCCTTGCTCGAGGACTAGCAAGAGGCAAGTGTGGGAGAATTTGATGAGTGGAATTTCTGTCACGATTATGGTTCATTTTGATGGTCATTTTCCCACATTTGCGGCTTGTTTGCATCCTTTTCTTTGCACTTAGTTCCCTTTCCCTTTATGCATCTTCTTTCCTAGATTTTGCCCCTTTTTCCTACTCTTTACTTTGATTACCATGCTTATGCTTTGTAGGAACCATCGGGGTTTTCAAGAGGAGGAAGCTAAGCTCAAGAAAAGCTGAAGGAAGCAAGATTCAGAAGAGGTTCGGCCGAACCTCCTGAAGATGTGGCCGAACCAGGGTGTGGCCGAACCTGCTCAGTGGTTCGGCCGAACGTCGAGGCAGAGTCAAGAAGCAATTTGGCAATTTTGCAGGAGTGGTCGAACCTCAGAAGTTCGACCAGACCAGGATCAGGGAGGTTCGACCGAACCTACCCATGGTTCGGCCGAACCTACCTTGAAGTCTGGCCGAACCTTCCCAGTGTTCGGTCGGACCACTCCTCTATTTCAGCTGGCTCTGTACGGACTATATAAGTCCCATTTTAGAACGTTTTGATGTAATTAGAAAAACTTAGTTTTAATTTTCTACACAATTTTTAGCTTAATCTAGAGAGAGAAACACTATTAGTCTTCATTTGGTAGAGAGAGAAAGTGTGGATTTCTTCATTGATGAACTTGGATTTTGAAGAAGAAGCTTGTCTAATCTTTTTTAGATCTTCAACTTCAATTAATGAGCAATCTCTTACTCTTTCTCTTTACTTTTGCATTTAATTTTGCTTGTTTACTTTGATTTTCCTTCTTTGCTTATTAATCATGTTGATGCTTATTGATTTGATGATTGATATTGTTCTTAACATGATTTGTGAGTAGTCTCTTAGCCAAGGGTGTGGGGATGGTGTAGTTGCTAATTGTTCATGCTTTTAATATTGAGATTAAGTTAATTATGATTAAAACCTTTGCATGCTTGATATTCTTTGATCTTCTTGCAAGTGCACATTGTTAGTTGATTAAAGGTGAATCTTTGCTAACAAGGAACGGAAGTTGACTTAGTTAAGGTTCAATTCTATCGATTATTCTTTGATTGCACCTCCCAATATATGGTTCTAGTGTGTAAACATAGAGGCTATGTTAGGAGAACCCGATTAACCCCAGAAGGCGGTTAGATTGAACCTTATATCGATATTCATGCATGTTTAGTTCACTATTGATTTGCTTTTATGTTATTGCATGATCAAGCGGCATCTACATCTACCCATCTTCCTTGGTGTTTAGTTATATTGATTTTAACTTGTTTTATCTTTAGTTTAATCTCTTAGTCATTCCTATCCTTTGTCCCGAGATAGCTTAAAGTCTAGTGATGAATGCGGTGTTTATGTGCTTCTCCCTGTGGTTCGACCCCTCTTCTTGCCATATACTTGTATTAGGATAAGTCGAGTGTTATAAATTGTATTTGATTTAGGTGTAGTTGTCTAACGACGCAATTATTCCTTTATCACTTAACCCAACGACTGAAGGCATCTCGGCCCCCTAGCGTAGACGAGGTGGTCTGCATTGAGCAGAGTGCTGAGGACAGGCTAAAGAGCCACTTCTTCGAGGTGTTCGAGCTCATGGTGGATGAGGGTGAGGCAGCCTTTTATCAGGAACGCTTCACCAAACGCCTCAACTTTGTCTGCCTCAGGGAAGAGGCTAAGAAGGCCGGGCAGCCATCTCCTGAGCTGGACGTCACGCCAACTACCTCAGAAGATGAGGAGTACGAAGAGGTGGCGGACGGAGCTGAAGATAAGGAGGAAAGCAAAGAAAAGCCTACTGATGATATGTCCCTTCTTGCCTCCAAAGAGCCCGCCCAAGGCCAAGACCCAGCTGCCTAGAGCCCAGGCGGCCCCATGATTTCAGCTTTTCATTTTTCTGCCCTTGAACAATTTTTGATTTTATTTAAATGCCGCCTTTTTTGAGCAGTTTTTGTAAGATATTTTGCCGCCCTTTGAGCGGTTTTTTAATTAATGTTGATTTTTCCGCCTTTTGAGCGGTGTTTATATCTGTTTCATACTTAGCAAATTCTTGCAATTTTTCATATTATATTGCTTTCGTACGAGCCTAGGGGTATGCCCCTTTATTCGGCGTTCGCTTAGTCCATACTCTGATTGGTTTGATTGACTTGGTAGTATTTATGCCTTAAAGGGTATGACTACTAGCAAGTTAATCAAATGATAGTAATGATTGCCCTTGGACTAGGTGATACGCCGAATCAACAGATTATTCGGCCGTTTAATTGGCTTTATGTGAGTCGTCCGTTGAAGCTATCGCTCGGACATACTCAAGAAATTTCAAGTATTGTCTCAACTTTAAATTTCTAAGTTTGGCTGGGCTAGGATGCCTAGGTATGCCCTTGCCCCATTAAAGGGGGTAATTGCGTTAGGGCTAATTTGGGATACCTTGCCTTTACCGTCCGTCCAAATGAGAAACGGACGTATATCTGTGACTTTAAGTCAGTTTTTCTCTTTTTTTTTGGATTGCCTTAGCGACCGGGTTGCTATGTTTCAAGCAATCTCGTAACCTTTCTCACTTCAGCAATCTTGTTTAGCCTTTATAAGCTGGGTTGCTCTGTTGCAAGCAACCTAGTTACAGGTTTCACTCGGCATTTCAGCTTAAACCATGAAATTGCAAATAAGCACAAGTAGAATAGCAAAATAAGATAACAATGTTTTACTTTTCATTAATTGGTCAAAATTACATTGCTCGGTCGATAGACCTAGCTGTAGATACAACTTTTTGGCTAAATACTGAGAAAAGACTTAAAACATAATATTTTCAGATTACCAGTGTTCCACGTTCGTGGGATCTGACGGCCATCTATGGCTTCAAGACGGTACGTGCCATCTCTAACTTCTTCCCTGACTCGATACGACCCTTCCCAGTTTGGGGTTAATTTGCCATCCTCATTGGCTCGGCCAACAACTTCCATTTTTCTGAGCACAAGATCCCCTATCTTCAGCGGACACTTAGACACTCGACGATTATATGCCCTTGTCATCCTTACACGATAAATTTTGTGTCTGAGCGCCGCATTGCCCCTGGCCTCCGGAAGAAAGTCCAGGGCGGTCTTCATGGCCTCCCAATTGGCCGACTCATCATACAACATTACCCTCAGAGTGGGCTCGTACATCTCAATTGGGAGAACTGCTTTCGCCCCATAGACCAAAAAGAATGGAGTCTCTCCTGTGGAACTTTTTGTTGTTGTCCGTATGGACCATAATACATTGACCAACTCATCGGCCCATAGGCAGCCCGCTTTTTCAAGATTGCGCTTGATTCCATTTGAGATCAACTTGTTGTAGGCCTCAACTTGGCCGTTAGCTTGGGGTCGGCCGACTGAAGCAAAACAATGAGTTATGCCCTAGTCTCCTAACCATTCCTTGAGCAGGCGCGTTTCGAACTGAGGTCCATTGTCGAACACCATTGACTGAGGTACTCCGTAGCGAGTAATTATACTCTTCCATATGAAGGCTGACACATCCGTCCACTTAATGCCCCGGACGGCCTCGGCTTCGACCCATTTGGTGAAATAGTCCACGGCCACCAGCACATAACGTCTTTGGCCGGACGCTGGGGTGTACGGCCCTAGAATGTCCATACCCCATTTTGCAAAGGGGAAGGGATTGCTTATGGCCGACAAGCTGTTAGCCGGCCGATGGATTAAGGTCGCGAACTTTTGGCACTTGTCACACATTCTCACCATTTGCATGGCATCTGACTTCAAGCTTGGCCAGTAGTACCCCAAATGGGTGGCTTTTTCAGCCAAGGCTCGTCCTCCAATATGGGAACCACAATGCCCCTGATGGAGGTCATCCAACACATCATGCCTCCTCTCTGAGGTGATACACTTAAGATAGGGCTTTAGAAAAGCCTTCATGAATAACTCCCCGTTCTTCATCTCGAACCAGGCCGCTCTCCTCTTCATCAGCCAACTCTCTTTAGGATCGTCCGGAAGAATCCCACTCCTCAAGTAGGAAATAATTCCGTCCATCCAGGTTGAACTTCTATCTATGATCTGAATAGGCTCGGCATCAATACTCCGCTTCTCTTTTACTTCCCAAAATACTGATCTAGGAGTGTCACATGATGCCGAGGAAGCTAACTTGGAGAGCGCGTCCGCTTGATGATTTTCTGAACGAGGAACCTGCCGTAAAGAAAAATGTTCTAGGCCCTTGGCCTCTTCCTTAACCATCTGCATGTATTTCATCATGGCCGGCTCCCTTTCTTTGAAGCCACCATTGACTTGGCTGACTATTATCAGAGAGTCTGAGCAAACTTCAACTTTGGTTGCCCCGATCGCCTTACACATTCTTAGGCCGGCCAACAAGGCTTCATACTCAGCTTCATTGTTTGAAGCTTGGAACTGAAATCTCATTGCATATTCAAACTTATCTCCTTTAGGAGACTGACATATGATACCAGTGCCACACCCGGTAGCTGTTGCACTACCATCCACGAACACTTTCCAGATCTAGTCTCCGGCCGGCTGAAGATCAGGCCGAGTCATCTCAGCCAAAAAAATCCGCAAAGGCTTGCCCCTTGGTTGCTTTTCTTGGCTCGAACATAATGTCAAAGCCCCTCAGTTCCAAGGCCCACTTGAGCATACGGCCACTGGCCTCTAAGGTTGTAAATGGCTTCTTCAGAGGTTGGTCTGTGTAGACCACAATTGAATGTGCCAAGAAGTATGGCCGCAGCTTCTTTGATGCCATATACAATGATAGGCCAAATTTTTCAACAAGGGGGTACTTAAGCTCGGCGTTGTGAAGTACATGACTGATAAAATAGACTGGGATCTGGTGGCCGTCCCTTTCATTAAGCAGGACGGCACTTAGAGAGTGTTCGGAAATGGCGAGATAAATGAATAACTTCTCATTCTTGAGTGGACTGACGAGCCGAGGCAATGTATGCAGATGGCTTTTTAGCTGTACGAACGCTTCCTCGGCCTCTTCTGTCCACTCGAACATGGCTTTCTTCTTGATGGTTTGAAAGAAATAACGGCACTTATCCCCTGACCTTAACAGAAATCTACCAAGTGCTGCTAAACAGCCGGTCAGCCTTTGCACCTATTTGATTGTTCTTGGTGACTTCATGTCCAAGACGGCTTGAATTTTTTCAGGATTGGCCTGAATTCCACGTTGATCAATCAAAATCCGAGAAATTTACCGGACTCAACACCAAAGACACATTTCTTTGGATTTAACATCATCTTATGCCGCCTGAGTTCGGTAAAAGTTTCTCGCAGATCCTTCAAATGGTCGGCCGGCTCTTTCGACTTGACAATCATGTCATCGATGTACGCCTCCATATTCCGGCCGAGCTGGTCTCTAAAGACTGTATTAACAAGTCGCTGAAAGGTGGCAGGGGCATTCTTGAGACCGAATGGCATAACATTGTAACAGTACAACCCCTGCTCAGTCACGAACGTTGTTTTCTCTTGATCTTCTTCCCATAGGGGAATTTGATGGAATCCGGAGTATGCGTCCATGAAACTCATCAGGGCATGCCCGACCGTTGAATCAACCAAGCGGTCGATTTTGGGCAAGGGAAAACTATCCTTAGGGCATGCCTTGTTCAGATCTGTGTAATCCACACACATTCTCCAAGTCCCATTCGGCTTCTTCACGAGAATTACATTAGCTACCCAGTCTGGGTAATAACATTACCGAATGAAACCGGCGTCCAACAGCTTCTTCACCCCAGCTGCGGCCGCCTGATTTCTTTCCTCTCCATGATTTCTTTTCTTCTGACGAACAGGCTTTATCAATGGATTCACGACCAACTTATGCACGGCCAGGTCAGGACTTATTCCTCGCATCTCACCAACTTCGAATGCAAATACATCTTTGAATTCTCTCAGCAGCTGAACTAACTCATCCCCAAGCATACCCAAAGCTATAGTGCCTACACTAACTGTCCGACCTGGTTGATCGGGGTCAAGCACCATATCTTGGTGGCTGCCGGCCGGTTGGGGCCTTAACTCTTCTGGCCGGCCGACAGTCATTAGCTGCTAGGCTTGATCTATCTTGGCCGCCTTGCGCTTCTGGCCGACCTGGTATGCTGGGAGTGAGGTTCCTTCTTCTTTTGGCTGGGATGATTTTGGTCCGCGTGTGGTAGGCTTAACGGCCAACTGATTACATTCCTTAGCCATTTTCTGACTTCCTTGGATCGTTCCTATTTTACCGTCCGTCCTCTTGAACTTTAGCAGCATTAGATGAGGTACAATGACTGCCTTAGCTGCGTTCAGTGTGGGACGGTCGAGTATGACGTTATATCCACTCAACTCTTTTACCACCAGAAAACGGACAACCATATCTCTTCCTTCCCCTTTTTGCCCAAAGCGGACGGGTAGGTCTATCTGCCTAACTAGGTGGATAACATTCCCCCCAAATCCTACCAACGGGTGAGTGATGTCTCGAAGAGCATCCTCCGGGAAGCTTAGATTCTTCAGGGAGGCCAGGCTGATGATGTCGGCCGAGCTACCCGTATCAATCAATATTCGTCCGACCTTCAAGTTGGCTATCTTCATAATGAATACCATAGGATCATTGTGCAGGGCTTTGACCTCCCCCCGGTCAGCCTCACTGATTGTTACTTCAGGGAAGGGTTTGTCCTTTACAGCATCTGTTTGCATTACCTTTCCCAAGTTCCAGGCGTCCTGCTTGATCCCTTTCATGGTGGGACCGCCTGAGGCGAAACCTCCTGATATCACAGCCACAAAGCCTGAATAAGTGCTATTCCCATCATCTTCCTTGTCTTTTTTCTTATCATTTTTCTGTTTCTTCTCGGACGAGTTGTCTGTCAGTGTGTATGTGAACTTGGACTTCATCACATAAGAGTTCAGCATGCCCTTCTCGGCTAGCTTGTCCAACAACCTCTTCAGGTTGATGCAATCGTTTGTGTCATGACCCACATCTTTGTGGTAGTGACAGTACCTGTTCTTGTTCCTGTACTGAGCCGGGCCTCTTAATGGCTGGGGCTTTTCAAACTCGAACTTATCTTTGATTTCCATCAGGATGGAATAACAGTCCTTGTTGAACTCATACTGGGGCTCGTACATCTTGACTTTCTTTGACCCAGCCTGCTAGCCGTCGGCCACCCAGACTTCTTTCCTCTTGTTTCCTTCTTTCTTTCAGCCGACCGAGTCTTGCTGAGAAGGTTGCTTCTTCTCAGCCCCCTTGGCTGGCACTTCTGATTTTGTGAGCGAACAAAAGTCCGCTGCCTCAATGTAGGCTTCGGCTTCCTGCAAAACACCTGCGTATGACTGAATCTTTTTTCTTACCAAATCAAACTTAAAACCATTATGCCTTAATCCCCGGAGAAACTCAGAGTATGCCATTTTGTCCGGAAGATTATGGATTTGGGCCTTTTCTTGGTTAAATCTTTGGACATACAAGCGTAGTCCTTCATTTTTTCCTTGCACAATTGTTGCCAGGTTGAGACTTGTTTTTCTTGGTGGGATGTTGTAGGAGAAATTCCATACAAACAGCAAACTGAGGGTGGTAAAACAATTAATGCACCTGGCCGGAAGGCTATTGAACCAATCCTGCGCCACTCCTTTTAAGGTGGCTGGGAAGCATTTGCACCATGTAGCATCATCTACACTTTGCAAGTACATCAGGTTCCTGTACGAGGTGATATGTTCCTCTAGGTTGTCCGTACCATCATAGGTTCCCACAAGTACACTCTTCACCTTCGGCAGCTGAGAGGCAATTAAAATATCTTGCGAAAACGGAGGCGGCTTATCTCCAAGAGTCAGCAACCGCATCTGCCAATCAATTGGCTGAGGCTACACAGGATGTCCAGCCAGATAAGGAGTTTGACCGAACGACCCATATTGTCCGAAGACTTGGGGATTCGGCTGCAGAATGTCGTTAAGACCTTGAGGAGGCGTATACTGGGGCGGTTACACTGGAATGGGAGTTTGAGTCCGCACAGCTTGACTCCTGATGGAGATGGCCGCGTTGCTATGTTGGGAAAGAGAGTGGTTGGAGAATTCATCCAGCATTGTGGGAGTGGATGCCGTGTCTGAGTAAGCGACATGTTCTCGTTGTTTATGCCGAAGGTAGCCTCTCGCGTCCTTCCAGCGTCGAGACGGGTCCGTCTCCTCTCTTCGAGGCTGTCTGCCCCTCCCCCTAGCCGATTGGGTTTTTGCCAACAGACTAGATAGATTCGTTCTTGACACCCTAGGAGACCTTCCATTCGTCCTGCGAAATGGGGTGTTCCCAGCATCTGTTGCATGGGTTACTCTATTATGAGTTTTCTTTGGTGCTCTTTCTCCCTCTTTTCTGGGCAGCTGCCTAGAGGTAGAAGCTCGGATGCTCTCAAACTCCTTCCGAAGTTTGTTAAGTGCGGTCTGAAAGGAAGCAGCAGTAACTGGAGGATCATCAGTTTCTTGAAATGAGGCGGTCAAAGGGTCACTGGAATGAATTGTAGGGACTATATCCTCTACATGACCGTCCTCGCCTGGACGAGGACCGGTATTAGGTGTCTGACCATCTATTGCCATAACGGACGAGTATCCCCACAGACGGCGCCAAATGTTTCGGGGTTTTTTGTGATCTCCTCGGATACTGGTCACGCTCTTCAGGCAACGAGACTCGGACACCTGCAAAACAACGAATATTCCTGTACCGGAATATTCGCCTCCGACGATCAAGTTAGAGATCGAGAAACAGAAAGTTTAGAGAGAGAAAGTAGAGAGAAGTTGGAGCTCTTTAATGCTCTTTTTTAAGGTTATGTCATTATCCCCCCCTCCCATCATAAATGATTGGGGTATTTATAGGGGTGGGAGTATGTGCCTCTGTAGGGTTTGAACCCTAAAATTCCGTGACTTGATTGGCTGCGCAATCAGAGAGTGCCACGTGCCACATGGGGGCACCGCTTTGCGGCTTTCAATAACTTTCCTCGGGATTTGGGCCCTGATGTAATAAGGGCCCTTTCTCTTGCTGATTTCAGGTGCTCTTTAGGGCATCTGACACGCGTCATCTTCCCATAGGGACACGTGTTGCCCTTTGCTGGGCCACGTGTCACTACGGGATTGGACCACGTTTTTGGGATTATTTTTACCCTAAACAACTATCAAATAAGAGTATCAATTAATTATTTTGCTTCATGTTCGTAGTACTTCATGATGTTAATATTTTATAGTTTCCTAATGTTAAATTACCTTAAATCTATAATATAATTGTAGAGTCAATTCACCACAATCCCCCAAATCCCCAATCCTCAAATTCTATTGATCACACTTTTTTTTTTAATTATTTTTTCAATTTTTTTAAAAAACACCAATAACTATCCTACTCATCCCACTATTTTTTAATTTTTTTTCAAGGGATACCAAAAACCACCAACATTTCACTTTAGGTAATTTTCTTTTGCGTATAATGTATCCCGTGCAAAGCACGAGTATGCTCTAGTTAATATAAAAATAAGAGCTTTTGAATCTTTAGTTTTAAATTTAGTACTCTCATATGTAATTTTCTCTCCTTAACACAAAAACTTTATGTTTCAATACTTTTATCCATAGTATTAAAATCACAATTTATTCTAAAAACTTTATCCATTAATGTGAAAAATAAGTGCAATTTCAAACTGATTTCTTCTAATTACTCTTGATCATGCTACTTGCATGACTTTCATGAAATACCAAATAGCGTAAACTATTTCCTAGAACCACTCGTATCTTTATGAAAGGTAGCATTATATCTTTTTTTTTTAAATTCATTTTACAAGTATGATTGTCTAGATGATTATGAATCAATGAGTAGAAAATTCAAATAACATATAAAGTTTATCTTAAAATTCAATAAACAACACGGACATCGTACGGGCAGTCACTAATAAATAAAGTTGGTCTCGTAGCCAGACCGCAAGATAACGACACTTGGCATTCCTGTTATTTTTCGCCAAGTGTCGAGCCACGTAGGTGACCGGTAGATTTTATTGTGACACGCTATGATGCTAAATAAGCGAAGTTTGGATAGATTTTTAAATATAAATTGTTGTATAGAGTTTTATTATCAATATACATCTATCATAACTTTTAATAAAATCTTATAACCTGGTACTTTTTCCATCATAAAATTTATTTTAAAAAGTTTTTTTAAATAAGATCCATTATAATATATATAATTTATTTTCAAAAATAATAGAGAATCAGTGAAAATAAATTTGGATCAAGAAATTTAATTTAAGTTATGGTAAAAATACTTTCATTTCAGTAAAATAATTTTGAATATAATATAATTTCAGTTCAATATGTCTAAATATCCCGCATTATCGAAAGAGATTATATGACTGTATTTAACAATCATTAAAAAAATTATTCTAAACTTTTATCAACCATTTGGGCATCGCCGATACACAAAACTAATATATATATATATATATATATATATATATATATATATATATATAAAGAGGAGTTTTTTTCCTGAGTTTTTAGAGAGCCACGTAGGATTAATTTTCTTAATACACCATGTGGGATTATAAATTTGAGTTATAACCGATTAAATAAGAGATGTGTAAATTATTTTAAAATTAAATAACTCAAATGTCACATAAGCAGAATTGGTGAATGAGATTTTAAAGTTTTAATTAATTAAATATAAAACGTTATCTTTTGAGATTAAGAATTTTATCAATATATCTAACGAATGGTAGAAAATTCGAAATCTATTTTTTAAAAATATACTAAGTATATAACAAATTTTATCACATAAATACAAAAAATATTTGTTTTAAAAAATTCAAACAAAACGTACATCGCACAGGTTTCAAATCTAATACATATTTATTTTCACTTAATTATAAAAAATATAAAAGATAGATTATTATAAAAGAACCAATTAGCTAAATAATTGTTTTATCTCATTAGTGTTTTATGAATTGTATTGATTTGCTTTTCTAAAGTTTTCTTAAACCCTTTATGTTTTTTACTCTAACACATTTTTTAACTACTATACTTCTTTTAACCTTTCTTAAATTTTGTTCTTGATTTCCTTTTAAAACTTTCTTGAATTATATTCTTGATTATCTTTGAAAACTCCCTTTATTTTTTGTGAAGGCCTTTCCTTTTACTCACCTTTTTCAAACTCTTTCAATTGATTATCTTATTATGTCCCTTCTTTATATCTTACTGTTCCTTGTGATAATTCAAGTTAGCTAACCCCAAATCAATTTAATTTGGGATTAAAGCTTTTTTGTTATTGTTGTTGTGACCAATTAGCTAAGTAGTGAGAATAAATACCTACGTGGTAATTTAAATTATACATTTGACGCAAAATATTAGTTTCAACTATAATTTGGTACGAGTATGTGTTTCTTCCTTTAAAATATTTTAACTTATGCATTTGGTAAATATAACATTTATTAAAACATGGATGGAGTATGAAGAATTGAATTAAACTAAATCGAAGTCTAGAAAATACTTGTACAAATACTCCTCCCGTTTGTTATAATTGCAACAATTTATTTTTACGTATATTTCGTAATAATTCCAACACATTCATATTTGAAAGGATACACTATTACATTACTCAGTATTATTTATTTTATCTCTCCCACTAACCAGTGGCGGAATCAGAATTTTTAAGTGAGGGGGGCCAAGATCATATATGTATGTGTAATTTTGTAACTATTATTGAGTTCGCTGATTACATTTACTATTAAAAAAAAATTACAAAATGTTAGTTGCAAGATTTAAACTCTTGACATCTTGTCCACTATCACATGGAAAAAACCAACTCCTCTACACTAAAGCATATAACAAGTATAAGCAAAATTTAACTTTTATCTTGAGCCAAGGGGAAGGCCATGGCCCACCCCAGCCCCCCCTTGGCTCTACCCCTACCACTAACCTCATTTTCAAAAATATTTATTTTTCTCTTACTAACCCACTTATACAACTTTTTCATTTAATTATCTCTCTTTCCTATTCGACCCTATGGTTTCTCTACAACTTTGTTCATAATATAGTGTTGCGAATTTGTGATTATTACAAAGCGGAGGGAGCTAAGAGAGAGGCCAATGGATGACCAATGACCTGGTCATGAGGAGATTGGTATTAAAAAATTGGAAGAAAGATAAAAAGGGAGGAGAGAATGGGATGGCCGAGTCATTGAAATGACCAAGATAAAACTTTGGTCATGAATATAATAATTGACAAGTGGCTTCATACTATTGGAAGGAAATGGAAAAGAGAGAGAAACTATTTTTTACTATTTCCTATCATGACCAAAGTTATTTTAGGCAACCATTGGGAGTTTTTGGTCATGTGACTTGGTCATGGATGAGTGAAAAAAGAGAGAAATTATATAATATTCCATGACCAAGATTTTAGGGTCATCCATTGGGTATGCTCTAAGAGTGTGGCCATTGGATGACCCATGACCTGGTCATGAGGAGAGAGAAAGGACTTTTTTATATTAAAAAAATGGAAGAAAGAAAAAAATGGATGAGAGAGGTTTATGACCAGGTCTTTGTAATGACCAAGCTAAAAGTTTGGTCATGAAGCTATTATTTGACAAGTGGCTATTTTCTATTGGAAGATGGAGATGGCTATTTGCATGTACTGAGCAACAAATTCAAGCACTGCCATAATTCCACACTACTTCCACGCATGCAATTCCCAACGGCCTTTCTTGAATTATTATTGTTGCAAATTTTTGCAACGGTAATAATTTGAAAAATACAAATATAATTAAAAAAAAAATCACCAACGTCTTTTTTTTTTCTCTATAAAAAGAGACCAATAATTGAGGTATTTTTGAACAACTTTTCATTAAGCTCAATTCCTTCATTTTGCTCAATTTTTTCCTTTAAAGTAATTTACTTCTTATCTACAAAATCCAAAAAAACTATTGAATATGGATAAATTCAATAGGAAAAAAAATCCTTCAAAATCGAAAAAAAATTCAAATACTCAACCTTCATTTTCTGATTATCAAATAGATCTCAACTCTCAAGTGGAACCAAACTCACAATTTTTTCCATAGTTTCTAAATTATGGAATGAATAACATCAATTTCACAAATCCAAGTTCTATCTCACAATTCCCTTTACGACCACAACAAAATCTTAACTTCTCCTATTCTCAAAATGTTCTTCCATCTGAAGGACACTCACCTTTTCAAAATTGTCAGTTTGCTGAAAATGAAACATCCTTCCATATGTCACAACACATTAACATTTCAGAAGGTGAAGGTGCAAATTCAAATTTTAATTGGTCATATAGATCAACAACTGCCTCTGATGACGATAATGATGACGAAGCTGAAGAAACTGAAGAAAATGAAGGTGGGGATGTAGGAGGCGGAGGTAGAGGCAATACATATCGAAGGAATTCTTGGTCGCATGTTGAAGATGAGGTCCTTGTGAGAGCTTGGCTTGAGGAAAGTAAAGATAAAAAAAACTAATACCAACCAAAAGGGGAATGAATTCTGGGAAAAATTTGAGGCAATGTTTAATAATGTTAGAATATATAGAGAGAGGCAATTTGAACAAGGTACTGAAGAGATTAAGAAGGATGATTTGCTAAGAGTAAGGGATTTAGATCCACTTAGATGTCGGTGGAAAAGGCTAAGTGTTAATTTTTCAAAATTTTCTGGTGCGTATGCACATGCTGCATCAAGGAGAGGAAGTGGTCATTCTAACGACGATGTTATTAAGGTTGCGCGTAGAATTTATAGGGACAACAAAACTAGGAAAAATTACCAGTAGAGTTTTCCAAGATATGCATGCGTGGGATATTCAGAAAAATGAACAAATATGGGCGAAAAATGAAGATCCAGTTGAGACATGTAAGCAGAAGACAGCAACCTAGTCCAGTGTTTCAAAGAGATCTCGGATTAATGAAGCTGGTAATTACTCGTCTTCAACAAACCTAGAAACACCGACCAATGGTGATATTGGGTGTTCAAGCTCCCCCTCTATTGATGATGTAGCAAAAATAAAGGTAAGAACAAAGTTATGAACAAGGCGACGGAAAATTCTCAGCAATGGCTCCTTACTATTCAAAACATGAACATAACAAGGCAATCTGAAAGTGAGATGGAGATGATGAAGTTGAGGTTCCAGATAGAGAAAGAAGTTGAAAATGCTCAACTAGAAAGGGAGAGGGAAGCACGAAAGCAAAGGAAAATCAACTTGGAATTGTTCAAGATACTTGAAGCAAAGCCATACTTATCAGAAGAGGATCAAGAACGAAGGAAAAATTTAGTGAAAATATTATTTCCATCCAATTAATTTATTGTCTACTTAATGTAGCAGTGTTAGATTATAGAATGATTAGGTTGTTGTTTAATGTCAACTTTTGTACTTGAAGTTGTAATCATGTTGTTTAAGTTGTTATTCAGAGCTAAAATTTATTATCAATTAATGTGTAGTCCTTATGTTGTTTTTAAATAGCTCTAATATAGTTGTACTATTATGTGATGTATGACTGTCATATTTAAATTGTTTACTTTTTTAAAAAGTTGTGCATTAATGGCATTACAAACATTGATGAGATGTAACAAGAACAAAAATTGTGCATTGCTCATATGAACTTACGTATTTGTATTTTTCTGATAAATGTAGGTGTTTAATTTGATGTGATTGCTCACTAGGAAAACCAAATACTTACTCTTCTGAAAAAGTGAAGCAATTACTGATTTTGATAAGACATAAAAATGACCGCACAACCTATTGATATGAAATCACTTTGAAGCTTTTTAGTACATTATTGTTGATAGTGAATGATAGCATTATAACAACACACTATTATTAAAGTTCGTACATTGTTCTATATATTGCTATATGTTTTAATTTCGTTTCACTCAACCAATCTATTAGCTCTCTCATCAAAGTAGCTTCCTTAGCTTTGAAAATGTCTAAGAGTTCTAATTCGTCCAACTCATCTTCTAACTCTTCCAATTCATCTGCCAACGTAAATCAAAATTCCGATGATGACTACAACCGACATTATGAGAGACGTAGGCAAGCAAATCGTCTTGTTGATCGAATGATGGATGAATTAATAATGACCAATCCATTTGAATTCTTTCAAATGGTTAATCAAGTTCTAAGGGCACCAAGGACACTGGTCGAAAGGGATCGTGAAGACGGACACAACCGTTTATGGAATGACTATTTTGCCGATCCTCTAGTGTTCCCTCCAAACTTGTCCCGTCGGAGATTCCGCATGAGAAAGCACGTCTTTCTCCGTATAGTGCAAACTTTAGAAGAACGTCATCAATTCTTTCAACAAAGGCAAGATGCTACTGGTAGATTTGGAGCATCAGCATTGTAGAAAATGCATCGCGGCTTTGAGACTACTTGCATATGGAACTGCTGCTGATTCCGTTGACAACTACTTACGGATTAGTGCATCTCTTGCGAGAGACTCCTTACAACATTTTGTTGAAGGAGTTGGCTCTTATTTTAGTGACGACTATCTGAGAAAACCTAATGGAGAGGATATAGCCAGACTCCTACGAGATGGAGAACGTCGAGGCTTTCCAGGGATGATGGGATCCATTGATTGTATGCATTGGCGATGGAAGAATTGTCCTTTAAGATTGAAGGGCATGTTTTCCGGGAGAGCTAATAAGCCCACTTTGATTTTAGAAGTTGTGGCTTCACAAGACCTTTGGATCTGGCATACTTTTTTCGGGACGCCAGGTAGGTGTAATGATATAAATGTTCTTGACAGGTCTCCATTATTTAATGATATATTTGAAGGTTGTGCACCTTCGGTTAACTATGTCGTTAATGGCCACCAATACAATATGGGATATTATCTCACTGATAGTATATATCCTACATGGGCGGCATTCATTCCCACAATATCCCTCCCCCAAAATGAAAAAGAGGGTCTCTTCGCCAAAAAGCAAGAAGGTCAACGAAAGGATGTCGAACATGCATTTGGAGTACTACAAGCTCGTTTTACCATAGTCTGGCATCCTGCTCTGGCTCGTGATGTATCAATGCTTGGAAAAATTATGATAGCTTGCATCATCTTACACAACATGATTGTCGAGGATGAGCAAGATACATACGCAAGATATTATGATCCAAGGTATGATGATCCAAATGAATATGAGCAAGCTGAACCCCCGTCTTCAAGTAGAAGAAATTCTAAAGGATCGTTTCAATTTAGCAACAGTAGTAACCGACCAGCTAATTTGGACACTTACATGGCTAATAGAGCTCGAGTTCATGATGAAGTTACGCATAGAGCCTTGAAGTCAGATTTAGTGGAACATCTATGGCTTAGATATGGGGAGCCTAATAGGAAGTAGTTGATGAATTATTAGGCCTTTAAGAGTATTTTCTTTGAGTAATTATGTTTAGTGTATGTTTTAGTTAATGCTAAATAATGTGTTCTAATCATGCATGTGTTATCGTACTATCTTGTATTATTATTACTTAATGAGGTTTAAAATTAAGTGTCCATGTTTTTTAAATTTGCGCTTCAATAATACATCATTGATTATAATTAGTATATAATTATATTTATCATTAAGCATTTTAAAGTTTAATTATGTGTAACAATTATAGGAATTATTATTTTTTTAACAATAATTTTAAACAAGGTTAAATCTCGTGCCATGCACGGTCATAATTAAATTTTACAACAAATAAACAATAAATAATGGTGTTAATTCAACAATAATTTATCCAAAAAAATTATTTGTAACAAAATAACTTGAATTTTAATTAGTTTATACCAATACTAAATACGTAAAGGTTATTGAATTGGATTGTTTAAATAAATAAATATAGTAATAGAAACTTAGAAGCTATAAGGTTTTATATAAGAAAATTAAAATATTAGCTTAGGTTAGTACCCATATACGAACTCATATACATTTGTCCTTAAATTGTTGACACACTTTGATCGACATAATATGAAAATTTAGCTGAGTTCATTTTACTTTAGGATAATAGTATTCAATAATCAATTTTTTAAATATATCTTTAGTGAGTAGTAGGGGTTTTTATTTTTTAAATAATGACATAAATGTTTAGAATAATTAAATAATTTTCCAATATATGTTGTGTACAAAGTATACAATAACAAACTTATTTTGTTCTTATAAATGTTATGTATAATTTTAAGATTAATACAAAGTATGCTACCAAAATGATTTTTCTTTTTTTAATTAAAATAACTTTTATTATCAAATGATAAAAGTTGGTGAAAAAAAATTAATATTGATAATATTATAACAATTTTGGAAAAGAATATATTCCAATACATTATTTTTAATCAATGTTAGTATTATTGTAACTAAAAGTTTCCTAGTATATTGAATATATGTAAAAAAAAAAAAAAAAAAAAAATTGAATATAATTGGATTAAATTAAATATGTTGTCAAAAAACTAAAAACGAAAGGAAAAAAAAAGGCGGGAAAAATTTTAACCAGGAAATGACAAGTGTCATTCCTGGTTTCGCCTTTAGTAGTAGTATAGATTATTATTATTGATTATTGATTATTGATTGATTGATTGATTATTGATTGATTGATTGATTATATGGTGGGATAGAATAAAGAGAATATATGGTGGGGTATGGTAAAACTAGGAGAGAGAAAATCATAACCAAATTTATTTTGGGCAACTTGGTCTATGATTGGTAATGTAAGTTGGTCATGGATGAGTGAAAAGAGAAGAAATTATATTTATAATCCATGACTAAGAATTTTGGGTCATCCATTAATAGGGCCTAGCCCGTTAACCTGCCACTTGATTTTTACTTCTGGACTTTCTCACTTGCCAAGTTGCCACGCGCCACCATATACAACCGAATTGTCCCTTCAATTCCAGAATTTCTGAACTCTTGACAATTCAACATTTTTACGCAAAGCTTTCAAATTTTTCCTTCTATACTGTACTTGTACAGTACAACTCTCATGTTTTCAAAATTTTTACCAAAAGCGTAGTAATGATCCTCCTCTATTCCAAAAAATTTTGAAAAAATGAAACAAAATGATCAAAATTGAATGACTAAGATGAAGAGGAAGGAGTATTGCAACAATTCTGGACAATATTCCACATTTTGTCCAGAAATTTCATCTGGGTTTAATAACTACAACAATAAGAAGATCAAGAATTCAAGAACAACAGCAGCAATATCATCTGGCCAACAATTCCCACTCACACATTGTCGTTGCGGAGGAGGTTTCTGCAAAATCAAAATCACTCCTAAAACTCAGAAATTTTTCTACACTTGCCCAAATGTTTATGTTAGTGTCCCAATTTTTCTGGGCTACCTTTCCTTTTCTTGTTATTTCCCTAAAAATTGTATCTTTAAATTACGGTTTTTGAGTTTTTTAATCAGGGTTTTTGGTTGGTTGCAGGAATTGCACTGTGGGTACTTTAAATTTTGTGAGGATTTGAAGGAAAGAGAGATTTCGCATGATCGTCCTAACCCTTATCCGATTTGTTCATGCGGGGCTGGAGTTTGCAGGGTTGAAACTGAAAGAGAAGGCCCTAATTCTGGTCGAAAGTATTTTGCTTGCAGAATCAAAAGGGTAAGCTTTTTTTTTTGGAAAAATTGAATGAATTTTATTTTTATTTGATTGGGACGACTGTTTGAATTGATATTGTAGTGTTAATTTATGTTTTTGGATGTTGACCGTTAAGTTTGGATCTTGGTATTATTGAATTGGAATTTGGAATGTTGGTGATGTTAATGACTGACTCATACTTGTGGAAAGTGTGTAAATAAGTTTGAGAAAATGATGGAACGGACAGAAATGAAAAGTGTGAACGTTTTTAGATAGGGGGAGTGTTTAGCTGTCAAGTAACTTCAGAGTTATGATCAAGGTAAAATTACAAACATCCTCCTAGTTGTCATTTTTGTATGATAGCCGACATCGAACGTCTTTTTGATTGTTTGTTTTCTTTTTGATTTACATCTACCAATGCTTTCAAGAAGTATTGTACTCCGTAATTGTATTATCCACTATTAATAATGTTTTGAATTTAATAGTTTGTGTCGAGGGATCTTGGTTATTGAGTTGGATAGGCTGGATCTTATGACATCTACACCTATTATGGTGTGATATCACAAGTTTCTCCACTTTTTAACAGCAAGTGTGTTTTTTGACTATTACCTGGCTCCAATTCTGTGTTGAACCTGTTGATCATGTATGTAAAATTGTACATTTGTGTACTGGTAGTAAAGGAGAAGGGCTTAATGGTGAAGAAGGTTGTTGACTTGTCGCTCAATCTCTAACGTTGATATGAGGTGATATTTAATGTGTCACATTGATTACAAAAGGTTCTTATGGTAACGGAGATAAGGAGGACAGACTGACATGAATACATTGAGGTTTGGTAGACATTGGTGGAGATGTGTTATGAAGTGTATACTGGAATTTAGTGTAGTGTAGAACCAGGGAACAGTAGACTTGACTCTTTAGGTAACAAAGAACCACTTAGCCTACAAATAGTATAATGTCAATTTTCAAGTGCAGCCGTATAGGTGCATGGCACAAAGTTTTAGCTCAATGATTTCATGGCCATGGAGGTATCGACAGATTTTAACCTCAGATGAACTAGCTTAGGTAAGGGATGCGAGTTACTTAGCTACCCAATGCAAGCCCAAAACAATGTTAAAGGGAAGTACCAGTGGAAACTAGTCATATACGGCACTTTTTAAACTTAGAATGGAGGTAAACCAAACACATTGCCAAGATGTCTACTGGCTTTATCCAATGCAGTTTGCACTTAATTAACTCCAAAGAGAATGGCAACTAATCTATCAATTTATGTTTCTTAGAGTCTTCAATTCACATCAAATACCCTTGTTGGATCCTCGTCCCTTGTTCTAATAAGGCTGCAAATCCCAAAAAAATTCTGTGTCACTCACAACCATGAATACTTGTGAACTTGAGGTAGTTTCCATTTACCTGAGTTCAGTTACACAACTTTGCAGCAGATTAGTATCGCATCAAGGGGTTTATAGCTTACAGTGAGGTTTTGATTGGACAAGTCCTACTGATGAATTTCTCCAATCATTCTTACCCTTTTAGCCGTCTTAGGTCTAATGCTTTTTCTCTTGCAATCATTTGATTATGACCTTTTTTCTTTATGTAGTTGAGATATCCAAATGTCTATTCTTAAATTGGCTATCCCCCATCTAAAACGCCTTCCCCTAGTATCTTAATTTGGCTGCAATTCCATTAAATTATCTCATTATCTATCGTTATTAATTAGTAACTTGATGTTATTTTCATTTATTTCTTGTTTCCTTGGATTTTAAATATTGAGCTTGCTGGCTCTTTTTAGCTTAGTCAACTTTGTGAATTTATACTATTGTACAGGGAGAAGGTGCTTGCAATTTCCGGCAATGGCAATGTGCCACTGCTTATGATAATAGCATAAGCAATGAGATTGAGATGATTTGCAAAGAATTTGAAAATGGTGAAATTGATCCTGACTTTCCTCCTCCCCTTGAGGAAGCCCTTGAAATCAATTCTTCAGGTGAAATGTTTTCTGGAGACAATGATGCTCATCATAGTCCTCAACCAAGTCCCAGTAGCCCATTAGATGTGGAGGCTCTTGCACCAATGGGTATATACTCTGTTTTATGATATTTCATAAGCTAAAATTTTCATTTGATTCTGATATCATATGCTTCTAACTTCAATTGGATTATAAATATTTATTTGTTGTTTGTATTTGCCAGATTTATCAGCAGGCTCTCGTTGTGTGGTTGTGAGGTGGCTTCCCCACAGTTGACTCTTCATCAGAAAGCTTTTTTTTTTGGTAAGAAGGTTGAATCACATGTATAGAATTTGTACCATCATTTTATCTAGCTGCTGCTTTGAAATTACAGTAGCCTACTAGCCTCCATATGTCTTTACTTAGAGATCTTGCTTCTGATAATATCACTTCTAATTTAACAACAATTTCCTTGGTTCAGACTACTAATTTCCTTGGTTCGTATATTCCGACAATTACTTGACAGGAGGTATAGTTTGGAAAAGCTTCAAATGTTTTGGTCTATTCTTAGGAGTCTGCTGCTTTTAACACGGTCCTGTCAAAAAGTGAGGCAGAGGGTTTAAAGATCTCGATGAGAACTGTAATGGGGTCTTTGGTGACAAATGGGGCTAATACATCAGAAGTTTTATTTTTAAAACCAGGTTCAGACTGCAGTAATTTCTTTTGGATTCTACGCGTCATGTTACTAACCAAATATGTATTTAACTAATCAAAGTGTGAAGTTTGATGTTGCCTTTTTACACGTGAGCGTGTCTAAAGTTTCTTTACCTAAAGAAATGTTGTTTGTAAATAAAGGTCCTCTAGTCCTCTACTCCTATATTTGTTGACAAAATCTAAGTTCATCACCTTGATAAATATATGATGTTTATTAATTATTTAATGGCATAATCATAATCAAATGTGTCGGATCTCTTGCTGGATCAATAAAGAAATACTTCGTAATACTATAGTAAATTGTCTAGTTGGTTGGTACATGAAAGGGCAAATTAATTTCGTTATAATGTGGGAAAATTTGCTAATTACTACCGCGTATTAAAATCATTTTGAAAATTACTACCGTAAAATAAAAAACTTGTAACTTACTACCACAAAAAGCTTTAAAAATTTTATTTTACTACCAACCTCTACTCTATGTTAATTATGACATCAGTAACTCATGTTTCACCCCCTGATTAAGCAATTTAATTACCTAAAAAAAAATAACTCTAACCCATGGTTACCCTCCTAATTAACCCTCTCTCTCTCTCTGACTTTCAACTCCATTAAAGAATATTCTGACTTTCATTTTCCTTGCATTACGATTCAGATCAGCAATTTGTTTCTTCAGAATTTCATTCTCCAAGCTAATTGACTTCTTCTCTTCGAGCAACCCCAAAATTAAGTCCCTTTGTCTACCAAACAAAATATATGCATCCCCTTGTATTGTTTTTCGCATCAAAATCTAGACGAGTTATGAACCTTCATCTTGGATTCTCTTTGGTTCAAACTCCATAATTAAGCCTCAAAGCAACAAGTGTTAATTTGAGGGATTTTACAAATGGTGAAGAGGGAGAAAGAATAAAAAGGGGAGGTTTAGTTAAGTTAGTTATAAGGGTAACCATGAGTTAGAGTTATTTTTTTTTTAGGTAGTTAAATTGTTTAACTAAGGATTAAACGTGAGTTAGTGACATTATAATTGACTTAAAATGGAGGTTGGTAGTAAAATAAAATTTTTAAAACCTTTTGTGGTGGTAAGTCACAAGCTTTTTATTTTGCAGTAGTAATTTTCAAAATGGCTTTAATACGCGGTAGTAATTGGCTAATTTTCCTATAATGTGACATTCCCTCTGTTGGAAGGAGTGTGTTCGATTACGTCGTTACTCCACTGACCTCAGATACAGTTACAGATAGTAACTCTTGTTAACTCTGAAAAACTGTATCAGTTAGTCACAGTGAGAAAATTAACCATCGGTGTTCCTCTTTGATTCCTTTGCTGTGTTAAAAAATGATGAGGTTGACATTTCTTTGTATAAGTTTTTGGTAATCGGTAATTTTAGCTTATTATGTTATTGGTTTGGGTAATTTTGTTTTTAATTGATGGTGAATTTGTGGGAATTTTGTAAGTTAATTTTGCCATCTTTGTCTTTATTATGGTAAAGGTGGGCATGGGTCGTGTCGGTACGCGGGCGGCATGAGCTCGGCACGAATCCGGTATGGCAGTTCAGGTGTGGGCCGTGGGTCGTGCTGTGAACAAACTTTTTTAAAATAGGCACAGGCACGACACAAGCACGGCGGGCGGCACAGTCAGTTGGCCCGTGGCACGGCTCGCCGGCACACCACCATGATATATATATATATATATATTAAAAAAAAAAATTTAAAAACCGAGGTAGCCGGCTGCCCGACACAGCATGGCCCGCCAGGCACGTGGGCCATGCTGTGCCGTGGGCTGGGTGTGCCAAAAATTGGGACGGCACGGTATGGCCCGCCAGGAAGTAGGCACGGCCCGGCACGACACAATGCCTACCTTTAATATTTATGGAAAACAATGTTCTTTCCTTTGTAGTTGTTTCAGGTTGTATAAATGTTGGATGATATTATGGATAACAATGTTCGCATTGATGTTAATGTGAGTTGCACTCCCACTGGTAATGGTATAGCTTGAGAGTACTTCATGGGTGATGAGATGAGAAATGTAATCTAATTCAGTTGAAGAAAATGTTATGTTAAATTTGAATGAGGACAATTTTATAAAAGCTACTCAAAAAATCGCCTACGGAGTAACATTTAAAGTTCAGCCATTAGTAAAATTTATGAAGCCCTTATTGAAATTTCAGAAAGTAAACCTCGAAAACAAAGCACACAGCTCCACCAACGATGATGAGTTTAATGTGGTGTAAATGTACACACTTGTTGTAAATAGGAAAATTTGTTGAAAATAAACTATTCTTTGCGTGGTTATATTAAAATAAGCCAACTTTTCGATTAACTCAACATAAATTGAGTTTTTAGGAGTATTTTCTTTAATACTTGGGTAGGTCAAATGACCTACACTCCACCAAACAAGTCATTTTTTTTAATTAATAATAATTTGTTATTTTAATTAAATGTTTAACTATAATTATATTCATAAACGGATTATAAAAAAAAAAAGGCTAGCCACCCTCGGGCCCCACTCCTTCCACCCATTGCCAGCCCCTCTCCTCCACCGGCTATGGCGAACCCACACCCTCCCTTCTCCAACCTAGAAGCGATCACCCCAAAATCCTGAACCCAAACTACCTAAAATGGGTTTCGTAGGTTGGGTTTTGGGGTGGCGTTTTTGGGTGGAGAATGGGATGAAATATCTTAAATTTGTCTCGCTTTATACAATTTTAATATCAAATGTTTATAATTTTTTAGATATTACTCATTAAAGATATTAGCTACTCCTTCCGTTTTAAATGCTTGCTCCACTTTTTTATTTTCGGTCGTTTTTAAATACTTGTTTTATTTTTTTTTATTTGGATAACTTTTATATTATTTAATTCATTTCTCTCAATTAGTGGGATCCAATAGAATTATATTGCACGACCTTTAGATTCTCTCTCCTCCAATTTACTTTTCATTAACCTCATTTCTTTCATATTCTATTACTTTCTCCAATTTCCCTAAAAACTCCGCGAATAGAGGAATAAAACAATTATTTAAAAATAAAGGAAGTATTTAAATAATAAATCACGAAGCATATAAAGAAAAGTATTGCAAGTATAAAGATATACTCTCTCCGTCATATAATATAGTTCTTGTTTGTATTTTTTCACGGTATTTAAGAAATAGGAGAAGAAAGTAGATAAAGTACATTAATAAAAGTAAAAAGTACAATCATCAACAAAAGTTAGAGAGAGAAAGTGGAAAAAAGTACAAGACATGTGTAAAATTTAAGAGTAAATTAGAAAGTATAATGAATGAAGTTGAAAAAAAAGAGGGTATAATAGTCTTTACATACAATCCAAAAATAGAAACAGGAACAACATTTTAGTTCACTAAAATAGGAAAATAGAAATTATATTATCAGACGAAGGGAGTAGAAAGTATATATTTTTTTTTCCTTTTTTATAGACCTCTAAGCTTCTACTCGTAGGCTCTAGCTTTTAGCCAAGTGGCCAGCATTTACGATTAGTACAAAGATGCATGACAAAGAGACAGAGCCTAAGATCTCCTTAGTCCTTGTTAAGATTTCCTCACTGGACATATCTTTTGCGTTCATGAAAGTAAATACTCCACTAATCAAATGCTGTATGCGTTTTGTAGGGAATATTTCAAGCATCCCACACTTGAGCCCCATTGTGATCATACACTTAAGTATGGTGGCGTCCAAAGGGAAGGAAGCTAGAGTAAAAGAGTCGCCAACAAGTTTTAGGAACTTGTAAACCGTTCACAGGGTGAAGGTTACACCCCTTCACGATCCATGAGATCGCTAACTCCATAGTGGTCCGGAACCATGACTGGATATTCGGGGATGAAGGTACAAATCCAACCTAAAAGAGTTTGAATCTGCCCTAAAAAAAGGCCTCTACTTTATTCTTCTCATATTCATGTGCGCTTTCTGACTAACATACAATCAATAGGTTAACCCTAAACCTGTTTAATCTATGTTGGTTGAATATTAATGCACAAACAAATCTATTATTGGAGATCACTTGAATTATAATCATGTTAACCTAAACAAGATTATTAATTATCTTATTAAGCGTGATTACAAGTACAAATTCCCTTTAATCCTGCAAGAGAGGGCGTGATCAAGCAATAACAATATATCAAGTAACATAAATCATCATCATCATAATATTCTCAATCTCAATAAAGCATAATAATATTAGCAAGATCCTAGGCATGATATTAACAAGATTAATAACAAATCCTAGCATGTCACTAAACATTAAATATCAAAGTTTTATCCCTAACATGATACTAACATGATATTAGAAATAATAGGAAGCAACCTAAACATGACACTAGAAAGCAATAAAAGCATCCTAACATGATACTAGGAATTAAAATAATTAAAGCATGATCTCTATATCAAAAGAATAACAAAGTAATTAAATTACTTACTTTGATGCCTCGTATCTCTTTCTAATAATAAAATACACACATTAGTAACTTCAAGGAAAATATTAAATCAAACAATTAAATCAAATAAGTGAAATAGAGATTTGGGACCAAACCCTCAGAAATTATCAACCTTTCACGTCTAGGGCGAAGGCAACTTTGAACTTGGCTAGGTGTGTCTAGAACTTGTGAAAGTGGAATTTTGTAAAAAGGTGTAAAAGGGCTTAGAAAGAGGGAGATAAAATAAGCTTCTAGCTTTTAGAGAGAGAGAATAGAATTAGATGGTTGTTGATGATTGTGAATGATTAAAAACGGGGAAATACGACCCCTATTTATAAGAAAATAGTCCAGAATCGATAGAAAAGAGTTAGAATTTGAATCGGAATAAAATTGTTCCAACGACAGAGTCTGTCGCCATGCGATAGGAATCACGCATGGCGACAAGCCCTGTCGTTTGGCGGCAGGCTTGTCGTTTTGCGACAATTAAAAGATAAAACGCGCTTTGTACGGAATCCTTTTCTTAATATAATTAAGCAATTAAAACTCCGTTTTAATCAATTTTAAATCAGATTTTATCAAATTAAAACACTTGTTTTATTTCAAACCAAATTCATTATTTTTCTAAAATATTAATTATCAATCCTAATGCTATTAGAACTCAAAATAACCTTCTAGGCTATTCTAGAAGATCATAATCAATCCTAATAATTTTAGGAATAATAATTAATAGGCTCTCCACTAGATCATTGGGCTATAAAACCATTTCAGACCCAAATTAGTATCTGGACCATAACTTCCTCATTATTCATCGGAATTGGGCTTATAATATATCATTGGAAAGATTTTTACAAGCCCGACAAACTACACTATTAATGGACCCTTATCATGGACCAAGCTAAATTGGACTGGCTATTTTTATAAAAAGAGTAAGAAAAGAAATATTTTCAAAAACAAAAAGAAAGATTTTTCATTAAAACGACCATATCACAAGACTTTTCACACTTCACCTTGTTCGATAATCAATGATGTGAAAGGTATTCATCAATGGGTTTGGTTTTTTGGGGAGACACATTTGGGTGTCTACACGTTTTTATTGGACTACAGTTACTACACTGGCCCATATTTAAGAAAATCCGCAAGTAAACGCCTTTAAGGCTCCGTTTAGTTGGATAAAATCATTTTCACTTTTAAGGTAGAGGTGTCAAATCGGGTACTCAGATGGAGTTTAGGTTGACCCATAATAGGTCGGGGTGTTTAGATCGGGTAATGACGGGTCATTTTATCCTAACAAATCAAATCAAGTTAAATTCGGGTTTAGACGGGTCATTTTATCCTAACAAACCACAATAGGTCGGGTATGGTCAGATATAAATCAAATTCGGGTCAAGTTAAATTCGGGTTGAGTCATATCGAGTTCAAATAAGCTCGGAGTCGGATTTAGTTGTGTTTATTTGGGTCAAAATGGATTTAATAGACTTTGGATCGGGTAATTTCGGATTCAGTTAGGTCTCAGTTCAAATCATTCAGTTTTGATTAGATCTTAATTTGAATCAATCATGTAATTTTTAACTCATTATTTAGCTATTTTCTACACAAGTATATAAATTATATTTCACTCCTATATATCAACCCTATGTAACAATTGTTTTAGAATTTCTCTCTTCTACTAACAATTAAATATAACCCTCATTAACTATACTTTTTATTTAAAATCCCCCTTTGGTCTCCACTATAATCAATAAGTCGATAACTAATTATCTTATAAGTTTTGGGTCGAGTTTAATGGGGTAGTGGGTAGTTTTGGATCGGATTGAACAAGGGTCGGATAGAATGAAGTATTCTCGAGTATAAATGGTTTCGGGTAGATTTCGTTTCGGGTTAAATTGAATCCAGGTCTTGAATTATTGAGTTTTATTGGTTTCAGATAAAAAATGAGTCGATACCAAGTTGGATTTGGATCGTAAATTACCGGGTAAAATCGATTTCGAGTTAACTTCGGGTTGATTCTAGATCGGATTCGGATTAAATTTTTTTGGGTCCAACCAGTTCGAAAACAGTTCGTTTTCAGGTAAACTTTTCAGATCGGGTAAGTTTTTGACACCCCTAGATAAAACACCATAGGATTAAACTTATTTAACTTTGATTGTTCAAGAAAAATAATTTTTTTTTTTTTTTTTTTTTTTTTTTTTTTTTTTTTTTTTTTTTTTTTTTTTTTTTACTTTGTAGAAGTGCAAATGAGCTGTAACTATTTTTGTCTACAAATTATTACAAGGTTAATTTTCATAAATCAAAGGAAAAATTGACATTTGCTACCAGGAAAAGCTCCTTGTGTCACATTTGCTACCATTTAAAAAAAATAAATTATTTTACTACCACCTAAACACACTAACTGTAAAAATAACTACCAGTTAACGGATTCTGACAATGATTCCGTTTGTGGGGCCCACATCATTAACTAACACTCTCAAACACTTTCTCTCTCCCCGTAACTAACCCTGTCTCTCTCTATCTTCTCACATTGAATACTCTCAACCTCCATTTTGACCCACAATCAAGATATTTTTTTACCTCTTTTATCCAAAGAATCTCTCTTTCTCTATCTTTCTCACTCTGTCTTTCTCTATCTCTAACTTATCCTCAGATCTAGGGTTTGAGTACGTGTAAGAACGTGACTGGATGAGGAAGTCCAAATAGGAGTTTCGTCAACTCCATTGCTGAACAAAGCATCTACTGACACTCGTTGACAGGTAAGGACTCTTTTTTGTACTTGATGTGGTCCAACAAAGCAACAATGGTGGCGTTTTTGCAATTTAATTCTGTAAATGTGGGCAATTTAGGCAAAAAGTTGTTAGTAAACCCTAGATTAGCGCGCTTAGATTAATTTAATCCCTAATATAGGAATTAATTAATCAAGTGTTTGTATACAGTCATGTGGTATACTGTTTTTGTTTTTAATTGTTTATTTGTGGACTGATGGTTGAATTAGAATTTGATTTGTTTGTTTGTGTGCTTTACTTGCTGTAATTGTAGATAAATATGGAGGGTCAGGATGAAACTATTGACATTAAGCTGAGGTTGTGTTGGAGGGTTTGTGATAAATCAATGTAGGGGGAGAGAGTATTGGGTTTATGAAGGTGGGTTTGTGTATTGGAAGTATGATGTACCAGTGTCATACATAAGAAGTGTGAGTTACTTAAGGTATCTGTGTGGTGAAGGATTTATAAAGAGAGGGTGGGAGGTTCCTGAGATTTATAGCTTATGGTATAAGGATAAAGGAAAGACTTGGGTAACTGGGAAGAGAAGGATTGAAAATGATGATGATGTTAGGGGCTTCTTAGAGTCCAAACACTGTGAAGGGCATGTTGAGCTGTTTCAAATTGTGGGGTTAGAAGAGTGGGACAGGTATCACCCTCCTATAACTGTGTCAAACCCACCCACATCTAACCCAGTTGAATCTGGATCTTAACTACCCCCTTCAATACCAAATTAGCCTAGTAGTCAAAGAGTGTAAGAGGAAGTTATTTAAGGGAGATGAATCAGAATCAGGTTCCTCTTCCTCAGATCTGAGTGACACAGATATTGAATGGAAAGCTGGTGAAGAGGACTTGTGTGGCAGTGAAGAGGAAAAGGAAGAGTGGCATATACAAACCAGGCAGGGTATTTTGGGAGAGGTTTAGAAGAATTTGCAGGTTATAGAAGAAGGTGTTAATTCAAAGTCAGAGAAGCAGCTTTAACAACTTGTCAAAGACCTTGGATGCAATGATCTAGAGCTGCAAGCAGAGGACAGTGACTCAGAGAATCTAAGAAGCCTTCATGGGTCAGATAAGGAACAAGATGTTAGCCCCTGATTCAGAGAAGAGACTGACTTTAAGAAGCCAGTTGTATTAGTTCCAAAATTGAAGTTCAGCTGCACCCAAAGTTATCAGAATCGGGATTCTACTTTGAATCGGTGAGTGGGGTAGAATCAAATCGGTAAAATCGAATCCTAGAATCGTACGATTCTACCAAAATGTAAAATTGGGCTTCAAAATGTAACAAATGACTACATACATAATTTTATAGCAATGAGAATGATAATAATATATATTGTTAGTAACATAATATTGACATACAAACATAAAATAGTTTTTCAAGTAATTTCGCACGTGCATAACTTAAACAATACAATATAAACTATAAAGTCGGATTATTGGTATACATTCTTACCATGAGAGTAACACGACAATTGTTGTTAAATTATGAAAAAAATAACGTTGTTGACTCGTAAAGTTGTTCCCTAGACCCATGCATAATTAAAAAAAAAATCCAATAATGATAGAAAACTAAGTGTCAAGTTAGTTCATTTAACGAGATAGCTAAAAAATGACAACTACAACAAACTCATGTTATAAAAGTTTTTTTATATGCCCAAAGTTGAGTGCATGAGACTCATGAATACATTCTTATGCTCACAAAATTTAAATGGTTGGATAGAATCTTAAAAGTTATTTAAATTGATGTTTCATAAGCTTTATTATGATTTAGATTGAATAATATGTAAGTCATTGACTAAAGTTAGGTTCAACTATGGCACCCTTACACTCTTTAGTCTATAACATAAAATATATAAATGATATAGGTACGAAACCAATTCTATTAGAAAGTAGACTTCAAGAGCTTTCCAATGACATATTATAAGCCTAATTCCGACTTCGGAATCAAAAGTTATGGGTTTTGAAAAATCAGATTTTTTGCAGGAGTAGAATCGGTATAGAATCGTAGAATCGGTACCAATTCCACCGATTCTACCGATTCTATGACCGATTCTACAGCATAACGATTCTACCAGCGATTTACATCGTTTAGGTGGATTAGGATCGTAGAATCGTACGATTCTACGATCTGAATCGCGATTTTAATAACATTGGCTGCACCAATGTATTAAGGAAGGCCTTAAGAACACATGCTGTAGAGAACAGGTATGCATATTATTACCTGCATAATGGAGGGGACAGGATTACCACTTTCTGTAGGAGAAGGTGTAACTGTGAGTGGAATTCAAAGAGAAGTAACTTGCCATTATGCAAGTGTAGTGAAGGAGTGAAGAAGTGTGAATTTAAGGTGGCTGCAAGGAGGATTTATGATAGTTGTGCTTGGCAGATAAAGGAGTTGAGGCTAAAGCATAGGTGCATGAAATCAAAGATGAATTCCTATGTTACAGCTGAGTTTTTGGTAGAGAAGTATGTTGAGGAGTGGAGATCCAATCCTACATGGAAAATGAAGAGTTTTAGGGCAATGATTCTGACTGACTTGGGAATTGAGGTTGGATATGGTAAAGCTTGGTTAGCTAGAGGAAGGGCTAAACTAATTATATATGGTTCAGCATCAAAACAGTATGTTAGGGTTTGGGATTATGGGAAGGCAGTGATTAAGCATAACCCTGGGAGTAAGGTGTATGTAGTTGTTGAGGGAGCTGATAGACCTGAACTTCCTCTTTTCTTGAGGATGTACATTTGTTTGGATGCATTGAGGGCTGGTTTTAACAAGGGATGTAGACCTCTAATAGGTCTAGATGGATGTCACCTAAAAGGAGCATACCCAGGTCAAATTCTCATTGTTGTTGGCAAAGATGGAAACAACCAAATTTATGCATTTACATGGGCTACAGTAGAGGTTGAAAACAAAGAAACCTGGGGATGGTTCCTGGAGTGCTTGAAGAAGGATTTAGCTGATGTCACTGGTGGCTTGGGTCTGACTTTCATGCCAGACAGACAAAAGGTCTGAACTTTCACCTACACAGTGCTTCTGTCTTTGTTTGTTTCATCTGATAAGCTATGTTTTAACTGACTCTGTTTGTTGTGTTTTAAGGGGTTGCTGGAAGCTTTTGATGATGTTATGCCCTTAGCAGAAAGGAGGTACTGTATGAGGCACATATGGGCTAATTTTAAGCTCTAGTTCACAGGATCAACTTTCAAAGAGCTTTTCTTGGGTGCAGCTAGGGCAACTACCTTGGTAAATTTACATGTTGTGTCTTTAATAGCTTGCATGCTTTATCAGTTGGTACTGTACCTTGTTTGTGTATTGATATATGCTTGTTTTATTGTTGCATCAGTTGCCTTGTTTCTTGTTTTGTGCCTTATAAGTTGGTGCTGTAGATTGTTTTGTGTATTGATACCAAACTTTTTTTTATTTTTTTATTTTTTTTGGTTGCACATGCTGTAGTTTGATTTTGAGGTTGCTATAGAATCTATCAAGTTCCTATTAGAAGATGCTTATGAGTACTTAGCAAACATACCAGCACAACACTGGTCAAGGCATGCATTTTCTGATATGTGCAAGTCAAACATGCTATTAAACAATGTTTGTGAAACCTTTAATGCTGTCATTAAGGATGCAAGGGATAAGCTCATTCTCACTCAAATGGAGTGGTTAAGGAAATATATGATGAAGAGGAACAATGAGAAATGGGAAGCAATTCAGAAAATGGATGGTAAAAATGTGCCATATGTGACTAAGGTCTTTGAGAGAATGGAGAAGGTTTCTAGGTATTGCATAGTCCAAGTGTCTAGGGGGGACTGTTATAAGGTTGAGTTGAATGGAGATCAAGTACAAGTAGACTTGGGACTTAGGACATGCTCTTACTATCATTGGGAATTGACTGGGATCCCTTGTGTACATGATTTTGCTTGTATTCTTGACAAGAGGGTAGACCCAGATGACTATGTTGATGCATATTACAACAGGGCAACTTATATTCTTGCCTATGAGGATGCTATAAAGCCTATGCCAGGCCCAAAGCATTGGGAGAAGATAGACATAAGACAGCCACTCCCACCTCTAGTTAGGGTGATGCCAGGGAGGCCTAAATCTAAAAAGAGGAAGCTTGAAAAGGGAGAGGTGGCAGGACATAGTGAACAGAGTCAAACTAAGGCCCCTAAATTCCAAAAAAGGTGCAGGAAATGTGGTGTACTTGGTCATTATGCCAAAACTTGTGGTAATGCACCTAGGACTGCACCACCAACAGCAGCATCAACCTCTGAGCCTAAATAGTCAGGCAAGCCTGTTCTTAATACCCCCTGGTTACAGGAACAGAGGGGAAGAAAGGAAGAAAGGGCTGCAAGAAATGTAAGTCAGGCAAGCTTTTGTTGTTTCTGACATGTTTAATATCCATCATGCTAACTTGTTTGTTGTGTGTGTGTGTTTTTTTTTTTTGGAACCAAACAGACTGTAGAAGGTGTTGGGCCATGGAGCATTGGCAACAAGCCCTTCCCACAAGAAAGACAGCAACAAACCTAACAGCTCACAACCTACTACATGCACACAGCAGTCCCAAGCATCTACAACAACTTCAGCAATCCCCTCAAAGAAGCATGCAAAGGGCAAAAAGCAAGCAGTTTAAGATGTTTGTTTTAGTGATTATGTACCAGAACTAGCTTTTGCTTTAGTGAATTCAGAACTATAACTCTGAACAACTGTCTGTAATCCTTAACTATTTGGCATCACCTAGTTTTTGTAAACAATGCAAGTTAACTTGCCAATGCTATGACAACATGTTTGATAACCATGTTTGTTGTCTCATAAAGCTTGCTTTTTTCATTAATAATTGAAGATGTTACAAGTTCAAATTGCCTACTTCATTTGAGCAGACTTACATAACACTTAAGCTTAATAATCTACACTTTTTTAAGCATAACTACCATTCCTACAATCATCACCACAAAACATATCACAACACCCACATAAAAGACCCACACATAGCACTGTTCTGCTGCCCTTCCCTTGAGTATTTCTTCCTCTCAGCATTCAAAGCTTTGCACTTCACTTTGAGATTGTCATTCTCACTCAACAAGCACCTTCTCTACCAGTAAGGTCTTCTATTTCTCTTTGCATTGAGTTCATCTCACCCTTCACTAGTTTTTTGTCCAAGAGTAGTTGATTAATCACTTCCTTTTGCCAATCAGTCCCATCTTCATCCACCCACTCAAAGCACTTGCAACCCCTTGTTTTTGTTTTTGGATCATAAAATTTGCAGGCCATGAACTTTCTTCCAGGGTTCTCTCTAGTCCATGAGGTCAGCCTTTCCATGGGAATGCCACAATCACACTTCTTGTATTTGGAGGGTGAAGTCCTAATTAAAGACATGCTTACCTGCAAATCAACCAAATTAATGAATAATTACATTACCAAATACATTAATTAACACCCTAAAGTATCAATTTCACGAATATTACACCCAACAAAAAAACCCCAATTACAATTTCCCCAAAGAACCCTAAATTTTCCTTGCCGGAATTAACTACAAATTAAACCACTTAAACCAATTTCAATTTGATACTACCAACCACAACATTATTTAACACTAAATTCAGACTCAACAAAGCGTTAATTGAAGATTAATTTGCTAAATTGTTCGAATTGAACAGCGACCTTACCTGTTTCCCCCTTGATATTTCTTCGCAAATTAACCCCTAAATTTCCAATTACCTTACTCACTGATTTCGCAGTAGATGTTAAAATGAAATTGTGTTTTTTTTTGGGAGCAATTATTATGCAAAGTATTGAGCAGAGCATAGATTTAGAGCAAAGGTTGAAGAAGGGTTTTTAAATGGGGGTGGAAGTGTAAAATAGCCGTTGGTGTGGTCCCCACTAACGGAAACAGTAACATTAGAAGTCAGCTGGTAGTTATTTTTACAGTTAGTGTATTTAGGTGGTAGTAAAATAATTTTTTTTTTAAAGTGGTAGCAATTGTGACACAAAGATCTTTCCCTGATAGCAAATGTCAATTTTTCCTAAACCAAAGCTTAATTACTAATCTGGTCATTGAAAAAACGGTCCGAACATAAATGCTCATTCGACCAATACTCCAATAGGGCAATAATATTGTAAAGTAAATGTTCTTTTGAGTTAAATGTCCAAAATTGATAAGTGAAAAAAAATAATGAAAATATTACAAATTCATGTCTAAAATTGGTGAGTGAAATAATCTGTATTCGCTTTGGGGTAGATAAATATTTTGATAAATGGAAATAATCATTTTGGGATTATGTAAATCTATTAACTATTACTAAAATAGAAAGTTGCTGACGTCACCATTGCCCACGTGTCGCTTTCTTAATAAAAAAATTTCCACCTAAATAAAATGATGATGTCATCTTTTTGTGTGTGTGTGTGTGTGTGTGTGTGTGTAGAGCTATTATATTTAACATTTTTGAAATTTAAATATTGAAAGCTTCTACATTACAACTAAAACCTATCAATTTATCGTAGGAAATTGAAACAATTTTAAATAATACACTAATAAATGACCTCCTACATTGAACTATGAATTAGACAATGTTGAACAGATACTATATCATAATTTTGATGAAAATAAAAAATTTTAAAATTACAAAATATACGTAATTCTTATTTATATTCATGTATAATAGCGATTTATTTTTAAAATGTACAAATTAAAATTAGGTTTTATGTAAACGGTGCATCGCATGGGTTCTAACCTAGTATTTTAATAAATGAGGATAGTTAAGTAGATAAATATTTTGATAAATGAAAACAACTTGTTTTGGATTATGTAATATTTTAGTACTTTCTTCCAAAAAAATGTACTCCCTCCGTCCCCAAATTTCGACCCTTTTGGCCTAATTTTAATCCCAAAATGATCGACTTATTTGCATTAAAATACCCACCAATTTACAATAATATTTGTGCAAAGTTAGATTTCCCTTATAAAATTTTGTTTTTTTCATGTATTTTAAATAATTTATCTCTCTAGTTTTTTACAAACCCTATGTAAATTTATCTTCCAATATGTTTTTATTACTTTTTATTTAAGTTTCATAATAACCACGAAATCAATCTAAAAGGGTCGAAGTTTTGAGGACGGAGGGAGTAATATTTTAGTAAATGAGGATGGCTGCATTGGAAATAGAATATTATGTGGGTAAGTTTTTAAAATATTGTTGAAATAGAAATGTAATCATACGTAGAAAATGTTAAAATTAGAAATGTAACTTTAGAACAGAGATGGAGGAGGAAGTATTAGAAACATTGATTATCATTTTGTATCGAGTCGATTGTGTCAAGTGATTTCAGGTGAAATTTAGGTTTCAAGTTAGGCAACTGAATATGATTAAGTTTTACCGCATGTAGTAGTTAATTCTCCCTTTGTCTTAATGTTCTTATACGAAAGATTCAAATTAATCTATACAAAAAACATTCTTATACGAAATATGAGTATTGTTAGATATGCCTAATTAGTTTTATAGTTTCAATAACTTACAATTCTTGTTATTTAAGTTCGTAATTAGAGTAAAAAGATTGATGTTTAATAAAAGAATAAAAGTGCATACGTTCCTGTTAAGTTCGATCTTTATGGACAGTTTTTACGGGAATTAAAAAAGTTAAATAAGTAGTAGTAAAAGTACATTAATAAGGTAAAATTACACAGAGTAATATAATTACATGAAAAAAAAAATTACATGGAAAAGTTAATTTGCACAAATGTTATTGTAAATTAAAGGATATTTGAATGCAAATGGGATAAGAGTCAAACTTAAGGAGACGAAGAGAGTATTAAACATCGTGCAAGTAAAATTAAACACCATGAGACGAAAATGATAGTCCCATTTGTTTTTTTTTTCAAGTGCCATTAATATCAATGTTTTTATCAAAATTCTCATCAATTTGCAACAATAATATTTGTGTAAATTTAATTTTCCCATGTAAATTTTACTTTTCCATTTACTTTCATTATAATCTCTCTACTTTTTTATATACCCAATGTAAAATTACCTTTTCGATATACTTTTACTACTTCTTATTTATTTTATTAATTCTCGTGAAAATTGCCCATATAAAACTATCAATAAGGAACGGAGGGAGTAAATATGTTTTAATAAGTGTTACACTTACCAAACAATACGATCACAAAACTAAAGGTCTAAAGGAAGTAGAAGAGCGTTTGTAGTCTTTGTCCAGTACTTACACTGTGCTCTTTGACTCTGAGTAAGTTAGTATCTCAACTTGGATCTTTTTTCTGATCCCTGTTTCTTAGTTTCAAGACATATCTTTCCTCTTAGATTCTCACTACTACAGGTCTACAACTTCACTTCAGGTCTACAACTTCACTTCTTACAATCAATTCCAATTTTTTTTAAAATTTTTTTTCTTTAAGGGAATTCTTAGCTAATAAAACCACTTTTATTTTCACCAACATGCAAAATCCTCCAAAATCCCAACTTTCTTAACAAAAAACTAAAATTTCCAAAAAATGCATCAATCCCTCCAACAACCGCCGAAACAATCACCCAACCAAACCACCAACGGTAACTGTTACCGGTGTTCAAAACCAGGTCATTGGGCCAAAGACTGCCCTCAAACGGGTCAAAGCCCATTTAAAAACCGCTTAACAATCGGAGCCCTGTTTTTCATCCAACTTCTACCTTCGATTTACCACCCACCCACTGCCCCATAGCTCGGCTAACCCGGATCGCAAATACTATTGTTGCCCCGGAAAATTTGTTAGTATTCTAATTCGTATTTTGTTGGTTTGAGATGATATTATGTACTGTACTACAGCATTTTTGTTTGATTAACTAATCATTTGATTAACTAATCATGGAGTAATTATTATAATAATGTAGGAGTATCATTGCGAGTATTTTAAATGGTGTGATAGATTAAAAGGAGAAGAGATCCTGGAAGTTCAACCCAAACCGTATCCGACTTGTGGATGTGGGGCCGGAGTTTGTGCTGTTCTAAAAGAAAATGCGCATATTTATTATATCTGCCCTATAAAAAAGGTTAGCAATTTGTGTACTTTATTGTTCTTTCTAAAAATGTGCAAAGTATGTGTTTATTGTTGATTTATTTGGATCATCTTGTTTGTTTATAAAGTATGGTTTAAGGTTTCCTTTTTTATTTGAATTGATTGCTATGTTTGTATTTTGTTAGTATTTATTAATCAGATTGATTTAGAAATTAAGTTGTACCGTTTATTGTCTCTTTGTTGGATGAGGTCATGAGGTAGAGGGCGATCAGGCCCAGCCCGCTATCTCGGCCCGAAAACAGGGCAGGTTTTAGAACGGTCTAACAAGTGAAAACACATCTTTAGTTAAAACCCGAATCCAGCCAGAAAATCCTATTTTGGCCCTACAAGTTCCCTACTTCTTTGCGGATTTGGACACGAAATATGATGTTAAGGCCCCACTTGGCCCGAATTTTTGATTACCTCTAGGATGAGGCGAATTTCTAGTATTTCCCCTGCTATGGTCTATGTGGGAAGCTGGGAACCAGAAGAAATACATTACTCCATTTGTTTGCAATTACTGCCTAGTGCTACGCCACAGATTCAGTCACGTTGAAATCGAATTGTAATTTGAACTTGTAACTGGACTAATAAACAAAGGGAGAGTATAAGTATTGTGAAAATGAATTTAATTGTTGTTTGAGAATTGAGATTGGATTGGTATTCTTTTGGTCTTATAATAATAGTTCTATGGGTTACTATTGCTTAATACGGAGTATATCAAGTGAACTTAGTTAAGTTGCTCATATTTCCTTAGTATAGCTGATTGTTGAAAAAATTAAACTTTTGCCAAAAGTATGTATAGTTAGTGGTGGATCTTGGGCCAAAAAATTAGGGGGTCAAAGTTTGATCCATCAACCTTTGTACAAAAACAACAATACTTAACCACTATGTCACAACATTTTATTTGTAATTATTAGACATCATATTGCTTATAATAAATAACTCAAATATGCTTAATGGGGGCCAGGCTTTTACCCGCCCTAACCAAGATCTGCCCTTGTGTATAGTGTATTGCTTGACCCACCTTGTTGTCTATGTGGTATGACTTTTTTTTTTCTTTCCATGTTCTATATATATTTACATTCTTTCATTATTTAAGTTTTGGCCTTAGACGGTTGGGCATTATTTATTAATTTGACTTTTACTAGTGTTTAATAATTAGTAGCATAGATGGGGTCCATTTACTATTTGTGGAAATATTTCCTTTTCTATGGCTTTTCTTGCACCATTTAAAAGAAATTTTTTACTTTATGTTTCAGAATAATTTAACACATTGTAATTTTGCTTCACTATCCTTATAATAATTACTTTGACAAGACAGTTAACTTTATCTAATTTTGTTAGTGATTATCAATTATTGATTTTTTTTTAATAGCAAAAAAATTTCATTAATTAAAAGTCATACTATATCTACAATAGAGATTCGACGTTAACAAATACTCTAACCATCCTTTTATTACATGCCTATTTTTCATTTTGCACGGGAATTAAAAAAGTTAGAGATTCTTTCAAACTAATAATTGGGAGTATAAATATGCATGTGGGGTTAGAGAAAGATAGAGTGAAAGAAAAAGTGGTTGGGAATTAGGAGAGAGAAAGTATTGGGAATTGATATTAAAGTACAAAAAAGAAAAAGTAAAAGGGTAACAAATCATCAAAAAGAGAATAATACTATAAAAAAGTATAACCTATAAATAGAAACAAACACTTAATTTTGATGACCCAAAAACATGATTACAGGCATGTAATAAAAGGACGGAGGGAGTACATAAGATATCGAATCAAATAACATTTTCCTTCATAAAAACTACGATCGTCGAGTAGATCTTACATTGTGGAATATCTCCCGCTTTTATCGTTGGAATATTCAGCCTTGTTGGAGAGACAATCTAACGATCCTTTATAACCGTGAGGATGTTTTTCTTCTTGATAACTTTTTCACCAACGAAATAATTTTATGACAATCCATTAAATCTAATATATGGATTCAAAATTAAGAAATTTCTCCCCCGAAAAGAGGAGATAAACCTTGTCTTTCGAAGGAGGTTGAAAAACCCATGTCTTTCAAAGGAGATTAAAAACCCTTTTTTTTCGAGGGAGAAAAGTTTCTCCTAAAAGGAGGAAGCATTATTATAAAACCTAAAAAAATTATAAAGAAACAAGGATTGGGGCTTTCTACTTGTTAAAACCGGTGGAAGCCCTTTCGAAATTCAACAATGGAGGCGAAGCTAGGGTTTTGGAGAGAGGAAGGATGAGAGAAGAGAGGTTTTTTGGGTTTTATGTATACTTTTTTTTTTTGAAGAAAGGAAGAGGTGTATTAATTAATTAATGGACAAAGCGTCCGAAAGTACTTAAGCATACACTTCCGACGGACAATGATTCATCCACAATTGTTCTACACCAAAAGGCCTAAGCCTAGCTAGGTGATGGGCAACACAATTACCATCCCTCAACACATGAGTCCACACAATAGAATTGAAATAAACACACATAGATAGAATGTCCTTGAGCACTGTATCTGTATCTAAATCAGAGAAGTATACTGCAGCCTTCGACAGTTGGGTCACAAGTCCAAGACAATCAGCTTCTAGGATAACCTCCTTACACCCAGTCCTCTTAGCAAGTCGGACTGCCATGCATAGAGCCTTTGCCTCAGCAATTTCTGCAGGCCACCAATCCTTTTCCCTTCTTCGGGTTTTATGTATACTTGATTTTTAACTTTATGGTTAAATTTCATTGATTTTATTTATTGCCTAAATTTTTTTAATTTTTTTTTTAAATTTTTATTTTTTTTAATAAAATAAAATAAAGAAGTGAAGGAGGGGTATTGTTGGTAGTCCATATTTTGGACACCAATATTTCACTCCTACCTCTCTCTTTCCTTTATATATTACTCCTTTTGCTCCTTTTTGTTCTTTTTATTTGGAATGTTTTTTGTGAGACAAAATAATCAAAGTGGAAAGAATAAACACACATTTTTGCAAGTTAAATGTTGTTATATTAGTGTGTATGTGTTTTATATACACACATAACACATTGACACACATAAATCAATTTTTTATTTTTTTACTAAATACTCGTATATATTTCATTTACTAGAAGTCAGAGTGAGGAATATCCATGTTTCCTCCTTTTTCTTGTTTTAGTTGGGGCTGAGGGTGGGGTTGGATTTTCCTATCAAAACTATAATTGATAGGCTAAATTCGGACTTATTTAAGTAAGCTATTATTAACATCTATTATTTGTGAATACTTAGGTACCCTTTATTGGAACTAATCTGAGCTTCTTGGAAATTTACTACTCACTTTTGATACTCTCATTAGGCATAGGTATATGTCTTAGTGTCCAACTCAGTTATCTATGTGAAATGTTCCATAATTTAGGTCTAAAAGTTAAATGTCCGAGTGTTCATGACCATGTCACTCTTGAGGATCCAACATAAAAGTGAAATGAAGAGTTCAAGTAATATACATTGGAACTTTTTTGTTGTCCTGAAACTTGTTTTCTTAATCTGAACAATAATGCACCCTTTCTTATGTGTGTGCGCTCATACTCACCAACATATATTTAAAGTATAAATACAACTCAGTTGGCTTATGACTGCATGAACCTTGCTATTGGAGCTGAAAAGGAAGTTCTGTATCAATTGAGCGTATTGTCATTTCATATTGCACTTTCCGGCCACTCTCTAGTAGATCTCTTTAGTGATGCTTGCTCTTGAAGTTGTTTTGTTTTTCTCTTCAAATAACTATTAGGGTAATCATTTTGGAGTTATTTCAGACAGCCTTCAACGGTAAAGTACATATACCTCTTAAAAGTCCAAGTCTATAACCTCATCTCCTCCTCTAGACTCAACATCCTAAAAATAATAGTCATATCTTTCTAACACATTTTTCTAGTAGAAGAAATTTAGGATCGTGAAACTTTCACGCTTAATTTGGACCGTCAAGAGTATCCAATCAACGGATCAGATAGAGTAAAAAGTATAAATATATAGTTTTAGAGCATAATATCTTTGCGTTTAATCTATAAGACCTTGACTTTCCTCATTAATCCCAAATGTATAATTGTCTAATTATTCTAGGTGTTTACCATTCCATAATTCAATTCATATGAGATTTTAGAAGCTGATTTAGTTAGTACAAAGTTAAGAAGCTGATGAAAGGTAGTATGTCTGATCAAACATTCATGGCCTTACCGTATCCTTGAAGATTCAATTCCACTTAGAAACTTCTTGGGAATAAGGAGGCTCTTATTTTGTTTAAGAATGTAAATTCAACTTTAATTTTTTTAATCTTTGGTCTGCAATCTTGGGAAAACCAGTATTGATGATGTATATCATATGTGATTCCATGAGATCGAGTAGAGTCTTTCTTAGGCTATGTGTCTTTCTTACGGTCCCTAATCCCTATTGACGAGAGTGTAATCTGTTTGACTGGTACCATAAACTTAGTTTTCCAATTCTTCAACCCTTCTTTTGTATAGTAGGCCAATCTACACTTCTACAGTTTACTACGGCTCACTTCTACAGTTTACTACGGCTCTAAATATGTGGTTGTTTCCTTTATTTTCTGGTAAACATTAGCTAATCTATACTTTATTCGATGTCTTTGTTGTGTTAATTTTCAAATTAATCCTGTAATTTGTCATCATGGTATAAGTTTATTTGACTGATCAATGTGTCAATTTGATCAATTTCAGGCGTTATGATATTTGGTGCAGTATGCTTTTTCTGATAAATAGTCCCTTAAAATATCAAATATTCATTAAAAGCCTTGCATTATCCTTTTCTTTTTGTGTGGTTCATTTTATTTTATTTCACATTTATGGGTATATATTGCTTATTACATAATGCATCAAGGCAGGTTTGGTCAGAAATTGATTGTAAACTTGTTGAAAGTTAAAAAAAAAAAGTTGAATAGTGCCCCCCTCCCCTGCAGAACCTGAGTTCTGTCAGATTGAAAATTTGGCTTGCTGGTGTTTGAGATGCATTCCAAGATATCATGAATAATTGATAATGTTGCAGGGATATGGAGCTTGTAACTTTAGACAACTGATGGAGGAAGATCAAGAATCGTATGTATTCAGTCCTGAAGCCATAATGCAAATTGATGATGTGATAAACCGATCCTTGGCAAGGCGTGCCCTTGATTTTTCCTCTGAAGAGGTTCAAGGACAGATGGTGAATGGAGTGGACGGGTCATCTGGTATAGCACATGAGATGTCACTAAGATCTTCTGACGCTCTTCATTCAGTTAATATTGCAGTAAACGGGTTAGAGTCCAAGAAGAAAACTGAAATCAAGGATATATTGCTGAATATGGGTGACACTTTGGTGAAGAATGTCGAAGCATCTGTTACCACAACTATAGTACCAGCCGAAAATCAATTTTCACCAGGTAAAGTATGTATCTTATGATTCATTCTGTGGACGTGGAAGCACCAACTATTAAATTTTGCTATGTTCGTCTGTTCTCAATCTCTTCTGCTGCCAAATAGCCCAATCTTCTCTAGTTACGCTTATGCTACTTCAGTATTGGTCATCAAACCTCATATCTTCTCAAAGAGCCATGCCAATTTTGATTTCTGTATCCTCGTGTCAATGTTTGAGCACTTGAACGTTTTCTGACTTTAATCCACTTATTCTTGAAGACAAGACACCCTCAAAAGGCGGTTTTAAATCAGATGAGGTTCTCCCTAAACAGACATTGCTGATGAAAGATGGGCGCAATGAAGACCGTTTTTTGACAGATGCTGTCTTACAAGCCTCTGAGAAGTTATCGAAATTCTCTCTAAATGAACTTATCACACTGTTGGAGTCTGTGGGTTCCAAGAATCACAAGAATGGGATGATGGAATGTTACACTTTTTCTGGGCTGGATTGCTTGCAGCTTGATGATAATGGGCTCTTGCATCTGTTACTAACTGAGTACATACCACAAGTAGCTGCTCTTTCTTGTATCGAGCAAGATATCAACAATGATATCTCCGTGAAACTTCTGGACCACAATAAGAATGGGAAAGCTTGTTTTAAGGAAATATTTCGTGCATTTTGTGAGGCTGGGAAAGCCTATATGGCTTCTAATGAACGATTAAATTCACTTCGCAAGAATTTTTCTTGTGGTGGGGTTGTGTTGGATGTTTTGGAAGATGAGCTATGGTGTTGCAAGGTGGAGAACGATACTAAAAGAGATAAGTTGCTTCAGATAACAAAAACAATGTCACAGTGCATGCAAGGAGAGCTTGCAGGTTGCGTTTAGGATAGCAAGGGTCTTGGTTTGTTAACTAAAGTGTGCATTTGCAGTCTTCAATACGAGTTGTGCCTGGGGTTTTGCCTAAAATGAAGTAACCTATAATCAGTAAAATAGTAGTCTATGTTCTATTTAGTATTAACCAAGTGATGTCTACGTAACCAAATGTTCAAATATATGTGCTAATGTGCTATGTAAGTAATGAGTGCTATATGTATGTAACAAACTGAACTAATGGCAGCATGTAAACCATTAGATGTTACCACCTAACCTCTCTATGTATGGATGATGAAATGTAAGTGACTATAACAAAACAAGTGTTACGTGTATAACGTCATTATAATTATAACAAAACAAGACAATATTATTAGCCTTTGTCTATATGGAACAGAAAATGACTAGGAATGTTGAGTAGTTAATAGACCATCTATTTTACAAGGAGCCCTTTTCATAAATAAGCTGGCAAAACATCCAATTGCATTTGTTAAAGTCAAGAGAGATTGGAGAACAGCTTTGCCTATGTATTGATATTCACGACATATATATGTATACAATACACAATAAGACCTAACTTGCCTTAACCTGCTAACATAATAAACAGTGGCGGATCTAGGATTTCCAATCAGGGGTAGCGCACTAGTGCGTAGTTGTTTAAGAAAATTAAAATTGAAATTATAACCGGACTTTATTTTAGGGATTTATATTGAAAAATTCCCACAAAAACGATTAGCAAATCAATAAGACGAGTGATTTTGTTGATAATGCAATTTTTAGTACATTGTTGTGCTCCTTATTAATTGACAATGTAACTTTGGACATGCATACATTTGACAGAGAATTTATTAAAAAAAAAAAAAAACAATTACTAAGATATATTATACTTATAAAAAATAACTACGATAAAAAAAAATTGCATAACGCTATGAAGTATCAAACTAATTACTGTATTATAAAAAATTAATACTAGTAATTTTGTACACGCACTTTTTTTGTTTACAGACAATTTGTATCTAACTTATCATTAAAGTTCATAAATTACTCCATACATCATAAATAATTTGTGAAAATGAAACAAAATCTTTATTAATAAGAGTAATTGAGAATTTTAAATTACTTTTAATCTTATTAGTGCTTTGCTTATACCTATACATAGTACTTAGAAAGAGTAAGCAGGATAGGTTAAAGTGCTTTAGAAAGAAAAAAAAAAGATAATAAAAAAATATAGGGAAGTGGGGTAAGAGTCAATGGACATGCCGCCCAATCACTATCACAAAATTTGACAAATATACAATATTAACATATATAAAACCAATCAACTTCTAATACTCCCCCTCAAGTTGGAGCATGCAAATCACGAATGCCCAACTTGTGTAATAGAAAACCAAATTGTTGTCGTCCATGAGCGCGCCTTCGTAAGAATATCTGCCAATTGATGATTCGTAGAAATATAAGAGGTAGAAATATTACCCTTGAACAACTCATCACGAACAAAATGACAATCTACCTCAATATGCTTCGTACGATCATGAAACACTGGATTTTTAGCAATACGTATGGCCGACTGACTATCACAAAATAGTTGCATAGACTTCGAATGAACAACCGCAAGAGATAGCAACAATGCCTTCAACCACTTCAACTCACAATAGTAATTGCCATAGAACGATATTCGACCTCGGCCGAAGAACGAGATACGGTAGGTTGTTTCTTAGTCTGATCATCCAAGAAACCAAAGAGCGACCTAAAAACACAAGATAACCTATCAAAGAACGACGAGTCAATGGACATGCCGCCCAATCACTATCACAAAACGCCGTCAATCGTAAATCCTTCATAGGTCAAAACAAGATGCCTTCACTAGTAGAAAAATATAAAAGAGCACCGGTTCAAAATCCCCCTATAGCACCGCTTTTGAACCGGTGTTCATTGAGGGGTGCTAAAAAGTAAGCTTTTTTGCCACCGGTTCAGAACCGGTGGCAATAATAGTTATTAGCACCGGTTCTGTTTAGAACCGGTGCCCTTAATGCCCCAAAAAAATAAAAATTAAAACAATTATTAGCACCGGTTCTGTTCAGAACCGGTGCCCTTAATGCCCCAAAAATTTTTTTTTTTTTTTTTTTTTTTGACTTAAATTGATGTATAAACACTTACATATATATAAACTTACATTTTTTCATAAAAAAAGCTGCAATATTACAATATTCATCCAAAAAACCAAAGTGGAAAGAATGACATTAATTTTTTGGCAAATTCACAGCCAGCATGCCAGATGAATCGTGCTCCACACAAACCATGGAAAACTTAGGAGCTCTGGCAACTGCTGCTTGCTCATGTGTTGTGTTCTTGGAGAGATAAATCAAGAAGCTATCGCTACCAGGAATTCTGGGAAATCGATAGTACCATTTCCATCAGCATCAAACTCATTGATCATGTCCTGAAGCTCCGCCTCAGTAGGCTTCTGACCAAGGGACCTCATCACTGTTCCGAGCTCCTTGGTGGTGATGCAGCCTGCATATTAAAAACGGGTCAGGTGACAGTAAATAGAAGACATGATAAAAAGTATTCATCACCTCTAACTAATTAATCTAAAACTAGTAAATAAACTAAGTAAAAATTTAGTAATTAAGGATCACAAATTTATAGATCATGTTGTTTTTTAAGATAGTCCAGGAAGGGTTGGGCAAGACATGAATAGCCGCATCCCAATGAGAAACCTGCGGATCACTCAAAAAATGAGCCAACACATGCACCGAATAACTCAACTCTAGTCGAGTGACTGACAAATACACCAATCGTCTAACCAACCGACAAGACTGATCCAGATGAGCAAACGGTTCACCAGAAACATGTGCAAGTCGATGATTATGCTTCATCGGAGTATCAATGGGTTTGCAACCCAACAACCTGCCTCAGTCAAAATATCCAAAGCGTACTTCTGTTGAGAAAGGAAGATATACCATCTGGACCACGAGCAACCTCAATGCCTAAGAAATACTTTTTTTTTTTAAATACTTAAGCAACCCCAAATCCTTCATATAGAAGCATTTGCACAAATAAGCCTTAAACCGAATAATGGCATCATAAGAGGAGCTTGCAATAACTAAATCATCGACATAGACAAGAACATGCAAAGAGACACTGCCTTGTACATAGCTAAACATACAGAGAGTAATCAGCATCTGAATTTTTAAACCCAAAACCTCGCAGTGCACTGGAAAACTTCGAAAACCACTGCCTCGAGGATTGTTTCAAGCCATATAAAGACTTCCACAACCTACAAACTTTTCCTGCTGTCGGAGTACCGTACCTTAGAGGAAACTGCATATATATACACTTCTTCATCCAAATCACCATGAAGAAATGCATTATAAACATCCATATCATGTAACTCCCAATTCAAAGATACATCAACAACTAGAATAAGACGTACTGTACCCATCTTTGCAATAGGAGAAAACGTCTCATTATAATCAACACCAGCAACCTGTCAATTGCCATGAAAAACCAAACGAGCCTTGAGACGTTCCACCTTCGACTTGTCGGTGTACTTGATTTTGTACACCCAACCACTAATAATTGCCCGTTTTCCGGGAGGAAGATCCTCAACTGTCCGTGTGCCATTATGGTCTAGAGCGTCAATCTCATCTTACATCGCCTTACGCCAAACCAACGTCTTTAACCGCTTCTTTGAATGAAGACGGTTCCTTTCCCTTAGTGATCGTCGCCAAAATCACCTGTGTCTCATAGAAAAATGATTATATTCAACATGACAAGCTATAGGGAAAGGTTTACATGAGGAACGAGATAGAGGAGGGACGACAGTTGATGTAGCAGGGTCTATATTTTCAGTGATGACAAATATACAATATTGATAACATATATAAAACCAACCAACTTTTAATATTTATAATGTTTTTTTCTTAAGGGAAATTGTTCCGTGTACTCCTAAGGTTTCAAAAAAATGCACTGTGTACCCCTAAAAACTTTTAAATGCACAGTGTACTCTTGAGGTTTGTAAGAAAATACACCAAATATCCCTAAACTCGTAACAAATGTAATTTTTGTTAGATTGAGACCCTCTAAGCATCAAATTCTATTAAATTATTACAGTATAATGCTACAACACTTAATTATCAAATAAACTTATTAACTAATTAATAAATCAAATTCTAATACCTAAAAATTTAGAATTTATAATGATAGATGGAGTTCAAATTTTAATTTTAAGTCATGCTTTTAGGCAATTTTACTGCACAAATATAAAGTACCAAAAGAGAGTTAGTGTGTGAGCATGATTATAGTTTAATAATGGATGATATGTGCTTTTGATAGATGATAAGGGTATTTGGCGCATTTTTGTTTTTTACAAATATCAAGGGTACACTGCATTTGAAAAGTTTTTGGAGTACACGGTGCATTTTTCAAAACCTTAGGGGTACACGAAACAATTTCTCTTTTCTTAAATTCTCACTTTATTGTAGGAATGGCAACGGATCGGATTCGGGTCGGATAGAGCTTCACCCGCATCCACCTGAATCCATCATTCGCTCCACCCGATCCACCCGTCACTTGTAAAACCCATCACCCGCATCCGATCCATCCGTCATTCACGAGTGAAACAGGTGGATGGGATGCTTAGTGGATGATAATTTTGATCCTACTCTAACTATCTAATCTAATACATTATTTTTAAGAAAAAAAAAAACTCTTTTGCCAATTTTAAACTTAAAAAGTAAATCATTAATTAACTTTCAATTTCAAATTATAGCAATAATAATAATAATAATAATATAATAATAATAATAATCATAAAAATCATTAAAGAAACTAATAAAAAAAACACCTCAATAAAAAAAACACCTCAATATATATATATGTATATATATATGTATATATGTATATATATATGTATATATGTATATATATGTATATATATGTATATATATATGTATATATGTATATATATATATATATGTATATATATATATGTATATATATTGGATATTTTAATCAAGTCAAATTAACTTTAAAAGAGCCGAATTTCCTAAATAATTAACTAGGAATTTTTGAATTTTCTTGGTAAACAAGACCAAGAAAATCTGATTTTCTTAGTGAAATTAATTAGTGAATAATTGGTATTTTCCTAATTAATTATTTTATACAAAATATATTATTTACACAATCATTTTTAATCCTTAAAATCTAGTTAATATTTCCCTAAAACTATAAGTGGAGGTCCGAAAATATTGAGATATCTAAAACTATAAGTGGAGGTCCGAAAATATGAGCATATCTATGCTCATATTTTCGGCCACCAAATGCTAATTTTGGGTTAATTATTTTGTTAGTTTTGTATTTTAATTATCTTCCTCAAATTCCTTATTTCCTTAATTCCTATTTTCCATCTCACAAATATTAAATTAAAAGAATTAAAATCAAAATATTGTTTTTCATTGTTCTTCAATATTCTTCATCCATTGATGAAAATAACCACCATCACTAGAATCTTTGTTCATCTATAAATGAAAATAACCACCATCATTAGAATATTTGTCCCAATGTAAACTCACACATCAATGCAGATTGAAATTAGGTCTTGATCTACATTGTTTATGCAAAATTTGAGTTTTTTCAATATCGGGGTTTGAACGAACGAATTTGATTCGATTTAAATCCTAAAAAATGTATGTTAATTGGACATTCCAAACAAGGGATGCATAATCCCCAATTATATTTATGCGAATTTTTCTTTTTAAAAAAATAAACAATTTTTTGGCAGTCTGGGTTCGTGAGGCAAAGTGAAGAAGAAAGCATATTATTTTTTTCAAAAGCATGTTTGATCCAAAAAATGAAGATGAAATTTTAAAACTTGTTTGTGTATAAGGTATTCACTAATATGCTAATAGGACATTACCTATAACATAGGTTATTGTTAGATTATTTATTTTTATTTTTTTTGAAACCACTTGCGGATAAAATATTAATGGAGGTCAATTTCCGGCAAAGTTAAGAGGATTTGGGGGAAAGGACCTAAACAAACGAGTTCGTTACAACCTCTAGAGTCCCACCTTGCAGCATGATGGGCTAGAGTATTACTCGCACGCTTAAATTGAGAAAACGAACAAACATCAAAGACACTAGAAAGATTACAAATATCATTAATAATAAGAGAAAAAGGAGTAAATCCTACATTCTTCATCTTGACCCCCTGCACAACATTCTTAGCATCACTTTCAAGCACAATCGAAAAATACCCAAGTCTAGTAGCCAATTGTAACCCATAGCGGCAAGCCGCAACTTTTGCCAAGTCCGAAGCCTAGCCAGCACACTCTTTCCGTATAGCAGCAGCTCGAATAATGCCATTCTCATCCCCGATGACTACCCCAAGGCCTGTAAAGCTACCAACGTGCGCATCCACATTCACTTTAACTACTTCCAAGCTAGGACATTCCCACGAGTTTGCTGATGAAGACCCTTGAGCTCCCCCACGCAGGAACACCTTGTTGGCATATTCAACATAATCATGAACAGATTTTGACAGGTTTGTCGCTATACTTATGGGGCATCGATTTTCATTATCAAAAGTTATCTTATTCTGGCACCACCAAGCAGCCCAAACTAGAGTTACCATCGATCTCAACTCCTCGCTTGTGGACTTTGAAGCCAACCACAAAAATCTGTCTTTGAAGCATGTGGCAGGAGCTTGAGCAATAAGTTGGGTGAAATTGCTAGTTGCCCAAATGTCTCATGCAGCCCTACACTCAAAAGTGGAGTGAATGACTGTCTCATCCCCACAACCACAAATTGAACATGTTTTATCAGCCACCATATGAAGATAATGTAACCTTTCCCTTAAAGCAAGAAAGCCCTTGCAGGCCCTCCATAAATAATGGGTAAGCTTCGGGGGTCCCTTAAGACCCCAAATAATTCTCCAAGCTTCATCATGTGGCTTCCTTTGGACAGTAGTAGGGCCTTGCTTCGCAAGCCAATAAATAAATTTCACCGAGTACTCACCACTCTTATCTGGCCACCAATACATCCCATCTCTCATACTACGATACGACAATGGGATTGACATGCAGCATTAAAGTTATCTCTAATCACCTCAACTCGCCAAGACATTGTGACATGGTCAATTAAGTCGCACACACGCTACCCCAACTCACTGCTAGGTAAGGGTGAGGGAACACACACCAAAGAATTTCCTGGCAACTATGCGGACTCCCAAACCCAAATGTCACACCCATTTCCCACTCTCTATTTCAGTCCCTCCAAAAGCAAGGATTTTAGCCCCCCACATGCTACGTATAACTCGGGTCATACCCTCGATATGCATCCAACACATCACAATTTTTAAAATATTTTGCTTTCAGAATAGAATGCAAGAGAGTACCTTTGTTATGGTGGAGCCGGCAAACTTGTTTTGACAAGAGAGCTTGGTTAAAATACCGACGGTCACGAAAGCTTAAGCCACCCATATTCTTCAGTTTGCATAAATCTTCCCATTTCTGCCAATGTAGCTTTTTTGTCGAGCCCGTCGTCCCCCACCCAAATCTTAGAATAATCATCATATAAGTCGGGATAGCCTGGGCTACCGCTTTGATCAATACTTCTTTACCGGGCATAGATAACAATTTCTCCTTCCAACCTTTTAACTTCTTCAAGAGACGCTCTTTTAGGCCTGCTGTAGGGAATATTTCAAGCATCCCACACTTGAGCCCCACTATGATCATACACTTAAGCATGATGGCGTCCAAAGAGAAGGAAGCTAGAGCAAAAGAGTCGCCAACAAGTTTTAGGAACTTGTAAACTGTTCACAGGGTGAAGGTTACACCTCTTCACGATCCATGAGATCGCTAACTCCATAGTGGTCTGGAACCATGACTGGATATTCGGGGATGAAGGTACAAATTCAACCTAAAAGAGATTGAACCTGCCCTAAAAAGGCCTCTACTTTATTCTTCTCATATTCATGTGCGCTTTCTGACTAACACACAACCAATATATTAATCCTAAACCCTTTTAATCTATGTTGGTTGAATATTAATGCACAAACAAATCTATTATTGGCGATCACTTGAATTATAATCATATTAGCCTAAACAAGATTATTAATTATCTTATTAAGCGTGATTACAAGTACAAATTCCCTTTAAACCTGGAAGAGAGGGCGTGATCAAGCAACAATAATAAATAATATCAAGCAACATAATAACAACAAATCATCATCATAATAATATTCTCATCAAAGCATAATAATAATAGCAAGATCCTAGGCATGATACTAACATGATTAATAACAAATCCTAGCATGTCACTAAACATTAAAGATCAAACCTTTATCCCTAACATGATACCAACATGATAGAAGAAAATAGGAAGCAACCTAAGCATGATACTAAAAAAGCAATAAAAGCATCCTAACATGATACTAGGAATCATGAAGACATCCTAACATGATACTAGGAATTAATACAATTTAAACATGGTTTCTATATCAAAAGAATAATTAAGCAATTAAATTACTTACTTCGAAGCCTCGTATCTCTTTCTAATAACAAAATACAAACGTTAGTAACTTCAAGGAAAATATTAGATCAAACAATCAAATCAAATAATTGAAATAGAGATTTGGGACCAAACCCTCAGAAATTATCAACCTTTCACGTCGAGGGCGAAGGCAACTCCGAACTTGGCTAGGTGTGTCTAGAACTTGTGAATGAGGAATTTTGAAAAAGGGAAAGGTTTAGAAAAAGAGAGAAGAATAAGCTATTGCTTGAGAGAATTAAGGATGATTGTGAATCTTGATGATTCTGAGTGAATGAAAACGGGGAAATACGACCCTATTAATAAGAAAATAGTCCAGAAACGATATAAAAGAATCAGAATTTGAATCGGAATAAAACTGACCCGTGTCGCCAACGACAGAGCCCAGCGCGAAACGACAAGCATCACGCATGACGACAGGCTCTGTCGTTTGGCGAAAGACTTGTCGTTTGGCGCTAGTTAAAAGATAAAACGCGCTTTGGTATGGAATCCTTTCTTTAATTAAATTAAATAATTAAACTCCATGTTTATTAATTTTAAATCAGATTTTATCATAATAAAATATTGTTTTATTTCAAACCAAATTCGTTATTTTCAAAAATAACCTTCTAGACTACTCTAAAAAATTTGAATCAATCCTAATAATTTTAGGAATATTAATTAATAGGCCCTCCACTAGATCATTGGGCCATAAAACCATTTCAGACCCAATTTAGTACTTTGGTCATAACTTCCTCATTATTCATCGGAATTGGGCTTATAATATATCATTGGAAAGCTCTTTGCGAACTCGACCCAACTACACTATTATTGGACCCTTGTCATGGACCAAGCTAAATTGGACTAGCTATTTTCATAAAATAGAGTAGATTTTCGAAAACAGAAGGAAAGATTTTATTAAAACAACCACATCACAAGACTTTTCACACTTTCACCTTATTCGATAATCAAGTGACGTGAAAGGTACTCATCACTGGGTTTGGTTTTTTTGGGGAGACACAATTGGATGTCTACACCTGCAAAAATTGCTCTCTTCGATCTACCAATAATCATCGGCAAACCAAGGTACTTCTCAAGTCGGTTAACTTCCCGAACCCCTAAAGTATCCACAATTTCTTTTTAACAAAAGGGACATACTTTTTTGCTAAAAGCCATTTCAGTTTTATCAAAGTTAATTCTCTGGCCCGACGCTCTTTCATATTTGCTAATTATATTAGTTATCACAAAGCACTCTTGAGTATTAGCTTTAGCAAACAAAATATTATCGTCAGCAAAAAATAAGTGTGAAATCCGGGGAGCACCATAACATACTCTAGCACCATGAACAAGACCATCTCTAGCGGCTTTATTTATTAGAGTTGAAAACGTATTTGCACATAATAGAAAGAGATAAGGAGAAATAAGGTCACCTTGCCGAAGCCCTCTAGATGGAATGACCGACCTTGAGATTTGCTTGTTTATTTTAAAAGCAAACTGAACACTCTGGAGGCAACTCATAATTCGACCAATCCAAGCACCCGAAAAACCCATCTTGTCCATCACCCTCTCCAAGAAAACCCATTCCACCCTGTCATACGCCTTAATCATATCAAGCTTCAGAGCAAAGCTACCATCCTTCCTATCCCTACCCCTCTTCATAGCATGGAAAATTTCAAAAGCCACAAGAGCATTGTCAGAAATAAGACGACCCGGAATAAAAGCACTCTGATTAATAGAAATCACCTTATCAAGCAAAACCTTCAATTTATTAGCCACTGTCTTCGACACAATTTTATAAATCACATTACATCAGCTAATAGGTCGGAACTCTGAAAGTTGAGTAGGAGACTCACATTTCGGAATAAGAACAATGCAAGTGTTATTGACTTCCGATAAATCCACATCACCTCTCCACCAACTCTTCACAAAAGCAATAATATCAGGGCCAACAATATGCCAGAATTTTCGGTAAAAGAGAGCATTTTTACCGTCAAGGCCGGGAGCCTTATTGGGGTGCATTTGGAATAGAGCATTTTTTATTTCTTCCGCAGTCGGTTCACAATCCAGCATATCATTCATCTCATCAGAAACCATTCTTTCTATCCCTTACAACGCTTCCTAGAACCCCGTCGGCGAGCTAGTAGAAAACAGATTTGAGAAATATGCAGAAATCAACCTCTCTAAGTCACCCCGTTGCTCAAACTGCTAACCATTATCATCTATCAATCCCACAATTCTATTATGCGCCTTCCTCTGACTAGCTTTATGATGAAAATATTTAGTGTTTTTATCCCCATCACGAAGCTCATTAGCCCTAGCTCTAGCGTGCCAGTACGACTCCTCCAATCTATATAATGTATCAAGTTCCGCAGCAAGAGAGTTACATAACGCAAGTTTGGCACCATCCATCACACCCCTTTTTAGCTCCCTCATTCTCTTCTCCCCCTTCTTGATACTCTTCTTCACAGAATTGAACGTCAAAGCAGCCCAAGACACTAGCTTCTCACCACACATTGCTACTCTACACGCGTATATTTAGCCCTGTACTCTCATTCCACCCCTTAGCCACCACTTCACCACAATCATCTCTAGATAGCCAAAGTGATTCGAATTTTAAACCCGTCCCACCACCATTGCTACTGTCTTTTCTTTCAGTTGACAAAAAAATAGGGGCATGATCTGAATTTGTTTTGAAAATAGGCAACTTACTTACTTCAAAATTCAGGTAGAGAGTACACCAATCTTCATGGGCAATAAATCTGTCAAGTCTTTCCCTCACAAAAGTATCCATGAAATTTCCCCTCTCCCAAGTAAATATGCTACCTTTGTACCCCAAATCCCGTAAAGCACAAGTATCCATGGCATCTCGGAAAGCATCCATAAGCCTCTCACTCCTTGGTACCCCACCTTCCTTCTCATACAAGCTCGTAATCTCACTAAAGTCACCAAACATAATGCACGGCAAACTACAATCAGATTTAAGAGATGACATAAGGGACCAAGTTAAGTGTTTATTTGTTTGTTTCGGCCACCTATAAATACAAATAGCCCTCCACACAGCACAATTAATATCATCCAGAATATCAACAGCAAAATGATGCATAGAGTATGAAAAAACATTCACCTTAATATCCTTCCACTACATTCCCATACCCCCCGACCTCCCAATACTACTAATACATACACCATCAATATAACCACATTTATTTTTAATTTTATTAAGGCGTTTATCATCATTCATAGTTTCCATCACGAAAACAATATTTGGCTTATCTCTCCAACACATATCACAGAGAGCCCTAACTGTCCACGGGTTGCCAATTTCGTGGCAGCTCCAAACTTAATATTTTCATTGTTTTTCGAGAGCTTGGTCAACCCCAAGACTCCCTACTTTGAATACAGACACAACATTGCTTTCACTAATCTCACTTAGCTTCATTTTTTTCCATAGCTGGTGGCAGAGACTTGTTGGCTGTCATCAGCCGCATCTTCTAAGCTCCTTTTCTTTGACACAATGGCATCACCACAACCCTCAGACATGTCCATATCCACGGCCCCATTATCTCTTGGTGTCATGCGCCCCCTATTTGCTCCAACCCCCTTCCTCCCACCAATCCCAGTTTGATTAGCGCCCACAAGCAGCCCCTTTGAAGGCTCAACCCTAACATTCAATAGCACATCATTGCTACTGTCCATTCCACGACCTGGCGAATTTTCACCACTTTCCTGAACCGATACCGGCCTCAACACCATTTTATCCCCTCTATTGCTAGCAACAGCCATCAGTGAAATAGTTCTCGGCTTGGGAGTAGTGCAATTCGATGCATTTGAGGAAGAGAACAAGAGCTTCCTGGCAGCACCATGAGGCCCAAGCCAGATAGCCTTAGGTACATTATAGTAAGAGTGTTGCACTCTTCCTATAACCTTTAGATTTTCCATCCATTTTTTCTCCCTTTCCCTTTCAGCCTCAGGAACTTTCGAGCGATGAGGAGAAGCAGTCAAAAAAGGCCCGTATTGAAAGACCATAGGTGACTCCCCATCACGGTTATCTTTCTCCTCGCAGTCTTTATCATTGTGACCGATTCGACCACAGAAATAACAAAAATCTCCAAGTCTTTCATACTTGAAGCCAACCCATTTGGTATTCCCGGTCCCAACAGCAACTTTCATTCCCCTTCGTAGCGGCTTTGTGATATCCACCATCACTTTCACCCTCATATATTCCTCCTAGCAGAGAGGATCAGATTTATCCACCTCTAAGCAAGTAAGAATACACCAATACAGTCCCCAACATCTCAAGCAAATTGAATCGAACGTCTACCAAACGGCACATCAATAAGCCTAATCCAGAAAGGACATGAGTCAAAAGTAACATCTGAAGGTTGTTAGTCAACACAAATATCCTTCAATAGCAGAATTTTATTGTCAAAAGCCCATGGTCTACCATCCAATACCTTCCACCTATCTTTACTATTGAAAAATAAACAAGTTCATATCCACGCTACGAATCGCGACATTATCGCCAATTCGCCTCAAATTCTTCAGAACCCGCTTCATTGTATCAACGTTAAAGGGTTTCTTAGTGAGTAATTTACCCACTAAAGACAGAGCAATTCTAGAGTTCGATCCTTCTTCGATTGGAGCAGTATTCGATTGGCCAAAAACAAAATTCTCCTAATCAGTCAATTTTAAACGATCCCATTCTTTCATCAATTGATCCTCCATGGTTTGCTAACACGAGAAAACACTCGAAAATATTCAATTATAAGGAAACAGGTGTAATACCCCATATTTTTATACGTATTTTATTTTAAATAAGTATTCTGTGAGGTTTTTAAATAATTTAAAATGAATTATTTATGGAATTTTAATTATTTATTTTAAATAAGTTTGGAAATATTTTATAAAAAGAAAGTTTTATTTAATTAATTATTTTATTAAGTTGGGATTTAATTTAGGAAAGCTTTATTTTAGTAAAGTTTTATTAGGAAAGGGATTAGGAAATTAAAGATTAAAAAAAAGGAAAGTTTAGGTAAGAAGGGTTTCTAGAGAAAGGGGTATAAATATTCAACACTTGGGCAAATTAAACTTTGTCCAGAGTGGAGAATACCCAAGGTAAACTTTCTCTCCTTTCTCCTTTATTTCTTTTTTTTCATTCTTTTCCCCTTCCCCTTTTTTCGGCACTCACCACTGGCCACCACCACCACCGGTGGGCCGCCGGCCACCACCACCAGCAGCGGCGGCGCCATCAGCAGCTGGCTGTGGTGTCGTGGCTGCTGTCCAGCCACCCTCCTTCGAAAAAAAAAATTATTCTTTTTATTTTTCTTTTGTTTAATTCTAGATCTAATTATAAATTATGAGTTTTGTGATGATTTTAAGATGATTGATTTTAAGTATGGTGCAAATTAATTTTCAGATTTTTATTTTAATTAAAAAAGCCCTAATTTTGAAACCCTAAATTTATAAATAATTGATTATTGAAGGAATATGATTTAGGGTGGTCCTTTAATTTGAAGGTTTTAAAGTATAATTACAGCAAGTTTTCATGAATTAATATTGTTGGAATTTTTGTTAGTATGCTAAAAATTAAGTTTTTTGAAGGAATTTTGACTACCCATTAATTGGGATTAAAGTATGAGGTTTTAAATTAATTTTCAGCTTGTTTTAATTAAATTATATATGAGTGGTTTAATAAGAGTATATCTTGCTGGAAATTTGTGTGGAGTAGATTTTAATGCCATATTATGATTTTGGATTGTAGGAGACTTTGAAGTGAATGATTTCTATTAGTCGTGGAGATTTTAAGATCGTATTCAAGGTACGTTCGCGTACTTAGCATATTTTTGATGATGTAGTAACATGCTAGGCTTGATTAATTAATCCCAAGTAGTATCATGCTAGATTATGATTGGAAATTGTGATTTGGTTGATATTGGTGATTGAATTATGAAGTATGGTTTATTTGTGATGGATTAATGATTGGAAAGTAATCGTTTGACATGTCGTATATGAACCACACTTTTATTTATGGCATGATAGAAAACATGTTTAATTAAACTACATGTTTAATTGAGTTTGGAATATTGAGAAGGACTTTTATTATGGTTCATATAATTTTTACTGATGCTTTAAACATGAGGATAGAGCTATTTAAGTGTCTTTGAACACAGGGAATAAATTATATGTTGGTGCCTTAGTGCACTTAAGGTGTTTTCAACATCGAAGGATAGGATTTGTGGCGCATTATGCGATTAAGGTGTCTTTGACACGGAGGTAGATTTAAAAAGGGTTCAATATTAAATGTTATGTGTTCACTAATTATTCAAGAATTAAATTGGTATGTATGATTGTTTGAATAATTATTATGATTGAATGGTTATGATTTGAGAGTCATCACCTAGTCTAATAATATATAAATAACGTAAAGTGAAAGAGATTACGCACCAAAACTCTTGGAACGTATATACCTTGAGTATGAACATATGGGGGGGGGGGGGTTATGCGACTTTATATTTGACCATAACTTCTACTGGGAGTACATGACGCTGTATTTTCTTTTTATTATTATGCGCAGGAATTCCACCACTTACGAGTGGTTCTTTTATACTGGCACGGTTAGCTCCCGTGTTAGTACCCCTTTATTAGGGCAGGTTAGGGGGAAACCCGTTCGATGCGTAATCAATACTAAATAAATTATTTAGTTACTTAGTTGAGAAGTCTTGTTGTATGTTGTGTGCTTGTAAACAGGTGCAACGAGGTAAGTTATGTGTTGATAGGTGAAAGCATGTTAGTGTGTTTAATTACGCTTATGTACTCAGCTTTGCTGATTGTGTGTGTTGTGTGTTTGTTGGCCTTGTCTTTAACTTGGCCCTATGATGACCCATTTTTAATGGAGAGTAGTGGAAACAAGTAGAGAGAAGCTTTTCAGGTGATGAAGCATATTCATGATGGGCATGAGTGAAGAGCGAATCATGCTAGTTTTCATAAATTTATAATATGTTTATTGCTTTCAATGTTTTATTATATTATGTTTTTGAGACTAAGCAAAGGCTTTGAATTGGTTCGGTTTTGATAAGGGCCTACAATGGTTCCAAGTTGTAGGTTGACTTTGTTTTATTTTGGTTTGACTTTACTTTCGTTAGTTGACTTTTTAAGTTGGGACGTTTTGTATGAATTTAAAGATAGTCTTCCACTGTGTGTCTTTGATAGTTGTCTTAGCCGTTTTCACGGTGGCGATAATACCTTAGATTTTCCTAATTCGAGTTTTAAACAGAGCAAAATAGGTATTTTAAAAGAAAGGAATTTCTAGGGTATTACACAGGGCAGAAATTGACAGGAAATTGATTGGAACAGCACACACTGGAACCCTAGACGAGAGAAAACTCACGACCCTATGCGAGGGACTCCTAATTATTATTTGACTTATTTAGGTTATTGTTAGAATATATTTAGTATATATTCTATGATAATTGTATATATCTAATATACTTAGTATATATCCTCTTTCCTTAGCTTTGGTATTCAGTTGAGTCATTATTGATTCCTTTTTGAAGGAAATTGATTCCGTGACTTTTGCATTGCTAAACAGAGGATATATTTACTAATTATAAGCCTCAACTTAGGCTACAAAATGCGTATGACAGCTAATAATGCTAGATTAAAGCTAAGGGAAGAGGATATATACTAACTATATTAGACACATATTCAATTATCATAGAATATATATTTAATATATTCTAACAGTTATTTTGGAAATTTTAAATTATTAAAATGTACTACACTATATTAAGATTATTATTTTTAGACAAATATTAATTAATATCCCTTTTATATGAACCTAATTTAGGATCATTAAATATTCCATTCTATCAATTTATTAGAATAATATCAATATATGGAATACAAGATGGTAAACAATTAACTATAATAACTCAATTTATATTGAATGCGTGATCTTTTAAATTGGAATATTGTAAGATTTGTAACATAAGTTTGGCAATCATTTGTCAAATATTAAAAGGCATTTACACTTCAATTGGAAAGTTGATCATAAATATAATTGTTAATTAACCTTTTTTTGGGGAAACAATGTTATATTTTTTTTTTTTTAAAAAAAAATTTTATTTTTTACTATTATTTATTTTCAAAAATACACCAATGCCAGATTAAATAAATTAATAATTCATACATCGTTGTTCGTTGATACTAATTAATTAGTTGAATAACATTTCTAAATAAACACTACATGACATAAGCCTGATATATTGTTTCATAATGTAATGACCTATAATGTATACGATCATAACCTTCTGTTTATTATAAACATGTTAAAGTTTTCATTGTAATTTTATCAATTATTAATAGCTAAATTGAACTTGTATTGATAATCTAATGAAAATTGTTTGATGATAACATAAATATAATTACAAAGCCATCCTAATCATAGCATTCAATATGATTACAAAACTTCTTCGAGTCGTAGACAAATAAAAAAATAAAACAGTTTGTTAGCGCTAATGACCTATTTATCTTATTGGTGAATACCTTACACACAAACAGGTTTAAAAATTTAGGCTTTGCCATTTTTTATTTTTTTATTATTATCAAAAGACTTTCGAATAAAAATGGTTTCTTCTCCAATTTGTCTCACGAACCCTGACTGGAAAACTGATATATTTTTTTTGTTTTAAATTTCCGCAAAAACATAATGGGTGAATAATGATTATGCGTTGTATCTCTGGCCTTGATTGTGATAGTCAAATTAACATGTATTGTTTTAGGATTTAAATTGAACTCAAATTCGTACGAACGCTAGTTTCGAGCGAACTCAAATTTCATATATACTATGTCGATCGATGCGTATTTTCAATCTTCGTCGATGTGTGAGTGTCTTTAAGGGATAAAGATTATGATATTGGTAGTTATTTTCATCTACGAAAGAAGAACATTGACGAAGATTAGAACAGAACGATATTTTATTTTTTTAATTTTGTTAATTCAATCTTTATTTTTTATTATATCAAAAACTGATTTTAGTAAAATAATTATGTAACTAAAAAAAAGATTTTTGATAAATAAAATATTAATTTTCAAAAACAAGAAAATCAATTAAAAAAGAAAAAATCCAAAAATAGGTTTGACCAAACCCAAAAAAAAAAAGGAAAAATTAGCTGATAAGAATAGAGAATTGTGATGATCATTTTAAGACTGCCCATTATAGAATTTACCCATATTCTTCACACAAAAACCCAATTCTCTTCTTCTCTCTTATTCTTCTTTTAACCTTTCTTTTCTTTCTTTTTCTCTTTTCTATTAGAAAATCAGCCCGTATACCTTTAAAGCCAATTTCTGGGCACTTCTAGTTAGTTTTTGGAGTTCTGATGTTTCACGGAAGTTTGTTCCTCTCAAAAAATCCTTGAGGTTAGGCTCAAAAATCACCCAATTCGAAGTTATATTGAAGGGGTTTTAGTCTCTGCAAGTTCTGCCTATTCTTTCCAACGCGAATTCAATTCTCTTTAATCCTATTCCTTTATTTTCTTCATGGTTAGTATTCTAAAATATAAATACCTATTTCAAAGTTATAATTTTATAATAAAGTATTATTTAAAAATATATTTACAGTCCAAGCACATTAGATTTAGGGTTATATCTAAAGATATTGTGATAACCTTATGGTTATGTTAATTGCAAGGTGTATTCGTGATTAAACTTTGAAAGTGCGAAGTGTTGATTGATATTCGGAATCAAGGTACGTTTAGGTGGCTAGATACCTTTGAAAGTGATTGGTTTGAATAACATGTTTTATATGATTTTATTGGTGATTGAATAATATTGGTTTGAAATAATTTATGAAATAAATTATGTTTGGAGTTATTTATTTTAATATTTGTTTTAATAATGTACTTTTGAATGATTGATTTTCATATCATGTTTTGAATTATTAATCATGTTTGAATATAGAAATTGATTTGAAAAGTTTGATGAATTAAATGAAAGGTTTTTCAAAGGAAGAGTTATTGATCTTGAAAAGTTATTTATATGAGATTTAAATCTCAAGTATTTATTAAAAGGTTGATTTTGAAAGCATGTTGAATTAAATAAAAAGGAGTTTTGAGTTAACCTATTATAAAGGTTGATTTTATTCAAAGATGAATTTTATGAGGATTTATTGAAATATTTATTAAAAAGCTTTACAAGCATGATTATTATATTAATCCCACTATGTGGATTCAATGAAGACTATGGACTTCGTATGACCTACTCTTTCTCCAAAAATAGCCTTGAAATGGTGGGAGACAAGCTTGGGGGTGTGCACACCTAGAGAGGAGATTGAGTTTTTGAAAATAATTGATTTTTTTAATCATTATTATTGAGTTATTGAGTTATTGGAATCTTATTGAGAATATTTGAGAATTGGTTTTGAATCATGAGTTTGGAATTTATTGGATTAAATATTGGAATTGGTTTTAAAAGCATGTTTGCACATAAATTGAATTTACATATCTTGTAGTTATTGTACTTAGAAAATTTTGCTAATCCGTATTTTTTATTTGTTTTGGTTTTCTCTGTTTACTGTAATAGTAAGCAGTGTTGACTATTTTCAAGTTGAGTCATGAATGAGCATATGAGAGTCCTGCGATTTACATCACTTAATTTAGGAATGTTGGGTTTGTCTTTATTTTGAGTACTCATAACAATGTTACTATTTTTATAAGTATTAATAAAAGAAAGCTGAGTTTTCCACTGCAAGTTTTGTTATTGAGTTAAGTATTTTGAGTAGCCTTGTGTAATCACGCGACGGTAACAATCCTAAGTCTGTCTCTACGGTATAATTATGCTTATTATACTAGTATTTCCGTAGAGGGAGAGTTGGGGGTGTTACAGACCAAATCTGTCACCCGCCCTTCATCCATTTAACATGGATTTTCGTCCATTTATTTATGTCGGATGGATCGGGTTTGCGGATAACCGTTTAGAGTTGACATCCCTACTTATTGTCCATGTAAGCAAGTGGTAAAAAAACCAATTTTTTTTACTGATTCATTTGAAAATCGCTACTTGTTTTCTCAATAGAAAACCGCCCCTTGAGGGTTTGTTTGGTATCGCTGTAGTTTTCTGTTTTTTGGTTTTTTATTTTTTCAAAATCATATGATACATGTCATACAATAATGTATCAAAACTTAGTCAAACTTATTAAAATCGTGATAATTTTGAAAACTAATAACAAAAAAATAGTAGAAATAACTTTTTTCTTGTTTTTTGTTTAAAAAAAATAAGAAAACTGAAAACAAAAAACAATATCAAACAAGCCTTGAGGTAGGGGTTTGCACAACAGAAAACTACACTAAAAGTATTGAATTTTAAATATAGAAACCGCTACTATAAGTGGAATGCTATAAGTGGTGGTTTAGTCCTCAATAAACTACTTAAGAAATCCGGTACTTCAAGTGCGGTTTTCTAAATTAATAGTAAAAAAAATAAAGCATAATAAACTGGTGATGTAGATGGTATGGCCGTGCTTGAAAATAATACAAAAGAGACCGCCATTTGAGAATTGAATTTTTCTCTAAGGAAAGGGCTCTATTACAAGCATCTGTCTTAGCTTCCCTCATCCCTAACCTTCCTTCTATTGACACTTGTTAATCAAGATTGCAAAGACCGTGTTCACTTTGCCTTAAAATAAGCAACTAAAAAATAATTTTAATACAGTAAAAGTTAGTTTCACAAAACTAAGTAACTTTAATGAACAAATAAAATTATAAATTGTGGAATGGTAAAAAAAAAACATTTAAGTTACCAGTACATTAGAGTTTACTTTTTTTTTTTTTAATTATTATTGATTTAATTTTTTGGTAAAGGAAAGGTCACAAGAAGTTAGAACACTTTTCTTCCAAGACTATAACCTATCATATCAAAATGAATAAAAAAAAGAAAATTTACTATCTGTAACGGATCAGTGTGCTTGTGAACTTGCATAAAATAAATGACCTAAAGAAGCATAAAATTATTTATTTTGAAACAGTTAGAGAGAAGGCATCAAATCTTGAAACACTTCCACATATGTTAAAGCTTGAAAAACCATCCACATACCGTACAACTTGATTCGTGCCTCGAATTACAGATATCAAAAATCAATTAGCCATTGCTCAATTGATTTTTGCATTACTTCACTCCTATAATTTTACAGGTATCAAGTCGAATGTTAGGATCGTGTTCGGTGAGGCCGGGTCGGGTTTAACTTCAAATATGAGTCATGCTAAATTATTGTGACCATGCGAGTCAAAATTCGAGTCAGATATTTTTCGGGTCGAATCGGCCTAGTCAGGCTTTAACACGTTCCATATATCTCTTCTGTAACACCCTAGAAATTCCTTTCTTTTAAAATACCTGTTTAGCTCCGTTTAAAACTCAAAATAGGAAAATCTAAGACATTACCGCACCGTGAAAACGGCTAAGGCAACTATCAAAGACACACAACGGAAGACTATCTTAAAAAAACATTCAAAACGACTCAACTTAAAAGTCAACCAACGAAAGTAAAGTCAAACAAAGTAAAACAAAGTCAACCTACAACTTGGAACCATTGTAGGCCCTTAACAAAACCAAACCAAATTAAAACATTTGCGTTAGTCTCACAAACAATAATATCATAAAATTATTAAAACAATAAACATATCATAAACTTATGGAAACTAGCATGATTCGCTCTTCACTCATGCCCATCATGGATATGCTTCATCACCTGAAAAGTTTCTCTCTACTTGTTTCCACTACTCTCCATTAAAAATAGATCATCATAGGGCCAAGGTAAAGACAAGGATAAAACACACAAACAGACAATCGGCAAAGCTAAGTACATAAGCAAAATTAAACACACTAACATGCATTCACCTAACAACACACAACTTACCTCGTTGTACCTGTTTACAAGCACACAACATACAACAACATAAATTAAACACACTAATATTTAGTATTGATTACGCATCGAACGGGTTTTCCGCCCTAACCTGCCCCAATAAAGGGGTACTAACACGGGAACTAACCGTCCCAGTATAAAATAACCACTCGTAAGTGGCGGAATTCCTGCGCATAAAAATAAAAAGGAAAATACAGGGTCCTGTACTCCCAGTAGAAGTTATGGTTAAATATAAAACCCCACAACTCCCCCCATATGTTCACACTCAAGATATATACGTTCCAACAGTTTTGGTGTGTAATCTCTTTCACTTTACGTTATTTACATATTGTTAAACTTGGTGATGACTCTCAAACCATGATCATTCAATCATAATATTTGTTTAAACAATCAAATATACCAATTTAATTCTTGAATAATTAGTGACCACATAATAATTAATGTTGAACCCTTTTTAATTCTACCTCGGTGTCAAAGACACCTTAAACGCATAATGCACCACAAATCCTATCCCTCAGTGTTAGGAACACCTTAAGTGCACTAAGGCACCAAAATATAATTTAATCCGCGTGTACAAAGACACTTTAATAGCTCTTTCCTCATGCTTAAAGCATCAATAAAAATTATATGAACCATAATAAAATTCCTTCTCAATATTCCAAACTCAATTAAACATGTAGTTTAATTAACATGCTTTCTATCATGCCATAAATAAAAGTGTGGTTCATATACAACATGCCAACGATTATTTTCCAATCATTAATCCATCACAAGTAAATCATGCTTCATAATTCAATCACCAATATCAACCAATTCACAATTTCTAATCATAATCTAGCATGATACTACTTGGGATTAAATAATCAAGCCTAGCATGTTACTACATCATCAAAAATATGCTAAGTATGCGAACGTACCTTGAATACGATCTTAAAATCGCCACGACTAATAAAAATCGCTTACTTCAAAGTCTCCTACAAACCAAAATCATAATATGGCATTAAAATCTACTCCACACAAATTTCCAGCAATATATACTCTTATTAAACCACTCATAATTTAATTAAAACAAGCTGAAAATTATTTTAAAACCTCATACTTTAATCCCAACTAATGGGTAGTTAAAATTCTTTCAAGAAACTTAATTTTTAGAATACTACCAAAAATTCCAGCAACATTAATTAATAAAAACTTGCTGTAATTATACTTTAAACCCTTAAATTAAAGGTTTAAACCACCCTAAATCATAGTCCTTCAATAATCAATTATTTATAAATCTAGGGTTTCAAAAATTGGGGCTTTTTAATTAAATTTAAAATCTGAAAATTAAGTCACATCATACTTAATATCAATCATCATAAAATCATCACAAAACTAATAATTTATAATTAGATTTAGGATTAAACAAAAGAAAAATAAAAAAGATTAAATTTGTTTTTTCGAAAAGAGGAGGCCGGACAGCAGCACGGCACCACAACCGGTTGCTGCCAGGTTGCTGGTTGTGCCGCCGCTGCTGCCGGCTACTGCTGGTGGTGGTCGGCGGCCCACCGGTGGTGGTGGTGGCCGACGGTGGTGAGTACCGAAAGGGGAAGGGGAAAAAGAAAGAAAAATATATAAAAGAGATGGGAGAGAAAGTTTACCTTGGGTATTCTCCACTTTGGGCAAAGTTTAATTTGCCCAAGTGTTGGATATTTATACCCCTTTCTCTAGAAACCCTTCTTACCTAGACTTTCCCTTTTTAATCTTTCCTAATCCCTTTCCTAATAAAAATTTACTAAAATAAAACTTTCCTAAATTAAATCCCCACTTAATAAAATAATTAATTAAATAAAACTTTCTTTTTGTAAAATATTTCCAAACTTATTTAAATAAATAATTTAAAATGTCATAAATAATTTATTTCAAATTATTTAAATACCCCACAAAATACTTATTTAAAATAAAATATGTATAAAAATACGGGGTATTACATCTTCATCCATATAAATATTCACCACCAATATTGTAGACATCTACTTTTGGTCCCCTGTCCCGACCGAAAGTGCTATGACAATAAATAATTCTATCTTTGTGCTGGATTGGAGTAAGGAATGCTTATGGACTACTAATTAAAGCCTAAACACATAAAAATAGCTAGCTTGGCCCAAACGAAATGTACTAAACTCATTAACACTTAGCCTGATCAGAAATTAGGCCTAATCCAAAGATTAAACCTAATTTTGGACGGATTTAGAGCACCTAGGTTAAAATCTAGGGTTGCCGCAGGAAAATCTGCGCGCAACTCATGAAGTCGTGCTGGCCTAGCGCACAACTCATAAGGTTGTGTGCGGCATGCAGCGCAACCTCAGAGATGTGCTTGTGAAAGATTCAGTATTTTAGAAATATATTGAATTAAATCTTACCATACAACCCCGCGCAAGACTAGAAGTCGTGCTACCTTGTGCAGCGCAACCCACTCACTTGCGCGCGCTATTTGCTGCGGCAGAATCTCTGAAACCCTAATCACACCCATTCCATATAAATAGAGGTTCAATTTGAGATCTAAAGACAGAAAAATAGCCTGAAAGTCAGTAGTAACATCTTTGTGAATTTATGCAATAATCAACTCTCTTGTCTAAACACTCACCCTTTTCATTATTTTGTTCTTATGGTGGAGGTTCCCTAACAAGAAAGTATCCATTTGCATTCTAAACGAAGACCTAGCAAGAAAAAGTGGTAATTCCTGAGCACTTAGATAAATTGCGCTACTTTTCTTGTCTTAAATCACCTACAACGATTAATTAGTGTTGCTTGATCACGTTAAACAAATATTTAATTAATCAATTCGACAAAGTATTCTTTCGTTAAATAAGACTAGAATGGGATTAATTAATTGATTATTTTATCACCTAAGTCAAGACGAATCTTGTTTATTATTGTTCTTTCACGAATTGGAATTAATTACGAATAACGACATTCGTTGTGATGTAATCTTTATGTGATTGACGCATGTAAATAAAATCCACTAACTTAGTTTTAGGTATCACGTTGCATACTCTGTATATTGTTTGATGATGAAATTGTGAAAAAGGAAGAGCTAGTAGAGGCCGTACTAGGGCTAGGATGGCGATTCTTTTCAAAAAGGAAAATTATCTTAATACCCTTGCTCCCGAACTCATTTTTGTATTAGTAGACCAATTTGGGCATGGGTAAACTTATGATTCATGCTAAATATCCCATGAATTCTACTTGGGAGAAGGGAATGAACAAGATTTATGAGTTTTCCTACTAAAACTCATTGGCGGCTCTTTATTGGTTTCTTATAAAAAAACGTAATGATATAGTCAATTCTAATTCAATGTCTCCCAAACAGTCAGGAATTCAAATCCTAACATACCCTAAAAGGTGTAAAGTCCAAGGATTTTAAAGGATCATGGGCATAGAGGAAATGAGATCCCCAATGACGGGCTACCCTCCTCACAAATATTATCTAGTTTGGGTTAACATTAAATATGAAGCACAAATTAGGCCCTGGTTACTTCACCTTACAAAATTAATACTTCGTATTTAGTAAAAGTCATTTCATTTCAGTAAAAATCAGTAATTTTAAAGAGAAATATAATAGAAAGTCAGTAAAAAAAAAAAATAATTCTAGTTCAGTAAAAACAAGGTGAAGTGTCTTTTATTCAAAAAAAAAAAAAAAAAACAAGGTGAAGTGTAAGAATGACAACGGATCGGATGTGGCTAAATCCGAATCCGATTCGTTTAGTAAACGGTCCCTGATCTCGGATTCGTATTCGAAAAATTCGAGTCCGATCCGACTCATAATTTTTGGATCTGAATCCGGTCCGTTTATTCGGACCTTGGAATGATCCGACTACTTTTTTTTTTATTTTTTTTTGTTTATTTTTTTTATTTTTTTTTTTGGTAATGTATGATATACCTATAATTGCCTATATTGTCCCTAATAAACTTTATTTTTTATATCATATTGGTGCGTAAAAAATAGAAAAAACATAGGATATAAAGTCTAAACATAATATATTTAAATTATCAATTTACATAACAAAAATTTGCTACAAACAAGCAAGCAATTGTCCCAATGCAAGTTATAAAGCATATCCTCATACTCATACTCAGATCGGATTGAATCGGATTCGGTCGGACTTTACGCAGTGTCTAAATCCGATCTGCCTTCTATTTGAATTCGAATTATTTTTAAACGAATTCGAATCGGATTTTTTTTCTTCAGATTGGGTTGGATTCGAATCAAATTCGAATTGAATTGCCATCCCTAGTGAAGTGAACAAAACTTTAACTTTAATTGAATTAACTTTATCTCTAGAAACAATATATATTTTTTTTTAATAACTAGAAGCAATACTCTTGATCCCTCAACTTGAAGCTACAGGTTAACATCATTAAGATCGAGAATATCAGAATATGCCACCCTAGCAACATCTCCTACATTCCACAATCTTATTTTCCTCCATCCCTTTTCCTTTTTTCTCAAGCAACCAAAATTATTAATGTAAAATTAAAAAAGCTAATTTTTTTTTTTTGAAACGACAACAACAATAATGAATAACTATGGCGCATAGCACCTACTAACTCCGTTTTTTATTAGTTGACACATTTTGACTTTAGCTCTATTCGCATACCTTCCTTTGACCATATTTTGTGATTTGTATGTAATAAAAATTATAGTCAAGTGTGATCTTGTTAGATTCGTTACAATGTATATTTTCATAATATTCACTTTTTATAATTTTTGCTTGTAGGTAATTAAAAATATTAATGATTTAATTTGTGCATTGGCAAACGTGAATAAAAAAACGTGTCAACTAAAAAGAAATCGAGGAAGTATATCTTAGCAAACATATAGGATGATATTATTGAAATTAAGTTAAAGTTTGTCAAATGAAAGTGGGCTAAGGTGGAAGAGATTTTGGTAGAACATATGATGACAAAAAGTACCACTACGTGCATAATAGTACACAAAAAGTACTATTAGTCTATTAAGATAACTTATGCTTAATGATACATTATACATGCATAACAGTACACATGAATGTACCAATAATCCAATATAGCATAATAGTACACATGAATGTACCACAGGACCATGGTAGAAAAACACATCAGACGAAAAAATAAAAATGAAAACTTCAAAACGCCCTCCTATATACATCTATAAATATTACTAAAATAGAAACCGCTGACATCATATTGTCCACATAACAGATTTATAAGAAAAATTTTCCCGCCTAAATAAAATCTGACATCATTATATTTTCTTTGGTTTCATTTCAAATTTAATTTCTCCTCCTCTCAATTTATCTATACTCTTTAATTTATTTATTTTTCTTTTATCACCAACTATTGGTATCTAATACATCTTCCCTTATGCTTCATAGAATAAAATACTTTGATGTATATATGTTTTCTATTTTCCTTTATATATTTCAAGTTTAAAATCATTTTTTATTTGCTTAATTAAAATCGTATAGTAAAAATCTAATTTTTTTTTATATATGCTTAAATTTTCATATTCGGTTTGTTCTTCTTCAAAATTAATTTTATAAAATTAGCATTTACAACTAATGGCTATGTCTCAATAATTTTATAAAATATATACTCTATATTTCAAAGAAATTGTGTATCACACGGGACTAATCTAGTGTTTAATAAATAAATGCTATGCGCATATATGCACTCAACAATAATTAATAATACTTCTAATTAATAAATAAATAATCAAAAATAAAAAAATCTGAAAGCATAGGTTTCCTTGTTTCTCCCCCCATCTTTGTGCGTCATACATACACCTTACACTGTCTCCGATCAATCAGCATCACAATTTCCACATTCCCCCTTTTTTTTTCTCTCTCCTCTTCAATGCTCCTTTCTCTCTCTTCACCGTCAATTCCTCCCTTCCTCCGCCGTCTATGACCTGACCTCCTCCATTGTTCCCGGCGACCTCGTCGAGATCCCACCTCCCTCCCGCCATTTCTCCTCACCTTCAATTCACCCCTTCATTTTCCTTTTTTCCAAACCTCGGATTTCGACTTGGGTCGTTCAATTCATTGTCTGTTTTCGTGTTTTGGTAAGGGTTTCAAAAGTCGGAATTTAGACGATTGCTAACTGGAATTCGAGTCGGTTTACTGTTGAATCGATTTCGGATTGTTGTTGTTTTGAATTTGATTGAGCGGTTAAATTTAGGTCATGATTTTTGATGATTACGAAAATTGGTAGGTGTTTGTTGTCATTATTTATTATTATTCAATAAAGTTAACTCCATTTGACCCTTTAAATTGAAAGAGTCAAATTTTGGAGGAATTAGGTTTTTTTTGATCCTTATTCTTTGGGAAGTTTGAATTTGGAGTGACATTGAACTGGGAAATTGTTTGACGGGTTTTATTGCAATAAATAAATTGGGGTTTTGTTTTGTTATGTTAGATGTGTTACAGTATTAATAATTTGTGATCAACAAGTAAAACGAAATAAGGGAATTTCTCTGAATATGGAAGGGAAGATTAAGAAAAATAACGATGTGAAGAGATGTGAGGGTTGTAATCCTGTGAAGAAACCGGGGCCGGTTTCGATGGATCATGTTTTGTTGGCTCTTCAAGAAACTAAGGATGAAAGGGAACTCAGGATTCGTAGTTTGTTCAGTTTTTTTGATAAATCGAGTACCGGGTTTTTGGATAATGTTCAGATTGAGACTGGGTTGTCTGCGCTGCAGATTCCATCGGATTATAAGTATGCTAGGGATCTTTTGCATGTTTGTGATGCAAATAAAGATGGGCGGGTTGATTATGAGGAGTTTCGGAGGTATATGGATGATAAGGAGCTCGAATTGTATCGGATTTTTCAGACTATTGATGTGGAGCATAATGGGTGTATCTTGCCGGAAGAGCTCTATGATGCACTTCTCAAAGCAGGTAAACTAACATGTTTATCTCATTGTATATGTTTAATTGTGGTGCTTTTATTCTGTATGATTGGTGATATTATTGTGCATAATTCGAAATGGGCACTGTGCTTCAAACAGAAGACAATCAAAAGACTATTTGTAAACTTGTTACGATTCTTATGTTTCACTTATCAGGCATCATCTTGGTATACATTATGTTTTCTCCGTTTTGATGTATAGTATATTGGCCTTACGATTCCGTTTTTCTTGGCAATTTGTCATTTTTGGTATTAATTAGTATGTATCTATTTCATAGGTTTTTCTTGTTAGTTGGTATTTTAATTAGTGATTGTTATAATGTCGGTACAAGGTTTATGCATGAGGTCTGGGCTGAAAGTTGATGAGTTAGGTTTGAGTTTTGTATATTTGATGTAACTGCGATGGAAGAATTTCTGTTGTTTTAGCCAACTCTTGAATAGTGGAGCATATTCTTTTTAAAAGAATTTGTATTCCTTGTCACTATCATCAATTGATGAATTCAATAGTGTATTAAATTGATTATTAAATAGCTTCATAGAATTGTTCCATACATTTCTCAAATGTAATGGATTACTTAAAAATTTATGGCATTGATTTTTAGGAAATTTATTTCTTAGTTGGGGAGTTCTTGTGCGAAGATTAATCATTTATGGCTCACCCTCATAGTTTTTGGGTGAAGGGTGGTTTATGTGCTATTTGGATTAGCCTCATGGAGTTTCCATGCTTAGAATTAGATTTCTTAAGTGTTTGACAATGGTTAACTTAAAAATAATAATGAGAAATATTACCTTTAAAGTTTTATTGCCGATTTGTGGAGCTATTGTTTGTAGGATCAATTTGTTTTTAGTTTTTTTTTTTTTTTTTTTTTTTTTTTTTTTTTTTTTTTTTTTAAGTGTGGTTGATTCATTTTGAACTCTTGAGGTCTTTGTAAAAAATGCAAGATGTCAATGGTTAGTATAATGCTTCAATAATTATATCTGTTGTTGAACTGTTGAAAGTTGAACCGTACATTACTTATATCCAATAGCAGTTAAGTGTACATGAGCATTAATAACCTGATCTGGCATAGTGGGTTTGCTACTAATTTCCTTCATTAAGGCACAGCAACTTATGCAGTTTACTCAACTGAGTAGCTTACGTTATTTGATAACTGAAGAGTGTAAGGGTAGCCCTTGTTTTTTATTGGAAAGTCACTGTAATAGTGACTATAGTATTGTGGATGGGAAGAGTCGCTTATGCTACGAGTTTTAGATATGGGTAGATATGATAGGCTGATAGCATCTGAAATGCCATATGCCCGTGTCTCTAAAATTGTGCACATGATATAAGTATTCATATTTGTATATATGCTGTTTATGCTTGTCTCCAACAATTACTCTCATAATTACAATTCCAATTTAGAACATATGCCACTTGTTTGATGAGAAAGAAAAAAGAATCATATGAAATGCAAAAGGATAAAGCTGAAGTAGTTACTTTGAATGTTACAAAAAGAATTAAAAAACGTTATGACTGAGCTCCTAAGTAAAACCTTGGCAAATAGCTTACCACCGTCCATTATGCTCTAGTGTTACCTAATTCGCTAGTATGAGATTCGGTATAGATTTGGGATTTGATACCTAATTTGTTAAATTGGGCCGAAAATTATCAAATCACTAGTATAATTCGCCTTTATCAATTTTTATTAGGGGGGTGGGGGAGGTGGTGAATTAGGTAACAATGTACGTTACATGACAGTGAGCAGTGCAATATCATTCACGGAGACATTAGGGCAACGAAACCTAATCAAAGGACTGCAAATGAGCTCAAAAGTCTTTTTACAACGAGCTAGAGAGAACCACTCCTCTTGTTATCCCCCTGCAAGGATCACTATCTTGCACAATTACTTGCACATCACCATAATGTTTTTCTAGCCATTTCCAATGTCATTTTCTTTGTTGCTCTTGCACTCTTGCTGCTATTTTATCGGATAGCTATGCTTCTTAGTCACGCAGGTAGGTATGTGCCTGTGGTAACTTCAAAGCTCTTTGTTCATCTCTTGCTACAACACCAATGCCAACTCTACCATTGTCCAATGTCCATATTACCATGTGTCCATATGGACCATATTTACTGCAGATCAAGTTATCATGATTTGGAGGACGTCAACTTGCATTTTTTTAGCTCAATTTACCCCTAGATTATAGAAGACTTTTGCACGACTTTTGTTTTAACTAGGTCATCTAATGCTAGTCATGTTTGGAGAGCTTTTCAAATTTGGCTTATGTCACAACTTTAGGTGTTAATAGCTTTGATGAGGGAAAATATGTAAACAAATATTTTTAACGGTATGAATGTCTGCACATTATTTTAAAAATTAAAAAAAAAAAAGACAATTAACATTAATTAGGATAAATAAGTAAAAAAATTCTAGTGGGTACAATGTCCAAACACTATTCATAATACTTATTTCAAACTTTTTAAAAGATTAGGGTGGCTAACGTGCACGCCATATCTAGCTAGGTCCGCAAAGTTTTTACGATTTAACCTTATACCATGACTTTAGTTGTTGGTAGAATTGATAAGGGAAAATATATAAACAAATTTTTTTAGGGTTATTAATGTAAGCGACTAAGCGCACTATTTTAATGAGTTTAAAATAAATAGACAATTAACATTAACGAGGGCAAATAAGTAAATACACTTTTTAAAGGGTATAATCGTCTAACCACTATTTATTAGAGTTAACTCACACTTTTTAAAAGGTAGGGAAGAATAGGGATAAGGATAGGAATGTAATTGTTTTCTGGTACATAAGCTAACTAGTTTGCTAGTGCTTGTTAAAATCTTTAATTGTTTCTCCTCTTCTCTCTTTTTTATACTCCCTCTGTCCCTAAATATAGTTCCCATTTGGAAAATAACACGGGAATTATGAAATGGAGGAGGAATTACTAAAAGTACATGGAAAAGCCAAATTGATAATCATTTACAAAAAAGAAGAGAGAGAAAATTACCTTTTTACTTTCTTCAATGAGAAGAAATATTAAAGTAAACAAGTGGAATAATGAAGTACAAAGAATAAGAAAAATTAGAGGGTAATTTTGACACTTTACCTAATAAAGACCAAAAAAATGAGGGTAAATGGGTGATTTCCAATGAACATTAAATGGTAAAAAAGGAAATAGGAACTATTTTTAGGGACGGAGGGAGTATTATTTACCCATCAATAAGTGGTTAATGATGATGGTCAACTGTAAGTTAAATTGTTGGGTTTAGATCTCATGTTAATGTTGGGGCGTCTAATGACCAACACTAAAAAGATTACTTAAGGCAACATATATCTTATAAGATTCAATTTGCACCGGCCATTGAGTATGCCACCAGCCATTGAGTATGCCTTATGGAAAGGGAACAAAAATGTAGAACCATTTCTTGCAGCATAATTTGGTTTAACTGGTTTCACTTGCATTCAAAGATCTTGAGGAATTGCTATATGAGAATATTGCTGATTGCTAAGATGATAGTCATCATACCGTAGTTTGCAAAGAAATCTTTTTATTTTATTTTGTTTATTTATTTTTTAAATTTTGGGGGAGATGTAGAAATCAAATGTACCTCCAGTTTGGTATGGGATCAATGCTATTTTGGAGTGGTGCTGCTATAGCAAAGCATGCAACTTGGACTGGATTGGTTCATTTGGTTTCCTTAAATTAATTAATCAAAGCCTTAATACCATAAGTGAGGACGGTTACATGAACAAAATTTGATTATTTCGTATAATCAACTTATACCATAGAATCAGTTCATTTGGTTTCCTTAAAAAAAAAAAAAATTATATCATAGAATCAGCTCATTAGTATTACGATGAACCACTATTACCTATTCTATTCATAGTTTACCTTTTGAGGATACATCTTTAGCTGAAATCATACTAGCCAGTACTAGTAGCCGTTGCCTTGGTCATGGCACAGCTTGGTTTATGATTTATTTTTCTCCCCTCTCCCCCCCCCCCCCCCCCCCCCCCCCCGGTTTCTATTGCTCTATGTTTGGATAGCAATTATGAAAGGAAAGGCAGGGGTATAAAGAAGGGTAAGGAAACAAAGGAGAGGGAGAGTGTGAGCTTCTATTTTCTTTCCAATATTGGAAGGATTTGGTTTATTAAAGAAGAAGGAAAATGAATCCATTTCCTCCCTTCCCGTCCTTCCATATGCTATCCAATTAAAGAAGAAGAAATAATGAATCCATTTTACTCCCTTTCCGTCCTTCCGTATGCTATCCAAATAAGGGATGATAATTTCCCCCTTTTCTCTTCTCTTCATGTCTTTCCATTTCTCTCTATCCAAACTCGGTGTTAGGGTGCTTGAGATCTGCAGACTTTGCGTTGCCGTATAATGTGAGAAACTGATAGATGTAGAGATCTGTGGATATGGCATCTGGCGTTTTCATTGAAATTTACATATGGAGTATAAATCATTATATCCATTCAAATTAACAAAACTTTTGATTAAGCTTTGGCTGAAAATCTCACATACTCATGAGTGTTTTTAAGTTAAGTACATGGAGAAAGGGTGGGGAACACTTTTTAACTGCTCCTTTTTAGCTCATTTTCTAGCTTTCTTTTAACCTTCAGGTCAGAGCGGTATGTTATTCTCGTCATCTGCTTATGTTTTTTTTTTTTCCCTTCAAAATCTTAGCTGTTAACAGGTATTGAGTTACAATTACAGTGAAGTGCATTTTCTGCCAGGAGTTTGTGCTGTTTTATAAGCTTTTCCCTTCTTTTTGCATTGAGTTGACAGATGATCACTAGTTTATTGGAAGTATAATCCAAAATCTGTAAATTAAAGATAGTATAGAATGGGAGCATATTCAACCTACATGTGATAGTTTGGGTCATACGAGTAGTCATAGAGTACATATCATCTTGAAGAATGTCATGTCCCTACACCTATTAAATTGTGTTTGTTTGCTGTTCATCCTATAAGCCACAGCAGTCTTTCTTATGTAGGGATCGAGATCAATGATGAGGAACTTGCTCTGTTTGTTGAGCGTGTGGATAAGGATAATGATGGTGTTATAACCTTTGAAGAATGGCGTGACTTCCTTCTACTTTATCCTCATGAAGTAACAATTGCAAATATCTATCATTACTGGGAAAGGGTCTGCCTTGTAGATATTGGCGAACAAACTGTTATACCAGAAGGAGTCAGCAAGCATGTTCATGCTGGCAGATATTTAATTGCAGGAGGTATTGCAGGTGCTGCGTCCCGTACCGCTACTGCTCCTTTGGACCGTTTGAAAGTTGTTTTACAAGTTCAGACAAAGGATGCTCGTATTATGCCAGAAGTAAGGAAAATATGGAAAGAAGGGAAAATTCCTGCATTTTTTCGAGGTAATGGATTAAATGTTGTGAAAGTGGCACCTGAAAGCGCTATCAGATTTTACACATATGAATTACTTAAAGGAGTCATAATGGATGCTAGAGGAGGAGAAAAGGCCGATATTGGTGGTACGGGTCGCCTTGTTGCTGGTGGTCTAGCCGGCGCTGTTGCACAGACCACAATTTATCCAATTGATCTTGTGAAGACGCGGTTGCAGACATTTGAATGTCTGGATGGAAAAGTTCCTAGAATAGGTACATTAGCAAAAGATATATGGGTGAAAGAAGGGTTACGAGCTTTCTACAAGGGCCTTGTCCCATCTCTCCTGGGAATAGTTCCTTATGCTGGCATTGATCTTGCTGCTTATGAAACACTAAAGGATTTGGCTAAAATACACATTCTCAAAGATAGTGGTAAGCTATTAATTCTAAAACTGGTGTTTTAGCTCTCAGAATTGTTAGTTGCTTAAAGTATTTACTTATTGTTAGTTCATACTTCAAATTGAACATTTTATAATCTCTGTAGAACCTGGACCTCTTGTGCAATTGGGTTGCGGAACTATATCTGGTGCTGTGGGAGCAACTTGTGTCTACCCATTGCAAGTTGTCAGGACAAGGTAAGTATCCAATTTCATTGCCAAACCTTTTCAATATATGAAATGGTTATTATTTGTTGGTTTGGATATACATGTTATAATGTTACTAGAATGTATTATCCGCTGATTTGGATATACATTATAATGTTATAAATCTTGTTATGCAATTAGAATGGTAGGGGGAATAAAAAGGAAGTGGAGGCAAGTGAAGAGGAGGATTAGCCGCCACACCTCACCCCCTTGGCCCTTTTTCCCCTGGAATGATTATCATCTTAATATAAGGATGCTCATTTTGTTTTTCTTCTAATTTTGTAACAATGTCATAATATGATCCCATATGATGCATAGTTACAGATCCTAATAGAAGTTCTAATAAACCCTAACGTGATTCCTGTTTACAGAATGCAAGCTAGCCAGTCAAAAGCTGGGATGTCTGAGGTTTTCTGGACCACATTTCAGAAGGAAAGATTAAGAGGATTTTACAAAGGATTGTTTCCCAACCTTTTAAAAGTGATTCCATCTGCAAGTATTACTTATCTGGTTTATGAGGCCATGAAGAAGCGGCTGGAGCTGGAATAAGATATAGCTTTGCATGTTTTCCCTTGACATGGCTAACAAATCGGTATGATATTGGCAACACTGATGCTTCAATACATGGATGACCAAGAATAATGGTTCTTATTGAGTTGATATATGATTGTTTTGATTAAATACATACCCCAAAGTCCCTTCTAGATTTCGTGGTAGAATTGTCTATTAGTGATTTGAATATCTCCATGCTCAATTAATGTGTCATCATGATCGTTGTATGATCAGCAGTATAATAGAAACAGCTGATTACCAATTTTGTAGTCACTTGAGGAAGTCTGCGTTCATAAGAACAGCAAGTGTATTCCACCCGTCTTTAAATTCGCACTGCTTAAGTGCTTTATAGACAGCTTTTATGCCTCGTCTTAAGCCCTTGTTGGTTGCAGGCTATAATTGATTAAATCTTCATGCCTTTTACTTTTTTGGTTTCCATAGGAATTAAATTCCCATTGGGATGGGTTACTTTCCTTTTGAAATTCTATGAAAATGATTTTGCTTGTTTGGTTCACGTAGAAATTTACAATTGCTATAAATTGACACGGGAATTGACTTACCAAGGGGAGGGGGGTAGTAACAGGGTAAGCCAATTACCATGTCCTGTTAGGGGTTTTTTTAAGCTCATATTATCCTCTAAAAAATGACTTCAAAGTGGGGTTAGAGAACAAAGAATCCAACGATCCAACGCTAGGAGCTTTTTACCAAAAGCAGGAAGTAGGGGTGTCCATTATTCGGATAAAAACCGAAATCCAATCCAATTCAAACCGAATTATCAATTCGGATAGGATTCAAACTTTAAATTGGATCGGATCGGATTGACGGATTTTCGGATCGGATCGATCTTGTTCGCATCCAAAAAACCGAAATACCCGAATTATGAAAGCGTTATTTTACAAAAAAATATGTAAAAGTTTTGGGTGAGTCGGACTCATGTGAGTCCAACCGTGCAAATAGAATAAAATAATAGGTTAGTATGGTAAGGTATTATGTTTCTTTAGTATGATAATAGGTTAGTTTGATCAGGTATTAGGTTTCTTTTGTTTGATAATAGGTTAGTATGGTAAGATACTACTCAGATATAATGTTTCCTCTGTTTGATAATAGGTTAGTATGGTAAGGTATTAGGTTTCTTTCGTTTGATTATAGGTTAGTATGGTAAGATATTATGTTTGTTTTGTTTGATAATATGTTAGTATGGTTAGGTATTAGGTTTCTTTTGTTTGATTATAAGTTAGTATGTTCAGATATTATATTTCTTTTGTTTGATAATATGTTAGTATGGTCAGGTATTATGTTTCTTTTGTATGGTCAGGTATTAGGTTTCTTTTGTTTGATAATAGGTTAGTATAGTTAGGTATTAGGTTTCTTTTGTTTGATAAACTGGACTCACATGAGTCCGGTCTCACACAAAACACTTTTAAAAAATATTGTTAATATTAATCATGTTAAACTATGTTTATGATTATAACAATATTAATCATTAAAACCTATGTGTTTCAATACTTGTATAAATCATGTACTACTATACTTTCAAGAATTGAATTGTAGTATTGCAATTTTATTTTTATAATCGCATTAGACCCAAAAAAATTATAATGCGGATTGGATTTGGTAAGTAATTCGGATCACATTGGATTTGAAAATTAAAAACCGAAATTTATTTCGGATCTGATTGGATTTGGGCTAAATCCAAACCGAAAACCGAATGGACACCCCTAGCAGGAAGACATACGCCTATACAGAGCAATCTCGAGGCTCTCTCCTCATGTGTTTGCTCTTCAACCTTTCTCCCAAATGAAAGAATATCTAAGTTACTCCCATAATCATAATTTCTTTAGATGTAGAACAAAAATAAAAGTAGCATCCCTATAGTAGCATGGGAAATTCTCTATCTCTAATAGCTTGAATCTTCAAGGATTCTAATAATTTTCGCTAGTATTAAATTGTCCTTAAATGGTACCAACAAAGCTTAAATTACGTTTGTTGATACTAATAGATTTCTTTGTTGGTATTGTGATGGTACCTTGTAAGCACAATTTAACACCAGCGGGCATGAATAGAGTCATTAAAAACTCAAGCTATCAGAGGCTAAGAAATCGTTGATGTTAGTGGAGTAGAGGTTTGATGAACAATGTTGCTTAATAAAGCCTTTATGGCAAAAATAGGTTGGATTAATTTCAAAACCAAATGGTTTATGGGTAAATATCATCAAAGAAAATTCCTTTACAATTCTCCATTTTTTTAATTAAAATTCCCAACCAAATAATTCTCATATGACGGCGGAGAATCCTAGCTCAAAAGGAAATTTTAAGAAAGGATATTTGTTGGAAGTTAGGATATGGAAATGATAATTCCTTTGGGCCATCTCTTTTTTACTCCTAGGGTAACTAACACGCACAAGGAATTCCAAATTGCGTACATTTCATGTTATTATTATGATGTAAACTTTTTATTATTTCAATTTATATATATATATATATATATATATATATATATATATATATATATATATATATATATATTGTTTTAAAATATATATATTGTTTTAAAATTAAATATATGTTGTTTTTATCCTTAAAAAAAAATTTATTTCGTATTGGGCATTCTTTTGTACTTATGGAATACAAATTTTTTATTGTTTCATATTATTTTAAAATATGTATTATGTTATTTAATTATGTATTTCATGTAATTTTACTATACAATAATGTTCTTACATCAATTTGATCATTGTTATGTATATCATATTATGGACGAATGTTAGTTTGTTTAGTGCATCATGCTATTCAGTATAGTATAACTCTTATGTTATTTGATAGAAAACTTTTTGTTACATATTATTATATGTTATGTTCACCATAAACATCCGTTTCAATTTTATTCTCTATTTTATTTAACTACTTCCTGTAAAATAAGTTTAAACAAAATACTTCCTCCATTACATATTATGTGCAACAATTTTAAAAAACTGAAGTTACACATTTTGTGCAACAAAGTAAATATTTCCATTTATGGTAAATTTTTTTGCGTAAAAGGACCAACCTACCCTTACTTAATATCAATAACACACCTTAAATGAATAATATTATATGTTATTAACATATTAACCTACATTAATTCATTCATGATTTACCGTAATCCCAATCTCTCTCCTCCCTCACAACCACATCCACCACCATCATCACCAAGTTTTCTCTCACCTCCCTTTTAGCCGTCGCCGCCGCCGCCACCACCACTTCTACTATATTTCTCACTCTTCTCTCATAGCCACGACCTAGTCCAAAATTCCCCACCCAGTCGGCCACCCCCAACATCAAATCCACCTGAGCACCACCTCACTTCGCCCGGTATTTCCAGAAATCCTCCAGCCACCACGAGTCATCGTCCTTTTCCCTGGTCAAAGTAGCCGCCGACTCCTTTTTCCCTTGTTATAGTCGCTGATTCTCCTCAGAATTGAAACAAAATTGATTTGGGTTTGTGGTGGCTGTGGGCTGGGCGAGGTTGGTTTTGGTGGTTATGGAGGGGTTTCAGATCTTGGTTTTGGTGATTGGGTTATGGTTGAGGTGTTGGCGCGATTTGGATGGGGTGAGTTTTGGGTAATTGGGTTATGGTTGTGGTGTTGGTTTGATTTGGCTAGTGGGGTTTCGGGTCATGGTGGTGGTGAGAAGGTGGTTACGGGATAGGGTGGTGGTGGTGGTAGATTCAAGGAGAGGGTGGATGTGGGTGGTGGTGGATGTTGTTGCTGGTGGGTGGTGTCGATGAGAGGCCATGGTAGGTTGTAGTGGTGGTTGATTAATTTTCCCCTTCTCTCTCCTACCCTTAATTCCAAACTCTTCACTTTGTTAATCAACAATTCAACATTAACAAATTTTGTCTTGAAAAACGTGCAACAAGGTTGTTGCACATAATGTGTAACGGAGGATATAATACAAGTTTTTGGCAGAATAATACAATGTTTAATTAATATAATAAACTAATTTATATTTAAAAAATAACACCAAGTTTAAGCATATGATTTACACTTAGAAAAATCATATGATTTAAATCAAAATAACACAACGTGTAAACAAAATAAATAACAAAAGGCTAATATAATAAATAACACAATGTTTAAGCAAATAACATTATACTTTAACAAAACAATATAAGATTCAATCCAAAATAACTATGGTTTTAACATAATAACACATTAACACATATAGTATGGTAGTATGTTACCCAAGGAGTACTTAAAACTAATTCGTAATATATTTTTTTTTTTTTGAAGGCCCTAATTCGTAATTTATTTTGCCCAATCTGTAATTTGTATAGTGTGACAATTGATCATCGTTTCTTGTATTGTTTTAAAACTAGAAAAGTTTGAAAATAACTCTCATAAGAAATTGGATAACTGCATTATTCCTCATTTTAACATGCTTACATGCGTATAACTGATATAAGTCTTACTCAACCATCTAAACACTCTAATAATATATACTTATAAAATTTTGTTTCCAATTGATAATTTGGAAAAAAGAAAAAAAAAATAAAAAAAAATCTAACACTCTAGACCACTTTAGAATTTAATGTGTATAGGGTGGTACCACAGATGGTTCATAGATACTTATTTTTCAACGACTATTTGAAGGTATCACAAACCTCCTTCTTACCAACATCTTCCAAACCTCATATCTATTGTCTGGAATATAAATGCACCTCTCATCAACATCTTCAAACTCTATTTTAATTGGTAGGTTCGTAACAATTGACAGTACAAGAGTCATCATGGGAGGTAGTAGCGGTATGTACTCTAATCAAATCATCAACGTTCAATCTTGGCAATACTAAAACATTCATAGTTAAAGCTACAACTCTACATAGAATAGTCCTTCTAGCTCTTAAGAAGACATCCACAACAAACACTACACCACTAGTGTTTTGGAATTTTTTTTGTGTCCCTCGGGAGTGTTAGTTCACCAAGATTGGATTCTAGCCGTCTGTACCTGCAAAATAACGGAAGCTCCGGTTGGTCGGAGTTTTGCCTCCTACGATCAAGTTAGTAACGATTTGGAGTAAAAGAGTGCGAAAAAATAAATATCTTCTTGGATTTCAAGATCAGGTTTTTTCTCTGTTTTCGAGAGTAATAAAATGATGTAATGATTGAACGTGCCCCAATAATGGGGGAATCTCCCTATTTACAAGGTCCTTGGGATTTGTGCCCCTGTCTAGGTCACGAAAACCTAGGATTGTGGGCTGCGCAATTTTTTGACTGTCTCGGGGATTGTCGGCTTTGGCCTTGAAAGCCGCCAATCCCTTATGTAGTATCTGCCTGCCACGTGTCATGCCCCAATTGGTCCACTTTGGACTCTTCCTAGGGTGACACGTGTCACGCTTTGAGAGGTCCACGTGGTAGGGTAAAATATCCAAAACATTTGCCCTTCACAGGGGTGACGTGGCACGCCACGCGGCGCCTATCTTGTGACAAGTGTCACGCATGCATTGGTGCATGTAGTTTTTGTTGGGTTTTAGGTACTCTAAGTGAAATTTCACGAATCATATTCGTTTGCACCTACACATGATCTACAACATAACACATAAAGAATCACATAATACATACCTTTGACTCGTGATTTCCACAAGCGATTGGCTGTCAACTAGGGAGATAATAGAGCCCCAAGCGTTGCTCCTCTACTTAGTCCACGGGATAGGATTGAACCTCCACTACTGCTAGGTAGTTGGGTACGAACACTTCGAACCACCTTCTACAGAGAGGGGAGGAGAAAACCAACCACGAACACCACCATGCCACCACCGTGCACCACCTTGCACCGGACGGTTGTATGGCCGTACGGACGTGAGGGAGGGAGTGAAGAGAGAGATTACGTGAGGCTAGGGTTTGGTTTCTAACTAGTCAATTCTCAATTGACTGGTTAAGTGTATTATATCAAACTCCAGGCAAGGTGTAGGGAATATTTCAAGCCATCCCACACTTGAGCCCCACTGTGATCATACACTTAAGCATGGTGGCGTCCAAAGGGAAGGAAGCTAGAGTAAAAGAGTCGCCAACAAGTTTTAGGAACTTGTAAACCGTTCACAGGGTGAAGGTTACACCCCTTAACGATCCATGAGATCGTCAACTCCAATAGGTCTGGAACCATGACTGGTGTTCGGTGATGAGGGTACGAATCCAACCTAAAAGAGATTGAACCTGCCCTAAAAAGGCCTCTACTTCATTCTTCTCATATTCATGTGCGCTTTCTGACTAACATGCAATCAATAGGCTTACCCTAAACCTGTTTATCTATGTTAGTTGAATTTTAATGCACAAATAAACTATTATTGGCGATCACTTGAATTATAATCATATTAACCCTAAACTAGATTATTAATTATCTTCTTAAGCGTGATTACAAGTACAAATTCTCTTTAAACATGCATAAAGGCGTGATCAAGCAATAACAATAATAAAATATATCAAGCAACAGGATAATCATCATAATAATAATCATTATAACAATCATAATTAAAATAATCATGTTAAAGTATAATATTAATAGCAAGATCCTAGGCATGATACTAACAAGATTAATAACAAACCCTACCATGTCACTAAGCAATAAAAATCAAAGCTTTAGCCCTAACATGATACTAACATGCTATTAGGAAAGAAAATAGGAAGTATCCTAGAAATCATAATTGATATAAGCAAATCACCCTAAATATCACACTAAGGAAAGCATCCTAACATGATACTAGGAACCAAAATAACAATCTTTACATGATTTCTATATCAAAATATCAATTAAACAATTAAAGTACTTACTTGGATGCCTCGTACCTCTTTCTAATAACAAAATACACACGTTAGTAACTTCAAGGAAAAGTATAAAATCAAACAATTAAATTAAATAATTGAAGTAGAGATTAGGGACCAAACCCTCAGAAATTATAACCTTTCACGTCTACGGTGAAGGCAACTTCGAACTTGGCTAGGTGTGTCTAGATCTTGTGAATGCGGAATTTTGTTTGTGAAAAGTTGGTTTAGAAAGAGAGAGAGAGTATCAAGAAATTCTTGATGAGAGTTGGTGATTGTAGATTGTAGATGATTGAAAACAGAGGTTTAAGGACGCTATTTATAATGAAAACAGTCCGGATATGATAAAAAAGGAATCGGAGTTCGAAAAGGAATAAAACACAACGCTGTCGCTGCAATAGCCTCTGTCGCCGAGCGACAGCCTGTAGTGCGGCGCTGTAGACAATTTTTCCACAAGTTTTCCTATTTCTGATAAAATTTAACGTACGAGGGATAAAACTGTAATTTTATTTAAAACGCTTCTTTTATTCTAAATAAAACTCATAAAACTCATTTATCAATGCTAATCACATTAGGATTCAAAAGAACCTTCTAGAAAATTCTAAAAGACTATAATCAATCCTAATTGCATTAGGAATCATAAATCATAATGGGCCCTCCCGTAGATCATTGGGCCGCATATAAAAGTCAAATCGGGCCCAGCTTAGTATTTTGGCCATAACTTCCTCATTATTCATCGAAATTGGGCTTATAATATATCGTTGGAAAGCTCTCTTCGAGCCTAATCCAACTACACTATTATTGGACCCTTGCCATGGACCAAACTAAACTGGATTGACTATTTTCAGATAACAGAGAGAAAGAAGAGAAATAAAAACTAACCGCAACACTAGACCTTCCACACTTCCACTTCATTCGATTATGATTCGACGTGAAAGGTATTCATCACCGGGTTTGGTTTTGGGGAGACACTTTTGGGTGTCTACACAAGGCCTCTATTTATACATCATATGTATAATTAGAGTCCAAACTAAGCCTAAACTATTCCCTCTTTAATCCCATATGGTTGGCCACTCCATGAGGCCCAATAATGAGCTTCTTTCTTTTGTTCAATCTATCACCCTTTTGTGTGACTTTATAGGATCCATTTTATTGGGCTTTGGACTATTTGACTAGCCCAAAGATCATTGATCACGCTTAGAAACATATAATGACGACCCAAAAGAACGAACTTAATTATCTCCATAATTTGATCCATTATATATCTACTAATTGCACTTGACGAAGACATAAATCCTTCAATCTCCCACTTGTCCGAGACAAGTGTGCAATATTCAAATTCCTTAAGTCAATGTGTGTCGATTCGATAAAATGATTGCATCAAATGTCGAGAACAAATTAATCTACAAATCATTTCTTGAAATTTAAGTTAGAATTACAAAACAAATGATTACTGAGTAATACATTTGAGCGCGGCCACGCATTCTTTGAATTCTTCCTCTTCAAGGCGCCATGACACATTCCTAATTAAATAGGTAGACTCAATCCAATCTTGTGGCAACCAAAGCTCCCACTCAACTCTTGAAGTAACTAGGAAACATCCTTTATAATCTCCATTTACGGGCAGACGTTTGAATGTACCATAGTTACATCAATCATTGAATGGAATCAGTGTTCCACTCGTGTCAAAGGAATCCACTAATGTATCCGGAAGCTCTATACTCCAACTTTAAAGTAGGTCAATAGCTCTATACCTAAACAACTAGGCTACAAAATTCAGACAGCTCCTTTAGGGCGCCTGTTAGTGAAATTTCTGATCATCCGCCTGGTACCCCAAGTACCCCCAGTGATTCGATTTTACAAGAATCAGGGGAGGAGTTAGGGGAGGATGTCTCTAGCTCTGTTTATCAAGCCTCTCATTCGGACGGTAGGTCCGACAGTTTTGATGGCGAATCTGAGCCGTTAACTTCTGGTAGAGTCTCTGTAGACTCTGATGAAAAGCGCTCTCGGTTGGAGACGGTCAGGGAGTTGCTCTCCATGGAAATAGGCAAAGGATGGGTTGAGCCTTCTGCTACCTGCCAAGCACAATATGCCACCTATATCACCACGTTTCCGCAGGCCGACAAAAGGTCATGGCTGATAAAGTAGGCAAATTTAGAGCTGACCATGTAATGGGACATGGTTTTATTGTCAGTGTCTCGGATGCCGAGGACACCATAGTCTGGCCGGAAGGGTCAAGCTACGGAGATGAATGTTTCGGCTGCTATGAGGCAGCCATTCAAGCTGGTCTTAAGTTCCCTCTCAATTTTGGATAGATACCAGTTGGGTATTTGGCAACTTGCCCCCAAGTCTTGGGTAAATATTCTAGGGGTATGTTGTCGCATGTGAGATGCTGGAGGTAGAGCCAAGATTTGTGGCCTTTGCCCAGATGCACTATCTCAGTCGGACCCTAAAATCAAGCGGGTCCGGATGGTGTAGCCTTTCAAGCCACAAGGGTTACATGATGGCTGTTGGGAAAGAGTCCAATGGAAGGACAGGAGGAGAGAGTTTTACATAATTACTTCCCCCGACCGGATGAGGAAGAAAAAATATAACTGGTGGAACCGAAACCCACCTCTGCTTTCTAGAGGAGCTCAGATGCCGCCTGTATCAAGGAGGGCCAGGGAGCAGATTTTAGACTGGGGTCTTTTTAAAGTGACTATTTGGTTAATTGAAGAGATTGGGGAGAAAGAGATCGTCCACCTGATTTACATTCCCCGCGATGAATGGCTAGCAGATGGGAATTACTTGGCCGCTTTCGGCCTGAGCGCTGAGAGGCCGAGAGGTAGACGACCGACCGTTTTTCATTTGTTAGCAAGTCTTGATTTTTGTTTTCTTCTTACTAATCTCAACTTTTTCTTTTGTAAACAAAACAATGGAGAAACTCTCAGCCTCTTAGAAGCTGGCTGCACACTCCGCCGCTTATTACCGTACGTCGATCTTAGGCAAGCGGAAGAATGAGGATCCAAAGGCGGACAAGCCGCTCAAAGTGAGTTTGGACTGAGTTTAATTTGTGAAGCATCTTTTTACCGCCAGATACTGACTCATTTTGGTTGTTTTGCAGGTAAAATCGAGCAGGCCTTCTCCTACCAAGCTTCACAAGATTTATGGCAAGGCTAGGAAACATGTGGCCCACAAGCATGGCAAGATCAAGGCAGGAGACGGCTCCCACCCCTCTACTGGAGGAAAATCACCATCTGGCCTAGAGGCCTTGAAAAGTCGAACGTCCACGGGGTGTCGAAGAGTGGCAAAAGTCCACTTAACGCTGTTGGCGGCTCAGCAACAGGGGGAAGCAAACCCCCAAAGATCGGGAGCCGGTTGGCCGGACCAAAGCCCCCAAAGAAAAGGCGGCTGTTGGCGGGAGCAAGCTCCCCGAGACAGATGTTGGAGGTATTAATGGTTTTAATCCTTTGCCCTACCCTTGTACAGTCAACTGGTCAAGTTCAATTAACTGTCGTCCATCACCTTTGAATACACTTGGTCTTTTGGCCGGATTTACGTCAACTACTTACAAAGTGTTGAATGTGCAGATGTCCCCCAAAGGCCGGATATTAAGCTCCTGGTGAAGATTATGTTGAGGGCCATCTCCCCTGAGGATAAGGAGTCGATCAGAAGAGTCGGCACCCTCAACTTTGATACCATCCTTGCTGTAAAACAACTTGTAAATTTTTCTTCTTTCTATCTATCTCTCTCTCTCTCCTTTTTTTTTTTGGTTCCAACTCTTTAAGTAGCCTGATTATAATATTTTGCCAATTTGCCGGCTGTAGGCTATGCCGTGGTCGAACGGCCTCAAGAAGCCGTTCAACGAGAAGACCAAAGAGGTAAAGGCTGCAAATGTTTGATCCGCCTCTTCTTTAGATACGGCTGCTTTTGAGGTTTCTCGAAATGAAGTATTGAGTATTGATATACTGTTTCTCAAGCAACGACTAATTTGCAGGTTAAAGCCAATCTGGATGCAGTGAAGAGGCGGATATCCGAGATAGAGAAGGAGGTTAAGAACCTCAAATCCAAACTAGAGCCCCTCAAGGAGGCTGACAAGGAAGCAGATGGACTCCGTAACCAGGTGGAGGCCTTCATGAAAAGGCTGCAAAACCAGGAGACCCAACTCGGCAAGAAGTATACTTCATGGGACAAGGAGGATAAGAAAGCCTTGGTTAAGTAGATGATGGACGACTATGATGCTATCATGCAGATGAATTAGGAGTCCCTTTGCCCCAGTTCCGACTATAGTGGATGGAAACATCAATTTGAAGTAGCCTCCCTTGAATTCAATGATAGGCTTTTGAAAAAGGCCCAAGAGGAAGTGGAGGCGGAGGAAGAGGAGTCGTCTGACTCTACTGATGGGTCGTCCGGGGTGTCTGATCAGGAGAATGAGCAGGAAAATGAACGTCATCCAACTGGGGAGAAAGAAGATGAGGCTATCGACACTGAAGAGCTCCCTCCTTATTACGTCAAGAAGTGTTTCTTGAAATCCGAGTTCGACTATCAATAAGCAGATGATTTCTTAAAATCCATCTGAGCACGGCCATGCATTTTCACAGTCTCGCTCTTCAAGAGGCCTTGTAAACAACAAAGACATGTTCCCTATGGTTAATTGGGGGACATTCCCAGTCTTGTATTGTCAACTTCTCTTACTAAGAGGTCCTAGCGGCCCAAGTATTGCCGTCATAATCCCCATGTACGCCAGACGTTTGACGAACATCAAAACGGAGTAGAACTCAAATAAGAGAACTCATAATACTCATGGTCGAGGAAAGTGGTTCCGATAGCCTTAATGAGAGGTGTTCTTATGACGATTTTTAAAATCTCTTAAAGTATTCTCATAGGTCGATCCGGTATGGTTCTAAACCAATACCCGTGCAAATGATTTATGACAATCATGTCCTTGTAGCATAAGAAACGGTGCTATAAATCAAACTGCACACTAATCTCAAGTGGTCTTTAATCGTCCATGTTTTAAATGACCTCGATTTGGGATAATTTTCGATTATAATATTCAACGTTCACTTAATAGTGTTTCTTTATCCAAGACTGGTCTTGATACCCCATTTTGAATATTCTCATAATCGAAAGGACTCAATATTTAATCCTAAACCAGAATTAAATAGAAACGGAGTAATAAAATTGCATGAAATTAAATTACTCTAAAATTTGAATGGTTCATCACAGTGTTTTACATTAAAATGTTCAAAATTAATTATAACACTTAACTAGGAAATCAAAGCCAATCACCAAAGTGCCTGATTCCCATTGCCTCAGCGTGCTTGTTGTGCTTAACTTGAGGCAAAGGTTTAGTAAGTGGATCGGCTACATTGTCGTCCGTTCAAACTTTACAAATTCTAATATCACCCATTGATTTCTATTCCCTTATCATGTGAAATTGCCGCTTGACATGTTTAACCTTCTGATGTTCCCTTAGCTCGCTGACCTGAGCAATAGCTCCATTGTTTTCACAATAGAGGGCTATTGGACCCTTTATGGAGGGTAGAACATCAAGTTCACCAACAAACACACGAATCCAAACTGCCTCCTTAGCCGCTTCAGCAGCCGCCAAGTATTCGGCTTCAGTTGTAGAATCTGCAGTTGTGCTTTGCTGAGCACTCTTCCAACTAAACACTCCTCCATTTAGATAGAATACGTACCCTGACTGCGATTTGAAATCGTCTCTGTTTGTTTGGAAGCTTGCGTTGGTGTAACCTTCAACAACTAATTCATCTGAGCCACCATATACAAGGAATTTATCCTTTATCCTTTTCAGGTACTTTAGGATATTCTTGGCCGCAGTCCAATGCGCCTCTCCTGGGCCTGATTGGTATCGGCTCGTAGCACTCAAGGCATACGATACATCTAGCCTAGTACATATCATGGTATACATGATCGATCCAATAAGAAAAGCATATGAAATCTGATTCATCCTTTCTTGCTCATCAGGTTTCTTTGGACGTTGCTTCTTGCTTAGGATTATGCCATGTGACATGGGTAGGTGACCTCTCTTGGCCTCCTCCATGTTGAATCGTGCCAGTACCTTATCAACGTAAGTACTTTGGCTCAATCCAATCATCCTCTTAGATTTATCCTTGTAGATCTTGATGCCCAATATGTACTGTGCCTCTCCCAAGTCTTTCATTGAAAAACATTTTCCAAGCCAGACCTCACTAGTAGAAAAAACTAAATGGGAAGCCCCAAATGGCAAGCGGTTTTTAAAATCCGCTTCTAAAAACCCAATTTTTTTTTTAAAAAAAACCTCTGATATGGATTGGCAAGCGGTTTTGGGTTGAACCGCTTGCCATTACATATAATGACAAGCGGTTTGGGGTTGAACCGCTTGCCATTATTTTTGGGGTTGAACCGCTTGCCATTAGTTGGGGTTGAACCGCTTGCCATTAGTTATAATGGCAAGCGGTTCAACCCCAAACCGCTTGCCATTTTTTAAAAAAAAAGCGGGATTTCTCACTCTCCTCTCTTTCACTACACTTAGTCGAATTTTTTGGCAAAAATTTCGACTCTTGCTTTCACACTCCTCTCTTTCACAAGCAGCACTCCTCTCTTTCTCACTCCTTAGCAGACTCCGACCACCACCACCACCACTCCCTTCACTCCCTTTTCATTTTTTTTTTAATTTTCGTTTCTAGCTACTTGTAGACACCCAAATGTGTCTCCACAAAACCAAACCCAGTGATGAATACCTTTTGCGTCGAATGATAATCGAATAAGGTGAAAGTGTGAAAGGTCAGGTGTTGCGGTTAGTTTTAAAATTCTTTCTTTCTGTTTTCGAAAAACAACTCTATTTTATGAAAACAGCCAATCCAGTTTAGTTTGGTCCACTACAAGGGTCCAATAATAGTGTAGTTGGATGGGTCTTGCAAAGAGCTTTCCAACGATATATTATAAGCCCAATTCCGATGAATAATGAGGAAGTTATGACCAAAATACTAAACTGGGCCCGGTTTGATCTTTACATGCGGCCCAATGATCTAGGGGAGGGCCCAATGTTAATTATTATTCCTAAAGTTATTAGAATTGATTATAGTCTTCTAGAATTCTTTAGAAGGTTCTCTTTAATCCTAATAGAATTAGAATTAATAATTATGTTTTGATAAGTTTTATTTGGAATAAAATATTATTTTATGAAAAATACGATTTCAGTTTTCATACGGACTTTACAAATCGATTTTGATTGATAAGTGGACTCCGTGTTTGAAAGCACGTAGGAATCCAGGCTATCGCCAAACGACAGGCCTGTCGGCTGGCGACAAGGTCGGTTTTGCAGCGACAGCGTGGAATTTTATTCCTTATCAAATTCTACTTATTTCCGGACTGTTTTCTTATAAATAGGGTCCTAAACCTCCCATTTTTATTCATCCACAATCCACAATCCACAATTCAGAATCATCAATTCTCATCATCAATTCTCTCTATGCTCTCATCTCTCTAGCTTTTTACAAACAAAATTCCGCATTCACGAGCACTAGACACACCTAGCCAAGTTCGAAGTTGCCTTCGCCTTAGACGTGAAAGGTTATAATTTCTGAGGGTTTGGTCCCTAATATCTATTTCAATTATTTGATTGTTTTATTTCATATTTTCCTTGAAGTTACTAACGCGTGTATTTTGTTATTAGAAAAAGATACGAGGCATCAAAGTATGTAATCTTACTGCTCTATTCTTGTAGAAAGCATGTTTAAATTTGTTTAATTCCTAGCATCATGTTAGGATGTTATTATTTCTTTCTAGTCTCATGTTTAGGGTTCTTCCTATTATTTCTAATATCATGTTAGTATCATGTTAGGGCTAAAGCTTTGCTCTTTATTGCTTAGTGACATGTTAGGATTTGTTATTAATCTTGTTAGTATCATGCCTAGGATCTTGCTATTATATTTAGGCTTTATTGTTAACATGATTATTATTGTTATAATTATTATTATGATTATTGTGATTATCATGTTGCTTGATGCTTATTTATTGTTATTGCTTGATCACGCCCTCTCTTGCATGTTTAAAGGGAATTTGTACTAGTAATCACGCTTAATAAGATAATTAATAATCTTGTTTAGGCTAATATGATTATAATTCAAGTGATCGCCAATAATAGTTTTATTTGTGCATTAATATTCAACCAACATAGATAAACAGGTTTAGGGTTAACCTATTGATTGCATGTTAGTCAGAAAGCGCACATGAATACGAGAAGAATGAAGTAGAGGCCTATTTAGGGCAGGTTCAATCTCTTTTAGGTTGGATTTGTACCTTCATCCCCGAACCCTATTTGGTTCAAGACCTTTTGGAGTTGACGATCTCATGGATCGTTAAGGGGTGTAATCTTCACCTTGTGAACGGTTTACAAGTTCCTAAAACTTGTTGGCGACTCTTTTGCTCTAGCTTCCTTCCCTTTGGACGCCACCATGCTTAAGTGTATGATCACAGTGGGGTTCAAGCTTGGGGTTAATAGCTTGAAATATTCCCTACCGTTTTTGGCGACTCCACTGGGGAGGATTTCTATTTTAATTCCTGAAATTTATTTCGGCAATGATTTAGAATGAGTGGATGAGACTCGAAAAGTTCTAAGTATTTCATGTGCATAATTTTGATTAGCATTATTGTCATATGCATAAAAAAGGTCCTCATTGGATAGACCATCCGAAATGAGTAAAAAACATAGGATTTTTACACGTAGGAAACTTGAGAAATATCTTTCACAACTAGAATTGAAATAATACTGCGAAATCTGGAAAATTCTAAGAACGTAGATACTTGCTGAGGCATGTAGGAACTAGCGTCTAGAAAACAGGGCTTGTTGCCTGTAAAGTGCTTCTGTCGCCTGGCGACAGGGGTACTTTTGCGGCGACAGTCCTTGTAGTCTGGCGCCAAGTTCTTCCAATACCGAGCCAGAACTTTGCCTTCTTGTTTTTACCATTTTTAGCACTGTTGGCTCGATTTTACTTCCTGATTGAGTTTTTCTCTCTTTTCTGAAATCCATATGTGTTCTACATATGGACATAACCCTCTGGGGTTTCACGCTCCATCTACCCAATCGAACGCTCAAGGCAACGACGGGTACATCCGAGTTTGTGAATCCACCAAACCGTGGAAGCAAGTTTTTAACTTCCGGGGTCTTATCCACTCGCGCCAACCCTTCCAAAGGTAAGGCTTTCGCGCGGTGCATCCGGACTCATAACCATGAACCCTCTTTGACTAACCCATATCTTGAACTTTAGAGAACTAGAGCCATGGTTAGGTTGCAAACTCATTGCATCATGTTGTGACTATTTGAACTACTTGTGCATTCTTTGCTTGTGCATACCTTATATGTGCTAACCGTTTGTTTGACTTGTGTTTAAGTCTAAATGAACCAATTAATGACTAAAAAGGACTTTGTCTAAGTAATTAATTAATTAATTTGACTAATTAAAGACTAATAAAGTAATTAATCTGACTTAGTACGACTGTAGGCATGTCCCCTTAAAGTAAGCTTACTGAAAACAGTCCCAGATTAATGTTCCAACAATGGTGCAGGAGTTTGGGCTGTGGCGCCGCAGTTTACTGCTTGTCGCTTGGCGACTAGCTTTAATCTGTGGCGACAGTTCTGTTGTTCCGGCGACAGTCCAGATTCTTACTCGAGTCATCACGACGAGTCTAATTAAACAGTCTGCTAATCAGTTTAACCAATTTGTTAATGGCTTTAGCCATGTTTAAGTCCTCAATTGAGTCTAGGAACTTAGTCCCATGGTCATGACACAAGTCTTAACATGTCACCTACACATACCAGTGTTAGCACACACTTTATATAGTCACCATGACCATGTCTTAGGTTCATGCATGAGTCGGTTTTTTCCGTCATTTGAGTTGGGGGTACATTCTATCCCTAATTTTTTCATATCTCTCCATCTACATCATCTTTCCATCCTCTTCATGTTTTCCCCATATCATAATATTCATTCTTCCTACCTTCTTCCATCTATTGCATGTTGAATTGAGTTGAGTCAAATAATTAACAACGAATATCCCTTAATTTCCCTTTCCACAATACTTGGTCAAGGAGAGAAGGACAGTTAATCAAAGACAACACCTTTATTCAAGTTCAACTTTTTGATAAGCCAATCGGTTGGAAAAGGAAAGCTAAGAAGATAATGGCAAGTTAGGAAGAAGTCAACGAACTCAAGGGACAAGTGGCTAACATTGCTGAAATGTTGAAGAATCTGAATCTCCAAATCAATGACCCTGTGAGGCAACAGCAAATGGAGCTCATACAAGAAAATTTGAGCAGATTATCCAATGACTATATATTGCAGGGCATTAGCTCACAAGGGGTCTAGCTGGACAAGGATCTTCTTCCGCAGAAGTTCAATGCCAACGACATCCCGAAATTCAAGGCAATGGATAACCCTTATTTTTATTTAAGAGCCTTTGAAACTGTAATGAATATTAAGGGAATAGATAAGAAAGCTTTTCATTTTGTGTTTTCTCTATCTTTAGAAACCGTTTGTCAGTAATGGTACTCTTCTCTTGATAAAGAGAAAACCTCTACTTGGGATGCTATCGTAAACGCTTTCATTGATAGATATAAATGTAATATTCAAGTCGAAACCGATTATAGACAACTTGAGATGCTAAGACAAAAATAGAATGAAGGCTTTACTTTTTTCTTTAATAAATGGAAGGAAACTTAGGGTCTATTTGGCCTAGCTTCTAGAAAACAGTTTCTGTTTCTTAGAAATAGTTTTCTAGAAACTGTTTCTAGTGAAACACTTTTGAGAAATAAAATTGTTTGGCCACATAAATCAAGAAGTGATTCCGAGTAAGAGAAACCATGTTTGGCCCATTTTTGTTTATAAGAGTTTTTACTTTTTAGCCTATTGTTTATTCTTTTGTTAATGCTCATTCACCAATCCCCTCAAAAAAAAAAAAAAAAAAAAAAAAAAATTAAGTGCATTCACCATTGAAGGAACCCATAACAGTATAACACCATTACCCTTTCAGTCTCTCTCCTCTTTACCCTTTTCTCAACCAAAACTACCATAACCTCCAACAATTTTCTGCCACCGACAATCTTAATCTATTACAACACTTGATACATGCAAAAGGAATTTAATCAAATATCTGGCTTCTATTTCAATTGCTTGTGGCTATATCAAAGAGTGGTTTCTTAATTTCGGTGAACGACAAAGACCGTAGATCTCTTTTTCCTTCTCTTATGTTTAATTTAGTTTTGGGTTAGCAAGTCTGTGCCTTTGTGAATTTAGGTGAGTTTCTCTTATCACTAAAAGAAGTAATTGGGAATTTGGGAGTGTTTACAGTTAAGGAAGAAGATGAGAGAGGACATGGGTGATTGTTATATGGGAAATTGAGGATTTAATGAATTGTTTGAGGGTAATATTGACCCAATAAAAGTTTCATTAAATGAGCAAAACTGCTCCCCGAGAATTTGTTTTGAGAAGCTCCAATTTGGTGCTTCTACTTCTAAACCTCCTAGAAACTATTTTTAGTTTTTGAAGAAGTAGAAACTACCTTCCAAAAACATGGTGTTTGGCCTAGTTTTAGCTTTTGGATCCTAGAAACTCCCTTAGAAGCTTGGCCAAACACCCTCTTATGCTAATATGGTCAAGGTTCCTACCGAGAAAGAATCTGTGAGGATGTTCATGAAGAATCTTCAAGAAAAATATGCAAAGCACTTAAAATATCAACACAACTTGAATACTTTCAAGGCTGTGTATAATATCGGTATCGACATTGAAGATGACCTTCTGAAAGATAATAGTGCGAGAGGAAAGAAGAACGACCACCCTTATTCTTCCTCTCCCATTAATGAAGTACATGCTACGATCACCTCCAAACCACGAATCCAAAGGTCGAAAAGAGTGTTCACTCCACTTGGTATGAGTTATGGAACAACTTTTGAAAAATTACACCACAAAGGACTAGTCATGCCTATAGGGCCTATCAAAGATCCAGTTCCAGAAGCCAGGCCACCCAAGTGGGATCCTAATAAGAACTGCAAATATCACCAAGGAAAGGGTCACAACACTGAGGAGTGCTGGAAACTCAAAGAAGCTATTTAAGATCTAATTGATGACCATAAAACTTCCGAGATTCTAGCCATCGCAGAAGATCAAACATCCTTCGACCCTTCACTCCTTATCACACCTGTAGGTAAGCCCATGATCGAGAAATCTTATATAACCTCTCTTGATGAAGTGGCCGTGATTGAGGAGGATGAAAGTATTTTCTTAGATAATATCAGGGAAGACTCGTCAAGTCTAAAAGAAGACGTTCGAAAACTGCAAGATGTCATTGCCATGCTCTTGAATGTGGTAGAAGGATTAGCAAATCGGATGATGGTTGTTGAACAAAATTCCCACCAAGGATCTAATGAAGAACTCAATGCTCCTAAGCCACGAGCAAAATGGACCATTGAAGAATACACACCAATAGGAATGACTTACAATGAAGCTTTTGACTGTCTCCACAATCAAGGTCTCATTCGCCCCATTGGTTCCAGTCAAGACCCTCCACCTAAAAAACGATATCCCAATTGGGACCCAAAATCTTATTGCCGATACCATAGAGGTCGTGGTCACACCACCGAAGCATGTCTCGCTCTCAAAGATCGAGTTCAAGACCTCACTGATTCAAGTCTCCTTCATGTTCCTCCGTGCGACAAGAAGGCCAGGATTAGTAACAATAATAATAACAGTGGCTGGAAAGGAAAGAGGAACGACAATCCTTCTTCTTCCAAAGCTATCCACTCGAACAACGTTAGCATGCTTAACTTGGATGAGGTCCTTGCCATGAACAAACGAGAGCAAAAGAGAACTTTTACACCTATTGGCATAAGTTATGACACAACATTCGATCGCCTTCATGCTAAAGGTCTCATAACTCCCATTAGACCTATTCAAGATCCCGCACCTAAGAAGAGGTTACCTAATTGGAATCCAGATGCACGCTGCAAATACCATCAAGGTAGGGGTCATACTACTGAGAGCTGTTGGAAGCTAAAAGAAGTCATCCAATATCTAATTGACAATAACAAGTTTCCTACACCTCCAGTCGGCAAAAAGACCGAGTGATGATAAGGCACAAGACAAGAGGCGAGCTTCAACGACAAGATTTCGTGACCTTTTTTCTATTTCTTTTTTATTCCTTTCCCCAATAAGTCTAGCATAGGCACCGTTTTATTCTCCTTAGATTTATTTTGTAGGATCATTATTTCTTCCCCTTTTAATAAAATGAGCATTTATTTCCTTACATATGATCATCGCATTGCATTGCATTCATAAAAAAAAAAATGCCAAACTAAGCACAAGGTATACCAATGCTTTGAGGCACCCCTTGTAGCCACATCATATCATCTTTTACCATTCAAATATACAATCCTTTCCTGATAAGCCACTTTGAGCCTCATCTAACAATTGACCTTTCTTTCTTCAACCCACATCTACCTAACCTTGGGATGGGATGGTGTGTAACTTATGCAAATTCAAAAGCTTGAGTGAATAAAAAAATTAAAATAGCAAAAACAATACTAGTGGCGAAAGGGCAAGTGTTCCAATGTCTTTGATATGAAAATGTCTTTGATATGAACACGTCTCAGATTGCGTTTCTTATCGAGTGCTCGGTATCGTGCCTGAGAAATATGAATGCCAAGTGAGTGATAGACCGCATGATCGGGATTGCCCACGCTTATAAAAAAGAGATTTGAATTTGAAAAAAATGATAAAGCAAAAAGAGAGAGCAAAATATAAAGAAAAGAGTTCAAAAGTGAGAAACCTCAAGCATAATAATACAAAGATTCAAAAGCAAGGTTGCACACCTTGGGGGCTTACCTAGGGTGTTGAGCCTTTATCCCCTTCTTCTTCTATAACCTTTAGCCTAACCACGTTACAACCCTCAAAAGACCTCTTTGAGGTATATACACACTTGTGCGAGGTTCGGCTAGAGCTACGTTTGGCCTGATTCCTAACGGATACGTAGGCAACCTCACATTGGGGTGCGGCCGTAATAAAAATGCATTCACATTTACGTTCATAATTGATCATATCTAAGAATTTCCAATGCTCATCCTTTTCCACTTAGAGCTAGACTTGGGGGCGTGATCCTTACATTATTAGCCTACCCAGCCTAAGAGTCACCACCATTTGACTCCTTTCAATATATTTTTCCACACACTTACCCTTGCAGCCTAACTTTAGTGTCACTTTCACACACTACACAGATACATGACCAAATAGTCATTCCTTTAGGAACCATTTGTCATGAAATCTTAACACGACGTTGGAGCATACTTTGTCATAAAAAAATCACTCATCATTATCATCATTGCATCACAAAGTATGAATCACTTAGCCTCTGCGCCTAAGTTACCTAAATACTTTCATTATCGAGTCAAGTAGTATAGTCTAAGATGTTACAATCCTTGTACTGTGAGAGACAACATTAACGGATTAAGCTCATTCAACATGCACCTTTAAAAACTTCACTTCGATTCTTTTTCGCGTCTTTCTTTTTTGGGAGAAAGTCGGTGCCCTCCACAAAAATGACGGAAAATTTTTGCTTTTCACAATACAATGCACACACGGGTCATGAGTCACACGTGTCATTTCACTTCGAGTCGAGTCAACCTCGAGTCAAGTTTATACCTCGAGTCGTGTCAAGTCAATGAGTCAAGCGACATCAAAACTTAGGTCAACCCTAAAATAATTAAAGAAATTAACAAAGTCCTATAGTCAAAGATAAATACAGGTGCATCCCAGTAGCAGGAAGAGTAGAATAGGGAAGACCCTACTCCAGCGCTAGACGACAACATCTAGCGTCTAGAAACAGATTTCAGCGCCTGGCGCTAGATCCTAGCGTCTGGCGACAGAGCCAAATCGCGGCGCTAGAGGCATTGCAGCGACGACAGAATGCTTAACCACTCAGAGCAATTATTTCAACCTCTTTCAGCAATTTCGGGTTCCTTGGTACGCCAGTTAGCCCCTATAAGCAATTTGACATGATTAAGTAGTCGGCTTGATTACAATCGCAATAAGTGATCGACCTGACGAAAGATCGTCTCACTTAGCTTTAAGCGCCTAAACATTGGCTCATCGCAAGACATTGACATACTGGTTCATAAACAGCAGAGGCACCGACATAATGGTTCACAAGAAGCAAAAGCGCCGACGTACTGGCATAGCGGAAGCAAAGTTCAAGCGAGCTTTAAAGATCGACAAGCGTTGGTCTTCGGAAGTTTTCTTTGGAATATTATCGCAACAAACATTCAAGTATCCTTTTCAAGCTCTTTTGTTCAGAGACGCGTGGACATTTCTTTTCAAGCTCTTTTGTTCAGAGACGCGTGGACATTTCTATCAAAGCTCTTTTTCTCAGAGAAGCGTGGGCATCCTATTCAAGCTCTTTTGTTCAGAGACGTGTGGACATTTCTTTTCAAGCTCTTTTGTTCAGAGACGCGTGGACATTTCTTTTCAAGCTCTTTTGTTCAGAGACGCGTGGACATTCCTATTCAAAGCTGTTTTTCTCAGAGACACGTGGGCATTCTATTCAAGCTCTTTTGTTCAGAGACGCGTGGACATTTCTTTCAAGCTCTTTTGTTCAGAGAGGCGTGGACATTTCTTTTCAAGATCTTTTGTTCAGAGACGCGTGGACATTTCTATCAAAGCTCTTTGTTCAAAGGCGGGTGAAAATATAAAAAAAAAGCTCTATTGTTCAGAGACAAGTGAACTTCAAAAGAGCAAGATGGCGTTCCCTAGCTTGTGGAGGGTTGTCACAAACAACTGAAGATGGCTACAAGCAGAGTTATCTTCAATCGTATTCCCTAGGATGTGGAAGATGGTCACAAGCGGCGGAGAATGACTACAAGCAGAGTCATCTATGATGAAATAGAAGGCAGCTACAAGCAGAGCGGTCTTCAAACGCAAAAATCGGTTACTTCAGAGATGTGTGCTCGACGGTGCAAGATACGCGTTTCTTAACTCTCTTATCTGTTTAACTAACGCTAGTTTACAGGTATCAGCGTTACAAGAATGATTTAGGATGGCAGAACTTTCTTAATCATTCTCCGTCCCTATCGCTACTTTGACTTTCGTTTTCAAAACTTGCGTTTCTCCAAACTCAGTCAAAGTGGGGGCTTCTGTAGACACCCAAATGTGTCTCCCCAAAACCAAACCCAGTGATGAATACCTTTTGCGTCGAATGATAATCGAATAAGGTAAAAGTGTGAAAGGTCAGGTGTTGCGGTTAGTTTTAAAATTCTTTCTTTCTGTTTTCGAAAAACAACTCTATTTTATGAAAACAGCCAATCCAGTTTAGTTTGGTCCACTACAAGGGTCCGATAATAGTGTAGTTGGATGGGGCTTGCAAAAAGCTTTCTAACGATATATTATAAGCCCAATTCCGTTAAATAATGAGGAAGTTATGACCAAAATACTAAACTGGGCCCGGTTTGATCTTTACATGCGGCCCAATGATCTAGGGGAGGGCCCAATGTTAATTATTATTCCTAAAGTTATTAGAATTGATTATAGTCTTCTAGAATTCTTTAGAAGGTTCTCTTTAATCCTAATAGAATTAGAATTAATAATTATGTTTTGATAAGTTTTATTTGGAATAAAATATTATTTTATGAAAAATACGATTTCAGTTTTCATACGGACTTTACAAATCAATTTTGATTGATAAGTGGACTCCGTGTTTGAAAGCGCGTAGGAATCCAGGCTGTCGCCAAACGACAGGCCTATCGCCACGCGACAAGCCTTGTCGCCACGCGACAGACCCTGTCGCCTGGCAACAAGGTCGGTTTTGCAGCGACAACGTGGAATTTTATTCCTTATCAAATTCTACTTATTTCCGGACTGTTTTCTTATAAATAGGGTCTTAAACCTCCCGTTTTTATTCATCCACAATCCACAATCCACAATTCAGAATCATCAATTCTCATCATCAATTCTCTCTATGCTCTCATCTCTCTAGCTGTTTACAAACAAAATTCCGCATTCACGAGCACTAGACACACCTAGCCAAGTTCGAAGTTGCCTTCGCCTTAGACGTGAAAGGTTATAATTTCTGAGGGTTTGGTCCCTAATCTCTATTTCAATTATTTGATTGTTTTATTTCATATTTTCCTTGAAGTTACTAACGCGTGTATTTTGTTATTAGAAAAAGATACGAGGCATCAAAGTATGTAATGTTACTGCTCTATTCTTGTAGAAAGCATGTTTAAATTTGTTTAATTCCTAGCATCATGTTAGGATGTTATTATTGCTTTCTAGTCTCATGTTTAGGGTTCTTCCTATTCTTTCTTATATCATGTTAGTATCATGTTAGGGCTAAAGCTTTGATCTTTATTGCTTAGTGACATGCTAGGATTTGTTATTAATCTTGTTAGTATCATGCCTAGGATCTTGCTATTATATTTAGGCTTTATTATTAACATGATTATTATTGTTATAATTATTATTATGATTATTGTGATTATCATGTTGCTTGATGCTTATTTATTGTTATTTCTTGATCACGCCCTCTCTTGCATGTTTAAAGGGAATTTGTACTTATAATCACGCGTAATAAGATAATTAATAATCTTGTTTAGGCTAATATGATTATAATTCAAGTGATCGTCAATAATAGTTTTATTTGTGCATTAATATTCAACCAACATAGATAAACATGTTTAGGGTTAACCTATTGATTGCATGTTAGTCAAAAAGCGCACATGAATACGAGAAGAATGAAGTAGAGGCCTATTTAGGGCAGGTTCAATCTCTTTTAGGTTGGATTTGTACCTTCATCCCCGAACCCTATTTGGTTCAAGACCTTTTGGAGTTGACGATCTCATGGATCGTTAAGGGGTGTAATCTTCACCTTGTGAACGGTTTACAAGTTCCTAAAACTTGTTGGCGACTCTTTTGCTCTAGCTTCCTTCCCTTTGGACGCCACCATGCTTAAGTGTATGATCACAGTGGGGTTCAAGCTTGGGGTTAATGGCTTGAAATATTCCCTACACTACTCCTGTTCGAGGCTGCTCGTGCGTGGGTAGGGCTGCTCGTGCGTGGGTTGCGGCTTCGTGGGTTGTGGGTTGTGGCTGTTCGTGGCTGATGCTGCTATCTTCCTAGTTGCTGGTGGTGTTCATAGGTGGGTGGTGGTGTTCGTGGGTTCTGAATTTTTGCCCCACCACCACACCTCTCTCTCTCCCTGCCTAACTTATTGGAGCCACACCTCACCTCTAACTCTCACCCCACAATCCTTCTCTTTCTCACTCTCAAATTAGGGTGAGTTCTTGCTAAATTTTACTTCCATATGTATTAATTGTTATTAATTGTTTGTTTATTCCAAACTTTAAAGTTAGGGTTCCAAATTTAGTTAACACAATTTTATCTTAATTGTTTTATTAATTGTTTGTTTATTCCATAATGTTAATTGTTACTTTAATTGTTTAAATGTTATATACATATACATATACATACATATATACATATACATATACATACATACATACATATATATATATATATATATATATATATATATATATATATATATATATATATATATATATATATATATATATATATATATATATATATATATATATTGTTTGTATTTGAGTAGCTTTAAAGTGAATTTTTTGAATAGAATAGTTATTAGTTAACATGTTAGTTTGTTAAATTTGGTTAATAAATTATAATGTATGAATGGATTGTTATGAATAAATGAATTGATTGTTAAGTAACCTTAGTTTGATTGTAGGTAGTTTAATTAGCATTATATGAATGAATGAACTTGTGTATTGTTGAATGTCAAATAAATGCAAATTATTGAATGCTTGCATCATCATTTGCTTAGATACCCATTCGAGTCTTTCTCAATAGGAGAAAGTCTTGAATAGTCCCCGTTTGGGACTGTTCTTGGACGTTTAATCTCACTTAGGTAGTGAATGTATGTCTCTTTTTCGATTTTAAGGAATATCTCGGCTTATCATTTTCTCACCATGTTCTCTGGGTGCATATGTAGATAAGTAATTACCTACATTGTGTACTTGGAGAACTGGGGGGAAATGCTACCGGATTTTCCTTAAAATTGAAAAGTTGACATACATTCACTAGTGAGATTAGACGTTCAAGGATGGGTTAGGTTGGAGTGATAAGGACCTTTTGGGAGCATTCATTTTTACGCGATATGGATGATATATATGCTATGTACTTTGATTGACATAATATATGTTACATTTATACATTGTTTGAAATGTGTTGGTATGTTTAAAGGCAATTTAAAACGTCAATGGATCGCGGTTGGATGTATGGTAGACGTGATACATTGAAATTCTTTAATGGGGTTCAAGAGTTTTGCAAGAGTGCTGCATAGTATCAGCTCAGAATGGGTGTCAATTACCTTTATTGTCCTTGTGTCAATTGTAATAATGTCACAAGGGTCGATAGTGTTGATACCATCATGGCTCATGTACAATGTCATGGGTTTAGGCCTCAATATCATGTGTGGGTTTGGCACGGTGAAAAGGGATCGTATAGAGAGAATGTTATTGGGAATGAGATGCATGATAAAAGTGCCGAGATTCATTTTGAAGAAGAATATGGGAGTGATGATGGTAGAGATGGGGATGAGGAGGGGGATGAGATCGAGGATGGTGGTGGTGATCACTTGGATTAGATGATGCGTGATGTTGAAGGTGAATTTGGTGACCGATCTGATGTATTTGAGTCATTATCAGAGGCTGCCAAAAAGCCTTTGTATACTGGGTCCAAAAAATACACAAAACTCTCAGCCGTGCTTACACTTTTTACCATTAAGTCTAAGCATAATTGGAGCGACACTAGTTTCACTTCTTTGTTGACTGCGTTATATGACAAGTTGCTAGATGGGAATGAACTTCCTAATTCCTACTATTATGCAAAGAAACTCATGTGTCCATTTGGTTTGGAGTATAAGAAGATACATGCATGTCTTAATGATTGCGTTCTGTATCGAAATGAATATGAAGAGTTGGAGGAGTGTCCACGTTGCGGTAAGTCGCGTTACAAGCGAACAAGCTACAATGCTGGTATGAAAGGACCTCCTGCCAAGGTGTTGTGGTATCTTCCTATTATTCCAAGGTTAAAGCGTCTATTTTCAATACCAAAAGATGCTAAGAACTTGAGATGGCATGTAGAGGGAAGAAAGAAAAACGGTTTGTTGAAGCATCCTGCTGACTCTCCACAATGGAAGAACATCGATATGAAGTTTAGGGCATTTGGTGATGAAGTTAGAAATTTAAGGCTTGGGTTATGCACGGACGGTATGAATCCATTTGGTACTCTTAGTACCAAACATAGCACATGGCCGGTACTTTTAGTGATTTACAACTTGCCTTCGTGGTTATGCATGAACCGGAAATACATAATGCTTTCACTTTTGATAACGGGGCCAAGGCAACCTGGAAACGATATTGATTTTTACCTTGAGCCCCTTATTGATGATTTGAGAAAGATGTGGGACGAAGGAGTTTCCATTTTTGATGCCCATAATAACGAGATGTTTCTATTGCATGCAGCCTTTATGTGGACCATCAATGATTTTCTTGCATATGGAAACCTGTCCAGGTACAAGAACAAAGGGCATAAAGCATGTCTCATTTGTATCGATGACACACCAAACGTGTACCTTGATCACTATGGCAAAGATGTGTACGTGAGAACCCGAAGATTTCTTAGGCGCGATCACCCATATCGTAGGCAGAAAAAGTCCTTCAATGGGAAAGTTGAGGAGGGGGTTGCGCCTAGGCCATTGAGTGAAAAGGAAGTTTATGCTAGAGTGAAGGGTATACCATGTGTTTTTGGTAAAACAACGAAACCAATAGACCCACATGCTCTCTTTAAAAAGGAATAAATCTTTTAGAAGCTTGAGTACTAGAAAGAACATGATGTTAGACATTGTCTCGATGTGATGCATATAGAGAAGAATGTTTGTGATGCAATTGTTGGGACAATTTTGAACATTCCTGGCAAAACGAAGGATGGAAAGAGTGCGCGATTAGATTTGCAAGCCTGGAGTGTTTGTTCGGAATTGTGGGTTCACACAAAGGTAGGGAAGGCAAAGGTAAAGGAAAAGGGAAGCGAAGATGGTGGACAAAACCGTAAGGGGAAGCGCAAGGAAAAGGCCACGGGTATCTCAAAGAAGAAAGATGATGGAAAAGGCAAGAACCAAAAGGTGTATTTACCTCCAGCTTGCTACACATTATCAAAGGAAGAAAAACGAAAGTTTTGTGCTTGTTTGTATGACATTAAGCTTCCATCTGGGTTCTCGTCAAACATGAAAAGTTTTGTTTCCTTAATTGGAGAATTGAAGTTGACAAGTATGAAATCCCATGATTGTCACATGATGATGCAAGTATTCCTACCGATTGCAATTCGTGGTATTTTACCGAAGCACGTGAGAGAAGTTATTACAAGCCTTTGTGGGTTTTTCAATACTATTTGCAGCAAAGTGCTTGATCCCTTTACACTTGATGCTCTTTAGGCGAATGTTGTTGTAACTTTGTGCAAATTTGCGATGTATTTCCCACCGTCACTTTTTGACATAATGGTGCATTTGATTCTTCATTTGGTTCGTGAGATTAAGTATGCGGTCCAGTCTTTATGAGGTGGTGCTACCCTTTTGAAAGACACCTGGGTACATTGCAAGATAAAGTCAGAAATCCAGCCCAACTGGAAGGTAGTATGATACAAGGAATTGTGTTTGAGAAGATTGGGAATTTCGTGGCAGAGTATGTTGCCGTTGCCGAACCTATTGGGCTTCCCACTTCCCGACATGAAGGGAGACTTGATGGTCATGGCACAATCGGGTCAAAACGGATCTCACCTACTCGAGATCAATTCTTGCAAGCTCACCTATTTGTGCTTCATCATGTTGCGGAGGTTCACCCATATTTAGAAGAGCACGTGGATAGTTTGCGTGTTGAATTTCCATCAAAAGGGGAAAGGGCACTAATGCATTTGCATAATAAGATGTTTGTGAAGTGGTTCCATGATCGTGTGATGCGTCAATTGGATGAGACTGTCTCTGATAAAATAATGTGGCTAGCTTATGGTCCAAAGGAAGATGTTCATTCATTTGAGGGATATGACATAAATGGGTACACATTCTGGACTGAGAGTCGGGAGCAGAAATCCTCATCGGCTCAAAATAATGGTGTCACTCTTGTGGCTTCATCAAGAGAGTTTGCAAGTGCGAAGGATACGTCACCAGTTGACGCACTATTATCCTACTACGGACGAATTCAGGAAATATGGGAACTAGATTACCGTGAGTTCAAGGTAAGTCTATTCAAGTGTAAATAGGTCGATAATAATAGGCGCAACGTCAGACATGACGACTTCACTCTTGTAGACCTTGGCCACTTGCGGGATCGTTTGAAACCATTCATCCTTGCATCTCAAGCTAAGCAAGTGTTTTATGTAACTGACCCATCCGATCCAAAATGGCCCATCGTCCTTGCTGGCAAAAGGAGAATTTTAGGGGTTGGAGATGTTGAAGACGAGGAAGAATATGATGCATTTGATGATTCTCCCCCTTTCACTGCTCCTACACTTGATGTAGCAACTGATGTAGACGATGAGGCTACTTATATTCGATCAAACCACAATGAGGGAATACTCGAATGAGGTACTTTTATTGATGCATGTTTTATATACTAAATATCTTTCGCTCCTACAACCTTGTTTTTGCATGAAATATTTGACTTTTAAGCATTTTCAACTTATAAGCATGTAATATACACTAAATATGAATTGTTAAGAGGATTATATGTGAATTTTTTTATGAAAACAAAGAATTTGGGTAAGTGTTTGGCTTTTTTGGTGCAGCACCTTTGATTGCCTTTACTGATGACTAACAATTTGCTTTACTTGTGATGGTACGTGTGTATATATCATAGGTAGTGATGAGAACCTTCATTATGATGAGGATATGGATGATGAAGACCGTGGTTCTGATCACTCTGATGATGAGTTGTATGATATTAATAAGGAGACAGATTTGGGCGAACCGGAAGACCAAGCTCATGACTAGTTGCAACGTAGGCTTGATGAATATGAGCTTATAGCTGAATGTGCCCCCCTATTCAGGATAATGTGGTTTCCGAGTTTGTAGGTGATTTACAAAGACAAATTCAGATGCAAAGTCAAGTGAAAACCACCGATAGTGGAGGGGGGGTGTAAAGGCACCGGTGAACAGAAAGGGTAGGGGTGCAACAAAAGCTTTTAAGAAACCCGAGGTTCCCATGGTGCTTGAGTTTGATGAGTTAGGTCAACCTACTGGCCAATGGCGCAACAAATTTCCCAGTCACATTGGCATAATAACTCGTAAAATACCCATCACACTTGAGTGGGCCAAGATACGTCACGGGTTGCTTCAAACGTTTTGGGACGATACAATGGTAAGTATGATGAGTTAGGTCAACATGAATGACGCATAACCCGCATCGGCTTAGGAACATAGCACATAACCCGCTCACGGGCTGCTGCAATGCGTAGCTGTAGCTGCCTGACAGCAGCCTGGCCTGCTGCAGTTGCCTGGGCTGGTACAGCTTCCTGGGCTGCTGCCTGGCTGGTGCAGCTGCAGCTGCCATACTCTCATTTTTTTTTTGTGTTTTTGCCTTGCCTAACGTGGACGTTTGCTATACTTACAGAGTGTGTTCCGTATTCTTGATGAGCCAGCCAAGAGAAAATGCTTTGAAGCTTTTGTACAAGAGAGATTCAAAAACTTCAAAAGTTACTTGAGAACCAGATGGATCCATAAGAAAAGAAGGAAAAGACCAAAGAAAAATGTGAAAGCTACTGAAGGAGAGGAGGAACCTGATAAGAAACCATGGGATTTATATCCAAAAATATCGGTGAAGGACTGGGAGAAGTTTGTGGAAAAATCAGTAACTAGAACCGCACTTGTATGTTTTATATATCAATTAGAGTAGGCTACTTAATTTTGGTTTACTACAAAGAATGATACTAACATTTCTGAATGTGTAGGAAAAAACTGAACAAGCTAGAATCAATGCTAGGAAGAAATTGTATAGTCATCATATGGGTTGAAAGACATTTGCGGAATGTAGACCAAAGTGGATCAAAGAGGGTCTATACCCCAAATCCATAATGTCATCATCTGAGAAACCGCTTTCTTCCACGGTCACAACTTTGGTATGTCGTGCAATTAATTGGTGGTGTGCTATGCATGGGATCGACAAGAAAACCAGCAAGTATGTCATGCAGCAGGATACAAAAATAGTAGCAGATGCACTTGTAAGGAAACTATGATACTTATGCTAATATTACACCCTTATTATTAAATATTTTCATGTAAAGTACATCTTACTTAGAACTGATAACTTTTTGTGTTGTTACAGCTCGAGCATACATTGGAAGTGATTGAAGGCAAGCTCACTCCAAGCATTGAAAAAGATCCTTTTACCTTAGGTTTGGCAAAACCATACCACCCTGGGCGAGTTATTGGTTCTAGAGGGAAACAAATAGGGTGGGAAAAGGTGATGGGTTCAGAATACACTAGATCAGGAAGAAGTAGATTAAGTGTTAATTCACCACATCGTATGGATGAGAAGGAAAAGGAATCAATCAAGGAGGAGATACACGTAGAGTTGCAAGAACAGACGTAAAGTCAATTCAATGCCATTCTGAAGCACATGAACTTGCCGATTTTTCCATTACCCTCAATTACCCCAGTGGACTCATGTAGTCACCCAGGAGGCCCTGAGGACGATTCACTAGTTGAGAAAGAGGTAATTTCATTACATTCAAATTACGTCATATGAAGTTGGTCAAACGAGGTCTTTTGCATGCTTAATTATTTCACTTTTACAGGTTCCTAGTCCTACGGATGCAGAGTCAATGAAGATTGCAAATCCGACACCTGAACCTTTCCCAGATGTTAAGATAAACTTCAGTAGCTAATCAAATTTTCTTCTATTAGGCTTTCGTTCGTTATTTCATAACTTATGTCCTAATCAAATATGTAGGAAGAGACGCCTTGTGAGCTTCTTCACCTTGGGGAAAAAAAGGATGGAGAGTTGCAATTGGTGGGGTATGGTAGTGCACAACCTTTTGACAAGGTCCATTTCAAGTCTAATACTAGCACCCACTATATCTCGGTCGGGAGCAATTCTATAGTAGCTGGGTTTGAGGACTTACCACTACCGGTGCCTAGAGAAGTATATGATTTCTTTAAGCTGCGTGACGCGACCGGTAGCTTTGTGCAATGGCCACGTGATCGGCTGAGGTTGGTAGGAGGGGTAAGTATACACTACTTGTATTTATAACATGTCCACAATAACTTGTAATATGACCATGTGCTTTTATGTAACTAGATTAAAAGGAAAATCAGTCCGCAAAAAGGAAGAAGGTGGAGAAGCCAAAATCCAAGGAAGAAGGTCCTCCAAAGAACATGGAACAAGGACAAGGGTTGAAGGGTGAACACTTATCGAAGAAGAGTTCGAGAGCTTCTTTTACTCCACTGGTAGAGGCTGATGTCCTTAAGTCGCTTTCGAAAGCATGTACTTTTCTTCACAACCGTGTTAGTGAGTTGCCCACGGATAGACATATTCAAGTGAATTTACCTAAGGCATTGTTTCACTACGATGAGGATGCGATCGCATACATTCCAAGAGTGGATGTGATGGAATTGCTAACCGGTTCCATGCTTAACATTTCCATCATTCAAACTTTCGTGAGGTAATTCAATGCCACTATTCCTAATCATATTGTTTTTTTGATATTTTCGTACGTAAACAATGCAAATAGTAATTATTTGCCCACATTACTATCTTGAAGGTCACTATAGGAGCTCCTAAGTAGTAAACCCAATGGTGAGGCATCAGTTGGGTGGTTATGCCCCGAGAAGACCTCCGTAACCAAATTCTTACATAACCCTCGTGATGTGGTAGATTACCTTGAGCGGAGGATTAGAGAATCAATGCGTGCGGGAAACAAGTTCATATTAGCCCCATGCTTTGAGGAGTAAGTTTAAATATGTCACTCCTAAGTTGTTTGTTAAGTATAGATGATGACGTCTAACAACTGATGGATTGTTATTTGCTGAATATATATATGTAATCTTCATTGGAGCCTTATGGTGATTTGTGTTTCCAATAACACAATCTACTACTTTGACTCGGCTCGTATCTAGCCACCAAGGAAGTTGCTAGTGAATAACCTATCGAATAGGTACATACCACTTCCTATTGTTTTATATCCTCACCTAAGTCATTGAGTAGTTTTGTTTTTAAAATTGAACTTATTTTCCTGAAGTATTATGAAGAAGCTAAATTATCGTTCGGTTGTGGGTCCTACGTGGAAATATTCGAAGGTAATGCCTTAATATAGTGATTTGTTTAATAAACTTGCCTTCGGTTATGGCTATGCATGACTAGATTAAATATGTGTCATGTCAGTGTGTGCAAGAAGACAACGACGTTGATTGTGCCCTATACGTGATGAGGTTATGTTTGACATGTCAATAGTTGCACGGAAGCTCAACACATTAAGGAGGTATGGTTTTTTTTTGTTTTCATTCAATCAATACTTGCTTCCATTATTGCACCGTACACATAAATGGGAAAGTGAGAGCTCGAGGCAACTGCAGCACCCGAGGCAACTGCGTCGGGTTTTGCCCAGGCAGCTGCAGCAGCAGCCTAGGTATATGCCCAGGCAGCTGTAGCAGCAGCCCAGGCAGTTGCCCAAGGAGCTGCAGCAGCCATGGCAGCAAGTCGGGCAGCAGCCCGGGGAGTAAAATGTTGGTGATTTCAGTCGTTTGGGTAAATTTATGGTGAATTTAGTCAATTCGGTAAAATTTTGTGAACTTGGTGCCTAATTGTTAGTGAATTTGGTAAATAAGTCATGTACGCCGATTTTGGATAAAAAGCGTCCTAAAACTTAGTTGGGTGCTCTTTTGATGTGATTTCAAACCTTAAACACCTAAGACTAGGTAATATGGGCATGCTATGAGAAAGAAAAAGTTCATTTGAAAAAAAATGTAGAAAATGGGTAAAGTAGAAGTCAAATAACCCTTATTTGTCCGATTTTGGATAAAAATCGTCCTAAAACTTAGTAAAATGCTGTTTTGATTTGATTTCAAACATTAGACACCTAAGACTAGGTAATATTGACATTTTATGATAAAGAAATAGTTCATTAGATAAGAAATGTAGAAAATGGGCAAAGTATAAGTCATATAGGCCTTATTTGGGCCAACTTGGATAAAAAGCGTTCTAAAACTTAGTAAAATGCTCTTTTGATGTGATTTCAAACCTTATACACCTAAGAGTAGGTAACATGGGCATTTTATGAGAAAAAAATAGTTCACTTTATAAAAAATGTAGAAAATGGGCAAAAGTCATATAGGCCTTATTTTGGCGAATTTGGATAAAAAGCGTCCTAAATCTTAGTAAAACCCTCTTTTGATGTGATTTCAAACCTTATACACCTAAGAGTAGGTAATATGGGCATGCTATGAGAAAGAAATTGTTCATTTGATAGACAATGTAGAAATTGGGCAAAGTAGAAATCATGTAGGCCTTATTTGAGCCATTTTGTGAAAGAAACAAACCTATATATGTGGCCTTTGAAATATTTGAGCTACATTTGGTTTGAATTTTATGTAATACGCATGATGTATAATGTTTGGTTTTTTCTTTTTTTTCCAAAGGTTTGCAAGATTCAAAGGGAAGACCAGTTAACAAGCAAAGAAATTGATGAAATTCGCGACATGTGGGCTTTTTGCGTGACATTTGATGGCATCTAGTATTGTCGGAGTGGGTGCACACACACCGAATTAATTAGTGAGCTTGAGTTTAGTTATTATGAACAATATTTAGTTATGTTTTTTTTATATATTTACATTAATTATAATTAGTACGTAGTATTATTTGTGAGTGTTATCTTTATGTATTTTGGTGTACTTACATATTATTATTAATTAAATATATTATTGATGTTACTTTTGGTATATATATTTATTTCATGTTGTTATTGTATTATTATTCTTTAATTTGTAATATTCTAATTATTATTAATTATTAATATTAATAATTAATAATATTAATATTATTAATATTAATATTATTATTAATTCATAATATTAATATTATTAATATTAAAATTATTATTAATTCATAATATTGACAGATTAGTATGTATATTAAAACAGGTCACTAATACTATTATTATTAATTAATACTAATTTAAATAAAAAAAAATTAAAAAGGGAAGCGGTTTGGCGCCAAAACCGCTTCCCATTACACTTGACATAATATTATGTCAAGTGCAAATGGCAAGCGGTTTGGCGTCAAAACCGATTGCCGAACCGCTTGCCATTTAAATGACTAATGGCAAGCCCCCTTTGCCCATGCGGTTCAAAACCGCTTGCCGTTAGGGGGTATGAACCGCTTGCCATTTAGTTTTTTATACTTGTGCCTTTACAGACTTTAGCATTGAAATGTTATTTCCAATGAGCAATATGTCATCGACATATAAGACTAGGAAGACGATGTCACTCCCACTGACCTTCTTGTAAACACAAGACTCATCTGGATTCTTGATAAAAACAAACTTATTGATGGCTTCATGAATCGCAGATTCCAACTTCTGCTAGCTTGCTTTAACCCATAAATGGACTTTTTAAGCTTGCATACCTTCCTAGCATTGTTTTGGTCGACAAAACCTTCAGGCTATGTCATATACACAGTTTCTTCCAAAATTCCATTGAGGACGAAGGCGGTTTTGACGTCCATCTGTTACATTTCATAATTGTAATATGCAGCAATCGCTAGGATGATCCGAACGGACTTAAGCATTGCGACAGGAGAAAAGGTTTCATCATAATTAATACCATGAATTTTCCTGTAATCTTTTACTACCAGTCTAGCTTTGTAAATGAATACATTTCTATCTTTGTCGATTTTCAATTTGAAAATCCACTTACATCCGATAGGTGTGTAACCTTCGAGTAAATCAACCAATACTACTACAAAATAGACTATACAAAACGCCTAAAATAGACAATATAGAACGCATTAGAGGCGTTCTTCAACTAGGGTGGCCTTATAAAGTATTCTAAACGCCTCTTGAAGGCCTTATGCATTCTATATTTTATAGAACGCCTAACTAACATAAACGGTTCCTATTCTATGCACAAAATAAATAAAAGACATGGAAAAGAGAACTTTTATCTTATAATAGGCGTTATGTATTTACATGAAAAGAGAACGCATATCTTAGATGACTGTTCTCTTTTTATTTATTTTTTTGTAAAAAAAAAAATTATTATTATTATTATTATTATTATTATTATTATTATTACTACGTAATGAATAAAACACCAACATTATAACATTTTATTAATTTTTTAAAAAAGTGTAATATAAGTTTTTCAATGGCAATATAAATAATGTCAACAAAGTACTAGGTAGTGTTCATTGAATTGATATTATTCCAATAAGAAAATTCATACAAACTATCAATTGAACTAATTGAAAGACTTGGAGCATGTTTACAGGGTACTTTAGATACAAAAATTTATGAATAAAAAAGATCAATATTACTCTCTGATCATTACTGCATAGCATATGGGGTTTTGTTTACTAGCTAATGAATTGATGATGATGAATAAGTCTTGGATCATTAAGTGCTTGAATGTAGCATCATTCCTAGAAATTTAACCTGTAGAACAAAATTCAGCAATGTCAGAGTATATACAATTAATCCAAGCAAACGATATGGCAAGAAAGTCGAAGATTTTTATAATCTAGTATCCTTGATCAAAGCAGTGAGGGCCTCGACAATATTGGCGCATAGCCTCAAGGTTCTTATAATCTAATATCCCTTATAAATACAAAATATCAAAATCAAATTCAAAACCTACAAATTCCATCAAATAATCTCATAAAAATCATACAAAATAACACAATCACAAGACAATTCCAATGATTTGAACACCACCCACAAGCACAATTCCTTGAATTTTGAATATACAAGCACAGATCTACAAAATTTTCACTATAAATAAACCAAACAAAAATCAGAAAAGAGAAATAAATACCTGAACACCCGCACAAGGAAAACGAGAGATGGGCTGGGAGTTTCCATATGTCTAATTTGAAAGATTTGAGGATGAATAAAAAAGGTAGAGGATGAATTCCACTAAAGAGGAGGAAAATTGAATGAAAAGATGGAGAAGAGGTAGAACAACAGTAGAAGGGAAAAAAAAGGGAAAAACAGGTAACTATACTGCAATAAAATAGAACGATTATCATACTACAGTGTTCTGTGTTGTAAAGCCATATATTCTAAATTTTTATTATTTTATGGTAAGATCAAATAGAACCATCAACAAAGAGGGGCGTTCTATTTGATTGGACTTATGAAACTGTCCTCTAACGTAAGCGTTCTATTTAATTCTAGAGAATGCTTATCCAACTTGACAGTTGTGTATTATGTGTTACTTTTTCCATTTTTTGTAGTAGTGAAAGTCCCATACCTGATTTTCAAACATGGAATCCATTTCAGATTTCATGGCTTCTTGCCATTTAGCAGAGTTGGAGGTCGCCATAGCTTGCTTGTAGGTTGTCGGTTCGTCTCCATCCACTATTAGGATGTCCTGATTCTCGGTTAATACGACACCAAGAAATCTATCAGGTTGAGACTTTGGCCCCTGCGGCCTACGTAGGGTAATAGACTGAGCATTTGCATTGTCGGTTATACTTTTCACAGTTTGACAAATGTCAACATATGCTGTTTGAGCACTTTGACTGTCAATTTGATTTTGTTGCTCGTCCTCTCAAACTTCATCGAGTTCGATTTTCCTCCCACTTGTCATTTTGGAAAGGTGTTCCTTCTCTAAAAAAATAACATCACGAGCAACAAACACTTTGTTCTCGGATTTATTGTAGAAGTAATACCCTTTGGCTTCTTTTGGGTAGCCCAGAAAGAAGAACTTGTCAGATTTTGGGTGAAGTTTGTCAGAAATTAATCTCTTGACATATGCTTCGCAACTCCAGATCTTGAGAAAAGATAACCTATGAGGTTTCTTCGTCCATAATTCATATGGAGTCTTTTCTACAGGTTTTGATGGAGCACAGTTCAGCGTTGACATAGCCCATCAACATACCTTACGTTCCTTTGGCAAACCCACCAACATGTATTATGATCTCTTGCTTTGGCAAACCCATCAAAATACCTTATGTTCCTAGGGAGATAGTGATGCCTAACTTTAACATAGCCCACTACTATGCACATTAGTTCGGTAAGTGTTGTTTTGGAATGGCAAGTTTTACTCAATATTTTAGGGACCTAGGGTTTCTATGTTGGTTGATTTAAGTGAACTTAATTAATCATCACAACATTTGAAATCCTAAACATGCTTTTAACATATCATTCGTATATATAAGCATAAATATATATCGAAAACATAAGTAAATGATGCATTTGGCGACTAGCATTACCCCTTGAGTCTTCAAGGGTCTTGATTTGCAACTTCATGGCTTCGTCTTCCAAGAAACTCTGTCTTCAAGACATAACCAAAATTATGCAACTACTAGTATCTACGATTAGGACGATTAGGAGTAATCTAAATGTTAAGGTACAAATTTACGCAACGGTTCGTAGACCTATTTAGATTTACAAAAATACATGACGGAATGCAGCCCGTATTTTCTATCCTAATCGGGCCCCAGTAGTTGCCTTTTCATAAAACCTGTGAGAGAATATACATTCCATTCATCCATTCACTATATGTGAATGACCCATGCATTTTACAACGATAAACAAGTAACAATGCATAAACACGCGTAAACTAGTAACTAACTTAGGTGGTTAATCTGATTAACGTGCCTAATTAAAACTAGTCAAAGTTGTTAACCGATTATGTGATTAAACGCAATTAAATAATTAAGCTCCCACTAAATTCCGCATCCAACTCAATTAATCCGATTAATTAAGCCGGTAAACCCAATATTTTGCCAAATAAATAAATTTGCAAGTGCCGCTCAAAATCGAGGCCTAGCCTCAAAATTTAATTAAATTAAATAAACATAAATAAAAATAATTAAAACGGCAATAAAACGCAAAATTGCATAGCCTTAAACACGCCCAAGTGCCTAGCACCAAAACTTGTGCTAGGCACTAAGGCCTTGGGTGCCTTTATATGGGCTCCTCGCACAGCCACGACCACGCGAAGCGTCATCCTGTAGCCTACAGCATCACAAAGCACGTGACGCTACCTACGGGGCGTGCTCGCGACGTTTGGCACGTGAAGGCCCTTTGCGGGCTTGCTACTGTACGGGCTTATGCTGCCTCGCAGCAGCCTGTCGCACACAAGGTGCACCACTGCCACACTAAGCTGCGCACAGCAACTCCATCGCACATGAACCATGCATAGCATGCACCAACACACCAGTCCACGTCCTCGGTAGCCACATGCGGGCTGCTGTGCAGCCCGACTAGCCGAGTGATGCTAGTGGCTTGTGCCTCGGTTTGCGTGCATGCGCCTCAGGATTATTTCCTTATTTTTCGTGTGACATTTATAATTAATTCTAAATTAATTTTAGAATTAATATTTTGAGCAAAAATGAAAATTAAAACAAGTCTAACTAAATTAAAATTCATTCAAGTGCACTAACCAAATTAATCTAAGAACTATTCTTTAATAAAATTTGGTTCAACTTGATGCAACAAAATGAAAGGGATACTCTCACTATTAATTTAACCATCCTAAATTAATCATGACATTTTGACAAAACTAAAAGGGAGTTGGAATAATGAACATAAGTATTCAATAAAAAAAATCCAACTTTAACTTGTGAATCTTTGAAAAATTTCATCTTCCAGTATGAAGATTAATTAAAATTCAATCGCAAGTTTGAGACTTTATGATTCCAAACAACTTAATAAATGATTAAATGAAGAAAGTTCATCAATAAACATACATGGAATTTAGTAACTCAAAGTTCTAACCAACTAAAATAATTTAAGGTTAGACCCTTAGTACTTAAAAGCCTCAAAACACAAACTTTTCACACTTAAAGTAATTTATTTGCAATTATATATAAATTTGAGCCAACCATTAAGCACCAATTACTAAAAAGTAATCATGCTCAAAAGTGGTCAAAAATTGCAGAAGTATAAAGGAAAGAACCAAACACATAATCATAATTAATATGCCATTAAGATTCAAGGTTTAAAAGATTTAAATTTTTTTGTCAAAACGAAAAATCCCTCGAAACAGGCATTTCTGCCATAATTTGGCCTTTTCGCAACCCTAAAAGAGTTAGAATGTTTCTTGAACATTGATTCCACCAAAAATTCACTAGTCTTGGGTGAAAATCTGGGTTCGGGAGCAAAAATTCTAAATAAAACGAGATTAAAATTAATAAAATCGAGCTACTAATCTAATTAGCAACAACAACAAGAAATTAAATCCATTTTAAACACCTTGAAAATATTAGTTACAAAAATAAATGAGCAAGACCCGATACCGCTGTTGTGTTTCGGAAAGTCCGACTTTCCGCGGAACAAGACCCGACCCCAAGACTCGCTCACAATTAATATAACTAAAAGACATAATTAACAACGTAAAGGGAAAAGACAATATTACCCTTGATACGCACTTCGCTCGTTCGACGAGCTCTTACTGGAAAGCTTCGAGTCTCGCACGTGCGTAGACCTCCGACGAAAATCCACTGGCAACTCGACCCGTCCGGCCCTAACTCGGAGTTTAACCGAGCTAGACCAAAAATAAACTAACTCGAGTTTTAATGAACTTAAAGTTTTCTCTCTTTGGAGATGCCTTATTGAGTTCAACTCAAGTGGGTTTCTCAAATCCCAATACATGGGTATTTATAGAGAATTTTCACAAACATTTGGTAAAAGTTATTTTTCCATCTTATTTTTAATTAAAAAATAAAAAAAAAAGGCTAAGAAATAATTAGTCAACAAGGAGGGAGAGGGTAGCTGAGGACCACAAGGGGGGGGGGACCAAAGCCTTGCCCCCTAAGGATCCCCAAACTAACTCAACCAACCTAAAAACTGGAGCCACTCAAGGCGCTGCCAGCCTTGGGTGCCAAGGTTACCCAGCTGGCTGCCTGGCCCCTTGGCTAAGCCTGCCAGCTGGTCGAACTGGCCAGCAGTAAGCGCCAGCAAGCCTCACTTTGATGCGGGCTGCTGTGCGTCGCTGCCAGCACCTTCGCGTGCCAGCCCAGCAAGCAATGCTTGCTGCTAGGCGTGGTGCGTTACGATGCTGCTCCCCGTTACGATCCTAGCGCGTATGCTAGCACGCTGTGCACCCCGCACCAGTCTAATGCTGCCAGCACCCTTGGCTTGGTGTGGTGCGCATGCTAGCTTCTGTGCTAGCACCATTGTCCCTAGCACTCGGTTTGCTCGAGGCATTCCGATGCTAGGGGTATTTTGGTACTTTGTTGATAAATTGATTTTTACCGTCTCGTTTTTTATTAATTCGACTCGACTTGCAACGCTTTGTCTCGACGCTCCTAGCTCGATTTCCGACGTCTATGTTCATAATACTTAAGCGACTCATTAATTCTTTTCGAATTAATTCATCGTGACAGATCGTTAATTGCTTGGTTGTGACCCGAAGAGTTCAGTTAAAGATGGGCACGAGCCGTGGCGGCACAGGCCCGGCACGACTCCGGCACGGCCACCAGCACGGCACAGCACGGCGGCCAAATCGTGGGCCGTGGGCCGTGCCGTGAACACAAATATTGAAAATTGGCACGACACTGCATGGGCACGATCGTCAGCACACCGCCACGACCCGCCAGCACGTTATTGTTATAATATATATATATATATATCGATATTTTTATTATATATATATATATTTTAAAAAAAAATTAAAAAATTGTGGTGGCCCGCAGCCCGACACAGCATGGCCCGTTAGGCATGTGGGTCGTGCCATGGCGTGGGCTGGGGTGTGCCAAAACTTGGCATGGCACGAGCCCCACCCCAGCACGGCCAAGCACGGCCCGCGACGGCACGGCACGGCACGATGCCCATCTTTTGGTTCAGTCAAGATTAAACTGTAATATTAATTATACATTAATATTACTGATCGGAAGCGGCCTCTAACTAGGCATTCCGATCACTTGATCTCACTGAATAATTAGCTTTCTAATAATTCCGAACCATCTATCGGAATAATACACTTGTTCGAAGGATGTCATTCCTATCAGGCTAGTACCCTCACTCCTCCACCCGCGGCGGCTAGTTCCCTGAGCTACCAAGGTAATTAACCCTTTTCCTCTTTTGTTATAATGTTTAATTTTAATTAGTTAATTGGGTTTTTAGGTTTGATTTAGAAACCAATATTTGGGTTTTTTGTGTAGTTTAGTAGTTGTTCTTGTTTTAATTTTTCTTTCAAATAAAGAATAATAAGTTAGAGACGTTGGGTTAATGCGGGTATTCAGGTAATGGGTTTTGGTTTTTGTACTGTTAATTAAGTGTTGTTCTACTTTTGCTCCATGTTGGGAGAAATTTTTGCTTGTGCTTTTTAAATTTCTATTGTTTGGTTCCAGCCCTTTTGCTTCTACTAGTGCTTCATTTTTAAATTCTATTGTTATTGATTAAATTTAGAGAAATTTTAATTTCTTAAATTTTTGTTGTTATGTTGTTGTTAAATTGTTAATTTTCTACTTTTGTTGGGAGAAAATTTCGTTATGTTTCTGTTCCTGTCATCCTATGATGCTCCTACTTCTGCTGATTTAAATTAGTCTGTGAAAGAACTTATGATTGAAAAAATAAGCAATCAGCTTCCTTTTGTCAACAAATTTACATTCTGAAATATTTGTTATAGAAAATGGACGATAATACTATGGAATCTGCTGCCCCAACAAGTCCATCAACTGATGAGGATCCCATGGCTTCCACTTCTGCTGTTGGGGAGCATGCCGGAAATAAAAAACCATCACAACCACCTGTTCCAAAAAAAAAAGACATTCAAATGCTACCATTGATGGAGCTGAAAAAAAAGGTAAGAAGAAAAGATCTTGGCTTTGGGATCATTTTGAGTTAATAATAAAAGATGGGGATAAAAGATCAAAATGTGTGTATTGTAAAGTTGATGTTTGTGGTGACTCAAAAAGTGGTACAAGTGTTATGAAAAATCATCTAGAAAGGTGTAAGGATTACCCCCCCTAATATTGACAAACCCCAAAGGCTTCTCGCTTTTCAATCCGAGCAAAGTCAGCAAACATTAGGAGATGCTAATGTAGGTGATAATTCAAGTGGGGAAAAGAAGGGTAAATTAGAATTTTGGAAGTTTAGGCAGGAGGAGGGTCGAGAAGCTTTTGCTAAAATGATAATAATGGATGAATTGCCCTTTAGGTTTGCTGAACGTGAGGGTTTTCGCTACTTTATGTTTGTTCTTCAGCCAAATTTCCTTATCCCCTCTCGTTTTACAGTAGCTAGAGATTGCTATCGTGTGTTTTTAGATGAAAAAATAATATGAAAAGTTATTTTAGAAAGTGTTATTCTCATATTTCTGTCACTACCGGCACATGGAACTCTTATCAAAATATGTCATGCATGTGTTTAACATTCCATTTTATTGATCACAATTGGAACTTGTATAAATTTTTTTTTTTTAATTTTGTCCAATTAGTGGCCATTCAGGTGAGGCTATTGGTAACGCGATAGAAAAATGTTTGCTTGAGTGGGGTATCACTAAGGTAATGACCATTACCGTAGACAATGCAAGTTCAAATGATGTACGGGTCCAATATTTGAGGAAGAGGCTACTAAGATGGAAAAATGGGACTGTTTTAGAGGGTAAATTTGTGCATCTGCGGTGTGCAGCTCACATTCTTAATTTGACAGTAAGTGAAGGTTTGAAATAATGTGATGAATCAATAAAAAGAATACGTAATATTGTTTGATTTGTTAGATCTTCCCCTGCTAATTCAGAAATTGTGTAAATCAAGCACAAATTGAATCTAAACGTCAGCTTTGCTTGGATGTTGAAACTAGGTGGAACTCCACTTATTTGATGTTGGAGTATGCTTTGATTTATCGGAAGGCTTTTGATTTGCTTGAAAATTCTAAGGGTGGAAATTTTTCTGAGTTAACAAAGATGTCGGGTGTTCCTACTGATATTGATTGGGATCGTGTTGCTTCTTTTATTCCCTTTCTTAAGATTTTTTATGATGCAACTTTGAGACTCTTGGGATCTTTGTATGCTACTACTAATGTGTATTTGTTAGAACTTGTGACAATTGGGAATATGATAATAAAAAAAAGTGTGAAAGTGTTGATAGTGGTGAAAAGTTAATGGCCTATGAGATGAGGAGAAAGCATGACAAATATAGGGAAATTATGGATAACATTAACTTGATGTTGTATATTGTTGTTGTGCTTGACCCTAGACGTAAAATGCATTATGTTAAGTGGGATATTAATGATCAATATGATTCTGACAAGGCTACACAGTTGTATGATATGGTGATGGGAATTTTGACCTCTTTGTATGAACATTATGCTGCTTTACAATCTCAAAATGTGCCAAGTGTGTCTGAAGATATTGATTTGACTTCAAAAGACATGGAAAACTTTAATGATTGGCATGATGTTGTTAATTATGAATTTGAGAGGGATATTGGTGGACAAACAATTTTTGACAAAAAAAGTGATTTAGACAAGTATTTGATGGATGATAGAGAGCTTAATATCATCGGTAAGAGTTTTGATGCTTTGGGATGGTGGAAAAGGGGGTGGAGAGGTATCCTATAGTTGGTCTTATGGCTAGGGATGTATTAGCCATTTCGGTTTCCACTGTTGCATCCGAATCCGCATTTAGCACCGGTGGAAGAGTACTTGATCCATTTCGTAGTTGAATTTCTTCACATAAGGTTGAAGCTTTGATATGTGCAAAAGATTGGATGCGCACTACACGTGGTCCACTTATGATTAAAGAAACAATCGATGACATTCAACAAATTGAAGAGGGTAATACTTTTTCCTTTCTTTTATTGAATCTTTTTAATGTTTCTGCTGACTATGTTTTTCTTTTATTAATTTTAAGTGTGAACCTCGGTCCTTCAGTTTAGTTGTTCAATTGACATTCTTTATAAGTTTGATCTGCACTTTTTTTTATTTGGTATAAAATTCAGACATTTGTCGGATTGAATTATTGTTCTGTTATGATCTTCAGTTTACTAGTTTAGTTGTCTAATTTAATTATTGTTCTGTTTTGTTCTATTCAAATGGGCTGTATTTTCTGATCAGTTTTTTGTGTTGTGACAGCTGGATTTCTTTTGTGATCATTCATTATTTTATTTTGGACTTTTGCTAGAATGTTGAAATTTGTTCAATTTAATCAATTGATGAAATTTTGGTTCTTATTCTGTTCTTAAGATGAGCATACTCTATGGCTCTATGCTCTGGCAGCTCACAAGATACTTGATATGATGAATTTCTTGTTTTGTTTATCTTTATAACTTGGTTGACAATTAATTTGAGCTCTTAAGTCTGATTATTTAGTAGAACTTAGATTGTCATATGAAATTTACTAATGCATTTTCATCGTATTATTTGTAGAGTTGTCGTCTCTTGTTGATCCGCCTCCCGTTTCCATCGTTGATGATTATTTTTAGTATTTAAAGGTAATACTTTTTTTAGTTTGAATATTTTAAAAGTTATAGTTTAATTTCTGCATTTTTTTTTATTTATCTTATGATTATCTAATATTTTGTTATTTTATATTTTGTAGAGTTGTTGACTTGCCAATTGCCATACACTCGTACCTTGTCGATCCGCTATTTGTTTCCGGCTATTGGTTTCCGGAGTTGATGACTTTTTTTAGTATTAGATTAAATATTTCACTGTTAACATTTGGACATTAATGTATTTGGACTTCAAATTTTCGTTGTTATGTAATATTGTAATTTGTACTTTTTTTAGTAATTAGCCAATTAGTTTGCATTTTGCAGGTTGTGTAATGTGTATAATTTTATTATTTTGTAATTTCTGAAAATTGGTTGTTGGACAATAATTTCAACTCTACTTTAGCTCTCTTTCACTCTTTGTTCAAGTTGTAAATTAATTGTTTACATAGTTAAAAAAGTCCAGAAGACAGTAACATGAGGAAAAAAAAGGGTCAAAAAAATCAATTTGGCCATTTAAAAACTCTTGCAGTAAAGTACTCGGATATTGGATATCAGGACTATCCGATCCGAAAATTTCGGATATCCGGATTTTCGGATATCCGAAATTTTTGGATCGGATACGGATATCAGATATCAGATATCCGAATTTTCGGATACGGATATCCGATTTGTGATCATCCCTACTCAAAAGGCAAGACCGCCTCGACACCGTACACCATGAGGAATGGGGTTTCACTGGTTGCCCCTTTTTCTGTTGTTCTCATGGACCATAGGACATAAGTTAACTCCTTAGCCCATATACCGCCAGCTCTTTCAATTTTCTTCTTTATAATGTCTGAGGTCAGCTTGTTAAAGGAGTCTACTTGGCCGTTTTCTTAGGGTCGGCCGACTGATGCAAAACAATGTGAGATCCCTTGATCTCCTAACCAATTCTTAAGGGTAGACGTCATAAATTGAGGGCCATTGTCAAAGAATAGACATAGGTACCACAAACCGGGTGATGATGTTGTTCCAGCTGAAGGAGATGACATCCTTTGTCTTAATGTTCTTGACCGCCTCTGCTTCTACTGATTTGGTGAAGTAGTCAATAGTGTTGGACTTAATGATTTTGATGATGACACAACCTCACTTACTTACAGACTAATAAGAGCTTGATTATTTAAGTGTGTGATCAGATGCAATGACTAGGAGAATTAAGTGTCGTGCAAAGATACCATGAGGAACAGGAAAGCCAGAAACAGAGCTATCCAAAAGAAGAGTTCCTTTGGAGGAACTGGTGCTTCAGAAATGGAGACTTAAGAAGAGAAGATTCCCCTCAGGGAACAGAAGCTTCAGAGTAGAAGCTTCACTAGAGAAGAGAAGTTCCCCTTGAGGAACAGAAGCCTCGGAGTAGAAGTTTCATCAGAGGACATGAGGACTAAATATATTTTTATATTTTAGGATTTATGTAAGTATAAGATATTAAGTTACACTCGAAAAATCTGTGTGTAATTGGTTTAAAAAGATAATATTGTGCTAGCATATTTATAGGAAAGTAGTTAAGTTTAAAATGTTTATCTTTTTCTTAACTAAAAAGATTTTATTTTATTTCTGATTTTCGAAAATATCTTCTGGAAATAAAATCTTCCATGTTTTCCAAAAACTTGCGGCCTACTCCCCATGATCTCTTTCATATCATGGTCAAAGCACATTAAGGAGTCCACGCTTCCTTGAAATTAGGAACATGTTCATCTTAGTGGGTTGGAGTAATGGCGTAATGGATTTGCTGCACAAAGGAGTTTTTCCTAAACGAATTTGATCTATAAATAGTCTTTGAAATTAGTTGGAAAAACTCACCCTTGCTCACATAAGTTTTCAAGCTTTGATTCGAGTTAAGTGTCAATTCCACATAAGTGATATAAAGTGTTCTTATGTTCTTATACTAGAGTTATTTATCTTTCGAGTTGTAATTTGGGGAATGGGGAAGTTTGAGTGAAATTCTGTGTGTGAGAAAGAGAAGTGAGAAAGAGAAGAGAAAGAAAAGAGAAAGAGAAGAGAAAGAGAAGTGAGATAGAGAAGAGAAAGAGAAGAGAAGAGTAACAGGTTGAGTGACTTGTTCCTCGGGGTTTCAAGTTCGTTGAGGAACTTAAAGTTTGAGTCTTTAATTTGTAATAGGATCATTTGCCCTATTCTAGTGAAGATTCTTTTCACAAAATCCCAAGTGGTCGTGGTTTTTCTCCTTGTTAGGGCCAAGGAGTTTTCCACGTAAAAATCTCTCTTGCATCTTTTAGTTCCTTCAGTGTATCTTTCTGTTCCTTTAGCTTACTTAGTTTTAATTCCGCAAAAAGTTTGTTTAAACTCTCATACTACAATTCAACCCCCCTTCTTGTAATGTTCATTGAAACAACAATTGGTATCAGAGCCTAACTTCTAAGAAAATCAGGAAACCCTGAAGAAGAAAGGTCTTGGAGAAAATGAATACTCATGAAAAGCTCGAGGAAGGATACTCAACTTAGAGGCCTCCTATGTTCAACGGCAAGTTCTATACCTACTGGAAGAATTGCATGGAAATCTTTATCAAGGCGGAGAACTACCAAGTCTGGAGGGTCAATGAGGTTGGTGATTTCAAAGTCACCAAAACAAACGCTCAAAATGAGGTAATCCCTAAGCCTATGTCTGAATTTAAGAAAGAGGATTTTTATAAAATGGAAATCAATGCTATGGCTGTGAAATTGCTCCATTGTGGACTTGGACCTCACGAACACAATCGTGTTATGGGGTGCAAGAACGCTAAGGAAATCCGAGATTTGCTGCAGATTACTCATAAAGGAACTAATGAGGTTAAACGCTCAAAAATCGATCTGCTTATGTCAAAGTATGAAAGATTTGAGATGCAACCTAAGGAAACCATCCAAGAGATGCTAACCCATTTTACTAACATCATAAATGAGTTGGTTTCCCTTGGTAGACAGATTCCTACAGATGAGCAGGTTAGGAAGGTTCTTAAAAGTCTTCCGCAAGATGAGAGATGGAGAGCTAAGGTGACAGCCCTTCAGGAAACTAAGGACTTTACCAAGTTCAACATTGAACAACTAGCAGGTTCTCTCATGACTCATGAGCTGCACCTTGGAGTCAACAACGAATCCATGAGGAACAAGGGATTGGCTCTTAAGGCTAATGAGGAGGAAGACTCAGAAGTAGACGAGGATGAGGCTGCCTTAATTGTGCGAAGATTCAAGAAGATGTTTAAGAAAGGCCGCACCTTAAGGAACTTGGGGAAAAAGACCTCAAATCCAAAACCTGACTACAGCTGCCACAAGTGTGGATCCCCAGATCACTTTATCAAAGACTGTCCCCTCTGGAAAAATGATAAAGGAAAAGGAAAGGCTAAGGAACAAGGAAGAGAAAAATTCAGCAAAGCAAACTACCAAAAGTCAGACATGAGGAAGGCCATGATAGCAGCCTGGGGAGACTCAGACATTGAAGAAGAAGAGGATGACCAACCAGAAGAGGAGATGACTAATCTTTGTCTGATGGCTAAATCAGATGATGAAAAGGCCTACCTTGAGGAACTCCAGAAAGAGGTATTTCTTGATCCTAAACAGCTTAAAACTCTCTCTAAAGATGTCCTAATAGATATATGTCTAGAAGAAGAAGAATTCTATAGAGATACTTGTGTGAAACTAAACAAATGTGAAAAAGCTCTTAAGGTTTGCAAAGAACATGGTGCTTGGTTGGAAACAGCCTATGCAAAGTCTCAAAGCAAATTAAGAGAGCTTGATTTTAAATATAAACACATAACAGAGATAGCTAATAGAATCAAGAATGAAAGTATTCTTCTGAATGTTGAATTAACTCAGTATAAGCTCATGAGTTCGGATGTCAGTTCTAGCAGTTCCTCAAGTGATCAGTTGCTTAAATTCAATTTTAATTTTGAAAATTTGAAAAATGAACTCTCTACTTTAAAAACTCAAAAGGATCAACTTGAATCGGAACTGAATGCTAGAAAAGGATAGAAGTATTGACCCAAAGGTCATACCTAAGTGGATAGCTGAAGCTCAAGGAAAACGAACTGAAGGCCTTGGTTACATGACCAAGAGAAAAGGTAAGCAAAAGAAACATGTTGAGCTTCCTAGCATGAAGGTATGCACTTTTTGTGGTAAGACTGGACATCTCTATGGTCAATGTAGAATAAGAGAAGAAGTTGATAAAAGAAATGTAAAATAAGTGTGGGTCAAGAAAACTGATTTTGCATCCACGTCTAAGGAACCCAAGGAAACCTGGGGTCCTAATCCTAATGCTTAGTTTTCTTGCAGGTCCTAGTGAGGGGGAACAACTCGTGGTATCTCGACAGCGGGTGTTCAAAGCATATGACAGGTGATAAATCAAAATTCCTCTCACTAGAAGACTACCCTGAAGGAACAGTAACCTTTGGGGATAATAAGAAGGGCGAGATCATTGGAAAAGGAAAAATTGGAAGATCAAAATCTCATTCCATTAATAATGTGTTCCTGGTCGAGGGCTTAATGCACAATTTGCTCAGCATATCACAGTTTTGTTATAAAGGAAACTCTGTAAGTTTTACTTCTGACTCTTGCAACATCATCAATAATAAGTCAGGAAAGGTTGTTCTAGAAGGAACAAGAAGAGGGAATACTTATACAGTTGACCTCAACTTAATCCCAAGGAATAACCTTACATGTCTGAGTGTTGTTGAAGATGATCCCCTGCTATGGCATAAATGTTTTGGACATACTAGCTTTTCATTACTGGACAAGCTAAGGTCAAGGAACCTGGTTGTGGGACTTCCTATAATCAAGTTCCTACAGAACAAAGTTTGTGATGCATGTGTGAAAGGCAAGCATGTTCGTTCATCTTTTAAATTGAAGAAAATGGTATGCACTACAAAGCCTTTGGAATTAATCCATATGGATTTGTGTGGTCCCATGAGGATTCAAAGCAGGAGTGGCAAGAAATATGTTTTGGTTATTGTTGATGATTATTCCAGATTCACTTGGGTTATCTTTCTTGCTAGTAAAGATGAAACTTTTAACGAGTTTGTTGTTTTTGCCAAGAAAATACAGAAAATCAGTGGTCACTCCATAGTCCATCTCAGATCTGATCACGAAACTGAATTTGAGAACTCAAGATTGGATGAGTTTTGTAGGGAAAATGGCATGAATCATAACTTCTCAGCTCCAAGGACTCCCCAACAGAATAGAGTTGTAGAAAGGAAGAATCGAACCCTTGAGGAAATGGCTAGAATGATGCTGATTGCAAGTGGATTGCCAAGGAACTTCTGGGCTGAAGCCGTGAATACAGCATGTTACATCCTCAATAGAGTAACAATCAGAAGTATAATCAACAAGACTCCCTATGAACTATTCAAGGGAAGGAAGCTAAACATATCTCATCTTAGAGCCTTTGGTTGTAAGTACTTTGTACATAACAATGGTAAGAAAAACCTAGGGAAATTTGATGAAAGAAGTGAAGAGGCCATATTTCTTGGGTATGCCTCTGATAGCAAAGCTTATAGAGTTTACAATAAAAGTTCAATGTGTGTTGAGGAAAGCATTCACATAATCTTTGATGAAGTTAACCAGTTTGTGAGTGTGCAGGAACAAGAAGATGATAATGATTTTGAAATTGGATTGATAAGAGACAGGGATGAAGAAGAGACTCAGAAGCAAACCAAAGAAAAGCAGCCTGCTCAAGAAGAGGATCATCAAGAGAATGAGGAAGTTCCTCAACCAGATGAACAGGTGAATGAGGAACTAGTAGAAGAAGAAGAAGCATAAGGAACAAACCCAGAAGCTCCTCAAATTGGAGTTCCTGCTAGGGAATTTCAACCTAGGACATTCAAGTATAAAAGTTCCTATCCAACTGATCTCATAATCAGTGACATAAGAAAAGGAACTCAAACAAGATCGCAGATGAGGAACTTCTGTGCGTTCCATGCATTTCTGTCCATCCTAGAGCCTCGAAATCATCAAGAAGCCTTGGGAGATGCTGACTGGATAGTGGCCATGCAAGAGGAACTAAATGAGTTCGAGAGGAACAAAGTTTGGCACCTTGAGCCAAAGCCTAAGGGTAAGAAAGTAATTGGGCTCAAATGGGTGTTTAGGAACAAGCTTGATGAACATGGCACTATAGTAAGGAACAAGGCCAGATTGGTTGTGAAGGGCTACAACCAAGAGGAAGGTATTGATTTCGATGAAACCTTTGCTCCTGTAGCTAGATTAGAAGCTATTAGAATCTTAGTATCTTTTGCCTCTTTTATGGGTTTCAAACTCTATCAAATGGATGTGAAATGTGCTTTTCTTAATGGTTTCTTAAATGAGGAGGTATTTGTTAAACAACCTCCAAGTTTCGAAAATCCTAAATTTCCAAATCATGTTTTTAAGCTTGATAAAGCTCTATGTGGGCTTAAACAAGCTCCAAGAGCCTGGTATGAAAGGCTTTCAAAGTTCCTACTGAAAAATGATTTCAAAAGAGGAAAAATAGATAAATCTCTTTTTCTTAAATCACGAGGAATTGATTGGTTAGTTATACAGATTTATGTAGATGATATTATATTTGGTGCTACTAACAATGGTTTATGCAAGTACTTTGCTGAGCTAATGGGTGGTGAATTTGAAATGAGCATGATGGGTGAATTGAATTTCTTCCTTGGACTACAAATAAAGCAAACTACAGAAGGAATTATGATTCACCAACAGAAGTATGTCAAGGAACTTCTAAAGAAGTACAACATTGAGAATGCCAAGACAAATCACACACCTATGGGAACATCAACAAGACTTGATGAGGATTCACAAGGAACAAGCGTGGATCAAACCACTTACAGAGGTATGGTTGGTTCATTGCTATATCTAACAGCCAGTAGGCCTGACATTTCTTTCAGTGTTGGATTGTGAGCTAGATTTCAATCTAATCCTAAAGAATCACATCTAACGGCTATTAAGAGAATTTTAAGATACCTCAAAGGAACAGATGACCTGTGTCTGTTCTATCCTAGAAGTGATGAATTTATGCTTAGGGGATTTACAGATGCTGACTATGCTGGTGACTTAATCAACAGGAAAAGCACCTCAGGTATGTTTCAGTTCCTTGGCTCTTGTCTAGTTTCTTGGGGTTCTAAGAAACAAAATACTGTTGCATTGTCGACTGTAGAGGCTGAGTATGTATCACCGGCTGCTTGTTGCTCTCAAGTCCTTTGGATCAAACAACAGTCACGTGACTTTGGTATTAAATTTAATTTCATTACTATCTATTGTGATAACACTAGTGCAATTTACATATCTAAAGATCCAGTCCATCATTCAAGAGTCAAGCATATTCATATAAGGCATCATTTCCTTAAGGATAATGTTGAAAAGGGTTTGATTAAATTAGATTTCTGCCAAACTGACAATCAAATTGCAGATATTTTAACAAAACCCTTGAATAGAGAAAGGCATGAGAAGATGAGAATGGAACTTGGGATGATTAAGTTATACTAAGAAAAATGCATCAAGTTCCCTCAGGTATGAAACTTAAACTGACGTGCTTAATCATTGTATACTTTGCACAAGTGTTATATGTTTAATTACATAATTAAGACAGGTTGTGAGCAGGAGTAACATTTGTTAAAGGCATGTAAATTTGAAAGGCATAGAATATGAAAGTCCAAAATTGGTTGCATGAGCCTTGTTGAATTGTTCCGTGTATCAAGTTACATTTGCAAGTGGTCTTTACTGATTAAATTCAAGAGATAAAATTGTTGTGTTTATCTATCCTTCAAAATTCTAAATTCTTTTTATCTAAACACAAAATTCGGATGAATACATCTAATATTCATCATTATCCTTTGTTTAAAAGTAGCCCACTCACATTACTCTCTTAAAACACGGTTTGCGTTTCCCTAAGCAATAAATATGAGTAACAAATCAACTTAATTCACTTCACCTTCCAAGAGACACCTCACTTCACCAATTTATCTCCACCATAAAAGAGATGTCAGCCTCACAAAAATTTACACCACACAAAAATTACCTTCTCTCTCATCACTCCGATCAAAATTACTCTCCAATGTCTACCTCTCCAAAAACCCAAGCTAAAACCGAAGCAAACCCTATCCCAAACATCACCATGGAAAATCTTCCGGAAAACTCAACCAAAGAGATCTCTGAACCTCCAAAGAATGAATCAACCACCGAATCTCAGTCCTCTCGCAAAAGGAAAGCCAATGACATGCAAAAGGAAAAGGAAAGTGTTCCGAAATTGGGTGTGAATTATCGAGACAAACCTGCTGCTATGAAAAAGCAAGAGAAGATGGGCGAACATTTTGTGACAGGTTTGGCACTCAATTTACCTTGGTGTAGATCTGTAAAATTGTATGAATTGCTTGATTTGCTTGAGTTTCAAAATTAGGTAAACTTGCTGAGTGAATGTTTTAATCGGAGTATGTATGTTGATGCTAAGAAAGATTTTTGCAAAAATTTTAAGTACTCTAAGGGTATTATTCGTAGCATGGTGTATGGGAAGGAAATTGAATTTGATGCTGTGTATTTGGCTGAGTTGTTTGATGTGCCGAATGCTGGGTATGATTTGTATTTCAAAACCAATGTTATTAGAAATCCCCTTCCTGAAGCTAACATTGATGAAATTGTTGAGCATTTAGGAGGTGACCCTGAGGAACCCTACATAAACCATAATGACCTAACCCCTCTTGACAAAATTCTGCTAAAATTTTTGTTTAATGACATAATCCCTCGCTCTCAAAAGAGAGACAGTGTCAATAAGCTTGACTCTGTCCTAATCTATTGCCTAGCCCGGAAAATACCTATCAATTTTCCCTCAATCATGATCCAACACCTTACCCACTGTGTTCCAAAAGGATGGAAGGTTGGATATGGAAACTTACTCACCTTTGTCTTCGAAAGCTTTGGCATTTCTTTTGCCAAGAAAGAGCCCTTACCTCTTAAAAACACCAAATTCATACAACCCATATTTCTTGAAAACCATAAATTGAAAGTTGTGAATGGATGTTTTGAAGTAGCGTTAGAAGAAAAAGATAAGAGGCCAAAGGAAGTGAGTGATGTAGCTGAGGGGGAAGAAACAAAAGCAGAAGGGGTCATTGAGTAAGTTGTTCAAGATATTCAGGATGAGGGAGAGAAGGAGGAAGAGGAAAATAAAGACGTAGGGGAGGTGTTGGAAACAGGGGGAAGGAAAAAGAGAAAAAGTTTGAGGTTGTTGAAAAAGAAGGGGAATCCATCTCCAGTGTGCATTGATCTTTCTGGTGCCCGGGAGGAATTGCAGAAGCTCCCTAGTACTCCTACTTCTATTAGGCATGCATCTGCAGGATTTGCAACTGAAGAGAGCTTGAAAGAGGTGAAGGAACTGCTCTAGAAAGTGCTCAAGGAATAGGAGAAGTTTCAAGCAGAGATGAAGGATTTGAAGAAGAGTGTGATCACTCTTAATGCTGATGTGAAGAAGCTGATCACAAGCACTGATAAAGGGTGACAGTCCATTGTCAAGGACATTGTGTCTCAAATTAGCAAGAAGCTGGAGGATCTTGCTATTGATGATCACCAGAGTGCTGCTTCATGATCTTACCTTACCTTGCAGCCTTTTTATGTGGATGAAACTATTATTTTATTTGCTTTTGGGAACAATTTTATTTTGGTATGTAATATTTTGGGCACTTTTAATTTTCTTTTGGTGAACTTGCAAATTTGGTACATTTGGCCGATGTTTTAAATCGGTTTTGGTTGATTAATACCTATGTTTATTCTGCCTATATGCTTTGTGAATGTTTTCTCTTTATACATGCTTCTTGTCTTAACACCAAACCACTTAGATGGTGTTGTGTTATGGTATACTATTGCTTGTGTGTTGGTTTTTGATAATGCCAAAAGGGGGAAGAGATGCAAACTATCAACGAAACTTAGTCATTCTATGGTCTCTGTTCGAAATCTTCACAAGCTACCTACTCTCTACAAGCAAGTATAATGTATATACAAGTTTTTCCTTTTTTCTTCATAAACTATCAAGGAAACTTAATCATTTTATGGTCTCTGTTCGAAATCATCACAAGCTGCCTACTCTCTACAAGCAGGTATAATGTACATACAAGTTTTTCCTTTTTTTTCATTTCAGCATTGTTTATATTTCTTAGTATTAGTTCCCTTTCTGCATTGTACTTTTTTTTGCATTTTATTTCTTTTAGAATAGGTTGGATTATCTTTGTTTCCTTGTAAGTAAGTTTGGTTTGTTTGTCATCATCAAAAAGGGGGAATATTGTTGGACTTAATGATTTTGATGGTGACATAACCTCACTTACAAACTAATAAGAGCTTGATTGTTTAAGTGTGTGATCAGATGCAATGACTAGGAGAATTAAGTGTCGTGCAAAGATACCATGAGGAACAGGAAAGCAAGAAACAGAGTTATCCAAAAAGAAGAGTTCCTTTGGAGGAACTGGTGCTTCAGAAATGGAGACTTAAGAAGAGAAGGTTCCCATCAGGGAACAGAAGCTTCAGAGCAGAAGCTTCACCAGAGAAGAGAAGTTCCCCTTGAGGAATAGAAGCCTCGGAGTAGAAGCTTCATCAGAGGACACGAAGACTAAATATATTTTTATATTTTAGGATTTATTTAAGTATAAGATATTAAGTTACACTCAAAAAATCTGTGTGGAGTTGGTCTAAAAAATAATGTTGTGCTAGCATATTTTTAGGAAAGTAGTTAAGTTTAAAACGTTTATCTTTTTCTTAACTAAAAAGATTTTATTTTATTTCTGATTTTCGAAAATATATTTTGGAAATAAAATCTTCCATGTTTTCCAAAAACTTACGGCTTACTCCCCATGATCTCTTTCATATCACGGTCAAAGCACATAAAGGAGTTCATGCTTCCTTGAAATTAGGAACATATTCATCTTAGTGGGTTGGAGTAATGGCGTAATGGATTTGCTGCACAAAGGAGTTTTTTCCTAAACGAATTTGATCTATAAATAGTCTTTGAAATCAGTTGGAAAAACTCACCCTTGCTCACATAAGTTTTCAAGCTTTAATTCGAGTTAAGTGTCAATTCCACATAAGTGATATAGAATGTTCTTATGTTCTTATACTAGAGTTATTTATCTTTCGAGTTGTAATTTGGGGAATGGGGAAGTTTGAGTGAACTTCTGTATGTGAGAAACAGAAGTGAGAAAGAGATGAGAAAGAAGAGAGAAAGAGAAGAGAAAGAGAAGAGAGATAGAGAAGAGAAAGAGAAGAGAAGAGTAACAGGTTGAGTGACTTGTTCCTCGGGGTTTCAAGTTCGTTGAGGAACTTAAAGTTTGAGTCTTTAATTTGTAATAGGATCATTTGCGCTATTCTAGTGAAGATTCTTTTCACAAAATCCCAAGTGGTCGTGGTTTTTCTCCTTGTTAGGGCCAAGGAGTTTTCCACGTAAAAATCTCTCTTGCATCTTTTAGTTCCTTCAGTGTATCTTTCTGTTCCTTTAGCTTACTTAGTTTTAATTCCGCAAAGAGTTTGGCTAAACTCTCATACTACAATTCAACCCCCCCTTCTTGTAGTATTCATTGAAACAACAAATCGTAGTGCATATTCAAACTTGTCCCCTTCAGGAGGCTGACATATAATCCCTACGCCACAACTATTCATTGTAGAGTTCCCGTTTACGTACACTTTCCAAACCTGATCAAGATTCTCCGACTCAGACGGCCTTGTCATTTTGACAATGAAGTCGACAAATGCCTGACCCTTCACTGCCTTCCTTAGTTCAAAAGTGATTTCCAGACTTTGCATTTCAATAGCCCACTTGAGCATTCTGTCGGATGCCTCCAAAGTTGTCATTGGCCGCTTGAGGGGTTGATTTGTGTAGACCACAACTAGATGTGCCAAGAAGTATGGTTTCAGCTTCTTGATTGCCATGAAAAGAGCGAGGCCAAAATTTTCAACTGTTGGGTACCAGAGTTCATCATTTCGGAGTACATGACTGATGAAATAGATCGGGAGCTAGATACAGTCTCTCTCGGCAAGGAGAACAACACTGAGGGCATGATCTAAAACGGCCAAGTACATATAGAGCGTCTCCTTCGGCAGAGGGCTAACAAGCCTCGACAAAGAATGCAAGTGTTGTTTCAATTTTTGGAAAGCCACCTCAGCATCATCCCCCCATTCAAACATAGCCTTTTTCTTGATCGCTTGGAAGAAATAGAGGCACTTGTCACCTGACCGGCTGAGGAACCTCCCCAATGACGCCAGACAACCTATTAGTTTCTGAACTTCTTTGACAGTGCGGGGTGACTTTGTGTCAATGACCGCCCGTATCTTCTCAGGGTTGGCCTCTATCCCTCTTTAATCAATCAAAAATCCAAGAAACTTCCTAGACTCAACACCAAATACACATTTCTTGGGATTGAGCATGACCTTGTGTTGCTTGAGTGTGGCGAATGTTTCTCGGAGGTCAGCAAGGTGATCCGCCTGTTGATTGGATTTGACTATCATGTCATCAATGTACACGTCTATATTCCTCCCAAATTGATTAATAAAGATTGTATTAATCATCCGTTAAAAAGTAGCAGGTGCATTTTTCAAGCTAAACGGCGTCACGATATAATAGAATAACCCCTGATCAGTGACAAATGTCGTCTTCTCTTGATATTTCTTCCATAGGGGTATCTGATGAAAGCCAGAATAGGGGCCCATGAAACTCATCAAAGCATGTCCAGCTATAGAGTCGACCAGACTGTCGATCTTTGGGAGTGGATAACTATCCTTCGGACATACCTTGTTCAAGTCAGTGTAGTCAACACACATACGCTAAGTACCATTCGACTTCTTTACAAGCATAACATTCGCAACCTAATCTGGGAAGTGACATTGCCGAATGAACCCGGCATCTAACAAATTTTTCACTTCAGTGGCTGCCGCCTGACTTCTCTCCTCGCCGTGTTTTCTTTTCTTTTGCCTGACAGGCTTCTTTTTTGGATCCACGACGAGCTTGTGGACAGCAATGTAATACTCCGTATTTTTATTATATATATATATATATATATATATATATATATATATATATATATATATATATATATATATATATATAAATTAATTACTTTATTTATTTTATTTATTAAAATGATTTATTTCATTTTAAAAAGAAATTATGTATTTAAATAAATTGTAAATGTGTATAAATAAAATGGATCATGAATTGAGGCAACCAAAGTATTTTTAATTGGGTCAATCCTATTTAAATGAGTGGACCAACTTATTGGAAATTTAGGAGCCCAATAAGCTGGCCCAAAGGGAGAATTTGTAAGGGAGTTTGAATTAGTAATGGAAAAGTTGTAAATATAAGTTTTATTTTTAAAAGGATAGTATAAATACTTTAAAAATTCAAGATTTTTCCATACAAGTTCATAATTGTCAGATTTCACATAAATTCAAAGGTTTTCTCTTTATTTTCTCTCCCTTCTTTTTCCTTTATTTTTCTTTTCCTTTTCTTCTTTTTTCCCCCCTAAATCCCATGCCTCTCCTCTCTCCTTCTTCCTCCTCTTGCGCGGCCAGCTCACCGGCGACAACAGCAGCGTCGGCAACCCAGCCAGCAGGCACCCCTCTCCTCCTTCTTTCTCCTCTTTTCGATTTGTATGTATAAAAAAACTTCTTTTAATCCTAAAATTGATTCTATTGATTTATTGTTATAAAGGCATGATTTTTATTATGTTTTGGTATTGATTTTGGGATTTTGATGTTGCTAAGTTATTAATATAAATTTCAGATTTTTATTTAATCAAAAACCCGAAATTATAAACTCTAGAAATTGGGGATTTTGTATAATTGATTAAGAATTGAAGCTAGGTTGTTGTTATTGATTAATTCATGGTCTAATCATGTTTTTGATGAGTTTAAAGCCTTCAATTTAATGCTGGAATTTTTTTTACACACACTACTTTTTAATTATAGAGTTATGGTTAGAATACCCATAATAGGGAAAAAGATTTTAATGATTTATATATGATTTTCCAGTTTAAAAGTGTGTTTTATACTAAATAACTATGCTGGAATTTTATTTAAGTCATAAAAATCAAGTCTTCTTGAAAGGATTTAAAGTACCCACTGTAGACACCTACTTTTGGCCTCTTGTCCCAACAAGAAGTGCGATGATGTTACAAAAATCCGTTCTTCATGCTAAATCAAAGTTGAAGTGTTTATGGACTATGAAATGTATTATGAAGTAAGTTAAAACCCATATTTGAGACCAAGTTATCTTAGAGCCTTGTCCAATTACTAATTAGGCCTAAAACGTGATCATACATGCTTAAACTTGATTAATAACGGACCCAAATGCGTCAAATGCAATGATTAGATCCAATGGATCTTACATTGTGAAAAACCGATCCAATAAGATAAAACAACCATAACATTTCTATAAAAAGGACAATATAAATGGATATCTCTTTCAAAGATCTTTCCAACGGTATATTATAAGCCCAATTCCGAGTTAAAACGAAGAAGTTATGATCAAAACACTAAATCGGGCCCTAAAACCGACACCCTTGCACTCCAACGGCCATATATTTTGATCCATAACATATTTTAACCTAATTCTAACAGCATTGCAAAGTAGACATTCAGAGATTTCCAATAATATCTCACACACCTTAATCCAACATCGCATTCAAAAGTTATGGTAGTTTTAAAAACCCGTTTTCGTATAAGGCAAACCGCACCAAGCGCAACTCAGTGAGGCATGCGCAAGTAATTGAGATGCGCGCGGCACCCAGCGTGACTCAGAGAGTTGTGCGCACCACCTGACGGCGTGGCTCTAAAACCCTAAACCTAGATTCCTATGCCTATAAATAGGGGTCTTCGTTCAACCCCAAAGGGGACGGAAAAATAAAAATTCTAACCCTAGTATTCTCTAAACCCTAATCTCTTAAGTTCTCTTACTATCATACTACTTTTCTTCTCTCTTCCCAACATACTTTCCAACCCTAATTGAATCCATTGAAATCCTTGGAGGTACGAAGAAGAAAGAAAGTCCATAAACGCATTGAACGGGGATTTAACATAAAAGAAGAACGGTTAGTTTTCTGAGCACTAAAATAAATCATTTTTCTCTTATTGCTTAAATAACTTTAATTGAATAAATAGTGTTGTTTGATCACTTTAAACAAAATTTTAATTAATTTAATTCACATAGTATTCTTGTGTTAATCAAGACTAGAATTTGAATAATTAATTGATTATTTTATCACCTAAGTCAAGCCAAACATTGTTTATTTCTTGTTCTTTTCACGGATTTGAAAAACAAAAGAATAACGACTTTTGCAATGTAATTCCTACATGATTAATTCTTGTAAATAAAATCAACTAACTTAGTTTTTAGGAGCCACGTTGCACATATTGTTTGGTGATGAAATTGTGAAAAAGGAAGAGCTAGTAAAGGCCGCACAAGGGCTAGAATAGCGATTCCTCCCTAAAAGGAACATTATTTTAGTACCCTCGCTCCCGAACTCATTTCTTGTACACATAGACCAATTTGGGCATGGGTAAACTTCCGATTCGTGCTAAATATCCCTTGAACTCTACTTGGGAGAAAGGCATGAATGAGGTTTATAAGTTTTCCTAAAACTCATTGGCGACTCCTACTTGTTTCTTACAAAAAAGCGCAATGATAGAATCAATTCTAATTCAAGGTCCCCCCAACAGTCAGGAATTCAAATCCTAATACACCCTAAAAAGTGTAAAGTCCTAGGCTTTTAATGGGCCATGGGCATATAAGGAGAAGGATCCCCTACGATGGGCACACCCTCCTTACACGCACTTAAAGAAAAAGTTTTATGACTTTATTGTCATTAAAAGGGGTTGATTAGTACGATTTATATAGTATTAAAGTTGCTGGAAATTTGTGAGAATAGTGGATTAATTATAGTTATGTATTTTAATTGTACGAAGTTTCGAGCTAGGTGATTTCTAGCAAGTGTGGCCGAGTTAAGGCGTTATTCAAGGTACGTATGTGCACAAGAATATTTGTATCATGCTAGGATTGTGAATTGTGATTGAAGTGATGAATTGGTAGCATGTTTGGTTGATTATACGCTTGGAATTGATGTGGGTTGAACATGAATTATTATGCAAGCATGTGAATATGATATTTGAAGCATGATACAAGTTGAATATATGTGAATGATGGAAGTACGTTTTATTTTTGAGTATCAAGGAAGCATGAAATTAATAAGCAAGGCTTATATATGTTTAAAAGAGATATAATTAGAATTATTAAACATGATTCATGAATTTTATTCTCACCCATTTATTAATGGTGTTGAGTTAAGGAAGTTAGTTTATTTTATTGCTCATTGAGTCAAGAAGTTTATTAGTGCATTCTATGCACCAAGGTAGTAATCGTACAATTTTGTGCACAAAACTATGCAAGGAACCTTAATTAAAATAAATAGTATGTGCTCACTAATTAATTCAAGAATTAATTGGAAGAATGTGTTGATTATTATTATGTTTATTCTTGATTGATTGGTTGGAGTCTTCACATGCTAAATTGAAAAATCACATAAAGTATAAGAGGATACACACCAAAACTCTTGGAACGTATATACCTTGAGTATGAACATATGGGGGGAGTCATGTGACTTTATATTTGAGCATAGGTTCTACAGGGGTACAGGACGTTGTACTTTTTTTTATTATTATTTATTAGACCTGGAAAATGGGTCATTCGGGTCGGGTATGGGTCGGGTCAAGTTCGGGTCAAAATGTTATCGGGTCAAGTTCGGGTCGGGTCGGGTCATTTCTGGTTTCGGGTTGATTTCAGGTCAACTGATAATTGGGTCGGGTCGGGTCATTTTTCGGGTCAACTTCGGGTCAGGTCATATTCGGGTCGATGCATTGGGTTATATTCAACTCTATATACTTCCTCCGGTTTTTTATTATTGCACCATAGGGGTTGGGTACAAATATTTTGGTAGTGGAAAAAAGTAAGAGAGCAAAAGGTAAAAATACAAAATTGTTTGACTTTAGATTATTTTGTAATTTCATTTGGTATTGTGACTTTCATTTCTAGACTTGTGAGAATTGTGACTTTTATTTCGAGCTTTAGTTAATTTTTTTAATCTTATGGACAAACTCGTAAAATAGTCGTTAAATTTCAATCTTTTTACGATTTTTTAATAACTTATAGAGATAAAAGGCCGAAGAAATCGAGAAAAGTAATGCTCAAAATATGTAAATTACTTATATTGTTATATATTACAAATTAATAAAAAAAATTAAGTCAGTTTGATTGCGGTTTTTTTCTATTTAGGTTTGCTCAGGTCAAGTCTTTAACTTAAATAAATTCTGGTCATTTAAGGTATAAGATAATTTTGGTTCGGGTCACTTTGGGTTTCGAGTCTATTTGGGTCAATTAATTCAAGTTAAAGGTCGGGTCACTTTGGGTATCGGGTCAACTTCGGGACTCGGGTCACTTCGGGTGGGTCATCTCGGGTCAAGTCATTTTGGGTCGGGTCATTTCGGGTTTCGGGTTAAGGTCGAGTCAATTCCACTTTGGGTCGGGTATGGGTCGGGTCGGGTTGATTCGAGTTTTGGGTCAATTTCGGGTCGATTTCGGGTCATGGGTCGGGTCATCGGGTATGGTCAGAATTGCCAGGTCTATTATTTATGCGCTGGAATTCCATCACTAAGGTGTGACATAGTAGATGCCAATTGGGGTAGCTCCCTGATTGGGAGCTCCATTTTAATGGGCTATATTTTTAAGGAAGGAAACCTGTTTGATGTGTAATCTAAAACTATTAATTAATAACTAATATTGTTAGTTATGAATCAAAGGTAAGTTGACTGTGATTGTGTGGCAAGCATGTTTTATTACTATTCTTATTGATAGGATATTCATGTTAGTGAGGTGCATATGTACTCAGCTTTTGCTGATTCGTACTTTTGTGTTTGTGTTTGGCTTTCCTTTGGTTGGCCCTACTATGACCCATTTATATGGTGAGTAGAGGGTTGAAATAAAGGGGAAGTGACAGGTATGTGAAGCATGAAGAGCATGATGGGAATGAATGCCGAGAGTTACTTGTCATGCTTTCTTAGTTTTATGTTTTAGTTGTTTATTATAGACTAACCTTAATGTGTTAATTTAAATTGGATTTTAAAAAGGGCCATGTTTGAATTGGTTCTAATTTGTGATTTAATTATTTCTATTTTGTTTTGAGGTTGTAAACTCAAGTTTTATTTTGAAAGTTGGTTTTTATTTTAGACTTCCACTATGTGACTTTGAAAACTAGCCTTAGCCATTATCACGGTGGCGGTAATATTTTGGATATTTCCTTAAAATAGTTTTAACTAGAGTAAAAAGAGTATTTTAAAATAAGGGAATTTCCGGGGTATTACAAGCAAGATCCGGGCTGATACCTGGCATCTCTTCCACTTCAAAGGCAAAAATGTCTTTGAATTTCTTCAGCAGATTGTGCAAGTCTACACCCAGCTTTGCAAGATCAACCGTCCTCACCTTAATAGTTCGCTCCGGATGGGTGTCGTCTAGACTAATATCAATGTGTTTACCAGCTGGATAGGGATGGAGTTCATCTGACCGTTCCCCGATTAGTGATTACTATTGCTTTTCTCTTTTAACAACCATCTGGTCAAACTTCCTTTTCTTGCCGGTTGCTGCTGGGATTGGTTCGGGATCCTTGACACCAGCTGGTCAGCCAACTCTTGCCGGCTGCGGCCCCTATGGGCTTGACGTTTGAGAGGTAGCACTCTCTAGCCGTCTTCTACTCCCCGCTCAGGGAGCCAATAGAACCGTCACCACTTTCGAACTTCAGCAGCATGAGGTATGGGATAATGATGGCCTTGGATTAGTTCAGATTTGGACGGTGCAAAATGAGATTGTAGGCGGTCAGCTCTTCTACGACCAAGAACCGGACGACCATGTGACGTCTCTTTCCCTTCTCTCCTAGATGGATGGGTAAATTAATACGTCCAACTAGGTGGACAAGCACTTATAGCCGATGAAGTCAGAGGAGTTACCAGTATCTATGAGGATCCGACCTACCAGTTGGTTGGAGACCTTGCATTCGATGACGATTAAGTCATCATACGGCTGGTGAATTACGCCACGGTCTTTCTCAGAAATGATAACTTTAGGGAATGCGCTGGAAGACGCTCGATCCTCATCAATTGAGTTAACATCCACCTTCCTCAGATGGTCCTTGGTACCCTGGATGGTTGGGTCCCCTCCGGCAAAGCCGACTGCTATGGTGTAGATCGACTCTTTGTTAGTGTCCGAACTTCTAATAGGCTGGGCCGTCTTTTTGGACGACTACCCAAGGTTTAACTTCAGAGTCACCTTAGATTTAACGATGTAGGATTTAAACACCCCCTTATCAGCCAATCTATCCAACAGCCGCTTAAGGCTATAACAGTCGTTGTTGTCATGGCTAATGTCCTCATGGAAGTGGCAGTACTTGTGTTTGTTCTGATTTTTAACGGAACCTTTCATAGCAGCGAGCTTCTCAATGATCACCTAGTCTTTTATCTCAATGAGGATGGAGTAGCAGGTCTTTGTTAAACTCGTACCTTGAAAAGTATGGTATAAACTCTTTGGGCTTCTTCTAGGACGACTGATCAGAGTCGTCAACCGCTCAGATCTCTTTTCTTTTCTTGCCCTATTAAGCTTTTTGAGCCAGCTGTTCTTGCCGACTCCTTTTTTGTTTGTTAGACTTTTTAGAGTCTGACTGCTTGCTGGTAGAGCAGAGCTCGGTCATCTATATATAGGTGTAAGGAGGGTGGTGCCCATCGTAGGGGATTCTTCTTCTTAAATGCCCATGGCCCTTTAAAAGCCTAGGACTTTAAACTTGTTAGGGTGTATGAGAATTTGAATTCCTGACTATTTGGGGGACCTTGAATTAGAATTGATCCTATCATTGCGCTTTTTTGTAAGAAACAAGCAGGAGTCGCCAATGAGTTTTAGGAAAACTCATAAACCTCGTTCATGTCTTTCTCCCAAGTAGAATTCAAGGGATATTTAGCACGAATCATAAGTTTACCCATGCCCAAATTGGTCTACATGTCCCAAAAATGTGTTCGGGAGCGAGGGTACTAAAATAACGTTCCCTTTAGGGGGGGAATTGCTATCCTAGCCCTAGTACGGCCTCTACTAGCTCTTCCTTTTTCACAATTTCATCACCTGACAATATATGCAACGTGGTACCTAAAAACTAAGTTAGTTGATTTTATTTACAAGCATTATTCACGTAGGAATTATATTGCAAAAGTCGTTATTCTTATTTAATCAATATTCATGAAAATAACAATAAATAAACAAGATTCGCCTTAACTTAGGTGATCAATCAACAATTAATTATTCAATTTTATTCTTTAATTAACATAAGATACTATGTGGAATTAATTAATTAAAAGTTCTTTTAAAGTGATCAAACAACACTTATTAATTAATTAAAAGTTATTTAAACAAGAAAACAAAGGTGATTGATCTAAGTGCTCGGGAATGTACCATTTCTCCTTGCTAGATCTTCGTTTAGAACACTTATGGACTTCTTCTTGTTCAGGAACCTCCACTGTAGTAACAAGTATTGATGGGGTGAGTGTTTAGGACAAGAGGGTTAAGAGTACACAAGTTCACAAAGTTTCTGCCAAAGTTTTAGGTTAATTTTTGTCTGTTTCAGCCTCATATTAAGCCTCTATTGAAAGGAAAAGTGTCCTTCGAACAAGTGTATTATTCTGATAGAAGGTTTGGAGCTATTAGAAAGCTAATTATTCAGTTAGTTCAAGTGATCGGAATGCCTAGGGGAGGCCGCTTTCGATCAGTAATATTAATGCATAATTAATATTACAGCTTAATCTTGATTGAACCCTTCGGGTCACACCCAAGCAACTAACGATCTGACACGATGAATTAATTCGGAAGGAATTAATGAGTCGCTCGAGTATTAAATATTTAGACGTCGGAAATTGAGCTAGGAGCGTCGAAACCGAGCGTCTCAAGTCGAGTCGAATAAATAAAAGACGAGATAGTAAAATCAATAATTAATCAACAATATACCAAAATACCCCTAGCATCGGAATGCCCCGAGCAAACCGAGTGCTACTTTGCTCGGGGCATTTGATATAGCAAGGTGGCTAGCATGCGCACCAAGCCAAGCCTAGGCTATCTGGTTGGTGCTACGTCATGCTAGCGCACCACTGCTAGCAAGGTTGCCAGCATATAGCTAGCAAGTTGTGCTAGCATGTGCGGGCAGCAGCAGCATCAAGCTAGCAGTGCTAGTTAGCTAGCAGGGCGCTAGCATGCTAGCACTGCTAGCACCGTGGTGCGCAGGGGCCTCGGCCAGCGGCCCACAAGCATTGCGTGGCATGTTAGGCCGAGGCAGCAGCATTGTTGCACAAAGCAGCAGGCCTAACCACGCACACCAAGCGCCTGCGAGGCTGCTTGGGTGCCAAGGCTTGGCCTGCCACGTGGTAGCAGCTCATTGGAGCTAAGGGTGATGGGAGCCGGTTTGGGGAAGCCTTGGGGATCAAGTATTGGTCCCCCCCCCCCTTTGCTTTGTGTTCCTTACCTAACCTCTCCTCTTAGAATGCCACTTGTTGATTAATTAGTTATTTGCTATTTTCTTTTATTTTTGATTTAAAAATAAAAAGGGAAAATTGATTAAACCAACTCTCCCACATTGATGGGAGAGTGGATTTCTCACTTGAGTTTCCCTATAAATATCCCACTTGGGAATTGGGAAAACTCACTTGAGTAAAAGCTCAATAAGGCATCTCCACTTGAGAGAAAACCTTTAAGCTCATTAATTACTCGAGTAGTGTTTTGGTCCGACTTGGCTAACCTCCAAGTAAGAGACCGGTAGGGGTCGTATTGCGTGTGGATATCGTCGAAGGCCGTTGCGCTTGCGAGGCTTAAGTTTTCTCAAGTAAGAGCTCCATCTGGTCGAGCGAAGCAAGCTGCATGGGTAATTTAGTCTTTTCTCTAATCTTGTTATTTATGCATTTTGGTTATATTAATTGTGAGTTTTTTTCCTTGGGCTCGGGTTTTATTTCCACGGTGAGTTAGACTCATCGAAACCCAACAGCGGATCGGAGCCTTGCTCATTTATTTTTATAACTAAAAAATTTCAAGGTATTTTATGATTTTATTTTTTTGGTTTTATGTTACTAATTAGATTAGTAGCTTGGTTTTATTAATTTTAATCCCGTTTTAATGAGATTTTTGGCCTCGAACCCAGATTTTCGATCAAAAATAGTGAATTTTGGGTGGAAATAGCGTTCTGAAAAGTTTTCAACCCTTTTAGAACTGTGAAAAAGCCAAAATCCGACCAGAAATGCCTTTTTCGAGGGTTTTTCGTTTTTGACGAAAATTTTTAAATCTTTTAATCTTGAATCTTAATGGCATATTTATGGTGATTATGTATTTGGTTCTTTCCTTAATGTTTCTGCATTTTTGGACCTCTTTAAGCAAGGTTACTTTGCAATAATTAGCGCTTGAAAGATTGGTTAAATTTTCACATAATTGCAAATCCATTGCATTAAGTGTGAAAAATTTATTATTTGAGGCTTCTAAGTACTAAAGACCCAATCTTTAATTGTTTTGAGTGGTTAGTGTTTTGGGTGTTTTTGTCCCTCGGGAGAGTTACAGCTCGAGGACTGATCCGACTGCGCCTGTACCTGCAAAACAACGGAGACTCCTGGTGGTAGGAGCTCCTACTCCGACGATCAAGTTAGTACTTGAATGTGGGTAGGAGAAGGTGCGGAAAATGAAAAGTGAGATCTTCTCGGATTCCGAGATCAGGTGCTTCTCTAATGTAAGAGAATGTAGGGTCTGCTGTAATAATTAAATCCTGTCCTGAAAATGGGGGTTCCCTATTTATAGGGTCATGGGGAAACGTGCCCCTGATTAGGTCACTCTGACCTAGCTCTGCTGGGCTGCGCCGTATTACGGCTTTCTCGAGATTTGGGCCCTTGAAGGCTGCTTTTTTCTCCCAAGCTCTAGGAGGGACACGTATCAAATGGAGACTGGTCCAATTCTGACCAACCAGAGTATGACACGTGTCAGGACTTGATTGGCCCACGTGGCATGGGTAAAATTACCCAAAACATTTTCCCCTCACAGATGTGACATGGCGTGCCACGTGGAATCTGTGACACATGTCACTCAGCCATAGGAAATAGTTTTTTTTTTAATTGTGAAAATTTAACCTTTCACATTCCGGGGAAATTACCAGGATGCCCCTGTTTTTTATACCTCTATAAATACGCAATTTACCCCCCTCATTTTGGACGTTTCCAAAACATTCTAGAGAGAGAAAATCACCAATCCTAGAGAGAGAAAATTTGTCGTCTGTCCCCGTGCACACAAGCGTTGTTCATTTTTCACCTGCATCAGCCGGTTTACAACCGCCTATGCCCCAAGCAAGCAAAGTCGACTTCAGTAGCATCTTAGTCGGTCATCACCGTTTGTCCCCCTTTCAGAGACAAACGTAAGGTACCGCCTCTACTCCCTTCAGCTCATTTACATTTACTTCAATTCATTCAATAAATGGACTTATCACCAACACACACGACACGGCCTAGGTCAGTAGTCAGCCGGTCTCCTGGTATGGCTGAGTCTAGGACTGGGAGTGTCGGCTCTAGGTGCATGGAGAAATTTTATACTCCTTAACCGACCATCTATGTGTCTGTGCAGGACACGATGGCTAGAACTAAACAGACAGCCACCAGACGGCGTCAAAGAGACGGTACTTTGGAAGTGCCGTCTGATAAGGTAACCCTGGTTGAGGGGTCAGAGAGCAATGAAAGCTCAGGGGAATATTCTCCGTCTGGGATTCTTAGAACCCCAAGTGACACAATCCTATACGATGAGGGTAGAGATGGGGAGGGAGCCGTCTCCCAGATGGACCTTGATGAAGCTGGCCCCGAAGATAGAGACGGGGAAGAGTCTGCATCGGGGTCAGCCGACGACAAGGGAGACGGTGAAAGCTCCGCCTCGGGGTCTAGCTCTGAGGATGATAGTGATGCCCCTCTTTCCCCGCTTGAGGATAGTGAGGCCGAAGAGAGGAAAAAATGGGAAGCAAAGGATGATCCCTTTCAGATCCATATCTCCGCTAAAGACAGGCGGGCAATGCTAAAAGGCATTGAAAGCTTTGTACAGAAGTGGCCTCTGGGAAATGGATATACTATCCAGGTGCCGCCTGAGCTAGGCACCATCTCCTGGAAAGATGACCAGGAGAACGCCAATGCCTACTTTGGATGCTATGAGGCGGCATTCCTGGCAGGCCTCCGGTTCCCGCTTCACCATGCTGTGAGAGCCATACTCAGGGGTTATGGCTGGGCGTCTGGCAGCTCTCCCCAAATTCATGGGCTAACATTCTAGGGTATGTTGCCGCCTGTGAGATGCAAGACTTGAATCCCAGCTGGGAGGCTTTTGCTCACATGCACTATCTCAGCCGCAACCCAGGCAGTTGGAGGGCGTGGCACACCTTGACCACTCTCCCTCAGTACCAAATGACATTGGATAAAGTGTCCAAATATGACGGTTGGAAAACCCGTTTCTACCTGTTGTCTGCCCCAACCCATCAAGAGAATCGGGAGCTGCGCCGGTATAATAAAAAGCCCGACCTACTAGGTCGCAAATGTGCCCTTCCCCAGATTTCAGGAGACGACTATGACGCTATCATGGAAACCAAGATTTTTGAGCTCCATACGAAGACGCTCTCAACCGGGGACGTAATAAAGGTCCCTAATAATTAGATTCCCATGTACGCATGGTTTAGAGATGAGGCGTTCTTATCCGCCTGTGGGCTTAGCACGATGTTTCCAAAGCGTATATTTGATATACATCCGGTTTAATTCCGCTTGTACTATTGTTAGCCAATTATGATTTTGCACTAATCATGTGTTCATTATTTTTGCAGAAGAAGCTTTGAACATGGTGGCTGACGAGAAGACTCCCAAGCGGTCCTCTGCATAAATCCGCAAGGACCTGGCGGAGGCTAAGGCCGCCAAGCTGAAGGCTGAGGTAATGGACCGTCTAACTCCTTGAACTATTTTTTTCAACAAACATTGTCGGTTGTATATTTAATACTTCGCTAATTGCAGGGTGGAGAGGCTCCTAGGTCCTATACTAAGAACCTAGCCAAACGGGGACGGGATAAGACCGCCTCCACCCAAACCAAGCCTGCAAAATCCGCCAAAGCGGCTTCAGGTAAGACGGGCCCCGAAGGCTCTTCTGAGATAACCCGCCTCCGCGTCGGGGGGAGAAATGTCACCATCGGAGGCTTTGGAGTAGGCTTTGATATGGTCCCATCCGGCCTCTCTACGCCTTGGGGTGGTGCAATCCCCCAAGCTCCTGAAGGTAAATACAATCCCTTCGAATCTCTGCCTGAGCTGGGATGGTCGTTGCGAGTGAAATCTCACTCCCAACAGACTTCTTCGTCCAACAGCCGGCATCAAGCAGGTGCCGCCTATATAGCTCACTCACCCCCTTTCACATATGGTGCAGATCAATCCCCCCGATGGCCAGATGTCCAGGCGCATGCCCGGTCCATGCTGGTAGTCGTTCCCAAGAAGGAGAATGATGTCATCCCAGGCATTGAGATGTTCAATATTGAACGTATCACTGCACTCCTGTCTGAGGTATACCTTATTCCCCTTTGCTGGAACTAAGTATAATATATCCCGCATGAATGACACCGTTTGTGTCTACAGGCCATGCTCAGGGTTGTTGGACTCAAACGGCCATATGCCCGGAAGAGGGAGGAGGTAAAGAGAGCCACTAGATCAGCTAGGGATTCTCAAGATGTAGCTGAATATCAATGTACAATTAATGAACTTGAAACTAAAGCCGAATTGATGCAACAGGCGGATCAGATCAAGGGTCTTCAAAAAGTCCTAGATGAGGCTATGGAAAAGGCCAACACGGCTGAAACCAACCTCAAGAAGGCGGAGGAAGACCTCAAGGCCTTGCAGGGTGCCTCCTAGGAGAATGTAAAGCTCAAGGCGGAGGTTGAGAGGCTGAAGAAGGATGCGGAGCGAGTCCAAATGAATATCAAGGCAACAATCGAGGCGGAGCAAGACCGCCTGATTACTGAAAATGAAGCGGACTCTGACGCCCGGATGAAGATCGCCTGGGAAGCTCTCTACCCCCACAAGGACTATGGTTTGTGGGCTCTTGCTTTTCAATATGCTGAAAATGTAGTATATTTAAAAGAGAGGGGGGAGCCAGAGCCTGAGTCTTTCAAGGCCTGGGCAAATGCCGAGCTTGAGGAACCTGCCAAGGAGCTCCCCAAAGAAGGAGAAGCCATTGAGCTTCAATCTGATGGGGAGAATCCCAAAGAGGAGAACCAGGCGGCCCAGCCTTGAATTTTCTGCGGCAGTATGCCAAATTTAAGCTTTTCCGGCCTGCGTGCCGAGTATGTGTATTTACCAGCTGAGGAGTCAGGTGACAATTTTTATTTTTTATCCCGGATGTTATCCGGTATACACTAATATCCGGTTTTTATCGGCTTGAATGAAATTTGCCGACTGAGTAGGTTTGATGAATTTGCTATTTTATTTCAATTTTTGAATTTTTGCCCAACTTTTTAAAGCATGCGGCAATTCAGATAGTATACCAGCTACTCTTGCCCCTGGCGGCTGTGTGATTGGTTTCAGTATTTCTTTGATTGATTAACTTTGGAATGCTTGATACTTTAAGGAGTATGAAATATTCCTACGTCAATCAATCATAGTAGTGATTGCCCCAAACCAAATACAAAACCGTCAACGACTACCGTTTTACCCAACCGGGTATTCGAATATAACTTCTTTGTGAGCCAAACGGGAAATTGCCGCCTGACAGTTAGTGGAGCAAGGAACATATTGTCTGCCTGCCTGATGGACCCCAGACAGCTTAAAGGCCATCTGGGATACCTGCAATCCATTGCACCCGGTTCGTCTGCCCCCTTGGGGTGACTGGTACAATTTCGTTGAACAGCCTAATAGAGAACTTCAGTAATTAACCGGCTGATGTCACTTGACATCCGGTGTTACGCTTAATCATTCTTTTAGACTGTTTTGGTCAGACAGCTATGAGTTGTCCAATTTGGTCGTTCAATCTTTGCCGTCTGCATATGTTGGTAGAGCAAACGATAGGATGCCCTCTGCGATGATAACACCCAGAGGGGCGTCGCCGGACGCCATACTCAAATAAGAGCAGACGAATTTATAAAATAAGTTTGCATCCGGCCATTGGCCTCGATTTGAATGTTATTTTAGCCACTAAGTCTCTTAACTTAGCATGGTTTTACTTATTATAGGGGTCGTCTGTGCATTGCACTGATGATGGTCCACCAATTTTAAACATTAGGTTAGCCGCTAGGTTTTTAACCTAGCTTATTTATTCAATAGACCGTCTGTGTTTTCAACAGGCGGTAGCATTATTGTTGCGCATGTATATATACAAAGCAATTAATATTGAAAACAAAAAGCAACTTCTGCATTGATAGCCTTTTTATTTACAAAAATTTACAAGTCTTAGAAGTAGTACTTTTTCAAGTTGTCTACATACCAATTTCTAGGCAGCCGCCTGCCGTCTGGAGTTTCAAGCCGGTAGGTGCTGTTTCTTACTTCTTCATAGATCCGGTAGGGGCCTTCCCAATTAGGAGTTAGCTTTCCTTGCTCATTGGCCCTACCGGTTGCCTCCATCTTTCGTAACACAAAGTCCCCAACTTTTAAGGGTCGTTTGTGCACTCTTTTGTTGTAGGCACAAGTCATTCTCAGACAGTAAACCTCATGACATAAGGCGGCATTGCCCCTGCGCTGCGGGAGTGAGTCCAATACTAGTCGCATGGCCTCCCAGTTTGCCTCTTCATCGTATAGTATGACTCGTAGAGTCGGCTCATAATTCTCGATGGGCAAGATGGCTTCAGCACCGTAAACCATGAGAAATGGGGTTTCACCGGTTGCCCCCTTTTCAGTTGTCTCGAATTGAGGTCCATTATCAAACACCATAGACATGGGTACCCCAAACCGGGTGATAATGTTCTTCCAGATGAAGGAGATGACATTGAGGTCCACGGCGAGTTTGTGGACAGCGAGATCCGAGCTGATGCCTGGCATCTCTTCCACTTCAAAGGCAAAAATGTCTTTGAATTCCTTCGGCAAAAGGTGCAAGTCTGCACCAAGCCTTTCAAAGGCAACCGTCCCCACCTTAATAGTTCGCTCTGGACGGCTGTCGTCTAGAAGAATATCAATGTGCTCACCAGCCGGCTGGGGACAGAGATCATCTGACCGTTCCCCGGTCAGTGATTGCTATTTCTTCTCCTTCTTCACCTCCACCAGCTGTTCGGTTTTTCTTTTCTTTGCGGCTGCTGGAAGGGGTGAATCAGGGTCCTTGACATCGTCAAGGTCTATAGGCTCCTTCGGTTGACCGGCTGCAGCAGCAGTCGGCTTGACGTCTGAGAGATAGCACTCCCTTGTCGTCTTCTGATCCCCGTTGAGGGAGCCAACAGAGCCATCATCATTTTCATACTTGAGGAGCATGAGAGCTGGGATGATGATGGCCTTGCACTCGTTCAAAGTGGGTCGGCCAAGAATTATGTTGTAGGCGGTCAGCTCCTTAACAACCAGGAACCGGACGACCATGTGCCGCCCCTTTCCCTTTTCCCCCAGCCAAATGGGTATGTCAATTTGTCCAACTGGGTGCACAACCCCTCCGCCAAAGCCAACTAGCGCATAGGAGACGTCGCGCAGGCTATCCCTCTTGTAATTAAGTCGGGACAGACACTTGTAGCTGATGAGATCAGAGGAGCTACCCGTGTCATTGAGGATCCGGCCAACCAGCTGGTTGGTGACCTTGCATTCAATGACGACTGGGTCGTCATGCGGTCGGCGAACTTTTCCCTGATCCTTCTCAGTGATGAGGACGTCTGGGAATGTTCCACTTGAGGACGTCTGTCTATCATCAACCGAGTGAATCATCCTCTTCAGATGATCCTTGGTGCCTCGGATGGTCGGGCCACCGCATGCGAATTCGCCTGCTATAGTGTAGACCGGATCCTTGTCGGTATCCGAGCTACTAGTAGGCTGGATAGTTTTTAATGACTGTCCCGGATTCGTCTTAGAAGTCTCTTTGGACTTTAAGACATATGACTTCAGCAAGCCCTTGTCAGCCAGATGGTCCAACGTCCGCTTGAGGCTATAGCAGTCGTTGGTGTCATGGCCCACCTCCTAATGAAAGTGACAGAATTTATTCTTGTTCCGCGACTGAACGGAACTCTTCATAGGATTCGGCTTCTCAATGGTCAGCCGATTCTTCACTTCTGTAAAGATGGTGTAACAGTCTTTATTGAATTCATACCGTGAGACATACGGTTTGAATTCCTTCTTCTTCTTTTTGGACGGCTGATCAGGCTCCTCTACCGCCAGACTTCTTTTCCCTTTTTGCTCTCTGCAGCTTTCTGAGCCGGCTGAGCAGATCGACTCTCCTTTTTCCTGTCGGACTTCTTAGAGTCCGACTGGTTGCTGGACGGGCAGAGGTTGGTGGCTTGAATAAAGCTTTCCGCCTCTATCAACGCCTGTGGAAGGGTGAAGACCCTTTTTCGGACAAGGTCGAACTTAAAGGTTGACCCGTCCTTCAGACCCTTGAAGAAGTCTGTATAGGCTACCTCGTCAGACTGCCCCTGGATTTGAATTCTCACCAGGTTGAACCGCCTGACATAGGAGCGAAGCCCTTCTCTATCTCCCTGCCGGATGGTACTCAAGTCAAGGCTTGTTTTCTTGGCAGGGATGTTCATTGAGAAGTTGGAGGAAAACAGGAAGGCAAGCTTCCTGAAGCTGTCGATACATCCAGCTAGCAGGTTGCCAAACCATTGTTAGGAAATGCCATTCAATGTAGCCGGGAAGCACCGGCACCACATAGCATCCTCCAACCCATGCATGTGCATGAGGTTAGAGTAGGCCATGAGGTGGTCCTCCGGGTTGGTGGTACCATCATAAGCACCAACCAACACATTCTCTCATGCAAGGATTGAATATTCCCTACAGATGTGTTTTTGAAGTTGTCTGGAAAGCTCGAAGTAGAGGCTTACTCATACAGCTGCTGAATTCTCCTGCGCTCGATGATTTTCCGAGCATCAGGGATAGATTTCTTGCTACCCACCGGTTGATTCTCCCGCGCGGGGACTCCTTGGACCCTTCTGGGGCAGAAGGATCTTGGACCAGTCAAGGGTTGCGGCTGCCTTGTCCTTTGGATGTGGAGTTAGCTGTCTGACCCTGACTAGCTTCTTCCTCGCAGTTCGAGGAGACTTCTTGGCCAGCTGACTCTTGCTAGAGCTAGTCGTTTTCTTTTCGATCAGATCCTTGATCTCATCCTTGAAACTCGTCATGAATTTCATGAGCTCGTCTCTGGTGACTGGAGCCTGACCTCTTGCCGGCTGGGTTTCCCCTTCCGGCTGACCAGAGGGCCAACTGGTACCCGCCTGGCTTTCACCGCGTTCCAGAGTGTCTCTGGGACGGATGCGCTTAACGATGAGAGAGCCATCTTTGGCTATGTAAGTTGGACTTGTTATTTTTCATTTTAAATTAATTCTAAAATTAATTTGGAATTAATTAAATAAGTCACGCAATATTCCGAATTAATCCCGAGGTTTTGGCACGCAAACCAAGGTAAAACCACCCTTAGCTAGCCAAGCTGCACAGCAGCCCGCATGTGGCTGCCAAGGGGTGGCTGCTTGGTACGTGCAGCCAAGCGTGGCTGCTGCATGCGGACCAGCAGCATTGCGCGCCACGGCCAGCAAGCCAACAGCAACATGGCGCAACAGCAGCTAGCATGTTGTGCGCGCCATGCGCGCTGCTGTGCGTGTGCGAGGCGTGTGTGGCTGGTGCGAGCATGAGCATGTGCGTGTGGTGCTTGGTGCATAAGAGAGGTTAGTGCGCGACTAGCCGAAGCTTGGTGCCTAGAAAACCAAGCACTGTTGCTTGGTACTAGGCACACGAAAGCGTAGGGCTATATTTTGCGTTTTGGCCGTTTTAATTATTTTAATTAAATTTATTAATTTTAATTAAAACTTTGGAGGCTAGACCTCGGTTTTGAGCGGCACTTGCAAAATTTTATTTTGGCAAAACTTTGGGTTTACCGACTTAATTAATTGGATTAATTAAGATGGATGTGGAATTTAGTGGGAGCTTCAATTTTAATTGCGCTTAATTACATAATCGGTTAAACAACTTTGACTAGTTTTAATTAGGCGCGTTAATCGGATTAATCACCTAAGTTAATTACTAATTTACGCGTGTTTTTGCATTGTTACTTGATTATTGTTGTAAAATGCATGGGCCATTCACATATAGTGAATGGACGAATGGAATGTATATTCTCTCACAGGTTTTATAAAATGGCAACTAAGTGGGGCCCGATTAGGATAGAAAATACGGACTGCGTTTCGTAAAGTATATTGTAAATCTAAATACGGTGTGCAAACCGTTGAGTATTTTTGTACCTTAGTATTTAGATTAGTCCTAATCGTAGATACTAGTATTTGCATTATTTTGGTCATGTCTTGAAGATGGAGGTTCTTGAATGACCAATCCATGAAGTTGCAAATGAAGACCCTTGAAGACTTGAAGACTCAAGGGGTCATGCTAGTTGCCAAATGCATCATTTATTTATGTTTTCGATATATATTTATGATTATATATATATATATATATGTATATATATATGAATAATATGATTAGATGCATGTTTAGGATTTCGAATATTGCGATGATTAATTAAGTTCACTTAAATCAACCAACATAGAAACCCTAGGTCCCTAAAATATTGAGTAAAATTTGCCATTCCAAAAGAACATTTACCGACCTATTGAGTGTAGTGATGGGCTACGCCAAAGCGAGGCATCACTATTACTCCTAGGATATGTAAGGCATACCGGGTATGCATGTTAGTTTTGGTTATACTCAACGATATGATTGATGGAGTCCTAAAATGTAGTGGCAAAGTGGATAAGTTGTTGAGAGAGCATTAGATGTGACGATTTATCTAACCAAGAGTGGGTTGGAGCCATTAGCAAAGAGTTGCTTACCTTAGAATATTGAGTTTTAAGACTAGCCAAAGCATGCTTAATTACTCATTGATTCTTTGGATCATGGAATCGACTTATTCTCACCAAATGGGGACAATTTAATGTGTGAATAAGACGTTTAAATAAGTTTGATAAATATGCATGATTTCAATCTTATTTTAAGTATTATGAATGGTATTTCATTTCAAATTCTTTCAATTGTAGAATCATGTCTTCAACTAACAACGACAATAACCTAATGTGCCCGGAACTTCCCAAAAAGTTACCATTTTTCTTGAACTTTGTGAACTTTAAGGAGTGGGAAGAAGAACTCCGAAAGACCCTCCGCAATTTCTATCTAGAACATATTCTCAACATACCCATCCCGAGTTTTTACTCAAAAGGGGTTATGAGCAATAAGGCTCATGATGAAACGACATATTTTCTGGACATGCTCCTCAAAGCTCTAGAGGATATAGTCAATTTGAGGGTCACCAAGAGCATCAAAGGCAACTATGATGGTCTCATGGAGGAAGTGACTAGGTCACTCTCTAACATGAAGATCAAGCCGCCGCAAGAGGGGTGCCTTGCCAAGGAGAGGGAAGAGGTATAGGCACAAGTCTACAACGCTAGATTAAGACCCGGAATGCCACTTCGAGCCCACGTGCTCTGAATGACAAGGCTATTCACTCACTTGGCGCTCATTGGCAAGCCGGTGGAGGATGAGTAAGCGGCTCACATGCTATTGAGTTCTCTCCACTCGGGCTATATCGCATTGAAGATGCGGCTAACTACCAATCGGAACAAACTCTCTTTGATGGAGGTTGTCCATGAGCTTCAATCAGCCGATCCTTGCGGAAATGATAGACTCAAGCTTGCTCTAAAGGCAAAGAAGAAGGAGTTCAACAACATGGCAATAATGCAATGCTTCTACAAGAGAGAATGCAGCGTGTACCTGGAAGATGAGGCAAAGGGAAGAGAAATCTCTACCTCAGGTATCTTGTTTATAAACTACACTTGAATACAAGCAATTCATAAGGTATTAGATACCATTAAGGACTCACTATATGCTCCTATTTCAGGAACCAAGTGAGAAGGGCTTACCAAGTGGATGTGGATATACAAGCGGAAGAAGAAGATAATCTTTCCGGAAGGCTTGTAATCACATAGTTTGTCTTGACGTAGAACTTGTTTAAGTTTTTGTTATCAACCATACATTGATCTTTTGACGTTGGACGTCATTTTGTTTTTATCACAAGACTATTGTTTCAAAAGTCTTGTTAATATGTTTATGGCTTAACACGTTTATCTAAAATGTGTATTTTCGTTAGACAAACAAGTTTATAATGTTAATAATAGCGCCAAGAAAGCTAAGACCATTGAGTCAAATCAGATGTACTTGTGGCATTGTCGTCTTGGCCACATTAACATCAAACGCATCAAGAAACTTGTACCGGAAGGTGTTCTTGACTCGTTCGATTTACAATCGTTTGAGAATTGCGAAGGATGATTATTAGGCAAGATGATAAAGTAGCCATTCTCCAAGTTGGGAGAAAGGGTAGGTGACTTGTTGGGCCTAATACACACCGATGTATGTGGACCAATGAGCACGACCACAAGAACGACCATCGATATTTTATCACCTTCACAGACAACTATAGTAGATATGGATATGTCTACCTTATGTCGCACAAATCTGAATCGTTTGAAAAGTTCAAAGAATTTCATAGTGAAGTTGAAAATAAGCTTGGCAAGAAAATCAAAGCCCTTCGATCGGATCGAGGTGGTGAATACTTGAGCCAAGAATTCGATGACCATCTTAAAGAAAAGGGTATACTTTCAAAATTAACACCTCAAGGAACTCCACAATGGAACGGAGTATCCGAAAGGAAAAATCAAACCTTGCTGGACATGGTACGATCAACAATGGGTCTTAGTGATCTTCCTATCTCTTTCTGGGGACACGCACTTCTAACCGCGGCACTAACACTGAGTTGTGCTCCATCAAAAGCTGTAAAAAAGACTCCATACGAGCTATGGATGAAGAACCTCCAAGGTTGTCTTTTCTCAAGATATGGGGATGCGAAGTATATGTCAAGAAATTAATTTTTGACAAACTTCACCCCAAATCTGACAAGGTTTTCTTTGTGGGCTACTCAAAAGAAACCAAAGGGTATTACTTCTACAACAAACCCAAGAACAAAGTGTTTGTTGCTCGAGATGGTGTCTTTTTGGAGAAGGAACATCTTTCCAAAATGACAATTGGGAGGAAAATCGAACTCGACGAAGTTCGAGAGGACGAGCAACAAAATCAGATTGACAGTCAAAGTGCTCAAATAGCATCTGTTGACGCTAGTCAAAGTGTGCAAAGTTAAACCGACAATGCAAATGCTTAGTCTATTACCTTACGTAGGTCGCAGAGGCCGAGGTCTCAACCTGATAGGTATCTTGGTGTTGTATTAACCGAGAATCAGGACATCCTGGTAATGGATGGAGACAAACCGGTAACCTACAAGCAAGCGATGGTGAGAACCGACTCTGCTAAATGGCAAGAGGCCATGAGATCTGAAATGGATTCCATGTTTGAAAATCAAGTCTGAGACTTGGTTGACTTACCCGAGGGTTACACACCTATCGAATGTAAGTGGATTTTCAAATTGAAAACCACAAAGATGGTTACAGGCAAATTCATGGTATTGATTACGATGAAACCTTTTCTCCGGTCGCAATGCTTAAATCCGTCATTGAGATGCGCGCGGATTTTTCTGCGGCAGCATTGATTTTTAACCTAGGCGCCTCTAAATCCGTCATAATTAGGTTTTAACCTCGGGCTTAAGCCTAATTATGATCGGGCTTAGTTAGTTTGGACCTTAATTCATTTTTTTTGGGGTTAGGCTAGTTATTTCGCATTCTTGTGACTTATCAGTTGTCCATAAGCATTCTTCACGTTGATCTAACACAAAGATGATTTTATTGATCGTCATAGCACTTCCTGTCGGGACAGGAGGGCAAAAGTATATGTCTACAGTCCCCACTTTGATCGAGTCTAGAATAGACGAGGATCAAAGTAGCCAAGGAAATAAATCCGAGACTCATTCTGCGAAGTTCGCTAAGAATAGAGAATCTTTCAGTAGTGTTAAGGATGTCGAAACGATCCTTAATTCGCTAAGTGTTTGAGACAAGTAGCTATTAAGGCTAGAAAAAGTATTTTCTAGTCTTAACGCGCTAAAGAATCTAGATTGATCCTTTGCAAATGTAGAACGCTTTTACAAGTAAAGGCTCTCTTGGGTGATTTCATGTCATGAGAAGATATCGGTTTTTAAAAAAGAGTAAAGAGGATGTGTAGGGAATATTTCAAGCATCCCACACTTGAGCCCCACTTTAATCATACACTTAAGTATGGTGGTGTCCAAAGGGAAGGAAGCTAGAGTGAAAGAGTCGCCAACAAGTTTTAGGAACTTGTAAACCGTTCACAGGGTGAAGGTTACACCCCTTCACGATCCATGAGATTGCTAACTCCATAGTGGTCAGGAACCATGACTGGATATTCGGGGATGAAGGTACAAATCCAACCTAAAAGAGATTGAGCCTGCCCTAAAAATAGGCCTTTACTTTATTCTTCTCACATCCATGTGCACTTTCTGACTAACATACAATCAATATATTAACCCTAAGCCTGTTTAATCTATGTTGGTTGAATATTAATGCACAAACAAAACTATTATTGGCGATCACTTGAATTAAATCACATTAGCCTAAACAAAATTATTAATTATCTTATTAAGCGTGATTACAAGTACAAATTCCCTTTAAACCTGCAAGAGAGGGTGTGATCAAGCAATAATAATAATATATCAAGCAACATGATAATATTAACAAATCATCATCATCATCATAATCTCAATAAAGCATAATAATATTAGCAAGATCCTAGGCATGATACTAACATGATTAATAACAAATCCTAGCATGTCACTAAACATTAAAATCAAAGCTTTAGCCCTAACATGATACTAACATGATAGAAGAAAATAGGAAGCAACCTAAACATGATACTAGAAAACAATAAATAACATCCTAACATGATACTAGAAATTAATATAACTTAAACATGCTTCTATAGAAATAGCAAAACACTTACTTTGTTGCCTCGTATCTCTTTCTATCAAAACAATACACACGTTAGTAACTTCAAGGAAAATATTAAACAGTAAATCTAATCAAAGAATTGAAATAAGATTTGGGACCAAACCCTCAGAATTATCAACCTTTCACGTCTAGGGCAAAGGCAATTTCGAACTTGGATAGGTGTGTCTAGAACTCTTGAATGCGGAATATTGTGTTTGTAAAAAAGCTAGGCTTAGAAAGAGGGAGAAAGAATAAGCTATTGCTCAAGAGAGAGAAGAGAATAGAATTAGATGATTGTTGATGATTGAAAATGGGGAAAAAGACCCTATTTATAGAGAAAATAGTCCCGAAACGATCAGAAAAAAGATCGAATTCGATTCGGAGTAAAACTGCTCCCATCGTGGCGCGATGGGTCCTGTCGTTTCGCGATGGAGAACGCGTTATCTAAAATCCGTACGGAATCCTTAATCTAATTAAATTAGATTAATTAAAGTTCGTCCTTATCTTTTAAAATCAGATTTAATCTTTTAAAACACTTGTTTTATTCCAAATAAAATCCTTTATTTTTCTAAAAGATATAATTATTAATCCTAATCCCACTAGAGCTCAGAATAACCTTCTAGATTATTCTAGAAGATTAAAATCAATCCTAATGATTTTAGGAATGACAATTAATCAGCCCTCCACTTGATTATAGGGCCAAATATAAAACTCATTTTAGGCCCAATTTAGTATTTTGGTCATAACTTCCTCATTATTCATCGGCATTGGGCATATAATATATCGTTGGAAAGCTCTTTTCGAGCCCAATCTAACTACACTATTATTGGACTCTTATCATGGTCCAAACTAAACTGGATTGGATATTTTCCATAAATAGAGTACGAAAAGAAATATTTTCGAAAACAAAAAGAAGTATTTTTTATTAAAATGACCACATCACAAGACTTTTCACATTTCACCTTGTTCGATAATCAAATGACGTGAAAGATATTCATCACTAGGTTTGGTTTTTGGGGAGACACAATCAGGTGTCTACAGGATGATATCCTTTCAATTATGGCATCGTTGATCTAAAGTCCCTTGATATATCATTGAAACTTTAGTCTATGATTTTAACAAGTTAAAAGATGATAAAAGGAGAAGTGTTCGGCATTCATAGCCTAACACATGAATAAAGTTCTTGACACTCGCTTGCCAAAACGCAGTATTCGGGGTCCACAAGATATAAATACATGTCTCATGACTGGAGGCTTATATCCAAATCCAGTGATAGAGAAGAAAATCGGCAACTCTCTCAGCAGTTTTGTCCACAAGATGAGAACACGTGTCTCAAGACTGGGGGCACGTGTCTAAACAGATGCGACATCGCACGTCGCTCTTTATACAAGGGGTGGACGGACACCCTAACTGTCCGGTTAGCCAGTAAGCTCACTAACTACCATATTTGCTTCTAATCAAGAATGTGCCTTGTCCTCAATGGTTCGGCACGCCAGTCGACTAGTTTAGCTAACGCCTAAAGACAGTAGTCCATTTTAGTTACGAGAGGTAGATCACGTTGCTGGGAAGAGGCGAAATTTTGCGCAACACCTACGCCACACAATTTTACGTTGTACGATACGCCATGCAATTTTACGCTGCATGATACGCTATTCTTTTTGCTGTGGACGCCAAAATACGAAAAGAACGTGACATTTGTAAAGTCAGTACAGTAAAATGACAAACCTGTCTATGGGAGCTTTTACATAAAGCACCACTACGGAACATTTTAAGACACGCTTACGAAAAACGTCCAAAACGTATGTGTAGGCGTCGTTTGAAGTGCGCCTACATTAAGCATGTGTGAATATGCTTGGCACTCATAGGAAGTGGGAATTGACATATACGATTAGGGACAAAGTAAAGTAGGGAGCCGCCAAAAAGTTTTTAAGGAACTTGTAAACCGTTCACGGATCATAAAAGGCAACCACGATTAAGGGACAACGATAGGCAATAACGATTGACCCTTGAAGGTTACACCCCATTCATAATCCATGAGATTACTAACTCCATATGGTTCGGAACCATGAAAGGAGGATTGGGGATGATGGTACGAAGTGAGTCATGGAGTCACATTCGCCCGTATTGGCCTCTACTCGATTCTTATAATGAAAAGTGATTCCTGCGATCTCAAAGGCATACAAACAAATATTCAATTTGCTCCAAACTATTATTATGCTAAATTGGTTGAATATTAATGCAACACATAATTCTAAAATATTGTGATCACTAGATTAAACAACAAGATTAAAAAGGAACCTAAATCGGTCATCCACATTATCTTATTAGGCGTGATTTTCAATTACATATTCCCTTTAAACATGTAATATGGTGATCAATAATAATAGAATAAACATTAATATTGGAAGCAATTTAACAATAAATTGTTAGTCAAATCAAATATAAATTAACCTAATCATGATACTAGTAATAAAAATAAGATAAGTAATTAAAATAATTACTCTCATTACGGGTGTTCCTTAAAATTGCTACATCGTGAATAAATTGTTAGTAACTTCAATAAAAATATAAATCAAATTGAAATTAAATTAAATTAAAAGTAGAGTTTATTTGGTCCAAACCCTCGGTTAATTATATCTTTCACGCCTTGGTTTAAGGATGGAACCTCGGGTTAAGTATGGACTCCTTGGAGTGCTTAAGAAAGGAATGATGTAGATATGAATATAAGTTTAAGGCTTAGAGTATGAAAGAGAGAGAAGTGAATGATTTTTTTGGTGTAGGAAGAGAGAATGATTTTGTGCCCGAACTGTAGAAGGGAGGGGGGTATTTATAAGGAAAATGAGTAGAGCAAACACACGGAACCCTAAAAAGATAAAACCGTAAATTTGGGTGCCGTGACACGTCAGAGGTTTGCCGCGACACGACAAAGTCTGCCGTGACACGGCAAAATATGCCGCGACGCGGCAAAATAACTGCCCTAAAAAGATAAAACGCGTTCAGGTCTTACGCGGAGAAAACACGGGAAAATCCCGTGACACGGCAGAAAATGTCACAACGCGGCAATATCCACCGTGGCACGGCACGCGGCGCCGTGTCACGGTGTACAATTTTCCAGATTTGCGTCCAGGGAAATTCCCGTGTCACGGTATGTGTCCCGTGGCACGGCAGAAAATGTCGTGACGCGGCAAAGTCCACCATGGCGCGGCACATGGCGCCGTGTCACGGTGTACTTTTTTTCAAAATGCATGAGGAATTGTGGAAAATACACGAAAAATTCACCGTGACACGTTGTGGAGTACCGTGTCACGGTAACAAGCACCGTGCCACGTCACTTCTTGCCATGTCGCGGCATTTTAGCTGCTGCGCAGTAATTCCAGTTTCTTACGCCTTTTTAAAACTACTATAACTTTTGATCCGTAACTGGGAATAAGGCATATATATCATTGGAAAGCTTATCAAGTCTAATTTCCAACCCAATTGGAATCAGTTCAAAATCATATGTAGATTTTAAGATATGACCGTTTTAGTGAAAGGGTGTCGGTTTTGGGCCGAGTTTAGTATTTTGCTCATATTTTCTTCGTTTTAAATCGGAATTGGGCTTATGATATATTGTTGGAAATATTATTTCAAGGCTTATCCAACCAAATAATAGTTGGATCAAAATTATAGGGCCACAAAATCAGTTTCTCTCGATTTTGTGATGTGGACACGAAAAGAGGAAAACAAGTTATGGGGTAGGGAAATGAGCTAGGAAATGGATTGGTTCATGAAATGTATTGAATGGAAACATGGATTTAAGCACTCCAAAGATTAAATAATCAACCCGACCAATAATGGCGGTGAAAGGTTGTTCATCATCAGGTTTGGTTTTGGGGAGACATTTTTAAGTTTCTACAGTATGCTTAGGGAAGGCACAAAGCACGGTGGGCATGCAGGATAATGCAAAAAACTATCAAAAAAGAAAATAAACTACAAGATGCAAAGCAAATTTAAAAGATTTCAATAATTCGCGCGTTATTACGTCCAACAACGTACAAAACCGTTAGAAAAATTTCGAAACGGATCGAAATCCGAGTACCGGTCTTTTAGGTGACCAGTGTCCGCGCGCAACTCAGTAGGTCGCACTGGTCAGGCGAGCGCAAGAAACTAGGTTGCGCTGGGATGCCACGCACAACTTGATTAGTTGCACGCAACATTTTAAATTAGTAAAAAGAGTTGGAGAAGTGCGATCTGCAGCTCACTCTCTTTTTCCTCTCTTTCGCCATTTTCTATCTCTTTCCATTTTTTTGTTGTCGTTTGAAGCTAAGGAAAGTAAATCTCGCTCCTTTTATTGTACCAGACTTGGAACTTGGTCAGCAAAATGGAGAAAGCCAAATGAAGAACCCTAACTTTTAGAAGTTGGGGGCTTTCAATTCGGCTTGTTTTCAAGAATTTGTTTGTTCGATGTTGTCGTGACATGTTTAAGTAATAAATTGCAACAAATTTCATGTGAAGTGTTAAGTATTGATCTTGTATGAGCATATACAAGCATATATGTGTTTTTTTTTTTCATTTAATTTTGAATTTGTGCTTGAATTTTATTTCTCTTTTTTGCTCACATAGACTATACTTGTTAATTTTAATGTGAATTGAAGTGTTTAGAACAATAATTATGCATTAAAATTATAAATGAAATTTTGAACTTTGATAATAGCATGAAATTGTTCTTGTGACTCATGTTTATTTTTTCATGCGTAAGTTGCAAAATTGGTTTTATCAATGATAAAAATTACCGATGGTTATTATTATTCACTTATAAAACTGTGATTTCAAGATTTGCATAAAACTAGTTAGTTTAGGAGATTCTTGAAGACATCATCGAACTAGTGTAGTTTAGCTATGCTTCGGGCTTTTGAGCCCCATTTTATGTTTTCAAATATTGTAGCCCCTAATGTTGCGTGAGTTCGATGACTTTTTTGCTTTTAATAATTAGACCCTTTCATGTTGCTTGAAATGGGTCTAGAAATCCAGTGTTTTGTCTTATTATGATAACAACTAGGATCTTGGAAACGATTAAACCAGTGTGTTTAAATCGTTTTTGACCATTCTGAAAGGAATGGTGTCCTTCGAACAAGTGTATTATTCCGATAGAGGGTTCGAAATTATTAGAAAACTAATTATTCAGTGAGGTCAAGTGATCGGAATTCCTGGGTGGAGGCCGCTTCCTATCAGTAATATTAATGAATAATTAATATTACAGCTTAATCTTGACTGAACCCTTCGGGTCACACCCAAGCAACTAGCGAACCGAAGCGACGAATTAATTCGGAAGGAATTAATGAGTCGCCCGAGTAATTAATATTTAGACGTTGGAAATTTGAGCTTGGAGTGTCGAACTCAAGCGTCGAACGTCGACTCGATAATAATAAAAAGACGACACGAGAAAAAATAATAAATCAACAAATTCCCAAAATACCCCTAGCATCGGAATGCCCCAAGAAAACCGAGTGCTAGGGGCATATAGTCTAGCATGGTGGCTAGCATGCGCACCAAGCCGAGCCTATGGCTGGCTGGTGCGTGCTAGCGCGCCTATGCTAGCATGGCTACTGCAGCCATGTGCGTGCATTGGCTAGCAAGCCATGCCGCAGCAGCCAGCCATAAGGGCCAGCACGCTAGGCACGCCAGCCCGCATCAGCTATGGCTGCTGGCCTTGCTTGCTAGAAACTGGGCCTCGGCCAAGCAGCCCGCACGCAAGTGCGTGGCCTGCTGGCCGAGTGTATGGCAGCAAGGGCATGGAAGCCCACTTGGGGTGCCTTGGTGCCCAAGTGGGGCTACCATGTGGCGGCTAGCAAGAGAGAGTGAGTGGTGTGAGGTGGCGGTTTTTAGGGTAGGAGTGGGGAGCAAGTTTGGTCCCCCCTTTCTCCAAATGGTCCTCACCTAACCTCTCATGTGAGCTTGACACTTGTTGATTTATTAGTAGCTTGCTTATTTATTTTATTTTAGATTTAAAATAAAATGAATAAAATCAAAATCTTCCACATGGAAAGATGATGGGAATTTTGAGAGCCTTTGCCTATAAATACCAACCTTGGGTGTTGGGATTCTTCACTTGAGTAAGTGTTGAAAAAGGCATCACAGTGTGAAAACCTCTGAACAATAATTACTCGGGTTTTGAGGTCGGGCCTTGCTAACTCCAAGGCAATAGACCGAGTTCGGTGCTCGCGTTGCGGGTGGACTTCGAAGGAGGTCTCCGTGTGAGCGGAGCTAAAGGGCTTTCGAAGTAAGAGCTCAATTAAGTGAGCGAAGCACGCTACAAAAGTAATAATATCTTACTTAGTCTTGTGTTTATTTTAATTATGCATTATGGTTATAATTATTGTGAGTTTGGTTTTGGGGTCGGGTTTCCTTCCGCGGTGGGTCGGACTCACCGAAACCCAACACATTCATAGTTTTAACAAAGGAAATTTGCTAAGTCTAGTCATATTGGTCATTCATTAGAACAAGTAAGATAGAAAATGAGATGTTGTTCAAATTTTTCCTCTATTCTTGCTACTTTTGAATTATTTCTTTTGAGTTCAAATTTTGTTACTAATTTGAAGCTCGAGAAAGTAGTTGTTATCCTCCTTTCCAATGTGTGCAACAATGGAGAATAATTTAAAATGAAGACTCCTTAATTTAGAATTTAGGAGTCTTTTGTTTACATTTCAAACTCATGAAATTGTTTGTGTCTTGATAAAATTTTGATGAATGAATGAGTATTTAACTTTCGTATGAGCAGGCATGTTGTTTACGTTTGGACTCTATTTTGATACTCATGATTTTGTTTCTTTTGCTCTATACTAGTCATACTCTCTAATCTTTAGAGTAAATTGAAGTATTGAAACAACAATTATGTATTAAGATTAGTTTTTGAAATTGAATTTGAAAATGGCTCGAATATGTAACCTGTTTAATGGCTAAGTTCAGTTACAAACTTAGTTTTCAAAGGAACAAAATGGTTATTAAATCATTGTTATGCATTTGAAAACTTTAAGGCTCGAGATCTACGTAAACCATTTGTAGTTTAGGCAATTCTCGAAAGTAGTTCGAATGGCATGAATATCTCATTTTGTTTATTGTGGATATTGGAGCCCCCATGTCTCGGGTTATGCGCATTCTTGCTATTTCACAAGTCTTGGAGCCCCCAGTTTGGGGTAGTTCTGATGACTTGCTTTTGTTTAGGTCATCCATATCATCATGATGTTGGAATGATCCTATATATGTATCCCATGTTTTTGTGTTTTGAGAACATTTTAGGATAATGACATGGCTTTCGCATTTTAGTTAAAGTCATATTCAAGGAAGCAAGTTAGTTCTTTACTTGTTTACAAACCAAAAACAATTGTGTTTCAGGTTTAGTAATCTTTACCTAATGTCAAAAGCGTTCATAGAGATCATTGCGGTAATATTATTCATCAAAGTTGATTTAAAACATCAAATGATTTTATTGTTCTTATAAATCTTTGATTTTGGTCTGTAGGTGGTCCGTTTACCATCACTAAGCCCATATTCGCACGATAATTAGGTGAGAACAAGTTCGAGTCAAGAAGAAGTCGAATCTTAGTTCATTCCTTTTGGAAATATTTATGTATATACATGTATTATCCAAATGGCTATTGAGAATCTGAAAATTTATTTATTTGAGAAAATGAAAAAATTCAAAAAGGAAATTTTGAAGACTATTTTTTTTAAGGAGTAAGAAACATGTTATTTCGAACTAGAATTCAAAATTTGGAGAGGGTCCAATAAATTTAATAAAAGTTTGTTTTGAAAATAAAATGAAGCAACTTTTTCTAGTACGCAAAATATATAATCATGTTATTTTTGAAACTGGACCCAAAATGGAAAGAAAGATCTAGCTCATAATTAAGTGTGACTTTTCCGTTCATGATTGATGAAGGTAAGTTGTAATTTGCAACTTATTTCAACAAAGCTATGAAAATGTGAGCAAACTTTTGTATATCTAATTTTGCTTATGTTTTTTTTAGTGTTTGTCATCATTGCCATATTTTGCTAATTAAAAGTGAAGTTCTTCCAATTAAATAAGCACCGTTGTTTGAAAATGAATGATGGAGTGTTAGAATAGTTTATAAAATCATTCGAATCACTCTCCAAAATATGGTCTCATTTCAAAACGAAAGTTATGGTGAGACCTATAGTTTCGTATCCCCCAAGTGTAGACTTAGGTGACTTTCGGAATTCATGTATTCATATGCTAGGGGATGTTTCTCGTGTTTATTTGGAGTCCCAAGATTTGTATTTCCCATTTTTGGGATTTTGCAAATGTTTATCATGAATTGTTTGATCGAGTAGGAAGTAATGTTCTTCCATTTGTCATTTAAAGTTATTATGATGGTTCGTAATTGTAGGGAATATTTCAAGCATTATGATAACCCCAAACTTGAACCCCACTGTGATCATACACTAAAGTACGGTGGCGTTCCAAAGGGAAAGACAAAGAGCAAAAAGAGTCGCCAACAAGTTTTAAGAACTTGTAAACCTAAAAGACAATCCAAAAGGACCATCAACTACTCCATAAGGTCTTGAACCAAATAGGGTCCGGGGATGAGGGTACGAATCCAATCTACAAAAGAAAGGACCCGCCCTATAAAATAGGCCTCTACTTTGTTCTGCTCGTATCCATGTGCGCTTTTCGAATAACATACAAACATTATATTAAACCTACCTTGTTTATCTATGTTGGTTGAATATTAATGCACAAATAATACTATTATTGGTGATCACTTGACTTAAAATCACATTAGCCTAAACCAAATTAATAATTATCTTATTAAGCATGATTTCAAGTACAAATTCCCTTTAGACAAGCATAAAAGGTGTGATCAAGCAATAACAATAAAACATAAATAATATCAAGCAACATAATAATAAATCAATAACGATGATAATAGCATGATAAGGCATAATAAAGCTCAATAATAATAGCAAGATCCTAGGCATGATACTAACAAGATTAATAACAAACCTTAGCATGTCACTAAACGATAAAGATCAAAGCTTTAAACCTAACATGGTACTAACATGATATTAGAAATAATAAGAGGCAACCTAAACATGATACTAGAAAGCATAAAAAAACATCCTAACATGATACTAGGAATCATAAAACATTAATAAGCATGCAATCTACATTGTGAAAGAAATAGAGAGTAAGCTAATCTACTTACTTTGAAGCCTCGTACCTCTTTCTAATAACAAAATATACAAGTTAGTAAACTTCAATGAAAATAAACAATAATTAAAGAATCAAATTAAAATCAAATTAAACAAAGTTTTTACTAGTTTTGGACCAATAAACCCTCACAAATTATCAACCTTTCACGTCTAGGGCGAAGGCAACTTCGAACTTGGCTAGGTGATTCTAAGTCTTGTGAATTCGGAATATTGTTTGTAAAAAGGCTAGTTTAGAAAGAGAGAGAAAGAAAGCATATAATGCTCAAGAGAGAAAAGAGAGAATAAAAGAATAATTGAATGTGAATTGATGATTGTGAATTATAATCCTGAAAACAGGGATTCGGACGCTATTTATAATGAAAATAATCCGGAAAAATCATAGAATTTGATAAGGAATAAAACTCCACGCTGTCGCCAGGAATTAACTCTGTCGCGACGCGACAATGTCTGTCGCGAGGCGACAGGGTCTGTCGCGCGGCGATAGAGTCTGTCGCGTGGCGACAGACTTGTCGTTTGGCGACAGCCTGTATTAGCGCGTTTTTCTTCACGCGGAATCCGATCTTTAATCAACTTGATCTACGGAATCCGTACAGAAGATAAAATATATATTTTTAAGATAACAAAACGATATTTTATTCCAAATAAAAATCTACTAAAGATAATTAATTATTAAATCTAATAATATTAGAATTAAAAGGAACCTTCTAGAAACTTCTAGAAAACTATAATTAATCCAAATAATTTTAGGAATAATAATTAACATTGGGCCCTCCTCTACATCATTGGGCCGTATTTAAAATAATTAACCAGGCCCAGTTTAGTATTTTGGCCATAACTTCCTCAATATTCATCGGAATTGATCTTATAACATATCGTTGGAAAGGTCTCTTCGAGCCCCATCCATCTACACTATTATTGGACCTTTATCATGGACCAAACTAAACTGGTTCGGCTATTTTCAAATAAATAAAGTCATTTTCAAAAACAGAGAGAAAAGAATTTAATTAAAACTAAACCGCAACACTCGACTTCCAATCACTTTCACCTAATTCGATAATAACACAACGTGAAAGGCATTCATCACTGGGTTTGGTTTTGGGGAGACACAAATGGGTGTCTACAGAAGCCCCCACTTTGACTGAGTTTGAAGAAACTTATGTTTCGAAAAACGAGAGTCAAAGTATCGATAGGGACGGAGAATGATTCAAAATGTTCTGCAATTCCAAATCATTCTTATAACGCCGATACCTGCAAACCAATCATTAGTTAAACAGATAAAAGAGTTAAGAAACGCGTATCTTGCACCGTGGAGCACACGTCTCCGGAGGTAACCATTTTGTTGTTGCTTCATTTGTTGTTTGTGACAACCTCCACAGTGCCTCGTGAACGCCATCATTGAAGATAACCGTATGTCGTCGCCTTCAATATTCTTGGTGACAATCCTCCACAGTATTTCGGGAATATCGTCGAAAATAACTGTATGTCGTCATCTTCAGGGTTGTGGCCGTACATCGCCACGGCAGTGCATCGCCGCTATAGACAATCTCTTCTTTACCTTGAGGGACCATCGAAGGTGACCTTATTTCGCCATCTTCAAAATTTGTGACAACTCTCCACATCCTAGGGAACGCTGTCTATCATTGCTGCTACATCTCGAGCTTTTCCTTGAATCTTGGTGACAACCTTCCCAATCATAGCGAATTTCGTCGAAGACCGCCTCATCACGAACCGCTCTTCTCAAATATAGGTGACAACTTCCACAATCTTAGTGAATGTCATCGAAGACCGCCTCATCACGAACCGCTCTTCTCAAATATAGGTGACAACTTCCACAATCTTAGTGAATGTCGTCGAAGATCGCCCATCTCGTGCTATCTTCTCAAATCTTGATGACAACTTCCACAATCTTAGCGAAGGTCGTCGAAGATCGCCCATCTCGTGCTATCTTCTCAAATCTTGATGACAACTTCCACAATCTTAGCGGACATTGTCGAAGATCGCCCATCTCGTGCTATCTTCTCAAATCTTGGTGACAACTTCCACAATCTTAGCGGGCGTTGTCGAAGATTGCTCATCTCGTGTTATCTTCTCAAATCAAGTGATAACCTTCACAATCTTAGCGAAAGCTACCAAAGATCGCTTCATCTTGAATCGTTCTTCTCAATAATAACCTCCCCAATCATAGTGAAAGCTATTGAAGGTCGCTTCATCTCAAACCGTCCTTCTTAAATCCAAGTAATAGACTCTTTTCAATCTTAAAGCCCCCTGTTGAAGGCTCCGTCATCTCGAATCTTCAAATCTTCTTCTATCTTAGGAATTCGTTGTGAACCGTTACTTTGGTGCTTGCGATGAGCCAATACTTAGACGCTTTAAGCTAAGTGAGACGATCTTTTGTCAGGTCGATCACTCATTGTGATTGTAATCGAGCCGACTACTAAATCATGTCAAATTGCTTAAAGGGGCTAACTGGTGTACCAAGAACCCAACTGCTAAAATAGGTCCACAAAGTCATAATGTGGGGCCTAGTATCTCGTCGCCGCTCTGGCGCTAGCCAGAACCTTCTGTCGCCGCGATATCGTTCCGAACTTTCAATTTGGTCGTTTCCTTACAACCAAATCTGCTCAAATCTTTTGCAAATTAAGGCTCTTCACCTATGATTTACTGATCCATATAATTTTTGCTCAAACTCCTCTCATCTTGGAAGAATCTCATATATCTATATTCGCGGTTTTTCGAAAAAATCCGGGAATATTCTTGCTCGCTGGAATGTACCTGCATCTATATTTCAGACTATAGGACTTTGCTCATCTTTTATTATCTTAGGGTTGACCTAAGGCTTAGTGTTGCTTGACTCATTGATTTGACATGACTCGTCTCAAAGCGTTTGACACATGTGGCTTGGCATGACTCAAGGTGTGAACTCTGACTTAATGATGACTCCACTGCGTGTGACTCGTGTGTGCACTCGACTCGATGTGTACATGAAACAAAAAATTTTCCGTCATCTTTGTAGAGGGTACTGACTTTCTCCCGAAAAAAGAAAGACGCGAAAAAGAATCGAAGTGTTAAATGGTGCATGTTGAATGAGCTTAATCTAGTATATGCATTCAATGTTGTCTCTCAAGGTGCAAGGAGTAATTCCTCTTAAACTATCTTAGTTGACTCGATTATGAGAGTATTTAGGTAACTTAGGCATGGAGGCTAAGCACTTCATACTTTGATACAATGATGATTATAAGTGATGAGTGATGAGTGATATGACAAAGCATGCTTCAACATTATGCTAAGACTTCATGACAAAGGGTTCCTAATTGGAAGTCTATTTAGTCATGTATGTGTGCAGTGTGTGAAAATGACGCTAAAGTTAGGCTACAAAGGCTAAGTGTATGGAAAAGTATTATTTGATAAGAGTCAAATAATGATGACTCTTAGGCTAGGTAGGCTAATGATGTAAGGATCAAGCCCCCAAGTCTAGCTCTAAGTAAATAGGGATGAGCATTGGAAATCCCTTGATATGATCATGGTGTAAGTGTGTGAATGTGAAAATGAATGCATTTTTATTATGGTCGCACCTCAATGTGAGGTTGCCTACGTATCCGTTAGGAATCAGGCCAAACGTAGCTCTAGCTGAACCTCGCACAAGTGTATGTATACCTCAAAAAGGTCTTTTTAAGGGTTGTAACGTGGTTAGGCTAAAGGTTAGAGAAGAAGGGGATAAAGGCTCAAGACCCTAGATAAGCCCCCAAGGTGTGCAACTTTGCTTTTGAATCTTTGCATTTTTTATGCTTGAGTTTTCTCATTTTTGAGCTTTCTTTTTCTTTTTTGTTTGCTCTTCTTTTTTTGCTTTTGTATTTTTTCATATTCGCATTTTTTTTTTATAAGTGTGGGCAATCCCGATCATGCGGTCTATCACTCACTTGGCATTCATGTTTCTCAGGCACGGTACCGAGCACTCGATAAGAAACGCAATCTGAGACATGTTCTTATCAAAGATATTTTCATATCATAGACATTGGAACACTTGCCCTTTTGTACACTTTTATTATTTTTACTTATATTTATTTTATTCTTTTGAGATCACTCAAGCTTTCATATTTGTAAATTGCATAAGTTACACACCATCCCATCCTGAGGTTAGGTAGATATGGGTTGAAAAAAGAAAGGTCTATCGTTAGACGAGGCTCAAAGTGGTTTATCAAGAAAAGGATTATATATTTAAAGGGTGAAGATGATATGACATGGCTACAAGGGGTGCCTCAAATCATTGGTATACCTAGTGCTTAATTCGACCTTGATTTTTTTTTTTTTTAATAATGCAATGATCATATGTGAAGGAAGAAACGCTCATTTTATTAAAAGGGAAAAAGGAAAAACCTATGTAATAAATCTAAGGTAGACAAAGGGTACCTATGCTAGACTTATTGGGGAAAGGTTTGAAAAAAGAAGAAGAAAGCATGAAATCTTAGTGAGAAGCTTGCCTTGTGTTTTGTCTCATCATTACTCCTTTTTTTATTATTATTATTGTCAATCACATGACTCGAACTCGATTCAACATGCATAGATGGGAAGAGATCATGAAAGAATGAAGGGAATGGTATGTGTGGAGAAAGTATGTGGAGAGTGGAAAGATGATGTAGATGGAGAAATATGGAAGAAAGTATGTGGAGAATAGGAAGAAGATGGAAGAATTAGGAATAGAATGGACCCCCCCAACTCAAATGACGGAAAGACGACTCATGCATGAACCTAAGACATGGTCATGACATATACAAAGTGTGTGCTAAGACTAGTGAGTGTAGGTGACATGTTAAGACTTGTGTCATGACCATGTGGCTAGACTATGTGACTAGACTCAAGCAAAGACTAAGTTAAGACTTCACGTATGTGCATTAAACTGGACAGACTGTGGTATTTTAGTCATAACTTTTAATCTGTGACTCTGATTGGGACGAAACCAACGCCAAATTAAATATAAAACTCGGGGCTACAGATCCATAGGTTGTACGACTCGTGGTTCTTCCTAGAACTCCGTCTATGACCAAAACAAGTTGACGCATGTGCAGTATACGGGAATAAAAATCCGGGTTGACTTAAAGGAACTATGACTCGACTTTAGGCTTTTTTTAGTTCAAATTAATTAATTAATTAATTAAACAAAGTCTTTGACTCTTAGTGTATGACCATTGGACTTTAAGTGCCTAAACTCAATTAAAGACTTAACATGGTTTGAATCATTAATAAACTGATAAACTGATTAGTAGACTGTGAATTAGACTCGTCGTGATGACTCGAGCAAGAAAACTGGACTGTCGCTAAAACAACAGGACTGTCGCCACTGTTTAGAGCCTGTCGCCAGACGACAAAACTGTCGCCAGGCGACAGACACTAAACTGCAGCGCCACAGTCCAAATTCCTGTGCCATTGCTGGAACATTAATCTAGACTGTTTCCAGTAATTTTACTCTAAATTGACATGCCTAAAGTCGTACTAAGTCGAATTGATTGATTTATTAGCCTTTAATTAATTCAAAATTAATTAATTAGACAAAGTCCTTTTAGTCATTAGTCAATTTATTTAGTCTTAATCACAAGTCAAACAAACGGTTAACACATATATAATATATACAAGCAAGGGTGCACAAGTAGTTCACATAGTCACAAGATGAGTTTGCAACCTAACCATGGCTCTAGTTCTCTAAAGTTCGAGGATATGGGTTAAGTCAAAAAGGTCCATGGTTATGAATCCATATGCATTGCACACAAGCCTACCGGGAAGGCTGGAGCGAATGGACAGGATTCCGCGAGTTCGTGATGAAATCGAACTCGACTCCAAGGTTTGGTGGATTCACAAACATTACACGTACCCAAATCTGAACTTTGCACATGATAGTGGAATATTCCATTAGACAGGTGAAGCAGGAACCCCCAGAGGGTTATTTCCATATGTAGAACACATATGGGTTCAGAAAAGTGAGAAAAGGACTCAATCAATAAGCAAAATCAAGCCAACAACACTAGAAATGGTCAAAGCAAGAAGGCAGACCCCTGGCTCGGTATTGGAAGAACTTGGCGCCAGACTACAGGGACTGTCGCCGCAAAAAAGCTTCTGTCGCCAAGCGACAGAACTGTCGCCAGGCGACAGAAACTTTTTACGGGCGACAAGCCCTGTTTTCTAGACGCTAGTTCCTACATGCCTTGGCAAGTTTCTGTGTTCTTCGAATTTTCCAGATTTCGCATCATCTTTTCGATTCTAGTCATGAAAGATATTTCTCAAATTTCCTACGTGTAAAATTCCTATGGATTGACTCATGGGGTGCTCCCATGAGGACCTTTTAATGCATATGACAATAATGTTAATCAAATCAAGCACATGAAATACTTGGAATTTTTCGAGTCTCATCCGCTCATTCTAAATAATTGCCAAAATTAAATAAATTTCAGGAATATAAATAGAAATCCTCCCTAGCGGAGTCGCCAAAAACTGTAGGGAATATTTCGAGCATTATGATAACCCCAAACTTGAACCCCACTGTGATCATACACTAAAGTACGGTGGCGTTCCAAAGGGAAAGACAAAGAGCAAAAAGAGTCGCCAACAAGTTTTAGGAACTTGTAAACCCAAAAGACAATCCAAAGGGACCATCAACTACTCCATAAGGTCTTGAACCAAATAGGGTCCGGGGATGAGGGTACGAATCCAATCTACAAAAGAAAGGACCCGCCCTATAAAATAGGCCTCTACTTTGTTCTGCTCGTATCCATGTGCGCTTTTCGAATAACATACAAACATTATATTAAACCTACCTTGTTTATCTATGTTGGTTGAATATTAATGCACAAATAATACTATTATTGGCGATCACTTGACTTAAAATCACATTAGCCTAAACCAAATTAATAATTATCTTATTAAGCATGATTTCAAGTACAAATTCCCTTTAGACAAGCATAAAAGGTGTGATCAAGCAATAACAATAAAACATAAATAATATCAAGCAACATAATAATAAATCAATAACGATGATAATAGCATGATAAGGCATAATAAAGCTCAATAATAATAGCAAGATCCTAGGCATGATACTAACAAGATTAATAACAAACCTTAGCATGTCACTAAACAATAAAGATCAAAGCTTTAAACCTAACATGGTACTAACATGATATTAGAAATAATAAGAGGCAACCTAAACATGATACTAGAAAGCATAAAAAACATCCTAGCATGATACTAGGAATCATAAAACAATAATAAGCATGCAATCTACATTGTGAAAGAAATAGAGAGTAAGCTAATCTACTTACTTTGAAGCCTCGTACCTCTTTCTAATAACAAAATACACAAGTTAGTAAACTTCAATGAAAATAAACAATAATTAAAGAATCAAATTGAAATCAAATTAAACAAAGTTTTGACTAGTTTTGGACCAAACCCTCAGAAATTATCAACCTTTCACGTCTAGGGCGAAGGCAACTTCGAACTTGGCTAGGTGATTCTAAGTCTTGTGAATGCGGAATATTGTTTGTAAAAAGGCTAGTTTAGAAAGAGAGAGAAAGAAAGCATATAATGCTCTAGAGAGAAAAGAGAGAATAAAAGAATAATTGAATGTGAATTGATGATTGTGAATTATAATCCTGAAAACAGGGATTCGGACGCTATTTATAATGAAAATAATCCGGAAAAATCATAGAATTTGATAAGGAATAAAACTCCACGCTGTCGCCAGGAATTAACTCTGTCGCGAGGCGACAGGGTTTGTCGCGCGGCGACAAACTTGTCGTTTGGCGAGAGCCTGTATTAGCGCGTTTTTCTTCACGCGGAATCCGATCTTTAATCAACTTGATCTACGGAATCCATACAGAAGATAAAATATATATTTTTAAGATAACAAAACGATATTTTATTCCAAATAAAAATCTACTAAAGATAATTAATTATTAAATCTAATAATATTAAAATTAAAAGGAACCTTCTAGAAACTTCTAGAAAACTATAATTAATCCTAATAATTTTAGGAATAATAATTAACATTGGGCCCTCCTCTAGATCATTGCCGTATTTAAAATAAATAACCGGGCCCAGTTTAGTATTTTGGCCATAACTTCCTCAATATTCATCGGAATTGATCTTATAACATATCGTTGGAAAGGTCTCTTCGAGCCCCATCCATCTACACTATTATTGGACCTTTATCATGGACCAAACTAAACTGGTTCGGCTATTTTCAAATAAATAAAGTCATTTTCAAAAACAGAGAGAAAAGAATTTAATTAAAACTAAACCGCAACACTCGACTTCCAATCACTTTCACCTAATTCGATAATAACACAACGTGAAAGGCATTCATCACTGGGTTTTGTTTTGGGGAGACACAAATGGGTGTCTACAGTAATAATCTTTGCATGACATTGATATTTAAACATAATTAGCATGTTCAAATCTGTAAATAGAGGGAAGTAAATATGTCCTAGCTTTTTTGAGCTTCCATGGAGCAAAAATTTATTACCATTTTTGGAATTTTAGTTTGCCAATGGGAGGGATCATCCCGACTTACCCCCCTAAAAAAGAAATGAATAAAAAGATGGATTTGGCATAAAAAAAAAGGGGGGAAGGGGAATCCAAATTTCCCATAGAAGAATAAAGAAAAGGTTTAGACATGTTTTCCAAAAGTAAGGATTATCGACTTAATAGTTGAATCATCGTGATGACTTGGCAGTGAGGTATACGTGTAATAGCGATAACGATCATTTTTTCATGTAGCGATCATGTTCAATCAGTGTACCTCGCTTAGCGATCATGTATGGGCATAACTACTCAATAGTAGGTCTATATGTGCAAAGGCCTAAGGTGGGCCATATTTTCGTAGAATGATGATTTTCGCGGTACATGGTTATGGTCTACCTCAAGGAGGGCCTTTCCAGGGTTGTAATGTGGCTAGGCTCAAGGTTATGAAAAATGGACAGGCTCAAGTATACTCCCTTAATCCCTTACTTTTGGTGCTTCTCAAATTAAAACCTTTCTACTTTGTGTGACAACTCCTACATTAGGTGTCTTTTCCTTGTCTTCCCTCTCTTTCTTTTTTTTTGTCTCCTTTTTTATAAGCTTGGTTTTGGGTTCAGAATGATTTTGCATTCAATCTTTCCTTTTTTGGGTTTAGACTAACTTTGTGTCCCCCTCTTATGTTTCGTTCCCCCAATTTTTTCATTTGTATCTCTTTGCACCATTCTCATCCCAAGGTTTGGAATAATGTAGGTTGAATAAGTAAGGCTCAATTGACGAAGCTCAAAAGGGCTAACAAAAGATGGATTGTTCTAAGGTTATTAACATGGAATTATCTACGTGGAGTTTCAAGTTGCCTCCTGTGTTGGTGTAATCATCATATCCTTTCTTAGGGGGCCAAAAGAAAGGCCTCTTTTCATTCGGTAAATCTTGTAAGCCAAAGTTCATCAAGATTCTTAAAGTGTTGAGTATGTATGCCTTTTTTGATATTGCATGTATGTGTTTTATTTAATTCGAGCTAATAACAACAAAGAGATTAAAAAGAGAACAAGATAGACGTACTTGAAAATATAATTTTTATTCATTAATTAATGAAAGTACATAATAAGTAGATTCGGACAGCATGAACTCGAATCTACTTGTCCATCATAAACAAAACAAAAGAAAAAGAAGCAAAACAGGACCTAGGGTGCTACATCTTAAGTTGTTGACAACTTCTTGAGATTGCATCTTCGAGCTTTGTCCGTTTCCAACGTAGGTGAAATCCACTCTAATAATCTTGTCCATCTATATGATTCATGGTTTCATTTATCAAGTCCCTTTCAATTAATGTTCCCATAGTATAGACTTTTTGAAATGTGTCTAAACCAAAGTATTGTAAATGGCACTTGTATGGTGGAGACATATTGTCTATGAACTTTGGGACAAGTTCATGATCCGGAGATCTTTGTGAAAGAAGAGCAACCTTTGATCGCCACCTGAAAAAGAAATCAATAAAGCCTTCTTCTTCCCCTTGCTTAAGCAATTCAAGATTGCGCAAGGTAGTTGTGAGCTCGATGTTATCTCCATATTGGGTTAAGAACGCTTTTACAACGTCACTCCAAGTGGAAGTTTGTTTTACATTGAGGTTATAAAACCATGATCTAGCAGTTGGGTCCAATGAAAGAAGAAAAGTACATGCATATAGGCTTGGCTCAACCCCTTTCAATTCCATAATTCCAATAAAGCTCATTAAGTGAGTTCTAGGATTGTCTGTAACCTTGAAGGTTGGTAAATCTGTAGTCAAGAACTTTTCTGGGAGAGTCTTGCCACTAGGTTGTGGTGCAAGCTCATAATTGAAGTACTTAGTCCCTGAGCTAGCTCGCGGGACAAGTTTCTCCAAGGCCTCTAGTCCTTTGGCTCTTGCTTTTTCTTGTAGAATGTTTTCTTTTTCTTTACCTGCTTTCATTTTAGCCTTTTATGCTTTTTTATGAGCCTTTAATTAGGCTTCTTCTTCTCGTAGGGCCTTTAAGTTTTGGTTTTCCTGTCTAAGTTTCTCCAATGTTGCTTTGTCACCCATGATTAGACTAGTACGCGAATGTGGAATATGACCTAGTATTGTGTATCACGAGAAATCAAGCGCGTTCACTTAAACCTTTTTTGCCAAGCATTTAAACAATGAATTAAATCAAAATGATTGTTGTTTTTTTTTTAGTCCTTGTAATACAAATTCACTATAAGCAAGTTTATTGATAAAAATGTCAAAAAAAAAAATTCACAAACAATCATTAATGGAATGTTATGATTTGTGTTGACTTCAACAAAGGTAATCATCTAAGGATTTTACTTGAAGTGAATTGTTTTCGAAAAAGGGAGAAGAGAAAGAGAGGGAAAGTTGGATTGACATGATCATCAAATTTTTAGAAATATTAGTCAACCTTACTACATTCCTTAAAATGATCAATATGCTAGAATATATGGTATTTGTTAATCATTTAGATTACAATAGAGATCTTTATCGTTTTTTTTATTATGATTCTCATATTATTCATCTTTAAAGGATAATATATTACTATTTGCTTAAAAAGCATGATGGCCTCCAAATGTAAAATCCAAGAAATAATTAAATCATTTTCTCGGTTTTATCATTCATTATTTTCTCTCTTTTTTTTTTAATAATAATTTTTTGTATCATACTCTTTTTTTTAGAACGATCTCTATTTTTTTATTATATTTTTTTCGTTCTATTTTTCTCTTTTTTCGTGTGAAGAAATCATCCCAAGTAAGGTTCTCGGGATTTTCTTTTTAAACCATATAAGAGATAAATAAATTATACTCTTAAATCAAGTTTGATTAATTACAACTAAAAAAATAATGAACACGAAAATAGGCACGTTTAAGAATAGGAATATTGATGACGTCTTATTAAGGGTTGCGAACTTCTAATGACGAACCTTATAAGGAGTAATGTCATTAGTTTGATTAAAAAGTACGTAAACGAATCATCATAATCGAAAATAGCATCGCGTGCAATTTTCTATCTTGCGCTAAGGTGGAAAATGCAACTACAAGAGTAGCATATGCCACATGCTTTTTTTTTTGTTTTTTTTTTTACAAATACGCTAAAAGAACGATAAAAAACATATTTTTGGATTTATTTTTTGAAAAAGGTGATCAAAGTAAAAGTAACTAAGTTAAACAACGTTGTTAGCCAAAGAGATATTTTTAGCACCTACTTAACGATTAACCTTGAAGCGGTATTATCGTTTTCTCCGTATAACATTGCTTATAATGAGCCAAAATCAACATTGAACAGTGGCCGCGCGCAAGTCACAGAGTTGCTCGGAAGAGCCCGCGCGCAACTTCTAGACTTGCGCTTGGAGGCTGCGTGCAACTTTGATAGTTGCGCGTGCGACCTGGTAGGTTCGACTTTTTTTTTTAACGAAAACGCAAAAAGAACGATAAAGGTTTTTTTTTTGTCGAACCACATATTCATGTAGTCCAATAAGCACATAAAAAGGGGCCGTCAAAGCATACAATGCTATTCTAAGGTCAAGGCTTGGGTGTCCAAAGATACCATATTTTAAGGGACGATGCACAAATCAATCACTCAATGTGTTGACCCATGACATAGCCCTCCCAACATTTTGTTGGTGATATGGGTGGGATGATTGTTATTGATTTTGGGATAGAAGCCTAGTGTTGGCAACCCCTAATCAATGAGCCAATCCCCAATGGTTAAAGTGTGCTATGATTATGCATGATGCAATGTTGCTTGTTTGGCTTTTACTTTTGTGACAAAAGAAGATATTATGCGTTCAAGTCTCGCTCTCTAACTAGAGATTATCCAAGTTAGTTCTCGTTACAACCCATAGGTAACCTAGTGTTGGAAACCTTGAACCATAATTAAGAACTAATCTTGTAACCTCTAAGTCCCCAGTGGAGTCGCCACTGTAAGGAGGGTGGTGCCCATCGTAGGGGATCCTTCACCTTAAATGTCCATGGCCCTTTAAAAGCCTATGACTTTACACTTGTTAGGGTGTATTAGGATTTGAATTCCTGACTGTTTGGGGGACCTTGAATTAGAATTGATCCTATTATTACGCTTTTTTGTAAGAAACAAGTAGGAGTCGCCAATGAGTATTAGGAAAACTCATAAACCTCGTTCATGCCTTTCTCCCAAGTAGAGTTCAAGGGATATTTAGCACGAATTGTAAGTTAACCCATGCCCAAATTGGTCTACATATACCAGAAATGAGTTCGGAAGCGAGGGTACTAAAATAACGTTCCCTTTAGGGGGAGGGAATCGCTATCCTAGCTCTAGTACGGCCTCTACTAGCTCTTTCTTTTTCACAATTTCATCACCCAACAATATATGCAATGTGGTACCTAAAAACTAAGTTAGTTAATTTTATTTACAAGCATTAATCACGTAGGAATTAGATTGCAAAAGTCATTATTCTTATTTAATCAATATTCGTGAAAATAACAATAAATAAACAAGATTCGCCTTGACTTAGGTGATCAATCAACAATTAATTATTCAATTCTATTCTTTAATTAACACAAGATACTATGTAGAATTAATTAATTAAAATTTCGTTTAAAGTGATCAAACAACACTAATTAATTAATTAAAAGTTATTTAAACAAGAAAACAAAGGTGATTGATCTAAGTGCTCGGGAATTTACCACTTCTCCTTGCTAGATCTTTGTTTAGAACACTTATGGACTCCTTCTTGTTCGGGAACCTCCACCGTAGTAACAAGTATTGAGGGGGTGAGTGTTTAGGACAAGAGGGTTAAGAGTTCACAAAATTTTCTGCTAGTGTTTTAGGTTAATTTATGTCTGTTTCAGCCTCATATTAAGCCTCTATTTATAGGGAATGGATGCATTTAGGGTTTTGAGTATTTTGCCGCAGCAGGTGTCGCACGCATCAGAATGGGTTGCGCGCGACAGCTCAACGCAAGTGATTTAGATGTGCTGCTCAGGGTAGCACAACTAGATGTCTTGCGCGCGGTATTATGGTAAAATTTGATTTTATATTTTTATGAAATTCTGAATCTTTCGCAAGCGCATCACTAGATGTTGCACTGGGTGTCACGCGCAACCTTGTGAGTTGCGCGCGCCAGACCAGCGCCCAACTCATTGAGATGCACGCGGATTTTTCTGCGGCAGCATTGATTTTTAACCTAGGCGCCCCTAAATCCGTCATAATTAGGTTTTAACCTAGGCGCCTCTAAATCCGTCATAATTAGGTTTTAACCTCGGGCTTAAGCCTAATTATGATCGGGCTTAGTTAGTTTGGACCTTAATTCATTTTGTTTTGGGTTAGGCTAGTTATTTCGCATTCTTGTGACTTAATCAGTTGTTCATAAGCATTCTTCACGTTGATCCAACACAAAGATGGTTTTATTTATCTTCATAGCACTTCCTATCGGGACAGGAGGCCAAAAGTAGATTTCTACAATAGGCTTACGCCTCTGTAGACACCAAAAAATGTCTCCCCAAAACCAAACCCGATGATGAACAACCTTTTACCGCCTCTATTGGGTGGGTCGAGTATTTAATCTCGGGAGTGCTTAAAATCCATGTTGAATCGAACACCAGCTTACAAATCAGTCAACAGATCAGTCCTAATGTTTAGTCAAAGCATAGTCCAACTCATATCCAAGCCCAAATCCTTTTAAATCCATTTCGTTATTCCATTAATTAAGCCCGATTAATGAATAATAAAACCCCAAGCCTGAAACTATTCCGGAATAGCCGAAACAGCATCTAAAATATCACGTTCTTAGTTGTTAAGTAAAGACAAAAATGAATCTAGACGATTTTTAGGAAAACCTAAATGTCGTGTCACAGCATATACACCATGTCACGGTATACTGCACCGTGACACGGTATCCCGCGCCGTGTCACGGCACACATACCATGACGCGGCGTTTTTCTAGATAGGGTTTCTCCGTAACGCCTTTTCACTTCTAGGGTTTCGTGCTTCACCCCTCACATTTTCTCTATAAATACGAGGCTGATTTCCTCATTTTCGAGGGACCAACAAATCACTCTTTTATCTCTCTTAGCCTAAATACTAGCCTCCCTATTCTCTCATAATATTTCCCTTAAGTACTCCAAGGACTCCATACTTGATCCAAGGTTCCATCCTTAAACCAAGGTGTGAAAGGTAGAATTGACTGAGGGTTTGGACCAAATCAACTCTACTTTTATTTAATTATATTTCAATTTGATTTATTATTTATTAAAGTTACTAACGGTTTATTCATGATGTAGCAATTCCAGGAAATGCGGAACGTGAGAAGTTAATTCATTTAATTTCTCTTTTTATTATTCTTTATTGCTAGTATCATGATTAGGTTTATTATGATTTGATTTTACTAACATTGTTACGTTTAAATTTCTTCTAATATTAATGTTAATTTTATTGTTATTGTTGATCACCATATTGCATGTTTAAGGGAAATATGTAATTGAAAATCACGCCTAATAAGATAATTTGGGCAACCGGTTTAGGTTCCTTTTTAATCTTGTTGTTTAATTAAAGTGATCACTAATATTTAGAATTATGTGTGCGTTGATACTCAACAAATTTAGCATAATAATAGTTTGGAGCAAATTGAATATTTGTTTGCATGCCTTTCAGATCGCAGGAATGCTTTTTAGTATAAGAATCGAGTAGAGGCCAATACGGGCGAATTTGACTCCATGACTCACTTCGTACCATCATCCTCGATCCTCCTTTCTTGGTTCCAAACCAGATGGAGTTAGTAATCTCATGGATTATGAATGGGGTGTAACCTTCACGGGTCAATCGGTGTTGCCTTTCGTTGTCTCTTAATCGTGGTTGCCTTTTATGATCCGTGAACGGTTTACAAGTTCCTTAAAAAACTTGTTGGCGGCTCCCTACTTTCATGTCCCTAATCATTATCCCTATCGTATATGTCAATTCCCACTTCCTATGAGTGTCAACCATACTCACATCATGCTTAACATCGCGCTTCAAACAACTCCTACAGCCTCCATCAGGGCTTCTTGAAGAGTGGAAATTCTCTTCCTGACGTGGTCGAACTAAAAGTTGACCCGTTGTAGACACTTGATTATGTCTCCCCTAATCCCTATTTCAATTATTTAAATTAATTGTTTGATTTAATATTTTTATTGAAGTTTACTAACATGTGTATTCTTTTGATAGAAAGAGGTACGAGGCAATAAAGTGAGTAATTCTATTGCTCTATTTCTTTAGGAATCATGCTTAGATTATTTTAATTCCTAATATCATGTTAGAATATCTTTTTGATTCCTAGTATCATGTTTAGGGTATTAACTAATATTTCTAATACCATGTATGTTTCTAGTATCATGTTTAGGTTGCTTCCTATTTCTTATATCATGCTAGTATCATGTTAGGAATAAAGCTTTAATCTTTAATGTTTAGTGACATGCTAGGGTTTTTTAGTAATCATGTTAATATCATGCCTAGGATCTTACTAATATTATGCTTTGATAATATTATGATGATGATGATTGTTGTGTCAATTATAATTATTATGTTGCTTGATTATATTATTGTTATTGCTTGATCACGTCTTTTCTGCAGGTTTAAAGGGAATTTGTACTTGAAATCACGCTTAATAAGATAATTAATAATTTTGTTTAGGCTAATATGATTTTAATTCAAGCGATCGCCAATAATAGATTTATTTGTGCATTAATAATCAACCAACATAGATTAAACAGGTTTAGAGCTAACCTAATGATTGTATGTTAGTCAGAAAGCGCACATGAATATGAGAAGAATAAAGTAGAGGCCTATTTTAGGGCGGGTTCAATCTCTTTTAGGTTGGATTTGTACCTTCATCCTCGAATATCCAGTCATGGCTCCAGACCACTATGGAGTTAGCGATCTCTTGGATCGTGAAGGGTGTAACCTTCACCTTGTGAACGGTTTACAAGTTCCTAAAACTTGTTGGCGACTCTTTTGCTCTAGCTTCCATCCCTTTGGACGCCACCATGCTTAAGTGCATGATCACAGTGGGACTCAAGTTTGGGATGCTTGAAATTATTCCCTACACCTGTTCTTCAAACCCTTATAGAAGTCTGTGTAAGCAACATCATCAGACAGTTCTTTAATCTGAATTCTCACCAGATTGAACCGCCTAACGTATGATCGGAGTCCCTCGCTGTCTCCCTGTTGTATCGAGCCCAAGTCAAGACTTGTCTTTTTGGCGGGTATATTCATGGAGAAATTTGAGACAAACAAGAACGCAAGCATCTTGAAATTATTGATGTGTCCAACCGGCAGGTTTCCAAACCATTGTTGGGAAATGCCCTTTAATGTAGCTGGGAAGCACCGACACTAGGCGGCATCATCCAAACCCAATAATGGTAAGCCATGAGGTGATTTCAGGGTTGGTGGTATCATCGTAGGTACCCATCAAGACATTTTTAACCTTAGCCGGATGTGTCGCGTCCTTGGAGAACGCAGAAGGATGTTCCTTAAGTTTTTACAGACGAAGATGCCAGTTCAAAGGTTGGACGGTATATGTCTCCTGCCCACTGAAATGAGGCGGCTGCATGTAGGGTTGAGCATACGGCCTGCATGGCTGCTGGGGCACATACTGAGCTGACCCAATCACATGAGGGCCTATGTGGACGGACTGACCGCCTGAATGGCTCTCATGAACAGATTGAGAATACCTCGTCGAGGTATTCTTGAAGCTGTCTAGAAACTCGGCGTGGATGCCGAATCAGACAGTTGTTGGTTTTTCTTTTGCTCGATAATGAATCGAGCATCAGAGAATGTCTTCCTGGTGCCATCCGACCGAGTCTGCTGAATGGCCTTCCTCTTATTCGACTCGGAGCAAGCAGAATTTGGTCCAATCTATGAAGGTCCGAGCCTTCTACCTGGTATTGAGGTGTGAAGTAGGCTCTCGGGCCCTGACGGACTTTTCTTCTCAACATGAGAAGGGTTTTTGCCCGGCTGAACCTTAGTGGAGCCAACTGTCCTCTTGGTGATCAGGTCCTTGATCTCACCCTTGAAACTTGCCATGAATTTCATAAGCTCATCTCGGGTGACAAGATCAGTCCCTCCTGCCGCTTAGGGTTGACCAGATGGCTGGCCGGATGGTTGGCCAGATGACTTGCCCGGGCCTGATTGGTTGTTGCCCCATTCCAATTTATCCTTGGGACGGACGCGTCTATTTCTGAGTGACCCATCTGCGGCCACATATATTTTGACTTCAATGTCGTCATTAGTCTCATGGTCCGAATGGACCTTAGATTCGGTCGTAGGTCGTTTCTGACTAGGAGGCATTATAGACTCTTGTGAAACCATCTTAGAGGTACTCTCCGCACAGACGACACCAAATGCTTTGGGGTTTTTTGTGTCCCTCGGGAGAGTTACTTCACCAAGACTGGATTCTGACCGTTTATACCTACAAAATAACGGAAGCTCCGGTTGGTCGGAGTTCCGCCTTTGACGATCAAGTTAGTAGCAATTCGGAGTAAAAGAGTGCAAAAAAGTAAATATCTTCTCGGATTTCGAGATCAGGTGTTTTCTCTATTTTCAAGAGTAATAAATGATGTAATGATTGAATGTGCCCCAATAATGAGGGAATCTCCCTATTTACAAGGTACTTGGGATTTGTGCCCCTGTCTAGGTCACGGAAACCTAAGACTGTGGGCTGTGCCGTTTTTAGGCTGTCTCGGGGATTGGGCCTTGACAGCCGCCAATCCCCTTGTTGAGTATGTGCCTGCCACATGTCATGCCCAGTTGGTCCACTTTGGACTCTTCCTAGGGTGACACGTGTCACACTATGAGAGATCCACGCGGTAGGGTAAAAATACCCAAAACAACTAGTGCTTGCCCGAAAAGAATTTTATTAGCATCTGAGTACCTGATCCTCCAAAGAAGATGGATAATGTTGAAACTCGGGAAGTTTTGACACCAATGGAGATTAGTCACCCCATTATTCAAGGGCAAGATAGGTGTGAACACAACTCCTTTTTTATGCAAGAAGATCCAGCCACATGGCCCACAAGTATGGTCACTCAAGCGTAGAGGTGATCATCAATGGTCCAACCCGCAAGTCGGATCCGACTCGAGCAAAAAAAAGTGTTAATTTTGGGCAAGATAAGAACACATTTTTAGTTTAATACTCGAACCTGATCCAAAAAAGCCCGAAAATGCCGCTTTGGCTTGATAAATATGACACTGATGTTTTATCAACTCTACTCAACCCGACCCAAAAAAGTGGGGATTTGGGTACAGATGTATGCATAGGCCTGGCCCAACCTATGTTTTATCACCTCTACTCAAGCGTCATCATGTGAAACTACATCGATGCCCCTTCCAAGTGCTCAAATTCTTTCCTCCATTAAAGTCTATTGTTCGTCTATACACATCCTACCCTCAAAATTAGATGATACTTGTCTCTTCCTGCCGTTTCAGATTTAGAGGAAAATATGGTTCACTAAGAAGTAGAAATCCCTATATATTTTTGCTAATACTTATATTAGTTTTGCAGGATGACTGGCTTGTAAAGAAGAGCGTCTTGCCCATTGGAAATATTTGGTTTCCTAATGTTCTTTGGCAAAATGAGCACATTATTGAAGACCCGCATTTAATCCTCACCCATTTCAATAGCTAAGGTATCTATCATATCTATTGAGAAGCCAAAATTGGATTGCTAACGTTTCCTCAAAACAAAAAAAGGATTGCTAACGTAAGCACCTGGTAACAGATAGTATATATATTAATTATGTAATAATTCGATCTAGTCTTTTTTTTTTTTTTTTTAAACCTTTCTTTTGAATTATTATGAACTCTTCTTGTGAGAAGAGTTTCTTATTGTTCATTTTCCTTACCTTAACAAAAATCTTAATTAATTGTACTACTCCCGTTTCATATTAGTTGTAATTTTGGGGTATTATTTGTGAGATAAAATATTCCAAAGTTGCAACTAATACGAAACGGAGGTAGTACAAAAGTGCTTGGTATATAGTTTAAAAACTGTGCTGATACGGGGTTGTTTGGCAATCGGGGGTTGGCTGTATGCTATTGGCTTATTTGCTTGGCTTGTTTGACCAGCTGGAAGTATTAGCTGTATGGATTGGCTTTAAAAATTTGTTGTTTAAGCCGACTGTTTACAAAAGTGTTTGGTAAAATTATTAATGTTTGTTAGCTATTTATTAGTGATGAAGTGGGTCAACAAGCCAAAAACTAATAGAAAAAGCTACTCCTATTAGTTTTTGGCTTTTGGCGGAAAAATCAACTTAAAAGCCAACAAAGAAGCCAGTTAACCAAACGTATTTTATGGCTATTTGACCAAACTAAAAAGCTAAAAGCCATAAGCTAAGTAAAAAGCCAATTGCCAAACACCTCCATATATCTTGTTTGTATGGAATAATATAATACACACACATGCAAATAATGTATAATTTAAAGGGGAATTTTTATGTTCTTCAATCGAAAAAACATATGTAATAATTTTATAAGGGTCGAGAACTTCAAATAATAACCAGTAAACTCTTTTATTTTTCATTGTATAATCAAATATCGTAGATTGTTCAACATTAGGGGTATCACATGTCTACCTCATTTAGAGGTGATCATTGGGCGAATTAGGCCAAGCTCGGGCCGGAATTTTCATGCCCAAACCCGCCTAAAATGGGCGGGCTGTGCGGGCTTTTCGCGTCAGGATAAAAAAAATCAACTAAACATGCATAAAACCGCATTCCATTCCCAAACCCGGGGAAAAAAAAATTCTAGGCCAAGCCCTACCCGATTTCGGGCCCAGAAAATTTGCCAAAACTTGCTTAAAGTCGGGGTCGAGCTAACTTTGATCATGTCTAACATCATTCTTACCTCGCCTATTCACCTTTTTTTCTAAAGGGACGGCAATTGAGTAAATTTTAGTTTAGTCTTATTTTAAACTTGTTATATTTTAGTTTGGGCCTATTTTCAACTTTACTAAGCATACAAGCAAGGGTGAAAGAGAATTGAGAAGGTTTTACGTGAGATTGTTTCACGTGAGTCCGAATTATAATACACACGCCCATAATCCCCCACCCACTGCCAGTACCTAGCCACTTATTGGCGGCCGACGACCACCCTCCCCCTCCCATCCTCCGGCACAGTAGCAGGTAAGACCTTATAAGACCCCCCAAATCTTTTAGAAACAACCACATCATAAACCACAAACACCAAGACGACAACAACACCCATATGAATCAAAAACGCAAAATTAAGAATCGCGATCGCACGAAGCTTAGATTCCTCGAGCTCACACTTAGTCGACTCTTCAACCCCACTAACAACATTAAGAAGACGATGACACCCTACCGGAATAAACGCCTCCACATAGAGCGACAACCCAATTTGCAAAACCCACAAACCCTGCAAACACACCGACGCGACCAACCGTACATCAAAGATGAACAGCCTGGGGAAGGCGATAAGAGCGAGGGATAGTATGGAGGAGATTAGAGAGATGGTTGAGGAGATTAGACCCGTCAACCCTACAAACTAACTCTTTTGAGGTTGAGTTCCCCTGTTTCAAAGTGGATAGTATTTCAGGAGTTGATAATCGCAGCAAGCAACTCAGAAGTGTTGTAGCTTTTCAATTCTGATCAATATTGTCTAATATATGATACTTATAAACCAATATCTGACTATTATAATTTAATTTCTGACACTTTTAATCTAATATTTGATAATTATAATCTAATTTCTGACAATTACAATCTAATATCAGATAAATATAATCTAATATCTGACTATTATAATCTAATTTCTGACAATTAAAACCTAATATCTGGCACTTATAATATAATATATGATAATTATAATATAATATCTGACCATTATTATCTAATTTCTGGTATTTATAACTTAATATTTGACTATTATTATCTAAATTCTGACAATTAAGAATTTTATTTTTTTCTATTTGTATGACCGGACTCACGTGAGTCTGTTCTATACAATACTTTGAGAAGAGAATTTATGCATACTGTTGATAAATTGACTTTGAGATTGGTTTTGGATTGGGTTAAATTGGTTCTAGCTTTTCGCAGTTAGCTATCCCTTGTTTTCAACGCAGCTTTGGTCATATCAAATAATGATTATGCATGATCATAGTATATCTGTAATTAAAGGTGTCAATTTAGATACTCGGATGGAGTTCGGTGAGGTTGGGTTGGGTCGGATATATTTCAAAATTAAGTTATGCTACATTATTTTGTCAGTACGAGTTGAAATCTATTTTTTTTTTTTTTTTTTTTTTTGATTTTCCAAATCAGTTAAGATCGGATTATCAGGTATATTTTTAACACCTCTAGTTGTAATAATCCAAATCAAATGCACAAATTTCTTTTTCAGCCTACTTCAGTTATTATCAGATTCAGATCGGATCATTTTTTGACAATCCCTCCTAACCCCAATGGACAAAAGTAAAAATCGGGCCAGGAAAATGCTATAACCAAAAGGCCCAAGCTTCACATTAGATCCAAATGTGGTTCTCCAAGCGCTCATCTTGATACAAACCCTATTACTTTTATCTATATTTAGGTCACATTACTCCCCTCTAACCCTCTCTTCATTCCGCCGCTTCAAAGCATTCGCAGCTCTCATCCTTCTCCATCTTTTCTCTCTCTCCTCTCTTCAGCGCTTCCTCTCTGCAAAAATGGTGAGTTTTGTCGATACCTCTCATTTTCATCTGTTCATTTCGCGTCAATTTCTCTTTCATTTTATCACCTTTTTTGTTCAGATTTCGTTTAGGGTTTAAGGATTTAGGGTTTTATTCAGAATTTTTGATTAATAAATTCGATGAGTTTTTTTGTCATTTCGTTTCTATTTCTTCAGATTAAGTTTAGGGTTTAAGGTTTAAGGATTTAGGGTTTTCTACGGAATTTTTGATGTTTATTTGATGAAATTTTTGATAGGTTCTGCAAAACGATGTTGATTTGTTGAACCCACCAGCGGAGCTTGAGAAGAAGAAGCACAAGCTCAAGCGTCTTGTCCAGTCCCCAAATTCCTTCTTCATGGTATAAATTTCTCTCCTTTTATTCGTTTGTTTTTCTTATCATTTCAATTTTTATCTAATTTTATTTGTTTCTAATTATTTGTGTATTTTTTTGTTTTTGTTTTTGTTTTTTTTTTTTTGTGGGTTGATGTAGGATGTTAAATGCCAGGGATGCTTCAACATGTAAGTCTTTGATCGCTACTTTAAATCATTTTTGCGCTATTTCATTATTTTAGTTTGTTGTTGAGGACCATGATTAGGTTCCTTGTGATATTCATTTAATTAAAACTTTTAATTTTATTGTTTGCAGCTACATGTTTTAGTTTTTTTGATGATTTGATGTTATATATTACATAGTGCAATTGAAATGAGATCATATTCTATAATTATGTTGGTTCACAGCATTTATTTTTATTATATCTCTTTGTTAATGTTGAAAGGGTGTATAATGATGTGTTCTGTTACAGTCACAGTTTCACTATTGTACATCTTTGATATTTGAGTAGTGAATAGTGATTCTAGAAATAGATAGAGAACCAAGGCTTGAATATTTAAAGCCTTTGCCTTTCTTTGAAAGATTTGTGTATTTTGTTCTCCGAGTAGCAAGAACACTGATTTGAAACTCTTAATTTGACCATTTCTTTTGGATTAAGGATAGTGAGGAAGATTTGTTTTCAATTAATCATTTATCAAGTCTGATGAATGCCTAAGCTAGAGAGATGGTTGCTATTATTCGTATTTTGACGTGTTTTTCCTTCTTTAGAGTGTTAATGTTTGTATCTTTTTTTTTTCCCTGGAAATGATATGTGCCCTGTTCTGAGTTTATTCTCTTACACTTGCCATGTTAAGTGAGGTTTGTTTTGAATACCAATCATGATGCGACAAATTTTTTAAGAAATTCCCAAATAGAATTGTTTGTAATTTGTGTATCTGTTTGTGATTCTTTGTTTGGTTGGCATACCTTGTATGATTTGTATGGCTATTTGGTTGGTAAAGGTTGCACTTCCCTGAATAGAATTTTGCTGTTTCACACATTGATCTGTCTGAATTTGATTTTGTTTCTCAAGCTGATTTCTGTGTATATTGATTAATATTCTTTGTTTTAAATTCAGAACCACCGTCTTTAGCCATTCCCAGACTGTTGTGGTGTGCGGTAATTGCCAGACAGTTTTGTGCCAGCCCACAGGAGGTCGTGCCAGACTTACTGAGGGTTGCTCTTTCAGGAGAAAGGGAGACTAAACAAATCCTTCAGAGTAATTTTGATACCAGAAAGAGTACGTGCTTAGCTTTGAGTTGGTGAAATGAAGCATCCTTTTGTCACTCAATTTCTGTTACTTTTTATGTTTTGAGGTCCATGAAAGTGGCTCAGGAACTTAATTTAAATGGTAGCGGTAGTCTTATGGTATGAGATAATTTTGTTTCAAGAGTTTGTGATAATACTATTGGTTTTTTGAGTGACACTTTGGTTGTGACTAGCAAAATTTTGTTATGCTGTTGCCTTTTTCTTGTTTACCTTAAATTTTATTCAGGATTTGTTTATTTTGATCGTTGTTTGTTGTAAACATCCAAGCTTATCACATCGTGATATGCTATTCAATTTGCTAGTGTTTTGAACTGTTCAGTTGTACTTGCTTTGGGACTTTCCATTGTAATTTTACATAGATCTCCACTATGTTGGACAATCTAAAATTAGTACCTAAAGCCAATGTAAAGTCCCGAGCTTAGTATAATGCACTTATTTTCTTGATTCAGTTGATGATATGGATCCTGTTCGACCTATATTCAAGTGATAGACCGTCTGAATATGTACAAACCTTTGTAGGGTAATTTTTCAATTGGAGCTAGCACGCGCTGCATTTCTGCTATCTAATTAGTTCAAAGCGATGATGTTCTGTTGTCAATTTGTCATTAGTAGTGTTTTAAGTAAGAGTAATATTTTTACAATCCAGTCAAGTTAAATTTCACTCTGTACTTGATATCTTTTCAAGGAACACCTAAAAAAAATTATCGGATTTGTATGCCTAAAATGCAACAGGGAAGCATAGAGCTTAAGGAACTTCCCTCACATTCCAGACGTTCTAGTCCATCAAAAGGATGTACAAGCTACTTAGATTACTCAAAAGCCTTCGAAGGGACAAATGGAAGTAAGTTTGTAAGCTTCTTGATAAGCTGAACTTTCCATGCTTAGGATTGTAAAAGGGATTTGAGGCGTCATCTTTTAATTGCTTGTTCGCGAATAATTCTTGTTGCAATAGCTCAATCTTAAACTTGATTTGGGAAACATGATGAAAATTCGCTTTCATTTTTCTCCCCTAATATTCCCCTTTGACTAATTATGGAAGTTGTGTGATGAATAGAGCTGATCAAAGTTGGGACGGGCTGTGGGCAGATTTTTTCAGCCCGGTTTGATTGTTTTTTTATTTTATTTTTTAGACTGGCTTGGGCTCGTGTATTTGTGCATTATTAGTTGATTTTATTTTATCCGCCTCAAAAAACCTGAATGGTCCGGCCATTTTGGGCAGGTTTGGGCTTATGATTTTCGGCTCGAAGCTTGGCCTCGAATGGGCTGTTATTTTGGCCTTGGCTTTGCTTGACCCGCACTTTGATCAAATCTAGTGCTAAACCACAATCCTTAATGTTTTTCCTTATTCATTTAATTTAGTCCATAATTACTACTTCCTCCGTTTTTTAAGACTTGCAACACTTCGTTAAAATGAAAATGACACACTACTTGGAACACACTATAATTGAAAAGTTTTTTCGAAAAAAGTTGTACTATTTCCCTTATTTAAAGCACATGGTTTACTAAATTATACCCTAACAACCTCTCACCTCATTTTAAAGTGTATTAAATCATGTGTATCCACTTTTCTTAAATACTGTGGAAAAGTGTGTTGCAACTATTAAAAAACGGAGAAAGTATTATTTAGTTGGTAATCAAACAACTCTTCTCTTTTAATGTAGCTTTGTCATAATCAAAGCAAATCATGCTAAATAGTTTGCTTGACTCCATGTGGGTTTTGTAAAATGATCAACTTAATAATAAACAATCACAAACTTCCATCAATAACTTAACCTTTTAATTAAAATGCAAGATTGATTTTAATTTTATTAAATATGACCCTTGGTTATCACTTAACATTGTCTAGTGATACAGGGGGTCTCCCACCCTATCACAGGAATGACAGGATGTGGATTGAACCCCCAATCACTTGGGTGGGGGTTGGGGTGTTGGGGGGGGGGGGGGGGGGGGAGTGGGGGGATTGAAGGGACTAACCATTGATTATGGACTAACTATCCATTTTCATATGAACATTGATTAGTATTGATTAGATGAGTTTAGATCACCTTTGTACATAACTCTCTTTTCTTTTGTCTTTCAAATGACACGCAAGTATTTTATTTTCCTCAATGTGTCAATAAACTATTTTGCAGTGTAATTTGATACATTCGAGGACTTTTGGTATTTGAGAGGTGTGTGTGCTTATTTATTGTGATTTAAAAAGTATACTTGGTGAGTAGTTGAAAATATGTTTAATGGTGAACTTCAGGCTATAATGGAGATACCTGTATTCAAAGCCATTTTATACAAATTGTCACGATTTCTCTAACTCGAGTGTGACTTTTGTGATAAGTCTAATGTTTTCGGTAGTGAGCCTATAATATATGATTGTAACATGTTTTAGAAAAAATTCAATAAGAATTAGTAACTTACTCTAATTGAATTTTATTGTATTAGATTGGATTTCAATTTTAATTGAATAGTGGGCTCCCCTTCTGAAAATTTTAAGGTACAGCTGCCTGTACCTTGTTTGGTACAGACAAAAAAAATGGAAAGAACATGTAACTATTTTATAAAGAACATATAATTATTTTATAAAGAACATATAGCTGTTTTGTAAAGAACATCCTTTTTTTTTTTTTTTTTTTTTTTTTTTTTAATATCTAAAGAACATCTGTAATATTAATAAAGAATATGAAAATATTATGTAATGAACATTATTTATATATACCCACCATAATTTTAAAACAAAATTCAAAGAACAATACACAATGAGTAATGAATATTATATCATAAATAAAAGTATGTTACATTGACAATCAAAGAACATGAACATATGTTATTTTCACTCTTTTTTGGTGTAAATATGTTCTTTTTTACTTTAGGTATATTCATTATATTTTAATATTATGTTCTTTTCATTACAGCTGTACATTTTTTTTACATTTGTACAGTATATTCTTTCTGCGAAATAGTTGTATGATGCAAGGTACCCACACCTGTAGGAATCACACACTTCTCCCCTTCTCCTACCCAAATTGACCCTCAGAACACTTTTAGTTAGGGTTTGGGGGTGAGAAGAATATATAAGGTTTTTAGTAAACCTTTGGGTTGCTTTGTAATTTTACTGTATTGATGGTAGCCACGTAAATTCATGCTAAGGATTCTAAATTACTTAAGTCAAATTGCTAATTGCATGCACATAGATCTTGTCCCTTGAGTGGTTTGAAAAAGACCTATTTTCTTGAGCTTCCGAACAATATAAAGTAGATTTCAACAGAGCATAACATCTCAAAAGAACAGGGCCTATTCTGGTTAAGTTTGTTTGAATTAGTAGAGTATTTGAAATTGTTATTTGTGTCGATTTCGATAAATTGTTTCTTCATTGTTTATTGATACTCTGATGTGAATTGCAAAAAGAAATTGAGCTTACTATCTACTTCGTATTTAGGATGCTTGATAAAGAGGGTCAAGTTACATTTTGAAAAGCCTGATTTCCCTCCCAAGTTCTCTGTTACTCCATTTAATCTGTAATAATCACAACACTAGGTGGAATAGTTAAAGTTATAGTGCTACTTATATTTTTCTTGTTTGTGGTAGTTTTTCTAAAATAAATAAAAAAAATTAATTGGTAGTTGTTTGTAAAACAAGTGCTTTAAGTGGCATTTCTTGACAAAAGCATTAAATTTACTTTAGTGTTCTGCTATTCTAGTTTTGATGCAAGTGCATGGAACTTGGTGGAGGAAGTTGAAAAAGTGCCACGTGTTCTGACACATAGTTGAGCTAAACTCCCACTACTAAACTTCGGTTAAATTGAGACCATTTTTCTACGACCGTCACAAAAACGGTCGCATATTATGAAATCTGCAACCGTTTTTTTTGCAGTCGTAATTTTGCTACCTGTTTAAAGGCGGTCGTAATTTTAAGATCGTTTTTAACTAATTAAACTGTCGCAAGGGTATTAGAATAATTTTTTTAAAAAAAAAACATGTGGAAAATAATTCAAAAATAAAATAAAATAGTTGGGACCGTCAAAAGCGGTCGCAGATTCGTTATTTGCGGCCGTTATTTGCGGTCGTAATTGATTTTTTTTTATTAACATCGGGTATAAAAGAAGTTCACAACTCACCCTAATCCTAATTTTTCCTAACTCAGCCGCTATCTCTTCTTTTCCTTTCTTCTCACGCCACTCTTCCTCCATCTTTCCTTCTCTTCTTTCTCACGTACGCCCCTCCTCTCTTTGCTTCCACCTTCATTGTCCTCCATCTTTCCTTATCTCTCTCATTCCTTATCTCCTAATTCTCAAACTTTCATTTTCTAAAAATCAGACAAAGTACAAAGCACTTCGAGATTGAAGAATTAGAAGCCGGAAAATCGTTGCTTGTTCAAGCTTCGGTTCGAGTCATTCTATAGCCGGAAAATCGCTGCTCGTTCAAGCTTCGTTTGTGGTGTTTAAATTTGATTTTTATAGCTTGTTTATTATAGTTGATTTATTTTTCTTTTGTCTGCTCCCCTGCAACAATTCACGCCCTCTCTATTGCTACCCCTGAATTGCAGCAACTGCGCAACATCGGCAGCCCAACCAGCTTCGCAGCACACTAAATCATTTGCGCAACGCCTGCTTCACCAACCTGACGCAAAAGCCAGCCCAACTTACACTCACGCCCAGCCATTCTTTGTCGTTAATCCACGCCGGCACTTCCTCGGATATGAGTTTTAACTTAGGTTTTCTAGATCTAATTTTTAATTTAGGTTAGATTGTAGATCTAGTTTTTTTTTCTCTAATTTCTGATGAGAACTATTTTTTGAGATAATTGTAATTTTAGTTTATAAAATTTTGAAATATTTGTATAATTTTTTTATTTTTGATTTTGTTTTCATTTTTATAATTGGTTTACATAATTGTTTTACTTCTAATATAATTGTATTTTTTTAATTTGGTTGATGTCGTGAGTAAATGAAGGGGGTGGGGGTTTCGTCGGCGTGAAAAAGGGCGTTTGGGCGCCAGTCGCAGGCTCAGGTAGTGGCGGTGGCTGAGAAGGGGTAGTGGCTATGTGGTTAGTGGTGGCTGGGTAGTTTGAATTAGTATTTTTGTTTTGGCAGTGCGATTATTTATTTTTTTAAAATATTTTTTTCACCTTTTAGCGACCGCTTATAGCCGTCACAAATTTACTTTTTTGCGACCAATATAAATACGGTCGCAATATATAACTTTTTGCGACCGTTTTTGAAATGGTCGTTGGAAATCAAGAATCAAGAAAATGGTCGCAAATTTATTGCGACCGCCAATCGGTCGTAATAATTTTTTTTGCGACCATGTGGATAACGACCACCCCATTACGACCATTGACGGTAGAAATTATTTTGAGTGACCGTTTTTGCTATTTTCAACGACTGTTAAAGGCGGTCGCAAAAACCTTGATTTTTAGTAGTGTCCTTGGGGTCACCTTTCGGGGTTGACCATCATCAAACTCGAGTAATCTTTTGTTTTCTAAGAATAAAGTTCAAGGATTCCATGTGTTAGCCAAGAGAGAAAACTTGTTAATGTATCACACAAATTCAATAAGCCATATATTCTTTATTACAAGAAATTTTCAGGTGATCTAATTTGGAGATGAAAATAGAGTCTGAGAGTTTCCAATAATAAGTCATATGGCTATTTTGAGTAAGAAATAAAGAAGTTATGAATGTTTGAATTTGAGCAATCCAGCTAGTCGCGAGGAGCGCCCACTCCTATGGTCGTCAGTTCAAGTTTGGCAGAATTGAAAAGCACATGCTCCTACCCTCTAGAGTGGTCGCTCTATCCCCCTGTTTCGAGCATACGACTTTGTTTCTTTTATACTTAATTTTGCTAGCTTTAGTCTTAGACTTTCAATTGTAATCCAAGGAGTGTAATTTTAAGACTCTAGGTTTGTTTGTAAGGTCTTTAAATAGAGCTAAACTTACTTTTGGGAACATTTTTTGCCTAATTTTGAAATCAATAAGTTTTTCTCTTTTTAATCTTCCTATCTTTGTGATTGCTACTTTGTAATCTTTGTGGTTAAATCTTAATCCTAGCTTTATTTTATGTTGGCTTCGACAAAGTATCCCTATTTCATAGATCTTTGGTTTATGTACTGAAACATTAGATGTATAAGAATGATCATATTAACTCTTGTACCCTTTGTTAAAAAAAAAAGAAAAATTCTACACAGTAACCCTCAGGTGTTCACTTTTCCACGTCATGCCCCCTCCTTTTAAAAGTTTCACGTTGTAACTTCAAGGTCCATTTATTGTTTACGTTGTAACCTTGTCGTTAACCCTCCGTTACATGTTGTTGTTAGTGGGGCCCACTTTACTCCTATTTAATTTTTCTCTCTCGATTTTCGTGCTAAAAATGTTCCGTAAGGTTTGAGGGTGTTTTTTGAGATATGTTATGTTTTTTTTTTTTTTTTTTTTTTTTTTTTTTTTTTTTTTTTTTTTTGGCAATTGAATTGTCGTCAGTTGATATTTCTCTCTCTCTCTCTTTTTTTTTTTTTTTTTTTTTTTGGATATTTCATATCAAGTTATTTATAAATCAATTAACCTCACTTTGTTTTTATCTTAACTTATTATTCAATTAATGCTTATTAATGTTGTGGAAGAATGACCCTTTCTCATTACTTTGATTCGAACCATCCATCATCATTCCCCTCCGTCTTCCACTGATTCCACTCTACCTCGCCTTATAGCCAAGCAAATGATATGTTTTGTGATGGTGGTGGATGAGGTAATTGAGGGAGTAAGGTGGAAGTTATAGCCAGGATGAGGTGCGATAGAGAGAGGAAGGAGAAATTAGAGGCAGTTGTTGGTAATTATTGAGTAGGATGATGCAATACTAGGAAGGGGTCAAGGCCTTGAGGGAAAAGGTTGAGGAGAAAGAATGGTAATATATAAAGAGGTATTAAAGTAAGGGTAATATTGGTGTTTTGAGACATTAAACTTAATTACTAAGGGCCTGTTCTGAGTGACTGACTGAGCTGAACTGAAGTGAATTGAATATTTTATGAGATAAGGAAAGTAAGAACTGAACTTATGGATTTGAACTGAACTAAACTGAACTGGACTTAACTGAAAATAATCTGAAAAAAAACAGGGCCTAAATACTTCATCCGTTTTTTTGAGTTCTATTTAATTACTATAACTACGCAAATTAAGAAAAAGCTAAAAAGGAGACCATATATACGCATAGTTTCATTTGAATAGGAGAGAGGTACTAATTTGTTTATATCTAGTCAATCTTACGAACTTAAAAAAACAGAGATAGTATGTATTTATTTGCTCAGCAGTAATTGGAAATTACATACAACTCCATTGACTCGTTACTATTTTAAGACTTTTAGCTCCACGCGAGCCTTAAGACTTAACATCAAAGCCAAAACCATAAACCAGTTTCACTACCACTCCACCTACTACAACGACATTTGAAATTTATATACGTGGTTTTAGAATCTTTAAACTTTATGACTATGATGTTCATATGAATTAATCTTATTCATTAATATAATATAAGCTTATAAGTTACTTTATGCCTTTATGAAAAAGGAAGAGGATTATACATACTTGTATAGTTTAAGGTAGACTAGGACGTCTGGAAGAGACATATGTTAATATATACGTGGAACCACGCATGAGTTTGGACAGCAAAAATGTGAAATGACGTACACACTTCTCCATTGCATTTGATGACGCTACACTAACTAACCTATCTTAACGTTTTACTACGTGTATCATATAGTTATAGCTTAGCCGTTATTTTGTTAGGTCATTTTAGGTAAAATCAGTTTGGATAAGGCAATATAAGATAGTTCTATCTTGCCTCGTATTTGAATTAGTGTATCAACTAGTTTAGGCCTCGTATAAGCGCACGATAATTACTAATAAAATATGGAGTATAAAGAATTGAAATAAGGTTTTTTTTTTTTTTTTTTTTTTCATGTATCATTTTACATAATTTTTTTGCTTTTCGTTGAATTAACCATTGTGATATAATATATATTTAATTTTATGCATTAGAAAGATTTGTTTTTGTTTTGATTCTTTCATTTTAAGCCAATGAGAACAAAACTTGTGTAACAAAGAATTTTAACAATTGCTTGTATCTTGTCTTCCTAATACATAAAATGAGAAAATTATAAACTACCTTCATTTCATATTATTTGCATTTCTTTAACAGGAATTTTGAGTATTATTTGTAAAATATAAAATATTTCAAACTTGCAAATAATATGAAATTGAGGTATGTTTAGATTTCGTTTAAAAATTCCCTAAAAATATTATATATCAAATTGTTTGATCCATTTAAGTTAAATAAAATAAATTTTTATTATTTTTTTACCCTAAATATTTTCTTCCACATAATAAAAGATATGTTATGTATGTAAAACAATATTGAGTTGAAATTTTAGTTAAGAAATATGATTGCAAAGTAGGATGATATAAAATAGAAAGAAATGTAACATGTATGTAATTATGTATGTATTATATGGAATAGTATTCATTTGTAGAAAGCTTAACAAACAAACAATTGTAGAAAGATATGTCAAATCATTTTTTTGTAAGTAATTACTTGTACTTTTTAAAAAGGTATTATTTGTAGGGTTTTAGGTACTATAGTGCGCAATTTCACGAATCATTTTCGTTCACACCTAAATAGGATCTACAAGCATAACACATAAAAAATCACATAATACATACCTTTGACGCGTGATTTCCACAAGCGATTGACTGTCAATTAGGGAGATAATAGAGCCCCAAGTGTTACTCCTCTACTTAGTCCACGAGATAGGATTAAACCTCCACTACTGCTAGGTAGTTGGGCACGAACACTTCGAACCACCTTCTACAGAGAAGGGAGGAGAAAACCGACCACGAACACCACCACACCACCACCGAGCACCACCTTGCATAAGGGGAATCGTACGGTTGTACGGATGGGAGGAAAGGAGTAAGGAGAGAGATTGTGTGAGGCTAGGGTTTAGTTGCTCACTAGTCAATTCTCAATTGATTGGTTAAGTGTTGTATATCAAACCCTAGGCAAGGCATCTATACATCATATGTATAATTAGAGTCCAAACTAAGCCCACAATACACTCCCTTTAATCCCATATGGCCGGCCACTCCATGAGGCCCAATAATGGGCTTCTTTTTTTTGTTCAATCCATCACCCTTTTGTGTGGCCTTATAGGATCCACTCAATTGGGATTTGGCCTATTTGACTAGCCCAAAGATTATTAATCACGTCTAACAACAGATAATGACGACCCAAAAGAACGAACTTAATTATCTCCATAATTCGATCCATTACATATCTAGTAATTGCACTTGACGAAGACATAAATTCTTCATTATTATATTTCTATAATATTTTTTTTTCTAATTTCTTATTTTTTTTAAAAAAAATCAAAGACACACCAGAAAATGACACGTGTTATTGCTGGTGTGTCTTTTAGTACACACACACACACACACACACACACACACACACACATACACACACACACACACACTAGTATAGTACCCATGCAATTGCACGGTTTATAAAGTTCAACTATTAAATTTCACAATATTTAAACTATGATTAGATTAATGCCTAATTGATAGTGAAATCCTTTACAATAATTGATTATTTATAATTTCATCATGACGATGTTATCATGTTAATCACAATAATCTATACCCATTTATCACATTACTTAATACTATGCATAATATTTTCAATTCATTGTTGAATATAAAAAAATTGAAATAAAGATATAAAAAAAAAGCTGATTTTTTCACTATATATATCTCGTAGAGAGCTGTTCATGAACGGGACAACCCGCTAAGCCTGCCCTGCCCTGCCCTGCCCGGCCCTTTAAATGGGCGGCTTTGGACAACAATTTTGGGAAAATTTGAATATTTGGATGGGTTAGGCCTGGCCCGCTAATATACATGGGTGGACATGGACAAGACAATTTGTACTACGGGCTAACCCATCTGGGCCGTTTAATAAAAATAATTTAATAAAATTTGTTAGTTAGTTAAATTATATACATATTTATAGATTAAAAAAATACAAAGAAAGTGTACTGGACTCTAAGTTCTTATTAGCTACAATAACAATTTTTTTTTTTTTTAAAATTTTATCATCGGAGACTTATTATATAAGTTCTTCAGAATTTTCACTAACATATGTCACAATTTCAATTTTGTATTTTAAATTTCTTTATCAATTGTGATCAAGAAATTTTTAAGACAACTTAATCAAAACAATCGTAACATAAATAAATAATTAAAAGAAAAACAAAGTCCTAAAAACAATAAAATAAGAACTAAGATTTTAAGCCTGTTAGCCCGTGGACAAGCTCGACCCATTTAATAGGGCGGGTATGGACAAATTGTCAAGCCCGCATAAAAGGGCTTGAGTTTGCTAGATTAAGCCTGTTGGACAAAGTATGAACAATAAACCCGACCCATTTCCCGCCCAAGCCCGTAAATGATCACCTCTAACTCTAATATCTCGATTATATTTTCCCTTTTGGATCAGAATGAATCATGCCCATTCACATATTCAATACACTAATACTAAGTACATTACCCTTCATGTGTACTTTTATCTTGATCAACATGATGACTCTCTTCGTCTCATAATGTTGTCACAAACTATTTAAAATATTAGGTTTACAATAAATGTTTACTGTCAGCTATAAATTTTCCTTAAAATAATCAAAAGCTACCCGAACACAAATAAAAATTACCCTAGTGTAAAAAAAATTGTCTATTTAATATATAGAGACCAAACCAACTTTCATACTTCCTCCGTTTTTTTTATAGTTGCAACACACACTTTATCACGGTATTTAAGAAAAGTGGACCTCACATGATATAATACACTTAAAATGGGGTTAAAAGGTTGTTAAAAGTATAATCAAGTGGCCCATGTGCTTTATATAAAGGCAATAGTACAATTTTCACCATTAAAATCTTCCATTTATAGTGTGTTGCAACTATTATGACATTTTCATTTTAGGGAAGTGTTGCAACTATAAAAAAAACGGAGGAAGTATGTGGTTGCAGGGGTTACTTTGTTTGTGTTATAGGGTTACTTAGTCAATATTACAATAGAATTTACTCGGTCAGTGTTATAAGGGTTACTTTGTTTGATGTACATGAGGCCACATGGTGTGGTCAACCGTACACAATGCGCGTTGTATTCCAAAAATGTCTAATGGGGATCGTGTAGCTGTAGGGAATTATTTCAGGCATCCCACACTTGAGCCCTACTGTGATGATACACTTAAGCATGGTGGCGTCCAAAGGGAAGGAAGTTAGAGCAAAAGAGTCGCCAACAAGTTTTAGGAACTTGTAAACCGTTCACGGGGTGAAGGTTACACCCCTTCACGATTCATGAGATCGCTAACTCCATACTGGTTTTGAACCATGACTGGATATTCGGGGATGAAGGTACAAGTCCAACCTAAAAGAGATTGAACCTACCCTAAAATAGGCCTCTACTTTATTCTTCTCATATTCATGTGCGCTTTCTGAGTAACATACAATCAATATATCAATCCTAAACCTGTTTAACCTATGTTGGTTGAATGTTAATGCACAAACAAAACTATTATTAGTGATCACTTGAATTAAAAACATATTAGCCTAAATAAAATTATTAATTATCTTAGTAAGCGTGATTTCAAGTACAAATTCCCTTTAAACCTGCAAGAGAGGGCGTGATCAAGCAATAATAATAATATCAAGCAACATACAACAACAATCATCATCATCATAATCTCATCAAAGCATAATAATATTATTAGCAAGATCCTAGGCATGTTACTAACAAGATTAATAACAAATCCTAGCATGTTACTAAACAATAAAGATCAAAGCTTTAACTCTAACATGATACTAGCATGATAGAAGAAGTAGAAAGCAACTTAAGCATGATACTAGAAAGCAATAAAAGTATCCTAACATGATACTAGGAATTAAGATAATTTAAACATGCTTTCTAAAGAAATAAAACAATAAAATTTCTCACTTTGTTGCCTCGTATCTTTTTCTATAAAAACAATACATATGTTAGTAACTTCAATAAAAATATTAAATCAAACAATTAATTTAAATAATTGGAATAGAGATTTGGGACCAAACCCTCAGAAATTATCAACCTTTCACGTTTAAGGCGAAGACAACTTCGAGCTTTGCTATGTGTGTCTAAATCTTGTGAATGCGGTATTGTATTTTGAAAAGGCTAGGTTTAGAAAGCAAGAGAGAGGAAGAAAGAATAAACTTCTAGCTTAAAGAGAGAGAGAATTAGATGATTATTAATGATTGTTGGTGATTAAAATGGGGAAATACGACTCTATTTATAGAGAAAAACATTCGGACACGATTAGAAAAGAGTTAGAATTCGAATAGGAATAAATTTCCTTTTGACGCGGCAAGATAAGGACTACCGCGGCGCGATATAATTATCGCGTTGCGATAAAAATAATTTTTTTCGGATTTTGTTTTATCATAACTTTTGATCCAGAAGTTGAAATAAGTCATATAATATATCGTTGAAAAGCTCTTGAAGTCTACTTTCCAATAAAATTGGAATCAGATTAAAATCTTCGTAGATATAATGATATGGCCGAAATAATGGAAGGGTGTCAGTTTTGGATAGTGTTTCATATTTCTTTCATATCTTTTTCGTTATAGCTCGGAATTAATATTATAATATATCATTGGAAAGATAATTTCAAGATCTATCCAACCATATAAAATTTGGATAAAAATTATGAGGCACGAAAATAATATCTGAACATATTCCATTTCGCACAGAACAAGGACTCTAAAAAAGAGGAGTTTTATTCAATTCAAATTCTTTAATCTTATCTTTTCAAAAAAGGATAATTAAAATCTCTTAGAAACTTATAGAAGCTTCTAATTAATCCTAATTAGTATAGGAATGGGATTAAAGCCTTTGGACCCTCCACATGATAATTGGGTCGTAGGTAAAATCCGGTTTTGGCTCAGTTTAGTATTTTGGTCATAACTTCCTCATTATTCATCCAACTACACAGTTATTGGACCCATATTATAGACTAAACTAAATTGGACTGGATGTTTTTCATAAATAGGGTACGAAAAGAAAGATTTTCAAAAATAGAAAGAAGTATTTTTATTAAAAACAGAGAGATTCACGAGACTCTTTCACATTTCACCTCGTTCGATAATCAATGACGTGAAAGGTATTCATCACTGGGTTTGGTTTTTGGGGAGACACAATCAGGTGTCTACAGTAGCTTTATTAGAGACCATATATTTTTAAAAAAACTTGCAACAAAGTACAAAAACTTTTGTGTACACCCGATTTACATTAATATTATTAGTGTATATCAAACCACATTTTTAGGGTAATTAATAACTTTTTTCGTTTGTATGGTAACTCTAATGATGATATGAATTTAATTTAAATAAACATTGATATAAGTTTTTATAAAGGTAATGTACTTACTTTCACTCACCAACATTTAATTGTTACACATTTTTAAAAATATACTTTATCATTAAGCATAGATCACGTTCATTATTATATTTGAGGTAACTTTTGTTCATAGCAGGGTAACCTTTACTTGTTTTGGAGTAACTTTTGATCCTATTAGAGTTTTATTAAAAAGTTTGTAATACTACTCGCATAACAAAACTAATCATAAGCCATTTTATTTTTATATTTATGCCATTTTATTTTTATCTTTATGTCATATCTTGATTAATAAAGCACTACCTTTTCCTTAAAAAAAAAAATATATCTTAACACTTTTTATAACTCATAAATAAAAAATTTTAAAAATTAAAATAGTACTTAAATATATGGATGTCTACCTTAATATGGCAAACATATTAAAGAGTACATCGTAAAAAGTTGTTTAAATAATGATTTCACAACATTGATGAAAATCATAATATGACTCCAACTTAAGATAATACTCCGTATGGTAATATTTTGATTTTTATTTCAATAATCAATCTTCATTTTTGCTTATATGAGTATAATATTGAGCTAAGCATGCATTGTTGCATAATGAATAGTAATAATTAAATTTTATAGCTCTACTAACTATCTTATTTATTACTCTTGTATGAATGTATTTTGTAAATTTTTATCATAACAACTAATCAAATAATATAAATATAAATAATTATATTACTATTTATTTTGTAAATTTTTACCGTAACAACTAATCAAATAATATATATATATATATTATTTATTATAATTATAATTATTATTATTATCATCATCATTATTATTAATACTACTCCAAAGATAAACTACATACAATCCGAGATTATTTTTTTTATAATCAATCAAGTTTCTTAAAAATTACAATAATCTTGCTGCCAAACGTGGTTTAATATTGAGAATTTGAGATCCGTTCTATTATTTGAGAATAAAATTATATACATAGTTTATATTATAAAAATATATGCATCGTTTATAAAATAAAACTATATGCATCTTATTTATTCTAGAATCAAATATTGTATCTGCTTATCTAATCTAATATATATAAATAAAGTAGGCATTTTTGGAGAGCATTCAGTGCGCCACATATATAAGCAAAGGTATATTTTTGACCAATTAAAAATTAGATTTCTATTTTAATTTAGAATTAAAAACTTCACTTGCAACCTAAACAAAAGTGACGAATGAGATTTAAGAATTTTTTCACGTAGGTAAAAATAATGAATAGTGATTTATAAAGATTTAACTTATTTTAAAAACTAAAAATTATCTTTTATAAAAAACAATCTATCTTTAGATATAGGATTTATATATCTAAGATAATCTTGATAGTGTTTATGATAAGAAATAAAAATTATTCCTTAATAATAATTAAATTAAAAATTTTGATGCCTACCACTATAAATTGACACATCCTACAACACCAATAAAATTTCATATCAATACAAAACCAAATCAAGTGAATTTTGTGTCATACTTTTGTGTCAGTTTTAGGTCATCAGTGGCTGCGTAATGCTTAGTTTACTTTTTAAAATCCATGTTTAAATGTATATTTGTGATTATTGCTTACATTATGTTTATTTGGAATGCTTAATGACTATATGTTTATGTTTTATTTACTGAATTTTATTTTTATATGCAGATCTAATTTAATCAAAGAATTAATAAATTTGAGCAAAAATGATTGGAAAATCAAAGTACAATGAGGTATTATATATGTATAAATAGTTTACATTTATTAAATTTTTTTATAAACCTTTTTAATTTTTTATTAATTAATTTTATGATTAAAACAATTTTTTAATTAACTTAATTGAACAAATTAACGTTCATGCCTCAATTAAAGCCAACTATGTACAATTTCATCCAAAATTAATTATAGAAAATTTTACTCCATTAGTTACTTTTCAATCGTTATAAATAAGAAGTGGTGATTTGGGACGGTTAAAAAATTCCAATGCATAGATTTGATTTTGTACAATTACAATTTTTAGATTAATTTCATAAAAGTTTTATTGATTTATTAAGACTATAAAGATTAATTTTATATAAATTTTATTTTTTCTAACCCATGTTTTATTTATCCAGTTTTATTAGTTGAAGAAATAGAGGATAAATAGTATACATGTTTTTTTTATTATTTTTATTTTTTAAAAACCAACGAATAATGATTTAGAATTTAAATACATAAAAAAATTAAAAAAAAAAATATCTTTCCACATTAAAGATTTTATACTTATGTAACTGATAAATTATCATAGTTAAATTTTTTTGAAAGATATCATATTCATATTGTTAAATTCAATTGTCATATAACTAACAAACACAAATAAAATACATAAAAACAATAAATAAAGTCGCATTATAATTTACATTAAAAAAGAAAAATACTTTTGTACTAGGTAATAACAATTTAATTAAAATTTTAATTAAATTATTATGTATTTTTTTTTTGTCTGAAAATATTAAATAGTAAAATAAAAAATACGAAAATATCTTTTCTTGAGATTAATATATGAAAAACCGTGCATCGCACGGACTTTCATCTAGTAATTGATATTGCTATCATAATGATTACACCGAGATAAATCCATTCAATAAATTAACTAAATAAAAATGATATAAATTGTTTCACGGCAAGAATATCTCAAAAGATCAATTTGTAATATTACAATTTCTATAAATCAAGTTCAACAAAAAAAAAATGTATATTTATGTCTAGAAAATTAATATTGAATTTCGTTAGGCTTATAGTTGGAATCTTAATATCACAATAAGATTTAATTGATATATATAGGGTTGGAAAAATGAGCGGGAAAAATTTTAACTGAGCGACACGTGTCAAGCTACAGCTTGAGTGCCCTCTGTTTTAGTATAGTTATAGATATAGATAGTTATTGATTTATTGATTGATTGATGATTTGATTTTTACATTGTTTACATACCTATTTTGAATTTATTTTATTATATATGATGTGGACCATTGTAATGGTGCTTTGACCGTATTTTATTATATATGATATAATACAAATATTATTATGTAAAATTTAGCTAGATTAGTCACAATGTATATTTCTATAGTATTAATTAATTTTTTATTGATTTTATTAGTGAGCAATTGAAGATATTAATGGTTAAGGGTATGCATTAGCACATAGCCACTCAAATTGACGTAGTTATTCAGATATAGAGGAAGCATCCGACAAAATAAGTTAATTAAAAACGTAGAGCATTTTGTTTTATTTAATTTAGATTTCTGTAGCACTAGGCTTTAGCCTTTTTAATGTAAATTGGGAGTTAATGTCTGTATCACTGTGTGAGTCCAAGTCCAACCAAATCCTTTTCTAAAGTAATGTATTGAAAAAACCTTTTGATGATCATACCCTCCTTTTCATTAAATTTACTCTACTATTGTTATATGTATTGCTGATCTGATTCTATTCATTAATAAATTAGTTATTTGCCTACAAACCAGAAAGCATTAAAATTATAATTACTCCGTCGACGTAAACAGAATCACAATTCACACCATGTTCACGCTATCTATAACAACCCTATAGTTCACAGTTTCACACCATATTATATAATTGAAAATTGATATGGTACGGTTGATAGAATATCTATTCATGTAATTTAATTCGTTCAAAAATAAATTTTTTGGATGAATATAACTCCTATTTTGATTTTTGACAGATAATATAATGAAGATATCTTCCCGTTCTTAACTTAATTTTGTTATTATTACTCAAACTCTTAAAGTAGCTTCTAAATTAAGTAATTTTCATCTTATAAGGACATGCCAATAAATACTCTAAATACATCTTTTTTTATAAATACTTCTAAATACTTGATTATGGACTCAAATAAGGAAAATCCACTTATCGTAATTGAATACGTGTAGGGGGAAAGTGACAAGGGTCTCCTTTAAACCCCCATGCAATATGTATGAGCTTAAAATTAAACGAATTCCTTCGATATAAATCAATTTTGAAGTAGCTAATAATAGTTTAATGATTGATCCTTAAGATAATTAATCCAGTTATCTATATTCTAGTTTTGTGTCCGTCCGATGCCCAGAAGGTTGATAAAATTTTAAGATAACATTTTTTTTTTTTGAAACAATTTAAGATAACATTTTTACTTGAATGTTAAATACAGTTAAATAATCAGTTCTAATAATGTAGGATATTTAGATATACGATATGAAGTGTATTTTTTGTATCTGGGCGATACTCGGATAAAATTTTAAAATAACATTTTTACTTGAATGTTAAATATGGTCAAATAATTCGTTCTAATAATGTAAGATATTTAGACATACGATATCATAAGGCTTATATTTATATAATAGTTTGTAGTTTTGTTTGTAAATAGATATGTTATTATTAATTTGAAATTATAGTTATTGCACTTAAATTATTTTCACTGAACTGAAAGTATTGTCACCACTAAAATCATTTTTTACTAATTAAAATTATTTAATTTTTACTGATTCTCTAATGGTTAATTAAATAAATTACGTAACAATGTATTTTTTATGCGGCTAGCCACACCATCTGGCAGGACAAAGTAATACCTATAAAACTGACTGAGTTCACCATATATTCCTGAGTTATTTTTTTATTCACCAAATACCCAAGTTTTTTTTTTCGAATTCACCATTTACACTCGAGTTTCATAAAATTATCACAAAATGCCCTTAATGACTAACGATAGTTAAGTCTGTTTGTCATTTAGATTATGTGCCACGTGGCGGCATCTGATTGGTTATTTAAAATTATTTTATTAATTATTTTAATAAAACTTTTTAAAAAAATAAATTTATTTTTTTAAAAAGAAAACCACAAGCCACCTTCTGCCGGCGCTAGACCATCTCCCCACCACTGCCCCCACGTGTCAACTGCTTCCCTGTCGCCGATGCCTAGACCCCCTCCCACCGCGTCGGCGCTGCCCTATCCCCCAAGGCTCTTAAATCATTAAAAGCACCACCCTAAAACCTCTAACATTGCGAAAACCTCTCCCCACTTTCCACGGTCGCTGAAAATCAGACACTGCCAACCGAAACTTGTTCGACGGCACTCCAGACACCTTCCCTTATGTCGCCGTCGCCAACCCTGGTCATAAACCACTCCGATCTGAAACCCCTTAAACCCCAAAATCAATACCCTAGATTTCGATTTTTGGGGTTTTTTTAATTTAGGGTTCCGGCATAGTGGTTCAAAGGTGGAGCTTGGAGGGGATGAGCCGATTTGGGTTTTCCGGTGTGGGGAGGAGGCTTTAGACGCCAGCAGTGGGGAGGGGAGGGGAGGGGAGGGGAGGGGTTTTCGAGGGAGAAAGGGGGTTTTGAGGATTGGGGGTGGGGTTTTCGAGGGAGAACGAGCGCCGGCGAGGGGTGGCTGGTCTAGGTCGCCGATCGACTGTTTAGGGCACTGACGCGGGGTGGTTGGGTTATGTTGCCGGCGGGACAAGGTGGTGGTTGGGGCTGGGCTGGTGGTGTGTTGGTTTTTTTTTTGTTTATTAATTAAATAATTATTTTAAAATTATTTAATTAAAAAGACAACCAATAAGATGCTGCCATGTGGTATATTTAACCCCAAATGACTAACGGACGTCCGTTAGTCATTTGGGCATTTGGTAACAATTTCATAAAACTCGAGTGTATATGGAAAATTTAAAAAAATAACTCAGTATACGGTAAAAAAGTCGTAAAAATATTGGAATGGATCAAATGTAAATCCAAGGCCCATGAGAGACATTATTTTTGTTTTGTTATAATATATTTTTTGAAGCTATTTTGTTTCAATATATGATTAGGGTTAATTATAGAAAAAAGGTATTCCTCACTTACACTATAGTTCAAGTAGTGCTACCTAACCCCTAAATAAAGGAGGGAGTTCAATATATTCGATGCGGTCTTATTATGAATGAGTTTATGTTATTGTTAGCTTGATAATTATGTGAAGTTTTGGTGTGTAGGAAATCATTGATGTTATATCACCAATGATGGATTAGATGACATGAATTGACCTTAACTAATTAACAAAGATGCTTCTCAACAAAACGTTTAAAAGCCAAAGTTATACTCTTTTATGTTCTATTTTTCTTTTCCTAATCTGATTATTCTGTATATATATAGGTTATAAATGGGACAAAATGGTTTGTTAACATGTTCAACAATTAATACTGTGTTGAACTATTGATCAAGTCAAATGCACATGAAATAGATGAGTTATTAGGTTATGAAAAAGAGTTAGGTTACCATAATATATTTAATGATGAAATAAAGAAATGGAAGTTAAGTGTAGTTGAGTCTATTATTTCGGTGCTCTAGCACGTGATCGTTATAGATTCTCATAATAGGAGCAGTATATCACGACTTAGTCATTATATGAAGGAGCTAAGTTATATGTACGCAATAACGCATTTAGGTAGGCCGGCATGTATTAACGTGACATGCCGAGAATCATGCATGGGAGAATGGGCATAATCAATTAATCATCAATATTATCATGCTAGATACGTAGCCTATTGATGGTTAAATTATGACCTAATTTCACTTTTTGATAGACAATGTTAAAAATTTATTTAAACAATAAGAGTTGGCTCAAATAGTAAGCAACTTAAAGTCGCTTAAGGGAGGTCTTGAGTTTGATTCGCATCAAATGCAGAAAACTCTTGTTGGGAGACTCACCCACCAAAAGCTAAGATGTGCAACTCAGGTCGGATCCGAATGTAGTTGGAGCTAAGTTTCGGTGAACCGGATGGGACAAACTCAAAAAACTTTTTTTTTTATTTACATATTGAAATTCATTTATTTACGCTAGTAGTATTACTTTGTTATAAGTATGTACAATTGAATGAAATCTTATTCAAATAGTCTGTTTGCACTCTGATCTCAAAGTATTTTTATCATGAGTTTCCATCTAAGTTTCCTTGTTAGCTAGGTAAGTTAACAGGTATCTGGATGTGAATTAATACTCCTTTTGAGAGTAAAGTATATGTACAATCCCTAAATGTCGTTGACCCTTGAAGAGTTTTGATGATGATGAAAAAACAAACTTCTACTAATGAGATTTCTCTAAGTGTTGGACTGGTACATGTGAAGGAGACTTAGGGAGAGAAAGAGCTAGTAATCTAAACTATATGAAGGTTACAAAGAGAAACAAGAGAAAGTAAGAAAGAATAGAAGAAGAGTTCCACACTAAAACTAGCCCAGTGATCCCTAGCAGGAACATATACAAAGAGAAGCTTCCTAATAGGAGCAGGACAACAAGCTAAGTTGATTAGCTTGGTCTGCATTGAAGATAGCAAATTCCAAAGACAGTAGGATTTCAATACAGGTCTGCGAATAACTCAAGTTTATACAAGCAACACAGAGTTTGATGGATGCAATTTGACGATAAACTTGAAGCAAGACTTAGAAGTAATAAGTTCCACTCGGCACTGTGTTTATATTGAAAACACAGTGAGTGAGTTTATATAGAAAATACAAGTGATGATGATGAGTGACATTTATGGCACTCATAGGGTAGTCATTTAGGTCATTTTTACCTTATTTTCATATCTTTCTTTGCTCGGTTTAGTCTATTTTCCTTAGTTTCTTTTCTCCTTGCTTACTTTGTGTTTTTCATTCATTTATTTAGATTCTCTTATGTTTCCCTTCTATTTGGTTCTTTTTTCCTCCTATTTTCTTTCCTTGGTGTCTTTTGTAGGTATTTAAGGAGTTGGCTTTGGAACGGGATCAAGAGGAGCTACAAGGATAAAGTAAGGAAGAAGCAAGGCATCCCAGCGTGCCTCCGGAGAAAGCGCACTGCAACTTCACTTACCACGGGCGCTCTACTAGTCGTCACGGGCGCTCTGTATCTTGGTGCATATTTGCAAAAATGAGGCAGATTGCAGCTGCGCTCAGGCAGCGGTCTAGCCGCGAGCGCAGTAATTTTGGAGAGGGCGCGCAATTTTGGAGAGACCGCACACCCCTTGCTCAGCTTGGGAGCAGGGCATTTGACGCGCCCTCGCCACGAGCGTGACCTTCAGGCTCCGTGGGCGCGGCGTTTACCTAGACAGCCCGCGATGTTTGTTGGTTGTCCGTACCCTCATTTTCGCGGGCGCGCAATTTAATGGAGAGGGCGCGCACGTCAGCTTTTTCTTCTTTGCTCATATATACTTTTGTAATTCCATTTTAGAAACCAACTTTTTAATACTTCATTAGCTTAATTTCTAGAGAGAGAATTTAGAGAGAAACTACAGAGAGAAGTTGTAGAACTCCATCATTTGATCTTTAATTCAATCTATTTCAAGTTTAATCCCCTTTTGATCTTCAAGTTTGGTAAATTTCTTTGTTCTTGTTTTCAATATTTGCTTTTAATACTTGTTGTTGATGAAATTTCAATTTGATTTTGCTTGCTTAAACTCGTTTAGCTTGATTGATTAAGTTTTTGATTTGATTTTGCAACTATGATAATGATGATGATTAGTTTTGTAATGTTTCTTCAATTCATGATGAGTAGTGAATAGATTTCTTAGCTAGGGTGAAGGGGAAGCATGTTTGATTGGTAGTTTGATGTTGATTTGGGGATTTTGATCAATAGATTGTTGTAATTAAATTGATTGATGTGCATGTGTTTAGCATAATAGGATTTATTAACCTAGAATTCTAAACTTGATTGCATTGATGATCTTGATGACATGACCGCTTGATTTGAGATTATTAATTTTCATCTTGTTTGATTTGTGATTCTACTAATTTGTCATCCATAGAGGAAAACTACCTTGACAATTAGTCTAGATAGCCTTTTGAAAACTTTGAATGCAATTATCATCATTGGTCCTTGCAACACTTATTGGTTCAATTCACCCCCAATTTGACACCTCTATCATAATTTCATGTGGAACCTAATCTCTAGCATCTTTATGATTGATTAACCTCTTTTACTTGCCTTAGTTTGATTAGCCTACTTGACTACATACTCTCACACACTTTTCGAGGTAGCTTAACACATGTACTATAGTAATTGACCCTCCATTCCTCTTGGATCGACTTGGACTTGCCCTATACTAGGAGTAGGTTTAGTTATAAATTTTGTTGACTTAGGAAGACTAGCCTAACGACTCTAGTTTCACCTCTTATCAGATGAGAACATGTTATAATTCCCTAACTACAGTTCCACTCGGCACTTAAGTTCTGATGATCTGATTTGATTCTAATGTTTAATTTCAGGTCGGGTCTGATCTGATCTGAATTTATTAAGGAATAAGTTATAAGGAATTTATAGGGTCCTATCATGTAGCAAGTTCAGTTTTGATTGGAACTTATGAGAAAGGTTTGATTATACACAAACTATTGGGTGCGCCGCAACCAAAGTTTCGTGCGGCGGTGGAGATGACATTGACAACGGCAATGGTGGATGACAACAATGACGATGACGATCGGAAAATGGTTGGCAGCAATGGTGGATTATTACAAGAAAATCTTTGTAGCATTGATGAGGGAATAAACACGTCGTCAAATGCCTATCCCTAGATCAAATAAAATTTATACAACCTAAACAAACTTTATATGAGTATAAGGCAAGCATAGGGGTTGAACCACAGGGAATGAATAAACACCACCAAATGTTATTAACAACTAAGCTAGTCCGGAATAGGAGATAAGTAAACTAAAGTCTAAAGATGCTAAAACAAGAAATAGAACACTAAGGGGAACGGTTTAGGTATAGCATCCACTCAAGCATAGCAAAGGCATAGAAGTTGAATTAATCATGAACTAAACGTGCTTGAATATCGAAGTAAGGTCCAATCTAGCCACCTGTCGGGGTCAATTGACTTCTCCTAACATAGACTCTATGTTGTCACATTAGAACCATATACTAGGAGGTGCAATCAAATAACAATCGATACAAATGAATCTTGCTAGGTCCGCTATTGCATCATCAAGCAGTAATTCACCCTCAATCAACTAACAACATGCATTTTGCAAGTAGATTGAAGAACATCAAGCATATAAAGACTTTAATCACAAACAAATCAACTCCAAACCCTAAAACATGCTTAAGATCCAACTACACCATAACCATTCCCTTAATGGGGAAAATTACTCACTAATCATGCCAACAACAAGATTAATTAATAAATAACCAAGCATCAACATGATTAACAAGCAATATTAACAACTTAAACAATAATCAAATAGCAAGATAAAGAGAAAAGAGTAAGGAGATGCTCATTGATTGAAGTTGAAGGCCTACAAAGAAGTTGATTAAGCTTCTTCTTCAAAATCCAAGATCAACAATGGAGGAACCCTCACTTTCTCTCTCTACATTACGCTAATCCTAAACTAAACCTAGAGAGAGAAGCTCTGTTAAAACTACTTAAGAGTGTAGAATAATAGTTCTAATTAATTACCTCAAAATGGGTATTTATACAAAGCTATGAAAAATAAGAAGAATAAAAGAATAAAAGAAAAAGAGAAGATAAATAAAAAAAAGAAAATAAAAATAAGAAAGGAGAATAAAGGGGGTTGTTAAATACCGCCCTCAAATTTTCAACTAACGCCCACAAAAAATTATATTTTACAAATTTACCCTTACATAAAAAAAAGAAGTTATTCCCCCCAAACACAATTTATCCCCACAAACCCTCCCTCAGTCACTCTCTCTTCTCTCTCTAAACCACTACCACCATATCCTTTTACCACCCACCACCACCACTTCCTCTTTTAACCACCTACCACCACGTCCTTGTACCTCTAGTTTTTCGATCTACACAATCAGCCGCGGAAATGACGAGGAAGGTGATCGCCGGAGACCATTTTTTTTTTCTTTTTATTATTTTCAATCGGTTCAAACGCCCAAAAATTTAGATCAATCTAGGCTCAAACGCCAAGATCTTTCGAACGACCATATGGTTGTTCGAATTTTCTGGGCGGTTGAGATGAAACGCCTAGAAATTTCGAACAACCATACGGTTGTTTGAACGAACTAGGCGTTTCAGCCTTGGTGGTTCGTCAAATCTGGGCGGTTTTCCCTTATTTAAAAAAAAAACGATTTTTAAAACTGATTTTATTGTTGTTGTTGTTTGATACTTATAATGTCTACTGGGAATCTGAGATTTTATTGTTTATGCTTTTACTATTGATTTTACTTGGTGGTTCGTAAAGCCAATTCCACCCACCACTTAAAATGATTTTACTGTTGTTGTTTTCTTGGGTATAATTCCAATTTAATAACTTGTTTACTAAATAAAATTTGGAGTAATTTTTGTTGGAAATGTTGGCCGACGAATTGAACAATAAACAAGAAGAGAACAGTTTTCTAAAATTTGGAGTAATTTTTGTTGTAATTTGGAGTGATAGACTAGAAGAATCCCAAGCCACAGAAAGTCAGAAAAGTACCCAAGTGTTAAGTTTAGGTAAAAATAATTATTTTGATAATAAGGCTATGTACGTCATTTTAAGTTATTTTGTGGGCGTTAGTTATAGATTCGAGGGCGACGTTTAGCTTTCCACAGAATAAATTAAGAAAAGAAAAAGAAAATAAGAAAAGAGAAATAAAATAAAAGGAAAAAGGAAAATAATAAACCCACAATTTCCCCCCAAACAGCATACCCTTTTCTTCTTCTATTTCGGCTCCTCTAAATGGGGTTTTAATCCCCTGCTCCAAACACCACCAAACTCCATCATCAATCATCATCATCAAATCGCCACCGCTCATCCTCATCGTCTATCATCGAGCATCAAATCAAAACCGTTCGATCTTCATTAACATCACGCCCAGAGCTCGTGAAATTATTCGATCGAACCGAAGGTTGGTGTGGCCGAACTATGGGTGTGTTCGGTCGAACTCTGGGTGTGTTCGGCCACTCCTCTTCAAATTAGAAAACTTCGAATGATTCTGACTGTTTTGGCACTTTTAGGCACTTTGACCGAACTTTTCAAAAGTTTGCCCGAACCCGATTGAAATTGGATTTGCTCTGATTTTAGGCGAAAATAGTGGAAGTTGTTGTTTTCGATTGGCGGAAATAGGAGCAGGGGAGTGGGCAAATGATAAATAGATGATGCGGATTGTGGCTGCGAACTAGCGGCGTGGAGATTAAGGGACTGCAGTTGTTTCGTGGCTGTTTGGTGGAGTTACGGGTGGCTTTGTTTGTGATTGGTGGCGGAAAGTGGGACTATGGATTGATGTGTAAGGTGGGCTGTTGACGGTTGAGGGGCAGCCAGGGAGAAGGAAGCAGCGGTGGCGGCTGCTCTGTGGTTTGAGTTACGAAGGTGGAGTCGTTTGGTGTGAGTTGAGTGAGGAGGGTGTTGATGCGGGGTTTGGTGGTAATTGGAGGCAGCTGCGGTGGTGGCTGCTCTGGTGGATTGTGGTGGCAGATTGTGGCGGTTGATTGTGGTTGCTGAGGGGTTGGTGGATGGTAATATGATGAATGGAGGTGGAGATTTAGTGGCGGGTTGTTGCTGTTCTTGTTAGAGCAGGGGAGGCTGGAATTGAGTGGCTGCGGTAGGAAGATCGAGGGAGCAGGGGAGTTGCTGTTTTGGTGTGGTGGAGGATAAGGGGAATAGAGAGGGGGAGTATGGTGAAGGATAAGGAATGGGCAGCTGTAGGTAATTGGGCAGCAGCCAGCAAATATGTGCACACACTTTGACTCGTCCCCGAACTCCGAACTCACTTGACATGAAACCCGGGACCCTACACACAAAACCGAGGAGAAATCGAGACAAATAAAATAAAATAAATAAAATAGAAATAAATAAAATAAATAGAAAATAAGATAAATAAAACTAAAACTACAAAAATTAAATAAAACACAAACAAATAAAACTATGAAATAGACTCAAAACTAATTAAAATAAATAAAAGTAAATTAGAATACTTTCAAGGAAAATAAAGAATGAAATAAAGCAAATCCAAAGCAAATAAAATACAAAAATAAACTAAAACTAATTAAATAAAGAAATTAAACTAAAACACTCCAAAATACCAAAATAAAAAGAAACTTTATTAAATAGAAAATAAGAAAATAGAAGGGAAAATAAGAGAAACCGAGCCCGAAAATGACTCTAAAACTACTCCCTAAGAGTGATATAAATGTCACTCATCAAGCATCAACCATGGCTTTCGAATAATCAAATTTCGATGCTCACTAAGATGATGAAATTATTTTAAAATTTTCCCCTAATTGAAGCTAAAACCCTAAGATAGGGTTGAAGGTATAATAATGGTGATGGAATTTCCAATATATAGTTGTGAATTTTTAGCGATGGAATAAGGAGAAAGGGGGAGGTCAGGAGGTAGGAGGAGAGAGAAAATATATGTGTGAATTCGAGGAGAAGAGAGAAAATGGAGAAAGACAGAGGAAGAAGATGAGAGTGAGTGGGTGTGTCGTGAGTGGGGGGTAGTAGGGGATGATAAGGATTTGTTGGGTTTATTTCTGTGGCGGTGTTTTTAATGTTACAAATTTTGTAGAAACCTACTTTTAGCCTCCTGTCCCGACAGAAAGTGCGATGATGTTACAAAAACCCGTTCTTCATGCTACATCAAAGTTGAAGTATTTATAGACTACGAAATGCATTATGAAGTAAGTTAAAACCCATATTTGAGACCAAATTATCTTAGAGCCTTTCCAATTAGTAATTAGGCCTAAAACGTGCTCATACATGTTTAATCTTAATTAATAACGGACCCAAATCTGTTAAATGCAATGATTGGATCACAATGGATCTTACATTGTTGAGAACAAAGCCAATCATAAATAAACCATCAAATTTCCATGCAAGGCCAATACATATGGATAGCCCTTTGAAAGCGCTTTCCAATGGTATATTATAAGCCCAAGTCTGACTTAAAACGAAGAAGTTATCATCAAAATACTAAACCAGACCCTAAAACCAACACTCTTGCACTCAAACAACCATATCTTTTTATCTATACCAACGGCATTAGAAATTAGACATTCAGATCTTTCAAATAATATCTCATATACCTTAATCCGACTTCTCAATAGTTATAAAAGTTTTTAAAACGCGTTTTCGTATAATGCAAACCGCACTCGCGCTTAGCGCGTGCAAGTCCTTGAGATGTGCGCGGCACTCAGCGCAACTCCGAGAGTTGCGCGCGCCACCTGACGCCACGTCTCTAAAACCAAAAATCTAGATTCCTACGCCTATAAATAGGGGTCTTTTTCTAACCCTAATGACAATAGAAAAGACCAGAATTCTAAACCCTAAATTCTAAAAACCCTAATCTCTCAAACCTTCTTACTATCATTCTAATTTTCTCCTTTCTTCCCAACTACTGTTCAACCCTAATCCATCCATTTGAAGTCCTTGGAGGTAAGAAGAAGAAAGAAGGTCCATAAACATCTAAAACGGAGATTTAGCATAAAAGAAGAACGGTTAGTTTCCTGAATACTTAGATAAATCACTTTTCTTTTATTGTTTAAATAACTTTAAGTGATTAATTAGCATTGTTTCATCACTTTAAACAAACTTTAATTAATTAATTTCACATAGTAATATTTCGTTAATCAAAAATTAGAATTGAATAATTAATTGTTGTTTTATCACCTAGTCAAGGCGAATATTGTTTATTTATTGTTCTTTTCACAAATTTGAATTAAATAGGAATAACGACTTTTTCAATGTAATTCCTACGTGATTGATGCTTGTAAATAAAATCAACTAACTTAGTTGTAGATATTATGTTGCATATATTGTTTGGTGATGAAACTGTGAAAAGGAAGAGGTAGTAGAGGACACGGTAGGGCTAGAATAGTGATTCCCTCCTAAAGGAAACGTTATTTTAGTACCCTCGCTCTCGAACTCATTTCTGGTATAAGTAGACCAATTTGGGCATGGGTAAACTTATGATTCATGCTAAATATCCCTTGAACCATACTTAGGAGAAAGGCATGAATGAGGTTTATAAGTTTTTCTAAAACTCATTGGTGACTCCTTATTAGTTTCTTACAAAAAAGCAGAATGATAGAATCAACTCTAATTCAAGGTCTCTCAAACAGTTAGGAATTCAAATCCTAACATACCCTAAAAAGTGTAAAGTCCTAGGCTGGCATGGAGGAGAAGGATCCCCTACGATGGGCACACCCTCCTTACAGTTTTCGTTTGGGTTAATTATGTATCAGCCAATAAAATACCAGTATTAGCCAATTAAAAGAACATATCATCCAATTGATGTCTAACATCAGTCAACATTAAGGACATATCAGACATCAATAAAAGCGTTTTAGTCAACACAAAGAACATATCAGCCAATAAATGAAACATATCAACCAATAAAAGGAACATATCATCCAACAAAAGATGCATATCAGCCAACAAAAGGAACATATTAGCCAGCAAATGAAGCATATCGGCTAGCAAAAGGATGAAATCATCAAACATAAACAACAGGTAAGCCAACAAAATGAAACATATAAGCCAACAATAAAAATATGTATATCAGCCAACAAAATAAAGGTATCAGCCAACTAAAGATACAAATCAGTTTATTGATGTCAGCTAACACAAAAAACATATTAGCGAACAACTGAAATATATCAGCCAAAAAGTGAAACATATAAGCCAAGCATACCGCCTACATAATATGCATGCGGCAATCCGCACCCAATACCTTTTGTTTCGTTTAATAGGTTATAACTAGAAGTGTTTGTCCTATTATAGTGGATTTTGTTGTGTGTTGAAAATCCCTTGGGGTCGAAGTTTTACTTCCAATTAATCCTTGGAAGGTTTCCTCGAAAATATCACTGTGAAATTTCAAGTTCCTATTAGTTTTGTTTTAAATTCTACAAAAGTATGCAGTTAGGAACTTTCTACAATTGACCCCCCTCTTGTAGGGTTGTTCATAGTGCGGGACTAGACCGGATCAAACCGCAATTTTGCAGTTTGGTGTGGTTTGTGGTTCGAAAATTATTGCGATGCGGTTTCCGAAAATGTCCAAACCGCACTTTTGCGGTTTTGGTGCAGTTTCCAAAACATTTTAGACCAAAGCGCACTTTGATGCGCTTTGCGATTTAGATCGTCAAACCGCAAACCGTTATACCAATTTTATACTATTTTTATTTTTTATATATATATATATGAAATAGCTTTAAAATATGATGTAATTTTTTTACTATTAGCTAATTAAAAGTTAAAAAAAAGTTTAATATTTAATTTATAAATTAATAATCACAAAATAAAATAAAAAAGTTTTATTTAAAATATTATTTATAACTTTTTAGAAAATGTGACTAAACCGCAAACCTCACCGCACCAAAACACATTGTGCGGTGCGATTTGGTTATAAGTGCGGTTTGAAAAAAATGCAAACCGCAAATCTCAAACCGCAGTGCGAACACCCTTACCCTCTTGTAGTAGCTCATCTCTACTAACATAACACTAAACTTTGATATATATAAATATGAGGTTTGATCCCTCAACTTTTAAAAGGTTGAAGTTGGTTCTTTAACACCATTTAATAAGTTAAAAGTAATTTTTTTTGCTTTGACAAAAATTGATGACTTGGCAAAGTTTAGGGAAATGATGAATTGGCAAAAAGATTGAAAGTTTAGGGACCTTGCCCAAGTGATGTAACACTAAATATAAATAAATGTGAATGTTTAGCGACATCTAAGCATAGGTGGCATAAGACATATTTCCTAGCTAAGTTTATCGACCTTATCACCTTAATGTTGATGTGTCATATTTTTCAATTAAATACTGAAGTTTAGGGACCTTAATCACCCTGTGCCTTTTTTTTTAAAGCAGATTTACACCTGTTCATATGTACTGAACTGAGTTGAACTGAACTGAACTGAACTGAACTGAACTGAATATTTTATGAGAGAAGGAAATTAGGAGCTAAATTGAACTGAACTGAACTGTTGGAGCTGAACTGAACTAAACTGAAATTAAGTTGAAGTGAACAGGCCCATAGTGAGTTTATCATTTTTTCCACCCAAAAAATACATATTTAATTCATCCATGAAAAAATTTCAAGTTAATTAAAGAAAACAGAAAACCATAGCCTACAACTTAAGCTAATTAATCCCGAGTCATTAGATATATTAGCTATGACTATATACTTAAAAACATTTTACATCGACCCACTTTGGCCAATGTATGCGAATTATACATAAGAATAGAAAAATTAGCCTCAACACTCTAAACTAGGTCTTTGATGCACCCAACACCCTATAGTTTGTGTAGAACCCAAAACACCACAAACTAATAAATAACTTGGTGTGCAAAGTGTGCCTTTAGTGAGCATTCCGACCACTTTTACTATTTTCGCTAGAGTCGGTGAATCTTCAATTTTTTTCAATATAATTAATTTTTATTTTTTGATTTGCGTGCCGATAATGTTTCATTTAGGATTTTAGGTTTTCGATTATCATTTTGGCTCTTAAAGAACGAATTGAGCTCAGAATAAGAAGAAAAAAAAATTTAAAAAAAAAAATGTAAATGACTCATTTTATGTGTCAAAAAATGTCTCCATTTACGTGTCATTCTTTTTTAAGTCGCAAAAAAATGCTTAAGTAAGGTTTCGGCTGCATTTCTAACAAGTAACTTAAGTAATTAATTAATACATAATCCTTAATCATTATATTTGAGAGGGTGCACCTTATTCCCAAATGCATACAAAAAAAAAAAAAAAAGAAAAAAAAGAATTTGTTATAAAATAAGAAGAAATATGAGAGAGATTGACAGAGAATTAATCTGTGTATTTCATTCCATATGATAAGGTATATATATATATATATACGTACAATATAGTTAGGGCTAGATTGGATAAGAATATAAACCCTATCTAGATTGTTCCGGAATGATACAAAGGAGGATAATGGTCATCCACACGATATTTCATAACACTCGATCTTGGATGTCCATTATCGAAGATTGTGCCTCGTTAAAACCTTATTAGGAAAAACCCTGTGGGATAAAAACCTAATGAAGGAAAAAGAGTACAACATTCTTCGTAATACGCTCGATATGCTGCCTCATTAAAAACCTTACCAGGAAAACCCAATGTGGGACAAAACCATGGTCAAGGGAAAAAGAGTGCAGCGCGTATTTTCTCCCCCTAATGAATACATAACTTGAGATCTTCTAGTGCCGCAACAATGTATCCAATATGTTTGCATATCTTCTCATATGTAGTAAGTAAAATATCATTAGTTGATCTTCAATTCTCATAAGCTGAAGTTGCATCTTCAATTCTTTCTTCTCGTGAACATGTGAAGTGTCTTCATTTCACCATACATGTGTTTATCTCTAATATCATTATTTCAAATCTCAATCTGTTTAGTAGTTGATTTAAAAATTAAACTAATACGATTATGACTTCTTCTGGAAGTCGTTAATGATCGAAATAGATGATCATTATTTGATCAAACTTCATTAATAATAATTTGATGACAAAACTTGATATCATTAATGCCATTCTTCAATTTCATATGAATTAATATAACACATGTAATTATATACATTTATCATGGTTCTTCTAGACCATAATAAAATAGTTTCACACATAAGTATCTCGTTGATATTCTTTAGAATATTCATAATTGACATGATAGTTCTTTTGAAAATACAAATAGTAATTCTCACTAACTTTCATATTCTCAATCTTCAGGTTGAGATGTCAGTAGTCACATTGACTTATCAAGAGTTTGATAATAATTGAATTTCAATATTCAAGATATAAACTTTGCAAGGCTGAATATTTAAATACGTCGTACATAAGTTCTTCAGGAACTCTTCTTACATGATTCATAACATGCTATTCAATCGACGTCATCAATAATTTCATCACAAGTATAAGCCCATTGGAACATAAGTATTTCTTTCTAATATTCCATCAGAGTTGTAAATAGGTCTTACTATACTTTGAATGAACATTGACATACACCACAATTATTATATAGAAATTAATTAAAGCATGCAATATGAGATATAAAAATATGATAACATAATTAACAAATTATACAATGAGTAATGCATTTACAACTTCGAACATATGTAATGAATAATCCAATAACCTAAGACTCACACATGCATATGAATATAAAAAAGACTCGAAATAATGCAAGACACTGTACAGTGTGGATTTTGAAAATCCATATTTCTTTGGACTTCTGGTCCATGATAAACTTTTATTATTATCATTATGTCGATATTAAAATGGACATATATTCTAGATCCCTTATTCACTAGTCCATTATATCATGCACATGCATTATTTATCGGTTCCATCATATACCAGTATCATCATATAATTCCTCAAGGTACAATTTTAATTTGCATGCTATTTTGACAATGATATCTGAATACATTTCTCATTGGTACCATCATAATTTTTCTTACATCATAGGCCATCTATTATAATAATTCAGATATCTATACCACTTTTAGGGTATTTCATTCACTATGGTATTTATATACTATTAGTGTTAACTGCACTATCTTGCCAAATATCATATCCATTAAACATATCTTTATTTTGGAACCGATTATATACAACCTACACTTCAGGTGTAGTGATTCAAGTACAATTGACAAGATTTTATCTCAATGTATACACATAATATGACCAAAATGTATCTTCAACGCTATGCAACATGAGTCATAACTGAATACAAATCAAATCATAAATGTGCAACATATCTTGATAATATATATACAAAAGCTGGCATATATATAACTTTTCAAACTACCATTATAGGGATCATAAATATTTTTTATTTATTTAATTTTTCCAACTTTTGTTAATTCGTTCTTCTCCCCCTAAGTTGGTAAAATATCTCATTTATAGGGGCGTCTTATTATATACCAACTGGCGTCTTATTATATACCAACTTAGTAGATAAATTTGCATTAATAAAATTCACTTCACTAGGAAAATCACAATCAAAATTTATTTCTCAGAAGATTTGTATTAAACAAGCTTTTATCTCTTTTAGAGAGCAATTTTTAAATCATTTCTTCATTAACTATACATTGCATAACACATATGTATTTATTTATAAATCTTTCATAATTTGAGATCAATAATTCAACATCAATGGGGAGACATATGTCGTGCAGTTGAATTTCCTTCTTTTCTATTTCTTATGTGCTGACATACAATAGCCCCAATCAAGAGAATTGTTATATAAATATAAACTTTCTTGTAATTTCACTAGGTGGTGATCTTCGGGATCACTAGAAACATTGATAGTATGATACTAGTTATTTAAAATTTCCACATATAACTTGTACATGGTGAGCTTCTGGTCACCTAATATTTGTCAACATATAAATTATTCTGGTGAATTTCTGGTCACCAATTATTCAGCATAATCAATGTATTATCTCTTGAACTTCTCTTTTATCACAAATTATTAAAATAAATCACAATCCAAATATAGCTCAATCTCAATGTTATGTCTTGCCATTCAATTCATTTCATATATCTAACATTTGAGAGAGTGTCAGCACATTATCAAATGAAACTTCAAGTTTTTATCACGAGTAATTATGCAACCCGAATGGCCTAATTTAATTATCACATCCAATCACTTCTCTAAAGGAACTCTGGTTAGTATTCCAACACTAGTGATCACTTTATTAATCTTATGTTATGCATGGCCATGAATGTGATGTGATATTTGAACACCAACATGTGTTTCTTTAAACAATTGGCAAGACAATTAACAAATATATTATCCAATAATTTACTCATACTCTGCTGGAGTTTTGACTATAATCTTGATACATGTTAATCTTGTTGGATATTTCATACTCTTCTGGAGTCTTTTATATAATCATGAAACATATAAATCTTACTAAAAGTGATTTCTTCTAGAAATGTAATGAGATTTATCATTTCCACAAATTTGTCATTGTCAATAGTTGCTCCATTCCTTTTCCGAGGGTTGTTATATTTTAACTCTATTGGACTTCAACACTTCAGACGAGTCTAAGGTTCATTAGTAATCGATGTTGTCCTTCTGGGACAATAATTTTAGTTGGAGCATTTATAATTAGTATATGATCAATGACATTTATATCCATCTTCAAGATGATATCATTTCAAAATATTTAAATAACATGTGGCCACTTCTATTAAATAAATTGTTGATATTTAAGTTAATGTATGTACCAAACTGACCATCAATATACTATATTATTTATGTGCAAGGATTACATAATATAATGGGAATAAATACAATCTCCCCCTAATCCTTGCATATGGGGCATGAAATGAATCCAACTACCTTTATATCTCACCCATTTTTTAAGGAATAATTTCTTTTAAAACGACATGTATCAAGCATAATAAAATTATTCTTATAAACTCTTACTCGTAACTCTTGTCCAATTATATTAATTTCTTATAAGCATGGACATAAAATATATATACATATATATATATATATATATATATATATATATATATATATATATATATATATATATATATATATATATATACATATATATACATATATTTTACAAGTACATTTCCCACAATGTCATCTATCTATTGCTCAAATAGATATTTTGCAATCATATTTAATTTGCAGATCGTATAACTTTTGCATGAATTATATTCATTATGGAAACATGCATGCATCATCTCAATTATACAATAATTTCTCATTCATTTTGGGAATAAGGATCTAGTAATATTCGAATCATCAATACTCACTCAAACTGTCAACTTTTCTAAACTTTTGTATAGTGTTATTTCATGACATTGTGTTTATAAAATCACGTTTGTAGAGGATATCTAAGCAACATGCTTTAGCTTTGTAGATCATGCATATTTCTTTGTATTATTCTTAAGGCTTTTGAGCCCTTTATAAGTTCAATCTAAGAACTTTAAGTCTATATGTGTGAATACTCTTTATAAATATAAGAAACTTCAGGTCCGCACATCATATTCAAATTACATTCATTCCAATAATCAAACTTCAAGTAGATACATAATACTATAATTTGATCACACATCAATCAACATAATATATACTTTAATTACAAAGATATAAAGTTAACTAATAAAATCTAGAACTTCTAGCCCAAAAGTGGAAAAAGTATGTAATTATAGAGTATTACTTGAAAGTTACTAGCTGTACACTACTAGTTTTCCCTGTTTTATAGGAAGCCATATGCATCTTAGGTAATAGTTATTGCTATCGTCATAAACTATAATTCAACAATCAACTCTTTTCCATCTAATTAACAAAATAAATAAATATTCCCCACATTCATTTATAACTGATAATCAACCTTGCATGTGAAAAATAAGATAGATTGTGATCAACATAATTTAAGGTCAACTAGAATATATCAATTTAGTCAATTTGATATGCAACATCATGCTTATATTAGCAATCTCACTCATAAGATTTATTAAAAACAATGCTATATATCATAAAAAAAAAAAATAAATAACCAGATCATACTCGTAATATTAGTTTTTGATTTTGACATCAACTATCTTTAAACAATTATCCATTTGGTGAGTGAAATTATGTCGTCATTCAAGAGTAAGTAATGTCTTTACTCATAAAGTTCAAACAGTATTACGATCATCATTAAAGACTTCAATGCATTCTTATAAAAATAAATTAGTCCACTAAATTTTATCCAAGCTCATCATAATCACTTAATAATATAATCAAAGTTAGTAGGTTGCTCGAGTAGAGCTAGACTTATAACCAATATTCATACTACATAACAAATCAAAACTATCTAGCACTTAATGTATGAATATGCCAAAAACATGTCATCTATAGTACATAGTATAAGATATAAACTTAACTTATAATTAAGTCTCAATACTCTCAAATACCATTATTTAATTCGCAGTACATGATTCAGCATATATCACGTTATGTATAAACACTTTAGTCTTTAGAGAAAATATATTATGTCAACCTTAAAGAAAAATAAAATATTTTACCTTAAAGAAATCAAATAACAGAGAACAATTTCGTGAAAGTGAAGTGCCATTTATACGGAGTTGCTTTAGCTATTAAATAGGTTTATATTATTTGGTCAATGGTCATAGCTATTAACATAAATAATGCCCTCAATCACATACAAAATAGTAAACCACATATTAATAACAGCATGTCGACATTTCGTCAATAATCAAATAATCGATTTATCACCTGACAAAGCAGATGAAACGATATTAATTTTCTTTAACCCTGAAATTGTCTTGGCTAGAGTACCAATTGCAAGTAAGCAAGTTAAACTCCATCTAAAGCTCAATTCATAAGTTTAGACCATTAATTTATATCACTAAAATAATACTTAATAGAGATACGGAGTATATACTGGTAGAATAACAAACTCTGTAAATACAAAGTAGTCGTAGACATGCAATTTTAGTAATCCCAACAGACAATTTGATGAATTAATGCCGATTATCATTTACATATTTATATTCACACGTATCCAATCTGAAATACGAATTAAATTAAAATGAATTATATAGGGGATTAGGGAGTTTTACCTGATTAAGAACAAAATATTGGATGTGTTCTTGTCATCAACTTGAACTGATTTTCCCTCACGATAAGAATTAGTATAATTGGGTAAGAAGATTCTTCGAATGAGGGCTTTGCAATTGGCAAATCTCACATCACATAACTTCGTTGATATTGCTTTAGATCATGTGGGATATTTGCATCTCCAAATTCGTAATAAAAATGGTTGTTTACATCCTATTTTTTTTTTTCAAATCGGAATCAGCATGGAAGGAATCAAAAACTTTTAATTTTAGGGTAGATTTATAAGAGCTTTGGTGCTGATAACGTGTTATAAAATAAGAAGAAATATGAGAGAGATTGACAGAGAATTAATCTGTGTATTTCATTCCATATGATAAGGTATATATATATATATACATACAATATAGTTAGGGCTAGATTGGATAAGAATATAAACCCTATCTAGATTGTTCCGGAATGATACAAAGGAGGATAATGGTCATCCACAATTCACCTTCACCATCCCAACATTTGGACAAGACCAAGAGCTAGGAGCACGACACACAGTAGGAGCAGCCCTTTGTGTCACTTTAGATGCATACTCATTGCTCTCTCTGACGTAATTCATCCACCCTCTTGCTACCTCAACAGCATTAAACGATTCCTGCTCAAAGATGCCTTTGTTTCTACAATGCCACGCAACCCACAACACAAATAAATCTTTAGAACATAATACATCTAAATTAAGAGCATAAGCATAATATACCTAAAATTAGAAAACAATTAATATTTTTCATGGCTTTGAATAGCAACTACATTTCAGGCATCAATTATACAAGTATAAACACGTACGAAATATTTGATACGGTAATAAGTTCAATCACCCTACGATCATTATTTTTCAATAGTGCTCATCAAGTGTGCTGTTAGACCTAAATTATGGCCCACCAAGAGGGATCAATTCCGGTAACTAACTCTGGGTTCGGTGAGTTGGATCAGGGCTATTTCAAATGAGCCACGCTAAATTAGCGTGTCTAAAAAGTCGAAATGTTAATCAGGTTTTGTTCTGGTAGGTTCTGATCGGGTCAGGTTAGTTTTTGACACCTTTACTCAGCGGTCACTACTACTGCACGAAGAGAAACTACCAGTAAATGCAGAGATTAAAACTAAGCATATTATATATTAATGAAGAGCACAATGGAAATCCTTCTTTAGTCAGACTCAAACCACCATACCTTCAAGACCAAAAAAAAGCTTTCGTATGGATGAAAAATCACACCCAACAATCACAAATCACAAGCCAGGCTGAATATACTCCCAATACTCACAAGCCCAATTCTCCAGTAAAAAATCAGCATAGTGTTTAATGGGCTTGATTATGCTCCCAGTATTACTAAAAACAAATCCCAACCTCTACCGAAATAAAATTAAGAATCCTAATGCTCGAAGCTGTTCAAGATTCTTCTAGTAAATAAGAACCCAGGCACAATCCAATTCAAAACATGTCAAGCAAACAACAAAATATTAATTTCAATAGAAACAACACAATGAGACTAGAGGCAGCCAGGGATACTAACAATGCAAAGCACAGTACATAAATCCACAAAAAAAAAATCTACTCTTGAGCAGTAAGCACCCATTAATTAGCCACAAATCACAATTTATTCTCTCAAACTGCTAGCATAACACATAACCCAAACATGGACCATAAACCTTCTCTCATAACAGAATGTATTCAATAGAAAAGTCTGAAAAGAATCGAACAAATATCGATCGAAAATCGAACAAAAATCGATCGAAAATCATTTGCAAAAATCACACAAAATAATTCGCAAAAATCGAACAAAATAATTCGCAAAGATTCGAACCCTAAATTTGCTAAACTCGAACTCAAAATAATCAAACTCCATACGAAAAATCCAACTCAAAAATCGCACAAAATAATACGCAAAAATCGACTCCTAAAAATCGCAAAAATAGAACCCTAAATCCGAACCCTAAAAATTGCAAAAATCACCAATTAAAACTGCAAATTCACTTGAACATCATGCTAATTTCATGAAAATTTGAACAAAATCGAAAAGAAAAACATACCTGAAACGAAAATCCTTCAAATTGCAACTTGTATCAGATTTTTGGGGGTTTTAGGAGAGAGAAAATGAGAAAATCGGGAAGAAGAGAGAGAAAGTTAGAGGAGAGAGAAAAGGTTGGGAGGTGGGTAAGGGGTTGAAAAAGTTGAACACGTGTTTTAATCTTAACCGTCTAAAACAATTTGATCCTACGGTTGAGATGGATTCTTATATATCTAGGGTTCTTATATATCTAGGGGTTCTTACCGGATCCCTCCCTTATATATATATATGTATATATATATATATATATATATATATATGTATATATATATATATATATATATATATATATATATATATATATATATATTATTATCATGAATTGAAAAGATAATACAAGTATAGTGCATCATCTTCACTTGAATTTCTCTAACAATAATTTGATTAAATTAATTTATTTGAATTTATCTACACGAATTTGAACATAGAATATATTGTTATTGTATAATGAATTGGATATGCCACAATTTTTCTTAACTAAATTGAAAATAATATACACCTTTAATTTAACTTACTATGTATATAAAATTATTTAACTTATAATTCGTACCAACTTGGTAGGGAGGCCATAGACTCTGAATTGAGTTGAACCTTAGTCTATGTGTGCTATATTTGCTTTGTTGTTTTATGTTTTTGCTATGTAGAATAGAGATCTATCGAAAAATTTATAAAGAACTTCAGCTGTTATCATAGTCACTTTAACATTATCTTTTTGATGTGCGTACCAACTACATGTTCAATTGTTATGAACTCTAAATCATGCATTTAATTTGTTTGAATAGGTACTCCCTCCATATTTAAGTAAGTTAAACATTTTAACCTTTTGCGCTATTTGTCTAATTCACTTTGACTAATTTGTGATTTATATAAGAATGTCTTGTGAATATTTGTTGAAATCGTCTAAATTAATATTGTATTAATAATGTTATAATTTATACTTATTGGTAATTAAAGATATTACCAGTCAAAATTTTGCCTTGGCATATGTGTACAATAAAATCGTTTTATTCATTTAAGTACGAAGGAAGTATATGCTTGGCATTCTCTTGTTACTAATAATTGGGAAGCGCCCTACCAAATGGGCATTTCTCTGTAACTGCTGGTAGCACCATCTTTATGAGCATGTTTATGAACATATTGCTGTATTCTTATTCTTCCTCTTCTCAGGAACCCACCTTACAAATGAGTATATCTAGCTTGCCTTAAAAACTGAACTCACCTTAATCACAATAAAATCTTGCATTTGTAACAAATACATGCAAGAAATATGACTAAAGAAGGTAACGGATGGATCTAGCCAAGGCTCTAATGGATCCAAATTCATATCCGTTTTTCTAAGTTAGATCCAGATCCGGCTCATAAAAATAACTCAACTTGTTAATTAGTCAAATAATAAATTAACTAAATTTATTTGATAGATGAAGAAAACATCCACTTTGCGGGAGGCAAAAGATGCATGGGATTTCTCATGGAGTCATGGTGTGTGGTGAGATTTGACCCAGGAGAAATGAATCCTCTATTGAATTGGTCAACGAAGATGCAAAGATGACAATTGAGATCAGACATCATTTCTAGGAACATTAAATTTACATGCTTGTCTTATTTTATATTATCAAATGTCTACAAAGCAACATGCCATGGTCCAATTTTAGTGTGCACCTAATCGAGCCACAAGCCCACAATGCCACATATAATTAGTTGGATCTTTAAATTGTGATTATCAATTTTTATTTTGATTGTCAAAAAAAATTGTTATTTTGATCAGAACTTTTATTTGATTTAAATGAGATATAATGTGAAACCTTGGAAGATTGAATTATTTATAAATAAGAATGGGTCTTTTCCGAAAATAAAATGAGACAAATCAAATTTAATAAAAGGAAAAAAAAAAGGTGTACTAACTAAAAATTGGAGCATCATGACAAAGAGAGTATAAATCAGTTTATGTCTAGGATATATATGGACACTTATCCAACTGTCGTGTCTGTGTCGGACACCGACACACACTGAACACACAATGATATATACGTCTTGGATTGTGTCATACTATGATACGTTTCGTTAAGCTTTTTGACATGCCACTTTTTCTTTTCAACTTTTTTTAATGAGAAAACTTAAGAAAAGTAAGTAAGATAAGGTAATAAATAAATAATAGGGGTTCCTTCATATGTAGCTCATTGTTATACATAGATACATGGCATGTTGTTTTGTGATAATACTAATCATGTATCACAAAGTAAGATCCTGTTCTTTTGAGCTTCTAGGCAGAGTAAAGCAAATTAGTTTCAGTAGAGCAGAGCAGAGCAGATTTCAAGATAGCAGAGCCGAGCTGAGCAAAGCAGAGCAGATTTCGGCATTGTTATTAATACTATTAATGTTGTTGTTGTTGTTGTTGTTGTTGTTGTTGTTGTTGTTGTTGTTGATGATGTTGCTGTTGTTGCTGTTGATGTTGTTGTTGTTGCTGTAACTGTTGTTGTTGCTGTTGCTGTTGCTGTTGGTGCTGTTGTTGTTGCTGTTGCTGTTGCTGTTGCTATTGCTGCTGTTGTTGCCGCTGTTGTTGTTGTTGTTGTTGTTGTTGTTGTTGTTGTTATAAATAAATGTGTACCATATTTAACATAGGTTAATAGTTGAAAGATAAAAAGACAATAGTTTAACATCTTCAAATTATTACAACCACATATCAAAATAGGAACATAATGAGATAAGGGTTTAACATCATTGTGAATTAACCATCTACTTCCATGTGAACGTCATTTTCATCATCTTCATTGTCGCTTTGATCTTCGTTGTTATCATCATCATTGTCGCTTTAATTACATATTTTAAAGCACACAATTTTTTTTGCAATTTTTTTTATTCTTTTTATATCATTGGTTATTATTATTAAATAAAATTATGTATATAGTTTTATTATTAAAAATTAAGTATTGATTTTTTTTTAAAAAAAATATTAAGTATTACTATTCCCTAAAAAAATACTACCTCCGTTAAGTGTTAAGTTTTATTTGCAACTTTTACTATTTTCGGATGCTTAGTATTATTTGCAACTTTTCAAAATATTTCCATTTATAGTAAGTATTTTTAGTGAAAATGTCAATATTTCCCTTACTTAATAAATTAAACATTCACTTAGACAATTAGCTAAAACACATTAGCATCCTAATCTGATTTCATTAATTTAACAACTCCCACCAAAAATAAAATCAATCTCCCACCTACCACATTAAATGGCCTAGATTAAATCACCAAATCATCAGATTGAAACATTAGTTCTTCTAGTTTGTTCATCTTTCTCATTTGGGTATTTCTCTTTCCTCTTTGAATCGACATCTCCTTTCTCTGTCTTCTCTTCTTCGTTCTCTTTCTTCTCTCTGATCTTCTCTCTACCCCCTAAAAAACATAGTCCATTGAAAATGGATCTAAGCCCACTATACGAAGCTCTTTTTGTGACTGATGATGAAATCGAGCAAGGTTTCATTGATGCTCTGATCGGAGCTTTTGAACAACGGGCTTCGTGGCCTAACTTGTTCTTTATGTCGGGCAAAGGTGGCGAAATTTTATCCAACGAACATTTGGTGCGATTGGTAAAGTGCTCAGATCTATTGAAGATAAGGAAAGAGCCCAAAAATTAAGTTCGGTAAGCACGAATGTTGGGGAAGGGGAAGTGAAAACCGAACCTGTTGGGGAAGGGGAAGTGAAATGCGAACCTGTTGGGGTAGGGGAAGTGAAAATCGGATTTTCTGAGATTGGTGGTTCAAAAGAACCCAGATTTGTCGCTGAGGTTGGTGGTTCGACACAACCCAGATCTATTTCTGAGATGGGTGGAAAGTTAGGGTCGGGTCGTGGAAAAAATCCCAAAATGCAGGTCCGTACCAAACCTAACTACTACCCTAAGATGATACCTAGGGTCTCTACGACACGGATGAGAAAAATGTATGGGTTTGGTGCTAAGATCACACCAATTTACGATGATGATGACAAACATGAGTCCCCCCCTGCTGCTGGTGAATCTGATGCTGAGCCTGCAAGTAAGAGAATGAAATTTGGCTTTCCCACTGATTGACCTGTTCTGGGTAACTATTTCTGATCCCTAATTTATCGATTTTTATGTTATTATGTGCTGGGTTGATTGATGAATTGCTGTTGGTGAGAATGGCAATGGATTACATGTTAAATTAGTGAAATCAGATTCTATTTTTGAATGGTTTAATTGTTAATGGTTGTCTATTGGTTTATTGTTTTGTTGAAAGTGTTGTTCTTGCATATAAGCTGAAAGTGTTGTTTTGTTGCCTTGCATATAAGTTTTGTTGCCTAGTTGACCGCTTGACCATGCCTATGGATGGAGGAAAAGACATTGATGAAATATGCTAGGTTTTTAAGTTTTAGGGGGTTGATATTGGAGCCTGTAATGTAGGTTTTTGTGCATCGCTTTAGTTGTCCAGTTTGATGTACTAGATTGCGCTTTTTATTCCACATTTCAATCCAAATGGCTTAACTTTTGAATGAATCGTGTAATATGCAAGCTTAAGCAACTTGATCGCCTTTGGGAATCCTCTTGAATGTATTCAAGTCTGGGTGTATATTAAATACTACTATGTATTTGCTAAATCTAGATCAAATTGTTTGACAATGAGTTTAGAATAAAGTAGATGTATGGCTTTACAAGAGTTACTCAACAAACTAAAGCACATTAACAAAATCATGGTACGTCTTGTATGCAACTATAAATGAATTGTTTAATTGTTGATGAATGAGTCCCGTGCTATTACAATGCAGGTTGTCTATTGGTTTGTGTTTTGTTGCCTTGCATATAAGGGACTATTATTGATGAATGATGTGTATGAGCATTTGTAGTTGTTGTTCTCGATGACATTTTTTGAGAGAACACTGTTGTGCAGTATATTGAGTACCTCCCTGCTGCCTTGCCTTGCTTAATTATGGACTGATTTGAGTCCCTTCTTGTTATGAGTGAATTGAGTACCTCCCTGCTGCTTTGCCTTGCTTAATTATGGACTAATTTGAGTCCCTTCCTATTATGAGTGAATTGAGTACCTCCCTGCTGCCTTTCTTTGCTTAATTATGGATTGATTTGAGTCCCTTCCTTTTATGAGTGAATTGAGTACCTCCCTGTTGCCTTTCCTTGCTTAATTATGGACTGGTTTGAGTCCCTTCCTGTTGTGCAGTACATTGAGTACCTCCCTGTCGCCTTGCCTTGCTTAATTATGGACTGATTTGAGTACCTCCCTGTTGCCTATTCTGTCCCTATTTTGGTTTTCAGTCTCTAGTGGAATGAGTTCCTAATTTACATTGTCATACCCATTATTAATCCAAATGATGAAGGGACTCAATTGATTAAAATTAGTCCAAACTTTGATTTGCTCCAGTTTTAAGTGTTGTGCACTTACTATTGAGGTAACATGATTTGGACTTTTTTTTTTTATAAAATTACACCCTCTGATGGATTAGTTACCCTTTGATGATTTTTAGTTGCAACTTATGTGTGCATGATTGTAAATGTGCAAAAAAAGAAATACCTAGTAAGAAGACTTCATATCACATTTAGATTACATAACACTACTAAGAAGACTTCATATCACTTTAAAATAAGCTACTATTCCAGCCCCTTGACAAAATGTCTTCTAACATGACTGCCTTAGACAAAAACTTGCTAGACACAAAAGTACACATAACCAAAGTTAATAAAAATAACTTACAAATCCATTGTACCAACAAAATGTTGGTTATGTGTGGCAGTCCCTATTGTTGGCTATTCTCCCTCTAGTCTGCATCCACTTCTAACTGAGCTCCTTGCTCGTTCTGAGTCTCTTCCTGGTTCTGATCTGTCTGGATGAACATGGTGTTGAGGTAGTTGACTGTTTGGTTAATGAGGGCTTGGCTGACCTTCAATTGTTCTGGTAACAACCCAAGTCTTTGTAGTTTATGCTTCCACATATGTGGAATCTTGTATTTGTTACCTCCCTCCACTTTGAGTATTTCAACCATACATGTTTGCAATGTTATCCAAGTATACTGTTTACAATTGCTGGAAATGCATGATAAGCCTCTTTAACCTTCACTATCATTTCATCCAAGTTTTTAGGAAAATATTGGTACTGTAGGGATTGAATTACCCTAAACAGACCCAAATCCAGCACATTTAAATCAGGAGATTGTGCTGGTTGGAATACAATTCTAATGTTGAACCCCCTTGCCTAGTTGTTGCAATGAATTCTTCATCTTGTGGAATTTGATGTGGTCGGGCATCATCCCATTGGATAACCACGTCCTTTGGCATGTTTGCAGGCCATTTGCTTACAACGGCTGGTATCACATTGTTAAGCAAGATGTCCCTAATTGCTTCTCTATTTATGCTCTGAATTGGCTTTGTTTCAAGTGTTCCAACATCTCTGTTTTTACTTTTTTTCTTTGCCATTTGCTGAAACACAAAGGGAAATATGTCATATTTCCCATCATGAATCAAATGGCCTTGTGCATCATACAATGGCTTTCCAATTATGCCCATGAACATAGCTTTTATCTTGAACCTTCTGGACTGTTGACATCTATACGGATCTTCTTCCTTGGGCAAAAGATAAAATCTTCTTGTCTCCGGGTTTATGTAAAACCACTTTTCATCAATATGAATCATATTGCTCATGTCTTCAAATGTTGGATTTGTAGTTGCTGTTGCTGGTTGTATGTGATTCAAAACGCACATAAGCCTTGCTATTTTGTGATCTGATGTCAGTCTTGGCTTGTTTGTACTTGTATGTGTTCTGAGAATGCTTTTTTTTTTTTCAATGTGTGGAGGGTGACATGAGAAATGCCAAGTGCAGCAACATAACTTCTCCCAGTTGTTCTAAGGTATAATGGGACTGATTGTAACCATTCCTCAGTGTATTGTCTTGCTTTTTTTGGCACACTTTCCTAACTTCTTGCTCCTGACATCGATAATAGTCCCTTCTGCCAGTTGCTTGCATATTTCTTGAAATAATCTTGTTGTTGTGGACTTGTGAATCCCAAAATGCCTTGCAAATCTAGCTAAAGCACCCCTTGGTAAGCTGCCATTATGCATAAGTTTTAGCATTTCATCAACAATCTGTCTTTTCTTTGCGATTGTAAGTTGTGCTTCTAATTTCGAACAATTTGCTGAAAAACCTATCATCATTTTCCTCCTCCATTTCTGTATTTTTTTTTCTTTTTTTTTTTTTTTTTTTCAGATTATAGGTGTAGAAGAAAGGGAATTTTTGCTAATGTGCTGAAAGAGAAGAATGCTGACAGAATGCTGCTAAGCTATAATGGAGTATTGAAGGCTTTTTTTTTTTTTTTTTTTTTTAGTGGTTTAAAACTAATGGCCTGCAATATTCAGCTAGCTTAAATTTTTTGAGAAACATGGTCTGTAATTTTTTTGAGGAGACTAGAGAGAAGAAGAGGGGAAAAAACTAAAAGGGGTGGTTGTATTTATATACTCCTTTTTATTGAACCCTTGCTTTTGTAATGGAGGGAAACTTTTAATCCCTAAATTTGTGAAAAGTTTGAAAATTTTAAAAGTAGCCAAACTTTAAGGGAAAGGAGGGAAAAGGAAACCCACCAAAAAGAAATACGGGAAATACTCCCTCCTTTTTAAGGGTTAATTTGGTCCCCACACTTTCTCTCTCCACATTATCACATGCATAAGATTTTACTAATCACCATTTGGAAATTTTGACTTGGGTTCCGTGTTCACTCCCAAAGTTGCAAATAAAACTTAACGGAGGTAGTATTAACTGTTTGTTATTATTATTCTCGGTAAGTAGTAGAAATTGTTATTATTTTTATTTCAAAAGAAAAAATATAAATTGTTATTATTATTATTTTTTTTGAAAGAATTGTTAAAATTATTAGAAATTATTAATTAATAATATTATTAAATATTAATTCTTAATATTTTGAATTATTAATTATTTTTAATCAGAATAATTATTGTAATTATTTAAAATAATAAATTATTATCATTAATACAATATTAATTATTATTATCGAACATTAATTATTGTTATTGTTATTATTAATTATTATTTAAAAATAGAGCAGAGCAGATTTCTTTTGAGCAGAGCAGATTTGATCTGAGTAGAGCAGAGCAAAGCAGCTCTAAAGAACGGGGCCTAAGTGTACTATGATATAACAATATATAGAGTTATATATAGATATATAACAATGCCAAAGTAAGTGTATTATGATATAACCTGCCAATAATATATCATTATTATATATAGCTCATTTTGCTCTATATATATATATATATATATATATATATATATATATATATATATATATAGATATCATATTAATAATAGGATATTTTGTGAAAAACCACCTTATAAAGCACTTTTTTTGCGAGAAACTACCTAATAAAAATAATATTGTAAAAAACTACCTTATAAAAGAGTAAATGTTGTAAGAGACTACCCTTGATCTAAAAGTCATCGTTGACTTTTATTTCATGTGCCAATTCCCTACCTTATAAAAAGTGTGAAATTGCTCTTATGAATAGTGCACGGACCATTATACCCCTCAAAATGTTTATTTACCTTCTTACCCACATGTGTAATTTTGTAATTTCTTAAGACTCATCAATAAATTAGAAATTAAATGGAGAATGGAATAATAAAGTTTAAAATTTTCTAAATGTAATTTGGGGGGGGGGGTTTATGGTTTAATTATATCACAACATTAGTCACTGACAACAAAAGGTTGTTGCTTTATGTGGATGTTTTTTTTTTTTCTTTATTTTGTGAAGGTCAAAATTAATGACTTACACATAATTGTGTTTAAAGGACATTGAGACTAATGAAATAAATATATGATTGTGCCAAAGTAGATGTACTAGGAAGAAAGGAAACCAAATTGACTACGGTAAAAAGGAGAAGAAAGCAAGAAGAGATTCAAGGGAATTATGGGGATGTATAGAGCTTATTTTACCGCAAAACCAAATTGTTAGAAGTATTACTTTGTCAGTCATTTTCTGATTAAATTATCTGTTAATTATTGAGCATTACAAAATCACGTGTATCTAAATACTATTACATAGTAATGCCACTACTATGTATTGTGACGCACCCTATACTGCTATATGTTGCACATTGTTGTTTCCAATTAGGCCAATGAGCGCGAAATTATATATTAGTATCATAAATTCTTATGTAAAGGGTTAGCACGTTGTTTTTTTTTATCACTACTTAAATAAGGGGTACAACCTGTTGTATTAGATTTCCATAATATCCTACAACATCAAAGACAAGAGCCCTCAACAACGGAGAATTAACTCCATGTGAAGTGCAAACACAAGCCAAGGAAAAATAAGGCTAAGGAATGAAGAGATATTTCTTTATCAATCCATTAAGTCCATGTCAAGTGCAAACACAAGCCAAGAAAAACTAAGCCGAAAGGGCTGACCATCCTGCGCGCAACATGCTCTTTGACTGCCCTAGTAAGAAAAAAAGGAGGGAAAGGGTGAATTAAAAGTCACGTGATTGGCATGTGTGGTCAACGCTGGAAAATAAAAGTCAACGGTGACTTTCCGGCCAATGGTAGTCTCTTACAACATTTACCCTTATATAAGGTAGTTTCTTGCAACATTTTTAATTTTAATTAGGTAATTTCTCGCAAAAAAGTATTATATAAGGTAATTTTTCACAAAACGTCCTTAATAATATCATAATACACTTACTATGTTATATATAACAACATGCCATATATAGAACTAGCTAGAGAGGAAAAGAAAGCAATTAAGCAAGTACTTTATGCTGATTAAATTGATAATTTTGTAATATTTGCATTTATGATTATAGGTATAGGTCATGCATACAAATTTTAACATCTTGTACCCGTGTCTCCTATTTTGAGATTGACGTTTTCCCGTATTCGTTTCGTACCCATATCCATATCAGTACCCGTTTTCGTGCAATTTAGGTTTACTCCCTCCGTGTTTTAATAAGTGATACAGTTTGACCAAACACGGATGCCGAGACATGAATTTGACAATTAATTTATGTAATCATATGTTAATAAAATTATAGGAAAATTCATATTATGAAAGTATACATTATAATAAATCCAACAATGTATTATACAATATAATTTATTTTTTTATATATTAGTGAATTAATCAAGTCAAAACCATTATGTAAATAGTGAAAAAAGTCAAACTGTAACACTTATTAAAACACAGAGAGAGTATATTACTTGTCTAATACTCCCTTCGTATTTTATTCCTTGCTCCACTTTCTTTTTGTAGTCGTATTTAATTATTTGCTCCACTTTCCTTTTACGACCGTATTTTATTATGCTCTACTTTCCTTTTGTGACCATATTTTATTACTTAATTTATTTCGTTTTTTTAGAAACCTTTTACAATATTTTGCTAATTTCATTTCTCCTAGTGGATCTCGCAATTATCATACTTTAATATTTTTATTTTCTCTCTCTTCTCAAATCTCTATCATACATTATTCTTCCACTAACCCTTCCGTATTTTACTCTCCACTTGAAAAAATAGAACAAATATTAAAATACGGACAGTGACAAAGCTAGCAGGGTACAAGAGGGAACATCTGTCCCCATTCCCCCCACTTTGAAAAAATATCAGCTTATAAATCTATTTGTGTGCAATAACAAAACATAAGAACAAATGTGGTGTAGTGATTTAAGTCTACCATATTATTGCCGGAATTTTTTTTTTTTTTTTACCAAATTATCGTTAGGGGTGTTTTTTATTTACCAATCTGGTCAATTGGCTTATCAATATATATTAAGAAATGTTTCGTACATAGCAACACTACAAATTAGTCCGCAAGAAAAATCGAGAAAGATAAAGATTTTTCCATTGACATCCATGCATTCATATTCAGCATATGATTCGTCTTCTATCTTTAGAGGACATTGGGATTATTTTATCCGCTTTTTACAGTTGGCAAATATATTTACTACGGCGTAGAGAAATCAACAATTTGAGTTTCTCCATTGCTAGTTGGCATGTAATTTGCATACTCCAGTTTGAGTAGGGATTTTTACGTCTATATTACTTTATTTGTTTTAAAATAAATGTCGCATTCAATGCAAAATTTTGACTATAGATTATTAAAATTAATATTTAAAAGGTACTTCTTCCGTTTTTTTTTTATTTGCATCACTTGGTGATGTGCGGAGTTTTAGGAGTGTAATATTATATTGTAAGTGGTTTAATAATTTATTATTGTAAAAGTAAGATGGGACCATGTAAGAGAAAGTAGTGAGGAAGAGTAGATATTTTTATTATATAAGTAGGGATCATGGGAGAGAGAGAAATGATAAAATAATTTAAGTGGAGTTTGAAGTAGGAGATAGAAATGATAAAATATACTCCCTCCGCCCTTATTTACATTCCTGCTTTCCTTTTTGGGTATTTCAAAATTACATTCCTACTTTCCTTTTTTAGTAAGTAAATTTTTACCAAATATCCTAAATTATCCCTATTTTTCTGTTTTGTAATTAATGCTTTCTCTATTTTCTCACTCTTATTTTCTCATTCTCACTCTTATTAATGCCTTTAAAAAATTCTGAATCCATGTGCATCACTTTAGATAAATATGATTGGTCTTTTTATTTTTCACCAAAAAATGTTATTGGTTCTTTTTCTTTTCAAAGGATTGATGACATGTGCATCATTAACTATTATTTAATCTTTGTTTTATTCAAAGACATCAATTAATGTCTTGTAATTCCCATTGTATTTTGTTTTATTGTTCTTTGTTTTATTCCAAATTTCTTAATTCCTGTATAATTTTAGAAATAGCAATGTAAAAAAGGAACGGAGGGAGTAGTATAAAGTTACTAAATAAGGAAGTGATGCAATTATAAAAATCATCCATAAAAGGAAAGTGATGCATTTAAAAAAAAAAAAGGAGGGAGTATATACTTCCTCCATATTTTAATACTCCCTCCGTCTCTTTATTAGAGTACCCTTTCTCATTTTTCACGAAAATTAAGGTTTTTTGATAGATTCCTTAAACAATTACCAAAGTACATTACTTGTATTAAATAACTAGTGAGCAAAAGAAATAAAAAAGAGAGAGAATAAATAGTGTGCCATAACTGACAGGAACATTTGGCACAAAAATCGAAAAAATTTGAGGATAATTTGGGGATAAATTAGGAGAATGAGGTTAAAATTATAAAAAAAAATCACTTACTAAAAAAGGAAGGATTCTTATAATGGGACTTTAATTTTGATTTGCCAAAAAAGGAATCGGAGACTCTAATAAAGAGACTTAGGGAGTAAGTGTTACACTTATTAAATGTGGCTCCACTTATTAAATGTGGCCGTATTTTAATAAGTATTACAATTCTATTTTTGACAAAAAAAAAATAAATAAATAAATAAATAAATAAAATACTCCCTCCGTCCCTTAATATAGTTATTGTTTGTATTTTTTCACGATATTTAAGAAAAGGAGGAGAAAGTGGATAAAGTACATTAATAAAAGTGAAAAATACAACCATAGACAAAAGTTAGAGAGAGAAAGTGGAAAAAAGTAGAAGACATGTGCAAAATTCAAGGTAAATTAGGAAGAACAATGAATAAAGTTAAAAAAGTGAGGGTATAATGGTCTTTACATACTAGCCAAAAATAGAGATAGGAACAATATTTTGGCTCTCTAAAATAGGAAAACGAGAATTATATTATGGGACGGAAGAAGTACATTTTAATATTATATCTTTCTCCTCTCATAGTTCTCATCTAAACTCACTACTCCTACCGTCCTTTTATTATATGTCTGTATTCTTTTTTTGGGTGATCAAAATTAATTGTCTGTTTCTATTTATAGGTTATATTTTTTTTACAATATTATTCTCTTTTTGATGATTTGTCATTTTTTTCTTTTTTTGTACTTTAACATCAATTTCCAATATTTGCTCTCTCCTAATTCTCAACCATTTTTTCTTTTTCTCTATCTCTCTCTAACCCTATATGCATATTTATACTCTTAATTATTAGTTTTAAGAAATCTTTAGCTTTCTTAATTCCCATGCAAAATGAGAAATAGACATATAATAAAAGGGCGGACAGAGTATTACTTATTATTATTATTATTATTATTATTATTATTATTATTATTATTATTATTATTATTATTATTATTTCTTTTCTCTCACATTCATTACTTTTCAATAAATCATTAACCCCACTATATATTTTTTTTACAATTTTTAATGCTTCAACTACCCTACCTATCGCTTATTTTATATAAGTCAATTGATTTGCCTAAAACTATGTGTTTGTCAAAGTGTAACACTTATTAAAACACGGAGGGAGTATTGAGTTGATTTTAACACTTATATTAGGGTTGGGTGAATAATAGGTCGGGTTTAATTCGGATTTTCACGAGTTAAAACGGGTTAGGGTCATTCTCAGGCTCAAGTCGGGTTTGGTTCAAGTCAATAATTTGCGAGTTATAATCAGGTCGGGTCATTCTCGGGTTTAAGTCGGGTTCGATTCAAGTCAATAATTTGCGGGTTATATTCAGGTCGGGTCATTCTTGGGTTCAAGTCGGGTTATATTAACATAGAGTAGTTTTAGCCTTAAGAAGTTGTGACTTTACAAGTAGATTACAATATAAATAGCGTATATCTTTATTTACTTAGTCAATATCTACAATAATAAAGATGTATAAAATAATAAGTCGAATTGATTTCGGGTCAGATCAATAACAAGTCATGTTGATTTTGGGTCAACTTTGTAACAGATCGGATTGATCAACTTCAAGTCGGGTTAGTAACAGGTCAGGTTAAATTCAGGTCGGGTTAGGAATAGGTCGGGTTAGTAAAATGTCAGGTTAAATTCGGGTTTTGACGGGTTTGGGTCAATTTCGGTTCAGGTCGAGTTTAGTTCTGGTCAATAATTTACGGGCTATATTCGGGTCGGGTCATCTCCAGGTGTTCGAGTTTGGGTCTCAAATACGCGTGTTAACTCGGGTCTAGGGTTTGGTTTCAGGTCGGGTTAGATAGGGTTCGGGTCACCATTTTTCCGGGTTCAGACAGGTCGGTTAATAATCAGGTTCGGGTCGTGCCTATTCAAATCCCACTAGTGACCGTTTGGGGCAAGGATTCCCTTATCCTTCTCCCCCATTTTTAAAGTGTCTATCTTGCTAACTCGGGTCAGTGTAATAAACTTGTATTTTATCGATCTCTTTTCTAAGATAAAGTTGACCCCATAAAGTCTTTATAGGAAGCAAAATTACTACTCCATAAAAAATAAAAAAAATAAAAAAAAAAAAAAAAAAAAAAAGGTAACTAAAAAACTATCAAATTTACTTTTAATACTTTGTATCGTATGCCTTTAAATTAGAGCATGATACTTTAAGGAGCACTTTGCAGTTTGCAACCCCCCTATGATTCGGGTTGGGTCATGCTTGAGTCGGGTCACGTCGGGTCATACATCTTATTGGGTTTGGGTTAGGTTTAGGTCGGGTTATATTAGGGTTGGGTGAATAATAGGTCGGGTTTAATTCGGATTTTCACGAGTTAAAACGGGTTAGGGTCATTCTCAGGCTCAAGTCGGGTTTGGTTCAAGTCAATAATTTGCGAGTTATAATCAGGTCGGGTCATTCTCGGGTTTAAGTCGGGTTCGATTCAAGTCAATAATTTGCGGGTTATATTCAGGTCGGGTCATTCTTGGGTTCAAGTCGGGTTATATTAACATAGAGTAGTTTTAGCCTTACGAAGTTGTGACTTTACAAGTAGATTACAATATAAATAGCGTATATCTTTATTTACTTATTCAATATCTACAATAATAAAGATGTATAAAATAATAAGTCGAATTGATTTCGGGTCAGATCAATAACAAGTCATGTTGATTTTGGGTCAACTTTGTAACAGATCGGGTTGATCAACTTCAAGTCGGGTTAGTAACAGGTCAGGTTAAATTCAGGTCGGGTTAGGAATAGGTCGGGTTAGTAAAATGTCAGGTTAAATTCGGGTTTTGACGGGTTTGGGTCAATTTCGGTTCAGGTCGAGTTTAGTTCTGGTCAATAATTTACGGGCTATATTCGGGTCGGGTCATCTCCAGGTGTTCGAGTTTGGGTCTCAAATACGCGTGTTAACTCGGGTCTAGGGTTTGGTTTCAGGTCGGGTTAGATAGGGTTCGGGTCACCATTTTTCCGGGTTCAGACAGGTCGGTTAATAATCAGGTTCGGGTCGTGCCTATTCAAATCCCACTAGTGACCCTTTGGGGCAAGGATTCCCTTATCCTTCTCCCCCATTTTTAAAGTGTCTATCTTGCTAACTCGGGTCAGTGTAATAAACTTGTATTTTATCGATCTCTTTTCTAAGATAAAGTTGACCCCATAAAGTCTTTATAGGAAGCAAAATTACTACTCCATAAAAAAAAAAGTAACTAAATACTCAGTAACTATCAAATTTACTTTTAATACTTTGTATCGTATGCCTTTAAATTAGAGCATGATACTTTAAGGAGCACTTTGCAGTTTGCACCCCCCCTATCACTCTTCACCGCCACCCCCCCACCCACCCCCCCCCCCCCCCCCCCCCCCCAATAACTAAAATATTGATAAACATCACCCGACCAAACCATTTCCTTTATATATATGAACGTCGAAGCCGTGTATTTCTCATCATCAGTCGTCCTTTGATTAAAAACTAGTTTGCTCAAACAATTTATAACTTTTGGTTTCCTTGAAGTTGCCCAATTTATTATTAGTCTACTAATACTCGTTTTTTGGAGCACCTATATATATACCAAAGTTTTATCCATCTTTTTATACAAACGGTCCAAAACTAAACTTGTTTCTATTATCTTAGTGGGATGTACATAATACTACTTCGTATGGTATTATCTCTCTCCCTCCTTTAGAATCAAGCTAGCTAAGTTTACTTCTCAACCTCATTTTACAAATAACCAATTTTAGAGAGTTTATTCCTTGCTGATAATTCTCTCTTCTATTTTTTGCCGTTTCTGACATTTTCGAGGCTGTTGATATTATCTCTTTCTCTCTAATCCTTAGAGATTACATCTTATCGTTTTAATTAACAACTCATTCTTTTTCATTACCTCTTCAATGGCAACTCTAGTTGCACGACAAGGCCGCCATAGACAACTTTACGAGGACAATCGTCGTCTTGTTTCCGGGTATGTCATCGTTTTCGCATCGAATCAATAATTTGTTTTTTTCTTTCACCGTATTCTTAATTGCAAGTATATATATATTTTTTATTCTCGATAAAAAGTTATTCGTAACCATAAAATGTTCTTTCTATTTTGACGGTGATTGTCATATTTTAAAGCCGGATTAAAGGTTTAGTAATGATGCGATCTAATTTATGTTGGATTAGAACTAAATCTAGATTCAATTTGTTTTAACTGTTAATTTCCGTGTTTGTTTTTTGTTTACCGCGTAGTTTTGGTACGTTATTGGTGAATTAGACGTTGGTGAAGAACGATGCTCCTTCCTCGTCCCTTCTTTTTGCTTTGGGGCAAATTGAGAGAGTTGACCTGTTATGATTAAAATAATTATAAAACCTTTAATGATTGTAAGAGGGTAATTATTCGCCTATTCGAATGCACTTTTTAAAATTGGAACGACACAGTATAATCTCTACACGCTACAATGACAATATGAATTGAGAAGAAACAATGATGATTACTCGTCCCAAAAAAATTGATATAGGAATATTAAATTAAAAAGGAAGTAACTGAATAAGAAGTACTCGTAATTCTTCACCCCCAAAATAGCTAGCAGTCCATATATTCTCTATTAATTACAGAAAGTTATGTGCTAGACATTAGACATATACAATCATATCATTCAAATGTCACAATCTTAACGGGCGGGATTAACACTCTAAAGAAAAGTAGTATTTAATTTGAGATAATTTTACTGTATACATCAATGATTAATGACAATAACAAGCATTCAGAATAGTGTTAGAATACTTTAGAGAAAATAAGTGACATGTATATTGTGAATAGAAAACCTTGAGTTTTAACTTTAATGGAAAAGAAAAACAAAAACAACTATGAGATGAAAATAGATGGAAAAAAAATGTATACATGCAAATATGCAATATTGTTTTTTTAAATTGGTTGGCCAAGCCATTTATTCATATTCTTTTATATTTCTACCAAAAATTGTTGATCATCATCAGAATATATTTTTCTTTTTCATCTGTTTACAACATATTTTCTTATGTTCTTTTCTCATATTTAATTGAAAAATATCTCATAAATTCCTATAATTATATTACTCGTATGAGACAGAAGGAATACAAATTTTTCGTTGGACAATTTATTAAGTGGAGTAGAAAGTAAATAGAAGTCCAAATCAATCAATATACTCATATAATTCATAGAAAAATAACGTTCATACTAATTTTTCATATTGTAATCCACATCAGTTTTCCTTTACTTCGTTATCTGCATGGACAAGAAGGATTAGTTTATATAAAATGACTAGTCTCTTACTTTTAATTATACTTGTAAAAGATAAGATTAATATTTTTAATTAAAAAAACGATGACTAATCTTCTTTGTCGTCTACTCTAGTTAAGAATTATAACAGTGCAATCGATTGAAGATTAAAATATGTGACGAAAAAGTTTATGATGAGACAAAAGAAATTAAAAAAGAAAAACTTGCACTAAATTAAATTACAATTCTATTAAAAAAATGAAAATCTAGAAACAAGGCAAAAAACACACATTGACAATTTGTCATTATCCTATGGTGTTGTCTTTTCCATAATAAAACTTTCATTATTGTATTTTTTGTGTTGGGAGTTTTCTGTGACACAATATGTACATTGGTGCTATTGTGGTCCCCTTTAATAACTCCAATTTGATAAGGATTCATCCCAAACCATACGCTCCTTTCGTGGTCTACTCATTTCCACTAGCATTAGATAGTGTGTGTTTAATTTTTGACATGGTCTTCATTGGTAATCTGTAGCTTTCCGTTCTTGATTGGATCACTTGGCTTGTTCGTTTAGTCAGTTTGTTAGTTGTCTTCTTGTTCATTTTATAAAAACAAATTTCAAAATTATTAAATGCTGTTAAAGTTCAAATATGTGTAAACATAAGGTAAAAGTCAAGGTTATTAAGATTTAAGAACTTTATTTCACTTAAGTTCAGGTGAAGATAACATATCAGGTAATTGATTGAAAACTTTGTTAATAGTTTATGTGCCAATGAAACAACATTCTAGCAAGGAAATAGTTGCTTCAACTAAAGTATTAATTGAACTAAAACTTATTAGCAGTGGCAAATGAATCTACTTACTACGAAAAAACAAACTCACTTAATCATATTTGAATCTCTAATAAAATATATAAATTGATCTAATGTTTCAATTATCAGCTTAATCTCTTAATTGAACTGATTCTCTAACATAATCTATTCAATAATAGAGTAACAGACCTTATATTACATGAATTTCTCATTAAAACAATTAATTTCAACATATAATTTACACAATTAAAAAAAAAGAGTAGTTATATTTTCCAAATTATTAATGATGGGGAAAATTAAAACCTCAATAATAGTCACCAAACATTTAGTTGAGAGGTTTGAAGAGTTGACAACAAGAGATTGATGAATCAAAGATTCATGTCGGAAATCATTAAATTTGTGCGTGGGAAAATAAAAAAACTTGCGCAATGGGGCCGTTTACTTTAGCATATTGGTATTTGGTAGTACTAATTTCAGTAGGAATTTCACACCCTTTTGCATGTGCCTTAACGTGGCCTAGGATCCAATAATTTCCATTCGAATATCTATTTTTTTTTAATAGGATGTCTTAATCGGGCAGGTTTTCTTTTCCTTTTATTTTATTCTTTTCTGATTTTGTATGTCAAGAAATTAGTTAGGAAATTACCAGTAGATAGACCATTAAGATGATACGAATCTTTCTTTAATTTGTTTAGGTTGGAAGTATCAAATTGAAGAGCTTATCTATCATACTTCCTCTGTTTTTGTTATAGCATCTGCATGATATTTTAATTTATGTTACTTGTTATGCATAACCCGTCTATTAATTAATACGCACTCATGGAGCTCGAATTTCTCCTCACAGTCATAATTATGTAACCATAGTAATATTGTATAATTCGAATGTTGAAAAATTGATTTTTGTCAATCGAGAATTTTTATAAATTTATTTACAATAAACTTACTATCAGTTAAGATTTAATGGCTTTGAATAACATTGGCTTCTTTTATTGGTGTAAACAGATGTATTCCTTATAGATTAAGAGACGGATGTGAAGATTGTGAATGTAACAAAGAAGATTCTTTAGAAGTTCTAATGGTATCATCACCAAATCGCCACGATCTTGTATTTCCAAAGGTATGCCTCCTCTCATATCCCTTTAGAGTAAGATAAAATCCCATAAAATGGAGAAAAAAAAAAGGGGATTGAACTCAAGTAAAGTACTTAAGTGAGCTTATGTCTTATTATTTGTCGTTATGTGGTGTAGGGAGGATGGGAGAATGATGAGACTGTGCATGAAGCTGCATGCCGTGAAGCCTTTGAAGAAGCCGGAGTTAAAGGAAACCTAAATGTAAGGCTCTACTTAATTCGCCTTCCTCAGAAATTCACGAGCTAGGCACCCCTAAATTATTTGAAAATGTCTGTTTTGTAAGAAAATCACTTTCATTATTTGTGCTCAACTACTCCTTAACTTACAATATATTCTGTAACTTGTTGCAGACGACGCAATTGGGTGTTTGGGAGTTTCGTAGCAAAAGCAGGCAAGCTATAAGCAGCATTGAAGGAGGGTGCAGGGGTTATATGTTCGCTTTGGAGGTTACTGAGGAATTCGAGACTTGGCCTGAACAAGAAAACCATGGTCGACAATGGGTAAGAATCTGATGTGTTTTTTTCAACTTCACCTTACAGTCATTTCTACAATTACGTAAGACAATTTCTGTTCTATTGCTCATCGTCTTCCTATTGATGTTTACAGTTGAACATAAGAGAGGCATTTCGCCTCTGCCGCTATGAATGGATGAGGGAGGCATTAAGAGCTTTCCTCGAACTGATGGACACCGATAGGCAGCAGCCAAAGACAACGAGCAGCCAGTTGGTTAGGGATCCCAATGTCACTCTTGCTGCAGCGTTAATGCCAGATCGCCAAGTTGCTAAGACTACACCTGCAAATCGACCTTTAAATTCAACTGCGGTTATTGCAATAGCATTTACAATCGTAGCACCGTGATTAGCTCTCCAATTAGTGTGTCATCAGGCATCTTATATTGATTTCTTTGTGACTAGTTCCTTGGGAAGATAACGATAACTGTACAAAAGGAGGAACTAGATTTTGAAGAAATCATAGTGATTCTTAGGGATGTTAAATCTTGGATTCTTGGGAGGTAGTGCACAAGATCTGTCATCAAAATTCTCATCCATATCACTGCCTTTCGCGTCTTGTAGATGGGGAGGAAAAAAAAAAACGAAGAAAAAATGTTTCTAAGTCATCATGTTACAAAATTTCGACTTTCTCTAACATAAATAATTAGCCTTCAACATGTGCATCTTACACTTCTTGGCATTTTAGGAAATTTCTGCCATAGCAATCTGTAATGCTTTCAGTCCTTGAACAGATAAAAATTCACCAAGAATATTATCTGTAATATGTATAAAGCATGAAAGTTCACACTAAAGCCAAACATATCTAAGCAACATATCTAAGCAACATATCATACTGCGATAGTCTACGATTTACAGTAGAAAATTCACTAAATGACCAAGTCAGTAAACACATGCCAACCTATTAAAAATTGGATGAATAGATCGAAAGCGAAAAAACTCAACCTAGTCAACCTACATCCCTGTATGTAAAAAAGCTAATCAGGAATTTTCTAGCATGGAAATACAAAACAAAAATATTAACCACCTACAAAATTCTTTTGACCCCTTCATACTTCAAGGAGATATTCCTGGAATATGAGGAACAAGAGGTTTGGGTTCCTTAATTTTATCAACTAATATAGCTTGAGTTGTTAGGACAAGCCCTGCAATAGAGACAGCATATTGCAAGCCACATTTCGTGACACGGCAAGGGTCAACTATACCAGCATCAATGAGATCTTCGAATCGTCCAGCCATTGCGTTATATCCAAATCGCCAATCAGAAGTACGTATCTTATCTACTACAACTTCCCCATCAACCCCAGCATTCTCCGATATAGATTTGGCAGGTTCAAGGAGTGCCTGAAATTCGTAATAAACCACCTTTAGCAATGAATGTCTTTTGGACTGTCCACATCAAAACTACTAACAAAATACAGTCGTATGAAATATTAATGATAGAAATATTAATAATAGAAATACCAAATATTACTGTCAGCAGAATCCTCAAGAAGACTAAAGAGCAAAACCAGAACAATATTTTACCTGATTTTTTTTTTCTTAACGAAATTATAATCAAGGTTAAATCAAAAGACACAGGCAGACTGGCATACGTACAAAATACAGCACCGGTACATTACATGCGTTATACTAAAACAAGAGAGTAACACTGAAATTTACCAGCTAGTTGAAAGTTTATGTAAAAAGCTCAAAATCACCTAGGTCCAAGGGTAGTAAAATCACTATAATATATGAGTAGCTCTCAAAGTTGTTGAATGGACAACTACATTAGCACACACGGGCAACATGAACTGCAGCCAACAAAGAAGTTTACTAATGCTAGGATTTTAATCAAAAGCAATTTTCATATATAGTATGAGGCAATGTTCTAGGGTTACCAAACTCTCAGAAAGGAAAGTTATCTGGAGACTTTCTTATTGCGGGGTCAATAAACAGCAATGAGCGTAGAAACACAATAACTTCCCAATTAAAACCCATACCCTTATCGGTAACTTTCCCCTCGCATATTTCTCAACACTAAAGTATTCAACATTTTATCCCACATAATAAAACTGAACACAAGTAAGATCATTCATCATTTTCAAAGCACTGTCAATGTCACATGTTGACAGGCACAAATTCATAGGGAATTGCTTTCCTGCCAAACTTTGTATACAGCAGTGAGCCAATGAAGATGCAGCGTCACAGCCTGATAAGTAATCTCTAGCCCTAACTATTTTCTAAGTCGAAAAGGTAAGCAATAGGTATGTTAAATTTACCACCTTAACTTAAGTCAAGATCTGATCATAGCCTGACCATTAATTACATAGACTGTTATGCATTTCTCTTCCCAATCTAAGCCACTTAATTTCTACACTCAACAACCCATTTGTCATTTTGTACCATAATGAGCCCTGCTGGAGAATATAGCTCTTAAAGGTCTCAACTCAATGTCCTATTCTATTACATCCAATATCCATAAGGCTTGCTTCAACTCAGCTTTGTTCAAAGCCAATACGTCAAGTCCCAACCTCTTGCCTGGCCCACAACATATTTCATTCCAACCAACAAGAGACACTATGGGTGGTTCATGTATAACAAACGACAAAAAAATTCCACGTAATGTAGTTGTCTCATTTAAAACAATTAAATGCAAACAAAAACTAAAGCTCCCAATTTCTGCACCCAAAAGATAACTGCAAGTTAGAAGTTTTCCGCCAACATATGAAAGAAGCCCAACCTTGTTGACACCTGCTCTATAAATCTAATAAAAGGAATGCCATCAATTATGAATCCCCTCTTAAAAAGTTTTAAGTGTAGAAAAAAACCAAATTCCATATAAGGAATGTCTTCTCGAGTGATAGCAATAGCATGAAGAATTTGCCTTTTTACATTATCACTACTCCCTACAACATCCTCTAAATCCTTGCAAATGCATTCCCACACACCACATACACCCATTTAGAGGAAGGAGATCATCAGCAAAAAACTTGATGTATCAGATTAATCTCTTAAGACTAGGAGTTATATTCAAAGTCATTACAGACAGCAGTAAGCTACTGAAGACATGCATACACAGCACAAAATAGGCAAGGAGCAAAAGCATCCTCTTGCCTTAGCTTGTGCTTCCCATGAAATTCCCCACATAATTGCAAGATATATTCATAAGAAATTATTGAAAAGAAGCATGTTTCTACATGAGATGACAAGATGAACAAGATAAATAAGAGAGCTTATAAATAAATTTATGCAAATCAAGCTTTATCATTACACCCAAAGATATGCATCAACTCGTAATTCTTCACGAATTCATGAACAAAATCACATCATGCAAAAGCCTGTCAAGGCTTAATGAAGGAAAGCTTCCTTTAAGTCATCCAAAACACCCAACCCAAAATTTAAAATAAAATTAAAAAAAAAAAAAAAATCTCCTTCAAATTCCCAGAAGGCGCTTAAGAGATGAATTTGTACACCATACTAGGCTTTAATGAGAGCTTTTAAAGTCATCCAAGACACATAAGCCCTACTTCAATTCCCTAAAGGTGCTTTCAAAAAAAGAATCTGTACACCATACTATACACAAGAGAAAAGCCCGTGATTGGCAAGGAGCTATTATATGTAAGAGCTTATTTGCCTAGTTGATGTCAGCTAATTTTTTCATTTTATATTTGAGATTTCTCAATAATGATCATGCGAAGAGCTTCTATGATTTCTGGATATAAAAAGAATATAATGATGAAAAATTATTAAATTAATAGATACAAGAAACTGTTAAAACAAGATCAAATTTACTGCAGATCCTGAATAGTATTCACACCAAACAAATAAATAAATATGCAACAAAATGATCAGTAAAAGGGGAAAATATCCACAAAGAGAGGTGATAAACAGGAGGTCATACTTGTAGACCATCTTTAACTATATTAACATGGCTAAAATTAGTCAAGAAAGACTGAAAGCGAGTAGCTGGAGCAATACCTTTCTTATTATGTCAGCTCCGATAAGTTCATCCATATCTTTCCAGGAAGATGTAATTGTGGCAATCTCTTCCGAAAGATGGATATAAGTTGCACCACCACCGGGAACAATTCCTTCATCCATGGCAGCAAATGTGGCATTTTTTGCATCCTCAATTCTAAGCTTACGATCCTCAAGTTCTGTCTCAGTGAAAGCTCCAACCTGAATTTAACGCAAATTACTTGATCATAAAAAATAATTCATTGTATCAACTAAATGTTAGAGCTTCATAGTACATTCAGGATAATAGGATGCACAGATATAATATGGCTTGCATCCATTTTAAGTACCCTATGCTACTACACTAGTATTGGAATGAAATGTCCAGACTGAACACGTTACATGCCAAATTCTGACATAAGAAAACTAATGAATATTTATTGGATAATTAACCTCGATGAAAGGTTAACATTATTATACTAAATATTGCTTTTATATTGCAAACTTATTCACTTAAGAAAAATGATATGGAAATTACAACGTTATTTTTATAGAATATCTCAACCACGAAAAGAGAAAAAAAAATGCAATGATGTTACAGTTTCCAAACAAACACCACTCAATTAGAATTGCCACTTTGCTCAAGTGCTCCTCTTACATTATTAAAATTTCTATTTTTTCTTTAAGAAAAAATTTATACACCCTTTGTCCCTCACAATCTCCACTAAATAACTGAGCTTAAGTGTCCAATCTTGATACTACCTCCGTTTCATATTATTTACAACGATTTGACATAAAGCGGAGAGGAAAAATGTCTAATCGTTGCAAATAATATGAAACGAAGGTAGTATATATTGTGAGCATGGAAAGCATTAAGGATAGTGATAAACAAGACTTGCTTTGAGTTTTGCAAATGACTAGGAATCTTGCCTTTTGGCCTTTTGGGTACTTAGTTATTCACATCTTGTCAAAAAAGCTTACCTATAGTCAATGTAAGCCTCTTGTGGAGAAGATCAAAAGCAAAGCTCAACATTATCCTGCTAGCTTACTTTCCTAAGCTGGAAGACTTGAGTTGATAAAAGAGTGTTGCATATAGCATGCAAAATCTTTGACGCCAACTCTTTATTCTTTTGATGAAGGTTCTTAAAGAGGCTGAATGAGCCAAATTGTTGACTTTTTTTATGAAGTAACTGCTACTAGGAAGACTCTTGTTGCTTGGGAGGTGTGTCTTCCTAGGTCAGTTGGTGGCTTAATGTCAAGCATCTGTATTAGTGGAAACACAGCTGTTACCAAACCAATTTGAGCTTTAACTTAAAACACAGAAACAATGGGTTTGATGGGTGCAGAACTATTAGAATGAGTCCACTCTGGGAACCTCGATTTAGAGAAGATTTTCTGACAAGCAGGGACATCATAGATACGTGCCGTGGTCAGACTCTTTGGGACAAAATACAGACAAAATCAGGGATTTGCTTTACTGAAAAGTGCTGTGGAAGTGAATATTTGGCAGCAAATTAGCAGGCCTGTAGTGTTTGTTTCCAATTGATTAGCACGACAGGACTGATTAGCCAAAGCAAATAGATTTCAAAAAATGGGATGTGCAATGCTTTGGTGGGTTACAATGTTACATGCACTTTCCCAAAAAAAAAAAAAAAAAAAAAAAAAAAAGCTGATTTTACTTGGTTGTAGTAGAAAAGTGCAAGATTGTGTCTAGGAAAAACAGATTCTTGTGGAGGAGGAAGAAACTGCAAAAACTTTACAAGCTTATTCCTACGTAGTGCTTTTGTATAGTGAGGGGTCACTTTTCTAATATGCCAGCAGGCACAATGAAAAGACAACAGCTGCCAGTTTCTTGATGAGCTTATGTCTGCAATATATCAAAGCTGATCACATTGTAATATTGTTGAGCATTTTTTTTTTACTATTTATGTGCCTGTGGGTTCAGAGTTGGTAACTGTTTTGAACTTGCTGCACATGCTCGCCTAGGAAAGGGACACTGGTTTCGGTTTTCTTAGCTTCTTTTATCATGGTTAATCCTTAATATGTTATAATGTTTATTTTCACTTTAGTTAAGACCAAAGCCCGTGAAGTGTTTCCTAGCAGGTAATGGAGGTTATTCGCATGACATTGTTGTGTACTATCATTGCTTTTTAGTTGTTACCTTACACAAGTAAAAAGTATCAACTGGTTAGCACAACCCTAATGAATACACACTAAAATCTACTTACCAACCTTAATTACTGCCACACCACCAGAAAGCTTAGCGATTCTCTCGGCAAGCTTCCTAGAGAGATGAGAGCTCTCTGTTTCAGCTAAATCCTTCTTAATCTGCGAAACCCTTGCTCGAATTTCAGCTTTTGTGGAAGGGTCTGAAACAATAGTGGTGGTGTTATTTGTTATAGTCACTTTTCGAGCTATACCAAGTTGGTCAGAGGTAGCATCTCTTATGCTCAGACCCAGATCCCCTGACAAAAAATCACCACCTGAAACCAACATGACAAGAAATATAACTTCAGAAATAAGATTAAGCATTGATAAGAGGATACTGTTCCAAGAACAGTATTATATGTACAATTCTGCTTGTGTTATTATGCCCTGATACATGTCAAATACAATAGAGTGGGAATTAAGGCTAAGAACAATAGAGGATACTATATATCATCTAGAATACTACATCGAAGTATTCAGCATTAGAAATATAAATTCCTTTCCTCTCATGTCATCGCCATTCTCCAACTCAGATGTTGAATTGAATTGTACCCTACCTCAGGATTTCCATACTGGAGCCACAAAATTATTAATGAAATATAAATCAAATTAAAGGTAGTCATGTAAGAGAAACTGACAGAAGTCACAGAACCGTTAAGAATCAAAAAAATGTCTCCTAGTTTCAACCCAAAGACATGTTATGTGGACATGAATAGAATTGCTTGCAAACAGTTAGGACTTAGGAATCACATTCTAAGACATTTCTATTCATCATTTACCCCAATGCCTAAATTCTAGATTCAATGGAATTTATAAGAGGTTATTTAACAAGACTTGCCCAAACCATATATAATAATAGAGCCAAGTAACAAAATTAGCAATTATATTTTTGTACTTAATGTTGGAACATGCTATGTTGAGCTGAGTTATTTTCATCAAGCCAAACTCATGATTATAAAGGTCAAGGTGAGGTCTAGTTCAAGATTGGATTTGGTATGATTCAATCAAGCCAAGCCCAGCAAATTTAAATTTGGTTTGGCTAGGTTCATGACCAGCCCTAATTACAACTAAGACGGTAGGTTTCATGTACTTTTACCTGTCATGAGAGCAATATCCTGTAGCAAAGCTTTTTTGGCATCCCCAAGCCCAGGACATTTGACAACAGCTGCTTTGACAAGTCCTTTGCTTTTATTTACAATCAGTGTTTCCAATACTTGATTTGAGATATCCTCAGCAATGATCAGTAAAGGTACACTTAGTTGAGCAGCCTTTTCTAACAAGGGAACAATTTCTTGCACTGTTGATATTTTTTGATCAGTTACCAGAACTTTGGCATTATCAAACTCTACTGTAGATTTGTCCTGATTTGTAATAAAATGAGGTGACATATATCCTTTGTCAATCTGTGAAAAAAAGCAATCGATCATTAAGAAAGCACATTAACTGAAGTTAATAGAATTCAAAGATGTACACATCAAGACTCAATATATACTATTTTTCAACAGAAATAGCCCAATTAAAAATAGCTGCCAAGAAAAGCAGCACTTAGAGAGAAACTTGGTATTTATTTTTCACCTTTATAAACGATAGACATTTCTCAGCCTCGGTGCAATGACGACAATCCTGCTGTTGGCAAAATTTGAGAAGCCAGTTTATTTGAAAAGTGGTTGCACTCAATACACAAGTTCCATAGTTTTTCTTAAAGATTTTCTTATTACTCCCTAAAAAAAAAAGTCTAGTTGGAATCTTCTCAATGAATACTTTGTTAAAATTCAATTGTTATAAAGTATACTTATTTGATAATAAAGATGTAATTGGTCAAAGTTCTGCATCAACATACATGCCCGGTCTACAAACAGAGGGCGTAACAGGAAATAGCCTATAACATGTAAGGGAACATGACAAAAGAACCACAATTTTTAGCTTTGGTACAGTGTACTTCATGAAGGCTCATGAGATCAAAAGGCTACCATTATAGGTTGCAATAATTCTCGGTGTTCAGTAAATTAAATGTTTGGGTGAACAATCCCAAAAATTTATAAACGATTTTACTGGGTTCCTTAGTCATTTTGTAGGCATGATATAGAGAGATGAATTTAACCTTTAAATTATCAAGATAATGCTAAAATCTGAAGGTATGAACTTTGATTTCTACACCAACCAATCACAATTCGAGAACTAAGATAAATAATCTAACACCACATCACGCTCCCCCCTTCCAATTAAAAAGAAAAAAAAAGAAAGAAAATTTATTTATTTAATGAAGAATAAAGTACGAAAACAGTAAGTTTTATATTATCCTAAAATCAATCAATCCACTGACTTCATCACATATATACAGAGGTACACAGACACTTCTTATTTCTTAAACCATAAAAACCCCTATTTACCACTTGATACAGCCCTTAATCGATAGATGTTTAACTAAAATTGATTTTAGAGCCTTTCTGGCAAATCAGGCAACAAGTAGCTCCATAGAACACGTGTACCAATGTTGAGTTCCAGCTAAGTGGTTGAAAGTCTGATCTCTTGCCCATCTTAGGAGCACAGAGGCCACCAAATTGGTGCTGATTTCTAATGTTGTATTTTGCTCCCACTAAGACAAAAAAACCCTTCTCAGGAATGCTATCAGACATTAGTGCTGACTGCTAAGTTCTTTGTTGCCTCTCAAACCTTATTTAGAGCTCCAAATTTCTCCCAATTGATCCAAGAATCCAAGATCACCTCCATAACCAATCAAACCTTATTGTCCCAACACTCATTTGATCAAGAAATCTTAGAAATGTGCCAAAAACATGCAGAAAGAAGGGAAAAAGAAACACAAATCGAGCCAATAATGCCTCAAATTTTTAACCAAGAACGCAAGAAGCTTTATTTGGTTCAATGTTCAAAATTAAGATGAACATTCCTACATCAAACCCTCTCTCGTATACATACATTCCCTTAAATTTCTTAAGGCAGAAACCAAGTATGTGAACACTGCATTCATTAAGACATTTAAACTTTGGAACTTTAGCGACTTGGAGAAAAGAAATCTCCTTGAATCAACAAGGTCACTCAGTCCTAACGAACCAAATACTTTAATGATGAGACACCAAGAAATCCCCACATGACTTCTAAATCAAGCTCCTTCACTCCAAGCTTTCTGATATCTTTGATACACATGCGAAGCGGGAGAAACATGATAGCCAATAAAGGTTGCCAATGTAAAGATAACCAATACAGGTTGACCATCAACCCAAGAGGATGCTTTTCATCATATCACCCGTATTCAAGAAAAATGTTTAAATTCTCTATGCATTCAAGTATTCCGCCATGGATTATATAATTCATGATTTGCAACACGTACCCAAGTTTATGACATAAATCAAAGCATTCACACTCAACTCAAGTTGCTTAAACAACATTACTCACTAAATGAAGTACAAAATAAATAAGAGACCACTGCCAGAGTATGATTAAGCTTAAGTTGCATTGATCAAAGGTAGAGGAGTGGCAAACTGGGGAGAAGGTAAGCGAAGATCAATAGGGTTTCTCTTTCTCTCCTTTAACCCCCGCCACTTTTTGTTTCATAATCTAGATATAACAAGGATCAAACACAAATTTGTGTCCATGTTGTGTTACACTCAAATTATTTCTATGCCAACATAACATGGCCATAAGTTCTAATTGAATGTCAACCAACAATCAAGGAGGGGTAAAAGCAGCTTGATGTTTATGAGCATGGGTATGATAAGGATTTTGGGAGAGATGAGAAGAGCACACAAAGGGGAGGGTTTCAAGAGCTGGGAAAGAAATGGAACAAATCTCCAACTCTCAAGACGACCTCATTCACGTCTCCAAGATTTTTTTCTATGCATGTGACCCATGAACACACACAAAAAAGTGAGAGAAAAGAGTCTACTACAAACAGCCAGCTATCAGCTCATCACTCCTTGCATGAAACTGGTGCACAGAACAATTATTTATTTAGGCAGTAAAATACACAAAATGAAGCAGCACAGACCTTCATTCCTTCTTCAACAATTATGTAAGTTTCAGAAGTTGAGGACGATTCAATAGAGATAACACCATCAGCCCCAATCTTGTCAATGGCTTCAGCAAGAATACTCCCAACAAAGTCGTCATTTCCAGAAGAAATTGAAGCCACAGCTGCAGGCAACATATATAAGTTAATATTAAAAACATTTTAAAATTGAAAATATTTACATAAAACCTTTGATAACATTCACCTCGTATATCGTCTCTCCCCTTGACAGGTATACTACGCTTCTTCAAAATTTTGACTAGTTCTTTAACAGTCTTTTCCATTCCTCTTCTCAAACCACTAGGGTTAGCACCAAATGTAATAGCCAATAACCCATATTTTATCATTTCTCGAGCTAAAATTATTGCTGTTGTTGTACCATCACCAGCTGCATCATTCACCTTAGATGCGACCTGTATGCACACTAAAATGCATGCCATATACTATTACCAGCACAGAAATAACTTCAAAGCGTAAAGAATCAAAACAAACAACTATCTATCACCTCTTGAATAAGCATTGCCCCTGCATTCTCAATTGAATCTGCAAGTTCTATAGCCTTTGCAATTGTAACACCATCATTAATTACTTTCAAACTTTTTGAATCCGAAAGAATCACATTACGCCCTGAAAAAAAAAAGGCATTAATTAGAAATCAATTTAACTATATTCGGAATAATCTACAAATAAGCAGGATCAATTCATATTACAAGAAATCATATTCGTTAATTGAGGCTTATGATGATACCAGTTCATATGCCTAGCTAGTCTAATCACTTGAACAAATCAAGGCGAATATGTGATGGTCACGATGAATAAAGAATGATTTGAAAATCAATAATTAACAAAGAAAAGCATAATGCCTATCTGACCAATTCCCTTTTTCTCACCAGCCCTTAGCCCTAACCCCTAACCCACTAATCAATTTCTTCTTTCCTTCCACCATTCACATGTCTAACTGGCCTCTAAGCTCATGACACCAATATGTTCTTCATGGCCTTCTACATCAACCAATAAGATGTTCGTACACAATAGGAGGTACCTAGATAAGTGTCCCCTAATCTACCTATACTACTTCTAGATGCTGGAGACTATATGATTACCAGAATTGAATATGCTACAAGATATGAATTCTCCCAAGGCTGTTACACTTATTAACAACACAACATGGTAACACATTTTTGCTGAGCTAACAATATTAGTATTTGATATAAGAATGTCTAGTCTTTCAAGCTGAATTGTATTCAATACTTGTGAACAAACATATTGCCCTCTACATATCCTAATGCCAACTATTACGACATGGTTAACAATGCACGAGGCAACCTGCCAAATGCTGTACAATGTAACATTGGTCCCTCAAAAATAATAACCACCAGTTTCCACTTCTCATGAGCTTATCGATAACAAGACACGGAACAAAGGAAATGTAATGTAAGTATACCTCTGGGTCCTAAAGTCACTGAAACAGCATCAGCAAGCTTATCGATAACAAGACACGGAACAAAGGAAATGTAATGTAAGTATACCTCTGGGTCCTAAAGTCACTGAAACAGCATCAGCAAGCTTATCGATAACAAGACACGGAACAAAGGAAATGTAATGTAAGTATACCTCTGGGTCCTAAAGTCACTGAAACAGCATCAGCAAGCTTATCGATACCGGTTTGTAGAGCTTCTCTACACTTCGTATCGAAAATAATCCGCTTCGGCCCAGCTCTTACAACGAAACTGTTTCTCAGAAAACCGGCCCGTACCTGAGCCACGGCAGGAGGGGCAGCCACCCTGGAACCAGGGAGAAAAGGTCCGGTGTTACACTTCCATCCCAACATTATAGAGTTATATACAAATTCCTGCAATACATTAGCAACAAAAATTGATTCAATTATCAACAAGAACAGTTCGTTATAATGTTGCATAACTTCAGAAAAAACAACCAATAGTTCAGTAATCCACTCAAGAAGAACCCTAAATTGTACTGAATTAAATTAACGATAAACCCTTTTAGGAAAATTGATATTCAAGGATTTACAAAACAAAAAGTAGAAGATATCTTACCTCAAAAGCTGCTTCAATGGTAGAGAGAAAGCTCAGAAACCGCTTCAATGGAAGAGAGAAAGGGAATGATAGATAGAGAGGTGCAAGCGCAACGTAAAAGTAACCTCAAAGCAGGGAAGGTAGTATTTTCTTATTTTTATTTTTATCTATCTACTTTGACGGAGTTACGGAGGAGGAGTGAATTTATTTATTTATTTTTTTTTAATTACTAGTTTATGCTTAGTGCAATGCTTGGGTTGTTTATTAAATTTTAAAATAAAATTTTTTATTTAAATTATATAAATTTTATTTGAATATTTTATTTATTGATTAATAATTACTTGACAATCATACTTGTTTGTTATTGGGTATTTTATGGATTAATTTTCATTTGATAATCTAAAAAAATCAATAAACCTATATTAAATGCAAAACCAGGAATGACACTTGTCATTTCCTAGTTAAAAATTTTCCCGCCTTTTTTTTCCTTTTCTTTTTAGTGTTTTTGACAACATATTTAATTTAATCCAATTATATTCAATTTTTTTTTTTTACATATATTCTATATACTAGGAAACTTTTAGTTACAATAATACTAACATTGATTAAAAATAATGTATTGGAATATATTCTTTTCCGAAATTGTTACAATATTATCAATATCAATTTTTTTTTCACCAACTTTTATCATTTGATAATAAAATTTATTTTAATTAAAAAAAAGAAAATCATTTTGGTAGCATACTTTGTATTAATCTTAAAATTATACGTAACATTTATAAGAACAAAATAAGTTTGTTATAGTATACTTTGTACACAACATATATTGGAAAATTATTTAATTATTCTAAACATTTATGTCATTATTTAAAAAATAAAAACCCCTATTACTCACTAAAGATATATTTAAAAAGTTGATTATTGAATACTAATTATCCTAAAGTAAAATGAACACAACTAAATTTTCATATTATGTCGATCAAAGTGTGTCAACAATTTAACGACAAATGTATATGAGTTCGTATATGGGTACTAACCTAAGCTAATATTTTAATTTTCTTATATAAAATCTTATAGCTTCTAAGTTTCTATACTATATTTATTTATTTAAACAATCCAATTCAATAACCCTTACGTATTTAGTATTGGTATAAACAAATTAAAATTCAAGTTATTTTGTTACAAATAATTTTTTTGGATAAATTATCATTGAATTAACACCATTATTTATTGTTTATTTGTTGTAAAATTTAAATATGACCGTACATGGCACGGGATTTAACCTAGTTAGAAGTAATAATGTACAACTAAAAAGAACAGTTGTCTAAAGTTGTAATCATACGTGGCACGACACTTGGCGAAAAATTAGAATGCTAAATGTTGTTGTCTCGTGGATCTAAGTTGTGATCTCTTTATATAATTACAAGCTAAGCGACACACGAAAATTCATGTATGTGAATATATCAGGCTCTATTCTGTTTTTTCTTTTCAATTGGAAGGTTTTTTTTTCTTTTGAGATTGTAGTTTTTTTTTGTTTAGATGGTAGTTATTTTTTTTTTTATTTTTTATTTTTAAGAATTGTAGCTTTTATAAATAAAAAATAAATAAATAAAAAAAAAGACAAAATTGAGAGGGGTATTTTGGGAAAGTAAATTTATCACCCAAAACCCCCTTTCACTTTATATATACTACGTAGGATAATTAATTGTCGCCTACGTGACACAACACTTGGCGAAAAGTTAGAATGTCAAATGTCGTTGTCTCGTGGCCTGATTAAAAGTTTAGCTTTACATATTAGTTACTAGTTTTGTGCCCATGCAATACCCAGGTAGTTTATTGAATTTGAAGATAAAAATTTTCATTTAAAATATACTTCTACGCTATTTGAATTTTTACTCATGGAAATTACTTGACAATCATACTTGTAAAATAATATATATATAGTACTATTGCTCATTAAGATATGAGTGATTTTAGGAAAGAGTTTGGGTTAGCAAAAAATACTTTATACTTATGAAATGTTTTTTTTCACTTAATACACCCTTTAAATAAATGATACGCGTACTTTTCCATTAGAACCGTTTTATTAAGTGTTACACTTCTTTTTTTGACTACTTACTCTGCTTATATATGAGGAAGTCATACACACTTTGTACATAATCGGTATATACGAAGGTTTATGATTCATTATCTATGAAATTTTAAATTTCAACATTATATTTTGTGTACCATTAGAACCATATATAATACCATTGAAGTCTTAGTGGTAGTATCATATATCAAATTAGTTCCATTGAAATTTACATTTTTGGTGGTCACAAAATATACCATTGAAAGTTAAATTGCCAAAAAAATGACCAAAATACCTCCATGCCAGAATGGCAGAATCCTTTTTTCATCATATGGTCCTCACTCAAACCCACCATATGTCATACTAATTGTTATCAGTTATCTACATAACGGACAATAATAGCTAAAATGTGAAATTTCAATGTCTTGTATTAGTTGATTAATATATCATAAATGGATTTGTTTTGTACAACATTTTAAAACGAATTTTACGATGTAAAAATAACATATATAAGATTTTTTTTTTTTTAAAAAAAGTTATAATCTATTTTATACATATAGAATATTAGAATTCCTATCAGAGATAAAACTCTAAAATAAATTTTTTATCCTAAAAAATCTATCTTAAATTTGCTTATCTATTTTATACGTATGGAATATTAGAATTTCATCATAAATAAAACTCTAAAACAAATTTCTTATCTTAGAAATTCTATCTTAAATTTGCTTATATAACATCATAGGTGTTGTATTCAAGCTATGTTGTCGCATACGTGACGCGACACTTGGCAAAAAATTAGAATGTCAAGTGTCATTGTTTCGTGACATGGCTAAAAGTTTAGTTTTATATATTAATTACTAGTTTTATGCCATGCGTTGCCCGGATTGTTAATAAAATTTTAGGATAAACTTTTTGGCTTGAATGTTAAATACGGTCATATAATCTGTAACACCCTAGAAATTTCTTTCTTTTAAAATACCTGTTTTGCCCTATTTAAAACTTTAAATAGGAACATCTAAGATATTACCGCCACCGTGAAAACGGCTAAGGCAACTATAATAGACACACAACAGAAGACTCTCCTTTAAAATATTTTAAAACGACTCAACTTAAAAAGTCAATTCACGAAAGTAAAGTCAAACCAAAGTAAAACAAAGTCAAACTTACAACTTGGAACCATTGTAGGCCCTTAACAAACCAATTCAATTAAAACCTTTATGTTAGTCTCGCAATAGAAATATCATAAAATAAATAAAAGTAATAACACATCGATTACTTATGGAAACTAGCATGATTCGCTCTTCACTCATGCCCATCATGAGTATGTTCATCACCTGAAAAACTTCTCTCTATTTGTTTCCACTACTCTCCATTAAAAATGGATCATCATAGGGCCAAGGTAAAGACAAGGCCAACAAACACACAAACACACAATCAGCAAAGCTGAGTACATAAGCGTAATTAAACACACTAACATGCATTTACCTATCAACACGCAACTTACCTTGTTGCACCTGTATTTCAAGCATACAACATTCAACAAAACTTCTCAACTAAGTAACTAAATAATTTATTTAGTTTTGATTACGCATCGAACGGGTTTCCCCCCCTAATCTGCCCCAATAAAGGGGTACTAACACGGGAGCTAACCGTGCCAATATAAAAGAACCACTCGTAAGTGGCAATATTCCTGCGCATAATAATAAAAGGAATGTACAACGTCCTATACTCCAATAGAAGTTATGGTCAAATATAAAGTCGCATAACTCCCCCCATATGTTCATACTCAAGGTATATACGTTTCAAGAGTTTTGGTGCGTAATCTCTTTCACTTTACGTTATTTACATATTATTAAACTTGGTGATGACTCTCAAATCATAATAACATCAAACATTATAATTATTCAAACAATTAAACACTCCAATTTAATTCTTGAATAATTAGTGACCACATAATATTTAATGTTGAACTCTTTTTAAATCTACCTCGATGTCAAAGACACCTTAAACGCATAATGCGCCACAATTCCTATCCCTCGGTGTTAGAAACACCTTAAGTGCATTAAGGCACCAACATACAATTTATTCCTCGTGTTCATAGACACTTACGTAGCTCCTTCCTCATGCTTATAGCATCAATAAAAATTATATGAACCATAATAAAATTCCTTTTCAATATTCCAAACCAAATTAAACATTTAGTTTAATTAAACATGCTTTCTATCATGCCATAAATAAAAGTGTGGTTCATATTCAACATTCCAAACGATTATTTCAAATTAATAATCCATCACAAATAAATCATACTTCATAATTCAATCACCAATATCAATCAAATCACAATTTCCACTCATAATCTAGAATGATAATACTTGAAATTAATTAATCACATCTAGTATGCTACTACATCATCAAAAATATGCTAAGTACGCGTACGTACCTTGAATACGATCTTAATATCGCCACGACTAATAGAAATCACTCACTTCGAAGTCTCCTACAATTTAAAATAATAGAAGAGTATTAAAATCCTCTCTACACAAACTTCCAGCAATATATACCATTACTAAACCCCTCATAATTTAATTAAAATAAGCTGAAATTATATTTAAAACATCATACTTTAATCCCAATGGGTAATTAAAATTACTTAAAGAAACTTGATTTTTAATGCACTACCAAAAATTCCAGCACTATATTTTAATGAAAACTTGCTGTAATTAGGCTTTAAAACACTTAAAATCAAAGGTTTAAACCATCCTATATCATAATCCTTCAATAATTAATAATTTATGAATCTCGGGTTTCAAAATTGAGGCTTTTTAATTAGAATTAAAATCTGAAAATTAAATTACATACTACTTATAATCAAACATCATAATATTAATCACAAAATCCATATTTAATAATTAAATCAGGATTAAATCAAAATTTAAAACAAAGATTAATTTTTTTTCGGGGAAAGCCGCAAGAAGCAGCCACCACGGCACGGCTGGGTTGCTGTCGCGCCCCGTCGGTGCCGCTGCGGCTGCTGGCTCTTGCGCCGGTGGCTGTGGTGGCGGCCGGTGGTGCTTGGTGATGGTGCCGGCCGACCATGGTGAAAGGGGAAGGGGAAAAAGAAAGAAAAAGAAAAGAAAATAAAGGAGAAGAGAGAGAAAGTTTACCTTGGGTTTTCTCCACTCCGGGCAAAGTTTGATTTGCCCCAAGTGTTGAATATTTATACTCTTTCTCTAGAAACCCTTCTTCCTAGAATTTCCCTTTTTAATCTTTCCTAATCCCTTTCCTAATAAAACTTTACTAAAATAAAACTTTCTTAAATTAAACCCCAACTTAAATAAAACAAATAATTAAATAAACTTTCCTTTTATAAAGTATTTCTAAACTTATTAAAATAAATAATTAAAATACTATAAATAAAACATTTCAATTTATTTAAATACTTCACAAAATACTTATTTTAAGTAAAATACGTATAAAAATACAGGGTATTACAGTCTACCCCCCTTAAAAGAAGTTTCGTCCCGAAACTTGGAAAACGATATTCAAACTTTTTCCTCACTTAGTATAATATTGTTGTACTTTTTGTCATACCTTTACCTTTTGTCTCTCTTTGAGAGCACAATAACTCAAAATACTCGTTAAAATTGTGCAAAAAGCACAAAAATAACTGAAACTATAGGGAAAAAGCGCGAAATTCTACCGCATTCTACCCCCCTTAAAGAAAACGAGTTACGTCCCCGTAACTTAACATACCTGAAACAACTCTGGGTATTTCTTTTTCATTTCATCTTCTTCCTCCCAAGTGGCTTCCTCATATTCTTGGTTAGACCATAGCATTTTCACAATATTAACATTCTTATTGCGTGTACTACGCACTTTACTATCAAGGATCTTGACAGGTCTCTCTTCATAGGTTAAACTTTGGTCTAACTCAATAGTTTCAGGTTGTAGCACATGGGATTTATCAGGGATATACCTTCTTAATTGAGACACATGAAATACGTCATGCACTTTGCTTTGTTCCATGGGTAATGCCAACCTGTAGGCTACCTTGCCTATCTCTTGCAGTATCTCATATGGGCCAATATACTTTGAACTAAGCTTTCCCTTCTTTCCAAACCTCATCACCCCTTTCATTGGTGACACCTTTAACAACACCTTGTCACCAACTTCAAATTCTTCTTCTCTACGCTTCAAATCTGCGTAGCTCTTTTGGTGATCTTGTGCTGCTTGAATCTTAGCTTGAATTTCCCTTAATTGCTTCATTGTATCCTCAATCATTTGAGGCCCTAAAATCATTGTTTCACTTATGTTGTTCCAACAAATTGGACTGCGACACTTCCTCCCATATAATGCCTCAAATGGAGCCATTCCTATGCTCGCATGATAACTATTAGTATAGGAAAATTCAATCAAATCCAAGCTATCCTCCCATCCTCCTTGGAAATCTATAACATAAGCTCTCAACATGTCCTCCAAGGTTTGAATGGTTCTCTCAGTTTGTCCATCTGTGGCAGGGTGAAACGCTGTACTCATCTTAAGTGTCGTACCAAAGTTTTCCAGTACACTTTTCCAGAATTTTTGAAAGAAAACTGGAATCTCTGTCAGACACAATATCCTTTGGAACTCCACGTAACCTCACAACATTTTTTTATGTAAGATTTTGCAAGTTGCTCCATCTTCTAAGTCTCCTTCATTGGTATGAACACCACAAATTTTGTAAGTCTTCCCACCACTACCCAAATGGTGTCATTTCCACTCTTTGATTTTGGAAGGCAAGTCACAAAATCCATTGAAATGCAATCCCACTTCCATCCAAGAATTTCCAATGATTGCATAGTCCCTTGGGGTCTTTATGCTCTATTTTCACCTTTTGGCAAGTCAGACACTTTGCTACAAATTCCACAACTTCATTCTTCATTCTAGGCCACCAATACACCTTTTTCAAGTCCTTGTATAGCTTATCCCCTCCTAGGTGCACTGAATAGGGTGTATTGTGTCCCTCTTCCATTAGCTTCCTCTTCACTTCCTCACACTTTTGGGGTACACACCATCGACCTTTGTACCTCAAACTTCCATCTTCACGAATTTTGAAATCTGTAGCTTTGCCTTGTTTTATTTTCTCACGAATCCTATCCAATTTTACGTCTCCTACCCGGTTTTCCCTTATTTCATCGAATATGGTTTGTTGGATAGTCAAATTCGCAAGAATGCCAGCTGGTACTCCCCATTCTACAACTTCTAAGTTCATTTTCCTCATTTCTCTACATAACTCATCAGCCACTACTAAAGTATTCAATCCATGACTGGTTTTACGACTTAGAGCATCTGCAATTACATTTGCTTTTCACTCATGATACTGTATGTCCAAGTCATAATCCATCGTATACTCTAACCATCTCCTTTGGCGAGAGTTCAAATCCTTTTGAGTGAAAATGTACTTCAAGCTCTTATGGTATGTGTAAATTCTACATTTCACTCCATACAAGTAATGACGCCAAATCTTTAGTGCAAATATAATTGCAGCAAGTTCTAAATCATGGGTTGGGTAATTCACTTTATGGGTCTTTAACTGCCTTGATACGCATGCAATTGCCTTCCTATTTTGCATAAGCAAACACCCCAAGCTATTCTTTGATGCATCATTATACACATCATAGATACCACTGTCGTCTGGCAGTGTAAGCACTGGTGCTCTAACCAGCTTCTGTTTTAAAAGTTGGAATGCCTCTTCACACATATCATCCCACTCGAATTTGTTGTCCTTCTTCATCAGAGTAGTGTAAACACCCAAATGTGTCTCCCCAAAACCAAATCCAGTTATGAATACCTTTCATGTCATTTGATTATCGAACGAGGTGAAAGTGTGAAAAATCTAGTGATGTGGATGTTTTTTTAAAATATCTCTCTTTCTGTTTTTAAAAACATTTCTTTTCTTACTCTATTTATGGAAATAGCCAGTCCAGTTTAGTTTGGTCCATGATAAGGGTCCAATAATAGTGTAATTGGATTGGGCTCGAAAAGAGCTTTCTAACGATATATTATAAGCCCAATTCCGATGAATAATGAGGAAGTTATGGCCTAAATACTAAATTGAGCTCGAAATGAATTTTATATGCGGCCCAATGATCTAGAGGAGGGCCTATTAATTATTGCTCCTAAAGTTGTTAGGATTGATTATAGTCTTCTAGAATATTTAGAAGGTTCCTTTTTAATTCTAATGGAATTAGGATTGATAATTATATTTTGAAGAGTTTTATTTGGAGTAAAATAAGTGTTTTATGATAAACCTGATTTTAATTTGATAAACACGGAATTTGCTGCTTAATCATATTAAGAAGAGGATTCCGCGTACAAGCGCGTTTTATCTTTTAATCAGCGCCAAACGACAATGTCTGTCGCCTGGCGCTGATGTCTGTCGCCTGGCGACAGATGCCAGTTTTATTCCAAATAGGACTTGATTTGTTTCCGGACTATTTTTCTATAAATAGGGTCCTAGACCTCCGTTTTCCAGCATCAATAATCAACAATCATCAAGAATAAACAATTCACAATCATCTCTCTCTATTCTCTCTCTTCTTTTTCAACCCTTCCCCCCTTTACAAAATTCCTCATTCACAAGTTCTAGACACACTTAGCCAAGTTCGAAGTTTCCTTTGCCCTAGACGTGAAAGGTTGATAATTTCTGAGGGTTTGGTCCCTAATCTCTATTTCCATTATTTAATTTAATTGTTTGATTTATTATTTTCCTTGAAGTTACTAACGCGTGTATTTTGTTATTAGAAAGAGATACGAGACATCCAAGTAAGTAATTAATTGTTATTATGATATAGAAATCATGCTTAGATTATTTTGTTAATTCCTAGTATCATGTTAGGATGTTTTATTACTTCCTAGTATCATGTTTAGGATTAACTAATATTTCTGACATTATTATGATGCTTCCTATTTCTTTCCTAATATCATGTTAGTATCATGTTAGGGCTAATTAATCTTTAATGTTTAGTGACATGCTAGGATCTGTTATTAATCTTTTTAGTATCATGGCCTAGGATCTTGCTAATATTATCATGCTTTCATGAGATTGAGATTATGATGATGATGATGATGATTGTTATTATTATGTTGCTTGATATTATTTGTTGTTATTGCTGGATCACACCTTCTCTTGTAGGTTTAAAGGGAATTTGTACTTGTAATCACGCTTAATAAGATAATTAATAATCTTGTTTAGGCTAATATGAATATAATTCAAGTGATCGCCAATAATAGATTTGTTTGTGCATTTAAATTCAACCAACATAGATTAAACGGGTTTAGGGTTAACCTATTGGTTGTATGTTAGTCAGGAAGCGCACATGAATACGAGAAGAATAAAGTAGAGGCCTATTATTAGGGCAGGTTCAATCTCTTTTAGGTTGGATTTGTACCTTCATCCTCGAACTTCAAGTCATGGTTCCAGACTTATTGGAGTTAACGATCTCCTAGATCGTGAAGGGGTGTAACCTTCACCCTGTGAACGGTTTACAAGTTCCTAAAAGTTGTTGGCGATTCTTTTACTCTAGCTTCCTTCCCTTTGGACGCCACCATGCTTAAGTGTATGATCACAGTGGGGCTCAAGTGTGGGATGGCTTGAAATATTCCCTACAGTTTTTTGGCGACTCTACTGGGGAGGATTTCTATTTTAATTCCTGAAATTTATTTTGGCAATGATTTAGAATTAGTTGATGAGACTCGAAAAGTTCTAAGTATTTCATCTACGTAATTTTGATTGAAATTATTGGCATAAGCATAAAAAAGGTTCTCATTGGAAAGACCATCCGTAATGAGTAAAAAACGTAGGATTTTTACACGTAGGAATTAGGGAAATATCTTTCACAACTAGAATCGAAATAATGCTATGAAAAAAATGGAAAATTCAAGAACAGAAAGCTGCTGAGGCATGTAGGAATTAGCGCTGAGAAAACAGCTTCGGCGCCTAACGTTGGCGTCATCGCCTGGCGACAAGCTTGTCGTCTAGCGACGAGGCTAGCATTTGGCGACGACGCTATTTTCTCGCGCCAAATTCTTCCACTACTGAGCCAGAAATCTACCTTCTTGTTTCGACTAGTTTTCTAGTACTGTTTTCTCGGTTCTGCTTCCTGATTGAGTTTTTCCTTATTTTCTGAAACCCATATGTGTTCTACATATGGACATAACCCTCTAAGAATTCATGCTCTATCTACCCAATCGAATGTTCCTGGCAACGAAGGGTACATCCGAGATTGTTGAATTCACCAAACCATGGAAGCGAGTTTAACTCGCGGGGTCCCATCCACACGCGCCAACCCTTCCAAAGGTAAGGCTTCCGCGCGGTGCATCTGGACTCATAGCCATGGACCCTCTTCGACTAACCCATATCCAGAACTTTAGAGAACTAGAGCCATGGTTAGGTTGCAAACTCATTGCATCATATCGTGACTATATGACTACTTGTGTATTATTTGTTGTGCATACTCTATGTGTTTTTCCTAACCGTTTGTTTGACTTGTGTATGAGTTAAATAAATAAAAATAATGACTAAAAGGACTTTGCTAATTTAATTAATTAATTAATAAATGATTAAAGTCTAATAAATTGATCAAACTTGACTTAGTACAACTTTTAGGCTAATCCCTTTAGAGCAAAATACTGGAAACAGTCCCAAATCGATGTTCCAGATTGGCGCAAAGATTTGGACTGTGGCGCCATAGGCTAGTGTACGGCGCCAGGCGACGATCTCGTCGTCTGGCGTTGGCTATCAGCGTCTGGCGACGGTACTGTCGTCTGACGACAGCTTGTATTTCGCTCGAGTCTTCACGACGAGTCTGACTAATCAATTTGCTAAAACAGTTTAATCGTCTTATTAATGGCAATAATCATGTTCAGTCCTTAATTGAGTCTAGGCACATAGTCCCATGGTCTCACACAAGAGTCAAAGTATGTCACTAAATTCATTATTAAAGCACACACCTAATATGTCACGTCTTGACCATGTGTAGGGAGTCTCGTATGAGTCGTCTTTTCCGTCATTTGAGTTGGGGGTCCACTTTATTCCTAAAATTCTTCTATCATACTTTCTCTATACCTATCATTCTCCCCTTTATTTCATGATCCCTTCCCGTCCATCGCATGTTGAATAGAGCTTGAGTTAAAAACGAAAAACTTACCCTTAACTTCCCTTTCCATAGCACTTGGTCAAGGAGAGAAGGGCGATTAATTAAGGACAACACCTTCATTCAAGTACTCCTTTTTGACAAACCAATTAGTCGGAAAAGAAAGGCTAAGAAGATAATGGCGTCTCAAGAAGAATTTAATGAACTCAAGAAGGTTGTGGCCAACCTAACTGAATTAATGAAGAGTATAGCTCTTCAAGTAAATGACCTTGCGAGGCAACAACAAATGGAGCTCATGCAAGAAAGCTTGAGCAAAATATCCAGTGACTATAGATTTCAGGCATTAGCTCGCAAGGAGTCTCATTGGACAAGGAGCTTCTTCCGCAGAAGTTCAATGCCAGTGACATCCCTAAATTTAAGCCAACTGACAATTCTTACTTTCACTTAAGGGCCTTTGAAACTATAATGAATATTAAGGGGATTGATAGGAAGATTTTTCATTCTTTGTTCTCACTATCTTTAGAAACTGTTTGTCAACAGTGGTTCTTTTCTTTTGAAAAAGAGAAAACCTCTTCTTGGGATTCCATAACAAACGCTTTCGTATATAGATATAAGTGCAACATCCAAGACGAAACAGACCACAGACAACTTGAGATGTTAAAACAAAAAGAAAACGAAGGGTTCACTTCTTTCTTCAACAAATGGAGGGAAACTTCTGCTAATATGGTTAAGGTTCCTACCGAAAAAGAGTCTGTAAGGATGTTCATCAAGAACCTTCAAGAAAAATATGCAAAGCACTTAAAATACCAACACAACTTGAATACTTTTAAGGTTGTGTATAATATAGGCATTGACATTGAAGATGACCTTCTGAAAGATAATAGTACGAGAGGAAAGAAGAACAACCATCCTTCTTCTTCCTCTCCCATTAATAAAGTACATGCTACGAAGACCTCTAAACCACGAATCCAAAGGTCGAAAAGAGTGTTCACTCCGCTTGGTATGAGTTATGAAACAACCTTTGAACAGCTACACCACAAAGGACTAGTCATGCCCATAGGACCTATCAAAGACCCAGTTCTAGAAGCCAGGCCACCTAAGTGGGATCCTAATAAACATTGCAAATATCATCAGGGAAAGGGTCACGACACTGAAGAATGTTGGAAACTTAAAGAAGCTATTCAAGAACTGATCGATGACAATAAAACTTCCGAGATTCTAGCCATCGCAGAAGATCAAACATCCTTCGATCCTTCACTCCTTATCACACCTGTAGGTGGGCCTGTGATCGAGATAGCTTATATAAACTCTATTGATGAAGTGGCCATGATTGAGGAGAATGAAAGAATTTTCTTTGATAATACCGGGGAAAATTTGTCAAGTCTAAAATTAAGAAGATGTTCGAAAATTGCAAGATGTCATTACCATGCTCCTGAATGTGGTAGAAGGACTAGCAAATCGGATGATGGTTATCGAACAAAATTCCCACCAGGGATTTAATGAAGAACTCAATGCTCCTAAGCCACGGGCAAAACGGACCATTGAAGAATACACACCAATAGGAATGACTTATGATGAAGCTATTTACTATCTTCATGATCAAGGTCTCATTCATCCCGTCGGCCCCAGTCAAGACCCGCCACCTGAGAAACGATCTCCCAATTGAGATCCAAACTCTTATTGTAAATATCATAGAGGCCATGGTCACATCACTGAAAAGTGTTTTACCCTCAAGGATCGCATTCAAGACCTCATTGATTCAAATCACCTTAATGTTCCTCTTAGCAACAGGAAGGCCAAGAATAGTAACAATAATAACAGTGGCTGGAAAGGAAAGAAGAACGACAATCCTTCTTCTTCCAAAACTACCCTCTCAGAAAACGTTAGCACGTTTAACTTGGATGAGGTCCTTGCCATGAACAAACGAGAGCAAAAGAGAAGCTTTTCACCTATTGGCATAAGTTATGACACAACATTCGACCGCCTTCATGCTAAAGGTCTCATAACTCCCATTGGACCTATTCAAGATCCCGCACCTAAGAAGAGGTTACCTAGTTGGAATCCAGATGCACACTGCAAATACCATCAAGGTAGGGGTCATACTACTAAGAGCTGTTGGAAGCTAAAAGAAGTCATCCAACATCTAATTGACAATAACAAGCTTCCCATACCTCTAAATGACAAGAAGTCCGAGTGATGATAAAGCATAAGACACGAGGCGAGCTTCAGCGACGAGATTTCGTGACCTCTTTTTCTTTTTTTCATTTTCCTTTCCCCAATAAGTCTAGCAATAGGCACCTTTTTCCTTAGATTTTTATTTTGTATGTTTCTTTTCTCCCTTTAATAAAATGAGCATTCATTTCCTTACATATGATCATTGCATTGCATTGCCAAAAAAAAAAAAAAATTCCATTTCGAACTAAGCATAAGGTATACCCATGATTAGAGGCACCTCTTGTAGCCATGTTATACCTTTCACCCTTCATATATACAATCTTTTCTTGATAAACCACTTTGAGCTTCGTCTAACAATAGACCTTTCTTTCTTCAACCCACATCTACCTAACCTTGGGATGGGATAGTGTGTAACTTATGCAATTTTCAAAGAACAAAAGCTTGAGTGAATCAAAAGATTAAAATAGCAAAAACAATAAAAGTGTACAAAAGGGCAAGTGTTCCAATGTCTTTCACATGAACATGTCTTTGATATGAACTCGTCTCAGATTGTGTCTCTTATCGAGTGCTCGGTACCGTGCCTGAGAAACATGAATGCCAAGTGAGTGATAGACCGCATGATCGGGATTACCCACACTTATAGAAAAGATTCAATATGAAAAATGCAAAAGCAAAAAAAAGAGAGCAAAAATATAAAAAGAAAGAGCTCAAAAGTGAGAAACCTCAAGCATAATAATACAAAGATTCAAAAGCAAGGTTGCACACTTTGGGGGCTTATCTAGGGTCTTGAGCCTTTATCCCTTTCTTCTTCAACCTTTAGCCTAACCACGTTACAACCCTTAAAAGACCTCTTTGAGGTATACACATACTTGTGCGAGGTTCGGTTAGAGCTACGTTTGGCCTGATTCCTAATGGATACGTAGGCAACCTCACATTGGGGTGCAGCTGTAATAAAAATGCATTCATATTTACATTCATAATTGATCATATCAAGGAATTTCCAATGCTCATCCTTTTCCATTTAGAGCTAAAATTGGGGGCTTGATCCTTACATTATTAGCCTACCCAGCCTAAAAGTCACCACCATTTGACTCTTTTTAATATATTTTTCCACACACTTAGCCTTTGTAGCCTAGTTTTAGTGTCACTATCACACACATCACAGATACATGACCAAATATACTTCCCTTAGAAACCCTTTGTCATGAAATCTTAACACAACGTTGAAGCATGCCCTGTCATATCAACATCACTCATTATCATAATCATCATTATATCGCAAAGTATGAAGTGCTTAGCCTCCGTGCCTAAGTTACCCAAATACTTTCGTCATCAAGTCAACAATTCAGATAACCTAGGATGAATTAATCTTTTCACTATGAGATACAACGTGGGCGCCTACATTTGACTAAGCTCATTCAACATACCATCTAACACTTCACTTCTTTCTTTTTTGTGTCTTTCTTTTTCGGGAGAAAGTCGGTACCCTCCACAAAAAATGACGAAATTTTTTGCTTTTTTGCATTTTTCAAGTCGCACAATCACATTATAATGCACACACGAGTCATGTACGTTGAGTCATGTCACCTCGATTGGAGTCTAACACATGTGTCAAAACACATTAAATCACATAAGAGTCACACACGTGTCAAAACACATTGAGTCAACCTCAAGTCAATCAATCACCTTAGGTTAACCCTAAGAAAAACACTAGCAAAGTCTTTTGGCAATCTTTTGATTTTTACAGGATACAACCATTCAGCAAAGCTCCTATTCGCAGCTAACCGAACGATGGCAACAAACATTCAAGTATCAAAGCTCTTTTGTTCAAAGACGCGTGGACTTATCAAAAAGCTCTTTTGCTCAGAGATGTGTGGGCATATCATTCAAAAGCTCTTTGTTCAGAGACGCGTGGACATTTCTTTTCAAGCTCTTTTGCTCAGAGACGCGTGGGCATCCTATTAAAGCTCCATTGTTCAAAGACGAGTGAACATCCCTCTAAAAGCTTCATTGTTCAGAGATGAGTGAACATCCCTCTAAAAGTAGCCAGTCCAATTTGGTTTGGTCCATAATAAGGGTCCAATAATAGTGTAGTTGGATTGGGCTCGAGAAGAGCTTTCCAACGATATATTATAAGTCCAATTTCGATGACTTATGAGGAAGTTATGGGTTAAATTAAATTAGGCCCAATGATTTTCAAAGGTGGCCCGATGATCTAGAGGAGGGCCTATTAACTATTAACTAAAAAAAGAAAATTTTTTTATTTAGAATAAAATATATTAAAACTGATTTCGAAAACTGCTCGGACGCTTAATTACCTGCAACCGGTGTTGAAGGTAATTACGCGTGGAAAAGCGCATTGACTTTTGGACCAGCGTGAGACGACGGCGTCGTCGCCAGGCGCTGACCTTCGTCGCCTGGCGTTGGCCTTTGTTGCCTGGCGACGGAGATCGTCGTTTGGCGGTGCCTCCTATCGTTTGCGACAGGAGGAGTTTTATTCCGAATATGATTTTATTCGATCCCGTGCTATTTTTCTTATAAATAGGGGTCGAATCTCCTTGTTTTAAAATCATCTACAATCATCATCTATAATTCACAACAATCATCTCTTTCTTTCTCTCTCTAAAAACTAGAAGCTTCCTCTCTCTATTCTTTTTCTAAACCTTCCCTCTCTCAAAATTCCTCATACATTACATTTAGACACACCTAGCCAAGTTCGAGGTTGCCTTCGCCCTAGACGTGAAAGGTTTATAATTTTTGAGGGTTTGTTCCCAAATTCCTATTTTAATTTTTTAATTTAATTGTTTAATTTATTATTTTCCTTGAAGTTACTAACGCGTGAATTCTGTTATTAGAAAGAGATACGAGGCATCGAAGTAAGTACTTTAATTACTTTAATTGCTTTAATTGCTTTAATATAGAAATCATGCTTTAATTATTTCCTAGTATCATGTTAGGATGTCTTATTGCTTCCTAGTATCATGTTTAGGGTTAATTAAAACTTCTAATATCATGTATATTATTATGATGCTTCCTATTTATTTCTTAATATCGTGTTAGTATCATGCTAGGAATAAACCTTTGATCTTTATTGTTTAGTGACATGCTAGGGTTTGTTATTAATCTTGTTAGTATCATGCCTAGGATCTTGCTAATATTATTATGCTTTGGGATTGAGAATATTATGATGATGATGATTGTTATTGTTGCTTGATATGTATTGTTGCTTGATCACACCTTTTATGCATATTTAAAGGGAATTTGTACTTGTAATCAAGCTTAATAAGATAATTAATAATCTTTTTTAGGCTAATATGATTATAATTCAAGTGATTGCCAATAATAGTTTTGTTTGTGCATTAATATTCAACCACCATAGATAAACAGGTTTAAGGTAAATCTATTGATTGCATGTTAGTCAGAAAGCGCACATGAATACGAGAAGAATAAAGTAGAGGCCTATTATTAGGGCAGGTTCAATCTCTTTTAGGTTGGATTTGTACCTTCATCCCTGAACTTCCAGTCATGGTTCCAGACTTATTGGAGTTAATGATCTCCTGGATCGTTAAGGGGTGTAACCTTCACCCTGTGAACGGTTTACAAGTTCCTAAAAGTTGTTGGCGACTCTTTTACTCTAGCTTCCTTCCCTTTGAACGCCACCATGCTTAAGTGTATGACCACAGTGGGGCTCAAGTGTGGGATGGCTTGAAATATTCCCTATAACGACATTCAACAAAACTTCTCAACTAAGTAACTAAATAATTTATTTAGTTTTTATTACGCATCGAACGGGTTTCCCCCCCTAACCTGCCCCAATAAAGGGGTATTAACACGGGAGCTAACTGTGCCAGTATAAAAGAACCACTCGTAAGTGGCGGAATTCCTGCGCATAATAATAAAAGGAATATACAGCGTCCTATACTCCAATAGAAGTTATGGTCAAATATAAAGTCGTATAGCTCCCCCCATATGTTCATACTCAAGGTATATACGTTCCAAGAGTTTTGGTGCGTAATCTCTTTCACTTTACGTTATTTACATATTATTAAACTTGGTGATGACTCTCAAATCATAATAACATCAAACATTATAATTATTCAAACAATTAAACACTCCAATTAATTCTTGAATAATTAGTGACCACATAATATTTAATTGTGTACCCTTTTTAAATCTACCTCGGTGTCAAAGACACCTTAAACGCATAATGCGCCACAATTCCTATCCCTCGGTGTTAGAAACACCTTAAGTGCACTAAGGCACCAACATACAATTTATTCCTCGTGTTCATAGACACTGACTTAGCTCCTTGCTCATGCTTATAGCATCAATAAAAATTATATGAACCATAATAAAATTCCTTTTCAATATTCCAAACCAAATTAAACATTTAGTTTAATTAAACATGTTTTCTATCATGCCATAAATAAAAGTGTGGTTCATATTCAACATGCCAAACGATTATTTCAAATCAATAATCCATCACAAATAAATCATGCTTCATAATTCAATCACCAATACCAACCAAATCACAATTTCCATTCATAATCTAGCATGATACTACTTGGAATTAATTAATCACATCTAGCATGCTACTACATCATCAAAAATATGCTAAGTATGCGTACGTACCTTGAATACGATCTTAATATCGCCACGACTAATAGAAATCAATTACTTCGAAGTCTCCTACAATTTAAAATAATAGAAGAGTATTAAAATCCTCTCTACACAAATTTCCTGCAATATATACCATTATTAAACCCCTCATAATTTAATTAAAATAAGTTGAAATTATATTTAAAATATCATACTTTAATCCCAATTAATGGGTAATTAAAACTCCTTAAAGAAACTTGATTTTTAGTGCACTACCAAAATTTCCAGCATTATATTTTAATGAAAACTTGCTGCAACTAGGCTTTAAAACACTTAAATCAAAGGTTTAAACCATCCTATATCATAATCCTTCAATAATTAATAATTTATGAATTTAGGGTTTCAAAATTTGGGCTTTTTAATTAGAATTAAAATCTGAAAATTAAATTACATACTACTTATAATCAAACATCATAATATTAATCGCAAAACCCATATTTAATAATTAGATCTAGGATTAAATCAAAATTTAAAACAAAGATTACTTTTTTTTTTCGGGGAAAGCCGCAAGCAGTAGCCACCACGGCATGGCTGGGCTGCTGCCGAGCCCCGCTGGTGCCGCTACGGCTGTTGGCGCTTGCACTGGTGGCTGTGGTGGCGGCCGGTGGTGCTTGGTGGTGATGCCGGTTGGCCATGGTGAAAGGGGAAGGGGAAAAAGAAAGAAAAAGAAAAGAAAATAAAGGAGAAGAGAGAGAAAGTTTACCTTGGGTTTTCTCCACTCTAGACAAAGTTTGATTTGTCCCAAGTGTTGAATATTTATACTCTTTCTCTAGAAACCCTTCCTCCTAAACTTTCCCTTTTTAATATTTCCTAATCCCTTTCCTAATAAAACTTTACTAAAATAAAACTTTCTTAAATTAAACACCAACTTAAATAAAATAATTAATTAAATAAACTTTTCTTTTATAAAATATTTCTAAACTTATTAAAATAAATAATTAAAATAATATAAATAAAACATTTCAATTTATTTAAATACTTCACAAAATACTTATTTTAAATAAAATAAGTATAAAAATATGGGGTATTACATAATCCCTTTTGAAAATGAAAAATACTTAAATATATGATATCATATCACTTACTTAAGTATTTTTGTAATTTTGCAAATATTTTATGAACTTAACTTATTTTTACTGAATTAAAATTATTTTTACCAAACTAAAATTATTTTTATTGATTTAAATTTATTTTATCGATTCTGTATTACTGCGTAATTTTTAAATAAATAAATAAATTATAAATGGATCTTATTTTAAAAAACTTTTTAAAATGGATTTTATAATGGAAATAGAATCGAGTTATAGGATATTTTTTTAAAGTTATGATTAATTTTGTTTATATGAAATATTAGAACTTTAGAAGTATATCGATAATAAAACTCTATACAATATTTTTATCTTAAAAAAATCTATCCAAAATTCTCATTTTTTAAAACAGAAATTTGTATGGTTTGGTTTAGTTTGGTTTCAAAAGTAAAGTGATGCGGTGGTGTGGTTTGTAAAATCCAAAAAGCGAATTAGAGTGGTTCGGTTTCGGTTTGGGCTATAAACCAAACTGAAAACAGAACTTTCAACCCTACTTAAATCTAAGTAGATTATCATAGGATTTGGACTAGAATAAACTTAGGATTGGTGGGATTGATAGGACAAAGGTTGAGGTACAAAATCAAAAGCTTTGCTTATCTATGAAGTAATTGACAATATAGCGATCACTTAGTTGAATTGAACCTCTTATTCCAAAGTGGAAGAAGAATGAAGAATAGTGGTGAAAATCGATGGGAAAGAGAGGTACAATTAGTAGTGGGACTCACTGTGACGTCATATAAGGGAGTTGGGCAAAAGCGGTGGGAGTTTTTTTAGTTTTTGAGAAAACTAGGTGATAATATACAATAAAAAAAATTGAAAAAAAAAACCTTGTGGTGGTATTATACAAATGTGAAAAATACATGGTGGTACTTTTTAAATTTTCCATTTTTTATTAAAATTTTGGTCAACTATATTGTTATTAGTATCAATTTCTTAAAAATAGTTTATTCTCTCTAATAATACTAACTAGATGAAGCCCTTGTGATGCACGATTTGTTTGTATTTTTTAAAACATAATTTTTTATACGTGGCTGATCACACTGTGTGGCCGTGTTTACTTTTAGGGGGTTACTACCTGCTTGTCCTTGGTAGCTTTTGACTTAGGCGGAAAGGTCTTCTTACCGTTCCCTTTAAAGCCTTTCTTCTTCTTGCTCGTGCGCTTGAATGGCTTGCCCTTCTTGACCATAAGCATGTCATGCTTCCCCTTATCCTTGAGCGTTTGCTCGGCTTGCTTCAACATATCATGAAGCTCCGTGAGGGTTTTCTTCATGTTGTGCATGTTATAGTTCATCTTGAACTGATCATAGCCTTTGTGTAGCGAATGGAGAATGATGTCAATTGCCATCTCGGTCGAATACCCCGCGTCAAGCCTTTCCATGTTCCCTAATAAACCGATCATTTTGAGTACATGTAGGCTGACCGACTCTCCTTTCTTGAGCTTACTCTCAAGGATCTGCCTGTGGGTTTCGAACCTTTCAGTTAGGTCCTGCTCTTGAAATATATTCTGAATTTCAAAAATGATCTCAAAAGTTGTCTCCTTCTCAAAGAAAGTCTTTTGAAGGTCTGGAGACATTGTGGCCAACATGATGCATTTGACATCCCGATTGGCAGTTTGCCATCGTTTAGGGCAGCCTGAGTGACTTCCTCATTGGGAGCCTCGAGCATTTCCTCATTAAGGACGTATTCCTTTGCTCTTGCATGAGAACTATACGCAAGTTCCTTTGCCAATCAAGAAAATTTGGCCCACTTAGTTTCTCCTTGTCGAGAATTGAGCGTAACGAAAATTGGTTGTTTGAGTTATTCGCAGATATGTTTCTACAATTGAAAGAATTTGAAAAGAAAAACCATTCACAAAACAATAAGTTTGAATTTTAAAGCATTCATGCAAATTTCAAGGTTATTAAGCGTTTTATCACACATTAAATTTGTCCCCATTTTGGCAAGAATAAAACGATTCCAAGATCCAAAGAATCAACAAGTGATTAAGCATGCTTTGGCTTGTCTTAACACTTATTATTCTAAGGTAAGCAATTTCCTTGCTAATAGCTCTAAGCTATTCTTGGTTCGATAACACGTCGCATCTAATGCTTTAATGACGTTTATCTCCATTACAACGACATCTGAGGACTCCTTACATATATCGTTGAGTTTAACCAAAATCAACTTGTTTACCCGTTATACCTTATGTTCCTAGGAAAGTAGTGATGCCTCGCTTTGGCATAGCCCATCACTATTCTCATTAGTTCGGTAAGTGTTATTTTGGAATGGCACATTTGACTCAATATTTTAGGGACCTAGGGTTTCTATGTTGGTTGATTTAAGTGAACTTAATTAATCATTGCAACATTCGAAATCCTAAACATGCATCTAACATATCATTCATATATAAACACAATTATATAGATAACATAAGTAAAATATGCATTTAGCAACTAGTATGACCCCTAGAGTCTTAAAGTCTTCAAGGGTTCTCATTGGAACTTTTATGGTTTCGTCTTTTAGAAACGCCGTCTTCAAGACATAACCATCATTTAAGCAACTACTAGTAATTAAGACTAGGACTAATCTAAATATTAAGGTACAAAAATACGCAACGGTTCACAGATTGTATTTAGATTTACAAAAATACATAACGGATCGTAGTCCTTATTTCCTATCCTAATCGGGTCACACTAGTTGCCATTTTCATAAATCCTGTGATAGAATATTTATTCCATTCATCCATTTACTATATTTGAATGGCCTATGCATTTTACAACGAATACAAGTAATAATGCAACATCTCGCGAAACTAGTAACTAACTTAGGTGGTTAATCCGATTAACGCGCCTAATTAAACCAAGTCAAAGTTGTTAACCAATTACGTGATTAAACGTGATAAGATAGCTCAAATAAATAATGAAGCTCCCACTAAATTCAGCATCCAACTTAATTAATCCGATTAGTTAAGCCGGTACTATAGGGAATATTTCAAGCATCCCACACTTGAGCCCCACTGTGATCATACACTTAAGCATGGTGTCGACAAAAGGGAAGGAAGATAGAGTAAAAGAGTCGCCAACAAGTTTTAGGAACTTGTAAACCGTTCACAGGGTGAAGGTTACACCCCTTAACGATCTATGAGATCGCTAACTCCATAGTGGTCTGGAACCTTGACTGGATATTCGGGGATGAAGGTACAAATCCAACCTAAAAGAGATTGAACCTGTTCTAATAATAGGCCTCTACTTTATTCTTCTCATACTCATGTACGCATTCTGACTAACATACAATCAATAGGTTAACCCTAAACTTGTTTAATCTATGTTGGTTGAATATTTAATGCACAAATAAAACTATTATTGGCAATCACTTGAATTATAATCATATTAGCCTAAAAAAGATTATTAATTATCTTATTAAGAGTGAGTACAAGTACAAATTCCCTTTAATCCTGTAAGGGAGGGCGTGATCAAGCAATAACAATACATAATATAAAGCAACATAATGTATTAATAATGATCATAATAACAATGTTAACAATAAAGCATAATAATATTAGCAAGATCCTAGGCATGATACTAACAAGATTAATAACAAACCCTAGCATGTCACTAAACAATAAAGATCAAAGATTTATCCCTAACATGATACTAACATGATATTAGAAAGAATAGGAAACAACCTAAACATGATATTAGAAAGAATAAAAGCATCCTAACATGATACTAGGAATTAAAATAATATAAGCATGCTTTCTATAGAAAAAGAGCAATTAAAACTACTTGGTTGCCTCGTATCTTTTTCTAATAACAAAATACACGCGTTAGTAACTTCGAGGAAAATAATCAAACAATTAAATCAAATATTTGAAATAGAGACTTGGGACCATACTCTCAGAAATTATCAACCTTTCACGCCTAGGGCGAAGGTAACTTCGAACTTAGCTAGGCGTGTCTAGAACTAATGTATGTGGTATGGTTTTTGTGAAAAAAGTTAGTTTAGAAAGCTAGAGAGAGAAAGAATAAGCTATTGCTTAAGAGAGAGAAGAGAGAGAATTAGAGAATTCTGGGTGATTTGAAAATGGAGGTCTAGGACCCTATTTATAAGTAAATAGTCTGAAAACCTATAGAAAGAGTAAGAATTCAAATTGGAATAAAATTGGTTCTGTCGTCTGGCGACAGACACTGTCGTCTGGTGACAAGGCTGTCGTTTGGCGTTGGGACAGTTTTTTTGCAGATTTTGTTTTTATCATATCTTTTGATCCAGAAGTCCAAATAAGTCATATAATATGTCTTTGGAAATATATTGAAGTTTACTTTCTATCCTAATTATAATTAGATTAAAATCTTTTGTAGATAAAAAGATATGGCGAAAATAGTGGAAGAGTGTCAATTTTGGATAGAGTTTTGTATTTCTTTCATATCTTTTTCGTTATAGATTGGAATTAATATTATAATATATCATTGGAAAGATAATTTCAAGATCTATCCAACCATATAAGATTTGGACAAATATTATGAGGCACGAAAATAATATCTGACCATCTTACATTTCGCACAGAACAAGGACTCTCAAAAAGAGAAGTTTTATTCAATTTCGAATTCTTTGATCTTATCTTTTTTAAAAAGAATAATTAAGATGTTTTAGAAACTTATTAAATCCTAATTAGTTTAGGAATGGTATTAAACCTTTGGACCCTCCACATGATCATTGGGCCGTAGGTAAAATCCGGTTTGGGCCTAGTTTAGTATTTTGACCATAACTTCCTCATTATTCATCGGAATTGGGCTTATAATATATCGTTAGAAAGTAATTTTCAAGCCCGATCCAACTAAACTATTATTGGACCCTTATCATGGATCAAACTAAACTGGACTAGACATTTTCATAAATAGAGCACATTTTCAAAAATAGAAAGAGAGATGTTTTAATAAAAACAACCGCATCACTAGACTTTTCACACTTTCACTTCGTTCGATAATTATTGACGTGAAAAGTATTCATCACCGGGTTTGGTTTTGGGGAGACACATTTGGGTGTCTACAGAAGCCCCCACTTGGACTGATTTTGGAGAAACGCATGTTTCGAAAACAAAAGTCAAAGTAGCGATAGGGACGGAGAATGATTCAGAACGTTTTGCAATCCTAAATCATTCTTGTAACGCCGATACCTACAAGCTAGCATTAGTTAAACAGATAAAAGAGTTGAGAAATGTGTATCTTGCACTGTTGAGCACACGTCTCTAGAGTAACTAATTTTGTTTGACGATCTTCCTCAAGCTAGGGGACATCGCCTGAAGACTGCTCCGCTTGTAGCTGCCTTCAATTTCTGCTATTTTAGTTTTCCACATCTTAGGGAACACCATCGAAGATAACTCCGCTTATAGCCATCTTCTATTGTTTATGACAACTCTCCACATCCTAGGGAGCGTCGTCGAAGGTGACTACTTGTAGCCATCTTCAGTTTTACTGCTATTGATGTTGTGGTCGCGCTTTGCTACTGTTGATGCTCACTCGTCTCTAAACAAAAGAGCTTCTTTTTGAGGAATGTTCACTCGTCTCTGAACAGTGGAGCTTGAAAGGAATGTCCACGCGTCTCTGAACAAAAGAGCTTTGATAGGATGCCCACTCGTCTCTGAGCAAAAGAGCTTGAAAGGAATGTCCACGCGTCTTTGAACAAAAGAGCTTTGATAGGATGCCCACACGTCTCTGAGCAAAAGAGCTTGAAAGGAATGTCCACGCGTCTCTGAAAAAAAGAGCTTTGATAGGATGCCCACGCGTCTCTGAGCAAAAGAGCTTGAAAGGAATGTCCACGCGTCTCTGAACAAAAGAGCTTTATGATACTTGAATGTTTGTTGAGATCATTTGGTTGGCTGCGAACAGGAGCTTTGCTGAATGCTTATATCCTGTAAAAATCAAAAGATTGCCAAAAGACTTTGCTGGTGTTTTTCTTAGGGTTGACCTAAGGTGATTGACTGACTTGAGGTTGACTCAATGTGTTTTGACAAGTGTGTGACTCTTATGTGATTTAATGTGTTTTGACACATGTGTTAGACTCAATTCGAGGTGACATGACTCAATGTGCATGACTCGTGTATGCATGTGCTTGACTCAAAATGCAGAAAAAAAAAATTTCGTCATTTTTTGTGGAAGGTACCGACTTTCTCCCGAAAAAGAAAGACACAAAAAAGAGTCGAAGTGTTGGAGGTGCATGTTGAATGAGCTTAGTCGAATGTATGCATTGATGTTGTATCTCATAGTGCAAGGATTAATTCACCCTAGGCTATCTCGATTGTTGACTCGACTATGAAAGTATTTGGGTAACTTAGGCATGGAGGCTAAGTACTTCATACTTTGTAATACAATAAGAATTATGATAATGAGTGATCTTGATATGACAAGGCATGCTTCAACGTCATGTTAAGATTTCGTGACAAAGGGTTCCTAAAGGTAGGATTATTTGTCTATGTATCTGTGATGTGTGTGAAAGTGACACTAAAGCTAGGCTGCAAAGGCTAAGTGTATGGATTTTTTTTATAAAAAAAGTCAAATAGTGGTGACTCTTAGGCTAGGTAAGCTAATAATGTAAGGATCAAGCCCCCAAGTCCAGCTCTAAATGGATAGGGATGAGCATAGGAGATCCTGTGATATGATCCTGCATGAATATGAATATGAATGCATTTTTATTACAGCCGCACCTCGATGTGAGGTTGCCTACGTATCCATTAGGAATCAGGCTGAACGTAGCTCTAGTCAAACCTTGCAAAAGTGTGTGTATACCTCAAAGAGGTCTTTTAAGGGTTGTAATGTGGTTAGGCTAAAGGTTGAAGAAGAAGGGGATAAAGGCTCAAGACCCTAGATAAGCCCCCAAGGAATGCAACCTTGCTTTTGAAATCTTTATATTTTTATGCTCGAGGTTTCCTCACTTTTTAACTCTCTTTTGTTTATATTTTTGCTCTCTTTTTTTTTTTTTTTGCTTTTGCACTTTCTTTTTTATTTTTATCCAATTCTTTTTTGATAAGTGTGGGCAATCTCAATCATGCTGTCGATCAATCACTTGGCATTCATGGTTCTCAGGCACGGTACCGAGCACTCGATAAGAGACGCAATCTGAGACGTGTTTTTATCAAAGATATATTCATATCAAAGACATTGGAACACTTGTCCTTTTGCACACTTTTTATTATTGTTATTGCTTTTTGCTATTTTAATCTTTTGAAATCACTCAAGCTTTTGAAATTGCATAAGTTGCACACCATCCCATCCCAAGGTTAAGTAGATGTGGGTTGAAAAAATAAAGGTATATCGTTAGACGAAGCTCAAAGTAGTTTATCAAGAAATGATTGTATATTTGAAAGGTGAAGATGATATGATAGGCTACAAGGGGTGCCTCAAATCATTAGTATATCTTGTGCTCAATTCGACATGGTTTTTTTTTTTTTTAATGAAATGCAATGATCATATGCAAAGAAAATAAATGCTCATTTTATTAAAAGGAAATGAAGAAAAATCCTACAAAATAAAATCTAAGGAAAGGTGCCTATGCTAGACTTATTGGGGAAAGGAAGAATGAAAAAGAAATAGAAAGAGAGGTCATGAAATCTTGTCGTTGAAGCTCGCCTCGTGTCTTGTGTTTATCATCACTCAGTCTTCTTGCCAGCTGGGGAAAATGGAAGTTTGTTTGCCTTGATGAGGTCTTGAATGAGATTTCGAAACTTGTAACATTGATTTGTAGTATGACCGTTGCTTTGATGATACTTACAATAGGAGTCTGGATTCCATTCGAATGTTTTCCTTTCAAGAGGAGGATCTTGTATAGGTCCAATTGGTGTGATGAGTCCCTTAGCAAGGAGTCGATCAAAGGCGATATTATAGCTCATTCCAATAGGGGTGAACTTCCTTTCTTGTTCTTTGGTCTTCAAAATCATTTTATCGATACAACTTCCATTCTGATAAGAAGAAATAGAAGAAGGGTTGTCGTTCTTCCTACTCTTTCCACCATTGTTATAGATTTTGTCCTTCCTGTTGCTCGGAGGAACACGAAGGTAATTTGAATCAATAAGATCTTGAATTCGGTCTTTGAGGGTGAAGGATTCTTTGGTGGTGTGGTCATGGCCTCTATGATATTTACAATAAGATTTTGGGTTCCAGCTAAGAAGCCGTTTCTCAGGTGGTGGGTCTTGGATTGGACCAATGGGATGGATAAGGTTTCGATTGTGAAAATAGTCAAAAGCTTCATTATAAGTCATTCCTATTGGTGTATATTCTTCAATGGTCCGTTTTGCCTATGGCTTAGGAGCATTGAGTTCTTCATTGAATCCTTGGTGAGAATTTTGTTCGATAACCATTACCTGAGTTGCTAGTCCTTCTACCACGTTCAAGAGCATGGCAATGACATCTTGTAGTTTTCGAATGTATTCTCTTAGATTTGACAAATTTTCCTTGGTATCATCTAAGAAAACCCCGTCATCTCCCTCAATCATTGTTACTTCATCGATAGAGGTTATATAGACTGTTTCGATCATAGGTTCTCTTACAGGTGTGATAAGGAGTGAAGGATCGAAGGATATTTGATCTTCTGCGATGGCTAGAACTTCGAAAGTATTATTGTTATCGATCAAGTCTTGTACAACTTCTTTGAGTTTCTAACATTCCTCAGTGTCGTGACCCTTTCCTTGGTGATATTTGCAGTGTTTATTAGGATCCCACTTAGGTGGTCTGGATTCTAGAACTGAATCTTTGATAGGTCCTATGGGCATGACTAGTCCTTTGTGGTGTAGCTTTTCGAAGGCTGTCTCAAAACTCATACCAAGTGGAGTGAACACTCTTTTTGACCTTTGGATTCGTTGTTTAGAAGTGTTCGTAGCATGTATTTCATTAGTGGGAGAGGAAGAAAAATGATGGTCGTTCTTCTTTCCTTTCGCACTATCTACTTTCAAAAGATCGTCTTTGATGTCAATGCCTATATCATAGACAGCCTTCAAAGTATTCAAATTATGTTGATATTTCAAGTGCTTTGAATACTTTTCTTGAAGGTTCTTGATGAACATCCTTACAGACTCTTTTTCAGTAGGAACTTCAACCATATTAGCGGAAGTTTCCTTCCACTTGTTGAAGAAAGAGGTGAACCCTTCGTCTTCCTTTTGCTTTAGCATCTCAAGTTATCTGTGGTCAGTTTCAACTTGGATATTGCACTTATATCTATCAATGAAAGCGTTTATTATTCCATCCCAAGTAGAGGTCTTCTCTTTATCAAGAGAAAAGAACCAATGTTGACAAACGATTTCTAGAGATAGTGAGAACAAAGAGGGAAAAATATTCCTATCAATCCTCTTAATGTTCATTATAGTTTCAAAAGCCCTTAAGTGAAAGTAAGGATTGTCAGTTGGCTTGAACTTAGGGATGTCATTGGAATTGAAATTCTGCGGAAGAAGCTCCTTGTCCACTGAGACCCCTTGTGAGCTAATGCCCTGGAACCTATAGTCATTGGAGAGTTTGCTCAAGCTTTCTTGCATGAGCTCCATTTGTTGTTGCTTCACAAGGTCATTGATTTGAAGAGCCATAGCCTTCATCAATTCAGTCATGTTAGCCACGTCCTTCCTAAGTTCGTTGACTTCTTCCTGAGATGCCATTATCTTCTTAGATTTTCTTTTTTGTCGAATCGGTTTATCAAAAAGTAGTACTTGGACAAAAGTGTTATCCTTGATTAAACGTCCTTCTCTCCTTGACCAAGTGCTGTGGAAAGGGAAATTGGGGGTAAATTTATTTTGACTCAAGCTCTATTCAACATGCAATAAATGAGAAGAGATCAAAGAAGAATGATATGGATGAAAAAATGATGTTAATAGAGAAATATGGGAGAATTAGGAATAGAATAGGCCCCCAACTCAAATGACAGAAAAACGACTCATGCATGAACCTAAAAATATGGTCATGGTGACATATACAAAGTGTGTAATAAGACTAGTGAGTGTAAGTGACATGTTAAGACTTGTGTCATGACCATGTGACTAGACTATGTGACTAGACTCAAACAAAGACTAAGTTAAGACTTCACGTATGTGCACTAAACTGGATAGGCTGTAGTAATTTAGTCATAACTTTTGATCTGTGAATCCGAATTGGACGAAACCAACGCCAAATGAAAGATAAAACTCAGGGCTACATATCCATAGGTTGTAAGACTCATAATTAATTCTAGAACTCCGGCTATTACCAAAATAAGTTGAAATTTGTGCAGTATACGGGAATAAAAATCCGGGTTGACTCAAAGGAACTATGACTCGATTTTAGACATATTTATTCGCTCAAATTAATTAATTAATTAAGCAAAGTCTTTTCCTTGGTTAGTTTATTTAAGCATATTTATAATTACAAGTCAAACCAAATGGTTAGTTTAATCACATGTAAGTATGCACAAGCAAATAATGCACAAGTAATCAAATAGTCACAATATGATGCAATGAGTTTGCAAACTCACCATGGCTCTAGTTCTCTAAAGTTTAGGATATGGGTTATTCAAAGAGGGTCCATGGTTATGTGTCCGGATGCACCGCGCGAAATCCTTACCTTTGGAAGGGTTGGCGCGAGTGGATGGGATCCCGCGAGTTAAACTCGCTTCCACGGTTTGGTGAATTCAACAAACTCGGATGTACCCTTCGTTGCCAGGAGTGTTCGATTGGGTAGATTGAGCGTGAATTCCCAAAGGGTTATGGCCATATGTAGAACATATATGGGTTCAGAAAAAAGGGAAAAACTCAATCAGGAAGTAAAACCAAGCAAACAGTACTAGAACTGGTCGAAAAAAGTAGATTTCAGGCTCGGTATTGGAAGAACTCGGCGCGAGACTATATTGCCCATCACCAGACTTAGGCTCTGTCGCCAGGTTACAGAGCCATCGCATGGCAATGGCACTGTTTTCTCGGTGTTGGTTCCTACATTCCTCAGCAGCTTTCTGCTCTTGAATTTTCCAGTTTTTCACAACGTTATTTCGAATCTAATTGTGAAAGATTTCCCTAATTTCCTACGTGAAAAAATCCTATGTTTTTGACGTATTACGGATGGCCTTTCCAACGCAGACCTTTTTATACTTATGCCAATAATGTTAATCAAAATTACGCGCATGAAATACTTAGAACTTTTCGAGTCTCATCCACTCATTCTAAACTATTGCCAAAATAAATTTTAGGAATTAAAATAGAAATCCTCCCCAGCAGAGTCGCCAAAAAACTGTAGGGAATATTTCAAGCGTCCCACACTTGAGCCCCACTGTGATCATGCACTTAAGCATGGTGGCGTCTAAAGGGAAGGAAGCTAGAGTAAAAGAGTCGCCAACAAGTTTTAGGAACTTGTAAACCGTTCACAGGGTGAAGGTTACACCCCTTCACGATCCATGAGATCGCTAACTCCATAGTGGTTTGGAACCATGACTGGATATTCGGGGATAAAGGTACAAATCCAACCTAAAAGAGATTGAATCTGCCCTAATAATAGGCCTCTACTTTATTCTTCTCATATTCATGTGAACTTTCTAACTAACAAACAATCAATAAGTTAACCCTAAACCTGTTTAATATATGTTGGTTAAATATTTAATGCACAAATAAAACTATTATTGGCGATCTCTTGAATTATAATCATATTTGCCTAAACAAGATTATTAATTATCTTATTAAGCGTGATTACAAGTACAAATTCCCTTTAATCCTGCAAGAGAGGGCGTGATCAAGAAATAACAATACATAATATAAAGCAACATAATATATTAATAATGATCATAATAACCATGTTAACAATAAAGCATAATAATATTAGCAAGATCCTAGGCATGATACTAACAAGATTAATAACAAATCCTAGCATGTCACTAAACAATAAAGATCAAAGATTTATCCCTAACATGATATTAGAAAGAATAGGAAGCAACCTAAACATGATATTAGAAAGAATAAAAGCATCCTAACATGATACTAGGAATTAAAATAATATAAGCATGCTTTCTATAGAAAAAGAGCAATTAAAACAACTTACTTGGTTGCCTCGTATCTCTTTCTAATAACAAAATACACGCGTTAGTAACTTCGAGGAAAATAATCAAACAATTAAATCAAATAATTGAAATAGAGACTTGGGACCAAACTCTCAGAAATTATCAACCTTTCATGTCTAGGGCGAAGGAAACTTCAAACTTGGCTAGGTGTGTCTAGAAATAATGTATGCGGTATGGTGTTTGTGAAAAAAGCTAGTTTAGAAAGATAGAGAGAGAAAGAATAAGCTATTGCTTAAGAGAGAGAAGAGAGAGAATCAGAGAATTCTGGGTGATTTGAAAACGGAGGTCTAGGACCTTATTTATAAGAAAAAAGTCTGAAAACCGATAGAAAGAGTAAGAATTCAAATCGGAATAAAATTGGTTCTGTCGTCTGGCGACAGACACTATCGTCTGACGACAAAGCTGTCGTTTGGCGTTGGGACAGTTTTTTTGCAGAATTTGTTTTTATCATATCTTTTGATCCAGAAATCCAAATAAGTAATATAATATGTCGTTGGAAAGCTCTTGAAGTCTACTTTCCAACCCAATTTTAGATAGAGTTTCGTATTTCTTTCATATCTTTTTCGTTATAGATTGGAATTAATATTATAATATATCATTGGAAAGATAATTTCAAGATCTATCCAACCATATAAGATTTGGATAAAGATTATGTGGCACGAAAATAATATCTGACCATCTTCCATTTCGCACAGATTAAGGACTCTCAAAAAGAGAAGTTTTATTCAATTTTGAATTCTTTGATCTTATCTTTTTTAAAAAGGATAATTAAGATCTTTTAGAAACTTATTAAATCCTAATTAGTTTAGGAATGGGATTAAACCTTTGGACCCTCCACATGATCATTGGGCCGTAGGTAAAATCCGATTGTTTAGTATTTTGACCATAACTTCCTCATTATACATCGAAATTGGGCTTATATTATATCGTTAGAAAGGTCTTTTCAAGTCCGATCTAACTACACTATTATTGGACCCTTATCATGGACCAAACTAAACTAGACTAGACGTTTTCATAAATAGAGCACATTTTCAAAAATAGAAAGAGAGATGTTTTAATAAAAACAACCGCATCACTAGACTTTTCACACTTTCACTTCGTTCGATAATCATTGACGTGAAAAGTATTCATCACTGGGTTCGGTTTTAGGGAGACACATTTGGGTGTCTACAGGTACCCAAATTTTGCCAAATAAATTTGCAAATGTAGGTAAAACTCGAGGCCAAGCCTCATTTTAATTAAAAAAATAATTAAACATTTAAACAAATAATTAAAATTGGCAAAAACGCAAATAAATATGCAACACCGACAGCTCGCACGTGGCATGAGCATCAAGGCTAACTTGGCGCGCGCCACTGCAGCTCGTCGAGCTCGGGCTTACGGCATGGTGCGTGCGCTCGCACCTCAGCCCAGCAGCACATGCTAGGTGCTCCCGTGGGCATCCTAACAGCGTTCACTACTGGCTGCATGATGCGAAGCCACTCGCACTTGGCTTGCTAGCCCTTCCAACCTCACGCACCAAGCGCGCACAAAGCTCACGCACTTACTCCCATTTGCAGCAGCACATCGAGGCACCCCCACAACCTCGGTAGCTACATGTGGGCTGCGCAAGCAACCCAGTTGGCCGAGGATTCTGCTCGGTGTTTGTTCCTCGATTTGCGTGCACATGCCTCGGTATTTTATCTAATTTTTGTGTGACGTATTCAATTAATTCTAAATCAATTTTAAAATCAATATTGAGCAACAAAAAAATGAAAATAAAACAAGTCCAACTTAAATAAATTTAATTTTAAGTGCACAAACCACAAAATAATTCAAGAACCATTCTTTAATTAATTTTGGTTCAACTGGATGCTACAAAATTGAATAGGGCTAATCTCATAATTAATTTAACCAAGCATAAATTAATAATCAGTTTTGACAAAATTAAAAGAGGTTGGAAAATAAAAATCCAATGAAAATAATTCCAACACTAAGTTGTGTTCATTTGAAAAAATTACATCTTCCAATATGAAGATTAATTAAAGTTCAATCACAAGTTTAAACCTTTAGGACTTTAATCAACTTGAAAAATGAATAAATCAACGTAGTTCAATAAACAACATGGAATCTAGTAAGATAAAGTTCCAACTAACTAAAATAATTAAAGGTTAAATCTTTAATACTCAAGGGCTTCAAATTACAAATTTTTCACACTTGGAGCAATTGATTTGAAATATTGTGAAAAATGAGTCAACCAATTTAAGCACCTATTATAACTTTATAATTATACTCAAAGAGAATTATTAATGCAGTAGGTTAATGAAATAACCATACACATAATCAACAATTAATATGCCATTAATAAATCAATGTTTAAAGATTTAAAATTTTTTGTCAAAATGAAAAATACCTCGAAAATAGCATTTCTAGGCAGAATTTGGCTTCTAGACAACCCTAAATGGATCAAAATTGTTCCAGAACATCGATTCCACCCAAAATTCACTAGACTTAGGTCAAAATCTAGGTTATAAAGCCAAAATTATAACAAAATCGATATTAAAATAATCAAAATGAGCTTCTAATCTAATTAGCAGGAATAACCAGAAGTTTAAATCAATTTAAATCACCTTGAAAAATTAGTTACAATAATTAAATGGGCACGGTTCCGATACCGTTGTTGGGTTTGTTGATGTCCAACATCACGCGGAATTAAAACTCATTCCATGACCCACACTTAAATTAAAGAAACTAAAACATGCATATTAATTAACAACATAATTAATAAACAAGAGAGAGAAAGACGGATATACCCTTGACGCGTGCTTCGCTCGTCTTGAGCTCTTACTTGAAGCTTACAAAGCTTCACACTCGAGATAGCCTCCGACGGGTCTCGTCCTCAAGACAGACCCGAACGGCCCCTACCCCAGAGTTTAGCTAGGGCTAGACCAAGATACTTTGAGTATAAGAACGAAAGTGTTCTCGCTTGTGGAGATCCTTTCAAGTTCACAACTCAAGTGAATTTCCCAATTCCCAATGATGGGTATTTATAGGGCAATCCCCTTGAAAATTCCAATCTCCCATCAATGTGGGAGAGTTGGTAAAATGTCTTTTACAAATTAATTTTAATTCAAAAATCAAAAAAAAAGGAAAAACAATCAACAAGTGTCACATTGTGACTAAGGGAGTAGGTGAGGACCACATGGCCTCCTTGCTCTCTAAGCCTTCCCACAAAAAGCCGGCCTCTCACCTAGCTACCCAATATGCACGCGCTAGCTGGCCGCAGCCAGCCTTAGGCACCAAGGCTGCCACGCTGGCGGCCTGGCCCCTTGGCTGGGTTTGCTGGGTGGCCGCACATTCGACCCAGCACGCTGCGCGTGTTATAAGCTGCTGGCTAAATGATGCTGGATGGCCGCACACTCAGCCTAGCACGCTGCGTGTGCTTACGGGCTGTTGGCCGAGTGATGCTGGTTGTGCTAGCATGCTAGCACGCTTGTGTACGCTAGCTGCTAGCATGCGATGCTAGCTAGATTGCGCTGCCAGCTAGCTCGGCATGGCCCAACTGCCCAGCTAGCACGCAAGAGCTACTGCTGGGATTGCGGCCATGCCTTGCACGTTGGCAGCCATGGCAAGCCATGTTGCCGCTAGTCCTCGGATGGCTCGGCTATTTCGAGGCTAGGGCTATATTTGCAACTTGTTGATTACTTGATTTTTTCGTCTCGTCGATTCCTAAATTTGAATCGACTTGTGATGCTTGGTTTCGACGCTCCTAGCTCGATATCCGACGTTTTTGTTCATAATACTCTAATGACTCATTAATTCCTTCGGATAATTCGTCATCTCAGATCGGTTACTTGATTGGGTGTGACCCGAAGGGTTCAGTCAAGATTAAGCTGTAATATTAATTATGCATTAATAATACTGATTGGAAGCGGCCTCCGGCTAGGCATTCCGATCACTTGACCTCACTGAACAATTACCTTTCTAATAATTCTGAACCCTCTATCGGAAGAATACACTTGTTCGAAGGACACCATTCCTTTCATGAAATTACTTGCATTTGGGTGAAAACATAATTTCATTGACCCTGTGAATATTTGTTTAAAGAGATTTGACGTCATTATCTAGCATTAAATTTGATTTGGTTCTTTAATGATATATAGCATTGTTTTTTTTTTTCTGTTTCATTACCCTTAGAGGGATATTGTTAATATTTGCTTGCTATTGTATATTTAATTGACTATATGGATATTCTCTAGTTGACCTCAAATTATGTTGATACTATCTATCTTTTTTTTACATGCAATGTAGAATATTAATTTATAATGAATTTGAGGACAATTCCTTTATTTTGTTAATTAGATGGGAAAGGAGTTGATTGATGAATTATAGTTTATGATGACAATAATGACTATTACATGAGATACATATGGGTTTTTTTTTTTTTTTTTTATTTTTTATTTTTTTATTTATGAAATAGAGAAACAAGTAGCGAACCATTAGTAACTTGTAAGTCAATACTCTAGAATTCCATACTCCCTTTTCATATATGGACAGTAAGTTCTAGATATATATTGTTCATATACATATGCATCATAATTGACTCTATTTAAATAATCATATGATTTGTACAACTATCACGATTTTAGTATGAATATGTTGATTGATGTGTGATTAAATTCAATTATAGTATTATGTACGAATGTACCTACTTGAAGTTAGATTATTGAAAGTAAATTAAACATGATTTGCATAATATTTTATTTGAGCAAGAGATAGATGACATTGTGGGCAATTTACTTGTAAAAAATAAATTTATTTTGCATTTTGCCCATACTTATAAGAGATTAATATAATTGAGCAAGAGGTACGAGTAAGAGTTTATAAGAATAATTTTATTAGGATTGATACATGAATTGCTAAAAGAATTTAACCTTAAAAGGTGGAAGAGATTTAAAAGTTGTTGGATTCATTTCATGCCTATATGCAAGGATTAGGGGGAGATTGTATTTATTCCATTATTTTATGTAATCCTTGCACATAAATAATAAAATTTATTGATGATCAGTTTGGCACATACATTAACTTAAATATCAAGTATTTATTTAATATAAGAGGCCTCGTGTTAATTAAATATTTTAAAATTATACCACCCTTAAGATGGATATAAATAAATGTCATTGATCATATACTATTTGTAAATGCTCCAATTAAAATCGATGTTCTAGAAAGACAACATCGATTGCTGATGAACCTATAGCACGCCTGAAGCATGATAGATCAATAGGTTATAAAGATAATTAAGTATCTTTGATAAGGACAGGAACTACATACTATGGACAATGCCAATTTGAAGAAGTGATAATCCCATTACGTTTCTAGAAGAAATCACTTTTAGGAAAATTCATATTGTAGACACCTAATTGTGTCTCCCCAAAACCAAACCCATTGATGAATATCTTTCGCGTCATTTGACTATCGAACGAAGTGAAAGTGTGAAAAGTTTTGTGATGCGGTGGTTTTAATAAAAATATCTTTCTTTCTGTTTTCGAAAATGTACTATATTTATGAAAATATCCAGTCCAATTTAGTTTGGTCCATGGTAAGGGTCCAATAATGGTGTAGTTGGATTGGACTCGAAAAGAGATTTCCAATGATATATTATAAGCCCAATTCCGATGAATAATGAGGAAGTTATGGCCAAAATATAAATTGGGCCTGAAATGGTTTTATGACCCAATGATCTAGTTGAGGGCCCATTAATTAATATCCCTAAAGTTATTAGAATTGATTTTAATCCTCTAGAATAATCAAGAAGGTAATTTTGAATTCTAATGGAGTTAGGATTAGTAATTATATCTTTTATGAAAATAAAGAATTCTATTTGGATTAAAACAAGTGTTTTAAAGAGATTAAATCTGATTTTCAAAGATAAGTACGGACGATATTAATCGAATTTAATTAGATTAAGGACTCTGTACGGATTTTATAAAACGCGTGAACCGTCGCGAAACGACAAAGCTGTCGCGTCGCGCTGGATGCTGTCGCGCCTCAACATAGTTGTTGCGCCGCGCTGGATCCTGTCGCGCGGCGACAAAAGCAGTTTTATTCGAGATCGAATTCGGTGTTTTTTAAAACGTTTTCGGGCTATTATTCTTATAAATAGGGTCGTATTTCCTCGTTTTTCATCATTCCCAATAATTCACAATCATCTAATTTTAATCTCTTCTCTCTCTTAAGCTAGAAGCTTATTCTTTCTCCCTCTTTCTAAGCCTTCCCTTTTCAAATAAAAATACCGCATTCACAAGTTCTAGACACACATAGCCAAGTTCGAAGTTGCCTTCGCCCTAGACGTGAAAGGTTGATACTTTCTGAGGGTTTGGTCCCAAATCCTTATTTCAATTATTTAAATTAATTGTTTGATTTAATATTTTCCTTGAAGTTACTAAGATGTGTATTTTGTTATTTGAAAGAGGTACGAGGCAACCAAGTAAGTTGTTTTATTTCTTTTGAAATCATGTTTATATTATATTAATTCCTAGTATCATGTTAAGATGTCTTTATTGCTTTCTAGTATCATGTTTAGGCTGCTTCCTATTTTCTTCTATCATGTTAGTATCATGTTAGGGATAAAGCTTTGATTTTTATTGTTTAATGACATGCTAGGATTTGTTATTATTCTTGTTAGTATCATGCTTAGGATATTGCTATTATTATTGTGCTTTGATGAGATTGTGATTATTTTGATGATGATGATTATTAATATTATGTTGATTGATATTGTTATTATTAGGGACGAGCAAAACTACTCGAAAAACCGAAAACCCGAAAATCCGATCCGTAAACGTTCCGAAAATTAGGGTACCCGATCCGATAATCATAACGTTTGGGTACCCGTTCCGATAATTTGTTATCGGGTATGGTTATTTGTTATCATTTTAAAATTAACGGTTACCCAATCCATTTCGATAAGCATTTTTTTTGCTTTTTTCTCTACTTAAATCTATTTTTTTTAAAATCTAAACCCTTACTTTACTTTATAATTACTTTATAATATCAATGATTAGTAATATTATTAATAATTTGGTCAAAATCATATGATATTGTTGTTAATTAGTGGTAACTTATATCATAATAACTACATAATTAAGTTTAATTATCATTATTGGATATCTTATGGGTACCTGATAACCGATCCGAAAATCCAGGTACCCGAACTTATCGGTTCGGTTATGGATATCACTTTTAGGAATTTTAGTTATCGGGTACCCATCCCATGCTCACCCCTAGTTATTATTGCTTGATCACGCCCTCTCTTGCAAGATTAAAGGGAACTTGTATTTGTAATCACGCTTAATAAGATAATTAATAATTTTATTTAGGCTAATATGATTTTAAATCAAGTGATCGCCAATAATAGGTTTGTTTGTGCATTAATTTTCAACCAGCATAGTTTAAACAGGTTTAGGGTTAATTGATTGTATGTTAGTCAGATAGCGCACATGAATATGAGAAGAATAAAGTAGAGGCCTATTATAAAGGAGCTATGTAAGTGTCTATGAACACAAGGAATAAATTGTATGTTGGTGCCTTAGTGCACTTAAGGTGTTTTTAACACCGAGGGATAGGATTTTTGGCGCATTAAGCATTTAAGGTGTCTTTGACACCGAGGTAGATTTAAAAAGGGTTCAACATTAAATATTATGTGGTCACTAATTATTTAATAATTAAATTGGTATGTTTGATTATTTGAATAATTATTGTTGATTGAATGATTAAGGTTTGAGAGTCATCACCAAGTTTAATAATATGTAAATAACGTAAAGTGAAAGAGATTACGCACCAAAACTCTTGGAACGCATATACCTTGAGTATGAACATATGGGGGGAGTTATGGGGTTTTATATTTAACCATAACTTCTATTGGAGTACAGGACGCTGTATATTCCATTATTATTATGCGCAGGAATTTCGCCACTTACGAGTGGTTATTGATGCTGGCACGGTTAGCTCCCGTGTCAGTAACCTCATTTATTGGGGGAGGTTAGTTGGGAAACCCGTTCGATGCGTAATCAACGCTAAACAAATTATGTAGTTGTCTAGTTGAAAAGTTTAGTAAAATGTTGTATGCTTGAAAAACAGGGGCAACAAGGTAAGTTGTGTGTTGATAGGTAAATGCATGTTAGTGTGTTTAATTACGCTTATGTACTCAGCTTTGCTGATTGTGTGTTTTGTGTGTTTGTTGGCCTTGTCTTTACCTTTGCCCTATGATAACCCATTTTTAATGGAGACTAGTGGAAACAAGTAGAGAGAAGCTATTTAGGTGATGAGGCATATTCATGATGGGCATGAGTGAAGAGCGAATCATGCTAGTTTCCATAAGTTTATGATGTGTTTAATGCTTTAATTATTTATGATATTATGATTCATGAGACTAACACAAAGTTTTGAAGTTTATTTGGTTTTAATAAGGGCCTACAGTGGTTCCAAGTTGTAGGTTGATTTTATTTTACTTCGTTTGACTTTGGTTTTGACTTAACTTTCGTTGGTTGACCTTTCAAGTTGACTTGTTTTGAATGGTTTTGAAATCAGTCTTCCGTTGTGTGTCTTTGATGGTTGCCTTAGCCGTTTTCACGGTGGTGGTAATATCTTAGATATTCCTATTTAAAGTTTTAAACAGGGCAAAACAGGTATTTTAAAAGAAAGGAATTTCTAGGGTGTTACATTAGCGATCTCATGGATCGTGAAGAGGTGTAACCTTCGCCCTGTGAACGGTTTACAAATTCCTTAAACTTGTTGGCGACTCTTTTGCTCTAACTTCCTTCCCTTTGGATGCCACCATACTTAAGTGTATGATCACAGTAGGGATCAAGTATGAGATGCTTGAAATATTCCCTACAGTTTTTGGCGACTCCACTAGGGAGGATTTCTATTTTAATTCCTAAAATTAATTTTGGCAATAATTTAGAATGAGTGGATGAGACTCGAAATGTTCTAAGTATTCATATGTGTAATTTTGATTGACATTATTGGCATATGCATAAAAAGGTCCGCATTGGAAAGACCATCCGTAATGCGTCAAAAACATAGGATTTTTACACGTAGGAAATTTGGGAAATATCTTTCACAACTATAATCGAAATAACGCTACGAAAAACTGGAAAATTCTAAGAACAGAAAGCTGCTGAGGCATGTAGGAACCGGCGCTGAGAAAACAGTGCCCGTCGCAGTGCGATGGCACTGTCGCTGTGCGACAACAATGTCACGTGGCGACAGAGTCATCGTCTTGCGACAGGCTCTGTTGTCTCGCGATGTCGTTGTGTTTGACTTGTGATTGAGCCTAAATAGACTAATTAATGACTAAAAGATTTTGCTTAATTATTTAACTAGTTTTTAAAAGTCTAAATAAATTGATCGAACCTGAATTAGTACGGCTATAAGATTTTCCCTCTAAAGTAGAACACTAGAAACAGGCCCAGACTGACGTTTCAGCAATGACGCCGAAGTTTGGCCTGTGGCGCGACATGCTAGTGTCTGGCGCGACGCGATAGCAATGTCGCTCCACGACAGAGCTGGCGCATCGCGTCAGTTTCATCGTTTGCACGATGGTCCAGTTTTCTTCTTAAGTCTTCACGCCGAGTCTAATTAATCAGTTTATTAATGGCAGAAGTCATATTTAGTCCTTAACAGCACATAGCTTTATGGTCTTACATAAGTCTTAACTTAGCCTTTGTTTGAGTCTAGTCACATGGTCATGACACGAGTCTTAAACATATCACTTACACTCACAAGTATTCACACACTTTGTACATACTCTTTTCACACCATGACCATGTCTTAGGTTCATGCATGAGTCGCTCTTTCCGTCATTTGAGTTGGGGGTCCACTCTATTCCTAATTTTTCCATATCTCTCCATCTACATCACCTTTCCATACATATCTCACACTTTCTTCTTAAACACTTTCTACATTCACATTCCTTCTTCTTACATGTATTCTCCATACATATCATTCTGCTCATTCTTCCATGATCTTTTATATGCATGTTGAACCGAGTTAGAGTCAAATAATTAATAATAAACATCCATGACTCCTTTTTCCAATAGTACTTGATCAAGACACTCGTAGAAAAAGATAAATGGGCACCGCCAAATGCCCACCGGTTATTGAAAACCGATGGTAAAAATGTAAGACAAGACCAAAAAAAAAAAAAACGTGTAATAGAGATAAATGACCACCGGTTAACCGGTGGCCTTTTCCCAAATAAAAAAAAATCCCTAAAATTAGAACACTCACGCTCTCTCTCCTCACTCTTTCCTTGTTATTCACGAACTCTCTGGTTCTTTCTCCTCACTCTCCTGTTTCCTCTCTCCTCCCAAACTCTCTGTCTCCTCTCTCTTCTCGCGCCACCGCAACCACCACAAGCGCAACCATCCCCTCTCTCCTCTTTCTCCATCCTAGCTTCCCACCACAGCAACCACCAGCGCGACCCTCCCCTCTCTCTCCATCCTAGCTTTCCACCACCACCACCGCATTCGTCACTAATGAAGATGCATGTCAAAGCAAGCCCTTAAAAAACTTGGAGAACGATCCCTAGATCTGTAATGGTGACGCTGCTCCTTACAAGGTTCATCCCTCTTTTTTTTTGTTAATTTTGTATAATTTGGGTTAGGGTGTCGAATTCGTTGAGTTTTTGGGTTTTGATTTTGGATTTTGTGATTTGGTTATTGTTTTTAAGTTTGAATTTGTATGTGATGGTTGATTTCGAGTTTGATTTTGTCCCTGTACTTTAATGATTATTGTAATTTTTGATCTGATTCCCAAAACCCCCTTTTTGATTTTTCTTGTAATTTTGATATTCAAGTGTTTTCACTTAGTTTAGATTATGGGTTTAATTGGGTTTTAGTAGCCTTAGCAGACTTGATAGTAAGTTTCGGAGTTTGAAATCAGATTACACAACTCAGTTTTATTGCGATTGATCTAGGGTTTTGTTAATTTGTTTCAATAAATGGGTATGTTTTCATGTGTCAATTTATTTTTCGGTTCATTAATAGATGAATATTTTAATTTGAAGGTTTATTGAATTCTTGGTTTTTTGAGCATATATAGTCTGACTTCTATATATGTATTCGCAACTCCTTTGTTTTTAATCCTTTTGTACTCCGTATTATATATATATAAAAAAAAAGTTATCTCCTAACTTTAATTTGTCAAACAATTGATAATTTCCTTTACTCCTATGTTGCAAGAATAGTCTACGAGTATACTAAAATCAACATAATTATTTGTTTCCACATTATAAAGTGATTAGCTAATTGCCCTTTTTTAATAGCTACTGGGTATAAGAAGCCTATATATTTTTTGGACTCTATTTCATTATAAATTAGTTGGGAGTGCACACAGTAGCAAAATTAAATGATGAAATGTCCATTTTATAGTTTTTTGAAAATGTTATGATTTGCTTATCTCGTATTCATTTGGGGTCTCTTGTTCGGTTTTTTTTTACTTGTTTTCTCTTTGTATTAGATGTTGTTGTGACTTATCTCCTTATCCTTTATTTTGTAAATGATGATTCTTTTTAAATTTTGACTATGTTATCACAACCCCAAATAAGTATGGCTTCAAGAATTTTTGTATGTCATTGATGTGAGGCCATATTCCAGTTTTAAAGTTTTGTTATTGATGAGCTGTAGAAATGAAAGTTGAAATAAGAATTTTAATTAATCTTACTTTCAATCCTATATCCTCCCTTTCTTAGTTGTTTTTTTTTCAAGGTTTATAGTTGAGTTGTATTGATAATTAGCAAAGAAACAAAGTTGGTGAGCTGCTAGCACTGACCTTCCTCCTGATTTGGTTTTAGTGTGATGTTGCTTGAGTTGGGATATTGCCATTTGAAACAATAATCATTCACTATAGTTGTGAGCTTGTGACCTACTTATAAATGGTATATTCTAAAGGACAAGAAGTCATGGTCATATGTGAATAAGAGTCATATTTTCTAAACCAATGAATGTAAAACTCGCTTATTGTTTCATGTGGTAGTTGTTATAGACATGTTCTAGAGTTGAAATATACTCAAATATAAGGCTAATTAATGAATTATAAGGCATAAAAGAACAGTATTCTTTCTTATCAATGAGTGAATAAAAATGAACTAATAGTTATGCCTGGTTTTATCTTAATATTTCTACCTTCTGTTTTACAATTATATATAGACTCAAATTTTAGGCTTAAAAGCGTCGAAAAAGACCGGAAGTTAAACAGAGATTTTGTAATGCTCTTGTGTCCATAAAAACTTTTAAATGGTGTATCTTTTCCGATAGGGATCCTGATATGAAATGAACCATAAGATTTTGAGGTTTATTGCTAGAATGCAGAAGCTTAGCTGGATTTTGTAGTTAGTTCATGCCTGATATAAGTATCTATAATTCAGATTATTTTATCAAGGTATAAGATTGGAAGCTCATGATTGTGTAGCCTGTGTCATGATATATTTTAGATTTCCCCAGATTAAAGCAACTCCTTGGCACATGGTATATTACTTGTAAATGTGTTTTTTTGTATTTTTTGTTGAGTTAATTTTGGAGGTCATCATATATTCTCCGTGATCTTATATTACTGTACTGCTGACTTCTCATCCTTCGTGATCTTATATGCCTAGATGATGGGACAAGTTTTGTTTTTGTTTTACGAGCACGAGGGGCGGTGCAGCTGCTGCCTCGCAAGGCTGCATTTTGGTTTTTATTTTTTGCTGAATTTTGTTTGTTTTTTTTTTGGATTTTTTTTGCTGAATTTTGGTTGGTTTGATTTTGATTACAGCCAACAAAACGATGTTTGTGATTCAAAAGCTTGTGCTGATCTTCTTGACATGATTCTTCGCAAGGTAAATTCCTTTTTATTATTTTTAATTTTCATAATTAAATATTTTGTTTTGGGCATTAGAATCTAGGTTGATACTGTGCTCTCTTTAATGGGGAGGATAAAGAAATGTAATTTATTGTATATGCTTTTGCTCACTTACAAGATGATGAAGTAAATAGGTAAGGAGTGGTAGTGTTTTATGTTGATTGTATCTAGCATTGTTATTTATTCATTGTTTATGTGTAGTTGCATTAGCTATAATGCGGGAAGCTGTAGTTCTTTGAGTTGAAATAGCATTAATTCTCCCATAATATCTGGTGATATTGAGGTTGTGCTATCTGTATGACTGGTTTTTTGTGCTCCTCACGGTATATGGATTGTCTGCTAAAGATGGGATGTTTTATACTTCAGGCCTCGTCTCTTGTTTTGCTTGATTAATCGCTTGATTTTGGTTCTAGAGTGTTTATATGATGCATCTGCTATCTTTTTTATTTTTTTGCTTTTGCTTTGTCGCTCATATGAATGTTGGACTTGTTTGTTTGGGCTGAGAAATGCGACTCATGTGAGTCTTTTTTTCATTTTTTTTTACCAGCTCTTACATTGTTCATTGGTTGTTATAGTATTATAGAGGCAGATTAGCCGGGGAGGGTATGGTCTGTGTGCTAGGAAAATTAGTTAGAGGCATATCACCTAAATGTGTGTAACATAGTCATTCTTTGTGATTATTTTTTATCAATAATGCTGGAGTAGTGAAGCTTTTGGGGTTATTTGGATCTGCAGGGGCATCCAGCTGTCCGACCGGAACTTGATCTTGTGGACCCAGAAGATCAGCTTACTGAGATGTCACTGGAAGACGAGATAGAGCAGCGGCTGCCTCGCAAGGCTGCTGCTGCTGCAGCTGCTGCCTCTGCCTCGCAAGGCGGCTGCTGCTACAGCTGCTGCCTCTACCTCACAAGGCTGCTGTTGTTCTGCTATGCTACTGTTCTGATAGACTATTGGAAGATTTTATGTTGTTCTGATAGACTATTGGAAGATTTTATTTATACGCAAGGTTGCTGCTGCCTCGTAATGCTGCTGCAGCTGCTGCCTTGCCAAGGCTGTTACATTGGTGTGACTTAGCTTGTATTTAACAGTGACTAGTTTATTTTTAAAGTTTTTTTAGACCAAAATTGTAATGTTACAGCCTTTTTTTAATGAAAATATGTAAGTATATATATATGTTAGTGTTTATATATCAATTTATGTGGAAAAAATGCAAAAATTTTTTTTTTATTTTTTTATTTTTTTGGGCCATTTTTGCCACCGGTTTTGAACAAAACCGGTGCCAAAAACCCGTTTAAAAAAAGCGGGAATGGGTTTTTGCCACCGGTTAACCGGTGGCAATTAATTAATTTGCCACCGGTTTTGAACCGGTGGCCTTTTGTGCTAGGTTTTGCCACCGCCCCACTGGCCACTGGTTCAAAATCGGTGGCAAAGGGGGGTTTTGAACCGGTGGCCAACCCCTTTTTTCGCCTAGTGAGAAGAGAAGGGCGCTTAATCAAGGACAGCACATTCATTCAAGTTCTACTGTTCGATAAGCCCATCAGACAAAGAAAAAAGTTCATACTGATGGCAACCCAACAAGAAGTTGATGAGCTTAGGCGAAACCTTGCTAGTCTGAACGAGATGATAAAGACCCTTGCTCTTCAAGTCAATGACCCTACAAAACAACATTAAATGGAGCGAATGGAGGAAAGCTTGAGCAAGTTGTCCAATGACTATAAGTTCCAGGGGATTAGTTCACAAGGGGTCTCAGTGGACAAGGAACTTCTTCCGCAAAATTTCAATGCCAATGACATCCCTAAATCAAACCAACCGGCAACCCCTACTTTCACCTAAGAGGAAGGTTTTTCATGATTTGTTTTCGCTATCTCTAGAAACCGTTTGTCAACAATGGTTCTTTTCCCTTGAAAAGGAGAAAACCTCTTCTTGGGATGGCATAATAAACGCTTTCATAGATAGATACAAATGCAACGTTCAAGTTGAAATAGACCATAGACAACTTGAGATGCTAAAGCAAAAAGAAAACGAAGGGTTCACCTCTTTCTTCAACAAGTGGAGGGAAACTTCCGCTAATATGGTTGAGGTTCCTACTGAGAAGGAGTCTGTAAGGATGTTCATCAAGAACCTTCAAGAAAAATATATAAAGCACTTAAAATACCAACATAACTTGAATACTTTCAATGATGTGTATGACATAGGCATTGATATCGAAGATGACCTTTTTGAAAGTTGATAGTGCAAAAGGAAAGAAGAATGACCATCCTTTTTCTTCCTCTCCCATTAATGAATTACACGCTACAAACACCTCTAAACAACGAATCCAAAGGTCGAAAAGAGTGTTCACTCCACTTGGTATGAGTTACGAGGCAGCTTTTGAAAAGCTATACCACAAAGGACTAGTCGTGCCCATAGGTTCCATCAAAGACCCAGTTCCAGAAGCTAGGCCACCTAAGTGGGATCCTAATAAACACTGCAAATATCATCAAGGAAAGGGTTACGACACTGAGGAATGTTGGAAACTCAAAGAAGCCATTCAAGACCTGATCGATAACAATAAAACTTTCGAGATTCTAGCCATCACAGAAGATCAAGCATCCTTCGATCCTTCGCTCCTTATCACACCTATAGGTGAGCCCTTGATCGAGGCAGGATATATAACCTCTATTGACGAAGTGACTATGATCGGGGAGGATGAAGGAAATTTCTTAGATGATATTAAGGAAAACTCGACAAGCCTATAAGATAACGTTCGAAAATTGCAAGATATCATCGCCACGCTCTTGAACATGGTAGAAGGCCTAGCAAATCGAATATCAGTCATCGAACAACGCTATCATCACCAAGACTATAAGAATGAATAGGACAGGTATCTTCCTTCTCCTTCTTCCCATCAAGAACTTAAAGGAAAATTCAATACTCCTAAACCACGGGTAAAACGGACCATTGAAGAATACACACCAATAGGAATGAATTATAATGAAGCTTTTGACTATTGTCATGATCGAAACCTTATTCATCCCATTGGTCCAAGCCAAGACCCTCCACCTGGGAAACGGTCGCCCAACTAGGATTCTAACACTCATTGCAAGTACCATCAAGGTAGAGGGCATACAAACGAGAGTTGTTGGAAGCTAAAAGAGGCCATCCAACATTTGATTGATAATAACAAACTTCCCATACCTCCAGCTGGCAAGAAGGCCGAAGATGATAAAGCACAAGACACGAGGCGGGCTTCAACGACAAGATTTTGTCACCTCTTTTTCTTTATTCCTTCTTTCCCTAATAAGTCTAGTATAAACCTTTTATTTTCCTTAGATTTTATTTTGTAGGTTTTTTCTCTTTTCCCATTTAATAAAATGAGCATTTATTTCTTTGCATATGATTATTGCATTGCATCAAAAAAAAAAAAAAAAAAAAAATCCATGCCAGACTAAGCACAAGGTATACTAATTATTTGAAGCACCTCTTGTAGCCATATCGTATCACCTTCACCTTTTTAAAATATAAATCCTTTCTTGAGAAACCACTTTGAGCCTCGTCTAACGATAGACCTTTCTTTTTTCAACCCACATCTACCTAACCTTGGGATGGGATGGTGTGCAACTTATGCAATTTTAAAAAAAAGCTCGAGTGATTTTAAAAGATTAAAATAGCAAAATAGCAATAAAGTGTGCTAAAGGGCAAGTGTTCCAATGTCATTGATATGCACATGTCTTTGATATGAACACGTCTCAGATTGCGTCTCTTATCGAGTGCTCGGTACCGTGCCTGAGAAACATGAATGCCAAGTGAGTGATAGATCGCATGATCGGGATTGCCCACATTTATCAAAATATAAAAAAATGCAAAAGCAAAAAAGAAAGAGAGCAAAAAAAAATAATAAACAAAAGAAAGAGAGTTCAAAAGTGAGGAAACCTCAAGCATACAAATACAAAGATCCAAAAGCAAGGTTGCACACCTTGGGGGCTTATCTAGGGTCTTGAGCCTTTATCTCTTTCTTCTTTGACCTTTAGCCTAACCACGTTACAACCCTTTAAAGACCTCTTTGAGGCATACACACACTTGTGCGAGGTTCGGCTAGAGCTACGTTCGGCCTGATTCCTAATGGATACGTAGGCAACCTCACATTGGGGTGCGGCATTAATAAAAATGCATTCATTCACATTCACATCATACATGATCATACCAAGGGATCTCCAATGTTCATCCTTATCCACTTAGAGCTAGACTTGGGGGCTTGATCCCTACATCATTAGCCTACCTAGCCTAAGAGTCATCATTATTTGACTCTTTTCAATATTTTTCCACACACTTAGCCTTTGCAACTTAGACTTAGTCTCACTTTCACACACATCACACATACATGACCAAATAATCCTTCCCTTAGGAACCCTTTACCATGAAATCTTAACACAACGTTGAAGCATGCCTTGTCATAATCAAGATCACTCATCACTTGTAACATCATTGCATCACAAAGTATGAAGTACTTAGCCTCCGCGCCTAAGTTACCCAAGTACTTTCATCATCGAGTCAACAGTTGAGGATGAATTAATCCTTACACTATGAGATACAATGTCGACGCATACATTTGACTAAGCTCATTCAACATACACTTCAAACACTCAAACACTCACTTTGATTCTTTTTTCGCGTCTTTCTTTTTTGGGAGAAAGTCGGTACCCTCCACAAAAATGACGGAGAATTTTTGCTTTTCTGCATTTTAAGTCAAGCACATCACAATACAATGCACACACGAGTCATGTATGTAAGTCATGTCGTGTTATATCACATCGAGTTGAGTCAACCTTATGTCAGTCAAACAAATTGAGTCAACCTCAAGTCAAAGCAATCACAATGTCAAGCACACCAAGCCTTAGGTCAAACCTAAGAAAAACATCAAGCCTTAGGTCAACCCTAAGAAAAACACTAGCAAAGTCTTTCAGCAATATTTGATTTTACAAGATACAGTCATTCAGCAAAGCTCCTATTCGCAGCCAACCGAACGATCTCAACAAAACATCCAGCTCTTTTGCTCAGAGACGCGTGGGAATATCATTCAAGCTCTTTTGTTCAGAGACGCATGAACATATCATTCAAAGCTCTTTGTTCAGAGACGCGTGGACATATCATTTAAAGCTCTTTGTTCAGAGACGCGTGGACATATCATTCAAGCTCTTTTGTTCAGAGACGCGTGGACATATCATTTGAAGCTCTATTGTTCAGAGACGAGTGAACATCAATAGCAAACGCACGGAAAAATACAAGCAACCGCACCAGCAAACCAAGGATCAACAAGCAGTGATCTTCGATAACTTTCCTAAGAAAGTTATCACACAAGACTGAGGATCGTTACAAGCAGAATGGTCTTCGACGACGTTCCCTAGCATGTGGAGGGTTGTCACAAACAACTGAAGATGACTACAAGCAGAGTCACCTTCGACGACAGAAGTTGTCATAAAAGTAGAAGATGGCTACAAATAGAGTTATCCTCGACTATATTCCCTGGCTTGTGGAAGATGGTCACAAAACAACAGAAGATCGCTACAAGAAGAGCAATCTTCGATTGTGTTCCCTAGCTTGCGGAGGATCGTCACAACAAAAATGCAACAACAAAAACAGTTACCACATAAGCGTGTGCTCGACAGTGCAAGATACGCGTTTCTTAACTCTTTTATCTGTTTAACTAACACTAGTTTGCAGGTATTGGCGTTACAAAAATGATTTAGGATCGTAGAACGATCTGAATCATTCTCCGTCCCTATCGCTACTTTGACTTTTGTTTTCGAAATTTACGTTTCTCCAAACTCAGTCAAAGTGGGTGCTTCTGTAGACACCTAATTGTGTCTCCCAAAAACTAAACCCAGTGATTAATATGTTTTGCATCATTTGATTATCAAACGAAGTGAAAGTGTGAAAAGTATTGTGATGCGGTGGTTTTAATAAAAATATCTTTCTTTCTGTTTTCGAAAATGTACTCTATTTATTAAAATGTCCAATACAATTTATTTTGGTCCATAATAAGGGTCCAATAATGGTGTAGTTGGATTGGGCTCGAAAAGAGCTTTCCAATGATATATTATAAGCCCAATTCCGATGAATAATGAGGAAGTTATGGCCAAAATACTAAATTGGGCCTGAAATGGTTTTATGGCCCAATGATCTAGTGGAGGGCCCATTACTTAATATTCCTAAAGTTATTAGAATTGATTTTAATCCTCTAGAATAATCTAGAAGGTTATTTTGAGTTCTAATGGAGTTAGGATTAGTAATTATATCATTTATGAAGACAAAGAATTCTATTTAGATTAAAACAAGTGTTTTAAAGACATTAAATTTGATTTTCAAAGATAAGTACGGACGGTATTAATCGAATTTAATTAGATTAAGGACTCTGTACGAATTTTATAAAACGCGTGAACCGTGCAAAACGACAAAGCTGTTGCGTCGCGCTGGGCGCTATCGTGCTGCGACAAAGCTGTCGCGTCGCGCTGGATCTTGTCGCGCGGCGACAGAATCAGTTTTATTCCAGATCAAATTCGGTCTTTTTCAAAGCGTGTCCGGGCTATTTTTCTTATAAATAGGGTCATATTTCCTCGTTTTTAATCATTCACAATAATTCACAATCATCTAATTCTAATCTCTTCTCTCTCTTAAGCTAGAAGCTTATTCTTTCTCCCTCTTTCTAAGCCTTCCCTTTTCAAATAAAAATACCGCATTCACAAGTTCTAGACACACATAGCCAAGTTCGAAGTTGCCTTCGCCCTAGACGTGAAAGGTTGATACTTTCTGAGGGTTTGGTCCCAAATCCCTATTTCAATTATTTAAATTAATTGTTTGATTTAATATTTTCCTTGAAGTTACTAAGATGTGTATTTTGTTATTAGAAAGAGGTACGAGGCAACCAAGTAAGTTGTTTTATTTCTTTTGAAAGCATGTTTATATTATATTAATTCCTAGTATCATGTTAGGATGTCTTTATTGCTTTCTAGTATCATATTTAGGTTGCTTCTTATTATCTTCTATCATGTTAGGGATAAAGCTTTGATTTTTATTGTTTAGTGACATGCTAGGATTTGTTATTAATCTTGTTAGTATCATGCCTAGGATCTTGCTATTATTATTATGCTTTGATGAGATTGAGATTATTTTGATGAAGATGATTATTAATATTATGTTGCTTGATATTGTTGTTATTACTTGATCAAAACTTCTCTTGCAGGATTAAAGGAAATTTGTATCTGTAATCATGCTTAATAAGATACTTAATAATTTTATTTTGGCTAATATAATTTTAATTCAAGTGATCGCCAATAATAGGTTTGTTTGTGCATTAATATTCAACCAACATAGATTAAACAGGTTTAGGGTTAACCTATTGATTGTATGTTAGTCAGAAAGTGCACATGAATATGAGAAGAATAAAGTAAAGGCCTATGATTAGGGCAGGTTCAATCTCTTTTAGGTTGGATTTGTACCTTCATCCCCGAATATCCAGTCATGTTTCCAGACCACTATGGAGTTAGCAATCTCATGGATCGTGAAGGGGTGTAACCTTCACCCTGTGAACGGTTTACAAGTTCCTAAAACTTGTTGGCGACTCTTTTTCTCTAGTTTCCTTCCCTTTGGACGCCACCATACTTAAGTGTATGATCACAGTGGGGCTCAAGTGTGGGATGCTTGAAATATTCCCTACACATATGTTGCATGATTATATATAAGAATAATATCAAGTTTTGTCATTAAATTAATATTAATAAATGTTTGCTCAAATAATGATCATCAATTTCTATTATTCACGACCTCTAGAAGAAGTCATAACAACAAGACCTCCAGAAGAAGTCATAACCGCATAAGTTTAACTTTTAAATCAACTATTAAATAGGAATTTGAAATGAGTTAGAGATAAACACATGTATGGTGAAATGAAAACACTTCACATGTTCACGTGAAGACTTACAGACTTGAAGATGCAATTTCAGTTTAGGAGGATCGAAGATCAACAATTGATATTTTACTACATAAGAGAAGATATCCAACCATATTGGATTCATTGCTACAACACTAGAAGATCCCAAGTTATGTATTGATCAGGGGGAGAAATTACGTGCTACACTCTTTTTCCCTTGACCATGGTTTTGTCCCACATTGGGTTTTCTTGGTGAGGTTTTTAATGAGGCATCATCACGAGCGTATTACGAACAATGTTGTAATCTTTTTCCTTCATTAGGTTTTTATCCCAAAGGGTTTTTCTTAATAAGGTTTTAACGAGGCATAGTCTTCGATAATAGATCCAAGGGGGAGTGTTATGAAATATATTTGTGGATTCCATTAAGCCCTCGTGTTTTGGTTAAAATCTAACTACCTGATTTGACCTGGCTCACAATAACAATAGCTAGATTGATCTAAAAAAATTTGTTGAAACAGGTTCCAGGAAATAAATAAGAGGGGACGCACAGATCGAGCCAAGGGAGAGGTGATGAGACACGCAAGACGATGACGCTGAAAACCCCAGGAATAAGGGTAAAAACTACGGGTGGCTATGAGTCCACCAATCCACTAAGTGTTTAGATTGAATCGATTATAACGCAGGTTATAGATTAATAATAGTAAAGCTAATAAATGATCAGGATGCTATGAATATTATGAGTAATAAGGATAGAGTATTTTGTGATGCCCTATACAATGATTATATCTCTATTTATAGCTTCTGGAGTATCCAAGGGACCTTCAACGGCTACCTTCAGTGGGCCTTTGGAATCCAGAGTTGTGGACTAAGGTTGTTCCTACTTTCTCTCCCACGTCTTGAAGTCTTATCTTCTTCTATTTGAACTGGTCTTCTCCAGCGGTGTGGTTGCTTAGAGTAGTTCCTATTTCTTTGGCAAGGATCTTTGACTGATTCCACTCAAAGCATCTTAGGAATATTCCTTGAGAATATTCATTGCGCACTTGATACCTGACTGTGGGCTGTGCAGCTATCTTCGACCTGCAATGTATCGACCTGTAACCTAGCAACCTGTAGAACACAAGAACTTAGGATGAAAATTTAGGCACAATAGTTTGCCCCTAGCTTGTCTCTTAGATGTTCTACTGACTTCTACGAGGCAAGCTAATAAGAAAAATCGTCAGAAATAAATAAATAAGAGGGAGTTTCAATAGCCCAAGGATAAATACAGATTTTCAAATTTGTTGCAAAAGATAAATACCCCTTGAAAATATAAATTTGTACCATTGGCCTTAATAAATACATTATAAATAGATAGAGAAGGATTTCTCAAATTAATCTTTTCTCACGGTAACCCCAGTTCTAGAAAATCTAGGTTTTTAATTGCGAAAATTGAGGGAACAAAACTGACATCGACGCAGCGCAATTTAAGCTGGGATTTTGCTGTGGTGGAGTCAAGCTTTGTCAATTCTCTCTATCCTGGTAAGTCATTGAGTCTCTCTTCTTATCAATTTCGTTGTGTTCATTGTTTTTCTTGCGAAGATACTTTTAATTATGGTGAAAATTAAGCATGTTGCTAAGAAAAAGTGCCGTAGACATATGAATAGGAACTTAAGAGTGAACCAGAGTAAGATGGGGAAGGCGAATGAAGATAAGCCTAGCAAAGTTACAGAGGCAGATTTGGCGGAATTGAGGGCATTAGCTGGGTTTCCTGATTCTGCTATGCTGATTGCGCCTGGCTTAGACAATAGGCCACAGCTCTGCAGCAAGGATAACATTGTGTTTTATGAGTACCCTTTTAGAAACGGTTTTACTTATCCCTTTTCTCACTTGGCTAGACAAATCTTAGAAACCTTTGATTTGAGCCCAGGGCAACTTATGCCTGCAGTTTGGAACTTGATAAGCATTTTGAATGAGGCTACGACCAATTGGGAAGTAAGGTTAACTGCTGCTGATTATATTAGATGCTATGAGTTGAGGAAGAAGGATCTTGACAGGGTGACAATATATAGGAGGTCCTCGTACAATCCTCCTCCTTTTCTTGGGTATGACACCCAGGATAGATCATGGAAATCGAGGTTCTTTTTTGTGTTAAAGGATTCTTTAGGGGAATCTGGAAGGTGGATAAGGAGTGGCTGGCACAAAGGTAAACATTCAATCTTGTGTGAGATGGGTTTTTGGGTAAGGTATATTAACTAAGGGTTTAATTTTGTGCATTTTACAGAGTTGCGCTTGGATGCTATTAAGCCAGAGGACAGTTCTGAGCTAGCTGTGAAGGCATTGTACCAGATTCAAGGGAGGCCTGTTGGTGATCAGCCTAATCCTTCTGTTGCTGCTAGTGCTACAATGACTTCAGGTATTACTTTGTGACTCTAAGCCATTCATTGTGTGATTTTGTGCATGGTGCTAAGAGCTGTAGTTTATTGGATTGTACCAGGGAAGAGTGTTGGTGTGATGTCTCGTGAGGAGGCTCTTAAGCATGCTAAAAGGAAGAGGGGCGATAGCTCACTAGGTGGATCAGTTGATACTACTCTTTAACGGTTTGAAGACAACCCCTCTAGGACTTTGTCTAACAAGGAAGAACCTAAATTCCATCGTACTAAGTCTAATGCCCCCTTTGAGACTATAGTTATCCCAAATACTTATGATGCTATCTTTCCAACTGACTTTTTGGCTGAGGAGGGGGTCTAATAATGGGATATGGCCAGCTGCTTAGAAGCTTCTGTTCCCAGCAGCAGCTAAGTGCATGGCTAGCTTGGATGGTTCTTTGGCTTTAGTAGATGGGGCACCGCTGGTCTTAAAGGTTTGGTTGCTAATCTTTAGTCTGTTTGGTTAATTTTTTTGTGGACTTATTCTCATTGTGTGACATGTTGATGGAATAGGGACTTCAAAATATCCTGTATTCTAAGTCTCAACTTGATGGTATGGAAAAGAGGCTGCAAGAATCTGAAAAGGGCTAGGAAGGAATTGCAGGTTCAAGCAGACGCAGCTAAAAAGAAAGCTGAGGATCTTAGCTCTGCTATAGAAGGCAAACAGAAGAAGTTTGAGGAAGAGATGAAGAATAAGGAGGATGCTCTGAAAGCGAAGGACGAGGAGCTGAAGAATAAAGAGAAGGAGATGGCAACCCCGTATACTAAGTTGGTCGACCTCTAAGATGACAACAAGAATGTTGAAGCTGTGGTTACTGTGAAGATTAAGGCGTACATGACTGATAACTTTCTACTAAAAAAGTCTAGTAGGGATACAAGTGTCAAGAAGCTTCGACAACTAGTGGATGACTACTTGTCTGTTGGTTATCTTAAGGACCTAATATCTGAGGAAGTTGAGATTGGTGAAGCCGAGGCTACAAAATCTACTGCCGAGTCTTCCCCAGGTCATCAACCTGAATCTCCACTTAAAGAAGCTGAGAATGAGGAGAAGGATACCTAGGTTTAGGTTTAGTACTTTGCTTTCTGCGTTTGCTTTTGATAACATTGTCTTTTGTTCTTTTGAATGTGTTTTTTACTTTGCTCAAGGGGGAAAAGGTTGAACTTTGAACGCTAGGTTCCTTGGAATAATCATAGGCTACATATGTTACCTTGGTTTGCACTTTCGACTTTTGCTTATGAATGTACTTTGTCATTGTTTCTATGAATCTGTGATATCTGGCGCTTGGGCCAGTAGTTACTTTTCTCATTGGGGAAGTTGAACCTGTACCTGCATCACAAAGGTTAGGGGTGGTCGTTGGCATAGCCAATGACCCTCCGATGCTTAATTTAGTACAAGTTGTAAAAGATAAACAAATATAGATAGGGAACGTGAAATTACTTAGGGTTTCTATGGCGTTAAGGTGTCTTTGAATTGTAGCTAGTTCTTAGGTTGTTTCCTTTGGATCTGCAAAACAATGAGTTAGAGATGACCGTTGGTGTTGCCACTAACGGCAACACCAACGACCCTCCAATGCTTAAGTTAGTACTGATCTTTTTTCGGAGATGAGACAAAACGAAAAGGAATATATATATATATATATATATATATATCTTTTTTTTAAGCTTGGGAATGACTTTGGGAATTAAAATCCTAGAAATGATAAAGTTTCAAATGAGCTGCGTTCCAGCTTATGAGTATCAACTTACCATCTGGTGTAGCTAACCTGTAGGCCTCTTTACCAACTACTTTCTCAATCTGATATGGGCCTTCCAAGGTTGCCCCCATTTTACCTACGTTGAGCTCTTTAGTGTTCTGGAATACCTTTCTTAGGACCCAATCTCCTACTTTGAATATCTTGGCTTTGACGTTCTTGTTAAAGCTCCTAGCTACCATCTGCTGATAGGTAGCCATTCTTATATATGCTAGGTCCCTTCTTTCTTCCACGGTATCCAGATCGTGTGACAGCTCTTCGTTGTTGCGCTTTGGTGTCATCAAGCCGTACCTAGCTGTTGGAGTTGTGACTTCTGTAGGTAGCACTGCCTTACATCCATATACCAAAGAGAAGGGTGTTTGACCTGTAGCGGTTCTTGGTGTGGTCCTGTTGGTTCATAGGATCCTTAATAATTCTTCTACCCACTTGCCCTTTCTGGCTTTCAACTTCTTTTTTAGAGATCTAATAATGACCTTATTGTTGGATTCGGCCTGCCCATTTTGCTTGAGGGTACCTAGGTGTCGAAGTTACCAGCGTAATGTTCCATTTGTCGCAGAAGTGTCTGGTTGAGGCACTTATGAATTGGGATCCATTGTCACAGACTATTTCGGATGGCACTCCGAACCTGCAGATTATGTTAATCCAAAAAAAGTTGATAACTTCTTTGTCTCTAACCTGTTGTAATGCATCTGTTTTAATCCACTTAGAAAAGTAATCTGTTAGAGCCAACATATAGACCTTTTGACCTGGAGTAGGAAGCAACTTGGCCACTATGTCCATGCCCCACCTCATCAAAGGCCAAGGTGTCAAGGTAGGATGCAAAGGCATAGAGGGTCTATGAGTGATACTTGAATGGCGCTGGCAGCTGTCACATTTACTTACATACCTGTGAGCATCTTTACACAAAGTTTGCCAGTAGTACCCGTAAGAGAGTATTCTATTGGCCAAGGTTCTTCGTCCTGAGTGGGCTCCACATTCTCCATCGTGGAAGTCTTTGAGGGTCTGCTCATATCCATCTTCTTTTATGCAGCGCTGCCGTATATCTCTGGTTGATTTTTTGAATAGGATGCCTTGGATGATTGTGTATCTGCTGGCTTTAAACCTGAGTGCTCTTGCTTCGGCTTTGTTTTCAGGTAAGGTTTCATGCTCTAGGTAATTGAATATAGGTTGTGTCCAGCTAGTTTGGTTTGCTACAGGTGCAATAATGTTAGGTTCGTCTAGTTCGGTCTTGATGGGTTTATTTGGCGTGGGCATGAGGACTTCTGGGCTATCTGGATCTTGTTTCACAGGTTCTGGGACATTAGGTTTGGATGTTTGGTTGTCTGCGTTGATGGCGGGTGCTAGTAGGTGGATTAAAGGGAAGGAGGAGAATTTGGATTTTCTTAGGGTTGATCCTAGGTTGGCTAAAGCATCTGCTTATGTATTTTTGTCTCTGGGTATTTGCTTTATGCTGAAGGTCGCAAACTTGGTTGCTAAAGATTTGGCGAAGTCTAGGCATAGAATCATCTTGGAATCCTTAGCTGCAAACTCGTCGTTCACCTGGCTTGCTACCAAGAGAGAGTCATAGAACACCTGCAAGGTAGTAGCACCTAGTTCTTTTGCTAGGTTCATCCCTGCAATCAAAGCTTCATATTCCGCTTCATTGTTAGTAGCTTTAAAATCGCAACAAATAGCTTGTACCATCATGCCCCCCTGTGGCGACTTCAACACTACACCTAGGCCTGCTCCTTTGAAGTTGGATGATCCATCAACATATAGTACCCAGGTACCCGGGTTGATAACCTGGTTGATTTGTTCTGATTCTAGGACTGCTTGCTGCTCTAGGTCAGGGCTAAAGTCAGCCACAATGTCAGCTAGGGCCTGTGATTTGATAGTTGTTCTTGGCTCATATGTGATGCTGAATCCGCTAAGCTCGATTGCCCATTTGCCCATTCGACCAGTTAACTCTGGTCTGCGCAACACAACCTTAATGGGGTAGTTAGTTTTCACCACTATTGGGTGAGTTTCAATGTAATGGCGCAATTTCCTGCAAGCCACAATTAGTGCTAATACCAGTTTTTCGAGAGGTGAGTATCTGGTTTTAGTACTAAGGAGAGTTTTGCTAACATAATAAACAGGTAACTGCTAACTTTCAGCTTCCCTTGCCAAGACAACGCTAACAGCTTGGGCGCTGACTGCAAGGTAAAGCTGTAAAGACTCTCCATCAGCAACAATCATTATCATAATAATAATAATAAAGCAAAATAATATTAGCAAGATTCTAGGCATGATATCAACAAGATTAATAACAAATCCTAGCATGTCACTAAACATTAAAGATCAAAGCTTTATCCCTAACATGATACTAACATGATATAACGAAAGAATAGGAAGCATCATAGAAACATGCATGATATTAGAAATATTAGTTATTACCCTAAACATGATACTAGGAAGAAATAAAACATCCTAACCTGATACTAGGAATCAAAAAAATAATCAAAGCATGATATCTATATCAAAATAACAATTAAATTACTTACTTGGATGCCTCGTATCTCTTTCTAATAAAAAAATACACACGTTAGTAACTTCAAGGAAAATAATAAAAAAAACGATTAAATTAAATAATTGAAATAGAAAATTGGGACCAAACCCTCAGAAATTATAAACCTTTCACGTCTAGGGCGAAGGCAACTTCGAACTTGGCTAGATGTGTCTAGAACTTGTGAATGAGGAATATTGTAAAAGGGGAAGGTTTAGAAAAAGAATAGAGAGAGAAAGCTTCTAGCTTTAGAGAGAAGAGAAATTAGATGATTGGTGATTGTTGGTGAAACGGGGAGATACGACCCCTATTTATAAAAAAAATAGTCCGGAAAAAAATCAAGTTCTATTCGGAATAAAACTGGCATCTGTCGCCAGGCAACAGATACCAGCGCCAGGCAACAGATGTTAGCGCCAGGCGACAGACTCTGTCGTTTGGCGCTAATTAAAAGATAAAACGCGTTTTTACGCGGAATCCTCTTCTTAATATGATTAAGAAGCAAATTTCATGTTTATCAAATTAAAATCAGGTTTATCATAAAACACTTATTTTATTCCAAATAAAACTTTTAAAATATAATTACTAATCCTAATTCCTTTAGAATTTAAAAGAACCTTCCAAATATTCTATAAGATTAAAATCAATCCTAATAACTTTAGGAATAATAATTAATAGGCCCTCCTCTAGATCATTGGGCCGCATATAAAATTCATTTCGGACCAAATTTAGTTTAAGCCATAACTTCCTCATTATTCATCGGAATTGGGCTTATAATATATCGCTGGAAAGCTCTTTTCGAGCCCGACCCAACTACACTATTATTGGACCCTACATCATGGACCAAACTAAATTTGACTGGCTATTTTCATAAATAGAGTAAGAAAAGAAATGTTTTCAAAAATAGAACGAGAGATATTTTTTAAAAAACATCCACATCACTAGACTTTTCACACTTTCACTTCGTTCGATAATCAAATGAGGTGAAAGGTATTCATCACTGGGTTTGGTTTTGGAGAGACACATTTAGGTGTCTACACTAACGCGTGTATTTTGTTATTAGAAAGAGATACGAGGCATCGAAGTAAGTAATTTTAATTGTTATATAGAAATCATGCTTTGATTATTTTGATTCCTAGTATCATGTTAGGATGTTTTATTGCTTCCTAGTATCATGTTTAGGGTAATAACTAAGATTTCTAATATCATGTATGATTGCTTCCTATTCTTTCTAATATCATGTTAGTATCATGCTAGGAATAAAGCTTTGATCTTTATTGTTTAGTGACATGCAACGATTTGTTATTAATCTTGTTAGTATCATGCCTAAGAGGGCGTGAAAGATATTAAGATTTATTGAGATTGAATATTATTGTGATTATTATTATGATGATTATTATGTTGCTTGATATATATTATTGTTGTTATTGCTTGATCACGCCCTCTCTTGCAGGTTTAAAGGGAATTTGTACTTGTAATCGCTCTTAATAAGATAATTAATAATCTTGTTTAGGTTAATGTGATTATAATTCAAGTGATCGCCAATAATAGATATTTGTGCATTAATATTCAACCAATAAAGATTAAACAGGTTTAGGGCACCTATTGATTGTATTTTAGTCAGAAAGCGCACATGAATACAAGAAGAATAAGTAGAGGCCTATTATTAGGGCAGGTTTAATCTCTTTTAGGTTGGATTTGTACCTTCATCCCCGGATATCCAGTCATGGTTCCAGACCTATGGAGTTAGCGATCTCATGGATCGTGAAGGGGTGTAACCTTCACCCCGTGAACGGTTTACAAGTTCCTAAAACTTGTTGGCGACTCTTTTACTCTAGCTTCCTTCCCTTTGGACGCCACCATGCTTAAGTGTATGATCACAATAGGGCTCAAGTGTGGGATGCTTGAAATATTCCCTACACTTTATTTCTCGATCGTCGGACAAATGCCACCTTTTTTATAATGTTTTACAAAAAAAAATAAAGGCTTTGAATGGACCGACGATTATGAATGAGCATTGTAGGATTTTAAAAAAATACATAATGATGCCACCACTCCTGTCGAAACCCAAAGCTAACGAACCTTTGCAGCTTTATATTGTCGTTAGTGCTGTCGTCGTCAGCGCAGTACTGACCAGGGAAGTGACGACGCTGGGAAGCTACCGGCTTATTACGTAAGTAAAACCTTGCTCCCAGCTGAGGTAAGATTTTCGTCCCTTGAGAAGTTAGTCCTTGCTTTAATCAATGTTGTTAAAAAATTAAGGCATTATTTTGAAACCCACCACATGGTGGTGATGACTAATTATCCTATCAAGTCTATTTTAAGAAAGCCAGAGTTAACAGGACGAATAGGCAAATGGAGAATCTCATTGAGTACGATGGACATCGAATACCAGCCTCGAAAAGCAATCAAGTCACAAGCTCTAGCTGACTTTATGGCCGACTTCAGCCCCGATCTACAGGCCGTAGCTGAGAAAGAAGTAGAAGAGATAAACAACGTCGACAAAGAGAGAAAATGGATCCTGTTCGTCGACGGTTCATCCAACCAACGAGAAGCAGTCCTAGGAATGGTATTAAAGTCGCCACAAGGGGACATGATAGTATGGTCCATATCTTGTGATTTCAAGGCAACAAATAACGAAGCAGAATATGAAGCTTTGATTGCAGTAATGATCGTCGCCAAAGATTTGGGAGCAACAGCTCTAGACGTATACAGTGACTCCCTCCTTATCGTCAGCCAAATGAAAGGGGATTTCGCAGCAAAAAGACTCCAAAATGACAGCCTACCTTGACATAGCCAAAGAAAAATCCAAACACTTCGACCCATTCACAATCCAACAAATTCCACAAGACCAAAATGCTCAAGCCGACGCACTTGCAAACCTAACCTCCGCCTTCAAAAAGACAACCTTTACAAATATCCCCTTAGTCCACCTACAAAAACCATCTGTATCCACAAAAGCAATCCTTCCCGTCGACGACGTCAACAACGGCGACGACTGGACCAAACCCCTCATAGATTACCTCACCAAAGATACCCTTCCCAGTGACAAAGTAGAATCTCGAAAGCTGAGATATAAAGCCTCTAGGTACCATATTGTCGAAGGAGTCTTGTTCCATAAATTGGCGTCAGGACCGTCGCAGAGATGCATCCAAAGCCATGAACAACAGTCCATCCTCAGCCACCTGCACGACGGCATATGCAACAATCATGTCGTAGGTAGAGGACTAGCCAAACTCGCAAAAAGACAAATTTCTGGCCAACGCTTCATGAGGACGCCATGCAGTACGTCGCCAAATGTGGTAGCTGTCAGCGGTTTACCAACACCGTTCATAAGCCTTTGGAATCTTTGCACTAAACCTTGTCTCCATGGCCTTTCATGAGATGGGGAATGGATATCGTCGGAAAGTTGCCTGCAGCTCCTGGAAAAAGAGTCTACATGCTAGCATTGACCAATTACTTTTCCAAATGGATCGAGGCACTGGCCTTGAAATAGGCTACAGACAAAGAAGTGATTACATTTTTTGTGGACTTACTTTATCTGCAGGTTTGGCATTCTGTCGGTGATAGTCTGTGACAATGGGTCACAGTTTATTAGCGACAAAACTCGTGATTTTTGTAGGAAATTTTGAATAGAGCTAAGGACGTCGACGCCGAGATACCCTCAAGCCAATGGATAAGTTGAATCCAGCAACAAAGTTGTCATGAACGCCATCAAAAAGACTCTGAATGCAGTAAAAGGCAGATGGGCCGATGAGCTCCCAGTAGTCTTGTGAGCCAATCGAACAACGCCAAGGACTATAACGGGGCAGACGCCTTTCTCCCTCGTCTATGGTCGCGAAGCCGTCCTTCTAGTAGAAGCTGACTTCCCAACGTCCCGCTTCGGCCTTATGACGGAAGACAGGAACCAAGAAGAAATGGAAGATAGCTTGGACGCAACTGAAGATCTAAGAGAAACTGCTCTAATCAGGATGGCAGCGCAGCAACAGATCATTCGCAAAATAATCAAAGCATGATATCTATATCAAAATAACAATTAAATTACTTACTTGGATGCCTCGTATCTCTTTCTAATAAAAAAATACACACGTTAGTAACTTCAAGGAAAATAATAAAAAAAACGATTAAATTAAATAATTGAAATAGAGAATTGGGACCAAACCCTCAGAAATTATAAACCTTTCACGTCTAGGGCGAAGGCAACTTCGAACTTGGCTAGATGTGTCTAGAACTTGTGAATGAGGAATATTGTAAAAGGGGAAGGTTTAGAAAAAGAATAGAGAGAGAAAGCTTCTAGCTTTAGAGAGAAGAGAAATTAGATGATTGGTGATTGTTGGTGAAACGGGGAGATACGACCCCTATTTATAAAAAAAATAGTCCGGAAAAAAATCAAGTTCTATTCGGAATAAAACTGGCATCTGTCGCCAGGCAACAGATACCAGCGCCAGGCAACAGATGTTAGCGCCAGGCGACAGACTCTGTCGTTTGGCGCTAATTAAAAGATAAAACGCGTTTTTACGCGGAATCCTCTTCTTAATATGATTAAGAAGCAAATTTCATGTTTATCAAATTAAAATCAGGTTTATCATAAAACACTTATTTTATTCCAAATAAAACTTTTAAAATATAATTACTAATCCTAATTCCTTTAGAATTTAAAAGAACCTTCCAAATATTCTATAAGATTAAAATCAATCCTAATAACTTTAGGAATAATAATTAATAGGCCCTCCTCTAGATCATTGGGCCGCATATAAAATTCATTTCGGACCAAATTTAGTTTAAGCCATAACTTCCTCATTATTCATCGGAATTGGGCTTATAATATATCGCTGGAAAGCTCTTTTCGAGCCCGACCCAACTACACTATTATTGGACCCTACATCATGGACCAAACTAAATTTGACTGGCTATTTTCATAAATAGAGTAAGAAAAGAAATGTTTTCAAAAATAGAACGAGAGATATTTTTTAAAAAACATCCACATCACTAGACTTTTCACACTTTCACTTCGTTCGATAATCAAATGAGGTGAAAGGTATTCATCACTGGGTTTGGTTTTGGAGAGACACATTTAGGTGTCTACACTAACGCGTGTATTTTGTTATTAGAAAGAGATACGAGGCATCGAAGTAAGTAATTTTAATTGTTATATAGAAATCATGCTTTGATTATTTTGATTCCTAGTATCATGTTAGGATGTTTTATTGCTTCCTAGTATCATGTTTAGGGTAATAACTAAGATTTCTAATATCATGTATGATTGCTTCCTATTCTTTCTAATATCATGTTAGTATCATGCTAGGAATAAAGCTTTGATCTTTATTGTTTAGTGACATGCAACGATTTGTTATTAATCTTGTTAGTATCATGCCTAAGAGGGCGTGAAAGATATTAAGATTTATTGAGATTGAATATTATTGTGATTATTATTATGATGATTATTATGTTGCTTGATATATATTATTGTTGTTATTGCTTGATCACGCCCTCTCTTGCAGGTTTAAAGGGAATTTGTACTTGTAATCGCTCTTAATAAGATAATTAATAATCTTGTTTAGGTTAATGTGATTATAATTCAAGTGATCGCCAATAATAGATATTTGTGCATTAATATTCAACCAATAAAGATTAAACAGGTTTAGGGCACCTATTGATTGTATTTTAGTCAGAAAGCGCACATGAATACAAGAAGAATAAGTAGAGGCCTATTATTAGGGCAGGTTTAATCTCTTTTAGGTTGGATTTGTACCTTCATCCCCGGATATCCAGTCATGGTTCCAGACCTATGGAGTTAGCGATCTCATGGATCGTGAAGGGGTGTAACCTTCACCCCGTGAACGGTTTACAAGTTCCTAAAACTTGTTGGCGACTCTTTTACTCTAGCTTCCTTCCCTTTGGACGCCACCATGCTTAAGTGTATGATCACAATAGGGCTCAAGTGTGGGATGCTTGAAATATTCCCTACACTTTATTTCTCGATCGTCGGACAAATGCCACCTTTTTTATAATGTTTTACAAAAAAAAATAAAGGCTTTGAATGGACCGACGATTATGAATGAGCATTGTAGGATTTTAAAAAAATACATAATGATGCCACCACTCCTGTCGAAACCCAAAGCTAACGAACCTTTGCAGCTTTATATTGTCGTTAGTGCTGTCGTCGTCAGCGCAGTACTGACCAGGGAAGTGACGACGCTGGGAAGCTACCGGCTTATTACGTAAGTAAAACCTTGCTCCCAGCTGAGGTAAGATTTTCGTCCCTTGAGAAGTTAGTCCTTGCTTTAATCAATGTTGTTAAAAAATTAAGGCATTATTTTGAAACCCACCACATGGTGGTGATGACTAATTATCCTATCAAGTCTATTTTAAGAAAGCCAGAGTTAACAGGACGAATAGGCAAATGGAGAATCTCATTGAGTACGATGGACATCGAATACCAGCCTCGAAAAGCAATCAAGTCACAAGCTCTAGCTGACTTTATGGCCGACTTCAGCCCCGATCTACAGGTCGTAGCTGAGAAAGAAGTAGAAGAGATAAACAACGTCGACAAAGAGAGAAAATGGATCCTGTTCGTCGACGGTTCATCCAACCAACGAGAAGCAGTCCTAGGAATGGTATTAAAGTCGCCACAAGGGGACATGATAGTATGGTCCATATCTTGTGATTTCAAGGCAACAAATAACGAAGCAGAATATGAAGCTTTGATTGCAGTAATGATTGTCGCCAAAGATTTGGGAGCAACAGCTCTAGACGTATACAGTGACTCCCTCCTTATCGTCAGCCAAATGAAAGGGGATTTCGCAGCAAAAAGACTCCAAAATGACAGCCTACCTTGACATAGCCAAAGAAAAATCCAAACACTTCGACCCATTCACAATCCAACAAATTCCACAAGACCAAAATGCTCAAGCCGACGCACTTGCAAACCTAACCTCCGCCTTCAAAAAGACAACCTTTAAAAATATCCCCTTAGTCCACCTACAAAAACCATCTGTATCCACAAAAGCAATCCTTCCCGTCGACGACGTCAACAACGGCGACGACTGGACCAAACCCCTCATAGATTACCTCACCAAAGATACCCTTCCCAGTGACAAAGTAGAATCTCGAAAGCTGAGATATAAAGCCTCTAGGTACCATATTGTCGAAGGAGTCTTGTTCCATAAATTGGCGTCAGGACCGTCGCAGAGATGCATCCAAAGCCATGAACAACAGTCCATCCTCAGCCACCTGCACGACGGCATATGCAACAATCATGTCGTAGGTAGAGGACTAGCCAAACTCGCAAAAAGATAAATTTCTGGCCAACGCTTCATGAGGACGCCATGCAGTACGTCGCCAAATGTGGTAGCTGTCAGCGGTTTACCAACACCGTTCATAAGCCTTTGGAATCTTTGCATTAAACCTTGTCTCCATGGCCTTTCATGAGATGGGGAATGGATATCATCGGAAAGTTGCCTGCAGCTCCTGGAAAAAGAGTCTACATGCTAGCATTGACCAATTACTTTTCCAAATGGATCGAGGCACTGGCCTTGAAATAGGCTACAGACAAAGAAGTGATTACATTTTTTGTGGACTTACTTTATCTGCAGGTTTGGCATTCTGTCGGTGATAGTCTGTGACAATGGGTCACAGTTTATTAGCGACAAAACTCGTGATTTTTGTAGGAAATTTTGAATAGAGCTAAGGACGTCGACGCCGAGATACCCTCAAGCCAATGGATAAGTTGAATCCAACAACAAAGTTGTCATGAACGCCATCAAAAAGACTCTGAATGCAGTAAAAGGCAGATGGGCCGATGAGCTCCCAGTAGTCTTGTGAGCCAATCGAACAACGCCAAGGACTATAACGGGGCAGACGCCTTTCTCCCTCGTCTATGGTCGCGAAGCCGTCCTTCTAGTAGAAGCTGACTTCCCAACGTCCCGCTTCGGCCTTATGACGGAAGACAGGAACCAAGAAGAAATGGAAGATAGCTTGGACGCAACTGAAGATCTAAGAGAAACTGCTCTAATCAGGATGGCAGCGCAGCAACAGATCATTCGCAAAAAGCTTCAACAAAAACGTCGAAGCAAAGACATTCCAACTAGATGACAAGGTACTAAGAAAGGCACTCTAAAATACAAAGAATCCTACCGACGGAAAGTTATCCCTCCCACGAGAAGGCCCATATGAGATCACCCAGGTCATTGGAAACGGCGCTTATCGACTTACTGACCAAAAAGGTAAACCCGTTCCAAGAAGTTGGAACGAAACTCTTCTCAGAAAGTATTACTTCTAGTAAATGCCAAAAGCGTTCGTCAACGAAAAGGTAATACCCCCGTCCTCACAACTTGATCTCTTTCATTTAATTATTTTTTATCTCATTATGAGTACCGAATTAACCATCGGAGGGCCGTTGGCAGTTCTAACCATGTTGGTCTTGCAGAACATTGATCGATAAAACGCACAGCAACGAACGAAGCTTTGGTCATGACCTATAAGTAAACGACGAAAGAGAGAAATCGACGTCGACTACACTGAAATCCTTAAAAGGGTGAGGAAAGCCGCCGTTCAAACGAGAACATCGAAGCAAAATGAAGCCCAGGGCAAATCTGACCTTAGCATCCGACGCCAAACACCAGATACCTGAACTACGAACTTAGTCTTTAGTGTTCAGCGTCGACGCTGGGAAGCAAAGGGCATTGGCAAACAACGAAAGGCTTAAAACCGCAAAAGCACAAAGTCTTCGACGAACACATTATATAACTAGAATGATTAGTTAGAAAAAATCTTTGTTTAAATTTTCTGTCTTAGCCTAAAAGCATTTCAAAATAAAAGAAAGTCTACTATTTTTTATGCTTACCCATATTTTTAAATTAATGGTTTTGCTATATTTTTAACTTAGCCACTTTGCTATATTTTTAACTTAGTCACTTTGCTACATTTTTAACTTGGTCATTTTTTGCATATTATTCACAGTAACACAAAGCATGAAGCACAAGTATGCAAAAGCAAACGATTTGATTCATAGCAAAAGATAAACGAAAAAGTCACAAAGATGTTCATAAGAACCACTTGCCCCCCAAGTGGAACAAAACACAGAAAGCAGAAAAACAAAGCAAAGTCTTAAAATAAAAGCAAAGATGTTCAGCATACATAAGCAGAAATATAGGCCATCACAAGCGATGGCCTTCAAGCATCAGTATCAACCCCGTCGACATCTAGATTATCGACGATGTCCTTGATAACCTCATCAGCTCGAACATTGTCGTCAGTGCCTTCGTTTGTCGGAGGTGGCACCTCAGCATCCTCAGCAGGCTGAAGAGAGCCCTCGTGGACAGTTGATGGCACCCCAACATCGACAGTGGACGAAGGAGCAGCTACCGTCGGAGATGTTTCCGAGTCCGCGGTCAAAGCTATTGCAGCATCTTCTCCAAGCTCGGCAAGTCTCCCTCCATTGGCCAGAAAACGATTGGTCGCCTCTTGAGGTCTCCATTCTGCAGCCTTCTTTTCGAGGTATTCCTTCATCAGCTTAGCTCTGAGCTTTATGTCCTACTCAGCCACCTCATGAAAAGCATCCTCCAAATCCCTCTTAGTCGACGACAGCTCTTCCCGTATCTGTGTCAAGACCTCGTCCTTGTTCCGAATAACTTCAACTTTATCTTCCAATTGCCTAGGTTGTTCCTTTAACTGCTCGTCCTTGTCCTACAACAGCTTAGCTTGCTCCTCCCCCTTTTTTCCCTGCTCCTCCACCTTATTCTCCAAATGATCCACCTTTAGCTTCGTCTCGTCCAACTCTTTCTTCGCAGTGATGAACTGCCTTGCCGCAGTCTTCGTCTTAGCCTCCTAGTTCTTTGTAACATCATCCAACCATTTCATCTCCTAAGCCATCCCTATCACCCTGTCTCTCAAAACCAAAGAATTCTGCAGACATTGCCCAACAAAAACGAACATCATACACAGATCCAACATTGATTCATGTGACAACGATCAAAAGGAAAAGAGAAAGAAAAAGCTCACGTAACGATGAATAGAGGCAGCTTCTGACGAAATGTCCAAAGTGGACATCCTAGCCAAATGTTCACGGGAACTAGGAAATAGCAGTTGGTTAATTTGAGGAAACATGGGTGGACGATTCGTCCCGCCAAGGTGGAGAAAAATCAACGGGAATGTGCATCTCCACAACAGGAACCGCAAGGGCGTTGTCAACCTTCTGTTGCTCCGACATAGGGGATGACGGCAGTAATATCGTCTCAGGCATGTAACTTGTCTTCTGCGGTGATAAAGCATTTAGTCGCTCCGTCCTGTTAACCACCGACAGCAGAGAAGAAGCCTTAGCAGGAAATCCTCGTTTCCTCCTCATCCGAGCGTCTTGCTAAGCTTGAGAAACGCTCCGTCCCCGACGAAGACCATGTGCAGCTAATTCTACAAAAAGAAACAAATATATTAAGTAAACAACCAAGCATAAGACACAGCGACAACGACGAAAAGATCGACGCATGCAAACGAAAGACTTACGAGTCGACATTGTTTCTTCAGAATCCTCGATCCTCTTCGGTGTGTTCGTCGTCGTCCTCTGTCTTTAACCGGACGATTTGCCAATTGTCTTCCTTGCCCTCGCAAACGTCCTCTCCAAAGGCCTTATCTCAAGAATTCGCTTCACGTTTTGCGATGATGCCTCTGACGATTCAAGAAACTCCGAATTCAAGCCTGTGCAATTGAAACCAAGATAAAACAATTTATATAACTCTAGCCTTAGAAAGTAAACATTAGGAAAAGATACTTACCCTCCGTAGACCACCCTTCTGTCAACCAGTCTCCTTCTACACCCAAAGATGTCCTCTTGACATAAACGAACCACTGCTTCCAACCCCTATCTTTGACATCAGTATTCAAAACTAAATAATCCCCCTTCTTATGTAAACTAACAAACTCAAACACATTTAAAATGCATTGAATAAAAAAGGAATAGGCGTTGACTTTTGCGTTGACTTTTCCAAGCTGATTTACTGGTTACCTTCGGTAAAGCTCGATTTCAATGGCTAAAAAGAAGAAACAATCCACCCCTATTCCACAAAATACAAAGAATCAATCGACTCTAGCTTCCTTGTCCAAAGTGAATGATGATTTAAATCAGTTGAATGCTCTAGGTTTTTCTAGATCTGATGCAATTCTAGAAGAAGTTGAGGATCTTCAAGAGCTAGTCACTCCTCCGCCCCATCTGGTTAATCCTTCAACTGGGAAGATTATTAGGGAAGATTTGATAGCTCTTGACCATAGGTTGGCTTGTCCTGATCACTTGAAGAAACCCAATGAAACAGTGCCAAAATCTATTGTTCCATTGAACTCCAAACCCAATTATGCTGGAACTGCTTTTAAAGTTGCTTTGGGAAGTAATTCTAAGCTCCCTGAGAGTAGTAATGTGCTTAATTTTGGTTCAATCACTAGGATGTAACTCCAGCAATACCTAGGGTTTCGCAGAGTATTGTTCCATTGATTTCCAGGCCCGATACTGTCTTTGTTGAGGAATCGATTGCTTCTGAGGTTGAAGTTGAGATGCCTGGCGTCCTCAAACAGTTCCGGCTGCTCAAAAGACAGGATCTGATAAGCTTACTACTAAGGGATCTGCTCTCTCCTTTGTGGCCCCTGTTCTAAAGGATGGTAAGACTGTAGCTCAATTTCAATAAGCAGATCTTCATGAAGGTAATCTTAATTGGAAAAACTCAGTGGTTTTCTATATTATAGGTTATTACCCTACTATTGCTGCTGTTCATAGATATTTTGCTAAAAACTAGAAAGCTACGGCCAAGCCTGATATATTTTGGCACGATGATGGCTATTTTTTTTTTATTAAATTGCACAGTTATGAGGATATGAATACTATTCTTAGTGCCAATCCACACATGTTCTTTGGCAAGGCAGCAATTGTCAAACCTTGGCTTGAGAAGTTTGTTTTTCATGCTGAGGTGTTGAGGACCGTTCCTTTATGGGTTAAACTCCCTAATTTACCTCTGAATTGTTGGGGAGTGGACACTTTGAGTAGGATGGGGAGTGTGCTTGGAGTTCCAATCTGTGCTGATGAATGCACTTCACAGCAATTGAGGGTTTTATTTGCTTGGTTGTTAATTGAAGTTGATGTCACTAAGCCTCTACCTAAGGATATCTGGGTTGAGAATCAAGATGGTGTTTTGGTTGAACAGAGAATTATTTTTGAATGGACTCCCCCTTTTTGCAAGAAATGTAATAAGGTGGGCCATGACTGCAACATTCCTGCTAAAAAGGCTCAACCTCAGAAGAAACAGAATGCTCTTAAAGAGCTGCCTAAGGAACAGGGAAAGTGTGGGTTCCTAAAGCTCAACCTGATCCTGTTCATGCACCTGTAGCTGCTGGGTCTGGCTCTAATGGGGGCAATGGAACTGTTCATGGTACTAGCATTATTACTCCTGCTCCAACAGCTCAGCAAGCTAACTTTGACAATGACTAGAGTGTGGTTGGTAGGAAGCATAGAAGTCACAGTAATGCTCATATGATACTTGTTGTTCCTAGCTCAAACCTTTACTCTGCATTACTTGAAGATGCTTAAGATGATCTGAGTAATCCTATCGGGGGTGATGGTAATCCTCCTCTGGTGCCATGATAATCATAACCTGAAACACTAGGGGTCTTAATGACTCTAATAAGGTAGTTGATGTTAAACAGCTGCTCTTACAACATAATTGCGATGTTATTGCTTTGCTTGAAAATAAAGTCAAAATAAAGAATGTTTTATCTATTCATAAAAGAATTGGCTTAGGCTGGTCTTAGACTACTAACTTGTCCTATTCCCAGAAAGGCAGAATTTGGGTTGGCTAGAAGGATGACAGGCTGAATCTTTATGTCATTAAGGTGCATGAGCAGTTTGTAAACTGCTTGGTTAGTTCCAAGGATTATCAGATACAAATTGCTTGTACTTTTACTTGTGGCCTTCATTCTATTCAAGATAGAAGAGCTCTTTGGGAAGGGATTCGGGATCTTCCTATTACTCCTCTTCCTTGGTTGTGTGCTGGTGATTTCAATATTGTTCTTCATGCTGAGGATAGGGTGAATGGTAATCTTGTTACTGATTATGAGGTAAAAGATTTCCAGCAGTTTATTGATGCTATGAAGTTTTATGATATTAAGAGCAAAGCACCTTTTTACTCTTGGTTTAATAAAGCTCTAGATGGGCCTAGAGCTTGCACAAGAATTGATAGGGGATTGGTTAATCAAGCTTGGATGGACCTCTATGGTCATGTTGAAGTTGTTTATCTTCCTCCCTCTTTATCTGATCACAGCCCCCTTCTTTTTGAAGTTTTTCAGTGTTCTCCTGGTAAGTCTAGGCCTTTTAGATTCCTTAACTGTATTGCTACTCATGTGCACTTTTTAACTACTGTTAAGGAAGCTTAGGATACAACTGATGTTGGTAATCCTATGAGAAATGTTTGGAATAAGCTTAAGCTTTTAAAAAAAAAAAATAAATAAATCTTAATAAGAAACACTTCAGTAATATTGATATTAGAATTGTGAATGCTCATCATAAATTGCAGGAAATTTAGACTAGGCTTGAATCTCGTTTCAGCTCAAGCTTAGTTGATGAAGAAAATGATTGCATTCAGAGCTTGAAATACTAGAGGAATACTCAGGAAAGTATCTACAGACAGAAATCTAGAGTGGATTGGATTAAGCTTGGTGATTCCAATACTCATTATTTCTTTGCTGCAATGAAGACTAGAATTAGCAGGAACAGAATTAATTCTATGTTCACTGAAGATCAGGTTCTTTTAAAGAAGCCTGAGGATAATGAGAAAGAATTCATTGGGTTCTATAAGAAGCTAATAGGGTCTACTGCTAGTACTCTACCTGCTGTTGATCTTATGGTGTTAAGGAAGGGTAGGCAGTTATCCTTCTCTTCTTAGCAACTTTTTGTGGCCCCACTTTCTAAGCAAGAGATTGATATTTCTTTAAAAGGGATTGATACTTCTAAAGCCCCTGGCATTGATGGTTTCAATTCTCTTTTCTTCTAGAAAGCTTGGGAAATTGTGAAAACTTATGTTTATGATGCTATTCTTCACTTTTTCAATACTGGGGAGATGACTAACGATTGGAATTGCACTACAGTCACTCTGGATCCTAAGGTGTCAAATCCTTCCTTGCTAAAGTCTTTAAGCCTATAGCTTGCTGTTCTGTTCTCTACAGGATTGTTTCTAAAATCCTAACAGCTGGACTGGCTAAGGTTATTAGGGAAGTGGTGGATGATGCTCAGGCAGGGTTCATTCCTGGAAAACATATCTGTGATAATATTTTGCTTGCTAATAAGCTCATTAAGGGGTATGCTAATAAGTTTATCACCCCAAGGTGTATGGTCAAAGTGGATCTTAAAAAGGCCTATGACTCTATTGAATGGAGTTTTCTCAAAAGGGTTATGGAGGAGTTAGGATTCCCTGACATCTTTGTTACATGGATTATGAGCTATCTCTCTACAATCTCCTTCTCTATTCTTATTAATGGATTTCCTGCTCCTCCTTTCCCTGCTAAAAAAGGGCTTAGGCAAGGAGATTCCATGTCTCCATTCCTTTTTGTTATTGGAATGGAATATTTGTCAAGATGTTTACATGAGTTGAATGAAATTCCTGATTTTAATTATCATCCAAGATGTGAAAAGATGCAGCTTACTCATCTCATGTTTACAGATGATCTTCTCATGTTCTCTAGAGCTGATAAAGTTTCTATACAGCTACTTTTTCAGGCTTTCTTTAAGTTCTCTGAGGCTTCAGGTTTGTCTGCAAACTTGGGGTGTGTGTTGATGATCAAACTGTTCTTCTCCAAGTTCTTGGGGTTTCTCTAGGTACCATCCCATTTAGGTGTCTAGGGGTTCCCTTATCTTTAAAAAAGCTTACTATTGGTCAATGTAAGCCTTTAGTGGACAGGGTTACTGCAAGAATCACTGGCTGGAGTGCTACTCATCTCTCTTATGTTGGTAGGCTCCAATTGGTGAAGAGTGTTCTTTTTGGGGTTCAGACTTACTGGTCTCAGATTATTGTGTTGCCTAAGAAAATTTTGAAAGAGATTGAGGCTAGGTTTAGGCCTTTTCTTTGGACTGGGAAATCTGACCCCTCAAAGAAAGCCTTAGTTTCCTGGAATACAGTTTGTCTACCTAAAGTCAGTGGTGGGTAGAATGTGATCTCTCTCCTTGAGTGGAATCTCTTCTATCACTAAGCTCTTATGGGATATTGCTCATAAAGCTGATTCTTTATGGGTAAAATGGGTGCACATATATTATTTCAAGAATAGGAATGTTTGGGAAGCTTCTGTTCCTCATAAAAGCTCTTGGGTTTTGAAAAGGAACCTGAAATGTAGACAGATTATTGATGATATTGGGGGATGGGATAAGGTGAAGCATGGAAGGGGAATGCAAATTAAGAAGCTGTATAACCTCCTGAGACTCCAAGCCCCAAAAACTGAGTGGAAAAGACTTGTCTGCAACAACACAACTTCTCCAAGGAATGTGTTCAATTTATGGATGGCTTTGCATAATAGGCTTGTTACCAAGGATATGGTGATGACTTGGAATATCCATTGTGATCCCACTTGTGTCTTGTGTGTGAATGCTGCTGAAGGCATTCAGCATTTGTTTTTGAATGCTCCTACTCTAGACAGATCTGGCAAAAAGTGTTAACTCTTTTAAAATGCAGGAAAGCTGTGCAACCTTTCTGTCAGGAAGTTAACTGGAGCATCAGTTCTGCCAAAAGTTTAGAGCTGCTGGCAGACTGCATATGATGTTTCTTGCTGAAATAGTTTATGCCATTTGGATTCAGAGGAATAATACTATGTTTACAGGTTCTTGTATGCCTATAGATGTTGTATTTAGAAATATTGTGCTTAGAGTTGCTTGTAGATGTTCTACTGCAGACAGACATCTTCTTTTACTGTAGTTGGGGTTTGTTTGTGTTGTTTGTTTGTATGTTTGATATAGCTTGTTAGCTTGCAGTTTTGGGTTTTGGTTTTCCTAGGTTCTTTGTCTGGTCCTGGCTTCAGAAACCCTTCTTAGAAGGTGGTCAGTTGCTTGAGTCCAGTAGTTGTTCCTAGTTCAGCCTAGAACCCTTCCTAGAAGATGGCTAAGTGTGATCCTAAAACTGGTGTGGTGGTGTTTGGCCTGTTTTTGGGTCTTGTGGTGTTTGGTGGCTAGTTATTTCTTAGCTCTTTGTAAGCTGTAACTTTGTTCCTCTTGGTAATAAAATTTTCTATTTACCAAAAAAAAAAAAAAAAAAAAACTGACTAACCCATCCTCCTTCATCTTAATTTCATATGCTACTGCCAAATCCTCCAAAGTAAAAGGATCGTCCCAATTTTTAGTAACTCTCTCCAAAATCGACAAAATTCTCCAACCAAAAGGCATAAGCTGCTCAGGACTCAGTCCCAACACCTCAAAGAAAGAGCGAATCAAAGGTGAAAAGGGAATTTAACCCCTTTCTCCAAGAATGGGTACCTAAAGAACACGACATAGCCCTTGGGGCAATCCTCCACCTTCTTTCCCGGACCCGGGATATGAGCAAAGGTAGATTCAGGAAACCCCGCCATTGTGACGAAGCCAGCCATCATATCAGGCGCCATCGACGAATCCGACTTGGTCATCGTTTTCTTCTGTGAAACAATTGTCCCTCTTTTTTCAACGATGCGAAGAGAAAACCTAGATCTAAATTTGGGCGTTTTGCTCTACATTTGCCCAAATTAACTGATAAAGTAGAAAATTGCAGTAATTACCTGTCGAATGAAGCTAAGAGAAACTCAAGATCACCGCGCACCGCCTTAGAATGACCGGAGTTGTTCTGCACAAGAGAGAAAGAAGAGAGAGAAAGCAAGAAAGAAAAGAGTGTGGTAATTTTGGGAAGCGGGAAACGTGTGGCAGTAATAAAGGAGGAAAAAATGACGGTTAGAGAGAGTGGGAAGTTGAAATAACTCCTCCAGATAGTGCATCAAGCGCAAAGACGGATCTGCCCCCAAGTAAGTTTTTTGAATTTACAGTTTTTTCTTTTCGTTTTTTATTTAATTATTTATTTTGTAATGGCCAAAAATGTACATAGCTGTCCATATTTGGCAATTAGGGGCAAATTGTTATGGGTAAAATTTTGTTAGTCAAAGTCAATAAAAGTCAGCCAATGTCAACGACGGGATCAAGCTTGGATGAAGACTAAGACTTGACGAAGAGAAGCTAGTCTCGATGGACGAAGGGTGCTCCAACTGCTTTGCTATTTTCCAGGAAGAGGTAAATATGGGAGATTAAGTCCTTTCCCAACTAGACACTGCCGTTAGTGGACTGATATGGAATAAGGAAGTTGAGAAGCTGACTCCGAATATCAAGCAAGCAAAGTTTATCCCCTTGCAACGGCTAGAGATTAACCCAAAGCACCCTCTAGATAAAGGGAAGGCATCATCAAACGAGATATACATTGCAAACTAGCTACAAAAATACTATCAGCATACATTGTAATCTGATTCTAAACATATTTCCATAGTGAAAGTTTGGTAGATCCTTATTCTACCCGCGGTTTTTACCTTCATTGGGTTTTCCGCGTCACCAATTTCTCGTGTCATTTCCTTATTTTCGCTTTACTTTTATCCTTGGTTTTATTTAGTTGGTATGTAGCCTAGATTTTGTTATTCAATCCCAATTGACAAAAATTTGCATAAACAACCTACATACTTGGGAAGTCCTACACACTGATCCGAAATGGCAAGTATTTTCAATAAAAGAAAGAAGTTCATCAAAGAGAACAAAGTTATCAAGTTTAGGTACGTATAGTTCCTCCTCTAAATATGATACTAGTGAAAAGGATGATGCGCAAATGTTAGATAGACGTCCGATTGGTCAAAAGGCGGCAAAAGCTGCGGCAAGGAAAGGGGGGGTAAGGAGACTAGTTCCGAAATTGTTGACGATAAGTGAAATCAATTTGAAGATTTAGCTACAACCAGAATTACATTAATGCTAGAATATGTTCGTCAAACTGATTTTGAAGTACTAAAGAATACTTCGATTATGGATTTAGGGACAAGGAAAAATCACGACCAAATATGCATGATTTTAAGGCAGAGTATGTAATAGAGTTATGTTGATATGTCTAGATTTTTGCTATGATCAGACTACATGCATGCCAACTTGTTTCTACAATTTGAATGTTAATTAAAAATAAATTTTGATTAGAAAGTTATTATGCAATTACTGTTTATGATTTAGTTATCTAGTCTACAAAAAGTTGGATGCTCAAGTGAAATATTATATTTTAAAAAACAAATTAGTTGTTAAAAACTATTTGTTTAAGTATTAATCAAGTATATTCATTTCTATATACTTCCTCCGTTCTTTTATTATTGCACCACTTGCCTTTTTAGGAAATTTCACAAATATTTCACCATTTCCTCTTTAGGAAAAAGATTATTTGTGTTCACACTACAAATACCGAACATACTCTTGCTTTTTCACACTTACTTTTTAGTTTATCAATATGTCACATGGGCAATTTTGTATTTTTACCTTTCTCTCTCTTACTTTTTTCCACTACCAAAATATTTGTACCCAATCTCAATGGTGCAATAATAAAAAAACGGAGGAAGTATATAGAGTTCCGCAAGAATGGTAACTCACAACTATTAATATTATTTGAATGCTCACGTGTAGTACTAGTGTCTACAAAATCTAACCTTCAAAATTAGGCTAATTTGCCAGAAATAACACCACATTTCATTTGTAATACCCTGGAAATTTCCTCCTTTTAAATTTTTTTTTTCTCTAAATAAAACTTATTTTAGGGAATAACTAAAAATATTACCGTCACCGTGTGTGGGTGTTGGAGATGATGGGTATTTTTGATGAGTGAGGATGGTGCAGCTGCTGTTAGGTGGCTGGTCAGTATAATTGTCGGGTTTTGGGGTGGGCCAGGTTAGGAGGTGGAGGACGGAAGGGGTGGTTTCCAGCAGGGCTAGGGTGGAGGGGATGGGGCTGGAAGGACGAGGGGTTGGGTGGGTTTTTTAATTTTGTTTTTCTTAAATCTTTAATTTGTTTTTTTTTTATTTTAATTTTTAACCAATTAACTTGTGACCACATGTCATTAAAAAAAATTAAAAAAAAAACCTATTCAACAGGTCACCGGTTATTAGGATTAAAGAAAGTAAACAACCCCAAGGTTAGGATTATTCTAGAATAATCCAAAGTTTGGATTATTAAAAGAAAATCGGATAAAGTTGAGATTATTAAAACCAATTTTTTTTTTTTAATTTTTTTTTATCGTAAATGTAATTTTTTTGTATCTAGAAAAAACAAAGAGGTAGAGATAATTTTTACAACAAAAATGAAATAAATAATCCCACCTTTGCACAGTCTTCCCTAAACAATCACACCTTTCTTTTATTATTCCAAAACAATCTCATCTTTGACAAGGTTCTTCTTTAAACGATCTATGTGACCTGCAACTTGTTAAAAATGTCAAATTGTTTTTTAATCTCTCTCCTCCCACCACCCCACCCCCTTCCATGGCTACCTACTACCATAACCTCCACATTCGGTCCCCACCCACTACTGTTGGAGATAGAACCACAACCAACCCCAAAACCCCCTAAACATCTGGCTCCACAACCACCAACCGCGAAACCCCACTCAACCACCTCAAAACTCTCTACCACGACGGAAAACCCCCTAATTACGAACCCAAAATGCCAACCTTGACATTAAAAACCCCTACCTACGCCGAAAAAGCACCTAACTACACCAAAAACCCAACCCTAACCATGAACATCCCACCCCCACCCCTACCCCCTACCTATGCCGAAAAACCCTAGCCACCACCCAAATCACAAACCCCGGAAACACCCACCCCCACCCCCACCCCCACCGCAAAAATTCCCTAAAACCCAAAAACACCATCCCTAACCCATCAATCTCCCATCTTCTCCCCTTTTTCGAAAACACAAGGGTCAGAGAAGGCTAGGGCGGAGATGGGTAGAGGAAGGGGGTGTTCATTCAGGCCGGAGGCGGCACAGGGGTAGGGAAAGGGTTCTTTTTTTAATTATTAGAAAATAACCCTATTAAAAGTCGACACGTGGCATATAACTTAAGAAAATTGGTATCACTTTTACCGATGGCTTTTCCATCTGTATTTCTTGTTTTTTCGACGAATGGATCTCCATTGGCCAAATACCGATGGCAACCATCAGTAAATATGATACCGATGGTTTTTGGTATGTTTATCGATAAATTTTGGCCATTGCTATTGGGATCAATTCTTGTAGTGCACCAAAAAGGTTAGGGATCGTTAAAAAAAAAAAAGATCATTATCAAAGGTGAGAATGTTTAAGAATAATCGAAAGGTGAGATTGTTTTGGGAAGACCGAGCAAAGGTAAGATTATATATTTCTATTTCTCCTTTTTAAAATACTTTTATAACGAATTTAAAATATAAAATAACATTTTTTTAGTACACACTATTAAGTTTGTAATGTAAGATTAGAGTTTTAGGGGTTGTTCACATTTACTAAACTGAAATGCTTAGTGCTGAACTGATCGAACTGAATTCAAATGAAATGAAATGAACTGAACTGAGATGAAATGAATATTTTATGAGAGAAAAGAAATTAGGAGCTGAACTGAACTGAACTGAACTGAACATAACTGATTGGAGATGAACTGAACTGAAATTAAGTTGAAGTGAACAGGCCCTTAGTGAAAGTAATTTTAACATCCTTTTATGCATGATGTAATATTTATTTGAATTTCACTTATTTGGCATCGTGTATGGCATACTAATTCTTCATAATTATCGTTTACACGGCGTAATACTTGGCAAGAAGTTATTATGCCAATTGTCGTTGGTGTTTGGTCATGACATTCAATTCAGGTTTGTTTATTAGCAATATAATATGATATAAAGTATATTTTTTTTTTCTTTTTACTTCCATCACTTTTGTAAATGCGGACTCATAAACAATTTTTGGAGTAGAGATATAGCAGAGAAAAAGTAAAGGGGGACCATGTAATAGGTTAGAGACAAAGATCTTTATTAACTAAAAGGTAAACTGAAGTATCTAAATTGAAACGATTCTATTTTTAAACAGTGATACATCTAATAAAAAAAAACGGAGAAAATATTAGATTGCATAAGTCAAATTGGTCCACATAACTCATATTCAATTTTTTAAAATTGTAATCCTACTTGTAGCTCTATAACTTTCACCCTTCACAAAAAGATAATGTAAACTCAAGTCGTTGTTCCTTAGTTACAATCACTCTAGTTGGATAGTCATATATGCTTCGTCCACTTGTATATAAGAGCTAAATTTTGATCTTTTTGTGTGCATGCATGAAGACTTTCGAGAAATTTGACTTCCATGTATTTCGACAAAATAACCAAGTTCGTAGTCAAATGAAGTAGAAAATTGTCTACACATTCACACATTTAAAAGAAGATAAAATTTACCAAGTCAAGCTTATTCTTTCAAACAATATTATCACTTACACGTCTTTCACTCTTTTGCAATAAAATAGATTGCTACTATTATGATAAAATAAATCTATATCGTACCCACTAACAAACTACGAAGAACATAGTTAAAAAGTCTAGATCCCTCAAAAAAGTCTTCTTAGTTTGTAGATTATTGACCTACTGCGCATTGGGTTGATCAAAATTGACTGCTTGCTAGTGTAGATAGAGTAACAAACATCTTGTGAAGAAATAATATTGTGCTTATGAGCTAGTTATGCTATGTCAATTTTCTGCAATGCTCTTTTTCCTTGAATTCTTGTATGTAGAGGACTAACACTTGATGCACACGAAGCGGACAATTTCAATAATCTATACCTACTTTTATACTCAAGCCCAAAATATTACATACTTTCTTCGTTTTCTTTTACTCTTTTAACTGCAACGAACTATGAATCGAAATTTGCATTTTTCACGTTCTTTGATTTGACACCATGCACCTCTGTTGATATATACATATGTCTGGCAAAATATAGTTATTGGGTTCAATTCTTGTTATATTCATCCCGATTTATAATTTTACAATATCAATTATATATTTAAAAGTCAGGGTAGCGTAGAAAGTATGCATTGTAATCGCACCGATGAGTGTGAAAGACTAAACATGAAACCAAAATAAAATAGAGCAGGTATTACGTGCGTACAGACGCACAAACTGTTTGGTGCGGGAGGGTTCGCTGATATATTTACTCGTTGGCTTATATGTTTCATTTGTTGGCTGAAATGTTTCATTTGTTGGCTGATATGGTTTTTTTGTTGGCTAACATATTCCTTTTGTTGGATGATATGTTTTTTTTTTTCTCCTTTTGTTGGCTGATATCAGACATAATTTGGCTTATATGTTTCTTTATTAAGCTGATATATTTATTTTGTTGGCTGATATATATATTTTAATTGTTGGCTTATATATTTCATTTTATTGGCTGATATGTTTATTTTGTTGGCTTACCTGTTGCTTTGTTGGCTGATACACTTCATTTGTTGGCTGATACGCTTCATTTATTGGCTATTATGTTCCTTCTATTGGCTTATATGTATTTTGTTTTTGGCTGATATACTCCTTTTGTTGGCTTATATCTATCTTTTGTTGGCTGATATACTCCTCTTGTTGGCTTATATGTATCTTTGTTGGCTGATATACTCCTCTTATTGGCTTATATGTATCTTTTGTTGGCTGATATACTCCTCTTGTTAGCTTATATGTATCATTTGTTGGCTAATATGCATACGATATCTTTTTGTTTGTTTCTCTCTCCTGTTTCCCCCTCTTCCTATCTTTCTTTCTCTCTGTTTCAAGTGAGAATCCATTCTCATGAAGTCATTATCAACAAATGAAATCTTCACGCCATCACAAAATACACTTACTGCTAGCCGTCACTAACACAGGTTCTTTGGGTTTTTGTAATCGTTGGATTAACTTGGAGCAATATTCCATTATCTTATTCCATTACTTGTGAATTTGTGATCATAGAAGTACACACATTATGAATGACCACTAAAAGGGGAAAATTAAATTTCCTTACCCTAACTGCATAATTTCCACCTAAATCCACGATCTCCACTAGCTTCGAAGGTGAGAACATCAAACCATAATTGTAATGCAAATCAAACATACTCATAACTTTCTACAAGATCTAACCACTTTATTTGATACTCAAACGCAATAATAGCCACCACCACTGCCGCCCAATTGCACCCCAAAATTCACACCACCTCCAACCAAAATCGCACCACCTCTAATCAAAATTGCAGCCTAAACAAAACCTCCAACCAAATCACACCACCTAAAAATTGAACCATTTGGAATCGCAGCCCAAGCGAACTAAAATCGCAGATCGTTCATCGTCGTCTTCGTCCACCGTCGTCATCTTTGTTTTGCGAATTTCGTTTTCCCTCGCATTGCTTAATTGATCGAATTCCCTCGAATTAGCAAGTTTATCTTTGGTGCATGTGGATCCTAAATTCCCTAGTGTGTTGATAATTGATTTTCATTTGATTGATTGAATTGATTTAGGTAGCATAGACCAACCCTTTCTGTTTAAGATTTTCGGAATAACTTAGCTTAGACTTTAGCAAAATTGCCTTCCCTTGGGTTCGACCTGGACTTGCCCCTATACCTAGGGTTGGGTTTAGTTTTACAAATATTGTTTTGACCGGGAAATCTAGTTACCAACGACCTAGGTTCCATCCCGCGTCAAAAATAGCGTCGTTGCCGGGGAGGGCATGGTGATTGCTATTGTTGATTGAGTCTATTCCATTTTATTTGAAAAATACAAAATGATTTTCTTCCTTTTGGGCTACATTTGTTGTCGTGCTATTGATATTTTGCTTTGAGTTTTTTGTATGCGTAGGGCACGAGATCGAAATTTGTGTCATTTAATCCAGAAATTGAGAGGATCATAACAAGGATAAGGGTTGCCTATCGTTCCTCAAGTCTAAGTTCCCCAAGAGAGGAAATCCATCAAGAAGAAGAAGAAGAATGAGAAAGCATGGGAGCTAATCCGAGAGTAGGATTGAAGGAGTTGGGAACTCCCGGAGCTTATAGGTTTGAAAGTGGGATTGCTCCTCTTACGACACCGGAAAATGATTTTGAGATAAGACCGGCGATGATCACTTTGATAGAGAGGCGTCAATATAGTGGTGCAAAGCATGAGAGTCCCCTTAATCATCTAAAGGAATTCGAGAAGTATTACAACACAATCAAGGTGAACGGGGTTTCTCAAGAGTTTATTAGACTTAAGCTTTTCCCTTTCTCTCTTATTGGACGTGACTTAAAGTGGTTAGACAAGGAGGTGAAGCCAAACTCATTGAGAACATGGGATGAAGTGACTAAGGAGTTTTTATCTCGGTTCTATCCACAAAAGAAGACGGCCGAAGCAAGAGTTCTCATTCAAAGCTTCAAGCAAAAGCCGAATGAAAGTATTTATGAGGCGTGGGAAAGGTATAAGGAGTACCAAAGAGAGTGCCCACACCATGGGATTCCTACCTATAAATCATCCAAATCTTCTATGGAGGTTTAAGTCCTCAAGGCAAGTCTTGCTTGGATGCCGGTGCCGGAGGCCTTATCATGAACAAAACGGAGGATGAAGTGGTGGACTTAATTGAAGATGTGGTAAGATATCACATGGATTGGCAAGAAGGTGAGAGAGAGTCGACAAGAAAAAGTGGTTCAACGGTTTATTCAATCGACCATCTCAATGCCATCAACAATTTATCCTCACAAATCTCAAACTTGGGAAAGGAGATGACCTTAATTAAGGCAAAGCTTGAGAGTGCTTCTTCACAAGCACCAATTCTTCCCTCCCACAATAAGGGGAGAGGTATATCTTCTAACTCTACTCCTCCTTTAACTTCAAGTAATATGCCAAGTGGATGTGTGTTTTAATTTGTGATGTATGTGGGTCATATGACCATGATTCTTCTAATTGTCCACATGCATTTAAGAGTTGTGATGATGTTGATAATAATGATTGTGAGCAAGTGAATTTTGTTTCAAATAACAACAATGGACAAAGATTTGATGGTTTAAGAAACTTTGGGAATAGAAATGCTCACCAACAAGGGAATTTTGATAATTATAACAATGGTGGTTATAGAAACCAAGGAAATCAAAATTTCCGAGGAAACTATAATAATCAAGGCTATAATAATCAAAACCAAGGCCAAGGGTATGGAAACCAAGGCCAAGGTCAAGGCTATGGTAACCAATACCAAAACAATGGCCAAAATCAATACTAGACTAATTAGAGCAACCAAAACCGGGGGAATTTTCAAAACAACAACCAAAGGGGACCCCCACCGGGATTTGCTCCAAGAACTCAAGGAAATGTTGAGAATTTCTATGCTCAACCTTCATCTTCTAAGACTAGTTTGGAAGAGATCATCGAGAACCAAACTAAAATTTTGTACACTTATATGTCGGTAAGTGACAAAAAATTCAATGAGATGATGACACACAACAAGATGCTTGAAACTCAAATCACTCAATTGGCTAACACCTTAAAAGAAAGTGTGAATGCTAACCCTTCTTCTTTACCCTCAAAAGGATTTGAACCTAAGAAACCCGTGTATTCTATCACCACAAGGAATAGGAAAGTGCTTGAAGAGAGAGTTTCTAGGAAGAGTGAGGAAGATGAGAAGATAAGTGATTCAAGTGAGGAAAAAGAGAGCAATGTGTCAAAGAAGGTGAGTAAGGAAGCCCAAGAGGAAGAGAAGAGTGATGAAAAAGTGCAAGAGGAGGTGATCAAGCCCAAACTTCCGTATTCCCAAAAGTTTTTAAGAAACAAAATTGATAAACAATTTGGTAGATTTCTTGATATACTTAAGGAAGTTCATCTTTCAATCCCTTTTACCGAAGCCATGACCCAAATGCCTAGATATTCTAAGTTTGTTAAGGAAATCTTGAGTGGCAAGAGAGAGTGCAATGAGATTGATCCGATAGAGGTTTGGGAATGTTGTAGTGCTTTGATTCATAATGACTTACCCAAGAAAATGAAAGATCCGGGTAACTTCTCTATCCCTAGCAAAATGAATGGAAAGTTGTTTCAAAATTCTCTATGTGATCTTGGAGCTATTGTGAGTACTATTCCTTATTCGGTCTTTAGGAAGCTTAAGCTAGGTGAGCTTCTTCCAACCAACATGACTTTGCAATTGGCCGATCGGTCTATTAAGTTTCCAAAGGGAAGAGTTGAGGATGTTCCCCTCAAGATAGGAGAGTTTATAATTCCGGTTGATTTATTGTGCTTGATATAGCGGAAGATGATAGCATAACTATCATTTTAGGGAGACCTCTCTTAGCTACATCGGGAGCTTTGATAGATGTGAAAGGAGGCCTTATTACTTTGAGAGTTGTTAACAATAAGGCTAGTTTTGAGCTTAAACGGATGCATGAATCTTTGATTTTTATGAATAGAATTATGTGCATAAATTCCCCTCATTCCAATGATAATGTATGGATGATTACTTCTTCTACTAACAAAGTTCTTGAGGTTTGTGATGATGTGCCTTTGAGTGTTGAATATAAGGAGGTTAGTGAAGAGAACAAGGAGCGTTTTAAGCTCGTGGATGAGGAGGTGATTGATATTCCTCCATGGTGTGAGCTTTACCCTCAAGAAGACAAGGTTGACTCCAAGAGTGTTGATGGTGAGAAGCCGTCCACTAGAAGGAGTAAGAAGGAAAAGAAGAAAAATAGAGCTTTTATGAAGAAGAAAATGAAGTTGAAGCAAAATAAGCTTGTTTCGGAAGTTTCATCAAATGAGAATACATCAAGCAACAATGTGAAGTTGTTGAGGAATGAGAAAGAGTTTTTCCCCTCTACCACTTTGAACAAGGTGGTGTTCTTTGGCCCTCCATGATTAGGAGGAAGGGTCGAGCTAAGGACCTTAAGCAAGTGCTTCCCGGGAGGCAACCCGGTTTTCTAACTTTTTCTTTTGATTCTATTTTTCTTAGTTTTCTTTCAATTGCTTTTCTTTCTTTCACTTTTTTTGTATTTGGATTAATAAGTTGAATTCATCGGAATTAGACTGCCTCGAACGAGTATGAGCACAATGGGAAAGTGTTTTGTGGTATTTGGTGAGAGTATGCTCAATATTATTGAATTTCGAGTTAAATGGGTAAGGTAAATTAGGAGGTAATTTAGGAAAAATTGTGCTAAACTTTGAAGCAAGTTTGTGCTTGGTGGGTTCATTATGGTGCTCTCATTAATTTGGGATGTTGAACCCACTGAAAATGGATTTAAAAACTGATTGGTATAGTGGGTTCAATAACCCCAGGATGATAAAGATCATTAAGCCCATGTATAAACGCACCAAGAAGCAAAAATCAAGCAAGAAGGGGAAAAGTAGGGGCACGGGCGCGCTGACCACTGAGCGGGTGCGCACCCCTTCTGCGCGGCCGCGTGTTTGCCCAGCCAAGGCTACTTCTTTATTTCCTTCTCCTTTCTTTTCCTCATTTCCACTCGAACTCACTAACATCCGCACCCCCTTCTCACTCTAAAACTTAAAACCCTAACCCCCAACAATCAAAAATCACCCTCAAATCATCAAAATAACTTACAAATTCAACAATTTCCTACTCAAAATTCATCATCTACATTAAAAATTATACTACCTTCTTCCATTTCTCCTTCTCCAATCTCTCTCCTCCATTGAAGAGCAAATTGGGGTTTTTCGGTGTGATTGAATTTGGTTCCTAATTCTTGATCATTCTTGCTTCTAGTATGGTATAATCATCTTCTTTACCTTTATTTTACATTATTAGGTCATCTTGTTGCAAGAATTTAATTATTTGATGATTGTGAATAGTAGTAGTATCAATTTTGATGAATATGGTGATTGATTGAGTAATTGTGTTGATTATATGTGTTGTTGCTGCTTGATTATGCCTCACATTGTATTGTTGTTGATTGTGTAGCTCATTTGTGCAATTTGGTTGCAATTTGTAGAAGGTTGATTTTGGTAGTAAGTGGTAGTAAGTGGTGCTTGGTGTATTTGGTTGGTTGAACCAAGTTTGTGGTAATGTTGTGTTTGTGGTGATTTGAAGTGATTTGTGGAGTTGTGATTGTGTTTTTGGTTGTGAATTTGGTGAAGTAAAAATGTCTAAGATCATGAAATCCCTCACTTCTAAAAAGAGAAAGACAAACATCACTATTGAATAACCCTCTCCATCAAACACTCACTCTTCCCAACACACAAAATGAAGACCCTCTTCCTCTACCAAAAGTCCGTTTTGCCAATCCAAGCCATAAGCCACATTGGGCTAATTTTAAGAAAAGAGCCATAAAGCCCTCACGGCATTACCATCAATGGAGCATGATCAAATTGGGCATTGATGAGGACTTGTGGGTTCTATTCGACAACCTTGGGTTGGGTAGCTTTGTCACCAAGAGCTACCGGACCTACCTTAAGCCAACTTGGGAATTTTTGGCCTCTTTGACTTCTACTCCGGTTGGTGATAAGGACTTCGAAATCACCTTCCTGCTATTCAATCATGTGCATACCATGTCCTAGGCCGAGTTCAATGTGGCTCTTGACTTTAATCCGAGGGCGGATATTCTCTTCTCCGATCATGACTACTTGGATAGGTATTCCCAAAATGCTTGGTGGCAAGCAATCTTGGGGAAGAATGAGTTCACCGCTCGCTATTCCCTTGCAAGCGACATATTCCTGCCATGTTTAAGAGTGCTTCATCGGTTATTGGGGTACTCAGTGTTCCCTAAGCAAGATTTGGGCAAGATGCTGAGTTGCGTGTTCTATGGATGGTAACTAGGGATGAGTTGCTGGGGAGGTTGAACTTCGGGCGTATATTTTTGAGGAATTGTGTAGACATGAGGGGCAGTGGGTGACATCCCTTGTGGTAGCATGATCACGAGGTTGGCTACTAAGCTTGGTTATGGGAGATATTTTCTTTCTTGCACTCCGGTGGGGGATCTTGACACCCTCTACCTCGACATCGATCAACTCAAACAAGTACAGTTCATAGCAAGGAGTGATGATGATGAGGTGTTTAATTGGCTTGTGAGGAACTCTCATCGGTGCTATCTTCCGAACCCCTCCTTGACCTCCCTTCACCGACATGCCCCTAATGTTTGGTTTGTGCCCGTGAGTAACCGCATCCCTAGGGAGGATGAAGACATGGAAGATGTGCCCAATGAAGAGCAACAAATTCAAAGAAATCAACAACAACAATAACAACAACAACAACAACAACAACAAGAGCAGGAAGTGCCTCAACCTCAACCTCGACGACATCAATTCGTCAACCCCGACATAGAGGCATTGAGTACCCAAATGGCGGGCATGCAAGTCCGCATGGAGGGGATGTATGACCAAGATTTCGAGGCCATCTACAGCCAAATGAGAGGCATCACCGAAATGTAACAAGGTATGTTTCTCCAACAACAACAATTATATGATGCGAGTGTTAACCGTGGGGAGATCACTCCCTAGGTTAACTACCCATACTTTCCTCCTCAACTTGGTCCAGTGCCTTCTTGGGGAGAAGATTGGATGTCTACCTACCCATATTGGCAAGGATCTCAAGGGTCCAACACCGAAACTAGGTCATTCTTGGATGAGCACGGTAACTATGATTACCGTGTGCCCGGAGGGAGCTACTATAGGGGTGATCCTAACTACCCCTATGTCGATCCCACCAATCCATTACCTCTAGAGTTGCCCGAGCAATATACTCCCTTGGCCCCTTGGAAACAAGATAACTTTAGAGGCCATTATGGTTGGCCACCCGGCTACACCGGGGGATGAGATCCTTATGGTCCCCCATCCGACTTCTCATACGATAGGGACAATGGAAATGATAATGTCGGGCCTAGTGGTAACTAGTTCCCCCTTCTTTGTGCTTTTACCTCCATCCCTTTATCATGTGATCTTTGTTTTATATTGATGGGATGTTGAGATGTATTTTTATTTAGCTTGGAAGGACACTAGTCTAATGAATAGTCTCAGTGGCCATTTTTGTTGTTGTTGGTTACCCTTGCTTTTCATGTCTTGATGGTGTATGATTGCTTGTCTTGATTCATACTTGATGTTGTTGAGCATTGTTGTTTTTTCCATGATCATCTCATGTTATTTTTTGTTGGAAATCATTTGTTGATTGATTTTGATGATGATTGCTATTCCATGTTGTGATGGTGATTTTTGCTCCCATTAATCCAAAACCCTTGAATCCAAATCCCTCTAATCCAAATGATTTTGTTTCAATATATAGTTGTTTTTATTCTTTTAAGTGTATAGTTGATTTTGTTAGTTTGATTGGTTTATTTTGATTTGATTTGATAGACTAGTTTGATTTTGTTTCTTTGTTTTTCATTTTTGACTTTGTTTTCTTTTTCTTTTGTTTTGAAGTTACTAACCGTTTTCTTTGTATATAGTTTATTTTCTCTTTTTCATTCTCACTCGGTTTTGCAAATTCATGCTATGCTTGTGGAGTTTCATGGAGATGATATTTTCTTTATCACGCTTTTCTTTGCTTAGCTTGGATTCCCTGTGAGATCTTTCTTATTTCCCTCTTTCCTTTATTTTCTTTCATTGTTTGCATAGAATAGGATTAGTTTAGGAAGAGTCAAACGGTTTGAGGATGTTTGCTTTGTAACACCAAGGGTGTTTGGGTCATTGGCGATGTTGTCGAATGACCACTTGTTTGTCTATTGGGATTTATATGATATGCATGCATCTTTGCACTTTTCTTTATCTTTTCCTTTCTTTTCCTTTTTCTTCTCTTTTCTACTTTTCTTTTTCATTTCATTCTTTTCATAAATTTAAAAACCCAAAAATATGATTTTGAGGCTTTCTTTTCGTTTTCTTTTCATGTTATACTTTTGTTATGGACATAATATCATCCGAACTTTTGCTTTTGAATGAATGGTTTCCTATGTGGTATCGGTATGCACGGTTTGAGAGTATCTTTGGTAGACTCTACGATAGAGTATGCTAAGGTAGTGTCTTTAGAACTTTTGGGACCTTGAAGCCAGATTCTATTTGTTTTTGAGAATTTGCAATTGCTCCCTTTTGGTGAATTTGAAACTAATAGTGAGTTATTGCTACAACCATGTGAGGTTTCATTCTTTTCAAGCCTTCTACATATCTTACATGAGCGGCACATGGATCCTTGACTATTGTATGCTTTATCTAAAATTTGACTCTTGTCTCCCGAGATCACGACCGAGCCATTTAGGAAGGACAAAGGCATCTTTTCGGGGTGGTGATTTTTCTTATTCTAGGATAGTTTTCTATTTCTTTATTTTGGGTTTTCATTTGCCTACTTGCTAACCATTTGAGACATAAACGTTCTTTTCAAGCCATATCTATAGATTTTGAGCCTTTTGTTTCATTCTTGTTTCCATTATTGGTTTTTGTGAAGCATTTGATCATTATTGGTGTATATGGTGAATGAGTTGTATATTGGTTCTTGTAATGTATGCAAGTTTGTATTGTATATATCTTGTGAATAAAAGGCAAAATGCCAAGTTGAAAAAGCTGTCCACGGTTAAAAGAGGCGAGGACAATGAAATTAAGTGAAAATGAAAAAATTGAAAAAAAAAAAAAGCAAATTCAAAAAGCTTTGGCAAAAGTGATAAAAAGTGAAAAATGAAAAAGTTCACAAACATTTTGATGTGAGTGGTTTTCTCCCTAAGCATTGAGGACAATGCTTCATTTTGGCTTGTGGGGGAAGCGTTCTTACGCTTTTTGTATATATGTTTGTGATTTAGCTTTGAATAAGCTTGGGGGTGTTGGTGTTTTGTTTGGTGATTGCTTTATTATGGTGTTGAGGATTGATCATCCTTTGCTTCACAATTTAGGTATACCACCAAATTTCAAATTTTAGCCTACCCTCACCCTTTTCTCCCTTACAGTACAACCCTTCTCAAGACCTTTTGACCTTTGTGGTTGAGTCACAAGTTGGTGGAGGGAGATGTGATTCAAGCCTATAGAGCGGTGTGCCTTAGTCAAGATATCGAGTAGCCTTATATCTCTTTCTTTTTTCGTTTCCTTCGAGGAATCATTGAGATGCTCACTAAAGGTAGATTTGAAGCTAAATGGGAGAATGTGTTAAAAAAATTTTAAGATGAAAGTGAATTGCGTTTCATTAGTTCTCTATGCTTAACATATCCTATGTTTCAATTAACCTTAGATATCATGGAACGTGCATACCCTTATTGTATAAGAAATTGTTCATTCACTTGCATTTGGTCATTTATAAAAGTCCGTTTCATTAGCTACTTGTTTGAATTTTTTATTTTATTTTCTTTTAATGATTTTGCCTCATTTTACCTTCAAGAGTTATGAGTGAAACTCTTTGGATACCCTTACGAGACCTCACTCGTCCTCATTGGCGACTTTGGGGTTTAAAGGGCTTGTTGTAGCTAAAAACAACCGTGATTCCTACGAAAGTGAGTCTCAGTGTATATTCTTATCTCCTTCTTTTTTTTTCTTTTTTTCTTCTTGCTTTGTTTTGCTCGAGGACAAGCAAAAGTTTAGCTTGGGGGAGTTTGATGAGTGTCATTTATGGCACTCATTTAGCTTCTTTTAGGATGATTTTTCATTACTTTCACTTCTCTTCTACCTCTTTTTCTTTAGCTTTACTTGTATTTTCTCTACTTTGCATTTTCTTAAGTTGTTTTCTTATTTTCTTGCTTTCCTTAGTTTATTTTGCATTTTATTCTTTACTTGTTTGCTTTTCTTTAATTCTAGGAAGTTAGCGATGTTCGAGAGGCTCAATGGCATTCTCTCGGGGTATTCAAGGCAAAAGATGTGTCACAATCCCTCCTTTTGAAGCCCAAAACAAGGGTGTGGAAGAATCAAGTCTTCAAGGATGCGCCCTCATACCATGTGGACATGAAGAGGCGATGTTGAACCCACCGTAATGGCTCCTAAAAACTTCCTTTAACATCATGCATTATCCGGAGCTCACGGGGTCATCTTCGAGCACACCAAAGGAGATCCCCTGCTCCCATGGCGCGGCCGCGCACGAGGAAGGAGCGACCGCGCAAGTGGCTGGCACGGCCGCACCTCTCTCCTCCCCCTGTCTCCGTACCCATTTTATTGCGGCCGCGCTTAGGAGTGAGAGGTCGCGCCTTTTGAGGTCTCTTTTAGACGTCTAACTAACTTCCCCTTATTTACTTTAACTATATATAGATTTCCTTCATTTTTAGAGAGAGAATTCATTAGAGAATTAATTAGAAAATCCTTGTTTTAGAATTAGAATTGATTTTTAGAGAGAGAAGCTCTTGATTTTGTGATATTGTTCTTAGATTTTAGAGAGAGAAAATTGGTGTTTGATGATTGTGATATTGAGAACTTCATTCCTCTTTGATTTTGATCAAAGTTTTGTAAGAATCCTTTATTTTTCAATGCAATTTTATGTTTGATTTTGATATATTGTTGGATTTCTATTGTTTAATTTGATTTTGATTGTTGATATTTGGATTATAATGTTTATGATGAGATTGATGATTACTTTTGTTATGCTTTTCAATTTTACCATGAGTAGTGAGTAGTTCCTTTGCTAGGGAATGTGGTGAATCATGTATTGGTGATAATCTATAGCTAAATTGGGGTTTTTGATTGCTTTGTTGATGTGATTAAATTAGTTGATGAAATTTGTGCAAGTGTTTGATTTGAAGAGGAGTAGCTAACCTTGATGATCATGCTATATTGCATAATAGCTTTCAATGACACGAACAATTGATTTGGATGCTATTATTATTGATTGATCTTGATTTGCAATTTTCCTTTGAAGTCATTTGTAGAGACATCTAGCTTGACCCTAGGAAATAGCTTCTTGAGTGATTTTGGTTGCGAATTTCATTTTCCTTCGCATTGCTTAATTAATCGAATTCCCTCGAATTAGCAAGTTTATCTTTGGTGCGTGTGGATCTTAAATTCCCTAGTGTGTTGATAATTGATTTTCATTTGATTGATTGAATTGATTTAGGTAGCATAGACCAACCCTTTCTCTTTAAGATTTTCGAAATAGCTTAGCTTAGACTTTAGCAAAATTGCCTTCCCTTGGGTTCGACCTGGACTTGCCCCTATACCTAGGGTTGGGTTTAGTTTTACAAATATTGTTTTGACCGGGAAATCTAGTTACCAACGACCTAGGTTCCATCCTGCGTCAATCAGTAAATGCTCTTCGATTTGGTTGCCTAATTCAAGCATGATGATCTTTGTTTTGTAAATTGTGAGCCCTAAAATCTCTATTTTCTTTGAGAATTGAAATGAATGGGTAATCTGTTTGAAGGGAAAGGGTTGCAGCACAAATTTTTTGGGTACGAACATCCGCACCCAGTAGTTTGTGAATAAAATAAAGGATGGTTAACTTTTGTCATATATTTTTGTTACTTTAGAATAATACTACAAGAGGGGGGGTGAATTGTAGTTTGGGAGAAATTAGCTAACTTTTTGCGGAATTGTTAAAACTAAGTTAAAGGAACTAGAAAGTCACACAAAGAGATTTTACGTGGAACACTTCTTGGCCCTAACAAGAAAAAAAACCACGACCACTTGGGATTTTAGGAAAGATTCTTTACTAGAATAGGGCAATCAGCCTATTATAAGCTAAGACTCTATCTTCAAGTTCCTCAATGAACTTGAAGTTCCCAGCAGTAAGTCCCTCTACTCACTGCTCTTCTCTTCTCTTTCTCTTCTCTCTCTTTCTCTTCTGACTTCTCTCGAGTTCACTGAAACTCTCAATCCTCAATTACCACTCATGAAAGAAAATACTCTAATGAAAGTAATTAAGAAATTTAACAACTTAAAGTAGAATGCGACTCTTGACTCTTTAGAAATCAAAGTAGATAAAAAAATATGATTGAGGAAGGGTGAAGTTTTCCTAGAAATTAACTTCAGTATTTATAGAAAAACTTGGCTTAAAGAAAACGCCATTACCCCCTCCACTTACGCCACTCAACTCTACCACTTCCAGTACTTCAATTGTGTCCTAAAACCCAGGACACATTGAAGTACATAGCAAGTAGTTTCCTTGTTTTGTGAGAGAGTTAATCAAACACTAGTAGTGCAAGCATAGGAAGTTAGTTGTAATCTTTTTGAAAGATATTTTCCAAAAAATAAAAAGATATTTACTTAAATATCTAAACAGAAAAGATATTTTTCCAAAAACTGATTTTCCTATAATTAAGCAACCATAAAATTCTATCTTTAAACAAAATTCATATCGCATTCTACTAGCCATCAACTTCTAATTATTTTCACTTACATAAAACCTAAAACATAAAATATTCTAGACTTTATAGTTCCCTTAGGAAGTCTCTACTCCGAGCCTTTATTATCCTGCTTCTACTCTAAAGCTTCTGTCCTTCAAATGAACACTGCAACAAGTCTTCTATTTCTTTAGGCTCCTGTTCCTTTACCTCGAATTAAACCTGTAACTTGTCAAAAAAAACTACACAACTTATCAAATCATTAGTCCATTTATTTGACTTGTTTTATCATCAAAACATCAACAATTTTGAAAAAATTTAAAAACTCTAACCAAGGATATTATTGAAATTTTATGTGGACACCATCATCCACACCCCTTCCTTTATACTTTTATTCGCCCTTAAAAACAGTTGTAAAAGTACTAATATTAATTAAACGATGAATATACCTTGTATATAGTAAGGTATCTATCATGCCTATAGGCTAGGTGTCAAAATTGACATGACCTAAAAAAACATCCTTTTCAAACTGTAACAATTGATCTTAAACCCGAAACCGGTTTTACCTGAGTTGAACTCAAACCGAACCAGTAATCCGACCTTAAATTTACCCGATAAATACCCAATCCAATTTAATCTGTTTTGACCCAATGTGATATTATATTAACCTAAATCGATTTTAACTCGATCAGATTTTAAACCAACAATAATTTTAACCCAACCTACGATAGATTTCAAACCAACCACAATTTTATCCTAACCTAAAAACTCTGACTAATATCTTATACGTATTAAATTAGTAATATAACGAACTAACAATACTCGTAGCGTCGTAAGATCATACAGTTGGAGAGTAATAATAACTTTTTAAAGATGACATTCTTTTGTGTCTACATCACCATATGTGGATAATGTAAATCAATTAGTCACTAGTTCATTATTTGTTGTCTCACTTATGCAGGTATGATAAGTCATCGACAATTCGATTTTAATTTGGTTTAAAGATAAAAATAACACATGAATGATCAGATATCAACTTAATAATGAGGTAATAGCTCAATAAAAATTGTAGTTTAAAATGACCATATTTCAGCCAAACACAGAAAGGATTTGAATCGGAATTGACCTAATACTAAATCAACTTTATCTTAATCAAACTAAAATTAACCGAACCGAAATAACTAAGCCGGAATCAACCCTACCTAAAGTCATCCAACCCGAAATTTACCAAGCTTGGTCAGACCCGTTTGAACCCAATCTAAATTTACGTGAACCAAATATGAACCGATCTAAAGTTGACCTGACCCAAACCCGACCATGACTAGACAAAGATTGACCTGTAATTGACCAAACCCAAAAGTGACCCGATCTGACCCGATGCGGGTTAAAAGGATAACCTTAACCATAACATATCCAACCCGAATAGACCTGACCTATACTGTCATGGATTAACCCAAACTCTTCTAATGTCCCTTTGTTGTACGTGGCATGTAGCTTATAAACCATGATAAATCTAATATATATAAATAAAGTAGGCATTTTTCGGGAGCATTTGGCGCGCCACATAAGAAAAGATATTATTTTGTCCAATGAAAAATTAGATTAATAATTTATTTTACAATTAAAAAATTTACTCGCCACCTAAGCAAAAGTGACGAATAAGATTTAAAAATTTTAACAAATAGGTAAAAACAACGAATAGAGAATAATTAAAATTTAAATTATTTTTAAAAACCAATAATTATCTTCTAAAAATAATAATAATAATAATAATAATAATAATAATAATAATAAAAACTAAGTAATAATTATCTTTTTTTACATATATGGATGCAAATTTTTAATTGCAAATATCTTTAATCTCTCCCTAGAAAATATTGTAAAAGTTGTTTTTAATAATGTACTCATCGAGACGAAGAAAACTAAATCTCATATGACTAATTTCCCATAATATTTTATAGTTAAACGATTATAAATGAGACTAACATTTTAAACAGAACGAGTATATTAAAAAAACGCATAGGCAAAAGACTTATTTTAATCAATAAAAAAAACGAGATTTGTCATTTCTTTTTTGAATTAAAAATTTAAATTGTCACATAAGCAAAATTAGTGAATAAGGTTTGGGATTTTAAATTCAAGCGTCACATAAAATAAATAAAACAACAAAACATAACTTTAGTGTTAAAATTAAAAAAATTATATATTAGGAATTTTATCCATATATTTAATGAATGATCTTCATAAATATACACAATTTTAAATTATATAAAATGATTACTAGAATCGTGCATCGCAAGGGCTTATATCTAGTAAATAAATAATTGTGAACTTTTGCCTAAGTATAAGATCAAATTCCCTTTTCCTATAAATTATACTATCAACACTTTCTTTGTTAATTGATTTGCATGATTTTATTTAATTCTTTTTTTTTTTTTTTTTGAATTTTGAACAATTAAAAGGTGACGGGGATATTTTGTGATGGAGTGCCTATAATTAGCTCAATGAATTAAAATTGTGTACGGGTAACTACAACCATTACGTTACCAATTCTTTTTAAACCATTACTTTACCAATTCTAGTACAACATGGGGGTGTTTCACGTTTGGTATATGTTAGGAAATAAGAATGTAATTGTGTTTGATCTATGTGGAACAAGTCAATAAAAATTAAAAACGAGAAAAGCAATAAAGAAGATAAACAAAGAACACAAGGATTTGTATGACTTTTAATTAATGAAATAGTTTTACTATTCAAAAAAAAAAAAAAAAAAAAAAAAGGCACAAGGATTTACATGATTCGGTCAAATTAGACCTACATCCATGGGTGGGGGATTCGAGAACTTCTTCAGTATAATGGAGAAAGAACGAGAGAATAACACAAGGAATCCTAAATAAAACTAATGGTTCAAAAGGTATGATCTAATTGATCAACTAAAGGATCATTTTATAACACAAGGAACCCTAATAAAAACCCTAAATTGTTCCCCAAGTTTACTCAAATAGCTGTCATAGAAAAGATACTCCCTCTGTCCCTAAATTACATTCCTACTTTCCTTTTTGAGGGTTTCAAAATTAGATTCCTACTTTCCTTTTTTAGTAAGTGAATTTTTACAAAATTATCCTTATTCTCCAAATTTATTCCCTAAAATGTCTCCAAATTATCCCTAAATCAATGTGATGTGGCATTACTTTAATTACTTTTCCGTTTGACAATTAATGGTTGCACATAAACCATATAATTATATTTGATTGGTTCATGTGAACAATTGAAATCCATGTGCAACAAAATAAATGAATTTGATTGGTCCTTTAATTTTTCATAAATGGTCCTTTTTCTTTTCAAAGGATTGATAACATGTGGAGACATTTAATATCATTTTGTTTTGTTTATTCAAAGACAACAATAAATGTCTTGTAATTCCCATTGTACTTTCTAATCATGGGTTTAAGGTTACTCAAAGTTTCTTAATTCCCGTGGAAATTTGGAAATATGAATGTAATTTAGGGATAGAGGGAGTATAATTTTAGGAAATTATCCCTAAAACAATTAAGCTTAAACCGAACCAAAAAATTGAAATTTCGACTAGGCACAGGCATGCTTCATCGAGTACCTCGTCAACAAATTTCTAGAATCGTCAGTTCTTCGTAAAACGACCATAGCTTTCTTGTTTCTTATCAGAATTGGACATATGACATACCGTTGAAACGCTCTTGAACCAAGATATTACCTCCAACTTGAATCACCTCCAAATCACTTATAGTTTTAGAGATATCTGCATTCAAAGTTAGCCCTACTAGATTTCGAGTCACAATTTTACGGTACAAATATTAGAATTAGAATGGAAAGTAATAAACAAATAAAAGTGAGAAAGTAATAAATCATTTAACACTTTTTTATTTTATTTGTTTGATTAAACAATGAAAAGGAACCACTTAAACATAACTCCTTTCTTTTACTAAAACACATTCTTACCAAACATGCTCTGAATAATTTTCCAAAAGAAATAACATACTTTGACGAGTTAGAGCGATAACTCGTAGAAAGGTATCAATGATTGTAAGTGTCATGCAAGTAGGAAAAAAAAAAACTGTTAGGTCCCGTCATTGGTCAAACTTTGACCAACGTAATTACTGGTTCCTGATGAGTGTTTTAGCAAAATCCAATCTGATCTTTGATTTTAATCTCTTAATTATAAACTCAACTTTTTACTTTCTGAAAATAAAATTAATTGATAAATAAATTTTTAAGAAAAACCTCTTCAATCTACCTACCCTTTTGAGTCATTAGTCAATCATTATTGAGAGGATAGTCAATCATGTTGGTAGTTGGTCAATAATATTATTATACATTTATATATAGAATTTTAAATTGCACCAAAAAAGAAAAAAAATTAAAATAAAATAAAATAAAATATTATGTATAGAATATTAATTCAATTTTTTATTGTTTATTTTTTTATTTTCAGAGTAGTCAATTATAATTTGGAATTAGTGTTTGCTAGATGAATGCCTTAGGAATTATTTTTCTCCAAAAAAAGATTATTAATATGGGCACACCAAATATACTCTCCAAAAATATACCTACATCTCCCTTTCTCACATGCAAGCCTAAACAATTAACATGGCTTCCATCAAAATAAATAAACAAATAATACAGATTAATCGATATGACTTTTATATATTAAGTATCTTCCTACTTTTTAATATCCTTGTTTCCAACATTTTAGTAAAAGATTCCGTATATGCTAAATTAATCAGTTTTAACCCTTGTCAAAGAACACAAATAATAATAATAATAATAATAATATTAATATTAATCAGTTTATTCTTGGAATCGTGGTCGTGATGTCTGTGTTGATTTGACAGGGTCTTCTCCATTGACACGGTCGGGGCTATCTGACTTTGTTCCTGGACGGACTGTGGTTGATGCAGCTCATCGGAAGTGTTTTGGGTAAAAATACCCTGTCCATGTGGACCAATAAGAGAGGGCCACGTGTCAAGCATAGGCAGGTCCATTTAGGCCAATTGCCAGCTGACACTGGTGAGAATTCAAATCCAGGGGTTGTCTGACGAGGTAGCCTATATAGACTTCTTCAAGGGTCTGAAGGACTGGTCGACCTTTAAGTTCGACCTTGTCCGGAAGAGGGTTTTCACCCTTCAAGAGGCGTTGATAGAGGCGGAGAGCTTTATTCAAGCCACCAACCTCTACTCGTCCAGCCATCAGCCGGACTCCAAGAAATCCGACAAGCGAAAAGAGAGTCGGTCTGCTCAGCCGGCTCAGAAAGTTGAAGAGAGCAAAAAGAGAAAAGAAGTGTGGGCGGTGAGGAACCTAATCAGCCGTCCAAAAAGAAAAAGAAAGAATTCAAATCGTATGTCTCACGGTATGAATTCAATAAAGACTATTACACCATCTTTATAGACACTACAAGAAAAATGGGTTTGGGCAACAACTAAACTCGAAGCCCAAAACAAATATTTCGTCGCCCAAAGTCTTGGGCGACAAATTGGGCCTAGACATGGGTTCGACGCCCAAAGGTCGAAGCCCATTACATATTGGGCGACGAATTTGTATTTCGTTGCACAAAGGTTATTTTGTGCGATGAACTTATTGGTTGCCTATGTGATGTCTATATCGTTGCCCATAATATTTTGGGCGACGAAGAACTTCGTTGCCCTATCTTTGATTCTTTGGGCGACTAAGTGTTTTTCGTTGCCCATAATAGTTTGGGCAATGAACCTATTCGACGCCCATCTTTGTGCCCCATACGTGCTACCTCGTTGTCCATAGTACTTTGTGCAACGAAGTTACTCGTTGCCCATATTTGTCGGCATCATACAATGCTTTGTTTATGTGTTTTTTTTTATATATATATTTTTTATATGGGTATAACCTATTAAAAATCAAATTAATCTGAATAATTCAAATACCAAACATGTTGAATAATGACTAAATGAAATAGTTTATTTTATAAATAACATACTAAGAAATGTGCATACTATAAGATAATCCACTTTGTCAACAAGGTACATGATCCTTTAAAAATTAAATAACAGAAACATAACACTATTTACAGACTTAATTCAATCGGCCCCTTCTCAACGCTGCTCATATATTTCACCTTCAATAGTTGCGATCATCCATCTTTCACTGCTAGCCCATGTTATTCCTATATAAGTGAAACATAAGTTAGTAACATCAAAATAATTATCGAGAGCATCCTAAATTTTCACAAATATAAACTTCATATAGACTTTATTACACAAAAGTATTAAAACTGCTGCATCCAAAAATATATACTAGTCATTTTTCCTCATACTACTGCAAATTTTTGTTTGAAAACAACTAAAAATTTGACAAAACTAACTACATTCATAAAACGAAAAACCCATCAGAAACAATTTCAGTTTCTGTACTATGAACCATTTCAATTTCTGTACTATGAACAATTTATAAAGTGAAATAAAAAAATGTGTTAGAAGAGAAAAGAGTATATATATAAGCCATAGTGGGGAGTTTTAGAACAATAGTGGGCTAATATCAGACTAGCAGGTAGTGTTCTCGACAGAAATTCAATTACCTTATCTTGTCTTATTAAGTTTTTTTTTTTTTTTTTTTTTTTTTTACGGGAGTCTTATTAAGATATTAGTCATGAACTACTGCGCAAAAACAAATCACTTGGATCTTAAAAATTAAGAAAATGGGGTGGAAAAAAGTCACCACTCACCAGTCAGTAGTCACAAGACTATGATAACACCAATGGGGCAGACGAACCAGGTGCAATGGATTGCAGGCACCCCACCCGGTTAAAGCTGTCTGGGGGACCATCAGACAGGCGGACAATATATTTCTTGTTCCATTAACGGCAAGGCGGCAAGTTCCCGCCTGGTTCACTAAGAGATGAAATGCAAATACCACAAAAGGGAAAATAAGGCTTTAATCCAGCCTACTCTAGGGTTGGGTAAACCGACTACTTATTGGTTTTGTGGACGGCTGTGTACTTGGTTTGGGGCAATCACTATTGTGATTGATTGACTTAGGAACATTCCATACTCTTTAAAGTATTAAACCTTCCAAAGTCAATCAATCAAAGAAGTACTAAAACCAACAACACAGCCGCCAGGGGCAAGAGTAGCTGGTATACTATTTAAATTGCCGCATGCTGTAAAAAGTTGGGCAAAAAATCAAAAATAAAAATTACAGAATTTAAGTGGAAAAATTGAGGCAAGATCATCAAATTCATCAAGCCGACTCACTCGGCAAATTTCATTCAAACTGGTAAAAACCGGATAGTAGTGTTAACCGGATAAACATCCGGGACAAAAGAGAAAATAAAATTGTTACCCGACTCCGTAGTCGGTAAAAGTACACAGATACTCGGCTCACAGGCCGAAAAGATAAACTGGCATACTGCCGCAGAAGAAAGAGAGCTGAGTTACGGCTGCTGGACAGGCTCCGGCTAGTTCTGACCTGCTGGGAGACTTGTTTCGTTTCGTGCATCCGGGACCTAGCCATCCTAGATTTGATTAGCTTGAGCTTCATTAGCCTGGGCCTGATCATCCTAGTTGGCAGCCGGCTCTTCCTCATCATCAGAGACCTTATAGCCCTGTTAAAGGGCCCATGCCCTTGAAGGGAGGCGAGGCTTGCTCATTGAGCTGTTGTGCGTCATACACCTCAGTGGCATAATCATATCGCAATTTGAGCACATCAAACTCAACATTAGGGTGGAGCAGACCCCATGCAATAGCTAGACTTCAGTGTCCTGCTCATTTTCAGCAATCAGCCGCTTTTGCTCTTGGGCAACCTTATCCTTGTGTTGGTTCCTTTGTTGGAAGAGATCGACCCTCGGGCGGCTAACGTCTGCTCTTAGCTGGGCATTCTCCTTGTCAGCACCTTCCAAGGCTTTGAGATCTGATTGGGCAGTCTTCAGATCCTGCTCAAGCTTGGACATCCGCTCGTTAGCGGCGTCATTAGCAGCCATTAAGTGCCTTATCAGCTCCTCCTGTTTCAACTCTACTGCTTTAATTTCAACATCACATTGTATTTTACTGTATTCAGCAGAGTTGAAAGCTTGAATGACCCTCTGTTTAGAGTCATTTACCTCTTCTCCCTTCCATCTGAAGGGGACCCTAAGCCTGTCTACCCTCAACATCACCTGAAAAGGTGGGGTCAGACGGTTAGCAAAGTGAGTTGAAAACTTTAAAAAGTGAAGTCATAGGTAAAAGTTACCTCAGCCAGTAGGCCTTAGATCCAGTCAAAATCCACCACCTGCACATCCGGCACAGAGTGATTCTCTGTTTGGGTGAGGGTCCGCACCATCCTCTTAGCAAACACCTGCATGTTAGGCGGGGCTGAGGGGGTATATGCACCAAAAGAAGTACTTGGTGAGAAAGCAGCACAGACAGCACCCGACTCATGTCGGCTGCTCATCGAACCATTAGGCAGATTGACCCGAGTCTTGACTCGCATATAGTCAACCGGCCAGGGGAGTTCGATTCTTGTCTTACCTTGGACACGAAGCTGAGGAGACTCCGCTTCAGCCGCTACAGCACTGACTGCAGTAGTGAGTGGCTCGCCACTCTTCGATGCCGTAGAGACATCCGGCTGTTTCCCAGCAGCTCGCTCTGAGCTTTCTCTTAGAGCTTTCATCACAGCCGGGCCCTTGCCCCCGGTTGTGGGCCGATCTGGGTTGGCTGAAGCGGTGGAGTAAGGAGGGTTCTTCCTTTCATCTTAGCTGGGGTTTTGCTCAGCTCATCTCCCGGCCGCTTGAATAATTTTGTTATTGAGCGGGGAATTGACTTACTTCCGCTCTGCAAACAACAAAATAAGAAATTACAAACGGAAAATTTGTATATTGAAGGAAAAGGGCACAGCCGGTAAATAACTAAGTTGTTATAAAAGCTGGAAGAGTCTAGCAGGCGGGCTTACCCCTCCTTTCTTGGCCTCCTTGGCTTCCAAGGCGGCCTTTTTCTCAAGAAGCTGCTCCTTCCTCAGTAGGGCAGCCGATTTAGCAGGCGTCATCTCTAGAGGAACCATGTTATTTGCTTCCTCTGCAAAAAGAAAGGAAACAATTGCTTAAAAATATTAACAAAAACAATTAAAGCATCAATATAGACAGCAAATTGTCGAATGTGTAGTAAGTCTACCCTGTGGGGACATGGTGCTAAGCCCACAGGCGGAGAGGAAGGCCTCGTTCTTTAAAAAATCCGGATGGGGTATCCAGTTCTTTGGAACGATTATTTGAGTCCCATCCTCCAAGGGCTCAGTCTTGGTCTCGAAAAAGCCCGGCTCCATAATCTACTCATAAGCCCTGGATAACATCCGGGGAAGGGCACACTTTTTCCCAAGCAGTGCCGGATCTTGATTGTACCGGCGTAGAAACCAGTTGTGTCCCAGTGTTGGAGAAGAGATCAAGTAGAATCTCTCCTTCCAGCCGGACCACTTAAACTCGCAGGCGGCGATATAACTCAGAATGTTTATCCACGAATTAGGGGTAAGCTGCCAGACGCCCAAGTCATACCCCTTCAAAATCTTCTTAATCCCTTTGTAAAGGGGAAAGCGGAGGCCGGCTTTGATCACGGCTTCATAGCAGCCGAAACAGCTGTCAGCATTCTCAATATCATCCTCCCAGGCAATCGTTTCCTCGGGCGGCGGGACCTCTATTCTCCAGCCCTCTCCTACCGGATGTGTCTCCGCAAAGGCTAGAAAGCTGCTTTGCATAACAACCAAGTCCCTAGCAAGCATTTTAGTTACTAAGGGATTTTGCTAATGCGGTCCTTTAGGCGGCTAATGGTAATCAGCCGCCATATTTTCTTGGCCAGAGCCCGACGCCTCTGAGCCGGATCTTTCAGCGGCTTCCTCATCGCCTGACCCATCTTCATTAGACCCTAGGGAAGAGGCATCGTCCTCGCTGTCTGCCTCTTCCAAGATTGTGTCACAAGGGGTTGAAAGGGTGCCATCCGGGGAAGAACCCACCTGCTCCTCTTCCGAACCCTCGTATTCCTCGTCAGGAATAACTTTATTAGCGGGCACTCATTTAGCACGTCGCCTCCTTGCCGTTTTCTTAACTCTTGGAATTGTGTCTTGCATAGACACAGAGACGGAGGTGTTCGGGGATGAACAAAGCAGGTCCGAATGTCCAGAAAGGCACCCCTGGTTCTAGATTCAGCCATACCAGGAGACCGGCTGAATGACCTAGGCGGTGCCGTATGGGCCGATGGAGAGTCCATTTTCTTTTTAAAGCCTAACTACACAAGCGAAAAAGTATAAAAAGCCTGCAGGGGGTAGAGGCGGTTACCTTTAAACTTAGCTTTGAAAATCAGAGAATTGCTACACGCGGTGACCGGATGTGCTCCTCGAAACGCAGGAGGAAAAAACGCAAATTCACGGCAGATGGATGTAGACTTCTCTTTCTAAAAGTTTTCTCTTTCTCTCTCTAAAAAGTCAAATGTTGGTGTGAAATGAGGAGAGAGAAGGTTAAATTTCTATTTATAGAAGGGTAAAAATGGGGGCATCCCCGTCATACCCTAGAAGATGAACGGTTTTTATTGTTCACCATTCCCTGAATGCCGCGTGTCACAGGCGCCACGTGGCCAGCCACGTGCCACCTATGAGGGGCAAACGTTTTGGGTAAAAATACCCTGTCCATGTGGACCAATTAGAGAGGGCCACGTGTCAAGCATAGGCAGGTCCATTTAGGCCTACTGCCAACTGACACGTGGCAGCCTCAAATGCCTTCCAGAATTACGGCTTTTAAGGCCCAATTCCAAGAACGCCGCAAAGCGGTGCAGCGCACCAAATCTAGGTCAGGTGACCTAAGAGAGGGCACATTCCCTAATGACCCTATAAATAGGGAGATATCCCCCAATTTTAGGGTACATACATTCAATCATTTTATTACTCCTACCCTACATTCTCTCACATCAGAGAGCAGTTGATCTCGGAACCCGAGAAGATCTCATTTCATTTTCCGGACCTTCTCCCACTCATATTCAAGTACTAACTTGATCGTCGGAGGCGGAGTTCCAAGCACCAGGAGTCTCCGTTGTTTTGCAGGTACAGGCGCAGTCGGATCAGTCCTCGAGCTATAACTCTCCCGAGGGACAAAAACACCTGAAACAGGAAGCGGGTTAAGTATGAATCTAGTTGCCGAGCAATTGGTTATGGATTCCTTCCCTTCTCATTTTCTTCGCTTGGGGAATTAGACAAGGAGGGTGTTGCGTTGCTGAAACGGGTTCAAAAGTTCTCAACGACTCAAGACATCGGGGCTCGTGCTGCTGCTCATATTTTTACTAGGATAGGCTTTTTTATAGCTAGAGGAGTGGGGGCCCAAATTGTATCTCAGCTTCCTACTAACTTTTTGTAGGTCGTATGACTTCATCTGTTTTTGAGATATAATAATAATAATAATAATAATAATAATAATAATAATAATAATAATAATAATAATAATAATAATAATAATAATAATAATAATAATAATAAGGCCATGTTCACTTCACCTTAAAAAAATAATATTAAGTAAAAATAATTTCAGTTCAGTAAAAATAAGTTCAGTTCAGTAAAATTAATTTCAGTTCAGTAAAAATAATTTCAGTTCATTAAAAATAAGTTCAGTTCAGTAAAATTCAGTTTTCTTAAAAAAGAATTACAATAGAAAATCAGTAACAAAATAATTTCAGTTCAGCAAAATTAATTTAAGTTCAGTAAAAATAATTTAAATTCAGCCAATATAATTTTGTTTCAATAAAAATAATTTCAATTCAACAAAAATAAGGTAAAGTGAACGGGGCCTTAATTGTTCTATGAAATTATGTTCCAACTGAAGTAAAGAGACCATTGAAGCACCAAAATTTAAACTTTTAATTTGTCATCAAATGATCTCATGTCAACCAAAAGTTACATTGATTGTTGAAATCTTAATATAGCTTTATATTCTGTCGTTCCCCTAAAATAAGAGTTCTTTAGGCTTAAATTGTGGATTTTTGGGTGTAAGGCCCCTTTTGCTAAATTGAAATTATTTTTACTAAACAAAATTTATTTTTGTTGAACTTAAATTATTTTTACGGAACTGAAATTAATTTTACTGAATTGGAATTATTTTTACTGAACTAAAATTAATTTTACAGATTTCTTATTATACTTCTTCTTTAAATTTACTGATTTTTATTGAACTAAAATTATTTTTATTGAACTGAAATTAATTTTGCTGAACTGAACTTATTTTTACTGAAATGAAATTATTTTTATTGAACTGAAATTAATTCTACTGAATATTATTTTTGTAAGGTGAAATGAACAAAGCCTAAGTCATAAACCATGTTAAATTGTATTTGATCGTATCGACACTTTGCCACCTTAAGTTCTTTTAGATGTAGTAAGGCAATCTTCTTCTTTTTATTCTTTTTTATTTTCGCTTTGTTTTTTTTTTTTTTTTTTTTTTGTTGTTTTTCTTTTTTTTTTTGTTCGAAAACAAGTGAGACTATCAATAAGACAATAATCAGATTAATGGAAAAAATAATTGAATAAAGAATAAATAATCCACTTAGATATCAAACAAATTTTAAAGTTTTGTATACCTAAATAAAAGAAACAAATTAACATTAATGTATGTAAGGAATCCAAATCCAAAGAGAATAAAAGGTAGGTTTGATTGATTAAGTAAATGAGTTAGGATTGTGAAATTTATAATTAAGTTCGATTTTGTATTTTTGTTGTTTTGGTCCCATATTTGTTGCACATGGGACGGGGACGATGATATTCCATCACCACCCCTTCACAAAAGTCCCGCATTAACAGGTTTATGTAACATGATCTAATATTAGAAAGCCTTAATAAAAAATTAATTAACCTTCTAATTACTATACTACCAACCTTTCTCTCTAATCACCATGTTATTATAATACATTTCTTTTTTGCTCTGAAGTTTAATTTGTTTCTTTCCACCTTTAGCCTTTTAAGCTAGAAATCATATGCCTCTTTCATTTTATTTTAATGGACATATTTCTATAAACACGTCTAATAATGCATAATTTCAAACACTAATATCTTTATTTATCAACCTAATAAATTGTTAATAATTATTTATATTTGAAAAAAAAAATTAACAAAACTCTAAATGGTTATGATTGTAGTTTTAAATATGTATGAATAATTATAGAATGAAGTTAAAATAACTTTTAAGAATAGTGTCCAAAATTAAAATGTGTCAACTAACATCAAAACAAAGAAAGTGTGTTAGATAAATTAATATTTGTAAAAACAAAAGCTAAAACCAAGCTTTCCATTTAATATAATAATTTTAATATACTACTACTGGTCCACACATATAATTATCTTTCCATCCACTAGATCATTCAACACATTGAATTTGGACCACCTGATTAAGCAAGTAATTGATGAGTAGCCAAAATAGTGAGATTATGATATGGAAATTAAAGTCCTTGCATGTGAATGAAAATCCCAGGATCATGATAGGTACGAATGCAATCTAAAGCCATAATGGTAATCTTCTTCGCATGCAAAATGTTATTACGCCCCTTTAATTTAATATGAGATTTTGCTAACTATGGCCACAAAGTCTTATGGTCTCTAGAGTTGTCAACTTGTGGTTCTACCTGAATAATCGATAATCAAAACCAATCGAAATGTCTAGTGTACCCTTTAAAACTAAAAAACCATAAAACTCCTATGTAAGTATCTTGGCTAGGTTCACTAGAGTTTGTATATATGAAAAGGGTGTATGTAAGTAATTACACAAGCCCAAAAACATTATAAACAATAAGTTTTGTGTAATGCAGGTATTACTTTTATTGTAAGACTTTTAATTTAGGGATAACTTTAGCAATTTTAATGATATTAACTTTAATCTCTTAAATCTCTCAAAGATAACTTTTAATTTGTAATGAATTTAATTGTACTTTAATGTGTAACTAGCATAGCATCCGTGCGATACACGGCTTACAAATCTTATTACTTGTATTCATTTCACAAAATTTAAGATAAAACGATTTAATGAGTAATAATGAATTTACTTACATAGATAACTTAATCATGCATTTTTAACTTCTTAAAATAATGATATACTAATTTAAAGACAACTTTATTATTCTTAAATTGAATGTAAAGTTTTTAAATATAATTCAACTCAATCAATGAACTGATAATCAATCCCTACATTAAGTCATTTTTTTTTCTCATTTCTACTTGAGTCACTGGCCACCTCATTCTAAAAATGATTAAACTCTGTCCACTACCTCAATATATACAACGCTTTTTTTGGTATGACTGGCACTACTAACACATGCCAAAACACAAGTAACCCCTGACCGAGTAACCCCAAACTGACTGAGTGACCCTTTACCGATCGAATAACCCTTGACCAAGTAACCCCTGATCGACCGAGTAACCCCTAACCAAGTAATCTCGGCTACACGGTTTAACCAGCCACATATGAAACTTTGTGAACTCAATATATGTTTGGAAAAATAATTTCTATTATAAAACAACATGATCATAGTATTAATATTGTATTTCGTATATCACAAATAATGTCATATCTTTTTCTCTATGGCCTCTATAACACTTGAAATTTACACATGTAACTTCTAAAAATAGGATTTTTTTTTATATTCACATATAGCATGAATATAGTCACATCTTATTTATAGACATTTCATATGTTTATCATAATTTTTTGTATGCGCCCTGCTGTACCGTGCGACAGGGATTACTCGAGTTACTCGTTCGGGGGGTTACTTAAGTTACTCGGTCAGGGGGTTACTTGAGTTACTCCTGATCGAGTAACCCCTGACCGAGTCACCCCTCGAGTAATCCATGACCGAACCCCTCAAGTAACCCTTGACTGAGTAACCCCTCAAGTAACCCCTAACTCCTTAAATAACCCTTGATCGAATTACTCAAGTATGTAACCCCTAATCAAACTCCTTAAATAATCATGACCTAGTAACTCGAGTAACCCCTGACCGAGTAACTCAAGTAACTCATGACCAAGTAACCCCTCGAGTAACCCCTGACCGAGTAACCCCTCGAGTAACCCTAAACCGAGTGAACCTCTCGAGTAAACCCTGTCTGAACCCCTCAAGTAACCCTGACTGAATAACTCGGGTAACCTCTAACAAAATAACTTAGGTAACCCCTGCCACACGATGTGGCTTGATGCACCAAAACGTTTTTGTATTTTTATTATATATGTAAATATTACTTCTCATATTTTTCTTTCACTCGTGGAGGATAAAAAAATATGAAATTATCTTGTCTCATCACCTACAAAATTTTATCACATGATGAATCAACCTCATCATCACACACATATTGCATCTTTCACATCCAAAAATTTACACGACTAAAAATCTAAAAAGCCACTGCTTAGTATAATTTTTTTTTTCAAAAATTGTAACCTTCAACTTTATATGACCTTAGAAGGATGCATAGGCTTTCCCTTAATTGTTTGCTTAATTGTCTATTTTTTAATTATTATTATTATTATTATTATTATTATTATTATTATTATATGTAATCATTTGATATTTTTATTACACATACAAGTATATAATAATGAAAAAAAACATATATGTACACAGATATAAGAAAAGTAAAAAAAAAATGCAGCAAATTACTCTTACATTTCACCCATGACGACATATACAAAATATGCAACGCATTTTCTATGTGACTGGCACACCGCGCGTATGGCCACTTGTAAAAATAAATAGTAACGCCTATGACACCAACAAGTTAACCCCTATCTTACTAACAGAATATAGTATCCCCTTATTATACATATTGAGTAACTCTTAAATAATTAACTAATAAAGTAACCTCTACAACACTCACAATGTAACCATTATAAAATTTAAAAAAAAATCCTTATATCACTAATTAAGTGACCCTTATAACACTAACTGAGTAACCCTATAGTGACTGCCTACAATGATGAATAACTAACACAATCAAACTTTGCTTACATGTCGATGCAATAGTTTGACTTAGTTTTTATGTAAACAATAAAAATTATAATCTTTTTAATCATAAAACCTTACATCAACATATATTTAACAACTTAAAATGATAAAATATGAATTTATTACATTTATAAAATAAAGTAAAATAAATAAATAAACTACCATCAATGTTAATATTATAGATAGTGGAAAAAGTCTAACGTGTCAGTTATAATAGGAAGAATGGAGTAAAAATTAGTGTCGAACTCCGTTTTTAAAAATGAGAATTATAGTTTATAGAGAATTATATATCAATCAACTTTTTACATTTTGTAAATGTTATGCATGAGTGTGTAATGACTTTAGTTGTTGAATAAATGGTTTGTTTATAGGTTTAGCAAAAGTTTTAAAACTTGTTATAATAATTCAGAGATTTCGCATTTAGGAGTTTTGTAACAAAATATTATAGCAAATGAATTATATATAGCATGTATAATTTATTTATTTTTTTAAAAAAATTAAGTATGATATACCTAAAATCATGTGGTAGAAAATTAGTAAAGTCATTATAATTGTATCACAATTTATATTTATTTTTTTAGAGAAAACACACAATCTACATATTATAAGCTATTTAATTACGATTCATAACATGTCTAATTGTTTATATATAAGCTACAAAACACATTATTATCAAGTTTGATCTTATTAGATTAAAATTGTTATAACTTTTCAATATATCAACTTTGTATAATTTAAATTAATGCACAATTATATATATATATATATATATATATATATATATATATATATATATATATATATATATATATATATATATATATATATATATATATAATTAATGGTCAAAATAGTGAATTGGAGATAGTTTAAATGTAACACTTAACAAAGTGGAGGTAGTACTCCGTATTATATTTTTTAAATAAAATATATAATTTATACACATTAGTATATTTGAGTGATAATTTACATTTAATATAAATCAAATATATCTTATACTAATCCGTAATATAAACTTGACTTAAATATATTAGATATGGATGGAGGAGACCAGGGTGAGATCCATGAAGAAACTTGAAAAGGCCATATCCTACAAGTATAGTCTGAAGTTGAATTTTTCAGGATAAATAATTGGTTGAATTGAGTTTGATAATATTAGTGAGGTTGACAACAGAGCACAATTAGCTTCAACATCATTAGGAATGGTGTTAGTAGCTATAGGAATAATGTGGGGAGGATAAAAAAATTAGGTTGAAGTAATAATTTGCTCTAGTGTGTTAATAAGGAAACCTAAAATATAATGTACGGAGTACAAAATAACAAAATATACTCTCTTTGAATTAAGCAATCTAAAGTCAAATGATAAGAACTAAATATATGTTGAAAATCCATGAATAATGTTAATTGAGAAACAATATTAAGAAAGTCAAGATATTATCTTGGAGTATCTTTAATAATAGGATATTTGACAATTATACATTTTACCCAAAAAAAATAAAAAAATCCAAAACAGGGACACGTGGTAGTTATGGAGCTAGTGTACCCTGTTTTAGTATAGAACTAGATAAGCCCTGTGCGATGCACGACATAAAAAAAAATTCTTTGAAATAAATATATTTTATATATGTCTCTCATATGAGATAAATTATAGAAACATAATTATTAATTGCAATGATGTTTAGATCTAATTAATTTTGATGAATAGTAAAAATTAAAGCAAATTATGCAATATGGAGTACTCTTTAACGGGAGTAATTATATTTTGAAGCCAAATAGTCACTTATAAATTCATAAAATAAAATATGGAGTATAATATAATATAATAATTGTCTTCAAAAAAAATAAATATTATAATAATTTAAGGTAAAAACAAAATAAGAATATGATGTCAGCAATTGATTTAGGCGGGAAAAATTTTAACAACAGCTTAACATGTGTACAATTTAAAAAAGGGATGATGTCAGCGGTTGTTGTTTTAGTATATTTATAGATTACTAATAGATACATTATAAGTGTTTTTTAGGAGTAAAAATTATGTTATGAAATTGGTATCTTATGTAGTATATAAAGGTAACTTTAAATACATTTAGACAAATTTTAACCCGCCGTCTTACGATAACCTAATGAAAGTCCACCTTAGTAAAGGATTAGTGCATTATAAAGACCTTTGTTTCCTAATAATATATGTTTAATGTAAGATCAAAAGACTTCTTAATCAATACGGAAAAATCTTATAGAATTGGTGGGAATTAGTTATTATTTAATCATTCAATTTCTAAGAGCCCAAATGCCCAATATAAAAGGACATACCTTTGGCTTTTTTCTATCAGCAGTGATCATTATTGGATCAATTACAGAGTCAAGTACTCAAATCTAGTGATGAGATATATTAGAATTAGATGAATGATTAATTTTATAATTAAACTAATTTCATGTGTAATTATGTCAGAATCTATGATTAGCTTCTCATTCATGAATTAGGATTCATCACATGAAAAGTGGAACTCGGAAAAATGAAGTAAAGCATACTTAAATTGGGCCCAATCAAATTAATTTTGTTGTGATTAGTTATGAAGAATAATCATAAGATCAAGGGTATCTAAAAGAACATGCTTATAATGGCTTCAAGAATGTCAAATCATGTTAAACCCACTAATTTATCGTGCTCACATTAAACCTCATCATAAGAGACTCGTGCCCTCCTTTTTGTAGTTCCTTTAGCTTGTCGTTTTCTCAAACCTTTTTTTAGTCAAATTATTTTTCCTTTATTTGGTTTATAAAAATAAATTGGGTTATCATTATATTGTACCACATTGCTTGATAGTTTATAGTCTTTATACTTGATATTAGTACTAATCTTGTTTCTTTATTAGTTGACATGCTTTTAATCACGTTAGTCAATACACAAATTTAATCATAATTATTTAATTATTAATGAACGAAACTATAAAAATTAATATTTTAATCCAAAACACGGTCTAAAAGTGTCAATTAAGAAGAAAAATGTAAATAGTGTTGTTGTCAAAATGTGTCCAATAAAAAGAAAAAAAGATATACTATTTGAAATTTTAAGTGTGAAAATAAGGTATGTTATAAAAAAAATAAATAAATAAAAAAGAAAAAAACTAAATATTATCAAAATTAAATTATATCTTCAAGATATCACATGGGACTTATATATATATATATATATATATATATATATATATATATATATATATATATATATATATATATATATATATATATATAAAATAAAAATTTAACCCCAAATTCGTGATACCATTATTTTTTTAATCCTTCAAAATAAAAGTTACTCGTAATAAATTTATTGGAAAAATTGTCATTCGTAACATACAAAACTATTTCTGTAACATTAAAAATAATCGTAACATTAAAGTCTTATGAGTGTATGACTTGAATATTCATTAAACCCTAGCTGCTCCTTCTCATCTCCTCCTTCACTCTCTCTTGGGTTTTTTAAAATTAGTGTTTTTTATGTTGAAAGTAGTTAATAATTCGATTGGACAAAATCATGATCATTGTGTATGAGATCTTACATTGATAAATATCCTCTTTCACAGCGTTGTTTGATATAGTCTTCTATGAGGGGATCTTTTGATAAATTATAGTTTTCAAATTGAACCAGATTTGATGCAATTGATGGTAGATATAGAATTGACTTCTGTCATCACATTACATAATCCTCATAAAATAAATCAATTAAAAACTAGTATGACTTCAATTAAAAACATAGCCCTAAACTCTCACAAAATAGCCCAAATAAAATCGAACAGAGAAACACTCTAATTTAATAGAGGGGATGGAGGTTTATTTGACCATAAATTGAAAATTAGTATGACTTTAACTTTTTCTCATTGAAAATAATTTTTACTCAGTCTAGTTAATAGTGAAATATATTCATCTAAGATTGTATTAAATGTAATAATACTCATTCAAACAGATTGAGTAAAAATCTTATTATGAGCCTCTGTTCTCGTTACCTTAATTTTCTAAATTAAATTTATTTTTACTAAAATTAAGTTATTTTTATTGATTAAAACTTAATTTTAGTAATTATTTACTATATTTGTTCTTTAAAATTAATAATTTTATTGATTAATACTTATTTTTACATAACTGAACTTAATTCATTTGAACTGGATTAATTCTTAATCTTATATAATTTCCAATCACTAAATATTGGAAGATTTACGGATTAAACTTTTAAACTATATCAAAATTTATTTTTTTTAAGAAAAACTTCATACATAGGGATAAATTGAATACAATTAAAGCAACTAGACTAGTTAGGGATGTCAATGGCATGATATGAGTGCTATGGGTTTTAAGAATGGTCACTCCACATATGAAAATGTTCGAAAACTCCATACTTGTACGTTGTACCTACAAAACCATGCAGGCATGCTTTATGGTCGGTAGAAAATAAATCCAAATTCACAAATACGCATCTAAGTTCAAAACTGATTCCCGTCTCATGAGGCCATGATCCACCTTACCCAAAATAACTTCCTTTTTTTTTTTTTTTTTTTTTTTGAGTGACAATTAGGCCCTATTCACTTAGTGAAATATTTTAATTTTATAAAAATAATTTTATTTCACTAAAAATAATATCAGTTTAATAAAAATCAGTAAATTTAAAAAAAAATAATATAATAGAGAAATAGTATGCAAACAATAAAAAAATTCTCATTGCAAATTTATTCGAATTGTAGCATAGTAGCACCTTAGAGTGGACAGTGGACCTACTCATCCCGATGCAAGGTGAAAATTTCACCATACACCCGGGTATGCCATGGGCATGGTACACCCAGTTATAATTCAAAGGTTTTTTTAAAAAAAAGGCAGAAAGAATATTATGGTACATGAGTAAAAAAAAAAACAAAACGATTCCCTCCTTATTTAAGGGATTGATTTGTTATTTATATCCTTGATTCATGAAATTGATTTATTATTTTACATTTTATATATCAATAGAATACTTTTGGTGAAATAGAATTTCATTTTTTTTTTGTTAAATAGAGAAATCGAATTTATATAGAGAGAAACCATGGTAAATTTTGAATTTCAAAGTGATTCAATGTTATAATAGAGTTGATTTTATCTTTCCAATATAATCTCTTAATGATGTAATTGATTAATTCATTGTTGAGAGAAAAGGTATTTTTTTTAATTTTTAATTTTTTTCCTGTTTTCGTGCTATTTTCCGAGGTTGAAGATGATGTTCTTCGTATTATGATAAATGTTCATTTATCAATTCTTGGATACATATTCTTTTTTTTTTATTGGGATGAAATATGTTCTTAAAATCTGATCAATATGTTCTTTGTATATAATCTATACGTTCTTTACATTACAAACAATGTACTTTAATATATGTAGATTAAAAATGTTCTTTGCTGGGTTTCAATAATACAAATCATGTTATTTTAACTTAGATAATATGTTCTTCTATATTAATATGCGTTTGTTTTAAACCTTATACTCCGTATTATTTTGGGTATTATGTTTTTTTTTAATCATTGTGCTCTCTTGTTTTATCCCTTCTGTTTTTTTGGTAACGATGAGAAAATATGATTAATTTTTGTACATATATTATTTTAAAATAAAATTGAAATAAAGTATATTGAAAATGAAATTTTTAAATTTTGAATTTTTGAAATTTGAAAATGAAACCTTTAATTATTTTGGTATAATATAATCTTAGATAGAGAAATTTTGGAAAACTCAATATTTTGATATGATTTGACATTAAATGCATGGTAAAAATAAATTAATAACTATCTATTACCTTTTTTTAAAATTAGTTTCTCAAAACTTATTATGTTCTTTATATTTCAATGATGTGTTCTTTTATAATTTAATAATGTTCTGTACATTTATAAGCTATGTTCTTTCTACTTTAATCCGGGTGTACCATGCGCATAGTACACCCGGGTGTACGAACCAACATTGGATGCAAGGCAAGTCTCCACAATCACAAAATATATTTAAGCAAAGAAATATTTGTTACTATTGTCAATGGTCAAAACATGTCAACTAAAAAGGAATACTGAAAGAAGTATTTTACTACCATAGTACACTCCTTTGATTCAAAAAACTCCAAGTAGAAAAACAAAGCATGACTCAATTACTTAATAGTATACCTAAAATCCTAGAGATTTAGGCTGAGTTCGAATCCAACCAAGTGAGGATATTTAGAGGTGAATTTTCCTTATATCACCCCCTATTTTTAAGTGTCTGATCAGTAAATATTAAATGAAAAAAAACTCTAAGGGTTGAGGTATAATATTTCTTTACAAAAATGCTCCTATCAGAATTCCTATCTCCAACGATATGTCGACATTCATGTTTTTATTGAGATAAATACGTCGTATGATTAATTTGTTCATCAAAGGTGATAGCCAATTTCACATCTAAATTTGATCGAAGCCATAGGTTTAAGACATCATCACTCACCTTATAGTCTTGTAACATGCAAAACCTCAACCTCAAGATTCGTCGCGTCTAGCCGTCTTCAAATCGAGCAGCCCATTGCCTAGCCTGGCCTCCTTTGCTCATGTATACCAAGATCCCTGAAGAGTTTTTGGTCAATTTTTCTGTCTAGATCATCTTAGACAGCAATTGAATACTTTTTGCTTTGACATTAAATTGAATAGATCATGTTATAGCGCGTACAATATTAGATCAACAAAGTACCCTTACCTACTAGGTATATGTATTTCACTATACATATCATGACATTTTGGTAAAAAAAAAAAATAAAAAGATTAGTTTACGAACCACATAAAAGTAGCATATGTGTTGGGATAAGCTTTAAGATTTAAATTGTTAGTGGTTAGTTAAATCCTAATGTGTAGGAGTTTGTATCCTAAGTAATTAGTTTATGTTAGTGAAGTTACAAAAGTAGTGGTTAGTGGATTAACATTAGGCATGATTTAATGATTATGAGATCATGTTCCTTATTTTTAGCTTATGTTCTATTTACGCTCACTTTCAAAGATAGAATAAGTAAAATTAAGTAAAGTGATAAACAAGCCAAGGAGGTTCCACCACAAAATCGTATGGCAATAAGGGGAGTAGCCCCTTTAGCCTTATAAAGTGGACACAACTTTCTTATTTCTTCAATGTGGGATACATTTCCCAACACTTTCTACACTCTTCAATGTGGGACAACACACCACTCACATATGAGTTTTCTTATAGACTCAACATAAAGATAAAAAAAAGTGTATTACATTATCTAAAGGTTGAACCTTCATACCCTTTTCCCCATGGCAGTTAAACTCATGCGGACATAGTGGCAAAGTAATATTCTTGGGAGAGTACGCTATTGAGAAGCCGTCATGAACCTTCATCAAACTATTGAGAGTTTCATAATAAACTTTACGGGGTGCAGCACTTTGTTATTAGTTATCCTTTTGGTAAGCGGTCATCATAAAAGAAATTATATATTCATGAATTTGTGTGTAACGTTTTAAGAAAAGCCTACTCGTATGTTCATTATATTATGATGAAATTCCAACTCTAAATATGTATAATTTCTATTTTAACTCGATATCATTTCTCAAGTATTGTACATACTAATGCAAGATAATACATCCTATTTTATTTACTTTATTATTTTTTAAGAACTGAAATATATTATTTATATTGAAATAAAATTATATTAAATCATTTTTATAGAATTGATTTTTTTTTTCTAATTAAAACTTATTTTTATTAGTTCTTTTTTACATTAAAAATAAACATAATTAACGGACCATCTATCAAACAGGTGGTTAAGTTTAAAGTGACAATGTTGATCTAATGATGTAAAAAAAAAAAAAAAAAAAAAAAAAAAAGAAGACAATGTTGATTTTAAAAAATAATACTACGGAGTATTATTTTATTAACTTGAAGAAACAACTACCATGGGTCCATAGTAATGATATAATTTTAATTCTTTCTACTCATTTGATCAAATTAATAGGAATAGATAATTGGAAGGACTAAGAAAGGTCACAAAGGCCAATAATTAGTCATACTTGAAACACAAATAATAAAAAATTTGATTACAAATAAACAATCAAATAAACTACAAAAGTGTTTGAGTGGGTATTGACTATATAAACCGAGGAACATGCATCAGTCACACAATCACATTCTTATCTTCCTTTGCTAACTCAAATTATCATCATTATTAACTCATAACTATTCATTATTCTAAGCACCTTCTTAACCCCTTAATTAGTCCGTTAATAACAAATTAAACCTTCTAATAAAACCATAAAACTACACAACAATGTTTAAAAGCAAGAGCAGCAAAACCACCCCTCAACAACAAGAAGGGGCCAATCCACCCATCAAGTTTCTAGGCGTTCGACGACGTCCATGGGGCCGTTACGCGGCAGAGATACGAGATCCTTCCACGAAAGAGCGCCATTGGCTAGGTACATTCGACACAGCTGAGGAAGCTGCATTGGCTTACGACAGAGCGTCTCGGTCCATGCGAGGCCCTCGTGGTCGGACCAACTTTGTCTACTCAGACATGCCTCCTGGCTCCTCTGTTACGTCCATCATGTCTCCTGATGAACAACATCAAAACCACAACCACGAGAAGGTTCAGAACCACACTCATCAGCCGGAGTTTTCGCTTTCGGCTAGTAATGACAACGGCTACACGGCGGTTTCGAATGCGCAGGTTTGGTCGTCTTCTTCTTCGTCATCATACCAGGATAATAATGCTACATTATATAGCTTTAATACTGGTACTAATGATGATACTAATAGTTATATTAGTAATAATAATGATGGGTATTATGGTAATAGTAATGATGTGGAGTTACCACCTTTACCTGATCAGTTTACAGGTGAGTTGGGCCAGGGTTCTTGGGCTGACCCGACAGTTGGGGCGGATTATATGGGCTTTGACTCGACTAATGCAGGCTATGTACATAGCCCATTGTTTAGTTCTATGCCTCCAGTTGACCATGGGCTTGACCCATTCAATTTGGGCTCGTCTTCTTATTTCTTTTAAAATTGTTTCTGAAAAAAAAAAAAAAAAAAAAAAAAAAAACTTTAACTCACCCATTAATTGCATAATTATTTGCGGTGAAACATTTCTTCTAGAATGTCGGTGTAATTATGACTCTTTGTATGATTTTAAGTCTTTTTTTTTTTCTTTTACTTGGGTTTGGGCCTTTGGATGCCTCTCAAGAGTCAAATTGGATTTGGATTCTAGAGTAGAGCATATTTTATATTATATTATGTACTTAAATATAATTTCTTTTCTTTTAATTTTTTTTAATGTAATTGTAATCAATTGGAGTTGTTGAGTTTAATGTAACTTATGTGTTTCCATCTTACTACAAGATTGTACTAGTATAACATTTACGTATATGTAATACAATTGAGACTTAAGAGAATTCAGTTTAAGTTCATTTACTTTTTTTTTTTTAAAAAAGTGCTAGTAGACAGTTAAATTGTGCCTTCTAATTTGACAGGTATAGTGCGATATAGTGATTAAATTAATAGTACATGTTGTATTTTTTTTTTTTTTTAAACACAGAAAGTAGTATAGATTACTTGGGCAAAGCCCTACAAATATTACAACCTAAGATTCAAAGAAATGCTCATATCCAAATTGCGTTCTTTGAATATGCAGTACCAAAATTAGCAAACTAGACAGCCAATAAGATAGTTTATATTACAACTTCCAAGGACTAAACATCTGAAAAAGAGAAAGCTAGGTAGTGCGAGCAGCAGGGAAGATCAGCTTCATAAGCAGCAGCAACACTTGTTGGAACATCAGTATGTCCCATAGCCATATCCATTGCATATTTCGCCAGATAATGAGCTACAGAATTTATCCCCCTTGGTACATGGATGAGAATGACTACCATACTCCTATTATTGAGTGGAATAGTACATGTTGTATTACATGCATGAGTTTGAGAATGTGATAAATGAAGTATGGCTTAACGCCTTAACCCATTTATTTAGCCTACAACTTGTAGGAAACCTTTCATTAATTTACCATTGCCTAATCCAATATTCTCCTATTTTCGTAGCCTGTTTTTTCTTTAATTCCACTTCCTAATAAACTATTTAGCCCAAATTGACATCTAATTTGGTCCCTTGTCCCGCGGAATAGTGCAATGATGAAACATAAACCACTTCTTTATACAAGATTGTTACACCCGAAATCATATTTTTAACTTTTTAATTTGCTTTTTTGACTTTAACCAAGTTAATTAGTATTACATACACCATAGTGCACCTACAAATAGGTGCACCAGACCCAATTTGCGCCCAACAAATGAAGCCCATACAATAATCCACGCCCAACACACATGAATTCGTTTTTTTTTTTTTATTTTTTTTTTATTTTTAATTTTAAATAACCGTTCTAAAATTATAAACCGCCATTTCATTTTTTATTCCATTTTAAAAAAATTCTATCTCCTCTCATAAATTATAAACCTTCCTCAATTAATTCATTTGTATTTCTCTCTCCTCTCACCATTTTACTCTCTCATCTTTTCAATTTTCTCTCTCTAAAAAATGCTACTCTTCCATGGCGAAAGACGAAGAACAAACGAAAACACCTTTAAAAAGGTGAACATCACTTAAACTACTTTGATTTTGCTACGATTTTGTTAAATTTGCTAAAATAACTGTCATCTTGATTTTTTCTACTATATAATTGTTGTTTTGATTTTATTTTATTTTTTTTTTTTTTTTTTTTTTGTAGTAAATCGAAAGTGTCTACTCCTACTGAAGAGGATGAAGATGTGTAAGTAATTTATTATTCTAATTCGCAATTTGATCTTAAATGGGAGTAATTGAAAAATTGAACCCTAATTTTTAAAATTAAATACTAATTTGAACCCTAATTTTTTGAACAGGACATTAAGTCAAATGTTCAATGTCAAAACACCAAAAAAGAAGAAATTAGAAGATATATCTAAGCCAAGTCCTTGTTGATCAAAAACTATTGGAAGAATTAAACAAAGAAGTTTCAGAAAGTCCAACAAACAGGTATATTTTTGGTTCATAAATTTCCTGTTTAATGTTCATATACGTTGTTTTGTATGAAATATAATTTATTTTTGAACAATACAAAATAAACCACTGAACATCGCTCATAAACAACTGAACAGCCCACAATTCTATATTTATGTTAGTATATTTGTTTGCATGTTCATTGATTTTCATTATGTTTGTATATTTGTTTGAACAGCCCTTAAAAAACTTTTGAACAACAAAAAATAACCATTGAACATCCCCAAAAGAAAATAAAACAACCCCCACTTCAATTTATGTTCGTATATGTTCTGTTTAATATTTAATTATTACATTATGTGCTGAACACCCTTAAGAAAGTTTTGAACAAGAAAAAACTACCACTGAACATCCCCCAAAAAACATTAAACAACCCCCCCTTCAATTAAAGTTTATATATGTTCTGTTTAGTATGATATTCAATTTGCTTTACATTCATATATTTGTTTCAAATGTTAATTATCTTGTTATTTTTTTTATTAACAGTCCAACTACTGGCAAGCCCCCACTTACATCTGAATTGCATCCTGAAAAATTTGATCAACCCTCACAATCCACTAAACACACAGTGAAAACATTTGAACAGCAACAACAAGCATCTGAAAAGCCCTCAGAAACTTCTGAACCACCAGAAATTTCTAAACCTCTTAAAACTTCTAAGTTGCAACCAGAAGCAACCAAAAGTTCTGAACCAGAGATGCCCACTGAAACAGAGAAGCCCTCTAAAATAGAGATGCCCCCTGAAACAGAAAAACCCCCTTATAGCAGAAAAACCACCAGAAAACACTGAACCCTTTTCAAAACCTTCTGAACAACCTCCACAAACTTCTGAACTAGAGAATCCCCCTGATATAGAAGAACCCCTTGTAAAAGAAAAACCACCAGAAAATACTGAACCCTCTTCAAAATATTCTGAACAACCTCCACAAACTTCTGAACCAGAGATGCCCCTCGAAACAGAGAAGCCCCTTAAAAAAGAGAAGCCACCAGAAAACATTGCACAACCTCTAGAAACTTCTAAACAACCCCCAGAAACTTCTGAACTTGGAGACAATGTTAACAATGCTACTGAGCCTACACAACCATCTCAGTGGTAAAATCTTTATATATTTTTTATTCATTTTTTTTTGGTAAATGGAAATTTTACTACCAAAAGGAGAAAAATTACAACTTACAAAAGCTAAGCTGTAACCCCAAACATACACAAGCCTGAAACAGGCAACCAAACCCCTAAACTACCCCTAAATCCTAGAGTGCCACCTTCTAGGAAGGTTTCACTCAGGAAACAGGAGCATACCCTATCTCCAACTTCCAACCACCTTTTATGAAGGGTGCTAGAAAAAGAAGATAGGAAACTACAAAAACCAAGAGCCCTCCCTAGACTCAACTGTAGGACAGGCCCAGTAGAAGGACTAGATAGCAGGGCAGCAAGCACAAAACCAAGAAACAACAAATTGAACACACTGTAGGACAGCAGCACTGCAGAAACAAAAACTACAGAACAAGCAACTGCTTGTCAGGAACAGGAATAAAATGTCTTTGAAAACACCAATAGCAGACTTGCAGCTTCTTGTAAATATCACAACATTTCTTTGCAGCCAAATCTGATACACAGATTCAGCAAAACAGATTCCCAGCAGTCTATTTTTAGATCTAGACTTCCTGCAGATTCTAGATATCCAATCTATTTCTGCATCAAACTTGTTGATAGGCCTATCATACCCAAAAACCTTGAGAACCTGCTTTTATACATTTTTACTAAAAGAGCATTCAAAAAACAGATGTTGCACAGTTTCCAAGCTCTGATTGCACAAGAAACAGACAGGATCACATTGAATATTCCAACTTTGCAGCCTGTCTTTAGTAACCAATCTGTTCCTGACTGCAAGCCAAGTGATAAACAGATGTTTTGGAGAAGCAAGGTTATTGCAGATAATTCTTCTCCAACCCACTTTGGGGACCTGCACAGTAATGCAATGATAGATCTTCTTGATTTTGACTTTGCCATCCTGCATTACAGAGTCCCAATTACCAATATTATCAATGATGGCTCAACATTTCAAGATTCTTTTAAGCACCCAAGACCACTTCTTAGGAGCAGGAAAACCCCACCAAGGTTTCTCCTTGAAATAGTATGTGTGAACCTATTTGACCCAAAGACTATCAGCCTTATGAGCCAGAGAAGCTTAGTGATAGCAGCAAGATTCCACTTAGGGAGAGAGATTAAATTCCACCCCCCACTCACCTTAGGAAGACAAACTTGAGACTAAGAAAAGAAACTAAGGATTTCTTAGAGGGTTAGCTTTCCTAGTCCAAAGAAAGACTCTGAATCTTGATTCAATCTCTTTTAGAATCTTCTTAGGGAGGACAAAATTTGAGCCCAATAGGTTTGAACACCAAAAAGGACACTTGTAGACACCCAAATGTGTCTCCCCAAAATCAAACCCAGTGCTGAATACCTTTCACGTCATTTGATTATCGAACGAAGTGAAAGTGTGGAAAGCCTAGTGATGAGGATGTTTTTATTAAAATATTTCTCTTTCTGTTTTCAAAAATATTTCTTTTCTTACTCTATTTATATAAAAATAGCCAGTCCTATTTGGTTTGGTCCATGATAAGGGTCCAATAATAGTGTAGTTGGATTAGGCTTGAAAAGAGCTTTCCAATGATATATTATAAGCCCAATTCCGATGAATTATGAGGAAGTTATGGATTAAATTAAATTAGGCCCAATGATTTTAAATGTGGCCCAATGATCTAGAGGAGGGCCTATTAATTATTATTCCTAAAGTAATTAGGATTGATTTTGATCTTCTAGGAATATCTAGAAGGTTCTCTTTAATTCTAATAAGATTAGGATTGATAATTGTATTTTTTTTTTAAAGATGTTTTATTTTGAATAAAATATATTAAATCTGATTTTAAATCTTCTTAGACGCAGAATTACCTATAACCGGTTTAAAAGGTGATTCCGCGTGTAAAAGCGCGTTGTACTTTTGAACCAGCGCGAGACGACAGAGTCGTCGCCTGACTCTGACTTTCGTCGCCTGGCACTGACCTTCGTTGCCTGGCGACGAGCTTGTCGTCTGGCGCTCACTCCTATCGTTGGCGACAGGAGGTATTTTATTCCGAATATGATTTTCTTTGATCCCGTGCTATTTTTCCTATAAATAGGGGTCGAATTTCCATGTTTTCATTAATCAATTATCATCTACAATTCACAACAATCATCTCTCTTTATTCTATTCTCTCTATAAAAACCTAGAAGCTTTCTCTCTCTCTATTCTTTTTCTAAACCTTCCCCTCTTACAAAATTCCACATACATTAGTTCTAGACACATCTAGCCAAGTTCGAAGTTGCCTTCGCCCTAGACGTGAAAGGTTGATAATTTCTGAGGGTTTGGTCCCAAATCTGTATTTTAATTATTTGATTTAATTGTTTGATTTTATTATTTTCCTTGAAGTTATTAGAAAGAGGTACGAGGCATCGAAGTAAGTGCTTTAATTGCTTTATTGATCTTTTGATATCGAAATCATGCTTAGATTATTTTGTTGATTCCTAGTATCATGTTAGGATGTTTTATTGCTTCCTAGTATCATGTTTAGGGTAATAACTAGATTTCTAATATCATGTATGATGCTTCCTATTCTTTCTTCTATCATGTTAGTATCATGTTAGGGATAAAGCTTTCATTTTTATTGTTTAGTGACATGGTAGGGTTTGTTATTAATCTTGTTAATATCATGCCTAGGATCTTGCTATTATTATTACTCTTTGAATATGATGATTGTTGTTATTATTGTTGCTTGATATATTATTGTTGTTATTGCTTGATCACGCCCTCTCTTGCAGGATTAAAGGGAATTTGTACTTGTAATCACGCTTAATAAGATGATTAATAATCTTGTTTAGGCTAATATGATTATAATTCAAGTGATTGCCAATAATAGATTTGTTTGTGCATTAATATTCAACCAACATAGATAAACAGGTTTAGGGTAGATCTATCGATTGCATGTTAGTCAGAAAGCGCACATGAATACAAGAAGAATAAAGTAGAGGCCTATTTTTAGGGCAGGTTCAATCTCTTTTAGGTTGGATTGTACCTTCATCCCCGAACTTCCAGTCATGGTTCCAGACCTATTGGAGTTAACGATCTCCTGGATGGTTAAGGGGTGTAACCTTCACCCTGTGAACGGTTTACAAGTTCCTAAAACTTGTTGGCAACTGTTTTACTCTAGCTTCCTTCCCTTTGGACGCCACCATGCTTAAGTGTATGATCACAGTGGGGCTCAAGTGTGGGATGCTTGAAATATTCCCTACAACACTCCTTACTAATTGCAGTCTGCCAAAATAAGCAAGATGTCTGGCAGTCCACCCATTGATTCTACCAGTCACCTTGTCAACCAAAGGCTTACACTGAGCAATTGTAAGTTTCTTTGAAGATAGGGGAACCCCAAGGTATCTAAAGGGAATAGAACAAGAGTAACACCAATTAAAGCTCTAAGAGTAGCTTGCTCATCTTCAGACAACCCACCAAAATAAACCTCACTCTTGTCCAGATTTGCCGAAAGCCCTGAAGCTTCAGAAAACTTAGTGAAAGCCTGGAAACGGAGAGAGACTGAAACAGAATCAGCCCTAGAAAACATCAACATATCATCAGCAGACATGAGATGAGTCAGATTTATTTTTTCACATCTAGGGTGATAATTGAAATCAGGATTCTGATGCAGTTCAAAAAGACATCTAGAAAGATACTCCATCCCAATTGCAAAAAGGAAGGGGGACATAGGATCACCTTGTCTAAGACCTTTCCTAGCTGGGAAGGGTTTTGTAGGGGCACCATTAATCAAGATTGAGAAAGAAACAGTAGATAGGCAACCCCTAATCCAATTGATAAACTGAGCAGGAAAACTAAGCTCAGCCATTACAGTCTCAAGAAAACTCCACTCAACTGAATCATAAGCTTTTTTAAGGTCAATCTTAAGCATACACCTTGGAGTGACATACTTATGACCATATCCTTTAATCAGTTTAGTTGCAAGCAAAATATTGTCACCTATATGCTTACCAAGAATGAACCCAGCCTAAGCACCATCAATAAGCTCATGGAGAACAACAACAAGTCTAGCTGTTAGAATTTTTGAGATCAGCTTATACAGAACTGTGCAGCAAGCAATTGGTCTAAAATCTTTAGCATAGGAAGGATTCTACACCTTGGGAACTAAGGTAACAGTAGTACAATTCCAATGCCTCAGTATTTTACCAGTATTAAAGAATTCCATAACACTTGCATAATCTCCAGAATTCACAATGTTCCAGGTTTTCTTGAAGAAAAGAGCATTGAAACCATCAATACCAGGAGCCTTAGTATTGTCTATGCCTTTAAGAGCCAAATCAATTTCTTCAATAGTAACAGGGGCAATGAGGGAGTCCTGAGGTGTTTTTTTTTTAATTCATTTTATTTGTAGTATAATGTTCATTTAATTACATAAATATATTCATTTGTTAACATTAATTACTTAAATGTTTAAAACAGTTCTAACAAAAGAAGGAAACATGTTGCAACAAAAAAAAAAAAGAGGAACACAACTCCTGCAACAACAACAAGAATGAGTCAAAGCAAAAGCTCCCAAGAAGCACAAGAAGTTCAAAAATCTAAAAAGGGGGATTCAAAATAAAAAGAAGGGGGTTCTGAACAAAGAAAGTTCAAGTGTAAAGGAGGGTAAAAAAACCATCAAAGGAGGTTCAGAAGGAGGTTCAAAAATCACCTAAGGGATTTCACAAGAAACAAAAAGATGTTCCAAAAGTTGAGAAAGTGGAGTAAGAGAGAAAAAAAGAAAGAGAAAAGTTGATGATGAGGAATTAATTGATTATGATGTTGTTAATTTAAGTGCTGATGATAACGAAGTTTTGAAGGATAAAGAAGACAGGCTATGTGTTAGAGTGGGACATGTTAAGTTCATGAAGTTTGTAAGTTACTTAACCCCACAACAAAAACAAACAGTGGAAGAAATGGGATTGGGGGCATTACTTTCTGTAAACCTGCCACAAAATGATGCAATATTTTTTGGTTGGCTTTTAAGACATTTTGAAGAAAACAACTGCACTATATACTTGCCATTCAATAAATCAGTTGATATCAATGAACAAGATGTTCAGATTGTCTATGGAGTGCCTAGAGGAAAAAAATTATTTATGAGAAAGAACCAAAGAAGACAGAGGAGGAAGATGAAGATGTTCAAATTGTGACACCTTTAATGAGGTGGAGCGATAATTGGGCTGTACAATTGGTAGCCCTAAGACCCAATGGATTTTTGAGAAGTATATATGAAAGTGAAGAAGAAAAAAAAAAGAAAAAGAGAGAACATCAAGCATTACAAAAAAGGAAATATATCATAACGGACATTAAATCAAAGGAGAAGAAACTGGAGAAGCAACTGAAATGTTCAAGATAGATTTCCTTGTGCTAGCTATCAATTCAATGATGAAGACAAGCCAAAACCTTCACTGCCACTACAAATTCCTACACTTAATTCAAGACTGTTTTGAAATTAAGGAATTGGATTGGTGCAAGTATGTGCTTCAAAGCTTGATTGCCACGGTACCTGAATGGAAGCAAAACACAAAGGGTTTTTTCAAGGGTCCACTGCCTTTCTTGTTGGTATGCTTTTATTCTTATTTTTTATTCTTTGTTCATATTTTAATACTATATGTTCATATATTTGTTTTCTTTTGTTCAAAATGTCAATGCCATATGTTTTAAATGCATTTTGTTCATATTTTAATGCCTTATATTCATATGTTCAAAATTTTAATGTCTTATGTTCATATGCCTTATTCCTAATGTTTATGTGTTCAAGGGTTTTGGTATGTTTGTTCAAAATTTTAATGCCGTATGTTCATATGCTTGTTTCACTTTGTTCAAAAGTTCATAATAGAATATTAGTGTTTTGGTATACTTTTATATAAATGGTATCATAACTGCTCAGATACTTTATAATATTTCAATTTCGTTTTTTTTTTTTTTATTGGGACAATTGTTGTATTGTGATTGAGTGCAAAAAAGAGGTATTGATCAACCAAAGATATACCTAATCATTTCGGCTTGGAATAAAGACATGGTTCATGAGAGAATGAAATTAGAGGGCAAGTCACAATTTGGATTGGGAAATGTGTTGCCAAGAATACAAATAAAAAAACAACAACAAGCAAGTGTACAACAACAACAAAGTGATGCTTTGCCAATCAATGAGAATGAGCCAGCCAAGATTCATTTACATTTCTGTTCAAATTTTATTTCTATATGTTTAGATTTTTATCTTATAAGTTCATATTCTTTGCTGTCATGTTTAAATTGGTTTCTGTTCAAATTATATACAACATAAGTTCAAATAATAAATATGTTAAATAATTATAATTAATAATATGATGTTAATAATATTTTACTGCATTTTCAAATCAGTTAATTTTTCATTTTATTAATTTTTAGTTCATAAAATTTTAATGAATGTTCATATTAGTGAAAGCTTATGTTCATTATTTGATATTGAAAATAGGAGGAATTTATGGATGAATTGATGGATATGGCAAGACATTGGGAAGCTGTGTGTCAAAATGGCTGAGAAGTTGAAGCTAGGAAAATACCTATTTCCAAACAACATGATTATCAAAAGTGTTGAAGATCTTATTGGAAAAAGAATGAATGATCCTTCCATTTAAGTCAAGATGAAGAGATCTTTGGAACAGAGTCTTTCTTGAAAGCAATTGATCAGATTGAAAGAGAGTACATAGAGAAGAAGCTAGCTGAGAAAAGAGAAGCTGAAAAAAGAGAAGTTGAGAAAAGAGCACCAATGGGAAAATAGAAGGTCGGAGATGATTTTGACCCCAAAAAGGCCTTGGTCCTTGGGGATTGATGAACCTCAAACACCAAAAGATGCTCAAATTGGATTAGGAAGTGTTGCAGGTGGATATCAAAGGGGAGAAGAAAGTGTTACTGTTAGGAAAAGAACCCTTGACCTAACACTTACCATAGGTAGAGGAGAGAAAGGTGAATTGCAAGGTGCTTATTTCCTAGGTGCTAATTTGAAAGGTGGTGAAATAAAAGGAAAAGAAACAACACTTGGTGATATGGGAGAAGGTCTTGTAGCTGGAAAGTCGATGGATGTGCCTTTTGAAGACATGTTTGACCAAAATGAGTTTAACAATATATTTTTAACCAATGATGAAGGAAAAGAAACGTGAATTGCAAGGTGCTGATTTCCCAGGTGCTAATTTGAAAGGTGGTGAAATAGAAGGAAAAGAAACAACACCTGCTGATATGGGAGAAGGTCTTGTAGCTGGAAAGTCAATGGATGTGCCTTTTGAAGACATGTTTGACCAAAATGAGTTTAACAACATATTTGAAACCAATAATGAAACACTTAATGATATTTTGAAGAACCCACTTTCAAAGGATTTTCAGTATCACAAAGGGTAAAGTCATTCTATCTTAACATCACTAATATATGTAGTTTTTTGGGCAACTAGGGTAGAAAAAGAAGAATATATGTAAATATTTTGGAAGTAATGTAATGAATCTAATGTAATTTTTTGGACAACTTGGGTAGAAAGAAGAAAAGGTCAAGGTAATTTTTTTAAATGAAATCAGAACAAGTACAAATATATATGTATTTATTAAGTATTGAATGATATAACTTATATATTAACTTTTTATGTTCAAATAATTATTTGTGATGCTCATATGTTTTTACTGTATGTTCAAATCTACAGATCGATAGAAGAAGCAGGAAAAAGAAAAGAAAACGCAGTTTCTAAAAAATCAAAGGGGTAACTGTGTAATAAGATATTAATGAAAAAGTTCATTAAAAATTGCTCTACTGTTTAGATATATACATGTTTTGTTCAGAAATATTAACTGTAATTTATATTTGTTATATTAGACCAAAGAAAGCAGAGGATGTTGATGCAAACAAAGACCATGAAGAGAAATTACAAAATTGCCCGCTTGTCTCAAATCCCCCTTCATGATTAAATACAAAGATTTGTTCAAAAATGCTAGTGCAATGCATGCAACTTTGTCTGATTATGTATTCAGTGATGGTCCTAATGAGTAAGTTTTGTGTTTCAATTCTATTGTTCATAACTTCATTTAATTTGTTCAGATATTAAATTATATAGTTCAAAAATTCATCAAAATTTTATTTGTTATTTTTTTTTCTTGTATTGGTAGTGAGGTTCTGTACCATGATGGAGAAAACAATGTCAACAGAGGTGAAATAAAGACACTTGGAACATATGAAGTAGTCGACAGTGCAATTATTGATGCTTGGGCTCATATTCTGAACGTCAAGGGAAAAAAACATAGCCTATACTTCTCCACAATGCCATACGTAAGAACATATATTAAATATTCTCAAATAAACATGTTAATTACTCTTCTATAAATTGTTCGGTATTTTTTATTAAATGTTCATTATGTTTATAATGATTGTTCATTATTTTAAATTGTGAACTACAGTTGATTGTATGCACATACAAAGGTGCAAGTGCAAACACTACCAAAGAAATAAGACTTGAAAATTATACGCAAAATGAAGTTGTTAGAGTCAAAAGTTTCAAAACTGATTTGATCAAGATGAAACGGAGAAGCAATTTGGATCATAAAAATTGTGGTGTTTATTTGATGAAACATATGGAGACATACACAACAGAGCCTTTGGTAGAATGGAATTGTGACTTGAAAGCGAATGATGTAAGGTTTTAACTATAGTATTCATAATTATAAGTATGTTCATATGTTTTCTTCATATGTTCAAAAAGTTTAATATTTTGTTCATAATTATAAGTATGTTTATTTGTTTTCTTTACATGTTCAGATTGATCAAACCCAGAAGCTTAGGGTGCAATATTGTTCATAAATAATTCTAAGCCCCACCAACAGAGAATGGTACAGAGTGAAAATGACAGCAAGAAGAAGAATTGAGGAGAATCAATGTTTAGATTTTATGACATTTCAAGAAACTGTGATTTTATTTAATGTGTTTGATTTTTTAGTTTGAAAGACAAATGTTGTTATAAATTTGAGATTGACATTATATGTAATATTTGTAGTAAGTATTGACATTAAGTTTTTGTTCAAATATTGAAGTGTAGTTGTTCATTTTATAAGATATGTTGTCAATATTGTTATTGATTAATAAAACTTAAAGAATAAAAATCATGAATTTAAAAATAATGAAAAAAATATTCGTATATATTGAAAATTAATAAGAATTTGAATATTATTACATATCAAAAGCCTATGAAAAAATATTCGTATATATTGAGATCCTATGAATTACTTATCTTGTCAAACATTGATAACATTTCATCATAATTTGAAACATTAGAAGATCCGGAAGCATGAGACCCTTCATTCCTTGCATTGCGACCAGCATCAAAATACTAAAAACAAAAAAATTCAAAAAACAATAAAAAAAAAAATTCAAAAACAAAAACACAAACATTTAGAATAAAGAAAGAGAATGTTCATACTTACTTGAAACCATTTACTAGTCTCATATCGAAAGCCTTTGTTATGATTCACTTCAGATACTTTCCTTTTTTTTAGCTTGAGAACCACTTGTGAACCCACTATCAAAAACCTAAAAAAATAAAAACAGTTCAGATTATAGTATACGAAATTCAAAATAAATTTAAGAAAGTTCAGTAAAAATGGTACATTTCTTGAAGAAGACTGAGCAATAGTTGCTGGAAAGTTAGTTGAAGCTTGATCACCAAAAACCTAAAGAAAATTCAGATTAGTTCTGAATTTAAAAACACAAGTTCAAGAAAAACTTAAAAAAGTTCAATAAAATAATTACATTTGATAAAGATGGCTGAGTAGCTCTTGAGAAAGATTTTTTATTTTTAGCTTGAGAACCACTTACCTACAAAATGTATAATATAATATATTAATAAATTTTTTTTACAAAAATGTAAAGCATATTGAATAAAGAGGTTAAATTTACAGAGGAAGGCTAAGCATTAGTTGTTGGAAAGGTATGTGAAGCTTTTGATGAGGATGGGTGAGAAGAAATAGTTCTTGGAAAATTATTGGATGATTGACCTTCAAAAACGTACAAAATTAACAAAAGTTCAAAAGTAAAGAACAAAAGTTCAAATGTTAAGAACTAAAGTTCAATATAAATTAAAGAAAGTTTAGTAAAAATGGTACATTTCTTAAAGAAGACCGAGCAACAGTTGTTGGAAAGTTAGTTAAAGCTTGATCACCAAAAACCTACAGAAAATTCAGATTAGTTCAGAATTTAAATACAAAAGTTTAAGAGAAACTTAAAAAAGTTCAATAAAATAATTACATTTGATAAAGGTGGCTGAGTAGCTCTTGAGAAAGTTTTTTTATTTTTAGCTTGAAAACCACTTACCTACAAAACGTATAATATAATATATTAATAAATTTTTTTAAAAAAATGTAAAGCATATTGAGTAATGAGGTTTAATTTACAGAGAAAGGCTGAGCATTAGTTGTTGGAAAGGTATTTGAAGCTTTTGATGAGGATGGCTGAGAAGAATTAGTTCTTGGAAAATTATTGGATGATTGAACTTCAAAAACGTACAAAATTAACAAAAGTTCAAAAGTAAAGAACAGAAGTTCAAATGTTAAGAACTAAAGTTCAAAATAAATTTAAGAAAGTTTAGTAAAAATGGTACATTTCTTAAAGAAGACTGAGCAACAGTTGTTGGAAAGTTAGTTGAACCTTGATCACCAATAACCTACAGAAAATTCAGATTAGTTCAGAATTTAAATACACAAGTTTAAGAGAAACTTAAAAAAGTTCAATAAAAATAATTACATTTGATAAAGGTGGCTGAGTAGCTCTTGAGAAAGATTTTTTATTTTTAGCTTGAAAACCACTTACCTACAAAACGTATAATATAATATATTAATAATTTTTTTTTAAAAAATGTAAAGCATATTGAGTAATGAGGTTTAATTTACAGAGAAAGGCCGAGCATTAGTTGTTGGAAAGGTATTTGAAACTTTTGATGAGGATGGCTGAGAAGAATTAGTTCCTGGAAAATTATTGGATGATTGACCTTCAAAAACCTACAAAACAAACAAGTTCAAAAGTTAAGAAAATAAATTCAAAAGTTAAGAACTAAAGTTCAAAATAAAGAAAATAAAATTCAGAAGAATGATTACATTAGGTGAAGATTATTGAGAAGCATTGTTTGAATCTTTACTATTTTTACTTTGATCATTCTTTTTCTTTGAAAAAAGTACAGAGAGATTTGAACCTTGTCTTGTTGGAAGTGAATAAATCAAAGGATCTCCATCATCATCTAAAACCTGCAAAATAAAATAAAATCCTGAGATGTTCACTTACAAAATCTAGGATTTCAGAAAACAAGACAAGGGGTTCAAAAGTACCTCAAACCTTAGCTTTATTACACGCTTTCTCAATAGTACTTTTTGACCTGTAATTTCTCTCACCCTGCTTCCTAGCTATTTTGAATTATTTATAGGAAACCCTTCTTCATTACCTTCTTCACCAACTTCAACATCTTCAATATCAATTGGACCTATATGACTTTCTACCTTTTCACGTAACATATGAAAAGTATACTCAACTTCACCTCTTGCTGCAAGATCATCTTGACATGATGTCACTAACTGAACATACTTTCTAAGCATTTGAACTCTCCACACAGCAAAAGGAACAACTTTAACCTCTTGACATTTATCTTCATCAGTAACATGGCTACACATAGCCTTCTTAGTCCACCTCTTCACTATGTACTGTTCTGGAATTCTTTGAACACAATAAATATTATATATACGAAGAGAGTGTCCACATAACAACCCTATTTCACTCCAATACTTACAAGTGTAATTGATGTTGAAGGTGAATTTCTCATAAGTAATTTCATGCCTTATAATGTCCTTATTTGGCCTCCAAACATAATAACAAATAGACTCATCATCTTCATGTTTCCGCTCTTGACAACATGAAATACCTTTTGCAAATTGGTCCTCAAAAACCACATACACAGAAATAATATAAATTTCCCTAGCATGTATGAGCAAACTGACATTAGCTACTGCAAGATGATGGTTACCCTTCAAAAAACGAAAATCTTGCTTACTTTCTTTACTCCTCCACTCTGATATAACATCAAGAAAAGTACTATAAAAGTCACTCAAACCATCTGTTTTATTCAATCTATTAGAAACAAAATGATTTGTTGTTTCGGTCCTTTGGAATGACAAAACTCCACCCGAAAATACTCCTTTGAATAAACCGGACACCATTTTTCTTTGATATCATACAAGTGATTTAACCAATCATTTTCCGAACACTTGTATTTTGTCATCATTCTATTAAAAAACAGAAAACAACATACCAATAAAAAAATGATAACATAATTGTTCAAAGTATAGCAATAAAAATTCAGAAAATAAAACATACTGTTCATATTCACTTGCTAAACATAGAAAGTAAGCATGTTGAAATTAAATAATTATTAGTTCATATATAAACAAAGATTCATATCTTTAAACATGAAGTTCATGTATCTAACAGAAATGTTCAATAAGAAATATATCATGTTAATTTCAATAAATTAAGTTCCCATATATGTAAATGTAATAGTTCATATTTCAAACATAAAAGTGCAAAATATACACGCAATAGTTCAAAATAAATTAAAAAAAGCTTACCTTGGCCAGTAATGTTCAAATTCAGCAGGACTTTCACAATAATTGAGCAAATGATCGAATACTTTTGAAAACCCTTTCAATATTCTGAGTCCTCCTATATTGGTCTTTGAATTCTCACCAAGGTGCCAAGTGCACAAACGGTGCCGAGTGCTTGGAAAAAATTTGTTTAATTGCTGCAGCAATTGAAGGGGCTTGATCATTCATTAAGGTTATGGGGTCTCGACATCCTCCCATAGATCTCATAAAAGCCTCAAACAACCATACAATTCAAAACTACTGGTCTTTTCATCAAGCACAAAACCCATTCCAAACATGACATTGTTGCAATGATGGTTCATACCAACGAAAGGAGCACAAATCATGCCATATTTGTTGGTTCTATAGGTGGTATCAAAGACCATCAAATCACCAAAGGCTTCCTAATCCCTTCGTATTCTTCCATCCCTCCAAAATAAACTACTAAGGGCATGATTTCCATCCACATCAAACTCATAATAAAAGTCACTCTCTTTCGCTTGTCTTGCAGCAAAAGACTTTATCAAAGCATTACAATCACCACCTTCTAATCTGCCAGCTTTTTTTAGTAACTAAGGCATTGTAAACATCAGTAGCAGTGTGGCATAAATTAGGAGATCCACCAACTTCTTTCCTCAAAGCACGAAGAGAATCCGTAACCCTAACCCCACTAGCCTTCATAGTACTAATGAATTTCAAATGCTCACCTTGAATTATCCTTTGAGACCTAAGGAGATGTCTCTTCTCAATAGGTATCATAGCATGGTTGTGATTCATATTATCTTTAATAGCAGTCCAAACACCTTTCCCATCAATTACAAAATCAATGTAAGCCTCACAACATGTACGGTAATCCAACATAGAAAACTTCCTAGGCATCTTAGAAGAAGTATCCTTCAAACCAGCAGTTGAACATAAGTAGTTTCTGCCTCTCCAAATACTTGTAGTACCAACATATCGAACTTTCCCCTTCCGAATACTAAATCCATGCCTAAATGCATAACCATTATACATTTCATAAGCTTCCTTATCACTTTTTACTTGTTTCCACTTCAATTCAGGCACTTCACTTTCCTTATAAACAACTTCATACTTTGTAACTAGAATAAACAAACACAGTGCATAACAAACTTTACTATAGTTCAAAAATAAAACAACAAAGTTCAAATAAATAAAAACGATGTTCATAATTACTTTTACAATTTTATTTTAAAAAACATACATGATCAAAGGTTCAATAAAATAACCTAGAGGTTCATAAATATAAAAATAGTGTTCATAATAATATTAAACTGCTAATAACAATTTCTAAAAATAAATACAATGGAAGGCGCATAATTTGAATTATAAACAAATAATATTCATAAAATACAAATTAAAAATAAAAATCAACACACTTTGAACTAAAAATATATGTACATCTTTCAAATTCTTCACATAAATTCTTCTGCAAGAAATCATATGAGCCGAAGGTTCAGAATCATGCATGTCAAACAGAATTCATGAACAGTTTAATCAACAAGTGATCAAATTCATCAAAAATTAATAAAATACAATAAGAAATCAAAATCTCATCACAAATTCCATAAGCTTATTAAAAATTGATCAATCGTTTAATTAGTTCATCAATTAATCAATTGAAAATACAACTAATTAAACCTAACAATTATGCCATAATCAGAATCATATTAAACTTCAAATTTCAGCAAAATCAAAAATCAAATTCAACAAATAACAAACCTAATAATTATATAATGAGATCAAATCAACAAATTAATAAAATACAATAAAAAATCAAAATCTCATCTCAAATTTCAACAACTAAATAAACCTAATAATTATACAATGAGTTCAAATCAACAAATAACAAACCTAACCTGATTAGCGATAATTATCAATTCAAATAATTAGTGATAATTAACAATTACTCAACAATTACTCAAAAATACAAATTCAATAACATAAAAAAAATAATTAGCGAAAATTATCAATTGAAATAAGAAATTTAGCATGCACTGTCGAGAACTTAAGGTACAAAAATTAAATCCATAACGATGAACAACAGTGATGAATTAATTCAATTAAACAGAGGAATCAACAATGGTGATAAGAACATTCAATGAAAACGAAGAAAGAAAATTAAAGGAGAGAGAAAATCGAAGAGAGAAAAGTAAATGAGAGAGAAAATCGACAAGAGAGAAATTTATGTATGATAATTGAAAAGAAGAAATTGAGAAATTAGGAAGTAATTGAAAGAAGAAATGAACGCGTGAAATTGAAAAGAAGAACGTTGAGCATATAATTCAGCTGGAAACTACTTAATATGTGGCAGTAAACTATTGGTGGAGTAGTCTCAACATTAATTGGGAGTATGAAACTGTAGACACCCAAATGTGTCTCCCCAAAATCAACCCAGTGATGAATACTTTTCACGTCAATGGTTATCGAACGAAGTGAAAGTGTGAAAAGTCTAGTGATGCAGTTGTTTTTATTAAAACATCTCTCTTTCTATTTTTGAAAATGTGCTCAATTTATGAAAATGTCTAGTCCAGTTTAGTTTGGTCCATGATAAGGGTCCAATAACGGTGTAGTTGGATGGGGCTTGAAAAGACCTTTCTAACGATATATTATAAGCCCAATTCCGATGAATAATGAGGAAGTTAAGGCCAAAATACTAAACTGGGCCCAAACCGGATTTTATCTACGACCCAATGATCATGTGGAGGGTCCAAAGATTTAATCCCATTACTAAACTCATTGGGATTTATTAGAAGCTTCTATAAGTTTCTAAAAGATCTTAATTATCCTTTTTTAAAAAGATAAGATCAAAGAATTCGAAATTGAATAAAACTTCTCTTTTTGAGAGTCCTTGTTCTGTGCGAAATGGAATTTGTTCAAATATTATTTTTGTGCCTCATAATATTTATCCAAATCTTATATGGTTGGATATATCTTGAAATTACCTTTTCAATGATATATTATAATATTAATTCCAAGCTATAACGAACAAGATATGAAAGAAATACGAAACTATATCCAAAACTGACACTCTTCCACTATTTTGGCCATATCTTTTTATCTACAAAATATTTTAATATGATTCTAATTGGGTTGAAAAGTAGACTTCAAGAGCTTTCCAACAACATATTATATACCTTATTTGGACTTTTGTATCAAAAGATATGATAAAAACAAAATCTGCAAAAAAACTGTCCCAGCGCCAAACGACAGAGTCTGTCGCCTGGCGCGCTACTGCTGTCACCTGGCGCTAATACCTGTCTTCTGGCGCTAACTCCTGTCGTCCGCGACAGGAGATCTTTTATTCTGAATGGGACTCGAACTCTTTTCTACCGTTTCCAGACTATTTTTCTATAAATAAGGGTCGTATCTCCCCGTTTTTAATCATCAACAATCATCTCTATTCTCTCTCTAAAAGCTAGAAGATTTCTCTCTCTATTATTTTTCTAAACCTTCCCTCTTACAAAATTCCACATACATTAGTTCTAGACACACCTAACCAAGTTCGAAGTTGCCTTCGCACTAGATGTGAAAGGTTTAGTATTTCTGAGGGTTTGGTCCCAAATCTATATTTCAATTATTTAATTTAATTGTTTTGTTTATTATTTTCCTTGAAGTTACTAACGTGTGTATTTTATTATTAGAAAGAGGTACGAGGCATCGAAGTAAGTACTTTAATTGTTTTATTGATCTTTTGATATAGAAATCATGCTTAAATTATTTTGTTGATTCCTAGTATCATGTTAGGATGTTATATTGCTTCCTAGTATCATGTTTAGGGTAATAACTAAAATTTCTAATATCATGTATATTATTATGATGCTTCCTATTTATTTCGTAACATCATGTTAGTGTCATGTTAGGTCTAATCGATCTTTAATGTTTAGTGACATGCTAGGGTTTGTTATTAATCTTGTTAGTATCATGCCTAGGATCTTGCTAATATTATTATGCTTTGAGATTGAGAATACTATTATTATGATGATGATTGTTATTATGTTGCTTGATATTATATCTATTATTATTGTTATTGCTTGATCACGCCTTTTATGCATGTTTAAAGGGAATTTGTATTTGTAATCACGCTTAATAAGATAATTAATAATCTTGTTTAGGCTAATATGATTATAATTCAAGTGATCGCCAATAATAGATTTGTTTGTGCATTAATATTCAACCAACATAGATAAACAGGTTTAAGATTAATCTATTGATTGTATGTTAGTCAGAAAGCGCACATGAATACGAGAAGAATAAAGTAGAGGCCTATTTAGGGCAGGTTCAATCTCTTTTAGGTTGGATTTGTACCTTCATCCCCGAACTTCCAGTCATGGTTCCAGACCTAATGGAGTTAACGATCTCCTGGATCGTTAAGGGGTGTAACCTTCACCCTGTGAACGGTTTACAAGTTCTTAAAACTTGTTGGCGACACTTTTACTCTAGCTTCCTTCCTTTTTGGACGCCACCATGCTTAAGTGTATGATCACAGTGGGGCTCAAGTGTGGGATGCTTGAAATATTCCCTACAGAAACAAACACATTTCTAAAGAGAGAAAGAGCGCGTGAGCCTTGCCTAAGCACGTGAGCTTAGGCCTCCATGGCTGTAGGTACAAGAACTCAATCTTCCTCAGAAATTTTTCAGAAACAACAGAAAATCACACCAAAATCAAAGAAGAAAAAGAAATCGAAAGAAGCAGCAAAGGATTTAGAGGATGAAATGTCAAACCCAGATTTCGAAGAATTTTTGGAGGAACAAATTTTATCTCCAAAAGCTTCTCTGGAGGATTTAAAGCAACGAGAACATGTGCGAAGGACATTCTCAGACTGGGTTAGCGCTTTAAAGGCTAGCTTGAAGGTTTCAATGGAGCAAGGTAATTCCAATCACCAACCCTCTGTTTTGCATGCAAATTCTATTTTTAGGAATTTACATCATTCTTTTGATGGGGAAATTGGGGAAAATAATGATAATGGAGGAATTGAGGATAAGGGTATGAATTTTCTTGATGATAATTCTGATATTGTAATCGATTTGGAGAATATTCAAGAAGAAATTGATTACTGGAACTCATCTGTTGTATGCTTCTTATGTGGGGCTAATCCACCAGTGACTATAATGGAGGGGTTCTTTCATAGAATCTGCAGGAACTTGGGTGTTGATAAATTATCCTTGAAGGAGAAAGGGATCTTCATAGTTAGATTCAATACTATGGAGAATCGAGATAAAGTAGTTGCTGGACCCAAAATCTTTTTTGACAACAAACCTGTTTTCTTGAAGCCTTGGACATCTGATTTGGTGATTTCCCAGGAAGAATTTTGGATTGTTCCAATTTGGATTCAGATTAAGAATCTAGATTTGAAGTATTGGGGGGAAAAGTCTCTGAAGAAGACTGTAGGTAAACTTGGAAATTGGGTTAAAATGGATAAAGCTACAGCAGGAAGGGAGAAGTTACATTTTGCTAGAGTCATGATAGAAGTGGGTTTTGATCAGGAGCTTCCTGATTCTATCACTTTTGTCAATTAAAAGGGCAATAAGGTGATGGTGAATTTGACATATGAATGGAGACCTATTCTTTATGTTACATGTAAGAGGTTGGGGCCCAAATCCGAAGACTATAGAGGAAAGAAGAAGACAAAATTGGTACCTAAGAGTAAAAACTCAAAGGCACAGGAAAGAAAGGATGCTGATAAAGGTAAAAAGCCAGCAGAACTTCAGGAAAAAGAGAAGCAAAAAGATACTATGGGTACTATGGAAAATGAAAAGCAGGAAGAGGGCAATATGGCTACTGATGTACAAGCTGAGCAATCTTTTCAGCATGTCTTGAAGTCTGCCAGGAAAAGCCCTACTCAGGTGGAAGCAATTATCACTCGTAATACTTTTGTTGCACTTAAAGAGATCCCAATTGAGGTGCTGCCAGATGATTCCCATACTGCAAAGGGTGGAATTCCCTCTGATAGTCATGGATAGAAATCATGTCATGGAATGTGAGGGGTGCCAACATGCCAAGTAAACAACTGGAAATAAGGCAGGTAATTTCTACTAACAATTGTGGCTTAGTTGGACTCCTTGAGACAAAGGTAAAATCCCAGAACATGGGCAAGTTTTATCTAAAAGTTTTTAAGGGTTGGAACTTTACTTTAATAACAGCATGCATCTTGGTGGTAGAATTCTAGTGGCATAGAAACCTCATTCCTTTGATGTGAGTATTCTGATGTGCACTGGTCAACTTATCTATTGTTTAGTTAAGCCTAAAAGCGTGAATGAGAGCTTTCATTGTACTTTTGTGTATGCCTTTAATGCTAACTTTGAAAGAGTGCCTTTGTGGAAGGACTTGATGGCTTTAAGTATCTCCGTTAATGATCCTTGGTTTGTTATGGGAGATTTTAATTGTGTTTTAGAAGCAAATGAGAGGATAGGGGCTGCTGTAACTTGGAGTAATATGGCTGACTTCAGAAATTTCATTGAGAAGTGTGACTTATATGATATGAAGTATGGTGGTAATTTTTTTACCTGGAATAATAAGCAGAGATGATGTTCTTTGGGAATGAAGATGATTTTGATCACTGCCTAGGGATTATCTCTGTATATGAGCAAATGGGAGGTAAGAAACCTTTTAGATATTTCAACATATGGAGTAGTAGATCTGAATTTACATATGTGGTTTCCCAAGCATGGAAAAAGCTAGTTTAAGGGACTCCCATGTATTATGTTGTGCAGAAGCTGAAGGAAGTAAAGAAAAGTTTGATTACTCTGAATAAAAATGGAGTTCAGAATGTTGAAATACAGTATAATTTGGCAAAGCAGGAACTAGATAAGTGTTAAGCTGCCCTTCACAACAAGCCAGCTGACATTGTGGCTCGGGAAAGTGAGAATGTTGCCAAGAAGAAAATGTTGCAAGCTTAGGAAGTTTACTTCTCTTTTTTGAGACAGAAAGCAAAAATGGACTGGTTAATGGAAGGAGATTAACACAGCTATGTACCACAGAGCTCTCAGGAAAAGGCAAATGTTGAACAAGATTTATACTATTCATGATATGCAAGGTACTCAAGTTGAGATGGCTGATATTCCTAAGGCTTTCTTGGAATATTATGATTCTCTGCTAGGTACTACTGACACTCAGAGAGCACATGCTAATAAACATGTTGTTCATTCTAGTCCTTTACTCACAGAAGATATGCCGAATACACTAGCTAAAGAGTTCACTATGCGGGAAATAAAGAAAGCTATGTTTGATATTGATGAAAATAAAGCACCTGGACCTGATGGATTTGGGAGCAATTTTTTCAAGGAGAGTTGGAGTACAGTAGGGGAAGATGTAAGTAAAGTTGTGCTCAATTTCCTGCAAACATATAAGATGTTGAAGTAAATAAATTCAACATCTATTACTCTCGTTCCTAAAACTAAGTCTCCTATCAGTGTGACTGAGTTTAGGCCTATTGCTTGCTGTAATGTACTTTACAAGTGCATTTCAAAAGTTCTCTATTATAGGTTGAAGCAAGTGTTGCCTCTTCTCATTGCTGAGAATCAAAGTGCCTTTGTACATAGCAGATATATAGTCCATAATGTTATGGTATGTCAAGATCTTGTGAGGCATTATGGGCATTCTGGTACTAGTCCTAGCTGTCTCATAAAGCTTGATCTGAAGAAAGCTTATGATACTGTGGAGTGGGATTTCATTGAAGAAATGATGCAAGCACTTAATTTCCCTTAGCATTTTGTCAAGTTGATTATGGTGTGTGTTAGATCTCCAAGATTTTCTCTAATGATCAATGGATCACTTTATGGTTATTTCCAGTCTAAGAGAGGACTTAGACAAGGGGATCCTCTATCTCCCTTAATGTTTATCCTATGCATTGAATACCTCTCAAGGATCTTAAAAATTATCAGCTCTAAAACTGATTACAAGTTCCATCTTAGGTGCAAGGAAGTAGGGCTCACTCACATGTGTTTTGCTGATGACTTAATCCTCTGTTGTAAAGAGGATTTAAAGTCTGTAAAATTTCTTATGAAAGGTTTTCAGGCTTTTTCTAAAGCTACCGGTCTAAAATCTAGCCCTGAGAAAACTTCTGTATACTGTGCTACCTTTCACAGACCACAGGATTCACAAGGGGGAGGCTACCTTTCAAGTATCTAGGGGTACTAATCTGTTCCAAGAGGATTTCTACAGTATAATGTGAACATTTTATTGACAGAATGTGTTCTGGGATTATAACTTGGAGCTCTAGGAATCTGTCCTTTGCTTCTAGGGTAACCCTAATAAATTCTGTCCTCTTAAGCATTCAGGTGTATTGGGCACAGATTACGTTCCTTCCTAAGGCTATCTTTGAGAAAATTAAGGTTGTATGCAGAAACTTCCTTTGGAATGGGAGTCTGAACCATAAATCTTGTTATGTAGCTTGGAATGATGTATGCAAGAAAAAGTCTGAAGGAGGTTTAGGCATTCAGGATGCTGAAACTTGGAACACAGCAGCTCTTGGCAAGCATGTATGGGCTGTGTAAGGAGGGTGTGCCCATCGTAGGGGATCCTTCTCCTTATATGCCCATGACCCTTAAAAAGCCTAGGACTTTACACTTGTTAGGGTGTATTAGGATTTGAATTCTTGACTGTTTGGGGGACCTTGAATTAGAGTTGATCCATTCATTAGGCTTTTTTATAAGAAACAAGTAAGGAGTCACCAATGAGTTTTAGGAAAACTCATAAACCTCGTTCATGACTTTCTCCCAAGTAGAGTTCAAGAGATATTTAACACGAATCGTAAGTTTACCCATGCCTAAATTGGTCTACGTGTACCAGAAATGAGTCAGGAGCGAGGGTAACAAGATAACGTTCCCTTTAGAGGGAATCGCTATCCTAGCCCTACTGCGGCCTCTACTAGCTCTTCCTTTTTCACAATTATATCACCAACCAATATATGCAACGTGATAACTAAAAACTAAGTTAGTTGATTTTATTTACAAGCATTAATCACGTAGGAATTACATTGTAAAAGTCATTATTCTTATTTAATCAATATTCGTAAAAAAGAACAAGAAATAAACAATATTCTTCTTGTCTTAAGTGATCAAACAACAATTAAGTATTCAATTCTATTCTTTATTTAACGCAAGGTACTATGTAAAATTAATTAATTAAAAGTTTTTTTAAAGTGGTCAAACAACACTAATTAATCAATTAAAGGTTTGTTTAAACAAAAAGAAAAGTGCATTAATCTAAGTGCTCGGGAATTTACCACTTCTCCTTGCTAGATCTTCGTTTAGAATACTTATGGACTCCTTCTTGTTTGGGAACCTCCACCGTAGTAACAAGTAGTAAAGGGGTGAGTGTTTAGGACAAGAGGGTTAAGAGTACACAAGTTCACAAAGTTTCTACTAGAGTTTCGGGTTAATTTATGTCTGTTTAAGCCTAGTATTAAGCCTCTATATATAGGGAATGGATGCATATAGGGTTTTGAGTGTTCTGCCACAGCAGGTGTCGCGCGCATCTGAATGGGTTGCTCGCGACAACCAAGCGCAAATGTTTTAGATGCGCTGCTAATGGCAGCGAAACTGGATGTCTTGCGAGCGGTATTATGGTAAGATTCGATTTTATATTTTTATGAAATTCTAAATCTTCCGCAAGCGCATCACTAGAGGTTGCGCTGCATGTCACGCGCAACCTTGTGAGTTGCGCACGGATTTTTCTACGACAGCTTTAATTTTTAACCTAGGCGCCTTTAAATCCGTTAAATAGGTTTTAACCTCGGGCTTCAGCCTAATTATGATCGGGCTTAGTTAATTTGGACTTTTATTCATTTTGTTTTGGATTAGGCTAGATGTTTTGCATTTTTGTGGCTCATTTAGTTGTCCATAGGCATTCTTCACGTTGATCCAACATAAAGATGGTTTTATTTATCGTCATAGCAATTCCTGTCGAGATAGGAAGCCAAAAGTAGATGTCTAAAGTTAGCCCCCACTTTGATCTAGTCTAGAATAGACGAGGATCAAAGTAGCCAAGAAAATAAATTCGAGACTCATTCTGCGAAGTACCCTAAGAATAGAGAATCTTTCAGTAATGTTAAGGATGTCGAAACGATCCTTGATTCGCTAAGTGTTTGAGACAAGTAGCTATTAAGGCTAGAAAAAGTATTTTCTAGTCTTAACACGCTAAAGAATCTAGATTGATCCTTTGCAAGTGTAAAACGCCTTTACAAGTAAAAGCTGTCTTGGGTGATGTCATGTCTTGAGAAGATATCGGTTTAAAAAGAGTAAAGAGGATGATATCCTCTCAATTATGGCATCATTGATCTAAAGTCCCTCGATATGTCATTTAAACTTTAGTCTATAGTTTTAACAAGTTTAAAGGATGATAAAAGAAGAGGTGTTTCGGCATTCGTAGCCTAACACGTGAATAGAGGTTTTGACACTCGCTTGCCAAAACGCGGTATTCAGGGTCCACAAGATAGAAATACATGTCTCAAGACTGGAGGCATATATCCAAATCCAGTGAGAGAGAAGAAAATCGGCAACCCTCTTAGCAGTTTTGTTCACAAGATGAAAACACACGTCTCAAGACTGGGGGCACGTGCCTAAACAAGTGCGACTTTGCATGTCGCTCTTTATACATGGGGTGGACGGACACCCTAACTGTCTGATAAGCCAGTAAGCTCACTAACTACCGTATTTGCTTCCAATCAAGAAGTGTTTGTTCTCTATTGGTTCGGCGCACCAGTCGACTCGTTTGAGCTAACGCATATAGAAAGACAGAAAATTCTATCGTTTGCGTTACGGGAGGTAGATCACGTTGCTGGGAAGAGGTGAAATTTTACGCAACACCTATGCCATACAATTTTAAGTTGTATGATAACGCCATCCTTTTTGTTGTGGACGCCAAAAAGAATGAAAAGAACGTGACATTTATAAAGTCAGTACAGTAAAATGACAAACCTGTCTATGGGAGCTTTTACGTAAAGCACCACTACGGAACATTTTAAGACACGCTCATGAAAAATGTCCAAAATGTATGCTTATGGCATGCACAAAGCACGGTGTGCATGTAGGATGATGCAAAAATACTATCATAGAAGAAAACAAACTACAAGATGCAAAGCAATAAAAAGATTTCGATAATTTGCGCGCCATTACGTGTAATAACGAGCAAAAATCGTTAGAAATAAATCAAACATATCGAAATCAAAGTACCGGTCTTTTAAGTGACCAGTATCTGCGCGCAACTCAGTGGGTCGCGTTGTCCAGGTGCGCGAATCGTTCTGAGTTGCGTTGGGCTGTCACGCGCAACAGATTCGGTTGCACGCGACATTTAAGTCAGTAAAAGAGAGATCAAATAGCGCGAGTTTAGTTCGCTCTCTCTCTTCTCTTTCTTTCACCATTTTCGTCCCTTTCTCACTCTACAAAGCTCAGAATTCTTTGCTCTTCGAGGCTAAAGGAAACAAATCTCATCCCTTATTCATATTTGCCACAATCCAATGTAAGTTTTTGCTAATTTTATTTCGTTTTTTGGCTGAGTTTGGGGAATTTCGAACCATTAAACCCTAAAAATTCGAATTTGGGGGTTTTTTATTCGATCCATTATTCTTGAAATTGTTTGTTCCATGTTGTCATGCTATGTTTAAGGAGTGTTTTGCAACAAATTTCATGAAAATGGTGGAGTTTTGAACCTTGTATGAGCACGTTTAAGTTCACTCTTGGCATTTTTCTTCGAATTTTAGTTCGAATTTGTTATTTTTGCTTGCTCATTTGGTTATACTTGTTGATTATGAAGTGAATTATAGTATTAGAACTACAATTAATTTCATGAATCATATTTCGAAAATTTTAAATCCGAAAAATGGCGCGAAGTATACACTTTAGCTTGTTTTTGCCATGTTCGAACCTTAAGATTGTTTAAAAGACGATAATTATGTTTATGTTATTATTATTTGTCTAAAAGTAGTTGATTCTTTGAGATTTAGGAATATAATCTCTAGAATACTTTAGTTTAAACAGGTATAGGATGGCTTTTGTGGGTGTTAAAGCCCCCATTTACTAAGTTTACCTACAGGTATCGTAGCCCCCAAGCGTGGGTGGCATTCGATTTTTGTGTTTTTCCCTTTCAGCAGTCGTTATGCTACCGAAATGAGTCTAGAACACGTATACTAGCCTTTTTAGGAAAACAAACTAATAGGAATTTTACCGGTTATATTATAGACTCCCCTCCATTCGTCAATGCTAAGGAGGACCTAGGAGTGCCTGTGCCTGACGAGGCGGTTCGTCTTGGAAAGAGGGTGACACGTCCTCGTGAGAAGGTTCGAGAGCAACGCGTCGGGGCTGATCGACGTCATCATGAGGATGTGGTCTGGGAGGCTCCTCCCAACTAGGACCCTCAGGTCCTTAAATAGGACCCGGACTATCATGTTTCAATTCGGAGTTGGCGCGGCATAGCGAGTTCTTTTGCGCCTTTGTCCTTTCATCGTTTCTTTCTCTTTTGAAAAGTCATAACCGTATTTTCTCGTATATTTTCTTTTAGAGTAAGCCTAGCTTGCGTTTGTACGGGGTCAGGTGACTTGAGATGCCGTTTTGAGAGTTTACCCGATGCGGTAAAGTAGGTGGTGGAGCTTTCGGGGATCAGCCCCCAGCTGGCAGCTCTTCGAGACTTATCGAGTCAGCCTGCATCATCAGCTGGAGCCTTTGGTTATGGAGACCGTGAAGGGGTCAGACGAGAGGCTGCGCGACCTCATGGGGGATCGTCTTGAGGCGGCCGTTCATTTGTACGCGCAGTCTTGTTCGTACTCGGTTCTTGCTGATGAGCTGTCGACTGACGAGGTAGATCGGTAGTGTACACCTGAGCAGCTGGCTCGGATATACATTGCCCATGTTCTTTTTGTCACTATTCAGAGTGATCGGGGAGAGCGTTTCGCTATCGGGTTGGGCGGAGGTGTCATATGCCCATATGCTTACAGCTATGGGAAAGGAGACCCGGGTGATGGATTTCGTGGCAGCTACAAAGGTACCTCGAATCTCTATTTCGTGGCATGGTCGTATCCTCGAGGTGCGTATCTTAATCCTTTATATATATATTTTTTTCATCACCGTTTTGGCTTTTGATTAATTGTATTATTTTCTTAGGCTTGGGGGTACTCGTACCTGCCTTTTCTAGCCCCCAGGATACTTGGGGAGGCTCGATTTCCTATTGGCCATCGTTTGGTCACGATTAGGAACAGACGAGAAATTTCAGTCTGCGACTTTCGCAAGAGGATTTTCTCGGCGACTCGTGCGTCGGTGAGTATGATTTTGACAACACACATTTCCATGTATATTTTTTACGAACGATTTTCTCATGTGGTTGCGTTTTGTAGATCGATCTCCATCCTTGGAGTTTGATCGTCGGGGTCCTTGAGGCTGTCCGGGCAGGTATGGCTCGCTGCCGTTTTCGGGCCCTTTATCAGGGACTCTCTGTGCTCCAGAGGACGGACGCTTGGTTCTTAGGCGAGCGTGTCTTCTAGCGGTTCTCGTCTGAGGAACTTTGGTTCCTACAGACCCTCCGATCCGGATGTTGCGTCCGGACCAGTTGTCTACCGAGGATCGAGCTCAGGCGGTCCTTGGTTATCCAGCGGAGCAGCTGGTGCTGCTGGGTGCATCTTACCCATGTTCGTTGCATCCAGGCTGACTCCTTTTCCAGCATTCGTTACGGTTAGTATTTTTCTTTTCTTTTCCTTTTATTTATCTATTGTTCGGAACTTTGACTCTTTTATTATTATATTTTCAGCGAGTCGAGCTGGGTGGTTGGGTGCCTCCCACGGCCGAGATTACGTATACCGATGCTTCCAGGTCGGTAATTCGTGAAATTCTTCCAACGGCGGAGGGTGAGGACATATCGTTCGTACTGGAGACGGTTGAGTCGGTATGTTTATTCTGTATATGTATTTTTTTTTATATCATATACATTTGTCTTATGACTGTCCTTTATTATTATGTTTTTTTAGAATAGGTTCCGCGAGAGACCGTGAACGGCATGGTGAGGACTATGCGTGCTTCCGAGCTGCTTATCGGAGAGCCCTCGTGGCTTTGTCATGTCGTGATCATCGGATGGTCGCGGTAAGTTTGTTTGCTTTTTTTTATATATTTTGTATATCAAAGTTATTACACGTTTTGTGTATTAATCTTTGTTTTGGATTTTGCAGGATGTACAACAGCCTTCCGGGAATCGCCAAGCATCCTGAATTCCATTTTTATCATATTAATTTTTTTTTACTTATGGAAAATGTACATTTTTATACTTTTACCGTTGTACATATGACACATATGTTTTTTTGTATATATCATATTTTATTTCCATAAGTATTTAAAAGCGAAAAAAATTTTGAGGGAGGGTAAGGTTTCCCGACTTACCCCCCTCGAAAAAATAACAAAAAAGAAAAGAAAAGAGAAAAATCAAAATAAAAACAAAGGGGAAAGAAAGAAAAGGATAAAAAAAAGAACTTAAAAGAAAAATAAAAAATAAAAAAGAAATAAAAAGGAAGTTAGAAAAAAAAAGAAAAGGAAAAATAAAATAAAAAAAAAGAATGAGGAAAGGAAACAAAACTAACAAAGGCAAGCGTATGGATTAGTCATAAGATTTCGTTAGTATTCCATCATTTGGTAGTCCAAAATACGGAAATAAACAAACCAACATGACGAGACAGAATAGGGCGCGCGCAACTGGGTGGGTTGCGCACGGCTGTCGCGCGCATGTAAATTGGTTGCGACTCAAAATTACCCTTCGAATGCTACTCAAAATTACGAAGGGACAACTTCGTAATTAGGTTCCTAACCAAACTAAAAAAGCTATCCTAAACACGTATGTAGACACCAAAATGTGTCTCCCCAAAATCAAACCCAGTGATGAATACTTTTCACGTCAATGATTATCGAACAAAGTGAAAGTGTGAAAAGTCTAGTGATGTGGTTGTTTTTATTAAAATATCTCTCTTTCTGTTTTTGAAATATTTCTTCTTATACTCTATTTATGAAAATTTCCAGTCTAATTTAGTTTGGTCCATGATAAGGGTCCAATAATATTGTAGTTGGATGGGGCTTAAAAAGACCTTTCCAACGATATATTATAAGCCCAATTCCAATGAATAATGAGGAAGTTATGGCCAAAATACTAAACTGGTCCCAAACCAGATTTTACCTACGACCCAATGATCATGTGGAGGGTCCAAAGATTTAATCTCATTCCTAAACTAATTAGGATTTATTAGAAGCTTCTATAAGTTTCTAAAAGATCTTAATTATTCTTTTTTTAAAAAGATAAGATCAAAGAATTCGAAATTGAATAAAACTTCTCTTTTTTAGAGTTCTTGTTCTGTGTGAAATGGAATATGTTCATATATTATTTTCGTGACTCATAATTTTAATCCAAATATTATATGGTTGGATAGATCTTGCAATTATCTTTCCAATGATATATTATAATATTAATTTCGAGCTATAACGAAAAAGATATTACTGAAATACGAAACTCTATCCAAAACTGACACCCTTCCAATATATCGGCCATATCGTTTTATCTACAAAATATTTTAATATAATTCTAATTAAATTGAAAATTAGACTTCAATAGATTTCTAACGACATATTATATGACTTATTTGGACTTCTAGATCAAAAGATATGATAAAAACAAAATCCGCAAAAAACTGTCCCAGCGCCAAACGACAGAGTCCGTCGCCCAGTGCTAATGTCTGTCGCCTGGTGCTAATCCTGTCCCCTGGCGCTGATGTATGTTGCTTGGTGACAGATGCCATTTTTATTCCGTATAGAATTCGAACTCTTTTCTATCGTTTCGGAATATTTTCTATAAATAGGGGTCGTATCTCCCCGTTTTCATGGATTCACCAACAATAATCAACAATCATCTCTTCTTTCTCTCTAAAGCTAGAAGCTTCTGCCTCTATTCTTTTTCTAAACCTTCCCTCATACAAAATTCCACATACATTAGTTCTAGACACACCTAGCCAAGTTCGAAGTTGCCTTCGCCCTAGACATGAAAGGTTGATAATTTCTGAGGGTTTGGTCCCAAACCTCTATTTCAATTATTTAATTTAATTGTTTATTATTTTCCTTGAAGTTACTAACGCGTGTATTTTGTTATTAGAAAGAGATACGAGGCATCCAAGTAAGTAATTACTCTAGTTATTTTGATATAGAAATCATGCTTTAATTATTTTAATTCCTAGTATCATGTTAGAATGTCTTTATGATTCCTAGTATCATGTTTAGTAATAACTAATATTTCTAATATCATGCATGTTTTTATGATGCTTCCTATTCTTTCTTTATGTCTTGTTAGTATCATGTTAGGGATAAAGCTTTGATCTTTAATGTTTAGTGACATGTTAGGGATAAAGCTTTGATCTTTAATGTTTAGTGACATGCTAGGGTTTGTTATTAATCTTGTTAGTATCATGCCTAGGATCTTGCTAATAATATTATGCTTTATTAAGAATATTATTATTATGATGATGATTGTGATTATTTTATGTTGCTTGATATTATTTATTGTTATTGCTTGATCACGCCTTTTATGCAGGTTTAAAGGGAATTTGTACTTGTAATCACGCTTAATAAGATAATTAATAATCTTGTTTAGGTTAATATGATTATAATTCAAGTGATCGCCAATAATAGGTTTTGTTTGTGCATTAATATTCAACCAACATAGATAAACAGGTTTAGGGTTAACCTATTGATTGTATGTTAGTCAGAAAGCACACATGAATATGAGAAGAATAAATTAGAGGCCTATTTTTAAGGCAGGTTCAATCTCTTTTAGGTTGGATTTGTACCTTCATCCCCAAATATCCAGTCATGGTTCCAAACCACTATGGAGTTAGCGATCTCATGGATCGTGAAGGGGTGTAACCTTGACCTGTGAACGGTTTACAAGTTCCTAAAACTTGTTGGCGAATCTTTTGCTCTAGCTTCCTTCCCTTTGGACGCCACCATGCTTAAGTGTATGATCACACTGGGGCTCAAGTGTGGGATGCTTGAAATATTCCCTACAACGTCGCATATAATCATATAATCACATAAGCATACCATAAGCCAAGATTCACATAATGCCTTTCTAAGGTCAAAAGCTTGGGTGTCCAAAGGTACCATATCTTAAGGAACAATGCACAAATCAATCACTCAACGTGTTGACTCATGACATAGCCCCTCCTCCCGCATTTTGTTGGTGATATGGGTGGGATGATTGTTATTGATTTCAGTATAGAAGCCTAGTGTTGGCAACCCCTAGTCAATAAGCCAACCCCCAAAGGTTATAGTGTGCTATGATTATGCATGATGCAATGTTGCTTATTTAGTTTTTTACTTTTGTGAAAAAGGAAGCTATTATGCGTTCAAGTCTCACTCTCTAACTAGAAATTATCCAAGTTAATTCTCGTTACAACCCATAGGAAACCTAGTGTTGGAAACCTTGGACCATAACTAAAAATTAATCTTGTAACCTCTAAGTCCCCATCAGAGTCGCCACTGTAAGGAGGGTGTGCCCATCGTAGGAGATCCTTCTCCTTATATGCCCATGATCCTTTAAAAGCCTAGGACTTTACACTTGTTAGGGTGTATTAGGATTTGAATTCCTGACTGTTTGGGGGACCTTGAAATAGAGTTGATCCTATCATTACGCTTTTTTATAAGAAACAAAAAAGGAGTCGCTAATGAGTTTTAGGAAAACTCATAAACCTTGTTCATGCCTTTCTCCCAAGTAGCGTTCAAGGGATATTTAACACGAATCATAAGTTTACCCATGCCCAAATTGGTCTACGTGTACCAGATATGAATTCGGGAGCGAGGGTACCAAGATAACGTTCCCTTTAGGGGGGAATCGCCATCCTAGCCCTAGTGCGGCCTCTACTAGCTCTTCCTTTTTCACAATTTCATCACCAACCAATATATGCAACGTCATACCTAAAAACTAAGTTAGTTGATGTTATTTACAAGCATTAATCACGTAGGAATTACATTGCAAAAGTCGTTATTCTTATTTAATCAATATTCGTGAAAAAGAACAAGAAATAAACAATATTTGCATTGTCTTAAGTGATCAAACAACAATTAATTATTCAATTCTATTCTTTATTTAACGCAAGATATTATGTGAAATTAATTAATAAAAAGTTTGTTTAAAGTGGTCAAACAACACTAATTAATCAATTAAAGGTTTGTTTAAAAGAAAATAAAAGTTGATTGATCTAAGTGCTCGGGAATTTACCACTTCTCCTTGCTAGATATTTGTTTAGAACACTTATGGACTCCTTCTTATTCGGGAACCTCCACCTTAGTAACAAGTAGTAAAGGGGTGAGTGTTTAGGACAAGAGGGTTAAGAGTACACAAGTTCACAAAGTTTCTGCTAGAGTTTCGGGTTAATTTATGTCTGTTTAAGCCTTGTATTAAGCCTCAATTTATAGGGAATGGATGCATTTAGGGTTTCGAATGTTCTGCCGCAGCAGGTGTCGCGCGCATCTGAATAGGTTGCGCGCGACAGCCAAGCGCAAGTGTTTTGGGTTAGGCTAGATGTTTTGCATTTTTGTGGCTCAATTAGTTGTCCATAAGCATTCTTCACGTTGATCCAAAACAAAGATGGTTTTATTTATCGTCATAGCACTTCCTGTCGGGACAGGAGGCCAAAAGTAGATGTCTACAGGCTGTAGCACAAAAGAAAGAGAATCTTTGGGTTAAATGGGTGAATAGTGTGTATTTGAAAGGGAAGAATTGGTTTGAGTACAAACCACAGGCTGATGCAAGTTGGTATTGGAAAAAACTCTGTGCAGTAAAGGAGAGTTTGAAGAGTGTAGGGAATATTTCAAGCATCCCACAGTTGAGCCCCACTGTGATCATACACTTAAGCATGGTGGCGTCCAAAGGGAAGGAAGCTAGATTAAAAGAGTCGCCAACAAGTTTTAGGAACTTGAAAACCGTTCACAGGGTGAAGGTTACACCCCTTCACGATCCATGAGATCGCTAACTCCATAGTGGTCTGGAACCATGACTGGATATTCGGGGATGAAAGTACAAATCCAACCTAAAAGAGATTGAACCTGCCCTAAAAATAGGCATCTACTTTATTCTTCCCATATTCATGTGCGCTTTCTGACTAACATACAACTAATATATTAATCCTAAACCTGTTTGTCTATGTTGGTTGAATATTAATGCACAAACAAAACTATTATTGGCGATCACTTGAATTATAAATCATATTAGCCTAAACAAGATTATTAATTATCTTATTAAGCGTGATTACAAGTACCAATTCCCTTTAAACCTGCAAGAGAGGGCGTGATCAAGCAATAACAATAATGTATCAAGCAACATAATAATATATTGATACAATAAATCATCATCATCAAAATAATATTCTCAATCTCAATAAAGCATAATATTAGCAAGATCCTAGGCATGATACTAACATGATTAATAACAAATCCTAGCATGTCACTAAACATTAATATCAAAGCTTTATCCCTAACACGATACCAACATGATTGAAGAAATAGGAATCAACCTAAACATTATACTAGAAAGCAATAAATAACATCCTAACATGATACTAGAAATTAAAATAATATAAACATGATTTCTATATTAAAAGAATAGTAAATAATCGAATTACTTACTTCGATTCCTCGTATCTCTTTCTTTCACGTCTAGGGCAAAGGCAACTTCGAACTTGGCTAGGTGGGTCTAGAACTTGTGAACGCGGAATTTTATTAAAGGGAAGGTTAGAAAGTGGGAGAAGAACAAACTATTGCTTGAGAGAAAGAAGGATGATTGTTGATTGTTGATTGTTGATTGTTGATGATTCTGAATGAATGAAAAACAGGGAAATACGACCCTATTTATAAAGAAAATAATCCAGAAATGATAGAAAAGAGTTAGAATTTGAATCGGAATAAAATTAACCCCTGTCGCTAGCAATAGAGCCCAGCGCGAAACGACAAGAATCACGCATGGCGACAGACTCTGTCGTTTGGCGATAGACTTGTCGTTTGGCGCTAGTTAAAAGATAAAACGCGCTTTGGTACGGAATCCTTTTCTTAGTATAATTAAGCAATTAAACTCCGTGTTTATCAATTTTAAATCAGATTTTATCAAAATAAAACACTTGTTTTATTTCCAAATCAAATTCATTATTTTTCTAAATAAGATAATCATTAATCTTAACTCTATTAGAACTCAAAATAACCTTCTAGACTACTCTAGAAAATTATAATCAATCCTAATAATTTAGGAATAATAATTAATGGGCCCTCCACTAGATCATTGGGCCATAAAACCATTTCAAACCCAATTTAGTACTTTGGCCATAACTTCCTCATTATTCATTGGAATTGGGCTTATAATATATCATTGGAAAGCTCTTTGCAAACTCGACCCAAATACACTATTATTGGACCCCTATCATGGACCAAGCTAAATTGGACTGTTATTTTCATAAATAGAGAAGATTTTCGAAAACAGAAAGAAATATTTTCATTAGAAATAGCCGAATCACAAGACTTTTCACACTTTCACCTTATTCGATAATCAAGTGACGTGAAAGGTACTCATCACTGGGTTTGGTTTTTTGGGGAGACACATTTAGGTGTATACAAAGAGTATTTACTCTGCTGGTCAATTTGGTCTGTAAACATTATCATGCTTTAAGGCCTGACTTCCCTTTTTGCAGATGGGATAACTTTGTTCGGGAAAGACGGGTTGTTCCTAAGAATAGATTTATTTCTTGGCTGGAAATTCAGGGAAGATTAATGACCAGGGATAGACTTCAAAGTTGTGGTGCTGGAACTTCGATAGATTGTTTGCTTTGTGGAGATAAGGATGAAGCACATGAGCACCTGTTCTTTGAATGCAGCTACAGTAAGAATATATGGGTGCAGATTTTGAGTTGGATTAATATGAGATATAATACTAGTACACTGACAGTACTACTGAGAAAGATCAAGAATCAGAAAGCTCAATTTCAAAAAAGGATGCTAAGAGTCTGTGCTCTAGCAGTTATTTACCAGATATGGAGAGCTAGAAATGTTGCTCTTTGGGATAAGAAAATCCTATGTATAGAAACAGTTGTAAAATGTATAAAGTTTGAGGTGAAAAACAGAATTTTAGGTGTAAATTCTAGAAAGATAAAGGTTGTAGATATAAAAAGTATAGTAAAACTCATTGTATAGGTTTTTCTATTTTTTGGCTGTTTAGGCTACTTTTAGCTTGCTAGTCTGCTCCCTTTTGGGACAAGTTGTAAAAAAAATTTGGAGCAATAAAATTTTACACTGACTTACCAAAAAAAAAAAATAAAAAAAAAATATTGGTGGAGCACACTGAATAGGTGCACCATGGTTCACCTTTTAATTTGCGGATAAGTCCTAGATTCAATGAAGAGTTTTTGGGCTAGTTTGATTAAAACATAACAGCCACTAGGCTGATATCACGTTAAGGCCCAATAATATATAGACCATACAAGTCTCCACTAGTCACCCGCGGGCGCGGCATATAAGGCCGCGGGCGCGGCTTCGTGGGTTTTGCGATACCGTACCCAGCTTAGAGAGGGCGCGACATGGCTTAAGAGGGCTCTCCTTGGGTCGTTATTTTCGTATTCTTTAAGCACTATAAATAGTTTTCTTCTTGAATTTTATTATTATCCTATTTTCAATATTAATTAGAACTTTATAGTGAGAGAAACTCTAGTATTTTAGAGAGAGAAAGTGGCTTAATCTTCAAGTTTCATCATTGTAATCAAGATTTCTTTAAGTTTTCTTTAATCCAATGCTAGTACTTCAAGTTTCCTTCATTAATCAAGCTTCATAGTAGTATTCTCTTTACTCTTTCGTTTTTGTTTGACTTTGTTGCTTTGTTAGTGTTTGATTTCCTTCTATTTCATTAATTTACTTAATTGATTATTTTTCCTTTTAATTTGAATCATGTTTAGCTTTGTTAAGATTGAATCTATGCTTAGTATAGGTATAATGGTTAATTTCTTTTCTCTAGCTTAGATTTCTAGCTAGGGAAGGGGGTGAAGATCATGATTAATTGGGATTACGTTGATGATTGATTGGATTTAGCCTTGAGTTGATGATTTTATGCTTGAATTTCTTGGAGCTATTGATGTGCACCTTTAATTCCAATATTTGAATTCTAAATTAGATGCATGGGAATTATCTAGTTTAGGTTTGATCTATTTCATCAATTTGCTTGAGTAATTGCCTGGGAATGAATTATTTGAGTAGGATTTATATTCCTTGGCAATAATCCATGTTGATTGTCATTGTTGTCTAGGTTAATCATGATTGGAACCCCCTCTCCCTAGTGCTTTGATCAATTTCTCTCTATCCTAGTTTGTCTTCCTTATTTTAGTATTTCTAGCTTAAGTTTTCTTATTTTGCTTGTTTTTTATCTTTAGTAGTTGTAATTTCGATCATTGAAAAACGCAAAAACATTCAAATTACCCCTTGTTACTTGCAATAGGTTCATAATTGCACTTTGATTGAGCAAAACTCCAATTCCTTGTGCATCAACCCTTTACTTTCCACTAACTAGCTAAGTATAAGTTTAGGGTAATAAATTTCTATTTTGATTTAGGATAGTGGCCCAACAACCTACTTTTCCCACGATCAAACATTGAAACCTTAATTTTATGCTAAAGTAACCAATTGGCTACATTTTCTTACTTCATATTTAGATGAAAATGTAAAAGAAAAATAGACACTCCTCCTGATGCTTCCCGCTACAATTTTCCCTTATTTTAATTTTTTTTTCCTTACTGTAGACACCTACTTTTGGCCTCTTGTCCCGACAGGATGTGCGATGATGTTACAAAAATCCGTTCTTCATGCTAGATCAAAGTTGAAGTGTTTATGGACTATGAAATGCATTATGAAGTAAGTTAAAACCCATATTTGAGACCAAGTTATCTTAGAGCCTTGTCTGATTACTAATTAGGCCTAAAATGTGCTCATACAAGTTTAAACTTGATTAATAACAGACCTAAATGCGTCAAATGCAATGATTGGATCCAATGGATCTTACATTGTCAAAAATTGAGCCAATAAGATAAAATAACCATTTAATTTCTATGCAAGGACAATACAGATGGATAACCCTTTCAAAGAGCTTTCCAACGGTATATTATAAGCCCAATTCCGAGTAAAAACGAACAGGTTATGATCAAAACACTAAACCGGGCCCTAAAACTGACACCCTTGCACTCCAACGGCCATATCTTTTGATAAATAACATATTTTAACCTAATTCTAATGGAATTAGAAATTAGACATTCAGATCTTTCCAATGATATCTCACACACCTTAATTCTACTTCGGCAAAATTTATGGAAGTTTTAAAAACGCATTTTGGTATAAGGCAAATCGCACCACGCACAACTGTCAGAGTTGCGCGCGCCTACCGAGCGCACGTTAAAGAGTTTCGCTGGGCATACCAGCGCGACTCTAAGAGTAGCACGCGCCACTTGACGCTGCTGCTCTAAAACCCTAAACCTAGATTCCTACACCTATAAATAGGGGTCTTCGTTCAACCCTAAAGAGGACGGAAAAATCAGAACTCTAACCCTAACATTCTCAAAACCCTAATCTCTCAAGTTCTCTTACTGTCATACTACTTTACTTCTCTCTTCCCAAATACTTTCAAACCCTAATTGAATCCATTGAAGTCCTTGGAGGTACGAAGAAGAAATAAAGTCCATAAACGCATTAAACGGAGATTTAACATAAAAGAAGAATAGTTAGTTTCCTGAGCACTTAGATAAATCACTTTTCTTTTATTGTTTAAATAACTTTAATTGAATAAATAGTGTTTCTTGATCACTTTAAACAAACTTTTAATTAATTAATTCACGTAATACTCTTGTGTTAATCAAGACTAGAATTTGAATAATTAATTGATTGTTTTATCACCTAAGTCAATGCAAACATTGTTTATTTCTTGTTCTTTTCACGAATTTGAATAACAAAAGAATAACGACTTTTGCAATGTAATTCCTACGTGATTAATGCTTGTAAATAAAATCAACTAACTTAGTTTTTAGGATCCACGTTGCATATATTGTTTGATGATGAAATTGTGAAAAAGGAAGAGCTAGTAGGCCGCACTAGGGCTAGAACAGCGATTCCTCCCTAAAAGGAACCCTATTTTAGTATCGTCGATCCCGAACTCATTTCTAGTACACGTAGACCAATTTGGGCATGGGTAAACTTACGATTCGTGCTAAATATCCCTTGAACTCTACCTGGAAGAAAGGCATGAACAAGGTTTATGAGTTTTCCTAAAACTCATTGGAACCTCCTACTTGTTTCTTACAAAAAAAGCATAATGATAGGATCAATTCTAATTCAAGGTCCCCCAAACAGTCAGGAATTCAAATCCTAATACACCCTAACAAGTGTAAAGTCTTGGGCTTTTAAAGGGTCATGGGCATTTAAAGAGAAGGATCCCCTACGATGGGCACACCCTCCTTACAGTGGCAACTCCACTGGGGACCACTACACGAATCAGGTCAAATACTGACGGACCGGTTCCGACGGACCCGAAAATCCGTCAGAAAAATCGATATTTCCGACGGATTTATTTTCCGTCGGATATTTCCGACGAATTTAAAAATTCCGTCTGAAAATTCCGACAGAAAATAAATCCATTGGAATAATTGGACGTTCCAACGGAATATTCCGTTGAAGAAGGTCATTTCCGACGGAAAAATATTCCGTCGGAAATTTTCGACGAAAAAATCCTCATTTTATCCGCCCCTTTTCTTTTTTCCCTCACTTCTCTTTCCTCTCTTTCTATCTCCTCCTAGTCCTCCTCATCCCTTCTCCTTCTTCCTTCTCCGTCCGCCCCTTCACTCATCTTTTGCTCTGTTTTTTATCTTCTTCTCTTTCTTCTCTCCTCTTCATTTTCATCCCCTCTTTCTTCTATCACCACCAACAACATCACTGCCATTACCACCAACAACAACCAACATCACTACCATCACCACCAACAACAACAACACCACAACAACGACGACCACAACAACACCTGCGACCACTACAAGATCTAGTTTTAATTTAGGTTATCTTGTAGATCTAGTTAATTTTTTATGTAATTGTAATGTTAATTTATAAATTTTATTAGATAATTGTATAATTATATATTTCCTTTAATTTTTGTTGTTTAATTATCGTTTTTTTTTTAATTTTCTTTATGAAATTCTTGTTAAATATGTAGATCTAATGGTTTTGATTTATTTGTGTGGTATTTTTCGATTTTATTGTCTTAATTTTCGTATTTTTGGGTTGATTTTCGATTATTGGGGTTTTTTTCTGTTTTTTTTGCTAAGTTTTGTGTTTTGGGGTTCATTTTGGGTGTGGTGGTGTTGGTGGTGGTGTTTGAAGGTGGGAAGGGGCTAGTGTGAGTGTGGTAGTGTCAGTGGTGGTGTTTGAAGATGGGATAGGGGCTGGTGTGGGTGTAGTGGTGTCGGTGGTGGTGTTTGAAAGTGGGATAGGGGCTAGTGTGTGGTGATGGTTGGGGTCGGTGTGCAGTGGGGTCCGGTTGGGGGGGCTGGTGGTGTAGGGTGGTAGCTAGTGGTGTGGGCTGGTGGTGGGGGGTGGTGGGAGGCTTATTTTTTGTTTTTTTTAAAGAATTTTCCGACGGAATTTCTGTCACAAAATACAGGCGGAATACAGTCCAATGGAAATTTGCGACGGACTTTATCAAGCCTGAAAATCACTTCCTACGGTCAGAATTCCGTCGGAATAGTATTTCCGACGAAAATTCCGTCGAAAAAGGCCCTTTTTCCTACAAAAGGTTTTATGACAACCAGTTCCGACGGAAATTCCGTCGAAAACGGGTTTTCCGACGGAAAACAGGGTGTTTCCGACGGATTTTTTCCGTCATTATTTGCCTATTTTCTAGTAGTGGACTTAGAGATTACAAGATTAGTTTTTAGTTATGGTCCAAGGTTTCCAACACTAGGTTGCCTATGGGTTGTAACGGGAATTAACTTGGATAATCTCTAGTTAAAGAACGAGACTTGAATGCATAATATCTTCCTTTTTAACAAAAGTAAAAGCCAAACAAGCAACATTGCATCATGCATAATCATAGTACACTATAACCCTTGGGGATTGGCTCGTTGACTAGGGGTTTCCAACACTAGGATTCTATCCCGAAATCAATAACAATCATCCCACCCATATCGCCAACAAAATGTTGGGAGGGCTATGTCATGAGTCAACACGTTGAGTGATTGATTTATGCATCGTTCCTTAAGATATGGTACCTTTGGACACCCAAACCTTGACCTTAGAACAGCATTGTATGCTTTGACGGTTCCTTTTATGTGCTTATGTGACTACATGAATATGTGCTTATTATGTGCTTCGTGTCTAATCTAATTAATTCCAACTTGTTACCTAGAGATATTTAAAAAAATAGACAAAAAAATGTGGTTCGAAAAAAAAAATAAATAAAAAGTCGAACCTACCAGGTGGCGCGCGCAACTATCAAAGTTGCGCGCACTCTCCAAGCGTAAGTCCAGAAGTTGCACGCGGCTCTTTCGCGCAACACTGCGACTTGCGCGCGCCCACTGTTCAATGTTGACTTTGACTCTTTACGAGCAATGTTATACGGAGAAAACGATATTACCGCTTCAAGGTTAATCGTTAAGTAGGTGCTAAAAATATCTCTTTGGCTAACAACGTTGTTTAACTTAGTTACTTTTACATTGATTTCCTTTTTCAAAAAAAAATCCAAAAACATGTTTTTTATCGTTCTTTTTGTGTATTCGTAAAAAGAAAGAAAAATAAATAAATAAAATAAACGCGTGTGGCAAATGCTACTCTTGTAGTTGCACTTTCCACCTTAGCGCAAGATGGAAAATTGCACGCGATGCTATTTTCGATTATGATGATTCGTTTACGTACTTTATAATCGAACTAATCGTTATAAGGTTCGTCATTAGAAGTTCGCAGCCCTTAATAGAACGTCATCAATATTCCCATTCTTAAACGTGCCTATTTTCGTGTTCATCATTTTTTTAGTTGTAATTGATCAACATTGATTTAAGAGTATAATTTATTTACCTCTTCAATGGTTTAAAAAGAAAATCTCAAGAATCTTACTTGAGATGATTGCCTCACACACACACACACACACACACACACACACACACACAAAAAAAAAAAAAAAAAAAAAAAAAAAAAAAAAAGAGAGAGAGAAATAGAACGAAAGGAAGAAAAAATAATAATAAAAAAAAAAGATCGTTCCTTAAAAAAAAGATTTATGATACAAAAAAATTATTATTATAAAAAAAAAGAGAAAATAATTTAATTATTTCTTGGATTTTATATTTGGAGGCCATCATTCTTTTTAAGCAAATAGTAATATACTATCCTTTAAAGATGAGCAATATGAGAATCATAATAAAAAAATAAAAAAATGATAAAGATCTCTATTGTAATCTAGATGATCAACGAATACCATATTTCTAGTATTTTGATCATTTTAAGAGTGTACTAAGGTTGACTAATATTTCTAAAAATTTGATAAGCATGTCAATCCAACTTTCCCTTTCTTTCACTTCTACTTTTTTCGAAAACAATTCATTTAAAGTAAAATCCTTAGATGATTACCTTGTTGAAGTCAACACAAATCATGACATTCCATTGTTCGTGAATTTTTTGACATTTTTCATCAACAAACTTGCTTAATGTGAATTTGTATTACAAAAATTTTTAAAAAAAAGAAATAAAACAATCATTTTGACTTTGATTCATTGTTTAAATGCTTGGCAAAAAAGGTTTAACTGAACGCGCTCAATTTCTCGTGATACACATTACTAGATCGTCTTCCACATTCGCATACTAGTCCAATCATGGGTGACAAAGCAGCATTGGAGAAACTTAGAGAGGAACTCCAAAACTTTAAGACCCTACGAAAAGAAGAAGCCCAAATGAAGGCTCATAAAAAAGCAAAAAAGGCTAAAATAAAAACAGAAAAAGAAAAAGAAAACATTCTGCAAGAAAAAGCAAGAGTAGAGGCCTTGGAGAAACTTGTCCTTCGAGCTAGCTCAGGGAATAATTACTTCAATTATGAGCTTGCACTACAACCTAGTGGCAAAACTCTCCCAGAAAAGTTCTTGACTACGGATTTACCAACCTTTAAGGTTACAGACAATCCTAGGACTCACTTAATGAGCTTTATTGGAACTATGGCATTGAAAGGGGTTGAGCATAGCTTATATGCATGTACTTTTCCTCTTTTACTGGACCCAACTGCTAGATCATGTTTTTATAACCTTTATGCAAAACAAACTTCCACTTGGAGTGACGTTGTAAAAGTGTTCTTAACCCAATATGAAGATAACATCGAGCTCACAACTACCTTGCGCGATCTTGAATTGCTTAAGCAAGGGGAAGAAGAAGGCTTTATTGACTTCTTTTCCAGGTGGCAATCAAAGGTTGCTCTTCTTTCACAAAGACCTCTGGATCATGAACTTGTCCTAAAGTTCATAGACAATATGTCTCCACCATACAAGTGTCATTTACAATATCTTAGTTTAGACACATTTTAGAAAGTTTATACCGTGGGAACATTAATTGAAAGGGACTTGATAAATGAAGCCATGAATCATATAGATGGACTAGATTTTTAGAGAGGATTTCGCCTACGTTGGAAACGGACAAAGTTAGAAGACGCAATCTCAAGAATTTATCAATAATTCAAGATTTAGCACCCTAGGTCTTGTTTTGTTTCTTTTTCTTTTGTTTTCTTTATGATGGACTAAGAGATTCATGCTGTCGAATCTACTTATTATGTACTCTCATTAATTAATGAATAAAAATTATATTTTTAAGTACGTCTATCTTGTTCTCTTTTCAATCTCTTTGTTGTTATTAGATCGAATCAAATAAAATACATACATGCAAATAGACAATATCAAAAAAGGCATACATACTCAACACTTTAAGAATCTCGATTACCCCTGGCTTACAAGGTTTACCGAATGAAAAGAGGCCTCTCTTTTGGCCCACTAAGAAAAGATATGATGATTACACCAACACATGAGGCAACTTGAAACTCCACATAGATAATCCCATGTTAATAACCTTAGAACAATCCATCTTTTGTTAGCCCTTTTGAGCTTCGTCAATTGAGCCTTACTTATTCAACCTACATTATTCCAAACCTTGACATGGGAACGGTGCAAAGAGATACAAATGAAAAAATTGGGGGAACAAAACATAAGAGGGGGACACAAAGTTAGTCTAAACCCAAAAAAAAGGAAAGATTGAATGCAAAATTGTTCTAAACCCAAAACCAAGCTTGTCAAAAAAGAAAAAAAAAAAAAGAGAAAGAGAGGGAAGACAAAGAAAAGGCACCTAATGTAGGAGTTGTCACACAAAATAGAAAGGTTTTGATTTGTGAAGCACCAAAAGTAAGGGATTAAGGGAGTATACTTGAGCCTGACCATTTTTCATAACCTTGAGCCTAGCCACGTTACAACCCTGGAAAGGCCTTCCTTGAGGTAGACCATAACCATGTACCACGAAAATCATCATTCTACGAAAATATGGCCCACCTTAGGCCTTTGCACATATGGACCTACTATTGAGTAGTTATTCCCATACATAAAATGCATAAAGTGTTGAGTAATGATTAAAGAATAAAAAAAATCAAATAATTTTGATGATTTGACAGCCATCGGCTTGATTACATCATGTTAGTAAAGCAATTGAATCATACTAAATTCGATGTTTTCCATATCCTTTGCCAAGAAAAATGAGATGACTATCACTTTAAAAAACAATCATCTTATTTTCTTTTAATAATAGGGTTATATATTACCAAGGTGATTCAAGTTCTATATACATTACCTAGAAAGAAAACGAGTTAATACAGTAAATTGATTTGATATATCGACAGCCTCGACGTCAACTTTAGATGTCTTTTACAACTCTTGAGCATTGGTCTTCTCACTTATCATGCGCAACTAATATGTTCGCATGCGTGGGATATCTTCATCCTCTCTAAGCGAGGAACGTTGATTGAACATGATCGCTACGTGAAAAAATGATCGTTATCGCTATTACACGTATACATCACTGCCAAGTCATCGCGATGATTCAACTATTAAGTCGATAATCCTTGATTTTCGAAAACATGTCTAAACCTTTTCTTTATTCTTCTACGGGAAAGTTGGATTTCCCTTCTGTAGACACCCAAATGTGTCTTCCCAAAACAAAACCCAGTGATGAATACCTTTTGCGTCGAATGATAATCGAATAAGGTGAAAGTGTAAAAGGTTAGGTGTTGCGGTTAGTTTTTATTTAAAATTCTTTCTGTTTTCGAAAAACCACTCTATTTTATGAAAACAGCCAATCCAATTTAGTTTGGTCCACGACAAGGGTCCAATAATAGTGTAGTTGGATGGGGCTTGCAAAGAGTTTTCCAACGATATATTATAAGCTCAATTCCGATGAATAATGAGGAAGTTATGGCCAAAATACTAAACTGGGCCCGGTTTTATCCTCACATGCGGCCCAATGATCTAGGGGAGGTCCCAATGATAATTGTTATTCCTAAAGTTATTAGAATTGATTATAGTCTTCTAGAATTCTCTAGAAGGTTCTCTTAATTCTGATAGAATTAGAATTAATAATTAGATTTTGGATAAAGTTTTATTTGGAATAAAATATTATTTTATGAAAAATACGATCTCGATTTTCATACGGACTTTACAAATCAATTTTAATTCATAAGTGGACTCCGTGTTTGAAAGCGCGTAGAAATCCAGGCTGTCGCCAAACGACAGGCCTGTTGCCACGCGACAGACCCTGTCGCCTAGCGACAAGGTCGGTTTTGCAGCGACAGCGTGGAGTTTTATTCCTTATCAAATTCTAACTATTTCCGGACTATTTTTTTATAAATAGGGTCCTGGACCTCCGTTTTCAATGAATCAACAATCATCATCTCTCTCTAAAGCTAGAAGCTTTTCTTGATTCTCTCTATTCTCTTTCTAAACCTTCCCTCAAACAAAATTCCTCATACATTAGCACTAGACACACCTAGCCAAGTTCGAAGTTGCCTTCGCCCTAGACGTGAAAGGTTATAATTTCTGAGGGTTTGGTCCCTAATCTCTATTTCAATTATTTAATTTAAATGTTTGATTTTATATTTTCCTGGAAATTACTAACACGTGTATTTTGTTATTAGAAAGAGATACGAGGCATCAAAGTATGTCATCTTGTTGCTCTACTCTTGTAGAAAGCATGTTTAAATTTGTTTAATTCCTAATATCATGTTAGGATGTTATTATTGCTTTCTAGTATCATGTTTAGGGTGCCTTTTACTCTTTTCTAATATCATGTTAGTATCATGCTAGAGCTAAAGCTTTGATCTTTAACGTTTAGTGGCATGCTAGGATTTGTTATTAATCTTGTTAGTATCATGCCTAGGATCTTGCTATTATTGTGATTTAACTTGATTATGATAATTATGATTATTATGATTGTTATTATGATTATGATTATAATTATGATGATTATTATTATGTTGCTTGATATATATTATTATTGTTATTGCTTGATCACGCCCTCTCTTGCAGGTTTAAAGGGAATTTGTACTTGTAATCACGCTTAATAAGATAATTAATAATCTTGTTTAGGGATAATATGATTATAATTCAAGTGATCGCCAATAATAGTTTTATTTGTGCATTAAGTTCAACCAAGATAGATAAACAGGTTTAGGGTTAATCTGTTGATTGCATGTTAGTCACAAAGCGCACATGAATACGAGAGAATGAAGTAGAGGCCTATTTTATAGGGCAGGTTCAATCTCTTTTAGGTTGGATTTGTACCTTCATCCCCGAACCCTATTTGGTTCAAGACCTTTTGGAGTTGACGATCTCATGGATGGTTAAGGGGTGTAATCTTCACCTTGTGAACGGTTTACAAGTTCCTAAAACTTGTTGGCGACTCTTTTGCTCTAGCTTCCTTCCCTTTAGACGCCACCATGCTTAAGTGTATGATCACAGTGGGGTTCAAGCTTGGGGTTAATGGCTTGAAATATTCCCTACAGTTTTTGGCGACTCCACTGGGGAGGATTTATATTTTAATTCCTGAAATTTATTTCGGCGATGATTTGGAATGAGTGGATGAGACTCGAAAAATTCTAAGTATTTCATGTGCGTAATTTTGATTAGCATTATTGTCATATGCATAAAAAAGGTCCTCATTGGATAGACCATCCGAAATGAGTCAAAATCATAGGATTTTTACACGTAGGAAATTTGAGAAATATCATTCACAACTAGAATTGAAATAATACTGCGAAATCTGGAAAATTCTAAGAACGTAGATACCTGCTAAGGCATGTAGGAACTAGCGTCTAGAAAACAGGGTTTGTCTCCTGTAAAGTGCTTCTGTTGCCTAGCGACAGGGGTACTTTTGCGGCGACAGTCCCTGTAGTCTGGCGCCAAGTTCTTCCAATACCGAGCCAGAACTCTGCCTTCTTGTTTTGACCATTTCTAGCACTGTTGGCTCGATTCTACTTCCTGGTTGAGTTTTTCTCTCTTTTCTGAAACCCATATGTGTTCTACATATGGACATAACCCTCTAGGGGTTCACGCTCCATCTACCCAATCTAACGCTCTTGGCAATGACGGGTACATCCGAGTTCTTGAATCCACCAAACCGTGGAAGCAAGTTTTTAACTTGCGGGGTTCCATCCATACGCGCCAACCCTTCCAAAGGTAAGGCTACCGCGCCATGCATCCGGACTCATAACCATGGACCCTCTTTGACTAACCCATATCCTTGAACTTTAGAGAACTAGAGCCATGGTTAGGTTGCAAACTCATTGCATCATGTTGTGACTACTTGTGCATTATTTGCTTGTGCATACTTACATGTGATTAAACTAACCGTTTGGTTTGACTTGTAATTATAAATATGATTAAATAAACTAACCAAGGACTAAAAGACTTTTCTTGATTAATTAGTTAATTAATTTGGCTAATAATATGTCTAAAATCGAGTCATAATTCCTTTGAGTCAACCCGGATTTTTATTCCCGTATACTGCACAAGCGTCAACTTGTTTTGGTCATAGCCGGAGTTTTAGGAAGAACTACGAGTCGTACAACCTATGTATCTGTAGCCCCGAGTTTTATCTTTAATTTGGCGTTGGTTTCGTCCCAATAAAAGTCACATATCAAAAGTTATGACTAAAATACCACAGCCTGTCCAGTTTAATGCATATATGTGAGGTCTTAACTTAGTCTTTGCTTGAGTCTAGTCACATAGTCTGACCACATGGTCATGACACAAGTCTTAACATGTCACCTACACTCACTAGTGTTAGCACACACTTTATATAGTCACCATGACCATGTCTTAGGTTCATGCATGAGTCGGTTTTTTCCGTCATTTGAGTTGGGGGTACATTATATTCCTAATTTTTTCATATCGCTCCATCTACATCATCTTTCCATTCTCTACATGCTTTCCCCATATCACAATATTCATTCTTCCTACTTTCTTCCATCTATTGCGTGTTGAATAGAGTTGAGTCAAATAATTAACAATGAATATCTTGTAATTTCCCTTTCCACAGTACTTGGTCAAGGAGTGAAGGACGATTAATCAAGGACAACACTCTCGTTCAAGTCTCACTTTTTGATAAGCCATTCGGTCGAAAAAGGAAAGCTAAGAAGATAATGGCAAGTCAGGAAGAAGTCAACGAACTCAAGGGACAAGTGGCTAACATGGCTGAAATGTTGAAAAATCTAACTCTTCAAATCAATGACCCTGTGAGACAACAGCAAATGGAGCTCATCTAGGAAAGTTTGAGCAGATTATCCAATGACTATAGATTCCAGGGAATTAGCTCACAAGGGGTCTCAGTGGACAAGGATCTTCTTCCGCGGAAGTTCAATGCCAACGACATCCCGAAATTCAAGGCAATGGATAACCCTTATTTTCATTTAAGAGCCTTTGAAACTGTAATGAATATTAAGGGAATAGATAAGAAAGCTTTTCATTTTGTGTTCTCTCTATCTTTAGAAACTGTTTGTCAGCAATGGTACTTTTCTCTTGAAAAAGAGAAAACCTCTAGTTGGGAGTCAATTGTAAACGCTTTCATAGATAGATATAAGTGCAACATTCAAGACGAAACAGACCACAGACAACTTGAGATGTTAAAACAAAAAGAAAACGAAGGGTTCACTCCTTTCTTCAACAAATGGAGGGAAACTTCTGCTAATATGGTCAAGGTTCCTACCGAGAAAGAATCTGTGAGTATGTTCATCAAGAATTTTCAAGAAAAATATGCAAAGCACTTAAAATATCAACACAACTTGAATACTTTCAAGGTTGTGTATAATATAGGCATTGACATTGAAGATGACCTTCTGAAAGATAATAGTGCGAGAGGAAAGAAGAACGACCATCCTTCTTCTTCCTCTCCCATTAATGAAGTACATGCTACGATCGCCTCCAAACCACGAATCCAAAGGTCGAAAAGAGTGTTCACTCCACTTGGTATGAGTTATGAAACAGCTTTCGAAAAATTACACCACAAAGGACTAGTCATGCCCATAGGGCCTGTCAAAGATCCAGTTCCAGAGGCCAGGCAACCCAAGTGGGATCCTAATAAGCACAGCAAATATCACCCTCACGACACTGAGGAGTGTTGGAAACTCAAAGAAGTTATTCAAGATCTGATCGATGACAATAAAACTTCCGAGATTCTAGCCATCGTAGAAAATCATACATCCTTCGATCCTTCACTCCTTATCACACCTGTAGGTAAGCCCATGATCGAGACAGCTTATATAACCTCTCTTGATGAAGTGGCCGTGATTGAGGAGGATGAAAGTATTTTCTTAGATAATATCAGGGAAGACTCGTCAAGTCTAAAAGAAGACGTTCGAAAACTGCAAGATGTCATTGCCATGCTCTTGAATGTGGTAGAAGGATTAGCAAATCGGATGATGGTTGTTGAACAAAATTCTCACCAAGGATCTAATGAAGAACTCAATGCTCCTAAGCCACGGGCAAAACGGACCATTGAAGAATACACACCAATAGGAATGACTTACAATGAAGCTTTTGACTGTCTCCACGATCGAGGTCTCATTTGCCCCATTGGTCCCAGTCAAGACCCTCCGCTTAAAAAACGGTATCCCAATTGGGACCCAAAATCTTATTGCCGATACCATAGAGGTCGTGGTCACACCACCGAAGTATGTCTCGCTCTCAAAGATCGTGTTCAAGACCTCATTGATTCAAGTCTCCTTCATGTTCCTCCGCGCGACAAGAAGGTCCGGATTAGTAACGATAACAACAGTGGTTGTAAAGGAAAGAAGAACGATTATCCTTCTTCTTCCGAAAACACCTACTCTAACAGTGTTGGTACTTTCGACCTTAATGAAATCTTAGCCATGGATAATCGGGGATTTAGAAAGCAACTAAGAAAGGATTTCACCCCTATTGGAATTAGCTACGATGATGCTTTCGATAGACTCCATGCAAAGACATTCATTACTCCTATTGGACCCATTCGAGATCCCCCACTTGAGAAGAGATTGCCTAGTTGGAACCCAAATGTACGCTGCAAGTACCATCAAGGTAGGGGTCATACTACCGAGAGTTGTTGGAAGCTAAAGGAAGCAATCCAATATTTGATCGACAATAACAAGCTTCCTATACCTCCAGTCGGCAAGAAGACCGAGTGATGATAAGGCACAAGACAAGAGGCGAGCTTCAACGACAAGATTTCGTGACCTCTTTTTCTATTTCTTTTTTATTCCTTTCCCCAATAAGTCTAGCATTATTTTTTATTCTCCTTAGATTTATTTTTTAGGATCATTATTTCTTCCCCTTTTAATAAAATGAACATTTATTTCCTTACATATAATCATCGCATTGATTTGCATTTAAAAAAAAAAAAATTATCTATGTCAAACTGAGCACGAGGTATATCAATGATTTGAGGCACCTCTTGTAGCCATATCATATAATCTTTTACCCTTCAAATATGCAATCCTTTCTTGATAAACCACTTTGAGCCTCATCTAACGATTGACCTTTCTTTCTTCAACCCACATCTACCTAACCTTGGGATGGGATGGTGTGTAACTTATGCAAATTCAAAAGCTTGAGTGAATCAAAAAATTAAAATAGCAAAAACAATACAAGTGGCGAAAGGGCAAGTGTTCCGATGTCTTTAATATGAACACGTCTCAAATTGCGTCTCTTATCGAGTGCTAGGTACCGTGTCTGGGAAACATGAATGCCAAGTGAGTGATAGACCGCATGATCGGGATTGCCTACACTTATCAAAAAAGGTTTAATTAAAAAAAATGCAAAAGTAAAAAAAAAGAGAGCAAAAATAAAAAAAGAAAGAGCTCAAAAGTGAGAAACCTCAAGCATAATAATACAAAGATACAAAAGCAAGGTTGCACACCTTGGGGGCTTATGTAGGGTCTTGAGCCTTTATCCCTTTCTTCTTCAACCTTTAGCCTAACCACGTTACAACCCTTAAAAAACCTCTTTGGGGTATACACATACTTGTGCGAGGTTAGGCTAGAGCTACGTTCGGCCTGATTCCTAATGGATACGTAAGCAACCTCACGTCAAGGTGCGGCCGTAATAAACATGCATTCATATTCACATTCACACACTCACACCATGATCATATCAAAGGATATCCAATGCTCATCCTTTTCCATTTAGAGCTAGATTTGGGGGCTTGATCCCTACATTATTAGCCTACCCAGCTTAAGAGTCACCACCATTTAACTCTTTTTAATATATTTTTCCACACACTTAGCCCTTGCGGCCTAACTTTAGTGTCACTTTCACACACTACACAGATACATGACCAAATAGTCTTTCCCTTAGAAACCCTTTGTCATGAAATCTTAACACAACAATGAAGCATGCCTTGTCATGTCAAAATCAAGATCAATCATCATTGCATCACAAAGTATGAAGTACTTAGCCTCCGCGCCTAAGCTACCTAAATACTTTCATCATCAAGTCAACTAGGATAGTCTAAGATGTTACAATCCTTGTACTGTGAGAGACAACATTAACGGATTAAGCTCATTCAACATGCACCTTCGAAAACTTCACTTCGATTCTTTTTTGCGTCTTTCTTTTTCGTGAGAAAGTTGGTACCCTCCACAAAAAATGAAGGAATTTTTTTTGCTTTTCACAATACAATGCACACACGGGTTATGAGTCACACGTGTCATTTCACTTCGAGTCGAGTCAACCTCGAGTCAATCACAACGAGTCAAGTTTATACCTTGAGTCGTGTCAAGTCAATGAGTCAAGCGACATTAAACCTTAGGTCAACCCTAAAATAATTAAAGAAATTAGCAAAGTCCTATAGTCAAAGATAAATACAGGTGCATCCCAGCGGCAGCAAGAGCAAAATAGGGAAGACCCTACTCCAGCGCCAGACAACAGCATCTAACGTCTGGCAACAGATTTCAGCGCCTGGCGCTAGATCCCAGCGTCTGGCGCCACAGCCAAATCGCGGCGCCAGAGGTATCGCAGCGGCAACAGAACGCTCAACCACTCAGAGCAATTATTTCAACCTCTTTCAGCAATTTCGGGTTCCTTGGTACGCTAGTTAGCCCCTTTAAGCAATTTGACATGATTAAGTAGTCGGCTTGATTACAATTGCAATAAGTGATTGACCTGACGAAAGATCGTCTCACTTAGCTTAAAGCGCCTAAACATTGGCTCATCGCAAGACACCGACATACAGGTTCATAAACAATAGAGGCACCAACATAATGGTTCACAAGCAGCAAAAGTTCCGACGTAGTGGCATAGCGGAAGCAAAGTTCAAGCAAACTTTAAAAGATCGACAAGGGTTGGTCTTCGGTAATTTTCTTCGAAATATTATCGCAACAAACATTTAAGTATCATCAAAGCTCTTTTGTTCAGAGACGCGTGGACATTTCTATCAAATCTCTTTTGTTCAGAGATGCGTGGACATTTATTTCAAGCTCTTTTGTTCAGAGACGCGTGGACATTTCTTTTAAAGCTCTTTTGTTCAGAGACGCGTGGACATTTCTTTCAAAGCTCTTTTGTTCAGAGACGCGTGGACATTTCTTTCAAAGCTCTTTTGTTCAGAGACGCGTGGACATTTCTTTCAAAGCTCTTTTGTTCAGAGACGCGTGGACATTTCTATCAAAGCTCTTTTGTTCAGAGACGCGTGGACATTTCTTATCAAAGCTCTTTTGTTCAGAGACGCGTGGACATTTCTATCAAAGCTCTTTTGTTTAGAGACGCATGGACATTTATTTCAAGCTCTTTTGCTCAGAGACGCGTGGTCATCCTATTCAAAGCTCTTTTGTTCAAAGACGCGTGGACATTTCCTTTCAAGCTCTTTTGTTTAGAGACGCGTGGAAATAAAAAGCTCTTTTGTTTAGAGACGCGTGGACATTTCTTTTCAAGCTCTATTGCTCAGGGACGCGTGGACATTTCTTTCAAAGCTCTTTGTTCAGAGACGAGTGAACATCAACAACGGCAAGATGGCGTTCCCTAGCTTGTAGAAGGTCGTCAAAACAAAATGCAAAATCAGTTACTCTAGAGACGTGTGCTCGACGGTGCAAGATACGCGTTTCTTAACTCTTTTATCTGTTTTAACTAACGCTAGTTTGCAGGTATCGGCGTTACAAGAATGATTTGGGATCGAAGAACGTTCTGAATCATTCTCCGTCCCTATCGCTACTTTGACTTTCGTTTTCGAAACTTGCGTTTCTCCAAACTTTGTCAAAGTGGAGGCTTCTGTAGACACCCAAATGTGTCTCCCCAAAACCAAACCCAGTGATGAATACCTTTTGCGTCGAATGATAATCGAATAAGGTGAAAGTGTGAAAGGTCAGGTGTTGCGGTTAGTTTTTATTTAAAATTCTTTCTCTTTTCGAAAAACAACTCTATTTTATGAAAACAGCCAATCCAGTTTAGTTTGGTCCACAACAAGGGTCCAATAATAGTGTAGTTGGATGGGACTTGTAAAGAGATTTCCAACGATATATTATAAGCCCAATTCCGATGAATAATGAGGAAGTTATGGCCAAAATACTAAACTGGGCCCGGTTTGATCCTTATATGCGGCCCAATGATCTAGGGGAGGGCCCAATGATAATTGTTATTCCTAAAGTTATTAGAATTGATTATAGTCTTCTAGAATTCTCTAGAAGGTTCTCTTAATTCTGATAGAATTAGAATTAATAATTAGATTTTGGATAAAGTTTTATTTGGAATAAAATATTATTTTATGAAAAATACAATCTCGATTTTCATACGGACTTTACAAATCAATTTTGATTCATAAGTGGACTCCATGTTTGAAAGCGCGTAGAAATCAAGGTTGTCGCCAAATGACAGGCCTGTCGCCACGCGACAAGGTCGATTTTGCAGCGACAGCGTGGAGTTTTATTCCTTATCAAATTCTAACTATTTTCGGACTGTTTTCTTATAAATAGGGTCCTGAACCTCCATTTTCAATGAATCAACAATCATCATCTCTCTCTAAAGCTAGAAGCTTTTCTTGATTCTCTCTATTCTCTTTCTAAACCTTCCCTCAAACAAAATTCCTCATACATTAGCACTAGACACACCTAGCCAAGTTCGAATTTGCCTTCGCCCTAGACGTAAAAGGTTATAATTTCTGAGGGTTTGGTCTCTAATCTCTATTTCAATTATTTAATTTAATTGTTTGATTTTATATTTTCCTGGAAGTTACTAATACGTGTATTTTGTTATTAGAAAAAGATACGAGGCATCAAAGTATGTAATCTTGTTATTGTAGAAAGCATGTTTAAATTTGTTTAATTCCTAGTATCATGTTAGGATGTTATTATTGCTTTCTAGTATCATGTTTAGGGTGTCTTTTACTCTTTTCTAATATCATGTTAGTATCATGCTAGAGCTAAAGTTTTGATCTTTAATGTTTAGTGACATGCTAGGATTTGTTATTAATCTTGTTAGTATCATGCCTAGGATCTTGCTATTATTGTGCTTTAACATGATTATGATTATGATTATGATAATTATGATTATTATGATTGTTATTATGATTATGATTATAATTATGATGATTATTATTATGTTGCTTGATATATATTATTATTGTTATTGCTTGATCACGCCCTCTCTTGCAAGTTTAAAGGGAATTTGTACTTGTAATCACGCTTAATAAGATAATTAATAATCTTGTTTAGAGATAATATGATTATAATTCAAGTGATCGCCAATAATAGTTTTATTTGTGCATTAAGTTCAACCAAGATAGATAAACAGGTTTAGGGTTAATCTGTTTATTGCATGTTAGTCAAAAAGCACACATGAATACGAGAAGAATGAAGTAGAGGCCTATTTTATAGGGGAGGTTCAATCTCTTTTAGGTTGGATTTGTACCTTCATCCCCGAACCCTATTTGGTTCAAGACCTTTTGGAGTTGACGATCTCATGGATCGTTAAGGGGTGTAATCTTCACCTTGTGAACGGTTTATAAGTTCCTAAAACTTGTTGGCGACTCTTTTGCTCTAGCTTCCTTCCCTTTGGACGCCACCATGCTTAAGTGTATGATCACAGTGGGGTTCAAGCTTGGGGTTAATGGCTTGAAATATTCCCTACACCTTCCTTTTTATGCAAATCCGTCTTTTTTGTTCACTTCTTTTTAAGGGGGTAAGTCGGGATGATCCCTCCCATTAGCGAACTAAAACTCCAAAAATAGTAACAAATTTTTGCTCTTTGGGGGCTCAAAAATCCAAGACATCCCTCCTTCCCTCTATTTACATATTTGAACTCGCTAATTATGTTACAAAATCAATGGCATGCAAAGCTAATTATGAATCATCTTAATAACTTTAAATGATAAAAGGAAGAACACTACTTCCTACGACTTGATCAAACAATTCATGATAAATATGTGCAAAATCCCACAAGTTGGAAACACAAATCCTGGGGCTTCAAATATGAGAAACATCCCCTAGCATGTGTATACATGAATTGCAAAAGCCACCTAAGATTACACTTGGGGGCTACAAAAATATAGGTCTATTCTAACTTATATTAAGACCATATTTTGAAAAGTGATTCGAATGATCTTATGCATTATTCTAACACTCCATCAAACCTAAGTTTGATAAATATTCATTTTTAAACTACGTCACCTGTTTAATCGGAAGTACTTCACTTTCAATTAACAAAATATGACAATGGTGACAAACACTAAAAAAGGGAGAAATAACATGATTATACATACGAAAGTTTACTCACATTTTCATATCTTTGTTGAAATATGTTGCAAATTACAACTTAACTTCATCAATCTTGGACAAAAAAGCCACACTCAATTACGAGCTAGACTTTTCTTTCCATTTTGGGTCCAGTTTGGAAAATAATATGATTATGTATTTTGTGTACTAGAAAAAGTTGCTTCATTTTATTTCCAAAACATACTTTCATTATATTGGACCCTCTCCAAATTTTGAATTCTAGTTCGAAATAACATGTTTCTAATAAAAAAAATAAAAAAAAAATTAGTCTTCAAAATTTCCTTTCCGAATTTTTTAATTCATTTTGCAAATGAATAAATTTTCATATTCTCAATAACTGTTTGGATAATACATGTATATACATAAATATTTCCAAAAGGAATGAACTAAAACTCGACTTCTCCTTGACTCAAACTTGTTCTCGCCTAGTCATCCGGCGAATATTGGCTTAGGGATAGTAAACGAACCACCTAAAAGACCAAAATCAAAGATTGATAAGAACAAAGAAAATATTTAATGTTCTAAATCAACTTTGAGAATAAAATCACCGCAATGATCTTTACACACGTTTAGACATTAGGTAAAGATTACTAAACCTTAACCACAATTGTTTTTGGTTTATAAAACTAGCAAGGAACTAACTTGCTTCCTTAAACATGGCCTTAGCTAAAAGGCGTTAGCCATATCATTGTCCTAAAATGTTCTCAAAAACACAAAAACAAAGGATACATAGGCTCATTCCAACATCATGATGATATGAATGGCCTAAACAAAAGCGGTCATTAGAAGTACCCCAAATTGGGGGCTCCAAGACTTGTGAAATAGCAAGAATGCGCATAACCCAACACATGAGGGCTCCAATATTCACAATAAACAAAATGATATATTCATGCCATTCGAGCTACTTTCGAGAATCGCCTAAACTACAAATGGTTTACTAGATCTCATGCCTTACAATTTTCAAAAGCATCACAATGATTCAATAATCATTTTGTTCCTTTGAAAACTAAGTTTGCAACTAAACTTGGCCATAGAAACAAACTACAAACATATAACATATTTGAGCCATTTTCAAGTTCGACTTCAAAAACTAATCTTAGTGCATAATTGTTGTTTCAATACTTCAATTTACTCTAAAAATTAGAGAGTATAACTAGTATAGAGCAAAAGAAACAAAATCATGAGTTTCAAAATAGAATTCAAATGCATACAACATCCTTGCTCATACGAAAGTTTAGTACTCAATCATTCATCATGAAATTTGTATCAAAACACTTCATTAACATAAATTTCATGAGTTAGAATAAGAGACTCCTAAATTCTAAATTAAGAGGTCTTTATTTTTTTTCCATTGTTGCACACAAGCAGGATAACATCTACTTTCTCGAGCTTCAAATTAGTAACAAAATTTGAACTCAAAAGAAAGAATTCGAAAGTAACGAGAATAGAGGAAAAAATTGAACAACATTTCATTTTCCCTCTTACTTGTTCTAATGAACGACCAATATTACTGGACTTAGCAGATTTCATTTGTTAAAACTATGAATGGTCAAAAACGATTTATACACACCAGTATAAATCGTTTTTGACCATTTGATATAATCACTTTTTGTAAGTTATAATCGTTTTTCACTAGTCACTTTTTGGTAGTTATAAAGTTATAATCATCTTGATTTGATATAATCACTTTTTGTAAGTTATAATCATCTTTGAATTATAATCATTGTTGGAACTCATACAATGCTAAAGTTATATAATTCGTATTTTTTTTTTTGTAATGTTTTTCTTCTTCTCTCCACCACCACCATTATAATTCGGCTTTGTAGAAGGTCCACCTGCAGCGCAATTAGATATATAATGAATTTCCTTCGAATACCGTACCATCTACATCATCCCATGAAACTGCTAAAAGACACTCTCCCAATGAATTAATAAATTATGAGACACATTAAATTGCTTAAGATTACTAATCTTCAAATCTAGAATCGAACCCATGAATCGATTAAGCAAAGAAAGATTCCCCAAAACATTTTTGGTATACGACTTATTAATAAAATCTCAAGTAATTTGGTATAATCAACTTTAATTCGATATAACCTGTATGGTACAAGACTATAAGGTATAATCATCTTCTATGTAATCGACTTTCTCATGTGCGTAATATACTTTTTTTTTTTTTTTTTTTTTTTTTTTTTTTTTTTTTTTTGTTGGAAACAAGGGTGCATAATATACTTATTGTGCACTAGATTTATTTTTTTTAAAAAAAAAAAATTATCTATCTATTACATACTACTAAAAGTTAATCTAAGGGGACACTTGGTAATATATTACTCCGTATTAAAAATAATTCCGCCAAAATTACTTTCTAATTAAAAATTATTTTTATATTTAAAAATAAAGTTTGCATCTAGATTATGATTTTAGTTTTGTATAAAATCTAAAGTAAATTTTCTAAAATATCAACTTGCACATTATAATTACTAGGTAAGATCCCGTGCCATGCACGGAAAATTTTAATTATTATCTTTAAATTAACAATGTATTACGAAGTAGTAAATTTACATAAATACGGAGTATAATAATGGGTTTATAATAAAAGAGCCTTGCCAAACGGATATTTTAAGAATACGCATTTGACTATATACGTCCTTTGAGCTGTTCCGGCTCGGTCTCCCCAATATTGTGAGAATACACATTAAATTTTTTATTTATGTTAATAAGATATTTTGTTCTATACTTAAGTTTTATCAGGATACATTAAATTTTTCATTAATGTATAAGATTTGTTTTCTATATGGAAATTTAACAACAACAACAACAACAACAACAACAACAAAAAAAAAAAAAAAAAAAAAAAAAAAAAAAAAAAAAAAAACCCTAAAGGACACACTAGAAAATAACACGTGACATTGCTGGTGTGTCTTTTAGTATATACTAGGTTAGATCCCGTGCCATGCATGGTGATCTTTATATATAGTTATAGATTATTGATTGAGAAGTATTATAATTATAAATTAGTCAAGAAATAATAAAAGTATGTGATATGTTAATTTGGTATTTGCAATTTTAATTGTAGCTTCCAATACACAACTAAAACAAAAGTAGGCAAAAAATCTGAGCAATATTTTTTCTTATTGTAAAACTAGTCAATAATTATTTAAAAATATTGATTTTTGGTATGTATTACCCAAATTTTTTTTAGAAAGATTTGTGAATAAAACAAAAAAAATAATATGATTTTTGTAAATGATTTGTTTCCTAAATTAAAATATTTTTTTAAAAAGAAAGAAAAAAAATAACTAAGGACACACTAGGAGATGACACGTGTCATCGCTGGTGTGTCTTTTAGTATATAGTATTGATTGGTTATTGATTGATGATTGATTAATGATTACGTACTCCGTATTTAAATATTTTCTATCACAAGTTTTTATTGTTTTAATATATTTCATGTGTGTTAATACTGGGCCAATTTATTACTTTTTAAACAATTTTTTTTTATTATAGTTATTCAACATCCGTGCATTGCACGGAGTTTAACCTAGCATATGTGAATGATAGAAAAGCAACATCAAGACTCTTATAAAATTTGAATAAGTATATCAAAATTACATGTTGAGATTAATTTTTCAAATTTCACATAACATTTTTTTAAATACATAAATTTATGAATATGTAAAGTCAAAATTTTCCTCTTTCAAATAAAAGATTCTTTTAAAAAAAAACGAATAATGCTTTTCAATTATTCTTAAACAACCTTTTCATGAAATTGAAAACTCACTTATTTTTGCTGGAGTAGTAGAAAAGCTGAAAAGTTCAGCAATAAACCAAGATCGTCACTTAAAGTGGGACCCCTCACATAACAAACAAATACGACGTCGTATTCTACCATACGCCACCACGCGTAAGACTCGTGTTATTTCATATTTACTACCTTTTGCTGACGTCATCAATTGTGGCCAATATACTCCCCCTCTTCCGCCTAATAGGATCCTAATTTTTTTTAAATTAAAACAAAATTTTTTATTTAATCTTAAAACCCTAAAATAAAAATAAAAAAAAAACAACATACGAAATAATAATTTAGTCAATTAATTAATTAATTTCAATAAATAGTGAGCACTTTTAGTTGATTATTTTCTTCGGTTTTATTACACTTTGCTAATTGCTATACTGTAATTAACTTCAACTCAAGGTAAAGAGAGAGAGAGAGAGGAGAGAGAAAGTGTTCAGATTGGCTACAATGGAGTCGGAACCTGGGATTTCTCCATCTAGAACCTCTTCCAAGGTTCTTCTTCATCTTTTTTATATATCAATTTTAATTTGTAGAATGTAATTTGATCTGTGAAATGATTTTGGATTGTTTTCTGTTGAATTATGAATGGATGAGATTTTTTTGTATGAAATTTAATAATTTTGAATTCTATGTATTGTTGGAGTAATCTACTATGATTAGAGTAAATGGGGGAGATTGAATTTTGGATCATTTTGATTTATATGACATTTGAAGGGTTATTTTTCTGGGGTTTCAATCAGGGATTTGACTTGATAACAAAGTTTATCTGATCGGATTGAATGGGTTTGATTGTTGAATTATTGAGTTGAATTGTTGAATTTACATGAATTGATTTCATCGACAATGACCTGGCAAAAATCGATTCGACCCAACAAAAAAAGACTGGATTTTGAACAAATGTTTGTGACCTGAAGCCTGGCTTTATCACAGTACTTTGACGAAATTAAAAAGTTGAAATAAATTGTTGAAGAGTATTGACTAATGCAATGATTGTTGATGTTGCTGAATCAAAAGATACAACCCCTGGGATGGAGTCTTCTAATTTTGCAGCATCGTTTTTCCCCAACGAATCCATTGACTATTGTCATCTACTTAGATTAGGAGCACTTATTGATATTTGGTTTCATTTTGCCTCTCGAAAATGTTTGTAGTTCTTCAAGAGTTAGTTCTTTATATGTTGACATTTCGCTTATAAATGAAAGTTCATTATATATGGACTTTTGTGAAATAGAGAAGCTTATTATTCTTGTATAGACTATAGAGAGTATCTTGTTATAATTCAATGTCTGATTAAATTCTACATTGCCGTACAGTTATCTTGGGTAAACTTGTCCAGGACCCTGCTATTGGCTTATCAAAGTGTTGGTGTTGTTTATGGGGATTTGAGTACTTCACCACTCTATGTTTATACAAGCACTTTTAAAGGGAGGAAGATGCCTATCAGTGAGGATTCTGTATTTGGTGCATTTTCCTTAGTGTTCTGGACACTAACGCTGATTCCGTTGCTCAAATATGTCTTCTTTGTATTAAGTGCAGATGATAGTGGGGAAGGTTGGCTTCTCTTTGTATGTCTTGTATTGGATTTGTTTTACTCAATTCCGTTTCTAGACTTTACTTTATGTTATTATAGGTGGGACATTCGCTCTATACTCCCTCCTTTGCAGACATGCAAAATTCAGCTTGCTTCCAAATCAACAGGCTGCAGATGAGGAGCTGTCGACCTATAAATATGGCCATTCAACACCAGTTGCTACCAGCTCTCCTCTAAAGAGATTCCTTGATAAACACAAAAAGCTGCGCACAGCCTTACTAGTTTTTGTGTTGATTGGCGCGGGCATGGTCATTGGAGATGGTGTTTTGACACCTGCTATTTCAGGTGCATTGGAATATTTGTGAGCTGTTATTGAATACATTTGTCTATCTACTTGCTAAAATATTGAATTTGTATGTTTTGGATAATAATTTGCAGCTTATACGAGGGCTAATTAACAGCTACTGATTTAGCAGTTTCAATAGACATATATGAAATGCTGTTTGTAACTGTACTTTTTATAAGCATCTAGTCTAGGCCCTCGTTTGTTATTTATTTATTTTTAATTCGACAAACACTACAGTATTTCTCGTTGCAATAATTATTCGAGATATCTTAGTTAGATTTGTTCATTTGTATAGTTAATATTTTGCATAACATATTGAAAATTGAGCAAGCTTTGTGTGTGCTCGATTGCAATGTTGTTTTTCAATTTTTATTTGAAAAGAATAAGCATCTATAATTACTTAATCTCCTTTGCACAATCATACAGTTTTCCTATTCTGTTATGAGGTCATGGAGTCTTGAAAGCAGTCTCTCTGTTAGTTGCGTAACCTTTATCTTCTCGACCCTGATTTCATAATAGTGTAGCATGTCATCGATACTGCACGTTTATTTATGTTATGGACTTCGTAGTTTTATTTGTAGTCTTTTACTTATGTACTAAGTCCTAGCTCTGAAGTTATGAAAAGGAAAAGAGTATATGTTGAATACTAATACGAAGTAGTTTTATTTGTAGTCTTTTACTTATGTACTAAGTCCTAGCTCTGAAGTTATGAAAAGGAAAAGAGTATATGTTGAATACTAATACGAATTTGGAGTACTATAAAGTAAGTATCTTCTTTTCTTTCTTTGCAGTTTTATCATCAGTTTCAGGGCTTCAAGTTGCTGAAACGAAACTAAATGAGGGTTAGTTGCTGTACTGACCTCTATTCTTTGTAAATGCTGATCTTGTTTTATTTGTTCATCAGGGGCATTCTTAGTTATGCAGCTCATGTTGGAGCATCGAAAAAAACCTATGCTTGATCTCTTTGTCTTATTTACAATTTTGTGGAGTATATTTCTCCCTAATTTTCAACATCTGTTGTTGTAGGTGTACTTATGTTGCTTGCCTCTGTAATTTTGGTGGGCCTATTTGCTCTTCAACACTGTGGTACCCACAAGGTGGCATTTTTGTTTGCTCCAATTGTCTTAATTTGGCTATTCTCAATATTCGGAATTGGTCTGTACAACACAATATATTGGAACCCAAAAATAGTCCATGCATTTTCTCCACATTATATCATCAAGTACTTCAAGGAAACTGGAAAAGATGGCTGGATTTCTCTTGGAGGAATACTTCTTTGCACAACAGGTATGTGGGGCGGTATAATTTTCTTTTTGCTGTTTTGTTGGATCTCTGTATTGACTGTATAGGACTCAAATCATCTTTTATTTTTCTTATTTTGTTTTTTAATTAATTTTTTTTATGTTATTCTTTTTTTGGTTCCATGTAAGGGTTTATGTGAAAGCTTTGCAGGTTGCCTGCTCTAATGCTTAACCCCCTCTTAAATTATGAAAAAGAGAAGAGAGACAAGAAAAAAAGGAAAGAAGCTGTTGAAGAAGAGGCATTACTGCACTTAATTCTTTGTTTTATTAAGAAAGGAGTATAATCTCTTAACAGCTAGCATTAAGTTTGTAGATGCGTGAATGTTATGTCAGTGCATCATTCTCCCAGAAGTAGGACTTTTTCCACATTCTATCTTAGAGAAGTTGGTTAATTTTTCGAACTTTGATGGAATTTCTGGTTGTTCTTCTTGAAAGTATACAGATACTATTTCATATACTTCCTCTGTTTTCTTTTATTTGCAACACAACCTTTGGACATGCTTTTTTAGGAGTTAATTAAAGTAGGTAAACGAGCAAATTTATCAAAATTATTCCAACACCCAGAATAGAGAAGGGTTAACTACTACGTTTATAAATTATTTTGATTGATTTGTCCGTTACATTACCTAATTTTTCCCTCAAAGTGCGTGCCATGAAGGTGTGTTGCAAATAAAAGAAAATGGAGGAAGTATATGCTTGATCAATCTTAGAGACATTGAATTTTTTCCTTTGTGACAAAGTAATTGATATTTAGGAGTGATAACATTAGCCAAAAGAGATGTAGATTTTGGGGAGATTTTTGAGCTTTACATGTGTAAAATTTTTCCTTGCATTTCTCTAAAATAAACAGGGGTCTGACAACCATTAATACTACTCCAAGGGGTAATAGATTCCTATAGGGCTATAGCTACACAATTAAATGGCCTTTCTTGGACAGAAGGAATATTGGCATATTTTGTTGATGCTTTTTATGTTCTTCAAGTTTTGTTACGTTTTGTATTTTTGTTAGTTTGTATTTTTCTTTTTTCTTTTTTCTTTTCCATGTATGAATTTAGGCTGATTTTCCTTCAATAAGCACCTGGAAACAAGTGGAAAATGGAGAAAAGAAAGGGAACCTAATGCAATTTGCTGTTTGTGTTTGATCTTTTGGGGTCCATTTTTAATGACAGCTATGCTTTGGGTTGTTGCAGGTACAGAAGCTATGTTTGCAGATATTGGTCACTTTACAGCCTTCTCCATAAAGGTATGTTATCGTAGATCATGTTGTCTAGAAGTTGCATCCATAAGACTGTCCTTTTCGGTTTAAGACTAGGTTTCAAGACCCAACACAATCGCCCAATCTGGATACCTAGGAACCAAAGCATGGTTGACACTTGACAGAATAAGCGAATAAAATGAATGGAACAATGAATTTTCAGTCCTCTTGAAACATACTATTTTCTTATGTATGGGATTGAGCTATTGACATCTAGTTATCTGGGTGAACCACATTTTATCTCTGCATCCATTCAACATTTCCGTATTGCTACTTTACATGTAACTGACCTAATCCAGTATTGCAATTTTGCAGCTCGTTTTCGCATGTGTCATATATCCTTGTCTTGTGGTTCAGTACATGGGTCAGGCTGCATATCTGTCTATGAACACCACCCATATTGATCACTGTTTCTATGATTCTATACCTAGTAAGCTTTCCTATTGCCACTAAACTTGGTTTGTTTTACCTCTGTACCACTGCTAAATTACTGCTCGGAAATTCATTACCTGGTCATCTTGTCAAACAGATTCTGTATTTTGGCCTGTGTTTGTTATTGCGACTCTTGCCGCAATTGTTGGAAGTCAGGCTGTCATAACTGCAACATTCTCCATTGTCAAACAATGCCATTCTCTAGGATGCTTCCCAAGAGTGAAAGTTGTCCACACATCAAAACATATATATGGCCAAATATACATTCCCGAAATAAACTGGATTCTCATGATCCTTACTCTTGCTGTAACTATTGGCTTTCGTGATACTACATTGATTGGTAATGCATACGGTAAGCTCATTCAACTTGCCTCCTGTTTGTGGTCTTCGCCTCTTCGGTGCTCTATGTATGTGCAATATTTGATATTGAGTTACTGCTGTCAAATTAGGTTAGACTTAATGTCCATAGTAGTAAGTGTTTAGGGGGATATTTCCGTTCCATCAAAAATGTATAAAATTTCATATTGGTTTGTTGTCTGTTAATAACATGCTCAAGTGTTAGAGGGAATCTGGTGAAAGTTTTATTTTGTTCATTTTCCTACAACTCTGCATGTTAAGAAATTTAAAGTGGGCGGTCAGTGCTACTGCTTTGATCAGTTGGAGTGAATTTGGCTAGACTTTCTCATTTCTTAGCCAATAATAGTGATGATTTTCCTGTACCTGGTGAATTTGGCTGAACAGTGTTCGGCACAGTTTGTATGAAATTACTATCAATACTTATTGGCTTATTTCCTGCTATGGGATAGTATATAAATAATCATAAAGGGTAGTTTTTATAAGTTGACTTAAAGATTTCTGACTTTTTAGGTGCATTGTAATAAGTCCTCGTTTGGACTTTGGCTGTATCATTCTAACTCCTAATTTCTTGTATCCAGGTCTTGCTTGCATATCAGTTATGCTCATCACAACTTGCCTTATGGCACTTGTTTTGACCTTTGTGTGGCAACGAGGAGCTTTTGCTATTCCGTTTCTTCTGTTTTTTGGTTTTATCGAGGCTGTGTATTTGTCTTCAGCATTTATCAAAGTACCACAAGGGGGTTGGGTTCCCATAATGTTATCACTTGTAATCGTGCTTGTGATGTATGTCTGGCACTATGGAACCCGCAAGAAGTACAATTTTGACCTTCATAACAAGGTCTCATTGAAATGGATACTTGGCCTGGGTCCCAGTCTTGGTATAGTACGTGTACCTGGCATTGGTTTGATTTACTCTGAACTTGCAGTGGGAGTTCCTGCTATCTTCTCTCACTTTGTGACTAATCTACCTGCCTTTCACAAGGTCTTGGTTTTTGTTTGTGTAAAGTCAGTGCCGGTCCCATATGTTTCTCCAGAAGAGCGTTTTCTCATTGGCCGCATATGTCCTAGACCATATCGCATGTATCGCTGTATAGTTCGATATGGATACAAGGATATTCCTCGAGATGACGGGGAGTTTGAGGACTTGCTTATCAAAAGCATTGCAGAATTCATTCAGATGGAAGCTGTGGAGCCTCAGTTTTCTGGCTCTGACAGTTCCTCCATTGATGGTAGGATGGCTGTGATAAGCACTCGAACTGTTCAATCAAACTCAAGCTTAGTTGTATCCGAGCATGATGATCAGGATATCAATGAAATTACTCATAGTAGCAGGTCTCTGACACTTCAGAGTTTAAGATCTGTGTACGATGACGAGAGTGTTCAGCAGATCAGGAGGCGTCATGTAAGATTTCAGCTGCCACAAAGTCCTGCAATGGATCCGGATGTTAGAGAAGAGCTTTTGGACTTGATTGAGGCAAAGGAGGCTGGGGTTGCATATGTTATGGGGCATTCCTATGTTAAGGCTCGAAGGTCCTCTTCTTTCTTGAAAAAGCTTGGTATTGATATTGGATATTCGTTTCTCAGGAAGAATTGTCGTGGTCCTTCTGTCGCTCTCAACATACCTCACATAAGCCTCATTGAAGTTGGGATGATATACTATGTCTAGCATTATATTTTATTGAGAAAATTGCAGTAAGTAATGCATTTTTCCTGAACAGTGATTAGAGGTTGGGAGGGGCAAAGAAGGAAAACAGTGATTAGAGGTTGGGAGGGGGAAAGAAGGAAAAAAGAATCATTAGTGTAGTTCCCTATAATTGTATAAGGGTAGCCATATTTTCTTCTGGTTTTTTGCTTGTGTACAGATCAATAAAAAATATTTTTAACAAAGTTTTGTAGGTATTCTATTATTCGATCAAGAATACATATCTTAATATACTGCTTTTGTGTTTGTTTTAGAATTCTTTTGTTTCACTGCTGTAACATTTTTTTTTTTTTTTTTTTTCATGAGCAACAATTATAGTTGGGCACTATTGTAGATCTTTATAAGTTGGCTGGATGGGTCAATGTGTTGGGACATCTAGTTTTGCAATCAAGGCCTGTATGGGATCATCCGGGTCAATTTAGTCGTGTTTGTTTGACTTGTATGTTTGTAAACACGGTTATTCAGAAGAAAGACCAACATTTTGATCGTCAGTTCAGGTAATCTGGTTGACGAACAAATATAAGCAAGTATATGTCCCAAAGGAGTTCAAACCGAGATCTGGGATTGAAACCAGTGTCAACATTTTCTACCTATGCACCAAAAAAAGAATAAGAAAAAAAGAAAAAAAAATAGATGTCTTATTCAGTGGCTTAATCTCCTTATGAGGTAAGCAACCTTATGAAAACAGGGGGTTGTTGAGCAGCTAAATCTGCATTTTGAATATTTGGTCTTTAGCTTTACCTCCAAAATGGAACACAAATTTTTCCTCTATTTTAATGATGTCAACCCTTACCTGTTATCATCTTGTTAACCAGTAAATTACTCAAAATAATCGATAAAAGTTTGATCAACAACCTTAAACATACTACACTCAATATATACATTCATCTCAACATACCATTTTCACAACAGATCACATACTTGCGAAGTATTAAGCAAACTTTCTTTTTACAAAGGCGGAAAACTCATCAATCAAGAATGGAACATAAAGCTAGCCCTTTGGTTTTTCTAGTAGTACTAGTGATCCTGGCTAGTAATATTCCATCATTGACAGCTCAAGGTGGATCGTCGTGTGTAAACAGCCTAACCCCTTGCATGAACTACTTGAACAGCACTCGTGGTCCACCCAGGTCTTGCTGTGATCCTTTGAAAGAAGTTATTCAGACTAACCAACAGTGCTTGTGCAGTATGATAAGCACCCAAGGTACTTTCCAAGCTCAGCTCCTAGGCATTAATATATCTCAGGTTGAGATGTTACCCGAAAGATGTGGGCTTCGTGTTAACCCGATTGCCTGCCTTAAAGGTATTTCTAAATCCTCCTCACTATACTTGTGATGTTATTTTCATATGATGTTCCTTTTTTATCTTGTGATTTTGATAGTTTTTATCTATTAATAACCTTTTTGCCGTTTTCCAAAATAAATTTTACTTGAAAAATAATTATTATAGTTGATTTATTACCTTTTTTCTAGTCCGGAATTATATGTGTTTATTACTCAGTACCAAGTATTGATAATTCCTGTGTAAACTGGGAAGTGAGTTCAAATGTATTGATATCTGATGTGTTATTTTTGGGTAATTTTATAGGTGTATCAGGCTCAAGAAACTCTGTTCAAAACTCTACAATAAACTCATTCCCATCTTTTATACCGGTAATTTTAGGAGTGTTATTGATGATAATTTTAATTTAGATCAAATTTTTATTTATTCATGTATGACATTGTGAAAAGTTTATACGTACACACTAATACGAAGTATATTGTATTCAGCTACTTATTTTCTGGTCCAAATTTGTTAACTTTGATGTATTTTTTTTTCTTTCTATATTGTAACATTATCATTGTTATAATGTTTTGGATATTGTAGTATTTATTATAATTAAACGCATTTGGATGTTGATTGAACTATTTTTTTTCATAAATTTACAGTAGTGTGAAGTAGTTAAATAATTAATTAGTGGTTTCAACACTCGGGTGTTCTATGCACATTATGGTAAACTCGATTAAAAAAAAATACCATGATTGATTAATCTCATTAGTTCTCTAAGCTTCTCATTTCAAAGAAATTAGTGAGTAGATTTTTAGCTAGGGGTGTGGTGAATCCTAATCATTGATAATGAATTGGGATAAAATTGATAATGATTGTGTTATTAAATTGGTGGTGGTTTATTGTCTAGCATGAATAGGGTATTAAACAACCAATGGTTGTTAGTGTCATGGCATGTTGATTATAGCATGAGAATGTGGACTAGAATTACCATATTTGACTGCAATTGGGTTCAATATCCATTGGAATTTTAGGTGTTGTTTGTTTGATGTGGGAATTTAATTCCCATAGGAATTTATAATTCATGGGAAGTTAATTCCTTAATGAAATTCTAAGGAATTTCTTAAATGTGTTTGGTTGGCAATAAGGGAAATTGAAATTCCCATGAATTTTGGTTTACCTAGGGGGTTAAGTAATTTACTTCCCATGTTTTGTGGGAAGTTGAAATTCCCGTGAATTCCCAATTTCCCCATTTTTGCTTTTTTATGCCAACCAAACAACTACTCATTTTATCAATTCACATGAATTTTCAATTCCTCCAATTTACAATGTCAACCAAACAAGGCCTTAGTGGGAACTAGAGATTTGGGTCTTAAAATATCATTCTTAAACTAGCTTTTGGCCGGACAATGCTCCGGATCACTATATGTATATTTTAAATGAGCTTTTATAGTAAAAATAATGTGATAAAATATAAATATAGATTAAATTAGTTATATTTGCTTCCGTACTCGTACTATTTAAATATATTTTTTCAATCATTATTGAACATCAAAATATATAATCTAATATCTAGTATCTGAAATTATTAATTTGCTTCGTTCGACTTCAAGTGTATGAATATGATTAACTTTTTTTTAACAAAACATTGTAAACATAATATGTGTCATTGGAGTAGCGGTTGAAGTTAAAGTATAATAAGCATGAGGTCATAGGTTTGAACATTAATGCTAACAATTTAATTTTTTTTGTTTAATGAATTACAATAATCGTATGACATGGCGCCACATCATCTGCCTAGTCATAGTGATACATGACAGGCTCATGTCATATATATATATATATATATATATATATATATATATATATATATATATATATATATATATATATATATATATATATATATATATATATATATATATATATATATTGGTAGTAAACTCCAATGCATTTGCATGATCATTCAATTCTATCAATTGAATACCCTTAACTTATGCTTTACTGATCTGGATCATCAATTACATCAATATCCTCTAGTATTTGTATAATTGTATTGATTTCATTTTTTTTTTATTAGGTACTAGTTTTTACGTCCGGACAATACCATGAGTTAATACATTAGCGTCACAGTTCAAATCCTATCTATATTTAATATTTGAAAGAATAACATGTAATATGGTAATAGCTTAGTGGTTAATATTTAAGTTTGGAACAATTGGTTTTATTAATCCCAACTTTAGGCCATTTACTTTAATTAATCCCAATCAATTATTGATTATTCTAAAATAATTCCAACTGTACTTTAAGGTATTGATTTTTATCAGACCTAATCGGCTACAAAACCTGTTACAACAAGTCATTTGCCACATGTCAAAACCTATTACTCTATTAGTGTTGGCATTGTTCGCCGATTACCGCTTCGAACTCCGCCACTTTGTTCCGTCCTCATCCCACACTACGTCAGGTTTACTGTCATGTCATCGTGCTACAGGTAGCACAAACTCATATTTGGGTTGATTTCGTACCTCTCGTTGATGGGGTTTTAACCGGTCATGCATGCATTGACTTCTTCCCCATGCATGTTACCGGTTTTTTGTCTTTAGCAAGACAACTTAGGGAAGAAAACTTAGGGACGCAAATCCATATGGAGCTCTAGGATGCTTTGCCCAACAACTTAGTTTTGTTCTTGGCCAAGCCTTGGTCATTTCCCAAACTCACCATTTTTTATTTTTTTTTAATATTTTAATGCAAATATGTTGTTCTCTCTCCTCGTGACCAAAGTGTTGGTCACCTGAAACACTAGCCCAATCCCAGGTACCCAATACCATAATATAAAATTATTTTTTTTTCTTCTCCTTTTTTTTTCATTCCTCTTCATCTTCTTCATCCCTTAAACCCTTTCCCCACCTCCATAGATAGCTCCCATTGTCGGCCAAACCTCCGCCCACCACACCTTCACCTCCGACAGCAAGAAACCCACCCCATCGGCTACTACCTTGGTCGAAATCCAAAAACACGCAACTACCTCTGTTAAAAATCACCGGAAACCACCCAAAAAACATAACCCAAAAACGAGAGACACAAACTTATGGCTCTATCCATCAAAATAGTGAAATCTATGCTGGAAATCGTCTGAGTTCGGTCGAAATTGACGACGGTAATTGTTTGTCGATGCTCAGTTATTATTAATTTCTATACAGTTATTATTGGTTTGTGTCTGAGCACCGACAAACAAATACTGTTGTCGATTTCGACCGAACTCAGACGATTTCCAGCATAGAACTCACCGTTTTTAATGGCTAGAGCCATAAGTTTGTGTCTCTCGTTTTTGGGTTATGTTTTTTGGGTGGTTTCTGGTGATTTTTAACGGAGGTAGTTGCGTGTTTTTGGATTTCGACCAAGGTTGTAGTTGGTGGGGTGGGTTTCTTGCTGTCGGAGGTGAAGGTGTGGTGGGCGGAGGTTTGTCCGACAATGGGAGCTATCCATGGAGGTGGGGAAAGGGTTTAAGGGAGGAAGAAGATGAAGAGGAAAGGAAAAAAAAAGGAAAAGAAAAAAAAAAAAATTTATATTATGATATTGGGTAGAAGAACATAGAAGGACCCATACTTGAGAGTGGGTTAGAGTTCCTCCACCTACTTGGCATTCTCTTAGGAATGCTTTTTATTTTTTTTAATTCTGTTGGTATAGATTTCCATTTATGCTACTTAACAATTCTGTTGCGGTAAAATAACCTTAACTGTCATTAACGGTCGTCAGATTTCTAAAATTGGTGATTAGATATTTTGAGCAGCTATATGTTTCTACTCCACAAATTCTCACACATTATCAGTTTACCTGTATCTCCCTTCCTTCTGCTTAAACCCTCTCAAAACCCCCCATTTTCAATCACCATTTTCTTTCTCCTTCAAAAATGCCAAAACTCATCTTCAAATTCACCTCTTTTTGCTAAAATTTTTCACTTTTTTCACCACAACCTTCAATTTTCTAGAATTAATGGCTGCCACAAAACTCTTCTTCCTCCCAATTTCAGATTTCTGCTTCAAATTGAGCTCATACCCTCAATTACCCACCATCTCTATCAACTTCAAATGCCCATGTCGCCGCCATTGTCGTAAACCCCAATTATTAATCTACAATGCTGTTTACACTGAAGGGGGTTCCCGGACCAAATCATCCTTTGGAAAGGAGAAGGTTTCTGACTCAGAATTCGACCCGATTTCGGCCTTAAACGAGAGGATTAGGAGGGATCATGGAACCCGAGACACTACGAAACCGGCCTTGGATTCTAAGGAGGCTGAGCAGTATATTCAGCTTGTGAAACAGCAGCAGCAAAGAGGGTTGGAGAAATTGAAAGGGAAAAATAAGGAAGAAAAAGGAGTAGGAAAAGAAAGTGGTGGGATTAGTTATAAAGTTGATCCTTATACTCTAAAATCTGGGGATTATGTAGTTCATAAGAAAGTTGGTATTGGAAGATTTGTTGGGATTAAATATGATATGCCAAAAGATGGTTCTGAACCTATTGAATATGTGTTTATTGAGTATGGAGATGGTATGGCTAAGCTTCCTGTTAAGCAGGCGTCGCGTATGCTCTACCGATATAATCTGTATGGTTTCTTATGATCCTTTCTTATTGAAATTTAATCTTAATACCTAGATTTACTCTTTTCTTTTGTTAGTAAAATTGGAGTGTTAGAAATTCAGAATACAAGTTAGGACTTGTTAGACGAATACTCGAATAGGGAAGAATATAGGACAGTACATTTTTGAGCTTTCTTGAGCTGGGTTTTGCCTGGATATATAATGTCTTTTGCTGCTGATGTTAGTATTTTGACATTAGTATTTACCTTTTGTGATAAGGTTGAATGTGAAACATTATTAAGGGTTGAGTGGCATAAGAGTTGTAGACCTTTATTAATCGCAGTATCTGAATGTTTTTGCAAGTGTAATGAACAACTTTGTGAGGTTCATGACATAAGGTAGTTTGCCAGTGTAATAAGCAATTTTGTGAGCGTTACGACATATGAAGTAATATCTTGTTAAGACTTTATTATGTTTAACATTAGTGAAAATTTCGCAGGAATTGTTGTGCATTTTGATTTTTTTTTGACATTTGCATGCTACCGCTGTATTCCTTACAACTGCTGGCATAAGTGAAGCAAGAATTTACTCAGAAAATTTAGATGTCTTTTTCATGATGTTTCTTGTATATCCAGTCTTCCAGGCTCCAACATTCAATTATTGAGTGTTATGTATTTCTCATTTCAGTCCAAATGAACCAAAAAAGCCACGAACACTCAGTAAACTAAATGACACAAGTGCATGGGAAAAGAGGAGGACCAAAGGAAAGGTTGCAGTCCAGAAAATGGTAGTTGACTTGATGGAATTGTATTTACATAGGCTTAAACAGAAAAGACCTCCGTATCCAAAATGTCTAGAAATGGCTGAGTTTACTTCTCAGTTTCTTTATGAGCCCACACCAGATCAAAAACAGGTAAAACACTTTCTATTACTGGAAAGCCATTCTTTTTGAAGCATCACTACTTCTCATTGGCAGTTAAATTCAATACAACTATCTAAGTGGCTGTTTGGTTTATGTTGGAACTAAATATCCATGAGACTTTTCATTTTATGAAAGTTAGTTCCCTTGTTAATCTACAAAGTGGAATGGTTTATATGTTTGATTAACACTTTGGAATTTGCACTTCTTAGGAATTTGGAGGGTAGATATGTAAATTAACCAAAACACATGAGGGAATTGTGGCTTATGAAGGGGGAAGTGGGCTAGCCACTTCCCATGGTGTATGGGAAGTCTAAATATCCGTGTATTATCAACTTACCACAAACATTTTTCATGTAAACCAAATAACGCTCCACATAAGCGCTAACTGGAAACTTTGACCATGTCCATTAATGTCAACCAAACAAGGCCTAAGGTGTGCTCTATTCACCTGAATGTCACTAATCTGAACTTATGAGAACTTATTTGCTTGAATTGAACTTATTGTAGTTATGAATGCAACTCCCATAGGCGGTAGCCCTTATTGGCTTTGATCTATAGTTTTAAACTTAGTGAGTTAATTTTCATAACTCAAATGATAAGAGTTTCTTTTTCTTAATTGAACTTATATTCTAATATAAGTTAATTAAGGCAAGGGGAACAAAGGCTATTGCTAATCCTTAAGGCACTTTCACTGGAATTTCCTATTTAATATCCAATCTAGGTTTTGTAAACCCCCCTTTTTTTTGTAATCAATTATGGAGGAAAGGGGCTCGTGGCCATATAATTATGAAGTACTGCCGATGATATTATTACAAAAATTATAACTAGTTAAAATAGGAATGAAGAAGCTAAGTGAAATATACCTCTTAATCTTTTGGGGAATAAAATCTTTCACGGGTTTTTACTTTTTCAATTTTTCCTTTTCTTTCGGAGTTGCATCTTAGCGTTTAAGTTTCTTGTTTCTTTGGTTTTTGTGGCAATAAGTTACTAATATCAAACTATAGATATTTTTCTTAGTTTTAGTTATACAAGAGGTTGTATCGTAGGTAGGGCTTATGTTGGTGGTATGCTGAAATTTCATTTGAACTTGTTCAAGATTTCCCTTTTGGAGCAATGGAGCCTAATGGCCCCTTGAAGAAAATTCCATCATTTATAGTGGATCATTGAGGCACGCCAACTACTCTGCATGCCACATCACCCCTTTTAGACAGAAGGACAACAAACATCTTGTATTATTTTATCTTGGATATATCATATACTTGTATCTGTCAAACTACCCAAAGTTGCTCTTTATAACCAAGGTTTGTCTTGCTATTGTGAACATTGCCTCAAAACTTAACACAATTTGAGCAGTTGATACCCCAAGTGCTTGAGAGTTAAAAAGTCAAATCAATGCTTCAATAAATATTCTGGAACTATCAGTTAAGTTTGACCATTTATGACTATGAGCTTCTACTACTTTTTTCTTTCCTTCTGGTGTGAGTTGGAATAGTTCTTTTTTGGGAGATGAGGGGGTGGGGGGGGGGGGGGGGGGTAGGGGGTATTTACTAAATTAGTTTATGCAAGGCCTTAAAGATTTATATCCTTAGCCTCATTAACCTAGATGCTGCATATTTATGCTATGTTTTGATGCGCACCTCTATTGAATTATAACCATATCAAAACACAAATGTCATTTCCTGCTTCATGGTTGATACTTCTTGTTAGAGTAGTTGACATTTTCTGCAGGCTTTTATTGATGTAGAGAAAGATTTGACAGACAGAGAAACTCCAATGGATAGACTGATATGTGGAGATGTTGGATTTGGCAAGACTGAAGTTGCATTACGTGCGGTCTTTTGTGTTGTTTCAGCAGGAAAGCAGGCAATGGTTCTAGCACCAACTATTGTGTTAGCCAAGCAGCATTTTGATGTGATTTCTGAGCGTTTTTCCATGTATCCCAATATCAAGGTTGGACTTCTGAGCAGGTTTCAGGTAGGCCAAGTTGAAATTTTATAACATAGGATTAGCAACAGACCATGGATATATATTAGTAAAAAGATGTATCAACAGCATTTATGCTTTTTTTCGTATTTATGATGTTATCAAATCCCAACTTTACAGGTTGAGCATTGGCTGATATTGAATTAGACATTCAGACTAAAGTTTTATTTTATTTTTTTATTTTTTTTATTTTTTGACGGGAAGGATCAATTTCATTAATGAATAGCCATATGGCATCTACAATAATAATAAAGACTTGAAAACCACAAATTTAGAGAAATTAATATAACTTTTACAATCAAAATCATAACTTTTACAATCAGACTAAAGTATAAGTAGTATATTTAAGATATTAGTAAACCTTATATCAATAATTTCAAAGTAAGTGTTTCCCTATTGCTTAGCAGATATAAAATGCTCAATTGACAATCTGAATACTACATGTTTGATTTTCACAATACATCACATACATGAAGTTTTCACCACTTGTAGGCTCATTTTTTGAATTTATCTACTGTGCAAGTCACTAATTTTTCTTATGTTCTGCTTCGTTATGCTGTTGCTTTATTGTGAGCTAGGTAGGGGTAATTTATCATTCTGGGTAGGTGTCCATTTTTCATACCTTGAACTGTTCAGTTGTCATAGTTAAATATGTAGACATTGTTTGTACAATTGTGGAGATTGGAATATTGGATCAGGAAAGGTCTCTTCATTTGTTCATGGCTATGTTTATTCCAGGTACATACTAAGAAATTCTATGCCTAAGATTCAGCTCTATGTGACTGGAATCTTCTTCTTCTATTCCTTTTTCATTGGATCATATAGCTATTTTTCTAAACTCAGGTCCATAACAAACTCTTTGTTCAACTTCCTTGTACTCCCACTGCCACTTGATGAAAACTAGTGGCAGATGCCTCTAGCCTAGCATCAGTTTAGTGAGCATCTTACCAATATAATAGTCAAATAATTGCAAGAGCTTTGGGTTAGAGATATTAGAATTCAATGACCCTATTTTTGGAGAGACTACTAGAGACCGTGTAAGGGTGGGAAGAAGAGAGGTGTGATTATAGAGGTGAATATGAGAAGCATGGGTACCACTTCACCAAGTTACAAGCTAAGGGGAGTTACAAGGGGATGAATTGCTTATCAAAGGGATATTTGGGGGGAGGGGGGGGGGGGGGGGGGCTGAATGAACTGTGTCCCTTGCAGATGGGGTATGGAATTTTGAATTGGTCATAAACTGATACGGAGAATCAAAGATATCTGCATGGTGTTGTTTTTAAGGAAAGGGTTTCCAGATTCTTGAAACCATGAAGATCCTTTCACATTTGCAAAACTGGATTTTTAACTTTCAAGCTCTGAAAGAAAACCCCCTAATAAAAAAATAAAAATAACTTGCTGTAATGTACTATATTTAGTTTTGTTAGGAACTTAAAGCATTGCTTCCTATTTCCAGACCAGAGGAGAAAAGGAGGAATACTTGCGTCAGATAAAAAAGGGTGAACTGGACATTATTGTGGGAACTCATTCACTTCTTGGAAATCGCGTTGTTTATAATAATCTGGGCCTTCTTGTAGTTGACGAGGAGCAGGTTTGGCTCCTTTCTTCTGTATATCTTTTAGATGATGATTATGTGTTTGCCATCTTTTTTTACATATTTTCATGTGTGCTGTATTCTTTTCTTTCTTTTATGTTGAGGTGGCATATATGACTTGTTGTAGTTTCTCAAATTGGTTATTCAAATTTTCTTGTATGCATAGCTACCAATATTTTTGTTCAGTTCTTTGTCAGACCATTCTATTCAACAACAGTATCCCATTACCTATGATGAGGTACTTCATAGTGCATAGTAGGAGAGGGAATCAAATGTATGCTACCTTAACCTTTTGATCAACTCTTCGTTTGATTTACACCAAAAAAATTTTGATCTGGTACATAAGAAACTAGCATACATGGAGTATTTATTAACATTTTATCAACATTGTAATCTTAAGCTGATAATCAATTTGTTCTTGATCATTTGGTTATATTAAAAATTATTTGGGCTTTCTGTTCCCGGCTTCCCGCATCTGTATTCTATATATATGGAAACAGGTAAGGTAGCTATTACAGAGTTGCTAAACTCATTGCCTGATCTGTGACAAATGACAATGATCAAAATGAGCTAAGTTAAGTATGCACTATGATATGTCTGGTTGTAGTATGCACTTCACGAGCTGGTAGATGTTATTGAAAAATAATTAAGTATTTCCTTTACTACTGCCATATTGAGTATGAAGTATGTTTTTTTAAAAGCACTTTTAGTTGAACAAAGCATGGCCTTTTTTTTGTATTTACCAATCTAGAGTCCAGCTCCATTTTGTTTGACCTTGATATGTGGTTTTATGCTGCTATGAGGCCTATTTCATTTACATTACTTTTGAATATTTAAGCGTTCTAAGTTTTCGATTACTCATTTTATGTTGCTTGCTGCCCCAGAATCTTGATGGAAACATCAATTGTAACATTTTAGAAGAACACAATTAAAATTCTCCACGTAGAAAGACAAATCAAAATTTGTATTGTAAAAAAGAGATTAAAGAAGAAAGACAAATTCTCACTGTAGAAGGTATGCATCAATGCAAAATGCTTTCTTTTTCCTCTGTAAATTATGAACTGGTCATTGCCTATGGAAGGTCTTAGCTTATTGATAAATGGAAATCATACAAAGATTAAACGACCATAGAAGGCTTTCTCTACTTAAGCCTTTAGTATTAACTAGCTTGAAACTGACCAATCACCTTTATTTATCATTCACCTTTATTTATCTATACTAACGCTCTATATTTAATCTATAATGTCAAACTAACTCTGCCAAAATACAACTGGAGGAACACTTTCTGCTCTCAAACAGAAATGTTTTGGAGTCTCTAGGCATGATATATGCATGGTGCAAGTGTAGCCATCTATACTCCAAATCTTAACTTACTGTTGCAAGCTGTTGGTTTATTTATTATTATTTTTTTAAAAATTTTTTTTTTAAAAAATGTTTCTATTTATCTTTCTCATTATACATTAAAATTTCTGCTAGTACAGCGGATTCTCATTCATCCGTGTACAGTAAAACAAATACCAATGAAACCACTTTCAAAGTGGATGTGGGTAAATGTCTCAGGATTGCTGTCACACAAAAGAAGATTTTTCATCACAAATATATGTGGCAGCAAGTCTTGTTCTTGAATTCAGTTTTTGCAAGATAGCCAGCTAGCAAATTATGGCTTGCTTGGGTTCAAGAGCACTATGCCTAACCCATCTGCTTCATGCAACTTTTGAGTGGATACCTTAAATTCTAATGTTAGCGTCATTGTGTATAGGCCTTTTGGATGCGCAAATCACTTTGTACCAAATGACCCTCATTATTCATGTCCTCAGAGCTAATTATCAGCTTTCAATGCAAGTTGCCAATCGTACTTACCTACATGAGTCATAATCCATGTACTTGCTTCCTTAAAGATGAACCTGATGTAATGCTATGAATATTTCATGCCTGTCAAATGCATTGAAGGATAGCAAGATTTCATACACTCCTAGAACCCAAAATGCATAGAAAGTGAAGTTTGTCACTTATGAAGTTATTTTGTATAGTTTCCATAATACAACTGTTTAATCGAGATGCTTTATACATGGAATCTAAGCACTGTCTGAATTTTTGAATCTTGAATACTTTTTGAATTATCTATTTGCAAGGAATGATAAATCCCTCTGTTATGTGTGGATCCACAGTTACAGTGATTATGCAATATTTCTTTGCTTTACAGAGGTTTGGAGTCAAGCAGAAGGAGAAGATTGCTTCCTTCAAAACATCAGTTGATGTCCTCACACTGTCAGCGACACCAATACCACGAACACTCTATCTAGCTTTGACAGGGTTTCGTGATGCAAGGTTTGTTTTCACTTTGAATACTATCGAAAACAGTTACTTCATTATAAAGATAAGTAGCTATAAACTGTATATGTATATCCTGTTCTTTGTGTTTCTCTATATGTCATGAAATTGACACTGACTGAATGCTTTGATTGGTCTCAAGTGAGAGTTTTCAAAATAGAAGTATCTATCTTAGACTTTTCTGTAATTTGCATGATCACTGTTTGAGTTTAGATGCTTTGGATCAGACTTCTAAATATAAGGGTCTGACAAATACACAAGGGAGAGGTCCTCAGCCCATGTGTGACTAAACTACTTTCAGTTTTAGAATCAACTCCCTTTTCCTGTATCTCTTCTGCAGGGAAGAAGAAGGAAAACATGTAGATATTCTGTAGAATTTAGCTTCTATCTCTACAGAACCTTTCCTGGTTCAGCTTGATAAATTATATGGTTTGTCTGCAGTTTAATCTCAACACCTCCTCCAGAGAGAGTCCCGATCAAGACACAACTCTCAGCTTTCAGTAAAGAGAATGTAGTATCAGCAATTAAATATGAGCTGGATAGAGATGGCCAAGTCTTCTATGTTCTTCCTCGTATAAAAGGTGAAACAAGATTATTTTCTTCAGTCAGATGTCTGTTCTAGTAGAAAATGATAATTATATTAAAAACATCTGAAAAGGACTAGTAGCTACGTAGTATTAAATTTTAGAAATTTTACTAGGTTTATGGATTGTCTGCATAAGGTGATAATGGTTAAGAGGAAACATACATAAGTATTAAAAATAAATAGCAAGTTGAACAGAGAAAGTGTAACAAAAGATTATGTACAGAATTGACTCATAAATGTACATAAGTGTACACTAACTCTATTTGTACAGCTTTTTAGGTGCTTGTGTCATAAATTGCAAGTAATGGAAGGGTTTTCAACATTTTTTTCTTGTAGTTGTATAATTTTTTTCATATAGTTGTATAATGCAAGTAATAGGGCTATCCACCAAAAAAAATTGAAAAGGAGCTGTGAATTAGCACTATTAATGTGATAGTCAAAAGCTTTGCTTTATGTGTGCATATCTTGGCTGGGTTTGGCTGTTTGTATGAAGTTTTGAGCTAATAATATTTTGCAGGACTTGAGGAAGTCATGGGTTTTCTTGAACAGTCCTTTCCAGATGTTGAAATAGCCATTGCTCATGGAAAGGTATTTCATCATATATTTTTCTTTATTTTATTTCCCCTTTTTTCTTCAGCTAGTTGATGACCTTGATGTCTACTTTTCTTGTAAATTATTTTAAAAAGTTAAAAATTTGTATCTCTAGAGAGATCTTTTAGGTTTGCAATAAATCCTACAGTGAAGAAAAAGGAGCTTAAAGAGACTGAGAATTGAAATTCCTCCAAGTCTATATCTATAAACTTTAAAAAAGTGAGAATGCCTACTATTCATTTTGGGAAAATATCAATAGTGTTTTTGTCATATTGGCATTGTTTTTTTTTTCCCCCCTTTTCTTTTCTTTTTTAAATCTTGTTTTCTTACTATTTTTTTCTCTTTTGCATTTTTTATAGGTTAGGAAGAGTGTTTCTTTAAACAAAAGTGAAATAATACTATTACTAATCACATTCTTATGTTGTATAGGAAGAAACTAAGGGCCTGTTCACATTTACTTAATTTCGGTTCAGTTCAGTTCAGCTCCAATCAGTTCAGTTCAGTTCAGCTCTAATCAGTTAAGTTCGGTTCAGCTCCTAATTTCCCTCTCTCATAAAATATTCATTTCAGCTCAGCTCAGTTCAGTTCAGTTCAGCTCCAGTCAGTTCAGTTCAGCTCCAATCAGTTCAGTTCAGCTCCAATTAGTTCAGTAAATGTTAACAGGCGCTAAGAATAATTCATTATTCCCATAACTTAAAATATAAAAAACTTACATGTAATTTTAGAAAGAGAATAAAAAACTTTTATTATATTTACAAATATGTTTTTCTTTTTTTTTTTTTTTTTTTTTTTTTTTTTTAACTTTCTTTAATCTGTACTGAGTATTGTATTTTATAATTTTCATGAGTCAACCAAACATATTATGCTCATAGTCTACACTTGCTCCCATACTCATCAATCAAATTAATACGTTTTTCCCTATAAACTGTTCCATAATTAATCTACATGCAATTACATACTTGCACAATTAACTGAACACTAGCATAAGCAATAATTTACAAGTATAATACTAACAGATATTCATCATCTACGCATTAACCATAATTAAATTACAACAAGCACTTAGCATAATTGGGTTATCGCGCAATATAATTCAAGCTAAACCATTATCATTAACGCAAAATCCATAAATATTAATCCCAAATTTGGGCTATCGCTCACAATGGCACAGCTAGTTCTTAGAAAAGTATGATCGATCAAAATCATTTTGTATATCTGAAAGAGATAACCTTGCGAAGCCTTCTTAGCATGACAGAACAGTGGGCACTGGAGTTCATTTGAACAGTAGTTGGTGAAGTTTTAAGTGAGATATTCATCTGAAATTAGGAATGGCGCATCCTGATAATTAAAAAGTATGCTTTTCAGATATTCTAGGCTGGCTCTGGAACTTTTTTTTTCCATTAGGCTGCAGTTTGGGAATTACTTGTGCCTCATTTTGGTTTGATTTCCTGTTGTATGATGACTTGCATACTATGCACCTGTGCTTATTATTCTAATCAATTGGTGTTTGCATCTCACATTTTGCATCCACTCTTAATTGCAGCAATACTCGAAACAGCTTGAAGAAACAATGGAAAGCTTCGCCATTGGAAAAACTAAAATTCTTATATGTACAAATATAGTGGAAAGTGGATTAGACATCCAAAATGCAAACACTATAATTATTCAGGATGTTCAGCAATTTGGACTTGCACAGCTATATCAGGCATGTTACTTTCTGGCCAAACTGTGTACTAAGTATTTATTTAAAAGTTCTTGACATTAAGGGATATCTTTAACTATCAGTGATTCCTTTAAAAAAAAAAAATAAACAAATAAATATAAATAATATAAGTGATTGTTCAATTTGTATTAGTGAATAGCTAGCACTATATAAGATAGTAGAGTTTGCAAGTAATGATCATGGCTAATAGAAATAGTACAATTTTTTTTTTTTCTTTTGGGTGGGTGGGGGGGGGGGGGGGGGGGGCGTTGTGGTATAGGTGGTGGGGGGGGTTAGAACCCTCTGCAAATTAAGTTATTGCATCAGAAGCAAGGGTATCAGCCACCCATTCCACACTTGTTCTCAAAAGTAAGCCTTGTTTCTAGTAAATGGTTGAGGAGCACCCAAAAAGGAGACAATCTTCTTATTAGTGGGATTTCACAAGCTGTTAGGGTGGTTTTACAATATTTCTAAGGTTCTTGATGCTTCTGTGATTGCTAGGGCTTTATGGGAGCTAAAAAAAAATATTATTCACTAACCTAAGAGCAGCCCTTTTTTCCCTCAGTAATATCATTTGTCTTTGCTCCATAATTTATGTTTGGAATTTATTGTAGTATTTACATTTTCAAAGACCACTAAATGATAGAGAGTCAAAAGAGCTCTTTTTCCTAATTATAGGTAATAAATCAATAAGCCAAGTGGAAAATTCTAGGGTCTGCATGTGGTATTTATTCAAGTCCTGTAAATGTAAACTTTTTCTTAGTTGCTTTAGTTGATCCCCTCAAATTCTACCTTCATTGGTTGGAAACTTCTTTTGGAAGTCGAGGGATGCTCCAACAACAAAAGTTTATTGGTCACAATTTTTTTTCACTTTGACATGGCCATTTATCTTTGGAGAAGCTTACTTGGGCTTGCCCTTTAGAGTTTATGTGTTGGCTATAGCTTTATTCAAGGGGTTTGGTGAGCATAAGGAGAAAAAGTGCCATGGTGCAATGCTTTCATGGGTCATGGCAATTTTATGGTTTTTGGTTGGAGCGAAATTGCCGTGTCTTTTCTTCTGATTTGATGTCTTCTGGTTTGTTGTGGGACAGTCACTCATTTAGCATTGTAATGGGACAACATGTCTGAGACTTTCAAAAGTTAATCAGTTGGGGAGGTTCAAAGAAATTGGGCTAATGCTAGTCTCTAATTAGTCTTTCTGTTGATAGGACAGCTTTTCCTTATTGCATGTCAGCTATCCTCGTTGTACAGTGTACTATTTTCAGTTGTATTTTTATATTTACAGGAGAATGGATGGTAAAGGTTTCTAACTTTGCTGATCAATAGGTTTTTCTGTATTAACTTTTTTCAGTTCGCTGTTTGCAAGGGATTAGTGAATTAAGAGTTATTGATTGAAAGCAATCTGTCTTTAGTGCTTGATAGGAATACCCCTTTAACAACTTCTATTCACATACATTGCTGTTGAAAATGTATGTATGTATTACTATCTCTCATATTGATTCTTTATCTTTGTCACCCCAATTCCAATTCAACAGCTGCGAGGAAGGGTTGGGAGATCAGATAAGGAAGCTTACGCGTACCTATTTTACCCAGATAAATCTTTGCTGTCTGATCAAGCACTGGTTTGACTAATTACCCTTGTTGCAATCTCAGTTTGATTTGTTGAAACCTCTAAAGTCGTTCAATCATTGTTATTTGTATCAACATTTTTTCTAAATTTCAAGTAGCAGTTACTAAGCTGAATTTCACTTACACCTGTAGGAGAGACTTTCAGCCCTTGAAGAGTGTCGTGAACTTGGTCAAGGCTTTCAGCTTGCTGAAAGAGACATGGGAATTAGAGGTTTTGGTAATATATTTGGTGAGCAGCAAACAGGTGATGTAGGAAATGTGGGCATCGATCTCTTTTTCGAGATGCTTTTTGAGAGCTTGTCCAAGGTAATCTGTCTAACTCCTTTGATACATACCTATAATTTTTGTATCATGCTTTTGACCCATTGCTGAAAAATAATTTTCCAGTCCTGTTTCAGCTAGGTTTTGTTTAAATAGCCAACCTTGAGAACCCTTTGGCTTTGCTTATTGTGAATTATGATTCTGGCCTTGTTTCGCAGGTTGAAGAACACCGGATTAGATCTATTCCTTATCAAAATGTTCAGGTACTAAATATCGTGTAATGATGTTTATTAACAGATAAAATGTGTTAGTGCTGCAACTTCTTAAAAAAGTCAGATTTTTGCTAAAAGAAGAAGCATTAATTGACACATAAGAGTCAATAAGTCGTTTGAAGATAATTTCATCACAAGATTAATTGATAATGTACTCACACTTCTGAGCACCAATACCTTAAAATTGGAAATAGTTTCATTCCTGCAAAAGCACCAATACCTTAAAATTCCATTTCAGAAAGCAACCCTAAGGATGATAACAAAATGCTTTATTTCCAGTTAATTGATGTATGAGATTCAAGAATATATAATAGCATCCAGTAATATGACCATGTCACAAATTCATTATTTGATTGATGACAAGCAATTTATGATCCAATTATTCACAATTCTATCCTTATCTGATTTCTAACTCGCTTCTTTTAAATTTTCCATTCTAGCTTGATATAAATGTCAATCCTCATCTCTCTTCTGAGTACATAAATTATCTAGAGAATCCCATGGAATTAATAAATGATGCTGAGAAGGCAGCAGAGGAGGACATCTTGAGTTTAGTTAAATTTACAGAGGATTTGCGGCGACAGTATGGAAAAGAGCCTAACTCAATGGAAATTCTATTAAAGAAACTCTACGTGAAAAGAATGGCAGCAGACCTTGGGATTAACCGAATTTATGTCATTGGAAGGATAGTTGGCATGGAAACAAACATGACTAAAGATGTATTCAGGATGATCAAGGACTCCATGGCTTCTGATGTTTTGCGTAGTTCACTTGTGTATGACAATGGACAAATTAAGGTAAGTGTTTTATTCAGGCCTGTTATCAACTGTGCTTTCTCTGCAGAAGTGCACCTGTAGAACTTTTTAATTTAGATCATCTACGTAACTATTTGTTTCATGGCATTATGCTACCTTTTCATTTAGAAATTCCCTCTTTTATGACTCGTATTATAGAGGGTTTGTCATACAAAACTTCCAGCAAAGTGATTGTCATATCATGGAGCTCATTGAAGAGACTGTCCGACAAGCTTTGTTGATTACTTCTCTGTTGAAAAGCAGAGAAGTTTCCATAAGTTCCTTGTTTTTGTTCTGTGAAGATGGAAAATTTAACCGGGGATGAAAAATGGAAAGTTATACTGTGCAACAATCTATTTACAGCTATATTTGCTCGTGTCATCTTATACATTTGCAAGAAATAAGAGATATATGAAGGGATAAAAAAGAAAAGCAGGGTGGGAAAATCTAAGGAAAAATCAGCTATCTACCTTACCATTTTTATCCTAGAACAAGCATCTTTTAAGCTTACGTGCATCTATAAGGTGGTAGTGATTGTATGAAATAATGTAGTTGGTGGACAATGCTCTCCTTATTGCCTCTTTTGTAACTTATCTGACTGCGACATGCTGCCATTGTGTCTTTTTTAATCATATTTTATTTATTTATTTTTATTTTTTTTATTTTTGTTTTTTTGGGTCTGACAGACTGAACTACTTCTGGAGCTACCAAGGGAGCAACTTCTCAATTGGATCTTTCAGTGCTTAGGAGAACTGCATGCTTCATTGCCAGCCCTTATCAAATACTAGTGCTTTTGCATATGTGATATTGTTTCATAGTTGGGATTTTCGCTCACCTTAAAGGGCTGGCAGTATGAAAAAACCAAGGGCTCACCGTGGCTTCAATATTCTTAACCCTCCTGTGTTAGAGAAGCTGGTGATGATATTGATCAAAGAAACATTTAAAAAAAAAAAAAACAACCTTACACAGACAGTCTGTATATAGCAAGTTATATTTGGCAGGAAAACCTAACCAGGTAAATTTCTTCTCAGTTGCCTCTTTTTTTGGTTTTTTCTTCTCATACTGATCCTGATAGCTGCATGTTGCAGAATCGCTGACCAGTTTATGTAAGACACGATACTAGATATGTAGCTGTTTGCAGCAAATTACTTCATTACAAAGGATGCAGGAATCCAGTGGGTAAAAGGTGCATCAGGGTTCTCTTTGGCCAATCGTAACTCTTATGTTTCTTTTTCACCCCATTTACTTCCGATTTTCAGCTGGTAAAATCTTGGAGTCTAAGAAGTAGGTTGGTGCTGTGATATTGCATATTAATGGTCATAAGATCTTGCGAATTGCAAATCAAAGAGGGTGATCTTCACTTGGTCCAATTAAGCATAATTATATCTCAAGCAGAAATAGAAGCATTTTGAAATAGATAATAACTTCTATTTGGCTGTAAGTAGATGGCCAATTATTTTTTTTTTTTTTTCAGTTATTAGTGGCTATCTGATTCTTTATGCTGATTTGTATAGATGTTTCGTAGTCATGAAAATCGCTTAGCTGCTTGATTGTATAAATGACAACTTATTGATATGATTTGTTGTTGAGTACCTTTATCAATAAAACTGGTGTATTTTGGATAAACTTACCTATTGATTCTTAAACTTACAAGTTACAACCCTCCCATGTGAAAAAGACCCGTACTTAAACCTCCCTTTCAACGAGCTAATAAAGGTGTTTCATGAAAGAGGTTTTACTAATCCAATATTCCAATTTTCTTATTCTTTCTTTTTGTCAAGTATGTAAGATGAATTGACACTCACTTGTCAACCTATTCAGAGTTTGCAAGTTAGACTGTCAAATAGTTTTTTTGAGATTGAACCCCCAAGTCTCCAACCTCAAGATTGGAAAGCTATATCCTCATCAATGGATCAAGCTTTGCTTGGTAATCAAATATCCTAGTGAGAGTAACAAAATAATCATATAAAGAAGGTGAGTAAAGTTAGCAAAGGAAAGAGCATTTAAGAAAAACTAAGGAAGTTTAAAAAGAGAACTAAGAATAAAGTTCAAGAAAGTGTTAAAATATTGAAAAAAAAAAAAAAAAAAAAGGTTTGAGAATATTTTAGCAAAGGAAAACAATATAGTTCATAAAACATTGTTGGGCTAAAATAATAAATTAAATATGAAAATAAATATAGAAAATCAATAACTACTTTAGGGCTAACAAAAGCTGACACGATACGAAATAAGCGGGTTTGGGTCAAGAATTCTCGCCCGCTTTAAGTAATTGGGTTGACACAAAACCGACACGAAAATGGGTTAGATTTGGGTTGAAATTTTCAACCCGAAACAGACACGCATAACTCGATTGTATTAATGAGTTGAACGTCAACCCGTTAACATGAATCCGACTTGCTTGTTTAACTTGTCTATTGAAGTAGTCAAAATAATTGAATTTTTTTGTGCCAATCATACTAACCCTTTTAAATACATAATTTGGTAGTATAATACTTAATTAAAAACTTTTAGCGGGCAAAATCTTATGGTTTAGGCAAACAAATATTACTAATCTTTCACTTTAGAACCTCCTATCGTCTCGACTTACCTTAGTCACCTACCCTCAATTTTACGCAACTTTTCCTTCACCTTGACATTCTATTTTTTTTTAAAAAAAAAAATTATAAAATAAAATATGTCTTTTAATTTTAGATGATGTAAATAATAGAATTACTAGTATAGCTTGTAAGAAAGTTAAGGCTAGAGAGCTTAGTTGGTTAAAGGGCATTTGCCTAGGGGCTTAGTAGCCTCCACGTATTTTTGTGATTTGTGATTAATGAGTTTTTTGCCTTTCCTCAAAAAAAAAAAAAAAAAAAAAGTAAAAAAATAAAAAAATAAAAAATATTAAAATAGCGATCACTTATGGGAGGAAAATTAGTAAAATTTATTAAGAGTTTCCAAAAATGGAAATGGAACAAGTAATAAACTACGATGGTAAAAGGAAAGCGGAGCAAATAATAAAATGTGAAAAGAACACTTCGTATTCACTTCAATTGGTTAAATGTATACTTTCAATTTTCAACTTCAATTAGTTTAATGTATACTTTTAGTTCTCAAGGTTAAATGTAGGCAGGCCTTTGATTTGGATTTTAAAATAGAACTTGTAAAGTTTAAACAAAATTTTAGAAACAAAGATAGTATATTAGTATGTTTTCACATTTACTTACTTTTTCACCAACAAAACTTCATTTTTAGACTTTTAGACCTTTTAATCACAAATGGGTAACAAATTGTTTCCTTTAACCATATTCAGGTTAAAACAGTTTGGTTGGGCCAAAGCTCATAACAAAATTAAATTAAGCCCATTAAATTTTAAATCCCAATATACCTCCTCGTGTATTCTATCATATCATATCATATCACTAACAATAGTTATTATGTGCACCATGGTGCACTTAAAAATACGTGCACTATGGCTATAATATGAACATTTAGTAAAAAAAACTATGAACTATTTACAAAAAATGAACATTTTGTATAAAAATATGAACACCTCAAAAAAATGAGCATGAACATCCAATTTTATATGTTTATATTTTATAATGTAATGTTCATTTTATATGCACTAAACGTTTAGTTATATTATTAAATAATTGATTATTTTGAGCCAGTCAAAATTCTTTAAAAAACTGGTGTTCATTATAAAATAATGTTTTGTTCATATTTAAAATTTCAATGTTCATTTTCAAATAACAAATGTTCAAATTCGAATACTGTCATGTTCATATTTATTGATGCTCATTCTAAAATAATGCAATGATTATCATTAAAAATTTCATTGTTTATTTTCAATAATTATATGTTCAAATTCTAATAATGTCATGTTCATATTTTATATGTTCATTTTCAGAAATTATAGTTTAAAACTTTATTTATATAATTGATAAAGAAAAATAGATTGTATTAATTCATTATAAATTCTTTTATGTTCATTATATGTACTAAATGTTCATTTGAAATATAATGAATGTTTCTTTTATATATCAAATCCCAATTGTGGTTCATAATTTCTTAACCCAAATTAACTTATATATGTTCATATATCGATCTAACTCAAATGTTCATAAAAACATATACATGTTTAGATATCTAACCTAATATGTTCATAATTACAAAACTTAAAAAGGTTTTAAAACACATTAAACGAAAACAAAATAAATTTTCATATGCAACAAATCATGTGTTCATATATAAAAAAATATAAAGTATAGAATGCCATTTTTTTTATAAAAAAGGATTACAAAATACATAGATCTAAAAAAAAAAGTTCAAAAGTAATGTATCACAAAGTTCATAAATATTGAGGAGAGAGAATAATGTTGGTTTACTATTCGTTGGAGCACACAGTTTTACATGCACCATGGTGCATGTTAAAATTTGCCATATCACTAATATATAAAGCTAGTCTCGCAGTCAGGCTACGAGACATCGATACTTGGCATTCTAGTTTTTCGTCAAGTATCGAGCCACCTAGGCGACAAATAGGTATTATTGTGACATATAGGATGTTAAGTGAGCGAATTTTGGATAGATTTTTAAAAATAAAAAGTTGTATAGTATTTTATTATCGATATACTTCTAATATTTCATATATACAAAATTAATTATAACTTTTTATAAATATCTTATAACTCAAAACTATTTTCATCATTAAATTCGTTTTAAAAAGTTCTTTAAAATGAGATCCATTTATGATATATTTTAATAAAAATAAAAAATCAGTAAAAATATGTTTTAATCAGAAAAAATAATTTTAGTTTGGTAAAAATACTTTAAGTTCATAAGAAATAATTTAAGCACATTAAAATAAATCAAGTTAATAATAACAAAGATATCCATTTACAAATAAAGCTACAAAAAGTACACTATTATATAAATAAGCGATATGTTATCGTATGTCTAAATACTTTAGATTATCAAAGGGATTATATGATTGTATTCAACATTCAAGCTAAAATAGGACAATCCGGGCATTGCTCGGGCACAAAATTAGTCACTAGTATATAAAGTCGGTCTTGCAGGCAGGCCATGAGACAGCGACACTTGACATTTCAGTTTTTCGCCAAGTGCCGTGCCACGTAGGCGATAAATAGGTAGTATTGTGACATATACGATGCTAAGTAAGCGATTTTTGGATAGGTAAGTTAAGATAAAAATATTATTTAAAGTTTTATTATCATTATACTTCTAATATTTCATATATACAAAATTAATCATAACTTTTAATAAATATCATATTACTCGGTTTTATTTCCATCATAAAATTCATTTCAATAAGTTCTTTAAAAATAGATCCATTATAAATATATTTAATTTAGTTAGTTAAAAATATTATAGAGAATCGGTAAAAATAATTTTGGTTTGGTAAATATACTTTCTGTTCAGTAAAAATAATTTAAATTTAGTAACAATAATTTCAAGTTAATAATAACATAGATATTTGTTTACAAACAAAACTACAAAAAATATAGTGTTTTATAAATAAACAATAGAATATTGTATGTCTAAATATCCTGCGTTATCAAAAGAGATTACATGATCGTATTATGAACATTCCAACCAAAAAATTTATCCTAAAATTTTATCAACAATCCGGGAGCACAAAACTAGTAAATTACATTAAAGTCAGAAATTAAGCATTTAAAATCTTAACATCAAAATTTGTCAAGACATTTTTTTTTAACATTTGCAAACCTTTGATAACAAAGGCTAGAACTTAAAAAGGTAACTACCATTATCAAAACTACTGCACTAGATCCACCATGCATAATAAAGATATTAAATAGCCAAATCCAGAATGTATTACCTATACTTGGTAAGAAGACCATAAAAATCAGTAGACACCGCTAAAATGAGAGTCATCAGCGTTAATGTCATACATGTTATTGTAGTATAAGCGGCTATTACTTTGAGTGATAAAGTTGTCATTTTCTTACTTTCTCTCCCTAGTTAGGTTGTATGGAAATGGAAAACGTAAACGAAAATGAGAATACGTGAAATTGGGAAAATAAAAAATTACAAATTACATGAAACGAAGTTATGAAAAATAATGTCAAAATCACTTTAAAAAGACAATTATATAGGCATATTTTTTAATGAAAAAGGGAGAAACAAATGATAAAAGCTTAATAATATAATAATTTAAGTTATATATAGGATATTAAGTGTTAGAAAAACCCTATTATTATTGTGTAAAGGATAATGTAGTCAACTGCTTACCTTAGCATAAGATTGAGGTTCCAATGTCAAAAAAGAATAAGATTGGGGAAAAATTTAAAGGATGGTAGTAATACTCCCATTCCACAAACAGCTATTGTGCAACTATAGGTGACCTGTCATTAGGGGTGTTTAAAAAAAAACCCGATTCGTTTGATCCGACCCGACTACCCGATGACCCATAGGATACCCGACGGGTATTTGGAATTATTTAATCATATTTTCGGGTCGGGTACCTGACCCGTTAAAAAACTCAAGTAATGGGCCCGGGATTAGGCTACCCGGGTACCCGTTAATACTTGCTTTTATTTTTTTCTCTCTCTTTTCCTTAAAAAAACTGCTCTTAGGGTCTGTTCTCTTCAGCTTAATTTCAGTTCAGTTCAGTTCCAATCAGTTCAGTTCAATTCAGTTCAGCTCTTAATTTCCTTATCTCATAAATAATTCATTTCACCTTTATTCAGTTCAGTTCTGTTTAGTTCAGCTCATTTTAGCTCCAATCAGTTCAGTTCAGTTCATCTCAGCTCAGTTCAGTAAATTAGAACAGGCCCTTAATACAGTAAATTGCAAACTAGGTTAATAGGGTTTTAACTCTACGTAGTATTTTACCTTCCCCTCTGTGGTACCTGGTTTTTAGTGGACAAAGATTAGTCTATATAGGTTCCACTTAAGTGTCTGACAAGATTTATAAACAAAACTTAGAGTCGCCACCTTATTTTTATCCGAATAAGGACGGATTTTAAAACAGTCAATTTTAAGAAATAAAGCTAAAAAAAAATCAACTGCTAACTCCATAAAAATAAATAAGGCACAGGGTTCGGGGTCTAGGTTAAGAGAATCGAACGTTTGGAACTCGTCTTCCCTTCTGTTCCAAGGAACGGGCTCTTACTATTGCGTTGTTAAAAGTCAAGTTTTAAGACATACCAATCACAAAAAAAAAATGATATAATAATTAATATAAGGTGGTTTGAGCACCAAAGTTGCACTACATACCGATCATAGTGAGATTTTGAATTCACTCACGGATCAAAACCTTCGTAGTTCGAACAGATGCCATGCTTTAAATAACCAATCCATTGGGTTTTTAATTTGGGTAGTTAACATAAACGTCATTTTGTAAGTGGGATTTTAGTGATTATTGACGGATTCACTCATAAAAGTAAAATGAACCACTTTAGTTGAGGAAAATCACCCCGATTAGTGACACCGGAATTGTCTTTTGAACAAGACAATTCAACAAATGCGTCCCAATTGATGACTTTTTAGTGTGTCAAGGTATTTTTTTTGAGTGAAGCTGTAAGGGTTCACTGTATGATCTCACTTTGGGTTTAAAAACACTCAAGGGTAATTTTTGTAAGGTTTTAAGGGTTATGTGTTTAGGCTTAATGGAATTGACCAAGTAAAACACGACACCTGTCAAGGCCTTACTTCCAAATAAAAGAGAACAAAAACTATTTAATTATATCCGATTGTCAATTTATCCATCGGGTAATTATGATGGGATATAAACTTATTTTTATGGAGATGGATAATTGTTACAACCTTATACAACTAAATAATTAACCTTAACCTCATGTTTGGAAATGAGGCCATAACCTTATATTAACTATCATTAATTATTAAAACAAACAAGCAAAGTTATGATTCATTCTTGTGTTACAAAAGGGTTTGAAATAAGAAGGTTCACAAAATTATAAAAGATTTTATTTCTAAAATCGTCTTAAAGTAAAGAAAATAAAGTTTGATAAAACTTTAATTTTTGAAGTCGTCTTAAAATAAAAATTAAAGTCCTTAAGACATCATATATTTCAAAAGTCATATTTAAAATTAGATTAAAGATTTTTTAAAACATCCTTTAAAATTAAAGTTTGTTAAAAACTCTTATTTCTAAAGTCATCTTAAAACAACATTTAGAATTAAAGCTTGTTAAAAACTCTTACTTCTAAAGTCATCTCTAGATAAAATTAAAGTTACTTAAAACTCTTAATAATTAAAATTCTACAAATGAAAAATACATAATATAGTGTAACATAGGTTCCATGACACCATTAGTTTCTTAAAAATAAATTAATACAATTTTAAAAAGCAACTAAGAGAAAAAAAGAAAAGAAAAAAAAAGTGCCTTTTTCATCTCTTTGATAGCTTACACTAAAAAAATCATTAAAAATCATAAAAAAATCGAAAAAATAATTGTGACATACGTTTGGAAAGCTCTTGAAAAGTTATATCACTTGAGCTAAAGAAATGGAACTACTTCTGGATTTAAGGGTGATTTCATAGACTATTTTTGGGACGTGGTAAATTACTCTTTACTCTTGAACATCCTTTACATTAACTCTTAATCTCTTAGGTCTTTTAGCTCACTTTAAGAAGGAAATTATTCTTAAAAATATATCTTAGACAAACACATGAATGTATTAACCTTTTATATTAAATGCATTAGAAAGAGATGCAATGGAAAAATACAATCAACCCCCCTCTTTTATAACCTATCACCAAACCAATAGGCTCGGCTTTTCTAATGTGGAGTAATGAAATATTTAGGGCTAATTTAGCACATAATATCGTCATTACCCCTATTGGTAACTTCACATGAAAACAAACACATTAGTTAGCATAATAATAATAATTAAGGAAATTGAGAAAGTAATAAAGATAATACCTTGAGCTAGATGTAGCAATTTTTTGGATAACCCTTCTTGCTTATCAAGAATTAAAAGATGATAACTCCTTAACTAAAGTGAAATAAAAGAGACTAAGTGATATTTTTTTTTTTTGAAATTTTGAGATATTAAAAAAAATTAGTGCAAAAATAAAGCTAATGAACTTTTTTTTTTTTTTTTTGATTTTTGATTAAAGAAAATAAACTTAAAAAATAAAACTAAATCTTAAGAAACAAACCCCTTTTTTTGTTTTAGTATAGAATAGGAACACTTGAACAATTAAGCTAATTTTTTAACAAAGATGAAAATAACAATAATACTTGAACTTAAAATATTTTTTTGTGTTTTTTTTTTGTGTGTTTTTTTTAGGGGAATTAAAGATAGTAACAATACTTAAATAAAATAACAACTTAATTATATGATGCTTTTATAAGCTAATAACTTAAAAATAAATCTAAATTAGAGTGATTTTAACTAAAGCAAAAGATTAGAGGAGAATTTTTTAGAGAGAATTAGTAGGAAATTTTTGTGTGTCAAAATGAGAAAATTAGAGGGGTATTTATAGGAAAATAAAGGGTTTAATTTGTAAATAAAAAAAGTAAATAAATTATAATTCAAGGATTTAAATGGTAAATATCAAGATTTTGGTAATAATGAGAATCTTGATATTAAATTTATATGTAACAAACTACTTAATCTGTTTTGCAACACTTAAACTGATAAAATAAAGAAAACCGTAATTAAATCAGACTCTAATATTCATATAATAAAAAGGTTTAAAAATGTCACAAATCAAAAATACTCACGTGATATACGTATGGCAGAGTGCTTAAATTTATTTAATGACTATTATGCTCACCAAGGTACTAAAACAACACTTATAAAATAAATATCTCCCTAAGATGTCAGTTCCGAAAGTTACACAAAGACATTAGGTTACAATACTAGTAGGGGTGAAAAAATATTTTCAGAGCTTATAAAATAAAAAATAAAAAATAACCCTTGCTCTTATTAGACAGTACATATAAATTTACCCAAGAACATTTAACCATACGATAAAATCTTATACGAACGAGCATGACAAACAATGACCCTTACTAAGTAAAGTAATATAAATCATATAAAGTCATAAAAAATTGACGTGGTCAGAGTAAAAACATACTATGTAAAACCATATAACAAAAAAGTTGACATGGTTAAGAGTAATAATTATTAAGTTATTAAGTCATACGACATAAAGTTAACGTGGTCAAGAGTAATATATATCCCTTAACCAAGCGACTTTTTTTGTAAAAAAAAAAAAAAAAAAAAAAACTCTTATCCTATCTTACTCTACTAAAACACAAATTTATACTTATCACGGTTGTATAAAAAATAACAGTTACAGAATTTAGTTATTTGCTTGAGATAGGAAATGAATCATTTCTGCCAAGAGGCAAGATCCCTAATTCATGCTTTACCCTCATGGAGGAACAAAAACCCAAAGTGCCTTCCGTGGTCATCCTTTGAGAATACTAACAAGAACAACCACTATTGATAACAAGAAACACTATTGAGAGCATTACTTGCCATTATATTCATACAACACATTCCGTGGCCTTCCATAAATCACTCACATCCATACTCTCACCACGTTCTTAAATATTAGTGGAGATAGCCAATCTGGAATTTACTGGATCCGATATAAATTGAGGGAAGATTAAAAAGAAAAACAAAATCATCTTAGTTTGTGGCTCATAGTGGTAAAAAGTGTACATCAAAGGGCTCTTTTTAATATTACAATTAGGGGTGTCAATCGGGTTTGCGGTTCGGTTTTTGGTTCGGTTTATCGGTTTTCGGTTTACAACGGATCGGTTTTTAACGGGTTGGAATTATTATCGGGTCAGTTCGGATCGGTTTTAAATAATTTCGGGTCGGTTCGGTTAGGTTTGTTTTTATTACAGTTTCTTTTCGGGTCGGATTCTAATCGGGTCGGGTTATAATTGGTTCGGGTCATAATCGGTTCGGGTTAAAGTCGGCCAGTTAAAAAACGGTGTTTGTCAGTTTAAAGCGGGTTTTGGGTCAAAACATATCGGGTCCTAATCGGGTCGGGTTGTAATCAGTTCAGGTCATAATTGGCTCGAGTTGAACTTAGTCGGTTTGACAACGGATTTTGCCAGTTTTAAACGGGTTACGTTAACGTATATATCCTAGTATATCCTAAACATTCTATAATTAGTTATTCCAATAGATCATACGGAGTATTAATTAGTTGTTTAGCTTTAATTAAGTCCCTTTTCTGTATAAAGATTTTCAGGATCAAATAATAATAACAAATGTAGAGTTAGCTTTTGATTCAGATTTTTTTAATACAATATAGTGTTCGGCTTTAAGTTACAGGTTGTAAACGATTTGGGTTTATCGGGTCTTTGTCAGGTTTAATCGATTTCGGTTTACAATGGGTCGGGTTGCTATTGGGTTCGGAAGTACTCGGTTCGGGTTGTTCTCGGTTTCGGGTTGTATCAGTTCGGCTTGATAACGGGTACGGTTCATTAACGGTTCTCAAACATTCGGATCGGTTCAGTTTCAGGTTTTAAAAAATCGGGCCGGGTCGGTTTACGGTTTTAAAATAACAGGTTCATAGCGGTTCGGTTCCTTTTTGGAACAGTTCGAAACGGTTCGGATTCACCAGTTCGGGTCGGTTTTTGACAGCTCTAATTACAATATATGGTACTTTTATATAGGTAGGGCAAACTTATTGCAGGAAAGGGAATATTTGTCATTTTCCTACCTTGGTTGGGCATGAATCTTTGGAGTAGTGGATTTTATAGGTAAGCCGACCATATAATAGAGTGTTACACAAATCGTAAAAATCACTAAAAAAAAGTACTCTAACACTCTAAGTGAATATACGAATATACTTATCATACTCTAAAGGAGTAAACAATGCTAGGTTATAAAGAAAATGACATATTCCCCTGGCGAGACAAAAAATATTGTACTTTATAGTATACGATTATTATACATATACGTATAAAAATACGATATAAAATACCCACTTTTACTATAAAAAGAAACTTACCCTGATCCAAAATCTCCACTCACCACTTAATTCTTATCTTCATCCATCTCCCTCCTTACCCGAAAAAACCAAATAAAAACCACCATTAATTTCGGCCACCATGTTTCAAGATCAGCCTGTCTTTACTTTTGAGGAAGACATGAGGATGATATGGGTGTTCTTTATGTACATTGTGAGGCTAGTGGTCCTCCTAATGGCTGCATTAATATACTTGCTGTAGGGAATATTTCAAGCATCCCACACTTGAGCCCTACTGTGATCATACACTTAAGCATGGTGGCGTCCAAAGAGAACGAAGCTAGAGTAAAAGAGTCGCCAACAAGTTTTAGGAACTTGTAAACCGTTCACAGAGTGAAGGTTACACCCCTTAACGATCCAGGAGATCGCTAACTCCAATTGGTCTGGAACCATGACTGGAAGTTCGGGGATGAAGGTACAAATCCAACCTAAAAGAGATTGAACCTGCCCTAAATAGGCCTCTACTTTATTCTTCTCGTATTCATGTGCGCTTTCTGACTAACATGCAATCAATAGATTAATCCTAACCTGTTTAATCTATGTTGGTTGAATATTAATGCACAAACAAACCTATTATTGGCAATCACTTGAATTATAATCACATTAGCCTAAACAAGATTATTAATTATCTTATTAAGCGTGATTAAAAGTACAAATTCCCTTTAAACCTACAAGAGAGGGCGTGATCAAGCAATAACAATAATATATATGTCAAGCAACATAATAACAACAATCATCAATCATAATAATCTCAATAAAGCATAATAATAATAGCAAGATCCTAGGCATGATACTAACAAGATTAATAACAAACCCTAGCATGTCACTAAACAATAAAGATCAATTAGCCCTAACATGACACTAACATGATATTAGAAATAATAGGAAGCAACCTAAACATGATACTAGAAACATACATGATATCCTAAAATGATACTAGGAATTAACAAAATAATCTAAGCATGATTTCTATATCAATAAAGCCATTAAAGTACTTACTTCGATGCCTCGTATCTCTTTCTAATTACAAAATACACACGTTAGTAACTTCAAGGAAAATATCAAACAATTAAATTAAATAATTGAAATAGAGATTTGGGATCAAACCCTCAGAAATATTAAACCTTTCACGTCTAGGGAAAAGGCAACTTCGAACTTGGCTAGATGTGTCTAGAACTAATGTATGTGGAATTTTGTAAAAGGGAAGGTTTAGAAAAAGAATAGAGAGAGAAGGAAAGCTTCTAGCTTTTGAGAGAGAATAGAGAGAGATGATTGTTGTGAATAATGATTGTGAATTGTTGTTGATAATTGATGAATGATTGAAAATAGGGAAATACGACCCCTATTTATAAGAATACAGTCCGGAAACGATAGAAAATACTTCAAGTTCTTTACGGAATAAAACTGAAATCTGTTGCCAGGCGACAAGACCAGCGCCAGGCGACAGATGTTAGCGCCAGGCGACAGGCTTTGTCTTTGGCGCTAATTAAAAGATAAAACATGCTTTTGTACGGAATCCTCTTCTTGATATGATTAAGCAGCAAATTCCGTGTTTATCAAATTAAAATCATGTTTATCATAAAACACCTATTTTATTCCAAATAAAACTCTTTAAAATATAATTATTAATCCTAATTCCATTAGAATTAAAATGAACCTTCTAAATATTCTAGAAGATTACAATTCATCCTAATAAATTTAGGAATAATAATTAATAGGCCCTCCTCTAGATCATTGGGCCACATATAAAAATCATTTCGGGCCCAATTTAGTTTAAGCCATAACTTCCTCATTATTCATCGGAATTGGGCTTATAATATATCGTTGGAAAGCTCTTTTCGAGCTCAATCCAACTACACTATTATTGGACCCTTACCATGGACCAACCCAAATTGGACTGACTATTTTTCATAAATAGAGTAAGAAAAGAAATATTTTCAAAAACAGAAAGAGAGATATTTTAATAAAAAAAACATCCACATCACTAGACTTTTCACACTTTCATCTCGTTCGACAATCAAATGATGTGAAAGGTATTCATCACTGGGTTTGGTTTTGGGGAGACACATTTGGGTGTCTACACTTGCTAATCCATAAGTAAAGCCCGAAAATTACTTCGGTGGAGCAGGGTAAAAATGCATGTGGTGTTAGCTGTACTTCAATATATTGTAATTTAGTAGTTTAGAAGTACAAATTTTAACATGTATTTTGGAAATTATGAATAAAAATCATTATTATTACTCGTTTTCTTCGTTTTAAATAATAAAAAAAAAGTCATTGAGTTTATAAAAATATTTAGCAAAATAATAGTAATTATATGCAAAACAATAACTATAATAATAAAAGATAATAATAGTGATAATTACAAAAGTAGGATCAAAATTTGGTGTCTACACCCTCAACCCCACCACTCTCTCAGCCGCCTCCCGCGCTCTCTCTTTTTCTTTCAGCCGCACCATTTCAATTTTTGTTTCAAAAATAATTCAAGAACCCCATGCTTCTCACTCCTGTTGCAAGACTACAACCCATCTCTCTCCTTCAAAATCAAACAAAGAAAAGAGGTCAAAACCCCGGATTGGAATGAATTTCGGTTTCAAAATTGTGCTTGCTGATCTTTTGCTACTGTTTTAGCTATTTCCATCTTCACTACTAATTTCAGATTTGTATTTGTTGGGTTGTGCCTTGTCTTGACTTTTTTTCTAAGAAATTAATTAAGTTCTCTTACTCTTTAAAAAAAAAAAATTGTAATACAATATTTTAGTTTATTTTTATTTATTTATTTATTTATTTTGAATATTTCATTTTATGTACTGTATTTGATAAGATAGCAGAGTAGATGGTATAATTTTTTTTCTAAAAAAAAGTACTGTAAATTGCTTTACTCGGGTACCCGTGACCCGACCCGTGAAAATAGGGTACCCAATAACCGGGTACCCGGTTTTCACAGGTCGGGTCATGGGCCGAGCATTGAACTACCCACAAAGGCGGGTATTCGCCTCTTCGGGTACCCGAAAACCCCGATTATGAACAGCCCTACCTGTCATGTAGCCCTGTAAATAGAGCTTGTCTAATGTTATGCACGGAAAAATGCATAATAAGGGGCAAGACTGTAAAACCACAAGGTTTTTGATAAGTTGAGTGGAATTCCATCTCACGCCCCGTTTTATTTTTTGTCAGCATGTTTGGCATGTATTTTGGTATTTTTTCGCGTATTGTGTTGGAGGGGTGTATTGCACCTTTTGTTTGTGTATTTTGTTGTCTAAAATTTCCCCCTCTCTTTGTCGGTGTTGAAAAGATCATTTCCAAAAAATTCTATCACCATTTTTAATTGCCTTGATTAAAGCTTCTAAAGCTCTTAGATTCATAAGTCGGTGGGTCAATAATCCCTGTGGTGTTTTGGTGAAAATTTGTCGCACAAAAAGGCGCGAAATTGTGAACTGAGAAGTAATAAGTATTTTATTCTTTGTGTACCAACTGTTAAAATTGAGTTAGACTTTGTATAAAGGGGATGGATTAGGGTTAAATTGAATTTGGAGGTTTGATTTTGTTGATTGTTATCACTCATGATTTCATTTAGGGTTTGTATAAAGTTTGTCAAAATGGGTTTTAGTTGAAATTGGGGGTTCTGGGTTTTGGGTATCTTCTTGACTACTATCAATCACGAATTGAATTAGGTTTCGTATAAAGGGGATGAATTAGGGTGTAATTGAAGTTGGGGGTTGTTGTTTTGTTGATTGTTATGAGAAAAATTGATATGATTTCTCTAAAGTTAGTATAATTCTTACATTTTCCCTTTAAATTCGATGATGTAAGATTGTAATTTTTCCCCAAATAGTGTTAGGGTTTATAAAAAGGAGCATCAATGGGTTAATTTGTTGGATTGGGTAATTTGATGTGATCAACGCATATGAATTTGTATGATGTTGAATACTGTACAAAGTTGTTGGATTTGTAATTTGGTGAATATCTTGTTTGAAATGAATTTATGATTATGTGCCTTTCATATATTTGTTTTTTTGAGCAACAAGTGAAAGGTGTGAATTTAAATATTACATGCAGTACATATGATTGTATACTATGAAATTTTTAATTGGCAAAGAAATCTGAAATTTTTTGAAATCATTATTTGAAATTGTCTTGTCTATAGTGGAAAAGTGAGTGTGCTACATTTGGAATGATGTAGGTGGGTATATATGGGATATTAAAATTCAATGTTGTGTTTGAGTTTTTAAAACAATGTGTTGTGTACGTATTAGTCATTTTCAGATTCATAGAAAATTTGATTGAAATAAGGTTTAAAAAGATTATGTGTTGTGTTGTAGTGTTTGCTGTGAATTGATATAGTAGTTTACAATAGCAAAGAAGATGATGAGGAATAAGTCGATTGTGAGGTATTATTCTTGGAAATGGGCGGGGGTGAGTGCTAGTATTGAGTTGAACTAAACTTTAAATTTTTGGTTAGCTATCTGAGCATGTAAGCTTATATTGGATTGTGTTATTTGGTAGGGTTCTTCGAATTCTAGGGCGGGAAGTTAAAAAGTAGATATTGGCAAGCCGAAAGGTACTGATGTTAAGTCAAAGGAGAATCCCAAAAAAGCTAAATACAAACAAATGGTGGAGGAGTCTAGTGATGATGAATCTGATTCTAATTCTACATAATCGGAGTACAATGAGGATGTTAAGTCATCTTGGTTAGGGTCATTAGAGGTTTTGTTAAAATAGTATTTTAAGAGCAAGAGTAAGATAAGATGGCTCTAGGTCAGAAAGAAGAATCCAAAAGGCTGAAGGTGCTTAAAAATGAGGGAGAGAAGGTTTGTGCTACGGATAAAGTGTTGAAGACCCATTTTGACAATGTTGGGAAGGTAAGAATTCTTCCTTAATGTTGATGTCTTAAATTTAAATGGATTTGTTATGTGTATGCTGCCGCAAGTGAACTAGGGAAGTATCTGAATTCTGAAAGAGTGAGAAAAGTTGAAAGGGAAAAGAGGGAAAAGGAATTAGGATTTAGGTTTATATATGAAGGGAAAAATGGGCTAGGGAATTGGGCTTAATTTAGTTTGGCTTGGAAATCCATTTTTCGGTCCGCAATCCATAATTTTTTAAAATCTCAAACCGATCTATACCGAATTTCCAAAAAAAAAAAACACTTCTTCTCAAAAACTGATATGTTTGTGAAAGTAGCAGTTTTGGTATATCATGCTTAAATACTCAAATTAGCAGTGTAATAGGATTCACTGGAACCTATCGCTGGATGGCTCTAAAGATGATAAGAGAAAAGCACCATACAAAGAAAGTTGATGTTTTATTGTTTTGGCATCATCTTGTGGGAGATCTTGACCGCATTGATGCCCTTAGATGATATGACTCCAGAAAAGGCTTCTTTAAACAGATATTGGTGAGTCGAAAGGTTCTGGTGTTAAGTCGAAGGTAATCCCAAAAAAGCTAAACACAAACAAAAAGTGAAGGAGTCTAGTGATGATGAATCTGATTCTGATTCTACAAAATCGAAGTACAATGAGGATGTTAAGTCATCTTGGTTAGGGTCATTAGAGGTTTTGTTGAAGTAGTATTTTAAGAGCAAGAGTAAGAAAAGTAAGATGGCTTTAGGTTAGAAAGAAGAATCCAAAAGGCTAAAGGTGCCAAAAAAATGAGGGAGAGAAGGTTTGTGCTAGGGATGAAGTGTTGAAGACCAATTTTGACAATGTTAGGAAGGTATGAATTCTTCCTTAATGTTGATTTGAGTACAAATGTTAATGTTAATGTCTTATATTTAAATGGATTTGTTGTGTATGTTGCCGCAAGTGAACTAGGGAAGTGTTCGAATTCTGAAAGAGTGAGAAAAGCTAAAAGGGAAAAGAGGGAAAAGGAATTAGGATTAAGTTTATATATGAAGGGGAAAATGGGTTAGGGAAAATGGGCTAAGGAATTGGGCTTAATATTATTTGGTTTGGAAATCCGTTTTTCGGTCCACAACTGATCCGCAATCCATAATTTTTTAAAATCTCAAACCGATCTAAACTGAATTTCCAAAAAAAAAAAAAATCTTCTTCTCAAAAATGATATGTGTGTGAAAGTAGCCGATTTTGATATCTCATGCTTAGATACTCAAATTGGCAGTGCAATAGGATTTACTGGATCCTATTACTGGATGGCTTTAAAGATGATAAGAGAAAAGCACTATACAAAGAAAGTTGATGCTTTATTGTTTTGGCATCATCTTGTGGGAGATCTTGACTGCATTTACGCCCTTAGATGATATGACTCCAAAAAGGCTGCTTTAAGCAGATATTGGTAAGTCGAAAGGTTCTGGTGTTAAGTCGAAGGCGAATCCCAAAAAAGCTAAACACAAATAAATAATGGAGGAGTCTAGCTTAGTGATGATGAATCTGATTCTACATAATAATCGGAGTACAATGAGGATGTTAAGTCATCTTGGTTAGGGTCATTAGAGGTTTTGTTGAATTAGTATTTTAAGAGCAAGAGTAGGAAAATTAAGATGGCTTTAGATTAGAAATAAGAATCCAAAAGGTTGAAGGTGCCAAAAAATGAGGGAGAGAAGGTTTGTGCTAGGGATGAAGTGTTGAAGACCAATTTCGACAATGTTGGGAAGGTATGAATTCTTCCTTAATGTTGATTCGATAGTACAAATGTTGTTTCAGGTGTTTTTGTGTCCCTTGGGAGAGTTACAACTCGAAGACTGGATCCAACAAAGCCGCCTGTACCTGTAAAACAACGGAGCTCCGGATGTTCGGAGGTCCGCCTTCGAAGGTTAAGTTAGTACAGATTCGGAGTAAAACGTGCGGAAAGTAAATATCTTCTCGGATTCCGAGATCAGGTGTTCTCTGTTTTCGAGAGCAATAAATGATGTAATGCTTAAGACGTGCTCCAATAAATGGGGGAATCTCCCTATTCATAGGGTCCTAGAAAAGTGTGCCCTACCCTAGGGTTTGATGACCTAGGGATTTAGGCTGCGCCGTTTTGCAGCTACCTCGCGAATTGGGCCTTGAAGGCCCCAATTCCTGAGGGGATATCTGCTTGACATGTGTCGGCCCCTGAGAGGTCCATTTTGGAGGCCTTCTCAGGTGACACGTGGCAAGCTCACATCGTGCCAAGTGGCGGGGTAGAAATTATCAAATCATTTGCCCCTCACAAGGGTCACGTGGCATGCCACGTGGCGCCTGTGACAGGTGTCATCCCATCATTGGTTCGGCATTGTTATCGTTTACCATGGGTAGAATCTAGGATTTTTACCTTAGACTTTTCAATCCTTCTATAAATAGGGGTTGACCCCTCCTTCGCATTCACACGTTTGCGTGAATTTCAGAGAGAATCTTTTGAATCTTTGACTTTGAGAACTTTGTCTTCTTCTGTGAAAGCATCTGACGCTCGGCAACCAGTCCGCCTGTAAGCAGACGATTAGATCTTTCAAGCTCCTCATCGTACCTTCACTTAGTAAGGTAACCGTCTGCTCTTCATTTTTAGTCTTTGTTTCTTTTCTTTTTTCGAAAATGGTTTCCCAAACACACCCGGCACGGCCTAGGTTAGCGATCAGCCGGTCATTGGGGACGGCTGAATCTAGAATTAGGAGTGCCGAATGCTCATTCGAGGACTCCCCTTTGAGAATTTCTCCAAATCCGACCCTGTCTGTGCCTGTGCAGGACACCATGGCCAGAATGAAGCGACGTATAGGGTGGATGGTACCTGTAGACACCCATTTGTGTCTCCCCAAAACCAAACCCAGTGATGAATGCCTTTCACGTTGTGTTATTATCGAATGAGGTGAAAGTGGTTTGAAAGTCGAGTGTTGCGGTTTAGTTTTAATTAAATTCTTTTCTCTCTGTTTTTGAAAATGACTTTGTTTATTTGAAAATAGCCGAACCATTTTAGTTTGGTCCATAATTAAGGTCCAATAATAGTGTAGATGGGTGGGGCTCGAAGAGACCTTTCCAACGATATATTATAAGATCAATTCCGATGAATATTGAGGAAGTTATGGCCAAAATACTAAACTGGGCCTGGTTAATTATTTTAAATACGGCCCAATGATCTAGAGGAGGGTCCAATGTTAATTATTATTCCTAAAATTATTAGGATTAATTATAGTTTCCTAGAAGTTTCTAGAAGGTTCTTTTTAATTCTAATATTGTTAGATTTAATAATTAATTATTTTTTAATAGATTTTTATTTGGAATAAATTATCGTTTTGTTATCTTAAAATACATATTTTATCTTCTGTACGGATTCCGTAGATTAAGTTGATTAAAGATCGGATTCCGCGTGAAGAAAACGCGCTAATACAGGCTGTCGCCAAACGACAAGTCTGTCGCCGCGCGACAGACCCTGTTGCCTCGCGACAGACCCTGTCGGCGTGGAGTTTTATTCCTTATCAAATTCTATGATTTTCCGGATTATTTTTCATTATAAATAGCGTCCGAATTCCTGTTTTCAAAATCATCTACAATCAATTATCATCTACAAACATAATTCACAATCATCAACTCTTTCTTAATTCTCTCTATTCCTTCTCAAGAATTACTTAATTCTTTTCTTTCTCTCTCTTTCTAAACTAGCTTTTTACATACAATATTCCGCATTCACAAGACTTAGAGTCTCTTAGCCAAGTTCGAAGTTGCCTTCGCCCTAGACGTGAAAGGTTGATAATTTCTGAGGGTTTGGTCCAAAACTAGTCAAAACTTTATTTAATTTGCTTTCAATTTAATTCTTTAATTATTGTTTATTATTTTCATTGAAGTTTACTAACTTGTGTATTTTGTTATTAGAAAGAGGTACGAGGCTTCAAAGTATGTAATCTTATTACTCTCTTTCAATGTAGAAAGCATGCTTATTATTGTTTTATAATTCCTAGTATCATGTTAGGATGTTATTTTATGCTTTCTAGTATCATGTTTAGGGTGCCTTTAATCTTTTCTAATGTCATGTTATCATGTTAGTACCATGTTAGGTTTGAAGCTTCGATCTTTATTGTTTAGTGACATGCTAGGATTTGTTATTAATCTTGTTAGTATCATGCCTAGGATCTTGCTATTATTATCAAGCTTTATTATGCCTTATTATGCTATTATCATCATTATTGTTATTTTGTTTATTATTATGTTGCTTGATATTATTTATTGTTATTGCTTGATCACACCTTTTATGATTGTTAAAGGGAATTTGTACTTGAAATCACGCTTAATAAGATAATTATTAATTTGGTTTAGGCTAATGTGATTTTAACTCAAGTGATCGCCAATAATAGTCTTATTTGTGCATTAATATTCAACCAACATAGATAAACAGGGTAGGTTCAATATAATGTTTGTATGTTATTCGAAAAGCGCACATGAATACGAGCAGAACAAAGTAGAGGCCTATTTTATAGGGCGGGTTCTTTCTTTTGTAGATTGGATTCGTACCCTCATCCCCGGACCCTGTTTGGTTCAAGACCTTATGGAGTTGATGGTCCTTTTGGATTGTCTTTTGGGTTTACAAGTTCCTAAAACTTGTTGGCGACTCTTTTTGCTCTTTTTCTTTCCCTTTGGAACGCCACCGTACTTTAGTGTATGATCACAGTGGGGTTCAAGTTTGGGGTTATCATAATGCTTGAAATATTCCCTACAGTACCTGGTACCATTCGAAGAGTTTAATCGTATATTCAGAAGGCTCCATTAGGGCGCCTGCTACTGAAATTTTTGACCATCCTCCCAGTGCATTAGCACCCCAAGCTCCTCAATTTTGGAGGAGTCCGATGATGAACAACAAATTCCCAGACCGGCTGATGCGGTGCCGAATGAAGAAATGGGGGAGGACACTACTGGCACTAGTTAGCAGGCCCCCAATTTGGACGATACCTCTGATGATGATTCTGCATCGTCATCTTCTAACAGCACCTCCATTGACTCGGAGGAGGCGCACTCAAAATTAGATTCTGCCAGAGAGTCCCTGTCAGTTGATAGGGGCGAAGGATGGGCAGAGCCGTCTACTTCGTGCCGGCTGGAACGTGCTCCTTATTATTTGCAAGTTCCCAAAGTCAGGCGGGAGAAGATGACGGACGACGTTGTGAAGTTCATTTCTAAACATTTCATGGGACATGAGTTTATTCTCTCTGTGCCGGACGCTGTGGACACAGTCGTCTGGCCAGAGAAGGCCAGCTACGATGACCAATGCTTTGCTGTTATGAGGCGGCCATTCAAGCTAGTCTTCGCTTCCCTCTCCATCTGGGCGTGGAGAGAATTCTAGATGGATACCAACTGGGTATCTCTGGCAACTATCCCCCAACTCTTGGGTCAACATCATGGGCTACGTTGCTACCTGTGAAATGCTGGAGGTGGATCCCAACTTTGAAGCATTCGCCCACATGCACTATCTAAGCAAGGCCCCCCAATCAAGCGGAGCTGGATGGTTCACCCTTACTAGCCATAAGGGTTATATGATGGCGGTGGGGAAGGAGTCCAAATGTAAGGACTGGAGAAGAAAATTTTACATAGTCTCCTCCCCCAACCGCCTGCGGAACAAGAGGTACAACCGGTGGAACCGAAACCCTCCTCTCCTTGCTGGAAAGAAGGCTCTGCCGCCTGTCCCAAGGCAGGCGCAGGAGCAGATATTAGATCGAGACTTGTTTAATGTGGTCGTTCGAACCAATGAAGAGACGGGGGAGAAGGAGGTCACCCCGCAAAGCTACATTCCCCGTCATGAGTGGCTATCTGACGAGACGTATTTGGCCGCTTGTGGTCTAAGTACTGAGAGGTCGAGAGGTAGTAGGCCGTTTGGTTTTATTTTGCTTTGCTGACCTTGATTTTTACTTTTGTTTCTAACTCTTCACTTTCCTCTTGCAGACAAAGCAATGGAAAAACTCTCGGCATCAAAGAAGTCGGCTGCACACTCTACAGCTTATTACCGTTCGTCTATTCTGGGCAAATAGACCAACGAAGAGCAGCCGTCTGGCGGGGCTCCCAAGGTTAGGAACTTTCCTACTAGACTTTGAGTTGAGATTTCTTGATGTCGCATGCCTGCTAACTAGTGTATTCTGCACATGGAGGATCGTCTAAACCTTCTCCCTCCAAACAGCCGGACTCAAAGCTTCAAAATAAGTCGGGTGGTGATGTGGGCGTTTCTGGCAAGTCTAGAAAACACATTGCCCATAAGCCTAATAAGGCTCATAACGGCCCCACCCCCCACAGGACACCCCTAAAGCCGGATGCCCAAAGGGTATCGAAGAGTGGCAAGTCACTTAAAACTGTTGTCGGCTTAGCAGAAGGCGGAAACAAGGCCGCCAGGGAGGAGGAGGCGAAAGGTATAATCACTATATCCTTTTACTCCAGGTTGCTGGATAGAGTAAACAGGCTCCTAGTACCTCAAAGGGTACCAGACCTTTTGGCCAACTTATTTACAAAGTGTTTGACTGTGTAGAGATCCCCTAGAGGTCTTCTGTCCTTCACATGGCCAAGCAAATGTTGAGGGCACTTGATCCTGAGGACAAGGCGTCCGTAAAAGGAGTCGACACCCTTAACCTCGATGCCATCTTGGCGCTTCTTTGTGAGGTAAAATACTTGTGATATTTCATCTTAAGTGATGCATATGGCCGCTTGATAGTGACTATTCTCAATGTTGGCCGAATGCAGGCTATGCTGCTCGTAAATGGGCTTAAAAAGCCAATTAACAACAAGTCCAAAGAGGTAACGGCTGCTAAAGCTCGGGCCGCCTCCACATTAGACAATGCTCAGTTTGAGATTGCCCAAAATGAACTACTGACACTTGATATGATGTATTCCTAGGCGACTGCAAATCTGCGAGGGGGCAGATAATTGAACTCCAAAATGAGGTCAAGGCCCTCAAGGCTAAGCTGGAGCCCCTCGAGGAGGCGAACAAGAAGGCGGACCGCCTTTAGGGGCAGGTTGATAAACTCAAGGGCCGGCTACAGAACCAAGAAACCCAGCTCAGGACTAAATACAAGTCCTTGGCTGAGGAATAGAAAAAAGCCCTAGTCAAACAAATGATGGACGACTATGACTCCATCATGCGGATGGCTTGGGAATCATTGTAGCCGGACTCTAACTACCAAACTTGGAAGAATAAGTTTGACGTAGCCAATGATGAGTTCAACGCCCGGCTCATGAAGCAGGTGGAGGAGGAGGCGGCCAGAGGTACCGATGCATCCGACTCCTCGGACAAGTCGTCCTCGGGGGATGATGATGATCAGGAGGAGGATAGAAACGACGATGAATAGCCGCAAGGGGGCAACAGGGATGATGCGACTGTTAATCCTGAAAACCTCTCCTGATTCTCTTAAGCTTTTGGGGATCTTTCTGCGGCCGAATGGCCAAGTGTTTTCATTTCCTGCTTGCGTGCCGATTATTTGTGTATCTTTATTGACCAAGGGGTCAGGTGAATCAACATTTTCTCCCGGTTATGCCGGCTAACTCTTTCAGTCGTCCGCAAGGAAAACTGTTTAATTTTAATGAATCCGGTCAATCTGACCGGTTTTAATCATATTGATGCCTTGCCTTAAAATTTTAAGGCTTTCAATTTATAATTTGTTGTGCATAGATTTTAAGCTAAGCGTTTAACTTATTGTATATTATGCAATTGTTTGTGATACCGTATGTCTTTGCCCTTGGCCGGATGTTTGCTTGGTTTCAAAAGGTGGGTTGATTGACTTAGAAATTGTTGATACTTAAAAGAGTATGATCGGTTTCTTAGTCAATCAATCACTATGGTGATTGCCCCAAACCAAGCGGACAGTCGGCCATCCTGAGCAGACGGGTATACGCTTGAAATATCCGGCCACAGGCCTCAATGATTTATTAAGTCTTTGGACTTATAATTGAAATATGGAATCTGGACGCCTGCCTTTCCTTAAGGAAGTAACAGGCGGTACCGCACAATTATTTAAGCCTCTAAAATGAAACGTTAGCTGCTTTCCGCCTGTTTTAAATCAGTTGGGAAACTTAGACTTTTTAGGCTTCAAATTAGATTAAGTCAAACAGCTGCGAGCGTTATCTTAATCCAGATAGTCGGTAGGGTCGTTTTTTTATTTATAGAGCAATGTACCACCCGAATGGAAAATGCTCTCTTCGACGAATTCGCCCGAATGGACGTCGCCGGTTGTCGTACTCATGTTGGAGCAGACGGTTGTACTCATGTTGGAGTAGACGACTTTTATTTATAAGACATACCCGGCCTTCGGCCTTTCTAAGAAGAATAGTTAGTCGCTAAGTTTTTGACACTTAGCTTATAAATAGTAAGTAGATTCAGGCCGTCTGCTTATTAATATTCAGGCCGACTGCTTATGGTGCAGGCGGTTCTTATTAATGCATTTTTCAAAATGCTAAGTGAGTTTGGGCCGTCTGCACATTGTGCAGGAGATTGTCACGAATTACATTCCGGTCGTCTGCACAATGTGCAGGCGGTACCTTTTAATGCAATAAAAAATATTGAGCTTGGTCCGTCTGCATATTGTGCAGGCGGTGCCCTTGAATGCAAAAATAAATAAACTTAATTGGGAAAGAAGGCAGATTTCTCATTAATGAGTTTGAAAAAAAAAATTTACAATTTTTCAGAAGTATTACTTTTCAAGTTATCTACGTTCCAGGTTCTGGGTAGCTGCCTGCCGTCTGGTGTTTCCAAACGATAGGTGCCGCCTCTTACTTCTTCATAGATTCGGTAGGGACCTTCCCAATTTGGGGTTAGCTTTTCTTGCTTATTCGCCCTACCAACTGCCTCCATTTTCCGTAACACAAAGTCCCCAACCTTTAGGGGCCGCTTGTGCACTCTCTTGTTGTAAGCTCTTGTCATTCTCAGACGGTAGATCTCACGGCGCAAGGAGGCATTGCCCCTGCACTCTCGAAGTGAGTCCAATGCTAGCCGCATGGCCTCCCAATTTGCCTCTTCGTCATATAACATGATTCGAAGAGTCGGCTCATAATGTTCGATGGGCAAGACGGCCTCAGCACCGTACACCATAAGAAATGGGGTCTCTCCAGTTTCCTCTTTCGATGTTGTTCTGATGGCCCATAGGACGTGTAGTAGTTCATCCGCCCATAGGCCGCCAGCTCTTTCAATCTTCTTTTTTATGCTGTCTGAGATCAACTTGTTAAAGGCTTCAACCTGACCGTTTGCTTGGGGTCGGCCGGCTGATGCAAAACAATGTGAGATCCCTTAATCTCCCAACCAATTCTTGAGATAAGGCGTCCTAAACTGAGGATCGTTGTCAAAAACCATAGACATAGGCACCCCGAATCGGGTGATGATATTCTTCCAGATGAAGGAGATGACGTCCTCAGTCTTGATGTTTTTCAACGTCTCTGCCTCTACCCACTTGATGAAATAATCCACGGCAACAAAGATATACCACCGTCCGCCTGATGCAGGAGTGTATGGCCGCAGGATGTCCATGCCCCACTTGGCGAATGGAACTGGGCTATGAATAGCCGTCAGATCTGTGGCCGGACGGTGTATAAGCTTGCCGAATTTTTGGCATGTATCACTTTTTTTCACCAATGTCATGGCGTCTTTCTCAAGGGTGGCCCAGAAGTAGCCCTGTTGTCTAGCCCTTTCTGCTACAGACCTGCCGCCTATATGTGAGGCACAAAAGCCCGCATGCAAATCTTCTAGAATTTCCTGCCCCTTTTCGGGGGTGATGCATTTCAAGAGGGGTTGTTGGAACCCTCCCTTAAAAAGTTCTCCTTTGCGAATTTCAAAATTGGTCGCATGCTTTTTCAGTGCGGCTGCTTCTAGAGCTGAATCCGGTAGCGTGCCGTCTAGCTGATATGCCCGAATGTTATCCATCCACGTAGAGGTTCGATCAAGTACTCCAATGGGATATTCTTCAATGCTTCTTTTTTCCATTACTTCCCACAAGACTGACCGAGGTGTATCACATGAGGCGGATGATGCCAGCTTAGACAGAGCATCCGCCTGGTTGTTTTCAGACCGAGGCACTTGACTTAAATTGAATTCTTCAAGTGTGCCCACCTCTGCTTTGACCACCTGCAAATATTTGATCATAGCCGGATGGGTGGCTTCATAGTCACCATGGTATTGGTTAGCGACCAATTGAGAGTCATAGCAGGCGTCAATCTTATTTGCCCCTGCCGCCTTGCACATGCGGATGCCGGCTAGCAGGGCTTCATATTCTGCCTCATTATTTGAGGCCTGGAACTTGAACCGTAGTGCATGCTCGTACTTATCTCCCTCAGGAGACTGATATATAACATCTGCACCACAGCCGTTCATAGTGGAGCTCCCGTCCACATACACTTTCAAAACCTGATCAGTGTTATCCGGCGCAGCCGGCCTTATCATTTCGACAATAAAGTCGGCGAATGCTTGCCCCTTTATTGCCTTCCTTGGTTCGTAAGTGATTTCCTGACTTTGTAATTCAACAGCCCATTTGATCATTCGGCCCGATGATTCTAGGGTTGTCATTGGCCACTTGATCGGTTAGTTAGTATAGACCACTACCGGATGTGACAAGAAATAAGGTTTCAACTTCTTGACAGCCATATAAAGAGCAAGGCCAAATTTTTCAACCATGGGGTACCAAAGCTCTGAGTTTCTGAGGACATGGCTAATGAAATAGACCGGGAGTTGGGTGCCATCTCTTTCAGCAAGGAGAACGGCACTGAGAGCATGATCTGAGACAGCCAAGTACATGTAGAGCGTCTCTTTGGGCAGAGGGCTGACCAGCCTTGGAAAAAGAGTGCAGATGTTGCTTTAATTTTTTGAAGGCCGCCTCAACATCATCCCCCCATTCAAACATAGCCTTCTTCCTGATTGTCTGGAAGAAGTAAAGGCACTTGTCACCTGACCGGCTGAGGAATCTCCCCAGGACCGCCAGGCAACTTGTTAATTTCTGTACTTTCTTGACAGTGCAGGGTGACCTCATGTCAATGACCGCCTGTATTTTTTCAAGGTTGGCCTATATTCCCCTCTGGTCAATCAGTAATCCGCAAAACTTCCCAGACTCAACACCAAAGACACACTTCTTAGGATTGAGCATGACCTTGTGCCGCCTAAGTGTGGCGAATGTTTCTCGGAGGTCAGCAAGGTGATACGCCTGCTGCTTGGATTTGACTATCATGTCATCGATGTACGCCTCTACATTCCTCCCAATCTGATTAATGAAGACTGTATTAATCATTCGTTGGAAAGTAGCAGGCGCATTCTTCAAGCCAACGGCATCACGGTGTAGCAAAATAACCCCTGATCAATGACGAATGTCGTCTTTTCCTGATCCTTTTTCCACAGGGGAATCTGATGAAAGCCTGAGTAGGCATCCATAAAGCTCATCAGGGCATGTCCAGCCGTAGAGTCGACCAGACTGTCAATCTTTGGAAGCGGATAACTATCCTTCGGACATGCTCTGTTCAAGTCAGTGTAATCAACACACATGCACCAGGTACCATTCGGCTTCTTCACAAGCCCAGTTAGGGAAGTTACATGGCCGAATGAACCCAGCGTCAAACAGCTATTTAACTTCGGCAGCTGCCGCCTGACTTCTCTCCTTGCCGTGATTTCTTTTCTTTTGCCGGATGGGCTTCTTTTTTGGATCCACGGCGAGCTTGTGGATAGCAAGATCTGGGCTGATGCCTGACATCTCTTCCACTTCAAAGGAGGAAATGTCCTTGAATTCTTTCAGCAGATTGTGCAAGTCGACACCCATCTCCACAAAAGCAACCGTTCCCACCTTAACAGTTCGCTTTGGACGACTATCGTCCAGAGAAATATCAATGTGCTCACCAGCCGGCTGGGGACGGAGGTCGTCTAACCGGTCCCCGGACATTGATTGCTATTGTTTTCCTTCTTGACCACCACCAACTGATCAGTCTTTCTTTTCTTTGCGGCTGGTGGGACCAGTTGATCATCCTTGATATCATCATGGTTTATTGGCTTCTTTTCCTGTCCGGCTGCTGCGGCCTCGGGTTTGACATCCGAGAGATAGTATTCTCTGGCCGTCTTCTGATATCCATTCAGGGAGCCAACAGAGCCATCATCCCTCTCATACTTGAGCAGCATGAGAGATGGGATGATGACGGCCTTGGACTCGTTCAGAGTGGGTCGTCCAAGAATGAGGTTATAGGCGGTCAGCTCTTCGACCACCAAAAATCGGACGGTCATGTGCCGCCCTTTTCCCTTTTCTCCCAGCCGAACAGGGAGATTTATCCGTCCGACTGGGTGCACCACTCCTCCCCCAAACCCAACAAGGGGATGGGAGACATCATGCAAGCTATCCAGCTTATATTTGAGCTTGAAAAGGCACTTTTAGCTGATGATGTCAGAGGAGCTACCTGTGTCAATCAAAATGCGGCCAACCAATTGGTTAGCCACTTTGCACTCGATGACCACAGGGCCATCATGCGGCCGGCGGACTTTGCCCTGGTCCTTCTCTGTGATGATAACTTCTGGGAAAACGGTAGAGCTAGAACATGTCCCTCTTCAACAGAATTGACCATCTTCCTCAGATGGTCCTTGGTGCCTCGCATGGTCAGGCCATCTCCAGCGAATCCGCCTGCTATAGTGTAGATCGGCTCCTCATCGGTGTCCGAACTACCAGCAGGCTGAGGAGTCTTTTTGGAGGACTGCTCCAGATTTGCTTTAGAAGTCACTTTGGACTTCACATAGGACTTCAGCACTCCTTTGTCGGCTAGACGGTCAAGCGTCCGCTTGAGGCTGTAACATTCGTTTGTGTCATGGCCGACATCCTCATGGTAATGGCAGTGTTTGTTTTTGTTCCGATTTTCAGCGGAACCTTTCATTGGATTCGTCTTATCTAAGGTCAGCCGATCCTTTATCTCCATGAGGATGGAGTAGATGTCCTTGTTAAACTCATACCTTAGAACGTACGGTTTAAATTCCTTCTTCTTTTTCTAGCCGACTAATCAGAGTTATCAACTGACCAGATCTCTTTTTTCCTTTTGCTCTCTTCAGGCCTTTGAGCCGGCTAAGTAGGCCGACTCTCCTTCTGCTTATCAGACTTTTTCGAGTTCGATTGCTTATTGGAGGACCAGAGTTCGGTCGCCTGTATATAGGCTTCCGCCTCCATCAGGGCTCCTTGGAAGGTAAAGATTTTCTTACGGACGAGGTCAAACTTGAAAGTCGACCCATCCTTTAGACCCTTGAAGAAATATGTATAGGCTACCTCGTCAGACAGCCCTTGAATCTGGATTCGCACCAGATTGAACCGCCTGATGTAGGAGCGCAATCCTTCTCTATTTCCCCGCTACACATTGCTCAGATCGAGACTTGTCTTCTTTGCAGGGATATTCATAGAGAAGTTCGAAGCAAACAAGAACGCAAGCATCTTGAAGCTGTTTATGCATCCAGCCGGCAGGTTGCCAAACCACTGTTGAGCTATGCCCTTTAGGGTAGCTGGGAAGCAGCGACACCAGGCGGCATCATCCAACCCCTGTAAATACATGAGGTGGGTATATGCTAGAAGGTGATCTTCTAGGTTGGAGGTACCATCATAGGTTCCTACCAACACATTCTTAACCTTGACCGGCTGTTCAGCCTTGGCTATCTCCCTGGAGAACGCAAAGGGTTGTTCTCTAAGGTTTTGGAGCCGAAGCTACCAGTCCATAGGCTGGTAATTGTATGCCGCCTCTCCTTCGAAGAAGGCAGGCTGGATGTAGGGCAAAGCAGGAGGCATGTATAATGGTTGGGCCACATACTGTGCCGAATTGATTACATGGGGACCCGTGTGGACGGAGGGGTCGCCTGACGGAGTCCCATGTACAGATTGTGAATTCCTCATTAAGGTATTCTTGAAGCTTTCTGGGTAAGTCAACGTGGATGCCGACTCAGATAGCTGCTGGTTCTTCTTTTGCTCAATGTAATGTCGAGCATCAGAAAAGGTCCTTTTGATGTCGTCCGGCTGCACATGCCGGATGGCCTTTCTCTTTGCTGGGAAACGGAGTTTGGAGAGATCAATCAGGGGCCGAGCCTTCTCCTTCGTAACAGGGTGAGGGGTAGGCTGTCAGTCCTTGACTGACTTTGCTTTCTCATCCTGAGCTGGTTTTTTGGCCGACTGTTCCTTCCTAGGAGCAGCCGTCCTTTTGGTGAACAAATATTTTAAAAAGGTGACACATAGAACATATTCTATTTTAGGAACGCTTTTTAATATATTAGATAGATTTAATTTTTCAAATTGAAATTTCAGAATCTAGAATAGAAGGATCCATAATATCAACCAATTTGTAAGTACTAATGTAGGTAACTGCATGTCTATGTTTGACCCACATAAACTCTCTATGTGTAACTTTTTAGTTACAAACTAGGTTAAACCCCGTGCAACAGATGCACGATTGTTCAATAATTTTATTCACAGTAAATTATGAAAATAGTGTTTTTTAAAGTACTCGACACTCCAATTATTAAAGAGTAATTTAAGGAGTATAAAGTACATTAATAAATCCGGCTACATATAAAATTAAAATGAAGAATTTAATATTTTAGAAAGTTTAGTTTAGTAATCTAAATGTAATAATTTAAAATAAGAATAAATTATTTTATGCAAGTATTGTTGGAGGAATAATTTTTTTTTTTTTAAAGCAAGTATTATTGGAGGGAAAATTTTTATTATACTATTGTCAAGTGTCCCTCTTGGTTTTGCCTTTAGTAATATGTAATAGATGACCAAAACCTAGCAAATTAAATAGCAAATACAAAGATAATCGTCATGCGTTGTGTCTAAAATATACTTCCTTCGTTTTTTTTATAGTTGCAACACTTTCCTAAAATGGAAATGTCACAATAGTTGCAACACACTATAATTAAAAAGTATTTTATGTCAAAGGTTGTACTACCACACGTATTATAATCTCATGGCCCACTAAATTATACTCTTAACAATCTCTCTCCTCCATTTTAAGTGTTTTAAATCACATGAGAGTATGAGACCCACTTTTCTTAAATACCGTGAAAAAGGATGTGTTGCAAGTATTACGAAACGGAGGAAGTATGTTTAATTAAACTTGAATAAATTACCTCTTACACTTTCCTTAAAAAAAAAAAAAAGATTACCTCTTTTCCACTTAAAAACACCCACTTTACCTCTCCATGACTAGAGGTGAGCATACCCGGGTACCCGGTTGGGTACTTTGGACCCGGACCTGGAACCGCTTACGCCGGGTCCCAAAAATCTGGACCCGGAACCGGAACCGGTTATACTGGGTCCTAAATATTTGGAACCGGTATTGGATCCGGATGGAACCGGTTCCAAGACCGGGTTGCCCGGTGATTTTTTTAACATTTTTTTTACTTTGTTCCTACTAAATTGCTGATCTGCTATATTTCTATGATAATGTAAACCCGCACTTTTAACAACCTGTACAATCTTAATTTATAGCACACATAATATTATGCACATTATTAATAGGAGTACAAATTAAAGCTAAAAATTCATATAAATTACAAATTAAAAGTTTCTAGAAAAAGTTTCATAAAATTAAAAGTTTATACAAACAACCAACTAATATAAAAGTCCACTACACAATACAAAAGTAATAATAAAAGCTTTAAGCCATTTGATTCATCCAATGATGGATCCAAGCACAAACCACACTATTCTAACTCCCTGTAAAACAAAAATAAAATAAAAATAAAATAAAATTAGTGAGTAAAAAATTAATATAGCATAAAATTTTAATAAGAAAGAAGATAATAAATTAGAACAAACATATTCACCTCGTATACTAAACAAATTCGTATAATAATTATACTAAGCAAAATTTCTCAACTCAAATCACAAACATATTCATCTAATCTCGTATACTATAATAATTATAACAAATTCTTGATATTAAATTTGTTCATCTAATCTCATATACTAAGCAAATTCGTATAATATTCACCTCAAATCATCAACAACAAATTTTGTTACAAATTAGAACGAACATTATAAAACGGACAAAGGTGGACTAAATATAAAAAAAAAAAAAAAAAATTCAATCTCACATGAACATTTTTGCACAAATATTAGATGAACAAATTTAAACGAAATTAACTTGATAAACAAAAAAAAAATTCAAGTATAACGAATATCATTAAACAAAAACTACCTTGAATTCACTTAGATGACCATGGAAGAGCGTATGACGCCGATGAACAAAGATTAAACTTGAGATTTTGAGAGATCGAGGGATTAAATTTTGAAAATTGAAAGAGCTAGAGAGAGGAGAGAGAGTGAAATGAAGTGGTGGCTGAAAAAATGAGAAATGAACAAGGTTTTTCCTTATATTGGACTTTTTAATAAATGGACCTAATTTATCTGGGTATTATAAAATCCTACTAAGGTTAAAAAAAACAGTACCAGTAACCGGGTACCCGTTATTGTCGATTCCGGTACCGGATACCTGGTATCGGAATTGGTTTAATCAGGTATCGGGTCCAAAATATTTAGACCCGGAATTGGAACCGATTGCTACCGGTTCCTAAATTTTGGAACTGGAACCAGTGGTACCGGGTTCGGATCCGGAGCTGCCGGATCCTAACCAGTTTCAGTTCCAAAATCGGATACCCGAAATTTGTGCTCACCCCTTGACCATGGCTACCTGTCATTACAATAAAAATCAAGTAATAATTCCTTAATAGGCCCCTCTCACATTTCAAAATCATACTCTCCACTATTACCCCTTTTCTCTCCCTTTTCCCCTCTTTCAGACACACACCATCTCTCTATTTCTTTCATATTTTTGGCCGGCAATTACACCTTCATCACAATCCACAACCATGAGCTTTCAAGATATCAGAAATGGCGGAGGTCGGCCAACTTCTTCGTCGCGTTCTTCCACACAATCACCATCTCAAGCCGTTGCCGCCGGTATTTTTCAGATCAACACCGCTGTATCCTCCTTTCGCCGCCTTGTCGATGCCATCGGAACTTCTAAAGATACTTCTGATCATCGCCAGAAATTGTTCGTTTTCTTCCCCAATTTTCGAATTTTGAGCCCTAATGAATTGTTGTTTTTCATGAATTGTGATCATTTTTTTGTTCTTCGAATTATGGATGATTTTAGGCATAATACAAGACAGCGTATATTGCAGTTGGTTAAGGATACTTCTGCTAAGCTTAAAGCTCTCAGTGATTCCGACCACTCTGCTAATGTCACGGTAATCTCTCTTTTTCTTTATGTTTGTCATTTTGTTTGAAATAATTTATGATTTTAGTGTTTTAATTGAATTGTAGTTATCCTAATTGAGTAGATTTCTATGTTTTATGATGCTCAAATTTTCATTGTAATTCATTGGTATGCAAATCAATTTCAATTCTTAGATTTTGTTTTTTTTACCTGAATTTTGAAGTAATTTGCAGTTTTGAATCTTGCATTTCCATTGTCCCCTCTTTAAATTTGTTCTTTAATTGTATTCTATGAAGATTTTATTTTATTTTATTTTTTTTAATTTACTATGTGTAGTAATTATTTTAGCTAATTAAATTAATGGAGAAGCCGAATAGGTGTAAGGGATAATTCGTACAATTTAAAGTTTTTTTATACATGAGATGTGATTCAAGGTTTAGCAATATATAGAAGTAGAAATGTGGGTTTTGTTTTTGACAATGGAGGGGAACCAACTAATTTGACAAGTCGTTGATTTCTTGACTTTGTAGTTGATTTATTAATTTGATGAAATGGGAAGTTTTTGTGCAACTTATGTTTGTTGGATCTTCGATCTTGGAATGAAAGGTTTACACTGAAAGACATTGATATATTAACAGGACATTTCTTTTGATTACAGATTGTGGTAAGGTATTTAAGGTTTGTATTTTTGTGAACATTGTGATTTGGGTTTGTTGACATGATGATGAGGCTGACTACTGTTGATGAATTCTCGGAATTGTGCTTTAATCATTTGGGACTTTCATTTATTTATCAGCCACGTGTTATCTTTCTTGCCTCTAATAATATGGAAAATGTAGAACTCTTTCTTGGAACTTTTTGCATTGCTACATGCACTGCTATTTCTATACTTCATATATGTGCATTTTGTTCATTTATAAAAGGAAAATAAGTTTTATTTTCCTCTATCTACTGTTATAGCTAAACTTGTATGGAGATGTTGTGTAATGTGTTTTTGAGAAAGTTTGCATGTAAAGTAGTTTGAGAATCATTATTGCGTTATCTTTTCCAGCAAAGCAAAAAAATTGAAGATGCTAAGCTTGCTAGAGATTTTCAAGCTACTTTACAAGAATTTCAGAATGTTCAGCAGCTTGCTTCTGAGCGTGAATCATCCTACATGCCATCTGGGGCTCCAACTTCTGTTGTAACAGAGTATGCAATAAGCAATTTGTTAGTCTGTCATATCTTTTTTGAACAACAATTTCAAAATAATCTTCGCATGCTGAAAGTTGTGTTTTCCTTGGTTATTAACAGCTCAGGTGGTGAAGAAGCAAAACAGGATCTTGAGAACCAACCTTTCTTGTTGGATCAAAAAAGGTTAGACTTTAACTTGATCTATTGCCTGTTAATGGCAGTATTGTCTGTCATCGGTGCAGGCAATATTTTTTTCACTTTTGTTATAAAACGGCTCTTTTCTTGTTAACTTATTTGAACAACTACTTAGAAAAGTAAGTTCTTCTCATCAAATTAAAATAAGCCATGGAGTAATATAAATTAATAAAAAGTTAAAGCTGAAAATGAGTCAAACTTTTAGAAATGCAATGAGTATATGATACTTGCAGTGACTAGGAAAGTAGCAATAGTGTAGAATCATATGGGCAGGCAACAATTGGTACTTTGGGATAATGAAGTTTTATTTAATGAAGCTATTATAGAGGAGAGAGAACAGGGAATTTATTTTTTGGAATAAGACATTAAAAGTATATGGCAATAAGGACACGAAAATAAGAAAATTTGGTCCGATGGGTCTAAATTCTTCTGATGTGTTTTATTTTAACAATAATAAAGTAATTAAAACAAGGCGAGGAAAACAAAGCATGTGCCTGTGATTTGTCAAGGAATGGATTGTTAAAATAAATTTGTTGAGTTTACTCCAACAAAATTTACTACATGAAACTGTTAGATATTAGAACACTTTGCTTATAGACTACTCTTGAATAAAATATTTTCCTTCAGTTCCTTTTATTGTCCTTTCTGTCATTTAGTACTTTTGTAAAGTTTGAAGTTCAATAAGATGTGTTCTTTGGTAAAGTTTGACAATCAATAAGATGTGTATGATGCTATGCATCCTTATGTTTTAAACTTGCAGCAACAGTGCATTTTCTCATTCGTGTATGTGTAAATAGATCCTTTATACTCCATATGTTTCTAAAAATTTGACTCTCTTATACAGTAGTTTCTACGAATGTTTGGGAAAAGTGCGAGTTTAATAAAGGTTTTTAAAATTAAGTGAGATTGACTAAAAAAGTGGGTGAGTGTAAGAAAAAAAGAAAAAGATAAAGGGGGAGGAGTGAGTGGAAAGGTATAATAGTAGTGGGGTAAAGAGGTATTATTGGTGAGTCAAACTTTTGGAAATACTTCAAAGCTGAAAGTGAGTCAAACTTTTAAAACGGAAGGAGTATATGATACTTGCAGTGACTAGGAATAACGTAGAATCATATGTGCAGGCAAGAATTGGTACTTTTGGATAATGAAGTTGTATTTAATGAAGCAATCATCGAGGAGAGGGAACAGGGAATTAAGGAGATACAAAGCCAAATTGGTCAAGTTAATGAAATTTTCATGGACCTTGCTGTTCTAGTACACGAGCAGGGTGTAGTAATTGGTAAGATCCCGCATTTCACACAGATATGCAAACTCGCATAGTCAAATTTGGTTGTATATTCTTGCATTTGTATTTGCCTCAGTTTGTAAGTTTTACTCCTTTTTTAATCGCAGATGATATCCATTCTAATATTGAGGCTTCTGCTGCTGTGACAAACCAAGCGAAACAGCAATTATCTAAGGCTTCTAAAAGTGAAAGAACAGGTTCAACTTGGGTAAGTTTCAGAAGTATTTTACTGAAAGTTCATATCTAATTTAAACATTTTTATCTATTTGTCCCTTCCCATGTGACAAGTCACTTCTATCATTATTCATTAGAGGCCAAAACAAATGGTACGAAAATTTATTTAATTAATTGACTCCGTTTTGCATGGTTAGATGGGACATTGCTGAACTTAACTATGTTGAAGTCAGAGAATCAGTAAGAAAGTGAAATGATAAACCTTGGACAACTGGACAATATACTTCAAAATATCAACTTTTGTACAATTTAATCAGCTTACTAAATCCAAGTCTAATTTTTCTTTTCAACTTTCTTATTTCCTGAGATTGTAATGAAGTTTCGCTTCTTGCTTGTGACATCAAGGATAAAATTAAGGATGAAATTTCTCTTCCTGAGACTGTAAAATAAAGTTCAAAACAAGAAAAAGGATTGGAATCAAGGAACATAATAGAAACTAGAAAGGAAGAGATAAAAACCTCTTCATTCTCATTTTGTTAAGGTAAGGCAAGGGAAAGAATGAAAGTTGGTTTTGGGTCTTTGATACAGGGGAATACTAAACCCTTTTCCACAGTCATTCTCTCTCTTCCTTCTTTGTCATGCATCACCTTCCTCATCTCCCAATGTACAAGCACCACGTTTAGCTGCACACTTCTTCACCTCTCACCACTGTATTTTGCTCTCCTGGTGATGTCTCATTTTGCTTCCCTCTGCTACCCCCTTGGCCTAGACCTTCACCGTTGATGGTCAGCTCGTATGGAAAGAGATGATCTAATTACCAAAAGCCAAGAACTTGACCAACTTTTGTGGGAAAAGTTTGTACTCAAATTTTGAGAACTATTTTGTACTTCTCAAAGATTTGATTCTATAACTTTTTAGCTGAGTTATATGCCCTTTCTTCTCTCTATCTCAGTCTCTCTCGTCTTTGTCTAGGTGTATATGGTTGACATGGTTAGATGTTGTACTAATGTTTTGCCTGGGAAGGGAAGCAATTATGTTGTGGTTGTTAGCTTATGGGGATGTGTTGGTGCCCTTGGTGAGAATGGAAGTAGCAATGGTGGTGGAGCTGATGAAGAAAAACTTTGCCTCAGGCGCTGTTAGGCACAAGGTGTTAGGATTTACACAATTTTATGTTTAAGCTAAGCCATATTGGCTCAGGGCGCAACAGTGTTGTCACAAATCTTTTTACCATTAGGTGTGCCTTACTTCAACAAGGCACAGGGAACATTGAATAGCCTTGGTTGCACCTTAAGGTTTTTTACACATTGGGTGAAATGGTGGAGGCTATAGAAAGGGGATGGATGGTGGCCATGGTTTGGTGCTTTCGTTGTTGAGTTTTGGGTTGTGTTACTTACATTCTTCATTTCCCCTCAAGTGTCCGTGTTTGGTCTTTGACACTCCAACACGGGCATGGACACTTCAACACTTCATTTTGGACCAAAATCATAGAAGCAAAATAACCGAATCTAACATTATATGAGTCCAAGGTACATAGGTTGTGGGAATGGTTGTGTTACAGTGTTAAGAGGTGGAAACTGGTGTAGGATGGAAGCCCTATACTTGGGAGTCAAAAGTTTTAGAAAAATTGAGGATATGAAAGAGCTGATTTTAGGGGGATCTAACTGTCAAAGGAAAATGAGGGAGACTATTCAGTGTAGATGAATTTTTTAGTGAAACTTGAAAGTTGAAACGTGTTTCCAATTGATAAATGGCGAAGTATTAGTTCATCTTGAAAAGCTAATTTGTAGCATATGTGAGTACAATGGAAAGTCTGCTTATGTTGGCAACTAATGGTAGAAGAGAATTCATTGAATCAAATTATATAAAGATATGTTTCTCCTTTGGTTTTATGTAGCTGTTGTGTTTGCAGTGGCCTATTTATGCCCTTCTTTCCTACGATTATACATTATTCCTATTTGTAATTGTATTTGTTTTATTTTTTCTTGTGGCACTCGACAGTGTTGGTGGTTGCTGGCTTTGTTTGTATTGGCGATTATTATCTTTGTGCTGATCTTAATCCTATAGACTGCAACTAAAGATATGAAGTTGATGGGATTACGGGAGAGTGAATTCTACATTTTGAACCGGCCGATATTCTTTTCTTATTTTTGTGGCTGTAGGAGCATTTTTTTTGTAAAATTTTATGTATGCATGTATTTTTGCGGTGTTGTTTTCTGAAGGTTTGTCTATATTTTCCTATACATGTATGTTATTTATTGTTTCCCAAGGTTTTCCGTTTGTATATTCACTGTAATTTCTGCTCCTTTTGTTTTATCAAAATTAGACTGGTACAACATTTAAAAAATTAAAAAAAAAAAAAAAAAAAAAAAAAAAGGTTAATGTTTTTCGAGTGTATGGCTTCCTGTTTCTCATTGTTGGAGAAATTTGTTTCCTGAGAGTCCAGAGTATATCCTGGCAAAATTCTGTTATGATTTTATTGCCTTGACCTAATATTTTTTTTTTTTTTTTTGTTATGATTTTATAACATATACTCACCCCACACTAATTATTTCCTTGACCTAATACTTTTTTTTTTCATAGCGTGTTACAACGTGAAGGTGAGACAAGCTTCACCCAAACATTGGTGAAATTGTTATAACTACCCATTACAATTACAGCTGTTTAAGAAATTCATCCACTAACAGATTTTCTAACGACCCTTCCCACTAAAACAGACTTCTAACTGTTAACAAACTAACTCTCAACAAAAAGTTTTACATGCAATCGGTGTGCAGTAAAAATATTGTACAACGGAATTTCTCACGTGTGAACAAAGTTCTGTTTTTTTTTTTTTTTTTTTTTTTCCTCTTTTTTCCTTTTTCCAAAATAACGAACATCGACTTCCTCCTTCAAAACTCCTTCACCAAGCAACCATGGAGGAGAGAGAAAACTCCAATTTTCGAGATTCTTCACGCAACAATACAAACTCCAATTTTCGATCAACAATGCCGGAAACCTCCAGATTGTCCAATTACGAAAACCTAATGCGAGAATTTCTGCAATTACAAAGAGAAAATCAACCACCATTAACGCAACATCCAGAGAAAACATGGAGTTTCGACCTCAATCAAACATTCAGGGAAGGTGAAGCAGAGAATTTCGTTGATGATCTCGATCAATTTAATGATGATAACAAATGTTTTCTCCTTGGGAGGGTTTTTTTGTTCCCTCTAGGGTTTTTCCCTTGGGAGGGTTTTTCTAGCCTCCATTGCTAGATTTTTCTTCTTTTTTTGAAGGTTTTCCTTCAATCTTCTCCCTCTCTCTTTCTCTTCCATCTCTTTTCTTCTGATCTCAATTGTAAATTTTTGTAGGGGGCTTCCATCGGTATTTTTACCGGTGGTAAGCCCCAAAAAAACTTTCTAATTGCTTTCAATAAAAGATCACATCTTTATGATGAAGTTTGATCTACTATTAGGTTTATATATTTTGTTTGTTCGTCTGTCAAAGTTTGAAGATTTAGGGTTTCACAATCTCCAAAAGTGTCTAGAAGGCCATATGAGTTTTTTCACCCAAACAACTATTCATATGTGGATCTCAAGCCGAATTAGTGCTAACTCACAGATTGTATTGCTTCAGATGAAGATTTTTATAAAGGCGATCGTTGATCAAATCTGCGATGTAACTAGTTCTAAGGTGAATTGTATTTGTATTGAAATTTTAGATTTCCTCGGAATTGTTTGTAAGTGTCGTTTGGCTATCTTTCATTAATGAAATCATTTCTCTTCTTGTCAAAAAAAAAAAAAAAAATTTAATGATGATAACATTCAAAACTTAAAAATTCCAGAAATACAAATACAAGTTAATAATCTAAACAAATACAAACCTATTGTTTGTTTTTGCTTAATTTTTTATTTGATTTTCAATAATTAATGCAAATATTGAAAATCAAGGTGCTTCAAATACATTAGAAGATGAAAATCAAGTTATTCCGAACACATTAGATGAAAATGGACAACCAGTAGATAAAGATGAAGGTAACATCCTACAAAAGTTACTTTAATTAAGGCAAGTTACATATATTATGGCAAAAGTTACATTGACTATATGTTTATTTAGTAAATCATTGATGCATGTCTCATGGTACAAAAGTTACCAATATCATTACAAAAGTTACCTTTATTAATACAGAAGTTACTTGTATTATATACCCCTGTACTAAATAACTTATTCTTTATGCTTATGCTTAAGTGCATAACCTATATTTATAACACTCTGCTCCCATGTTCTCATGCCTCTAGGTACTTGTTTGTGATTTTGTTCATGCTGTAATTGTGATTTTGGTTACAATTATTCCTAGAAAATGCTAAATATCTCTTATTCTACTAATGCACAGATACAAATCCAAAACCAATAGATACCACTGGTTTAGATATGGAAGGATCATTAGTTGGAGTGGAAAGAAACACTTATAAAGAAATTTATGACTTGTACAATCTACATGCTTCTACAGTGGGATTTTCAATAAGAAAGCATACAACAAGGTATCGCACACACACAAGTATAGTCACATAGAAATATTATGTGTGTTCTGCGGAAGGAAAAAGACATACTGCTGCAAAGAAGACAAATATGGTTCTAATGGTTGATGAAGATAACTAGGATTTCAAACAAAGAAAACCAAGACAAGTCTCCATTACAAGAACTAACTGCAAGGCAAGCCTAAGAGCAAAAATAAATGATGATGGAAAATTTAAGGTGGTGTCACATGTATTACAGCATAATCATGAACTAACAAGAAAGATGTGACATTATTTGCATCGATATGAGAGAGAAGTAACAAAAGAAAAGGCAAAAGCAATTAAAACAATGAAATTTGTTGGACTTTCAACAATGGACACATATAATTACATGTGTACAAAAGCTAATGGAGAAGAAAACTTGGGGCATAGTGTTGTAGATCACCTCAATTTATGCTCAAAACTAAGAATGGAACAAATAGAGGCTGGAGATGCTCAGACAATAGTGAACATTCTGATCGAAGAACAAAAAGATCCTAACTTCTGTTTTAGAGTGAAATTCGACAATGAAGGTAGAATTTCCAACATTTTTTGGAGAAATGCAATGATGTTAGAGGATTACAAAATATACGGAGATGTTCTTGTATTTGATACAACATACAGAACAAATCGGTATAACCTTATATGTGATCCTTTTGTTGGAATAAATAACCATTGGAAAAATTGTATGTTTGCATGTGCATTCATAGGTAATGAAAAAACAGAGTCGTTTGTGTGGTTGCTTGAAACCCTTTAAAAAATCTATGGAGAATAAAATTCCAACCTCCAAATTCACTGACCAAGTCCAGGCTATGGCTAATGCAATTGAGTAAGTACTACTTTTTTTATTTGAATATCATATTCACTGATTCCAGTCTCATTTTGAGTCATTTTTGTGTTCATAACTTTTATGAATATAAGTATCACTTATGTGAGTATAAATGTTACTTTTGTGAGTAAAAATGTCACTGTTGTGAGAATAAGTGTTCAAATTTAATGACATATCACATTCTGAATGCAGGTATTCCCAGACACAAGGCATAGGCTATGTATATGGTACTTAGAACAAAATGCAATAACACGATTTGGAGCCCTTAAAAAGGATAATGAGTTCAAAAAAAAATTCAACAAATGCTTGAAGGGATGTGTGACAGAAACAGAATTTGAAAAAAGATGGAAAGAAATGATACAAAAATTTGATTTGGTTAATCATGCATGGTACCAAAGGGTGTACGATCTAAAGGAAAAGTGGTGTCCAGCACTCAGTAAAGATTTCTTCTCGGCAGGAATTCTTTCATCACAAAAAAGTGAAAGTACGAACCATACAGTAGGATTCACAGCTAATAAATCAACAACACTGACAGAATTCTATGGCATCTTTGTAACAACCATAAAAAGATGGAGAAGTGAAGAGAAGTTTAATGAGTTTACCTGCAGCAAATCAATAGCCTGTACTTCATTGCCACTATCCGGAATGCTAAAGCATGCTGCACATGTACTTCTATATTCCTTTATTACATATATCTAAGATTGAAAACAAACAACATAAGCACATATAGAAATGATACATGCAAAAGAACATGACTGGTAGTAAGTTATTGTTCTAATGTACATGTTTTCACATTGTCTCTATTTAGAGACTTCGAAGAGGAATTTGGCTACTCAATGGAAACCACAGTACAAATGCTAGGGAGAACTGAAGAAAACATTATTATTTATGAAGTATCTCTAGAAGAAAAGCCATGGTCTTCCCAAAAGGTAAGTTACATACATGAGAGCCAAACTATATGGTGCACTTGCAAGAATTTCGAAGCATCTGGTTGGCTATGCTATCACTACCTCAGAATTTTACATCTACATTCTATTACAAGAATTCCAGAGAAGTACATTACCAAAAGATGGACAAAGCTTGCAAAGTCTAAAGTATGGAATAGAATGGAAAAAAAAGGATCCAACACTCCCATATACACCATGGAGACATACAATGATGAGAAAATATTATAACTTAATCTTAAGGAGTCAAGAAAATGAAAATACAAGAGCATTCATGGAGGAAAACTTCAAAAGCTGTATGAAAATGGTGGAAGACTTACTTGCGGCTGATGCTTTTACATAGGAGGTTGCTGCAAGTGATGACAATTCTGATGTGGCAGAGAGTGCTCAAAGTAACAATAATACTGCTTCTTCATCAACAAGTACAACCATACCCACTATATTAGACCCTAAGAGAGCTGTAACAAACGGAAGAAGCAAGAGAGCAAAAGGAGCACTTGAAAAAGGGAAGAAATCAAAGAAAAAAGCATTACCAGATCCAAATTCAGAGTTTGGATCGAAGACACCTACTGTGCGACTTTTTGAACTTGTAGTGAGTTTGGATGAAACACAACTGCAAACTTTCCTAAACTTGTAGTAGTTTATTTTTGTTTAATGCTACTATTGACTTTCATACTGAATTTTGAATTGTGATATGGAATTGCTCATGAATTATAAACATTTATATAATGTTACACTGATACTCAAAAAAGTAATGCATATACTCGCAAAAGTGATGCATATACTCGCAAAAGTGATGAATTTACTCACAAAAGTGACACTAACACTTACAAAAGTGATGCATTTACATAGAAAAGTAACACTAATACTCGCAAAAGTAACAATAATACTCACAAAAGTGATGCATTTGCTCACAAAAGTGATACTTTTTACTCACAAAAGTACTGCATATACTCACAAAAGAAATATTTCACTCACAAAAGTGATATTTATATTCACAAAAGTGACAATAATAATCACAAAAGTGTCCGTTTTTAAAATGAATAAAATGGTAATATATGATAAAATTTAAATTTTCATTTAAATCAACAATATTCACAAAAGTGACAATAATAATCACAAAAGTGTCCGTTTTTAAAATCAATAAAATGGTAATATATGATGATATATGATACACTCATAAAATTACAATCAGAAATATAAATAAATAAAAATAAGAACAATAGATTACCATTATTTAATCATATATATATATATATATATATATATATATATATATATATATATATATATATATATATATATATATATATATATATATATATATAATAAAATTTGTACAAACATTTTGAAAATATTAATACTAGTTTAATTGTCAATATTTATCACTAGTTTCAACTTCCAAAAGTAGTTAACTAATAACAACTTCCAAAATTAGTTAAAATTTAGAAGGAGTGTACTTCTGTGTAGCCTTTGTAGTCCGTTTTGCTTTCGGAGCAGTGTCAACAGCGGGAGCAGCGGGAGCAGTTTCAGATTTCTTCTTTTTCTTCTCCGCTGTTGTAGCCTTCCTCCTTTCTTCAATTTCAGTAACATAAGCAGGATCGCTCTTCTTCTCATTAAATTTTTCAACTTCTGCTAAGACTTCAGATCTTGATTTGTTCATGTCACACAACACGAGTTTCGCACAAATCTTAGCACGTAAAAATTTCCTCCCCGCAACCTCACAACAAGAAAATAAAAGGCACATTAATATGTATAAAACATTAGCATAAACAATATCAAATGAATCGTTTCAGATCAGTTTCAAGATCACTCACTGTTCTACGTTCATCTACAGAAAACGATGTATCACCAACAAAATGCTCCATATAAAACGTCATAAACACACCACGGTCATTATTATCAAGCTTACTCTTCCGCCACACTAAATCGGCAATTTTGAACTTGTAAAAAGGGACTTTTTCACTCTTTGGATGATTTCTTTGTGCAAGAAAATCAGCAAATTCAGAACACTAAAAAAAACAAAATATTAAAAACAATAAAAAAACAGATTAAAATAGAAACATACTTTAAATTAGACAATAACATACAAGATAAAAAGTTAAATTTTGAAAATATGTAATCGTCTCATCACTCCAAATGATATTATCAACATAATGAACTAATTCATTGTCATGATCAATCACAAACAGCACATAATGATCATTAACAAGAATAGGAAAATAAACTTGAAAAAATAGAACAAAAGTAAGCATAAAGCACAGCCATCAAACAGTTAATATATATAAAACATTAAGATATATACCAAGTCTGCACCAATAACATCACAACCAGAATTTTCATATGTAACCCATTCATCCCAAATTCCGTGCAAATCCGACACAGCAGAACTATCTTCACTCCCCTCTGATACATGCAACAAAGCAAACTAAAAGGAAAAAATAAATAAATGAAAAGAGTAAGAAAACAAATAACTCAAAACAAGAAAGTTGCTTACACTTTGCCTCGCACCAAAAAAGAATCTTTGAGGACCACAAGAATCATAAAAACACGATTCATTTAGATAAATGCAGTAGCAATCAACTACTAACCAACGAACCAAATTAGGATGCACCAAAGACACCATATCCTCTCTTGGAATGAGAAAATGCAATCCAAAAGTAACAAGATTCTCACTGCAAGGTCAAATAATATTATTAATATCAAAACAAAAAGAAAAAGAAAAAAAAGGTTTCAAAAAATATGACAATTAAAAAAGAACTTACTTATCATTAAACAAGTGATCCGTCAGACAATAATCAAGAGCTTCTAAATATAATCGAGGTAATTTTTCACTAAAAGCACGAGAATTACTTTTCATAAATGGCGTAACAAACACTACACTCTAACCACCAATTGCACCACAGTCCAAAGAACACAAAATTTTATTCGTTCTCATGCTGCCAACCGGACCATCTCGACCACCTCCACCATCTCCAGCACCTCGACCAACTTCATCTCCCAGGGTCGACTTTAATGAATTACTTGCATCAACTTTAAAATACTCATTCACTGACTTCATTTTATACACTCATTAATTAAGCCATCAAGAAGCTTATGATAATACGGGTTAGACAAAAGTTGTTGTGTTTGAGAAAACTCAATAGAATCAGCATCCAAAGAAACAGAATGTTCAACCGAACGACTATTCACCAACTGTTGCAAAGTACCAAAACAATTGGAATTCACAGATGAAAACAGCTCCATGTTCCTTTTCATAAAAAGAAACGCCTCATGAAAATCCTACACATTAACAAACAATTATATCAGAATAGAACAAATGTTTTATTAAAGTTAAAAAAAAAAAAAGAAACATACATCAGTTGCAGCACTTTTGATCTCAGAATCAGTTAATACTCCTTCAGGCAAATCAAAAGTCACACATCTTCTACCATCATCAAACCTCCTTGCATTATCGTAATCAGTATGAACTGCACCAACTTCACCCTTACTTAAGTAGTTAACATTTGAATTAACACACTTAGCAAAAAATGGATAAGTCAATTCATTCAAAACCCCCTGACCAAATCCACCAACCTTTAACTCCAAGGACACCCTGTTTCTCACTTTTTATCTGTTCAGTGTTGGATAAGAGGAATAGTGGAGTTCTCTACTATACCTTGGAAATTCAAATGATGAAAATACATAATCTTAAGCAATAACAAACATCCACTAACACTATCTTTAGCCTCAGAATTTTTGTAACTAACAACAAAATTCATCAGCTTTTTCAAAACAAATGAACACCAATCAAGATTTTTAATCTGATCAACATCATCCACAACATTAACTAACCTAAAATTAACAGTCCTATTAGCGGAAGGAACAAGCATACTACTAAGAGCATGCATAACAAATAACCTCTTAAATTCATCACCTCCATCCACCAACTCCTTCATCCTAGTTTCTAATTTAGCCAAAGGTATCGACTTCTTAACACCAACATCAAAAGCAACTCTCCATTTATCCTTCAATGCACTATCATCTTGAGATTGACCTTTGTAACTACCCTTCATTTCAGGAACCTCACGACCTTCTACCTTAGGCAAACCAAAAACATCACACACATCATCCTTAGTCACAACAAACTCCTTACCATCAGCAACACAAAACATACAAGTATATCCATTAAAACTCTCAACAAGCTAAGGAAGCATACCTCCAACCATACTTTTCACACGTAAAGACAACAAACCACCAAATCCAACCTCTTCTACATGTTTTATTTGAGTTGGAGAAAGCTTACTTACAACCTTAACTAATGAAAAAAGTCTACAACGACAGGTAAATTTCCTATCAGGCCTGAAAAAACAAAAAAAAAAAAAAATCCTTACCATTCAAACATGATAATAACATACTTATATACTGAAATTTAAATTATCATATAAAATTAAATATGAATTATGAACATTTATACAAATTTTTATACTTATTCTCACAAAAGTGACAATCATACTCACAAAAAATGATACTGATACTCATTAAAGGGATATAATACTCACAAAAGTGATTACTAACAAAAGTTTCAAAAATGATAACTGCACTCACAAAAGTGACACTAATACGAACAAAAGTAATACCGATATTCACAAAAGTGATATAATAGTGACAAGTGATTACTATCAAAACTTTCACAAAATGATACTTGCACTTACAAAAGTGACATTTATACATACAAAAGTGAAAGATATACTCACAAAAGTAACACTTAATATATTGACACAAAAATCACATAAAAACATAATTAATCAATGTTACCTATACTCTTACAAAAGTCACAATTCCATTCACAAAAGTATAGCAAATATACAATATTCTAAAACATAAAATCTTACTCATCATCAGAAGAACTATCATCATCCTCATTTACATGCCTCTTCCTTTTATTTCCCTTGGATGTATTTCCTTCACCTTTCAACTTCTTTTTTCCTCCTGCATCCATTTTATTTACTGTTTTCTCAGCTCTACTATAACGAAAACCTTTGATAGATCCTACCAATTAATAAAAAAAAACATGACAACAGAAAATTTGACAAATTTTGACAAAATTAAGAACACAAAAACCTAATCTAAGTAAAAGCAACTGACTAAAATGCACAATTAAACAAACATAGCACAAATTGAACAAGTAAAAACAAATTTGCGAAAAAGAGTACGAACACTAACCTAGAGCAGAAACATCAACATCATCATCACCAGAAACCAAACTCTTCTTCTTCACCATTGCAGAAAATACAAAAAATCCAAAATAATGAAAAACCTAAAATCGAAACACTAAAAATTATATAAATGAAATAAAATTGAGTAAACAAACCTGAAATTAGCAACAATCAACTTCAAAGTCGAGAAGTTAAAGATCGAAGAGAGAAAAATTCAAGTAGCAAACTGAGAAAATGCAAATCGCCAAAAGAGGAGAGAGAAAAAACAAGAGAAGAAGAGAAGTAGAGGAGAGAGAAAAAGATCGAAGAAGAAAGAGAAGCGGAATGAAGAGGAAAGAGAAAATAAGAAAGTTTTTTTTTCTTTTTTCTTTTACACGTGTGAGCAAAAATTGGGCCACTCAATTTGGACTTCTTTCTTCCGATTTTCACTTAAATAGTGAAAATCCGGTTTAATAAAAAGTTTGTCAACTCTCAATTAGAGCTTCTCATATCAGTTTGTCATTTAAAATTTTTGTTGTCCATGAAACCCAACTTAAAGGTAAAAATCTAAATATTTCAGGAAGCATGTTCATGTACATTTTTTAGGTTCAAATTGGGAAGATCACGCTAGAAAAGGATTAGTTTATTTTAAATTGTTATTGTTCTAATAGTGGAGCAACTAAGGCTTCCATTTAACAAACTTGTTCATGCAAATCTCAACACACTAGTAAATTATCATTGTTTTATAATGCCTACATATCTTAACAATTTCATAACCTAGTCTAATTTTAGTATGGGGAAAAGAGATGTAAGAAATTTTGGGGCTTCTTGATGAAATTTGCTACCATGAATCCCCTAAATTAAACTTTATGCAACCCACAATTATCCGATTTATATTTAAATCTCAACAAACTCGTTTTTATCTTTGGTACAACTTCTTTGAAATGTGTTGAATAACTTCTTCTTAACCTTAGTCAAATAAGAATTTCAATATAATTCAAACTTTAACATGACTTGATAGTAATTAGACCCTAACTAAACTTGACCCGATTGCTCAGTCAAGAAAAAAAAAAAAAAACCCTGACCCGATTGCGATCCGACTTTTACCTCAACTTTGGCTTGTTTGGTTTACATGGGAAGTAAATTCCTGTATGAAATCATATTACATGCGAAATTACTTCCCACTTGCAATTCTAAGGAATTTTGTATCCGATTTTGTTTAGAACAAGGTAACTTGAAATTCCAATGAATTTTAATTGACCGAGTGGGGATGTGGTAATTTATTTCCTATGTTTTGTGGGAAGTTTAAATTCACATGATTTTCTATTTCCTCCATTTTCACATGCATTTTATTGTCAACCAAACAACCACCCCATTTGCAAATTTAATTCCCATGAATTTCTATTTCCTTCACTTTTGAAGATTAACCAAACAAGCACTAAGAATATAATGGTTTAACCTGAAGTTTATTTGGCCTAATGAGAGCAATGCATGTTTAACCCAAGACCAAATTTATATTACTTGCAACTCAACATTGTATAAACGAAATTCAAATTTTGAATCTAATTTGAATTTTACTTGAATTATAATCAACCCCGAACAAGTCACGTATAACTGTATAAGTCAACAATTTTCTCCGATAAATAAAGAAAAAATACTCTGTGTAGGATAGAACCTTGAGTGATGCAAATAGAGGAATAAAATTAATGATCCAATTATTGATGTTCTTAGTTTAAGTTTTTAATATCAATCATGGACATTTAAAATTAAAATTAGTTGACGGCGTCTATCCAAGTCATTCAAATACGATTAAAAGGCATAGTTTCGTTGATTTGGGTTCCTTTTTCCTAAAAAATACTCTCAAGTCACAACTTCTGCCAGTTGACTTTCTAAGCTTATAATCGAATAATCGGTAACATTTTCTAACTAGAAGTCATAGTCCTAGAATAACAAAACTAAAATGAGTTCCTAAGATAATCAAAATGACCAAAAATCATCATCACAAAATCTATCACATGGCGTCGCTGCCGGTATTTTTCAGACCAACACCGTCATCACCACCTTCTACCGCCTAGTCAATGCCATTGGCACCTCCGAAGATAGTCCTGATCTCCGCCAAAAGCTGTTCGTTTACCTCTTTTTGTTTAATAAGTCGTTCATAATTCCTGTTATAATTATAACACCCTTTTCTGTGATTGTTTATGATAGAGTATATAAACCGATCCTAGGCTTCAACCATAACGATTAAGCTTATGGTTGAAGCCCAAAATCGGTTTATATTCTCTATCAGTTTATTTAATTATATACTAATTGCTACATTATTGTGGTTATTACAGACATCGTACAAGGCAGCATGTAATGACATTGGTAAAAGATGTTTCTGCCAAGCTCAAAACATTGAGTAATTCCGACCACGCTGCTAATATCCCTGTAATTCCCTTGCTTTTCTCTGTATATTGGTATTTGGTAGTACTATGTGCTATGGTATTGTGTAACAAGTGAAGAGATAGTTTCAAAATCAACGTTGTGCTATCTTTTTTCAGAGAGGCAAAAAAATTGAAGATGCTAAGCTTGCAAGAGATTTTCAAGATAGTTTAAAAGAATTTCAAAAAGCTCAGAAACGCGCCTTGGAGCGTGAATCTTTTCACATTCCATCTGGTGCTCCTACATCTTCTGAAATAGAGTACGCTGCGAGCAATTTGTTTTCTATTCCCTCCATTTCATATTCGCTGTTAGGTAAATAATACAATTAAACTTTTCCTGACTCTATCAGTTTATCTTGCGAAGTAGCAGCTCAGGATGTCGAGGGCCAACCTTTCTTAGAGAAAAAGAGGTAAGCCTTTGAATATATGGTTTACTCTCATCTCTTGTTTCTGTCTGTCATTACTGTCATCACACAATATTCTGGTTCTTTTAGTGATGATCAGGATCCATTGCATCTGAAGTATGAGAGCTCAATTATACAAAAGAATGTCATATATCTTTTTATTTCTAATACTCTTCTAGACTTTTTCTTCTTGAGCAAATAAATTTCATTTGTTTGTTGGCTTCCTTTATTTCCTTGATGTATGCGCTGAAGGCCGACAAATGCTAAAGCTTAGTTAGTGCTCCGTCTCTATTATTGGTAATAAACTTGGAATAAATCAGGTTAGAATCCTAGTGGGGCTTCTCCATATTACATTCAGTACTCAATGTAGGATGATGTAGAACACCATAGCAGCCTGTAATTTCTTACAACTTGACATCGAATGTGTAGGTACTATTGTTTTACTCAAAAAAACGGATGATTACTCTCATTATTATTATGTTAATGGATCCTGTATGTGTGTAATGTATGCCAGTACTATATGACTATATTTGAGTAATGCAGATCAATATGGTTGGATGGTAAGATTGAATTTATTGAAGACACTCTTGAGGAGAGGGAGCAGGAAAAAATCAAAGAGATGCAAAGCCGACTTGATGAAATTCTTGAATTCAATAAAGAGCTTGCTGCTCTTCTACAAGAGCAGGATGTATTAATCGGTAAGATTATATATGTAGTTTACTTGCATCTTTAGTTTACTAGACATTACTCTTTTTGTCCCATTGCTACACGAGACGAGGTTGAATAGGACTTTGATATTAGTACAAAGTAGAGAGAAAAAAGGAGTGAAAAGATGTGAGGCCAAAAAGCCGGGAAAAATTAGTCGTAAGCTAAATTTGTCACAAACGACCTTATAAAACACAAATCTATTTCTAAGTTCATGCTATTGTATTTGCTTCATTCTTTGTGCTTGATCTCTTTATACAAATGCAGATGGTACGCATTCTAAAGCTGAGGTTTCCTCTGCTGGATCAAGCGAATCAAAACCACAGCTTTGTAAGGCATCTAAAAGTGGAAGATCATGTTCACCTTTGGTAAGAAACAATGTTTTCTACTTTTCTTATTGATTGAAGTTAAATAAAGATCTACTTAAAAATGTATTAGGCTTTTTCTTATTATCTTACACTAAGGAATTACCAAGTATTTGCCAATGGTCTAATTCTATAAGTCGTATATTGCATGTTGAAGTCAGAGTACATATATGCATATTAATCGTAACTTACATTCTTATCATTGTTTTCTTGTGGCACTCAACAGTATTGGTGGCTACTGGCCTTCGTCGTGATTGCAGCTATCATCATCTTGCTTATCTTAATCCTATAGACCGCGATATGAAAGTTGATGGATTTGCTGGAGTTTGAATTCTGTAACAGGCCAAGATTTCTTCTCCTTGAGATTTAAGGCCATGGGAGGCAGAAAAATGGCTTATAATGTTTATTCGAATAGCTTGTTTTCTATGTACACACCAATGAACAGTGAAATCTGGTCACAAATATTTAGAACTATTCTTGTTTGCATATTTGAAAAGATGAAGATTAGAGTTGTTTATTCAAGAGGATTGCAAACTAGTGGGCTAATAACAAAATTACAAATACAACATAAATTAATGGAGAGATGGAAAAAAGATTTTGTTTTGTCAATAACATTATGGGTAAATAAATTGTTTGTAGTCTTTGCAGATCAACACAAAGGGCGAGGTCTTGTTTTTTCACCTTAATAAGGTAACAATGGTGACCCTCTTAAAAATAAATTATACAAAATGACCATATTTAAAAATTTTATCCCACTTATAACCTCATTTTCATTAATAGTTAATTAAACTTACCTATGATAAGATTTATTCTTACAAAAATTAAAAAAAAAAAAAAAAAAACCTCAAAAATTTAACCAAACCACCAACCCAGCCATCCCTACTACCACCTCCCCTTCTCCAGCCACGAAACCTTATTCCCTTGTGTTTATGGTCTTTGGCAATAGAGCGGGGTTGAGCTTGTGGTGTTCACCAGGGGAGGAGGGATGATTGGTTTGTGGTGGACTGGTGGGTGTTTGCAGGGGGAGGGGGCTACGGTTTTTTTATATTACTCTGTTTTTTTTTTTTAATTGCACCATTTTCTTTTTTAGGAAGTTGCATATTAATTACACCATCTCCCTATATGATATGCTTTTTCACTTTTTGGTTGTGTTCACACACAAAATTCCTTACCTAACTTTATTCACATGTGATAACAAGTAAACCGTCATTATTATCCCACCTTTTCTATCTTTCATTTTTTTTTCACATGGACACATTTGACATACTGTATCTTATACACCTTTTATTAAATCCCGTGCCCAATCCAAATGGTGCAATTAAAGAAAATAGAGAAAGTAAAAATTCAGGGAGATTAGGGTTAATCAGGATTAAAACGATTTATTAATTAGGCGTTAGGCTGCCAAATGACGTTATTTATGAGTTAAGTAGGTGGAAAACCTAATTAGGTATCTTTCAATCCTAGTTTTTGAAGGATTTATGTCTTCATCGTGTGCAATTACTAGATATATAAATGGATCAAATTATGGAAATAATTAAGTTCGGACATTTGGGTCGTCGTTTTATCATAGCTAGAGATACTAACGATCTTTGGGCTAGTAAAATAGCCCAAAGCCCAATTGGACGGATCCTATAAGGTCACACAAAGAGTCTAGATCGGGCACGAGAGGACAAGGCCCATGATGGGCCTCATCCTCTAGTATGGTCGGCCATATGGAATAAGGTTGAGGGTTTTGGGCTTCCTAACCCTAGTCTAATTATAATGGGATTATAAATAAACTAGGTGCCTAGGGTTTGCTAAGAAGTATGCAATTATCTGATCAGTGAGATCAAACCCTAATTAGCAAACACTAGACCAACCCCTCTCATACTCCTCTCTCTCACGGTTCTCTCTCCTCCCTCGGCGCCAGTGTGGTGGTTCGTGGTGGTGGTGGATCGTGGTGGTTGGCTTAGTCCATTAAAGGTGTTGATTGCGGTTTTCCTCAATCACTCGACCAATCTAGTATTGGTGGACGGCTCGTTCGAAGCTCGTGAACTAAGTAGAGGAGCAACGCTTGGGGCTCTATTCTCTCCCTGATTTGTCAATCAATTTTCTACGTGAAATTCACGCTTCAAAGGTATGATTATGTGTTTTGTGTGTTATGCATGTGTTCTTGGGATTGGATACTTTTATGAATATGATTCATGATTTTCCGCTGCGTATACCTATAAACTCCTGCAGTTTTTGCTAGAATTTTCCCGGTCTTTTGGGTTTTCTTTCAATCTGCTCCCCTTTCCCTTTTTTTCTCCTTCAGCCTTCTCTCCTTGATCTCCCTCGTGAATATTGGTAGGGGCTACCACTGGTTCCTTTGATCAGTGGTAAACCCCAAAATCCCTTTTTAATCGCTTATAATGATATATTTCATCCTTATGATGGTCTTGATTGATGTAGATGATGCCATCGGAAGTTCTAATTTGTTGGTGGTGGTTTGCACGGCGTTGAATCATTTATAAGATCTACGACTACAATTAATTGAATCAGTCTATTCAATTTCAAAAACTACCAAAGATCGCAAGGCCCCCTTGTATAAGAAGGCTACAGAGGACAACGATTCAAGAGACAAGGGTATTCATCAATGTCAATTCTCACTCGCAATCGTGGTTTTACATAAGTACAATTGTTGTTTGATTCAATTTTCATTGCATTAATTGTTTCTAAGCTCTTTTGTAGTTGTAGATGTCGTATGACTTCTTATTAATGAATTGATCTTCCCCTTAAAAAAACAAAAAAAAAATAGTAATTAACAAATTTTCCGAAATTGTTAAAAAAAAAATAATAATAATAATAAAAAAAAAGCTCTTTGAACAAAAACCTCCTACCTTGAGTGCAATTTCTACGTACCCTACTCCCGGAGTACCGTGAGCATGATACTCCAGGGTCAAACGACGTCGTTCTATTATCCCTTCCTTCTTCTCTGTTTTCCCGTTTTTCTTCCGCTACACTTTGTTTCCTGTATTTTCTTTCAATTTCTGTGGATTTCTTCTCCCCTGTTGTCCTCTTTTTCTTCTTGCTATTCTTTTTTTCCTCTATTTTTTCTTTTAATTTCTATGAATTCAAACAATTTTTTTCTTCCAATTGCAATTTCTGAAAATTAAAAATAGCACTAATTTAAAATAGAATAACAGAAGATATGGTTTATTTGAATATCACGTGTTTAAAACAAAATAACAATAGACTTTAAATAGAATAACATCAATTTGTGTACGAAGTAACACAAAGTTTAACCTAAAATAACACATAACTTGATAACTGAATAACTTAAACTTCTATTGAAAATAACATAAGATATTAAACAAAATAACAACTTAACCCAAAGGTTAAGTAGAATAATAAAGGATACATTAAAATAAAAAAACAACACAAAATTAGGATTTCATTAAAATAACACATGATAAAAATAAAATAACATTAGGCTTAAAACAAAATATCATCACTTATGAAACAAATTAAAAAATGGTGTTTTAGAAAAACGTTAAATAATATCGCCAAAACAAATCTACTTTCACATATTAAAACAACACATGATGATCAACCCAAAATAACATTAGATTTTAAGTACGTAGAATAAAATTAGATATTAAGCAAAATAACATCATTTTAAAGAATAATATTAACAAATTAAAACACATTTTAGAAATATAGATCTGACTTCACAATCAAAATAACATAATATGCAATGCTGAATCACATAAGCCTAGAAACAAAATTGATCAAAATAACAAGAACTTATCTATAATTTTTGTTTTTAAATATGCAATTCTTTCATCTAGTTTTTCATTATCATTTAATTGGTTTACCATACTTGCTTGTTTTAATTGCAAATTTCATGTTATAAATGTACAATTGCGAAATAATTTATAAATAAAATTAAACAAATATTTACTTCCCTTGATATGCATTTCGGTAATTTATGTTGTTTTTGGACATGATCTTGAAGTTGAATTTGGTCTTTAATGGACAAGAAATTTGCAGGATTAGTTCAAATGGAGAGAGAAAGTGAAAGTAGTGGAGTAGAAATGAAATGATTTGATATTTTGTCATCCACCTTTCTTTTATACAAGTATATGGAGTTAGTTTCATGTTATTTGCTTTTCCTAAGTTGTTAATTTGTCAAATTTAGTCTTACATGCTTTAATTTCGTTAACTGCGTTTTTATCCTATTTATTAGATTGGGCTGGGCCCTGGTGGAGTACAATACTAGGTACTCTTGGAGTACCTAATACTAATTGTACCTTAAGAGCAAACACAATAGTTGCGGTTATTTAATTAATTTTTCCATCTTTCACTCCACCTATAACCACTCTTATATCCATTTAATAACCAATGTATCTCAATAATTAACCATAACTTTTTTGTTATATATTTTCTCTTTCCTACTTTTACCCAACCCCACCACATAATCTCTCTCTTAAATACTATCATATACATTTGCCAAGTCTCCAAGGACCCCCGTCAAAAACAAAAGTTGAATATTATTTTAATCAATAACCAAAACTTGTAACTGGTTATTTTCATAACTTGGTTACCACATTTTTTCAACAAATTTTTCTCTCTCTTCATTTTTTCTAAAACTTTTTCACTTTCTCTCTCCCCATAACGAAGCCAATTGGTTAATGGGTGGCTTTGTTCTAAGTGAAAACTAGGGAGGAATACGGGGTACTCCGAATTTTTCAACGTTGTTCAACTCATACTTTCTTCAACTCATGATCAGTCTGGGTCCCTTCACCTAAATCACTCCTCACGCGAAAGCAAACCATTCCAAAGTTTGAAAACCAAAAAAACGAAAACTCCATCACCCGACAATCACCACTCTATGATCCAAAAATGTCATCAATAATCTACCAAATCTTAACCTCCACAACCCTCCTCTCCCTGGGCCTCTACCACCTCATCTCCACCACCCGCAACTTCCTGAAATCCCCACAATCCTTCACCTCCAAACCATTCCACCCACTCCCTCTCTCCTCCTCCCACCTCCGCCTCCTCCCTCTCTACTTCCTCATCACCACCCTCCTCCTCTCCTTCCTCCACTCCCTCCTCTCCTCCTCCCTCCCTGACCCCCTCATCCACGGTCACTCCCCCGTCCACCTCTTCACCTCCCTCCAATCCGCCTCCATCTCCTTCCTCTTCCTCCTCCTCTCCCTCTCTCTCCTCCTCTCCGAATCCACCTCTCTTTTCTCTCTCCTCCCTTCCGACCTCTTCTTCGCTCTCGCCTCCGCCTCCTTCTTCCTCTCCTCCTCCGTCTCCTCCTCTCGCTCCGCTCTTCTCACCTCCGATCTTCAATCCCGTTCCGACTCCATCTCCTCCACCATCTCTCTAATCTCCTCCATTCTCTCCCTCGCTCTTGCCGCCTTTCCCAGGGTGTTCGCCTTTGACGTCGGCCTCGCTGCGTCGGTGTGTTTGCAGGGTTTGTGGGCTCTGCAAACTGGTTTGTCTCTCTATGTGGAGGCGTTTATTCCTGAAGGGTGTCATCCTCTTCTTGATGTTGTTAGTGGGGTTGAAGGGTCGACCAAATGTGAGCTTGAGGAATCTAAGCTTCGTGCGGTTGCGATTCTTGATTTTATGTTTTTGATTCATGTGGGTGTTGTTGTCGTCTTGGTGTTTGTGGTTTATGCTGTGGTTTCTAAGGCTTTGGGTGTTTCTAGAAGATTTGGGGGGTCGTATGAGGTTTTGCCTACTGCTACTGATACTAATCATGTTCAATTGAAGACTTTGACTGGAACTCAGGCTTAATTTGGGTTTTTTTCAAGGTAATTTATGAATTTTTATTTAGGATTTTTGATGTCTTGTTTTTCAAGCTTTTGTGATTTTGCCTTTTGGGATATTCTCTTCCTTTTTGTTGTTGTTTTAATGTTTTTATTGGCTTTGTTGTTAAGTTTTGCATCTGCTTTTGATTTGCTAAATGGCTGTTGTTTTTATGATTGATTTGATGATGGGATGTTATCTGTAGAATTAAGTCAACTCCCAGAAATAAGCAGAATTATATGGTTTCAAAAACTTGTTTATTGGAAGCGTGATTGATTGTCATTGATTTTAGGATATTGATGACATTGCAACTACTTCCCAATTCCCAATTTCCCATGTCTGTCAATGCGATAAGAGCTCTTTGTTAGAAGGCTAAAAATGAGCTAGTGATGAACTTATAAGTTAGATCTGTTTCATACGAGTACATGTGATCGATAATAAACTCAATTCAATGCTACTATGAGTGGCTTAACACATTGACCAGTTCTTTTTGCTGGAATGAACTGTATTTTTGAAGGGAGCAAAGATGTAAGAAGAGACGCTGTTAGAATAGACTCTTGAATGATGAGCTATAATTGCCCCTTGGACTCCTAGGAATTGCAGGCATTGAGTAAATTAAGCAAACACTAAAACTTTAGACTATGTTTTTGAAAAAGGGAAAAACTATGAAGCTTCTTGAAAGCCAAAATCTCCAAGAATATATTCAAATGATGGATCCATTATCCATAGGGTAACTTTCAAATGGTTGGCTGTAGGTGAGGACTTTCTGTTGCTTGGCTCCAGCACATCCTATAGTTGAAGAAGGAAAGTGGAGATAAACATTATAAGATAAAAAGTAAGATATGTTGATAGCCTCTGTTTGACGGGGGTGCATTTTTTGTGGTTTGCTCTTCTTTGGTTATGCTTCTTGTAGATTCTCGTAAAGCATCGTTATCAGGGATCAGCATAACTTTCCCATCTGATTCAACTAGAGTTGCTTCAAAAATGTTAATAGACGTAGACTTGGAAAATTCACTTGAGATAATGATTTTGATGGTATGAAGTTTTACTTAGGCAGGCATTTGTCACTGCTTTTGGTTCAATGTAGGCATTTGTCACTGCTTTTGGTTCAATGTAAGGAAACTGTTCATAATGTGATAGATGTCAGAATGATGTTTGTCTATTTGTAGGGGCTTTGTTTTAAAAATTATCTTAAAATGTCAACAGTAGTTGTACTATCATGCTTATTACTTAGTGTCGCCATATGCAGCCAAAATTTAATATTTACCCAATGGATCCATCATTAAAATTTATCCTTAATCTTATGGTGAATCCTAAATCATCAATCTGATTGACCGATGGGCCAGCTGTGTTCAATGCATAATAGGCTATCCGATTTATTGTGATACTCCTAGTTACAAATGTGTGAAGAAGCAACTATTGGGTTTTAGTTAGAGGATCTACTTCTACACTCCTAGCTGGCTAGCCCTTGCCACTAACAGCAACCACCTCTACCACCTTTAAAATAAAAAGTAAAAAATGCTGACATGCATCATCTGCCCAAAGTAATAAAACAGGCTTATAGATTTTATCAACTCCAATTATTTCATCCTCCCTTTCCAAGTGCAATAGTCCTAAAGAATTCCCCAAGTAGGCCAAATATATAACTTGATAATTAAAAATGTAATTGTCTTTCGCTTCATGATAAAAATGAAATTGTTTCACTTCATGAACTATTCTGAGTTTTTTTAACAGAAATTAATTCATACGAAGTACATGCCTTTTTCATGAAGCTGGACCGTCAATATACATTAATCGTAGTCTTTACTAGCAGCTCCACCTATTAGAGATTGCTTCATCTTTTGGCTTTGTTTTGGGATGAGCAATTTTCCAATGCCCTGTATATATTGATTTATCTTTGTTGATAGATATCACCAAGCATAGTAGTATATCGTCACTACTTTCACTTATATTGTCATAGTGTTATTACAATGAGAAATGAGATTTCTCCAACCTGAAATGGACCTTTCATAGTAAATACCACTTTGTCAAATACGAAGTATATTAGCAAACAAAATCATTTTTATCTGTATTCACCTTTGAATAATTGTCATAATCCATTTCAGCCCTACTGTTAGTTGTGGAAGTATGGTAATATCCTTGTGTGTTTTTGGAATGATCAAATTATTTCTCAATTGCAAGTGATGTGATCCATGTTTCTGTTCAGTCACATGTTTTACCTTTTTACAATAGTAGTGGGGCCTTTCCTAAGATTTTGTTTTTGAGTAGTGCAAGGAATTTCCTTACATGGCATCTTTTAGCTGCCTTTAGACTTAGTGAGGAAACTGCATTAACATTGTTGTAAATGCAGCTAAATGTTGTGCGCTTAAGTTTCTGAACAACTTGTATACATACTGCTGATTGTGTGAATAGTTAAACCAAAATGCTTCATTAAAAAAAATGGCTATGAAACTACAACTTTTGCTCCTGTTGTTTATGACTGTTTGCGTTGGAACAAAGGTGATACAGAAATTTTAACTTCTTGTTGTCTTCTTCCTCGTAAAAGGTCAAACATGTGTCACCATCTTTGGTGCATTCTTGGCTTTGCTAACTTTAGATATGTTTTATTTTGTGATTAGCTATTATATGATTAATATGGAGAAAGCTCTTCTTGGTGTCTTCTTAAGTTATATAGTGTAACTTGATAGAAAGATTGTACAAGTACATACTGTGTTGGTTTACAAACTCTAATTTTTTGATGATTTTGAGTGGTAAATTTATTTGCACTTATGTAATAATCAGTTTTAATTGATTTTAATTCTCATAAAAAAAATAGCTACACTACTAAGTATGATACCATTTGTGGGTCACCATCTCTAGAAGTGCCTGGTACATTTACTAAAAATTTGATCATTCAAAGCTTTCCGTGAATGTGTCTAATATTGTTTGTGGTTTTGTGTTGTGTTGATCCTAAATAGTTGAAACTGTTATTCTTGCCAAGCCCATTCCATAGTACTGTCATTGAATACTTCTAATGTCTAGATCTATACACTAAATATTCTTAGCTATGCTATAAATTTGTATATATTCTTGCAAGATACTTGGAATATATATTAATTTTCTGGTGAAAGGGACAATGTGCATGACATTTAGGAGAGTCAATAAGGTAGAAAACAGGCCACAAGGCCTACAAATACAGTAGGCACCATGTACCAGATCTTGTGCATTTTGCAGTTTGCCATATCTTTGCTTCAGATCTAACTCTTTCACAATTTTATATGTTATTCAGGTTGGTATATCTTGTGCAATAGTTCGAGTTAACAGATCATCATTTGTGGGGGATTGATTATTGTGTATATGAAGTCCCCTAGATGCAAGCACATCTACTACAGTTCTTTGTTTGCTGAGCAGCAGGGGAAACACCTCAACCGGTGGCCATGGAAATATATAAAAGAAAAGAATGGTGCTGTGTACTTTTGAAAGTGGATTGTTATCTGCCTCTCTTATGCTAACTTGGAGCATAATAGCATATGTACAATTTTCAGCAAAGCTGTGTAGTCTGCTTGGAAAACAAAATTTTGTTGAAATTTCTATCATAGAATTGGGGTGCTTAAATTAGGCATTTTGATTAAATTCTCATTGATCAGTGCCCAGTTTTAATGTCCTACTCTAATCTATTACATTTGAAGCATGTTTTTCTCGAGTCTTAAAATTCTATTCCCAACTCTTATGAATAGAGTAATCTGAATCCAGAAGACATTCATCCTTTCCCTTGATTTTCCCCCTAGTGGCAACCAACGCACCATTATCACTATCGGTGTCAATAAAGCTAACATTGGCAATAGTTTGAGGTTCCTTGCCCTCTGTGTTCTTAGCATCACCATTCACAGATTGTCTATTTTGTCATTTCCAACACTCTAATTTAATGAGGCTGTTTATGCGTCAATAATTGCAAGTCTTGTTACGGTTAGGGTTTGGTTTTTTAACTTAGACCAAATATTGTTCTTGACTCGTTCTTCCCCCATTTGTCCATTACCATTACTATTAGAACTCTTTTTAAAGTTTCTACCTCTCACAAACAAACCATCATCGGGGTTATTATTTGATTTAGAAAATAAATGATTGTTTATATTAAGTCCCTTTGGGTCAACACGGAAAGCTAATGAACGCAAAATACTTGATAGTTTCAAAATGAGCTCCATCCACTCAAAAATACTCAATATGTACATTACCACCTCCTTCTTACAAAATGTTCACTCATAATGAGCTCCATCCACTTTTGGGGAGATTGAAGCTTGTATTACTCCTTTAATGGAGGAAGAACTACAATGGAGAAATTCTCAAGGAAATGAGAAAGATGGTTGGTGTTCTTAGTAAGCTAGGTTTTAGATTTATATCTCACTTGCGTTTCTCTCTCATACTCTTAAAAGACTATGCAAAGTGTATTTTTAGTTCTTGAAAACAAGGTAGGTTTAGGCGAACCTACCCTTGAGCAAACCACCAATGGTTCGAGCAAACCTCACTCTTAAGTTCAGGCTAACATTTACACGGAAGTGTCTAGATGGTTTGTTCAATATGTTTGGGCAAACCTTCTATGGGCTTGGGTAAACTTTTGCTTAGAAGAACAACTTTTCATAAAACTATAACTTTCTAATTTCTTATCGAAAATGGACTTATGACCACTCGTTGGAAATCTCTTAAAACAAGCTATCACTTTCAATTAGAATCAATTCAATATTACTTCTAGATTTTGAGATATGATCATTTAAAGTCAGCCCTTTACTAAGCTTCTCTTCTTCAAGCTCCAAATACCATAATACCAAACATGCATCAACATGGAGCATTCGAGGCACAAATAACAAAACCTATGGCAAAAGGATATGTAAAACTTGTTTCAAATTTCTATGTAGTAAAACTGCAAAAGTAGTTAAGCATCTTACTTCAACGAGTTAGAAAAGCATAAGAAATTTGTACTAAACCAATATACAGCATTTAAAACTAACTTTTGAGATAGAGCTGATATACAATATACTAATAGAGATACAACCTTTGAGTACCATTTGAAACAGCAGCTATGAATTCATGTGTTGCCAATAAGCTAAATTTTCTTTTGTTGGGGGAGAAACATTGTAGTGTTTGCCTTTGGTTACTTGTCCCATAAATCAAAAAATATATAATGGGCAAGAGCAAGAATCTACTATAGAAAACTCGCTGATGGTAGCTTTAAACCATCATGGCTTAATCGGAGCCATTCCCTAACAGTCATCAATATGAGCCCAACCAAGCATGATCTATTATTCCAACAAAATGCTCCGCAATTCATAAACAAATTGGCCTACTTTTTTACTGCTCAGCCATTTAGCCACTGTCGAAAGTATGATTGCTGTTTTTCCCGGTTAGCAGGATTACCAATGTTCACCGTCGGAATTATTTTGTTGGGCCTAAGAAACTGAAATACAGCAATAACTAAGTAGTAGCGTAAACAAACGTATTTGCAAAATAACTTTTCAACAGTAGCAAGGATTTGAATCAAACCTGAACAAATTCTTGCAGTTCAGTAAAACTGGAGTGCTCACTGTAGGGAACTCCTGCACAGTAAAAGGAGAGAACTAAATTAAGCAGATATAATTTTCAAATAGTCAAAGTACTAATTGACTGGAAATTCTTTCTATATTACCATAAATTTGGATGTTTCCTCGTGAATTGGGTTTGATTAGATCCAACTGACTACCGACAGACTCCGAGAATGTCCAGCCTATAACTCGGTAAGCATGTACAGTTAATACTTTCATAGATTCAAGAAAAAATAGAGAACAGCAGTTTGCAGCATTCAGCAAGACTACCTGTTGGCCGAAATGCCACGACTGCATTGAACTGATCCTGGTATGTCTTCAAGTAGTTCTTAAGGGTCTTGCCCATAAATCAAAAGGAAATAAGAGATTGTGAAATATGAATGTAAGTTCCATAGAGATAAAACTTAAAATGTTTTTAATGGAAGGTCCACATTCAGATTAACACCTCATGTTTTAACGATGAAATAGGCAGAACATGAAGAGGAGTATCCTTCCCGTTGGTGCAGAGATTTTTGGAAAGGTGAGGCCAGTCAAAGGACTGCAAAATTCTTCTCCTTGACGCATTTGCATATATCTTGACCTAAAGTCAACATGAAATAAAGTCAGGAAACTACAACATAGAAATCATCTTAACAATACTATAAGGCAAGTCTTATTAGTAGAGACAGACTTTAGAAAAGAACTGATCCGGGATAAATTAAAGTAGGATTCTATGAGCTGTCTCCATTGAATAAAAGATACAAAGTTCTAGAATTTTGAAACTGTTACTTTCACTACTTATTGCTACAACTCATCCTTCACAGGGTGTCATCAGAAACACTCTTTCCATCAAAGTTAAAATCCCATAAACAAAACCCACCTCTGTAAGCCTATCACATAATTCATTTATAGTCTTAGGGATTTGTTAAGGGGAAAATTGAATCTGTTATATATGCATTATAATAATTGAAGCAAGATGAAGACAATAAGAGATGTTTCATCATCTACTTTGTACAAGCTATCTTAATTCTCAAATGGGTAAGTTATCGCACTTTAGATTGTAATTTCTTGTAATCATGATAGCAATCAACTTTCTTACTGCATTATATGCTATATTGCCTCTGATTCCATATAACTGATTACCAAGCAACCTGCTATATTATTTACTTCAGTTGAAGGCCATGATGATCATCAAATTGTTTTAGCATCCGCATTATATGCTTAAAGAAGGCCATGTTTTAGTATCTACATTATATGATAATTGCTAATGACTACTGCACCCATCAATTTAGTATATGCAGCCCTTATATATTCTCTAAAACAAAAGGAAAAAATGCTATTCCAAATAAAGTGTCCAAGTCCTACAGCTTTTACACTCTGAGACACCACTGGAAGTCCTCAGACTTTAGCGGCTCTTGAATACAATGTGTTAGAACTCTTTTTTTCAAAAAAAATTGGACCGACTCAGCTGAAAAATAAGACAGGAGAACAAACAAGATAAACATAGCGGTAGCAAAAGGACTTTTTGTTCTCTAATGTTCACTATGCACTTGAAACATACTGCATTTACAGCAGTGTCACAGTAGCCATTCCGATTTTTTTGGGGTGAACTGTCATCATATTTCTATTGTAAATTCATGGATTCATCAAATCTATTTCTATTGCATAGTCATGAAACTTATAAGCCAGTTCCGGTTGAAAAAAGCTTTTGGGGGACATTTTGTTTTACATGCAGTAGCAGGTTAAGAGGTAAAGAGTAGTGTGTGTACACTTTACTTCAGTAAAACACAGGGGTACAAGACTAAAAGATATAACACAATTGAATGTTAAGGAAAAAGGAGATAAAAGGTAGTGGCACACATGTTTTATCAAATACAAGTATTTTACAAACTATCATGATCACTACATTATTTTACCAAAAATGAAGCCATATTTTATAACGTGAGATAATGTCATAATCCCTATTCATAGCTACTGACAGCTAATAAAACTATCCATCTTACATCAAAATGAAGGAAAATGATTATGTATATGGAATCACCAAATAGTAAGGTCAAAGAAATACCTTTATTGCCTCTGAAATGGCAATATATACACACTCTTTCCCAATACTATATGCCCCAACTACAATGAGGGTCTTTGGTTGCATTTTGAGATAGGTCTTAGTAGTCCTTACAACAAAGCTCATCACTTCTTCTTTTGAAGGAAACCTGCAATGCTCATATATGTAAGATATTGCAAACTGCAGAATATAAGAAATCTAACGGGCACACATATTACCTGTAGTTTGGGTTGCAATAAGTTGTATCTAGGTAAATTACATTGACTTTGTTATTTACAAGAAGGGGATAGGTTTGCATGCGTTTACAAGCTCTGAAATCTCCTGTGTGTAAAAAACGCTGTCCATCTGAAAGATGGAAGTAAATTAAGGCAGCACCTGGGCAGTGATTGGCTTCTAACAGTGTCACTTTGACACCATCTATTAGGTGTTCAACATCCAACTCCAAAGGGCGTATGTATCTGTTCCCATAACAATGCAAAACACACTATAGACAATAAATGATACATCCATATTATATGAGTATGTATAGCAAAATGAAGGCAAGACCTTAACAGACTCGTATATAAGTGAGTCACGGTAGGAGTCCTTACGATGGATTAACATAGAGACACATTCTAACCAGGCGAGCAGTGATAGAGGTGCAATAGATGGGGCCGTGTGACCATCCCTTGCTTAACTCACCATAATGATCAGCATGAAAATGACTTAGAAAATAAGAGGAGCAGCCTTTAACAGCACCATATCGAAATGCGTCCACAGTAGAGGGAGTACCTGGAAGATGATGGACAACCTGTTAAAACATAGCCTATTGACGTACTGGAGAATGATCGATTGAAAAACTGTAATTTATTAAAAAGAGTTTAAGGCTAGTGACACCCTGACTCACACAACCACAGATCTGAGCACATCAAAGCAAGTTAATGACAACACCTTCTTCCCTACTCAGTTCAATCCTAAGCTGTATGCTATGGATGTTAATGGGATTCTTTATTTTGTTCTTTTGTTTGTTTCTCTAACCTTCATCCAAGTCATCTTTTTTCTTTTTTAATTCCTATCACTAGTTCCTTTTATCCTCCGAGTTCTTTCAACTCCATTCTTTATTTTATATGAAACAACAGGTAGGACTAGGATTACTTCTCATCATTTGCATCCGAACCAATAAATAACATTAGCAAAGATGTGATAATTTTTTATAAATTCCAATTCCTTATTGCCTAAAAATTTATTTACACTCCAATTGACTGTAACTAACTCAAGAAGATGGAAGTTCTAAGCTGTGTTTGGCAGTGTTACCCTATAACATTAAAGATGTATTTTTGTAAAAAAAAAAAAAAAAAAAAAAAAAAGATGTAACAGAAAATGAAGGGTAACCGGGCAAGACATAGCAGGGAGGAGGAAACTAAGGCATACGACGGAAAATGCAACATACCATCTCCAAGTAAGGAAAATCTTTTCCACTTAGGAGTTAGGAAATTTAATATCAGATCACGAAAATTATTTGTTCTTCACAAACCAATTAAGGAAAATGAGAACATTATAACTAGTTAAACTCGAAAACTGACTTTCCCTTGCAACCAAACACAGCCCGAGTTCACAATAAGACAGGACCTATTTGCTCTATCTATAGTACCAAAAACACCTATCACTTGGTTGCTTCATTCCAATAAAGGTTCCAACCCCTAGCCCTCACAAACTTCAGCAGCACAATTCCCGAAACAAGAATGATCAGACCCTCATTTCCACACCCACACACTATCATTATCATTTGAATAAGAAATTCCAATATGATTTAGACAAGATCACAACCCAAAGGACAATAACTGATTCAAAATTCTTCTAGAACAATTCTAGCAGTTTCAGCATAATCACAATTATCCACACATTCTCAAGCTGAAAATGAATAGTATTGCTATCTTTATATTACTATTATAGAACTCAAAATTGGAAGTAATCAATTGCATCCAATCAAACAATTCAAACACTAATATAAAGTAACGAATTTTTTTTTTAAAAAAAAGGGAGCTGATAACCTGGAATCTTCTTATAGAAAGGGCAAGACCTGGCATTTCCTTGTACCATGAATGATTTCCTTTTCTGAGAAGCCTTTGAATCGATTCCGAAAGCTCGATTTCCAGCACGAAAAGGGTCAGGTGGAACACAAGGAGGGCTTAAATGTGTATCAGTTTTCATTTCAGGAAGAACACCAATGTGGGTTTCATTCTTTTTATCGTTATTCTTCTCATTTTCCATCTTTTCATGCTTTTCTGGTTTAAGCCCCCACATTTGAAAAAGGTTTTTTTGCTTCAATTTCTTTGAATTCAAAGGCAAATCAACTCGCAATTTCAAGCTAGACCAATCAGACCCACTTCGATAGAAATCGGCAGCAAAGCTCCCGTCTTTCGAACCCGAACTTGGACTCGAACTCGAACACCCAATTGAATTTTCATTGAGTAAATCACAATCAACTTTGCGGGGTTGTTGTTCTTCAAATTGTTCGTTGAATTGAGGTTGTGGGAATCCATTTTCGTCTAGAGAAATTGAGGATTCATCATAAAATTCAGAATTGGGATCTTGGTAAAAGAGATATGAATCAGAAAATGCATCATTTTCTTCGAATTGGTTGGCTGATTCAAGCATAATTATGTTGTTCTGTGAATTGTGACCCCAAAAATCCCAGTTTTCTTTGAGAATTGATATGAATTGGTGGGCTTGTTATTACAGCGGTAGTTGGGTTTGAAGTTTGAAGTGGTGTTATTGTTTTATTGAGTTCAAAGGATTAATCGTCGCGGGAAATCTTTGTTAATTTTGGGTCGGTTGGCCTCTTCATATACCACTTATTTTGGGATATGTAATAAAAAGAGAAAAAAATTGACTCTACATATGTGCCCGTGCTAATGCACGGTTAATAACTAATAATGGAATATAAAAAAAGAGTATATTTCAATAACGCTATTACTCTTGCGTATGTAAATTGATTTTGGTATAACAATTGTAATATTAAAAAAAACACTAAATAAATTATAAACAGAAAGTTAATCAAAATAACAATTGCTATATCCAAAAACAAAACCAGTAAAGATAGGAGATTGAAATAGTCTGCTTCACCTATAAAATAAAATATAACACGATATGAAGTATTTAAAATAAAAAAGAACCCACTAAATCATCGATCAACACAACCCAAAATATCAAATTTTTAAAGTTATTTTATGTTTTCGTTCCTCTCTACAAAAACCTTATTATATGATTAAGCCTTTTTTTTTTAATAAAATTCTCGATGTACCTAGAGCTGTCAAAAGCTAACCCGGCCTGAAAAACCGACCCAAACCCGATTATTAACCGACCCGTTTGAACCCGGAAAAATGGTGACCCGAACCCGATAATCCGATATGACCCGACCCTAAACCAACTCTAGACCCTAATTACCCTGAGAATTTGAGACTCGAACCCGAACATGAACCAATCTGGAGATGACCTGACCTAAATATAACCCGTAAATTGTTGACCTGAACCTAAATTGACTTAAACCCGTTTTAACCCGTCAAAACCCGAATGCAACCCGACTTGTTACTAACCCAACCTGAATTTAACCTGATTTGTTACTAAACCAACCCGAATTTAAGTCGACATGTTATTAACCCGACCCAAATTTTACCCGACCTATTACTAACTCGACCCGATACTCTACCCAATCTATTGCTAACCCGATTCGAAATCAACATGACTTGTTATTGACCCGATCGACCCAAATTCAACTCGAATTGTTCCTAACCCATTTCGAACTCAACCTAACTTGCTATTGACCTAATCTAATTTCAAATCACATTAAATTCAATGTAGACCACCTTATTAATATTGATCAAAGTATAGTTATATAGTTACGTTGTTACTGGCTTTTTTTTTTTATGAACTCATTACGTATAGCTTACCAAAACTTATTCGAACTAATTAGCTCGAATTTGAACTTTTCTGAAATTATTTCTCTTACAATAAATGAAAAAATCGATAATGATTAAACGTAAACATCATTACATGAATTGTTAACAAACCGACCCAAAAAATGTACCCGAACCGAATATGACCTGACCTGAAATCAACCCGAAACCAAGATTAACCTAATATTTGTGACACGAACCCGAACATGACCCGACTTAGAAATGACCCGATCTGATTGTAACCCGCAAATTATTGACTTGAACCGAACCCAACTTGAACCCGAGAATGACCCGACTTGGAATTGACCCGACTTGATTATAACCCGCAAATTTTTTTACTTGAACCGAACTGGACTCGAAGCCGAGTATGACCCAACATGATTGTAACCCGCAAATTATTGACTTCAACCGAACTCGACTCGAACTTGAGAATGACCCTAACTCATTTTAACTCGTGAAAACCCAAATTAAACCCGACCTATTATTCACCCGACCCGAATGTAACCCAACCTGTTATTGACCTGACCCAAACTCGATAAGATGTATGACCCGACGTGATCCGACTCAAGCATGACTCAACCTGAACCCGACACGCATAGGTTACGACATTAACTCGATTTGACCCGACCCAAGTTAACTAGACCTACACTTACCTGACCCAAACCCGACCCGTTTACCCGAATTGACAGCTTTAGATGTACCTTTACATTAGCAATTATTTTTTTTTCCCAAATTTTAAACAAAACCGCTAATTAAAATAGTGTTTTCATATAATTAAATGAGTGAAAAATTAAACTGCTAATGTAATATTTTTATGGAAAGCGGTCGTTATTACACAATACAAAAGTAAAGAATTTAATTGATCAGCAAATATCATCTTCATAAAGCCAAATTTCAGAAATAAATTTAATAAGCATGGTGAGGGAATAAACAAATCAAACGCAACAATCATATGATTATGCTATATAAAAACTAAAATAGATCAAAGCCTATAAAATTAATAAATTCAGTATACTAAACTCTATATATTTATGATGATAATATATATAATTAAATGAATGATTTGGAGAAAAGGTCTTATCTTTATTATGAATATTTATAGGAGGGAAATTGGAACACCCAACAAAATTATGATCCAAAAATATCTCATTAAATACACTAATTAAATTAAAGAAGTTATCTGATTAGAAGAGATTGAAACCAACCTTTATAAAATCTCATAAAATACAAATTAAATAAGTTAAAGGAATAATCATTTTTACATATCTAATCCTCTCAAACTTCAAAAATTATGACAATTTTCTTCTAACAAAATTGATATAGCTACAATCAAATATATTGTTTGAATATTGAATTTTCACCTGCAAAATACACATAATGACCAACAAAAAAAAATAATTAAATCAACAGTTCATATAAGAGATAGAAAGACAGAAAATAAAAGGAAAAATAACAAAATTGATTATCAAAGACTAAATATATAGCAGAGTAGAATGTAAAATTTAGAAAAGAAAATCAACTAAAAAAAACCAAAAATCTGAACAAATCGAAAAATAAAGAGAAAAATACAAATTTGTCAATATACTGTTATAAACTAAAAGGTAGGATAAGGCCGAGGTAATAATTAAAAAAAAACATGTCTGATCTTCTTCTCCACTTCTACTAATTGCAAATTTGCAACTTGTCAATGTTGAAAACCTGCAAACCCAAAAAAAAAAAAAAAAAAAAAAAAAACTCAATCAATTTCTCTCTTTAATCACATATTTTACCAAAAATAATCAAAAATCAAACGTTCAAGTGAAACAAAAAATTCTGCAATTAAACTTCAAAATCAAGAAAGAAATCAAAGTACATGAATCCAAAAATATATCAGAAGAAGAATTTATCTACTGCAAAATTAAAGCAGATGAAAATGTAGAAGAATTCTTCATAACGAATTGGAGGGATAATAGGCAAGAGCAATAGTTTTACAGTTATTTATGAAACTGATGGTTCCAAAAACATAAAGGCATAAACTGATGAACGAATTGATGTAGGTTGGGTAGTTATGGAGGGAGCCCCATTTAGTGCAGTTTCCATTTACTAATAAATATATTTTATTTAGGTGTTTTTTTAAAATAAATTTAAAGTAGATAGAATTTCGGAGGGATTTGATAATTTTAGCAGGAGTGAATGAGAATGCAGGGTTGGGGGTTTGGAGGGCTCTCGTTAAAATGACTCTTAAATTATATAATAGATATGGACATCATCATCTATCGATTAGCTCATTGATTTATGACGATCTCAGCTCAATTCTAGAAGTCATTTTAAAAACAGTTTCTATCTTATTATGACCAGATAAACTAGTTAAAGTTGTCACGTTTTGAATATTTAGTAATTTGAATTTCTGAATATTATTGTTTTAAGATGAAGAGAACATACCGTTAAAAAAAAAAAAAAGAAAGATGAAGAGAACATGGTCTAAAGGATAGGGGTGGGTTTGCAAAATCAATGAAAATTTATCATTTCGATTAGAGTCGGGTTTGCCTCATGTCATATTCAGTTCAAGTTATCTTGATTGTATTTGTTTTCATCAGTTTGAAATGCATTCACATCAGTTTATTTTACTTTCAAGTCAAGTTTAGATAACTTAAATATCAATTTCAGATAAAATTGTGAACGGATTACGACAAATCTAGGTTAAATTTTAATCGTATATGTCTCTAGTTGTGTCAAGTTTGGATTAGGCGATTCTCAGCTACGTGTTAAGTTTGGATAGGTCATGCCTCTAGTTTAGGTAAATTTAGAATTCTAGGGTATGACTCATATTCCGACAAGTAATCGCATAAAAAAAAATATGATTATGATAATGTAAAAATTATGAAGATCATATTGGGGTTGTCCTAATTAAGGAAATTACAATTTAATTAGGTTTAATTATGTAAGATTAACAATGGGTCAAATTAAATTAGATCTAAGTTAAATTGGATCATTTTTTAGGATGATATCGGGTATTAAATAGAATCAATTTGGATTACCAACAATGTAGTTGAATTAAGGATTGGGTTGACTTAGGTTAGGTCTAGATTTTTGTGGGTTAAATTGGATCTCAAGTTATATCGGGCTGAGTCAAACATATCTCGGATTATATTGGATCGGATCAATTGCAATTGTTCTCAAGTTAAATCAAGCTTTGGATCGATGTTACCAATTAAATGTTGATTCGGTTTAATTAATGCGTATTAGATCCTAATAAGTCTTAGGTTTCCTTGGTCGATTGCGGATCAAGTATGTGTCTTTAATTCTCGAGTTAAATCGAATGTTTGGTTAACATCATATCAACTAGGTTTATTACTATAAGATAAACCTAGAATACTTTTTGAGTTAAAGAATGTTTGGTTAACATCATATAAACTAGGTTTATTACTATAAGATAAACCCAGAAGCTTAAATTTTAAAATACAATTACTCTATTGTGTCTTGTTACAAGCAATATTATTAAACATTAAGAGTTTATAAATATTATATTACTTTATCATTAGATGATAAGTAATCTAACACCAAAAAAAATTATATACATAGTATATAATATAAACTAAACAAAAAAAAAAATCACCTAAAAGTCTCAATGGCATTAAAACCATATTTTTTTAAAAAAAATAAAATTAATACTATTTTAACATTTTCGGTACATACATGTGGCATATGACCTCTTTAATGACCTTCCTGTATTTATCATACTCGGCTCATTCATATGGTTGTAAACCTTAGTGTTCACAAAAAAAGTAAGGCACATGAAAAACATTTATTGTTGATAGTTTCCCACTTCACGGACAATACAACCAGTGATGGATCTAGGATGTTATGGGTGTTGGGTCACCGTCATCCATTGATCCAAAAGTTAAATTTTGTAAAAGATGATTTTGTGATGGAGGATGATTTTATGGAGGAGGAGGATGAATTTAAGGACAAAAGAAACTTGTTATATTACATGTATTTTTTCTTTTCATTCTAAAAATTAAATTACAATTTCAATGAGATTAATTGTTATTACTCATATAATATAGGGAAGATTCAAAAAATAACCATTATGGGTTTGGACTTTTAGAGTTATTGAACATTGAATAAGATAATTAAAATTAGTTATATATATATATAGAAAAGACTTCCACCCAAAGCATTTACCGCTTAACCACTGAGCTGTTACTTGATATGTTTGCTTTCATTTAAATTTCCTGGGTCACGTGACCCAGCGTGAACAATGCTGGGTCCGCCACTGAATACAACATGATCTCTTTATTTTTTATTTCACAATTTTTGTTTTAATAATTACTCTCATATCCTTTACTTGCTTATTAAATACATTAAAACCATCAAAATCAAATTTGTTAGTCATATTTATGTCAACTAATATTCCTCCCTAAATAAATATTCAATACTTCAACTTTTTTCAAACTCATTATACATTCCCTCATACTCCCATGGAGAAATATCAACACCCTAATGAAGATAATATCTGCCAGAGTTATGCATTTATTAAACACTACAATATAAATTAGAATTATAAGACAACTAAAAATGCTTTATTTGTTATCCAAACATCAAATCCCTATATTAGGCAATGATGTATGTTTCATCATCGGTCTTTAATTTTGGAAGACACATTTTGATGTTTGCAATACTAATATACATTTATGATATTAAATATAAGTAAAAATTGATGTCCCATCATTTTATCTAACAAATAATTATACATGTATACAAAAAATCATAAATAATGAATAAATTGGTTTTTTTCAAACTTAAAATTGTAATGTTGTATTCACAAAAGTTCAAACTTAAAAGTGAATTGTATGTTTAAAAAAATTAGATCATGATCATCAAACAGTTGCAGGAATAAAAAATCTCATTTGTGCATATCTACACTATATATAGATATTAGACAATCTGTTTAGATTTCTACAAAATCTAATATCATATCATATCATATCATAGATATATAAAGCTGGTCTCATGGCCAGGTCACGAGACAGTGACACTTGACATTCCAGTTATTCACCATGTATCATGCCACATAGGTGAAAACTAGGTTTTATTGTGACACATATGATGCTCAGTAAGAAATTTTTGGATAGATTTTTTAAGATAAAATTGTTATGTAGAGTTTTATTGTTGATATACTTGTAATATTTCATATATACAAAATTAATCATGTTTTTTTTAATAAATATCCTATAACTCGGTTCTATTTCCATCATAAAATTCGTTTTTAAAAATTCTTTAATTAGATCCATTTATAATATATTAATTTATTTTAAAAAATAATAGTGAATATTGGTAAAAAAATACTTTCAATAAAAATAATTTCAAGTTAATAATAACATAGATATATTTAATTTATTAAAAAAATAGAGAATATGTAAATAAGTTCTAATTAGTAAAAATAATTTTAGTTTTCTTAAAATAATTTTCTTTTCAGTATAAATAGTTCAAGTTCAATAAAAATAATTTCAAGTCAATAATGATATAGATTTCTATTTACAAACAAAACTACAAAAAGTACACTGCTATATAAATTATCAAAAGGGATTATATGACCATATTTAACATTCAAGCCAAAAAGTTTAGGCAAAATTGGCCGCAACAGCATGAACTTTTAACAAGTTGCACTCAGCAGCACGAACTTTAACTAGTAGCTCAAACAGCACGATATATCACATAAGGTGCACGAAACATCATAAATGATTGTTGCCACTAGAGATTCCCTAGAAACAACCCGTATGTAATATTTTATTATTTTTCTTTTTTTATTAATTTTAAAATGCAATTATATATTTATATTAGGCTTTTTTGTTAAAAAAAGAAAATACAATGTAATTAGTATCTAAGAAGTCACGTGCTTCTTTCTTTCTCAATTACTTCACTTAGCTTCCCTCCCAAGCATACCCACATTAAATCATACATCCCAATTTATATATATAAGAAAAAAAAAAACCTCAAATGGATGAAGAACACCATTGATGGGCAAAGAAGAAGATTCAATCAAAGTGAAATCACGCGAACGCCATCCTTGTACTGGTAAGTTCACGAACCCAGAGAGCTCGAGCTCAACTTAACGTTCATCGTTTAGGAAGAAGACAAACAACAACAACAATAATGAAAAATTGGAAGCACATTTGAAGCAAATGAAGAACAAGTTGATTGTTGGAGAGGAAATTCAAGGTTTAGTTGGGTTTAAATGAAGCAAAACCAAAAAATTATGGGTTTAATTGGAGAAGATGTATATATATGGCAGTATTGTTGTTCTTTTGGATGTTTTTTGGTTTTTCTGCTAGCATTATAAGCCGAATTAATGGCTATAAGTATGAACTAGCTGGCATGTTATCTATGTAATTGGATCTTGTTTGTAAGTTTTTGGTTTCTATGGAATGAACTAGATGTTATTATCATATTATGCCTCTGTTTATTGTTTAGCAATTGGTACTTTAAAATAAGCATAATTAAGATTCCCAATAGCATTTGTACTATTATATTCAATGCCATCGGACACATGTCCTAAGGTACATGGAAAATATTCAATACTTTGCAAAAGACACTTTTGACCACAACCACTAAGTACTCCTTTCAAAAGATGCTTTAAAGATGTACTAAGATCCAAAAACAAACCCCCACTACATCTTGCTTCTTACATCAAAAACCTAACAGATAACCTAAAAAAAGAGCTGAAACATTATGTATTAGGTGCAGTAGATGCTTGTGTTCCTATTGCATCTTTTGAACTAGTTAGTATGGTGTTTGTGCCTTTCCTTGGTCTGCCCCTCCCTCTTCTTGGACCAAATCCTGATTTCTTTGAGTGGTTATTAGCACATGCAGATGCAGTTGATGAAGCGGTCTTATCAGATATGCTTCTTGTTGATGAGGCAGTCTTCTCAGCTCTGTTTCTTTTAGTAGTTTGCAAATTGAGGTTGTTAGTTTTTTCTTTTTTTTTTTTGAAAATATGAATCATCACAACAATGGTAGTGTTGAGTACTTACAGCTGGTTGATTAGATATGGTTGCAAGGTTAGTTGATTTTTGTGTACATTTTCTTATGGTGTGATTTTTTCCTTTGCATTTACTACAAGTCATTTACGTGCCATGCCTACTTAATTTCCTGGCTTCTCTTGACTTTCATGAGGGGATTTCCTCCTTGCTTTCCCTGGTCTCCCAGCACCAACCTTTACATTAAGTGGATGTAGAGGAAAGTCCACAGGTGCCCAGTGTCTTTCACCTCTAATAGGCTTAATAGATAGAACCATTGTATGTCTGCAAGTACTTTGGTTTTGTTAGTCTATCATCAACATAATCTTCACAAGGCACCCTAAGCCAATTGCAAGCAGCAATTGCATGACAGCAGGGGAAACCATGCAAGTCCCACCTCCTACAAGTACAAGTTTTTTCATTCAAATTCACCACTAACACTTCCATTCCATGAATAATTTCAAAGTCAGTAGCTCTTAATGCCAATATAGTGCACCCTTTCGCATATTCTTTGTTTTTCTCAAGCCTTTTTCTGATCCTAAGACATATGTTATCCTTTGATCTCTCCATAAGTGTTTTCTTCACAAATAACCTTTCCATGACCGTTCTCCTAATGTCCTCAAGCAAATGAATAATAGGCTTAAATCTTGCATCTAGAATCCATCCATTAAATGTCTCTGCAAGATTGTTCACAACAAGATTACATCTCGATCCAGTCCTAAATCCAAATCTACAAAAGGATTTTGGATTTTGCTTTTGAAAATCTTCCACGGCGTTAGCAGATATAACACCCATCTCTTTGATTGCAGAGTCATGATCAGCCTTTGTATATGCATAAACAGCTTTCCAGAATTTCTCTTTCAATTCATCTCCACCATGCTTCTTATGCCAAGAAGGGTATATGTGTCTAGCACACAATCTATGCTCCATTGCTGGAAAGAGAGCTTTAACAGCTCTAACAATCGATTGTAATAAAGGAATTGAAACACAGTCAAAACAATACATGCTATCATGTCCCAAGAAAAAGGAAAAATAAAGTATATTTGTTGTCATACCTTATGTTGATCTGAAATAATAGTGCAATCATCTCCCCCAAATCCTGTCATATCTTGTTTAACACACTCCAAGAACCAATACCATGAGTCATTATTTTCAGCCTTAACCACAACCCACACAATGGGAAACATTTGGTTGTTCCCATCCCGGCCAATTGCTGTTAACAATTGCCCTCCAAGGAAAGTTTTCAGAAAGCACCCATCAATGCATAAAACCTTTCTACATCCTGACATGTAGCCATCCCTCAAAGCAGGAAAACTTACATACAACCTATGAAACACATGCTGATTATCTTTTTCTCTAACTCTAGTTTGAAGCTCAAACCTCACATTGTCATCACTTCTCTTTAACTCACCAAGATATGATGATATCATTGAGTAGTGATCAAACAAATTACCATGCAATAGCCTATGAGCAATTCTTTTCACCCTGTAACAGTTCCACTTTGACAATTTCACACCAAACCTCATCATCACATCTTTCTCCAACTCTTTTCTTGGCCAGTTTGGATTGTCCTTGTACTTCTGCAAGTATTCCCTAGCAAACCAACCTGCCTTAACTTGTAGGTTTTCATAATTAGCTATATTACATGTGTGGATAGGATTACAACGCTGACCATCCCAAGAAGCATATACCTTCCAATCACAACCTTTTTCGCACCTAGCCTCTACTTTCTTGTTATTCTCATATCTTATCCATCTAATACTATAACCAGCATACACAGCATATCTATTTACCATGTCCTTAAAGTGTTGAGGAGAATTGAATTTTATGCCAACTTGCCACACAAGCCTTTTGAAATCTGTGTTATTATCTACAATCTTAGTTGCATTCCTTTGTAAAATACCCTCATCCATGTCACTCTCCACATCTGAATCTGGGATCAAATCATCATATTCAGCATCATCATCATCATAATCACTTTCCCACCCACAAGATAAAGGCAAGCTCAAGTTATCTTTCACTTTAGAAGTATTAGGTACATGGTCAATCTTCTTACTCTTACTCTCCCTTTACTTTCTAACAGACTCAACATGCTCCTCATCATCACTACAACTACTATTTTAAATCTCATAGTTTACATCTTCAATATCATCATTGTACTCAATTGAGTCACTAAGTTCAAGCTCACCCTCATCATCCTCTGTTTCAATTCCATCAATTCTATTCCTAATTTGTTTAACTTTTTTAGCATATGCTTGGTCTCTTTGGGATATGATTTGTTTGACATTGTGTTTTTTGGCAGGTTGAGCACCATAAGCAGAATTCTGGGGTAGTGGTATGGACTTAATTGGATCTTGTCTTTTTTGAGGGCTTCTCCTAAGAAAGTCAACTTGTCTTTTTGGTACAACTTTTTTTCTGGGAGTGGTTTTTTGTAGTTTTGATGTACTGCTAGTATGGGTATTGGATAATGTAGATGATCCACTCAGGTTATTGCTCTCACTTTGGCCCATGTTACTATGTTGGTTATTTTTAGGATCACTTTGTTAGGCAAAAGGGGTGTCTCTAAGTAATTCGATCACTTCAGGCTCATCTACACCATGTATCATATATAGCTCAACCATTCCATGAGTTAAACCCACTTTACAAAAGTCTAAAACTTCTGCATCCTTCCAAATCCTAACCAAACCAGTTTTTAGGTCCAACCCAGGCAAAAGGTAATATATAGAGCAAGCCTTGGCATTATACTTCACCCCTTCTTCTTTCAACATATTAAGAAACTCAAAATAACTCATATAATCAGGGTCAACATTATCCCACCACGACACTCTTCCTCCAATGTACTCCCATTGATGAGATAATACTCCTCCACGTAAGAATTTAATACTGAACTTACCTTCTTCCATTACCTTACAAAAAAAAAAAAAAAAAAAAAAATTAACACAATTCAATACATGCACGCCATTTAAATGAAACTCACTAACAAATTACTCAACCCAAACTAAACCTAATCAATGGTAGGTATTCTCAACATTAGATTATTTTTGCCTATTTCAAATGCATAATTCAACAATTAATTAGCTTTCTGGGTTCGTGAACTTACCAGTACAAGGATGACGTTCGCGTGATTTCACTTCCATTGGATTTTCTTCTTCGCCCATCAATGGTGTTCTTCATCCATTTGAGGTCCTTTTTTTTTTTTTTTTTTTTTAAATTGGGATGTATGATTTAATGTGGGTAGGCTTGGGAAGGAAGCTAAGTGAAGTAATTGCGAAAGAAAGAAGCACGTGACTTCTTAGATACTAATTACATTGTATTTTTTTTTAACAAAAAGCCTAATATAAAATATATAATTGCATTTTAAAATTAATAAAAAAAGAAAAATAATAAAATATTACATACGGGTTTTTTTCCGGGGAATCTCTGGTGGCAACAATCATTTATGATGCTTCGTGCACCGTATGTGATAGATCGTGCTGTTTGAGCTACTAGTCAAAGTTCGTGCTGCTGAGTGCAACTTGTTAAAAGTTCATGCTGTTGCGGCCAATTTTCCCAAAAGTTTATCATAAACTTTTCTCATAAATCTGGGCATCGGCCGGGCACAAAACTAGTATATAAATAAAGTAGGCATTTTTCAGGAGCATTCGTCGCGCCACATAAGCAAAGTTATTATTCCGACCAATTAAAAATTAGATTTATGTTTTATTTTAGAAATAAAAAATTCACTCGCCGCCTAAGAAAAAGTAACGAATGATAAAAAAATTATATTGCCACCTAAGTAAAAGTAACAATTTTTTTATTTAATATCTAAAATTTTAATTCCACATAGATTAAAAACCACAAATAAAATTATAAAAAAAAAATACAGATAAGTGCATAAATTTATAAGATAAAATTTGATAATAGCGTTTACGATATGATTAAATTAAAATTAAAATTGAAATAAATTTAAAAATGATAAAATTAAAAATTGTGATACCTGTTAAGCTGTTATTTTAAATTGACGCATAATACGACACCAACAAAATTATTTCGTATCAATAGAGTACAAATCCACATCAAGTGGATTTTGTGTTAGTAATTTTATGTTAGCTTAGTTTTAGATCATCATTGACTGAGTAATTTTTAGCTTTATTTTTACAATTCATATATAAATTTACATTTGTAATTATTACTTACATTGTGTTTATTTTGGATACGTAATGATTGTAATATGTTTATGTTTTGTTTACTGATTTTGTTTTCACATGCAGATCTAAATATCTAATTCAATTTGAGAATTTAATTCAACCAAAAATGATTGAGAAATTAACGAACGAGTTTCTAGCCTCTTTGACGTACTAAACTTCCGCAAATAAGATAACTTAATCAATTTGGATGAACGAGGAGGTATTTTTATGAATTCTATACATAAATTAAATTTTTCATAAACTTATTTAGTTTTAGTATTATTTTTTTATGAACAAAAACAAAATTGGTAATTTAGGTGGCTTAATCAAGTTATTAAATTAACTTAATTTTTTATTTTTAATTATAGGGTGATTATGTTCATGCCTCGATTAAAGCCAACTTTGTTCAACACTTTCGTCCAAAATTGATTGAAGGAAAAGTTGGTGATTCTACCAAAATAAAAGATCTAAGCTATATATGTTTTTTTGTTTATTTCTAAATTATAATACTTTATATATATATATATATATTTATGTGTATCTAAAAATTTTTGTAACATGTATTAATGTGTATAATTTTTAATAATGTTCTTATCAAAATATTTATTATTATTAGAAGAAACAAAGTCCAAATTAAGCTTCGGATTGGAACAATTTTTTGTTGAGTACAAATTTTATTAATATAATTTTATTTACAAAAAGAATGTTTATGGGTGATATATTTATCCTAATATTTGACGGATGAGATACTATACTATATTTATGATTTATTTATTAATTATAAATACAATTTTCACAAAACTAACACGTAAAAACTATCCTTCTCTAACAAGAAAATTAATCAAAATATTATATGGTTTATTATCTTTTTGTGTGATTTAACATTTAAGTACTAAAAATTATCTTTAGATATTAGCATGTAATTTTTTTTTTTAAAAAAAAAAATGTATCTTTTTATATTAATGGTTTTATCTAAATATCCAATGTGTGAGATGATTTGATATTTCTATTAAAGAAATTTTAAACTTATAATGCAAGAAAAACTTTACAATATTCAAAATAAAATATAAAAAAATCGTCCATCACACGTGCTTTCATCTAGTATAATAATAATTTCAGCATCAACCAACCACAAAAATTACAGTTTTTTTAGGATATATTAATTAACACAATTTGAAAACCCACAAAGCGAAATCATTTTCTAAAAATTATTTTTTGCTACCTTAACAAAATTATATTAAAACAAAAAAAATCAATCTTTATATATAATCCTCAGAAAATCTAGAAATTCAATCAAAAAAATCGAAAAAATTAAAATCAATAAAAATCGAAAAATATTCTATAAATATAGAAATTAACATATGAGTACAAAACGGTGAATTTACTAGGAGAATGAAGGCATCCTCATCTTTGTTAGGGAGGAGAGAAATTGAGGATGAGTTAGAGAAAGAAAACGTAGAGTTGTATAGTAAAAAATGATTCACAAAATTGAAAATTCACCATTGATGAAATTGGAGATGCAACAATGAAGCCTATCAAATTAACGAAAGTATGGATGAAAAATTTTGTAAGTTAAAGGAAAAACAATTGTTGGCAAAAAATAAAGGGAAATTCTCTCTGGGAATCACGAACTTTTATTTTGCGCCATCTACACTTTGATAATCATTCTTTGGCGAATTACAGGTTGTTAGCCCACTCTCTACCAAACCATTTCTGGGTAATAGTAGTTTCCAAAGGACGATTAACTTGGTGGATTTTCGATTAATTGAGTTAGATAGAGGTTATCGTTCTGAGATTGAAGCTTCACGTTAATGGAGGTCTTCGAGAAATTCAAGTGGGTAAAATCGAGTATTTGGGTGTTTGATTCTTGGGACAGGTTTTGGAATTGATTGATTGTTGGAGATTGGTGAAATGAGAAGTTAAGGATTTGTATAGATAGGTTCATTTTCAAAGATGTTGTGGACTTTGTGTCTTTGTTAAAGGAGGTGTACTGCCATTGATGTTGGAAGGAGGAAAGATAAAGGAAGAAAATCAGGGGAAGGAAGAAGGGGGTCATTTTTGGGGTATTTGTGTATTTTTGTAGTTTAATAGCTAAACTATGGTTAAGGATTAACAAATTATTTAACTTAAATTACCATTTGCTTAGTAATATTAATTTGTGATTAACGTTGATGATAAAAAATTTTAGACTTTACCACTGAGAAAAAAATAAAAGTTCGTGATTACCAGAGATAATTTCCCAAAAATAAACCTAAACCTAAAATTTATGTTAAAGTAGCGTTAATCAATTAATACACGCATTTAAGAAATAAAACTGGAAATGAAACCATCATAAGTGATTAGTTTTATCAAATGCCATCCACAGAATCAGCAGAAACTTGAGTCTACATACAGGTATCAAATGCCAATAGTGGTTAGGAGAAGCATCTACGTAGATCTTCACCTAGGGGTGAAAGTTCGGTTTTCGGTTTGGTTTTATGCCCAAACCGAAACCGAACCACCATAATTCGGTTTCTTGATTTTGCAAACCACACCGCACCACTTTAGCTTTAAAACCGAACCAAACCAAACCACCTAAATTTCGGTTTTCTTAAAAAAAACCGAACCGCACCGAATTTTCATATCAAACATCATAAACGTCAAATTTTGCAAAAAAATCCAAACCAAAACACACCAATTAAAACCGAACCAAACAAAACGAAACCAAACCCATTTATACAAACATAATTAAACAAGTTTTAACCCAGATCCCCAAACATTCCTAGACATAATTACTATAATATCGAATTGCTATAATTTCGAAAAATTTAAGATAAAACCCTAATTTCGTTGAACTAAAAATTTGGAATAAAAATCACCGAAATATCAGAAAAAATTGGACAAAAATTAGTAGAAAAAAAAACACAAACCAAATTAAAAGAAAGAAAAAGAGGACAAACCTCACATTCCACCGAAAAAATGCGAATTTGGGTTTTAAATGGTCAAATTCGACCATGAAAACTCTAGATCTAGAGTTTTCATAGTCGAATTTGACATGAAAAACCTTTAGTTGATGGTGTTCGAAATCAAAACCTTTAATTTTGTTGATGGTGTTCGTTAATGGTGAAGCGAATTCGAATTTTATTATTCAAAACCTTGATGTTTTCGTTAATGGTGGCGAGGAGAGACAAGAAAAACGAAAAGAAAAGAGGAGAATGAGACAATGAAAGCGAAGAAGAGGAGAGAGAATGGGCAATTGGGTGGAATCCGGGAAAGAGGAAAAGAGGAAAGGAGAGAGAAAGGGTGGAAAAAGAGAGAGGGAGGCTGAGAGTGATTAGGGTTTTCTTTTTTTTTTTTCATTATATACCTAGGGTAATTAGTTTTGGGCCAGGGGTTTTGTAAGATTGGGCTTATAATTCGGTTTGGTTCGGTTTTTCAATTTCCCGAACCGAAAACCGAATTTTTTTTTATTTTTGACACCGAAACCGAACCACCCTCCCAAAAAACCAAACCACATTCCTTATTCGGTTCGGTTTTTCGGTTCGGTTCGGTTTTACACCGATTCACTTTCACCCCTATCTTCACCCAACCATCCCAAGGTATACGAGGAGTGATCAGCTAGACGGGATGAACTAACTCCCTACGTCGGAGGTAAGGTAAGACATGCTTAGTCCACCACATAGGATAGACAGAAAGCATGTCATCCTGAACTACTACCCAACTACTAACGATCTCCTCCCATAACCTAAGTCGATGACTAGATGGACACCTCAAGAACAACTCCACAAAGTCTCTAATACTAATGAGAGACATCTTGTCACAATCATCCACTCCCCCAATCACCCTCATCCTCCTATAACACTCCCTCAGTATGTACCAACATGAATAATATAAATAATGACAATCTGTAAAATTTTCCTACATAAAATAAAATTGAAAAAAGAACAAATTAGTCAAATGGTGTTGAAGTAGAAAGAATAAGAAGAAACTAAACAATAAAGGAAAAACAAACTCATAATATTGTTTAACTATCAAATATGAAACAATAACAATGAATTGGGTAACTCATTGAAAAGAAACTTGAAATGTTAAAGTAGTTTTCTTATACTAATTTTTAGAAGAAACTTTTGAAATATATCTCGTTTATATTAAATGATGTTTATTTATCTTTAGATTCAAGAATAATGCTAATTGAGTGTATTTGAGGATACAAAGTACTTCTCAAGAGTGTTTTTTAGAAATGTTTTCATGTAGGGGTCTTTTTAAGAAAAGGGGTTGGAATTAAGGGTTTTTTTGGAAAATTTTTTTAGATAATAAGGGTTATTGAAAGAAAGCCAAGAAAGAAAGCCAACAGGAAATCATTAAATACAAATATGAAAAAACTACTAATAAGGACAAAACGGTATTTACTACACCAAAGGGCAAGTTTGGTATTCCACTGTTCATAAGCTATAGTACTAGGACTCGTATTTAGGGATTCGTAAATAAATTCACGTTATTTGTTAATTAATAAATGTTGTTGTTATAATTTGTGGATGATTTTGTTTACACAATAAATTTTTAGTTTTATCTGAATATTTTAAAAGTCTCACCATGTCTACTCAAACAACCTCCTCCAATCTATGCTTGTCTTCTTGGCCAGAATATTCATGGAGAAGTTTGAGGCGAATAAGAACGCTAGCGTTCTGAAATTGTTATGCATCGGGCAAGAATATTGTCGAACCGCTGTTGGGCAATGCCCTACAATATTTCTAGAAAGCATATGCACCATACAATATTCATCCAACCATTGTAAATACATAAGGTTGGTATATGCCATTATAATACATCATTAATCTGATTTTTATACAATAAAAACTGAAACCCTAATAGGCTTAATCTAATTAGGTGATAATCCAAATTTTAAATCTAATTATAAATATCTTTAATTAATTTTAGTACGTTAAAATATTATCAAACTTAGTCAAGCTCAATTAATATGTACAAAGATGTAATAAAGTTTTTAAATATACTACTTAACTAATTAACATATAACTAACTAATTATAGGTTTATGGGCTTGCATGTGGTTGTTAAAATCGATTTTCGCGATGAATCCATTATGATGTAGTATCGTAAGCATTTTAGTATAAGTTTGATCTTCTAAATCAATCAAGGTCCCAAAGCATAGATATCAAATAATCTAGACAAGATACTACAATGTTTTAACCACTTATTTTGACCATTAAGCTCATTTAAAAGGTAAAAAAAAGGCAAATATCTTATATGGAATACACAAAATCTGTAGAATTTGAAATTAATTCATAAATATCAATAATGTGTACTAATCATCTTTTAATTAAGAAAAAAGCAATTTTATAATTAATTTACATTTTTTTTCTTTTACGATATTCGGGATGGTTTATTCATCGTCGGCCCACAAATGCTAATCATAGTATGCCAAATTTGTTATGAGAACTCGTCATCATCAGAGACTCCATGACAATGAGAGTGGAGAATGTTAATTTGATAGTGCAACCTGTGGAGGGGGAAATCGGTGATAAAAGGGGAAGATTACAGTTACTCGAAAAGAAAATAGTATAATTCTGTTGATGTTGTGAGGAGGGAGGATGATGGGGAGGGAAGAGAAGGTAAGATTACATTGATCAAGGAGGAAAAGTATAATCCCCCATATTTTTAGCTTCATTATAATATATCTCTTTATTATTTATACAAATATTTTATTTCGATTTCATTGTATAAATTATTTTATGTAAAAATTTAATTGAATTTTATTAAACTAATAAGCATTTGTTTTATTTAAAATTCTCTTTTTAGTCACCAACATACTTTGTCAATAACTTAGTAGCCTAATTCTAAGTAAAGAGAGCTTAAACTCCTATTCAAGCCCAAACCACAATTCTTACTTCTACTTGAATAAGGAAACCAAGCCCATACCTTCATATAAAACCTCAAAACCCTCAATTTCCCCCCTATTTACTCACGTCATTCTCCCTCTCACAACCTTCTTCCCTTTCTTGCTCCTCACTATCGAACAAAAAAAAAAAAAAAAAAAAAATAAAATTCTGCTGCCGTGAACTGCTGCTGCCGCACCGCCGCCCTGCTGTTGTTCCGACGCCGGCAGCCATCGGTTTCCTCCACTTTCCCTTCTCTTCTATCTTTCTCTCCTTGTTTAAATTTCTATAATGTTTCAATCTTTATATAATTTTTTCATTGATTATTAATTATTATGGTTTTATTATGTATATATATATATATTTTTTTTTTTTGAAGGAAAACGATTAGTGCTTTATTACTAAATAGTTAACATATCTGAAAGTACATACGAGGAGATAACATCTGGACAACGATACTCCCAAACTTGTTCAACTCCTAAGGGCACTAATCGAGCAAGGTGATGGGCAACAAAGTTTCCCTCCCTTTTAACATGAGACCACGAAATAAAATTAAAAGATGAGCTAAGCTTCAAAACATCGTCTAGAATATTATCCAAGTCCATCAAATAAGTCGAGGCCTTATCAAGACGATTCATCACTACTTGGGAGTCAGATTCCAAAATCACCTCATTAAGACCATATCTCTTACCCAACTTTACACCAAAATGAACTGCCATACATTCAGCTATATCTGAAGTCCAAGCTCCTCTAACACGTCTAGTGCTTGCGAAGATGACCTCCCCTCTACCATTTCTGGCCACAGCACCGAGACCCACCCACGCACCCTCAATAATTGCAGCGTCACAGTTGATTTGAATCAATTCTCCCCTTGGTGGCTTCCAGATTTTAGAGTTCTTATCACGCTGCTTGTAACGACCTCCATAAATTTTTTCCGTGTACTGCTCATAATCTGAAACAAGTCGCTGCACTTTATTAAGGACAATCAGTTGGGGAGTTTCTTTTCCATTAAAGATAAAGTCATTTCACCTATTCCAAATTTGCCAAAGAAGAGCAACACAAGTCTGTTTTTTCTTCTTATCAGCCTTTTCCCACGAAAGAACTAAATCATGGAAGCTCTGACTATCATGGTTCTCAATCAAACTCTTACAATAACTCGCAGCCCAAAGATTACGAACTGCCAAGCAATTGAACAAAGCATGGTTGGTTGTCTCCTGCTCACTACACCATGGACATTTATCATCATCAATCATGTGTCTATGTTTCAAAAGAGCTCTAACTGGGAGAGTTCCTGTACACATGCGCCACAAAAAATGCCGGACCTTTGGTATTGTTTCCGTTTTCCAAAACTCCAACCAAGTCTTGTGGAATGCATCCAAGTCGCAAGATTTACCGAGAAGATAAGCAGATTTGCCCTTATAAATTCCGTCATTAGTGAAAGCCCAGGACAATTGATCACTCGGTTTACGAGAGCTGATAGGTATTGATAATATACTTTGTTGGTCATTCTCATTGAAATTAGCCTCCAGCACATCTAGATTCCAGCCACAACAGTTAGGTAGCATGAGGTCTCTAACAAGAGTCACGTCATCAGTAGTCCTTGGAGAAGTAATAAATCTTCCCTACTCACCCACAATCCAAGGATCTTCCCAAATGTTAATTTGAGCACCGTTACCCACTCTCCAAATTAATCCCTCTTTGACAAGAGCCTTTGAACTCCAAATACTTCTCTAAGAATAACTTTCATTCAACCCCAAAGCCGAATCAGGAAATGAAGAATGAGGGTAATATTTGCCCTTCATTACTCTTGCTAAAAGGGAATTAGGGTCTTTAACTAACCTCCAAGTTTGCTTCCCCAAGAGAGCTGAATTAAAAACCTCCATGTCTCGAAATCCAAGACCACCAAGACACTTCGGTTGGCATAATGAATCCCAGCTCTGCCAATGAACTTTCGATTGGGTAGAAGAATTCCTCCACCAGAAATTTGACGTGAGGGAGCGAATCTCTTTTAACACATTTGTGGGAATTTTATAAATGCCTATCAAATAAGTGGGAATTGCTTGGATGACGGACTTGATCATTATTTCCTTCCTTGCTTTAGACAACAGTACAGTTTCTCCTTCCAACCTTGGAGTTTCTTCCAAATTTGGTCCTTGAGAGCGGCAAAAGTGAGCTTTTTTGGTCTTCCGATGATTATGGGAATCCTAAGATATTTGCAATGTTCCTCCACTTTTCTCATCTTTAATAAATTAATCAGATCAGTTTGTTTTGAAAGGCTTACACATTTACTGAAAGAGACCTCCGATTTTTCATAATTAATTTTCTGATCGGAAGCAGCTTCATACGAGTTGAGGTATCAACTATCATAGTGCATTCCTCTCGGTTGGCTCTTGCAAAAATCAAACTGTTATCTGCAAAGAAAAGGTGAGAAATGTCCAGCCCCTGTCTACTAATTCTGACCCATGAATTTTCCTGTCTTCTACAGTTTTTTTTATTAGTCTTGAAAGAGCGTCCACAATCATGATGGATAAGTATGGGGAGAGGGGATCACCCTGTCGCAACCCACGTGAAGGAGCAACCTCAGCACATACAATGCCATTAATAATGAAATAATATGACCCTAACGACACACAACACATGACCACATTCACCCAAGAAGCATCAAAACCCATCTTCAATAACAGTTTTTCCAGAAAAGACTATTCCACTCTATCATACGCTTTATTCATTTCGAGCTTCAAACAATCGACCCATTTTTGCTCGTACTTCTTTTTTTCATCGTATGGAATAATTCAAAAGCTATTAAGGCATTGTCAGTAATCAGTATACCCGGGACGAAAGCAGATTGATTTTCAGAAATAACTCTCGGAAGAACTGATTTTAGTCTCAATACAATTGCTTTTGACACTAACTTATACATAACATTACACAAGGCAATGGGTCAGAAATTCAGACATAGTAGTGCATTTAACTTAGGAATGAGGGCAATATTTGTATTATTTATCGGCGTCGGAGAGCAAGATCCATTTAGGATGCTACAAACATGGCCTGCAATGCCATCCCCTACAACGTGCCAAAACTTTTGGTAAAAAATTGCACGAACTCCGTCTGGGCCCGGTGCCTTACATAGGTGCATTTCTGATAGAGCTTCAAAAACATCAGCCTTCGTGTAAGGTTTCAGCAGCCTTGCATTTATTTCAAGGGTGATTGACTGTCGGACAGCAGCAAGAACAGTTGCACAAGATTCCTCAGAAGGCAGTGAAGAAGTAAAAAGATCATCATAAAAAGACTGAACAATAAGCTCAAAATCATCTTCATCAGTGCACCAAGTCCCCTGACTGTTAAAAAGGCCTTTGATTTTATTCTTTTTCTTCCTTTGAGACGCCTTATGATGAAAATAAGAGGTGTTTCGGTCTCCATCTTTAATTTCAGACACTCAGGATCGGAGATATCATTAAGCCTCGTGCTTTTCCTGTAAGTCGTCTAACTTCTTCTCAAGATCAACACACACCTTCAAATTATAGTCCGCTGCCTCTCTAGCTTGAACCTCACGAAGAAGCTTCACCGTATCATCAATTTGTTGTCCAAGGTTCGCAAATTTTTTGCCACTCCATCCTTTTAGCGCCACTAACATACACTCTATTCTCCTGATTATCTCAGAACCCCTCAAATCTGACCATGAGTGTCGAACCACCTCCTCACAAGAGCTTTCAAGGAGCCATCCTGTCTAAAATTTAAAAGACTTCTTGCCTCTCTTCCTTCTCGGTCTTCTTTGTTTGACAACAATTGCTGTATGATAAGAAATAGTTCTAACAAGATGTGCAACAAAGATATTAGGGAACAAAGAACACCATGCCCTATTACCACAATACCTATCTAACTGTTCCCGGACAACATTATTTTCTGAATTACCCCTCTCCCAAGTATACGAGGAAGTCCCAGTTTCTCACCGTGAGAAACGAATTCGTTTCTCATGGGGGCATTTTTGTGAATAAATCAACAACTTTTTCAACTTTATTTAACTGTGGAGCCCACAATATTGAAAAAGTTGTTGATTTATTCACGAAAATGCCATCATGAGAAACAAATTTTGTTTCTCACCATGAGAAACAGGGAATTTCCCCAAGTATACCACGAACCTTCATAACCCAAGTCACGAAGTTGACATTCCTCTAAAGCCTCTCTAAAATCAGCTATAGCTCTTCTAACACTGTCAGCCCCCCCTTCATTTTCATCATAGCTTAGAATTTCGTTAAAATCACCACCAACCAAAACTGAACCATCATAAGAAGAGCAAAGATTTTTGAGAAGTTCCCAATTCTTATGTTTATTAGAGGAATTCAGCTAATCATAAATGCCAATGAAGCGCCAAGCATGGTTATTACTAGAGATGACATCACCATAAATGTGATTCTGAGAATAGGACACAAGAGAAAAATCTATATTATCATTATTCCAAAAAATACACAAACCTCCTAACAAACCTCTACTACTAACTCCAAATGCACTATTAAAACCTAGTCTTGTTTTCCTAAGTTCACCTGTTGCTTTATTTATTTTAGTTTCAAAGATGAAAACAAGATCAGGGGCATGGGTTGAGCACCACTGCTGTAATGCTCTAACTGTTCGAGGGTTGCCAAACCCTCAACAGTTCCAACATAAAGCACTCATTGCTCTTCGCGGGGTTGGGGGTGTCTAACTCCCGCTACTTGTAGAAACGACTTCTCTAATTGTATCTTCTTGTCAGCCTTAATTTTCTTCTCACTACTCAGGTCCACCTCATTGTTACTGGATTCCTCTAGAGATCTCTTTTTGTTTTTGTCATCCACTATCATGTCCTCTGGTTCACTGCCCCTCAGCTTTGACTCATCTCTTGCCAACCTTTTCTAAGATCTCAGACCACTAGAAGTCTGTTCAGCCCTCGGGCTAAAAGTAGCACCTTTCTCCTGGGAGATCATCTGGGTGATAGGAACTCTTTGACTCCCACTAGCAATTTTACCGAGTGATGGTTGAATCTCTTGCACACCATTAGTGAGAACCATATCAAGTCGAAGTGCTCCTGTCTCATCACTATTTGTTTTATTAATCAAGGATTCTGTCCTGTCCTCATTGGGAGTTTGATCAACAATTTTTAGAATATCACTCCCCTCATGAGACTTCATGTTCAATTTGCCTGGAGTTTCAAAGGTGAGTTTTCGTGCAACCATAGGAGGTCTAAGCTTGACCACATTAGGATCTTCATAGCAGGGCCTAATACCACCGCCTTTCTCCTTCAGTTTACTCAGCAACAATTTCTCTTTTGCTCTGTCTGCTTCAAAGGATTTAGGTCTCTTCTTAGGAGAGCCTCTCAGAAAAGGCCCATACTAATACACCACAGACGACTTCACAACATCCTTTTCATTGAAATATTGACAGTCACGTTCAACGTGGTCAATTCGCCTACAGTAATAGCAAAACTTTACCAGTCTTTCTTACTTAATCCCCACCCACTTGGATTGATTCTGACCAGTAGCAATTTGAATGCCTCGACGCAAGGGTTTGTCGAGTGTCAGGAATACCTTTATTCGCATAACTTCTCCCCAACCAATTGGATCTAAATCATCAAATTCTAAAAAACCTCCTAGACTATCACCAATGACTTGTGCCATCTTCTTATTCCTTTTATTAAACGACACATCTTCTAATTGAATCCAGAAAGGGGAGAAGGTGAATTCAATTTCATAAGGTTGTTCATCCCCGTTGATTTCTTTGAGTACTAATAGTTTATCTTCAAAAAACCATGGGCTACCTTCCAAAACTCTGTTCTTCGCTACCTCACAAACGAATTGAAATATGAACAGATTCGATTCCACCATTCTTATTATTACCTTGTCTTTCACACGCCAAATTAACAATAGGGTTCGCTTGAAAGCATCAATATTAAAAGTGTTATTGGTTAGTAGTTTCCCGACTAAAGATAAGGAGATTTGGGCCTGAGTTTCGCTATCCTCTGTTGCAGGAATATCTCCACCAATAACAATTTCTTCCTCTTCTGTTAAATTGAATTTCTCCAAGTCTTTCACCAGTTCGTCCTCCATGATATCGCCAAAAAGATGAAAACCAATTCACAGAAAGATAACAAATTGGAAATCCCTAAACCCAGGGATGAGCAACCAGTTTTATGAGGAACCCTAGACATGGACAAATTCATCCTGCGTATCGCTGGAGCTTTTTTGTTTGATTACGTATATGAGTTATAAAAGATTTCAAATTTATGAATTATACTATGTTTTGATTTATGGGATAAAATTTCAAATTTGGTTTATTTAAAAATTAATGGTTTAAATGTTGATTTTTTATGTTTTAGGGGTTGAAAACGTGTTAAGCAACTTATTTATCTATTCTATGGTTTTATAATGACAAACCCCATAATGTTATACTTAAAAATTATTTTCAGATTTTATATTTTATGAAATTAGGGTCTTATTTTGTTTATTTGAAGGATTTTAAGGTTTTAATGTGTGTTATAGTATTATAACTATTGTATTATGAATTTAGATCATTAAAAGCTTGAAATTTACAATTTAAATTATTTTCTAGATTTTAGATGATCTAATTTTTATTATTATTAAGCCAAAAATAAATGTTTAGAATGCTCCTACATGTTTTAAACAACTATTTATGCAATATGGCAATTATAGATTATTTAAATTGCAAAAACTATTAATAAAACAAATTTTCAGCACATGTTAGTAAGTTAAACTTGCTGGAATTTTATATTATAAGCTTTATTTTCATGATTTTAACATATAAACTTATAGTTGAACTATTGAATTGTTAACTTTGACTATTGGGAATAATTTAAAGGCATTATTTCCATGGTTTAGGGAGTTTTAATGTAGTCTGGTATTGCTGTAAATTATATTGCTTGGGTATTGACTGAATTATTATTGTTTGGTTTAGGAGAGGAATTCGTAGAAGGCAATTTTTTGTTCCTAAAGTGGCCAAACAACTCGTTTATTCAAGGTATGTACAAAGATACGAAAAACCTTGACTTTAGGAGCATGTTTAAGGACTTGAAAAATTTCGAATCATGTTAGGGGAACTTGTGAATTGGTTGAAATTGTGTGGTAGTAAATTTGGTTAGTTATTAATGTGATGATTCAGTTTTGATACATGTATGAGAAGTGTGTATTAGTTTAGCTTGTACGTATTATTTATGCATTAACTTGCAAGATGAGCTTAGAGGCAAAGGTACGTGAATATGTGGAATGAATTATTTTATTACTCGTTCATGATTATTGAAATGGAAAATAAGTCTTATAAGACGAAGTTGAGGATTTGAGGTGCCTTGTGCAGTTAAGGTGTTTATACACCGAAGTAGTTAAAGGATCTAATATTAAACATTGGTTGTCACTAATAAATCAAGAATTGAATTGGAAACTTGAATTGCTTAAATAGAGGTTCAATACGAGCTTTGAAGACACAGAAAATAACCCAAAAAGTCAGCATAAACTTTGTGAACTTTTGTACTAATCACCCCTCTTGTCATAAACACTCACCATTTAATTCTTTGATCTTATGGTGGAGGTTCCCAAACAAGGAGTCTATAAGTGTTCTAAACGAAGATCTAGCAAGGAAAAGTGGTAAATTTCCGAGCGCTTAGTTATATCACCTTTCTTTTCTTGCATAAACAACTTTTAATTAATTAATTAGTATTGTTTGATCACTTTAAATAAACTTTAATTAATTAATTTCACATTGTATTCTTGCGTTAATCAAGATTATAATTGGAATAATTAACTGATTGTTTTACCTCCTAAGTCAAGGCGAATCTTATTTATTTTGTTCTTTTTACAAATTTGAATTAAATAAGAATTAAGACCTTTGTTGCAATGTAATCCTTAAAGCTGTTAATTCGGGTAAACGAGTCGGGTTTGGGTCGGGTAAGAGTGGGTCGGGTCAACTTGGGCCGGGTCAATTCGGGTTAATGCCGTAACCTATGCAGGTCTAGTTCGGGTTAGGTCATGCTTGAGTCGGGTCATGTCAGGTCATACATCTTATCGGGTTTGAGTCATGTTTAGGTCGGGTTACATTCGAGTCGGGTGAACAATAGGTCGGGTTTATTTCGGGTTTTCACAGGTTAAAATGGGTTAGGGTAATTCTCGAGTTCGAGTTGGGTTCGGTTCAAGTCAATAATTTGCGGGTTAGAATCAGGTCGAGTCATTTTTGGGTTTGAGTCGGGTTTGGTTCAAGTCAATAATTTGCGGATTATAGTCAGGTTGGGTCATTTCCAAGTTGGGTCATTCTCGGGTTCAAGTCGGGTTTGGTTCAAGTCAATAATTTGCGGGTTATAATCAGATTGGGTCATTTCCAAGTCAGATCATTCTCGGGTTCAAGTCGGGTTATGTTCAAGTCAATAATTTGCGGGTTATAATCAGGTCGGGTCATTTTTAAGTTGGGTCATATTCTGGTTGAAATAACTATAAATAGATAATTATCGTTTTTATCAAGCTAATTATTTCCTTTAACTATAATATATATGGAAACATACTAGGGAACTATATCTTATAATTTAGGAAGATAATTATCTCCTTTGATCATACAACAAATGTATACTATATTTAACTCTTAAATTTGGGGATGATGCTCCTTTGTTTTGCTGGCCTAGACCAACTTGGTCTCCCTAGACAAAATGCTTTGATCAACAATAATAAGGTGGTCTAAATTGAATTTAAGGTGATTTGAAATCGGGTCAAGAATAATTTAGGTTGAATTTTGGTCGGGTCAATAACAAGTCGTGTTGATTTCGGGTCGGGTTAGTAACAGATCGGGTTGAATTTTTGGGTCGGGTTAGTAATAGGTCGGGTCAATAATAAGTCGGGTTGAATTTTGGTCGGGTCAATAACAAGTCGGGTTGAATTTCGAGTCGGGTTAGTAACAGGTCGAGTTAAGAACGGGTCGGGATGAATTCAGGTCGAGTTAGTAACAAGTCGGGTTAAATTCGGGTTTTGACGGGTTAAAACGAGTTTGGGTCAATTTCGGTTCAAGTCGGGTTCGGTTCAGGTCAATAATTTACAGGTTACATTCGGGTCGGGTGTGGTAATTGGTTTTTAGTGGATAAAAATTGGTCTATAAAGGTTCTACTTAAGTGTCTGATAAGTCTAATAATTACAAACTTAGAGTCGCCACCTTATTTTTATCCGAATATGGAAGGATTTTAAAGCAGTCAATTTTAAGAAATAAAACTAAAAATCAACTGCTAACTCCATAAAAAGAAATAAGGCACAGGGTTCGGGGTTTAGGTTAAGAGAATCGAACGTTTGAAACTCGTCTCCCCTTCCGTTCTAAGGAACGGGCTCTTACTATTGCGTTGTTAAGAGTCAAGTTTTAAGACATGTTAATCACATAAAAAAAAATATAATAATTAATATAAGGTAGGTTTGAGCACCAAAGTTGCACTACGTACCGATCATAGTGGGATTTCGAATTCACTCACGGATCAAAACCTTCGTAGTTCGGATAGATGCCAAGTTTTAAGTAACCAATTCCATTTGGGTTTTAAATTTGGGTAGTTGACATAAATGTCATTTTTGTAAGTGGGATTTTAGTGATTTTTAACGGATTCACTCATAAAAGTAAAATGAACCACCTTGGTTGAGGAAAATCACCCCGATTAGTGATTACCAAAAGTGTCTTTTGAACAAGACAATTCAACAAATGCGTCCCAATTGACGGCTTTTTAGTGGGTCAAGGTATTTTTTGGAGTGAAACCGTTAGAGTTCACTATGTAGTCTCACTTTAAGTTTAAAATCACTCAAGGGTAGTTTTTGTAAGGTTTTAAGGGTTATGTGTCTTAATGGAATTGGCCAAATAAAACACGACATCTGTCAAGTCCTTAATTCCAAATAAAAGGGAACAATAAACTATTTAATCATATCCGATTGTCAATTAATCCATCGGGTAATTATGATGGGTTCCGGGCTTATTTTTATGGAGATGGATAATTGTTAAAACCTTATGCAACTAAATAATTAATCTTAGCTTCATGTTTGGAAATGAGGCCATAACCTTATATTTAACTATCATTAATTATTAAAAAAAGTATGCAAAATTATTAAAACATCCTTTAGAATTAAAGTTTGTTAAAAACTCTTATTTCTAAAGTCATCTTTAAAATAAGATTAAAGTTCCTTAAAACAACATTTAGAATTAAAGCTTGTTAAAAATTCTTATTTCTAGAGTCATCTTTAAAATAAGATTAAAATTACTTAAAACTTTTAGTAATTAAAGTTCTATAAGTTAAAATTACATAATATAGTGTAATATAGGTTTCATGACATCATTAGTTTCTTTTTTTTTTTTTAATACAATTTTAAAAAACAATTAAGAGAAAAACGTGCCTTTTTCATCTTTTTGATAGTTTGAACCAAAAAAATCAATAAAAATCACAGAAAAATCAAAAAAATTATTGTGAGACTCAGTTGGAAAGTTCTTGAAAAATTCTATCACTTGAGCTAAAGAAATGGAACTGTTTCTGGACATAAGGTCTGTTTCATAGGTCATCTTTGGGACGTGGTAAGTTACTCTTTACTCTTGAACTTCTTTTACAAAAACTCTTAATTCCTTAGGTCTTTAAGCTCACTTTAAGAAGGAAATTATTCTTAAAAATATATCTTAGACAAACACATGAATGTATTAACCTTTTATATTAAATGCATTAGAAAGAGATGCAATGCAAAAATACAATCAACCCCTCTCTTTTATAACATATCATCTCACCAATAGGCTCGGCTTTTCTAATGTGGAGTAATGAAAGATTTAGGGATAATTTAGCACCTAATATTGTCATTACCCCTATTGATAACATCACATGGAAACAAACACATTAGTTAGCATAATAATAATAATTAAGAAAATTAAGAAAGGAATAGGGATAATACCTTGAGCTAGATGTAGCTATCTTTTGGATAACCTCTTTTGCTTATCAAGGATTAAAAGATGATAACTCCTTAATTAAAGTGAAATAAAAGAGATTAAGTGATATTTTTTGGAATTTTGAGATATTAAAAGAAATTAGTGCAAAATAAAGCTAATGAACTTTTTTTTTATTTTTTTTTATTAAAGAAAATAAACTTGAAAAATAAAACTAAATCTTGAGAAACAAACCTTTTTTTTTGGATTCTAATATAGACTAGGAATACTTAAGCAATTGAACTAATTTTTTTTAACAAGGATAATAAAGAAAAATAATACTTGAGTTTGAAATATTTTTGTGTTTTTTTTTAGGAATCAAAGATAATAACAATACTTAAATAAAAAAATAACAACTTAATTATATAATGCTTTTTATAAGCTAATAACTTAAAAAATAAATCCAAATTAGAGAGATTTTAACTAAAGCAAAAGATTAGAGGAGAATTTTTTAGAGAGAGAATTAGCAGGAAATTTTGGTGTGTTAAAATGAGAAAATTAGGGAGGTATTTATAGGATAATAAAAGGGTTAATTTGTAAATAAAAAAAGTAAATAAAATATAATTCAAGGATTTAAATGGTAAATATCAAGATTTTGGTAATAATGAGAATCTTGATATTAAATTCTTTCGTTTTATATGTAACAAACTATTTAATCTGTTTTGCAACACTTAAACTGATAAAATAAAGAAAACCGTAATTAAATCAACTCTAATATTCATATAATAAAAAAAAAGGTTCTAAAATGCCATGGTATTACAAAAAAGAAAATATATAACCAAGTCATGTCACAACTCAAAAATACTCATGTGGTATACGTATGATAGAGTACCTAAACCTATTAAGTGATTATTATACTCACCAAGGTACTAAAACAACACTTATAAAATAAATATTTTCCTAAGATGTCAGCTCTGAAATTTACACAAAGACATCAGATTACAATACTAGTAGGGTTGGACAAAATATTATAAAAATAAAAATTAACCCTTGCCCTTATTAGACAGTACATATAAATTTACCAAAAAACATCTAACCATACGACAAAATCTTATACATACGAGCATTACAAACAATGACCCTTACTAAAAGTATAAAGTAAGGTAAATAGTATAAAGTGGTAAGATTGACATGGTCAAAGTGAAAATATACCATGTAAAATCATACAATGTTAAGTCACACGACATAAATTTAAGGTAGTCAAGAGTAAAATATATTCCCTTAGCCGAATGACCTTTAAAAAAAAAGGTGAACTCTTATCTTGCCTTACTCTACTAAAAACAAATTCATAGTCGTAAGAAAAAAAAATAAAAGATACAAAACTAGATCAAAACAACGGGAAAACGAATGAAACAGAAGCCCAAATTCACGTCGGCAACATAAACGTAACGGAAAATACTGTTTGGATAGTGTCAAATAGTGTTTTGAATAGTGATATGCAATATGTGATGCGTATGAAATCTAGCTATCCCAATTAGCGTAGGATAAATATTGATACAATTGGTCCAAATTGAAATTTATTGGATACGATATTAACCGTGGGGAAAAAATGGTAACATAATTTCACTATTGACAATTATTCATCAAAATTGACGAAAGGATACAAAAACTAGACTGAAATAAGCAAGTCATAAAAAAATAAATAAGATAAAAAAAAAGAAAAGAAAGAAAAAAAAATTAAAACAAAAGGAACAAAACGAAACATCAAAAGAATGTCAGAACCTTTCTTTGAAATAAAAAAATAACAATGAAAACAAGAAGTAGGATCCTATTTTAACGCTGGATACTCACATTGCTATGCACTAACATAACCTGTAAACACTATTCACCTACTATTCAACATAATAATGGTAATTATACGAACAACCATACATTCTTGATAACAAAACAATTATACATTTCTATCCATACGTATCTCCTTTCTTACTCTCATCCATACAACACCTAGATAAATATCGATGGGTTTGGTCCGAACTTGTATTTATCAGATCAAGTATTAACTGCGGGACAAAAAGACAATGATATTTTGGTCTGCAGTAAAACAAGTGTATATAAAAGGAGGTCCCTTTAGTACTATGACATGTAGTACCACTTCAGGTGTGGGAATGTTTGTCATTTCCCTACATTGGTTGGACATGAGTCTTTGGAGTAGTGGACTTTATAGGTAAGCTGAAAACATAATAGAGTATTGTACAAATCGCAAAAATCACTAGATAAAATAATAAAAAGTATTCTAACACTCTAAGTGAACATACCAACATACTTACTATACTTTAAAGGGTTAAACAACACTTGTTTATAAAGAAAATGACATATTTCCCTGGCGAGACAAAAAATATTGTACTTTATACTATAAGATTATTATACATATACGTATAAAAATATGGTATAAAATACCTACTTTTTACTATAAAAAGAAAATTACCCTTATCTAAATCTCCACTCACCACTTATTTCTTATCTTCTTCTATCTCCCTCCTTACCTGAAAAAACAAAACAAAAATCACCATTAAATTCGGCCACCATGTTTCAAGATAACCAGGAAGATCAGCCTGTCTTCCCCTTCGAGGAAGACATGAGGGTGATACGGGTGTACTTCATGTACATTGTGGGGCTAGTGGTCCTCCTAATGGCTGCATTAATTTACTTGCTAATCCACAAGTAAAGCCCGAAAATTACTTCGATGGACCTGGGTAAAAATGCATGTGGTGTTAGCTGTACTTCAATATTTTGTAATTTAGTAGTTTAGAAGTACAAATTGTAACATGTATTTTGGAAGTTATGAATAAAAATCATTATTATTACTCGTTTTCTTCGTTTAAATAATAATAAAAAAACGTCATTAAGTTTATAAAAATATTTAGCAAAATAATAGTAATTATTTGCAAAAAACAATAACTATAATGATAAAAGATAATAATAGTGATAATTACAAAAGTAGGATCAAAATTTGGTGTCTACATCGGGTCATCTCCAGGTGGGTTCATGTTTGGGTTCGGGTCTCACATACTCGGGTCAACTCGGGTCTAGGGTTGGTTTCAGGTCGGGTCAGGTCGGGTTTGGGTCACCATTTTTTCGGGTTCAGATGGGTCGGTTAAGAATCGGGTTTGGGTCTGTATTTCAGGTCGGGTCAGCTTTTAACAACTCTAGTAATCCTTACGTGATTAACGTGTGTAAATAAAATCATCTAACCTAGTTTTAGGTATCACGTTACACATATTTTTTGGTGATGATGAAATTGTGAAAAAGAAAAAAGCTAGTAGAGGCCGCACTTTGTGTTTCCTTTTTAAAAGGAACGTTATTTTAGTACCCTTACTCCCAAACTCATTTCTAGTACAAGTAAACCGATTAGGACATGGGTAAACTTATGAGTTTGCTAAATATCCCATGAACTCTACTTGGGAGAAAGGCGTGAACGAGGTTTATGGGTTTTCCTAAAACTCATTGGTGACTCCTTATTAGTTTCTTACAAAAAAGCGTAATGATAAGATCAACTCTAATTCAAGGTCCCCCAAACAGTCAGGAATTCAAATACTAACATACCTTAAAAAAGTTTAAAGGCCTAGGTGTAACACCCTAGAAATTCCTTTCTTTTAAAATACTTGTTTTGCTCTTTTTAAAACTCAAAATAGGATAATCTAAGACATTACCACCACTGTGAAACTTGCTAAGGCAACTATCAAAGACACACAACGGAAGACTACCTTTTAAAACATTCAAAATAACTCAACATAAAATGTCAACTAAATGAAAGTAAAGTCAAACCAAAGTAAAACGAAGTCAACTTACAACTTGGAACTATTGTAGGCCCTTAAGAAAACCAAACCAATTCAAAACCATTGCGTTAGTCTCACAAACATGATATAATAAAATAATTAAAGTAATAAATTCATCATAAACTTATGGAAACTAGCATGATTCGCTCTTCACTCATGCCCATCATGAATATGATTCATCACCTAAAAAGCTTCTCTCTACTTGTTCCCACTACTCTCCATTAAAAATGGGTCATCATAGGGCCAAGGTAAAGAATAGGCCAACAAACACACAAACATACAATCATCAAAGCTGAGTACATAAGGGTAATTAAACACACTAACTTGCTTTCACCTATCAACACACAACTTACCTCGTTGCACCTGTTTACAAGCACACAACATACAACATGACTCCTCAATTAAGTAACTAACTGATTTATTTAGCATTGATTACGCATCGAACGGGTTTTCCCTTGACCTGCCCTAATAAAGGGGTACTAACACGGGAGCTAACCGTGCCATTATAACATAACCACTCGTAAGTGGCGGAATTTCTGCGCATAATAATAAAAGGAAATACAGCTATAGGGAATATTTCAAGCATCCCACACTTGAGCCCCATTATGATCATACATTTAAGCATGGTGGCGTCCAATGGGAAGGAAACTAGAGTAAAAGAGTCGCCAACAAGTTTTAGGAACTTGTAAACCGTTCACAGGATGAAGGTTACAACCCTTCACGATCCATGAGATTGCTAACTCCATAGTGGTCTGGAACCATGACTGGATATTCGGGGATGAAGGTACAAATCCAACCTAAAAGAGATTGAACCTGCCCTAAAAATAGGCCTTTACTTTATTCTTCTCATATTCATGTGCACTTTCTAACTAACATACAATCAATATATTAACCCTAAAACCTGTTTAATCTATGTTGGTTGAATATTAATGCACAAATAAAACTATTATTGGCAATCACTTGATTTAAAATCATATTATCCTAAACAAGATTATTAATTATCTTATTAAGCGTGATTTCAAGTACAAATTCCCTTTAAACCTGCAAGAGAGGGCGTGATCAAACAATAACAATAATATCAAGCAACATAATAATAACAATCATCATCATAACAATAACCTCATCAAAGCATAATAATATTAGCAAGATCGTAGGCATGATACTAACAAGATTAATAACAAATCCTAGCATGTCACTAAATAAGAATCAAAGCTTTAGCCCTAACATGATACTAACATGATATAAGAAAAATAGAAAGCAACCTAAGCATGATACTAGAAAGAAATAAAAGTATCCTAACATGATACTAGGAAGCAATATAATATAAACATGCTTTCTATAGATATAGCAATAAAATTACTTACTTTGTTGCCTCGTATCTCTTTATATCAAAACAATACACACGTTAGTAACTTCAAGGAAAATATTAAATCAAACAATTAATTTAAATAATTGAAATAGAGATTTGAGACCAAACCCTTAGAAAGTATCAACCTTTCACGTCTAGGGCGAAGGCAACTTCGAGCTTGGCTAGGTGTGTCTTGAACTCATGAACGCGGTATTGTATTTGTAAAAGGCTAGGCTTAGAAAAAAGGAGAAAGAAAAGCTATTAGCTTGAGAGAGAGTAGAGAATATAATTAGATGATTGTTGATTGTTAAAAATGGGAAAACACGACCCTATTTATAGAGAAAATAGCCCAAAAACGATCAGAAAAAGACCGAATCCTATTAGGAGTAAAACTGCCCCTGTCGCAGAACGACAGGGTCCAACGCGACATGACATACCTGTCGCTGTGCAACAAACTTGTCGTTTAGCACCAGCTTTGTCGTTCCGCGCTGCTTCACGCGTTTTCTCAAACCTGTACGGAATCGTTGGGCCCTCCACTAGATCATTGGGCCATAAAACCATTTCGGGCCCAATTTAGTATTTTGACCATAACTTCCTCATTATTCATCGGAATTGAGCTTATAAAATATCGTTGGAAAGCTCTTTTTGAGCCCAATGCAAATACACTATTATTGGACCCTTATCATAGACCAAATCAAATTGGACTGGACATTTTCAATAAACAGAATACATTTTCGAAAACAGAAAGAAAAGTTATTTTTAAAACAACCGCATCACAAGACTTTTCACACTTTCACTTCGTTCGTCAATCAAATGATGTGAAAGGTACTCATCACTGGGTTTGGTTTTGGGGAGACACAATTAGGTGTCTACAGAAGCCCCCACTTTGACTGAGTTTGGAGAAACGCATGTTTCAAAAACAAAAGTCAAAGTATTAATAGGGATGGAGAATGATTCAGAACGTTTTGCGATCCTAAATCATTCTTGTAATGCCGATACCTGCAAACTAGCATTAGTTAAACAGATAAAAGAGTTAAGAAACGCGTATCTTGCACCATCGAGCACACGTCTCTAGTGTATTCGTTTTTGTTGCTGCATGCTGTTGTGACGATCTTCCTCAAGCTAGGGAAGATCGCCTGAAGACCTGATCAGTGGCATTTATGCCACTCTTTTGTCCTTTTTCTCTAAGAATTTTCCCCTCATTTGCACTTGTTTGATCCTTTTCAAAGCGTTTTATCTTCGTTTTTTATGATGATTTATCCTTTCTCGTGTTTCTTCTCCTTTTCTCCCCTTTTCTTATGTTTTTCTTAATTTTTCTTCGTTGTTTTATAGATTGTTGGCCCTTTTGGAGAAGCCTATAAATGCATTATGAGCTTTGGAGGGAAAAGAGATGCTCAAGGAGAAGGTGGAAGCAACTCAGGGAGCCGCGGGCGCGGGATGCTGCTGTACACTTGGACATAATATTCAGTAGATGCCTAGCCATGCCCTGGAAGAGGTCTCTCCTCCATGACCCGTGGGCGCGACATTTAGAGGCTGATTTTCCCCTGCTCCCAGGACGCAGCCTCTCCTTAGCTGGAGAGGCCTCTCTTCCTTCGACTCGCGGGCGCGGCACTATTGGCTGTGGGCGCGACTTTCTGGGCAGGTTGAAGGCGTACCCTGCCTGGAGAGGGCGTGACAGCTCGCTAGAGGCCTCTCCTTGGTTTTTTATTTTCGACTTTTAGATGCATATAAATAGCCTTCTTATTGAATTTTGTAAGGATCCTATTTTCAATCAACATTAGACCTAGTATTTTAGAGAGAGAAAGTAGCTTGTTCCTCAAGTTTCTTCATTGTATTCAACATTGGGTCAAGTTTATTTCAATCAAAGGCAAAGTTCCAAGTTTTCATCTTTAATCAAGTTCCTCTTTAGTAATCTCTAACCCTTTCTTTTAGTTTGATTTATTTGCTTTGTTATTGCTTATTTTCATTTATCTCTTTAGTTGAACTTGTTGCTATTGTTTTATTTGTTTTCAATCATGTCTAGTTTTGTGCTTATTGAATCCTTCTTTAGTTTTGTTATGATGGTTAGTTTCTCTTTCCTAGGCTAAGTTTTTAGCTAGGGGAAGGGGGTAGAAAACATGTGTTAATATTGATGATTGATGATGATTTGATTGAACTCATGCCATAAATTGATGAAAGATATGATTTTAATAGCTTGAGATTGTTAGTAGCACATTATTTGATGTTCCCTAATCTAAATGCATGAGAATGATTTGGATTAGACTAAGATCACCTTTACTTTGATGATTGCATGAAAATGAATTTTTTAAGTAGAGTTTTATGTATTTTGCACTCTTAATCTCTTGCCATGATTAGTGACTAATTGGATGCATGAAAGTGATTCAATTAGGACAAGACTTAGTTCATTGATTTGCTTAAGCAATTGCATGAAACTGAGTTGTTTGAGTAGAACTTAGGATTCTATGGCATGTTCTTTATGATAATCATCATCGTCCATCTATATTTGATCATGTTTGACACCCCCATACCCCTAGCGTTGTTTATCTTTGGTTTAATCCTTTTTATCTTCCTTTCTTTATTGCTTTAGTTTTCTTAATCAAGAAAAACCAACAAAAATATTCTCTCATTTACTCTTGGTTAGTGGATTTGATGTTTAACTTGTGTGCTTCCTCGCGGTTCGACCCTATACTTGCCGCTAACTAGTTTAGTGAAAGGTTTAGGTTTATAAATAATTAATTTAATTAGGGTAGTAGTTTCAATGACCTACTTTATCGTGATCAAGACCACTTCGCTTGTAGCTGCCTTCAATTTCTGCTGTGACTGTCCTCCACATCTTAGGGAACACCATCGAAGATTTCTCTGCTTGTAGCACTCTTTTTCCGCTTTGTGACCATCCTCCGCAAGCCAGGGAACTTAGTCGAAGATAACTCTGCTTGTAGTCATCCTCAGATTTTTGACAATTTCTAACATCTTAGGAAAAACTGTCAAAGATAGCTCTGCTAGTAGCCATCTTCAGCCTTTATGACGATTTTCTTCATCTTAGGGATTATCTTCGAAGATCACTTTGCTTATAGCAATCCCCTATTTGGCGTGATAACTTTCCTTGGAAAGCTATCGAAGATCACTGCTTGTTGATCCTCAGTTTGCTGGTGCTTTGTTGTAATGCTTGTTGTGTTGTTGCTTATATTTTTGCCGTGCTTTGATGTTTGCGTTTGCTGTTTTCTTTATGAACCAATATCTTGGTGCTTGCGATAAGCCAATGCTTAGGCTCCTAAGCTAAGTGAGACGATCAGGTCAAATCACTTACCGTGATTGTAATCGAGCCGACTACTAATCATGTCAATTTGCATATAGGGGCTAACTGGCGTACCAAGGAACCCAAAATTGCTGCATGAGGTTCGCATAAACCAATATGGGGCCACAAATTGTGTCACTGAGGAATGGGATCCAACGCGCGCCTAACGCACTGTCGCGGCGCGACATGTCTGTCGTTTCGCGCTGGAGTCGGGTTTTTCAGATTTAAACCCCTTCTCCTTCATTTTGCTGTTCGTGCCTCATTTGTTTCGCATTTCGCTCGAAATTTTCACTTAGCTCGTTCTCCTTCGTTTCTCAACGAAATTAGCTCAATTTTTTTGCAAATCGAAGCTTGTGATCTCTATTTTGCCGATCTATGTAAGTTTTGCTAAAACTTACTTTATTTTATGCGAAATTTCATGCTTGTTTGCTCGCGGTTTTTCGAAAAAAACCGAGACTTATATTGCTCAATTTGCTTCGTTTTTCAAATTTTATGCCACGAATTTGCTTTTTTATGTTTGTATATATATCACCTTAGGAGTGTTTTAGACTTGTTTGACTTAATTTGGTGAAGAAATGAGCGATTTGCCGTTGTTGAGCCTCTTGAGTTCGTGAGAACAATGTGGCTTGTTTTTCACGTCTTTGCTAGCTATTCTTGTTCAATTTGTCATAATATTTGTTCTAGTATTGTAAGAAATTGTTTGATTGCTTGAAAATGCTAATTTTGCTCCAACTAAAATCATGCTCTATTTTAGTACTACCTACTCTATTTTTGACAAACATAGTATCATGCGGCTAGGCGAACCTTAGATACTATAGAACCTTTGATTTACTGCTTGCTTGCATAATTAGCATGTCTGACAACGCGGTTTCGGCTCACGCTCTCGTGGGGCTCACCGAGAGGACGAGCCCGTCGACGCCGGTGAGGGTACTTCCACCAGTCTGGGGGAGTTCCCTGAGTGGGATGAGCATACCTTGTACTTTGCGACCGTGTTTCACATCTCGGAGCAAGTCCGCCTTGGGATGACCGACGATCGAGTTCGTTGCCATGGCTCGGGCAACGACACTATCGGGCAGCTATACGAGTCCTACTTCCTCAACAACGAGGAGTTGCGTGTGGTGTAGGAGTCTTGTGGTCTGACTCCACTATTGCAGGCCACTCAGGCTCTCTATTCTTCGTCCTCGAGTCGTTTCCTAATTCGAGCTTTGGTGGAGTTATTTTGGGACACCACCAACACTTTCCACTTTCCATGGGGTGAGATGACCGTCACTCCTGCCGACTTCAGTCTCATCACCGGACTCGAGTTTCGGACTACTGCGGTTCCATTTGGTAGCGATATTACCGTTTTCTATCCCGAGGTAGAGGAGCTACTCGCTCCTATCGCTATTCGAGCTCGTGGCGAGGCTCGGCCGATGCAGATTAGTAGCCGATGTATTCGGCGGTCTATGCTCGTGGAGGCTTTCCGAGATGGTGCGACTACCCTGGAGCAGCGGGTGCATATTTTTGTTTTGATTCTTTTGTCGGGGACTTTCTCTCCTGACAAGGGTAGCTGAGTGCTACTCTACTACCTGCTTGCTCTTCGCGACCTTCAAATGGTCGGGACATATGATTGGGCCAGCTTGGCCTAAGCAGACTTCCTGCTTGGATTGCGACTCGCTTGTCACCATCGCAAGTTTGAGGAGGAGGTCACTGTTTCTAGTTTCTGGAGGATCATAGAGGTATACCTTGTTTCTCCTTACTAAAGTTTACTTTAGATATGTGTTAGCACTTGCTGATGCTTCTCTGTCATTTGTAGGTCTAGTTCTACGAGTACTTCCCGTCTCTTTCACCAGCGAGGCCCTCGCCTTGTGGGCTCCCCATTGCTGCTAGTTGGGGAGGCCGTCACAATGACCAGACTTTTACTGCCCGTGTTCGAGAGTTGATTCTCTCGGAATGCTTTGCTTATCATTTCCGTCTTTTTGCTACTTAGTAGGAACCTATCTCATGGGTGTTCATTTTGTAGGAGCCTGAGGTCAAATTTCGGCCATGGGCCGATTTCGACCTTCCTGGACGGTCCGTCTAGTATACAGCTCAGCGTCGCTATATTTAGGGTACGTACGACATTGTGGTGTATCTCGGCGAGGGAGTTGCGATTCAGCACTCTACCGAGTCTTTTGTGGTTCCTGCTCGTCCCCCTCGGCATATGTTTGACCAGACGACCATGAGAGTGCATTTCGGTGAATCGCCAGCTGGTACGGATTGGCAGCGTCATATCCATTCGAGCCGGAGTTATGGTGAGAGCCTCATGCCACGTTTGGCTCCACCTCCTTGTATATCGGAGGAGGCGCAGGTACATTTCGTGCCTTTGATTTATTCTCTTGATAGCCCCTTAACAAATTCTGATCGCCTAGATTTGTTTTGACAAGCTGCGGCAGCGGCCAGGGAGTTTGTACCTCCACCGGTGTCCATCACCTATCAGGGGTCTTTCGGTCCGGTCGAGGAGACGATTCCTCTGGCCCCTGAGCCCTAGCGCTTGATAGAGAGGTCGATACCTCGTCACCAGACCTCGGTAAGTCTTTCATCATTATTTTGTGTTCGCATACATGTTCTTTGATTGATTCTGACTTCATTGCTTGACAGTTTTCCCGCGAGGTGATGACGAGGATGGCGAGAGCTATGGACGTCTTTCGTTATCAGCTCGTGAGATTGAGTCACCGAGCTAGGTGTCGTGGTGGAGATGATGGCTTGGAGGTATTTCTTTTGACCTTATTGCTTACTTTATTTATTTATTTATTTATTTTGCCATGCTTGACTTGACTTATTTTTTCTATTTCAGCTTGTTCCTCCGACGCATACTTGTTCGAGACCTAAAGCTCGGAGGGAGAGGTCCGGATTTAGCTCGAGGCGCCAACGTACTTTGGTAGGGAGCAAAGGTGGTCGAGCAAAGTCGGACCACACTGCAGTACTGGAGGATTCAGGCTCTCGTCTGAGGTTGCTTCAAAGAGGCCTACTGGCCAAGGAGGCGAGACATCGACTCCTTTAGCGGGTGGTGGGCGTATGAGGTTAACTCATCGTCACAGCAGCCAGAGCAGCCTCAGCAGTTGGGAGCGCAGCCGCAGGGTGAGGCAGGATGGACTGGCCCCACTCTTTCGATCTCGGCCACCAGCTATCCTAATGCCGGTGAGGGGTTGACTCCTCAGACTGTACAATTCTTTGACATGTTTGACGTTCCTCTACATTTGCGTACTCCGCCATCATAGCTGTATCTGTATATATTTTTGTTTTGACTTTGTAGGACTTTGCTTATTTTGACTTAACACTTATGTTAGACATATTATATATATATATATATATATATATATATATATATATATATATATATATATATATATATATATATATATATATATATATATATATATATATATATATATATATATATATATATATATCTTATGATTACTATGTCTATTTTATCTTTGCATTTTTTTATTTTTCATTTTTTGTGCATATGAGTGTGTAAAAAAATGTGATTAATTTTTGCGAATTTTCGTTATTTTTATTATTAATGGAGGGTATCCGACTTTCTCCCCCAAAAAGAAAAAAATGAAAAATAAAGTCAAATTTGACTAAAAATAAGTTTAAATTTAATTAAACTCAAAATAATCAAATATGGGATAAGTGCTTGGATAAGATTTGCCAAAAAATAATGTTTGGATAAGGCTTTTAAAAGAATCAAAATCGTACAGTCAAAGTACAAATCCGAGTCAAAGTTGGATAACATATAGTCAGCGAAACGCGTAACGCTGTCGTGGAAAAATTAATCTATCGCAACGCGACAGGCTTGTCGCGGCGCGCTGACCCCTATCGCGGCGCGACAACTTTGTCGCGACGCGCTGGGTTTATTTTTCCGAATCCTTTCGGAATTTGGTTTGTGTCAGCTCTGTTAATAAATAGCCCCCAAACCTTTCATCATGTCTAAGAGTTTTAGCGATTTCACTCGTGAGTGGTGTCGGTCTTTGACTGCTAAAGAGAGGAAAGAGCTTGACTTTTTCCACTTGGGGGGTTTGCTTGGTATTAAGGGGGTAGATCTTAACATAGTATTTATTCATACCGCCTTAGAGTATTGGGACCCAGACACCCATTGCTTTAGATTAGGTCATGATGAAATTTTCCCTTTACTGGAAGAATTTAGTGCCATCCTTGGTTTCCCTTCTTTAAATCTTGCGGTAATTCCTAAAGTTAGTGAATATTATTATAAAGATTTTAAGCGTTTCCTTAACATTAGGGAAAGGGACTTAAAAGATATTGTGCATGGGAATGTGGTTAATTTGAAAGAATTTGCACGCTTTTATTTATAAGAGAAGGGATTTTCTCTTTTGCATGTTTAGCCAATATCTCCTCACTAGTGGCAATATTCGTGAGGGTCAAGCAATATTAGTGTCTGTCATGGAGAAAATTGTATCAGGAAGAAATCTAATGCCATTAATTGTTGGAAAGACAATGCTTAGTTTAGATGAGCTAAAAAGAGATCAAAAAGCACCTCTTCGAGGTTCTCCAATTTTATTACAGGTATAAATATAATACTTTTAATTACAGAAATAAAAATTATTTAATTTTGTATAGTAATATTAACTATTTGCATTGAATTTTTGCAGGTATGGCTAATGAAAAGACATGAATTAATCAGTCCTCCTGACAATATTGAAAAATATACACCAAATTTCTTTGTAAGAAGAAAGAAACGCTTCTCTATAAAGATGGGTCGCCGGGAGTGGAGTAGAATCTTTGAAACCTGAGACTTTAACATCAAGTGGGTTGTCCCTTGGTGGAAGATTGAGAAGATGGTTAGTGTCAATAGCCAACTTTTTTGCCGTTTTCCTAGCTTGTCAAAGTTGACCTTTTATTACCCTTCTAGAGTGAAAAGACAATATGGACTTGGTCAAACCATTCCCTCTGGAGATATTTGTCACCCTAATGAATTTCCTGTATCACAAGACATAGAGAGGTTTGATGACTATTGGTGTGCTAGACCTTTGTGGGAAGTTGTTACCCAAAAGGTTCCTCCTTCTTTGTCTAGGGATGTGAAGCAATGGTTAATTGGTAGATCTCAAAAGGACAAGAACAAAGCCTGAAAGTTGAGCAAGACTAATGTGAAAGACCGTCTAGGAGATAAGAAAATTCCTCCTAAGGAACGCTTAGGTGAAAGAGTTGAATTCAAGACCCCTGTTATGCTTAAGAAGAAAAGTACTACAAAGGGGAAGGGGAAAAGAAAGACCGACGCTGCAAAAAAGAAAATATGGGTTGAAAAGAAACACGGTGTAATGGCTATTGGAGAAACTATCGACTCCAAGATTGTGTGCAGGTCTTCTATGGGATCCCTATTGGTGAAAAAGATGGATGATGAAGAAGAAGCAGAGAAGAATTGGAAGAGGGCCAGAAAAGTGAAGACAGATTAGAGCATTGCTTTTGTTATCAATTTACTAGCCAATTTTATTTTTAAGTCAATTTTATTTTTAAGCTTTAATTTTATTCTTAAGTCAATTTTATTTTTAATCATTTGTTTTATTCCATCAATAATGTAATTTTATTTTTATTAATGCAATTTTTAGCTCTTTTAAATTAAATTGACTTTTTTACATTGAATTATTTATTAAAGCAATGAAAACGACTTGAATAAATCTCGAAAATTGTTCAAATACAGAAGTAAAAAATTCTCGAAATACTCCGAAATTCGCCTAGATCGACGAAAAAATACTGGCGCCGGACTTTTGAATTTGTCGCAGCGCGACGGTTCTGTCGCGGTGCGCTGGATCTGTCGTTGCGGGACAGATGCTGTTGTGCGGCACTAGTCTTGAATTCTAGGCGCCGTTTGTTCTTCATTGATGTATTGATGCGGGAATGCAAGGTTTGGAAAAATTAAAGTGGCCGCACCCTGTGAAGGGTTGCCTACGTATCCTTTCCTAAGGAACCAGGCCAAATGTAGCTCTTTTGAGTATGTTACTCAAGTTATCATGGGTAGAACTTCTTAAGTTGGTCAAGGTTTGTCATATTTGAGAATTCATTACCATCCATATCAGTTAGTTTTGTGGCACCTCCTGATAGGCTAGTTTTAACAATGTATGGTCCGTGCCAATTAGGCCTAAATTTGCCTCTTAGGTCTAGAACATTTTTCCTTTAATGCTTTTAGCACTAAGTCTCCATCTTTAATGTTTCTTGTCTTGACCTTATTGTTAAAGTGTCTAGCCATGCGAGTTTGATAGCATTGACTATGACGTAGAGCTTCTAGTCGTTTTTCATCAAGTAAAATTAACTCCTTATACCTTGCTCTAGTCTATTCGAATTCATCGAGTTTACTTTCCAATGCGATGCGTAGAGAAGGCCAATCCTTATAATTTTCTCTCATTTTTTTGATGATAGTCTTTAAGTTCTTATTGGCTGCTTCTACTGCACCATTTTCTTGAGGCCTATATGGGGAAGAGTGGTGGTGTTGAATACCATACTTTTGAAGCAATTCTTCACATTCCGCTTGAAAGTGAGTTCCATTGTCACTTATCATTTCATGTGGGACTCCATATCGACATATTATGTTTCTTTCGATAAAGAGTGATACATGTTTTGTGGTGAGTTTTGCATATGATGCTGCTTCAACCCATTTGGTGAAGTAATCAATCGCTACTAAGATGTATTCATGACCTCCTGTCCCAGGAGGGGTGATTTTTCTAATGATATCTATGCCCCATGTTGAGAACGGCCATGGTGATGTATAAGTGCAAAGGAGTGATGGAGGAACATGTTGCAAGTTAGCATATATTTGGCATTTAGGGCATTTCTTTACATATTGATGGCAATCTCTATTCATGGTAGTCCAATAGTATCGTTGGCGCATTACATTTTGGGCTAGCATTTTGCCATTCATATGAGTTCCACATACTCCTTCGTGAATTATTCTCATTGCTCTTTGAGCTTCCTTTTTGCCTACACATAGGAGAGCTCTACCTTTAGGTACCCTTTTATGAAGCTCATTGTTTATGAGTACATATTAGGAAGCCAAAAGCCTTAGAGCTCGCTTTGCTCTCTTGTCAACGTGAGGTGGATATTCATCTTTGGTGACATAATTGAGGATGTCAGTGTACCAAGGTTCTTCCTCTTCTTCTTGTTCCTGAGCTTCCTCATCATCTTCTATGGCTTAGATGTAAGCCGGTTTATGCCTTTTCTCTATTGTTAGAGGCATTTGCTCAATTTCCTTAGGAATTCTAACCATTAAGGCTAGTCTTGCCAAGACATCAGCAAATTGATTTTCCTCTCTTGGTAGGTATATGTATTCCACCTTTTTGAGTTGATTAGTAAGAGTTTCTAGATATGTTTGATAAGGGGCTAAGCTTTCACTCCTTACTTTCCATCTTTTGGAAATCTGATTGATGATTAAAGAGGAGTCTCCAAACATTCGAAGTTTCTTCACTCCTAATGCCAAAGCAGTTTCGAGGCCTACCACACATGCTTCATATTCCGTAGCATTGTTGGTAACGTCGAAATCTAGCTTTATAGAGATTGGGACGTGTTCCTCTTTAGGTGATACTAATAATACCCCTACGTCACAACCCTTTTGGTTTGAAGCTCCATCGAAGTATAATGTCCAAGTATAATCTTCTTTAAGTTTTCGTCTGGAAACTCATTTTCATGTATTGGCGTCGAATCTTCTATTGGGAAATATGCTAAGAAGTCCGAGACCACTGATCCTTTGATAGCCTTTTAAGGCATAAACCTCTATCCATCTTGATATTCGCCCGTTGAGTGTAGATTTCTCGAAAAGGTGCTTTAGTGGGTCCATTCGAGATACTACATAAACTGTATGAATGAGCATGTAGTGTCTTAACTTGGTTGTGGCCTACACTAGTGCGAGGCACAATTTCTCAAGTGGTGTGTAGCGCACTTCATACTCGAGCATCTTCTTAATTAAGTAGTAAATGACATTCTCTTTACCTTCTATTTATTGCGCAACTATAGCTCCCATTGTCTCTTCAGTGACTGTTAGGTATAATCGGAGAGGAATTCCCAGAAGTGCAGGCGCTAATACAAGAGGATTAGAAAGATAGGCTTTGATTTTCTCAAAGGATTTTTGGCACTCATCGTCCCATATTACCGGTACATTCTTTTTGAGTTTCTTGAATATTGGTTCGCATATTGTGGTCAGCTTAGATATGAACCTACTTATATATTGCAACTAGCCAATGAATCCTCGAATTTGCTTCTCGGTCTTAGGCGGCGGCTTTGACATGATTGGTTTAATATTAGTTGGGTCAATCTCTATTCCTTTAGAGCTAATGACATAGCCCAAGAGTTTTCCTAAGGTGACTACAAAAGCGCACTTAGATGGTTTTAGCCTCATATTGTATTTCCTTAACCTTTTGAAGAATTTCCTTAAGGCTACTGGATGTCCTAGACGATCTTTTGATTTTACAATCATATCATCCACATAGACTTCTACCTCTTTATGCATCATGTCATGGAGTAAGGCAATCGCTGCTCTTTGGTAAGTGGCACCCGTGTTTTTCAACCCGAATGGCATTATCGTGTAACATTAAGTGCCCCATGGTGTTATAAATGTAGTCTTTTCCATGTCTTCTTCTGCCATGAGAATCTGGTTGTACCCTGCGTATCCATCCATAAATGAGAGAAGTGCGTGGTTCGCTGTATTATCTACCAAAATATCGATGTATGGTAAAGGGAAGTCATCCTTTGGACTTGCCTTATTTAGATCTCTGTAGTCGACACACATTCTTACCCTTCCGTCTTTCTTAGGGACTGGTACCACATTTGCGACCCATCCGGGGTATTTGGATACCCTTAGAAAACCTGCTGTTATTTGTTTTTAAACTTCTTTTATTTTTAGAGCTACGTCGGGTTTCATTCGACGTAAATTTTGTTTTACAGGTTTCATTCCTGGGATTAGTGGTATTGTGTGTTGAGCTATTTCTCTATTTATTCTTGGCATATCTTCGTATGACCAGGAAAACACATCTATAAATTCTTTTAGTAAATTAATTAAATTGGTTCTTTCTTCTTTATTAAGAGTTAGACCAATTTTAACTTCTCTTTTAATGGTTGGATCTTTTGAGATATCAACCGTCTCAGTATCTTCAATTACCGGTGTTTTATTCTCAAGTGTTTCCATTGCCTTAATTATTTCTTTGTCATTTTCATTATTAGCTAAGCAATGCTCATCATCTTGAGTAAGGGAATAACACGAGGAGTAAGCGGAAGAAGACATATTATTAAACTCGGAAATCATTACATCAAATAAAGAGATGACCGTTGGGACTTGACTACTAACTATCCTAGGGGTAGACTTTGAAGTAGAAGGGAGAGACTGAGATACTACTACAGAAGATTTAGAAGACTCGACTAAGGATGACTTGAATTCAGACTCAGACTCAAATGAATCAGACTCGTCGAACATTGGTCCTTGTCTTGCCATTATGGAGATCCTTCTTCCACTTGGCGTAGACACCTTTACGGTATTTCTCCATCCTTGGAGTAATCCCTCTGCCGGAGTAATGAGCTTTGTGGGATCAAAGTCTTCGCTATGCAAGACTGTTTGAATAAGCGCCGAATTGTCATCGATACGCTTAGGCTCATTTTTCTCGTAGCCAAAGAGTAATCCCATGATGTTAAAGTCAAAGCATGGAGGTGCTTTCTCCTTATTGGTAGGAGTTGGGATATCATCCAAGAAATTGCAATCCAAGAATATCTCGAACACAGGTTCCCTTATCCCATCTTTGACAAAGGGTTCAAGAAATTTGTAACAAGGATAGTCCTCACCCTCTCTTATGAATTGACCCTTTAGAGTGAGAGGATATTGGTCCATTGGGATTGCTTTCTTTTGATTACGAGCATTCCTCCATGCATTAATATTTTCTCGGGCTTGCTTATAGTCTTTCGGAGTCGGTTCAAAACCAAGTCTAAAATTATCTAATTTAGGAAGGTCAAGCAATCCCATTTGTGTTGCTACTCCTTTCTTCATTCCTAGAGTCATTCCAAGAAAGTGTCCTTGTTTTCGGAGTATACCATTAACTATTATGTTCGAATGGAGGTCGTAATGAAGAGGGGTATTTTCATCTTCGTCGATAAAAGAGACCTCTTCTGCATTAAAGCCCCTTAAGTCTTCATCATTTTCATCGTGCTCCACATTTATAATAGGCTTATCAATTGCCTTAATTCTTATTGGAGAAGCATCGATAGTGACAAGAATTACTCCAACTATGGCCTTCACTTGTTGATGAAGGGATAAAGGGACGACCTTAAGGTAATGAAGCCAAGGGCGCCCTAACAACAAGTTGAAAGAAGCTTTGATATCTACCACTTGGAAAGTAGTAGCATGTTCAATGACTCCTGCCGTAACATTCATAGTGATAGTCCCAAGATCTTGGCGACGAGTGTTGTCATAAGCCCTTATTCCTTGTGTAGATGGATACAAATCTTCATCTTTTATCCCTAACATCTTCGCGGTTCATAGTGGGAAAACATTAATTGCTGACCCATTATCTACAAGAGTCATTGGGACATTCATTCTCTTGTAGATTACTATGAGGTTTAAGGCCTTATTATGCTTATCACCCTCTAGAGGTAGATCCTTGTCAGAAAAGGTGATTAGGTTGACGGGACTTGGAAGATCACTCATGAGAAAATTAGCTAATCCCTCAGGAGTGGTTTCAGAATCTATCCCTACTTTAGCCAAAGCATCCATTACTGCAACTCTATGCTCACGGGATGTGGCTAGCAATTTCCATACATTTATCTCAACCTTAGTCTTCTTGAGTTGTTTCACAACATCATTGTCCTCTATGATGGGTATGGGAATTTGTTGGGTAGTAGGAATAGGTTGTGTTGTAATGGGAGGTTGCATTCTCCCTGACCTTGTGAGGACATCTATGGGCGAGTCTTCTTCATCCCAAATATTGTCTACCGGATAGATTGTGGAAAGTGGAGTTTCTTCCAAATCTTTGAGGTAGACATCCTCATCATCGTTTTCCCGAATTCCATTGATGCTAGCATCTTTTTCTGGAGTTATTTGGACTAACTTCTTGCTATCAATTAGTCCTTGGATTAGATCCTTGAATTTAAAGCAATGTTCAATGGTATGTCCCCCAGATTGATGGTATGGACAATAGAATTTGTCTATCCTTTTCAGCAATTCAAAAGGTCTTGGTTTGAGAGGTTTAATCTTCCCATTCTCGAAGAGCTTTTGAAACATGTTTGCATAAGAGGTCCCAATCGGAGTATAAGGCTTGTTGCTCCTTTTGGGTTTTTCAACCACTTGGAGACAAAATGGTTTTCTCTCGCTAGTCTTAGCAATTTTCGTCGTTTCCATGTTGTTCTCATTTTGAACACTTTTTAGACGGTCGAGGAGTTCATGAAATGTATCAATTGCCTCTCTCAGTGTGTTTATGAGGTTCCATACCTCTTCTTTACTGGTCGGCGATTCACCTATAGTGTGTTTCTTGGCATCGAAAAAGATTTCCTTTTCTTCTTCAATGGAAAGAGTCTTTTCAACCGGTTTAATGAGGGTTGTTGGATCGACATGATCTTCCTCATTAGAAATAGCCAAGGAGTCTGAAACTGGAGCATTATTGATACTTGGCTTCTTGCTTGCAGGAGGTAATGGAAGTTTGTTGTTATCAATGAGATCTTAAATAGCTTCTTTTAACTTCTAACAATTTTTAGTAGGATGGCCCCTGCCTTGATGGTACTTGCAGTGTGCATTGGGGTTCCAACTAGCTGTCCTCTTTTCGACTGGTGGATCCCCAAATGGTCAAATAGGAGTTATAAGACCTTTTGCATGTAGACGATCAAATGCGGTGTCATAACTCATGCCAATAGGTGTGAAGTTTCTCCTAAATGGCTTCTTTTGTCCTTGGTTGTTCATAGCCAGGACCTCATTCAGATTAAAGGTGCTAACATTATTCGAGTGGGTAGTTTTGGAAGAAGAAGGATTGTCGCTCTTCTTTCCTTTCCAACCACGGTTGGAGTTGTTAGTAGCTTTTTTCTTTGCAAGGTCATCTTCAATGTTGATCCCTACGTCATAGACGGCCTTAAAAGTGTTCAAGTTGCTTTGATATTTGAGATGCTTAGAGTATTTTTCCTTAAGATTCTTAATGAACATCCTTACAGATTCTTTCTCAGTAGGCACCTCAACCATTTTAGCGGAAGTTTCCTTCCACTTATTAAAGAAAGTAGTAAAGCCTTCATTCTCTTTTTGTTTCAACATCTCAAGCTCTCTATGGTTAGTTTTGACTTGGACATTACATTTGTATCTATCTATGAAAGCGTTTTCTATGCCATCCTAAGAAGAGGTTTTCTCTTTTTCAAGGGAGAAGAACCATTGTTGGTAAACGGTCTCTAAGGACAGTGAGAAGAGAGTGTGGAAAACTTTCTTGTCAATCCCCTTAATGTTCATTATGGTTTTAAAGGCCCTTAGGTGAAAATAGGGGTTGTCAGTTGGTTTGAACTTAGGGATGTCATTGGCATTGAACTTCTGCGAAAGAAGTTCCTTGTCCACTGAGACTCCTTGTGAGCTAATCCCTTGGAACTTATAGTCATTGGAAATCTTGCTCAAGCTTTCCTACATTCGCTCCAATTGTTGTTGTTTCGACGGGTCATTGACTTGAAGAGCAAGGGTCTTCATCATCTCGGTCAAGTTAACGAGGTTCTTCCTAAGCTCATCGACTTCTTGTTGGGTTGCCATTAGTATGAACTTTTTTTCTGTATCTGATGGGCTTGTCAAAAAGTAAAACTTGAACGAAGGTGTTGTCCTTGATTAATCGTCCCTCTCTTCTTGACCAAGTACTGTAAATTAAACCATATTTGTTTTAATGACTTGACTCAAATTGACTTTGACTTTATTGGTTTTAAAGACAAAAGATACAAAAATAGGGTGCATATTTTTGGGAATCAAGTATAGGGTTCAAACAACATGGTTATGTTTGGAGGATTAATATCCGACTTACCCCCTTAAAAAAAATGACGGAAAATACGCGCACACAAGACTCTCTAGACATGGTCAAGGTGTAACATATATATAATATGTGTGAGTGAAAGTGACATGTTTTGACTCTTGTGTAAGACCATGGGACTATGTGTCTAGACTCAAATAAGGACTCGATATGGTTTATATCAGTAATAAATTGATTAAATAGACTCGGCTTGAGGACTCGGGCAGAAAACTATACCATCGTTAAAACGACGGAACTGTCGCGATGCGCCAGCCCTGTGGCGGCAAGCCATTTCTGTCGCGGCGCGCCATTTCTGTCGCATCGTGCATGACACTGGTGTGTCGCGCCACAGGCCAGACTTCAACGTCATTGCTGGAATGTCAGTTTGGGTCTGTTTCCAGTATTCTAGCTTAGAGGGGAAATCCTATAGAGGTACTAAGTCAGGTTCGATCAATTTATTTACACTTTAAAAACTCATATTAATCGATTAATTAATTAAGAAAAGTCCTTTAGTCATTAATTAATTTATTTAGACTCAATCATAAATCAAACAAAGGTTAGAGTAAATATGCACAGACAAGAGATGCACAAGTAGTCAAGTAAGCACAATATGATGCAATGAGTTTGCAACCTAACCATTGCTCTAGTTCTCTAAAGTTGAAGGATAAGGGTTAGTTAAAGAGGGTCCATGGTTATGAGTCTAGATGCACCGCGCGGAAGCTTTACCTTTGGAAGGGTTGGCATGCGTGGATGGGACCTCATAAGTTAAAATTGCTTCCACGGTTTGGTGAATTCACAAACTCGGATGTACCCTTCGTTGTCATGAGCGTTCGTTTGGGTAAATGGAGCGTGAATTCCCAGATAGTTATGGCCATATGTAGAACACATATGGGTTCAGAAAAGTGAGAAAAACTCAATTAGGAAGTAGAATCGAGCAAACAGTACTAGAACTGAGTAAAAAAAGAAGGTAGATTTCTGGCTCGGTACTGGAAGAACATAGCGCGAGACAATAGAGTCTGTCACGAGACGTGACTATGTCGCCACGCGACATTGTTATGGCACAGCGACAGAGCCATCGCACTGCGACATGCTCTGTTTTCTCAGTGCCATTTCCTACATGCCTTAGCAGCTTTCTGTTCATTGAATTTTTCAGTTTTTCGCAGTGTTATTTCGATCCTAGTTGTGAAAGATATTTCGCAAATTTCCTACGTGTAAAAATCCTATGTTTTTGACGCATTACGGATGGTCTATCCAATGCGAACCTTTTTTTATGCTTATGCCAATAATGTCAATCAAAATTACGCACATGAATACTTAGAACTTTTCGAGTCTCATTCACTCATTCTAAGTCATTGCCAACATAAATTTTAGGAATTAAAATAGAAATCCTCCCCAGTGGAGTCGCCAAAAACTGTAGGGAATATTTCAAGCATCCCACACTTGAGCCCCACTGTGATCATACAATTAAGCATGGTGGCATCCAAAGGGAAAGAAGCTAGAGTAAAAGAGTTGCCAACAAGTTTTAGGAACTTGTAAACCGCTCACAGGGTGAAGGTTACACCTCTTCACGATCCATGAGATCGCTAACTCCATAGTGGTCTGGAACCATGACTGGATATTCGGGGATGAAGGTACAAATCTAACCTAAAAGAGAATGAACCTGCCCTAAAAATAAGCCTCTACTTTATTCTTCTCATATTCATGTGCGCTTTCTCACTAACATACAATCAATATATTAACCCTAAAACCTGTTTAATCTATGTTGGTTGAATATTAATGCACAAGGCGATCACTTGAATTAAAATCATTTTAGCTTAAACAAGATTATTAATTATCTTATTAAGCGTGATTTCAAGTACAAATTCCCTTTAAACCTGCAAGAGAGGGCGTGATCAAGCAATGACAATAATATCAAGAAACATAATAATAACAATCATCATCATAACAATAACCTCATCAAAGATAATAATATTAGCAAGATCCTAGGCATGATACTAACAAGATTAATAACAAATCCTAGCATGTCACTAAATAAGAGTCAAAGCTTTAGCCCTAACATGATACGAACATGATATAAGAAAAATAGGAAGCAACCTAAGCGTGATACTAGAAGGCAATAAAAATATCCTAACATGATACTAGGAAGCTATATAATATAAACATGATTTCTATAGTATACTAATAAAATTACTTACTTTGTTACCTCGTATCTCTTTCTATCAAAACAATACACACGTTAGTAACTTCAAGGAAAATATTAAATCAAACAATTAATTTAAATAATTGAAATAGAGATTTGGGACCAAACCCTCAGAAAGTATCAACCTTTCACGTCTAGGGCGAAGGCAACTTCGAGGTTGGCTAGGTGTATCTAGAACTCGTGAACGCGGTATTGTATGTGTAAAAGGCTAGGCTTAGAAAAAGGGAGAAAGAAAAGCTATTAGCTTGAGAGAGAGTAGAGAATAGAATTAGATGATTGTTGATTGTTAAAAACGCAAACACGACCCTATTTATAGAGAAAATAGCCCGGAAACAATCAGAAAAAGACCGAATCCTATTAGGAGTAAAACTGCCCCTGTCGCAGAACGACAAGGTCCAGCGCGACACGACAGACCTGTTGCTGTGCGACAGGCTTGTCGTTCTGCGCCAGCTTTGTCGTTCCGCGCTGCTTCATGCGTTTTCTCAAACCTGTACGGAATCCTTAATCTAATTAAATTCGATTATTAACGTCCGTACTTATCTTTGAAAATCAGATTTAATCTATTTAAAACACTTGTTTTATTCCAAATAGAATTCTTTATTTTATAAAAAATAAAATATTAATCCTAATCCCATTAGAGCTCCAAACAACCTTCTAGATTATTCTAGAAGATTAAAATCAATCCTAATTACTTTAGGAATATTAATTAATGGGCCCTCCACTAGATCATTGGGTCAGAAAACCATTTCGGGCCCAATTTAGTATTTAGACCATAACTTGCTCATTATTTATCGGAATTGGGTTTATAATATATCGTTGGAAAGCTCTTTTCGAGCCCAATCCAACTACACTATTATTGGAACCTTTTCATGGACCAAACCAAATTGGACTGGACATTTTCAATAAATAGAATCATTTCGAAAACAGAAAGAAGAGTTATTTTTAAAACAACTGCATCACAAGACTTTTCACACTTTCACTTCGTTCGACAATCAAATGACGTGAAAGTTACTCATCATTGGGTTTGGTTTTGGGAAGACACAATTAGGTGTCTACAACAGCGTACTTTACTCCAAGTAGAAGTTATGGTCAAATATAAAGTCGCATAACTCCCCCCCATATGTTCATACTCAAGGTATATACGTTCCAAGAGTTTTGGTGTGTAATCTCTTTCACTTTACGTTAATTACATATTATTAAACTTGGTGATGACTCTCAAAACATAACACAATCAAACATTATAATTATCCAAACAATAAAACATTTCAATTTAATTTTTGAATAATTAGTGACCACATAATATTTAATGTTGAACCCTTTTTAAATCTACCTCGGTGTCAAAGACACCTTAAATGCGTAATGCGCCACAATTTCTATCCCCCGGTGTTAAAAACACCTTGAGTGCACTAAGACTCCAATATTTAATTTATTCCTTGTGTACATAGACACTTACATAGCTCTTTTCTCATGCTTATAGCATCAATAAAAAAATTATATGGACCATAATAAAATTCCTCTTTAATATTCCAAACCAAATTAAACATTTAGTTTAATTAAACATGCTCTCTATCATGCCAATAATAAAAGTGTGGTTCATATATAACATGCCAAAATAATTATTTCCATTCAATAATCCATCACAAATAATCCATGCTTCATAATTCAATCACCAACATCAACCAACTAATAAATTCCAACCAAAAACTATCATGATACTATTTGGAATCAGTTATTTAAAGCTTAGCATGTTCCTATATCACCAAATAAATACCAAGTACGCGAACGTACCTTGAATATGATCTTAGAATCGACACGACTAACAAAAATCACTCACTTGGAAGTCTCCTACAATCCAAAATCATAATATGGTATTAAAATCTTCTCCACATAAATTTCCAGCAATATATACTCTTATTAAACCACTCATAATTTAATTAAAACAAGCTGAAAATTCATTTAAAACCTCTTACTTTAATCTTAATTAATGGGTAGTCAAAATTTCTTCAAGAAACTTAATTTTTAGCTTACTAACAAAATTTCCAGGAATATTAAAGGCCATGAAAACTTGTTGTAATTATACTTTAAAACCCTCAAATTAAAGGTTTAAACCACCCAAAATCATATTCCTTCAATTATCAATTATTTACAAATCTGGGGTTTCAAATTTGGAGCTTTAAAAATAAAAATCTGAAAATTCATTTGCACCATACTAAAAATCAATCATCATAAAATCATCACAAAACTCATTATTTAATTTAAGATTTAGGATTAAACAAAAGAAATAAGAAAAATAATTTTTTTTTGTTCGAAGGCAGCAAGCAGCAGCACCACGACACGACTGGGTTACCGCCGCGCCTTGCCGGTGCCATCGTGACTGCTAGCGCTTGCGCCGGTGGTTGTGGTGGTGGCCGGTGGCGGCCGTGGTGTGCGGTGGTGGTCGGCTGTGCAAAAAGGGAAAGGGGAAAAGAATGAAAAAAAGAAAAAGAAATAAAGGAGAAGGGAGAGAAAGTTTACCTTGGGTATTCTCCACTCTAGGCAAAGTTTAATTTGCCCATGTGTTGAGTATTTATACCCCTTTCTCTAGAAACCCTTCTTACATAAAATTTCCCTTTTTATCTATACTAATCCCTTTCCTAATAAAACTTTCCTAAAATAAATCCCAACTTAATAAATAATTAATTAAATAAAACTTTCCTTTTATAAAATATTTCCAAACTTATTTAAAATAAATAATTAAAATGCCATAAATAATTCATTTCAAATTATTTAAATACTTCACAAAATACTTATTTAAAATAAAATACGTATAAAAATACAGGGTATTTGTAGTCTACCCCCCTTTAAAAGAAGTTTCGTCTCGAAACTTGGGAAATGAAATTCAAGCTTTTTCCTCACTTTGTATAATACTGCTGTACTTTTTGTTATACCTTTACCTTTTTGGGTCTCTTTGAGAACACAATTACTCAAAATACTCGTTAAAATTGTGCAAAAAGCACAAAAATAACTAGAAATATAGGGAAAAATCGCGAAATTCTACCACATTCTCCCCCCTTAAAGAAACCGAGTTACGTCCCCGTAACTCAACATACCTGAAACAATTCTGGGTATTTCTTTTTCATTTCATCCTTGCCTTCCCAAATGGATTCCTCATATTCTTGGTTAGACCATAGCACTTTCACAATCTTAACATTCTTATTGCGTGTACTACGCACTTTACTGTCAAGAATCTTGATATGTCTTTCCTCATAGGTTAACCTTTGGTCTAACTCGATGGTTTCAGGTTGTAACACATGAGACTTATCAGGGATATATCTTCTTAATTGAGACACATGAAATACATCATGCACTTTACTTAGCTCCATAGGTAAGGCCAACCTATAAGCTACTTTGCCTATCCTTTGCAGTATCTCATATGGGCCAATATACTTTGGACTAAGCTTTCCCTTCTTTCCAAACCTCATCACTCCTTTCATGGGTGACACCTTCAGCAACATCTTTTCACTAACTTCAAACTCCTCTTCTCTACGCTTTAAATCTTCATATCCCTTTTGACGATCTTGAGCTGCTTGAATTTTGGCTTGAATATCCCTTACTTGCTTCATTGTATCCTCGATCATTTGAGGCCCTAAAATCATTGTTTCACTTATGTCGTTCCAACAAATGGGACTACGACACTTTCTTCCATACAAAGCCTCAAATGGAGCCATGCCTATGCTTGCATGATAACTATTATTATAGGAAAATTCAATCAAATTCAAGCTATCTTCCCCTCCCCCTTGGAAGTCTATAACACAAGATCTCAACATGTCGTCCCAGGTTTGAATGGTTCTCTCAATTTGTCCATCTGTGGCAGGGTGAAATGCTGTACTCATCTTAAGTGTTGTACTAAAGTTTTCCTATAAACTTTTCCAGAATTTCGAAAGAAACCTAGAATCTCTATCAGACACAATATCCGTTGGAACTCCATGTAACCTCACAACATATTTGACGTAAGCCTTTGCAAGTTTCTCCATCTTCCAAGTCTCCTTCACTGGTACGAACACTGCAGATTTTGTAAGTCTGTCCACCACTACCCAAATGGTGTCATTTCCATTCTTTGACTTTGGGAGGCAAGTCACAAAGTGCATTGAGATATTGTTATGGTAAATTTTTCAGTTACGTCTTGACACACGACCTGTCTTACGACGCCGAAGGACGACAAACGGGCTAGTAACTAACTCCGCAATAAGCATGGGTTTGACCAGGGCCCACGATAGAGGTGATATCTACTTTCCAGCAACATAGTCATCCTGTATAAATTCAAAATAATATCTTCAACGGAAGGATAAGCCCAAGACCTAGTCTAGCAACGGCCGACCGATAATCCAGGAAGTTGTTAGTTGCTCCTAACGGCACTTTATCTAGGGTTAGGTGTTTATTTTCTTCAATATAAATATCATAATATTGGTACACAGTAGGTAGACAATTCCTACGCTCTTTACTCTCATCCTAGAACTACCATACTCTTTATAATCAAAAGTCATTCATAGTGAATCGGTGGTTTTGCACCCACCCGCAGTTTTTCCCATGTTCGGGTTTTCTACGTCATCAAAATACCTTGTTCATTATTTGTAATACATTTTTTACTTAATTTCCATAGTTAATACTCTAGCCGTCGTTCGTCCCAGCCTTAGGTCGCCCTTAGGCGAAATTTGGCATAAACAATTTGGCTCCCATCGTGGGGCCGACGACTAGATAATATCTCAAAAACTCTAAAACACAACTTTTTTCTCTTAACAGGTCATTCAGCTATCATGGGTTCAGCCGAAGGAAACATGACAATCCATCAGCTCATGGAAGAGATCCGCAAGACTCAAAAAGAGCTCGTGCAACAGAAGGCAGAGAATGCTCGGCTCGCTGAAGAAAGCCAGAAGATTGTTGACACTCTTAGGAAAGAGTTGGACTCCGTCCGTAGCAGCATGCCTCGCCGTCGCTGCCATACCAGTGATATACCCCACATGATGGACCTAGACTCCGGGGGCGAGTTAGAAAGGGATGATGAGGAAGACGAAGCAGACGTCACTGATCAAGAGGAAGAGGACGGTGCAAATCCAACAGCCTAGAGACTTAGCATGATCGAGGCCCACAACACCAAGCTGCTCCGCCTGTTGAAGAGGCTGTCCGAAGCGCCAGTCCCAAACGTGACCGAAGAAACAGACAGCTTCGCCTCTTCGCCCTTCGTGGACGAAATCGCAATGGCCGATATCCCTAGGAGACTCAACATCCCTACTCCAGTGTCGCTCTACGATGGAAGTACTTGTTTGCTGGAGCATGTCAACCATTACAAGCAAAGGATGTGGCAATATTCCATCCCCCACAACCTGCTCGAGCTAGTCCTCTGCAAATCCTTTGGGCCACCCTTACAGGGCCCGCCCTTAATTGGATGTGCGATATTAAATGTAACTCTATTGCCAATTTTCAAACTTTGTGTAACAAGTTCTACAACAAGTTAAGAACAGCTGCAACGTTGAAAAACAAACGAGCGACCTCTATCGCTTCGTCCAAGCAAGCGGAGAATCTATCAAATCATATTTCAGCAGATTTAATAAGTAAATGATTGGCATCAAAGGATATGACGTCCGACAACCATCGAAGCTTTCAAGAGAGGATTTTCGGACGAATCAGAGCTTTACAAAGAGCTAACGAAGTATCCATGCACGACCTTCAAGGAAGTCAGGACCCGTGCCCTAGCTCAGATGCGACTCGAGGGTGATATTGCTATCAAAAAAGGTGTTGTGCCTTCGCCTTCTCCCAGCAACGACAGAGGATCCAACAACAAGAAAACCTGGCGTCGCAGACCTTATGACAAACCAGGGCAGGTAAACAATGTCAATAACGTTGTTAGCACTAACAATGCACAAAGCTTTGTTGACAAGTCTCAAAAGCAAGATGCCGACGCATACCCTGACATCGCTGGATATGGATTCTGCGTCAACATCGAGGGCGTGGTGGTGAATGCCCTGCATTCCTTAGGAAATGTCGCCCGTTGGCCCAAGAAGAGCGATAGACCAGAGGAAAGCAAGGACAAGTCCAAGTGGTGTGACTATCATAGTGATCATGGCCATCGTACTGAAGATTGCAATTGTCTAAGAAAGCAGATAGCTTTCCTCTTGAAGAATGGACATCTAAAGGAGCTGATGGGAAAAAGGCAATGAAAATTCCAAAGAGGCATCGACCCAGCAGTCCCAGTAGTCTCAGCAATCCCAACAATCTCAGCAACCTCCTAAAGGACCAATGGTCACCAAGGTAGTCAATGTCTCTGGAGGATCTGACATTTGTGTACTAACGTAATTGGGAGAAAAAAGAATAGCAAGAAAATGTACCTCTAAGGAAGTTTTTCCAAAAGATGCGAGATCAAACCAAGACAAAGCCTTAGAAGCAATGGTTCTCGACTTCGACGACTATGAATTGGGGGAGTATCACGAAGAGCATCATGACTGCCTGCTGCGAAGAGTACTAGTCGATAGAGGAAGCTCAGCCAATGTCCTTTTAAAAAGCACCTTGGAAGATATGGGAATTAACTCCAGAGACATTGTCAAAAAATGAATTATCCTTGTAGGTTTCAGCGGAGAAGCTCTCAACACAAGTGGAGAAATTGTGCTGCCTACATTTGCGGGAGGCGCCAACCTATCAATTCACTTAAATGTCATGGACTACACGTTGGCCTACAATGCCATTATTGACCGTCCCTAGATTCATAGAATGAAGGCCGTCCCCTCAACGTACCATCAAGTGATCAAATTTCCAACCAAGTGGTGCGTGCAAGAAATTAAGGGAGAAAGGCAAGAAGCTAGGAGTTTCTACAGTTCTACATTAAAGCCATCCAAAAGGACGGTATAATAATTACAGCAAGGACCAGCGTCAGAAGACCCCTACAAGCAAGCAATTAATGAAGTGGAACTAGACCTAGGAAAACCAAAGCAGACCGTCTAAATTGGGCGTTGCTCGACCCATGTATCAAGTCTGAACTTATTGAATTTCTTAAAGCTAACATAGACTGCTTTGCTTGGTCGCATGAAGATATGACAGGTATTGTAAGAAGGGTGTGCCCATCGTAGGGGATCCTTCTCCTTAAATTCCCATGGCCCTTTAAAAGCGTAGGACTTTACACTTGTTACGGTTGTATTATGATTTGAATTTCTGACTGTTTGGGGGACCTTGAATTAGAATTGATCCTATCATTATGCTTTTTTGTATAAAACAAGTAGGAGACGCCAATGAGTTTTAGGAAAACTCATAAACCTCGTTCATGCCATTCTCCCAAGTAGAGTTCAAGGGATATTTAGCACGAATCGTGAGTTTACCCATGCCGAAATTGGTCTACGTGTACCAAAAATGAGTTCGGGAGTGAGGGTACTAAAATAACGTTCCCTTTAGGGGGGAATCGCTATCCTAGCCCTAGTCTGGCCTCTACTAGCTCTTCCTTTTTCATAATTTCATCACCAAACAATACATGCAACGTGATACCTAAAAACTAAGTTAGTTGATTTTATTTACATGCGTCAATCATGTAGGAATTACATTGCAAAAGTCGTTATTCTTATTTAATCAATATTCGTGAGAAGAACAATAAATAAACAAGATTCGCCTTGACTTAGGCGATCAATTAGCAATTAATTATTCAATTCTATTCTTTATTTAACACAAGATATTATGTGGAATCAATTAATTAAAAGTTCGTTTAAAGTGATCAACCAACACTAATTAATTGATTAAAAGTTATTTAAACAAGAAAAGTAAAGGTGACTGATCTAAGTGCTCGGGAATTTACCACTTTTCCTTGCTAGATCTTTGTTTAGAACACTTATGGACTCCTTCTTGTTCGGGAACCTCCACCGTATTAACAAGTATTAAGGGGGTGAGTATTTAGGACAAGAGGGTTAAGAGTACACAAGTTCACAAATTTTCTGCCAGAACTTCGAGTTAATTTCTGTCTTTTTAAGCCTTGTATTAAGCCTCTACATATAGGCAATGGATGCATTTAGAGTTTCGAGTGTTTTGCCGCAGCAGGTGTCGCGCGCATCTAAATGGGTTACACGCAACAGCCCAGCGCAAGTGATTTATATGCGCTGCTAAGGGCAGCACAACTGGATGTCTTGCGCCCAGTATTATGGTAAAATTCGATTTTATATTTTTGTGAAATTTTAATTCTTCCGCAAGTGCATTACTAGATGTTGCGCTGGGTGTCATGCGCAACCTTGTAAGTTGTGCGCGCAGAACCAGTGCGACTCATTGAGATGCACGCAGATTTTTCTATGGAAGCTTTAATTTTTAACCTAAGCGCCTCTAAATCCGTCAAAATTAGGTTTTAACCTTAGGCTTAAGCCTAATTATGATCGGGCTTAGTTATTTGGGCTTTAATTCATTTTGTTTTGGGTTAGGCTAGTCATTTTGTATTCTTGTGGCTTAATTAGTTATCCATAAGCATTCTTCACGTTGATCCAACACAAAGATGGTTTTATTTATCGTCATAGCACTTCCTATCTGGACAGGAGGCCAAAAGTAGATGTCTACAGTCAGCCCCCACTTTGATCGAGTTTAGAATAGACGAGGATCAAGTAGCCAAGTGTAGGGAATATTTAAAGCATCCCACACTTGAGCCCCACTGTGATCATACACTTAAGCATGGTGGCGTCCAAAGGGAAGGAAGCTAGAGTAAAAGAGTCGCCAACAAGTTTTAGGAAATTGTAAACTATTCATAGGGTAAAGGTTACACCCCTTAACCATCCAGGAGATCGTTAGCTTCAATAGGTCTGGAACCATGACTGGAAGTTCAGGGATGACGGTACAATCCAACCTAAAAGAGATTGAACCTGCCCTAAATAGGCCTCTACTTTATTCTTCTCGTATTCATGTGCACTTTCTAACAAAAATGCAATCAATAGGTTTACCCTAAACCTGTTTAATCTATGTTGATTGAATATTAATGCACAAACAAATCTATTATTGGCGATCACTTGAATTATAATCATATTAACCTAAACAAAATTATTAATTATCTTATTAAGCGTGATTACAAGTACAAATTCCCTTTAAACCTGCAGGAGAGGGCGTGATCAAGCAATAATAATAATAATAGCAAGCAATAATAACAACAATCATCATAATAATATTCTCAATAAAGCATAATAATAATAGCAAGATCCTAGGCGTGATACTAACAAGATTAATAACAAACCCTAGCATGTCACTAAACATTAAAAATCAAAGATTTAGCCCTTACATGATACTAACATGATATTAGGAAAGAAATAGGAAGCATCATAATATCAAAAGTATTAGTTAACCCTAAACATGATACTAGGAAGCAATAAAATATCCTTACATGATACTAGGAATTAACAAAATAATCTAAGCATAGTTTCTATATCAAAAGATCAATAAAGCGATTAAATTACTTACTTCGATGCCTCGTATCTTTTTCTAATGAAAAAATACACACGTTAGGAACTTCAAGGAAAATATTAAATAAAACAATTAAATAAAATAATTGAAATAGAGATTTGGGACCAAACCCTCAGAAATATTAAACCTTTCACGTCTAGGGCGAAAGCAACTTCGAACTTGGCTAGGTGTGTCTAGAACTAATGTGAATGTGGAATTTTGTAAAAGTGAAAAGTTTAGAAAAAGAATAGAGAGAGAAGGAAAGCTTCTAGCTTTTGGAGAGAGAATAGAGAGAAATGATTGTTGTGAATGATGATTGTGAATTGATTACGGAGGAGATACGACCCCTATAAATAGAAAAACAGTCCGAAAACGATATAAAATACTTCAAGTTCTATGCGGAATAAAACTGGAATCTGTCGCCAGGCGACAGACATCAGCGCCAAGCGACAAGACCAGCACTAGGCGACTGATGTTAGCGCCAGGCGACGGGCTTTATCGTTTGGCGCTAATTAAAAGATAAACAGCGCTTTTGTACGGAATCCTCTTCTTAATATGATTAAGCAGCAAATTCAGCGTTAAGTAGATTAAAATCATATTTGTGCCAAATCACATATTTTATTCAAAATAAAACTCTTTAAAATATAATTATCAATCCTAATCTCATTAAAATTAAAAAGGAACCTTCTAAATATTCTAGAAGATTAAATCAATCCTAATAACCTTAGGAATAATAATTAATAGGCCCTCCTCTAGATCATTGGGCCGCATATAAAAATCATTTTGAGCCCAATTTAATATAATCCATAACTTCGTCATTATTCATCGGAATTGGGCTTATAATATATCATTGGAAAGCTCTTTTCGAGCCCAATCCAACTACACTATTATTGGACCCTTACCATGGACCAAACCAAATTGGACTGACTATTTTTCATAAATAGAGTAAGAGAAGAAACATTTTTGAAAATAGAAAGAGAAATAGTTTGATAAAAACATCCTCATCACTAGACGTTTCACACTTTCACTTTGTTCGATAATTAAATGACGTGAAAGGTATTCATCACTGGGTTTGGTTTTGGGGAGACACATTTGGGTGTCTACAGAAGCCCCCACTTTGACTGAGTTTGGAGAAACGCAAGTTTTGAAAATGAAAGTCAAAGTAGCGATAGGGACGAAGAATGATTCAGAACGTTCTGCGATCCTAAATCACTCTTGCACCGTCGAGCACACGTCTCTGGAGTAACCGATTTTTGTTTGACGATCTTCCTCAAGCTAGGGGATATCACTTGAAGACTGATACGCGTGTAGCTGCCTTCAATTTCCGCTATTTTATGACAATCTTCCACATCCTAGGGAACACGATCGAAGATAACTTTGATTGAAGTCGCCTCCTATTTTCAGACAACCATCCTCATCCTAGGGAACGTCGTCGAAGATAACTCCGCTTGAAGCCATCCTCAGTTGTCTGACAACATTCCACATCCTAGGGAATGCCATCGAAGATAACTCCGCTTTAAAATCCTCAGTTGTTGTGATAATATTCCGAAGAAAATTATCGAAGACCAACGGTTGTTGATCCTCAAAGCTCGCTTGAACTTTGCTAATGTGATATTTGCTGAAATTACCGTGGTGCCATTACGTCGGCGCATTTGCTGCTTGTGAACCATTACTTTGGTGCTTGCGATGAGCCAATGTTTAGGCGCTTTAAGATAAGTGAGACGATCTTTTATCAGGTCGATCACTTACTATGATTGTAATCGAAACGATTACTTAATCATGTCTAATTGCTTATAGGGGCTAACCGGCGTACCAAGGAACCCGAAATTGCTATATAAGTTCCGCAGAATCATTTATGGGGGCCACACATCCTGTTGCCGCACCAGGCGCATGCTGCTACTTGCTATCGCTAGAATTTAGCTCTGTCGCCAGGCGACAAGCATTAGCGCCTGGCGACAAGATTGTCATTTGGCGCTGACGTCGGGTTTTCAAAAATAAAACCCCTTCTTCTTCATTTTGCCGTTGCTGTTGCTGTTGTTCGTGTTTGCGCTCGAAGACTTCGATTCGATCGTTCTTGCTCGTTTGTCCACCAAATTCGCTCAAAATTCTTGCAAATCAAAGCTTATTTCATCTAGGTTCCCGATCCATGTAAGTTTTCTCAAACTTATCTCGGTTTTTGCTGAATTCGGACATATTATGTTTATATATTACCTTTAGAGCATTTCGAGACTTGTTTTACTCAATTTGGTGAAGAAATAAGCAAATTGCCATTGTTGAACCCCTTGAGTTCATGAGAACAATGTGACTTGTTTCTCGTATTTTAGCTAGCCACTCTTGTCAAATTTGTCACAATATTTGTCATAATATTGCAAGAAATTGTTTGATTGTTGAAAATTGCCATTTATGCTTGAGTTGAAATCATGCTCTGTTTTAGTACTACGTACTTTTTTTTTTTTTTTTTTTTTTTTTTGCGAACATAGTATCATGCGGCTAGGCGAACCTTAGATACTATAGAACCTTAATTTCCTGTTATTTTGCATAACATATCATGGCTAGACGACGAGGTTCCAATTCTCGTTCTAGGGAGGCTCATCGGGAGGACGATCCCGTTGATGCCAGCGTAGGGACCTCTTCTTCTCTAGGGGATTTCCCAGAGTGGGACGAGCGCACTCTGTACTTTGTTTCCGAGTTCCATGTCTCGGAGCGCGTTCGGCGTAGGATTCATAGTGGGAGAGTTCGTAGCCATGGTTCTGGCAATGACGCTATTGGTTCTTTGTATGATACTTACTTTCGCGACCATGACGGTTTGCATCGCCTGTGGGAGTCTTGTGGCTTGACTCCTCTACTCCGAGCCATTCGGGCTCTGTATTCCTTCGGGTCGAGCCGTTACGTGGTTCGAGCTTTGGTGGAGTTCTTTTGGGACACCACCAACACCTTCCATTTCCCTTGGGGGTGAGATGACTGTTACCCCTACCGACTTCTGTCTCATTACAGGGTTGGAGTTTCGTTCGGTCGCGCTTCCATTTGATAGCGAGATCACAGTCTTTTCTCTAGTGGTACTGGAGCTGTTGGGCCCTATCACTGTTCGAGCTCGTAGTAAGGCTGAGCCGACACATCTCAACTCTCGATGTATCCGCCGTTCCACGCTCGTGGCGGCTTTTCAGGATGGTGCGACCACTCCAGAGCAGCGGGTGCGCATCTTTGCTCTTATCTTGCTATCAGGGATCTTTTCTCCTAACAGAGGTAGTTGAGTTTTACTCTACTACTTGCCTGCTCTTCGCGACCTTCACATGGTCGGGTCGTATGATTGGGCCAGCTTGGCCTACGCGGACTTCCTAGTCGGATTGCGACTTTCCAATCGTCATAGCTCTTTCGAGGGAGATATCCCGCTTTCCAGCTATTGGAGACTCGTAGAGGTATACTTTATTTTATTAAAGTTATCTCTAGATTTGCGTTAGTGTTTATTGACACTTTTTTATCATTATCACATGTTTTATTTGTTTATTTTATTAACGTTATCTCTAGATTTGCGTTAGTGCCGTAGAGGTATACTTTCCTGTCGTCGTGACGACACTGCTACAGAGGTATTTCTCTTATCCTTATCACATGTTTTATTTGTTTATTTTTGCATCTGACTTGATTTATTTTTGTAGGGGCAGCCTATTCCTCCGCCACATACTCGAAGGAGACCCGAGGCTAGTAGAGAGAAATCCAGGTCTGGCTCGAGGCGTCGTCGTACCTCTTCTGGTGGCCAGGGTGGCCGGTCGAAGACGGCTCCTACCGAGAGATTGGAGGGTTCAGGTTCTTCGTCTGAGGGTGCACATGTTAGGCCGACAGGCCAATGAGGCGTGACATCGGCTCCTATAGGGGGTGGTGGGACGTACGAGGTTGGCTCGTCATCGCAGCAGCCACAGCAGCCTCAGTCGTTAACGATTTAGCGTCAGGGTGAGCCTGAAGCTAGTGAGGAGCATACCCCACGATCTACATTGTTCTTTGACGCTTTGGGAGTTCCTCCGCATTTGCGTCCTCCGGCACCGTAGTTGTACCTGTATTTACTTTTATTTGACTTTTTAGGACACTGCTAGTTTGTATTATATGACTCTATGTTAGACGCGCTGTATATTCAAACTTTTATCTATTTATGCTTATTTATCTCTGCATTTTTATTTTCCATTTTATGTGCATGTGAGTATGTGAAAAATTGTGACTAATTTTGACAATTTTGCGCAAAAATTTCCGTCATTTTTATTATCAATGGAGGGTATTTGACTTTCTCCCCCAAAAGAAAAAATAAAAAAGAAAATAAACTTTGACTAAAATAAGCTTAAAATTAATTAAGCTTAAATTAATTGAAAAAAGTGTTTGAAGTAATGTTGGATAAGGTTTTAAGACAAAAGGTCAAAAAGTTGTAAAGTCAATGTACAAAATCGAGTCATAGTCGGAAAAAACACGATTTCCTTAGCGCGTCAAGCTGGTGTCGTGTTGGCTTTCTGTCGCCAGGTGCTGACCTTTGTCTCCAGGCAACAGGCCTTGTCGCCAGGCGCTGCACCTGTCGCCTTGCGCTAATTTCTTTTTCTCCGAATCCTTTTAGGATTCGAATTGTACCAGTTTTGTGCATAAATAGCCCCCAAATCTGCCGATTTTGTATATTTCGAACAGATCAAAAAGTTATAGTTTTAATTCTCATCAAGCGATCATGTCTAAGAGTTTTAGTGATTTTACTCGTGAGTAGTGCCGGTCTTTGACTGCTAAAGAAAGAAAAGAGCTTGACTTTTTTCACTTGGGAGGTATTTATGGTATTAACGGGGTAGACATAGATATAGATTTTATTCATACTGCCTTAGAATATTATGATACAGACACTCATTGCTTTAGACTAGGCTATTATGAAATTAGTCCTTTACCGTAAGCATTTGGTGCCATTCTAGGATTCCCCTCCTTAGATTTCGCGGTAATCCCTAATGTGAGTGAATATTATTATAAAGACTTTGAGCGTTTCTTTAATCTTAAAGACAGGGATCTAACAACTATCGTAGAAGGAAATGTAGTTAATCTGAAAGAATTTGCACGCCATTATTTTGATAGACCACATTCCGAATCTTTTCATGTTTATAGGAGGAGAGCCTTCCTCTTTTGTATGTTTAGCAAATATCTCCTCACTAGTGGTAATATTCGTGAGGGACAAGCAATTTTAGTATCTGTTATGGAACAAATCGAATCAGGGGGGAATCCAATGCCTTTAATCGTTGGAGAAAACTATGCTTAGTTTAGAAGAATTAAAGAAAAATCCAAAAGCACCTCTTCGAGGTTCTCCAATTTTACTACAGGTAGAAAAACAATATTTTCAATTACAGAAATCAAAAATATATATTTTTGTATAGTAATACTAATTATTTGCATTCAATTTTTGCAGATGTGGATAATGGAGAGGCTAGAGTTAATTAGTCCTCCTCATAACATTGGCAAGTATACGCCAAACTGCTTTGTAAGGCGAAAGAAACGCTTTTCCATAAAGATGGGCCGCCGAGAGTGGAGCATATTATTTGCCTCTTTTGATTTTGCCATCAAGTGGGTCATTCCTTGGTGGAAAATTGAAAAGATGGTTGGTGTCAACAAGCAACCCTTTTGCCGTCTTCCTAGCTTATCAAAGTTGACCTTTTATTACCCCTACAGGGTAAAAAGACAGTATGGCCTTGCTCAAACTATTCCTTTTGGTGATCTTCATCGCCCTTATGAATTTCCTGTTTCACAAGACATGGAGAGATTTGGTAATTATTGGAGTGCTAGGCCTTTATGAGAAGTTGTTACCCAAAAGGTTCCTCCTTCTTTGTCTAAAGATGTGAAGCAATGGATACTTGGTAGATCTAAAAAGGACCAGAAAAAAGTTCAAAGTAAGACCAATGTGAAGCATCGTCATGGAAACAAAAAAGCTCCTGTTAAGGAATACCTAGGTGAAAAGGTTGAATTTAAGACTCCTGTTATGCTTAAGAAGAAACATACTACTAAGAGCAAGGAGAAAAGAAAAGCTGACTCTGAAAAGAAAGTGTGGGTAGAAAAGGAACATGGTGTAATGGTTAAAGGAGAAACTATTGACACCAAAATTGAATGCAGATTCTCTAAAGGATGCTTGCTAGGAAAAGTAATAGATGAAGAAGAAGAAGCTGACAAAAATTAGAAGCTAAGAGAGCAAAGAAAGAGAAGAAAAATTAGAGAATTGCTTTACTTTCAATTTATTAGACAATTTTAATTTTTAAGTTAATTTATTTTTAAAGCTTTCATTTAAATTCCATCAATAATGTAATTTTAATTTATTTTATTAATGCAATTTTCAGCTTTCTAAATAAAATCAACATTTACATTATAATTTCCATTAAAGCAATGAAAACACTTAATTATTTTTCTGAAAAATATTCGAGTACGGAAGTCTAAAATTTTCAAAATACACTGAAATTTGCCCATGCGAAAAAATTGGCATCGCAATTTAGGTCTGTTGCCAGACGCTAATGTTCGTCGCCTAGCGCTTTCCTTGTCGCTAGACGTTGCTGCTGTCGGCCGATGCTGACGTCTGTCGTCAGGCGACAACTTTTCTGGGATGCGTTTGAAAATTTTCGCGCTAATTGCTTTGAGTTGATTTGTCGAAGCCGGGATGCGAGGTTTGTAAAAATTAAAGTGGCCGCACCCTATAAGGGTTGCCTACGTATCCTTTCCTAAGGAATCAGGCCAAACGTAGCTCTCTTGAGTTATCCTACTCAAGTAATTATGGGTAGTACTTCTTAAGTTGGTCAAGATTTGTCATGTTTGAGAATTCATTACCATCCATATCAGTTAGTTTTGCAGAACCTCCTGATAGGATGGTTTTGACAATATATGGTCCAGACCAATTGGGCCTAAATTTGCATCTTGGATCCAACACATTTTTCCTTAATGCTTTTAACACCAAATCTCCTACTTTGATGTTTAATAGCATTGCGTATGATGTAAAGCTTCTAGTCGTTTTCATCGGGGAGAATTAGCTCCTCATATCTCGCTCTAGTCCATTTAACTTCATCGAGTTTACTTTCCAACGCAATGCGTAAGGAAGGTATTTCTAGTTCTACAAGTTGTACGACATCCATTCCATAGACTAAAGAAAATGGCGTATTTCCTGTTGAGCGAATTGACGTGCGATAACCCCAAAGAGCAAAGTGGAGTTTGTCAGGCCAATCTTTGTAATTTTCTGTCATCTTCTCGATGATCGTCTTTAAATTTTTATTAGCTGCCTCAACTGCACCAATTTCCTGAGGTCTGTATGGAGAAGAATGATTGTGTTGAATGCTATACTTTTGTAGTAAATCTTCACATGTTGCAAATTAGCGTATATTTGGCATTTAGGGCTTTTTTTGACATATTGATGACAGTCTCTATTCATGGCAGTCCAATAATATCTTTCGCGCATTATCTTTTGGACTAGCATTTTGCCATTTACATGTGTTCCACATACTCCTTCGTGGACTATTCTCATAGCCTTTTGGGCTTCCTTTCCGCCTACACATAGGAGAGCTCGACCTTTAGGTACCCTTTTGGGTAACTTGTCGTTGATGAGCACATATTGGGAAGCCAAAAATCTTAAAGCTCGTTTTGCTCTTTTGTCAGCATGGGGTGGATATTCTCCCTTTGTGGTGACATAGTTGAGGATGTCTGTATACCAAGGTTCTTCCTCTTCTTCTTCTTCTTGGGTTACTTCATCATCCTCTATTGCTTGGATATAAGCTGGTTTATGCCTTTTTTCTATTGTTAAAGGCATTTTCTCAATTTCTATAGGAATCCTAACCATTGAGGCTAGTCTTGCCAAGGCATCAGCAAATTGATTTTCTTCTCTAGGTAGATATGTGTATTCTACCTTTTCCAGTTGATTTGTGAGAGTTTCCAGGTAGGTTTGGTAAGGGGCCAAGCTTTCACTCCTTACTTTCCATCTCTTGGAAATTTGATTGATGATCAACGAAGAATCGCCGAAAATTCAAAGTCTCTCCCAACGCTAATGCTGTTTCGAGGCCTACCACACATGCTTCATATTCTGCAGCGTTGTTGGTAACGTCGAAATCTAGATTTATGGAGATTGGAACATGTTCTTCTTTAGGTGATACCAATAGTACTCCTACACCACATCCTTTTCCTTTTGAGGCTCCACCGAAGTAGAGAGTCCAAGTATCATCTTCTGTGACCATCAAGTCTTCGTTTGGAAAATCATTCTCGTGTATAGGCGTGGAATCTTCTATTGGGAAATCTACTAATTGTAATCCACCGTATTTTTAAATATTTTATAAATGAAAATTTATTTTATTTATAATATTTATTTGTATTTTTCCGAATTTTATTTTAAAAAGTTTCAAATTATTAATTTGGGTCGAAAATTATTTTAGTACAAATTATTTTATGAGCTTTCATTCTACAATCTAGGCCATACAAACAAAGCCTAGTCCATTTCATTTACCTAATTGGCCCATTAATTTTATGAGGCCCAATACTCCTACTTACCCTACAACTCTCTCCCCTATAAATACCCCATACATCCCCAAAATTTTCCCCACACAAAAGGTTAGTCTTATTTTTTCCTTTGTTTTATTAATTTGTGTAATTATAATTATTGATTTATGGGTTTTGATTTTATTGTTTGAAATTAATTTAATTTGTATCAAATTGTATTTTGATGATTAAACTTTATAATTTCAGATTTTATAAATGTCATAATTTTTGGATTTTGTAAATTTTATAACCTAGGGTTTTAACTATTGAAAATAACGATTTTAGGGTTTTTATGAACAATTGATTTAGGGCTTTTATAGTAATGATGTTTGAAATTTTGGTGATTATAACTACTGATTAGTTTAAATTAATCCCAGAATATTTTGAACACGTAAATTCGTGTTTTAATTCTTAGATTTCCATTCGTTAATATCAATCCCGTTTTAATCTCGATTAGGTTCTGAACTCATCCGATTTTGATAAAAAAAGTAGTATTTTCCATCTGGAAACAATGTTTTAAGAAAGAATCACTACCTTAGGTAGTGAGCACCATCCTCTCATGGCCAAATTCAGCCTCTAAATATGATTTTCGGGCAGTTTTTGATTTTTAATGAAGTTTTTTTTATGCTTTAAATTTTATCCTTGAGTTATAAAGGGTTTTTGATTAGTTTAAAATGTTGGAATTTTATTTAAAGAAGTATAATTGTGATTTTAATGAAAGGGTGTGATTACCCATTAAAAAGGAGTTTAATTAGGGGTTTTAAATAATTTTTCAGATTTTTTTAAAGTAGTCTAAAGTAAATTTAAGTTGCTGGAAATTGTGTATACAAGGAGAATTAATATAGTATTATTGTCCCTTTATGTAGGAGACTTGATTCAGGAATTGTTGTAGTGTAATCGACTATTTTAAGGGCTTATTTGAGGAAGTGATTATTCCTTAGGAGACTTTTGAGTGATTAAAAGTGGCACAAAGGATTGTTTATACGAGATACGTACATGTCTACTTCGTTGTAAGTAGTATCATGTTAAGGTACCAAAAAGGAAGAACTTAGTTTCATGTTTAGAGAACACTTAATTCATGTGCTTATGTTTATGAGACATGTTTTGGTGAATTGATTATGTTTGTATGGAATTATGGATGCAAGAATGTTGAATTATATTGGATTAATTGTTTGTATGGAATATTGATACAAGCATATTTTTATTGGATTGGTTTATTAACTACATTTGGATTATTGAAGGATTGGAGTTGAATGGTTTAAGTGGAATGAATTTATTAATTATTCCACAAGGTTATTATTACTTTATTTATTACTCAAGCATGACTTGTTAGTATGTTGAGTAAAAGTGGATTAAGCCGAAATGGCTAGGTGGGTTGACTATGTTCAACAATTTTGGATAATTTGAAAGTTTAAAGGAATTAAAGGTCAATTTGTGATGTGATCACCATTGTCCTAAATAAGATTAAAAGTGAATTGATGTATGATTGTTATGTATGGTCTACTTGAATGAGTCGGCTATTAATTAAAATTGTAATCACGTAAAGTGAAACAAGGATGAGCAATAAAACTCTAGAAAGTGTGCGCTTCTAGAGTATTGACAATTATGGGTTGGGGTACACGATGGTAGCCCGTGGCTTTTCGAGGCTTGATTGATCAACATGTCCTCTTCTCTTTTGGTATTTACATTTTTATTTTATAATGAAAGTTAGATGGGATCCTAGACTAATTTTGTGGAAATAGAGTCGCGCCTATTCTTGCATTGCGCTAAACTTTTATTTTAAATGGTCATTTGGGACCAAAATGATTTGGTGGGTTGGACAACCTCGTCTATTGCTTACTCCAAATTAAATTAATCAAACTAAATATTAAGAGTCAAGTGTTTGGAACTGGTTACTAAGTATGTTTAGTCAATTGAATTGTTTAAGTGTGGAGTCTTGATTAATGAATTCGTTTTGTATGTTTATTTACTTTAATTAATTGAGCATGTTAGGTTTTGTACGTTGTAGCTTGTACGTACTCAGCTTTGCTGCTTGTGTGCTTTTGTGTGTATTTTCTTTTGGTCATGGCCTTCGCCTTTCAATGACCCTGTGATGATCCAATTATTACACTTATATTATTGAGGAGCAGTATTGCACAGGTTAACTTGATGATTTGAGGTTCGGGGATTTGACATACGCATTGTCAAGGGATTGGTGTGATTGAGAGTATTTGTTCTTTGTGTTGAACTTATCTATGTTTTACTATTTCAGTTATGTTTTGGGATTTTAAATATTAGTTTGGTTTAATAAGGGCCTTTATGGTTCCAATTGTAAGCTTTGACTTATTGGTTTTCTAAATTATTTTATTTTAAGATTTAAGTTGGATTTCCGCTGCAATACTTTGATAAAGCCTTAACGTTTTAACACGTGGCGGTAACATGCCAATGGTTCTCCTCTATTTTTTTTATTTAAATTAATTGGTTTGGAAAAGGGAGAATTATTGGGGTGTTACACTAATGCTGTTTCGAGGCCTACCACGCATGCTTCATATTCTGCAGTGTTGTTGGTAACGTCGAAATCTAGTTTTATGGAGATTGGAACATGTTCTTCTTTAGGTGATACCAATAGTACTCCTACACCACATCCCTTTTCGTTTGAGGCTCCATCGAAGTAGAGAGTCCAAGTATCATCTTCTGTGACCATCAAGTCTTCGTCTGGAAAATCATTCTCGTGTATAGGCATGGAATCTTCTATTGGGAAATCTGCTAAGAAATCTGAAACCACGGATCCTTTAATAGCCTTTTGGGGCATGAATCTTACATAGAATTGGGCTAAGTTGACTATCCATCTTGATATTCGCCCATTTAGTGTAGATTTCTCGAAAAGATACTTGAGTGGATCCATTCGAGATACTACAAAGACCGTATGAACAAGCATGTAATGTCTTAACTTGGTTGTGGCTCACACTAATGCGAGGCACAGTTTCTCAAGTGGTGTATAGCGTATTTCATACTCGAGCATCTTTTTACTTAGATAGTAGATGGCGTTCTCCTTTCCTTCTACTTCTTGTGCGAGCATAGCCCCTATTGTCTCTTTGGTGACTGTTAAGTACAACCTAAGAGGGATTCCTGAGAGTGCTGGTGCTAATACGAGAGGATTAGCGAGGTAGGCTTTGATCTTCTCAAAGGTTTTTTGACACTCATCGTCCCATATTACTGGTACATTCTTTTTAAGCTTCTTAAATATTGGTTCACATATTTTTGTCAATTTAGATATGAACCTACTTATGTATTGCAACCGGCCAATAAATCCCCGAATTTGCTTTTCGGTCTTAGGTGGTGACATTGACATAATTGCTTTGATCTTGGTTGGGTCTATCTCTATTCGTCTAGAGCTAATGACATATCCCAAGATTTTTCCTGAGGTGACTCCAAAAGCACACTTGGATGGGTTCAACCTCATGTTGTATTTTCATAACCTTTCAAAGAATTTTCTTAGGGCTACTAAATGCCCTGGACGATCCTTTGATTTCACAATCTTGTCATCTACATAGACTTCGACTTCCTTGTGCATCATGTCATGGAGTAAAGCAGTTGCTGCTCGTTGGTAAGTGGCACCCGTGTTTTCAACCCGAATGGCATCACCGTGTAACAGTTAGTGCCCCAAGGTGTTATGAATGTTGTTTTTTCCATGTCTTCTTCTGCCATGAGAATATGATTATACCCTGCGTATCCATCCATAAATGAGAGAAGTGTGTGGTTTGCTGTATTATCTACTGGAATATCGATGTGTGGTAAAGGGAAGTCGTCCTTTGGACTTGCCTCATTTAGATCTCGATAGTCGACACACATTCGTACCCTTCCATCCTTTTTCGGAACTGGGACTACATTTGCGACCCATTCAGGGTATTTCGATACTCTGATAAAACCTTCTGTTATCTATTTTTGTACTTCTTCTTTTATTTTGAGGGCTACGTCGGGTTTCATTCCTGGAATTAGTGGAATTGTGTGTTAAGCTATTTCTCTATTAATGCCTAGCATATCTTCATATGACCAAGCGAATACATCGATAAATTCTTTTAATAGATTAATAAAATCGGTTCTTTCATCTTTATTAAGTGTTAGTCCGATTTTCACTTCTCTTTTAATGGTTGGATCTTTTGAGATATCAACCGTTTCAGTATCTTCAATTACTAGTGTTTTGTTTTTAAGTGTTCCCATTGCTTTAATTATTTCTTTGTCACTTTCATTGTTAGTTAAGCAATGCTCATCATCTTGGGTTAAAGAGTGACGCGAGGAATAAGCAAATGAAGATATATTATTAAACTCAGAAACCATTACATCAAATAAAGCTATGTCCATTGGAACTTGATTACTAACTATTCTACGAGAAGGTGCTAAGATAGAAGAACTAGGAGAAGGTGCTATAACTATGGACTTAGAAGACTCGATAGGGGAAGACTCTGACTCGAACTCTGACTTAGACGATTCTTCGAAGATTGGTCTTTGTCCTGTTGTTATGGAGATCTTTCTTCCACTTGGAGTAGTCACCTTCACGGTCTTTCGCCATCCTTGAACTAGACCCTCTGCTGGAGTGATAAGTTTAGAATTGAAGGATCAAAGTTATCACTCCGTAGTACCATTTGAATGAGCAAAGAATTGTCCTCAATATAAGTTGGCTCATTCTTTTCATACCCAAAGAGAAGTCCCATGACATTGAAGTCAAAGCATGGGGGTGCTATCTCCTTATGGATTGGAGTTGGGACATCATCTAAAAAGTTACAGTCTAAAAATATTTCAAACCCAGGTTGTCTTATCCCATTCTTAACAAAGGGTTCAGGAAATTCATAGCATGGATAATCCTCTCCCTCTTTTATGAATTGTCTGTTTAGGGTAAGAGGATAATGATCCATTGGGATTGTTTTCTTTTGGGTACGAGCGTTCCTATGCGCATTTCCTTTTTCCCGGGCTCGCTTAAGATCTTCCGGAGTCGGTTCAAAACCAAGTCTAAAAGTGTCCAATTTAGGGAGGCCAGGTACTCCCATTTGCTTTGCTATCCTTTTCTTTTTTCCGAGGGTCATTCCAGGAAAGTGTCCTTGTTTCTTGAGGATAGCATTTACCGTCATGTTCGAGTGGAGGTCGTAGTGAAGAGGGGTCCTTTCATCCTCCTCAATTAAGGAGACCTCTTCGTTAAAGCCTCATAAATCTTCTTCATCTTTATCATGCTCCACATTTATGATGGGATTCTCGATAGCCTTGATTCTCATTGGTGAAGCATCAATTGTGACGGGGATTCCTCCAACTATAGCCTTCACTTGCTGATGAAGGGATGAAGGGACGACCTTTAGGTCGTGAAGCCAAGGGCGTCCCAACAATAGGTTGAAAGATGATTTAATGTCTACCACTTCAAAAGTAGTAGCATGTTCTATGACTCCTGCCGTTATATACATGGTGATAGTCCCAAGAGCTTGGCAGCGAGTGTTGTCATAGGCTCTTATTCCCTGTGTAGACGGAGACAAATCTTCAACTTTTATCCCTAACATTCTCGCAGTTCGGAGTGGACAGATTTTAATTGCTGATCCATTATCTACAAGAGTCATTGGGACATTCATCCTCTTGCAGCTTACTGTGAGGTTTAGTGCTTTGTTATGTTTATCACCCTCTAGAGGTAGGTCCTTGTCAGAAAAGGTGATCAAATTAATAGGACTAGGAAGATCACTCGTGAGAAAGTTAGTCAACTCCTCAGGAGTGGTTTCAGAATCTATTCCTATTTTGTCCAAAGCATTCATCACTGCCAATCTATGTTGATGGGATGTTTCTAAGAGTTTCCATACGTTCATATCAACTTTAGTCTTCTTTAATTGCTTGACAACATCGTTGTCTTCTATGATGGGTATAGGAACTTTCTGAGTTGTAGGAATAGGTTGTTGCACAGTAATGAGAGGTTGCATTCTCCCGGATCTTGTGAGGACATCTATGGGAGAATCTTCTTCATCCCAAATATCGTCCACTGGATATATTGTGGAGAGTGGGGTCTTTTCCATATCCTTAAGGTAGACATCCTAATCGTCACTGTCCCAAACTCCATTAATAGTAGCATCTTTCTCTTGTGGAATTTGGACTATCTTTTTATCATCAATTAGTTTCTGAATTCAATCCTTAAATTTAAAACAGTGTTCTATTGTATGTCCTCCTGACTAATGATATGGACAGTAGAACCTATCCGTCCTCTTTAGTGATTCAAATGGTCTCGGTTCTAGAGGTTTAATCTTGCCACTCTCGGAGAGCATTTTGAACATATTCGCATAGGTGGTCCCAATTAGAGTGTAGGACTTATGGCTCCTTTTGGGTGTTTTGACTGCTCGAAGAGAGAATGGTTTCTTCATAGTAGTCTTCATAGGTGTTACTTCTTTATTGACATGTTTGTTTTGTTCTTGTTCTGTGCGTTCAAGAACTCTTCTACACATGCCTATCATTTTCTCTACTGAATATACGAGGAGCAACATATCTTCTTTAGTGGGCGGTCGTTGCATTGGGGACAATTCACTCATGGCGTCGAAGAATACTTCTTCCTCTTCTTCAAGGGCATGAGTTTCTTCGACTGGTTTGATTAAAGATGAGGGATCAATACAACTTTCCTCATCGAAAATAGCCAAGGAGTCAGAAAGTGGTGCACTATTGATGCTTGGCTTCTTGCTTGTGGGAGGCACTGGGAGTTTATTGTTATCGATCAGGTCCTGGATAGCTTCCTTTAGCTTCCAGCAATTGTCAGTAAGATGGCCCCTACCTTGATGGTACTTGCAGTGTGCATTGGGGTTCCAATTAGCCGTTCTCTTTTTGACTGGTGGATCCCCAAATGGTCTAATAGGAGTTATAAGACCTTTTGCATGAAGACGGTCAAATGCGGTGTCATAACTCATACCAATAGGAATAAAGTTTCTCCTAAATGGTTTATTTTGTCCTTGATTATACATGGCGAGGACTTCATTCAGATTAAAGGTGCTAACATTATTTGAGTGGGTGGTTTTGGAAGAAGAAGGATTGTCATTCTTCTTTCCTTTCCAGCCACTATTGGAGTTAGTGTTAGGAGCTTTTTGTTTTGCAAGGTCGTCTTCAATATTAATTCCAATGTCATATACGGCCTTGAAAGTATTCAAGTTGCTTTGATACTTGATATGTTTAGAATATTTTTCCTGGAGATTCTTTATGAACAATCTCACATATTCCTTTTCAGTAGGTACTTCAATCATCTTAGCAGAGGTTTCCTTCCACTTATTAAAGAAAGAAGTAAAACCTTCATTCTCTTTTTGTTTAAGTATCTCAAGTTCCCTATGATCAGTTTCAACTTGAATATTACACTTGTACCTATCAATAAAAGCATTTACAATGGCATCCCGAGTAGAGGTTTTCTCTTTGTCAAGGGAAAAGAACCATTGTTGACAAACGGTTTTGAGTGATAAAGAAAATAGTGTATGAAAAATTTTCTTATCTATCCCCTTAATATTCATTATTGTCTCGAACGCTCTTAAGTGGAAGTAAGGATTATCTGTTGCCTTGAACCTAGGGATGTCACTGGCATTGAACTTCTGCGAAAGAAGTTCCTTGTCCACTGAGACCCCTTGTGAGCTAATGCCCTGGAATCTATAGTCATTGGATATTTTTCTCAAGCTTTCTTGCATGAGCTCCATTTGTTGTTGCCTCACAGGGTCATTGACTTGTAGAGCTATACTCTTCATCAATTCAGTTAGGTTGGCCACGTCCTTCTTGAGTTCATTAACTTCGTCTTGAGACGCCATTATCTTCTTGGCTTTTCTTTTTCGACTGATGGGTTCGTCAAAAAGGAGTAATTAAACAAATGTATTGTCTTTGATTAACCGCCCTTTCTTTCTTGACCAAGCGCTGTAAATTAAACCATTTATTTGTTTTAATGACTTGAGTCAAATTTGACTTTGACTTTATTGATTTTAAAAAACAAAAAAGCAAAAATAGGTTGTATTTTTGAGGATCAAGTAAGGGTTTAAACAAGAATGGTTTAATTGGAGGATTAATATTCGACTTACCCCCCTAAAAAAAATGACAGAAAATACGCACATACAAGACTCTCTAGACATGGTCAAAATGTGACATATTATGTGTGTGCTTTATTGGTGAATGTGAGTGACATACTTTGACTCTTGTGTGAGGCCATGAGACTATGTTCCTAGACTCAATTAAGGACTGAACCGATTACTGTCGTTAATAAACCGATTAAACCGTTTTAGCAAATTGATTCGTCGCGAAGACTAGAGCAAAAATACGGGCTGTTGTTAGACGACAGAACAGTCGTCAGACGCAAAAGGTCAGCGCCAGACGACAATATTGTCGCCTAGCACTAATCACTAGCGCATGGCGCCACATTCTTGATCTCTGCGCCATTATTGGAACATCGATCAAAGACTGTTTCCAGTATTTTACTCTAAAGGGACAAGCCTAAAAGCCGTACTAAGTCAAGTTTGATCAATTTAATTAGACATTAATCATTTGTTAATTAATTAATTAAAGTAGCAAAGTCCTTTAGTCATTAATTAATTTATTTAACTCATTCACAAGTCAAACAAACGGTTAGGGGAAAACACATATAAGAGATGCACAACAAATAATGCACAAGTAGTCATATAGTCACGATATGATGCAATGAGTTTTCAACCTAACCATGGCTCTAGTTCTTTAAAGTTCGAGATATGGGTTAGTCAAAGAGGGTCCATGGTTATGAGTCCGAATGCACCGCGCGAAAGCCTAACCTTTAAAAGGGTTGGCGCGAGTGGATGGGACCCCGCGAGTTAAACTCGCTTCCACGGTTTGGTGAATTCAACAAACTCAGATGTACCCTTCGTTGTCAAGAGCGTTCGATTGGGTAGATGGAGCGTGAATCCCAGAGGGTTATGGTCATATGTAGAATACATATGGGTTTCAAAAAAAGGGAAAAACTCAATTAGAAAGTAAAACCGAGCAAACAATACTAGAAAACTAGTCAAAACAAGAAGGTGGATTTCTGGCTCGGTATTGGAAGAATACGGCGCGAGAAAATAGCGTCTGTCGCTAGATGACAAGTACCGTCGCCAGGCGACAGAGTCATCGTTCAACGATGACGCTGTTTTCTCAGCGCTAATTCCTACATGCCTTGGCAGCTTTCTGTTCATTGAATTTTCCAGCTCTTTCGTAGCATTATTTTGATTTTTGTTGTGAAAGATATTTCCCTAATTTCCTACGTGTAAAAATCCTATGTTTTTGACGCATTTCGGATGGTATTTCCAATGCGGACCTTTTTATGCATATGCCAATAATTTCAATCAATATTACGCACATGAAATACTTAGAATTTTTCGAGTCTCATCCACTCATTCTAAATCATTGCCAAAATAAATTTTAGGAATTAAAATAAAAATCCTCCCCAGTGGAGTCGCCAAAAAACTGTAGGGAATATTTCAAGCATCCCACGCTTGAGCCCCACTGTGATCATACACTTAAGTATGGTGGCGTCCAAAGGGAAGGAAGCTAGAGGAAAAGAGTCGCCAACAAGTTTTAGGAACTTTTAAACCGTTCACAGGGTGAAGGTTACACCCCTTCATGATCCATGAGATCGCTAACTCCATAGTGGTCTGGAACCATGACTGGATATTCGGGGATGAAGGTACAAATCCAACCTAAAAGAGATTGAACCTGCCCTAAAAATAGGCCTATACTTTATTCTTCTCATATTCATGTGCGCTTTCTGACTAACATGCAATTAATAGGTTTTCCCTAAACCTGTTTAATCTATGTTGGTTAAATATTAATGCACAAACAAATCTATTATTGGCGATCACTTGAATTATAATCATATTAACCTAAACAAGATGATTAATTATCTTATTAAGCGTGATTACAAGTACAAATTCCCTTTAAACCTGCAGGAGAGGGCGTGATCAAGAAATAACAATAATAATATCAAGAAACAATAACAACAATCATCATAATAATATTCTCAATAAACAATAATAATAATAATAGCAAGATCCTAGGCATGATACTAACAAGATTAATAACAAACCCTAGCATGTCACTAAACATTAAAAATCAAAGCGTTAGCCCTAGCATGATACTAACATGAGATTAGGAAAGAAATAGGAAGCATCATAATATTAAAAATATTAGTTAACCCTAAACATGATACTAGGAAGCAATAAAACATCCTTACATGATACTAAGAATTAATAAAATAATCTAAGCATGATTTCTATATCAAAAGATCAATAAAGCGATTAAATTACTTACTTCGATGCCTCGTATCTCTTTTTAATAAAAAAATACACACGTTAGTAACTTCAAGGAAAATATTAAATAAAACAATAAAATAAAATATTTGAAATAGATATTTGGGACCAAACCCTCAGAAATATTAAACCTTTAACGTCTAGGGCGAAGGCAACTTCGAACTTGGCTAGGTGTGTCTAGAACTAATGTATGAGGAATTTTTTAAAAGGGAAAAGTTTAGAAAAAGAATAGAGAGAGAAGGAAAGCTTCTAGCTTTTAGAGATAGAAGAGAGAAATGATTGTTGTGAATGATGATTGTGAATTGATTACGGAGGAGATACGACCCCTATAAATAGAAAAACGGTCCGGAAGCGATAGAAAATACTTCAAGTTCTATACGGAATAAAACTGGAATCTGTCGCCAGGCGACAAACATCAGCGCCAGGCGACAAAGCCTGTCGGCGCCAGGCGACAGGCTTTGTCGTTTGGCGCTAATTAAAAGATAAAACTGAATTTTGTACGGAATCCTCTTCTTAATATGATTAAGCAGCTAATTCCGTGTTTATCATATTAAAATCATATTTGTGCCAAATCACATATTTTATTCAAAATAAAACTCTTTAAAATATAATTATCAACCGTAATCTCATTAGAATTAAAAAGGAACCTTCTAAATATTCTAGAAGATTAAATCAATCTTAATAACCTTAGGAAAAATAATTAATAGGCCCTCCTCTATATCATTGGGCCGCATATAAAAATCATTTCGAGCCCAATTTAATATAATCCATAACTTCCTCATTACTCATCGGAATTGGCCTTATAATATATCATTGGAAAGCTCTTTTCGAGCCCAATCCTACTACACTATTATTGGACCCTTACCATGGACCAAACCAAATTGGACTGACTATTTTTCATAAATAGAGTAAGAGAAGAAACATTTTTGAAAACAGAAAGAGAAATATTTTAATAAAAACATCCTCATCACTAGACTTTTCACACTTTCACTTTGTTCGATAATTAAATGACGTGAAAGGTATTCATCACTGGGTTTGGTTTTGGGGAGACACATTTGGGTTTCTACACCAAGGAAATAAATTAGAGACTTATTCTGCAAAGATCCCTAAGAATAGAGAATCTTTCAGTAAGATTAAGGATGTCAAAACGATCCTTGATTCGTTAAGTGTTTGAGACAAGTAGCTATTAAGGCTAGAAAATAATAGGAATGGTGTCCATCAAACAAGTGTATTATTCCGATAGAGGGTTTGGAATCATTAGAGATCTAATTATTCAGTGAGGTCAAGTGATCGGAATGCCTAGGTTGAGGCCGCTTCCGATTAGTAATATTAATGAGTAATTAATATTACAGCTTAATCTTGACTAAACCCTTCGGGTCACACCTAAGCAACTAACGAACCGACACGACGAATTAATTCGGAAGGAATTTATGAGTCGCTCGAGTAATTAATATTTAGACGTCAGAAATCGAGCTTGGAGCGTCGAAACCGAGCGTCGTAAGTCGAGTCGAATTAATTAAAGACGATACGGTAAAATCGCTGATTAATCAACAATTTACCAAAATACCCCTAACATCATAATGCCCCGAGAAAACCAAAGCCTAGGGGCATTTGGTATAGCCAAGGTGGCTAGCAAGCTCACCAAGGCTAGCATGGCACACTCATAGCCACAGCTACTATGGCGCGCCAGCAAGCTAGCAAGGCACGCACATAGTAGCAGCAGGTATGGCGCGCCATGGTGTTAGCTGTGCTTGCAGGGAAGTACGGGGCAGCTACTAGCTGCGTGTGCTGGCAGGGGCACAGCAACAGGCCTGGGATAGCAGCCCGCAATTGTGTGCGTGGCTTGTTGGGCCGAGGCAGCAGCTGCGCACCATGCTGCCACGCCAAGGCCAGCAGCTAGCTGGGCCGAGGCAGCAGCCCACACCCAAGCTGCCTTGGTGCCCAAGTGTGGGTGCCACGTGGCAGTGAGTGATCGGGGTTGTGTGGGTGTAGGTGGCCGGTTATGGGGAGTGATTGGGATCAAGTTTGGTCCCCCTTTCCTTGTGGTCCTTACCTAACCCCTCCTCTAAATGTTCCACTTGTTGATTAATTAGTTATTAGATATTTATTTTATTTTTGATTTAAAAATAAAGAAAGAATATTGATTTTACCAACTCTCCCATATTGATAGGAGATAGGATTTCACTCATGAGTTTCCTTATAAATACCCAAGTTAGGGTATGGGAAAACTCACTTGAGTAAGAGTTAGAAAAGGCATCTCCATTGAGAAAACCTTTAAACTCATAATTACTCAAGTAGTTTGGTCGAGCTTGGATAACCTCTAAGCAATAGACCAAGTCGGGGTCGTGTTGCGGTGGATACCGTAAGAGATTTTCGCCCGTTGCGAGACTTAAGCTTTCTCAAGTAAGAGCTCGGGGTACGAGCGAAGCACGCGTCAAAGGTAATTATGTTTTTCCTTAATTCTTGTTAATTATGTCTTTTGATTATATTAATTGTGAGTGTAATCTTAGCTCTGGTTTTATTCCACGATGAGTCGGACTCATCAAAACCGAACAGAAAAAGTATTTTCTAGTCTTAACACGCTAAAGAATCTAGATTGATCCTTTGCAATTGTAGAACGCTTTTACAAGTAAAGGCTGTCCTGGGTGATGTCATGTCATGAGAAGATATCGGTTTAAAAAGATTAAAGAGGATGATATCCTCTCAATTATGGCATCGTTGATCTAAAGTCCCTCGATATGTCATTGAAACTTTAGTCTATGATTTTAACAAGTTAACAGATGATAAAAGAAGAGGTGTTTCGGCATTCGTAGCCTAACACGTGAATAAAGTTCTTGACACTCACTTGCTAAAACGCATTATTCAAGGTCCACAAGATAGAAATAGATGTCTCAAGACTGGAGGCATATATCCAATTCTAGTGAAAGATAAGAAAATCGGCAACTTTCTCAGCTGTTTTGTCCACAAGATGAGAACACATTTCTTAGGACTGGGGGCACGTGTCTAAACAGATGCGACTTCGCATGTCGCTCTTTATACATGGGGTGGAAGGACACCCTAACTGTCCAGTAAGCCAATAAGCTCACAAACTAACATATTTGCTTCCAATTGAGAAGTGTCTATTCTCGATTGGTTCGGCGTGCCAGTCGACTAGTTTAGGTAACGCCTACAGAAAGATAGAAAATTCTATTGTTTTAGTTACGGGAGGTAGATCACGTTGCTGGGAAGAGGTGAAATTTTACCGAACACCTACGCCATACAATTTTACGATGTACGATACGCCATCCTTTTTGCTGTGGACGCCAAAAAAGAAAGAAAAGAACGTGACATTTCTAAAGTCAGTACAGTAAAATGACAAACCTGTCTATGGGATCTTTTATGTAAAGCACCGCTATGGAACATTTTAAGATACGCTTACGAAAACATCCAAAACGTATGCTTAGGGTAGGCACAAAGCACGGTGTGCATGCAGTATGATGCAAAAAACTATCAAAGAAGAAAACAAACTACAAGATGAAAAGAAATTAAAATATTTCGATAATTTGTTAGGCATTAAGTCTAATAACGAGCAAAAACCGTTAGAAATAAATCAAATGGATTGAAATCAAAGTACCAGTCTTTTTAGTGACCGGTATCTACGCGCAACTCAGTGGGTCGCGCTGGCCAGGCGAGCGCATCGTTTTGAGTTGTGCTGGGCTGTCACGCACAACTGATTGAGTTGCGCGCGACATTTAACTCAGTAAAAGAGAGATCGAAGAGCGCGATTTTAATTCGTTCTCTCTCTTCTCTTTCTTTCGCCATTTTCGTCCCTTTCTCACTCTACAAAGCTCGGAATTCTTTACTCTTTGAGGCTAAAGGAAACAAATATCATCCCTTATTCATATTTGCTACAATCCAATGTAAGTTTTTGCTTGTTTTATTTCGTTTTTCTGGCGGAATTTGGGGAAAATCGAACCATAAAACCCCAATTTTCGAATTTGGGGGTTTTTATTTAGTCCATTATTCTTGAAATTGTTTGTTCCATGTTGTCATGCTATGTTTAAGGAGTGTTTTGCAAAAAATTTCATGAAAAATGGTGGTTTATTGAATCTTGTATGAGCATTTCTTTGTTTAAGTGCGTTCTTGACATTTTTCTTCGAATTTGGTTTGAATTTGTTGTTTTTGCTTGCTCGTTTGGTTATACTTGTTGATTATGAAGTGAATTATAGTATTAGAACTACAATTACTTTCATGAATCATGTGTTGAAAATTTTGAATCCAAAAATGGCGCGAAATATACGTTTAAACTTGTTTATTGCCATGTTCGAACCTCAAGATTGTTTGGTAGCGATAATTATGTTTATGTTATTAGTATTCCTCTAAAAGTAGTTGTTTCTTTGAGGTTTAGGAATGTAATCTCTAGAATACTTTAGTTGAAACTGGTATAGGATGGCTTTTTATGGCTGTTAAAGCCCCCATTTACTAAGTTTAACTGCAGGTATCGTAGCCCCCAAGCATGGGTGGCATTTAATTTTTGTGTTTTGCCCTTTCGGCAGCCGTTATGCTGCCGAAATGAGTCTAGAACACGTATACTAGTCTTTTTAGGAAAAAAACAAACTAATAAGGAATGTATTCATTATAGCATGGATTCTCCTCCATTCTTCGACGTTGAGGAGGACCTAGGAGTGCCTATGCCTGACAAGGCGGTTTGCCTTCGAAAGAGGGTGACACATCCCCGTGAGGAGTTTCAAGAGCGACGCGTTGGGGCTGATCGACGTCTTCATGAGGATGTGGTCTGAGAGGCTCCTCCCAACTAGGATCCTCAGGTCCTTAAGTGGGGAACCCAGACCATCATGTTTCGATTCAGAGTTGGCGCAGCATAGTGGTTCTTTAGTGCCTTTGTCCTTTCATCATTTCTTTCTTTTTTGAAAATTCATGACCGTACTTTCTCGTATTTTTTCTTTTAGAGTGAGCCTAACATGCGTTTGTAAGGCTCGGGCGACTTGAGAGGCCATTTTAAAAGTTTACACGACGCGATAAAGGAGGTGGTGGAGCTTTCGGGGATCAGCCCCCAGCTGGCAGCTCTTCTTGATTTGTCGAGTCAGCTTGCATTGTCATCTTTCCTTCATGGGATGTTGGAGCTTTGGTGGGATTCCACCAACACTTTCCACTTCCTATGGGGAGAGATAACGGTTAACCCTTTCGACTTCTCTATGATCACGGGTTTTTGATACGAGCGAGATTAACCTAGGTCGTTGAAAACTAGATTTCCCAGTCAAAACAAAATTTGTAAACTAAACCGAACCCTAGGTGTAAGGGAAAGTCCAGGTCGAACCCGAGGGAAGGAGGTTTTGCTAAGGTCTAGCTAAGCTATTCTGAAATCTTAAAACGTTGGGTTGGTGTATGTTATCGAAATTAATTCAATCAACAAATGAAAATAAATTATCAAAACACTAGGGAATTTAGGATCCACATGCACCAATGATAAACTTGCTAATTCGAGGGAATTTGATCAATTAAGCAATGCGAGGTGCAATTAAAATAACTCAAGAAGCTATTTCTTAGGGTTAAGCTAGATGTCTCTACAAATGACTTCAAAGGAAAATTGCAAATCAAGATCAATCGATAATAATAGCATCCAAATCAATTGTTCGTGTCATTGAAAGCTATTATGCAATCTAGCATGATCATCAAGGTTAGCTACTTCTCTTCAAATCAAACACATGCACAAATTTCATTAACCAATTTAATCACATCAACAAATTAAATCAATCAAAACCCAAAATTAGCTATGGATTATCACCAATACATGCTTCACCATATCCCTAATAAAGGAATTACTCACTACTCATAGTAAAATTGAAAAGCATAACAAGAGTAATCATCAATCTCATCATCAACATTGTAATCTAAATATCAACAATCAAAATCAAACTAAACAATTGGAATTCAACAATATATCAAAATCAAACATAAAATAGCATTAAAAAGGAAAGGATTCCCACAAAACTTTGATCAATATCAAAGAGGAAAGAGGATCACAATATCACAATCATCAAACACTAAGTTTCCCCCTCTAAAATCTGAGAACAATATCACAAAATCAAGTGCTTCTCTCTCTAAAATTCTAATCAAAATCAATTATAATTCTGTTCTCCAATCCTCTCTCTCTAGAAATGAAGGAAATCTATATATAGTAAAACTAACTAAAGAGAAGTTAGTTAGACGTCCAAAAGAGACCTCAAAAGGCGCGACCTTTAACTCCTTAGCGCAGAAACAGGGGGAGAAGAGGCGCGTGGCCGCTCCTCCTTCTCTCACGGCTGCGCCCTGGTAGTAGGGGAGATGCCTTGGGTGCTCTAGAAGATGCCCCTGTGAGCTCCAGATGATGCATGTTGCTAAGGTAGTTTCTTAAAGCAATTAGTGGGTTCAACACTGTCTTTTAATGTCCACGCGGCATGAGAGCGCGGCCTTGAAGACTTGACTCTTGCACACCTTTTCTTTTAAGCTTCAAGTGGGGGAACCGGGACACATCTTTGGCCTTGAATACTCCGACAGAACGCCAAGGAGCTTCTCAAACATCACCAACTTCCTAGAATCAAAGAAAAGCAGACAAGTAAAGAAGAAAATGCAAAACAAACTAAGATAAGCAAGAAAATAAGAAAGCAACTAATGGAAAATGCAAAATAGAGAAAATACAAGTAAAGTTAAAGAAAAAGAGGTAAAAGAGAAGTAAAAGTAATAAAAAATCATCCTAAAAGAAGCTAAATGAGTGCCATAAATGACACTCATTGGTTTTCCTTTCAGAGGTAAGCGTATGGTTATAGAGACCGTGAAGGGGTCAGACAAGAGGCTGCGCAACCTCGTGGGGGACCGTCTTGCGGCATCCCTTCATATGTACGTGCAGTCTTGTTTGTACTCGGTTCTTGCCGACGAGCTGTCGGCTGACGAGGTAAATCGGCAGTGTACACCTAAGCAGCTAGCTTGGATATACATTGCACACGTTCTTTCTGTCGCTATTCTGAGTAATCGGGGAGAGCGTTTCGCTACCGGGTTACTCTTTTGCCTTAGCGATTTGGGGAAAGTAAGTAAATTGAGTTGGGCGGAGGTGTCGTATACCCGTATGCTTACAGCTATGGGCAAGGCGACCCGGGTGATGGATTCCGCGACAGCTACTGAGGTGCCTCGGATATCCATTTCGTGGTATGGGCGTATCATCGAGGTGCGTATCTTAATCTTTATATCTTTTTCATCACCATTTTGGCTTTTGATTAATTGTATTCTTTCCTTAGGCTTGGGGGTATTTGTACCTGCCTTTTCTAACTCCTAGGATACTTGGGGAGGGTCGTTTTCCTAATGGCCATCTTCTGGTCACGATTAGAAAAAGACGAGCAACTTCAGCTGACAACTTTCACCAGAGGGTTATTTCGGCGACTCGTGCGTCGGTGAGTATGATTTTGACAACACACATTTCCATGTATATATTTTTTGAATGATTTTCTCATGTGGTCGTGTTTTGTAGATCGATCTCCGCCCTTGGAGTTTGATCGTCGGGGTCCCTGAGGCTGTCCGAGCAGGTATGGTTCACTGCCGTTTCCAGGCCCTTTATCAGGGACTCTCTGTGCTCTAGAGGACGGACACTTGGTTCTTAGGCGAGCGTGTCTTCTAGCAGTTCTCGTCCGAGGAACCTTTTGGTTCCTGCGGACCCTCAGATTCGGATGCTGCATCCGGACCTACTGTCTACCGAGGATCGAGGTCAGGCAATCCTTGGTTATCCAGCGGAGCAGCTGGTGCTGCTGGGTGCATCTTCCTAATGTTCGTTGCATCCAGGTTGACTTCTTTTCCAGCTTTCGTTAGGGTTAGTATTTTTCTTTTCTTTTCCTTTTCTTTATCTATTGTTCAGAACTTTGACTCCTTTATTATTGTATTTTCAAGGAGTCGAGCTGGGTGGTTGGGTGCCTCCCACAGCGAAGATTACGTATACCAACGCTTTTGGGTCGGTAATTCGTAAGATTCTTCCAGCGGCAGAGGATAAGGACATACCGTTTGTACCGGAGACGATTAAGTCGGTATGTTTATTCTGTACATGTATATTTTTTTCTTTTCCATATATCATATACATTTGTTTTATAACTGTCCTTTATTATTATGTTTTTTTTTGGGAACAGGTTCCACGAGAGACCGTGAACAGCATGGTGAGGACTATACGTGCTTTCCGAGCTGCTTATCTGAGAGCCCTCGTGGCTTTGTCATGCCGTGATCATCGGATGGTCGCGGTAAGTTTGTTTGCTTTTTTTTGTTGTTCAAAGTTATTACACATTTTGTGTATTAATATTTGTTTTGGATTTTGCAGGATGTACAACAGCCTTCTGGGAGTCGCCGAGCATCCTAAATTCCACTTTTATTATATATTCTTTTTTTGCTTATGGAAAATGTACATATACATATGACACACATTTTTTTTTTGTATAAATCATATTTTATTTCCATAAGTGTTAAAAAGAGAAAAATATTTTGAGGGAGGGAAAGGGTTCTCGACTTACCCCTCAAAAAATAACAAAAAGAAAAGAAAAGAAAAGGAAAAAACGAAAAGAAAACCAAAGGGGAAAGAAAAAGGTAAAAGGAAAAAAGAAAACTTAAAAGAAAAAGAAAATAAAAAAGGAAGTTATAAAGAAAAATAAAATGAATAGAATGAAGAAAGGAAACAAAACTAACAAAGGCAAGCGTATAGATTAGTCATAAGATTTCGTTGATATTCCATTATTTGGTATTCCAAAATACAGAGATAAACTAACCAACATGTTGCGACAGGGCACGCGCAACTGGATGGGTTGCGCGCGGCTGTCGCGCGCATGTAAATTTGTTGCGCGCGGTAGGTGCGTGCAACTTCATGAGATGCGCACGCCACCTGCGGGTGAACTTTCCTTTGGGAGAAAATTGTCGAAAAATTACCCCATTTGAGTCTATTTAAACGTGGTTTTGTGTTGGCTTTTGATCATCACACATTGATTCGTAATGTAAAGAAAAATTATTGCTCTCTTTCTCCACATTATTTTTTCTTTTTCTTTGGTTTGAACAATGGTAAAAACATTTGAGCAACGTTTGAAACAATGGGTTACTTCCCTTTCAACTGAGGATAAATTAGCTTTTAAAATATATCACCTTGACCCCCTATTAAGCTATATGCAACTCAATATAAATTTCGATTTCCTCCATGCTGCAATTAATCATTGCGACTCGAACCACCATCTTTTCCTTTTAAAAAGGATAAAATTGCCCCATTACCTGGCGAATTTGAGGCTCTACTGGGCTTCCTTGTAAATACTCTCCCCGTGACATATGCCCCTACCTTGTCAGATTCCAAACCTGTGTTTCAACGATTTTTTGGCTTGAATGACAATGATATGGCCAAAATTGGGACAGAAGAAGGCGTGAATTTAATTCAATTTATTGAGCATTTCGTCGCCCCTCGTGATAATTTGACTAAACAACGTTTTAAAATTTGTGCTTTGTGTTTTTGTCTTATTGTCAATTGTTTGCTTAGGACGTGTAAAGAATATGGAGATTATTCTATGGTGTCCATATTGGAGAAAATAGATGGATGTCATTCACCCACTCCCTTAGCTCTGACGGAAAATGTACTTTGCTTGAATCGCCTTAGAGGAGACCCAAACGAGAACGGTTTCATGAGAAGTCCACTCCTATTACATGTACGTTTTTTTTACGTCGTATCTCAGCGCAGCCTTGAAATTTGCGCTGTTCTGACCAGCGCAATCTTCCAGGATGCGCGCGACTGATTGTCATACGCGTGCCACCTGCTGGTGTAATGTCGCAAATTAATTTTTTCCCCTTTTTTTTCAGATTTGGCTCATGGAGCAATTGTGAATTGTTGATTAGCCACAAATCTTGAGGCTAACGGAGTGAGAATGTTCCCTAGTTGTCGCATTCTTTACAAACATAAGAATGAGGATGAATGGACGTCTTTTTTCTGTCATGGGTTTCCTAACATACGCTTTGTGATTCCTTGGTGGAACATAAGTAGTATGATTGGGAATAGTTTTAATTGTCCCTACATTAGGCTTTTAGGCCTCTCTAGTACTACTTATATCTTTCCTTGCAGGGTGATGAGACAGTATGGGATGAAACAAATTACTCCCCCACGAGATTGTGATGCCCTAAAGATGTGAATTTTAAACTTGAAAGGATTCCACGTAGGATGGAATATTGGTCTAGCCTTCCTAAGTGAGTGTTGCAAAATCCCACGGCGAGCATAGTACTATCTTCCTTTTACAAATCTTGGATGAATGCAGCGGACAAGGGAGAGTTAAATAAGGCTCGTCTACAAAATCAAGTCGCCTCGGCTCCCAATCCACCCAAGCCTGCGATGCATTCGGCCACTATTACTCCTTCTAATGGCCAAAATAAAGGACTGAGAAGAAAGTTAGACTTTTCCTCATCACCTAAGGCTCGTTAAAGGGAATCCAAAAGGAAGGCTCCTCCTAAACCCGCGCAACAAGGCGTGAAGATTAAGGAACCTTCATCAAATCCTTGCAAGAAGGCTCCAACAAATGCTAAGGACAAGGGAAAGAGTGTTGAAAAGGCCCCCATTCCTAAGTTGAAGAATAACGTTTGGGTTAAAAAGAAATGCGAAGGGGAAAGCTCTAAGGTCGCTGAGAGTATTGCAATGGAAACTACTCCTCCGTCAACTGTGACGATTGAGGACATAGTATAACCTTAAAGTGTTACACAATATTAGTAGTTTAATATTTTTTGAATAAAGTGTAATCAGTACTATGTTTTTTATTTAATTACTTATTATCTTGTTCTATGATGTCTTTTGAATTTTGTTTGAAATAAAAATAAGCTCTTTTTTTATATGACCGGATCATAAAGATTGCCTACGTATTCGTATTACAAATCAGGTCTTTACGTAGTTCTTTGCAAAAAAGAGTTATTTATTTTTTTTATTTCTCTTTAATCCTACTTGTAGAAATTAAATGAAAAATTAATCAAACTTTTTTTAATAATTTAAATTAAAGTTTAATTTTATTGTTTTCCGAGTACACGTAAGTTTGAAAAACGCCCTTATTTTATCGCTAGTAAAAATCAAAATTCTATTCAAGCGTAAAATTCTGGGTTCATAGTTCGTCATCAGGTGGCGTGCAACTAATTTTGTTGCGCGTGACATCCGCGCGCAACTGATTTAGTTGCGGGTGACACCTTTCTACTAGTGTTTTTATTTTTTATTTTTTAAAAAAAATTTAATCATTATTACCCCCCCCCAAAGTGTGAAGAGTTTTTTCTTGATGTTCGAAAAAACTTGAACACTTTGAACGGTATATGTTTTTTTATTATCCCCCCCAAGTGTTATGAACTTTACAGTGTGATTCGGTAAAGTGCATAACACTTCCAATCTTTATTTGAATGCTAAGACACATGATTGTTAATTATGAATGAACGAGTTTATCCGGATTTTTATATGTTATACTTTTTAAGTCGATCAATGTTTATTAATTGGCGGATTTCATCGCCACCAATATCCATTAATCGAACGGCTCCTCCTGATAGAATTTCAATTACGCGGTATGGTCCTATCCAATTAGGTTTGAATTTCCCTTTTGGATCGGTTTGTGGACCCCTAACCTCTTTTAGTACAAAGTCACCTTCTTTAATATTATGGGATCGTACCCTTTTATTAAAGTGTCGCACGATGCGTCGTTGGTAGACTTGTACATAATGCAAAGCTTTTAATCATCGTTCATCGAGGAATAAAAGCTCTTCATACCTTGCTCGTACCCATTCATCTTCCGATAGCTTACTTTCGAGTACGATGCGTAGGGATGGTATTTCTAGTTGGTTGAACTGTGTCCATGCCGAAAACTAAGGAGTATGGAGTTACTCCTATTGATGTTCGTATGGATGTTCTATAACCCCATAGAGCGAAGTGTAGTTTGTTCGGCCAGTCCTTATAGTTTTCTGCCATTTTCTTCATGATGAGTGTTATGTTTTTATTCGCCGATTCTACTGCTCCGTTCATTTGGGGTCTATATGGAGACGAATGATGATGTTTTACTTTATAACGAGCTAAGAGGGTCTCAACTTCTTCTTTGAATTGAGATCCCTGGTCACTAATTAGTTCATGTGGAACTCCACATCTAGAAAATATGTTTCGTTCGAGAAACTTTACGACATGTTTAGAAGTGATATTAACGTAAGAAGCGGCCTCGATCCACTTAGTAAAGTAATCGATGGCTACTAGTACGTACTCGTGTCCTCCTGCTCCCATTGGAGAAACTTTACCAATTATGTCAATTCCCCAAGTCGAAAAGGGCCAAGGGGAAGTGATATTATATAGTTCGGATGGTGGGAGGTGTTGTAAATTAGCGAACATTTGGCACTCTGGACATTTCTTGACATATTGTATGCAATCATGTTCCATGGTGGACCAAAAGTACCCTTGTCATGAGATTATTTTGGCAAGCATTATTCCCTTCATGTGAGGTCCACAAACACCTTTCTGAGTATTCTCCATAAAGCGCGTGGATTCAGGGTGGTCTATACACAATAAGCTTTGACCATCGGGTCCTTTTTTGCATAATTGACCATTTAATAAACCATATTAGGTTGCGAGTGTCCTCAAAGCTCATTGGCCTTTTGATGAAGTATTTGCAGGATATGTGCCATGAGTAATGTATTGGAGGATATGATCATACCAAGGACTTTCTCCTTCGAAGTCATTTATTTCCTCTATTGTGTTGCAATAGGCTAGTTCATCTCTTCTATCAACGTACAATGGCATCATATTTAAGTGATCTGGAATGTTGATCATTGAGGCTAATTTTGCTAGCACATCAGTAAATTGATTCTCATCCCTTAGGAGGTATTTGAAGTCAATATAATCAAAATGCTCGATGAGTTGCTCTAGGTGTGCTTGGTATAATATCATTGTGGAGTTCTTAATTTTCCATTTTTTAAGTATGTGATTTATTATTAAGCTAGAATCTCCATATACCTCTAGGTTTTGCACACCTATGCTAGCTGCTGCTTCTAGTCCAATAATGCACGCTTCACATTCCGCGGCATTATTAGTAGCCTCAAAGTCTAGTTTGGAAGAGATTGGTGTATGTTCTCCCTCTAGACTTATAAGTAAACTCCCACACCACATCCTTCTTTATTAGATACACCGTCGAAGTACATTACCCACTTGTCATCTTGTGTCATGAGAATCTCTTCATTCGGAAGATGAGTAGTTTATGCATGACTTGTTTGAATAAGATGTTAAGCCAGAAAATCGGATATTACTTTTCCTTTTATTCATTTTTCAGGAATATATTTTAGTTCGAATTTGGCTAACATTACCAACCATTTGGATATTCTTCCTTGTAAGGGTGGTTGTTCAAACAAATACTTTATCGGATTTTGTTATGAAATCACGTAAGTGGTGTGGGGTAGCATATAATGTCGTAATTTTTTGGTTGCCCATACTAATGCCAAACTTGTTTTTTCTAAGGTGCTATATTTTGTTTCATATTGGATGAATTTTGTGCTTATATAATATATTGCACACTCCACTTTTTCTACCTCTTGTGTTAACATGGCTCATGTGGTCGTATTTGTAATGGTGATGTATAGCCTAAGAGGTAGTTTGGGTACTGGTGGTGCTAAAACTGGTGGACTTTTGAGATAATCTTTGATTTTCTCAAAGGCCTCTTGGCATTGATCATCCTATTCATGTTTTTCTTCTTTTTTCATTTTTTTAAATATTGGCTCACAAGTCATTCTCAACTTATTGATAAATCGACTAATGTACTGTAGTTTGCCAAGGAACCCCCTAATTTCTTTTTCTGTTTGAGGGGGAGGCATATCAACAATTGCCTTTATTTTAGAGGGACTGATCTCAATACCACGTGTGCTTACTATGTGTCCGAGTAACTTGCCGGAAGTCGCTCCGAAGGCGCATTTTTGTGGATTCAATCGCCTTTTATATTCTTTTATGCAAGTGAAGAATCTGCGTAAAGCTTTTATGTGTCCCATTCTATCTTTGGACTTCACGATCATGTCATCCACATATACTTCTATTTCTTTGTGCATCATATCATGCAAGAGAGTCGTAGCTGTTCTTTGGTTTATAGCTCTTGCATTTTTTAGACCAAATGGCATGACGGTATAGCAATATGTACCCCAAGGTGTAATAAAGCATGTATTTTCTTCATCTTCTTTTGCCATTAGAATTTGGTTGTAACCTGCGTATCCATCCATAAAGGATAACATCGCATGTTCAGCAGTGTTATCTACCAATATGTAAATATGAGGTAGAGGAAAATCTTCTTTAGGGATAGCCTTGTTGTGGTCCCTAAAATCGACACACATGCAAATTCTCCATCCTTTTTGGGGACTGAGACGATGTTTTCTACCTATTCTGGGTAATTACATACGCGACGTCAGGTTTCATTCGTCGAAGTTTTTGTTTCACTGATTTAGAGGGAGGGTTCAAGGGAATGGTATGTTCCGCAATTTCCCCATCTACTTCAGGCATGTCCTTGTATGACCAAGCGAACACGTCTTCGAATTCTTTGAGCGTCGATATGAAGATCGATCGCTCTTCGGATTTAAGGTTAAGCCAGTTTTGACTTCCTTTTTGTTTTCATTAGTTCCTATGTTGATTGTTTCAGTTTCTTCAATTATAGGATTCTTTTGTTCTCGTTCAATCATTAATTCAACCAGTTTGTTAATGTTATCATCTTTATTAGATTGATTATTATAGCATTCAAAAGATTCAAGAGAAGGCATATACTCGAAAATAGAGCTCATATTATTAAAATCAAAAGAAAGTACATCGAGAGGAGAATCCTTTTTGGGATCCTCATCCTTAGAACAAGAAAATAAAGACTCAGTAATGGCCACAAGGCCTAAATTTTCAACTTCCTTAAAATCTAGACTCGACTCATTGTCAGATTTTTCGAACATCTCCCCTTCGTCTGTGGTGATCTCTAGCTTGGCAACTTTATGGTTAATCCACTTGAAAGTCTTTCTCCATCCATGCTCAAAGGTTTCGTTGAAAGGGGTGATCAACGAGGTTGGGTCAAAAGCTTCATCTTAGATGGCATTTTGATTAGTCATTGTAGCAACATGGTTTTACTCTAGTCCAAATAGCAAGTTAAATGTTTGCCTATCATAGCACCCTGGAGATAGGTGTTTTGATTGAACGATTTCGAAATCATCATTCAAGAAGTAGCAATCGTGGAATATTTTGAATACAGGCTTCTTGATACCTTCTAGAACTAGTGGTCCTAGAAAGTAATAACATGGGTAATCTTCTCACTCCCTAACGAATTTTCTGTTGAGAGTTTGATTGTAGAATGGGAGTAAAGAGATTATCCCTTTCTTGATGTTGTCTCAACGTGCTTTGATCTTAGCATCGTGGGACTTGAGTACTTCTTTGGTTGGCTTATATCTAATCCAAAAGAAAAGCTTTTCTTTGGGATAGGAAGTAAAAGAGATTTCTTTATTCCTATTCCCAAAGGCATCCCAAGAAAGTAACTACTCTTGAATAAGATGTTGTTTACTATTAGGGTGGAATATGGATCAAGCTTGAATGGTTCTTCAAGGCTTTCCTCCATTTCTAGTGTGCAAATTACCTCCGCGGCGAATCCCTACATATCCTTTTCATAATTATCATGGTTTATTTCCAAAAGTGATTGATCATTTATCGCTATTTTAAGAGGAGAAGCATGTATAGTCATAGGAAGACCTTAATAAATCAACCTAATCATTTGGTGGAGCGAAGATGGTATTGCTCCAAGCTCATGTATCCAAGGACGTCCAAGAAGAAGGTTTAATGTAGGTTTAATGTGCATGACATGGAATTTAACCATCTTTTGTATTGGGCCTGTGGTAATTGGTAGCTTAACAGTCCCACACACCGATCTCCTTGAATTGTCATAGGCCCTAATACTTTTTGTTGTTGATTGAAAGTCATTTTCCTGATCAAGGCCTAAATATTTCGCAGTTCATAATGGGCATACATTCACGGCAGACCTATTGTCAACTAAAGTAAGAGGGATGTGTATCCCTTGCACCCCACAGTTAAGTATAATACATTGTGGGTAGTGTCTTTTGAGGGCAAATCATCACTAGTAAAGGTGATTGATTTGTCGGATTTTTCGCTAGTAAGCAAGCTAACAAGATCCTATTGAGTTGTGTCCGTACTTACGGATAAAGCCATTAGAGCATTCATGAGAGAATTCCTATGTTCTTTAGAAGTATTTAGGAGTTCCTAAATGCTAACATTAGCCTTAGATTGGCGAAGTTGTTTGACCAATGGATCTTCCACCTCAGGTGGAGGTGGTATTGGATTTTGAACTTGATTTTAAGTGGTCGACGATCCATTTGGTTGTGTTTGATAAACTCGCCCAGAACGACTTAGATGATCTATCTCGTTTGGGTTAGTGGTAGGACTCGTGAACCAACTTTCTTCTAGAGGCTTTGAGTGCGCCTCCATTTCAAGATGCTCCATGAGTTGTGCTTGATGCCATTGTTCATCCAAGGAGAGATTTGATAAATCTTGCAATTTCCCCAAGAAATGATCCTAATCAAGCGCTCCACTTGTTTCTTTTAGTAGACAAGGTGGAGGTGGGATGGCGGCATAATTAGAGACATATAAGTCTTGGAAGTCATCGTCCCATAACCCACACACTTCATTAGTTGCCCCTATGAGTGTTGTGGTTAGAGGCTTCCCTATGGATGTGATATAATTCAAAGGATTGAACGTATCACTTCCCATATGGTCCTCATCAACGTGAAATGTCCCTAATGGGGATACGTTGTTGTTGGGTTTAGGAGTGGGAATTCTCCCATCGTCTACTAGATCTTGAATTTTGTGCTTTAAGACAAAGCAACATTCAATATCATGCCCAACACCTCTATGATAAGCACAATAGGCATTTCCATCCCATTAAGAGTTTCTTTTTTCTGGAGAATTGGGTGGTGTTGGCCCTATTGGTGCGAGCAAAGCTTTTTCGTTTAATTTTTCTAGCAACTCTTTATAGCTCACAGGAAATTGTGTAAATCTTCTTTCTCTTGTCCATCTTCTCCGAGGGTCATTATAATGATATTGCATTGTGCCATTATATTGCGTGGAAGTCGCAAATCCATCAATAGAGGATGAAGAGTTATCATTTCCCTTTTTGTAGTTGTTCTTAGGTTGATGATGATGAGGCTTATTTGCCTTTTCTTCAGCAAGATCATCTTCAGTCCTAGTAGCCACAGAATAGACCTTATGAAAATTGTCTAAACCAAGGTATCGTAGATGTTTCTTGTATTTTCATGACAATTGTCAATGAATTTTTTGTACTAACTCGAGTTCAGGTGGCCTTTGGGCAAGGTGGGCCGCCTCTTCACGTCATCTACCATAGAAAACAAGGAAACCTTCATTGTCGCCTTGCTTAAGCATTTCAAGTTCACGTAAAGTTGATTTGAACTCTACGTTACTCTCATATTGGGTGATTCAAGCCGAAACCACATCTTCCCATGATGTCTTAAACTTAGCATCTAGCCCATAATACCACTCTCTCGCGGCTGGGTCTAGAGATAAAGGGAAAGTAAAAGCATAAAGCTTAGGATCAACTCCCTTTAAAGCCATGGTGCTAGTAAAACTCATTAAATGGTTTTTTAGATTATTGGTCCCCTTGAATATTGGCAAGTCCGTAGCTACGAACTTTTCCGGTAAAGTGAGTCCTGTAGGAGGAGCAAACTTTTCTGCATCAAAGTACTTGTTCCCCATTGTGGAGCAAAGAACAAGCTTCTCTAATGACTTTTTTTTTTATGGACAGTTCATCCATCTTTTCTTCCAAGCCAAAGCTTCGGCATTTTTCGTTTCAGTTTTTTCCAACTTCTTAATTCTTCTCTCCTCGGCCTCTTGAGCCCTTTCCTCTCTCAAGCGAACAATCTCTTCTTGGAGTTGCTCTATAGTTGACATCATTGTTGGACTAGAGTGAGTTGTTGAGGGAAGATGGTTTTAAAGGGGTGAATTGTTTGATGGTAAACGTAGAATACGAGTGCCCAGGAGTCTTCGTTCCCAAGCTTGGAAATCGGCCCTAAAGGAAGTACGAAAGGTTAAGGAAATCAATAAGCTTTGTTTAGAAGACAAAAAGAAGAAAAAAGAAAGAAATAAAAAAGAAAAAGGACGCAAGATGCATTCGAATGGATAACATCGCCTTTAAACAATTCATTAATAATGATATTGTTTGTACGAGTCAATTGTTCTTTGAGAAATCAAAAGTACCTCGTAACAATGGGCGCGCACAAGTAACCAAGTTGCGCGCGGAAGGCGTGCGCATCCCAAGCTCTTGCGCTGGTCGTGGTCGCGCAACTTTATGAGTTGTGCGCGCCACCTGCTCGTACAAATTTTGTTTTTTACGAGCAATTTTTTTTATGTTTGCGTCTTCTTTTTTTTGACGATTTTTTAAACGATTTTTTTTAATACCCTTCGAACGTGACTCAAAATTACGAAGGGACAACTTCGTAATTGGGAACCTAACCAAACTAAAAAAGCTATCCTAAACATGTTGCATATAGTCATATAATCACATAAGCATACTATAGGGAATATTTCAAGCCATTAACCCCAAGCTTGAACCCCACTGTGATCATACACTTAAGCATGGTGGCGTCCAAAGGGAAGGAAGCTAGAGCAAAAGAGTCGCCAACAAGTTTTAGGAACTTGTAAACCGTTCACAAGGTGAAGATTACACCCCTTTAGCGATCCAGGGGATCGTCAACTCCAAAAGGTCTTGAACCAAATAGGGTTCGGGGATGAGGGTACAAATCCAACCTAAAAGAGATTGAACCTGCCCTAATAATAGGCCTCTACTTTATTCTTCTCGTATTCATGTGCGCTTTCTGACTAACATGCAAACAATAGGTTAACCCTAAACCTGTTTATCTATGTTGGTTGAATTTAGTGCACAAATAAAACTATTATTGGCGATCACTTGAATTATAATCATATTAATCCTAAACAAGAATATTAATTATCTTATTAAGCGTGATTACAAGTACAAATTCCCTTTAAACATGCATAAAAGGCGTGATCAAGCAATAACAATAATAATATATCAAGCAACATAATAACCATCATGATAATCATAATAATTATAACAATAATAATCATGTTAAAGCATAATACTATTAGCAAGATCCTAGGCATGATACTAACAAGATTAATAACAAATCCTAGCATGTCACTAAGCATTAAAGATCAGAGCTTTAGCCCTAACATGATACTAACATGCTATTAGAAAAGAGAATAGGAAGCATCGCAGGAATCATAGTAAGCATATTTGATTTTATAACCTTTTCCCTAAACATGATATTAGAAAGCAATAATAACATCCTAACATGATATTAGGAATTAAACAAATTTAAACATGCTTTCTACAAGAATAGAGCAATAAGATTACATACTTTGATGTCTCGTGCCTCTTTCTAATAACAAAATATACGCATTAGTAATTTCAAGGAAAATATAAATCAAAACAATCAAATAAAATAATTGAAATAGAGATTAGGGACCAAATCCTCAGAAATTATAACCTTTCACGTCTAGGGCTAGGGCAACTTCGAATTTAGCTAGGTGTGTCTAGATCTCGTGAATGAGGAATTTTGTTAGAGGGAAGGTTTAGTGAAAGCTACTAGCTTTAGAGAGAGAAAGATGATTGTTTGTAGATGATTGATGATGAGAATTTATTGATTGTGGATGAATAAAAACGGAGGTTTAGGACCCTATTTATTTAAAAATAGTCCGGAAATAGGTAGAATTTGATAAGGAATAAAACTCCACTCTATCGCTGCAAAACCGACCTTGTTGCCAGGCGACAGGGTCTGTCGCGTGGCGACAGCCTGGATTTCTACGCGCTTTCAACACGGAATCCACATATGAATCAAAATCGATTTGTAAAGTCCGTATGAAAACCGAAATCGTATTTTTCATAAAATGATATTTTATTCCAATAAAACTTTATCAAAATCTAATTATTAATTCTAATCTTATTAGGATTAAAGAGAACCTTCTAAAGAATTCTAGAAGACTATAATCAATTCTAATAACTTTAGGAATAATAATTAACATTAGGCCGCATGTAAAGATCAAACCGGGCCCAGTTTAGTATTTTGGCCATAACTTCCTCATTATTCATCGGAATTGGGCTTATAATATATCGTTGGAAATCTCTTTGCAAGCCCCATCCAACTACACTGTTATTGGACCCTTGTCGTGGACCAAACTAAACTAGATTGTCTGTTTTCATAAAATTGAGTTGTTTTCGAAAACAGAAAGAAAGGATTTTAATAAAAACTAACCGCAACACTAGATTTTTCACACTTTCACCTCGTTCGATATTCATTCGACACAAAAGGTATTCATCACCGGGTATGGTTTTGGGGAGACACATTTGGGTGTCTACAGAAGCCCTCACTTTGACTGAGTTTGGAGAAACACAAGTTTCGACAACGAAAGTCAAAGTAGCGATAGGGATGGAGAATGATTCAGAACGTTCTGCGATCCTAAATCATTCTTGTAACGCCGATACCTGCAAACTAGCTTTAGTTAAAACAGATAAAAGAGTAAAGAAACGCGTATCTTGCACCGTCGAGCACAAGTCTCTAAAGTAACCGATTTGTTGTATTTTGTTTTGAAGACCTTCCACAAGCTAGAGAACGTCATCCCGCCGTTGTTGATGTTGTGGTCGTGCTTCGTCGCCGTTGATGTTCACTCGTCTCTGAACAAAAGAGCTTCTTTTTGAGGAATGTTCACTCGGCTCTGAACAATGGAGCTTTTTTAGGATGCCCACGCATCTTTGAGCAAAAGAGCTTTGATAGGATGCCCACGCATCTTTGAGCAAAAGAGCTTTGATAGGATGCCCACGCGTCTCTGGGAAAAAGAGCTTGAATAGGATGCCCACGCGTCCCTGAGCAAAAGAGCTTGAAAAGAAATGTCCACGCGTCTCTAAACAAAAGAGCTTGAAAAGAAATGTCCACGCGTCTCTGAACAAAAGAGCTTGAAAGAAATGTCCATGCGTCTTTGAACAAAAGAGCTTTGAATGAAATGTCCACGCGTCTCTGAACAAAAGAGCTTTGAATGAAATGTCCACACGTCTCTGAACAACAGAGCTTTGATACTTGAATGTTTGTTGCGATAATATTCCGAAGAAAACTTTCGAAGACCAACGCTTGTCGATCTTTAAAGCTTGCTTTGAACTTTGCTTCCGCTATGCCAGTACGTCGGCGCTTTTGCTGCTTGTGAACCATTATGTCGGTGCCTCTGTTGTTTATGAACCAGTATGTCGGTGTCTTGCGATAAGCCAATGTTTAGGCGCTTTAAGCTAAGTGAGACGATCTTTCGTCAGGTCAATCACTTATTGCGATTGTAATCAAGCCGACTACTTAATCATGTCAAATTGCTTATAGGGGCTAACTGGCGTACCAAGGAACCCGAAATTGCTGAAGGAGGTTGAAATAATTGCTCTGAGTGGTTAAGCATTCTATCGCCGCTGCAATGCCTCTGGCGCCGCGATTTGGCTCTGTCGCTAGACGCTAGAATCTAGCGCCAGGCGCTGAAATCTATTGCCAGACGCTAGATGTTGTCGTCTGGCGCTGGAGTAGGGTCTTCCCTATTCTACTCTTGCTGCCGCTGGGATGCACCTGTATTTATCTTTGACTATAGGACTTTGCTAATTTCTTTAATTATTTTAGGGTTGACCTAAGGTTTAATGTCGCTTGACTCATTGACTTGACACGACTCAAGGTATAAACTTGAGTCGCTGTCATTGACTCGAGGTTGACTTGACTCGAAGTGAAATGACACGTGTGAATCATGACCCGTGTGTGCATTGTTTTCTGAAAAGCAAAAAATTTCCGTCATTTTTGTGGAGGGTACCGACTTTCTCCCGAAAAAGAAAGACATAAAAAAGAAAGAAGTTTTTGATGGTGCATGTTGAATGAGCTCAGTCAAATATTGTTGGATACTATCTCTCAAGGTGCAAGGATCAACTCATCCTAGGCTATCTCAATTGTTGACTCAATGATGAGAGTATTTGGGTAACTTAGGCACGGAGGCTAAGCACTTCATACTTTGTGATGCAACGATGATTGATGTTAATATGACAAGGCATGCTTCAGCGTTGTGTTAAGATTTCATGACAAAGGGTTCCTAAGGGAAGGACTATTTGGTCATGTATCTGTGCAGTGTGTGAAAGTGACACTAAGGTTAGGCCGCAAGGGCTAAGTGTGTGGAAAAATATTATTTTTAGAAGAGTCAAATAGTGGTGACTCTTAGGCTAAGTAAGCTAATAATGTAAGGATCAAGCCCCCAAGTCTAGCTCTAAATAGATAGGTATGAGCATAGGAGATCCCTTGATATGATCATGATGTGTGAATGTGAATATGAATGCATGTTTATTACGGCCGCACCCCGATGTGAGGTTGCCTACGTATCCGTTAGGAATCAGGCCGAACGTAGCTCTAGCCGAACCTCGCACAAGTATGTGTATACCTCAAAGAGGTCTTTTAAGGATTGTAACGTGGTTAGGCTAAAGGTTTGAAGAAGAAGGGGATAAAAGGCTCAAGACCCTAGATAAGCCCCCAAGGTGTGCAACTTTGCTTTTGAATCTTTGTATTTGTATGCTTGAGTGTTTTAACTCTTTATATTTTGCTCTCTCATTTTCCTTTAACATTTTTTCAAATTCAAATCTCTTTTTTATAAGCGTGGGCAATACCGATCATGCGGTCTATCACTCACTTGGCATTCATGTTTCTCAGGCACGGTACCGAGCGCTCGATAAGAAACGCAATCTGAGACGTGTTCATATCAAAGACATTTTCATATCAAAGACATTGGAACACTTGCCCTTTTGTACACTTTTATCCTTTTTGCTTTTTTGAATTTTTTAGTTTTATGTAAAATCACTCAAGCTTTCGTTCTTTGAAAATTGCATAAATTACACACCATCCCATCCCAAGGTTAGGTAGATATAGTTGAAAAATGACAGATCTATCGTTAGACGAGGCTCAAAGTGGTTTATCAAAAAAGGATTGCATATTTTATTTTATTTTATTTTTTTAAAGGTGAAAGGTGATATGATGTGGCTACAAGGGGTGCCTCAAATCATTGGTATACCTTATGCTTAGTTCGACATGGTTTTTTTTTATGAATGCAATGCAATGCGATGATCATATGCAAGAAAATAAATGCTCATTTTATTAAAAGGGGAAGAAATAATGATCCTACAAAATAAATCTAAGGAGAATAAAACGGTGGCTATGCTAGACTTATTGGGGAAAGGAATAAAAAAGAAATAGAAAAAGAGGTCACGAAATCTTGTCGTTGAAGCTCGCCTCTTGTCTTGTGTCTTATCATCACTCGGTCTTCTTGCCGACTGGAGGTATAGGAAGCTTGTTATTGTCGATCAAATATTGTATTGCTTCCTTAAGCTTCCAACAGCTCTCGGTAGTATGACGCCTACCTTGATGATATTTGCAATATGCATTGGGGTTCCAGCTAGTCGTTCTCTTCTCAACAGGTGGGTCCCCAAACGGTCCTATGGGAGTTATAAAACCTTTTGCATGAAGGCGATCGAATGCTGTGTCATAACTTATGCCAAAAGGTGTAAAGGTTCTCTTTTGCTCTCGTTTGTTCAAGGCAAGGACCTCATCCAAGTTAAGCATGCTAACGTTGTTCGAGTGGGTAGCTTTGGAAGAACAAGGATTGTCGTTCCTCTTTCCTTTCCAGCCACTGTTATTATTGTTACTAATCCTGGCCTTCTTGTCGTGCGGAGGAACATGAAGTAAACTTGAATCAATGAGGTCTTGAATACGATCTTTGAGAGCGAGACATACTTCGGTGGTGTGACCACGACCTCTATGGTATCGGCAATAAGATTTTGGGTCCCAATTGGGATACCATTTTTCAGGCGGAGGGTCTTGACTGGGACCAATGGGGCTAATGAGACCTTGATCGTGTAGACAGTCAAAAGCTTCATTGTAAGTCATTCCTATTGGTGTGTATTCTTCAATAGTCCGCTTTGTCCGTGGCTTAGGAGCATTGAGTTCTTCATTAGATCCTTGGTGAGATTTGTTCAACAACTATCATCCGATTTGCTAATCCTTCTACCACATTCAAGAGCATGGCAATGACATCTTGCAGTTTTCGAACGTCTTCTTTTAGACTTGACCAGTCTTCCCTGATATTATCTAAGATAATACTTTCATCCTCCTTAATCGTGGCCACTTCATCAAGAGAGGTTATATATGCTGTCTCGATCATGGGATTACCTACAGGTGTGATAAGGAGTGAAGGATCGAAGGATGTTTGATCTTCTGCAATGGCTAGAATCTCGGAAGTTTTATTGTCATCGATCAGATCTTGAATAACTTCTTTGAGTTTTCGACACTCCTCAGTGTCGTGACTCTTTCCTTGGTGATATTTGCAGTGCTTATTTGGATCCCACTTGGGTGGCCTGGCTTCTGAAACTGGATCTTTGATAGGCCCTATGGGCATGACTAGTCCTTTGTGGTGTAGTTTTTTGAAAGTTGTTTCATAATTCATACCAAGTGGAGTGAACACTCTTTTCGACCTTTGGATTCGTGGTTTGGAGGTGATCGTAGCATGTAATTCATTAATGGGAGAGGAAGAAGAAGGATGGTCGTTATTCTTTCCTCTCGTATTATTATCTTTTAGAAGGTCATCCTCAATGTCAATGCCTATATTATACACAGCCTTGAAAGTATTCAATTTGTGTTGGTATTTTAAGTGCTTTGAATACTTTTCTTGAAAATTTTTGATGAACATCCTCACGGATTCTCTTTCAGTAGGGACTTCAACCATCTTTACAGAAGCTTCCCTCCATTTATTAAAGAAAGAAGTAAAGCCTTCATTCTCTTTCTGCTTGAGTGTTTCAAGTTCCCTATGATCAGTTTCAACTTGAATATTGCATTTATATCTATCAATGAAAGCGTTTACAATTGACTCCCAACTAGAGGTTTTCTCTTTATCAAGAGAAAAGTACCATTGCTGACAAACGGTTTCTAATGATAGAGAAAACACAGAATGAAAAGCCTTCTTGTCTATTCCCTTAATATTCATTACAGTATTGAAGGCTCTTAAATGAAAATAAGGGTTATCCATTGCCTTGAACTTCGGGATGTCGTTGGCATTGAACTTCTGCGGAAGAAGATCCTTGTCCACCGAGACCCCTTGTGAGCTAATGCCCTGCAATCTATAGTCATTGGATAATTTGCTCAAACTTTCCTAGATGAGCTCCATTTGCTGTTGTCTCATAGGTTCATTGATTTGGAGAGTCAAATTCTTCATCATTTCAGCCATGTTAGCCACTTGTCCCTTGAGTTCGTTGACTTCTTCCTGACTTGCCATTATCTTCTTAGCTCTCCTTTTTTCGACCGATTGGCTTATCAAAAAGTTAAACTTGAATAAAGGTGTTGTCTTTGATTAATCGTCCTTCTCTCCTTGACCAAGTACTGTGGAAAGGGAAATTAAGGGATATGCATGGTTAATTATTTGACTCTACTCTATTCAACATGCAGTGGATGGAAGAAGGTAGGAAGAGTGAATATTGTGACATGGGGGAAGCATGTAGAGAATGTAACGAAGATATAGATGGAGAGATATGAAAAAATTAGGAATAGAATGTACCCCCAACTCAAATGACGGAAAAAACCGACTCATGCATGAACCTAAGGCATGGTCATGGTGACTATATAAAGTGTGTGCTAAGACTAGTGAGTGTAGGTGACATGTTAAGACTCGTGTCATGACCATGTGGCTAGACTATGTGACTAGACTTAATTAAGGACTTAACAAATTGATTAAACTGATTAGCAGACTGTTAAATAGACTCGTCGTGATGACTCGAGTAAAAATCTGGACTGTCGTCGAAACAACAGAACTGTCGCCACAATTTAAAGATTGTCGCCAGGCGACAAGTAGTAAACTGCGGCGCCACAGACCAAACTCATGCCCCATTTCTAGAACATTAATCTGGGACTGTTTCCAGTAATTTTACTCTAAGGGGACATGCCTAAAGTCGTACTAAGTCAGATTAATTATTTCATTAGTCTTTAATTAGTCAAATTAATTATCTAATTCATTAATTAGACAAAGTCATTTTTAGTCATTAATTGGTTTATTTAGACTTAAACACAAGTCAAAAAACCGGCTAGCACATATAAAGTATGCACAAGCAAAGAATGCATAAATAGTCAAGTAGTCACAACATGATGCAATGAGTTTGCAACTTAACCATGGCTCTAGTTCTCTAAAGTTCGGGATATGGGTTAGTCAAAGAGGGTCCGTGGTTATGAGTCCGGATGCACCGCGCGGAAGCCTTACCTTTGGAAGGGTTGGCGTGAGTGGATGGGACCCTGCAAGTTCAAAACTTGCTTCCATGGTTTGGTAGATTCACAAACTCGGATGTACCCGTCGTTGCCAGGAGCGTTCGATTGGGTAGATGGAGCGTGAACCCCCAGAGGGTTATGTCCATATGTAGAACACATATGGGTTTCAGAAAAGTGAGAAAAACTCAATCAGGAAGTAGAATCGAGCCAACAGTGCTAGAAATGGTCAAAACAAGAAGGCAGAGTTCTGGCTCGGTATTGGAAGAACTTGGCGCCAGACTACAAAGACTGTCGCCGCAAAAGTGCCCCTGTCGCCAAGCGACAGAACCACTTTACAGGCGACAAGCCTTTTTTTCTAGACACTAGTTCCTACATGCCTCAGTAGGTATCTACGTTCTTAGAATTTTCCAGATTTCGCAGCGTTATTTCAATTCTAGTTGTGAAAGATATTTCTCAAATTTCCTACGTATAAAATCCTATGTTTTTGACTCATTTCGGATGGTCTATCCAATGAGGACCTTTTTTTATGCATATGACAATAATGCTAATCAAAATTACGCACATGAAATACTTATAACTTTTCAAGTCTCATCCACTCATTCTAAATCATTGCCGAAATAAATTTCAGGAATTAAAATAGAAATCCTCCCCAGTGGAGTCGCCAAAAACCGTAGGGAATATTTCAAGCCATTAACCCCAAGCTTGAACCCCACTGTGATCATACACTTAAGCATGGTGCGTCCAAAGGGAAGGAAGCTAGAGCAAAAGAGTCGCCAACAAGTTTTAGGAACTTGTAAACCGTTCACAAGGAACTTGTAAATCCAACCTAAAAGAGATTGAACCTGCCCTAATAATAGGCCTCTACTTTATTCTTCTCGTATTCATGTGCGCTTTCTAACTAACATGCAAACAATAGGTTAACCCTAAACCTGTTTATCTATGTTGGTTGAATTTAATGCACAAATAAAACTATTATTGGCGATCACTTGAATTATAATCATATTAATCCTAAACAAGATTATTAATTATCTTATTAAGCGTGATTACAAGTACAAATTCCCTTTAAACATGCATAAAAGGCGTGATCAAGCAATAACAATAATAATATATCAAGCAACATAATAGCCATCATGATAATTATAATCATAATAACTATAACAATAATAATCATGTTAAAGCATAATACTATTAGCAAGATCCTAGGCATGATACTAACAAGATTAATAACAAACCCTAGCATGTCACTAAACGATAAAGATCAAAGCTTTAAATCTACCATGATACTAACATGATATTAGAAAAGAGAATAGGAAGCATCGCAGGAATCATAATAAGCATATTTGATATTATAACCTTTTCCCTAAACATGATATTAGAAAGCAATAATAACATCCTAACATGATACTAGGAATTAAACAAATTTAAACATGCTTTCTACAAGAATAGAGCAATAAGATTACATACTTTGATGCCTCGTGCCTCTTTCTAATAACAAAATACACGCGTTAGTAACTTCAAGGAAAATATAAATCAAAACAATCAAATCAAATAATTGAAATAGAGATTAGGGACCAAACCCTCAGAAATTATAACCTTTCACGTCTAGGGAGAAGGCAACTTCGAACTTGGCTAGGTGTGTCTAGATCTCGTGAATGAGGAATTTTGTTAGAGGGAAGGTTTAGAGAAAGCTTCTAGCTTTAGAGAGAGAAAGATGATTGTTTGTAGATGATTGATGATGAGAATTGATTGATTGTGGATGAATAAAAACGGAGGTTTAGGACCCTATTTATAAGAAAACAGTCCGGAAATAGGTAGAATTTGATAAGGAATAAAACTCCACTCTGTCGCTGCAAAACCGACCTTGTCGCCAGGCGACAGGGTCTATCGCGTGGCGACAGCCTGGATTTCTACGCGCTTTCAATACGGAGTCCACATATGAATCAAAATCGATTTGTAAAGTCCGTATGAAAACCGAAATCGTATTTTTCATAAAATGATATTTTATTCCAAATAAAACTTTATCAAAATCTAATTATTAATTCTAATCTTATTAGGATTAATGAGAACCTTCTAAAGAATTCTAGAAGACTATAATTAATTCTAATAACTTTAGGAATAATACTTAACATTGGGCCCTCCCTTAGATCATTGGGCCGCATGTAAAGATCAAACCGGGCCCAGTTTAGTATTTTGGCCATAACTTCCTCATTATTCATCGGAATTGGGCTTATAATATATCGTTGGAAAGCTCTTTACAAGCCCCATCCAACTACACTATTATTGGACCCTTGTCGTGGACCAAACTAAACTAGATTGGCTGTTTTCATAAAATAGAGTTGTTTTCGAAAACAGAAAGAAAGAATTTTAGTAAAAACTAACCGCAACACTAGATTTTTCACACTTTCACCTCGTTCGATAATCATTCGACGCAAAAGGAATTCATCACCGGGTTTGGTTTTGGGGAGACACATTTGGGTGTCTACACATACCATAAGCCAAGATTCACATAATGCCTTTCTAAGGTCAAAAGCTTGGGTGTCCAAAGGTATCATATCTTAAGGAACGATGCAAAAATCATCACTCAACGTGTTGACTCATGATATAGCCCTCCCAACATTTTGTTGGTGATATGGGTAGGATGATTGTTATTGATTTCGGGATAGAAGCCTAGTGTTGGCAACCCCTAGTCAACGAGCCAATCCCCAAAGGTTATTGTGTGCTATGCATGATACAATGTTGCTTGTTTGATTTTTACTTTTGTGAAAAAGGAAGATATTATGCGTTCAAGTCTTGCTCTCTAACTAGAGATTATCCAAGTTTATTCCTGTAGAAAGTTGCCTAAATTCCTGTAGAAAGTTGCCCCTATGAGTGTTGTGGTTAGAGGCTTCCCTATGCGTGTGATATAATTCAAAGGATTGAACGTATCACTTCCCATATGGTCCTCGTCAATGTGAAATGTCCCTAATGGGGATACATTGTTGTTGGGTTTAGGAGTGGGAATTCTCCCATCATCTACTAGATCTTGAATTTTGTGCTTTAGGACAAAGCAACGTTCAGTATCATGTCCAACACCTCTATGATAAGCACAATAGGCGTCGCCATCCCATTGAGAGTTTCTTTTTTCTGGATGAGTGGGTGGCGTTTGCTCTATTGGTGCGAGCAATCCTTTTTCATTTAGTTTTTCTAGCAACTCTTTATAGCTCACAGGAAATTGCGTAAATCTTCTTTCTTTTGTCCATATTTTTCGAGGGTCATTATATCGCATTGTGCTATTATATTGCGTGGAAGTCGCACATACGTCAATAGAGGATGAAGTGTTATCATTCCCCTTTTTGTAATTTTTCTTAGGTTGATGATGATGAGGCTTATTTGCTTTTTCTTTAGAAAGATCATCTTCAATCCTAGTAGCCACAGAATAAACCTTTTGAAAAGTGTCTAAACCAAGGTAACGTAGATGTTTGTTGTACTTTTCATTACAATTGTTAATGAACTTTTGTACCAATTCGAGTTCAGGTGGCCTTTGGGCAAGGTGGGCCGCCTTTTCTGGCCATCTACAATAGAAAGCAAGGAAACCTTCATCATCTCCTTACTTAAGCATTTCAAGTTCATGCAAAGTTGATTTGAACTCTACGTTATTCTCAAATTGGGTAATGAAAGCCGAAACTACATCTTCCCATGATGTTTTAAACTTAGCATCTATCCCATAGTACCATTCTCTCGCGGCTGGGTCTAGAGATAAAGGGAAAGTCAAAGCATAAAGCTTAGGATCAACTCCCTTAAAAGCCATGGTGCCAGTAAAACTCATTAAATGATTTTTTGGATTATTGGTCACCTTGAATATTGGCAAGTCCATAGCTACGAACTTTTTTGGTAAAGTGAGTCCTGTAGGAGGTGCAAAATTTTCTGCGTCAAAGTACTTGTTCCCCATTGTGGAACGAAGAACAAAATTCTCCAACGACTTCTCTTTTATGGATAGTTCATCCATCTTTTGTTGCAAAGCTAAAGCTTCGGCATTTTTCATTTCAGCTTTTTCAAGTTTCTTAATTCTTCTCTCTTCGGCCTCTTGAGCCTTTTCCTTTCTAAAGCGAACAATCTCTTCTTGGAGTTGCTCTATGGATGACATCGTTATTGGACTAAAGTAAGTTGTAGAGGGAAGGTGGTTTGAAAGGGGTGAATTGTTTGATGGTAAACGTAGAATGCGAGCGCCCAGGAGTCTTCGTTCCCAAGCTTGGAAACCGACCCTAAAGGAAGTACGAAAGGTTGAGGAAATCGATACGCTTGTTTAGAAGACAAAAAGAAGGAAAAAGGAAAAGACGCAAGATGCATTAGAATGGATAACATCGCCTTTAAACAATTCATTAATACTGATATTGTTTGTACGAGTCAATTGTTCTTTGAGAAATTAAAAGGATCTCGTAATAGTAAGCGCCCAAGTAACCAGGTTGCACGCAGAAGGCGTGAGCATTCCTGGTTCTTGCGCTGGTCGTGGTCGCGCAACTGCATGAGTTGGGCGCGCCACCTGCTCGTGCGATTTTTTTACGAGTAGTTTTTTTTATGTTTGTGTCTTATTTTATTTTTTTTAACGATTTTTTTGTTATGATACCCTTCGAATGCGACTCAAAATTACGAAGGGACAAATTTGCAACTGGGAACCTAACCAAACTAAAAAAAGCTATCCTAAACACATTGCATGTAGTCATATAATCACATAAGCATAACATAAGCCAAGATTCACATAATGCCTTTCTAAGGTCAAAAGCTTGGGTGTCCATAGGTACCATATCTTAAGGAACGATGCGCAAATCAATCACTCAACGTGTTGACTCATGACATAGCCCTCCCAACATTTTGTTAGTGATATGGGTGGGATAATTGTTATTTATTTCGGGATAGAAACCTAGTGTTGGCAACCCCTAGTCAATGAGCCAATCCCCAAAGGTTATAGTGTGCTATGATTATGCATGATGCAATGTTGGTTGTTTAAGTCTCGCTCTCTAACTAGAGATTATCCAAGTTCATTCCCGTCACAACCCATAGGCAACCTAGTGTTGGAAACCTTGGACCATAACTAAAAATTAATCTTGTAACCTCTAAGTCCCCAGCAGAATCGCCACCATAAGGAGGGTGTGCCCGTCGTAGGGGATACTTCCCCTTAAATGCCCATGGCCCTTTAAAAGCCTAGGACTTTACACTTGTTAGGGTGTATTAGGATTTGAATTCCTGACTGTTTGGGGGACCTTGAATTACAATTGATCCTATCATTACGCTTTTTTGTAAGAAACAAGTAGGAGTCGCCAATGAGTTTTAGGAAAACTCATAAACCTCGTTCATGCCTTTTTCCCAAGTAGAGTTAAAGGGATATTTAGCACGAATCGTAAGTTTACCCATGCCCAAATTGGTCTACTTGTACCAAAAATGAGTTCGGGAGTGAGGGTGCTAAAATAACGTTCCCTTTAGCAGGGAATCGCTATACTAGCCCTAGTGCAACCTCTACTAGCTCTTCATTTTTCACAATTTTATCACCAAACAATATATGCAACGTGATACTTGAAAACTAAGTTAGTTGATTTTTTTTACATGCGTCAATCATATAGGAATTACATTGCAAAAGTCGTTATTCTTATTTAATCAATATTAGTGAAAAGAACAATAAATAAACAAGATTCGCCTTGACTTAGGTGACCAATCAACAATTAATTATTCAATTCTATTCTTTATTTAACACAAGATACTATGTGGAATTAATTAATTAAAAGTTCGTTTAAAGTGATCAAACAACACTAATTAATTGATTAATAGTTATTTAAACAAGAAAAGTAAAGGTGATTGATCTAAGTACTCGAGAATTTACCACTTCTCCTTGCTAGATCTTCATTTAGAACACTTATGGACTCCTTCTTGTTCGGGAACCTCCACCGCAGTAACAAGTATTGAGGGGTGAGTGTTTAGAACAAGAGGGTTAAGAGTACACAAGTTCACAAAGTTTTTGCCAAAGTTTCGGGTTAATTTTTGTCTGTTTAAGCCTCGTATTAAGCCTCTATGTATAGGGAACGGATGCATTTAGGATTTCGAGTGTTCTGCCGCAACAGGTGTCGCGCGCATCTAAATGGGTTACGCCCAACAGCCCAGCGCAAGTGATTTAGATGCGCTGCTAAGGGCAGCGCAACTGGACGTTTGCGTGCGGTATTATGGTAAGATTCGATTTTATATTTTTATGAAATTCCGAATCTTCCGCAAGCGCATCACTAGACGTTGCCTGGGTGTCACGCACAACCTTGTGAGTTGGGCGCGCAGAACCAGCGTGACTCATTGAGATGCGCGCGAATTTTTCTGCGGCAGCTTTAACTTTTAACCTAGGAGCCTCTAAATCCGTCAAAATTAGGTTTTAACCTCAGGCTTAAGCCTAATTATGATCGGGCTTAGTTAATTTGGGCTTTAATTCATTTTGTTTTGGGTTAGGCTAGTCATTTTGCATTCTTGTGGCTCAATTAGTTGTCCATAAGCATTCTTCACATTGATGCAACACAAAGATGGTTTTATTTATCGTCATAGAACTTCCTGTCGGGACAGGAGGCCAAAAGTAGATGTCTACAGGTATTAGTCCCGACGTGATCACTCACAAGCTGAACGTCGACCCTAATCATCCACCAGTCAAGCAAAAGCGACGAAAATTTGCTACAGAGCGAAACCAAGTAATCAACGACGAGGTGCAAAAGTTGATCGAAACAGGAAAGATTAGAGAAGTCAAGTACCCCGATTGGCTAGCAAACGTCGTGGTAGTTAGCAAGAAGAGTGGAACGTGGAAAGTGTGCATAGACTTCACTAACCTCAACAAGGCATGCCCCAAAGATCCATTCCCTCTACCTCACACCGACACCATGGTCGACGCAACCGCCGAACATGAACTGCTCACATTCATGGATGCGTATTCAGGCTATAACCAAATATTAATGCCTTCGGACAATCAAGAGAAGACAACCTTCATGGCGGAACAAGGGAATCTACTGCTGTAAAGTCATGCCATTTGGCTTAAAGAACGCAGGAGGGACATATCAAAGGCTCGTCAACAAGATGTTCAAAGAGCAATTAGGAGATACAATGGAGGTGTACATCGACAACATGCTAGTCAAGTCCAAAAACGTTAAATATCACATAGGACACCTCAAACAATCCTTCGACTTCCTAAGACAGTGTGGTATGAAACTAAATCCTACTAAGTGTTCTTTTGGAGTTTCTGTAGGAAAATTCCTAGGGTACATCGTGACCCAAAGAGGGATCGAAGCAAGCCCGGACTAGATCAAAGCCATAAACAACATCCAATCCCCAAGGAACATTAAAGAAGTGCAAAAGCTGACAGGACGTGTCACAGCACTTAACAGGTTCATATCCAAGTCGTCCGAAAATGTCGCCTGTTCTATAACGTCCTAAGGAAGAACAAAGGGTTCGAGTGGTCGGAGAAGCATGAACAAGCTTTGCAGGACCTGAAGCGCTACATGGCATCACCGCCGCTCCTGTCCAAGCTAAAAGAACATGAGACGCTGCAGCTGTACCTAGCAGTCAGTATGACGTCTGTCAGTGCGGTCCTTGCCAGAGAGGACGACAACCAGCAATTACCCATTTACTACGTCAGTAAGTCTCTACTCGACGCAGAGCCAGGTATTCCTCCTTAGAAAAATTAGTACTTGCTTTAACAACTACTGTTAAGAAGTTACGACATTATTTTGAAACCCACCCAGTGGTGGTGCGGACTAACTTTCCTCTCAAGTATGTCTTGCGTAGCCCAGAATTAACAGGCAGGTTGGGCAAGTGGAGCGTCGCCCTAAGTGGGTACGACATCAAGTACCTATCGAGGACGACAACAAAGTTTCAAGATTTTGTAGCAGATTTCAACCTAGAGTTAGAGCCCTTAGCCACCCGAGAACTCGAAGAAATAAACAGCACACACAAAGAGGCGATCTGAACGATGTTCTGTGACGGTTTGTCGAATCAAAGAGGCGTCGGGCTAGGTGTCATGCAAAAATCGCCACAAGGGGACATGATCGTACAATCCATCAGCTGCGGCTTCAAAGCAACAATCAACGAAGCAGAGTACGAAGCACTAATTGCAGGCATGACCGTCGCATAAGAGTTGAAGGCAAAAAGTCTAAATGTGTACAGCGATTCCCTACTCATCGTCAGTTAGTTAAACGGAGAATTTGCAGTCAAAGATTCGAAGATGATGGCCTACCTTGAGGTCGCCAAAAGAAAAGCAAAACAGTTCAATCTATTTACAATCAAGCAAGTCCCAAAAGACAAAAACACCCAAGCTGACGCCCTAGCCAACCTGGGCTCGACACTCAGAAAGTCACCCTTCAACACCATTCCTTTGGTTCACCTGCAAAAACCGTCGGTCGACACATCCCAAAACCCAGACGTCATAGCAATAGATGCAACTCCCAACTGGACGACACCAATCATCAAGTACCTGAAGGACGACGTCTTACCAGACGACCCCCTAGAGGCAAGGAAAGTCAAGTATAAAGCATCTAGATACACTATAAAGCATGATTTCTTGTTCAAAATATCTTCCACAGGTCTATGGCAAAGATGTATCGTCGGCGACGAGCAACAAGAAATATTGCAGGAACACCACAATGGAGAGTGCGGTAACCATTCAGGAGGATGCAGCCTAGCAAACAAGATCCTGCGAGTATGCTAATTCTGGCCTACCTTAAAGAAAGACGTAGAAGCATATGTAGCAAAGTGCGACAGTTGCCAAAGATACGCACGGTTGACGCACAAACCATCTGAGATGTTGCATCCTACGATATGTCAGTGGCCCTTCATGAAATGGGGATTAGACATAGTAGGGAAACTACAAGTCGCTCCAGGACAAAAGGTTTTCATGCTCACACTAACGGACTACTTTTCAAAGTGGATCGAGGCCGACTCATTCACTCAGTTACGTGACAAAGAAGTCATTTCCTTTTTATGGAATAACATCATCTACAGGTTTGAATCCCCTCCGAGATCGTTTGTGACAATGGATCACAATTCATAAGTGACAAGACAAGACGGTTCTGCGAAAAGTGGAACATCAAACTCTGCACGTCCACACCTAGGTACCCACAAGCCAATGGCCAAGCCAAGTCAAGTAACAAGATAATCATCCAGTCACTAAAGAAGCGACTCAAGAAAGCCAAAGGAAAGTGGGCAAAAGAACTCCTGTCGGTCCTTTGGGCAAATAGGACAACTCCTAAGACATCGACGGGACAAACCCCGTTCTCACTTGTTTATGGGTGTGAACCAGTCTTACCATCTGAAGTGCGTGTCCCAACAGCAAGATATGGTCTTATGACGGGCGACCAAAATAACATAGAATTGTCGTCCGATCTTGACACCTCAGAAGAACTAAGGGAAGCAGCATACCTAAGAATGACAGTACAACAATAGATCGTCGCTCGAAGTTTCAACAAGAACTTCAAAGCTAAAGTGTTCAGAATTGGATATTGGGTGTTAAGGGAAGTCTTCCAAAACACCAAAGATCTGACATAGGGCAAATTAGGACCGACATGGGAAGGACCATATTGGATCCTCGATGTCGCAGGTAAAGCGACATAAAGGCTTATGTCCAAAGAAGGTAAGGTCGTTCCTCGAAGCTGGAACGCGACACATCTCATACTTTACCATTTCTAGGTAAAGACGCAAGGTACACAAATGCCCGATCTTAAGTTCAAAGTCCTCCTTTTTCATTTTGATTTTTTGGATTACGAGTACTGACTTAGGCATCGGAGGGCCGTTGGCAAAAATGTCAACGGCCAAGTCCTAACGCTTGTTTTGCATATAAACGCAAGGCCTTTAAACGCCAGATTTGGATGAGACACAACAGGAAGTCAGTCACAACCTTAGATTTGGACGAGACATGACAAGAAAAGTCAGTCACAACCTAAGACGTCTCATTGCCATGGCAGAGAAATATCTTATTAACGACGTCGAGTTTGGCCAACTCACGTGCGATATCAGATATTGGGGGCAACACCCATGTACAAGAACTCAAGCCTTTCCAATGCCATATTGAGAAATTTATGCATTTCTCAAATTTTTTGCTAAGTATATTCTATCGAAAGTTTGTACTTAGGAAACTTTATTTTGTTACTACGAATGTATTGGAAGCTTGTACTTATTTTGATTAACAATGTATGCATGATTATGCAAAGCAATAAAAATACAAGATATTTTTTAGCATACACACAAAGTCTAAGAGTTTTGCAGGATTCAAAGAACAAAGACTGATTGTCCCACGACAGCCAGCAAATTACTACAACAAAAGTAAACATTGTTCAAAAGCGAAGCATAAACCTGATTGTCCCACGACAATCAGTAAAAAAGACAAGACTGTTCAACGCAAAAGATAATTAAGAAGTTCAACAAAAGACAAGAAAGCAGCAGTCAAACATCATCAGCTTTAATGTCTTTAGAAGCAGAGGCGTCAACTCCGACGACAGTCTCCACCGTCTCATCAACAGCAGTGTCAGTGATCTTGGCATCAAGGGCAGGGTCACCAACTGTAGGGAATATTTCAAGCCATTACCCCCAAGCTTGAACCCCACTGTGATCATACACTTAAGTATGGTGGCGTCCAAAGGGAAGGAAGCTAGAGCAAAAGAGTCGCCAACAAGTTTTAGGAACTTGTAAACCATTCACAAGGTGAAGATTACACCCCTTAACGATCCATGAGACCGTTAACTACAAAAGGTCTTGAACCAAATAGGGTTCGGGGATGAAGGTCCAACCTAAAAGAGATTGAACCTGCCCTAATAATAGGCCTCTACTTCATTCTTCTCGTATTCATGTGCGCTTTCTGACTAGCATGCAATCAACAGGATTAACCCTAAACCTATTTATCTATGTTGGTTGAATATTAATGCACAAGAAAACTATTTTTGGCGATCACTTGAATTATAATCATATTTACCCTAAACAAGATTATTAATTATCTTATTAACCGTGATTACAAGTACAAATTTCCTTTAAACATGCATAAAAGGCGTGATCAAGCAATAACAATAATAATACATCAAGCAACATAATAAAAATCATCATAATTATAAAAACAATAATTATAATAATAATAATCATGTTAATAATAAAGCTTAAATATAATAATAAGATCCTAGGCATGATACTAACAAGATTAATAACAAATCATAGCATGTCACTAAGCATTAAAGATCAAAGCTTTAGCCCTAGCATGATACTAACATGATATTAGAAAAGAGTAAAAGGCACCCTAAACATGATACTAGAAAGCAATAATAACATCCTAACATGATGCTAGGAATTAATAAATAATAAACATGCTTTCTACAAGAATAGAGCAATAAGATTACATACTTTGATGCCTCGTACCTTTTTCTAATAACAAAATACACGCGTTAGTAACTTCAAGGAAAAATATGAAATCAAACAATCAAATTAAATAATTGAAATAGAGATTAGGGACCAAACCCTCAGAAATTATAACCTTTCACGTCTAGGGCGAAGGCAACTTCGAACTCGGATAGATGTTTCTAGATCTCCTGTATGCGGAATTGTGTTTGTGAAAAGCTAGAGAGATGATGATTGTAGATAATTGATGATAATAGAGAATTGATGATTGATTAAAAACGGAGGTTCAGGACCCTATTTATAAGAAAACAGTCCGGAAATAGGTAGAATTTGATAAGGAATAAAACTCCAATCTGTCGCCACAAAACAAACCTTGTCGCTTGGCGACAAGGTCTATCGCGTGGCGACAAGGCTTGTCGCGTGGCGACAAGGCTTGTCGCGTAGCGACAGGCCTGTCGTTTGGCGATAGCCTGGATTGCTACGCGCTTTTAAACACGGAGTCCACTTATCAATCAAAATTGACTCGTAAAGTCCGTATGAAAACTGAAATCGTATTTTCATAAAATAATATTTTATTCCAGGTAAAACTTATCAAAATATAATTATTAATTCTAATTCTATTAGGACTTAAAAGAACCCTCTAGAGAATTCTAGAAGACTATAATTAATCCCAATAACTTCAGGAATAATAATTAACATTGGGCCCTCCCCTAAATCATTGGGCCGCATGTAAAGATCAAACCGGGCCCATTTTAGTATTTTGGCCATAACTTCCTCATTATTCATCGGAATTGGGTTTATAATATATCGTTGGAAAGCTCTTTGCAAGCCCCATCCAACTACACTATTATTAGACCCTTGTTGTGGACCAAACTAAACTGGATTGGCTATTCATAAAATAGAGTTGTTTTTCAAAAACAGAAAGAAAGAATTTTTAATAAAAAACCAACCGCAACACCTGACCTTTCACACTTTCACCTCTTTCGATAATCATTCGACGCAAAAGGTATTCATCACTGGGTTTGGTTTTTGGGAGACACATTTGGGTGTCTACACCAACCTTTCCATGAGATTCTGCCGTGGAGTTGACATCATCATCAAGTACACCGCCCTTAGAAGCTAAATCAGTCTCAATGCCAGGGACGTTAGAAAAACATCTACCTCTCTCTGAGCATCTTCAGTGGTCAGACGACCAACTAGGAAACGCCTTAGCAACTTAGCACGAGCTATCAACTGTTCAAGGCACTTGGAGTTCTCAGCATCATCACGAACCTCGACTGAAGAAGCCTCCAAATCAGAGACTTGTTTCTCCTTCTCCTTCATCGTGGCCTCCAGTTCAGCGACGCGCTTCCCTCTCAGTTCTAGAGTAGCAATCAACCCAGAAATCTGCTTATCCTTCTCTTCCACAAGCTTCTTCAACTTGGTCACCTCCCCTTCAGCAGTGCGGGCTTAATTCCTGGTAAGGCCTACAGAAGAACGAAGATTGATCATCTCCTTCTCATTAGAGATGAAGTGACCTTGTAACGCCGGCAAATCTCCCAAAGCCTAAAAACAAGGAAACATTAGAAATCGCACGACAGCACACAACGAAAAGATAGAAATTGTCAAAGAGAGAAGCAAGGTACGGTTTAGCTGAAGCGACACTGCCTCGCTGACTATGCTGGAAGGTGACATTTGCTCTAGACGCTTCTCAGCACTAGGGAAAAGGACCTTCTCAGCAGAAGGCCAGAAGGAGGACAACATAGAAGGTCCAAAGAGGAAGTCAGCTGGAACTCGTATAACATGATCAGCGTCCTTAGACACCTTTGGAGGTGTCATTTGACCATGCGGAGAGCGACGCGACTGAAGAGGTGGTATGTCCAACACCTCGTCGGCAGCAATAGTTTGTTTCTTCTTCTTCGTAGCCCGCTCCACCATCTCTGCGTAAGACAGTGTTGTCCTTTTGGTCCTACCAGACTGATTTTCTACATAAAGAAAAGTCGTGCATCATAAGAAGAATCAAGACAGCTAAGGAAAAATAGTCGTAGGAAATGAATCACTCACCATAAGCCATTTCTCGTTCCACGTCTTCCTCTTCCTTCTCGTCCTCGACTTCTTTGGCTATAACAGGTCGTACAAAGGTCCGATCCTCCTTAGCAATGCTCAGAATAGCTCCCACCTTGCGCAGACTCTTCTTCCCAGGATTCACAATGGCAGCGTCAATTTCTGCACCAAAACAAGCCATAAGGACACTTATTAAAAAGCTGAATTAAGAAAAGCGACGAGAGATATGAAAGATACCTCCGCCACGCCATCCATAACAAGGCCAACTAGCGTCTTCACCTAGTGATTCCCTGTCCACAAACAGATAACGCGACTTCTAGCCGTAATTGTTCACCTTTTCAGCCCTCTCAACTAAAGCAAGATGCCCTCTCTTCAACACCAAGGTACATCTGTTCTTGGTTATATGTAACTTATAAGCATGCACTAAGTCAGACAGGTCCAAAGGGTTCTCCCAATCTCTGGTCACCTTTTCAAGAACAAGAGCTATCCTCCGAAATTGGGGCATCACTTGTCCTAGACTCACATCTAGGACACCCATTAAAGATCGGGACAGGGGACCAAATTGGAAAGTGTATCCCAACTTAAAAGGGTACTCATACATCACAACATGCCCTTCAGGGAAATTTTTCGGCCTCTCTTCCTCAGTCGGAATCTGAACTACAGTACATTTAGGCATCCTAGCCAAGACAACAAAAGACGGAACGTCCTCTTCCACAAAGTCACTCGAAGGATCCTCATTATCAGCCATGTCTCCTACTATTTCACTTTCCCCTCTCTCCAAAACCCTAAGCGAGAATCTAGACCTTTGAGGCAAATTCAGCTTCCTAGTCATAAGCTAACTACAATCTAAGAAGAAATTGGAAGGCAAGATCAAGAAATTACCTGTTGAAGCAACTGGGAATTGCAAAATTTGCCTAAAGCTTGGAGCAGCAAGCAAAATCGAAGATTCAATTTGGGGATTTTTTCGGAGAGAGAACGCAAGAAATTAGGAAGTGTTTAGAAAGTGGGAAATAAAGGGGCACAGGTATTTATGGGTAATTAGGTGAAGAAGTTAAGGCAGTTTTTAATTTCTTAGTGGGATAATGGGAAGTTGCAATTGTTCCCATGAGTTGCCCACGATCAAGCCAACAATTGGGGGCAAACTATTATGGTCAATTTTTCAGTTACATCCTGACGCACGACCTATCTCACGACGCTGAAGGATGACAAATGGGCCAGTAACTAACTCCGCAATAAGCATGGGTTTGACCAGGGCCCACGATAGAGGTGACATCTACTTTCCAGCAACATAGTCATCCCGTATAAATTCAAAATAATATCTTCAACGGAAGGATAAGCCCAAGACCTAGTCTAGCAACGGTTGTCCGATAATCCAAGAAGTTGTTAGCTGCTCTTAACGGCACTTTATCTAGGTTTAGGTGTTTATTTTCTTCAATATAAATAGCATAATACTGGTACACAGTAGATAGACAATTCCTACGCTCTCTACTCTCATCCTAGAACTACCATACTCTTTGTAATCAAAAGTCATTAATAGTGAATCGGTAGTCTTACACTCACCCACAACTTTTCCCGTGTTTGGGTTTTCTGCATCGTCAAAACACCTTGTTCATTATTTTTAATACGATTTTTACTTAGTTTCCATAGTCAATACTCTAGCCGTCGTACGATCCAGCCTTAGGTCGCCCTTAGGAGAAATTTGGCATAAACAGATCCAATCCCACTTCCATCAAGGAATTTCCAATGATTACACAGTCCCTTGGGGTCTCTTGTGCTCTATCTTCACCTTTTGATAAGTCAAACACTTTGCTACAAATTCCGCAACTTCAGTCTTCATTCTAGGCCACCAATACTGTAACCCTAGAAATTCCTTTCTCTAAAAATACCTGTTTTGCTCTGTTTAAAACTCAAAATAGGAAAATTTAAGACATTACCGCCATCGTGAAAACGGCTAAGGCAACAATCAAAGACACACAGCGGAAGACTCTCTTTGAAAATATTTGAAAACGACTCAACTAAAAAAGTCAACCAATGAAAGTAAACTCAAACCAAAGTAAAACAAAGTCAACCTACAACTAAGAACCATTGTAGGCCCTTAACAAAACCGAACCAAGTTCAAAACATTCGTGTTAGTCTCATAAAAATAATATCATAAAATGATTGAAGTAATAAACACATCATAAACTTGTGGAAACTAGCATAATTCGCTATCACTCAATGCCCATCATGAATATGCTTCATCACCTGAAAAGCTTCTCTCTACTTGTTTCCACTACTCTCCATTAAAAATGGGTCATCATAGGGCCAAGGTAAAGACAAGGCCAACAAACACACAAACACACAATCAGCAAAGCTGAATAAATAAGCGTAGTTAAACACACTAGCATGCTTTTGCCTATCAACACACAACTTACCTTATTGCACCTATTTACAAGCACACAACACGCCATAAAACTTCACAACTAAGCAACTACATAATTTATTTAGTATTGATTACGCATCGAACGGGTTCCCCCCCTAACCTGCCCCAATAAAGGGGTACTAACACGGGAGCTAACCGTGCCAGTACAAAAGAACCACTCGTAAATGGCGGAATTCCTGCGCATAATAATAAAAGGAAAATACAGCGTCTGGTACTCCTAGTAGAAGTTATGGTTAAATATAAAACCCCATAACTTCCCCCATATGTTCATACTCAAGGTGTATACGTTCCAAGAGTTTTGGTGCTTAATCTCTTTCACTTTACGTTATTTACATATTATTAAACTTGGTGATGACTCTCAAACCATAATCATTCAATCATAATAATTATTCAAACAATTAAACATTTCATTTAATTCTTGAATAATTAGTGACCACATAATATTTAATGTTGGACCCTTTTTAAATCTACCTCGGTGTCAAAGACACCTTAAACGCGTTATACGCCAAAATTCATATCCCTTGGTGTTAGAAACACCTTAAGTTCACTAAGGCACCAACATACAATTTATTCCTCGTGTACATAGACACTTACATAGCCCCTTTCCCATGCTTATAGCATCAATAAAAATTATATGAACCATAATAAAATTCCCTTTTAATATTCCAAACCAAATTAAACATTTATTTTAATTAAACATGCTTTCTATCATGCCATAAATAAAAGTGCGGTTCATATTCAACATGCCAAACGATTATTTTCAAATCATTAAACCATCACAATTAAATCATGCTTCCTAATTCAATCACCAACGTCAACCAAATCACAATTTCCAATCATAATCTAGCATGATACTACTTGGGATTAATTAATCAAGCCTAGCATGTTACTACATCATCAAAAATATGCCAAGTACGCAAACGTACCTTGAATACGATCTTAAAATCGCCACGACTAATAGAAATCACTCACTTCAAAAGTCTCCTACAAACCAAAATCATAATATGGAATTAAAATCCACTCCACACAAATATCCAGCCATATATAATCTTATTAAACCACTCATAATTTAATTAAAACAAGCTGAAAATTTATTTAAAACCTCATACTTTAATTTCAATTAATGCGTAGTTGAAATTCTTTCAAGAAACTTAATATTTAGGAAACTACCAAAAATTCCAGCAATATTAATCAACAAAAACTTGTTGTAGTTATACTTTAACACCCTTAAATTAAAGGCTTAAACCACCCTAAATCATATTCCTGTTGGGGTTTGGTGAGTCCGACTCACCGCGGAAACAAACCCAAAATCAAGACCGCACTCGCAATAAATAAAACCATAAATATAATTAACTTAATGACAAGATTAAGATAATAATTATACCTTTGACGCGTGCTTCGCCCGACCTCGATGGGCTCTTACTTCGAAAGCTAGCCTCGAAAATACGCGACCTCCGACGGAAGTCCACCTACAACTCGAACACTGACTAGGTCCAATGCCTTGGAGTTAGCAAGGCCCGACCGAAACCCGAGTAATTGAGTTTAAAGGTTTTCACAAAGGTGATGCCTTTTTCAACTCTTGAGTTCAAAAGTTTTCACTTCTAGTGATGCCTTTTTCAACTCTTACTCAAGTGATTTTTCCAATACCCCAACTTGGGTATTTATAGGGAAAATCATGAGTGTGAAAAGCTCTCCCATCAATGTGGGAGAATTTGATTTTCCCATTTTATTTTAAAGCTAAAATAAAATTAATAATCAAACTACTAATAAATCAACAAGTGGCAAGCTCATGTGAGAGATTAGGTGAGGACCATTTGGAAGAGGGGGGACTAAACTTGCTCCCCACTCCTCTCCCAAAAAAAAACCACCTCAATGCCCCAACTCCCATTTATTTTGTGCCACGTGGCAACCACACTTGGGCACCAAGGCACCCAAGGTGGGCTGCCATGTGCTACGGCTCAGCAGGCCCATGCACCAAGTGCGGGCTGCTTAGCCGAGGCTAGCTGCCAGCACGCCGCGTACAATGTGCGGGCTGCTAGCTGCTACCTGCCAGCACGCCTCACACATTGGTGCGGGCTACCAACTGCCACGGCCTAGCAAGCCACGCATTGCTTGCGGGGTGGTAGGCCGAAGCCCAGCTTGATAGGCAGCACACAATGGCCCAGCCATGCTGCTGCGGGCTGGCGCGCCTAGCGTGCTAGCTGATGCGGCTTGCTGCTACGGCATGGCTGCTAGCCAATGCACGCACAAAGCAGCGCCCAGCTTTGCGATGCTAGCATTGGTGCGCTAGCACGCACCAGCCAGCCTAGGCTCGGCTTGGTGCGCATGCTAGCCACCTTCTAGGCCATATGCCCCTAACACTCGGTTTTCTTGGGGCATTCCGATGCTTGGGGTATTTTGGTCTTTGTTGATTTATTATTATTTTCACGTCTCATCTTTTGCTATTTTCGACTCTACTTCCGACGCTCAGTTTCGACGCTCCAAGCTCAAATGTCCGACGTCTAAATATTAATTACTCGGTCGACTTATTAATTAATTCCTCATTAATTCGTCGCTTCGGCTCGTTAGTTGCTTGGGTGTGACCCGAAGGGTTCAGTCAAGATTAAGCTGTAATATTAATTATGCATTAATATTATTGATCGGAAGCGGCCTCTACCCAGGCATTCCGATCACTTGACCTCACTGAAAAATTAGCTTTCTAATAATTCCGAACCCCTTATCGGAATAATGCACTTGTTCGAAGGACACTATTCCTTTCAATCTCCCACTTGTCCTTCCGGACAAGTGTGCTTTTAGTGTATAGTCCTTTTCCTATGTCACTTAATTCCTCTTCATGAACTATAAGGTAAGATTAATTTGTCATCCTTATTACGTTCAGAAGTGTTTCTCGATTCCGAGTCCGACTGTCAATAAACAGATGATTTTTAAAATCCATCCGGGCACGGCCATGCATTTTTACAGTCTCGCTCTACGAGAGGCCTTGTAAACAACAAAGACATCGTTCCTATATTTAATAGGAGGACATTTCCAGTCTCGTAATGTAGCTTCTCTTACTGAGAAGACCTAGCCGCCCGAGTGATGCCGTTATAATCCCCTATTACGGAAAACGTTTGACAATCATCAAAGCGAACTAGTACTCAAACAAGAAAGCTCACAATACTCATGGTCGAGGAAAAAGGTTTCAATAGCAATAATGAGAAGTATACTTATGAAGATTTTTAATCTCTTAAAGTATTCTCATAGGTCGATCCAGTATGGTTCTAAACCAATACCTCTGCAAATGATTCATGACAATCATGTCCTTGTAGCACATGAAACGGTGCTATAAATCAAACTACACCCTAATCTCAAATGGTCATTAATCGTCCATCGTTTAAATGACCTCGATTAGGGATAATTTTCGATTATAATATTCAATGTTCACTTAATAGGTGTTTCCTTACCAAGAATGGTCTTGATACCCTATTTTGAATATTCCAAGAATCGAATGGACTCATTATTTAATTCTAAACCACAATAAAATAGCCAATGGAGTGATTTAAATCGCATGAAAAATTTTATTACTCCAAAACTGAATGGTTCATCATAGTGCTTTACATTAAAATTGTCCAAAATCAATTAAAACACTAAAATAAGGAAATCAAAGCCAATCTCCGATGTGCCTGATTCCCATTGCCTCAACGTGCTTGTTGTGCTTCACTTGAGGCAAAGGTTTAGTCAGTGGATCGGCTACATTGTCATCCGTTCCAACTTTACAAATTCTGATTTCACCTTCTGATTTCCATACCCGAATCATGTGAAACCGCCGCTTGACATGTTTGACCTTCTGATGTTCTCTTGGCTCTCTAGCCTGAGCAATAGCTCCATTATTGTCATAATAGAGGTCTATTGGTCTCTCGATAGAGGGTACAACACCAAGTTCACCAATGAACTTGCGAATTCAAACTGCCTCCTTAGTTGCCTTAGATGCTGCCAAGTATTCGGCTTCAATTGTAGAATTTGCAGTTGTGCTTTGCTTAGCACTCTTCCAACTAAACGCTCCTCCATTGAGACAGAATATGTACCAAGACTATGACTTGAAGTCGTCTCTGTCTGTCTGGAAGCTTGTGTCGGTATAACCCTCAACAACTAATTCATCTCTACCACCATAGATCAGGAATTTATCCTTGTTCTTTTTTAGGTACTTTAGGATATTCTTGGCCGCAGTCAAATGCGCCTCTCCTGGGTCTGATTGGTATCGGCTCGTAGCGCTCAAGGCATACGATACATCTGGCCTAGTACATATCATGGTATACATGATCGATCCAATAAGCGAAGCATATGGAATCTGATTCATCCTTTTTTGCTCATCAAGTGTCTTTGGACACTGATTCTTGCTTAGGGTTATGCCATGCGACATGGGTAGGTGGCCTCTCTTGGATCCTTCCATGTCGAATTGAGTTAGTACCTTATCAATATAAGTACTTTGACTCAATCCTATCATCCTTTTCGATCTATCCCTATAGATCTTGATGCGTATTATGTACTGAGCCTCTCCCAAGTCTTTCATTGAAAAGCATTTTCCGAGCTAAGCCTTTACAGACTCTAATAACGAAATACTATTTCCAATGAGTAATATGTCATTGACATATAAGACTAGGAAGGCGATGTCACTCCCACTGACCTTCTTGTAAACACAAAATTCATCTGGATTCTTGATAAAACCAAACTTACTGATGGCTTCATCGAATCGCAGATTCCAACTTGTGCTTGCTTGCTTTAATCCATAAATGGACTTCTTAAGCTAGCATACCTTTCCAGCTTTGTTTTGGTCGACAAAACCTTCAAGATGTGTCATATACACAGTTTCTTCCAAAATACCATTTAGGAAGGTGGTTTTGACGTCCATCTGCCATATTTCATAGTTGTAATATGCAGCAATCGCTAGGAGGATCCGAACGGATTTAAGCATTGCGACTGGAGAAAAGGTTTCATCGTAATCAATACCATGAACTTGTCTATAACCTTTTGCTACCACTCTAGCTTTGTAAATGAATACATTTCCATCTTTGTCAGTTTTCAACTTGAAAATCCACTTACATCCAATAGGTGTGTAACCTTCGGGTAAGTCAACCAAGTCCCAGACTTGATTTTCAAACATGGAATCCATTTCAGATCTCATAGCCTCTTGCCATTTAGCAGAGTCGGTGCTTGCCATCGCTTGCTTGTAGGTTGTTGGTTCATCTCCATCCATGATCAGGATGCCCTGATTCTCGGTTAATACTAAACCAAGATAACTATCAGGTTGAGATCTCGGCCTTTGAGACCTAGGTAGGGTAATAGACTGAGCATTTGCATTGTCGGTTCGACTTTGCATATTTTTATCACTTTGACTTTTGTCAAAAGATGTTGTTTGAGCACTTTGACTGCCATTCTGATTTTGTTGCTCATCCTCACGAACTTTGTCAAGTTCGATTTTCCTCCTACTTGTCATTTTGGAAAGGTGTTCCTTCTCCAATAAGACACCATCGCGAGCAACAAACACTTTGTTCTCCGATTTGTTGTAGAAGTAATACCCTTTGTTTTCTTTTGGGTAGCCCACGAAGTAAACCTTATCAGATTTGGGACGAAGTCTATCAGAAATCAATTTCTTAACATATGCTTCGCATCCCCATATCTTTAGAAAAGACAACCTAGGAGGTTTCTTTGTCCATAACTCGTATGGAGTCTTTTCAACAGCTTTCGATGGAGCACGGTTCAGTGTTAGTGTCGCAGTCAAAAGTGTGTGTCCCCAGAAAGAGATAGGAAGATCACTAAGACCCATGGTTGATCGTACCGTGTCTAACAAGGTTCGATTTCTCCGTTCGGATACTCCGTTCCATTGTGGAGTTCCTGGAGGTGTCAGTTCTGAAAGTATGCCATGATCTTTCAGATGGTCATCAAATTCTTGGCTCAAGTATTCACCACCTCGATCCGATTGAAGGGATTTGATTTTCTTGCCAAGCTGATTTTTAACTTCACTCTGAAATTCTTTGAACTTGTCAAACGATTCAGATTTATGCAACATGAGGTAGACATAGCCATATCTACTATAATCGTCTGTGAAGGTGATGAAATATCGATGCCCATTTCTTGTGGTGGAGCTCATTGCTCCGCATACATCGGTATCTATTAGACCTAATAAGTCACCGGCCCTTTCTCCCAACTTGGAGAACGGCTGCTTAATCATCTTGCCTAATAAACATCCTTCGCAAATTCTCAAAAGATTCTAAATCGAAAGAGTCAAGAAGGCCTTCTTGTAGAAGCTTCTTAATGCGTTTGATGTTAATGTGGCCAAGATGACAATGCCAAAAGTAAGTTTGATTTGACTCCATGGTCTTAGCTCCTTTGGTGGTATTATTCACATTATAAACTTGTTTTTCTAAAGAAAGCACATAAAGACCATTTTCAGAATGTGCAATACCATATAAAACATTATCGAGATAAAACGAACATTCATTGTCTTTTACTCTGAATTCAAAACCTTTGGCGTCCAACGCCGAAATTGAAATAATGTTTTTGGTAATGTTGGGAACATAGTAACCAATGTTATTAAAATCGCGATTCGGATCGTAGAATCGTACGATTCTACAATCCTAATCCACATAAACGATGTAAATTGCTGGTAGAATCGTTATGCTGTAGAAAAGCTCATAGAATTGGTAGAATCGGTTAGAATCGGTGGAATCGGTACCGATTCTACGATTCTATATCGATTCTACCGATTCTACTCCTGTAAAAAATCTGATTTTTGGAAACCCATAACTTTTGATTCCAAAGTTGGAATTAGGCTTATAATATGTCATTGGAAAGCTCTTGAAGTCTACTTTCTAATAGAATTTGTTTCGTACCTATATCATTTATATATTTTATGTTATAGACTAAAGAGTGTAAGGGTGTCATAGTTGAACCTAACTTTAGTCAATGACTTACATATTATTCAATCTAAATCATAATAAAGCTTATGAACATCAATTTAAATAACTTTTAAGATTCTATCCAACCATTTAAATTTTGTGAGCATAAGAATGTATTCATGAGTCTCATGCACTCAACTTTGGGCATATAAAAAACACTTTTATAACATGAGTTTGTTGTAGTTGTCATTCTTTAGCTATCTCGTTAAATGAACTAACTTGACACTTAGTTTTCTATCATTATTGGATTTTTTTTTTTTTAATTATGCATGGTTCTAGGGAAAGCAACTTTACGAGTCAACAACATTATTTTTTTTCATAATTTAACAACAACTGTCGTGTTACTCTCATGGTTAAGAATGTGTACCAATAATCCGACTTTATAGTTTATATTGTATTGTTTGAGTTATGCGCGTGCGAAATTACTTGATAAACTATTTTATGTTTGTATGTCAATATTATGTTACTAATAATATATATTATTATCATTCTCATTGCTATAAAATTATGTATATGGTCATTTGTTACATTTTGAAGCCCAATTTTACATTTTGGTAGAATCGTACGATTCTACGATTCGATTTTACCGATTCGATTCTACCCCACTCACCGATTCAAAGTAGAATCCCGATTCCAATAACTTTAATAGTAACAACTTTCAAGTTCCAAAACAAGCCCAGAGGGCAAAGACAAACTGAGAGTTTCTACGGATACGGCTGCAATTCTGGCTCCATTGCCGACCCGAAATTCAACCTCTCCCTTCGCTAGCTTCCTAACGTTCCTTAGACCCTGAGAATTGGAACAAAGGTGTGAGCCACATCCGATATCTAATACCCATGATGTTGAGCTAGTGAAGTTTAAGTCTATAACAAATATACCTGATTCAGAAGCAATAGTTCCGTTCTTCTTATCTTCCTTGAATTTGAGGCAATCTCTCTTCCAATGTCCCTTCTTCTTACAATAGAAGCATTCGGAATCAGATTTAGAATATGCTACCTTTTTCCCTTTGTTGTCCTTGGTAGCTTTCGGCTTAGGCGGAAAGTTCTTCTTACCTTTCCCCTTGAAGCCTTTCTTCTTTTTGCCCGTGCGTTTGAACGGTTTTCCCTTTTTAACCATGAGCATATCATGTTTTCCCTCATCCTTGAGCGTTTGCTCGGCTTGCTTCAACATACCATGAAGCTCAGTGAGGGTTTTCTCCATGCTATGCATATTATAGTTCATCTTGAACTGATCATAGCCTTTGTGCAGCGAGTGGAGAATGATGTCAATTGCCATCTCGGTTGAATACCCTGCATCAAGCCTTCCCATGTTCTCAAATAATCCTATCATCTTGAGTACATGTGGGCTGACTGACTCTCCTCTTTGAGCTTGCTCTCAAGGATCTGTCTGTGGGTTTCAAACCTCTCTGTTCGGGCCTGCTCTTGGAACATATTTTGTAGCTCAGAAATGATCTCAAAAGCTGTCTCCTTCTCAAAGAAAGTCTTTTGAAGCTCGGGAGATATTGTGGCCAACATGATGCATTTGACATCCCGATTGGCACTTTGCCATCGGTTTAGGGCAGTCGAGTCACCTCCTCATTGGAAACGTCGGGCATTTCCTCATCAAGGACATATTCCTTCTGCTCTTGCATGAGAACAATTCACAAATTTCATTGCCAATCAAGAAAATTTAACCCACTCAACTTCTCCTTATCGAGAATTGAGCGTAATGAAAACTGGTTGTTTGAGTTACTTGAAGACATGATTCTACAATTAAAAGAATTTTAATGAAAAACCATTCATAATACTTAAATAAGATTGAATTTAATTCATGCATATTTCAAACTTATTTAACGTCTTATTTACACATAAAATTGTCCCCATTTTTGTGAAAATAAGTCGATTCCAAGATCCTAGGAAACAAAGAGTGACTAAGCATGCTTTGGCTTGTCTTAGCACTCAATCTCCCAAGGTAAGCAACGCTTTGCTGATAGCTCCAAGCCACTCTTGGTTGAATAAATTGTCGCATCTAATGCTCTCTCAACAATTTATTCACTTTGCCACGACATGTTAGGACTCCATCACTCATATCTTTGAGTACAACCAAAACCAACTTGCATACCCGGTATGCCTTATGAGTCTAGGGAGTAGTAGTGATGCCTCGCTTTGGCGTAGCCCATCACTACTCTCAATAGGTTGATAAGTGTTGTTTTGGAATGGCAATATTTACTCAATATTTTAGGGACCTAGGGTTTCTATGTTGGTTGATTTAAGTGAACTTAATTAATCATCACAACATTCGAAATCCTAAACATGCATCTAACATATAATTCATATAAATGATCATAAATATGTAAAGCATAAGCATTTGATATATATTTGGCAACTAGCATGACCCCTTGAATTCTTCAAGTCTTCAAAAGGTCTTCTTTTGCAACTTCATGACTTTGTCTTCCAAGAACCTTCATCTTCAAGACTTGACCAAAATTATGCAACTACTAGTCTCTACAATTAGGACTAATCTAAATATTAAGGTACAAAAAAACTCAACGGTACGCAGACCGTATTTAGATTTACAAAAATACATCACAGATCGCAGTCCGTATTTTCTATCCTAATCGGGCCCCACTAGTTGCCATTTTATTAAACCTATGAGAGAACATATATTCCATTCATCCATTCACTATTTGTGAATGGCCCATGCATTTTACAACGATAAACAAGTAACAATGCATAAACACACGATAACTAGTAACTAATCTAGGTGGTTAATCCAATTAACACGCCTTATTAAAACTAGTCAAAGTTGTTTTAACCAATTATGTAAATAAGCGCAATTAACATTTGAAGCTCCCACTAAATTCCGCATCCAACTTAATTAATCCAATTAATTAAGCCCAAAATTTGCCAAAATTAAATTTTGCCAGCGCCGCTCAAAACCGAGGCCTAGCCTCCAAAATTTTAATTAAAATACACAAGATTAATTAAAATAAAAAATGGCTAAAATGCAAAATAACATTACCTTAAAACCGGGGTATATGTGCTAATTAAGGCGAGGTGCGCATAGCCGTGACTCATGTTAAGCGTCACACCCATAGCTTAGAATACCGCATACGAGTCGACTCTTCTACGGGGCGTGCAAGAACACAAGCCACGAGGCCGCACAAGCTTTCTAGCTATGCGCACCATGCCGCAAGCTCGCAACACATCCCCCGCACACCACTGCCGCACCAAGCCATGCACGAGCTCCTGCTCGCACTAGCCATGGCCAGCATAGCATAGAAGCACGCACAACGCATAGCACCATGCTGCAGCTGCACTATGCTGCTGCTTGTTGCTGGCTGGCGCGCCATGCTGCTGGCAGCGAGCAGCAGCCACTTACCTCCCTGGCACACACGCACGGACAGCCTACTGCCCATGCACACACCTCGCACGCACACACCACTCGAGGCGCCCAGCAGCCTCGACAACCTCATATGGGTTGCGTGAGCAGCCCAGCTGGCCGAGAGCTTTCTTGGGGCTCTTAGGCCTCGATTTGTATGCTCATGCCTCGGGAAAAATTCCCGATTTTGTGTGACATTCTTAATCAATTCTAAATTGAATCAATTAGTTTTGAGGAAAAATGAAAATATAACAAGTCCAACTTAAATAAATTCATCCAAGTGCATACAACTAAAATTATTTCCAAGAACCATTCTTTAATAAAATTGGTTTGACTTGGTGCAACAAAATAAGGCAATTTCTCACTATTAATTTAATCAATTTAAATTAATCTTGAGATTTTGACAAAATAAAAGGGAGTTTGGAAAAAATGAACATAAGTTCAATAAATATTCCAACTTTAATACTTGTGAATCCTTGAAAAATTATATCTTCCAATATGAAGATAAACAAATTTCTATCACAAGATTCAAACTTTATGATTCCAATCAACTTAAAATTGATTAAATCAACAAAGTTCATCAAAAATTCATGGAATTTAGTAACTTTAAAGTTTCAATCACCTAACATAATTAAAGATTGAATCTTTAGTACTTAGAAGCCTCAAAGAACAACAATTTCACACTTAATGAAATTAATTTGCAATTATGTGAAAAATAAAACCAAGCTTTCAAACACAAATTACTACCAAATAATCATGCCTAAAGAGGTTTAAAATTGCATATAAAATATGTATTGAACCAATTACATAACCACCATAAATGTGAAATTAATTTTCAAGGTTAGAAAGACTTAAAAAAATTTCGTCAAAACGAAAAATCCCTCGAAAAGTGCAGTTCTGGTCGTTTTTTGGCTAAAAACAGAGTCCTAAAAGGGTAAAACAATTTCCAGAACGCCTTTTCCACCCAAAATTCACTATTTTTGGGTCGAAATCTGGGTTCGGGAGCTGAAGTCAGTTCTAATACAAGGTTAAAATTAATAAAACGAGCTACTAATCTAATTAGCAACTTAAAACCAGAAAAATTAAGCCATAAAACACCTTGATAAATAATATGATTTTAAAAATAAACGAGCGAGGCTCCGATACTGCTGTTGGGGTTTGGTGAGTCCGACTCACCGCGGAAACTAACTCAAAACCAAGACCGCACTCGTAATAAATAAAACCATAAATATAATTAACTTAATGACAAGATTAAGATAATAATTATACCTTTGACGCATGCTTCGCCCGACCTCGATGGGCTCTTACTTCGAAAGCTAGCCTCGAAAATATGACGACCTCCAACGGAAGTCCACCCACAACTCGAACACCGACTAGGTCCAATGCCTTGGAGTTAGCAAGGCCCGACCGAAACCCAAGTAATTGAGTTCAAAGGTTTTCACAAAGGTGATGCCTTTTTCAACTCTTGAGTTCAAAGGTTTTCACTTCTAGTGATGCCTTTTTCAACTCTTACTCAAGTGATTTTTCCAATACCCTAACTTGGGTATTTATTGGGAAAATCATGAGTGTGAAAAGCTCTCCCATCAATGTGGGAGAATTTGATTTTCCCATTTTATTTTAAAGCAAAAATAAAATTAATAATCAAACTACTAATAAATCAACAAGTGGCAAGCTCATGTGAGAGATTAGGTGAGGACCATTTAGAAGAGGGGGGACTAAACTTGCTCCCCACTCCCTTTCCCAAAAAACGGCCACCTCAATGCCCCAACTCCCATTTATTTTGCGCCACGTGGCACCCACACTTGGGCACCAAGGCACCCAAGGTGGGCTGCCATGTGCTACGGCTCAGCAGGCCCATGCACCAAGTGTGGGCTGCTTGGCCGAGGCTAGCTTCCAGCACGCCACGCACAATGTGCGGGCTACTAGCTGCTGCCTGCCAGCACGCCTCACACATTGGTGCGGGCTACCAACTACCACGGCCTAGCAAGCCACGCATTGCTTGCGGGCTGCTAGGCCGAAGCCCAGCTTGATAGGCAGCACGCAACGGCCCAGCCATGCTCCTGCGGGCTGGCGCACCTAGCGTGCTAGCTGCTACGGCTTGTTGTTGCGGCATGGCTACTAGCCAATGCACGCACAAAGCAGCGCCCAGCTTTGCGATGCTAGCATTGGTACGCTAGCACGTACCAGCCAGCCTAGGCTCGACTTGGTGCTCATGCTAGCCACCATGCTAGGCTATATGCCCCTAGCACTCGGTTTGCTTGGGGAATTCCGATGCTAGGGGTATTTTGGTCTTTATTGATTTATTATTATTTTCACGTCTCGTCTTTTGCTATTTTTGACTCGACTTTCGACACTCGGTTTCGACGCTCCAAGCTCGAATTTCCGACGTCTAAATATTAATTACTCGGTTGACTTATTAATTAATTAGTCGCTTCGGCTCGTTAGTTGCTTGGGTGTTACCCGAAAGGTTCAGTCAAGATTAAGCTCTAATATTAATTATGCATTAATATTACTAATCGAAAGCGGCCCCCACCCAGGCATTCCGATCACTTGACCTCACTGAAAAATTAGCTTTCTAATAATTCCGAACCCCTTATCGGAATAATACACTTGTTCGAAGGACACTATTCCTTTCAATTCCTTCAATAATCAATTATTTATGAATCTAGGGTTTTAAAATTGGGGCTTTTTAATTAGAATTAAAATCTGAAAATTTATTTGCACCATACTTAATATCAATCATCATAAAATCAACACAAAACTCATAATTTATAATTATATCTAGGATTTAAACAAAAGAAAAATAAAAAGATTAATTTTTTTTTCAAAAAAGGGGTGGCCGGACAGCAGGCCAGCACCACAGCCGACTGCTGCCAAGCTGCTGGTGGCGCCGCCACTGCTGCCGGCTGTTGCTGGTGGTGGCCAGCGGCCCATCGGTGGTGGTGGTGGCCGGCGATGGTGAACCAAAAAGGGGAAGGGGAAAAAGAAAGAAAAAGAAAGAAAAATAAAGGAGAAGGGAGAGAAAGTTTACCTTGGGTATTCTCCACTCTAGACAAAGTTTAATTTGGCCAAGTGTTGAATATTTATACCCCTTTCTCTAGGAACCCTTCTTACCTAAACTTTCCCTTTTTACTCTTTCCTAATCCCTTTCCTAATTAAACTTTACTAAAATAAAACTTTCCTAAATTAAATCCCCACTTAATAAAATAATTAATTAAATAAAACTTTCCTTTTATAAAATATTTCCAAACTTATTTAAAATAAATAATTAAAAGATCATAAATAATTCATTTCTAATTATTTAAATACCCCACCAAATACTTATTTAAAAGAAAATACGTATAAAAATACGGGGTATTACAAATACACCTTTTTCAAATCCTTGTATAGCTTGTCCCCTCCTGGGTGCACCGAGTATGGTGTATTGTGACCCTCTTCCATTAACTTTCTTTTAACTTCCTCACATTTCTGTGGTACACACCATCTACCTTTGTACCTTAAACTCCCATCTTCATGAATTTTGAAATTTGTAGCTTTACCTTGTTATATTTTCTCGCAAATCCTGTCTAACTTCACATCTCCTTCCTGATTTTTCCTTATTTCATCGAATATTGTTGGTTGGATGGTTAGGTTCGCAAGTATGCCTGCTGGCACTCCCCAGACTACAACTTCTAGATTCATTTTCCTCATTTCTCTGCATAACTCATCTGCCACTATTACGGTATTCAATCCATGACTAGTCTTACGACTTAGGGCATCCGCAACTACATTTGCTTTCCCTTCATGATAATGTATGTCTAAGTCATAATCCGTTGTATACTCCAACTATCTTCTTTGGCATGATTTTAAATCTCTTTGAGTGAAGATATATTTCAAGTTCTTATGGTATGTATAAATTCTACATTTCACTCCATACAAGTAATGTCGCCAAATCTTTAGTGCAAATATAATTGCAGCTAATTCCAAGTCATGAGTTGGGTAATTTACTTCATGAGTCTTTAACTGCCTTGGTGCATATGCAATCACCTTTCCATTTTGCATAAGCACACATCCTAATCCATTCTTTGATGCGTCACTATACACATCATAGATCCCACTATCGTCTGGCAGTGTAAGCACTAGTGCTGTAATCAACTTATGTTTCAAGAGTTGGAATTCTTCTTCACACTTATCATCCCAGTCGAACTTTTTGTCCTTCTTCATTAGAGTAGTCATAGGTTTAGCAATCTTCGAGAAATCCTTCACAAAACGCCTATAATACCCTGCTAAACCTAAGAAACTCCGAACATCAGACACTGTTTTGGGCATAGGCCAACCTTTCACTACCTCGATCTTTGCTGGATCTACTTCCACTCCATCCTTAGCCACAAAATGACCTAGGAATTCTACCTTCTCCCACCAGAATTCACACTTAGGAACTTTGCATAAAGATTGTTTTCTCTTAGTGTTTGTAGAATTGCCCTTAGGTGTTCTACATGCTCTTCTTTGCTCTTCGAATACACCAATATATCATCTATAGATACTACTAGGAACTTATCCATATATTGATGAAACACCCTATTCATCAAATCCATAAATATTGCCGGTGCATTTGTCAATCCAAATGGCATCACTGTAAACTTATAATGCCCATATCTTGTCCTAAATGCAGTTTTAGGAATGTCTTCATCTGCAATCCTCAACTGATGATACCTAGACCTCAAATCGATCTTAGAAAACACCGTTGCACCTCTCAACGGATCAAACAGATCATCAATCCTTGGCAACGGATACTTTTTGTTTATTATTACCTTATTCAGTTCCCTGTAATCGATACACAGTCTTATACTTCCATCTTTCTTCTTATTAAATAAGACTAGTGCTCCCCAAGGAGATGCACTTGGTTTAATGTATCCCTTTTCCAATAAATCCTACAGTTGCTCCTTTAACTCACTCATTTCTGTAGGTGCCATACGATATGGTGCTTTGAAAATTGGTGTTATCCCTAGGACTAAATCTATTGTGAAATCAATTTCCCTCTTAGGTGGCATTCAAGAGATCTCCTCTGGAAATACATCCAAGAATTCATTCACCACTTCTATATCCTCTAGTTTAGTTGCCTCCTCATGATCCATGTTTCTCACACTGCAGAAGTACACTGGATGTCCCTACTTAATGTACTTTGCCAACTTAAGCACGGATATTAACCTTGGGCACTTGGTTTCACCATGCATCCAATAAGTCACTGACTCATTCTCACTTGTATTCATTTTCACTTTCTGCGGTCGACAACTGATTTCTGCACTGTACTTGCTCAACCAATCCATTCCCAGAATAAGATCAAAATCACTCAATCCAAACTCGATGAGGTCAAACACAAACATTTTCCCTTCAATTTCTAAAGGTACGTCTTTAAAGGTTTTGGTACACTTCACTACCCCACCCGTAAGAATGGTTATAGGCAGGTCTACTACTTTTACTATTTTCAAAGAGTCTTTAAGTTTCGTAACAATACCCTTTGAAATGAAAGAAAAAGTTGCACTAGAATCAAACAAATCTTTAACAGGAATATAGTTAATAGAAAAGGTACTGGTGATGACATCTTTCGTGGAATCGGCCTCATGCCTACTCAACACATTCAGTTTTCCTGCAGCTCCACCTTTTGTTGATTATTCCCATTGCTATTGTCGTTGCCTTTCGCTTCATTCTGCTACACTCCCTTATTCCCAGAAAAGTTGTTATTGTTCTCTTGAAAGCTCCTTTGGGTCCCTCTTGAATTATTATTCTGCATGTTCCCATTAGGATTTTTGGAGAAACACTCGTACTCCCTATGCCCTAGTTTGCTACAAGCACGACAAGTAACCAGATTGCCTTCACAATCCCTCCCAGGATGATTATTCTTGCACCTTTTGCAAAAATAACGCCTTTCATTCTTGTTATTCCCTTGGTTATAGTTCCTAATCCCTCTATTGAAGTTTCGTCCTCCTTGACGATTGTTACCTTGGGATTATTGTTGTTTTGGAAGTTGTTGTTGTTATGGTGGTATTTCTGCTTCTTAAAATTGTTCTAATTACCCTGTTGGTCTCCAGAACATTGCCCTACCTCTTTTCACTTCTCCTTCCCTTCTATCTCAGCTAGTTCTTTCTTCTTCTTCACTTCTAGTGTATAAAGGTGTGCAGCTCTCCTATACAGCTTATCTAAGGTTTCAAACACTTGTCCATACAACTTTAGCTGCAAATCAATAGTCAAACCACTCTCAAACTTTCTAGCCTTTGCCTTCTCTGTAGCAACAGATTCTTCAGCAAAACGAGACAGCTCAATAAACTTTGTGTAGTATTCAATGACTGACATTGATGAGCGTCATTTACGGCACTCAAAAGAATAAGATTTAGGTTCATTTTCTTTATTTTCTTTCATCATTTTCATATAATTCTCTTGGTTTTATTTGATTTTCCATTTTTATAATTCACTTTGGTTCTCGATTGGTTTTTATGAGTTTTTCATATTTTTAGATGATAATTCATAGTTTTAATTTTATTTTTACTTTGTTATGCTTTCTCTCTTTGTTTTATTTGTGTTTTGTAGGTGAATAATCAAGTCAATTTGCTCATTTTGGGAATGCCTTGTTCGCGGGCATCATCTCGAGTGCACTGATGATGGGGATGCTCGGGAGCGCGGAGTTTGATCAAGCAAGCGAAGGAGCCAAGCCCTCGTGCACCACACAGGGGTGCGCGCGCGCGGCACAGGGGTGCGCGCGCGCGGCACAGGGGTGCGTGCGCGCAGACCCAGCTATGCGCGTGCGCGGCTGATCTGTGCGTGCGCACGGCCTGTGCGGCCCCCTTCGCTCGATTTTCCTATTTATAGCTTTTGACTTTCTTTTTTTGAACAACTTAACTTTGTACTAGAGAGAGAATTTTTCCAGAAATAGTTGAGAGAGAAAGTAGAGAGAGAAGCTTAAGATTTACTTGTTTGTACTTGAATTTGATCTTAGATTTCAATTTGATCTTGAAATTCCTTCTTTAATTCAATGAATGTTTGTAAGATTTCTTTCCTTTGATTTACTTTTAATGCAATTCTTTCTAGTTTCTTGAATTTTGATTGAGATTACATTCCTTGCTCTAGAATTTGTTGATTGATTGATTTTCTTTTGATTAAGCTTTAAATGAATATGAATTTGATTGAATTTGTTTTGTTTCTTAATTTCACCATGTTTAGTGAGTAGATTAGTTGCTAGGGAGAAGGGAAAGCATGCTTGATTGATGATTTTTGTTAGTTAATGATGCTAACCTGATTTGAATGTTGCAATTAAATTGGTTGACATAGTTGTGCATGTGATTAATTAGACTAGGAGTGATTAACCTATAAGATTAATCTAAATTGCATTGCAAATTTCAATGACATGAACCCTTGATTTGAGAATTGCTTTAATTGATTGAATTTGATTGTGATTTTCCCAGTTACCATTCATAGTGAACCCTAGCTTGGCCTATAGGAGATAGCTCTTGAATTCCTTTGGTTACAACTATTGTTTGTCCTTTGTAATGTTTGAATTGATTGAGTGATCCTTCAATTAGCATAATCATTGAGCTTGCATGTGGAACCTATATCCCTAGTGTTTAGCATATTGAATTCTTCGATTTGTTAGCTTTTTGACATTTTAGTTACCAACCACTACCATTTATATTCTTCGATTTAGATTGACATAGGCTATAGCATCGTTCCTATTCATTCCTTTGGGTTCGACCCTTGACTTACCATATACTTGTATTAGGGTTGGTCGAGTGTTTGCAAATTAAGTTTGGCTCTAGGGAGAGGTAGATAACGACCTACATTTTCCTCTTGTCAAAAGTGGCGTCGTTGCCGGGCAGTGATATTGGTGCTTTGTTATAGTTATTGAGTCTATTTCACCTTTAATTGAAAATACAAAAAGATTTACTTTTAGGCTACATTTGTAGCCGTGCTACTGATCATTTCTTTTGAGATTTTATGCATAGAGCACGTGATCATTCACTAGTGCCATTTGATCCGAAAATTAAGAGAACTATTGCAAGGTTGAGGGGTGCTAGACGATCTTTGAGCCCTAGCATTTCAAGTGAAGAAGAACCACAACAAGAAGAACAAACAAGAATGGGAGAAAATCCGAGAGTGGCATTAAAAGAATTGGGGATTCCCGGTGCATATAGATTTGAGAGTGGGATTGCTCCACCTACAACACCGGCAAATGATTTTGAAATAAGACTGGCAATGATCACTTTGATAGAGAAGCGACAATTTAGCGGGGCCAAGCATGAAAGCCCACTAAACCATCTCAAGGAGTTCGAGAAATATTGCAATACTATCAAGGTGAACGGAATCTCCTAAGAATTCATCCGCCTCAAGCTCTTTCCCTTTTCTCTCATAGGGCGTGCTTTGGAATGGCTAGACAAGGAGGTTAAGCCAAATTCTCTAAGGACATGGGACGAGGTTACCAAGGAATTTCTATCCCGTTTCAATCCTCAAAAGAAAACAGCGGAGGCTAGAGCTTTGATTCAAGGTTTCAAGCAAAAGCCAAGTGAGAGCCTCTATGAAGCATGGGAGAGATACAAAGAGTATCAAAGAGAATGTCTTCATCACGGAATTCCAACCTATCAAATCATTCAAATCTTCTATGGAGGCCTTAGCCCTCAAGGAAAATCATGTTTAGATGGAGGAGCCAGAGGTCCTATCATGAACAAAACGGAAGAGGAAGTGGTGGACATAATTGAAGTAGTGAGGTATTATAGTGATTGGCAAGATGGAGAAAGAGAGTCAACTAGCAAGAGTAGCTCTTCGGTGTACTCGGTTGATCATCGAAATGCAATCAACAATCTATCCTCACAAATGACAAACTAGGGGAAGAGATGTCCGCTATCAAGGCAAAGTTGGAAAGCGCTACCTACCAAGTTTCAAGTCTTCCCTCCCAATCTAAGGGGAGAGGTATGTCTTCTAATTCTCAACCCCTTCCTTTTTCTACTAACATGCCTAGTGGATGCTTGTTTTGTGATGATTGTGGGCCGTATGATCATGATGTTTCTAGTTGCCCTCATACATGTATGGGATGTTTGTGATGATCAAGATGGAAATGTGAATGAGCATGTGAACTATGTGTCAAATAATCATGATTCTAAGTTTGAGAATCAAAGAGGTCAATGGAATAGGAATTACAACAATCATGGCAATTTTGACAACTATAACTAAGGTGGTGGTTATAGGAACCAAGGTTCTCGAGGTAACTATAACAATCAAGGTTATAGTAGCCAAAATCAAAACCAAAATTATGGTAATCAAAACCAAGGTTATGGGAATCATAATTAAGGTATTGGTAACCATAATCAAGGTTATGGTCAAAATCAAAATAGGGGTAATTGGAACAATCAAGGTGGAGGCAATTTTCAAAACAATGCTCAAAGAGGACCTCCATCCGGATTTGCTCCAAAGACCCAAAATGATAATTCCTATGTTCAATCCTCTTCTTAACATAGAATAAATTTGAAAGAAATCATTGAAAATCAAACAAAGTTATTGAACACGTACATGACCGTAAGTGATAAGAAATTTAATGAAATGATAACTCATAATAAGATGCTTGAAAACCAAATTTCTCAAATTGCTAATGATTTGAAAGACCATGCTAGTCCTTCTTCTTTACCTTCCCAAGGCCTAGATCCCAAGAGACCGGTTAATGCTATTGTCACAAGGAGTGGTAAGATTCTTGAGGAGAGTTTGCCTAGGAAGAGTGAGACCAAAGAGGGCACAAAAGAGGTTTTGGTTGAAGATGAGAGAGATGGTGCATCTTTGAGTGAGGTTGAGATTGAGAAGCCTAGTGAGGTGAGAGGGGAGAAAGAGATTGTGAAACCCAAGCTTCCTTATCCGCAAAAATTCATGAGACACAAGTTAGATAAACAATTTGGAAGATTCATTGACATGCTTAAGCAACTTCACCTTTCTCTACCATTTATAGAAGTTGTCACCCAAATACCCAACTACGCAAAATTCCTCAAAGACATTTTGAGTGGTAGGAGGGCATGTGATGGTGTAGAGACGGTGAACTTGACCGAGAATTGTAGTGCTATCATAATGAACAAGATGCCACCTAAGCTAAAAGACCCCGGAAACTTTTCCATCCCTTGTGCCATTTATAAAATGCAAATTAAGAATGTCTTGTGTGACCTAGGAGCTAGTGTTAGCCTCATTCCATACTCGGTGTACCAAAGACTTGAGCTAGGGGAACTCTTACCTACTAACATCACTTTGCAATTGGCCGATAGGTCAATTAAGTTTTCTAAGGGTAAGGTAGAGGATGTTCCTTTGAGGGTTGGGAAATTTGTTATTCAGGTGGATTTTGTTGTGCTTGAGATGGATGAAGATGCTAATATTCCCATCATTATAGGGAGATAATTCCTTGCTACTTTGGGTGCTTTGATAGATGTGAAAAGTGCTAAAATTTCGCTCAAAGTAGGGGATGAAGTGATAGAATTTGATTTGAATGATAGCAGGAAGTATCCAAGTTCTTCTTTAGAAAATTGTATGTTAATCGAAGGAAGGTAAAGGTGCTCCAATGGTTGAGCTCAAACCTCTTCCATCACACCTTAGGTATGAATTTTTGGGACCCAACTCCATTTTTCCCATGATTGTTAGCTCTTCTTTGAGTGAGCATCAAGCTCAAAAGTCGTGTGGTGTTTTGAAAAAGCACCGAAGTGCTTTGGTTTATACCATTGATGACCTCAAAGGTATAAGCCCCGCTTTATGTACACATCACATAACTCTTGAGGAGGGTGCCTTGCCTTCTATTGAGAGGCAACGAAAGCTACACCCCCAAATGGGAGAGGTAGTGAAAAAGGAGATCACCAAAATTTTGGATGCGAGAATCATATTCCCCATTTCTAGTTCTAGGTGGGTCTCTCTCGTTCACATGGAGGTATGACCGTCATTGAGAATGAGAAAGGTGAGCTCATTCCGACGAGGACGGTCACGGGATAGAGGATGTGTATAGAATATAGACGTCTAAACACATCTACAAAGAAAGATCATTTCCCCCCTTCCTTTTATTGATCAAATGCTTGAAAGACTAACAAGGCACAAGTTTTATTGTTTTCTTGATGGTTAATCGGGATTTTTCCAAATCCCTATCCACCTGGATGACCAAGATAAAACAACCTTCACTTGTCCATATGGTACATTTGCTTATAGGAGAATGTCGTTCGGCCTTTGCAATGCTCCCGCGACATTTCAAAGATGCATGATGAGTATATTTGGAGATATGTTGGAAGAGAAGATGGAGGTTTTTATGGACGACTTCTCCGTAGGAGGTGTTTCATTTGAGGCATGCCTTGAAAACCTTGAAAAATGTCTTGCAAGGTGTGAGAAGGTGAACTTGGTCTTGAATTGGGAGAAATGTCACTTCATGGTGGAGAAAGGCATAGTCCTTGGCCACAAGATCTCTCATAAGGGGATAGAGGTGGATAAAGCTAAAATTGAAGTCATTGAAAAGCTTCCACCTCCGGTGAATGTAAAGGGGGTGAGATCTTTCTTAGGGCATGCCAGGTTTTATAGAAGATTCATCAAGGATTTCTCGCTCATTGCAAAGCCCCTCAATGATCTCCTTCAAAAAGATGCCGAGTTTGTGTTTGATAATAAGTGTTTGGAGGCATTCAATAAGTTGAAGAAAGCTCTAATCTCTACCCCTATTGTTCAAGCTCCAAGATAGGATTTACCATTTGAGTTGATGTGTGATGCAAGTGATTCAGCAATAGGAGGTGTCTTGGGTCAAAGAGTGGACAAGAAGCTTCATGTGATATATTATATGTCCATGACTCTAAATGGAGCTCAACGGAATTACACTACAACAGAGAAGGAATTCTTGGCTATAGTTCATGCTTTTGAGAAGTTCCGTTGTTATCTATTGGGTTCCAAAACCATTGTCTTCACGGATCATGCGGCTCTCAAGTATCTTTTTGCCAAGAAAGAGTCCAAGCCAAGGTTGATTCGGCGGGTTCTTGAGATCCAAACCTTTGACATTGAGAGTAGGGATAAAAAAGGAGCGGAAAATGTTGTGGCGGATCATCTTTCTCGTTTAGAAGATTCTCAAACTCATGATGATGGTTCTCCAATTGAGGATAGGATGCTTGATGATTTCTTGTATGCTATTGAAGCAAAGGAGCTCCCATGGTTTGCCAATTTAGTGAAATTTCTTGCATGTGGGGAGTTTTCTCCTTCCTTTTCAAAGAACCAAAGAAAGAAGCTCAAGAGAGAGGCAAGGCATTATGTGTGGGATGATCCCATCTTATACAAGCGAGGGGTCGATGGCTTACTTAGACGTTGTGTGCCAAACGAAGAGGTGCCTAGTGTTTTGAAAATGTGCCATTTGGATCCAAGCAGGGGCCATATGGGTGTCTCTAAGACCGCCACTAAGGTCCTTCAATGCGGTTTATGGTGGCCACATCTCTTTAAGGACTCATGGGGTTTTGTCAGGACATGTGACCGATGTCAAAGAGTTGGGAACATCTCCAAGAGAAATGAAATGCCTCAACAACCCATACTTGAGTTAGAAGTGTTTGATGTGTGGGGTATTGATTTTATGGGGCCATTTCCCTCATCTTTCGGAAATCGATATATTCTTGTGGCGGTCGATTATGTGTCTAAGTGGGTTGAGGCCATTGCCTCCCCAACTAATGACCACAAGGTGGTTATGAAGTTGTTTAAGAAGATAATCTTTCCAAGATTTGGGGTACCAAAGGCGGTGATAAGCGACAACGGTTCTCATTTTATTCACCATGCCTTCAAAAAGATGTTGAGGAAGCATGGAGTCCATCAAAGATTCGGGCTCCCATATCATCCCCAATCGAGCGGTCAAGTGGAAGTCTCTAATCGTCAAATCAAACTTATTCTTGAAAAGATGGTTGCGAGAAATCGAAAGGATTGGTCGGATAAGTTGGATGATACTCTTTGGGCCTATCGAACGGCTTTCAAGACCCCCATAGGTACCACTCCATACCGCCTAGTCTACGGCAAGTCATGCCATCTCCCGGTTGAAATTGAACACCGTGCTTTGTGGGCAATCAAGAAGATAAATTTTGACTTGGCAAGTGTGGGGGAGAAAAGGTGGTTAGATCTTCATGAGCTAGAGGAGCTTCGGTTTGATGCTTATGATTGCGCTAGTGCGTACAAAGCTCGTTCCAAGGAAACACGTGACAAGCTTATTGAGAAGAAAGCTTTTTGTGTTGGCGATAAGGTTCTTCTCTACAATTCAAAAATGAAGTTGTTTCCCGGAAATCTCATGTCGAGATGGAGCGGTCCCTATTTGGTCAAGAATGTTTTTCCAAGTGGTGTTGTAGAGGTCTCAATGATGGATTCTTCTTCTCCGTTTAAGGTCAATGGCCATCGTCTCAAGAAGTATTTCGACGGTGCTTTTGTGGGCCTTGTTCACTCATTGCTTTTCCGACAACCACCTTAATTGGTGGAGGACGTCGAGCTATGACGTTAAACAAGCGCTACCCGGGAGGCAACCCGGTTTTCTAACCTTTTTCTTTCAATTTTACGATTTTCTATATTTCTTTTATCCTTGAGATTGTTCTTATTCCTCTTTATTTTTGTTTATTTTCTTGATTTTAGGTACCATGAGATTGGATCGAAGAAAATTTCCAACAATTTTGGTGTTATTTCAAGCTTTCTCGAGGTTTGGTTAAGTTTAGGTGGAAAATTGTTGGGGTTTTATGCTCTCCTGTTTGCATTTTTATTGATTTTCTACTCTTTTTCGAATGCGCTTTCAAATATCTCATTATGCAAACACGAGAGTATATTCATCGCTGGAATATTCTTGCTTGGTGCACACGCACCAAAGGGGTCATAAATTTTTCGCTAACTTTGACAAAAATTGACGATTTTTGAACCATCCCCGTACCCCCTTGGTGCGCACGCACCCCATCCCTGCGCGCGCGCACCATAGGGGTCAGATTTTGGCCTGACTTTTTGAACCAAACCAGCCCCTACCTGGTGCGCACGCACCTCCTGGCTGCGCACACGCACCAGGTAGGCAGGGATTTTTGGCCAATCGTCGCAGCCCAAAGCAAGAACAGCCCCCCTGCTGTCGCTGGTGCGCACGCACCAAGCTCCTGCGCGCACGCACCAGCCGTAGCAGCCAGGCGCGCGCCACGCCCCCTTATAACCCCAAAACGCACCACCTTATTTCTCATTTCTCTCTCCCCGACTTTTGCCCAATTTTTCCCAACTTCATTCTCTCATCAAACCCTATTATATTTCTTGCAAAATCATATCAATTTCACCTCTTTTATTTTCATTCTAACATCAAATTATATTAAACTCATCTCATTTTCGAATTTTATCAAAAAAATTCTAGATTTTCGAACCCAAATTTCGGAAATTTTGGGGTTTTTTTCGAAATTTTTTGAATTTGTGTTGAGGTTTGGAACTTGTCTTTGGATGTTCTATTTGTTCTTAAATCTTCATTTTGGGCAATTTGCAAGTAATTCAAGGCTTCATTGAGGTATAATTTCTTATTTTCTAGTCATCTTCTTCCTCATTGTTCAAGCTTGAAACTTTGTTTTTGCTTTCATGGTAGAACTCCATTGTTGGTTCTTTTAACTTGTAATTTGTGTTGAATGATATCATTGAGTGTTAAATTGAAGCTTTTTCATGATAAATTTGTATAATTTGCTTGTTTCCTTGATTCACCATTGTTGGTCATTTTCTCTCTCATGGGTATTCTTTATGATGGTTTTATTGCTTTGATAATTCAATGTTTGAGATTATTTTGCTCAATTTGTTCATGATTTGGTCTCTTTTGTTCATTTTTGCCTTTAATCCATGCTTACTTGCTTCAAATTCATGATTCTATATTAATGGCATTGTTCATATGTAGCCATCTCTTGTTTCTATTTTGAGATAATTGCATTTGTGCTTGATTCTTGAGCAATTACTTATGCTTATTATTGAAATATGACAAATGTAAGATTTGCTCATGAGTTGTTTTCCTTCTTGTAGGTGGCTCTAATATGTCACAAGAAGTGGGCAAGATCAAGTTCAAGCAAACCTAGGCATGTTGTTCCACCTCCACCCGAGGTAGAAGAGACATACGGCATTGAATTTTCTAAAGAATCGCATTGGGATCGTTTCAAGCGTCTATCCAAGAGAAAGCTAAGACCAACAAGATTCTACGATCAAGCAACAACCAAGTTTCTTGGCATAGATGAGGACGTTCGGCTTCTTGCAAAGGGCCTTAGTCTTTTAGAGTTCTTGGATTTGAGCGCCCCTACTTATGCTAGGGTGACCTATGAATTTCTTTCTTCTCTTGAAGGTAGTCCGAGAATCGAGTGACGATTCCTCAAGGATTTTGACTTTCAAACTTTTCAATCATGATCACTCATTGACGGATTCTCAACTATGTTCATACTTCAAGTTTCCATGGGCCGCGGACGCGGAACATTGTATTTATCCGGCGCATGGTAGAATGGCAGATGACCATGGATATAATGAGCAATGTTGGTGGAGAAGTATCTCGGAGGAAGGGAAGTATGAGCCTCAAAATTCCAAGACAGCCTCCATGATTCATCCGGCTATGCGGTATTTCAACCGTCTTCTCACTTACGCTCTTTGCTCCAAGGACTCTTTGGGAGCTATCTCTCGAGAAGAGCTTTGTTGGTTGTAGATAGCCGACCAAAATGACTTTGAGATTGAGCTAGTGGATTTCACGGAGCACTTGATCAATCGATTCTTGGATATCCGTGATGGAGTTAGCCTATCGGGGAGCATCCAATTGGGAGGGATGATTTCTATCCTAGCTCTTTACATCAATGACGACTATAAGACTTTGTTAAATGAGCTTCCCCCAATTATTGATCCTCTAGAAAAATCTTCTTCTCATTTCCTCAACATCTCCGCCCTTGTGAACCAAAAGTTCCTCGATTGTACTAGAAAGGATGAAGTCTTCATTTGGAAAGTTTCTCGGGTTAAAGAATGGTTCTTAATCCCATGCAAAGAGGCAACTACCCGACCAAAAGAGAAAGATTCCTTATCTTTAAGGCCTCCGATGCGAGATATTGATCCTTCTATTCGACGTAGGATGAATCATACAAGAGGTCGCTCGACCAATGCTTTCTCATCGAATGTTCAAACTATTCCCACGGTTGAACCGGAAGGTACACCTATTCCTTCCCCCTCTCCTACTCTTCTACTTTTGATTTGTTAACCATTCATGCTAGGCTTGATTCTATTGCTAATGTGTTATATTCTATGCCTTCTATGCAAACCCTTAATCTTGGTTATGACTATCATACAAATCAATTGTACGATTTGCATGTTTGAATGGGGGAGATCGAGCCCTATGTGAATTACCCATATCTCCCGATCCAACAAGGACCTATTCCTCAATGGGAACCTTTTGATCCTACCATTGGTCCTCGGCCTTGCTACCCTTATTGGGAGGGCCCTCATGTTCACCCTAATTCTATCATAGGCACCACCTCGGCCACTTACGACTATCGGCGGCCCGGTGTTTGTGATTATACATATGATCCGGCTTATCCTTCGCCCTTTTCGGACCCTGAGACTTTTGGAAGGTGGGGTAGGTCGGGTGAGCCGGTCTTAGATGATTGGTCTCATTATTTTGAGATTGATAGAGCTAAGAGGGACGGTAGCTTAAGGGGTAAGGCTCCCATGGACGTGAGCGAGATGGCTAGCTCTAGTCGTGTGATGGAGACCGGTGAGGGGAGTTCTCATTCTACCCCTTACCATAGTGCGAAGTGATACTACCGTGGCTACCCCCCTTCTTATGTGCTTTATATGATGTTTCTCGGTTGCCTATATGTCTTTAGGTTTAGAGTTAGGGGGGTAGTCCAGTTTAAGCTTGGGGGTGCTTTCTGCATTTGTTTGTGTGCTTCACCATATCCCCCCTGCTTTTGTAGTTCATTCCTGGTCTCCTATGCTTCTAGTATTGATCTCTGTGTCGTTTGGTTTTATGATGTGGCTGTTGTTTTTCTGCTGATTTCTCTGCTCGGTTATTGGTTTGTTGCTTGTTTCGCTGATCGTTGTCCGCTGAGTTTCTCTATGTCTCTGTTATGATGATTCCTGATGATGACTGTCTGATTTCTTGTCTCCTGATACTATTTTAGTCTGATGATTCTGACCCTTGCTGCTATAATTACTTGCTTTTTCTTTATTTTCCTACATTTTTTTTTCTATTTTCTTCTTTCTTTTGTATTGAAGTTACTAACAATTTTCTTTGCATATAGTTTTTTTTTATTATTTCTCACCTTGCTCTATTGCTTATGCTTTGCATTTCGACGATTCATAAAGGTGCTCTTTCGCCTTGCTTAATGTGCAATAGCTTTGGCGCCCGGTGAGATCTTTCTATTTCTTTTCTTGGTTTCTTAGTCTAGGATTAGTTCTAGGAGAAGTTGAATGGTTCGAGGTTGTTTGCTTTTTAACACCCTAGTGTGTTTGGGAACATTGGCGTTGTGGCCGAATGTTCACTTGTTTGTTGATTGGGATTTATGTGTGTTAGCATTACTTCCTTATTGCTTTCTACTTCTCCTTTACTTTTCTATTTTTCATTTCATTTTCCTTTTCTTCTTTTTCTCTTTCTTTTTCTTTTGTTTTCTTCTTCCTTCATGTTTTCCTTTTCTCTTTTTCTTATTCTTTTCTTTTCTTTTTATCCCTTTTTTTCTCTTTATTTTGTTTTATTTTTTAGTCCTTTTCTTTTCTTCAATTCGAAAAATAAAAAAAATAGAAATAAAAAAAAAAAAGAAAAAACTTGTTTTTGTGAATATGAATAAAATATTTTTGAGGCATTGCATTTCTTTCTTCATCTTTTTGCTTTTACTTTGGACTTAGTACCACTTGAACTTGCACTTTGGCTATTTTTCTTCCTAAATACAATGGTTTGCACTGTTTGAGAGTATCTTTGGTTGACTCTAGGATAGGGTATGCTAAGGTAGCGGTTTAGACCTTTTGGGGCCTTGAAGCCGGATTCTTTTGGTTTGTGGTAAGATGGAGTTGCTTTCTTTGGTGAATTTGACAACTTTAGTTAGTTTTTGCTACAACCGTGTGAGGATTTTTCTTTTCAAGCCTTCATCATTTTTGATTGTGCGGCGTGGATCCTTCACCTTTGCATTCCTAATCTTGAATCTTGACTCATAATTCTCAAACACGAGACCGAACCAACTAGGAAGGACAAAGGCCATTTTTCGGGATGGTAATTTTTCATTTCTAGGATTTTCTTCTTTCTTTTTAGTTCATTGGGTTTAAATTTTCCGTTTTGCTAACCATTTGAGCCTTTCCCCTTCTTTTCAAGCCACATATATAGAACTTTGAGCCTTTTGTTTCTTTTTGTTCCATTATTGGTTTTTGTGAAGCAAATGGTCATGCTTTTGGAGTTTGTGGTCTATTAAGTTGGAAATTGGTTTTATTTGTAAGCAAACTCGTCTTTTGTATATATTGTGAATAATGGCAAATGAATAAATGTAAAAGCCGTCCAAAGTTAAAAGAAGCGAGGACAATTGCTTTGATAAAATGACAACTACATAAAAAGTGTGAAAATGAGAAAATTCAAAAAAAAAAAAAAAAAAAAAAAAGAAATTGTTTGATGTAATTCTTTTCCCTTTTCAAGAATTGAGGACAATGCTTCCTATTAGCTTGGGGGAGAAGCGTTTACGCTTTTTGTATATATGCTTGTGGATATAGCTTTGAATAAGCTTGGGGGTATTAGTTTTGTTTTGTTTGGTGACTTCTTGGTTTTGGTGTCGATTTGTGGCCAACCTTTGCTTCATAACCTAGGTGTACCACCAAATTCTAAATTTTAAGCCTACCCCTAACCTTTTGCCCTTATGTTACAACCTTTGGGAAAGTCCTTTCGACCTAGTGGTTGAGTCATATACCGAGGGAGGGCATTATGAGTTAAAGCCTGAGGAAAAGGGATGCAAGGTCAAGATGTCGAGAACCCTCAAATTCTATTCTTTTCCGGTTCCTTCGTGGAACCATAGAGACGCTTACTAAGGGAAGATTTGAAGCCATTAAGGAGAACGCGGTTAGATTGGTTGGGATGAAAGTGGATTGCGCCTCATTAGTTTTCTACGCTTAATATACCCTATGTTTCAATCAAACCTCGATATCTTAGAACGTGCTTACCATTGTTGTTTTAGAAAGTTTGATATCCTTCGTGCCTTGATCATGTGCAAAAGTCCATTGTATAAGCATTTCTTTTCTTTTCGAGGTTTTAAACTTTTCTTTTCTTTTCTTTTTGCTTTGCCTCCTTTTTAATAAAAAGAGTTATAGGTTAACCTCTTTGGAAACCTTTACGAGAGCATCACTCGTCCTCTAGAGCGATCTAGGGGTTTAAATGGCTTGTCTTTAGTTGCTAAAATTGACCGTGATTCCTACGAAAGTGAGTTAGTGTATATTCTCATCTTCTCTAATTTCCTTGTTTCTTTATTTTCTTGCGTAGTGTCATCATTTTCCCTTGGGTTTGATTTTGTTTTGCTCGAGGACGAGCAAAATTTTAGCTTGGGGGAATTGGATGAGCGTCGTTTATGGCGCTCAAAAGAATAAGATTTAGGTTCATTTTCTTTATTTTCTTTCATCATTTTCATATAATTCTCTTGGTTTTATTTGATTTTCCATTTTTATAATTCACTTTGGTTCTCGATTGGTTTTTATGAGTTTTTCATATTTTTAGTTGATAATTCATAGTTTTAGTTTTATTTTTACTTTTTTATGCTTTCTCTCTTTGTTTTATTTGTGTTTTGTAGGTGAATAATCAAGTCAATTTGCTCATTTTGGGACTGCCTTGTTCGCGGGCATCATCTTGAGTGCACTGATGATGGGGATGCTCGGGAGCGCGGAGTTTGATCAAGCAAGCGAAGGAGCCAAGCCCTCGTGCACCACACAGGGGTGCGCGCGCGCGGCACAGGGGTGCGTGCGCGCAGACCCAGCTATGCGCGCGCGCGGCTGGTCTGTGCGTGCGCACGGCCTGTGCGGCCCCCTTCGCTCGATTTTCCTATTTATAGCTTTTGACTTTCTTTTTTTGAACAACTTAACTTTGTACTAGAGAGAGAATTTTTCCATAAATAGTAGAGAGAGAAGCTTAAGATTTACTTGTTTGTACTTGAATTTGATCTTAGATTTCAATTTGATCTTGAAATTCCTTCTTCAATTCAATGAATGTTTGTAAGATTTCTTTCCTTTGATTTACTTTTAATGCAATTCTTTCTAGTTTCTTGAATTTTGATTGAGATTACATTCCTTGCTCTAGAATTTGTTGATTGATTGATTTTCTTTTGATTAAGCTTTAAATGAATATGAATTTGATTGAATTTGTTTTGTTTCTTAATTTCACCATGTTTAGTGAGTAGATTAGTTGCTAGGGAGAAGGGGAAGCATGCTTGATTGATGATTTTTGTTAGTTAATGATGCTAACCTGATTTGAATGTTGTAATTAAATTGGTTGACATAGTTGTGCATGTGATTAATTAGACTAGGAGTGATTAACCTATAAGATTAATCTAGATTGCATTGCAAATTTCAATGACATGAACCCTTGATTTGAGAATTGCTTTAATTGATTGAATTTGATTGTGATTTTCCTAGTTAGCCATTCATAGTGAACCCTAGCTTGGCTTATAGGAGATAGCTTTTGAATTTCTTTGGTTACAACTATTGTTTGTCCTTTGTAATGTTTGAATTGATTGAGTGATCCTTCAATTAGCATAATCATTGAGCTTGCATGTGGAACCTATATCCCTAGTGTTTAGCATATTGAATTCTTTGATTTGTTAGCTTTTTGACATTTTAGTTACCAACCACTACCATTTATATTCTTCGATTTAGCTTGACATAGGCTATAGCATCGTTCCTACTCATTCCTTTGGGTTCGACCCTTGACTTACCATATACTTGTATTAGGGTTGGTCAATTGTTTACAAATTAAGTTTGGCTCTAGGGAGAGGTAGATAACGACCTACATTTTCCTCTTGTCAGACATCTCCTCCATCTTAAGGTTTGAAAATTTCTCAGCCTTTTGCTTCTGTAAGAAGCTAGGGTAAAACCTATCTCTCACTTTCTCCTGGAACTTAGTCCAATTGAATCTAGGTAATGCCCTTATGGTAGCTTCATTTTGCTGCCACCAAAGATCAGCTTCACCTCTTAGATAATAAGTAGCACAACCCACCTTAGAATTTTCTGGGCACCCAACTACCCCAAACAATTTCTCAAACTCCCTCAACCAATTTTCCAGTATGGTAGGGTCAAGCTCTCCCTGATAGGTTGGTGGCTTACTTTGTGCCACCTTCTTGAACAGCTCTCCTTGAGCATCCCCATTATTAGTTGAATTCCTTGCCAACAATTGTGCGACAGCTGCCAATTGCCTCACAACTTTTTTCAACTCTCCTCCATCATTATTGCACTTCCCCCGGCCATCTTTCTTCGCCTGAATTAAAACAAGGGTCTATATTAAATATGGTCTTGGTTAGCTCTCAAGGTATACACTCTTCTATTAATTAACACCCTTGTAACATTCACAATAAATTTGAAGCTAGGGGTAACAAGAGCTAAAAATTCCCTTAAATTTGTAGCTTTGTCAATCAGTTATTGATTGCTAACCAACCATACATTTAATAAAGAAATACATAAATAAATAAAAATATTCCCATAAATTCCCATAGCTTAGAAAAATTTTATTGGAGTGCTTTTGATTGAGGATTGGCTCATTGGGATAGTGATATGAAATGAATAATTTTGGGAAGTGAAATGAAGTAATTGCCAATAAAATAAATTAATTGACAAGGAAGTAAAGAGAATTTTATTAATAAATAAAGGAAATGAATAAAATTACTGAAATAAAATGAGTTCTAAAAACTTATGCATTACATAAGCTCACCGATTCACTGTGGTCATGCCACATATTACTTTACTAAAACTGAAAGAAATGATAAGCGGAAATGAAACTACAAAGATCTAATCCTTTCGAACATTGTCCCTCTTATCTGTGGACTGTTTGTAGCTTCCAGGATCGAATTCAGGGTCATTTGTCTCCTCCATGGGTTCAGGTGACTCTGGTTCAGGCTCCACTTGAGCGAACTCTCCCTCTTCCTCCTCATCAGATGAAATATCAATTATAATTGGTGTTGGAGGTGGATTTGGATCAGAAATCTCCATAAGGGAACTGCCAACAGTGTTGTTACTCTCTTCCATCGCTTCTCCCTCCTCTTGCTCTCCATTTGCCCCTGCTTGGTTTCCCGTGGAAGAAGAACTACCTAACTAGTGGCTAGAATAAAGGGGATTATTCCCCACTGGATTGTCATAGTAGTAGTCTGGATATGGGATATGCATACGCTGACAATGGGCTTTCTCGACCCTAATGAGATAAGTAATGAAGAATCGGTAATCCGAATACCACTGACCAGAGAAATCCTTATGCTTAGAGTAGTTTGGGATGTCCCCCGGAAGGTAGAAATCAGAGAACTTTGCTTTAACAGCAAGATATGGAGGCTCATCCAGAAGGAAATGAACGATCATAACAGAGATATGATCAGGAAGATCATAAAGTTTGTTTCTGAGGACATTACTCATGTAAGAACAATAGTAGCGAATTTTCTCCACATAATCATAGGGGTGTTAATTGTTTTTCTTGACTAGATTACCAATTTGGGTGTTTTTGGAAGGAAGGTTCGACATTCGGTAAAGTAAAAGACTTAGAAAAGAATTCTCTTTCCCAAAGAAAGCAAAAATAATACAGTTCTTGCATGAATTAGGTTCAATGTTCAATCAAACAATTTTCTTATTTCTAATCACATAATTACTTGCTCACAAGCAATTTATTCACATGATTAAACATCACAACCTAAATATTAATGCACACAAGAACATGATTATTTCTAACTTCTCACCAACATGCTTTTAAAAGCTTTTAACACATAATACTTACCTCAATCTTTGCTAACCTGCAAAATGAACAAACTAAAAAAAAAAAAATTTGATCTTAAATAAAATTTTCGAAAATAAGCATCGAAAAGACCAAAAATTTCGACCCCCTCTTAAAAAAAAAAATTCGTACACCCTAAAAAAAATTTCTGATGTCTCGAATTAATAAAAAAAATTCGGACCTCTCCCAGAAATTTTTTTTTTTCGGATTTTTAAATTAATTAAATAAAATATTTGATCTTCTTAGAACAAAATTAAATAAAAAAACTCTCTTTAGAAATTACACAATTAAATAAGTACTTGGCCAAGTTTCAAAACAAAACACTTTAAAACATGTTTTTGGTTTTAGTGGTAATAAAATTTCAACCAAAGCTCCCAAATACCACTTTGTAACATCCTAGAAATTCCTTTCTTTTAAAATACCTGTTTTGCTCTTTTTAAAACTCAAAATAGGAAAATCTAAGACATTACCGCCACCGTGAAAACGACTAAGGCAGTTATCAAAGACATACAGCGGAAGACTACCTTTTAAAACATTCAAAACAACTCAACATAAAAAGTCAACCAAACAAAAGTAAAGTCAAACCAAAATAAAACGAAGTCAACCTACAACTTGGAATCATTGTAGGCCTTTAACAAAATCGAACCAATTCAAAACCATTGTGTTAGTCTCGCAAACATGATATAATAAAATAATTAAAGCAATAAACACATCATAAACTTATGGAAACTAGCATGATTCGTTCTTCACTCATGCCCCATCATGAATATGCTTCATCACCTGAAAAGCTTCTCTCTACTTGTTCCCACTACACTCCATTAAAAATGGATCATCACAGGGCCAAAGTAAAGACAAAGCCAACAAACACACAAACACACAATCAGCAAAGCTGAGTACATAAGCGCAATTAAACGCACTAACATGCTTTCACCTATCAACACACAACTTACCTCGTTGCACCTGTTTACAAGCATACAACATACAACATGACTCCATAATTAAGTAACTAATTGATTCATTTAGAATTGATTACGCATCGAATGGGTTTCCCCCTAACCTGCCCCAATAAAGGGGTACTAACACGAGAGCAACCGTGCCAATATAACATAACCACTCGTAAGCGGCGGAATTCCTGTGCATAATAAAAGGAAAATATAGCGTCATGTACTCCCAGTAGAAGTTATGGTCAAATATAAAGTCGCATAACTCCCCCCATATGTTCATACTCAAGGTATATACGTTCCAAGAGTTTTGGTGCGTAATCTCTTTCACTTTACGTTATTTACATATTATTGAACTTGGTGATGACTCTCAAACCATAACACAATCAAACATTATAATTATCCAAACAATTAAACATTCCAATTTAATTCTTGAATAATTATTGACCACATAATATTTAATGTTGAACCTTTTTTAAATCTACCTTGATGTCAAAGACACCTTAAACGCGTAATGCACCACAATTTCTATCCCTCGGTGTTAAAAATACCTTAAGTGCACTAAGGCACCAATATATAATTTATTCTTTGTGTACATAGACACTTACATAGCTCTTTTCTCATGCTTATAGCATTATATGAACCATAATAAAATTCCTCTTTAATATTCCAACCCAAATTAAACATTTAGTTTAATTAAACATGCTCTCTATCATGCCAATAATAAAAGTGTGGTTCATATATAACATGCTAAAATAATTATTTCTATTCAATAATCCATCACAAATAATCCATGCTTCATAATTCAATCACCAACATCAACCAAATAATAAATTCCAACCAAAAACTATCATGATACTATTTAAAATCAATTATTCAAAGCCTAGCATGTTCCTATATTACCAAATATATACCAAGTACGCGAACGTACCTTGAATACGATCTTAGAATCGCCACGACTAACAAAAATCATTCACTTGGAAGTCTCCTACAATCCAAAATCATAATATGGCATTAAAATCTACTCCACACAAATTTCCAGCAATATATACTCTTATTAAACCACTCATAATTTAACTAAAACAAGCTGAAAATTCATTTAAAACCTCTTACTTTAATCCCAATTAATGGGTAGTCAAAATTCTTTCAAGAAACTTAATTTTTAGCTTACTAAAAAAAAATTCAGCAATATTAATCCATGAAAACTTGCTGTAATTATACTTTAAAACCCTCAAATTAAAGGTTTAAACCACCCTAAATCATATTCCTTCAATAATTAATTATTTACAAATCTAGGGTTTCAAATTTGGGGCTTTTTAATTAAAATTAAAATCTGAAAATTAATTTGCACCATACTAAAAATCAATCATCATAAAATCATCACAAAACTCATAATTAATAATTAGATTTAGGATTAAACAAAAGAAATAAAAAGAATAATTTTTATTTTGTTCGACGGCCGCAAGCAGCAGCACCACGGCACGACTAGGCTGCTGCCACACCCTACCGATGCCGCCGCAGCTGTTGGCGCTTGCGCTGGTGGTTGTGTTGGCGGCCGGTGGTGTGTGGTGGTGGCCGATCGTGCAACAATGGGAAGGGGAAAAGAAAGAAAAAAAAGAAAAAGAAATAAAGGAGAACGGAGAGAAAGTTTACCTTGGGTATTCTCCACTCTAGGCAAAGTTTAATTTGCCCATGTGTTGAATATTTATACCACTTTCTCTAGAAACCCTTCTTACCTAAAATTTCCCTTTTTATCTTTACTAATCCCTTTCCTAATAAAACTTTGCTAAAATAAAACATTCCTAAAATAAATCCCAACTTAATAAAATAATTAATTAAATAAAACTTTCCTTTTATAAAATATTTCCAAACTTATTTAAAATAAATAATTAAAATTCCATAAATAATTCATTTCAAATTATTTAAATACTTCATAAAATACTTATTTAAAATAAAATACGTATAAAAATATGGGGTATTACACTAGGCTTTAAAGGGCCATGGGCATAGAGGAGAAGGATCCCCTACGATGGGCACGCCCTCCTCACTTTTATGTTTGTATAGCGAGAATTGAAGATGTAGAGTTTCATAATCTCTATAAGAATCTAGAGGACCACATGAACGTTTTCAATCAAACGATTACACATTAGTGGATTTCAAGCCAAATCAGTGCAAGCTCACAGATTGCATTGCTTCAGATGATGTTTTTTATTAAGGCGGTTGTTAATCAAATCTACGATGTTTTTAGTTTTAAGGTTTGTACGTGTGTTGGAATTCTTGATTTCTTAGGAATTATATGTAAATCCCGTTTGACTATATTTTATTAATAAAACCCCTTTCTTTCTTGTCAAAAAAAAAAAAAAGGTATTATATATGTTTATAATGGTACACAAAATATACTATTTTTCCTACATTTTTAAAATATGAGAAAACACTTATAAATAGTGTGAGAACTATAATATCCTTAAAATGTTTGTTTATCTATGCTCCTATTGATTTGATATTAATTGTCTCTAAACTTTTCATTGTATGATTTAATGATTGATCTCTTATGAATAGTATTTGGAAAATTATAACCTCTAATATGTTTATTTTCTTATTTGCGATTATTAATATTAATTGTCTTTATGGTTTCAAAAACAAATGTTAATTATCTTTTTTTTAGAACTCTTTAGAATAATGTATGTACTCTTATACCCCTAAAAATATTTGTTTACATACCCTTGTCATGTTGTCAACCGAAAAAGTTTTTCAGGGTGCGAGCGTTAAACACCCTAATAAAATTAAAGTTTCATAGAAAATAATCGAAATACCTCGTGCTGTATGATATTATACAATACGGGTATGTACCATCCCCCATTTAAATTTTAATGCAAATAGTTTGTGTTAAATTTTTTAATAAAAGTACTTCATATTATTACTAGTATATGTTAATCCCTCATTTCTTGCAATGTTTAGTTAAACTTTTTGTCTTTCGCCTATTTTTTTTTTTTAAAAAAAAGATACTCACCATTTTTTATAGGGCTATTAAATAAAAGGAAAATTTTAGTTTAGTAATCTCAATTTTGGTCGATTTACTTTGAATAGTACTAACTTTCAATAATTCTACAAGGATTTTTTGACTTTTACCACAAAAAAAATTCACGAAATTGTTTTTTACTACAAAAAATTTTAAATTTTTATTTTACCATCACTAAAATTTCTAAATTTTTTTTTTACCATCTACTGTCAAGAAAACCGTTAAATTCAAACGTTTAAAAAAAATTCTTTGATTTTCGTGCGCAAAACATGTTGTTCATAGGTTTATGGGGCATTTTGGCCCTATGGTTCCAATTTGAGGTCAGAATTGACAAAAAAAATAATCGGAAATGTCTCGTTTTGCATGCTTTACGCAAACCGAGGTATATTTAAACACATAAAAAGTAGCATTTCCGATCATCTTTTGTCAATTCTAACCTCAAATTGGTTCCAAAGGACAAAATGCCCCCAAAACTCCTAAGGACCATGCGTTTGGTAAGAAAATCGGAGAATTTAAAAAATTCCGTTAGGGTTTTGACGGCGGGTGGTAAAAAACAATTTTTAATTTTTTTTTGGTGGTAAAATAAAACTTTTAATATTTTTTGTAGTAGAAAACAATTTTGGGATTTTTTTTGGTGGCAATAGTCCAAACTTTCACCTCCATTTTCTTCTAACAATCCCAAACCGATAAACAAAAGCCAACAACCTATTATTGTAGGTTGTTTGGCACGTGTCGGCATGTGAGTTCTTAAAAAAAATAAAGAAAAAAAAATGAATAAGACACCCACCTTTCTCGAGCCCCAACCACCACCCTCTACCGCAACCCCAAACCACCCCCTTCCCCAACCACCCAACATGAACCAACCCTCCTTCCCAGAATCAGGCATTACCTAAAACCTTGCCTTTGAAACCAGGCCTCCCCCCCACAAAAAAAAATGCCCATAACCATTATGGGCGGTTTTTTTTTTTTTTTGGGGGGGGGGGGGGGGGGGGGGAGTGGTTTCAAGGGCTAGGGGTTATGACCTGTTTTGGGGGTCAGGCTTGGACGGGGAGTTGTTTCCGATTTGGGCGGTTGGGGAAGGGGGTTTGGTAGAGGGCAGAGGTGTTGATTGGGGGCTAAAAGGGGGTGTCTTATGGGCCAGTTTTGGAGGCGGATAAGAGATGGGGTGGTTTTCGATGGGGCTGGGAAAGAGGGGATGCGGTTGGGGAAGGGGGAAATATCTCCGGCGGTTAGGGCTGGGGATGGGGGTGGCAGACTGGATTTTTTTTAACATGTTTTTTTTAAGACCAATTAAAGTATTACATGTAGCATCTTAAGATTTTTTTAAAATAAAAAACTTTTTAGCATGTTACCGATTTCGGGATTGTTAGAAGAAAATTGAGGTGAAAGTTGAAATTACTACAGAATAATCGAAAATCAGAATTATTCAATGTAAGGCCCTGTTCACTTAACCTTAAAAAAATAATATTAAGTAAAAATAATTTTAGTTCAGTAAAAATAAGTTAAGTTCAGTAAAATTAATTTCAGTTCAGTAAAAATAATTTCAGTTCAGTTAAAATAAGTTCAATTAGTAAAATTCGGTTATTTTAATGAAAAATTATAATAGAAAATCAGTAAAAATAATTTCAGTTCAGCAAAAATAATTTAAGTTAAGTAAAATTAATTTAAGTTCAGTAAAAATAATTTAAATTCAGCAAATATAATTTTTTTCAGTAAAAATAATTTTAGTTCAACAAAAATAAGGTGAAGTGAACAGAGCCTAAATCGATCAAAATTACGATTATTAAAATGTATTTTTCCTAAATAAAAAGAAAGTTCCAAAAAAACATAGGAGCTGCAGGGGTTAAGAACTTGCGCCGGAGCAGCTATCAACGTCAACTCTAATTTGACCGGACACCTTCTTCGTGGCCTTCCAATTACGCCAACAACTTTATTTATACAAAATAAAAGTAATCTCGTTTCTTTTTTCGTTTATACTAATCAAAACCAAAATCTCCTTAAATTCCCATTTTTTTTTCTCTACCATCTAATCTTAATCTCTCTCTCCAACATATTTTTTCCTACAATTTTTTGGTATTCTTATTGTTACTCCATTATCCAATCTATTTTGTGATTTTTTAGGGAGTATAAATAGCGAAAAAAAAAAAAAGTATTTCCTGAAGATCCGGTTGAATTAAGTACATATTTTCTTTTTGGACCGATTTATAATTGCAATTGCAAAGCCCTTTTATTATAAATCATCTATTATATCTGGGTTTTAATCCTTCTTCCTAATGTTGACGTTTTAGCTTCAGGTAATATGTTTCTTCAGCTTGATCTTTCATTTCCATTTAGTAGAAAATATTCGAATTTTCTCAGTAAATCAATAATGGGTTCCTATTAATTGTCTTTTCTTTTCTTTTATTATCCGGGGTTGTTAAATTTCTGAATCAAATTGTTTTTTGATAGATTTTCGGGTTTGAAAATTTCTCTACTGAATCAATTGGCTGCAATTATGTTAAGGTTGTTAGAATAATACATTTACTGAATTGATTAGCTGCATATTTAAGGGAATTGCATTGCTTAATTTGATGTTGGGTTTTGGAATTAATTGAAATTAGCTGTATCTCAATTGGGTTTTAATTTCTTTGTTTTTTGATTGAGTTTTGTAAGCTTGTTTCCTTAATTTCATGCTCAATGTGGATAAATTTACCCATATTATTGTGATTGCGGCGATTTTCGGCACTCATCTTTGGGATGTAGAGTTGGGAACTGTTGGAATTGTATGGATTTATTGTACTGGTTAGGCCTGAGTGATCATCTGCTATTTTGGTGTCAAGCTGTGACATTTTTGAAAAGTTTAGGTTTTGGTAGCAGTAAGCTGGTGATTTTCTCTTCTCTTGAATGCTGAGAGTTTGTGATCTTCATATAAGTCTTTGAAAATTTTGTCTGTGTGCCGAAACAGCTTCGTGGTCTTTTAAGGGTAATAATGCATTTATAATGACCTCGATAGGCTGTTGATGGACGCAGCACATGTAATGGCTCACCTTGCCCCTCTTGAGTTTTCTACTCGAGTGTGGGTTGGGGAAGGTCCTGTAGCTATTTCTGATGTAGTTGCAGCAGACTATTGCTTATCCTTCAATGATAATTAATTGCCTTGTGGCTCTTATCAAAAAAAAAAAAAAAAAAAAAAAGGCTGTTGATGGATGGGGTTGACTGGTAGGTTGGTGGTGTTATTCTTGTTATTGATCTTGAGCTTCTCTTGCTACCTGTTTCTATTGCTTTTGGATTATTGCTGGGGAGAGACTTATGGCTAATGACCTAGGGATTGATGGACAGGTACAATGTCGAAGATGTCCGTGAATATTTGATGATGGACTCGGCCTTGTTCATAACCTTTGAAGGAATTATCGGCTTTAGGACTCTGCAACTTCAGGAAGACTGTATATTTGATTAAGTTGACATAAGGAATCTTGGACAACATGGGAGAGTGGGTTATTGGAGCCTTCATTAATCTTTTTGGAAGTATTGCTATAAACTTTGGAACTAACCTTCTCAAATTAGGTCATACAGAGGTATGTTGTTTAGTGTTTGTTTTTATATTGCCGTTTTTAATCAGTCATGGTCCAAAAGTTCTCTAAGCTTAGCATGAAAACTTTAGTTAGAAATCGTTAAGTTTGAAAAAAAAATTGTGAACACAAATGTACCACTTTTGTAGTTCTACTTTTACTTGTAGGTTTGCTAATGCACAACTTTAACCAATAATATATTTTCTATTACTTTAAAGTATATTTTGAAAATATATATTGAGACAAATCCAAGGACACTGTACGTGATATTTGTTTCCCCTCCATATTAGCAAAAAATATGGTTAAAGTGAGTTTTGTGGATAGTGTACAAAGTCAAAGTGAAAGAACTAATGCAAAACAGAGGGAGAGCAATATTGTATCCATCATATTTTATAAAATTTTCCAAGGTAAAAGGTTGCTGTAAAGTTTGTTGGTGTGTGCCAAGGTTAAGGTTTCTGTAAATTTGTAGGTGGTGTGTTGAGAGATACAAGCCATACAACTTATTCTTTGGCTAGTCATAATTGATAGTCTCAATTGGTCAATTAAATGTATGAATTTTCTCTTCCAACCCTCTATTATTTCATTAATTTTGGCCATTCAATGTAGTAACTGCTGGTTTTGAGCCTTGTTACATCTGTTGCCATTTTCAATGTGGAATGGGTTAGTCTCTTGAGGCTGAGAAAACATTCTCTATGCTAAGACACATGTACAGAGTTCAAACATATAACTTTATCTTGCGTGTATGGTAGTCCAGTCAATCTGATACAGATGTCCACATACCTGTACTCCATATTAGCTGTCCCTTAAACCCTTTTTTTTTTTTTTTTTTTTTTTTTTGAATTGCATTGGTTTGGGAATGTAAGACGGAGACCCCAGGGTGCACCGGTACGAAGAGTGGATGAGTGGGATCATGGACAACTTAAACAAGAGGGAGACTGAAAATGACTAGGTTGGAAGGAGTTAGGAAGGATATGAAGCAAATGGATTTGCATGAGAATGAAGTATTTGATCGTAAGGGATGGAGGAGGAACATTTTTGTGTATGACTATATGGAATAATCACCTTTGCCCCACTTATGGGATTAAGGCTTTGATTGATTGATTGCTATATAGCAATAATAACTTCTTAAAGAAATTTATTCTGGAAAGCGGGAGTACTTTTAAGGCCTATGGTTTGGCAAGATATCTTATGGTGTCTGGATAAAGCAACTGTTTACTTGAGCATGCATTATGAGATGATCTGGAAGGTGTTTAATAATATAATCAAGTTTTTTGAGATTGATTGAAACCTTTTGCAACATTAGTTTCTATTACCTTTTCACAGCATTTTTCAATGATCATTTACGACCTTAAATGAATGTATGCAGAGAGAGAGGTTTTTACTCGAGAATAAAGACACTAGTGGGAAGGCTTTATTGAAGCCTGTCTCTCATTTTCAGACTTGGAGAGTTGGTAAGATATCTCTGCACCTCTTTTATTTTAATATCCAAGGTATTTCTGCTTATAATGTGATCTTTTAAACAAATGTGCAGGTATTCTATTTTTTGCTTTTGGAAACTGTCTCAATTTTTTCTCATTTGGATATGCTGCTCAGGTTAGTTAGCTTGATAAGCAAATGGATCCTAGTTACACGCTTATACTAATTAAATGACAAGTAAATAACTACTGCTACGTATATAGTGTAAATAATTGGCTTCCACTTCATGATTTCATATTACCCTAGCTAATTTTGTTATTTTAGCGATTCTCTCTTTCCCCACCCTGATTTTTTTCTTCATATTTCTTTGTCTTTGACAGTCACTTCTTGCAGCTCTAGGATCTGTTCAGTTTGTCTCAAACATCGCGTTTGCGTTCTTCGTTTTGAACAAAAAGATTTCAGTAAAGTAAGCTTATCTTAATTGGAGATTGTCACCATCAGATGCATTATTTCAGCTTAAGCTTACCAGCTTTATTTTTCTGTTTTGCACTTCTGCAGGGTATTGGTAGCCACAACTTTTATTGTTCTTGGAAATGTTTTCCTTGTAGCCTTTGGCAATCACCAGTCACCTGGTACGTCTCAGTTTAGTTTCAAGAAATTCAGTCCTTTTGGCTGATCTGTATAATAAAGTCTTTGAACTTTGAAGTATTTTTTGTTGTTGATTGTCAACAGTAACGGACTATTCAGTTAATTAGAATCTTAATCTAATTGTTTTACATTTAGGTTGACTGTGTGCTGTATGCCTACTACCTAATTACCACCTCTTTTTGAAATTGATGTATGCTTTATTAGATCCTTGCACAGAGTCTTTAAAATATTTATTCTTGGACAATTTTCTGTGAAAAGAATTATGAATTAAAGCAGGTTTCTCTTCATTTATATGGTGTTTGAGGCTTCCTGTAAACTAACCAGCTTGACTGTGACTAGGGTGGCAGAGTATGGTTAATATCTCTATACCCACATACATTGGGTTTAATGATATTATTTCCTTCTCTAGTATAGATTGCTGCAAGCTATATTTCTTTGATAATCCATTAATGACTAATAAGGGAACAGGAACTTTATTCTTTTTCACGCTTGTCCTTTCTCTTGATAAGATTGTGTTTAGCCTTTATGTCTGGGAAGGAATCATGTTGTAAATTGTGTTGTAACTCCTAAATGTAGGTGATCACACAAGAACTTATTAGCTGTCTCAGGTTTGTTAAAACTAGAAAGATTGTATATAGTTGAGAAGGTAAGCCAGGACATGGACTGTATGCTTAAGCTTAGCTATGGATCAAAATAAAATGTCCAATTCTGCTGTATGTATCTCACAAACATTATTTTAGTATAGCATAAATATGGTTTAAGATGATGCAATTTGTGTTGGATGTATTTGGATTTGCTAGTCTATTGCTTCCCTGTTCATCATGGTTATAAGTGGTTGACTCTGTTAATTTAATGAATAAGCTTCTCCATGCAATTGTTTATGCTCGAATGGTCTTTGATTCATTTTGCTTGTTTCAGTGTATACACCAGAGGAGTTGGCAGAGAAGTATAGCAACATAACGTTCCTACTTTACTGCTTGACTTTGGTAATTGTTGTTGCCTTTCATCACTATCTCTACAGGTCAGCTAACTGAATCTCACAATGAGCATGTATCTTTTAGAGCATGTATTAACTTCTTTCCAATTTGAATAGTAACTGGCAAGACTCTTCTGCCATCCAATTTTAATTGAATTTTATCTGGATTTGCAGAAGAGGAGAAATACTTGCAACTTCTGGGCATCAAATCAAAGCCTATTGGCAAATGCTGCTTCCTTTTTCCTATGCAGTTGTTTCAGGCGCAGTAGGATCTTGTTCTGTGCTGTTCGCTAAGTCTCTGTATGATATTTTTGCAACTTTGATCACCTTTATTTATTTGATGATGGTTGACAAATATGGTACTGAGATGGTTTGATTTCTTTGTTTTGGCAGCTCTAATCTTTTGAGATTGGCTATGTCCAGTAACTATCACTTGCATAGTTGGTTCACATACTCCATGCTTCTGCTGTTTCTCAGCACAGCTGGTTTCTGGGTAAGGATTATAGAAACCCCCCTCCCAATGCAATATTTCAGTATGCTGTGTTGTCTTACTGCTTCATTCCTGATTAATTCTCTTAAATCGTTCCAGATGGCTAGGTTAAATGATGGACTGGCCTTCTTTGATGCAATTGTCATAGTTCCCATGTTTCAGATTGCATGGACTTTTTTCTCTATTTGTACTGGATTTGTTTACTTTCAGGAGTATCAGGTGCTTTTCTCTCTCCTGTCACTTTCTTCTATTCTTATTAGACATACGATCCTTTTGTTTTCATATCCCTCCTCTTCTTCTCTCTCTTTGCTCTCCCTCTCCCAAGGGGTGGATGTTGAATAGACATTTTGTTACTTTATAGCTATTTACAAGTTCAGATAGAGAATTTATTTTATTGCCTTGAGCAGGTCTTCAATACATTACGGACAACAATGTTTATTCTGGGCATGATGTCTGTGTTCGTAGGCATTACTTTGCTAGCCCCAGATGAGGTTAAAGGTATGCTTATTGATTGTGGGTTAGTATTTTATTTGAAGTCTGCAATATAGAGACTAGGCATTAAGCATGTTTGACTTGAACATTGAATATTTTTAGGTGGTGAAGTCAAAGATGGTTCCTTGGATGCTATCACATCTCCAAGTGTTGCAAATGATGAGGAAAGGTAAACAAAATGATTCAACTTTGCTGGTCTGTATGTAGGGCTACTTTGATCTGATTACAAGGGCTGTTACTTTTCTGCCTTCCATCATTTGGAGTTTTTGGACTGTCTGCTAGTCGTTTTGTTTACTAATTTTGGGACTTATGCTTTTTTTACTGGCATCAGGTTGTTGGTTACATCACTGGAGGATACTCAAAACAAAGAGGTGAAGCCATTTTTACGAATTATGTTAACCAAGGCTGTAGATGTCATGCTCAAAGCAAAGGTGCGCTTTTGACTTTCTTTCTAAAGTTGACCTTTCTTATATAAATTTATAATTTGAAGAAGTATTACTCAAATCACTGTAATTAGTCTTAGTTAATATTTTTATTATTATAGTGACTATACTTCTGTAGTACTGCACTACTGCCTTGCAACAAAAATTAACTGTTTTTTTTCCTCGCAGACTACTTGCTTATTAGCATTAGGAATGGGAGAAAATTCGATGAATGCATCTTCCGTTTTTGTGATGCCTATGTTATCCTCAAAGCTAACTGGATTTAGAGGCGGCAGTACTGCTGACCGGGCCAAGTTTTTCCCGATGAGAGGTAATGGTTGGGATAAGATCCCAATGGACGAGGATAAACTGCTGGAGACAAGCTCACTGGTCTCGCAGAGTGTGTGATAGAATTAGTTTTGTGTAAGTCCCCGAGAATCTTTTACACTATTTTTCTGGTGTCACACTTGACACCCTCTTATTGTTAAAATCTGTAGGTCACTAGAGTGGTGTTTAAATATATCTTCCTTTCGAGTTTGTTGTAGCCTGAAGTCAAAATGTATTTTAAAGTTGTACATACTCAGTTCTCGGAAACACGAGATTCGTTGTACTATAAATTTTCAAGTAAATATGTCATAGAAATTGATGTATCAATTTTCGAAGTAAATGTATCCAAATTCTCAGCAATCTCCTCCAACTGCATTCCGTGAAGTCTTTGTTGACTAGCAAAATTTCTTGTTCTGGCGGCTTTTGAATGCTAACTCTCTAGATTGAAAGTAGTCGAGTTTACTTTTACTTTCCTATGATAGGTTTGTAATAAATGTTCATACAAATCTGGATTGTTCAGTGTGTTCTTTTTCATTACACGTCTATCTCATTAAGGAAAACATATCAAATGGAAGGAAGAAAAAGTAAGCCTAACAACTTTGAATGAATATATGAAGATAAGTACTCTTTTAAGACTCTACAATACCAGATTTTTTGTGGATGTGGTTGTGGACTTGTGATTGAAGATTTGTAGAGCAGTGTCATTGCTCCACCTTCTAGACTGCCATTACTTCTAGTCTTCTGTTGCAACATGACCATGCAAACGCCTAGAGCTGTTATTTGAGAAACAGGGCTTTTGAAATCGACTCGAATCGATAATTGTCCAATAATAAATAAGCCAATGTACAACCTCAAAGTTACACATCTTTTGTATACTCCCATCGTTAAAAATGTAACGTTTGATCAAACAAATTCTTTTCTCATGTTTTTCATATTCACCTTTAATCAATTAATCTCTCTTATATGTATTTTTTATTACGTAGTAACTTTTTAAGTACAAGCATTGAAAAACAAATGAAATTTATGGAGTTACAAAACAAAAAAAAAAAAAAAATAAGAACAGCTAATGAAACAAGAGGAATTTGTCATACTTATAAAGCTTCCAGAACTAGCAAGACACGCTGGCTAAATTCTTAGAAGGGTCTTCGATATTTCCTATATTCTGCCAATTTCGTAATTCAATTTCCAAGATGCATCTTTAAACACCTTAACTCATCAAATTTGTCCAAGTCCAATTTTTCATAAATGTGTCATTCACCCTGAAAATGACCGTTGGAAAGTAGATCATCATAAACTTTTACAAGAACAAACACAAATCATGAACTGTTAAACCAACCAAATTTCCTCTTTTCTTCTAGAAAAATCTCTCACAATTGTAATAATTGTGATTTGAAAAACCCAACAACAAAACCCAGAAAACAAAAAAAAAAAAACATGGAATTGGAAATCAAAGTAATGTGGTGTAAAGGTTTATCATCATTCAATTTCTTTCAAAAACTAACAGTTTATGCAGCTGTTTCAATAACCTCTGAAAATGAGAAGCCACTACTCACCCAAGACCAAAAACAGGAACAAAAAACTATTGTTGATGAAGATGGGGATGGTAATCCAGAATGGAATCATTCCATGAAGTTCGATTTACGTCCTTTGAAATCATTCATCCCTAATTTTGAAGATTTGTGTCTTCTATTCGAGCTGCGAAATCACGGGCAGTTGTTTGGGGATAAAACTATTGGGGAGGTTCGTGTTCCGTTGACGGAATTGATTCAATCTGTTGGAGGTGAGATTGTCAGATTTGTTAGTTATGAGGTGCGTAGTCCTGAAGGTAAACATAATGGTATTCTTGATTTTTCTTATAAGGTTATTGGTAATAATACAACTTATAATAGTGGTAATATTAATTCAATTCATACTATTACTGGATACAACCATCATCATCATGGTCATGAACAAGAACATGAAAGTCATGGACATGATATGAATTCTGATACTCATGTCATAGGACACCATTATCATCACCACCACCATCATCATCATTCAAAATTGGATGGTAATACAAATTCCAATAATGAATACCATCATCATCATTTGCAATTGGATGGTAATAATACAAATTCAGATACTCATGTCATACGATATAATCATCATTCGCAATTGGATGGTAATGCAACACATAATACAAATTCAGATGTTCATGTCATGGGATACCAACATCATCATCATTCGCAGTTGGATGGATCTCCTTCAATACTGATTCAGTACCCAAAGATTGATTTGGAGGAACATTTAGCTCCGCCATTGGTTTATCCTCCTCCCACATCATCATCATTTGCAGCAAATTCTACCCATTATCCTCCTGCTCCTGCTGTATACCCTCCGCCACCACCACAAACGTGGGCCGACACTCCACCGCCGATGTCCCATTATCCACCACCACAGCCTTATGTTTATCCGCCACCAACAAGGCCTCCGCCACAACAGCAACCCTATGGGGTCCCACATTGGGGGTATCAAAGGCCACCTGACTATCATCATTGGTAAACATAATAGTCAAAGTATATCATAAGTACTTGGTCAATAGCAAAGTTAGCATCTTATATAAGTTATAACCATGAGGTTGTGGAATCAAGGGGAGAGTGAGGGATAACTCAAGTGGTTAGAGCTTCCTTCTCGATGTGGCTCTCTACACACTTAAAGGTTGTGGAATCAAGGGGCATAACCGGCTTGTCTCCTAACCCGTATAGGTTGTAGTAGTCGGATAAGGGCCCCTTTTTACCAACAAAAATGTAATCTCTATGTCACAACAACTCACAAGGCAGATGATTTCAAGGTTATGATATTTTTGGATCACAATTTTGTAAGCCTTGAGTTTTCTTTGAATGACAAAATCAAATTTAAACATTGTTGGACACAGTAAGTCAAAGTTTTTCTAAATCTGGTAACCCTTGATTATTTTTAGCCCTTTTTGTTCTTCAATACACATTTTAAATGTTTATATTTCCACTTTCATATAAGTAAAAATATAAAAAGTTAATATTAATTAAAAATAGAATGAGACGAATCGATTTTCGTCCGTCTCCCTATGGTGGAGTGTCTCCCTATGGTACAATCGTTAGTTTTTGTTAGTTTAGTTGTTTGTTTATGTTTAAGGTTTGTTTGTGTGGTAGGATTTATAAAAAAGGTAATCATCTTTTGCCTTATTGTCAGTTCTTTGGTGAAGATTTGTTCGCGATTGCAACAGTTGTCAAGTTTTCAAATTCGTTCAAGTAAATCAGATGAGAATCATCCTTACGGCTACAATAAATCGTTAGGCCGTCTCTTCGAAAAAGCTGTATATTCCAGCAATGTGTGCAAGAGATGTACCACAGTGCAAGATATTTTCAACGATTGTAGCTTTGATGAAGGAAGCCCTAATTTGATTCAATTTTATGTATTTGTTAATTTAGATTTCATTTGTAGATGCCGGATAACTTTTTATTGATGAATTGATTTGTTTCAAAAAAAAAAAAAAAATTGAGACGAATAAAGCAAGATCCTACATGACTATCTTTCTTTTGTAATATAATGGAAATTTACGATCAAAGTTTTCAAATTTTGACCCACATTTTAACAATGGGGCAAAAAAAATAGGGAGAAGGGAGCAGTAGGAATTGTAATTATAAATAGTTGTTTGGTTGACAAAAAAATGATAGAAGTAAAAAATCATAAGAATTTTCACTTTTCACAAAAATATGGTAATTTAATTACCTAACTCACCTAGATAAATGAATGATTTTCCTAAAAGTTGCTTAAATATAACATAATTCCCAATTTCCGTCGGTTTAAATACTAATTTAAACCATATTATCCACGTAGGATCGACGAGAGCTTTGTTAATTTTTATTTATTTATTTATTTATTTATTTATTTATTTATTCCGATTTAGGGAAGAACCGCTAACGATGATAGCGGTTCTATACAATAAAACTGCAATCACCGTTAGCGGTTCTTCTAATAAAAGTTGTGGTTTTGTGTAATTTGCATACTGATGATTGCAAAATATAATTTAATTTTTTTTAAGGGAATTTAATTAAATTTTATAGAAAAACCGCTAACAGGGATAACGGTTTTATACAACCGCTCCCACATTGCAAACCGAAGAACTTTCGAAAAATCCAATGACTTTAAAGTAAGCAATTTAATTCCTATAAATTTTAAATTCATGTGAATTTCTACTTCCTTTGTTAATCAAATATCACCTAGGATTTATTTGTTGTTACATACATTTTTTGTTCTTTTGTTAATTGACACATTTTGAATATAACACTATATTCATAAATTCAACTTGAACTACATTGGGAAATTCCCAATTAATGATAACCCATACTTTTTTAGTTTCTCAATGGTGCAATTTTCATATTATTAAAAATAATTCCTATTTCTAAATAGTCATTAAGCGTGACATTAGTAAGTATAAAAAAGGTTGATTCAATAATTATGGCGATTTTTTTTAAACAAAAAATTATGGTTAAGTTGGAGATGAATGATATTTATTTATTTATTTATTTATTTTTTGGGTTTTTCTATATAATAAACCTGTTAATTTCACTTTTCTACGTTGTGCCCCAACATATATCACTCTCCACATTGTAACCCCAATATACATTTTGTTTCTATACGGTGACCTTGCCGTTATCCCGACGTTAAAAATTCCATTAGTGAGGCCCACTCTCAATTTATTAATTTTTTTTTACGATTTGCGTGTTGGAAAATGTTCCATTAAAGGTTTTCGGGGCTATTTTGGCCGAGAAAATACAAGTTCATAACAGATATTAACGAATGTTGTTTACACCAGGGCATGGAGGTCATTTTGGGTGGTTTAGTGAGGGACAAAGTGGACCAAATGAAGTATCAGGGAAATTTCCCGCTATATGTACCCCTTTTCCAAACGAATACATGTTAATAGAATACTCTAACATGTCAACTCTAAATCATAACTTCGAGAACTCTCCATCGAATCACTGAGTTTCTCTCTCCTTAACACCTTCAATTAGAACTCGTTGGCGGCCCGGAGAAAAATTAGGAGGAAAATTTAATTGTATGGAGGTCATTATCAATTCCATTGGCGGATGGATATAATGTAGCTGGGGAGCTGGAGATTAGACCCCATAGAAAGGTAATTTTTTGCGTTTAAATCGACCTAATTCATTTATCCAAGAAATTAATATACTTTATTTGGAGCTGAAAGTTTCAAAATATTGTTTAATTTGATTTGCTGCTTAATTCGCGTAGAATTGTGAAATTGGAATAGGTTTGTTTGAAATATTGTAGTATAATTATTTGGATTTTAGAGAATATTCTGGTGTTAGAAAGTGTGTACAACCTTACTTCATTAGTGGGTATTACTAGTGTTTTGGGTGTTTTTAGTCCACCCGGAGAGTTACAGCTCGAAGACTGAACCAGTGCGACCTGTACCTACAAAAAAACGGAGACTCCGGGCGGTTGGAGCTTCGCCTCCGACGGTCAAGTTAGAGCGGGCTCGGAGAATGTAAAGAGTGCGGAAAAGTAAAGTGAGATCCTCTCGGATTCCGAGATCAGGTGAGAGAATGTAGGGTAGTGTAATAAATGAACTGTAGATGTCCCTAAAAATGAGGGAAATCACCCTATTTATACGGTCATTGGGCTACGCCGTTTTGCGGCGTTCTGGGAAATTGGGCCATGAAAGCCGCAATTCTATCTGTTATCTGAGGCTGACACGTGTCAGCTGTTGAGTGGCCCATATTAGACCTGTCCCTGACACGTTTCCCTCTCTGATTGGGCCACGTGTCTAGGGTATTTTTACCCTAAACATTTGCCCCTCACAGGGGTAACATGGCAGGCCACATGACGCCTGTGACACGCGTCTCCCTGTGGGTGGTGAACAGTAAAAAGACTATTCACTTTCTGAGGTGTGACGGGGATGCCCTCATTTTCACCTTTCTATAAATAGGGTTTTTACCCCCATCTTTGACCTTTTTTCAAGTCTAGAGAGAGAAAGAGAGAACTTTTCTAGAGAGAGAGGCTTTGATTCCGCCTGTAGTGATTTCTCAAGCTTCCGCCTGCTTTCTAAGTGCACACAACCGGTCACCGTCTGAGGCTGTTTTCAGAGTTTCAGAGCTTAAGTAAAAGGTAACCGCCTCTCCTCTCTTCCAGCTTTTTGATAGGAATGATGTCCTTCGAACAAGTGTATTATTCCGATAGAGGGTTCGGAGCTATTGAAAGCTACTTATTCAGTAAGTTCAAGTGATTGGAATGCCTAGGTGGAGGCCACTTCCGATCAGTAATATTAATGTATAATTAATATTACAGCTTAATCTTGACCGAACCCTTCGGGCTACACCTAAACAACTAACGATCCTACACGATGAATTAATTCGGAAGGAATTAATGAGTCGCTCGAGTAATAAATATTTAGACGTTGGAAATCGAGCTAGGAGCGTCTAAACCGAGCGTTGCATGTCGAGTCGAATTAATTAAAGACGAGACGGTAAAATCACTAATTAATCAATAATTTACCGAAATACCCCTGACATTAGAATGCCCCGAGCAAACCGAGTGCTATAGCCAAGGTGGCTAGCATGCGCACCAAGCGAGCCAAGGTTGGCTGGTGCGTGCTAGCACACCATGGCTAGAAAGGCTGCCAGCACATGGCTAGCAAGCCATGCTACTATGTGCGTGGCAGCCGCAACATGCTAGCAGCAGGCCAGCGCACATGGTGTTGCGCCCAGCCGCAACATGCTAGCTGCAGGCCAGCACGCATGGTGCTACGGCCAGCCGCACACAGCAGCAGCGTAGTGCGCATGGTGCTGCGCCCATCCACGCATAGCAGCAGGCCAGCCGCACACCAAGCGCCAGCTGAGCTGCTTGGGTGCTTTTGCTTGAGTAAGAGCTCAATTAGGCATCTCCACTTGAGAGAAAACCTATAAGCTCATTAATTACTCAGGTAGTCTTTTTGGTCGGACTTGGCTAACCTCCAAGTAGTAGACCGGTCGGGTCGTGTTGTGGGTGGACTTCATTGGAAGTCCTCGTCATTTGTTCGGCTCGACTTTTCTCAAGTAAGAGCTCCACCCGGTTGAGCGAAGCACGCTACAAGAGTAATTTAGTCTTTTCTCTATTCTTGTTATTTATGCATTTTGTTATATTAATTGTGAGTTTGTTCTTGGGCTCGGGTTTTATTTCCGCGGTGAGTCGGACTCATCGAAACCCAACAGCGGTATTGGAGCCTTGATCATTTATTTTTATAACAAATACTTTCAAGGTGTTTTAATGATTTATTTTTATTGTTTATGTTACTAATTAGATTAGTAGCTCGGTTTTATTAATTTTAATCTCGTTATAAATCTGAATTTTGGGTGGAAACAGCATTCTGGAAACGTTTCAACCCTTATAGGGCTGTGAAAAAACCAAAATCTGACCAAAAATTCCTTTTTTCGAGGGTTTATCGTTTTTGACAAAAAATTTAAATCTTTTAACCTTGAATCTTAATGGCATATTTATGGTGATTATGTATATGGTTTTTTCCTTAATGTTTCTGCATTTTTTGACCTCTTTAAGCATGGTTACTTTGTAGTAATTAGTGCTTGAAAGATTGGTTAAATTTTCACATAATTGCAAATCTATTGCATTAAGTGTGAAAAATTTATTCTTTGAGGCTTCTAAGTACTAAACATCCAATCTTGAATTGTTTTAAGTGGTTGGAACTTTGAGTTACTAAATTCCATTAATTTTTTGTTGAACTTTTGATTTAATCATGTATTAAGTTGATTGGATCATAAAGTTTCAATCTTGTGATAGAAATTTCATTTATCTTCATATTGAAAGATATAATTTTTCAAGGATTCACAAGTTGAAGTTGGAATCTTTATTTGAATTTTTATGTTCATAATTCAAACCCCCCTTTAATTTTGTCAAATCTCATGATTAATTTAAATTAATAGTGAGGATAGCCTTATTTATTTTGTTGCATCAAGTTGAACCAATTTTATTAAAGAATAGTTCTTGGAAATAATTTTGGTTTAGTGCACTTGGATGAATTTATTTAGGTTGGACTTGTTATAATTTTCATTTGCTCATTAAATTAATTCTAAAATTAATTTGGAATTAATTAATAAAGTCACGCAAATATTCGAATTTAATCTCGAGAGTGTGACACGCAAACCAAGGGCCACATCACCCTCGGCCAGCCGGGCTGCTAAGCAGCCCACATGTGGCTGCCAAGCGCTGGTGCGCACCACACACCAAGATGCGTGGTTGTTGCCTGCTGACCAGTAGCATGGCGCGCCATGGCTAGCCAGCAAGCAGCAGCAACAACTAGCAATGCGCGCTGCTGTACGCGTGTGGCTGTGCGAGGCATGGCTGGGCGTGCGTGCATGTTGCTGCCTTGGTGCGGGCAGTGTGTGCGTGCAGTGCTTGGTGCTATTGCGGGGAGTGCGTGTGGGGTGTGCTACGTTCTTGCGGCACGATGCGCACAACCCCACACTTGGCACTTTAGCCCCGGGTTTCAAAGCTATGCTAATTTTGCGGTTTTGGCCGTTTTATTTATTTTAATTATTTTAATTAAAATTTTGGAGGCTAGGCCTCGGTTTTTTAGCGGCATTTGCAAAATTAATTTTGGCAAAATTTTGGGTTTACCGGCTTAATTAATTGGATTAATTAAGATGGATGCTGAATTTAGTGGGAGCTTCAATTTTAATTGCGCTAAATTACATAATCGGTTAAACAACTTTGACTAGTTTTAATTAGGCGCGTTAATCGAATTAACAACCTAAATTAGTTACTAGTTTACTCGTGTTTATGCATTGTTACTTGTTTTTTGTTGTAAAATGCATGAGCCATTAACAAATAGTGAATGGATGAATGAAATGTATATTCTCCCGCAGGTTTTATAAAAAATTGGCAACTAGTGGGCCCGATTAGGATAGAAAATACGGACTGCATTCCGTCTTGTATTTTTGTAAATCTAAATACGGTCTGCGAACCGTTGAGTATTTTTGTACCTTAATATTTAGATTAGCCCTAATCGTAGATACTAGTGCTTGCATTATTTTAGGTATGTATTGAAGACGGAGGTTCTTGGAAGACGAAGCCATGAAGTTGCAAATGAAGACCCTTGAAGACTTGAAGAATCAAGGGGTCATGCTAGTTGCCAAATGCATCATTTATTTATGTTTTCGATATATATTTATGTTTATATATATGAATTATATGTTAGATGCATGTTTAGGATTTCGAATGTTGCGATGATTAATTAAGTTCAATTAAATAAACCAACATAGAAACCCTAGGTCCCTAAAATATTGAGTAAAATTTACCATTCCAAAACAACACTTACCAACCTATTGAGAGTAGTGATGGGCTATGCCAAAGCGAGGCATCACTATTTCTCTCTAGGATACGTAATGCATACCGGGTATGCAAGTTGGTTTTGGTTATACTCAACGATATGAGTGATGGAGTCCTAACACACTACTACAAAATTGGCCAAAGAGACCCTTCCAAATTAGCCAAAGAGACTGCCTTAGAGGCGGTCTCTAGCTAAGCGGTCTCTTTGGCTAAGAGACTACTTATGTAGAGGCGGTCTTAAGTTGCAATACCAGATACCTATTATCTAAGAAAAGCGGTCTCTTTGGGTTGTTGAAATTTTAAAATTGTAGAAGCGTAAGAGACCGTTTTTGTCAGAAAAGAGGTCTCTCTTTTTCAAAAATTAAGACCACTTTTAAAGATAAGCGATCTCTCTTTTTGAAAAAATTAAGACCACGGTCTTTGTTTAATTTTTGAATTGCATGTGTAGAGACCCTTATGAATGATAACCTGTCTCTTAATGGCTTTTTATTTTTTTTTATTTTTTTTTGTTTTTTGTCGAATTTTTAAATCCCTGTTGCATTTAATATTTGCGCCAAATATTATATATATACGTACAAATAAATTTGTACTCCAAAATAGAAGGCATATATATATATATATATATATATATATATATATATATATATATATATATATATATATATATATATATATATATATATATATTGAGTGCAGTTAGTTGAGTGCTTTGTCTTCTACTTCTGTTTGTAATAGACTAAGGCTGATTTCACTCAATCATACTCATTAGTAGAAGAATGACTGATTTCATTAAGCTAAAAGATTAAAGGGATACAAGGTTGTAGCTTGAGGCTACTATTCTCCAAGCAACTTGAGGTTGCAGGTAGTAGCAGGGGCAGCAGCCCTGCAAGCAAGGGAAGCAGCCATAACTTTGGTTTTTGTCTTCCCTTTTAGATTCATGTGCAAGATTTCTTCTGCTAAAGCTTACATGCGTGTTATTTTTGTGTGAAACCATATTATTAAGGCGGAAAAACAACTAGATAAGGAGTTGAATATGACCACACCATCCCCACGATCAACATCCTCCCAAGCATCAACCACTCGTAGCTATGTTGTTATCGACAAGGATCGTGAGAAGGTAACATCTTCTTGAATGCGTGTTATGAGAAAAAAAGCTATGGGAATGCAAAAGACGGGTGATACCATCTCCATAACTATCCCGAAAAGCATGTTTCTTAACGAAAATAGGTTGGATGTTTCACTTGACTTTGAAGACTTGCTTGATTGGTGTTTCCAAAGGGAGGTCGGAGAATCGCAAATGACTGTTTTCATGAAGTAAGTTTCCATATAATTTAGTTTCTAATCCTAATGTTGATTTTTTTGGCCCTTTAACTAATAATATTGATATGACTTCTCATGGGACTAGGCACCTAAAACAACGTTGTCAAAAAGAAGGTATCTCAGGAATGTATGGGTTTGTGACTGTGACGTGCTTTCACATACGTGTTTTGAATTCACATACGTGCCTAGGAGGAACGTTTTACCTAATAAAAAATGAGGGAGTATATTGACAATGCTAGCTGTTGGCACTGATACACGCACAGGGCGTCCAACAGCTTAGCTTTTGCAATGGTTGCTTGTTGCTGTTGTGGTTGCTTGTGCTTCAACAAGTGCTTAAGAGTTGCTACAGCGGCATGAAATTTAGCTCACATGAGCTACTGCTGCTCTGCTGTTGCCAGGTACTTACAAATAACTTTAGAGGCACTTAATAGCTGCTGCAGACTAAATGCAGGCAGTAGGCCAGTAGGTATAAACTTTGCTGCTACTGCCCTTTTCTTGATTCTATGCTATTGCATACTAAATTCAAGGTCTATGCTGTGCTGCTACTGCTTACAACGGACCAGCGTGTTCACTCAAAGTAAGGATAGAAAATAGAGGAAGGTTGTAATCGTATTAGCTTAAAGCTTGCATTAAACGAACATGGATTTAGGCCATGACTCTCCAATGTCAATACAATAATTTTCTGGATGCCTTCCCATTTGCTATTCTACTTCTATTTATACTACCATTACAAGCATAGAAATGGCAATAAAGCCTTAATTAATACAAGTACTACTTTTGTCATTTTACTACTTAAGTCTAGTAACAAACAATTAGATAAAGCTTCTTGTCCCCTACTCTTTAACGGTCTGCTGCCCCTCCTTGCAATGGCCAAGGCTTGTTGTTGTTGTTGTTGTTGTTGTTCTGATGCTGCTGCTGCTTCTGTCGTCTGCTGTAAGTCAGGACAGTGGGTGGAGGTGGTTTGTTCATTAATTGCACTGCTACTGCTACTGCATTCCCTTATACTAGCCCAATCAATCCCTCATCCCTTAGACTAGCATCACTGCTATAAACTGATCGAACCATACACCTTCAGGGCCGGGCAAAGCAACTACCTAGCTAGCAAATCAGATTAGTGTTAGTCATGATACTATGTTATTAGTTAGCAAGAGTGATGTGCATACATAACTTTTATGTAATTTTTTTTCTTTACTCATTTAGTAATCTAATTTGATGTTATTTCATAACTATTATGCAATTATCTTTCTTTACTCATTTAGCAATGGCATATGTTGTAGATATTTTTCAAAGACCCTTGCACATATTCTTCGAAAGATATTGACGAGATTAGAGACTTATGGATTCAACCAGATATCAAACATGAAATCTCGCTTAAATGACCTTAGCATTATATGAGACTTGAAAACAAAGCCCATAATTCAAGAAGGTAATACCTCGGGAAATGTATAGTTACTGTTGGTATTCACAACTTGACTTTGATGTGGGGGGATTTGAGTATGCTCAACTGGATTCATATGGTTCACCCCAAGCCAAGGAACATGGTATGCCTCTGCCTCTGCATACGGCATAACTTCATCCTTATTATGAAGAATGTATAAATGAGCCTTATGCCAATCAACATAAGATAGGTCACGTTCTTTTCGACCTATGGTCCCCTCACCATCCATTCTTCCCCTATGACGAGATACAGGAAGCCCTATCTGTATTGCATTTAACACATAGTCATTGGAATAAGCAACAACTTCTTCGTAAAATAGTCGTTCGACAATACAACCTTCAGGATGAAAAGCGTTCTTCACATATCCCTTATAGGTTTTCATTTGCCTTTCAAAACACCATTGATTTCTCATGTGAACTGGACCACAATATCTTATCTCTCTAACCAAGTGAATCGATAAATGGATCATGATATCAAAAAATGATAGGAAAAAACATCTCTAATTGACACAAAATTGCAACAATTTCATCCTCTAATGCAGTCAACTCTCTTGGATAATTCACTTTTCTATAAATCACATGAAAGAATCCGCAAAGTCTAATTATATCATAACGAACATTTTTAGGCAGAATAGAACGAATTGCTACATGTAACAAGTGTTGCAATAAAACATGGCAATCATGAGACTTAAGGCCTACAAGTTTCAAAGTTTCTATGTTCACAAAGCTACGAATATTCGAAGAATAACCTTCCGGCACTTTTACTCCAGCCAAGCTTTCACAAAACTCGATTTTTTCTTTTCTGGACAATGTGTAAGCAGCAGGAGGCAAGTATGCTCGACCTTTCTCATTCGTAACAACATGCAATTCATTTCTAATCCCCATATGCTTCAAATAATCTCTAACTTTTTTACCATCCTTGGTCTTACCGAGGATATTGAGTAATGTACCAATCAAACTATCACACACATTCTTCTCAATATGCATAACATCAAGTGAATGTCTCACAAAGAGAAATTTTTAATAGGATAGTTGCCAAAAACATGAATACTTTTTGAAACCCTTCTTTAAAAGAGTGGATCTGTGTTTCTTTTCAAAAGTAATTTCAATGTCCTTCACCTTTTCGAAGACCTCTTCACCTAACATGACTTTTGGTCGCCCTTTGAATTCTTGTGTCCCATCAAACGCATTCTTTCTCCTTCGATATGGATGATCAGACGACAAAAATTGACGATGAACTGGATAAACATGCTTTCTAGATTCCTTTAACCATTGTCCTTTGCAATCCTCCATACCAATAGGACAAGCTGTTTCCCCTTTCACAGTATACCCCGAAAGATTTCCATAAGCCAAAAAATCTTGAATGGTGCAAAATAACATTGCTTTCAGATTAAACTTTTCATTGCGATGTGCATCAAACACTTCCACACCTTCTTCCCAAAGCATAATCAAATCGTCAATAAGAGGTGCCAAGTACACATCAATGTCATTTCCCGGCTGTTTTGGCCCTGAAATTAGCAACGAAAGGAACATATACATTCTCTTCATGCACAATGATGGGGGTAAATTGTAGGTCATCAACATAACGGGCCAAGTACTATACGTACTAATCATGGAACCAAATGGATTGAAACCATCTGTAGATAATGCAAGGCGTAAATTACGCTTTTCATGCGCAAATTCGGGGTATTTTGCATCAATAAACCTCCACTGTGGAGAGTCAGCCGGGTGTCTAAGCATTCCATCGTCTACTCAACCATCAAAATGCCATGTTAACTTCTTTGCATCTTATGCTTTTGAAAATAACCTCTTAAACCTTGGTACTATCAGAAAATACCATAATGTTTTGGTAGGTACTCCCCGATCCCCTTTCTTATACCGTGAGGCTTTACAAATTGGACAACTCTCTAACGATTCATATTGATTACGATATAATACACAATCATTAGGGCAAGCATGCATTTTCTCATAAGGTAAACCCATAGAGCTTAGTGTCTTTTTTGCCTCATATGTACCAATAGGAAGGACATTGTCTTTGGGAAGCATGTCTTTCACCAATTCCAATAACACATTAAAACTTGTGTCTATCCAACCATGACCAGCCTTCAAGTTGTATAATTTGAGTATGGCTGATAACCTTGTGTACTTGGTGCAACCTTCATACAATGGTTTTTCAAAGTCGTTTAACAAGCTCTCCAACATGGAAGGGTTGTTATCAAATTAATCCTCAACTGCATGCAACATGTCCTCCAACCGATCACCCTCATTATTATTATGAACTTCGCGCACATCATCCATTTTCTCACCACTACCACTATCTTGTATGTCCCTAAACTCTCCATGCCAGATCCAACGGGTATATGTTTTATCAAATGCCCATTTACTCAAATGATTGAGAATTTCATCGGGTCTCTTATGCAAAAAATTATTTTGGCACATAAAACAAGGACAACGTAGCTTGGAGCGACCTCCACTGTTTTCTACTGCAAATTTAATAAATTCCTTAACCCCTGCTTCATATTCAGGGTCACCCGGCTTTGATGTTGATATCCAATTTTGATCCATTTCTAACCACCAAGAAAGAGACCTCAATTCTTATATATATATATATATATATATATATATATATATATATATATATATATATATATATATATACATATATATATAAACACAATAATTGCATGAGTATTTTGTTTAATACATATATAAAACAATAATTGCATGAGTATATTGTTTAAAATTCGAAAAACAAGATCGAGATAAATTAACTTACCTATGCAAAAGAATAGCACCTCAAATACTCAATAACGGATCGAATACGCGCTTCAAACAAACATTTACTTGAAATTATACTCCCTTAAAAAAACAAATACAATACTCATTAATAAATAACAATTTTTGGATCCATTTTTCTATTCTTTTTTTAAGCAAAAACAATATAATATACAATGTAAAGAATACAAACATGGGACCACTAGTCATTTTCTACTTTGTTTTTGAATGTGAGTAGCATGAACATCAATTTTGGGAGCTTCTAAGTTCATGTTCTGCCATTTTTTATAACACAGATTTTTAGCCATGCAAATATTTAATCCTTACATGTAGGGTTAGCTTATATACTTTATTATATACTCCTTTTACAAAGGTACAAAATGGAACTTTTGCGGGAAGATCAAATTCCTAACAGGTACTATACGTAGTACTAGCAGCTCATGACTTGCACAAAGCTCTACTCTAAGCCGAATAAAAAAACTATTAGTATAAGAAGACGATTGACATACAAATTTTATGCAAACAAATAAAATAGAAATAATGAAAAGAATTTGAAATTAAACAAACCAAACAAATTTCAAACTTTAATCAAACTTGCATTATGCAAATTCTTATGCATTTTTTACAACATTAGAATTTCTATTTAGCAAAACATGCAAACAAGGCAGAATTCTCAACCAATTTAGCAAAACAAACAAACGGTAGAATATGAACAAAAATCAATCAATTTTATGAATTATATGTGCTACATACATAGTCACAAAACTAGTAGACGGAAAACCGAAAAAAAAGGAAAAAAATACCTTCTCCAAAGTTAGGGTTTTAATCGAAAAATTGCAGAATTCTCAACCTCCAATTAATGAATGCAAAATCGGCACTTGAGTGGTGGAATTGCTATTGCTACGGTGCGCCGGAATGTTGAGTGTGATGAGTGCAGTCACGACGGAGTAGGATGAGTGCGGTGGTGTAAGTAAGCGAATGAGGGAAGCCTAGGTTACTACGACTTCGACTTCGGTTATTGTGGTGACTATCGCGGCGGCAGCCCGCAGGTAGAGGTGGAGGTACGCCAGCAAGTCGAGATGGAGGTGGCGTATGAGAGGAGTAGTACGAGTAGTAAAGCAACGAACGCAAGCAATAAGGAGGCAAAGCCAAAAAATCAATCTGAAAAATAAAAAATTTAGGGATTTTTGGAGGTTTAGAATGAGGGAAAGCAGAGACCGGTTGTTTCTTTGCACTGGTCTGTGCTAATTTTTAATTTGAAAGAATAAAATAAAAACCACCAAGAGACCTATTTTCTAAAAGAACCGGTCACAAGCTATTATAATTTTAAAAAAATAAAACTCTAAAAAATCGGGAGGGACCCATTATCTTAAAAAAATGGTCTTTTGAATTTTTTTTGGGACCGATTATTAGTGATAAACGGTCTCTTGAAACAAAGAGACCGCTTATGTATTTAACATGTCTTTTATATTGGGTCTCTTTGGCCATTTTTGTAGTAGTGACATGTCGTGGAAAAGTGGATAAGTTATTGAGAGAGCATTAGATGCGACAATTTATCTAACCAAGAGTTGCTTGGAGCCATTAGCAAAGAGTTGTTTACCTTAGAATATTGAGTGTTAAGACAAGCCAAAGCATGCTTAACTACTCATTGTTTCTTTGGATCTTGCAATCAACTTATTCTCACCAAATGGGGACAATTTAATGTGTGAATAAGACGTTTAAATAAGTTTGATTAATATGCATGATTTCAATCTTATTTAAGCATTATGAATGGTTTTTCATTTCAAATTCTTTCAATTGTAGAATCATGTCTTCAACTAACAACGACAACAACCTAATGTGCTCGGAACTTCCCGAAAAGTTACCATTTTGCTTGAACTTGGTGAACTTTAAGGAATGGGAAGAAGAAATTCGAAAGACCCTCCGAAATTTCTACTTAGAGCACATTCTTGACATACCCATCCCGAGTTTCTACTCAAAAGGGGTTATGAGCGATGAGGCTCATGAGGAGTGGAGTTGTGATTGCAAAAGAGTCTCACGACTTATGGCAAACTCCATCCCAGAACAATGGAAGGGGAAGTTCTCTAACTATTTTTCGGACATGCTCCTCAATGCTCTAGAGGATATAGTCAATTTGAGGGTCACCAAGAGCATCAATGGCAACTATGATGGTCTTGTGGAAGAAGTGACTAGGTCACTCTTCAACATGAAGATCAAGCCACTACAAGAGGGGTGCCTAGCCAAGGAGAGGCAAGAGGTATGGGCACAAGTCTACAATGCTAGACTAAGACCCGGAATGTCACTTTGAGCCCACGTGCTTCGAATGGCAAGGTTATTCACTCATTTGGCGCTCATTAGCAAGCTAGTGGAGGATGAGCAAGCTGCTCTCATGCTAGTGAGTTCTCTCCACTCAGGCTATATCGCATTGAAGATGCGCTAACTACTAATTGTGACAAACTCTCTTTGATGGAGGTTGTCAATGAGCTTCAAATGGTTGACCTTTGCGGAAGTGATAGACTCAAGCTTGCTCTAAAGGCAAAGAAGAAGGAATTCAAGAACAAGGAAAGGATGCGATGCTTCTACTATAGTAGGCGGGGCCACTACAAGAGAGAATGCAGCATGTACTTGGAAGATGAGGTAAAGGGAAGAGAAATCTCCACCTCAGGTATCTTCTTTATAAAATACACTTGAATACAAGCAATTCATAAGGTATTAGATACCATTAATGACTCACTATATGCTCCTATTTCAGGAACCAAGTGAGAAGGGCTTACCAAGTGGATGTGGATATACAAGCAGAAGAGAAGTTAATCTTTCCGGAAGGCTTGTAATCACATAGTTTGTCTTGACATAGAACTTTTTTAAGTTTTTGTTATCAACCATACATTTGTCTTTTAACATTGGACGTCATGTTTTGTTTTGATCACGAGACTATTATTTTAAAAGTCTTGTTTATATGTTTATAGTATGACATGTTTATCCGTGCGCTTTCATTAGACAAACAAGTTTATAATGTTAATAATACCGCCAAGAAAGCTAAGACCATTAAGTCAAATCAAATGTACTTGTGGCATTTTCGTCTTGTCCACATTAACATCAAACGCATCAAGAAACTAGTACATGATGATGTTCTTGACTCATTCAATTTACAATCGTTTGAGAATTGCGAAGGATGTTTATTAGGCAAGATGATAAAGAAGCTATTCTCCAAATTTGGAGAAAGGGCAAGTGACTTGTTGGGCCTAATACACACCGATGTATGTGGACCAATGAGCTCCACCACAAGAAACGACCATTGATATTTTATCACCTTCACAGATGACTATAGTAGATATGGCTATGTCTACCTTATGTCGCATAAATTTGAATCGTTTGAAAAGTTCAAAGAATTTCAGAGTGAAGTTGAAAATCAGCTTGGCAAGAAAATCAAAGCCCTTCAATTTGATCGAGGTGGTGAATACTTGAGCCAAGAATTCAATGACCATCTGAAAGAAAAGGGTATACTTTCAGAATTGACACCTTCAGGAACGGAGTATCCGAAAGGGGAAATCGAAACTTGTTGGACATGGTACGATCAACAATGGGTCTTAGTGATCTTCCTATCTCAATCTGGGGACACACACTTCTAACTGCGGCACTAACACTGAACTGTGCTCCATCAAAAGCTGTAGAAAAGACTCCATACGAGCTATGGACGAAGAAACCTCCTAGGTTGTCTTTTCTAAAGATATGGGGATGCGAAGCAAATGTCAAGAAATTAATTTCTGACAAACTCCACCCCAAATCTGACAAGGTTTTCTTTGTGGGCTACCAAAAAGAAACCAAAGGGTATTACTTCTACAATAAATCCGAGAACAAAGTGTTTGTTGCTCGCGATGGTGTCTTTTTGGAGAAGGAACTCCTTTCCAAAATAACAAGTGGGAGGAAAATTGAACTTGATGAAGTTCGAGAGGATGAGCAACAAAATCAGATTGACAGTCAAAGTGCTCAAACAGCATCTGTTGACGCTGGTCAAAATGTGCAAAGTCAAACCGACAATGCAAATGCTCAGTCTGTTACCCTGCGTAGGTCACAGAGGCTGAGGTCTCAACCTAATAGGTATCTTGGTATTGTATTAACCGAGAATCAGGATATCCAGGTAATGGATGGAGACAAACCGACAACCTACAAGCAAGCGATAGCAAGCACCGACTTTACTAAATGGCAAGAGGCCATGAGATCTGAAATGGATTCCATGATTGAAAATTAAGTCTAGGACTGGTTGACTTACCCGAGGGTTACACACCTATCGAATGTAAGTGGATTTTCAAATTGAAAACCGACAAAGATGGAAATGTATTCATTTACAAAGCTAGATTGGTAGCAAAAGGTTACAGGCAAATTCATGGTATTGATTACAATAAAACCTTTTCTCCGGTCGTAATGCTTAAATCTATTCGGATCCTCCTAGCGATTGCTGCATATTACAACTATGAAATATAAACTGCCTTCCTAAATGGAATTTTTGTAGAAACTGTGTACATGACACAACCTAAAGGTTTTTTCGACCAAAACAATGCTGGGAAAGTGTGTAAGCTTAAAAAGTCCATCTATGGGCTAAAGCAAGCTAGCATAGTTGGAATCCATGATTCAATGAAGCCATCAGTAAGTTTGGTTTCATCAAGAATCCAGATGAATCTTGTGTTTACAAGAAGGTCAGTGGGAGTGACATCGCCTTCCTAGTCTTATATGTCGATGACATATTGCTCATTGGGAATAGCATTCCGATGTTAGAGTCTGTAAAGGCCTGGCTTGGAAAATGTTTTTTAATGAAAGACTTGGGATAGGCTCAGTACATATTGGGCATCAAGATCTATAGGGATAGATCTAAGAGGATGATTGGATTGAGCCAAATTACTTATATTAATAAGGTACTGGCACGATTCAGGATGGAAGAGGCCAAGAGAGGTCACTTGCCCATGTCACATGGAATAACCTTGAGCAAGAAGCAGTGTCAAAAGACACCTGATGAGCGAGAAAGGATGAATGAGATTCCATATGCTTTGCTAATTGGATCGATCATGTATTCCATGATATGTACTAGGCTAGATGTATCGTATGCCTTGAGTGCTATGAGCCGATACCAATCACACCCAGGAGAGGCGCATTGGACTGCGGCCAAGAATATCATAAAGTACCTAAAAAGGAACAAGGATAAATTCCTGGTATATGGTGGCTCAGAAGAATTAGTTGTTAAAGGTTATACCGACGCAAGCTTCCAAACAGACAGAGACAATTTTAAATCACAATCTGGATATGTGTTCTGTCTAAATGGAGGAGCGTTTAGTTAGAAGAGTGCTAAGCAGAGCATAACTGCCGATTCTACAACTGAAGCTGAATACTTGGCTGCTACTGAAGCGACTAAGGAGGTAGTTTGGATTCGTAAGTTCGTTGGTGAACTTGATGTTGTACCCTCTATCAAGGGTCCAATAACCCTCTATTGTGACAACAATGGAGCTATTGCTCAGGCCAGAGAGCTAAGGGAACATCAAAAGGTCAAACTTGTCACGCGGCGATTTCACATGATAAGAGAATGGAAATCAGAGGGTGAAATCAGAATTTGTAAAGTTGAAACAGATGACAATGTAGTTGATCCACTTCCTAAACCTTTGCCTCAAGTGAAGCACAACAAGCACATTGAGGCAGTGGGAATCAGGTATGTTGGAGATTGGCTTTGATTTCCCTGTTTAGTGTTTTAATTAATTTTGAACATTTTAATGTAAGACACTAAGATGAACCATTCAGTTTTGGAGTAATTTCATTTCATGCAATTTTATCGCTCCATTTCTATTTAATTATGGTTTAGGATTAAATATTGAGTCCATTCCATTATGAGAATATTCAAAATAGGGTATCAAGACCAGTCTTGGATAAAGAAACACCTATTAAGTGAACATTGAATATTATAATCGAGAATTATCCCTAATCGAGGTCATTTAAATGATGGACGATTAATGACCGCTTGAGATTAGTGTGTAGTTTGATTTATAGCACCGTTTCTTGTGCTACAAGGACATGATTGTCATAAATCATTTGCACAAGTATTGGTTTAGAACCATATTGGATCGACCTATGAGAATACTTTAGGAGATTTAAAAATCGTTATAAGTATACTTCTCATTATGACTATCGAAACCTCTTTCCTCGACCATGAGTATTGTGAGCTCTCTTGTTTGAGTACTTTAGACATCTACTTTTGGCCTCCTGTTCCGACAGGAAGTGCTATGACGATAAACAAAACCATCTTCGTGTTGGATCAACGTGAATAATACTTATGGATAACTGATTGAATCACAAGGACACAAAAATGACTAGCCTAACCTAAAAAAAAATAAAATAAGGTCCAGTTAACTAAGTCCGATCATAATTAGGCTTAAGCCCGAGGTTAAAACCTAATTATGACGGTTTTAGAGATGCCTAGGTTAAAAATCAATGCTGCCGCAGAGAAATCCCCGCGCGCATCTCAATGAGTCGCGCTGGTCTGACGCGCGCAACCTACTTGGTTGCGCTCATCACCCAACACAACTGCCAGTGATGCGCTTGCGGAAGATTCAGAATTTCATAAAAATATAAAATCGAATCTTACCATAATACCGCGCGCAAGATCATCAGTTGCGCTGCCCAAAGCAGCACATCTCTATGACTTGCGTTGGGATGTCGCGCGCAACCCGTTCAGATGCGCGCGACACCTGCTGCGACAGAATTCTCAAAACCCTAAACGCACCCATTCCTTGTAAATAAGGGCTTAATACGAGGCTCAAACAGGCAGAAATTAACATAAAACTCTGGCAGAAACTTTGTGAACTTATGAACTATCAAAACCTCTTGTCCTAAACACTCACCTCCTCAATACTTGCTACTACGGTGGAGGTTCCCGAACAAGAAGGAGTCTATAAGTGTTCTAAACGAAGATCTAGCAAAGAGAAGTGGAAAATTCCCGAGCACTTAGATCAATCACATTATTTTCTTGTTTAAAATAACTTTAATTAATTAATTAGTGTTGTTTGATCATTTTAAACGAACTTTTAATTAATTAATTCCACATAGTATCTTACGTTAAATAAAGAATAGAATCGAATAATTAATTGTTGATTGATCACGTAAGCCAAGGCGAACCTTGTTTATATTTGTTCCTTTCACGAATATTGATTAAATAAGAATAATGACTTTTGCAATGTAATTCCTACATGATTAATGTGTGTAAATAAAATCAACTAACTTAGTTTTTAGGTACCACGTTGCATATATTTTTTGGTGATGAAATTGTGAAAAAGCAAGAGCTAGTAGAGGTCGTACTAGGGCTAAGATAGCGATTCCCCTCTAAAGGGAACGTTATCTTGGTACCCTCGCTCCCGAACTCATTTCTGGTTCATGTAGACCAATTTGGGCATGGGTAAACTTACGATTCGTGCTAAATATCCCTTGAACTCTACTTGGGAGAAAGGCATGAACGAGGTTTATGAGTTTTCCTAAAACTCATTGGTGACTCCTATTTGTTTCTTACAAAAAAGCGTGATGATAGAATACATTCTAATTCAAGGTCCCCCAAACAGTTAGGAATTCAAATCCTAATACACCTTAACAAGTGTAAAGTCCTAGGCTTTTAAAGGGCCATGGGCACTTAAGGAGAAAGATCCCCTACGATGGGAACACCCTCCTTACAGTGGCGACTCCGCTGGGGACTTAGTGGTTACAAGATTAAATTTTTAGTAATGGTCCAAGGTTTCCAACACCAGGTTGCCTATGGGTTGTAACGGGAATTAACTTGGATAATCTCTAGTTAAAAAGCGAGACTTGAATGCATAATATCTTCCTTTTTCACGAAAGTAAAAACCAAACAAGCAACATTGCATCATGCATAATCATAGCACACTATAAACTTTGGGGATTGGCTCATTGACTAGGGGTTGCCAACACTAGGCTTCTATCCCAAAATCAATAACAATCATCCCACTCATATCGCCAACAACATGTTGGGAGGGCTATGTCATGAGTCAACACGTTGAGTGATTGATTTGTGAATCGTTCCTTAAGATATGGTACCTTTGGACACCCAAGCTTACGACCTTTGAAATGCATTGTGTGAACCTTGGCTTATTGTATGCTTATGTGATTACATGATTATGTGTGACGTGTTTAGGATAGCTTTTCTTTTTTCTTTTTAGTTTGGTTTAGGTTCCCAATTACGAAGTTGTGTCTTCGTAATTTTGAGTCGTATTCAAAGGGTAACATAAAAAAAATCGAAAAAAATGAGATACAAAAAAAAAAAAAATACTGCTCGAACAAAAAAAGAATTGCATGAGCAGGTAGCGCAAGAGCCAAGGATGCGTGCGCCTTCCGCGCACAACCTAGCTACTTGCTCCCACCTGCTGTTACGAGTCCTTTTGATTCTTCAAAGAACAATCGGCTCGTTCAAACAATATCTTTATTAAAGAATTGTTTAAAGGTGGTGTTATGCGTTCGAATGCATCTTGCGTCTTTTCTTTCTTCCTTTCTTCTTCTCTTGTTTCCTAAACAAGCGTATCGATTTACTTATCCTTTCGTACTTGGGAACGAAGACTCCCGGGCGCTCGCATTCTACGTTTACCATCAAACAATTTACCCCTTTCAAACCACCTTCCCTCAACAACTAATTCTAGTCCAACAACGATGACAACCATATAGCAACTCCAAGAAAAGATTGCTCGCTTGAGAGAAGAAAAGGCTCAAGAGGCCGAGAAGAGAAGGATTAAGAAACTTGAAAAAGCTGAAAAGAAAAATGCCGAAACTTTGGCCTTGCAACAAAATATGGAGGAATTATCCATCAAAGAGAAGTTGTTGGAGAAGCTTGTTCTTCGTTCCACAATGGGGAACAAGTATTTTGATGCAGAAAAGTTCGCTCCTCCTACAGGACTTGCTTTACCAGAAAAGTTCGTAGCTACGGACTTGCCAATCTTCAAGGTGACCAATAATCCAAAAAATCATTTAATGAGCTTTAGTGGCACCATGGCATTAAAGGGAGTTGATCCTAAGCTTTATGCTTTGATCTTTATCTCTAGACCCAGCCGCGAGAGAGTGGTACTATGGGCTAGATGCAAAGTTCAAGACAACATGGGAAGATGTAGTTTCGGCTTTCATCACCCAATATGAGAGTAACGTAGAGTTCAAATCAACTTAACTTGAACTTGAGATGCTTAAGCAAGGCGAAGATGAAGGTTTCCATGCTTTCAATGGTAGATGGCGAGAAAAGGTGACTCACCTTGCCCAAAGGCCACCTGAACTCGAGTTAGTACAAAAGTTCATTGACAATTGTCATGAAAAGTACAACAAACATCTACGCTACCTTGGTTTAGACTTTTTTCAAAAGGTCTATATTGTGGCTACTAGGATTGAAGATGATTTTGCTAAAGAAAAAGCAAATAAGCCTTATCATCATCAACCTAAGAACAACTACAAAAAGGGGAATGATAACACTTCATCCTCTATTGATGTATTTGCGACTTCCACGCAATATAATAGCACAAATCAATACCATAGTAATGACCCTCGAAGGAGATGGACAAGAGAAAGAAGGTTTACACAATTTCCGGTGAACTACAAAGAATTGCTAGAAAAATTAAAAGAAAAAGGATTACTTGCACCAACAGGGCCAACGCCACCCACTCCTATAGATAAAAGAAATGCTCAATGGGATGGCAATGCCTATTGCGTTTATCATAGAGGTGTTGAGCATGATACTAAACAAAGATTCAAGATCTAGTAGACGATGGGGGAATTCCCACGCCTAAACCCAACAACAATGTATCCCCATTAGGGACATTTCACATTGATGAGGATCATATGGGAAATGATACGTTGAATCCTTTGGACTATATCACTCCTATAGGGAAGCCTCTAACCACAACACTCATAAGGGAAACTAATGAAGTGTGTTGGTTATGGGATGACGACTTTCAAGACTTATATGTCTCTAAGTACGCCGCCGTCTCACCTCCACCTTGTCTACAAAATGAGACAAGTGGAGCGCTTGATTGGGATCATTTCTTGGGTAAATAACAAGATTTATCAAATCTCTCCTTGGATGAACAATGGCATCAAGCACAACTTATGGAGCATCTTGAAATGGAGGCACACTTAAAGCCTCTAGAAGAAAGTTGGTTCATGAGTCCTACAACTAACCTAAACGAGATAGATCATCTTACTCGTTTTGGGCGAGTTTATCAAGCACCACCAAATGGATCTTCAACCACTCAAAATCAAGTTCAAAATTCAATACCACCTCCACTTGAGGTCGAAGATCCATTGGTCAAACAACTTGACGAGGGGTAAAACTAGGTCGTTGACTAATCCTCCCTCCGCAAACTAAATTTATAAACACTTAACAAACCTAAATACAAGTATAGATGTAAGTCAAGGGTCAAACCCAAAGGAACGGTAATGTTCAACCGCTCTCAATTATGCTCCTAAGCTAGGTCGAAATCGAAGATAAGAGGTAACACTAACAACTAACAAAACAAACAACCAAACAAATAAAACACTAGGGAATGGGGATCAACAAATAATCATGACAATTGTAGCAACTCGGGAACAACATGCAAATCAAAGGTTGTGAAGACTAATGGAAAGAGCAATCAAAAGAGCTCAACAAGCTATGTCCTAGAGGTCTAACTAGCACCAACTACGAGAGACTCTAACTAGGAACGTCACTAACCAAACTCAATCGACAATTGTGAGCTACAAATCAATGGTACGTATCAATGCAGACTCACAATGCAATCTAGCATAATTCTCAAGGCCTAATTGAATTACACACATGCACAATTTTCATTAATCACTTTAATCTCAACAATTAATCAATACAATTCCCAAATTAAGCACAATCAATCAATCATACAAGTTTCACCCAGTCCCTAGCCAAACAACTACTCTAACATCATCATCTAATCAACTAACAACTAAGGAAATCAAGAATAAAAAAAATATGAAGAACAACTACACTAATCAAGCATTAAACATCAAAATCAATCCAAATAAACATGAATATTAAACAAAGTAATAAAATGAGATAGAGTTAGAAATGCTCATTGATAATAGAGAAGATCTTCAACACAATTGTCACCATTGAATCTTCAATCTCTCAATCACCATTGAAATTCCTCACTTTCTCTCTCTAAGTCTACTCCTAAACTAACCCTAAAACTAGAGAGAGAAGCTCTCAACTAAGCTAAGAATATGAATTCTAATTCTAATTCTACTTCTAATTCTAATTACAAAAATCAGGTTACAAGTAGATATTTATAGGAGGCGCGAAACGAAACCGAGCAAAAACAGGGACCTAGGGAGGCGCGCCCGCGCTCCTCTGGGTTTCTTCGGTTCTTCTCGAGGCTTCGTGCGTTCTCTAATGGCTTCGAATGAGCGCACCGAATGATGATGATGGACACCAAGGATGGCAGATCCAAAGGAGCTTGACGATGGGTTCAACACCGCTCCTTTATGAGAGCGCGGCCTGAGAGCGCAAGAGCTAGAACTTGGAGAATCCACTTCCTTGCATCTTGAGCTTTCCTATTGCCATGAGCTTACTCCAAAAGCATCTTCCACCTTAGTAATCCATCCATATGAAGACCCGAACCTCGTACAATACCTACAACCACTAAAAGAGAACAAATAAAGGAGAAAAGACTAGAAAAACCATCACAATGCACAAAACCACAAAATAAGAGAGAAAAGGTAAAACAAAGAGTAAAAGCATAAAATTAAGCATTTATTAAGAAGGAAAACTATGAAAAGAAGGTGAAAACAACCTAAATACTCATCAAATGGGTGCTATTTATGACACCCGTCACAACTTCACCAATCCAAGGCGAATGTTAGCATTTTGGAACTCTAAGTACTTCTAAAGAACATAGGAATTCTCTTATGAATGCTCTGACGACTTTGTCTGTAAGTACGGACACAACCCCCCAGGATCTCGTTAGCTTGCTTACTAGCGAGAAATCCGACAAATCAATCATTTTTGCTAATGATGATTTGCCTTCAAAAGATACTACCCACAACAACGCATTATACTTAGCTGTGAGGTGCAAGGGATACAACATCCCTCTTACTTTGGTAGAGAATGGGTCAGCTGTAAATGTGTGCCCATTATGAACTGCGAAATACTTAGGCCTTAATCCAGAAAAAGATTTTCAATCAACAACACAAAGCATTAGGGCCTATGACAATTCAAGGAGATCGGTGTGTGAAACTGTTAGCTACCAATTACCACAGGCCCAATACAAAAGATGGTTAAATTCCATGTCATGGACATTAAATCTACATTCAATCTTCTTCTTGGACGTCCTTGGATACATGAACTTGGAGCGATACCATCCTCGCTTCATCAAATGATTAGGTTGAACTATCAAGGTCTTCCTATGACTATACATGCTTCTCCTCTCAAAATAGCGATAAATGATCAATCACTTCTAAAAATAAACCATGATAATGATGAAGAGGACATGAAGGGATTCGCCGCGGAGGCAATTTGCAAACTAGAATTGGAGGAAAGCCTTGAAGAACCATTCAAGCTTGATCCATACTCCACCCCAATAGTAAACAACATCTTATTCAAGAGTAGTTACTTTCTTAGGATGCCTTTGGGAATAGGAATAAAGAAATCTCTTTTACTTCCTATCCCTAAGAAAAGCTTTTCTTTTGGATTGGGATATAAACCAACCAAAGAAGAACTAGAGTCTCATGATGCTAAGATCAAAGCACGTATAGACAACAATAAAAAAGGGATAATCACTTTACTCCCATCCTACAATCAAACCCTTAATGGACAATTCATTAGGGAGGGAGAGGATTACCCATGCTATGACTTTCCAAAACAATTAGTTCTAGAAGGTATCAAGAAGCCTGGATTCGAAATATTCCACGATTGCTACTTCTTCAATGACGATTTTGATATCGTTCAATCAAAACACCCAACTCCAGGGTGCTATGATAGGCATTCAACTTGCTATTTGGACTAGAGGAAAACCATGTTGCTACAATGACTAATCAGAATGCCATCCAAGATGAAGCTTTTGACCCAACCTCGTTGATCACCTCTTTAATGAAACCTTCGAGCATGGATGAAGGAAGTCTTTCAAATGGATTAACCATAAAGGTGATAAGCTGGAAATCATCACTGGCGAAGGGAAGATGTTTGAAGAATCTGATGATGAGTCTACTTTAGATTTTAAGGAAGCTGAAAGTTTAGGCCTTGTGGCCATTGCTGAGTCTTTATTTTCTAGTTTTAAGGACGAAGATCCCAAAAAGGATTCTTCTCTTGATGTACTTTCTTTTGATTTCAATAATATGAGTCTATTTCCGAGTATATGCCTTCTCTTGAATCTTTTAAATGCTATAATAATCAATCTAATGAAGATGAAAATATTAACAAATTGGTTGAATTAATGAATGAATGAGAACAAAAGAATCCTGTAATTGAAGAAACTGAAACAATCAATATAGGAACTAATGAAAACAAAAGGGAAGTCAAAATTGGCTTAATTTTAAATCCGGAAGAGCGATCGATCCTTACATTGACGCTCAAAGAATTCGAAGACGTGTTCGCTTAGTCATACAAGGACATGCCTGGAATAGATAGAGAAATTGCGGAACATACCATTCCCTTGAATCCTACTTCTAAACCAGTAAAACAAAAACTTCGACGAATGAAACCTGATGTCGCTTTGAAAATAAAAGAAGAAGTACAAAAGCAATTAGACGCAGGCTTCATTCGCATATGTAATTACCCAAAATGGGTAGTAAACATCGTCCCAATCCCTAAAAAGGATACGTAGTAAGTACACGCGGTATTGAGATCGATCCCTCTAAAATAAAGGCAATTGTTGATATGCTTCCCCCTCAAACAGAAAAAGGAATCAGGGGGTTTCTTGGCAAATTATAGTACATTAGTCGATTTATCAACAAATTGACAATGACTTGTGAGCCAATATTTAAAAAATTGAAAAAAGAGGAAAAACATGAATTGCACGATTAATAACAAGAGGCCTTTGAGAAAATCAAATATTATCTCAAAAGTCCACTAGTTTTAGCACCACCAGTACCCAAACTACCTCTTAAGCTATACATCACAGTCACGGACACGGCCACATAATCCATGTTAGCACAAGAGGTGGAAAACGTCGAGCGTGTAATATATTACATAAGCAAAAAATTCATCCAATACGAAACAAAATATAGCACATTGGAAAAAACAAGTTTAGCATTGGTGTAGGCAACTAAAAAACTACGACATTATATGCTACCCCACACCACTCATGTGATTTCACAACAAAATCCGATAAAGTATTTGTTTGAACAACCACCCATACAAGGAAGAATATCCAAGTGGTTGGTAATGTTGGCCGAATTCGAACTAACATGTATTCCTGAAAAATCAATTAAAGGGAAAGTAATATCTGATTTTTTTGCCCAACATCCTATTCAAACAAGTCATGCAGAAACTACTCATCTTCCGGATGAAGAGATTCTCATGACACACGATGTAAATGGGTAATGGACTTCGACGGCGCATCCAATCAAAAAGGGTGTGGTGTGGGAGTGTTACTCATAAGTCCAGAGGGAGCACATACTCTAATCTATGTCAAACTAGACTTTGAGGTTACTAATAATGCCGCGGAATGTGAAGCGTGCATTATTGGATTAGAAGCAGCAACTAGCATAGGTGTGCAAAAATTAGAGGTGTATGGAGATTCCAGTTTGATAATAAATCATATACTTAAAAAATGGAAAATAAAGAACTCAACAATGATATTATACTAAGCACACCTAGAGCAACTCATGGAGCATTTTGGCTCAAATATGTCCCAAGGGATGAGAATCAATTTGCCGATGCGCTAGCAAAATTAGCCTTAATGATCAACATTCCAGATCACTTAAATATGATGCCATTATGTGTTGATAGAAGAGAATAACCAGCTTATTGCAACGCAATAGAGGAAATAAATGACATCGAGGGAGACAATCCTTGGTATGATCATATCCTCCAATACATTACTCATGGCACATATCCTGAAAATACTTCATCGAAAGACCAACGAGCTTTGAGAACACTCACGGCCCAATATGGTTTATTAAATGGTCAATTATGCAAAAAAGGACCTAATGGTCAAAGCTTATTGTGTATAGACCAACCAGAATCCACACGCCTTATTGAGAACACTCACAAAGGTGTTTTTGGACCTCACATAAATGGAAAATGCTTGCTAAAATAATCTCACGACAAGGGTACTTTTGGTCCAGTATGGAACATGATTGCATACAATATGTCAAGAAATGTCTAGAGTGCCAAATGTTCGCTAATTTAAAACACCTTCCACTATCCGAACTGTACAACCTCACTTCCCCATGGCCTTTCTCGACTTGGGGAATTGACATAATTGGTAAAGTTTCTCCAACAGGAGCAGAAGGACACGATACGCACTAGTAGCCATCGATTAATTTACTAAGTGGATTGAGGCCGCTTCTTACGTTAATATCACTTCTAAACATATCGCAAAGTTTCTAGAACGAAACAGATTTTGTAGATATGGAGTTCCACACGAACTAATTAGTGATCAGGGATCTCAATTCAAAGTAGAAGTTGAGAACCTCTTAGCTCATTATAAAGTAAAACATCATCACTCATCTCCATATAGACCTCAAATGAACGGGGCTGTAGAATCGGCGAATAAAAACATAACAATCATCATTAAGAAAATGGTAGAAAATTATAAGGACTGGCCGAATAAACTACACTTCGCCTTATGGGGTTATAGAACATCCATACGAACATCAATAGGAGTAACTCCATAATCCTTAGTTTTCGGAATGGACGCAGTTAAACCAGTTGAACTAGAAATACCATCCCTGCAAATCGTACTCGAAAGTAAGCTACCGGAAGCTGAATGGGTAAGAGCGAGGTATGAAGAGCTTTTATTTCTCAACGAACGACGATTAAAAGCTTTGCATCATGTACAAGTCTACCAACGACGCATTGCACGACACTTTAACAAAAGGGTACGACCCCGAAATATTAAAGAAGGTGACTTTGTACTAAAAGAGGTTAGGGGTCCACCAACCAATCCAAGGGGGAAATTCAAACCTAATTGGATAGGACCATACCGCGTAATTGAAATTCTATCAGGAGGAGCTGTCAGATTAATGGATATTGGTGGCAATGAAATTTGTCAATTAATAAACATTGATCGACTTAAAAAATATTACATATGAAAATCCAGATAAACTCGTTCATTCATTAACAATCATGTCTTTTAGTATTCAAATAAAGATTTTAAGTGTTATGCACTTTACCAAATGACACGGTAAAGCTCATAACACTTGAGGGGGGGGGGGGGGTAATAAAAAAAACACATACCATTCAAAGTGTTCAGACTTTTTTCGAACATTACGAAAAAACTCTTTACACTTGGGGGGGTAATAATATGATTAAATTTTTTTTTTTAAAGCTCGTAGCACAGGTGTCGCGCAACAAAATCTGTTGCGCACAACAGGTAAGCGCGCAACCTGATGACGAACTACGAACCCAAAATTTTACGCTCGAATAAAATTTTGATTTTTACTAGCGATAAAATAAGGGCGTTTCTCAAATATCATATATACTCGAAAAAATAAAAATTAAACTTTGATTTAAGTCATTAAACAAAGTTTGATTAATTTTTCATTTAATTTCTACAAGAGGAATTAAAGAAAAATTACAAAAAAAAATATAATAAATAAATATTTGCAAAGAACTACGCAAAGACCGGATTTCGTAATACGAATACGTAGGCAATCTTTATGATTCGGTCATATGTAAAAAAAGAGCTCATTTTTTATTCCAATCAAAATTCAAGAAGACATTATTGAACTAGATAATAAGAAATTAATTAAAAAAAAAACATAGTAGTGATTACACTTTATTCAAAATTATACTACTAATAATTGTGTAACACTCTAAAGTTTTACTATATCCTCAATTGTCACGGTAGACGGCGAAGTAGTTTCCATCGCAGTGCTTTCAATAAACTTAGAGCTTTCCCCTTCGCCCTTCTTCTTGACCCAAACATTGTTCTTCAACTTAGGAATAGGAGCCTTTTCAACTCTTTTTCTTTTACCCTTATCATTCGATGGAGCCTTTCTGCGAGGATTTGGTGAAGGTTCCTTAATCTTCACACCTTTCGCGTGGGTTTAGGAGGAGCCTTCCTTTTTGGTTCCCTTGAACGAGCCTTAGGTGATGAGGAGAAGTCTAACTTTATTCTCACTCCTTTATTTTGGCCATTAGGAAGAGTAGTGGTGGCTGAATGCATTAAAGGCTTGGGTGGATTGCGAGCCGAGGCGGCTTGATTTTGTGATAGAGCCTTGTTTAACTCTCCTTTGTCCGTTGCGTTCATCCAAGCCTTGTAACAAGAAGATAGTACAATGCTCTCCGTGGGATTTTGCACTACCCACCTAGGAAGACTTGACCAATATTCCATCCAACGAGGAATTCGTTCGGGCTTAAAAATCACATCCTCGGGGCATCACAATCTTATGGGGGGATAACCTGTTTCATCCCATATTGTCTCATCACCCTGCAAGGAAAGATGTAAGTAGTACTAGAAAGGCCCAAAAGCCTAATGTAGGGATAATTAAAACTATTCCCAATCATACTACTTATGTTCCACCGAGGAATCACAAAGCGTATGTTAGGAACCCCGTGACAGAAAAAGGACGTCAATTCTTCTTCATTCTTATGTTTGAGAATTCGACGTCCAAGGAATGTTCTCACTCCGTTAGCCTCAAGATTTTGTGGCTGATCAACGATTCGCAAGCGCTCCATGAGCCAAATCTGAAATAAAGAAAAGAAAAATTAATTTGCGACGTTACACAAGCAGGTGGCGCACGCATCCCAATTAGTCGCGCGTGCCACCCGCGCGCATCCGAAAAGATTGCGCTGGGCTGACCAGTACAAATTTCTGGTTTGCGCTGAATTCGACGAAAAAAAATTCAAAAACTTACGTGTTATATGAGTGGACTTCCCGTGAAATTGTTCTCGTTAGGGTCTCCTCTAAGGAAATTCAAGCAAAGAACAGTTTCCGCTAAAGCTAAAGGAGCGGGTGAGTGACACCCCTCTATTTGCTCCACTATGGACACCATGGAATAATCTCCATACTCTTTACCTGTCCTAAGCAAACAATTGACAACAAGACAAAAACATAAAACACGAATTTTAAAACGTTGTTTAGTCAAGTTGTCACAAGGGGCGACGAAGTGTTCAATAAATTGAATTAAGTTCACGCCTTCTTTTGTCCTAATATTGGCCATATCATTGTCATTCAAACCAAAAAAATCTTTGAAATACAGGTTTGGAATCTGACAAGTTAAGGGCATATGTCACGGGGAGAGTATTTGCAGGGAAACCTAGTAGAGCCTCAAACTCACCAGGCAACGAGACAATTTCATCCCCTTTAAGTGACAGTAGCATGGAGGAAATCAAAATTAATACTCCCTCCGTGTTTTTTTAAGTGACACACTTTGACCGACACGTAGTTTTAAGAGATTTTATTGACTTTAATAAAATAAGATGTTAGTGGGGTAGGTTGGAGGAGTGAGAAATGATAAAGTAAAATAATGTGAGAGGAAGTGGTGACCATGAAAGGAGTGAGAAATGATAAAGTAAGAGATAGTGGGGTGAAGATATATTATTAAAATGTAAGGAATTTCTAAAAGAGGAAGTGTGTCACTTAAAAAAAACGGCCGTTTAAGGAAAGTGTGTCACCTTAAAAGACACGGAGGGAGTATTAAGTTGCATATAAATCAATAGGGGGTCAAGGGGGTATATTTTAAAAGCTAGCTTATCCTCGATTGAAAGGTAAGTGACCCATTGTTTCAAGCGTTTTTCAAAGGTTTTCGCTATTGAAAAAAAGAGAATAGAGAGAATAATATTTTTTCTTTATAATACTACTAACGAATGAATGCGAGATGATCAAAACTGTACACGAAACCACGTTTAAATAGAACCAAATGGGGCAAATTTTCGGCAATTTTTGTCCTACGGAAAGTTTACCCGCAGGTGGCGCGCGCAACTCACTAGTTGCGCTCGCTTGCCACGCGCAACTCACTAGTTGCGCGCGACAACCGCGCGCAACCCATCCAGTTGTGCGTGCTTTGTTCTGTCGCGACATGTCGTTTGGCTTATTTCCGTATTTTGGGCTACAAAATAATGGAATATTAATAGAATTTTATGACTAATCATACGCTTGCCTTTGATAATTTTTTTTTTCTTTTTCTTTTTTCTTTTTTTTCTAACTTTCTTTTTATTTCCCTTACTTTCTTTTATTTTCTTTTTTCCTTCCACCTTTCTTTTTCTTGTGTTTTATTTTCGTTTTTTTTTCTTGTTCCTTTTCTTTTTTGTTATTTTTTTTCGAGGGGGGGTAAGTTGGAAACCCTTTCCCTCCCTCGGAAATTTTTTTCGACACTTATGGAAATAAAAATGATATATATACGAAATGTGTGTCATATGTACAATAAAAAAATATATAAAAAATATATATATATATACATGTGTACATTTTCCCATAAGCAAAAATATATACATGAAAAAGGAAGTCAGTATGCTCGGCGACTCCCGGAAGGCTGTTGTACATCCTGCAAAATTCAAACAAAGATTAATACACAAAACGTGTAATTTGATATAAAAAAAAAGAGAGAAGCAAACTTACCGCGACCATCCGATGATCACGGCATGATAAAGCCACAAGGGCTCTCCGATAAGCAGCTCGGAAAGCACGCATAGTCCTCACTATGTCGTTCACGGTCTCTCGCGGAACCTGTTCCAATAAAATACAAGGAAAGTTATCAAACAAGTGTATATGATATATAAAAAATAAAAATAAAAAATATACATGTACAAATAACATACCGACTCGACTGTCTCCGGTACAAACGCTATGTCCTCATCCTCCGCTGCTGGAAGAATCTCGCGAATTACCGACCCGAAAGCGTCAGTATACGTGATCTCCGTCGTGGGAGGCACCCAACCACCCAGCTCGACTCACTGAAAATGCAAGAGTCAAAGTTCCGAAAATAAGAAAAGGAATAAAAAATAAAAGATAATAATAATAAAGAATACTAACCGGAACGAAAGCTGGAAAAGGAGTCAGCCTGGATGCAACAAATGCCGAGTAAGATGCACCCTGCAGCACCAGCTGCTGCGCTGGATAACCAAGGGTCGCCTGAGCTCGATCCACGATAGACGGCAGGTCCGGACGCAACATCCAGATTGGAGGATCGGCAGGAAACAAAGGCTCCTCGGACGAAGACTGCCAGAGAACACGCTCGCCTAAGAACCAAGCGTCTGTCCTCTGGAGCATTGAGAGTCCCTGATAAAGGGCCCGGAAACGGCAGCGAATGATGCCTGACCGGACAGCCTCGGGGACCCCGACGATCAAACTCCGAGGGCGGAGATTGATCTACAAAATACAACCACATGAGGAAAATCATTTGAAACATATATACATATGAACATGTGCGTTGCCAAAGTACTCACCGACGCACGAACTGCCGAAAGAATCCTCTGGCGAAAGTCACCGGCTGAAGTTGCTCGTCTCTTCCTAATCTTAACTAGACGATGGCCGATAGGAAAATGAGCCTCCCCAAGTACCCTAGGGGCTAAGAAAGGCAGGTACGAGTACCCCTAAGCCTAAAAGAAAGAAAACAATAAGATCAAAAAGGCCAAAATGGTGATAAAAATAAAAGGATTAAAGAGAAATACGCACCTTGAGGATACGACCATGCCATGAAATGGAGATCCGAGGCACCTCAGTAGCTGCCGCAGAATCCATCACCCGAGTCGCCTTGCCCATAGTTGTAAGCATATGGGCATACGACACCTCCGCCCAACTAAGGTTACCTACTTGCCACAAATCACTGAGGCAAATAAGTAACCCAATAGCGAAACGCTCCCCCCGATCACTCAATACAGTGACGGAAAGAATGTGAGCAATGTATATCCGAGTCAGCTGCTTAGGTGTACACTGCCGATCAGCCTCGTCAGCAAGAATCGAGTACGGACAAGACTGCGCGTAGAGATGAAGAGCCGCTGCAAAAACGGTCCCTCACAACGTCGCCCAATCTCTCGTCTGACCCCTTAAAGATATCCATAGCCACGGGCTCACCTCCGAAAGGAAAGCCCGTAATCATAGAGAAATCGAAAGGGGTAAACGTCATCTCTCCCCATGGAAAGTGGAAAGTGTTGGTGGAATCCCACCAAAACTCCAGCAACCCACGAAGGAAAGCTGACGACGCAGGCTGACTCGATAAATCTCGAAGAGCCGCCAGCTGGGGGCTGATCCCTGAAAGCTCCACTATATCCTTTACCGCCTCGGGTAAGCTCTTGAAATGGCCTCTCAAGTCGCCCTAGTCGTACAAACGCATGCTAGGCTCGCTCTAAAAATATATACAAAAACACAGTTACGACTTTTAAACAAGATGAAATGATGCTAAAAAAAGACGGAAACACGAAAAGAACTCACTATACCGCGCCAAATCTGAATTGAAACGTGATGGTCTGGGTCCCACTTAAGGACCTGAGGGTCCCAGTTGGGAGGAGCCTCCCAAACCACATCCTCCTGGCGACGTCGATCGGCCCCGACGCGTCGCTCTCAAACCTCCTCACGAGGACGTGTCACCCTCTTTTGAGGGTGAATTGCCTCGTCAGGCACGAGTCCTATGTCCTCCTCAACATCGACAAACGGAGGAGAATCCATGCTATAATAGATAAGGTTCCTTATTAGTTTATTTTCTCCCTAAAGAAAAAAAAAGAAGAAGAAAAAACTAATACACATGTTTCTAGACCCATTTCGGCAGCATAACGACTTCCGAGAGGGCAAAACACAAAAATCGAATGCCACCCATGCTTGAGGGATACGATACCTGCAGTTAAACTCAGTAAATGGGGGCTTTTAACACCCACAAAAGCTATCCTATACCAGTTTCAACTAAAGTATTCTAGAGATTGTATTCCTAAATCTCAAAGAATCAAATACTTTTAGGCGAATAATGATAACGTAAGCATAATTATCGTCTACCAAACAATCTTGAGGTTCGAACATGGCAAAAACAAGCTAAATGCATATTTCGCGCTTTTTTTCGGATTCAAAATTTTCAAAACATGACTCATGAAAGTGAAAATAGTTCTAATGCTATAATTTACTTCATAATCAACAAGTACAACAAAAATAAGCAAGCAAAACAACTGATTCAAACTAAATTCGAAGGAAAGAAAGCAAGAACATACTTAAACAAAGAAATGCTCATACAAGGTTCAATACTTAACCATTTTCATGAAATTTATTGTAAAACACTCCTTAAACATAGTATAACAACATGGAAAAAGTAATTTCAAGAATAATGGAGCAAATCGAAAACCCCTAAATTTTAATTTTGGGGTTTTTACGGTTCAAAAATCGCTCAATTTCAGCCAAAAATGGAACGAAATTAATAAAAACTTACATTGGATTATGGAAAATAAGAATAGGGGACGAAATCTACTTCCTTTAGCTTCGAAAAACAAGAGAATTCAAGCTTTTTATAGAGAGAAAGGAGCGAAAATGGCGAAGGAAGGAGAGAGAGAGCGAAATGAAAAATCGCGCTCAGCGATTTTCTTTTTGCTAATTTAAATGTCGCGCGCAACTCAATCAGTTGCGCGTGATAGCCCAGCTCAACTTAGAATGATGTGCGCGCCTGGCCAGTGCGACCCACTGAGTTGCGCGCAGATACTGGTCACTTAAAAGACCGGTATTCAAATTTCGATCCGTTTGATTAATTTTTAACGGTTTTTGCTCGTTGTTAGACGTAATGGCGCGTAAATTATCGAAATCTTTTTAATGGCTTTGCATTTTGTAGTTTATTTTCTTCTTTAATATTTTTTTTGCATCATCTTGCATGCACACCGTGCTTTGTGCCTGCTCTAAGCATACGTTTTGGACGTTTTTCGTGAGCGTGTCTTAAGACGCTCCGTAGTAATGCTTTACGTAAAAGCTCCCATAAACAGGTTTGTCATTTTACAGTACTGACTTTAGAAATGTCACGTTCTTTTCTTTCTTTTTGGCGTCCACAGCAAAAAGGATGACGTTATCATACAGCGTAAAATTGTAAGGCGTTATCATACAGCGTAAAAATGTATAGTGTAGGTGTTGCGTAAAATTTCACCTCTTCCTAACCAACGTGATCTACCTCTCGTAACTAAAACGGAAGAATTTCTTTACTTACTTTCTTTCTTTAGGCATTAGCTAAAACGAGTCGACTGGCGCGCCAAACCATTCGAGAACAGACACTTCTTAATTGGAAGAAAACACGGTAGTTAGTGAGCTTACTGACTTACCGGAAAGTTAGGGTGTTCGTCTACCCCCCTGTATAAAGGGCGACGTATGATGTCGAAACAAATATGGTAGCTAGTGAGCTTACTGGCTTACTGGACAGTTAGGGTGTCCGTCCACCCCCTGTATAAAGAGCGACGTGCGATGTCGCATCTATTTAGGCACGTGCCTCCAGTCCTGAGACACATGTTTTCATCTTGCGGACAAAACTGCTTAGAGAGTTTCCGATTTTCTTCTCTCTCACTAGATTTGGATATATGCCTCCAGTCCCGAGGCATGTATTTCTATCTTGTGGACACCGAATACCGCGTTTTGACAAGCGAGTGTCAAGAAATTTATTCACATGTTAGGCTACGAATGCCGAAACGCCTCCCTTTTATCATCCTTTTAACTTGTTAAAATCAGGCTAAAGTTTCAATGACATATCGAGGGACTTTAGGCGAACGATGCCATAATCGAGAGGATATCATCCCCTTTAATCCTTTTTAACCGATTTCTTCTCATGACTGGACACCACCCAGGACTGCCTTTACCCGTAAAAGAGTTCTACCTTTGCAAAGGATCAATCTAGATTATTTAGCGCGTTAAGACTGGGAATGCTTTTTCTAGCCTTAATAGCTACTTGTCTCAAACACTTAGCGAATCAGGGATCGTTTCGACATCCTTAACATTTCTGATAGGTTCTCTATTCTTAGGGAACTTCGCATAATGAGTCTCGGATTTATTTCCTTGACTACTTTGATCCTCGTCTATTCTAGACTCGATCAAAGTGGGGGCTAACTGTAGAAATCTACTTTCGGCCTCCTGTCCCGACAAGAAGTGCTATGACGATAAATAAAACCATCTTCGTGTTGGATCAATGTGAAGAATACTTTTGGATAACTGATTGAATCACAAGGACACAAAAATGACTAGCCTAACCCAAAAACAAATGAAATAAGGTCTGACGCATGCAACCTACTCAGTTCCGCGCATCACCCAGCGCAACTGCTAGTATTGCGCTTGCGGAAGATTTAGAATTTCATAAAAATATAAAATCGAATCTTACCATAATACCGCGCGTAAGATCATTAGTTACGCTGCCCAAAGCAGTGCATCTCTATGTCTTGCGCAAGGCTGTCGCGTGCAACCCGTTTAGATGCGCGCGACACTTGCTGCGGCAGAATGCTCAAAACCTTGAATGCACCCATTCCCTATAAATAGAGGCTTAATACGAGGCTCAAACAGACAGAAATTAACCTAAAACTCTGGCAGAAACTTTGTAAACTTATGAACTATCAAACCCTCTTGTCCTAAACACTCACCCCCTCAATACTTGTTACTACGGTGGAGGTTCCTGAACAAGAAGGAGTCCATAAGTGTTCTAAACGAAGACCTAGCAAAGAGAAGTGGTAAATTCTCGAGCACTTAGATCAATCCCATTATTTTCTTGTTTAAAATAACTTTAATTAATTAATTAGTGTTGTTTGATCATTTTAAACAAACTTTTAATTAATTAATTCCACATAGTATCTTGCGTTAAATAAAGATTAGAATCGAATAATTAATTGTTGATTGATCACTTAAGCCAAGGCAAATCTTGTTTATTTTTGTTCCTTTCACGAATATTGATTAAATAAGAATAACGACTTTTGTAATGTAATTCCTACATGATTAATGTGTGTAAATAAAATCAAATAACTTAGTTTTTAGGTATCACGTTGCATATATTGTTTGGTGATGAAATTTTGAAAGAGGAAGAGCTAGTAGAGGCCGTACTAGGGGTACGATAGCAATTCCCCTCTAAAGGGAACGTTATCTTGGTACCCTCGCTCTCGAACTCATTTCTGGTTCATGTAGACCAATTTGGGCATGGGTAAACTTACGATTCATGCTAAATATCCGTTGAACTCCACTTCGAAGAAAGGCATGAACGAGGTTTATGATTTTTCTTAAAATCATTGGTGACTCCTACTTGTTTCTTACAAAAAAGCGTGATGATAGGATCCATTCTAATTCAAGGTTCTCCAAACAGTCAAGAATGCAAATCCTAACACACCTTAACAAGTGTAAAGTCCTAGGCTTTTAAAGGGTCGTGGGCTTTTAAAGGCGTGTAAAGGGCCGTGGGAACACCCTCCTTACAAGTACTAGTCCGTTTTAATGTTAATCAAACGTCTGTCGTACATGGAGATTATAACGGCAATACTTGGACGGTAGGTCCTCTTAGTAAGAGAAGCTTACATTACAAGACTGGGAATGTCCCCCTACAAATAATAGGGAACACGTCTTTGTTGTTTATAAGGTGTAGGGAATATTTCAAGCATTATCCCAAGCTTGAACCCCACTGTGATCATACACTTAAGCATGGTGGCGTCCAAAGGGAAGGAAGCTAGAGCAAAAGAGTCGCCAACAAGTTTTAGGAACTTGTAAACCGTTCACAAGGTGAAGATTACACCCCTTAACGATCCAGGAGATCGTCAACTCCAAAAGGTCTTGAACCAAATAGGGTTCGGGGATGAAGGTAAAAATCCAACCTAAAAGAGATTGAACCTGCCCTAAATAGGCCTCTACTTTATTCTTCTTGTATTCATGTGCGCTTTCTGACTAACATGCAAACAAAAGGTTAACCCTAAACTTGTTTATCTATGTTGGTTGAATTTAATGCACAAGCAAAACTATTATTGGCGATCACTTGAATTATAATCATATTAGCCCTAAACAAGATTATTAATTACCTTATTAAGCGTGATTACAAGTACAAATTTCCTTTAAACATGCATAAAAGGTGTGATCAAGCAATAACAATAATATAATATCAAGCAACATAATAACAATCATCATAATTATGATCATAATCATAATAACAATCATAATAATCATAATTATCATAATCATATTAAAGCATAATAATAGCAAGATACTAGGCATGATACTAACAAGATTAATAACAAACCCTAGCATGTCACTAAACGATAAAGATCAAAGCTTTAAATCTACCATGATACTAACATGATATTAGAAAAGAGAATAGGAAGCATCGCAGGAATCATAATAAGCATATTTGATATTATAACCTTTTCCCTAAACATGGTACTAGGAAAGCAACAGAAACATCCTAACATGATACTAGGAATCAAAATAGGAACCTAAACATGATTTCTATATCATAATATCAATAAAACAATTAAAGTACTTACTTGGATGCCTCGTACCTCTTTCTAATAACAAAATACACGCGTTAGTAACTTCAAGGAAAATATAAAATAAAACAATCAAATTAAATAATTAAAATAGATATTTGGGACCAAACCCTCAGAAATTATAACCTTTCACGTCTAGGGCGAAGGCAACTTCGAACTTGGCTAGGTGTGTCTAGATCTCGTGAATGCGGAATTTTGTGAGAAGGAAGGTTTAGAAAAAGAATAGAGAGAGCTTCTAGCTTTTTGAGAGGGAAAGATGATTGTTGTAGATAATTGATTGTAGATTGATTGTCGATCGTTGATGATTAAAAACGGAGGTTCAGGACCCTATTTATAAGAAAACAGTCTGGAAATAAGTAGAATTTGATAAGGAATAAAACTCCACGCTGTCGCTGCAAAACCGACCTTGTCGCCAGGCGACAGGCCTGTCGTCTGGCGACAACCTGGACTTCTACGTGCTTTCAACACGGAGTCCATATGTGGATCAAAATCGATTTTTAAAGTCCGTATGAAACTGAAATCGTATCTTTCATAAAATAATATTTTATTCCAAATAAAACTTTATCAAAATATATAATTATTAATTCTAATTCTATTAGGATTAAAGAGAACCTTCTAGAGAATTCTAGAAGACTATAGTCAATTCTAATAACTTTAGGAATAATAATTAACATTGGGCCCTCCCCTAGATCATTGGGCCGCATGTAAAGATCAAACCGGGCCCAGTTTAGTATTTTGGCCGTAACTTCCTCATTATTCATCGGAATTGGGTTTATAATATATCGTTGGAAAGCTCTTTGCAAGCCCCATCCAACTACACTATTATTGGACCCTTTTCATAGACCAAACTAAACTAGATTGGATGTTTTCATAAAATAGAGTTGTTTTTGAAAACAGAAAGAAAGTATTTAATAAAAACCAACCGCAACACTTGACCTTTCACACTTTCACCTCATTCGATAATCATTCGACGCAAAAGGTATTCATCACTGGGTTTGGCTTTGGGGAGACACATTTGGGTGTCTATAGAAGCCCCCACTTGGACTGAGTTTGGAGAAACGAAAGTTTCGAAAACGAAAGTCAAAGTAGCGATAGGGACGGAGAATGATCCAGAACGTTCTGCGATCCTAAATCATTCTTGTAACCTCGATACCTGCAAACTAGCGTTAGTTAAACAGATAAGAAAGTTAAGAAACGCGTATCTTGCACCGTCGAGCACACGTCTCCAAAGTAACCGGTTTGTTGCATTTGTTGAATACCTCTTTGCTTGTAGCTACCTCCTATTTCATCGAAGATGACTTTTCTTATAGTCATTCTCCGCCGCTTGTGACCATCTTCCACATCCTGGGGAACACGATTGAAGATAACTCTTCTAGTAGCCACCTTTAGTTGTGTGACAACTCCCCACATCCTAGGGAACGTCGTCTATCATTGCTGCTACATCTCGAGCTTTTTTCTTGAATCATAGTGACAACCTTCCCAATCATAGCAAAAGTTGTCGAAGACCGCCTCATCACGAACCGCTCTTCTCAAATCTTGGTAACAACCTCCACAATCTTAGCGAATGCTATTGAAGACCGCCCATCTCGTGCTATCTTCTCAAATCTTGGTGACAACCTCCACAATCTTAGCGAACGCTGTCGAAGACCGCCCATCTCGTGCTATCTTCTCAAATCTTGGTGACAACCTCCACAATCTTAGCGAACGATGTCGAAGACCACCCATCTCGTGCTATCTTCTCAAGTCTTGGTGACAACCTCCACAATCTTAGCGAACGCTGTTGAAGACCGCCCATCTTGTGCTATCTTCTCAAATCTTGGTGACAACCTCCACAATCTTAGCGAACGCTGTCAAAGACCGCCCATCTCATGCTATCTTCTCAAATCTTGTTGACAACCTCCACAATCTTAGCGAACGCTGTCGAAGACCGCCCATCTCGTGCTATCTTCTCAAATCTTGGTGACAACCTCCACAATCTTAGCGAACGCTGTTGAAGATCGCCCATCTCGTGCTATCTTCTCAAATCTTGGTGACAACCTCCACAATCTTAGCGAACGCTGTCGAAGACCGCCCATCTCGTGCTATCTTCTCAAATCTTGGTGACAACCTCCACAATCTTAGCGAACGCTGTCGAAGACCGCCCATCTCGTGCTATCTTCCCAAATCTTGGTGACAACCTCCAAAATCTTAGCGAACGCTGTCGAAGACCGCCTATCTCGTGCTATCTTCTCAAATCTTAGTGACAACCTCCACAATCTTAGCGAACGTTGTCGAAGACCGCCCATCTCGTGCTATCTTCTCAAATCTTTTGTAAATTAAAGCTCCTCATCTCTAATTTACTGATCTATGTAACTCCTCTCATCTTGGAAGAATCTCATGTGTCATATTCGCGATTTTTCAAAAAAATCCGGGAATGTTCTTGCTTGCTGGGATGCTCCTGCATTTATATTTGACTATAGGACTTTGCTTATCTTTCTTTAGGGTTGACCTAAGACTTAGTGTTGTTTGACTCATTGACTTGACATGACTCAAGGTATAAACTTGACTCGCTGTGATTGACTCGAGGTTAATGACTCGTCTCGAAGTGAAATGACACGTGTGACTCATGACCCGTGTGTGCATAGTGTTGTGAAAAGTAACAATTTTTCCGTTATTTTTGTAGAGGGTACCGACTTTCCCCCAAAAAAGAAAGACGCGAAAAAGAATCGGAGTGAATTTTTGAAGGTGCATGTTGAATGAGCTTAGTCAAACGTTGTTTGATACTATCTCTCAAGGTGTAAGGATTAACTCATCCTAGGCTATCTCAATTGTTGACTCAATGATGAAAGTATTTGGATAACTTAGGCACGGAGGCTAAGCACATCATACTTTGTGATGCAATGATGAGTGATTTTGTTGTGACTAGGCATGCTTCAGTGTTGTGTTAAGATTTCATGACAAAGGGTTCCTAAAGGTAGGATTATTTGGTCATGTATCTGTGATGTGTGTGAAACTGACACTAAAGTTAGGCCGCAAGGGCTAAGTTGATGGGAAGGAGAACGGTAGATCGTTGGGCTACCACCCCACCCAATCAAACAAAATTTGTAACTTAACAAACCCCTATTTAGTGTAGTGGTAAGTCAAGGTCGAACCCAAAGGAATGGAGGTCGAATGCACAATGCCTAAGTCAAGCTATTTCGAAGTCAAGTAAAGGGGATTTATGAAGGAAATTAGAGCTAGAGCTAAATAATGCAAGAACTTGTATGAAATCAATCTAAAGGCACTAGGGCAATGGATCCACATGTAATCGTAATGGAAAATGGTAATTTGGGAGGTCAAACCGACTAAGTCAAGTGATATGAAGGAAGATCATCATGTATCCAAAAGAGCATACCAAGATGGTTCACCTAGAGGTCTAACTAGCGTCAACTACGCTAAACACTACCTAGGGAACGTCACAAAGCACCTCAATCGTGAAATTGCAAGTTACTAATCAATGGTCCGTATCATAGCAAGCTCACAATGCAATCTAGTGCAATAATCAAAGATGGCCAAACTTCAATTAATCACACACATGCACATGAATTATCAACCAAATTTAATCATATCATCAACTCCATCAACTATCCCCAAATTACTGTAATCCATCACTCAAACAATGCTTCACCATTTCCCTAGCTAGAAAACTACTCACTAGCCATAGGAATCAAGATCAAAACTACCACAATCATCAATTTCATCATCAACATAATTGAAATCAAAGATTAAACCAACAATCAATCAAAAATCAATTAAACTACAGTCAATCATCAAACAAACTTCAATCAATCATCAATAACATGGAAAACAAATAAAATCAACTAGAATCAAACTTGTATTAAAATCAAGAAGAAGATCCTTACAAAACTTTGATCTAAAGATAAATTACAATGAAGAATTCTTGAACAATCACCAAAAACCATGAGTTTCTCTCTCTTCAATCCTTGAGTTTCTCTCTCTAAAATTCTATCAAAAACTAACTATGAAGTCCAATCTAAAAGCTTCCTTCTAAAAATAGAAAAAAATAACTATATATACAAAGAGGAGGTCGGCATTGACGCCCAAAAATAGACCCTCGTAGGTGCGGGCGCTCGGAGGAGAGAGAATGGTGCGCACGGGACACACCCAGATTGGTGTGCCCGCACGCACCAAGTGTGCGGCCGCACCCGACCAATGTGCGGCCGCACACCACCTTGGTACGCCCGCACATTTCTGGGTCTTTCCCCCTTCTTCTCTTCATCCTAGCTCAAGCGGTGCACACGTCCTAGATGATGATGATGGAGGACAAAGTAGGCAGAAACTTTCTTGAATTTCTTGAAAAGTATAAGCCATGAAGAAGGCATATAGAAAGCCTTGAAGCTTGCCTCTTGGATCCACCTTTGACTTGAAGGTTCTTGCACCATATTTAGGCATGAAAACAATGAAAGCTCATAGAGAGGAAGCTCGGGAATTCTTGGACAATCAATTACCACCTACAAACAAATGATAAAAAGCAAGTAAAAGAGAAAAATAACAAGTAAGCTAGAAAAAGCATGAAATAGAGAAACTAACTACAAAAAGCATAAAATGAAGAAAACAAGAATAAAACTAAGGAAAACTAAAGAAAAGAGAGATAAAATGAAATAGAAATCATCCAAAAAGGGACCAAATGAGTGCCATAAATGTCACTCATCAAATTCCCCCAAGCTAAACTTTTGCTCGTCCTCGAGCAAAACAAAGCAAGAAAGATTAAGGATGAAAATTTTATTGAAAACGAAAAAGAAAGACTTAAGATAAGAATATACTAAAACTCACTGTCGTAGGAATCACGGTTGTTTTTAGCTACAACAAGCCCTTTAAACCCCAAAGTCGCCTATGAGGACGAGGGAGGTCTAGTAAGGGTATCCTAAGAGTTTGACCCATAACTCTCCACCAAACATCAATGAGGCAAACCCTAAAAAGGAAGGAAAATAAAATGAAAACAAACCTTTGCGAAATGAACTAACATAAAGACTATAATGCAAATGAATGACAATCTTTCTCAAGTAGTTAAGGTATGCACGTTTCAAGATATCCAAGGTTGATTGAAACATAGGGTATGCTAGGCATAGGAACTAGTCATCACAATCCACGTTCATCCCAAACAATCTTACCGCGTTCTCCCCACTAGTCTCAAATCTCCCCTTAGTGAGTGTCCCAATGATTCCTCGAAGGAACCGGAAAAAGAATTATTTTTAGGCTACTCGACAATCTTGACTATGCATCCCCTCTCCTTAGGCAATGACCCATGATACCCTCCCCCGATAGTGACTCAACTATCTAGGTCGAAAGGTCTTTCCCCAAGGTTGTAATGTAAGGCATAAAGGGTGAAGGTAGGCTAAAATTTAAAAATTTGGTGATTTTCCTAAAAAGTGAAGCAAAAGGGTGATCAATCCTTAACACCACAATCAAGAAATTACCAAACAAAAACAACACCCCCAAGCTTACTTGAAGCTATACTCACAAAAATATATACAAAAAGCGTACACGCTTCTCCCCCAAGCTAAAATGAAGCATTTTCCTCAATTCTTAGAAGGAGAAAAGAATACATCAAAATATCTTTGAATTATTCACTTTTTCAACTTTTTTTTTTAATGAATTTGCAATGTCTTTGCCTTTTACTTAATTCGGACGGCTTTTCCTATATGCAATTATTAGTCCATGCCCATTTTGAAGTAGGACGGCTTTTTTCACAAATATTTGCCATTATTCACAAAGAAAATGAAATCAAAAACTTGCATTCATAGAAACCAAATGTCCAACTTATCCATCACAAACTCCATCTCAAATGATCATATTGCTTCACAAAAACTAAGAAAATATAGAAAATGAAACAAAAGGTCAAATAACTAAAGATGTGGCTTGGAAGAAGGGATAAGGCTCAAATGGTTGCAAGAAGGAAAATGTAAACCCAAAAATAAAGAAAATAACAAAATATAACAAAAATGAAAAATACCACCCCGAAAAATGTGCCTTTGTCCTTCCTAGATAGTTCGGTCTCGTGTTTGAGAATCATACATCAAGCTTTATTAGATTAGGTTTGCATAGTCAAGGATCCACGCCGCTCATACAAGAAATGATGAAGGCTAGAAAAAAAGTAACCTCACAAGGATGTGGCAATAACTCACTAGTGGTGCCATATTAACTATAGGGAGCAACTACCAACATGCCACAAACAAGTAGAATCCCGCTTCAAGTTCCCACTAGTTCTAACTAACTACCCTAGCATACACTATCCTAGAGTCAACCGAACATAGTCTCAAACCGTGCATACCTTTACAACCTAGGAAGAAAATCATGCAAAAGACAAGTCCAATGTACAAGGTTCATTCCATAAGAAAAAAAAAATGAAAAATAATGCCTCAAAATCACATCAAAAATGAAAAGAAAAATAAAGGAAAGTATGATAAAAAGTAAAATAAAAGAAAGTAATAGAAAAGATACGGAGACATAGAAAAGGAAATATAGGAGAAATAGCATGCAAAGGACTAGAAAGCAAGTTAAACACATAAAATTCCCAATCGACAAACAAGTGATCGATCGACATCAAAGTCATCGATCCCAAACACATTACGTGTTAACAGGCATCCATCCTCGAACCATTCAACTTCTCCTAAACTAATCCTATTCTATGCAACCAAGGAAAATAAAGAGAAAATAAGAAAGGTCTCACCGGGCTTCCAAGCTTAGCAAAAATAAACGAAGCGATTAGAAACCACCTCGTAGCATTCCATATCCATAAGCTCTTCAAGGAACCGAGTGAGAAAAAGAAATAAAAGAAACTATGAACAAAGAAAATGGTTAGTAACTTCAAAAAAAATAGAAGAAAACAACAAATAAAAAGAAACAAATCCAATCAAAAAGTATATACAACCAAAGAAAATAAAGGCTAAACTAACCAAAGAATAGAAGAATAAAAGAAATAAAACTAAGTAAACAATAAAGTCTAAACTAACTAAAGAACTACTCTAAACTACAAGATTTGGATTTAAGGGATTTGGATCAAAGGGTTTTGGATTAAGGGATTTGGATATAAGGGATCATCAACAACAACATGCCAAGCGAAACATCACCACAAACAACAAGCATCCAAGAAAATTGGGCAAACAAGCGAGCTACAAGGAAGGTAGCCTAGAGATCGAGAAAATGAGGAAATCAAACAAGAGGAATAAAAATAAACATGCAAACAACCAAGGTATGTACACAACAACAAAATTGGTCACCGAGCAAATTAGTAGTTCCCCCAAGCTAGATAAAAATACATCTCAACATCCCAATCAAAACAAAACATGCATCAAAAATATAAGGGATGGAGGCAAAAAGCATGAGAAGATAAAGGGAACTAATAACTACTACCATCACCACCACCACTCCCACTCGGCCCGGCCCCATCGGGGTCCTTGTTGCGCTCGGGGTCATCGAAGGGATGAGGGTAAGGCTCCCATCCTCCGGTGTACCCCTCGGGCCACCCATAATGCCCCTTGAAAAGATCATGTTGTCAAGAAGCAAGAGGGGTGAAGTTATCGGGCAAAGTGAGTTCGAAGGGGTGGTTGGGATGGACATGGGGGTAGTTAGGATCACCCCTATAGTCACTACCACCCGGAGCCTTGTAATCATTGTTACCGTGCTCGTCTGGATAGTAGTGACGCTCGGTGTCGGGGTTAGAAGGCCCCGACCAATAAGGATGCCCATACGAAGGTAGAGGACCTTGTTGGGGCGGGAAGTACGGATAGTTAACCGGGGGAGTAATGGTCGCACGGTTAACTTCCGCCTCATAAATTTGTTGTTGTTGTGCAAACGTACCTTGTTGTATCTCTTGAATACCTCTTAGTTTCTCATAGATGGCCCCAAAGTCTTGATCATACATGCCATCCATGTGGATTTTCAATCCACTCATTTGCTCACTAAGAGCCCTCAAATCCGCATCGGCATAAGCATGTTGCCCTTGCTCTTGCTCTTGCTCTTGAGGAGCTTGTTGTTGTGGAGAATGTTGTTGTTTTTGTTGATGTTGTTGTTCCTCTTCATCATCTTCTTCCTCATCCTCATCGGAGTCGAAGTTAGGATGCCGAAAGGACTTGGGGACATGCCACACATTGTCGGCGATCCGGGCCAAAGAAGTCAAGCCGGGGTTAGGCAAGTAGCACCAATGCTCGTTGCCCCTAAGCCACTCATATCTCCCTTCGCTATAGCCCTTGGAGATGAATTGGATTTGACCCAATTGTTGCATATCGAGGTAGATGGAAGTACTATCCCCGATCTCCTTACAAAATGGGAGATAAGCATCGAGGCGAAGGCGAGTCAAGAGCCTAGTTACCATGCCCCCGCATGGGATCTCTCCCGAACTCCTCTTGCGAAGGTCCAAACAATATTGGGCAAAGATATACCCCAAGTTCAACCGGTCCACATACTCCGGGCGGGTAGACAACCATAGGACCTTGAGCTCCAACCTGCTCAACTTCCCCAATTCTTGTTTGGGGAACAAAACATAGCCCAAAAGACGGTGTACAACCCTAAGACAAGGTTGGTACACCGATGAGATCTTAGCCCTGCTGGTGATAAACTCGTTACCACCTGAGATGTCTTCCCACCACGAGTTTTGATCATACTCCGGGAAGATGTAATGTTCAACGTTTACAATATCCCCGTGGGGATCAAAATCCAAAGCGGCGTTGAACTCTTCCAATGAGTGGTCGAAGATGTGGTTGAACAATTGGAAGCGCACCCTATATACCCCTCCTACGGGTACAAGCTCCAAGGTAGCCAAGAACTCCAAAGTAGGCTCCTTGTAGGTGCGGTAGGCATCGGTGATGAAAGAACCCAATCGGAGGTTTAGGAGCAACGACCGCATATCATTATCAATTCCCAATTTCACCATATCGGGTTGGAAGTAGTGGCGGGTTTGTTTTAGGGTTCTTTCTTCCTTCAAATTTTGGTAGAAGGTCTTTTGTTTGTCGGTGAAGTTTTTCTTTTTGGGTAGAGAGGTTGGGGGTCGTGTTTGAGTGGAGGAGGGGTTGGAAGTACTAGGCCTAGAAGATGTACTACGCCTAGAGGAGGTACTTGGGTGAGGAGGTTCATCGATGCTAACATCGGTTTTTCGTTTCTTGGTGAGTTTCTTGAGGTATTTAGACATTTTTGAGAGGCTTAGAAGGATCACCAATATCCAACAAGGAGCAAAACCAATGAACCACAAATACCACACCCAAATTCACCACTTACTACCAAAATTAACAAACTCCAAATTCACACTTCTTTTCAATCAAAACCAATTCCAAACCAATCAACAACACCAATAATCCAAGAAAAACTTCCTTTCAACAATCCAAGAACAACCACAAGACCAATACCAAAATCACCACATACTACCAATACTCCAAAAATTCAACTCACAATATATCAACCAAAAATGATGAGAATCACTACAAAATCAACAAACAATACAATGTTATGCAAAATCAATCAATAAACATCACCAAATCACAACCAATATCAAGATCAAGCATCAAAAATCACAAAATCAATACTTCACTATTCACGCTCATATAAATTATCAATCTATGCAAAATTATGATATAGATGGCAAAATTAAAGCAAGGATTAGTGATTATACCATAAAAGAAGCAAGATTAACCAACTTTGAGCAAGCAATTTGAACCCCTAACAAAAGCCCCAATTTTCGGCCACCAAGAGTAGGAGAGAGAGTGAGTGAAATTTGGGTCAATTTGTGAGGAATTTGTAGTGTAGTAAGGTTTGTGAGTGATTTTGAGTGAAAATGGAGTGATTTTAGTGAGGATTTGAGTGATTTTAGATGGTGAATGAGGAAGGACAAGGTGCACACAAGAGGGTTTCAATGAGGGGAGTTCGTGAGGAAGATGAGGGAAAAAGGAAATGAAGGGAAAAAGGAGGAAGAAGGAGGGTATATTACCCGTCCATCAATGTGCGGCCGCACAGAGCTAGTGTGCGCCCGCACAGCCTGCGCACACGCAGGCTCTGTGCGGCCGCACATGCCTCTTGTGCGGCCGCACATCCCTGTGCGTGCCCCTTCCTTCCTTTTTTCTCAAAAATTTGATACTTACTGCCTATTTTGGTGCGCACATGAATCATGATGGTGATGAGGAACAACATAGGCAGTAGCTAAAATCATTTTCAAAGCCCTCAAAGTTGAAAATTCATGTGCTCACCACAAAAATTCACTAAGTATCAATTTCCTCCAACTTTCAAAACATGAATTTCCTATCTTACCTCTCTAAAATTCTTACCCTTTTTACCTCAAAATTCGATTAAAATCGAACAAAATGTGATTTGCGCCATGAACACCTTCCATTCATCATGCATACTTGTAGAATTCCAATCCCGCAAAAGGTCATCCTAAAAATCCAATCAAGTAGAAAAGTGAAAGAAAAGACAAAGTAATAAAAGAAACAAAAATAAGAAAATTCAAAAATCAAAAAGGAAAAAGGAAAAGTTAGAAACTCCGGGTTGCCTCCCGGGAAGCGCTTGCTTAAGGTCCTAAGCTCGACCCTTCCTCCAAATCATGGAGGGTCAAAGAACACCACCTTCTTCAAGGTATTTGATAGAGCAAAATTTTCTTCAATTTTGAGCAACTTCTCATCGTTGCTTAATGAAACCTTCACAAAATTCTTTTCAAATTCTTCCTTCTCTTTTCTCAACTTCTTTCTTTTTCTTGCTTTCTTCGAGTCACGGGCCTTTTTCTTCGGCTTGACTTCAACATCTTTAATCATGGAAGCTTTCTCTTCATCTTGAGAATTAAGCTTGAACCAATTTGGAATCTCAATTTCTTTCTCATCCCTTGGCTTTTGAATTACAAATTCTTCTTCACTAACATCATCAAGACTTGCACAAACCTCATCAACAATCTCAAAAACATCGTTAGTAGAAGAATCAACCATGCACACATCATCAATGGAACGAGAAAGACTAGCACATGCTATATCTTGCACACAAGATAAGGACTCACGCATTGGCTTCAACTTAAAACTCTCTTCCAATTTTCCACATCTCAATGTAATTTGGCCTCCCTTCACATCTATTAAGGCTCCCGAGGTGGCTAAGAAAGGCCTCCCTAGAATGATTGGAATATGCTCATCCTCCTCAATCTCCAAAACAACAAAATCCACGGGAAAGACAAACTCTCCAATCTTAAAAAGGACATCATCAATTCTTCCCTTAGGAAGCTTAATAGAGCGATCGGCCAATTGAAGTGTTATATTAGATGGTTGAAGCTCACCTAGATCAAGCCTCTTGAGAACCGAAAAGGGCATAATACTCACACTAGCTCCTAGATCACACAAAGCATTCTCAAAAACCATTTTCTTGATTTGACAAGGGATTGAAAAATTCCCCGGATCTTCCATTTTCTCCGGAAGCTCGCCATGGATAAGAGCACTAAAACACTTCCCTCCTTCCACTGAACTACCCTCATCAAAATTTTCCTTCTCCTCTAGTATCTCCTTAAGGAACTTGGAGTACTTAGGCATATCGGGAATTGGCTCGGTAGAGGTTGTGGAATCATGGACTTCCTTAAGAACTTCAAGGAACTTCCCAAATTGCTCATCCATTTTGAATCTCAAGTATTTTTGGGGTTATGGTAGATCGGGAAATCTCTCTACCTCACTCATCTTTTTAACAACACATTCTTCTTTTTCCTCAACCTCACAATAAATTTCCTTGGACTCAACCCTCTCCACTTCATTCTCCATAGCACCTCTCTCATCTCTTTTCTCTTTTGAACAAGAAACTCCCTCATTAAAGTCATTTCCACCACTTGTGGCAATAGAGTACACGGGTTTCTTTGGTTCAACACCTTGGGAAGGCAAAGATGAAGGACTAGCATAATCCTTAATAGTGCTTGCTAATTGGGTAATTTGAGTCTCAAGCATCTTATTGTGGGTCATCATCTCATTGAATTTCTTATCACTAACCGCCATATAGGTGTTAATGATCTTGGTTTGATTATCAATCAATTCCTCCAAAGTAGTCCTAGGGGAAGAAGGTTGTGAATAGGAATTTTCACCTTGAGTCTTTGGAACAAATCCGGGTGGGGGACCTCTTTGAGCATTGTTTTGAAAATTTCCCCTTCCTTGATTGTTCCAATTACCCCTATTTTGATTTGAACCATAACCTTGATTATGGTTACCACCACCATGATTATGGTTACCATTACCTTGGTTATGATTTCCATAACCTTGGTTTTGATTACCATAGCCTTGGTTTTGATTACCATAATTTTGGCTTTGATTTTGGCCACTATAACCTTGATTATGGTTACCACGAGAACCTTGATTCCCTTGGTTCCTATAACCACCACCATGATTATAGTTGTCAAAATTGCCTTGGTTTTGGTAATTCCTATTCCATTGGCCTGTTTGATTATCAAACCTTTGAACATTGTTGTTTGACACAAAATTAACATGTTCAAACTCATTGTTGTCAAACTCATCAACACATTCATTGTTGCAATTGCTAGAATCATGGTCATATTATCCACATACATCACAAAACAAACATCCCATAGGCATATTATGTGAAGTAGAAGGAGTTTGAGAGTTAGAAGAAGTACCTCTCCCCTTGATTTGGGAAGGAAGATTTGGAGCTTGGGAAGAGGAAGAAACACTCTCCAACTTGGCCTTGATCGCCGTCATCTCCTTTCCCAAGCTTTTCATTTGAGAGGAAAGATTGTTGATGGCGTTGAGATGGTCCACCGAGTACAACGAATATTGCTTGCTTGAAGAATCTCTTTCCCCATCTTGACAATCTCTATAGTAAGTCACCACATCCTCTATTATGTCCACAACTTCTTCTTCGGTTTTGTTCATGATTGGACCACCGGCCCCTCCATCAAGACATGCCTTTCCTTGAGGACTCAAACCACCATAGAAGATTTGGATCAATTGGTATGTTGGAATTTCGTGGTGAGGACATTCTCTTTGGTACTCCTTGAATCTCTCCCATGCTTCATAAAGACTCTCATTTGGCTTTTGCTTGAATCCTTGAATTAAAGCTCTCGCCTCCGCCGTTTTCTTTTGAGGATAGAAACGGGACAAGAAAGCTTTAGTGACATCATCCCAAGTTCTCAATGAATTGGGCTTCACCTATTTGTCTAGCCATTCCAAAGACCTTCCTATGAGGGAGAAAAGGAACAACTTAAGGCGGATGAATTCTAGAGACACTCCATTAACCTTGATCGTGTTGCAATATTTTTCAAACTCCTTAAGATGGTTCAATGGATTCTCGTTCTTTGCCCCACTATATTTTCTCCTCTCAATTAGGGTGATCATTGCCGGCCTAATTTCAAAATCGTTTTCCGGTGTTGTAGGTAGAGCTATGCCGCTCTCGAACCTATATGCACCGGGTACTCCCAATTCTTTCAAGGCAACTCTTGGTTGTTCTCCCATGACTTGCTCTTGTTCAATCTCTTCTTCGCTTGAGGAACTATAATCCAAAGTCTTGTTTTCTACTCTCCTCCTTGAGAGAGTTCTTTCAATCTCCGGATCAAAGGGAACAATTGAGCGATCTCGGGACCTATGCATACAAAACTCAAAGAAAATATAAGTAGCACGGCTACAAGTGTAGCCTAAAGTGTAAAATTTTTTTGTATTTTGCAAATGAAATGAAATAGACTCAACAACAACATGCACTCAAAGCACCATTCCCCGGCAACGGCTCCATTTTGATGGGAAGGAGAACGGTAGGTCGTTGGGCTACCACCCAACCCAATCAAACAAAATTTGTAACTTAACAAACCCCTATTTAGTGTAGTGGTAAGTCAAGGTCGAACCCAAAGGAATGGTGGTCGAATGCACAATGCCTAAGTCAAGCTATTTCGAAGTCAAGTAAAGGGGATTTATGAAGGAAATTAGAGCTAGAGCTAAATGATGCAAGAACTTGTATGAAATCAATCTAAAGACACTAGGGAAATGGATCCACATGTAATCGTAATGGAAAATGGTAATTTGGGAGGTCAAACCGACTAAGTCAAGTGATATGAAGGAAGATCATCATGTATCCAAAAGAGCATACCAAGATGGTTCACCTAGAGGTCTAACTAGCGTCAAATACGCTAAACACTACCTAGGGAACGTCACAAAGCACCTTAATCGTGAAATTGCAAGTTACTAATCAATGGTCTGTATCATAGCAAGCTCACAATGCAATCTAGTGCAATAATCAAAGATGGCCAAACTTCAATTAATCACACACATGCACATGAATTATCAACAAAATTTTATCATATCATCAACTCCATCAATTATCCCCAAATTACTCTAATCCATCACTCAAACAATGCTTCACCATTTCCCTAGCTAGAAAACTACTCACTAGCCATAGGAATCAAGATCAAAACTACCACAATCATCAATTTCATCATCAACATAATTGAAATCAAAGATTAAACCAACAATCAATAAAAAATCAATTAAACTACAATAAATCATCAAACAAACTTCAATCAATCATCAATAACATGGAAAACAAATGAAATCAACTAGAATCAAACTTGTATTGAAATCAAGAAGAAGATCCTTACAAAACTTTGATCTAAAGATCAATTACAATGAAGAATTCTTGAACAATCACCAAAAACCATGAGTTTCTCTCTCTTCAATCCTTGAGTTTCTCTCTCTAAAATTCTATCAAAAACTAACTATGAAGTCCAATCTAAAAGCTTCCTTCTAAAAATAGAAAGAAATAACTATATTTACAAAGAGGAGGTCGGCATTGATGCCCAAAAATAGACCCTCGTAGGTGCGGGCGCTCGGAGGAGAGAGAATGGTGCGCACGGGACACACCCAGATTGGTGCGCCCGCACGTACCAGGTGTGCGGCCGCACCCGACCAATGTGCGGCCGCACACCACCTTGGTGCGCCCGCACATTTCTGGGTCTTTCCCCCTTCTTCTCTTCGTCCTAGCTCAAGCGGTGCACACGTCCTAGGTGATGATGATGGAGGACAAAGTAGGCAGAAACTTTCTTGAATTTCTTGAAAAGTATAAGCCATGAAGAAGGCATATACAAAGCCTTGAAGCTTGCCTCTTGGATCCACCTTTGACTTGAAGCTTCTTGCACCATCTTTAGGCATGAAAACAATGAAAGCTCATAGAGAGGAAGCTCGGGAATTCTTGGACAATCAATTACCACCTACAAACAAATGATAAAAAGCAAGTAAAAGAGAAAAATAACAAGTAAACTAGAAAAAGCATGAAATAGAGAAACTAACTACAAAAAGCATAAAATGAAGAAAACAAGAATAAAACTAAGGAAAACTAAAGAAAAGAGAGATAAAATGAAATAGAAATCATCCAAAAAGGGACCAAATGAGTGCCATAAATGTCACTCATCATAAGTGCGTGGAAAAATATTGAAAAGAGTCCAATGTGGTGACTCTTAGGCTGGGTAAGCTAATAATGCAAGGATCAAGCCCCCAAGTCTAGCTCTAAATGAATAGGGATGAGCATTGGAGATCCTTTGATATGATCAATGTAAATATGAATGCATGTTTATTACGGCCGCACCCCAATGTGAGGTTGCCTACGTATCCGTTAGGAATCAGGCCGAACGTAGCTCTAGCCGAACCTCGCACAAGTGTGTGTATACCTCAAAGAGGTCTTTTGAAGGTTGTAACGTGGTTAGGCTAAAGGTTGAAAAAAAAGGGATAAAGGCTCAAGACCCTAGATAAGCCCCCAAGGTGTGCAACCTTGCTTTTGAATCTTTGTATTTGTATGCTTGAGTGTTTTAACTCTTTATATTTTTCTCTCTCTTTTTCCTTTATCATTTTTTCAAATTCAAATCTCTTTTTTATAAGCGTGGGCAATCCCGATCATCCGGTCTATCACTCACTTGGCATTCATGTTTCTCAGGCACGGTACCGAGCACTCGATAAGAAACGCAATCTGAGACGTGTTCATATTAAAGACATTTTCATATCAAAGACATTGGAACCCTTGCCTTTTTGTACACTTTTATCATTTTTGCTTTTTGAATTTTTGAGTTTTATGTAAAATCACTCAAGCTTTCGTTCTTTGAAAATTGCATAAGTTGCACGCCATCCCATCCCAAGGTTAGGTAGATATGGGTTGAAAAATGACAGGTTTATCGTAGACGAGGCTCAAAGTGGTTTATCAAAAAAAGATTGCATATTTGAAGGGTAAAAGGTGATATGATGTGGCTACAAGGGGTGCCTCAAATCATTGGTATACCTTGTGCTTAGTTTGACATGGCTTTTTTTTTTTTTTTTTTTTTTTTTTTTGTTTTTTTAATGCGATGTAATGAAATGATCATATGCAAGAAAATAAATGTTTATTTTATTATAGGGAAAAAAAAACCTACAAAATAAATCTAAGAAAGGTGCCTATGCTAGACTTATTGGGGAAAGGAAAAATGAAAAAGAAATTGAAAAAGAGGTCATGAAATCTTGTCGTTGACGTTTGCCTCCTGTCTTATGTCATTTGCTTCAACATCACCCAGTCTTCTCGCTAGCTAGAGGCAATGGGATCTTGTTTACTTCTATGAGATCTTGAATGAGATTTTGAAACCTGTAGCATTCATCGGTGGTATGACCATTTCCTTGATGGTACTTGCAATAGGAATTGGGATCCCATCTTGAAGATCGCTTTTCTGGCGTTGGATCCTCGGTAGGGCCAATGGGTTTGATTAATCCTCGATCGTAGAGACGATCGATAGCAGCATCATAGGTCATTCCAATGGGTGTGAACTCTCTCTTGGGTTTCTTTTTATATCCTTGATTATCCATAGCTAAGACACCGTTATTGTCAAAGGTGCTAACATTGTTACTAGAGTGGACGTTTCCAGAAGAAGAAGGATTGTCGTTCTTCTTTCCTTTCCAGCCACTGTGGTTACTATTGTTAATAGCTTTTTGCTTTGCGAGGTCATCTTCGATTTCATTACCGATATCATAGACGGCCTTGAAAGTATTCAAATTATGTTGATACTTTAAATGTTTTGAATACTTCTCTAGAAGGTTCTTGATAAACATCCTCACAGATTCTTTTTCGGAGGGCACCTCAATCATCTTAGCGGAAGTTTCCCTTCACTTATTAAAGAAAGAAGTAAAGCCTTCATTCTCTTTTTGTCTTAGCATCTCAAGTTGTCTATAATCGGTTTCGACTTGAATGTTACATTTATATCTATCAATGAAAGCGTTTACAATAGCATCCCAAGTAGAGGTTTTCTCTTTATCAAGAGAAAAGTACCATTGCTGACAAACGGTTTCTAAAGATAGAGAAAACACATAATGAAAAGTTTTCTTATCTATTCCCTTAATATTCATTACAGTTTCAAAGGCTCTTAAATGAAAATAAGGGTTATCCATTGCCTTGAATTTCGAGATGTCGTTGGCATTGACCTTCTGCGGAAGAAGATCCTTGTCCACCGAGACCCCTTGTGAGCTAATGCCCTGGAATCTATAGTCATTGGATAATCTGTTCAAATTTTCCTGGATGAGCTCCATTTGTTGTTGTCTCACAGGGTCATTGATTTGGAGAGTCAGATTCTTCAACATTTCAGCAATGTTAGCCACTTGTCCCTTGATTTCGTTGACTTCTTCCTGACTTGCCATTATCTTCTTAGCTTTCCTTTTTCTACCGATTGGCTTATCAAAAAGTCGAACTTGAATAAAGGTGTTTCTTTGATTAATCGTCCTTCTCTCCTTGACCAAGTACTGTGGAAAGGGAAATTAAGGGATATTCATTGTTAATTATTTGACTCAACTCTATTCAACATGCAATGGATAGAAGAAGGTAGGAAGAATGAATATTGTGATATGGAGAAAGTATGTAGAGAATGGAAAGATGATGTAGATGGAGAGATATGAAAAAATTAGGAATAATAGAATGTACCCCCAACTCAAATGACGGAAAAAAACCGACTCATGCATGAACCTAAGACATGGTCATGGTGACTATATAAAGTGAGTGCTAACACTAGTGAGTGTAGGTGACATGCTTTGACTCTTGTGTATGACCATGGGACTAGGTGCCTAGACTCAATTAAGGACTTAGACATGGCTAAAGCCATCAACAAATTGGTTAAACTGATTAGCAGACTGTTTAATTAGACTCGTCGTGATGACTTGAGTAAGAAACTGGACTGTCGCCGAAACAACAGAACTATCGCCACAGTTTGAAGCTTGTCGCCAGGCGACAAGCAGTAAACTGCGGCGCCACAGCCCAAATTCCTGCGCCATTTCTAGAACATTAATCTGGGACTGTTTCCAGTAATTTTACTCCAAGGGGACATGCCTAAAGTCGTACTAAGTCAGATTAATGATTTCATTAGTCTTTAATTAGTCAAATTAATTAATTAATTCATTAATTAGACAAAGTCCTTTTTAGTCATTAATTGGTTTATTTAGACTTAAACACAAGTCAAACAAACGGTTAGCACATATAAAGTGTGCACAAGCAAAGAATGCACAAATAGTCAAGTAGTCACAACATGATGCAATGAGTTTGCAACCTAACCATGGCTCTAGTTCTCTAAAGTTCGGGATATGGGTTAGTCAAAGAGGGTCCATGGTTATGAGTCCAGATGCACCGCGCGGAAGCCTTACCTTTGGAAGGGTTGGCGCGAGTGGATGGGACCCCGCAAGTTAAAAACTTGCTTCCATGGTTTGGTAGATTCACAAACTCGGATGTACCCGTCGTTGCCAGGAGCGTTCGATTGGGTAGATGGAGCGTGAACCCCCAGAGGGTTATGTCCATATGTAGAACACATATGGGTTTCAGAAAAGTGAGAAAAACTCAATCAGGAAGTAGAATCGAGCCAACAGTGCTAGAAACGGTCAAAATAAGAAGGCAGAGTTCTGGCTCGGTATTGGAAGAACTTGGCGCCAGACTACAGAGACTCTGTCGCCAGGCGACAGAAGCACTTGACAGGCGACAAGCCCTGTTTTCTAGGCGCTAGTTCCTACATGCCTCAGCAGGTATCTACGTTCTTAGAATATTTAGATTTCGCAGCATTATTTCAATTCTAGTTGTAAAAGATATTTCTCAAATTTCCTATGTGTAAAAATCCTATGTTTTTGACTTATTTCGGATGGTCTATCCAATGAGGACCTTTTTTATGCATATGACAATAATTCTAATCAAAATTACGCACATGAAATACTTAGAACTTTTCGAGTCTCATCCACTTATTCTAAATCATTGCCGAAATAAATTTCAGGAATTAAAATAGAAATCCTCCCCAGTGGAGTCGCCAAAAACTGTAGCGAATATTTCAAGCATTATCCCAAGCTTGAACCCCACTGTGATCATACACTTAAGCATGGTGGCGTCCAAAGGAAAAGAAGCTAGAGCAAAAGAGTCGCCAACAAGTTTTAGGAACTTGTAAACCGTTCACAAGGTGAAGATTACACCCCTTAACGATCCAGGAGATCGTCAACTCCAAAAGGTCTCGAACCCGATAGGGTTCGGGGATGAAGGTACAAATCCAACTTAAAAGAGATTGAACCTGCCCTAAATAGGCCTCTACTTTATTCTTCTCGTATTCATGTGCGCTTTCTGACTAACATGCAAACAATAGGTTAACCCTAAACCTGTTTATCTATGTTGGTTGAATTTAATGCACAAGCAAAACCATTATTGGCGATCACTTGAATTATAATCATATTAGCCCTGAACAAGATTATAAATTATCTTATTAAGCGTGATTACAAGTACAAATTCCCTTTAAACATGCATAAAAGGTGTGATCAAGCAATAACAATAATATAATATCAAGCAACATAATAACAATCATCATAATTATAATCATAATCATAATAACAATCATAATTATCATAATCATATTAAAGCATAATAATAGCAAGATCCTAGGCATGATACTAACAAGATTAATAACAAACCCTAGCATGTCACTAAACGATAAAGATCAAAGCTTTAAATCTAACATGATACTAACATGATATTAGAAAAGAGAATAGGAAGCATTGTAGGAATCATAATAAGCATATTTGTTATTATAACCTTTTCCCTAAACATGGTACTAGGAAAGCAACATAAACATCCTAACATGATATAGGAATCAAAATAGGAACCTAAACATGATTTCTATATCATAATATCAATAAAACAATTAAAGTACTTACTTGGATGCCTCGTACCTCTTTCTAATAACAAAATACACGCGTTAGTAACTTCAAGGAAAATATAAAATAAAACAATCAAATTAAATAATTAAAATAGAGATTTGGGACCAAACCCTCAGAAATTATAACCTTTCACGTCTAGGGCGAAGGCAACTTCGAACTTGGCTAGGTGTGTCTAGATCTCGTGAATGCGGAATTTTGTGAGAGGGAAGGTTTAGAAAAAGAATAGAGAGAGCTTCTAGCTTTTTGAGAGGGAAAGATGATTGTTGTAGATAATTGATTGTAGATCGATAATCGATCGTTGATGATTAAAACGGAGGTTCAGGAATAATAATAATTATTCCTTATCAAATTTAGGAATAATAGTTAATATTGGGCCCTCCCCTAGATCATTGGGCCGCATGTAAAGATCAAACCGGGCCCAATTTAGTATTTTGGCCATAACTTCCTCATTATTCATCGGAATTGGCTTTATAATATATCGTTGGAAAGCTCTTTGCAAGCCCCATCCAACTACACTATTATTGGACCCTTTTCGTGGACCAAACTAAACTGGATTGGCTGTTTTCATAAAATAGAGTTGTTTTCGAAAACAGAAAGAAAGAATTTAATAAAAACCAACCGCAACACTTGACCTTTCACACTTTCACCTCATTCGATAATCATTCGACGCGAAAGGTATTCATTACTGGGTTTGGTTTTGGGGAGACACATTTGGGTGTCTACAGGACCAAACCCTCAAAAATTATAACCTTTCACGTCTAGGGCAAAGGCAACTTCGAACATGGCTAGGTGTTTCTAGATCTTTTGTATGCGGAATTTTGTGAAAAGCTAGAGAGATGAGAGCCTAGAGAGAACTTAGAGATTAGATTAATTGTTGATGAGAATTGATTGTGAATTGATTGTTGATTAAATTGATTGTGGATGAATAAAAAAACGGAGGTTCAGGACCCTATTTATAAGAAAACAGTCCGAAAATAGGAAAAATTTGATAAGGAGTAAAACTCCACACCGTCACCGCAAAACCAACCTTGACACTTGGCGAGAAGTATGTAATTCGTTCCAGCTGTCTTTTACTTGTGTTTTTAACTAACTTGTTGTAGTGTAACTAACCAGATGGTTTCCTTTTGCAGAATAAGCACGAAAGATGGTGGATGCTAACAAGATACCTGCCAAGCCGGCTGCTCAACTGAGGAAAGGGCAGTTGGAAAAGAGAAAAACGGCCTTGGACGCCAAGCAAGACGGGGTAAGGCCTGCCTGCCACGCTTTCTTGCAATTTGACATATATTATTCATATGTCGACTGTAACCCCTTTTCCTGGTTTTACAGAGTGGCAAAGCCCAGCCCACGCTCCATCACCAAGATGATTTAGCGGCCGGGGATGATCTAGCTAAGAACCTGGCCAAGACCTTGAAGAAGAACCCTTTTCAATCAGTTTCTTTGTCTAAGAAAAACCCAAAACACCCTACAATCGGGGGCAAAAGCCCGGCTGTGCTGAAGGCTCTGAGCAAAAGCTTAGAGCGCATTAGGAAATTGCCGGACACCTCCACGACGTCGAAGGGTGGCGTGCCACTCACTGTTGCAGTCGGCAATGCAGCGGTTGAGGGGGGAAAGACTTCTCATCCTAGAGCCCAAGGTAAGACTAATCGTATTGAAATTCCTTGGTCGCTTGAATTTATGCGAGTCAAAACTCGAGTCAGCCCATCTAGAGATTCACTCAGCAGCCGACGAAAAATGGATGCCGCCTATGCTTCTTTCTAACCAAGTACTTCTTATGGTGCAAATGCTACCTCCGACCAGCCTTATATCCAGCAGTTTGCCAAGAGGATGTTAAGGACTCTGATCAGGTCAGAGAAAGGCACAGTGCATGCTCTAAAGGTGGTAAACTTTGATCAGATCCTTGCTCCTCTGGCTGGGGTAACTTAGAATTTTGTACTTAATTCTTTTTCCTTGCTTATTTACATTCTAATATGCCGCCTGCACCCTACAGGAGATGCTGAGGGTAGACGGGCTCAGGGTCCCGTTCAGGCGAAAGCAAGAAGAGGTAAATGATGCTAAACAGAGGGCCTCTGAAGCTCTCAACTCTACTGAATACAGAAATATAATGAGTGATGTTGAAATTAAAGATCAAGAGTTGAAATAGGAGGAGTTGATCAAGACTCTAACGGCTGCAGCAGACACGGCCAACGCTAAAGCCACCAACCTTGTGTTGGATCTGAAAAATGCTAAATCCGATCTGAAGGCGTTGGAGGAGGCGGACAAGGAAAAAGCCAAGCTCAGGTTGGTGGCGGATAATGAAAAAGACATTGAGGCCCGCCTGAAGCTTGCCTAGGATCTTGTCCACCCAGGAACTGACTTTGAGTATCTCCGGCTGAGGTATGAGTACGCCACAGCGGTGTATGATGTTGAGGTCTTGAAGGAGCAGGCATAGCCTCCGTTCAAGGAATGAGCCTTAGAAGAGGGTATTGAGATTGCTTTTGATGAAGAAGAAGAGTAGGCGGGGGATCAGACTAATCAAGCCCTAGTTTAGCAAACCGAAGCAATCCTCCCAACAGGCCAAGACCAACCGGAGCAAACTTAGTAGCCTTAGTTCAGCAACCTTGGATTTTCTACGGTAGTATGCCAACCTTATTTTCTCCGGCCTGCGTGCCGCGTACCGGTGCATTTTACCGACTAGGGAGTCGGGTCAATCAAAATTTTTTATTTTTTTGCTTTGACCCGGAAGCATATCCGGATAATATTATCATCCGGCCATTTGGTATGTTTTAAATTTATGAAGTTTGCCAAATAAGTCGGTTTTGTTTGATTTTATTTTGATTTTTGCACTTAAATTTTGCATACATATATACTTGATTTTTTGCAATTTTGCCTAACTCTTTAAAAGCAGGCGGTACATAATAATCCGGCTGTACTTGCCCCTAGCGGCTGTGTGGTTGGTTTCCAAGTTTGATTGATTGATTGTCTTGGAAACTTTTTGATACTTTAAGGAGTATGAGATGTTCCTAAATCAATCATAGAATTGATTGCCCCAAACCAAGTACACAGCCGTCCAAACACACAAGAAAGCAGCCGTTAGCCCAGGCGGCGAAAACTGCCTGGGATATTTGCAATCCAATTACGCTCAACGTCCTTTTGCCCCATTGGGAGGACTTGCATAATTTCGAAAAATAATCTAAGTTAGAACTTCAGCCGGTCGGCTCTCGAAAACTTAGTCATTCTTTAGATTATTCTGATCAGATGGCTAAGAGTTGACCAATTAGGTTGTTCAATCTTTGCTGTCTGTATGAGTTTGTAGAGCACTTTGTCACCCGGATGAGAGATACTATCTGCGACGATTTCACCCGGATGGGCATCGTCGGACGCCATAATCATGTTGGAGCAGACGAATTTAAAAAATTAAGAATCATCCGGCCATTGGCCTCACGTCTATTAGACGTCTGTTCTGCTTAATAAGTTTTTAACTTAGTCTATCATCCGGCCATTGGCCTCACGTCATTTGGACATTGTTTTAACTACTTAGTTTAAATTTAGTATGTGGAGGTTGACCGTCCGTACATTGTATAGGTGGTGCTTGAGACATTACACATGTATATAAAGAAATAAACAACATTATTGAAAATAAAACACAACTTTTTCATTGATAGGCTTTTCATTTACATAAATTTACAAGTCTCAGAAGTAGTACTTTTTTAAGTTATCTACATTCCAAGTTCTAGGCAGCCGCCTGCCGTTTGGAGTTTTCAGGCGGTAGGTGTCGTCTCTTACTTCTTTATAGATTTAGTAGGGGCCTTCCTAATAAGGAGTTAGCTTTCCATGCTCATTGGCCCTACCGGTTGCCTCCATTTTCCGTATCACAAAGTCCCCAACTTTCAAGGGCTGTTTGTGTACTCTTTTGTTGTAGGCACGGGTCATTCTCAGACGGTAAATCTCATGAAGCAAGGCGGCGTTGCCCCTGGATTCCGGGAGTGAGTCCAATGCTAGTTGCATGGCCTCCCAATTTGCTTCTTCATCGTATAGCATGACTCGTAGAGTCAGCTCATAATGTTCGATGGGCAAGACGGCTTCAGCATTATATACCATGAGAAATGGAATTTCCCTGGTTGCCCCTTTTTCAGTTGTCCGAATGGCCCATAGGACATGAATTAATCCTTCAACCCAAAAACCATCAGCTCTTTCAATTTTCTTTTTGATGTCGTTTGAGATGAGTTTGTTAAAGGCTTCAACTTGGCCGTTTGCTTGGGATCAGCCGACTAATGCAAAGCAATGTGAGATCCCTTGATCTCCCAGCCAAGTTTTGAGCTGAGGTGTTTCGAACTGAGGGCCATTGTCAAAAACCATAGAGGTAGGTACCCAAAACCGGGTGATGATGTTCTTCTAAATGAAAGAGATGACATCCTTAGTCTTTATATTTTTAACCGCCTCTGCCTCAACCCACTTGGTGAAATAATCCACAACCACAAGAATGTACCGTTTTTCGCCTGGTGCAGGCGTATACGGTCCCAAGATGGCCATGCCCCATTTAGCAAACGGGACAGGGTTATGGATTACTGTCAAGTCAGTGGCCAGCTGATGGATGATCTTGCCAAATCTCTAGCACTTGTCACATTTTTTTACCATCTCCATGACGTCTGACTCAAGAGTGGGCCAGAAATAACCCTGCTGTCTAGTCCTGACACCCAGGGATCTGCCGCCTACATGAGAGGCGCAGTATCCCGTATGCAACTCTTCGAGAACTTCCTGCTCCATTTCTAGGGTAACATACTTCAACAGAGGCTTTAAGAAACCCGCCTTGAAGAGTTCTCCATTTCTTATCTCAAAGTTTGTTGTTCGCTTCTTTAGGACAGCCGCTTCCTTTGGTGAGTCAGACAGCATGCCATCTTGAAGATATGCCCGGATGTCATCCATCCAGGTAGAGCTTTGGTCGAGTACTCCAATGAGCTCTTCTTCAGTTATACTTTGTTTTTCCATAACTTCCCAGAAGATCGACTGAAGCGTATCACACGAGGCGGAGGATGCCAATTTTGACAGTGCAGCCGCCTGATTGTTTTCAAACCTATGCAATTGACTCAGATGGAATTCTTCAAGTGTCCCATCTTCGGCTTTGATCGCTTGAAGATATTTTATCGTAGCTAGATGGGTGGCCTCATAGTCAACATGGTATTGGCTAATGACCAACTGTGAATCAGAGCAGGCGTCAATTTTTATTGCCCTTGCCACCTTACACATGTGGATACCGGCTAGCAGGGCTTCATATTCTGCCACGTTGTTTGAGGCTTGGAACTTAAACCGTAGTGCATACTCATTTTTGTCCCCTTCAAGAGACTGACAGATTATGCCTGCACCAAAGTCATTCATAGTAGAGCTCTTGTCTACATACACTTTCCAAACCTGATTTGGATTGTCCGGAGCAACCAGTCTTGCCATTTCGACAATGAAGTCGGAAAACACCTAACCCTTCACTGCCTTTCTCAGTTCGAAAGTGATTTCAAGACTTTGCATTTCAATAGCCCATTTGAGCATCCTACCAGATGACTCCAAGGTTGTCATTGGCCGCTTGAGAGGTTGGTTTGTGTAGATCACAACCGGATGTGCCAGGAATTAAGGTTTCAACTTCTTGACATCCATGTAAAGAGTAAGGCCAAATTTTTCAACCATGGGGTACCGTAGTTCAGCATTTCTAAGTACATGGGTAATGAAATAGACCGGGAGCTGAATGCCGTCTCTCTCAGCAAGGAGAACAACACTAAGGGCATGATTTGAGACGGCTAAGTACCTATAAAGCGTTTCTTTGGGCAGAGGGCTAACAAGCCTTGGCAAGGAGCGTAAACGTTCTTTCAATTTTTGAAAAGCCGCCTCAGCATCGTCCCCCATTCAAACCTTGTCGTCTTCTTGATCACTTGGAAGATATAAAGGCACTTGTCACCTGACCGGCTGAGGAATCTTCCTAATGTCGCCAGGCAACCGGTAAGTTTATGGACTTCCTTTACAGTATGGGGTGATTTCATGTCTATCACCACTTGTATCTTCTCCGGGTTGGCCTCTATCCCCCTTTGGTCAATCAGGAATCCGAGAAACTTCCCAAACTCAACACCAAAGATACACTTCTTGGGATTGAGCATGACCTTGTGCCGCTTGAGTGTGGTGAACGTTTCTCAGAGGTTAGCAAGATGATCTGTCTGTTGCTTGGATTTGACTATCATGTCATCAATGTAGCCTCTAAGTTCCTCCCAATCTGATTAATGAAGACAGTATTAATCATCCGTTGGAAAGTAGTAGGCGCATTCTTCAAGCCAAACGGCATCACATTATAACAAAATAACCCTTGATTAGTGACGAAAGCTGTCTTCTCTTAATCTTTTTTCCATAGAGATATCTGGTGAAAGCCCGAGTAAGCATCCATAAAACTCATCAAGGCATGCCCGGCTTTAGAGTCGACTAGGCTTGTGATCTTTGGAAGCGGGTTATTGTCCTTTGGACATGCCTTGTTCAAGTTAGTGTAATCTACACACATGCGCCAGGTACCATTCGGCTTCTTTACAAGCACGATGTTTGCAACCCACTCAGGGAAGTTACATGGCCGAATGAACCCAGCGTCTAACAGGTTTTTGACCTTGGCAGCTGTCGCCTGACTTCTCTCCTCACCGTGATTTCTTTTCTTTTTCCAGATGGGCTTCTTTTTAGGATCCACGACGAGTTTGTGGACAGCGAGATCTAGGCTGATACCTGGCATCTTTTCCACTTCAAAGGCAAAGATGTCTTTGAATTCCTTCAACAGAAGGTGCAAATCTGCACCCAACCTTTCAAAGGCAGCCGTCCCCACCTTAACAATTTGCTTGAACGACTTTCATCCAGAGGAATATCAATATGATCGCCAGCCGGCTGGGGACGGAGTTCATCTGGGATGATGACGGCCTTGCACTCGTTTAGAGTGGGATGGGCCAGAATAATGTTATAGGCGGTCAGCTCTTCAACCACGAAAAATCGGACGATCATATGTCACCCTTTTCCTTTCTCCCGCAGCTGGATGAGTAAGTCAATTTGTCCGACTGGGTGCACGACTCCTCCCCCAAAACCAACTAGAGGGTGGGAGACGTTGCGCAGGTTCTCCAGCTTGTACTTTAGCTTAGACAGACACTTGTAGCTGATGAGGTCAGAGGAGCTACTCGTGTTTATAAGGATCCGACCAACTAGTTGGTTGAGGACCTTAAATTCAATGACAACCGGGTCATCATGCGGCAGGCAGACTTTGTCCCGATCCTTCTCAGTAATTAGGACGTCTGGGAAAGTACCGCTATCAGACGCCTGACCATCATCAAATGAATGGATCATCTTCTTCAGTTGATCCTTGGTGCCCCGGATGGTCGGGCCACCACTTGTGAACCCGCTTGCTATGGTGTAGACCGGCTCCTTGTCAGTGTCCGAACTACTAGCAGGTTAGGCAGTCTTGGATGACTGTTTCGGATTCATCTTAACAGTCGCTTTGGACTTCAAGACCTAAGATTTCAGAACCCCCTTGTCAGTCAGACGGTCCAACATGTGCTTGAGACTATAACAGTCGTTGGTGTCATGGTTGACTTCCTCATGGAAGTTACATCATTTATTCTTGTTTCGTGACTGGATAGAACTCTTCATTGGATTCGGCTTCTCAATGGTAATCCGGTCCTTTATCTCCATGAAGATGGAGTAGCAGTCTTTATTAAACTCGTACCTTGGGACGTACGGTTTGAATTCTTTCTTTTTCTTCTAGGTCGGCTGATTAGATTCATCAACCGCCAAGACTTCTTTTCTCTTTTGCTCTCTTCAGCTTTCTGAGCCGGCTGAGTATACCGACTCTCTTTTTACTTGTCAGACTTCTTGGAGTCTAACTAATGGTTGGACGAGTAGAGGTTAATGGCTTGAATAAAGCTCTCTGCCTCTATCTACGCCTCTTGGTGGGTGAAGACCCTCTTCAGGACGAGGTCAAACTTGAAGGTTGACCTATCCTTTAGACCGTTGAAGAAGTCTGTATAGGCTACCTCGTCAGACAGCCCTTGTATCTAGATTCTCATCAGATTAAACCACCTGACGTAGGAGCGGAGTCCTTCTCTCTTTCCCTACCGTATAGTGCTATCAATGCATCCGGCTGGGAGGTTGCCAAACCATTTTAGGGCTATGCCATTCAAGGTAGTCGGGAAGCATCGGCACCACATAGCATCTTCTAACCCCTTCATGTGCATAAGGTCGGTGTAGGCCATGAGGTGGTCCTCAGGGTTGGTGGTACCATCGTAGGAACCAACCAAGACATTCTTAACCTTGGCTGGCTGTGCCGTCTCGGTTATTTCCTTGGTGAACTTAGGGGTTTGTTCACCAAGTCTAAAAAGACGGAGTTGTCAGTCCAAGGGCTGGACATTGTGTGTCGCCTGACCTCCGAAGAGGGCCTGCTACATTAAAGGTTGGACATATTGCGTGTATGGCATCTGAGGCACATACGGGACTTGTCCAATCATATGAGGGCCAGTATGGGCGGATTTGTCGCCTGTATGGCTCTCATGCAAGGATTGAGAATTCCTTGCGGATGTATTTTTGAAGCTGTCTAGAAAGCTTGATGTAGAGGCTGACTCAGACAGCTGCTGGCTCCAGTTGTGCTTGATGATGTGTCGAGCATTAGAGAAGCTTTTCTTGCTGCCATCCGGCTGGACGTGCCGGATGACCTTCCTTTTGCCCAAAAATGGGCAAAAGGATCTTGGACCAGTCAATGGCAGGCGTAGTCTTCTCCTTTGGATGTGAGTAGGCTGCCTGTCTCTAACTGACTTTCTCCTCTTAGCTTGGGAAGCCTTTTTGGCCGACAAACCCTTGCTAGAGCCAACCGTCCTCTTGTTGATCAGGTCCTTGATTTCACCCTTGTAGCTCGTCATGAACTGCATGAGCTCGTCTCGGGTGACTGGAGCCTGACCACACACCGCTTGGGTGTTCCCAGGCGGTGGTCCAGCAGTCTTGCTGGTACCAGTTTCGTTGTTGCCTCGTTCCAGCTTATCTCTAGGACGAAGGCGCTTTGAGATGAGTGACCCATCAGGGGCTACATGGGTTTCGACTTCAAAGTCGTTTTCTTATTCACTGTCTGTGTGGACCTCCCCGTCGGCCGTAGGCTAGTTGGGTTCAGGTGTTTACTCTAATCAGAGAGAATGTAGGGTAGTGTAATAAATGAACTGTAGATGTCCCCAGAAATGAGGGAAATCTCCCTATTTATAGGGTCATTGGAAAAAGTGTCCTTCATTAGGTTAGGATAACCTAATGGGCTGCGCTGTTTTGCGGCGTTCTAGGGAATTGGGCCCTGAAAGCCGCAATTCTTTCGGTTATCTGAGGCTGACATGTGTCAGCTGTTTAGTGGCCCATATTAAACTTGTCCCAGGCTAACACGTGTCCCTCTCTGATTGGGCCACGTGTCTAGGGTATTTTTACCCTAAACAACTAGCTTAGGATTACTATGGTTTGTTTGTTGATGCTTGTTTTGAAAGTGAGGCGTTAAATGACCGCCATTGATGATAAGAATGGTTGAATTTGTTTGATTTATAAAATAATGTTCTTTAGGTTGATTGTATGGATCGAAGGAGAGGTTTGAAGCGCAAGTGGAAGGTATGCCGAATTGATGAGATGTTGTGGGATTACGTATGTTACAATGTTTGAATTGAAAATTAAGTGATTTTGTAATTGATTTATTTTGTATATGATATGATGTGTTATCAGGAGTTTGGGTCGCCAATCAGGAATCTAACTCCAAATATGTTTGAGGTAGAAAGACTATATCTTAATCTCTGAATCGGTTTATTACATTAAATTTGGCGTGTTTAAACGTTTGCGGTTTGTTGTTCTTCTTTTAGGATGACTCATTAACTGTTGGTTGACAAGTTAAAGGTAGAGGGGAGGTGTTGACGCAACGAGAAATATATTGTAGTTGGGTGAGATTTGTTGTAATTATAATTGTAGTAGTAGAGTTAATTTGTATAAGTAAATGATCTTAGTGTTTCATTGTCGGCTTACTCGTTTGCAGCCACCAAATACTAGTTGTCGTATTGAGACATTTGGGAGAATATGCCAAACTTTTGATGCTCGAAAAAATCAATGGGTTGGGGAGATAGAATTGGGAGGGTTGTTACAGTTCGTCGGGGACATGCACCTTCCACGTCAACTGTGTTATTGGTTAATGACTCGTGTTGATCCATTCAGTTGTACATTAACAAGTGTGGATGGGAGGTTGTTCAATTTGTCCAAGAACCAAGTGCATTGGGTCTTAAGTATTCCCAATAGGGGATTTTGTGTTCCAACTTACAAGTCATTGTCAAAGGAGAGAAAGGTGCAGATGAATTAGATACTAAGTCGCTATGGTAAAGCATGGATTAATAAATCAAATAAAACTGGTCGACAATATAAGTCTGCTGGAATCCCTATGAATAGGAAATTAATGGAAAGGGTTGAGGGGGATTGGCAGGAACACGAAGCGGATGACTTTAAGATGTTTTTATTGCTATCGTAGGAGACGTTGTTATGCCCTACGCAGTTATCTAGGTTGGCTTCAGATCTTGTCCCTTCATTGACACGTGCTAGTAGAGCAGCTAAGTATGACTAGGGCGGCCTTGTGTTGAATAAGCTTACGGAGAGTGTAGCTACTTTTGCTAGAAGATTATACTCTCATGGATATGCTAGTGATTGTGGTGGTTGCCTCATATTTGGTAAAGTATATTCTAAATTATAATTGTTGAAATTTGTGGACTGTAACTGTGATGTTATTTAATTTGCAATACCATTTTTGTACGTCATGTATTTGGATCGGCTTGATAGGCAATCTGTTCAATGGGGTGTGTCTCTTAGGTTTCTAGCCTAGAGTATGGGTGAGATTGGAAGGGTTGTGAAGGCAGATCGCATGCCAGAAGGTGGTGACTTCGGGGTAGTAGGGGTAAGATTCAAATGAGTAGGCATGTTGCTTTGTATCTTGGAGTTGACTTTGATGTGTATTTATGAATTGTGTATGATAATTTACTGTATTGCAAACTTTGGATGTGGCGTATGGTGAAACACATCCTCGAGTGGTTAGGGACACAGATGGGCCCGTGAAGCGAACCGAGGTATATGAATTATAACTTAGATGTTTTGATTTGTCTCGAACATATTTGCTGATAGTTTCTTTATTGTTGTCTAGGTGGTGAAAATAGCTAGTGTTTGTAAAATGAGAAACCCTACACGAAGGCGCATTTCTATGAGTAAGAACCTAAGACAGTATTGGCCACGAGATGATGTGGAACCAAATGCTTGTTTGTTATGGAAATCTAAATCCAGTGGCCATGTGATGATAAAAAGTCACAATACCATTGTACTTGTGGATCAAGTAATGAGGTACTTGCATTACTTCTATTATTTGGGCAGTCATTTACGAGTTTTTCCTCTTAGTTAACTACTTATGTTGAATTGTAGGTGGGTGTACGATGAACTTCTGTTTGCCTATAATATGATATGTGATAAAAAAGCGGATGATGTAATCAATATGTACTTCATGATGTATTTGTAATGTGATTTGTTGAATACCCTTTAGGATGCTGAACTTCTCCGGTGGATGATGTCTAATTCAGGTTCCTGGCAGCTTGCTAAATACACATTCATCTCGGTAACTTATACTAACTTTTGTAAGTTCCTAAGGAGGGTCAATTTGAACGTAACTGATTAATGTGTTTATGGTTAACTGTTGTTTCTCAAGGTTATGGGACCTGTTATTGGGACTGAAGTCATATCCCTTGTACTCGCGCTGATGACTGTTTTTGTTCGGGATGGATATTGTAGTTTGTTTTCTGTTGTGTCCCAAGTAAGTTCAAGTTTGTTGTGACTGAAGATTGACTTTGATACTTTCCTGGATAGAGTTCATAATGTTGGTGTTGAGTTTGCAGTCATGGAAGCCGTAAAATCCATAGGTTACTGACTGTATTAAAATGTTGCTCCTCCAATTTTGTTTATCTATTGAAGTCCAATTTGTCTTTGAATTCTTTCATTTTCAGCCAGAAAAAAAGTGAGTTTGTTATAGTGGTGTCAAACGTAGCATGTCTTGTCCTGTAATTGTATTTTTCCTTATAGGTTTCATGTGTCTTGTGTGTTGCAGATAAATAGAGTTGATTAGTTGTTGGCGGAAATGAATAACCACCTCGGTCACAATAATTATAGGACTATTGTCATGGTTTCACACATCGGTTGTGTTAATTGTTGAGAGTGTTATTTACACAAAAAATGTATTAGGGTAACATTACCGGAGTTGTAACATTAATTGCGTCATTTGTGTATTATTTGTAACATTATTTGGATAAACAAGTATTAATGTACATGTTTCTTGCCTGATATGTCGGCTAACGAGCATTTGTTGGAATTGTATTAGTTTTGGGGTCGGATGGATCACTCGTTAAGTTTAATATGTAGCCCAATAAAAGTATAACTTCAATTATAGTTAATGAATATTAGGCTCCCCAATGATGCTGAAATAGATTTAGGTGCCAAATTTGTAGTAAACAAATTAGAGTTTAGTATGGGCTGGCCCGTTAAAAGAACAGGGGCCTCCTTCGTATTCAATACCTATATCAGATGAGATAGAATTGGGCTGCCCAATATCTAGTTAAACAAAGTAGAGTTTCTGATAAAATAAAATTACGATGCTATGAATTTGTTAAAATACAAACTTCATTAAGGATTACGCTAAAATCAATTACTATGCTATGAATTTGTTAAAATACAAACTTCATTAACTATTACTACCATCAATTATGACGCTACGAATTTCATAAAATTAAAAACACACTAAGGTGGTGGTGGTATCAAGCACCAATTGTATGAGTCATTACTAACATCCTTCAAGTTATAGTAGACATCTTTGGTGAACGTAAGAAGAACGTAACCTCCTACGGTTGAGGATGGTGACACCCCGCAAACTCAGTACGGCATCACGCTTTGGAGCAGTAACCTAGCCATGTATATTGAAACCCTTGTCTCAGTTAGGATTAATACGTCTGGCATATGCAAATCTATTGCCCCTTTGATTGAAGGGAGAAATGTGTCTCAGGTCATATCCCTACAGTTCAATAACATGAATTTTGTGTTGGACTGACCGATTGCTTGGTTGTCGGTGACGGTGATTTTCAAAGTTGTAACTCTTCCATCTAATTTTGTGGCCCGTGTTTGTGGATGCTGTGAATACTAATCCAGTAGCGACACAAGGTGATAGCACATTGAACATTTTGAAGTCATTTCTATAACTTTATAGCTGCAACGAGTGTTCCCCCACTACTAAAGAGCACATCTCTTTTACAATTGGTAATTATGAAGTGGGATCCACTACATCCTTGATTAAACTCGGTAATAAGTGTTTAGAGCCAGGACCTTTTTTTTTTACCTCTATAGGCCGATATTACCCACTGCAGGAACACTTTGAACACCTTCGGATGTAAGGCAAGGTCTGATAGGTCCGGTAAGTGTGCCGGCCTAGCACAATTCCCAGGTGTAATGCGCACCCTATCTGCTGCATCTTCTTCTCCGATGACACCAAGCCGGCTAATTTAGCAGAGTTCACCATTTTGAGTGTCACCATACCTTCGACCGTTAACTTTGGATCCATAATCATGGCTAGAACGCCCTTGCTAACTGGATATGGTGAGTAAGTGGTTGGGATATTGTTTTTAAGTAATTTAATTGTGTTTGTTTGGATAATAATTGATGGAATGTGGTAATGGATTCTTTTTTTTAAGGCCGTGTTGTTTTTATGTTGTAACGGCAATGGCTGAATAAGGGTTACTGGTATCTGAAGAGTTTTCTTTACCATTATTTCGTGTTCAGGATGTTCTAAATTTAACTACAGTTGTTCGATTCATTTATAAGGGGAGTGTACACATGAGAGTTTGGCGGAAAAATGTTGGGAAAGTGTCCCGCCAACATATTTCACAAATTTTCAATTGTTTAGACCCACCCGCCATTTATTTTCTATTTTTCAAAAAGCAATTTTCCTTATGTACCTAAATTGGAAATTGATTTACCTAATAAGTGATTTAACAAGGAAGGAATCGGTTGTTTTTTTCAAATGCTACATATGTGAGTTAGTGGAAGTCATTAAAGATATATTTCGATTTGTCTTCTGTCAAGCGTCCTAAATTGTGGTGTTAAGGGTTTTAATCAATCATACGGAATACGAAGGTTTTTTCAAAACATCAAACAATGATATTTTAATTATAAAATATGTAAAATAAAAAAACTTAAAAAATTTGAACATACGTAACCCAAAATGTAAATAAAATAAAATTGCTTCAAATACATGATCATTTCAGGCCAAGTTATTCAAAAACAAAAAAAAAATAAAAAAACCCTCAACGCCTCAATTGGTTCTCATTTTCCTTGAGATATTTTTCCAAAGCTAGATGTTCTTCCTTTTTCTTAACACGATGCTTAGTAGAACCATTGGCAACACCATGAGTGTGCTCTAGGAGAGTCCTATAACTATAGTGTTTAATTTTTTTTCCCCATATAATAAGGACACTTGTAACCTGCCGCCAAAAACTTCAACTTGAGCTTCCCTTTTAGCAACGCTCTGTACGGTTTTTTGGAACATTCCTCTATCTCATATTCACTATAATCTGTTTCTTCACTGAACTCCCCATATTATTTTTTACATTTATTTTTTTCAAACTCTCTAAGCTTTATTGATGTGAATAATCTTTGATTTGAACATGGCTATATATAGGAAGATTAGGGTAGGAATATTAGGGTGATGTGAATACGGGACAGTAAAAAGTCATATGTCAATTTAATACATGACCCTTGAACTCACTACAATCTGCTTTGGTAAGCTGGGAAACTGTCAAAGTCAAAAGGAGAGTGTTGAACATATTTAATTAAGGGCATAGTAGTGCTAATACACTGAACAAATTTTTTTATTGCGTGATTAATGTGCTTCAATTTTGTTCTTTTAATCTGTATTGACTGATCAACAAAGTTGCATGAAGAGCTTTCACCATAGGAATTATGGTGCTAATTAGTGTTCCTAATTCAATGACGTAATTGTATTTGAGTTTGTGGCTGATTAATGTTGTTGAAGTAATTTTTGTCTAATATTATTACTTAACTCAGGTAATTAGGGGACTATAATCAGGTATTTCAACTAATAATGGGCCAAAGTATGGGCCCCCAATGTGAAAAGGGCCGCCTATTTTAACTACTACCAATACAACTATTAACCCACTAATATGAATGACTACAATAATACAACTCTTTTCCCTAGTAATCCATGAATGTCACTTAAAAACCAGATATGATACACGTGAAATGTTAGAGGTTGCAAACTCCCTCTAACCTTCACTGAGCACAGTTTCAACCTCCCCACCACCCTTATTAATTTGCCTCATTTGCACATGGTATATCGTGTTCTCAATTCCCCGGTGAAGGCGTAACACACCCTCCTCACCCTTCTCTTTAGTCCATACTTCTTTGACATCCTTTGCCATACGCTTTGGAAGAGGCTAACAATAACACACAACAATTATTAGCATCTCAATTTTTGTTTTGACAGAATTTACATGAATATGTTGCATTCTGCTCCACTTACAAGAAATCGTAACCGACGATGACTATCGATCGTGAATTCAAATCGCCAAGTTGACATTTTATTCCCTATATCTCAAATCATTCAAATCCATTAATTTGAAGCCATAAATTGAATACTCCTTACAATGCAAATGCATATCTAGCTCAAATACAAAAGCAAACATTCGGTTCAACCAAGATACTAGAAAACACACAACATTACTATAACAAACAAGTGGGATTGGATGATAAAAACCAACTAACTCCCTAACCAAACAAGATACATGGTTATTTTCAGAAACATTGATTACGAATGTTTATAAGACACAATTTTGTTAGCCTGAATACATGATATAGTATACAATATCTCAAACGATACTTAATTGACTTAACCACACCACAGAGTAATTACAATAACCCAAATTGCCATATACCATAGTTAAAATGTGAAAGTACTGGAATTTCCAATTAAATTGACAATTAAACTCTCTTTATCATTAACATATCCCAGTATTTACAATAACATTGTAAGTAATGCAGTTTACACCAAGTAATTTTCGCAAAGTGAAGCTAAACAAACTAATATTCATAAATTTTGATATGAAAAAACCCTAATTTCTTTACTCCAAAATCTTCCATTTCTCGCAGCTGTTATTCATCAATAATGTCCTACAATTAGACAGAAAGGGTTTTACATCTTCAAAAAATAACTACTCACCCACCATAATTACTGAGATTAATTTGTTATGAATCCACAACAATTTAAAAATAGAATTTTAAAATACAAGTCAATTGCACATATATACGGGAAAAGGAAGCACGGTACTGAAATTCACGCAATTACCCTATTCTGAAAGGGGAACATAACATGAACAATTTAACAAAACAAGTGAAATTGCTACAGATTCAAGGTAATATCATCTACAAATGTAAAAACACAGTACAACAATCTAACAACCACAACTACCCATTCATGAATGGCACAAAAGGATGATCAAATTAGCCCTAACAGATTAAAATCTTAGCGATTAAAAAGGGGGAATTACTAACCTTGGACTTCTGAGTAACATTGTTCAGCTAGGTTGCCTTTGAATGTGGAGAGAGGATACAGGAGAGTATTTTTTTTTGGAGAGTATTTATTTGGAGAGGGAAATAAAGTAGAGGTAATTCAGTGTGCTAAAGTGTAGGCTATGTACATGTAATAAGTTGATAGTGTTTTTATGCCGTTAGATTGGATTGATGATGGACGGTGATTGAGTTCCACAACTGAGGTAATAGATGAATAATTGATAAAATGATGTCCTAAAGGAAATAAACGAAAACTTAATGTAAAATAATTAAAAAATAATACCATTTTAAAATTTTGAAGTAAAACCTTATAATTCAGAAATATGAATGGTAGCATGAGATGATTGGTAGAAATTTAGAGTAATCAACATAACAAATTATACATTTTGGGTTTATTTTTAATATACAACAGAGGTATATAATGTAGGAGTTTATAGGTACTACGCAGCGGAAATAACATGAATCATATTCATATAGTACCTAATCCAAGGATCTAATGCATAACACATAAAGCACAAATAATCGTACCTTTGAAGCGTGATTCCACGTGCGATCGAGCAAGAACAAAAAGGGAGATAAAGAACCCCAAGCGTGATTCCTCTACTTGGTCCACGGGCACAAGTTAAGACCTCCACTAATGCTAGTTAGTTGCAATTGAAACCTTCAATTGACCTTCTATGGAGAAGAGCGACATGCTAACCAAGAACCACCACGATAACCACCACGAACCACCACCTTAGGGGCGGCCGTACAAACGTGAGGGGAGGGGAGAGATAGCCGTGAGTTAGAGAGAGGATTAGGGTTTTGGGATTGGTTGCCTTGATGTCAAAATTCACAGTGTGTGAATTATGACTACTTCTTACAAACCCTAGGCATGGATCTTATTTATAGATCTCATCTCTAAATAAGAGCCCATGTCAAAAGCCCAAAACCTAATTCCAATCTAACTATGCTAGCCCAATCCAATTCATGATTAGTTAATTGCTCATGAGGCCCATCAATGGGCCTCTTACTTGCTTAACCCAATACCCTTTTTGTGTGACCAATATAGGATCCATTCTAAAGGGCTTTGGGCTATCTGACTAGCCCAAAGATCATCTCTCATAGTCTAGCAACAGAGGATGACGCCCCAATAGAATGAACTTATTATCTCCATAATAGTGATCCTTGATATATCTAGTAATTGCACTTATCGAAGACATAATTCCTTCAATCTCCCACTTGTCTGAGACAAGTGCGCAATATTCAAATTCCTTAAGTCATTTTGTGTCGATTTGATAATATGATTGCATCTTATGTAATCTATATTAATCTACAAATCATTTCTTGAAATCCGAGTTAGAATTACAAAACAAATGGTTACTATGTAATCCATTTGAGCACGGCCATGCATTTTCTGAATTCTCCCTCTTCAAGGGGCCAAGACACATTCCTAATTAAATAGGTAGACTCAATCCAATCTTATGGCAACCAAAGCTCCCACTCAACTTCTGAAATAACCGGGAAACACCCTTTATAATCTCCAGTTACGGGAAGACGTTTGAATGTACCACAGTTATATCATCCATTGAATGAAACCAATGTTCCACTCATGTCAAAGGAATCCACTAATATATCCGGAAGTTCTATACTTGAACTTCAAAGTAGGTCAATAGTTCGATCATGCATCATTCATGCATATCCATGTGATTGACCGAGCATCACTACGCTCCTATAGCCCATGAAACTGCGTTATCCAATCAATCTTAACATGCTAGTTCATTATTGGAAATCATTTATGTCCACTTTAATGATTCCGAACTAGGAACTTAAATAATATATGAATTTAGTTCACCTGTGGGGTTTCATTCAAAAAGTCATTAACCTAGTGAGCCCATCAATTCATAATTATTTTGGACATTTTATTTAATCTTGAAACCACGATTAAATAAGATTGAAACTTTGTTTCAATTGATAAACATAATTCTGCAAGCTAATGTATTTACTTTTGTAATATGCTTTCTCAAAACATACACAGCTAAAATTACATAACTTACTTCAATCCAAGAACCTTAGCATGACTCTCATACCTTGGTCATGGAAGGGGTTTAGAAAGTAGAGTTCATGAGACATTCTCATAAACATGAATTTTGCAATTTCTAAATTTTATAATCATTTTAATCTCCATACACTAAGAATTTTCTTTCGCCCTTTCGCAAGGAATGAACTTAGGAATTTCTAATTTGTATTCCAACGTCACATTATTGGATTTCAATTGAAATCTATCATCACTTGTTCTTTAAAACACGTGAATCAAATAGACGAGTATAGTCCATGGCATGCATGATGAATCCTTTGCAAATTGCATAAGGTTCATCACTCAAAGTCTTAATTTCATCAACCTTTCTTAAAGTATTGAATCATTAAGCAATGTGCCATGTTACATGGGATTGAAACTCTTTTCAATATAATGTTGAACCTTATAAGAATCTTATCAATATAAGCTTCTTAACCAAACTCAAACATCCTTCGAGACCTATCTATATAGATCTTGAATCCCAAATGTACTCATCTTCTTCTTCAAGGTTTTTCATACAAAATGCAATAGCCATTACTTGATCCTTCATTAATTGCTCTTTGTACTAGGCCAAGAAGACTTTATAGCTCCCACTAAACATCTTGTACATACAAGACCTTTTCTTCATTTAACGAGAACATCAAACGATTTGATTAACTCACAAAATTAAGAATATTAACTCCCTGATGCTAACTTCAATCCATTATGGATCTTTTATGCATCCCTAGGATTATTGGATCTCCAAACTTTTGATTGTATCATATGCAAATCTTCTTTCATGAACAATTTCAAGAAAGTGTTTTGAAATTCATCCATCAAATCTTATAAGGTAGAAAACACTAAATATCTTTAATAGATCTTTGCAACATGTAAAGGTTTCATCGTAATCATAGTCATACTATGAATTAATTGAATCCTTTAACAAGTCTTTGCTTTAGTTAGAAAACGTTTTTCTTTGTTGTCTGCTTTGCTTACAATGGGTTTCACCCAATTTAGGCAAATTATTCAAGTGTCATACACTTGCTTACAGATTTAGAATCTATTTCAGATTTCCTGGTTTTAAACCACTTGGAGTTATAACTTGTCAAATCATCTTTATTACTTGAATAATCATCATGTTCCAAAATAAATATTTTAGAACTTTTAGTCAATATGAAATCATATTTCTTTGGCTAAGTTTTACATATGCTAGTCATCATTGTGGGTTTTACGCAACAATTGAAACTCATACAACAACTTTGTTTAGTTTTCAATGAGAAATGACAATAGAGGATTTGTACTTGGAATGTACTACCTTCGACACATGGTTATTAATCCCATTACACATAATGAGACCACGCGTTGTCATTTGTAACATGAGGTGAATCATGCTCATATTGTTGCTTTTATTCGATAACTTCTCAAATTTCTTCGAGATTTTTGAAATCACTTTTCTTGAACTCTTTCAAGGCTCTCGAACCTTTCGAGATTCTTATACTCCCACTTACCTTTTAAGGAGGCATATTAAGCATAGGGTGAACCAACCATGGTTTTGAACCATGTTTGTTTGTTGCTTTTCTCGAACTCTTTTGAGATTTGCACTACTCCCACTTGACCTTTTGGAACAATTTCCATAAGGGCACCTACTTGAGCAACAAACATTTTGTGCTAAGTATGGTTGTGTAGTAGTACCCCATGCTCTATATAGGAATCGAACGTGCATCAAACGGTTTAATACATGTTTTATTCCTTGCTTTGTAGAAAAACATTATAAGAACTTTTCTTAACCATATCACATATGAAGCGTTTGCTACATTCTGATTTGACCTATGTAATTTGTTGTTTAGTTTTGTAGCCTATCTTAAAAGTATATCTTGAACAATGGTTGGAAGATAGGTAATTTACATCCATTATCAAAATATATCTCATATAGATTGATAGCTTCCTTCATAAACACTTCACAAGGTTTTCTTTCGGAGTTTGTTGTAAAACGATTTCACAACTCTTGGATGTTTATCAAGGTCTTGGCTTAAATTCTCATTATTACGATCATATCACAATACTTTGAATGTGTTGCCAATACATGTCTCGACTTAAAATTTTCACAATTACAATCATATTGTAGTGTAATCATTATCTTGTCAAGTTGATACTGAACTTCATACTGAAAATTTTGAACTTTTCAAAATTTTCACTTCCATGCTTCAACTAAGCATAAATAGTGATCGTATCACTAATGAAGTTTCATTGTCCGTCTCTAGCCTTAGAACCTTTGGTTTTCTTACATCGATATGTATTCGACCTTGAGTTCTCATCATCATTTCTCTAAATGGTGACTTAGTCAAAATTTCAAATTAGAATGATAATTACATATATCAATGGATTCATAATCCAATGATATTGAAAGTCCATCCCTTTGGATTTTCCGCATGCAATTTTCATTTTCATTCGAATTAATTGACATATTAGAGACAACTTATATATATAGAAATGGTTTAACTATTTCTATCATATAGAACTTTAAACCTATTTAGCAATTCAAAACACATTATGACTCAAAGAAGCATAGAATAACATTTATTCCACGTTTTTTGAATCTTCGATGTTTAGTCATTACTAACATTGAATGGTGTTTTGATAATGGCAAGAATGACTAACATTTATTTAATTCTAGCCAATTATTAGTGGTGAGATACTGGTTCTACTTGTAAAGTTGCAACCTTTTGCTTCCAAACTTGTAGATTCTACTTGTGAAGTAGCAACATTTGCTTCTAAACTTGTAGATTTGTCTCTCCTTTAGCAATAACTTCTTCCTTTAGTTCAATCACATTGTGCAATGAGTGATCTAAACAAGACATCATATGTCCAAGAAGTAGCAATATGCTAAATCAATTTCTATAGTATACTTCTTAAATTTGAACATTTCCATTCTTTTACCTTCCAACTATATGAGGTAGTATCTAATCAATTGGAATAGATCCATTTAATTAGAAACATTTGTTGTTCATAACAACTTTTAGCATGTAAGTAGTTCTAGGTTTGAGAAGTAGCAACTTGTTTGCAATTCTTGGCCTATAACTTCTTAATGCAATCCTCATATATTCCTAAACCTTTCCCTTTGAGCCACTTAGAACATTTCTCTTAGGTTCAAAATGATACTTTGCTCAACTACTTTAAGCATTTTTCATGATTTTGCTAAGTCTATTCTATCATTATTTATATTTGAGTTTAATCAAGTATTAAACTTTATATAAAATAGATGAAGAATACTGTTATTTGATCAACTTTTGATCATAGAGATTTCCAATTATTTCCAATTATTTCCAATCATATTGAAGATAAGAGATTTTATTGGACTTGTACACTTGTCTTTTGAGGGATTGTACCTCTCATCTCATTATGTCCCTTGAAACATTTTTCAAAATGAAGATGTGTTGGCATTTTACTCAAACATTTTGAATAAAACCAACTTTAGACACGTGACATGAATTTCTAAAACTTGCCTTTTAGAACAATCTTAGCAAAATTGGAATATAGGTTTATGGATTATCTTTTAAACCTTTTGAGAACGTTTCTCAACTTTATTTTCAATAGAGGAAATTATATATAATAAAAAAAATAGAACGACATGTTACTAATAAGTAAACGCAAAATTCAATTATGTTTATTAAATTTAAAGTACCAAAAGTAATTTTAGAATTTATTGGTAACTTTAAAGCATTTTATTCAATTTTAAATTGACCCCTATTGAATAAAATGATTCCAAGATCCTTTATTTGTGTAATAATTAACCAGAGTGAAGCCCCGCATCAACCATTACATTTTCAAGGTGAGTAAACTCTTTACTGATTACAACTCTTGTAATTCTTGGTTGAATAATTAACCATCGCATGTTTAATTATTACTCTTAGCTTCAAGGTTCTAAACGGTTTAGGTAACCTTGTTGAATATAACCAATTAAAAGTGTAGATATGCGGTCCTACCCCCACTTCCCTAAGATATATTATGATGCTCTGCTGAGGGCTGACCCATCACAAACGATCAAGGTTTTCGTCGGGTTTTTAATTGGAAAAGCTGCATCAATATTACTGGGATCTAGATTTATTATGTTGTGATTAAATAGTGAACTCTAGCGCATCATCACAAAACATCAATAAAATCTAACATGCATAAAATACTGAATGCATAAATAAGACATAGCATAGCCCTAATCCTAAGAAAACTAATAAAGTAAATGCTCCCACTTGAATCATCATGGATCGCATCCACCTTGCTCCTTTGGGCCTTCACTTCATGGGCTTCTTGGATTAACTGCAATCTATAATTCTACTCTATTCTATCTACTACTTAAATAAAATAAAATAAAATTACAAAATACTTTATCGGTACGTAGACCGTACTAAGATTACAGAAATACATCACGATGCGCAGATCGTATTTAGCAATCTACTGGGCCATACTAGTCATTATATAGCAATAAACAATATCATATATTATAAAATTGCCACATAATAAATCACTCATCATGCTTTCCTAAACTATAACATCTGATGATCATAATAAAGGAAACATGGCATCTAAATATCTCATATTTTAATTAATGTAATTAGATAATATCATATATTATTCATGATCATCAATAAAATATCATATATTCTAAATTAGTCATGAGATAGAATCAAATCTTATTTTAATCTTAAAAGATAAATCATATTTATCCTCAAAGATTATCCTAACAAAGTTAGGAAATTCTATCCTAATTACTAGCCAATCACAATATTTTAAATCAATTATATCCAAAAATAATTATGGGATAATCACATTATTTAAATCAATTATTATCCTTTTGGAATATGCTCAGAATATCCTAACAAATCTTATCCATAATTAACCACTTTAATTTAGGATAATTACCAATTTAACAACTTAAATATGGATAATATCAAATATAACAACTTTTGAATATTTGATTTTATCCTAAAATAAAAGATCATATTTTCAAAATATTTTAACTTATCCAAAATAAAACTGATTTTATCCCAAAATAATTCATAATTATCCTGAAATAATTTTTCAAAAAACTGAATTTTTTTTTTTTATTTGAATTGCGCCAGCCACCGTGGTGTGGCCAGCCGAAGCTAGCCACGGTGGCCGTACACCGTGAGGTGTACGCTGCTATAGGCAGCGACGCACAGCAGTAGCAGTGCCGCGCAACCGTTGCACGGTGCTGCTGTTGCTGCACCTTTTTGATCCACCTGCTGCCCCTCCTCGCCCCTCCCTCCGGACCACCTGCAGCGGCAGCCGCCGTGGCTGCGCCACCCAGCCACATTTGCCGCTGCTAAAACCCCGTTTTTTTTTTTTGTGATTTTAATGAAAACAAAACATTTTTGTTAAAATTAAATTAACTTAATGTGGTCCTTTTAATTTCAAAATTAAATCATATTCAATTTCAAAATTAGGGTTCTTCATGAATTTCAATCCCCAATTCAATTTAACTCTTAAATTAAATAATTTGATCATGAAAAATTCATAATTTATCATGAAAGTAAAAAGATTAAAATCATTAATTATATAGTAAACGAATTAAATCAAAACCAAAACACAAAATTCATAATTTAGGGTTAGGGTTTCGAAAATTTTCGAAAAATTAGGGTTTGGGGTCGAAAAATTCGAGCATAATAGGGCAAAATCGGATCTCTTCATGGCTATTTTGAGCATTATTAAATCACATTTAATCAATTCCAAGATTTAAATCACATTTAATATAATAATTGACCCATAATTAAATTATTCTCCCTTCTAATTGAATTAAAATTGTGGATTATCAAAGAATTATTGGCAATATGCGTAAAGGCAATAGGCTAACTGATACCACTGTAGGAGTTTATAGGTACTACGCAGCGGAAATAACATGAATCATATTCATATAGTACCTAATCCAAGGATCTAATGCATAACACATAAAGCACAAATAATCGTACCTTTGAAGCGTGATTCCACGTGCGATCGAGCAAGAACAAAAAGGGAGATAAAGAACCCCAAGCGTGATTCCTCTACTTGGTCCACGGGCACAAGTTAAGACCTCCACTAATGCTAGTTAGTTGCAATTAAAACCTTCAATTGACCTTCTATGGAGAAGAGCGACATGCTAACCAAGAACCACCACGATAACCACCACGAACCACCACCTTAGGGGCGGCCGTACAAACGTGAGGGGAGGGGAGAGATAGCCGTGAGTTAGAGAGAGGATTAGGGTTTTGGGATTGGTTGCCTTGATGTCAAAATTCACAGTGTGTGAATTATGACTACTTCTTACAAACCCTAGGCATGGATCTTATTTATAGATCTCATCTCTAAATAAGAGCCCATGTCAAAAGCCCAAAACCTAATTCCAATCTAACTATGCTAGCCCAATCCAATTCATGATTAGTTAATTGCTCATGAGGCCCATTAATGGGCCTCTTACTTGCTTAACCCAATACCCTTGTTGTGTGACCAATATAGGATCCATTCTAAAGGGCTTTGGGCTATTTGACTAGCCCAAAGATCATCTCTCATAGTCTAGCAACAGAGGATGACGCCCCAATAGAATGAACTTATTATCTCCATAATAGTGATCCTTGATATATCTAGTAATTGCACTTATCGAAGACATAATTCCTTCATATAAAAAATGATCAAGCAAATAAACTGTAGGTATGAGTTGTGATTTATGAAAGGATTAATCTTATTAATCATTAGAGTGTAAAAAACTATTAGGTCTCCCTAATGCATTTAATTTGAATGATAATACTCTATAATGTGATAATGATTGGCAATCTGATGAGTGGTTTAAATCGGTAAAGGGTTTCTTCAGGGTTACTCGGTTAAGGGGTAACTCCATTTAATTAGTAATGAGTTCTTTAAGGAGTTCACTGAGGGGTTACTGGAGTAATTTGGTCCAGGGTTACTTACGGAGTTCAATTAGGGAATAATCAAATTATTCGGCCAGGGGTTACTTAAGAAGTTTGGTTAAGGGTTAATCGTCGAATTATTCAGTCAGTGGTTACTTAAGGAGTTCGGTTATGGGTTACTCGGATTATTAGTTTAGGGGTTACTTAAGTAGTTCGGTTAGGGGTTACTTAAGGACTTCGGTCAGATTAGGGGTTACTCGGTCAGGGGTTACTCGGTCAGGGGTTACTCATTTAGGGGTTACACATTCATGGGTTACTCGGTCAAGGGTTATTTAATCGGGGGTTACTTGACGGTATAGTAAGGGGGTTACTTAAGGAGTTTAGTCAGAGGTTACGTAAGAACCCAATTGAACTGAACTGAACTAAATTTACTGAATATAACTGAATTGAACTGAACTGAGTATAAACTTAACATTATAACACCCTAGTCCGGCAACTCGAATAACCCCTTGTCATGATACTGGAGTACACCCGGCAACTGTAGTAACCTTGATAAGTCGAATAACCCCTGACGATTCGAGTAACCCCTAATGTACGGTAAAGTAGGTCACATGTGATTTGAATATGTACGCTGAATTACTTAAATAACACTCCCTTCATTTTATAATGTTAGTTTCGTATGGAATCAATCACATAAAATAAGAAAAGAAGAATATTTGGAATCTAACATTAAATTACAAAATAATTCATAATTAGTTTACCTTATTTAAGTGTTTGGATTTTTTTTGGGAATGCATAAGTCATAATTGCAAAATTCAAGGTAGTGATTTCCTTATTTAGATTCATGTCATCAATCCACAACCAAATTATTGAAAAAAAAAATTTAGAAGTGGAAAATATTCAATATGGGTATATCTTTTTTAAACGCCCAAAACAGTATATGAGACTAACATTATGAAACGGTGGGAGTAATGTTCTTTTTTATATCTATATAAAAAAAATGTGATTTGAATATCTATGTAAGATTAGTTAAATAATAAATATATGTCAATATTACGAAATCCAAATGTGTTCCGTACATGTTTTAAGATTTATATGCAAATTTAGCAAACCTATCATATATTTTTAATACTCTGTTTTTTATTTTTGGATATATTTGTAATATGCAAATATGACAAACATATTTATAAGGGTCAGAGAATATCTTATTTTGAGATACCTTTTAGAGAATATCTTATTGTAGGATATAATTTGATTTTGTTAGGTTGTTGCCTTAAGGTTTTTACATATTATAGAAATAATATTATTACATATAGATTAAGTTTTAATTACATATATTCACCTTCTTACAAGAAACACAAAGTTTTGATTTTTGTTTAGGAAAACATCATATATTTTTAATACTCCGTTTTATTTATTTATTTTTTATTTATGTTATTTTCCCCAAAACAACGGCCACTATATTTTAACTAAAATCATTCCTCCGTAACGACCTCTTTCAATAATTTTCGAGAAACTTCTCAGTATCCTCCTAATATCAAATTTTTTGGTTTTTGTAATTTATTTTTCCTATTAGTTTGCGCAACTCATCCTTTTCCCTATTTCTTATAAACTGATATTAAACTACTCTTTGTTTTATTTCATGACATAACAACTGTTTTGTTTTAACCTTTTTCTATGTCACATAAAAATATATAATAACATTGAGAAAACCAAGACCATGTCTTTATGGTTATACATTACATAAATATGTTGTTACATTAAATACCCATCCAACAACAAAACATTAATATTAGGAAAATTTGTCAAAAATAAGCAAACCTTTGCTCGGTCTTCCCAAAATAAGCAAACCTTTTGATTAACCCAGAGTAAGTTGACCTTTAGTGGTATTTTCTTTAAATAAGTCAAATGACCTACAACCTACCAAATAGGTCACTTTTTATTTTTCCTAATTCTAATTATTTTTTTTCTTATTTTATAATTGATAATTAATTAAATTGTATATTTTTTTGAAAAGAACCCACCACATACTAGCGCTCTAATCCCATCCCCACCAGCCACCAAACAAACCCCATTCCCCTTCGGCCTCCCCGGGTCCCTGACCCCTTTGTTCCCCTCCTTGAGTGCCAACGACCCATCCTAACCCGTGTAGAAAGCCCGAAACCCACCTGAACCACCCCACCTCAAAACTCCATTTTAAAGAATCCCTTCCGAAATCCACCACATACCTCGATTCCCCACCCTAACCACCAGAATATTACCATATCGACCCTTGAAACCCATCCAAACCCACCTTGATAGCCAACACCCACCTCGTTGTTGTTGTTATGCGGATTTGCGACTTCGATTATGGGGATGTGATGCAATTTTTGCTGGTGGGAAGGCAAGGGATAGTGGATTCGGTGGGGATTTTAAGGGTGGAGGTGGAATGGGTGGTAATATCTATGGTGGGGATGGAAGGTGAAGGAATTTCGATGCTCTGGGTGGTATCGACGGTGGTCGACGGGTCAAGGGCAGGGGAGGGGTGGTGGATGTACTAGTGGGGGTATCTAAAAAATTAAGGGTTTTTATTTTTTTTATGAAAAAAAATCTTTTTACAAAATTTTAAATATTAATTAAAATAATTATTTTTATTATAATTAAATTTTAAAAAACTGACAAACCACGCAATGACATGTGGCTTAAGCAACTCAAACAACCGGTTACACTTAAAACAAACTGGTCATGACTTATTTAAAGAAAATACCTCACAAAAGTCAACTTACTCTGGGTTAATCAAAAGGTTTGCTTATTTTTGGAAGACCGAGCAAAGGTTTGCTTATTCTTGACAAATTTTCCTTAATATTACTTAATAAGCTATTACAGTATTAAAAACATGGAGTTACATCAATATTAACTATTAATCTTTGCATTAGAAAATACTAATTTCGACCACCACTGGTCAGACAAATCGGTTAGGCTCATTGATTGAGAACACCACGTCGCCGAAGCTTTCACCCCCTCGAATTGAAGTATGTTAGTCTGTTCTCAGATGACAACCTAGGCTGCAAATTCAAAGTTAAATTTGTCATTAAAATTTAATTTTTTGAATGGACAGTAATTAAATAAATAATATGTCACACATATCTGTTTACCACAATTTCAACCCTTACACATTGACCAACAAGAGTTGATGATCTCTGGTAGAAGTAGGGAGAAGCCCATAACTGTAAAACATTGGAACACCACCCACTCCTACAGTTGTTGTTGCCACAATTGAATAGTCTTCAACCAAAGCTCTCCTCACAACGAACAGATAATTAGTATTGGCCCTTGTATTAGTAACAATTACTATGACTGGGGAAAACCTAACATGCAGTATGTTAAATCTTCTAGCGAACAACGGGTTGTGAATGTCTCTTGCATTCCAATTGATGATCCTCTGGTCGCCCTCAAAAACAGCCCAATCGGTTTCCATACCAACTCGGAAACCGCATATTGCAATTTTGTAATGTCCTTCACCTGATCGGTTTAAAAATGAGACAACATCACACTTGACCATCACAGTCGGATTGTGAAGCTTGAACACTCGGACATCTTCTATTTCCGCATCAAACATGACTGTGTTTTCATTAGGGGGTAGTAACAATGGAGTTATTGTATACACATTAAGCATCTTTTTTTCCGGAAATAATATTTTTAAAGTCGAGGAATTGAGGTTGTTGGCTTTTTGATCCAATGGTCTCTGTTTAGTAAGGAGTACAAGTATAATGAGTTTCTATCTTTAAGGGGCTGCATATGAGTGATGTTTGATTCCCTTGTTTTTGTCTTTTAGTACGTAGCAGGTGAAATGTGTTGTTATACAACATTTTACATTTAATTTACTCATTTTTAAAGAAAATTTCCCCAATGACGTTTAAAGAAGGATGTTTGATCTACGGTGATCTTTACACTGACCATATTGATACAGACATCCAAAATATATAATTGGTAGTAAAAAGCCACCTACAATTTGAATGATGATCTCGATTCTACAAACGATATCTAAAATCTGTTTAATTGGTAGTAAAAGGCCACCTACAGTTTAAATATAAAATTTAGGTGAGTCTAATGATGATCCCGATTCTATAAACGATATCTAAAATCTCAATATATAGAAATGTCAATAAATAAAAATTCTATTTCCTCAACAGTAAAATATGTCCATAGTAGCAATTGATCAGTTCGGTTCATTTACACCGGTAATAATAACAAGTTTGTTTTCGACTCTGAAGTACAATCGTATGTTCAATATACCAATATTAAATTTCATTATATAATTGTATAGCTACATAAATATGTCCCAAGTTACAGAAGTAAATTATGACACTTAAGGGAAACAAAAAATTACTTAAAAAAGACTCCCTTGAATTTTTAAAAAAAAAATATCGTAAGGTTTTGACCCACATTTAGAAATTAATACATAAAAGGCAAATCACATAAAAGTATATTGTGGGTCAATAAGATTAATGCTCATAATAGATATTTATTTAAATTTCAAAATTAAAAAAGCACAAAAGTAAAGATTATTCCAATTTAATAAAAGATTTGATAACAATAGACTTTTGATTTAATTAAACATTAGATCCATAAACCACATAAATTAACCATAGTCTGCAGTGCTCCATTTTAGTTATAATACATCCTTAATTAACTACACTAAGTCCATTACAATGACACATATATTAACTATAGTTTTAAACAAACAAACATTAAACCAAGAACAAAGAAGCAACATACTAATAATAAATTAACTATCTTATGTCAATAATAACATCTGACATGGCCCATCAAACCATCAACCTCTGAAATTGCAAATGGCAATATCAATTGAACTCCTTTCATAAACCACTCATGGTGCGTGGCCCTGCAACAAAACGAATCATCTAGTTAGAAACTAATCTCACTAATGATCTTTCCTAAATTATACTCAATTACCATTAGGTTCATATCAAGGAGACACTGGCACACAGCTGGCTAAAACTTCGGACGCGCATTGATAGACTCAGGTCGCTACAGAATTGCAGCACCTCCGGTGTAATACCTGAGGATTGAGTGGGCAAATCGGTGATTACCGGGGAGTAAACGTACTATTTCAGTGAGATTACTCACGTTGTTACGAATTTCAAACCGAACAATGATCAGAGCCCTATACATTTGGTAAATTATGTTGAAATTCGGAATGAAAGAAGGGCGAGTTATGTCCCTAGCATTCAAACACACAAGTGCACTATTTAGGGGGAGAGCTGGGATCTTTGGAGCAGGGGATGTGTTGTAGGTTTGGATCACAGCTAATTGATATTTGGTTTGGTCATTTGCGAACTAAGATAACATCATCACATACAACACATACAGGAAAGTCGTGGGCAGCATAACAGCTTGCACAGCATTGGTAATTGACCCCATTCGAATCCTTACATCACCATCATGTAAGAAGAATGGTGGGGGAGTAAGGTCAAGAATTGGATAAGGATTAAGCAAATGAATTAGGTAAGAGGGGAACAACTTGTCGGCCTCCTTATTGGTGGCGGTGGGGTAAGTGATGGTCCACTAGATGCCCAAATTCTTGGGCAAGGGAAATGCAGTCATGTATACTTGGAAGATGACTGGGATAGCATGGACCACGTCCATCAGCTGGAACCATGCAGAGGCTATTACCTTTTTCAAACCTCTCGTTTGGATTGAGGAAAATCTTCCATAGAGACTCCCTCGACATTGGGTATGTTCTACTATTGGTTTACCAGAAATAGTCGAACGCATTTGGGTTCATTTTAGTCTTGATATTTGAGGTGGCTTGGAGTGGTTTGAAAAACAGAATTAAGGGGCTGCCACCAACCGTGGTCCGATATACTGCCATTTTTTTGGATCTCATTGAGTTTGTCAGGAGTTTCGTTTGGGTTTGGGAAGATTTGAAGCTGAACTTTTTTTTTTTTTTTTAAGGGTCCTTTCAAAATTTTATAATATTATCTAAGTTACACTTGACCCAAGGAAAGTCACAACCAATGAGATATTTTAACTAAATTACTATCAACCAACAATCGAACAGATTTAATTAAAATATAGTCATTTTTAGTAGTTTAAAAAAATGATATATTTGGTGGGTACTTTAAAGTAACTCTACAATTTGTACAAGGCCACAAGGGTTCATGAAAATTGATTAAAGCTAGTGTGTTTAGTACTCTTCATCCTGACTTGACTAGTCATGTTCAGATGAAAGGTGATTTGGGAAAGATTTTCAGCAGTATGTACATGATTTTTATCACATCCAATTTCATCATCTAGAGTGTACATTATTTCATAATGCATATAGTGGTAAGGTTAACAAATAGTTAAATCTAATTTTATCATCTTTATTACTCACTATTTTTTAAAAAGTTATTTGTGTTACATGAATTGTGAGTAATTCAAATTAACTTATTATGAAATATACATTGATTTTAAACCGTGCTTGTATTATAATTAAAATTTTGATCAAATCAATATTGATCAAATTTTTGTTAACCGTGTCACAAAATTTAAATAACAACAAAAATTAAAAATTACAAAAGAAAAAAAAAACACTTTTCTCATTTAAAGTTTGGCTTTGAATTAGTTTTGTCCAGATTTAATTGTTAAAGCACTTATATAGTAGATAAACACTAAATTATGACATTGATATTTGAAGATTAAAATAAGCTAAACAAAATGCAAGAACTTACTTCAAAAACTATTTCGATAAAAGGAAAAAAAATTAATGGCATAGTTGTTTACGAGCGTTAGATGTAATTTAGTATGAGCATATTCACGGTCCCGATTCAATCAGATAATCAGCCAACAAACAAAATAAATAGGGGAATATCTTTTTAGGGTATGGAGTTTTTAACCGAAGGGACTATCTGTTTTACTAACCCTTAGTTACTTTTTGACCGGAAATTCCCCTTCACATCCCAAAATGTGAATAAAGAACTAAGAGGTCCCAAAAGGTGAAAAACTTAAACAGATAGACCCTAACTTTAAACTTAACTGCAAAAAAGTACTTTGTGTTATATAAGTTAACTGGCCCCGTTCATAAATGAGTAATGCAAATCTTAGAAAAAAAATTCAAGTAGTACACATGCCCAAACAATCTATAAAATAATGAAATAACATGGAATTAAGGTTTATCATACTTACTGTAATTGACAACGGTTCATCGTGTTTTAACTGCCAAGTAAGACACGAGGCCATCCTTTGTGATATGAAATGGACAACGCCGCCCCTGAAAGGTGTTGGTTTTGTTCTTAACGACCATAAATTCGTTATACCAACATTGACTACAGAGGTCATATTGTTTTGACATGAACATTTTGTTAGGGATCAAGTTGTCCCAAGTTGTACCGAGGGATGCCCTCACCTCCTTGCCGGAAGTGAATGTCCGAAAATTGGATCCCGCTTCGTTAGTTGGCGTGTCAAACACATCGGTTACCTTGTTAACAACAAGAAAAGCTAAATTGTAATTACAATAAATGTCTTTCATTTTCTTGGCAACACACACTAACATTTTCTTTCTCTCAGAAAAGATTGTCATGAGCATGTCGAAACAAAAGCGCTATTGAATCAAGGACAACAACCCTAACATGGCGGTAGCCTTCGAGGGAATTCAAGACCATGCATTCAACTTGGTTAAGGACAAGGACAAAGTGTTAGGGGTCATCTATTTTTTTCACCTGGACAAACCCAAGAGGGTCTTCATCAATTAAATGACTACCACAGTAATGGGTACTAAGCTATTTTAATCACTGCGAGTGGAAAATTGGACCTGCTTGTATCTAAATGGATGATCCATACAGACCCCTATATCGTGGATCAAACATGCACGTAAGCAAAAGTTGCAAACATAGTTGAGTTTTTCCAACCCCGCTTTCGCCGAAAATTTCAGTGACTTCTCCTATTTGTATACCTCCCTCTAAAATTGCATCAATTAATTGGCAATTTGTGAGGCATTTTTTATTCATATCCTTACACAGTTATCCGCAAACTCAAAATAAATATGAAATTATTTGTCTTGGTTAGTGAATGATGTGAAGGTGTGGTTATTGGCATTTATGAACATGTGCTATGAAAGTATTCAATTTTAATTTATTATATTTTTATGTGGATAAGATTCCATTCTGACTTGAACAGATAGTTGTACTTGCCTCCAGCCAATGAGCTTAGGTTCACCTTATCCAAACAATTTTGATAAGGTTATCCTCAATAGCATTAGCTGGAGACGACGTGCAACTATCTGGTGAAATCATAACGTAATCTTATCTACAGAAACAAATATCTTAATTATTTCATGCCTTTAGCCATAAACCCGTCATCCCTAAACCCTAAACCATAAACCCTAAACTTTTAACCCTTCAATCGTAAACCTTAAACCTCATAAACAGAAACCCTAAACCCTTAATACCTTTTGCAGAAAAATAATGAAAGTCAATGCTATATATATACAATGGCAGATGCATGTGGCCTTGATGGGGAGCACTTGCATCCACCTTTTGCAGAAAAATAATGAAATTCAAGTCTAAGTAAAATATGAACTTCTGACTGTAATAGCGTATGCTCTCCCATTTTCAAGTTTGTTTCTTTAAACACAAAACCATGTCATAGAAATTGTACATGTATCAAATAAAATCTAAAATAACATATTAATTCTATTTTAAAAATATTACAATGTTTACACTTGTAATACTATTTACACACTCTTATCTTAAGTCTTACTCTGTTTATAACCACATATTTAGTTGAGGTCTTGTTATAATGCAGTTGATGGGCATAAATTGAGCTAAGTAAAATAAGAACTACAAAGTAAAAACATTTCGCATGCATTATTAATACTTTAATAATTTTAGTTGTCATTTTACCTTGTAAAGAGTATGTAATTTGTTTTTTTTTTTGCTAAAATTAAGTTTTAAAATTTTTGGACCCAAGTACTTATTTTTGAACCTTTTATGTTATTTTTTAACCTTTAACTTTATTTTTGAATCTTTATCCCTTTTACTTGATTTTTGAATCCTTAAACCTTTTACTTTTATTTCGAACCCTTAACCCTTTTTATATAAATTTTTAATGGTATTTTAGAACCCTTAAGCCTTGTATTTTATTTTCATTGGAGGAGGGATTTACTTACTTTTCACCGTTTTTGAATATTTCTTTATTTAGTAGACTAAACAAACCATTATTGTAAAATACCCCAGAAATTCGATTCCATTAAATAGGACATTATGTTGGTCCATAAACTATGTATCAACCATTTTGTATAAAAATGAATAAAAGTCTTAGTTTAAGCTCCAAAAATATTTACTATGTTGGTGTAAGTAGTAAATTATGAAACCAAATCTTGTGTTGCAGTAGCCTACTAGTACTACTGAAAAGACCTTTGTGGTTGCTACAATGTATGTGGTACACTATGTAATAGCTATGATCGGATATCCAGTGAAGTGTACTCAATTTTTGTAGTTGTGGGTTGTAGGTTCTTGGAAATATAAAGTTAATATGTAAAAGTAAAAGTAGGGTAAGGAATTAGGCATGTGTCCAGAGTATACAAACAAAAAAGAAAAAGACAAATTTTTACATTGGACTCCAATGAACTAAATGAACCTTTTAATTAATAAATTCCACATTTTCTACATGAGAATGGAGAAAGAAAGAACATACCCAATTAATAATGTAGTCATAATGATTAATCATCTTGTAATTGCGAGCTTAGGTAAACAGAACTACTTAATCAAAATGCGTAAATATGTTTGCCGTAGCATAGTACTTACTTAAGGAGGATTAGGAATTCCCCTGAGTACTGGTGAAAGAAATCAAAATTGCTTGTTACATTATTGAAATTTTTAGCTTTTGGGTTATATCGAAAAAATCGTTAATTCAACTTTGTGTATGACCTTAATCCGGGACTTCTATTAACGGTTTTATGTGAGTAATTAAATAAAGTTTATAACTACGTGTAAAAAATAAATAAACAATTATTAAATTATCGTTTTTAGTCGAAAGGAAGGAAAATAAAATCAACATCAAATATCAGTAACTGAGAATTTTTGAGAAATTAACACCATGGATGGAAATCAGCAGTAAAAGAAATGTCAAATATGGGTTTCAAAAAATACAACATATTTAATTATTTCACAGCAAACATGTATTGGTATGCTGGAAGGAAACTGAAAATACAAGCAAACAGCTTTATGTCAAGTATTAAAACTAGGCTACGAAAATTACACTAGAAGATGAAATTGAGTTATCAGCATAAAATATGTTTATTAAAGGTAAAGCATTTGGATCAAATAAGACTAAGGTAAAGTGCACATGAGTTGCAGTTCTGGTCCAATTAACAAGTCATCTAAAAAATGGGGATGACTTTCACGGGTGTGTAATGTAATAATATGCTGGCATTTTCTTGAAAATAAATAGTAAATTGTTTCTCGTTTACAAGGTTTTAGAAGGTGTAAACCAAATCATATTGGTGCAATAAATTCCCTCACCAATGAATAAATGGTAGAATAAGTTTGTTCGTGTGTTCAATTACCCTCTAATGACATTAGTCTTATTAACTAAATCATTTCGGTTGGTATCCGATATGTTATTGGTCCGACCTGATATTATACCCTCCCGATTGGAACTCAATATAAATTTATTGGACCCCGTAGTAGAATATCTAATAACGTAAATTGTAAAGTTGTTATTCTATATTTACTAACTAAATACTAACTAAATGGAGTTATTAATAAAGTACATTTCAAAACACTAACTAAATGGAATTATTAATAAAGTACATTTCAAAACACTCCAACAAATATCATAACTTAATTAAGTTAGTAGTGAACTAAACTAATAATTCGGTCCACCTAAGCTTGTAATTTGTAATATAATTAATAATATCACATTGTTATTTGTATATATCACCATACGTAACTATCAAATGTGAATATAGTATTCACCCAATATTTATCGGTTAAGTTATGTAATGACCTTAAGTCCATCCACAAATATTCAAACCTCAAACCCAAAAAAAAAAAAAAAAAAAAAAAAAAAAAAAAAAAAAAAAAAAAAAAAAATTGGTAAAATGATAGCATGAATGTTTAGGTAAAATATGAATATTAAATGTAATATTAAAATAAGCGTCTTTGGAATTGCATTAGGGACAACTTCATCCATATCTAACCAGACTTACAAAATAAGTTAATTGACTTTGAGAAATTTATTAGTCATTCAATCAACCTTTACTTCACACATACGACCCAAAACATTCGAATACAAAACATACCACCTAATATTGTCCGACCGGAAATAAAACCAAGTGAAGATGTTTTCAACCCTCTCCAAATATTATTCGAACCAAACATGAACCAATCCCGGACACCATATTTCATGACCCGAATTCGCCCCACTCGATTCTATCCGAGATTTTAAATTATTTTTACCAATAAATTATTTTTACCCTACTATAATGAAGTTAAGGCTGATCCAATGATTTATTACTTTGTGAAACTAAAAGCCGAACCGAACACATCCCGACCCAAACTTGTAAGCAATTAAATTTCACAAAGTAACTTATGAGGTCTTGAATTATGAAACTTGTTTTTTTATTACTTATAACTCCGTACAAGAATTTGCGCCCTGTTTATTTGCTAAACCTAAAAGTCCATCTATAAATATTGAGCGACTAAGTTTAATGTGCAATGGAAATCTCCTCCACCAGATTTGTGCTAATGGGTACAACTTCTAACCTTTGCAAAAGACCATCCACCCATAAAGTAGCTAAGAATTTCAAGCACAGTCGGGGGTTGTTGCGAAACCTACTCAACATACAAGCTAGAAAAGCTTTCAAAATGTCTACTCCTCCTTACAGAAAGAAAAAACAATCTTCTCCTTTCTTGAAAATCTACCTCCCTCACATTGTGAAGCCTGAGGGTGAATCGTCCTCAGATTCACCTATTACTCGAGAGGATATGTTGGCTGATCACCTACCTACTACTCCTGAACACCCACCACTTGTGAACCCCCCTCTAACTAATACTCCTCCTATGATCCAAGCCCCCATTAACCAGCCTCCTATGATATAGCCTTCTATCAACCTGCCTCCTGTGGACAACGTCCCAGTAGGTGGTATTGAGGAAAATCCCTAGATGTGGACATGAATGTTGCTGAACCACCACCACATGCTGGTGATGATGTGGTCGTATACTCTGTGATTTTAAGGAGCCATACCCTAGGAGATGTCGAAGTACTTTACGACATTCAGAGCAACCAGACATTTGAGGCTATCGTAGAAAACTACGCCTCCAAGCTAGATTTCCAGCCTCATCGTATCACGATCTAGAAGGGAGATGAGAACATACTCCCTGAGTCCTTTGCTGGGGATGTTGGAGTGGAAACCAGGACTACTGACTTGTGTGTTTTTCATTGATGAATAGTTATACATGTGTATTAATGTATTGTGCGTGTTGCCTTACATCATTTGGTTTAAGGTTTTTGTGATTGTGTTGTAATCCATCATGTTTGTGTTAAAATTTTAAGTATGTCAATTGCTAGAGTAAACAATTTGGAATTATTACTTGTTTGTTTGTCCTGCCATCACCACATTAGTTAGGCTAAATGGATTTATTACTGGTATATTTTTATGTGGTTTCTCAATTTTGGGCCCATTAAATGGAATTGTTATGCTAATTACTTGTCTATGTGGTAAGGCTTTGGTAATGTAGTTGTACAAGTAGTCACGCCTTATGAGTTAATGTAAAGGAAATCGCATTTGCTGGAAATAATTTGTTTTAACCACAGTGAACAAAGACATCAATTTTTGAATTAGCATTTATAAGTTATTTGGTTTAACCAGTAGTCAAACAGTGATTCATATGCCATGTGAATTTTGTTTTTGGGGGTTGCCCATTTGCAAATCCTCTGTTTTGTTATGAATTAACAAATAAGATTACTTAAGTCTAACTAATCACTATTCCAATTGTGAACCATGTGTTTACTGTTTTAGGCTGGACCAATTACACAGTATACGTGACCCAAGTCAACTGCTGCTCTGATTTGTTTTGAAACAAATAGCATATATTAGTACTTAGGTGTAACAAACCAGTATTGACAATTTTGGGCTGGCCCAATTATAAACGGTTCGTGACCCAAGTCAAAAGCTCTAAAGTGGCAACTTTGAATTACATTAATATTTTTGTAAGAAACGACCTAGTTAGAATAACAACAATTGTTTCTGGTGTAGGCTGGTGTTATCAACACTAACACTAGGATTAAGCGCTTCTACATCAAAAACACCGGCCACCGTCGCAAGTTCAAGCTTCAAGTGCAGAGCAAACTGGACACACTAATGTGCAGGTTGATGGTTCTCTTTTGCAAGGGTTATAATGACTAATTGTGGAACATTATCTTTTGTTGCTATTGTACTTAAGCAAACACTATTTACTGTCTTTTGTTGATGTCCACCATGTTAGAAGAAGTCAGGACCATCAGCTACATTGATTAGTTTCGCCATTTGCGGTTAGGATTCTTAGTTTATCTTGAAACATGTAATTATGAATATGTTATTTGGTCTTGTTGACCATTTTGATTGTAATATATTGGTGCAATTGTTCTCTTGTTATTTTAAAGTTCTCTAGTAAGTCCATTATAATAATTTCTAAGTCTTTTTACCTTTGGTTGGGCCCAACTTCTAAATGGCCCAACAGTAGATGTATACAATTTGGTCCAAATAACTAAATTGACATAAGTTTTAAAAACTTTGGTTATAATAAATCTAATTCCATTTACCTTTCTTAATTCTCAATATTTTAAATGTATACAATTTGGTACATTAAATTTAATTTGGTCCAATTACAGGTGCTCCCAGGTAAAGATTGTGCATGTCGTAATGTTAAATTTACATCAAACTAAATTAAACAGAAACATTAGGTTGACATAAGAGGTCACAGTAGTTAAGCACAAGTTTCATACAAATTAAACCTGATTAAGGAGAAGTAACTTAATCTTATAAGATATGCTACGGGATACATGCCAATTAGTTAACCATAAGTTTCATACAAAATAAAGGGAATTTCATAACAAAAGATACCACAGGGACAAAAGTACACAAGAATACATCACTTGTATTCGTGTCCGTTGATGGGATCAAAACTCATATGAATTTAAGTTCTCAGAGTCTGTGTATTCTTCAACCAAATCAGGGTCGACACAATCCTCATACAGGGCAGAGAGTGGACGTGTTGTTCTTTTTCTTTTACCCTACACATTAGCATTTACAGCTGAACTGGGTTGGTTTTGCATTTGTGACAAATACTACCATATTGAATAAATAGACAAATACACTAACCTGATTAGTCTGTTTCTGTTCAACTTGGTTGGTTTTCTTGCCACTAGTGAAGTTATTTTTCTGGGTCTTATACCCATTTTCCAATAAACTCTTATACCGTGACCCTTTGGGCCTACCACGGGGATTCCTTCGTGAAACAGGATCCTTCACGACTTTTTTACCAGTTGAACAAGGTGTCTGACCCTTGGTTGCCAAGGTGTTTGAACCTTTCTAAGAGGTAGGTATAGGAGGTAGTGTAGCCTGCTTCTCTAGGAAACGTTTTTGGCTCTGTTGACAACTAAACACAACTGCTTCAGACTACACATTACCATGTCAACCGTCTGAACATTGTCAACTGCTAAAGCCTCTTCACATATTGGCTCAAACTCTCTCATCATTTTCCGGTAGTGTTGGACGTGTGGTTTGTCATCAGGATCATGGTAAGCCACCTTAACACGGGTATGTCTTCTAGGAACATCTTTCCTCCACCTATCAAGTATTTACTTGGTGGGAATGTCAAACACACGATTGAGGTCGAAAACACGTATCACATGCTTGCACAAAATACCAAAGGTTTCAAAGTTTCGGCAGTCACAAACCACATCTTTGGTGTCGTGACAAAAAATAACCCTGAAAGAACGATGTTGGTCAGTTATGACATCCTCACTCTTACCTTCGGGTATGATCCAAACCCGATCCTCAAGGACATACTCCGTCCTGTTGTTCCCAATATCTTGCTTCTCGTTGGGAACAAAGTAGCCCATCCTTTCACACTCCTTATGGAGTTCTTGAAACTTAGCATCTGTATAGATTTTCTGGAATAGTTTCTTCACTTTAAAACCACTAACAAGCCTCCTAACATACTTCCCACATCTAGCATCAACATCCAACTCAGATTTAACACACTTCGCCATTGCCGGTATATTTCTCAGGGAATTCATGGAGCTTCGTATGTCTATTTACAAAACTGTCAAAGAAACTATTTATACTCTCAACACGTTATGTTGTTTTCATCCCTGCCCAAAAATGCTCCTTCATAAACGCCGGAATCCACATATGTCTTTCATCAAAAAGGTCACATAGCCAATCATTCTCCTCAAGACCATACTGTTTCAAACATGAATGCTAACAGATCTCAAATTCTTCAACTGTAAAACTCTCATAAATAAGATCATCAATGGGCCCTTAAAATCAATATAGCTGCCATAAAGTACAAATATCATAAACATCATAACACAATAAAACCATGTACACTTCATTAACATCGTCAATTAAAATATGTACACATGCCATGATAACATCAGTTAACACCCCACAGGTACTCAAGTACTACAAAATAGAATGTCACAAAGCATATGGCATAATATTATGGAAACAATAATATATAAAATGCCACTATGCGTGCAACTGATCGGCCATAGTAATTATTGCAACACAGAATGAATGCCACTAAATTTATACATTCTACACAACAAGATTTAAGAAGTAAGATACTTACTGTTAACACTTGCCCAACTTCTCTAGAAATTTCTTCAAGATATGCCAAATACACCACCTGTGGCAAGATGAAGGCATCATAGCAGCCAACGGCTTCGTCATAGTAGCAGCTTGATCCGTTAAGATTGCACCAGGGGGTTTATTACCCATACAAGCTAGCCATTGTTGAAAAATCTAATAGAAGGTATCGAAGTTTTCATGTGATACTAAGGCACATCCCAACAATAAGGATTGGTCATGATGATTTACCCCTACAAAATTAGCAAAAGAGAGCTCATACTCATTTGTGAGGTAGGTGGCATCAAAACAAACAACATCCCCAAACTCCTCATCGGCCACCCGTCTTCGAGCATCAACCCTAAACACGTCCAGTAAACGACCCTCTTCATCTTAACGATGGGCATGATAAAAATTTTGATTGTCAACTTGCATACGGTCAAAGTACTCCATCATAGCAGTAGCATCCTTACCTTCCATTTTCAAATAACGCTCCTTATATACCTCACGTTGAAGATCTTTTACAGTCGGGAAATTCCCATCACCACCCCTCTTAGTAGCCACGCACTCGTGAATTTGAGTTATGGGCATACCTTCTTCATCGTAGTCCATAAGCTTCTTTTTCACTAATGAAGTATAATTTTATTCGGTATTCCTTTACCAATTTCGAATTTGATGGGGCTACATTGTGGGTGTGGTCGAGTATAGTCGTCGTAATGATGCACTCGCCTTGGGAATTCACACTTGCCTAAATTCTAGCCTGACATTCACACTTCTTCGAAGTTCTTTTTCCCCGAACGAGTTCATTTTGTCCTATTTCACCATTAACTATGCCACCTATACCACAAGCTTCCATAGCTTTCTCCCTCTTATTTGCTTCCCTTATTTCCCTCATATTTAGGGGTCCCCAACACTCACAACTCCATGTAATAGCCCTCCTCTCCTTGTCTTTCTTAAAGGCCCATGCCTGTCGAGTTACACCAACCCGTGTTGTTCTGCATATTCCTTATAATAAGATTTAACATCCTCCCACCTCTTAAAAACCATCCCCTCTCTAGATCCTTCAACTGTATAGTACACACTAATCTTGTTTGTAGAGACAATGTTTTCAACAGTCTCCAGTGTTTTCATTGGAGATGTTAGTTGAAGACTGTAGGGAATATTTCAAGCATCCCACACTTGAGCTCCACTGTGATCATACACTTAAGTATGGTGGCGTCCAAAGGGAAGGAAGCTAGAGCAAAAAAGTCGCCAACAAGTTGTAGGTTACACAACAAGTTGTAGGAACTTGTAAACCGTTCACAGGGTGAAGGTTACACCCCTTAACGATCCATGAAATAGATAACTCCTTAGTGGTCCGGAACCATGACTGGATATTCGGGGATGAAGGTACAAATCAAACCTAAAAGAGATTTAACCTGCCCTAAAAATAGGCCTCTACTTTATTCTTGTCATATTCTTGTGCGCTTTCTGACTAACATACAATCATTAGGTTAACCCTAAACCTGTTAAATCTATGTTGGTTGAATATTAATGCACAAACAAATCTATTATTGGCGATCACTTGAATTATAATCACATTAGCCTAAACAAAATTATTAATTATCTTATTAAGCGTGATTACAAATACAAATTCCCTTTAAACGTGCAAGAGAGGGCGTGATCAAGCAATAACAATATTATTAAGCAACATAATAATAATTAATACAACAAATCATCATCATAATAATAATATTCTCAATAAAGCATAATGATATTACCAAGATCCTAGGCATGATACTAACAAGATTAATAACAAATCCTAGCATGTCACTACACAATAAATAACAAAGCTTTATCCTTAACATGATACTAACATGATAGAAGAAAATAGGAAGCAACCTAAACATGATACTAGAAAGCAATAAATAACATCCTAACATGATACAAGAAATTAAATTAATATAAAGATGTTTTCTAAAGAAATAGAAATAAAACAACTTACTTTGTTGCCTCGTATCTCTTTCTATCAAAACAATACATACTTTAGTAACTTTAAGGAAAATATTAAATCAAACAATTAATTTAAATAATTGAAATAGGGATTTGGGACCAAACCCTCAGAAATTATCAACCTTTCACATCTAGGGCGAAGGCAACTTCGAGCTTGGCTAAGTGTGTCTAAGACTCGTGAATGCGGTATTTTTATTTGAAAAGGGCTAGGCTTAGAATGAGGGAGAAAGAAAAGCTATTAGCTTGTAGAGAGAAGAGAATAAAATTAGATGAGTTAATGATTGTTGGTGAATAAAAACGGGGAATAAAACTGCCCCTGTCACAGAACGATAGGGTCCAACGCGATGCGACAGGCTTATCGTCGCGCGCTAGCCTTGTCGTTTCGTGTTGGTTCACGCATTTTCTGAAAATATGTACGGGATCCTTAATCTAATTAAATTCGATTAATAACATCCGTACTTATCTTTGAAAATCAGATTTAACCTCTTTAAAACACTTGTTATAATCCAAATAGAATTCTTTATTTTCATAAAAGAAATAATTATTAATCCTAATCTCATTAGAACTCAAAATAACCTTCGTGTTTATTCTAGAAGATTAAAACTAATCCTAATAACTTTGGGAATATTAATTAATAGGCCCTCCACTAGATCATTAGGCCTTAAAACCATTTCAGGCACAATTTAGTATTTTGACCATAACTTCCTCATTATTCATTGGAATTGGGCTTATAATATATCGTTGAAAATCTCTCTTCAAGCCCAATCGAACTACACTATTATTGGACCCTTATCATGGATAACACTAAATTGGATTGGACATTTTCAATAAATAGAGTACATTTTCGAAAACAGAAAGAAGAGTTATTTTATTAAAACAACCACATCACAAGACTTTTCACACTTTCACTTCGTTCAATAATCAAATGACGTAAAAGGTATTCATCATTGGGTTTGGTTTTTGGGGAGACACAATTAGGTGTCTACAGAAGCCCCCACTTTGACTGAGTTTGGAGAAACACATGTTTCGAAAACAAAAGTCAAAGTAGCGATAGGGACGAAGAATGATTCAGAACGTTCTATGATCCTAAATCATCCTTATAACGCTGATACCTACAAACTAGCGTTAGTTAAAACAGATAAAAGAGTTAAGAAACGCGTATCTTGCGTCGTCAAGCACACGTCTCTGGGGTAACCGTTTTTATTGCTGCATTTTTGTTTGTGACGATCCTCCACAAGCTAGGGAACATCATCGAAGATTGCTATAATTGTAGCGATCTCCTGCCGTTTTGTGACCATCTTCCGTAAGCCAGGGAACATAGTCGAAGATAACTCTGCTTGTAGCCATCTTCCGCTTTTATGACAACTTCCATCGTCGAAGGTGACTCTGCTTGTAGTCATCTTCAGTTGTTTGTGAAAACCCTCCACATGCTAGGAAACATCGTCGAAGACCATTCTGCTTGTAACGATCCTTAGTTTTGCGTGATAACTTTCTTAGGAAAGTTATTGAAGATCACTACTTGTTGATCCTCAGTTTGCCGGTGCTTTGCTGGAAAGCTTGTTGTGCTGTTGCTTGTAATTTTGCTGTGCCTTTGCTATTGATGGTCACTCGTCTCTGAACAATAGAGCTTCCAAAGATATGTCCACGCGTCTCTGAACAAAATAGCTTGATGAGGGATGTTTACTCGTCTGTGAACAATGGAGCTTAAGGAAGATGTCCACACGTCTCTGAACAAAAGAGCTTTGAAAGGAATGTCCATGCGTCTCTGAACAAAAGAGCTTGGATTCTATGCCCACGCGTCTTTGAGCAAAAGATCTTTGATAGGAATGTCCACGCATCTCTGAACAAAAGAGCTTTGATTGCTTGAATGTTTGTTGAGATCGTTTGGTTGGCTGCAAACAGGAGCTTTGCTGAATGGTTGTATCATGTAAAATCAAAAGATTGCCAAAAGACTTTGCTGGTGTTTTTCTTAGGGTTGACCTAAGGCTTGATGTGCTTGACATTGTAATTGCCTTGACTTGAGGTTGACTTAATGTGACTGATTGACTTGAGGTTGACTCAATATGTTTTGACAAGTGTCTGTAGACTCAACTCGATGTGATATGACACGACATGAATTAATGTACATGACTCGTGTGTGCATTGTATTGTGATTGCTTGACTCAAAAAAGAAAAAAAGCAAAAATTTTCCATCATTTTTGTGGAGGGTACCGACTTTCTCCCGAAAAAGAAAGACACGAAAAAGAATCGAAGTGAGTGTTTAAGTGTTTGATGGTGCATGTTGAATGAGCTTAGTCAAATGTATGCATTAATGTTGTATCTCATGGTACAAGGGTTATAACATCCTAGACTATCCTAGTTGATGACTTGATGATGAAAGTATTTGGGTAACTTAGGCACATAGGCTAAGTGCTTCATACTTTGTGATGCAATGATGATCATGATGATGAGTGATCTTGATATGACAAGGCGTGCATGCTTCAACGTTGTGTTAAGATTTCATGACAAATGGTTCCTAGGGGAAAGATTATTTGGTCATGTATCTGTGTAGTGTGTGAAAGTGACACTAAAGTTAGGCCGCAAAGGCTAAGAGTGTGGAAAGAATATTTTAAGAAGAGTCAAATTATGGTGACTCTTAGGCTAGGTAAGCTAATAGTGTAGGGATCAAGCCCCCAAGTCTATCTCTAAATGGATAGGGATGAGCATTGGAGATCCCTTGATATGATCATGTGTGAATGTGAATGAATTATTATTACGACCGCACCCCAATGTGAAGTTGCCTACGTATCCGTTAGGAATCAGGCCGAACGTAGTTCTAGACGAACCTCGCGTAAGTGTGTGTATACCTCAAAGAGGTCTTTTAAGGGTTGTAACGCGGTTAGGCTAAAGGTTAAAGAAGAAGGGAATAAAGGCTCAAGACCCTAGATAAGCCCCCAAGGTGTGCAACCTTGCTTTTGAATCTTTATATTTTGTATGCTTGAGGTTTCTCACTTTCGAACTTTCTTTTGTTTATATTTTTGCTCTTTCTTTTTTGCTTTTGCATTTTTTTTATTTTGATAAGTGTGGGAAATCCCGATCATGCGGTCTATCACTCACTTGGCATTCATGTTTCTCAGGCACGGTATCGAGCACTCGATAAGAGACGCAATCTGAGACGTGTTCATATCAAAGACATGTTCATATCAATGACATTGGAACACTTGCCCTTTTGCGCAATTTTATTATCATTTGCTTTTTTGAATTTTTTTTGAGATCTAGGTAAAATCACTTAAGCTTTTGTATTTAGAATTTGCATCAGTTGCACACTATCCCATCCCAAGGTTAGGTAGATGAGGGTTGAAAAAAGAAAGGTATATCGTTAGATGAGGCTCAAAGTGGTTTATCAAGAAAGGATTTGTATTTTTAAAGGGTGAAAGTGATATGATATGGCTACAAGAGGTGCCTCAAATCACTAGTATACCTTGTGCTTAGTCCGACATGAATTTTTTTTTTTATTTTTATTTTTTTTAAATGCAATGCAATGCAATGATCATATGCAAGGAAAGAAATGCTCATTTTATTAAAAGGAAAAAAGAAAAAACCTACAAAATAAAATCTAAGGAAATTAAAAGGTGCCTATGCTAGACTTATTGGGGAAAGGAGGAAAAAATAGAAAAAGGAGGTCAGAAATCTTGTCGATGAAGCTCGCCTTATGTCTTGTGCTTTATCATCACTCGGTCTTCTTACCGGCTAGAGGTATGGAAATCTTGTTATTATCAATCAAATATTGGATGCTCTCTTTTAGCTTCCAACAACTCTCGATAGTATGCCCTCTACCTTGATGGTACTTGCAATGAGCGTTAGAATCCCAGTTGGGTGACCTATTTTCGGGCGCTGGAACTTGAAGAGGTCCAATAGGAGTGATGAGTCCTTTGGCATGGAGTCGATCAAAAGCAGTATCATAGTTCATTTTGATAGGGGTGAACTCTTTCTTTAGTTGCTTTTTAGGTCTTTGATTATCCATGCAACTTCTATTCTGATAGGAAAAAACGAAAGAAAGATTGTCGTTCTTCCTACTCTTGCCACCATTATTATTGAATTTGATCTTCTTGTCACTTGGAGAAATACTAAGGCAATTCGAATCAAGAAGGTCTTGAATTCGGTCTTTGAGGGTGAAGCACTCTTCAGTGGTGTGACCATGGCCTCTATGATATTTGCAATAGGAGTTTGGATCCCTATTGGGAGACCGTTTCTCAGGTGGAGGGTCTTGGCTTGGACCGATGGGATGAATAAGGTTTCAACCATGACAATAGTTAAAAGCTTCATTATAAGTCATTCCTTTTGGTGTACATTCATCAATGGTCCGTTTTACCTGTGGTTTAGGAGCATTGAGTTTTCCTTTAAGTTCTTGATGGGAAGAATAAGAAGGAAGAGACTTGTCCTTTTCATTCTTATGGTCTTGGTGATGATAGCGTTGTTCGATAACTGATATCCGATTTGCTAGGCCTTCCACCATATTCAAGAGCATGGCGATGATATCTTGCAATTTCCGAACATCTCCTTTTAGATTTGTCGAGTTTTCCTTGATATCATCTAAGAAATTTCCTTCATCCTCCTCAATCATGGTCACTTCATCGATAGAAGTTATACAGCCTGCCTCAATCAAGGGCTCACCTACAGGTGTGATAAGGAGTGAAGGATTGAAGGATGCTTGATCTTTTACAATGGCTAGGATCTCTAACGTTTTATTGTCATCAATCAGGTCTTGAATGGCTTCTTTAAGTTTCCAACACTCTTCGGTGTCGTGACCCTTTCCTTGATGATATTTGTAGTGTTTATTAGGATCCCACTTAGGTGGCCTAGCTTCTGGAACTGGGTCTTTGATGGGTCCTATGGGCATGACTAGTCCTTTGTGGTGTAGCTTCTCGAAAGCTGTCTCGTAACTCATACCAAGTGGAGTGAACACTCTTTTAGACCTTTGGATTTGTTGTTTAAAGGTGTTTTTAGCGTGCACTTCATTAATAGGATAGGAATAAAAAGGATGGTCGTTCTTCTTTCTTTTCGCACTATCAACTTTCAAAAAGGTCGTCTTCGATATCAATGCCTATGTCATAGCCAGCCTTGAAAGTGTTCAAATTGCTTTGATATTTGAGATGCTTAGAGTACTTTTCCTGGAGATTCTTAATGAACATCCTTACAGATTCTTTCTCAGTGGGCACCTCAACCATTTTAGCGGAAGTTTCTTTCCACCTATTAAAGAAAGAAGTAAAGCCTTCATTCTCTTTTTGTTTCAACATCTCAAGCTCTCTATGGTCAGTTTCGACTTGGACGTTACATTTGTATCTATCTATGAAAGTGTTTATTAAGCCATCCCAAGAAGAGGTTTTCCCCTTTTCAAGGGCAAAGAACCATTATTGGCAAACGGTCTCTAGAGATAATGAGAACAAAGTGTGGAAAACCTTCCTGTCAATCCCCTTAATGTTCATTATAGTTTCAAAGGCTCTTAAGTTAAAGTAGGGGTTGTCAGTTGGCTTGAATTTAGGGATGTCATTGGCATTGAACTTCTACGGAAGAAGTTCCTTGTCCACTAAGACCCCTTGTGAGCTAATCCCTTGGAACTTATAGTCATTGGAGAGCTTGTTCAAGCTTTCCTCCATTCGCTCCATTTGTTGTTGTTTCACAGGGTTGTTGACTTGAAGAGCAAGGGTCTTCATCATCTCGGTCAAATTAACAAGTTTTTGCCTAAGCTCATCAACTTCTTGTTGAGTTACCATTAGTATGAACTTTTTCCTATGTCTAGTGGGCTTATTGAAGAGTAGAACCTGAACGAAGGTGTTGTCCTTAGTTAAGCGCCCTTCTCTTTTTGACCAAGTACTGCGGAAAAGGAAGTTATGGATATTTATTGTTAATTGTTTGACTCAAACTCGATTCAACATGCATAGGTGGGAAGAGATCATGGAAGAATGAAAGGATGATATGTATAGAGAAAGCACGTGGAGAGTGAAAAGATGATTTAGATAGAGTGGACCCCAACTCAAATGACGGAAAGAGCGACTTATGCATGAACCTAAGACATGCTCATGGTGTGAAAAGAGTATGAATACTTGTGAATGTAAGTGACATGTTCACGACTCGTGTCATGACCATGTGACTAGACTCAAACATAGGCTAAGTTAAGACTTGCGTAAGACCATGGGACTATGTGCTTAGACTCATTTAAGGACTCAAATACGGTTTATGCCATTAATAAACTGATTAATTAGACTCGGCGTGAGGACTCAGGCAGAAAACTGGACCATCGCACAAACGATGGGAATGTCGCCATGCCCCAGCTCTGTCGCGGCGCGACATTGCTGTCGTGCCACGGGCCAAACTTTGGTGTCATTACTGAAACGTCAGTCTGGGTCTGTTTCCAGTATTCTACCTTAGAGGGAAAATCCTATAGACGTACTAAGTCAAGTTCGATCAATTTAATTGGAATTTAAAAACTCATATCAATCTGTTAATTAATTAAGCAAAGTCATTTAGTCATTAATTAGTTTATTTAGACTCAAACACAGGTCAAACAAACGGTTAGTGTAAATATGCACAAACAAGAGACGCACAAGTAGTAAGAACAATATGATGCAATGAGTTTTCAACCTAACCATGGCTCTAGTTCTCTAAAGTTCAAGGATAAGGGTTAGTTAAAGAAGGTCCATGGTTATGATACCGGATGCATCGCACGGAAGCCTTACCTTTGGAAGGGTTGGCGCGTATGGATGGGACCCCGCAAGTTAAACTTGCTCCCACGGTTTGGTGAATTCATAAACTCGAATGTACCTTTCGTTGCCATGTCCGTTCGATAGGGTAGATGGAGCATGAATTCCCAGAGGGTTATGGCCATATGTAGAACACATATGGGTTAAGAAAAGTGAGAAAAACTCAATCAGGAAGTAGAATCGAGCAAACAATACTAGAACTGGTCGAAGCAAGTAGGTAGATTTTTGGCTCAGTATTGGAAGAACTTAGCGCGAGACAACAGAGCTTGTCACGAGACGATGACTTTGTAGCCATGCGAAATTGCTGTCGCACAGCGACAAAGCCATCGCTCTGCGACAGTCTCTGTTTTCTCAACGCCAGTTCCTACATGCCTCAGCAGCTTTCTATTCTTAGAATTTTCCAGTTTTTCGCAGCGTTATTTCGATTATAGTTGTGAAATATAACAATTAAATAACATAAAATAAACATTATCCTAAGTTCTTAAACCAAAAAAAACCCTCTCAAGTGAAAGGTAAAAACCTGGAAGCAAAACTCTAGAAAAAAAAAAAAAAAAAAAAAAAAACTAAGTATGAAAAATTAGCCATTTCACATAGCCGCCACAAAACCACCTCGCGCGCCACCATAGGTGACACATGCCTGATTGGCGTGTAGCTCGCCTCAATCCGGTGCCGAGAAGCCTGTGCGTGGGACCTAGCTCGGCGCGTGTGCATTGTCATCGTCGCCGGAAGTGAACTGCTGCAAATCTTCTTCCTTGGTGATCAAGCTTCCTTCTTTCTCAATTGATCTATTGCACCTTTCCTTGTTTATTTCCTTGTTTGGGCAGCCTATAATGAAGTTATTAAGACCTTCTAAAATTACATTAGATCCTTCAAAAGAATTCCCCTCTTGATTCACATCAAACCACGAATGTGAAATTAACATATACGATAGGCAATAATATGAACTGGTCTAATTTCGTGTTATCTTAAAAAAATAAAAATAAAAAATTCATATACACCATTTTTTTTATTTGGATAAACAATCTAATAATCTAAAAAAAAAGAAAATCAACTTCGGTCTCTAGACAACAGCAGACGGCAGTAGCACCAGTAACAACAGTAGACAAGAGTAATAACAGACAACAACAGTCAGTGATAACAGCTCATGTCTTCTAGCTGCATCATTGTTGTAGTTATTTCTCTAGTTGCTCTTGGGATTCCATAATATTTTTCAAGAGCTTCTCTTTCATCACAGCTTACAAAAATTCATGGAGGCTTACCTGCAATGAGTGAATCAAAATTTAACCCTGTATAGAATGGTGAAACATTACATTTGCAACTGAAGTCAAACATGGCCATCTTTATAATTGTCCCGTAAATTTTCTTGCATGCCATATTTTACGAGTAAGTTCCCCAAAACGATGAACCAGGGAAGATTACAGTGTTTGTAGTTCTCTTGTATTAGGGAAAAATACCTCAACGGTGTAACCGTATAAGCGCTTGATTTGTAACATTAACAAAATCAGTCTCCTTAATGTTATTAAGCCCTACTTGAAAACAAAATGATTCAAATGATTAACCAATCTGCTGTAACACAGCATGACAAATTATATTCCCACTTATCAGATAGATGAAGAGCAAGAAAAAAGGTTTTTTTTTAGTCAGTCAAGAGAGCAGAAATACCTGTAGGTAATCAGAGCCATCAAGAGCTCTTGCCCGCAGCTTGCTTCTATCTAACTAACTTGTTCCCTGATAAATGTGAACACCAAAGGAGAAATTAACTCCAAAAACTATAGACAGTACATAATAACTATAATAGGATACATTATAAAAGCTTAGGCATACATCAAGTATATATCATTATCAAACAACACCAGGTTGTTCATTTCCTCCTCCCACTTTTCCTTACTCCACTTATGCAAAATCATATGCTTTAATTTTATGCACATCATTGTATAAGCTACTTCTTACAATAATATGTTTAAGCAAATATGCACAGGTCAGTTGATCATATCTATAAATGGCCACACCTAAACAAAATACAAGTAAGCAATTAACTTATGCAAACTCATGTGCTTTAATTTTATGCGCAATCATGGCATAAGCTACTTCATAAAATAATTTGTTTAAGAAAGTATACGTAGGTCACTTTATCCTATCTATAAATGGCCACACCTAGATAAAATACAAGAAAGCTATAAAACTACTCTGAATTCTACGAAATAGGATAAGAAATTAAATTAATGTAAGATTTTTCAAAAAAAATAGTATACTTTTAATAAGATCTTAATTAGATATACTATTCTACTCATAAGAGTTTTTATAAATGGCCCACAACTTTTTCTTTTCCCTCCTAAATCATGTATTTTTCCCTCCTAAAACATTCAACTTGTAGACACCAAATTTTGATCCTACTTTTGTAATTATCATTATTATTATCTTTTCTTATTATAGTTATTGTTTTTTTTAATATTATTTTGCTAAATATTTTTATAAACTTAATGACGTTTAAAACAAAGAAAACGAGTAATGATGATGAATTTTATTCATAATTCCCAAAATACATGTTACGATTTGTACTTCTAAAACTACTAAATTACAAAATATTGAAGTACAGCTAACACCGCATGTATTTTTACCCTACTCCACCGAAGCAATTTTCGGGCTTTACTTGTGGATTAGCAAGTAAACTAATGCAGCCATTAGGAGGACTACTAGCCCCACAATGTACATGAAGTACACCCGTATCATCCTCATATCTTCCTCAAAGGTGAAGACAGGCTGATCTTCCTGGTTATCTTGAAACATGGTGGCCGAAATTAATGGTGGTTTTGTTTGGTTTTTTCGAGTAAGGAGGAAGATGGAAGAAGATAAGAAATAAGTGGTGAGTGGAGATTTTGGATAAGGGTAATTTTCTTTTTATAGTAAAAAATAGGTATTTTTATACTATATTTTTTTATATATATACGTATAACAATTGTATAATATAAAAGTACGATATTTTCTGTCTCGTCAGGGGAATATGTCATTTTAAACAAGTATTCTTTAACCCTTTTAAAGTATAATAATTATATTGGTATATTCACTTAGAGTATTAGAGTATTCTATTTTATCTAGAGTTATTTTACGATTTATACCCCATTATTTGGTCCATTTACCTATAAAAAGCCCACTAATCCAAATACTTGTGCCTAACCGAGGTAGAAAAATGACAAACATTCCTTTTCTTGCAATAAAGTTTGTCACACATAGAAAAGTATTGTTGTCTTAGTATTAAAAAGAGCTCCTTTTATATACACTTGTTTTACCACAGACTAAAATAACGTTGTCTTTTTGTCCCGCAGTTAATACTTGATCCGATAAGTACAAGTTCGGATTAACACACATCGATATTTATTTAAGGATAATTGAGTATTATATGGACGAGGGTAAAAGAAAATACTTGTGGGATGTATAAATAAAACGCGTAGAAGAACACGTAAGTGAGAATAGTAAAATCAGCGTAAAAAATGGATCTTACCTACGCCTGATTTTCTACATTTCGGTAAAAGATAATCAATGCTCTGACATGTCCTTCATGATTTGTTATGCCTTTTGTCTTCATCCTAGTTTTTTTTTCTACTTTTATTTTCTTATCTTTTTTACTTTTTTTTTTATTATTTTTTTTAACCATTTTTTTACTTGCTTATTTCGTTCTAGTTTTTTTGTATCCTTTTGTCAATTTTGATGAAAGATTGTCAATAGTGAAATAATATTGCATTTTTTTTTATCTCTCACGGTTAATATTGTATCGAATACATTTCAGATTGGACTAATTGTATCAAAAGTTATCTGACGGTAATTGGGACAGCTGAATTTCATACTGCATATTACTATTCAAACACTATTTGACAATATTCAAATAAGCATTTTTACGCTTGTTTACGCTGTCGACGTGAATTTAGGCTTCTGTTTTATTCGTGTTCCTGTTGTTTTGATCTTGTTTTGTATCTTTTACTATTTTATTTTATTTTATTTATTTATTTTTTCACGACTATGATAGATATAAATTTGTGTTTTAGTAGAGTAAGGTAAGATAAGAGTCCACTTTTTTTTTTAGGTCAGTCAGTTGAGGGAATATATTTTACTCTTGACTACCTTAAATTTATTTCGTATGACTTTACATGGTATAACTTTGACCACGTTAATCATATGATTTTATATGATTTACCTTACTTTATACTTTTAGTAAGGGTTGTTGCTTGTAATTCTCATATGTATAAGATTTTGTTGTATGATTAAATGTTCTTGGGTAAATTTATATGTACTGTCTAATAAGGGCAAGGGTTATTTTTTTTTTTAAGCTCTGAAAATATTTTGTCCAACCCTACTAGTATTGCAACCTAATATCTTCGAATAATTATCAAAACTGACATCTTAGGGAAATATTTATTTTATAAGTGTTGTTTTAGTACCTTGGTGAGTATAATAGTCACTAAATAAATTTAGACACTCTGTCATACGTATACCATGTGAGTATTTTTGAGTTGTGACATGACTTGGTTATATAATTTCTTTTTTTGTAATACCATGGCATTTTGAAACTTTTTATTATATGTTAGAGTTTGATTTAATTACGGTTTTCTTTATTTTATCAGTTTAAGTGTTGCAAAACAGATTAACTAGTTTGTTACATATAAAACGAAAGTATTTAATATCAAGATTCTCATTAATACCAAAATCTTGATATTTACCATTTAAATCCTTGAATTATAATTTATTTATCTTTTTTTTATTTACAAATTAACCCCCCTATTTTCCTATAAATACCCCCTAATTTTCTCATTTGAAGACACCACAAAATTTCCTACTAATTCTCTCTCTAAAAATTCTCTCTAAAAATTCTCCTCTAATCTTTTACTTTAGTTAAAATCTCTCTAATTTAGCTTTATTTTTAAGATATTAGCCTATAAAAAGCATCATATATTTAAGTTGTTATTTTTATTTTATTTAAGTATTGTTTTTATCTTTAATTCCTATAAAAAAAATAAAAAAATAAACCACAAAAAAAATATTTCAAGTTCAAGTGTTGTTGTTATTTTCATCTTTGTTAAAAAAAATTAGTTTAAATGTTTAAGTATTCCTATTCTATATTAAAACCAAAAAAACAAAAAGGTTTGTTTCTCAAGATTTAGTTTTATTTTTCAAGTTTATTTTCTTGAATAAAAAAAAAAAAAAAAATTCATTAGCTTTATTTTGCACTAATTTCTTTTAATACCTCGAAATTCCAAAAATATCACTTAGTCTCTTTTGTTTCACTTTAATTAAGGAGTTATCATCTTTTAATCCTTGATAAGTAAGAAGGGTTATCCAAAAAATTGCTACATCTAGCTCAAGGTATTATCTTTATTACTTTCTTAATTTCCTTAATTATTATTATTATGCTAACTAATGTGTTTGTTTCCATGTGATGTTACCAATTGGGGTAATGACGATATTAGGTGCTAAATTAGCCCTAAATCTTTCATTACTCCACATTAGAAAGCCAAGCCTATTGGTGAGGTGATAGGTTATAAAAGAGGGGGGTTAATTGCATTTTTGCATTGCGTCTCTTTCTAATGCATTTAATATAAAAGGTTAATACATTCATGTATTTGTCTAAGATATATTTTTAGAATAATTTCTTTCTTAAAGTGAGCTTAAAGACTTGAGGAATTAAGAGTTTATGTAAAGGATGTTCAAGAGTAAAGAGTAATTTACCACATCCCAAAGATAGCCTATGAAACAATCCTTACATCCAAACACAGTTCCTTTTCTTTAGCTCAAGTGATAAAAAATTTCAAGGGCTTTTCAACCGTATCTCACAATAATTTTTTCGATTTTTCTATGATTTTTAATGATTTTTTTAGTTCAAGCTATCAAAGAGCGAGATGAAAAAGGAACGTTTTTTTCACTTAATTGCTTTTTAAAATTGTATTAATTTATTTTTAAGAAACTAATGGTGTCATGAAACCTATATTACACCATATTATGTATTCTTCATTTACGGAACTTTAATTATTAAGAGTTTTAAGTAACTTTAATTTTATCTAGAGATGACTTTAGAAATAAGAGTTTTTAACAAACTTTAATTCTAAAAGATGTTTTAAAAAATCTTTAATTTTATTTTAAAGAAGACTTTCGAAATAAATGATGTCTTAAAGACTTTAATTTAATTTTAAGACGACTTCAGAAATAAAAGTTTTAACAAGCTTTATTTTCTTTACTTTAAGACGATTTTAGAAATAAAATCTTTTATAATTTTGTAAACCGTCTTATTTCGAACCCTTTTGTAACACAAGGATGAATCATAACTTTGCTTGTTTGTTTTAATAATTAATGATAGTTAATATGAGTTTATGGCCTCATTTCCAAACATGAGGTTAAGATTAATTATTTAGTTGTATAAGGTTGTAATAATTATCCATCTCCATAAAAATAAGCTTACATGCCATTATAATTACCAGATGGATTAATTGACAATCGGATATGATTAAATAGTTTATTGTTCCCTTTTATTTGGAAGTAACGCCTTGACAGGTGTCGTGTTTTACTTGGTCAATTCCATTAAGCCTAAACACATAACCCTTAAAACCTTACAAAAATTACCCTTGAGTTTTTTTAAACCTAAAGTGAGATTACACAGTGAACCCTTACAGTTTCACTCCAAAAAATACCTTGACCCACTAAAAAAGTCTTCAATTTGGACGCATTTGTTGAATTGTCTTGTTTAAAAGACATTTTTGGTGATCACTAATCATGGTGATTTTCCTCAACCAAGGTGGTTCATTTTAGTTTTACGAGTGAATCCGTCACAGATCACAAAAATCCCTCTTACAAAAATGACATTTATGTCGACTACCCAAATTAAAAACCCAATGGAATTGGTTACTTAAAACATTGCATCTGTCCGAACTACGCAGATTTTGATCCGTGAGTGAATTCAAAATCTCACTATATTCGGTACGTAGTGCAACTTTGGTGCTCAAACCTACCTTATATTAATTATTATGTCGTTTTATGTGATTAACATGTCTTAAAACTTGATTTTTAACAACGCAATAGTAAGAGCCCGTTCCTTAGAACGGAAGGAAAGACGAGTTCCAGACGTTTGATTCTCTTAACCTAAACCCCAAACCCTGTGCCTTATTTATTTTTATGGAGTTAGCAGTTGATTATTTTAGTTTTATTTCTTAAAATTGACTATTTTAAAGTCCGTCCTTATTCGTATAAAAATAAGGTGGCGACTCTAAGTTTTTAAATAAAAGTCTTATAAGATACTTAACTGGAACCTTTATAAGCTAATTTTTATCGGCTAAAAACCCAGGTACCATAGTCTAGCGACTCCACTGGGGAATTACTTTTTTATATAAAATGTGTAGTGGTTTAAACCTGAAATTGTGTTGTTAATTCGTTTAAATGTACTTCTGGGGTCATTCATCATTCATCAATTGTCATGAGCATGAGCATGAGCATTTTTTTAGGCCGACACCTCTGCCTATTGGTAAGGTCGGATTTAGACAACAAAATTAATGAATTAAGGGCGTAAACCTACATCCGTGCGCTATTGCAATCGGCTCTGTTAGGAACAGTGTTCATAGTTGGAAGTGATATGAGGCAACTTGGTTAATAATTTCCCAAAATGGATTGACCTTTAGATTAAGAAACATGTGCATCAATACATACATGAAGTCTCTACGGTCATTTGTGTTAATGATTCATTCGTGTTGTCATAAAAGTTTTTTTTTTTCCAAAAACTCTTTTTTTTTTTAAAAAAAAAACAAGATAAAACCGTTTTTTTAGAAGGCTTATTTATGGACCTGATAACGAAATGAGAGTTATCCTTAGACCTTCCCTCATATGATCTCAAGAGATTTTAATTTTCCAAAGACTAATAAACACCACATGTGGTGCATTTTAAGCAATGCCAAAATCTTACTTTAAAACCTTTTCAACTTAAATAATGGTTTAATCACTATTAATGAATTAATATATGAGTTAATGTTCTTTTCAAAGAAAAGTCTTACACCCCTCAACACCTTGAAGGTTTGCTTAACCATGTTCTTGAAAATTGCAGTTCACTTGTTGTTTAGAGACCGAGATATGGATACAGGAGCACAAATGTGTAGCGGAGTAGGCCGTTGGGGTTCTATCCGCCAGATTTACTCTAGGAGGTGTGAATCACTAAGTGCTATATATCATCGGCTGAAGTTACAGGGTTTCCTTAAATCAAAACAAAATAACTACACCATGCCATCTCCTGGGGATGACATGGGGAAATATTGCAACAATTGTCATGACTATGGGCACAATACAAATGTTTGTAGTGATCTAAGACATGCCATCCAACAATTGATTGATGATGGGAAGATCCCAATTCCAAGATTGTGGACTCCACCTAATTTAAGGTTTACAAATGCAAATTTTCCGAATGATTACAATAATGATTGGCCTTTGTCCATTACTTTTGTATTGGATTGTTACGAAGTCTCGGGAATTTTGGTAGACAGTGAGTCTGCATTTAACGTTTGTAGCAAAACCATTCTCGAGAAATTAGGGTGTGAAGACGCTCCTTTCACACCCTCAAAGAGGATGGTTAGAACAAGCGATCACACTCTTATACAGGCAATTGGAGAAATCACCTTGCCACTAGGATATCATGACTGGGTTTGCAACGCCGAGTTTCAAGTAATTGATGATTCGAAAAACTTCAGCTTTACCTTAGGAAGATCGTGATTTTAACATATAGGGGCAATTGCCTCTGCAATTCATCAAAAGGTTCGATTTTCAACCTCGGGCAGTGTGATAACAATTCATGGGGATGCAGTCTTACCGAACATGGCAACCACAGTGTGCAATACGGTGGGTTTTGGGGAAGGTTCCAGTTCGAGACCGAAGAAGGAGAATTATGAAAGATCATTATGGGACTTGCTATCCAATTCCTCAATGTATTGTGAGGCTTTTAGTGATTATCTCAAAAGAACAATCATAAATGCCTCAACCCCTTTTAGAGATTTGAAGGAAATCTTCAAAATTGATCCTCACCAGGTCAAAGACGATTTGATTAGAAAGGGTTTTATAAATGACTCACTGGATCATGCAATGATATGTCATTACATCAAGTATCATCACGTTAACATTGATGCAGATTCTTCCATTAATATGTGCCCGTACTATACATTTGTTGAGTGGGAATTTGAGGAGGAAGAACTCAGACCTGTAACAATAGATGATCTTTGTAACAACGATGTATATGAAAATGTATGTGATAAAATTGATGCTATCGTTAAATACAAAGGTGTAAGTTTCACCACAAGTTTCATAATTTGTGATATACCAGTTCCCTATGATTTTAAACTTGGTCAGCCCTAGATTTACTAATTTCATCCACTCGTGTTAGTTCAAAAGACGCCAGCACAACTTCATGAATCTTTAACCTTCCATGATGGCCCTAAGATTTTAACCTTACGGCCTGAATCTCCAAATAATAAAAACCCGCATCCAAAGGTTTCCACTATAGAACGATCTAAGGCCTCTTGCCAAGAAAATACTGTCCCCCATTCTCGTCAAACTGGCCCCGAATTACTATATGATGTGCCTATACAAGAATCAATGTATTCTCAAAATGTATTTAAAACCTTAGACGCTTTTCACTCTCCTCACGAAAAGGGAAAAACATCGAACATCATAATATCGATCCAGGGCTCACCTTTATAGATAGCGATTTACCCCCTAATCACTATCATAATGAACCACTGCATATCACTCTCCGACATGGTTCAAGTTATATCAATCACATACTGATTGACACCGGATCTGACGTTAATCTATGTTCCCGAGAATACTTGTACGAGCTGGGGTACAATGATTTACATATCACTTACCACTCCATTTTTCTCAGAGGTTTTGACCGATTACCAAGGGAAGTGACGAGGTCTATAGTCTTACCTCTCGTACATGAGAATATTCTATTCAACATAGAATTTATGGTAGTGGATTTCCGACTCTCATGCAACCTATTACTAGGAAGACCCTCGCTGCATAGGTGTAAAGCAATCTCATCTAACTTACACCAGAAGCTAAAGATGAGAGCATCTTGGGGCATCATTACCATATGTGGTGACTATAGTAGGGAAACCTATGAAGGTGAAAGTTCATCTCAATATGGAAGTTGGATAAACACCATAAAAATTGCATATCATTGCATAAAAAATGATGAGGTGGTTGTAATAAGGTGCCCGCCATTTGCAAAAAGAACAATATATTTTCCTATTTCGGAAATTGAACGCGACAAGCCGAACTGGATACCAAACAAGGCAAAGGCTGATGATATCCGAAGGAGGTTTAATTGGCTTTATGACGAAGACATAGAAGTTCCTTGCGAAGGGGTTGAAACATCTGCAAACAAAGTGGCATCCCTACGAGAAATCATGGAACCTTACATCTTCCTCGACAATATTGATCCTTTTACAACGGATTCATGCATGGTAGTGTGTAAATCATGGGCATTGTGGATTTTGGATAAAGAAGATAACCCGTTATATGTTGCCAAACGGAAAGCTACATGGGAGAAGCGTTTTTTACTGAGGAAGTAGATGCATGGTAGTAGTAGTCGTTACATTTACAGTAAAGTTAATTGTATTTTTTTTTGTGAACTACAAGCGACTTGATCCCTGAAAAAAAAATAAAAATAAAAAAATATCTTGTAACAGGGTACGTAGGCAGCTCACTTTGAGTGCAGTTGCAAAAATAAAACTATCTTGTCGAACTACGACTGGCCTGATTTCCTTAATCACGTTACACTCAGCATATTTTCACACCCAGGAATATGTAGGCAGCCTTCGGGCCCTGCCACTAACAGCTTGTTATTGTTGCAGGTTTCATTTAATTCTATTTTTTACTTTCCATCATGAGGTGGAAAATAGACGAAAAAGAACATTAATTCATATTTATATAGTGACACAACCGTAACAGTGAACTAAAATATACATAATACAAAGGTCAAAAACGCCCTAATTTAATCTCATCAGATGGTTGAACTTCAAACATCTATGTTTGACCCCAAGTAAACCCTTAACAATGGTCGACAATGAGTTGGGCTCCTCGAAGCATGTCTTGAGGGGAGTGTCGAATACTAACTTCCCAACCATGAGAACGCATTAGGAATAGAATGTCACATAACTTTTTCTCAACGTTTGCTGGGTAGACATCTAGTATAGCCATGGATGAGATGAAGCGATTGACGTCCAACATTACTTCTAATTGTTTCACTTCTAGAGAGCGAGCCTTTTGCAACCCATTTTGCAATAAACATAGCGAGAAAAAGGGAAAACTAGGCCCTCTAAGTCTTGAACCAAAACCAAACTTCCAAAAATCCCCCGGTTCTCGCAATGTATAACCACCCCGACATCCATCTGAGCCATCTGATAAAGCAGCTAAGGATAAAGTATGAGAATTTTCACATAACCAAGAAGTGGTTGATAGTGCCCTAGTTAATCTGTCTATTATTATAAAAAGACTCCTTTGACCTATTGTCCATTAAGTCTCGGGGAGATGAGATATATAATATCTCTTACGTGGAGGAAGTTTTTGATTGAAACTCTCCTTAGACTCTCGATATTTGGAAGGACCACCCATCATCATTGTTAAATGATTATAGGTTATGAAATCTGACATACCCAGCCAAGGTTGATTGACGGAGCTTTGAGGTGGACCTTTCCCCTGGCTTGAGGAAGTTCCAAAATAGACACTACGAGGAGTATTGTAAACCGATATGGATATTGACCCCTCAGTCAATCGAGTGAGCGAAAAGAAACACGAATCACTCCATAAGAATAATGTTGATGGGAGAGAATTATGTCATGAAAGAGTACAGGACATTGTCATGCCTAAACTCTCGGTGACTTCCTTCCCGATTGGCGAATCAGAGATGAGCAAGAAAAAACAAGTAGGGAGATAAGCTTTAAGTAAAATGGAGATGTTACTTAGTATTTGACTCGTACAGTACCCACGAGCATCCCAAAACAATAGCCTAAGAGATGAGTACGTGGGGAGGTTAAAAGGGAAATGTGAGGATAGGTTTGGACTCTCTACGAGTTCACTAGCAAAAGGGAGGTTTTGTTGACTTATGGTAGCTATGATAGGGTAAACCGAGTCTATAGGGAAGCGTAGAGACAGAGACATGGCTAGCACCATTGTATCTGCCACAAATAAGAAGATTGACTCTAGAGAACTATTTATCTCGAATACCTGGGGTGGACCAGTCACTAGTGCAAGTTTCACTAGAGGAACTGAAGGTGGGATAGTTGTAGAATTTTTATCATAAGGGAGAGAAAGGTTCTCCCTAGAAAATTAAGATGGATGATCTTCTAGTCGTATTGAACTAAGAATCTCATTGCGTTCTCTCTCTCTTAATTCTTAGAGGGAAGGGCGCGAAGTGTCAGAGAAGAAGTGAATTAAATCTCTAACGCGTAAGGCATTAGGATCCATAACTCGAATTTGAGCAAAGTCAGAAAAATCTCAAAAGAAAACACTTGATATTTTAGAGAGAGAAGAAGTTTGGGTGAATAATCCTTATTCAAGTTTCAGGTTTTTATAAGCCGAGAACCAATGGTGTGTTCAACACACAAGGAATCTTCGTAGTAGGGTCCAAGTCATTTTTGAAAAAAAAACTTTCCTTTAAAAAAAAAAAGAAGGGGTGTTCATTTCTTTTAAAAATCTTTTATTTACTTTTTTTTAGCTTGTCGAAAAAGTTTTTGTAATGTTCCCTTTTTACCCCAAGAAATCTACCTGGACCTACACAGGATCTAGGCTTGTCCGTCAAACCTCTTCTCACAGTTTACAATCTGATTCAGTAGCCTTCTCACCGGGTCATTCAACGCCAAGGGAAATTCATTCTCGGCCACCAAGCGAAATGTCTGAGATTTCTGGTCATGAAAGTTTGCTAAACCCTGATCCATCTAATGATCTTTGAGGAATGATGCGAGCTATCCTTAATCGTCAAGATACCATGGAACAAACAATACAGTGTTTGTTAAGACAGAGTGCTAATGCTCTCCTCCTCAACATGATTCATAGGTAGCTTCTCCATTGCATTTAGATGATGGAAACGATGATAGAGAAGCTCCTACCAAGATCGAGGAAGATATTCTCAAGCTCAAGGAAGTACTGAAGGGTATGACCAAAGCGGAACCTTGGTTGGATATTCATGGTCTTACCTTATTTTCGAAAGCACGACTGCCATCTGGGTTTAAGATGTCGAATCTCACGAAATTCGATGGTACAGGAAGTCCCACTAATTTCTTGAAGCTATACGTAGGGGCTATGAGTCCTTGGGGTGTTGATAAACCTTTAATGGCACAATTGTTTCAACAATATTTAGATGGGGCTATCGCTCATTGGTTTCTTAATTTGGAAAATTCAAAGAAAACTTCATGGGTTGATATTGTGCGAGAATTTTCTAGCTAAAATAGGTATAACGAAGAGATCGATGTAACAAGGAGGGATTTGGAGACAATTGCCCAAAATCATAATGAAACGTTTTCTGCTTTCATCACTAGGTGGAGAAATAAGGCTGTCAAGATGGTGAATAGGCCAAATGAAGAAGAACAGTTACAAATGATTGTGAAGAATCTTATTCCTGACTATTAAGGACGAATGGCTTTCCAGTATTTTCCGTCATTCAAGGCTCTCATATCAATAGGGACCTTAGTGGAGGATGCCATAAAAAAGGGAGATATCAAGAAGGATGAAGGAAGCAGTAGTAACACCTCTTATAATCCTAATTTGGGGGCAACAGGATAACCAATAACAATGACTCAATACCCTCAAAACCAACAAACTTGATACACAATATTGGCACCGCTCCAGCATTCCAACTCAAACCATAGAGAAATTTTTCTCCATTGAACATGACCTATGCTCAAGCTTTCTCCAAATCAAAAAAGGCAAACCTTGTTCAACCTTTGAACCCAAGTCCACCTCCAAGAAACCCTCCTCCCAGTTATAACCCAAACTAACACTGTGAATTCCATCAAGGGCTTAAACATGAAATTGAAAATTGCACAGTATTCAAGCACCATATTCAAGACTTAGTAGATGAAGGGAGGCTTTTAGTTGGGGCATCCTCTGATAAATTTAAAAATACACAACCAAGCATCACTGATAATCCTCTTCCCAATCATAAGCTTCCTGTCTCTATAAACACCATCTCCACTTCTAGTAACCAGATTGATCCAACATTATTAATGGTTCGAAATGCTCCTCGAACGTATGAGATGCCATTATCCAAAAATTATGTGTGTGTTGTGTATGATCACTCCACTCGGCAAAAGGTCAAGCTTGTGCCGTACAAGGGTTCCGATGTTATCTTCAATAAAGACCTGTTCTCTGATGTTTGCACCACTATGGGTTATAATGGGGCATTTTTCTTAATAGATGATGATGAGGATGCTTTCTCGTTGTTGTCAATTGCTGAGAAAAACGTTGGGGCACACCTTAATACCCCTAGTAATCTTCGATCTCCGATCTACCTTGACGATCTTAGTGATGACGAAGATCTACATGTGGCTCATTTGACTCGCGCTGATCGTCACTTTAAACCTCCATATCTTGAAGATGAGAACCCCGTGGAAGCCTTGAGAAGGAAAGAAAAGGACAAGGAATTAGTAGAGGAGAATAAGGAAGAAGATGATGCTATTAAGCGCATGAAGGAGGTTAATGCAAATATTTCTATATGGAAGTTATTGACCCATTCTCAACCCCATCGGGCTACCATTCTGAGACATCTCAAAAAAGTTTCAATAGATCCATCCATATCACCAGATCAAATGGTAGGACTTATTCATGGGACTGACCGCACTTTAATGTTTACCGACAACGATCTCCCAGAGAGTGTCAACCATAATAACTCTTTGCACATGACTGTGAAATTCCATGGATGGACAATACCTCGAGTACTTATTGACAATGGTTCTGCCATCAACGTATGTCCTTATCGAGTTATGATGAAGCTCGGTTATCAAAAAGAAGATCTGACACCTTCAAGCCAGGTTGTTATGGCTTACGACAATGCCAAAAGAGATGTTTTGGGGTCAATTGAGTTACTTTTGGAATATGGGCCAGTGGCTAGAAATGTTCAATTTGTGGTAATTGACATTGAAGCGTGTTTTAACCTTCTACTGGGTAGACCTTGGCTTCATGAGAACAGGGAAGTAGCCTCTACCTTACACCAAAAGGTGAAGTTACTCACTAATCATGGAGTAGTGACGCTCATAGGTAATCTAGAATTTTTGAATGTTTCTAGTACTGGAAACTCGGTACTCCACTCAGATGAAGAAGAGGGCAGTCGATTAGACGGATTCACTATTCATAATATTGGATTTGATTCAATAGACTCATGGAAAGAAGAAGAAGAAACTGAAGAAGACTTGGAGGAAGACGAAGAAACCGAGGAAGATCCGAAAGAAGAAGAAACTGAGGAAGATCCAGAAGAAGGGCTTCAAGAAGATGACAATGACTCTAAGGTTAATCCCCAAGAAGTTAGGGGTGGAACAAACTGTTCCAACGAAGATGAGGCAGAAAAAGAGCCTAAAACTCCAAAAGACAACGATCCTTGTTTTAGAGGAGAATCTTGGACAAGTAACTCTTTTAGACATGGTTATGATGAGGGATCTCAGAAAAGATCTAGGGCCGAGGATTTTGATTTGGATTTCGATATTATGTGCTATTGAATGTTTGTGTACCCGGAGGAGTTGATTCTTTTCCCTAACTACAGACATGAAGATCGTTACCATAATCTCCCCCAGTTCGAGAAGTTCAATGGGTTGGGAGATCCCATCCTCCATTTATACAACTTTGTGAACACCTTATATCCCTTAAATGTTCCAGAAGAGCATTTTCCCATGTTATTCAATAGAAGTCTGGGTGGACCTGCGTTATTTTGGTATTATACCTCATGGGCAACAAGAAAAGTTCTTGGGGAGAAATTGCTCAAGCATTCAGTGATTGGGCATTTGAATTTCGACAGCCTGACACTGAAAAACTGAAGCTAGTGAATATGGAGCAAAGTGACAGGGAATCATTTTCACATCTCTTTTCAAGGTGTTCTTACATTTAGGCTCAACTTCGTTTTCCCATTACTAATCGGGAGTTCATGTTGATATAACTAAGGAAGTTAAATGATTTTTATTATCGTCATATGGTCTCCATCAAGTATGCCGACCCCTCGCACATGGGGAGACATGGTTACGAAATTGATGCCTATCGACTACAGGAAAGAAGGCCTAAGGTGCACCCTCAAGGAGAAAGGGCTAGCAGGAGGATATTCGCTCGAATCGACAAACCATTGAGTGTGGTGTACGATCATTTGAGAAAAAAAGGTATTCTTCGGGCAAAGAGCTATGTGTATTCATTACCACCACATGGAACCGATATGAGACAATATTGCAGTTATTGTCATGGGCATAGAACAAATACTTGTTATGATCTTAAGTGTGCTATCTAGGATCTCATTGATCGCAGAATCATCACTCCAACCCATCCCAAGTCTGATGCACCAGGGTCAAACCCGGCACAACCACAAGCCTCTCAAGCTGATTTGTTCCTTCAACTGCTCGAAAAAGGTCGTATCAAGCCACTACCTTGTCGAGCAGGAGCTGATCTTGTTGGGCCAAATCTCAACAAATATTGTCACTATCATCAGTTACATGGTCATGATACTAACTAATGCCATGCCCTCCATTGGTGTATAAAGCGCACCACTGGAATTTCCTGCCGGAATCAGAAAGTGTCCATAAATGCCCTTTCCATTTTGACATGCGACGACGATCCCACTCTTTTGATTGCTTGTCACTATTCAAAGAAGATATCTCAACAAGACTATGAGAAAGGTTTCTCCGGGACTATAGAAAACCCTAAAGCCTAAGGAATCTCTATAAGGGAAAGGAAGCATCCGCAAACATTACAACAACATGGTGATCTCTATCTTACCCTCCATCAAGAAGGATGAATGAGAGGGGTAGTATGAACTTTGTAAACCAATCAATTTTTTTTTCTCTTTATATTTCTTTTGGTACAAAGAACTACATATAGCTTGATCCCCCAAAGCACTATTTCATGATCATACATAAAAATTGTACTTGCACGCACATTGTTATTGGGGTACGTAGGCAACTCTGATCGAGTGCAGCTGTTTAAAAAAAAAAAAGAGTTTTTTTTTTCTTCCATTATGAACTACGACGGGTCTGATTCTCCAAAAAAAAAAAAAAAAAAAAAAAAGAGAGAAAATACAAAATTTGTCTTGAGATACGTAGGCAGCCTTATGGCACGACCCGAAACAATTAAAAGATTTTTGGAATGAACACCCCGCTAAATTATCTAACTTAACATAAGTCTTTTAAATGTTTACCAAAATCTCTTTTTCCCGCATGCATTTTTGCATTTATCGTTTATTTTTTTATTTTCAAAAAAAAAAAGAAGAGGAAATTCTAATCTCGAGTATGTAATGTTTAGGTGTTCTTTGCCAACCAATGACCAACCAAATTCGAAAATTTACTCTACCCCCGGATTCCATTCAAGAAACCCAAGATCCAATACCACAAACACTTACCAGAGGACTTCAATTGATGTTGAAAATGGGTTATGTACTAGGAGCTGGTTTAGGACGGAATGATGAAGGCATGAGGCACCCGATCCCAATAATTGATAAGCGAAATCGTCATGGCTTGGGTTTCGATGAAAAAATGAGTTTTGATGTTATAAAAAGGAAGTCTCTCACTTTGAATGGGAAATTTGTGTTACAAAATGACACTGAGCCATTTTATGAGTTTCCTAAACCTTGGTATGACTTGGAGAAAGAGAAAATTCACCCTAGGTTAGAAATTTTCTTTGTAGAAGCAAGGAATGAAGAATCTATTAAGAAATGGTTTGATATGAAACCAATATTTAAGAAAGATATTGGTTGGGCTTACCATCTAAAGCAAGGAGTTCTAAAAGGCTTGTTTTCACCAATTTCTGACTGCGAAGTCCGATTTGATCCCATTACTCTTATCACTCTAATAAGAACAAAAGTTGAAAACAATATCCGACCCAAAACTCAAGAACAATTCATTCCTTTCCCCGAACTATATCCTTTTCAATCCTCTACCTCAGACGGTTATGAAACCAGTAGCTAATCATCTAGCCAATCATCTATCCATCCATTACCTGATATCTCCTATCATGAAGATATCGAAGAAGTTGCTTGTAAACATATTTGCGTACAAAAAATTGATCTTGATCATGATGCATTTTCTAATAATGAACTTTTCAATGAACCTAAATCATGCGTGACACCCATGGAAGAGTCTATAACTGTAAACATAGGCACAGATAATGATGTAAAAGAAGTCAAGATAGGATCGTCCCTTTCCCTTGATGAACAAAATGCATTCATTATTTTACTTAAAGAATATGTGGATGTGTTTGCATGGTCTTATGCTGATATGCCTGGTGTCGATCGTAATATTGCTGAACATCGTATACCACTCTACCCTGATAGCAAGCCAAAACAGCAAAAGCTTTATAGAATGAAGCCAGAAGTTAGTCTCTAAGTTAAAGAAGAAATTCAAAAGCAGCTTGATGCCAACTTCATCAAACCAATCAAGCATCCATAATGGCTGGCGAATGTGGTGGTAGTGCCCAAAAAAGATGGAAGGGTCAGAGTATGCATTGATTTTAGGGATTTAAATTCAGCATCACCAAAAGACTATTTTTCATTGCCCTACGTTGATGTTCTAGTTAATAACACTGTCGGACATGCCATGTTCTCATTCATGGACGGATTCTCAAGATACAATCAGATACTCATGTCAGAAGAGGACATGTCCAAAACTTCTTTTATTACCCCATGGCGAACCTTTTGTTATAGAGCAATGCCCTTCGGATTAAAGAATGCTGGAGCCACCTATCAACGGGCTGCAACGACGATTTTGCATGATCTCATTCATGATATTGTGGAGGTCTATGTTGATGACATGATTGTCAAAAGTCATTATCGTGAAGCGCACATTGATGCTCTAAAATAATTCTTTGACAGAATTAAGAAATACAATCTAAGACTGAATCCTCAAAAATGTGTATTTTAAGTAACTTCGAGAAAACTTCTAGGCTTCATTGTAAGTCAAGACAGAATTAAAGTCAACTCTGACAAGGTAAAGGCCATATAAGAGCTTCCTCCACAACAACGGAAAAGGAGATTCAGGGATTTCTTGGTAAAATCCAATATATTAGTAGGTTCATATCATAATTGACAACCCGATGTGAACTTATATTCAAGTTACTTAAGAAAAATGTTCCTACAAAATGGAACGACGAATTTCAGGCTTCATTCGATTCAATGAAAGAATACCTCTCCAATCCTCCAGTTTTAATGCCACCAAAGCCGGGGGCAGCCCTTGATATTATATCTTACTATCACGGAAACGACCATGGGAGCTCTTTTGGCATAATACCAAGGGGGTACGAGAAAGGAAATAGCTATCTACTACCTCAGCAAAAAGTTCCTTGAGTATGAAACTAGATACATTCCTTTGGAAAGAGCTTGCATTGCCCTTATTTACACAACAAAGAAGCTTCGACATTATCTGCAAGCACATACTACTTATCTAGTTTCGAGGTTAGATCCAATCAAGTACATTTTTGAGAAGGCAATCTTGAGTGAAAGAATAGTAAGGTGGCATGCGATATTGTCAGAATTTGACATTCAGTGTGTGAATCAAAAGTCAGTCAAAGGAAGGGCTATATCTAAAGCTTTGGCTGACGGACCTATCTCAGGTGATGAATTTGATGATGATTTTCCAGATGAACATATCTTCTATCTTAGTACATCACAATGGAAGATGTATTTCAACGGAGCCTCTAACAAGAGGGGCAATGGTGCAGGAATATTATTAATTGATCCCTATGGGGTACATTTTCTGTTTGGTATGAAGCTTAGTTTCCCAACGACGAATAACATGGCTGAATATGAAGCTTGAATCTATGGAATCAAAGCAACATTAGCAGCTGGCGCAAAACATATCACGGTATATGGTGATTCTTATCTCATAATCTCCCAGACTGTTGGAGCTTGGAAAGTTCAGGATGAAAGGTTGCAAATGTACACGGAGTATCTTCAACAATTTATCCAATTTTTGAAGAAATAGAGTTCAAACATCTCCTTCGTGAGCAAAACAGCTTCACCAATGCTTTGGCAAATCTTGCAGTAAATTTGACTTGGGACGATGATGTAAAAGTACAGTCGGTGACGATTGTAGAAAAAGAAAGTCCAGCGGTAAATTTTGAACCAATAATTGCTCTATTAACCTAAGAAGATAATGAGGATGCTTGGTATACTGATGTTAAGAAGTATTTAATTGATGGAGAATATCCTGAAGGAAGTCACAAGAAGGATCAGTTGGCTATTCGAAGGCTAGCTTCTCATTTCACAATATTAAAAGGTTTGTTGTATCATAAAAGTTTCGATGGAAACTTGCAATTATGCATCGATGGGGAACAGACACAAACGATCATGGAAGAAGTACATGGGGGAGAATGTGGGCCTCATATGAATGGACGAATGCTTTCTCGGAAGATTCTTCGAGCGGGGTATTACTGGACCACCTTGGAAAGTGATTGCATCCATTTCGTACGAGCATGCAAAAAATGTCAGCTATTTGCAAACCTTAATCATATGCCGCCGGTTAGCCTGAATAATTTTACATCGCCATGGCCCTTTTCCAGCTGGGGCATAGATATCATTGGGAAAATACATCTAAACGCTTCGAACGGGCATCAATATATATTGGTTGCTGTTGATTATTTTTCAAAATGGGTGGAGGCATCATCATATTCAGAACTAGGGGCAAAACAAGTTTCAAAGTTTGTGATCAATAACATTATATGTCGGTATGGGGTACCTTTTGAAATTATTTTCGACAATGGTTCACAATTTGAAGGCCATCTTAAATAAACCCTTGAGAAGTACAAAATCAGGCATCACCAATCATCGCCATATCGTCCTCAAACCAATGGAGCTGTTGAAGCAGCTAACAAAACCATTAAGATAATAATCGCCAAGATGACGGATAGGGCTCAAGAATGGCTTGATAAACTGCCCTATGCACTATGCGGATATAGAATTTATATTCGAACGCCAACTGGGACTACTCCATATTCTTTGGTATATGGAATGGATCCACTTCTTCCAATCGAAATAGAGATCCAATCGCTTCGCGTAATGAATGAAAGCGAGATATCTGAAGAACAATGGTTTAAAGAACGATATGATGAGCTTTCTTTAGCAAGTGAACGAAGGTTACAAGCCCTTTACAACATTCAACTTTATCAAAGATGCATAGCTCGGGCTTTTAATAAAAAGGTCAAGGAAAGGAATATACAAGAAGGAGATTTGGTACTTAAGGAAAATTGAGCACCGATTCATGATCCGCGTGGAAAGTTCAAGCCAAACTGGTCTGGTCCGTTCCTGGTCAAACATCTTACACCAGCAGGAGCAGTAAAATTGATGGATCTTGATGGAAATGAGTTTGTTCATTTCACCAACCTTGATCAGTTAAAAAAGTATTATGCTTGATTGGTACAGTGTTGTATTTGAGAGATTCGCAAAAAAAAAAAAAAAAAAAAAAAAAAAAAAAAAAAAAACAACGTGAATCTCCTACTAGCTTTAGATAGGTATATGTGTATCATGTTAAAGTTTAGATTTCATTCATGTTTGCATTGCATGCTTAAGGGTCATGTAGAAATATTCATTATTATTAAAAGATCATGATCAAGTCGATACTTAACAAAATATGATTACAACAAATAAACAGTTTTATTTTTTATCCCAACTTAACACAAACTCCCTCGCTTTTTGGCGAGATTACAGCCATTTAAAAAAAAAAAAACCATGAAAACAATAACCATGTACACCATACCCGAAAGACCGATGCCTACGGATATGATTTCTTCTTTTGGAATTAAAAATACAAAAACAAGGAAAACACGAGTGCAAGTATTGAAGTACAATAAGGAAATCCTACTAAGGATTTGTTTAAGTATCGTCATCGAGGTCCTCAAACAACCATGTTATGTAGGACGCGGTAGGAACATCATCTTCAAGAACTGGAAGTGCTGGTAGCATTCGTGCAAATTGCCATACACGAGATGATTCCCTAAGAGCTTCCACATTACCAATTTCTTAGGTGGTACAAGGTACCACTAGAAGCTCATGGAGTTCTAGGAGTCGTTGGAGTTGGCCCGCTTGTCTCAAGCATCTCCAAGGAAGATATAAGGTGACGTGACAAAATCCGTGGAGTTGAACACCTCTGCGCCTGCTACTGCCAATTGTTATGGAATCTATGTTGAGAAACGAAATGATGCATTCCACATCAGCTTCGGTAAAGAGGTCTGTCCATGCACCATGGTTACAACATTGACGTAATATAGGGAAAAAAACCTCTCTCCCGAATATGTTGGGTTTTGTAAGGAATTCAAATAGGTTGTCTAGACAACTTGAATTTCTCACATAACCAGAGTTGAAGCACAATTGGACACACTTTAACAAAACCCCCTGGATTTTGTTTCAGATGGTCAAACCCCATCATAAGTTCCCCTAAGATAAGAGGCCCTAAACGGTTCCCTAACTCAATCTGTGACAACAAAGAAAGGTAGAGAAAATGACAGGAAAATAATGATTCTTTGAGTAAGAAAAGGCCAAGCAATAAAAGGATGCAAACTCTTTCTTGACACTTTTGGAAATTTTCATTGTTGGGAAATTTCCAATGAGATAAAGAGAAAGTTTCAAGGAAGTTCTCTAACATTAAAATATCAAGCAAGCGATAATTGCTTTCCATATTTAATGGTATACCTAGCAAACCCCTCATGACCGCATCTGTTGCCCTTGGGTCAACAGGAGTAATCACACAGCCTCGTTTAAGAAGACCTAATAGACCCTCCAATTCTTCCAGAAGAGGAGTTATTTTCGTCTCTCCGAAGCGAAAAACATGGCGTTCTTCGTCCCAAAATTCAACGGCAGCATGATTCATATCATATTGAGATTGAATAGCTAGGAGAGGGGTGATGGTTCTGGTAAAGACACTATTATAAGTGGAAAGGCGAGCTGGAGAAATATTTTCTACCACCCCTTTAGTTGAAGCTTTCTAGCTCCACTGATTTCATTGATTTCCTGATACATTGCATTCATTTTTCTTAGAAAAAGAGGAGAGAAGAAGTAAGACATGAAAAACTTAGAAGAAGAAGGAAGGAAGTGGTTTGGTGAGGAATGAATGAACATCACCTCCCTTTATATAGGGGTGAAAGGAATGGTGTCCTTCGAACAAGTGTATTATTCTGATAGAGGGTTCAGAATAATTAGAAAGCTAATTATTCAATGAGGTCAAGTGATCGGAATGCTTGGGTGGAGGCCGCTTCTGATCAGTAATATTAATGTATAATTGATATTACAGCTTAATCTTGACTGAACCCTTTGGGTCATACCCAAGCAACTTACGAACCGAAGCGACGAATTAATTCAAAAGAAATTAATGAGTCGCTATAGTAATTAATATTTAGACGTCGGAAATTCGAGCTTGGAGCGTAGAAACCGAGCGTTGAAAGTCGAGTCGAAAAATAATAAAAGACGACACAAGAAAATTAATAATAAATCAACAAAATTACTAAAATACCCCTAGCATCGGAATGCCAGAGTGCTAGGGGCATATGGCCTAGCAAGGTGGCTAGTAAACGCACCAAGCCGAGCCTAGGCTGGCTGGTGCGTGTTAGCACACCATGGCTAGCTAGGCTGGCCAGCAGCCCGCACATATGTGCATGGCATGCTAGCAGGCCTTTGCTAGCAGCCCACACAAATGTGCGTGGCTTGCTAGCAGCAGGCCTGGCCAACAGCCCGCACAAATGTGTGACGCATGCTAGCAGGCCTCGGCCAAGCAGCCCACCTTAGGTGCCTTGGTGCCCAAGTGTGGGGCTGCCACGTGGCGTGAACTAATTGGATGTTTGGTGTTGTGTTGACCGGCTATGGGAGAGGGAGTGGGGAGCAAGTTTAGTCCCTCCCCCCTTCTCCAAATGGTCCTCACCTAGCCTCTCTTGTGAGCACGCCAATTGTTGATTTATTAGTAGCTTGATTATTAATTTTTTTTTTGATTTAAAATAAAATGGAAAAATCAAATCTCCCACATTGATGGGTGAGCTTTTCTCACTCTTGTATTTCCCTATAAATACCCAAGTTGGGGTATTGGGAAAATTGCTTGAGTAAGTGTTGAAAAAGGCATTACCATTGTGAAAACCTTTGAACACAATTAATTACTCGGGTTTTAGGTCGGGCTTAGCTAACTCCTAAACAATAGACCATTTTCGGTGCTCGGGTTCCTGGTGGACTTTGTTGGAGGTCCTCGTGTGAGCGGGGCTAAGAGCTTTCAAAGTAAGAGCTCAATTAAGTGAGCGAAGCACGCAACAAAAGTATTAATCTCTTTCTTAATCTTGTGTTTAAGTTAATTATGCTTTATGGTTATAATTATTGTGAGTGTTGATCTTGGCTCGGGTTTCCTTCCGCGGTGGGTCGGACTCACCGAAACCCAACAACGGTATCGAAGCCTTGCTCATTAATTTTTATAATCATATTTTTCAAGGTGTTTTTATTGCTTAATTTTTCTGGTTTTTAGTTGCTAATTAGATTAGTAGCTCGGTTTTATTATTTTTAAACCCGTATTGTAGCTGATTTCAGCCCCGAACCCAGATTTTCGCCCAATAATAGTGAATTTTTGGTGGAAAAGGCATTTTGGAAATGGTTTTACCCTATTAGGACTGTGTTTTTAGCCAAAAAACAACCAGAAATGCCTTTTTCAAGGGATTTTTCGTTTTGACGAAAAATTAAGTCTTTCTAACCTTGAATCTTTATGGCATATTTATGGTGGTTATGTATTTGGTTCTTTCCTTAATTTATATTCAATTTTAAACCTCTTTAAGCATGGTTACTTGGTAGTAATTGGTGCTTAAAAGTTTGGTTTTTATTTTCATATAATTGCAAATCCATTGCATTAAAGTGTGAAAAATTTGTTCTTTGTTGCTTCCATGTACTAAAGATTCAATCTTTAATTATTTTAAGTGATTGAAACTTTGAGTTACTAAATAACATGAATTTTTTGGTTGAACTTTTGATTTAATCATGTATTAAGTTGATTGGAATCATAAACTTTGAATCTTGTGATAGAAATTTCATTTATCTTCATATTGGAAGATATAATTTTTCAAGGATTCACAAGTGTTAAAGTTGGAATCTTTATATTGAACTTTGTGTTCATATTTTCAACTCCCATTTCTTTTATCAAAATCTCATGATTAATTTAAATTAATTAAATTAACAGTGAGTTATTGGCCTTAATTTTAATTGCACCAAGTTAAACCAATTTTATTAAAGAATGGTTCTTGGAAATAATTTTGGTTGTATGCACTTTAATGAATTTTTAATTAAAGTTGGACTTGTTTAATTTTTCATATTTGCTCATCAAGTTAGTTCTAAAATTAATTTAGAATTAATTTCGTGTCACGCAAAAACGGGTTGGAAACCCGAGGCTATGGCACGCAAGCCGAGGCAAGTGCCTCACTTGGCTAGCCGGGCTGCATAGCAGCCCAAATGTGGCTGCCAAGTGGGCTGGCCGAAGCTTGGTGCGGCTGTGTTGCGTGGCTGTTGCTTGTGCTAGCATCATGGCAGACTATGGCAGCTAAGGCAGCAGCATGGTGCGGCAGCAGCTAGCTGATGTGCGCGCGTACCATGCGTGCAGCCTTGTGGGTGGCCGTGGCTAGCCATACGCCAGTGCATGCTTGAGCTTGGTGTGTGCTTGTGTGATGCTTGGTGCGACTTGAGTGTGTGTGTGTGGGAGTGTGTGTGTGTGGGAGTGCTACGTGCTTGTGGCACGATGCGCACAGCAGCAAGCTTACGTGGCCTTCGTGGCTTGTGTCGCGAGCACGCTCCGTGGAAGAGTCGACGCGTATGCGGTATTCTAGGCTATGGATGTGACGCTTGGCATGAGTCACGGCTGTGTGCATAACCCCTCACTTAACTCTTGTGCCTCGTTTTAAGGCTATGTTAATTTTGCCGTTTTAATTATTTTATTAATTTAATTTGGTTTTAATTACTTTAATAAATGTTGGAGGCTAGGCCTCGATTTTTAAGCGGCATTTACAAAATTTAATTTTGGCAAATATTTGGATTTACCGACTTAATTAATTAGATTTATTAAGATGGATGCGGAATTTACTGGGAGCTTCAATTATTAATTGCGCTAAATTACATAATCTATTAAACAACTTTGACTAGTTTTAATTAGACAGGTTAATTGGATTAACGACCTAAATTAGTTACTAGTTTGCGCGCGTTTTATGCATTGTTACTTGTTTATTGTTGTAAAAAGCATGGGCCATTCACAAATAGTGAATGGATGAATTGAATGTGTATTCTCTCACAGGTTTTATAAAATGGCAACTAGTGGGGCCCGATTAGGATAGAAAATACGGACTGCGATCCGTGATGTATTTTTGTAAATCTAAATACGGTCTGCGAACCGTTGAGTATTTTTTGTACCTTAATATTTAGATTAGTCCTAATCGTAGATACTAGTATTTGCATAATTATGGTCATGTCTTGAAGACGGAGGTTCTTAGAAGACAAATCCATGAAGTTGCAAAAGCCGTCCCTTGAAGACTTGAAGACTCAAGGGGTCATGCTAGTTGCCAAATGCATCTTTATTTATGTTTTCGATATATATTTATGAGTATTTATATATGAATTATATGTTAAATGCTTGTTTAGGATTTCAAATGTTGTGACGATTAATTAAGTTCACATAAATCAACCAACATAGAAACCCCAGGTCCCTAAAATATTGAGTGAAATTACCATTCCAAAACGACACTTATTGACCTATTTAGAGTAGTGATGGGTACGCCAAAGCGAGGCATCACTATTACTCCCTAGGATACGTAAGGCATACTGGGTATGAAAGTTGGTTTTGGTTATACTCAACGATATGAGTGATGGAGTCCTAACATGTCGTGGCAAAGTGGGTAAGTTGTTGAGAGAGCATTAGATGCGACGATTTATCCAACTAAGAGTGGCTTGGAGCCATTAGCAAGCGTTGCTTACCTTAGGAGATTGAGTGTTAAGACAAGCCAAAGCATGCTTAACTACTCTTTGTTTTTTTGGATCTTGGAATCACTTATTCTCACCAAAACGGAGACAAATTTAATGTGTGAATAAGACGTTTAAATAAGCTTGATTAAAATGCATGATTTCAATCTTATTTAAGTATTATGAATGGTTTTTCATTTCAAATTCTTTCAATTGTAGAATCATGTCTTCCATTATCAACAACAATCTAATGTGCCCGGAACTTCCTGAAAAGTTACCATTTTGCTTGAATTTGGTGAACTTTAAGGAATGGGAAGAAGAACTCCGAAAGACCCTCCGAAATTGCTACCTAGAGCATATTCTGGATACGCTCATTCCGAGTTTCTACTCAAAAGGGGTTATGAGCGATGAGGCTCATGAGGAGTGGAGTTATTATTGCAAGAGAGTCTCGCGACTCATGGCAAACTCCATTCCAGAACAATGGAAGGGGATATTCTCCAACTACTTTCCGGATATGCTCCTAAAAGCTCTAGAGGATGTAGTCAATTTGAGGGTCACGAAGAGCGTCAGAGGCAACTATGATGGTCTTATGGAGGAGGTGACTAGGTCACTTTCTAACATGAGGATCGAGCCACCGCGAGATGGGTGTCTCACCAAAGAGAGGCAAGAAGTATGGGCTAGGGTCCATAGCGCAAGACATAGACCCGGGATGCCACTTCAAGCCCATATACTTAAGATGACAAGGTTATTCACCTACTTGGAGCTAATTGGCAAACCGGTGGAGGATAAGCAAGCGGCTCATATGCTTCTAAGCTCACTCCACTCGGGCTATGTTGCATTAAAGATGCGACTTACCGCCAAACGGAACAAACTGTCCTTAGAGGAAGTTATCCAAGAGCTTCAGAAAACCTATTCTTGCAAAGGGGCTAAGTTTGCTCTGAGGCCTAAGAAGAAGGAGTTCAAGAACATATCTAAGATGCGCTTCTTATATTGTAGTAAGCAAGGACACTACAAGAGAGAATGTAGCATGTATCTGGAAGATGAGGCAAGAGGAAAAATAGCCTCAATCTCAGGTATCATCTTTACACTTGAATATAAGCAATTTATGAGGTATTAGATACCGGAAAATTGACTCACTATGTACTCCTATTTCAGGAACAAAGTGAGCGGTGCTTTTCAAGTGGATATGAGTACTCAAGTGGACGATGAAAATAATTTATCCAAAAAAAGCTTATAGTCTCATGTTTTGTCTAAAATTAAAACTTGTTTAGTTTTATCAACCATACTTTGATCTTTTGGTGTTGGACGTCATTTTGACTTTGATCACAAGACTTATATGTTATGTCTTGCTTATATATATGGAATGACACATTTATATGTGTTTAGACAAACAAGTTTATAATGATACCAAAGCTAAGAGTCAATCATACTTGTGGCATTGTCATCTTGGCCACATTAACATCAAACGCATCAAGAAACTTCTACAGGAAAGTGTTCTTGACTCTTTCGATTTAGAATTATTTGAGAATTACGAAGAATGTTTATTAGGCAAGATGATTAAGCAGCCATTCTCCAAGCTGGGAGAAAGGGCAAGAGACTTATTGGGTCTAATACACATAGATGTATGTGGACCAATGAGCTCCGCCAAAAGGAACGGACATCGATATTTTATCACCTTCATAGACGACTATAGTAGACGTGGTTATGTCTACCTCATGTCGCACAAATCTGAATCGTTTAAAAAGTTCAAAGAATTTCAGAGTGAAGTTGAAAATCAGCTTGGCAAGAAAATCAAAGCCCTTCGATCGAATCGAGGTGTTGAATACTTGAGCCAAGAATTCGATGACCATCTGAAAGAAAAAGGTATATTTTCATAATTAACACCTCTAGGAACTCTACAATGGAACGGAGCATCCGAAAGGAGAAATCGAACCTTGTTAAACATTGTAAGATCTACAATGGATCTTAGTGATCTTCCTATCTCTTTCTGGGGACACGCACTTCTAACTGCGGCACTAACACTGAACCGTGCTCCATCGAAAGCTGTAGAAAAGACTCCATACGAGTTATGGACGAAGAAACCTCCTAGGTTGTCTTTTCTAAAGATATGGGGATGCTAAGCATATGTCAAGAAATTGATTTCTGACAAACTTCAACCCAAATCTGATAAGGTTTACTTTGTGGGTTACCTAAAAGAAACCGAAGGGTATTACTTCTACAACAAATCGTAGAACAAAGTTTTTGTTGCTCGCGATGGTGTCTTTTTGGAGAAGGAGCACCTTTCCAAAATGACAAGTGGGAGGAAAATCGAACTTCATCAAGATGAGCAACAAAATCAGATTGACTGTTAAAGTGCTCAAACAGCATCTGTTGACACAAGTCAAAATGGTCAAAATGTGCAAAGTCAAATCGACAATGTAAATGCTCAGTCTGTTACCCTACGTAGGTCTCAAAGGCCAAGATCTCAACCTGATAGATATCTTAGTATAGTATTAATGAGAATCTAGACATCCTCATTATGGATGGAGATGAACCGGGAACCTACAAGAAAGCGATGGCAAGCATCGACTCTGCTAAATGGCAAGAGGCCATGAGATCTGAAATGGAATCCATTCTTGAAAATCAAGTCAAGGACTTGGTTGACTTACCCAAAGGTTACACACCTATCGGATGTAAGTGGATTTTCAAGTTGAAAACCGACAAAGATGGAAATGTATTCATTTACAAAGCTAGATTGGTAGCAAAAGGTTACAGGCAAGTTCATGGTATTGATTACGATGAAACCTTTTCTCCAGTCGCAATGCTTAAATCTGCTCGGATCCTTCTAGCAATTTATGCATATTACAACTATGAAATATGGCAGATGGACGTCAAAACCGCCTTCCGCAATGGTATTTTGGAAGAAACTGTGTATATGACACAACTTGAAGGTTTTGTCAACCAAAACAATGCTGGGAAAGTTTGTAAGCTCAGAAAGTCCATTTATGAGCTAAAGCAAGCTAGCAGGAGTTGGAATCTGCGATTCAATGAAGCCATCAGTAAGTTTGGTTTTATCAGGATTCCAGATGAATCCTGTGTTTACAAGAAGGTCAGTGGGAGTGACATCGCCTTCCTAGTCTTATATGTTGATGACATATTGCTCATTGGAAACAACATTCCGTTGTTAGAGTCTGTAAAGGCCTGGCTCGAAAAGTGTTTCTCAATGAAAGACTTGGGAGAGGCTTAGTACATACTAGGCATTAAGATCTATAGGGATAGATCGAAAAGGATGGTTGGATTAAGCCAAAGTACTTATATTGATAAGATACTGGCTCGATTCGGCATGGAGGAGGCCAAGAGAGGACACGTACCCATGTCACATGGCATAACTCTAAGCAAGAAGCAGTGTCCACAGACACCTGATAAGCGGGAAAGGATGAATCAGATTCCATATGCTTCGCTAATTGGATCGATCATGTATGCCATGATATGTACTAGGCCAGATGTATCGTATGCCTTGAGTGCTACGAGCCGTTACCAATCATACCCAGGAGAGGCCCATTAGACTGCGGCCAAGAATATCCTAAAATACCTAAAAAGGAACAAGGATAAATTCCTGGTGTATGGTGGTTCAGAGGAATTAGTTGTTAAAGGTTATACCGACGCGAGCTTCCAGACAGACAGAGACGATTTCAAATCACAATCTGGATATGTGTTCTGTCTAAACGGAGGAGCGTTTATTTGGAAGAGTGACAACAATGGAGCTATTGCTCAGGCCATAGAGCCAAGGGAACATCAGAAGGTCAAACATGTCAAACGGCGGTTTCACATGATTTGAGAATGGAAATCAGAAGGTGAAATCAGAATTTGTAAAGTTGGAACGGATAACATTGTAGCCAATCTACTTACTAAACCTTTGCCTCAAGTGAAGCACAACAAGCATGTTGAGGCAATGGGAATCAGGCACGTTGAAGACTAGCTTTGATTTCCCTGTTTAGTGTTTTAGTTAATTTTTGAACATTTAATGTAAGACACTAAGAAAAACCATTCAAGTTTTGGAGTAGTTTAAATTTCATGCAATATTTTATTACTCCATTTGCTATTTAATTGTGGTTTAGAATTAAATAATGAGTTCATTCGATTATGAGAATATTCAAAATAGGGTATCAAGACTAGTCTTGGTAAGGAAACACCTATTAAGTGAACATTGAATATTATTGGTCCGGTTGAGTATTTAATCCCAAGAGTGCTTAAAATTCATATTGAATCAAACTCAGTTCATAAAATCAGTCTTAATGTTTAGTCAAAGCATAGTCCAATTTTTATTTTTGCCCAAACCTTTTTATTCATTTCATATTATTTATTATTTTAGCCCAATTAATAAATAATAAACCTAAATAGCCCAAAATTATGAAACGACACTTAAAAATGCTGAGCGTAATTAGGGTTAAAATATATCTGGACATAAAAATGGAAGTAGGATTCGCCGCGTCACGGAAAACTGTGCCGCGTCATGAGAAATGTTGCTGCACCACGGCATATTTTCCCGTGCCACGGTGCATATACCATGACACGGGATTGTTTCGTGTTTTCTCCGCGTAATCCCTAAACGCGTTTTATCTTCTGTAGTCTATTTTCTATCCCGCGTCACACTATTTTCCCCCGTGTCACGGGATTCTACACCGTGTCGCGACATTGTTTTTTAGGGTTTTTATCTTTTTAGGGTTCCGTGTGTTCCCTCTTCTCATTTTCCCTATAAATACCCCCTCATTTCTGTTGTTCGGGGCATCAATTAACGTTCCTTTCTCTCTTCTATGCTCTAACCTAAACACTAGCCTACCTTATTCTTCCAAAATACATTCCTTAAGCACTCTAAGGAGTTCGTACTTTACCCGAGGTTCTGTCCTTAAACCAAGGCGTGAAAGGTAGAATTGTTTGAGGGTTTGGCCCCAAATCAACTCTATTTAATTTAATTTTAATTATTTTTTTATTTATTTCCTTGAATTTACTAACTCGTTTATTGTTTTATAGTTGCAAGAAAGCAAAATCAAAGTAAGGAATCATGTTCCTTTTATTTCTATTATTTTTATTATGATTTTATATTGTTAGATTTATTGTTAAATTGCTTCCAATATTAATGTCTATTCTATATTTTATGATCACCATATTGCATGTTTAAAGGGAAAATGTAATTGAAAATCACGCCTAATAAGATAATTTGGACGACCGGTTTAGGTTCCTTTTTAATCTTGTTATAAAATAAAGTGATCACGATATTTTAGAATTATGTGTTGCATTAATATTCAACCAATTTAGCACAATAATAGTTTAGAGCAAATTGAATATTTTGTTTGCATGCCTTTGAGATCGCAGGAATCACTTTTCACTATAAGAATCGAGTAGAGGCCAATACGGGCGAATGTGACTCCATGACTCACTTCGTACCATCATCCCCGATCCTCCTTTCGTGGTTCCGAACCATATGGAGTTAGTAAACTCATGGATTATGAATGGGGTATAACCTTCACGGGTCAGTCGTTGTTGCCTATCATTGTCCCTTTATAGTGGTTGCCTTATAATGATCCGTGAACGGTTTACAAGTTCCTTAAAAACTTGTTGGCGGCTCCCTACTTTCCTTGTCCCTAATCGTATTATGTCAATTCCCACTTCCTATGAGTGCCAAGCATATTCACGCATGCTTTAACGTAGGCACACTTCGAACGACGCTTACAATTATAATCGAGAATTATCCCTAATCAAGGTCATTTAAACAATAGACGGTTAATGACCACTTGAGATTAGTGTGTAGTTTGATTTATAGCACCGTTTCTTGTGCTACAAGGACATGATTGTCATAAATCATTTGCACAGGTATTGGTTTAGAACCATACTGGAGCGACCTATGAGAATACTTTAAGAGATTAAAAATCGTCATAAGTATACTTCTCATTATGGTTATCGGAACCTATTTCCTCGACCATGAGTATTGTGAGTATTATGGCCGAAATTAATGGTGGTTTTGTTTGGTTTCTTCGGGTAAGGAGGAAGATGGAAGAAGATAAGAAATAAGTGGTGCGTGGAAATTTTGGATAAGGGTAATTTTCTTTTTATAGTGAAAAATGGGTATTTTTATACCGTATTTTTTTATATATATACATATAACAATTGTATAGTATAAAAGTACGATATTTTCTGTCTCGTCAGGGGAATATGTCATTTTAAACAAGTATTGTTTAACCCTTTTAAAGTATAATAATTATATTGGTATGTTCACTTAGAGTATTAGAGTATTCTATTTTATCTAGAGTTTTTTTTACGATTTATACCCCATTATTTGGTCCATTTACCTATAAAAAGCCCACTAATCCAAATACTTGTGCCCAAACGAAGTAGAGAAATGACAAACATTCCTTTTCCTGCAATAAAGTTTTTCACACATAGAAAAGTATTGTTGTCTTAGTATTAAAGAGAGCTCCTTTTATATACACTTGTTTTACCACAGACTAAAATAACATTGTCTTTTTGTCCCGCAGTTAATACTTGATCTGATAAGTACAAGTTCGGATCAAACACATCGATATTTATTTAAGGATAATTGATTATTATATGGACGAGGGTAAAAGAAAAATACTTGTGGGATGTATAAATACAACGCGTAGAAGAATACGTAAATGATAATAGTAAAATCAACGTAAAAAAATGGATCTTGCCTATGCCTGAATTCTACATTTCGGTAAAAGATAATCAATGCTCTGACATGTCCTTCATGTTATGCATTTTGTCTTCACCCTTCTTTTTTTTTTACTTTTTTTTTCTTATCTTATTTACTTTACGTTTTTTTTTTTTAATTTTTTTTATCTTTATCTTATTTACCTTTTTTTTACTTGCTTATTCCGGTCTAATTTTTTTGTATCCTTTTGTCAATTTTGATGAACGATTGTCAATAGTGAAATAATGTTACATTTTTTTTTATTTATCAGGGTTAATATTGTACCCAATAAATTTCAATTGGACCATTTGTATCAAAAGTTATCTAATAGTATTTGGGACAGCTGGATTTCATACTGCATATTACTATTCAAACATTGTTTGACACTATTCAAATAAGCATTTTTACGCTTGTTTATGTTGCCGACGTGAATTTGGTCTTCTGTTTTATTCAAGTTCCTGTTGTTTTGATCTGGTTTTGTATCTTTTATTTTATTTTATTTTTTTACGACTATGATAGATATAAATTTGTGTTTTAGTAGAGTAAGGCAAGATAAGAGTCCACTTTTTTTTTTAGGTCAGTCAGTTGAGGGAATATATTTTACTCTTGACTACCTTAAATTTATGTTGTATGACTTTACATGGTATATTTTCACTTTGACCACGTCAATCATATGACTTTATATGATTTACCTTACTTTATACTTTTAGTAAGGGTCATCGCTTGTAATGCTCGTATGTATAAGATTTTGTCGTATGATTAAAAGTTTTTGGGAAAATTTATATGTACTGTCTAATAAGGGCAAGGGTTATTTATTTTTAAGCTCTGAAAATATTTTGTCCAACCCTTCTAGTATTGCAACCTAATGTCTTCGTATAACTTTCAGAGCTGACACCTTAGGGAGATATTTATTTTATAAGTGTTGTTTTAGTACCTTGGTGAGTATAATAGTCACAAAATAAATTTAGGCACTCTGTCATACGTATACGACGTGAGTATTTTTGAGTTGTGACATGACTTGATATATATATTTTCTTTTTTTGTAATACATGGCATTTTAGAACCTTTTATAATATGAAGTTAGAGTTTGATTTAATTACGGTTTTCTTTATTTTATCAGTTTAAGTGTTGCAAAACAGATTAAGTAGTTTGTTACATATAAAACGAAAGAATTTAATATCAAGATTCTCATTAATACCAAAATCTTGATATTTACCATTTAAATCCTTGAATTATAATTTATTTACCTTTTTTTATTTACAAATTAACCCCCCTATTTTCCTATAAATACCCCCCCTAATTTTCTCATTTGAAGACACCAAAAAAATTCCTACTAATTTTCTCTTTAAAAAATTCTCTCTAAAAATTCTCCTCTAGTCTTTTGCTTTAGTTAAAATCTCTCTAATTTAGCTTTATTTTTAAGATATTAGCCTATAAAAAGCATCATATATTTAAATTGTTATTTTTATTTTATTTAAGTATTGTTTTTATCTTTAATTCCTATATAAATATATATATATAAATATATATATATATATATATATATATATATATATATATATATATATATATATTTCAAGTTCAAGTATTGTTGTTATATTCATCTTTGTTAAAAAAATTAGTTTAATTGTTTAAGTATTCCTATTCTATATTAAAACCAAAAAAAAAGGTTTGTTTCTCAAGATTTAGTTTTATTTTTCAAGTTTATTTTCTTTAATCAAAAATAAAAAATAAAAAAAAAAGTTCATTAGCTATATTTTGCACTAATTTCTTTTAATACCTCGAAATTCCAAAAATATCACTTAGTCTCTTTTGTTTCACTTTAATTAAGGAGTTATCATCTTTTAATCCTTGATAAGTAAGAAGGGTTATCCAAAAAATTGCTACATCTAGCTCAAGGTATTATCATTATTACTTTCTTAATTTCCTTAATTATTATTATTATGCTAACTAATGTGTTTGTTTTCATGTGATGTTACCAATCGGGGTAATGACGATATTAGGTGCTAAATTAGCCCTAAATCTTTCATTAATCCACATTAGAAAGCCAAACCTATTGGTGAGGTGATAGGTTATAAAAGAGGGGGGTTATTGCATTTTTGCATTGCGTCTCTTTCTAATGCATTTAATATAAAAGGTTAATACATTCATGTGTTTGTCTAAGATATATTTTTAGAATAATTTCCTTCTTAAAGTAAGCTTAAAGACCTGAGAAATTAAGAGTTTATGTAAAGGATGTTCAATAGTAAAGAGTAATTTACCACATCCCAAAGATAGCCTATGAAACAACCCTTACATCCAAAAACAGTTCCTTTTCTTTAGCTCAAGTGATAGAATTTTTCAAGAGCTTTCCAACCGTATCTCACAATAGTTTTTTCGATTTTTCTATGATTTTTAATGATTTTTTTAGTTCAAGCTATCAAAGAGATGAAAAAGGCACGTTTTTTTTTCACTTAATTGCTTTTTAAAATTGTATTAATTTATTTTTAAGAAACTAATGGTGTCATGAAACCTATATTACACCATATTATGTATTCTTCATTTATGGAACTTTAATTATTAAGAGTTTTAAGTAACTTTAATTTTATCTAGAGATGACTTTAGAAATAAGAGTTTTTAACAAACTTTAATTCTAAAAGATGTTTTAAAAAATCTTTAATTTTATTTTAAATAAGACTTTCGAAATAAATGATGTTTTAAAGACTTTAATTTTACTTTAAGACGAGTTTAGAAATAAAAGTTTTAACAAGCTTTATTTTCTTTACTTTAAGACGATTTTAGAAATAAAATCTTTTATAATTTTGTGAACCTTCTTATTTCGAACCCTTTTGTAACACAAGGATGAATCATAACTTTGCTTGTTTGTTTGAATAATTAATGACAGTTAATATGAGTTTATGGCCTCATTTCCAAACATGAGGTTAAGATTAATTATTTAGTTGTATAAGGTTGTAACAATTATCCATCTCCATAAATATAAGCTTATATCCCATTATAATTACCCGATGGATTAATTGATAATCGGATATGATTAAATAGTTTATTGTTCTCTTTTATTTGGAAGTAAGGTCTTGACAGGTGTCGTTTTTTACTTGGCCAATTCCATTAAGCCTAAACACAAAACCCTTAAAACCTTACAAAAATTACCCTTGAGTTTTTTTAAACCCAAAGTGAGATTATACAGTGAACCCTTACATTTTCGCACCAAAAAATACCTTGACCCACTAAAAAAGTCATCGATTGGGACGCATTTGTTGAATTGTCTTGTTCTAAAGACATTTTTGGTGATCACTAATCGGGGTGATTTTCCTCAACCAAGGTGGTTCATTTTACTTTTATGAGTGAATCCGTCAAAGATCACAAAAATCCCACTTACAAAAATGACGTTTATGTCAACTACCCAAATTAAAAACCCAATGGAATTGGTTACTTAAAACATGGCATCTGTCCGAACTATGAAGGTTTTGATCCGTGAGTGAATTCAAAATCTCACTATGATCGGTACGTAGTGCAACTTTGGTGCTCAAACCTACCTTATATTAATTATTATGTCGTTTTATGTGATTAACATGTCTCAAAACTTGATTTTTAACAACGCAATAGTAAGAGCCCGTTCCTTAGAACGGAAGGGAAGACTAGTTCCAAACGTTCGATTCTCTTAACCTAAACTCCGAACCATGTGCCTTATTTAATTTTATAGAGTTAGCAGTTGATTTTTAATTATAAGTCTTATCAGACACTTAAGTGGAACCCTTATAGACTAATTTTTGTCGGCTAAAAACCCAGGTACCACACAACTCTTCCCCTGTATATAAATGTTTGAATCTGTTGAGTAAAGCTAAAAAAATCTGAAGTTATTATTAAATCTGAATCCCTAAACTGAGGTAATTGAACATCCCCATTTCAGGTTTTTTTTTTTTTTTTTTTTTTTGTTTCCTTTAAATCTGAAGTTATTAATTCCTGTTTTTTTTTTTTTTGTTTGGTAGATGTCGAGTTCTTACCAATCAGCTATGGAGGTCCCAAAATTCTGCAAATGTGGAATTCCAGTATCAGACATGCAATAAAATCAACAATAAAGTACTCTAAACACAGTCAAAACAACCAATGAAAACAATAAAGTTTGTTTCTTTGCCCAATAATCAATCCAACATAAACATGCAATTAGGGTTTATAATTCTTTACTTCAACCCAAAAACAAAGAACTAATAAACAATTGCAATCTACCAAGCATATAATACAATAACGAATTAACACAAAAACGCCAAAAAAAATAGAATAAAAAAACATAAAAATAAAAAAATAAGAAACAAATTTACCCTGTTCTACAGTTTAATAACCCAAAAATCTTTTGCAATTCCTCGCCTTTTCCCTTGTTACTGTCCATTTTCTCCAATGAGTTACTTTTGCCAACAAAAAAGCATCTAATAATTAAAGGAAAAGGAGCTAAAAATGGCGTCAATGGCAGAAATTTGTTGTCAGCATTAAATTGGATGAGTGACAGAGAAGAGTGAAGGACAGAGGAGAGAGATGAATTAGTTGAGTTGATAAAAGCAGTATTTAAGTCTTTGTAACTAAACTTGGGATTTAAGAGGAAAACATGAGATTGGTGGCCCCTCTAACGGCCGGTGCCATTAAAAACTTACGTATTTAAAAGGTGGGTAGTAAAAAAAAAAACATAAAAGGTGGTTTTTTCAAAAAAGTTGTATAAAAAAGGTGATTTTTACCAATTTTGCCATTACTTTATAGTAGCAGGCACCCAAACTGTTTGAGCATAGATATAAAACTCCGATTCCAATTATATACCTCTTAAAATGGCCAATTTTATAAACAATCAACATTCAAAATTCATTAGCAATAATTGTCACAAACAGGATTTTGCCTAAACCTTACAATTATCAAGCATATAAGAGTATAGTCAATTGACAATTATATAAACCATTAATTTGGTATTGGTTGATAACTCTTTGTCAATGCTCTTTGTCAGAATCTTAGGTAATTAACTCAAAAGTCAATTTACTACTCTCAATAAACTTTATCAATTTCACAAAAAAATATGAATGCAGCCATATTATCAAATTAACAAGAATAGAAAATTAAGAAACTATAATGCTGACATCAAAATATGATTACACATAGTCTAATGTTGACGCATGATTGCGATTAAAACAAATAAACAATGTTAGAATTCCAGAAATTATAGACATAGTTCAGAAATTTAACGATTGATGAAGAAAAACAAACCAAACCTAGATATCGTCTCTTCTTTCTTATTATGACCGTCTTTTGCAGTCTTTTCTTTAATATGTTGAAGCGCAGAGAAAATTCCATTGATCTCATTGAAAATCAAGCCCAAATTTCACAAATTTAGAAGAATTTTGATAAATAAACCACAAATTTTATCATACCCTAGAATACCAAGCTACAGGAGAGAAAAAGTGAGAATTGTAGAAGAAAAAGCTTGTAAAACTCTAGAATACCAAGCTAGAGGAGTGAGAAAAGGAAACGGGAGAGAGAATTTTTGCTTGGCGGTACGGTGGTGGTTGCAGCTGCGGCAATGTAGCAGTGCGGCTGCACCTTCATGTTTGAGGAGAGAAAGGAGAGATATTTGAGCGAGAATGAAAGGAGGAGATAGAATGAAAAATTAAAAAAAAATATTATTAAAAAAAAGGTAAAGGGTACCAATTAGTTTTTCATTTGATTTTGTCCCCAATCCCCATGTATAAATGTATTACGTAACAATGTTCATTTGTATTAACAAAGAGATTAGAGGAGAAAAATATTTAATAAGACGATTTAGGCATATCAATGGATTTTTTGGGCATATCAATGGATTTTTTGGGCATATCAATGGAAAAATATTTAATAAGATTAAAGGAGGATTTAGGCATATCAAATTAAGTGTTACAACTGTTTTTTTTTTTTTTTTTTTTTTTTTTTTACAAGTAAGTGATACCTAATATCAAAGTGTTACATTAAAGTGTTACATAATATTAATGTGTTACACAAAATGTTACCTAATACCAAAATGTTACAAAAGTGTTACGTAAAAATCAAACAATCCTGAAATTTTTAAAGTGTTACCAATGGGTGTTACTTAAGGCCAATTTTGTAGTAGTGATTATTAATTATCTTATTAAACGTGATTACAAGTACAAATTCCCTTTCATCTTGCAAGAGAGGGTGTGATCAAGAAACAATAACAATATATCAAGCAACATAATAATAACAATCATAATAACAATCTTAATAAAACATATTAACATTAGCAAGATCTTAGGCATGATACTAACAACATTAATAACAAATCCTAACATGTCACTAAACAATAAAGATCAAACCTTTAGCCCTAACATGACAATAACATGATAGAAGAAAATATGAAGCAACCAAAACATGATACTCGAAAGCAATAAATAACGTCCTAACATAATATTAGGAATTAATATAATCAAAACATGCTTTCTAAAGATATATAGCAAAACTACTTACTTTGTTGACTCGTATCTCTTTCTATCAAAACAATACACATGTTAGTAACTTCATGGAAAATATTAAACAATAAATCTAATTAAAGAATTGAAATAAGATTTGGGACCAAACCCTCAGAAATTTCAACCTTTCACGTCTAAGGCGAAGGCAACTTCGAACTTGGCTAGGTATGTCTAGAACTCGTGAATGCGGTATTATGTTTGTAAAAAGGCCAGGCTTAGAAAGAGGGAGAAAGAATAAGCTTCTAGCTTTGAGAGAGAAAGATTCAGAATTAGATGATTGTTGATGATTGAAAACGGCGAAAAATACCCTATTTATAATGAAAAAAGTCCCAAAATGATCAGAAAAAGATCGAATTCGATTCAGAGTAAAACTACCTCCATCGCGGCGCGACAATGCCCATCGCGGCGCGATGGAGCTGTCGTTTCGCGATGGTCAATGCGTCAACTCAAAATCGTACAAAGTCCTTAATCTAATTAAATTAGACTAATTAACGTCTGTAGTTATCTTTTAAAAATCAGATTTAATCTTTTAAAACACTTGTTTTATTCCAAATAAAATTCTTTATTTTTCTAAAAGATATAATTATTAATCCTAATCCCACTAGAACTAAAAAATAACCTTCTAGATTATTCTAGAAGATTAAAGTCAATCCTAATGATTTTAGGAATAATAATTAATGGGCCCTCCACTTGATCATTGGGCCGTATATAAAATTCATTTTGAGCCCAATTTAGTATTTTGGTCATAACTTCCTCATTATTCATCGGAATTGGGCTTATAATATATCGTTAGAAAGCTCTTTTCGAGCCCAATCCAACTAGACTATTATTGGACCCACATCATGGACAAAAATAAATTGGATTGGACATTTTCCATAAATAGAGTAAGAAAAGAAACATTTTTGAAAACAAACGGAAGTATTTTTATTAAAACAACCGCATCACAAGATTTTTCACATTTCACCTTGTTCGATAATCAAATAACGTGAAAGATATTCATCACTTGGTTTGGTTTTTGGGGAGACACAATCAGGTGTCTACAGCGAATAGTTCATACATAATTTGTTAATTATTATATGTTGCTTGTTATTATTGTTATTGCTTGATCACGCTCTCTCTTGCAGGTTTAAAGGGAATTTGTATTTGAAATCACGCTTAATAAGATAATTAATAATTTTATTTAGGCTAGTATGATTTCAATTCAAGTGATCGCCAATAAAGGGTTTGTGCATTAATATTCAACCAACATAGATTAAATAGGTTTAGAAGTAATATATTGATTATATGTTAGTCACAAAGCGCACATGAATATGAGAAAAATAAAGTAGAGGCCTATTTAGGGCAGGTTCAATCTCTTTTAGGTTGGATTTTTACCTTCATCCTCGAATATCGAGTCATGGTTTAGGACCACTATGGAGTTAGCAATCTCATGGAACATAAAGGGGTATAACCTTCACCCTGAGAACGGTTTACAAGTTCCTAAAACTTGTTAGCAACTCTTTTGATCTAGCTTCCTTCCCTTTGGATGCCACCATGCTTAAATGTATGATCACAATGGGGCTCAAGTGTAAGATGCTTGAAATTATTCCCTACAGTTTTTGGCGACTCTACAGGGGAGGATTTCTATTTTAATTCCTAAAATTTATTTTAGCAATAATTTAGAATGAGTGGATGAGACTCGAAAAGTTCTAAGTATTCATATGCATAACTTTGATTGACATTATTAGCATAAGCATAAAAAAGGTTCGCATTGGAAAGACCATCTGTAATGCGTCAAAACATAGGCTTTTTACACATAGGAAATTTGGGAAATATCTTTCACAACTAGAATCAAAAAAACACTGCAAAAGTCAGAAAATTCTAAGAGCATAGAAAACTGCTGAGGTATGTAGGAACCATCGCTGAAAGAACAGAGCCCATCGCAGTGCGATGGCTCTGTCGCGGCGCGATGGCAACATGGCGCGACAGGGCCATCTCCTCGCGATGGTCCATGTTTTCTCACGCCATGTTCTTCCAATACCGAGCCAGACGTCTGCCTTCTTGCTTTGATTAGTTCTAGCAGTGTTTGGCCTATTTTACTTCTTGATTGAGTTTTTCCTCTTTTCTGAAACCCATATGTGCTCTACATATGGCCATAACCCTCTGGGAATTCGCGCTCCATCTACCCAATCGAACGCTCATTGCAGCGAAAGGTACATCCAAGTTTGTGAATTCACCAAACCATGGAAACAAGTTTAACTTGTGGGGTCCCATCCATACGCGCCAACCCTTCCAAAGGTAAGGCTTCCGCGCGATGCATCTTCACTCATAACCTTGGACCCTTTTTGACTAACCCTTATCCTTGAACTTTAGAGAACTAGAGCCATGGTTAAGTTGCAAACTCATTGCATCATATTGTGCTTATTTAACTACTTGTGCATATCTTGCTTATGCATGGCTTGTATGTGTTTACACTAATCGTTTGTTTAACTTGTGTTTGAGTCTAATAAACTGAATAATGATTATATAAGACTTTGCTTAATTAATTAATTAATGAGTAATTAAAATTTAATAAACACGACTTAGCACGATTATAGGCTTATCCCTTTTTGAATAGAACACTAGAAACAAGTTCAAATAGATGTTTCATTAATGACGCAGAGGTTTCGCCTGTGGCACAACACGATAGTGTCCATCGCGACGCGACAGTGATGTTACGCCGCAATGGTTCTGTCGTGACGTGACAGTACCATTGTTAACGCGATGTTTCAGTTTTCTGTTTAGGGTGTCGCGTCAAGTCTAATTGAGTAGTTAATTAATAACCAAGGTCATAATTTGGTCTTCAATCGAGTCTAATCACATGTCTAGTCACATGGCCATGACACAAGTCAAACATATCACTTACACTCACGAGTCTTCACGCACTTTGTATATGTGTCACCATGACCCTGTCTTAGGTCCATGCACGAGTCGTTCTTTCTATCATTCGAGTTGAGGGTTCATTCTATTTTCGAATTCCTCTATATCTCTCCATCTACATCACTTTTCCATACATAACTTATTGAACACTTTCTTTCTTTCACACTTTCCACATTCATACACTACTCTCATCTTACATGCTTTCTCCACACATATCATTCCCCTCATACTCTATGATCTTTCCCCATCTATGCATGTTGAATCGAGTTTAAGTCAAATAATTAACAATAATTATCCATGACTCCCCTTTCCGCAGCACTTGCTCAAGGAGAGAAGGGCGTTTAATCAAGGACAACACCTTCATTCAAGTACTACTCTTCGATAAACCAATCCATCAAAGAAGGAAAGCTAAGAAAATGGCTACCCAACAGGAAGTTGATGAGTTGAAACAAAACATGATTGATTTGACCGAGATGTTCAAAACTCTCGCTCTTCAAGTCAGCGACCCTACTAGGGAGCAACAACTTGAGCGTATGGAAGAAAGTTTGAGCAAAATTTCCAATGAGTATAAATTTCAGGGAATTAGTTCACAAGGGGTCTCAGTGGACAAAGAACTTCTTCCGCAGAAGTTCAACGCTAATGACATCCCTAATTTCAAACCAACTAATAACCCTTACTTCCATTTAAGAGCTTTCGAGACCATAATGAACATTAAGGCAGTTGATAAGAAGGTATTTCCTTCGCTATTCTCACTATCTCTTGAGACCGTTTGTCAACAATGGTTTTTCTCCCTAGATAAGGATAAGATTGCTTCTTGGGAAACCATTACAAATGCTTTCTTTGATAGGTACAAATGCAACATTCAAGTTGAAACCAACCATAGACAACTTGAGATGCTGAAACAAAAGGAAAACGAAAGATTTACTTCCTTCTTCAACAGGTGGAGGGAAACTTCCGCTAAGATGGTAGAGGCTCCTACTGAAAAGGAGTCTGTAAGAATGTTCATCACGAACCTCCAAGACAAACATCAAAAGCACTTGAAATATCAATGTAATTTAAATACCTTCAAAGCTGTTTACAACATAGGCATTATTATTGAAGATGACCTTTTGAAAGTTAATAATACGAAAGGAAAGAAGAACGACCATCCTTTTTCTTCCTCTCCCATTAACGAAGTACAAGCTACAAACACCTCTAAACAACGAATCCAAAGGTCGAAAAGAGTGTTCACTCCACTTGATATAAGTTACGAGACAGCCTTTGAAAAACTACACCACAAATGACTAATCATGCCCATAGGACCTATCAAAAACCCAGTTCTAGAAGCCAAGCCACCTAAGTGGGATCCCAATAAACACTACAAGTATCACAAAGGAAAGGGTCACGATACTGAAAGAAGCTATCCAAGAATTGATCGATGACAACAAAACTTTCAAGATTCTAGCCATTGTAGAAGATCAAATATCCTTCGATCCTTCTCTCCTTATCACACATGTAAGTGAGCCTATGATCGAGGCAGTCTATATAACCTCAATCAATGAAGTGACCATGATGGAGGAGGATGAAGGAAATTTCTTATAATGAAGCTTAGAATGAAGCTTTTGACTATTTTCATGGTCGAAATCTCATTCATCTCATCGGTTCAATTCAAGACCCACCACCTAAAAAATGGCTTCCCAACTAGGATCCAAACTCCTATTGCAGATATCGTAGAGGCCATGGTCACACCACAGAAGAGTGCTTCACCCTTAAGGACCGAATTCAATACCTTATTGATTCAAATTGCCTTCGTGTTCCTCCGAGCGACAAGAAGGTCAAAATCAATAATAATGATGGCAAGAGCAGGAAGAACGACAATCTTTCCTCCGCTTCTTCCTATCAGAATGGAAGTTGCATCGATAAATTGTCCTAAAGACCAAAGAACCCAAAGAAAATTCACTCCAATTGGGATGAGATACAATATTGCCTTTGATTGTCTCCTTGCTAAGGGACTCATCACTCCAATTGGGCCTATGCAAGATCCTCTTCCTAAAAGGAGGACACCCAAATGGAACCCAGACTCCTATTGCAAGTACCATCAAAGCAACAGTCATACTACAAATTAATGTTGCAAGTTTCAAAATCTCATTCAAGACCTCATTGATGCAAACAAGCTTCCATTCCCTCCGGATGGGAAGAAGATCGAGTGATGATAAGCGCAAGATACGAGGCGAGCTTCAATGACAAGATTTCATGCTTTCTTCTTCTTTTTTTTCAAACCTTTCCCCAATAAAGTCTAGCATAGAAACCTTTTGTCTTCCTTGGATTTATTCCATAGTTTATTTTTTCTTTAATAAAATGAGCATTCCTTTTCTTGCATATGATCATTGCATCGCATTGCATTTAAAAATATAATTATGCCGAACTAAGCATAAGGTATACTAAATATCACTTTCACCTTTCAAATACATAATCCTTTCTTGATAAACCACTTTGAGACTCGCCTAATGATAGACCTTTCTTTATTCAACCCACATCCACCTAACCTTGGGATAGGATGGTGTACAACTTATGCAAATTCTAAATACAAAAGCCTGAGTGATTTTACCTAGATCTCAAAAATCCAAAAAGCAAAAAGCAATAAAAGTGTGCAAAAGGGAAAGTGTTCCAATGTCTTTGATATTAATATATCTTTAATAAGAACATATCTCATATTGCGTCTCTTATCGACTACTCGGTACCGTGCCTGAGAAACATGAATGCCAAGTGAGTGATAGACCGCATGATCGAGATTGCCCACGCTTATAAAAGAAAAGGATTTGAATTTGAAAAAATGAAAGAGAAAGAAAAAAGAGAGCAAAAAATAAAAAACAAAAGAGAGTTCGAAAATGAGGAAACCTCAAGCATACAAATACAAACATTCGAAAGCAAGGTTGCACACCTTGGGGGCTTATCCAGGGTCTTGGGACTTTATCCCCTTCTTCTTCAACCTTTAGCCTAACCACGTTACAACCCTTAAAAGACCTCTTTGAGGTAACACATACTTAGGCAACCTCACATTGAGGTGCGGCCGTAATAAAAATGCATTTACATTCATATTTACATTCATACATGATCATAACAAGGGATTTCCAATGGTCATCCATATCCATTTAGAGCTAGACTTGGGGGCTTGATCCCTGCATCATTAGCCTACCTAATCTAAGAGTCACCATCATTCGACTCTTCTTAAAATATTTTCCACATTTAGCCCTAACCAGCCTCTGATATGTTGCCCCCGCATTTTTCGATCCGAAGGGCATCATTTTGTAATTGTACACCCCGGCGTTCATAACAAATGCCATTTTTCTCGATCGTCGGGGTGCATGAAGATCTGATGGTACCCCGAGAATGCGTCCATGAAATTAAGCAGGGCATGTCCACTTGTCGAGTCGACTAGCTGATCGATTCTCAGCAAGGGGTAGAAGTCCTTTGGACAAGCCCTATTTAGGTCTGTGAAGTCAATACACATCCTTCGTGTGCCATTTGCCTTCTAAACCATCACCACATTGGCCAGCCATTCAGGATATTGGCAGGGCTCGATGAATCCTGCGTCCAACAATTTCTTGACCTCGGCTGCGATGTCTCGGTTCTTATTTGTGGAGTAGTTTCACTTTTTTTGCTTAACGGGCCGACACGTGGGGTCGACAATGAGCTTGTGGGAGATGAGGTTCGGATCCATCCCGGGCATGTCTGCTATCGAGAAAGCGAACACATCTCTGTTGTCCCGAAGGAGTTAGATAAGCTCCACACGGACATTCGATTCGAGATCCGGTCCGATGGTGACGCATTTTTCAGAGTCTCCTTCGGTCAACGCTATTGTTTCAGTCTGCTGATCCAGCTCCATTGCCTTGGAGCCAGATTCTTCACAATCGGGCCTGCTATCAATATCAGCAGGCTTCTCAGACTTTTGCTAGTATTCTGAGTCCTTCAGCTAAGATAAGGAACCAGCTTGTCCTTTCCCCAAAAATTTTTCTTTTGGCGGGGTTCTTTGGGCTGAAGCACTTAGGCCTTTTGGCTTCTTTGCGCCTCGCTCACTTTATTTTTCTTTCTCCTCTTCATCCTCGTCTTCATTAGAACGACTTATAGACGGCTTGAGGTAATTGCATCTTCGGACCTCCTTTTTGCTACCCTGAATTCTTTTGGAATAACCAGCATCCGAGACATAAATGATCAGCTAATGATACGTGGTGACTACTCCTTGAATGTCGTAAATCATGGGTCTTCCCATGATCACGTTGTACACTAATGGAACGTCCATGACACTCCTGGCTGCTTCGTCGCGGCCGATGGTGACAGGAAAAGTAATTTTCCCATCGGGATATGTTGTAGACCCGTTGAATCTTGATACCGGATTGGGTACTAGAGTTAAGTGTTTGGTCTTCAACTTCAGCTGGTTATAGGCCGAGCGAAACAGAATGTTCGCGCCGCTGCCACCATCGACGAGGGTTCGCCAGACGTTGTGATTAGCTATCGTTGTGATTATATCCAGTGGATCCTCATGGGGAATGTCACCCCCGGCATTCTTAGGCTGTGAATATGATGTTCGACACCGAAGACTGGGGTCCTCGGATGTCAGCATGATTCACTTGATGGGTTAGAGCCCTCAAGTGGCATTTTTGCTCTCTCCGAGAATTTGTCCCTCCGGAAATAACATAGATTAGAGGATGAGGGTCCTTATCCTGCGTTTTGTGATTTTTCCGAGGGAAATCTAGCTCTTGCCGAGAATCTTTCTCGGCTTTCTCAGCTTTCTTTTCCTCGCAGTGATCCGCGAGGTATTTCTTCAAGTAACCTTTTCGGACCATATCCTCAATCTGATCTTTCAGCTGGATACAGTCTTCAGTGTGATGCTCAGGGGACTCATAGAACTCACACCATTGGTCCTTGTATTTTTGCTGATTCCATTGTGGGAGTGGCCTCAGCTTTTTGTACCTCTACTCCTCCTTAGTCACGCTGTAGATCTTAGAGCGAGAAACGTTGAGAGGGGTATAGGATTCGTATCTACCCGTATGCGGGGTAGATTTGTCTTTCTTCGACTCGGCGGCTGAAGACGGTTATGAGGCTTTTGCCTTCCTTTTCTTCTGGCCTTGGCCTTTAGACTGTTGTTGTTTTATTTTCCCAACCCTAGAATGGGGTTGGGATTTAGCTTTGTTCCATTCTTCGGTTCAGATGAATTTATCCTAGGCGTCCAAAGCTTCTTCCAGGGTTTGTAGGGGATGTAGGACCATGAAGTCAAGGAACTTGCTGCCAGCTTGTAGTCCGTTTTACAGAGCAAAGATGGCTAACCCTTGGTATAGGCTTGTGATTCTAGACGACTCGTTGCTGAATTGAGTCAGATAGTCTTAGAGGCTTTTGTCCTCCGCTTGCTGCAGATCCATAAGCTTTGCGGTTGTTTTTTCTCGGCGATTTACCGTAGAGAATTTGCTCTTAAACTTGTTGAAAAGGTCTCTCCAACCGGTTATTGAGCCTTCCTTTACCCCTTTGGTGATCCACGCTTGTGCAACACCTTTGAGGGTGGTCGGGAAGTATTTACACAAGGTAGCTTCAGACCTAGGGTTTAGATACATGTGCCCCTCGTAAGAGGCAATGTGGTCCTTGGAATTTGAAGTACAATCGTAAGTGATGTGTGCCGGGATTTTCACCGTCGGCACATGCTCTTCTAAAATCCAGGTTTGGAAGGGCGAGCTGGTGGGAACCATGACGGCCTTTCCATTTCGTTCAGCCGTTGGGACCTCGCTCCTCCCTCTTAGAGAGGTTGAAGTGGTTTTCATCATCGGCTGAGACGATTCAGGATGGGGCTTAGTTCCCTCGGGGAAGGAGAGGCGACTGTGCACACTCAACTCCCTTAAGCCAAGGCGTTCGTGGATGCTTCGGCGTCCAGGTTTGTTCCGTGCTGAGGAGGAATTGCTGCCCTTGTAGCTGTAAGAGCTCGGGCGGGTAGACTCCCAGAAGAACTGTGGGTTCCTTTTTCTCTCCCTTTAAGTCTTCCAAGTATCTTCTTCCCATTTACTCCCTAATTCCTTAAAGAATGGAGGCCTTCCCTCCCCCTCTTGACCGATTCTCCTTCGCAGATGTCTCGGCGGAAGGGGTGAACAGTCGCGAGGTGGCAAAAGGTTGCCGGCTTAGGCTTTCATAACCTCCATAAGGACGGCTACAGCTCTCGCCACTTCTTCCGTGGAGGGTCCCATTTGAGGGGTCCTCGGATGAGATTGGGAATGGACGCTTCGAGGCGGGCCCTTTGCGTCTAATCAACTCGGGTGATATTAGCCAGTCGGTTATTGAGAGTGGTCGGATGGAGATGGTGATCTCCCCGACGGAGCCCTCTTTGAGATGACTCTCTTCGAGGAGTGCTTACTCAATGAAGGCGATGAAGAAAGCGGCGATGGAGATGGCGTAGAGAGAGGACCTTTCCCCGGAGCCACGGGTCGCCATTTTTGGAATTTTTACCGTTTTTACAATTTTTAGCCATGCTACCAAGATAGTTAAGAACGATTGATATTGGTTTGTTTTTTAAAATTTTTCCCCACAGACGGCACGAAATTGTTTCGGGTGAAAACAATGGGACCTTTGGATAAGTCCTTTCTGGTGGGATAAAGACTGAACACGGTTTAAGTGATGATTGGTTCGAGTGTAACCTGCACAGCAAATACACGTAAACTGGCCTCAGGGGTTGTGCCGAGGAAGGCCCCTCCGATGCCGAAGTCAGTACAGTGTTTAGAGAGAGAAAGCTATTCAAGAGTATTATTTGCTTGAGGCTTGAAGTGAATAAATGTAGAGAGAGAGGAGTAATGGCTTTTATACCTTAGCACACTGGGAGAAATGAGCCTTGAGCCAAGTAGGAATTCCACGTTGACTGTGAAAGGAATGGTGTCCTTCAAACAAGGGTATCATTAAGATAGAGGGTTCGGAGATATTAGAAAGCTAATTATTCATTTAGTTCAAGTGATCAGAAAGCCTAGGTGGAGGCCGCTTTCGATTAGTAATATTAATGCATAATTAATATTACGGCTTAATCTTGACTGAACCCTTCTGGTCACACCCAAGCAACTAACGATCCGACACGACGACTTAATTCGGAAGGAATTAATGAGTCGCTCGAGTATTAAATATTTAGATGTCGGAAATCGAGCTAGGAGCGTCGAAACCGAGCGTCGCAAGTCGAGTCGAATAAATAAAAGACGAGACGGTAAAATCATTAATTAATTAATAATTTACCGAAATACCCCTAGCATCGGAATGTCCCGAGCAAACCGAGTGCTAGGGGCATTTGGTATAGCAAGGTGGCTAGCATGCGAACCAAGCCGAGCCTAGGCTGGCTGGCTGGTGCTACGGAATGCTAGCGCACCATTGCTAGCAAGGCTGCCAGCACATGGCTAGCAAGCCATACTAGCATGTGCAGGGGCAGCAATAGCATTGGGCTAGCAGTGCTAGCTAGCTTGCTAGCACAGCTAGCAGCGTGGCGTGCAGGGGCCTCGGCTAGCAGCCCGCAAGCAATGTGTGGCGTGCTGGGTCGAGGGAGCAGCTCTGCCGCGCATAGCAACAGGCCAGCCACGCACACCAAGCGCCAGCGAGGCTACTTGGGTGCCAAGGCTTGGCCTGCCACGTGGCAGCAGCCCATTGGCGCATGTGGATTAAGGGATCCGGTTTTTGGGAGCCTTAGGGATCAAGTATTGGTCACCCCCTCCCCTTGTGGTCCATACCTAACCTCTCCTCTTATAATGCCACTTGTTGATTAATTAGTTGTTTGCTATTTTCTTTTATTTTTTATTTAAAAATAAAAAGGGAAAATTGATTTTACCAACTCTCCCACATTGATGGGAGGGTGGATTTCTCACTTGAGTTTCCCTATAAATATCCCACTTGGGAATTGGGAAAACTCACTTAAATAAGAACTCAATTAGGAATCTCCACTTGAGAGAAAACCTATAAGTTCATTAATTACTCGAGTACTGTTTTTGTCCGACTTGGCTAACCTCCAAGAGACCCGTCGCGATTGTGTTGTGGGTGGATATCGTCAGAGGCCATTGCGCTTGCAAGGCTTAACTTTCTCAAGTAAGAGCTCCGGTGGTCGAGCGAAGCACGCTTCAAGGGTAATTTAGTCTTTTCTCTAATCTTGTTATTTATGCATTTTGGTTATATTAATTGTGTGTTTTTCCTTGGGCTCAGGTTTTATTTCCACGGTAAGTTAGACTCATCAAATCCAACAGCGGTATCGGAGCCTTGCTCATTAATTTTTATAACTAAAAATTTTCAAGGTGTTTTTATGATTTTAATTTTTTGGTTTATGTTACTAATTAGATTAGTAGCTCGATTTTATTAATTTTAATCCCGTTTTAATGTGATTTTTGGCCCCAAACCCAGATTTTCACCCAAAAATAGTGAATTTTGGGTGGAAACAACGTTCCGGAAAGTTTTCAATCCTTGTAGTTCTGTGAAAAAGCCAAAATTCGACCATAAATACCTTTTTTCGAGGGTTTTTGTTTTTGATTAAAATTTTTAAATCTTTTAACCTTGAATCTTAATGGCATATTTATGGTAATTATGTATTTGGTTCTTTTCTTAATGTTTCTGCATTATTTGACCTCTTTAAGCATGATTACTTTGTAGTAATTAGTGCTTGAAAGATTGGTTAAATTTTCACATAATTGCAAATCCATTGCAATAAATGTGAAAATTTTGTTATTTGAGGCTTCTAAGTACTAAAGATCCAATCTTTAATTGTTTTAAGTGGTTGGAACTTTGAGTTACTAAATTCCACGAATTTTTTTTGAACTTTTTTGATTTAATCGTTTATTAAGTTGATTGGAATCATAAAGTTTTAATCTTGTGATAAAATTTTAATTTATCTTCATATTGGAAGATATAATTTTCAAGGATTCACAAGTTAAAGTTGGAATCTTTATTTGAATATTTATGTTCGTAATTCCAACTCCCCTTTATATTTTGTCAAATCTCATGATTAATTTAAGTTAATTAAATTAATAGTGAGAATAGCCCTATTCATTTTATTGCATTAAGATGAAACAATTTTATTAAAGAATAGTTCTTGGAAATAATTTTGGTTTTGTGTACTTGGATAAATTTATTAAGTTGGACTTGTTATAATTTTCATTTTGCACATTAAGTTAATTCTAAAATTAATTTGGAATTAATTAATTAAATCATGTGAAATTCGGATTTAATCCCGAGGTTTTGGCACGAAAACCAAGGCAAATCCACCCTTGGCTAACCGGGCTGCAAAGCAGCCCACATGTGGCTGCCAAGGGGTGGCTGCCTGGTGCGTGCAGCCAGGCGTGCCTACTGCTTGCTGACCAGCAGCATGGCGCGCCAGGGCAAGCAAGAAAGTAGCAGCAAGCATGCTGTCGCCGCCATGCACGCTGTTGTGCGTGTGTGTGGCTGTGTGTGGCGTGTGCGGCTGGTGCAAGCGTGAGTGTGTGCGTGTGATGCTTGGTGCATAAGGGAGGTTAGTGCGCGACTAGCCGAAGCTTGGTGCCTAGCAAACCAAGCATTGTTGCTTGGTTCTAGGCACACGAAAGCGTTGGGCTTTATTTTGCATTTGGGCCGTTTTATTTATTTTAATTATTTTAATTATGATTATTAATTTTAATTAAAATTTTGGAGGCTAGGCCTCGGTTTTGAGCGGCACTTGCAAAATTTTATTTTGTCAAAATTTTGAGTTTACCGGCTTAATTAATTGGATTAATTAAGATGGATGCGGAATTTAGTGGTAGTTTCAATTTTAATTGCGCTAAATTACATAATCCGCTAAACAACTTTGACTAATTTTAATTAGGCGCGTTAATCGGATTAGCCACCTAAATTAGTTACTAGTTTACATGTGTTTATGCATTGTTGCTTGTTTATCGTTGTAAAATGCATGGGCCATTCACAAATAATGAATGGATGAATGGAATGTATATTCTCCCACAGGTTTTATAAAAATAGCAACTAGTGTGGCCCGATAAGGATAGAAAATACGGACTGCATTCCGTCATGTATTTTTGTAAATCTAAATACGGTCTGCGAACCGTTGAGTATTTTTGTACCTTAATATTTAGATTAGTCCTAATCGTAGATACTAGTATTTGCATTATTTTGGTCATGTCTTGACGACGGAGGTTCTTGGAAGACGAAGCCATGAAGTTGCAAATGAAGACCCTTGAAGACTCAAGGGGTCATGCTAGTTGCTAAATGCATCATTTATTTATGTTCTCAATATATATATTAATGATTATATATATATGAATAATATGATTAGATGCATGTTTAGGATTTTGAATGTTGCGATGATTAATTAAGTTCACTTAAATCAACCAACATAGAAACCCTAGGTCCCTAAAATATTGAGTAAAATTTGCCATTCAAAAACAACACTTACCGACCTACTGAGAGTAGTGATGGGCTACGCCAAAGCGAGGCATCACTATTTTCCCTAGGATACGTAAGGCATACCGGGCATGCATGTTGGTTTTGGTTATACTCAACGACATGAGTGATGGAGTCCTAAAATGTCGTGGCAAAGTGGATAAGTTGTTGAGAGAGCATTAGATGTGATGATTTGTCTAAAACAAGAGTAGCTTGGAGCCATTAGCAAAGAGTTGCTTACCTTAGAATATTGAGTGTTAAGACAAGCCAAAGCATGCTTAACTACTCATTGCTTCTTTGGATCTTGGAATCGACTTATTCTCACCAAATAGGGACAATTAATGTGTGAATAAGACGTTTAAATAAGTTTGATAAATATGCATGATTTCCATCTTATTTAAGTATTATGAATGGTTTCGTGTCAAATTCTTTCAATTGTAGAACCATGTCTGCAAATAACTCAAACAACCAATTATCGTTGCACTCAATTCTCGACAAGGAGAAGTTGAGTGGGCTAAATTTTCTTGATTGGCAAAGGAACTTGTGTATAGTTATCATGCAAGAGCAAATGGAATATGTCCTTAATGAGGAAATGCCCGAGATTCCCAATGAGGAGATGACTTAGGCTGCCCTAAACCAATGGCAAACTGCCAATCGGGATGTCAAATGCATCATGTTGGCCACAATTTCTCCTGACCTTTAAAAGAATTTCTTTGAGAAGGAGACAGCTTTTGAGATCATTTCCTAGCTGTAGAACATGTTCCAAGATTGAAACCCACAAGCAGATCCTTGAGAGAAAGTTCAAGAAAGGAGAGTCGGTCAGCCCACATGTACTCAAAATGATAGGTTTATTTGAGAACGTGGAAAGGCTTGACGCGGGGTATTCGACCAAGATGGCAATTGACATCATTCTTCACTCATTGCTCAAAGGCTATGACCAGTTCAAGATGGTATTCGACCAAGATGGAAATTGACATCATTCTTCACTCATTGCTCAAAGGCTATGACCAGTTCAAGATGGTATTCGACCAAGATGGAAATTGACATCATTCGACCAAGGGGAAGCATGATATGCTCATGATTAAAAAGGGCAAGCCGTTCAAACACTCAAGCAAGAAGAAGAAAGGCTTCAAAGGGAAGGATAAGAAGACTTTTCCGCTTAAGCCAAGAGCTACCAAGAACAACAAGGATAAGAAGGTAGCATCTTCTAAATCTTATTCCGAATGCTTCTATTGCAAGAAGAAGGGACACTAGAAGAGAGATTACCTCAAATTCAAGGAAGATAAGATGAACGGAACCGTTGCTTCTGGATCAGGTATATTCGTTATAGACTTAAACATCACTAGCTCAGCATCATGGGTATTAGATACCGGATCTGGCTCACACCTTTATTCCAATTCTCAAGGACTAAGGAACACTCAGAAGCTAGCGAAGGGAGAGGTTGAACTTCGGGTCGGCAATGGAGCCAGAATTATGGCCGTATCCATCAGTTTGTCTTTGCCCTCGGGGCTAGTTTTGGAACTTGAAAACTGTTATTATGTTCCCAACATTACCAAAAACATTATTTCAATTTCGGCGTTGGACGCAAAAGGTTTTGAATTCCGAGTAAAGGACAATGAATGTTCGTTTTATCTCGATAATGTTTTATATGGTATTGCACGTTTTGAAAATGGTCTTTATGTGCTTTCATTAGACAAACAAGTTTATAATGTTAATAATACCACCAAGAAAGCTAAGACCATTGAGTCAAATCAGACGTACTTGTGGCATTGTCGTCTTGGCCACATTAACATCAAACGCATTAAGAAACTTGTACAAGAAGGTATTCTTGACTCATTCGATTTACAATCGTTTGAGAATTGCGAAGGATGTTTATTAGGTAAGATGATAAAGCAGCCATTCTCCAAGTTGGGAGAAAGGGCAGGTGACTTGTTGGCCTTAATACACACCGATGTATGTTGACCAATGAGCTCCACAATATGAAACGGCCATCGATATTTTATCACCTTCACAGACGACTATAGTAGATATGGCTATGTCTACCTTATGTCGCACAAATCTGATTCGTTTGAAAAGTTCAAAGAATTTCAAAGTGAAGTTGAAAATCAACTTGGCAAGAAAATCAAAGCCCTTTGATCGGACCGAGGTGGTGAATACTTGAGCCAAGAATTCGATGACCATCTGAAAGAAAAGGGTATACTTTCAGAATTGACACCTCCAGGAACTCCACAATGGAACGGGGTATTCGAAAGGAGAAATCTAACCTTGCTGGACATGGTACGATCAACAATGGGTCTTAGTGATCTTTTTATCTCTTTCTGGGGACACGCACTTCTAACCGCGGCACTAACACTGAACCGTGCTCCATCAAAAGCTGTAGAAAAGACTCCATACGAGCTACGGATGAAGAAACCTCCTAGGTTGTCTTTTCTAAAGATATAGGGATGCGAAACATATGTCAAGAAATTAATTTCTGACAAACTTCACCCCAAATCTAACAAGGTTTTCTTTGTGGGCTACCCAAAAGAAACCAAAGGGTATTACTTCTACAATAAATCCAAGAACAAAGTATTTATTTCTCACGATGGTGTCTTTTTGGAGAAGGAACATCTTTCCAAAATGACAAGTGGGAGGAAAATCGAACTCGATGAAGTTCGAGAGGACGAGCAACAAAATCAGATTGATAGTCAAAGCGCTCAAACAACATCTGTTGACGGTGGTCAAAATGTGAAAAGTCAAACCGACAATGCAAATTCTCAGTCCGTTACCCTACATAGGTCGTAGAGGCTGAGGTCTCAACCTGATCGGTATCTTGGTGTTGTATTAACCGAGAATCAGGACATACTGGTAATGGATGGAGACAAACCGACAACCTACAAGCAAGCAATGGCGAGCACCGACTCTGCTAAATGGCAAGAGGCCATGAGATCTGAAATGAAAATCATGTTTGAAAGTGTGTAAGCTTTAAAAAGTCCATCTATGGGCTAAAGCAAGCTAGCATAAGTTGGAATCTACGATTCAATGAAGCCATCAGTAAATTTGGTTTCATCAAGAATCCAGATAAATCTTGTGCTTACAAGAAGTTCAGTGGGAGTGACATCGCCTTCCTAGTCTTATATGTCGATGACATATTGCTCATTGGGAATAGCATTCCGATGTCAGAGTTTGTAAAGGCCTGGCTTGGAAAATGTTTTTTAATGAAAGACTTGGAAGAGGCTCAGTACATATTAGGCATCAAGAACTATAAGGATAGATCTAAGAGGATGATTGGATTGAGCCAGAGTACTTATATTAATAAGGTACTGGCACGATTCAGGATGGAAGAGGCTAGGAAGCAGCGTCCAAAGACACCTGATGAGCGAGAAAGGATGAATCAGATTCCATATGCTTGGCTTATTGGATCGATCATGTATGCCATGATATGTACTAGGCCAGATGTATCGTATGCCTTTAGTGCTACGAGCCGATACCAATCAGACCCAGGAGAGGCGCATTGGACTGCGGCCAAGAATATCCTAAAGTACCTGAAAAGGAACAAGGACAAATTCCTGGTATATGGTGGCTTAGAAGAATTATTTGTTGAATGTTATACCGACGCAAGCTTCCAAACAGACAGAGACGATTTCAAATCACAATCTAGATATGTAATCTGTCTAAATGGAGGAGCGTTTAGTTGGAAGGGTGCCAAGCAGAGCACAACTGTAGATTCTACAACTGAAGTAGAATACTTGGCAGCTGCTGAAGCGGCTAAGGAGGCAGTTTGGACTCATAAGTTCGTTGGTTAACTTGATGTTATACCCTCCATCAAGGGTCCAATAGCCCTCTATTGTGACAACAATGGAGCTATTGCTCAGGCTAGAGAGCCAAGGGAACATCAGAAGGTCAAACATGTCAAGCGGTGATTTCACATGATAAGAGAATGGAAATTAGAGGGTGAAATCAGAATTTGTAAAGTTAACGGACCACGATGTAGCCGATCCAATTACTAAACCTCTGCCTGAAGTGAAGCACAACAAGCACGTTGAGGTAATAGGAATCAGGCACGTTGGAGATTGGCTTATATTTCCCTGTTTAGTGTTTTAATTAATTTATGAACATTTTAATTTAAGACACTAAGATGAACCATTCAGGTTTTGGAGTAATTTAATTTCATGCAATTTTATCACTCAGTTTCTATTTAATTGTGGTTTAGAATTAAATATTGAATCCATTCGATTATGAGAATATTCAAAATAGGGTATCAAGACCAGTCTTGGATAAAGAAACACCTATTAAGTGAACATTGAATATTATAATCGAAAATTATCCCTAATCGAGGTCATTTAAATGATGGACGATTAATGACCGCTTGAGATTAGTGTGTAGTTTGATTTATAGCACCGTTTCTTGTGCTACAAGGACATGATTGTCATAAATCATTTGCACAGGTATTGGTTTAGAACCATACTGGATCGACCTATGAGAATACTTTAAGAGATTTAAAAATTGTCATAAGTATACTTCTCATTATGGCTATCGGAACCTCTTTCCTCGACCATGAGTATTGTGAGTTCTCTTGTTTGAGTACTAGTCTGTTTTGATGTTAGTCAAACGTCTGCTGTACATGGAGATTATAACGGAAACACTCAGACGGCTAGATCCTCTTATTAAAAAAAGCTGACATTACAAGACTGGGAATGTCCCCCTACTAACAATAGGGAACATGTCTTTGTTGTTTACAAGGCCTCTCGAAGAGCGAGACTGTGAAAATGCATGGCCGTGCTCGGATGGATTTTAAAAATCATATGTTGATTGACAGTCAAACTCGGTTTTCAAGAAACACTTTTGGACGCAATAAGGATGACGAATAATCTTACCTTATAGTTCATGAAGAGACATTAAGTGACATAGGAAAAAGGCTATACACTAAAAGCACACTTGTCCGGAAGGACAAGTAAGAGATTAAAAGGAATGGTGTCCTTTGAACAAGTGTATTATTCCGATAAAGGGTTCGGAGCTATTAGAAAGCTAATTATTCAGTTAGTTCAAGTGATCAGAATGCCTAGGTAGAGGCCACTTCCAATCAGTAATATTAATGCATAATTAATATTACAGCTTAATCTTGACTGAACCCTTTAGGTCACACCCAAGCAACTAACGATCCGACACGACGAATTAATTCGGAAGGAATTAATGAGTCGCTCGAGTATTAAATATTTAGACGTCGGAAATTGAGCTAGGAGCATTGCAAGTCGAGTCGAATAAATAAAATACGAGACGGTAAAATCAATGATTAATCAATAATTTACCGAAATACCCCTAGCATCGGAATGCCCCGAGCAAACCGAGTGCTAGGGGCATTTCGTATAGCAAGGTGGCTAGCATGCGCACCAAGCCGATCCTAGGCTGGCTGGCTGGTGCTGCGGCATGCTAGCGCACCATTGCTAGCAAGGCTGCCAGCACATGGCTAGCAAGCCATGTCAGCATGTGTGGGGGCAGCAGCACCATTGGGCTAGCAGTGCTAGCTAGCTAGCAGTGTGCCACGCAGGGGCCTCGGCCAACTGCCCGCAAGTAATGCGTGGCGTGCTGGGTCGAGGCAGCAGCACTGCTGCGCATAGCAGCAGGCCAGCCTTGCACACCAAGCGCCAGCGAGGCTTCTTGGGTGCCAAGGCTTGGCCTGCCATGTGGCAGCAGCCCATTGGCGCATGTGGCTTAAGGGAGCCAGTTTTTGGGAGCCTTGGGGATCAAGTATTGGTGCCCCCCCTCCTCCCCTTGTGGTCCTTACCTAACCTTTCCTCATAGAATGCCACTTGTTGGTTAATTAGTTGTTTGCTATTTTCTTTTATTTTTGATTTAAAAATAAAAAGGGGAAATTGATTTTACCAACTCTTTCACATTGATGGGAGAGTGGATTTCTCACTTGAGTTTCCCTATAAATATCCCACTTGGGAATTGGGAAAACTCACTTGAGTAAGAACTCAAATAGGCATCTCCACTTGAGAAAAAACCTATAAGTTCATTAATTACTCGAGTAGTGTTTTGGTCCGACTTGGCTAACCTCCAAGTAAGAGACCCGTCGCGATTGTGTTGTGGGTGGATATCGTCGGAGGCCGTTGCGCTTGCGAGGCTTAGCTTTCTCAAGTAAGAGCTCCGGTGGTCGAGCGAAGCACGCTTCAAGGGTAATTTAGTCTTTTCTCTAATCTTGTTATTTATGCATTTTGGTTATATTAATTGTGAGTTTTTCCTTGGGCTCGGGTTTTATTTCCGCGGCAAGTTAGACTCGTCAACAGACTGGGCCTTTGACTTGACTTGGCATGCATTGGAGAGTTGAACCTTTGACCTTGGGCTTTATAATTGAATCATTTATGGACTGACCTAATTGGAGTAAATTGGACCCAAACAATACCACAATAGCCTTGTGGTAATGCCATATCCTTCAATCTTGATCGTCCATTTGCAGTGATGTAGAGTTTGACGTCTTGATCGTTTCCTAATTCTAGCACCTTGCATACACTGCGCCATACATGCCTTGTTTGAATCTCAAATATACTTAGCTAGCTTGTAATTCGTTACTTCTTGAGAGGTTGCTTGTAATTTTCAACTGTTAACTTGGTGTTTAGTAAGCTTGAAGATACACTCGGTTGTCGTACCCATTTCACATAATCAAATAGTGAATTTTGTGTTAATTTACTAAAAGAGTAATTTGTTTTAAAAGATACTTCCTCTGTTTTAAAATAATTAACATGTTGAATTTTTTCATTATTCACATTATCACATACTAAAATTTGACCATCGCCTTTTAGTAACGTATTAAAAATAATATATATATCATGAATTAAGTATGTTGTTAAATAAGAATTAATGAAAAACTCATAATTTTAATATTTTAAACTACTCAGGTTTACTAAATTTTGACCATCTTTTTTTTATATTATATAAAATAATATTCTAATAAAATTTGATATTCCGATAATATAAATTAAAATAAATCCAACAATTACTTACTCCGTATTTACTACATTTGATTTTATTTAATATCAAAAACAGATGGATCAAAGTTGAGAAAAGAAAAAACGTAAAGCGTGTCAGTTATTCAAGGATGGTGGGATCAGATTATTGTTTAATCATGTATATTTAAGATCAAACTAGTGCACATAAATAAGCGTGTCAAATTCAACTGTGTCAATTATTTGGAATTGGGAGGATGGAAGACACGATCAAGGGAACGACGAGACCCCTCCCGACTAGTCGCACACTCGCACGTAGAAGAATGTTATTTGCATTTCTACGTAGTATTTTGGAAGTGTAGACACCCAAATGTGTCTCCCCAAAACCAAACCCGGTGATGATTACCTTTTGCGTCGAATGATAATCGAACGAGGTAAAAGTGTGAAAGGTCACGTGTTGCGATTAGTTTTATTAAAGTTCTTTCTTTCTGTTTTCGAAAACAACTCTATTTTATGAAAACAGCCAATCCAGTTTAGTTTGGTCCACAACAACGGTCCAATAATGGTGTAGTTGGATGGGGCTTGCAAAGAGCTTTCCAACGATATATTATAAGCCCAATTCCGATGAATAATGAGGAAGTTATGGCCAAAATACTAAACTGGGCCCGGTTTGATCTTTACATGCGGCCCAATGATCTAGGGGAGGGCCCAATGATAATTATTATTCCTAGAGTTATTAGAATTAATTATAGTCTTCTAGAATTCTCTAGAAGGTTCTCTTTAGTCCTAATAGAATTAGAATTAATAATTATATTTTGATAAGTTTTATTTGGAATAAAATATTATTTTATGAAAAATACGTTTTCAGTTTTCATACGGACTTTACGAGTCAATTTTAATTGATAAGCGGACTCCGTGTTTGAAAGCGCGTAGGAATCCAGGCTGTCGCCAAACGACAGGGCCTGTCGCTACGCGACAAGCCTTATCGCCACGCGACAGAGCTTGTCGCCAAACGACAGGACTGTCGTTGTCGCTACGCGACAAGCCTTGTCGCCACGCGACAGACCCTGTCACCACGCGACAAAGTCGGTTTTGCGGCGACATAGTGGAGTTTTATTCCTTATCAAATTCTACCTATTTTCGGACTGTTTTCTTATAAATAGGGTCCTAAACCTTCGTTTTTATTCATTCACAATCATCGATAATTAATCATCTATCTCTTTCTCTCTCTAAAGCTAGAGGCTTTCTCTCTCTCTTCTTTTTCTAAACCTTCCCTTTTACAAAATTCCTCATACATTAGTTCTAGACACACCTAGCCGAGTTCGAAGTTGCCTTCGCCCTAGACGTGAAAGGTTATAATTTCTGAGGGTTGGTCCCTAATCTCTATTTCAATTATTTAATTTGATTGTTTGTTTTATATTTTCCTTGAAGTTACTAACGCGTGTATTTTGTTATTAGAAAGAGATACGAGGCATCAAAGTATGTAATCTTATTGCTCTATTCTTGTAGAAAGCATGTTTAAATTTGTTTAATTCCTAGTACCATGTTAGGATGTTTCTATTGCTTTCTAGTATCCTGTTTAGGGTGCCTTTTACTCTTTCCTAATGTCATGTTAGTATCATGTTAGGGCTAAAGCTTTGATCTTTAATGCTTAGTGACATGCTAGGATTTGTTATTAATCTTGTTAGTATTATGCCTAGGATCTTGCTAATAGTATTATGCTTTAACATGATTATTATTGTTATAGTTATTATGATTATAATTATGATGATTGTTATTATGTTGCTTGATATATTATTATTGTTATTGCTTGATCACACCTTTTATGCATGTTTAAAGGGAATTTGTACTTGTAATCACGCTTAATAAGATAATTAATAATCTTGTTTAGGATTAATATGATTATAACTATTGTTTACATGTTAGTCAGAAAGCGCACATGAATACGAGAAGAATAAAGTAGAGGCCTATTATTAGGGAAGGTTCAATCTCTTTTAGGTTGGATTTGTACCCTCATCCCCGAACCCTATTTGGTTCAAGACCTTTTGGAGTTGACGATCTCCTGGATCGTTAAAGGGGTGTAATCTTCACCTTGTGAACGGTTTACAAGTTCCTAAAACTTGTTGGCGACTCTTTTGCTCTAGCTTCCTTCCCTTTGGACGCCACCATGCTTAAGTGTATGATCACAATGGGGTTCAAGCTTGGGTTAATGGCTTGAAATATTCCCTACAGTTTTTGGCGACTCCACTGGGGAGGATTTCTATTTTAATTCCTGAAATTTATTTCGGCAATGATTTAGAATGAGTGGATGAGACTCGAAAAGTTCTAAGTATTTCATGTGCATAATTTTGATTAGCATTATTGTCATATGCATAAAAAAAGGTCCTCATTGGATAGACCATCCGAAATGAGTCAAAAACATAGGATTTTTACACGTAGGAAATTTGAGAAATATCTTTCACAACTAGAATTGAAATAACGCTGCGAAATCTGGAAAATTCTAAGAACATAGATACCTGATGAGGCATGTAGGAACTAGCATCTAGAAAATAAGGCTTGTCGCCTGTAAAGTGCTTTTGTCGCCTGGCGACAGGGGCACTTTTGCGGTGACAGTCCCTGTAGTCTGGCGCCAAGTTCTTCCAATACCGAGCCAGAACTCTGCCTTCTTGTTTTGACCATTTTTAGCACTGTTGGCTCGATTCTACTTCCTGATTGAGTTTTTCTCACTTTTCTGAAACCCATATGTGTTCTACATATGGACATAACCCTCTGGGGGATCACGCTCCATCTACCCAATCGAACTCTCTTGGCAACGACGGGTACATCCAAGTTTGTGAATCTACCGAACCATGGAAGCAAGTTTTTAACTTGCGGGGTCCCATCCACTCGCGCCAACCCTTCCAAAGGTAAGGCTTCCGCACGGTGCATCCGGACTCATAACCATGGACCCTCTTTGACTAACCCATATCCCGAACTTTAGAGAACTAGAGCCATGGTTAGGTTGCAAACTCATTGCATCATGTTGTGACTACTTGACTATTGATGGGAAAGAGAACGGTAGGTTGTTGGGCTACCACCCCACCCAATCAAACAAAATTTGTAACTTAACAAACCCCTATTTAGTGTAGTGGTAAGTCAAGGTCGAACCCAAAGGAATGGAGGTCGAATGCACGATGCCTAAGTTAAGCTATTCCGAAATCTAGTAGGGGTGTATGGTAGAAACTAGAGCTAAGCTAGGCGATGCAAAAGGCTTAGTACTAATTGAATGCTAAGGCACTAGGGGAATGGATCCACATGCATCAACAATGAAGTTCAATCAACATGGGGAATTAACCAATCAAGTCAAGCAATGTGAGGGAAAACCGAAATTGCAACCAAGAGAGTACATCAAGCTATTCTCCTAGAGGTCTAATTAGCATCAACTACATCAAACACTAGCTAGGAAACATCACAAGATATCTCAATCGAGTAAATGTAAGCCACAAATCAATGGTTCGTATCAATGTGAACTCACAATGCAATCTAGTGTGAATAACAAGGGTGATCAAGCCTAATCAAGCACACACATGCACAAAATCAATCAACCAATTTAATCACATTATCAACTCAATCAATTTCCCCCAAATTAATCTCAATTCATCATCAATACATGCTTCACCACTACCCTAGCAAATAAACTACTCACAATCCATGAAGAACATCAAATTCAAAGCTAAACTAATCATCTTTCCCAAATTCATCCATTAAAATCAAATTGAAACCAACAAATTAAATCAAAATCAATCAAACTATCAATTAACCAAATCAAACAACAATACTAATGAAATCAAACATTGAATTGCATTAAAGAGTAAAGAATCCTTACAAACTTGATGGAAATCAAATCAAATGAAGCAATCTTCAATCATCAATCATCAAACCCACACTTTCTCTCTCTAAAAATGCTAAGAACTAGTGTTTTTTTTTTCTCTCTAAAATCTAATCTAATCTTCTTTCAAAAATCCCCTCTCTCTCTCTCCTCTAAAAGGAAAGAAATAACTACCAAATACAAAGAGGAAGTTGGGAAAGTCGTCCAAAAATAGACCCACGCCGGTGCGGGCGCTCGAAGGAGAGAGAATGGTGCGCCCGCACGCACCTGGTGTGCGGCCGCACTCGACAGATGTGCAGCCGCACACTCCTCTAGTGCGCCCGCACAACTCTGCTGCTTCCTTCTCTTCTTCTTTGTCCTAGCTCATGCGGTGCACACATCCTAGATGATGGTGATGGAGGACAAGGTAGGCAGGAACTTCCTTGAATTTCTTGAAGGGTAGAAGCCATGAGGAAGGCATAAACAAGACCTTGAAGCATGCTCCTTGGACCTCCCTTTGACTTGAGACTTCTTGCACAAGCTTTAGGCATGAGAATCAATGGAAAACTATGGAGAGGAAGCTCGGGAATCCTTGGACAATCAATCACAACCTACAATCAAAGGATAAAAAGCAAGTAAAAGGGAAAAATAGCAAGTAAACTAGAGAAATGCATAAAATAGAGAAACTAACTACAAAAAGCATAAAATGAAGAAAACAAGAATAAAACTAAGGAGAACTAAAGAAAAGAGAGATAAAATGAAATAGAAATCATCCAAAAAGGGACCAAATGAGTGCCATAAATGTCACTCATCAAATTCCCCCAAGCTAAACTTTTGCTCGTCCTCGAGCAAAAACAAAGCAAGAAAGATAAAGGATGAAAATTTTATTGAAAACGAAAAAGAAAGACTCAAGATAAGAATATACACTAAAACTCACTGTCGTAGGAATCACGGTTTTTTTTAGCTACAACAATCCCTTTAAACCCCAAAGTCGCCTATGAGGACGAGTGAGGTCTCGTAAGGGTATCCTAAGAGTTTGACCCATAACTCTCCACCAAACATCAATGAGGCAAACCCTAAAAAGGAAAGAAAAATAAAATGAAAACAAACCTTTGCGAAATGAACTAACATAAAGACTATAATGCAAATGAATGACAATCTTTCTCAAGTAGTTAAGGTATGCACGTTTCAAGATATCCAAGGTTGATTGAAACATAGGGTATGCTAGGCATTGGAACTAGTCATCACAATCCACGTTCATCCCAAACAATCTTACCGCGTTCTCCCCACTAGTCTCAAATCTCCCCTTAGTGAGTGTCCCAATGATTCCTCGAAGGAACCGGAAAAAAAATTATTTTTAGGCTACTCGACAATCTTGACTATGCATCCCCTTTCCTTAGGCAATGACCCATGATGCCCTCCCCGAATAGTGACTCAACTATCTAGGTCAAAAGGTCTTTCCCCAAGGTTGTAACATAAGGCAATAAGGGTGAAGGTAGGCTAAAATTTAAAATTTGGTGGTTTTCCTAATAGTGAAGCAAAGATTGCGCATATCTTTACACCAAGACTAAGTTATCACCAAACAAAAACAACACCCCCAAGCTTACTTGAAGCTATACTCATGAAGAAATATATACAAAAAGCGTACACGCTTCTCCCCCAAGCTAAAAAGAAGCATTGTCCTCAATGCTTAGAAGGAGAAAAGAATACATCAAAATATTTTGAATTTTTCACCTTGTCAATTTTTTCTTTTCTTTTTTTTTTAAAAAATTGAATGTGCAATGTCCTTGCCCTTTACTTAATTCGGACGGCTTTTTCTATAAGCAACTTATTTGTCTACGCCTTTTAGAAGTAGGACGGCTTTTATTCAAGTATTTGCCATTATTCACAAAGAAAAAGATATCACAAACTTACATTCATAAAAACCAAAACTCCAATACATCCACCACAAAATCCATCACAAATGATCATTTTGCTTCACAAAAACCAAGAAAATATAGAAAATGAAACAAAAGGTCAAATAACTAAAGATGTGGCTTGGAAAGAAGGGATAAGGCTCAAATGGTTGCAAGAAGGCAAATGTAAACCCAAAAATAAAGAAAATAACAAAGTATAACAAAAATGAAAAATACCACCCCGAAAAATGTGCCTTTGTCCTTCCTAGATAGTTCGGTCTCGTGTTTGAGAATCATACATCAAGCTTTATTAGATTAGGTTTGCATAGTCAAGGATCCACGCCGCTCATACAAGAAATGTTGAAGGCTAGAAAACAAGTAACCTCACAAGGATGTGGCAATAACTCACTAGTGGTGCCATATTAACTATAGGGAGCAACTACCAACATGCCACAAACAAGTAGAATCCCGCTTCAAGTTCCCACTAGTTCTAACCAACTACCCTAGCATACACTATCCTAGAGTCAACCGAACATAGTCTCAAACCGTGCATACCTTTACAACCTAGGAAGAAAATCATGCAAAAGACAAGTCTAATGTAGAAGGTTCATTTCATAAGAAAAATGAAAAATAATGCCTCAAAATTACATCAAAAATAAAAAGAAAAATAAAGGAAAGTAAAAGAAAAAGGAAAATAAAAGAAAGTAAAAGAAAGGGAGATATAGAAAAGGAAATATAGGAGAAATAGTATGAAAAGGACTAGAAAGCAAGTTAAACATATAAGAATCCCAATCGACAAACAAGTGATCGATCGACATCAATGTCATCGATCCCAAACACATTATGTGTTAACAAACATACATCCTCGAACCCTTCAACTTCCCCTAAACTAATCCTATTCTATTCAACCAAGTAAAATAAAAAGAAAAAATAAGATAGATCTCACCGGGCTCCCAAGCTTAGCAAAAATAAACGAAGTAAGTAGAAGCCACCTCGTTGCATTCCATAAACAAAAGCTTCGACAAGAAACCAAGTGAGAAAAAGAAAATAAAAGAATCTATATACAAAGAAAATTGTTAGTAACTTCCAAGGGAAATCGGCCGAAAATTCGGCAGCATAACGACAGGAAATGAAAAATATATATCAGAGACAGTGAAGCATCAGGAAACATCATCAGCAACGAGAATCGTCAGAATAACAGCAGAGCAGATAGATAAGGAACAGAGTAAGTCATTATCAAAGAAATCAGCAGATAAAACATCACAGAGACATCAGAGCAGACAGAGGACATAGAGGCTAAGAAGGAAAATGCGAAATGAACCACTAGCAAGGAGGAGAACATGCAAACCACAGCCAACCTAAACCAACTCCCCCAAGCTAGAAATGAGCTACCCCTCCCCCAAGCTAAACCCAACCATAGGGCAAACATGAAACACAATCATAAAACATGCATACGGAGAGGGGTAGCCAACATGGCTCACTCGGCACTAAAGTAGGGGGTAGAACTAGGACTCCCCCCACCCATAGAAACAACCTCTTTCCCTTTAGCCCTACCTAACCTCCTAAGGGCAACAACAACAAAATACTCAGACCAATCATCCAAAACAGGGGGACCCGAACGACCCCACCTCCCCTCAGTCTCAGGGGAAGGAAAAGGAGCAGGGTTTGCTGGATCATAAGTCCAGTCACACCCTCCCGGCCTCTTGTAATCATAATCCCCTCTAGAGGTCCCATGAATGGCACTATGTGCCATATGTGGGCCCTCCCAATAGGGATAGCAGAGACGGGGCCCCACCGCCTTGTCAAAAGGCTCCCACTGTGGGATAGGGCCCTCTTGGACCGGGAGGTACAGGTAGTTCACATAAAGCTCAATATCCCCCTTAGAAACATGATAGTCATACACCCTCCTAGCATGATAATCATAGCTACCCTCAAAACAAGCATTCCCCATAGAAGAGGAAGAAGACAAGGCAAAAGTAAGGGCATCAATCTTTTCATGCAAGCTAGACAAGTCATGCAAGGGAGGAGATGAAGGAGAAAGAGGAGTAGTTGAAGAAGTACTAGGGATACCTCCCTTAGATGATGAGGCCTTAGACCTTGGATGAGCATTACCCGAAGAAGGCATGGAAACCCGACGAAAAGAACTTGAAATATCTCTCTTGGGCGGCTTCCAAGGGTAGGATGAATTTTTGTCTCTCACCATCGACCCTTCGTAGGGAATAAGGCACCAATCGGTAGTCCTCGACAATTTCCAAATAAACAAATCATCCATGATGGTGCGCTCAATGAACTTTTGGTTGATCAAGGCAAACGTGCCCAACAAGCAAGATGAAGACTTCTCTCTAGGGTCCTTAATCTCCTTAAGATCCCCAATCTTGGATGCATACGTTTTGTTAAGTGACAGCACAATGATGGTAATCATACCCCCTATTTGTATGCTTCCCGAGAGAAAGAAGCCGTCCCTAATGTCAATGAAACAGTCGAGCAAGTGCCTTGCAAAATCGATCACCTCCACTTCATCATCCTTGGGTCGACTAGCCAATCATAGCCAACTTAATTGTTCTTGAGACATGGCTCCAAGAGATTCCTTGGAGAAAAATGCATAAGTAAGGATGCGGCTAAAATAGCGCATCGCTCCATGGACTATTGAGGCCGATTTTGAAGATTGAGCACAATAAGCGTCTTCAATAGAAATATCATCCCACCAATCATTCTCATCATACCTATGGTTGCGATGAAGAGTTTCATAGGCCGGATAAATCAAAGGCATACCCTCGATGGGCTCCGGAAAATTGAACATCTTGTTTAGGAATGAAAGGGGAATAGAATAATCGTCATTGAATACTTGGAAAGATAGTGTTAAAAAGATATCACAAACTTGCAAAGAAAAACCAAAGGGAAAAAGAAGAAAAAGTTAGAAAACACGGGTTGCCTCCCGTGAAGCGCTTAGTTTAGAGTCTTAAGCTAGACATCCTCCACCTCTTTCAAGGTGGATCATAGAGAGTCATGTCATGAATGACCCCCACAAATACTCCATCATAATACCGCTTGAGCCTATGTTCGTTGACCTTAAAAGTTCTCGAAAAATCCAACGGAGAAATTTCAATGGAGCCATTTGAGAACGCCTCTTGAACAACAAAAGGACCGGTCCAACGAGACATCAATTTTCCGGGAAAAAGCCTCATTTTGGAATTGAAAAGAAGCACCTTATCCCCCGGAACAAACTCCTTCTTCTCAATGAGCTTATCATGCACCTCCTTAGTTCTAGCTTTATAGAAGCTAGCACAATCATACGCATCCAACCGAAGTTCTTCTAACTCATGTAAGTCCAACCAACGTTGCTCACCCACACTAGCTAAATCAAAATTGATCTTCTTAATAGCCCAATGAGTGCGGTGCTCAAGCTCAACCGGAAGGTGACAAGACTTTCCATAAACCAAGCGATAAGGAGTGGTACCAATAGGAGTCTTGAAAGCCGTTCTATATGCCCACAAGGCATCATCAAGCTTGTTTGCCCAATCTTTCCTACTCCTTGCAACCGTCTTCTCAAGAATCAACTTAATTTAACGATTAGATACCTCAACTTGCCCATTGGTTTAAGGATGATAAGGAAGACCAAATCTTTGGTTCACTCCATGCTTCTTCAACATCTTCCGGAAAGCATAGTGCACAAAATGGGAGCCATTATCACTTATAACCGCTTTGGGGATGCCAAACCTAGGGAATATTATCTTTTTGAACAATTTCAACACCACTTTATGGTCATTAGTTGGAGAAGCAATGGCTTCCACCCACTTTGACACATAATCAACGGCAACAAGAATATATTGATTCCCATAAGAAGATGGAAAAGGACCCATAAAATCTATACCCCAAACATCAAATATTTCCAACTCAAGTATTGGTTGTTGGGGCATCTCATTCCTTCTTGAAATATTCCCGGTCCTTTGGCATTGATCACAACTTTTGACATACTCCCAAGCATTCTTTAAGAGGTTAGGCCACCATAATCCACATTGAAGCACCTTAGAGGCCGTTCTTGAAACACCCATATGACCACCACTAGGGTCCGAGTGGCACATCTTCAAAACATTTGGTATTTCCTCATTTGGCACACACCGGCGCAACAATCCATCCACACCTCTTTTGTACAGGATTGGTTCATCCCAAACATAGTGCCTAGCTTCTCTCTTGAACTTCCTCCTTTGATTGTTGGAAAAGGAAGGAGGGAACTCCCCACAAGCAAGAAAATTCACCAAATCGGCAAACCAAGGGAGCTCCTTTACATTGATAACATATAATGAATCATCCAACATCCGGTCTTCTATAGGAGACCCATCATCTTGAACTTGAAAATCCTCAAGTCTAGAAAAATGATCCGAAACAACATTTTCCGCACCTTTTTTATCCCGGATCTCAAGATCAAAAGATTGAAGCTCAAGGACCCAACGAATCAACCTCGGTTTGGATTCCTTTTTTCCAAAGAGATACTTCAAAGCCGCATGATCGGTGAAAACTATAGTCTTAGACCCCAACAAATAACAACGGAATTTCTCAAAAGAATGAACAATAGCCAAGAATTCCTTTTCCGTTGTTGTGTAATTTCTTTGAGCACCATTGAGAGTCTTTGACATATAATAGATGACATGGAGCTTTTTGTCGATTCTTTGACCCAACACACCTCCTATGGCCGTATCACTTGCATCACACATAAGCTCAAATGGCAAATCCCATCTAGGGGCTTGGACAATAGGAGTAGAAGTCAAAGCTTTCTTCAATCTATTAAAAGCTTCCAAACAAGCATCATTAAAGACAAAATCAACATCTTTTTGGAGAAGATCATTTAAGGGCTTAGCAATGAGAGAAAAGTCTTTGATAAACCTTCTATAAAATCCGGCATGACCCAAAAACAATCTTACCCCTTTCACATTGACCGGAGGGGGCAACTTCTCTATCACCTCAATCTTAGCCTTGTCAACTTCAATGCCTTTATGAGAAATTTTATGGCCTAGAACAATCCCTTCTTCCACCATGAAGTGGCATTTTTCCCAATTAAGCACCAAATTGACCTTTTCACATCTCTCATGGCATTTTTCAAGATTTTTGAGGCAATCCTCAAATGAAACACCTCCCACGGAAAAATCATCCATGAAGACTTCCATTTCCTCTTCAAGCATGTCCCCAAAAATGCTCATCATACACCTTTGAAAGGTCGCCGGAGCATTACACAATCCAAAGGGCATTCTTCTATATGCAAAGGTACCATAGGGGCATGTGAAGGTTGTCTTTTCTTGATCCTTGGGATGAATAGGAATTTGAAAAAATCCCGAATATCCATCAAGGAAGCAATAGAATTTGTGTCTAGTCAACCTTTCAAGCATTTGGTCAATAAAAGGGAGAGGGAAGTGATCCTTTTTGGTTGACGTGTTTAGACGTCTATAGTCTATACACATCCTCCATCCGGTGACCGTTCTAGTTGGAATGAGCTCACCTTTCTCATTCTCAACTACGGTCATACCCCCCTTTTTAGGAACGACGTGCACGAGGGAGACCCACCTTGAGCTTGAGATGGGGAATATGATTCCCGCATCCAAAAGCTTGGTGATCTCTTTCTTGACTACTTCTCCCATTTGGGGATGTAGTTTCCTTTGTCGTTCGATAGAAGGTAGGGTGCCTTCCTCAAGTGTTATGTGGTGTGTACACAAGGCGGGGCTTATGCCTTTAAGATCATCAATTGTGTACCCCAAAGCACCTTGGTGCTTTCTCAAAACACCACATAACGCTTGAGCTTGGCTCTCACTCAAGGATGCACTAACAATAACGGGATATGTAGAATTAGGGCCTAAGAATTCATACCTAAGGTGTGATGGTAGAGGTTTTAGCTCTACCATGGGAACACCTTTACCTTCTTTGGTTGAGGCCACTTGCAAAGCATCTTGACTTGATATCCCCATACAAGTTTCTTCTTCACTCCCTATATTGCCTCCATCAAGAAAATCTTCATACAATTGCACTTCCTTGGTTGGGATACCTATCTTTTCCTTATTCAACAAGACACACTCAAGAGGATCATTAGATGTGAGCAAGTGCTCATGCATTGAATTCACAATATTATCAAGCACTTCAACTCTCATGCAATTTTCTAAAGAAGAAGAAGGATATTTCATTCCTTCATTCAAGTCAAATTCAACTACTTCCTCTCCAATCTTAAGAGAAATCTTAGCACTTTTAACATCTATCATAGCCCCCGATGTAGCAAGGAAAGGTCTACCTAAGATGATAGGTATTGTAGCATCTTCATCCATATCCAACACTACAAAATCAACCGGAATAACAAATTTCCCAACCCTTAAAGGCACATCTTCTACCTTTCCCTTAGGAATCTTGATCGACCTATCGGCTAATTGCAAAGTAATCTTGGAAGGTAGAAGTTCTCCTAGACCTAATCTTTGATAAACCGAATATGGCATAAGGCTAACACTAGCTCCTAAGTCACATAAGGCATTATCAATTTGAGTCTTGTTGATGGCACAAGGGATGGAAAAATTTCCGGGATCCTTCAACTTAGGAGGCATCCTGTTCATGATGATTGCACTACAATGCTCGGTAAGGCTAATGGTCTCCACCATATCACAAGTCCTTTTTCTACTCAAAATCTCCTTAAGGAACTTAGCATAGTTTGGCATTTGTTCAACAACATCGGTGAAAGGAAGAGTTAGATGAAGTTGCTTAAGCATCTCTACAAATTTCTCAAATTGCTCATCCAACTTATATCTATTATATCTTTGGGGATAGGGAAGCCTTGGTTTACAAACCTCTTTCTCTTTCTCTATCACCTTCTCTACTTGTTCCTCATCAACATTTTCACTCAAAGGACATTCACCACCTTCAACTTCAATGGGATTCTTACTAGTGCTCTCACTAGCAACACTCTTCTTAGGCACACCTTCCTCAAGGACCTTACCACTTCTAGTAACAATGGCATCCATAGGGTTCCTAGAATCTAGGCTAGGTGGAATCAAAGAAGAAGAGTTTGCATATTCCTTGAACACACTAGTCAATTGAGAAAGATTTTCACTCAAATCCTTGTTATAAGCCAACATGTAATTAAACTTCTCTTCATTCAAAACCATACACATTTCCAAAGTTTTGGCTTGTTTCTCAATGACACTTTCCAAAAATTCCCTAGAAGAAAATGATTGATCATGGGAATTATCATTTGAACTTTGAGCATTTGGAACTAAATCAATTGGGGAACCATCTTGAAAACTTGCTTGAAAATATCCCCTAGTTTGATTATTCCAATTACCCCTAGTTTGATTTTGGCTCCTTTGTTGACCATGGTTATCATAACCTTGATTATGATCCCCATGTCTATGGCCATGACCATGACCATTACAACCATGATGGTTATAGTTACCATGAATCCCTTGGTATCCATGATTTCTACAACCTCCATTTTGGTTATAATCATCATGATTCATATGATAATTCCTATTTCCAACATTCCTTTGAACATCAATTCTAGGTTCACATGCATGATTATTAACATAATTCACATGTTCCATTTCATTTCCATCACATTCACTACAAGGAACATTTGGGCACATAGAAGAATTATGATCATTCATTCCACACAATTCACATGGCCAACATTCCACAATCATGCAACAAGAAGAAAGATTGGAGTTAGAGTGAGAAGATGTACCTCTCCCCTTAATTTGGGAGGGAAGAATTGGAGCTTGGGAAGGGGGCTTCTCAAGCTTTTCTTTGAGAGACATAACTTCTTTCCCCAAATCCGCAATCAAAGTAGTCAAATCATTGATGGCACTAAGTTGTTCGATCGAGTAACCCTTGCTTGTTGGTTCTCTCTCCACTTCTTGCCAATTCATATAATGACGAACCACTTCATCAATTGCATCAACCACTTCTTCTTCCGTTTTGTTCATGATTGGGCCTCCGGCTCCGGCATCCAAACTTGCTCTCCCATGAGAACTCAACCCACCATAAAAGATATGTATGATTTGATAGGTAGGAATCCCATGGTGTGGACACTCCCTTTGATAATCCTTAAATCTTTCCCATGCTTCATAGAGACTTTCATTTGGCTTTTGCTTGAACCCTTGAATCAAAGCTCTTGCCTCCGCCGTTTTCTTTTGAGGATAGAAACGGAACAAGAAAGCTTTGGTGACATCATCCCAAGTTCTCAAAGAATTGGGCTTCACTTCCTTATCTAGCCATTCCAAAGATCTTCCTATGAGAGAGAAAGGGAACAACTTAAGGCGGATGAATTCTTGAGACACTCCATTAACCTTGATCGTGTTGCAATATTTTTCAAACTCCTTAAGATGGTTCAATGGGCTCTCGTTCTTTTCCCCACTATATTGTCTCCTCTCAATTAGGGTGATCATTTCCGGCCGAATTTCAAAGTCGTTTGCCGGTGTTGTAGGTGGAGCTATGCCGCTCTCATACCTATATGCACCGGGCACCCCAAGTTCCTTCAAGGCAACTCTTGAATAACCTCCCATGGCTTGGGATCTAAGCACACAAAACTCAAAGAAAATATTAGTAGCACGGCTACAAGTGTAGCCTAAAGTGTAAAATCTTTTTGTATTTTGCAAATAAAGTGGAATAGACTCAACAACAACATGCACTCAAAGCACCATTCCCCGGCAACAGCGCCATTTTGATGGGAAAGAGAACGGTAGGTTGTTGGGCTACCACCCCACCCAATCAAACAAAATTTGCAACTTAACAAACCCCTATTTAGTGTAGTGGTAAGTCAAGGTCGAACCCAAAGGAATGGAGGTCGAATGCACGATGCCTAAGTTAAGCTATTCCGAAATCTAGTAGGGGTGTATGGTAGAAACTAGAGCTAAGCTAGGCGATGCAAAAGGCTTAGTACTAATTGAATGCTAAGGCACTAGGGGAATGGATCCACATGCATCAACAATGAAGTTCAATCAACATGGGGAATTAACCAATCAAGTCAAGCAATGTGAGGGAAAACCGAAATTGCAACCAAGAGAGTACATCAAGCTATTCTCCTAGAGGTCTAATTAGCATCAACTACATCAAACACTAGCTAGGAAACATCACAAGATATCTCAATCGAGTAAATTTAAGCCACAAATCAATGGTCCGTATCAATGTGAACTCACAATGCAATCTAGTGTGAATAACAAGGGTGATCAAGCCTAATCAAGCACACACATGCACAAAATCAATCAACCAATTTAATCACATTATCAACTCAATCAATTTCCCCCAAATTAATCTCAATTCATCATCAATACATGCTTCACCACTACCCTAGCAAATAAACTACTCACAATCCATGAAGAACATCAAATTCAAAGCTAAACTAATCATCTTTCCCAAATTCATCCATTGAAATCAAATTGAAACCAACAAATTAAATCAAAATCAATCAAACTATCAATTAACCAAATCAAACAACAATACTAATGAAATCAAACATTGAATTGCATTAAAGAGTAAAGAATCCTTACAAACTTGATGGAAATCAAATCAAAAGAAGCAATCTTCAATCATCAATCATCAAACCCACACTTTCTCTCTCTAAAAATGCTAAGAACTAGTGTTTTTTTTTCTCTCTAAAATCTAATCTAATCTTCTTTCAAAAATCCCCTCTCTCTCTCCTCTAAAAGGAAAGAAATAACTACCAAATACAAAGAGGAAGTTGGGAAAGTCGTCCAAAAATAGACCCACGCCGGTGCGGGCGCTCGAAGGAGAGAGAATGGTGCGCACGGGAGCACACCCAGACAGGTGCGCCCGCACGCACCTGGTGTGCGGCCGCACTCGACAGATGTGCAGCCGCACACTCCTCTAGTGCGCCCGCACAACTCTGCTGCTTCCTTCTCTTCTTCTTTGTCCTAGCTCATGCGGTGCACACATCCTAGATGATGGTGATGGAGGACAAGGTAGGCAGGAACATCCTTGAATTTCTTGAAGGGTAGAAGCCATGAGGAAGGCATAAACAAGACCTTGAAGCATGCTCCTTGGACCTCCCTTTGACTTGAGACTTCTTGCACAAGCTTTAGGCATGAGAATCAATGGAAAACTATGGAGAGGAAGCTCGGGAATCCTTGGAAAATCAATCACAACCTACAATCAAAGGATAAAAAGCAAGTAAAAGGGAAAAATAGCAAGTAAACTAGAGAAATGCATAAAATAGAGAAACTAACTACAAAAAGCATAAAATGAAGAAAACAAGAATAAAACTAAGGAGAACTAAAGAAAAGAGAGATAACATGAAATAGAAATCATCCAAAAAGGGACCAAATGAGTGCCATAAATGTCACTCATCAAATATTTGTGCATTCTTTGCTTGTGCATACTTTATATGTGCTAACCGTTTGTTTGAATTGTGTTTAAGTCTAAGTAAACCAATTAATGACTAAAAAGGACTTTATCTAATTAATGAATTAATTAATTAATTTGACTAATTAAAGACTAATGAAATAATTAATCTGACTTAGTACGACTTTAGGCATGTCCCCTTAGAGTAAAATTACTGGAAACAAACCCAGATTAATGTTCCAGAAATGGCGCAGGAGTTTGGTCTGTGGCGCCGCAGTTTACTGCTTGTCGCCTGGCGACAGGTTTGTCGTCTGGCGACAAGCTTTAAATTGTGGCGATAGTTCTGTTGTTCCGGCGACAGTCCAGATTTTTACTCGAGTCATCACGACGAGTCTATTTAACAGTCTGCTAATTAGTTTAATCAATTTGTTAAGTCCTTAATTGAGTCTAGTCACATAGTCTAGCCACATGGTCATGACACGAGTCTTAACATGTCACCTACACTCACTAGTCTTAGCACACACTTTATATAGTCACCATGACCATGTCTTAGGTTCATGCATGAGTCGGTTTTTTCCGTCATTTGAGTTGGGGGTACATTATATTCCTAATTTTTTCATATCTCTCCATCTACATCATATTTCCATTCTCTGCATGCTTTCCCCATATCACAATATTCATTCTTCATACCTTCTTCCATTATTGCATGTTGAATAGATTTGAGTCAAATAATTAACAATGAATATCCCTTAATTTCCCTTTCCACAGTACTTGGTCAAGGAGAGAAGGACGATTAATCAAAGACAACACCTTTATTCTAGTTCAACTTTTTGATAAGCCAATCGGTCAAAAAAGGAAAGCTAAGAAGATAATGGCAAGTCAGGAAGAAGTCAACGAACTCAAGGGACAAGTGACTAACATGGCTGAAATGTTGAAGAATCTGACTCTCTAAATCAATGATCCTGTGAGACAACAGCAAATGGAGCTCATCCAGGAACGTTTGAGCAAATTATCCAATGACTATAGATTGCAGGGCATTAGCTCACAAGGGGTCTCGGTGGACAAGGATCGTCTTCCGCGGAAGTTCAATGCCAACGACATCCCGAAATTCAAGGCAATGGATAACCCTTATTTTCATTTAAGAGCCTTTGAAACTGTAATGAATATTAAGGGAATAGACAAGAAAGCTTTTCATTCTGTGTTTTCTCTATCTTTAGAAACCGTTTGTCAGCAATGGTACTTTTCTCTTGATAAAGAGAAAACCTCTAGTTGGGAGTCAATTGTGAACTCTTTCATTGATAGATATAAATGCAATATTCAAGTCGAAACTGATTATAGACAACTTGAGATGCTAAGACAAAAAGAGAATGAAGGCTTTACTTCTTTCTTTAATAAGTGGAGGGAAACTTCCGCTAACATGATCAAAGTCCCTAGCGAAAAAGAATTTGTGAGGATGTTCATCAAGAACCTCCAAGAGAAGTATTCTAAGCATCTCAAATATCAACACAACTTGAATACTTTCAAGGCCGTCTATGACATAGGCATCGAAATCGAAGATGACCTCGCAAAGCAAAAAGCTACTAACAATAGTAACCACAGTGGCTAGAAAGGAAAGAAGAACGACAATCTTTCTTCTTCCGAAAACGCCCACTCTAGTAACAATGTTAGTACCTTTGATCTCAGTGAAGTTTTAGCCATGGATAACCAAGGATCTAAGAAGAAACTAAGGAAAGAATTCACCCTCATTGGAATGAGCTACGATGCTGCCTTCGATCGACTCCATGCCAAGGGACTCATTACTCCCATTGGACCTATTCAAGATCCCGCGCCCGAAAAAAGATTGCCTAGTTGGAACCTAGATGCACATTGCAAGTACCATCAAGGTAGGGGTCATACTACTGAGAGTTTTTGGAAGCTAAAAGAGGCTATCCAACATTTAATCGATAATAACAAGCTTCCCATACCTCCAGCTAGAAAGAAGAGCGAGTGATGATAAAGCAAACAACACAAGACAAGAGGCGAGCTTCAACGACAAGATTTCATGACCTCTTTTTTCTTTTTTCTTTTCCCCAATAAGTCTAGCATAGGCACTTTTTTCTTTCTTTAGATTTGATTTGTAGATTTTTTCTATCTCCCTTTCAATTAAATGAGCATTTTATTTATTGCATATGTCCATTGCATTGCTTTCCATTCAAAAAAAAACACAAAAAAAAAAATATCCATGCCGAACTGAGCACAAGGTATACCAATGATTTGAGGCACCCCTTGTAGCCACATCATATCACCTTTCACCTTTCAAATATACAATCTTTTTTTAAAACCACTTTGAGCCTCATCTAACGATTGACCTTTCCTTCTTTAACCCATATCTACCTAACCTTGGGATGGGATGGTGTGCAACTTATGCAATTTTGAATTTCATAAAAAGCTTGAGTAACTTCAGAAGAATAGCAAAATAGAAACAATAAAAGTGTACAAAAGGGCAAGTGTTCCAATGTCTTTGATATGAACATGTCTCAGATTGCGTTTCTTATCGAGTGCTCGGTACCGTGCCTGAGAAACATGAATGCCAAGTGAGTGATAGACCGCATGATCGGGATTTCCCACGCTTATAAAAAAGAGATTTGAATTTGAAAAAATGATAAAGCAAGAGAAAAATATAAACAAAAGAGAGAAAAAGAGTTAAAACACTCAAGCATACAAATACAAAGATTCAAAGCAAGGTTGCACACCTTGGGGGCTTATCTAGGGTCTTGAGCCTTTATCCCCTTCTTCTTCAACCTTTATCCTAACCACCTTACAACCCTCAAAAGACCTCTTTGAGGAATACACATACTTGTGCGAGGTTCGGCTAGAGCTACGTTCGGCCTGATTCCTAACGGATACGTAGGCAACCTCACATCGGGGTGCGGCCGTAATAAACATGCATTCATATTCACATTCACATTCACACATCATGATCATATCAAGGGATCTCCTATGCTCATACCTATCTATTTAGAGCTAGACTTGGGGGCTTGATCCTTACATTATTAGCTTACTTAGCCTAAGAGTCACCACTATTTGACTCTTCTAAAAATAATATTTTTCCACACACTTAGCCCTTGCGGCCTAACCTTAGTGTCACTTTCACACACTGCACAGATACATGACCAAATAGTCCTTCCCTTAGGAACCCTTTGTCATGAAATCTTAACACAACGCTGAAGCATGCCTTGTCATATCAACATCAATCATCATTGCATCACAAAGTATGAAGTGCTTAGCCTCCGTGCCTAAGTTACCCAAATACTCTCATCATTGAGTCAACAATTGAGATAGTCTAGGATGAGTTAATCCTTGCACCTTGAGAAATAGTATCAAACAACGTTTGGCTAAGTTCATTCAACATGCACCATCAAAAACTTCTTCCTTTTTGTGCCTTTCTTTTTCGGGAGAAAGTCGGCACCCTCCACAAAAATGACGGAAAATTTTTAAATTTTTGCTTTTTCGCATCAAGCACATCACAATACAATGCACACACGAGTCATGAGTCACACGTGTCAAATCACCTTGGGTCAACCTCAAGTCAGTCAGTCACAATGAGCCAACCTCAAGTCAATGAGTCAAGCAACACTAAGTCTTAGGTCAACCTTAAAGAAAGATAAGCAAAGTCCTATAGTCCAAAATATAAATGCAGGTGCATCCCAGCAAGCAGGAACATTCCCGGATTTTTTCGAAAAATAGCGAATATGACACATGAGATTCTTCCAAGATGAGAGGAGTTACATAGATCAGTAAATTAGAGATGAAGAGCTTTAATTTACAAAAGATTTGAGCAGATTTGGTTGAAAGGAAACGACCAAGTTCAAAAGTTCGGAGCGAAACCGAGCAACGAACAGCAGCACCAAAAGCAAAATAAGGAAGACCTGACTCCAGCGCCAGACGACAAGGATGTCGCCTGGCAACAATATCTGTTGACCGGCGACAGAGCAGAATTACAGCGACAATATGTTCCAGTGTGCGCTGGTGCGGCGACAGGATACATGGCCCTCATAAGTAACTATGTGGACCTTATGCAGCAATTTCGGGTTCCTTGGTACGCCAGTTAGCCCCTATAAGCAATTTGACATGATTAAGTAGTCGGCTTGATTACAATCGCAATAAGTGATCGACCTGACGAAAGATCGTCTCACTTAGCTTAAAGCGCCTAAACATTGGCTCATCGCAAAGGCACCGACATAATGGTTCACAAGCAGCACAAGGCACCGACATAATGGTTCACAAACAGCAAAAATGTGCCGACGTATTGGCACCGCGGAAATTACAACAAAAAAAAAAATTGCAACAGTAAAGTTCAAGCGAGCTTTAAGATTGACAAGCGTTGGTCTTCGGTAATTTTCTTTGGAAACATTATTGTAACAACTGAGGATGACTTCAAGCGAAGTTATCTTCGACAGCATTCGCTAAGATTGTGGAGGTTTTCACCAAGATTTGAGAAGATAGCATGAGATGGGCGGTCCTCGACAGCATTCGCTAAGATTGTGGAGGTCGTCACCAAGATTTGAGAAGATAGCACGAGATGGGCGGTCTTCGACAGCATTCGCTAAGATTGTGGAGGTTGTCACCAAAATTTGAGAAGATAGCACGAGATGGGCGGTCTTCGACAGCATTCGCTAAGATTGTGGAGGTTGTCACCAAGATTTGAGAAGATAGCACGAGATGGGCGATCTTTGACGGCATTCGCTAAGATTGTGGAGGTTGTCACCAAGATTTTAGAAGAGTGGTTCGTGATGAGGCGGTCTTCGACGACTTTTGCTATGATTGGGAGGTTGTCACTATGATTCAAGAAAAAAGCTCGAGATGTAGCAGCAATGATAGACGACGTTCCCTAGGATGTGGAGAGTTGTCACAAAAATTGAAGATGGCTACAAGCAGAGTTATCTTCGATCGTGTTCCCTAGGATGTGGAAGATGGTCACAAGCGGTGGAGTATGACTACAAGCAGAGTCATCTTCAATGAAATAGGAGGCAGCTACAAGCAGAGCGGTCTTCAACAAAATGCAACAAATCGGTTACTCTTCAGAGACGTGTGCTCGACGGTGCAAGATACGCATTTCTTAACTCTTTTATCTGTTTAACTAACGCTAGTTTGCAGGTATCGGCGTTACAAGAGTGATTTAGGATCGCAGAACGTTCTAAATCATTCTCCGTCCCTATCGCTACTTTGACTTTCTTTTTTGAAACATGCGTTTCTCCAAACTCAGTCAAAGTGGGGGCTTCTGTAGACACCCAAATGTGTCTCCCCAAAACCAAACCCAGTGATGAATACCTTTTGCGTCGAATGATAATCGAACGAGGTAAAAGTGTGAAAGGTCACGTGTTGCGGTTAGTTTTATTAAGGTTCTTTCTTTCTGTTTTCGAAAACAACTCTATTTTATGAAAACAGCAAATCCAGTTTATTTTGGTCCACAAAAACGGTCCAATAATGGTGTAGTTTGATGGGGCTTGCAAAGAGCTTTCCAACGATATATTATAAGCCCAATTCCGATGAATAATGAGGAAGTTATGGCCAAAATACTAAACTGGGCCCGGTTTGATCTTTACATGCGGCCCAATGATCTAGGGGAGGGCCCAATGATAATTATTATTCCTAGAGTTATTAGAATTAATTATAGTCTTCTAGAATTCTCTAGAAGGTTCTCTTTAGTCCTAATAGAATTAGAATTAATAATTATATTTTGATAAGTTTTATTTGGAATAAAATATTATTTTATGAAAAATACGTTTTCAGTTTTCATACGGACTTTAAGAGTCAATTTTAATTGATAAGCGGACTCCGTGTTTGAAAGCGCCTAGGAATCCAGGCTGTCGCCAAACGACAGGGCCTGTCGCTACGCGTCAAGCCTTATCGCCACGCGACAGAGCTTGTCGCCAAACGACAGGACTGTCGCTGTCGCTACGCGACAAGCCTTGTCGCCACGCGACAGACCCTGTCGCCACGCGACAAAGTTGGTTTTGCGGCAACATAGTGGAGTTTTATTCCTTATCAAATTCTACCTATTTTCGGACTGTTTTCTTATAAATAGGGTCCTAAACCTTCGTTTTTATTCATTCACAATCATCGATAATTAATCATCTATCTCTTTCTCTCTCTAAAGCTAGAGGCTTTCTCTCTCTCTTCTTTTTCTAAACCTTCCCTTTTACAAAATTCCTCATACATTAGTTCTAGACACACCTAGCCGAGTTCGAAGTTGCCTTCGCCCTAGACGTGAAAGGTTATAATTTCTAAGGGTTTGGTCCCTAATCTCTATTTCAATTATTTAATTTGATTGTTTGTTTTATATTTTCCTTGAAGTTACTAACGCGTGTATTTTGTTATTAGAAAGAGATACGAGGCATCAAAGTATGTAATCTTATTGCTCTATTCTTATAGAAAGCATGTTTAAATTTGTTTAATTCCTAGATCATGTTAGGATGTTTCTATTGCTTTCTAGTATCCTGTTTAGGGTGCCTTTTACTCTTTCCTAATGTCATGTTAGTATCATGTTAGGGCTAAAGCTTTGATCTTTAATGCTTAGTGGCATGCTAGGATTTGTTATTAATCTTGTTAGTATTATGCCTAGGATCTTGCTAATAGTATTATGCTTTAACATGATTATTATTGTTATAGTTATTATGATTATAATTATGATGATTGTTATTATGTTGCTTGATATATTATTATTGTTATTGCTTGATCACACCTTTTATGCATGTTTAAAGGAAATTTGTACTTGTAATCACGCTTAATAAGATAATTAATAATCTTGTTTAGGATTAATATGATTATAATTCAAGTGATCGCCAATAATAGTTTTATTTGTGCATTAAATTCAACCAACATAGATAAACAGGTTTAGGGTTAACCTATTGTTTGCATGTTAGTCAGAAAGCGCACATGAATACGAGGAGAATAAAGTAGAGGCCTATTATTAGGGCAGGTTCAATCTCTTTTAGGTTGGATTTGTACCCTCATCCTCGAACCCTATTTGGTTCAAGACCTTTTGGAGTTGACGATCTCCTAGATCGTTAAAGGGGTGTAATCTTCACCTTGTGAACGGTTTACAAGTTCCTAAAACTTGTTGGCGACTCTTTTGCTCTAGCTTCCTTCCCTTTGGACGCCACCATGCTTAAGTGTATGATCACAGTGAGGTTCAAGCTTAGGTTAATGGCTTGAAATATTCCCTTACAGGAAGGTAATTGTAAAGTGATTCTATAAATTATGGAGATATTATTGATGATGATATGAGTTTTTATTTCCTTTATTTATTTATTTATTTTTGGCTAATTTGGGGATTTTGGAATTCTAATTTATAAGCTTGGAAATTGATTACGCACATACTTCTTCCGTTCTCTTTTAATTGACACATTATAATAGACATAAAATTTTAAAAATATTTGAGTGAGGGAGTTTTATTGAATCAATACTAATACATTAAAAACTATTTATACTAATATACTAAAAGGAGTTACTAAGAACGTCTTTGTGCCACGTAAAGCACGCCACGTCACCTACTTTATCTCTCATTATGCCACATCATCACTACACAATTAACCTGAACCATTATGCCATGTCACCCAATATTGCTTCATAAAAAAAATTGATGATAAGGGAATTCGAACACCCAACCTCATATAAGAAGGATGGTTATTTAACCACCTAAGCCAATGATCAACTATATTATGAAAATGAATATAAATGTATATAATTGATAATCACAAGGTCTGATTTTTTCTTTAAAAAAAAAAATTATAAATATCAAATACATATAATCACAAGGAATAATTAAAGTGGCAACCCGGTGCAACGCTAGGGCTATACACTAGGTTTTTTATTATAAAGTGGAATCTTATATTATCCATAAATATAGTGCATGGGTCATTAAAAAGTGAAGTTAGTGGAACTTTTGAGTGTCGGGTAGGAATATTTTAATATAAACCTAATTGTTTAACATTTTTCAAAAACAGTTAAAAAATTAGCAAGTCCTTGCCAATTTTAGTAATGTGTCAATTATTTAGGTACGGACGATAAAGGAAAATGTGTTAATTATTTATGAACAAATTAAAAGGGAGTAGTGTTTTAGAAATAGTAATGCCTTCGTTTTTTTAATTGTATCATTTTGATTTTCACGAATTCCTAGGTAGTTTACGGAGTAGCAAAAGGTTAAGGAAAAAAGAAATGGGGTCCATATGATATGCAAGAGATAGAGAATTTATCAGTTAAAAAGGCTAGTGATGCATGCACCTAAACTTAAAAATCCTTATTTAAAAAGTGATGCCTCTAAAAAAAATGAAGAAATGAACTCTGAAAAAATTACTATACAAAGTACTAAATTACAAAAACATTGGAGTAAGTCAATACGTCGTAATTAAACTTTGTATACAATTCCAAAAGAAAGAGTTATCTGATAAGAGTAATTGTGTAGCACTTCATTCGTATTTTCCTATGCGGTTGACAAAAAAACGGCTTTGACTCTTTGGTGTAATACAAGTAGATAGATATAGAGTAGTGTAGACACCTGATTGTATCTCCCTAAAAACCAAACCCAGTGATGAGTATCTTTCACGCCATTGATATGGAGTAAGGTAAAATGTTGAAGAGTCTCGTGAATTCTTCTGTTTTCTAAAATGTTTTAATAAAAATAATTCATTTCTGTTTTCCAAAATCATTCATTTTGTATCCTATTTATGAAAAACATCCGACCCAGTTTAGTTTAGTCCATAATATGGGTCTAATAATTGTGTAGTTGGATGGGGCTTGAAGAAAAGACCCTTCCAACGATATATTATAAGCCCAATTCTGAGTTATAACGAGGAAATTATGGCCAAAATACTAAACTGGATCTAAATGAGTTTTATTTGCGACCCAATGATCATGTGAAGGGTCCATTAATATTAATTATATTCCTAAACCAATTAGGATTAATTAGGAGCTTCTATAAGTTTCTAAAATATCTTAATTATTCTATTCGAAATAAAAGACGTTTAAAGATAGTCAAATATTATTTTCGTGCATCATAATTTTTATCCAAATCTTAGATGGATGGATATCTCTTGAAATTATCTTTCCAATGATATATTATAATATTAATTCCGAGCAATAACGGAAAAGATATGAAAGAAATACGAAACTCTATCCAAAACTGACACCCTTCCACTATTTCGGCCATATCTTTTATTATAGATTATATTTTAATCTGACTCTAATTGATTTGGAAATTACACTTCAAGAGCTTTCCAAGGACATATTATATGCTTTATTTCGACTTCTGGATCAAAAGATATGATAAAAACAAAATTCGCAAAAACCTGTCTTATCGCGCCGCGATAATCCTACCGCGCCGCGATAAGCTCTGTTTTATTCCGAATCGAATTCCAATTCTTTTCTGATCGTTTTCGGTCGTTTTTCTCAATAAATAGGGTCTTTTTCCTCCATTTTAAAAAACTAACAATCATTTTTCTACTATTTCTCTCTCTCAAAGCTAGAAGCTTATTCTTTCTTTCTATCTTTTTCTAAGCCTAGCCTTTTCAAAAAACATCATACGTCCATCACGAGACTTAGACACACTTAGCCAAGCTCGAAGTTGTCTTCGCCCTATACGTGAAAGGTGGATAATTTCTTAGGGTTTGGTCCCAAATCTCTATTTCAATTATTTAAATTAATTGTTTGATTTAATATTTTCATTGAATTTACTAACATGTGTATTGTTTTGATAGAAAGAGATACGAGGCAGTAAAGTAAGTAGTTTTATTGTTATATATCTTTAGAAAGCATTCTTATTTAATTTCTAGTATCATGTTTAGGGTATTAACTAATATTTCTAATATCATGTATGTTTCTAGTATCATGCTTAGGTTGCTTCCTATTTTCTTCTATCATGCTAGTATCATGTTTAGGGCTAAAGCTTTGATCTTTATTGTTTAGTGACATGCTATGATTTGTTATTAATCATGTTAGTATCATGCCTAGGATCTTGCTAATAATATTATTATGATTTATTGATATTATTATGATGATGATGATTTGTTGTATCAATATTATATGTTGCTTGTTATTGCTTGATCACGCCCTCTCTTGCAGGTTTAAAGGGAATTTGTACTTGAAATCACGCTTAATAAGATAATTAATAATTTTATTTAGGCTAATATGATTTTAATTCAAGTGATCGTCAATAATAGATTTATTTGTGCATTAATATTCAACCAACATAGATTAAACAGATTTAGGGTTAATATAATCATTGTATGTTAGTTAGAAAGCACACATGAATATGACAAGAATAAAGTAGAGGCCTATTTAGGGCAGGTTCAATCTCTTTTAGGTTGGATTTGTACCTTCATCCCCGAATATCCAATCATGGTTCAGAACCACGATGGAGTTAGTGATCTCATGGATCGTGAAGGTGTGTAACCTTCACCCTGTGAACAGTTTACAAGTTCCTAAAACTTGTTGGTGACTCTTTTGCTCTAGCTTCCTTCCCTTTGGACGCCACCATGTGTATGATCACAGTGGGGCTTAAGTGTCGGATGCTTGAAATATTCCCTACAAGTAGACTAATAGATGGATATATCATAGAACTGGTCATATGCAGCTTAGCCCACTAGCTCGCTGACAGGGAGAAAACTAGGTCATTGATTAATCCTCCCTAAGCCAAACAAAATTTAAAAACACTTAACAAACCTAAATACAAGTATAGTGGTAAGTCAAGGGTCGAACCCAAAGGAACGGTTATGTTCAAGTGTTTCCAATTAACGCCTAAGCTAGGTCGAAGTTGAAGGGTAAGAGGTCACTAGACAACTACTAAAGCAAAGAACCAAACGAATAAACCACTAGGGGATGGGGATCAACAAGTAATCATGACAATTGCAACAACTTAGGATGAACATGCCAATTAATGATTGTGAAGACTAATGATAAGGGCTATCAATTGGAATCAAAGAGCTATCTCCTAATCGTTAAGCTAGTGCTCTCTACAAATAACAAACTCGGAGAATCACAATCCAAACCAATCGATAATTGCAATTCCTAAATCAATGGGTCGTATCATTAGCAATTACAATGCAATCTAGCATAATTCTCAAGGCCTAATCAAATAACACACATGCAAGCTTTCATTAATCACTTTAATCTCAACAATCAATCAACACAATTCCCAAATTAATCACAATCAATCAATCATACAACTTTTACCCAATCCCTAGCAAAACAAGTACTCAAAGACAACATCTAATCAACAAGCAACTAAGAAATCAAGAATCAACAAAATATAAAGAGCAACTACACTAATCAAGATCAATCATCAAAACCAAATCAAACAAACATGAATCTAAACAAAGCAATAAGATGAGATAGAGTTAGAAATGCTCATTGATAATAGAGAAGATGTTCAACACAATTGTCACCCTTGTATCATCAATCTCTCACATCACCATTGAAATCTCTCACTTTCTCTCTCTAAATCTACTCCTAAACTAACCCTATAATTAGAGAGTGAAACTCTCCACTATCCTATAATTATGATCAAAATTATGTCTAAAACTCTTCACAAAAATCGGGTTAAATAGGTATTTATAAGAGGTGCAGAAATGAAATCGAGCGAAGCCGAAAATAGGGAGGAGCGCCAGCGCAGGCAAGGGTGCCCGCCCGCGCACGGGGAATGCGGGTCAGGACAGGGAGGCTGCGCGCTCGTGCGTGTGGCTTGCGCGCCCACACTCTTCTGGGTTTCTTTGACTTCTTCGATGCCTCGTGCACTCGCAAATGGGTCTTCGTGAGCTCCACTTGATGAACATTGGGGGTGGCAGTTTCCAAGGGCCTCCACGGTGGGTTCAACACCATTTTCCATGAGAGCGCAGGAGCTAGAACTTTGAGCATCCACTTCCTTGCATCTTGAGCTTTCCCAATGCTATAAGTTTGCTCCAAATACATCTTCCAACTTAGTAGGCCACCTATATCAAGACCCGAACCTCGTACAATACCTACAACCACGAAAAGAGGAGAAATAAAGGAGAAAACACTAGAAAAACCATAAAAACACAAAATAAGAGAGAAAAGGGAAACTAAGGAGAAAATACATAAAACTAAGCATTTATTAAGAAAGAAAGCTATGAAAAGAAGGTAAAAAAAACCTAAATACTCATCAAATGAGTGCCATAAATGGCACTCATCACCCGTCCGGCTCGATTTTGGACAAACAAAGAAAACAAATTTGGGTTGATTAACTACCTTAAAGGAAAAACAAAGAAAGGTCGCCTAAATTGAGAAGCTTGAAAGCTCGAAATCGTTGATTAGATTACTATTAAAAACTGCTTCAAAATCAAATATGAAAGAATTTGTAAATCAATTGGGGTTTTTTTTTTCTTTAGAACATCAAAATCATTGATATTGGAGATTGGTTTTTTTTTTTTTTAATTTTTTTCTTCAGTCGTTATAATTTTTTTAAAAATTGGGTTTTTCCTTTCTAAATATTTGTCCCTTTAATCTGATATTAATGGGATGTCAATAAAAAGCCCTTTATTAACCCTATATCTTAAAGCCCTTTACACTTTAGTGACTCTATCCATTAAAACATTAAAGGGTTAAGATCCATCAAATTTTGGCCCAACCTTATTACAAATGGGCAGCCCTATCCAATAACCACCCCTGGCTATGAATAACAGCTTTCGGACTTCAAGCATGGCAGCTTGCAATTCCATAACAACAACAATCAGTAAGTTCTTTCAGAATGGAAGGAAAAGGCAAACAACTTTAATTGTTTGCATATTGTGAAGGAGGCACGTGGGCTACATGTGAAAGAATTGGAAGAAAGGTGGGCTACATCAAATCTTTAGCTAAATGGGCTTATTGTTTAAATACTTGAGCCCAAGTGTCTTGGCTTATGACAAATTATGCCCACTTACAAGAGATTGGATATCACCATAATCAATTAACTCTAAATGAAAACCTTAGCTGAAAAAACAAGACAAGTCATCTCTCGACTAAGCGTAAGGCTTACCTATCTCCGCTCTTTGAATATTAATATATTAGGTTAAGGTCTAGCGCATAGTTTCTATATACAATGTTAAAGTTAAAGTTATATTTGGAGTATAAAGTACCATTTAATAGGTAAATAGTACCATTAAATGTTGTAGTGGTATAAATATCATGCTAATAGAACAAATAAGTATAAATAGTACATCAAAATATTATATGAAACCATAAAAAGTACCATTCTGAATGTGCTTTTCCACTTTTGCCCTCCTATATGCAACAAATGCATATAGGGACTATGCGACAAGATACACTCTATCAAGACAAGTCATGCTCTAGGCTAAGCGTAAGGCTTACCTCTTAGAAGATTATCAAGATTTGTCGTGCTCTCAGTCGTCTACAAGCCGTCATCTGTCATAATGCTCACCCCTTAGACAGACTATCACGATAACTTAGCTTCAGTAGCTTAGATGTCTCTAAGGCATTGCTTGGGGCTGGTTTTCACCCTTGCAAGTCTTTTGGGGCTCGTTTTAGCCCTCGAGTATAATCAAAGTCATTTCGGCTCATATGACAACTTCTCAGCTTCAATTACGCTTATTTTGTGTGATACCCGATCTACATATAATCTTGTTCAAGCATCACACGTGGAGCTAAATGTTTGGGCCTAGTCCATGGTCCTAAGCCCACTATAATTGAAATAACAAAAATACCCCTCGATGATCCAGCCAACCAATCATAACCATCCATTAATCATCATAAAGTATAAAATTACCCGGCCTAATCTATCTACTAAAGTACAACCTTGCCAACTGAAAGTACATCCATAAATAGCTAACAAATGATTAATGATGTAACTTTTTCTAAATCTCTCTCCTTCTCTCTACTTTCTCTCTCTTGAAAGTACATTTCACTGACTTAAGTATCGGAGGGGCTTTCCCGGATCGCACCCCCGGGCAGCTAACCTTCTCTTTCTTGCAGGTCGATGTAATACCCCATATTTTTATATGTATTTTATTTTAAATAAGTATTTTGTGAGGTATTTAAATAATTTGAAATGAATTATTTATGGCATTTTAATGATTTATCTTAAATAAGTTTGGAAATATTTTATAAAAGGAAAGTTTTATTTAATTAATTATTTTACTAAGTTGGGATTCAATTTAGGAAAGTTTTATTTTAGTTAAGTTTTATTAGGAAACAGATTAAGAAAGATTAAAAAAGAAAATTTTAGGTAAGAAGGGTTTCTAGAGAAAGGGGTATAAATATTCAACATTTGGCAAATTAAACTTTGCCTAGAATGGAGAATACCCAAGGTAAACTTTCTCTCCCTTCTCCTTTATTTCTTTTTCTTTTTCTTTCTTTTCCCCTTCCCCTTGTCGGCACTCAGCAGCAGCCGGTAGCAGCGGCGGCGCCACCAGCAGCACGGAAGCAGTCAGCTGTGGTGCCGTGGCTGCTGTCCAGCCACCCCTTTCAAAAAAAAAAAATTCTTTTTTTATTTTTCTTTTGTTTAATCATAGATCTAATTATAATTATGAGTTTTGTGATGATTTTATGATGATTGATTTTAAGTATGGTGCAAATTAATTTTCAGATTTTAATTGCACTTAATGTGTTTCTAACACTAAGGGATAGGAATTGTGGGGCATTACGTGTTTAAGGTGTCTTTGACAACGAGGTAGATTTAAAAAGGGTTCAACATTAAATACTATGTGGTCACTAATTATTCAAGAATTAAATTGGAATGTTTAATTGTTTGGATAATTATAATGTTTGATTGTGTTATGGTTTGAGAGTCACCACCAAGTTTAATAATATGTAAACAACGTAAAGTGAAAGAGATTACGCACCAAAACTCTTGAAACGTATATACCTTGAGTATGAACATATGGGGGGAGTTATGGGGTTTTATATTTAACCATAACTTCTACTGGGAGTACAAGATGTTGTATTTTCCTTTTATTATTATGCGCAAGAATTCCGTCATTTACGAGTGGTTATTTTATACTGGCACAGTTAGCTCCCGTGTTAGTACCCCTTTATTGGGGCAGGTTAGGGGGGGAAACCCATTTGATGCGTAATCAATGCTAAATGAATCATTTAGTTACTTAGTTGAGAATTCTTGTTGTATGTTGTGTGCTTGTAAACTGGTTGCAACGAGGTAAGTTGTGTATTGATAGGTGAAAGCATGTTAGTGTGTTTAATTACGCTTATGTACTCAGCTTTGCTGATTGTGCGTTTGTTGGCCTTGTCTTTACCTTGGCCCTATGATGACCCATTTTTAATGGAGAGTAGTGGAAACAAGTAGAGAGAAGCTTTTTAGGTGATGAAGCATATTCATGATGGGCATGAGTGAAGAGCGAGACATGCTAAACTGCTAGTTTCCATAAGTTTATGATATGTTTATTGTTTTGATATTTTATTATAATATGCCTGTGTGACTAACGCAAAGATTTTAAAGTTGGTTTGGTTTGTTAAGGGCCTACAATGGTTCCAAGTTGTAGGTTGACTTTGTTTTATTTTGGTTTGACTTTACTTTCGTTGGTTGACTTTTTAAGTTGAGTCGTTTTGAATGTTTTTAAAGATAGTCTTTCGATGTGTGTATTTGATAGTTGCCTTGGCCGTTTTCACGGTGGCGGTAATGTCTTATATTTTCCTATTTTGAGTTTTAAACAGACCAAAATAGGTATTTTTAAAGAAAGGGATTTCTAGGGTGTTACAGCCGAACCCTCAGAGGTGCTTGCAAGGCGGAGCTCAAGGACTTTCTGAAGAACTTTTGGACAATTAGACTTAGACTCTAGAACATCTTAATACCCAAAATACCCTAACACTCTTAAGAGCATTCGGTTTCTAGAAACATATTGTAATCCAAATCATAAAACTAATAATAAAGAATGGAGAATTAAATTGGCACAACCAATCTTAAGTGAACCTATCTTACCAGAATTAATATGAACTTATTATATTTATCTTAAATTTATATGAACTCATTAGTTCAAATTTGAACTTATATGAAAATATTTATCATAAAATAAGTGAAAAAATGTAGTTTAAACTTATTAGCTCGAATATGAACTTATCTGAAATTATTTCTTAAACAATAAATGAAAAGATTGATAATGATAAAACGTGAACATCAATACATGAACTGTTAACAAATCGACTCGAAAAATGTCCTCGAACTCGATATAACCCGATCTGAAATCAACCCAAGACCCAAAATAACCCAATATTTGACCCGACCTCGAAATGACTTGATTACAACCCGCAAATTATTGACTTGAACCGAGCCCGATGCGAACCCGAGAATGACCTTATTCGTTTTTACCCGTTAAAACCCGAATTAAACCCAACTTATTATCCACCCGAACCGAATGTTAGGGGTGAGCATGGGAGGGGTACCCGTATCGTTAGTACTAACGGTTCGGGTACCCGATAACCAAAATCCCTAAAAGTGAGATCCATAACCCGAACCGATAAGTTTGGGTACTCTTCGGGTACCCGGATTTCGGATCGGTTATCAGGTACCCAATAAGATATCCAATAATGATAATTAAACTTAATTATGTAGTTATTATGATATAATTTACCACTAATTAACAACAATATCATATGATTTTGACCAAATTATTAATAATATTATAATCATTGATATTATAAAGTAATTATGAAGTAAAGTAAGAGTTTAGATTTAAAAAAAAATAGATTTAAGTAGGGAAAAAAAGCAAAAAAATGCTTATCGGATCGGATCGGGTAACCGTTAATTTTAAAATGATACCTAATAACCATACCCGATAACAAATTATCGGAACGGGTACCCGAACCGTTATGGTTATCGGATCGGGTACCCTAATTTTCGAAACGGTTACGAATCGATTTTTCGGGTAGTTTTGCTCAGCCCTACCGAATATAACCCGAACTGTTATTGACCCAACCTAACCCGACCCAAACTCGATAAAATGTATGACCTAACGTGACCTGACTCATGCATGACTCAACTCAAACTCGACCCGCATAGGTTACGACATTAACTTGAATTGACCTGACCTACACTAACCCGACCCAAACCCGATCCACTTATCCGAATTGACAGCTCTAGCTAGTTGCAACTAATATTTATCAAAGGAGTTTGAAATAAAAGCCTTCCGAGAACAGAAGTGAACTCTTTAAATTATTAAATCTCAATCCCCTACCATGTAAGCCCTTTTAGATTTGAAAGTGAACTACAATCATAAAATCTTCAAAGTGAACTTAAATTATAACATCTTCAAAGTGAACACAAAATTTTAAAAAATTATTTAAAAAGTGAGATTAGCTGTTATGACAAGAAGTCAATAGAAGAAAAACGTCTTTATGCAACTTACTATATTATTATAATTTCCTCAAAAAAAAAAAAAAAAATTATTATTATTATAAGACCACTAATTAAATGCCAAAAGAAAAAACTTATCATTGCAGCATATGCTGAACAAATAAGAACAAAGTAAGGCATAATATAACTTACCTTCTTCTAATCAATTCTACTGCCAAAATCTGATTGACAAACCCTTTATTTGATAGCTTTTTCATGTGAAAATTTGACACTAAAATAATGAAAAAGCCATGAAAGTTAGATACTCCCTTAATTGTTATTCATTAATTTAATCAAACACATACTTCGTATAAAATTAAATAGAATATTTTGAATTAAATTAAATTAAATTTAATTAAATTAAACCTATAATGCTGAGTAGGAGTTTTGTCAACATAGCTGGCCGGTGGGGATAACAACCCCATACCTTTTGTATGGAAAAATATTCAAGGAAAACCCACGTAGAAACCTCATCTTACACTCTTCTCTTATGAAGTACGAGTTTTATTTGATTATTTAATTAGCTGTTCTAGGGTAGATGAATAAACGAGATTCAATTTAAGATGCTGAATGCTTAAATACTCCCTTTATTTATAAATACTTGCTTTATTTTTTTATGTGCGGAGTTTTAGGAGAAATTGAAGAAAATAATAAAATATGGAGATAGTGGATAGGTGAAAAAATAAAAAAAAATTATAAAAAACAAAAGTAGTGGAGAGAATTAGAGGAGAGAGAATATGAAATTAATAAAATATGATTCATGGTATGCCCATTAGGTGAAAGAAATTAATTAAATATTGTAAAAACTTTCCAAATAAAGAAATGGAGCAAGTATTTAAAAACGGCCGAAAATAAAATGTGGAGCAAGTATTTAAAAACAGAGGGAGTATCATTTAAAGATATTTGGTGCGTTCTTTTTACTTGAACTTTATTTAAACTAAGCTTATTTGATCTGATTTGCTTTGATATTACCATAGGTTTATATCTAAACAGGCTTAATCTCATCCCTAACTAGATTAAGTCCCGTGCCACGCACGGTTTTTACAAAATTTTATAACGAATTATAATGTTTATTCAAAATCTACCAAAAAATATTCTTCGTATTTTTAAATGAAATTGAAAAGGGTTTGAATCTTAATTTATATCTAGAATTACATTCCGAATCAAAAAGTAAAAATATAAAATAATACTTTATAAAATAAAAGATATGGAAAGTATCTGAATTTTTTTTTAGGAAGTGAATATTATAATTATATGATTTAGTATTAAGGAAGTCAATCACAATTATATAAAAAGTTTTATTTATTTATTTATTTATTTATTTTTTTTAGGAAGTGAATTAAAACAAAAAATAAAGAAAACAATTTTGGAGGGAAAAAACAGCACCAACAAGTGACACGTGTTATTGTTGATGCCTGTTTTAATATTATGTTATTGATTAAACATAAATAACCAAAAAACTTATTTTTTAAAGTGAATGAATGCACTCTTAGATAGAGTGGTAGTTATTACGATCATGAAAGTATTATCAAAATCTAAAATTGAGGTGTATATGTTTACATCATTTTACTACTTAATTTCTTTGTGACTACTATAATGAGTAAGAATAAAATGAAATTCCTCAGCTATACTATGGAATCAAAATAAAAAGTTTCAGGAAAATCTGTCAATTGCAGCCATTTAAAATTTTACATTTTGCAAACTGCGACCATTAAAAAAAATTGCAAATTGCAGCCCAAAAGTATTAATAGCTTGTTCATTGCCACCAAATTCATTTTTTTCTCGATTTGCGTGCCGAAAAAGTTCCGTCAGGGTTTAGGGGTCATTTTATCAATTCAGGTCCAAATTAAGCACGAAATCGGCAAAAAATTAATGTAAATGACTCGTTTTGCGTATAAAAAAATGTATTAATTTGTGTGCAATAACTTTTTGAGGCAAAACGAGGTATTAAGTTAATTTTTTGCCAATTACAAGCTTAATTTGGTAAAATGACCCTTAAAACCTTAACTGAATATTTTTCAGCACTAAAATCGAGGAAAAAGTTAGATTGGGTGGCAGTTAACAAATTATTACGGAGTAGTACATTTAGGCTGCAATTTCAAATTTATTTTTTATATGGCTGTAATTTGCAAAATATAAACTGCAATGTCAGATTTTCCAAAGTTTTAAACTCTTTTTTTATATGACATGCAAAATTTATGAAATAGAATTCAAACATGTAACATGTAAAACTAAAATTATTAACCAAAATGCAAATTTAGGGTCTCTTGGCAGACAATAATAAACTAACAATCTTTATCACGTACTCCGTACAAAGTAATATAATATACAAATATTTTTATTTTAAAATTAATAAACCCTCCATACCAGTAAAACACAAGTATAACCATCTTTAATTGATTAATAAAAACCCTTCTTTAATTGATTGAAAAAAAAAAACATTTTATTGTTGTATATATATAATTGTAATTCTGTGTACTATATTCTTCCAAATAATTAGCCTTATGACAGTATACAAATGATGAACTTATAAAATATTTGGTGTTTGGTGAGACTATTAAAAAAAGATCCTACAAGGATATAGTATAAAATAATAAATATTAATGGTCAAAAATAATTGATAAAAAGACAAATAAAATAGTAGAACAATCACAGTTTTTTTTGTAACAGCATACAACAAGTATTACAAGTTACAACCAAGATGCCCTGGACATAAAAATAAAATCTTCCAACTTGCAACACCAGACAAGTCCCTCTCTTGTACTGCTTTACAGCACATATAATTATACACTCACATAAATTTATAATCTCCCTTTTTTCCCTCTTCTTTGTCTTTAATTTTAATTTTAAGTTTTCTTTTCTTCGTAATTTTAGCAAGATTTTAATTTCTGGGGTTGTTACCTTCATTAATAATCAATCATAAAAGGAATTTTTCGATATTTTTCTACTCCATATTTTAAATTCAACCCAACAGTCGTAGTTTGGTTTGGTGGGTGATAGTTTGTTTTTTCACGGTTTTCAACATTTTCTAGGATAATTAGTCAAGTGAGTTTAAACTTTAAAACAATGATTTAAATACTTTCTTTCTCGATTTCACATTAGTTATTGTAACGTTTGAAATTTCATGACTGCCTTATTACGTGCAACTTCGACAAAATTCAGGGTTACTATTACAATTTCACTAGATCAAAACACAAAAGCACCCAAGAATGAATTGAATTGAAGAATTGAAAGAGAGAAAAAAAAGAGAGAAACTTAATTGTTTTTGTTGTAAGAGAGTGGTTTTGTGGTTGTGTGAGTGTGTCGGCGCTGGGTCACTTTCTGTCAACATTGTCTTGTATATCCAACAACAAGAAGGAGGCGCATTCTTATTTTCTCTCTCCTCCATCTTCTTAAACCTTAACCTCTTTCATTAAACTTTTATTTATTCCAAAGTTTTCAACTTTGATGAAGTGGATTGATTAGCTGCCCATTGTCATTCCAAAGTACCCATTTAATTTTTATCGTTTCTTTTTGGGGTTCATTCGGCGCTTGGTTTGATTCTGCTGTATTTTTTTATTTTCTTTTTTGTTTTATATATTTTTTTGGTGATTTTTGGAGTTAAATAAGAACACCCTTTTGTCAATGGCTTGCCCAATTCATAATTTTTTTGGTGAATTTTGAAGTGGGTGTTGTATACAATTTGAAGATCAAATGTAAATTTTGTGGGTTTTGCAAATGCAGCTGAGATTTTTCCCAAATTTGATTATTTCTGCCATTTCAGGTAGCTGAATTTAATTAAACTTTATTAATTATTGTTTGTTATGCTTTTATTATATTTCCATTTACAAATTTTGTGTGTATTTATGCTTTGCTGTAATGTATTATCTTTCATGCATTATTTTGTTCTTCATCAGTTGTTTAATTCAATAATTTGAATTGCATGCATTGACATTGGAATTGTCTAGCTTTTGTGGGATTAAGGCTTTGACATTGTTGTTGTATGTTGTGTTTGTTCATAAGTAAGGCTGTGGATGCGACCTTCAATTTCTCAACCTTGTCCTGCTAATCGAAAACTCGAGGTTTTCGAACATGAATGTATTAGAACTAGTGTGCATGATGATCACATTATATGCTGAGAGTAGAATAAAGAATGAACATTAAGTTTAGTGATAAAAGTGCCACTATATATTCCAGTATAGACTATATCAACTTATCAAGTGTCCAACTTGTTTGTGTCACTATTATTGAAAAGTTGTGGTTTTGCACTTGTTATTCTATGTCATTGTTAGCCTCAGAGATTGAATGTTTGACTTCATGTTGGAGGTTCTTTATGATTTTTTTTTTTTTTTTTTTTTTTTTTATCAGATTTATATATGTATACATCTTTAATTATTTAATTGTCATTTCAGGCTTTGATGAATGATAGCTTCTACTGTCATTTGTAGCTGAATTGGCTTGAGTGCCAAATGTCAAGGCAACTTGTAGTTATAGTAGGAGTTGCTGCAGGAGCTGTGGCGTTTTTGATAATAGTTGGGTTGCTTATATGGTTTTGCTGTTTCCATAGTCGTAGAGCTTCGAGAACTTCTGAGACTGGTTCTTCTGAGCCTTCTTATCAAGGTAACTCTCAGCGTTTGTGAATTACTAATTGTTATGTACTGTAGGCGATCAATCTCCAGTAAAATCATTTCCTTTCTTGCCTCTTTCAAATTTAGTAGGAAAATCTGGTGGCATTGAGATGTCTTTTCGAGAAGCAAGGCGCTTTGACTGGCAAGAACTTTGTGCCGCTACAAAAAATTTCAGCGAACAAGGTCTGATTGGAGTAGGAAAGTTTGGAGAGGTTTACAAGGGTCTGCTTACAGATGGTGTGCTAGTTGCCATAAAAAAGCGGTCTGTTGCACCTACTCAGGAGTTTGTTGAAGAGGTAATGATCATCATTTGACTGGGATCAGCTGTGCTTTATGTCAAATTGTTTAGCTCGTTCTACTGCCAGTATCACAGATGGTCACTTTGTTTGTCTATGATGTTTGAGAAACTCGGTCTCCATGATTTTTGTCATTTGTTTGAGAGAAACACGATGTAGTAATGCCTATGTACTGCAATTTATTCGCCTAACATCTTGTTTAGCTCTGTGTATCAATGTCAGAAAGTGATAGATTTTTTTTTTACAAGAAACAATTGATTATGCCTATTGGGATCTATTTTTCTTAACATGCACCTTTAAATTCCAAATTTGATGATTAATAGCAATATATCACGTAATGTTAGAGGGAACCAGCAAATATTTTTGTTATACTCGATATCAGGTTCATTGGTAGATTCTTCTGATAGCTTGATGCTGCTTAATTGCGCATATGCATTAGACTTTTAATTTATCTACAGATGTCTCAATGGCATGGCTTTATAGGCATTTGTTTTGTTTAAATGGAAAGTTGGAGCACTCTACTATGATCCAAATCTTATTTGTTATTGGCTCATATGTGAAGCGACAAAATATTTCAGGGCGAATTCTTTGCCATGAACTTCTATTGTGATTTTGTGTTTCTCCAACTTCTCCTGGATGTGTTATTAAGGGACTTTATCGACTATATGCAGTGTGATCCCATCTATTTAGCTTGGCCTGTTATCCTTTTTTGCTGCTGATTGTTTGACTTTCAGGATCCTACTTTGACATGAGAGTGTGTATGGGTTTCCCTTTAATCTATTGTAGCAACATGTTTTCGGCATGTAATCACAATAATATTATGATTCATCCAAATATAGGATTAAGGTGTCAAGGTACATCTTAGATGAATTAGTTTTCCTCTCATGTTCGTGTAAACATAACCATGAAACAAACCCCAGTTGTTACTTTTCTATTCATCTTTTGGTTAAATTCTCTGAGCATTTAATGTTGATATCTGCATTTGATATCATGCATTAAGTAGCATTTTATACTGTTTAAAGCACATTGTCGTAAGTCATGCTAACATATGGGAATGGGATGACAGAGGGTCAACGACAAGTTTCAAAGGCTATATTGTAATGCAAAGTGTTTGATTCCTACTCTTGCTAGCAAGCTTGCTTCTATTGTCATAGTCATCTGCATTTCTCTTGATGTCTAACTTTTAACTTTACATAACTTTACATTCAGGTACGCTATCTTTCATCTATTCAGCATCGGAACATTGTGACACTCTTGGGTTACTATCAAGATAATCATCAACAAATTCTTGTTTATGAGTACATACCTAATGGAAGTGTTTCCAGTCATTTATATGGTAACGTTCTGTGTGTTTATATTTATTGTAGTTTGTTCCATACGCTTCGTGGCTTAATTAGTAAGGGATTTTACAGGAGCTGCTCATGTTTCACGAGAGAAGCTGGAATTCAAACACCGGTTGTCAATAGCTCTTGGGGCAGCTAAAGGTGATCCTCTGCCAAATCCGTGAGCATTTGTGGCTTTACTGGTATTAGTTTTTCTTTCCCTTGTTCCCCTATTAAGCAAGATAAAAGGAGCATAAAACTGAGCAAACAAGCCAAAACTTTGATGTACTTCGTCTAAGAGAAATAGAAAGTGGAGTAATCTATAAAATTTTTGTGAAAGTATATAAAAGGTTTCATATAGTTAATTACATCCTTACACATCTCCTGAAACTATTTATTACAAATAACTAGTGATACATTGATAACTTCGATTAAGTTGTTTCTCTTTTGACGGGTCTTCACAAAACACATACCCGTAGCTTTCTTGGTGATTAACTAAATATGACATAGTAAAATTTTCTTGAAGAAATAAGTCCAAAATAGTCATTACAAACCAATATGATTGTCCTCGAGGAAGAACACCATCTGATACTTGTATTCTAATATAACTTTCAATATGTTTAAACAGCAAGCACTGAAAGAGAAGACAACTGACTCTTGCAATTGGAGAATTAAATGAATATAGAATCTAATTGAAACATAGGAAATGAAGAGATTTGGCAAATCATTGATGATCAAACGTTGATTGCATGTCTTTTGGAAACAAACGGTTAGGCAGGGTTTTCTTTTGAGAGAGGAGAGAGGTATTTAACGCTAAATTCTGTAAAAATCTTATGTTAGGATTATATATTGTTTTACAATGATTCGCTGAATATAGAGTGCTGCTGTTAATGTTACTAAACAGAGAAGCCTTAATTGCCTCTAACACCCTGCAGGTTTGGCTCATCTCCATTCCCTTAGCCCACGCTTGTTGCACAAGGACTTCAAGACCTCAAATGTGCTTGTTGATGAAAATTTTGTCGCGAAAGTTGCAGATGCAGGAATCCGAAATTTTCTTGGAAGATCAGATTCAGCGGGTACATCTTCACAAGTGGAAGCCGATGAAATTTTTCTTGCCCCAGAGTATGATTCCTACATTTCGTTTAACAAATCCTTAAAAGTACGACAGCTTGACAGCAATATCATCTACTGTTGTTTTCTGTCCTTGAAGGGTGAAAGAATTCAGACAATTTTCTGAAAAAAGTGACGTGTACAGTTTTGGGGTTTTTCTCTTGGAATTGGTCTGTGGACAGGAAGCAAGAGAATCATACTCTCCAGACTCCAACCAAACTTTGGTAGAACGAGTAAGAATCTTTCATTTTATGCCAGTATACTCTTTGTATTAAATGTCTCCTTTTCTTGACTTCTTGAAGATTCAATTGTCATTTCATCTGCTAAAAGACAATCTCGTTGCAATGTCAATATCATCTTAACCGACATCGTCGTCATGCTTACTGCAATGTCATTCTATTGAGTTAGGTACTAGAACAGAGAAAAAATACGAAAACATCGACACTAGGGCCATCTTATTGATTGATGTATGTGATTGGTGGTGCATGTGAGCGTACAAGTGACAATTACATATACTTTTTGTTGGGATTTGTTTAGAAAAATGTTGACTTACTGTCAAGATGATATTTTTCTTGATGGCAATTTCTTTCTTTTTTGAGTGATTAGGTGCTAAATTACCATGACTTCAGTACTGTTTCTACCATGGTTGATCCAAGAATGGGGAACAAATTCACGGTGGAAGGGATGGAAGAGTTTGTGCAGCTGATCGTCCGTTGTATAGACCCCTCTAGTGAACTCAGACCCGGAATTAGTTATGTGGTTACAGAACTTGATCAGATATTGGAGAAAGAAATGAATTTAACAACAGGGATGGGGGAAGGAACCCCAACAGTTACACTCGGAAGCCAGCTTTTTAGGGCTTTGAAATAAAAGGGCATCAAGATTATTCAGCCACAACTATTTCTAGTGTGATTCTTGTGAAATATTTCTTCATTCATATTGTCCATCTTTTACTCAATATCTTCATTTATTCAAGGAAAAAAAAGTTGTCAAAGAGACAAGCAGCTGTTTGATAATTGTATAAAGAACAGCTGTAACAATTTTTTTTTTGATTTTTTTTCGCCTTCAATTTATGTATGTATCCCATCAAAAGACCTTATTCTAAACAATTTTTTGTTTGTTAATATATAGGTTTGATGTGATTTTGTTCATACTTGTTGATATACTTTGTATGTTTCGGTTTTGATGGTATCCATACGAAACGAAGGTAGTATTTTCATAATTATGTGATACTTCGATTTTCTTTCATCTTATTGTATGGAGGAAAATGAAGCATAAATTTGGACAACAATTTGTGGAGGAAATTTGACAGCTTTAGAAGCCATTCTTCTCAAGAAAACATTCATTGAAGACCAATGACAAATTTCACGATCAAAAACACCTTCCTTGGAACATAATGTCTAGCTTCTGAATACTCCCATCAGTCCCACGTGCTAAGTTACATGTACCTTATTGATTGTCACTACGACTGAATACCAAATTGATGTATTTCAAAGAATTTGATGAAACAGATTATATTGAAATTTATGTCCAACTTTATAGATGTATCTAGGAGGGATCCAATTCGATAAACTCACTTTAATTTTGAAGCCCATCCTTCGCTAATAATTTCTTCACTAGTGAGTTTGGAGTTTCATTTGATCATTTTAGGAATTTGAAGGTTGTTAGATGATTTCTACCTCTTTTGGAAGATTAGACACCTAAATGTGTCCCTGAAAGAAAACCCGATGATGATGAATATTTTCACCATCATTTGGTCCAGGTTGCATATCTGTAAAACTTTGCACAAACACAGCTTGATCTCATTCATTGCTCAAGGAGTATATATATGTTACAAGATAACCTAAACCCTAGAATAAAAGATAATCTAGGTAATTAGTAAAATAACGAATAATATAGAAGATAATTACCCCAAATGATGTGCTAACAACTATAACCTATATATTCCCGAATATATTATAACAAATATTCCTGAATATATCTCAATACTCCACTCAAGTTGTAGCATATGGTCAAAAATGCCCAACTTGGAGAGAAGATAATCAAAATGTGACTTGCCAAGTGCCTACGTAAAATGTCCGCTAACTGAGAACTTGAGAAAAAGCCGAAATATAAGACAAAGAGATCAAACCTTCATTGATTGCATCATGAACAAAGTGACAATCAACCTCTATGTGCTCTGTTCGTTCATGAAAAACAGGATTCTTTGCTATGTGCAACGCAAACTTATTATCACAAAATAACTTGATTGCCTTCGGATGCTGAACACCCAAGCTTAACAACAAAGCCTTAAGCCACTTCAACTCACAAGTGATTGCAGCCATGGATTTGTATTCGACCTCTGTAGAAGACCAAGACATTGTATGTTGTTTATTTGTCTCCCACGAGATGAGGGATTCGCCTAAAAACACTAGCTAACCAGTGAGAAAGCACCGAGTGACAGGAGAAGAAACTCAATCAGAGTCACACCAACCTTGCAAAGTCAAATCACAATCTCCACATAAAAAATTACCTTAACTCGGTTTGCCTTTCAAAGTATCAAACCACTCTCAAGGCTGCATCCTAATGCTCACTCCGAGGCTCTTGCATGAATAGAAACAAAATATAAAGCGAGTATGCCAAATCAGGACAAGTAGTGCCTGCAAGATAGATCAATCGACCCACAAGTCTATAATAGGATTATGTTGGTCTGCAAGCAACTCCCCATTAACTAGGTCGCCAAGCTTATGGTTTTGCTCTATGGGAAACCCAATCAGCTTAGCACCCAATAAACTTGCCTTAGAAATGATGTCTACAGTGTATTTTCTTTGACACAAGAATAAACCTAAAATATTTCAAAGGATAGAGATCCTTCATTTTGAAACAATCATTGAGATAAACTTTGAAAGTAGAAAGTGCAGCAGAATCGTTCCTAGAAATAATAAGATCATCAACATAAAATAAGAAATTAATTTGAACATTGGCCTTAGTAAATGTAAATGAAGAATAATCCGAATAAAATTAAAGAAAACCATACTGTTTCAAAGCAGTTACAAGCTTTGCAAACCAACATAGGGAAACCCGTTTTAAGCCATACATATCGACTTTCTTTCAAACCCGAGGATAACTTCATGTACACTCATACATCTAGATCACCATGCAAAAAGGTATTATGAATACCCATCTGGTAGAGCTATATACTAGATGAAGCCCATGCGATGCACGATTTATTTATATTATTTAAAATAAATAAATATTTTTTGTATTAATGTGATAAAATTTGTTATATTATTCGTTGTGCGTAATATATCATTTAATATTTTTATTTTAAAAGAAATTGTGAATTTCCTCTCGTTCTTTATATATTTAGATAAAATTCCTAATCTTAAAAGATAATATTTTATATTTAATTAAATCAAACATCAAAATCTCATTCATTCTCCAATATTGCTTATGTGGTATTTGAATTATTTAATTTTAAAAGAAATTACAAATCTCGTATTTAATTGGCTATAACTACAATTTATAATCCTACATGGCGAGTTATGAAAATTTAATCCTACGTGGCTCTCTAACAACTCGTGAAAAACTGCCCTTAATATAATTACAAGTCCTAGATTTGTGTCCGTGCGATGTCCGGGTTGATTATTGAATTTTAAGATCAATTTTTAATTTATATGTCAAAATTTATAATATATAATTGATACAAAATTAGTTAGGAATTAATGTGCTTTTGTGACGATTTGCTATCTAGTAGGCATATGATGACTAATAGTAATATTGGTAAAAATGTTCAATTAAGTACATAAAATTTTTAAAAAAATTAGCAAAATAAAATTAAATAAAAATATTGTTCATAGCCCGTTGAGTTGACCTGAATTAAAATTTTGGGCAAAGGTTGAACATTTCTTGACTTATAATCTGAAGTAACTCGATCCGAAATGATACATGACCCGATCCTAATTGGCAGGTCTAGATAGTAATAAAATTATATTAGATTGTGAAGTATATTATTTTAATCGATTAGAATATATTATAAATGAATTTTTTAGGTTTTGAACTACTTCCTTTGCTCCAAAAATATTATGATATAAAAAATAAATTTTATATGATAATTATTGAGGATTATAATCTAAAACTTTTTTTTTTGAATTAAATTACAATTCAATTTGTACATATGAACATTGAAATTTTATCGAAAAAAATCTAAACTAATAATTTTTATCCTAAAATTCTATTCAAATTTGATTGAGAATAAAATTTTAAAATAAACTAACATTTTATCCTATGTAGTCTATCTAAATCTATTGAACGTGGCCTGGCTAAAACTTTTTATCTTTTGTAGTCTATCTAAATCTATCCTAAGTTAGAATGTCAAGTGCCGTTGTCTCGTGACTTGGCTAAAAGTTTGGTGCCCCGTGCGATGCCCGGGTTGTTTATTAAATTGTAAGACCAACTTTTTTTTTTTTTTTTTTTTTTATATTAGAATATATTATAAATATAAATTAATGTTGTACGTTTTGAACTATATATTTCCTTTGATCCAAAAAATTATGATATAAAAATAAATTTATAAGATAAATTATTTAATTGTTATTTACGTGACACATCGTGGTCTAGATAAACTTAAAATTTATTTTGTACTTGTGAAATATTGGTATTTTATCGGAAATAGAACTCTAAATAAAAATTTTTATCTTATAAATCTATCCAAATATTATCGAAAATAAAACTCCATACTAACTTTTTTATCCTATAAAATCTATCCAAGTTTTTATCTTAATAAAAAAATATAAGTTAGGAAATTTTAGATTTTAACACCTGCAAAAAACCCCAAAATGGTTTTAACACCCCACCAGAAAATTTTGTAAAAAAAAAGGGTTTTACCACCACTTAACGATTTCTGTCAAAAAATTCCGTTAAGTGTCGTCCACAGTGACACGTGTTACCATTTTATTTTTTTTAAAAAAGAATTTTTTTTTAAATAAAACCTAAAACTACCCCAGCCCCAGCCCCACCACCACCATCCCCTAACCCACCCCCCTGCTGGTGTCTGGCGGCCAATAGAAACGCCCAACGCCTGCGATCTTACCCCTACCCCCCTTTCCCCTACCTACGCATCCCACCCCCTCCCTTTCCTCATTTTCGTTTCCCAACCCCCACCCCGAAACCACCCCCTAAACGCCCCCTCCCCTAGAAACGCCCCTCCTCCCCCGAAAACGCCCTCCCTCTCCTTTCCCCTTCCCTTAATCGATTCCCTAATGTAGGGAATATTTCAAGCATCCCACACTTGAGCCCCCACTGTGATCATACACTTAAGCATGGTGGCATCCAAAGGGAAGGAAGCTAGAGCAAAAGAGTCGCCAACAAGTTTTAGGAACTTGTAAACTGTTCACAGGGTGAAGGTTACACCTCTTCACGATCCAAGAGATCGCTAACTCCATAGTGATCCGGAGCCATGATTGGATATTCGGGGATGAAGGTAAAAATCCAACCTAAAAGAGATTGAACCTCCCCTAAATAGGCCTCTACTTTATTCTTCTCATACTCATGTGCGCTTTCTAACTAACAAACAATCAATACATTAATCCTAACCCTGTTTAATCTATGTTGGTTGATTATTAATGCACAAACAAATCTATTATTGGCGATCACTTGAATTAAAATCATATTAGCCTAAATAAAATTATTAATTATTTTATTAAGCGTGATTTTCAGTACAAATTCCCTTTAAACCTGCAAAAGAGGGCGTGATTAAGCAATAACAATAATATCAAGCAACATAATAATATTGACACAACAATCATCATCATAATAATATCAATCTCAAAGCATAATAATATTAGCAAGATCCTAGGCATGATACTAACAAGATTAATAACAAGCCCTAGCATGTCACTAAACAATAAAAATCAAAGCTTTATTCCTAACATGATACTAGAAAGATACATGATATTAGAAATATTAGTTAATTCTCTAAATATGATATTAGAAAGCAATAAAAGCATCATAATATGATAATAGGAATTAATGAAATAATCTAAACATGATTTCTATATATATCAAAAGAATAATTAAAAAGCAATCTAATTACTTACTTTGAAGCCTCTTACCTCTTTCTATCAAAACAATACACACGTTAGTAACTTCAATGAAAATATTAAACCAAACAATTAATTTAAATAATTGAAATAAGAATTTGGGACCAAACCCTCAGAAATAGTTAACATTTCACGTCTAGGGCGAAGGCAACTTCGAGCTTGGTTAGGTGTGTCTAAGTCTCGTGATGGACGTATGGTGTCTTTTGAAAAGGCAAGGCTTAAAAAGAGGAAGAAAGAAAAAAGCTTCTAGCTTTTAGAGAGAGAGAATAGATTAGATGATTGTTTATGATTTCAAAACGGGAAAATACGATCCTATTTATAGAGAAAAAACATTTGGAAACGATTAGAAAAGATTGAAATCCAATCGGAGTAAAACTTCTTCCATCGCGGCGCGACAGGGCTATCGCGATGCGATAGGCCTATCACGACGCGATAGACCTATCGCAGCGCAATGGTGCTGCATGATAAAATTCACAATACGAAATCCTTTTTTAAATATAATTGGGTAATTAGAGTCCATATTTTATCATTAAAATCAGATTTAATCATTTTAAAACAGTTGTTTCATTCCAAATAAAATTCTTTATCTTTTCAAAATCAAATAAAAATATAATTATTAATCCTAATCTCTTTAGAACTTAAAATAACCTTCTAGATCTTTATAGAAAATTAAAGTAATTCCCAATGACTTTAGGAATGATAATTAATGGACCCTCCACATAATCATTGGGCCATATAAAACTTATTTAAGATCCAATTTAGTATTTTTGCCATAACTTCCTCATTATTCATCGGAATTGGGCTTATAATATATCGTTAGAAAGCTCTTTTCGAGCCCCATCCAACTACACCATCATTGGACCCATATCATGGACTAAATTAAATTATATTGGACATTTTTCATAAATAGAGTACGAAAAGAAATGTTTTTGAAAACAGAAAGGAATATTTTTATTAAAAGCAGGGGAATCACAAGACTCTTTCACATTTCACTTCATTCGATAATCAATGACGTGAAAAGTACTCATCACTGGGTTTGGTTTTTGGGGGAACACAATCAGGTGTCTATAGAAGCCCCCACTTTTACTGAGTTTGGAGAAACGTAAGTTTCAAAAACAAAAGTCAAAGTAGCGATAGCTATGGACGGAGAATGATTCAGAACATTCTGCGATCCTAAATCATTCTTTGCAACGCCGATACCTGCAAAGTAGCGTTAGTTAAATAGATAAAAGAGTTAGAAACGCAAATCTTGCACCGTCGAGTACACGTCTCTAGAGTAACCGATTTTGTTTGCTGCATTTTCGTTGTTGTGACGACCTTCCACAAGCTAGGGAATATCGCTGAAGACTGCTGCTTGTAGCCATGTTCAATTTTTGCCGTGACAATCTTCCACAAGCTACGGAACATCATCGAAGATTGCTGCTTGTAGCCATCTTCCGTTTTGTTGTGGCAGTACCTCGCCACAGCTGTACTTCGCCGCTGTAGACAATCTCCTCCTTGCTTTGGGACATCGTCGAAGACCGCTGTTTGTAGCTGTCTCCAAAATCTCGTCTATACCTTGACTCGATCATTTTGAATGACAACTTTTACACCTTAGGGAAAGTCGCCGAAGATCTCGTTACCTTGTGATCCTCAGTTTCTGATGCTTTGCTTGAATGTTTACTGTGCTATAATTTTACTGTTCTAGTACCTCGACGCATTTGTAGATGTAATGAGCCAGTACCTTGGTGCTTGTGTTTGCTTGTGAACCAATACCTCGGTGCTTGTGATGAGCCAATGCTTAGGCGCTTAAGAAAAGTGAGATGATCATCGTCGGGCTGATCACTTATTGAGATTGTAATCGAGCCGACTACTAATCATGTCAATTGCTTATAAGGGCTAACTAGCGTACCAAGGAACCCAAAATGCTAATTAAAGTCCGCATAAGCTCCTTTTGGGGCTCAGGAACTGCATCGCTGAAGAAAGGAGAGACAACGCGTGTTGCCACGTGCCATTGTGACAGCGCTATCGCGGCGTCGATAATTTTATCGCATCGCGATAGAGTCGTGTTTTTCGGAATAAAACCCCTTCTCCTTCCTCATTTCGTCGCTGCTCATTTTTTGCTCGGTTTTCGCTCAAACTCCAAATCGTTCGTTCTTGCTCATTTCTCAACCAAATTTGCTCAAATTTGTTGCAAATCGAAGCTCTCGATCTCTAGTTTGCCATCTATGTAAGTTTTGTTCAAACTCATCTTATTTTTGACGAATTTCATGCGTTTTTATTTGCGAATTTTCGAAAAATTCAAATTTTATTTTTCTTAATTTGCTTTATTTGTCGAATTTCTTGCCATGAAATTGTTTGTATATGCTTGTATATCACCTCGGGTGTGCTTTGAGACTTGTTTGACTCAATTTGGTTAAGAAACGAACAATTTACCATTGTTGGACACCTTGAGTTCGTGAGCAAAATGTGGCTTGTTCTTCATGTTTTTGCTTGCTCTTTGTGCTTAATTTGTCACAATACTTGCTATAGTATTGTAATAAATTGTTTGATTGCTCAGAAATGTTGTTATTGCTTGAACAAAAAAATGCTCTATTTAGTACTACGTACTCTGTTTTTGACGAACATAGTATCATGCAGCTAGGCGAACCTTTGTACTATAGAACCCTTTAATTTACTATTTTTATGTATTGAACATAATTAGTATGGCTCGACATCGTGGTTTCGACTCACGTTCTCGTGAGGCTCACCGAGATGATGAGCCCGTCGACGTAGGCGAGGGTACGTCCACCAGTCTTGGGAGTTTCCTGAGAGGGATGGACGTACTCTGTACTTCGCGCCCACTTTTCATATTTCGGAGCGCGTACGACATGGCATTGTCGACGATCGAGTACGTTGTCATGGCTCCGGCAATAGTGACATTGGGCACCTGCACGATACCTATTTTCGCAACAACGTGAAGATATTCACGCTTTGGGATTCATGAGGCTTGACTCCTCCGTTCTAGACTACGCAGGCGCTTTTCTCCTTGCAGTCAAGCCGTTTCTTAGTTCGGGCTTTGGTGGATTTCTTTTAGGACACCACCAACACGTTCGACTTTCCTTGGGGTGAGATGACTATCACTCCTCTCGACTTCTCTGTTATCACCGGATCGGTGTTCCGGTCGATTGTTGTTCCTCTTGGTAGGCACCTCACTCTTTCCTCACCAGAGGTGTACGAGCCACTAGGTCCTATCATTGTCCGAGCTTATGCCGAGTCTAGGTCGGTGCAGATGACCGGCCGATCCATCCGTCGGTCTCTGCTAGTGGAGGCCTTCCGAGATGATGCGACCACCCTAGAGCGGCGGGTGCACATCTTTGTCTTGATTATTTTGTCTGGGACTTTCTCCCTTGACAAGGGTAGCCAAGCGTTGCTCTACTACCTCCCTGCTCTTCGCGACCTTAGACGGGTCGGGACTTTTAACTGGGCCAGCTTGGCCTATGCTGACTTCCTGCTTGGATTGCGACTCGCTTGTCGTCATCGGAGCTATGATGAGGAGGTAACCCTTTCCAATTTCTGGAGGATCGTAGTGATATACTTGTAATACCCCGTATTTTTATACGTAATTTATTTTAAATAAGTATTTTGTGAGGTATTTAAATAATTTGAAATGAATTATTTATGGAATTTTAATTATTTATTTTAAATAAGTTTGAAAATATTTTATAAAAGGAAAGTTTTATTTAATTAATTATTTTATTAAGTTGGGATTTAATTTAGAAAAGTTTTATTTTAGTATTATTTTATTAGGAAAGGGATTAGGAAAGATTAAAAAGGGAAAGTTTAGGTAAGAAGGGCTTCTAGAGAAAGGGTAATAAATATTTAACACTTGTGCAAATTAAACTTTACCCAGAGTGGAGAATACCCAAGGCAAACTTTCTCTTCCTTCTCCTTTATTTTCTTTTCTTTTTCTTTCTTTTCCCCTTCCCCTTTTAGCACGGCCGGCCACCACCACACACACCACCGGCCGCCACCACAGCCACCGGCACAGCAGCCGCGGTAGCAGCCCAGCCGTGCCGTGGTGGTTGCTGCTGCTATTCGGCCTCCCTCTCGAAAAAATAAAAAAATTATTCTTTTTATTTTTCTTGTGTTTAATCCTAAATCTAATTATAAGTTATGGTTTTATGATGATTGATTTTAAGCATGATGTGAATTAATTTTCAGATTTTAAATCTAATTAAAAAGCCCTAATTTTTGAAACCGTAGATTTATAAATAATTGATTATTGAAGGTGTAAGGAGGGTGTTCCCATCGTAGGGGTTCCTTCTCCTTAAATGTCCATGGCCCTTTAAAATCCTAGGACTTTACACATGTTAGGGTGTATTAGGATTTGAATTCCTGACTGTTTGGGGGACCTTGAATTGGAATGGATCCTATCATCACACTTTTTTGTAAGAAACAAGTAGGAGTTGCCAATGAGTTTTAGGAAAACTCATAAACCTCGTTCATACCTTTCTCCCAAGTAGAGTTCAAGGGATAATTAGCACGAATTGTAAGTTTACCCATGCCCAAATTGGTCTACATAAACCAAAAATGAGTTCGGGAGCGAGGGTACTAAGATAACGTTCCCTTTAGAGGGGAATCACTATCTTAACCCTAGTGCGGCCTCTACTAGCTCTTCCTTTTTCACAATTTCATCACCAAAAAATACATGCAACGTGATACCTAAAACTAAGTTAGTTGATTTTATTTACACGCGTCAATCACGTAGGAATTACATTGCAAAAGTCGTTATTCTTATTTAATCAATATTCGTGAGTAGAACAAAATAAACAATATTCGCCTTGGCTTAAGTGATCAATCAACAATTAATTATTCAATTCCATTCTTTATTTAACACAAGATACTATGTGAAATTAATTAATTAATTAAAAGTTCGTTTAAAGTGATCAAACAACACTAATTAATTAATTAAAGTTATTTTAAACAAGAAAAATAAAGTGATTGATCTAAGTGCTCGAGAATTTACCAATTCTCTTTGCTAGATCTTCGTTTAGAACACTTATGGACTTCTTCTTGTTCGGGAACCTCCACCGTAGTAACAAGTATTAAAGGGGGTGAGTGTTTAGGACAAGAGGATTTGGTAGTTCACAAAGTTTCTGACGGAGTTTTAGGTTAATTTCTGCGTGTTTGAGCCTCGTATTAAGCCCCTATTTATAGGGAATGGGTACGTTTAGGGTTTTGAACATTCTGCCGCAGCAGGTGTCACGCGCATATGAATGGGTTACGCTGCTATGGGTAGTGCGACTAAAAGTCTTGCGCGCAGTATTATGGTAAGATTTGATTTTATATTTTTATGAAATTCTAAAATCTTCCGCAAGCGCATCACTAGCAGTTGCGCTGGGTGATGCGCGCGCCAGACCAGTGTGACTCATTGAGATGCGCGCGGACTTTTCGCGGCAGCATTGGTTTTTAACCTAGGCGCCTCTAAATCTGTCATTTTTAGGTTTTAAGCTCGAGCTTAAGCCTAATATGATCGGGCTTAGTTGATCGGATCTTAATGCATTTTTTGGGTTAGACTAGTCATTTTTGTGTTCTTGTGATTCAATCAGTTTTCCATAAGTATTCTTCACGTTGATCCAACACGAAGATGTTTTTATTTATCGTCATAGCACTTCTTGTCGGGACAGGAGGCCAAAAGTAGATGTCTACGGTTAGCCCCCACTTTGATCGAGTCTAGAATAGACGAGGATCGAAGTAGCCAAGGAAATATATCCGAGACTCGTTTTGCGAAGTTCCCTAAGAATAGAGAATCTTTTAGAAATGTTAAGGATGTCGAGACGATCCTTGATTCGCTAAGTGTTTGAGACAAGTAGATATTAAGGCTAGAAAAAGCATTCCCAGTCTTAACGCACTAAAGAATCTAGATTGATTCCTTGCAAAGATAGAACGCTTTTGTAGGCAAAGGCAGTCCTAGGTGATGACCAGTCACAAGAAGAAATCGGTTTAAAAAGGATTAAAGGGGATGATATCCTCTCGATCATAGCATCGTTGGTCTAAAGTCCCTCGATATGTCATTGAAACTTTAGCCTAATTTTAACAAGCTTGAAAATTTTAACAAACTTTTGGCATTCGTAGCCTAACATGTGAATAAAGTTCTTGACACTCGCTTGTCAAAATGCACTATTCGGTGTCCACAATATAGAGATACATGTCTCAGGACTGGAGGCACATACCTAAATCCAGTGAAAGAGAAGAAAATTGGCAACACTCTCAGCAGTTTTGTCCACAAGATGAAAACACGTGTCTCAGGACTGGAGGCACGGGGCACGTGCCTAAATAGATGCGACATCGTACGTCACTCTTTATATAGTGGGTAGACGGACACCCCAACTATCCGGTAAGCTAATAAGTTCACTAACTACCGTATTTGCTTTCTTTACACAGGGAGTGGACGGACACCTTAACTGTCCGGTAAGCCAGTAAGCTCACTAACTACCGTATTTGCTTCTAATTGAGAAGTGTCTGTTCTCGAATGGTTCGGCGCGCCAGTCGACTCGTTTAGATAACGCCTAAAGTAAACAAATTCTACCTTTTAGTTACGAGAGGTAGATCACGTTGGCTGGGAAGAGGTGAAATTTTGCACAACACCTACGCCATACAATTTAACGTTGTACGCTACGCCTTCCTTTTTGCTGTGGATGCCAAAAAGAAAGAAAAGAACGTGACATTTGTAAAGTCAGTACATTAAAATGACAAACCTGTCTATGGGAACTTTTACGTAATGCACCACAACGGAACGTCTTAAGACACGCTCGCGAAAAACGTCCAAAACGTATGCTTGGGTCAGGCACAAAGCATGGTGTGCATGTAGGATGATGCAAAAAAATTATCAAAGAAAATAAACTACAAAATACAAAGCAATTAAAAAGGATTTCAATAATTTGTGCGCCATTACGTCTAACAACGAGCAAAAAACCATTAAAAATTAATAAAACGGATCGAAATTTGAATATCGGTCTTTTATATGACCAGTATCTGCACGCAACTCAGTGGGTCGCGCTGGCCAGACGCGCGCATCATTCTGAGTTGCGCTGGTCTGTCACGCGCAACAGATTGAGTTGCGCGCGACATTTAATGTCAGCAAAAGGAAATCGCTGAGCGCGATTTTCATTTTGCTCTCTCTCTCTTTCCTTCGCTATTTTCGACTCTTTTTCTCTATAAAAAGCTTGGACATTTTTGTTTTTCGAAGCTAAAAGAAGTAGATTTCGTCCCCTATTCATATTTGCCATAATCCAATGTAAGTTTTTTTGTTAAAATTCGTTCTTTTTCGACTGAACTTGGGACAGTTTTCGAACCATAAAACCCCAAATTTCGAATTAGGGAGTTTTTGATTCGGCCTATTATTCTTGAAATTGTTTTTTCCATGTTGACGTGCTATATTAAGGAGTGTTTTGCAACAAATTTCATGAAAAATGATTAAATATTGAACCTTGTATGAGCATTTCTTCGTTTAAGTACGTTCTTGCATTTTTCCTTCGATTTAAGTTCGAATTTGTTTCTTTTGCTTGCTCATTTTGGTTATAATTGTTGATTATGAAGTGAATTATAGTATTATAACTACAATTACTTTCATAATTCATGTTTTGAAATTTTGAATCCGAAAAAAATGGCGCGAAGTATACTTTTAGCTTGTTTTTTTTTCCATGTTCGAACTTCAAGATTGTTTGGTAGACGATAATTATGTTTATGCTATCATTATTCGTCTAAACGTAGCTAATTCTTTGAGATTTAGGACTATAACCTCTTGAATGCTTTAGTTAAAACTGGTATAGTATGACTTTTGTGGGTGTTTAAAAGCCCCCATTTACTGAGTTTAACTGCAGGTATCGTAGCCCCCAAGTATGGGTGGCATTCGATTTTGTGTTTTTCCCTCCTGGCAGCCGTTATGCTGTCGAAATGGGTCTAGAACACGTATATTAGTTTAATTTAGTTTTTAGAAAGAAATAAACTAATAAGGAATTTTATCCGTTCATAGTATGGATTCTCCTCCGTTCGTCGATGCCGAGGAGGATTTAAGGCTCATGCCCGACGAGGTAGTTCTCCCTCGAAAGAGGGTGACACGCCCTCGTGAGGAGGTTCTAGAGCGACGCGTCGGGGCCGATCGACGTCGTCAGGAGGATGTTGTTTGGGAGGCTCCTCCCAAGTGGGACCCTCAGGTCCTTAAATGGGACCCAGACCATCATGTTTTGATTCGGAGTTGGCGCGGCATACTGAGTTTTCTTTTTTTTTTTTTTCCGCATTTCCATCTCCTTTTAGCATCGTTTCTTTTCGTTCATAGGTCGTAATCGTGTTTTTTTTTTTTTTTGTATATATTTTTTTTGTATATATTTTAGAGCGAGCCTAGTATGCGTTTATATGGCTCTGGCAACTTGAGAGGCCATTTCGAGAGATTACCCGAGGCGATAAAGGACATAGTGGAGATTTCAGGGATTAGCCCCCAGCTGGCGACTCTATGGGATCTATCGAGTCAGCCTGTGTTGTCAGCTTTCCTCCGTGGATTACAGGAGTTTTGGTGGGGTTCCACCAACACTTTCCACTTTCCATGGGGAGAGATGACGGTTACCCCTTTCGATTTTTCTATGATTATGGGCCTTCCTTTCGGAGGTGAGCCTGTAGCTATGGAGATCGTTAAGAGGTTAGACGAGAGACTGCGTGACCTTGTGGGGGACCGCCTTGCAGCAGCCCTTCATTTGTATGTGCAGTCTTGTCCGTGCTCGGTTCTTGCCGACGAGTTGTCGGGTGACGAGGCTGATCGGCAGTGTACACCTGAGCAGCTGGCTCGGATATACATTGCTCACGTTCTTTCCTTCACTGTCTTGAGTGATTGGGGGGAGCATTTCGCCATTGGGTTACTTATTTGCCTTAGTGATTTAGGGCAAGTAGGTAACCTGAGTTGGGCGGAGGTGTCGTATGCCCGTATGCTTAAAGCTATGGGCAAGGCGACCCGGGTGATGGATTCCGCGGCAACTACTGAGGTGCCTTGGATCTCCATTTCATGGCATGGTCGTATCCTCGAGGTACGTATTCGTTTTAATAACTTCTTTTTTTTATTTTTAATCACCATTTCGGCCTTTTAATCTTTATTTATTTTTTTCTTTTAGGCTTGGGGGTTCGTACCTGCCTTTCTTAGCCCCCAGGATGCTTGGGGCGGCTCGTTTTCCTATCGGCCATCGTCTTGTCACGATTAGGAAGAAACGAGCAACTTCAGTCGGCGACTTTCGCCAGAGAATTCTTTCGGCGACTCGTGCGTCGGTGAGTATTCTAACAACGCACATGTTCGAATATGTATATATATTTTTCGAATAATTTTCTTGTGTGGTTGTGTTTTGTAGATCGATCTTCGTCCTTGGAGCTTGATCGTCGGGGTCCTTGAGGCTATCCGGTCAGGCATGGTTCGCTGTTGTTTTCGAGCTCTTTACCAGGGACTCCCCGTGCTCTAGAGGACAGACGCTTGGTTCTTAGGCGAGCGTGTTCTCTGGCAGTCTTCGTCCGAGGAGCCTTTGGTTCTTGCAGACCCTCCAATTCGGATGCTGCGTCCGGACCTGCTGTCTACCGAGGATCGAGCTCAGGCGATCCTTGGTTATTTAGCGGAGCAGCTGGTGCTATCGGATGCATCTTACCCGACATTCGTTGCATCCAGGCTGACTCCTTTTCCAACTTTCGTTCCGGTTAGTATACTTTATTTTTCTTTTATCATTATTTTCTTATTTTCAGAATTTTGACTCTGGCTTTTTAGCGAGTCGAGCTGGGTGGTTGGGTGCCTCCCAAGGCGGAGATCATGTATACCGATGCTTTTGAATCGGTAATTCTCGAGATTCTTCTAGCAGCGGAGGATGAGGACATATCGTTTGTACCGGAGACGATCGAGTCGGTATGTTTATTTTGTATATGTGTATTTATTTTTATTTTTATATATCATATACACTTGTTTGATAACTGTCCTTGTATTTCTTTGGAACATGTTCCACGGGAGACCATGAATGACATGCTGAGGACTATTCGTGCTTTCCGAGTTGCTTATCGGAGAGCCCTCGTGGCTTTGTCATGCCATGATCATCAGATGGTCGCGGTAAGTTTGCCTTTTCTTTTCCTCCTCTTTTTTTTATTTTTATTTTTTATTTTTTTTATCAAAGTTATTACACATTTTGTGTATTAATCTTTGTTTTGGATTTTGCAGGATGTGCAGCAGCCTTCTGGGAGTCGCGAAGCACCATGACTTCCCCTTTTTTTTAGTTTATGGAAAAATGTACATATATTTTTTGTTGTACATATGACACACATATTTTTGTAAATATATATCATATTTTTATTTTCATAAATATTTTAAAATCAAAAAATTTCCGAGGGAGGGAAAAGGTTCTCACTTACCCCCCTCGAAAAAATAACAAAAAAGAAGAAAAAGAAAGAAAAGGGAAAAAAAAGGTAAAAGAAAAGGATAACAAAAGGTCATAGGAAGAAGAAAAAAAAAAGAAAAAATAAAAAGGAGAATAAAAATAAAAACAATAAAAAAAGGGTTAGAAACAAAGAAAAAAAGAAAAAATAAAAAATAAAAAATAAAAATAAAGAAAGGAAACAAGGCCTAACAAAGGCAAGCGTATAGATTAGTCTTAAGATTTCATCAATATTTTAATATTTCATAGCTCAAAATATGGAAATAGGCCAAAAAACATGTCGCGACAGAACGAGGCGCTGAGTTGCGCGCGTCTATCGCGCGCACGTGAATTGGCTGTACGTGGCAGGTGCGCGCAACTCGTTAGATGCGCGCGCCACTTGAGGGTAAACTTTCTTTCAGGCGAAAATTGCCGAAAATTTGTCCCATTTGAGTCTATTTAAACGTGGTTTCGTGTAGGCTTTTGATCATCTCACATTTATTCGTTAGTAGTATCATAGAAAAAAGAAATTAATCTCTCTATTCTCTCCCTTTTTTTTTCAATGGCCTGAAAACCTTTGAACAACGTTTAAAACAATGGGTCACTTCCCTTTCAATCGAGGATAAGCCAGCTTTTAAGATATACCACCTTAACCCTCTATTGAATTATATGAAACTAGTTATAAATTTTGATTTTCTTCATGCTGCTGTTAATCATTGGGATTCGAATCACCATCTTTTCCTCTTTAAAGGGGATGAAATTATGCCATTACCTGGCGAGTTTGAGGCTCTACTAGGTTTCCCTGCAAATACTCTCCCCGTGACATATGCCCCTAACTTGTTAGATTCTAAACATGTATTTCAAAGATTTTTTGGTTTGAATGACAATGATATGGCCAACATTGGGACATAATTCAATTTATTGAACACTTTGTCGCCCCTCGTGACAACTTGATTAAACAACGTTTTAAAATTCGTGCTTTATGTTTTAGTCTTGTTGTCAATTGTTTGCTTAGGATAGGTAAAGTGTATGGAGATTATACCACGGTGTCCATAGTGAAGCAAATAGAGGGGTGTCACTCACCGACCCCTTTAGCTTTGGCGAAAACTGTTCTCTGCTTGAATCGCCTTAGAGGAGACCCTAACGAGAACGGTTTCACGGGAAGTCCACTCCTATTACACGTACTTTTTTTTTGTCGTGCTTCAGCACAAGTGGTAAAGTTGTGCTGGTCATACCAGCACAATCTTCTGGGATGCGCGCGGGTGGAGCGCGTAACTGGATGTAATGCGCGCGCCACCTGCTTATGCAATGTCGCAATAATTTTTTTTTCTTTTTTTCCAGATTTGGCTCATGGAGCGTTTGCAAATCGTTGATCAGCAACAAAATCTTGAGGCTAACGGAGTGAGAACATTCCCTGGACGTCGAATTCTCTATTAACATAAGAGTGAAGAAGAATATACGTCGTTTTTCTGTCATGGGGTTCCTAACATACGCTTTGTGATTCCTTGGTAGAACATAAGTAGTATGATTGGGAATAGTTTTAATTGTCCCTATATTAGGCTTTTGGGCCTTTCTAGTACTACTTACATTTTTCCTTGGAGGGTGATGAGACAATATGGGATGAAACAAGTCATCCCCCACAGGATTGTGATCCCCCTAAGGATGTAAATTTTAAACTTGAAGGAATTCCCCGTTGGATGGAATATAGGTCGAGTCTTCCTAGTGGGTAGTGCAAAATCCCACAGCGAGCATTGTACTATCTTCCTTTTACAAAGCTTGCATGAATGCGGCGGACAAAGGAGAACTAAATAAGGCTCGATCACATACAAGCTGCTTCGTCTCGCAATCAACCTAAGCCTTTGATGCATTCGGCCAACACTACTCCTTCTAATGGCCAAAACAAAGGAGTGAAAAGAAAGTTAGACTTCTCTTCATCACCTAAGGTTCGTTCAAGGGAACCAAAAAGGAAGGCTCCTCATAAACCCGCGCAAAAGGGTGTGAAGATTAAGGAACATTTTCCAAATCCTCGCAAAAAGGCTCCAACGAATGATAAAGGTAAAGGAAAAAGAGTTGAAAAGGCTCCTATTCCAAAGTTGAAGAAGAATTTTTGGGTCAAGAAGAAGAGCGAAGGGGAAAGCTCTAAGGTTGCTGAAAGCACTGCAATGGAAACTACTCCTCTGTCTACTGTGACAATTGAGGATATAGTAAAACCTTAGAGTGTTACACAATTATTAGTAGTTTAATTTTTGAATAAAGTGTAATCACTACCATGTTATTTTTTTACTCTATTATCTAGTTCAATAATGTTTTCTTGAATTTTGATTGGAATAAAGAATGAGCTCTTTTTTTTTCATATATGACCAAATCATAAAGATTACCTACGTTTTCGTATTACGAAATCAGGTCTTTGCGTAGTTCTTTGCAAAAATTATTATTATTATTATTTTTTTTTTGTAATTTTTCTTTAATTCCTCTTGTAGAAATTAAGTAAAAAATAATCAAACTTTGTTTAACGACTTAAGTCAAAGTTTAATTTTTGTTTTCCGAATATATATGAGGTTTGAAAAAAAACCCTTCTTTTATCGCTAGTAAAAATCAAAATCTTATTCGAGCGTAAAATTCTGGGTTCGTAGTTCGTCATCAGGTGGCGCGCGCAACATCCGAGGTTGCGCGTGCTTTGCGCGCGCAACTTATTTAGTTGCGCGTGGCGCAACTGATTTAGTTACGCGCGACACCTGTGCTACGAGTGTTAATTTTTTTTTTATTAATCATATTATTACCCCCTAAGTGTGAAGAGTTTTTTTGTGATGTTCGAAAAAATCTGAACACTTTGAACGGTATGTATTTTTTTTATTACCCCCCAAGTGTTATGGATTTTACCGTGTTATTTGGTAAAGTGCATAACACTTAGAATCTTTTTTTGAATGCTAAAAAAAAAATGATTGTTAGTGAATGAACGAGTTTATTCGGATTTCATATGTAATACTTTTTAAGTTGATTAATGTTTATTAGTTGAAGGATTTCATCACCACCAATATCCATTAATCTGATAGCTCCTCCTGATAGAATTTCAATTACGCGGTATGGTCCTACCCAATTAGGTTTGAATTTTCCTCTTGGATCAGTTGGTGGACCTCTAACCTCTTTTAGTACAAAGTCACCTTCTTTAATATTTCGGGGTCGTACCCTTTTATTAAAGTGTCGCGTAATGCGTCGTTGGTAGACTTGTACATGATGGGTTGCTCTAGGTGTGCTTGGTATAATATCATTGTGGAGTTCTTTATTTTCCATTTTTTAAGTATATGATTTATTATCAAACTGGAATCTCCATATACCTCTAATTTTTGCACACCTATGCTAGCTGCTGCTTCTAGTCCAATAATGCACTCTTCACATTCCGCGACATTATTAGTAACCTCAAAGTCTAGTTTGACAGAGATTGGAGTATGTGCTCCCTCTGGACTTATGAGTAACACTCCCACACCACATCCTTTTTGATTGGATGCGCTGTCGAAGTACATTACCCATTTGTCATCTTATGTCATGAGAATATCTTCATCCGAAAGATGAGTAGTTTCTGCATGACTTGTTTAAATAGGATGTTGGGCCAGAAAATCGAATATGACTTTTCCTTTTATTGATTTTTCAGGAATATATTTTAGCTCGAATTTGGCCAACATTACCAACCATTTAGATATTCGTCCTTGTATGAGTGGTTGCTCAAACAAACACTTTATCGGATTTTGTTGTGAAATCACATGAGTGGTGTGTGGTAACATATAATGTCATAGTTTTTTGGTTGCCCACACTAATGCTAAACTAGTTTTTTCCAGCGTGCTATATTTCGTTTCATATTGGATGAAATTTTTTCTTATGTAATATATTGCACGCTCGACTTTTTCTACCTCTTGTGCTAACATGGCCCCTGTGGCCGTGTCTGTGACAGTAATGTATAGCCTAAGAAGTATTTGGGTACTGGTGGTGCTAAAACTGGCGGACTTTTGAGATGATCTTTGATTTTCTCAAAGGCCTCTTGGCATTGATCGTCCCATTCATGTTTTTCCTCTTTTTTCAATTTTTTAAATATTGGCTCACAAGTCATTGTCAATTTGTTGATAAATCGACTAATGTACTGTAATTTGCCAAGAAACTCCCTGATTTCTTTTTCTGTTTGAGGGGGAGGCATATCAACAATTGCCTTTATTTTAGAGGGATCGATCTCAATACCGTGTGTATTTTCTACGTATCCGAGTAACATACCAGAAGTTACTCCGAAGGCACATTTTTGGGGATTCAATCGCATTTTATATTCTTTTATACAAGTGAAGAATTTGCGTAAAGCTTTTATGTGTCCTATTCTATCTTTGGACTTCACAATCATATCATCCACATACACTTTTATTTCTTTATGCATCATATCATGCAAGAGAGTCGTAGCCGTTCGTTGGTACGTAGCTCCTGTATTTTTTAGACCAAATGGTATGACTGTATAGCAATATGTACCCCAAGGGGTGATAAAGCATGTCTTTTCTTTATCTTCTTTTGCCATTAGTATTTGGTTGTAACCTGCGTATCCATCCATAAAGGATAACATCGCATGTTCAGCCGTATTATCTACCAATATGTCAATATGAGGTAGAGGAAAATCGTCTTTAAGGCTAGCCTTGTTGAGGTCCCTAAATTCGACACACATGCGAACTCGTCCATCCTTTTTAGGGACTGGGACGATGTTTGCTACCCATTCTGGGTAATTACATACGCAAATGAAACCAGCGTCTAGTTGCTTTTGTACTTCTTCTCTTATTTTCAAAGTGACGTCAGGTTTCATTCGTCGAAGTTTTTGTTTCACTGGTTTAGAAGTAGGGTTCAAGGGAATGGTATGTTCCGCAATTTCCCTATCTATTCCAGGCATGTCCTTGTATGACCAAGAGAACATGTCTTCGAATTCTTTGAGCGTCGATATAAGGATCGATCGCTCTTCCGGATTTAAAGTTAAGCCAATTTTGACTTCCCTTTTGTTTTCATTAGTTCCTATATTGATTGTTTCGGTTTCTTCAATTACAGGATTCTTTTGTTCTTGTTCATTCATTAATTCAACCAATTTATTAATATTTTTAGCTTCATTAGATTGATTATTATAGCATTCAAGAGATTCAAGAGAAGGCATATACTCGGAAATAGAGCTCATATTATTAAGATCAAAAGAAAGTACATCAATAGAAGAATCCTTTTTGGGATCTTCGTCCTTAGAACTAGAAAATAAAGACTCAGTAATGGCCACAAGGCCTAAACTTTCAGCTTCCTTAAAATCTAAAGTTGACTCATCGTCAGATTCTTCAAACATCTTCCCTTCGCCAATGATGATCTCCAGTTTATCCCCTTTGTGGTTAATCCATTTGAAAGACTTCCTCCATCCATGCTCGAAGGTTTCATTAGAAGAGGTGATCAACGAGGTTGGGTCAAAAGCTTCATCTTGGATGGCGTTCTGATTAGTCATTGTAGCAACATGGTTTTGCTCTAGTGTAAATAGCAAGTTGAATGCTTGCCTATCATAGCACCCTGGAGTTGGGTGTTTTGATTGAACGATTTCGAAATCGTTATTCAAGAAGTAGCAATCGTGGAATATTTTGAATCTAGGCTTCTTGATACCTTGTAGAACTAAAGGTTCTGGAAAGTCATAGCATGGGTAGTCTTCTCCCTCCCTAATGAATTGCCCATTAAGGGTTTGATTGTAAGATGGGAGTAAAGTGATTATCCCTTTCTTATTGTTGTCTCTACGTGCTTTGATTTTAGCATCGTGAGACTCTAGTTCTTCTTTGGTTGGTTTATATCCCAATCCAAAAGAGAAACTTTTCTTTGGGATAGGAAGTAAAAGAGATTTCTTCATTCCTATTCCCAAAGGCATCCTAGGAAAGTAACTACTGTTAAATAAGATGTTGTTTACTATTGGGGTGGAATATGGATCAAGCTTGAATGGTTCTTCAAGGCTTTCCTCCATTTCCAGTGTGCAAATTGCCTCCGCGGCAAATCCCCACATGTCCTCTTCATCATTATCATGGTTTATTTCTAGAAGTGATTGATCATTTATTGCTATTTTGAGAGGAGAAGCATGCATAGTCATAGGAAGACCTTGATAGTTCAACCTAATCATTTGATGAAGCGAGGATGGTATTGCACCAAGCTCATGTATCAAAGGACGTCCAAGAAGAAGATTGAATGTAGGTTTAATGTCCATGACATGAAATTCAACCATCTTCTGAATTGGGCCTGTGGTAATTGGTAGCTTAACAGTTCCACACACCGATCTCCTCGAGTTGTCATAGGCCCTAATGCTTTGTGTTGTTGATTAGAAATGTTTTTTTGGATTAAGAGGGATGTTGTATCCCTTACACCCCACAGTTAAGTATAATGCGTTGTTGTGGGTAGTGTCTTTTGAAGGCAAATCATCACTAGTAAAAATGATTGATTTGTCGGATTTCTCGCTAGTAAGCAAGCTAACGAGATCCTGGGGAGTTGTGTCCGTGCTTACAGACAAAGCCGTTAAAGCATTCATAAGAGAATTTCCTATGTTCTTTAGAAGTACTTAGGAGTTCCCAAACGCTAACATTCGCCTTGGATTGGCGAAGTTGTTTGACTAATGGATCTTCCACCTCAAGTGGAGGTGGTATTGAATTTTGAACTTGACCTTGAGTTTGATTTTGAGTGGTCGAAGATCCATTTGGTGGTGCTTGATAAACTCGCCCAGAACAAGTTAGATGATCTATCTCATTTGGGTTAGTTGTAGGACTCATGAACCAACTTTCTTCTAGAGGCTTTGAGTGCGCCTCCATTTCAAGATGCTCCATGAGTTGTGCTTAATGCCATTGTTCATCCAAGGAGAGATTTGACAAGTCTTGTGATTTCCCCAAGAAATGATCCCAATCAAGTGTCCCACTTGTCTCATTTTGTAGACAAGGTGGAGGTGGGACGGCGGCGTACTTAGAGACATATAAGTCTTGAAAGTCATTATCCCATAACCCACACACTTCATTAGTTGCCCCTATGAGTGTTGTGGTTAGAGGCTTCCCTATGGGTGTGATGTGGTCCAAAGGATTGAACGTATCACTTCCCATATGATCTTCATCAATGTGAAATGTCCCTAATGGGGATACATTGTTGTTGGGTTTAGGCGTGGGAATTCTCCCATCGTCTATTAGATCTTGAATCTTGTGCTTTAGGACAAAGCAACGTTCAGTATCATGCCCAACACCTCTATGATAAGCACAATAAGCATTGTCATGCCATTAAGCATATCTTTTTTCTGGTGGAGTGGGTGGCGTTGGCCCTGTTTGTGTAAGTAAACCGTTTTCACTTAATTTTTCTAACAACTCCTTGTAATTCACAGGAAATTGTGTAAATTTTCCTTCTTTTGTCCATCTTCTTTGAGGATCATTACTGTGATATTGATTTGTGCTATTATATTGTGTAGAAGTCGCAAATACATCAATAAAGGATGAAGTGTTATCATTCCCCTTCTTGTAGTTATTCTTAGGTTGATGATGATGAGGCTTATTTGCTTTTTCTTTAGCAAGATCATCTTCATTCCTAGTAGCCCCGGAATAGACCTTTTGAAAAGTGTCTAAACCAAGGTAGCGCAGATGTTTGTTGTACTTTTCATGACAATTGTCAATGAACTTTTGTACTAACTCGAGTTCAGGTGGCCTTTGGGCAAGGTGAGCCGCCTTTTCTCGCCATCTACCATAGAAAGCAAGGAAACCTTCATCGTCACCTTACTTAAGCATTTCAAGTTCACGTAGAGTCGATTTGAACTCTACGTTACTCTCGTATTGGGTGATGAAAGCCGAAACTACATCTTCCCATGTTGTCTTAAATTTTGCATCTAGCCCATAGTACCATTCTCTTACAGATGGGTCTAGAGATAAAGGGAAAGTTAAAGCATAAAGCTTAGGATCAACTCCCTTTAATGCCATGGTGGCAGTAAAACACATTAAGTGATTTTTTAGATTATTGGTCACCTTGAATATTGGCAAGTCCGTAGCTACGAACTTTTCTGGTAAAGCAAGTCCTGTAGGAGGAGAAAACTTTTCTACGTCGAAGTACTTGTTCCCCATTGTAGAACGAAGAACAAGCTTCTCCAACGACTTTTCTTTGATGGATAGTTGTTCCATCTTTTGTTGCAAGGCTAAAGTTTCGGCATTTTTATTTTCAGCCTTTTCAAGTTTCTTAATTCTTCTCTCCTCGGCCTCTTGAGCCTTTTCTTCTCTCAAACGAGCAATTTCTTCTTGAAGTTGCTCTGTGGTTGACATTGTTGTTGGACTAGAATTAGTTGTCGAGGGAAGGTGGTTTGAAAAGGGTGAATTGTTTGATGGTAAACGTAGAATGCGAGCACCCGGGATTCTTCGTTCCTAAGCTAGGAAACCGGCCCTAAAAGAAGTACGAAAGGATAAGTAAATCGATACGCTTATTTAGAAGACAAAGGAAGAAGAAAGAAAAGACGCAAGATGCATTCGAATGGGTAACATCACCTTTAAACAATTCTTTAGTAAAGATATCGTTTGAACGAGCGAATTGTTCTTGAAGGAATCAAAAGGACTCGTAACAGTAGGCGTGCGCAAGTAACTAGGTTGCGCACGCCACCTGCTCATGGGATTTTTTTTTTTTTTTTGTTCGAGCAGTTTTTTTTGTTTTGTATTTCATTTTTTTTTCGATTTTTTTAATGTTTTTTTTTTATTTTTTTTATTTTTTTATTTTTATGTTACCCCTTGAATACGACTCAAAATTACGAAGGGACAACTTCGTAATTGGGAACCTAAACTAAACTAAAAGAAAGAAAAAGCTATCCTAAACACGTCACACATAGTCATGTAATCACATAAGCATACAATAAGCCAAGGTTCACACAATGCATTTCTAAGGTCATAAGCTTGGGAGTCCAAAGGTACCATATTTTAAGGAACGATGCACAAATCAATCATTGAACGTGTTGACTCGTAACATAGCCCTCCCAACATTTTGCTGACAATATGGGTGGGATGATTGTTATTGATTTCGGGATAGAAGCCTAGTGTTGGCAACCCCTAGTCAATGAGCAAATCCCCAAAGGTTATAGTGTGCTATGATTATGCATGATGCAATGTTGCTTGTTTGGTTTTTACTTTTATGAAAAGGGAAGATATTATGAGTTCAAGTCTCGCTCTCTAACTAGGGATTATCCAAGTTAACTCTCGTTACAACCCATAGGCAACCTAGTGTTGGAAACCTTGGACCATAACTAAAAATTAATCTTGTAACCTCTAAGTCCCTAGTGGAGTCGCCACTGTAAGGAGGGTGTTCCCATCGTAGGGGTTCCTTCTCCTTAAATGCCCATGGCCCTTTAAAAGCCTAGGACTTTACACTTGTTATGGTGTATTAGGATTTGAATTCCTGACTGTTTGGGGGACCTTGAATTAGAATGGATCCTATCATCACGCTTTTTTGTAAGAAACAAGTAGGAGTTGCCAATGAGTTTTAGGAAAACTCATAAACCTCGTTCATGCCTTTCTCCCAAGTAGAGTTCAAGGGATAATTAGCACGAATCATAAGTTTACCCATGCCCAAATTGGTCTACATAAACCAGAAATGAGTTCGGGAGCGAGGGTACTAAGATAACGTTCCCTTTAGAGGGGAATCGATATCCTAGCCCTAGTCCGGCCTCTACTAGCTCTTCCTTTTTTACAATTTCATCACCAAACAATATATGCAACGCGATACCTAAAACTAAGTTAGTTGATTTTATTTACACGCGTCAATCACGTAGGAATTACATTGCAAAAGTCATTATTCTTATTTAATCAATATTCATGAATAGAACAAAATAAACAAGATTCGCCTTGGCTTAAGTGATCAATCAACAATTAATTATTCAATTCTATTCTTTATTTAACACAAGATACTATGTGAAATTAATTAATTAAAAGTTCATTTAAAGTGATCAAACAACACTAATTAATTAATTAAAGTTATTTTAAACAAGAAAAATAAAGTGATTGATCTAAGTGCTCGGGAATTTACCACTTCTCTTTGCTAGTTCTTCATTTAGAACACTTATGGACTCCTTCTTGTTCGGGAACCTCCACCGTAGTAACAAGTATTAAAGGGGGTGAGTGTTTAGGACAAGAGGGTTGGGTAGTTCACAAAGTTTCTGCCAGGGTTTTAGGTTAATTTATGTGTGTTTGAGCCTCGTATTAAGCCCCTATTTATAGGGTATAGGTACGTTTAAGGTTTTGAACATTCTACCACAACAGGTGTCGCGCGCATCTGAATGGGTTGCGCGCGACAACCCAGTGCAAGTGAATTGGTTGCGCTGCTATAGGCAGCGTGACTGAAAGTCTTGCGCGCAGTATTATGGTAAGATTCTATTTTATATTTTTATGAAATTCTGAATCTTCCGCAAGCGCATCACTAGTAGTTGCGCTGGGTGATGCGCGCGCCAGACCAGCGCGACTCATTGAGATGCGCTCGAATTTTTCTGCGACAGCATTGATTTTTAACCTAGGCGCCTCTAAATCCGTCATTTTTAGGTTTTAAGCTCGGGCTTAAGCCTAAATTATGATCGGGCTTAGTTGATCGAACCTTAATGCATTTGTTTTTGGGTTAGGCTAGTCATTCTTGTGTTCTTGTGATTCAATCAGGTTTCCATAAGTATTCTTCACCTTGATCCAACACGAAGATGGTTTTATTTATTGTCATAGCACTTCCTGTTGGGACAGGATGCCAAAAGTAGATGTCTACAGAAGGAATATGATTTAGGGTGGTTTAAAGCTTTAATTTAAGGATTTTAAAGTATAATTACAGGAAGTTTTCATGAATTAATATTGCTGGGAATTTTGTTAGTATGCTAAAAATTAAGTTTCTTGAAGGAATTTTGACTACCCATTAATTGGGATTAAAGTATGAGGTTTTAAATTAATTTTCAGCTTGTTTTAATTAAAATATGAGTGGTTTAATAAGAGTATATATTGCTGGAAATTTGTATGGAGTAGATTTTGATGCCATATTATGATTTTGGTTGTAGGAGACTTTGAAGTAAGCGATTTCTATTAGTTGTGGCGATTTTACGATCGTATACGAGGTACGTTTGCGTACTTAGCATTTTTTTGATAATGTAGTAACATTCTAGGCTTGATTATTTAATCCTAAGTAGTATCATGCTAGATTATGATTGAAAATTGTGAATTGGTTGATATTGGTGATTGAATTATGAAGCATGATTTATTTGTGATGGATAATATATTGAATGGAAATAATTATTTTGGGCATGTTATATATGAGCCACACTTTTATTATTGGCATGATAGATTTAATTAAACTAATTGTTTAATTTGGTTTGGAATATTAGGAATTTTATTATGGTTCATATGATTTTTATTGATGCTATAAGCATGAGAAAGGAGCTATGTAAGTGTCTATGTACACGAGGAATAAAATGTTGGTGCCTTAGTGCACTTAAGGTGTTTCTAACACCGAGGGATAGGAATTTTGGCGCATTATGCGTTTAAAGTGTCTTTGACACCGAGGTAGATTTAAAAAGGGTTCAACATTAAATATTATGTGGTCACTAATTATTCAAGAATTAAATTGGAATGTTTAGTTATTTGGATAACTATAATGTTTGATTATGTCATGGTATGAGTGTCATCACCAAGTTTAATAATATGTAAATAACTGTAGACACCCAAATGTGTCTCCCCAAAACCAAACCCAGTGATGAATACCTTTTGTGTCGAATGATTATCGAATAAGGTGAAAGTATGAAAGGTCAAGTGTTGCTGTTGGTTTTTATTGAATTCTTTCTTTCTGTTTTCGAAAACAACTCTATTTTATGAAAACAGCTAATCCAGTTTTGTTTGGTCCACGACAAGGGTCCAATAATAGTGTAGTTAGATGGGGCTTGCAAAGAGCTTTCCAACGATATATTATAAGCCTAATTCCGATGAATAATGAGGAAGTTATGGCCAAAATACTAAACTGGGCCCGGTTTGATCTTTACATGCGGCCCAATTATCTAGGGGAGGGCCAAATATTAATTATTATTCCTAAAGTTATGAGAATTGATTATAGTCTTCTAGAATTCTCTAGAAGGTTCTTTTTAATCCTAATAGAATTAGAATTAATAATTATATTTTGATAAGTTTTATTTGGAATAAAATATTATTTTATGAAAAATACGATTTCAGTTTTTATACGGACTTTACAAATCAATTTTGATTCATATGTGGACTCCGTGTTTTAAAGCGCGTAGAAATCCAGGTTGTCGCCACGAGACAGACCCTGTCGCCTAGCGATAAGGTCGGTTTTGCAGCGACAGCATGTAGTTTTATTCCTTATCAAATTCTACCAATTTCCGGACTGTTTTCTTATAAATAGGGTCCTAAACCTCCGTTTTTATTCATCGATTCTCATTCATTCACAACCAATCTACAATCATCAATTATCATCTACAATCTACAACAATCAATCATCTCTCTCTCTAAAAAGCTAGAAGCTTTCTCTTTTTCTAAACCTTCCCCCTTATAAAATTCCGCATTCGCGAGATCTAGAAACACCTAGCCGAGTTCAAAGTTGCCTTTGCCCTAGACGTGAAAGGTTATAATTTCCGAGGGTTTGGTCCCAAATCTCTATTTCAATTATTTAATTTTATTGTTTGATTTTATACTTTTCCTTGAAGTTACTAACGCGTGTATTTTGTTATTAGAAAGAGATACGAGGCGTCAAAGTATGTAATCTTATTGCTCTATTCTTGTAGAAAGCATGTTTAAATTTGTTTAAATTCCTAGTATCATGTTAGGATGTTATTATTGCTTTCTAGTATCATGTTTAGGGTGCCTTTTACTCTTTTCTAATATCACGTTAGTATCATGATAGGTTTAAAGATTTGATTTTTATTGTTTAGTGACATGCTAGGGTTTGTTATTAATCTTGTTAGTATCATGCCTAGGATCTTGCTATTATATTTAAGTTTTATTATTAACATGATTATAATTATGATGATTGTTATTATGTTGCTTGATATTATTTATTGTTATTGCTTGATCACGCCCTCTCTTGCATGCCTAAAAGGAATTTGTACTTGTAATCACGCTTAATAAGATAATTAATGATCTTGCTTAGGGCTAATACGATTATAATTCAAGTGATCGCCAATAATAGTTTTATTTGTGCATTAAGTTCAACCAACATAGATAAACAAGTTTAGGGTTAATCTGTTGATTGCATGTTAGTCAGAAAGCGCACATGAATACGAGAAGAATGAAGTAGAGGCTTATATTTAGGGCAGGTTCAATCTCTTTTAGGTTGGATTTGTACCTTCATCCCCGAACCCTATTTGGTTCAAGACCTTTTGGAGTTGACGATCTCTTGGATCGTTAAGGGGTGTAATCTTCACCTTGTGAACGGTTTACAAGTTCCTAAAACTTGTTGGCGACTCTTTTGCTCTAGCTTCCTTCCCTTTGGACGCCACCATGCTTAAGTGTATGATCACAGTGGGGTTCAAGCTTGGGGTTAATGGCTTGAAATATTCCCTACAGTTTTTGGCGACTCCACTGGGGAGGATTTCTATTTTACTTCCTGAAATTTATTTCGGCAATGATTTAGAATGAGCGGATGAGACTCAAAAAGTTCTAAGTATTTCTTGTGCGTAATTTTGATTAGCATTATTGTCATATGCATAAAAAAGGTCCTCATTGGATAGACCATCCGAAATGAGTCAAAAACATAGGATTTTTACACGTAGGAAATTTGAGAAATATCTTTCACAACTAGAATTGAAATAACGCTGCGAAATCTGGAAAATTATAAGAACGTAGATACCTGCTGAGGCATGTAGGAACTAGCGCCCAGAAAACAGGGTTTGTTGCCTGTAAAGTGCTTCTGTCGCTTTGCGACAGGGGTTCTTTTGCAGCGACAGTCCCTGTAGTCTGGCGCCAAGTTCTTCCAATACCGAGCCAGAACTCTGCCTTCTTGTTTTGACCATTTCTAGCATTGTTGGCTCGATTCTACTTCTTGATTGAGTTTTTCTCACTTTTCTGAAACCCATATGTGTTCTACATATGGACATAACCCTCTGGGGGTTCACGCTCCATCTTCCCAATCGAACGCTCCTGGCAACGACGGGTACATCCGAGTTTGTGAATCTACCAAACCATGGAAGCAAGTTTTTAACTTGCGGGGTCCCATCCACTCGCGCCAACCCTTCCAAAGATAAGGCTTCCGCGCCGTGCATTCGGACTCATAGCCACAGACCCTCTTTGACTAACCCATATCCTGAACTTTAGAGAACTAGAGCCATGGTTAGGTTGCAAACTCATTGCATCATATTGTGACTATTTGAACTACTTGTGCATTCTTTGCTTGTGCATACCCTATATGTGCTAACCGTTTGTTTGACTTGTGTTTAAGTCTAAATAAACCAATTAATGACTAAAAAGGACTTTGTCTAATTAATGAATTAATTAATTAATTTGACTAATTGAAGACTAATAAAGTAATCAATTTAACTTAGTACGACTGTAGGCATGTCCCCTTAGAGTAAACTTACTGGAAATAGTCCCAGATTAATGTTCCAGCAATGGCGCAGAAGTTTGGGCTGTGGCGCCGCAGTTTACTGTTTGTCGCCTGGCGACAAATTTATCTTTTGGCGACAAGCTTCAAACTGTGGCGACAGTTCTGTTGTTCCAGCGACAGTCCAGATTCTTACTCGAGTCATTACGACGAGTCTAATTAAACAGTTTGCTAATCAGTTCGATTATTTTATTAATAAACAATACCTTTGTTAAGTCCTTCATTGAGTCTAGTCACATAGTCTTGCCGCATGGTCATACACAAGAGTCAAAGCATGTCACATACACTCGCTAGTGTTAGCACTCACTTTATAGAGTCACCATGACCATGTCTTAGGTTCATGCATGAGTCGGTTTTCTCCGTCATTTGAGTTGGGGGTACATTCTATTCCTAATTTTTTCATATCTCTCCATCTACATCATATTTCCATTCTCTACATGCTTTCCCCATATCACAACATTTATTCTTCCTATCTTCTTCCACCTATTGCATGTCGAATAGAGTTGAGTCAAATAATTAACAATGAATATCCCTTAATTTCCCTTTCCACAGTACTTGGTCAAGGAAAGAAGGACGATTAATCAAAGACAACACCTTTATTCAAGTTCAAATTTTTGATAAGCCAATCAGTCGAAAAAGGAAAGCTAAGAAGATAATGGCAAGTCAGGAAGAAGTCAACGAACTCAAAGGACAGGTGGCTAACATGGCTGAAATGTTGAAGAATTTGACTCTTCAAATCAATGACCCTATGAGACAACAACAAATGGAGCTCATCCAGGAAAGTTTGAGCAAATTATCCAATGACTATAGATTGCAGGGCATTAGCTCACAAGGGGTCTCGGTGGACAAGGATTTTCTTCCGTAGAAGTTCAATGCCAACGACATCCCGAAATTCAAGGCAATGGATAACCCTTATTTTCATTTAAGAGCCTTTGAAACTGTAATGAATATTAAGGGAATAGACAAGAAGGCTTTTCATTCTGTGTTTTCTCTATCATTAGAAACCGTTTGTTAGCAATGGTACTTTTCTCTTGATAAAGAGAAAACCTCTAGTTGGGAGTCAATTGTAAACGCTTTCATTGATAGATATAAATGCAATATTCAAGTTGAAACTGATCATAGGGAACTTGAAATACTCAAGTAGAAAGGGAATGAAGGCTTTACTTCTTTCTTTAATAAATGGAGGGAAACTTCTGCAAAGATGGTTGAAGTCCCTACTGAAAGAGAATCCGTGAGGATGTTCATCAAAAATTTACAAGAAAAGTATTCAAAGCACTTAAAATACCAACACAACTTGAATACTTTCAAGGCTGTGTATAATATAGGCATTGACATTGAAGATGACCTTCTGAAAGATAATAGTGCGAGAGGAAAGAAGAACGAACGTCCTTCTTCTTCCTCTCCCATTAATGAAGTACATGCTACGATCACCTCCAAACCACGAATCCAAAGGTCGAAAAGAGTGTTCACTCCACTTGGTATGAGTTATGAAACAGCTTTCGAAAAATTACACCACAAAGGACTAGTCATGCCCATAGGGCCTATCAAAGATCCAGTTCCAGAAGCCAGACCACCCAAGTGGGATCCTAATAAGCACTGCAAATATCACCAAGGAAAGGGTCACGACACTGAGGAGTATTGGAAACTTAAAGAAGCTATTCAAGATCTGATCGATGACAATAAAACTTCCGAGATTCTAGCCATCGCAGAAGATCAAACATCCTTCGATCCTTCACTCCTTATCACACCTGTAGGTAAGCCCATGATCGAGACAGCATATATAACCTCTCTTGATGAAGTGGCCGCGATTGAGGAGGATGAAAGTATTATCTTAGATAATATCAGGGAAGACTTGTCAAGTCTAAAAGAAGACATTCGAAAACTGCAAGATGTCACTGCCATGCTCTTGAATGTGGTAGAAGGATTAGCAAATCGGATGATAGTTGTTGAACAAAATTCTCACCAAGGATCTAATGAAGAACTCAATGCTCCTAAGCCACGGACAACACGGGCCATTGAAGAATACACACCAATAGGAATGACTTACAATGAAGCTTTTGACTGTCTCCACGATCAAGGTCTCATTCGCCCCATTGGTCCCAGTCAAGACCCTCCGCCTGAAAAACAGTATCCCAATTGGGACCCAAAATCTTATTGCCGATACCATAGAGGTCATGGTCACACCACCGAAGTATGTCTCGCTCTCAAAGATCTTATTCAAGACCTCATTGATTCAAGTTTCCTTCATGTTCCTCCGCGCGACAAGAAGGCCAGGATTAGTAACAATAATAACAGTGGCTGGAAAGGAAAGAGGAACGACAATCCTTCTTCTTCCAAAGCTACCCACTCGAACAACGTTAGCATGCTTAACTTGGATGAGGTCCTGGCCTTGAACAAACGAGAACAAAAGAGAACCTTTACACCTATTGGCATAAGTTATGACACAACATTCGATCGCCTTCATGCAAAAGGTTTTATAGCTCCCATAGGACCGTTTGGGGACCCACTTGTCGAGAAGAGAACGACTAGCTGGAACCCCAATGCACATTGCAAATATCATCAAGGTAGGGGTCATACTACCGAGAGCTGTTGGAAGCTAAAGGAAGTAATTCAATATTTGATTGATAATAACAAGCTTCCTACACCTCCAGTCGGCAAGAAGACCGAGTGATGATAAGACACGAGACAAGAGGCGAGCTTCAACGACAAGATTTCATGACCTCTTTTCCTATTTCTTTTTTATTCCTTTCCCCAATAAGTCTAGCATATGCACCGTTTTATTCTCCTTAGATTTATTTTGTAGGATCATTATTTCTTCCCCTTTTAATAAAATGAGCATTTATTTTCTTGCATATGATCATCGCATTGCATTGCATTCACAAAAAAAAAAAAAAAAAAAAAAAAAAAAAAAAAAAAAAAAAAAAAACATGTCAAACTAAGCATAAGGTATACCAATGATTTGAGGCACCCCTTGTAGCCACATCATATCACCTTTCACCTTTTAAAAAATATGCAATCCTTTTTTGATAAACCACTTTGAGCCTCGTCTAACGATAGACCTTTCATTTTTCAACCCATATATACCTAACCTTGGGATGGGATGGTGTGCAACTTATGCAAATTCAAAACCTTGAGTGATTTCAAAAGATTAAAATAGCAAAATAGAAACAATAAAAGTGTATAAAAGGGCAAGTGTTCCAATGTCATTGATATGAAAATGTCTTTGATATGAACGTGTCTCAGATTGCGTCTCTTAGTGCTCGGTACCGTGTCTGAGAAACATGAATGTCAAGTGAGTGATAGACCGCATGATCGGGATTGCCCACACTCATAAAAATAAAAAGAATGCAAAAGCAAAAAAAAAAAAAAAAAAAAAAAAAAAAGAAAAAAAGAGTTAAAACACTCAAGCATAAAAATACAAAGATTCAAAAGCAAGGTTGCACACCTTGGGGGATTATCTAGGGTCTTGAGCCTTTATCCCTTTCTTCTATAACCTTTAGCCTAACTACGTTACAACCCTTAAAAGACCTTTTTGAGGTATACACACTTGTGCGAGGTTCGGCTAGAACTACGTTTGACCTGATTCCTAACGGATACGTAGGCAACCTCACATCGAGGTGCGGCCGTAATAAACATGCATTCATATTCACATTCACACTCACACCATGATCATATCAAAGGATCTCCAACGTTCATCCCTAACCATTTAGAGCTAGACTTGGGGGCTTGATCCTTACATTATTAGCCTAACCAGCCTAAGAGTCACCACCATTTGACTCTTTTCAATATATTTTTCCACACACTTAGCTCTTGCGGCCTAACTTTAGTGTCACTTTCACACACTACACAGATACATGACCAAATAATCCTACCTTTAGGAACCCTTTGTCATGAAATCTTAACACAACGCTGAAGCATACCTTGTCATGTCAAAATCAAGATCAATCATCGTTGCATCACAAAGTATGAAGTACTTAGCCTCCGCGCCTAAGCTACCTAAATACTTTCATTATCAAGTCAACTAGGATAGTCTAAGATGTTACAACCCTTGTACTGTGGGAGAAAACATTAACGGATTAAGCTCATTCAACATGCACCTTCAAAAACTTCACTTCGATTCTTTTTTTGTGTCTTGCTTTTTCGGGAGAAAGTCAGTACCCTCCACAAAAAATGACGGAAATTTTTTGCTTTTTTGCATTTCTCGAGTCACACAATTACATTATAATGCACACACGAGTCATGTACGTTGAGTCATGTCACCTCGAATTGAGTCTAACACATGTGTCAAAACACATTAAGTCACATAAAGAGTCACACACGTGTCAAAACACATTGAGTCAACCTCAAGTCAGTCAATCACCTTAGGTCAACCCTAAGAAAAACACCAGCAAAGTCTTTTGGCAATCTTTTTATTTTTACAGGATACAACCATTTAGCAAAGCTCCTGTTCGCAGCCAATCGAACGATCTCAACAAACATTCAAGTATCAAAGCTCTTTTGTTCAGAGAAGCGTGGACATTTCTTTCAAAGCTCTTTTGTTCAAAGACGCGTGGACATTTCATTCAAAGCTCTTTTGTTCAGAGACGCGTGGACATTTCATTCAAAGCTCTTTTGTTCAGAGACGCGTGGACATTTCTTTTCAAGCTCTTTTGTTCAGAGACGCGTGGACATTTCTTTTCAAGCTCTTTTGCTCAGAGATGCATGGGTATCCATTTCAAGCTCTTTTGTTCAGAGACGCGTGGACATTTCTTTTCAAGCTCTTTTGCTCAGAGACGCGTGGGAATCCTTTTCAAGCTCTTTTGTTCAAAGATGCGTGAGCATCCTATTCAAGCTCTTTTTCTCAGAGACGCGTGGGCATCCTATTAAAGCTCCATTGTTCAGAGACGAGTGAACATTCCTCAAAAAGAAGCTCCATTGTTCCGAGTCGAGTGAACATTCCTCAAAAAGAAGCTCCATTGTTCAGAGACGAGTGAACATTCCTCAAAAAGAAGCTCCTTTGTTCAGAGACGAGTGAACATTCCTCAAAAAGAAGCTCTTTTGTTCAGAGACGAGTAAACATCAACGGCGACGAAGCACGACCACAACATCAACAATGGCGGGATGACGTTCTCTAGCTTGTGGAAGGTCGTCAAAACAAAATGCAACAAATCGGTTACCTTCAGAGACGTGTGCTCGACGGTGCAAGATACGCGTTTCTTAACTCTTTTATATGTTTTAACTAACGCTAGTTTGCAGGTATCGGTGTTAAAAGAATGATTTAAGATCGTAGAAAGTTCTGAATCATTCTCCGTCCCTATCGCTACTTTGACTTTCGTTTTCGAAACTTGTGTTTCTCCAAACTCAGTCAAAGTGGGGCTTCTGTAGACACCCAAATGTGTCTCCCCAAAACCAAACCCAGTGATGAATACCTTTTGCGTCGAATGATTATCGAATAAGGTGAAAGTGTGAAAGGTCAAGTGTTGCGGTTGGTTTTTATTAAATTCTTTCTTTCTGTTTTCGAAAACAACTCTATTTTATGAAAACAGCTAATCCAGTTTAGTTTAGTCCACGACAAGGGTCCAATAATAGTGTATTTGGATGGGGCTTGCAAAGAGCTTTCCAAGGATATATTATAAGCCCAATTCCGATGAATAATGAGGAAGTTATGGCCAAAATACTAAACTGGGCCCGGTTTGATCTTTACATGCGGCCCAATGATCTAGGGGAGGGCTCAATATTAATTATTATTCCTAAAGTTATTAGAATTGATTATAGTCTTCTAGAATTCTCTAGAAGGTTCTTTTTAATCCTAATAGAATTAGAATTAATAATTATATTTTGATAAGTTTTATTTGGAATAAAATATTATTTTATGAAAAATACGATTTCAGTTTTCATACGGACTTTACAAATCAATTTTGATTCATATGTGGACTCCGTGTTTTAAAGCGCGTAGAAATCCAGGCTGTCGCCACGCGACAGACCCTGTCGCCTGGCGACAAGGTCGGTTTTGCAGCGACAACATGGAGTTTTATTCCTTATCAAATTCTACCTATTTCCGGACTGTTTTCTTATAAATAGGGTCCTAAACCTCCGTTTTTATTCATCGATTCTCATTCATTCACAACCAATCTACAATCATCAATTATCATCTACAATCTACAACAATCAATCATCTTTCTCTCTAAAAAGCTAAAAGCTTTCTCTTTCTCTTGTTCTAAACCTTCCCTCTTATAAAATTCCGCATTCGCGAGATCTAGAAACACCTAGCCGAGTTCGAAGTTGCCTTCGCCCTAGACTTTAAAGGTTATAATTTCTGAGGGTTTGGTCTCAAATCTCTATTTCAATTATTTAATTTGATTGTTTGATTTTATACTTTTCCTTGAAGTTACTAACGCGTGTATTTTGTTATTAGAAAGAGATACGAGGCATCAAAGTATGTAATCTTATTGCTCTATTCTTGTAATAGCATGTTTAAATTTGTTTAATTCCTAGTATCATGTTAGGATGTTATTATTGCTTTCTAGTATCATGTTTAGGTGCCTTTTACTCTTTTCTAATATCACGTTAGTATCATGTTAGGTTTAAAGCTTTGATTTTTATTGTTTAGTGACATGCTAGGGTTTGTTATTAATCTTGTTAGTATCATGACTAGGATCTTGCTATTATATTTAAGCTTTATTATTAACATGATTATAATTATGATGATTGTTATTATGTTGCTTGATATTATTTATTGTTATTGCTTGATCACTCCCTCTCTTGCATGCCTAAAGGGAATTTGTACTTGTAATCACGCTTAATAAGATAATTAATGATCTTGTTTAGGGCTAATACGATTATAATTCAAGTGATCGCCAATAATAGTTTTATTTGTGCATTAAGTTCAACCAACATAGATAAACAGGTTTAGGGTTAATTTGTTGATTGCATGTTAGTCAGAAAGCGCACATGAATACGAGAAGAATGAAATAGAGGCCTATATTTAGGGCAGGTTCAATCTCTTTTAGGTTGGATTTGTACCTTCATCCCCGAGCCCTATTTGGTTCAAGACCTTTTGGAGTTGACGATCTCCTGGATCGTTAAGGGGTGTAATCTTCACCTTGTGAACGGTTTACAAGTTCCTAAAACTTGTTGGCAACTCTTTTGCTCTAGCTTCCTTCCCTTTGGACGCCACCATGCTTAAGTGTATGATCACAGTGGGGTTCAAGCTTGGGGTTAATGGCTTGAAATATTCCCTACAATAATGTAAAGTGAAAGAGATCACGCACCAAAACTCTTGGAACGTATACACCTTGAGTATAATTATATGGGGGGAGTTATGGGGTTTTATATTTAACTGTAACTTCTACTGGGAGTACATGACGTTGTATTTTCCTTTTATTATTATGCGCAGGAATTCCGCCACTTACGAGTGGTTATTTTATACTGGCACGGTTAGCTCCCGTGTTAGTACCCCTTTATTGGGGCAGGTTAGGGGGGGAACCCGTTCGGTGTGTAATCAATACTAAATAAATTATTTAGTTACTTAGTTGAGAAGTCTTGTTGTAAGTTGTGTGCTTGTAAACAGGTGAAACGAGGTATGTTGTGTGTTGATAGGTGAAAGCATGTTAGTGTGTTTAATTACGCTTATGTATTTAGCTTTGCTGATTGTGTGTTTGTGTGTTTGTTGGCCTTGTCTTTACCTTGACCCTATGATGACCCATTTTTAATGGAGAGTAGTGGAAACAATTAGAGAGAACCTTTTCAGGTGATGAAGCATATTCATGATGGGCATGAGTGAAGAGCGAATCATTCTAGTTTCTATAAGTCTATGATGTGTTTATTGCTTTCATTATTTTATTATATTATGTTTGTGAGACTGACACAAAGGTTTTGAATTAGTACGGTTTTGTTAAGGGCCTACAATGGTTCCAAGTTGTAGGTTGACTTTATTTTACTTTGGTTTGACTTTACTTTCGTTGGTTGACTTTTAAGTTGAGTCATTTTGAATGTTTTTAAAGATAGTCTTCCGTTGTGTGTCTTTGATAGTTGCCTTAGCCGTTTTCACGGTGGCGGTAATGTCTTAGATTTTCCTATTTTGAGTTTTAAACAGAGAAAAACAGGTATTTTAAAAGAAAGGAATTTATAGGGTGTTACAATACTCATGTTTTGCTCGAATAGGGTTGTCTGTTCCGTGCGTGCTAGCTTTTGCTGATCCCTCCCTTTTATTACAGGTTTGGTTCCATGAGTACTTTCCGACCTTGACTCCGGCCAGGTCTTTTCCTTGAGGGCTCCCCGTTGCTGCTAGTTGGGGAGGCCGTTATCTTGGCGTGGTTGCTACTGGACTCGTCCTCTTCTTTATAGGACTCTGTCTTATGGATATCCATTTTTACAGGATCTTGAGCCTCTTTTTCGTCCATGGATCAGATTGGACGTTCTTGTGCGGGTTGTTCAGTATACAACTCAGCGGCGCTATTTCCAGGGAACGTATGACGCTGTGATGTATTTGGGCGAGAGAGTTGCGACTCAACACTCCTCCGAGTTTTTCATCGTTCTGACTCGTCCTCCATCACACATGATGGACTAGGCGAGTATGGACTCATATGGATTCATTGCCAGCCGGCGTGGAGTGGCAGAGGTTAACCACTCAAACCAGTATTATGCTCAGAGACTTTTGTCGCGGTTTGCTCCACCACCTTACATATCGGAAGAGGTGAAGGTGTGTTTTACATCCTCTAATTTATCTTTTGGTAGCCCCCAACGATTTTTAATTCTTGGGATTTTATCTTTGCAGGCTACAGCAGAGGCTGCGGAGTTTGTACCTCTGACCATGTCCATCACCTATCAGGGGTAATATGGGCCGATCGAGGAGATGATACCCCCGGCTCCTAAGGAGTGGCGTCTAGTGGAGTGATCGATCCCTCGACGTCAAACTTGGGTGGGTTTATCTCCTGTTTCTATCTGTACGTATATCTTCATTATTTCTAATCCTTTTTCTTTTGCAATTACTCGAGAGGTGATGACAAGGATGGCGAGAGCTATAGACGCCCTTCGTTACCAGCTTGTGAGGTTGAGCCATTAGGCATCATGTCGTCGTGACGGTGGTGTGACAGAGGTATGTTTCCTGTCTTGTATTGTATTTTTCTTTTTTTGTTTCTTTTATTTGACTTGGCTTACTATTTCATTTCAGCTCGTTCCTCCAACTCGTACTCGCTCAAGGCCAGAGGGAAGGAGGGAGAGATCCGAATCGAGGCGCCGTCGTACATCGGTTGAGACCCAAGACGGATGAGAGGGGTCGGATCACACCGTCGTTTTAGACGACTCTAGCTCTTCTTCCGAGGGTGTGGCGACAAGACCACCTGGTCAGGGTACGCCAATACTTGCTCCTTTCACGGCCGATGGGACGTACGAGGTGGGCTTGTCGTTGTAGCAGTCGCAGTGGCAGGAGCCTCAGTAGGGTGAGCCAGGATGGGATGGTCGTACTCTTTTGATTCTCACGACTAGGGAAACTGACGCTGGATAGGAAGTGACTCCGCGGACTTCGCAATTTTATGATACCTTTGGTATTCGTCCTCCGACGCCATAGTTGTACCTGTGCTTATTTGTTTTTGACTATGTAGGACTTTGCTTTTTATGTATATTATTGATTCTTATGCGATGTATATACATACTAGTATTACTATGTGCGTTTTATCCCTTGTATTTTATTTTTTATTTTATGTGCATGGGAGTGTATGAAAAAATTGTGACAAATTTTACGCAAAAATTTCCATCATTATTTTTATATTCTTAGAGGTTATCCGACTTTCTCCCCCAAAAAGAAAAAAAAATAAAATGAAGTTTGACTAAAATGTGCTTAATCTTAAATTAAACTTAAAATAATCAATGTGGGAAAAGTGTTTTGAAAAAAGATGCCAAAAATAAGTTTGAATAAAATCGTAAAGTTAAAGTGCAAATCCGAGTCAAAGTCGAAAAAATGCGGTCAGTATAGCGTGTTTCTCTATCGCATAGGATATAGGCTGTTGCGGCGCGACAATTCTATCGCGGCGCGATAACCTTGTCGCAGCGCGATAATCCAGAATTTTCCGAATTCAACTAGAATTCAGTTTGCGTCGAATTCTGTTTATAAATAGCCCCCAAATCTGCCGATTCCAGCATAATTCGAACCAATAAAAATATTAGCTTTTTAATTCCCAATCAAGTAGTTATGGAAAGGAATTTTTGCGATACAACCCGTGAGTGGTGTCATTCTCTGACCGCTAAAGAGAGAAAAGAACTTGACTTTTTCCATTTGGGAGGTTTCTATGGTATTAACGGGGTAGATCTTGACATAGATTTTATTCATACTGCCTTAGAATATTGGGATCCCGATACCCATTGCTTTAGACTAGGAGATAATGAGATTTCCCCTATGCCGGAAGAATTTGGTGCCATTCTTGGTTTTCCTTCTATAGATCTTGAGGTAATTCCTAGGTTAAATGAATATTACTACAAAGATTTTGAGCGGTTGCTTAACCTCAAGGGTAATGATTTGAAAGTCATAGTTGATGGCACCGAAGTTGATCTTAAAAAGTTTGCATCTTTTTATTTTAATAGGTTAAAGTCGGAGTCTTTTCATGTTTATAAGAGAAGAGCCTTCCGTTTTTGTATGCTTAGCCAGTATTTGCTCACCAATGGTAGTATGCATAAAGGTCAAGCTATTTTAGCTTGTGTCATGGAACAAATAGATGCCGGGAGAAATCCAATGCCTCTAATCGTTGGAGAAACAATGCTTAGCTTAGATGAGCTAAAAAAATATCCAAAAGCACCTCTTCGGGGTTCTCCAACTTTATTACAGGTAGAAATCAATATTTTTAATTACAGAATTCAAAAATATATAACTTTGTATAGTAATAATAATTTCTTGCATTGAATTTTTGCAAATTTGGCTAATTGAAAGGCTAGAGCTAATTAGCCTTCCTAACAATGTTGAAAAATTTACTCCTAATTGTCTTGTAAGAAGTGTTTCTCTATAAAAATAGGGTGTTGGGAGTGGAGTAGAATCTTTGAAACTCGCGACTTTTCCATTAAGTGGATCGTTCCTTGGTGGAGAATTGAGAAGATGGTTGGTGTCAATGCTCAACCCTTTTGCCGTATTCCAAGCTTATCAAGTTGACTTTTTATTGCCCTTCTAGGGTAAAAAGACAATATGGTCTTGCTTAAACCATCCCTTCGGAAGATCTTCGTCGCCCTTATGAATTTCCGATTTCACAGGATGTGGAAAGATTTGACGAATATTGGTGCGCTAGGCCTTTATGGGAAGTTGTGTCCCACAAAATTCCTCCTCCTTTGTCTAGAGATGTGAAGCAGTGGCTACTTGGTAGATCTCAAAAGGACAAGAACATAGTGCGGAACACAAACAAGGACAAAACAAGTATTAAGGACTGCTTAGGGGATAAGAAAATTCCTCCTAAGGATCGCCTAGGTTCAAGAGTTGAATTCAAGACTCCTATGATGCCTAAAAATAAAAGTGTTGCTAAACACAAAGAAAAAAGAAAATCTGACTCTGTAGAAAAGAAGGTGTGGGTTGAGAAAAAGATTGGTGTAATGGCCAAGGGAGAAACTATCTCTACCAAAGTTGTATGTAGATTATCTAAGGGGTCCTTGTTGGTGAAAGAAATGGACGATGAAGAGGAAGCAGACAAGAATTGGAAAAGGGTTAGAAAAGAGAAGACTGATTAGAGCATTGCTTTACTTTCAATTTATTAGATAATTTTTAATTTCAAGTCATTTTTCTTAAGCTTTCTTTAATTCCATCAATAATGTAATTTTTACTTTATTTATTAATGCAATTTTTAGCTATAAAAATTTAAATTAACTTTTTTTTTATATTAAATTCTTTTATTCTATTTAAGCAATGGAAAACAACTTGAAATAATTTCTAGAAAATAATTCGAGTACGAAGTCGAAATTTTCCGAAATTCACCGAAACTTGCCCAAATTGACGAAGATTTTTCGACGCCTGAAATCCAGATCCATCGCGGCGCGTTGATTTGATTTTTTATGCGATGCTGATTCTAATTCGACATGCTGATGTAAACATGCAATATTTGTAAAATTTAAAGTGGATGCGCTCCGTAAAGGGTTGCCTACGTATCCTTTCCTTAGGAATCGGGCCAAACATAGCTCTTTTTTAGTATAACGACCATGGGTAGAATTTCTTAAGTTGGTCAAGATTCGTCATATTTGAGAACTCGTTACCATCCATATCGGTTAGTTTTGCGGCACCTCCTGATAGAATGGTTTTCACGATGTATGGTCCGGACCAATTAAGCCTAAATTTGCCTCTTGGGTCTAGAACATTTTTTCTTAATGCTTTTAACACCAAGTCTCCTACTTTGATGTTTCTTGTCTTGACCTTCATGTTAAAGTGTCTAGCCATGCGGGTTTGATAGCATTGAGTATGATGTAGAGCTTCTAATCGCTTTTCATCGAGTAGAATTAGCTTTTCATATCTTGCTCTTGTCCATTCAACCTCATCGAGTTTAGTTTTTAACGCAATGCGTAAGGAAGGTATTTCCAATTCTACAGGTTGTACGACATCCATTCCGTAGACTAAGGAGAATGGCGTATTTCTGGTGGATGAACGAATTGACGTGCAATAACCCCAAAGAGCAAAGTGGAGTTTATCAGGCTAATCCTTGTAGTTTTCCGTCATCTTTTCGATGACAGTCTTTAAAATTTTTATTGGCTGCTTCTACTGCACCGTTTGCTTGAGGCCTGTATGGAGAAGAGTGATGATGTTGAATGCCATACTTTTGAAGCAATTCTTCACATTCCACTTGAAAGTGAGTTCCATTGTCACTTATCATTTCATGTGGGACTCCATATCGACATATGATGTTTCTTTCGATAAAGAGTGCTACATGCTTTACGGTGAGTTTCGCATATGATGCTGCTTTAACCCATTTTGTGAAGTAATTAATTGCAACAAGGATGTATTCATGGCCTCTTGTCCCAGGAGGGCTGATTACCCAATGATATCTATGCCCCATGTTTAGAATGGCCATGGAGATATATGGGTGTAAAGTAGAGATGGTGGAACATGTTGCAAGTTAGCGTATATTTGGCATTTAGGGCATCTCTTTACATATTGATGGCAATCCCTATTCATGGTGGTCCAATAATATCATTGGCGCATTATCTTTTGGACCAGAATTTTGCCATTCATATGAGTTCCACATGCTCCTTCGTGGATTACTCTCATCGCCCTTTGAGCTTATTTTTTGCCTACGCATAAGAGAGTTCTCCCTTTGGGTACTCTTTTGTGTAACTCATCGTTTATGAGCACAAATTGGGAAGCTAAAAGTCTTAGAGCGCGTTTTGCTCTCTTGTTAACATAAAGTGGATATTCCCCTTTGGTGACATAATTAAGGATGTCAGTGTACCAAGGTTCCTCTTCCTCTTCTTCTTCTTGAACTGTTTCATCATCTTCTATGGCTTGGATATAAGCTAGCTTATGCCTTTTTTCTATTGTTAACGACATTTGCTCTATTTCCTTAAGAATTCTAACCATCGAGGCTAGTCTTGCCAAGGCATTAGCAAACTGATTTTCTTCTCTTGAGTTGGTTAGTAAGGGTTTCTAAGTATGTTTGGTAAAGGGCCAAACTTTCACTCCTTACTTTCCATCTTTTGGAGATCTGGTTGATGATGAGGGAAGAGTCTCCGAATATGCGTAGCTTCTTTACTCCCAATGCCAAAGAAGTTTCAAGGCCTACCACACACGCTTCATATTCCGCAACATTGTTGGTAACGTCGAAATCTAACTTTATTGAGATTGGGACATGTTCCTCTTTTAGTGATACTAATAGTACTCATATGCCACATCCTTTCTGGTTTGAGGCTCCATTGAAGTATAATGTCCAAGTATCATCTTCCGTGACCATTAAGTCTTCGTCTGGAAAGTCATTTTCATACGTTGGTGTCAAATCTTCAATTGGGAAGTCCGCTAAGAAGTCCGAAACCACTAATCCCTTGATTACTTTTTAAGGCATAAATCTTACATCAAATTGAGCTAAGTTGACTATCCATCTAGATATTCGCCTGTTAAGTGTAGGTTTCTCAAAGAGATATTTAAGAGGATCTATTCGAGATATTACGTACACCATATGGACAAGCATATAGTGTCTTAATTTGGTTGTGGCCCATATTAATGCGAGGCATAATTTTTCAAGTGGTGTGTAGCAAACTTCATACTCGAGCATCTTTTTGCTTAGGTAGTATATGGCGTTTTCTTTATTTTCTACTTCTTGTGCTAGCATAGCTCCCATTGTTTCTTTATTAACCGTTAGGTATAACTGAAGAGGGATTCCTTGAAGTGCAGGTGCTAATACAGGAAGATTAGTGAGATAGGCTTTAATCTTATCAAAGACTTTTGACACTCATCGTCCCATATTACTGATACATTCTTTTTGAGCTTCTTGAATATTGGTTCACATATCGTAGTTAGATATGAACCTACTTATGTATCACAACCGGCCAATAAATCCTCGAATCTGTTTCTCGATTTTAGGCGGTGGCATTGACATGATTGCTTTGATCTTGGTTGGATCTATCTCTATTCCTCTATAGCTGATGACACAGCCCAAGAGATTTCCTGAGGTGACTCCAAATGCGCACTTGGTTGGGTTTAGCCTCATGTTATATTTTCTTAATCTCTCAAAGAATTTCCTTAAGGCTATTTGGTGTCCTAGACGGTCCTTTGATTTTACAATCATATCGTCCACATATACTTCAACCTCTTTATGCATCATGTCGTGGAGTAAAGCAGTTGTTGCTCTTTGGTAAGTGGCACCCGCGTTTTTCAACCCAAATGGCTTCACCGTGTAACAGTAAGTTCCCTAAGGTGTTATGAAGGTAGTCTTTTCCATGTCTTCTTCAGCCATGAGAATCTAGTTATATCCAGCGTACCCATCCATAAACGAGAGAAGCGCGTGATTTGCCTTATTATCTACTAGAATATCGATGTGTGATAAAGGGAAGTTGTCCTATGGACTTTCCTTGTTCAGATCTCTGTAGTCAACAAACATTCTGACCCTACCATCCTTCTTAGGAACTAGTACCACGTTTGCGACCCATTCGGGTTATTTGGATACCTTGATCCTACAGTTATTTGTTTTTGTACTTCTTCTTTTATCTTAAGAGCTACGTCGGGTTTCATTCGACGTAACTTTTGTTTTACAGGTTTCATTCCTGGAATTAAGGGTATAGTGTGTTGAGCAATTTCTCTATTTATTCCTGGCATATCTTCATATGACCAAGCGAAAACATCGATGAATTCTTTTAGTAGATTTATAAAATCGGTTCTTTCCTCTTGATTAAGAGTTAACCCAAATTTAACTTCTCTTTTAATAGTTGGATCCTTTGGGATATTAACTGTTTCGGTGTTTTCAATTATTGGTGTTCTATTTTAAAGTGTTTCCACTGCTTTAATTATTTCTTTATCGTTTTCGTTGTTAGCAAAGCAATGCTCATCATCTTGGGTGAGAGAATGACATGAGAAGTAAGCGGAAGAAGATATGTTTTTAAATTCCGAAACCATTACATCGAAAAGAGATACGTCCATTAGGAGTTGACTACTGACTATCCTAGGAGTAGGTTCTAAACTAGAAGGGATAGAAGGAGACGCAACTATAGAAGATTTAGAGGGCTCAACTACAGAAGACTTGAATTCGGACTCAGACTCAGACTTAAACGACTCTGACTTATCGAACATTAGTCCTTGTCCAATGGTGATGGAGATTCTCCGTCCACTCGGCGTAGTCACCTTCATAGTCTTTCGCCATCCCTAAACTAATCCTTCCGCTAGAGTGATGAGCTTTGAAGGGTCAAAGTTTTCGCTTTGTAACACCGTTTGGATAAGTGCGGAATTGTCATCGACACGCTTAGGGTCATTCTTCTCGTACCTAAAGAGGAGACCCATAACATTAAAGTCGAAACATGGAGGTCTTTGCTCCTTATAGATGGGAGTTGGGATCTCATCTAAGAAATTACAGTCCAAGAATATCTCAAACCCTGGTTGTCTTATCCCATCTTTAACAAACGGTTCGGGGAATTCGTAGCATGGATAATCTTCACCGTCTTTTATGAATTTTCCATTTAGAGTGAGGGGATAGTGATCCATTGGAATAGTTTTTTCTGGGTACGAGCATTTCTCCGTGTGTTGAACTTTTCCCGGGCTCACTTATAGTCTTCCGGAGTCGGCTCAAAACCAAGTCCAAAAGTATCTAACTTAGGGAGGCCAGGCAGTCCCATTTGTTGTGCTATTCTTTTCATCTTTCCTAGAGTCATCCCAGGAAAATGCCCCTGTTTCTGAGAATAGCATTGACTATCATGTTTGAGTGGAGGTCATAGCGAAGAGGGGTCTTTTCATCTTCTTTGATAAAAGAGACCTCTTCAGCATTAAAGCCCCATAAGTCTTCATCGTTCTCATCGTGCTCCACATTTATGATTGGCTTATCAATTGCTTTAATTGTCATAGGGAAAGCAACGACGGTGACAGGAATTCCTCCAACTATAGCCTTAACTTGTTGGTGGAGGGACGAAGGGACAGCCTTAAGGTCGTGAAACCAATGGTGTCCCAACAATAGGTTAAACGAAGCTTTAATATCTACTACTTGAAAAGTAGTAGCATGCTCAATGACTCCCGTCGTGACATTCATAGTGATGGTCCCAAGAGCTTGACGCCGAGTGTTATCGTAAGCTTTTATGCCTTGTGTTGATTGGGACAAATCCTCATCTCTTATCCCCCAACATTCTCGGGGTTCGGAGTGGGCCATTGCCGCCCTCATTGTGTTTATGAGAACCCATACATGTTCTTTGGAGGAAGGTTCTTCAGTTGGCGGAAAATCACTCATGGCATCAAAAAAGGTTTCTCCTCTTTTTCGCTAGCATGAGTTTCTTCAATCGGTGTGATGAGGAGTGATGGATCAACGTGATTTTCCTCATCAGAAATTGTCAAGGTGTCTAAAAGTGGAGCACTATTGATACTTGGCTTCTTACTAGCAGGAGGCAATGGAAGTTTATTGATATCAATAAGATCTTGAATGGCTTCTTTTAACTTCCAGCAATTCTCAGTGAGATTGTCCCTGCCTTGGTGGTACTTGCAATGTGAGTTGGGGTTCCAACTAGCCGTCTTACTTTCGACTGGTGGATCTCCAAACGGTCCTATAGGAGTTATGAGTCCTTTAGCGTGAAGTCGATCGAACACTGTATCATAACTTATGCCAATAGTGTGAAATTTCTCCTAAATGGCTTCTTTTGTCCTTGATTGTTCATAGCAAGGACCTCATTCAAGTTAAAGGTGCTAACATTATTTGAATGGGTGGTTTTGGAAGAAGAAGGATTGTCGTTCTTCTTACCTTTCCAGCCACTGTTGCTATTGTTAGTAGCTTTTTGTTTTGCAAGGTCGTCTTCAATGTCAATGCCTATGTCATAGATGGCCTTGAAAGTATTCAAATTTCTTTGGTAAGTTAAATGCTTTGAATACTTTTCTTGGAGGTTCTTGATGAACACCCTCACAAATTCTTTTTCAGTGGGATCTTCTACCATCTTAGCAGAAGTTTCCCTCCACTTGTTGAAGAAGGAAGTAAATCCTTCGTTTTCTTTTTGTTTCAACATCTCAAGCTCCCTATGGTCAGTTTCAACTTGGATGTTGCACTTGTATCTATCAATGAAAATGTTTGTGATAAAGTCTTAGGAGGAGGTCTTCTCCTTTTCTAGGGAGAAAAACCTTGTTGACAAACGGTTTCAAGAGATAGCGAGAATAGTGAATGGAAGACCATCCTATCAATTGCCTTAATACTCATTATAGTCTCGAAAGCTCTTAAATAAAAATAAGGGTTGTCGATAGGCTTGAACTTAAGGATGTCATTGGCATTGAACTTTTGCGGAAGAAGTTCCTTGTCCACTAAGACCCCTTGGGAGCTAATTCCCTGAAACTTGTAGTCGTTGGAGATTTTGCTGAGGCTTTCCTCCATACGCTCAAGTTGTTGTTGCTTGACAGGATCGTTGACTTGAAGAGAGATAGTCTTCAACATCTCAGTCAAGTTGTTCATGTTTTGCCTTAGCTCATAAACTTCTTGTTGGGTAGCCATTAGTACAAACTTTTTTCGGTGTCTGATGGGTTTGTCGAAGAGTAGTAATTGAATGAAGGTGTTTTCTTTTATTAATCATCCTTCTCTTCTTGACCAAGCGCTATAATATTAAACCATTGATTTTTAATGACTCGACTCAAATTGACTTTGATTTTTATTGGTTTTAAAAAGAAAAAAATGGGGTGTATTTTTGGGAATCAAGTTTATAGTTCAAACAACATGGTTATATTGGGAGGATTAATATCCGACTTACACCCCTAAAAAAATGACGGAAAACACGCGCATACAAGACTCTCTATACATGGTCATAGTGAAGTGTGTGCTTTTAAATAGTGAGTGAAAATGGCATGCTTAACACTTGTGTAAGACCATGGGACTATGTGACTAGATTCAATTAAGGGCTGAATACGACTTCGATTATTAATAAATTAATTGATCGAACTTGGAGCGAAGACTCAAGCAGAAGACTAGACCATCGCACAAACAATGGCACTATCGCGTCGCGCCAGAGCCATCGCGGCGCGATATTTCTATCGCGTCGCGATGGACGCTTTCGTGTCGTGCCACAGGCCAGACTTCCGCGTCATTAATATAAACATCAATTTGAACCTGTTTCCAGTGTTCTACTTTAAAAGGGACAAACCTATGGTCATGCTAAGTCATGTTTAGTCAATTTTATTAAACTTTAATTACTCGTTAATTAATTAATCAATCAAGCAAAGTCCTTTAGTCATTAATTAGTTTTTTTAGACTCATACACAAGTCAAACAAACGGTTAGTGTAAACACATATAGGTTATGCACAAGCAAGAGATGCACAAGTAGTAAAATAAGCACAATATGATGCAATGAGTTTGCAACTAACCATGGCTCTAGTTCTCCAAAGTTCAAGGATAAGGGTAGGCAAATAAGGATCCATGGTTATGAGTCTGAATGCATCACGCGGAAGCCTTACCTTTGGAAGGGTTGGCGCGTATGGATGGGACCCCTCGAGTTAAACTTGCTTCCATGGTTTGGTGAATTCACAAACTCGGATGTACCCTTCGTTGCAATGAGCGTTCGATTGGATAGATGGAACGTGAATTCGCAGGGGGTTATAGCCATATGTAGAGCACATATGGGTTTCAGAAAAGAGGGAAAAACTCAATCAGGAAATAAAATCGGCCAAACAGTACTAGAACCGATCAAAGCAAGAAGACAGACTTCTGGCTCAGTATTGGAAGAACATGGCGTGAGAAAACAGGGACCATCGCAAGGAGATGGCCCTGTCGCGCTGCAATATTGCAATCACGTCGCGAAAAAGCCATCGCACAATGATGGGCTCTGTTCTCTCAGCGACAGTTTCCTACATGCCTCAGCAGTTTTTCGTGTTCTTAGAATTTTTCGATTTTTGCAACGTTTTTTTTATTCTAGTTGTGAAAGATATTTCCCAAATTTCCTATGTGTAAAAAGCCTATGTTTTTGACGCATTACGGATGATCTTACCAATGCGGACCTTTTTTATGCTTATGCCAATAATGTCAACCAAAATTACGCACATGAATATTTAGAACGTTTCATGTCTCATCCACTCATTCTAAATTATTGCCAAAATAAATTTTAGGAATTAAAACAGAAATCCTCCCCAGAGGAGTCGCCAAAAAACTGTAGGGAATATTTCGAGCATCCCACACTTGAGCTCCACTGTGATCATACACTTAAGCATGGTGGCGTCCAAAAGGAAGGAAGCTAGAGCAAAATAGTTGCCAACAAGTTTTTGGAACTTGTAAACCGTTCACAGGGTGAAAGTTACACCTTCACGATCCAAGAGATCGCTAACTCCATAGTGGTCCGGAACCATGATTGGATATTCGGGGATAAAGGTACAAATCCAACCTAAAAGAGATTGAAGCTGCCCTAAATAGGCCTCTACTTTATTCTTCTCATACTCATGTGTGCTTTCTGACTAACACACAATCAATATATTAATCATAACCTTGTTTAATCTATGTTGGTTGATTATTAATGCACAAACAAATCTATTATTGGCGATCACTTGAATTAAAATCATATTAGCCTAAATAAAATTATTAATTATCTTATTAATCGTGATTTCAAGATTCCCTTTAAACCTGCAAAAGAGGGCGTGATCAAGCAATAACAATAATATCAAGCAACATAATAATATTGACACAACAATCATCATCATAATAATATCAATCTCAAAGCATAAGAATATTAGCCAGATCCTAGGCAGATACTAACAAGATTAATAACAAACCCTAGCATGTCACTAAACAATAAAAATCAAAGCTTTATTCCTAACATTATACTAGAAAGATACATGATATTAGAAATATAAGTTAATTTCCTAAACATGATACTAGAATGCAATAAAAGCATCCTAATATGATTCTAGGAATTAATAAAATAATCTAAACATGATTTCTATATCAAAAGAATAATTAAGAAGTAATCTAATTACTTACTTTGAAGCCTCGTACCTTTTTCTATCAAAACAATACACACGTTAGTAACTTCAATGAAAATATTAAATCAAACAATTAATTTAAATAATTGAAATAAGAATTTGGGACCAAAACCCTCATAAATTATCAACCTTTCACGTCTAGGGCGAAGGCAACTTCGATCTTGGTTAGGTGTGTCTAAGTCTCGTGATGGACATATGGTATCTTTTGAAAAGGCAAGGCTTAGAAAGAGGGAGAAAGAACAAGCTTCTAGCTTTTAGAGAGAGAGAATAAATTAGATGGTTGTTGATGATTTCAAAACGGGGAAATACGACCCTATTTAAAGAGAAAAAACATCCGGAAACGTTCAGAGAAGATCGAATTCCAATCGGAGTAAAACTGCTCCCATCGCGGTGCGACAGGGCTATCGCGATGCGACAGGGCTATCGCGATGCTATAGGCCTATCGCGACGCGATAGACCTGTCGCAGCGCGATGGTGCTGCATGATAAACTTCACTGTATGGAATCCTTTTTCCAATATAATTGGGTAATTAGAGTTCGTATTTTATCATTAAAATCATATTTAATCCTTTTAAAACACTTGTTTCATTCCAAATAAAATTATTTATCTTTTCAAAATCAAATAAAAATATAATTATTAATCCTAATCTCTTTAGAACTTAAAATAATCTTCTAGATCTTTCTAGAAAATTAAAGTAATTCCTAATGACTTTAGAAATGATAATTAATGAACCCTCCACATGATCATTGGGCTATATAAAACTTATTTAAGATCCAATTTAGTATTTTTGCCAAAACTTCCTCAGTATTCATCGGAATTGGGCTTATAATATATCGTTATAAAGATCTTTTCAATCCCCATCCAACTATACCATCATTGGACCCATATCATGGACCAAATTATATTAGATTGGACATTATTCATGAACAGAGTACGAAAAGAAATGTTTTTGAAAACAGAAAGGAATATTTTCATTAAAAACAAGGGAATCATGAGACTCTTTCACATTTCACTTAATTCGATAATCAATTACGTGAAAAGTACTCATCCCTGGGTTTGTTTTTTGGGGAGACATAATCAGGTGTCTACACCTAACCTTAAACCACCACCTCAAACGAAACCCTAAAACCCGTCTAGGGTGATTTAGGGTTAGGGGGTCGATTAATGTAACACCCCAATAATTCTCTCTTTAAACCTGTAAGTACCTTGAACAAAATTCCAAGAGAATTACTGACGTGCTACCACCATGTGTTCAAACATTAAGGCTATAACCGAATTTAGCAACGGAAAAACTATTTCAGTTATAAATAAGTTTCAAAAACCAACGATCAAAACCAAATTAAGTCTTACAACTTGGAACCATTAAGGCCCTATTCAAAACCCAGTAAAAGTGGTAAATAAGTCAAACAGAGTTTAAATAAATTCAAAAGTAAGAAATAACATAAATTGTGAATGGTAACCAACACTCCACTCAAAATCCCACCACCTTGATGCAAGTTCTGAATATATAAAAACCTGTGGTTAATCTGCTCCCCAATATTACAAGTGTAAAAATTGGATCATTACAGAGTCATTGAAAAGCGAAGGCCATGACCAAAAAAAGACACACAAAAGCACGCAATCAGCAACGCTGAGTACATACAAGCTACGAAACATAATAAGAAATCTCTAGCATGCTAATAATATTCAATCATCGCACACAATTAAATTACAGACTCAACACACGACTCAAGTGTCAAATTTACCAAGACTTCACTAGTTGATAATAGCTAAACCATTTTATTTTATTCGTCAGATTAAGCAATAGACAAGGTTGTCCCCCCATGCTCCATGTGGAACATCAATATAAGAAAACCCCATGCCTCCTTTCGGAAACATCAATAAACATCTAACGGCCACGGGCACGACTCCGTGACCGTAGCTAGTATGAGATCTCATCTAACTCATAATTTTTGAAAAGTATTTGAAACAAGAGACTCGTAGATCAGACGACCTCTAGAAAAGTGCACGACTAATAACCCGTGTACCCCAACCCCTGATTGTCATTACTTTAGATGTGCACCAATCCAGAGTTTTATTGCTCATCCATCTTGCTCTTTACGTGATTTACAGGTTTAGACTTGGTGATGACTCGTATGCAAACAATACAATCAATCCAATATCAATTCAATTAAGTAAAGCAAGTTTCCAATTCAATTCTTAATTTATTATTGACAAGCAATATTTATTATTGATTACCTTAACTACCTCGGTGTATAAACACCTTGAGTGCATAAAGCACCCCAAAACCTTAACCTCGTCTTATAAAACTTAAATTCTTCCTTTACTCATTCTATCTAAATAATTATGAACGAGCAATAAGTAAATCATTCCACCAAATCACAGACCTTTGCCTCTAAGAGCATCTTGCAAAATTAATGCATAAATACTACTTGCAAAGTAGAATAGTACACACATACGGAAATCACAATGTATAACCAAACAATTAAGTCCAGTCTTCTCTATACATGATACTAAGTTCTCGATACATCCCTATACATGCTTCTGAAGGCAAGGTTTCGTAACTCGTACGTACCTTGAATAAACGAATTGGTATGCCACTTGACTAACTAGAAATCACCTTGTATAAAGTCCTCTCCTAAACCAAACAATAACATCTCAATCAATACCCAATCAATCAAATTTACAGCAATACTAACTTACTTTAAAACCTTCAAAATCCAAATCAAACAACACTTTAAAACCTTCCCTTTAATTAAAATCAAAAGCTTATATATAGTTCTTTAAATTTTCTTCAAAATACCTTAAAATACACTCTTATACATGAAATTACATCAAGATTAAAGTTTCATAAAAATCTGAAAATTTATTTTACACATGAAACCTTAAAATTATAGTAATCTTTGAAACTACTTACATTATATGTTAAGTTAGTAGGCTTTAAACCCAAAAATTCACCAATTCAATGCATTTAGTGGCTTCAAAAACAATAATCTAAAATCTGAAAATTTGATAAAGTAATAGAATGTATAAATACAACAAGTTAAACTTGAAATATATAATTGAAATTCAGTTAGTTTCATAAGAACTTAATCAAACCTTCAAACTTCACAATTTAAACCCTAAAATATACACAATTAAAATCTGAAAATTAAATTATAATCAAGATAATTGAGTTTAAACGTAATTTATGAATAATATAATTAGATAACTTAATCGACACATTATGAACCCTAACATCATGAAAAATCAAGGTTTAAGCCCTAATTTTCTTACTTATAAAAATCTGAAAATTTTGTCATTTAATTAAACATAGCAAAATTTAGAAATTTATAATCTTTTGTAATTTATATGCATAATCAAATCATAGTAATAACAAATTAAGAACAAAATTTAAATAAAGATTAAAACTTGAATTAAATAACAAAGAAAAAAGAAAGAAGAAGGAGGAAGGAGGAAGAAGAGAGTGTGTTGTACGGATGGTGTGCGGGTGGCACAGTGGTGGTCGGAGACTGCAGGCGGTGGCTGGGCAGTGTTTTTTTTTTTATCGTGAACAGCAAAAGGGAGAAGGGGAAAGGCAGTAAGAGGGAAAAGGAGGAGAGGGGAATACGTGATATTAGGGGGGAAAAATAAGAGTTTGTGGGTTTTTACTAGTAAATTAAGTGGGCTTAGGTGTCCTAGTTCTAATAAAACTAGAATTGTTACTTGGGCTTAAAGTGAATGGGTTTTAGAAAAAGAATAGGCTTAGCAAATAATGGGTTGGACTTGCATAATCATTCATGATTAAAATATGGGTAGAGAAATAATTTAATAAAATACTTTTATTAACTTTATAAATATTAAATTTATTTGCTTATATCATAGTAAAATAAATTATGTAAATAAATAATCAAAATTAAATATTCACATAAATATGGTAAAATATAATTTTAAATTTCACAAAATTACGGGGGATTACAATTAAGGGGGGGAAAGGGAGAAGTGTGTTTTTGAGGGAGGGGGAAGGGGTGTTTCCGGGGGTAGGGGGCGTTTAGGGGGGTGGTTTCGGGGTGGGGGTCGGGCCAACGAAAATGGGGAAAGGGAGGGTGTGGGTTGCGTAGGTGGGGGGAAGGGTGGGTGGGATAGGGTCGCCGACACCGGGCGTTACTCTAGGCCGTCGGATGCCAGCAGGGGGTGCGTTGGGGGACGGCGGTGGTGGGGCTGGGGTAGTTTTAGGTTTTTTTTTTAATTTTTTTTCCTTTTTTTGGCCAATAGCAGCACGTGGCTTTATGGCCCCACTTAACGGATTCCTAAACAGAATCAGTTAATCGGTGGTAAATTCATTTTTTTAAATTTGTCAGGTGTTAAAAAAAAAAATTTATGGGGGTATTAAAAACCAATTTCGGATTTTTGTCTGGTGTTCAAATCTAAATTTTCCTATAAGTTATCCACAAAAAATATATCCAAATAACTTCTATGTGGCATTTAATTTTTAATTATTGCCTATGTAGCTTGACACTTGGCGAAAAATTGAAACGCCTAGTGTCACTGTCTCATGGCCTGACTAAAAGTTTAACTTTATATATTAATGATAAGGCTTTTAAGATACTTTATATAGGACAAAATAAAAAAATAAAAAAAAGGGTCCTATTTAAGCTATAATAATAACTATATAAAAAAAATACTCGTAATACAATTTTTATATCTTTTTAAAAAAATGTCTTAGTTTAGCCATAAAATATAGGAAAAATGGAAATAAATAACCCCACATTTGTGTGGTCTGACAATAACAATCCCACCTATGCCATGTGTCAATTTTTAATAGGTTAACAGGTTAAGGTCTATGAAAAGAAGATGATATACCAAGGTAGGATTGTCTCGTAATAATTAAAAAGTGGGATTGTTATTGTCAAACCACGCAAAGGTGGGATTATTTATTTCCATTTTTCCTAAAATATATTAGATAAAATAATGAAATATTCAAGTATTACATTCTTCTTCTTCATTAATCCCTCCTGCAAATTTCATATACCATTTTTTCACTATATAAAACAGCTTTTTTCCAATCAGAGTCAAAAAACAAAATCCAACCAACCCATACTTAAATATATTCAATACCCGCACATACAATTATGACAACATGGTAATTTAATAACAAGGTTTTATTGGAAATAACCACCAACAATTATTTGTTTCTAATTTTACCACCTACTATTTCTAAAATCATTAATTTTTCCCACCAAATTGTCCTATCCTTCACGCATGACGTCATTGTGGTGTTCTTCTCCCTCAATTCTTATGTTCGATTGCATTTTTTTTTCTATAGACATTAAAATTTGGTTAGGGCAAAGCACTTGGTGGCCAATTCAATTCAAGCTCACACGCTGATAATCAAGTCACTAAACATTTATAAATTATAATTTTTATTCTTTATCTTAAGGTTGATCTCAAATTTGAGAAATTTTTCAAATTGATATAATTTTCTAAATCAAGCACTATTTACAATAATTAACTCTACATTGAACTAATATAATATATATGCTTGATTTATGATTTTAAATTATTATTTAGTAATTTTGGCTAAACGTGAAATCTATATATTTAGTTTTCATCCTCCTTCCTCTCTCCAAAACCCTAACCTCCATTGTTAAAAATTGAAGGGGCTTCCGTTGGTTTTTAACCGGTGGAAAGCCCCAATTCTTGTTTCTTTACAGTTTTTTCAGGTTTTATAATAATACTTCCTCCTTTTGGGAGGAATTTTTCTCCCTCGAAAGAAAGGGTTTCCGATCTCTTTCGAAAGACAAGGGTTTTTGGACCTCCTTCGAAAGATAAGGTTTATCTTCTCTTTTCGGTGGAGAAGTTTTTTAGTTTTGAATCCGTGATATTAGATCTAATGGATTGTCGTGAAATTATTTTGTTGGTGAAAAAGTTATCAAGTTTTCGAATACAGATAGATGAATTAGAAGGAAAACATCCTCACGGCTATAAAGGATCGTTAGATTCTCTCTCCAACAAGGCTGTATTTTCCAGCGATATAAGCGGGAGATGGGAGATGTTCCACAGTGTAAGATCTATTCGACGATCATAGTTTTTATGAAGAAAAATTTTATTTGATTCAATATCTTATGTATTTGTTAATGTCGAATCTCTATTGTAAATGTCGTATGACTTTTAATTAATGAAATATTTTTGCTATTCAAAAAAAATATATTATTTAGTAAAAAATTGAATTAAGAAAACCTCCAAAGTACATATGTATGAACCCTAATTCTTCATAACAATAATTAAGCATAATTTGTAAAAAATAATATCAAATTTGGTACTAATTGAAGACATAATATATTAAATTGATGCAAATTAGTCCCAATTTCATAATTAATCACTAAATAACATACCCCCTATTTCATTTAAAAACCCTAATTGAAAAACACCATCACATAATTAGCCAAAATTTCAAAAATTAGGTAGTTAATTTTTGTGTTTTCTTTGTATAATTTGGATTTGTAATTAAGAATATTCAAAGAAGATTGAAAAAAATCCGTCAATGGGACCCACAATGACGTTATATAGGAGGCTTTATTGCTTTAGTTAATCTGGTGGGACTGTTTAATGGTTTAATGTTTTGGAAATAGTAGATGGTTGTAGATAGCTGATTGTGTCTTCCCAAAAACCACAAACCTAGTGATTAGTACCTTTCACGTTTTGATTTACGAGTCGGTAAAGAGTTGAAGAATCTAGCGAAGTTTCCTTAAGCCTTAACCATATTTCTAACCTTACCTAAAATGTTTTAATCCAAAATAATTTATTTCGCATCCTTAAACCCAAAATCATTCATTTCGTGTCATTAAAATCATTCATAAAAATATCCAAACCTGATTATTTTGGTCCATAATCCTAGTCCAATTATTTATTAGTTGGATGGGGCTTAAAAAGAGCTTTCCAACAACATATTATAAGATCAAATCCGACTTAAAACGAATATGTTATTTTTTTGGTGTTCCACCCATTTCACCATTTGGCCTAATCTGGATTCGGAGATCAGTTCTGGGTACTTAGGTTTCAGTCCCCTCCCAATTGTTGTTGTAGGGGATTGAATACGGATCCTCCCTACTAAGTGTAGTCCCAATCAACACTACACCAGCAGTCAATTGGTAAACGAATAAGTTATTAATTGTATATACCAACACCCTAGTTTAGGTAAAGCTACCCACACCCCTTTAAAACACTGCATTTAGCTCCATCTCCCCACTACCCATTTACCCCACTTGCTAATAATTTACCCCCAACCCAGTATCTATATATAATAACTAAAGGAGTAAAAATAAAAATAAAAACAAAAAAATCATTTCAAATTCATTTTCTCTCTCTTCAACCTCCCTCTTTATCATTTTCTTTGTATTTTTTCTCTCATCAAAACCTTCATTCTAATTGAAAATTACTACAAAATACTCCAAACATCTGAAATTTGAGAGGAAATTTTTCAATCAAACAACTATATCTACGAATTTGTAAGAACTTTGTTCATTTTGGAACGGCACAAAAGTATAAACCCTAGTTTTTCTTTTTTTTTTTTTTTTGATTATATATTCTCAAAATGTAATCTACTCTTATTATACTTATTGTTGCTCAAAAATAATTAAAATCTACTATCATTTGTACTATTTTTGTAGCATGGTGAAGAGTATTTCAAATCAAAAATAAAGAATGTGACAATACGTAAGTGCTTATAATGTTAAAATATTGGCTAGTTGAAATTGAAGCAATTATTAATTAAAATTACTTTCTGTAAATTAAATTGTTACTTGGTGAATTTCGGCTAGTAAATTTAATATATCGTAAATGTTCATCTTAGAAGAACATAATTTTCATTTATAGAATGATTAGATTACAAAATTATTGGACATAAAAAAAAATAAAAAATAAAAAAAATAAAAAAAAACTTGAAAATAGAGTTTAATTGTCCTAATTTTCTGGATTATTTGACATATTTCGCGTAGGATTATAAAATTGTAAATTTATTTCGTAGTGAAAATTATTTTTCATGAATGTTTAGTTTCAATTTTATGAATGTTCATTTTTATTTTGATAAATGTTCATTATGATATTAATATATAATAATTCACATACTTACCTTAGATTAGGGTTCAGCCTTAGCTTGAGAGAGGACTACCCTAGTTTTGCTTATGATCATTCACATTTTAATGAATGTAAAATGGGATTTAAACAAATGTTCATTTGAATTTAAATATGTATATGTTCATTCTCATATTGAAGATATTCACATAGACTATAAAAATACATGTTCAACTTCATATTAAATTAATGTATGCTCATGAGCGTCATTTGATTATTATACTACATACATTTTAACTCTAAAATTGATATATGTTTATTTGAATATTGATACATAGATGTTCATTTGTATATATGTATATTCATACATATATTAATGTATGTTCATTCACATATTAGAAAATGTTCAAAAATAAATCACATATTGTTCATTAATCGTAGACCTTTGATGATTCCATTTTAAAATATAATATAATCTTGATGTGATAATCCATTCACATTATTATATATATATATATATATATATATATATATATATATATATATATATATATATATATATATATATATATATATATATATATAAGGTTGTATTTTGACATATTGTATTATTAGTTAATGGTCGTTTACGTACACATTACTAGATATTAAATTGGATTTTGATATATGTTATTTTCATATAAGTATATAAATGTTCATTTATATTTTATACTTTTTCATTCTCGTATTGAAATATTTTAATACTTTATAGTGTGTTTATTTTTGAATTTGTAATTGTTTTTTATGCCTAATGTTCAATTTTGAATCCTTAGATTTCACGTACTTGTGTTTGGGATGTGTTCATCGTTGTTATTATTTTTATATATATATATAATAAAATAATTAAAAAAAAGTTAAAAAAAAAACTAGCTTGATCTCTTATTGTACAGGAATAGGATACTCAGGTAAGGAAGTTGAAGGAGACATATATATTGTGCTCAGATTATGAATTTTTTATGGAAGATACACAAATATCATATGATTAGAGGTGGAACAATGATGATATGTATCTATAAATACTTTATTATATATACCAAATGTAACAAAGAATATTCATTTTACAAGACACATATATACATTTAAATTTAATGGTTCACTTTCATGCATGTTTATGAAACAGTTATATGTAATAGTATAGAAATGTATTATTATTGTATTTAAATTAAATTTATTTTATGTTGAAAATTATTTTTTTACAATGTCTTATTTAAATAAATAGAATTCTAGCTAAGACGTATGTATTTGCATACATCTTACTATATTACTTACACATAGCTCTTGAAATGAACATTTGGCTTTTAAAACATGAATAAACAAAAATGGACGTTTGATGATGCAATATTTCCTACAATTAAAATGATTATTTGAATGCAGTAATCCTTATAAATAGATTTGCTCTCATTTTTAAAAATACAATTTAGAAAATATATTAATTTGAACAAAAAAACTCCTCGTTAAAAATATGAACATCTAATGATACAAAAATAAACATTTACCAATACAGAAATGAATATGTTATAAAAATTTACAGAAAATTCATAAATGAAAAGAGGAGGGACAAGACACGCGCGGAGGGCATTGGGGGGGGGGGGGGGGGGGAGGGGGTTTCAGGCAGTGTTTCCTGCCCCAGGGTATAGGTAAAAATTTGTAGAAATTCGTTCGTCAAGCCATAGGCCGAGCCTATCTAACCCCAAAGCACGTGGGTCCGATACAACCTCACTTGCATAATTTCATAAATACCTTACCGATTCAAATAAACCCTTTTGAAATTCTATGCACTCCCAATCTCCCATTATATTTGATGCACTCGTTTTTGGAATAAAAGGGAGGACATCATGATTTTTTTTTTTTTTTTTTTTTTTTTTTTGGACGGCAGCCGGCAATGTTACCTCATTATATTATGTACTATGTAGGCTAGCCAAGTAATGAATGACGTATGAGTGTATGACATAGGTTTTTGGTTTATAAATAAGATCAGATGTAAAATGGATGCAACACATTCAAAGTAAAGACAATCAAATACAAGTATAATGAATTTAAAGAAAAATAATATTAAGGTTCTCCTCCTCATGGTTGCCATTATTGTCATGACGATGGCCACCGGAGCCGTAGCTGGCCAGAGTTTCAAAGCAAGAATGTTAAGTGATGGCACAACAAGCGTATCTGCTGGAGATACCTGCGATGGTCCTGGGGAATCTTGTTGGGCTGGTTCTTGTTGCCAAGGCTCTTGCAGCGAGTGGATTAGTGGTATGTGCCCATGAGATTAAAGCGGTCTGCTCCCCTGCTTGCTGACTCCTTAGGAGATCTATTGTGTGTGTTTTACAATTTAGTACGATATTGAAAATGAGACTTTTTATGTCCATTTTATACGTAAAATACTACTCCATTTACCACATTTCGTTAGTCTTATTTGACTTTTTTACCAAAGCTTTTAGAGTTAACTTGGGCCATTATAATGAGATGGATGAAATATTACTTTTACTGTAATTTACTACTGTATTTCTATCTTTTTGGAAATAAGAACTTTACATTAATCAGGTGTGCTGACCAAAATCATCTAAAGCAAACTTGTGTGAAAATCAAAACAATCATGGGTAAAGCAGTGGCCGACAATTCAACTACAAAGAAGGAACTATATGACCATTAAAAGATTTTTTATTTTTTATTTTTTTTTTATTTTTTATTTTTTTTTTTTTTTTTACAGAACCTCATCTAGCCAAAAATACAAATGAATAAACCAATATTGGGATTTTAAACCTCAAAATTAATTCCTGAAATTTCTCATGAGCTAACCGCTTCAAGATGACCAATTTGTCATTTCTGCAGCACCCCATAAGTAACAAGGTTCAAAGGTAAATCCCCAGCTATCATATGATACATTTATTTACTAGGAAAAAAAAAAAAAGAGCATGGTTAAGCAAATTTCAACAAAGTGAATCCAAGATTATTCCCAAGATCAAGGCATGCACCGTAACAATGACAATGGGCAAACAATATGACATTAATAATGCATATGAGCTAACAATGTGACATGATATCATAAAGTTTAAGCTGAGAGTAATTCAGCCGAAATCATGACAGACAGTGAATTTCAATCAGTTCCCTGAAGTCAGTTACCTTCCTTTTCCTGTGAGAAGATTAAAATTTCAGCTTCAGAAATGATTTAATGATTCCCATCATCTCACTCCCTCAAAAATGGCCAAGACACCCCCTTGCAGCAGCAATCTCGCTCAATTCAGAAACTGAATCACCATAGAAAGCCTTCACTGAGGCTCTTATTTCATCGTCACATATGCACTCTTCCGCTAGATCTTCCCCAGCATTCACAGTTGGAAAAGGAAAAGGTTCGAGGGAAGTTTCCATCAGGATTGATTCACCGCCTATTGCACCCACAAAGTCTCTCAATCGACATAGTGCAAACGGAATAGGTGTAGTCCCCATAGTCAACTGGTGTAGAGTGGTCGCGCGTTAAAGAGAGAAAGTATTCAAACTTTCCTGTCAATTCAGCCTGCCAAAGCAGTTTAGCTAGCTGCCTTATTGTTCTATCAACAACTTCTAATCCTTTGACTTTTAAAACACTTGCTCCATCATGGTCTGCATCATCTATTGCCTGCAAGAATAAATCAATTTTACATCACAAGAGAATATGAAAAATGGACTTGGAAAAAGTTGTCATGAATATGATCAAACCATCAAATACACTATTCTATCTCAAATGGTGGGAAAACATAAGCCAATACAAATCACAAAAGCTAATAAAAGCTGAATAATGGCAAAAAGAAAAAAGATCAAAATTTTCAGCAAATGTGCACCAACATATTGAAGAATGATACAGGTGCAGAGCTGATGCAAAAGTACAAAATACAGGGAGTTCCTCTTGCCCTTGCTCCAGTTTGAAGTGTCCAAACTCCAAACAGTCCAAAGTTTACATTGTATCCAGATGTCCTAGGGTGGGAACCAGGTCTGGTAGATATTAAAGGTACTAAGTACCAAAGTAGGGAATATATCAACGGTTAAATAGAGGAAAGCTGAATACCTTGATGTGTAGAAACCCAAAATCGTATCCATCAGAATGACCAGGCTTTGCTCATCCTCCCTGGGAACAAAAACATTCGGGCAAGAGTTTAATAAAGCTGAAAGAACCCTGGTTATTGCACTTGCTTTGGAAGTTAGCAGGGTCCAAGAGCTTCAAGGATATCAATGCCAAGAGACATCCCAAGACCAGCAATGATCTTAGTAGGAGCAACCATGCATGGTCGTAGACTGTGTTGCTTTTCAAATGGTGGTACCTGCAATAAGTGATGTCTAAGAAAAGACGTTGGATGAAAACAGAACCAACAAACAAATAAACAAACAAAATAACATTCAAAGGTAAAATATCCAACTCTCAAAAGAAATTGACTAATATCATCTTTTTCCATGAAGCAATTTTTGAACTTTTTGTACATTCTATTGATAAAACTATTTGATTTATATTTACCTATATACACAACAAATTTGCATGAAAAGAGCAAAACTGCTCATGCTTTTCACCCACAACCTCTAAATTTAACTACTTTGTCGTCTCTTTCATTTTCTACTCACTGTGTTTTTGCCATGTACCCTGAAATTCAAGCCATAGTGGTCATACTTCAATATTGCTAGCTATGCCCTAAGGCCATTCATTGTCTTTTCCTACTCTTGAAGTTTTGCTATTTGAACTTCCTTTCATCTCACTCTTACCTGTGAGTCTTTAGGGAATTTATCATTCCAGCCATTTGTTCCTCCCAGGTTATTTTTTTATTTCTTTATCATAATTAATAATAAAGTTAATGATGTTTAAGAGGAATTAAGTAATTGTTTTTCCATTCTAGAGAAGTTGGGTGATGCAGCAAATTCAAGTTATTCGAGGGTTCACATATGATTGGGGAAGGAACCTTAGGGAAGGGTGTTTGTTTCTTAATGACACTAAGAGTGACAGTTTCTTAACAACATACGAAGTATGTATTATAGTTTGGCTATCGAATCAAGTTATTTTTGGTCTGGTTCTGGATGTGCTTTTGGGTGTCAATGAAGACTATCTTCCTCGGCATATGCTTTCTAATTACATTGTTTTTTAGGATGGTTGGGGCAGGTCCATCCACCGTGAGCTATAGGTTCAAACTTTGGACTTACTGCAGAATCAGAAAGTAGAAGGTTATATCTGGAACTGCAACTGTAATGGCAACTTGATGAAAGGGGAACTGCCTGAAGTTCTCATTAAAACTTTAATCGAAGGTCTAAAGAAATGCCGGTAGACTTAGGTATGGTGAAAATTCTAGGTTGCTAGCTAGTTAAGGATAATGCACAAATGAAGTAGAGCAGAGGTGAGGATACCTGTCATAAAGTGCATCCCTGCTAGGAAGCACAGAATTACAAAATTAGGTGCTTTGGAATAAGGAATTTGTGAAAGTGGCGGTCATTGGAGACATAAAGCACAAAGTTAGGTTAACAAAAGATGGACACATTAGGAAATGATACCCTGATCTTTAGTAATTAGGTAGCAAGATCAATTGGTTAAATAAAAGAAGAAGAGGACCTGAGACTTAGGGATAGGTGACCAAACACGACTTCACTCATTAAGCCTCGAAGCCGCTATAGAGTATGTACAGTTTGGTAGAGCTGTTTCAGCTCCTTCATTACCTTTTCAGTCGCATTTTTCTATTTCCTTTTGTCATCATCTCTTGTTGATTTGTTTCCTAAATTTATTACCAGTTCAGTGTTTAATACAACCCTATTGCTAGAACACATTCAGATTACTCTAGACCATATTCATCATATTATATGGAAATAGCGGAATGCAAAGATATGTTTTCCTCGGTTATACTTTAGGCACACCCCCATTCATAATATACGGGTGTATTGCAATGGCAACCAACTTTAAGGTTAGTCAAGAAGTCAGACTGTTAGTCCATAGCATAATAAATGTTGGTTTAACACCATAAGTAATTTGCTTATAAAGTTATAAACACAATGAAAACTAAGCTAATTTGCTTACTTTCACAGAAAATAACATATAGGGCTATCAAACGGGTCGTGTCGTGTCAAGTTCGTGTTCGTGTGGATATTAAACGGGTTGAAAAACCCTTGACCCAAACCAAACCCGTTTATTAAACGGGTTGAAAACCCTTGACCCAAACCTAACCCGCTTTTTAAACAGGTTACCCGTGTAACCTTTTACCCACATAGTATGTAATAAACTAATTAATATTAAAAAAAAAAACGATATCATTAGTTCATTAAAGATACTATAACAATTTTAAGTTAGTAATTTTAACAATAGATACAACAAGGGTTTAAAGTTAGTAGTTTTAACTATACAACCATACATAAGGATTGTTTCAAATTAACCACCAAATTAGATTTAATTTACAAAAGATGAAATTTTTTTTATTTTGCCAAATTAACCGCCAAAAAATTACAAAAATGAATAAATGGTGTCAAGGTAATTTACAAAATTACAAGTTTTGAATAAAAAAAATTCAGTTTTTTTAATACTTATAATAGATTAAGCGGGTTGACGGGTTGTCGTTCAACCCATTTATATAATTGGGTTATGCGTGTCGGTTTCAGGTTGAAAATTTCAACTCAAACCTAACCCTTTTACTTTTGTGTCGTGTTCGTGTCGACCCAATTATGTAAACGGGTTGAGAATTCTTGACCCAAACTCGCTTATTCCGTGTCGGGTTTGTGTCGGGTTATCGTGTCGTGTCAACTTTTGACAGCCCTAATAACATATGATATTATTTGATATGACAATAACTTTCACATAATTTCGAACAAGTACTTCTATGAAATTTAAAACTGACTTTGTAAGACTAACCTCATCTCCCCAAGACCTTGCTCGTTCTCTGAAGGGTCTCAACCTCGTAGCCGGTCCAAAAAGCGCAAAAACCACGAATAATCCCAATAAAACTTTGGCCTTAATTTCCACTTTTTTCGAAAACCCAACATACCCAATTCGAAATTCGAGCATTCCACCATGAAATTCGTCCTCGGAACTGGAAAATCGGATTCTGCACTCTCAAAAGTCTCACCTGCCTCTTGGGGACAGCAAGGCTCTTTGTATGCATAGGAGATTGTACGTGGAAGGACTCCATTTGATGGCAGTAATCCACAAAGCAAAGTCTGTAATTACAAGAATATATTTCAAACAAGAATATTGGCACCTCAATTGATTTCAATATAATGGACAGGTTGTATGTTATTACAAATTACTTGGTTAACATACCGTAAACCCAAGCACCAAAATGTCATAGTGGTAAGCAGAAGGTTTTTTCAAATTAAACAAAATCAAAAAGAAAAATTGGAAGTTTGAAACGCTTTGAATCTGATCCCGTAGTAAAGGGAAAATTCAAGGGATCTAATTTTCCCCTAATTTAATTTCCATGATTCTTGCTTGACATGCATCCATGTACTGTGATAGAATATATAAATTTGTTCTGCTTTTTTCTTTGTTAGAAAAACTGAAAGACGATCAACATTTGCACGGGAAAAAAGAAAAAAAATCTAACCTTAGAAGCTGCTTCAATTCAATGGAGGAGTAAGCTCAGAATCCGCTTCAATGGAAGAAATGAAAGACCATGGAACAAATTTGAATCAAACAAAACCTCCAATATGACTATAGAAATCAGATCTGACACTAAAAGTACAATATCAATATTAACCATAAATTAATTTAAGAAAATAATGAATAGCAGATCGAAGTAATTGGCAATAAACAAACAATCAGACATCAAATTGAATACAAATACTGAAATCATAAAATTTGGGTCTATTTTGTTGTGTAATTCATCAAGTTTCATAGTAATAAGAGATCTAAATTAGAAAAGAGAAAGAGAAACACACCTGAAGAAAAGAATGTGCATAGCCAAAATAATTAGAGATGATTGCGAGAAAAATAGGAGAGAGAAATCAGAGTAAAATGTAAAATGGCAAGCTGCTTAAATTCAATGGGGGAGTAAGCTCGGAATCCGCTTCAATGGAGAGTTCATCGAAATGAACGACAGAGATTTGGAAATGGAAATGGAAATGGAAATGGAAGTGGAAACAAATCTCATGCCATAAATCAAGGAACATTGTCTCACCTCCCCTCTGTCGTTCCCTTTCTTCTGTAATTTCCATTTTTAAAAAACCAAAAAAAAAAAAAAAATGGAATGGCAGAAATGGAAAAGTATTGTGTAGAACGGACTCACGTGAGTCCAATCATACAATATAAAAAATAAATAAAATTAAAAAAAAAATATTCAGAAATTAGATAATAATAGTCAGATATTAGATTACAAATATCAAATATTAGATTATAAGTGTCAGAAATTAGATAATAGTAATGATCAGATATTAGATTTCTTTTGTTTGATAACAGGTTATATTGGTCACGTATTAGATTTCTTTTGTTTGATAATATGTTAGTATGGTCAGGTATTAGATTTATTTTGTTTGATAATAGATTATATTGGTCAAGTATTAGATTCTATTTGTTTTGTTTGATAATAGGTGATATTAGTCGGGTATTAGATTTCTTTTGTTTGATAATATTCTGAAATATATGCGGTTGTGTACTGAAGGCATTCAGCCATGGCGAGTTCTGAAAAGCTAAAGGCCAATATAATTAATACAAAAATGCTTAATTATTTTAAAAAAAGATAAGCTAAACTCACCGTCACTAGGAGTGGCGCTCACCGGAGCAAGCTGAGCAGAAATATAAGTAAAACGACTGTTTATCATCAATAAGAGTATCACAAAGCAAAGATAATGAAATGAAGCCATTGTTTTTCGAGAGGAAGAGAGGAGACCAAATGTGCAATTAAATTGGATATGTATAGACTAACACTATATAATACTCCGTACTTGTATCAGATGAGAAGAGCAGACGGCATTTGACTTGTATCGAGCCGCCGCTAGTGTTTATATAAAACTTGAGAAGAATGAAGGTGCTGTGAGTACCTTACTTAGGTGGGAGAGGGTCACAGCGCCGGGATGGGAGGGGGAGGGTCGTCGGCTGCCAACAGGGACTAAGGGACTAGGCAATGGCAGTGGCAGTGGCAGTGGGATGAATGTGTGCATTATAAACCGGACTCATGTAAGTCTGTTCTACGTAAAACCTTATCATCGTAAATACAATGAAAGAATAAGGACAATAGAGCCAATTCACTATTCACGATAACAGTAACACATATTCTCTCTTTTAAAGGGTTGATGATAATAAGCTTAATATGCTTTTTAGAGAGAGAGAAAGATTATTCAATCACCTTTTCTTATGGTGAGTCTAGGGGTATTTATAGTGTATCATTATCCTATTGTGCCTCTGAGTCTGAGCCCGGGTCAGCCTGGGGCCGACTTATCTTGCTTTTGCCCAAAGCCTCTGACCCGAGTGTGAGCCCAGTGTGAGCCCGGAGATCTGGCTGGGATGAGAGTGCACCCCTCGGGCAGCGCTGGGAGAATAGGGCAGCCTCAGCACGAGCTACCCTATACACCACTATTCACAAGGAAAATTTTACAGCAATTTTGGTGCCTTCGACTTTTATACAGGTTATATATGTCTATAATGTTCTTTTTTTTGCCCGTGTTTTTTAACCATATGTGTAATGTTCCATAAAATTTTCATGGGTAAAGAGGTGATTTTCGTAGTGGATAGACCTAGCAATTATGCTCATCTTATTCCTCACTCATCATTTTACAGCTGTACAAGTTACTCGAGCTTATTTGGAAAACATTTTCATGTGACATGGGTGGCCTAGGGCATTGTTAGTGAGAAAGAATGCTATTTTTTTTATAAGCCAATGGATAGGGTTGTTCTCCTTATATGGTACAGAATTTTCTAGAAAGGGTTGTTCTCCTTACATGGTAAAGAATTTTTGCTATCTTCAGCTTACCATCCTAATGGTTGGACAAAATTGGTGAACAGGTGTCTGGAAACTTATTTGAGATGCATGTGGAAAAAGGTGTCAAGATTGGTGCTTATGGATGCCTATAGCTGAATGGTGGTACAACACTCATTTCCACTCAATTGACACCATATGAAGTGTTCTACAATCAGCCACCACCTGTATACTTGCCTTATTTAGCCGGAGAATCTAAGAATGAAGCTGTTGATAGAAGCATGCAGAGAAGAGAAGACTTGATCAAACTCAAGCTAGAATGTAGAATGAAGATGCAGGCAGATAAGCATAGGTCAGAGAGAAGTTTCAACATTGGAGATTGGGTACTTCTAAAATTACAACCATTTAGGCAGAATTCCATTCAAAACAAACCTAATCAAAAGTTAGCTCAGAGATATTTTGGGCCTTTCTAAGTTGAGGCTTTAATTGGAAAAGTTGCTTACAAATTGAAGGTGCCTGATACATAACGTTTTCCATGTATCACGACTTAAGAAGTACCATGGTACCCTTCCTATAGCTGCTCATATTCCTATTGGGTTACATGGACAGGATGTAAATGTGGTGATCAACCAGCTGCTATCGAAGAATGATCAAGTTCCAGAATGCTGCTCAAGTTCAATATTTAGTTCAATGGGAAAGATGCCCTGACCATGAAGCCACCTGGGAGAATGCAGAAGATTTTGAACTAAATTTCCTAATTTTCCGCCAATTTCAAAGACTTAAGAAAAGTCTTTTTCACGGGGGGAAGTGTGATAGGAGAGTTCAGTTTGTAAAATCAGTTGGTCAGTTGTGATATTGTGATATTGTTACGGTTGTTAGAAAGCTATAACAGAATTGTAATAAGTTACATTACTTCCTGAGTTCCTGATAATCAACTATAATTAAGCTAGCCTGTATATTGTATTGATCATCCAATCATTAATACAATCTTCTTTCTCTCTCTCTCTCTCTCTCTCTCTCTCTCTCTCTTATCCTTCTCTCTCTCTTATCATTCTCTCTCCTCCCTTCTCTGTTTTCTAAAGAACATTGTATTATTTCAAATTCAATTCAGAGATTAAATATGGAGATTAAACAAAGCTAAGATCAATATTAAAAATGAAAAGAAAAAGAACAGCTATAAAAAGCAAATATTTTCTTATACTTGCAAATAATTATGACAAATAATAGAAAAATCACAAGTGTAAATCCACATAACAGTATAACACACATAATTTCATAAGCTTTTTTTTCTATAAAAATTGATATTGCAACACTAATGTTGCACTTGCGCACTCCCTTTTTAGTGGAAAGTCTTTTTTGATTCTATGGGTTGGAAAGAGAAAGTTGTGTGAAGACATTGGTATTAATGTATAGTATAATGTTAAAAAGTGAGCCTTTCATTTACCATAAAAGGAATAAAGAAAAAATAGGAAGATAAAAAAAATTAAAAAATAAAAACTAAATGGAAAGTAATAAGACGAAAAAAAATTTGAAAAATAAACGGAAGGAGTATTAACACATTACCTCAGCTTCATTGAGCCTGATCATAGCCATGCAAACCCCGAGTGCCTTATAAATTTGCATCACATAACATGTTGATGCAATTGAAGTGGAACACCACCTCATTGATATCCCTGTAGCAGAACTTGAAATTCTCAGTGCACTTGAGGTATGCACAGACATGACATCCATGATAAATAGTTACACACCAAGATATGGAAAATATCTTTTTTTTTTTTTTAAATAAATAAATAAATAAAAAACAAAAAACCATAAGAGAACATTAAAAATTATGGACGTTTTACAAAACCTAAAAAAACAAAACCACACAATTACAAGCCATCAACAAAAATACCAAGCAACACACACGTAGTCATGTAGCCAAAATTTAAAAAGTACAAAAACTGCATCTGAATAAAGATAAATCTTATCTACAAAATCATAAAAAAGTTGAGAAAAAATCAGAAGCTGATGGTTTAGGTTGTCATAGATATCAATCATCAAATAATTGACAAAAATATAAGCAGTAGAAAAACACTAAACATTATACCTAGGTTTCAATCATGTAAGAAATTGACAGGTTGCCGAAGACTCCAATTAGTCAATCTCATGAAATCATGTCAGAGAGGAGACCTGGACATCTACAGGAGGTACTCATGCTTCATGAAAAGGTTCAAAGTGCACAAAAAAGACGGAGCCAATCTAGAGCTCCTTTGATGTCCAGATCTTCCATTTGATCATAACATTCGTTGAATCTCATACCTAAAATCAAATTGAAACACAAAAAATCAATTACAAATTATGTCAAAATCAATGAGAAAAAAGAGGAGAAAAAGAAAATACCATAACATATTTGCCGAGGCATTAGTCAACAGAGCTCTTGTGCATAGCAGCCCAGACGTATTTCTGAAGATGATCTTGATGTTAATACCATTTTTGGGGTTTTGCTATGAGAGACTGGGAAGAAGAAAAGAGAGGATAAATCTAGGTGTATATGTCTTCAAGATTAAGAGAGAAAATTAAAAGATGAGCAACAAACACATGTGGATCATGTGAAGCTGCTGCTGTTCAAAAGGACAGTTATTGACTTCAAACTTTTTAAAGGTTACGGATTTACAAACAATATGACAGTAGCTGATGCAAAACAGCATACAACACAATTAGATACAAAGGAAATACATACAAAAATATTCTGCAACCACAAAAGTAGGAAACAGGCAGGATCTACTGTCCTCCAAACATATTTATACTCTCTAACTTAGCAACCCTTCCTAAAGTGGGCTTTCAAATCAGACCACTTGAGGCAATTCTTGCCTTTAAACAACTGATTCCTTGCTGTAATCAATAATACGGGAAAAATGAAACCCATATTGTACAGGTTTAACTAAAAACATCTGTGCACGGTAGCACCTCTTGAGACGAATGAGGTTGAAATCGGTTGCTCCTTGATCTGTGACAAAAGGATAGATACTTGCTCAGTTGCCAAATCTAAGCGTTCCTTTGACTTGGAAGACTCTGAAACCAAGGTAGATACCATGCTCTGCAACCGTTTAACTTTTTCTCCATGGTCAGTAAGGGTGCTCTGGAGCTTAAAGGCAGATGAATTGAATCGTCGCCATCTCTGAGGAAGATATCTTTCAGGGATCTGAAAGCAATTTCCAGTTGAAAGAACTCGGAGGGCATGCCGACATAGGATACCTGAGAATTCAAACTGATCACAGCTACAACTAATGATACCTAGTTGTAGGTCCCAGTACACTTTCCGGCCACCTTGGAGTTTAGTGTGGTGTCGCACAAGAAAACCATCTTCCATCTGGAAAGAAGCATAGTGGGCAGCCAGAACAAGTTGCTCCTGAAGTTTGATGAATGCAAAGGGTGTGAGGACTGAGGCAGCATGGGCTTCCATTGGTGCTCCAGTTTTCAGGTTAATATTTTGTAAATTCTGTTGCATTGTTCGTTGCTCACTGGCCTGATCTTTAAAATCAACAGCTACAGCAACCTGTTAAGAAAAGCCAAAGATACTTATTTCTACTTTAAGCAATCACAAACAGATCTCCAGGAAAATTGACAGCAATGCAGTTGAAAGGGACACATCTAAGCAAATTAGCACTTGTAAAAGACACTTAGCCACAATGTTAACCCCACTAAGTTTTTCTAAGAACTATACACTCAATCTGTATTCCTAATCCAATATTTGATAGCTGGCAACTAAACAAAACACATAAACCCTAATACTAGCAAGAATGCAAAAGGGTAGAATCAAAAAATGGTTACTCGATCTAGTCGCAAGAACGTGTCCAAACAATGAATAGATGTTCCATTATAGTTTTAGGATCTTCACTAGTATCACCAGTCTAGATAGATCAAGTAGAGCTGCCCATAAAGATGAAACAACTAGCTTACTTTTCAGTGAATCATGACAATAGATAACTTTTGGTGTGAAGTACAGGTGTCACTCAAAGATGTACTTTTGCAAGACATACAAATGTATTTACAAATAGATGGATTACCAGCTCAAAAGAATCTAAACATATCTGGAACTAAAACAGAATGTGAAAATTCAGCTCAGAATGCCTTGGTGTAGACACCTAATTGTGTCTCCCATAAATACCTGATGATTTAACAATCCTCTAGTAACGTTAAGGAATTTAGATCTGAATTTAGATCAAATAAAGCATTGATTTCATTATTGTTTTATAACAATGAAATCCTGACACCTGAAAGCTTCATGTAGATCTTTCCCATTCCCATACTTATTATTCATCATTAAAATCAAATTTTAACTGTAATTAAGTATGAATAAAAATATGAGCCATTAATGTTCATCTATTTTCATTTATTTTAGTGCGAGCCAAATATAAATGAGAACAATAAATAAATAAAAATTTAAAAAAAAAAACAAGTTTTCTTAGAGTTTCATAATCAAAGTCAATCTTTTTCTTCCATCCCCACAACCAAAACATCTTCCACACCTTCCAAACCTCAATTGACCCAAAGATAGACACCACATCCTACCTCATCACCCTCCCCTCTCCATCATCCAACCAAACCTACAGAGATCATAAAATCCCAAATAAGACATATCGAACAGTCATTAAAGGACCAAGGTACTTTCCACCATTACCTCGGCAATCATTTCTGGGGAACCGTTCCCAAAGCCACCACCACATTCCCTAACCTTAAAATAAGTCCCTCCTATCTACCAACTTAAATAACATTCCTATCTTTAACGTATTGAGAGTCAAAGTCCCAGTCAAGCCAAAAACAAAAACATATAACAGATAAGTCCAAAGTTGGAGATACAATATCCAATAATCCATTCTGGTATCGAGTTTCATGCTTCCTATAGAACTTGAGAAACTTTTTTTGTAGTTGTAATTATCAATTAATTACAAAGCAAATGACATTTAATTGAGTACAAATTTCCATTTGATTTTTCATTTTCCTTGTTTTTCCCCATTGATTAAAGAATGGAATGGAAAAGTCATTTCAGACTCTATCTTTTTGAAGCTATACTGAAGAACAAGCATAGACCAACCTTTGCTGTAAGAGAGAGTTGCTATAACACATAATCATAAGTATCATAACTCACTTCAATAGAAATGAGTAACACAATTTGACCACAAAAGTCAAGCCAAAAAGCACCAAAAGTAAAGTTTGAAAAAAACTGCTAAAAGTCCGCACTGTGTCAAAAGAAACAGATATGACTTCAAATTACTTGTTCAAAGAGGATTTGGAGTGTTAACCCGTGATGACATGAAAGTGGGACATGTGCTAGATAACCAATCAAAGTTGCATATTAACACGAATAATCAGTGAAGTATAGTCGCATAGTAATGGACACAAGCAATAAATAGAAACTTACTTGTTCCACAAAATGAGCAAGCCAAGTTTGAGCGCTAAGAAAACGTTGGATAAAAGCATTAATTGACTTTGATTGGCCAGTAGTAGTCAATCCAGCCATGAAATGGCTTCTTAAGTATGATACGGCCCAAAGTGACCTCAAGGCAAACAAATTGGCAATATGTTTGTTAGAGAGCAAACCAAAAGAATAAATCATATCTCTCCAACCCAGCTCAAACTCATCAATGGACTCTAAGTTATAGAGTCGATAGAACTCTTCCTTCCACTCATTGTATCGTTCCCCAAGGACAGAATTAAACCAAGAGGGAAACTTTGCTACAATGAGCCATATGCACAATGCATGTTTAGTGGTAGGCATCTCCGCTGTCACTGCTTCTTTTAGGCACATATTTTGATCAGTCAATATTGTCTGTGGAGCCTTTCCATTCATGAAGCCTAAAAATACCTACGCGGAAAAAAGAATCAATTAAGAACAAAAAAGTTTGATGAACATGAACACTCAAGTTCAAGTGCATTGCACAGCAAAGGAACATTCTCACAAAATAATATAAACTTAAGCTAATAATTTATATAATATGCCATAAAGTGTAAGTTTCTCCCAACTCATATATGCAATTTTATCAAGTCATTACATAGCATCAACTAGAAGTTTATATTAACAAGCATTGTAAAATTACCCACCAACCAGATGAATGGGACATGTATGACACAAAGGGAAAAAGGTAAAAATATTACAGGAGTGGTATAAGATAGGCAGAGATGTACCTTTAAAGCCCATGATAATGACCTCAAATTTTCCTCACGCAAAAGTACACAGCTAAAGAAACAAGGCATTCCATAATTATTTATTCCAATCCATATTCCAAGGGGCATATCAAAAGCAGTCAACCGATGTGTAGTATCGAAGACAACTGCATCACCAAACATCTCATATGCTTCAACTGATGAAGCATAAGACCACGCAATATTCTCTAGATTGTTGTTCAAATCCAAAGTGTACTCAAATCTAAAATTACGGTCCTTTTCCTTAATGTTACTGCACATTTTCAGGAGGTCTATACTGTCCTCTTCTGGATCCAATTTCCTAAATGACTGAATTAAGTTCCGAACATCCTTCTCTGTAAACGGAAGGAACCCAGGTTCTACACATTTTTCTAGCTCCAACAGCTTCATCATCTGCTGCACAGAAATTCCTGTCTTGGCGTACATAAAAATTCGGCTTTTATCATTTTCCGATATATTCCGGTAAGCAGGCAAGAAACGAACCTGATTAGGTTCCAACAAATCGTGATTATGGTGATCAACAAAACCAGTTACACGCCATTCAGAAATACCCAGTTCAGTTGTCTTGCTAATCCTCAAGTATGCTTGACACCCACAACGTGAAGATTTCCTATTTCTTTGGGGCTTATTCTCATTAGCTACTTTGACTGGGGTATTGCCAGCACGGTGGCAAACGAAGTACCGTCTAGTTAAACCTTTCCCAACACCATCCTTTCCTTCAGTCCGATGACGACGAATCGAAAACCCACATCTCTTAGCAAATTCACTATAAAATTCATAAGCAGAATCATGTGAAGTAAATCTCTGGCCAATATAAGGAACAACCTCATTTGTAAGTTCTAAAGAAAGGCAAGTTTCATTAGGCGAATCATCAGCGCTACTTATATCATCTAGTGATAACGATCTCTGATCCGACGGATCGTCGTAAACCACTACTGGATGAATATCCTCTTGATGAGATAATATATTCTTCTCACAACCCAAATCAAGCAGCGAAACCACCGACATTTTAGCGAAGAACACGAGTAAATGCAAAAACCAATATAGTAAATTCAATAGAAATAAGCAATTGAATTCCCAGACTCACTCATTTTTTTTGTACAATTCAGCTGTAACGGTAGTTTCCCCTGCCGCCGAAGAATCATCATCTTCGTCTCCATCTTCTTTGAATTTGCCAGCAGTATGTTTGCTGATAATGCAGTGCTGCCGCCTAGCAATTTTGCAGTTAGGGGTCTCGGGGTAAATTTGTTGGGAAATTCCTAATGTATAACTGTGATCCCAAACTGGTTTCTCGCAAAACAAAGACACAAAACACGCAAATTTCATCATTATTTGCAGTGAACATACACTAAATCAGACTGAATAATTCATCAACATATCAAATTTACAAGCAAAAACAGGTAAGAATTTCTAGTTACAATTAACCAAAATTATACCCAAAAACCATAGTAAACAATATGAAATTACAGAACCCTGAAATCAAAACCCACAAAAAAAATTGAGACTAAATTCATGTAAATAAAGAGAAGTTTAAACATATACCTGAAATACGACGAAAACGAAGAGTGCCGGAGAGAACCGTGTTGATGATGCACGAAATCAGAAAAGGAGGAAGAATCGCAGAGGGAGAAAGAGGAAGGGAGAGTAGCAGAAAGGACTGAACTAATGATGTTAATTGTTCGGAATTACCAGGTAGATATGAATAAGCGAGAAAGTCCATTACCACGTATGGACTCCCATCAGTCTCATGTAGATCTGGCAAACGAGTCATTCGGGTCGGGTCCGGGTCGGGTCAGCTAATTTCGGGTCGGATATGGATTAGGTCGGGTCGATTCAGGTTTTGGGTCAACTTTGAGTCGGGTATCGAGTCGAGCTCGGGTCGGATCAATTTCGAGTCGGGTTAATTCCGAATCAAGTATGTTCGGATCAGGTTAAAATCTGGTCGGGTCATGTTCAGGTTGTTTCATTTGTAAATCAAGCTCAAATCAATAATTTTATACGGAGTATATAGTTTGTTATTGTTGTAATAAAAACTATCAATTCAATTTATGAGCTTAGCTACAGTTGAAGATGAACAATTTGAGTTATTTTTGGTACTAGACATTTTTAGTTCAATTATAAGGTAATTTTAGTTCGGGACATTTCGAGTATCGGGTCTGTTCGGGTCAATTCGGGTATCGAGTCTGTCCAGGTCAAACACTTCGAATCAATTTCAAGTCGGGTCAACTTCGGGTCGGGTCAGTTCGGGTGTCGAGTCAGGATCGGGTCAACTCCATTTTCGGGTCGGGTCAATTTTGGGTTTCGGGTCATTTTCGAGTCAATATTTTTGGGTCAATTTCAGGTCATGGGTCGGGTCATCGAGTATGGGTCAGGATTGCCAGGTCTAGTCTCATGTCCAATACCTAAATTAAAAAATTATAATTTTTATTTTTCAATGGGAAATGAATTTTGTTAATGGCCTATTTGGATTGCATGATTTCATTATTTTATTCCGAAATTGGGCTAATTATCCTATTTGGATATGCTTAGAATTTGGGAATTGAAATTGGCCCAAATCAAAGATTTTAAAGATATTAGTATATTTTAATATTTTGAAATTCCAATCCTGTACTTTTCATTTCAAATTCTAAAAAGCCCAACTCATTCTCTCTTATGTCGTCAATGTCGACTTCTCTCTCCTAGGGCTTGTTCCCAATTTTCTCTCTCCTCCATTGTAGCAGATTCCTCCATTAAAGCTTTTTCTCCTCCGTCAAAGTGTAGCAGCAGCGCTTGTGAGCTTTTTCTCCTCCATTGAATCGGCTTCTGAGGTAGTTTTTCTTAAATAATCGAATATCAATTTCATAATCTAGGGTTTATTGATAATTGCTGCTGATTTTTTTCGCCCTTTTTTTTGTTCATTTTTACTATAGATTTAATTGATTTTGTGTGGTAAAATGCTAGTATTTAAGCGTACTCTAGGTGTTTGATGAAATGTTAAAGTGAGAAATTGTTTACAAAATAGTATCTTTGCTCTCTAGGACTGAAGTAAGAAATTTACACCCTAAATTTGAGATTAACATGTCAATTACTCAACCTTGAGAAAGTGATTGCTCTAAATACTAATTTTTCAATTGCTATCACCCAATGCCTATTGTATGTTGGAAATTTGAGTGTTCTTATTTGAAATGCTATGATCACATATCCGTTGTTTATATTTTGTACTAGCTAGTTCAAATATTTTGGAGGAAAAATTGTGAAAAATAATACAAACTTTAAGCGATCCGCCAAAAACAAGTTGTTCTTTTGAATATTTCTGAATAATACAAGCTTTGGGGAGTATCCGCTTCAAACAGGTTATAACTGGTTGGTGACTTGATTAGTAGGTACACGGGACACGTGTCGTTATCTTATTGGTTTGACAAATTAATTTTTTTATTTAATTCTTTTAATTTTTAAAAGATATAAAATAACATTTATTATTATTTTAGAAATTTTAAAAAAAAAAATCTCAACCACCTACTCAACTAGCCCCCCCACCCTACAAGACCACCGACTGTCAGCAATCACCGACCACCGTCCCTGAATGTCGACAACCACCTACCCAGTACCCTAACCCGTTGCCGACCAAGCCCTTTCCCTTCCCCTTATCGCAAAACCGTCGTGACGCCCCTATACTAACCGCCACGCGAAACCCCACGAAATAAGATCGGCCCCTTCCTTACGTCGATTAAGCAACAGCCTTGAAACCCCACGAAACTAGATCGGCCCCCTCCCATCACCAATCAACCACTACAACCCATTCTCACAACTCCCAGGAAGGGGTTTTGTGGGTTTTTCGTGGGGAAGAAGAGGGATATCGTTGACGGCGTTTCGGGGAGAGGGGAATAGGATTTTGGTGATGGTGGATTGGTGTTTCGAGGGAGAGGGAGAGGGAGAGGGAGAGAGAGTGGGAAGGGAGGGGGAGGGCGAGGGCGAGGGCGAGGGCGACGGTAGATAAGAATGGGTGGCGGGCCGGCGAAGTAGCTGGCTAGCGCTGCCGGGGTGGGGGAGGTTAGCAGGAAGTGGCTGGTGGTGAGGGTGGGTTATTTTTTTTTTAATTACTTAAATTATTATTAATTAACTTGATTCTATTTCAAAAAAAAAAAAAAAAAAAAAAGAAAGAAAAAAAAAACTTGATTAAAGCTTTATTTAGGATTTAATTATATTCTTAAATGAATTTATCAAAAAAATAAAAAATGTTAACCGGATGCTTAGGTTGTAGGTAAAAAATCTTGTTTAAAACGGATACTTCCTAAAGTTTGTATTATTCAGAAATAATCAAAAGATCGACTTGTTTTTGGCAGATCACTGAAAGTTTGTATTATTTTTTTACAATTTTTCCTATTTTGAGTGAAGTTGCACTATTGTATGTAATCTTTATTGGGGAGGGTAAATGTTCTGGGCTTAATAAAAGATGGTATAATAGAGCAATTCAGGTGGTTGGCAGTTCATTAACTATGTGAAAAATGTGATTGTAATCAATCACATAATATTGAATCTCATTAATTTTGTGCTAAATATGGAATATTTGTGGAAATAGAAGTAGTAAGTTGTTGAAATGAAGTGCAGGAAAGGGGAGTGGTGGCTTACTTTTTCATTCTAGCCTCTAAATTATTCGAATTCAAAATCTATACCTCTTGCTATTAGTTATACTTCCTCTGTTTCTGTTTAGTTGACACGTTTCTTTAGTCACATTTGCCAATGCACAAATTCAATCATTAATATCTTTAATTACCAATAAGCAAAAATTATAAAAAGTTGATATTTTGAAAATATACCTTGTGACGAATCTAACAAGATCCCACTTGACTATATTTTTCTTCATATGTAAATCACAAAACATGGTCAAAGGAAGGTGAGTGAATAGTGCTAAAGTCAAAACGTGTCGATTAATAAAAAACGGAGGTAGTATAGTTTTTGATTATAGAACTTTTATTCTGAAGACTATAACAGAAGAAGTCATTCATTGGATTAGTTGACCAACCAGCAATATACGTGTGCAATGTGTTTTTGTGCTTTGATTTGTTGGTGTCAAGTGGTTTGTTTCTTTTTTATATCTTCTATCTGTTTTATACTTCTATGGTTGATTAAAATGTTATTGCTTATAAGTTGTTAATGATACTATTGAGTTGGTATTGTTTATTATTCCCGTTCATAATTAAAAAGATGTCAAATGAAGTCTCTACTCGAGAGTCGCTGAAACATGTAAGGAATGATGACGAAGATATGGATCGGAGTTTTATTATCGTAGTTATAGATTTTGTTATGATAGGACTTGGAATTGAATTCTAGCAATTGAAATTTTGGAATTGAATTTCAACTATTTGAAATGAAATAAGTGTATCCAAACACAACCTAAAGGTAATTGGAATAAAAGCTGGCCAGCTGGGTATAAAAAAGCGTTTCCTAAATAGCATTTTTTAGGGTGAGCTTTTCTTTTGGGTAAGAGCTTTTTACGAGGTTTCCAAAGAGCGTTTTTCGGTGGTTTCTTGTATGAGGAGAAGAATTGGAGCGTGAAAGAGCTAAAAATCCATTCAATTTCGGGTAATTGCTTTATCGTCAATAATCTAGTTTAAGCTTAAAAGTTCTTCGTAACAAATCTTTATGTTAATTTTAGTAAATGGTTATGTAGATGTACACTTTTTAGGGCTTATCTTTGTGCTTTTGACTGAAGTTATTCCATTCTACACTTGAATTTGGTGTAGCTACTCTGTAGAAATTGATGAAAGTTTGGAGAAAATGTTGACGAATCGTTCCAAGTAATAGAAATTGATGAAAACTTGGAGGAGGAAGAACCTGATGTATGTTGACTTTGCTTTAGGTTTGTTTATTCACGCATTAATTTATTTTTATCCAAATTTCATGGTAATTAACTTAATTTTTATGAATTGAGAAAGTAGAAGTAGGATCAGCCAAATATTGGGATAAATGTATTGTTTGTACTAGCTTCGAATGGTTGTGTTTTTTTTTTTTTTTTTTTTGAAACAATCCCAAAGGGCAAGCTTAAATACTTATATCACTTGAAGAAAGAAACAGGAAACGAGAAGGGAAGTCAGTTTCCCACAGACATCGACCACACTCCCAAGGCTGGAGATGTGCCAACTCGTGAGCAAGTCTATTCCCTCCTCTCTTCACAAAAGACCAAGACACCTTAACAAAGCTATTACATAAAGCAAGAATATCCTCAATAATGAGGTGAAAAGCACTAGATCCCATAGCATGACTGCGAAGAGTATCACGGTCAAACAGTCACTCTCCAAGATTAAATTCTGAACACCCAAGTCCCTAGCAAGCTGCATCCCACACATCATTGCTTTCACCTCTGCCACCTTCGATTCCCAATAGTGAAGGGATTGGGACATAAGGCACGCACCAATCGAACCATCTTCCTTTCTCATCACCACACCAAGCCTCGAACCCAAGCTACTTACGCATCCTGCATCGACATTAACTTTACACCAGCCATGAGCAGGCGGAGTCCATTTATCGGGACATCTCGCACTAGCAGTACTACCCTTGCATCTCTGCCTATCCCTCTCCTCACAGAACTCTCCCCAAGTCTTGGTAGCATAGCTCACCACCATTTTAGGGACTGGAACTTCTCCTTCCATAATCCAAGAATTACGAGCTCCCCAAATTTCCCAACATAAAGTAATAATACTCGCCATCTCAGGGGCATCAAACTCCGCAAAGCAACTTTCCTACCAATCAAATACATTCCCCATTCTCGAATCAGCTACATACGCAAAAGAGCTATGAATCCAGACTTCCTTCACAAACTTACAATCCCGAATAGCATGAATAGTAGTCTCATAATCCCTGTGACAAAGGCAGCAGTCTGGATTGTAATCTTTGATGCGAACATTGATATTGCATCTAGTGGAAGTGCATTCTAACAGGCTCTCCAAGCAAATATTTTGATGCGTGGTAACACCTCAAGCTGCCTTTTAATGAACCTCATTTATACATACAAACTACGAAAGTCTAAAAGACACAAATTAATAAATATGTACAAAAGAAAGTAGGCCAAAGAAAGTACTTAAAAAAAAGTAACAAGAAATTAATCATGATTTTGTAACTTAATATACGAGTACAATAATAGTCATGCTATGAGGGATTAATTCCACTTAGAAAAATTGTGACAACACCAAAATGTAGATACCACTTAGAAAAATTCCACTTCGTATATTCTAACCTTAGAAAAAATCAACTTAAATATTATCTATTATAACTAGTTCCACTTAAAAGCAAGATAGGCATATCTTTTTCAGCAAAATTCCAATAATTCACCAAAATGTATAGTATATTAAAACAAATTTAGCCCCAAAATTTCATCAACTATGTACTACTTAATAATTGTGACGACACTTCAGACATTGACATTAATTCAAACTAACAAATATATGTACAAGTACGTAGTACTTTATCCCCACCCCACCCCCCCACCCCCCCAAAAAAAAAAGATAATTTTCAAATCTAAAGTAAAGCAGATTAAATAAAAGGAAAAATTGTCGGGAATAATCCGACCTTTGCCTCATCCACCCAAAATAATCCCACCTTTCGATTATTTTTTAATAATTCGATCTTTATACTCAATCCGCTCCCAATAGTCCCAACCGGTCAACTAACTTGGTATAACAAGTTACTTGACACGTGTCGGCCTGCGATATAGTTGTCAACAAAAAGCATAATATTAGATACATATATCTTAACGGGGAGCTGGCTAGTACCATTGGTTATATGTTGTTGGGGTAGATTGGATTGGTTAATAGATTGGTATAATTGTTCACATGAATAGATTATGCACCTGTAATAATTCTAATTAGTTGTTGATGTTGAGACTTGCAAATTTTAAATGACATGTTGGAATTTGTTACAAAATCTAGTTATGTTGTGTAAACTTTAGATTTGAATGCATATTGTAAACGTAATCTGGCATGTTTTGCCCAAACACTAGAGGCCCTCATTTCTTGCATTGGACATTGTTTTGATAATTTATCATTACAAGTGTCATTTTTTATATGATCATTTGCTTTTTAATAGTTAATATTATTTATATACATTTGCTTTTCTATTCTCAAATTGTTTACTTGTAAGTTATGGATCGTATATAGGTTGAATGTGAAGTGGAGGTAAGGGAAGGACCGAAGGATTTATGTACGAGGAGCACCCACTACCATGTGGAATAAACCTACTGCCATCATGTGATACAGAAGAAAGAGAGGTTTTGAATTGTTTGGAGATCTTTGGTACCCCTACTGTAGGTGAAGGTAGGATTTTTGATAATGAAGAAGGGAAGCAGAAGGAGGTTGTGAACCATCCGGAAACGGGTATGGTATTCTCGAGCTAGGTTGACTGACAAATATTATAGGCAGTATGGGAAGCAACAATGTGTTATAATCTTTCTTGCTGCTGGAAATTCTAAAATTGAGGAGGGTAGGCTGACAAATACTTTAGGCAGTACGGGAACCATCCAGAAGCTAATACTTTTTTTTTCTCAAAGTAAAACTATTGTTTTTGAAGTATATACTGTCACGCAATTCTCTCTCCTAAGACATTTTCTCTCTCCTCTGGATTCTCCATTAAAGCCGACATTGAGCTTTCTCTACTCCATTAAAGCGATTTTCGAGCTTTCACTACTCCATTGAAGCGGCTTAAGTAAATTACTTGTTGATTCTAACTCGTTTTGCAGAAATAACTCAATAATAATTTGAAAATTTTGGTACTATTTCAAAATTTTAATTTGAATTAGATTTATAATGATGTGATGGTCTTTGAAGATTATAAAGTTGTTCAAAATGAAGTTGCGAGAGATTAAGGTTGTGCGTAATTGAAGGTGTTTAAAGTTGAAATTTTACACGAAATCGAGTAATATTGCTGAAATTTACTATAATTTTTCTGTTTTTATTTTTTTTATTTTATTGTTGAATAATTTAATTAGTATAAATGAAGGTTCTTAATTTTTAACTTTGCATATCAATTGTTTGATGAAATTCCTGTGAGAGATCATATATACATATATATATATATATATATATATATATATATATATATATATATATATATATATATATATATATATATATATATATATATATATATATATATATATATATATATATATATATATATGTTGTCTGTTATGTATATATGTTGTCTGTTAATGGTGATTTAAAGTCTTAAACACATTTGATGTTCCATTAGAGGTGCATTTCATTTAGATAACTTATTTACTTAAGTATAAATCTCATAAAAGTAAACTAAGTCTCTCTTAAAGTATACTAATCATCACTTAAAGTAAACTATGCATACAATGAGGACTTTTTTATGTTTGTTTGTGTCTTTGGTGTTGGGTGAGTGGTCTAATAGGAACTTTGTTGTGTTTAATGAGCAATGGCAGAATTGGGATGTTGGAGTCATGGGGTCTGTTTAACAAGTTGGGGTCGCGGATTATTAAACTACATTATAGGTTTTCGGGGGCAGCTAGGGAGGAGTTTGAATAGGCAGCTACTGAGAGCTCTTGGGTGCCACCTGTAGCTAGTAGAGTTAGCTATAAAGTAAATCAAATTAGCTAAAAAAAAATTAGTACCAGTAGCGGTCAGAAACTGATTTTGAAACTATGGAGATGCTTGAAAAGAATTATGCAGTAGGTTCTAATAAGAATGTCTCCATATACAGTGATATGACGGGTGACCCTTTATATAGGATCAGATTCTAGCATATTATGTGAGGCTAAAAGAAGTTTGTTAACTTGTTGAACTCGATACTACCTTTGTTCTCAACTTTAGCTGCATAATTTTTATGTTGGATTCCTTATGTCACCCTTTTTAGAAGGTTGGGTTAAGGGGGCTCCCTAATGCAAATTCCACTTGGTTTATTAATTAGCCTTAAAGAAGTTAGTTTAGGTGAGTACAGGGGAGGGATTGGTTTTATACAATCAACTCTTATACAAGCCTTTTTTGGGTGGTTGATCCTTCATAGGGACATGTATAGAGTTTGCTTTGTCACTAACACTTTGATTCCTGAAATTGCAAGTAACAACTAAACTCATCACTATTGTGTATTTGTGTGCATGGAATAGATAAATGTGACACTAACTAAGATATGACCTAAAGTGGACAGGAGATATTGTTGTAAACACTTAGCTAAGAATTGGAAAGGATCATTTCCTAGCCTTTTGATGCATTCACTCTTCTGGTTCGCCTGTAGTGCAACCTCTCCTTTCACCTTTAAAAAGGCTATAGATAGGATTAAGAAGGTGAATCCACTTGCTTGTGAATGGTTGGCTGATTTGGGGAAGTAGTCAAGGTGGACAAGGCACAAATTTGATCCCAAAATTTGTAGTGATGAAAACAAGACCAACTTTGTAGAGAGTTTCAATGCAACTTTGGGTGTGGATAGATGCATGCCTGTGTTAACACTTTTGGAAGGTATAAGTTTGCTTTTTCTAACATCTTTAATGGTAATTGACATCATTTCATATTGATGCCAACCTATCCTAACATGAATGCATAGGTATAAGAAGAATGTGCATGGTGAGACTATCAACAAAAAGACAAAAGTGCAACAACTGGAAAGAGGGTGAACTATGCCCTAATATAGTAAAGAGATCAAAGATGTTGACCTTTGAATCAAGAACTTGCAAAGCTTACCAGTCTAAGGAGGATGAATATGAAGTGAGGGATGGGAAATCTATGCTTCTTGTGTCACTAAACAAGAAGATATGTGTAACACCCCCGATTTACTAGCTACTAATAAACAATAAATAAAGGAAAAATAAACAACCTTTAAATAAAATTGCAGAATCATACACCTAAATCGGAGGTATTACCGCCACACTCAACAACCCGTCAAGTGCTAAGGCTTACAAAATCCCACTAATTACAACCCAATAAACTAGGTGAGCTATTTATACAACTTTATAGACTCGTTATAGCATACTAATCGAAACACTTAGGCTCCTTTAGCTACGATCACTTGATCAACCTGCTAAAATAATCTTGTCTGCTCACCATTAAGGACAAATTCCAAAATAGATCGTCGCAGGGCCACCATAAGAAAAAGACATGGCCACAAACACAAGTAGCAAAACAAAGCAAACAAACACACACACACGTCAGCAAAAAGCTGAATAATCATCACATATCAGAATATATAAAATAATAGAATAATTGACAATACTAGCTCAATTAACAATTAATATAATGTAGTTCAAAACTACATTATACATATATACCTCAAGGTAAAAATAACTCTGTACACTGAAATTAACCTTTATCAATTCAACCTCGAATAATAATACGACCTTTTACTCAATTAACTCATATATCCCATAAGTGTGCCACACTCTTTGTTTTATACCTAGCCTTGGACATGAGTAATTCGAACAACAAACCAACAAGTATAAAAACTTGAATACTCTCAATAACCACAAAACACCTTGAACCAGACTACATACGGACCAATTCCCACTAGAGGGGACCATTGAAAAATAAAAAATAAAGATTGTACCTCATTCTTAACTCGTGATTATCATCCTCTTACCAACATGCCAAGGACTAAGGTATATAACGCCGAGCCTCAAACCAAGAACAAAATAATAATACTCACCCTTTTGATCTCATACTCTAATCAAATAATCATTCGCAAAATAATAATTTATATCTCAACAATGGCATAGGTACCCAAATAATATAATAATTTAATTCATCAAAATATCTCAACTCTTAGGGAATAAAACTAGTTCCCAAAATTAATCAAATCTTAACCCAAAAATAATACTCTGCATTAGTAATCCTAAAACCTCAAGAACGATACTCCCTATAACAACAACATTAAAACCCTAGCATAAATAACACAATAAAATAATACCAAATCATATAATACAACACTTTAATCACATATATATAAATCTTGAACATACAAATAACAAATCATAAAATTTACACATAATAATACGAAGTACAATTAATAAAAACAATAATTTATAATCAAACAACTCCAAGAATTAAGATTTGTGATTACAACTCTAAAAGATGATAGTGTGATTACATATAATAAATAATACAATCAAATTATAAACAAACAAATCCAAAACATTGATAGTGTGATTACATATAAAAAGAATAATAAAAATAATACAAACATCTCAAAATTGATATAGTGTGATTACCGATCTAATAGTGGGGCGCAATACTGCAATTACACATGACATGATTACTCCAAACCTTCTACTGCTCGATCACCAATTCACCAGCACATGACTCAAAATTTTTGGAATAAAGGTAATTTGTCTGACCAATTGTGTTGGGGTTTGGTGAGTCCGACTCACCGCGGAAACAAACCCAAAACCAAGACCGCACTCGCAATAAATAAAACCATAAACATAATTAACTTAATGACAAGATTAAGATAATAATTATACCTTTGACTCGTGCTTCGCCCGACCTCGAGGGGCTCTTACTTCGAAAGCTAGCCTCGAAAATACGATGACCTCCAACGGAAGTCCACCCACAACTCAAACATCGACTAGGTCCAATGCCTTGGAGTTAGCAAGGCCCGACCGAAACCCGAGTAATTGAGTTCAAAGGTTTTCACAATGGTGATGCCTTTTTCAACTCTTGAGTTCAAAGGTTTTCACTACTAGTGATGCCTTTTCCAACTCTTACTCAAGTGATTTTTCCAATACCCCAACTTGGGTATTTATAGGGAAAATCATGAGTATGAAAAGCTCTCCCATCAATGTGGGAGAATTTGATTTTCCCATTTTATTTTAAAGCTAAAATAAAATTAATAATCAAACTAGTAATAAATCAACAAGTGGCAAGCTCATATGAGAGGTTAGGTGAGGACCATTTGGAAGAAGGGGGGACCAAACTTGCTCCCTACTCCCTCTCCCAAAATCGGCCAACACAACACCTCACCACCCTCTCACCTTGCGCCACATGGCACCCACACTTGGGCATCAAGGCACCCAAGGTGGGCTGCCTTGCGCTGCTGTCCATGCTTCGGCCAGCAAGCCATGCATTGCTTGCGGGCTGCTAGGCCGAGGCCCAGCTTTCTAGGCAGCACGCAATGGCCCAGCCATGCTGCTGTTAGCTGCTGCGGACTGGCGCGCTTAGCATGCCAGCTGCTGTGGCATGGCTGCTAGCCAATGCACGCACAAGGCAGCGCCCAGCAATGCGATGCTAGCATTGGTGCGCTAGCACGCACCAGCCAGCCTAGGCTCGGTTTGGTGCGCATGCTAGCCACCATGCTAGGCCATATGCCCCTAACACTCGGTTTGCTTAGGGCATTCCGATGCTAGGGGTATTTTGGTCTTTGTTGATTTATTATTATTTTCACGTCTCGTCTTTTACTATTTTCGACTCGACTTTCGACGCTCGGTTTCGACGCTCTAAGCTCGAATTTCCGACGTCTAAATATTAATTACTCGGTCGACTTATTAATTAATTCCTAATTAATTCGTCACTTTGGCTCGTTAGTTGCTTGGGTGTGACCGAAGGGTTCAGTCAAGATTAAGCTGTAGTATTAATTATGCATTAATATTACTGATCGGAAGCGGCCTCCACCCAGGCATTCCGATCACTTGACCTCACTGAAAAACTAGCTTTCTAATAATTCCGAACCCCTTATCGGAATAATACACTTGTTCGAAGGACATTATTCCTTTCAATCTCTTACTTGTCCTTCCGGACAAGTGTGCTTTTAGTGTATAACCCTTTTCCTATGTCACTTAATGCCTCTTCATGAACTATAAGGTAAGATTAATTTGTCATCCTTATTACATCCAAAAGTGTTTCTCGATTCCGAGTCCGACTGTCAATAAACAGATGATTTCTAAAATCCATCCGAGCACGGCCATGCATTTTACAGTCTCACTCTACGAGAGGCCTTGTAAACAACAAAGACATCTTCCCTATATTTAATAGGAGAACATTTCCAGTCTTGTAATGTAGCTTCTCTTACTGAGAGGACCTAGCCGCCCGAGTGATGCCGTTATAATCCCCTGTTACGGCAGACGTTAAACAATCATCAAAGCGGACTAGTACTCAAACAAGAAAGCTCACAATACTCATGGTCGAGGAAAAAGGTTCCGATAGCAATAATGAGAAGTATACTTATGACGATTTTTAATCTCTTAAAGTATTCTCATAGGTCGATCTAGTATGGTTCTAAACCAATACCTGTGCAAATGATTCATGACAATCATGTCCTTGTAGCACATGAAACGGTGCTATAAATCAAACTACACACTAATCTCAAATGGTCATTAATCGTTCATCGTTTAAATGACCTCGATTAGGGATAATTTTCGATTATAATATTCAATGTTCACTTAATAGGTGTTTCCTTTCCAAGACTGGCCTTAATACCCTATTTTGAATATTCCAAGAATCGAATGGACTCATTATTTAATTCTAAACCATAATTAAATAGCCAATGGAGTGATTTAAATCGCATGAAAAATTTAATTACTCCAAAACTGAATGGTTCATCATAGTGCTTTACATTAAAATTGTCCAAAATTAATTAAAACACTAAAATAAGGAAATCAAAGCCAATCTCCGATGTGCCTGATTCCCATTGCCTCAACGTGCTTGTTGTGCTTCCCTTGAGGCAAAGGTTTAGTCAGTGGATCGGCTACATTGTCATCCGTTCCAACTTTACAAATTCTGATTTCACCTTCTGATTTCCATTCCCGAATCATGTGAAACCGTCGCTTGACATGTTTGACCTTCTGATGTTCTCTTGGCTCTCTGGCCTGAGCAATAGCTCCATTGTTGTCACAATAGAGGTCTATTGGTCCCTCGATGGAGGGTACAACACCAAGTTCACCAATGAACTTGCGAATCCAAACTGCCTCCTTAGCTGCCTCAGATGCTGCCAAGTATTCGGCTTCAGTTGTAGAATCTGCAATTGTGCTTTGCTTAGTACTCTTCCAACTAAACGCTCCTCCATTGAGACAGAATATGTACCCAGAATATGACTTGAAGTCGTCTCTGTCTGTCTGGAAGCTTGCGTCGGTATAACCCTCAACAACTAATTCGTCTCCGCCATCATAGACCAGGAATTTATCCTTGTTCCTTTTCAGGTACTTTAGGATATTCTTGGCCGCAGTCCAATGCGTCTCTCCTGGGTCTGATTGGTATCGGCTCGTAGCGCTCAAGGCATACGACACATCTGGCCTAGTACATATCATGGCATACATGATCGAACCAATAAGCGAAGCATATGGAATCTGATTCATCCTTTCTAGCTCATCAGGTGTCTTTGGACGCTGATTCTTGCTTAGGGTTATGCCACGCGACATGGGTAGGTGGCCTCTCTTGGCTCCTTCCATGCCGAATCGAGTTAGTAACTTATCAATATAAATACTTTGACTCAATCCTATCATCCTTTTTGATCTATCCCTATAGATCTTGATGCCTAGTATGTACTGAGCCTCTCCCAAGTCTTTCATTGAAAAACATTTTCCGAGCCAAGCCTTTACAGACTCTAATAACGAAATACTGTTTCCAATGAGTAATATGTCATCGACATATAAGACCAGGAAGGCGATGTCGCTCTGTAGACACCCATTTGTGTCTCCCCAAAACCAAACCCAGTGATGAATGCCTTTCACGTTGTGTTATTATCGATTTAGGTGAAAGTGGTTTGAAAGTCAAGTGTTGCGGTTTAGTTTTAATTAAATTCTTTTCTCTCTGTTTTTGAAAATGACTTTGTTTATTTGAAAATAGCCGAACCAGTTTAGTTTGGTCCATGATAAAGGTCCAATAATAGTGTAGATGGATGGGGTTCGAAGAGACCTTTCCAACGATATGTTATAAGATCAATTCCGATGAATATTTAGGAAGTTATGGCCAAAATACTAAACTGGGCCTGGTTAATTATTTTAAATACGGCCCAATGATCTAGAGGAGGGCCCAATGTTAATTATTATTCCTAAAATTATTAGGATTAATTATAGTTTTCTAGAAGTTTCTAGAAGGTTCCTTTTAATTCTAATATTATTAGATTTAATAATTAATTATTTTTAATAGATTTTTATTTGGAATAAAATATCGTTTTATTATCTTAAAAATATATGTTTTATCTTCTATACGGATTCCGTAGATCAAGTTGATTAAAGATCGGATTCCGCGTGAAGAAAACGCGCTAATACAGGTTGTCGCCAAACGACAAGTCTGTCGCCTCGCGACAGAGTTAATTCCTGGCGACAGCGTGGAGTTTTATTCCTTATCAAATTCTATGATTTTTCCGGACTATTTTCATTATAAATAGGGTCCGACTCCCTGTTTTCAGAATGAGGAATTCACATTCAATTATTCTTTAATTTTCTCAATTCTCTCTTTTCTCTCTTGAGCAATATAGCTTAATTCTTTCTTTTTCCCTCTCTTTCTAAATTTCTTTTTATACACAATATTTCGCATTCGCTAGACTTAGAGTCTCTTAGCCAAGTTCGAAGTTGCCTTCGCCCTAGACGTGAAAGGTTGATAATTTCTGAGGGTTTGGCCCAAAACTAGTCAAAACTTTATTTAATTTGATTTTAATTTAATTCTTTAATAATTATTTATTATTTTCATTGAAGTTACTAACTTGTGTATTTTGTTATTAGAAAGAGGTACGAGGCTTCAAAGTATGTAATCTTATTACTCTCTTTCAATTTAGAAAGCATGCTTATTATTGTTTATGATTCCTAGTATCATGTTAGGATGCTTTTAATGCTTTCTAGTATCATGTTAGGATGTTATTTTATGCTTTCCAGAATCATGTTTAGGATGCCTTCACTCTTTCTAATATCATGTTAGTACCATGTTAGGTTTGAACCTTTGATCTTTATCGTTTAGTGACATGCTAGGATTTGTTATTAATCTTGTTAGTATCATGCCTAGGATCTTGCTATTATTATTGAGCTTTATTATGCCTTATCATGCTATTATCATCGTTATTGATTTATTATTATGTTGCTTGATATTTATTTATGTTTTATTGTTATTGCTTGATCACGCCTTTTATGCAGGTTTAAAGGGAATTTGTACTTGAAATCACGCTTAATAAGATAATTAATAATTTGGTTTAGGCTAATGTGATTTTAACTCAAGTGATCGCCAATAATAGTATTATTTGTGCATTAATATTCAACCAACATAGATAAACAGGGTAGGATTAATATAATGTTTGTATGTTATTCGAAAAGCGCACATGAATACGAGCAGAACAAAGTAGAGGCCTATTTTATAGGGCGGGTCCTTTCTTTTGTAGATTGGATTCATACCCTCATCCCCGGACCCTGTTTGGTTCAAGACCTTATGGAGTAGTTGATGGTCTTTTGGATTGTCTTTTGGGTTTACAAGTTCCTAAAACTTGTTGGTGACTCTTTTTGCTCTTTTTCTTTCCCTTTGGAACGCCACCGTACTTTAATGTATGATCACAGTGGGGTTCAAGTTTGGGGTTATCGTAATGCTTGAAATATTCCCTACAGTTTTTGGCGACTCCACTGGGGAGGATTTCTATTTATATTCCTGAAATTTATTTAATTTTGGCAATTATTTAGAATGAGCGGATGAGACTTGAAAAATTCTAAGTATTTCATGTGCGTGATTTGATTAACATTATTGTCATATGCATTAAAAGGTCCTCATGGGAGCACCCCATGAGTCAATCCATAGGAATTTTACACGCAGGAAATTTGAGAAATATCTTTCATGACTAGAATCGAAAAGATGATGCGAAATTTGGAAAATTCGAAGAACACAGAAACTTGCCAAGGCATGTAGGAACTAGCGTCTAGAAAACAGGGCTTGTCGCCCGTAAAAAGTTTCTGTCGCCTGGCGACAGTTCTGTCACTTGGCGACAGAAGCTTTTTTGCGGCGACAGTCCCTGTAGTCTGGCGCCAAGTTCTTCCAATACCGAGCCAGGGGTCTGCCTTCTTGCTTTGACCATTTCTAGTGTTGTTGGCTCGATTTTGCTTATTGATTAAGTCATTTTCTCACTTTTCTGAACCCATATGTGTTCTACATATGGAAATAACCCTCAAGGGGTTCCTGCTTCACCTGCCCAATGGAATATTCCACTATCATGTGCAAAGTTCAGATTTGGGTACGTGTAATGTTTGTGAATCCACCAAACCATGGCGTCGAGTTCGATTTCATCACGAACTCGCGGAATCCTGTCCATTCTCTCCAACCCTCCCGGTAGGCTTGTGTGCAATGCATATGGATTCTTAACCATGGACCTTTTTGACTTAACCCATATCCTCGAACTTTAGAGAACTAGAGCCATGGTTAGGTTGCAAACTCATCTTGTGACTATGTGAACTACTTGTGCACCCTTGCTTGTATTTATTATATATGTGTTAACCGTTTGTTTGACTTGTGTTAAAGACTAAATAAATTGACTAATGACTAAAAGGACTTTGTCTAATTAATTAATTTTGAATTAATTAAAGGCTAATAAATTAATCAATTCGACTTAGTACGACTTTAGGTATGTCCATTTAGAGTAAAATTACTGGAAACAGTCCAGATTAATGTTCCAGCAATAGCGCAGGAATTTGGACTGTGGCGCTGTAGTTTAGTGTCTGTCGCCTGGCGACAATTTTGTCGTCTGGCGACAGGCTCTAAACAGTGGCGACAGTTCTGTCGTTTTAGCGACAGTCCAGTTTTCTTGCTCGAGTCATCACGACGAGTCTAATTAACAGTCTACTAATCAGATCAATCGATTTATTAATGGTTCAAACCATGTTTAAGTCTTAAATTGAGTTTAGGCACTTAAAGTCCCATGGTCATACACTAGTAGTCAAAGCATGTCACTCACATACACATAAAGCACACACATAACATGTTTGTCACATTATGACCATGTCTAGAGAGTCTTGAATGCGTGTTTTCCGTCATTTTTTTAGGGGGGTAAGTCGGATATTAATCCTCCAATTTTTAAATTCCCTTAAAATATATACCCCATTTTTTCACCTTTTCTTTTAAATCTTTTGAACATAAAGTCAAGTCAATTAGAGTCGAGTATTAAAACAAATATGGTTTAAATTACAGCGCGTGGTCAAGAAAGGAAGGGCGTTTAATCAAGGACAACACTTTTGTTCAAGTCTTACTTTTTGACAAACCAATCGATAGGAAAAGGAAAGCTAAGAAAGTAATGGCTAGTCAAGAAGAACTTAATGAAGTCAAGGGACAGGTAGCCAACTTGGCTGAAATGTTGCAAAACCTATCGCTACAAATAAGTAATCCTGAAAAACAAAAACAAATGGACCTAATCCAGGAAAGCTTGGGAAAATTGTCCAACGACTTTAGATTTCAAGAGATTAGCTCCCAAGGGGTCTCGGTGGATAAGGACCTTCTCCCACAAAAGTTCAATCCCAATGACATCCCTAAGTTCAAGGCTATGGACAATCCTTATTTTCATTTAAGAGCTTTTGAAACTGTAATGAGTATTAAGGGGATAGATAGAAAAGCATTTCATTCTGTATTTTCATTATCCTTAGAAGCTGTATGTCAACAGTGGTACTTTTCACTTGATAAAGAAAAGACCTCTAGTTGGGAATCCATTGTGAGCGCTTTCATTGAAAGGTATAAATGCAATATACAAGTTGAAACCGATCATAGAGGATTAGAAATGCTAAAACAAAAAGAAAATGAAGGTTTCACCTCCTTCTTTAATAAATGGAGGGAAACTACTGCAAAAATGGTTGAAGTTCCTAGTGAAAAAGAATCCGTTAGAATGTTCATTAAGAACCTCCAAGAAAAATACTCTAAGCACCTTAAGTACCAAAGCAACTTAAACACTTTCAAAGCTGTATATGATATTGGAATTAGTATTGAAGATGACCTTGCTAAACAAAAAGTTGCTAATAACAAATCAAGTAGTGGCTGGAAAAATAAGAAGAACGACAATCCTTCTTCATCCAAATCTATCCACTCAAATAATGTTAGCACTTTTCCTCTAAACGAAGTTTTGGCAATGAATAATAATCAAGGACAAAAGAAACCATTTAGGAAGAATTATACTCCTATTAGTATGAGTTATGACACCGCATTTGATCGCTTACATGCAAAAGATCTTATAACTCCTATTGGACCATTTGGGGACCCACCTGTCGAAAGGAGAACGGCTAGCTGGAACCCAAATGCACATTGCAAATATCACCAAGGTAGGGGTCATCCTACAGAAAATTGTTGGAGACTAAAGGAAGCCATTCAAGACTTGATCGATAGTAACAAGCTCCCATTGCCTCCTGCAAGTAAGAAACCAAGTATCAATACCGCACCGCTGTCGGATTCCTTAGCTATTTCCGACGAAGAAAACCAAGAGGATCCATTTAGCCTCATAGAGCCTATCAAGGCCATTGAAGAAGAAATCTTCGAAGATGCTCTCGAATTTCATGGCCAGGAACCTGCAACCAAGCAAGAAGTAGTGGCATTGACATTAATATTGACAGAATTGAAAAAGTTGATCTCACAAACCTTTGAGGCTATAAAAGAGGAAAAATGAGTTACTTAAAAATAAACCCCCATCTAAACAAAAGAAACCTTTTTCTCTCCAAGTAATTGACACTCCCAAAAAGAATAATAGAAAATATACTCCAATTGGGACGTCATACACAAACATGTTCAAAATGCTCTTCGAGAATGGAAAAGTTCAACCTCTCGAACCAAGACCATTTGAATCACTGAAAAGAATAGACAAATATTATTGTTCATATCATCAATTAGGGGGACATACAATAGAGCAATGCTTCAAGTTTAAGGACTTAGTCCAACGTTTGATTGATGAGAAGAAGCTAGTTCAACTTCCACAAGATGCCATGATTAATGGAGTATGGGACAGTGACGATGAGGATGTTTACCTTAAAGACATTGAAGAAACTCCTTTATCAACAATATACCCAGTAAGTGACATTTGGGACGAGGAGTATTCGCCCATAGATGTCCTCACTAGGTCCGGGAGAATACAACCTCCCATTTCAACACAACCTATACTTTCTATTCAGCAAATTCCCGTGCCTATTATAGAAGACAACGATGTTGTCAAACAGTTAAAAAAGACTAAAGTGGAAATGAATGTATGGAAACTTTTAGCCACATCTCGAGAACATAGAGTTGCAGTCATGGATGCGCTGGCTAAAGTAGGCATAGATTCGGGCACTACTCCTGAGGGACTTGCTAACTTCCTCACGAGTGACCTTCCAAGTCCAATCAATTTAGTCACTTTTTCGGATAAAGATCTACCACCGGAAGGTGACAAACACAATAAAGCTCTAAACCTCACAGTCATATGCAAAAGAATGAATGTCCCCATGACTCTTGTGGATAACGGTTCAGTAATTAATGTGTGCCCACTTAGAACCACAAGAATGTTGGGAATAAGAGATGAGGATTTATCCCCATCAACTCAGGGCATAAGAGCTTATGATAACTCATGTCGTCAAGCACTAGGGACAATTACCATGAATATAACGGCGGGTGCAATTGAGCATGCCACTACATTTCAAGTAGTAGATATCAAGGCATCTTTTAACTTGCTATTGGGACGCCCTTGGCTTCATGATTTAAAGGCCGTCCCTTCATCTCTTCATCAACAAGTAAAGGCCATAGTTGGAGGCATTCCAATTACCATTGATGCTTCATCTATGAGAATCAAAACAGTAGACAATCCACTAATTAATGTGGAACATGATGAAAATGATGAAGATTTGTGGGGCTTTAGCGAAGAGGTCTCCTTAATAGAGGAAGATGAAAGGACCCCTCTTCATTACGACCTCCACTCAAACATGACAACGAATGCTATCCAAAGAAAGCAAGGACACTTTCCTGGAATGACTCTAGGAAAGAAGAAAGGAATAGCTAAACACATGGGCTTACCAGGCCTCCCTAAATTGGATACTTTCGGACTTGGTTTTGAACCAACTCGCGAAGACCTTAAGCGGGCCCAGGAAAAATCAAGAGCACGAAGAAATGCCCGCACACAAAAAAGGGAGATACCCATGGATCAATATCCTCTCACTTTAAATGGACAATTTATAAGAGAAGGAGAGGACTATCCTTGTCATGAATTTCCCGAACCCTTCGTTGTAAATGGTATAAGACAACCTGGGTTCGAAATCTTTTTGGATTGTTGCTTCCTAGACGAGATCCCAGCTCCAATTTATAAGGAGAAAGCACCTCCTTGTTTCGACTTTAATGTCATGGGACTCCTCTTTGGAAGAGAAAAGAATGAATCAAAATACACGGAGGATGACTCTTCACTTATCCAAGCGGTTCTCCAAAGTGAAAGTTTTGACCCCTCCGAATTTATCACTCCAATAAAAGATCAAGAGCGTGGATGGCGCAAGACGGTGAAGGTAACCACTACAAATGGAAAGAAGATTTCAATGACTACAGGACAAGGACCAATGTTCGAAGAATCGTCTGAGTCAGAGTCTGAGTTAGAGTCTTCCCCTATCGAGTCTTCTAAGTCTTTAGTTGTAGCACCCTCATCTTCTATTTCTACTCCTAGGATAGTTAGCAACCAAGTCCCGACGGACATTTCTTTATTTGATGTAATGATTTCTGAATTTAATAATATGTCTTCTTCCCCGTATTCTTCTTGTTCTTCTTTATCTAAAGATGACGAGCATTGCTTAACTAATGATGAAAATGATAAAGAAATAATTAAAGTAGTGGAAACACTTGAAAATAAGACTCCAATAATTGAGGATACAGAAACGGTTGGTATCTCAAAAGATCCAACCATTAAAAGAGAAGTTAAAATCGGACTAACACTAAACAAAGAAGAAAGAACCGATTTAATTAATCTACTTAAAGAATTTATCGATGTATTCGCTTGGTCATACGAAGATATGCCGGGCATTAATAGAGAAATAGCTCAACACACAATACCATTAATTCCAGGAATAAAACCTGTAAAACAAAAGTTACGTCGAATGAAACCCGACGTGGCTCTTAAGATAAAAGAAGAAGTACAAAAACAAATAACTGCAGGTTTTATCAGGGTATCCAAATACCCCGAATGGGTCGCCAATGTTGTCCCGGTTCCGAAAAAAGATGGTAGAGTTCGAATGTGTGTCGACTATCGAGACCTAAATAAGGCAAGTCCAAAGGACGACTTCCCTTTACCACACATCGATATTTTGGTAGATAACACAGCAAACCATGCACTTCTCTCATTTATGGATGGGTACGCAGGATACAATCAAATCCTCATGGCCGAAGAAGATATGGAAAAGACAACATTCATAACACCTTGGGGTACTTATTGCTACACGGTAATGCCATTCGGGTTAAAAAGCGCGGGTGCTACTTACCAACGAGCAGCAACTGCCCTACTCCATGATATGATGCATAAAGAAGTGGAGGTCTATGTGGATGACATGATTGTAAAATCAAAAGACCACCAAGGACACCCAATAGCCTTAAAAAAGTTCTTTGAAAGACTAAGAAAATACAACATGAGATTAAACCCCTCCAAATGTGCTTTTGGAGTTACCTCAGGGAAACTCTTGGGATATGTCATAAGCTCTAGAGGAATAGAGGTAGATCCCACCAAAATTAAAGCAATCATGTCCATGCCACCGCCCAAAACCGAAAAGCAAATCCGAGGATTTATTGGCCGGTTGCAATACATAAGTAGGTTCATATCCAAGTTAACCACGATATGCGAACCAATATTCAAGAAGCTTAAGAAAAATGTACCAATCATATGGGACGATGAGTGTCAAAAAGCCTTTGAAAAGATCAAAGCCTATCTCTCGAATCCTCCCGTATTAGCTCCAGCACTCCCTGGAATACCCTTAAGACTATACTTAACCGTCACAAAGGAAACAATGGGAGCTATGCTTGCACAAGAGGTAGAAAGCAAAGAAAATGCTATTTACTACTTAAGTAAGAAAATGCTCGAGTATGAAACACGCTACACACCATTGGAAAAGCTGTGCCTCGCGCTGGTGTGAGCCACAACTAAATTAAGACATTACATGCTTGTGCATACCGTTTACGTAGTCTCACGAATTGACCCCCTTAAATACCTATTCGAAAAATCTACACTTAACGGGCGAATCTCAAGATGGATAGTAAATTTGGCCCAGTTCGATATAAGGTTCATGCCTCAAAAGGCGATTAAAGGATCAGTGGTCTCGGATTTTCTAGCAGATTTCCCAATAGAAGATTCGACACCTTTAGAAGAGAATGAATTCCCAGATGAAAGTTTAATGATGACAGAGGATGATACATGGACTCTATATTTTGATGGAGCCTCAAACCAAAAGGGATGCGGCGTAGGAGTCTTGTTAGTATCACCTAAAGAAGAACATGTCCCTATATCCATTAAATTGGATTTCGACGTCACCAACAACGCAGCCGAATATGAAGCATGTGTGGTAGGCCTCGAAACCGCTTTAGCCTTAGGCGTAAGAAAACTCCGGATATTTGGAGATTCCTCCCTAATTATTAATCAAATTTCCAAAAGATGGAAGGTTAGGAGTGAAAGCTTAGCTCCTTACCAAACGTATTTGGAAACTCTCACCGATCAATTGGAAAAAGTGGAATACACTTACCTACCTAGAGAGGAAAACCAATTCGCCGATGCCTTGGCAAGACTAGCCTCAATGGTTAGAATACCTAAGGAAATTGAGCAAATGCCTTTAACCATAGAAAAAGGCATAAACCGGCATATATTCAAGCTATAGAAGATGATGAAGTGATTCAAGAAGAAGAACCTGAAGAAGAACCATGGTTCATAGATATATTAAATTATGTCACCAAAGGAGAATATCCTCCTCATGCTGACAAAAGAGCGAAAAGAGCATTAAGACTTTTAGCTTCCCAGTTTGTACTCATAGGAAATGAACTACACAAAAGGGTACCTAAGGGTCGAGCTCTATTATGTGTAGACAAAAAGGATGCCCAAAGAGCTATGAGAGTAATACATGAAGGTATATGTGGAACACATGTTAATGGCAAAATGCTAGTCCAAAAGATAATGCGAGAAGGATATTACTAGACTACCATGAATAGAGATTGTCATCAATATGTAAAGAGATGCCCTAAATGTCAAATTTACGCAAATTTGCAACATATCCCACCTTCTCTTCTCTACACCTACACTTCACCATGGCCTTTATCTACATGGGGAATAGACATAATTGGAAAGATTACACCTCCCGGAACAGGAGGTCATGAATACATCTTGGTTGCAATAGATTACTTCACAAAATGGGTGGACGCACAATCATATGCCAAACTCACCGCCAAACATGTAGCACTCTTTATCGAAAGAAACATAATTTGTCGATACGGAGTCCCACATGAAATGATAAGTGACAATGAAACTCACTTTCAAGCCGAATGTGAAGAATTGCTACAAAAATATGGTATTCAACATCACCATTCTTCACCTTATAGACCTCAAGCAAATGGAGCAGTTGAGGCCGCTAATAAAAATTTGAAAATGATCATTGAAAAAATGACTGAAAATTATAAGGATTGGCCTGACAAACTTCACTTTGCACTGTGGGGTTATCGCACGTCAATCCGAACATCAACAGGAAATACGCCATTCAACTTAGTATATGGAATGGATGCCGTACAACCTGTAGAGTTAGAAATACCTTCTCTACGCGTTGTGTTAGAAAGTAAACTTGATGAAGTCGAATGGACTAGAGCACGATATGAAGAGCTAATCCTACTCGATGAAAAGCGACTAGAAGCTCTACATCATAATCAATGTTATCAAACCCGCATGGCTAGACATTTCAATAAAAAGGTCAAGACTAGAAATATCAAGGTTGGGGACTTGGTATTAAAAGAATTAAGAAAAAATGTTTTAGATCCAAGAGGCAAATTCAGGCCTAATTGGTCCAGACCATACATTGTCAAAACAATCCTGTCAGGAGGCGCGGCTAAATTAACTGATATGGATGGCAATGAATTTTCAAACATGACAAACCTTGACCAACTTAAGAAATACTACCCATAAGTACTTGAGTGAAATACTCAAGAGAGCTACGTTTGGCCTGATTCCTTAAGCAAAGGATACGTAGGCAACCCAGACAGGGTGCGGCCACTTTAATCTCTTCAAATTTTGTATCCCCGAAGTAAAAAAACGCATGTCTGCAAAATTTCAAGACTGGCGCCAGAAAATAAACTTTGTCGCCAGGCGACAGAGCCAAATGGTCAGCGACAGTGAATCAGATAGCAGCGCCAGCTTTCTGCGAGTGTCTAGACCAGTTTCGCATGTTCTGGAAATTTATTCGACTTCCGTACTCGAATTAATTCTCCGAAAAATAAATGTTGTAATTGTTTTCATTGCTTTAATTGAAAGTTAATTAAAATAAAAGCTGAAATTTTATTAATTAATAAAGAAAGTACATTATTGATAAAATAAAAGCTAAAAAAATTAACTAAAACAAATTAACTTTGTCTAATAAATCAAAGGAAAAGCAATGCTCTAGTCTTTTTTCTCTTTCTTGATTCTTTTCCAATTTGTGTCTTCATTCTCTTCCTCTTGATCCATAACCTTCGCTAGGAGACAACCATTAGAAGACCTACACTCTATCTTAGTATAGATGGTTTCTCCCTCCGCTAGAACTCCATGTTTCTTCTCTACCCAAGCTTCCTTTTTTGTAGAGTCAACTTTTCTTTTTCCTTGATTTTTCTTAGAACTTTTATTTCCTGGCATAATAGGAGTTTTGAATTCAATCCTTTCCCCTAGACGTTCTTTAGCAGGGACCTTTTTGTCACCTAGACGATCCTTCACATTGGTCTTCTCAATTTTGACTTGAGATTTTTGGAATCTTCCATCAAGCCATTGTTTCACTTTATTTGACAAACAAGGTGGTTCCTTGTGGGTAATCACCTCCCATAAGGGCCTACCACTCCAGTATCCGTCAAAACGCTCAATCTCTTGTGACACAGGAAATTCATAAGGACGGCGGAGATCTCCTATAGGGATAGTTTGTGCAAGACCATATTGTCTCATAACTCTATAAGGAAAATAAAAGGTTAATCTTGACAAGCTCGGGAGACGACAATATGCTTGGTTACTGCAACCAACCATTGCCTTAATCTTCCACCAAGGAACAATCCAGCTTAAGGTAAAGTCACCGGCAGCAAACACCTTGCTCCACTCACGGCGACCTATTTTCAAAAATCGTTTCTTTCGCCGGACTATGCAATTTGGAACATATGTGTGTATATCGTCAGGAGGATTAATAAGCTTTAACCTCTCCATGAGCCATATCTGTAAAATATGTATTTAATTAGCATTACAGTGTAAAATAATATTCTTTAATTCTTGGTAAATTAAAAATAGCATTATTTTATACCTGTAATAAAATTGGAGAACCTCGAAAAGGTGCTCTTGGATTCTTTCTTAATGCATCCAACCATAGCATAGTCTCTCCAACAATTAGCAGCATTGGACTCCTCCCAGATTCAACTTATTCTATAACAGATATAATCATTGATTGGCCTTCATTATCATTACCACTAACTAAGAGTAATTGGTTAAACAAGCAATAAAGAAAAGCCCTTCTCTTATAGACACGGAAATCAGGATTAGGATTATCATAAAAATAATGTGCAAATTCTGTCAAATCAACTATATTCCCATGCACTATATGTTTTAAAGCCGTACCCCTCAAATCAAAAAAGCGTTCAAAATCTTTATAATAATATTCATTGATTCTAAGCATTACCGCAAGACCTGTGGAATAATAGCCTATAATGGCTCCAAATTCTTCCGGTAAAGGACATATTTCATCATAGAAAAATCTAAAACAATGAGTATCAATATCCCAATAGTCTATGGCAGAATAAATAAAATCAATGTCAAGACTCATCCCCTTGATTCCAAACATACCCCCCATATGACAAATATCTAATGCTTTTTTATCTTTAGCAGTTAAATGACGACACCATTCATCCATATATCCACAAAAAGTTCTTTTAGCTAAAGGCATGATTTCTAGTTAATTAACTAATTAATAAACTGGTTAAATTATGCAGTAAACGGATGATTCGGGGGCTATTTATAACTTTTTTCATGGCAGACTTCAAATCCTGTAGGAAACAGGAAAGCGCGTCTGTCGCTAGGCGACAAAATTATCGCGTGGCGACAAAATTGTCGCGTGGCGACAAAGGCTGTCGCGTGGCGACAGACCCTGTCGCGTGGCGACAGACCCTATCGCGTGGCGACAGGATGAATTACGCGGCACCAGTCTATTTCTTTGCAGCGACACCTATTACGCGTAGGAAACCGTGTTTTTACGTACTTGATTTCGACTTTGACTTGACTTACTGTTCTATTCCTATTCATACACCCTTCTTATCATTATTATTATTATTATCACTATTATTATTATTATATTATTATTATTATTTTATTATTATTATTATTATTATTATTATTATTATAATATCATATTAAGCTTAATTAATTTTTAGGCTTATCATATTTTCTTCCTTCTTTTTTCTTTTTTTATTTTTTGGGGGAGAGAGTCGCTACCCTCCACTAATATTAAAAACGACGGAAATTTTGCGCAAAAATTACACTTTCTCACACACTCATATGCACAACACATTTGTTATAAAATAATAAATCTGGCAAATAAAATGTTAATAAATGATAAAGTGCATATATATACAAGTGTCTAATACATGAGTCATATGAATAAGATAGACAAAGTCCTACAAAAGTCAAAAATAAATAAACACAGGTACAACTATGGCGCCGGAGGTCGCAAGTCGCGAGGGATGCCGAATGTATCGAAAAATGTCCTACTCCGTGGAGTATGTCCATCATCGTCCCCTGAACCACCAGGCGGCGCGAACTGCAACTCAGGGCCAGGCCACCTAACCTCACCCTGAAATCCGACGGAAAGAGGCTGAGGCTGCAGAGGCTGCTGCGACGACGAGCCAAACTCAAACGTCCCACCACCCATCCCACCTCGAACGGTCGGCCCGGTCGGAACCTCCTCAGGTGATGACGCCGAGTCACCTACCGCTGCGGCCTTAGAACGACCACCCCGGCCACCTGAAGTAGTCCGGCGACGCCTCGAGTCGGACCTAGTAGTCTCTCTCCTAGGCTCGGGTCTCGACCGAGTGCGTGGAGAAGGAATAGGCTGCCCCTGCAAAAGTAAATCAAAGTTAGCAAGAGCAAATGAAAAAATAAAGTCAAAAATGATGAAAGTAAAAAGCAATACCTCCTCAGCATCGTTGCTACGACAGGTAGCCCGGTTCCGCAACCTCACAAGCTGGCTGCGAAAGGCGTCTATGCACCTAGCCATAGCCGTCACCACCTCGCGAGAAAACTGTCAAAATAACTAAGTCGGTAACAATCACGAAGCAAATATAAAGATGATATATGAGAAGTTACTTACTCGAGTTTGGTGACGAGGAATAGACCGCTCCACAAACTGCTCTCCCTCTGGAGCTGGCGGAATAAGCTCCTCGATCGGCCCATACGTGCCCTGGTAGCGTATGGACATCCTCGGAGGGATGAACTCCCTAGGGCCAGCCTGTTAAGAATGAAAAGATCAGAAAAATACTTGGGGGCTACCAAAAAAAAGAGATAAACTAAATAAATGAAAGCATACCGCTGCCTCCTCCGAAAGGACGGGAGCCGGCGCTAGCAACGGTAGCAGGTCCTCCTCATAACTCTGCTCAAGGAGAACGTAGGACCTCCAAGGAGTACCCCGAGTAGGTCCACCAGCACGATCCCGCTGTGAGGCATCGTGGAACATATGCCGAGGTGGAGGAGCGGGAACAACAAAGGTATCTGAGGAGTGCTGGATGGCTACCCTCTCCCCCAGGTAGACCACCGCGTCGTACGTCCCCAGGAAGTAACGACGCTCAGCTGTATACTGCGCCGCCAGCGCAGAGATAGGGAAAGCAGCCCAAGGTCGATAAACCGGGCTAGGCTCCTGAAAAAATTAATAAATAAGATACTAATACCGAAGGATGATAAAAGAAACAGTATGAATTGAAGAAACCTACCGTGAGAATCATCTCTCGAAGGCGCAGCACCTCCGGCGGACCTCTGCGGCCTCCCCAACTGGCAGCAATAGGGAGCACGCGAGGAGAAGGCCTCGCAGGTGCAAGAGAAGGAAAGTACTCGTAGAACCAGATCTATACGGAATAAATGAAAATCAGTGAAGATTGTGCCTCTAAATCTAAAGTTAAAACCTCAAAAAGGAAAGGAGATGTACCTCTACGACCCTCCAAAAGCTGGAAAGGGCTATCTCTCCAGACAGGGCCTTGTGACGACAGGAGCGCTGCAAGCCCAGTAGAAAATCCGCATAGGCCATGCTGGCCCAGTCATATGTCCCGACCAACTGGAGGTCGCGAACAGCGGACAGGTAGTAAAGTAGTACTCTACTACCTCGATCAGGGGAAAACGTCCCTGATAGCAGAATCAGCACAAAGATGCGCACCTGCTCTCGGGTGGTCGCATCATCCTCAAAGGCTGCAGCCAGCGTGCAGCGACGAATACATCGGGAATTCAGCTGTCCCGACTGAGCCTCAGCCTGGGCCCGAATAACGATCGGCCCCAGTAACTCCTGAACCTCCGGCGAATAGACGGTGACACCGGCATCAAAAGGCAGGGGAGTAGACTGAAACTCACTCCAGGGGCGTAATGAGGCTGAAGTCAGCTGGAGTGACTGTCATCTCACCCCAGGGAAAGTGAAAAGTGTTGGTGGTGTCCCAAAAGAACTCCACCAAAGCTCGAACGACGAGGTTACCCCCATCGTATGAAAACATGGCCCGGGTGGCCTGCAGCAGGGGAGTCAATCCACATGACTCCTAAAGACGACGAAGCCCCTCATCGCGGCAGATGAAGTTGTCGTACAGAGAAATGATGGTGGAATTACCCGAGCCATGGCTACGGGTCCTCCCACTCGCAAGACCTCGTCGGATCCGCTCCGACAAATGATGAACCGGCGCGTGAAACAGGGTGCGCTCGTCCCAATCCGGCATGAGACCCAGCCTGGAAGTAGAAGGCACATCCTCGCCCTCGCTGGTGGGCTCGTCCTCTCGACGCGTGTCCCTCGACCGAGAACCGGAACCACGTCGTCTAGCCATGCTAAAGTATGAAAAAGTAATTAAATTTAAGGCTCTACAGTATCTAAAGTTCGCCTAGGCCACATGATACTATGTTCGCAAAACAGAGTACGTAGTACTAAAACAGAGCAAGAATTTCAAACAAGCATGGAAATGTTCTTTCAGCCAATAAACAATTTCTTGCAAACATATGATGAATATTGTGACAAATTGTACAAGTAAAAGCAGTAAAAAATGCAAAGAACGACCCACATTGGTATTCACGACCTTAAGAGGTCCAACAATGGTGAATCCTTCATTTCTTCACCAAATTGAGTCAAACAAGTCTCAAAATACTCCCAAGGTAATGTACAAGCATAATTAAACAAATTCAAGGCATAAAATTCAACAAACAAAGCAAATTAAGCAAGAACATTTTTCGAATTTTTCGAAAATTCGCGAACAAGAATGCATAATTCGTCAAAAACCGAGTAGAGTTTGAGCAAAACTTACATGGATCGGGAAAATAGATGAGAAAAGCTTCGATTTGCAACAAGTTTGAGCGAATTTGGTTGAGAAATGAGCGAGAACGAGTGAAGTGAAGATTTCGTGAATTTGTGAGAAGCAGAGCAGCGAAATAGAAATGAAGAAGAAGACGGGTTTAAAACCCCGATTCTGTCGCGCGGCGACAGATGCAAAAGCTCGCGACAGGCATTTCTGGCCAGCGCTGGAGCGGCGACAGAGTGCTGGGCCCCTCCTTATGGTTCTGTGGGTCTAGTTTAGTAATTTGGGTTCCTTGGTACGCCAGTTAGCCCCTTTAAGCAAATTGACATGATTTAGTCAGCTTGATAAAAAATGCACTGAGTGATCGACTTGATGAAGATCGTCTCACTTAGCTTAAAGCGCCTAAGTATTGGCTCATAATAAGGCACCGAAATATTGGTTCAACAAATAAGGCACCGAAATATTGGTTCAATAGATGCACCAAAGTAATGGTTTACAAAGGCAAAAGCACCAAAGTACTGGCACAAATATACAAAGTGATGATAAATAATAATATATTAAGGGTCAATAGGTAAAATGATTCTTTGGCAATGTCCCAACATAGAGAGGAGTTGTCTAGTGGCGAAGCACGACCGTGGCGAGGTAGTGTCACAAATAGTGGAGATGGAAAAGCAAGGTCAACTTCGACGGTCCCTCAAGGTAAAGAAGAGATTGTCTATAGCGGCGACGTACTGCCATGGCGACGTACGGCCACAACCTAGAAGATGACGACATACAGTTATTTTCGACGATGTTCCCGAAATACTGTGGAGGATTGTCACCAAGAATATTGAAGACGACGACATATGGTTATCTTCAGCGATGGCATTCACGAGGCACTGTGGAGGTTGTCACAAACAACAAATGAAGCGACAAAATGGTTACGTTCAGAGACGTGTGCTCGACGGTGCAAGATACGCGTTTCTTAACTCTTTTATCTGTTTAACTAATGATTGGTTTGCAGGTATCGGCGTTATAAGAATGATTTGGAATTGCAGAACATTTTGAATCATTCTCCAACCCTATCGATACTTTGACTTTCGTTTTTCGAAACATAAGTTTCTTCAAACTCAGTCAAAGTGGGGGCTTCTGTAGACACCCATTTGTGTCTCCCCAAAACCAAACCCAGTGATGAATTCCTTTCACGTTGTGTTATTATCGAATTAGGTGAAAGTGGTTTGAAAGTCAAGTGTTGCGGTTTAGTTTTAATTAAATTCTTTTCTCTCTGTTTTTGAAAATGACTTTGTTTATTTGAAAATAGCCGAACCAGTTTAGTTTGGTCCATGATAAAGGTCCAATAATAGTGTAGATGGATGGGGCTCGAAGAGACCTTTCCAACGATATGTTATAAGATCAATTCCGAAGAATATTGAGGAAGTTATGGCCAAAATACTAAACTGGGTCTGGTTAATTATTTTAAATACGGCCCAATGATCTAGAGGAGGGCCCAATGTTAATTATTATTCCTAAAATTATTAGGATTAATTATAGTTTTCTAGAAGTTTCTAGAAGGTTCCTTTTAATTCTAATATTATTAGATTTAATAATTAATTATTTTTAATAGATTTTTATTTGGAATAAAATATCGTTTTATTATCTTAAAAATATATATTTTATCTTCTATACGGATTCCGCAGATCAAGTTGATTAAAGATCGGATTCCGCGTGAAGAAAACGCGCTAATACAGGTTGTCGCCAAACGACAAGTCTGTCGCCGCGCGACAGACATTGTCGCGTCGCGACAGAGTTAATTCCTGGCAACAGCGTGGAGTTTTATTCCTTATCAAATTCTATGATTTTTCCGGACTATTTTCATTATAAATAGGGTCCGACTCCCTGTTTTCAGAATGAGGAATTCACATTCAATTATTCTTTAATTTTCTCAATTCTCTCTTTTCTCTCTTAAGCAATATAGCTTAATTCTTTCTGTTTCCCTCTCTTTCTAAATTTCTTTTTATACACAATATTCCGCATTCGCTAGACTTAGAGTCTCTTAGCCAAGTTCGAAGTTGCCTTCGCCCTAGACGTGAAAGGTTGATAATTTCTGAGGGTTTGGCCCAAAACTAGTCAAAACTTTATTTAATTTGATTTTAATTTAATTCTTTAATAATTCTTTATTATTTTCATTGAAGTTACTAACTTGTGTATTTTGTTATTAGAAAGAGGTACAAGGCTTCAAAGTATGTAATCTTATTACTCTCTTTCAATGTAGAAAGCATGCTTATTATTGTTTATGATTCCTAGTATCATGTTAGGATGCTTTTAATGCTTTCTAGTATCATGTTAGGATGTTATTTTATGCTTTCCAGAATCATGTTTAGGATGCCTTCACTCTTTCTAATATCATGTTAGTACCATGTTAGGTTTGAACCTTTGATCTTTATCGTTTAGTGACATGCTAGGATTTGTTATTAATCTTGTTAGTATCATGCCTAGGATCTTGCTATTATTATTGAGCTTTATTATGCCTTATCATGCTATTATCATCGTTATTGATTTATTATTATGTTGCTTGATATTTATTTATGTTTTATTGTTATTGCTTGATCACGCCTTTTATGCAGGTTTAAAGGGAATTTGTACTTGAAATCACGCTTAATAAGATAATTAATAATTTGGTTTAGGCTAATGTGATTTTAACTCAAGTGATCGCCAATAATAGTATTATTTGTGCATTAATATTCAACCAACATAGATAAACAGGGTAGGATTAATATAATGTTTGTATGTTATTCGAAAAGCGCACATGAATACGAGCAGAACAAAGTAGAGGCCTATTTTATAGGGCGGGTCCTTTCTTTTGTAGATTGGATTCATACCCTCATCCCCGGACCCTGTTTGGTTCAAGACCTTATGGAGTAGTTGATGGTCTTTTGGATTGTCTTTTGGGTTTACAAGTTCCTAAAACTTGTTGGCGACTCTTTTTGCTCTTTTTCTTTCCCTTTGGAACGCCACCGTACTTTAGTGTATGATCACAGTGGGGTTCAAGTTTGGGGTTATCGTAATGCTTGAAATATTCCCTACACACTCCCACTGACCTTCTTATAAAAACAAGATTCATCTGGATTCTTGATAAAACCAAACTTACTGATGGCTTCTTTGAATCGCAGATTCCAACTTTTGCTTGCTTGCTTTAATCCATAAATGGACTTCTTAAGCTTGCATACCTTTGCAGCGTTGTTTTGGTCGACAAAACCTTCAGGCTGTGTCATATACACAGTTTCTTCCAAAATACCATTTAGGAAGGCAGTTTTGACGTCCATCTGCCATATTTCATAGTTGTAATATGCAACAATCGCTAGGAGGATCCGAACGGATTTAAGCATTGCAACTGGAGAAAAGGTTTCATCGTAATGAATACCATGAACTTGTCTATAACCTTTTGCTACCAATCTAGCTTTGTAAATGAATACATTTCCATCTTTGTCGGTTTTCAACTTGAAAATCCACTTACATCCGATAGGTGTGTAACCTTCGGGTAAGTCAACCAAGTCTTAGACTTGATTTTCAAACATGGAATCCATTTCAGATCTCATGGCCTCTTGCCATTTAGCAGAGTCGGTGCTTGCCATCGCTTGCTTGTAGGTTGCCAGTTCATCTCCATCCATGATCAGGATGTCCTGATTCTCGGTTAATACTAAACCAAGATATCTATCAGGTTGAGATCTCGGCCTTTGAGACCTACGTAGGGTAATGGACTGAGCATTTGCATTTTCGGTTCGACTTTGCATATTTTGATCACTTTGACTTTCGTCAACAGATGCTGTTTGAGCACTTTGACTGTCATTCTGATTTTGTTGCTCATCCTCACGAACTTTGTCGAGTTCGATTTTCCTCCCACTTGTCATTTTGGAAAGGTGTTCCTTCTCCAAAAAGACACCATCGCGAGCAACAAACACTTTGTTCTCCGATTTGTTGTAGAAGTAATACCCTTTGGTTTCTTTTGGGTAGCCCACAAAGTAAACCTTATCAGATTTTGGATGAAGTTTGTCAGAAATCAATTTCTTGACATATGCTTCGCATCCCCATATCTTTAGAAAAGACAACCTAGGAGGTTTCTTTGTCCATAACTCGTATGGAGTCTTTTCTACAGCTTTAGATGGAGCACGGTTCAGTGTTAGTGCCGCAGTTAAAAGTGCGTGTCCCCAGAAAGAGATAGGAAGATCACTAAGACCCATGGTTGATCGTACCATATCTAACAAGGTTCGATTTCTCCGTTCGAATACTCCGTTCCATTGTAGAGTTCCTGGAGGTGTTAGTTCTGAAAGTATGCCATGATCTTTCAGATGGTCATCGAATTCTTGGCTCAAGTATTCACCACCTCGATCCGATCAAAGGGCTTTGGTTTTCTTGCCAAGCTGATTTTCCACTTCACTTTGAAATTCTTTGAACTTGTCAAACGATTCAGATTTATTTGACATGAGGTAGACATAGCCATATCTACTATAATCGTCTGTGAAGGTGATGAAATATCAATGTTCATTTCTTGTGGCGGAGCTCATTGGTCCACATACATCGGTATGTATTAGACCCAATAAGTCACCGGCCCTTTCTCCCAAATTGGAGAATGGCTGCTTTATCATCTTGCCTAATAAACATCCTTCGCAATTCTCAAAAGATTTTAAATCGAAAGAGTCAAGAACGCCTTCTTGTAGAAGCTTCTTGATGCGTTTGATGTTAATGTGGCCAAGACGACAATGCCACAAGTAAGTTTGATTTGATTCCATGGTCTTAGCTCTTTTGGTGGTATTATTCACATTATAAACTTGTTTGTCTAAAGAAAGCACATAAAGACCATTTTCAGAATGTGCAATACCATATAAAACATTATCGAGATAAAACGAACATTCATTGTCTTTTACTCAGAATTCAAAGCCTTTGGCGTCCAACGCCGAAATTGAAATAATGTTTTTGGTAATGTTGGGAACATAGTAACAACTTTCAAGTTCCAAAACAAGCCCAGAGGGCAAAGACAAACTGAGAGTTCCTACGGATACGGCTGCAATTCTGGCTCCATTGCCGACCCGAAGTTCAACCTCTCCCTTCGCTAGCTTCCTAACGTTCCTTAGACCCTGAGAATTGGAACAAAGGTGTGAGCCACATCCGGTATCTAATACCCATGATGTTGAGCTAGTGAAGTTTAAGTCTATAACGAATATACCTGATTCAGAAGCAACGGTTCCGTTCTTCTTATCTTCCTTGAATTTGAGGCAATCTCTCTTCCAATGTCCCTTCTTCTTACAATAGAAGAATTCGGAATCAGATTTAGAAGATGCTACCTTCTTTTCCTTGTTGTCCTTGGTAGCTTTCGGCTTAGGCGGAAAGTTCTTCTTACCTTTCCCTTTGAAGCCTTTCTTCCTTTTGCCCGTGCGTTTGAACGGCTTGCCCTTTTTGACCATGAGCATATCATGTTTTCCCTCATCCTTGAGCGTTTTCTCGGCTTGCTTCAACATACCATGAAGCTCAGTGAGGGTTTTCTCCATGCTGTGCATATTATAGTTCATCTTGAACTGATCATAGCCTTTATGCAACGAGTGGAGAATTATGTCAATTGCCATCTCGGTTGAATACCCTGCATCAAGCCTTCCCATGTTCTCAAATAATCCTATCATTTTGAGTACATGTGGGCTGACAGACTCTCCTCTCTTGAGCTTGCTCTCAAGGATCTGTCTGTGGGTTTCAAACCTCTCAGTTCGGGCCTGCTCTTGGAACACATTCTGCAGCTTAGAAATGATCTCAAAAGCCGTCTCCTTCTCAAAGAAAGTCTTTTGAAGCTCGAGAGACGTGGTGGCCAACATGATGCATTTGACATCCCGATTGGCACTTTGCCATCGATTTAGGGCAGCCTGAGTCACCTCCTCATTAGGAGCGTCGGGCATTTTGTCATCAAGGACATATTCCTTTTGCTCTTGCATGAGAACAATTCGCAAATTTCTTTGCCAATCAAGAAAATTTGGCCAACTCAACTTCTCCTTGTCGAGAATTGAGCGTAATGAAAACTGGTTGTTTGAGTTACTTGAAGACATGATTCTACAATTGAAAGAATTTTAATGAAAAACCATTCATAATACTTAAATAATTTTGAATTTAATTCATGCATATTTCAAACTTATTTAACGTCTTACTTACACATAAAATTGTCCCTATTTTTGTGAAAATAAGTCGATTCCAAGATCCAAGGAAACAAAGAGTGACTAAGCATGCTTTGGCTTGTCTTAGCACTCAATATCCCAAGGTAAGCAACACTTTGCTAATGGCTCCAAGCCACTCTTGGTTGAATAAATCGTCGCATCTAATGCTCTCTCAACAATTTATTCACTTTTCCACGACATGTTAGGACTCCATCACTCATATCGTTGAGCACAACCAAAACCAACTTGCATACCCGGTATGCCTTATGAGTCTAGGGAGTAGTAGTGATGCCTCGCTTTGGCGTAGCCCATCACTACTCTCAATAGGTCAATAAGTGTTGTTTTGGAATGGAAATTTAACTCAATATTTTAGGGACCTAGGGTTTCTATGTTGGTTGATTTAAGTGAACTTAATTAATCATCACAACATTCGAAATCCTAAACATGCATCTAACATATAATTCATATAGATGATCATAAATATGTAAAGCATAAGCATTTGATGCATATTTGGCAACTAGCACGACCCCTTGAATTCTTCAAGTCTTCAAAAGGTTTTCTTTTGCAACTTCATGGTTTTGTCTTCCAATAACCTCCATCTTCAAGACTTGACCAAAATTATGCAACTACTAGTATCTACGATTAGGACTAATCTAAATATTAAGGTACAAAAATACTCAACGTTACGCAGACCGTATTTAGATTTACAAAAATACATCACGGATCACAGTCCGTATTTTCTATCTTAATCGGGCCCCACTAGTTGCCATTTTATTAGACCTGTGAGAGAACATATATTCCATTCATCTATTCACTATTTGTGAATGGCCCATGCATTTTACAACGATAAAACAAGTAACAATGCATAAACATGCGATAACTAGTAACTAATCTAGGTGGTTAATCCAATCAACTCGCCTAATTAAAACTAGTCAAAGTTGTTTTAACCGATTATGTAAATAAGCGCAATTAATATTTGAAGCTCCCACTAAATTCCGCATCCAACTTAATTAATCCAATTAATTAAGCCCAAAATTTGCCAAAATTAAATTTTGCCAACGCCGCTCAAAACCGAGGCCTAGCCTCCAAAATTTTAATTAAAATACATAAGATTAATTAAAATAAATAAACGGCTAAAATACATAATAACATTCGGGGTATATGTGCTAATTAAGGGGAGGTGCGCATCGCCGTGAGCCATGCTAAGCGTCACACCCATAGCTTAGAATACCGCATACGCGTCGACTCTTCTACGGGGCGTGCAAGAACACAAGCCACGAGGCCGCACAAGCTTGCTAGCTATGCGCACCATGCCGCAAGCTCGCAGCACATCCCACACGCACACCCCTGCCGCACTAAGCCACGCACTCAAAATGCTCGCACACCCCACCGCACCACAACAGCCATGTGCTGCGCTATGGCATCAGCACGCACGCACGCACGTAGCACAGCCCCAACATGCTGGTGCTGCTGCGTTGCTGCTGTGGCTGGGCGTGCATGCCACGCACAAGGCTGCATGCAACCATCGAGCAGCCCCTTTGGCAGCCACATGCGGGCTGCTATGCAGCCCGGCTAGCCAAGGGAGGCTTTGCCTCGATTCGCATGCCATAGACTCGGGATTTCAATCCTAAATTTTGCGTGACAATTTATTAATTCTAAATTAATTTTAGAACTAATTTTAATGAGCAAAAAATTGAAAGTTAAACAAGTCTAACTCAAATAAAATTCATCAGAGTGCATTTAACCAATATTATTTCCAAGAACCATTCTTTAATAAAATTGGTTTAACTTGGTGCAACAAAATAAGGCAATTTCTCACTATTAATTTAATCAATTTAAATTAATCTTGAGATTTTGACAAAGTAAAAGGGAGTTTGGAAAAAAATGAACATAAGTTCAATAAAGATTCCAACTTTAATACTTGTGAATCCTTTAAAAATTATATCTTCCAATATGAAGATAAACAAATTTCTATCACAAGATTCAAACTTTATGATTCCAATCAACTTAAAAATGATTAAATCAACAAAGTTCATCAAAAAATTCATGGAATTTAGTAACTTTAAAGTTTCAATCACTTAACATAATTAAAGATTGAATCTTTAGTACTTAGAAGCCTCAAAGAACAACAATTTCACACTTAATGCAATTAATTGCAATTATGTGAAAAATAAAACCAAGCTTTCAAACACAAATTACTATCAAGTAATCATGCCTAAAGAGGTTTAAAATTGCATATAAAATATGTATTGAACCAATTACATAACCACCATAAATATGCAATTAATTTTCAAGGTTAGAAAGATTTAAAATTTTTCGTCAAAACTAAAAATCCCTTGAAAAGTGCATTTCTGGTCGTTTTTTGGCCAAAAACAGAGTCCTATAAGGGTAAAACCATTTCCAGAACGCCTTTTCCACCCAAAATTCACTATTTTTGGGTCGAAATCTGGGTTCGGGAGCTGAAGTCAGCTCTAATACGGGATTAAAATTAATAACACGAGCTACTAATCTAATTAGCAACTTAAAACCAGAAAAATTAAGCCATAAAACACCTTGAAAAATAATATGATTTTAAAAATAAACGAGCGAGGCTCCGATACCGTTGTTGGGGTTTGGTGAGTCCGACTCACCGCGGAAACAAACCTAAAACCAAGAGCGCACTCGCAATAAATAAAACCATAAGATTAAGATAATAATTATACCTTTGACACGTGCTTCGCCCGACCTCGAGGGGCTCTTACTTCGAAAGCTAGCCTCGAAAATACGATGACCTCCAACAGAAGTCCACCCACAACTCAAACACCGACTAGGTCCAATGCCTTGGAGTTAGCAAGGCCCGACCAAAACCCGAGTAATTGAGTTCAAAGGTTTTCACAATGGTGATGCCTTTTTCAACTCTTAAGTTCAAAGGTTTTCACTACTAGTGATGCCTTTTCCAACTCTTACTCAAGTGATTTTTCCAATACCCCAACTTGGGTATTTATAGGGAAAATCATGAGTGTGAAAAGCTATCCTGTCAATGTGGGATAATTTGATTTTCCCATTTTATTTTAAAGCTAAAATAAAATTAATAAATCAACAAGTGGCAAGCTCATATGAGAGGTTAGGTGCGGACCATTTGGAAGAAGGGGGGACCAAACTTGCTCCCCACTCCCTCTCCCAAAACCGGCCAACACAACACCTCACCACCCTCTCACCTTGCGCCACATGGCACCCACACTTGGGCATCAAGGCACCCAAGGTGGGCTGCCTTGCGCTGCTGTCCGTGCTTCGGCCAGCAAGCCACGCATTGCTTGTGGGCTGCTACGCCGAGGCCCAGCTTGCTAGGCAGCACGCAATGGCCCAGCCATGCTGCTGCGGGCTGGCGCGCCTAGCATGCTAGCTGCTGCGGCATGGCTGCTAGCCAATGCACGCACAAGGCAGCGCCCAGCAATGCGATGCTAGCATTGGTGCGCTAGCACGCACCAGCCAGCCTAGGCTCGGCTTGGTGCGCATGCTAGGCCATATGCCCCTAGCACTCGGTTTGCTGGGGCATTCCAATGCTAGGGGTATTTTGGTCTTTGTTGATTTATTATTACTTTCACGTCTCGTCTTTTACTATTTTCGACTCGACTTCCGACGCTCCAAGCTCGAATTTCCGACGTCTAAATATTAATTACTCGGTCGATTTATTAATTAATTCCTAATTAATTGTCGCTTCGGCTCGTTAGTTGCTTGGGTGTGACCCGAAGGGTTCAGTCAAGATTAAGCTGTAATATTAATTATGCATTAATATTACTGATCGAAAGCGGCCTCTACCCAGGCATTCCGATCACTTGACCTCACTGAAAAATTAGCTTTCTAATAATTCCGAACCCCTTATCGGAATAATACACTTGTTCGAAGGACACTATTCCTTTCAAATTGATGATCATGAATTTAAAGATTAATAGCACATATGGCTGCTACTATAAACCCCAAGAACAGAATGGAGTTAAGAGAAAGCTAGGAATTTTATATCAAAACGGCTATACAAGTTTATTTATCAAAAACTTGGGCTAAAATAGTTTATATACCCTTACGAATATAGAGTCCTATTTAAATTAAAATAGGGTTTTAAAACTTTCCAAACCCTAAAATAAAAATATGAGATTAGGAAAGTTATTTAATAAATAAAAATAAACTATTTTTTTTAATAAAATATATTGTATAAAATCATAAAATATTCGGGTATTACAATCTACCCTCCTTAAAACAAGTTTCGTCCTGAAACTTAAAGTACAAAAATAACTTACTTGTAAATTTGAGAGAGAAATAAAACTAAACCAAACTTTTTAGTAAAATATATAAATAGATAGGGGTATTACAACATGTCTCTGTGGGGCATGGCAAATTTCAGGTTTGCCATGCAAACATGCAATTAGAGTAATCTTGGCTGCTGGATTGAACCCATACAAATTTTGTCTCAGTCCAAACTCATAAGCAAGCTTATGTCAACTCAATACACTCTATACCAGATTTTGAGCAATGGCTAGTGATTGATATGTCTACAATACTACCACCACATATGAAAAGAGCAATTGGTAGGCCATCTAGACAAAGAAGATGGGCACCTGATGAACCAGACAAAGGAAAAAGGTCTACAACGGTCCAATGTCAGAATTGTATGTGTTATGGACATAAAAAACTGAAATGCAAGGGTGGACTCACAATAGCAGAGCAAAGTGCTAGGGATGGGCAAAAGACAGCAAAAGCAAAAGCTAAAAATGCAGCAAAGAAAGCTTCCGAATCCACTAAACACAATGCACCAAAGAATACCTTCACATCAAAGCCACCAAACCCACCTAAAGATTCACAAGAAGCTCATTGCAGTATGCGTCTCAACCACCAACCACCAACCTCCATCTACACAACTCATCATTCATATCAAGCATTTGAAGGTCCAAGAAGCTAACCTGTTACTAGGTCAAAGAAGTATGGGAAAGGAAAGAACAAAGTCTAACCTGTCCTGTAGCTTGCTGAACTAAGACCAAGTTGGTTTTTTTTTTTTTTTTTTTTTTTTTTTTTTTTTTTTTTATATATAAATGACAGTGCAATTACTTGGCTTTGTTTCGATTTTGAACTAAGGTTTATATATGATATGTACTTTGACTTGATCATATGTCCTGTTTTTAGACATTGCCACAGGCTTTTGATTTCATGCTATAATGCAATCTCATTTAGCTCTTAATTGCTTTCTAGAATGTTGGAATTATTTGAACTCTGAGCAACTTTTTAATCCGTTTGACTAAATTAGGTACTAAAGTATCATGAACCTCAACTTTATTTCATTAACGCATGTAAATATAATAGACAAAGCAAATACCATAATTGAGTTTTATTTATACTTAGTTGAATTACATAACTTCATTCGTAAAACCCATACAAATTGCATCATTACCCTGATTACATAACTTAATTAGAATTGAACTACTTGCTACTCCCTTTTCCTTCATTACCCTGATTACATCATTTTAGGTAAAAAAAAAGAAAAAAAAATTACTAATATGATAATAGCAATCTTCATAAGACTCTAGCAGCAAACAAAAAGGTCTACCACCATGTTATGTATTACATCAATCTCATAATGTGATGAAGCATCATAAAAACTCACATCATCTTCAGTCACCCAGTCAAAAAATCCGGAACCTCTGACTTTTTCCCTACATTTGAAGTATGGCTTCATTGCATTCCTCATGGAATCAGAAAACCTAACCTCAGCGTTTTTGGGAGGGTTGCAATTGTAGTGCTTCATCCTTACCCAAATGAAACTTCCTTCTGTTGCGCCCCTTTTCCTTGAAGAAACTCCACGAAAATTCATGGTAAGAACATTTTTGGAGATTGATAACTGATATGAAACCCTAACGCAAGAATTGGAAGAGGAGCTGAATATATAAAGAGGGATGTCATGATAGGGGTGGAAAAAGAGGAGGGAATCAATTAATTCAGGGATTGGTTAGTCTTTTTGTGTAATTTAGTTAGAAAGTGAGCCATTAAGTAGTTGGTTAGGCCATTTAATGATAATTAGGCCACTTAAATCAAATTAGTGAATCTTGAGTGCCACTAAAGAGAGTTGAAAAAAATTTCGTCTTTCATGTAGCAAAATTAAAACCATGAGTCTACCATGTAGAATTTCCCTTTAAAATTTAATAAGTACAAAAAAAAAAAAGTCAACTAGTCCTATTTTTGAGGTACTAAAAGTCAACTTTTCCTTTCTATTACTTGGAAAAAAAAAAGAAAGGTTTTACAATTGTCGAAAGACCTTAGTGAAAAAAACCTCAACTCGTCTCATCCTCCTCCTCCCGACTAGCCACCACCCTCTCTTCATCCACCTGATAAACTCTTCCTCATTCAATTGTAACTCCTGAACAATGAGATTCAAAAAGCAAAAGCGTCACAGAAAAACCGTCAGATTCTACATTGCTTGCTTTAGTTTTCGAGAACCATTCAAAGTTCTATGCAACGGCACCTTTGTTCATCACCTTGTTTCTAATCATCTTTCTCTTGAAACTACTGTCTCTAACACTCTTGGTGCTTCTGTTAAGCTCTTCAGTACCAAGTAATTTCTACTTTTGATTGTATTTAGTACTATTCAATTTTTTTCTGTGTTTTTGGTAAATTTCTTATATTAATTTTTAATGGGTATGTTTTTTGTTTTTTGATTACATGTGTTATTGAAGAGTTGAAGTCTCTTGGAAAATCATATGCTGAATCATATCGTGTTGCTCGGAGAGATTACAAGCTTGCTAGGTTTGCTTTTCATTTTCCCTTCTTTTTAGCAGTTTTTAATTTAATTTGGATTGGAATTTGTTTTAATGTTTGCATAACTATGCTATTTTGATGGGTTTTGTATAAAAATTTTGAACTAATGTTCCATTGTGTGAAATGTGTTGGTTTACTTTGTAATGTAATTTTGAAATCATATATTAAGTGTGTAATTTGTAGTGTAGTTATACTGCTAGGATATGTAATTCAACTGGAATGCCTCTTGTTAGTTTCCGGTAATGTTCAATTTGAATTTCCCGGGTTTCTACCGAGGTGCTTCCTTTCTCTGGTGCATGACATCCTTTTTTTACAAAAACAATATGCAAACCAAAAAAAAGGAGGTTTGGCGGATTTGGAAGGAAGGTGAGAGTGGAGATGCACCTGAAATTCCGTTGAAATCTTCTATCTCCAAATTCCAAGTGATTTTATTGTCATGGTCATCCTGTTTTGTGATTTCCTTCTTTGACGTCAAGCATCATCTATTTAAATTGCTCAGTATTTGTAGGGGATATTTCAAGCATTACCCCAAACTTGAACCCCACTGTGATCATACACTTAAGTATGGGTGGTGTCCAAAGGGAAAGAAGCTATAGCAAAAGAGTCGCCAACAAGTTTTAGGAACTTGTAAATCGTTCACAGGGTGAAGGTTACACCCCTTAACGATCCAGGAGATCGTCAACTCCAATAGGTCTGGAGCCATGACTGGAAGTTCGGGGATGAAGGTACAAATCCAACCTAAAAGAGACTGAACCTGCCCTAATAATAGGCCTCTACTTTATTCTTCTCGTATTCATGTGCGCTTTCTGACTAACATACAACCATTAGGTTAACCCTAAACCTGTTTAATCTATGTTGGTTGAATATTAATGCACAAATAAAACTATTATTGGCGATCACTTGAATTACAATCATATCAGTCCTAAACAAGATTATTAATTATCTTATTAAGCATGATTACTAGTACAAATTCCCTTTAAACATGCATAAAAGACGTGATCAAGCAATAACAACAAATATATATCAAGCATAATAATAATAATAATAATAATAATAATAATAATAATAATAATAATAATAATAATAATAATTAAAATAATCATGTTAAAGCATAATAATAATAGCAAGATCCTAAGCATGATACTAACAAGATTAATAACAAACCCTAGCATGTCACTAAACAATAAAAATCAAAGCTTTAGCCCTAACATGATACTAACATGATATTTAGAAAAGAAAATAGGAAGCATCATAGAAATCATAATTGATATAAGAAACTTATTCATTACCCTAAACATGATACTAGGGAGCAATAAAACATCATAAACATGATTTCTATATCATAATATCAATGAAACAATTAAAGTACTTACTTGGACGCCTCGTATCTCTTTCTAATAACAAAATACACACGTTAGTAACTTCATGGAAAATACAATAATCAAAACAATTAAATTAAATAATCGAAATAGAAATTTGGGGCCAAACCCTCAGAAATATCAAACCTTTCACGTCTAGGGCGAAGGCAACTTCGAACTTGGATAGGTGTGTCTAGAACTAATGTATGAGGAATTGTGTTTGTAAAAGACTAGGCTAGAAAGAGAGAGAGAGAGAATAAGATTTAGCTTAGAGAGAGAGAGAGGAATTAGAGAATTCTGGTTATTGAAAAACGGAGGTCCAGGGACCCTATTTACAAGAAAATAGTCCGGAATCGATAAAAAAGAATCAGAGTTCGAAAAGGAATAAAACACTCTTCTGTCGCAAGCGACAGAGCTCGTCGCCATGCTACGAAATCGTCGCCAGGAGACGAAACTATCGTTTGGCGATGCAGAAGGTTTTCCACGCGTTTTCAACACGGAATCTATTTTTCGATAAAATCAAGTCGTAAAATCCGTACGAAGGGTAAAAACGTAATTTCATTTAAAACACTTCTTTTATTCCAAATAGAACTCATAAAACATAATTATCAATCCTAATCCCTTTAGGATTCAAAAGAACTTTCTAGAAGACTATAATTCAATCCTAATTGCATTAGAAATGATAATTCATAATAGGCCCTCCTCTAGATCATTGGGCCGCATATAAGAACCAAACCGGGCCCAGTTTAGTATTTTGGCCATAACTTCCTCATTATTCATCGGAATTGGGCTTATAATATATCGTTGGAAAGCTCTTTTCGAGCCCAATCCAACTACGCCATTATCGAACCCTTGTCATGGACCAAACTAAACTGGATTAGCTATTTTCATAAAATAGAGCAGGTTTTTGAAAACAAAAAGAAAGATTTTTAATAAAAACTAACCACAACATTAGACTTTCCACACTTTCACTTCATTCGATTATGATTCGACGCGAAAGGTATTCATCACCGGGTTTGGTTTTTGGGAGACACATTTGGGTGTCTATAGAAGCCTCCACTTTGACTGAGTTTTGAGAAACGCAAGTTTCGAAAACAAAAGTCAAAGTAGCGATAGGGGCAGAGAATGATTCAGAACGTTCTGCGATCCTAAATCACTCTTGTAACGCCGATACCTGCAAACTAGCGTTAGTTAAAACAGATAAGAGAGTTAAGAAACGCGTATCTTGCACCGTCGAGCACACGTCTCTGTAGTAACCAATTTTTTGTTTGACAATCTTCCTCAAGCTAGGGGATACCGCCTGAAGACTACCACACTTGCAGCTGCCTTCAATTTCCGCTGTTTTATGACCATCTTCCACATCCTAGGGAATATGATCGAAGATAACTTCGCTTGAAGCCACCTCCTGCTTTTGACAACCTTCCACATCCTAGGGAACGCCGTTGAAGATAACTCTGCTTGTAGCCATCTTCAGTTTTGTGACAACTCTCCACATCCTAGGGAACGTCGTCTATCATTGCTGCTACATCTCGAGCTTTTTTCTTGAATCATAGTGACAACCTTCCCAATCATAGCAAAAGCCGTCGAAGACCGCCTTATCATGAACCGCTCTTCTCAAATCTTGGTGACAACCTCCACAATCTTAGCAAATGCCGTCGAAGACCGCCCATCTCGTGCTATCTTCTCAAATCTTGGTGACAACCTCCACAATCTTAGCGAATGCTGTCGAAGACCGCTCATCTCGTGCTATCTTCTCAACTCTTGGTGACAACCTCCATAATCTTAGCGAATGCTGTCGAAGACCGCCCATCTCGTGCTATCTTATCAAATCTTAGCGAGAGACCCTTTAATCTTAAAATCCCCCTGTTGAAGACTTCTTCATCTTGAATCTTCAAATCAACCCTTCCATCTTTGGAAAATCCTTCTCAAGAACCATATCTAAGATTCTTAAAGGCTTCAAATTGATTTGTGGAAATCTCTCATCCCAGGAATTCTTTGTGAACCAATACTTCGGTGCTTGCGATGAGCCAATGCTTATGCGCTTTAAGCTAAGTGAGACGATCTTTTGTCAGGTCGATCACTTATTGCGATTGTAATCAAGCCGACTACTTAATCATGTTAAATTTCTTATAGGGGCTAACCGGCGTACCAAGGAACCCAGAAATTGCTGCACTAGGTCCGCATAATCTAATATGGGGACCACGCATTGTGTCGCCGCACCAGCGCCCGCTGGAAAATGTGTCGCCGCACTTTACTTCTGTCGCCAGGCGACAGGTATCATCGTCTGGCGCTGGAGTCGGGTCTTCCCTATTTTGCCCTTGCTGCTGTTGTTCGTTGCTCGGTTTCGCTCCGAACTTTGAAATCGGTCGTTTTCTTTCAACCAAATCCTGCTCAAATCTTTTGTAAATTAAAGCTCTTCATCTCTAATTTATTGATCCATGGAAGTTTTGCTCAAACTCCTCTTATCTTGGAAGAATCTCATGTGTCATATTCGCGGTTTTTCAAAAAAATTCGGGAATGTTCTTTCTTGCTGGGATGTACCTGCATTTATATTTTTGACTGTAGGACTTTGCTCATCTCTTTAATTATCTTAGGATTGTCCTAAGGCTCAATTAAGACTTAATGTGTCTTTAACACATATGACTTGTCATGACTCGACTCAAAGTGCTTGTTCACATGACTCAATGTTCATGACTCGTGTGTGCATTATAGTGTGATCGTGCAACTCGAAAAATGAAAAAAGCAAAAAATTTCCGTCATTTTTTTTGTGGAGGGTACCGACTTTCTCCCGAAAAAGAAAGACACAAAAAGGAAGAAGTTTTTTTTTATGGTGCATGTTGAATGAGCTTAGTCAAATGTTGTTTGATACTATCTTTCAAGATTCATCCTAGGCTATCTCAATTGTTGACTCAATGATGAAAGTATTTGGGTAACTTAGGCACGAAGGCTAAACACTTCATACTTTGTGATGCAATGATGAGTGATGAGTGATTTCGTTATGACAAAGTATGATTCAACGTTGTGTTAAGATTTCATGACAAAAGGTTCCTAAGGGAAAGACTAGTTGGTCATGTATCTGTGATGTGTGTGAAAGTGACACTAAAGCTAGGCTGCAAAGGCTAAGTGTGTGGAAAAATATATTGAAAAGAGTCAAATGATAGTGACTCTTAGGCTGGGTAGGATAATAATGTAGGGATTAAGCCCCTAAGTCTAACTCTAAATAGATAGGGATGAGCATAGGAGATCCCTTGATATGATCATGGTATAAGTGTGTGAATGTGAATATGAGTGCATTTTTATTACGGTCGCGCCCCTTTGTGAGGTTGCCTACGTATCCGTTAGGAATCAGGCCGAATGTAGCTCTAGTCGAACCTCGCACAAGTATGTGTGTACCTCAAAGAGGTCTTTTAAGGGTTGTAATGTGGTTAGGCTAAAGGTTGAAGAAGAAGGGGATAGAAGGCTCAAGACCCTAGATAAGCCCCCAAGGTGTGCAACCTTGATTTTGAATCTTTGTATTATTATGCTTGAGGTTTCTCACTTTTGAGCTCTTTCTTTTTTATTTTTGCTCTTTTTTTTTTTTTTTTTTTTTGCTTTTTTTATTTTGAAACTTTTTGATAAGTGTGGGCAATCCTGATCATGCGGTCTATCACTCACTTGGCATTCATGTATCTCAGGCACGGTACCGAGCACTCGATAAGAGACGCAATTTGAGACTTGTTCATATCAAAGACATGTTCATATCAATGACATTGGAACACTTGCCCTTTTGTACAATTTTATCATTTTTGCTTATTTTAATTTTTTTGAAATTACTCAAGCTTCTATTCTTTGAAAATTGCATAAGTTGCACACCATCCCATCCCAAGGTTAGGTAGATGTGGGTCGAAGAAGGAAAGTTCTATCGTTAGATGAGGCTCAAAGTGGTTTTTCAAGAAAGGATTATGTATTTAAAGGGTGAAAGGTGATATGACGTGGCTACAAGGGGTGCCTCAAATCATTGGTATTCCTTGTGCTTAGCTCGACATGGTGTTTTTTTTTTTTTTTTTTTTTTTTTTTTGCAATGTAATGAAATAATCATATGCAAGAAAAGAAATGCTCATTTTTATTAAAATGTAAAAAGGAAAAAACCTACAAAATAAGATCTAAGGAAAATAAAAAGGTGCTTATGCTAGACTTATTGCGGAAAGGCTAAATAAAATAGAAAAAGAGGTCACGAAATCTTGTCGTTAAAGCTCTCCTCTTGTCTTGAGCTCTTATTATCACTCGGTCTTCTTGCCAGCTGGAGGTATGGGAAGCTTGTTATTATCGATCAAATATTAGATGGCCTCTTTTAGCTTCCAACAGCTCTCAATAGTATGACCCCTACCTTGATGGTACTTGCAATGTGAATCTGGGTTCCAACTAGGCAATCTTTTTTTAGGCGCGGGATCTTAAATAGATCCAATGGGAGTAATAAGTCCCTTGGCATGGAGTCGATCGAAGGCAGTATCATAGCTCATCCCAATAGGAGTGAAATCTTTCCTTAGTTGCTTTTTAGACCCTTGATTTTCCATGGCTAAGACTTCATTGAGATCACAGGTACTAACATTGTTACTAGAGTGGGCGTTTCTGGAAGAAAAAGGATTGTCGTTCTTCTTTCCTTTCCAGCCACTGTTGTTGCTATTGTTAGTAGCTTTTTGCTTTGCAAGGTCATCTTCGATTTCAGTACCTATGTCATAGACGGCTTTGAAAGTATTCAAGTTATGTTGATATTTCAAATGCTTCGAATACTTGTCTTGAAGGTTCTTGATGAACATCCTTACAGACTCCTTTTCAGTAGGGACCTCGACCATGTTGGCAGAAGTTTCCCTCCACTTGTTAAAGAAAGAAGTGAATCCTTCATTTTCTTTTTGCTTAAGTATTTCAAGTTCTCTATGATCAGTTTCAACTTGAATATTACATTTATACCTATCAATGAAAGCGTTTACAATAGATTTTCAAGTAGAGGTTTTCTCTTTGTCAAGGGAAAAGAACCATTGTTGACAAACGGTTTCAAGAGATAAAGAAAACAAAGAATGAAAGACCTTCCTATCAATCCCCTTAATATTCATTATTGTCTCCGAAAGCTCTTAAGTGGAAATAAGGGTTGTCTGTTGCCTTGAACTTTAGGATGTCGTTGGCATTGAACTTCTGCGGAAGAAGCTCCTTGTCCACCGAGACCCCTTGCGAGCTAATGCCCTGGAATCTGTAGTCATTGGATATTTTTCTCAAGCTCTCTTGCATGAGCTCCATTTGTTGTTGTTTCACAGGGTCATTGATTTGGAGGGTTAAAGCCTTCAACACCTCAGTAACGCTAGCCATTTGATTCTTAAGCTCATTGACTTCTTCTTGACTCGCCATTATCTTCTTCCTTTTCCGACTCACTGGTTTATCAAAAAGATGAACTTGAACGAAGAGGTTGTCCTTGATTAAACGCCCTTCCTTTCTTGACCACGAGTTGTAAATTAAACCATTTTATTTGTTTTAATGACTTGACTCAAATTGACTTTGACTTTACTGGTTTATGAAAGGGAAAAAAAAGAAGCAAAAATAGGGTGCATATTTTTGGGAATCAAGTATATGGGTTCAAACAAGTGTGGTTTACTTGGAGGATTAATATCCGACTTACCCCCCTAAAAAATGACGGAAAACATGCGCGTACAAGACTCTCTAGACATGGTCAAAGTGTACATACATATTAGTGTGTGCTTTTTTTTTTTTTGTGAGTGACATGCTTTGACTCTTGTGTATGACCATGAGACTAAGTGCTTATACTCAATTAAGGACTAAATATGACTACTGCCATTAACAAAATGACCAAACTGATTAATAAACTGTTTAATTAGACCCGTCGTGGTGACTCAAGCAAGAAACTGAACTGTTGCCAAAGCAACAGAACTGTCGCCACACTCTGCAGTGTAGCGCCAGGCGACAAAGTTGTCGCCCGGCGTTGCACAGCAGCGTTTGGCGCCACAGCCCAGATTTTTGCGCCATTACTGGAACATCGATCTGGGACTGTTTTCAGTATTTTTACTCTAAAGGGACAGACCTAAAGACGTACTAAGTCAGTTTGATCAATTTATTAGCCTTTAATTACTCAAATTAATTAATTAATTAATTAGAAAAAGTCCTTTTAGTCATTAATTAGTTTATTTAGACTTAATCACAAGTCAAACAAACAGTTAGGAAAAACACATAGAGTATGCACAGCAAATAATGCACAAGTAGTCAAGTAGGCACGATATGATGCAATGAGTTTGCAACCTAACCATGGCTCTAGTTCTCTAAAGTTCAGGATATGGGTTAGTCAAAGAGGGTCTATGGTTATGAGTCCGAATGCACCGCGCGGAAGCCTTACCTTTGGAAGGGTTGGCGCGTGTGGATGGGACCCCGCGAGTTAAACTCGCTTCCACGGTTTGGTGAATTCAACATTCTCGGATGTACCCTTCGTTGCTCAGAGCGTTCGATTGGGTAGATGTAGCATGAATTCCTATAGGGTTATGTCCATATGTAGAACACATATGGGTTTCAAGAAAAGAGAGAAAAACTCAATCAGGAAGTAGAATCGAGCCAACAGTGCTAGAACTAGTCAAAACAAGAAGGCACTCTGGCTCGGTATTGGAAGAACTTGGCGCCAGACAACAGAATCTGTCGCCAGAAAATAGCTCCGTCGCTAGACGACAAAATTGTCGCCAGGCGACGAGGCCATTTTTCAGGCGACGCACTCTGCTTTCTAGACACTAGTTCCTACATGCCTCAGCAGCTTTCTGTGTTCTTAGAATTTTTCAGTTTTCGCAGTATTATTTCGATTCTAGCTGTGAAAGATATTTCTCAAATTTCCCACGTGTAAAAATCCTATGTTTTTTACTCATTACAGATGGTCTTTCCAATGAGAACCTTTTTTATGATTATGCCAATAATGTTAATCAAAATTACGCACATGAAATACTTAGAACTTTTCGAGTCTCATCCACTCATTCTAAATCATTGCCAAAATAAATTTCAGGAATTAAAATAGAAATCCTCCTCAGTGGAGTCGCCAAAAACTGTAGGGAATATTTCAAGCATTACCCCAAACTTGAACCCCACTATGATCATACACTTAAGTATGGTGGTGTCCAAAATGAAAGAAGCTAGAGCAAAAGAGTTGCCAACAAGTTTTAGGAACTTGTAAACCGGTCACAGGGTGAAGGTTACACCCCTTAACGATCCAGGAGATGAACCTAAAAGAGACTGAACCTGCCCTAATAATAGGCCTCTACTTTATTCTTCTCGTATTCATGTGCGCTTTCTGACTAACATACAACTATTAGGTTAACCCTAAACCTGTTTAATCTATGTTGGTTGAATATTAATGCACAAATAAAACTATTATTGGCGATCACTTGAATTACAATCATATCAGTCCTAAACAAGATTATTAATTATCTTATTAAGCGTGATTACTAGTACAAATTCCCTTTAAACATGCATAAAAGACGTGATCAAGCAATAACAACAAATATATATCAAGCAACATTATAATAATAATAATAATAATAATAATAATAATAATTAAAATAATCATGTTAAAGCATAATAATAATAGCAAGATCCTAGACATGATACTAACAAGATTAATAACAAACCCTATCATGTCACTAAACAATAAAAATCAAAGCTTTAGCCCTAACATGATACTAACATGATATTTAGAAAAGAAAATAGGAAGCATCATAGAAATCATAATTGATATAAGAAACTTATTCATACCCTAAACATGATACTAGGGAGCAATAAAACATCATAAACATGATTTCTATATCATAATATCAATGAAACAATTAAAGTACTTACTTGGACGCCTCGTATCTCTTTCTAATAACAAAATACACACGTTAGTAACTTCATGGAAAATACAATAATTAAAACAATTAAATTAAATAATTGAAATAGAGATTTGGGGCCAAACCCTCAGAAATATCAAACCTTTCACGTCTAGGGCAAAGGCAACTTCGAACTTGGATAGGTGTGTCTAGAACTAATGTATGAGGAATTGTGTTTGTAAAAGACTAGGCTAGAAAGAGAGAGAGAGAGAGAGAATAAGCTTTAGCTTAGAGAGAGAGAGGAATTAGAGAATTCTGGTTATTGAAAAACGGAGGTCTAGGGACCCTATTTATAAGAAAATAGTCCGGAATCGAAAGAAAAGAATCAGAGTTCGAAAAGGAATAAAACACTCTTCTGTCGCCAGCGACAGAGCTCGTCACCAGGCGACGAAACTGTCGTTTGGCGATGCAGAAGGTTTTCCACGCGTTTTCAACACGGAATCTATTTTTCGATAAAATCAAGTCGTAAAATCCGTACGAAGGGTAAAATCTTAATTTCATTTAAAACACTTCTTTTATTCCAAATAGAACTCATAAAACATAATTATCAATCATAATTCCTTTAGGATTCAAAAGAACCTTCTAGAAGACTATAATTCAATCCTAATTGCATTAGAAATGCTAATTCATAATAGGCCCTCCTCTAGATCATTGGGCCGCATATAAGAACCAAAGCGGGCCCAGTTTAGTATTTTGGCCATAACTTCCTCATTATTCATCGGAATTGGGCTTATAATATATCATTGGAATGCTCTTTTTGAGCCCAATCTAACTACACCATTATCGGACCCTTGTCATTGGCCAAACTAAACTGGATTGGCTATTTTCATAAAATAGAGCAGGTTTTTGAAAACAAAAAGAAAGATTTTTAATAAAAACTAACCACAACATTAGACTTTCCACATTTTCACTTTATTCGATTATGATTCGACGCGAAAGGTATTCATCACCGGGTTTGGTTTTGGGGAGACACATTTGGGTGTCTGCAATATTGTATTTTTTTCCTTTAAAATATTGACCTATGCCTTTTGATATACTTTATTAAAATATATCAGGGCTTCATCTTGGCTTCGTTGCTTAGGTGAATTCACTCTAATTTAAAAACCCTTTTTTAGTTCTTTTTTGCACCTCGTTTTGTCCTAACTTTGATGGGAAATTGGAAATTTGAACTTGTTTTGAACTTACCTAAACAATTATCGAAATAAGAAAGAGTGAGGCAAAGAGGTATAGTTGTTTGCATTAGGTGTTTCAACTAGCTAATTGTAATTAATTGTTTGTGTATAAGTGTTTGGTAAATAGCTGTTAGTTATTCGTTGTTTTAATGTATTAACAACCAAAAAGCTAAAAGCTATTTTAAATAGCTCCTCATATGAGCTTTTTGAAAAAGTGTTTTTTGGATTTAAAATGCTATTTCAAACAACTCTTTACCAAACACCCCAATAGCTTTTGAAATGGTCCTACAACACTTTTTTCTCCAAAAAGTTCTAAACCAAACACCCCCATAAGCTGATCAAGCCTCCTATGTTCATTTTAGACTTATTTTTGTTGTAAGATGTTTTATGATATAAGGTTACTCTTAGTAGCAGTGTGTGTCTGACTAGGCAGTTAGAGCATCCATATTCAGGGCATGTGCTTGGCTTTGTTCAGCATTAAACATTTTTTTTATTTGATTCCTGAAGATATGGATTGAGTCATACCCACCTCTTCCCTCCTTGTGTTTCCTTGACTTGTTTTATTTATCACGTTTGCCCAATGTAGAATTTAACTTTAATAACTTTAATCCTCCATACGTAAAAATTATAAAAGTTATATATTATTATGGTATATATTAAGATGGTTCTAACAAGATCCCACATAAATATGTTTTTCCTTACATATAATCCACAAAAGATAGTTAAAGGAGGGGTGGTGAATAGTGTAAAAGTCAAAGTGGGTCAAGTAAAAAAGAACGGAGGAAGTATGTGTTTGGAAATTGATATTTTGTTTTACCTATATTATACCCATACCTTATACCTAAATTATTTGAACCAAACACTCCCATTTTAGACTGATTTTTCTTGTAAGTTGTTTCATGATTTATTGTTGCCCTTAGTAGCAGAATCTGTCTGACTTAGGCAATTAGAGATAGATTGTAGACTAAGAGCATCCATATTCTTTGTATACTGACTTCTTGTAAGATGTTTCATGATACATTATTGCAGTTTCTGTCTGAATAGGCAATCAGAGACACATTGATTTATTTTGAAAAGGCACTTTGATGGATTGGGTATGGCATCTGAATATGCTTAATATCATCAGTCTGTGTCACTGTGTGCTTGAAGAGGCTTATACTTGGTAAATTTAAAAATTTTCCTGGAGTCGTTTGGCTATTAAAGTTTTCAATGGTTGCTTGGGATTTTTTATATGATACTACCATTAAGAATTTTGTTTGCAGATTTTCTTTGATCAAAACAATGAGTTTCCTTGATATATTTTAACACTTGACTTTGTGGCAGATGTGAGCATGGAGAACATGAAAGTGCCTTAAATTGCATAATAGAAGTTATTGGAAAAAATAATCCTGAACACTTCTTTGTTGCTACACAAGACATTGAGTTACGAAAGAAGTGCCGAAACGTAACTTTAGTTATTGCCTTTGTTCTCTATTATTTAATCTTCTATGATGGTACTTAAGAATTCAATATTTATTCAAAAGAAATTTATTGTTACGAACTGATCAATGATAGAATGTAGCATTATAGCCTTAAGTCCTTAACTAGTACAATAATTATTCAAAGCTCTATAATGCTGAATAGGTGTAGAGGGTAAGCTTACCTTTTCCTCTCTTCCTTTTTGCTTCTGTGACTGTTATCCAAACACAATCTTGAGTTTATGAAGATGTTCCTGACTGGATTCATATCACTAATTCATTGTTCTAAATTCTTCACAGGTACCGGGAGTCCTAGTGATGTTTGGTTTGCGAAATGCTGTATTTCTTGAGCAACTTTCATCATATCAGCGTGACTTTGTGAAGGCTGCTGAAGAAGAAAGGCTACATATGACTGATTCAGAATATAAGTTGTTACAAAATAGAGTAAAGGGTATATTGAATACTAAGGAATTAAAGGACCCGGCAGAGGAAAGAACTGACGATGAGGATTTGCCGGGTCAGCCTGTAGTAAGTCGAGTGCCTAGTAAGACAGATGAATTCATGCAAAAGACAAGGCTCAATTTAAAAAGAAAAGAGCAAATTTTATGATCCGTTACACCTGATGAAATCACATTCGTGTACTTTTTATTTATTTATTTTTGTATAATCTCACTGCATGTGTGTGTGCCATTCTCCCTGCCTCCTCCTAGCCTCTTTAGCGGGTCTAACATGTTGGGAAAAAGGAGCCATTTCTCATTAGCTTTGATCTACTTTAGGAACATTGACATTTAAGTATTATTGATGTACGAAAAGGTTTGTAGACACTATTTAATGTAGTTCCGATGCTTTGAGTAGTATATCTGCACGACTGGAACCTGTTTCCAAAATCAAATAGAAGATTATTCTATTAGTCCTATGGTATAGGTTACCAAAGATTTATTCTTCCTTATTATATACTGGAACTATAGAACCTAGGAACCTAATGGCAGCTATATTACTTTGACAGTTACATCAACCATTAAAGACTATGGTATATGGAATCATGTTTTTTTGTAGCCTTTCCGAGTTGAGAGTTTAATTGCTCTGACTCGTACTTTGTTCCTAGATATTGGCTGTTGGTGCAATATGGCATGATGCAGGACATTCCTAGGATGCATTTTTTTAGATAAATATGACTTTTCAGGATGGAGATTGATAGAGTAGAGAAAGGAAGGAGAGGAGGAAACTTACTAACACATACCTTCAGCCTGGCCTTTTACCCGTATTTAGTGGTCATGAAGCCATGAAGGTGCTTTAGTGAAATTATTTCAGATCTAGGGTTTGAATTACAAGAGCTCTTGCTCTGTTCAATCAAGGACATAATCTGAATGTACCTGTATCCATCACTGATGTTGGACTTATGAGTAATGGAATATACCTAATATCTATTATTTTTTGCCCTCGTGATTAAGGCTATTTTAAAGGTGCTAATACACTTAATAATGATGTATTTCTTCATGTTTCATCATTTATATTTTTATCATTTTGTTTTATGTGGTCATCTAACTCATAGGCTTTCATTGTTCCGCCCAACCTTACAGGGTCCAAACCCGCTGTCATGTAAAAAGAAGAAAACTATTAGCAGTTTGGGTCCTAGTGCTGGGAAGGTAAGCCTTTCAAGCTATCTTTTATCTATTACGTTGATGAATTTGCAAACATCTTGGTGCAGCAATGCAGTTCAGATTTTGCATTTGCTATTGATAAATTACTAATGAATGCTATGAAATTCTGGTAATGGTATAGTTATGGAGATGGCTATGTTATTTTCTCTTTTTCCTGTTTTTAGGGGTGTGGATTGTGGAGGGAAGAAGGGTCAAGAGGACTTTGGATGGGTTGGGGGTTGTTGAGTTCTTTTGAAGTTTTAATTAATGTTTCACATTTTGTCAAACATTTATAAAGCTATTGGTTTAAGCTAAGTTAAGTCTTGAAGAAAAGATGTTAACTGTTTTGCTTGCTCTGTTATTAGAACAAAAATGAAACAGTTAGCAAGTGCTTTAAGGATCTTGTTTATATATATGTTTCATAGTCCTATTTCTCAAGATCTAACATTACCTATCTTGCCAATGGGGTGTCATGTTTCAGTCATATTAGGTACAAGTCTGGCAAATATGTGTCTGTAAAGTATGACCTTTCTGGGTATTGACTAGATTTTAAGGTAAAAATAGTGACAGATTGATTACCGTACTCGTAAGCAGTCTTCTAGGATTACTGGTGTTGACTTGCGGTTCTCTTCCCCAACTTTCTTTCATTATTAAGTTGTTTATACCATATTTATTAGACTCCTTGCTACCTCAAGCCATGAAATGTGCATTAGATGCTTAATCTAATGAAGAAATTTCAGGGTTTTTTTTTTCCACAATATTGTTCTATGCTCTTTGCATCAGTTGGCATGTGGAAGCAGGCTTCGTTTATTATGGTTTAGCTTCTTATTAAAGCAGTAGGATGTGTTAGTCATTCAATCAGGCTCATACATGTTCTATAGAGCATTAAACGCCAGTGCACAATAATTTGTATAGCACGCCTGCCAATGAGGTTTTGGCTTAATGATAAAGACTAAGGTCATAGGTTCAAATTCCTCCATTGGCCTTTGTGCTACCCATGGACCAAACTTATCTGCTAACATGGCTATTGAAGCTATTATCTCTCACTGATACATGAATGTAATGCAGGCTGACAAGACTGATAGTGATACGAAGAGAAGCAGGCCTCGAAAGAGGAAGAGATCTCGCAAGGCCAACACATCCTCAGATACCGTATAATTTTTGTTCTTTATAAGAGTTTCTTTAGGTCGGTTGATATATGAGTTAATTTTATACAGGGACTTAGGGAATGGAAGATGGCTCTTAACTTTGTCATTTATAGTATGATTGTCATGCCTAGTTGATTTTGTTTGTGGATTATTCAACCTATGCCTGAAGCATGTCATTCTTTAGTAAATTTATTCAACTTGCGGCATATTTTCTCCTTTGTTAGTTAGGAAGCCATGTATATACTTATATGCTCACAAAGTAAAGTGATAACTGACCTCTTGAATTATATATACAATCTAGGTAGGCAATTCTGGAAAAATTGATGACTAAGATTACAAAATGATAATTATATTTGGCCTAATTGTAGGTATTTTCCAACTTGTAACTTGCAATCATAGGGAATTCTATTAATAAAGCTTGATTACATTTAATAATAAGTGTATATATATATTATATATATATATATAAAATAAAAAAAAAACATTATTTAATAAGCTTTAATGAAGAAGCTTTCTATTCTCGTCAAAAAAAAAAAAAAAAAAAAAAAAAAAGCTTTCTAGAATCTTTTTGCTCCAATATATAATGGAGTAATAAAATTGAGTATCTTTACTGCAAGCAATGCTTAATTGTTATAGTGAATAAGCATCTCACAACTAAGAGGTTGTGAGATTAAACCCCAACTGAGGCACTTTGTACTAGAGATTCCTTTACAGTCCCCTCCCCCTCTCGATAGTTCAGCAGCTAACACAAGTTGAATTGGCCTATGAGAGATTATGGCCTAGTATAGCTTTATTTTCACTTAAAAATAGTAATTTTTTTTTACATTACAAATAAAGTATTAAGTCATCATCTATGCGCAATATTGCAATAATAGTCGATACAAACACTAATAAATGTGGTTTTGGAAATATTTTATGCCACTGTTACAAATGTTAAGGAATGTAGTAAATTTATTTACAATTATAAATAAAGTATCAAGTCATCATATACATGCAAATAAGCTATAAATCTATAATAGTCAATAGTAATATTGAGGAACATAGAGTAGAATACTATTTTGTGTCAATACAAATATTAAGGAATGTAGTTTTGAATAATTTAGTACTAGGTAAGGCCTTGAACCATTTTAAATAACTATTTTTAAATTAACAATGAATTTTTCCTAAAATATTATGCAGAGTAATGAATTTATTATAAAAGAGCCCGTAATGCATTTAGTTATTATAAAAGAGTCTATTAGCCAAATAGCTATTTTAAAAACGCATTTCACAATATGTATATTTTTATATATTTTATTTCATTAACAAATTGGTACAACTTTCTTGGTGCTAACTAAATGAAGTTCATGTTGTACATCACACTCTGTAGTCCGTATGTATGTCACAAATCATGTTAAGAACCTGTTATTTTTTCCCCTTAAATTTATAATTGTTAATATTTATTTATAGAAGGATACATCAAATATTTTATTTTAACTATTTCTTAAATTTTGAAATTCAAATTACTTTCTTGGAGCTTTTTAACATATAAATAAAAAAAATTATTATTGTACTCCGTAATAAGTAGTACATAACATTCTGGCACAATTTTTGTTAAAAATTTGATTTACTATTTATTCTTTTAACGTAAGTTTATATAGCTTCTTTTTTTTTTTTTTTTTTTTTTGACAAAGAGCAAACAAGACAACCAAGTGTGTGTGCCTAAGCCCACCTTTCCTTCCTAGCACGTTGTGCTAGTTGGTGTGCTTTGGCAACTACATTCCTCGGTACTTTATTGCAATAAATATAAGAAAAAGTTCTACTTATACAAAGGATATCTTGTGCTAATATTTGAACCTCCCAAGGTGCTTTATTCGGATGTTGGATAAGCCTTACCGCCTCCAAACTGTCTGTAAAAATCTGGATCGAATTATCAATTTTCTGTGCTTGTAAAAGTCCCTCCCTGATGGCTAGCAGTTCTACATGTAGTGGTGATTGTGCGTTAGTATTGCTTCCTCCCTTAATAAGTTCTCTATCAGCTGAAGATATCGCCCAACCAATTCCTACCATCACTCTTCCCTTTTTATCCTTCTTCCACGCTCCATCTGTGAGAACAGTGATGGATGGCACAAGTACAGGGTTCCTTGCACACCATGATAGGGAACCATCTCTGTGGTTAGCATCCTGTCTACTTGTGCAGTCCTTTGTGTCCTTGAGTCTGGAAATAGACTCTTCTAGCAGTGCTATGACCCTCCGAGGGTTCGGGGCAGCCTCCCCAAATGTCACTTCATTTCTGTGCAACTAAATTGCCCATATTGTTTCCAAGAGTACACTTTCCTGCTCACTGCTTTGTCTGAGTACATATCTCAGTATATTATATGTCCAAGCATGTAGAGGTGGAGCTGTCTCCCCCACTTGGATTCCTAATTGGCCACATGCCCAAACTCTTTGGATGATAGGACAGTCTCTGAATAGATGATCATCCGTTTCTTCAGTCATATTGCATACAGCACACAGGGTATCCACATTGATCCCTCTTTTCTTCAGATTTGCTTTGCATACAACACACATGGTATCCACATTGATCCCTCTTTTCTTTAGATTTGCTTTGGAGCTCGTACAATGATGTAGAATTTTCCAAACCAGTATCTTCCACCTTTCTGGTACATTAGCTTTCCAAAGCTTTGTCCATTAGTTACTTGGCCATGGTACATGCAGCTCACTGTTCTTCATCAGCCATTCATAGCCAGACTTGGTAGAGTATTCCCCTGTCATTCCATTAGCCCAAACCTCTTCATCATTTCCCTGTTCCTGCTGGATGGGAGTACTAAGAATGTCTCTAGCTACATCAAACTCAAAAAACCTCCAGATAAGACTACAATATACGTTACTGAATTAAGAATGTCTCCAGCTACATCAAACTCAAACAACGTTTATATAGTTGTTAACGTATATATTATGGAAAAAATATCAAATCTTTTATTTATGTATTATTTTGCTATCTTTTTATTTATGTATAAGATTTGTTTGCTATAGATTATTTTTTTTTAAAAAAAAAAAAAAATCTAAGTGACACACCAGAAAATGACATGTGTCATTGTTGCCTTGTTGGTGTGTCTTTTAGTGTATAGATTACTGATTGATTGTATAGTAATACCTCTATGTATGGTGTTTACTATTTAGTCTAGGAGATTCTAAATATTCTAAACACCCTTATACAAAAAATTCCTTAAAAGAAATAATGCTCTAGGTAAGATTCAAAACAAACGGCTTAGAATTATTGTTTTTTGTTTCTAGTTTTCTAATTTTTTTTTAAAAAACCAAAACATGGGAGACTAGAAAAAAGTAGCTTTCACTCTATTATTGTGTCAATTTTATTCTTTATACGACCTATAGAATATAACAAAACTAAAAAACTGAAAATTACAGTAATACCGAACGAAACTTTACATGTTGGATTACTAAGATGTAGGGGTGAAAGTTCGGTTGCATATTGGATTATAGCCAAAATTGAATCCAATTCAAATCAATTAGATTTTGGATTACAACCAAAACTGAATCCAATCCAAAACTGAATCCAGTTCAGTTTGCAGATTGGATTATAGCCAAAACTAAATCCAAACCGAATTAAGATTCGGATTATAGCCAAATCAATTCGATTTTGGATTATAGCCAAAACTGAATTCAAACCGAATTAAGATTCGGTCTAATCCAAACCAAACCGAATTCGTTCGGTTTTTCTAATTAGAACCCAATCCAAACCTTAATTTGTCCCCTTCTTTCGCAACATTCAGACCCGAAAACCTAAACTTCACCCAAAAAATTCATGCAATTATTCAACCTTTTCTTGTTAAATATGTTCTTTGTGATAGAGTGAGATTTTGAGAAATTATTTTGGTTTATATATGAAAGGGGAAAGGGGTTCGGATACTTCATAAAAGAAAATGGGGTTAATATAATGGGTCAAAATTTCAGTTTGTAATTCGATTTTTGGTTTTTTTAAACACCAAACCGAATCCAAACCGCAATCCATATTTTTTAAATTTTTTTTTCCAAACCGATCAAATCCGTTCTAATGAAAATTTAATTCAGTTTGATTTTCGGTTCGGTTCAGTTTTAATCCAAATTACTTTCATCCCTATTAAGATGTAGCAACTATGTAAAGAATCTAATTGCGAATTTCAAAATGTTAAAGAGTATATGGTGAATAATGTGATAAAACATGGGTATTCAGTGAAAAAATCGTATCTTTTTTCCTACAAAGGAAACAAATGTAGGATTTTGTAAAAACCAAAACTTGAAAAATTAGGGCTTGTTTGACATCGTTTATTGTTTAGATTTTTGTTTTTTTTAAAACAAAAAACCAAAAACAGAAAATAAGAAAGAGGTGTTTCCACTTTTCTGTTGTCAGTTTTCAAAATTATCAGGATATTTATAAGGTTTACTAATTTTTTATTCATTACATGTCATAAATCATATGATTTTAAAAAACAAAAAACCAGAGCGATTGAACCCTTAGTTAACCAAAAAGACAAATCCACCCCTTTAAACATCTCGAACATTTGAAACTTAGAAAAAACCAATTCAAAAAAACAAGGAAAATTTGACATTTGCTACCAGGAAAAGGACCCTGCTTCACATTTACTACCGCTTTAATTTTTTATTTTACTTTGCTACCACCTAAATCAGAGTTTGTTAAAAATCACTACCACTTAATGGAATCCGTTAGTTTATTAAAAAAAAAATTAAAAAACTAAAAATTAAAAAAAAAAAAAAAAACAAAAAACCCTAGCCTCTCCCCGTCAGCCACCCTCCCCCCTCCCCCTGCCGACGGCCGGCGCCCAAAGCTGCGGCCGGCGCCGGCAATTTGGGTCGGAATCGAACCCCTCCCCTTCCCCACCCAAAACCGACAATCCTAACCCTATACCACCTGCCCGAAACCACCCTAAACGAGTTTTAGGGTTTTGCTTAGGGTGGTTTTGGGTGGTAGGGAACTCATTCGCGCGGCATGAATTGCGACGCGACCAGAAAAGGGAACGGGGGACGAGGAGGGGCTAGGATCGAGGGGGTTTTCGAGGGGAGATGGGCTAGGATCGAGGAGGTTTTCGAGGGGAGAGAGGGGCTGAGATTGCTGGTCGCGGGATCGGGTTTTCGAGGGGGCTAGGAACGCGACGCCGGCGCTGACAGACTGGGTGGTTGGAGTCGCGGGCAGGGGATTAGGCTCGGGCGACGGTGGCGGTGGCTTGGGCAGCTGGTGGGTGGGGAAGGACTGGTGGCTGGACGGTGAGTGGTGGTTGAGGTGGGTTTGATGATGAATAGTGGCGGTGTATTGGCAGCTAGTGGGTGGGAAGGAGTGGTGGCTGGACGGTGGTTGGGTGGTGGTAACGGAAATACTAACGGTGTATGACAAGTGGTAGTGATTTTTAACAAACTCTAATTTAGGTGGTAGTAAAATAAAATAAAAAATTAAAGCGGTAGTAAATGTGAAACGGGATCCTTTTGCTGGTTGCAAATGTCAAATTTTTCAAAAAACAAAGAAAGCTAAAAACCAATTCATTTGTATGAAGTTGGATATATTTGTGGGTTTGAATCCGAATTCCGCTTACCAGTCAATTAGTCAGCTCCCTCCTCACAAGTCCAACATGCGTCCAACATTTCCACCCTTTTAACACATTAAAACATTCATATCATTACATTTCCAATTTTATCCTTTCATTCACTCATTTACTCTCTCCTTTTTTTCTCTCTCCTCTTTCCGGCGAATGCCGCTTATCTCACCGGCGACATTCTCGCCGTTGTCGGAAACTCCATTGCCGTCGCCTACATTATTCTTCTCTTACCTCTGAAACAACCCTCTTTTTCTCTCTCCTTAATCCGCCATTAAAATGCCGAGTCTAGCTCTTCTCTTCCTTCTTTCTCTCTCCTCTTTCTTCTTCTTCACTGCTGTCGCCATTGACGGAGATTTATCCGCGCTTCTTTCCGTCAAATCCGCTATTTCTAGGGACCCTTCTGGGGTACTTTCGAACTGGACTGCTAAGACTCACTACTGTGAGTGGCGTGGTGTTTCTTGTGATTCTTCTAATGGTAGAGTGGTTTCTGTTAATCTTACGTTGTTGGGTGAAAATGGTGGCTCTTCTGTTCTCGCCGGAACCCTAGCTTCTTCCGTCGGAAACTTGACGGAGCTTAGGGTTTTGTCGATTGCTAATAACGGGTTTTCCGGCGAGATTCCGGCGGAAATTGGATCTTTACGGCGTTTAGAGGTGGTTGAACTTCAGGGGAATAATTTCTCCGGGAGGATCCCGAATGAGATAAGCAATCTTACTTCGTTTTCGCTTCGTTTGCTTAATTTGTCGTTTAATATGCTTACTGGGAAAGTTCCGGGTAGTTTAATTGGGTCTGGGAAAATTAGGGTTCTTGATTTGTCTGATAATCAGTTGTCTGGTAAGATTAATGTGGGTCATGATTGTTGGTATCTTACTCATTTGAAGCTTTCAAATAATTTTCTTGTTGGTAATGTTCCTGCTGAGATTGGGAAATGTGTGAATTTGAGGACATTGTTACTTGATGGGAATATTTTGGAAGGTAGTATACCTCCTGAGATTGGCCGTTTGTCGGAACTTAGGGTCTTGGATGTTTCTAGAAATAGTCTTACGGATACGATTCCGAGGGAGCTTAGTGATTGCCGGAAGTTGGCTGTTCTTGTGCTGACCAATTTGGTTGAGTATAGTGATGATAGATCTTTGGATATTTTTAGGGGCGAGTATAATGCATTTGTGGGAGGTGTTCCTGAAGAGGTATTTATGATTCCTGCTTTGCAGGTTTTATGGGCGCCTAGAGCGAATATTGGCGGTCGCTTGCCTTGGAATTGGACTAAATATTGTTCGTTAAGAGCTCTGAATTTGGGTCAGAATTATATTGATGGTATTATACCGGAGGGTATTGCAATGTGTAGAAATTTGACTTTTTTGGATTTAAGTTCAAATGGTCTTTCTGGAAACTTCCCTTTGCAGCTTCAAGTCTCATGCATGGTGTATTTGAATGTTAGTTGGAACTCACTTTCGGGTCTTCTTCTGCCATCCAATAATCACAATTGTGGTGGAGGAGTGAACTTGAAGAGGGATGATTTGTATTATCTAGATGAAGAAGATATTGAAAATGTTTACTTTCGTGTTAACATGTGGGATCCTGAATCGAATGTCCAATATGGTGTAATGTCAGATGATATTCTGGTGATAAAACATGATTTTGGGAGGAACAAATTCACAGGTTCATTGCCTTTATTTTCTTTGTCTGCTGGATTGTTTGTTCTCAATGGTAATGTATCACATGAGCTTTTGCTGAATGAAAATGGCTTCAATGGGTCTCTTCCTGTCAAGTTGTTATCTGGTTGTCAAAATGTTCGTGGTGTTTATGTGAATCTGACTGCTAATAAGATATCTGGGGAGATATATCCAACGGTACTTCAGGATTGTTTGGAGCTAAAAAGTTTTGAAGTAGCCCAGAATCAGATGTGGGGGTCAATTTCATCAGATATCAGTAAGTTGAATATGCTTACTAATCTTGATTTAAGAGAAAACCAGTTATCTGGGCCTATACCTAAGCAGTTGGGAGACTTGAAATCTCTGAAATCACTACTTCTTGGTAGGAATAACTTCACTGGGGAGATTCCTCCACAACTTGGTCAATTGACTAACCTTGAGGATATGGATCTGTCCGAAAACAATCTCAAAGGACCAATTCCTAGTGCATTGGCAAATGCAAGCAATCTAAAAGTACTTTTGTTGGATCACAATGTGCTTACAGATGACATTCCTTGGTCATTCTCATCCTTGTCCCATCTTGTGGAGTTGGATGTTTCATTTAACAATCTCACGGGTCATATTCCGCACCTACAAAATATAAGTGATTGTGCAAGCTTCAAGGGTAATAGATTTCTGCATTCATGTCCTGATCCTTATTCGGTACCACCAGCTAGTCTGCCAGTTCCCCTTGAAGTTGAGAAAGTACACCATCGAAGGAAAATGAAATCCTTAATAATTGCAGCAGCGACTTCTGTCTCAGTTGTAATTGCTGTTATCCTAGTGATAGTGCTTGGGCTTGTTTTTGGCAAAAAGAAGCTGGGTAGACTCACTTGCCTGAGAAGAAAAGTAGTTGTGACTTTTGCTAATACCCCAGTAGAATTGACTTATGATAATGTGGTTAGTGCAACTGGGAATTTCAGCATTCGGAACTTGATTGGTACTGGTGGGTTTGGTTCAACTTACAAGGCTGAACTTGTCCCAGGTTATCTTGTAGCTGTTAAAAGGTTGTCCATAGGCAGATTCCAAGGGATCCAACAATTTGAGGCAGAGATTAAGACGTTAGGGAGAGTTAGACATAAGAATCTTGTAACCCTAATTGGATACTATGTAGGAGATACTGAAATGTTTTTGATTTACAATTATCTTTCGGGGGGAAACCTCGAGACGTTCATACATGACAGATCAGCAAACAATGTCAAATGGCCAGAAATTTACAAGATAACAGATGATGTAGCTCATGCCCTTGCCTACCTTCACTATTCATGTGTTCCTCGAATAGTTCATAGGGATATCAAGCCAAGCAATATTTTGCTAGATGAGGAGCTTAATGCCTATCTCTCTGACTTTGGGTTAGCTCGGCTGCTTGAAGTTTCTCAGACTCATGCCACAACTGATGTTGCGGGCACATTTGGTTATGTGGCACCAGAGTATGCAACCACATGTAGGGTTTCGGACAAGGCTGATGTTTACAGCTTTGGTGTTGTGCTTTTAGAATTGATGTCAGGGAAGAAAACTCTTGATCCATCATTTTCTGAGTATGGTAATGGGTTCAATATCGTTGGATGGGCCATGTTACTGATGGACGAGGGACGGTGTTCTGAGTTCTTCTACTCGGAATTATGGGAAGCAGGGCCTGAAGAGAACTTGTTGAAGATGTTGCAGCTTGCGCTGTCATGTACTGTGGAGTCGCTTTCTATTAGGCCATCAATGAAACAGGTTCTTGAGAAATTGAAACAACTGACTTCCTGATGGCACAATGTGATGTTCAATCAAAAGCATCTTGGTGTACCTTGTGATAGATCCACTTGTCAAAAACATATTCTTGAAGTCAAGGTATAACATCTTTTCATTTGTAATAAAATATGTTCTTAAATTACTTTCCAGTTGCTACGCTGTTTTAATGTGAAGGGTTCTCCATCTATGATGCATAGTGCATGGGACAAAACCTGTAGGGGCACTTTTGTTTCTCCTTTTTTTATGTTTTTACGAGGAATCTTGTTTTATGCTATGCTAGGAGGAGCTTAGTTATTATTATTTATCAATAGTTTAATACTCTGCTGCAAGTCCTAGCTCTAAGTTGTTTTTTTCTGCACTGAATTGTAGACATGTTCAGCTGGAGGCAATGGCAATATCAGAAGTCAGGCAGGAGACCAAGTTTTTCAGTTAGAGTACTTTGGCTCTCTAAAATAGACCTCTATTTCTTCCACCATGCTGAGATGTATCTGACAATTTTGGTCACTTAATGGTGTGGGATTTTGTACTCATCCCTGCCAGGTAGTTGGCCATTCGTAACTTTCTACAGGCTACCTTTGCTTTTGTTAAATTTAAGATCTTGTGATTTCACTGGGGTCATTCAATATACTATTGCAGATGTTTACATGTATGGAGATGAGTTGATGTTCAATTTCTCTCATGCCTTTTTTCAGGGACAATCCCTGTTTATCTATTCAGCATGAGATGGCGACCCACATACAGCAGCGGAGCGTGGTCATCGAATATATAATCTTATGAGAATTGCAAGTCAAAGGTGTGAAACAGCATGAGAATTCTTGGATGCAATATGGTTAGATGCCCCTAGTACATTGAATTTGTTAGTCGTGGAATATATAAGAAAGCAATGCTTTCTTTGTGTATATTGTATCCGTTAATTGGTAAATTGTCTAACAGCTAAAATTGTCCTATTTTTCAGTTGAGGAGAATGAGAGGCAATGTGCTGTCAGCTTTTGATGAAAATGATCATGGACAGTAGGTAATCTCTCCTCGTCAATGTCATGATGCATTAACTTCACATCTACTAAGCATTTTAGTTTGCCTCAGCTGTTAGACATTAATACTTGTTAGAAATTACTCCCTTTGTGCCCTTGAAAAGCTTCACATATTTCTTTCTGGGTTGTCTTAAAATAAACTTAGCATTTCCATTTCAAGTATATGTTACCAAGTAAAATCTAAATGATACATAGTATTTTTTTTTTCCCTCATCAATACTTTTTTTTCCATCTGTGAAGTATATTGATGAGGGGGTTGGAGCTTGTATTTGTTTGCGTCAAATTGACTCTTTTGATATCTGTAGGTGAAACTGATTCCATGATTAATCCCTTGGATAAAAGCTATGAGTCTACGACCACCAAACTTCCAGGAGAGCCATTGTGTTGCATGGTGATAATAAGACCAGCACATTGAAGAGGACCTGTTACCTGCAGTATAAATTTTAAATAAATGGCCTGCAATCTAAAGCTTTTATGTTTTCTCTAGCTGGCAGAGAATCTGAAGTCTGCAGTTTTATGTATGGTAGACAGGTTTCCAGCTAGTTCCCCTGTTACACCCTGTATGGTTGTAATTTGTTTGCGGTTTATATGTAAAGGAAAACTTGACTCGTGACCGTCAAAGAGCTTTGTCTACTACTAAATTACCAAGTATCATTTTTGTAGCCTGATGAACAGAGTTTTGCACAGATGTGTTTCTGCCATCAGACCATCAATGTTAAAATGACATGTGATGGTTTATCAGACTTATCTGTGTATATGCTGTTTAATTTCGTGTTTTCAGGCTAAGAAATCAGTTGAGAATTCCAGCGTGACCATTATGCTGTAGCCAATTGCATTTACTCAAGTTGTAAGCTGACTTATGTACAAAAGATTAGAAAAGCAAAAGACTATCAGATAAGAACTCTCATATAAATGCATACAGAAATATGTTTCATTTGGATTATATCATTAAGCTGCAAGCCGACCAATACAGTTCCCCCCAATGCATGTACTTATTGAGTCTCTTCAATAATAAACATCCCTGCATTTGGTGCCTATCTCTCTGCAAGCTTGCAACATTGCCTTCAGTCATCACCCCACTCATCACCCCGACTTGCTTTTTTAACAATTTCCTCTGTGGTGGTGCCAATGACATCATTAGCCTTCTTAACATCAACAGATGAGTACCGGTCAGATTGATCCTGCGTTAAAGATAGATTGATATATAATCACTGTTTTCGTATCTAATAAGACGATTTTGAAAAGCAGTGCCACGTGGTTTAGTCATTCACTCTCTCGTGTCTATATTTTGTTTATTTTATACATAGATACGACATAAAATTAGCTCAGAATATACCTTCAATATGATTTATTAGAATTTGTTATATACACCCGGGTGCACCGTACACCCAACTAACCCAAGGTTAGTTTTTGCTTTTCATTTGATGATTGTATGAAAAACAGTCATTAAAATGAAAACAAAATACTCATGGGTGTATATAACAATCTCTGTGATTTATCGATCTCTGTTGCACATACTAATTCATTAATCCAACATGCAATTATGAAAATCCGTAAAATATATTGGCTTAAGTGTATCACATCATATTAGCAAATTAGAATTTTTAAAATCTACTCCGTATATTTGTTTGCTAATAGAATTAAGACTATTATATTGTGGTTTTTTTCGATGTTCAAAAAAACAATTACAATTAAGAGTTATATTTGAAAACTATCTTGTATAACTTTGTAATCGTACAATCGTAAATTTGTTCTTAATAACGTTTTTGAGTTTGTGAATTTGTTCAAATTTTAATTTTTAAGGCTAGTTGGTATATATATATAAAATAAAACAAAAGGATATTAAATGGATTTCTTACCTTATAAACAATACCTAGTTTCTCTAACTTGTCAATAGCATCATTTACATCAAAGTCACATTGTTCGTTAAATTGCTCTAATATCAACTCCTCACATTTCCGGTCAAGGTCCTGTTTCAACATTCCATATTCAAGTTGAATTAACCAACAAGGTCATAAATTTGTACAAATGATTCTACAAAATTATAAGCATTAATGATTCTTACTTCACAGGTAAAATTCCCATACTTCATCAACACGAAGAATGCAATAATAACCTCTTTAACCTGTACAAACAGAAACCTTTAAAATCTGGGAATATCTATATGGAGTTAAATAATCGACAACAGAAAGCAATAATTTGTATCGATACGAGTTATATAATCAACCACAGAAAGCCTATCTGTAATTCGAGTCCACAACTTACTTCTTGTTTCAGAACATTATCACATAGATGAAGTAGAGTGCCTCTTCCACTGTCTAGTTGTTTGTCATACATGGACTGGATGATTAAACTATGATAGTCACTCAAATTTGCCTGAAACCTGAGAGCATTAAACCAGAAATGAATGTTAAACAAGAGTAAAAGAAATCCACATGTTGAAGAATTTTTTAGATAAGGAAGATTATTTCCTCGAGAGTAAAAAAATAATACAAGTATTAATTTATTAATAGGGTTAAAAATCGCAAGCACTTGGTGCTTATTGAATAGAATAAATACATTAAGAGATTCAGAGGAAGTACTTAACGTGAAATATATCTTAGCACAATAACAAACCACCGCGGAGCCGACAGTAGCCAACACTTTCAGATTAGCTGTAGTCTGGCAGAGCTGGGTTATAACCGTCACCTGATAATACAGCACATTTTGTTTGGTTGAGCAATCTACAAAGCTAACAAGTGCACGATAGATCACTATTTTAAAACAATCATCTTTTAAATTACTTAAGGAAAATCTGGCAATGATGTATCCACATTTTGAAAGACACAAAGTAATGATTAAACACTTAAAATATACAACTTAAACCATCAAATTCAAATATGGCATATTACTTATAAAAAGGAAGAAGTTACCAGTCCAATGGTAGCTGAGACAAGGAGTTTAAACCAATCATATGAAGTTAATCCTGGACTCTTCTTTTCGGGCTTCAAAAAAAAATAACAGTGATATTGTAAGAAGGCATACAACATAATTTATATGGCTCAAAACAACAAAAAGAAGTGTTTGAACATACAAGAACAATTTCCATGTCAGCCATGGGTATGTGTTTGAAGTGCTTTACATAAATTGCTCTTCCGTCTTCAGTTGATTTCAATCTGCAGGTTTTCTACACGTTAGAAATTATAAGAAATATTCTCTGCAGGTTATAAGAAAGCAGGTTTTCAGTCTTCAAGAAGATATGTATCACTTGTGTTTTCATATTCTCAAGAATCACAGCTAAAGAGGATTCTTCAACAGATGATAATTCATTTTATTTTATTCCAAACCCTGTTTCAAACACATTCCATCCTTCAAATTAAAAGATTTATTAGAATTTGACCTCAATACACTTCACTATAGCTGAACCAAACACATACTCCCTCTCATTCATTGCCTCCAAAAAAAGCATCCCCTCAAATGTTGGCAAAATCAAACACAGGATTCTGAAGAAAAATTACCTGTATATAATAATAATCTTCTCGAAGGTTGGCTCTTGGATTGTTGTTTTACTGAGTAGGTTGCCAGGACTGAGTAAAAGCAGAATGTCAAAAAAAAAGTCAACGCAACAGATATGTGAAATAGATGCAATTATCTGTCACTCTATTTAGCAACCAGGTTAGCCTTAGGCCAACAGGCAAAGGTAGACACTATCTTAAGGACCTTATATCGCAACAATACCAACTGCAGGCTGCAGCAAAAATATCCCACAACATGCAAGCTTGGTCTCTACCAAGTCTAGACTAAAGAAGTATCAGTAATCTATGTTATTAAAATATATATGCTCTCTAGTTTTAATCTAAAGTCATTCCAGTTTGACTTGCACGTGTGCCAACACAACTTTAACCGCCAATATCTATAATTATCTCAAGTGAAAAAGTAAAAAAGAAAAAAATTAAAAAAAATGAAAAAATTCATTGAGACAAAATCGAAAACATTTTACATGATAATATATACTTTATCCGTTTCTTTATAGCTGCAACACACCTTCTTGGCATGCTATTTGAGGAAGGGATTAGAGAAGATTATCAACGAACATATTAATCTAAATTATTTAAATCATCACAACTTAACACTATTTTTTGTATTGATGTTAAAATTATTCTAATTAATTTGTCCGTTTACCTTTCCCAAACCTCGTACAAAATGGTATGTTGGTATTATAAAGAAACGGAGGAAGTATGTTTTTCAATGTATAAGAACAAAACATGGTCAAAGTGAGTTTTATACTTCTATAAATAGTATCAAAAGTCCATAAGGGAGTAATTCACCATCTCAGCCTCTCTATCAGCATTTACAAATTTACTATTAATCTGTCATTTGATTTTGTGACCAGCAACATGTGCTTGGTTTTATAGACCTTACGTAACTTAAGTAACAATGCATATAGATAATAAACCAATAGTTTTACCAAGTTTTTTAATGTAACTCATTCAAATTTTAAGTTGAGATCTGGTAAGTATGGAAACAAGCAGGTTTAGCTTTGATGTTTCTCTCAAGTAAAAATTGCTTCCATTAATGACTTTAATGTAGGATGAAAAACTCCTAAGCATGTAAATAACGATTGAAAAGGCATGGATTTTCATATATTCTAATGCCAGAGAACTTCAGTAGATTTAGTGAAAAAAGTAAAATAATACTTGTATTCACTAGTGCCCTATCAGCAAAAGAGGAATACGAGTCTCATTCAAACCTGAGATTCATGTTCTGAATACGAATCCTTTCAATTAATAAGCTGTGCTCATCACCACCACCACCATCACCCTCATCCATTTCATCATTTTCTGTGACTAAAACTTCATGCAGTTCTTCATTTTTCACATGTTGTTTTCTTCTCTTTCTTGAGAATAACTTACTCAGACTGCACCAATAACACATCCAAAAATAACAGGTTTTAAAGTAAGGATATTATTTCAACTAGTAATCTGCTCCAAATAATTATAATAAAACCAAGTGAATAGCAGGGGAAGAACCTAATGGGAATTATAAAATATATATATATAAAAGAAAGGAGAACAGAACTATTCTGCCTTATTGTGATACATGTAGCTGCAACGTTTACTTACAAGTCAATCAAATCTACCATAACCATATAGTAGCCGTTCTGCTCTTTCTTTCTTTCTTTCTTTTTTTACTAATTTCAGCAACTAGTAGAAAGTACAGGAACAGAGGACAAGATGTCCTTGTAACTTAAAAAAGCAGATTACACGCCAAATATCCCCAAATAAGTAACTAAACTCGCCCCACTGCCTTAGCTCACTAAGAAGCCCTATCCCACAGCAAATCAGCACTCAAAGTGGTTCCTTCAAAAATTACCACAGAATCATTATAAGAGCATTAAACTACTGGAGTAACGTCTTGAAAAAGTTGAAAAATAAACTTCACTTGAACTTTAGGGCAAAGCCATCCAATAAAGTGCATTACTGAGCATTGTCATTGAGAATATGGCGAAGAAAAGTTTGGCCAACCCCAAGGCAAAATCGACCAATAGGGTGCACTTTCACATTGAGAACATGGCAAAGGAAAATGTTGGCTGTAGGAAAAATGAACTCTAGCTGATACAGCATGAGTGCACATCATGTCTACTTCTGACATAAAAAGACATTGTACTATAATCTTTTCATTTTATTCCTTCCATCACCAATCTTGGGTCATACCAAGCCACAGATAACAACATAAAAATAAGAATTGCTTTTTAAATTGGTAACCACCTCAGATAAAGTTTGACATATGTGTGAGAAGTCAATAATGAATCCATACACTTAGAGCTCTTAATAACCAACTTTCATGACACATTTTAAAGTTCTTTTACAATTGCCAAAAATTTCTTTTTAACAGCAACAGTTTGGACATTCAAGTGTAGCAGTATTAGCTTGGTATTAGATGTTCAATTATAAGAGGTACCAGCACAATATTATTCTCAGATAAGAACATCAATGAGAAGTGAATTGAGTGACTGACATTGAATCAGAAATTTTCGATTATATATATATATTTTTTTTTTTAGAGTAAGCTCATTAATGACCCGCTTGATAGAATTTAGACCCTTAAGTTGGAATGAGAGAAGAAAACAAAATCAACAACATTGCAGTTTATTTATTTACTTGACTTACCCAGTCAATCTCAAGAAGCCTTGTGCAATTCGTGAAATAAGAGCATCGATTTTCCATTGAACAAAGTAACCAGTCTTTCGATCCATTCCAAAACCACGCCGAAAAATTATGTACTGCAAAGAGTTAATTAGCTAGATGAATATCTAAAAGGAAACAAGAAATACACTTAATAAACCCCATAGGCATTTTAAAAGGAAAAAATGTGTATTACATTTCCTTCATATGAACCACTCACATTTACGTAATTGAACAAAATACTATCAAGTATCAACCATACCAAAACATGGCTCTTCAGTTATATATTCATCTATTACAACATGATATACCACATTTGACCTTTGAACTTTTTACTTCAAATAAAGTTTCTATCATCATTTGTTAGTAAAATGATCAAAGATAGTTTTATGAAAGATTTTGAAAAGTGTAGAGTAACTTTTGCCCTTCTAATCGAAGCAGGATTATATCAAATCACTGATGAAATATAAATGTCAAATGACATTGTTAATTTAAAAAAAAAAAAAAAAATGTATTACTTTGTACTTCGTATTTTATAACACAATCAGACTAACTCCACACTCATTCTGGGAAATAACACACACAATTAAAAAGACATCTTTACAATGGTATTTCTCAAACAAAAGAAATAGGTTAAATATTGCTGATCTCACTTTTGAAAAGAAATAGAACTAACAAAAACAAGGTAACCCGTTATCATTTTCTGACCCTTTTTGTTAATGTCTTAAGCAAGGTGATATATTTTGAGAAAAAGAACGGCCTGAGAAAGGGAATCAAACTAAGAGAGTTGGGGATGGAAATTTTTTTGGCAAACTCCTATATCTTCTCATTAGATATATATGCATTCTCCATAGATTTCACAATTCTCAAGGTTCATGAAGGTCTCTGGTCAAAAATTCTACATGGATAAGAGCTGCATAGCATTATAATCTGCCTTGAGCTGAAATGATTTCCAACTTTGAACTTTTTTGACATTCTGCTCAAGGTGGAAGGGGTACTTCGATGAATTATTTAATGGAAGTAATGGAGTTGTGATAGGAGATACCTCTATGAGTGATGAAGAAATCAACATGGAGTATGTGCGAAGGATTAGGAGAGTAGAGGTGGAGATTGCACTGAGGAAGATGAAACCTAAGAAGGCGGTTGGCCCTGATGGGGTACCGATAGAGGTGTGGAGGTGTTTGGGTAAGATTGGTATTGATTGGTTAACAAACCTTTTCAACAAGATATGGACGGCTACAAGGATCCCACAAGATTGGAGGAAGAGCACCTTGGTCCCGGTTTATAAAAACAAAGGAGACGCTCAAGATTGTTCTAACTATCGAGGAATTAAGCTTATGAGCCATACTATGAAGTTGTGGGAAAGGGTGATTGAACAAAGGTTGAGGGCATGCACAAGCATTTCAGATAACCAATTTGGTTTTATGCCTGGGAGATCTACTATGGAGGCAATCCATTTGATAAGACAAATGATGGAGTTTTATAGGGTAAAGAAGAAAGATCTTCATATGGTCTTTATTGATTTAGAGAAGGCATATGACAAGGTGCCAAGAGAGATACTTTGGTGGGCAATGTTGAAGAAAGGTATCCCACGAAGGTATGTAGACCTAGTTAAGGATATGTATCGGGATGTGTCAACAAATGTGAGGACATGCGGAGGGTTGACAAAAGATTTCCCTATTACAATCGGATTGCATCAAGGGTCTGCATTAAGCCCTTTTCTTTTTGCAACGGTTCTAGACGAATTAACTAGACCAATTCAAGATGAGGTTCCATGGTGTATGCTGTTCGCAGATGATATCGTTTTGGTGGATGAGACTAAGGATGGGGTTAATGTCAAGTTGGAGCAATGGAGGCAAAGGTTGGAATCTAGAGGGTTTAAGCTAAATCGGAGTAAGACTGAATATTTGGTATGTCGTTTTGGCACTCAGAGGGGGACAAGCAATGAAGTGGTGAGTTTGGATGGAAAGGATTTGACCATGAGTGAATGTTTTAAGTACCTAGGGTCGATCATCCAGAAGAATGGTGACATTGATCAAGACGTGACCCACAGGATTAAGTCAGGGTGGCTTAAATGGAGAGCGGCCACGGGAGTGCTATGCGACCGCAGCATTCCCTTAAAGTTGAAGGGAAAATTCTACAGGACTGCCATAAGACCAGTGTTGCTCTATGGTACAGAATGTTGGGCTTCTAAGAAAGAGCATATTAAAAAGATGGAGGTTACGGAAATGCGCATGTTAAGGTGGATGTGTGGAAACACTTTAAGAGATAGAATCAGAAATGAGGTTATTCGCAAGAAAGTAGGTGTGGCGGGCATTGTAGATAAATTAAGGGAAAATCGTCTGCGTTGGTTTGGACATGTAAGACGGAGACCCGAGGGTGCACCGGTGCGAAGAGTGGAAGAGTGGGACCATGGAGGGATTAAACGAGGAAGAGGGAGACCAAAGATGACTTGGTTGGAAGGAGTGAGGAAGGATATGAAGTGCATGGATTTACGTGAGGATGAAGTTTTGGATCGTAAGGGATGGAGGAGAAAGATTTATGTTGATGACTACACGGAATAATCAAATTTGGTTCATGTTAGCCGACCCCACTTTTGGGATTAAGGCTTTGATTGATTGATTGATTGATTGATTGCTCTTATCTGTGTAGAATATTAGACAGAAACCTTTTCAGCTGCTACTACTGCTGCTGCTCCTACTTCCCCTTAAAGCATCCTACACAAGACATCTACACCAAAAACACAAAAGATGTAATGATGAGAAAGCCCAGAACCACCTCCTAAGCCTCCCTTTTAACTAAGCTAAAACACACAAAAGAAAGACACCCCCAAACTCATGTACTCCACCTAGGACAAAAAGCATTCAAGAAATTTTATCAACTTACTCAAAAATCAAGCTTAAATTGCACACCCCTACAACAAACATCCACCAAGACAAGAGCCAACAAAGCCGCTTCTAATATTTGTCTATCCCCAACAAAATCACTTTGTCACTAAAATATGTGCAAGATAAGGTAACATTCAGTAGTACAGTTAGAGAGAACTGAATCTCATAAACAATAGTATGCTGAGTAAGTGACCCAGAATCTTGTACTATAATAGACCATTAGTTCTTTAGAGCAAGTCACACTTATCTCTGTTAGTAGCCCTTCTCCCCACATAACTCTATTGTTTAAATAACAATACCTTCATGGTAAGAATGTCAGGAAATTCCAATTCCAAAGTTGCTTTTTTTTTATTTTTTTTATTTTTTTTTTATTTTTTTTATAAATACCTTTAACAGAATTTTGGTGGGATAAATCAATATTGAATGTTAATATCTATTTCACCTCTGAGTAACTTTTGTATACATCCGGTATATTACTGTACATCGGGGGTCACTTTTATCAAATTCAGGGTCACTTTTACAATTTTTTGGGTAACTTTTATCAAGAAAGCATAAATACTTCGTAACTTTTATTTATGTCAACGTAACTTTTATTCATATTAGGGTAACTTTTGCTCATTTTAGGGTAATTTTATAACGGATATACAATATTTTATTTTACATCCGATTTATTTAAAAGTTTGTCTTCACCTCTTTTATTCTTTCAAATTATAGATGCAAAAATTGATGGTTTGATGTTTTCTTTCACGCAGCCTTTTTAATCATCCAAAAAGGCCAATCTTCGGATAGCTAAGACTCGTATTAGGAACATTGTCATTTCCGTGATATGTTTTACTTATTGGAACTTGCAAGTTCCATAGCAATCTTTAGTACAAATTTGAAAGATTGAGAGTGACAAAAGAATCTATTGATTTAGCTATGATTTGGAATATTTCAAAGGAGCAAAACAATGTACTCCCTCTATTTCAAAAGTTCGACTCACTTTCTAATTGGAAATGTTTCAAAATGTTTGATTCACTTGTACTTTATTATATTTTTGGCAAACCCCTTTTAATAACTTGCCCTATACTACTTGCACCTTTTCTCTCTCTCTCTCTCTCTCTTTATCCATTTTTTTTTACACCCACCACCTACCTTTTACTCCATCTCTCTTACTTTATACACCTTTTTCAAACTAACTACCATAAATCAATCTACATCTTGAACTTTTATTTATTTATTATTTATTATTTTTTTTTTTTTAAATAAAGAGTAGGATGCCAAACTATTGGGTATTTTCTATGAAGGTAAACTCAAGAGGACTACAAACTCTCCATTCTTTGCAATTTTAGACATATACATAGACATCATGGAAACAATGAATCTTAAATTTTAAACTACTATTCTTTTATGCAAGTGTGTATGTATTTGGATACGGCAGGGGAATTTAACCAACTTACTTCCTAATCAAAGACATACAAAATTTCAAACTAACATAAAAGACCCATTCTAAGCCCTTCATCATTCTCAAAGTCGTCAATGAGTTCCCATGAAGATGCATTGTATGCAAGTTTTGCAGGAGGCAATGTTACATTTTCCCAAAAATATGATCACTCGTAAATGAGAAGTGAGAAGTATAGAGATAAATGAAACTAAGTCCAATATAACTTACTCCCTATGTTGATAAACTATCTTAGAATCATTCCAACCCATCATGTTTAACAACCCACCAAGCTGAAACCCCCTAAGCCTTTGTCCCTCATTTAATCACATTCAAGGGCATAAAAAATATATATACAAAACTAAAAGCATTATACGTTAGCTATTTCAAACATACAACCATATTTTTTCATACCTCTTACAAAAGTATAAGTGACAATTAATTTTTGATGGAGATGCATTGTAAAGTCTTCGATGAATTGTTTAATGGAAGTCAAGGAGTTGTGATAGGAGATACCTTTGTGAGTGATGAAGAAATCAACATGGAGTATGTGCGAAGGATTAGAAGAGAAGAAGTGGAGATTGCACCGAAGAAGATGAAGCCTATGAAAGCGGTTAGTCTTGATGGTATACTGGTAGAGGTGTAGAGGTGCTAAGGTAAGATTGGTATTGATTGGTTAACAAACCTGTTTAACAAGATATGGAGGGCTACAAGGATCCAGCAAGATTGGAGGAAGAGTACCCCGGCCTATAAAAACAAAGGAGACGCTCAAGATTGTTCTCTAAATATCCAGGGATCAAGCTTATGATTCACACTACGAAGTTATGGGAAAGGGAAATTGAACATAGGTTGAGGGCATGCACAAGCATTTCGGATAACCAATTTGGTTTTATGCTTGGGAGATCTATTATGGAAGAAATCCATTTGATAAAACAAATGATGGAGTTTTATAGGGTAAAAAAGAAGGACCTCATGGTTTTTATTGATTTAGAGAAGGCATATGACAAGGTGTCACAAGAGGTAATTTGGTGGGCGATGTTAAAGAAAGGTATTCCATGAAGGTATGTAGACATAGATAAAGATATATATTAGGACGTGTAAACAAATGTGAGGACATATGGAGGGTTGACAAAAGATTTCCTTATTACAATTGGATTGCATCAATGGTGTGCGTTAAGCCCTTTTCTTTTTGCAACGATTCTAGATGAAATAACCAAGTCAATTCAAGATGAGGTTCCATGGTGTATGTTGTTTGCAGATGATATCATTTTGGTGGATTTAACTAAATATGGGGTTATTGTCAAATTAGAGCTATGGAGGCAAAGGTTAGAACCTAGAGGGTTTAAGCTAAGTAGGAGTAAGACTGAATATTTGGTATGCCGCTTTAGTACACAAAGGGGAACAAGCGATGATGTAGTGAGTTTGGACGGATAAGATTTTACAATGACTGAGGTGTTTTAAATATCTTGGGTCGATCATTCAGAAGAATGCTGACATTAATCAAGACGTGCCCCACAAAATTAAGTAAGGGTGGCTTAAATGGAGAGCGGTCATGGAAGTGTTATGTGACTAAAGCATTCCTTACAATTGAAGAAGAAATTCTATACTACCATCATAAGACCAGTGTATCTCTATGGTACAAAATGTCGGGCTTCCAAAAAGGAGCACATTAAAAAGATGGAGGTTTTGAAAATGCGGATGTTAAGATGGACGTACGGGAACACTCTAAGAGATGGAATCAGAAATGAAGTTGTTCGTAGAAAAGTGGGTGTCGCAATAATTGCAGATAAATTAAGGGAAAATCGTCTACGTTGGTTCGAGCATGTAAGATGGAGGTGGAGTGGAAGAAGTGAGATCATGGATAGGTTAAACGAGCTAGAGGGAGATCGAAGATGACTTGGTTGGAAGGAATTAGGAAGGATATGAAGCACATGGATTTGCATGAAAATGAGGTATTTGATCGTAAGGGATGGAGACCGAAGATATTTGTGGATGACTATACGGAATAATCACTTTTGGTTCATGTAGCCGACCCCACTTATGGGATGAAGGCTTTGATTGATTGATGCATTGTACGTAAATTGGAAAGTAAGGAGTTCACCTTTCAATTAACTAATTAATTGTAACAAACCAACACATAAGCTCGGCCATCCTCTACACCAAATGACCGCAAAATTAATGACGCAATTTACTAACAGAATTGTTTGTTTGATAAACAATAGCCAGCAACATAAACTTTTAAAGAGCTTAATTCTATTAGTATCATAGTATGTGTGAAGGAGTGAAAAAAGAAAGATATTTTTGCTATGTACCTGGTTAGCAAAGTGGGGAAGGTTATCTTGGGGATGCTTCGCAAAAAACCTCTTCAAAAGTGTTGTGTCTAGCTACAGAATGAACAAATGTAAAGATCCAGTGGTTAGGAAAAATAAACACAAAGATAAGATAAACCGAACCAAATAGAATATATGAATAGCAAAAGAAGATAACTGACAACCAAAGATCATAGTTCAATTAAATAGTTTTGCTCATATGCAACTACAACATGAAAGACACCTATATTTCTTTTGAATTTAGTCACAAAATGACATGGAAGATTTAATATATTATGCAATGTCTAGGTACCTAATCTATTACAAAGCACTTGTGAATATTAATGAGAGCATTGACTAAAACAAACCTTAGCTTCATCAACTTTGATTGGAAGATTTAGACAATAACTCTCAGATGCAGCAACTTCAAACTCCTCATTTGTTACCATCTTGAAATTGCTTTTTTCCAACATCTTGAAAGACAAAGTGGAAATACTTGTCAGGAAAGGATTGTAATCTTATTTTTTACTTCAAGAAAAAACAAGTAGTCTTTATGTGATATAAGCTACATCGATCCTAATATATCGAATTACAAACCCGGTCCCTATGGACACACCACTTTTTATTGGCCCTTTCTCCTGCAACAACTACTAGAAAAGATAAAAAAATTATAAAATATATAACTAAACCTATTAAGTTACCAAATGATGGTAATTTTATATTCTATTTTTTACAACTATTGAACAAATTGACATATAATAACTATCAATTTCTTTGTCAACACAACCCATTGAACTAGTTGACATATAATAATTATATGCTATATCTATTTGGGCTTTGTTGCAAAAAGGATCTAAAATGACTTGAAATGTCTTTGCCTGAATTAATTACACTTTAGTTACTAGTTAATTCATCAGAGTCATACTGAGAAATTAAGAATTGTATGTAGTCACTTAAGCTATGGCTCAATAAAAATAATTCAACATATTTAGTGTGAATAAGGAAAAGGCAGTTTGATCAATTTGGAACTTTTAAATTGAAATTCTGCCAAAGATAGTGAGATAAATGCACATGCATCACAAAACATTTTTGTTTGTTTCAATAAAGTTATATAGTTTTTTTTTTTTTTTTCCAAAATTACTCTAACTATTGTCAAACTATCCAAAATAAGATAACATAATGTTGCAAAATGACAACAAAAGTTATTTAAGACTCGTCATATTTAATGATTTTTTTTTTTTTAAAGCATGACCAATTAGCTTGTTTAAAACAATAACTGTCGTAGCCAATAATTAACCCGACAAAATAAAGGGCGTAAGAACTTTACAAATGTGCATGGTTAAACTGTATAGAACTCCCTACGTATTACATTGTATTGCATATTACATTTGACATTATAACTAACAATATTGGATGGCGATATAACAAAAAAAGGAAAGTGCCGAGTCATAAAGAAAAAATATGAAAGAAAGCTTCTTGAAAAGGAAAGTGTACATTTATTTTTTACAGCCAAAAAAATTAGTGCACAAAATGATACACGACACAGAGAATACTATAATTAATTTCCCTTCATAGGAGCAATGGATGGAGATCTTTAAAGGTTATAAAAGTAGTAGACTGTGGACGGTATATTGTAGATTTGTAGTTGAGCTCAAGCAGTCATAGAGTATAATAACACTTTCCCATCACCTTCATCTCAATAACCATTACAGAATAATACATAGTAATAAAAATTTAATAAAAAAGATCAAGTTTACAAGATTATAAGGGGCTTCGAAAATGTAGGTGATCAATGCCAATGGTAGAAGATAAGTAAAGGCAATGTTGACTAGACCTGATAATGAAATTCAGAGGCTAATCCTTTCAGAGGCCAGCCAGTGATACCAAAGAAACGTCTATAACAAGTTTTGTTATAATTTATGGACCGAAGGGAAAGGGAGGGAGGGATGAAGTTTGCTAATGTCAAAATATGTTTTTTTTTTGAAAGAATAGAGGAAAAAAATCTCTTACTTTTCCCCTTCTATTTTTTCCAAATTATGTCATGAACTTGATCTCAAACACACTACAATCCATGCAAGTCCATTGAAGGTCACTTAGGTCACTTTTTCTTGGTTAGAGACTACGAAACTCCAAATATAAACAAATAAATGAATCACATCATTGTCCATAAATTAATATTATTATCTTGGATTTCTTCAAAATAAAAAAATAAAAAAAAAACATCAAGGGAAGGTTAGATTAACTTTTAAAATCCATCTTTTTTTTCCCTTGGTAAAAATAACCACCTTCAGGTAGACCCAAACAAACTCTTATATTATTTCATTTATAAAATTGTTCATTACAACACAAGAGTTAAATATTTCTAAGCAATAGAATTGGGTTACTGTTCTATGATTCTAAGTTTCCTATTCCTATTGGAAATCATGCTTTCACATTTCTACCTACATACCACAGCTTTCCTATTCTTATTTAAAATTATGCATTAATATTTCTGCCTTTCTATGATTGCATTACCTGTTTCAGTTGACATGTTAATAGACTCATCACTCATCATCACAAAACAAGTGCATGTATTTTAATTAATTTGGTAAAGAAAGTATTGAGTTGAAATCAGCAAGGTAATACCTTAAATAGTAGAGCAAGAAACTTCTCCTCGACTAATTCAATTTTATCTTCAGGAAAATTGCACTCTTCCAATTTGCGAGCTCCAGCAACCGGTTCAAAAAGTTTGAATAATTGCTATCATCACATAAATCAAGACAGATTCATCCAGCTGTTAATCAAAATTATCATACAAAGCATAATCTACACCTTAATTGAGCAAATTACGCCATAAAAATTACCATCAGTTCTTCAAATTGTATAAGATACCAAGCTCGAATCGTGTAGTCAACTCTATTACAAAATGTTGAGAATTCTGCCCTCTCTGACTCACTTTCTGCCAAAAATAACAAAAAAATGAATCATTTTTTCAACTTTTCACAAACCTCCTGTGGCCTCTAAAACCCCATCTTAGGCTTTTAGCAATCCTAAATGGCTAGACACTCTATCCTAAATACTTGTACTAAAAAATAAATACCACCTTGTTTCTTTTTTACATTCCTATTTTGACATTGTTCATTTGTGACAGATTTTACCATTAATATCTCTAATTATGTAAGATGAATCAAACAATACCTCACATAGCTATCACATGATAAAATAACTGTGAGATTCTAAAAACGAATGTGAAAAAAAAAATAAAAACCAAAGGAAGCAAAAACTTTCCTAAATAAAACTTTTCATACTTCATATTTATCTAAATCTATACAGCAGAAACCCATCAGTATCACATGATAACCTTTTATTTTCTTGCATCCTAATTATCTACATTTATACAACAGAAACTAACAAGCCTGTACGAAATATTAATGACTTTTCTCAATTATATTACTCGTATTCGTTACACACTTACGCATAGTATCTCAATTTTTGGCTTTACTGTTATAATAATCTCGTGAATAAAAAAATAAAAAAATCAACCTGTTTAATCAAGTATTCAAGTGTTACGGAGTAATTAGTGTACACGTTCTTGATATTACATTAAACTCAAATTATATTTTATCTCTCCTCATCTTCTCCGCTTGCTAACCTCAACAGCTGGTTCAATTCCTAATTTTCTCATGATATTCATGAATCCATCCGAAAATCTTCTCTAAAAGTAATAGAGAGAAAGCTGAATTCGCCATGGAAATAACGATAAAAGAAGTTTTGCATAAATTTAAATAAATTTATTGTTGTATTCAGAAGTGTCAAAAACTAACTTGAACAGACTAACTTAACCCGAAAGCGAACCAATCCAAAATTCAACCTTCATGGGCACAATGGTTCAACTTCAACATGACTCAAACCTGAATGATACTCAAATTCTAATTAGACCAAAACCCGACCTAATGACCCGAATTGACACCTCTAACAAGGTGACTTGTATTAACGTATTGCTCACTAAGACAAGTAAGGACCCGTTCACTTCACCTTATTTTTGCTGAATTGAAATTATTTTTACTGAAAAAAATTATATTTGCTGAATTTAAATTAATTTTACTGAATTAAATTAATTTTACTAAATTGAAATTATTTTTGTCAAACTGAAATTATTTTTACTGACTTTCGATTATAATTCTTCTTTAAATTATCTGAATTTTACTGAATTGAACTTATTTTTACTGAAGTGAAATTAATTTTACTGAACTAACTTATTTTTATTGAACTGAAATTTTTTACTTAATACTACTCCCTCCGTTTCAAAATGTTAGTCCCATATGGAATCAATCACATAAAATAAGAAAAGAAATATATTTGAAATCTAACATTAAAGTACAACATAATTCATAATTAGTTTACCTTATTTAACTTTTTAAATTTTTTATTAAGAAAGCACAAGTCATAATTGTATAATTTAAGGTAAAAATTTCCATACTTAGAGTCATGTCATCAATTCACAACTTATTAATTCCAAAAAAAATCAAGTTATAAATGAAATATATTCAATATGGGTATATCTTTTTGAAACGCCCAAAATAGTATATAGGTCTAACATTATGAAACAGATGGAGTATTTTTTGTAAGGTGAAGTGAACAGGCTTAAGACAAAATATAAGGGTATTATTAATAATTTTCGAGAATAATTACAACTAAATTAGCCCTGCAATTTAGTCTCACGGGAGTAATGGCCAAATTGACTCCGTAAGTTAGTTTTAATTGTAGCAAATTAACGCCGAAACTTTAAATGTAACCACTACAAACAACTAACACAGCTAACAAGTAGCTACTAGTTCCCAAAACTAATTGCTAGTAAACAATACACAAAACATAATTCAACTTTTTAGTGAAATATATTAAAATGAAATCGAGCTAAAAAGAAATTGCAAAAAACCAAAAGAATTGAGAGAAAGAAAACATTACCAATGAGTTGGGTTAAACAATGAATTAACTTGGGCTTAAAAATGGGAATTACAGACTCACGGTCTAATCGAATAAATTCCTTCTTCTTCTTCATTGCTTCAAACACACAAGTCAATGAACCAAAATTGTGCAGTAAACAAAACCCAAAACCACAATTATTAATTTGTAATTGGTTGAGAAATTAAATGAAAAAAAATTTAATAAAATATATATATATACAAGAGAGTGAGAGACGTGGAGTGATATTGAGTGATGGGAAATCGGGAATGAAACAAAGATGAGATAAAAAAAAATCGATGAAACCAATTTTGGCAGTTACGGTCGATTGTGGTCTCTTACAATATTCCAGAATTTTGCACATGGAAAATGAAGTCATTTTTTTTGGCCCCACCTTCTTAATTTGTTTGTCTTCCTACAATGACATTTTAAAACTATTGTCTTTCAGTAATTTATTTCACGAAAAAATCTGATTAGCTCGGGTCAGATTGGGTTGGGTCGATTTTTATAGTTGAGTTATGTTAAATTATTATGTTCACGCGAGTCAAAATCTAAATTAGAATTTTTTAAGTCGGTTTTCGATCAGATTGGATCAGGTGTGGTTTTGATACCTCATTTACTCCCATTGTAATTCTTTTTATACTATGTACTTCTCTATTTTCTTTCGCGGCAGTAGTTTATTACTTGTCTCATTTCTATAATTTTTTTTGGAAAATTTGTCAAAAATAAACAAATCTTTTGATTAAATCAAAATAAGTGATTTGCCAATGTGGTGTTGAAAAATAAAGAAATTACTAGAATAATGTTCACCTAAAAATATTTTTCAATTTAGTGTTCATTTAGGTTTGAAAATTACGAACCTAGGTTATGGTTAAAAAATCATTGACATAACTTTTTTCTAATAAAATCCTAATAAATATGTATACCATCAAATTATTATTATTTTTTTAATTTTTTTTTTTACCAAAACAGGGTTTTTTTTCTATTAGTTACTCAAATCTATCAAGGAGAACATCATAGATTACAGTAGGTAGGATTTCTTCAAGCCAAACTGTCAATTATGTATATAAGATATATCTTTATCAAGTCAAACATCAAATTGTTTATCTTAAATAATGTTTACGATATCTTAATTTTATTTAGCATTGAGCCTCATCATTAATGCTTTTGTATTTTATTAATTGTAAAAATGGATATAAGCACTATGGAGTATGTATATGATGTAGTAATATAAATGTTTAAAAATTTTCTAGTATTTTTTTTCTTGGGGGTTGTTAAATAACGCCCACATTTTTATCAAAATCGCCCACAAATTAGGGATGAATTTACGTTCTTACCCCTACTTAAAATCCTAAACTCTTTCTCTCTTTCACTCTCTAACATCACCTCTTTCTCTCTCCTCGCTTAAAACCTCTCAAGAAAACTTAAATCACCACCACCACCAACCAACACCACCATTGCCGCCGCTACCGCCGCAAAACAACATTCACCACTTTAAATCACCACCACCACCGTACATTGCAACCACCACCACAAGGTCCACCACTTCAATATCACCACCACCACCGCCCATAACTTCGAGAATGCCACGGTCGAGGAACGCAGCACGCGCGAGGGAGGACGACGCAGCCCAGGCGGAGCGGGTATATTTTTTTCGCCGGAAAAGTACTCAAACCGCCCTGTCTGTGCGATTCAACCGTGGTACAACCGCCCAAGTTAGACGATTTGACCATGGTCAAAACGCCCAGGGTATACGGTTTGACCATGGTTCAATCGTGTAGTTTGGGCGGTTTGACCACGGTCAAACCGTATTTTTTGGGCGGTTTGTCTACGGTAAAACCGTATTGCCTGGGCGGTTTGACCACGGTCAAACCGTCTTACTTGGGCGGTTTACGTAATTAAAAAAAAATTAATTTAATTATATATTTATTTTGCATATTAATAAAATTATATATTTGTTTATTTTAAGTGCATATTAATTAGAAATATGTTTAGGAAATAAAATTATGTAATTGTTTATTTTAAGTGAATGTTAATTAGAAATATGTTTAAGAAATTAAGTAATATAATTGTTTATTTTAAGTGAATATTAATTAGATTTATTTGTAGGAAATAAAATTACGTAATTATTTATTATTAGTGAATATTAATTAGATTTATGTTTAGGAAAATAAAATAATGTAATTGTTTATTGGTAGTGAATATTAGTTAGATTTATGTTTAGGAAAATAAAATAATGTAATTGTTTATTTTAAGTGATTATAAATTAGATTTATGTTTAGGAAAATAAAATAATGTAATTTTTTATTATTAGTGAATATTAATTAGATTTATAGAATTGAGTATTAATTATTTGTATTACATTTTTTTATTAAATAATAGCCACAGACCGTTAGAAGGCTAAATATCGAGTTCACACGTGTCGAAGGATCGGGTCCTCGACATACTCGATCTTGTGGTGTTGATGCTTCTGTTAGGAGGGAGAGGGCAGCTTCTCGCACGGCGGATGATGTCCTGGGTTGGCCTTCGGATGCTCAGCACGAGCTAGATCAGGTCATGGATGATTATGATTCTGATCATCATGACACAGAGGATGCCACGACTTCCGAGAGTGGGCGAGGAGGATTCGAGCACGGGGAGTCGTCGTCTGGGATTTTCGTGAGGAAAGGTAGAGGAGGGAGGTTTGTGGGTTCTACGACTACGACTTCGAGCACCGGCCGTACTCGTAGGTCTCGTGGTTCTCGAGACTCAGATATGTCTTGGCTTGTTCACGAGGCGATGCCAGGTGGTCCAGCTGATGGCAGTCTTATCCCTAGCTATGCAGCTCACGTTGCTTCTCGTGTTTGGGTCGGGGATGATCGTGATCCGTTGAGGTGCCATAGTAGGATTCAGTGGTGTAGGTCGTTGCAGGAATGGGAGACAGAGCTGAGTGCGGATTTACGTGCACGCCTTAGTGTCACTGGACTACAACACTTGCCGTCTATCATGCATTTGCACATTGATTGGCCTCTGATCTCTGCGTTCGTTGAACGGTGGCAGCCGGATACGAACACTTTTCATCTCCCCTTTGGTGAGATGACGATCATGCTACACGACGTCGCTTATATTCTGGGGATCCCCGAGGGTGACTTGGTTGACATGGTTAGCGACAGTGCATCTCTCCAGGTTGACTTTCGGGAGTTGTTGGGGCTGAGTAGGGATGAGCTTCTGGTGAAGCCGAAAGCTATTTGGGAGAACGGTGTTGTAGCGGTGACTAGCATCAATGAACGGTGCAAGTTGTTGGATCGGGTCCCAGACGTTGAGTTCATGGGTTTCTTTGTCACACTACTTGGTAGCACCTTGTTCGTTGACAAGAGTGGTCACCGCCTTCTTCCCTCCTGCATTTTAGAGGTGAAGAAGTCTTATGACGATCTTCACCGATATTCTTGGGGGTCAGCTACACTTGCTTTCCTGTATCGGCAGTTGGGTATCGCCTCCCGTATTGAGTGTAAGGCTATCGGAGGTTGTCTCACGCTGCTGCAGGCGTGGATATACGAGTACTTCCCATGTTTTTGGCCTTGTCAGGGAGCTTTAGTGGTACAGCCAGGTGAGGCAGGGGCCTCAATGTGGGATCCACGCTCAGAGTCGACGGATCACCAGCGACTTATATCTTTCCGTACCCGACTTGATCAGATGACTGATGCTGAGGTAGTATGTGAACTTAGCTTGCGTATATTAAATTATTATTTAACGTCTTCAAAACTAATGTAACATTCTTCTTATGATTGCGTGTGCAGGTTAACTGGCGGCCCTATACACTTACCCCCGCACAGGACGTCCCGAGAACCACGTACATGGGATGTATACAGTTTCGGGACATCGTCGAGCCGTATAACCCAGACAGGGTTTTACGGCAACTTGGTCATGTGCAGGGGATACCGCGGCCCGGTTTTAGGCCTGACAGCGCGTACAGACCTGCTAATGTCCGGTCGTATAGCGTTACTTTTCGAGGTCAGGGGTTATGGGATAAGTTTGGTCCTGCGAGCTGCTGTTTCGGCCTGTCGTTCCATCCACCTCTATTGGATGGACAGCCCACATGCACACCTGACTACTTGGCCTGGTTTTACACGTACTCCCATCCTCGGCTTATCAGTGATACCGCGGTTCTTGCCCCCCCACCAATTCCAGGGAGGACGAACACTGATTACGTAAGTATTTGTTACTTGTTTTCCATAGATTACTGTGTAACTTAATATTGGTACTGATTATTTTTTGTATTTTTCACAGTGGATGGGTCGCTCCATGCATGTTATACGACGATTCATTGCTGAAAGCGGCGGTGAGGTTACCCAGACAGTGGTTGAGGCCCAGGACCTTATTGCGGCGTAGGACGCAATGATGAGGATGTAGTTGATTTCATTTTCTTATTTAGAAACTAACTTCATTTGTTTAGGTTATGTTGTAAAATTTTTTAAATTTATTATTTGAATTTAAATTTGCATAATACATTGCTTAATTCTACAACTATGCAAAGTTCTACAACTAAACATTGCAAAGTTCTATCACTAATTTGTAGCTAAAGTATGCCATGTTGCTATCCAACCTACATATCGTTGATCCCAGTCTTGCACACTAAAATCGCGCACGTCGTACCAAAAACCTGCTACAGGAGGGATTGGAAAATTAGGTGACATGTCCAATCGAACATAGTGATAGTTTGCCACTGTGAGGAGTGCAAACTCCCTATATGGGCCCGTGGCAGTGGACGGGGCACTCCATGGTAGCACAGTGATGCATGGATACACACCTATTCCATTTACGCCAGCACCGAAAAGCATAATGGCAGTGTTGAATAGGTTAGCGATCGAAAACAAGTCTTGAAACACTACCATCCAATGTTCACTTGTGCATCTCCCACCAGTCCATCTAATACGACGAACCTCGTTCTCCAGTTGATCAGCATAAATTTGAGAGTAAATGTTAGGATGCGCGGCAACCTCGTTTGCAACCATAGTCCTGGCCAACATCCACTGCTCCTGGTCATCCAAAAAGAAATCTGCAATACATCGAAATCCGCAATTTCCGTCACCTATCGGGTCAAGCCAACCTTCCAAAAACGGCAACATGAAGATCGGAAAATGATTGACGTATAAAAAATCATCGATGTTCATCTGACTACCTGTAATAATCACCAGGAAAGTATTTTAGCATTATAAAAACCCGACAACATCCGCACTAATTAAATCCCAAAAGAATTAATTAAATGTAAAACATATTAACAACAACAACTACAACAACAACAATAATAATAATAATAATAATAATAGCAAGTAACAATAATAATAATAATAATAATAATAATAATAATAATAATAACAATAATAATAATAATAATAAAGCATATACCAGAAGGCGTTTCCATGTTTACAGATGATTGTGATCGATCACATCCGGAGCTAGATGTAGAAGTAGCACGACCCCTACTTCGGCCGCGACCTCGCCCACGACCACGACTACGGCCGCCCGGAATATGCTCGAAGCCACTTGGATCACGCCTGGTAGATGAGGACCACTGTTGGCCTTGTGGTCGACCCCTGGTTGTCTCATTTATCTCGGGCTCTTCATAATCTACATCTTCAGGGTAAAGCTCCGCAAAAAACACTCGGTTCACACTTCGCACAAAACTGGCATCACGAAGTAGTACCTCATCAACCAGGGATCTAAACTGCGTCGTGTCCTGTTCCAACTCATCCTCAAAGATAGGAATGTCAACACCGTCTCCAATGACTAGGGTTTTCCAAAAAGGATGGACCTGATCCAAATACAACCCCGTACCACCCTGAATCGAGGTGTGTATAGTACAAGCGCATGGGAGTCCGTGTGTCATCAACATCGCACAACCACAATGCTCGTACACATCATCAGATAACTCTCTCATCCTGTTCACCTCCTGCTTAAGAATTTTGAGAGCATGGAAGGAAACATAGCCACTGAGATTGTGCAAGGGCATTCCCCTGTACTCCACTCCAATTCGTCGTCTGGAGTCCTCCAAATGATGACGAATTTGAATAAGCAAACCCTCAGTGGCGCGGTGTACACGGTTGAAGATAGAATCCATTGACCCTTTGGAGCTTCCGAGCCACTGTTTAAGCACAGAATGTTGACTCTCCACTCTACACGTGTTCACGTTGCCAAAGTGCAGCACCTTATTTGTCCAAGCCGGAATAAACTTGTTCTTGTGCATAAGCCAAGTTTTTTTCACATAATCCACAATGGTATGCCTTAACCTTCCCCAAGTATCCTTCATTTGTTGCAACTCAAATTCATATTCATCCTCAGTTGTCGCATTCATGATTTTTGACCACCTCCCATTCCTAAATTTCTCGGCAGTCACCATGTCTTTCTTACACAAATGGTATACCTTGGCCAACACATCTTTGTTGATGTGCCACCTACATAGCAAGTGAGCTGTGTTTGGGAATATCTCTTTCACCGCCTTCATAAGTCCCAACTCTCGATCAGTTAGTATTACCTTAGGAGTCACTTCAAAACCTATATACAACTTCAATTTCTCCAAGACCCACTTGTAACTCTCATAGGACTCTGTCTTCATTAAAGCATACGCGATCAAAAAGTTTTGATTTGTCGGTGTGATCCCAACAATCTCGAAAAACGGCATGTTGTATCTGTTTGTCTTGTAAGTGGAATCCATCCCTATGACATGTGGATATGTTCGTAACGTATTCGCCATCTCTGGATGTGCCATAAAGGCGTGGGTGACAACACGTGTGTCGGGGTCAGCAGCTACCCAACTAACGTATTTGCGCTCATTGGCCAAGTGAAGGAACTGGTTGACAACATCTCTCCCTTCACTAGCATCAACCCTAACACGACTTCTGAAATTGTAGATGTGTCTCATGTTAGGGTTCTCAGTGGGAAACGCATCTTTCACTGCCGCCATTATGTGACTAGGTTTAGCACATGCTGAACTCATTTGACTAACCAATTGCTTCGCAGCCGGACTTAGATCACTCACTTGCCGATGACCCTCTCGATATACCATCATTGGGTGGTTATGCAAGCCATGCAAACCTGATGAAGGAATGATTTTCCACCCTTGATCGTCCACCATACATGTGACCTTGATACGAAATGGACACTTAACACCCTTTCTTTCGTGTTTTTCCGTACAACATTCTCCATATCTCTATCTTCGGCTGTGTTTCTATGGCCACGATCGCACTTAAGATACTTGACCGGGCGACCATCTCGTTGTTTCTTATACGAAGACTTTGTAAGGAAAAAGCCATAACGTATGGAAATGTTTTGTGCCCATTCAAATGCTTCTTCAAAAGTCGGGAAGATCATTGACGTTATAAAATATGAACTGTAGTCGATGTCATCGCCACCATAATCCGGTAGTGATGCCTATTAAACATCCCAATAAAATATTTTTTAAATAATAATCAAAATAATAATAATCATAATCATAACAACAATAATAATCATAATCATAGTTATAGTAATAATAATAACAACAAGAATAATAATAACAATAATAATAATAATAATAACAATTAAATAATAATAATAAAAACAATATTAATTAAAAAAAAAACAAACCGAGCAAACCGGGCGGTTAAACCGTGGTAAAACCGTGCAATCCGAGTGGTTCAACCACGGTCAAACCGTGTAGTCCAGGCGGTTTGACCGTGGTTGAACCGCCCGGATTGCACGGTTTTACCACGGTTTAACCGCCCGGTTTGACCACGGTGGACCGTTTTTTTTGGGCGGTTTGAGTTCCGGCGAAAATAAATTACCTCGCGAAGTGGATCCGGCGGAGTACACGGCCTGCCGCTATCACTTTCCGTCATGTTGGCGCTGGTGGCGACGGTGCAATGGTGGTGACGGGCGGTGGTGGTTGTGTTAGGAGAGAGAGGAAGAAAAGGGTAATGTTGGAAGTTTACATAAAAATGTGGGCGATTTCGATAAAAATGTGGGCGTTGTTTAGCAGTTCACTTTTTCTTTGACAGCAAGTAACCAAGAATATTATTAAGCTAAGCTAGAAATATCTAGCAAAATAGCAGAGCTAGTAACCAAGAATTTTATTAAGCTAAACTAGAAATATCTAGCAAAATAGCAGAGCTAATACAAGAAAGGATAGTCTTCCACCCAAACTCTCAAATCCTCATAGTTTCTACTATTTTGAGCAAGTTTGTAGGTAGCCACATTCCCATATTGCTGACTTGTGAGTAATCAATAAAGAAGCACAAAGCAGCTAGATTAAGGATGTCTCTAACAATTATATGACCAAAGCTAGACATTTCATGCTTCCCCTGCTTCAAATAAGTGAATTGATTGCTGCAATCCATTTGTAGCATATTTGTTATGGACATAAATTCTCAAAAAAAAATATTTAACATGAAACATCAATGTTTAGAACAATGGTGAATTATAGTTTGTAAAAAAAATATGGAGAATTAAAACCCTTAGAGAATAATATTGAGACTCCAATGATTTTTTTTATTTAGACTTTAAATACAAAGCGATAAAAATTAGATTTAGAATTTTCCAATATTACGTGAACACTACTTTGAAAAATATTTTAAAGTGAACACTATTTTAGTAATTTCTTTATTTTTTAGCACTAATTTGACAAATCATTCTAACTTTTAAGGGGTGTTTTCTTTAAATAGGTTACATAACCTACAATCTTCTTAGCATGTCACTTTTAATTTTCAAAAAATATTATTATTTCAATTAATTAAAAAAACATAAACAAAACCCTACCCCCACCGCAGATGTGCCCTCGCCACTCCTACCCCCATCCCCTACGGTGGCCCTACCAGTGTGCCAGCTACAACACCACCACACGACCACTGCACACCAGCCACCGTCCACTACCCCGAAGCCCCCCCCCCCCCACCGTCGCCCCCTTCCCCCAACGCACTTGCCTGAACCACTTGCCCACGCCTAATTGGGTTTCAAATTGTGGTTGAAATTGAGGCGTTTTGTTTCTATTGTTGTCTAATCGGTGTTATTGTCGATAGTAGGAGTGTGATTTAATTGATTCCAACGGTTTAGAGGTGGCGATTAGAGGAATGGCTGTTGTTGGTTATGCAATTGACAATGGAGGTTGGTGGCTCGGTGTTAGGCACGACCGCACGATGGAAAGGTGTGATTTGTGGACTGATGGACTATAATATAATTAGGCACCGTTGTGGGTAGTTTTGGTTGTTGTCGGTGTTGCTGCAGCGTAGGCTGGGCATTGGTGGCGATTTAAGGGCTATTGTTTGTTGTGGAGTGAAAAGGCAGTCAGTTATGGATTTGAGGAGCAAAGGTTGATATTAGTGGGCTACTGTTGATGGTGGTGATAGGCTGTTGTTGGGGGAAGGAGAAGGAGAGATGGTGGTGGCGGCCTCGTAGGAGCACTTGGGGGATTAGGGTTTTGTTTTGTTTTTTTTTTTTTAATTAATTGAATAAATAATATTGATTATAATTTTAAAATGAACCAACCATTTTGTAACAAGTGGCATTATCAACCAACACAACAAGTTAACTTAAAGCTAAGCCATTTCCCTTCGGCTTAATTTCAGTTCAGTTTAATTTCTAATTTCCTTCTCTCATAAAATATTTTCAGCTTAATTCAGTAAATCAGAACAAGCAATTCTTTTGAGTTAATCAATAGGTTTGCTTATTTTGAGAAAAGCGGACAAAGATTAGCTTATTTTTGACAAAATAATACTAAAATAGACATGTATCAATTCGTAGTGCAAATTTTTCCCTTTATTTTTTTTTCTTTATACCTTCATTTTAGCCATTTTCTAACAAAGTTTCTATTATATATGGCTAGAATCTAATTATTTCCTATTGTTTAAAATTACTATAATATCGTTTAAATTGGTAATCATACTATTAAATTTATTTCAAATTTCAATATTATTGTTTAAAATGGTAATCATACTATTGCTAATCTTATTTTTTTCAGCCATTTTCCTAAGTAACCTTAAGTGCCATTGAAATCATTTTATTTTTGAAACAAATCAACGGATAAATGTATTATCAAAGGTCATTCATTTTAATTAATCTTATTTGTAGTCTTTTTGAATAATTATAAATAATATATTTGTTTTGGGGTCGAGAAGAGGGTGTGTACGTCCCGCGGGAGATAGATCCGCAATGCAACACTCGAACGGCCTGATCACCTGAAAAACAACGAACCTCCGGTGTGCCGGAGGTTCGCCTCCGACGATCAAGTTAGTGACCGAAAGAAGGTATTTTAGAGAGAGAAAGTACAGAGAAGGGAGAGTAATTTTGGGAGTCATTGCCCTTAGAGGATATCCATTGTATTCAAACTGATGTAAATGATCAGTATTTATAGTGCATTGGGACATGTGCCTTTTAGGTTATTTAACCTAAGTAGATTGGCTTCCCACCGTTTTATGGTTTCTAGGGTTATGGGCTTAAAGCCTATTTTTACCCTTCTATCATCGAGTGACACGTGTCATGCTCTAATTGACTTATTGAGTGCTGAGTTTAGGAACACGTGTCACTGTGACATTGGTCCACATATCAAGGGTATTTTTACCCTAAACAATATTCATTCAATGATCAAAAAATAAAACTACAACAAAAACATTGACAACGTTCTTCTTTTTGTTGTGAATTATTGTCTTTGGAACACTTTTCAGTATATTAAGATTTAATTATTTTTACTTAACCTTTTTTGTAATATTTTAATAATTTCCTCCCCAAAAATATATGCACTATTTGTAGGTGTTAGACAACACCATCATATGTTAAATGTAATCGAGTATAAGATTTTTAAAAAGTGTATGTAACTTTCCCCTCTAACATTATATGCTACTTTAATTTATACAATTTTAATTTTTCCTTACCTTTTGAATATGGATATGCTAAAAGAAATTTATATGAACTCATGCAAAACTACCAATACATATTAAATAAATATAGTTTCAATTATCCTTACCTTTATCAGCATTGTACTTCTTTTAATTTGGAAAATTAATGTATGTAAATTTAACATATGATGTAATATCCCGTATTTTTTAAAAGTATAATTTTAAATAATTAATTAATAATTATTTTGTAAAAAGGGTATTTTGATAATTTAATTATTTACTGAATTTTGGAACCCAAAAGATTGCACCCAATAGATTTTCAATCTTAATTATTATTTTAGATTTTGGATAAAAACAATTATCCATTTAATTAATTTAAAAACCCAATATTATGTATTTAAAGTATATATATAGTCAGATATTTTAAAGAATATAAAATTTTTATTTTTAGTATTATATATTTGTTCGAATTTTATCAAATTTCCTAATTTAATTACTTTCAATAAGCTAAATATTAGTAAGTGATTTTTGGATTTTTAAAATATAAAACCTAATTATTTATCTGAATTTTAGAAAAATAAATAATGTATTTTGGAAATAAATAGAATTATGGATTTTATAAGCATGATTTTATTTTATTTAAATAAAATAATTATCTTACCTTAAATATATAAATTAGATTCCTATATTTTCCTATTTTCATAAAATAATATCTTACTTATATTTGATCATGTATAGTTTGATGTTAAATCTCCTATATTTATTTTCCAAGCAAGCTTATATGTAACACCTAAGAAATTCTTCCTTCAAAATGCCTATTTTGCCCTTTTTAAAATGCGATATAGGAAAAATCTAAGACATTACCGCCACTATGATAACGGCTAAGAAATTTATCAAAGAGACACAGTGGAAGACTTTTTTCAAAACCTTTCAAAACAAAGCCAAAGTCCAACAGTTCAACCAAACAAAAGTAAAGTCAAAGTCAAAGTCAAACAAAGTCAAACCTACAATTTAGAACCATTGTAGGCTCTTTTCAAAACCAAAGATATTTAAAATCAATGCATTAGTATCATCAATAAATAATAATAAACCCCATAAACAATAATAATCACATATTCGAAATAGCATTAGAACAAGATTCGCTTTTCACTCAAACCCCAGCATGAATATACCACATCAACTGAAAAGCTTCTCTTTAACTGTCCTTACTACTCACCATCATGAATGGGTCGTCGTAGGACCAAGATAAAGACAAGGCCAATATAAACACAAAACACAACAACCAGCAATGTTGAGTACATAAGTGTAAAATGAAACACACTAACATGATAACATCCTAACAATAACAACAAAGCTTACCTTTTCCCAGAGTTCAACCTACAAACAATAGACACTACATGGACTTATTACTTTATTTACTTTGATTACGCATCGAACGAGTTTCCAACTAAATCTCTGCCCCAAAGAATTGGGGTAAACTACTCTGGGAGCTAACCGGGTAGGCATAAATGTCACACGAAAGTGATGGACGTCCTGTACATAGTAAAAAGGAAAGTACAACTGTAACACCCTAGAAATTCCTTTATTTTAAAATACCTATTTTGCCCTGTATAAAACTTTAAATAGGAATATCTAAGACATTACCGCCACCGTGAAAACAGCTAAGGCAACTATCAAAGACACACAACGGAATACTAATTTCAAAACCTTTCGAAACAAGTCAACTTGAAAAGTCAAGCAACGAAAGTAAAGTCAAACCAAAGTCAAAAGAAGTAAAATAAAATCAACCTACAACTTGGAACCATTATAAGCCCTTATTAAAACCAAAACTGAACTCAAAACTCTTTTCGTTAGTCACGCATAATAATCAAGTCATAAATAAATAAAGCAATAAACACATCATATACTTATAGAAACTAGCATGATTCGCTCTTCACTCATGCCCATTCATGAAAATGCTTCATCACCTGAAAAACTTATCTCTACCTATTTCCACTACTCTCCATTAAAAATGGGTCATCAAAGGGCCAAGATAAAGACAAGGCCAACAAACATACAAAACACACAATCAGCAAAGCTGAGTACATAAGCGTAATAAACACACTAGCATACAATTCCCTATCAACACACGACTTACCTTGTTGCACCTGTTTTTCAAGCATACAACATTCAATAAAAGTTCTCACTAGACACTAAATAATTTATTTAGCATTGATTACGCATCGAACGAGTTTCCCACTAACCTCCCCCAATAAATTGAGGTTACTGACACGGGAGCTAACCGTGCCAGCATCAAAAACCACTCGTAAGTGGCAGAATTCCTGTGCATAACAATAATAAAAGGAATGTACAACGTCCTGTACTCCAGTAGAAGTTATGGTTAAATATAAAACCCCATAAATTCCCCCATAAGTTCATACTCAAGGTATATACGTTCCAAGAGTTTTGGTGCGTAATCTCTTTCACTTTACGTTATTTACAGATTATTAAACTCAGTGATGACTTTCAAACCATAATCATTCAATCAACAATAATTAATCAAACAATGCAATATACCAATTTAATTCTTGAATAATTAGTGACCATATAATATTAAATGTTGAACCCTTTTTAATTCTATCTCGGTGTCAAAGACACCTTAAACGCATGAAGCGCCACAAATCCTATCCCTCGGTGTTAAAACACCTTAAGTGCACTAAGGCACCAACATACAATTTATTCCTCGTGTACATAGACACTTATATAGCTCCTTTCCTCATGCTTATAGCATCAATAAAAATTATATGAACCATAATAAAATTCCTTTTCAATATTCCAAACCAAATTAAACATTTAGTTTAATTAAACATGCTCTCTATCATGCCATAAATAAATATGTGGTTCATAAATAATATTCTAAGCTATTATTTTCCATTCAATAAACCATCACAAATAAATCATGCTTCATAATCCAATCACCAATAACATCCAAATCAAAATTTCCATTCCAAACCTAGCATGATATTACTTGTAATCAATCAAACACATTTAGCATGCTACTACATCAACATAATTATGCTAAATACGCGAACGTACCTCAAATAAGCCCTTAAAGTAGCCGATTACACTACAACAATTCCCGAATCAAGCCTCCTTTTTGTGTGGGAAATTTTTAGGGATTCATAGTGTATTTATAGAGTAGAGAGTGTAGGGTTAAATTTGGGTTTATAAAGATGTGGGCTTAAGTTATGGGTTTTGAAATGGGTTATTCCAATAAGAGTATGTAGGAATAATTTACATTGCCCAATAGTTAATAAACGTTTGGCCCAAAATATATTTTACTTTTATAAAACCTTATATTTAAAATACTTTAACCCTTTAAAATATTTAATTAAAATACTTGAGCCCTTAACAATACATTTTATTAATACTTAAATACTTTATAAAAATACATAAAAATACGGGGTATTACAACAACGTCCTGTAACCCCATTAGGAGTTATGGTCAAATATTTAGTCGAATAACTCCCTCCATATGTTCATACTCAAGGTATATACGTTCCAAGAGTTTTGGTGCATAACCTCTTTCACTTTACGTTGGCTACATATTTTAGACTTGGTGATGACTCTCAACCAACAACACAATCAACTAACATGAATCATTCAAGTAATCAAACATTCCAATTTAATTCTTGAATAATTAGTGACCTCATTTAATTTAATGTTGAACCCTTTTTAAATTATCTCGGTGTAATATAAACCTTAAGTGCATATATAAAGCACCGCAAATCCTATCCCTAGGTGTATAAACACCTTAAGTGCATGTAGGCAGCGCAATATAATTTATCCCTGTGTACTAAGGCACTTAAGAGCTCAATTCTGCATGATTACATCAATAAAAATTGTATGAACCACAATAAAATTCCCTTTCAATATTCCAAACTCAATTAAACATTTAGTTTAATTAATTATGCTCTTAATCATGCTAATAATAAAAGTATGGTTCAACAACAATACAATTCCAATAAATAAATCATTCCAACCAATCATTTTTCATAAATAATTCACCAAATGGATTTCAATTCCACAATACAATTTAATTCACCGATTCCAACTAATTCCTGGCATGATACTAACTCAAAATCAATTAAAATAAATCCTATCATGATTCTACATGCTAAATAAATTTCGAGTACATGTACGTACCTCAAAAACGCCTCTAAGTGGCCATAAATACTGGAACATTTCCCGAACAAGGAATCCTACATAGAGGGACAATAAAACTAAATCAATTACCCTTGTATACACAATTTTCAACAACTTAAACTTACTTTAAACAACTTATAATAATCTAAAAATTATTTTAAAACCCCTCTTTAGTGGGTAATTACACCCTTTTTATATTATCATCAAAACCAATACTTAGAGCCAATTTTCAGCATTATAAACTAATCAAAAATCCCTTTAAAACTCCATTATATCAAACACACTTTTATGAGGCCCAATTATAGTTAGAAACAAGAAACATATAAAACCTCCAAATTAATTGATGTTAGAACCCTAAAAATCATAAATTAAAACCTTAACTTAAAATCATATCAAAATCTGATAGTTTAAATAATTTCAATAATCTAAAATTGTACTTTAAAACCAATTAAAATAATTTTGTTACTAAAATAATCATATTTTAAACTAAGAAAACCAAAATCAAACCATATAATCCCTCCGTTTCTTATTTCTTGCAACAAAGGGGGGAGCATGGTTCCCAAGTCAAAACTTTTTAAGCACAATTAATGAAAAACAAGGGTATGTAAATGATGTAATTAAGGAGGAGAGAGGGTGAAAAATTAATCCAACTAAAAAAACAATAATCCAACTAAAAAAACAATTACACAACCTAAAGTCTAGCACACTGACGAATGCATGCCACCCACAACCACACACCACCGACACCACCAACACTAATAAAACCACTAGATCTAGACCCGGGAAACCACCAAAACCACGCCACCAAACCCACAAAACCACCAAAACCCCTCCTCCTCCCCTGTGACACAACCAAAACCACCGACACGACCAAAATTACCAAAACCACCGAATCTAGACCCATAAACCCACCCAATGAAACCGAAAACCACCGACACCACCAAACCCATGAAACCACCGATGAACCACCAAACACGACGAACCACCGACGACCCACCAAATCCACTAGCAATCATATCTGAAGAAAACCCGACGAACCACTAATTTGATTATGAGAGATGAGAGATGAAGAAGATGAAATTAGAGATGGAGGAGGAGAGAGAAAGATAATGGGTCTGATTATTTGGGTGTGATTTCATAGATAATTAAATTATGTGTAGTATTATGTGTTAAAAAATTTTAAATAAGGGAATATTGGGCATTTTGACAGAAAAAAATTTCCAAATAAAGAAAAAAATAAGTTTGTTGCAAGTAATGTGAAGCAGCTAAAAATGGCAAATGTTGCAAGAAATAAGAAACAAAGGAAGTACTTAACCAAAAAAACTAATAGGATGCAAGAAGAAGGCGGGAGGGAAGAGTCTCTCGCAACCACACAAGGTGGTTGGTTGGCTGGGTGGTCGTCGACTAGGGTGGTCGACTGATGACAATGAGGTCGCGCGACTGAATAACAACAAAAGGAGGGCTTCATGCAGCTCCTTCGTGAAGAGGGGAAGTGAAAGGAGAAGGGAGAAGCTGCGACGCCGGTGGTGGAGCTCCAGCTAGTAGTGGTGCCGGTTATGGAGGGGCGGCGGCTGCAGTCCTTACGCTATGGGGCTGTTGCAATTCACGGGAAGAAGGAGGGAGAAAAAAGAAAAGAAAATGAAAAGGAAGAAAAGAAAAGAATAAGGAAAAAGAAAATAATGTTTACCTCTTTGACTTCTTGTGTAAGCAAAATTTGGGGATTAAAGAAATAATATGGAGTAGGGTAAATTAGAGATATTTGGGTCTTATAAGAGATAATATGAAGGAGAGATAAATGATCCAAATAAATAAAAGAATGATTGGTTATACATAAGCTATAATTTGGTAGAGTTTATTAATCGAATATAAACCTTATTATATCTATAATTAAAATATTTTGTCCCAAAAATATATTTTATAAGTAATAAAATGATTTATAAAATATCTGAAAATATGGGGTAATACATTTTATTTCCTTAAACTATTTTCATGATCATCTTACTATTTAACATTTTCCATAATATATTTTCTATTTATTCTTCAAGCAAGCACTTGCCTTAATTTTTATTTTTCCGTCTATTTAAATTTTTAATTACCTTAAACCTACACTTTTCATATTTCTTCCCTCATGACCTTACCATAATTATTGTAATCCTACAACTATAAATACCCCCTCATACATTTCATATTCTTCACACCAAAACCTCTATCTTTCTCTTCTCTTTTACTTTTCTTCTCCCTAAACCTTTTTCTACTTTTCTTTTTCTTTTTTCATACAAATATTATCTCATATACCTTTGAAGCCAATTTTCTGAAACTTTTGGTCACTCTTAGGGAATATGATGTTTTATAGAAGATTATTCCTCTAAAAAAAATCCTTGAGATTAGGCTCAAAAATCACTCAATTCAGAGTTATATTGAAGGAGTTATGGCCTCTGCAAGTTCAGCCTATTTTTCCAACGCGAATTCAATTCTATTTAATCATATTCATTTATCTTTTTCATGGTTAGTTTTCTAAAATTTAATACTAGTACTTATTCAAAATTTTAATTTTATATTAAGGTATTATTTTTCGAGAGTTCGTCTTGTAGTCCATGCACATATAGATTTGAGTTTATGCCTAAAGATGTTGTGATAACCTTATGGTTATATTAATTGCAAGGTATATTCGTAATTGAACTTTGAAAGTACGAAGTGTTGATTTGAGATTGGGAATCAAGGTACGTTTAGATGGATAGATACTTTATTAAAAGTGTTTTGATTTGATCAACATGTTTTATGTGAATTGAATAATGATTGAATTAAATTGAGTATTATGATTTATGAAATAAAGTATGAATTGGATATGGTTGCTAAGCTTGATGATCCTTAGTGTGAGTTGTTATTTCTTAGGGCATGTACCGAAGTTTCTAAATTCTACTTTGTTTTGTGTACTTGTCCTCCTAGTACTTTTGAGGCGGCTCAACGCACATGCGATGGGGATCTTTGATCTTCCTTGGAGGATATTGTTACTGCTTCGGGGCCTGGGTTTTGCGATTGCGGTGGCAGCTTGCCACTGACAGGCTAAAGTCGTAATCACCTAATCAAAAATAATACCTAAATCCACTAACTATGTAGAAAGGGAAGAAGGGTCGAACCACAGGGAAACAAGTCAATTTATTCCTAATAAATCTATATAATCTAGATTATCAAGTAACCAATTTGTTATTATAAAGGAGAACTAAACTACTAGGAGTAAAAGTGGAAAGGAATAAAAGTAGGAGGAAAATTAAGGAATAAAAGACCTAGGGCATAGGTTCACCAATAAATAATATTCCAGGGTAAAACATAATAATCAATCATCATTGCATCAATTAATCAGATCATAAAGGGCTTTCGCTAGGTATTATAATCACATAATTAATCTACCGGTATTAAATCTCATCTCTCGAATCTCGACTTAACCATTTATAAATTAACCTGCCTATTGAAACTAGACCTAAACCTCAATTCTCATCTCTCGAATCTCGAATCAATATTGTCAAACTCATGCATAAAAGATCAGGCTTAATCTAGTCACAGAGCATTAAATCAATCAATAGGAAATTAATCAAGCATTGACAATCAACAACAATAAATTACCCCTTCATATTATTTATGGATCCCCATAAACCCTAGAAAGAAAACTACTCAGACATAATCGAACATAAACTAAACAAAGCAATTAAACAAGTCATGATGGAAGAAATAAAATAAATAGCTGAGATTAAAGAAGAAGAAATCGTTACCAAAGTTGAAGGAAACAAGAGATGGAATTAGACAAAGAGTTGCAGAGAGAGAAAATAATACTAGAGTTTTATAGGAGAGAGAGAGAGAAAAGTTAGAGAGAGAAAGAGAGAGAGAGTAAGGGAAGGGAGAAAAAAGAATACTCAACTCGCTTAACAAAAGCGTATCCTAAAAACTAAGCTCGAAAATCCTAAATTAAAACAACTTAAACGACGCTTAAACTTCTCCTCAAAAACACGCCCCCGATTGGGCGAGGCACCGCTCGATCGGGCCCGCCTTTTTTTTCCTTCGTGAGCTTCTCTTCTCGCGCCCGATCGGGCGCGCCATCGGGCGGAGACCCTTCGGGCTACTTGGACTCCTTGTTTAGGCTTGTAACTCGGCCCAAACCAAATATCCTCCTTGGCGCTTTAATCATTCGGTCCAATGCCTCATCTTCTCATAAGTTGAGCCCTTAATCACCGGTTCGATGACTCTAACCGATCTTGGACTACGAAAGATGGTCATGCTCCTCCAATGCTCGTAGTCGCTCCATAAAATCCCGGGAAAATGCTCCAAGAGTGCAATTCCCTATAAAACTCAACCAAAACTACGAAAACACTAGAAAACACATATTTGTAATAAAAGTGGCTCTAAAGAGCCAAAAACACTACCAATTATGACCAAGGGATGGGGGTAAAATACTATATAAATTGGACACATCAGCCACCTTATCATTTGCGTTTGGAGGGTTTGGTGTTCATTCCACAGGTGATGTTCACCAATTTCTTGTAAATTGTTTGACTTTGTAGTTTTTATGTCTTCAGGCGTGGTATTTGGATGACAACACTATTATTGGTGACACTTTGGTGGTGGGGAAGGTTCTGCAGTTGATTATGGAGGAAGGACCTCGTTTTGGGTTACAACTCAATGTGGAAAAAACTGAAATTTTCTAGCCTTCAGAGGACCCTCAAAGCAGGCTTGTGGGTGTCTTTCCGCCTCAAATTGCTCGACCTTCACATGGTGTTAAGCTGCTTAGTGGTCCCGCTAGTTCTGATCCCAGTTTTGGAGGTGACCTTATGATGTAAAGGGTGACCAAGACCATTTCTCTAATGGATAGGGTTGCTAAACTCGATGATCCCCAATGTGAGTTGTTGTTGCTTAGGGCGTGTACCGAAGTTTCTAAACTCTATTTTGCCTTGTGTACTTGTCCTCCAAGTACTTTTGAGGTGGCTCAGCGCGCTTTCGATGAGGCTCTTCGATCTTCCTTGGAGCGTATCGTTACTGCTTCGGGGCCTGGGTTTGGCGATTGGCAGAGGCAGCTTGCCACTTTACCATTTGCATTTGGTGGGCTTGGTGTTTATTCCGCAGGTGATGTTCGTCATTATGCTTTTCTTGCCTCTCGGTTACAGTCTGTTGGGTTGCAGACAAAGCTTCTACGGCATGTTGGCATTGTTGGCCTTGGTCAAGCCTTCGTGGATGCGGTGCATCTGTTTAATGGAACGGTTGAGTCTGACATTTTGAGTAATCCTAGTGAGGTCGTTGTCCCTAAACTCATGAAGAAATTGCAGATATATATTTCACAAAGGTTACCGCATTTGCAGAATCCACCTTCTCTTTATCTCCTTGTCAATCAGCATTGTGGAAATCGCAGCAAGGAGATCACACCTCTGCTTGGCTTCGGGAAGTTCTTATTTTTGGGTTGGGTCAGACGATGAACGTAAAGACTTACCGATGTGTGTTGTGTTACCGCTTGGGTGTTCCTTTATTCTCTGTCTTGTCGCCGTGCTCTGCTTGTTCAAGGGTTTTTTCTAGGGATATTTTCGGTGATCATGCGGTGTCGTGTGCTGGTATTGTAGGCATTAAACATCGGCATAATATTGTTCGGGATACCCTTGTTGATGTTTGCTATCGGTCTGAGATTACATCCAGAAAGGAGGTGGACTTTGGGTTATCTAGAGGAAATGACGGGGCCTTCAGGCCTGCAGATGTGTTACTTTATTCCTGGGATCGTGGTCGCGATGTCTGCGTTGACTTGACAGGGTATTCTCCTTTGACACAGTCTAGGCTATCTGGCTTTGTTCCTGGACGGGTAGTGACTGATGCGGCCAATCGGAAGCGAGTCAAGTGCGAATCCAGTTGTCGAGCAATTGGATATGACTTCCTTCCTTTCTTTTTCTCTTCTATTGGGGAGTTAGAAAAGGAGGTTGTTGCATTGCTAAAGCGAATCCAGAAGTTCTCGAAGACTCAAGACATTGGGGCTCGTGCTGCAGCTCATATCTTCACTAGGATAGGATTTGCTATAGCTAGAGGAGTGAGAGCCCAGATCGTATCTCGGCATCCCACTAATTTTTTGTAGGTTGTATGACTTTGTCTAATTTTGAGATATAATAAATTAATGATAATAATAATAATAATAATAATAATAAGAATAAGAATAATAAGAATAATAAGAAAAAATAAGTTCACATCAATCATAATAAATAATAAGTTTTCACCAAAAAAAAGAATAAATAATAAGTTCAGATCATATCATATTAGAAAAAATAAGTTCAAATCAGATCAAATTAGGTCAGATAAGTTCACATAAGATCAAATCTGATTAGATTAGACAAAAAGTTAAACTAAATAAGGCTTAACTCCATACAAATGTATGTTTTCCCAATACACGCTTCTACTGAGTCTCCTCAAAATCCCTTCAATTGGTGCCTTGTGCCTATCTATCTCCAAGCTTGAAACATACATTTAGATCCCAATGAAAAAGTAACATTGCCTTCACTCATCAGAGTCATCACACCACTCATTGCCCTGACTTGCTTTTTTAACGATTTCCTCTGTGGTGGTGCCAATGAAATCATTAGCCTTCTTCACATCAACAGACGAGTACCGGTCAGATTCATCCTGCGAAGATATAGATTGAGATAAAATCACTATATTTGTTATCTAATAAAACGATTTTGAAGAGCAACGTCACACTGTCACATGCTTTAGTCATTTACTTTCTTGTGTCTATAGTTTGTTTATTTTTTACATAGATATGACATAAAATTAGCTCAAAATGTATGTTCAAAGTATGATTTGTTGATAACTCATATACTAATCCAAAATACAAATATTGAAATTCATAAAATATATCGGCTAAGCTAAGGTGTCATCACCACAATAGAAAATTAGAATGTTAAATATTACTTTGTGTTTTTGTTTGCAAAATTAAGACTATTGTATTAAGATTTTTTAGATGAATAGAAAACCATTACATTCAAGAGTTATGTTTTGAAATTTATCTTATTTTTATAGGAAAAATTCACATAAATAATCCAAACTATGAGAGGTCTTCTCATATTAATCCAAACTATGAGTTATTATTGTATAATCTAAACTTTAATGTGAGTCTTCTTTTATTACTCCATTAAGACTGATTACCGGTTATGCAAGTAAATAGAAGATGTAGTGCTCAACTCCCTCCAAAAATGATTTACTTTTACATAAAAAAAAAAAAGTAAAAACAAAAACAATTAATAACCTATACTTGCCCCACTACCCCACCGTACAATGTAAAAAACCCCCAAAAAAAAAAATCAAGTTCTTCCATTTGACAAATTTTTGTTCATTCTTCACGCACAACAAAGAACAAATTTTTAATTTCATGGTCTACAATTATGCTTTTTAAAGGTTAGTTTGCAATTTTAATTTTTCCTTTTTTTTTAGTCATTTGTTGAAATTGAGTTGTAAGTTGCTTAAGGTTGATTTTATCTTATTTTTAATTTGCAGGGGTTTGTATTGGTTGATTACGAGTTACTTTGATTCGCTTATTACCTAAATTTCCATATAATTGAGTTTTATTTTTTGTTTAATTTGGTTTGACAATTGAGTAGAACATGGACATTGTGATGACTTTGAAAATGTGGTGTGGTGGTTTATTCAAGAAGGATAATGGGGTATTGCAATATTTTGGGGATGAATGTAGGACCTTTGAACTTGACTCTGATCAATTATGTTGGTTTTGGCTAGAGGAGTTTGCTAAAAGTTGTGGTGGGGAATCAAAAATTGAGACAATCTACTACCTAATTTCCAGGATTGATGGCTTAGAAAAAGGATTAAGGAGGGTTTACAGTGATGATGAAGTCAGGGAGATGAGTAAGATAGCTGTGAGGGATAAATGTGTGGAGTGCTATGTAGTATATGAGAAAGATGAGCTTGTAGAATCAGTATCTCCGAAAAACAGAGTTAGTAAGGGAAAACCATGCACCCCTAGAAGAAATAAAAATGTGAGTGGGACAATATGTGATACTTTGTTCTCAAAAGATGACATAGAGTCAACATTTTTGCACATGACCCCAACTAGCCAAACAGACCCCACCAAACAAAATTGGCAAAATAGTTTTTTTAATTTGCTCACTTGTAACTCTCCCATAAATACCAGCTTTAATGAATTGAACACAACAAAAGATGTTCTTCATTCAGTGAATAGCCAAGCTCCACCATTAACCCAAACACAACTACATTCACCTATCCAAAACAACCATGCAAAACAAAGAGACCACTTTATTCAACCTGTAGATCCTAATTACAGTTGGGAAGATCCAAGAGATGAGGAAGCAGTAGATTGGGGAACCTTTTTTAGTGGATATGAAGTAGATCCTGATGATTATGACAATGATGATCCAGATTATGAAGTTGACTTTGATTTAGCAGGAGGATTGGTAGGTGTACAAGGAAAAGAGCCTAATTTTGAAGAGGATTTTGAGGATGAAATAGAACATGAGGTGGATAATGAAGCTGGAGCTGAATATGAGGAGGAATTAGAAGAGCAAATACCTCCATCTGATGGTGGAACCAGTGATGAAGAGTATGTGAACACAAGAGAACAATTAAAAGGTTGGAATACCAAGGCGGTTGACATGGATTTACAGCTTTAAAAAGAAGCTGAACAAGGAAAGTTAGCTGGCCAAAGACAAAATACTCAAAATAGAAAAGGAGACGGGGTGATAGTTAATGACTTTCTGAGTGAGTATGAAGATTCAGAGGAGGAAATAGCCACACCAGATGAGCATGAGGAGGAAGACAACATATTACTTAGAAAAAGAAGAGTAAGAGTTCTTATTGTTGATAATAGTACAGATTTCAATAAATTACAATGGAAGGTTGGAATTAGATTTGAAAATAGAGAAAAATTTAGAAATGCTGTTGTCAAATATGCTATTGCTCAAGGTAGAAATTTATTTTGGTGTATAAGTGACAAAAAGAGACAACAACGGTTGGGGGCAAGGTGTGTTGGGAATTGTCCTTTCAAGATATATGCTAGCTGGGAAAACAGGAGGTCTTGCTTTGTGGTGAAATCTGTAACACTACAGCATACTTGTAACAGGAATATGGAGTCAAATAGGCAATTAAAATCTAGTTGGGTTGCTGAACAACTCCTTGAGGTTTTCAAGTCAAGACCTCATTGGCCAGCAAAAGATATCATTGAAACAATTAGATTAGCCTATAAGATAATTGTGAAGAAAAATTATGCTTATAAGGTAAAGTACCTAGCACATAGAAAACTACATGGGAGCATGAAGGAGCATTATAATAAGATTGGTAGGTACATTGAAGCCTAGAAAACAACGAGTGTAAGCAGTACTTTCACCATTAAGACTGATCCTTTTCAAAACATTTATCCACCTATTTTCCAGAGAATGTTCGTATGTTTTGAAGGTGTGAAAAAGGGTTGGATTGATGGATGCAGAAGAGTATTGTGTGTGGATGGTTGTTTCTTAAAAACCTTTTTAGGAGGACAACTACTAGCTGCAGTCGGTAGGGATGCTAATGAACAAATGTATCCCTTGTGTTGGGCGGTTGTTGAAGGTGAAACAAATGACTCGTGGAGATGGTTCTTTGCTGAGTTAAGGAAGGTTTTAGATGATACCGATGGGACAAGTATGAATTTTATATCTGATGAAGCACAGGTATATGTATTTTTTAGCTAGTTTTTATGCTTTATTCTAAACACCTATAACATCTTATGTTTGACTTACGCAAGGTTGTATGTATTTTTACAGGCCATTTTAAATGGAGTAGCAAATGTGTTCCCAAAGGCAGAGCATAGACATTGCGCTAGACATGTCTTTGCTCATTGGCACAGTGGTTTTAAAGGTGATGAGATGAAAATGTTGTTCTGGAATGTGGCTAAAGCATATAATAAGGCAGATTACGAAAATGCACTTGTTCAAATGGAGAAGGTAAGTCCTGCAGCTGTTGATGCTTTCAAGTCATACAATCCTGAATGTTTTTGCAGAGCATTTTGTAAAAAAAGACACACGATGTGATGTTATTGTCAACAATATGGCAAAGACCTTCAATGGTTATATCATTAATGCTAGGACAAAACATCTTATTTTTATGCTAGAAGATATTAGATCTGCATTAATGCAAAGACTTGTTTTGAAAAAACAAGAAATGGAGAAAATCATAGATGAAATATGCCCTAGAGTTAGGATTAAGTTGAACAAAGAGAAGGCATTAGCTGTTGAGTGTACTGTAATGCCTTCAACAATCACTCTATTTCAAGTGTCCTACAAGTTAGACACAGTTACAGTAGACTTGGTTAACAAATCTTGTACTTGTGGGAAATGGGATTTGTTAGGGGTGCCGTGTTGTCATGCTTGTGCTTGCATTTTTTTCATTCACGAGGAGCCAGAGAAATATGTGGATGCATGTTACAAAACAGAAACCTACTTGAAAATTTATTCAGCATCAATCCCGCCTAGTGTGGGGGAAAGATATTGGCCTAAAGTTGATCTCCCAATTAACCCTCCTCCAATTAAGATTGGTCCTGGTAGACCGAGAAAGAATAGAAGAAAAACACCACATGAGCATCCTAAAATTCCTAGAAAATTGACTAAACATGGGGTGGAAATGAGTTGTAGCGTTTGTAAATCAAAAGAGCACAACAAAAGAAGGTGTCCAGACAAAGGACAAAGGCACTCAAATTCCACCTCAGCTAAAAAGAAAGAGAGGAAGACCAAGGGCTATGGTAGTAGAACATAGCAGGGATGACAATGGTGAATCAACCCAGAACATGCATCACCAACAAACTGCTGAACCATCTACAATTGGTAGGAATGGGAGGATAGTCATAAGAGGAAGGGGTAGAGGAAGTAGAGGAGGTGGGAGGAGTGGGAGTGTTGATGGTGGCAGGAGTGAAAGGACTGTTGGCAGGGGCGGACGGGCTGGTGGCAGGGGTGAACGGGCTGGTGGTAGAGGCGGAAGAAATGGCAGTAGAGCTAGTAGGATTACTCATCAGGTACTACTCTTATTCCATCTAATTTTATTAATCAGGTTAATTATTAAAGGTTTATCAAAGGTTATTATTTTGGAAAAATTATTTTAACTAATCCTTTTCTTTTTTTATGTATTAAATCCCAAGAAGCGTGGGGGTGCTATTTGATGATGGTGGCAATGTTCTACAAATTGGAAGCAATTGACTTATTGGAATTTTTTTTTTTGACAATCATGTACTGGAAGTAAATGATCAAGTTTTTGGCATGTTATGTTGGTTTTTACGATGCTAGTGATTGTAATATTTATGAAACAAGATACTTGGTACTTTTTTTAAACAACTTTATGTTGCAATGATTTTGATTGTTAATTAAAATCGTGATTGATTTTTCCTTAATCAACTTAATTTCATCATATGCTACGTAATACAACCAATATGTTTTTTCTTAAACAAAATAAAGTTGCGTAAAAAAAACAAAACACAAATAGTTGTTTAAAAGTAGTACATCACAACAAATAGAAAATGAAAATATTGATATACAGCAAGAGCAAAATTAGTAAGAGTAACTAACAAATTTTTTCAAAAAAAAAAAAAAAAAAAAAATTAACTAGCAATTATATTAAAAAATATAAATAACCTGTTATAATAGGTTAAACAAGTAAATGGAGTAATAAAAGAAGACTCACATTAAAGTTTAGATTATATAATAATAACTCATAGTTGGGATTAATATGAGAAGACCTCTCATAGTTTGGATTATTTATGCGAATTTGTTCTTATTACTCCGTATTTCATTTTGTTCTTGGAGTTAGTGCATTTGTTCAAGTTTAATTATGAAAGCTAATTGGTATATAAAAACAAAACAAAAGGGTATCAAATGGATTTCTTACTTTATAAACAATACCTAGTTTCTCTAACTTGTCAATAGCATCATCTACATCAAAGTCACATTGTTCATTAAATTGCTCTAATATCAGCTTCTCACATTTCCGGTCAAGGTCCTGTTTCAACGTTTCATAGTCTAGTCGAATTAACTAACCAAGAGTCTTGAAAATATGTACAAATGATCTAAAAAATAAAATGAAATAAATGTAAACAGATTATAATGAGAATAAATCTTACTTCACAAGTAAATTTCCCATACTTCATCAGCACAAAGAATGCAATAATAACCTCTTTAACCTGTACAAACAACAAAAACCTTTAAAATCTGGGAATATTGATATGGAGTTGCATAAACTACCACAGAAAGCTAATATAAATGTAATATGAATTCACAACTTACTTCTTGTTTTAGAACATTATCACATAGATGAAGTAGAGTGCCTCTCCCAATATCTAGTTGTTTGTCATACATGGACTGGGTGATTAAACTATGATACTCTTTCAAATTTGCTTGAAACCTGAGAGCATTAGACTAGAAAAGAATGTTAAACAAGTGTAAAAGATAAGCATTTATGAAGTATTGTACTCCCAGCGTCCTTTTATTTGAAACCTATTTGTCATTTTTTTTTCGAAAATTAAGGTTTCTCAAGATTCCTTTATATTTCATGATTGGGAGTACAAATATGCATGTAAGGTTAGAAAGAGATAGAGAGAAAGAAAAAATGATGCGGAATTATTAAAGAGAGCGATGAAGTGTTGGGAATGCGATATAAAAAGTTCAAAAAAAGAAAAAATCACAAATCCTCAAAAAAGAGGGTAATATTGTTAAAAAAAAAATACAACTTTTAAATAGAAAAAGTAGTCTGTACTTTTGGACACTCAAAAAAGGAATACATGCTTCTAATAGAAGGACGGAGGGTGTATATTTTTTGGATTAGGTAGGTTACTTCCTTGAGAGTGAATAATTAATACAAGTATAAATATTATTAAAATTCAATAAGATTAACAAGATTTGGATGAACAAGTACTTAACGTGAAATATATCTTAGAACAATAACAAACCACCGCAGAGCAAACAGTAGCCAACACTTTTAAATTAGCTGTAGTCTGGCAAAGTTGAGTTATAACCGTCACCTGAAAATAATAGCACAATTTGTTTGGATGAGCAATGTACAAATCTAACAAGTCCATGATACTCGGTAGCTCACTAATTTATTAGAATTTGTTATATACATCCGAGTGTATCGTACACCCATATGTATTTTGTTCTCATTTTGATGATTGTTTTTCATTTAATAATAATCATCAAATGAAGAGCAAAACTAATCTTAGGTTAGTTAGGTGTACAGTGCACCCGGGAGTATATAACAATCTCTCCTAATTTATAAACAATAATTGTTTAAATTACTTAATAAGACAAATTTGGCAATGATAAATCCATATTTTGAAAGACATGCTCAAATTAATGGTTAAACACTCAAATTTTACAATTTTAACCTTCAAATTCAAATATGGCATATTACAAAGAAATCAAAGAAGTTACCAGTCCAATGGCAGCTGAAACAAGGAGTTTAAACCAGTCATATGAAGTTAATCCTGGACTCTTCTTTTCAGGCTTCCCAAAAAAAAAAAAAAAATAAATAAATAAAATTTGTGGTAGTGTCAAAAGTCATGCATACAACATAATATATATGGTTCAAAACAAGGAAAAGAAACGCTTGAACATACAAGAACAATTTTCATATCAGCCATGGGGATGTGTTTGAAGTGCTTCACATAAATTGCTCTTCCATCTTCATCTGAATTCAATCTGCAGGGTTTCTACACGTAAGAAGTTATATTATATGTTCTTTGCAGGTTACAAGAAAGCAGATTTTCAGTCTTCTTAAGCGATGATTCTACTGTGTTATTTTTCAAAAAATGACACTACAACATGCCAACGTGGCATGTTATGGCTGGTCAATTTTTTATTTATTTTTAAAAGATAAATTATATTATATATGTATTATTATAAATACATGTATTTTTTATAAAATACATAGTTATACAAGTAGTATTTAATTTTTTTTTTTTTACTTTATAAAATAATTTTCGAATCTTCTTCAGTGCACCTTCTAGATCTTCAATTGGAGCACAATTCGAAATGGTTGTTACTATTGAAGGTCGGAATTGTTGTAATTGGGTGGCGAATTGTTGTAATTGATGGTTGATTGGAAGTTCTAATCGTCGCAATAGTTGCTGCGTTTTAGTGTTGTTGGTGAAGCGTGGATTGAAGGTGGTGGTTGTTGCTGCGATTGGAGGCCAAAATTGTTGTAATTGGGAGGCGGATTGATGTAATTGACGGTGGATTGAAGTTCTAATTGTTGCATTTGGTGTTGTGTTTTGGTGTTGTTGGCGGAGCGTGAATTGAAGGTGGCGCTGCAATTGGAGGCCGAAGTTATTGTAATTGGGTAGTGAATTGGAGTAATTGATGGTGGATTGGAGTTTCTAATTGTCGTAATTGCTGCTGCGTTTTCGGTGTTGGTGAATTGATGCGGTGTGGATTGAAGATGGTGGTTGCGTTGGTGACTGAAAATGGTGATGTTGTGCGGTTGAGGGCTGGGCGCTGGTGATATATTACGGAGCTGAAGGATGCGGCAGATTAGGCTGTTGTAGCAGTGCGGTGGTTGGAGCGGCGAGATGGCTACTGGTGGCTGCTCTACTATCTGACGGTTAGAGGTGGTTGTTTTGCTGATAGGTGGTGCGACAGCGGTGAGTTGTTGGGTTGCAAGTAGCCTGGTTTGGTGGTTGTTGTTGTTGGTGGAAAGGTAGGGACACAAAGGTATTTTCATAATTATGATTATGTATTTCTTAAAAATACATGTATTCTAAAGAATACATAATATAAATACAATTTTAATATATTATGGACTTTAAAAATAATTCAAAATAAAAATTAAAATACTAAATATGGGCCAATCAGATTTCGCCACATCAGCATATTGTGGTGTTATTTTTTTGAGAATGACATTGTAGAATTTTCACTTTTTAAGGTCCCGTTCATTTCACCTTATTTTTACTGAACTGATATTATTTTTACTAAACTAAAATTATTTTTACTGAACTTACATTATTTTTACTGAACTAAAATTAATTTTATTGAACTAAAAGTATTTTTAGTGAATTGAAATTACTTTTTTCTGATTTTCTATTATATTTCTTCTTTAAGTTTACTGATTTTTACTGAACTGAAATTATTTTTACTGAATTAAAATTATTTTTGCTGAACTGAAATTATTTTAATTGGATTGAAATTAATTTTACTGAATTAAAATTATTTTTACTTAATATTAATTTTTAAAGGTGAAGTGAACAGGACCTAAGAAGTATGTATTGCTTTTGTTTTCATATTCTCAAGAATGACAGCTAAAGAGGATTCTTGAGAAGAGTTACAACCCTGTTTCAAAAGAGTAGTACCATTCCATCCTTTAAAACTAAAGATTTACTAGAATTTGGCTTCAACACATTTCACTGTAGTTGATCCAAACACATACACCCTCATTCATTGCCTCCAAAAAGCATCCTCCCCCAAATGTTGGCAAAAATAAAACAGGATTCCGAAGAAAAATTACCTGTATATAATGATAATATTCTCAAAGGTTGGCTCTTGGATTGTTGTTTTACTAAGTAGGTTGCAAGGGCTGAGTAAAATCAGAAAATCAAAAAAAGTCAACACAACAGATGTAAAATAGATACAACAACTTTATCTATCACCCTATTAGCTACCATAGCCTTAGGCCAACAGGCAAAGGTAGATACTACTTAAGGACCAATATTGCACAAATATCAACCGGAGGCTGCAGCAACAATAATCCACAACATGCAGCTTGGTCGCTAACCAGTCTAGACTAAGGAATCAATCAATAATCTATGTTATTAAAATATATATGCTCTCTAATTTAAAGTTGTTTCACTTTGACTTGCACGTGTGCCAACATAATTTTTGACCCTTAATATTTATAATTATCTTAATTCTAAAATAAATTTTTTTTTGAAAACATACATCAAGACAAATCTGATAACATTTACTCATACATGATTACATATCCACCTTCTTGACCTGCTATTGGAGGAAGGGATTAGGGAAGGTAAATGAACAAATTAATCTAAATTTTAACCAACACAATTTAACACTTTTTCTTATCTTTATAAAATTAGGGATTAGGGAAGATACTTACAAAATGTTATATGAAACTACCTGATAAAAGGTAAAATGTTATAAGATACTACATTTGATCGAATTTCCACCATTGACTTACTTATATGACGTTGATCCACCTTAAAACACCCTTGAAACCACCGTAAGGGTTGGTTTTCAAGCTGGTAAGGATATATCAGGGTGTTTAGAGAATATTCCAAGTGGGTGAGAGTAGATTATTAGTGCTTCAAGATGGTGGTTTTTGGGGTAAAAGGTGGTGGTTTTGGGGTTGAAAGGTGGTTTAGGTGTGGTGGAGGCGATTTCAAGCATGTTGTGTTAGTTTTGGGAATGAAAGCGGTGGTTTTGAGAGTGTTTTAAGGTTGTTCAACGGTGGAAATCTGATATAGGTGGTATTTTACAACATTTTATCTTTTCTTAGGTAGTTTTTACAACATTTTACCTTTAGTAGGTAGTTTATTACAACATTTATTATATTAGGTAATTTCTCACAAAAGCTGGGTTCTATTAGGTAATTTTTGACAAAAAGTCCGAAAAAAGTAAAATAATACTTCCTCTATTTCTTTTTAGTTGACACGTTTCTTTAGTCACGTTTTCCAATGCACAAATTCAATCATTAATATCTTTAATTACCGATAGGCAAAAATTATAAAAAGTTGATATTTTGAAATATACATTGTGACGAATCTAACAAGATCTAACCTGACCATATTTTTCTTCACATATAAATCACAAAACATGGTCAAAGGGAGGTGTGTGAATAGTAATAAAGTCAAAACGTGTCAATTAATAAAAAAAAACAGAGGTAGTATTAGCCCTATCAGCAAAAGAGGAATACGAGTATCTTTCAAACCTGAGATTCATATTCTGAATACGAATCCTTTCAATTAATAAGCTATGTTCATCACCACCATCATCATCACCCTCATCCTTTCCATCATTTCCTGTGACTAAAACTTCATGCAGTTCTTCATTTTTGACATGTCATAGTCTTCTCTTTCTTGAGAATAACTTTCTCATACTGCACCAAAACACATCCAAAAATAACAGGTTTAAAGTGTGGATATTATTACAACAAGTAATCAACCCCAAAGAATTATAATAAAACCAAGTGAATATCAAGGGAGAATGTTGATGGAATTATAAATCTATATTATATTCTAAAGTAATCTATATAATAACAATTGAGTATATATATATATATATATATATATATATATATATATATATATATATATATATATATATATATTCTCGAATATAGACATTACTATACAATTGTTAGGTACAATTAAAATTAGTCATTGGTCTAATAAGTAGACATAAACACATAACTTATTTGTTAAGAAATCCTAATAACATTCTTTTTTTTTTACAAATATATAAATCCTATTGATAACTATTTATTATTATATAATAATCTTTATAGCCAATAAAAATTTCTATCCTACACATATTAGTCAACTTTATATTACAATTTAGTAAAAAAAAAAAACTTGGTCAAAGGATGTTAACTAATTGTAATTTTGAGGACAGTGATGGTTATAGAGTAGAAATTCTATTAAGGGATAATAATGGAAGTATTTTTTTCAACAAAAGGCAGAAATTGAGTATGAGAGAATTTTTTAGCTGCAATAATATTATTGATGTCAAGAAAGTTATTTGAGCAGTTTTTGGCTAATGTCTACACTATGATTGAGGCTAATAGATTTAACAACATTTGAACACATAAAAAACAATTGAGGTCAGAATTGTATAAGAATTTGCCTGATGAAGTTTTAAGAGGAGACATTGATCCCGAATATACAGGATTACAGATTGTTTTGTCTTCGTCATTTACTAATAGTGCTAGATATATGATGCAAAATTTTTAGGATTCCATGGCTATATACATACATGTGGTATGGATATCAAGATCAATTTATCACATTTACATGCAATTTAAAGTGGCCAGAAATCACTAGATTTGTTCAAAAGATAGGACTTAATAGGATAGGCCACACTTCCTATGTAGGGTTTTAAAATAATAATATGAGGCATGTAAGTGTATGTGTACCACCCTATAAGAAAAATTATAATTTTATTTTTAATATAGATTTTGGTACTAATTTTATATGTGTAGCCAACCATTATAGGGTTACTCGGCTAGTGTTATAGGGGTTACCTAGGTAGTGTTATAGTTGTTACTTTGTCAGTGTTGCACTTTGTTATTTAAGGGTTACTAAATAAGTATAATAAGATTCTGTTCACTTCACCTTAAACTCTTAAAGATATAATATTTAGTAAAAATAATTTTAGTTTAGTATAAATAAGTTCAATTTGGTATATTTAATTTCAGTTTAGTAAAAAGCAATTACTTTAAAGAGGAAATATAATACAGAAACGATAAAAAAATAATCGACAAAAATAATTTCAATTTAGTAAAATTAATTTTAGTTCTGTAAAAATAATTTAACTTCACCAAAAATAATTTTAGTTCAGTAAAAATAATTTCATTTAAGCAAATATAAGGTGAAGTGAATCGAGCTTAGAAGTTACTCTATCAATATAATAGGGGTTAGTTTGTTAGTGTCATAGGGGTTAATTACTTCGTTTTTTACAAACGGTCACACAGTGTGACAAGCTGCACAGAAAATATGTTGTAAATTTTGTATATGTTGTCACGAGTGATATGTAAGAATGATATGCATTTTTTTGCATCTCTTATATGCACTCTTTAAATAAAATGACATATAATCAAACAATTGACAAGCCTAAACATCATTCTAAGATTAAAATTTAAAAAAAAAAAATTTATACTTCGTACTAAGCTTTTAATTTTAGACGACAGGTAAATTTTTTGTTATAGAAGGTGCAATACGTGTGTGGTGATGATCAAGTGACATCATGTAATAAAATTAAGGTAGTAAGTGATGGGATCAAAAATCCTATTTTTAAAAGTTTCATGTTAAACTTTAAGTATTTTTAGAGGCCATAGAGGAGAAAAAAGATACGAAATTATTTGTTATATACAAAGTACAATATGTAATGATCATAATGTTATTATAGTGGTAAACTTTTCCAAAAAATATATTGAGTTAGAGGACAGAGATAGTCATTTAAAAGGCAAATTTTTATATGTGGCTGGCTACACTCCGTGTTGTAGGAGGTACTCGAGTTACTTGATCAAGAGTTACTTGAGGGGTTCGGTTATAAGTTACTTGAGGGGTCGGTCAGGGGTTATTTAAGAGGTTACTCGGTCAGGGGTTACTTGAGGGGTTCCTCGGTAAGGGTTTAGTTGAGGAGTTCGGTCAGAGGTTAGTTACTCAATCATGGGTTACTCGGTCAGGGGTTTTTCGAGGGGTTACTCGGGTTACTCTGTTAGGGTTTAATTTAAAGGTTACTTGAGGATTTTGGTTAGGGTTACTCGGTCGTCATGGGTTACTTGAGGGGTTCGGTTAAGGGTTACTCGGTCATGGGTTACTCCAGGGGTAACTCGGTCATGAGTTACTCGAGTTACTCGGTCAGGGGTTTAACTCGAGGGGTTCAGTCAGGAGTTACAAGTTACTCGGTTAGGGGTTATTTAAGAGGTTAATCAATCAGAAGTAACTCGAGTAACCCTTTACTGAGTAACTAGAGTACCCCTGGCCACACGGTGTGACTAGCCACACAGAAAAATCCTCCCATTTAAAAATGAGGTGGCCAATGGCGCAAGTAGAATTGAGGGGAAAAATATGACTTAGTGTGGGTATTGATTGTTAGTTCATTGAGTTGAATTATTTTTCAAATCTTTCCATACAATTTAAGAATTAAAAAAAAAGGTTGTTTTTTAGTAGTAATTTGTATATCATTATTTTGAGGGTTAAAAATATATGATTAAGACATATTTATAAATAAATTCATTATTACTCATTAAATTATTTTATTTTTGAAATTTTTGTGAAATAAATATGAGTATCAAGGTTTGTAAGTCGTGCATCGCACGGGTGCTATACTAGTTATATTCTAAAGTAATCACCAAAGTTATCCCAAAAGTACACGTGTCGCATCAGCAAAAACTTTCAACTTACAATAATTTATAACAATAAATTTTTTTTTTCTTGTGAGTTCACATCCAAGCATGCTCGGGAAAGTGCGTAAAAAAAATAAAAAAAAGAAGGGCATGCTCGGGATTTTACTTTGAACAAAAAAGGGCTCTCAGAATCGAATCGTAGAATTGTAAAATTCTCAAGATATGCATAATCAAGTCGTCATATCCAAATTTAATAAAAAAAATATTTAAATTATGAGTTTAAAACCTAATTTCTAATGGAAATTAGTTGTTTACCCATTAAGCAACCAATAATTGACATTATATATTTATAAATAACTTTCTAAACATATTTTAAACTTGTATGGATTTTTCGCTAGTTAAGAGAAATATATAAAATCGAGTAGAATTGTAAATCCAATCGTATGACATATATAAATCGTAAAATCATCATAAGATTTTAAGATTTAAATAGGGATTTTAATAACAATGGTTTTAATATATGTAGCTACACCATTTACTTACAAAGTTACAAGTCAACCAAATTTACCATAACTATATACTACCTCCGTTTCATATTAAATGCAATGCTTTTCATTTTCGACTGTTTCATAATTATTGTAACACTACTATTTTTTACAAGGATCTACCATTATTTTCTAATTTCTTTCTCCAACTAACCCCACTTTCACAATATTTTATCATTTCTCTTTCTTACCAACCCCACCTATGTCCTGTTCACTTCACCTCAAAAAAATAATATTAAGTAAAAATAATTTCAGTTTGGTAAAAATAATTTCAGTTCAGGAAAAATAATTTCAGTTTAGTAAAAATAAGTTAAGTTCAATAAAATTCAATAACTGTAAAGAAGAAATATAATAAAAAATCAGTACAAATAATTTTAATTCAGGAAAAAATTATTTCAGTTAAGAAAAATTAATTTCAGTTCAGCAAAAATATTTCAGTTTAGTAAAATTAAGGTGAAGTGAACGGGGCCTTATACTACTTTTATTTTATTATTTCTCTCTCTCCTACCAACATGACGTAGTCGGAAAGAAAGAAGGAAAATCAAGCGCTAATCCATACACGATCAAACAGATTCATAAGCGATAAATCTGTAAAATGCTCCAAAATCCGCCAGAAAAGAGTAAAACTCTTGAGAATATCATTAAAATGTCAAAAACTAAATATTAAAGATAGCTAAAGCGTTTAAATAGTCTAAACAATACCCTGATACGAAAATAAAACAAAATTAAAATTCGGAAAATGTTTAAACGCTTTTTTTCGGGCCTTAAACGAACTCGGATGGCTTAAAAAGCCTATTAATCACAGGGTAGCTATGTGTTGGACTCGTTGGCCCGTTTTTATTTCCGAAAATATATTTTATTAAGCAATCTGACTTCGGGAGCTCAAATCATTACCCTTAAAAAACTGTAAATCAAGTTTTACGACATTGCACTTCGTCGTCGAATTGAGCAGCTAATCTCCCTAAGTCACAACAATAATTTATTCTATGAAAAAAAATCCTCTTTTATGCCCGACCCTATAAATTTTCTTAAACTTTGTGAACACCCTAGTGATGCATTTAATATGAAATAGAGGGAATAGTAGCACGATGTTCTGTTGTTGATTCTTTTTTTGCTGTTGCTTTCTTTTGAGAAAAAAAAAAAGAATCAACAACTAGTGGAATACAAGAACAGAAGAAAAGATGTCCTTTTAACAGGAAAAAAGGAAAAAAAAAAAAAAAGTAAATTATATGCCCAATACCCCCTAAACTACCTTAACCCACAAAGAAGCCCTACCCACAACAAACCATATAGCAATAGGAGGAGTAGTCCCTTAGCCTTATAAAACAATTAACTCTGTAAATTCTTGGCTCAGTGAACTTTAGCTATTTAGGGTCCTATATCGTAGCCCTGCCTCTGATACCATGTTAAATACAGGTTTGGGCCGCAATCGCAATCCAAGAGATAGAGTACACTTTACAAATCGAGGTTTCATCCCAAAATTATACGACAATAGGTGGAGTAGCCACTTAGCGCTATAAAGTGGTTAACTCTCTCTTCTTCAACTAATGTAGGACACTTGGTGATACTTGGGAGGTCTGTTTTTTCAACAAAAAATGAAATCCGGCTAATACTAGGGGTGAGCAAACCGGGTATCCGGTCAAAATTTTAGGAGATCCGGAATTGGTTGGGACTGGGTCCTAAAATTCGGAATTGGAATTGGAACCGTCGCGCACTGGTTTTGGTTTCGGGTACCCACCTTTGTACATAAATGTTAAAATTAAATACAATTATAATACTAGTATTTATTTTGATCCATTTTCATTTTTAGAGTTTAATTCTTATATTTATATATGCATGAAACTATTTTATTTATGTTAGGTTTTAATAATATAAGGAGTATATTTTTATTTTTCTAAAAACATACATTCAACATATTTTTGTTTTTTTTTTTCTAAATATATTTGGTTTAATATATAATGGGTAATTGGGTACCCAACCGATTTCGGGTCCAAAAGAATAAAAATTGGAATTAGAACCGGTTGCAACCCTTTCCTTAATTTATTACTCGAAATTGGAACCATCGGATCCATCAATTACAGTTCCGAACCCGCTGATTCCTAATCGACTTCGGTTCCAATTTCGGATATCCAGAATTTTTGCTCATCCCTAGCTAATACAGTATGAGTGTGCATCATGTCTACCTCTACCGTAAAATGACATTTTACTACTCGTATAATCTTTTAATTTTATTCCTTCCATCACCAACACTAGGTCACATCAAACTATTGAGAGCAAAGATAAAATTAGAATTAATTTTCTAATGAATAACCACCACAGATCATGTTTGACGTATGTGTGAGAAGGAGAATTTGTAAAAAAAACCATTTTATAAAATATAAATTTTTCTTATAAATTTTATTTTGTTAAAGCACATCTGTTTTAATAATTTTTTGTCAAGCCCCACCACACCCCGGATTCCGGTGATTGACTTAACTTACTGATGTTGACCAAGCACGTATAAGTCACATGACCAACTAAACCCCACTTTTTCCTCCATTACTTTCCTTCATAATCTTGAACACCTCCACCACCACCACCGTTGCCAACAGCGGTGGTCGTCACACTTCCAAATTTCTCTTTCCACGGCTTCTACGAGCTCTTGAGTTCACTAACCGATGCGCGCTTCTTGGCGGCCTAACCTTGGGTTTAACCTTAGTGTTGGAAACAGAGGATTCCCTCTTTGATGACCTCTTGATGAGTTCTCTCTTGGGTTTACTCTTAGCGCCTAAAACAGAGGATGCAAAGTGGGTTGTCTTCCTCATAAGAGGAGGGGTAATTATTCTGGGAAAAGGCATTTTGTTGCCGGAGGTGGTGGTGGAAGAGAGGGCTTTCTTGCCGCGGAGGCTTGCGATGGTGGTGGGGTTGATGGGGTTTCTTCTTCAGAGGAAGAAGCGGCGAAATTGGAATTCTCTTCTACCTTTGGTTCTTGGGTTGAAGTAAGGGTGGTTTCTTTAGAGGAATTAGCCTCTGATTGGGTTTCTCACAAAAATAGGTTTTGTTGCAAGCTATTAATGAAGAGGAGAGAGAAAGAGCAAGAGGAAGAGAGAGAAAGTAGGAAGTGTAGGATTTGGGAATTTAGGGGAGGGTTTGGTAAGCCATGTGACTTACACGTGCTAGGTCAAAGCTTGTAAATTGAGTTAACCATTGAAATCCAGGTAAGTAGTGGTGGGTTTTGGAAAAAAAAGGTGTACTTTAATCGAAAAAAAATTTAAGATGGTTTTTTCACATAATTCGTGTTTTATAAGATGGTTTGTGAAAATTTTCCGTGTGAGAATAATGAATCCAAACGCTTAGAGCTTTTAATAACCAAATTTCATGACGCTTTTCAAAGGTTTTTTAATTCGCAAACATTTTTCTTTTTACAGTACCAATTTTAATATTCATGTGCAGCAGTATTAGCTTGGTATTAGATCTTCAAAGATAAGAGGTACCATTGTACCAACACAATATTAATTTCAGAAAAGAGCATCAATGAGAATTGAATTGGGTGGCTGACATTGAATCATAAATTTTCGGTATGCGTATTGTTAGTTTAAGTTCATTAATGAGTCCCTTGATAGAATTTAGACCCTCAAGATAGATTGAGGAAGACAACAAAATCAATTACATTGTAGTTTATTTATTTATTGACTTACCCAGTCAATCTCAAGAAGCCTTGCACGATTTGTGACAGAAGACCATCAATTTTTCATATGAATAACTCACATCCTGCAATTGATCAAAGCACTATCAAGTATCAACCATGCCAAAACATGGCTCTTCAGTCATATATTAATATGTTACAACATGATATGCCAAAATGAGATTGAGGGATATAGAGCTTTCCTCCCAATCCCAAGAGATTTTGGGATCAATTTTCATCACCCGTGCCTCTCTAAACAACAAAAAAAACATGATATGCCACATTTTTAACCATTTATCGTTAAAGTCATAGAAAAGTTGATATATTTTGAGAAAATGAATGGCCTGAGAAAGGGAATCAAATAAAGGGGTCGTTTGGTTCATTAAGCAGGAATGGATTGGGAGGCAAAATGGATTTTATATCTCATACCAATTCAAAGTTGGTTATTTTAATCATGAAATGAATTCTCATACATGAGTGATAGTATGGATTATGAATCCTTGAAGGGAAGGTGGGTATGAGATTCCAAGGGAATGAGCTGAGGGTGGAGTTAGAATCCACCAGGTATGGGATTTCATAGTTAAATAGCACTACCAAATAAATAAAACCATCAAATAAATTTTAAATCTATTCTAACCCATTTTAAGAAGTTCAACCAGCAGCCCCTAAGAGAGTTGGGGCTGGAAAATTCCCCGGCAAACTCCTATATTTTCTCATTAGATATAAACTACTTTAGGACCCGTGTTACATACAGTAAGTTAAAAAACAATTACTTGTTAATTTACTTATTTATAATAAACAGAGAGTGAGGGATAGCTCAAGTGGTTAAAGCTCTCAATATTGAAAATAAATTAACATTAATTACAATGATCTACGCGTGATTTTGTCATAAATTCTCAACTTAATTTCATTTTATGAAGTATATTTAATGCTTATATAGCGCTAAGAGATATATCATTTCCCTTTTTTATACTCCTTAAGAGTTATATTCTATTAGCAGTATTTTTTTGTTGACGGGAAATTAGAAGTAGTTGGTGTGATCACAAAGTCAATGTTGATGCTAATATGTTCTTCAATGGTAGTAATCTAAATGGTACCCATTTATTTGATCTGTAAATTTTAAAACTTATGTAGATTTATAGAACGTATAACACTATTATGCATAACATGCCCAAAAAGTAAAAAACAAAAGCATTGTAAGTCGCAACCATTTTTCTAATACGTACCTTTTACACAAGTATGAATGACTTAATTTTAGATGGAGATGCATTATATGGAAGTTGGAAAGTGAGGAGTTCACCTTTCCATTAACTTCTCTATCTATAATCTATACTAATATATTAAAAAGCGTTACTAAATCTTTCATTATGCCACAATCATCAGTACTCAATGAACCTAAATCATTATGCCATGTCACCCAATATTGGGTGATATGGTAATATAAAAAGATGATAATAAGGGAATTCGAACACCCAACCTTTTATAAGAAAGATGATTATTTAACCATCTAAGCTAATTATCATGTATGCCATGAACATAAAAATAAATGTATATAATTGATAATCATAAGGTCATAAAAAAAAAAAAAAAAAAAAAACCTTAAATAAAATACATATAATCACAAGGAATAATTAAAGTAGCAACCCGATGCAACGCTCGGGCTACACACTAGTTAGTACTCTTATTTAAAAACACAAACTAATGCAAACCAAAGTGCCACGTGTCTTCCTTCCCTTTTACCCTTTTTTTTTTTTTTCATGTGTTCAAGTAATGTTTTTATCTTTTTGTATGTTTTCATTGGATTTCTTCAGCTTCCCCTTTATTTCTTAACAACTATTTATATTTAGTAACTTCTAATTTAATTCAACAAATTTAATTTCTTAACTTTTGCCTTTTCTCCATCCATCTTTTTAGTGGATTTAATCACATTTTTTCATTCAAGTATTTGAACTCTTATCTTCCACCAATAATCCTCCTAATATAAATACAAATTTTCAATAAATCTTTTTTCACATCACCTAAGTTCCAAATAACATACATTGGAAAAACAAAATTTTTATGTAAGTTAAGGCTGCAAAAAAGGAAGAATTGATTTCGACAAGAAAATGAAGAGTTTTGTTTAAGAAAATTATGAAAACTATGTTCCATAATATATATGACATTGCTTGCATGTCATAGGAACGTTATTTCCAAGATAATTTGGTAAATAAGAATTTTTTAATTTAATATATATTTGATGTAACAATGTAAAATTACAACAAAGGTTTGGTAGTTAGCTTTTTGATAAAAATTATTGATTAGCTGTAATGTAATTAGAGAGTTTGATTTTATAATTAAGCCATTTTTGTTTTTTTACAATTATTACTTTGCTGATTATTTGTTGAAACATTAAATCTGGCTATTATTTTGCTAGGCTTTAAAAACTTGCAAATATACAACAATTATAAGGGATCACTAACAATTAGTTAACAAATGAGCTCAAAAGCTATTTCAACATATTCTTTTTCTATAAATTACACTATGTGGATCTGTCAAAATTTCCATTAGTATAAATAAATAATAACTAATACAAATTTTTTTTTTTAAATTTTGAGTTATATCAAAAGTTCTTAAAAACAAAAAACGGTTAATTACAATAATAAAACATTAAAACCTAAACAATTTGTAAAAATGTTATAAGATGTGAAAAGTCAATTAAATTAAGTTATTCAAGTAATTTGTAAAGTTTTAAGTATAAATAAATAATAATTTATGCACACCTCGTACGTAAAATGGGCCTAGTAGTTAGTTAATTGTAACAAACCAACACACAAGCTCAGCCATCCTCCACACCAAATGACCACAAAATTTATGAAGTATGTAATTTATTTACATAACTAGATTAGCTCCCTTGTAATGCACGAGTATAATAAAAAGAGTTTATAATTGTGTAAACTTCAAAGATATATCAATCAAAATAATAAAATCTTTGTATAACATACAATATTATTAACATAAACCAAACTTCAAAAAGAAAATAATATAAACAAAAAGAAAATTCATGTCTACAATAAAATTTAGCAAACTTTGTAATTAGATGGAATAATCACATATATAAAAGGTTGATATTTGTTTTCCTTAATGTTTTTAAAAGGTTTTTAAAAGAAAAAGTAATGAAAATTAAAAAGTTTAATGTACTTCCTTAATTTACTTTGCAATTAGTATTTAGATTTTTTATTAAAAAGAATAAAAGAGAGATAAAAAAAGTTTAGGCGAGAAAAAAATAAAGGATAAGCTAACACATGTATAATTTGAAAAAGAGATGATGTCAGCGGTTGTTATTTTAGTACTATTTATACATTATTTATTTGGCAAACAATAGCCAAAAAATAAACTAATAAAGACATCAATTCTATTTATAAGGCCTTGTCCACTTTACTTTATTTTTGCTGAACTGAAATTATTTTTAATAAAGTGAAATTATTTTGATCAAACTGAAAATTATATTTACTAATTCTCTATTATATTTATTCTTTAAAGTTATTGATTTTTATAACACTAAAATTATTGACATGGTACTGAGATTTATTTTACTGAGTTGAAATTATTTTTATTGATTTTTTAAAGGTGAAGTAAATAGGGCCTTAATATCATGGTACGTGTCAAGGAGTAAAAATAAAAAAATAAAAAAAGATATTTTTGTTATGTACCTTGTTAGCAAAGTAGGGAAGGTTATCTTGGGGATGCTTGGCAAAAAACCTCTTCAAAAGATTTGAGTCTAGCTACAAAATGAACAAATGTAAAGATTTAGTCGTTAGGAATAATAAACACCAGGTAAACAAACCTAACTATATAAATACGAAGTATATGAATAGCAAAAGAAGACAACAGACAACCAAAGATCATAGTTCAATTAAATAGTTTTGCTCACTGATTCCACTTAAGAATTTTCATTATTGTATTCAACTACAACATGAAAGACCAAAGATATTAAAATCAGGATTGTATTATGATCCAGAAGGGCTGTTAGAATTGAATCGTAAATATGAAATCGTAGTAGAATCTATGGATATGCATTATTAAGACGTCACATCTGTTTCTTTATAGTTGCAACACTTCTCTTTTCACGCTTGCCGATGCATGTAATATTTTTAATAACCAATATGTAAAAATTATAAATGTTTGATATTAAAATAGTATAAATCGAGACAAATCATATAAGATTTCACATGACTATATTTTTGCATAGCTATAAATCATCAAAGCTAGTTAAAGTGTAACACATGAATAGTGTAAAAGTCAAACTGGTGCAAGTATAAAAAAAATAAAGGAAGTATAAATTATTAGCTAAAAACCTAATCATCAATAGAAAATACTTGTTTACCCACTAAGCAACCAATAATTGACGATAATATATATTTATAAATAACTTTGTAGACATATTTTAAACTTGTAAGGTTTTCGATAATTAAGAGAAATATATAAAATAGGGTAGAATCGTAAATCAAATCTTTGAACATACATGAATCGTAAAATCGTAAAATTTTAAAATTTAAATTGGAGTTTTAATAACTATGTGAAAGGCACTTAAATTTCTTTTGAATAATGTAGTCTAAAAAATTCGACAAGGAAGATATTATATATTATGCAATGTCTAGGTACCTAATCTATTACAAAGCACTGGTGAAAATTGATGAGAGCATGGACTACAACAAACCTTAGCTTCATCAACTTTAATTGGGAGATTTAAACAATAATTTTGAGATGCAGCAACTTCAAACTCCTCATTTGTCACCAACTTGAAATTGCTTTTATCCAACATCTTGAAAGACAAAATTGGAAATAATTATCAGAAAAGGATTGTAATCTTAATTTTCACTTTAAGAAAAAACAAGTAGTGCTTCATGTGATAATCTACAGTACCATAAATCAAATTGCAAAACCCAGTCCCTATTGACACATCATTTTTTTTAATTGGCCTTTTATCCTACAATAACTATTAGAAAAGATAAAAAAAAAATTACATGTATAAAATATATAATTAAACCTTTTAAGTTACCAAATGATGCAACTTACATTTTTTTATTTTTTTTTACATCGTGTGAACGTCTCGGATTGTAATTTTTTTTTTCCCATTTTTATAAGACATTTGCAATTATATACATTTATTTTTGTGTTTATAACATGATTGACAATTGGCTTACATGGTTAAATAATACTCATTCTCCTTATGTTGGTGGATTAGGTGACGTGGCGTGGCACAATGCTTAAGGTTGATTGAGTGGTGATGTTACATAATGAGAGGTTGAGTAAGTGATGTGGCGTGGCACAATGCTTAAGGTTGATTGAGTGGTGATGTTACATAATGAGAGGTTGAGTAAGTGACGTGGTGTAATGAAAGGGAACAATTCATGTGGATACTTTTATATTAAAAAAGAGGGAGATAGAGAGTAAGATATTTATTAATTAAATAAAATTGGGCCGTACAAAGTGAGGTTGTGGGTGATAAAAAAAATAAATAAAAATGATTTCATTAAAGAAATAAAGCAAAAATGAGTAGAAGTGAGAAAAACAGATGTTAATTTTTTTTTTTTTTAGTATCTCTTATCTATATAACTATTTTGAAACAAACATGTTTTGTGATGCATGTGCATTTATCTCACTACCTTGGGCAGAATTTCAATATAAAGTTCTAAAATGATTAAACTGTCTTTGCCTTATTCCCACTCTGTAGAATCATTTTTATTGAGCCATAGCTTAAGTGACTACATACAATTCTTAAATTTTTCAATATGGCTGATGAATTAGCTAGTTACTAAAGTGTAATTCAGGCAAGACATTTCAAGTCATTATAGATCTTTTTGCAACCAAACCGCAATAGATATAATTGTTACTCCCTTCGATTTCCCAATCCTATTCAACAAGTTAGAAAAGAAAAAGTGTGTCCATGGTCACACATTAAGAAAATAGATTCCCTATAATTACTTGATGATGAGGAATATCTACATGCTTAAAAAGGTAGGTTTAAAAAAATTATTTGAAAAATAATAAAATCTTCAATATTTCCTATGTTACAAGATTTACTACATTTTAAAATATATTTTAGTTAATTTCCTAATACAACTATTTAAAAAATATATATATATTGCAAGCCTCATGTTAGGCAGCCTCATATACATACACTACTACTCCATACAATATATTTCTTCTTTTTTTTTTTACGAAACCGCAAAATTTGCCTACTTTTTTTTCATCTTCCCTCCTACAATATTGAACAATAGTATTTCATCCTTTCTTCTTGCATTCAATGAATAAGGCACGCAAAATATTTTGTTAATTGAGCTTATGCAATAGCGATCTCAAGACCTTAATCAGGTTAATTTTATTTTATTTTTTAGGTGAAAGAGGGGGACAAAACCCAAACAAAAGCAAAACAAACAGAAATAACCAACAGAAAAAAAATTGTATTAGAAAATTGACTAGAATATATTGAATAAAATATTTGGAAAAAAATGTGATCAATCTTATAATATAGAAAATAATGAAGATTTTATTATTTTTTAAATAAGTTTTTAAACCACCTTTTTAAGCATATAGGTATTCCTCGTCATCAAATAATTACAGTAAATATGTATTCTAATGTGTGCCTTAAACCAAAAGTAAAAGGCTTGTTGGTTGTATAAAATTATTGTGCACTTTTCTTTTCAAGAAGCGTTCTTTCATATAAAAGAACAAGAAACTTTTGCTCAAGTTCATCAATTTCGTCTTCAGAAAGATTACGCTCTTCTAATTTACGAGCTCCAACAACAGGTTCAAAAAGGGTGAATAGTTGCTATGATTACAATTCAAAATATATTCATCAGAATATTTGTCAATCAAAATTATCTTAATTAAATAATTATTATATATAACTTAATTGCATTAAGCCATAAAATTACCATCATCTCTTCAAATTGTACAAGATACCAAGCTCGAATTGTGTATTGAACTCTCTTACAAAATGTTAAAAATTCTTCCTTTTCTGCCCTACTTTCTGCCAAAACATATGAAAGATATATTATGCATAATTACTACTTCGTATTACTTAATCAACAAAATGTTTACTCTTTTGCAATATATTTAACTAGGATAGTTTTATAATCATGGAAAAGTCGAATAATTAACCCTACAACTTATGTTTTACAAAAAAATAAAAATAAAAATAAAAATAAAAATAAATATAAAATAATAAAAGTAATAAATAAATAAATAAATAAATTAATTAATTAATTAAAAAAATAAAAAATAAACATCACAACGTTAAATGAAGCAACTTAACCCGTCAACATGTCTAACATACATTTTACTTGCAAAATTCATTTTTAGCAAAACTCCACTATAAAGTATAGTTTTCTCTTGGAAAGATACATAATTCTTGATATTCTAAAATAAATTAAACAAGAAAGTAACTACAAAATGAAAAATCATATTAAAAAAAAATATAATATTACCAATGTGTTGTGTTAAACCATCAATCAACTTAGGTTTGATAACAGGAATTACAGACTCTCGATCTAATTGAATGATTTCCTTCTTCTTTCCCATTTCTTCAAGTCTCAAAGTAATGATGTTTAACCAAAATTTATGCAATTATTAGAATCCAGTTGCACAACAATTTCCTCAAAAATGTGAAAGAAAAAAGGGAAAAAAAGCACAAAAGAAAACAAAGTTAGGCACAAAGAGAGAGATAGATGGTTCGTGGGTGCCAAGGTGTGATGGGTAAAGCATAATATTAGTAGATAAAGTGGGTGAAATATGTGTTATGTCAATTAAGTCTATAACAATTGGTAACAAATTGTTAAAATCCTTGTATTTCTCTTCCTTGGAATTTCAAATGGCTTGCTTGTTATAGGAAAAAAAATAAATAAAAATATCTAGGTACTTTAAATTTTATGTGAAAAATTGTGCGTATAAGATTGAAGCAATCTTAACGAAAACAATTTATTTCAATTATCTAGTGAGATCAATACATTTCGTGCATAAAACCAAGGTAGACCTAGTCACAAAAAACACAAGTTGTTAATTCGATTTTCCATAGCTAAATAAGAATAAAAGATCCTCCAAGCATACCAATATATAGGTGTGGTGATCAATCACAAACATTTAAAAAAAAATCGGATGTATAATAAAATATTGTAAATCCGCTATAAAATTGCCTTAAAATGATCAAGAGTTACCCTTTAATGAGTGAAAGTTACTCAGTTATCCTGATAAATAAAAGTTATTTATGCTTTATTGATAAAATTTACCCAAAAAAGTGTTAAAGTTACACTAAATTCAACAAAAGTCATCCCGATGTACAATAATTATTATACATCGAATGTATACAAAAGTTTTTGTTGATCAATATATACATTTTCTAAAAGGATAGATCAAATTATTCTTAAAAGTGAAATATAATTATTGAATTTATATCTCTATATCTAGTTCGAAAAATAACAAGTACTCCGTATATCATATTCCCATTATTATGCTCTCTTATCCTAAACAAATTTTTATTAGAGATCATCCAATGATATGATGATAATCCTATGATACATCTACATATATGATAAAAAAATTAAAAATTTGCTTGATATGGAAATTACAAATACCATCAAAGTTAAAAATTTTCTTGTAGAACTTGGAGATAATGGTTTTCTTTTAGAGAATACCTTGACTACCATTACATGTATTAATGTCCTTTGTTCATATTCGCAATAAAATCTAGCAAAACATCTCTTAATCTCTCATAAAAAAAAGTCTTATATTTCATTTGTAAACTACGTACGTTTAAAATCACTTATGGTTCTAGGCTTTTATTGTTTGTTTGTTTGTTTTTTTTTCTTTTCTTATTTTTTTTATACAACAGCAAAAGCAAACAAACTATAGATAATTAAACGAAGTAAAGCGACATTTCCTAGCAATATCGTTAGCCCTCTGGATTTGGTCTCTTTGAACCTTCGGGATGGTGCATTTCTCGAAAGATGCTCCCACTTCCTTTATTTACTTTATCATCCCAGAGATCTCAATACCCTTCCCTAGATGGTCTCGAAGATTATTGAGGAGGGAGATCGAGTCCGAGAGGACAAGGATTCCCTGCCTGCCCTTTGAACGAGCCCATTTTGTTAAATTGAGCGTTTATGGTGGGAAGAAATGGTACGGAGCCATGAAAATGGCTTAGCTTGAAGGTGGTGAAGTTGTATCAGAAGAAATTGATGATATAGGGAGAAGTGGAGAGAGAAAGAGTTATGTGATATTATTACCAAAATGAATATAATGCTTCTGTACTTCTAATTACAAGAATGTATTTATACTAATCTTACCAAACTACTTTAGCCCTTAACTAATTCTACTATGTATTAAGACTAACAAACTCAATTAAGGTGATGCTCCAACTGTATACTCCAACAGCCCCCCCTCAAACTGGAATTGGTGGAACAACCATGACAGTTGGAAACAGAGCTAAGTGAAGTGGAGTGATGATGCTGAGCTTGAGCTATCAACGAAACAGGAGCTAGCAATGTAGTACCATGGACTGCTGAGCTGACCAACTGAACTTGCTGACATCCAAACTCATAACCATCCACTAAGACAGCAAAAAGACCAATTAAACCAGCCTTGATAAGCAACATATTCTGCCCAACAGTGGGCAAAACAAGCCTCAATGGGCAATCAATAAGCCTCAATGGGCAAAAACAAGCCACTATGGCAAATGACCAACTATGGGTCTTGAGAAAAAGGACCACTATGGGTCAAAATAGATCACTAAGGATCATCAGAGAAAGCCTCTAAAAAGGCAAGAAAAGAATAGGATATCTATCGAACTCTGTGGAAATTTAACCTCGGCAATTTGATTAATAACCCAAGAAGAACAAAGAAAATGATCAAATATGTTTGGGAAAGACTAACAAACTACTTTATGTATATATACTAATCTTACCAAACTACATTATCCCTTAACTAATTGATGTGAATCAAGAGGGGAATTCTTTTGAAGGATTTAATGTACTTTTAGAAGGTCTTAATAACTTCATTATAGATTGTCCAAACAAGGAAATAAACAAGGAAAGGTTTAATAGATCAATTGAGAAAGAAGGAAGCTTGATCACCAAGGAAGAAGATTTGCAGCAGTTCACTTCCGGCGACGATGGCGATGCACACGCGCCGAGCTGGGTCCCACGTGCCGGCATCCCGACACCGGATTAAGGCCAGCTACACGTCGGTCAGGCGCGTGTCACCTATGGTGGCGCGTGAGGGTGTTTTTAGGCGGCGATGTGAAATGGTAGTTTTTTAATACTTAGTTTTTTTTTAGAGTTTTGCTTGCAAGTTTTTACCTTTCACTTGAAAGGGTTTTTCTTGGTTTAAGCACTTAGGATTAGGTTTATTTTCTGATTATTTAGTTGCTATAAACTTCCTAAGTATATTAGGAAAGTTTTTAGTTAATTAAGTAAAGTTTGTTTAGGATTAGTTTTAGTTTTCCTATTCTAATTAGAAGTAGTTTCCTGTTCTAGTTAGGATACTTGGGGGGCAAGGTTAGGGGTTTGTTCTAATCCTTGTAGGGATGGAATTAGCTTATTTTTAGTCTATAAATAGGGGAATTTTGTGGCTCTTAGAGACATAGAAAATCAGATTAATTTCAATAAAAATTGTTTAACTTTGTTTAAACGTTTTCTTGCTAGTTTTCAATTCAAGGAGTTGTTTTGATAATTAGAACGTGCAATTCTTAATTCTAGGAGTAGTCTAAGATTTGTTCATCAAAATACTTAGTTTTAGGTGTAGTCTAAGTAGTTTGATTAGGCATTGAATTCGTTCCAGGAGTGGTCGTTTTCAAGGTCATATCCGGTTACTTTCAATCGTTTTTGGTTCGAATTTCTTATCAAGAACGAAGCTTTATTCTTATTGTGTGATTTTAGATTCTTTATTAATTTAAGGGGTTTAAATCCACATCACTAATTCTACTATGTACTAAGACTAACAAACTCAATTAAGGTAATGCTCCAACTGTATACATTTCATTGCTTCCAAACAAGCCCAAGCTTCACACTGAAGAGCTGAGTTTGCAGCCCCATGTCTTCCTCCTTCATCTGTGTCCGATCCATAACAACGCCATTTTCCATGACTGACCACTACACCTAATCCCTGCCCTCTTAGTCTTTTTATCCCAAGAGTCGTCCACTCCCACAATGAAGTCTTCAAATCCCTCCTTTTCTTTTCCCAATTGAACATGATTTCCAATTGAACATGGTTGAACTCGGGTGGAAGGGAAGAGCCTTCCCTTTCCTCGTCCGTATTATTGTGATGCAGGTCTTCAATTTGGGTGAAGGTCTCATTTCATGCCATATTATTGTGATGCAGGTCTTCAATTGGGTGAAGGTCTCATGGTCATGCCGTATTATTGTGATGCAGGTCTTTAATTTGGGTGAAGGTCTCATGGTCGTGCATTGCTTGGTTAATGAATTCCGTAACCAAACTTGCTCCCCCAATTTTACCATTGAAGCTTCTTGCATTCCTAGTTTTCCATAGTCCCCATAAAGTTGCTATAAACAAAACAATACAGGTACTATACTTACCATCCTCGCTATTGAACACCAGGATAATAGATTGGATCCACATTCTCAAAGAATTGAACCCAGCAGAGTCAGAGCAAATTGCCAGGGAACTATTCTCCCAGACCTTCTTTGCTAGATTACAGAACCGAAAGAGGTGTTGGTTGTCTGATAGGGGGAAAACTAGGTCGTTAACTAATCTTTCCTAAGCCAAACAAAATTTATAATCACTTAACAAACCTAAATACAAGTATAGAGGTAAGTCAAGGGTCGAACCACAAGGAATGGTTATATTCAAGTGTTTTCAATTGTGCGCTTAAGCTAGGTCGAAGTCAAGGGGGAAGAGGTAACACTAACAACTACCAAAACAAAGAATCAAACAAATAAAACGCTAGGGAATGGGAATCAACAAATAATCATGACAATTGCAACAACTTTGAAAGAACATGCCAATTAATGGTTACGACTAATGATAAGAGCTATCAATTAGAATCAAAGAGCTATCTCCTAATCGTTAAGCTAGTGGTCTCTACGAATAACAAACTAGGAGAATCACAATCTAAACCAATCAACAATTGCAATTCCTAAATCAATGTAGTGTCATTAAAATCACAATGCAATCTAGCATAATTCTCAATGCCTAATCAAACTACACACATGCAAACTTACATTAATCACTTTAATCTCAACAATCAATAAACATAATTCCCAAATTAATCATAATCAATCAATCATACAAGTTTCACCCAATCCCTACCGAAACAACTACTGAAGAATCATCATCTAATCAACAAGCAACTAAGAAATCAAGAATCAACAAAATATGAAGAACAATTACACTAGTCATGAATCAAACATCAAAATTAAATCAAACAAACATGAAATTAAACAAAGTAATAATATAAGATAGAGTTATAAATCCTCATTGATTGATTATGGAGATCTTCAATACAATTGTCACCTTGAATCTTCAATCTCTCAAATCACCAATGAAATCTCTCACTTACTCTCTCTAAATCTACTCCTAAAACTAGAGAGAGAAACTCTCAACTAAGCTAAAATTATAAGGAAATTAAAAGAGAAAGAAATAAAAGAGAAAGAAAATAAAAGAGAAAGAAATAAAAGGAAAAAACAAAAGAAAAGGAAATGAAATAAAAATAATTAAGAAAACAAAAGTGAAAGAAAAAAAAATTGGAATATGTTATAAAATAAGGTGAATGTCAAATTACCAATTATTGATTTGATTTTACAATATTCATATAAGTCCAAATACTTGTGAACTTATATGGCAATATATGATTATGATTGTACTCTTAGTGTAGGACTCTTGGCTATATATATATGTAGGATGTCATGCAAGCAAACATTACAGGCAATACTACTACTACACTACAATTTCACTCATCTCCTTTTACTCCTTCTTTACTTTCCCTTTCACTAATTAAAAGACTTTCTATCTGTAAATATTTAACACGTTATCAGCACCAATTTCTAGTCAAGTATATTTATACCTACTTCTAAAATTTATAACAAATAATACTATCTATTTCTAAATGTTTTGAGGAGTATGCTCTATACTTGCCCATATCTGGGATCCTCTATACAAGAAACTCAAACATTTACTGTATTATATATACCTCAAAAACAACGGTGAAAAATTCTCTTACGTATGAATTCATTACTATCTTCCATTGTTTTATTCATGTTGATATATTGGTTTTTGTTTGATTTATGCATGTTACATGCTTATCTTTTACGTAAAGTTTAATTTTTAGTTATAATAATTGCTTAGTAGTAACTTTGCATGCATATTATTAACTAGATTGACAAAAAGATGCAGCCTTTTTATTCTTATTATTTTTCTTACTTTTACACACTTTTTGTCTTTTCGTTTTCGAACTCATGATCTTTTATACATATTAGGGCTCTCGGACCACTGTGGCTTGTATTCCCAGTGTGATAACCTTTTACAATTATATATATATATATATATATATATATATATATATATATATATATATATATATATATATATTTGGACCATAATTTTTGCTAGTACATTAGACTATTATATGATATTTTTACAGTTGTACAGAATAGTAACGGATAAACCTATCACTATAAAAGGTAGATTTTTCCCCCGATTTCACCAAAAATCCCTTATCCCTTCCCACTTTTTATCCAAAAATCACCTAAAAAAAATTTCATCCCCTTCTTCTCCGACATGTTCCCCGACGACGGCAACCAAAACACCCATACTTTCACTTTTGAGGAAGATTTAATAAAGATAAAACAATATTTCCTTCTAATTACGGCGCTTGTAGTTTTATTAGTAGCAATATTAATTTTTGTCATTATGTACAAGTAAAACTCTCTTATTTTGTCAATTTAGTAGATTAAAAGCTTGTTTTTGTTTTATTATGTTGGTTTGTTGTTATTAATCATCATTGTATAATATTATCGTTATCATTATAATTATTGTTACTACTGTTATTGTTGTCGTTTTGCTGTTTTTTTTACAACTAACTTGATTAATTTTTGCTTAATCCTATAATTACTCACAATAATAAACCAAGGGGGAGAAAAGAACTATATTATTTATGGTTTATTATTGTTAAATTTAATTATCACTTGTTTTATTAACCTAACTATAATTATGGAAGGACTAAACATATGTGTTGTACATATGATTTATTATTATAAACTAATTATCACGCAATTTGTTGTAGCTAAAATGGGAGACCTTATGAAAAGACAGTTCAACATCTTAGATTTATCTGGAAAGAAATTTCTGGAATGGAAAGTGGATGCAATGATGAATTTGATTGCTCAAGGCTTGGAGTATACTGTTAAAGAAAATAAAAGTCCCTCTGGTCAAACAACTGATACTACCACTTCTGCAATGACAGTTGTAAAACCCGTTACTGAACAAGATAAGGCAAAAGCCTTAGTGTTGTTAAGGCATCATTTACATGAAGGCCTTAAAATTGAGTACATAATGGTTGAAGATCCCAAAGAATTATGGGATTGCCTTAATGAAAGATTTGGACGCCATAAAAGGGTGCTCCTTCCTAAGGCATTATTTGACTATACAAATTTACGGTTCCAGGATTTCAAATCTGTAATTGATTACAATTCAACCATACATGAGATAGTATCTATATTGAGATACTGTGATTATCCAGTCACCGATGAACAGATGATTGAAAAAACACTCACTACCTTTCATGCAAGCAACATACTGTTGCAAGAACAGTATCGTGAAAGAGGTTTTAAAAAGTTTAATGAATTAATGAGTGTGTTGCTTGTTGGGGAACAAAATAGTGAACTTTTGTTGAAAAATCATAATCTTAGACCAACTGGGTCTTTGGCCACTCATCATGAGGCAAATGCAACAAATTCTTATCCACCCGAGGCAAATGCTACACGAAGAGGTGGACGTGGAAATTACAATGGCCGTGGAAGAGGCCGTGGAAATTATCGCGAACGTGGCCGTGGTCGTGGTAGTGGTAGAAACAATTTTCAAAAAAATAGTAATTTCAAAAATTTTGAAAAACAGAAGGGACAGTCATCTGGAAGCCACAAACAAACTCCTTCGAAAGGAAAAGACACATGTTACAGATGTGGCATGACAGGGCATTGGGGACGTACTTGTCGTACAACCAAACATTTGGTAGACCTTTACCAGGCTTCTGTAAAAGGCAAAGAGAAAAATGTAGAAGCAAATTATGTTAACGAAGAAAATGCTCCTTGTCCCAGCCTTGACGTATCTGATTATTTCATGGATAATGCTGAAATTGGAAATGATTTCATCCTTGGATAAAATAATAATGCTTAGGTTTCCCATCTACTAATGTAACATATATTATGTTTTAATGTATTTCCTTTATGTTCTGTATTTTAAATTTCTAGTCATGTACATTAAATTCCTATCATCAATAAAAGTTTGTATGATACTATTCTAAACTAATCTTAAATTTATTTTATGAAGATATGGATCTGCCTGAAGTTAGTTCTGAATATCAATGCCTTTTGGACAGTGGAACAACACATACTATCTTGAAGAATAGAAAATATTTTTCACAATTAAATTTGTTTCTAGCAAATGTAAATACTATTTCCGGGTCAGCAAAATTAATTGAAGGATCTGGAAAGGCTTGTATAATGCTTCCAAATAGGACAAAATTGATAATCAATAATGCCTTATATTCGAGTAAATCTCGAAGAAATCTCATAAGTTTTAAAGATGTACGCCAAAACGACTATCATTTAAAAACAATGGCAACAAATCAGAAAGAGTATATATGCCTCACGGCAGAAAAACATGGTGTAGCATTCATCGGTGGTATGACCATTTCCTTGATGGTACTTGCAATAGGAATTAGGATCCCATCTTGAAGATTGCTTTTCTGGCGTTGGATCCTCGGTAGGGCCAATGGGTTTGATTAATCCTCGATCGTAGAGACGATCGAAAGCAGCATCGTAGGTCATTCCAATGGGTGTGAACTCTCTCCTGGGTTTCTTTTTATATCCTTGATTATCCATAGCTAAGACACCGTTATTGTCAAAGGTGCTAACATTGTTACTGGAGTGGGCGTTTCCAAAAGAAGAAGGATTGTCGTTCTTCTTTCCTTTCCAGCCACTGTGGTTACTATTGTTAGTAGCTTTTTGCTTTGCGAGGTCATCTTCGATTTCAATACCGATATCATAGACGGCCTTGAAAGTATTCAAATTATGTTGATACTTTAAATGTTTTGAATACTTCTCTTGGAGGTTCTTGATAAACATCCTCATAGATTCTTTTTCGGAGGGCACCTCAATCATCTTAGCGGAAGTTTCCCTCCACTTATTAAAGAGAGAAGTAAAGCCTTCATTCTCTTTTTGTCTTAGCATCTCAAGTTGTCTATAATCGGTTTCGACTTGAATATTACATTTATATCTATCAATGAAAGCGTTTACAATAGCATCCCAAGTAGAGGTTTTCTCTTTATCAAGAGAAAAGTACCATTGCTGACAAACGGTTTCTAAAGATAGAGAAAACACAGAATGAAAAGCTTTCTTATCTATTCCCTTAATATTCATTACAGTTTCAAAGGCTCTTAAATGAAAATAAGGGTTATCCATTGCCTTGAATTTCAGGATGTCGTTGGCATTGAACTTCTGCGGAAGAAGATCCTTGTCCACCGAAACCCCTTGTGAGCTAATGCCCTATAATCTGCAGTATTATGGTAAGATTCGATTTTATAATTTTATGAAATTTTGAATCTTTCGCAAGCGCATCACTAGAGGTTGCGCTGGGTGTCATGCGCAACCTTGTGAGTTGCGCGCACCAGACCAACGTGACTCATTGTGATGCGCACGGATTTTTCTGCGGCAGCATTGATTTTTAACCTAGGCACCACTAAATCCGTCATAATTAGGTTTTGACCTCGGGCTTAAGCCTAATTATGATCGGGCTTAGTTAGTTTTGACCTTAATTCATTTTGTTTTTGGTTAGGCTAGTAATTTTGCATTCTTGTGACTTAATCAGTTGTCCATAAGCATTGTTCACGTTGATCCAACACAAAGATGGTTTTATTTATCGTCATAGCACATCCTGTCGGGACAGGAGGCCAAAAGTAGATGTCTACAGTTAGCCCCCACTTTGATCGAGTCTAGAATAGACGATGATCAAAGTAACCAAGGAAATAAATCCGAGACTCATTCTGCGAAGCTCCCTAAGAATAGAGAATCTTTCAGTAGTGTTAAGGATATCAAAACGATCCTTGATTTGCTAAATGTTTGAGACAAGTAGCTATTAAGGCTAGAAAAAGTATTTTCTAGTCTTAACGCGCTAAAGAATCTAGATTAATCCTTTGCAAATGTAGAACTCTTTTACAAGTAAAGGTTGTCCTGGGTGATGTCATGTCATGAGAAGATATCGGTTTTAAAAAAGAGTAAAGAGGATGATATCCTCTCAATTATGGCATCGTTGATCTAAAGTCCCTCAATATGTCATTGAAACTTTAGTCTATGATTTTAACAAGTTAAAATATGATAAAAGGAGAGGTGTTTCAGCATTCGTAGCCTAACACGTGAATAAAATTCTTAACACTCGCTTGCCAAAACGCAGTATTCAGGGTCCACAAGATGGAAATACATGTCTCAAGACTGGGGGCATTTATCCAAATCCAGTGAGAGAGAAGAAAATCGGCAACTCTCTCAGCAGTTTTGTCCACAAGATGAGAACACGTGTCTCAGGACTTGGGGGAACGTGTCTGAAGAGATGCGACATCGCACGTCGCTCTTTATACATGGGGTGGATGGACACCCTAACTGCCCGGTAAGCTAGTAAGCTCACTAACTACCGTATTTGCTTCCAATCGAGAATGTGCCTTGTCCTTGATGGTTCGGCGCGCCAGTCGACTAGTTTAGCTAACGCCTAAAGACAAAAACTCTACCGTTTTAGTTACGAGAAGTAGATCACGTTGCTAGGAAGAGGTGAAATTTTACGCAACACCTACGCCATACAATTTTACACTGTACGATACGCCATGCAATTTTACGCTGCACGATATGCCATTCTTTTTGCTGTGGACGCCAAAAAGAAAGAAAAGAACGTGACATTTCTAAAGTCAGTACAGTAAATGACAAACCTGTCTATGGGAGCTTTTACGCAAAGCACCACTACGGAACATTTTAAGACACACTTACGAAAAACGTCTAAAACGTATGCTTAGGGTAGGCACAAATCACGGTGTGCATGCAGGATGATACAAAAACCTATCAAAGAAGAAAATAAACTACTGGATGCAAAGCAATTTTAAAAGATTTTGATATTCGTGCGTCATTACGTCTAATAACGTACAAAACTGTTGGAAAAAATTCAAAACGGATCGAAATCTGAGTACCGGTCTTTTAGGTGACCAGTATCCGCGCGCAACTCAATGGGTCGCACTGGCCAGGCGCGCGCAAGAAACTGGGTTGCACTGGGATGCCACGCGCAAATTGATTAGTTGCGCGCAACATTTTGAATTAGTAAAAAGAGTTGGAGAAGTGCGATCTGTAGCTCACTCTGTTCTTCTTCTTTTTTGCCATTTTCGATTCCATTTGCTTTGTTGTCATTTAAAGCTAAGGAAAGTAAATCTTGCTCCTTTTACTGTACCAGACTTTAAACTTGGTCAGTAAAATGGAGAAAGCCAAACGAAGAACCGTAACTTTTAGAAGTTGAGGGCTTTCAAATTGGCTTGTTTTCATGAATTTGTTTGTTCTATGTTGTCATGAATTAGGAAAACTCATAAACCTAATTCATGCCTTTCTCCCAAGTAGAGTTCAAGGGATATTTGGCATGAATCGCAAGTTTACCCATGCCCAAATTGGTCTACGTATACCAGAAATGAGTTCGGGAGCGAGGGTACTAAAATAACGTTCCTTTTAGGGAGGAATCGTTATTTTAGCCCTAGTGCGGCCTCTACAGGCTCTTCCTTTTTTCACAATTTCATCACCAAACATATATGCAACGTGGCTCCTAAAAACTATGTTAGTTGATTTTATTTACAAGCATCAATCACGTAGGAATTACATTGTAAAAGTCGTTATTCTTATTTAATCAATATTCGTGAAAAGAACAATAAATAAACAAGATTCGCCTTTACTTAGGTGATCAATCAACAATTAATTATTTAATTCTATTCTTTATTTAACACAAGATACTATGTGGAATTAATTAACTAAAAGTTCGTTTAAAGTGATCAAACAACACTAATTAATTGATTAAAAGTTATTTAAACAAGAAAAGTAAAGGTGATTGATCCAAGTGCTCGGGAATATACCACTTCTCCTTGCTAGATCTTCGTTTAGAACACTTATGGACTCCTTCTTGTTCGGGAACCTCCACCGTAGTAACAAGTATTAAAGGGGTGAGTGTTTAGAACAAGAGGGTTGGTAGTACACAAGTTCACAAATTTCTGCTAGAGTTTTAGGTTAATTTATGTCTCTTTCAGCCTCGTATTAAGCCTCTATTTATAGGGAATGGATGTATTTAGGGTTTTGAGTATTCTACCGCAGCAGCTGTCGCACGTATCAGAATGGGTTGCGCGCGTCAGCCAAGCGCAAGTGATTTAGATGCGCTTCTATTGGCAGCGCAACTGAATGTGTTGCCCGCAGTATTATGGTAAGATTCGATTTTATATTTTTATGAAATTTTGAATCTTTCGCAAGCGCATCACTAGAGGTTGCGCTGGGTGTCACGCGCAACCTTGTGAGTTGTGCGCACCAGACCAGCGTGACTCATTGAGATGTGCGCGGATTTTTCTGCGGCAGCATTGATTTTTAACCTTGGCACCACTAAATCCGTCATAATTAGGTTTTAACCTCGGGCTTAAGCCTAATTATGATCGGGCTTAGTTTGTTTTGACCTTAATTCATTTTGTTTTGGGTTAGGCTAGTCATTTTGCAATCTTGTGACTTAATCAATTGTCCATAAGAATTCTTCACGTTGATCCAACACAAAGATGGTTTTATTTATTGTCATACCACTTCCTGTCAAGACAGGAGGCCAAAAGTAGATCTCTACAAAAGGCTAGAGCTAATTAGACCTCCTGACAATATTGAAAAATACACTCCTAATTGTCTTGTAAGAAGGAAAAAGCGTTTCTCCATCAAGATGGGCTGTCGGAGTAGAGTAGAATCTTTGAAACTCGCGACTTCTCCATTAAGTGGGTCATTCCTTGGTGGAAAATTGAGAAGATGGTTGGTGTTAATGGTCAACCCTTTTGCCGTCTTCCAAACTTATCAAAGTTGACTTTTTATTACCCTTCTAGGGTGAGAAGACAATATGGCCTTGCTCAAACCATTCCTTTAGGAGATCTTCATCGCACTTATGAATTTCCGGTTTCACAGGATGTGGAAATATTTGATGACTAACTGTGTGCTACACCTTTATGGAAAGTCGTTTCCCACAAAGTTCCTCCTCCTTTATCTAGAGATGTAAAGCAGTGGCTACTTGGTAGATCTCAAAAGGACAAGAACAAGGTCCGGAACACGAATAAGGACCAAACAAGTATTAAAGACCGCCTAGGGGATAAGAAAATTCCTCCTAAGGATCTCCTGGGTTCAAGAGTTGAATTCAAGACTCCTATGATGCCTAAGAAGAAGAGCGCTGCTAAAGGCAACGAAAAAAGAAAAGCTGACTCTACAGAAAAGAAAGTGTGGGTTGAGAAACAGATTGGTGTACTAGCTAAGGGGGAGACTATATCTAACAAACTTGTGTGTAGATCATCTAATGGATCCTTATTTGTGAAGGAAATGGACGATGAAGAGGAAACGGACAAGAATTGGAAGACGGCTAGAAAAGAGAAGACCGATTAGAGCATTGCTTTACTTTCAATTAAATAATTTTTAATTCAATTCAATTTTATTTTTTAAGCTTTCTTTAATTCCATCAATAATGTAATTTTTACTTTATTTATTAATGCAATTTTCAGCTTTAAAAATTAAATCAACTCATTATATTGAATTCTTTTTTTTTAAGCAATGGAAAACAACTTGAAATAATTTAGAAAAAATGATTCAAGTGCGGAAGTTGAAATTTACGAAATTCACCGAAACTTGCCCAGATTGACGAATACTTTTATACGCTGGAAATTCAGATCCATCACAGTGCGATGCTCTTGTCACGGCGCGATAATCATTTCGCGGCGCGACGGTCTTTGTCACGGAGCGTTGACTTGAATTTTCATGCGATGCTGATTCTAATTCGACGTGCTGATGTAAAAATGCGATATTTGTAAAATTTAAAGTGGCTGCACCCCGTAAAGGGTTTCCTATGTATCCTTTCTTAAGGAATCAGGCCAAACGTAGCTCTTATTGAGTATAATTCTCAAGTAATCATGGGTTGAATTTCTTAAGTAGGTCAAGATTCGTCATATTTAAGAACTCGTTACCTTCCATATCATTTAGTTTTGCGGCACCTCCTAATAGAATAGTTTTGACGATGTATGCTCCGGACCAATTGGGCCTAAATTTTCCTATTGGGTCTAGAACATTTTTCCTTAATGCTTTTAACACCAAGTCTCCTAATTTGATGTTTCTTGTCTAGACCTTCTGATTAAAGTGTCTAGACATGCGGGTTTGATATCATTGAGTATGATGTAGAGCTTATAGTCGCTTTTCATCGAGTAGAATTAGCTCCTCATGTCTTGCTTTTGTCCATTCGACCTCATCAAGCTTACTTTCCAACGCGATGCGTAAGGAAGGTATTTCCAATTCTACATGTTGTACGACATCCATTCCGTAGACTAAGGAGAATGACATATTTCCTGTGGATGAACGGATTGACGTGCGATAACCCCAAAGAGAAAAATGGATTTTGTCAAGCTAATCTTTGTAGTTTTCGGTCATCTTTTTGATGATGGTCTTTATGTTTTTATTGGCTGCTTCTACTGCGTCGTTTGCTTGAGGCCTATATGGAGAAGAGTGATGATGTTGAATGCCATATTTTTGCAGCAATTCTTCACATTCCGCTTGAAAGTGAGTTCCATTATCACTTATCAATTCATATGGGACTCAATATCGGCATATGATGTTTCTTTCGATAAAGAGTAATACATGTGTTTGCGGTGAGTTTCGCATATGATGCTACTTCAACCCATTTTGTGACGTAATCAATTGCAACAAGGATGTATTCATGGCCTCCTGTCCCAGGAGGGCTGATTTTCCCAATGATATCTATTCCTCATGTTGAAAATGGCCATGGTGATGTATAAGTGTAAAGTAGAGTTGGTGGAACATGTTGTAAGTTAGCGTATACTTGACATTTAGGGCATCTCTTTACATATTGATGGCAATCCAAATTCATGTTGGTCCAATAATATCCTTGGCGCATTATCTTTTGGACTAGCATTTTGCCATTTGTATGAGTTCCACATGCTCCTTCGTGGATTATTCTCATCGCCCTTTGAGCTTCCTTTTTGCCTACACATAGGAAAGCTCTTCCTTTAGGTACCCTTTTGTGTAGCTCATCGTTTATGAGCATGAATTGGGAAGCCAAAAGTCTTAGAGCGCGTTTTTCTATCTTGTTAGCATGAAGTGGATATTCCCCATTAGTGACATAATTAAGGATGTCAGTATACCAAGGTTCCTCTTCCTCTTATTCTTCTTGAATTATTTCATCATCTTCTATTACTTGGATGTAAGCTGGCTTATGCCTTTTTTCTATTGTTAAAGGCATTTGCTCAATTTCCTTAGGAATTCTAACCATTAAAGTTAGTCTTTCCAAGGCATCAGAAAATTGATTTTCTTCTCTTGTAGATATGTGTATTCTACCTTCTCGAGTTGGTTAGTAAGGGTTTCTAACTATGTTTGGTAAGGAGCCAAGCTTTCACTTCTTACTTTCCATCTTTTGGAGATCTGATTGATGATGAGGGAAGAATCTGCAAATATTCGAAGTTTCTTTACTCCCAATGCCAAAGCAGTTTCAAGGCCTACCATACATGCTTCGTATTCCGCAAAATTGTTGGTAATGTCAAAATCAAACTTTATCGAGATTGGAACGTGTTCTTCCTTAGGTGATACTAATAATACTCCTACACAACATCCTTTCTGGTTTAAGGCTCCATCAAAGTATAATGTCCAAGTATCATCTTCCGTGACCATTAATTCTTCGTCCGGAAAGTCATTCTCATGCATTGGTGTCGAATCTTCAATTGGGAAATCCACTAAGAAGTCCGAAACTACTGATCCTTTGATTGCTTTTTGAGGCATAAATCTTACACCAAATTGGGCTAAGTTGACTATCCATCTAGGTATTCGCCTGTTGAGTGTAGACTTCTCAAAGAGGCACTTAAGAGGATCCATTCGAGATACTACATACACCATATGGAAGACCATGTAGTATCTTAGCTTGGATGTGGCCCACACTAATGCGAGGCACAATTTTTCAAGTGGTGTGTAGCGTACTTCATACTCGAGCATCTTTTTACTTAAGTAGTAGATGGTGTTTTATTTACTTTCTACTTCTTGTGCAAGCATAGCCCCCATTGTTTCTTTGGTAACCGTTAGGTATAACCAAAGAGGGATTCTTGGAAGCGTAGGTGCTAATACAGGAGGATTAGCGAGATAGGCTTTGATCTTATCAAAGGCTTTTTGACACTCATCGTCTCATATTATTGGTACATTCTTTTTGAGCTTCTTGAATATTGGTTCACATATCGTAGTGAGTTTAGATATGAACCTACTTATGTACTGCAACCGACCAATAAATCCTCGGATCTATTTCTTGGTTTTGGGCGGCGGCATTGACATGATTGCTTTGATTTTGGTTGGATCTATCTCTATTCCTCTAGAGCTAATGACATAACCTAAGAGTTTTCCTGAGGTGACTCCAAATGCACACTTGACTGGGTTTAGCCTCATGTTATATTTTCTTAACCTCTCAAAGAATTTTCTTAAGGCTATTTGGTGTCCTGGACGGTCCTTTGATTTTACAATCATATCGTCCGCATATACTTCAACCTCTTTATGCATCATGTCATGGAGTAAAGCAATCGTTGTTCTTTGGTAAGTGGCACTCGCGTTTTTCAACCCGAATGGCATCACCGTGTAACAGTTTGTGCCCCATGGTGTTATAAAGGTAGTCTTTTCCATGTCTTCTTCAGCCATGAGAATCTAGTTATATCTTGCGTACCCATCCATAAACGAGAGAAGCGTATGATATGCTGTATTTTCTACTAGAATATCGATGTGTGGTAAAGGGAAGTCGTCCTTTGGACTTGCCTTATTCAGAACTCTGTAGTCGACACACATTCTTACCTTACCATCCTTCTTAGGAACGGGTACCACATTTGCGACCCATTCGGGGTATTTGGATACCTTGATAAAACCTGCAGTTATTTGTTTTTGCACTTCTTCTTTTATCTTAAGAGCTACGTCGGGTTTCATTCGTCGTAAATTTTGTTTTACAGGTTTCATTCCTAGAATTAGTGGTATAGTGTGTTGAGCAATTTCTCTGTTCATTCCTATAATATCTTCATATGACCAAGCGAAAACATCGATGAATTCTTTTAGTAGATTTATTAAATCGGTTCTTTCCTCTTGATTAAGGGTTAAACCAATTTTAACCTCTCATCTAATAGTTGGATCTTTTGAGACATTAACTGTTTCGGTGTATTCAATTATTGGTGTTTTATTTTCAAGTGTTTCCACTGCTTTAATTATTTCTTTATCGTTTTCATTGTTAGCAAAACAATGCTCATCATCTTGGGTGAGAGAATGACACGAGAAGTAAGCGGAGGAAGACATATTATTAAATTCTGAAACCATTACATCAAAACGCGATACGTCCGTTGGGACTTGACTACTGACTATCCTAGGAGTAGGTTCTATACTAGAAGGAATAGAGGGAGACACAACTATAGAAGATTCAGAGGACTCAACTACAGAAGACTTGAATTCAGACTCAGACTCAGATGACTCAGACTCATCGAAATTGGTCCTTGTCCTGTGGTGATGGAGATTTTTCTTCCACTCGGCGTAGTCACCTTCACAGTCTTTCGCCATCCCTGAACTAATCCTTTCGCCGGAGTAATGAGCTTTGAAGGGTCAAAGTTTTCACTTTATAACACCGTTGGGATAAGCGCGGAATTGTCGTTGACACGCTTGGGCTCATTTTTCTCGTACCCAAAGAGGAGACCCATGAAATTGAAGTCGAAACATGGAGGTGCTTGCTCCTTGTATATGGGAGTTGGGATCTCATCTAAAAAATTACAGTCCAAGAATATTTCGAACCCTGGTTATCTTATCCCATCTTTGACAAAAGGTTCGGGGAAATCATGGAATGGGTAATCCTCACCCTCTTTTATGAATTTTCCATTTAGAGTGAGGGGATAATAATCCATTGGGATAGCTTTGTTTTGGGTACGAGCATTTCTCCGTGCGTTGAACTTTTCTAGGGCTCGCTTATAGTCTTTCGGAGTCGGTTCGAAACCAATTCCAAAAGTATCTAATTTAGGGAGGCCATGCAATCCCATTTGCTTTACTATTCCTTTCTTCTTTCCTAGAGTCATTCTTGGAAAGTGTCCTTGTCTTCTGAGAATAACGTTGACTATCATGTTTGAATGGAGGTCATAGCAAAGATGGGTCTTTTCATCTTCCTCGATTAAAGAGACCTCTTCAGCATTAAAGCCCCATAAGTATTCATCGTTTCCATCGTGCTCCACATTTATGATTGGTTTATCAATTACTTTGATTCTCATAGGAGAGGCATTGATGGTGACAAGAATTCCTCCAACTATAGCCTTGACCTATTGGTGTAAGGATGAAGGGACGGCCTTAAGGTCATGAAGCCAAGGGCATCCCAATAATAGGTTGAACAAGGCCTTAATTCTACTACCTGAAAAGTAGTAGCATGCTCAATTACTCCTGTCGTGCCATTCATGGTGATGGTCCCATGAGCTTGCCGACGAGTGTTATCGTAACCTCCTATGCCTGGTGTTGATGGAGACAAATCCTCATCTTTTATCCCTAACATTCTCGCAGTACAGAGTGGGCAAACATTAATTGCCGACCCATTATCTACGGGGGTCATTGAAACGTTCATCCTTTTGCAAAAAACCGTGAGGTTCAAGGCTTTATTGTGCTTATCACCTTCAAGAGGTAAATCCTTGTCGGAAAAGGCGATCAAGTTGATGGGACTAGGAAGATCACTAGTGAGGAAGTTAGCTAAACCTTCCGGTGAGGATTCTGAATTTATCCCTACTTTAGCAAAGGCATCCAATGTTGTGAGCCTATGTTCGTGGGATGTGGCTAGGAGTTTCCATACGTTCATCTCAACCTTAGTCTTTTTCAATTGTTTTATAACATCGTTGTCTTCTATAATTGGATTTGGGACTTGCTGAGTAGTAGGATTGGGTTGATTTGTGACGGGAGGTTGCATTCTTCCTGATCTTGTGAGGACGTCTATAAGGGAATCTTCTTCATCCCAAATATCATCGACCGGATAAATCGTAGAGAGTGGAGTTTCTTCTACGTCCTTGAGGTAGACATCCTCATCATCACTTTCCCAAACCCCATTGATGCTGACATCCCTTTTTGGCTGGATTTGAACCAACTTTTTACTATCAATCAATCCTTAGACTAGGTCCTTGAATTTGAAACAATGTTCTATGGTATGTCCTCCAGATTGATGGTATGGACAGTAGAACCTATCTGTCATTTTCAATGATTCAAATGGTCTTGGTCGAGAAGTTTGATCTTCCCATTCTCGAAGAGCATTTTGAACATGTTTGCATAGGAAGTCCCAATAGGTGTATATGCTTTATTGTTCCTTTTGGGTGGTTCGACTACATTGAGAGAAAATGTTTTTCTTTCAATAACTTTAGTGGGCATCATCTTTTCAGCGATGCATCTTTTTTCCATCATCCTTGCTTCCTGGATGGAATGATCAAGTTGGGTCATTGCTGCCCTCATTGTGTTTATGAGAACCTATACATCTTCTTTAGAGGCACTCATGTCATCGAAAAAGGTTTCCTCCTCTTCTTCGCTAGCATGAGATTCTTCAACTAGTCTGATGAGGAGTGATGGGTCAACGTGATTTTCTTCATTAGAAATTTCCAAGGCGTCTGAAAGTGGAACACTAATGATACTTGGCTTCTTACTAGCAGGAGGTCACAGGATCATCCTCCAATTTAATATTTTTGCCATAACTTCCTCATTATTCTTCGGAATTGGGCTTATAATATATTGTTGGAAAGCTCTTTTTGAGCCCCATCCAACTACACATTTATTGGACCTATATCATGGACCAAACTAAATTGGATTGGACATTTTCATAAATAAGGTACGAAAAGAAAGATTTTCGAGAAAAGAAAGAACTATTTTTATTAAAAATAGAGAGAATCACGAGACTCTTTCACATTTCACTTCGTTCGATAATTAATGACGTGAAAAGTACTCATCACTAGGTTTGGTTTTTGGGGAGACACAATCAGGTGTCTACAATATGCCACAGGGTTGCATCCCTTTATGTACTCCTGACAGCAGCAACTGCGGATTTAGGTGCATCCTTGTTGCCTGTTTGAATAGTAGGGAATCATTTAGAATTGAGATTCCCCTTATGCCCAGGCCTCCCATGCTTTTAGGGAGTTGAGTGACGGTCCTACTTACCTAGTGCATGCCCTTATTACCATTGTTGGACCACCAGAATCTTGTAATTAATGAATCAAGTTTATTGGCGATGCTCTGGGGGAGTTTTAGACATTTCATAACATGGGCTGAGATACTAACCAAAACCATGTTAATGAGGACCAGCTTTGCAGCTTGGGACAGACGCAGAGATTCCCAAGAGACTATTTTCTCCGACACTTTTTCAACTAAGTAATGGAAGGAATTACTTTTCTTCCCATGGATATCAATTGGATCTCCCAAGTGAATCCCCATATTATCTGTTTTAAACATAGCTAGAATCCTTCTTAGTTCTAAACTTGTGCCATTATCAACTCCTAGGGAAAACTTAACAAAGGACTTTTGGAGGTTTAATAGTTGACCAGAAACTATGCCAAACCTGTGGAGAATGTCCCTAATGCACATACACGCCCCTTCATTATTTGCTTTGAAAAATAACATGGCATCATCTGTGAAGAACAACTGAGAAATGGAGGGGGATCTTCTTGAGACCTTCAAACCTTTGAACTGGTTGATGTCCTCTGCCAGGGATAACATTCTAGAAAGAATGTCCATATAAAAAATAAAGAGATAAGGAGATAATGGATCCCCTTGCATTTGACCACAGTTGGGAGAGAAAATGATATGTAGCTTTTCTATTGATAATTGTCTTGTAACTCACTGTCGAGATACACTGTGAGATCATCCGAATCCAGTGCACTAATGAACCATATGCCTGTAGGACTTTAAGAAGAAAGAGCCAATCCACTCTGTCATATGCCTTTGACATATCAATCTTGACTGCAGTGAAGTTTTAGCCTTTTTTAGAGTTAATAAGATGCATTAAATCGTGGCTCAAAAGGATGTTATCTTCCATGTATCACCCTAGAATAAAGGCAATGCTGATTTTCCGAGATTAACTTCGGAAGGATGACCTTGAGCCTGTTGACTAGACACTTAGAGATGCACTTGTAGACAGTGTTACAAATGCTAATGGGTCTGAATTGATTAGCAAGCTCTGGAACCTTGACTTTTGGTATTAGAACTAGAAGGGATTGGTTCCACTCTTTGAGCATGTTTCCTAATCTCATGAATTGGTGAACACTGTCCAACACCAATTGCCCTACCTCCTTCCAGTATATATGGAAGAAGTCGGCATTAAACCCATCCGGCCTCGGCGATTTGGATCTGTGAATGCTAAACATAGCCTTTTTTATTTCTTGGTTTGTGAAAGGCTTGTCAAGCCATTCCCAGTCTGCAATTGAAAGGTTAGAGATATCCAATTCCCTAAGTAGCAGGTCAATATTCCTTCCATAATCGACTGGAATGGCTGGATTATAGATACCTTCAATGGAAGTTAAAATTACCTCTTCCATCTCCTTTTGTCCTTCTACCCACGTGTCACTCTCATTTCTTTAGGTCGCAATCTCATTATGTAACTGTCGTTGCTTCACTTTCTGGTACATTGTGGGGGTGGGGAAGTCACCATATCTGAGCTAGTTTGATTTCATTCTTTGTTTTTAGAAATCAAAACTAAGTTGGTTCTCCGAGATGAGCCGATTCATGAGTTGTATGTACCCTCCCCCTTCTTGAACCGAGTTGATATTCATCCCTGTGGCATGTAGATCCTTGGTAACTTTCCTCCAATTGATCCCCCAAAGTTTTTTGTTTTCCACGCACCAATATTGCATCTTTGTTTTCCGGTACATTGTGGGGGTGGGGAAGTCACCATATCTGAGCCAGTTTGATTTCATTCTTTGTTTCTAGAAATCAAAACTAAGTTAGTTCTCCGAGATGAGCCGATTCATAAGTTGTATGTACCCTCCCCCTTCTTGAACCGAGTTGATATTCATCCCCGTGTCATGTAGATCCTTGGTAACTTTCCTCCAATTGATCCCCCAAAGTTTTTTGTTTTCCACGCACCAATATTGCATCTTTGTTCTTACCCTATTTAATTTCCTTGCTAGTTGGAACAAATGCAAGCCATGGACTTCCACATTCCATTCCCTTTCCACAATTTCCTTAACTTCTAGAAAACGGAGACAACAATTTTCAATTTGATATGGACTGTTAGAAGTATAGGTGCATCTCTTTGAGTTGTAGGTAATAGTCGCATGATCGGAACAAATAATGGGTTCGTGAATTATCTTCCCATCTGGAGAGTGTTGAAACCCTTCCTCAGTGATGTAAGCACGATCTAGCCTTTCCAAAATGAGATCATTCCCATCCCTTTTGTTTCTCCAAGTAAACCTTGGCCCTGATGAGAAGGGAACCTCCGTAACATTGCTACTAAACCTCCAATCTAGAAAGGAGTTAATCCCTCTAATTTGACTCAAACCCCCTACTTTGTCACTTCCACTTTCTACTTGGTTAAAATACCCCATTACTAGCACATTTTTGAACTCCTCCAAGAACCATTGGAGTTGTTCCAAAATAATTGCCCTATTCTCTACTTGAGGCTTGCAATAAAGAAACAAGACATACTTAAAACTTCCATTAGCTTCATACATTTTACAAAGGATAAAGTTTTTTGAAGCATACAAACATTCAACTACATCATTATACCAACCTAAGAATAGATGCCCTCTACTACTTCCTTCCGAATTGCAACCAAAAACTGAAGTAGGGTGCAAAATACCTAACTTACTAGCCGCACTAACAAAGTCCATTTTTGTTTCCGAAATAAACATAAATAAAGGTAACTTCGAACGATAGAGCCACACTAGATAGGGAACTGCAAAAGAGTGTGGGTCATTTAAGCCCCTGCAATTCCACGCCACAACCTTCATATTCCTTGCGGGGGCTGATTTGGTTCAGCCGCCTCACCATTTGTAGAAATCTTCACTGATTCGAAGATAGAGATTTGCAAGTCAATGTCCATGTCTTCTGTCACTACCCTTAGAGCAGAAGTCACCTCTTCACTCTTTTGTCTCTTGAACGATTCTGATGATGAAGATGAGAACTCTTGGTGCCTTTTGTTTTTCGCCCTTTTCTGTATGTCATCCTCTATCTCAACCCCAAGCTCACGAGCCATGTCCGAATCCGATAAAGCCTTTGAAGCAAATTTCCTAGCCCCTTTGTCACCTTTTCGCCAAATGTTAAAGCCCCCTTTTTCGAACCACTTATGCAGCCGCTTGAGTCTCTTACGTTCAACCCAAGATTGATCTGACTCACTGTACCGAACCGAGTCACCGTCACAAGTGTGCAGGAGATGCCCTATTTCTTCCTTTATCCTTTCCTTGTTGTTAGCACTATCATCATAGTTAAACAAATCAGTAAAATTGAAGGAGCTAAGATGTGATACCGGAGTGTTAGGTGGATCATAATCCGTGAGAGGAAGACATGGTAGCCCTCCTAAATCTTCCAGGGACAGTTGCAAGAAAGGATGTGTGGTAGCTCTTGCCATACGATGAATTTCCTAGATTTCTGCCCTTCTCGCATTTCGAATGCCTGATGCGAGAATCGTACTAGATTCCATGATACTCGCATATTCCCCATCCGTTAAATTTTCCTCATCACCCCTCCGTGTTGACATTATTGTCGAGTCAGAGAAACCATGCATGTTGCGGAAAAAGAACAGCCCTGGTGTAGGGAATATTTCAAGCATTAACCCCAAGCTTGAACCCCACTGTGATCATACACTTAAGCATGATGGCGTCCAAAGGGAAGGAAGCTAGAGCAAAAGAGTCGCCAACAAGTTTTTAGGAACTTGTAAACCGTTCACAAGGTGAAGATTACACCCCTTAACGATCCATGAGATCGTCAACTCCAAAAGGTCTTGAACCAAATAGGGTTCGAGGATGAAGGTACAAATCCAATCTAAAAGAGATTGAACCTGCCCTAATAATACACCTCTACTTCATTCTTCTCGTATTCATGTGCGCTTTCTGACTAGCATGCAAACAATAGATTAACCCTAAACCTGTTTATCTATGTTGGTTGAATTTAATGCACAAATAAAACTATTATTGGCGATCACTTGAATTATAATCATATTAGCCCTAAACAAGATTATTAATTATCTTATTAAGCGTGATTACAAGTACAAATTCCCTTTAATCCTGCAAGAGAGGGCGTGATCAAGCAATAATATATATATCAAGCAACATAATAACAATCATCATAATCATAATCATAAAAATAATCATTATAACCATCATAATAATCATAATTATCATAATCATGTTAAAGCACAATAATAGCAAGATCCTAGGCATGATACTAACAAGATTAATAACAAACCCTAGCATGTCACTAAGTATTAAAGATTAAAGTTTTAGCCCTAACATGATACTAACATGCTATTAGAAAAGAGTAAAAGGCACCCTAAACATGATACTAGAAAGCAATAATAACATCCTAACATGATACTAGGAATTAAACAAATTTAAACATGCTTTCTACAAGAATAGAGCAATAAGATTACATACTTTGATGCCTCGTACCTCTTTCTAATAACAAAATACACGCGTTAGTAACTTCAAGGAAAATATAAAATCAAACAATCAAATCAAATAATTGAAATAGAGATTAGGGACCAAACCCTCAGAAATTATAACCTTTCACGTCTAGGGCGAAGGCAACTTCGAACTTGGCTAGATGTTTCTAAATCTCGTGAATGCGGAATTTTGTTAGAGGGAAGGTTTAGAAAAATAATAGAGAGAGAAAGCTTCTAGCTTTAGAGAGAGATGATTATTATTGATTCCTTAAAAACGGAGGTTCAGGACCCTATTTATAAGAAAACAGTCCGGAAATAGGTAGAATTTGATAAGGAATAAAACTCCACTCTGTCGCTGCAAAACCAACGACAAGGCTTGTCGCGTGGCGATAGGCCTGTCGTCTAGCGACAACTTGGATTCCTACGCGCTTTCAAACACGGAGTCCTCATATGAATCAAAATCGATTTATAAAGTCCGTATGAAAACTGAAATCGTATTTTTCATAAAATAATATTTTATTTCAAATAAAACTTTATCAAAATCTAATTATTAATTCTAATCTTATTAGGATTAAAGAGAACCTTCTAGAGAATTCTAGAAGACTATAATTAATTCTAATAACTTTAGAAATAATAATTAACATTGGGCCCTCCCCTAGATCATTGGGCCGCATGTAAAGATCAAACCGGGCCTAGTTTAGTGTTTTGGCCATAACTTCCTCATTATTCATCGGAATTGGGCTTATAATATATCGTTGGAAAGTTCTTTGCAAACCCCATCCAACTACACTACTATCGGACCCTTGTCGTGGACCAAACTAAACTGGATTAGCTGTTTTCATAAAATAGAATTGTTTTTCGAAAACAGAAAGAAAGAATTTTTAATAAAAACCAACCGCAACACTTGACTTTTAACACTTTCACCTTATTCGATAATCATTCGACGCAAAAGGTATTCATCACTGGGTTTGGTTTTGGGGAGACACATTTGGGTGTCTACACCTGGACGCGTCAGCGTTGTTGAACCCGCCCCTATTACCAATCGAGCCCATATGGTGTCTTTCAAACCCTTCTAGTGTTGAGGCCCAATCAGAAATCCCCAAGGTATGAAAGATGGTTCCTAGGCTTCCACCCTGACCACCCCTTTGCTGCGCTGAAGACGACTCCCCCACCTCATATGTCGAGCCCACAAAATTAGGCCTTGGTGGGGGTGGTAGGGTGGTCATTGGAGACGAAAGAAGCCCCCTACCTGCAGCCCGTATACCATTACTAAAGCCCGCATTGTTTCGTTGTGCTTCATCACGTTCATTATTGAAAAGTTGTCTTCTTACAATTCTTGAAGAAATACCCAAGTTAGGGTTCGGCTGCCTTGGCTCAATAAATTTAGCATTGGATCGTTGCCTAACCCTAGCCTTCTTCAGTGAGAGAAGGCAAGATCCGGTTGCATCGGGTCTAATTCATCGAGCTCAATTATCGAGCTCAATCATCTCAGAATCATCAGTCGAGAAATCTTCGTTTCCTGAGTGGAAACGATCACTGTCATTGCTATCTGGCGATGATGAATGACCCTCAAAAGGGTGTTCTGCCTCAAAAGCCGCATCTTCTCTTGGTACTCTCCTGTAAACTGGGTTATCTTCCGGGTGGTTCTGATGCCTCAAATCCACACCTGTGTTGCGAAACTTGTACCATTTCAGAAAACCACGAATAAAGTTAGAATAAAAGGGATATTCGGGCGGACCATATATAGAGTACTCTTATCCCATCTGCTTCCACTTCGTTCGTCTAACTCTTCTTCTTGCTGTGATTAGAAGGAGGGGGCAACGGGCTGTGGCATTCCCAGCACATCCACATAATTTTTAGAATCTGTATATACCCTCGTATCTCAAGTAGACCAATATAACCCTATTTCCTTCCAAGGGTATGAAACACCCAGGTGTAGACACCTGATTGTGTCTCCCCAAAAACCAAACCCAGTGATGAGTACCTTTTACGTCTTTGATCATCGAGCAAGGTGAAATGTTGAACAGTCTCGTGAATTCTCCTTTTTTCTAAAATGTTTTAAAGAAAAATAATTCATTTTGTATTTCGAAAATCATTCATTTTGTGTCCTATTTATAAAAAACGTCCAATCTAGTTTATTTTGGTTCTTAATCTAGGTCCAATAATTATGTAGTTGGATGGGTCTTGAGAAGATCTTTCCAACGATATATTATGAGCCCAAATTCGACTTATAACGAAAAATTTATGGCCAAAATACTAAACTTGGCCTAAGCCTACCTTACCTACGACCCAATGATCACGTGGAGGGTCCAAAGGCTTTAATCCCATTCCTAAACCAATTAGGATTAATTAGAAAATTCTATGATTTTCTAAAATATCTTCATTATCCTTTTTGAAAAGATAAGATTCAAGAGTTTGAAATTGAATAAAACCTCTCTTTTTGAAAGTTCTAATTCTACTCGAATTGAAAGACATTCAAAGATAATCAGATATTTTTTTTGTGCCTCATAATTTTTATCCACATATTAGATGGTTGGATATCCCTTGAAATTATCTTTCCAATGATATATTATAATATTAATTCCGAGCTATAACGAAAAAGATATGAAAGAAATACGAAACTCTATCAAAAATTGACAACCTTCCACTATTTCGGCCATATCTTTTATTCTACAAAATATTTTAATCTGATTCTAATTGGGTTGGAAATTAGACTTCAAGAGCTTTTCAAAGACATATTATTTGCCTTATTCAATTACTGGATCAAAAGTTATGATAAAAACAAAATCCACAAAAAAACTGTTTTTATCGCGCCGCGATGGATTTGACACGCCACAATACTTCTTATCGCCCGCCGCGTCAAAAGGAGTTTTATTCTGATTCGACTTTTGACTCTTTTCTGATCGTTTTTGGTCGTTTTTTTCTATAAATAGGGACGATTTTCCTCCGTTTTGAATCATCCACAATCATCATCTCTTCTCTCTCTCTAAGCTAAAGCTTATTCTTTCTCTCTCTCTTGATTTTTTTAAACCTTTTCTACACCTTTTATAACAACACATCATACGTCCTTCACAAGACTTAGACACACCTAGGCAAGCTCGAAGTTGCCTTAGACCTCGACGTGAAAAGTTGATAGTTCTGAGGATTTGGTCCCAAATCCATATTTCAATTCTTTGATTAGATTTATTGTTTAATATTTTCCTTGAAGTTACTAACGTGTGTATTATTTAATAGAAAGAGGTACGAGGTATCAAAGTAAGTAATTTGATTACATTTTTTTTTTTGATATAGAAATCATGTTTAGAATATTATTTGAATTCCTAGTATCATGTTACGATGCTTTTATTGCTTTCTAGTATCATGTTAGTGATAAAGCTTTGAATTTTATTGTTTAGTGACATGCTAGTATATGTTATTAATCTTGTTAATATCATGCCTAGGATCTTGCTAATATTATACTTTGATGAAATTGTTATGAAGATGATGATGATTTGTGGTATCAATATTATTATGTTGCTTAATATTATTATTGTTATTTGCTTGATCACACCCTCTCTTGCAGGTTTAAAGGGAATTTGTATGAAATCACGCTTAATAAGATAATTAATAATTTTATTTAGGCTAATATGGTTTTAATTCAAGTGATCGCCAATAATAGATTTATTTGTGCATTAATAATCAACTAACATAGGTTAAACAGGTTTAGGATTAATATAATGATTGTATATTAATTGGAAAGCGCACATGAATATGAGAAGAACAAAGTAAAGGCCTATTTAGGGTGAGTTCAATCTCTTTTAGGTTGGATTCGTACCATCATCCCCGAATATTCAGTCATGGTTCAGGACCACAATGGAGTTAGCGATCTCTGTGATCGCGAATGGGGTGCAACTTTCACCTCGTGGACGGTTTACAAGTTCCTAAAACTTGTTGGCAACTTTTTTGCTCTAGTTTCTTTCCCTTTAGACGCCACCATGCTTAAGTGCATGATCACAGTGGGGATCAAAGTTGGGTGTTTGAAATATTCCCTACACCAGGGATTAGTGGAATTGACAAATCCACTAGTACTCTAGCTCTGAGTTCTGCTTGAAGTGGTAAGTTTTCCCCTTCAAGATCTAACTCCTCGATGTAACCAAAGTGTCAAAAAATCTGTCTAGCCTAACCTTGCGTAAGGTAGGCTAGAGGGAGCCCATAAACCCTAACCTAGAGCCTAGTTAGGATTAAGCTTATTTGGTGTGGAACGTAGTCAATTTGATACCGTCTAAAATTGATGATTCTTCCATCAATTATTGCAGTGCTAAAGCGAACCAACGCTTGTTGATCTTCACCGTTGCTGCATTCAAACAAGAAGTAAGGTCCCGATCTATGGACCCTTATTTCACCACTTCTTATCCACCTTGAGTTGACTATATGTTGCACAAATGAAACAAGTGAGGGTGAGGTCCTACAAATAGACCTATCACACTCAAGTTAAAATTCATATTGATGTTTCCAACATTAAATCTGGTAAATTATGTATCAGAGGTCCCCCTCTTAGATCCAGATTTTGCTACTCATTATGAGCGTTTGGAGGTTGATTGTTATTACTCATGGCAGGAGCAAGAAAAATGAGAATAGGAGGAGTAAATAAGGGAATATCAGTCTGAGAACAGACGAAGAGAAAAAGACAGAAAAAAGGAATGAGGAGTTGAGTTTAGCTTGCTGAAAATTCTTTCACATTTATAGCCAAACCAGTAGTTCTTGGGAGAAGGAGAAGTTTAAGCGTGGAGAGCAAGAAAATGGAGATAATAAACAATAAAAAATAGCTAGCCGCCTCTAGCTATACCTCACTGCACCAGTAGAAATTTGGAGCAATAAATGCTTGGAGGGTATTGGCTACATGAACATATAAGGAGCGCGCACAACTTTTTTGAAAAGAGGATTAGCTTAGGAAAGGTTACAGCCTTTACTTGGAAGCCGAGAAGTTTTTTGTAATAACAAGAAAGTTTCTTGAACAATGAAAAAGCTGATAAGTAATCCAAAACATAAGCAAAGAGATTGAGGTACTCTCCTACCTAGAGGGAGCTATAATAAAATCCTCACCCACCTATTCAGAAGAACAAGTGCAGTGGAGCAAATTTGCATGCATGCAGAAATTTCAAGCTTGAAGCTTTGATAAACCCTAGCAAGGCTAAGATGAACTCACTTTTTTAGTGAGAGATGCTCTCATTTTTAGAGAGAGAGATTATATTTGACTTTATGTACTCCGTATCTAGGCTTTTATTCTCAGGAATCAAAGTAATTGAATTTACATAATTATGGTCTAAGCCTCTTAGGGCCATGTCTAGTATGTGTATTCTCTAGCACAATAGGGCCATGTCTCTACTCTCCAGAGAACGTAGCACTCTTTACATTACATGTTTAGATCACTACATGTCAATGTTAATCATATGACCAATTACAATACTAAGAATTACATGAATCCAATTTTGTACAGCTGTGCTAAGAAGTTGCTTGTACCAAGTCAAAATTTCTCATTTGATTTTGTTGGGGGTATCTACCCACTTATCATCACTAATATGAATTGCATGAATAATATTTTGCATTATTTTTTCTCTTTGTTGAAGAGTCTGAGTTTGTATCACAAATTATCAATGCAATAATTTTAGACTTTTTTCCTTTGAAAAGAAATATATCCACCCACTTTTTATTACTATCGTGAAAACTGTTGGGTTGATCACAGAGAGAAACAAAATTTATTTATCAAATGACATTTTCCGTAAATACAGATTATTGAAAATCGTGTTGCTTATTTTTAAAATTATACATTTTTCCTTTTTTTTTCCCAATTGTGTATAAAGTTGATAAAGACTCCTCTCCAAGACATTAATAGAAGGGTGGCAATGATAGCTGACAGAGTTAAAAACAAGTTATTAGATGCAGAAAAATGAAGACCTAGCCTCATCTTCTTCAAAACCTAGGTTCTCCCTCATAAAGTCTCAAAGATTATTGAAAAACTAGGAAATTTCTGCAGCTTTGTCGCCAAATTCAAAGAAAATATGGAAATTCAGGGAATTGTTAATCCTAAGGGGATTGCGTTCAACAATGGTAAGTGGCCATGATTTTCGGTTAGAAATTCAGTGGCATGCTGCTTACAAATTTTTAATGGTGTTGAAGGAATGTTTTCAACAATGGCGGAGGTTTTAATGGTGAAGGAATATGAAAACTGCTCACATATATTAATTTAGCTATATTTACTTTCAATAGCAGAAATTATATCCCTTAGAATACACTTGAATTTACTAATTGACCTCTTGATAAACATCGAGGTTATTAACTTAAATTTTCTCCTATAAATTTTGCATGAACTAAATTTTGCGTCCTCTTTTGTTTGACACTTTAATGTCTTATTATACATTAAAGCTTTTGCTACCATCTTTTATCTATGCAATTTTGGCCTTTTGCCTTTTGAAAGAAATACATGCATTATCTGAATGATTCTGAATTCATAATGTGCAGCTACCTGAAAGTCAACTCCAAAAAAAAGTTATAGCTCTCATTCATGAAAGCCAATCATCTACACTATGAGCATTCATAAATGAGCTAAATTCTCCTTAAATCAACCAAGAAGTGTCAATCCCACCATTATTATCCAAAAATATTGAATGCCACTCATTATGGCTTTCTATGCTTATCAATGTGCAAACCATACAGCGTTATTAATAGAGAATGACAGTTGCCCTGCAATCTCACATACAACCTCAAAGCCCAGCTAAACAGCCTCAAAGCACCAGATATTGAATTGAAGCCCTGGCGCAAGTTGCATAAGAAATCATGTTCCTCCAAACAGTTTTGTGTCAAGCTAATAATTTGCAACTCGAGATGGTTTACTTTTGAAAAAAAATTTACAAGTGCAACAAGAGGACACCCTACAATATTCAGCAAATTTTTGCCAGGTCCAGATAAAGATGCCTGTGGCACATCTGTGGATTATGTACTGCATAGAGCATAGTCATATTCATAAGACCACCAAATAAATGAATTATCCAGTTTTCTCACCTTGGTTACATACAAAGGGGCGAACAGGCAGTGCACGCAATCTTCCCTACTGTATTTAAATTTAAATCGAGCCATTAAAGACAGTGTATAAGTCCTTCCCTTGCGAAAAAGAGCATCAAGAATTACTGAAGGCCAGTTTGTCTCGCCTTCAAAACAAGCTCCTCAGTAGTTGTTCCGATTATCTCATTAGCTCGCTTAAGGCTCACAGCAAAATGCCTGCCAATTGAATCCTGGTAGTTCAAACCTTAAAACGCATTAGAATAAGGAAACTTTAAGTTGAAAAGAAAGTTTTGACATGGTTTGTATAGATGATTTATACAGAATTAAACAATTATTCAATTACAAATACAATGCAGGAGAGGCTTAAACCAGAACAAGATCTCTGAAGCTTGATCAGAAAAGACACCTAGTAATGAAGGTGGGAAAGGAATCTCACCCTAGAAACAACACCCAACTTCTCTAACTTCTGAACTGCATCATCTACATCAAAGTTGCAGCTCTGACCAAACTCTTCCTTGATTAATTCTTCACAGTGTAGATCAAGATCCTAAGCAAGTCATTAAATTTCAGAAGTTTGATTATTAAAAAGGCAGAAGCAAACTACAGTCTACAATGAGATCACAGAGGTTAAGTTTCATTTGGAGTACTGGATTACCTCTCTAGTACATTTACCCTGTTCCATCAGTATGAAAAACGAGAGAATTACTTCCTTGACCTGCAGAACAAAAGACTTGGTTAGAAACTGCAGTTAGCAGATCCATCAAGATGAAGGATGCAAAGACTTACTTCTTGTTGAATCACGTCATCACATAAGTGAAGAAGAGTTCCCTTTCCGCTGTCGAGTTGTTTGTCATACATTGACTGAGTTACTAAATTCTGATACATGGCCATGTTTTGCTGAAAGCTGAATTAAAGGCCATAAATATGGAGAACATACATAAAATTTTAGCATTGAAACATCAAGAATCATGCATGATTTTAGATAATATGAAAAATAACCATACAAACGCCATAAGTAGGGCTTCTACTCAGAAGCAGGAGGGTAAGGTTTGGACAAAGAGACCTAGCAGATAAAGTGATCTTAAGCACAAAGATAAAATCTCCCCTAAATGTCATAAGCTGATCAGTTTGTATTGTTTGATTCTGAAAAAATGAAAAATTTTAATGGTACATGTTTCATCCTTGAAACCTCTTCCTTAGATCAGCTGATAGTTAAGTTTTCACTCCTATACCCACTCTGGATATCAGAAATTAGAGGTACTATGACAAGTTGACAACTTCTTACAATTTGCAAGCATATGAATCTTGTCAAATTTGTAGAAGCTACCAAGAATAATGGGTTTGCAATCACTAATTATCCAGAAAAAAATAAAGACAAAGAAGCACACAAGTTACAAGAAAATTACCGTGTGTGCGTGCGTGGAAATGTGGTGTGGTCAGTAATGGACTGTCAACCTTGTTACTTATTGAGAGCAAAGATTAAACGGAGGAAGAATAAAGAGTAATGAGTTTTCACGGTTGAAATTGATACTTTAAAGCCATGATTATGAATAAAAGAGGTATTGCTCATCCTTAGTATTGATTGCTTTCTTGGTTGGGTGGATTTTCGTGTGGGTGGTGGGTTTTTAAGGTGGGTGGTTGACTAATTTCATGGAATTTAAGGTGGGGGGGGGGGGGGATTTGGTGGGTTATGAGTGGATTTTGAAGCAGTTTAATTGGTTATGCATGGTGGTCGTGTGGATTAAGTGGAGGGTAGGTGGTTTTGTGGTAGTTGGTAAGGCAATGATGGTGGAGAAGTAGGACAATGGGTGGTTTTAGTAGAAAGTTCGGATGGATGGTGGGTTGTTATGGTGGCTGAGCAAAGTGGTGGTGTTGTCAAGGTAACCATGGTGTGTACAGGAGAGAAAGGGTAAGTGAAACCCTTTTATTTTGGAGGTGGGGGGACTATCTTGGAAATCGGTAGCCTCAAGCTAATAGCTTTGTAAGCAAGTCTTGCTAATAAAAGTCAAAGAATCAACCTTTCCATCTATACTATTGTTATTAGAGTGTATGAGTTAGTAAGGTTTTGGAATCCAATATAATATGATATATGTAGCATAAAAGCCTGTACATGATCTTCAAGCTGGATAAAAGAAAAAATTTCAGCAATATCCAATCAAAAGAGAAAGAGAGGTGAAGTCATGACAAAACATACGCAAAATATGTCTTTGCACAATAACCAACTAATGTGGAAAGGACGGCTATGATAACCCAAGGATCAGCATTGATCTCGAGTGAACTTACAATAGCAACCTGCGACAATAGACAACTCAAGAAAAAATTAAAACGGTGGGTGAAAGATTACAAGAATCAAGTCATCGGGATTCTTAACTTTAAAAACTAACCAGCCCAACAATTGCAGTTCCAAGAAACTTGACCCAGTCCATTGGTGTAAGACTTGGATTCTTCTTCTCCGGCTTTTAATAGAAAACACATACGCATGAACAAGATTCAAAGGTGACTTATAGGAAGTATAATTTATTAAAGCTTCACACAGCTATAATAAGAAACACTTACAAGAACGATTTCCATGTCAGCCATTGGAATATTTTTAAAATGTTTCACATATATCCCTCTGTCTGATTTTCCTTTAGGACTTGCTTTCCTATCAAATTAAACAAGCTATTAGCTATTTGTAAAAATCTCCAGAAAGTTCAACTTCAACAATCCCAATTCCCAAGATATGAACATGAATTGTGTAATGGAATCATGCATCAATGTAAAACAATTTGACAAGCAAGCCACAGCACAGAGAGCATTTATTTTTATTGGAAAGCACACACTGCTTTCTTTTCTTCCGGTGACAGAAATTACTAAAATATGAGAACCAAAACTGAATACAGAACCAAAGCAGTGATTAATACAGTTCTACAGTCAAACATAACGTGTGAGATTATCTGGAGTGCTATTTTATAAAACAGAATCATTTCAATCTTTGAACCTCTAAATACCCTATCACGTAGGCACCCTACAATAGTTAAAGGTATATCATATGCTGGACAAAGGTACTAGATAAACTATATTTAGTATATGGCAGAGATAAGTGCTCGCTGCCAATAAAAAAATCCAAAATATAACAAATTAAAACAGAGAACATGGGCACGAGAAGAGAACATGAGCTCATGAAGCTGATACCTGTAAACAACAATCATTCTATCAAAAGTAGGTTCCTGGATGGTAATCTTGCTCAGCAGATTGCGCAAACTGAAGAAAAAAGCAATGTAAGACGCTGTCTAATAGTTATATACATAAAAAAAAAATAACAATAATAATAAATAAAAAAAATTAAAAATAAAAATAAAAAATAAATAAATAATAATAATAATAATATAATAAAAAATAAAAAATAAAATAAAATAAAATAAAATAAAAAAACCCAAACAAACAAGAGAGATGATGGAATTGTATGATGAAGCATTTAACATTCTATTTTGCATCAAACTTCACAGAGGCACAAAATCGACTTAAAACAAGATTCACCAGTCACTTACTCTCTATATTCAAACTCGTAAAAGAAATCCAGAAAATGCTGTGAAAATCCTCAGTAAGAAAAGTTGGAACTGAAAAGAAAAAACAACCAAAAGATCTCTGCATGAAAATGGCCAGCTAGGATGTTACTCCAAAAATAAAGGAATTTCCAATCCAAGCTAAAAAAAAAATAGGTGTCTTCCCCCAACAAAAGCAGAAAAGATCCTTACAATTTAATAAATTCTTCTATCCTACCTTCCCTTCTCTCAGAACTCAAGCAACCAAGTCCAAGGTCCATTCACTTAGTGTCAGGTGAGTCAAAAGTTGCCCAGAAACAGGTTTGAAAAAGCTGAAAAATGCCTTTTATATATGAACTCCCTTAGTTCCAAAATAAATGCTTTACAAAATAAATGTCCCACTTTGAGTTTTGTATTATTCACAATTTCACATACATCACTTTGACCTCCAGTTGTGCTTTATACATAAGATGAAATATAAAGTCATATGGTACCTGTTAAAAGCATCTAAATGTATAGATTTCGAATATCAAATTTTTTTTTTTTTTTAATTTATACTTTTTTATGATTAAAGATATTATTGGTCAAAATTCCACGTTGGCAAAAGAGCCGGTCAAACTGGGGCATTTGGTTAGGAACGGAGGGAGTATTAAACTAGGTGGCAAACTGGCAATCATTGCAAGGAGGATGTAGTCATGGTAGGTCCATGAGCTATGCATAATTTTAATTGCAAGAATACACTGGAAGAGTCATCAATTCCTTTGACGGTTTCCAGCAAGTACAATGTTTCATAGAGGAATGGGGAGGCGATTCAAGGGAGATGGGTGTGCAATAGAGTACTCACTCGATTGAGGAAAGGGTAGATATGAGAGAGGATTTTTTACAACTCCAACTAAGCAACAATGTCATACTTGGGTTCCCGGAAATACTAGGTTAAGTGTCTCCTTGCAAGGTAACCCTGCACTCGTGAGATCTCAAATTTCCATCTTGAAAAAAGGGGATGAAGCACAATCAAACTGAAAGGAGAAAGAGAAACAAGGGTCGTACTAAAGGGAGGGCAATTACCCATAATTCGATGGGGAGTTTTGAAAGGATAATTAACTCACCAAAAAGGGATACCACCAAGGCACAGCTAGCAATGAGAGTACAACCATACCATTACCCCCAATATCAGATTAGGATCATTAGACCATTAGTGAGCCCATTTTCTAGTCATATGCTATTAGTTATAAATATAATATACATTTTTAGTAGAGGTTTCATGTCAATATCTTGCCTTAACCAAAGAAAATGTTTCCTACAAATTAACTAATGAATCTCTAGCTAAGCTTCATGGGGTAATTGTGCTAACCTAATCACACTTGAAGACGTCAGTTAGGGGAAACAAAACTATCCGAAGATTTGATCTAATAATTTAAAAAATCCAATGTGTAATTTCGGATATCGGATACCTTATTGGATATCAATTTTCGGATTTCGGATAACGGATGTCTGATATCTAAAAATATCCAAAAAATATTTCACATTTCGGATCGATCCGAATATCCAAATTTTTTTTCTATTATTTAGATTTCTCTGGAAAAAAAATATATAATATAAACAAAAAATTGAAAAAATTTCGGATCGGATTTGGATATCAAATATTACAATTTTCTGAAACTGGATATCCAATCTAAAATCTATAATCTATTTTGAATTGGATATTCGATTCGTGCTCAACCCTAGAAGGCGGGGCATCAAATTTTGGTCAAACCCAAGGACACAAATAAACCAATCTTTAGTTAGCTATATGAAAACCTGAAAAAATGTGTATGGGGATGTCGGAGCAGTTGTATCTAGGGCATATAATATCTAACAGGGGTGTGGCGGTTGACACGAGAAAGGATGATGGTGGAGTGGATAATTCGAGAAATTTGAAGGAGTTGTAAGATGCCAAGAATTCACCCAAATTGCTGACCTCCTCATTATGCAATTAAGGAAAGATTTAGGTGGACAGAGAGAGCCACCAAGGCCTTTCATTAGCTAAAGGAAGTAATGGTCTTTGCTCTTACACTCTCTATGCTGGAGTCTGGAAGGAATTTGTGGCAGAAACTTTCATTTCGGATGATGGTTTATGTCAAATCAGCCTATAGCCTATTACAATAAGATCCAGGCCGGATAGCAAAAGAGAAGTCAACTTATGAAAAAGAATTGGTCATATATCTCGCAATCATGAGATGAAAACATCATTTGATGGGAAGGCACTTTGTTGTAAAAACCAACCGACAAAGTATGAGATTTATCACTTAACAGCGTGAGATTAGAATTGATTATCGAAGGTGGGTGTGGTAGTTAATCGGATTGAACTTGGAAATTCAAAATAAATGTGTCCTTCAACATAGCAGCATATTCGCTATCCAAAACAAGTATGGGTGAGGTAGAGTAGGGAGACCTAATTACGATCCAAGGAAGGGAAGGAATTAAAGGAGGAGAATGGAAGAGATGAGCTACTCAAGAAGATCAGGAAGTCAATGAAGGTTAAGTGATGATAAAATACTATACAGGGGAGGGTTGGTTTGCCTAAATCATGTCCTTCATCCCCAGCCTCGTGAGGTTATACCATAACTCACCGATGGAAAACACATATTTGAAGATGGCAAGAGATGGGATGCGAAGGGATGGGGCAAAGTATGTGCAAAAATGTGGGATATGACTGTAAACAATTGCAGATTTACAGCAGAGTCTATCTAGGTTAATACAATCTTTACCAATCTCTACATCAATTTTGGTCTTTCGGATGACATTGTGATGGACTTACCATCGTCAAAAGGAGTGGACACTGTTTTATTGGTAGTTAACAGGCCATCGAACTTTTCTCACTTTATTAGGCTGAAACATACTTCAATGATTTTTCAGGAGTGGAAATCTTGTTAAAGAGATCAAATCGCATCTTTATAAGCAAGATGGTGAACAAGACCTTGAGACTGTTATATTCTAACAACACGACTCCGCAAAACTCCTTTAAATTGACTCTCTTCGGGGTTGCGTAGAAAAGACACCCACCAAAACTGATCAAACTTGGGGGAGGGCATATTTCAGTTAACTCTTAGGAAGAGTGGCTATAAGAGAGAGATTTCACACAAGACACGTCTCTATTAAAAGCACAATATTGAATGAAAGAAAATGCAGACAAGATGAGAAGGGAAAAGACTTCCGAAGTAGGGGATAAGGTCTTCTTATATAGACGAGGTCATTAGCAAAAAGGGCCTTATGAGCTAAGAAAGTAGCAGTAAGATTCTATGTACCTAAACTGTCTTGCAAAAGATAGGGTCATAGCATATAAGCCTAAGTTACCCAATACCCTCAACATGTAAGATTCACATGGTCTTCCATGTATCTCAACTTAAAAGAGAAATCGATAATCACCCGCTCAATCCCATCAAATCTCAAAAATGGTGGAGCTGTGAAATTACTGAATGTGAGTAAAAAATACAAGGAAAACACCTCAAAAGGTGAAATGCTTATTGAGTGGAAGGGGTTGTTGGAGTTTTGAAGCTATTTGGGAAGAAGCCACAATGATCCAGAAGGTTACAGAGAAAGAAGACATAAGAAGGGAAATTTTTTAAAAATTGTCCTAACTTTTGGCGATCCACTATAAACAATCCCACACGGGAAAGGAGCGGATGCGGAAACAAGCGACCAGACCTTTCAAATATTCTTGAATGGGCCCGACTTTAATATGTATTTGAAATAATAGACCTTGACTCCTTGTGGCCTGTTTACATTCCACACTAGGTAAAAAAAGGATCACGTGACATGCACGTGACTTTTAATGAGGGCCTTTTTTTTTCCTTTTACACTTTTTACTTTTTTCAATTTTTTTTTTTTTTTTTATCTTTTTTATTTCTCTTTCTTTCTCCTTGCTTTACCTCCCTAAGCTTCCTCCCTCAAATCCACCACTCCTTGTCATCATTATGTTCATCATTGCAACTACCTGTCTACCCCCTGGTGGGAAAAAGAAAGCTGAAATAAAAGAAAGGACTTGGCACCACTAGTTTTATTTTAAGTGGCCTCCTTCCTGCTTAATCGAACTCAATCAGTTAGAATAGAACAGGCAAAATAAGGAGCTTTCCCTCCTTCATTGTCACTTTTCACTATAACAACTGAAAGTACAGCACAGTCTTCAAAAAAAAAAAAAACTGAAAGTACAGCACATAATCATCTCCATCAAGTCATTTTTCGCCTCACCCCCCCCCCCCCACTTAAATAATACTACGTAGTAGAAAGGGTACTTTTTAGGGGTGATTTCTTTGCTGCCAACACCACCACCCTCGCCATTTCATCAACACCTCTTACTGCCACTACCACCACTACCACATTGTCGCCGCAACCAACACGACCCTGATCTTACTACCGTCATTTAAAAAAAAAAAAAAAAAAAAATTAGAACCACCTAAGAATTGAACTCGTTCCATTAGTTAAGGAGAATTTGAAAGTAAGAGATAAATTAGTTCTATAAAGTTACCTTGAAAAATTCAACAGTTCCATAAAAGGGAAAGAGAGGGGGAGATTTAAAGTAAAAATACTCGCATTTACCTGCTATAGTAGGTAAACCCTGCAAGACCATTTGCATTAAAATGATCATATAGTTGGGCCCATTCAGGAATAATGTGTGACTGTTTATAGCGGATCACCAAAAGTTGGAATAGTATAAATCAATTTTTTTTCCTAAAGAAGCACTCAAGTTAGTGGAGACTGCCATCGCTGAGCTGGAATATGGAAAAAAAAAAAAAAAAAATCATGGTAGGTATGTAATTTGGGGCTGTAACGTAAAAGGGGAATGTAGCTAGGTATTGAGGGCATTCAGAAAAAAATGAGACTTGAGATCTTGGTAGAGAAGTAGCATCTCGAAAGTACCTTTGTTTCTCTATTTAACACTGTTCTTAATCAAATTTACATTCTTTTGTAAGTGAGTCAAAATTCATTTAGTCTGAACCTAAATGAACTTACTATGTATTAAAAGAGAAAATAAGTTGAAACAAACAGGCCCTAAATAAATAAATTAAAAAAAGAAACCAAAAAAGTTGAGGGCATAGCTCCCCTGATAAGGAATATTGCTGTAACTGAATTTTTTTACTTCAGTTGGCCTTTGTTTGGTCATAATCAGTTCTTGTTAGTTCTATGTAGCCAGATTTAGCTCTATAAATACTCCTTTAATACTTTTACTTGTGATCATTCAGAATTTCCTCTTCCTTATCTCTATTCTATTTTCTCTCTTTCTCTCACTACTTCTTTCTTCTTCTACTCCTTCACATTTTATCAGTTTCTTTGATCAATTTCTGATCAGAGTTTATCAGTGATCTTTGATCCTGCAACATTCTCCTTTCAAAGCTTCAAATTTAAATTTTGAGGCTTTTATATACCTGGAGTCAAGTATTAGCTTCAAAACAATACTTGGCTTTTCTTGATTCTATACTCTATAGATAATTTTACTTGATGATAGCTCAAGGGTATACCTGTATAATAGTCCTCCTATAGTGTCACTCCATGGTATCCTAAGCATACAGTTCTTTTATAACTTTTTGAACATACCATGCAGCATAATGCGTACATCATAAATAGCATACACTCTGGAACAATTAGCAGTTCATGTGCAAAATATTCCACAGATTCTGCTTCCATTGAGAAGAAGTCAGATAATGCAGAGACTATGAAACATAGTTACTTTAAAACAATATATTCCCTATTGCAATGAACATACCACATATATGGAGAGTCAGGGTTATTCAGATATCAAACCTGAATTCCAAATTCTGGATTCTGATCCGCTCAACATAGAGATCATCTTGGTCAGACTCATATTCATCATCTTTCTTTCTATCTTTAATAGAATTCTGCCGTGGCTTTGAGAACATAGACCGAAGTCTTTGTATCCTGGAAAAAAACAGTCCCAGAAACATATGAAGTTACAACTCATTACAACCATCATGAGACACGAGAAAGATGAGAATGATAAAACAGTGGGAAAAACACCATATTATCTCACAGACCCTTAAGACCAAGTACCACTTTATTTATTCTTGGGATCACATTCTACCGGTCTACCCTTAAGTGTCCTAAGCTGATATACAAGAATTTTGGAAAGCTTGACCTTCCCCTTGGGCCATTTGACAATAATTATTGATCAGCAATATTACTTCAGCTCTTCAATTAGTCTTCCACATCCGTGTCACACACTTGACACTCTACGAGGGTATAATGAATTCTTAGCCTACACTTCAATGCTCACTCATACAATTCAATCATGTTGAACCACTTAATCATGGAAGAAATGTAGAAATATAAGGAAGGAAAAGAAGAGAAATTGCACTATGTGCTCACAAATAGACTTCAGATTTGCATTTCAACAAGAATTAACAATCAAGTCAGCCTAAAATGTGTGTATGTGTATTTCTATGGAAGAATTCATGCAAAAAGTCTTTTAAAAATAGGAATATGTTCTACTCAGGCATGTCCCTGCACTCGTGTCCAATATTAGGACAGTGTCCTCATTGTCGTTTAAACCCACAATCTTGCACCCAACACATAGTCTAAGAGAACAAAACAGCCTAAAAGGCTAAAACAATACCTTCCCATATTAATAATGTAGTAAATACATAGTGAAGAACTAATAGCTTAAGCGCTTATACGTCTAATTAAAAATATATCTCTCCCTACCATATAAGCCTTTGTATGAAGTCTTTTGGTAGTGGATCATTGGCCCAAGGACATATTTCATCATCTTTTTCTATAGCAACTATAATTGGCATAGTAAGAATAGGCGTAAATATTGGTCTTTTTATTTAGTTTAATAATAGTACTTCCTTTGTTCCAAATATTTGCATCACTTTGACTTATACACTATTCACATACTCTCTTTAACTTTTTTTTTTTTTTACTATTATAAAATGAATAAATGTTATTATGCAGGATATCATTGGATTAGTTATCATGTCTATTTGCATGAATTAATTTTTTTTACAATTTTTACTAATAGACAATAAATATATTAATGGTCAAAGTTATGTCTCGGCAAATGTGCTAGTCAAAGTGATGCAAATGTTAAAACACGGAGGGAGTAATTAGTTTATTTTTAGAAATTATTATTATTTTCCCTAAATTTAGCTTATAGTTAAGACAAAATTGTTAGGCTTTCTCTGAATTGAATGTTTTAAATTTAAAGAAAATCTGATCGAGTTTATGGGAATTTCCCAATCTCTATTAGCATTAGAACTAAGACATTAATACAGAATTGATTAACATCTAGAAGCCCAAAGGACCTTGTTGGTTATAGCTACTTTCAGCCAAACTGTTAACTCATTTCTTTCTACACACTTTGTATGCTGCAGATTTGCATTAACTATGATTATTATTGATTATATCCATAAAAAAAAAATTAAAAAAAAAAAAAAAAAAAAAGCCACTCCCCACAAATACACTGCCCTTTGCCCCTTCACAGCTTCACCTTAATCCAATCATCCGTTTACAGAGGATCATCAGCTCCAAGATTAAACCCCTGTTTTCTACATATATTTATAAAGAACGAATCCCTGCTTTTAAACAATGTTAAAATCCAAGCCACTCAGAGCTCTATCATTTACTAATTGTCATATAAGTCTGATATATTAGTTAAACAGCATTATCTGTCAATCAATCTAACTGTTGATTTATAAGGAAATCTTTACAACATAAAAATGTAAACAAGATTTACCAAGATAGCAGACCTGGTTATTATAATTATATAGCGTACGCGATAGGTCTACATAACACATACTTATGCAGATTCCTCATAATTTTCTTCTAATAATATTTCTTTCAATAAAGATAAAATGTTAGAAAGGGTTCTCAGCTTCTCACTACGAACAAAAAAGTTGGAATCTATAACAGTTCACTAAGAAAGTAAATAATCACTTTGCGTACAATTTTTAGAATAAATCCGAAAACATCCTTTATCACTCCACTTGCCAAAACTTAAAAACTTGAATATAGTAGTCAAATTATACACGATCTAAATTCTAAAATAGATAATAATATAAAAAAAATTTAAAAAACTGGTAGCTCAACGTCACGTATCGATTCTCCCTAAACTATTCTATCATCATAAATTTTTAATCATATGTACCAAATTTTGTAGAAGTTATGTGCCAGATCCTTCTAATTATTGCAGCAACTCGCAGATACCACCTCACCCCAATCAATATGCAAAATATGTTTTTGTCTCTAAACACTTCTAGAAGTAGCAGTTGTGACAAGATACAAGTTCTTAAAATTTTAATATTGCGGCTGAAAATATAGTGTCAGGCTATTACTCACCCAGTCACTCTCAAAAGCTTTGCCCATATGCGTGAAATGATCATATCCACTTTCTCCATGAAAAAGTAATCAGTAGTGCGGTCAACACCAATGCCACGTCGAAATATAACATACTGAGAAGGGACAATAAAATGGTATAAAAATATAAGCATCGAAGCCGAGACAACCAGAGGAAAAAGGTAACCTCTTTTCAATAATATAAGACATGAAAAACAACAAAAAGAGTGATGATGGAGAGCAAATCTCAAATGCTGATATGATTCACTCACTGTACAAGTGTACATCAATCTATATTTGATATACCTACCCCCAAGCAACAATAAAGTTATTTAAGAGACGTATACAAACAAAGAACCACAGTATAAAATATAAGGACAAGGCATCCTCTAAAAAATGTAGAGTGTAAGCCAATCATACTGGACGACAGAAAGCATAAAATTGGAAAAGGCAGCATTTGTCACATACCACCAAGAAGCTTACTAAAACTCCAAACACCTCTACCCACAAAAATAAATATAAAATTACAAAGAATATCATTAAAGAATCACAATCATAACCATATGTACACACCTCCAAAGCATCGTCCTATGTTTTCTCCTCCCAAGTCACAACAACAATCTAGCACAGCTACATAAGTCTCAACTACGAAATCAACTACACTTAAATTTTCCCTATCAAAATCAGAAAGCCTATACCATCTAAGAGCCCAACACACACCGACCAGACTTTTGCAATGCATTCCCCTCCACCACCCGTGACAATTGTTTACAGCAGGAGACAAAGGCAAGGGCAGCACATTACCACCAACAACAACATGACTTAGCTGAGAAAAAGGGAGCACAGAGAACCGTTGCAGCAGCAGGGGACAGGAAGCAGTAATCTTTTGTTTGTAATGCACTAAAGTAGTTAAATGCCAATAGTAGTAAGTTGTAGTAATTAAGGCTTACTTGCCATATTTATGCTTGTAGTAGTAGTATAAGAGAGAGTGGTCTAGGAAGGGAAAAGTATCCAGAAATTTGTAAGAAAAACCTTGGAGAGTCATGGCCTAAAGCCATGGAATCATTTCGCAAGCTTTTGGCTTAATTATCAATCAATCATACAATCATTCGCTCAATTATTATACAATTATTATCTTGTTACACGCTAGTCCGTTGCAGTTGGTATCAGAGCAGCCATGCCGCCAACTTCGCTAACAGTGACGCCGGAGAGAGTGGCGGCGCTGGAGGAAAAGGTAGAGGAGATGCTCGAGAAGTTAGGAGAAGGAGAGAACTCCCTGGCGCGAACCTTGCTGAAGCAACAGGAAGAAGCCATAGATAAGTTAAGACAAACGGAGGATGGGAAGATAGATAGGTTCCGGCAAGATTTAACCCAGCAGCTTCATATGACGATGAGCAGGCAAGATAAGGTGATGGACGAAATACGCGACGCTCTCAAGGCTTTGGGATCGACACCCGTTCAGCCTCTGGTGGGAAACGAAGAGGTGGAGCAGCCCTTGAATGTGAGTGCGTTTCATGACTCGCCGCCGCCACCTGGTGGTTTCGGAGGGCAGCCAAGGGATAATGAGCGATTCAACGGAATCCGTATCGGGAATTGGGACCCCGGCGCCGGAGGGAACTATAACCCCCCTCTCCACCGCCAAGAAACACGGGAAAACTGGAAATTTAGGAAGCTCGATATGCCGTTGTTCGACGGGAGTGATCCGGACGGGTGGATCTTCCGTGTGGAGCAGTATTTCCAATTTTACAAGTTGTCGGAGGCCGAGAAAATTCAGGCCGCCGTGGTTGCCATGGAGGGTGATGCTCTCCGGTGGTATCAATGGGAGAATCGCCGCCGCCCCGTCGTTAGCTGGGAGGACGTGAAGCAGAGGGTCCTCACCCAATTTCGACCGGTCAACGCCGGAACACTACACGAGCAGTGGCTTGCCGTTGAGCAAACCACGACGGTGGTCGAATACCGCCGTGTTTTCATCGAGAAGGCGTCGCCGTTGCCGGACATACCTGAAAGTCTTCTCAAGGGTCAGTTCATCAATGGTCTCAAGGAGGATATAAAAGTGGAGATCCGAATGCTCAACCCGCATACCCTGGAAGATGCAATGGATCTCGCGATCCGGGTTGAAGAGAGAAATCGGGTTAACGGGTCAAAAAGATCGGGTGGCGCCTTTGTCAAACCAGGGCCTTATTCATACTTCAACAAAAGTCCAGCTAACACAATATTGGGTGGTGGGCCGGCCCAAACTTCCCACACCAACAGCCCTTCATACACTTCAGCCAAACCCAACCCATCCTTTATCCCAACCAAAGCACAAAACCAACCCAGTCATTCTAGCCAAGGATCAGCAGCTTCGGTCACCCAACCCAACAACAATTATCAGAACAGAGCCCCTTCAAATACGACGCGTTACAACGGGGAAGTCCGGCGACTTACTGATTGGGAAATACAGGACAAAAGGGCGCGTGGCCTCTGTTTCCGGTGCGATGGTAGATGGACGGGGCCCACGCATGTCTGTCCTGCAAAAGGATTGAGTGCATTGATGGTGGAGGAGGAAGAATTGGAGGAGGAGCAAGGTGAATTCGCCGCCATTGAGGAACCCGAAGAAGGTGAGGCGGAGATTCCAGCCGCGGTGTCGATGAACTCCATTGTAGGTCTCTCGAATCCCAAGACCATGAGATTGAAGGGGGCTATTCAAGGCCAATCCGTGGTGATTATGATCGATCCGGGGGCGACACACAATTTCATTTCTTTGCAAGTTATTGAGAAGTTGGGGTTGACAGTCGTAGGCAACAGCACTTTCGGGGTTTCCCTCGGTAATGGTGAAACCATCAAAGGGCAGGGGCAGTGTAAGGGGGTGCGTTTGAAGCTTGGGGAGGCAATTGAAATCGAAGAGGATTTTTTACCCCTACAATTAGGGAGTTTGGATGTAATTTTAGGAGTGCAGTGGCTCGAAAAACTGGGGATGGTGATGACTAATTGGAAGCTTCAAGAGATGTCATTTATGTGGGAAGGTAAGTCGGTGACGATCAAGGGAGAGCCGAGTCTTTCGAAGTCCGGAATCACCCTCAAAGCCATGATATGAACCTTGAGAAAGGAGAATGGAGGCATGCTCATTGAATTGAACAGAATGGAAGAAGAAAAAAATGAGCAGGAAGGCAGTGGGCTACCCGCCTTTTTAGAGGGGGTGTTAACCAAATTTGAAGAAGTATTTGAAGAGCCCAATGGGCTTCCTCCTACTAGGGGACATGAACATGCTATAGTCCTTAAGGGTGGGAGCAATCCGGTGAGCGTGAGACCCTACCGGTACCCTCAATTCCAAAAGGATGAGATTAAACGACTCATCCGAGAGATGTTGCAAGCCGGAATCATTCGTCCTTCTACGAGCCCCTTTTCTAGTCCGGTATTATTAGTGAAGAAGAAGGACGGGTCGTGGCGTTTTTGTGTTGATTATCGGGCCCTCAACAAAGAAACGGTTCCCGATAAATACCCCATTCCGGTGATCGATGAGTTACTAGATGAGCTCCATGGTGCTCGTGTTTTCTCCAAGCTTGATCTAAGGGCCGGGTATCATCAAATACTCGTAAGGCCGGAAGACACTCACAAGACGGCGTTCCGGACCCATGAGGGACACTACGAATTTCTTGTGATGCCGTTCGGATTGACTAATGCTCCGGCCACCTTCCAATCGCTTATGAATGAGGTATTCCGACCTTATTTACGCAAGTTTGTTCTTGTTTTTTTTGATGATATACTCATTTATAGTGAAAACCGTGAAGAGCACATTAAGCACTTAACTGTTGTATTAGCTACTTTGAAGGAACATACTTTATTTGCTAACAAAAAGAAGTGTGAGTTTGGCAAAGATGTTGTGGCTTATTTGGGCCATATCATCTCAAGTGATGGTGTTTCGGTGGATCAAGAGAAGGTCAAAGCCATGTTGACTTGGCCCACCCCAAAAACCTTAAAAGAATTAAGAGGATTGTTAGGTTTGACGGGGTATTATCGAAAGTTTATAAGGCATTACGCTCAAATTGCCCACCCACTTACTGACCAACTGAAGAAAGACAACTTCGGGTGGTCGGAAGCGGCAGAGGTGGCGTTCCGGCGGTTGAAGGAGGCCATGTGCACGGCTCCGGTGTTAATTATGCCTGATTTTTGGAAGGTTTTCATTGTGGAATCGGATGCTTCCGGTTTCGGTCTGGGGGCCGTATTAATGCAAGAGGGAAGACCAATAGCGTTCTACAGTAAAATCCTAGGTCCGGGAAGTCGTGGAAAATCCGTCTACGAGAAGGAGCTCATGGCGGTTTGCTTATCGGTCCAAAAGTGGAAACATTATTTGTTGGGTCGGCGATTCGTCGTGAGAAGCGACCAACAAAGTCTCAAGTACATTGCACAACAGAGGGAAATCGGGGCTGACTATCAGAAATGGGTGAGAAAGCTGATTGGTTTTGATTTTGAATTACAGTATAAGCCGGGAATTTCGAACAGGGTTGCTGATGCCCTGTCGCGGCAGGGGGAGAGTGAAATTGCGACCAATTTTGGGGCTTTGTATGTCAATCATGGCGTTGATTGGGGAGGTATCGGCCGTGAGGTGGCGGAGGACGCGGAGATTCAGAAAATTCGAGAGGAAGTGAGCAGGGGAGAAGGACCTCAAGGCTATTCGATTGATAACTCGCATCTAGTGTACAAGGGGAGATTGGTGCAGGAAGTCCAAGTTTAAAGGGGCGTTGCTGAAGTTGTACCACGACACTCCGGAAGGCGGTCATACGGGAGACACTAAGACGTACTTGCGGTTGGGTAGTGAGTGGTTTTGGAGTGGGATGCGCAAGGAAGTGGCGGAATTTGTTCGCAATTGTTCGATTTGCCAGAGAAATAAACACTCGCAGCAGTCGCCGGCGGGATTGCTGCAGCCTTTGCCGGTGCCGGAGCAAGTGTGGGAGGATATAAGCATGGACTTCATCGAGGGGCTGCCTCGGTCAAAGGGGGTTGATACTATTTTGGTGGTGGTTGATCGGTTAACCAAATATGCGCATTTCCTTGGCCTTAAACACCCATTCACCGCTCTCACCGTGGCGGAGGTGTTCATCAAGGAGATTGTGAGATTACACGGCATGCCAAGGAGTATAGTGTCGGATCGGGATCGAGTCTTTGTTAGCACTTTTTGGAAGGAGCTTTTTCGAATGCAGGGGACCGAATTAAAGAAGAGCACATCGTATCATCCCCAAACCGATGGTCAATCGGAGGTGGTGAATAAGAGGCTAGAGACTTATTTAAGGTGTTTTGCAGGGGAGCAACCCAAAGCTTGGGCAAAGTGGCTGCCGTGGGCCGAGTTTTCGTATAATACTACTTCACACTCTTCGACTTTGATGACTCCCTTCAAGGCTCTTTACGGCAGGGATCCTCCTAAGTTGGTAAGGATAGGAGGGGGCCACACGACGGTTGATACCGTGGAGGATATGCTGAAGGCTCGGGATTTGATACTTGATGAATTGAAGTTTAATTTGGCTCGGGCTCAACAACTCATGAAGCAATACGCTGATGGCAAGCGCAGGGAGGTGGAATTTCAAGTTGGGGATTTTGTTTTTCTCAAACTACAGCCGTATAGGCAGAAATCACTCGCCAAGAGGCCTTTCGAGAAGTTGGCAGCAAGATTTTATGGGCCCTTTGAGGTGTTGCAACGAATTGGCAAGGTGGCGTATAAGTTAGCCCTCCCCGAGGATTGTCGAATTCACCCTGTTTTTCACGTGTCACAGCTCAAGCGTGCTCTAGGAGAGTTGTCAAGTTCACCAACCATTCCGACCCAGCTCACCCCGGAATTAGAACTCGTGGTGGAGCCAGAGAGTGTCCTTGAGATACAAACAAAGGCTGGTCAGGGAGGAGGGACTGAGGTTTTAATCAAATGGCACGAGCTACCGGAGTTTGAAGCTACATGGGAGGATACAGCCGCGCTTAAGGAAAGGTTTCCGGAGTTCCACCTTGAGGACAAGGTGGCTCTTTTGGGGGGGAGTATTGCAATGCATTCCCCTCCACCACCCGTGACAATTGTTTACAGCAGGAGACAAAGGCAAGGGCAGCACATTACCACCAACAACAACATGACTTAGCTGAGAAAAAGGGAGCACAGAGAACCGTTGCAGCAGCAGGGGACAGGAAGCAGTAATCTTTTGTTTGTAATGCACTAAAGTAGTTAAATGCCAATAGTAGTAAGTTGTAGTAATTAAGGCTTACTTGCCATATTTATGCTTGTAGTAGTAGTATAAGAGAGAGTGGTCTAGGAAGGGAAAAGTATCCAGAAATTTGTAAGAAAAACCTTGGAGAGTCATGGCCTAAAGCCATGGAATCATTTCGCAAGCTTTTGGCTTAATTATCAATCAATCATACAATCATTCGCTCAATTATTATACAATTATTATCTTGTTACACGCTAGTCCGTTGCAACTTTCAAAAAGCTCATGTTGCAGCGCATGTGAGTTACCATGATGTTAACTTTTCAAAAAATGTAAAAAGGATATTAAGGAAACTTTGTGTTCAGCAGTTTGAACGGTTGTAGATGAATTTGTATAACCTATGCACTGGTGTATTTTAAATACTATAGGTATATTAAAAGCATTTCCTTAATTCAAAGACAGTAAAAAACTTCATGTATTCCTGCCAACGAAGATGGCCAGGAAAAGTAATTCAGGTTAAGCTAAAGATAATAGACAAAAGAAATACTAATAACGACCTTTAGACCAGAAACACACAGAAACACCTAAATCAGAGTTAGTACATATTTTAAGTTAATAACATCATCAGGAAGAAAAATAATAATATTCATATAAATGCATGTGAAAAACATTAACCCCCACCCTCCCTACTTCAATGTTACTAACCACAACAAACATCAACTAAAGGGAGACAACGTTTATTCACACCCAAGCCCTGAAACAACCTACAAAGCCAATAAATTTCTAACTAAAAAGGGAGACTTTTGGTCTTACACGTAAACAAGTCCATGTGATGATTCTTAATATGTGTGCAAAATCAAACAATTAAATTTTACTAGGATGAAAGATGTATAAGAAAGTGAAATTCCAATTACTCCATTATTTATTGCCCAACCAAACAACCACTAAACCAAAATTTAATCTTACAGCTTTTACCTTATCAACAAATTCCGGAAGATTTTCTTGGGGATGCTTCGACCAGTACCTCTTCAAAAGCTTTTTGTCAAGCTAAATTCAACACAGCAACAAATACATGCATTGGAAAGGACAGCATCAGACAGAAGTTAAAGCTTAACAAATGTGAAACAAAAAGTCAATAGCACAAACACCAAAAATAAAGAACTGGAAAGGGACCTTCTTTTCATCCACGGAGATGGGAAGATTTAAAAGATACTGGCCAGTTTGGGCAACTTCAAACTCTTCATCACTCACAATCTTGAAATTACTCTTATCCATAACCTGGTAGAAATAAAGCGCATCAAACACTACAGACAAATTGCCACCAAACGTACTACTTTTTCATTTAATAAAATGGTTAGCTGCACAAAACCGAACACCTGCCATCATAAATGGTCACCAGAAACAAGTAAACCACATTATCACCTGAATCATGTAGCTCAGGAAATTTTCTTCAAGAATGTCAATTTCTTCAGGAGATAGATTCTGTTGCTCCAGCTTTTGAGCTCCATTAACAGGGTCAAAGAGGGAATATAATTGCTGTAGCAATCAGGCACATGACTTCAATGATGAAAAATAACAAGGCATTCAATAGAAACAAAAATTCACTTGAAGGACAAATACCATCACAGTACCATCAAATCTTCAAACTGTAAGAGATACCAGGCCCGAATGGTATACTCAACTCTCTTACAAAACTTCAAAAACTCTGCTCTGTCAGAACTATGTTCTGCAAGATATTATTGAACAGATTAAAGCATATCACACCAGAATCAATATATAAAATTTAAGTTTTAAAATGCTTTCAAGGATACAAAAACATGTAACTATATACATGCATAAAAAACAAAGACTCTGTTCCAACTAATGTTAAGACTCAAGAAAAGAAAAAAAAAAAAAAATCGGCATAGCAGTAATCTGCCATACTCCCAGATAGGTACCATTCAGACACATAGACTAATGCCTCACAAATTTAAATTTGAACCATATTCAATGGCAACTTCATAGTCAAAGAGTTTGAGACAATTTCCACGAATCTTGCTACTTATATGTACTTGAAAAATTGAAAAGCTTGCATCACTTTATCCCAAAAATACTGCAAGCCACAACCCACAAATTTTGAAGTAATAGCGTATCCAAATGTGCTAACCCCAACTTATATATTGTCAAAGCAAGCAACCCTTCAAATTTTGCAAGAATGCACAATTTAACATAATCCATCAGAGCAAATTGTACAACAAAAATCAATTTATCCCCAATTTTAATTACAGTGAAACCATATGAGTTAAACCAAGAAACTAAAAAAGTCCTTTTGTCTAAGGAACGCGCATCACAATGTCAAAAGAAAAGAGCAACCCATTTCAAATTTCCCAAAAATAAGCATAAACCAAAAGAGAAAATTGTGCAATGAAAGATTACTTTACCCAATTCAAATAGCAGTGAAACTAAATGAGTGAACCCCAATTGTAATTTAAGCTTTAACTCAAATTCTATCTGATGATTCGTCGAAATCAAGCAAACCCATTTCTAATTTCACAAAAACATACAATACCAAAAACAGAAATATGTACAACAACAACAACAACAACAATTGAGCTAACCCCAATTCAACTTAACCAAAACGGTTAGCCCCATAAAAAATCTAAAAATAATATCAAAACGCAAGCAAACCCATTTCAATTTTGCAAAAATATAACCCAGAAAAGAAATATTTTGAAACATTAATTAAAATATTTAAATAGTAAAGATAAATGAATTCATTTACACCATGTTTGGATAACAATAGTGAAGGTAAAGAAAGGGGAAGGAAAAAGAGGGAAGGGAAAGGGAGGTGAGGGGAAGGAGAAAGAGACCTTTCATTTTCCTTCCAAATCTCTCCAACAAGGAAGGAACAAGGGAGGATGCATCCCTCCATTTCTATTCTCTTCCTTTCCCTCCATTACTCTCTATCCAAACATAGCGTTACTGTTCTATAACATTAACCAATTTAAGATATTTACAAATAAAAAGTTGAGCAAAAATTACCAATAAGATTAGCCAAAGACATAACCAATTTAGGTTTTAAAATAGGAATTACAGATTCACGCTCCAATCGAATTACTTCCTTGTTCTTCTTCACCTTCCCCGTCTTGTCGCTCTCGCTAGTATTTGCCATAGCCATTTAGAATCAGACCAAAATAAATTTTTCTTTTTTTTTTTTTGTTGGGTTTTTATAGAAAGAAAGAAAGAACAAGAAAAACAAGAGTTTGAATAATTATTGAGAATAAAAAAGGAAACTTGAAAAGACAAAAATTGAGGTTGGCAAAGAAAAAAATTATTCCCAGACAAAAAAGAAAAGGGTTTGTGTGTCGGCAAAGATACTGTTGTGTATCAGTGTCTCACACTCTTTCTGTTGCCGGCGATGAAAATTTTAGCAAATTTTGGTGGGATTGATCATTGGAGGAAGATAAAGTCACATGAAATTGAATTTTTGATTGAATAGAACTTTCACGAGTCTTAACTTTCATGAGTCATTAGGTGAGCTTCATAACCTTGGTCAATATGGAACATAAGTGACATAAAAATCGTGGGTCTTATTGATAAACACTAGCAATAACGAGTAGTTTTAAGGAAGTAACTAAAGCAAACAAAGTCGCGTGAAGCGATCAATTAGTAGTACGTATAGATTAGCTTTTAAATTAGTTGTTAGTGGTAGTATGAAGTAAAAATAGTTGTTGGACTATTCAATTATAGTACTCCCTTTATCAGTTTATCATTAATGCATGGTTCCTACATCCAACTGTAGGACTGGCAAAAGCTGACCCGAACCTAACTCGAAATAAACGAATTTGAGAAAGATTTTCAACTCGTTTATGTAATTGGGTCAACTCGAACCCGACCTGAAGTTAAACAGGTCGGGTTCAGGTTGGAAATCCCAACCTGAAACCAATTCACCTAAACCCATTTAATTAAATAGGTCAGTTTCAAGTCTGGTCAACCCGAACCCAACCCGCCTAAATTAGGTTTACCACCCTATTTTTACAACCTAATTTTTAAATATGGGCCAACCCCAAACTATCTAATGAAAAACCCTAAAAAAATTTCTTACCTCACACAGTCACACCGCTTTCACTCTTTCATTTTTCATTCACTCTTTGCTCATTCTCTTTCTCTCTCCTCTATCTCCTCTCTCATGTTTTCAATTCTTTTCCATTAAAATTGTTGATAAATTGTTGATTGAAGCTCGTGAATCTTTATCTTAACGTTCTCAAGTTAATTCACTTATTAGTTTCATTCTATTTACTTAATTTTGTTGTGTTTTGTTTCTTCAATTACAACAATTTACTTGTTTTAATCTGATTGAAGTTTGTTTATTTAAGAGTTCATTTGTTTATGCTATTTTTCCATCACTTTGATTATACGATTTTATTTGATTTTTTATCATCTATTTATGCGATTTACTTTGATTTTTTCATGAGTTTATGAGAATATTTCAACTTGTTTATGAGTTGATTTTTTCATCATGAGTTGGAAACTTGGAATGGAGTGAATGTTGTTGGCTAATTTTTGCATTTTTTGTGATTTCTCTGTGCATGTGGCGTTTCTCTCTACATTTGGCTTAATTACTTATTTAATTTATTCTTAATCAACAGATAGCTGACGGCCCTATTCCTCCCGAACCCATTTGCGAATCCGAATTAGATGATGAAGATATTGAACTATGCAAAATGCAGCAGCACTTGTTTTGATTTTATTGCTTAATTATTTATTTGATAATACCCAGCCAATTAATCATATTTAATTTTATTGTTGTATGATTGTATAAACTATACAGCATCACTTATTTTGATTTTGAAATGTCGATGGAATTATGTTTGCTTTGAATTTGCATTTTATGTTTGTTGAATGATACAGGTATATTTAAAAAAATATAGGTTAAACAAATTACAAGGTTATTAAAAAAATAAATAAAATAAAAAAAACAGGTTCAGACGGGTCGGGTTCAGGTCAACCCGTTTAAAACCAGGTCGGGTTCAGGTTGACTTTTTTTACCTGTATAAGTAAACAGGTCCGGTTTAGGTTGGGGGTCCTGACTTGTTTATGTAAACAGAACAACCTGAACCCGACCCGACCTATTTGCCCGCCCTAGCTGTAATACCCCGTATTTTGATACTTATTTTTCTAATTAATTAATTATTTCCTAAAAAGGGTATTTTAGTAATTTAAATTACTATTTGAATTTTGGAGCCAAAATGATATAATTGAATTTTGGCGCCAAAAGTATTTTGAAAGCCTAATTACTATTTTTAGATTTTGGATAAGATTTATTATCCATTTATTTTATTTTAAAAACCGGATTATTTATATAGTTTGGATATTTTAATTAAAACAAAAACTATATTTTATTATTTAATTAATAAGGTTCGAAAATTCCTAATTATTGACTAAGATTTTCGGATTTTCCTAGTGTGGAAAATTTGATTTTCTAGGTTAATTTATTTGGTGAATAATTGGTATTTTATTAATTAATAATTTTATACAATAAATATTATTTACACAATTATTTTTAATTCCTTAAAACTAGCAAATTAATTCCCTAAATATCTAAAAGGAGGTCCGAAAATATGAGCTTAGGAAAGCTCAAATTTTCGGCCACCGTGATGGATTTTTGGGTGATTTATTTTGGTAAATTGTATTTTTAATTATCTCCTTAAAATCTCTTATTTTCCTTAATTTTATTTCTCCATCTCTTAAATATTTGATCATCTTATTTTCCTACTTTATATCTTCCTTGATTATTCCCCAAGTAATCTCTTTTGCCATATTATTTTTCATGAAAACACACTTTTCTTAATTCTATTATTCTTAATTACTTTAATATCAAAACTTTCCATATTTCTTTATTCTCTTCTCCAAGTAATTCCTTAATTCTTTTTACCATAATTCTTCCTACATTCTCCTACCATAATTCTTTCATTCATGAGCCTATAAATACCCCTTCATACCTCTCATATTCTTGACACCAAAACTCAATTCTCTTCTTCTCTGTTATTCTTCTTTTCCCTAAACCTTTTCATACCTTACTTTCTATTCTTTTCATACATAATCAGCTCGTAAACATTAAAAGCCAATTTTTGGGCACTTCTGTTCGGTTTTTGGGGTTTTGATGTTTCACAGAAGATTGTTCCTCTCAAAAAAATCCTTGAGGTTAGGCTCAAGAATCATCCAATTCGGAGTTATATTGAAGGAGTTATAACCTCTGCAAGTTCTGCCTATTCTTTCCAACGAAAATTCAATTCTCTTTAATCCTATTCTTTTATCTTCTTCATGATTAGTTTTCTAAAATACAAATACCTATTTCAAAGCTATAATTTTATTATAAAAGTTCCGTCAAAAAAATAATAATAATAATAAAAGTATTATTTTAAAAGAGTTTTATAGTTCATGCACATTAGATTTGAGTTTATGTTGTGATAACCTTATGGTTATGTTATTTGCAAGGTGTATTCGTGATTAAACTTTGAAAGTGCGAAGTGTTGATTGATATTCGGAATCAAGGTACGTTTAGGTGGATAGATACCTTTGAAAATGATTGGTTTGAATATATAACATCTTTTGAATGATTTTATGATAGTTGAATTAAATTGATTTGAATTACGATTTTTGAAATAAATTATGTTTGGAGGTATTGATTTTATTATTTGTTTTAATAAAAGTATTTTGAATGATTGAGTTTTAAATCGTATTTTGAATGGTTTGAATTACTTATTATGTTTAAATAAAGGAATTGATTTGAAAAGTTTGTTGAATTAAATAAAAAGGTTTCCAAAGGAAGAGTTATTGATTTTGAAAAGTTATTAATATGAGATTTTATTCTCAAGTATTTATTAAAAGGTTGATTTTGAAAGCATGATTGAATTGAATAAAAAGTGGTTTGATTTAACCTATTATAAAGGTTGATTTTATTTGAGGAGGAATTATTGAGTTATTATTGAATTAAAACTTTACAAGCATGTTAGTAATCCCACTATGAGGATTTGGTTTGATAAGACTTTGGACTTTGCATGACCGAGTCTTTCCTCAAGAATAACCTTGTAATATAAGGAGACTAGCTTGAATGGTGTGCACACTTGGGTGAGGAATTGGTTTTAAAAGAGGAATTGGTTTTATTATTTATTCTATTTTAATATTAGATTATTGGTATTGGTTTCAAATCATGAATTTTGGACTTATTGGATTAATTATTGGAATTGGTTTTAAAAGCATGTTTGCAAATAAAATTGAGTTTACATTATCTTGTACTTATCGTACTTACCATATTTTGCTAATCCGTATTTCCTATTTATTTTGGTTCGCCCTGTTTACCGTAATAGTAAGCAGTGTTGACTAATTTCAGGTGGAGTCATGAATGAGCATATGGGAGTCCGGGATTTGCTTCACCTAGTTTAGAAATGTTGGTTTTGTCTTTATTTTGAGTACTCATAACAATGTTATTATTTTTATAAGTATTAATAAAAGAAAGTTGAGTTTTCCGCTGCAAGTTATGTTATTGAGTTAAGTGTTTGGGTTGCCTTGCGTAATCTCGCGGCGGTAACACGCCTAAGTCTATCTCTACGGTATAGTTATACGTATTATACTAGTATTTCTGTAGAGGGAGATTTAGGGGTGTTACACTACCCAAGCGTACCATACTTGGTACACCTGCAAAGAACATAAGACAAACCGAAGAAAACACTTTATTTAGGTTTTCCTAGCCTTCATTGCTAGGTTTTTTCAATTTTTTTGAATGTTTCCCTTCTCTCTTCTCCCTTTTCTCTCCATCTCTTTCCTCTTGGGGACTTCTACTAGTGTTCTTATCGGTGGTAAGTCTCCATAAACCTTTAAATTCCTTTCAATAAATAAATCTCATCCTTGAGATGATGATTTTTCTCTTGAGTTTATTTTCTTTTTATGTTTGTATGGCAAAAATTGAAGATCTAGGGTCTCATAATCTCTACAAGAATCCGGAGGACCACATGAGTATTTTTACTCAAACGACTACACATCAGTGGATTTTAAGCCGAATTAGTGCGAACCCACAGATTGTATTGCTTCAGATGAAGTTTTTTATTAAGGCGATTGTTAATCAAATCTACGATGTATTTAGTTTTTAAGTTGTGTACTTGTGTTGAAATTCTTGAATTCTTAGGAATTATATGTAAATACCATTAGGATATATTTTATTAATGAAATTCTATTTTTCTTGTCAAAAAAAAAGAAAAAGAAAAAGAAAAGAACGCTTTATTTACAGAGGGAATATTTCAAACATAATAAAGATAACTACTAAATATTTTTTTACCCTAAAATTAATGTGTAGATTTCAAAAACATTTAATTTCATCCCAATCATTTCCTTTCTTTCCCCAAAAAAAATCACTTCCTCATTAGAATAATTATTTCTCTTATATATAATTTAAGATTTCATTTTTAAAATCCAAAATCGTAATTCAAAATTCAAAATTTTATTGTCATGTGGTCATGTGTATTATTACTTGTGATGTTCTTTATATGATTTGATATTGTTCTTTATCTTAAAGCATAATGTACTTTATATTTGTTTGTAATGTATAATTAATTACTAACGTTATGCTATTTTATAGACCTATTTTTATATTATAATGATCTTTATTATATCTTTGTAATAAACTATTTTATATGTTCATTGGTTACAGTGAAATGTTTTTTGAATTTTGTATCTGTATCATGTTCAACGTTCATGATGTACTTTTTTCGTCACATAATGTTCATTGTTTATTGTGAAATGTTCTTTGAATTTTGTCCTTGAATCAAGCAGATGGGTAAATATACATAATGTGATAATGTTCATTACATAATATAATCTTGTTCTTCATTAATATTACGAATGCTCTTTATCACTAAAGGAGATCCCAAAAGAATATCGTTATCAACCTTCATGATCCTGTTTCAAAAAAAAATGATGAAAACTATACAAAATACTAAATAATGAATAAATGATATTCAAAATAAATATTATATAATTAAAAATGTCATCTAAATCATACAAATATAAGGGTCAAGATCAAATAACATAAGAGATAAATTCTGCACATAAAAGTTTAACAAAAGAGTATTTTTAATCTATATACTTTGAATAATGTAATTTTTAATGTAAAGAACATATAGGTTAGACCTATAGAACATATTGCTCAAAAGTAAAGAACATATTCATTAAAATGATAAAAATTAAATATGTATTAATAATGTAATTTGTAATGTAAAGAACATATAGGTTAGACCTATAGAACATATTGATCAAACGTAAAGAAAATATTCATTAACATGATAAAAATTAAATATGTATTAAAAATAAATGAAAAAGAACGTTAATTAATCATAATCCGAAAAACATTATCATCTTCAACCTCCAAAAAATAATACAAATTCAGAAAAAATGCAAAAACTAGTAATAATTGAAAATTAATATTGATTATCAAAACTAAAATCAATATTGATTTCACACATGATCTAAATTCTGAAAAAAAAAACACAACAATAATAATAAAAAACTTAAATACGTAAATATATAATAACCTTCTCCGGTCCTTTGGATTCAAACTCAACAAAATCACCAACATCATCAAAAAAAATTCTTCCTCATGATCATGCATTTCAAATCGATGATCCGAATCATGATGAAATTCATCCAATACCGCCATTTTTGCTATTTACCTTCTACTTCTCTTTCTTAATATTCAAATTCTCTCTCTACAATTTTTCTTCTCTGTTTTTAAAATTAAAAAATGAATGACTGTAGAGAAATCAATACTATTATTTTAAAGCAGGAAATTTAAAACAAAAGATAGAGTGCCACATACATCACCTCTTATTTTTCCTAGGTTTTTTTTTTTGGAAAATTTCACATTTGCTACTAGGCAAAGCACCCTAACTCACAATTGCTACCCCTTTAATTTTTTATTTTATATTACTACCACACAAAAACACTAACTGTTAAAATAACTACCACCTGAGTAACTCCGTTATTGTTTCTGTCAAGTGGGGTCCACTCCAACGGCTACTTCCTAATCTTCCCATTTAAATACGATTCATCATTCGTTGCTTTGATTGGAATTGCTCTGCTATCAATGTTCGAACAATTTACGTAAGTAATCTTCAATTATATTCTCAGTTATTTAAGTAATAGTACATAAAATTGAATTGCAGTGGCTTAATTAGTAGTTAATTTCTGGAAAAAAAATTAGGGTTCTTGAGTCTAATTTTTAATTGGGGGTTTTTTGTGGGCTGTGATAATCATGAAATTGAAAGTGTTGTTGGGTAATTAAAGTATGTAATGTTCTAATGATTCCTTAATTTTGTGAATTTGTAGGGAATTATGGATTTGGTAAGGTGTTCACCCTCAAAATACAAGAAATGTGACTACGTCATTCCCATGGCTAGGCTAACCTCATGGACTAGAGAGAATCCAGGCAGGAAGTTCTTGACATGCAAGTTTTATGATCCCAAAACAGAAACAAGGGGCTGCAAGAGCTTTGAGTGGCTGGATGAAGAAGACGGGACTGATTAGCAAAGGGATGTGATAAACCAATTGATCCTTGACAAAAAACTGATGAAGGGTGAGATAAGCTCATTGCAAAGAGAAGTTGAGGATCTTAGTGGCCAGAGAAGGTGCTTGCTCACTGAGAATGAGAACCTCAAACTGAGGTGCAAAGCTCTTAGTGGTGATAGGAAGAGATACTCTAAGCAAGGGGTGCAGAACAATGGTGGGTTTGGCTGTGTTGTTGTGGGTGTTGTCAGTTGTTGTGTTTTGATGATGGTAGGGTTGTTAGTTGTGCTTAAGAAAGCTTAGGTTAGTGTAGGTTCTATCTTAGTAGCTTCAGCTTAGTGTTGTGTTATTTGGTTTCTAGTGTTATGTTAGTAGGTTAGTTTACTCTAATGAAGCGGACATTTTAAAATTGTAAACTCTTCAAGTATTAATGAAAAACACTACTTTTATGAGACAATAAACATCAGTTTTCACCATTGCATAGTTAAGTACTGCATTAGTTACAAAAGGTTGCAAATTGAAAGCATCAAATTCCAATTCTTACAGACAGTTAAATACAAACATTTTTGCTAATTGACTAATAACAAAGTTTAAGGTTTACACAAGGCACTTAAACAGAAATTTCAAACAATTTTGTTCTTTCCCTTTGCCTTTGACCTTGTTGCTATTGTTGTTGTTGAGGCCTGAGTACTTTGGCTGCAAGTAATAGGCTGGGAGCTTTGACCTTGCTGCTTCTGTTGTTCTTGTGGAAATGTCTTGTTACCAATATTGTTAGGTCCAGCAGTAGCTCCACTCTATAAACATTCAAAGCACACAAACATAAAAGTCAATTACAGGACATAAACTTCACTATATTAAAACAAAAATAAATAGGACAGTTTGCTTACATTAGCAGCAGCCCTCTGAGCTTTCTTTCTCCTCTGTTCCTGCAACCATGGTGTGTTCAAGACAAGCTTAGATGACACCTTTGGCTCAGAGGTTGCTGAGGCTTCATTTTTAGGTGTAGATCCACAACTCTTGGCATAATGACCAAGGATACCGCAGTTTCTGCACCTTTTTTGGAACTTTGGGCCCTTTGGTTGTGCCTCTTTGCTGCCTGGTCCTCCTTCTCCCTTTTCCAGCTTTCTCTTCTTTGATTTAGGCCTCCCGGGCATTACCCTAACTGCAGGTGGGAGTGGTTGTCTCAAGTCTATCTTCTCCCAATGCTTGGGGCCTGGCATAGGGTTGATTGCATCTTGATATGCAAGAATATAGGTTGCCCTACTATAGTAAGCATCCACATAGTCATCTGGATCCACCCTTTTGTCAAGTATACAAGCATAAGCATGTACACATGGTATGCCAGTAAGCTGCCAGTGATAACAAGAGCATGACTTCATCTTCAGGTCAACCACCACCTTATCCCCATTCAATTCAACTTCATAGTTATCCCCTATAGACAACTGGACAATGCAATATCTAGAAGCCCTTTCAATCCTCCCAAAAACCTTACTCACATAAGGCATGTTCTTTCCTTCCATTTTATGAACTGCCTCCCACTTCTCACAGTTCCTCATCATCATGTAACATCTCATATACTCCATTTGAGTGAGAATGAGCTTATCTCTTGCATCTTTTATAACAACATTGAAAGTTTCACAAAGATTGTTTAGCAGCATGTTGGACTTACACCAATCAGAAAATGCATGTTTTGACCAGTGTGATGGTGATATATTTGCTAAGTACTCATATGCATAATTTGATAAGAACTTAATGGACTCCATTGCAACCTCAGAGTCAAACTATATCACAAAACCATAGACTATGATAAGAGACCTACTAACACAACACAAAGCATATGCATACATTGTAACACAAGGACAGACCACATACTAAGATAGAACACAGTGCACAAAGATGAGAGAACACAATTCATGATGAAATAAACTTACCAAAGTGGTTGCCCTTGCTGCATTCCAAAACAATTCCTTGAAGGTAGAGCTAGTGAATTGGAGCTTAAAATTAGCCCAAATATGCCTGACATAAAATCTCTTTTCAGCATTTGGGACTAATTCATCCAAGGCTTCAAGCAATCCCTAAAGGTAAAAGTCAAAAAACAACAAGTCAACTGTTAGAAATACAACTGTGGTATGATAAAAAAAAAAAAAGATTACACTAAGAGAAAGTCAAACCTTTTGTCTATCACTCATAAATGTCAGTCCCAAGCCTTCACTGCAATCTCCAATGTCCTTCTATAGACACTGTATGAACCAGCACCAAGTGTCTTTGTTCTCTACCTCCACTGTTGCCCATCCAAAGGGGAAAATTTGATTATTCCCATCCTTGCCAACTGCAACAAGAATTTGACCAGGATAGGCCCCTTCCAAATGACAGCCATCTAGGCCAATGAGAAGCCTACAACCTTTGTTAAAACCATTCTTCAATGCTGCCAAACACATGTACATCCTCATGAATAGAGGGGGTTCTGGTCTGTCTGCTCCCTCAACCACCACATACACCTCACTTTCTGGATTATACTTTAGCACAGCCTTGCCATAATCCCAAATCCTTGCATATTGCTCTGCTGCAGAGCCATAAATCATGAACTTTGCTCTGGCTCTTGCTAGCCAAGCTAGTGAATACCCAATGTGTATTCCTAAATCACTTAAAACCCTAACTCTAAATGTCTTGATTTTCCAAGTGGGATTGCTCCTCAACTCTTCAACATACCTCTTTTCTAAGTATTCAGCTGAAATACATGCATTCATTCTAGATCTCATACACCTGTGCTTTAACCTCAGCTCCTTTATTTGTCAAGCACTACTATTATAAAGTCTCCTTGCAGACACCTTAAACTCACACTTCTTCACTTCATCACCACACTTGCATTGAGGCAAGTTTCTCCTCTTAGGATTCCACTCACAGTTACATCTTTTTCTAAAGAAAATAGTGATCCTCTGACCACCATTGTGCAGGTAATAAAATTCACACCTATTCTTTATAGCATGGGTCCTCAGTGCTCTTCTTAGCACATTACTGCTGGTAAACTTCTGCCTATCTAAAAGAACAACTGGCTTTTTAAAGTCAGTGTCTTCCCTGAACCATGGGCTTGAGTCTTCTTCTTCATCTGACCCATTAAGACTCCTAAGTTCATCTGAGTCACTTCCCTCCATCTGTAGCTGAAGATCTGTGCAACCAATGTCCTTTCCAAGCTGCTTTACCTTCTGCTCTGTGTGCTTAATAACTTCCTTGGAACTGTCACCAGCTTTTACAATCTGTAAACTCTTCTCCACCTCACCTAATATACCCCTTCTTGTCTGGATATGCCACCGTTCCTCTTCCCCATCACTAACTTCCAAATCTTCTTCACCTGCCTTCCAGTCAATATCCAAGTCACTCAGCTCTATAGAAGATGATCTAGATTCTGATCCAGAATCTTCATCTTTGAACAGCCTCTTTGTACACTTTCTCACAGACTTCCTCTTCTCTATCACCTTTCTCTGTTCAGTTTGCTCACTAGCTACACCCTTTCCCCTCTCTTTAACACCACTCACACTCTCTTCCTTCTCCCTGACAGCACTCTCACCCTCCCCCTTTCTAAAATCTTAAGTAAACTTAGGGCTTCTCCTACACAAAGACTGAATGGGTTTCCTAGGCTTTAGTTTTGTTCTAGGTAAAGAAGCTGAAGGTGGCTTACTCTCAGCTGTAGCTGGCTTACTTTCAGCTATAGCTGTCTTACTCTCAACAAGCTTAACATTCCTTGGGCTCCTCCTAGTCACATGGTCTTTGTTTGGTTTTAGGGTGTTTGTAGATGCAAGCTTAGCTTCTAAATTAGTAAGCTGATAAGTTTGAGATGGTATGTATTGAGATGGGTGTGAATTAGAATGTTGAGATCCATTACCATTTGGTTTTGGGTCATTTGGATTAGAATTGGGTGGCTGTGATTCAGATGAAGATGGGTTAGATGTGGTTGGGTTATCCAAAATTACATCAGGAGGGTGATACCTGTCCGACTCTTCCAACCCCACAGTTTGAAACAACTCCACATGCCCTTCACTGTGTTTGGACTCTAAGAAGCCCCTAAAATCATCATCATTTTCAATCCTTCTCTTCCCATATTTACCCAAGTCTTTCTTTTCTCCTTATACCACAAGCTATAAATCTCAGGAGCCTCCCACCCCAAAGCTATTAATCCTTCATTACACAGATACCTTAAGTAAGTCACATTCCTCACATATGACACTGGCACAACATACTTCCAATAAATAAACCCACCTTCATAAACCAAATACTGCTTCCCCCTACGCTTCTTTTCCACAAACCCTCCAAATAACCTAAACTTAATGTCAATAGTATCATCCTCACCATCCATATTTTTCTACAATTAAAGCAAGTAAACCATACAAAAAATCAATTTTAAATTCAACCATCACAGAGCACAAACTGACAATTTAAAACAAACACATCATAAAACATGAATGTATACCTGTAGGGAATATTTCAATCATTAACCCCAAGCTTGAACCCCACTGTGATCATACACTTAAGCATGGTGGCGTCCAAAGGGAAAGAAGCTAGAGCAAAAGAGTCGCCAACAAGTTTTAGGAACTTGTAAACCGTTCACAAGGTGAAGATTACACCCCTTAACGATCCAGGAGATCGTCAACTCCAAAAGGTCTTGAACCAAATAGGGTTCGGGGATGAAGGTACAAATCCAACCTAAAAGAGATTGAACCTGCCCTAAATAGGCCTCTACTTCATTCTACTCGTATTCATGTGCGCTTTTTGACTAACATGTAATCAATAGGTTATCCCTAAACCTGTTTATCTATGTTGGTTGAATTTAATGCACAAGCAAAACTATTATTGGCGATCACTTGAATTATAATCGTATAAGCCTAAACAAGATTATTAATTATCATATTAAGCGTGATTACAAGTACAAATTCCCTTTAAACATGCATAAAAGGCGTGATCAAGCAATAACAATAATATATATCAAGCAACACGATAATCATCAATCATAATAATTATAATCATGTTAATAATAAAGCTTAAATATAATAGCAAGATCCTAGGCATGATACTAACAAGATTAATAACAAATCCTAGCATGTCACTAAGCATTAAAGATCAAAGCTTTAGCCCTAACATGATACTAACATGATATTAGAAAAGAGTAAAAGACACCCTAAACATGATACTAGAAAGCAATAAAGACATCCTAACATGATACTAGGAATTAATAAATAATAAACATGCTTTCTACAAGAATAGAGCAATAAGACTACATACTTTGATGCCTCGTATCTCTTTCTAATAACAAAATACACGCGTTAGTACTTCAACGAAAATATAAAATCAAAGCAATTAAATTAAATAATTGAAATAGAGATTAGGGACCAAACCCTCAGAAATTATAACCTTTCACGTCTAGGGCGAAGGCAACTTCGAACTTGGCTTGGTGTTTCTAGATCTCGTGTATGCGGAATTTTGTTTGAGAAAAGCTAGAGAGATGAGAGCTTAGAGAGAATAGAATGAGAATTGATAAGAATTGATTGTGAATGATTAAAAACGGAGGTTCAGGACCCTATTTATAAGAAAACAGTCCGGAAATAGGTAGAATCTGATAAGGAATAAAATTCCACTCTGTCGCTGCAAAACCGACCTTGTCGCTTGGCGACAAGCTCTGTCGCGTGGCGACAGGCCTGTCGTTTGGCGACAACCTGGATTCCTACGCGCTTTCAAACACGGAGTCCACTTATCAATCAAAATCGACTTGTAAAGTCCGTATGAAAACTGAAATCGTATTTTTCATAAAATAATATTTTATTCCAAGTAAAACTTATCAAAATATAATTATTAATTCTAATCTTATTAGGACTTAAAAGAACCTTCTAGAGAATTCTAGAAGACTATAATTAATTCTAATAACTTTAGGAATAATAATTAACATTGGGCCTTCCCCTAGATCATTGGGCCGCATGTAAAGATCAAACCGGGCCGAGTTTAGTATTTGGCCATAACTTCCTCATTATTCATCCGAATTGGGCTTATAATATATCGTTGGAAAGCTCTTTGCAAGCCCTATCCAAATACACTATTATTGGACCCTTGTCGTGGACCAAACTAAACTATATTGGCTGTTTTCATAAAATAGAGTTGTTTTTCGAAAACAGAAAGAAAGAATTTTTAATAAAACTAACCGCAACACTTAACCTTTCACACTTTCACCTCGTTTGATAATCATTCGATGCAAAAGGTATTCATCACTTGGTTTGGTTTTGGGGAGACACATTTGGGTGTCTACAGAAGCCCCCACTTTGACTGAGTTTGGAGAAACGTAAGTTTCGAAAACGAAAGTCAAAGTAGCGATAGGGACGGAGAATGATTCAGAACGTTCTGCGATCCCAAATCACTCTTGTAACGCCGATGCCTGTAAACTAGCGTTAGTTAAAACAGATAAAAGAGTTAAGAAACGCGTATCTTGCACCATCGAGCACACGTCTCTGAAGGTAACCGATTTGTTGCATTTGTTGAAGACCGCTCTGCTTGTAGCTGCCTTCTATCGAAGATGAATCTGCTTGTAGTCATTCTCCGCCGCTTGTGACCATCTTCCACATCATAGGGAATACGATCAAAGATAACTCTGCTTGTAGCTATCTTCAGTTGTTTGTGACAACCCTCCGCAAGCTAGGGAACGCTGTCGAAGATAACTCTGCTTGTAGCCATCTTCAGTTGTTTGTGAAAACCCTCCACAAGCTAGGGAACGCTGTCAAAGATATCTTTGCTTGAATTCATCCTCATTTGTTGCGACAATACTCCGAAGAATATCACCGAAGACCAATGCATGTTGATCCTTTAAAGTTCGCTTGAACTTCGCTTCTGCTGTGCCAGTACGTCGACGCTTTTGCTTCTTGTGAACCAGTGTGTCGGTGCCTTTTCTGTTTATGAACCATTATGTCTGTGCCTTTGCTATTTATGAACCATTATGTCGGTGCCTTTGCAGTGAGCCTATGTTCAGGCGCTTTAAGCGAAGTGAGACGATCTTTTTGCCAGGTCGATCACTTGATTTAATCGTAATCGAGCCGATCATTAAATCATGTCAAGTTGCTTAGAAGGGCTAACTGGCGTACCAAGGAACCCGAAATTGCCGCACGAGGTTCACATAACCATATTATGGAGCCTTGTACTCTATCGCCACTCTAGCGCTAGCCGGAACTTCTTGTCGCCGCTATTTCTGCTTGTCGCCACGCGACAAACTTGTCGTTTGGCGACAGTGTCGGGTTTTTTTAAATACCCTCCCTTTCTTCTTCATTTTCCGCTACTGCTGTTCTGTTTTTTCGAATTTGCTCAAAACTTCGATCTTCTCGTTCTCGCTCAATTCTCGACCGAATTCGCTCAAAATTGTTGCAAATCAAAGCTTATTTCATCTATTTTCCCGATCCATGTAAGTTTTACTCAAACTCAACTCGATTTTTGCTGAATTATGCATTCTTTGTTCGCGACTTTTCCGAAAATTCGACCATGTTCTTGCTTAATTTTCTTCGTTTGTTGGATTTTATGTCTTGAACTTGCTTGATTATGCTTATGCATTGCCCTGGGAGTGTTTTGAGACTTGTTTGACTCAATTTGGTGAAGAAATGAGCGATTCACCATTGTTGGACCTCTTGAGGTCGTGAAGAACAATGTGATCCGTCCTTTGTGTTTTACTAGTTCTTCTTGTACAATTTGTCACAATATTTGTCATAGTATTGCAAGAAATTGTTTGGTTTCTCGAAAATGCTAATTATGCTCATGTTGAATTTGTGCTCTGTTTTAGTACTACGTACTCTTTTTTTTTTTTTTTTTTGCGAACATAGTATCATGCAGCTAGGCGAACCTTAGATACTATAGAGCCTTAATCTTTATTACTTGCTTAATATAGCATGGTTAGGCAACGCGGCTCTGGTTCTCAGTCGAGGGACACACACCAGGAGGACGAGCCTGTCGGCGAGGGTGAGGACCCCTCTACTAGACTTGGACCTTTTCCAGAGTGGGATGAGCACACTCTTTTCTTTTCTCCTGAGCACCATATTTCTGAGCGAGTGGACTCGGGCTCACCAGTGGGAGGACTCGCAGTCATGGTTCTGGCAACAACGTCATCGGTACGCTATATAAAGCGTACTTCAGCAGAGACGAGGCGCTGCGACAGTTGTGGGAATCCTGTGGGTTGACTCCCCTCTTTCGGGCTACTCAGGTCATGTACTCCTATGATGGGAGTAACCTCGTCGTCCGAGCTTTGGTGGAGTTCTTTTGGGACACCACCAACACCTTTCACTTTCCCTGGGGTGAGATGACGGTCACTCCTGCCGACTTCAGTCTCATCACAGGTTTGGAGTTTCGTTCTTCTCCGCTGCCATTTGAGAGTGATATTACTGTCTACTCACCGATGGTTTTGGAGTTATTGGGTTCGATTGCTATTCGGGCCCGTGCTGAGGCTCAGCTGGGACAGCTTAGTTCCCGGTGCATCCGCCGTTCCATCTTAGTAGCGGCTTTTGAGGATGATGCGACCACTCGCGAGCAGCAGGTGCGCATCTTTGTTCTTATTTTGCTGTCAGGGACCTTTTCTCCTGACAAGGGTAGTCGAGTGCTCCTCTACTACCTGAGAGCTGTTCGCGACCTTCACCTGGTCGGGACGTATGACTGGGCCAGCTTGGCCTATGCTGACTTTCTTCTGGGCCTGCGACGTTCCTGCCGTCACAGGACCTTGTCTGGAGAGGTCGCACTTTCCAGTTTCTGGAGGGTCGTAAAGGTATATTTCTATCCTTTTGAAATTAGCTCTAGACTTGTGCAAGCATTTGCTGACTTTCTCTCATCTGTGTAGATTTGGTTCTACGAGTACTTCCCCTCGCTTGCGCTGGCGAGACCTTCACCTCGCGAGCTCCCCGTTGGTGCTGGTTGGGGAGGTCGCACTGGCCAGGTCGAGACCGTACATATTCGAGATCTGATCCTCTCGGTAGATTCTCGTGAACACTTGTTTTTTTTGATATTATTCTTTTGAGAGCTTTTTGTAGGGTTTTATAGGTACTACGCAGCAGAAATAACATGAATCATATTCATACAGTACCTAATCCAAGGATCTAATGCATAACACATAAAGCACAAATAATTGTACCTTTGAAGCGTGATTCAACGTGCGATCGAGCAAGAACAAAGGGAGATAAAGAACTCCAAGCGTGATTCCTCTACTTGGTCCACGGGCACAGATTAAGACCTCCACTAATGCTAGTTAGTCGTGACTGAACGCTTCAATCAACCTTCAACGGAGAGGATATACATACTAACCAAAAACCACCACGATAACCACCACACGCGCCACCAAGGGGTGGCCGGCCGTACGGACGTGAGGGGAGGATGAGGGCCGTGAGTTGGAGAGAGGATTAGGGTTTTGGGATTGGTTGCATTGATGTCAAAATTCACAGTGTGTGAATTATGACTACTTCTTACAAACCCTAGGCATGGATCTTATTTATAGATCTCATCTCTAAATAAGAGCCCATGTCAAAAGCCCAAAACCTAATTCCAATCTAACTATGCTAGCCCAATCCAATTCATGATTAGTTAATTGCTCATGAGGCCCATTAATGGGCCTCTTACTTGCTTAACCCAATACCCTTGTGTGTGACCAATATAGGATCCATTCTAAAGGGCTTTGGACCATTTGACCAGCCCAAAGATCATCTCTCATAGTCTAGCAACAGAGGATGACGCCCCAATAGAATGAACTTATTATCTCCATAATAGTGATCCTTGATATATCTAGTAATTGCACTTATCGAAGACATAATTCCTTCAATCTCCCACTTGTCTGAGACAAGTGCGCAATATTCAAATTCCTTAAGTCAATGTGTGTCGATTTGATAATATGATTGCATCTCATGTCGTGATCATATTAATCTGCAAATCTTTCTTGAAATCTGAGTTAGAATTACAAAACAAATGGTTACAATGTAATCCATTTGAGCACGGCCATGCATTTTCTGAATTCTCCCTCTTCAAGGGGCCAAGACACATTCCTAATTAAATAGGTAGACTCAATCCAATCTTATGGCAACCAAAGCTCCCACTCAACTCATGAAGTAACCGGGAAACATCCTTTATAATCTCCAGTTACGGCCAGACGTTTGAATGTACCACAGTTAAAACAATCATTGAATGAGATCAATGTTCCACTCATGTCAAAGGAATCCACTAATATATCCGGAAGCTCTATACTTGAACTTCGAAGTAGGTCTATAGTTCGATCATGCATCATTCATGCATATCCATGTGATTGACCGAGCATCACTACGCTCCTATAGCCCATGAAACTGCGCTATCCAATCAATCTTAACATGCTAGTCCATTATTGGAAATCATTTATGTCCAGTTTAATGATTCCGAACTAGGAACTTAAATAATATATGAATTTAGTTCACCTGTGGGGTTTCATTCAAAAGGTCATCAACCTAGTGAGCCCATCAATTCATAATTATTTTGGACATTTTATTTAATCTTGAAACCACGATTAAATAAGATTGAAACTTTGTTTCAATTGATAAACATAATTCTGCAAGCTAATGTATTTACTTTTGTAATATGCTTTCTCAAAACATACACAACTAAAATTACATAACTTGCTTCAATCCAAGAACCTTAGTATGACTCTCATACCTTGGTCATGGAAGGGGTTCAGTAAGTAGAGTTCATGAGACATTCTCATAAACATGAATTTTGCAATTTCTAAATCGTATAATCATTTTCATCTCCATACACTAATAATTTTCCTTCGCCCTTTCGCAAGGAACTTAGGAATTTCTAATTTGTATTCCAACGTTACATTGGATTTCGATTGAAATCTATCATCACTTGTTCTTAAAACACGTGAATCAAATAGACGAGTATAGTCCATGGTATGCACGATGCATCCTTCGCAAATTGCATAAGGATCATCACTCAAAGTCTTAATTTCATCAATCCTTTCTCAAGGTATTGAATCATTAAGCAACGTGCCATGTCACAAGGGATTGAAACTCTTTTCAATATAATGTTGAACCTTATAAGAATCTTATCAATATAAGCTTCTTAACCAAAACTCAAACATCCTTCGAGACCTATCTATATAGATCTTGAATCCCAAATGTACTCATCTACTTCTTCAAGATTTTCATACAAAATGCATTAACCATTACTTGACTATTCAAGCAACAAATAATCGCTCTTTGTACTAGACCAAGAAGACTTCATAGCTCCCACTAAACATCTTGTACACACAAGACCTTTTCTTCATTTTACAAGAACATCAAACGATTTGATTAACTCGCAAAATTAAGAACATTAACTCCCTGATGCTAACTACAATCCATTATGGATCTTCTATGCATCCCTGGGATTATTGGATCTCCAAACTTTTGATTGTATCATATACAAATCTTATTTCATGAACAATTTCAAGAAAGTATTTTGAAATCCATCTACCTAATCTTATAAGGTAAAAATCACTAAAATATCTTTAATAGATCTTTGCAACATGACTAATGTAAAGGTTTCATCGCAGTCATAGTCATACTAAGAATTTGTTGAATCCCTTAACAAGTCTTTGCTTTAGTTAGAAAACGTTTTTCTTTCTTGTCTGCTTTACTTATATTGGGTTTCACCTAATTTAGGCAAATTACTCAATTGTCATACACTTGCTTACAGACTTAGGATCTATTTTAGATTTCCTGGTTTTAAACCACTTGGAGTCATAACTTGTCAAATCATCTTTATTACTTGCACAATCATGATGTTCCAAAATAAATATTTTAGAACTCTTAGTCAATATGAAATCATATTTCTTTGGCTAAGTTTTACGTATGCTAGTCATCATTGTGGGTTTGATGCAACAATTGAAACTCATACAACAACTTTGTTTAGTTTTCAATGAGAAACGGCAATAGAGGATGTGCACTTGGAATGTACTACCTTCGACACATGGTTATTAATCCCATTACACTTAATGAGACCACGCGTTGTCATCTGTAACATGAGGTGAATCATGCTCATATTGTTGCTTTTATTCGATAACTTCTCAAATTTCTTCGAGATTTTCGAAATCACTTTTCTTGAACTCTTTCAAGGCTCTCGAACTTTTCGAGATTCTTATACTCCCACTTGCCTTTTGAGGAGGCATATTTAGCATAGGGTGAACCAACCATGGTTTTAAACCATGTTTGTTTGTTGCTTTTCTCAAACTCTTTCGAGATTTACACTACTCCCACTTGACCTTTTGGAACAATTTCCATAAGGGCACCTACTTGAGCAACAAACATTTTGTGCTAAGTATGGTTGTGTAGTAGTACCCCGTGCTCTATATAGGAATAGAACGTGCATTAAACGTTTTAATACAAATTTTATTCCTTATTTTGTAGAAAGACTTTATAAGAACTTTTCTCATCCATATCACATATGAAGTCTTTGCTAGTTTTGATTTGACGTATGTAGTTTTTGTTTAGTTTTGAGCTTATCTTAAAAGTATATCCCTTGAACAATGGTTGGAAGATAGGTAACTTACATCCACTATCAAAATATATCTCATATAGATTGATAGCTTCCTTCATAAACACTTCACAAGGTTTTCTTTCGGACTTTGTTGTAAAACGATTTCACAACTCTTGGATGTTTATCAATGTCTTGGCTTAAATTCTCATTATTACGATCATATCGCAATACTTTGAAAGTGTTGCCAAGTACATGTCTTGACTTAAATTTTCACAATTACAATCATATTGTAGTGTAATCATTATCTTGTCAAGTTGATACTGAACTTCATACTGAACATTTTGAACTTTTCAAAATCTTCACTCTTATGCTTCAACCAAGCACAAGTAGTGATCGTATCACAAATGAAGTTTCATTGTCCATCTCTAGTCTTTGAACCTTTGGTTTTCTTACATCGATATGTATTCGACCTTGAGTTCGCATCATCATTTCTCTAAATGGTGACTTAGTCATAATTTTAAATTAGAATGATAATTACATATATCAATGGATTCATAATCCAATGATATTGAAAGTCCACCCCTTTGGATCTTCTGCATGCAATTTTTATTTTCATTCGAATTAATTGACATATTAGAGACAACTTATATATATAGAAATGGTTTAACTATTTCTATCATATAGAACTTTAAACCTATTTAGCAATTCAAAACACATTATGACTCAAAGAAGCATATAATAACATTTATTCTACGTTTTTGAATCTTCGATGTTTAGTCATTACTAACATTGAATGGTGTTTTGATAATGGCAAGAATGAATAACATTTATTAAATTCTAGCCAATTATTAGTGGTGAAATACTGGTTCTACTTGTAAAGTTGCAACTTTTGCTTCCAAACTTGTAGATTCTACTTGGAAGTAGCAACATTTGCTTCTAAACTTGTAGATTTATTCCTCCTTTAGCTATAACTTCTTCCTTTAGTTCAATCACATTGTGCAATGAGTGATCTAAACAAGACATCATATGTCCAAGAAGTAGCAATATGCTAAATCAATTTCTATAATATAATTCTTAAATTGGAACATTTCCATTCTTTTACCTTCCAATTATATGAGGTAGTTTCTAATCAATTGGAATTGGTCCATTTAATTTGAAACATTTGTTGTTCATAACAACTTTTAGCATGTAAGTAGTTTTAGGTTTGAGAAGTAGCAACTTGTTTGCATTCCTTGTCCTATTACTTCTTAATGCAATCCTCATATATTCCTAAACCTTTCCCTTTGAGCCACTTAGAACATTTCTCTTAGGTTCAAAATGATACCTTGCTAAATTACTTTAAGCACTTTTCATGATTTTGCTAAGTCTATTCTACATTATTTATATTTGAGTTTAATCAAGTATTAAACTCTATATAAAGTAGATGAAGAATACTGTCATTTGATCAACTTTTGATCATAGATATTTCCAATCACTTTCTTATATTCAATCATATTGAGGATAAGAGATTTTATTGGAATTTTATTTTTTTTTTTTATTTTTTTTTTATACTTGTCTTTTGGAGGGTTTGTACCTCTCATCTCATTATATCCCTTGAAACATTTTTCAAAATGAAGATGTGTTGGTATTTTACTCAAACATTTTGAATAAAACCAACCTTAGACATGTGACATGAATTTCTAAAACTTGCCTTTTAGAACAATCTTAGCAAAATTGGAATATAGGTTTGTGGATTATCTTTTAAACCTTTTTGAGAACGTTTCTCAACTTTATTTTCAATCGAGGAGATTATATATAATAATAAAATTAGAACGACATGTTACTTACAAGTAAACGCAAAATTCAATTATGTTTATTAAAATTTAAAGTACCATAAGCGAATTAAATTGGTAACTTTAAAGCATTTTATTCAATTTTAAATTGACCCCTATTGAATAAAATGATTCCAAGATCCTTTATTTGTGCAATAATTAACCGGACTGAGGCCCTGCCATCAACCATTACATTTTCAAGGTGAGTAAACTCTTTACTGATTACAACTCTTGTAATTCTTGGTTGAATAATTAACCATCGCATGTTTAATTATTACTCTTAGCTTCAAGGTTCTAAACGCTTTAGGTAACCTTGTTGAATATAACCAATTAAAAGTGTAGTTATGCGGTCCTACCCCTACTTCCCCAAGATATATCATGATGCTCTGCTGAGGCCGACCCATCACAAACGATCAAGGTTTTCGTCGGGTTTTTAATTGGAAAAGCTGCATCAATATTACTGGGATCTAGATTTATTATGTTGTGATTATATAGTGAACTCTAGCGCATCATCAAGCAACATAAATAAACCTAAACATGCATAAAATACTGAATGCATAAATAAGACATAGCATGGCCCCTAATCCTAAGAAAACTAATAAAGTAAATGCTCCCACTTGAATCATCATGGATCGCATCCACCTTGCTCCTTTGGGCCTTCACTTCATGGGCTTCTTGGATTAACTGCAACCTGTAATTCTACTCTATTCTATCTACTACTTAAATAAAATAAAATAAAATTACAAAATACTTTATCGGTTCGTAGACCGTACTAAGATTACAAAAATACATCACGATGCGCAGATCGTATTTAGCAATCTACTGGGCCATACTAGTCATTATATAGCAATAAAACAACATCATATATTATAAAATTGCTACATAATAAATCACTCATCATGCTTTCCTAAACTACAACATCGAATGTTCACAATTAAGGAAACATGGCATCTAAATATCTCATATTTTAATTAATGTAATTAGATAATATCATATATTATTCATGATCATCAATAAAATATCATATATTCTAAATTAGTCATGAGATAGAATCAAATCTTATTTTAATCCTAAAAGATAAATCATATTTATCCTCAAAGATTATCCTAACAAAGTTATGAAATTCTATCCTAATTACTAGCCAATCACAATATTTTAAATCAATTATATCCAAAAATAATTATGGGATAATCACATTATTTAAATCAATCTTTATCTTTTGGAATATGCTCGGAATATTCTAACAAATTCTATCCAAAATTAACAACTTTAATTAAGGATAATTATCAAAAACCAACTTTTGAAATTTGATTTTATCCCAAAATAAAATCAGATTTTATTTTGAAATTATCTTTAAAATAAAATAATTTTAATAAAAACATTTTTTTTTTATTATTGCTGCTGCCACGTCAGCCAGGGAGTAATCCCCAACCAACGAAGCAGCTGCTTCCCGCAAAACCGCAACCGCAGCCAGGAGCAAAGCCCAGCCACGGCGCAGCCAGCAACCTGACTGGAACTGTTCCAGTAGGACGCCGGCGCTACAGCCCAAGGGTGATCCCCGCGTCGCAGCTAGGCCGGAGCCCAGCCACGAGCAGACCGCAAGTTCCAGCAGTCGACGCTGCAACAGTTGCAGATCGTGGCTGCTGCCTGTCTGCGACTTGCTGCCGTCGCCTGTCCTTCAGCCGCCGCCCTCTCTGCCCTTCTCTTCGACCACCTGGGCAGCCGCCGTGGCCACCTTACGGTGGTTCAACCACCCAGCCACGGCTGCCCCTCCCAAATTTCAATTTTTTCCTTTTTTTTTTGAGAGTTTTAATTTAATTACACAACTTTTGTAAAATTAAATTAATTTGGGTCTTTTGAATTAAAACATAACATTTATGCCTAATTCAAATTTTGAAATCAAATTCACAATTCAATTTCAATTTTAGGGTTCTTCACAAAATTAATTCAAATTTAATCTAACATTTAGATAAAATTATTGATTATACAAAAAAATCATATTTTATGTATCAAATCAAACTAATTAAAAATATGAAGCATAAATATTCAAAATATAATCAAAATTAAGCACAAAAATCAAAATTTTAGGGCTTTATTTCAATCAAAATTTTCGAAAAACTAGGGCTTTTATCATATTTTGCTAGAACAAATTGAGCAATTAAATCATATTTAATCATATCCCAAAAATTAAATCTCCATTTAATATAAAGATTGAACCATAATTAATTATTCTCCCTCCTAATTGAATTAAAATTATGGATTATCAAAGAATTATTGGCAATATGCGTAAATGCAATAGGCTAACTGATACCACTGTAGGGTTTTATAGGTACTACGCAGCGGAAATAACATGAATCATATTCATACAGTACCTAATCCAAGGATCTAATGCATAACACATAAAGCACAAATAATTGTACCTTTGAAGCGTGATTCCACGTGCGATCGAGCAAGAACAAAGGGAGATAAAGAACCCCAAGCGTGATTCCTCTACTTGGTCCACGGGCACAGATTAAGACCTCCACTAATGCTAGTTAGTCGTGACTGAACGCTTCAATCAACCTTCAACGGAGAGGAGAGACATACTAACCAAGAACCACCACGATAACTACCACACGCGCCACCAAGGGGTGGCTGGCCGTACGGACGTGAGGGGAGGATGAGGGCCGTGAGTTGGAGAGAGGATTAGGGTTTTGGGATTGGTTGCATTGATGTCAAAATTCACAGTGTGTGAATTATGACTACTTCTTACAAACCCTAGGCATGGATCTTATTTATAGATCTCATCTCTAAATAAGAGCCCATGTCAAAAGCCCAAAACCTAATTCCAATCTAACTATGCTAGCCCAATCCAATTCATGATTAGTTAATTGCTCATGAGGCCCATTAATGGGCCTCTTACTTGCTTAACCCAATACCCTTGTGTGTGACCAATATAGGATCCATTCTAAAGGGCTTTGGACCATTTGACTAGCCCAAAGATCATCTCTCATAGTCTAGCAACAGAGGATGACGCCCCAATAGAATGAACTTATTATCTCCATAATAGTGATCCTTGATATATCTAGTAATTGCACTTATCGAAGACATAATTCCTTCACTTTTATCTCATAGTCTAGCAACAGAGGATGACGCCCCAATTTGCACGTTTTTATTTTGATAGACCACGCTCTGAATCTTTTCATGTTTATAGGAGAAGAGCTTTCCTCTTTTGCATGCTTAGCCAATATTTTCTTACTAATGGTAAAAATAATGATGGTCAAGCAATTATAATAACTGTGCTAGAACAAATCGAATCTGGGAGAAATCCAATGCCATTAATCGTTGGAGAGACTATGCTTAGTCTTGATGAATTGAAAAAGAATCCAGAAGCACCTCTTCGAGGCTCTCCAATTTTATTACAGGTAGAAAAATAATATTCTTAATTACAAAAATTAAAAACATATTTTTGTATAGCAATACTGATTATGTGCATTGATTCTTGCAGATGTGGCTCATGGAGAGACTAGAATTAATTAGTCCTCCTGATAATATTGACAGATATACCCCCAATTGCTTTGTTCGGCGAAAGAAACGTTTCTCCTTGAAGATGGGTCGCCGTGAGTGGGGAAAAGTTTTTGCCTGTTGTGACTTCTCCATTAAATGGGTCGTTCCCTGGTGGAAGCTTGAAAAGATGATTGGTTGTAATACCCAACCCTTTTGCCGTCTTCCTAGTTTGGCAAGATTGACCTTTTATTATCCCTGTAGTGTAAAGAGGAAGTATGGGATTGCGCAAACCATTCCTAGGGGAGATCTTCGTCGCCCTTATGAATTCCTTGTTTCACAAGAAGTTGAAAGATTTGACAAGTATTGGTGTGCTAGGACTTTATGGGAAGTGATTACCCAAAAGGTTCCACCTTCTTTGTCCAATGATGTGAAGCAATGGTTGACTGGTAGATCTCAAAAGGACCGAACCAAAGTAGAGAAGACCAATGTGAAGACTCGCTTTGGTGACAAGAAAAATTCCTGCTAAGGAACACCTAGGTGAAAGAGTTGAGTTTAAGACTCCTGTGACGCCTAAGAAGAAGAGTGCTTATAAAGACAAAGGGAAAAGAAAAGTGGACTCTACAGAAAAGAAGGTTTGGGTAGAGAAAAAGCATGGAGTTTTAGCTGTGGGAGAGACTATACATACTAAAATCGAATGTAGAGCCTCTAATGGATGTCTCTTAGCAAAAGTGATGGATGAAGAGGAAGCTTCTGACAAGAATTGGAAAAGGATTAAGAAAGAAAAGAAAGATTAGAGTATTGCTTTGCCTTCAATTTATTAGACAATATAAGTTAATTTTAATTTTTTTAAGCTTTATTTAAACTCCATTAATAATGTAATTCTTTATTTATTAATGTAATTTCAGCTTTTTAATTAAATTAACTTACATTTGTTCATTTAAAGCAATGAAAACAACTTAAAATATTTTTTCCGAAAAATTTTCTTCAAGTACGGAAGTCGAAAAAAATTTCCAGAATGCACTAAAGTTGTCCAGATGTCCGCAGAAAATTGGCGCTGCTCATACGAGTCTGTTGCCAGACTTTTCCAGTTGTCGTTTGGCGACAGACTTGTCGCTTGGCGACAAGGTCTTTTTTTAATTTTTTTTAATTTTTTACGCTTATGCTTTTGTCGATGCTGGGGCGCGAGATTCTTGATAATTAAAGTGGCCACACCCTTTAAAGGGTTGCCTACGTATCCTTTCTTATGGAATCAGGCCAAACGTAGCTCTCTTGAGTGTCCTACTCAAGCAATTATGGGTAGTACTTCTTAAGTTGGTCAAGATTGGTTATGTTTGAGAATTCATTGTTGTCCATGTCAGTTAATTGAGCTGCACCTCCTGACAAGATTGGTTTGACAATGTATGGTCCGGACCAATTGGGACTGAATTTGCCTCTTGGATCCAAAACATTCTTCCTTAGTGCTTTTAGCACCAGATCTCCAACCTTGATGTTTCTTGTCTTAACCTTCTTGTTGAAGTGTCTAGCCATACGAGTTTGGTAGCATTGGGTATGATGTAGAGCTTCTAGTCGTTTTTCATCAAGTAGAATTAACTCTTCATACCGTGCTCTAGTCCATTCAACTTCATCGAGTTTACTTTCTAACGCAATGCGTAGAGAAGGTATTTCTAGCTCTACAGGGTGTACGACATCCATTCCATAGACTAAGGCGAATGGTGTGTTTCCTGTTGACGTTCGAATTGACGTGCGATAACCCCAAAGTGCAAAATGGAGTTTGTCAGGCCAATCTTTGTAGTTTTCTGTCATTTTCTCGATGATAGTCTTAAAATTTTTGTTAGCTGCCTCAACTGCTCCGTTTGCTTGAGGTCTGTAAGGGGAAGAATGGTGATGTTGAACACCATACTTTTGTAACAATTCTTCGCATTCGGCTTGAAAGTGAGTTCCATTGTCAGTTATCATCTCATGTGGGACTCCGTATCGACAAATTATGTTCCTTTCGATAAAGAGTGCTACATGTTTTGCAGTGAGTTTAGCATATGATTGTGCTTCAACCCACTTTGTGAAGTAATCGATCGCTACCAAGATGTACTTGTGACCTCCTGTTCCAGGGGGTGTGATTTTTCCGATTATATCGATCCCCCATGTTGAGAATGGCCATGGTGAGGTGTAGGTGTAGAGAAGAGATGGAGGAATATGTTGCAAATTTGCATAAATTTGGCACTTTGGGCATCTTTTTACATATTGATGACAATCCCTATTCATGGTAGTCCAATAATATCCTTCTCGCATTATCCTTTGAACTAGCATTTTGCCATTAACATGTGTTCCACATACTCCTTCGTGGACTATTCTCATAGTTCTTTGAGCGTCCTTCTTGCCTACACATAATAGGGCTCGACCTTTAGGTACCCTTTTGTGTAACTCATCATTTATGAGTACGTATTGGGAAGCCAAAAGTCTTAAAGCTCGTTTTGCTCTTTTGTCAGCATAAGGAGGGTATTCTCCTTTGGTGACATAATTGAGTATATCGGTATACCATGGTTCCTCTTCTTCTTCTTCTTCTTCTTGGATTGTTTCATCATCCTCTATAGCTTGAATGTATGCTGGTTTGTGTCTTTTCTCTATAGTTAGAGGCATTTGCTCAATTTCCTTAGGAATCCTAACCATTGAGGCTAGTCTTGCCAAGGCATTGGCAAATTGGTTTTCTTCTCTAGGTAGATATGTGTATTCTACCTTTTCCAATTGATCGGTGAGAGTTTCCAGATAGGTTTGGTAAGGGGCTAAGCTTTCGCTCCTTACTTTCCATCTTTTGGAGATTTGGTTGATGATCAAGGAAGAATCTCCGAATATTCGAAGTTTCTTTACACCCAATGCTAAAGCTGTTTCGAGGCCTACCACGCATGCTTCGTATTCTGCAGCGTTGTTGGTAACGTCGAAATCTAACTTTATTGAAATTGAAACATGCTCCTCTTTAGGTGATACTAATAGGACTCTTACGCCACATCCTTTTTGGTTCGAGGCTCCATCGAAGTATAAAGTCCAAGTATCATCTTCCGTGACCATTAAGTCTTCATCCGGAAATTCATTGTCGTGTATTGGTGTCGAACCTTCTATTGGAAAGTCCGCTAAGAAGTCCGAGACTACATATCCTTTAATAGCCTTTTGAGGCATGAATCTTACATCAAACTGAGCTAGGTTGACTATCCACCTTGAGATGCGTCCGTTGAGCGTGGATTTCTCGAATAAGTACTTGAGAGGATCCATTCGTGACACTACAAAGACTGTGTGAACAAGCATGTAGTGTCTTAACTTGGTTGTGGCCCACACCAATGCGAGGCATAATTTCTCAAGTGGTGTATAGTGTGCTTCATATTCGAGCATCTTTTTTCTTAGGTAGTAGATGGCGTTTTCTTTTCCTTCTACCTCTTGTGCGAGCATAGCTCCCATTGTTTCTTTGGTGGTTGTTAAGTACAACCTTAGAGGAATTCCTGGAAGCGCTAGGGCTAATACGGGAGGATTGGCGAGATAGGCTTTGATCTTCTCAAAGGATTTTTGACACTCGTCGTCCCATGTTACTGACATGTTTTTCTTAAGCTTCTTGAATATCAGTTCCATATTGTTGTTAGCTTAGAAATGAACCTACTTATATATTGCAACCGACCAATAAATCCTCGAACTTGCTTCTCGGTTTTGGGCAGTGGCATTGACATGATTGCTTTGATCTTGGTTGGGTCTATCTCTATTCCTCTAAAGCTTATGACATATCCCAAGAGTTTGCCTGAGGTTACTCCAAAAGCACACTTGGATGGATTCAACCTCATGTTGTATTTTCTTAGCCTCTCGAAGAATTTTCTTAAGGCTACTTGATGTCCTGGACGGTCTTTAGATTTCACAATCATGTCGTCCACATATACTTTGACTTATTTGTGCATCATGTCATGGAGTAGGGCAGTTGCTGCTCGTTGGTAAGTGGCACCCGCGTTTTTCAACCCGAATGGCATTACCGTGTAACAGTAAGTACCCCAAGGTGTTATGAATGTTGTTTTCTCCATGTCTTCTTCGGCCATGAGAATCTGGTTGTACCTTACGTATCCATCCATGAATGAGAGAAGTGCGTGATTCGCTGTATTATCTATCAAAATATCGATGTGTGGTAAAGGGAAGTCGTCCTTTGGACTTGCCTTATTTAGATCTCGATAGTCGACACACATTCGAACCCTACCATCCTTTTTTGGAACTGGGACTACATTTGCAACCCATTCGAGGTATTTGGATACCCTGATAAAACCTGCAGTTATTTGTTTTTGTACTTCTTCTTTTATTTTAAGAGCTACGTCGGGTTTCATTTGACGCAACTTTTGTTTTACAGGTTTCATTCCTGGGATTAGGGGTATAGTATGCTGAGCTATTTCTCTATTAATTCCTGGCATATGACCAAGCGAATACATCGATGAACTCTTTAAGTAGATTAATTAAATCGGTTCTTTCATCTTTGTTTAGTGTGAGTCCAATTTTAACTTCTCTTTTAATGGTCGGATCTTTTGAGATATCAACCGTTTCAGTGTCCTCAATTATTGGTGTCTTATTTTCAAGTGTTTCCATTGCTTTAATAATTTCTTTGTCATTTTCATCGTTATTTAAGCAATACTCATCTTGAGTTAAAGAAAGACACGAGGAATAAGGGGAAGAAGACATATTATTAAACTCAGAAATCATTACATCGAATAAAGAAATGTCCGTTGGGACTTGATTGCTAACTATCCTAGGAGTAGATGAAATAGAAGAATTAAAGGGAGGTGCTACAACTAGAGACTTAGAGGACTCGATAAGGGAAGACGAAGACTCAGACGAATCTTCGAACATTGGCCCTTGTCCTGTAGTTATTGAGATCTTTTTTCCGCTTGCAGTAGTCACCTTCACTGTCTTGTGCCATCCTCGCACTAAATCCTCTGCTGGAGTGATGAGCTTGGAAGGATCAAAGTTCTCGCTTTGTAGGACTGTTTGAATGAGTAAAGAGTTATCCTCTATATATCTTGGCTCATTCTTTTCTTACCCAAAGCGAAGTCCCATGACATTAAAGTCAAAGTATGGGGGTGCTTTTTCTTTATGGATAGGAGTTGGGATCTCATCTAGAAAGCAATAATCCAGAAATATTTTGAACCCCGGTTGTCTTATGCCGTTTACAACAAAGGGTTCTGGAAATTCATAACATGGATAATCTTCTCCCTTTTTTATGAATTGTCCATTTAAAGTAAGAGGTTATTGATCCATTGGGATTGCTTTCTTTTGTGCGCGAGCATTTTTACGTGCTTTTGATCTTTCCTGGGCTCGCTTTAGATTTTCGAGAGTCGGTTCGAAACCAAGTCCGAAAGTATCTAATTTAGGGAGGCCAGGTAGTCCCATCTGTTTTGCTATCCCTTTCTTCTTTCCTAGAGTCATTCCAGGGAAGTGTCCTTGTTTTCTCAAGATAGCATTGGTTATCATGTTGGAGTGGAGGTCATAGCGAAGAGGGGTCCTTTCATCTTCCTTGATTAAGGAGACCTCTTCATTAAAGCCCCACAAATCTTCGTCATTCTCATCGTGCTCCACATTGATTAGTGGATTTTCTATTGTTTTGATCCTCATGGGTGAAGCATCGATTGTAATTGGTACTCCTCCAACTATGGCTTTCACTTGTTGGTGAAGAGATTAAGGGATGGCCTTGAGGTCATGAAGCCAAGGGCGTCCCAACAGTAAGTTGAACAAGGCCTTAATATCTACCACTTGGAATGTGGTGGCATGTTCAATTACTCCCGCCGTTATGTTCATAGTAATTGTGCACAATGCTTGGTGACGTGAGTTATTGTAGGCTCTTATTCCTTGTGTTGATGGAGATAAATCTTCATCTCTTATCCCCAACATCCTCGCAGTTCTAAGTGGCCAAACGTTAATTGCCGATCCATTATCTACAAGAGTCATGGGGACGTTCATTCTCTTGCAAATTACTGTGAGGTTGAGAGCTTTGTTGTGCTTGTCACCTTCCGGTGGTAGATCTTTGTTGGAAAAAGTGATCAAATTAGTAGGACTTGGGAGATCACTCGTGAGGAAGTTAGCCAACCCCTCAGGAGTGGTGTCCGATTCTATCCCTACTTTAGCTAAGGGATCCATGACCGAAACTCTATGTTCTCGGGATGTAGCTAGAAGTTTCCATACGTTCATTTCGACCTTAGTCTTTTTTAATTGTTTGACAACATCGTTGTCTTCTATGATTGGTATGGGAACTTGCTGAGTAGTGGGAATAGGTTGGGTAGTAATGGGAGGTTGCATTCTCCCGGATCTTGTGAGGACATCTATAGGTGAATCCTCTTTATCCCAAATGTCACCTACTAGATATATTGTCGAAAGTGGAGTTTCTTCGACGTCTTTGAGGTAGACATCCTCGTCATCACTATCCCAAATCCCATTAATGGTAGCATCTCGTTCTTGTGGGATTTGAACTAGTTTCTTGTTATCGATCAATCTTTGAACCAAGTCTTTGAACTTGAAACAATTTTCTATAGTATGTCCTCCTGATTGATGATATGGACAGTAGTACCTATCTGTCCTTTTTAGTGATTCAAATGGTCTCAGTTTGAGAGGTTGAATTTTACCATTCTCGGAGAGCATTTTGAACATGTTGCATAAGAAGTCCCAATTGGAGTGTATGGCCTATTGCTCCTTTTGGGTGTGTCAATTGCTTGGAAGGAGAATGATTTATTCTCTTTAGGTAGAGGTCTACTTTTGAGTAGTTCGTTTCATTCCTTTACAACCTCCATGGCCTCGCGTAATAATTCTCTTGCTTCCAACACAACCTGAATAAGGATACACACTTCTTGTTTAGTCCCAGGTTCTTGTCCACAAGGAAAATGATCCTCGGCATCCTCGAAGACTTCCTCCTCTTCTTCAATGGATTCAACAGGTTTAATGAGTTTTGAGGGGTCAACTTGATTTTCCTCATCGGAAATAGCCAAGGAATCCGACAGTGGTGCATTATTAATACTTGGCTTCTTGCTTGCAGGGGGCAATGGAAGTTTGTTGTTATCAATTAAATCTTGAATTGCTTCCTTTAGCTTCCAACAGTTTTCTGTGAGATGGCCCCTACCCTGATGATACTTGCAATGTGCATTGGGGTTCCAGCTAGCCGTTCTCTTTTCGACAGGTGGGTCCCCAAATGGTCCTATGGGAGTTATAAAACCTTTTGCATGTAAGCGATCGAATGCGGTGTCATAACTCATACTAATAGGAGTAAAGTTCCTCCTAAATGGTTTCTTTTGTCCTTGATTATTCATGGCGAGAACTTCATTCAAATTAAAGGTGCTAACATTATTTGAGTGGGTGTTTTTGGAAGAAGAAGAATTGTCGTTCTTCTTGCCTTTCCAGCCACTATTAGAGTTACTGTTGTTAGCAGCTTTTTGTTTAGCTAGGTCGTCTTCAATATTGATACCAATGTCATAGACAGCCTTGAAAGTGTGCAAGTTATTTTGGTATTTGAGATGCTTAGAATATTTTTCTTGGAGGTTCTTGATGAACATTCTCACATATTCTTTCTCACTAGGCACCTCAACCATCTTTGCAGAAGTTTCCCTTTCAAGTTCCCTAAAGCCTTCATTCTCTTTATGCTTAAGTATTTCAAGTTCCCTATGATCAGTTTCAACTTGAATATTGCATTTATATCTATCAATGAAAGCGTTTACAATTGACTCCCAACTAGAGGTTTTCTCTTTATCAAGAGAAAAGTACCATTGCTAACAAACGGTTTCTAAAGATAGAGAAAGCACAGAATGAAAAGCTTTCTTGTCTATTCCCTTAATATTCATTACAGTTTCAAAGGCTCTTAAATGAAAATAAGGGTTATCCATTGCTTTAAATTTCGGGATGTCGTTGGCGTTGAACTTTTGCGGAAGAAGATCCTTGTCCACCGAGACCCTTTGTGAGCTAATGCCCTGCAATCTATAGTCATTGGATAATCTGCTCAAACTTTCCTGGATGAGCTCCATTTGCTGTTGTCTCGCAGGGTCATTGATTTGAAGGGTCAGATTCTTCAACATTTCAGCCATGCTAGCCACTTGTCCCTTGAGTTCGTTGACTTCTTCCTGACTTGCCATTATCTTCTTAGCTTTCCTTTTTCGACCGATGGGCTTATCAAAAAGTGAGACTTGAACGAAAGTGTTGTCCTTGATTAACCGCCCTTCCTTTCTTAACCACGCGCTGTAGATTAAACCATATTTATTTTAATGACTTGACTCAAGTTGATTTTGATTTTATGGTTAAAAAGCAAAAAATAGGGTGCATATTTTTGGGAATGGGTTCAAACAAGTGGTTTAATTGGAGGATTAATATCCGACTTACCCCCCTAAAAAAAATGACGGAAAACACGCATTCAAGACTCTCTAGACATGGTCAAGGTGTGACATACATGTTAAGTGTGTGCTTTATAAGTGAGTGCAAGTGACATGCTTTGACTTTTATGTATGACCATGAGACTAAGTGCCTAGACTCAATTAAGGACTTAAACCTGATTAAAGTCATTAACAAATTGGTTAAACTGATTAGCAGACTGTTTAATTAGACTCATCGTGATGACTCGAGTAAGAATCTGGACTGTCGCCGAAACAACAACACTGTCGCCACAGTTTGAAGCTTGTCGCCAGGCGACAAGCAGTAAACTGCGGCGCCACAGCCCAAATTTCTGCGCCATTTCTGGAACATTAATCTGGGACTGTTTCCAGTAAGCTTACTTTAAGAGGACATGCCTACAGTCGTACTAAGTCAGATTAATTACTTTATTAGTCTTTAATTAGTCAAATTAATTAATTAATTAGTTAGACAAAGTCCTTTTTAGTCATTAATTGGTTTATTCAGACTTAAACACAAGTCAAATAAACGGTTAGCACATATAGGGTATGCACAAGCAAAGAATGCACAAATAGTTCAAATAGTCACAATATGATGCAATGAGTTTGCAACCTAACCATGGCTCTAGTTCTCTAAAGTTCAGGATATGGGTTAGTCAAAGAGGGTCCATGGTTATGAGTCCGGATGCACCGCGCGGAAGCCTTACCTTTGGAAGAGTTGGCGCGAGTGGATGGGACCCCTGCAAGTTAAAAACTTGCTTCCACGGTTTGGTGGATTTACAAACTCAGATGTACCCGTCGTTGCCAGGAGCGTTCGATTGGGTAGATGGAGCGTGAACCCCAAGAGGGTTATGTCCATATGTAGAACACATATGGGTTTCAGAAAAGTGAGAAAAACTCAATCAGGAAGTAGAATCGAGCCAACAGTGCTAGAAATGGTCAAAACAAGAAGGCAGAGTTCTGGCTCGGTATTGGAAGAACTTGGCGCCGGACTACAGGGATTGTCGCCACAAAAGTACCCCTGTCGCCAAGCGACAGAACTGTCGCCAGGCGACAGAAGCACTTTACAGGCGACAAGCCCTGTTTTCTAGACGCTAGTTCCTACATGCCTCAGCAGGTATCTACGTTCTTAGAGTTTTCCAGATTTTGCAGTATTATTTCAATTCTAGTTGTGAAAGATATTTCTCAAGTTTCCTACGTGTAAAAATCCTATGTTTTTGACTCATTTCGGATGGTCTATCCAATGAGGACCTTTTTAATGCATATGATAATAATGCTAATCAAAATTACGCACATGAAATACTTAGAACTTTTCGAGTCTCATCCGCTCATTCTAAATCAGTGCCGAAATAAATTTCAGGAATTAAAATAGAAATCCTCCCCAGTGGAGTCGCCAAAAACTGTAGGGAATATTTCAATCATTAACCCCAAGCTTGAACCCCACTGTGATCATACACTTAAGCATGGAGGCGTCCAAAGGGAAAGAAGCTAGAGCAAAAGAGTCGCCAACAAGTTTTAAGAACTTGTAAACTGTTCACAAGGTGAAGATTACACCCCTTAACGATCCAGGAGATCGTCAACTCCAAAAGGTCTTGAACCAAATAGGGTTCGGGGATGAAGGTACAAATCCAACCTAAAAGAGATTGAACCTACCCTAAATAGGCCTCTACTTCATTCTACTTGTATTCATGTGCGCTTTCTGACTAACATGCAATCAATAGGTTAACCCTAAACCTGTTTATCTATGTTGGTTGAATTTAATGCACAAGCAAAACTATTATTGGCGATCACTTGAATTATAATCATATTAGCCTAAACAAGATTATTAACTATCTTATTAAGCGTGATTACAAGTACAAATTCCCTTTAAACATGCATAAAAGGCGTGATCAAGCAATAACAATAATATATATCAAGCAACACGATAATCATCAATCATAATAATTATAATCATGTTAATAATAAAGCTTAAATATAATAGCAAGATCCTAGGCATGATACTAACAAGATTAATAACAAATCCTAGCATGTCACTAAGCATTAAAGATCAAAGCTTTAGCCCTAACATGATACTAACATGATATTAGAAAAGAATAAAAGACACCCTAAACATGATACTAGAAAGCAATAAAGACATCCTAACATGATACTAGGAATTAATAAATAATAAACATGCTTTCTACAAGAATAGAGCAATAAGACTACATACTTTGATGCCTCGTATCTCTTTCTAATAACAAAATACACGCGTTAGTAACTTCAAGGAAAATATAAAATCAAAGCAATTAAATTAAATAATTGAAATAGAGATTAGGGACCAAACCCTCAGAAATTATAACCTTTCACGTCTAGGGCGAAGGCAATTTCGAACTTGGCTTGGTGTTTTTAGATCTCGTGTATGCGGAATTTTGTTTGAGAAAAGCTAGAGAGATGAGAGCTTAGAGAGAATAGAATGAGAATTGATAAGAATTGATTGTGAATGATTAAAAACGGAGGTTCAGGACCCTATTTATAAGAAAACAGTCCGGAAATAGGTAGAATTTGATAAGGAATAAAACTCCACTCTGTCGCTGCAAAACCGACCTTGTCGCTTGGCGACAAGCTCTGTCGCGTGGCGACAGGCCTGTCGTTTGGCGACAGCCTGGATTCCTACGCGCTTTCAAACACGGAGTCCACTTATCAATCAAAATCGACTTGTAAAGTCCGTATGAAAACTGAAATCGTATTTTTCATAAAATAATATTTTATTCCAAGTAAAACTTATCAAAATATAATTATTAATTCTAATCTTATTAGGACTTAAAAGAACCTTCTAGAGAATTCTAGAGGACTATAATTAATTCTAATAACTTTTGGAATAATAATTAACATTGGACCTTCCCCTAGATCATTGGGCCGCATGTAAGGATCAAACCGGGCCCAGTTTAGTATTTTGGCCATAACTTCCTCATTATTCATCCGAATTGGGCTTATAATATATCGTTGGAAAGCTCTTTGCAAGCCCTATCTAACTACACTATTATTGGACCCTTGTCGTGGACCAAACTAAACTAGATTGGCTGTTTTCATAAAATAGAGTTGTTTTTCGAAAACAGAAAGAAAGAATTTAAATAAAACTAACCGCAACACTTGACCTTTCACACTTTCACCTCGTTCGATAATCATTCGACGCAAAAGGTATTTATCACTGGGTTTGGTTTTGGGAAGACACATTTAGGTGTCTACAATACCCACACATGATTAATTAATTGCACAATTAGAGAATAACTTAATTACCTAAGCGCAGAAATCTAGGGTTTACTAAAACAACAATTTTGTCTAAATTGCCCACATTAACAATATTTTATTGCCAATTGACCACCATTGATGCTTTGTTGGACCACTACAAGTACGAAAAAGAGTTGTTACCTGTCAAATGCTGTCAGAAGATTCTTCAAGCTTCCACTTCAGCAAGGAAGATGACGCTGCTCCCAGGTGGACCTTCTCCTTCAATCAAATTCGTACACGCACTCAAACCCTTGATCTTAAGATAAGATAGAGAGAGAAACAAATTGACCAAGTGAAAGAGAGAGAAAGATGCATAAAGATAAAAGGGGAAAAAAACTTAAACTTGGTCAATTATGGAGGTTCAGTAAAATAAATGGGAGAAGAGAGAGAAAGGGAGAAGATAGTTACAGGGAGAGAGAGAGTTAGATGGAGGTAGTTAATGGTGTGGGCTCCACTAACGATTCTTTGACAGAATTTGTTAAGTGGTAGTTATTTTAACAGTTAGTGTTTTTGTGTGGTAGTAATATAAAATAAAAAATTAAAGGGATAGAAATTGTGAGTTAGGGTGCTTTGCCTGGTAGTAAATGTGAAATTTTCCTTTTTTTTTTTTTTTTTAATTTTATGATTTATCCTTCTGTTTCTTTAACTCAAGACACAACGCTTCATACAATTAGTCCCCTCAAACGACACTATTCTCTTTTAGTTTCTCTATTTCAATTATTTATAAATACTTAAATTCATTCCTAATTCATCACTGGTATTTTATCAATTCTCTTTCTCTCGCCTTTCTGATAATCTCTTTGATTTTTTTCATGGCGTGTTCTAATATCCATTCCCCTTTAATATCTCATATTTTTAGTCAATTTTATGATGGAGATTGAACAATTTACCAGTCAGATTCCGAGAGTGGAATGGTGACAGGCTATGACTAACCTAGAAAACCAGCCAAATAAGAATGAAGGGCAGTTTGTGGGACTAATCAAATAATAAGCAACAACAGTTGATAGATAAGGATAGAGAGAATTTTAGAGAAGGGAAGTTTCATTAATCATCAGCATAAGCTGCCATTACAACCTATTGGCTTAAATAGCCTTGATTAAGCTAATACAGAGACAAAATAAGAAAAGGACAAAAGTAAATAACGGCCTTCTAGTTTGCAGCAGCTGTCACATTCTCTCCCTTAGTACTATTATTCCCTTCCTTAGCTGTATTCTTCTCTGGCAAAGTTGGAATTCCTTCCTGCTTCTTCCCCTGTACTATCTCTGACTTAGCAGCTTCTCTATCCTTCTCTTCTAACTCAGCATTCCCCGTCATCATGGCTGTGTTTTCAATTGCAATTGCATCATTTTAATGTTTTAATTATCTTTGAAATTTTTATTCTATTATGTGTATTTTTAAATCTGATAATCGGGGTTCTTTTAAATAAACAAAAAAAACAAAACTAAAAAATCAGGGTTGATAGAAGCGTCAAATTTACAGTTTCTATGTGAATAATTTTGCCATTTTCCTGATTTATATCCAAATTCAAAGGTATGTTTTCTGTAATTTACTTGGTAATGATTTTTCAATGTATATTCATATGTCAATTGCGCAATCAATTTTAATTTTGATGAATTTAATGATTTTTAATTTTTTTTTAAAATTCTGTTGGAACAAAATTGATGCAAATTGTAATGGTATTTGTCTACTTATGGCCTGTTGATTTAATCTTTTTAAAATAACTGTATCATCATTTTTAGTTTTTCTGAAATTCATTTTCCGGGTATTTTTTTCCCCTTATGTTTGATATTTTGTATTTCGTAAAATAATTAATTCTTTTAATAAGTTAATATTCAATCAATTTCACTCAAGCATGTTGATTTTCAGGTTTCAAATTGTCAACTTATATGATTCAGAAATTTCAATCAATTATTTCCAAAGGTATGAGTAATAATATCATTTTATTTTACAATTATACTTGGCTTTTGACTAGGATGATGGAATGACAATTTGTGCAGGTTTTTATTTCGGTTAAATTTGAGTAGGAGGTTCTTGTAATTTTTTTGTTTGGTTTTGCTGTGGAATTTGATTTACAGTACCTATATTGCATAATAGCTTCATTGCACTAGAATCTGGAATTTTTCTTAGTCATATATTTTTGCTAAGTAGGAAAACCATGTCACACTTTAATTTCATTCTTGTATTGTTACAGTTGAATTGTAGTTTTATAATTTGTATTTGCTTATCTTAGTCCAGAAAACATATACTTTAATTGGATGTAGGGTTCATCAAAAGAAAAGAAAGAAAAAATAAGGATAGATGTTAGAACAACATTCTTATGGTTTCCAAATAGTCTATTAACATTGTTTCTTTAATGTCGTACATTCTTATGTTTGATAAATTATATTTTCAGAAAACAATTAACTCTTTTAACAAGTTATATCCAATTAATTTCACTCATGCATGTTGATTTACAGGTTTCAAATTGTGAAAAGCCTTATATGATTCTGCAAATTTAATCAATTATTTCCAAACGTATGAGTAGAATCATTTTGTTGACAATTTCGACTAGGATGATGGAACTGCATTTAAGTTTTGAGCCTCCAACTATACCATTCTTCTAACATACACTTGCAGAGTACAATGTTCAATTGCCCCACAATGAGGCGAATGTCAAAGTGAATGGTGAGATTGTACCTCAATGGAGTGAGATCTTAGTTATACGAGTCCTACACATTGGTGGAGATGATTGGTAATGTGGTATATTAGACTCAATAATTTGGTTGGGGTTTGCTATCACACATGCACATATGCTTATTGTGGGAGATTTGCAGCTTTATTACACTAAAATCTTGAATTCTTTTTAGTCATATAATTTTGTTAAGTAGGAAAGCAATGTCACACTTTAATTTCAGTCTTGCATTGTTTTAGTTGAATTGTAGTTGCATTGTTTTAGTTGAACTGTAGAGAGAAAATGGCAATGTTCTTTTGGTTTCCCAAAAGTCTATTAACATTGATTTTTTTAATGTCATACATGGTGTTAGCTATTGTACTCTTTAATTTAGCCTTGGAGAAAGTTGAATTCATATTTTTGAGGTAGCAATCTTGCAGTGACTTTGTGGGTTAATCTTATTGTATTTTTGAGGTAGCAATCTTGCAGAGTCGCAGAGAATTTGTGAATTAATATTATTGATTTTCTATAAGAGATTAATGAATGAGTATGCAATTTCTAGCTAGCAGCTTAAGAAGGGCAGATAGCTCAACTGCCAGCTGTTCAAGGCAAAGACACTAACGGGGAATTTAATGGGAGAGATTATACATAATAGGTAGAAATACATGTTAACAAAACTAGAACAGTACAAGATAGAATCGTTTTACATTGTTAAAGTTTTGGATCATTGTTATCTATGTATGATGCATATGTGATACCTTCAGAATTTATTTCAAAGGTTTAGATTGATTCCTTACAGTATGCTTAAGCAAGAATACAAATACAAAAACAATCATTATAATACACTAAATAGTCGTGCATTGCATGGGTTTAAGACTAGTTCTATTTTAGAAAGGTATAAATATGGAAGATAATAACATAATGCTTTAATTAAGAAACTAGTTACATTTTTTTTAATCAAAAAAAGTGTTGTAGATTTACACAGCTTGGTACACCTTGGTGTATGATAGAATTTTCACCTTTATCATGATGTGTCTGTTTAATTTTTATGAACTTTAATAAATACCTTTGACTAGTACGACCATCGATGATTTTAATTATGTATTATTGTAAAATTATAAATAATTCATTAATAAAAGGTCATTGACAAGCTAAGGTCGTATCCTCTAATTAAAGTTATCCTAAAGTCCTTTAACAAGTAGTAAGAGAAGTAGGGTATAGGATTATACAAGTAGGGACATACTTTTAATCTTACTTGTATTTATCAATCAAACCTATACTAAATGAGGCCGAATGTTAATATAATTAAACGGAAACAATATTAATAACGAAAAAAATGATTAAATCAATAATATAATAAAAAGGTATAGGGTATAGGGTATTGCTCAAAGCCGCTCTCCAAAAAAAAAATATTTTTAGATAATTAATCAATTGTCAACCATCAACAATGAAATTAGCTAGGTCAGTACGCTCTCGTGAATTGATACTAACCATGGAACAAATTTTACAGGCTTTTGCTATTTATTAAATTCAGCTCTATACCTATTGAAACTAGCCTTAATATTAAATTTATATCGTACCCTCTTAATACGTACATAACTTAATATTGCAAAACTAATCCTATCAAACATGTCCAAATCTAATTGAAAAGCAATGAAACAATCAAAAGGAATTAACATGCATTATCTCACAATCAAAAACCACAATAATCCCTTTTATATCATTTATGAATCCTCTTAGCCCTAGAATTAAACTATTCACTCATGCTATAAATCAAACAACACAAATAAATTAATAAACATATTGAAATCAATAATAATAACTAAAGCAAATAAAAGTGAGAAACAAAATACTGAGAATTTACAAAAATTTTGAATTAAGATATGATTGATTAAAGCTTAAATGTTGAACAACAGTAAAGTAGAATGCTTAAAAACTATCACTCGTGCTAATTAACAACACAAATAAATAAAAATAAACATATTAATATTAATAATAATAATAATAATTAAATTAAACCAAACAAAAGTAAGAAATTAAATACTGATAATTCACAAAAATTTTGAATTGTAATTTCTTAAATGTTACAAAAGTAAAGTAGAATGCTTAAAACAAGAGGTGGATCGTTCTTTCAAAAAAAGAAAAATTGCCTAACGAGTCTCGCTCTGTGCTTAGGGTTCCCTATCACCGAGGTCTGAGTGTCGCTCTTGTGATTGCAAGCATTACTCCCCTGCTGCGGGGTGGTGGAGGCGCGTGGTGGCTGTAATGGATTCCGATATCGCTGAGAAGTGGGCAAAGATGCGTATTACTGCAGAGGAGGAAGATGTAGCGGATTTAGGAGGGTCGAATGCCGATTCTCATGAACCAAAAATTGCTCTTTCCCTTGTGGAAAAACTGTTGACGGTAAGATCTTTTAATTTTGAAGCTTTCCAGAACACTATGAAGCGAACTTGGTCCCTTAATCGAGGAGTGGTGTTTCGTAAAATTGAGAATGACCTTTTTATTATACAATTTTTCCATTGGCGTGACAAGGAGAAAGTGTTGGATGGGGCACCATGGAACTTTGATAATCAATTGCTTCTTTTAAAGGACATTTGTGGGACTGAACAACCTGAATCAATCGTAATTAAACACTGCCCTTTTTGGGTGAGACTCTATAATCTACCTCTTGATAGTCGGTCTGATAGTGATGTGCGCACGATTGCTGAGAAAATTGGGCATGTCATACAAGTGGAGAGTGATGATTTAGGGTGGGATACGTCGAGAAGGGCTCGGGTGATGGTTGATGTTACGAAACCTTTGCGACGAATTCAAAAAATTAAGAACAAGCAGGGACTTATCACTTCGGTGCAGTTCAAATATGAGAGATTAACCACATTCTGCTTTAAGGGTGGGATCCTTGGACATACGGAGAAGGATTGTCCTAATGTCGATGAAGATGAGGAGGTTGATGAGAAGTTGTGGGGTTTGTGGCTGCGTGCTTCACCTCGAAAAGGCAGAGAGAAGATTAAGGAAGAAATGTCACAAATGAAAGCTAAGGCTAAATCACTCTGTTTTACTCAGAAACCTATTGGAGTTACGGGGGGAGAAGATAGGGCGTTGAAGTTGAAGAAGGGGCAAGGTGTTATGAAGGGGTTGGACTTTACGTGTGGGATAGAGAAGGAGGATATTGCAGGGGCAGAGTTGCTGCCTTCTTTAGAGATTGAGGCGGGGAGTGCTACTAGTATGAGTGAGTTGGGGAGTGGTGGTACTAAGAACTCTGGAAATAGTGGAGATGTGGTGGCTGTGGTGGGGTCTGCTGACATGGTTGGAAAGGAGGGAAGTGTGAGTGGGGAGGGGAATTTCACAGGAGAGGAGAGTAGTGTGTTTGATGTGAATGGAAAAAATAAAGGGGTTTTTATCTTCGAGGCTAGTAAGAGTAGGGGTTCGGGGAAAGGTGGAGGCACTAAGCTGAAGGGTACTAGGAGGGATAACTTTGATGTCGTGATGGGAGGGGATGATTTGGGTGTCTTGGGGAAGAGGGGACGAGAGAGGGATAAGGGGTTGATGGAGGAGGAGAAGAGTAGTAAGAAGGTGCTGTTGGCGGAATCTTTTTCTGGATTGCGGGGGGCGGAGGCTGTCGTTGAGCAGCCCCGCCAAGCTCAATGAGTGTTCTAAGTATTAACTGTAGAGGGTTGGGTAGTACCTCTGCAGTTAATAATCTCCGTAATCTGGTACGGAGAGAAGCCCCGTCTCTTGTTTTTCTGACAGAGACAAAATTAAGTAGTGGTGAAATGTCTAAAGTTAAAGCAAAGTTGGTGGATTTTGAGGGAGTAGCGGTGGATAGTAGGGGTAGGTCTGGGGGGGTTGTTATGTTGTGGAAGAAAGATGTTTGGGTAGATTTAAGGTCTATGTCTTTACATCACATTGATGTCATGGTGAAGAGTGGTCTTGGTGGTTCTGAGTGGAGGCTTACGGGTTTTTATGGATGGCCGGAGGTTCATAATCGTCATTTGTCTTGGGAGCTTCTATCTACTCTAGCAGGGGAGATCTCGTGTGATTGGGTGTGTGTTGGGGATTTTAATGAGATTTTGTCGGAATCGGAGAAAAAGGGGGGAAGAGATAGAGCTTTGTGGCAAATGGAGAATTTTAGAGAAGTGGTGGAGTTGTGTGAGTTACGGGATGTACCTTTTTCGGGGTACGAATTCACCTATGATAATGGTAAGTGTGGTGCGGATAATGTTCAATGTCGCCTTGATAGAGCACTTGCTTCTCAAAGTTGGATTCATAGTTTTCCGAAGGCTAAATTGATTAATTTGGATCGAGATTGGTCGGACCATGCTCCTATAAAACTCTTGTTGGATGAGGAGGCTAGTACGGCTAAGAGTGGTGGGGGTAAAATCTTTCGCTTTGAACAAATTTGGGCAGAAGAGGAGGGCTGTGAGAAGGTCGTGGAGACCTCTTGGGCTGGTGGAACGACTCTTGAAGATAGGCTGCTGGTGTGTGCTGATGAGCTTAAGTCGTGGAGTGAGAAAAATTTTGGTAAAATTTTCAAGGAGCTTGGTAAGAAGAGGCGCAGGTTGGGTGTTTTAAATAGGGGAAGTAGATCAGTTGCTAAAGTGAATGAGCGCCGTAAAATAGTGAAGGAAATTTCTGACTTGATTCATTATGAAGAGATTTATTGGCGTCAAAGGTCGAGAGCTTTGTGGTTGAAGGCAGGGGACCGTAACACTGATTTTTTTCATAGGAAAGCTTCCCAGAGACGTGCTAAAAATAGACTTACGCATCTTATGACTGATGATGGTGCTCGTGTGGAGGGGAATGAGGGTGTACAGAATGCTGCGGTGAGCTACTTTCAGCAACTTTTTGCCTCTTCGAATCCTACAGATTTTGGGGAAGCTCTTGAAGGTGTTGAGTGCCGTGTTACTAATGAGATGAATGATGGCCTTTGTGCTCCGTACTCTTCGGAAGAAATTTTCAGAGCCCTGAAACAAATGCACCCTTTGAAGGCCCCAGGGCCGGATGGTATGTGCTCTCTTTTTTTCCAAACATATTGGCATATTGTTGGTCCTGCGGTTTGCTCTCTGATTTTATCTGTGCTTAATGGTGGTATAATCCCGCAATCTATTAATAACACTTTTATTGTCTTAATTCCGAAAAAGAAGGATCCGGATAAAATGACTGATTTGCGGCCTATTAGTTTGTGTAATGTGGTGTATAAGTTGATTACTAAAGTTCTTGCTAATAGGCTCAAGATTTTTCTCTCTGATATTACTTCGTTAAATCAGAGTGCGTTTATTCCGGGTAGATTAATAACGGACAATATTTTAGTGGCTTTTGAATTATTCCACCATATGAAGAACTCGACTAGTGAGAGTGGTCACATGGCTTTGAAGCTTGATATGGCTAAGGCTTATGATAGAGTTGAATGGGGTTTTCTCAGGGCTGTGATGTGTAAGATGGGATTTGCAGATAGGTGGGTGAATCGAGTTATGCATTGTGTTTCCTCGGCTTCCTTCTCGGTTCTTATAAATGGGGCACCTTCGGGGGAGTTTACTCCGGCTCGGGGTTTACGTCAAGGTGATCCTATTTCCCCCTATTTGTTTATTATTTGTGCAGAGGCTCTTTCTGGGTTGTTGTCTAGAGCAGTGATGACAGGGAAGATTCATGGGATTAAAGTTGCTCAGTCGGCTCCTTCTATCTCTCACCTCCTGTTTGCAGATGATAGCATTATTTTTACCAGGGCGGCTACGGAGGAGGTAGATGCTATTAAACAAGCTTTGCAAGTTTATGAGGCTGCTTCGGGACAAAAGGTGAATTTTGGAAAGACTACTGTGTCTTTTAGCAAGGGTGTTCCGGTGGATAGAAGGGAGGAGTTGGCTAATAGTTTAGGGGTGAATATTGTTGACATTCATGATAAATATCTTGGTTTGCCTACGGTTGTTGGTAGATCGAAGAGGGTTATTACTAAGGGTGTTCGTGAGAAGTTATGGCAAAAACTTCAAGGGTGGAAAGGGGGTTTTTTTATCAAAGGCGGGTCGGGAAGTCTTGATTAAGGCAGTGGCCCAATCTATTCCGACCTACGTGATGAGTGTGTTTAAACTTCCCTCCTCTTTTTGTGATGAGATGCGTTCTTTGGTGGCTAATTATTGGTGGGGTCAACGGAAGGGAGAGCGAAAGATTCATTGGATAGCATGGAAAAAGTTGTGTGAGCCGAAGGCTAAAGGTGGATTGGGTTTTCGGGACCTTAAATATTTTAATGCGGCCCTCCTTGGGAAGCAAGGCTGGAGGTTGCTCCAATTTCCTGACAGTTTGTTGGCTAGAGTTTTAAAAGCTCGGTACTATGCGCAGGGTAGCTTTTTGGAAGCAGAGTTAGGGAATTCTCCAAGCTACACGTGGAGAGGGATTTGGGGAGCGAAGTGGGTGGTGTTGAGGGGAATTAGATGGCGGGTTGGGGATGGGTTGAATATTTCTGTTTGGAATAGCCCTTGGATTCCAGATACTCAATCAAGGAAGGTTATTTCGCCAAGAGGTGCGGCTCCGATTGACTTGAAAGTATGTGATTTAATTAACCTTGCTTCTGCCTCATGGAATGTTCCTTTGATTAATGCATTTTTTCTCCCTTTTGAGAGGGAGCGTATCCTTAGCATTCCCATTAGTTTTCGATTGCCGGAGGATGCGTTGTGTTGGGATTTAGAGAAGGATGAGGATTACTCAGTGAGGTCGGCTTACCGTGCTATATATGGGGACTTGAACGCTGACGAGGTTGCTTCTGCTTCTTACTCTTCGAAAGTGTGGGGAAAGGTGTGGCACGCTGCGTGCTTACCGAGGGTGAAGTTGTTTTTCTAGCGGGCTTGTTGCGGTGCCCTTCCCACAGCTCGTGGTTTAAGTAAAAGGGTGGAGAGTGTTGCAGCTACTTGTTCTTTGTGTGAGGCGGAGGATGAAACAGAACTACATTGCTTGCGAGATTGCGTCATTGCTAGGCTCATATGGAATGAAAGCAGTTTTAATTGTGATATGAGTGGGGACTTTATGAGTTTTGGGGACATGGCTCTTTCTTGCATTGATAAGCTCCCTCGCAATGATCATGGCATTTTTATGTCATTATGCTGGGCCATATGGACAGCTAGGAACAAGTGGGTGTTTGAGAGTGAGGCGTGTGATCCTAAGCGTTCGGTGGAATATGTGGAGAAGCAATTGAAGGAGCTGCAGGGGGATGTTGTGGATAGCGTATCTGTGAGTAAAGCTAGCAGGAGTAAATGGAAGCCACATGATGGTGGTTTTGTTAAATTGAATGTTGATGGGGGTATGGTGGAGGGGCTAGGCTCGTCTGCTGGGGCTGTGGTGCGTGATTCGGAGGGGGCAGCTTTGCTGGCGGGTGCGTGGTGTTTGGAGGAGCGATGGCAGCCTGCTGTTGGTGAGGCTATGGCTGTTCTGCTGGGTCTTAGAGCTGCTGTAAGCTACGGGTTTAGGCGCATAGTGGTGGAGAGTGATTGTATCAATTTAGTGAACGCATTGAAGTCGCGGGAGAGGGGTAGCAGCACGTTGCACCTTATTTATGATGACATTTACCATGTTTGTAACGCGGTAGATAGTATTGTGTGGAGTTTTGTTCATAGGGAGGGGAATAAAGTAGCTCATGAGCTTGCTCATTACTCGCCTTGGGCTATTGGTAGTAGATTTTGGGTGTCGGATTTTCCGGATTGTATTTCGTCTTTGTTGCTTTTGGATTCCCCTATGAATGAAAATTAGTCCCTGCTGGGATTTGATTCAAAAAAAAAAAAAACAAGAGGTGGATCTTCTAAGGGACTGGTCAGGGCTTGGTCCCCCTTAAAATCTGATCCAAAACATAAGCCCAATATGTAGTCCATTGCAACTAACAATCCATAAACACTTTGCTACTATGTATTCCTTATTTCCTTTATTTGTTTTAATTTTGTCCAAACTCACACATAACTAATCAAACCCATCGCAATAATGCCAGTATTGTTGCCCTACCAATGTTGTTTAACAAAAAAAAAAATCCTAAAATCCTATATAAGCAATAATAATAATTCAGTTTTATAAATTAATTGTTATTCATAATTTATATTATTAGACAGGTAAATTAAAGATAATAAATTTTTCAAAATATCATAGGTATATAGAATTATAAATTGATAGTTTAAAATGGTTTTTTTTTTAAATAATAAAATAATATAGAGTAATTGTAGGGAATATTTCAAGCATCAACTTTGAGCTCCATTGTGATTATGCATTTAAGCACGGTGGCGTCCAAAGGGAAGGAAACTAGAGCAAAAGAGTCGCCAACAAGTTTTAGGAACTTGTAAACCATCCATAGGTGTGAAGGTTACACCCTATTCACGATCACAGAGATCGTTAACTCCATATATAGTGGTCCTGAACCATGACTGGATATTCGGGGATAATCACTACTACAAAAACACCCTATAGAGTTACCCTTTTAGAGTCGCCTCAAATTAATAGGTGACACATAAGGTTTTAATGTCGCCTCTTACAAAGCATGTGACACATAAGGCTAGATAAAAGACACTTAAAAATGAATAGAAAGTCATAGACATCACCTACAATATAACAGGTGACATGTAAACTATACTTGTGTCCCGTCTTTCATTATGTGACTCATAAAATTACTTTATGAGTCACCTATAGCCTTGTACTATTACAGGCGACACCTATGCCAAGTTATGTCACAAAGCAGCCTAAAACAAAAACCCTAGAACATTGTTCCTTCATCCCATCGCCTCCCTCATTCATTCTCTTACGGGGCGTTTGGTATGAGGGATGGGATAAAGAGGGAGGATATGATAGGGACTAAATAGATGGGATTACAATTATTTTATCTCTATCCCTTGTTTGGTTGATATGATAAAGAAAGAGGATAAATATAGTAAGTTAATATGGTAAACCAACATATTTTACTATATTTGCCTTCTAGAATCATCATCAATTAAATAATTGTCTTCAACCCACACCATCCTCTCTCTCCAAAGATTCCAAACCTCCATTTTTGTAGCATCGTTCCTTCATTCCTCCCCCATGACTATCATTTTCTCAATTTAATTACATAACTTGATAACAAATTAATAACCATCATCAAAATTATCATCAATCATACTAAAACCTCATAATTTCCTCTACGATTTTTTTCTTCTAAACTTACTGCTGAGTTGTTGCTGCAGTGCCGCTGTGAGTTTTGGGGGTCATGAGTTGTTGCCGCTGTTAACCATAGTTGTGGTGGTTTTTGTTGCTGCTCTGAGTTGTTGTCTAAGGTTGATGGTGATGGTAGAATAGTAATTAAATATGGCAAGGATTAATCCCCAGGCCAATCTTTATACCTGTCCTCTTAGTTACAAGATTCAAGGGATAAGAAGCCATTTAATCCTTATCCCATCCCACCGAAAAACTCAATTCCTTGTAAACAAACATAGGACAAAGGTGAGGAGAGATTAGAAATCCTTATCCCTACCTTCTATCCTTTCTACCAAACACGCTCTTATTTTCCTGTTCCTTCCTCCCATCGCCTCCCTCTTCCTCTCATCGCCTCTCATAGACTCACCTTACTCCTCCATACTCTTTCCTCTCGATATCTTCCCCTTGCAAACTCATCGACAACGACTACCACTACTTGTTTCCGTTCTCAGATCCGCCGATCAATTTCGCATATTTGATTTCATTGTGGTAATTAGTGTCAGTGGTGTCCCACCACCTACTTCTCCGCCTGCACACTTCCCTCTCTCACCAAATCGACGGCAACGGTAACATTTGATCGACGACGTAAAGACTGAGCTCTTCCGTTCTCCGAGTTCTTTACTGATTTACTTCTATTTTTTAAGGTTAATTACTAAATTAATCTTCTTATTTGTCTAATATAATTAGTAATTGCAAATATATTGAATTATAATTTAAGTTCTTAAAATTTTAGGTTAAAGTGCAAAATTATATTGAATCATTGTATTATTTCCAATACATATGTTGCTTTCAAATGATACGATTTTAGGGGACGATGGGGTGAGGATTTGATAATTTGATGTATATGTATGTTGAAGTGAAATGTACGTAATTATTGAAATTTTTGGTTTGATTACTGAACACTTGTTTCGATTTTGATTTCGATTGATTTGGGAATTTATTGTGTACTCGTAAAGATTAGAGGTATTTCAAGAGTTTGGGTGAAAATTGCCGTTTAATTTCACCATATAATTGGTTCATTTAATTTCGTCTCTTTTTGGTGAAAACATAGCTTTTATAAATCATCTCCTGAAACTTTGATTATACCCTTTTGAAATTGATTTTGTGTCTTAATCATATCATTTGGCTCATAATTATCGTTAATATATTTGTTTATGCTTCTATAATTTTGGAGGTTGAAGGTTTTGTTCCATAAAACTAGCAGTATTAGTAATTGCTATATGTTATAGTGCTAATACTGCTCATATCTGTAAGCAATTGTGGTACATTAACAAGCTTTTAAGATGTATATTGTTCAAAATAAAAGCAGCTTGATGTTACTACTACTAGTCTACAATGTGTGTGTGTGTGTATTATATATATATATATATATATATATATATATATATATATATATATATATATATATATATATATATATATTGCTCTAATTTTTTTTTCCTGCAAGTTGAACTTGAACATTACAAGTTGTTGCTCTTATTATTTTCTGGGTACTTTTGTTTATTAAATGTTGTAGGTGGAGATGTCACTTGAGGATGTGAGTGATAAGGTGGTGGCTAAATTTCATTGTGGATCTGCCACATTAGAAATTGTTCTTGCTTTTTGGGTGCGCAGTGAGTATTTTTAGCCCTTTTCACAATTTCTTATTTATCTCCATTTGAGCATTGTATTATAAAATAAGCTTTGTCTGATTTCCTCCCTTTTTTCTCTTAAAAATAATTATAAGTCCATTTGGCTTTGGATTTAGTTGATGAGATGTGTGAAGCATGTTTATCTTTATCCACGGTAGCACTCAATGCCATATGTCATGCTTGTGAGGAGAGCTGTGATTTGTATTGGTATGCTTTCTTTCAAGCTGTAGTTTTTATGCCAGCTATGGTCAATTCATTTAATTCTTTCCTAAGTTTATGTGAAATAATGTAATGGTTGGATTTGGTAATTATATTGTTGTAGTAGAGAGAGGTTCTGTGCTGCTGACCTTATCATTTTGATTGTTAAACTTATGGTAAAATGTGTGGAAGAACATTATAATTTTTGGAGGATCATCTGTGGGTTTTAAAGACTGTTTTTAGTAATTTAAAGCACTTCTATGATTGTATCTTAAATCCCATTACTTTATTTATTCGTTTAGCAGTAATGAAGTCTTATCATTAAAGATATAATGGGTACAATTCTCTGCAATATTGTTGGTGCATGATGGTCAAAGCTTATTGTCACTTGTCTTTGTTATTCTAGGATATCTATGTTTATGTTGATATTTCTAATGTTAGTTTTATAGATGTTTTTCCATAGAAGTTTTCAAAAGCCTATTAGCTCAAATGGTAGAGCAATGTGCTATTGCACATAGATGTAGGTTCAAGTCCTACATAGGTTGTAATTATAGTAGTAAGTGTGAATTTAACGAGGAAAAAGAGAAAAAAAATTGTATTTTGGGCAAAACTATTGAAGAATTATATTTTTCAAAAAATTACTTTACGCGTCGCCTCATAAAAAGCAGGGGACTCATAAAATACACCTAACGCGTCGTCTATAATGCAAAAGGCGACTCATAAACCAACCTAACACGTCACCTGTAATGAAATGACAACTCATAAACCAACCTAACGCGTCACCTTTAATGAAAAAGGCGACTCATAAACCAACCTAACGCGTCACTTGTAATGAAAAAGGCGACTCATAAACCAACCTAACGCGTCAGGTCATAGGCGACACGTAAAGGGGGTATCTATAGTGTCGGTGCCTGTAGTGTCGCCCTTGAAGCGATGTGTAAGATGGTTTAGAGGCGACTCGATAAGGGTTTTTGTAGTAGTGAATGGTACTAACCCAACCTAAAAGAGATTGAACTCTTCTTAAATAGGCCTCTATTTTATTCTTCTCATATTCATGTGCGTTTTCCGATCAACATACAATCATTAAATTAATCATTAGCATATTTAATCTATGTTGGTTGATTATTAATGCACAAATAAATCTATTATTGGCGATCACTTGAATCAAAAATCATATTAGCCTAAATCAAATTATTAATTATCTTATTAACTGTGATTTCAAGTACAAATTCTCTTTAAACCTGCAAGAAAATGCGTGATCAAGCAATAATAATAATATATCAAGCAACGCATAATTATTAACAAATTATATATAAATTATTCGTAAATTAACAAATAAAGTAAAACTATTCGTAAATTAACAAATAACGTTAAACTTTATATAATTTGATACAACAAATCATCATTATAATAATAATATTCCCAAAGCATAATAATATTAGTAAGATCCTAAGCATGATCCTAACATGATTAATAACAAATCATAGCATGTCACTAAGCAATAAAAATCAAAACTTTATACTTGTTATGATACCAGAAAGCAATAAAATATTAGAAATATTAATTAACTCCTTAAACATGACACTAGGAATTAAAATAATAATCTAAGCATTATTCCTAAAGAAACAGAGCAATTGAATTACTTACTTTGAAGCCTCGTACCTCTTTCTATTAAAAGAATACACACGTTAGTAATTTCAATGAAAATATTAAATTAAACAATTAAAATAATATTAATTGAAATATATATTAGGGACCAAACTCTCAGAACTATCAACCTTTCACGTCAAATCTAAGGCAACTTCGAGATTGGCTAGGTGTATTCGAATCTCGTGAATGAGGAATGATGATCAAATCAAGAAAAATCAAAGAGATGTGTTTAATCTAGGCTTAGAAAATCAAGGAAGAGAGAAAAAGAAAGAATAAGCTTTAGCTTAGAGAGGGAGAAGAGATGGTGATTGTTGGTGAATGAAAACTGAGGAAATCGTCCCTTATTTATAGAGAAAAAAACGACTAAAATGATCATAAAAGAGTCAGAATTCGAATCAGAATAAAACTCCTTTTATCGCGGTGCGTCAGATCCATCACGACACGATAAAAACAGTTCAGTTTTTTTGCGGATTTTGTTTTTATCATAACTTTTGATCCAAAAATCGGAATAAGATAAATAATATGTCGTTGAAAATATGTAGAAGTCTACTTTCTAACCCAATTAGAATTAGATAAAAATATTTTGTAGAACAAAAGATATGGCTAAAATAGTGAGAAAGTGTCGGTTTTGGATAGAGTTTGGTATTTCTTTCATATTTTTTTCGTTATAGCTCGTAATTAATATTATAATATATATAATTTCAAGGGCTATCCAACCATCTAAGATTTGGATAAAAATTATGAGGCACGGAAATAATATCTAACTGTCTTTGAACGTCTTCCAATTCGAATAGAATTAGGACTTTCAAAAAGAGAAGTTTTATTCAATTTCAAACTCTTGATTTTTATCTTTTGAAAAGGATAAATTAGAACCCTCTAGAGACTTCTAGAAAATCCTAATAAATCCTAATTAGTTTAGGAATATAATTAAGATAATGAACCCTCTACATGATCATTGGGTCCGCATATAAAGCTCGGTTTGGGCACAGTTTAGTATTTTGGCCATAAGTTCCTCGTTATAACTCGGATTTGGGCTTAAAATATATCATTGGAAAGCTCTTTTCAATTTTTCAAGACCCATCCAACTACACAATTATTGGATCCAAATTATGGACCAAACTAAATTGGATTGGACGTTTTTCATAAATAGGACACGAAATAAATGATTTTAGAAATACGAAATAAACTATATTTGAATTAAAACATTTTAGAAAAAGGGAAATTCACGAGACTCTTCAATATTTCACCTTACTCGATAATCAATGACTTGAAAGGTACTCATCACTGGGTTTGGTTTTTGGGGAGACACAATCAGGTGTCTACTATAATACTTTATAGCTACTTAAAAATATAGGGTTAAACTATTTTGTATTGTTATTAGTGTTTACCTTGATTTAAGTTTAGAAATTCAACTTTAATTTGGTCCCCCAAAAGAAAGTTGTTAAGATCCGACACTACTTAAAACTAATCCCTACCTTTTAAAAGGTATGAGAAAACACTTATGAATAGTGTGAGCACTATTAGTATATCCTTAAAATATTTGTTTACCTACATGCCCCTATTGTTATGATGTTAATTGTCTCTAATTTTTATATTACCTTGTGTGATTTAATGATTTAAATCTTATAAATAGTGTTTGAAAAATTATATCCTCTAAAATGTTCATTTACTTATATACCCTAATTACGTTAATTGAATTTTTTATTTCTTAAAAAATAGGTGGATATTTATACTCCTGAAAAAGAGATCCCCATATATGACTAGCTATGGTCGTTAGCCACCCTATTAACTACAGAAAATTTTGTCAACAACTACCAATTAAAGCACGTGTTTTGAAAACAACTACCTATTAATTTTTTTTTTTTTTTTTTTAAAAACTACCACAAAGTTGTAAAAAGTTTAAATAGCACTACCACTCTAACAATTTTGGCTAGAATCTCTGACATTTGGGTCTCACTTTTTATCACTTTTTACCTTTATGAAAGGTAATTTAGTCAATTTAGATGGTGATTATATGAGGTAAAGGTAAAAAGTGGATCATACATGCCGAATATTCTAGTTGGAATTATTAAAGTGGTAGTGCTACTTAAACTTTTTACAACTTTGTAGTAGTTATTTTTTAAAAAAATTTAATAGGTAGTTGTTTTCAAAACACGCACTTTAACTAAAAAGAATTTTTTTTTATTTTTACCACAATAAAAAAATACGAAATTGTTCTTTACCACCAAAACTTCTCAAAGTTTTATTTTACCACAAAAAAGTCCTATAAATTATTTTTTTATCATTTGTCGTCAAGAGAATCGTTGAATCTAACGGGTTAAAAAAATGTCTTTGATTTACGTGCCAAAAACATGTTCTTTAGAGGTTTTGAGGGTTATTTTGGTCTGTTTGGTCTGATTTGAGGTCAGAATTGACAAAAAATGATCGCAGGTGCCTCATTTTTTGCATTTCACACAAATAGCACTACCACTCTAACAATTTTACCACAATAAAATGTATTAAATGTTCATTTTTAGTGTATTAAGTGTTCACTTTGTACTAAATGTTCAATTTTAAAATACTACGTGTTCATTTTTTTAAGCAAAAATTATACACAAGTTCGATTGTAATAATTTTAACTCTAAAAATTTGGATATCCACCTTAAATTAAATCTAATCTTGATTCATCGTAAAGACAATTTATCGATCTATAACATGATAAATTAGGTATTACGAATGCAAAATTGATAGAAATCAACAATTTTATAACATATATATATATATATATATATATATATATATATATATATATATATATATATATATATATATATATATATATATATATACACAAAATTACCTACCAATTAAGATCGCAATGAAGATGATGATGATGATGATATATATACAAAATTACCCACCAATTAAGATAGCAACGAAGATGATGATGATGATGATGATGATGATGATGATGGAGATTGCTATAATGGTGACGAAGTGGAGATTGCCCAAAATAGAAGGACAAAGAATAAGTTTAATGATTGAAGGAAAGTGAGGTAAGAAAGAAAATTAACTTATAAGAAAACAAAAAAAAGAGAGAGAAAATTTGAAGATGAGAAGATAACAGAGGAGAGAGAAAATTAATAGATATACGGAAGAAGAAGAAGAAGAAGGGGGAGAGTTAATATATAAGGAAATGAAAAAAAAAACGTATGTTCCTTTTAAAGCACTGTATGTTCATATGTATGGCTTAACTGCACTAGCGTGTAGCTAAGAATTTGCAGTAACCTAGCCACACAAGTATACTCGTCGATTAGGCCTGAGCTCTTATTGAGGGCTTCTTTCGGGGCCTAAGTTTTTTCCTTTGAATATGGGTTTAATAGCTAACGCTTACACCTTAAAGTAGGTAGAGCAACCGGCACCCCTACTGATAATATGATACGCTACAATGCTACACTTAGCCTGTAACACCCCCAAATCTCCCTCTACGGAGATACCAGTATAATAGGTATAATTATACCGTAGAGATAGACCTAGGAGTGTTACCGCCGTGCGATTATGCAAGGCTACTCAAAATACTTAACTCAATAGCAAAACTTGTAGCGGAAACTCAACTTTATTTTATTAATACTTATAAAAATAGTAACATTGTTATGAGTACTCAAAATAAAGACAAGACCAACATTCCTAAACTAGATGAAACAAATCCCGGGACTCCCATATACTCATTCATGACTCCACCTGAAAATAGTCGACACTGCTTACCATTACAGTAAACAGGGCGAACCAAAACAAATAAGAAATACGGATTAGCAAATTATGCTAAGTACGATAAGTGCAAGATAATGTAAACTCAATTTATTTGCAAACATGTTTTAAAAATCAATTCCAATAATTAATCCAATAAATTCCAAACTCATTATTCCAAAACCGATTCCAATGATTCAATATTCAAAATAATAGTTAATAAAACCAATTCCTTTATTAAGAACCAATTTCTTTTAATCCAATTCCTCACCCAAGTGTGCACACCCCCCAAGCTAGTCTCCTTATATTACAAGGCTATTCTTGAGGAAAAACCCGGTCATACAAAGTCCAAGACCTTATCAATAAACCAAATCCGCATAGTGGGATTACCAACATGCTTATAAAGCATTAATAATAATTCAATGGTTCAATAAATCCTTTTAATATCCAATAAATTCCAATATAATTCAAACTCCTTTTTAATAATTCCACATACTTTCAAAATCAAAACCTTTTAAATAGATACTTGAGAATAAAATCTCATATTAATAACTTTTCAAAATCAATAACTCTTCCTTGAAAAACCTTTTATTTAATTCAACAAAACTTTTAAAATTAATTCCTTTATTTAAACACGATAAGTAATTCAAACCATTCAAAACATGATTTAAAAATCAATCATTCAAATACTTTTATTAAAACAAATTAAATATTAAAATCAATACCTCCAAACATAATTCAAATCAATTTAATTCAATCACCAATAAAATCATATAAAACTTGTCCTCTATGTGTAGGAGGTGCTGGATCGTGTCTTCGTGGTAATGCTTCTTGGGGTAGACGGGGTCTTTTCAATGTGGCGAATAAAATGGTCGGAAGGTATCATTGGAAGATAGGCAATGGTGAAAGGGTGAAAGTTGCAAATATGAGATGGGTGCAAGGCTCAACTCCGGTTTTTAAATCAAGCCATCTGCTACGGGGGGTTGGTTCAGGGAAAGTGAAAGACTTGATATCCCCAGAAACAAGATCTTGGAACGCTGCTATCATCAGGGAAAGGTTTGAATGGAGTACTGCCCAGGATATTTTAGAAATAGAGTTGCCTTCGAACGAGGAGTAGGATGTGCTTTATTGGGGGGGGGGGCATCCGTCTGGAATCTACACTGTTAAGACGGGTTATGCCTTTCTAATGAACAACTTTTTGTAACAGGACATTTTCTCTGACACTATTTTTTTCAGGCTAATATGGAAGCTCAATATTCCACCAAAGTGGAGCTTGTTTCTATGGAAGCTAGTCATGGATGGGTTGGTTGTCAAGTCTAACCTAGTCAGAAGAGGGATAGATATAGATGTTTATTGTGATTCTTGTGCTATGGCAGAGGAAGACCAACAACATCTTTTTAGGACGTGTTCTTTTGCGAGGTATGCTTGGAAGAACTTTTCTTTGAATATCTCGTCTGAAATTGATGAATCTACTCCTTTGGGGCACTGGATTCAGAATTATATCCTGCTTTTTCATAACGAGGATGGAAAAAGAAGCGAACAAGTAGGGACTTTCGTAGGGGTCCTTTGGAGTCTCTGGTTGACTAGAAATGGGAGGATCTTTAGTAATCAGGGATGATTTCTCGTGGATTTGTTTAGAAACTACAATATGGCGATGCAACAATTATCAGTTTGGCAAAGAGTGGATGGGGGGGTCGGGGTCAACGGCAAGGTAAGTGCCGATAATGGTGCACCGCCAGGTTTTGAAAGGGTAAACATTGGTTGCGAAAGGGAAGATATTATTCACCCAACAGATGCTAGATTGGAGGTAACTATAATGGCTGATGGCTCTTGGAAAAAGCGGACTAGAATGGCAGGTATAGGATGGGCATACTCAGAAGACCAAATAAACTATATGGAAGGGGGTGGAAACTATGGCAAAGCCCACTCTTCTCTACACGCGGAAGTTATGGCATGTGTAGCTGCGCTAAAGTGGGCAGAAGTGAAAGGATACCGAAAAATACTTTTGTTCACTGACTCGCTGGCCCTAATCCATTTAATCCAACATCCTAAACGGCGGGAAATGCGGCTATGTGGACGACGCAAGATCTGCTACAGGTGGGACGACAGTTTATAACTTGCATTATATGGAAAGTTGGAAAAGAACAGGTTACTAAGGCTCATGACATTGCGAATAGTTGTAGGGTCAATTTACATAGCTTTAATGTTTAGTTTTGTTTAATTTTTGCTGTTGTCAAAAAAAAAAAAAATCATATAAAACATGTTATTCAACCAATCACTTTCAAAGGTATCTAGCCACCTATACGTACCTTGATCCTTGCTAGAAAAACCACACAAAAAGAACCTCAAGAACCTTGATTCTGAATATCAATCAACACTTCGCACTTTCAAAGTTCAATCACGAATACACCTTGCAAATAACATAACCATAAGGTTATCACAACATAAACTCAAATCTAATGTGCATGGACTATAAAAATCTTTTAAAATAATACTTTAATATAAAATTATAGCTTTGAAATAGGTAACTGTATTTTAGAAAACTAACCATGAAGAAGATAAAGGAATAGGATTAAAGAGAATTGAATTTTTGTTGGAAAGAATAGGAAGAACTTGTAGAGGTCATAACTCCTTCAATATAACTCCGAATTGGGTGATTTGATTTTTCGAGAGGAACAATCTTCTGTGAAACATCAATACCCCAAAAACTGCCCGAAAACTAGCTTCAAAGATAAACGGGATGATTTGTGTAAAAAGAGGAGAAGAAAAGTATGAAAAGGTTTAGGGAAAAGAAGAAGAAGAGAGAAGACGAGAATTGGGTTTTTGGTGTGAAGAATATGAGAGGTATGAAGGGGTATTTATAGGCTCATGAATGAGGGAATTATGGTAGGAGAATGTAGGAAGATTTATGGTAAAAAGAATTAAGGAATTACTTGGAGAAGTGAATAAAGAAATATGGAAACTTTTGATATTAAGGTGATTAAGAATAATAGAATTTAGGAAAGTGTGTTTGTCATGAAAATAATATGGCAGAAGAGATTACTTGGGGAATAATCAAAGATGAAATAAGGTAGGAAAATAAGATGATCAAATATTTGTGAGATGGAAAAATAAAATTAAGGAAAATAAGAGATTTTTAGGAGATAATTGAAAATACAACTTACCAAAATAAATCACCCAAAAATCCATCATGGTGGTCGAAAATTTGAGCTTTCCTAAGCTCATATTTTCGGACCTCCCTTTAGATATTTAGAGAATTAATTTGCTAGTTTTAAGGAATTAAAAATAATTGTGTAAATAATATTTATTGTATAAAATAACTAATTAAGAAAATACCAATTATTTACTAAATAAATTCGCTAAGAAAATAAGATTTTCTACACTTAGAAAATCCAAAAATCATAGCTTATTATTTAGGAAATTCGGACCTCCTAATTAAATAATTAAAATATAATTTTTATTAGTTAAAATATACGAAATATATATAAATAATCCGGTTTTTAAATTAAAATAAATGGATAATAAATCTTATCCAAAATCCAAAAATAATAATTGAGTTTTTAAAATACTTTTGGCGCTAAAATTCAAATATCATTTTGGCTCCAAAATTCAAATAGTAAAATAACTTACTAAAATACTCTTTTTAAGAGAATACTAATTAATTAAATAATTAGAAATACGTTTCAAAAATACGGGGTATTACATAGCCTCATGCCCTCACTATTCCATTTACCCCCATTAACTGCAATAGCTGTAAATTAATCTCCCCCTATATATATATATATATATATAGATAGAGAGAGAGAGAGAGAGAGAGAGAGAGAGAGAGAAGGGTGAGAAGCAATTACAACCCTTAGATTTGTTAAATCTAATGGTTGAGGAGTACCATGCACATGGTACTTCAGTTTTATAAACTTTATGTTATTTTGATGTTAACTTCTTATTATTTTAATTTATATATATGTTATTTTGAAATAAGTACATGTTATTTTATACTTGTATGCTTTTTTTTTTAATTATTCAACATCGATCATTTCACTATACCCCAAGTTTATAAAATTCATGTTATTTTGATATGAACTTCTTATTATTCAATTTATATACTACCTCCGGTACACATTAGATGCAACTTTTGCCAAAAACGGAAAGTTCACATTAGAAGCAACTTTGCCTTTCTTTCTTTTTATAGTAACTTTTTTTTTATTGAAATTACAGTTGTACTCTTACTAAATGTGTTTAAAAATTACTTAGACAACTAAACTAAAGATATTAGAAGACATAATCTAAGTAGCTTATTTTAAGTACTCCCACCAAAATTAATTCATTCCCACACCTAACTCATTAAAATCAGTAAAACCACCCAACTTAAAAAAAAAAAAAAAAAAATCAAACCCCAATTTTTTTTTCTAGGATTAAAACCCTAGATTTAGTTCATGTTCTTCATTCATCTTGCTCATATCCACCTTCATCTTCTCTCTCTACCTCCACTTTCTCTCTCCTGCTATTGTAGGACGGAAATACCATACCTTCATCTTCTCTCTCCACCTCCTTATTGACTGAATATGGAGGATCTCACCCTACTTGATGAAGCTTGTTTACTGAGTGATAATTTGGAAGAAATTCGCCTGCTGACCCAGTTAATTAAGTCGATTGAGAGCGACTCACCAGCTTCAGATATTCGTCGTTGATTCACTTGTGGCGAAATTGGTGATGTTTTGAGTTGCAATTCTATAACAGCTTTAAGCAAAGTTCTAAGATTTGTTGAGGAAGAAGAGGAGGCAAAAAAAAAAAAAATATGCTCTAGAATTTGGTCATGGAAAGCCGGTTTTGAAAGAACCAGAAATCCGTGGGGTTTCTTCTTCCGCCAAAAAATGAGTCCCGTTAACCCTACTTAGACGATGTCGTGGTCCTCCCAATAAGATAACAGATGTGATCGAAGAGGAGGAAAGGAAGGTTGCCTCTGCTGATAATAATGAACCAAAATCTGGGGAAAAATGAAAGAGATCTGGACAGAAAGATGTTGAGGGAAATTCTCCCAAATTGTTGACCCCCCGAATGAGTGCTCAGTGTAACAGTTTCTAAACCCCTACTAATTTTTATTTTGATGCTTGTTGATTATGCTTATATCTTATTCTATTAAATTTGTTGATGGAAATTCACCCAAAAATTATGCTTGATTATGGTTGATGAATATATTGGGTGGGTGAAGATTATGGTAGATTATTTTGGTTTATTATGGTAGATTATTTTGGTTGATTATGGTGCATTATTTTTGCTTCATTATGGCAATTTTTTTTTTGCTTGACTATGTCAGATTGTTTCGGTTGATTATGGCAGATTAGTTTACAATAATATGGCAGATTGTTTTTGGTTCATTATGGCAGATTCTTTTGGTTGATTATGGCATATTATTTTGCTTGATTATGGCAGATTATGTTGCTTGATTATGCTACATTCTTTTGGTTGATTATTATGATAATTAGGATGTTGGTTATGATTGTTATGATCATTATGAATGTTATGATGATTATGGTTATTATGATGATGATTTTGGTTATTATGAATTTGATTATTATGATGATGATTATGATTTTTATGATGATTATGATTATTATGATGATTAAGATTTTGGTTGATGATTATAATGATGATGATGTTGGTTATTGTTGATGGTTACGATGATGTTGTTTATGATCTTGGTTATTGATGTTGGTTATGATGATGTTGGTTATTGTTGATGGTTATTGTTGATAATGATGGTTATGATGATCCTGCCAGATTCTTTTGGTTATTGTTGATAGTTATGATTATGGCACAATATTTTTTTTGGTTTTTTTTTTTTTTTTTTTTTTTTTTTTTTTTTTTTTTGTGTTTTGGGGAGGTAAGTGGTTGATGGATGATGATGTCTATGGTGTAATGGTCTTAATGACATTTATTGAGAGACCTTGTGTTTGTGTGTATTGGTCTCAGTGACAATTATTGAGAGACCTTGGTTTTCTATGCATATAGGAGTCCCGAGTTTTGACTTTTGTGACTTAATTAGAGTTCCTTTTTTGATATAGTCCCTAAATCCAAATGATGAAGGGACTCATAAGATCCTAACGAGGTCATGTATGATGCTCCTTTAATGTGTTGCTAATGATTGTTGAGGTACCTAACATGATCATACAAAGCTTATGTGGGGATGCTCCAATAGTTAGTTAACACATTATTGTTGAGGTAGCATACATGATTTCGTTAGTTGATTAAAATAAACCCATATGATGGATTATATTTCCCTCCTCCACTGATCTGAATGTGTTAAAAATAGCATCTAATATGTTTTTTTTAGCATCTATGTAATACATACTACACATACACAAAAGATTTATCATAGGATACTAATCAATTGCCTATGTTCAACACAAAAGATTTACCACAGGTTACAAACTGACTGCCTAACTGAAATTAAAAAAAAACCACAAAAGTTAAACTAAAAAAAAATAAAAATAAAATACACATAACCTACTAAACTTGTCTTCTATCTAAGTCCTTTATGAGGTTATGTGTGGCAGTCTGCCCCTGTGTTTCTTGCTCCTTTTTCTGCACTAAGTCAGCATCTACTTCTTGCTGATCACCTTCAGCCCCTCCCTCTCTTGCCATTGTGATGATTCTGTCATTGATAAAATGTCTAGCATGTTCTATAATAGCTGGGCTTACCTTCAGATTATCTGGTAACAAACCAAGATTCTCAAGTCTGTCTTTTGCCATGTGGGGTGGTGTGAAATTGTTGCCACCTTGACGCTTAAGAATTTCAACCATTGTTCTTTGCAATGTCAACCAAACCGACTTATTAACCTTTGGCTCAAAAGATTCATAAGCTTCCTCAACCGTTTCAATTAATTCCTTCAATTTTTTTTAGAAATGAATGATATTGAATTGACTGAATGCAGTTAAATAATCCTAAATCCAACACATTCAGATCAGGGGATTGAGCGGGTTGGTATACCATTTGTATGTTGAATCTTTTTTGTGTAGTGGCTGCCATGAACTCTTCACATCTTGGAATTTGGTGGGGCCTTGCGTTATCCCACTGAATGTAGATGCTTTGCTTCTGTTTACTGGCCATTTTGCAATGATTGCCGAAATCACCTTTTGTAGTAGCATTTTCCTAATCTCATCCTTGTTAACATTCTGAACAGCTTCAATTTCTAGAGTTCCTGCACTTCTGTTTTTGCTGTTTGGTGAATAATAAATGGGAAAATGCCGTATTTTCCATCAAAAGTGATCAAGCCGCTTGTGTTTAAGTGTGGCCTTGAAATAAGAGCCATGAACATGGCCTTCAATTTGAACCTTTTGGATTGTTCACATCTGTAGGGATTATCTTTATTAGTAAGAAGATAAAACCTCCTCATTTCGGGGTTTAAAAAAACCATTTCTCATCGATATGGATGACATTATCCATATCGTTGAATGTTGGATATGCTGATGGTCCTCTGGGCAAAATGTGTGACAACACCCATTTGACCCTTGCTATTTTTTGGTTGTCTGTTAGTCTTGGATGATTGTTGTTGGTGTGTGTTCTCGGAATTTCCTTTTTTTTCAGTCGATGCACAGTTGTTTTGCTGACTTTAAGAGCTCCAGCATAACTTCTTTCAGTTGTCCTCAAACAAAGAGGCACTGATTGAAGCCATTCTGCTGAATATGCTCTTGGCTTTGGGCCTGTTTTCCCAAGATTCTTTGTTTTGACATCAACCACTCCCCCTTGTTCTCTATGTTTGCATAAATCTGCATAAATTCTTGTGATGGTTGACTTGTGTACACCGTAATCTCTTGCTAGTTTGGCTTTTGCACCTCTAGGGAGATCCCCATCTGTTTGTATTGCTAGCATTGTTTGAATGAGTTGTCTTCGTGTGTCCAAAATCATTTCTGGTTTTAGCCTATTCCTTCGATCATTGTCTTCATACTCGTTGCTGAAATGTATGTGTGGATCATTGTTGGATTGCCCCATTTTTTCCTCCATTAAAATCTGATCAATGCTAAAAAAAATCAGAACTGTCCATGCTTTTTCTTTGTTGCTGACAGGTTGTTGATGAAGAAAAATGCTGGAAGAAGATCTCCCTTTTGATGCTAAAAATCTCTGATGTTTCTGATGTTAAAAGAGAAACTTTTTTTTTTTTTTGAGGACTCACTTAATTTAAGCTTTATTAATTAGGACATTATGTTTGGAACTTTTTATTGGTGAAAATTTATGATGAAGTTATTGGTAGTTGATTGAATTTATAGTGACATTTGATAGTGAATGTGGTACAGTGGAGGGTAAATGAAGTTGGGTCAAAAATTTAAATTTTGATTGAAAAATTCAAGTTGTTGAAAATTTTAAATTTGGGGAAATTTTTTGTGGGGAAACGTGGCTGAAATTTAGGAGGGAAACGTAAATCGCTCCAAAATTCAGCCAACAATTCCCACAAAATACACTCCCACCCAAATCTGGGTCCCCACGACAAACCCACCAAAAAAAAAATTTAATTTATCTCTCCAAAACAGGTCCCCACCTTTTCCCTTTAGATTTTCTCTCTCCAATTTCCTTAATCACATGCAATTAAAGTACAAAGACTATCTTACTCAAATTTTTCCTAGGAGTCCGTGAGAGCTCCAAAGTTGCATCTAATGTGTACCAGAGGTAGTATATGTTATTTTTAAATAAGTACATGTTATTTCATTCTTGCATGCTTTTTTTTTTTTTTTTTTTTTTTTTTTTGTGCATGTTGTTGAAGTAAATAAGTAAATAAATTTTTTTTTGGCAAAATAACACAAGATTTAAGAAAAATAACATAAGGTTTAAGCAAAATAACTCAATCATAATGTGGATTGCTAAATACCGCCATCAAATATTATCAAACCGCCATCATTTCAAGTAAAAGGACTTTCTTGCCCTTAATAAAAATTTGCCCAATTTCTTTTTTTTTTCTTTTTAATTTTTCTAACTTTGATCCATCCACTACAACCACCGCGTCAACCACCTAGATTGGACCACAACCATGAATGAAAAAGTCATCGGAAATGGATGATAATCACGATGCCTCGTCGGAAAACCAACCGCAATCTCCACCACCAGCTTTTGAACAAGTACGATTTTAACATTTAACATTGAATTTTGAGGTAAAAAATGACTTTTGATGACGGTCAGCCGGTGCCCGAAACCGATCAACCTTCCCGGTCACCAGTTTTGGGCGTCGGTTGACCGTGACGGTAACCGGTTTTGTGCGCTGGTTGACCGTGACGGTAACCGGTTTTGTGCGTCGGTTGACCGTGACGGTAACCGGTTTTGTGTCGTGGTCAACCGTCGCCGGAAACCGGTTATTCGTCACGGTTAATCGGTGGCCAAATCCGGTCTCCGTGGCCGATTACCGGTTTCCAGCTCCAGTTGACTATGGTCAAGGTCGGTTTTTTTTTTTAAAATTATTATTATTATTATTATATTAACTATTATTATTATTATTATTATGAATAATAATAAATATTATTCTATTTATGATTATAACTATAATTATTAATGTTATATTGTTCGTTATTTTTAATAAAAAGAATTATTTATGTGTATCAGGCGTCATTATTAGATTACGGCGGTGATGGTGTTGATTATAGCCCGCATTTTTAGACTAGAGAAGTATTCCAGACTTATGAAGCTGCTATTGATTGGGCTAGAGAGATTGCCACTCCATTAGGATTCTTTTTGACAAATTCATCGTATAAGAAACAGAGAAATGGGCTTCCAATTAATTACATGAAATGTGATCGGGGGGGAGAGAAACAGAGGGGAAAATTGGGGTCGTGAAAATTCTATACGTAAGAACACGAAGAGCAAGGGTTGTAAATGTACGTTTCAAATCTCGGCTCGATGTTTGCGGGGACATGGAAGGATGGATAATTAAATATAAAAAGGGTTTGAAAGGAATGCATAACCATATGCTCATGGTATATCGAGAGGGTCACCGACAGGTTAGTGGACTTAGTCTAGATGCAAAGGCGCTTGTTATTGACATGACTTCTGCTGTAGCCAAGCCGCGTCACATTATGGCAGCCGTAAAAGAGAAGTTTCCGAACGAGAACCCAAACAAGAGACATATCTACAATGTGAGAAGTCGTGCTCAGCTCGAGATGTTGCGCACTAGTTTGTTCACACTGCAAATGAGTACAAGTATGTCACTTGGATAAATGTTGACCTAGATACCCATGCCATCACCCATACTTTTTTGTCCCACCAGGAGATGGCTAATATGTTACGTACGTATCCACATGTCATTGGGATGGATTCTACGTACAAGACCAACAGATATAACATGCCATTCTTCGAGCTCGTTGGTGTCACGCCTACTAATCAAAACTTTTTGATCGAATATGCTATATTGAAGAGTGAAACTTATGAAAGCTACAAGTGGGTTTTGGAGAAATTGCAGTTGTACATTGGATTTGAGGTGGCTCCAAAAGTTTTTGTTACTGATTGTGAGTTGGGGTTGATGAAGGCTTTGAAAGAGGTCTTTCCAATTTGCTATGCGGGTGGCACATTAACAAGGATGTGTTGGCGATGGCGTACTTATTGTGTGGGAAGGATATGTCGACGGCCGAGAGATTTTGAAATGATAGATGGAGAAGAGTAATGTGTTCGACCACTGTTGTCGCATATGAGTTAGAGTTGCAAACTATGAAACATACGTGGGGAGCGGCATCGTACCCATCACTGGTGAAATACATTAAGGAGTAGTGGTTGGTCCATAAGGAGAAATTTGTACGAGTTTGGACGAATTTGGTGATGCATTTAGGCAATGTCAACACGTGTAGAGTAGAGATCCAACATTCTGTGCTTAAACAATGGTTCGACAGTTCTACAGGAGCATTAGGCACTATCTTCCGTCGTGTGCACAACAACATTGAGGGTATGCTGATTGAGATTCGTCACCATTTAGAGGACTCAAGACAGCGAATAGGGTCGCAGCACAACATCATGCCTTTGCTTCATCTTAACGGCTTTATGTCATTTCAAGGTCTTGATATTTTACAAGAGGAGTTGAAGAGGATGAGAGAGTTATCTAATGATGTGTTGGAATATATGTGGGTGTGCGTTGCTGACGACGCATGGTCTCTCATATGCTTGCACTATGTGGATAGCAAGAAGGGACTGGGTTGTATTTGGATCAGGTCCATCCATTTTGGAAGACATTAGTGATCGGTGAGGGAATTGACATTCCAGTTTTTGCTGAGGAGTCAGAGAAGGATGCAGCCCTGTTTAGATCTTTGGTGGATGAGATCTTAGATCGTGATCCAAGCTTTGTGCGGGGTATCAACCAGGTCCTATTTGAGGAGCTACACCGAGATCAGACTGATTTTACTGATCCAGAGGTCAACGAGACAACAAGGGGTCGACCAGCGACAGGTTAATGGTCTGCGTCTACTAGGTGTAATCGTAGCAGATTTCAGCATATTCTTGTGGCCGTCAAGGTGGTCGTAGGGGTGGTCGTACGACACCGATTTATACAACTTCAGGTTCATACAACTTCAGGTTCTTTGTTGTTGTTGTTATTATTATTATTATTGTTGTTGTTGTTGTTGTTGTTATTTATTCAAAATTTGTGTTCACTTGTAGGGAATGATTTGAACTTGAAGGAATTTGCATATTTAGATAAAGTTCCAACCTTCATGCTTCTGTTTTTACAAGGGTGGAGTGATCCGCTTGGTGATGGTAATTGTGGATTTCGATGTGTTGCAGATTTCTTCATAGGTGACCAACTTGAATGGATATTATCTCAACGCTCGATTGCAAATGAGGTTGGTGCTCATCGAGACATTTTTTTATTCTCGAGTGTACAGAGTTGAACGGTTTGATGTTGTAATCAACCGTATCACATGGACATGAGGGAGATGTGGCACTAAAAATTAGATGATTGGTTTTGATGACTTGTTTTCGATTGCCAACTTTTATAATGCCCCTGTTATGTGTTTTGGTGTTGGTATAGATAATTGTGGTGTGTACCCATGCATCACTGTGCTACCTTGGACTGCTCAGTCAATTGCTACTGGTCCGTATACGGAGTTTTGCATACTGTCTCTAGGGTGGTATTTTGTGCGATTGGAGTTTGAAAATAATTTCCCAGTTCCTCTTATTGCTACTACTTGGTTCGATATACGTGTCGATACCGTTACAGGTTGGGAGGATCGATATCAACATAGGCGCGTTACTTGGAACACTCTATCTAACAGTCAATGATGTTGATAGGAGATTTTATTGCATTGTTACTACTGAACTCTTAATTTAATAATTTTAAAGAGACTATCTAATTATTTTTTTATTTAAAAATCAAATCTAATAATTAAAAAAAGGGCCAAATCAAATGATGTCCCAATAATTATTAACACCAAATCTAATAATTTAAAAAAAAAGCCAAGTCAAATGATGTCCCAATAACTATAAAAACCAAATCTAATAATTTTTTATTTAAAAAAAACGTATCAATCTCCTAACATGTCATTCCACAACTTGATTGCTTCCTGCGCCTCGATCACCGTGGGGGTGATGTTGCCTTCTTGCTCAGCTATGAACTTGCGTAACAGAGACATGAATAATTGCACCCACTGCACAAATGAAATTAAATTGTGTAAGTCAAATTAAATAACATTATTAAATAAATAAAGGTAATGAAATTAAATAAAAAAATTAACTAAATAAAATTAAATAAATGAAATTAAATACTCTAATAAACTTACAAAATCTACGTTTGTCCTATCGAGTCGAGGTGGTGGGCCAAGCACTGCATCAGGACTCATAAGAAGTGGATGTGAGTACGTGTAGAACTAGTCCTCGTAATCATCATAACAAGTAGGCTCCTCGTCCAGCAACGGGAAATAGTCTGAGAGGGGTATATAGTAAGTCCCGACATTAAATCTGTCCAGAACTGTGGTGCACCTGCAGAGCTAACCACGTAACTCCGCGGCTCGCGCAATCGGGTATAAAACTGGGAGGAGGATTACCCTGAACGAACCAAAGCTGTCGTACAACTCTGTCAGGGTGGTATGGCTCAACAATGTCTCGATACTATATCCAACTCAAATAAGTAGTTCTCGGGACCGAACGAGCTTGACTCAAAGTATAGGGCCTCCAATTAACCTACAAGCAATTAAAACAAAACAATCACGAAACATTACTGACAAGGTAGTCCAAAAATTAAAATTTTCAATAAATACGTAGTAATAAAATGTACCTCACGATCTGTCATCTACTCAAAACGTCTACAAAAAGAAACTACACGACGGTAGTCCCTTCCCTGAATCTCTGTGTCCCACCTGGCGGCTCGAGCATCAGTCGGTGTTATGGCTAAACAACCCTGAACAGGTCGAAATGCAGGAAAATACTCGTAAATCCAAGACCGTAACAACGTCAAACACCCAGTAATCTATTTGCAACCTATCCGTGAGGCAATGCCTAACTGCCGATACAAATAAGCAAGGGTAGCTGAACCCCATGAATAATGAGAAAGCTGAAAATCCTTCTTCTTTACCTCTAGATGCAAGGAGGAATACGACTACCACTCATATCGACAAAAATAGTGTTGCCTAGAACTAACAACAAGAAACCCTGTACCTGGATATCAGCGTCTCCTCTCTTTGCCAGGCATCCTCATATACGACCTGACTTGACACCGCCCCATTATCCCAAATGGGTGCTGGCTTGGAAACAATTTTATCTGCTCCTACCCCTAAAAAGTTCTGAAAGTCAACCTTTAAAGGCGCAACATATGTTTGCTCTACAACAACATCACCCTCCACAGGTAACCCAAGTATATACTAGACATCAAGGATCATAACAGTCATCTTTAGGAACGGGAAGTGAAAAGTGTTTGTGTCTGGCTGCCATCACTCTATAAACGCCGAAATTAGGTCCTAGTCAATCTGATGACGCATGATGTTAATTGGCCTACTCAAACCAGTACTATTAACTCGTCTATGCACATCATCGGCCATAGCACTGTGCATCTCATGCAAATTTAGGCACTCATTGCGACCTAGATTAACACTTCAATACGTCAAGATCTTTTTTCGGCCCCATCCAAATCTGCGTGGCGACGTGACCTGCATAACTAGGAATGACACTACCATCCTTGGGACCACCCGACATTTGAGCCTGAACATGCCATGTAGTACAGTCGACGCTCAGACAACACGGATTTTATGAGTTCGGGAAGTACCAGCTCTAGTACTCTAAAATCTACCATCAGTACCTCTCCTCGAAGTGACTCCAGATGATGTCTGTCCTTGCTCTCCCCTGCCTCGCTGACGTCGAATAGATCTCAGACTCCTATCATCGTCCATCAAAGTGTTAATTTGATCCTCGTGCCACTCTTCCTCTTCCTCCTCATTCTCTTCCCCTTCACGTCCCTGAACATCATCATCAACACAAGCTCCATCGGCTATAGGAACTGATGTCGTCTGTCTCTTAGTCGAAGTAGTCACTGCACGAGACCTGGTATGTCTCTCACCCGACCCATCAAGATGATCAAACGTCATTTTGAGCCTACCCAACTGACGTCATAACCAAATTAACGAAATATTTACAATCAATAATAATAATAATAATAATAATAATAATAATAATAATAATAATAATAATAATAATAATTGTTTTGGGTGTTTTTGTCCCTTGGGAGAGTTACAACTCGAAGACTGGTCCTGCTGACTCTGTACCTGCAAAAACAACGGAGACACCGGTTGGGTGGTGCTCCGCCTCCAACGCTCAAGTTAGTAACTTGAAGGAGAATAAAAAGTGCGGAAATTTAGGTGGGGATCTGCTTGGATTCCAAGCTCAGGTGTTCTCTGATGAGAGAGAGTAGGATGTAATAAAATGATAGTAAATTTCTGAATTTTTGAATTGTCCCCCATTTTGGGGGAATATCTCCCTATTTATAGGGTCCTTGGGAAAGGTGCCCCTTCCTAGGTTATTTTAACCTAGGACTGATGGGCTGCGCCGCCAAATAGCGGATTTTTGGGGAATTAGGCCCTTGAAGGCCGCAACTCTAAGGGAATATCTGGAGAGGCCACGTGTCAGCTGGGGATTGGTCAAGGGTGACCTGCCAGCCTCTGACACGTGGCACCTCCTCATTGGTCCACTTGTCAAGGGTAAAAATACCCCAAACATTTGCCCCTCACAGGTGGCACGTGGCAGGCCACGTGGCGCCTGTGACACGTGTCAGCCCATGAAGGGTGAACAGTGAAAACGACTATTTTTTGACAGTGGTGACGGGGATTCGTGCCGTTTCACCCCCTATAAATAGGGTTTTACCCCCCCTCCTTCTCCTCTTCACTTTTCACAATCTTGACTTTCTAGAGAGAGAAAAAGAGTTTTCTAGAGAGAGGTGCTCTGATTCCGGTTGCGTTTAAGCAAGTTCAAGATTTCCGTGTGCTCTTTCAAAGTCACCCGGTCACCGGTTGCTTTGCCGTTTTCAGATTTTTTTCAGAACTCAAAGTAAGGTAACCATCCGTTTCCTTCTTTAAGTTTTCTTCTTTTTCCTTTTTCTTTAGCCTGTATACATTCATTTCCGGCTGTATGCATTAACTTTTCAAAAAATAAAATGAACTCTCCATTTGCACACACGGCACTGCCTAGGACGCTCAGCCGGTCACCAAGGACGGCTGAGTCTAGAACCGGGGGTGCCTTGTCTGGAGTTTCTGGAGTGCTTTGCTCATCTCCGGCTTCTTCCCTCTCTGTGTCTGTGCCGGACACAATGGCTAGAACTAAACAGACGGCTACAAAGCCCAGCAGGCGGCGCACTAGGGAAGTGCCCGCAAGTGAAGTAGTGAGGGAGGAGGACTATGAGGCGGCTGAGCAAAGTAATTCAGCTGAGGACACCCCGTACACCTCCAGCAACAACGACTCAAGGGGAGACGGTGAGGAAACCGCCTCCTCTTCAGACCGAAGTAACTCAGCTGAAGAAGCGGCTGAGGAGCAGGAAGGATCCGGGGCGGAGGGAGAGAACCTTGCTGAGGCTTATCGCCAAACAGCAAAGAAAGAAGCAAACCCGGATCCTACTAAAACCCGGATGAAGCCTGGGGACAGGGCCCTTCTTGAAAGTAGCTTTGAGGCTTTCAAACAACTACACCCCTTTGGGGAAGACTGGGACATCATGGTCCCTCCGGCTGATGCTGTTTTAGCCTAGGGGGATGACATTGACAATGCAGACAATTACTTTGTCTGCTATGAGGCGGTAATAGAAGCCGGCCTCCGCTTTCCCCTTCATAGAGGCATCCGGAAGATTCTGAAGGGATATGACTTGGGAGTGTGGCAATTAACGCCTAACTCTTGGGTCAATATCCTTAGCTATATCGCCGCCTGCGAGCTCCAGGACATTGAGCCCAGCTTCACCACCTTTGCCCATATGCACTACCTCAAGAGTGCCCCAGGCGGATATGGAGCGTGGTACACTATTTCCACGCTCCCGGAATATTTGATGACCTTGGACAAAGTGTCCAAGTGGGGAGGTTGGAAAGATAAATGGTACTTGGTCTCCTCCCCTCAAGTGAGGATAAACAAGATTCTCCGGCGCTATAACAAAGAGCCGGCTTTGGTGGGCCAGAAGTGTTTACGCCCAGCTCTTACTACCAAAGCCCGGGAGCAAATAATAGAGCCGGAGCTCTTCAAGACAACAACTGAGCCTTTGGGGGATGGGACTCATATAGTTGTTCCAAGAAACTGGATCCCCCACCCGGATTTCTTTGCGGATGAGAGATTCTTATCCGCCTGCGGGTTGAGCCCTATGTTTCCAAAGGGTAGATACACTCACCCACCCGGCGGTCTTCCGTCTGCAATTTAAATTTCATTGCTTTGAACTTTCTCTTGCTCTAACTCTTTTATGTTTTTCTGCAGAGGAAGCAAGGAAAATGGTCGATCCGGCTAAGACCCCTCAAAAATCTGCGGCTCTGCTCCGTAAAGAGAATATTTTGGCCAAGAAGGCCAACATTGAGGCCAAGGAGGCCAAAAAAGGAGGGGTAAGATAATTCCAACTTCCCTTGAAATTTTCCAAGTTCTTTTGATTCCGGATGACTTATGGTTTCCTTGTGTTTTTGCAGGCTTCAACAGGAATCCTCCCCCGTTCCATGACAAAGGTCTTAAAAAGACCTGGGGATGAAAACCTTCAAAAACCGGCTGCTAAAACCGGGAGGAAGGCAACCCCAACGGCCTCTGGCGTTAACGCCAAAGGTTTCCCTACAACCGGGGGAAAGGGCCCCGAAGCCATGGCAACTCTGAGTGAAAACTCAGAGAAATCAAAGAAAAAGCCGGATGCTCATGAAGCATCGAAGGATGGCGAGCCATCCAGGGCTGCAGGTGGTGCTGCAGCCGCAGAGGAGGAGCCGGCGAGGGTCGACTCCAAAGGTAAGATTGAAATTCCTTAGCCGCTTGACTTTATGCGCGTCAAGACTATGACTGACCCTTCCAGGGGGTCTGTAAGTAGCCGGCAAAGAATGAATGCCAAATACGCTGCTAGCCTCTCACCAAGTCCTTCTTATGCTGCAGATGCTACTTCTGCCCCGGACCTGGCAGGGTTTGGCAAACGGATGGTGAGAACTCTCACCCAGTCGGAGAAGAACTCCATACCCAACCGCCACGAGGTCGACTTCGACCAGATTCTGGGGCAGCTGGCGGAGGTAAGTGAAACTTGCCCCTTATCTTTTTCATTTCTTTTCATTTCATTTTGTCTTTCAATTTTGCTGAGTGTTTAGATTCCCGGATGACCTTGCTCAGGTTATGGTCCGGGTGGATGGGCTCCGGTTGCCTTTCCGGAAGAAGCAAGAAGAGGTAACTGATGCCAAGAGAAGGGCTCAAGCCAATCTCAACTCTGCTGAATATGCCTATATAAATTTTGATGTTGAGATTAAAGCCCTCGAGTTGAAACAGGAGGAGCTGGTCAGGACTTTGACGGCTGCTAATGATGAAGCCAACAACAAGATCAGCGACTTGGAGCTAAAGCTGAAAACTGCCGGCTCCAACCTCAAGGCCTTGGAGGGGGCTGATCAGGAGAACACTGCCCTAAGGGCAGAAAAGTCCCGGCTGACTGTTGAGCTTGCCACTCTGAAGGGCAAGCATGCTGAGGAGCTCGAAGCTGAGCAGGCCCGGCTCATCAAAGAGAATGAGCGGGACAACGAGATCCGCCTCCGATACGCTTGGGGGCTTCTCTATCCTGAAGTAGACTTTGAAGTCTACAAGCTGAGGTACAACTACGCCACTAAGGTGTACGATGCCAAGGTTCTCCAGGATCCTGCTCCAGCTCGCTTCAAAGAATGGGCCCTGGAAAACGGTGCTGAGGTTTCGGACACAGAGGAGCCGGACCTGGACGAGATTATAAAGGAAGTGAACAAGGACAGCCAGCCTGAAGAGGCTGTGGTTCCGGACTCCAGCTTAGCCGGAACAGCCAGTAGCATAGCTCCCCTACTTTTCTGCGGCAGTATGCCAACATTTTGCTTTTCCGGCCTGCGTGCCGAGTAATTATGTAGCCTTTCCCTATATTCTCTGTACACCGGATGTTGATCCGGCTAACAATGATTCCTGGCCTTGGGCCAATTTATTTGATGAAGTATACCGACTCAGTCGGTTTTTCTTATACTTGCACAATTTTTCAATTTTTTCACTTTTTTCACTTTTGCATATATACTCAATATATATACTTGTGAATTTGCCTATCTTATGAAAAGCATGCGGCAGGTACAAATCCGGCTGTCCTTGCCCCTGGGCGGCTGTGTGGTTGGTTTAATCTGAAAAAGGATTGATTGCCTTGGAAACTTCTCATACTTCAAAGAGTATGGGATGTTTGTAAGGCAATCAATCACAATAGTGATTGCCCCAAACCAAGTACACAGCCGGAAAAATGACAGATATACAACCTCTGCCCCAGTCGGTATCAAACCGCCTGGGTATTCTTTATAGCCATTACGCAAAAAAGGGTTTGCCCTAAAAGTGCGCAACTTGGAGAAAATTTAACCAAGTAAAAACTTATGATGGTACTCCGGCTGATACTGGTAGGCAGCCGGAGCGTGTACAACCAAATATTCCTTAGTAGAAATAACACAGTCAGACAGCTATGAGTTGGTTGTTTTGACCACTCAATCTTTGCCGCCTGCATGGGTATGTAGAACAAGCAAGGTGGCTGTCTGCGACGATTGCACCCGGAGGGGTGTCGCCGGACGCCTATATCCATATTAGGATAGACGAATTTGTGAAAATGGACAACCATCTGGCCCTTGGCCTCAGGTCTTGTTGTAGACCGGCTGATAGCCACTAAACGATTTTGTGCTTAGCTTAAGAATCCGGCTGTTAGCCTCTTGTCTTTATGGACTTTTGATTTCATATACTAAGTATCAAACTTAGTTATCTGGCCATTGGCCTCAGGTTATTCATTTGTTACTGAACCTTTCATCATTAGTATGGGTAAACCCAGACGGATAAAAAGACAATAAATGAAACAAAAAGCATCTCTCATTAATACTCGTTACAAAAAACTTTACATTACTCAGAAGTAGTACTTTTTTAAGTTGTCTACATTCCAAGTTCTAGGCAGGCGTCTACCGTCTAGGGTTTCCAGGCGGTATGTGCCGTCCCTAACTTCTTCATAGATCCGGTAGGGGCCTTCCCAATTAGGAGTTAGCTTTCCAAGCTCATTGGCCCTACCGGTTGCCTCCATTTTCCGTAACACAAAATCGTCCACTTTCAAAGGACGTTTGTGCACTCTTTTGTTGTAGGCTCGCGTCATTCTCAGACGGTATATCTCATGTCGTAGGGCAGCATTGCCCCTGCGTTTCGGGAGGGAGTCCAATGCCAGCCGCATGGCCTCCCAATTTGCCTCTTCATCATAGAGCATCACTCTGAGCTTAGGCTCATAGTGTTCAATGGGTAAAACGGCTTCAGCCCCGTATACCATGAGAAACGGGGTTTCTCCGGTTGATCCCTTGGCAGTTGTCCGGATGGCCCAAAGAACATGAATTAACTCTTCAGCCCAAAGACCACCGGCTTTTTCAATTTTCTTTTTTATGCCGTCTGAGATGAGTTTGTTGAATGCCTCAACCTGACCATTTGCTTAAGGACGGCCGACTGAGGCAAAGTAACTTGAGATACCCTGATCTCCTAACCAAATATTGAGCTGAGGCGTCTCAAACTGAGGGCCATTGTCAAATACCATAGACATAGGTACCCCAAACCGGGTGATAATATTCTTCCATATGAAAGAGATGACATCCTTTGTCTTGATATTCTTGACTACCTCTGCCTCCACCCATTTGGTGAAGTAATCCACAGCCACCAAGATATAGCGCTTCCCGCCTGGAGCAGGCGTATAAGGACCCAATATGTCCATGCCCCACTTAGCAAACGGGACTGGTCTGTGGATTGCCGTCAGAGCAGTAGCCGGGCGATGTATTAGCTTGCCAAACCTCTGGCATTTATCACATTTCTTCACAAATTCCTTGGCGTCTGCCTCAAGAGTAGGCCAAAAATAATGCCGCCTGGCTCTGACGGCTAGGGACTTGCCGCCTATGTGGGAGGCGCAAAATCCTGCATGCAGCTCTTCGAGTACCTCCTTCCCCTTTTCTAGGGTAACACATTTCAACAAGGGCTTGAGAAATCCAGCCTTGAAGAGCTCTCCGTCTTCATAAATACTTCTTTTTTCAAGAACTTCCCAAAAGACTGACCGAGGCGTATCATGGCAGGCGGATGATGCCAGTTTTGACAGTGCATCCGCCGGGTGGTTATCTGACCGGGGCACTTGATTCAATCTGAATTCCTCAAGGATCCCGGCCTCATCTTTGACAGCCTGAAGATATTTGATCATTGCCGGATGGGTCGCTTCATAAGTGCCCTCATACTGGCTAACAACCAACTGAGAATCAGAATGGGCGTCAATCTTTGTTGCCCCTGCTGCCTTACACATGCGGATTCCGGCTAGCAGGGCTTCATACTCCGCCTCGTTATTCGAGGCCTGAAATTTGAACCGTAGTGCATACTCATATCTATCTCCTTCCGGAGATTCACAAACAATGCCTGCACCACAGCCGTTCTTTGTAGAGCTCCCATCTACATACACCTTCCAAACCTGATCAACATTATCCGGGAGGACCGGACGGGTCATTTCAACAATGAAGTCGGCAAACGCCTGACCTTTCACTGCTTTCCTTGGTTCGTAAGAGATTTCAAGACTTTGCATTTCAATAGCCCATTTCAACATTCTGCCGGATGACTCCAGAGTGGACATTGGCCGCTTGAGGGGCTGGCCGGTGTAGATTACCACCGGATGTGCCAGAAAGTATGGCTTCAATTTTTTGAAGGCCATATATAGAGCCAGACCAAATTTTTCCACCATGGGGTACCGGAGTTCAGCATTTTTTAACACATGGCTTATGAAATATACCGGGAGCTGCGTGCCGTCTCGTTCAGCAAGGAGAACGGCACTGAGAGCATGGTCTGAGACGGCTAGGTATATGTACAACTTCTCTCTTGGCAAAGGACTAACAAGCCTTGGCAAAGAGTGCAAGTGCTCTTTCAATTTTTGGAATGCCGCCTTAGCATCATCCCCCCATTCAAATCTAGTCTTCTTCCTGATTGCTTGGAAGAAATAAAGGCATTTGTCACCTGACCGGCTGAGGAACCTCCCCAAGGCGGCAAGGCAACCGGTGAGTCTCTGAACTTCCTTGACAGTGCGGGGTGACTTCATGTCAATTACCGCCTGTATCTTCTCAGGGTTAGCCTCTATCCCCCTTTGATCAATCAGGAATCCGAGAAACTTCCCAGACTCAACACCAAAGACGCATTTCTTAGGATTTAACATAACCTTATGCCGCCTGAGTGTGGTGAAGGTTTCTCGGAGATCAGCAAGGTGATCCGCCTGCTGCTTGGATTTGACTATCATGTCATCAATATACGCCTCTACATTCCTCCCAATTTGATTAATGAAGACTGTATTAATCATCCGTTGGAACGTAGCCGGTGCATTCTTCAAGCCAAACGGCATCACAGTATAACAGAATAACCCCTGATCAGTGACGAAGGCCGTCTTTTCTTGATCTTTTTTCCACAGAGGTATCTGATGGAAGCCGGAATAGGCATCCATAAAACTCATCAAGGCATGGCCGGCTGTTGAATCAACCAGGCTGTCGATTTTAGGAAGTGGATAACTATCCTTTGGGCATGCCTTGTTGAGATCTGTGTAATCTACACACATCCGCCAAGTACCATTCGGCTTCTTTACAAGTACAACGTTTGCCACCCAGTCGGGGAAATTACAAGGCCGAATGAACCGGGCATCTAGCAGCTTTTTTACTTCGGCAGCTGCCGCCTGACTTCTTTCCTCACCGTGGTTTCTCTTCTTTTGCCGGATGGGCTTCATTTTTGGATCCACGGCGAGCTTGTGGACAGCGAGATCCGGGCTGATGCCTGGCATTTCTTCCACTTCAAAGGCAAACACATCTTTGAATTCTTTCAGCAGAAGGTGCAAGTCTGCACCCAGAATAGCATTAGCAACCGTCCCAATCTTAACAGTTCGCTCTGGACGGCTGTCGTCCAGAACAAGATCAATACTTTCACCAGCCGGTTGGGGACGGAGCTCCTCTGACCGTTCACCGGTCAGTGATTGCTATTTCTTTTCTTTCTTCATCACCACCAGCTCTGCAGCTTTTCTCTTTTTTCCGGCTGCTGGTGGAGGTGAAGGAGCATCCTTGACATTGTCAAGGTCTATTGGTTCCTTCCCTTGGCCGTCTGCGGCCACAGTATCTTTGACGGCTGAGAGGTAACACTCCCTGGCCGTCTTCTGATCCCCGTTCAGGGAACCAACAGAACCATCATCCCTCTCATACTTGATAAGCATGAGAGCAGGGATGATTACAGCCTTGGCTTCGTTGAGGGTTGGCCTCCCAAGAATAATGTTGTAGGCAGTCAACTCCTCAACGACCAAGAATCTGACGACAATATGTCGTCCCTGGCCCTTCTCACCCAGCCGGATGGGTAGGTCAATTCTTCCGGCTGGATAGACCATCCCACCCCCAAAACCAACTAAAGGGTGGGTGACCGGATGCATGCTGCTGGAGTTGTATTTCAGCTTCTGCAAGCACCGGAGGCTGATGATGTCTGACGAGCTGCCGGTGTCAATAAGGATGCGCCCAACTAGCTGGTTGGCGACCTTGCATTCAATAACAACCGGGTCGTCATGCGGGCGGCGGACGCTGCCCCTGTCCTTCTCAGTAATGAGGACATCCGGAAAAGTGGAGCTGGCAGACGCCTGCTCCTCATCATCCTTATCCATCTTTCGAAGATGGCTTTTGGTGCCCCGGATGGTAGGGCCACCACAAGTAAATCCGCCTGCTATGGTGAAGACCGGATCCCTGTCGGTTTCCGAACTACTAGCAGGCTGGGGGGTAGCCTTAGAGGACTGACCCTTGTTCTTCTTCTTTGTCCCGGCTGGGGACTTGGAAATATATGACTTCAGATGCCTTTTGTCAGCCAGACGGTCCAACGTCCGCTGTAAACTGAAGCAATCGTTGGTGTCATGGCCAACCTCCTCATGGAATTGGCAATATTTATTTTTGTTCCGTGACTGGACGGAACTCTTCAGTGGATTCGGCTTCTCAATGGACAGCCGGTCCTTCACCTCCATGAGGATGGAGTTACAATCTTTGTTAAACTCGTACCGGGGAACGTACGGTTTAAACTCTTTCTTCTTCTTCTGGGACGGCTGCTCAGAATCACTGACCGCCCAGACTTCTTTTCTTTTCTTGCTCTCTTCTTTTTTCTTCGCCGGCTGAGCAGACCGGCTCTCTTTTTGCTTGTCAGACTTCTTGGAGTCTGACAGGCTACCAGGCGTACAGAGGTCGGTTGCTTGTATATAGCTTTCCGCCTCCCTCAGGGCCGCCTGTAGCGTAAATGCCCCTTTTCTGACAAGGTCGAACTTAAAAGTCGACCCGTCTCTCAGACCTTTGAAAAAGTCTGTGAATGCTACCTCGTCAGACAGCCCCTGGATCTGAATTCTGACCAGGTTGAACCGTCTGACATATGAGCGTAGCCCTTCTCTCTCTCCCTGCTTAATGGTGCTCAAGTCTAAACTTGTTTTCTTAGCAGGGATGTTCATTGAGAAGTTGGTGGCAAACAAGAAGGCTAGCTTCTTGAAGCAGTCAACAGATCCGGCTGGCAAGTTGCCAAACCATTGCTGGGCAATGCCCTTCAATGTAGCCGGAAAACAACGGCACCAGGTGGCATCGTCCCAACCTTGTAAACACATTAGGTTGGTGTATGCCATCAGGTGATCTTTAGGGTTGGTGGTGATGTCATAAGCACCAACCAAAATGTTTTTAACCTTGGCCGGCTGAGCAGCCTCGGTTATATTGGCTGCAAAGGCAGACGGCTGTTCGCCTATCCTCATCAGCCGGAGCTGCCAATCCAGTGGCTGGACATTAGTATATGCCGCCTGACCTCCGAATGGAGGTGGTTGCATGAATTGGAGGCCATATTGCCCATACTGCGCCTGGGGTGCGTATGGCATAGACCCTATCATCAGCTGAGGTTCGGTGTTGACGGATTTACCGCCTGTCCGACTCTCTAGCATCGAAGGTGGACGTTTTTCTAGCCTCCGGCTGGGGTCGCCGGGGCATCAGAATCTTAGACCAGTCAAGTGTTGCGGCTGCCTTCTCTTTTGGATGGGGAGTTGGCTGCTTGTCTTTGACCGGCTTCTTCTTCTTCCCATCATTGGGAGTCTTTTTAGCCGGCTGACTCTTGGAAGAGCCTGCCTTGTTGTTGATCATCTTCTTGATTTCACCCTTGAAGGAGTTCATGAATTTCATGAGCTCGTTCCGGGTGACTGGAGCTTCTCCTCTGGTCTTCCGGGTTTCCCCGTCTGACCTCCCAGGGGGCCGGCTTGGGCCCGCCTGATCAAGATTTCGTTCCAGCTGGTCTCTGGAACGGATGGATTTAGAGATGAGAGAACCATCTTTAGTCATATAGGTCTCCACATCATTGTCTTCTTCTTCTTCCTCCTCCTCTGTGAATACCTCTGGCTGAGGCTGAGGTGGAGGCTGAGGGATTTCAAACCCTACCGGTTGCAGGTCTTCCGGGTTACCCGTCTGAGTACCCGGACGTAGAGAGGTAGAATTGAGAATTGGTACAGAATTTTGAACCATCTTGAGGTACTCTCCCCATAGACGGCGCCAAATGTTTTGGGTGTTTTTGTCCCTTGGGAGAGTTACAACTCGAAGATTGGTCCTGCTGACTCTGTACCTGCAAAAACAACGGAGACACCGGTTGGGTGGTGCTCCGCCTCCAACGCTCAAGTTAGTAACTTGAAGGAGAATAAAAAGTGCGGAAATTTAGGTGGGGATCTGCTTGGATTCCAAGCTCAGGTGTTCTCTGATGAGAGAGAGTAGGATGTAATAAAATGATAGTAAATTTCTGAAGTTTTGAATTGTCCCCCATTTTGGGGGAATATCTCCTTATTTATAGGGTCCTTGGGAAAGGTGCCCCTTCCTAGGTTATTTTAACCTAGGACTGATGGGCTGCGCCGCCAAATAGCGGATTTTTGGGGAATTGGGCCCTTGAAGGCCGCAACTCTAAGGGAATATCTGGAGAGGCCACGTGTCAGCTGGGGATTGGTCAAGGGTGACCTGCCAGCCTCTGACACGTGGCACCTCCTCATTAGTCCACTTGTCAAAGGTAAAAATACCCCAAACAATAATAATAATAATCATCATCATCATCATCATCATCATCATCATCATTATCATAACTGTGAAAGAAAAACGATAACAATCTTAATATTAATAGTAATTAACAATATCAGATTAAATTATTATAATATCGAAAATAAATAACATAATAATAATTTTTACAAAAAAATAAATAAAAATAGGGTGGCTGGTAACTAACCTGCGTAGAAAACCAGTTGTAATACCCTGTATTTTTGAAACGTATTTCTAATTATTTAATTAATTAGTATTCTCTTAAAAAGGGTATTTTAGTAATTTATTTTACTATTTGAATTTTGGTGCCAAAAGTATTTTAAAAACTCAATTATTATTTTTGGATTTTGGATAAGATTTATTATCCATTTATTTTATTTTAAAAACCGGATTATTTATATATATTTCGGATATTTTAACTAATCAAAATTATATTTTAATTATTTAATTAGGAGGTCCGAATTTCCTAAATAATAAGATATGATTTTTGGATTTTCTAAGTGTAGAAAATCTTATTTTCTTAGCGAATTTATTTAGTGAATAATTGGTATTTTCTTAATTAGTTATTTTATACAATAAATATTATTTACACAATTATTTTTAATTCCTTAAAACTAGCAAATTAATTCCCTAAATATCTAAAGGGAGGTCCGAAAATATGAGCTTAGAAAAGCTCAAATTTTCAGCCACCATGATGGATTTTTGGGTGATTTATTTGGTAAATTGTATTTTCAATTATCTCCTCAAAATCTCTTATTTTCCTTAATTTTATTTTTTCATCTCACAAAGATTTGATCATCTTATTTTCCTGCCTTATTTCATCTTTGATTATTCCCCAAGTAATCTCTTCTGCCATATTATTTTCATGACAAACACACTTTCCTAAATTCTATTATTCTTAATCACCTTAATATCAAAAGTTTCCATATTTCTTTATTCATTTCTCCAAGTAATTCCTTAATTCTTTTTATCATAATTCTTCCTACATTCTCCTACCATAATTCCCTCATTCATGAGCCTATAAATACCCCTTCATACCTCTCATATTCTTCACACCAAAAACCCAATTCTCTTCTTCTTCTTTTCCCCAAACCTTTTCATACTTTTCTTCTCCTCTTTTCACACAAATCATCCCGTTTATCTTTGAAGCAAGTTTTCGGGTAGTTTTTGGGGTATTGACGTTTCACAGAAGATTGTTCCTCTTGAAAAATCCTTGAGGTTAGGCTCAAGAATCATCCAATTCGGAGTTATATTGAAGGAGTTATGACCTCTACAAGTTCTGCCTATTCTTTCCAACGAAAATTCAATTCTCTTTAATCCTATTCCTTTATCTTCTTCATGGTTAGTTTTCTAAAATACAATTACCTATTTCAAAGCTATAATTTTATATTAAAGTATTATTTTAAAAGAGTTTTATAGTCCATGCACATTAGATTTGAGTTTATGTTGTGATAACCTTATGGTTATGTTATTTGTAAGGTGTATTCATGATTGAACTTTGAAAGTGCGAAGTGTTGATTGATATTCGGAATTAAGGTTCTTGAGGTTCTTTTTGTGTGGTTTTTCTAGCAAGGATCAAGGTACGTATAGGTGGCTAGATACCTTTGAAAGTGATTGGTTGAATAACATGTTTTATATGATTTTATTGGTGATTGAATTAAATTGATTTGAATTATGTTTGGAGGTATTGATTTTAATATTTAATATGTTTTAATAAAAGTATTTGAATGATTGATTTTTAAATCATGTTTTGAATGGTTTGAATTACTTAGCGTGTTTAAATAAAGGAATTGATTTTAAAAGGTTTGTTGAATTATTGAAAGTGATTGGTTGAATAACATGTTTTATATGATTTTATTGGTGATTGAATTAAATTGATTTGAATTATGTTTGGAGGTATTGATTTTAATATTTAATATGTTTTAATAAAAGTATTTGAATGATTGATTTTTAAATCATGTTTTGAATGGTTTGAATTACTTAGCGTGTTTAAATAAAGGAATTGATTTTAAAAGGTTTGTTGAATTAAATAAAAGGTTTTTCTAGGAAGAGTTATTGATTTTGAAAAGTTATTAATATGAGATTTTATTCTCAAGTATCTATTTAAAAGGTTTTGATTTTGAAAGTATGTGGAATTATTAAAAAGGAGTTTGAATTATATAGGAATTTATTGGATATTAAAAGGATTTATTGAACCATTGAATTATTATTAATGCTTTATAAGCATTTTGGTAATCCCACTATGCGGATTTGGTTTATTGATAAGGCCTTGGACTCTATATGACCAGGTTTTTCCTCAAGAATAGCCTTGTAATATAAGGAGACTAGCTTGGGGGGTGTGCACCCTTGGGTGAGGAATTGGATTAAAAGAAATTGGTTCTTAATAAAGGAATTGGTTTTATCAACTATTATTTTGAATATTGAATCATTGGAATCGGTTTTGGAATAATGAGTTTGGAATTTATTGGATTAATTATTGGAATTGATTTTTAAAGCACGTTTGCAAATAAATTGAGTTTACATTATCTTGCACTTATCGTACTTAGCATATTCTTCACACCAAAAACCAATTCTCCTCTTCTTCTTGCTACACACTTCTTAAGTTGCAAAGCAGAAATGATCTTTAACCCTGACTTCCTCCCTTCCCTTCGGTAAGTTACCCTAACTTTGCCTAGGCCATACAACGTGACCTTTAGGGCCTCGCAATCGATTTGGGCCTTGTACTTGCCCAACCAGTCCATCCCCAAAATGACATCGAGATCTTGTAAGTCAAACTCGATTAAGTCTGACGAAAATTCTACTTTTGAAATAACAAGAGGTACACCTTGGTGCATCTTAGTGCAACTCATCACTTCCCCTGATGGGATGGTAATATCTAAAGAAACAGACACCGGACTCTCTAACTAGAGTCTATATACTAAAGTTCTAGAAATAAAAGAGTGAAATGCCCCTGAATCAAACAAGACTTTAGTAGATACAGAACAAATAAAGAAATTGTCAATTACCACATCAGAAGAAGTTGCAGCCTCAAGGCTATTCATCACGAACACACGACCTTTGGGAGCAGCTCCATTGTTGTTGGGTCCAGGCTTAGGAATGAATCCACTGGGCTGCGATGGCTTGGGTTGGTTCTTCTCATCTTGAGGTTTACCCGACTGGTCGGCAGAGGCCTTCTTGAAACACTCATAATCTCGGTTACCTAGCTTTTGACAATAGCAGCAAGTCACTAGGTTCCCTTCACAATCCCTCCCTGGGTGGTTTTTCCCACATCTCTTGTAGAAATAGGATCTCATGGGTGTTTCTCCATTCCCTCGGTTCCCATGCCCTTTTTCAAAACTACCCCTATTGTCCTTTTTTCCATTGAAATTCCCACTGAATTTCTTATCAACCTTTTGTTTCTTCTTACTCCCATTAAAAGCCCCATTAGTCTTCCTCTTTTCTCTAGAAAAGTTTCTCTCTAACTCTCTTCCCTTAATCCCATAAAGGTGTGCTGCTCTCCCATAAACCTCATCTAAGGTTTCAAAGGTTACTCCTCCCAATTTCCCTTGAAGGGTCAAAGTCAATCCTTTTTCGAACCCTTGGGCCTTAAGTGCTTCATTTGGTACAACCTCAGGTGCAAATCTCATTAACTCAATGAACTCACTAGTAGAAAATTGTATTTGGGCACCGGTTCAAAACCGGCTTATCCCACCGGTTTTGAACCGATGCTTATTTGAGGGATGCCAATTCCGGGTATTTTTGCCACCTGTTCAAAACCGGTGGGAAAAGTGGTTATTAGCACCAGTTAACCGGTGTCCATATGTTGTTATTAGCACCGCTTAACCGGTGCCATTAATGTCCCAAAAAATTATTTTTTTTTTCTTTTTAAACTTGAATTAATGTCAAAACAATATCACCATCCCACACCACCACCCCCATCACCAGCCCACACCAACACCCCCCACCACTAGCCCACCACCTTAACCCACCAATTACACCACCTTAACCCACTAGTCGCACCACCTTAACCCACCTTCACCCTAACCCACCCACCTTCACCCGAACCCACCCACCACCTTAACCCACCTAACCCGAACCCACCCACCACCTTAACCCGCCTAACCCGAACCCACCTACCAGACCCACCACCTAACCGACCCAAATAAAACCCAGATCTATCACCTAAATCCACCCAAATAAAACCCAGAACTACCACCCTAACCCTACATATTCCGACCAACTAACCACCAAAAACAACGCCCAAAACCACAACCACCACCGAATGCCACAAACCAAAGCAAACCACCCATTACAACCCTAACCTCGAACACAAACTACCCTCCATCACCACAATTTAACCATACATCACCATCAAATATAAAAAAAAATCTCAAAAAACAAAATAAAAGAAAGAAAAAAGAGAACTTACCTCGAATACCAACAAAACCCCTGAAATTTGCTTGAATTTGGGTTTAAAAGGTCAAATTCGACTATGAAAACTCTAGATCTAGAGTTTTCATGGTCGAATTTGGCCTGAAAACTTTATGTTTCATCACGAGGAGAGAGAAAGTGCGATTGTTAGTGGCGGCGATGGTGGTGGTCGAAAGAGGGGAAAGAAGAGGAGAGAAGGAGAAGATGAAAGAGAAGAAGAATGAGAAGGAGAACTCAGATCAGAGAAGAAGAATGAGAAGGAGAACTCGGATCAGAGAAGAAGAATGAGAAGTAGAACGGAGATCAGAGATTTAGAGAACGAGAGGGGAGAGAGAGAGAGAGAGGAAGAGGACGACTAGGGTTTGGGAGATATAAGGTGCTTTATATATGATCCTAGAATTAAAGGGGTTCTTTTTTTTTAGAATTGCCACCAATTCAAACCGATGGCATTTCCTTATTTTAGCACCGGTTTGGTTTGAACCAGTTCCATTTCTATTATACTATATTCCGCCCATTTTTTCCCTAACGATTTTTAAAAACCGGTGGCCTTTAGTCGATGCCAAAATACAATTTTCTACTAGTGACTTGCTATAATACTCACTTATGGTCATGTTCCCCAGCCTAAGGTTGGTAAACTCCATGCACTTCTGTTTCCACAAATAGGCAGGGTAAAACTTCTCTCTCAAGGCTTCCTTAAATTCAGCCCACTCAAAATTAGGAATACTCATCTTTGACTCCACCATAAATCAACTTCTTCTCTTAGATAATAAACAACATTATTAACTCTTAATTTATCAGAGCAATTGATAGCATCAAAAAGCTTTTAAAACTCTCTTACCCAATTCTCTAAGCTTGCTGGGTCTACTTTCCCAAGGTAAGTGGGTGGTTTGGCTGCAGCCACTCTTTTAAAAATTTCCCTAAAAGCATCAAGATCATTATGGGATTTCCCCTAGTCTGAGACAATACCAGCTATGTTTTCGATTATTTTGGTTAGCCTCTTGACGACAGAGTTGACTTTGGAACTACTCCCTTTCTTAATTTGTTGTCTTAAAGACATCGTCCTGTCTAACGTGGTAATTAAGCATAATGAATTTACTTACCTTGAACAACAAATCAATCATCCATCCATAAAATTCAGAGAAGTGATAACTTCATTTTACTAATCACAAAATATCTCGAGTAATAACGTTCTTCAAATTAATTATTAAGTCCAAATTGCCATTTAAAATCAAGTATAGATAATATCTCGAAATGAATTGTCACACAATTTCATCATAATTCGAATATAATTATAACACACAAATCAACAAATGCTTCACCATATAATCCATATAAGAGTGTAATTCACTTTCCAATCCAATTCCAATTTAGGAATAATTATCGAATAACCCATAAACATTCACCAATATACCTTGGAATATAAAAATTCCCAAAATACCATTAAACCTGCTCTAATTCGAAAATTAATCCGGAACTTTATACTTTAAATATAGTTTGGACGTATGCTTAGTCCATATGCACATAATTCAAGTAAAATTTGAAATAATTTTGAAATACGTTTCAAACTTTTAATTTTGAAAATATTATATAGTTTTATGTTGAATACTTGATACATAATGTGGATTAGTTGGACCAATGAGATCCCAGGTAAGAGAGGTTAGGAACAACGTTGCCTTGAGCCCAAGTCTTGCCTAGCCAGAGCTCATTGTCAATCCAATAATCCCCACTATAAATCTTTCTTAAAAATAGAAATTAGTTTTTACTTATATACTTAATATATACTTAAGGAAAATAAATGCGAAACTCTATCCTATATGCCCTTCTTAAGTCTACTCGTCAATTTTATGTTCCTATTTTAATCTTTTAAAGATCCGAAAACTGATACCACTTTGTAACACCCCCAAATTACTCTTTAATAATAATAGTAATGATAACAATAATCTAACTTTAGGGAGTATTTTGGGAGTATTACCGCCACGTGATTACGTAAGGCTTAACAGAGGTTTGCAACGGAAGAATAATACTTATCTTTTATTAGTAATAATAATTGTAGTTAAAAACATTTTCGGAATAACTAAATACTTAGACTAAGCTTCAATATTAAATTAAACTAGTTGATCACCGCCCATCATCCCCAATGCAGCATTTAGTCCACGTCGTTCGCCATCATCACCTAACTACTCATCATTAATGATAAGTAGGGAAAAGCCAAAACAAATCAAATACATATTAGCCAAAAGGCTAAGTACATACAAATGCTAGACATGTAAATCAGTTTAGTTAATTAAACATGCTTTCGAAAAGATTCAACTTCAACAAATCATAATTTATCCAAACCACTTATGAATAGAAGTTCACCTATTAAAATATGTCAAAAGAACCAATTTCCAAAATCCACAACTTTCTAAAATAATTTCGAATAGGATGGATCAATCCTCATTTTCGTAAATCATTTCACCACCTAAGTGTGCACACCCCCCAAGCTAGTAACTCCTTTACATAGTGCTATCAAGGGGAAAGACTAGGTCATACAAAGTCCATAGTCTTCAACTTATTCCGCATAGTGGGAGTTAAAAATCCAAAGATCCAAAGAATAAATCCTGATAAATAAACTTTCCAATATCCCATACACGGGAAGATTTAAAATCCGATAAATACATTTCCCAATATCCCATACACGGGAAGATTAAAAATTCAATAATTAAACCTTTCAATATCCCATACACGGGAAGATTTAAAATTCAATAATTAAACCTTTCAATATCCCATACACGGGATGATTTAAATAAAAAAAAATCTCCTTTTCAACCCACTTGAAAATCAATGTAAGTTTATAAACAACATTATAAAACATTTTGAATATTTCAAACAATTAAAACATACTTCACCAACATACCTTTCATAATCTTTCAAATATGTTCGTAAACATTCAACGTATAAATCAATTCTCATAAAATCACTTTATAAAATATCTAGCCACGTGTATGTACCTTGATCCTTGTAAACAAGCATGAAGTTCCTAATTATGAACTTGAAATCCCTACTACAATAAACACAAGGTCCTAATAAAAAACTATTCAACCCATAAACACGAGTACATAGAATATAGACCCTTGACTTTGTTGTGCACGACGAATTAGTTTAACTCTTGTAATACTTATACTTTCAAATTTCAAGAAATGAAGAGGAACAACAATAACAACAACAACAACAACAACAATGTAGTATCAAAATAATGTTGGAAGCTTAGATAATCAAGCAAGGGAGGAAGGTGGAGGTACTATCTATGGGTGGAAGCGGTGGCAACGTTTGGAGGGCAGCATCAAGGTGGTCGGAGTGGTGGTGGTCGTGGTGTTCACGGCCAAAGAGGAAGAAAGGGGAAATGAAGAGAGATGAAGGAAGAAGAAGAAGCTTCCAAATAAAATAGAGCAAGCTGGTTTGGGACAGCATATCAATGATTTTCTTTATATCCTCAATTATGCACTATTTAAGCTGTCTCCATTAATGCAAGAGTAAGTCGGTGGTTTTGTTCCATTTTTGTCGACATGAAGAAGTTCTAATAGCAAGAAAACGAGCTTCTGTTTGGCAGCCATAACTTTTAATCTATAGCATTGGATGTCTCAAACAAGCTGTCAAAATTTCAGCCAAATCGAACCACGGATGGATCTTGATCGGAGGTGTTTTCCGAGACTGCTCAAGTTTGGAACGAAAACAAGAATGAATGGTGTATAATAGTGTTACGTGGAGAATTTTTGTGGAAGCTTAGAATTAAATTTAGCAAGGAGGAGATTAAATGTTTTTGGCACTTTGTAGTTTGACTCGGGAACCAAATATTTGGCTCGAGAACAAAGAGCTTAAGGTAGGAAATCCGGTTTTTGGGTACGATAACTTTAACTTGACTAATATAATCAAACTCATTATAAAACGTAATTATAAAATTATCATTTGTATATAATGACTTAAATAAATGATTTTGTATAATAATAACATAATGTTTGAAATATTTTGAAAAATCCATAGTTACTAATTAGTAAACGGGATTAAAAATACAGGGTATTACAGAGTCAAACAAATTATTGGAAAGAGATTTGATGTACATGTCTTATATATAATACTAATGTACCTACAATATACTACTAATGCATTTATAGTGTATTAATAATGCATTTTTAGTATTCTGCTAATGTATCTATAGTACTCTATTAATGTAGCTATAATGCTACTATAAGAATATAAATTTGATCGCCTGTACTACTTTCTTTTCATAGTCAACTGCTTGTTGAATGCCAAGAACTATGAATTTAGGTTGATATATAAAGAAAATCATGTCACTAATTAGTAATTATACATTTTTCTCTTAATTTTGTCGATGTAAATACAATATATACTTGATGTCTCTGCAATATCTACTTAGCGTATCTATAACAAATTCTTGATGTACCTCTATTTCTCACCTTCTCACAATATAATGAGAACCAGGTTATAATGAGAACCAATTCTATAATAGGAACTAGAATCTGGACCGTTACATCTAAGAGAAGAGGCGTGCGATCTAACGGCCCAAAGTTATTCAAACAAATTAAATGTGGCACGAAATTTCAGGCGCCATTTTCTCTCTTTTCTCTCTCTACTCTGCCATTTTCAACTGCTCAACATCTTCGAAAAACCGCCATAACCGCAAAATTCAACTGCTTAATTTCTCTATATAATCACAATTTTAAGTTCTACTGTCTACATTTTTCAGTTTCGGAACAAAAATTTTCGAAAATTGGCAAAAATTGGCGAATATTAGGTATTACTTCGAAACTTTGAAGTTCATACTCATTCGTCTAATTTTGTTGCAATTTATTACTTATTTTTGTGTTTTTTGCTAGAATATGTTAAATTTGAAGTAGAAGAACTTGAATCGGAGTAGTTTGAAGTTCAATTTTGGTGTTTCGAAGTTGAATCAGGTATTTTCAGAATTATGTTTGTTTTTGTTCAAATTACGTTTGATTTACTTTTCGTTTCTGTTTAAATTTGTTGTAATTTAGTTTAAAATTGATTAGAAATTAATTCGAAGTTGAATCAAAGGTTTATTTATCTATTTATTTTTTTTACGAATTTTGACATAAATTTAGATCAGTTTTTTTTTATTACAAATTTTGTTATAAAATTATAACAAAGTTTTTTTTAAAGAATATTGGTAAAACTTTAGATCTGTTTATATTTACGAATTTGAATAATTTATTTCTTTTCCTACTAATTTAGAGTAATTTTGGTTAATTTTTGAGTAATTGTTGATAATAGTTAAAAGAAATCAAATAAAAGTTGATACAAAATAATTTAAAGTCATCAAAATAAAATAATAAGTTTGGAGTATTTTACTTTGAGTTTCCGTAGTTTATTTTAATTTTAAGTGGATTATTTTTACAATTAGATAAAAATTGGCTAAAATTAACTTTAAATTGATTAAAAGTTAATGACTTAGGGCCTGTTCACATTTACTTAATTTCAGTTCAGTTCAGTTCAGTTCAGCTCCAATCAGTTCAGTTCAGTTCAGTTCAGCTCCAATCAGTTCAGTTAAGTTCCAATCAGTTTAGTTCAGTTCAGCTTTTAATTTCCCTCTCTCATAAAATATTCAGTTCAGTTCAGCTCCAATCAGTTCAGTTCAGTTCAGTTCAGCTCAGTTCAGTAAATGTGAATAGGCCCTTACTGTGAAATCTGTAGCTATTATGGCTTGTGTATAATAAAGAAATTGATGTGGTTTGTGTATTATGCCTTGTGTATTAATTAAACTTGTATGTAATTTGTTCAAAAATTGTCCAAAGTTATTAGGAATGGATAATTGCTAAACCTAGAGGTTGAATATAACTAAAACAATCTGCAAGTTTTCAATGAATTTGTAGTTGAGACCAATAGGTCCTAATTTCTATCTAGAGCCACTATAGTTTCATTAAGTTATGATAGTCTGATTACCTATTAAGGCTTGTGTATTAATTAAAAAATTGATGTGGTTAAAGTGAATACTGGTTTTTTAGTTTCGAAATGTTGCATGTATGGAAATCATTTCAGTTGTTGTTATTATAACTAAAACAATCTGCAACTTTTCAATGAAGTTGTTGATTTGAAAGTATATATATCATGAAATATAAAACCAAAGAATATAAATAAAGTATGATTCATTTTTGTTTTGAATTGCAAACAGAATAAAATGACAAAAACTACAAAGAAAAATGTTGCAAAAAAACCTCCAACACAACCAGATGTAGCAAAGGAAATTCTTGCAGCAAAGAAGGCTGCTGCAAGAAAAAAAGCTCTTACAGCTAAGAAATCTCCTGCAGCCAAGAAAGTTCCTGCAGTACAGAAAAAATCTCCAAAGAAAGCAGCAAATTCAAAGCAATCTCCAATTAAAGGTATAAAATCTTGAAGTACAATAATTTTTTGATAAATTAAATAGAAACAGTTATAAAGTAAAGCATTTATCTTAATAAGTTTATGTTTTAAATTTAATGATACATACTATTACATGATTGAATATTAAAGTAAATGATAACTTTAATAAAGTAAAAAAAAAAAAAAGGCTTATAAAGTAAACATATATGTTTTTAAATAATTTTAACTTGTTCTACATTTATATACTCATAATATTAATAGAAAATCATATATAAATTTAAAAGTAAATGGTAAGTTTAATAAAGTAAACAAAAAAACTTATAAAGTAAATATATATGTTTTAAAAGTTCTTTAACATGTTGTATACTTATAAACTCCTTGTATTAACATAAACTCATTGTGCAAATTAACTATATTAGATGCTAAGCTTCAAAGGATTTCAAAAAAGCAAATATTGATAAAGAGAAGGCTTAAGGAACTAGAACCATCAAAAGGTTCATAAAAGTTTATTGAATTAGAATCTATAGTTAGATTCATATGTTCTGTATTAAATTATAAAATAAATGAATCTATTACTCCAAGGTATAAATCTTAAAGTAAAAGATTCATTTTATAAAGTAAATAGAAATAGTTATAAAGTAAACTATTTACCTTTATAAATCTATGATGTCAATATAAATATTATGATGCATAATACTACATGATTGATCATAAAAGTAAATGATAAGCTTAATAAAGTAAATAACAATGCTTATAAAGTAAATATATATGTTTTGAAAGTTATTTAACATGTTTTATATGTATGTACTTAAGTGTATTAGGTGCTACACTTCAAAGGATTTCAAAAAAGCAATTACTGATAAAGAGAAGGCTTAAGGAACTAGAACCTTCAGAAGGTTTATGAACCAGAAGAAGATAAAGATAGCAATTATGAACCAGATGAAGATAAGAATGAGGAATCTGATGGATCATCAGAAGAAGACAAAACAAGTAAAAAAGCTCATTTGAAGAAGAAAATGAAGCTTGACAGTTTGATAAGGAGGTACATGAAGTTTTTTAGGTTAAAGAAGAAAGTGATGTGATGATGGTAATCTGGAAATCAAGAAAACACACTACAGACCAAATGCAATTTTTTATTTGATCAAAGATTTCAGTGAGAGACAAAAATCAGATTGAAAAGTGTTGGATTTGGAGGCTTGCTTGAACTGAAGTTGACAAGAGTTTCAACAAAGATGCTTCCATGGCTTTGTCATCATTTCAATGAAAACAGTTGTATGTTCAAGATTGACATGGTGAAGGAGTTTTCTGTTAGTTCCTATGATGTTCAAGATATTTTCTTGCTTCCAAATGTAATTGAGAACAAGTTGACTTATCAATTAAGGAAGCAACCTTTAGCAAACATGGTGATTCAAAAGGAATGGAAGAAGAAGCTAGGAATTCTAGATAGAGACGACATCTTTGTGAATGCTAAAGGAAGGAGGGGATATTTTAAAAGATTCTTTGGGATGTATGTTTGCAGCACATTCTTGGCCTCTGTTGTAAACAAAGTGATAGATTACAAGATAATCAATTATGCAGACAATGTAAAAGAAATACGTAACCTGGATTGGTGTGGTTATGTAGTTAACTTGTGCAAAGCAGTGGGGAGCTTCAAGAACAACAAGCATAAGGAATCAAGAACAGGAATCAGTGGATGTGTCTTGATTCTTCAGATTGTGTGCTTTCATCACCTCTCATTTAGAGGGCAGCCTGAACCAACAACATTGCCCTTGATCCAACATTGGACAGAAGAGAAAGTAAGAGAAAGAATTGCAAGTGAAGCAAAAGCATCATTCGGTCAAGGAGAAATACAAAAAGATGTGTATCCGCTTTGTAAAAAAAGAGGTCATCAAGCATACTTAGGTGATGTTATTGAGACTCCATATAGGAATTTTGCTGACAGAGAAAGAAGATTAGTCTCTTTCAACCTTCCAGATGGTGTTATGACAGACAGTGAGATACATAATGCTGCACGTGATGTAAGTAATTTTTTCTAGCTTTCAAAGATAACTTGTTTATTGATTAGTTTAGTTTTTTTCTAGCTTTCAAAGATAACTTGTTTTATTTTCTTTGGGAGTTTGATGTGAGATTAGCAGTAATAATGATTAATAAATGATAAACAAAAAGTAAATAAAATACAAAGAAAAATAATAAACAAATTAAATTTAAAAGTAAATAGTATTTGTTATCAAAATTATATATGTTAGAGATATTATATGTGCATTTTGTATAAATAAAAGGCTGGGTATAATAGGACTTCATATTAATACGTCTTGGAAATATGTGTTTATTTAGTATAGTAGGACTTCATATAGTCCCAACTCCCAACCTTTAAAAAGAGGGGGGGGGGGGGGTTAGGGGGATATCCTTATTAGACTACTATGAAGCAAGTGGTTACTTATCTTTTTACTTTTGTGCTACCTACTATATGCTTTTAGGTATAACATGTTCAAGAATAAACTGTTTGATTAAAAAACAGCATGTTAGAAATTGGATCTAAGCTAGAAAGTCGAATTTCTTTTTGTTTATTTCTGTTCTATTCCATTTTGGCCATTAACAATCAGACCAAAGCTATCTTAATAGCAGCAGACTGCCTTTGCCAAGAGCAGGGCTTTAATATTCAAGTAACAAGTTGCTTGATATTGCTGAAACTATGAATTACTTCAAAAAGACAAAATTTAACTAAATCAACCACATAACCTTTGAGCAGACTTCAAGATGATCTCTTATAAGAACCTTCCCGATTTTAGCACAACTAAATATATGTACAAAATGTTCCATATAATCATTTTGTTTATAGTATGAAATGTCTTGACACATATAATTCCTTCCTTTTAAATACATTTAGGATAGGTTTAGATTGTTTTAGCATCATTATTTGAAGCTTTATCTGTATCATCCTGTCTTAATAAGAAGTTGGTCCGCATTCCCTTCATAAGAAGTCTTCTTAATGATTATATGGAACAGAAACTTACTTGGATTTCTTAAAATAGTCAGATACTTGCTTTATTTCTGAGTTCTGACTTCCTGTATTTGCATCATTCAATGACTTAATCATTTTTGTTATTTATTTGAAGGAAATTGAAGAAGAACTCCATTTATCGGCTAGAGATTCAACACTCTTTATAATATTACATGCCGAGCGTATAACCAGCTTATCAGAGAAGATTAAAAAGCAAAGATTGAATGTGTCTGCATCAGATTCTCAATTTTCTAAAACACAAAGGCTTATGGAAGACCCTAAAGTACAAAGGGCTATGGATGAAATAGTAAAGCTCTATGATGATTTGAGAGATGTATCTCATGTGTTTCTGTCAACATGGGAGGAGCATCGTAAATATCCTGAAACTGATGGCAATAATCAAGAGGATGATGAACATGATGGCAATAATCAAAAGGATGGCAATAATCAAGAGGATGCAGGTAATCGTTCAAATTTTGAACTTGATGCTATAAATCTGGATGATGAAAAGGAAGAATCTGAAAAAGAAGAGGAATAGGAAAATTCTGAAAAAGAGGAGGAAAAGGAAGAGGATGAAAACAAAGATGACAAGGAGAAAGAGAAGAATGAAAAGGAATAAGAGAAAAATGAAGAGAAACCAGAGAAAGAAGCTGAAGTTGATAGCCAAGAAATTGATGTTAAACTTAGTAGTGTAGTAAGCTCGGTTACTAAGAGTATCCTAAAAGATACCGTTGTTCAAGAAAATTAGCCAACACTTACAAAGAAAGGAACATGAAAAACAATTGAAGGTAAGATGTTAACAAAAGAAAGTAAATATTGTATAAATGTAAATTCAAATCAATTAAAAGTAGATAGTGTATGATTTTATTGATACTAATACTGTTGTTTTATTTTAGGTGATGGTGATAAACAACCTGTTGAAGAACTGAACATTGTGCTTAAGGACATCCATGAAGAGATAGTTTTAAAGATAAACATCAATCTAGATTGTGGAGAAAAAGATGTTGAAATGGATTTTGTTTCAATAACAATGAAAAGCAACAAATCAAGAATGAAGGAAATGCCAGAGCTATATTAAGTAGTGGCTGATTACTGCTTTGTGAAGCAGAGTGCATTCAAACAGTAAGTTATGAAATTTTTTTAACTTTAAAAATATTCTATCTACTTTACTTAATATTTAGTTTACTTTAAATAATATTGTATTTACTTTAAAAACATTAAAATGTGTGCAGTGAAGAGATTGTGAAATATAAAGCTCCTCTCATGATAGAAAGGGATGACACAGTATCCTTAGCTCCAACTGTCCCCCCTTAAATGATAAAGTCCAATATACTTCAATGTTGGTAATTTCTTTTGAATGATTCACGATCAAAAGAAGATCCATCATGCTTTTTCTTTGGCATTGACCACAATGTAAGCATTAAATTAAATGTGTATCACTAAATTAAATGTTTAACTAAATACATAATTAAATGTATATGATCTAATTAAGTACTTTTTGTTATATCCTCATTAATATGCAGATACCTCTAAAGTTGTCTCTCATGTCACAAGATCCTTCACAACCAACTCCAAATGAAAAACAAAAAGAATCTCCTTCAACACACGCAACAGATTTTGAATTAGGCATGGTATGATTAGATGTGCCTCTGTGATGCAAAGGAGAAAATTATGACAGCTCAGTTGCTATGTTTAATTATTTATGTCAATTAAACTACATTATAAAGCATTATAATTTTGAATTTGTAGACTAATAAGTCAAATTTAAATCGCAAATTTTTGTTCCAATCTGTCTAAGTAACCACTATAGTTTGGTAGTGGTTAACCTGTTGAAACATAACATTCAATACTTGGATAACAGGAAGTATGATGACAGGCAGAAGCCTTTCTAAAGAATTCTTGCATCTCTTGTGATAAGATTTTTTAATTTATCAAAAGTAAATTATTATTAATATAAAGTAAATGACATTACTAGTAAAGTAAATAAGTTTGTATTAAAAGTATACATTATAATGCCTATAAAAAAATAAGATAAAATATGAAGTAAAAGATGTTCTCATTAAAGTAAATCATATGTTATTTAAAGTAAACCATACTATAAATTTGTTTTACTTATGTATTACTTAACAAATGTTATAGGTGGAGGAAATGTCAAACTTTCTGAAAAGAATTAATCATGAAAAAGCTGATGAAATACTAGAATATGAGTTTGATGAAATTAACTTCAAGTGGAAGACACCAAGATATACTCTTGATTGTGGTGTTTTTGCAATGATCCATATGATGTGTTTTTCTGGAGACACTTTTGATTCTGACCTTGATTAAGCAAATAGAAGAAAGTTGTATCGTGCAGAAATCAGTGTTGCACTTGCTTTGGCAGAGATAAACACTAAAAGAAAACATCTTGTGGATAAAGTTTCAAGGTTCAGAGTAGTTAAGAAACTTGAGAAGGAGAAAGGGGTGGAAGATATGATATGTGTTTCTGATTTCATGAAAACACACAAAGAAGTAATGGAAAACATGAGCTTGAAATGTCACCAACTGATTGACTACTTAGCAATCAATGATGATGAAAACTTTCCAAACAAGAGGTATGTTTTATACTTGCAAAAAAATAAATACTCCTGTTGCATTATATATTAAATTATTTGGCATGAATTTAACTTTATATTTAATTGAACATTACAGCGAAGTAGTAGGTTGGTTTATAGGTTTAATTGAAATAGTGAGGGAAGATTGTAACACTTTGCTCAATGAACGGAAAGTTTCAAGTAATCAGATCACCGCTTAGGCAAACCACCTCAATAACAATGAAATGCAAAAAGACAGGTCTGAAAATGACTTGGTCAGATTCTTCTTTGGATTAGACTTCATGGTAAGTTATTTACATTTACTTTAATAATATAAATATTGCATTGAATAAATATTTGCAATAAGCTTTGGAATTTTTTTGCAGGATGCTTTAACTATGTGTTTGAATGCTCATGGGAAAAAGGGAGTAACAAGTCTGCAAATACTATGGATTGATTGGAACAATTCACAATCATTGGACTTGGATGCAGCTCAATATGTAAGACAAATAATTATTTAAAGTAGAAAAATATATGTTTCAAGTAATATAAAACAGCTTTAAAGTAAATATGTGTTAAAAAGATTTATGTGCAGGTATTTGTACCTCTGAAGAAGGAAGATCATTACTTTCTTGCTGTCATAAACTTTAAAGATGAAACAATTGATCATTTGAATAGCACTTTATACTAGAATAATGAAGAATATGAGCCTGTACAGATTTTATCTTAGAAACGGTAAAGCATCAATAGATTAACAAAGTGTCTTTAAATTCATTTTTGAATGTATCATATTACATTAATAATCATTCAATTGCAGATCATACAAATACAGAAGTTGTTTTAAAAAAGAAAGCATCCAAAGGCAAATATATATTGTCCTACAAGCTGAGAATAATTGAACTTCCATTCCAAAAAGAAAGAGAAGAAAATTACTCAGGAAGCTATCTAATGCTGCACATGAAGGTGTATGATGGTGTTAATAGGATAGGATTGAGAACAATAAAAGAGGTAAGCTACCATACTTATCTCTGAAGTACTTAAATTCCTTAAGTTAAATGGATTACTTACAGCATAATTCATTAAAACTAAATTAAAGTTTTTTTTTTTTTTAATAGGAATTTCAAAGATTGACACACCATCATATACAGACAGTAATTGACCTACTTCTCAATGACAACAATCAAATGCAAGAGAAACTATTGAGAAATGTTGAAGATTGGGAAGAGAAGAAAGCAAAAACAGCATCTGAAGTGTAAATATTTTTAAAAGATTTAAATATATCATAGGCATTAGAGTACTTTTAAATTGTATAGTTTTAATACAAAACATTAGTTTGAAGGTTTAAGTAGTATGTTTGTATGAAGAATACATATTATTTCTGAGTTGAAGTAGTAGAATTATTCTATGTGAAAATTGGTGATAGATATAAAAGTGAAAAAAATGAATCAAAAGGTAACTGAAAATATTGTTAAAGTAACAGGAAATCAGCTAAAAGTAAATAAAAAAATTTAGAAAATAAAGTGTTTTCTTAAATATTGTGTTCGATTTTAAAGTACAGAAAAGTACTGTTTAAGTAAAAGAAATTACTCCAAAAGTAAATGAAATTATCATTAAAGTGAAAGGAAAAAATTTAAGAGAATTTTTTTATATCATTTATTGAGTAGTCTTATATTGCGAAAGACTAAACAAAACGTTTTGAAAAATAAATGAAATATCTTTTAAAGTAAAAGGAATATCTATTAAAGTGAAAGAATTATCTATAAAAGTTAAAAACATATTGTAAAAAGTAAACAACAATTATTTGCAGTAAGTGTTAAATAAATTTTACCTAAATGAGGTGTAAAATAAATTATACATAAAGTAGTTTTTCCAATTCTAACCCAGACCTAATGACCCAACCTAAATGACTCTACCCATGATCAACTTGAAACAAGTGACCTGAAACAATGTGAAATTGATCCGACCTTGATTTGAAACTAAGGCTGGCAATCCCTGACCCGACTTGATAACCTGAACCGAAGTTACTAAGAGAAACCTGAATCCAAACAACCCGAATTCGACCCAATTTCACCCAAATTTCATATTTCATAATAATATTAAGATTTACACTATTTTTGATAGTTTCTAAGCATAACCCGAAACCGACCCAAAATCTGACCTGAACTCGACCCGTTAACCCGAATTGCCACCTCTATTTGAAACCCAAAAGTAGACTTGATTCGAAAAGACTTGACACGAAACGACCCGACCCAAATGACCTGACTCAACTTGAAGTTGACTCAAAGTGACCCAACTTTAATTTAAGTTAAATTAATAGAAATATGTTAAAGGTAAAAGAATAAAGTTTAGAAAATGAAATCTTTCTGAAATATGGTATTCGATTTTAAAATAAAGAATAATACTGTTAAAGTAAAAGAAAATGGACCAAACGTAAAGGGAATACAATGTCTAGAAAAGAATAGTGATATTTGTAAAGGGAATGAGGATGAGTACTACATGAGTGTCTAGGTAAGATGAAATGTTTTATGATTGATCTCATACTTTCAAAGTTGGTTCAATCCTTACCATTTAACCATGCTTTACTTGGTAGCTATCAATATAGAGTTCACTAGTAGAAAAAGTGCTATTTGTAACGCCCTATTAGTAATCGGCGTATGTTATGCTAGTTACGAAAGCATCAATAGTAACTGACTAAGATAATGCCAGTTACAAATTTCATGACATTAGTAACCGGTGTAGTAAATGTTAGTTACTAATATGTGGTTTATCATTGTTTGATGTTTTATTAGTAACTGACTAAATAAATGGAAATTACAAATATTAAGTCAAAGAAACTTTGACTAAAAAATTTGTAACTAGCTTACAAATGCCAGTTACAAATATTAAGTCAAAGAACTTTGACCAAAGCGTTTGTAACTAGCTTACAAATGCCAGTTACAAATATTAAGTCAAAGAAACTTTGACCAAAAAGTTTGTAACTAGCTTACAAAACGTCAGTTACAAATACTAAGTTACTACTTTCTATTAATTTTATTTAATTTTCATTTAATATTTATTGAAGTTAGAGGATATTTTTTTTTTTTTTAAAGAAAGGAAACAATTTCTCGCTGAAATACAAACAAAAGACTTAAGCTTTTTTTTTTCACTTTCGCTCCATCTTCTCGCGCTTAGCTTTCTTGTGAAAAACTCCTCCTTCCTCCTACAGTTCCTTCTTTGCTCCAACTCACTTCATTCAGTTTGGAATTTTCAAATTTGGGTTCAGCTTTTAGTGGTTCTATATCAAGATTTTATGGTATGCAATTTTTTGAATTAGGGTTCTTGTAATTTTTCCTTTCTTAAATTTAATAGCAATACTACAAATACAGCCTATTAAGGTGCTTATCTAGCCATGCGATATAAAAATAGTGTTGAAAAATCACGTTTCGTGTAAAATTGAGGCGCAAAATAAAAAGTACCGCAATATAGAGCTGTTGAAACTAAATAAACGCGCCACTTAAAATTTTCATCAAGTGAAATGTTTCAAAAAGAAAATCCTACTATTCCCAATATCCCTTTACTGGAGTCTTCCTCAATCCCAAAACTCTTGCTTTTGAGTATAATCAAATTTCCCCAATTTGTGCGCTCGATTCATCAATCTTCAATTCAATTTATGAGTTTCAATCAATCCAAATGTCAATATCAACTGGTACTAAAGAACCCTAACCATTAAAACCGTTACCCTTTTCGCTGGATCTTTGTTTTTATTACTTTATTCTGCAATTCAATTCATGAGTTTCAAACAATCTTGTCAGCCCATATGATTTGTTGGAATATTCATATGGTAAAATTTTTCGTATGATTATCTTCGTTTTTGTTAGATTAAACCTTTTAATTTGCCTAATAACTCTGAGTCGATTCTATTTTCCAATCGAATTTTTTAACCTTATATATTGAATTTCGCTATATTTATTGAAATAATTAGAACCTTTTTCTAGAATGTTTTGGGTATGCTCATATGTAATAGCCTGTTTTGTTTTGTTTTTTTTGTTCCATTTCATCCAGTTGAAAAGCTTCCAGTCGTTTTTTTGGGGATTTTTTTGGTTGTTGTATTTAACCTATTCATTGTTTGTTGTGTTGTTGTAAGCAGAATTTGAAGAACTTCCTGTGAAAAAAAAGAGATTGCAAAAAAAGAGGTTTAATTTGGTATGTTTACTGCATCTTTATGATAAGATCTTTAATTGAAGGATAGCTTTTAGAATTTATTATGTGTTTTGAGTGTTTAATTCATTAGTACATCCCTGTATACTACATGTTTCAGAATTTGTTCTTGAATCTTTTAGTTATAGGCTTTCAATTTATAGGATTACTGCATGTTTTATTTCAAACCACAACTATCAAAAATTAGTAGATTAATTCAATTATAAAAAGTTAACAGAGTTTGGCAGAGAGGTGTAGGATAAAAGAATCCAACAAGGTCCAGCTAGTTAGGGAAATAGAAACGACATACAAACTAAAATACCTCAAGGGATTAAGCAAGATAATCTGAAATGGTGACTAAGATTGCAAGGCAAGTTTGGACCAAAAAAATAAATAAAAAGATTGCAGAGCAAGTGCTGCAATGTCCTAATATTCGAATTAAACTTTGTTGTTGATTAGTTAGCTGAGTAATTTCGATTTTGTTCTTGGAAGGTACTCCTCCATAACGACGAACGTCTTCCTCCTCAGCTTCGACCTCCAACGATTTTCTATTAGAATGCTTATTCATCAGATTATCAATGATATTCATACTTGCGGTGGCCTTCTTGCAAGACCTTCCATGCTATATCGATATGCCTCTCTTCCGTAAGTGGAGCTCCCACAGCCAAGCGTAATACATACTTGCCTAACAGAACCTATATGTTTGAAGAGCAGTATGATTAGGAGCTTTGCCAATGCTACCATTACGTCTGGCTAATTATGCAACTTAGAGAGGGTTCCTAAATAATCTTAACGAGATATTTGTAGAATAAAGTATGGTATACATATTGTGTGAGAAATGACCATCTTTCTAGTAGAGTTGACGGCTTCCACGATTGAGCTTATCACACTGGTTTTCGTCTTTGGCAGGATGCAGCAACCGGAAACACAGTAATGCAAACTTCCTAGGAGTAATCACCTGCCCATCCAAGTTTTTAAGTTATGTCGAAAAATATATGATGTAAACTATGCTCAATGATTAAAATTTTGAATAGAATAAAGAAGGCACAAAATCAATTATGTAACAAAAAGGATCTATAGTTAATACAAAATAGTTACGAAATTAACTGAAAAGCATGCAGAAGCACACATGATATTGAGGTGAAACTATGAAACCAGGAGAAATTTCAATTAGTCAGAATATGAATATCATTGGAAGATTATCAAGTCCTCTCAGGCTCTGTTGAATGATCATTGTCAGTACTTCTTGTTTCAGGTTTATTTTATGGTGTCATTTCTTGTTCATTGTAGCATTCAACGATCGTTCTATGTTTGTGCTTCTATGTGATGATTTATTTAATTATTTTTGCTGTGGTGCATCTTCTAGCATGTTTTACTAAACTATTAGGTTAATCTCTACCTTATATTTTTTAAAGATGCTCGAGTTTAAAAGTTTTATTGCTTATTTTTACTTCTAGATTTGGGTTTCTTATATCATGTTGTGTACTTTGTATTATGTTTTGTTCTGTTTTCCAATCGATCCTCTTTATAAGCCTTCTTTTCTTTTTATAAAAGAAAGGAATGATGATCATTTTGAAATTGAGAAAGAAAATGATGTCCATTGTGAAGTCTATATGGGAAAGCATTCTAAAGTTGAGAAGCAGTAATCTTTAAGAAATCTAGTTTAAATAAATCTTCTGTATTTGGACATCTTGTATGATAATAAGTCTATACTCTATATTGTCTACCTAGGTTTTAAGTATATGAATTTCAGTTTCTGAATATTTAGTTTACTTTTTGGTGGCTAAATTTTCTTATTTCTCAATTGCATTGGAGTGTTTTTGCTAAAATTCGTGAATACCATGTATGTGAGCATGGTTGTGTTATGGAATTTGTTTATTTAAAAATTTAGTGGTTAAGTTGATATTTTAGTGATTTTTTGTCTACTTTTCATAAGAATAAGTTGTGACTTTGACATTTTTGTTATTTAATATCCTTTGCTGTGATCTTCTTTGACTATTTTAAGATTTAAATGCAGTAGACTTTTTTATGGGTAATTTGTTGCTACTTTCCTGGGTCAGGTTTGTGGGAGTGTGTGTTAGTGTTGGTAGTTGTTATTGATGGGATGCTTTTGCAAATTTGGTTATTGTTGTCACTCGTTGTTGCCGTGTTTATGGTTGCTATGATAGGTTGTTACTATACACAAGCTACTGCTACCCCCTTTCTACTGTATTCTACTACTACTCCCCCTTGCTAAATATTATACTCTGAAATTAATCTTGAACAACTCTCAATTCAGTGAAGAGTAATGAGTTGATGCTCTAGAAAGACTATCATAACTTTTCACAATATATAGTCGATCTCTTAGGATTTTTTTAGCTTGCTTGTGTTAGGAATATATATCTTGTACTTAAAGTGGAGGTATATATTCACTCTTGGTCTCTTATTAAATAATGATTTGTAGGTACCTCTACCCGCTCTTATAATGTAAACATCTATAATCAAGTTTTATAATATTATTAGCACTATATAATCATTGCCTCCCCTCTTAAAAATTGTGATTTTGATTAAAGTTTGTTACTATACACTATACTATCATATAATGGATATGGTGACATTAAAGGGACGTGAGATAGTATTTTGGGTTGAGTTTCATAATCTGCAATTCTTTTTGGAAAAAGCAAAGCTTCTCTCATGCAAACCTTTTTGGTGCTCAAGCAGGTGTCAAGATAATGTTTAAGTGTTTACAATTATTTAATGTAGTTTACCAAATTGTTATTTTCCTATCATTTAGTAATTGTAGTTTTCTATATTTTGCGAGGACTCTACATCTGAAAAGAACTTCTGAAGGTCTAATGGTTCAACTTGTGTATGGCTCAGAGGTCGATCCAACTCCTAACAAGGTCAGGGGCTTTAGGTTCCCAAGATTGTGTTTTCGGCATGGACAATGATGATATCCTTCCTTGAAAATTCTGATTGATTCATTTTCAATTATATATACTAAATTTTACAGCTACCTATTGTTAGTATATGGGTTATTACTGCTTAGGAAGTCGGGATATTCATAAGTTCATGTAAATGTTTGTAAATACTACGGCTTTGTGGGTCTAATAATATTTATTCAAGTTTTTATTGTTTTGTTGAAAGTATAGTTTATTTTGTTGTATTGTTATTAGTTGGAGTGTTTGATTGTATTGTATGTCGTGGGTGAATTAAAGTTATGTGGAAATATTTGGAGTACTTGTTTTATTGGTTGAATTGTAACAGGTTGTAACCCATTTGACGATGGGTCATTTGGTAGGATATACTACCATTCTTGTATTTGAATAAAATATTTATAAAAAAATTATTTATTTATTAGTAACTGGCGTAATCTAATGCTAGTTACAAATAGTATTTTTTTAAAATATATATATATATATATATATATATATATATATATATATATATATATTCGTAACCGGCGTCAAGATTTGCCAGTTACTAATAATACACTAATTGTAACCGGTGTAAGTTAATGCCAGTTACGAATAGTATGCTTTATAATTTGGAAAATAGACTTTTTGTAACTGGCGTTAGGTTAAGACAGTTACGAATAGTATATTATTTGTAACTAACATTAGCCGGTTACGAATAATTTTCACTAGTTGTAACGGTGGCATTCACAACCAACAATGCCAGTTACAAAAAGTCAATTTCGCCAGTTACAAATAACATTTTTTCTACTAGTGGTTGTACGAGTACTTGTACATTGATAAGAACTAGAGTGAATTTGTGGTGATTCACGAGAAATATTTATGTTTTGAGGTAAACAAACTCATCTCAAACGTGGTAAATATGGTTCCATGCTATTTTTAGAAATATGTCAAGTATTTTAGAATGGAAAATGGAAATCGTGCCAAGTATTCTAGGACGAAAGGAGTAATATAGGATATTATCTTCAATTTTGTAAGTAAGGACATTACATAAATAACACAATTCATATGATATAAAATATCATAAAGTTAATGTATAATAGCTAAAAGTAAATAAACTACACTTTAATTATGTAGTACAATTACTTAGAGTAAATGTAAAAATATTATAATAATAAAAATCAAACTTCAGTATATCTTGATTTTGATTTTCGAAAACTTCTTTAAATTTTCAAGTATTATAATAACTGCACAAAAATAAATATCAGAAAATCAGTGATAAATTAAAGTAAATAAATTACAATGTAAAGTAAATTAATTTCAACTTAAAGTAAATGAGAAAATTACAAAGGTAAAATACCAAAAAAAAAAGTACCAAGTATAATAATACCTGCACAAAAATAAAAAGTAAATCAAGTTAAATGTTAAAGTAAATAAATAACAGATTAAAGTAAATGTAACACATTTAAAATTAAAATACCTGAAGCAGTACTTGTTTGGACAGTTTCTACTGTCATGTGAAACATCAGATTGCCCACAAGCTCTACAGGTTCTGCTCTTTTTGGATTTTTCTTCAGAAGCTATTTCTTTTGCACACTTCAACCGCTTTAAACTTCTGGCAGAACCTTTATTAAGACACTGATTTGGAGGCAAGATGTTTACATCTACTTCATTTGACCCAATCAAAACCTGAATATCAGCATCTTTTACCTCTTTTGAACTAGTTGCATTACCAAGATTATTCTTTGTCAGCATCTGCTCCTCAAATGAAGATAATGTCCTAATAAGCTCAGATAAATCATCCTCAGATTGGTCAGATAAACTCACACAACTGAAAATCTTGGACCACACATCACTCACCAATTGCTTCTTCTTATCATACTTAGAAGCATCATGCAGAACAACATTTATGGTTGAAGTTTTCTTCAGCCATAATAAAAATTTACATAAGATGCCTTGACTCTCAAACATTTTACAGGCACAACTTGACTCATATGTGGCCAAGTTAAAATTTACATCAAAATTTTTCCTTTTCTCATGATCAACAATTACAGAAAACTCCACACCATCTCCATACAGGGAACTACAACTTTCAACACCACATGAGAAACAGGCTGCCTAGCATTCTTCTTGAAAATCATAAAAGATGGCACGAGTATAAACAACAGCAACGTGCTTTTCCAAGTGTAAATGAGTAAGCAATTGAGGCTCAGATTTATTAAGCCTGTTCAACTCATCCTGTTCATGCCTTTGAGCATCAAGAGCAGTTTCATAACGGACAAAGAATTCAACACAGGTCACATGGGGGTTTGTAAAATTACAAAAGAAACTGTTTTCACCTTCAGACCTAGAAGTAGAACGCAGTAACCCACCCATAAATACGTCCTTGAAATATGCAAGGATCCAAAGATGTTTAATCTTGAACATGTATGCAAACCACTCATGATTGACAAGGTCAAATTCCTCCATAACACTGTTCCAGCCATCAACAAATACATGGGGATCAATTTCTCTATCCCAAACCACTGCACTTAGCTTTTTCAAGGAGACAGTTTCATTACCAAAATGAGTTCCAACCTTTTTAGGTACCTTCCTCATTATGTGCCACATACATAACCTGTGTTTGCTCTTGGTAAAATCCTTTTGTATGGCAATATCCATTGTAGGGTCTTGATTAGTGATTATACAAGAGGGTTCTCTTCCCATACACTTCGAAAAAGTTTGAAATAGCCACATAAAAGATTCTATATCTTCTTTAGATAATAAAGCAGCACAAAATGTAACACATCTCTTATGATTATCAACTCCAGTAAAAGAACAGAAAACCAATGAATATTTATTTGTATCATAGGTAGAATCAAAAGATAAAGAGTCCCCAAACAATTGATAATCTCTTCTACCAATAGCATCAGCCCAAAAAACACGAGTCAAGTGCCTTCTTTCATCAACACAGTAATCAAAATAATAACCCGCTTTACTGGTTTTCACTTTTTGTTCAAGGTTTAAGTCCCTAGAAAAATTTTTGAAATCATTTTTACTGCCCCTGACATTTTTAAACCCATCACAAAGTTCTTTCATGATCCTATAAGACATAATAACCCCTATATTTAACTTTGAGTTGTCAAAAATAAACTTCTTATGAGCAAAATTTAAACCAACTTCATATTTAGTAACCTGCCTACTAATAGGTGTAGAAAAAGGGTGAGAATGAGGCTCATAAAAAGAATAAACAATATACTAGCCACCATTACAAAACCTAAACTTAATCTTAGCAGGACATCCAACTCTCTTCACAGTCTTTTTCCTTAAACATGCACCTTCAACTTGTTTACCAGCTTTCTTGTTATTTGTCACATACCCTTCTTTGCTACATAATAAATATTTAATTACACTAACTCCTTTATCATTAGAATCATCCTTATTATTTTGTACTTTAGTAGTACTAGAACGGACTTTAAATCCACACTCATTGGCATATTTGTAATAAAAGGCAATACCATGTTCAAAAGAATCAAATTTCATTCCAACAAAGGGTTTGTTTTCCAAAGAACAACTTGGCATATACTCTTTATCACCTCCAAAATTATAATATATCCTAGGAAGCACAGGCTGAGTGGGTGTTTTAAAAATTCTTACATTCATATCTTCATTAGTGACAGCAGTAGAACAATGCTCTACTCTTTCAGTCATTTTCCTGAAAAGTAAATGAATCAAAGAAAAAGTAAATAAAAAATAACAAAAAGTAAACCAATTTTAAAAAGTATACTAATAAAAACTATTAGAGGTATACTAAAAAGTTAATGACTCAAAGCAAAAAGTAAAAAAAAAAAACTGAAAAAATAAAACAAACTAAAAAACATGAAGTTATAAGGATTAAGCAAAATTAATAATGAAAAGTAAATCACATCATAACAAAATCGTAATATAGCTCAAAACAAGACAAAATCATAATATAATGCAATGAACAATAAATCGTAATATAAGACTCAAAACAACACAAAATCATACAATTAGACTCAAAATTTTAAAAAAAAACCCCAAATCGTAATATATAACCCTAAAATGTAGTAAGTAATTCAAAAAAATCCCTAAATCGTTGTATATGAACCATAAATCATAGAAAGTACTTTAAAAAACACAAAAGCATAACAAAACAACACTAAATAAAATAGAAATAAGTTGGAAAAATCGAACGAAAACAAAAACAACAATTCAAAAATAATAAATCGAACGAAAAAAAAAATCTCAAATCGAACAAAACAAATCGCAAATCGATAAAAAAAAATTCACAAAATCACAAAAAGTATACAAATCAAAAAGAATTACCTCAAACAATGACGAAAATCAAAGAATCACAGCAAAAAAATTGATCAGCAAAGAACAAAAATTCGATTTCGATACAAGAGAAACGAAAATACAGAGAGATTTGAGAGTAGAGTGAGAAAGTGAAAGAGAGGAGAGAGAAACAAAAGAGCTGCGAAAAGAATAGGAGAAAGGTCATTCAACTTGCAAAACTACCAAAATGCCCTTAATGAAATTGAAAAAGGCGGGTTATACACGCACACACACACACACACACACACATATATATATATATATAAAGGTCTGTAATAGGAACTAGGAACTCATCGTGACAGTTCATTGCTCTCAATCAGACGGCTCACGTTTAACTCGCCTCATTAAGAGTATTTTTGTAATTTCTGTAGTTGAATGACCCCCCTTCTAATTCATGTGCCCTTCATTTTCTTTCTCTCTTCTTCCATATTTTATCTCTCTACCTTCGAATTCTCTCAAAGGTGATATTTTGCGATTTCAATTCTTCGCTTGCGCTCATTGATTTTTCAAACTCTTTGGTTTCGATCTTCTAGTACTTCGTATTTTTCGATTTTGTTATTCATTGAGGTAAATTTTTTTTGTGTTTTATATTTTATTTCGATTTTAAATCCAATTTTTGGGAGTTTGATTGCGAAATTAGGGTTTTTCGAATCATTTGTTTGAGTATTTGTGATTTCAGTTGAAATATTAGGGCATTCATATTTATTTCTTTTCGTATTTGCAGTTTTGTTGTTAAATTTTTCTTCCTATTTGTCGAATCTTCATTTTCTATATCCAGTTCTTCAATGATTTTCATCAAACGCTCAACTACTTAATCAAATCTGAAGTATTACCTGAACTTTGATCCAAATTGTCGATTTTTCTTTTAGTTTTCGAATCTATGTAATTTGCTGAACTTATAGTTTTTTTTTTAATTATTTGATTGAAAATTTTAATTTCAATTGTTGTAATTAGGGTTTTTAGTCGAATTTGTGTAGTAATATAGTTTTTTTTTAATGTAATTATTGTTTTTGTTTGATTTTTATGTTTTATTGCTTGTTATTTTTTATGCTTTCTAATTATTTGTCATGATCCTGTAGGAGTTTATAGGTACTACATGCGGAAAAAATGAATCATATTTATAAGCACCTAAACCAAGATCGCATGCATAACATACAAGGAACATAATCATACTTTTGAAGCGTGATCTCCACGAAGCTATTAGATCGGCAAATCAGGAAGAGAATAAAGCCCCAAGCGTTGCTCCTCTACTTAGTCCACGGGATTCGAACGAGCCGTCCACCAATACTAGATTGGTCGAGTGAAGGAGGAAAACCACGATCACCACCTTTAATGGACAAGACCGACCACCACGAACCACCACAACCGGCGCCGAGGAGGAGAAAGAGAGCCGTGTGAGAGAGGGGAATTTGAGAGAAGCTTGGTTTCGTGTTTGCTAATTAGGGTTTCAACTTAACAGTAAAACTGTTCTCTTGAATTAACTAGGCACCTAGTTTACTTATAATCATATTATAATTAGACTAGGTTAGGAAGCCCGAAACCTCTCCAAACCCTCCTTATGGTCGGCCATATTAGGGGATGAGGCCCATCATGGGCCTCGTCCTCTCATGCTGAATCTAGGCCCTTTGTGTGACCTTATAATATCCGTATAATTAGGCTTTTGTCTATTTTATTAGCCCAAAGATCGCTAGTATCTTTAGCTATGACATAACGACGACCCAAATGGACGAACTTAATTATCTCCATAATTTGATGCATTTATATATCTAGTTATTGCACATGACGAAGACATAAATCTTTCAGTTCCAAATCTTAGGAATTGTATTCAAGTATATATCCTAAGCTTAAGGTTTTCATACTACATGCACTAGTAGAAAAAATGCTATTTGTAACTGGCGAAATTGACTTTTTGTAACTGGCATTGTTGGTTGCGAATGTCACCGTTACATCTAGTGAAAGTTATTCTTAACCGGCTAATGTTAGTTACAAATAATGTACTATTCGTAACTGGCTTAACCCAACGCCAGTTACAAAAAGTCTATTTTCCAAGTTAGAAATCATACTAATCGTAACTGGCATTAAGTCACGTCGGTTACAATTAGGGTATTATTAGTAACTGGTAAATCTTAACGCCGGTTACGAATATATTTGTTTTTATTTTTTTAAAAAAATACTATTAGTAACTAGCATTAGATTACGCCAATTACTAATTATGGGGAAATATTTCAAGCATCCCACACTTAAGCCCCACAGTGATCATACACTTAAGCATGGTGGCGTCCAAAGGGAAGGAAGCTAGAGCAAAAGAGTCGCCAACAAGTTTTAGGAGCTTGTAAACCGTTCCCAGGGTGAAGGTTACACCCCTTAACGATCCAGGAGATCGTTAACTCCAATAGGTCTGGAACCATGACTGGAAGTTCGGGGATAAAGGTACAAATCCAACCTAAAAGAGATTGAACTTGCCCTAATAATAGGCCTCTACTTTATTCTTCTCGTATTCATGTGCGCTTTCTGACTAACATACAATCAACGAATTAACCCTAAACCTGTTTATCTATGTTGGTTGAATATTAATGCACAAACAAATCTATTATTGGCGATCACTTGAATTATAATCATATTAACCTAAACAAGATTATTAATTATCTTATTAAGCTTGATTACATGTACAAATTCCCTTTAAACATGCATAATAGGCGTGATCAAGCAATAACAACAATAATATCAAGCAACATAAAATAATCATCATCATCATAATCTCAATCTCAATAAAGCTTAATAATATTAGCAAGATCCTAGGCATGATACTAACAAGATTAATAACAAACCTTAGCATGTCACTAAACATTAAAGATCAAATCTTTATAATGTTTATCCCTAACATGATACTAACATGATATTAGAAAAGAAATAGGAAGCATCATAATAGTATTTACATGATATTAGAAACTTTAGTTATTACCCTAAATATGATACTAGGAATCATAAAGACATCCTAACATGATACTAGGAATTAAAATAATTAAAGCATGATTTCTATATCAAAATAACTATAAAATTACTTACTTGGATGCCTTGTATCTCTTTCTAATAACAAAATACACGCGTTAGTAACTTCAAGGAAAATAATACAAAACAATTAAATCAAATCAAAGAATTGGAATAGGAATTGGGACCAAACCCTCATAAATATCAAACCTTTCACGTGTAGGGCGAAGGCAACTTTGAACTTGGCTAGATGTGTCTAGATCTAATGTATGAGGAATTTTGTAAAAGGGAAGGTTTAGAAGAGAGAGAAAGAATAAGATTCTAGCTTTTAAAGAGAGAAAGAATAGAATTAGATGATTGTTGATTATTGAAAATAAGGAGATACGACCCCTATTTATAGAAAAAATAGCACGGGATCAAAGAAAATCATATTCGGAATAAAATACCTCCTGTCGCCAACGACAGGAGTCAGCGCCAGACGACAAGCTCATCGCCAGGCGACGAAGGTCAGCGCCAGGCGACGACTCTGTCGTCTCGCGCTGGTTCAAAAGTACAACGTACTTTTACACGCGGAATCACCTTTCAAACCAGTTATCGGTAATTCTGCGTTCAAGCAGGTTTAAAATCAGATTTAACATATTTTATTTGAAATAAAACATATTTTCTTTAAAAATATAATTATCAATCCTAATCTCATTAGAATTAAAGAGAACCTTCTAGATATTCCTGGAATATCAAAATCAATCCTAATTACTTTAGGAATAATAATTAATAGGCCCTCCTCTAGATCATTGGGCCACATTTAAAATCATTGGGCCTAATTTAATTTAATCCATAACTTCCTCATAATTCATCGGAATTGGGCCTTATAATATATCATTGGAAAGCTCTTTTCAACCCCAATCCAACTACACTATTATTGGACCCTTATCATGGACCAAACTAAATTGGACTGGCTATTTTTCTTAAACAAGAGTAAGAGAAGAAATATTTTTTGAAAACAGAAAGAGAAATATTTTAATAAAACATCCTCATCATTAGACTTTCCACACTTTCACTTCGTTCGATAATCAAATGACGCGAAAGGTATTCATCACCGGGTTTGGTTTTTGGGAGACATATTTGGGTGTCTACAGAAGCCCCCACTTTGACTGAGTTTAGAGAAATGCAAGTTTCGAAAACGAAAAGTCAAAGTAGCGATAGGGACGGAGAATGATTCAGAACGTTTTGCGATCCTAAATCATTCTTGTAATGCCGATACCTGCAAACTAGCGTTAGTTAAACAGATAAAAGAGTTAAGAAACGCGTATCTTGCACCGTCGAGCACATGTCTCTGGAGTAACCGATTTTTGTTTGACGATCTTCCTCAAGCTAGGGGATATCGTCTAAAGACTACCACGCTTGCAGCTGCCTTCAATTTCCGCTGTTTTATGACCATCTTCCACATCCTAGGGAATATGATCGAAGATAACTTCGCTTGAAATCACCTCCTATTTCTGACAACCTTTCACATCCTAGGGAACGTCGTCGAAGATAACTTCTCTTGAAGCCATCCTCAGTTGTTTTTTACGACAACCCTCCACATCCTAGGGAACGCCGTCTATCACTGCTGCTACATCTCAAGCTATTTTCTTGAATTATGGTGACAACCTTCCCAATCATAGCGAATTTCGTCGAAGACCTCCCGTCTCGTGCCATCTTCTCAAATCTGGGTGATAACCTCCACAATCTTTGCAAACATCGTCGAAAACCGCCCATCTCGTGCCATCTTCTCAAATCTGGGTGACAACCTCCACAATCTTTGGAAACGTCGTCGAAGATAACTTTGCTTGAAGTCGTTCTTAGTTATTGCAATAATATTCCGAAGAAAATTATCGAAGACCAACGCTTGTCGATCCTTAAAGCTCGCTTGAACTTTGCTGTTGCGATATTTGCTGAAATTACCGCGGTGCCAGTACGTCGGCGCATTTTGCTGCTTGTGAACCATTACGTCGGTGCTTTTTGCGATGAGCCAATGTTTAGGCGCTTTAAGCTAATTGAGACGATCATTTATCAGGTCGATCACTTACTGTGATTGTAATCGAGCCGATTACTTAATCATGTCCATTTTCTTATGGGGCTAACTGGCGTGCCAAGGAACCCGAAATTACTGCATGAGGTCCGCATAATCTAATATGGGGGCCATGTATCTTGTCGCCGTACCCGCGCGCACCAGTGCATACTATCGCCAGTATTTTGCTCTGTCGCCAGGCGACGAGCTTTAGCGCCTGACGACAACCTTGTCGTCGGGCGTTGTAGTCGTTGTTGCTACTGTTCGTTGCTTGGTTTCACTCCGAACCTTCAACTTGGTCGTTTCCTCCGTTTCTCAACCAAATTTGCTCAAGTCTTTGGCAAATTAAAGCTCCTCATCTTTAATTTACCGATCCATATAAGAATTTCATGCGTTTATATTCGCGGTTTTTCGAAAAATCCAGGAATGTCCTTGCTTGCTTGTTCTTCGGGAGTGGTAGTGCCTTGAAACTCTGTCGAAAATATTATCCTTCAAGATTTTATCGAGTCTAAGTTAACTTCCGTAGAGATCTTTCATCTTGGGAAATTCGCGATTATGACCAATTACTATTCCAAACGAGGTGTTTGATCAAAATCCGGATGTGCTCAATCAATCAGGCTGATCGCCAATCTAACTGCGATCAGGCAGACTCTAGTTGATTTGTTAAACCATTTGCGTCCTTTTGCTTCAAATCTTTTGTACCTGCATTTATATTTTGGACTATAGGACTTTGCTCATCTTTCTTTTAAGGGTTGACCTAAGGCTCAGTGTTGCTTGACTCATTGCATAATACTTAATGTGTTTTTAACACATATGACTTGTCATGACTCGACTCAAAGCGTTTTGATACACATGGCTTGACATGACTCAAGGTGTAAACTTGACTTAATGTGATTGACCGACTCGAGGTCGACTCAACTCGATTGTGACTTGTGTGTGCAAAGTATTGACTCATGAGACTCGATATGTACATGACTTATGTGTGCATTCGACTTGAAAACGCAGAAAAACAAAAAATTTCCGTCATTTTTGTGGAGGGTATCGACTTTCTCCTGAAAAAGAAAGACGCAAAAAGACAGGAAGTGAAGTTTTTTGAAGGTGCATGTTGAATGAGCTTTTAACAAATGTATGGATCAACGTTGTATCTTAGGGCACGAAGATTGTAACATCCTAGGCTATCTCCATTGTTAATTTTGGATGAAAGTATTTAGGTAACTTAGGCACGGAGGCTAAGCACTTCATACTTCGTGATGCAATGATGACAAGGTATGCTTCCACGTTATGTTAAGATTTCGTGACGAACGGTTTTTAAAGGAAGTACTATTTGGTCATGTATCTGTGCAGTGTGTGAAAGTGACACTAAAGCTAGGCTGCAAAGGCTAAGTGTATGGGAAAGTATTATGAGAAGAGCCAAATAATGGTGACTCTTTAGGCTAGGTAAGCTAATGATGTAGGGATCAAGCCCCCAAGTCTAGCTCTACATGGATAAGGATGAGCATTGGATATCCCTTGATATGATCAATTATAAACGTGAATATGAATGCATTTTTTTTTACGGCCGCACCTCAGTGTGAGGTTACCTACATATCCTTTAGGAATCAGGCCGAACGTAACTCTAGACGAACCTTGCACAAGTATGTGTGTACCTCAAAGAGTTCTTTTAAGGGTTGTAACGTGGTTAGGCTAAAGATTGAAGAAGAAGGGGATAAAGGCTCAAGACCCTAGATAAGCCCCCAAGGTGTGTAACCTTGCTTTTGAATCTTTGTATTATTATGCTTGAGGTTTCTCACTTTTGAGCTCTTTCTTTTTTATTTTTGCTCTCTTTTTTTTGCTTTTGCATTTTTTTATTTTGAACCTTTTTTGATAAGTGTAGGCAATCCCGATCATGCAGTCTATCGCTCACTTGGCATTCATGTTTCTCAGGCACGGTACCGAGAACTCGATAAGAGACGCAATCTGAGACGTGTTCATATCAAAGGCATGTTCATGTTAATGACATTGGAACACTTGCCCTTTTGTATACTTTTATTATTTTTTGCTTTTTGCTATTATAATCTTTTGAAAGCACTCAAGCTTTTGTTCTTTGAAAATTGCTTAAGTTGCACACCATCCCATCCCAAGGTTAGGTAGATGAGGGTTGAAAAAAGATAAGGCATATCGTTAGGTGAGGCTCAAAGTGGTTTATCAAAAAAAAAGATTGTATATTTGAAAGGTGAAAGGTGATATGACAGGCTACAAGGGGTGCCTCAAATCATTGGTATACCTTGTGCTTAGTTCGACATGGATTTTTTATTTTTATTTTTTTTATTTTTTTTTATTTATTTATTTTTTTTTTATTTGTTTTTTTTTTTTTTTTGCAATGTAATGAAATAATCATATGCGAGAAAATAAATGCTCATTTTATTAAAGGGAAAAAGAAAGAACCTACAAAATAAAATCTAAGGAAAACAAAGGGTGCCTATGCTAGACTTATTTGGGGAATAAAAAAAAGATAGAAAAAGAGGTCACGAAATCTTTTCGTTAAAGCTCGCCTCGTGTCTTGCGCTCTTATTATCACTTGGTCTTCTTGCTAGCTGGAGGTATGGGAAGCTTGTTATTATCGATCAAGTATTGGATGGCCTCCTTTAGCTTCCAACAGCTCTCAGTAGTATGACCCCTACCTTGATGGTACTTGCAACGTGCATCTGGGTTCCATCTAGGCAATCTCTTCTCAGGTGCGGGATCTTGAATAGGTCCAATAGGAGTAATGAGTCCCTTGGCATGAAGTCGATCGAAGGCAGTATCATAGTTCATCCCAATAGGAGTGAAATCTTTCCTTAGTTGCTTTTTAGACCCTTGATTATCCATGGCTAAGACTTCATTGAGATCAAAGGCACTAACATTATTACTAGAGTGGGCGTTTTCGAAAGAAGAAGGATTGTCGTTCTTCTTTCCTTTCCAGCCACTGTTGTTACTATTGTTAGCAGCTTTTTTCTTTGCCATGTCATCTTCTATTTTAATTCCTATGTCATAGACGGTTTTGAAAGTATTCAAGTTGTGTTGATATTTCAAATGCTTCGAATACTTATCTTGAAGGTTCTTGATGAACATCTTTACAGATTCTTTTTCGGTGGGCACCTCAATCATCTTAGCGGAAGTTTCCCTCCACTTATTAAAGAAAGAAGTAAAGCCTTCATTCTCTTTTTGTCTTAGCATCTCAAGTTGTCTATAGTCGTTTTCGACTTGAATAATACATTTATATCAATCAATGAAAGCGTTTACAATAGCATCCCAAGTAGAGGTTTTCTCTTTATCAAGAGAAAAGAACCATTGTTAACAAACGGTTTCAAGTGATAAAGAAAACAATGTATGAAAAATTTTCTTATCTATCCCCTTAATATTTATTATTGTCTCGAATGCCCTTAAGTGGAAGTAAGGATTATTTGTTGCCTTGAACTTAGGGATGTCGGTGGCATTGAACTTCTGTGGAAGAAGTTCCTTGTCCACTAAGACCCCTTGTGAGCTAATGCCCTGAAATCTATAGTCATTGGATATTTTGCTCAAGCTTTCTTGCATGAGCTCCATTTGTTGTTGCTTCGCAGGGTCATTAACTTGAAGAGCTATACTCTTCATCAATTCAGTTAGGTTGGCTACATCCTTCTTGAGTTCATTAACTTCTTCCTGAGACGCCATAATCTTCTTAGCCTTTCTTTTCCAACTAATTGGTTTGTCAAAAAAGTAGCACTTGAACAAAGGTGTTGTCCTTAATTAATCGCCCTTCCCTCCTTGACCAAGTGTTGTGGAAAGGAAATTGAGGATATTTACTGTTAATTATTTGACTCAAACTCTATTCAACATGCAGTAGATGGAAGGAGGTTGGAAGAATAAATATTGTGATATGGAGAAAGCATGTAGAGAATGGAAAGATGATGTAGATGGGGATATATAGAAGAATTAGGAATAGAATGTACCCCAACTCAAATGACGGAAAATTCGTGCATACGAAACTCTCTAGACATGGTCAAAATGTGATATATTATGTGTGTGCTTTAATAGTGAATGTAAGAGACATACTTTGACTCTTTTTGTGAGACCATGGGACTATGTGCCTAGACTCGATTAAGGACTGAATATAATTACTACCATTAATAAACTGATAGGCCGTGTTAGCAAATTAATTAGCAAATTGATTAAACTGACACATCGTGAAGACTCAAGCAAAATTACAGGTTGTTGTCAAGCGACGGTATCGTTGCCAGACGCTGGCGGCCAACGCCAGACGACGAAATCGTCGCCTGACGCCGGACACTAGCGTATGGCGCCACAGTCCAAATCTTTGCGCCATTATGGAACATCGACCTGGGACTGTTTCCAGTATTTTAATCTAAAGGGATTAGCCTAAAAGTCGTACTAAGTCAAGTTTGATCAATTTTTTAGACTTTAATCATTTATTAATTAATCAATTAATTAAATTAGCAAAGTCCTTTTAGTCATTATTTTATTTATTTAACTCATACACAAGTTAAACAAACGGTTAGGAAAAACACATAGAGTACGCACAGCAAATAATGCGCAAGTAGTCATATAGTCACAATATAATGCAATGAGTTTGCAACCTAACCACGGCTCTAGTTCTCTAAAGTTCAGGATATAGGTTAGTCAAAGAGGGTCCATGGTTATGAGTCCGAATGAACCGCGCGGAAGCCTTATCTTTGGAAGGGTTGACACGTGTGGATGGGACCCCGCGAGTTAAACTCGCTTCCATAGTTTGGTGAATTCAACAATCTCGAATGTACCCTTCGTTGCCAGGAGCGTTCGATTGGGTAGATGGAGCATAAATTCCCAGAGGGTTATGTCCATATGTAGAACACATATGGGTTTCAGAAAATAAGAAAAAAACTCAACCAGGAAGTAAAACCGAGCAAACAGTACTAGAAAACTAGTCGAAACAAGAAGGTAAAAACCTGGCTCGGTAGTGGAAGAATTTGGCGCGAGAAAATAGCGTCGTCGCCAGACGCTGACACTGTCGCCAGATGACAAGCTTTCCGCCAGGCGACAGCGCCATCGTTAGGCGCTGACGCTGTTTTCTCAGCGCTAATTCCTACATGCCTCGGCAGCTTTCTGTTCTTGAATATTCCAGTTTTTTCGTAGCGTTATTTCGATTTTAATTGTGGAAGATATTTCCCTAGATTCCTACGTGTAAAAATCCTATGTTTTTTACTCATTACGGATGGTCTTTCCAATGAGAACCTTTTTATGCATATGCCACAATGTTAATCAAAATTACGCACATGAAATACTTAGAACTTTTCGAGTCTCATCCACTCATTCTAAAACATTGCCAAAATAAATTTTAGGAATTAAAATAGAAATCCGTCCCCAGTGGAGTCGCCAAAAAACTGTTGGGAAATATTTCAAGCATCCCACACTTGAGCCCCATTGTGATCATACACTTAAGCATAGTGGCGTCCAAAGGGAAGGAAGCTAGAGTAAAAGAGTCGCCAACAAGTTTTAGGAACTTGTTAACCATTCACAAGGTGAAGGTTACACCCCTTAACGATCTAGGAGATCGTTAACTCCAATAGGTCTGGAACCATGACTGGAAGTTCGGGGATGAAGGTACAAATTCAACCTAAAAAAGATTGAATTTGCCCTAATAATAGGCCTCTACTTTATTCTTCTCGTATTCATGTGCGCTTTCTGACTAACATACAATCAACGAATTAACCCTAAACCTGTTTATCTATGTTGGTTGAATATTAATTCACAAACAAATCTATTAGTGGCGATCACTTGAATTATAATCATATTAACCTAAACAAGATTATTAATTATCTTATTAAGCTTGATTACAAGTACAAATTCCCTTTAAACATGCATAATAGGCGTGATCAAGCAATAACAACAATAATATCAAGCAACATAAAATAATCATCATCATCATAATCTCAATCTCAATAAAGCTTAATAATATTAGCAAGATCCTAGGCATGATACTAACAAGATTAATAACAAACCCTAGCATGTCACTAAACATTAAAGATCAAATCTTTATAATGTTTATCCCTCACATGATACTAACATGATATTAGAAAAGAAATAGGAAGCATCATAATAGTATTTACATGATATTAGAAACTTTAGTTATTACCCTAAACATGATACTAGGAATCATAAAGACATCCTAACATGATATTATGAATTAAAATAATTAAAGCATGATTTCTATATCAAAATAACTATTAAATTACTTACTTGGATGCCTTGTATCTCTTTCTAATAACAAAATACACGCGTTAGTAACTTCAAGGAAAATAATACAAAACAATCAAATCAAATCAAAGAATTGAAATAGGAATTGGGACCAAACCCTCAGAAATATCAAACCTTTCACGTGTAGGGCGAAGGCAACTTTGAACTTGGCTAGATGTGTCTAGATCTAATGTATGAGGAATTTTGTAAAAGGGAAGGTTTAGAAGAGAGAGAAAGAATATTCTAGCTTTTAGAGAGAGAAAGAATAGAATTAGATGATTGTTGATTATTGAAAATAAGGAGATACGACCCCTATTTATAGAAAAAATAGCACGGGATTAAAGAAAATCATATTCGGAATAAAATACCTCCTGTCGCCAACGACAGGAGTCAGCGCCAGACGACAAGCTCATCGCCAGGCGACGAAGGTCAGCGCCAGGCGACGACTCTGTCGTCTCGCGCTGGTTCAAAAGTACAACGTACTTTTACACGCGGAATCACCTTTCAAACCAGTTATCGGTAATTCTGCGTTCAAGCAGGTTTAAAATCAGATTTAACATATTTTATTTGAAATAAAACATCTTTTCTTTAAAAATATAATTATCAATCCTAATCTCATTATAATTAAAGAGAACCTTCTAGATATTCCTGGAAGATCAAAATCAATCCTAATTACTTTAGGAATAATAATTAATAGGCCCTCCTCTAGATCATTGGGCCACATTTAAAATCATTGGGCCTAATTTAATTTAATCCATAACTTCCTCAAAATTCATCGGAATCTGGCCTTATAATATATCATTGGAAAGCTCTTTTCAAGCTCAATCCAACTACACTATTATTGGACCCTTATCATGGACCAAACTAAATTGGACTGGCTATTTTTCATAAACAAGAGTAAGAGAAGAAATATTTTTTGAAAACAAAAAGAGAAATATTTTAATAAAACATCCTCATCATTAGACTTTTCACACTTTCACTTCGTTCGATAATCAAATGACGCGAAAGGTACTCATCACTGGGTTTGGTTTTGGGGAGACATATTTGGGTGTCTACACTAATAAATAAATATTTTTTTCTTTATAAATATTTGATTCGAATACGAGAATGGTAGTATATCCTACCAAACGACTCATCGTCAGATGGGTTACAACCTGTTACAATTCAACCAACAAAACAGTACTCCGAATACTTCCATATAACTTAAATTCACCCACAACATATATACAATACAAACACTCCAAATAATTCCACACAACTTGAATTATTCATCCACAACAATACAATACAACAAAATTAACTATACTTTAATTTCCAAAAAACAATTAAAACTTGAATAAAAAAAATCATTGATTTATAATTTAGAAATATAATAACAATAATCAATAGGCTAAATAAAAGTAGATATATAGAAATGTATTATATTGTTTTATTAAGCTAAATGCGATTAATCATAACATCGATTAATAAGATAACTAGCCTTTTAACAAAAAAATTAAGCCTAAAAAACTTAGTCCATTGTTTTCGAATCTCATCCAATTCTACATCGTTGTAGGCTGCAAGTCTTGCCAAATACTCCTGCAAATATATATATAAAAAAAAACGTGTCTATTATACTTTATAAAAATTGTCAAAGATAAAAATTTCTCTGTATGCAATTGACATACTTATATTTTACATACAGGACTCACACAATCATACCAAACTAAGCCCGACGAGGGGAGAGTTTAAGCATGCAGGAAAGAACAACTGATATTAATACTTGAAACACATGTACTACTAAACCAATGTTTCTGAAAAATAATAATGGCCGTGATTTCTCAGTTTAAAAAAAATGTAAAGAACTAGAAGGCCATGTTGTGGATAGCATGATGATGAAGATACAAAGAAATATACTATAGAAGGATCCTAGAGACTAATGTCATACATCCATTCAACCATTCATGTCACAATTAAAAACGAATGTGAAAAGATAATGCAATATGGATGATTTGTGTTAAAGACCTTCCAGAAACACAAATTTTTTTTATGAATTGGAAAAATAAGGGTTATGACTTCCGGGTCCTTCAGTTGCAGGTAACAGGTTCTTTACAGCCTCTTCTCTATTCAAGTTAGTGTAATTGTACTTATGCGTAAGGGAATAACAGAAAAATGAAACACCACACTGAATTGTTAAAAGTACAACTTTCAAAATATGGAAATGTTTTTCTGCCAATTTTGGTTGAGCTAAAATGTCAGAACCCAAAATGATGGTCAAGGAAGGAAACAAGGTGACAGAAGCAACTGGCAGAGATTATTTTTTTAAAAAAAAAAAAAAAAAAAACTGATTGAAAAAACTTAGAAATTACTAAACTCTTTCATGGAAATAAAAATTTGGAAGTTAAAAATAAAATGAAATCAAAATTTTAAATATACCAAGATTTTGATTTAGTTATATGATTAACATTACAAAAATAAATATTAAGCTACTATTTAACCCAAATATCAAACATTTTAATAAGCAAATTTTAAAGGTAAAGGATAACTCAAGTGATTAGAGGTTCTCTCCCGATTTTAGAAGATCTCATGATCGATACTCAATGACATGAGAAAGGGCATATTGGAAGTTTTATCCTCTCTCATTGATACTACTTCTAAGTTCCAAATAATAACATAAATATCGAAACACAAACAGCCTAGTATTCTACACAGTTAGTTAGTTATTAATGAGCTTACATACATTTCCTTGAAAAAGAAAAAAAAAACAATTACATATACTCCAATTAGCACACTGCTGGACCTATGAGAGGTTACAGCCAAGGAAGCCCTTCTCCTAACCAATAATAAAAAAATAAAAATTAGTAGCACACTAGAGGAACTTTGAATCTAATTCAACACTCTTTTAATTAAGTAGTACGAGTAGTAGTTTATGAAAAGCCATAATATTGCTCAACTGATCAAAATATTACATGACATACGTTATATTAAATTACATAGTGTATTAGGCTAAATGCCAAAGTCTTAAGCATATAATACATCATGAAAGGTCTTTTTTATTCTCTTTTAAAAATAACATAGTCTTTTCAACAAACAACTGGAAAACTTTATTATCATAAGCTTTGAAGAGTTTAGGACTATATAGTGCGATAATAAAATCATAAGATTAATCACCCAGTGGTAGTAGGGAATACTCCTTAACTGAATAAGGAGTGCTTTTGGAAGTAAAAGAGGGGTGGGGGCGGGGGAGGGAAAGAGAGAGAAGGAAGCAAACAAACCATTTGACACAGCAAGGTGGCTAAGTCAGTAGTAAACAATCTTGTCATCCAAAGACCTGCATCTAAATAGGGGTTTGAGCAAAGCCTTAGATTCCGGCTGATCCCATACTAACAAGTCCCACCATTTCTCTTGGCCTTCAATCTGTTCTAGACAAGAGACATATGACTCTTCTCGTAAATCTATCCTGGAGAACAGAAGACGCTTCAGTTTTGAACAATCCATTATAGTACAAGATAGAAGTAAAGCACAAACAAGTCGACCCTTATAGATGCTTTCCATCTGAGGCAATATAATTAGAACAAGTTGCCTAAGTTGGGGAAGACAAATGACAGCATGATCTCCTTCAATTACACCACAATCCACAATTTCGACTGCCATTAGCTCCTTCACTTGTCTACAATCTTCAACTTGTAATATTATACTGATTTTCAGTTCTGAAATTCAGCTCTGATTTCAGTTCTGATTTTCAGTTCTGATTTTTAATTCTAAGCTTTAATTCTGAAATTTAGCTTTGAATTCAGTTTTGATTTTCAGTTCTGAATTCAATTCTGATTTTCAGTTCTGAAATTCAACTCTAAATTGAGTTCTAAAATTCAGCTCTGAATTCATTTCTGATTTTCAGTTCTGAGCTGCAGTTCTGATTTTCAATTCTGCATTCAGTTCTGAAATTCAGGCCATAATTTCAAACAACTACCAGACATTATCAATCAACTCCTAAGAGATAAAATACCTACAAAAACAGTAAACTCACAAGTATGATCAAAATGTAAGTACACTTCATATATGGCTACTAGGCTACCACTCGTTCATTTTCTCTATAGAATTATAGTTTTGTAAATTCAATACAATCAATGGGAATAACTGAATAATTAAAATTGGTGTGTTTACTCAAACTTGTAATTCTACTCGATTTAATGATCTAGGGACAGTCAGATATTGAACTCAATGAGGCCGGGAGACAACAAGCTGTTGCAGTTTAGGCTTTGTTATAATGTTCTGATTCAGACATGGTATAGTGCAAGAGATGCGTACTAATTAATATAACTTGCTCACAACATTATTTTTACCCCATGTGTGTAATCAAGTATTCTAATAAAAAAAATTCTATTAGGCCTGCTAAACAGGCAAAGCTGCTATATACTCCGAGTTGGACATCCTGTACAGTATATTGATGTAAAAACTCTCTCGCAGCTGATTGTTTTTTAGAATTTCTTTGTGAAAAAACCTCTATTCAAAACAATTCTGCCGTCATCTAGCACCTAAGACACAAAAAAACTGCAGTGTAATAAGCATTAAAAAAAAAGGGATTCAAAACCAGGTAATTTAGTCTGAAATATTGATGTAAAATTATTGTTTGACATTTCATGGTAAAACCAATGTAATTTGGTTATATGAAATTCTGTAGGATCCTACGAAGAAAGAGTTTACAAAGGAGTTGTTTTACTATAGCATGATCAATAATGTAATAGCATTGTCAGAGCCTCAGAGGACTACAACAGTCACATCAAGAGAAACAAAAAGGAAAACAAGAAATAGCTTACAGAACTAACATCCAAAAGTAATTTTCTTGGTTTTCAATAATACAATTTGATTTAAAATTAATCAAGTAATTCACAACAACAACATTCAATTCGAATTTTAGGGCTTTACTGAATTAAGAAAAGGGATAATTACAAGAACCCTAATTCGAAAATTACATACCTTTAAACCTCAATAGAAGCAATATTGCTGAACCCAAAATTCAAAAATCAGCTAAAAAATCGTTGGAGAAGCTGTAAGAGGAAGACGTTCGTCGTTATGGAGGAGTACTTGCCAAGAACAAAATCGAAATTACTTAAGACAACTGATCAACAACAAAATTTAATTCAAATTTTAAGACTATAATTGAATTAAGAAAGGGAAAATTACAAGAACCCTAATTCGAAAAATTCATACCTTAAAACCTTGATGTAGAACCACTAAAGCTGAACCCCAATTCGATAAAACCAAAGCAATTTAAGTCGAAACTGTAGAATTAAGGAACCGAGGAAAAAGCTATGCAGGAGTTTTCACAATGAAAGCTAGGTCGCGCAATAGTGAAAATGGGTTTCAGTGAGTTTTCGCCATGAGAGCTAGGTCGCGCAAGAGGAGGAATAGTTGGAGCGAAAGTGAAAAAAAATAAAATTTAAGGGTTCGTTTGGCATCACTTTGGTTTTCTGTTTTTTGGTTTTTTGCTTTTTAAAATCATATGATATATGTCATATAATAAATAAAAAATTAGTCAAACTTATTAAAATCATGATAATTTTGAAAACTGACAATTGAAAAGTGGAAACACCTTTTTCTTGTTTCCTGTTTTTGGTTTTTGGTTTTCAAAAAAATTGAAAACAAAAAACAATGTCAAACAAGCCCTAAGTCTTTTGTTTGTTTCAATCGAGAAGTTATTTCCTCTAACTTCAATAAAAATTAAATACCCTAAAAATTAATAGGAAGAAGTAACTTCATACTTGTAAACAGCGTTTGTAGTTAGTTACAAATATTTTGGTCAAAATTTCTCTGACTTAATATTTGTAACTGACGTTTGTAAGCTAGTTACAAACTTTTTCGTCAAAGTTTTTTTAACTTAATATTTGTAACTGGCGTTTGTAATCTAGTTACAAAATATTAAGTCAAAGTTTCTTTGACTTAATATTTGTAACTGGCATTTATTTAGTCAGTTACTAATAAAACTTCAAACAATGATAAACCACATATTAGTAACTGGCATTTATTTAGTCAGTTACTAATGTCATGAAATTAGTAACTGGCATTATTTTAGTCATTTAGTATTAATACTTTCGTAACTAGCATAACATACGCCAGTTACTAATAGGGCGTTACAAATAGTATTTTTTCTGCTAGTGCTGGTTTGAATCTTTCAATAATGTGTAACTTTATTTATTTTTATAGGATGTTTAATTTGTAAGTGAAGAATGTTGTGATCACACTCCTGACTACTTCAACAATGCTCAACTTAAAGATTTAATTTTAGTGTTAGGTGGTAGCAAAGTGGTGTTGAACTTTTTGTAATTTGTCATTCTTTTCAAGTTAGATTTTTTATTAACTTGTGATAGCATGGAGAGAATTGCCTAGATGTTAGTGAAATTCTATTTACTTTTTAATTTATCTTATTTACTTTTCAAGTTAGAAACGAGCCACAGAACAAGGAATGGTGGAGCTAGGAACGGAGTTGGTGTGGTTCTCGATGAGAGGTTGGCAAAAGAGGTGATCGAGGTCTATCGGAAGAACGATAGGTTGATAAGGCTGAAGTTGCTATGTGGCAAGGAGATTGTGAATGTTATCAGTGCTTATGCTCCCCAAGTGGGTTTAGATGCAGAAGAGAAACGACAATTTTGGGAGGACCTAGACGAGGTGGTGCAGGGTGTCCACCACTCAGAGAAGTTATATATTGGAGGGGATCTAAATGGGCACGTTGGGGCGAGCCGAGATGGCTATGAGAGTGTCCATGGAGGCTTTGGGTATGGGCAGAGGGACGCCGGTGGTGAAGCTATTATGGATTTTGCCCAATCATATGATTTAATTTTGGCTAATACTTGGTTTAAGAAGAGGGATTCACACTTGATAACTTTTCGGAATGGAGCAAATGCAACTCAAATAGACTTCCTGCTCACAAGGAGCATAGATAGACAAAGTTGCATAAACTGTAAGGTTATCCCAGGGGAGAGTGTGGTCACCCAACACCGGCTATTGGTAATGACTATTCGTCTGAAAGAGAAGGCGAAGAAAAAAGTTAGACAAGAAGAACCAAGGATAAGATGGTGGACCCTAAGGGATGCAAAAGCTAAGGTTTTTACAGAAAAGGTAATTGAAGAAGCGGATTGGGATGGAGAGGTGGATCCGGACATGACCTGGTTACGAATGAAGAACTGTTTCCTAAGAGTGGCCAAAGAGGTCTTAGGGGAAGTAAGGGGAAGAACTTCGGTACAGAGAGATACTTCGTGGTGGAATGAAGAGGTGAAAGCAGTAATTAAGCAAAAAAGGGAATGCTATCAAGCCTTAGGAAAATGTAGGAGTGATGAAACCTTTGCAGCGTATAAGGAGGCTAAGAGTAAGGCAAAGGCAGCTGTTCGCCAAGCAAAAGAAAAGGCATATCAGGAGGTTTATGAAAAGCTTGATTCCAAGGAGGGAGAAAGGATCATTTATAAGATGGCAAAGAGAAGACAAGAGGCAAGGAAGGATATTGGCATGGTGAAGTGTGTCAAAGATAAGAACCAAATGGTCCTAGTGCAAGAGGAGGGCATCAAGGACAGGTGGAAGGGGTACTTCGATGAATTATTTAATGGAAGTAATGGAGTTGTGATAGGAGATACCTCTATGAGTGATGAAGAAATCAACATGGAGTATGTGCGAAGGATTAGGAGAGTAGAGGTGGAGATTGCACTGAGGAAGATGAAACCTAAGAAGGCGGTTGGCCCTGATGGGGTACCGATAGAGGTGTGGAGGTGTTTGGGTAAGATTGGTATTGATTGGTTAACAAACCTTTTCAACAAGATATGGACGGCTACAAGGATCCCACAAGATTGGAGGAAGAGCACCTTGGTCCCGGTTTATAAAAACAAAGGAGACGCTCAAGATTGTTCTAACTATCGAGGAATTAAGCTTATGAGCCATACTATGAAGTTGTGGGAAAGGGTGATTGAACAAAGGTTGAGGGCATGCACAAGCATTTCAGATAACCAATTTGGTTTTATGCCTGGGAGATCTACTATGGAGGCAATCCATTTGATAAGACAAATGATGGAGTTTTATAGGGTAAAGAAGAAAGATCTTCATATGGTCTTTATTGATTTAGAGAAGGCATATGACAAGGTGCCAAGAGAGATACTTTGGTGGGCAATGTTGAAGAAAGGTATCCCACGAAGGTATGTAGACCTAGTTAAGGATATGTATCGGGATGTGTCAACAAATGTGAGGACATGCGGAGGGTTGACAAAAGATTTCCCTATTACAATCGGATTGCATCAAGGGTCTGCATTAAGCCCTTTTCTTTTTGCAACGGTTCTAGACGAATTAACTAGACCAATTCAAGATGAGGTTCCATGGTGTATGCTGTTCGCAGATGATATCGTTTTGGTGGATGAGACTAAGGATGGGGTTAATGTCAAGTTGGAGCAATGGAGGCAAAGGTTGGAATCTAGAGGGTTTAAGCTAAGTCGGAGTAAGACTGAATATTTGGTATGTCGTTTTGGCACTCAGAGGGGGACAAGCAATGAAGTGGTGAGTTTGGATGGAAAGGATTTGACCATGAGTGAATGTTTTAAGTACCTAGGGTCGATCATCCAGAAGAATGGTGACATTGATCAAGACGTGACCCACAGGATTAAGTCAGGGTGGCTTAAATGGAGAGCGGCCACGGGAGTGCTATGCGACCGCAGCATTCCCTTAAAGTTGAAGGGAAAATTCTACAGGACTGCCATAAGACCAGTGTTGCTCTATGGTACAGAATGTTGGGCTTCTAAGAAAGAGCATATTAAAAAGATGGAGGTTACGGAAATGCGCATGTTAAGGTGGATGTGTGGAAACACTTTAAGAGATAGAATCAGAAATGAGGTTATTCGCAAGAAAGTAGGTGTGGCGGGCATTGTAGATAAATTAAGGGAAAATCGTCTGCGTTGGTTTGGACATGTAAGACGGAGACCCGAGGGTGCACCGGTGCGAAGAGTGGAAGAGTGGGACCATGGAGGGATTAAACGAGGAAGAGGGAGACCAAAGATGACTTGGTTGGAAGGAGTGAGGAAGGATATGAAGTGCATGGATTTACGTGAGGATGAAGTTTTGGATCGTAAGGGATGGAGGAGAAAGATTTATGTTGATGACTACACGGAATAATCAAATTTGGTTCATGTTAGCCGACCCCACTTTTGGGATTAAGGCTTTGATTGATTGATTGATTGACTTTTGAGTTTGTCTTATTTACTTTTAAGATGATGTTAGTGGCTAAGTTTGGTATATAGTTTTGTTCATGGTGTTGATGGTAGTGGCTGCATGGGGACTTGTTGTGTGGGTAAAATCTATGAGGATTTCACGGGTTTGTTTGTAGCCTTTGAAGTTATATGAATGGTGTGGCTATATGCATGTAGTCGAGTATGAGGCAGGGTGGGTGGTGCTGTGTGTCGGTGGCTGTTGTTTGGGTGGGTGATAGACTTAGGCAGGTGATGTGTTACATATGGGTAGTCAATACTAGAAGCAAATGAAAAGAGTTTAGCATTTAGATTTTGGACTTCACTGTAATAGAGTACTAATTAAAAGACTTTACCCCTAGACCACAATAAAATGGGGCATACATTTTTTTTATTTACTATAGATTTTATTATTTACTTTTGAGTAATACATTACTACATTAGCCTACTAGCTCGGAGACTAGACTTACTTGTGTTGTGCAAAAAGATGTGGGTGGGTGATAGACTTAGGTAGAGCATTGTGTAACTGCACAAAAGATGTGGGTTCAAATCCCACGTAGATTTATTTGTGTAATTCGGAGACTAGACTTTTTATTAAAGATTCACTAATCATTTCAAGCTAATTTATTGTTCGTATACTTTAGAGCTAATTTGATTAACTTTATAGCTATATTGATTTACTTTTTAGTTGATTTGATTTACTTTTAGTTATTTTGAATAACTTTAGATTGTTTTGTAATATTTACTTTTAGAGATATAACCTATATAGCAATCGAACCTACATCTCTATGCATCCACATAGTGATCTACCACTTGAGCTAATAGGTTTACTTCTAATTCATTTTTTGGAGTTCTTCTGTTGATCAAAGTGAGACGGATTGATTGTTGAATGTGCTAGAATTTTTTGCTAAGATAATGGTAGAAGTTATAATTTAACTTTTAATCGATTAATAGTAACATTGTGGTAGATGTTGATGCTTTTGTGTTGGTTTTGAGGAGGCCATGAAGTAGGAAGATAGTTGCTTGTGGACTACTTTGTGTTGTTATTGTGGTGTGGATTAGCTAGCAGCAAGATAGATTAGAGTGTGGATTTTTGTGTAGGTTGAATTTTTATTCTAGAATCTATAAAATTATAAGTGGACTTGAATATAATCAATCAGTAAACTAAATATTTTTTTTAAGTAGATTAAATTGCTTCGTTGTTGTGGTGTGGATAAGCTAGCAGCAAGATATATTAGAGTGTGGATTTTTGTGTAGGCTAAATTTTTATTCTAGAATCTGTAAAATTATAAGTGGATTTGAATATAATCAATCAGTAAACTAAATATTTTTTTTAAGTAGATTAAATTTCTCCAAATGTAGATAATCAATGAGTTTATGGTTGAAGATTTTTTCCCCTTGTAATAAGCAGATAGAAATATGATAAGAGTAAGTCAATTAAAATCATAAGTATATTTCATCTACTCGTATAGTTTTGCTCCAACTAGTAATGCTTCGTAACTATAGATCATCTTCACAATTTTTGCATCAACTAGGTGTGCTCATTATTGTGGTAATGAGTCGTATCTATGAAATTGCTACTGGTTGGAAGTCTTATTTAGATATTATTTATAATATGTTGCTTTAGTTTTGCTCTACCTGTACCTAGTGCAATTCTGCTCAATCTAGTGAGTTTGATTTTTATTTAGTGCTGTGATTGTTTCCTATGTTGTTTTGTCATGGTGTAGTGTTTGGGAAAATATAAACCCTTCCTAAAGAGTGCTCCCATCAACTACTCATATGCTCTTATGTCTGCATTTGTCCTCAGACAAAGTATGTATGTATGTATGTATGTATGTGCTTCTTTATTTATTTGTCTTTATCAATCAATTTTTAATTACCTTATTGTTGGCTTGATAAAGAATGATGAATTGGTAATATTATTAGCTTGAAGGGAGGCACTATAGGGTAAACTGTAGTTGTTCTGAAATGGTAAAGGCATGGTTACACTCTAGATAAAGTTGGTTTTCATTTTTTGTGTTGCATCAGATGTATAGGAAGGTGTCAGCTTAATGAAAATAAATACTAGTAAAAATGATCTAAAGTAAATTAAATCTAATCTAAAGCAAAGAAAAAAAAAACTTCAAACTAAACCTATTAGCTCAAGTGGTAGAGCACTATGTAGATTGCATAGAGGTGTAGATTCGAATCCTACATAGGTTATCTCTAAAAGTAAATATTAGACACTCTAAAGTAATTCAAAACATCTCAAAAGCAAATCAAATTAGCTCTAAGGTATACAAACAAATTAAAAGAGGTTGTTTTTTTTTATTATCTTTGTAAAATGAGGTTAACTCGATCCTACAGTGGGCACACTTGCTCTCATTCCTGTCACTTAATTTGATACATCAATGATGAAGGAAAAAATACACTAAAGTAAAAAAAAAATATCTCAAAAGTAAATAGAAAATCTGTAAAAGTAAATTAATATATCTTTAAAGTAAATCAACATATGTCAAAAGTAGAGCAACATATGTTAAAAGTAAATCATAATTAATCTAAAGTAAATACAAAAAGCTAAAAAGTAAAATTAAAATATCAAAAAAGTAAATAAATAATATCAACATTAAAGTAAATAATATTTACTCAAAAGTATATTAGATAAACTCAAAATTAAATATAAAAAATAATGTATACAATCTAATGGTTCGAAGCGTAAGAAGAACCTACGTGGGATTCGAACCCACATCTTTTATGCACTTGCCAATGCTCTACCTATTGAGCTAGTAGGCTAGTGTACAATAAAAAAATTTGATATAAGGAAAAATTAATTAAAAGTAAATAAAAATTCTCTAAAGTATATAATAAAATCTAAAAAGTATATATTTTTTTTTCACTTTGTCGTCTCTTCTCCCTCCATTTCTCTCCCCACAATTTGGCCTCTGCTACAGTCTGCTCCTTATTTACATCAGGGTTCAATGTTTTAGCTGTTTCTCTAGGGCTAGGGCCAATGTCTATAAAAACTCCTTCAGGTTAATTGCGAGTACGAACATGCTTCGTAGTTTTCAGATAGCTCATGGCAAGGGCAACATATGGTGGGCCGAGCAGCTGCTTTCTCTCTCAGGCACATGGCTACAACCTCTACAGTCTTGTTCAACGAAGACACAAAGAATTTCCCTTTCAGCCTAGGATCTTCTAACTGTAAATAGTTTTTGGGATCTTTTAATAGGAGACGTGCCTGCAACCACAATCAAAACCTGTAAACTCAGACAACTTTCACCTCTTTCATTCATGTGTTCACTCATATGTAAAAGTGTTATTTTCAACTGATAGAAAGAAATAAATCACTAAATCAGAAGATACTAGAAATAAGACTTTATTGCGTAGACAAGGTGAGAGACAATAACAGCCTAAGATCTCAATCAAGTTTAGAGGTAAAAGTGTTATTTTCAACTGATAGAAAGAAATAAATCACTAAATCAGAAGATACTAGAAATAAGACTTTATTGTGTAGACAAGGTGAGAGACAATAACAGCCTAAGATCTCAATCAAGTTTAGAGGTAAAAGTGTTATTTTCAACTGATAGAAAGAAATAAATCACTAAATCAGAAGATACTAGAAATAAGACTTTATTACGTAGACAAGGTGAGAGACAATAACAGCCTAAGATCTCAATCAAGTTTAGCGGCACTTAGTACAAGATTCTTTCAAACTTTATTTAGTTATCTAGCAAAATAATAAAGGCATAATCCTACCACCAATGTTATTAATCATACAACTTATTTTCTCTAAAATCTTCTAAAGGCCAAAGGGAAATATTTTAATAAGCCATTAATTAACTACCATCCATTGAAGATGATTAATACTAAACAAAGTTACCAAGGAGATCTATCCATATTTAAAGTGACAAGTGACATGAATTTCTCCAATGTTCTAGCTAGTTTTAGACCATTCCACAAAGGCTACTACTTATAAGAAATATGAACTATAAAGGCACCAAAATCTCCCAACAGATTGCCAAATGACCACACCAATGAGGCAGATAAATAGAATATATATGTATATATATGGGGTACAAGTTAAAGAAAATACCCAATCAACAAGAGAAGTTCTACCACCATGATAAGTTGGTTCAACTGCTTTACGTCCACTGATCAACTCCAACAAGACCACCCCAAAACTGAATGTATCCGACTGTGGTGTTAATTTACCAGTTAAAATAAATACTCCAGAGCACAATACCCACCCATAACTCTAGTCAACCATTCAAACGCTTAATCTAATAGCTCAAATAACTATCAAACATAGCCCAAATCACATAAGATAGTTTAGTGTAGACAAACTAAACACTATGAGAGGCAACTGAAACTTATCCACAAAGAAACATCAATTTTTTTTTCTGACAAGAAGACATCAATATGGAAGGTTAATTACTGTCCGTCCAGAATACCAAATCCATAAATCTTTAAATCTAGACAGATTCACTATCTAATGTAATTACATCTAGACAAAAATGAATAAAATGAACAAATTCATTAAAGTAAACCAACTAGTTAATCAAGTAACAAAAATTCTCAAACTCAACAAACAATGTACATCAATCTAAACATCATACAACTAAAATTAAAACTTGCGAACGCTAAAAAAGATGATAAGATTACCTCCCCAAACAAAATGAGGCTGAGTCTTTTGAAATTTGGCGTTTGGTGCGGGACCACTATGTTCGTCAAATCGATCAGTTAGAGTACTCATACGATAATCCCACAATTGGATCGCACTGTTGTGTAAACTCGCCAACATTTAAAGAATTTTTGGGTGGAAACTCAGTCCCTTCACTCAGCATGATTCTTCAATTTAAATTTTCAGAGAAAGCAATCAATTCATAAAAAATAGCAACAAAAAAAAAAACCCAAATTTTTGACTATGTAATCAGATTTGAAAAACAGGAAAAAGCACAAATTAATCAAAAAATAAATAGAAAAAAAAACCCTAAATTCAAACTCGAATTAATCGTAACCAAATCGAGCAAACTTATAACTCGAATTAATCAAACTGAATCGAGCAAATTCTAAAATAAACCAAAATTTACCTACCTTAGCAGAAAAAGAAAAAAGAAATGGAGAAAATCCTAGGTAGTCATTCAAAGCGCAATATTACAAAACTACCCTTAATGAAGAGGGATTAATGTAGACCGTTTGATGAATCACAATAAACGGTGTAGATAGGTTTCTAGTTCTCATTATATACCTAAATTAAATACTTCGTATGGAGTAAAGGATATGCTTCAAGTAAAGGAGATATCCAAAAAAAGAAGAAAAAAAAAAAAAAAAACTTTCTCCAATCTACCGTATTATTCATCTTTGGCAAAATTACACTCACTGACATAAACTTTAGAGTATGTTCCAATATCAACAAGAAATTGTATCACTTGTTGAATTGACAACAACATGCTAAAAAAAGAATAAACCTGACTTAAAGAAACTAAATACTCGGATTAACTCCGCATTGGTCATTTGTAAAATCAATTTTTTCCAACACAATAAGAACAGTTTGCAAGCAAACGAATGTTACAAAGGAATTTTATGCTTTTACGAGGGTTTAAAGTGAAGAAAAATTGGTTATTCGATGTCATTCATGTCAAATTGGTGTCAATCCCACAAATGATACAAATTGGTGTCAATAATTGCAAAACACCACAAAGTTGGTGTTAATAAGAGTAATTTTGCCTTCATCTTGTAACTTTATACCCAAGCCAATTATGAGGTTAGTGCATTAGTATGCATCAACTTCCTCCAAAATAAGTAATGTCAATCTAATTTTTAGGCTCATGAACATGTATTGTGAAGCTAATTTAACTTTCTTATCTTTTATAAATTTCCCTAATATGTAAAGTATGTGTTACATTGATCCACATTCTAAAAATTAAAGCAAAAAAACTTGAGAGCTTATAAATTAGTTGTATCTAGGGCTGTCAAACTGGTCGTGTCGTGTCGGGTTCATGTCCGTGTCAATATTAAACGAGTCAATAAACCCTTGACCTAAACCTACCCATTTATGAAACAGGTTAAAAATCCTTGACCCAAACCTAACCAGCTTATAAATCGGGTTGCTCGGTTAACCTTTTATCCACTTACTTTTGTACACCATAAAAATTCAATTCTGCAATATATAAATAAAGAGATAGAAATATATACGAGAATAATTATTTCAATGATAATTTATGGAAACAACTCTCATAGATCTCTTTATTCCTCTCTCCAAATGGCTAGGGTTTTGATAATTGTTTGTAGTATGGGGCCTTGTCAACTTATTTTATACTATGAACCTACAATGTTTGGTAGTAGGGAGCAGATGGGGTTTTTATGACTTATTCAATCTGAGCCTAATTAAACTCTAGAAACGACCCTCTTTATATAAAGAGTCATAAAGTAGTTAATAAGATAATAATCATATATCCTACGAGATCTTGAAGATAAATATCTTATATTTTTTGATATTATCTCCTTATTTACATATATCTGACACCTAATAATTAACAAAATTTCGGTGTCAACAACTTTATTAATTCATACAAGTGACTATAGAAGACTTTAAAGTGAAATATAGTAAATTTTTTCTTCTAAACCAAATAATTTACTCACTAAAAGTTTTTACTAAAATATTTATACTACCAAATTACGTAGTTAGGAGGGTTAGTACGATTGGCATAAAATAATCAATTATCTTAACTACTTCAATAGACAAGTTAAGCATGTCAGATTTAGGTTAACGAGTTGATGTCCAACCCATCCATTAATGTAATCGGGTTATGCATGTTGGTTTTGGGATGGAAATTTCTACCCAAACCTAACCCGTTTCATTTCGTGTCGGGTTTGTGTCGTGTCATCGTGTCGTGTTAGTTTTTGACATCCCTAGTTGTATCCCACTCCCTAGGGACTTGGTTGACTAGTTGGCATAGTCATGGACTCATGGGAATAGTAAACAATCTTTAAGCATTCTATTGCTTTAATTGCTTCCATCCTTACATCATTATCTCCATTCTTTCTTGAAAACTTTTGATGTGTTATTGATTATAAAATTATTCCATTCTTTTCTTCATACTCTTGAGTTGCTCCGTCGTACTAATTTTATAGAATTTCCTCTAAATCAACTCATTATTGGTTTGAAAATAAGAAATATATATAAAAAATAAAATAAAAAATAAAAAAACACTTCTAAAATTTTAGAGCTTTTACTAAGAGCACCAATGACAATGAGGAAAATTTTCCTCAATAACATCACAGCAATGAGGAAATCCATTTTTCCTCATGAGGAAAGCTAGTTTTTCTCATGGCGTGAGGAAAAAGATTGATGAATAGTAGCAAGTGGGCACCACTTGCAACTCATTTAATTTTTTTGGCTTGCTGCACTTCAAAACGACGTATTTTGTGCACCGTTGTTCTTCACAACACCTCAAAACTCGTCGTTTTGGAGGTTCCTTCAGTTAAAAAAAATTGCGTCAACATGCCCAATGAGGCACTGACACTTTACCTTGTCAGCTCTGAGGACCAATTAAAATGCAGCACTCTTTTGCAACGGTTTTTTTGTTTAAAACCCGATTTTCATGCTTAAAAAAATACCACAAAATTAACTTTCTTTTTATCACTAAATTATTAAAGATATTTATATTTATTTTATATTAAAGTTATTATATTTTTGTTACGTCTATTTTTTTAATTACTCTTTACTATTTATTAATTATAAAATTATTGTTGTTACATTCTAATTATTTTTAATAATTATTATTATTATTATTGTTATTTTATAGTACAATTTAATGGATCCCAACAACCCTAATTTCTCTCAAATTTCTCAACACTTTGAAATCATTCACCACAACAAATACCAGTAGAAAATCAACCTAAAAACACTTACTATGAACAACTAACACCTCCAGCTTATCAAGGAAGCAACTGTCAATATATGGACAGCCAAGAATAAAATGTCTTGAAGACACCTCAATACCCTCCAACGGCTCTAAGAATGCAGACCAACCTTCCACTTGCTAAAGCAAGTCGCAATTGATCAATTGCAGAGGATAAAGCTCTAATTGGGTTGTATTTATAAATAAGTGAATGTGCGATTGTTAGTACGAGCAAAAAAGCATCTGAGCCTTGGCCAAAAATACATGAGGCATATAATAATGCTCAAAGGGAGATACCACATATACTCCCACCAAGAGCTTTGAAGAGTTTAGAGTTGCACTGGAGAAGAATGGCAACAGATATACTACAGTGGCAATCTTGCTATGAGGAAGCGGGTAAACTTTCGGAAAGTGGAAGTGGTTACAACGAAGCTGACCGAATTAAAAAATAAAAAAATAAAAAATAAAAAAAGCTAAGGCTAAGCGTAGGGGCAAAGCGATGGCTTCCAAAAGTGCATTTTTTACCATTGGTGAACAAATGAAGGCGTTACTGAAGTTAGAGAAAGCGAGACAATTTTGAAACAACAGAGGTTGGAACTTGTCAAGGAAAAGAAAAAGAGAAAACAGAAGCAAGTTGAATTACAAGAGAGGAAGATGAATTTTGATCTGCTACAAGCTCTTTTAGCAAAGACTACACCCCTAACCCCTGACCCCTGCTAACGAGGCATGCAAGGATGATTTAATCCAACAAGTGTACGGTCGAAGGGTTTAAGTTAATTAACTCTAATTTTAAGGCCTTGTTTGGTTGAACAAAAAAAATGGGGAAATTGAAAAATCATAGGAATTTAGAAATTGGGGGTTTGTTTGGTTGGCTATAAAAAGTGAAATATGTAGGAATTGCAAATTCATGGGAATTTCCAATTCCTACAAAATGTGGAAAATAAATTACAAAGGCCCCCCTTGGTAACTCAAAATTCCCATGAATTGTAATTTTCTTTATAACAACCAAACAAATTTATGCAATTCCTAGGAAATTGAATGTGGGAATTTAATTCCAATAAAATGCAATTGCCTATGGGAAATAAAATCCCATATCAACCAAACAACACCTAAGTGTAATGTTTTGTCTTGGGGTATGGTTAGTTGTATTTTATGTTTAAGTTTAATTAATGTTATTGTATTTCAATGGTGTTATAAGTTTACGTTTAATAATGTATTTTTCTATTGTAATGTTGTATTAAGTTTGTATTAAAGTTCTCATCAAAATAAAAAAATAAAAAAAAAGGTTACTTTGTTTTATTACCATGTTAATTAATTTATGTGTCTTCAATTTTATTTTATTTAATTTATTGAATTTTCACTACATTGCTTTATCATGCATTGAATTGTCATTTAGGAGTCATACATGTCCTTATCAAGTACTTGTCTTATTATGCATTCAATAGTCATAATCACAATATTAGTCATGCATATACCTTTTTTTTTTATTCATAATAACCTAGTCAGTATTTTGTTTTAATGCATTGCATAGTCCTTCATAGTATATTGTTAATGCATTGAAAGGTTATTCAGTAGTCATGCATGCTTCATTTCAATATTTTAATTTGTTTTAATGCATTGAATTGTCATTCATATTTCCGGCTCATTGCTATATATACTTAATAAACAATCAATCCACAACTCACACCAAAAATATCCAAGATTTCAAACAAATACAATGTCTTCCATTAGCTCAACCTCTAGCTCATTTGATTCGGATCAATATGCACAATTGGATGAGCTAGTTGACGAACTCTTCACAAATCACTTGCAAATATGTTGCTTTCCCAACCACAAGCCCAACCCGTAATTGAAAATGAATGTGATCCGGAACCTCCTAGAAAGGATATAAATAGGAGAGATAGGGAACAAGGTCATGAAAGATTGTTTAATGATTACTTTGTTGATAATCTAGTGTGTAACAGCAAACAATTTTGCCGTAGATTTCGAATGCAAAGGCCTATATTCTGTCGCATCATGAACAAAGTGGTTGACGGTGATCAATTCTTCCAGCTGCATTGATGTTGGAAGGCTTGGGTTATCACCATAATAAAAATGCACTACTACGATAAGAATGTTAGCATACGGGTTGGCCCCAGATACGTTGGATGACTATGTACGCATTAGTCAAACAACCTATCGGAATGCATTGCAACATTTTTGTCAAGGGATAATTACACCCGAGAACTTAAGAAGTCCCACAAATGACGATTTAAGGCGAATCTTGCATCAAAATAAAATGCGTGATTTTCTTGGCATGATAGGTAGCATTGACTTCATGCATTGTGAATGGAAGAATTATCTTACGGCATGGAAAGCGCAATACGTAAGCCGGAGTAAGAATGTGACCCTAATTTTAGAAGCTGTAGCAGATTAAGATTTATGGATTTGGCATGCATTCTTTGGAATCCCCGGATCTTGTAATGATCTTAATGTCCTATATCGGTCTCGGTATTTGATAATGTTCTGCATAGTCAAGCACGTCCAATACATTTTTCAATGAACGAGCATGAGTACGACATGGGAAATTACTTGGAAAACGGTATTTACCAAAATGGGCTACTTTCATTCAAGGAATAACACATCCTCAAATTCAGAAGGACAAATTATTTGTTGATAAACAAGCTGCAGCTCGAAAGGATGTTGAACGAGCTTTTGGGGTTTTACAAGCTAGGTTTGCAATACTACGACAACCCTCACTTGTGTTGACGAAGACATTTTGTGTGACATAATGAAAGCTTGTATCATTATGCACAACATGATTGTCGAGGATGAACGCCACAACTACACTCGGGCTGAAATTTTAAGAAGGTACTACGAAAAAGATAAACCACAATTAACAAGACCAAGTACAAGTTCCATAGTGAGCAACAACGAGCCTTTTGAATACAACGTTGGCTGACCGACCAACCTTGATTTCGACACGTATGTTCAAAGAAGAATTTCCTTACGTGATAGAGAAACTCATTTTTCTCTAAAAATGTATTTAGTTGAACACATTTGGCAAATATATGGTTCTAGCGATGAGTAAACAATTAAAATGTCTTTAATTATTTTATTTTGTAAAATAATTAATCGAATTCGTACCTCTTTAATTTAATGCAGTCGTTAAAATTAAATGTAATCATAATATATTTATCTTTGTAAAGTTATCAAACTTCTAAAAATAAATGAGTTTTTAATCAAATGGTTGATTGTGCATGTAAATTCTTAATTAAACTAATAATTACTATTAAATAATTATTAATTTTTTTTAATTATAATTAGATTTATTTGTTTCATAGTTGTTATTTTATAAAAGTATAAATTGTAATAAAAACATAAGTTAATAAAATATAGTGATCTGTAGGAGAGAGAAAATGTTAGTTGGGTATTGAAAAAAGTAAAAGAGAGAGTGGTGAGGATTTTTTTTATCCTTAGAGGGATAAAATTTTCTCACCAAGTATCCTCATTTTTGGATTTTAGAGAGAGAAAGTGGGTAGAGAGAAGATCGTTGACAATGCTCTAAATAATGGCTTGAAATATATATACTTCCTCCTTTTCTAATTAATTGAAACGTTCAATTTAGACAGATATATTAAGGAGAGAGAGTGAGTGAGAGTGAATGATAAAGCAAGTGGGGTAGCTAGTAAATCAGAAATATATATAACAAAACACTTCTAAAATTATAGAGCTTTTACTAAATGATAGCTTGAAATATATATAGATCCTCCGTTCAATTTAGGCACACATATTAAGGAGAAGAGAGAGAGTGAGAGTGAATTATAAAGCGAGTGGGGTAGTGTAGACACCCAAATGTGTCTCCCCAAAACCAAACTCAGTAATGAATACCTTTTGCGTCGAATGATAATCGAACGAGGTAAAAGTGTGAAAGGTCACGTGTTGAGGTTAGTTTTATTAAAGTTCTTTCTTTCTGTTTTCGAAAACAACTCTATTTTATGAAAACAGCCAATCCAGTTTAGTTTGGTCCACAACAATGGTCCAATAATGGAGTAGTTGGATGGGGCTTGCAAAGAGCTTTCCAACGATATATTATAAGCCCAATTCCGATGAATAATGAGGAAGTTATGGCCAAAATACTAAACTGGGCCCGGTTTGAGCTTTACATGCGGCCCAATGATCTAGGGGAGGGCCCAATGATAATTATTATTCCTAAAGTTATTAGAATTAATTATAGTCTTCTAGAATTCTCTAGAAGGTTCTCTTTAATCCTAATAGAATTAGAATTAATAATTATATTTTGATAAGTTTTATTTGGAATAAAATATTATTTTATGAAAAATACGTTTTCAGTTTTCATACGGACTTTACGAGTCAATTTTAATTGATAAGCGGACTCCGTGTTTGAAAGCGCGTAGGAATCCAGGCTGTCGCCAAACGACAGGGCCTGTCACTACGCGACAAGCCTTATCGCCACGCGACAGAGCTTGTCGCCAAACGACAGGACTGTCGCTACACGACAAGCCTTGTCGCCACGCGACAGACCCTGTCGCTAGGCGACAAAGTTGGTTTTGCGGCGACGGAGTGGAGTTTTATTCCTTATCAAATTCTACCTATTTCCGGACCGTTTTCTTATAAATAGGGTCCTAAACCTTCGTTTTTATTCATTCACAATAATTGATAATTAATCATCTATCTCTTTCTCTCTCTAAAGCTAGAGGCTTTCTCTCTCTCTCTTCTTTTTCTAAACCTTCCCTTTTACAAAATTCCTCATACATTAGTTCTAGACACACCTAGCCGAGTTCGAAGTTGCCTTCGCCCTAGACGTAAAAGGTTATAATTTCTGAGGGTTTGGTCCCTAATCTCTATTTCAATTATTTAATTTGATTGTTTGTTTTATATTTTCCTTGAAGTTACTAACGCGTGTATTTTGTTATTAGAAAGAGATACGAGGCATCAAAGTATGTAATCTTATTGCTCTATTCTTGTAGAAAACATGTTTAAATTTGTTTAATTCCTCTTATCATGTTAGGATGTTTCTATTGCTTTCTAGTATCCTGTTTAGGGTGCCTTTTACTCTTTCCTAATGTCATGTTAGTATCATGTTAGGGCTAAAGCTTTGATTGCTTAGTGACATGCTAGGTTTTGTTATTAATCTTGTTAGTATCATGCCTAGGATCTTGCTAATAGTATTATGCTTTAACATGATTATTATTGTTATAGTTATTATGATTATAATTATGATGATTGTTATTATGTTGCTTGATATATTATTATTGTTATTGCTTGATCACACCTTTTATGCATGTTTAAAGGGAATTTGTACTTATAATCACGCTTAATAAAGTAATTAATAATCTTGTTTAGGATTAATATGATTATAATTCAAGTGATCGCCAATAATAGTTTTATTTGTGCATTAAATTCAACCAACATAGATAAACAGGTTTAGGGTTAAGCTATTGTTTGCATGTTAGTCAGAAAGCGCACATGAATACGAGAAGAATAAAGTAGAGGCCTATTATTAGGGCAGGTTCAATCTCTTTTAGGTTGGATTTGTACCCTCATCCCCGAACCCTATTTGGTTCAAGACCTTTTGGAGTTGACGATCTCCTGGATCGTTAAAGGGGTGTAATCTTCACCTTGTGAACGGTTTACAAGTTCCTAAAACTTGTTGGCGACTCTTTTGCTCTAGCTTTTTTCCCTTTGGACGCCACCATGCTTAAGTGTATGATCACAGTGGGGTTCAAGCTTGGTTTAATGGCTTGAAATATTCCCTACAGTTTTTGGCAACTCCACTGGGAAGGATTTCTATTTTAATTCCTGAAATTTATTTCGACAATGATTTAGAATGAGTGGATGAGACTCGAAAAGTTCTAAGTATTTCATGTGCGTAATTTTGATTAGCATTATTGTCATATGCATAAAAAAAGGTCCTCATTGGATAGACCATCCGAAATGAGTCAAAAACATAGGATTTTTACACGTAGGAAATTTGAGAAACATATTTCACAACTAGAATTGAAATAACGCTGCGAAATCTGGAAAATTCTAAGAACGTAGATACCTGCTGAGGCATGTAGGAACTAGCGTCTAGAAAACAAGGCTTGTCGCCTGTAAAGTGCTTCTGTCGCCTGGCGACAGGGGAACTTTTGCGGCGACAGTCCCTATACCGAGCCAGAACTCTACCTTCTTGTTTTGACCATTTCTAGCACTGTTGGCTCGATTCTACTTCCTGATTGAGTTTTTCTCACTTTTTTGAAACCCATATGTGTTCTACATATGACATAACCCTCTGGGGGTTCACGCTCCATCTACCCAATCGAACGCTCCTGGCAACGACGGGTACAATCGAGTTTGTGAATCTACCAAACCATGGAAGCAAGTTTTTAACTTGCGGGGTCCCATCCACTCGCGCCAACCCTTCCAAAGGTAAGGCTTCCGCGCAGTGCATCCGGACTCATAACCATGGACCCTCTTTGACTAACCCATATCCCGAACTTTAGAGAACTAGAGCCATAGTTAGGTTGCAAACTCATTGCATCATGTTGTGACTTCTTGACTATTTGTGCATTCTTTGGTTGTGCATACTTTATATGTGCTAACCGTTTGTTTGACTTGTGTTTAAGTCTAAATAAACCAATTAATGACTAAAAAGGACTTTGTCTAATTAATGAATTAATTAATTAATTTGACTAATTAAAGACTAATGAAATAATTAATCTGACTTAGTACGACTTTAGGCATGTCCCCTTAGAGTAAAATTACTGGAAACAGTCCCAGATTAATGTTCCAGAAATGGCGCAGGAGTTTGTTCTGTGGCGCCGCAGTTTACTGCTTGTCGCCTGGTGACAGGTTTGTCGTCTGGCGACAAGCTTTAAATTGTGGCGACAGTTCTGTTGTTCCGGCGACAGTCCAGATTTTTACTCGAGTCATCACGACGAGTCTATTTAACAGTCTGCTAATCAGTTTAATCAATTTGTTAAGTCCTTAATTTAGTCTAGTCACATAGTCTAGCCACATGGTCATGACACGAGTCTTAACATGTCACCTACACTCACTAGTCTTAGCACACACTTTATATAGTCACCATGACCATGTCTTAGGTTCATGCATGAGTCGGTTTTTTCCGCCAATTGAGTTGGGGGTACATTATATTCCTAATTTTTTCATATCTCATATCTACATCATATTTCCATTCTCTACATGCTTTCCCCATATCACAATATTCATTCTTCCTACCTTCTTCCATCTATTGCATGTTGAATAGATTTGAGTCAAATAATTAACAATGAATATCCCTTAATTTCCCTTTCCACAGTACTTGGTCAAGGAGAGAAGGACGATTAATCAAAGACAACACTTTTATTCAAGTTCAACTTTTTGATAAGCCAATCGGTCGAAAAAGGAAAGCTAAGAAGATAATGGCAAGTCAGGAAGAAGTCAACGAACTCAAGGGACAAGTGACTAACATGGCTGAAATGTTGAAGAATCTGAATCTCCAAATCAATGACCCTGTGAGACATCAGCAAATGGAGCTCATCCAGGAAATTTTGAGCAAATTATCCAATGACTATACATTGCAGGGCATTAGCTCACAAAGGGTCTTGGTGGACAAGGATCTTCTTCCGCAGAAGTTCAATGCCAACGACATCCCAAAATTCAAGGCAATTGATAACCCTTATTTTCATTTAAGAGCCTTTGAAACTGTAATGAATATTAAGGGAATAGACAAGAAAGCTTTTCATTCTGTGTTTTCTCTATCTTTAGAAACCGTTTGTCAGCAATGGTACTTTTCTCTTGATAAAGAGAAAACCTCTAGTTAGGAGTCAATTGTGAACGCTTTCATTGATAGATATAAATGCAATATTCAAGTCGAAACTGATTATAGACAACTTGAGATGCTAAGACAAAAAGAGAATGAAGGCTTTACTTCTTTCTTTAATAAGTGGAGGGAAACTTCTGCTAACATGATCGAAGTCCCTGGCGAAAAAGAATCTGTGAGGATGTTCATCAAGAACCTCCAAGAGAAGTATTCTAAGAATCTCAAATATCAACACAACTTGAATACTTTCAAGGCTGTCTATGACATAGGCATCGAAATCGAAGATGACCTCGCAAAGCAAAAAGCTGCTAACAATAGTAACCACAGTGGCTGGAAAGGAAAGAAGAACGACAATCTTTCTTCTTCCGAAAACGCCCACTCTAGTAACAATGTTAGTACCTTTGATCTTAGTGAAGTTTTAGCCATGGATAACCAAGGATCTAAGAAGCAACTAAGGAAAGACTTCACCCCCATTGGAATGAGCTACGATGCTGCCTTCGATCGACTCCATGCCAAGGGACTCATTACTCCCATTGGACCTATTCAAGATCCCGCGCCCAGAAAAAGATTGCCTAGTTGGAACCCAGATGCACATTGCAAGTACCATCAAGGTAGGGGTCATACTACTGAGAGTTGTTGGAAGCTAAAAGAGGCTATCCAACATTTGATCGATAATAACAAGCTTCCCATACCTCCAGCTAGCAAGAAGAGCGAGTGATGATAAAGCAAACGACACAAGACAAGAGGCGAGCTTCAACGACAAGATTTCATGACCTCTTTTTTCTTTTTTCTTTTCCCCAATAAGTCTAGCATAGGCACTTTTTTCTTTCTTTAGATTTTCTTTGTAGATTTTTTCTATCTCCCTTTCAATAAAATGAGCATTTTATTTCTTGCATATGACCATTGCATAGCTTTCCACTCAAAAAAATAAAAAAAAAAAAAAAAAAATCCATGTCGAACTGAGCACAAGGTATACCAATGATTTGAGGCACCCCTTGTAGCCACATCATATCACCTTTCACCTTTCACCTTTCAAATATACAATCTTTTTTTAAAACCACTTTGAGCCTCATCTAACGATTGACCTTTCCTTCTTCAACCCATATCTACCTAACCTTGGGATGGGATGGTGTGCAACTTATGCAATTTTCAATTTCATAAAAAGCTTGAGTAACTTCAGAAGAATAGCAAAATAGAAACAATAAAAGTGTACAAAAGGGCAAGTGTTCCAATGTCTTTGATATGAACATGTCTCAGATTGCGTTTCTTATCGAGTGCTCGGTACCATGCCTGAGAAACATGAATGCCAAGTGAGTGATAGACCGCATGATCGGGATTGCCCACGCTTATAAAAAAGAGATTTGAATTTGAAAAAATGATAAAGCAAGAGCAAAATATAAACAAAAGAGAGAAAAAAGAGTTAAAACACTCAAGCATACAAATACAAAGATTCAAAGCAAGGTTGCACACCTTGGGGGCTTATCTAGGGTCTTGAGCCTTTATCCCCTTCTTCTTCAACCTTTAGCCTAACCGCGTTACAACCCTCAAAAGACCTCTTTGAGGAATACACATACTTGTGCGAGGTTCGGCTAAAGCTACGTTCGGCCTGATTCCTAACGGATACGTAGGCAACCTCACATCGGGGTGCGGCCGTAATAAACATGCATTCATATTCACATTCACATTCACACATCATGATCATATCAAGGGATCTCCTATGCTCATACCTATATATTTAGAGCTAGACTTGGGGGCTTGATCCTTACATTATTAGCTTACTTAGCCTAAGAGTCACCACTATTTGACTCTTCTAAAAATAATATTTTTCCACACACTTAGCCCTTGCGGCCTAACCTTAGTGTCACTTTCACACACTACACAGATACATGACCAAATAGTCCTTTCCTTAGGAACCCTTTGTCGTGAAATCTTAACACAACGCTGAAGCATGCCTTGTCATATCAACATCAATCATCGTTGCATCACAAAGTATGAAGTGCTTAGCCTCCGTGCCTAAATTACCCAAATACTCTCATCATTGAGTCAACAATTGAGATAGCCTAGGATGAGTTAATCCTTGCACCTTGAGAAATAGTATCAAACAACGTTTGACTAAGTTCATTCAACATGCACCATCAAAAACTTCTTCCTTTTTGTGCCTTTCTTTTTCGGGAGAAAGTCGGCACCCTCCACAAAAATGACGGAAAATTTTTGAATTTTTTCTTTTTCGCATCAAGCACATCACAATACAATGCACACACGAGTCATGAGTCACAAGTGTCAACTCACCTTGGGTCAACCTCAAGTCAGTCAGTCACATTGAGCCAACCTCAAGTCAATGAGTCAAGCAACACTAAGTCTTAGGTCAACCCTAAAGAAAGATAAGCAAAGTCCTATAGTCCAAAATATAAATGCAGGTGCATCCCAGCAAGCAGGAACATTCCCGGATTTTTTCGAAAAACCGCGAATATGACACATGAGATTCTTCCAAGATGAGAGGAGTTACATAGATCAGTAAATTAGAGATAAAGAGCTTTAATTTACAAAAGATTTGAGCAGATTTGGTTGAAAGGAAACGACCAAGTTCAAAAGTTCGGAGCGAAACCGAGCAACGAACAGCAGCAGCAAAAGCAAAATAAGGAAGACCTGACTCCGGCGCCAGACGACAAGGATGTCGCCTGGAAACAACATCTGTCGACCGGCGACAGAGCAGAATTACAGCGACAATATGTTCCAGTGTGCGCTGGTGCGGCGACAGGATACATGGCCCTCATAAGTAACTATGTGGACCTTATGCAGCAATTTCGGGTTCCTTGGTACGCCAGTTAGCCCCTATAAGAAATTTGACATGATTAAGTAGTCGGCTTGATTACAATCGCAATAAGTGATCGACCTGACGAAAGATCGTCTCACTTAGCTTAAAGCGCCTAAACATTGGCTCATCGCAAAGGCACCGACATAATGGTTCACAAGCAGCAGAAGGCACCGACATAATGGTTCACAAACAGCAAAAATGTGCCGACGTATTGGCACCGCGGAAATTACAGCAAAAAAAAAAATTTGCAACAGTAAAGTTCAAGCGAGCTTTAAGATTGACAAGCGTTAGTCTTCGGTAATTTTCTTTGGAACATTATCGTAACAACTGAGGATGACTTCAAGCGAAGTTATCTTCGACAGCATTTGCTAAGATTATAGAGGTTTTCACCAAGATTTGAGAAGATAGCACGAGATGGGCGGTCTTCGACAGCATTCGCTAAGATTGTGGAGGTTGTCACCAAGATTTGAGAAGATAGCACGAGATAGGCGGTCTTCGACAGCATTCGCTAAGATTGTGGAGGTTGTCACCAAAATTTGAGAAGATAGCACGAGATGGGCGGTCTTCGATAGCATTCGCTAAGATTGTGGAGGTTGTCACCAAGATTTGAGAAGATAGCACGAGATGGGCGGTCTTCGACGGCGTTCGCTAAGATTGTGGAGGTTGTCACCAAGATTTGAGAAGAGTGGTTCGTGATGAGGCGGTCTTCGACGACTTTTGCTATGATTGGGAGGTTGTCACTATGATTCAAGAAAAAAGCTCGAGATGTAGCAGCAATGATAGACGACGTTCCCTAGGATGTGGAGAGTTGTCACAAAAACTAAAGATGGCTACAAGCAGAGTTATCTTCGATCGTGTTCCCTAGGATGTGGAATATGGTCACAAGCCGCGGAGTATGACTACAAGCAGAGTAATCTTCAATGAAATAGGAGGCAGCTACAAGCAGAGCGGTCTTCAACAAAATGCAACAAATCGGTTACTCTTCAGAGACGTGTGCTCGACGGTGCAAGATACGCGTTTCTTAACTCTTTTATCTTTTTAACTAACACTAGTTTGCAGGTATCGGCGTTACAAGAATGATTTAGGATCGCAGAACGTTCTGAATCATTCTCCGTCCCTATCGCTACTTTGACTTTCATTTTTGAAACATGCGTTTCTCCAAACTCAGTCAAAGTGGAGGCTTCTGTAGACACCCAAATGTGTCTCCCCAAAACCAAACCCAGTGATGAATACCTTTTGCGTCGAATGATAATCGAACGAGGTAAAAGTGTGAAAGGTCACGTGTTGCGGTTAGTTTTATTAAAGTTCTTTCTTTCTGTTTTCGAAAACAACTCTATTTTAAGAAAACAGCCAATCCAGTTTAGTTTGGTCCACAACAAGGGTCCAATAATGGTGTAGTTGGATGGGGCTTTCAAAGAGCTTTCCAACGATATATTATAAGCCCAATTCCGATGAATAATGAGGAAGTTATGGCCAAAATACTAAACTGGGCCCGGTTTGATCTTTACATGCGGCCCAATGATCTAGAGGAGGGCCCAATGATAATTATTATTCCTAAAGTTATTAGAATTAATTATAGTCTTCTAGAATTCTCTAGAAGGTTCTCTTTAGTCCTAATAGAATTAGAATTAATAATTATATTTTGATAAGTTTTATTTGGAATAAAATATTATTTTATGAAAAATACGTTTTCAGTTTTCATACGGACTTTACGAGTCAATTTTAATTGATAAGCGGACTCCGTGTTTGAAAGCGCGTAGGAATCCAGGTTGTCGCCAAACGACAGGGCATGTCGCTACGCGACAAGCCTTATCGCCACACGACAGAGCTTGTCGCCAAACGACAGGACTGTCGCTACGCAACAAGCCTTGCCGCCACGCGACAGACCCTGTCGCCAGGCGATAAAGTCGGTTTTGTGGCGACAGAGTGGAGTTTTATTCCTTATCAAATTCTACCTATTTTCGGACTGTTTTCTTATAAATAGGGTCCTAAACCTTCATTTTTATTCATTCACAATCATCGATAATTAATCATCTATCTCTTTCTCTCTCTAAAGCTAGAGGTTTTCTCTCTCTCTTCTTTTTTTAAACCTTCCCTTTTACAAAATTCCTCATACATTAGTTCTAGACACACCTAACCGAGTTCGAAGTTGCTTTCGCCCTAGACGTGAAAGGTTATAATTTCTGAGGGTTTGGTCCCTAATCTCTATTTCAATTATTTAATTTGATTGTTTGTTTTATATTTTCCTTGAAGTTACTAACGCGTGTATTTTGTTATTAGAAAGAGATACAATGCATCAAAGTATGTAATCTTATTGCTCTATTCTTGTAGAAAGCATGTTTAAATTTGTTTAATTCCTAGTATCATGTTAGGATGTTTCTATTGCTTTCTAGTATCCTGTTTAGGGTGCCTTTTACTCTTTCCTAATGTCATGTTAGTATCATGTTAGGGCTAAAGCTTTGATCTTTAATGCTTAGTGACATGCTAGGATTTGTTATTAATCTTGTTAGTATCATGCCTAGGATCTTGCTAATAGTATTATGCTTTAACATGATTATTATTGTTATAGTTATTATGATTATAATTATGATGATTGTTATTATGTTGCTTGATATATTATTATTGTTATTGTTTGATCACACCTTTTATGCATGTTTAAAGGGAATTTGTACTTATAATCACGCTTAATAAAGTAATTAATAATCTTGTTTAGGATTAATATGATTATAATTCAAGTGATCGCCAATAATAGTTTTATTTGTGCATTAAATTCAACCAACATAGATAAACAGGTTTAGGGTTAAGCTATTGTTTGCATGTTAGTCAGAAAGCGCACATGAATACGAGAAGAATAAAGTAGAGGCCTATTATTAGGGCAGGTTCAATCTCTTTTAGGTTGGATTTGTACTCTTATCCCCGAACCCTATTTGGTTCAAGATCTTTTGGAGTTGACGATCTCCTGGATCGTTAAAGGGGTGTAATCTTCACCTTGTGAACGGTTTACAAGTTCCTAAAACTTGTTGGCGACTCTTTTGCTCTAGCTTCCTTCCCTTTGGACGCCACCATGCTTAAGTGTATGATCACAGTGGGGTTCAAGCTTGGGTTAATGGCTTGAAATATTCCCTACAGGTAGCTAGTAAATATAAAGCATAAAACTTACCCAAAAAGGAAACGTGTCAAATTTTTTTTTTGTTAACAAAAAAAAACAGCTTCCTGAAAAGGAATACGTGTCAGCTAAAAAAAATGGAGGTAAGTATAAAACAAAAATCTCAAAACAAATATTTTTGGAAGAAAATTTTGTTTGACTTTTCATTGAGCATGTTATATGCAACACGTGTATTCTCAAATATTTGCTAATTTCTTGAAGGTTTTAAGTTTGCATTAATAAGTGATAGAATACGTGAACTTTGGGTGGCAGATACTTTTACTCTGATAACAAATCCACAACTATATCTAATGTTAAGTTTCAACAAAAATATACAATTCATGGCTCATTATTGGTGTGCCTCTTATGTTGTATTAGGCTTGTGTTTACTATTTTTATGTCAACCTACCCATATCCATATCAAGTAACAAATTATGATATTATAAACAAAATTACCTTCTCATAGGACTAATAAGAAAAGTTGAGAGCCTATGGTAAGATGTGAGAGAGATTGAGAGAGTGAGAATGAGAGCAACTAATGAAAATAGGAAAGGAGATTTATGGTCCCTATTTTCATTTAATATTTTAGTTCTTATTGAGCTTTTTATTTTTGAAAGATAGTTCTTATTTAGCTAGTGACTAGCTCCTTGTCTTGGGCTACATTTTGGAAAAGTTTTAGATTTAGAATTTAATTTGGTTAGGTTATGTTAGATCCAAACCTATCAAAGCCAGATACAAATCGAAAAATAAAAAAACTATAAAAAAAAATGATTCAATCCACTTCGATCAAAACTTAAAAATTCAATTCATTGGATTTCTTCTTTGAACCTAGAGGTGGGCATGGGCCGTGCCGGCCCGCGGGCGTCACGTGCTCGGCACGAGATTGGCCCGGCAAGGTACGAGCCCGCCAACGGCACGGTGACCGAAGAGTGGGCCATGCCGTGAACACGTTTTCAAGAATCCGGCACGAGCACGGCACGATAGTTTGGCCCGCAAGCACGGCACGCCAAGCACGGCTAGAAAATAACATAAATAATAATAAAGAACTATAATAATAAAAATAAGAATAATAACAAGAACAATAATAATATGATAATAATAAAAACATAAACATAAATTAATAAAATTATTTAAATAGTATATCCATTAAAAGTTGTTCAAAGAAAATTTTTAAAATTTTTTTTAAAAATTATGGGCGGGTGCCCGGCACGCCAGGCACGTGGGTCATGTCGTACCGCGGAATGGGGTGTGCTAAATGGTGGCCCGGCACGGCACAACACGAGCCACCACCAGACACGGCCCAGCATAACACGTTGCCCACCTCTATTTGAACCATACATCATATAATTTTCTTCTCAATCTAAATCCATCTAATAAAATGTGTGACCTTTTATTTACAACCAAAGTAGTAACCTTTAGTATTCATTGCCTAGAACTAGTATATGGTCTAGATTTTAACGTGTATCAATGTATACCAATTCAATGGCCATGATTCAAAGCTTGTGGTGCTCATCTTTTAAACAAAATCAACTCTACCAATTTCTAACACCAAAAACTTCACCATATTCCAACCAAGTTCTTCCATTGTAGCATTTCACATTGTTCATTGTCTTATCCCCTCACAAACCTCAATACTTCACAAAAATGGCAGCCAACCTCTTCTCTCCTTCTCATCCACTATCATCTTGCTCCTCAATCTCCAACTACAACAAAACCAGAGAATTTTCTCTCTCCTACCATACCCAACAACAACAATTTCCAGCTATTTCGAAGCCGAAAAGGGCAGTAAAAATTGCAGTTTCTGCCTCCCTCCAAGAAATTGAATTAGCAGCAGATTTAGCCAATCATCTTCATGAAAATCCATCTTTGTTTGTAATAGCAGAAGGTGGTGGGTATTCTGTTGCTAGCTATTATACTTCTCTGGGTCTCTTTGTTATCTCTGTTCCGGGCCTTTGGTCTCTCATCAAACGTTCTGTTAAATCTAAGGTATTATTCTAACTTTAATTCTCGTAATCGAGTGGATGCTAACTAGCTTAGTCGATTAACTTATAAAAGGGCAATACCCATTATCAGTATATACATCACTACTCTTTGTGGCTCCCGGACTTTAAGTTTGCCATTGGAATTCTATTGATTTTTTTACTCTTGTAATTGATTTTTGTTAATTACTAAAATTTTTGTTGTGAAATCATAGATTGTAAAAAAGACTTATGTGCAAGCAGATGAGAATAAAAAGGCACCAAATCAGGTTGCAGGAGAAATCTTATCCTACTTTACTCGTAACAATTTTGCGGTTACCGATAGAGGAGAGACGATTACGTAAGTTGCTTCTATTTTCGTGGACTACACTTTCCCACATTTCCAGCATTTTTTAATTTTTTTTCCTCCTTTGTTCGGGTTAATAGCATGTCGATAATATAATTTAAAGTAATAATAATGTGACTACTATTTCCGAACAGATTTGAAGGGATGATGGTACCGAGTAGGGGGCAAGCAGCATTGCTGACATTCTGCACCTGCATAAGCCTAGCAAGTGTGGCTCTAGTGCTTACGATTACGTTTCCGGATGTGGGCAACAATTGGTTTTTGATCACTGCCCTTAGTCCTTTGGCGTAAGTCTTCAAATTCTTAACATTGTAAATAATGTCGTTCAATTGCCAATCAAAGTTTGGCCTGCATGATTCATTTATCATAGTGATTTACTGATTAGATAACTTATCCATCCGGAACTATATGCGAGAGTTATTTGGGGTTTTTGGGGAGATAAATAATTGTGGCAAACACAATGAGTCAATCATACGTCTAAGATAGGAATATAGGACAGTCTTAGTGGGATAAAGGGAGAAACAAACACGGTCACATAGTGCATTTTGGATGTTTCTAACTCGATAGGCCATAAGACTGATAAGAGAGTTATTTTGAGAGGGATATCCTGAATTTGTTCAAGTAAGCAGGGTGAAATTTTTTAATTATCATTAGCTTCTCCCTAAAGTGCCTCAATGGCACCAAAATGATCAAATCCTGAAATTTCAATGATGCATATGGTTCTGATCTAGTGCATTAATGGACTTGTAATTTCTTGCCAATACAGTGGAATATATTACTGGCAACGTGCAGCAAGGAAGGAGCAGATCAAGATCAAAATGGTCGTAGGAGAGGATGGGACACTGTCCGACGTCATAGTTCAAGGAGATGATCAGCAAGTAGAGCAAATGAGGAAGGAGCTACAGCTGAATGAAAAAGGGATGGTATATGTCAAGGGCATTTTGGAAAGATAGTCACACCAGATCAAGCAGAACCCTCTGCAGATTCTTTTCACGGCTACTATTAGATACTACAGTAAAATGTTAAATTTAATCAAGAAAATCTCACTCCCTTGATCTGTCTTGAGAGCAATTTGTAAGGCAAATAGAGTCTTTGCAGAGATGTAAATACTTCTAGAAATCCACAGAGCCACATGCATCTAAAGTTCAAATCTTTACAATCAAATTTTGCTTAACAATGATATGAATATAACAACAAGAGTTGAATGTATTGTATGCAGGATGGTAACTAGCAGCAAAAATTTATACTAAGCAAGTTGCCCAGCAGATTATTTGACAACAGCAACTCAACCAGTTAAAATTACAAACTTAAAATTACACAAGCATTCTTTGGCATGCTTATAGCAAAATAAATTTATCTGGAAATGTCTCAGAATATTCTGATATCCAAGTTTTATAGCTAAAGGAAAACCAAAAAGAATTCTAGATATCGCCATCATCCCTGTGGCTTAAGTGGCTTTCACCATCTCACTCCTCAACCAATTAGCAATTTGTTCTCTTCCAAGAAAGAGTAAGTTGGTACCTCAAGATTATAAGGTGCAGGACCCTTCCGAATTCTACCAGATATGTCATAGTGAGAACCATGGCAAGGACAAAACCATCCACCATAGTCTCCAGCATTTGGCAAAGGAATGCAACCCAAATGAGTGCAGACACCAATCACAACAAGCCATTCAGGGTCCTTAACTCTTTCTTCATCCTTCTGTGGGTCACGAAGGGAACCAAGATCAACACTATTAGCCAGCTTGACGTCGTCATCAGTTCGACGCCTGATAAAGACAGGCTTTCCACGCCACTTCACAGTCACAGTAGTGCCTGGCTCAATGCTTGAGAGATCAACCTCAAGTGATGCCAGAGCAAGGACATCCTTACTGGCAGACATACTCAGCACAAACTTAAGGACAAGCAGGCGGACAAGTGAAGCATAGACGAATCTTCCACCAGTGAGAACAAAATAAGCAAATGCTCTCTTGCTGGGATCACCAGGAGGATATCGTTCATGGTTGTATTCATCATAGGTGATTTTTGATGAGGGATTCTTAATAGCAGCCACAGTAGCTGGAACATCAGGGATAATGCCATGTTCAGCTTTTGGGACGAGATTCTCAGTAGCAAATCCTGCATTCAGCCATCCAAGTCCAAAAGATAAATGTTTCACCACTACAAAATTTTGGCAGTTAGAGTACCAAGCACAAAATCCTATGGCCACAACTACAAAAACCCAGTAGGTGGCCGGCGTGGCCCCAGAATAACATAATATCTTTGAATCAGCTAGTAGTTAAAAGATATTACACACATTATGAAATGCTATTACAAACATGAAGCATATTGCAGAACCAGATACAGCAGGACATGGTGCTCTACATTCACAATCAAAGGAAAATTCACATAACATTCACAAAGACGATTACTTGAAAAAACACCTATATTACATGTACTAATAATACTAACATAGAATCATTAACATCATGTACCTTTTCAGATAAGAAAATAATACCAATATAAATGAACTGCCAATAATAAATACCAGCCAAAAGGATGGACAGTATTTATCAAGCATCACAATAAAAATAAATAAATGTTGAATCAAATAAATAAAGCCGGTAACAATAAGAAAGCAAAAAGGGCTCTCTCCCATGGCTATCAAGATAAACTCAAGGGAAGCTAGAAATAAGAAATTATATTCCTTCAAAAGTAGCCTCAGTTCTCCTATAAGTCCTATTGTCAACAATTGCATTGCAATGTGATTAATTGATAGTATTCTTAAGACAAAACAAACTTCCACATGGATCATCTATGTGCAATTTGGGAAGATCTACTCATTTACTGTGTTTTTCCTCAGTTTTATGGCTTGGCAACCAATCTATTTCCAATAAATAGATATCAAATTACCAAAAGAGGCAAAAAAAATAGAACTGCAGTTCAAAAGGATTCAAGTGCAAGTTCTTCTTTACCTGAGAGATAAAGATGACTTTCTGTAAATACTGAAATTCTTACATAATTTTGAAAAAGCAACTCCTGGCTATCCCTTTGACTTGATTTCTTGTTACTTTTTCAGACGAAATTTTAATTTGTGGTTGACTGTATATTTAAAGACTGACCTCAGAAACACCTTAGCCTATGTTTTAATATGTTTTGACATTTCACACAAAATATCCCCCAATTCTTGACCCTGCATAGATGTGCAGATACGGATTGCAGCTGATATATGTAGTTTTACAAGGTTTAGCATAGTACCAAGCATCTTTAATTGCAAGTTTGCAACTTATAAACTGCTGAAATGAATGTTGCAAAATTAAAAGGCCCAACCCAGCGATTATTCAGGAGAACAAATTCCCCAAGAAAAATTGTTCCACATTGAAAACCTATAATTGCCAACTGCTTTACGCAACAGTTGCTCCTATTAACTATCCACCCATGAAGCTTATTAAACTACGGATTTCGATCCCAATTTTCATCTTCCCAATGCTACCACAATCATAGCAGCAATCAACAGGTAGTATGCCCACACAAAATAACATCGCTCCCAAATAATTCAAGTTAATCATCCCTATCTCCAACTCTCCATTTTCCCTAAAATACACCCGATTAAAAAAACCCGACGCGATAAGTTTAATACACCCAATCACCGGCATCTAAACTCCCAGCTCCAGGGCAGGCTCCTATTAATTTTCGAATTACACAAATCCAGATAATTTCACCTCTCCTGAAACCTAGCCTAAATTGATTCAGAATTCAACCACAACAAACAAGTAACATACATCCGCATATTCATCAAATCGCCGACTAATCAAGCAATAAGGGTTCAAGTATATACAAATTCAAAGCATAGCCCCAACAAATTCATATTAAAAACAACCAAAGATCGCAACTTTTCAAGATCTTTTTCAAATCCCAGCAACAAAATCATCATCAGCAGAATCAAAACAACCACAATCAAACAAAACCCTAATTTCAAAACCAAACAACAAAAACTGAACCAAATCAAAAAATTCTTTTAACATCTTGAAATCAGAAGAGAACCCTAACCTCGAAGGTGGGTATAATAATGGGGTAAGAACAAAGGGGTAGATCTGGACTCCTGGTCGTCGCGAGAAAGTGGGGATTTGGAGACGACAGAGGATGAGGCGGCGGGACGCCATGAAGAAGAGGAGAGAGAAGAGAGGCGCCTTGCCGCCACCCTCAACATCTTCGAGAGGATTCGGATTTCCGCCTTTGACGGTGAGAGAAAATGAAGGGTTGGGTGGTGGACGAGGTGCGTGCGAAGGAGGAGAGAGAAAATGAAAGAGGAAGAGAAATGGGAGATTGTGTAAAGTAAAAATACAAGACTAGGAGTACTAGAACTTGCGAAAGTTTGGGAATTGGGATTGGGAGGAGGTCAAGGTTGATATTATTGAGATTTTAAGGGATTGTTTTGGGTATATATTAGGGCCTTGGGGGTTTCCTTGAGGGGAGGTAATCGCATAGAGGACTTGCTTGCAATTTTAATGTAAAAAGTATACTTTATTTTTATGGTTAAACTACTTGGATTTGAATGTTAACCAAAGTGGCTAAAATGCACACTATACCATCTATGTATGGTGAGTTTTTTCAGTGGTGGTTCCGATAATGACAGAAAATATGTAAATAAATATTTTTAGGAGCATGAATGTTTCCACACTATTCTTAAAAGATTTTTTAAAAAAAAATTAGATAATTAACATTGATGAAAAGAGAAAAAGTTATATGTATAAATAAGGGCATAGATGCAAATGCACATTTTAAAGGGTATAATTGGAAGCACACTATTCATAAGAGTAGTTTAAAAAAAAAGGCAATTAACATTAATGAAGAAAAAAAATTGTACATATTAGGCCCTGTTCTTTTGAGCTTCTAGACAGAGCAGAGTAGGGATCAGTAGAGAGGAGCAAAACAGATTACACCACAACAGAGCAGATTATTATTATTATTATTATTATTATTATTATTATTATTATTATTAACAAAAACCTACAAAGTTAATCGATTTACAAGAAATTAGTAGGGAGCCGAGATACAACCTGGGCCCCCACTGCTCTAGGTATAGCGAATTCGATCCTGCTAAAGATGTGAGCAGCTGCACGAGCACCTATATCCTGAGTTCTTGCGAACGCCTAAACCCACTTCAGCAATGCAACAATATCTTTTTTTAATTCCCCTAAAGAAGAATAGGAGAAGGGAAGAAAATTATAACCAATAGCCCTGCAATGGGCCCCATATTTGTCCCGTTTCCGCTAAGCAGCAACCAACACAACACGACCAGGAACAAAGTCAGACAATCCTGATTGTGTCAAAGGAGAAGACCCCGTCAAGTCAACACACACATCAAGGCCTCTATCCCAAGAATAAAGCAACACATCTGCAGGTTGAAGAGCCCCATCGTTGCCTCCAGTCAACCCAACGTTAACCTCCTTTCTCGCAGAAATCCCGGACCGAAAACAAATATCAACAAGAGTGTCGCAACAACATTATGTCGATGTTTAATACCCAGCATCCTAGCACAGGTTACTGCATGATCTCCAAATATATCCCCATCGAAAACCCTTGAGCAATCGAAACACGGTGCCGAAATCGAGAACAACGGAATATCCAATCTATAGCAAAGAACAGAACGGTAAGCCTTACCATTCATAGTCTGACCCAACCCTGATATTGGGACCGCCCGCAACCAGGTAAAAGAGTGATCCTCCTGCTAGGATTTTTATAAGGCAACCTGACGCGGAGAAAGTGGATGTTGCAGAAGCAGTAACCTTTGTGAAATATATATCTGCCAATTTCTTCATGAGTTTGGGGACAGCGATCTCACTAGGGTTATGCATAAGGTCAGTCTCCACATTCCTATGATAAAGACTAAGAGCATCATCGAAGGCCGATCCCGGACCAACAATACCAAAATTGCGAAGAAGCGTAGCCTAAAGACCATTAGACTGCAAACGTGGCGCAAGAAAAGCATAGTGTCGAACATCACCTGCTGAATAAACAACCAATCCACCCTAAGCAAAAGGCAAGGTGGCAATACGCCATTGTCAATCACCAAAACCAGGCCCCGAAGCAATAACAATACGCTCCAAAGATGCCCGAAGGGCCACATCAAAAGAAATCTGGGCCGCTTTAATTATTATTATTATTATTATTATTATTATGACATTATTATTATTATAATTGTAATTAAATATTAATTATCATTATTATTATTATTACTAATAATATCATTATTATTATCAATTACCAATTATTATTATTATATATTAATTATTATTGTTGTTGTTGTTGTTGTTGTTGTTATTAGGAAAAATTGCCAAAAATAATACAACCTTTGGGCCTTTTTTTTTTAATAATACAACCTTTTGATTATTTTTTAATATTAAAACCTTTAGGGGGTATCAATTTTAAACAAGACAAAAAACTTATAACTTGCTAAACCGGTTGTCTATGACACTTGTCATATATAATTGGTGTGTGTGTGTGTGTATATATATATATATATATATATTCTTTACAAAAAATAAAATAATTGTAGATTTAAAAAAAAATAATAAAAACCCAGCCCTTAACCCCAACGACCACCACGCGCATGGCGCATCCCCTTCTCCAACCTCTTCTCTAGCCAACAACCCTTCCCTCTGTCGACCCCCTCCCTCGCTAGCCGTCGGTGACCAGCCCACCTCCCTCACCCCGAACCGCCGACCACTCCGACCCTACTCTCCTCCACGACCCTACTCTCTTCTTTGCGCACCATGCCCATCATCACCGTCAATCACAAATTTCAACGTAATCTACGGTGGTGCAATCAACGGTGGAGGGCGAAAGTGTTGAAATTGGTGACGAATTGCATATGGGGTGCGGATTGGTAGTAATTGGTGGCGTTGGCTGTGGTTTAGTGTGCGATTGGGGAATGGTGATGCGGGATTGTTATTGTTGGTGCGTGGAGAGGGAATAGCTGCTAGTGGCTGTTGTTCGTGAGGGAGAAGGGAGTTGTGGTTGGGTGAGGTGGGGAATTCCGGCTCGTTGGTGGGGTGTGTGGGAGTTCTTGGCTGCGGTGGTTGGCTACGATGGAATCGAGGCTGGTTGGTGGGTAAGTGGGAGTTTCGACCTGGTGGTGGGGGTTGGAAGTGGTGGTCGGGAAAGGGAGGAGGCAATTCTGGTGGTGGGGATGAAACCGAGTGGTGCACTGGTGGTGGAGATGGAGGGAACAAGCCCCTCAACCGGGCAAACTCATTCATTCATAGTGGAATTAGCAAGCAAAATAGGTACAATAGAGTTCGGGAAATCCGACTCCCACACACGACAACCAATAGACCACGGTAGAAAATGAGCTAACTCATGGGCCACCTTATTACATTCCCTTGAAATAAACTCAAACAAACTAGGAACATGATAAATATCATTAAGAATAATATGAAGGGAGCTGCTCCCTCTCTCTCGAGCAAGAATTGTGTTCACAATACCCAAGCTATCGCTTTCAACTTCAACACGCCTAAAACCATAGTCCAAAGCCACCTGCAGACCCAATAGCCTCAGCAATGATGGGCTGCCAGCGATCCTCCACATTCCACGCTGCTGCCAACACAGCTTCCCCCTTTTCATTCCGCACAATCGCACCCACAAAAGACCCCAATCCCTCTATTGTTCCTGCATCAACATTAATTTTAAACATTCCCCTCCTTGGTGGTTTCCACCTTTGTCTAGCAGCACACCCCCCCATCACCGCAGCCTCCTCCTTGCCTTGCAACTCACTCATAAGCTTGTTCACATACTCCATTGATTTATACGGATTGCAAGCTTCCCTCTCAAACACCCGTTTATTTCACGCAGTCCACACCACCCATCATATTGTCATAAATAACCCATGTTCTTTGCTAGGCAAACGCTTCAGAACCTCCAATGCTATATCACCAAAATTCTAGCTTGCTTCCCCTACTCCCCAATCCATACCGCTCTTATCCCAAATTAATCTTGCAATAAAGCATTCCTTCAAACAATGTAGCTCCATTTCCTCGTCCACCCCACAAACCGAACACAAAGGCGAAATTCTAGATACCCTCCCATGTAAACCACGAGCTGTAGGCAATGCACCAACACAGGCCCTCCAGAAAAACAACTTTACTCTCGGAAAGGTATTCGCGTGCCATACTTTCTTCCATACAGCAGTCGAAGAAGAAGACGATGCTATATATTGTCTCAGCATCCAACTCCCCAAAGATCACGCGATAAGCAGAACACATAGAATATTCCCTATCTCGTTCAAGATCCCAGCATACCGAGTCATGAGGGAGGCGAAAGCTAATATGTATACTCAAAACTCTGTCTCTTTCGAATGGAAGAAACAATTGGTTAACAAAAGGAACATTCCATTGAGTTCCTGCCAGGTTAAGCAGGCCACACACACGCAAATTTTCCAGAGCATCGCCTCTTGGGAAAATAATTTTCCTTGAATTTGTACCTGGTATATATCCAAGGACTCGTCCAGACCAAGATATCCAACCCGTCTCCAACCCTCCATCTAACACCTCGATTAATCACCCACTTAACCCCCTAAATACCCCTTCAAGTATAACTTGGTGAATTACCAATATCGGAACTCAAATAATCACTATCAGCATAGTATTGGGCCTTAAGCACTCTCGCCACCAAACTCTCCGGATATTGAATGAGATTCCAAGCTTGTTTCCCTAAAAGAGCCGCATTAGAAAATTAAAAATCAAAGAAATCCTATCCACTCGCCGCCTTAGGCTCACAAAGCTTCCTCCAAGAAATCTAGTGAATCTTACGCACCCCTTCCATTGCCCCCACCAAAAATTAGCCACCAATGAACGCAACTCATCACAGAAAGAGGAGGGAAACTTGAACACACTGATCACCTAGGTCGGGATAGATCGGGCCACTACCTTAATCAAGACCTCCTGACCCGCTTTTGATAACATTCCCCCCTTCTACCCTTGCAACCTCTTACATAACTTCTCTCGAACTCCCTTAGTAAGAACCCTCTTAGATCTCCCCACCACGGTAGGCAATCCAAGATATTATCATGAATATCAACCACATTAATACCAAGGAACTCTGCTAGAGCACCCCTTCTATCCTTCGACACCCCTTTACTAAAAGACAACGTTGTCTTCCCCAAATTCACCATTTATTCCAACGCCGCTTCATAAGTACTCAAAATATTTTTTTATCGTCTCTACCTCATTCACACAAGCCTTAGAGATGATAATACTATCATCAGCAAACAACAAATGGGAGATGGAAGGAGCCGTAGATGCCACTTTGATACCATGTCAACTACCTCTCTCCACTGCTCTAGACAACAAACCAAATAAAGCCTTAGCACACAAAATAAACAAATAAGGGATAGAAGATCACCTTGACGTAGGCCCCTAGCCGGAACAAACTCCCTCGAAATGCCCCATTTATAAGAACTAAGAAAGTAACTGTTGAAACACAATGCATAACTCGATCAATCCAATTTTCTACAAACCCAAGTCTCATCATCACAACTCTCAAAAATCCCCATTCAACTCTATCGTATGCTTTAGCCATATCCAGTTTCACAGCCATGTGACCACTTTCACTCATAGAATTTTTCATATGATGAAACCTCAAAGGCCACCAATATATTATCTATGATCAATCTACCGGAGTGAAGGCACTCTGATTAATCGACGTAATATCTAACAAAATAGTTTTCAAGCTATTTGCAAGAACCTTCGTAATTAATTTATACACCACATTACATAAACTAAATAGGCCTAAAATCAACCATTTTATCCGGCCCTTTTATTTTCGGAATTAAAAAAATGAAAGTTTTATTAACAGACTCCGAAATAACATTATCATTCAACACACCAATCACCAAATTAGTAACCGCAGGACCAACAATATGGCAATAAGTTTGAAAAAATAAAGGGCATATACCATCCAGACCGGGCACCTTCATAGGATCGGGATGCATCTGTTTCAAAGTCGTAAAGACCTCCTCCCCCGTATACCCTACACTAAGAACCGCATTCATATCATTAGACACCCTTCTCTCTACCCCAACCAAAGCCTCATCAAAAGAAACCGGACTTAAAGACGTAAACAAGTTTTTGAAATAACCCATTGCCACATTATTCACGCCAGCAATATCCTCAGATCTTGCCCCTTCATCATCAACCAATGATGTAATAGTATTCTTAGCCCAGCACTAGGAAGCTTTACGATGGAAAAAACTTGAATTTCGGTCCCCTAAAGTCAACCATAATGCTCTAGACCTCTACCTCCAGTACATTTCCTCGTAATGCAGCAACTCCGAAATCTCTTTCACAACTCTTCGCCTCTCATTCACCCTACCAGCAGACCGACTCTCCCTATTTAACGTACTCAAACGTTTTCTCTTCTTTCTGATCTCACAAAAAATCCGACCGTATTCTTTATCACACCACGTCTTCAGCATTTCAGCACAAACACCCAGCTTAGTCTCAATAGACGCCCTCCCAACTGCCACCCTTGTTCAACAATTTCTTCACACTTATCATTTTCTGTCCATATATGCTCAAACCGAGAGACGACCTTTCTCTTAGCACCCGCACCCTCTTCATCCCCTAGCACTAGTTTAATTGGAGCGTGGTCAGCCCACTCCCTCTCCAAATTGATTACCTTCATATTAGGAAAGAATTCTTCGAGTCGGGTAATCAATTTTTATTATTATTAAATATTAATTATTTATTATAATAATAATTATTATTAAATATTAGTTATTATTATTTTTATTATTAAATATTAATTATTAATATAAATATTTTATTATTAAATTATTATTATTATTAAATATTAATCATTATTATCTTTAAATATTAGTTATTTATATTAAATATTAATTATTATTAGTAAATATTTAATATTATTAGTAAATATTTAATATTATTATTATTAATTATTATTTTTAAGCAGAGCAGATTAAGGCAGAGTTGAGCAGATTTTAGCAGAGTAGAGTAAATCAGAATAGCTCAAAAGAACAGGGTCTTAATAAGGGTAAAGATGTAAATATCCATTTTAAAGGGTATAATTGGCTGCACAATATTCATAAGAATAATATTGTACTGTGGGTATTGGATAACCTTAATTTTCCTAATATTTTATCCGTTTCCTCTAGGTTTTCTCCTTGGAAGAGGTTTCTGGTTCCCTCTAGGGTTTTTCTAGTCTCCATTGCTAGATTTTTTTTTATTTTTTTTTATTTTTTTTTAAGGTTTTCCTTCACTCTTTTTCTTTTCTCTCTTTCGTTCTCTTTCTCTTTCATCTCTTCTTTTCTTCTGGTCTCATGTGTGAATCATTATAAGGGCTTCCACCGGTGTTTTTACAGTGGTAAGTCCTAAAAAAACTTTTTAATTTCTTTCAATAAATGGATCCCATCTTTAAGATGTGGTTATTCTATTAGGCTTAATTTCTTTTATTGTTCTTCTGCTGAAAATTGAAGAGTTAGGGTTTCATAATCTTCAAAAGTATTTAGAAGACCATATGAGTATTTTCACTCAAACAACTATTCATTAGTGGATCTCAAGTAGAATTAGTGCTAACTCACATATTGTATTGTTTCGCATGAAGTTTTTTTTTATTAAGGCGGTGGTTGATCAAATCTGTGATGTAACTAGTTCTAAGGTGATTTGCACTTGTGTTGGTATTCTAAATTTCCTAGGAATTTTTTGTAAGTGTCGATTGACTATCTTTCATTAATGAAATCATTTTTATTCTTGCAAAAAAAAGGTAGGGATAAGGAAACATGTTATTACATATTTTAAAGGATATAATTGGCAGCACACTATCCATAAGAGTAATCTTGTGCTTTTTATAAGGTATTTATAAGGTATGGATTCAAACCATCTCATTTGGCCGTCTTTTATTCTTTTGTGATTTATAGGTAAGGAAAAACATAAAGAAGTATAATTAAAGATATTAATGATTAGAGTAATGCATTTGTAGTGTGATATCACAAATGGTGCAATTAAAAATAAAATAAAAAAGCAAAGGAAGTAGTTGTATTTTATAAACACAACTGGGATTAATACTAACAAAATCGTCTTTTCTACTAAAGTACCCAAAAATGTTCAATAATTATTAATATTACCTCTGCTTCATACTATAAAAACAATTGGGATTACATGGAGGTAATCACAAAGAGAATTTGCTTACATTCTTTACCACCCAGCTACATCATATAAATATAACTAGTATTTATGCCGTGCAATACACGGGTAAATTTTTTACTAAAATAAAATGTTTATTATGACTGGTTGTTCAATTGTATATTGAGATTGCTTTTCAATTGGAATTAAGCCAAAACAAGTCTATGAATACAAAAATTTATACAGAAGTAAAATAATGAAAGATTAGTGGTAAAAATAATGATGCTTTCTCATATTCTCATACTTTTAATTTTTAATTTTTTTCATGTAAAAGACACATGAAGAGATACTTAACAATATTTGACTGAACTATCTCCTATTATATAAGAAATTGATAAAACCAAGAGACGCAAATGAACAATTAATTGTATTTTTGAAAGAGACGAATTTCATGCAAGTGAAAGGAGAATCACAAAATACAAGTGACTTTTCAATGAAACGACATATAGGAAATGAAGGAACAAATAATTAAAAGAAATAAATTAAAAATAAAAGTGTAACAATAAGAGTGGGACACGTGGCAGCGCGCGCATGTGTATATATATATATATATATATATATATATATATATATATATATATAATGTGAGAGCCAAGGTGAATAATGAGAACTAGGAACTTATCTCGCCTGTTGATCACGCTTCATCTAACGGTTGATATCTCACCCGCCTCATTAAGGGCAAAATAGAAAATTTGCACTTTGAATGACTACCCAAACATTTCATGATTTTCTTTTTTCGCTTTCTCTCTCTTCCTTCAACTCTCTAGTGCGATTTTTTCACTGTTCTTCGAATATGAAATTCTTTGAATTCGATTTTCGTCACCACCTGTGATTTTGAACAAGTAAGTTATTTAATTTTTTTTTCTTTTTGATTTGATTAGTATTGCTTTTTTAAATTTTGATTATTTAGAATTTGAAATCAGCATTTTTGCTATTTTTCCCTGTTTAACCATATCAAATTTGTTGAATTTGTCCATGGATCTTTTTTTTGGTTATTTTTGAACAAGTTAATTGATTTCAATTATCATTGTTAAGTTTGGTTTAATTTGAATTTTTTTATTTATATTATGTGATTTCGATTGCGAAAACTAGGGTTTTCACATTTTTTTTTTTTTGTTTCGGTATTTGTGATTTCGATTGATGTACTTTGTATTACAGCTTTTACGATTCTATGTTTGAGTACTTGTGATCTCATTTGTTGAAACTTCAATTTTATGAATTATTTGCTTGGAATTGTTTGATATATGGGAATGATTGTTCTTTCTAATGTTGCACAGCGTTATGCTGCTATATAAAACTATCTCACTTCTTGTCAAAAAAAAAAAAAAAAAAAAAAAAAAAAAAAAAAAAAAAAAAAAAACTATCTCACTTGCTCAATGTATGTATATGTACGCACTTTTGCCCGTGTTTGTGTGCAATTGTTGGCATTGCAAGATGAGGGTAGTAGACTAGTGTGTTTTGGATGTTTGGGCGAGTTGTGTTTGTTGCTTGCTGATGTGTGTGAAGATTGCCGAAACAATGTGTGCAAATTGCTGAAACAATGTGTGTGCAGATTGCTGAAACGATGTGTGCAAATTGCTTAAATGTGTGTGCAGATTGTTGAAATGTGTAAGCAAATTGCAGAAATAAGTAGAAAGTTTGTATAGTCATTTGGGGTATCAACCTAATCTTTGTAGGAATGTAGGGCAATAATTAACTTAGTTAATAGCCAAGACATTGTTTTAGCATGTTCTAACTAATTTAATGATAATTATAAATGGTGCATTGCCTTTACTCTACTGTTCATTATGTGTAATCATATGATGGTTTTTGTGACATGAGACATGTGACTATCACTTTGTTGTTTTCTAAAGTTTCAAAAGTTTAAATAGAGCTACAACACAATAATGAACAAAACATATACTCTTTACAATTTTATACTTACTTTTTGAGATTATTTATCTACTTTTGATTTATTTTGTTTTACTTTTAATGAATATACGAGCAATCGAGATTGTAATTTCTGAATTATTTCTTTCTAATGGAATAGTATCTTTTACGAGTAGGTTTGTTAATCTATTTATTTGAGCTGCTTAAAATGATATGAAGTTCCAAACCTCTCATGAGTGTTCTACGTATACTGTATAGATGTTTTTATTAACTTTTGATATTTTTTTTGTTTACGTTTGATATTTTTCTTTATATTCGAATATTAAATATAAACTACTAGCTCAATTGGTAGAGTATTGTGCAATTACACAAAAGATGTGGGTTCAAATCCCATATAGGTTCATTTCTATAATAACTTGAAGATTAGAATTTGTAATAAAGTTTAGGGTTCGTTTGGCATTACTGTGGTTTTGCTTTTTTCTTGTTTCTTATTTTTGGTTTATAGTTTTCAAAAAAACTGGAAACTGAAAACAAAAAACAATGCCAAACTAGCCCTTAGTTTTATGTTTTGATTTACTTTTGATTTTTTTTTGTTTACTTTTGATATAGTTTTATATACTTTTAATTTGAAAACCTTTACATTAAACTCAATATATTTGTTTCTTATATTTTGACCAAGCCCAATAGCGGCCTGCCTGAACAAACATAGGAACCCGCATTCATTGTAACCGTATCTGTTGGAGGGCATCGCCAAAATGTGTAAGCAGCACCAATAGCAGCACTAGAGCGAGCAGCAACTGCCTCACTTCTTCTCATTGCAGCAGTAGCGCACTAGCACCCGCACGAGTAGCCGCACGCAGACTCCTACCCCTAGCAATAACAGCACTCACATGGCTAGATGCAATGACATCATTGGAATGAGAGCAATAACAATATGTCCCTACCTCCTTGCGGCAGCAGCAGCAGCTCCAATATGGCTTGCTATAAGGAGTAGAACATCTATTTGTATACCTTATGGGTTTATAACTAATTTAATTTACCTACTTTAATTTACTTTTGAGTTACTTTAGAAGTTTTTTTTATTTAATTTTACAGATAACCTATGTAGGAATCGAACCTACACCTCCATGCATCCGCATAGTGCTTTACCACTTGAGCTAATAGGTTTACTTTAAATTCATTTTAGTCACTATAAGTTCTATTTTATTTACTTTTAGAGATCATCTATATTTACTTTAGACTCTTTAATATTTACATTAAACTATTTTTTATTTACTTTAGATTTTCACATATTACATAGAAACCCCATTGAACATTAAATATGTCTCTTACAAACATGGAAAACATGTTTCTAGCGATAGTGAGAGTTCTTCAAGGAAGAGGATAAGGATGCATGTTCTAAAAATGTGGGAGATGTGTGGTTAGATTAAACTAAAACGAAAAGGAAAAAAAAACTCGTAGTACCTAATCATTGGGTAAGAAAAAAGAATATTTTCTCCAATAATTCTTATTAAGATAGACCTAGTAAACATACATTGTGACCTGGCTAGTAAGGACATCAACCCTATTTGCTATCAATTAAGAAAAATATTAAGATATTAATGCATTATAAACTAATAATTAGCAATATCCAAAATAACGTATGGTAGTAGACAATATAAACAATAATACTGTGTTTTATAGGTAATGTCCTATTAGCATTTGGGTTTTCTTCATTCTTCTTCAAAATTAGGGTTCGAAAATTACTGTAAAAAATTATTAAGAAATTTTGTGTTTTTCCGACCATTAATTTGATAAAAAAAAACTATGAGATTCGTATTAATGTTATACAAAAAAACGATTATTGATTTTAGGATACAAATATATGTAATAATCGATCACAGGAGAAGACCCAATTTATTTATTTTTTAATTTTCTTCTCATAAACCTTGTTTGATCCTTAGAACACATGTGTAAATTTTGTGATCTGTTTATAGCTCAGGAATTAGCCTATGAGTACTTTGGTCATTACCTAAAAAATAAAGTTTATTGTGTTTGACGAATGACCATATGTATTTTGGATATTGCAAAAATTCCAACTTTATGATTTTTTCGTCGTGGAGGGAAACTAACATTTTGCTTTTATTTCAAGATAAACATGTCAAAAAAAAATTTGAATGAATCTGATCTTATTTTAGAAAAGAAAGACTTAAAATATTTCCTTAAAAAAAATAAGATAGATTTAAAATTCATAAACCTTAATTAAATTATGGTATTTTCCTAATTTTATCATTTTTTTTGAGGGAAAGTACGTAAGTTATTATCCTAATATTTTGTTAATATTCTATTTACCAAATTGCGTGAAGAAGTAACAAAATCTTAGGAAAAACTAAAATTTGGGGGAAAGTACATCACTTATTATCCTAAGATTTTATTAATATTTTATTTACCAAATTTTATCCTCTTTTTTAATTCATTTTACACGATTGTTTATCAAACATTCCATGTTTATTTCATTATTAGATATATATTACCATTACCATAATTCTAGGCGTGATAAAAAAAATCAATAATTTTACAAAATCATAAGATGTGTCGACAAAATCAATACGAAAAATCAAATAACAAAATTAAGTATATACTAAATTTGGATATAACCAATAATATAAGAGGTTATTACCTACAATTTTATTGATTACATTCATCTGAATTTAAAGTAACAAAGAATTGATCTAAGTAAGTTTAATAGAGATTGAGTTCAATTCAAAGTAGATCAATACGAAAAATTAAACCACAAAAGTATATACTATATCTGCATTTGTTTTGGCCCGAAAAAAAGGTCAATGGTCGAAGACAAACAATGCACACAAATATCCAACTGTTGTTTCACGATGGATGACTACTAAGCTAGTTTAGAACTTCAGAAGTGCATTGTGGCGATGTGGCCTGTGGTATGACCCAAGTGTTGCTCTGGGTTTTTATTGTTTGTAATTTGTTTTTCTCTCAGATATTTATCAAATAGATAATTTTTGAGCTATACTTGGGTTTAAAATGTATATAGTATTTGAATTATAAAAGACTTTAGGAAAATGTAACTTAATGTGCAATTATAATAATAAATAAAGAATAGAGTTCCTAGGCAAATAAATGATTTCCTCCCAAAAAAAACTCATATACGTAGTGTGTGTATGTATATATATAATATAATAAGTTGTGGTTTAGGTGGCTTTCGGGATTTTGGTTTCATGGTAGGTGGTTGGTGGGTATAAGGATTTAGGTTACGAGGTAGGTGGTTCCGGACTTTCGGTGGGTTTAAGGATCTTGATTTCGAGGTGGGTGGCTCAGGTAGGTTTGGGTGGGTCTCGACTAGCATTTATAGAGGGGATGAGAAAGGGATAGAGTGGGGAAAAAGGTGGTTGGCCATCGATGCTTAGAGAAGGGGAATATGAAAGGGTCAAGGGTAGGGGAGTGGTCCGTGTGGTGGTCTGTGACGGTGGTGGAAGGCTCCTATGTAGTGGGGCGGGTGGTTATTTTAAATTTTTTACTACTTAAAAATTTTAAATGCAACAAATTATTTATAATTACAATTAAGTGTCATGTTTAATTGGTTTCAAGTATGTCATTTGGTTATTTAAATAAAACTATAAAAGTCAAATTGTTTTCGGTTATTTTGAGCCAACTACGAAAAATTTAGTTTATTGTTGACAATCTTTCCAAAATAAATTTTGCACATTATGAAATGTGTGGATTTTGCATAGGTGTATAATTGTAGACACCTAAAAATGTCTCTCTAAAACTAAACCCGATGATGAACAACCTTTCACCACCATTATTGTTCGGGCTGAGTATTTAATATTTGGAGTGCTTAATTCATATTTCCATTCAATAAACCAACCCAATTCTTAGCCTATTTCCCCAAGCCATTACTTATTTTCTTCTTTTCGTGTCCACACCACAAAACCGATCTAAACTGATTTTATGGCCTTATAATTTTGATTTGGTTGGATAGGCCTTTCAATAAGCTTTCCAACGGTATATCATAAGCCCAATTCCGATTTAAAACGAAGAAGATACGAGCAAAACATTAAACTCGGCCCAAAACCGATATCCTTTCACTAAAATGGTCATATATTAAAATCTACAAATAATTTTTATCTGATTCTAATTGGGTTGGAAAGTAGACTAGATAAGCTTTCCAACAATATATTATATGATTTATTCTGAGTTACGAATCAAAAGTTATCATAGTTTAAATACGCGTAAAAAACTGGAATTACCACGCAACAGCATATACACCGCGTTAATTTAATTGACTTAAATAAAATAAGAGGTAAGTGGGGTAGTTGGGGTATTAAAAATTGTAAAAGAAAAATAGTGGGGTTACTAATTTATTGAAAAGTAATGAATGTGAGAGGAAGTATATAATAATAAAAAAAAATAGTAATGGTTTGAGTGGGGACCATGAGAAGAGAGAGATATAATATTTAATGGTAGTTTTTTGCCAAAAAAGGAAGTGTAACACTTACTAAAACACGGATGGAGCATATATATATATATATATATATATAGACTACGTATATGGGATCATGTGAGAACACATCCCTTATGTGAGAACCCGAACTTATGTGAGAATAAATCTAGACCTTTGAATTGAGGTGATTCAACTGACGACTCTTATTCAACCTGCCTTATTAAGGGTAAATGGGTAATTTCATAGCTTGAATGACTACCCTCAATCTTCTCAGTTTTCATTTTCATTTTCTCTCTCCTCCTTCATATTCTCTCTTTTCCTGTGAATTCGTTTTTGGTACTCCCATTGTTGCATCGATCTTGCTTTAATCTTCTTCGCTCTTCATATACCTTGATTCTGGACAAATAAGGTATTTTAGTTTTCGTTCTTTGTTGTTGTTTATTCAATTTATTTTTTTGTTTATGATTTTTTATTATGTTGAGTATAAAATTATGGTTTTTGCTCTTTTTTGCTCAGTGATTTGTGATTTCGATTGTTATTGCTGAGATATTTTTGCCGATTTTTGTAGACATTTCTCACGATTAGGTGTCCAATTTGGAGAATTTTATCATAGATTTTTTTTAATTTTGTGTAATTTTTAATTTTTTTGTATTTTATTTAGGGTTTTTCTTTGTTTTTGGAATACTTACAATCTGCAATTTTGTTGTTCGCTTTTTGTTTTTTAATTATCATCTTTTGAGTAATTATAGCTTACTTTGATTAATTTTATGATATAATTTTGAGTTTCAATGACTTTTGATATAATATGAGTATGATCTTAGTTTCGGTTGTTGAATTTTATAATTGGCAAACTCGTATTTGCTTATAATTAAGAGAAAACTATCTATGCAGAAGTGGCTAATATGTGCCCAACACTCCATAAAGTGATCAATTTCAGAACTCCTAGCCTGAGGCATAGGCGCAGAAGGATGATTTTTTTTTTTTTTTTTTTTTTTTTTTTTTTTTTTTTTTAATACATAATTAAAAAAAAAAAAATTCACTCGTTTACTAAGATGTCAAGACAATCAATTATGTCTCCAACTGTGTGCATTAATCAGTTTCAGATATAAACCAAATCAAAAGATATGATGCAATGTATTAATCAATTCATTAGCACAATTATTACAAAGAGTGAGAGAATAGAAGTGAAAGTAGAAATCAGGAAGCAACATGACAGCCAGACACACTAATAAAGAAGCAATTCATAGCAAAGAGGCACCCATTATCACATATGGTTTTTTAGCTTTTCCTTTTACCCTGTTCTTTTTTATTTATTTTTTTATTCTTAATGATATTGTACTTTAAATTTATCTTTGTGGTTAATATAATCATTGCAATTTACAACAAATAGAATGATCGATGTGTATGGAAATACAATCGTTGTAAATAATTGAGTACGATATAGGATGGTAGAACTGTTTTAGTTAGCTTACATTTTTCTCGGTTTATTTTATAATTGTACAACTATTCAATGCTATGGATTCTTCGGTTCCTATGGATTCTACTAATGCTATTGATTCTACCCATGCTAAAGATTCTACGGCTGTACCTTTGGAAAGGAAAATGTACGGTTCTTATTTGCTCATTTTATGTTTTCTTGGTTAGTATAATAGTTATTGTTTGGATTAAACTTGCTCGTTTTATATTTTGTTGCTCATTTATGAAATATCAGGTTTTTGATTTTGTATAGCATATATGATGAAATGTATGTTATGTTTGTTGTTGCAATCATTTGTTAAATTAGCAACTAAGTATTTGCTCATTTGACAAATGAACAACTAACTATTTGCTAAATGAGCAAAAATTGATTGCTCATTTTGTAGACACCAAATTTTGATCCCCTATTTTTATACCTTTTTTTTTTTTTTTTTTTTTTTTTTTACTTTCAATTGACTAATAAATTTTGCATAATTTCACAATTATAATAACAAATTTAATTATACAACAACCGCAATAATTAGAGATGAATGCAAGTGATGTTTATTTATAATTTCGGAGTACACAAAACTCTTATAATTTGTACTTTTAATTTATGAATAAAACACGATGTTAATTTGAAGCGCAACTCGAACCTTGTACACTTTGTGCCGGAAACTTCAAGTCGTCATTTATTCATGATTATGAAAATCATCAACGCTATTAGTAGAACTACTAACGCCATAATCAAAGCTAAATATAAATTTAGCACTCAAAAATGCTCGTCGAAAGGAGATGGAGCTTGACGATTTTGGTTGGCGGGAGCCATGGAAACCGAAGATGAAAAGGTAAGGGGTGTATTTTTGGATAGATAAGGGGGTGAATGGTGATTTCGGATAAGGGAAATCTTCCTTTTACAGGGAGTAAATCTTATCCGTATTTTTATCATATCCTAATCGTGTAATCGTTTAGTCTAATAATAGTAATAATGTTATCTTTTAAAAATGAAATAAAAATGATATTGTTACCACTGACGTATGTAACAATTATTCCGTTTGACATATCCTGATCGAGAGTATCAAATATTGACCCTTTAATCTGTACAATTTTAAAACCGTGACCGTTCCTATAGCATCACTTTCTAACCCTGGATAAAGTTTAGCACTACTGATTTCATGTATCTTATTGTTATTATTATTCTAATATTTTCAATCACCTTTTAATACATAATTAAAAAAAAAAAAGAATTTAAAAATGTGCATGAAAATGTCTAAGGAACAATGACTAAGAAACAAAGATGTATGAAAATGTGCATGAAAATATGCTACAAAAGAGTAAAAGCCACGGCTTAAATAACAATAATAAAATAATAATAAAATAACAATGACTAAAAAACAAAAATGCATGAAAATGTGCATGCATACAATTACCAATGCTAAAGTCACGGCTTCCCCCCCCCCCCCCGCCCCCAACTTTTATTTTTTATTTTTACTTTATTTTTTTTTAATTTTTCACTCATAAAATGTCTTTTTATTAGATGGAACTTTGTGATTAACGTACTACTACTCCATTTTTCATCTTCTTCCTTCCTTTCAAATCCTCACCAAAACACTATTACAGCTATACCTTCATGACTCATTTTTTTCTCTGTTCCATACACTCAGAAATAACAAGTGTAAGTATGCATGCTATTTCTCTTCCTGGTTATTGCAATGATGACAATATTTGACAGTGAAAGAGTGGGTCTAAGCAAATATACCTCTGCCATTACCACTCATTTGATATGTCAAATCCCTACAGAGAAAGAAAATGGTAAGCCATGGTTGTAATTTAGCAACGAAAATCAGAAAATGATGTGATATGACAATACGTTGTATCACTGATTTGTGTTTATTCCCAAACGATAAGGTGATATGACTATCCATAATCAATGGCAAACGCCATTTTTCTCCTTGTTATTTTCTGATAAGTGGGTTTCGTAGTAGTTTGACTTGGCTATGGTAAGTTTGAAATACGAAGAGTAAGTACATGAAAATACACTCTTCAAAGGAAAGTAGTATCAAATAATAATTGTATTAAAATTATATTAGTGTTTTTAATTATTTTTAGTCATTAATAATATTGTCATTTATTCAATCAAATTAGTAATTAAGTTTTGCATGTAGTAGTAGGCTAATTCTATTTGTCCTCTACCTCATTAAGATGAATTTTGTTACCATTTCTACCCAACTCTTGTATTCTTACGTATTTATTCCGTATAAGTAGTATATTCTTTGTTTTTTGTATTTTAGCTCCCATTTGCTCCTATAAATACCACCCACTCTTCACAAAGAAGGGGAGAATAAAAAATATTGAAGAGAACTACTAAAAAAAAAAACTCATAAATGAAGTCTAAATTATTTCGGCACTATAATTAGATATAAAAAAAAGTAATCAAAAATTTATTTTCAGTAAAATAAAAATAAAAAAATATAGTAGAAGGATTTGACCCCAAATTCATCGATCATATTTGACATTACTTTTACTAATTCCTCAAGATAGCTACCCAAAGTCAAAGGTAATATTTTCTTTCCTTTTATTTGTGATTTCCAATTATTTTTACATACATTTACTAACTTTTCTACTTTTGTGTGTTCCGTAAACTCCTAGGCACTATACGTGCTGGTTTCCTAATTTGGAAACCAAGTAGAATTTGACCGACCCCGAGTGAGTTCGAGAGTGAGTATACGTGGTTTGTTTGATTGTTCCTCTTGTATGTGTCTTCATTTTTTAGAACACGAAATGGAAATAATGATAATTGTACAAAATGCAAAAGGAAGCTCTAAAGAATTGATGATGGAATTCTAGCAAAGTACCATTTTTGACCACTTTACTTTTTATTATGTAAAAAATCGTTTTCCATGATAAAAATAAAAAATAAAATTTTTACAGAAAGCTTATGTATTTAGGAGTGTATAAGACTTGGATTTTTATAAAAATAAATTTTAACCAATCCACAAAAAATTAAACATTAAGGCTTAGTAACACCACAAATTTCTTACTACAGGTCTGTCCATGTTCCAATTTCGACCAATATCCTTTTTTAATAATAAAATTTGAATTGACTACCTAGAAAGTAGATTCCTCAAGCTTTCTAAATTGGGGTCACACGTTCTCATAGGATGAATACTCTATTTTCCATGATTTTTACAAAACAAGGTATTAAAATATTAAACTGGTTTGAGGCTGTTCTTTCCAACCAAGAATACCCTTTTTTTTTGGCATATCAAATGACTTCTAAAAAGGAAGAATTTCCTATAGAGCATCTACATGTTTGTCCTTAATTTACCATTAAAAGGATCATGCCAATTTCGAAATACTTTGACCCTTATCACCCAATTCCCCATGAACGTCCCAAACTAGCGTGATTTTAGAGAAAATTCATTATCTCTTAATTCAACCGTTGAATGGATCCCAAATTTTGAATGTTATAGAAGACAGGTAGACCTTTCCAAAGACCTATCATATGCTCAAATCCAACCGTTATAACATAAGTTATGGTGCCCGAAAGTTTAAGGAAACTTGAAACCCTTAAGAACTTTAAGGAAGAAAAGAATGAACATTATTATGTAATTTGTGTCACCCTATTATATATACCTCTGGTAAATATTCTCTCAAAATATTTTAAGTTAAGTCATTTGAGGAAACTATAAATTGCTCATATCTCAAGTTAATTTTAATCTCATCCAAAAAGAGACACATATGTATCATCTTAAGACTAAATCCTTTGTTTTCTCAAGTCTTCTTCATATCCTATGGTTATGTAAAAGGAACAATATAAATAATTTATTTATTTTGGAATAGAATGCCTTATACTTTTTAAAGGACTTTTGTTTAAGCTTTAATTCCATCACCATTTGAAAGAGCAAAATTTCCTTATGCATTTCTTAATAAAGAGACAACTAACTTTTAATTAAGTAAAATATGTCTTTGCATGCTTGTATCATTTTATTAATAAAATAAATCTTTCGAGTTATGGTTTATGGCTTATATAAAAATAAGAGGGTAAAATTGAATTTTCAATCATGATAAGTTACGAGATGATCTATTTGCCACGGAAGATTATACTTTTAAAGTTGCATTATCTCTGATAGATCACTTATGTAATCTAACATGATCAAGATTTTCAATTCACTACCTATCATTTAGATTTAAGCCATATGAAATGTCCATTTTGCATAGGTCAATTTCATACAATTCAAATATATTTCCTTCGTATTCCTCTCGATTCATACCAAATAAAATGCCCTTTAAGCACACTCAAATAAGCCCATACAATCTCTTTTCAGAAGTTGGTCAACCCTAAGTAAAGTCGTTAATTGAAACGCATTTTACAAACAAAAAATCATTCTCCTAAAAGAAACTCCTATGGTGTCGCTAATTCTAGTGAATTCCTCAACCTTGATAAATTGACCTCCATCTCGAAAGCAAGATTGCTCAGCCTCATCCAAATGACCCTATAGGGATCGAACACCCCTCCCAAAAAAAATAAACCTTCTCGAAACCTTGTATGAAATCTTGACCATGTATAAATGGATGTTTGTAAGAACTACGTATGGTTTTGATCCGGGAGTGGATTCAAATCCCACAATAAATGGTACGTAAAGCAACTTTAATGCTCAAACCCACCATATCTCATAAGGTTTAATTCACTTTTATTTTACATTTGAGTGTGATTGACAATGTGGAAACTTTCGTATTTTTATGCATTAGTTTAAGGAAAAGCATGTGAATAACCATAACCAATTAACAACGTTTTAGTAAGAGCATGTTCGTTAGAACAAAGGAAGAGACGAATTCCAAACGTTCGATCTTCCTAACTTATACCCCGTACCTAAATCTCTAATTTCTTAATACCATACTTATAAAAAAAAGACCGTCTCTATTCGGGCAAAAATAGAGTGGCGCCTCTAATTTTATTTTTAGTCAAATTATCGACTTATGTGGGATTTTGATTTCTATTTCTGATTAGTAAAAAAAAAGGGAACCACGCATTTCCCAAATGATCAAACAAATGTTTATTTATTTACAAATGAGTAAATTATTTGCTCATTTGACAAATGAGCAAAGAAATGCTTACTGATTTAATGAATGATTAAAGAAATGTTTGCTCATTTGTCAAATGAGCAACTAGTCTAAAGTTTTTCTCATTTGTTAAATTAACAACTAAGTATTTGCTCATTTGACAAATGAGCAACTAACTCATTTGCTAAATGAGCAAATTATTGATTCCTTATTTGACAATTGAGCATTAGATAATATATCATCCTATGCTTCTCTATCATAACATACTCCAGACCCTCCCCTAAAGTATCCTCTTCACTACACCTCCAAAAAAAAAAAAATCTATGTGATATATATATATATATATATATATATATATATATATATATATATATATATATATATATATATATATATATATATATGTATGTATGTATATATATATTTATGATTATTAGAATATTTTTTTATTTTGTATGAGCATGACATTTGTTGAGACAGATTTTGCTGCTAATGTTGGTGGTGACCAAGATTTAGCAGGGCATCACAATTAGGGGTTGTTGGTGGTTCTACATTTCCACAACATAAGGGAAGGAGCTTCAAGACGAATGCTTCTAAGGACAAAGGAAAAAAAGGTTTTAAGGGAAACATTAAAGAAAAAAAAACACAAATGATTAAGGTAGAAGAAATGAATCCAGCAATGAATTTCAAGGTTTGTTGAAGTCAGGCAATAAAGTGGAGGTTTTGAAGTTTCACGTTCATGGGACATTGCATAGTCGGATTTCACCTCGTCCATTGTTCAAATTATGGGAATCAATTTCAGAAAGTTAGTTGACAGCAAAGCAATAGTATTTGTCAAATGAGCAGGCAATAATTTGCTCATTTTTCAAATGAGCAAATTATTTTTTACTCATTTTTCAAATGAGCAAATTGTTCTTTCCTCATTTTTCAAATGAGCAAATTATTCTGTGCTCATTTGTCAAATGAGCATATTATTCTTTGCTCAAATGATAACATTTTCCTCTTTTTTTGAATTCTGGCTATGGTCAATATAGGGGTTTGAGAGGATGATGATGGCCTAAACCTTCAATCTTACTTCCCAAAGTAGTTTAACCTTTCCCTTGTTAATTGATCTCGCCATTCATTAATTTTTATCCATTACAGTGATGGTTTATACTTGTAGTAATTTTATATGCTGTAATTAGGCGACCCATCATTCATAATTTGTCATTTAGAGCTACTTGTTTTGTGTCCCATCTATTTAAAGCAAATTTTTTTTTTGGATTTATACTCATACAAGTTGTCATCTGGAAACATGACTTTTCTTTAGTATTGATGCTTTTTCAAATGAGCAAATTGTTCTGTGCTCATTTGAAAAAAGGAGAAATGTTTCCTGCCAAGGTGTTTTACATTATATATCATATTCTTCTGCTTCCTGTTTCACCCTCCTTCCTGCATTTACATTTTTTAAAATTTTCTTATGGCTTTATTTTTTCTATTTTATTTCTTACAGGTGATAATCATAGAAAAACTTCGTGTAAAGTACACCATGTCAATAATTTCAATTGAAGTAAACACAATTCAGCCCGTTAAACAAATTCCTTAGAAGAAGAAAAAGCAGAAGAAATTTTTTGTTAAGGCTGAAGAAGAAAAGGCTGAAGGAGCAAAGAAGAAAAGGCTGAAGAAAGCTACTTCTTAGTGAAACCTCGGTATTTTACTCGGTAGTGTTGATTTAGATACACGTGGTGTTGATTTGGCTTTCTAGGTTTAGGGAAGTAGAGAAAAAATGATTTTATCAATCTGTAAGTAGTTTAGTAGTGTTGATTTGAATCGAAATTAGATACTTAGTTTGAATCGAAATTAGATCTTTGGTAGTGTTTGAATGATGTAAAAATGGTGGTTATATTTGAATCGAAATTGGATATTTTGTGTTGACTTTATATTATGGTGACTTTGTGGTGGTTATATTATGGTGACTTTAATACCTAGCGTTTATTTGAAATATTTTCTCATTTTATAAATGAGCAACAAATTATTTGCTCATTTTGACAAATGAGTAAAGAAATATTTGCTCATTTGTCAAGTGAGCAGATAATTGATTGCTCATTTCACAAATGAGCAAAGAAATGCTAGTTCATTTAATGAATGATTAAAGAAATGTTTGCTCATTTGACAAATAAGCAACTAAAACTAAGTTTTTGCTCATTTGTTGAATTAGCAACTAAGTATTTGCTCATTTGCTAAATGAGCAAAAAATTGATTGCTCATTTCCCAAATGATCAAGAAATGTTTGCTTATTTGACAAATGAGCAACTAACTATTTGCTCATTTGACAAATGAGGAACTAAGTTTTTGCTCATTTGTTAAATTAGCAACTAAGTATTTACTCATTTGTTAAATGAGCAAAAAATTGATTGCTCATTTCCTAAATGATCAAAGAAATGTTTGCTTATTTTACAAATGAGTAACAAATTATTTGCTTGTTTGACAAATGAGCAAACTAATGGTTGCTCATTTTACTAATGAGCAAAGAAATGCTTGCTGATTTAATGAATAATTAAAGAAATGTTTGCTCATTTGAAAAATGAGCAACTAACTCTTTTGCTCATTTATACGAACTATATGTTCAATAAATAATAACCACAGATTCATATGATTCAATGATAGAATCAATTGCTGCAAGTTTAATTTATTCAATAGCTAATTTGCTCAACCTCATAACATTCCGATGACTAATGAAATCAATCTCATAATGAACAAGACACTCCTACATGTTTAAGAAAAATTGATTGCTCATTTGAGAAATGAGTAAATAAGCAAAAAATTGATTTCGTTAAGAAATGTAAAATTAACTAAATTTCAACAAAATTAAAAACACAAAATTTCTATATGTTCGATAAATAATGAGGGGATGTGCTAAAAATATTAAATCTTATATGTATACTTTTTTTGGACAATTTATAATATCATGATGACTTAATTCACCACAACCTCTGTTTAATCTCATGTTTTTTCTGGTTTTGTTCTACAACTTTCTCTTTTTCTCCGTGTAGTCTTTTGCACTTCTACCTCTTGTTTCAATATTTGACTTATCAATGCCAGTCCCTTTCTTCTTTGTATTCTGTTCATTTGATGCATGAACTCCAGTGCCTTTATTCTATAAAATTTTGGAAGGTTTGACAAGTATTTTTGCTGGCACACTAGCTCCAATCATTTCGTTGTTGCTCATCATTTCTGTCATTAAACATAATAGAAATAACAAGTCATGAACAAGTGAAGAGCAAATCAACAAAACGGTAACAAGTGAATAACACGATAATATAGAAAACATAATTGTAATTGATCCGCTATAATTCTGCACCCCCTTAAACACACACACACTCAATAATAAGAACTGAAATCATATTCTTAAATAAGAACGTACATGGGCAGAAGCAAACATACACGCTTACACATACACTCTTACAATAACACACACACACACACACACACACACAATAATTTCATAATCTAAAATTAGAACTGAAATCGGTTTTTGAAATTAGAATCTGAAATCAGAAGTGCAAGCAGAAGGAGGGGGCAGGGGGGGATAATTTTGTGCAGGGAAGTGGAAGAACGGAGTGGGGTTGCTATGCAGGAAATAGACCAAGAAGGGGGTGGGGCTTGTGCTTAGGCAAGCAGACCAAGTAACTCATAATATGTTTTCTCATTTTGAATATATTTGCTCATTTTAATTATTTTTGCTCATAATCTATTTGCACATTTTTTCCAGAACAACTGTGTTTATTCCTTAAATAACAATCATTAGCTTCGACTTTATCTGAATCATTATAATTGTTGATTATTGTAAGATTGAGTTATTCATGCTCCTATATTTGGAAAAGAAAAATGCATTGTTGTGCATATTAGGTATACTGAGTACTTATAAATCCTTGAATTACCTGTGAATCTCATTAATATATGCTCATTTTAATTCTATTTTGCTCAATAAGAAGTTTAGAAAACTGTAAGAAATGTTCTATTATTATACATATTTAGGTTTGCTCATTTTAAATTTAAGTGAAAATAAGAACATAATAACAACATTCAATTGAAAATAAGAACCTACTAACAACATAATAAGAGCATTCAAATGGAAATTTCATAACATTTCTTAATTTTTTATCATAAGTTTAATCTGATATCATTACAGTCACTATGAAGTTTAATATGATATCATTAAAATCTCTATCAAATTAATCAAACCTAAATAACCGATCCAATTCAAAAAAATTCAAAGAAGTAAATTCATTCAAATCAATAATTGATGCAATTAAACATGCGATTCAATGATTATTAAAGCAATTCAAAAATTAACATGTAATTCGATAATTTTAATGAAAATTCTAAATTAACATGTAATTCAATAATTGATGCAATTCCAAAATTTTCAGAGCTGTAAAATAAAAAAAAAAATTGAACATTAAGGTTAACATGCAATTCAAAAATCAAAAGTACGAACAAGCCTCAATGATTGATGAAATTGTTGACCGTTGAAATTGTTTACTGTTTAATAAGAATAGGAGAGAGAAATTGTCGACCCATGATAATTTCTAATTAGTTGCCATTATTGAGCTTCGAGGTGCAGAAAGAATAGAGAGATTACTTGTAAGAAGGAAGAGCATAAATAATGAATCGCCATTGATAGTTTTTGAGCTTTGATTTGCAGACAGAATAGAGGAAAAAGTTAAAGCAGAGATTGGAGGTAACAAAATGTAACACCCCCAAATCTCCCTCTACGGAAATACTAGAAAAATACGTATAATTATACTGTAGAGTTAGATTTAAGCGTATTACTGCCGCGTGATTACGCAAGGCTACCAAACTTACTAAATAAAACCAATACTTTGCAGCGGAAACTTCAACACTCTTTTATTAATAAACCATAATAGTAACCATTGTCATGAGTACTCATAAATAAAAATAAGAACTGACATTCCTAATCTAGATGAAGATATTCCCGAGACTCCAAATGCTCACATATTGACTTCACCTGAAATTAGTCAACACTGCTTACCATTAAGGCAAACAGGGCGAACCAAAACAAATAGGAAATACGAATTAGCAAAATATGCTAAGTACGATAAGTGTAAGATAATTAAATTCAATTTAGTAGCAAACATGCTTTTAAAACCAATTCCAATAAATAACCAATAATTCCAATTCATGATTCAAAACCAAATTCCAATATTTCAACCATTCCAATAATTCAATAATATTTAATAAAACCAATTCCTTTAAAATCAATTCCATTAAATATCCAAATTCCTCACCCAAGTGTGCACACCCCCCAGGCTAATCTCTTTATATAACAAGGCTATTCTTAAGGAAAGACTCGGTCATACAAAGTCCAAAGTCTTATCAAATAAACCAAATCCGTATAGTGGGATTACTAACATGCTTATAAAGCTTTAATAATAATTATTCAATAATTCAATAAATCCTTTTTAATAATTCCAATGTAATTCAAACTCCTTTTGATTAAATTCCACATGCCTTTAAAATCAAACCTTTAAAACATGATTAATAATTTAATTAATCAAGACATGACATAAAATCAACCTTTAATTTATTTATTAAAAACAATCCTTTACTCATACTTTTTATTTCATAAACCCTAGTTCAATAAAATCATAATATCAAGATCAATTTATTAAAAACACACATCTTAAAATCATACTTTATTTCATAAATCATAATTCAAGTCAATTTAATTCAATCACCAATAAAATCATATAAAACATGCTATTCAAACCAAATCACTTTTGAAAGTATCTAGCTACCTAAACGTACCTTGACTTCGAATATCAATTAATACTTCGCATTTTCAAAGTTCAATCATGAATACACCTTGCAAATAACATAACCATAAGGTTAGCACAACATAAACTCAAATCTAATGTGCATGGACTATAAAACTCTTTTAAAATAATACTTTAATATAAAATTATAACTTTGAAATAGGTATTTGTATTTTAGAAAACTAACCATGAAGAAGGAAAATGAATAGAATTAAAGAGAATTGAATTTTCGTTGGAAAGAATAGGCAGAACTTGCAGAGGCCATAACTCCTTAAATATAACTCCGAATTGGGTGATTCTTGAGTCTAACCTCAAGGATTTTTTGAGAGGAACAATCTTTTGTGAAACATCAATACCCCAAAAACTGATCAGAAGTGCCCGAAAATTGGCTTCAAAGGTATATGGGCTGATTTGTGTAAAAAGAGGAGAAGAAAGTATGAAAAGGTTTAGGTAAAAAAAGAAGAAGAATAAGAGAGAAAAAGAGAATTGAGTTTTGGTGTGAAGAATATGAGAGATATGAGGGGGTAATTATAGGCTCACGAATGAAAGAATTATGGTAGGAGAATGTAGGGAAGAATTATGGTAAAAAGTATTAAGGAAATTACTTGGAGAAGAGAGTTAAAAAATTATGAAAAGTTAAATATTAAGGTGATTAAGAATAATAGAATTAAGGAAAATGTGTTGTCATGAAAAATAATATGGCAAAAGAGATTACTTGGGGAATAATCAAGGATGAAATAAGGTAGGGAAATAAGATGATCAAATCTTTGTGAGATGGAAAATAAAATTAAGAAAAGTAAGAGATTGTAAGGAGATAAATAAAAATACAATTTACCAAAAATAAATCACCCAAAAATCCATCATGGTGGCCGAAAATTGGGCTTTCCTAAACTCATATTTTCGGACCTCCCTTTAGATATTTAGGGAATTAATTTACTAGTTTTAAGGAAATAATTGTGTAAATAATATATATTGTATAAAATAATTAATTAAGAAAATATCAATTATTCACTAAATAAATTCGCTAAGAAAATCAGATTTTCTACACTTAGAAAATCCGAAAATCAAAGCTTATTATTTAGGAAATTCGGACCTCCTAATTAAATAATTAAAATATAATTTTTGCTTAGTTAAAATATCCGAAATATATATAAATAATCCAGGTTTTAAAATAAAATAAATGGATAATAAATCTTATCCAAAATCCAAAAATAATAATTGAGTTTTAAAATACTTTTGGCGCCAAAATTTAAATATCGTTTTGGCTCCAAAATTCAAATAGTAAAATAAATTACTAAAATACCCTTTTAAGATAATACTAATTAATTAGAAAATATGTTTCAAAAATACGGGGTATTACACAAAATTTCATATGCGTAATTGTTAGTTAGGCAGGCTTTGGGTTATAATCTCAGTTGTTGGATTTGATATAATCTAGCAGCTGAGATTTATCCTCATATAAAGTGCGAGTTCTCACATAAAGGGTGGTCTCACCGGATCCCAACCCATATATGAAAAAAGAGCAATATATTAATTAAATAAGATCGAGCTCCACCAAGGTTAATAGGCCTTGGAGGAAAGAACTCGTACAAATATGCTCATTACATTTACTAGTATCCCATCGTGCTATCGAGTGGGCTACAACATTCCTGCTCTTTTCACATGAGAAAACTTACATTCCACAAAAGATTTTGCTAGCAAATTGATATCATCATACACTAACCAAATAGGAGACCAAACAGAGGAGAAGATATGCATAATGTTGATCACACCAAGAGCATCGCCTTCAAGCCAAACTTTAGTGAACCAAAGTCTACGAGCCACCTGACATCCAAATCACAGAGCAGCTGCTTCAGTGATGAGTGTCATTTATGGCACTCATTTAGCTTCTTTTAGGATGAATTTTGATTGCTTTTATATCTCTTCTATCTCTTTTTCTTTAGTTTTACTTGTTATTTCTCTAGTTTGTGTTTTCCTTAGTTGTTTTCCCATTTTCTTGTATTTCTTAGTTTATTTTTCCTTTTCTCCTTTATTTGTTAGCTTCTCTTTGATTTCAGGAGATTGGTGATGTTTAAGAAGCTAAATGGCGTTTTTTCGGGGTTTATAAAGCTCAAGATGCAAGCCGGCCTCTCCCCTTGAAGCTCAAAAGTGAAGGAGTGCAAAAACCAAGTCTTTAAGGCCGCGCTCTCATGCTGCGTGGGCATTAAAATCGGTGTTGAACCTACCGTGAAGACCTTTGGAGACTGCCACCCCCAACATGTATCAAGTGGAGCGCATGGGAGCATCAATGATCGCACGAGGAAGCTCCAGACGTGGGCGCGCACGAGCTTGGCGCGGGCGTATAGGCCCTGTGTGCGACCGCGCAGGTGGGAGATGCGGCCGCGTACCTGCTTTCCCCCTGTTCCGTACCCATTTCTTTGCAGTCGCGCATTAAGAGGAGAGGGCGCGCCTTTTGGGGTTCTTTTTGGACGGCTAACTATCTTCTCCTTTGTTAGTTTTACTATATATAGAATTTCTTCATTTCTAGAGAGAGAATTAATAGGAGAATAAGCTTAGAATTGAATTAGAATTAGATTTTTGATTGGAATTTTAGAGAGAGAAGCTCAAGATTTTGGAAACTTTGTTCTTAGATTTTAGAGAGAGAAACTTGCTAATTGATGATTGCTACATTTTGATCTCCATTTACTTTGATATTGATCAAAGTTTTGTAAGATTTCTTTCCTTTTTAATGCAATTTTATGTTTTATTCTTGATATATTTTTGAATTTCTATAGTTTGTTTGATTTGGTTGTTGATATTTGGATTACAATGTTGATGATGATATTGATGATTAGTTTTGTTATGCTTTTCAATTTTACAATGTGTAGTGAGTAGTTCCTTTGCTAGCTAGGGAAGTGGTGAAGCATGTATGAGTGATAAGCTATAGCCAATTTAGAGGTTTATGATTGATTTGATGATGTGATTAAATTGGTTGATGGGATTTGTGCATATGTTTGATTTGATGAGGAGTAGCTAACCTTGTTTATCAAGCTAGATTACATAGTAGTTTTCAATGACACGAAAAATTTATTTGGAAGCTATTCTTATCGATTGATCTTGTTTTGCGATTTTCCTTTGAAGCCATTTGTAGAGACATCTAGCTTGACTCGAGGAAATAGCTCTTTAAGTGATTTTGATTGCAAATATCGTTTTCCCTCGCATTGCTTGAATGATCAAATTCCCGACAAATTAACAAGTTTATCGTGAGTACATGCGGATCCTAAATCCCTAGTGCTTTGTTATTGAATTCTATTTGTTAGCTTGATTGAGTTGATTTTCTATCTTAGACCAACCCTATTGTTTAAGATTTCGGAATAGCTTAACTAGAGACTTTAGCTTATACCGCATTCCCTTGGGTTCGACCCGGACTTTCCCCTATACTTAGGGTTGGGTTTGGTTATAAATTTGGTTTTGATTGGGGATACTTAGAAATCAACGACCTAGGGTTTCCTCGTGTCATTCAGCTAGTTCTACTTCCCACAAAGCCGAAATTCTTTTTACAGCAGCCCATAAAATCAAGCCTTCTACATCTCTTTCCACTGCACCAATACCACCACCCGTACCCCCATTAACGTGAGCATCAACATTTATCTTCACATGACCTTTAGGAGGGCAAACCCAAGACGTGGCAGCGTATATTGTTTGCAAATGTTCTTGCTATTAAAAATTAGTATAGAATGTAACCAATACAACCAGACCAACATAACAAGACATAGATTGTATTTTAAAAAAAAAAGAAAAAAAAAAGTAAACGAACTTTAAGATTTGACCAAAGCTATACAAATACGTATTAAAATCTATTATACAAGGCAAGGGGAGGGGAGTTAAAATTTGGTGTCCAAACTTTGAAGTACCCATAATGCCCCTTATTCATCATTTTTTAATATAAAAAGAAATTAAATAATTTAAGATAATTGGCTTGGTATATTAGCTAATGTAAGGAAAGAAATATCATTCCAATAAAAAGTTCAATCAAGCTTTAAATAAAATAGTTTTTTTTTTTTTTTTTTTTGAAAGAAAATAAAAGAGCTTTTTGTAAGTAAATAATTCTTCAACAAAAAAATTAATCAATCATAATAAAAAGGAAAATTTCCCTCTAGAATACATAAAACATGAAAATTCAATATAACAATTAATCTTAATTGCATGTCAACAATCACAAATAATTAATAAGTTACTTTGTTCAATTACATAAAATTTGTTATGTCTATGCTCACCTTTATTAAGAAAAAATAATTAATTTGGTGTACAACAATTATCATGTCCTTTTGATAATTCACAATAATTAACTTCAAAACAATAAATACAGTATTTTGTTACACTTTTTAATAGATAAATTCAATCAAAAGATGAAAATTAGTATTAAAATAAACAAAGTAAAAAAAAATAGCAAAAATCAAAACACCATAGTTAATTAGACCTTATAAAAGTTTTTCATATTCATACATCAAAGCCCACATAGCTTGCATATAGGACTAGTTTAGAGTTTAGAAAGATGGAGGTAGTTGATTAGATTATTAAATACCCACACATAGATTGATAGAAAGTTTAATTACACAAAGTATATACAAGTACAATTATCGTTAAATTATTATTTTTTACTTTTCTTAAAATCATGTAAGATTTCAAATGAGACAAACATTTATAAACGGATGGGTACATAAAAACACTCGATGTAACAGTATAAGCCATTCTAAACAACGGTTCCAACTCCACCCTATATGTTTCCTAGGTTTTCTATAATCTTGACCAGCCTTTGGCACGATATTGAGGTGACATGTTGCATGAGTGATTTGTATTTTTATACAGTACAGATAGGTAGCAACATAAGGTGATCGAACATAATTACATTCAAATTTATCAAACAACTATATTCATAATTCAACCGTTATATCTAACGTTTCTAACCTAAATATATATATATATATATATATATATATATATATATATATATATATATATATATATATATATATATATATATATATATATATATATATATATATATATCATTGCTCTACGGTTTTACAATAAGGCATAAGTTAAGACTTGGAACTTGGGGAGGCTCATCACTAGTGAAATAGGAGGGAGCCCCCATTGATATTATTGATAAACATTCTTTATTTAACTAATGGCAAATTCGTAAGTTAAAAGAATAGTGAAATGTACACATCAAATTTGTGTTGTTTACGTGTACTGCATTGATGGACTAATGAGTTAAGGTGGACGCTCCACCGACACCTCCACTATTTAAGCTTTCTCCACCATTGTTTCTTCCTCCCTATGCCTACCTGTAGACACCTAAATGTGTCTCCAAAAAACCAAACCCAGTGATGAATACCTTTCACGTCATTTGATTATCGAACAAGGTGAAAGTGTGAAAGGTCTAGTGATGAGGATGATTTTATTAAAATATTTCTCTTGCTGTTTTTGAAAATATTTCTTTTCTTACTCTGTTTATGAAAAGTAGTCATTCCAATTTGGTTTGGTCCGTGATAAGGGTCCAATAATAGTGTAGTTGGATTGGGCTCGAAAAGAGCTTTCCAATGATATATTATAAGCCCAATTCCGATTAATAATGAAGAAGTTATGGATTAAATTAAATTGGGCCCGAAATGATTTTTATATGCGGCCCAATGATCTAGAGGAGGGCCTATTAATTATTATTGCTAAGGTAATTATGATTGATTTTAATCTTCTAGAATATTTAGAAGGTTCCTTTTTAATTCTAATGAGATTAGGATTGATAATTATATTTTAAAGAGTTTTATTTTAAAAAAAATATGTGATTTGGCACAAATATGATTTTAATCTGCTTAACCCGGAATTTGCTGCTTAGTCATATTAAGAAGAGGATTCCGTACAAAAGCGGGTTTTATCTTTTAATTAGTGCCAAATGACAAAGTCTGTCGCCTGGCGCTAACATCTGTCGGCTGGCGCTAAGCTTGTCGCCTGGCGCTGATGTCTGTCGCCTGGCGACAAATGCTAGTTTTATTCCAAATAGGACTTGATTTGATTCCGTGCTATTTTTCCTATAAATAGGGGCTATATCTCCTCTGTTTTTAATCATTCATCAATAAATCAAGGATTCATCAACAATCATTATTCATCAATTATTCACAATCAATCATCTCTTATTCTCTCTAAAAGCTAAAAGCTTTCTCTCTCTCTATTCTTTTTCTAAACCTTCCCTCTCTCAAAATTCCTCATTCACAAGTTCTAGACACACCTAGCCAATTTTGAAGTTGTCTTCGCCCTAGACGTGAAAGGTTTATAATTTCTGAGGGTTTGGTCCCAAATCTCTATTTCAATTATTTAATTTAATTGGATTTTATTATTTCCTTGAGGTTACTAACGTGTGTATTTTGTTATTAGAAAAAGGTAATAGACATCGAAGTAAGTACTTTAATGGCTTTATTGATATAGTAATCATGCTTAAATTATTTTGTTAATTCCTAGTATCATGTTAGGATGTTTTATTGCTTCCTAGTATCATTTTTAGGATTAATTAATATTTTTGATATTATGTATGTTTATTATGATGCTTCCTATTCTTTCTAATATCATGTTAGGGCTAAAGCTTTGATTTTTAATTTTTAGTGACATGCTAGGGTTTGTTATTAATCTTGTTAGTATTATGCCTAGGATCTTGCTATTAATATTATGCTTTCTTGAGAATATTATTATGATGATGATTGTTATTATTATGTTGCTTGATATATATTATTATTGTTATTGATACACGCCCTCTCTTGCGAGTTTAAAGGGAATTCGTACTTGTAATCATGCTTAATAAGATAATTAATAATCTTGTTTAGGTTAATATGATTATAATTCAAGTGATCGCCAATAATAGTTTTGTTTGTGCATTAATATTCAACCAACATAGATATACAGGTTTAGGGTTAACCTATTGATTGCATGTTAGTCAGAAAGCACACATGAATACGAGAAGAATAAAGTAGAGGCCTATTTAGGGCAGGTTCAATCTCTTTTAGGTTGGATTTGTACCTTCATCCCCGAACTTCCAGTCATGGTTCCAGACCTATTGGAGTTAACGATCTCCTGGATCGTTAAGGGATGTAACCTTCACCCTGTGAACGGTTTACAAGCTCCTAAAATTTGTTGGCGACTCTTTTGCTCTAGCTTCCTTCCTTTTGGACGCCACCATGCTTAAGTGTATGATCATAGTGGGGCTCAAGTGTGGGATGCTTGAAATATTCCCTACAGTTTTTTGGCGACACCACTGGGGAGGATTTCTATTTTAATTCCTAAAATTTATTTTGGCAATAATTTAGAATGAGTGGATGAAACTCGAAAAGTTCCAAGTATTTCATGTGCGTAATTTTGATTAACATTGTGGCATATGCATAAAAAGGTCCGCATTGGAAAGACCATCCGAAATGCATCAAAAACATAAGACTTTTACACGTAGGAAATTAGGAAAATATCTTTCACAACTAAAATCAAAATAATGCTTCGAAAAAGCTGGAAAATTCAAGAACAGAAAGTTGTCGAGGCATGTAGGAATTAGCGCTGAGAAAACAGCGTCATCACTGAATGATGATTCTTTCGCCTGGCGACAGAAACATCATCTGGCGATAAACGCTATTTTCTCGCGCTAAATTCTTCCAATACTGAGCTAGAAATCTACCTTCTTGTTTCGACTAGTTTCTAGTACTGTTTCCTCGGTTTTACTTCCTGATTGAGTTTTTCCCTTTTTTCTGAAACCCATATGTGTTCTACATATGGCCATAACCCTCTAGGGATTCACGCTCCATCTACCCAATCGAACGCTCCTGGCAACGAAGGGTACATCCGAGTTTGTTGAATTCACCAAACCGTGGAAGCGAGTTTAACTCGCGGGGTCCCATCCACTCGCGCCAACCCTTCCAAAGGTAAGGCTTCCGCGCGGTGCATCTGGACTCATAACCATGGACCCTCTTTGACTAACCCATATCCCGAACTTTAGAGAACTAGAGCCATGGTTAGGTTGCAAACTCATTGCATCATATCGTGACTATATGACTACTTGTGCTTTATTTGTTGTGCATATCTTATATGTGTTTTCCCCTAACTGTTTGTTGACTTGTGAATGAGTTAAATAAATTAATGACTAAAGGACTTTGCTAATTTAATTAATTAATTAACAAATGATTAAAGTCTAATTAAATTGATCAAACTTGACTTAGTACGGCTTTTAGGCTTGTCCCTTTAGAGTAAAATACTGGAAACAGTCTTAGATCGATGTTCCAGTAATGGCGCAGAGATCTGGAATGTGGCGCCATGCGCTAGTGATTAGCGCCAGGCGACAATATTGTCGTCTAGCGCTGACCTTTAGCGTTTGGCGACAGTTCTGTCGTTTGACGACAGCCCGTATTTTTGCTCGAGTCTGACTAATCAATTTGCTAAAACGGTTTAATCGGTTTATTAATGACAGTAACCATGTTCAGTCCTTAATTGAGTCTAAGCACATAGTCTCATGGTCTCACACAAGAGTCAAAGTATGTCACTCACATTCACCAATAAAGCACACACATAATATGTCACATTTTGACCATGTCTAGAGAATCTTGTATACGCGTATTTTCCGTCATTTTTTTAAGGGGGTAAGTCGGATATTAATCCTCCAATTAAACCATACTTGTTTAAACCCTTACTTGATCCTCAAAAATACAACCTATCTTTGCTTTTTTGTTTTTTAAAATCAATAAAGTCAAAGTCAAATTTGAGTCAAGTCATTAAGACAAATAAATGGTTTAATTTACAGCGCTTGGTCAAGAAAGGAAGGGCGGTTAATCAAAGACAATACATTTGTTCAAATACTCCTTTTTGACAAACCCATCAGTCGGAAAAGAAAAGCCAAGAAGATAATGGCATCTCAAGAAGAAGTTAATGAACTCAAGAAGGACGTGGCCAACCTAACTGAATTGATGAAGAGTATAGCTCTTCAAGTCAATGACCCTGTGAGGCAACAACAAATGGAGCTCATACAAGAAAGCTTGAGCAAATGACTATAGATTCCAGGGCATTAGCTCACAAGGGGTCTCAATGGACAAGGAACTTGTTCCGCAGAAGTTCAATGCAAATGACATCCCTAGGTTCAAGGCAACGGATAATCCTTACTTCCACTTAAGAGCGTTCGAGACAATAATGAACATTAAGGGGATAGATAAGAAAAAATTTCATACATTGTTTTCTTTATCACTCGAAACCGTTTGTCAACAATGGTTCTTTTCCCTTGACAAAGAGAAAACCTCTACTTGGTATGCTATTGTAAATGCTTTTATTGATAGGTACAAGTGTAATATTCAAGTTGAAACTGATCATAGGGAACTTGAGATACTTAAACAAAAAGAGAATGAAGGTTTTACTTCTTTCTTTAATAAGTGGATTAAAACCTCTGCTAAGATGATTGAAGTACCTACTGAAAAGGAATTTGTGAGATTGTTCATAAAGAATCTCTAGGAAAAATATTCTAAACATCTCAAGTATCAAAGCAACTTGAATACTTTCAAGGCCGTCTATGACATTGGAATTAATATTGAAGACGACCTTGCAAAACAAAAAGCTGCTAACACTAACTCCAACAGTGGCTGGAAAGGAAAGAAGAACGACAATCCTTCTTCTTCTAAAACCACCCACTCAAATAATGTTAGCACCTTTAATCTGAAAGAAGTCCTCGCCAAGAATAATCAAGGACAAAAGAAACCATTTAGGAGAAACTTTACTCCTATTGGTATGAGTTATGACACCGCATTTGACCGTCTTCATGTAAAGGGTCTTATAACTCCTATTGAACCATTTGGGATCCACCAGTCGAAAAGAGAACGACTAATTGGAACCCCAATGTACACTGCAAGTACCATCAAGGTAGGGGCCATCTTACTGAGAATTGCTGGAAGCTAAAGGAAGCTATCCAGGACCTGATCGATAACAATAAACTCCCAGTGCCTCCCGCAAGCAAGAAGCCAAGCATCAATAGTGCACCACTTTCTGACTCCTTGGCTATTTCCGATGAGGAAAGTTGTATTGATCCCTCATCTTTAATCAAACCAGTCGAAGAAACTCATGCCCTTGAAGAAGAGGAAGAAGTATTCTTCGACGCCATGAGTGAATTGTCCCTAATGCAACGACCGCCCTCTAAAGAAGATATGTTGCTCCTCGTATATTCGGTAGAGAGAATGATAGGCATGTGTAGAAGAGTTCTTGAACGCACAGAACAAGAACAAAATAAACATGTCAATAAAGAAGTAATACCTATAAAGACTACTATGAAGAAACCATTCTCTCTTCAAGTAGTCGAAACACCCAAAAGGAGCCATAAGTCCTACACTCCAATTGGGAACACCTATGCGAATATGTTCAAAATGCTCTCCGAGAGTGGCAAGATTAAACCTCTCGAACCGAGACCATTTGAATCACTAAAGAGGACGGATAGGTTCTACTGTCCATATCATCAATCAGGAGGACATACAATAGAACACTATTTTAAATTTAAGGATTTAATTCAGAAACTAATTGATGATAAAAAAGATAGTCCAAATTCCACAAGAGAAAGATGCTACTATTAATGGAGTTTGGTTCAGTGACGATGAGGATGTCTACCTTAAGGATATGGAAGAGACCCCACTCTCCACAATATATCCAGTGGACGACATTTGGGATGAAGAAGATTTGCCCATAGGTGTCCTCACAAGATCCGGGAGAATGCAACCTCCCATTATTGTGCAACAACCTACTCCTACTACTCAGCAAGTTCCTATACCCATCATAGAAGACAACGATGTTGTCAAGCAATTAAAGAAGGCTAAAGTTGATATGAACGTATGGAAACTCTTAGAAACATCCCATCAACATATATTGGCAGTGATGAATGCTTTGGACAAAATAGGAATAGATTCTGAAACCACTCCTGAGGGGTTGGCTAACTTTCTCGAGAATCCCATCATAAATGTGGAGCACGATGAAGATGATGATGACTTGTGAGGCTTTAACGAAGAGGTCTCCTTAATTGAGGAGGATGAAAGGACCCCTCTTCACTACGACCTCCACTCTAACATGACGGTAAATGCTATCCTCAAGAAACAAGGACACTTTCCTGGAATGACCCTCGGAAAGAAGAAAGGGATAGCAAAGCAAATAGGACTACCTGGCCTCCCTAAATTGGACACTTTTGGACTTGGTTTTGAATCGACTCCGGAAGATCTTAAGCAAGCCCGGGAAAAAGCAAATGTGCGTAGGAATGCTCGTACCCAAAAGAAAGCAATCCCAATGGATCATTATCCTCTTACCCTAAATGGACAATTCATAAAAGAGGGAGAGGATTATCCATGCTATGAATTTCCTAAACCCTTTGTCAAGAATGGGATAAGACAACCTGGGTTTGAAATATTTTTGGACTGTAACTTTCTAGATGATGTCCCAACTCCTATCCATAAGGAGAAAGCACCCCCATGCTTTGACTTCAATGTCATGGGACTTCTCTTTGGGTATGAAAAGAATGAGCCAACTTATATTGAGGACAATTCTTTGCTCATTCAAACGGTACTACAGAGTGATAACTTTGATCCTTCCAAACTTATCACTCCAGCGGAGGGTCTAGTTCAAGGATGGCGAAAGACCATGAAGGTGACCACTCCAAGTGGAAGAAAGATCTCCATAACAACAGGACAAGGACCAATGTTCGAAGAATCGTCTGAGTCAGAGTCTTCCCCTATCGAGTCTTTTAAGTCCTTAGTTATAGCACCTTATCCTAGTTCTTCTATTTTAGCACCTTCTCCTAGAATAGTTAGTAATCAACTCCCAACGGACATAGCTTTATTTGATGTAATGGCTTCTGAGTTTAATAATATGTCTTCATTTGCTTACTCCTCATGTCATTCTTTAACCCAAGATGATGAGCATTGCTTAACTAACAATGAAAATGACAAAGAAATAATTAAAGCAATGGAAACACTTGAAAACAAAACACCGGTAATTGAAGATATTGAGACGGTTGATATCTCAAAAGATCCAACCATTAAAAGAGAAGTGAAAATCGGATTAACACTTAATAAATATGAAAGAACCGATTTAATTAATCTATTAAAATAATTTATCGATGTATTCACTTGGTCATATGAAGATATGCCAGGCATTAATAGAGAAATAGCTCAACACACAATTCCACTAATTCCAGGAATGAAACCTGTAAAACAAAAGTTACGTCGAATGAAACTCGACGTAGCCCTTAAAATAAAAGAAGAAGTACAAAAACAGATAACAGCAGGTTTTATCAGGGTATCCAAATACCCCGAATGGGTTGCAAATGTAGTCCCAGTTCCGAAGAAGGATGGAAGGGTACGAATGTGTGTCGACTATCGAGATCTAAATAAGGCAAGTCCAAAGGACGACTTCCCTATAACACACATCGATATTCTAGTAGATAATACAACAAACCACGCACTTCTCTCATTTATGGATGGATACGCAGGGTATAATCAGATTCTCATGGCAGAAGAAGACATGGAGAAAACAACATTCATAACACCTTGGGGCACATACTGCTACACGGTGATGCCATTCGGGTTGAAAAACGCCGGTGCTACTAACCAACGAGCAGCAACTGCTTTACTCCATGACATGATGCACAAGGAAGTCAAAGTCTATGTAGATGACATGATTGTGAAATCAAAGGATCGCCCAGGGCATTTGGTAGCCCTAAGAAAATTCTTTGAAAGGTTAAGAAAATACAACATGAGGTTGAACCCATCCAAGTGTGCTTTTGGAGTTACCTCAGGAAAACTCTTGGGATATGTCATTAGCTCTAGAGGAATAGAGATAGACCCAACCAAGATCAAAGAAATCATGTCAATGCCACCGCCCAAAACCGAAAAGCAAATTCGGGAATTCATTGGCCGGTTGCAATACATAAGTAAGTTCATATCTAAATTGACAACAATATGTGAACCAATATTCAAGAAGCTTAAAAAGAATGTACCAGTAATATGGGACGATGAGTGTCAAAAAGCCTTTGAAAAGATCAAAGCCTACATCGCTAATCCTCCCGTATTAGCACCAGCACTCCCAGGAATCCCTCTTAGGTTGTACTTAACAGTCACTAAAGAGACAATGGGGGTTATGCTCGTACAAGAAGTAGAAGGAAAGGAGATCGCCATCTACTATCTAAGTAAAAAGATGCTCGAGTATAAAATACGCTATACACAACTTGAGAAATTGTGCCTCACATTAGTGTGGGCCACAACCAAGTTAAGACATTACATGCTCGTTCATACGGTCTTTGTAGTATCTCGAATGGATCCACTCAAGTATCTTTTCGAGAAATCTACACTAAATGGGCGAATATCAAGATGGATAGTCAACTTAGTCTAATTCGATGTAAGATTCATGCCCCAAAAGGCTATTAAAGGATCTGTGGTTTCAGATTTCTTAGCAGATTTCCCAATAGAAGATTCCACACCTATACACGAGAATGATTTTCCAGACGAAGACTTAGTGGTCACATAAGATGATACTTGGACTCTCTACTTCGATGGAGCCTCAAACCAAAAGGGATGTGGTGTAGGAGTACTATTGGTATCACCTAAAGAAGAACATATTCCAATCTCCATAAAGCTAGATTTCGACATTACCAACAACGCTGCAGAATATGAAGCATGCGTGGTAGGCCTCGAAACAGCATTAGCGTTGGGAGTAAAGAGACTTCGAATTTTCGGGGATTCTTCGTTGATCATCAATCAAATTTCCAAGAGATGGAAAGTAAGGAGTGAAAGCTTGGCCCCTTACCAAACCTACCTGGAAACTCTCACGAATCAACTGGAAAAGGTAGAATACACATATCTACCTAGAGAGGAAAATCAATTTGCTGATGCCTTGGCAAGACTAACCTCAATGGTTAGGATTCCTACGGAAATTGAGCAAATGCCTTTAATAATAGAAAAAAGGCATAAACCAGCTTATATCCAAGCAATAGAGGATGATGAAGTAACCCAAGAAGAAGAAGAAAAGGAAGAACCTTGGTATACAGACATCCTTAACTATGTCACAAAGGGAGAATATCAACCCTATGCTAACAAAAGAGCAAAACGAGCTTTAAGACTTTTGGCTTCCCAATATGTGCTCATCAACGACGAGTTACACAAAAGGGTACCTAAAGGTCGACTCTTCTATGTGTAGGCAAAAAGGAAGCCTAAAGGGCTATGAGAGTAGTCTATGAAGGAGTATGTGGAACACATGTAAATGGCAAAATGCTAGTCCAAAAGATAATTCGCAAAGGATATTATGGGACTACCATGAATAGGGACTGTCATTAATATGTCAAAAGATGCCCTAAATGCCAAATATACGCTAATTTACAACATGTTCCTCCATCTCTTCTCTACACCTATACATCACCATGGCCATTCTCAACATGGGGGATAGACATCATTGGAAAAATTACTACTCCAGAAACAGGGGGTCATGAATACATATTAGTAGCAATTGATTACTTCACTAAATGGGTTGAAGCAAAATCATATGCAAAACTCACCGCAAAACATGTAGCATTCTTTATCGAAAGAAACATTATTTGTCGATATGGAGTCCCACATGAAATGATAAGTGACAATGGAACTCACTTTCAAGCAGAATGTGAAGAATTGTTACAAAACTATGACATTCAACACCATCATTCTTCTCCATACAGACCTCAAGCAAATGGTGCAGTTGAGGCAGCTAATAAAAATTTAAAGACGGTCATCAAGAAGATGACAGAAAATTACAAAGATTGGCCTGACAAACTCCACTTTGCTCTTTGGGGTTATCGCACGTCAATTCTATCGTCAACAGGAAATACGCCATCTTGTTTAGTCTATGGAATGGACGCCGTACAACCTGTAGAACTAGAAATACCTTCCTTACGCATTGCGTTGGAAAGTAAACTCGATGAAGTTGAATGGACTAGAGCAAGATATGAGGAGCTAATTCTACTCGATGAAAAACAGCTAGAAGCTCTACATCATACGCAATGCTATCAAACTCGTATGGCTAGACACTTCAACAAGAAAGTCAAGACAAGAAACATCAAAGTGGGAGATTTGGTGTTAAAAGCATTAAGGAAAAATGTGTTGGATCCAAGAGGCAAATTTAGGCCCAATTGGTCTGGACCATATAATTGTCAAAACCATCCTATTAGGAGGTGCTGCAAAACTAACTAATATGGATGGCAATGAATTCTCAAACATGACAAATGTTGACCAACTTAAGAAGTACTACCCATAATTACTTGAGTAGGATAACTCAAGAGAGCTACGTTTGACCTGATTCCTTAGGAAAGGATACGTAGGCAACCCTTATAAGGTGCGGCCACTTTAATTTTTACAAATCTTGCATCCCAACGTCAACAAATCAACTCAGAGCAATTGGCGCGAAAATTTTCAAACACATCTCAGAAAAGTTGTCGCCTGACAACAGACGTCAGCGTCGGCCGATAGCAGCAGCGTCTTGCGACATACCTAAATTGCGACGCCAATTTTTCCGCATTAAACTGGGCAAATTTCGGTGTATTTTGGAAATTTTCGACTTCCGTACTCGAATATTTTTCAGAAAAATAATTAAGTGTTTTCATTGATTTAATGGAAATTATAATGTAAACGTTGATTTTATTTAGAAAGCTAAAAATTGCATTAATAAAATAAAGTAAAATTACATTATTGATGGAATTTAAATGAAAGCTTAAAAAATAAATTAACTTAAAAATTAAAATTGTCTAATAAATTGAAAGTAAAGCAATGCTCTAATCTTTCTTCTCTTTCTTTGCTCTCTTCCAATTTTTGTCAGCTTCTTCTTCTTCATCCATTACTTTTGCTAGCAAGCATCCTTTAGAGGATCTGCATTCAATTTTGGTATCAATAGTTTCTCCTTTAGCCATTACACCATGTTTCTTTTCTACCCACACTTTCTTTGCAGAGTCGGCTTTTCTTTTTTCCTTGCTCTTAGTAGTATGTTTCTTCTTAGGCATAACAGGAGTCTTGAATTCAACCTTTTCACCTAGGCGTTCCTTAACAGGAGCTTTCTTGTTTCCAAGACGATGCTTCACATTGGTCTTACTTTGAACTTTGTTCTGGTCCTTTTTAGATCTACCAAGTATCCATTGCTTCACATCTTTAGACAAAGAAGGAGGAACCTTTTGGGTAACAACTTCCCATAAAGGCCTAGCACTCCAATAATTATCAAACCTCTCCATATCTTGTGAAACAGGAAATTCATAAGGGCAACGAAGATCACTAGAAGGAATAGTTTGAGCAAGGTCATACTGTCTTTTTACCCTGTAGGGGTAATAAAAGGTCAACTTTGATAAGCTATGAAGACGGAAAAAGGGTTGCTTGTTGACACCAACCATCTTCTCAATTTTCCACCAAGGAATGACCCACTTGATCGCAAAATCACAAGAGGCAAATATTTTGCTCCACTCCCGACGGCCCATCTTTATGGAAAAGCGTTTCTTTCGCCTTACAAAGTAGTTTGGCGTATACTTGTCAATGTTATCAGGAGGACTAGTTAATTTTAGCCTCTCCATTAGCCACATCTGCAAAAATTCAATGCAAATAATTAGTATTACTATACAAAAATATATATTTTTTATTTCCGTAATTAAAAATATTGTTTTTCTACTTGTAATAAAATTGGAGAACCTCGAAAAGGTGCTTTTGGATTTTTCTTTAATTCATCTAAACTAAGCATAGTTTCTCCAACGATTAAAGGCATTGGATTACTCCCTGATTCAATTTGTTCCATAAAAGATACTAAAATTGCTTGTCCCTCACGAATATTACCACTAGTGAGGAGATATTGGCTAAACATACAAAAGAGGAAAGCTCTCCTCCTATAAACATGAAAAGACTCGGAATATGGTCTATCGAAATAATGGCGTGCAAATTCTTTCAGATTACCTACATTTCCTTCTACGATAGTTGTTAGATCCCTGTCTTTATGATTAAAGAAACGCTCAAAGTCTTTATAATAATATTCACTCACATTGGGAATTACCGCAAGATCTAAAGAGGGGAAGCCTAAAATGGCACCAAATTCTTTCGGTAAAGGACTAATTTCATCATAGCCTAGTCTAAAGCAATGGGTGTCTGGATCCCAATATTCTAAGGCGGTATGAATAAAATCTATATCTATGTCTACCCCCTTAATACCATAAATACCTCCCAAGTGAAAAAAGTCAAGTTCTTTTCTCTCTTTAACAGTCAAAAACAGGTACAACTCACGAGTAAAATCACTAAAACTCTCAGACATGATTGCTTGATGAGAGTTAAAACTATAAATTTTTGTATCTGTTCAAAATATACAAAATCGGCAGATTTGGGGGTTATTTATGCACAAAACTGGTACAATTCGAATCCCGAAAGGATTCGGAGAAAAAGAGATTAGCGCCAGGCGACAGGTGCAGCGCCTGGCGACAAGGCCTATCGCATGGCGATAAAGGTTAGCGCCTAGCGACAGAAAGCCAACACGACGCCAGCTTGACACGCTATGCAAATCGTTTTTTTTCGACTATGAATCGATTTCAAACATTGACTTTACAGATTTCTGACCTTTTGTCTTAAAACCTTATCCAACATTACTTCAAACACTTTTTTCGATTAATTTGAGCTTAATTAATTTTAAGCTTATTTTAGTCAAAGTTTATTTTATTTTTCATTTTTTCTTTTGGGGGAGAAAGTCGGATACCCTCCATTGATAATAAAAATGACGGAAATTTTCGCGCAAAATTGTCAAAATTAGTCACAATTTTTGACACACTTACATGCACATAAAATGGAAAATAAAAATGCAGAGATAAAATAAGCATAAATAGATAGAATTTTGAATATACAGGGCGTCTAACATAGAGTCATATAATATAAACTAGCAAAGTCCTACAAAGTCAAATAAAAGTAAATATAGGTACAGCTACGGTGCCAGAGGACGCAAATGAGGAGGAACTCCCAAAGCGTCAAAGAACAATGTAGATCGTGGGGTATGCTCCTCACTACCTCCAAGATCACCCTGACGCTGAATCGCTAACGGCTGAGGCTGCTGTGGCTTCTGCGACGACGAGCCAACCTCGTACGTCCCACCACCCCCTATAGGAGCCGATTTCACGCCTCCTTGGCCTGTCGGCCTAACAGGTGCACCCTCAGACGAAGAGCCCGAACCCTCTGATCTCTTGGTAGGAGCCATCTCCGACTGGCCACCAGAAGAGGTACGACGACGTCTCGAGCCAAACCCAGATCTTTTTCTACTAGCCTCGGGTCTCGTTCGAGTATGTAGCGGAGGAATAGGCTGCCCCTGCAAAAATAAATCAAGTCAGATGCAAAAATAAACAAATAAAACATGTGATAAGGATAAGAGAAATACCTCTGTAGCAGTGTCGTCACGACGACAGGAGGCTCGGTCCCTCAATCTCACCAGCTGGTAGCGAAAGGCGTCCATACCCCTCGCCATCCTCGTTACCACCTCGCGTGTAAACTATTAAGAGACAAAGTCAGTAACAATCAAAGATATATAAGTACACAATGAACAAATGACTCACCCAAGTCTGATGCCGAGGTATAGACTGTTCGATGAAACGATGTTCTAGAGGAGCCAGTGGAATCATCTCCTCGACCGGACCATACACCCCCTGATAGGTAATGGATACCGGTGGAGGAACGAACTCTACACGCGTATCTTGGCAAAACAAATCCAAATTATTAGTATCTACTTGGGGGCTATCTAAAGGACAAACACAGGAAACGAGGAATACCTCTCCTCCCTCTGGAAAAATAGGTGGTGGAGCCAGAAGTGGCAACAACATCTCCCCATAACACTGCTCCACTCGGACGTGAGTTCGCCACGGAGTACCCGCTGGTGACCTACTCGCCAAAGTCCTCAATCTAGTCTGGCCAAACATGTGTCGAGTAGGGCAAGCAAGAACGACAAAAACCTCTGAGGAGTGCTGAATAGCCACTCTCTCACCTAAGTACACTACTACATCATACGTCCCCTGAAAGTACCGACGCTGAGCAGTGTACTGCGCAACAAGCGCAGGAATCTCCAGATCAGCCCACGGTCGAAACTCTATAGCAGGCTCCTACAAAACACATATTCATGAGATGAAATCCTACTAAAAGGTATTAAGAGACAAGTATTCAAGGAACATACCGAGAGGATCAACTCTCGAACAAGCTTGGTCATTGAGACGGCCTCCCCAACAGGCAGCAACGGGAAGCTCGCAAGGCGTAGGTCTCGCCGGCACAAGAGACAGAAAGTACTCGTAGATACAGATCTACAAAGACAAAGAAGTGTCAGTAAATTTTAATGTAGATCTAGAGATAACTTTAATAAAATAAAGTATACCTCTACGAGTCTCCAAAATCTAGAAAGCGCGATATCTCCCTCGAAAGAGCTATGATGACTGGAAAGTCGCAGTTCGACTAGGAAGTCCACATAGGCCAAGCTGGCCCAATCATACGACCCGACCATGTGAAGGTCACGAAGAGCAGGCAGGTAGTAGAGTAGCACTCGACTACCTCTATCAGGCAAAAAGGTCCCTGGCAACAAGATAAGAGCGAATATGCGCACCTGCTGCTCAGGGGTGGTCGCACCATCATGAAAAGCCGTCGTGAGCGTGGACCGACGAATGCACCTAGAGCTAAGCTGCGTCGACTCAGCCTCACTACGAGACCGAACAGTGATAGGGCCCAACACCTCCAGTACCACTGGAGAAAAGACTGTGATCTCGCTATCAAATAGAAGCGTGACCGAACGAAACTCCAACCCTGTAATGAGACTGAAGTCGGTAGGGGTAACAGTCATCTCACCCCAAGGGAAATGGAAGGTGTTGGTGGTGTCCCAAAAGAACTCCACCAAAGCTCGAATCATGTAACGGCTCGACCCGAAAGAATACAGAGCCCGAGTGGCTCGGAGCAGAGGAGTCAAGCCACAAGACTCCCATAGGCGACGCAAACCATCATGGTCGCGGAAGTAAGTATCGTACAAAGAACCGATAGCGTCATTGCCAGAACCATGGCAACGAACTCTCCCACTGTGAATCCCACGCCTAACGCGCTCTGAGTTATGGAACTCGGGCGTAAAGTACAGAGTGCGCTCGTCCCACTCTGGGAAATCCCCTAGAGAAGAAGAGGTCCCTACGCCGGCATCAACGGGATCGTCCTCCCGATGAGCCTCCCTAGAACGAGAACTGGAACCTCATCGTCTAGCCATGATATGTTATGCAAAATAACAGAAAATTAAGGTTTTATAGTATCTAAGGTTCGCATAGCCGCATGATACTATGTTCGCCAAAAACAGAGTACGTAGTACTAAAACAGAGCATGATTTCAACTCAAGCATAAATGGCAATTTTCAGCAATCAAACAATTTCTTGCAATATTATGACAAATATTGTGACAAATTTGACAAGAATGGCTAGCAAAAACACGAGAAACAAGTCACATTGTTCTCACGAACTCAAGGGGTTCAACAATGGCAATTTGCTCATTTCTTCACCAAATTGAGTAAAACAAGTCTCAAAATGCTCCCAAGATAATGTATAAACATAATCAAGCAATTTCATGGCAAAAGACTTAACGAACGAAATGAATTAAGCACAATTGGGTTCGAATTTTTCAGAAACCCGCGCATGAATATGTTCGAATTCAGCAAAAACCGAGATAAGTTTGAAGAAAACTTACATGGATCGGGAAACTAGCTGAAATAAGCTTTGATTTGCAACAAATTTGAGCAAATTTGGTTGAGAAACTTAGGAGAACGAGTAAGTTGAACTTCCGAGCAAAATCACGAACAACAGCAACAGCCACGGCCAAATGAAGAAGAAAGGGATTTTATTCAAAAAACCCGACGTCAGCGCCAGACGACAATCTTGTCGCCAGGCGCTAATGCCTGTCGCCTGGCGACAGAGCTGAATCCTGGCGACAGATCGTAGCAGCGTCCGCTGGTGCAGCAACAGGATGTGTGGCCCCCATAAATGACTATGCAGACCTTATACAGCAATTTCGGGTTCCTTGGTATGCCAGTTAGCCCTTATAAGCAATTTGACATGATTAAGTAATCGGCTCGATTACAATCACAGTAAGTGATCGACCTGATAAAAGATCGTCTCACTTAGCTTAAAGCGCCTAAACATTGGCTCATCGCAAGCACCGACGTAATGGTTCACAAGCAGCAAAATGCGCCGACGTACTGGCACCGCGGTAATTTCAGCAAATATCACAGCAGCAAAGTTCAAGCGAGCTTTGAGGATCAACAAGCGTTGGTCTTCGATAATTTTCTTCGGAATATTATCACAACAACTGAGGATGACTTCAAGCAGATTTATCTTTGACGGCGTTCCCTAGGATGTAGAAGGTTGTCAGACAACTAAGGATGGCTTCAAGCGGAGTTATCTTCGACGACGTTCCCTAGGATGAGGAAGGTTATCAGAAAACAGGAGGTGACTTTAAGCGAAGTTATCTTCAATCGTGTTCCCTAGGATGTGGAAGATGGTCATAAACAGCGGAAATTGAAGGCAGCTGCAAGCGTAGCAGTCTTCAGGCGATATCCCCTAGCTTGAGGAAGATCGTCAAACAAAATCGGTTACTCCAGAGGCGTGTGCTCGACGGTGCAAGATACACGTTTCTTAACTCTTTTATCTGTTTTAACTAACGCTAGTTTGCAGGTATCGGCGTTACAAGAATGATTTAGGATCGCAGAACGTTCTGAATCATTCTCCGTCCCTATTGCTACTTTGAATTTTCGTTTTCGAAACTTGCGTTTCTCCAAACTCAGTCAAAGTGGGGGCTTCTGTAGACACCCAAATGTGTCTCCCCAAAACCAAACCCAGTGATGAATACCTTTCACGTCATTTGATTATTGAACAAGGTGAAAGTGTGAAAGGTCTAGTGATGAGGATGTTTTTATTGAAATATTTATCTTTCTGTTTTTGAAAATATTTCTTTCCTTACTCTGTTTATGAAAAGTAGTCAGTCCAATTTTGTTTGGTCCATGATAAGGGTCCAATAATAGAGTAGTTGGATTGGGCTCGAAAAGAGCTTTTCAATGATATATTATAAGCCCAATTCCGATGAATAATGAGGAAGTTATGGATTAAATTAAATTGGGCCTAAAATGATTTTATATGCGGCTCAATGATCTAGAGGAGGGTCTATTAATTATTATTCCTAAGGTTATTAGGATTAATTTTAATCTTCTAGAATATTTAGAAGGTTCCTTTTTAATTCTAATGAGATTAGGATTGATAATTATATTTTAAAGAGTTTTATTTTGAAAAAAATATGTGATTTGGCACAAATATGATTTTAATCTGCTTAACGTGGAATTTGCTGCTTAATCATATTAAGAAGAGGATTTCGTACAAAATCGCGTTTTATATTTTAATTAGCGCCAAACGACAAATTCTGTCGCCTGGCGCTAAGCTTGTCGCCTGGCGCTGATGTCTGTCGCCTGACGACATATGCTAGTTTTATTCCGAATAGGACTTGATTTGATCCCGTTCTATTTTTCCTATAAATAGGGGTCGTATCTCCTCTGTTTTTAATCATTCATCAATAAATCAAGGATTCATCAACAATCATTATTCATCAATTATTCACAATCAATCATCTCTTATTCTCTCTAAAAGCTAAAAGCTTTCTCTCTCTCTATTCTTTTTCTAAACCTTCCCTCTCTCAAAATTCCTCATTCACAAGTTCTAGACACACCTAGCCAAGTTTGAAGTTGTCTTCGCCCTAAACGTGAAAGGTTTATAATTTCTGAGGGTTTGGTCCCAAATCTCTATTTTAATTATTTAATTTAATTGTTTGATTTTTTTATTTTCCTTGAAGTTACTAACGTGTGTATTTTGTTATTAGAAAGAGGTACGAGGCATCGAAGTAAGTACTTTAATGGCTTTATTGATATAGAAATCATGCTTAAATTATTTTGTTAATTCCTAGTATCATGTTAGGATGTTTTATTGCTTCCTAGTATCATGTTTAGGATTAACTAATATTTTTGATATTATGTATGTTTATTATGATGCTTCCTATTCTTTCTAATATCATGTTAGTGTCATGTCAGGGCTAAAGCTTTGATTTTTAATGTTTAGTGACATGCTACGGTTTGTTATTAACCTTGTTAGTATCATGTCTAGGATCTTGCTATTAATATTATGCTTTATTGAGAATATTATTATGATGATGATTGTCATTATTATGTTGCTTGATATATATTATTATTGTTATTGCTTGGTCATGCCCTCTCTTGCAGGTTTAAAGGGAATTCGTACTTGTAATCACGCTTAATAAGATAATTAATAATCTTGTTTAGGTTAATATGATTATAATTCAAGTGATCGCCAATAATAGTTTTGTTTGTGCATTAATATTCAACCAACTTATATAAACAGGTTTAGGGTTAACCTATTGATTGCATGTTAGTTAGAAAGCGCACATGAATATGAGAAGAATAAAGTAGAGGTCTATTTTTAGGGCAGGTTCAATCTCTTTTAGGTTGGATTTGTACCTTCATCCCCGAATATTCAGTCATGGTTCAGGACCACTATGGAGTTAGAGATCACATGGATCGTGAAAGGGTGTAACCTTCACCCTGTGAACGGTTTACAAGTTCCTAAAACTTGTTGGCGACTCTTTTGCTCTAGCTTCCTTCCCTTTGGACGCCACCATGCTTAAGTGTATGATTACAGTGGGGCTCAAGTGTGAGATGCTTGAAATATTCCCTACACTGCCCCAATCTCCACCCACCTTCCACCGATGCTTCCACCAACAACCCCATCATCTTCGACGGCTTCGCCAATAAATTAAATGACAACGCTATGAAAAGGGCGAAATTTAGGGTATGATCAACCCTAAAGGGCATGTCCTCCATGTCGCGAGAAGATCAATGATGGTAAAGATGGGTTTTGGCGAGCAAGCGGGATGGTTGGCGGTGGCGGTGAATTGGTGATGGGTTTTGGCGAGCAAACAAGATTGCCGATGGTGGTGATGAGTTTCAGGGAGCAATGTGAAGATCGGTGCTTCACTGACAAGAAGATGGAGGAATGTGGGGTTGTTGATTGAATTTCATAAGAAAAAGGGTAAGCTTGGGAAATAATGAGAAATAGCCGACTTATCATGTAAGTCAGTAATTTATGAGTTGTCAATGGGCAGTTGTTGCTTTTATTTAAAATTCAACCACTATATTATCAAACTTCGTTGATAGAAAAATCAACTTGTAAATAGTGAGCAATAAAGTTATCTGTTTAAAATTTGTGAGCAACACTATTTGAGTTGGATATGGGTTGGATCTCGGATTCAAATCTAACTGGAATTAGAATTCAAATACGATTCGATTAATCTTTGAAGTTGAAATTTTATAGTCGAAAACTGATTTGAATATTATATGGGACTTGAGTTGTATTTTTTAATCTTTAAATCAACTCATTGGGTGAGATTCGAGTTGGATTTGAATTGAATTGTCATCCCGAATGGGACTTATCCGAACACCGTCGGACTCCACCCTTAAAAGGATAAAAAAAATTGTAAAGAAAAATAAAAGCCGTGGGACTGTTGTCTGACCAAAGCAAACCCAAAAGTAGGTTCCCCCGGTAACCTGGTACCGGCGGCAGCATCGGAGGAGAGAGAATGGAGAAACCAACCGAAGAAGAAGAAGTAGAAAAGGCAGAATTCGATCCATCAGAGATTGAATACATAAACTATGGTGGTGAACATCACCTTCCTCTAATCATGCACCTTGTTGATCAAGAACTCAGCGAACCTTACTCCATCTTCACTTATCGCTACTTCGTCTACCTTTGGCCTCAGCTCTGCTTTCTCGTTTGTCTCCTCTTTTCATTTCTTTATTTTTCAATTGATTTTGTGATTCATTTTTTATTTTTGTCCTTTAATTTTTGTGGGTGTTGCTTAGAATTTGATTATTTTTTGTGGGTGTTGTTTAGAATTTGATGATTATATATGGGTTTTGCTTAGAATTTGATTTTTTTGTGGGTTTTGCTTAGAATTTGATTACTCCGTATTTTTTGTGGGTGTTGCTTAAAATTTGATTATTTTTTGTGGGTTGTGAATTTTAGGCGTTTCATAGAGGAAGATGTGTGGGAACAGTGGTGTGTAAAATGGGGGAACATCGTCATACTTTTAGAGGCTACATTGCTATGCTTGTTGTCATCAAAGCTTACAGAGGCAAAGGCATTGGTATTTTTTAGTTCTTGTTTGATTATATGTTGAATTTTATTGCATTATTTGATTTTGAATGTAGGAAGGTTCTTTGTCGATAATATTTGGCTCATGTAGCCGACCTCATCTTATCGGGGTTGAGGCTTTGACATTGATATTGAACAAAGTTATTGTAATACATTGAAACTTCAAATTGAGTCTGGATGGTTGAAAGTATATTGAATTTGGCAAGAGTTGACAATCATGCCTCTAATTTTTACTTAATATATACTCAATAATAGTTTAAAGTTAGAACTCTTAGGTTAGTATGACACTTTGACGGTTCATTGGAAATTGACTGAAATGAAGCTAGGGAAAGTCTCTTTAAGTAGAAACTTTTGATTATTCGTAAACATTGCAATAGGGGTAAATGTCAAGTGGGAACTGCTGATAGTTGAGTTTAAGTGATGCAACTCCATTTTTGTTAAATGTGTGGTAAATCTTAATGTCATGTATTGGATCATGAACAAGGACGTAGTCTCTTTATGCAGAATAACAATCTTGGTTCTGGAATTTTTATTATGTTTGTATGTTGTAGACTGTTGCCAAACCACAGAGAATTTATTGGAAATTTTCTCCTGCCATTTCCCTCCACATCACGCAATTTGAGGTTACTGGCATAGCAAATGATTAATCTTAGATAAATAACATGTTGAATATGTGGATTAGTAATGCTGTTTTACAGATTTGTTTGTGAGGAACCTGTGTAGGAATTTTGGAGAATATGCCTTTAGTAATTTCTGAGGAGCTTGTGTAGGGATGTCTTTAATAATTAGCCAAAGAGAAGTTAACGTCATATTGGAGAAATTCTATTATTGTATCTTTCAGATGGCTGGAGATGGCATTTATCTGGAATTAGGCACTACATTTACGGTGTAAAAGAGTTACATTGTCCTACAACCTTTGGATATGTTTGTCATTTATTTTAAAATAGTGATTGAGTGTGATGAATGTAATTATTTGTTGAAGAATACTGCAATTTAACAAACATAGGTTTTCAAGAATGAGGGTAGCATGACAGGTGGTTATCTTGCTACCTTTCAACTTGACTGTGGGACTTAAATTTGTGCCACCATTTTCAGGCTCCCTCCTTTAAAAGAATTTTGAATATGTTAGATGTGGTCGTTGTTGGAAACCAATACTCATATTTTATTGTATACGCATCAAGATCTTTTTTCTACTAATTGTAATTTTATCATTTGGTTTGACAGCCACTGACCTAGTTACGCGATCAATCAAGGTGATGATGGAATCTGGTTGTGACGAGGTAATACATCATTTCTCATTTGCAGCATAAACATTCTCTATTCTGGCTCATGATGTAACCAACAAATGCTAAATTGAACCAGCACTTAATTGTACTCTTTGTTTTACTTAGTGGGAAATTATAATACGTGTCAAGATCTTCTGGGCTTATTTCTGGAATCTTGTATCAGCTCTTACAGCCCAAAATAAGGCTAGGAATAGGGCCAGGGATTAAGCCCTCTGCTCTGTTTCATCCACCTAAACTCCCTCTACTCTGTTTCATCCACCTAAATTAAGTCATGATTTAAGAGTAATGCATTTGCCACTTATTTTTTGTATTGATAGATCATCTTTGTGGTGGGCCAATATATACCTATGTCAACCAATGTTTCTTCCCTTGTTAGCTTTTGATATCATGCTTCAAAGCTGTAGTGGCTGTTCTACCTTGTTCTCTCTGTTCTGGGGCTTGAATGTTGCTTCCTGCTTGTAATTTTGACTTAAATGTTTATTAAATATCTGCCTAACATTGGCATTCAGAGAAAACACAGAACCCCTGCCAATTTTATGCCAAGAAGAAAAGGGGTTTTCTCGGGGAAATATAGTTTGTTTATTCTCAGAGCTGCATCCTGGCTGCTTTTTCAAAATTCAGCTTCACGTTTGTTTCCTAAAATACCCATTTTTTTTCCCCACCTTGATAGTTGAAGCCAGTCAGTGTTGATAGTTGATGCAGCATAAAAAAATTGGGATAGACCAGTCGTCTTCTTGGAACGAACCTCAGATGACAAACCATATATTGGGCTGTTCTGCCTGTTGCTGTTGTTTTTGCTGCGAGCTCTTCTTTTCAAGCCTTCCTCGACCACTGATGCATTCTGTTCTTAAGGTTTAAACCTGAAATAGTTTGCTACATTGGTAATTCCTGGAATCCTGGGTATTGTGAATTCCTCACTTTAAATAAGCAATTAGGATTGGCATTGAAGGTGCATTTGATTAAAACAGACATGAAGATCCACGTTTGAATGAGTAATTTTTACATTGTTAGACCCTTAGGCTTGGCGATGACTGATATAGAAAATTTGATATTAGCATTTGTGTTTTAGAAGTCTCCCGAGTTCTTTATGCCTCTTGCCAAGATACTTATAGTTGATGATTATTTGTTTAAAATTTTGAAGGTAACTTTGGAGGCTGAAGTTACGAATAAAGGAGCTCTTGCATTATATGGCGGTCTAGGGTTTATTAGAGCGAAAAGGCTTTTCAGATACTACTTGAATGGGGTTGATGCTTTCCGACTGAAACTGTTGTTTCCCCGTCCAGACTTACAACCGTCCTTGCAGACCTTGGCTTACAAAGATGAGCATGATTATCAAATCCCAATTGAAGGTTGTAGCACTAATTGTTCTAAATTTTGATCAATAGTTGAAAAGGGTATCTACAATATTCTACATTAGGCTTCTAGTATCATAATTCATTTAGTAAAAAAATTATGTATCCCAATTGAATTAATTTCATCAAAAATTATTATGTTTCGCTGCGTAAAGGAAAGGCAACTGCATGGTTGATTCTTTTCAATTTTTAACACTTGAATGTTTTTCTGTGAGATAGTAGCTCCGATGCAGCCCTGCCAATTAGAAACAAGCAACATTACTTGGTTGAAATGACCCCTTATTAGGAAGTTTATTTATGTGTCTGTAATCGTCCTTTTCATTTACGGATATATTTTGTATTCCACAGTTTTTTGAAAAGAAATCTCTACTAAACTTAACTTCTTCACAATATCATTGAATCAACCTGCCCATGCTTCCTTCGTTCTTTAATAGTATTCCTTTCATCGACAATTCCCAGCAATGCTGCAAAATTGATCCCCACAGGGAATAGGAATTCATTTAATATTACAGGGTATAAGGATTCCCAAGAAAAGTATGAAACTAGAGGGGGAAAGAGCAACTAATTGCTCTCCAGCAATTGCAAAAAAAGATTAGCAGCTTGAAGGCAATTACTAAAATTTCCGGGTGGTCGGTAGATGGTAGTTAGATCCAAAAAGACGAAAGAGATGGAAGAACCTGACTAGCACATTCATGCTTTCTAACTATTTATAAGGAGCCAACCTTATCAATTTTAGAGCAACATTTACCATTAGTATATCAAAAACAAGCAGCAAAACTTGTCTAGCTTTGAGATTTCTGCCATATGGGCAGGTCAATAAACTTATAAGCTTCTGATGTGATAACCAAATTAAAACACCGATTACTACCTCCTGCATCAATCAACCGTTGGGATCCCTGTACATATGGCTGAAGCTCCTCACCGATTGCAAAGCACTTGCACCATTTAGCAGATCATAATAGAAGTTGTGTAACAGTATATTTTTTTAGGCAAGCCGGGATGTAACAGAGTTTATATAAGTATTCAAAATTCATGCAATGAGATCAGTAGATGTGCATATTACGCAGCAGTATAAAAGTTCACAATCGCAGAATAGAGGGTTTAAAATGAAAACCACACAGCATTAAAACTACATATCTGACTATGACATATCTCAACTCAATTTAACTAATAAGGTACCCTGTAATCTAATAAAAGTGTTACTTAAGTCCAAATCATTAATCAATTTAAGCCCAATTTTTACTTAATATAAATAAAAATAATTATTATAGTTATATGTATTAAATTTGGTAAACAACTATTTTTGGTTTGTTATATTTGCAAACTGTACATTTATGACCCTACAATTTTTTTTAAAAAAAAAAAATTGAAAAAAAGTACGAAATATAGTAAAAGACAGGTACCCTGAATCAAAACCGGAACCTTAAAAAGTACGAAATATAGTAAAAGACAGGTACCCTGAATCCGAACCAGAACCTGCAGGTTCCAGTTCTGGTTTCCAATTTTCAAGTACCTGTTCAACAGGTTCCGGTTCCGGTTCTCATTTTTAGGGTTCCGATTCCAAGAAATTTAACAGGGTACCCTGTTATGCTCACCCCTAATTTTGTCAGCATAGAACCAGCAGCATACACTTTTATTCACATAAGCGAATGTCAATTATACACAATCTCTACAATCTCTACCAACATATACTAAGTCAGAATATCCTCAGAACCGCAATTATACGCAAAGCCCGCTATTAGATCAGCACTTGTCCAGGCAAGGCTGGAACTTTAAATTGAGCTATAGTAGTTTTGATTCACATAGCCATGAGGTGCAGTAGCCCTATAGGCTTGGTGCATTTCAGATGCATGTGCAGGGACGTTAATGGCTTGTTGAACAGCTGGAACAACTGTTTGGTGGCGTTTGTAGAAACCTTGATCTCCATACACACAATTCGAAGTTTCAGAGTTTGCGCCATTGAATTGCAGATGTGGATTACTAGCAGCCACTCCACTTACTGATGATCGTAGCTGAGGCAAAGAAGGATCAACTAGAGTATTATAATTGCTGTAACTTAAGGAGGCTGGATGGTTACTTCTGTTGTGAAACACATGTGCATTATCAACACTCACACCACTGCTTCCTGATGCCCATGTACGAGGTATAGCTGAATCACCTTGATTTTGAGTATAATGGCTACTCATGTTATGGGGGTGCATATCATATGAATGGATGGGCCTATTGTTGACTCCTCGATCAGTGATCACAGATGATGCTTGATGAGAACCACTGTACGCTAGATTTTGATATCCATAGCCTACTACTCTGCCATAAGAATCATTGTATGACATGTGCGCATGGGCGGCAGGGCTGACAGCAGGTACATTGCTTGGGGTTAGGGTGAGACTGGAATTTCGGTCTTCTGCATTCAGGGATTCAGCAGCAATAGCAACCCATTGAGAAGCTTGTAAGGATGAGGGCAAAGTAGAAGAGGGTGCCACAGCAGGTGATACTGGAGATATGGTGCAGTGAGACATTGGGTTTTGGCCATAACTATTGGCATAGGCAGCTTGTGGAACTCCTGGGACACTTCTTTCATGGTCCATGTTCGTACGTCTGTCGATAAAGCATGACCATGAGATAGCACATTAGCAATAGTAAAAATCGACCAAAGCATCAAAAACAAACAATAAATACTACATTTCCAGAAGATATGCCACATTTACGTTTGGGTACATTCCTAAAAGATAGCCCACTTTCTAAATCATTGCAAATAAACAAAGATGGTGGATAATAGAACTATTACAAATGCATCAGCATGAAAATCATTATGGGCATCTATTCTGTAATCAAAATTTATGACTTCATTAAAAATCCCATTTGTGTAATGCTGAGTATTTAGGAAATATGAATAAAAAAAACAGTATGGTTCAGTTGAAGAATTAAAAACAAGATTAGTTGGAGAAAATAATAGGGGCAAGATTATGTATAGCAATGAAGTAACTCGGTCGGCTACTAGAAAGGAGTAAAGGCCGAGAATGGCACTCAACACACAGACAAAGAAAGAATGGTAGGAGCTGATGGGAGTTTTACATGGACAGAGGGAACAGCTAACATCAGTTTTTTCATAAAAAAAAACAGAAGATAACATTTTCAAATACCAATTAATTGATATTGTACAAGTTAATATGTTAAAAAGTACTGTAGGCTTTTTAAACAACTTTAGGTCATTTTATAAAGAGATGATTGATGAGTTTCAGCTTTTTGGAAGCAATTAGATGGTTTGACCACAAAATCTTTCTTTTCTTTTCTTTACTTTCTTTCCTTTTTTTTTCTTTTTGGAATGAAAATAAAGTGATTTATAGAGCTTATTTTGTGTTTGAAAATAAAGTGATTTAAAGTGCTTATTGGACTTTCAATAAGTTGATTTGTAAAAGCTGCTCAATTCAGCTTTTATAAGAGTAGTTTGAACAATTCTTGCAATACCAATTTTGGTGTTTGGTAAATAAGATGGTTTAAAGAGTTAGTTAAAGCATCTAATTAGTTAAAGATAATTAATACTCCATACCAGTTATATTGACTAGCTACCAGCTAATTACCAATTAGGGCCTTTATTCAGTCAAAAGTATCTATTTCAAATAAAAGAAGTAGCAAAATCTATCTAACCTACTTCAGGTAATGAAAATAAAATGTAAAAATAAAAAATAGACATCTACTTTTGTGAGGTCTTACATAGATAAAAATATTGGTTATGAGAAAAGAAACCTGGTAACTTGCAGGCTTGGTCCCATGTACTTTTGATACACAGTCCTCACACCATCCAAGAATTCTAGAGATGGTCTCTTTGGTGATGATACAGTCATCGGACATAATAGTGAAACCAGTTTATTCACCTATAGTCCATCACATGACACAAGTCAAAACTATATCAATGTAATGTGAACAAATGACATCTCAGGCTCTCAGCAAAAAACTTACTTGCTCATCATTGAGCTCTTGCTTGAATTTGAATTTGCTATAGTAATTTTCTTTGATAACATCTTTGAAAGCCACCTCTGGCAAAGGCAAACATTCCCTAGCAATTGAGAACTTAACCTATCAAAGTTCTACAGGTATTAATGACAGCCATAAAAGATGTAAGAGTTTAAGACGAAAAATACACAAGTATGTAGCACATGATCACAAGAATCAGAAACTATAAGAGAGCTTAAGATCATTCAAGTAGCTCTCTGAACTAATAATAGCTTTGATTAGGTTGACAACTTTGACAAATATTTGCTCGGATTCATACCATTAGAATTGATAACAATCATCTTTTACGGAACACCATGAATTGGCTATTTACTAGAGCTTGTTTACAGCTAGCACAATATATATATAACTATGGCTGTCAAAAGCCACTTATTGCTCTTCCTTTGTTCATTACATCTTTCAGACAATTGCAGAGAAGAAAATCCATGAACAACAAAAAAATCTACCCTAATTGCTTGGCTCTGATCACAGAACAGCAAAAAATCCACCCTAATTGCTTGGCTCTGATCACAGGTTGCAGCAATCCTTGTGATCCACCATCAAGTATAACCTTTTAAAAACAACTTTAGAAGAACCAATGCTAAAATGACCCACCCAATCATACCCCTTTTGAGAGCTAAACCAGGCAATTGCATTTGATTTGGCACTTCACTAAATGAGGTATTGCAAACAAACTAAGGGAAATTCGTCTACGTTGGTTCTGGCATGTAAGACAAAGACCCCAAGGCGCACCAGTACGAAGAGTGGAAGAGTGGGATCATGGAGAGCTTAAGCGAGGTAGAGGGAGACCAAAAATGACTTGGTTGGAAGGAGTTAGGAAGGATATGAAGCAAATGGATTTGCATGAGAATGAGGTATTTGATCGTAAAGGATGGAAGAGGAAGATTTTTGTGGATGACTATACGGAATAATCACTTTTGGTTCATGGAGCCGACCCCACTTATGAGATTAAGGCTTTGATTGATTGATTGACTTCACTAAATGAGGCAACAAGCACAACCAGCCCTTTAACCATTGGCACTAAATGGCAACCAGATTCCCTCAGGAGCCAACTACGGAAATATACAATCACCACAGCAGAGCCTGTTCACAAATTACCAAAATATTCTCTTTCCAACCAAAAAGAATGAGATAAGTATAGATTTCTAAGTTGAAGTGCTTACTTAAAGCCAGGTGCTGACTAGATCTACAGAAACTTTAATTCATTTCATTCTTGAGTCAATATATAAATACTCGATAGCAGAACAAAATGACACCCCCACCCCCCCTCCTTCAAAAAAAAAAAAAAAAAAAAAAAACCCAGTTAATTCAACACTATCTTGTGTTCATACATATAAAAACTAAAGGTTTGAAATTTTCAAATGCAATCAATCAAATTCCCTCTCTTCATCTGTTGTGATCCAAGATTTTATTCAATTTGACTAATCGAACAAGAATAGGCAATTGATATATGGAATGCTACTACTTGTATACATATACATATAGAACTCACAGAGTCACAGTGCAAATAATGTTAGGCCACCAGATGATCCAGATCAGAAATCTAACGCCCACTTTAAAATTCCTATAAGGAATGCTTAACTATATCCTATTGTCTATATAATACCCACACCCACACTAACACACATACGTGTTTTTAAACACAAATACAGCTAGGTTAGAGGCTGTAGGCTTGAAGAGAGAATATAAGAGGTTAAACAGATTATGCACTAAAAAAATTCATATAGGCAATAAAATCCCAGTATCATTTAAAAAAAATATAAAGGAGAAAAAAAAAAAAGCAACAAAGATGAAGCTATTCAATACCTGTGCAGGAAATTTTCCCCCAAAAGCACATGGCTCTAATGACATCATTCCACTTGATGTGGCAGAATAAAGTCCATAAAGAAGCCTTACATCAACGTCAAACAAGAACAACTTAGTATTGGGTTTAATTTTCTCTACAAACTTCATCCTTGAAGCTGGAAGACCGAAAACCCTGTAGATGAAGCAATCTGGTTTTGTTGCAGCATTGCACATGAATATGTATCCAGCAATCTGATGTTCAACATCAGCTTTAGCATTCTGTACCTTGTCAGATGTATTAGTATTATCTGATGCAGCATGTTGAGAAGTTGCAGAAACATCCTCAAGGCTATTCAGCTGCATTCTTTAGCTACTATCTTCTTTATCAAAAACACTTAGTTCAGCTTTTACCCTCTGAAAATAATACAAATAAAGCTGTAAATGAAACATTAGGAAGGTTTTGTACATCCAAAAAAATGAAGGCACTCAGATTTTACAAGATGATTAACTCATACACTTCGCATAATGAACAAGGGTGTCAAGCACACTTTCCCCAACTCACATGGAAACACCAAACAATAGCAAATTTGTTAAGTAGAATGTACTACTATAAATTCACAAAACTATACAAAATTCACAGACATGACTATCACAGAGATGCTTGTAAGACTTGAAAATTCAATCAATTCACAGATAATAGGAAGTAGCAAGTTTACCCAAGATATTAGGAACTTTTCACGATTTAAAAGAAATACAAGTAATACTTAAGAGATCAGATACTACTCCATATTGTATTGCTCAAACAATCCACACACACAAAACCTAGAACTAACAATTAACCGGACGAACAATACCAACAATACCCTAAAACAAATTCTAAGATTGCCATCAGTGATAAATCAATACCCACTACTGTTCAAGCTGTGCTGCATGATTTTGCCTATAAAACTACATAATGTGCACAAAGAACCAATACCCATTTGAAAATGCCGAATATCTTAAATGGGAAACTCCAAGAATTGGAGCAAAATGACAGTCCATTTAACATAATAACATTAACAGCATGTCCAAAATTGGAAATCATTCAAAAATTCAGATATTTTGGGTATTTCTAATAAATGTCGAGTATAAATTCCCCTAGAAATCTAAAAACAGTAAATAGAAACAACACTCTAGGAAATTTGGAGGGAAAACGATGAACTACAAACCCTAGAATTCAGTACAAGTTATGAATTGCGTAGTAAAGGCGATAAACGTTAAATGGGCAAAAAAAAAAAAATTAATGAGAAATTTAAGTTGGAAAACAAATGGAAATTGCATGAGAAAGTAAAGAACAAAAATGGGGAAATACCAGTGAAAATTATGGAGGTATGAAAGACGTTGATTTCGGTTTTTACAGAAAGAATGATGGAAGAGAGTGCACGCACGGTAGTGCATTTGCTGGCTTAGCTCACTATCGTGATTCGTGACTATTTGCGACTTGTGATTCATAGGGTATGTTTTTCTTCCCCTTATTTTGTAATAATCGCAAAATATCATCGTTTTCCTAAGTTATTCACTTGACATATCTCCCTATCGAAGTGTTGTAATTAAAAATAAAATGAAACGGATTGTGTAAAAACTAGTTCTGATAATATAAAGTTAACCACCCCTAAATGTTCCCTGTGTTGAATTAACCACCTATTTTTTTGAAATTAAAAAATACCACCCTTATTTTACAAAACCAGTAGGTTTCACCACCCCTTCTATATTCCGATTTGTTTTCCGATTGAGGGCGCACGTGTCACTATCCTATTGGTTTAAAATAAGAAAATAAAATTAAAATTAAATCAATTTTTTTTAAAAAAAAAAAAGAAGGCAGTCATCCCTCCCCCTTCTCCTGCCACCGGGACAACCAACCCCACCCAAACCAACCTCTTGCTGGACCACCCATATCAGCCAACGCCGCCCTCTCCCCTTCCCCATTCACCATCAGCGTCCAACATAGCCTCCTCACCAACGCATACTCTTCCCCCAACTGTTGGAAAACCCTAACTCAACCCACCAGCCTCCACCTCGACCACCGCTTGAAACTCGCATCAGGCTGGTTGAATCCCGGAAGAAGTACTAATCGTTGTCCCCACCCCTCGCCTGAAACCCGTAACCCATCCCCGATCCCTCGCCTGAAATTCAAACCCTCTTGCCTGTAACCGAAACTCTAACCCACTCTCCACCCCTGAAATCCCCTATTAGCCTGAAACTCTAACCCTCACCTAAAACCCTAACCCCGAAACTATCCTAAACCATGGAGGGAGGTGGTTCGAAATTGTTAAGGGGGAAAGGAAGGGGCCGGAAACAAGGACGAAAAAAAGAGGTGATGCCGGAAACACAGACGGGGAAGGGAAGGGGTGCTGGAGGTGGAAGGGATGCCCCCTACATGAGGTGGCAGGGACATGTTTTAATTTTTATATTAAAACCCTAACTCGAAAAACTGGTCGGAAAACTGGTATGGGTGGTAAAACCTACTGGTTATGTAAAAAAGGGGTGGTATTTTTTAATTTAAAAAAAAAATGGGTGGTTAGTTCAACACATAGTACATTTTGGGGTGGTTATTTACAAAAAATCCTAATATAAATTCAAAAAAATTAAAGTTATTTTGTTACATACAAGTAGGTTCAGATAAGCGGAAAGTATGTGAATAAAATACATCTTGAATGAGATACGGAGTACTAAACAGATAATAGATTTTGTGTAATCGATTTTTGGCCTTCGTGAAAAATCCTGTGCTACTAATCTTGCTTTGTACAATTTGACAACCACATTGTGCTCATTACTGCTAACGGCCTTACGCACAAAAATCATATAAGTTGTAATCAATGGATGTAACACCTTTAATTTTATATATATATACACCTACACACTAGTGTAGGTAGTACTACCTATACCTCCATTATTCACTTTTCACACAGAAACACAGTAACCGCTACAGAACTATAGTAACTTCCTACCCAAAAAAAAAAAAAAAAAAAAATAGAAGTGTTAATTTTTCTCTCCTTAAATTAGAATACTCTCTCTTCGTTTTCTCTCTCATCAAAACTTTCAAAATTTGCAAAAACATTCACTGAAAACTCAAATTTTCTATATAAATCAAGCCCAATATCTGATATAAAAGATGAAATCATACATTTGCAAGGAATTTCACCAATAGAACGACGTAAAATCAAATTGTAAGTTGATTTGTTCATTATTCGAAAAAAGTACAAACCCTAAGTTTATCTATATTTTTTGCAATAAAATTTTTTTATCTGCATTTTGTTAATTATTATTTGGTGATTTTGTGATGAGTTTGATGGTATTTGTTATAAATTAGGTGCTTTTATAATTCTAGATTTTTATGAAGATCATATGATTGGTTTATATATATATATATATATATATATATATATATATATATATATATATATATATATATATATATATATATATATATATATATATATATATATAACATAGAAATTATGTGATTCATGTTAGTTATTTGGAGGTTATTTGGATATTTTTTTAAATACTTTTCATATTCAAACCACAAGAACCTTAATTGCAATTACATTATTATGTTCGAATATTGGATAGCTGGAATTGAAACACCAGTTAGTTAGTTAGTTACCAATTTCAAAAATTACTTATTTGTGAATAAAACTGTTATTTGGTGAATTTCGACTAGTAAATTTAATCTATCGTAAATGTTCATTTTAGATGAACTTCATGTTCATTTGTAGAAGGATTAATATTAAAATTGTAATTACTAATTTTGTAGACATATAATATTATCATTTGATTTATGGAATTGAAACATCAATTATCAAGTAATTTTGTTTATTCAATTAATTAAAACAATTATTTAATGAATTTTGGTAAGTAAAAGTAACCTATCATAAATGTATATTTTAGATTGAATACATACTCATTGGTAGAAGGAATATTATTTAAATTGTAATTACTATATTATAGACAATTTTCAATTTGATTTATGAAATTTAAAGGTCACATATCAATTAATATTATTATTTTGTTGATTAAAAATGTTATTTAATTTGGTAAGTTTCAGCTAGTAATACAATTTATTATACATGTTCATTTTAGTTTAACTTCATCTTCATTATTTGTAGAAGGATAAATATTCTAATTCCTATCATTTAAGACAAAATAAATTTGTGATTTATTCTTTTGGCTTTTCATTTTGAAAAGATTATGTTCTTGTGTAATAAATATAATGATTAAACCTTACCCTCAAAAAAAATGTGATGATTAAACTTAATAAATAACTTGTAGAATATACTAGTAAAACATACTAATTTTGTGTATCATTTTCATTTATGCACGCCCGGCCCCTAACTCGAACTAACCCCCTTTTAATTTTATTTTATAATGATTTATCTTCTCTCACATTACTTTTAAACTAGCGTTATGTGCACACGTTAATTTCAAAATATTTAAGTATGCTAAATAATGAAACAAATGAAAAGGAGATGAACATATTTTTTTAATCATAGAAGATAAAACTGCACCTTTTAAGCATCCTTAAATTATGTTGGAATGGTTTGTTTGAATAAAAATTATTTATAAATATTTTCATAATTATTTATGCTCAAGTAAAGCATTAATTATGTCCTTAATTTGATCTATAATAAATTATAACTGAAAATTCAATATTTTTCTTGAATTCATATCCCCGCCTTTAAAAATTTTGAGATAATTCTTATGAATAGTGTTTGGACAATTATATCGTATAAAATATTTATTTACTTATTATGTTTTTTAACTCTTAAGAAAAGAGAGCGACATTTATACCCCTAAAAATTATTTGTTTACACAGTTTCCCTTCATTAATGTTGCCAACATTATCTAAACAAGTTAAGAAGTGCACACATTGCATGCACAGAATTATAAGATGTGTTACATAGTTTTTTATTTTTTTATTTTTTACATCATATAAAAATACATATTCAAGAAATAAAGAAGAAAATTTTATTTTCTAATTTAGTAAATAATATTAAAAGTACAACTTTGAGAAATATAGAAAAAAATACTACAACTTAAAAACTACCAATATTACCACCCAAAAAAAGGGTAACTCTAAGATGATGTTAAATAAACTATTTGTCATTCAGTCACTACCACACCAATTAAACACCAATAAAGTTCAAAAATCCAATATCAAATTGCCTTGAGAATCTTGAATATGTTATGGTCTCATATTCTACAAAATTAAATAAAGATATATGAATTAGGGCATCAATATTAGCATAAATAAAAACAATTATTTTAGGTAAAAAATAAATAAAAAGAATTATTATTTACCATGGTTTCAAAATTACGCAATTTTTTAGTTTATACTTTCTAAACCAAAGAAATAATCAATACGATTACACAATTAATTAATGGCTGCAGAAGCAATTGCCTTTAAAATCAACCATCCATCAAAATACAATATGGTACAAATTTACATTGAAATTCCTACAACTAATGTAAAAAACGAGAGATATATGTATAAAAATATTGCTTCCCATAAGAGTAATAAAGGAAGATAATATTCATACTCATAAATGTAAAGAAAAGAGATATAGAAAGAAACGACCCACGTTGGTTCATATAAAAAAAATTGATATACCTCTTATGTGACTATAAAAAAAGAGACTTGCAAAAGTGCTTCATTAACAACCATTTGTAACTATATACACCAAAAAATAGGGAATCTTTATCATATTATCACTTGTTTTTTCATAGTTGGACTGGACATAAATAGAGATCAAGTAGTTGAATTGCTACATTATTATTAAAGGGAAAGAAGATACAACAAATTTTATTAAATTTCTCATTCTCATTTTTCAATATTCAAAGTTTAAATCATCGCAATTTTGATTTCTCTTTATCAATTTTGATAGTTGCAATCATTATAAAGGAGTTGTAGACATAAAATAATTTTTAAAATAGGAGCAAATTATTTTGTATGTGCATTTAATCTGTACAACAGAAATTTGTGATAAATAAATTTCTAATGGCCATTCATTCACAAAAAAATCTTATGTCCAAGGAAGTATTGTAAAACATAAACCTTTTGAAATATATGAAGTTTGAGGGTAACGAATCCTCTCATGCTTTACCTGAAAACAATTTAATTACACGTTATGGTGACAAATTATCTTTATTTAATTACAATTTAATTACACGTTATGACTATTTAAACAAAAAGATCAACATAAAAATCGATCCAGTAATTATCTAATAGTTTTAACAAAACTTTGTATACTTGAATCAAGAAATTACATATATTTAATTCTAGAAGAAAAAATATCAGTTGAGGAGATAGAGATTAAGATATACCTCAATTGTAAAATGACTGTAGAATGAAAAAAATGAAACCACACCATAAAAGTAGAAGATTAGTAAAACTAAATATTACTAATATTTTATTTTGAAGGAACAAAATATCAATACTGATATAGTTATATATATGGAAACAAAAATGAACAACCCAACATATTACATACGAGACTTCGAGTATATATAACATAGAACTGAGCAGTTATTTAAGGATTGGAATCATTTTTTTTAAAGGGATTATAGGCAGTTGAAGGAAGATAGGAACGTGGGAGCAGTTTTTTTCTCATTTTTTTATTAAAGCTTTTATTAATTTTTTAAATTGATATTTTAGAAAAGATATCTGAATATTACTTAAGGGTATTTTTGTCAAGAGAATTTTCCCAACCAAAAGAGGGTGTTCTCTTTAAAGATTAACATAGATTTGGGACATAATTAAGGTCGAACTGAAATAGCTCAACATATGTGGATAACTAGGAAGCACACGTTAACCACCTTGGTATGTCGAGCTTTTAAAAACCTATAAACCTATAATAAAGAAAATATTGAAGGGTCACTTGTCACTTTCTGGTTAAAAGATTTCCCACAAACTTTTTCTTCGTTTTTTTTTCTCTACCTCTATGTAAGGTAAATAAATTTAATTGTATAATTATAGACCAGCGAAAAACTATTTATTATTTAGGTGCAAAAATTGTTTTAATCTTTCTATACTTATATGATATGTATGTTATGCATTAATATTTATCCATTTCAATAATAAAATAATAAGGATGATGATGGCAATGTTAATATCTTATATTATTCTATTAATCTATTATTGTATGGTTATTTAAAGACATACTTCGTATTTTAATTTTTGTAATGGTATACTCTACATATTCACGAATAGTGGTATGTCTTATAAAGACATTTTTTTTTCTTATGTCACTAGTAGAAAAACACAAATGGGCACCGAGTTATTGGCACCGGTTCTTAAAAATCGGTGGCAAAAAAATTAGGCGGGATTAGTATAAAAGAAATGCCACCGGTTCAAACCAAACTGTTGCCAATTTGGAGAAATTGCACCGGTTTGAACCGGTGGCAATTCAAAAAAAAAAAAACCGCCCCTTTTCTCTTCTCTTTCCCCTTTCTTTTTTTTTTTTTTTCATTTTCGACCTTTAATTCGTTCTCATTCACATACTATCTGTTCCCTCCCATTTCAAAAATACTCAGCCACCTCCACCCCAAACGTCACCTGCAACGCCGACCACCCTCCACCACTACCATTACTGCAGCCGCCACCATAGCTTCAAGCCACTGTCGTCACTACTGCCTCACCCTCCTCTTAAATTAGCAACGAGCGCCATAGATGCCCCACCAGAGAACTCCAAGCCACTTCCGTCGCGCCATAACTACCCTAGAACTCCCTCCACCACTGCTGCCGCCAGTCCTCTGCCCTCCATCTCTCCTTCCTTTCCACCTCCAATTATGGTGGTAATTTTCACCTCTTCCATCTAGGGTTAGTTCCATTTTTATGGGCATTTTGAACAATTATTTTCAATTCTCTACCTATATTTTGGTTTGCATTTTGAGCAATTGTTGGGCATATGAGCAAATTAAAGTTAGGGTTTGTGAATTTTAGGTGGTTTTAATGGGTAATTTTGAATAAATTAGAGATTAGTAACCTTGTTAGTTAGTTGAATTTTGGTTTGTAGATTATAACTTGGTTGAATTGTGAATTTAGCTAAAAAAATATAGTATTTCCGAAATTTCTAATTTTGTATGAATTAATAGCAATTGTGTTACAAATTAGTGAATAAATAGTTTAGCAATTGTTAGTTTGATGAATGATGTGTTTTAGCTTAGCAATGTATATAGCTACTAATTAATTACTAACTTTTGTGTCTTTTTGGTTTTTTATTTATTTATTTATTTTTATTTTATTTTATTTTTTTTATTTATAGATTCATATGTGAAGTACAAGTTTAGCTTGAAGACTTATATATTTAGCTGAAGTGGGAAGTTCAAAAGTGTACATCCATTGTACTTGCTATATTGGTATGAATTATAATCTTTACTAAGCTATATTTCTTTTTATTTATCCATTTAATAAAAGTTTTTTTCATGATATTACAACTTGTGTATTGTTTAATTACAAATAAATACAACAATATATAGAATGCTTTCATCATCATATGCCTAGATACCCATTCAAGGCTTTCTCAATAGTCCTCGGTTGGGACTGTTCTTGAATGTTTACTCTCACTTATGTCTTCTTTTCGATTTTAAGGAACATCTTGGCTTACCACTTCCTCACCATGTTCTCTGGGTACATATGTGGGTAAGTAATTATCTATATCGTGTACTTGGAGAGCTAGGGAGAAATGCTGCCGGATTTTCCTTAAAATTGAAAAGTTGACATACATACACTAGTGAGAGTAAACATTCAAGGATGGGTTAGGTTGGAGTGATAAGGACCCTTTGGAAACATGTATTTTTTCACTATATGAATGGTATATGCACGATGTTTACTTGAATTTGATTTACATAAATATGTAGCAATTATACATTATTCATAATATGTTGCTATGTTTAGAGACAATTTAATAATTGGAGAAGGATTGTGGTTGGATGTATGGTAGACGTGATACATTGGAATTCTTTAATGGGGTTCAAGAGTTTTGCAAGAGGGCTTTATCTTATCAGCGCAAAATGGGTGTCGATTGCCTTTACTGTCCTTGTGTTGATTGTAATAATGTGAAGGTGGTCAATAGTGTTGAAATCATTAGAAATCATGTAATTTATCGTGGGTTTAGGCTTAAATACCAGGGTTTTTTATTATTATTAAAAAAAAATACATGAAATGACACCAGTTAACCGGTGCCAATTATATTTAATACCAAAAAAAACGGGAAGATTATTGGCACCGATTAACCAATGCCAAAAATAATTATCAGCACCGGTTAACTGGTGCCAATTTAAGCAATTGCCACCGGTTTTGAACCGGTGGCATTTTTTTTTTAAATGGCATCCCTCAAATGTAGACCGGTTCAAAACCGATGCCCTAGGGGGGTTTTGAACCGATGCCATTCTATATTTTTCTACTAGTGTGTAGATCTTATTTCGGTACAAATTGAAGATTTTATAAAAAAAAAAAAATTGCATCTATTATTAAAAAAAATTAAATTAATGTTATTATTATTAAAAAAAATCATAATATTTATTATAAAATTCATGTCATACAAATACTAATTTAAATTTTACTTTTAAGTAAATATTTTACAGAATAATATGAACATCTTATCATACAATTTTATAAAAAGAATAGATTAGAGTATATTGGTTGATCATTATTCATTAATGGGTAGAGTATTTATACAAAGTGATAAATACTCTACCCATTAATGAATAATCCTAAAGATATACTTCCTGCGTTTCTTTTTAGTTGAAACGTTTCTTTAGTCACGTTTGTCAATGCATAACTTCAACTAACCATTCATATTTTACATTACGTATAAAGCACAAAATGCGGTCAAAGGAGAGTGTGTGAATAGTGCTAAACGTGTCAACTAAAAAAACGGAGGTAGTACTCGTATATACACTTAACATAAATAATCCTAAATAAATTATTCTCCTAATAATATTAATATGGAAAATATATCAAACATATATACTGTATTTTTTTCGATGTTGATTATATCTCATATTTCTAACAATAATTGATACTTTAATAGTACCTGTTGCATATTATGTGCAACATTAACAAAAAATATTTACATTAACAAAAAAAATTTGCTACACATTAACAAATGTTTTCTTTCCTTTTAAATCATCATTTATTTTTATCTTTCTTCTCATCACATTTGTTTTATTTCCTTTTTAAATCATCATTTCTCTTTATCTGATCTATCTCCTCATCACATGCATCTCTATCTTCCTCTCTTTGTTTAACACTCACAAGCATATTTTGCATAGGATTCCGTGTCATTTGCATTAGCATATGTGCCTAGGAGAAATAATGCACTTAAAAAGAAAAGTGTTGCAATTATTATGAGACGAACGTAAAAGAAAAGTGTTGTGATTGTAACAAAATGGAGGGAGTATAATATATATAATTCATTCGCTTTTTAAATATTTGCATCACTTTGACTTATGTACTTTTCATATGCTCACTTTGACTAATTTTTTTTACTATTACGAAATGAATAAATGGCTACCCCTTCCATTCCCAAAAGAAGATCAAATTTGGTGGTTTTACACGGTTATGAAGAAAAATAAAATGGTAAAAAATGATGATATTTTGTCATTACTACTCCGTATTAACAATTGAGGCATTAATGGTGTTGGGGAATGATATTGTAATTAAAATCAAAATGAAACTTTAATTACATATGCTTAATTAGTTGGCATAATCCATGTGAATACAAACCACCCAATCAAAATACTATATTTATTTTAATAACCAATGAATGCAAAGTACACCGATTGCTAATGTTAATTAATTGAGTAAAGAGATTTCTAGAAATGGGCATTTTTGTCATTAAAAGCAGGGGAATACAATGAATATAATAATGTATGTGGAGGAAATTGGTTAATCATGTACTTGTATCGAAAGTAAAAATAGTTGAAACGTATGTAATTGTTAAAAAGGCAAGTGCGATATTCTTTCAAGAGCGAAGAGAGTATTATGTAATATTTCCTCCTTTTCTGAAAGATGGTTGCGTTTGTTGTTTTAAGCATTTTCCTTTAATGGTTACGTTTTCATTATTTTATTAAAATATTTGCATACTCTAAATATAACTAATTCTATTTACAAAATTATTTACTTACTCTAATGCGACTATTCTTAATTAAAAAATATATTTACCTATTAGCTTCTATTGCAAATATTCCTATTTACAAAAATATTTACATACTCCCAATGCAACTATTCCTATTTACAAAAATACTAGTCGTTGGAGCACGCACTACGCGCGTGCCCCCCCACGGTAGGATAAGTAAATTTCGTGGATGTGCTTGGGATTTGCAATATTCGTGGTTAGTTTTAGTTTTGTAATAGCTTGGATACATAAATTTCTAAGTAATAGCTAGGAATAGTACTAAATATTAAAGGTTCAAGTGTGTACTGTACTGAATAGAATGGATTTGATATAGTTTAAGAAATTATGTCAAGGCAGGTGCTCACTTTATAATAAATAGGTGAATTCAAGTTGGTTTACCAGAACAAAAAAATGATTACCAATTATTTTTGTTCCTTTTTTCTTCATCAATCTGAAATTGCAAGTTTAGGTTCACCATTCTAGAAAAGGTATCATAAATTGTATAACTTGCAAGTCTGAGTAGTATTGGCTATTCACATTCTTGTTCTTCCTATGTAGAATAAAAAAAAATAAAAAAACGGAATTATCAGATAATACTAAAAGAAATGTTAGCATACTCTGATGCGGCTATGCTAAGTGGAGGGGCGATGGGGTTGCAATTCGTGATGACAAGGGTGTCTTGAAATCTGTTGCTGTTCGACGGGTTACAAGGAATGGAAGTGTAGTGTTGGCTGAGGCTCTTGCTGCAAGACTTGGTATTCTGCTTGTTGAACAACTAGGTCAGACTCGTATAGAGTTAGAATGTGATGCTTTGGAGCTTGTGAAGGCCATCTGCTCGAAGAAGTCTGGTAGAAATCCTCTTGATTTGGTGGTGGAAGATATTAGTTTTTTTATAAATGATTTTTTCTTTTCTGCTTGTTGTCATGTGAAGAGAAATGAGAACGTTGTAGCACATCTGTTAGCTAGATTTAATCCATGTAGTGGGGTTGAGCAAGTCATCTGTACCCCTTTCAAGGCTTAGTTGACTTGACGGAAATTGATCTTTTGTAATCTGGCTTTGATGTTTAATAATGGTTCCCATATTGCTTTAAAAAAAAAAGGTTAGCAAAGGTGAAACAGTGTATCAAGTTTAATAAGGGGGAAAATACATAAACCCGAAAACATAATGCTAACTTTTTGATAGACAAGCAAAAGTAAAGTGATATATATATAAAAGAAACAAGAAATATTGCTAAGTAATGAATTGATGTAGTCTTTATAACAGATTGAAAGCATAAAAAGTTTTTTAAGTAACAATAATTTTGAACTTGGACCAAAAAATATAATAACATACTTTATATTATAAGTAGGTATCCTGATTTAAGGATACAAGTTCATACATCATAGTCATCTCATAAGGCTCTACCTGCCACCATTACTATGTACATTGCAAAAGATTTAAGCTGTCTTGAAATACGGTGTCTAAGACACTACAGTTACCGCATACCAATTTTTACGACATAGCCACATCACTATATACATGTGGCTGCCACGTGTGCTGCCACATGGTGTGCTGCCATGTGCGCTGCCACGTGGCGCACTTTTATTTGGCGCGCTTCCTTATCCTTTCGCGCGGCTAGGGTTTTTACTTGTTACTTGAAGCATTCTCCCATCTCGCCAATTCCTAAATTTTGGCTCGAGTGACTTTGTTCGGAATCCGATGTCACCGTATTTCTTTGTTAACAATACTCGAGTGACTCATTAATTCCTCTCGGATTAATTCGTTGTGTCGGATCGTTAGTTGCTTGGGTGTGACCCGAAGGGTTCATTCAAGATTAAGCTGTAATATTAATTATACATTAATATTACTGATCGGAAGCGGCCTCCACCTAGGCATTCCGATCACTTGAACTTACTGAATAAATAGCTTTCCAATAGATCTGAACCCTCTATCGGAATAATACACTTGTTCCAAGGAAACCATTCTTATTAATCTCCCACTTATCCTTCCGGACAAGTGCGCTTTTAGTGTATAGCCTTTTTCCTATGTCACTTAGCTCTTCATGAACTATAAGGTAAGATTATTCGTCATCCTTATTACGTCCAGAAGTGTTTCTCGAAATCCGAGTTTGACTGTCAATAAACAGATGATTTCTAAAATCCATCTGAGCACGGCCATGCATTTTCACAGTCTCGCTCTTCTAGAGGCCTTGTAAACAACAAAGACATGGTCCCTGTTGTTAGTAGGGGGACATTCCCAGTCTTGTACCGTCGGCTTCTCTTACTAAGAGGACCTAGCCGCCCGAGTGTTGCCGTTATAATCCCCATGTACGACAGACGTTTGACGAACATCAAAGAGGACTAGTACTCAAACAAAAGAACTCACAATACTCATGGTCGAGGAAAGAGGTTCTGATAGCCATAATGAGAAGTATACTTAAGACGATATTTAAATCTCTTAAAGTATTCTCATAGGTCAATCCAGTATGGTTCTAAACCAATACCTGTGCAAATGATTTATGAAAATTATGTCCTTGTAGCACAAGAAACGGTACTATAAATCAAACTACACACTAATCTCAAGCGGTCATTAATCGTCCATCATTTAAATGACCTCGATTAGGGATAATTTTCGATTATAATATTCAATGTTCACTTAATAGGTATTTCTTTATCCAAGACTGGTCTTGATACCCTATTTTGAATATTCTCAAAATAGAATGGACTCATAATTTAATTCTAAACCACAATTAAATAGTTTTGTGGAATAATTAGTAATAATTTTTTATTCCACTATGAAAACTTTTAATGTTTCATCTTATGATAAATGGTTTTTCCAAATGTTTTAAGAGAAATACTCTTTATAAAACATTTATAGAAATCACACCCATATTTAATATGCCTGATTTCTTTCGTGCAGTTGTGAATGTTGTCGTTCACTTATTGCATAGGTTTAGTTATAATTACTTTGCAAATCTTAGCATCTTCATTATTAATCACTTTCATAATAAGATGATAAAATTTGAGAGTGTTATGGATTATCTTTGATTTAGGATTTATTGTCCAAGTGATGGCTCCCACTCATTTTCATGATTGAGATCTTCAATTTGACAACCTATAATCATCAACATTCAACAACGAACTTTCCATTTAACATCTTCCTTATTATTTCCTTTAAGGCAAAAAATATTCTCAACATATATTTTAGTAGACTTCTTGATGTTGCTTTGCTTGGATTTTATTCCAAACGGGTCACAGTGATTTGGGATACCCTAGTCACTTGTGATCATGGAAATTTACCTTAAATTCCCGCACATTACACATGGATGCACGTCCATGTTACCATTCTCAAGCCATGACGCATTGTTAGCTCGTGCTTATAAATGGCTTCCTTGTTAAGGATCTGATCCTTGTTAAGGTTTGTTCTTGCAACATCAATTCTCAAATTACATTTGTTTCCATGCGTCAAGAACCCATCCCTTTTACTTATCCAAGTACTTTGGATGTTCTTGATTATAATCTAACGAACCATGACTTATATTTATTTTGATTGGAACTTTATTCTTCTCATGCTCCAAGCAAGTAAGTCGTGTGACGATTCCATGTCGTAGCACACATGATGGATTTATTTGTAAAATGATTCTCAATCTTATTCCATCCATGTTACATTTTAGCTCATCCAGTTTCACTGAGTCTTGCTAAACTATTAGCTATGTGATACGGTTGAAAGTCTCTACTAGAGTCTTTCTTGTTTGACTTAGTATTTAGCCTAGATTATACTTAGTTCAAACATTTACATAGTTTTATACATATGGGTCGAAAGCCTTTCAAAGTCCTACAATTCATGTTTAACACGGTAAATTCCTTTACTCGTTTAAACATTTTATTAAGTCTATACAATAGATCTTAATTCCCAATATGTACTAAGTATCGTCTTTTGCTTGGTTCATTGTCGAAAATACTTTCAAATCTAAGCATTTAGCATTTGATAGTTAATTTACAATAGAGTTCGTAAACTTCTTGTTGGACCTTACAAGATTGACTCTTGCTCCCACTAAACTTCTTATCCACAAGAATTTCTATGTTTCTCCATAAGTCAATTCTTTTATTAACTTTATGAGAAAACACATTCCAATTCCTTTATGCAACGCTACCTTCAATCCCATAATGGATTTCTTGAGCTTGCTTTCAAATCTAGCATTATTTAGATTTTCAAAACCCTTAGACTACTTTCATAGTCACTTCCAAAATCCTATTTTAGGAAGGCAGTTTTGGTATCTATTTTTCCATATTACATATGAGCAATTTTTCTAGAATAATCGCGAAAAGACTTGAGCATTCCGATTGGTGAATAGATTTTTATTAAAATCAACTCCATGAATTTAATTATATCCTTTTCAACCAATCTAGCTATATATGCATATACATTACCACATTTGTTAGTTTTCTCCTTGAAAACTTATTTGCGATCGATGGGTCTTTTACCCTTCATGCAAATTAATCAAGTTTTAAACATGATTTTCAAACATGGAGTCTATTTCAGAATTTATGGCCTCTAACCATTATTCGGAATTTGGATTTTTCGTAGCTATCTTACAAGGCATTATTCCCTTACTATCAAATAGTAAATAGTATGCTTGTAAGTCTTAGGTTTATTTCTAACTTAATAGAAAATTTATAGGATTCAACCCAAAACTTTGGTGAATTCTATACCTATACGGGGTAATTGCATCAAACACTGAGTTTCAAGGCGCTTTCAAAGCCCTTTCATTATGTTGATCTTACTCCAACTTTTCAGAAGTTTTATGAGTAATGAATTCTCTTTTAAAGCACTTGTAAAGTCCTTTTGAGTATTCTTGATCAATCATTTTCATGAAGCCCTTTTGAGTCTTCCTAGATTCTCAGTTCTAGTTTGTTGCTAAGCTCGATGGTCATCGAGTTCATTTTCCTCCCACTTGTCGTTTTGGAAATGTGTTACTTTCCAGAAAGACACTACTTAGAGCAACAAACATTATGCTCTCAATTAGGTTATGGAGGTAATGCCCGTAGTATCACTTGAATGCTTACAAAGAGACATGTGTATAGTCTTTGGGTAAAAGTTCATTGTGAAACAAACAGTTAGCTCCCACTTGATCTATCTTAGCCTTTAATGAGCCATTAAGCTCCCACTGAGCCACCTAGCTCTTGCTAAGCCGGTGAGCTCCCACTGAGTCACTTAGCTCCAACTGAGCCAGTGAGCTCCCACTGAGGCTAAGAGTTTTAGACATATACTTGAAAAGACGTTTAGAATTGAAGTTATTTCTATGGTGTCCTTTCATAGCTTCGACATTTTTTTTAGTGTAAAATTAGTCATTTGTGCAAATCTTTAAGAGTTTTATAGGAAGGGATGTGATCCATCATTGTTCGAGTCATTTTCAAATGGCATCGAGGTCTCCGTAAAGACACACTATGTTCTTTGTGGAGTTATTTATGAAAATTTCAATTTCATAACTTTGAGATGGTCACGCTTGGCTCAAGAAAACATCGCTCGATCTATTCTAGACGGTTTGATATCTTGCCAAGTTGATTCTGTAATTCATTGAACTCTTGAGCTATTCAAGGTCAAGTTTGTTCACATTTGATAAATATAGCCATATTCTTTCAAATTCTTCGTGAAACGTTGAAGTAATTGAATCCTCTTTAGCTTTCGGAGTCAATTATCTATACCAAGAAGACTTGCTTATCTTAGAACGACTCCGAATCGATCAACTGTCAAGAGCCTGTATAGCCTTGAGTACGTTCTTGTTAATGTGACATTACTAAAGATGTTTGGAACACAAATCATGCCTATGATTTAAACTTTGTGAGTTTTCATGTTAGAGAAATGTTTGTTTATAATCAAGCATTCTTGACTCATGGTTTAGATAACCATGCCATTCAAATAAATTCGCAGCTTTTGCTCTTTACTTTGAATGTGAGTCTTTCCGTGTGTAAACGGATTATTTGCTGATTATGGAACATAATAATAACCATTATTTATTCCAGCCTTAGCTTTAAAAGGTCTTTAAACAAAGTATACAACCTTACAACTGATGTAGCACCATTTGCTTCATTTGTAAGTCAATAACTTAGCTTTACTTCAATAGTTTGAGGTCACTTTTAAAGTGGAACACTCAAGCAGTATCTGATACTTGTGAAGATAATGACTTGCTAAGTTAATTAGAATAACATGAACCTTTAGTAGAAATGGAATTTTATTCCTTTTCTTTCTTCCTTGTTTCCTATATTTCTTATCATACTTTATCTCATAATCTTTCAGAATCATTTCTTTAAGAGTTTTGACTTTTATACTTTGTTAGGCATAATTAAGCATTTAGTGCGTCGTATAACAAAGTTCCATCTTTTCCTTTAATTCGTACTTGAATTAATACATCAATGAGTTGTACTCACTAGTGTATAAAGCGAAAAGATATGTTGGTTGTCAAGCATTGACAATTTGAGTTTTCAACTCAATACTTCATGTTTATATGTTTATCAAAACTACCAAGTATTTTGAATACATGATGTCCAACCGTCCTTTCGGACTTAGTTATAAAAGTCATTTATGAGAATTGTATTTTAGAAATGTCTTTCCTTTCTTTGAGAACTATTCTCCAAGATTTCCTTTACCAATCATTGAAAACAATATAGTTTGATTTGGAATTTTACAAATATAAGTGCAAAGTATAACCATTTATCAAGAAAATAACATAATAAGTTTGAAATTTAAAAGCATTCATGCAAACTTTCAACCTTATTAAGCGTCTTATCCACGCATTAAATTTGTCCCATTTGGCGAGAATAAGGCGATTCCAAGATCTAAATAATCAATGAGTGATTAAGCATACTTTGGCTTGTCTTAACACTTATTACTCTAAGGTAAGCAACAATTTGCTAATGGCTCCAAGCAACTCTTGGTTAGATAAATTGTCGCATCTAATGCTCTCTCAACAATTCATCCCCTTTGCCACGACATGTTAGGACTCCATCACTCATATCGTTGAGTATAACCAAAACCAACATGTATGCGATGTCTTGCTTTGGCAAACCCATCAACATACCTTACGTATCCTAAGGAAAAATAGTGATGCCTCGCTTTGGCGTAGCCCATCACTACTCTCAATAGGTCGGTAAGTGTTGTTTTAGAATGTCAAATTTTACTCTATATTTTAGGGACCTAGGGTTTCTATGTTGATTTATTTGAGCGAACTTAATTAATCATCGCAACATTCGAAATCCTAAACATGCATCTAACATATAATTCATATATATAATCATCAATATATATCGAAAACATAAATAAATGATGCATTTGGCAACTAGCATGACCCCTTAAGTCTTCAAGGGTCGTCATTTGCAACTTCATGGCTTCGTCTTCCAAGAACCTCCGTCTTCAAGACATAACCAAAATAATGCAAATACTAGTATCTACGATTAGGACTAATCTAAATATTAAGATACAAAAATACTCAACGATTCGCAGACCGCATTTAGATTTACAAAAATTCATGACAGAACACAGTCCGTATTTTCTATCCTAATCGGGCCCCACTAGTTGCCATTTTTATAAAACCTGTGGGAGAATATACATTCCATTCATCCATTCACTATTTGTAAATGGCCCATGCATTTTACAACGATAAACAAGTAACAATGCACAAACACGCGTAAACTAGTAACTAATTTAGGTTGTTAATCCGATTAACTCGCCTAATTAAAACTAGTCAAAGTTGTTTAACCGATTATGTAATTTAGCGCAATTAAAATTGAAGCTCCCACTAAATTCCGCATCCATCTTAATTAATCCAATTAATTAAGCCGTTAAACCCAAAATTTTGCCAATTTTTTTTTTTGCAAATGCCGCTCAAAACCGAGGCCTAGCCTCCAAAATTTTAATTAAAATTAATAATCATAATTAAATTAAATAAAACGGCCGAAACGTAAATGAACATAGCCTTAAAACCGGGGCTTAAGTGCCAAGTGTGGGGTTTTGCGCATCGTGCCGCAAGCACGCAGCATACCCCACACGCACTGCCTGTAGCTGCACCAAGCAGTGCACGCACACAGCCCGCACCAAGCAGCAATATGCGTGCACAGCCGCACAGCTGCTGTTGCCGCCTTGTGGCACACCAACCACGCATCATAAGCGCACCCAGCCCTTGGCAGCCACATGTGGGCTGCTTAGCAGCCCGGCTGGCCAAGGGTGGTGTGGCCTCGGTTTGCGTGCCACACTCTCAGAATTAATTCTGAATATTTGCGTGACTTAATTAATTAATTCTAAATTAATTTTAGAATTAATTTAATGAGCAAAATGAAAATTATAACAAGTCCAACTTAAATAAATTCATCCAAGTGCACAAAACCAAAATTATTCCCAAGAACTATTCTTTAATAAAATTGGTTCAACTTGATGCAATAAAATGAATAAGGTTATTTTCACTATTAATTTAATCAATTTAAATTAATCATGAGATTTGAAAAAACTGAAGAGGAGTTGGAATTATGAACATAAAATTCAAATAAAGATTCCAACTTTAACTTGTGAATCCTTGAAAAATTATATCTTCCAATATGAACACTAGTAGAAAAATACAAAAAAACACCGCTCTATGGCCACCGGTTTTTGAAAACCGGTGGCTTAAAAAATGGGCGGGTTAGGCTAATTCACATTGCCACCGGTTCAAACCGAACCGGTGGCCTTTACCATTTATGCCACCGGTTTGAACCCGTGGCAATTAGCAATTAAAAAAAAAAAAACGCCCCCTTAAATACCCCAAACCCTACCTCATTTCCCTCTCAGCCGTCCCTCTCCTCTTTCTCTCTCCTGCTCTCCCCTCTCTTCTTTCTCTTTCATTTCTCATCTGATCTCCTCCGATCTTCCTTCGCTTTCTCCTCTAATCTCCTCCTTCTCTTTCCTTCTCTTTCCTTCTCTTTCGATCTCCTCCTTCTCATCTCCTTCTCCTTATCATCTCCTTCGTCTCCTTCTCCCTCTTCTCCTTCGATCTCCTCTTCTCCTTCTCCTTGGTTTTGAGTTCGTGCACCATCATCAAGACCACCATGAAAACATGCACAACGAAGACATGCACAAGGTTTGTGATTAATCAATTAATTCTTGGTTTTTGATTTTAAATTCTGGGGTTTTGTTTTTTGATTCTGGGTTTTTGTTTAATCAATTCATTCTGGGTTTTTACTCGATTTTAATCAATTAATTCTGGGTTTGTGTTTTGGGTATTTGTTTCATTACTAGTTATTGATTTTTTTGGGTTAATTAGTCGATTTTGGATTTTTTTTGAGTGTTTTCGTCGATTTAATTCGATTTTTAATTGATTTTAATCGATTCTAAGTGGATCTCCTTTTGGGTCCTATTCGATTTAATTCTGGGTTTTTTTTTTTTTTTTTTAGTTCGTGAAAATCAGTTTATTTTTTTGAGTTCGATTTAATTCTCATTTTGTTTTTAGTTCTTGTTTTGAAAATCAATTTGATTTTTTTTAGTTCGATTTAACTCTCGGGTTTTCACTAATTCCTGGGATTTTTATTTAATTTTTTTTTGGGTTTTTTTTTTCTTTTTTTTTTCTGGGTTTTAGTTTTCTGGGTTAATTTTCTGGGTTTTTGTTTAATTTTTGGGTTTTGTTTATATTTTGTGTGTTTTTTCTGGGTTTATTTAACCGATTTAAATCGATTTATGGGTTTTTTTTTGTTTGCAGCTTATACGGTTCTTGTTTTTATCTTTTTTTCGCAGCTTATTTTTTTTATTTAATCGAATTTTTTTTGATGCAGGTGTATTGATTTGGATGTAGATGTTAAATCGAAGAAAAAAGATGCAGGATTATTGATTTAGGTGTTATATGGTTGTTTTTTAATTTTAATGTTGTAATTTTTTTTGGTTTTTATTGTAAATTTGTTTTTTTGGTTTTTAATGTTGGAATTTTAGTTTTGTGTAATTTGATTAATTTAGTTGTTTTAAATTGGAATTGTTGTATGAGTAATTTAGTTGTAGTTATTAATTTGGTTTTTTCACTCTTAAAAAGTGTACAATTATTAGATAATGATGAATATATATGTGTTTTTATATAATTTACATATATATATAATTTCTGCTACAATTTAAGTGAAATAAATGCAAAAAAAAAAAAAAAATTTTTTTGTTTTTTATGGACATTATTGCCACCGGTTAACCGGTGGCAATACTTTTTAATACCATTAAAAAAAAATTGCGGGAAGCGTAATTGCCACCGGTTAATAATTGTTTTTGCCACCGGTTTTGAACCGGTGGCTTTTTAATAATATTATTGCCACCCCCCAACTGGCCACCGGTTCAAAACCGGTGGCATAGGGGGTTTTGAACCGGTGGCCAATTCATATTTTCGTCTAGTGGAAGATAAATGAAATTTCTATCACAGGATTGAAATTTTATGATTCCAATCAACTTAATAAATGATTAAATCAAAAGTTCAACAAAATTCATGGAATTTAGTAACTCAAAGTTCTAACCACTTAAAACAATTAAATATTGGATCTTTAGTACTTAGAAGCCTCAAATAATAAATTTTTCACACTTAATGCAATGGATTTGCAATTATGTGAAAATTTAACCAATCTTTCAGCACTAATTACTACAAAGTAACCATGCTTAAAGAGGTCAAAAAATGCAGAAACATTAAGGAAAGAACCAAATACATAATCACCATAAATATTCCATTAAGATTCAAGGTTAAAAGATTTAAAAAATTTCGTCAAAAACGAAAAACCCTCGAAAAAAGGCATTTTTGGTCGGATTTTGGCCTTTTTTACAGCCCTAAAATTCACTATTTTTGGGCGAAAATCTGGGTTCGGGGCCAAAAATTACATTAAAACGGGATTAAAATTAATAAACCCGAGCTACTAATCTAATTAGTAACATAAACTAGAAAAATAAAATCATAAAAACACCTCTGTTATAAAAATAAATGAGCAAGGCTCCAATACCGCTGTTGGATTTCGATGAGTCCGACTCACCGCGGTAATAAAACTCGAGCCCAAGAACAAGCTCACAATTAATATAACAAAATGCATAAATAACAAGAATAGAGAAAAGACTAAATTACCCTTATAGCGTGCTTCGCTCAACCGGATGGAGCTCCTACTTGAGAAAAGCCGAGCCTCACAAAGGGTGAGGACCTCCGACGAAGTCCACCCACAACGCGACTCAACCGGTCTACTACTTGGAGGTTAGCCAAGTCCGACCAAAAAGACTACCCGAGTAATTAATGAGCTTATAGGTTTTCTCTCAAGTGGAGACGCCTAATTGAGCTCTTACTCAAGTGAACAATTCCAAGGTATGCCTAGGCTATTTATAAGGAGTGCTTCCTTGTGGATTCCTCTCATCTTTCAATGTGAGACTTTTTCACAAAAAGATCCCACATGGAAAGAATGTTGAATTCAATTCCTAGTTAAATAAACCAAGGAATAACTAAGTAACAAGTGTCACATGGTTAGGTGAGGACCACTTCCTCACTTACTCCCCAAGGCAACTCACATGCATTGTGAGCTAACAATGCGGCACCCAACCTTAAGCCCCAAGATGGGTTCGATTGGGCCGCCACCTTTCGGCCCGCGTCCATGACCCATCACTTGGGTCCGTGGCCCTTGCCACATGGCGCTGCCAACGTGGCACGCTGCCACTTGATGGTTGCCAACGTGGTTGCCACGTGGCACAATTCTATTTGGCGCGCTTCCCTAGCCTTTCACGCGACTAGAGTTTTTAGTTGTTACTTGAAGCATTCTCCCGTCTCGCCAATTCCTAAATTTTGGCTCGACTTTTAAGATTCGGATCTGACGCTCTAAGCTCGGAATCCGATGTCTTTGTTCACAATACTCGAGCGACTCATTAATTCCTCTCGGATTAATTCGTCGTGTCGGATCGTTAGTTGCTTGGGTGTGACCCGAAGGGTTCGGTCAAGATTAAGCTGTAATATTAATTATACATTAATATTACTGATCGGAAGCGGCCTCCACCTAGGCATTCCGATCACTCGAACTTACTGAATAAATAGCTTTTCAATAGCTCCAAACCCTTTATCGGAATAATACACTTGTTCGAAGGACACCATTCCTATCATTAAGTACCGCTTCTTCATATCTCGAGGACCCCCAATATAAGTCGGAGGTAGAATCACTCTATGACCAACATTATACGCAACAGTTTCTCCAGAATCAAGTGAATCCAAAATTCCTTTATATAGATCACCCCTAATTGTTTCCTGATTGTTTCGATAATAATCAAGTCACGTACTTTCAATCTTCACATACATATCGACTATGTATTGCTGAAAACATCGACCTGTTCGCAGTAACATGTTGTTAGGGCGAATTTGCAGTTTATAAGCATAATATTCTCTAGGAGAAATAAACTTGTCTGCTTTAGTATTCTTTCTCTTCGCACCTATATAAGAAAAAAAAAACATAAACTATGTCACAGCTGTAAAGAATTTATGGTACATGGAAAAAACAGGTAATAAGACATATAGGGTCTGAAATGTGTACGTGTTTCTTCTTGATTCAAAAAATCTTTAGCAGTATGAACAACACAGGACATTATAGGATCTGGAATTGAATCTGCTTAGTGCTGTCAAATTTCAAACCGAAACCGTTTAACTGCCCGAAACAATCCGACCCAAATGAAAACCGAATTGATTAAAAACCGTTTTTCTAAATCCGAAAACCGACCTGACCCGTATGTGAATGAACCCGAAACCGAATTGATCTGAATAACGTAACACCGTATAAGAACCGAACCTGTTAATGAACCGAACCAGTTCTAAACCAAACTGAAATAAAACCAAACCTAAAAAGAACCGAACTGTTTCTAACCCGAAACTGTTTGAACCGGGATAAAAACCGTTTACATCGAACCGTTAACAAGCCGCGACCCGTTTGCACCGAACTGTATATAAACCGAACCGTTTATAAACCAAACCGCTTGCAAACCGAATCGTTTATGAACTGGGCGGCTTATAAACGAATCGGCTACAAACTGCTTACTATAAAGAGAATATTAAAATCAAGTTAAAAGGTGTTTTAAATGAAATTTAATTATGCACACATGTTTACTACCGATCGAGTATTATTATTTTTCCCAACTTTTTTTTTAATGTAATTATATGGATTAAGTTAAATAATCTTACTATTGATAATATAAAGAACCATTAAGAATTTGAAAATTTATCATAGTACAAAAATTCATCCTGCTAAATTAATATTAATTGAAAATTTATCATAGTATAAAATATCTTCCTACCAAATTGTTATCATAGTATAAAATATCTTCCTGCCATAAACTTGTTCTATGAATTTTTTTTTTTTGATCCTGTGCTAGAGCAGTAAAGTGTAAATTTGTGAGTAATTTGATTTAATCAGAATATTAAAAGCATAAAATAATTTTTGAATCATATAATAAAAATACTCTGAAGTTCACATCAAAATATATGATTCTCATTACAGTTACAACAATTCTCAAACCAATTCAACTCTGACTTTTCATTAAAGTAGAGCAAAATTCAGATCTTTTTTATCTGTACAATCTCAACTTAATTGCTCCATATTTAATTGAAGACACTAAACCAGAGTCAGAAGTAAAAATAGTAGCATAGGCTTGAGGCTAAACACAGCAGCAGTGTAGAACATCAAAAATGCAGCAGCAGCAGCAACACTTCCTCTGTTTTCAGACTGCAATGGATAAAAGACAAAGACAGAAAGCAACTCTCAATTATATTTTCAGCTAAATCACTTACTGTAAGCATTACACAAAAGGTAAACACAACTCATAATGCAATCAAACCAACGAATTTTCAGCAGATTTTCATTTTATAATCAACTAAACTCAAAAAGAAAATCAATTGTAGCAGAATTCAGGAGGCAGGAGGAAAAAAGCTTTAAAAAAAAAAAAGACTGCAACACTCCTATGTCATATGTCATAGCATATTATACTCAACAACAAGTATACTAATAATAACAATTGGCTTAATTACAACAAAAAGATTGAAGGACGTCAATACCTTCCGAATTAGATGCAAAACTTTCATCCATCACCTCTTTACCAATTTCAAGGACGTCTTCTTCAATATCACAATCATAACCATGTAACCAATTTTTTGTGGTAACCAACGCCTCAACATTCTTAGGCAAAAGTGCACTCCTATACTTGTTTAAAATACGACCACCCATGCTAAAAGAAGACTCAGAGGCTACCGATGTAATAGGAATGGCCAAAACATCCCTAGCCATAACAGCTAATATGGGGTACACACTAATTTGAGATTCCCAATACTTGAGAACATCATAATTCTGCCCTTCATAAGTTGGTTGACGAGGAGTACACAAATAAGAATCAATCTCCATCGATGGCCGATTTGATGGGCCATCATCATCATCATCTCAACATCCTAGAAAAGTTCAAACAAAATGCTTTTATTAAATAATAAAAATTCAAACATACAATTATTATTTTTGTAAACCACAGTAAACTAAAATTGATTACCTTGAATATATCATCATCCAAGTCACTATTTGATTTATCGATCCCAATTGGGATGGGGGGGGGGAACAATTGTACTTGACTTAAAACCGGAAGACATAAAAGAATAAAAGTTATACAACTCCAAAAGAGCATCTTTAATCACCTTCGCCTTTTCAACACATGCCTCCTCAACATAAAGTACTTTCAACATCTTCGTCACTTGAATAAGCTTATAGCGAGGATCAAGAAAAATAGCAATTGAAAGGATCAAACTATAGTCATCCCAATAGCCCTTAAACTTTTCAAGCATAACTTTTTCCATGGGTGCAAGTTTAGGGTCTATATGGGATTTAGTTATTGTGTGCTCAATTTTCAAAACACAAGTAAAATAGAAATTTGCAGTGGGATATTCTGAACCAGAAAATAACACAGTGATTTCATAAAATGGCTTTAGGAAATTACATATTTTTGCAAGGGTATCCCATTCATCATCCGAAAGTTTGAATTCATAACCCATAAACTTATCGATAACCACTTTCAAGGCTTCATTTGCTTCTAAAGCTTTTCGGAGCATCGTATAGGTGGCATTCCAACGAGTCACAACATCAAGACGTTACTTACCATTAAACACACAGTTAACCCCAGAAAGAACATGCTCAAATTGAGTAAGTCTAGAGTCCGAAGAATCAATATACAAACCTCACGCAATTTTTGAACACTACTATTAACTTCTTTCAAATCTCTTTGAACAATAATGTTCAAGACATGAGCTAAACATCGAATATGAAAACATTTACCATTACAAGGAAGAGGAGAAGTCAACATTAAATCTTTCTTCAAAAGTTTAACCATAACATCCATGGATCGAGCATTATCAACAGTTTTTGCAAAAGCTTTACCCTGAAGGTTCCACTCCCCAATAAGTTTAAACACAAATTTTTCTATCTCGACACCAGTATGAAGAGGACCACAATATCTAAAATTAAGAATTTTAGACCTTAGACACCAATTTTTATCAACATAATGTGCAGCTAAAGTGAGATAACCTCGATTAGTGCATGCTGTCCACAAGTCACAAGTGAAACTAACTCTACCTTCAATTCTAGAAAAAGATTGCAACAACAAGGACTTAAACTAATGACGATGCTCCACAAGTCCCTAAGGCCATGATGCTCCACAATACTTAAAGGATAGGAATGCAAAATTATAGCTCTAGCAAGCAATTGTAAATGACGAGTTTGATTAAACGGGGGCTCAACACCACTTTCATGATTTGCGGGATGGTGTGGATTTTTACTCATGCATGCCGTAGTATGAGCTTTACAAGTGGAAGTACCAGCCTTACCTGGTGCTTTATATTCATTACCGCAAACATTGCATCGCGCATATTTTATCAGAGCAAGACCAACCATCTTATCAAAAAAAGGAGTAATGCCTCCAAACATTTGATGTTCGTCCACGCTTACTACCACTAGTGGTAGTGACTTGCTGTTGAGAAGAATCTTGATTCTGAACAGTATTGAGAATCTATAGTTTCAAAATAATATTGTCTGTCCTCATCATAATTTTCATACCCTTGCTCCATTGTTGAAAAAACAGAAACAAAACAACACATTTCAGCCTTATAACAAATGTTTATCATTGTCAATGCTAACACATTCAGGTACTTTTTACACTCTAGTTAAGAGTCGAAAAGCCATTACATTTAGCCTTTACAATAATCTTCACAATAACCATAACCTCAAATAATCATAAACATCTTTTTACCATTGAGATGTACACTAAATAGTGAAACCAACAAACACCCATTATATGCCTCTAATTCTATCTATTGAACAATTTCAAAACTGACATTAATCTTCCACATAAAGAGATAGGGAAAAAGAAAAACCCATCTCAAAGCACCAAAGTTGTATATACTCTTAAATTTATAAAAATTAACCACACTACCATTTATTTGCAATTTCGAGGAAATAAAGACAAAAAATCAGAATGCAAATTGATTGAATAAGAAGCTACCCAAGATTATGTGCTTTTCTAATTTGAATGCGAAATGATTGAACAAGAAACTTCCTTAAAATTCCATATTTACAAAGAATTAAAAGATAAGCATAACTTTTAGTTTATGTTGGCATCCATTACTCGTAGTGCCCCAAAATCCAATATGCTCTTACAACCATACCAAGAATCACCATCAGAAAACTAAATTTAAAAAAAAAAAAAGAAAAATAAATAAATAAAAACTAAAAAAAAAAAACTGACAATTTGCTCATACAATCACCAACCTTTCTACTAAAATCAAACCATCGTAGTAACACACAAAATATGATAAAGAAAACAAATTGAAATTTCAATCACTTAGATAATAATTATGGATGGACAGAAGCATATTATCTATGATTTCATGAACAACTCAACACCAAAAAATTGAATTAACAAAAAAATCAACACCAGAAAACTAAATTAACAAAAAAAAATCAAGAGGATCTAAACAATAATAGCTTGATTAAAATAAAACCAGATTAAATCAATCGCAAGAAGTACGAGGAAGAGACAGATCATACCTAGACGAAAAAAGAGAGGTTTAGAGCTCGGGGAGATTTGGATTCTAGGCACGCAGCAACTGATTAGATTCTGGGCAGCAACAATACTTAGCTTCAAAGTTCAAACAATTGCAAGATTTGCAACAAATAATTGATAATGAGATGAGAGAGAGAGAGAGAGAGAGAGAGAGAGAGAACTGAGAATGAATGAGGGAGAGGGAGATCTGAGAATGAGATGAGAGAGAGAAAGAAAGAATGAGGCGCCGTGTTTAGAGAATAGAGAGTGAAAGTGGTAAAGTGGAATTAGGGTTTCAAAAGGTATGAGATTTAAATCTAACCATTGATTTTTTTATTCTTTAAATGTCAGCCTTTAGATTATATGATGATCCGTGTGTGTTGTGGGAGAAAGAAGTTAACCATAGATTGTTTTTGATCTATGGTTGAGAGTGGTGATCTGTATGTGCTGTGGGAGAAAGAAGTTAACCGTAGTTGTTTTTGATCTATGGTTGAGACTGAGTAGATGATGTTTTGTGTGTTGTATATTCATCTACAAAAAAATTATTCCCTCAATTCCTAAGTATTTTTTCCCCATTTGATCGAGATCAGTCTCCAAGACGCGTATTAAAACATCTACATCTTTATTTTCATACACATAAAAATTATAAAAAAGTGTATTAATAAAATATATAATGAGACAAATTTAAAAAGATCATTCATGAGGCGTGACTCATGAATCTCATGACTAAATTAAGTTTTACTGTTTTATAGATTAGTGGTAATTTATGGTTAACATTTTCAAAGTTTGACCCCAAAAATGACAAAGGGACAAAATAAAGGGACGGAGGGATTATTAAAATAAAAGTTAGTGATGGTGTAGATCATTATACTTAAACTACACGAACAATGATATTTTCCTAATCTTAAAACTACAACTCAAATTATTGATCCAATCAAAATAATGTTTACTAATCTTTAACTTAGTACTAATACATACGAAGTATTTAACTATGAGATGGTTAGATGCTATGTGTTAATGTGTACATATGATCGATTGAACGAATCAATATTACCTTGTTAATCATTAATGTTTTCTTTCATTATACAAATCAAACTACTTTGTAATATCTTCATAATTTCATGAAAATATATAATGATAAATGAGTCATAATTATCAGTCTTGTTGACTAATCAAGTATTGAATTACCAAATTGCAAATTTCCATTTCACAAGAACTCATCAAATCATGACTATGACACTAGTAATTAAATGAAAAAATAAGAAGCAGATAATAACCTAGTTGTAAAACAATAATACATTAATACACTAACTTTTATAATCTACTTTGTAATAAACTAGTAAGATCAGTATGGCTAAACTTGAAACAAAACATGATATGTATTTATAAAATCAATGAGAATTTGTATATAATATGATGCCTGCCTAAATATGTAATGATGAAGTCTCGACTTAATATAAAACTTGTTAACCAGCAAAAGGTTAGCAAGTACTATCAAATTTCAAACCAAAACCATTTAACTGCCTGAATCCAAACAACTTAATAACCAATCGATTTTTTGAAACCGAAAACTGACCCGAATCGTAATTTAGTAAACTCGAAATGGAAACGATCCGAATAACGTTAAACTGTAGAAGAACCGAACCAGTTATAAACTGAACCGAACTAGTTATAAACTAAACCGAAAAAGAACCAAACTGTTTCTAACCTAAAACCGTTTCCAACCCGAAACTGTTTGAATCGGGATAAAAACCGTTTACACCGAACCGTTAACAAACCACAACACATCTGCACCGAACCGTTTACTACCCAGACTGTTTACAACCCGAACCGAATTAAACCGCTCGAGAATAAACCAAAACAGAATCGAACCGATAACTATTTTAACCAAACTGTAACCGACCCGCGAGACACTTAAACCGATTTCAAACCAACCCGATTTAATAACGAACCGATTTCAAACCGAACTGAACCCGAACTATCAAACCGTTTTGACAGTGCTAAATCTGTTGCTTGCCTACTTTTGTGAGACATTTTTTTAAGACCTTGGGTCCAGCCACATTCTCCTCGAGGAAATAACAATGGGTACTGAAGTGGATCATAGCAACCATAATTATGGTAGATTCGGTGAGATTTATTAGATCTTCCAATTACCATTATATGAGGGCCTGAGCTTTGGCTAGATGAAGCATTTTCTGGCCATATTACAACAACATCATCAACAGCAAGAGCATTATAAACACGCTGATCAAGTACTGGGTTTTTATTAAGAACAATTTTTGTGTCAGCATTAATGGCTCTCTCTCTTAGAGACCGAAAAAACACAGCATATGGATTTTGTTGTGATACATGCATAAGGATGTTTATCGCGTCTTCTCTTACTTCTGGAAAAGAATCCAACCTCTTTTTTGCTTCACGTTGTCCATCATAGAAGTATAGTTGTAGGTATTTAGGACTATCATCATTAGGAAATAAACTTGGAATATAGTGATACATTTGTCCATGCAATTTGAACACATAAATGCCTTTGTAGCTGTTTGCATCAAAATGACCCCCAAGAGAACTGTATGCAAACAGATTATTGTATAATCTAGCATATGTTCGAAAGCGGACATCAATTTCTTCCTTTGAAGTGAATAAGTACACAAGTTCCGGAGGGTTCTCATTTGAAGCTATTTCAATATCTCCATTCCCACAGCAGAAGTGCAGGGGCTCAAACATAAATTTTTTTGCACCACATTTAGGACAGTAACAAGGCGGTGAAAGTCTGAAAGGCTCTGTTGGTAGATCATGATCTGTAGCTGCACCAAGAAGATCCGGAAACCCCCAAAAAAGGTGCATAAACATATAAGCTAATTGCCGCCTATGATAACTGTCATTTCTAAAATGTATATCGTTTCTATAACCACTTACTTTCTGGACGCTGTTTAGTAGCTTTTTACAAGAGCTAGACATTCTTGACTCTGATTCACTACATAGAGCACATGTTTGTTATATTGCCATTCATATCAGTGGTAATAAGCTTAAATTCCGAATATTGTACCTATTCACACGTGATTGAGCTAAACCTTCAGGGCAACAGACCTTTCTAGTGACTCGTGACTGCCTTGAACCAACACCTTGACACTGACTGCTAACAAACAAGGCACTGATTTAGTATGGTTTCACATAAAGGTGGGCACGGGCCGTGCCGGCACGCGGGCGGCACGGGCCCGGCACGACTCCGGCACGGCCCGGCACGGGCACGGCCACCGGCACGGCACGGCACGACACGGTGGCACGCCTGTGGGCCGTGGGCCGTGAACAAAAGTTCCAGCTCTGGCACGGGCACGGCCCGTGGCACGGCGGGCGGCACGGCGACCGGCACGACGGCCGGCACGCTGGCACGACCCGCCGGCACGGCACATGGCACGGCCAGGCACGGCCCGGCACGGCCCGGCACGGCACGGCCCGGCACGGCCCGGCACGGCACGGCCCGTGCCTTTTACTAGCCGTTGGAAATATGGCCGTTTATGGCCGTTTTCCAACAGCTATAAACGGCCATATTTTCCTCCAATTTCCACCCAATTTCCCACCCAAATCCCCTATAAATACCTCATATTTTCCTCCAAAATTTTCACAATTCATCAACTCATCTCTTCTCTCTTATTCTCTAATTTTCTTACTCCCAAATTCTCAATTCTTAAATTCCTACAAATCATACAATCTTCCTCTCTTTTGTGAAAAAGAAAAAAAAAAATCCCTACTCTCTAATAAATTTTACATTTTTAATATTATTAGTCTACTACCAAAAAAAAAAAAAAAAAATTGTTATATTTACATTCGGGAAATTAAAATTTCGGGAAATTATAAATTCGAGAAATTATAAATTTGGGAAAGCATTGAAGCGTCATTGTAAGATCTAACTCAACTTTTTTTTAATTTGTTATTGTTATTGTTATTGTTATTGTTATTGTTATTATTATTGTTGTTGTTATTATTATTATTATTATTATTATTATTATTATTATTATTATTATTATTATTATTATTATTATTATTGTATACTTGGAACTACTTAATTATATAAAAACTACTTTCTATTTTAATTGTGAGTTATTTGGATTGTTGAAATCTGTCTAAGGCGGGATTTGGGCTCTGGACAACGTCGCTCCTAACCTCTCCTACCTGGGATCTCATTGATTTAGATAATCTACTATTATTATAATTATTTTTGAAAATTTAATTTATATAAAAACTACTTACTAATTAATTCTCATTGATCTCATTGTTGTTAATTGTTACTTTGTTATTGTTAGTTGTGTTATTATTATTAATTAATCATGGCATCAAACCCGAACGTTTCCTCCTCCTCTAGAAAAGCCAAGTCAACACGTAGGGAATCACCAAACCCAAACACTTCAATGTCTATGCCCCCCCCTAACATGCCCTTTCCCTCTTCTAACATGCCCTTTCCAAACACTTCCACCCCTTTCTTTCATCCCCAAAACATGGGAGGGCAAGAACAAATGGATGATATGGCTCCTTGGACCCAATTTCAACAAACCCAATATCAACAATATGAATTTCCTTTTCCTCCTCCTCCTCCTCCTCCTTCCCAAGGTAGCCAAACACAAGCTTCCGGGTCGAGTGAACCATCCACTCACATGCCCAACACCCAAAATCCTAACATATTAGAGTGGTGTACCGAAGAGGATTTTGCTCAAACCAAAAGAAAGAGTGAAGTTTGGGCACATTATCAATTAAGTAAAGATGGAAAAAAATGCAAGTGTCCGACTTGTGGTAAAATTTTCTCGGCCGATACCAAGGGAGGGACGGGACACCTTAGTAGACATACAAAAAAATGTGGTGGACCATCTAATGATCCAACCCAACCTAAAATTTCTCAATTCCATCCACAAGGTTTCATTTACAATTACGAGAGAGATAGGGATGAACTTGGGAGAATGATTGTACATGCAGAACAACCTTTTTTTTCGCCGAAAATGATGCCTTCAACAACTATATTAACCGAGCACTACAACCAAAACACAAAAAAATCTCCCGAAAAACCGTTCTATCTGCTGCCATGAAGATTTATCTAGAGTACAAATTAAGATTAGTAAATGAATTAGCTAATCTTCCTAGTAGAGTTTCTTTAACCGCCGATGCATGGGATGGTGGGTACAGACTTCACTATTTATGTGTTACTTGTCATTGGTTAGATAATGAGTGGATGTTACAAAAACGCATCATTCATTTCAAAATGCTTGAATACCCTCATACCGGTCTTAACATTTCACATCATTTAATGGAAGCCATTGATGCATATAGTCTTAGGGATAAAATCATGTCTATAACTTTCGATAATGCAACTTCTATGACATATAGTGAGAATTTGGTCAAATCCCAATTGAACGATGTTATATTAGATGGAGATGCACTTCATGTTAGATGCATTTGTCATGTTCTTAACTTGTGTGTGAAGGATGGAACACAAGCAATTGGTCCATTTTATCACAAAATACGGAGTGCTATTTGCACTATTAATAGCTCTAACATGAGATATCAAGAATGGAAAGGTTTTTGCAGGCAACAACGGATTAAAACCATAAAAATAGCACCGGATTGTCCAACTAGGTGGAACTCCACCTATGAAATGTTGAGTCGGGCAATCGAGTACAAGGTTCATTTAACACTTTTTTATAATATGAAATATCCACAAAATGCTTTACTTGAAGATGATTGGGCTAATTGTGAAAAATATATGCAGTTTTTACAATTACTATATGGTATGACACATTGTTTTTCTTCTGTATATAATCCTTGTGCTCATTCTTTTCTTAGCAATGCATGTTTACTTGCACAACTTTTTGCGGAACACCGATCAGAACATGTTTATCGTGGATATCTTCCATCCATGGAGGATAAATGGCGTAAATATTACACCGATATTCCTATGATTTATATTTTTGCTTCCATTTTAGATCCTAGACAAAAATATGATGGCACCTTTTTATTAATTGATATTTATTATAGTAACATGAATTTTGAAGATGATGTTGAAACTTTTAAGAATAAGGTGACAGATGAGTTTTTTAATTTATATAATGTTTATGAAAGTAAATATGGAACCGTGTCTCGATTTGCCCCTTCTCAAACATCCAAAAATGTAAGTAAACGGACCAAAGGTTTATTTGCACAAGCTGCTAACTTGATGTCTAAGTATTCAGGTACAGAATCATCATCATCTAGGAGAACTCAAAGCGATGTTTCGGAGTTGCAAATGTACTTAAGTTACGACTTCATGAAAGGCATGGACGATGAAGAGAAGTTTGGCCTCGACATCCTCGATTGGTGGAAATCACAAGCCGTGAAACATCCAATTTTGTCGGCAATGGCTCGTGATATTTTTGCTATCCAAGTCTCCTCCGTTGCTTCCGAAAGAGCTTTTAGTGCGTCGGGAAGAGTTCTAGACGATAGAAGAACAAGACTAAAACCCGAAACACTTGAAATGTGTGTTTGCTTCAAGGATTGGTTGGATGCCGAAACTCGTTCTCAAGATCGTACTTATGCACAAAACGACGACGATGAAGGAACGTCGACTTCTTTTAGTTCTCATACTTCTCAATCCACTCAATTGGCGGATGAACTTGAACCTCTAGGAGACGAAGACGAAGATGAAGACGAAGGCGAAGACGAAGACGACCAATAATAATTACATGATTACATATTTACATTATACACTATTGTATTCTTTTTGTATTATCGAACTTCGTATTCCGTATAATAAATGAAGTTATTCAATATTCATACACTATTGTACGATTTTTAATTATCATTACTTATTTTGTAATTTTGTATTATTGAATTATCGTATATTCGTACCGGCTAGTCGGCTACCGTCATATAATAAAATAAGTTATTCTTCAATTTTTTGTGTTTTCGGATTATCGCACTAGTATTTTTTTTTTATTATATGCATTTTTGTTTTTAATTCGTTTTTTTTTTAACATTTATTTTTTTTTTAAAAAAAAAAAAAAATTAAGGTAGGCACGGTTTGGCCCGCGGCCCGGCACGGCACGGCCCGCTAGGCACGTGGGCCGTGCCGTGCCGTGGGCTGGGGTGTGCCAATTCCAGGCACGGCACGGCACGGCACGCCGCGGAGCCGGCACGGCACGGGCACCACCCCGGCACGGCCAGGCACGGCCCGCGGCGGCACGGGCACGGCCCGTGCCCATGTTTAGTTTCACATGTGATTCCAAGGATGCAAATCAATTCTAAGCAGCAAGAAACTCAATGTCTAGCAAAAGGAATTGTAAAAATGTACCATTAAACAGGACAGACATCTAATCAATACCCAGAAGCTAGTAAAATTGACAATACAGATAGGAATAGTCTTAAAACTCATCACTTTGTACCCATTTTAATGTGTTGTAGCTAGTTCCTGTATACACTTGCGTTTTTTTGTTGTCCGAATTTGACGAAAATGAACATCTTGATACTGGTTATCTGGTGTTGATGGGCTGCGTTGAAGATACTTTCAGTTTTATTCTAAACAAGACATTGGTTGTATTTACTAATATAAGGTAACCAAATATATGTACCTAGCAAATGCTGATTGGGATGACCTTTGTGTGGCCTGATTCAACCTACTACAACTCTTGCGAGATAGTTGAGGTAGACCATATCGACAACCTATCATACAACAGATAAAAGTAACCCTAGGTCAAAAAAGATGCAGAATGCATTAAGCTATGTATGATTCAAATTCATACAGTTCCCATTGTAACAACTCAAGGAAAAGCCTACTCTAGTTGGATTGCCTGTTATGGTTGGATTGCAATCAAATCTCCCAAAGCGTACTTTAACTTAGATATATAGAAACTGTAAAAACAGAAAACAAAAAACCATAGGAAAATAATGAACACAGTACACTATTTCAAGGCAAAAGAAAATACCAAATATAAAGATACTTAACTAATACAATACAAAAGTATGCATAATATAGAACTATGTAAATAAAACCCATGCTATTTAACATACTCAAAATAGAAGATTCATTACATCAAAAGGAATACATATACAGGGTACACACCACCTAAGACTTGTCTTTGAGACATCAACAACCAATAGGCAAAAGCTGGATGCTAAGCTTACTACTACATAAAACAACCCTAACAACCAAGTACAAGTCATTAAACCCTTGGACCCAAAATAAAGATAGTTTAATAACACACAGCTAATCGACCTTAGCGCGTTTAAAAACAATTTCTAAATCTGACAGACTAGTAACAAGGTGTGCAGAAGTTTCTGCTTCTACAACATTCATAGGGCATTCTTGCAGAACAATCCTACGCTTAAATGGACGATTTGGTGGAAGAGCAGGGACCGAAATTTGTGATCCTTCAGCAGTTGGTGTCACACAGCAGTGAATGTCAGTCCCTAAGGCATTAACAGAATCAGATTGTTTAGAACTCCTTTCTAAACATTCAATACGGCCTTTCAGAATCAGAAACTTTTCTCTTATCAAGGAACATTCTGCACCCATCATTGCTGCACTACCATAGCTAGCATCAACTATTTCCAGATTAAACTGAGAAGCGATGAAAAAAGATGCTTTCTTTGTAACTTTTTGCTCAGCTACCCATCTGCTTCAGCACATGGGTCACTAAAAATGCACTCCATGCCAATGTTATTATGAGGACATGTTACCATTAACCAAGAAATATAACCGTGTCCTTCTACCCTAGTAGTTTCTATGGCAGTTGCAGTAACACCAGTTTTTCTCACCAAAACTCCCAAAAACTGTGCAAAATCCATTGTAACATGGACATCATGGAATGATGCATCCTCTCTTGAACTACATTCTGCCCGTATGCGATTCAAGTCCTCTCTCTCCTGAACTAACTCATCACATCTATTCTTATATAGCTTCATACACAAACGGTACATCTTAATTCGTTCATGCGTGAAATCAGATACCCGAACATTAAACCGACAAATCAATCTCTTCACAGCCTTGTGAGCCGCTCTCTCGCGAGATTCTTCGACCGAAGTGGCATCTCCACCATAGAAAAGGAACGTTGCACGGGAATTTGGCTGATTAACCCGCACAAAAACATTGCTCTTAGCACTATCTATGAATCCATAAACTAGAGGTGGAAACTGCAGCCAAGCAACAACCTTTTGCAAAAGAGGCTGAAAAGGAACACAGACTTTGTTTGATCGACTAGCCATAACCTGTAATGGAAAAATCGATATTCAAGGCAAAAAATATTCAGACCAGGAAAGGTGTTTCTCTTCCAAACAACACCTCTACACCTAATCTACAGGAATTTCCACAATAATTAGCAGATTTTGCAACGAAGCTGAGGCTGAACAACTACTATCAATATAAACAAGGAAAAAATAGGATAATTTCTTGGCTTCATGCTTACACAGAATGTAAATGCACATAGGAAACAAGAAACTTGCAAGGAATAGGACATCGTAAGCTGTAAGCAGCAGCACACCAACATCTTTAAAGCATGATAAACAGAACATGACACACGGTGCATAAACAAGGTCAAAGGAATTACCTCAACAAGCACTGTACATTCAACACAACAAACTGAACTCGAGTAGAAACACAACGCAAAATACTATCAGCAAACCTGTAATACAGAAGATGGCTGAATGTAAAACATGTAAAATAAACTGACATTGTATAATTTTGTTTCCAACTCTCAAAGAACCCAAATGGCCCAGTAAAACAAAACCTTCCAATGGCATCAGATTTTTCTAACCTATAATGTACAATTCTAATCACCGCAACTGAATCCACAAAGGCGCAAGAACACACAACAACGCAACCAAAAGTATTTACACGAATGTTCGATTTGTCAGGAAATCAAAATAATGGTGTGAATTAATTGTGCAATGTTCAACTTGTCAGGAAATCCAAATAACCGAATTGCGATATGAAGCAGTGATTAATTCAATGTTCGATTTGTTAATGTTGTCCAAAATATATACATGGAGACAGGATGTACACTTAGTAATATAATGTCATTGGAACCAAAGTAACACCGCTAAAATGAATACCTTTGTTAACCCAACTCAAATAACCAATGTCACTAGGCATGAAGGTCTTGGTATGTCTAAAAACCTAGCATCATCTCTCTCTATATATAGACAACTACACTCACAAAGGTAACCCTAAAAGCATTACTATGACAAAGGTCTAAGTACAACAAAGTAGTCTCCAAGTCTTTTTTTACTACTTAAGGACATTGGAGTAATGCCCAAGGCTTTGACTTGCCTTTTTTTTCTTCAAAGTTAAGGCACTGTACAAAGCCTTGGGGACTACTCCAATGTACAAATTAAACTATACTTAAGTAAACAAATTAATCTCCCTTCAAAAAAAAAATGCAAATTAATCTTTACTTAAATTAATAACCCTTCAAAAAAAAGAAATACAAATTAATCTCATTTTCAATTTTTTTTTTTTTTAAAAAATAAATTAATCTCTTTTTCAGACATACAGTAAGCCAAAGAAAGGATTGAAACCACAAATACAAAGAGGGGTATGGTTACTGTTGTGGGTCTCACGAAGAGTAGGACGATGCAAAAAGGAAAAAAAAAATAAAAAATTAGTCTGTTTGAGGGTTTGTTGGTGCTGATTTGGGCATTACTCCAAAGAATAGAACATTTGTACAGAGCTTTACACATGGCACACAAAATTCAATGGAAAGGAAAACCATTAATATCGGGGGTTCTGCTTTACACATGGCACACAAAATTTCAATCAAACCCCAAGAAGGGCAAATTCGGGAATTCATTAATTTCGAGGGTGGTAATGTAATATCTCTAGAAGTCACTATTACTAAGAACAGTAGATGCATTTCCCACTTTTATAACAGTTATTATAAAAGATTTACGTACGCCCAATGCAAATATTCTTATTTTTAAAGTGATACAAATATTACAAGACAATAGGAATACTATACTCTTTTCCTTTTGTTTTTTAATAAAGTTTTACACTTATAACTTATCTACCCACTGCCTGAAATCGAGAATCTAAATACATCAAACTATTTAATTCAAATGAAATACTTTTCTATCTTCTAATAATATTTTGTTGCCAATAACAGCTTAATTACCTGAATCCTACATACACCAAATCAACAAATGTTTGCATCTCCGATTCTCCGCATATACTAAATTATTACATATATGCACATATGCATTCTAATAATCAATATAAGGAATATAAAAACTTAATCAAAAAAATGAATTGAAAGTTGTAATGTATATAAACCAAAACTTCCGACAGCTACAAAAGTAGTCCAACATTTATATAAATATAAATATATAAAAAATACATACAAAATTGCATTAGGACATAATCAACTGAGAATTTTTGCGTATGTTTTGAGAAATTTTATATCATATGATTCATATGCATAACGTCATAACCAGGGGCAGAGCCAGAAATTCTAAATCGGGGGTGTTTTGGGTGATTTTTACCCAAGCCACGTGGGCCAACCAGGTGGCGACACGTGTCAGACCAAGATTAGTCCAAATTGGACCTATCCCCCATTTGACACGTGGCGTTCCCAGAATTTGGGAGAAAAGGCGGCCTTCAGGGCCCAAATCCCAAGAAAGTCGTAATTCAGCGCAGCCCATCAGAATTAGGTCAGAGTGACCTAACCAGGGGCACATTTACCGATGACCCTATAAATAGGGAGATTCCCCCCATTTTGGGGACATCTACAATTTATTACAGCATACCCTACATTCTCTCACATCAGAGAAAACACCTGATCTCGGAATCCGAGAAGATCTTACTTTTACCTTTCCGCACTTTTTACCTTCTCCAACGCGTTCTAACTTGATCGTCGGAGGCGGAGCTCCTACCAACCGGAGTCTCCGTGTTTTGCAGGTACAGATCACGCCGAACCAGTCTTCGAGCCGTAACTCTCTCGAGGGACAAAAATACCCAAAACATTTGGCGTTGTCTGTGGGGAGAGTACCTCAAAGATGGTTCAAGAGTCTGTACCGCCGCCAGACCCCAACCATCCTACGGTTGATAGGGAGGTTTTTACAGATCAAGAAGACGACCACGATGTGGACGTCGAGACATACGTGGCCACTGACGGGTCACTCATTGCTAAACACATCCGTTCCAGAGACAATTTAGAACGGGTCAACAATGAAGCTGGTACCAGCAAGAATGCTGGACCACTGCCTGGTAACACCAAGGCGGCAGGAGGTCAGGCTCCAGTAACCCGAGATAAACTCATGAAATTCATGACAAGTTTCAAGGGTGAAATCAAGGACCTGACCAACAAGAGGACGGCTGGCTCTAACAAGGGTCAGTCGGCTAAGAAGACTCCTCAAGCTGAAAGGAAGAAGTCAGTCAGAGACAGGCAGTCTACCCACATCCGAAGGAGAAGACTACGCCTGCCATTGATTGGACTAAGATCCTTCTGCCCCAAACGGGAAAAAGGAAGGTCATCCGAGCTGTTCAGCCGGATGGTAACAAGAAAACCTTATCCGATGCTCAACACATCATCGAGCACAACCGGAGCCAGCAGCTGTCTGAGTCAGCCTCTACATCGAGCTTTCTAGGCAGCTTCAAAAATACATCTGCAAGGAATTCTCAATCCTTGCATGAGAGTCATACAAGCGGCAAGTCCGTCCATACTGGCCCTTAGATGATTGGGTCAGTCCCGTATGTGCCTCAGATTCCATACGGGCAGTACACCCCTCCTTTCATGCAGCCAACCCTTTTCGGGGGACAGACGGCACATATAATGTCTAACCCTTGGAATGGCAGCTCCGTCTGCTTAAACTTGGTGAACAAACTTCTGCCTACCAAGGTTAAGAATGTTTTGGTTGGTGCCTATGATGGTACCACCAACCCTGAGGACTAACTCATGGCCTACACAAACCTTATGCACATGCAAGGGTTGGAGGATGTTATGTGGTGCCGATACTTCCCGGCTACCTTGAAGGGCATATCCCAACAATGGTTTGGCAACCTGCCAACCGGATGCATTGCTAGCTTCAGGAGGCTTGCCTTCTTGTTTGCCTCCAACTTCTTGATGAACATCCCTGCCAAGAAAACAAGTCTCAACTTGAGCACCATACGGCAGGGAGGGAGAGAAGGACTCCGCTCCTACGTCAAATGGTTCAATCTAGTGAGAATCCATATACAAGGGTTGTCTGACGAGGTAGCTTATACAGACTTCTTCAAGGGTCTGAAGGATGGGTCAACCTTTAAGTTTGACCTCGTCCGGAAGAGGGTCTTTACCCTCTAAGAGGCGTTGATAGAGGCGGAGAGCTTTATTCAAGCTACCGACCTCTACTCGTCCAGCCATCAGTCAGACTCCAAGAAGTCTGACAAACAAAAAGAGAGTCGGTCTACTCAGCCGGCTTAGAAATCTGAAGAGCGCAAAAAGAGAAAAGAAGTTTGGGCGATTGATGAGTCTGATCAGCTGTCCAAAAAGAAAAAGAAAGAATTCAAACCGTACGTTCCGAGGTACGAGTTTAATAAAGACTGCTACTCCATCCTCATTGAGATAAAGGATCGGCTGACCATTAAGAAGCCGAATCCAATGAAGAGTTATGTCCAGTCACAGAACAAGAATAAATACTGTCACTTCCATGAGGAAGTCGGCCATGACACCAACGACTGCTACAGTCTTAAGCGGACGTTGGACCGTCTGGCTGATAAGGGGGTGCTGAAATCCTATGTCTTGAAGTCCAAAGAGACTGTCAAGACGAATCTGGGGTAGTCGTCCAAGACTGTCCACCCTGCTAGTAGTTCGGACACCGATAAGGACCCGGTGTACACCATAGCAGATGGATTCGCCAGTGGTGGCCCTACCATTCGGGGAACCAGGGGTCATCTGAAGAAGATGATCCATTCTGTTGATGATGGACAGGCGTCTTCTAGTGGTATTTTCCCAAACGTCCTCATCACGGAGAAGGATCGGGGCAAAGTCCGCCGACCGCATGACGACCCGGTCATCATTGAATGTAAGGTCGCCAACCAGCTGGTTGGTCGGATCCTTATTGACACTGGTAGCTCCTCTGACCTCATTAGCTACAAGTGTCTGTCCAAGCTGAATTATAAGCTTGAAAATCTACGCGACGTCTCCCATCCCCTTGTTGGCTTGGGGGGGGGGGGTAGTGTACCCAGTCGAACAAATTGATTTACCCATCCGGCTGGGGCAAAAAGGTAAAGGGAGACATATGATCGTCCGGTTTTTGGTGGTTGAAGAGCTGACCGCCTATAACATCATTATGGGTTGACCCACTCTGAACGAGTGCAAGGCCATCATCATCCCAGCTCTCATGTTGTTAAAATATGAAAAGGATGATGGCTCTGTTGGCTCCCCGAACGGGGATCAGAAGACAGCAAGTGATGCGGGTGCATGGAACTTGGTGGAAGAAGTGGAAGATGTGCCACATGTTGTGACACTTAGTCGGGCCAAGCTCCTTGGTGGTCACCTCTCGGGGTTGACTATCATTACACTTGATGACCGGAAGAATTGAAGTGGTGTAGCCGAACCAAGGAAGTCTGACCGAACCTCCCAGGCAGTAGCAAACCAGATTTCAGCACTTTTGCAGGAGAGGTCGAACTCCAAAAGTTCGACCGAACCAGGAGCAAGGAAGTTTGACCGAACCTACTTAGTAGTCCGACCGAACCTACCCATTGTTCGGCCGAACCTTTTCCCGTTTTCAATCGGTTTTGTGCGGACTATTTAAGTTCCTTTTGAGAACGTTTTGCAAAAAAAAATTCATGTTGAACCTTGCTTGATTTTGTAATCAATGAGACTTTCTCTCTCTACCCATAATCTTTGTGATTATTTGCTTTCTTTGAGATTGCTACCTTGTAATCTTTGTGGTTACACCTTAATCCTAGCTTTACTTTGTGTTAGCTTTGATTAAGAACCCCTATTTCATATATCTTGGTGATTGTTGAGATAGGTTTATCTTGTTTTATTGATTTGATATTGTTGTTACTTAATTTCTCCTCCCCTTTTCTTGTTTTTTCCTTGGTTATTTCATATCATTTGGTATCAAGAGCCTAGGTTATTAGCCTAGAAAGATCCTACCTTTTGAATTTCTCTTTCCCCCTCTCAAAAGATCTCATCTTTTTCCCATAAAAATTTTAAATTTTTCTTTCAAAGATACAAGCTTTCTATCTAGAAACATGGGTGATAGATACTATTATGAAGATGATGAAGGTTACAATGAACACTCTAGATTGGATGCTCTAAAAAGGAAGTTTGATAGACTTCTTGAGCTCTTGGAGAATAGAAGAAGTCCTAGAAGGAGGAGAAGCCCTAGTGAAGAAGATGATTCTCACTCTCCTCACCGGAGAAGGGAACACCACCAACGACACCATGAGGACAACCGTGACCGAGACATCAAATTGGAATTTCCGGACTTTGAAGGTAATCTTGATCCTAATGAATTTCTTGATTGGTTTAGAAGTATGGAGAACGTGTTTGAATATAAGGGTTATAATGATGAAAAACGTTTCAAATTGGCCATCCTTAAACTCAAAAAACATGCTTCTTTGTGGTATGAGAACTTAAAGAATCGTAGGAGGAAAGATGGAAAATCAAAAATCACTTCTTAGGAGAAATTGAAGAAACATATGAATAAGGATTTAATGCCTAGAGATTATTTGCAAGATGCTTATCTTAAGTTGAATTCTCTTAAGCAAGGGACTATGTCGGTAGAGAAGTATACTAGGGAGTTTGAAAAACTCTCTATTATGAGTGGAATTGAAGAAGCACCGGAGCATAAGATTTCTAGGTATATTGGTGGTCTCGAGAGAAAGCTTGGGCAAAAGGTTGATGTGCATGCCCATGGAAGTTTTGATCAAGTGGTGCAAAAGGCTTTGAAGTTTGAGAAGTATGGCAAGATAAGTAGTGCTAGTGGGCATCCTAAACCTACCTTCAAGAATTCTTTTGCTCCAAAGGGTGAGACAAGAAAGCCCATTGCCAAGGATGACAAAGGCAAGGCTCCCATGCATTCTTCTAGCAAAGATGATCACAACAAGATGAACAATAGGAAGACTTGCTACAAGTGTAGAGGCTATGGACATTTTGCTAATGAGTGTCCAAATAGTAGAGCTATGATGATTCGTGAAGTGGATGATGATGAGTACGAAGATGAGAAGAATGATTTTGGGGACCCTATATATGATGAGGAGGATGAGATTTTAGTTGAAGCCGATGAGGGTCAAATCCTTGTTGTGAGAAGGGCACTTCACTCCATTTCCACCCCTTTAGCGAAAGAGCAAAGGGAAAACATTTTCCAAACTCGTTGCACCATCAAGGATCGAGTTTGCAACCTTATCATTGATAGTGACTCTTGCACTAATGTGGCTTCAACAACATTGGTGAGCAAGCTCAATCTTGAAACTACCGATCATCCTACTCCGTACAAGCTTCAATGGCTTAACAATGACAATGAGGTGAAGGTAACAAAACAAACTCTTCTTTCTTTTTCAATTGGAAAACTATATAAGGATGAGGTGCTTTGTGATGTATTGCCTATGGATGCTTGTCATGTATTACTTGGAAGACCTTGGCAATTTGATAGAGATGTATTGCATGATGGAAGAAAGAACACTTATTCCTTCATGATGGATAAGAAAAAGATTGTACTTAACCCCTTGTCCCCCACAATTAAACACAAAGAACCCTTGGGTACGGGAAACACAATCAAAGAGAACCTTATCATTGGGGAAAATGAGATGGGAAAGGAGATAAATCAAGGACACTTTGTCTTTATTTGTCTTCTTAGGGAAACACGAGAGAGTGAGCGAGAGAACCCAATCCACCCCTTAGTCAAGGAAGTATTGTTTGAGTACCATGATGTTTTCCTCAATGATCTCCCACCCAGTTTGCCACCTATTAAGGGAATTGAACATCAAATCGATCTTATTCTCGGATCACAACTCCCTAATAGACCGGCTTATAGGTGTACCCCCGATGAAGCAAGAGAGCTTCAAAGACAAGTTGGTGAGTTGATAGCAAGAGGATTTGTGAGGGAATCCCTTAGCCCTTGTTCGGTTCCTGCTCTTTTGGTTCCAAAAAAAGATGGTACATGGAGGATGTGTGTGGATAGTAAGGCCATCAATAACATCACCATCAAGTATCGATTCCCTATTTCTCGACTTGATGATATGCTTGATGAGTTACATGGTTCTGAGGTGTTTTCAAAGATTGACTTGAGGATGGGGTACCATCAAATTCGCATACGTGAAGGAGATGAGTGGAAGACCGCTTTTAAGACAAAGCAAGGCTTGTATGAGTGGCTAGTTATGCCATTTGGGCTCTCTAATGCTCCTAGCACTTTCATGAGACTCATGAACGAGGTACTTCGCCCCTTCATTGGTAAATTTGTTGTTGTTTATTTTGATTACATGCTTGTTTATAGCAAATGTGAACTTGATCATGTTAAACATTTGAGGCAAGTATTTGAAACATTGAGAAGTAGGCGGCTTTTTGCCAAGTTGGAAAAATGTACTTTTATGGTGGATAGTATTGTTTTTCTTAGATATGTGATTTCGAATGTAGGGATCTCAATGAACCCTAGTAAGGTGGAAGCCATTCAATCTTGGCCTACTCCTACCACTCTCACTCAAGTTAGGAGTTTCCATGGCCTAGCTTCTTTCTATCGAAAATTTGTGAAGAATTTTAGCACTATTTTGGCTCCGGTAACCGAATGCATGAAGAAGGGTACTTTTGAGTGGACACCATCGGCTCAAAGGGCTTTTGAGACTCTCAAGAAGAATTTTTGTGAGGCTCCAATCTTGACTCTTCCGAATTTTGATTAACCCTTTGAGTTTGAATGTGATGCTAGTGGGGTTGGAGTTGGGGCGGTTCTTGTTCAAGGAGGGAGACCGGTTGCTTATTTTAGTGAGAAGCTTGGTGGGGCAAGAATGAGATATAGCACCTATGACAAGGATTTCTATGCCATAGTGAGGGATCTTGATCATTGGTCACATTACTTGAGGCCTAGACCATTTGTACTACATTCCAATCATGAATCTCTCAAGTATATCAATGGTTCTCATAAACTCAATGCAAGGCATGCCAAATGGGTTAAATTCCTCCAATCATTCACTTTCTCTTCTAAATACAAGGAAGGGAAGAGCAATGTTGTGGTCGATGCTCTTTGTAGGAGGCATTGTATGATCATTATTCTTGATGCGAAATTTTTAGGGTTTGAGTTTCTCAAAGAGTTGTATGGTGATGATGAGTATTTTAGTGGGTTGATGAAGAAGTGTGAGGAAGGGGTCGATGGCTCTTTCATGGTGCAAGAAGGTTTCCTTTTTAAGGGAAACAAGCTTTGTTTTCCAAAATGCTCTCATCGACGATTACTTGTTAAAGAAGCTCATCAAGGAGGCCTAGTCGGACACTTTGAGGTTGCAAAAACATATGACATCCTTCGAGAACATTTTTATTGGCCCAAGATGTTTGGTGATGTGCAAGATGTATTAGCTCGTTGTGGGGCTTGTCACAAGGCTAAGAGTCAATTCCGTGAAGGACTTTACTCTCCTCTTCCGGTTTCTAGTCACCCATGGGATGATCTTAGTATGGATTTTGTGGTTGCTCTCCCTCGCACCCAAAGGCAAAATGATTCCGTGTTTGTTGTGGTTGATCGTTTTAGCAAGATGGTTCACTTCATTCCTTGCCACAAGACCGATGACGCTTCTCATGTGGCTAACTTGTTCTTTAGAGAAGTGGTGAAGCTTTATGGCATTCCAAAAAGTATTGTGTCGGATCGAGATCTTAAGTTATTGAGCTACTTTTGGAAGGCCTTGTGGAAGTTAGTGGGAACCAAGCTCTTATTTAGTACCTCTATTCACCCTCAAACCGATGGCCAAACCAAGGTAACTAATCGTACCATGTCCACTGTTCTCCGAGCTATCATTAGCAAACACATGAAAGATTGGGATCTTAAACTTCCTCAAGTTGAATTTGCTTACAACCGCTCTCATTGCATAGCTAATGGGAAAACACCATTTGAAGTAGTGTATGGTTTCAATCCCCGCCTACCACTTGACTTGTTGCCTAGTATTCCTCAAGAGGAATTGAGCTTTGAGGCAAAAGATAGAGTTGAAACGATGAAAAAGCTTCATGAAGATGTCAAGAAGAGAATTGAGAAAGCAAATGAGAGTTATAAGGCAAGGGCAAACAAATTCAAGAAGCTAAGGGAATTCAATGTAGGTGATCTTATGTGGCTCCATCTTCGGAAGGAGAGATTTCCGACTAAGAGAAAGAACAAACTCATGCCAAGATCTGAAGGCCACTTTGAAGTTGTGGAGAGGGTTGGACCTAATGCTTACAAGCTCAAACTACCGGGAGACTTTGGAGTTCATGCTACCTTTAATGTTGGTGATCTTGCTCCTTTTCTTTTTGAAGATGATATTAGTGATGATGATCTGGAATTGAGGGCAATTCCTTTTGAAGAGGAGGGGTTTGACGCGGGTGCATGGAACTTGGTGGAAGACGTGCCACGTGTTGTGACACATAGTCGGGCCAAGCTCCTTAGTGGTCACCTCTCGGGGTTGACTATCATTACACTTGATGACCGGAAGAATTGAAGTGGTGTGGCCGAACCAAGGAAGTCCGACTGAACCTCCCAAGCAGTAGCAAACCAGATTTCAGCATTTTTGCAGGAGAGGAGCAGGGAAGTTCGACCGAACCTACCCCTTGGTTTGACCGAACCTACCTAGTAGTCCGACTAAACCTACCCATTGTTCGGCTGGACCTTTTCCCGTTTTTAGTCGGTTTTGTGCGAACTATTTAAGTTCCTTTGAGAACGTTTTGCAAAAAAAATTCATGTTGAACCTTGCTTGATTTTGTAATCAATGAGACTTTCTCTCTCTACCCATAATCTTTGTGATTATTTGCATTCTTTGTGATTGCTACCTTGTAATATTTGTGGTTACACCTTAATCCTAGCTTTACTTTGTGTTAGCTTTGATTAAGAACCCCTATTTCATATATCTTGGTGATGTTGAGATAGGTTTATCTTGTTTTGTTGATTTGATATTGTTGTTACTTAATTTCTCCTCCCCTTTTCTTGTTTTTTCCTTGATTATTTCATATCAGCAAGGGAGTGTGTAGGGAATATTTCAAGCATTCCACACTTGAGCCCCACTGTGATCATACACTTAAGTATGGTGGCGTCCAAAGGGAAGGAAGCTAGAGCAAAAGAGTCGCCAACAAGTTTTAGGAACTTGTAAACCGTTCAGAGGGTGAAGGTTACACCCCTTAACGATCCATGAAATCGTCAACTCCAATAGGTCTGGAACCAAGACTAGAAGTTCGGGGATGAAGGTACAAATCCAACCTAAAAGAGAAAGAACTTGCCCTATAAAATAGGCCTCTACTTTATTCTACTCGTATTCATGTGCGCTTTCTGACTAACATGCAATCATTAAGTTAACCCTAAACCTATTTATCTATGTTGGTTGAATATTAATGCACAAACAAATCTATTATTGGCGATCACTTGAATTATAATCATATTAGCCTAAACAAGATTATTAATTATCTTATTAAGCGTGATTACAAATACAAATCCCCGTTAAACATGCATAAAAGGCGTGATCAAGAAATAACAATAATAATAAATATATCAAGCAACATAATAATAATAATAATAAAAAAAATAATAACCATCATAATAATAATCATCATAATTAAAATAACAATCATAATCATGTTAAAGCATAATATTAATAGCAAGATCCTATGCATGATACTGACAAGATTAATAACAAATCCTAGCATGTCACTAAGCAATATAAATCAAAGCTTTAGCCCTAACATGATACTAACATGCTATTGGGAAAGAAAATAGGAAGCATCCTAGAAATCATAATTGATATAAGCAAATCACCCTAAATATCATACTAAGGAAAGCATCCTAACATGATACTAGGAACCAAAATAACAATCTTAACATGATTTCTATATTATAAGATCAATTAAAAAATTAAAGCACTTACTTAGATGCCTCATACCTCTTTCTAATAACAAAATACACACGTTAGTAACTTCAAGGAAAATATAAAATCAAACAATTAAATCAAATAATTGAAATAGATATTTGGGACCAAACCCTCGGAAATATCAAACCTTTCACGTCTAGGGCAAAGGCAACTTCGAATTTGGCTAGGTGTGTCTAGTGCTAATGTATGAGGAATTGTGTTAGAGGGAAGGTTTAGAAAAAGAATAGAGAAAGAAAGCTTCTAGCTTTTAGAGAGAGAAATAGAGAGATGATTGTTGATTGTTGATTGTATATGATTGAAAAAATGGGGGATATGACCTCTATTTATAGGAAAAAGAGGGTCGAAGGAGTAGAAAAGAATCCGAATTCGAATCGAAATAAAACTCGTCGGTCAGCAGTTTTTGCGAATTTTGTTTTTATCATAATTTTTGATCCAGAAGTCCAAATAAGTCATATAATATGTCGTTGGAAAGCTCTTGAAGTCTACTTTTCAACCCAATTAAAATATATCATTGGATAAAAAGATATGGCCGAAATAGTGGGAGGGTGTCAGTTTTGGATAGAGTTTCTATTCCATTCATATCTTTTTCGTTATAGCTCGGATTTAATATTATAATATATCATTGGAAAGATAATTTCAAGATCTATCCAACCATATAAAATTTGGATAAAGATTATGAGGGACGAAAATAATATCTGACTGTCTTTGAACATCTTTAAATTCGAATAGAATTAGGACTTAAAAAAAGGAAAGTTTTTATTCAATTTCAAACTCTTTGATTTTATCTTTTCAAAAAGGATAATTAAGATCTTTTAGAAACTTATGGAAGCTTCTAATAAATCCTATTTATTTTAGGAATAGGATTAAACCTTTAGACCCTCCACATGATCATTGGGTCGTAAGTAAAATCCGGTTTGAGCTCAGTTTAGTATTTTGGCCATAACTTCCTCATTATTCATCGGAATTGGACTTATAATATATAGTTGGAAAAGTCTTTTCAAGCCCCATCCAACTACACTATTATTGGACCCATATCATGGACCAAACTAAACTGGACTACACGTTTTTCATAAAATAGAGTAAGAAAAGAAATATTTTCAAAAACAGAAAGAAGAGATATTTTAATAAAAACATCCTCATCAGTAGACTTTTCACACTTTCACCTCGTTTGATAATCAAATGACGTGAAAAGTATTCATCACTGGGGTTTTGTTTTGGGGAGACACATTTGGATGTCTACAGAAGCCCCCACGGTCAGATGAGCTCCGTCTCCAGCCAACTGGTGATCATATTGATATTCCTTTGGACGACAGCCATCCAGAGCGAACTATTAAGGTGGGGACGGCTGCTAGGGGTGTCCATTATTCGGATAAAAATCGAAATCTAATCCAATCCAAACTGAATTATCAATTCGGATCGGATCCAAACTTTAAATCAGATCGGATTGAATTTTTTAAAAATTCGGATTTTCGGATCAGAACGGATTGACCTTGTTCGGATCCAAAAAACCGAAATAACCAAATTATGAAAGCGTTATTTTACAAAAAAAATATTGTTAATATTAATCATGTTAAACTATGTTTATGATTATAACAATATTAATCATGTAAACCTATGTTTTCAATACTTGTATAAATCATGTACTACTATACTTTCAAGAATTGAATTGTATTATTGCAATTTTATTTTTATAATCGCATTAGACCAAAAAAAAATTAGCAACGTATTTTAATTCGGATTTTCTAATTGGATCCAAATAACCGAATTATAATTCGGATTGGATTTGGTAAGTAATTCGGATCGGATTGGATTTGAAAATTAAAAACCGAAATTTATTTCGGATCGGATTTGATTTAGGCTAAATCCAAACCAAAAACCGAATGGACACCCCTAACAACTGCCTTTGAAAGGTTGGGTGCAGACTTGCACCTTCTACTAAAAGAATTCAAAGAAATTATTTCCTTTGAAGTGGAAGAGATGCCAGGCATCAGCCCGGGTCTTGCTGTCCACAAACTCGCCGTGGATCCTAAAAAGAAGCCCACCCAGCAAAAAAAAAAAAGAAATCACGGTGAGGAGAGAAGTCAGGCGGCAGCTGCCGAGGTCAAAAAGTTGTTAGACGCCGGGTTCATTCGACCATGTAACTTCCTTGATTGGGTTGCGAATGTTGTGCTTGTAAAGAAGCCGAATGGTACCTGGCACATGTGTGAAGATTACACTGACTTGAACAAGGCATGTCCAAAGGACAGTTACCCGCTTCCAAAGATCGACAGCCTGGTTGACTCTACAGCCAGGCATGCCTTGATGATTTTTATGGATGCCTACTCAGGTTTTCACCAGATACCCCTGTGGAAAAAAGATCAAGAGAAGACGGCCTTCGTCACTGATCAGGGGTTATTCTGTTATACAGTGATGCCGTTTGGCTTGAAGAATGCGCCAGCTACTTTCCAACAGATGATTAATACAGTCTTCGTTAATCAGATTGGGAGGAATGTAGAGGCGTACATTGGTGACATGATAGTCAAATCTAAGCTACAGACGGATCACCTTGCTGACCTCCGAGAAACCTTCACCACACTCAGGCAGCTTAAGGTCATGTTAAATCCCAAGAAATGTGTTTTTGGTGTTGAGTCTGGGAAGTTTCTCGGTTTCCTGATTGATCAAAGGGGGATAGAGGCTAACCCCGAAAAGATACAGGCGGTGATTGATATGAAGTCACCCCGCACTGTCAAGGAAGTTCAGAAGCTCACTGGTTGCCTAGCGATATTGGGGAGATTCCTCAGCCGGTCAGGTGACAAATGCCTTTACTTATTCCAAGCAATCAGGAAGAAGACTAGATTTGAATGGGGGGGTGATGCTGAGGCGGCCTTTCAAAAATTAAAAGAACACTTACACTCTTTGCCAAGGCTTGTTAGCCCTCTGCCTAAGGAGATGCTTTACATGTACTTAGCCGTCTCAGATCATGTCCTCAGTGCCGTTCTCCTTGCTGAGAGAGAGACGGCATTCAGCTCCCGGTCTATTTCATTAGCCATGTTCTCAGAAATGCTGAACTACAGTACCCCATGGTTGAAAATTTTGGCCTCGCCCTTTACATGGCTGTTAAGAAGTTGAAACCTTACTTCTTGGCACATCCAGTCGTGGTCTACACAAACCAACTTCTCAAGCGGCTAATGACAACCTTAGAATCATCCGGTAGAATCCTCAAGTGGGCTATTGAAATGCAGAGTCATGAAATCACTTACTGTAGGGAATATTTCAAGCATTATGACCCCAAACTTGAACCCCACTATGATCATACACTAAAGTACGGTGGCGTTCCAAAGGGAAAGACAAAGAGCAAAAAGAGTCGCCAACAAGTTTTAGGAACTTGTAAACCCAAAAGACAATCCAAAGGACCATCAACTACTCCATAAGGTCTTGAACCAAATAGGGTCCGGGGATGAAGGTACGAATCCAATCTACAAAAGAAAGGACCCGCCCTATAAAATAGGCCTCTACTTTGTTCTACTCGTATTCATGTGCGCTTTTCGAATAACATACAAACATTATATTAAACCTACCCTGTTTAATCTATGTTGGTTGAAATTAATGCACAAATAAAACTATTATTGGCGATCACTTGAATTAAAATCACATTAGCCTAAACCAAATTAATAATTATCTTATTAAGCGTGATTTCAAGTACAAATTCCCTTTAACAATCATAAAAGGTGTGATCAAGCAATAACAATAAAAATATAAATCAAGCAACATAAGCATAATAATGATAATAGCATGATAAGACATAATAAAGCTTGATAATAATAGCAAGATCCTAGGCATGATACTAACAAGATTAATAACAAATCCTAGCATGTCACTAAACAATAAAGATCGAAGCTTCAACCTAACATGGTACTAACATGATATTAGAAAGAACAAGGCATCCTAAACATGATACTAGAAAGCAATAAATAACATCCTAACATGATACTAGAAAGCATTAAAAGCATCCTAACATGATACTAGAAATCATAAAACAATAATAAGCATGCAATCTACATTGAAAGAGAGTAATAAGATTACATACTTTGAAGCCTCGTACCTCTTTCTAATAACAAAATACACAAGTTAGTAAACTTCAATGAAAATAAATAAAGAATAATTAAAGAATTAAAGAATAATCAAACTAAATAAAGTTTAGACTAGTTTTGGACCAAACCCTCAGAAATATCAAACCTTGCACGTCTAGGGCGAAGGCAACTTCGAACTTGGCTAAGAGACTCTAAGTCTTGTGAATGCGGAATATTGTATGTAAAAAGGCTAGTTTAGAAAAAGAGAATTAAGAAAAGAATTAAGAATAAGAGAAAGAAAGAAAGAGTTGATGAGAATATTGTTTGTAGATGATTGTAGATAATTGTTGATGATTGTGAAAACAGGGATTCGGACGCTATTTATAATGAAAATAATCCGGAAAAACATAGAATTTGATAAGGAATAAAACTCCACGCTGTCGCCAGGAATTAACCCTGTCGCGACGCGACAAGGTCTGTCGCGTGGCGACAGACTTGTCGTTTGGCGACAGCCTGTATTAGCGCGTTTTCTTCACGCGGAATCCGATCTTTAATCAACTTGATCTACGAAATCCGTACAGAAGATAAAATATATTTTTAAGATAATAAAACCATATTTTATTCCAAATAAAAATCTTTTAAAAAATAATTAATTATTAAATCTAACAATATTAGAATTAAAAGGAACTTTCTAGAAACTTCTAGAAAACCATAATTAATCCTAATAATTTTAGGAATAGCAGTTAATATTGGGCCCTTCTCTAGATCATTGGGCCGTATTAAAATAAACAACCGGGCCCAGTTTAGTATTTTGACCATAACTTCCTCAATATTCATCGGAATCGGGCTTATAATATATCGTTGGAAAGGTCTTTTCGAGCCCCATCCAACTACACCATTATTGGACCCTTATCATGGACCAAAATAAACTGAAATGGACGTTTTCAAATAAACAAAGTCATTTTCAAAAACAGAGAGAAAAGAATTTAATTAAAACTAAACCGCAACACTTGACTTTCGAACCACTTTCACCTAATTCAATAATAACACAACGTGCAAGGCATTCATCACTGGGTTTGGTTTTGGGGAGACACAAATGGGTGTCTACAGAAGCCCCTACTTTGACTGAGTTTGAAGAAACTTATGTTTCGAAAAACGAAAGTCAAAGTATCGATAGGGACGGAGAACAATTCAGAACGTTCTGCGATTCCAAATCATTCTTATAACGCCGATACCTGCAAACTATCATTAGTTAAAACAGATAAAAGAGTTAAGAAATGCGTATCTTGCACCGTCGAGCACACGTCTCTGAAAGTAACCATTTTGTTGTTGCTTCGTTGTTTGTGACAACCTCCACTGTGCCTCGTGAACGCCATCCTTGAAGATAACCGTATGTCGTCGTCTTCAATATCCTTGGTAACAATCCTCCACAGTATTTCGGGAACATCGTCGAAAATAACTGTACGTCGTCATTTCCTGGGTGTGGCAATATGTCGCCACAGCAGTATGTCGCCGCTATAGACAATCTCTTCTTTACCTTGAGGGACCGCCGAAGGTGGCCTTGCTTCGCCATCTCCACCATTTGTGACACTACCTCGTCACGACCGTACTTCGCCACTAAACAATTTCCCTTTATGTCGAGACATTGCCAAAGAATCACTTTACCTATTGACCCTTAATATCATTATTTATCATTGTTTTTTTTTACTTGTGCCGGTGCTTTGGTGCTTTTGTCTTTGTGAACCATTACTTTGGTGCCTCTATTGAACCATTATTTCGGTGCCTTATTTGTTGAACCAATATTTCGGTGCTTTGAACCATTATTTCGGTGCCTTGAACCATTACTTTGGTGCTTTGAACCATTATCTCGGTGCTTTATTATGAGCCAATACTTAGGCGCTTTAAGCTAAAGTGAGACGATCTTTCATCAAGTCGATCACTCAGTGCATTTTGATCAAGCTGACTAAATCATGTCAATTTGCTTAAAGGGGCTAACTGGCGTACCAAGGAACCCAAATTACTAAAATGGACCCACAAAACCATAAGGAAGAGTCCAGCACTCTGTCGCCGCTCCTGCGCTGACCAGAAGTGCCTGTCGCGAGCTTTTGCGTCTGTCGCCGCGCGACAGAGTCTGTCGCCTCGCGACAATTCTGTCGTTTGGCGACAGAATCGGGGTTTTAAACCCGTCTTCTTCCTCTTTCTCATTTCGCTGCTCTGCTTCACAAACTTCGCGAAAAAACTTCAAATTACTCGTTCTTGCTCATTTCTCAACCAAATTCGCTCAAACTTGTTGCAAATCGAAGCTTTTCTCATCTATTTTCCCGATCCATGTAAGTTTTGCTCAAACTCTACTCGGTTTTTGACGAATTATGCGTTCTAATTCGCGAATTTTCGAAAAATTCGAAACTCATTTTGCTTAATTTGCTTTGCTCGTCGAATTTTATTCCTTGAATTTGTTTAATTATGCTTGTATATTACTTTAGGAGTATTTTGAGACTTGTTTGACTCAATTTGGTGAAGAAATAAGCAATTCACCATTGTAGGACCTCTCAAGGTCGTGAAGAACAATGTGAGTCGTTCTTTGCATTTTGACTGCTTTTACTTGTACAATTTGTCACAATATTCATCATATATTTGCAAGAAATTTTTTATTTGCTCAAAGAACACACTTCCATGCTTGTTTGAGATTTTGCTCTGTTTTAGTACTACGTACTCTGTTTTTTTTTTTAACATAGTATCATGCGGCTTAGGCAAACTTTAGATACTGTAGAGCCTTAAACTTAATTACTTTTACATACTTTAGCATGGCTAGACGACGTGGTTCCGATTCTCGGTCGAGGGACACACATCGAGAGGACGAGCCCACCAGCGAGGGCGAAGACGTGCCTTCTACTTCCGGGCTGGGTGTCATGCCTGATTGGGACGAGCGCACTCTATTTCACGCGCCGGTTCATCATCTGTCAGAGAGAATCCGATGAGGTCTAGCGAGTGGGAGGACCCGTAGCCATGGCTCCGGTAACTCCACCATCATCTCCCTGTACGACAACTTCATCTGCCGCGATGAGGGGCTTCGTCGTCTTTGGGAGTCATGTGGGTTGACTTCTCTGCTGCAGGCCACTCGGGCCATATTTCATACGATAGGGGTAACCTCGTCGTTCGAGCTTTGGTGGAGTTCTTTTGGGACACCACTAACACTTTTCACTTTCCCTGGGGTGAGATGACAGTCACTCCAGCTGACTTTAGTCTCATTACGGGGCTAGAGTTCCAGTCTACTCCTCTACCGTTCGATGCTGGCGTTACTGTTTACTCGTCGGAGGTTTTGGAGTTATTGGGGCCGATCGTTATTCGAGCCCAGGCTGAGGCTCAGTCGGGACAGCTGAGTTCCCGATGTATCCGTCGCGGCACGCTGGCTGCGGCTTTCGAGGATGATGCGACTACCCGAGAGCAGCGGGTGCGCATCTTTGTGCTGATTCTGCTATCAGGGACATTTTCCCCTGATCGAGGTAGTAGGGTACTTCTATACTACCTGTCCGCCGTTCGCGACCTCCAGTTGGTCGGGACATATGACTGGGCCAGCATGGCCTATGCTGATTTTTTACTGGGCTTGCGGCGCTCCTATCGTCACAAGGCCTTGTCTGGAGAGATAGCCCTTTCCAGTTTCTGGAGGGTCGTAGAGGTATATCTCCTTTTCCCTATTTAGATTTTAACTCTAGCTTTAGAAGCACAATCTTTACTAATTTTCATTTTCTGTATAGATTTGGTTCTACGAGTACTTCCCTTCTCTTGCGCCCGCGAGGCCTTCTCCTCGCGTGCTCCCCATTGCTGCTAGTTGGGGAGGCCGCAGAGGTCCGCCGGAGGTGTTACGCCTTCGAGAGATGATCCTCACGGTAGGTTTTTCTTTAAATTCTTACTTTCCCTTTTATCACCCTTTAGCGTTAGTATCTTACTTAGTGATGTTTCAGGAGCCTAGCCTGGTATATCGACCTTGGGCTGCTTTTCCTATCCCTGCGCTGGCGGCGCAGTATACAACTGAGCGTCGTTACTTTCTGGGGACATATGGCGCGGTGGTCTACCTAGGGGAGAGGGTGGCCATCCAACACTCCTCGGATACTTTCGTTGTTCCTGCTCCTCCACCTCGGCATATGTTCCACGATGCCTTGCAACGGGATCGTGCTGGTGGGCCTTCGCGAGGTACTCCCTGGAGATCACACATTCTCCTTGAGCAGAGCTATGAGGAGGACCTGCTACCGTTGCTAGCGCCGGCTCCTGTCCCTTCAGAGGAGGCAGCGGTATGCTTTTATTCGTTTAGTTTATCTTTCTTAGGTAGCCCCCAAGTATCCTTCTAACTTTTACCTTTAGCAGGCTGGTCCTAGGGAGTTCATCCCTCCGAGGATGTCTATACGCTACCAGGGTACGTATGGACCGATCGAGGAGCTTATTCCACCAGCTCCAGCGGGAGAGCAGTTTGTGGAGCGGTCTATTCCTCGTCACTAGACTCGAGTAAGTAGTTTTTCTTGTTATATACCATCCTTATGTTGGTCTTTATAATTGTTATTGACTTTGGCTATTTTGGCAGTTCTCTCGTGAGGTGGTGACGGCTATGGCCAGGTGCATTAACGCCTTTCGCAGCCAGCTTGTGAGGTTGCGGAATCGTGCTACCTGTCATAGCAACGACGCTGAGGAGGTATTACTTTTACTTTTACTACTTTGGCTTTATCTTCGCTGCATCTGCTAACCTTGATTTACTTTTGCAGGGGGCAGCCTATTCCTTCTCCACGCACTCGATCGAGGCCCGAGCCTAGGAGGGAGACTACTAGGTCCGACTCGAGGCGTCGCCGGACTACTTCTGGTGGTCGAGGTGGTCGTTCTGAGGCCGCCGCGGTAGAGGATTCGGCGTCATCACCTGAGGACATTCCGACCGGGCCGACCGTTCGAGGTGGGATGGGTGGTGGGACATACGAGTTCGGCTCGTCGTCGCAGCAGCCTTTGCAGCCCCAGCCTCTTTCTGTCGGGTTTCAGGGTGAGGTTAGATGGCCTGGTCCTGAGCTGCAGTTCGCGCCGCCTAGTGGTTCAGGGGGCGATGATGGACATACTCCATGGAGTAGGACATTTTTCGATACATTCGGCATCCCTCGCGACTTGCGACCTCCGGCGCCATAGTTGCACCTGTGTTTGTTTTATGTTTGACTTTTGTAGGACTTTGTCTATTGTATTTATATGACTTATGTACCAGACACTTGTATATATATATGCATTTTATTATTTATTAAAATTTTATTTGCCTGATTTATTATTGTATAACAAATGTGTCGTGCATGTAAGTGTGTGAGAAAGTGTAATTTTTGCGCAAAATTTTTCCGTCATTTTTAATATTAATGGAGGGTACCGACTCTCTCCCCCAAAAAAGAAAATGAAGGAAAGTGTAAAAATAAATTAAACTTTAATATAATAATAATAATAATAATAATAATAATAATAATAATAAGAGTAAAAATAATAATAAAAATAAAAAATAAAAATAATAAAAAACATAATATTGAGGGTATGAGAAGAGGAATAGAACAATAAACCAAGTCAAAGTCGAAATCAAATACGTAAAAACACGGTTTCCTACGCGCAATAGGTGACGCTACTAAGGAAACAACTGGCGCCGCGTAATCCATCCTGTCGCCACGCGACAGGCTCTGTCGCCACGCGACAGTTTTGTCGCCTGGCGACAGACGCGCTTTCCTATTTCCTACAGGAATTGAAGTCTGTCGTGCAGAAAAAGTTATAAATAGCCCCCGAATCATCCGTTTACTGCATAATTTAACCAGCTTATTAAACAGTTAATTAACTAGTAATCATGCCTTTAGCTAAAAGAACCTTTTGTGGGTACATGGATGAATGGTGTCGTCACTTGACTGCTAAAGATAAAAAAGCATTAGATCTTTCTCATATGGGGGGTATGTTTGGAGTCAAGGGGATGAACCTTGATATTGACTTTATTTATTCTGCCATAGACTATTGGAATATTGATACTCATTGTTTTAGATTTTTTCATGATGAAATATGTCCTTTACCGGAAGAGTTTGGGGCCATCATAGGTTATTATTCCACAGACCTTGCGGTAATGCCTAGAATCAATGAATATTACTATAAAGATTTCGAACACTTTTTTGATTTGAGGGGGAAGGCTTTGAAACACATAGTGCATGGTAATATAGTTAATTTGACAGAATTTGCACATTATTTTTATGATAATTCCAATCCCGATTTCCGTGTCTATAAAAGAAGGGCTTTCCTTTATTGTTTATTTAACCAATTGCTCTTAGTGAGTGGCAAAGATAATGAAGGGCAATCGATAATTATATCTGTTATAGAACAAGTTGAATCTGGGAGAAATCCAATGCCATTAATTGTTGGAGAGACTATGCTGTGGTTAGATGCACTAAGAAAGGATTCAAGGGCACCTTTAAGAGGTTCTCCAATTTTATTACAGGTATAATATTATATTATTATTAACTTATCAAGAACTAAAGAATATCATTTTTACACTGTAATGTTAATTTAAATACATATATGCAGATATGGCTCATGGAGAGGTTGAAGCTTATTAATCCTCCCGATAATATCCACACATATGTTCCAAATTGCATAGTCCGCCGAAAGAAACGATTTTTGAAAATCGGTCGCCATGAGTGGAGCAAGGTGTTCGCTGCCGGTGACTTTACCATAAACTGGATTGTTCCTTGGTGGAGGATTGAGGCGATGATTGGTTGTAGTAATCAAGCATATTGTCGTCTCCCGAGCTTGTCGAGACTAACCTTTTACTTTCCTTGTAGAGTCATGAGACAATATGGTCTCGCACAAACCATCCCTACAGGAGATCTTCGCCGTCCTTATGAATTTCCTGTGTCACAAGAGATTGAGCGTTTTGATGGATACTGGAGTGGTAGGCCCTTATGGGAGGTGATTACCCATAAGGAACCACCTTGCTTGTCAAATAAAGTGAAGCAATGGCTTGATGGAAGATTCCAAAAACCTCAAGTTACAATTGAAAAGACCAATGTGAAGCATCGTCTAGGTGACAAGAAGATCCCTGCTAAGGAACGCCTAGGGGAAAGAATTGAGTTCAAGACTCCTATTATGCCTAGAAAGAAGAGTGCCAAGAAGAATCAAGGAAAAAGAAAAGTCGACTCTACTAAGAAGGGAGCTTGGGTAGAGAAGAAACATGGAGTCCTAGCGGAAGGAGAGACTATCTATACTAAAATAGAGTGTAGATCTTCTAACGGTTGTCTCCTAGCGAAGGTTATGGATCAAGAGGAAGAGAATGAAGATACAAATTGGAAAAGAATGAAGAAGGAGAAGAAAGATTAAAACCTTGCTTTTCTTTTGATTTATTAGACAAAGTTAATTTGTTTTTAGTTAATTTTTCAGCTTTTATTTTATCAATAATGTCCTTTCTTTATTAATCAATAAAATTTCAGCTTTTATTTTAATTAACTTTTAATTAGAGCAATGAAAACAATTATAACATTTATTTTTCGGAGATTTAAATTCGAGTACGAAAGTCGAATAAATTTCCAGAACATGCAAAACTGGTCTAGACACTCGCAGAAGACTGGCGCTGCTATCTGATGCACTGTCGCTGACGATTGGGCTCTGTCGCCTGGCGACAAAATTGTCGTCTGGCGACAGAGACTATCGTCTGGCGCCAGTTTTGAAATTTTGCGGACGTGCATTTTTTACTTCGGAGATACAGAATCTGAAGAGATTAAAGCGGCCGCACCCTGTCTGGGTTGCCTACGTATCCTTTGCTTAAGGAATCAGGCCAAACGTAGCTCTCTTGAGTATTTTACTCAAGTACTTATGGGTAGTATTTCTTAAGTTGGTCAAGGTTTGTCATGTTTGAAAATTCATTGCCATCCATATCAGTTAATTTTGCCGCGCCTCCTGACAGGATTGTTTTGACAATATATGGTCCAGACTAATTAGGCCGGAATTTGCCTCTCGGATCTAAGACATTTTTCCTTAATGCTTTTAATACCAAGTCTCCAACCTTGATATTTCTGGTCTTGACCTTTTTGTTGAAATGTCTAGCCATGCGGGTTTGATAACATTGGGTATGATGTAGGGCTTCTAGTCGTTTTTCATCGAGTAGGATTAGCTCTTCATATCGTGCTCTAGTCCACTCAACTTCATCGAGTTTACTTTCTAACGCAATGCGTAAAGAAGGTATTTCTAACTCTACAGGTTGTACGGCATCCATTCCATATACCAAGTTGAATGGCGTATTTCCTGTTGATGTTCGGATTAACGTGCGATAACCCCACAATGCGAAGTGAAGTTTGTCAGGCCAATCTTTATAATTTTCCGTCATTTTCTCAATGATCGTTTTCAAATTCTTATTAGCGGCCTCAACTACTCCATTTGCTTGAGGTCTATACGGGGAAGAATGGTGATGTTGAATACCATACTTTTGTAGCAATTCTTCACATTCTGCTTGAAAGTGAGTTCCATTGTCACTTATCATTTCATGTGGGACTCCGTATCGACAAATTATGTTTCTTTCGATAAAGAGTGCTACATGCTTGGCGGTGAGTTTAGTATATGATTGTGCTTCCACCCACTTTGTGAAGTAATCTATTGCAACCAAGACATATTCATGGCCTCCTGTTCCGGGAGGTGTAATCTTTCCAATTATGTCTATTCCCCATGTAGAGAAAGGCCATGGTGAAGTGTAGGTGTAGAGGAGAGATGGTGGGATATGTTGCAAATTTGCATAAATTTGACATTTTGGGCATCTTTTTACATATTGATGACAATCTTTATTCATGGTAGTCCAGTAATATCCTTCTCGCATTATCTTTTGGACTAGCATTTTGCCGTTAACATGTGTTCCGCATATACCTTCATGGATTACTCTCATAGCCCTTTGAGCATCTTTTTTGTCTACACATAATAGAGCTCGTCCCTTAGGTACCCTTTTGTGTAGTTCATTCCCTATGAGTACAAACTGGGAAGCTAAGAGTCTTAATGCTCTTTTCTCTCTTTTGTCAGCATGAGGAGGATATTCTCCTTTGGTGACATAATTCAATATCTCTACGAACCATGGTTCCTCCTCTGGTTCTTCTTCTTGAATTACTTCGTCGTCTTCTATGGCCTGAATGTATGCTGGTTTGTGCCTTTTTTCTATGGTTAAAGGCATTTGCTCAATTTCTTTAGGTATTCTGACCATTGAGGCTAGCCTCGCCAAGGCGTCGGCGAATTGGTTTTCCTCTCTAGGTAGGTAAGTGTATTCCACTTTTTCCAATTGATCGGTGAGGGTTTCCAGATATGTTTGGTAAGGAGCTAAACTTTCACTCCTAACCTTCCATCTTTTGGAGATTTGATTAATAATTAGGGATGAATCTCCGAATATCCGGAGTTTCTTTACACCTAAGGCTAAAGCAGTTTCGAGGCCTACCACGCATGCTTCATATTCAGCTGCGTTGTTGGTGACGTCGAAATCTAATTTGATGGATATAGGGACATGTTCTTCCTTAGGTGATACTAATAAGACTCCTACGCCGCACCCCTTTTGGTTTGAGGCTCCATCAAAATATAGAGTCCATGTATCATCCTCTGTCATCATTAAAGTTTCGTCCGGGAATTCATTCTCTTCTAAGGGTGTTGAATCTTCTATTGGGAAATCTGCTAGAAAATCCGAGACCACTGATCCTTTAATTGGTTTTTGAGGCATAAACCTTATGTCAAATTGGGCCAAATTTACTATCCATCTTGAGATTCGTCCATTAAGTGTAGATCTTTCGAATAGGTATTTTAGGGGATCCATTCGTGAGACTACGTAAACGGTATGCACGAGCATGTAATGTCTCAATTTAGTTGTGGCCCACACCAACGCGAGGCACAGCTTTTCCAATGGGGTGTAGCGTGTTTCATATTCGAGCATTTTTTTACTTAAGTAGTAAATAGCATTTTCTTTGCTTTCTACCTTTTGTGCGAGCATAGCTCCCATTGTTTCCTCTGTGACGGTTAAGTATAGTCTTAAGGGTATTCCGGGGAGTGCTGGGGCTAATACGGGAGGATTCGCAAGATAGGCTTTGATCTTCTCAAAGGCTTTTTGACACTCGTCGTCCCATATGATTGGTACATTTTTCTTAAGCTTTTTGAATATTGGTTCGCATATCGTGGTTAACTTGGATATGAACCTACTTATGTATTGCAACCGGCCAATAAATCCTCGAATTTGCTTTTCGGTTTTGGGCGGTGGCATGGACATGATTGCTTTAATTTTGGTGGGATCTATCTCTATTCCTCTAGAGCTTATGACATAACCCAAGAGTTTCCCTGAGGTAACTCCAAAAGCACATTTAGAAGGGTTTAACCTCATGTTGTATTTTCTTAATCTTTCAAAGAATTTCTTTAAAGCTGTTGGATGTCCTTGGCGGTCTTTTGACTTTACAATCATGTCATCCACATAGACCTCCACTTCTTTATGCATCATATCATGGAGTAGGGCAGTTGCTGCTCGTTGGTAAGTAGCACCCGCGTTTTTTAACCCGAATGGCATTACCGTATAGCAATAAGTACCCCAAGGTGTTATAAATGTTGTTTTCTCCATATCTTCTTCGGCCATGAGGATTTGATTGTATCCTGCGTATCCATCCATAAATGAGAGAAGTGCATGGTTTGCTGTGTTATCTACCAAAATATCGATGTGTGGCAAAGGGAAGTCGTCCTTTGGACTTGCCTTATTTAAATCTCGATAGTCGACACACATTCGAACTCTACCATCTTTTTTCGGAACCGGGACAACATTGGCGACCCATTCGGGGTATTTGGATACCCGGATGAAACCTGCAGTTATTTGTTTTTGTACTTCTTCTTTTATTTTAAGGGCCACGTCGGGTTTCATTCGACGTAACTTTTGTTTTACAGGTTTCGTTCCTGGAATTAATGGTATAGTGTGTTGAGCTATTTCTCTATTAATGCCTGGCATATCTTCGTATGACCAAGCAAATACATCGATAAATTCTTTAAGTAGATTAATTAAATCGGTTCTTTCTTCTTTGTTTAGCGTCAGTCCGATTTTAACTTCTCTTTTAATGGTTGAATTTTTTGAGATATCAACTGTTTCTGTATCCTCAATTATTGGTGTCTTATTATCAAGTGTTTCCATTGCTTTAATTATTTCTTTGTCATTTTCATCATTAGTTAAGCAATGCTCGTCATCTTTAGATAAAGAAAAACAAGAGGAATAAGGGGAAGAAGACATATTATTAAACTCAGAAATCATTATATCAAATAAAGAGATGTCCGTGGGGACTTGATTGCTAACTATCCTAGGAGTAGAAAGAGAAGGTGAGGGTGCTACAACTAAAGACTTAGAAGACTCGACGAGGGAAGACTCTAACTCAGACTCTGACTCAGACGACTCTTCGAATCTTGGTCCTTGCCCTGTAGTTATTGCAATCTTCTTTCCATTTATAGTAACTATCTTCACTGTCTTACGCCATCCACGCTCTTGATCTTCTATTGGAGTGATAAGTTCCGAGGGATCGAAATTTTCGCTTTGGAGAACTGCTTGGATGAGTGAAGAATCATCTTCCGCATATCTTAATTCGTTCTTTTCCCTTCCAAAGAGGAGTCCCATGACATTAAAGTCGAAACAAGGGGGTGCTTTTTCCTTATATGTTGGGGCTGGGATCTCGTCTAGGAAACAACAATCCAAAAAGATTTCGAATCCAGGCTGCCTTATACCATTTACAACAAAAGGTTCAGGAAATTCGTGACAAGGGTAATCCTCTCCTTCTCTTATAAATTGCCCGTTTAAAGTGAGAGGATATTGATCCATGGGTATTTCCTTTTTTTGTATACGGGCATTTCTTCGTGCTTTTGATTTTTCCTGGGCTCGTTTAAGGTCTTCGAGGGTTGGTTCAAAACCAAGTCCGAAAGTATCCAATTTAGGGAGGCCAGGTAAGCCCATGTGTTTAGCTACTTCTTTCTTCTTTCCTAGAGTCATTCCAGGAAAGTGTCCTTGTTTTCTTAGGATAGCATTTGTTATCATGTTTGAGTGGAGGTCATAATGAAGAGGGGTCCTTTCATCTTCCTCTATTAAGGAGACCTCTTCGCTAAAGCCCCACAAATCTTCATCGTTTTCGTCGTGTTCCACATTAATTAGTGGATTTTCTACTGTTTTAATCCTCATAGATGAAGCATCAATGGTTATTGGAACGCCTCCAACTATAGCCTTTACTTGTTGATGGAGAGACGAAGGGACGACCTTTAAATCATGAAGCCAAGGGCGTCCTAATAGCAGGTTAAAAGATGCCTTGATATCTACTACTTGAAATGTAGTAGCATGTTCAATTGCGCCTGCAGTTACATTCATAGTGATCGTCCCCAATGCTTGACGACGTGAATTATCATAGGCTCTTATTCCTTGGGTTGATGGGGATAAATCCTCATCTCTTATTCCTAACATTCTTGCGGTTCTAAGTGGGCACACATTAATTGTTGAACCGTTATCCACAAGAGTCATAGGGACATTCATTCTTTTGCATATGACTGTGAGGTTTAGAGCTTTATTGTGTTTGTCACCTTCCGGTGGTAGATCTTTATCCGAAAAAGTGACCAAATTAATTGGACTTGGGAGATCGCTCGTGAGGAAGTTTGCAAGTCCCTCAGGAGTGGTGTCCGAATCTATGCCTACCTTGGCCAGTGCATCCATGACTGCGACTCTATGTTCTCGAGATGTGGCTAAAAGTTTCCATACATTCATTTCTACTTTAGTCTTTTTTAGCTGTTTGACAATATCGTTGTCTTCTATAATAGGCACGGGAATTTGCTGAATAGAAGGTATGGGTTGTGTTGAGATGGGAGGTTGTATTCTTCCGGACCTAGTGAGGACATCTATGGGTGAATCCTCCTCGTCCCAAATGTCACTTACTGGGTATATTGTTGATAGAGGAGTTTCTTCAATGTCTTTAAGGTACACATCCTCATCGTCACTGTCCCATACTCCATTAATCGTGGCATCTTGTGGAAGTCGAACTAACTTTTTCTCATCAATCAAACGTTGAACCAAGTCCTTAAACTTGAAGCATTGCTCTATTGTATGTCCCCCTGATTGATGATATGCACAATAATATTTGTCTGTCCTTTTCAGTGATTCAAATGGTCTTGGTTCGAGAGGTTGAACTTTTCCGTTCTCGAAGAGCATTTTGAACATGTTTGTGTATGATGTCCCAATTGGAGTATATTTCCTACTGTTCTTTTTGGGAGTGTCAATTACTTGGAAAGGAAATGGTTTCTTTGGCTTAAGAGGAGGTTTATTTTTAAGCAACTCATTTTTCTCTTTTATGGCCTCGAAGGTTTGTGAGATTAATTCTTTTAATTCCGAAAGTATTAATGTCAATGCCAATACTTCTTGCTTAGTTGCGGGTTCCTGACCGGAGAACTCGAGAGCATCTTCAAAGATTTCTTCTTCAATGGTCTCGATAGGCTCTATGAGGCTAGATGGATCCTCTTGGTTTTCTTCGTCGGAAATAGCCAAAGAATCCGATAGCGGTGCAGTGTTGATGCTTGGCTTCTTACTTGCAGGAGGTAATGGGAGTTTGTTACTATCAATCAAATCTTGAATGGCTTCCTTTAATCTCCAACAGTTCTCTGTAGGATGACCCCTACCTTGGTGATATTTGCAATGTTCATTTGGGTTCCAGCTAGCCGTTCTTCTTTCGACAGGTGGGTCCCCAAATGGTCCAATAGGAGTTATAAGACCTTTTGCATGTAAACGATCAAATGCGGTGTCATAACTCATGCCAATAGGAGTATAATTCTTCCTAAATGGTTTCTTTTGTCCTTGATTATTATTCATTGCCAATACTTCATTAAGAGGAAAAGTGCTAACATTATTTGAGTGGGTAGATTTGGATGAAGTAGGATTGTCGTTCTTCTTATTTTTCCAGCCACTACTTGAGTTTTTATTAGCAGTTTTCTGTTTAGCAAGGTCATCTTCAATGTTAATTCCAATGTCATATACCGCTTTGAAAGTATTTAAGTTGCTTTGATATTTGAGATGCTTAGAATATTTCTCTTGGAGGTTTTTAATGAACATCCTGACGGATTCCTTTTCACTAGGCACTTCAACCATTTTCGCAGTGGTTTCCCTCCATTTATTAAAGAAGGAGGTAAAACCCTCGTTTTCTTTTTGTTTCAGCATTTCTAATTCTCTATGATCGGTTTCAACTTGTATATTGCATTTATATCTTTCAATGAAAGCGCTCACAATAGATTCCCAACTAGAAGTCTTTTCTTTATCAAGTGAAAAGTACCACTGTTGACATACAGCTTCTAAGGATAGTGAAAATACAGAATGAAATGTCTTTCTATCTATCCCCTTAATACTCATTACAGTTTCAAAAGCTCTTAAATGAAAATAGGGGTTATCCATGGCCTTGAACTTAGGGATGTCATTGGGATTGAACTTTTGTGGAAGAAGGTCCTTATCCACCGAGACCCCTTGGGAGCTAATCTCTTGAAATCTAAAGTCGCTAGACAATTTGCCCAAGCTTTCCTGGATTAGGTCCATTTGTTTTTGTTTTTCAGGATTACTTATTTGCAGCGATAGGTTTTCCAGCATTTCAGCCAAGTTGGCTACCTGTCCCTTGACTTCATTAAGTTCTTCTTGACTAGCCATTGCCTTCTTAGCTTTCCTTTTCCTACCGACTGGTTTGTCGAAAAGTAAAACTTGAACAAAAGTGTTGTCTTTGATTAAACGCCCTTCCTTTCTTGACCATGCGCTGTAATTTAAACCATATTTGTTTTAATATTTGACTCTAATTGACTTGACTTTATGTTTAAAAGATTTAAAACAAAAAGTGAAAAAAATGAAAAATGGGGTATATATTTTAAGGGAATTTTAAAATGGGGTATATATTTTAAGGGAATTTAAAAATGGGAGGATTAATATCCGACTTACCCCCCTAAAAAAAATGACGGAAAACACGCATTCAAGACTCTCTAGACATGGTCATAATGTGACAAACATGTTATGTGTGTGCTTTATGTGTATGTGAGTGACATGTTTTGACTACTAGTGTATGACCATGGGACTTTAAGTGCCTAAACTCAATTAAAGACTTAAACATGGTTTGAACCATTAACAAACTGATTAATCCGATTAGTAGACTGTTAATTAAACTCGTCGTGATGACTCGAGCAAAAGAACTGGACTGTCGCTAAAAACAACAGGACTGTCGCCACAGTTTAGAGTCTGTCGCCAGACGACAAAATTGTCGCCAGGCGACAGAAACTAGACTGCAGCGCCACAGTCCAAATTCCTGCGCCATTGCTGGAACATTAATCTGGACTGTTTCCAGCAATTTTACTCTAAATGGACATGCCTAAAGTCGTACTAAGTCGAATTGATTAAATTATTAGCCTTTAATTAATTAAAAATTAATTAATTAATTAGACAAAGTCCTTTTAGTCATTAGTCAGTTTATTTAGTCTTTAACACAAGTCAAACAAACGGTTAGCACATATAATAAATACAAGCAAGGGTGCACAAGTAGTTCACATAGTCACAAGATGAGTTTGCAACCTAACCATGGCTCTAGTTCTCTAAAGTTCGAGGATATTGGTTAAGTCAAAAAGGTCCATGGTTAAGAATCCATATGCATTGCACACAAGCCTACCGGGAGGGTTGGAGCGAATGGACAGGATTCCGCGAGTGCGAGATGAGCTCGGACTCGACTCCTATGGTTTGGTGGATTCACAAACATTACACGTACCCAAATCTGAACTTTGCACATGATCGTGGGATATTCCATTGGGCAGGTGAAGCAGGAACCCCCAGAGGGTTATTTCCATATGTAGAACACATATGGTTCAGAAAAGTGAGAAAATGACTCAATCAATAAGCAAAATCGAGCTAACAACACTAGAAATGGTCAAAGCAAGAAGGCAGACCCCTGGCTCGGTATTGGAAGAACTTGGCGCCAGACTACAGGGACTGTCGCCGCAAAAAAGCTTCTGTCGCCAGGCGACAGAACTGTCGCCAGGCGACAGAAACTTTTTACGGGCGACAAGCCCTGTTTTCTAGACGCTAGTTCCTACATGCCTTGGCAAGTTTCTGTGTCCTTCGAATTTTCCAGATTTCGCATCATCTTTTCGATTCTAGTCATGAAAGATATTTCCCAAATTTCCTACGTGTAAAATTCCTATGGATTGACTCATGGGGTGCTCCCATGAGGACCTTTTAATGCATATGACAATAATGTTAATCAAATTACGCACATGAAATACTTAGAATTTTTCGAGTCTCATCCGCTCATTCTAAATAATTGCCAAAATTAAATAAATTTCAGGAATATAAATAGAAATCCTCCCCAGTGGAGTCGCCAAAAACTGTAGGGAATATTTCAAGCATTATGACCCCAAACTTGAACCCCACTGTGATCATACACTAAAGTACGGTGGCGTTCCAAAGGGAAAGACAAAGAGCAAAAAGAGTCGCCAACAAGTTTTAGGAACTTGTAAACCCAAAAGACAATCCAAAGGACCATCAACTACTCCATAAGGTCTTGAACCAAATAGGGTCCGGGGATGAAGGTACGAATCCAATCTACAAAAGAAAGGACCCGCCCTATAAAATAGGCCTCTACTTTGTTCTACTCGTATTCATGTGCGCTTTTCGAATAACATACAAACATTATATTAAACCTACCCTGTTTAATCTATGTTGGTTGAAATTAATGCACAAATAAAACTATTATTGGCGATCACTTGAATTAAAATCACATTAGCCTAAACCAAATTAATAATTATCTTATTAAGCGTGATTTCAAGTACAAATTCCCTTTAACAATCATAAAAGGTGTGATCAAGCAATAACAATAAAAATATAAATCAAGCAACATAAGCATAATAATGATAATAGCATGATAAGACATAATAAAGCTTGATAATAATAGCAAGATCCTAGGCATGATACTAACAAGATTAATAACAAATCCTAGCATGTCACTAAACAATAAAGATCGAAGCTTCAACCTAACATGGTACTAACATGATATTAGAAAGAACAAAGGCATCCTAAACATGATACTAGAAAGCAATAAATAACATCCTAACATGATACTAGAAAGCATTAAAAGCATCCTAACATGATACTAGAAATCATAAAACAATAATAAGCATGCAATCTACATTGAAAGAGAGTAATAAGATTACATACTTTGAAGCCTCGTACCTCTTTCTAATAACAAAATACACAAGTTAGTAAACTTCAATGAAAATAAATAAAGAATAATTAAAGAATTAAAGAATAATCAAACTAAATAAAGTTTAGACTAGTTTTGGACCAAACCCTCAGAAATATCAAACCTTGCACGTCTAGGGCGAAGGCAACTTCGAACTTGGCTAAGAGACTCTAAGTCTTGTGAATGCGGAATATTGTATGTAAAAAGGCTAGTTTAGAAAAAGAGAATTAAGAAAAGAATTAAGAATAAGAGAAAGAGAGAAAGAGTTGATGAGAATATTGTTTGTAGATGATTGTAGATAATTGTTGATGATTGTGAAAACAGGGATTCGGACGCTATTTATAATGAAAATAATCCGGAAAAACATAGAATTTGATAAGGAATAAAACTCCACGCTGTCGCCAGGAATTAACCCTGTCGCGACGCGACAAGGTCTGTCGCGCGGCGACAAAGTCTGTCGCCACGTTTGGCGACAGACTTGTTGTTTGGCGACAGCCTGTATTAGCGCGTTTTTCTTCACGCGGAATCCGATCTTTAATCAACTTGATCTACGAAATCCGTACAGAAGATAAAATATATTTTTAAGATAATAAAACCATATTTTATTCCAAATAAAAATCTTTTAAAAAATAATTAATTATTAAATCTAACAATATTAGAATTAAAAGGAACTTTCTGAAACTTCTAGAAAACCATAATTAATCCTAATAATTTTTGGAATAACAGTTAATATTGGGCCCTTCTCTAGATCATTGGGCCGTATTAAAATAAACAACCGGGCCCAGTTTAGTATTTTGACCATAACTTCCTCAATATTCATCGGAATCGGGCTTATAATATATCGTTGGAAAGGTCTTTTCGAGCCCCATCCAACTACACCATTATTGGACCCTTATGATGGACCAAAATAAACTGAAATGGACGTTTTCAAATAAACAAAGTCATTTTCAAAAACAGAGAGAAAAGAATTTAATTAAAACTAAACCGCAACACTTGACTTTCGAACCACTTTCACATAATTCGATAATAACACAACGTGCAAGGCATTCATCACTGGGTTTGGTTTTGGGGAGACACAAATGGGTGTCTACACTTACGAACCAAGAAAGGCAGTGAAGGGTCAAGCATTTGCCGACTTCATTATCGAAATGACAAGGCTGGTTGCTCCGGACAATCCTTATCAGGTTTGGAAAGTGTATGTAGACGGGAGCTCTACTATGAACGGCTGTGGTGTAGGCATAATATGTCAGTCTCCCGAAGGGGACAAATATGAGTATGCACTACAGTTCAAGTTCCAGGCCTTAAACAACGAGGCAGAATATGAAGCCCTGCTAGCCGGCATCCGCATGTGCAAAGCGGCAAGGGCAACAAAAATTGACGCCTGCTCTGACTCTCAGTTGGTCGTTAGCAATACCATAGTGATTATGAAGCCACCCATCCGGCTATGATCAAATACCTTCAAGCGGTCAAAGCTGAAGCTGGACACTTGAAGAGTTCAATCTAAGTCTAGTGCCTAGATCTAAAAACAATCATGCGGATGCACTGTCGAAATTGGCATCCTCTGCCTCCTGTGATACGCCTTGGTCAGTCTTCTGAGAAGTTATGGAAAAACGAAGTATAACTGAAGAAGAGCCCATTGGAGTACTTGACCGAAGCTCTACTTGGATGGATAGAATCCAGGCATATCTTTCAGACGGCACGCTGCCTGATTCACCTCAAGAAGCGGCTGTTTTGAAGAAGCGAGCAGCAAACTTCGAGATGAGAAACGGAGAACTCTTCAAGGTGGGGTTCCTTAAACCCTTGTTGAAGTGTGTTACCCCAGAAAAGGGGAAGGAAGTTCTTGAAGAGCAGCATGCGGGATACTGCGCCTCTCAGATAGACAGCAGATCTTTGGCTGTCAGGACCAGGCGACAGGGTTACTTCTGGCCCACTCTTGAGTTAGACGCCACGGAGATGGTCAATAAATGTGACAAGTGCCAAAGATTTGGCAAGCTCATCCATCAGCCAGCAACTGACCTGACAGCAATCCACAGCCCGGTCCCGTTTGCTAAATGGGGCATGGACATTCTGGGTCCTTACACGCCTGCACCAGGCGCACAGCGTTATATTCTGGTGGCTGTGGACTACTTCACCAAGTGGGTGGAGCCAGAGGCAGAGGCGGTCAAGAACATCAAGACAAAGGATGTCATCTCTTTAATTTGGAAGAACATCATCACCCGGTTTGGGGTACCTATGTCTATGGTGTTTGATAATGGCCCTTAGTTTGAAACGCCTCAACTCAAGACTTGGTTGGGAGATCAAGAGATTTCTTATTGTTTTGCATCAGTCGGCCAACCCCAAGCAAACGGCCAGGTTGAAGCCTTCAAAAAACTCATCTCAGATGGCATCAAAAAGAAAATTGAAAGAGCCGGTGGTTTATGGGACGAAGAATTAATTCATGTCCTATGGGCCATCCGGACAACTGAAAAGGGGGCAACCGGTGAAACCCAATTTCTCATGGTTTACGGTGTTGAAGCCGTCTTTCCCGTCGAGTATTATGAGCCGACTCTACGAGTCATGCTATACGAGTATACGATGAAGAGGCAAACTAGGAGGCCAAGCGGCTAACATTGGACTCGCTCCCGGAACGCAGGGGACTTTGCGTTACGGAATGCCGCCTTACGTCGTCATGAGATCTACCGTCTGAGAATGACCCGTGCCTACAACAAAAGAGTACACAAACGGCCCTTAAAAGTTGGGGACTTTGCGTTACGGAAAATGGAGGCAACCGGTAGGGCCAATGAGCATGGAAAGCTATCTCCTAATTGGGAAGGCCCCTACTGGATCTATGAAGAAGTAAGAGACGGAACCTACTTCCTAGAAACTCCAGACGGCAGGCGGCTGCCTAGATTTTGGAATGTAGACAACTTGAAAAAGTACTACTTCTGAAACTTGTAAATTTTTGTAAATGAAAAGCCTATCAATGAAAAAGTTGCTTTTTGTTTTCAATTATGTTATTTAATTTTTACATGCGCAATGTTTAAAGCACCGCCTGTGTAATGCATAGACGATCGACTGTCACAATGCTAAAAATTAAACTAAGTTAAAAACTTAGTGGCTAAATTAATGTTCAAAAAACAAGAGGCCAATGGCCGGATGATATTTATTTTATAAGTTCGTCTGCTCCAATATGAGTACGGCGTCCGGCGACGCCCATCCGGGTGGAATCGTCGCAGAGAGTATCTCCCATTCGAGTTACAAAGTGCTCTACCAATCCATACAGACGGCAAAGATTGAACGACCTTATTGGTCAACTCATAGCCGTCTGACCAGAATAATCTAAAGAACGACTAAGTCTCCCAAAATCAGATGTCTAAGGACATTAGCCGGTAACCGGCCGAAGTTCTAACTTAGATTATTTTTTGAAAGTATGAGAGTCCTCCCAATGAGGCAAAAGGACATTGTGTAATTGGATTGCAGACACCCCAGGCAGAGGAGAAGAAGTTCAGTACAACTACATCATCGCCTAGGCTGACGGCTACCCGCTTGAATGCTTGGACGGCTGTGTACTTGGTTTGGGGCAATCACTATTGTGATTGATTGACTTAGGAACTTCTCATACTCTTTAAAGTATCAGAAGTTCCCAAGCCTATCAATCAGCAAGTACTGAAACCAACCACACAGCCACCCAGGGGCAAGTACAACTGGTTTGTTATCTGCCGCATGGAGAGTTAGGCAAAAAATTCAAATATATATATGCAAAATTTAAACGCAAAAGATAAGAAAAATCGACTCAGACGGTACTGTCATAAAATTAAAAACCCAACCAAAACGGCTGGGTAAAGTAATGTTGACTGGATAATCATCCGGGAAAAAGGAAAGATTGTTGGATCACCCGACTCCTCAGTCGGTAAAATTACATAAATACGCGGCACGCAGGCCGGAGAAAACATAAATGGCATATTGCCGCTGAAAGCTTATGGTTGCTAGAGGGGAGGCCTCTGCTCTGATTGGTTAGGCGGGAGATCAGCCTCAGTTGGGTCAACTGGGGTTAGCTCCTGTAGCTCTTCTTCATTCTCCTCTTTAGAGTGAATCTCAACCGCTTCACTGGGTGCAGGCTGAGTAGGCTCCTCAATTTCAGTGTGTGCCCAGGCTTTGAACGATTCAGGCACTGGCATGCTTTTCTCTTTCAGGTACACGACATCCTCAGCATATTGGAAAGCCAGCGCCCAAATACCGTACTCCTTCCCTGGATATAGCGCATCCCATGCAATCTTCATCCGGGTGTTAGAGTCGGTCTCGTTCTCAGCAATAAGGCAGTCTTGCTCCGCCTCCAAGGTGGCCTTGAAGTTCTCCTAGACCTGGGCTGCCTCTTTCTTCAGACGTTCAACGTCTGCCTTAAGATTAGTGTTTTCCTAGGCAACACCCTTTAGGGTCTTGAGGTCCGCCTAAGCCTTTTTTAGGGAGGTTTCAGCATCGTTGGCCCTCTTCTTGGCAGTCTCCAGAGCAGCCGTCAAGTTCTTGATGTTCTCCGCTTGTTTAAGTGCCACGGCTTTAGATTCAAGTTCATTTATTGTACATTGATATTGAGCAACGTCGTAAGAATCCCTAACTAATTTATTTTCTCGTTTTACCTCCTCTCTCTTTCGAGTGTAAGGTCTCTTGAGTCCATCCACCCTCAGCATAGCCTGCAAACACAAGCGGTGTGAAAAATACAGGCAAAAGTGTACTTGCTATTTCGCAAAGAGAAATTATACCTCAGACAGGAGGACCAAGATGCGTTCCAGATTGAATGTCTCTATGCCTGGAATGGCGTCCTTCTCCCTTTTGGGGATGGCGTCAAACATAGCCTTGGCATGCACCTGCACATCCGGCCATCGGGGGGATTAATCTGCACCATATGTAATAGTGGGTGAGTGAGCTATATAGGCGGCACCAACTTGTTGCCGGCTGTCCAACGAAGAGGTTTGTTGATAGTGTGATTTCGCTCGCAAAGGCCAGCCAAGCACAGGCGGGGTTTCGAAAGGATTAGCCATACCTTCGGTAATCTGTAGGTTAGCACCACCTATAGGTGTAGTGAGGCTGGCTGAAGTCAGAGTGCTCTTGACCAAGTCCAGGCCAATGCCGAAACCTCCCAACGTGATGCTCTTCCCCCTGATGCGCATGCGGCCTTTCCCAGATGAAGCTTCTGGAGCCGTCTGGGCGGATAAAGTCTTCTGAGACTTAGCAGGGGTGGAGGCGCCGTCGTCTCGTCCCCGAGCTTGTAAAAGGACCTGGGAACCTCCCCGCCTTGCAAATGAAGTTGCATAGTAATTATGCAACCGGCAAATCATCTTTATGGAGTGAATTTAATGGAGTAGAGGGTCAGACAGGTTCTTAGCTTGGCCTTTATTTGGGCTGCTCTAGCCTCCGCAAGATCCTTGCGGATTTGGCCGGAGGACCGCCTAGGGCTCTTGTCTTCTGGGAGCATTGCCAAAGCGTCTTCTGCAAAAAAGCAAAGAAACAATCAGTTCAATAGACTAACAAGATTGACAGTGCAATAATACAGACGGCAAGTAGCCAGATGTGCAATAAACCTACGCTTTGAAAACATTATGCTCCAACCGCAGGCGGACAAGAACTCCTCGTCTCTTAATGCACTCATGGGTATCCAATTCTTAGAACCTTTATTACGTCCCCGGTTGAGAGAGTTTCTGTTTCAAGTTCAAAGAACTTTGATTTTATTATTTTCTCATAGTCCTCCTCTGGAATCCGAGGGAGGGCACACTTCTGACCCAGAAGGTCAGGCTTCTTTTTATACCGGCAGAACTCTCAATTTTCACGCTGAGTAGGAGCAGACAGTAGATAGAACCGGTGTTTCCAGTTATCATATTTGGATACCATGTCCAAGGTCATCTGATACTTAGGGTAAGTGGTCAAAGTGTCCCACGCCCTCCAGCCGTTTGGGCTGCGGCTAAGATAATGCATGTGGGCGAACGCCTCCCAGCCGGGATGCAGACCCTGCATCTCGCAGGCGACAACGTACCCCAGAATATTAACCCAAGAGTTTGGGGTCAATTGTCAGACGCCTAGGTCATAACCCCGTAAGATGGCCTTCACAACATCGTAGATGGGGAACCGGAGGCCAGCCAAAAATGTCGCCTCATAGCAGCCGAAATAGGCGTTGGCGTTCTCTTGGTCATCCTTCCAAGAGATGGTGCCCAACTTAAGCGGCACCCGGATCTTGTATTCCTCCCCAAGAGGCTGCTTGAGTTTAAAATGCTCAAGTCCCTTCTCCATACTTTCCCTCTCTTTGGTAGAGACGTGGATTTTAAAGGGATCTACCTTCTCGTTCCATTTTTTCCTCTCCTCAACCTCGCTATCCTCAAGCGGGGATAAGGGCTCATCATTGCTCTCTGAGCTAGAGGCGGAGTCACCCCCATTTCTGTCAGAGGGGGCCTTATCATCTTGAGAGCTAGAGGCGACTTCTTCACCATCTCCTTGTTCCGATTTCTCCAAGATGGAATCACCTGGAGTTGGGGGAGCACCCACAGGAGATCTGCTCTCCTCTACAGTCGGGTTTGTCTCCTCAGTCGACTCCTCCCCAGGCGGAAGACCATCTGAGCCTTCCTCTCAATATTCTGGATTTGGGTCGTCCACATAATCCGAGCCATTGTGTCCCGCACAGACACAGAGACGGTCGAATTTGGAGAAGCACAAGGGTGGTCCCAACACCCAGAGGCGGCACTCCCAGTCCTAAACTCAGCCGCACTTGGAGACTGGCTGGATGCTAACCTAGGCTGTGCTGTGTTGGTGATGCATCCATTTATTGTAAATATATACAAGAGGAAAAAGTAAGAATGAGCTGAAGGGGGTAGAGACGGTACCTTTAAATTTGACTCTGAAAGGGGTCAAGCGTTGACTGACTGCAACAGGCGGGTTGAAGGTGATCTTGCTTGTATGTGGCACAAGTGGTTGCTAAACCGGCTGGGGCAGGCGGGTGAAAAGAAGTTTGTGTGTTTGACACAGACAGTGGTCATAGCTTCTCTCTCTAGAACTCTTTGACTTTCTCTCTCTAAAAAGTTTTTGGAAACGTCCAAAGAGAGGGTGGTAAAACTTGTATTTATAGAGGGGTAAATACAGGGGCATTTTCGTAATTTCCCTAGAATGTGAAAAGTTAAAGTTCATAGTAAAAATCCAACCAGTGGCAGAGTGACACGTGTCACAGATGCCACGTGGCGTGCCACGTCACATCTGTGAGAGGCAAATGTTTTGGGTAATTTTTACCCAAGCCACGTGGGCCAACCAGGTGGCGACACGTATTAGACAAAGATTAGTCCAAATTGGACCAATCCCCATTTGACACGTGGTGTTCCCAGAATTTCGGAGAAAAGACGGCCTTTAGGGCTCAAATCCCGAGATAAGTCGTAATTCGGCGCAGCCCATCAGAATTAGGTCAGAGTGACCTAATCTGGGGCACATTTACTGATGACCCTATAAATAGGGAGATTCCCCCTATTTTGGGGGCATCTACAATTTATTACAGCATACCGTACATTCTCTTACATCAGAGAAAACACTTGATCTCGGATATGAGAAGATCTTACTTTTACCTTTCCGCACTTTTTACCTTCTCCAACGCGTTCTAACTTGATCGTTGGAGGCGGAGCTCCTACCAACCGGAATCTCCGTGTTTTGCAGGTACAGACCGCGCCGGACCAGTTTTCGAGCCGTAACTCTCCCGAGGGACAAAAACACCCAAAACAGGGGGGACAGATGGAAAATCGCAAGACGTGACAAAAATGTTAGGAAAAAAAATTGACACAAAAATAATTAAATAGCTAAAGTTTAGGTTGTTAAATATTTGACATGTAAATAGTTATTAAGTAGTCGAAAAAATGATGGTTTCCTTCGAATTTCATTCTTTCTAATAGGAATTCTCAAAAATCAAGTTGTTTTCATGTTGTCTTAGACTAGTTTGAATTAAGTGAATCATTTGGCATGTCATGAATCAATTACCAATTTACTATATACGAAGTATATTTTTACAATCAAATTATCAAAAAACTTAAATTAAATAACTACTCGTAGTAAGTTAACAACCGAAAAACCTTTATATTCTAATAGAATAACATAATTTTATACTCCGTAATATCTAATTCAAGCAATGTGGGATTTAAATTTCAACATACACCTCAAGTAATAATCCAATATATACATACAAAATTTTATCATACAAACAATTAGAAATTGCTTCATATGATTACTGTAGAAAATATAGTTAAATTTTATATAGTAGTTAACTAACTAATGATCGGGAAAAAAAAAATCTTAATATAAATACAAGTTAGAAAAAAATAATTAAAATATATATATATATATATATATATATATATATATATATATATATATATATATATATTTTTAAAAAAAAAAAAACCTGAAATTTTTTTTAAGTGGGGACAGCTATCCCCCCTTGTACCCCCCTCCCTCCGCCACTAGCCATAACCCCTGCTTATATATTCAAATACCAAAAGATATACTTCGTACGAAATAGTAGTTAGTCAAATGTTACTGTTAAAAATAAAAGATTAGTATGTCATTAAAACTAATGATAACTAAAGTGTATAAAACCACCTACATGATAAGAAATAAAAAACAATTAATCTAGCCAAACAACATCATTAATAAGATCAATTGAATTACATTCATCATGGGTTGGATAAAAATTATTTGACTCGTGTATAGGCACTTGATACTTAAAACGTTTCAATGATGCTTCTACTATTTCAAATTGTGATGAGTCTAGTGAATAATATAATTAATTGCAGATTTTGATGAGAATATTTAGTAGTTGGAGTTGGAAAGATTTTAATTGGAATATTTAGCTACTAATATTATAGGCAACAAAATATTACAAATATTTCATTGAAACAAATAGTTTGACATATTTAGATTCTTAAATATCACGAGCTGCGAGTAAATAATTTGCCTTGGAAATGATTTTTTTGCCTTTGTTAGCACCCTTTAAAAGTGTTATACAACCTTTTCCCTCCTTTTTTTTTCTATTTTTGCTCGCGATTTCCACCCAAACCCACTACTATGGCCCCGTTCTCTTCACCTTATTTTTGTTGAATTGAAATTATTTTTACTGAAATAAAATTATATTTGCTGAACTTAAATTAATTTTACTGAATTGAAATTATTTTTGTTGAACTGAAATTATTTTTACTGATTTTCTATTATAATTCTTCTTTAAGAAAACTGAATTTTACTGAACTGAACTTATTTTTACTGAACTGAAATTAATTTTACTGAATTGAAATTAATTTTACTGAACTAAATTTATTTTTAATGAACTGAAATTATTTTTACTTAATATTATTTTTTTAAGGTGAAGAGAACAAGGCCTATGCCTTTTTTAAAAATTAATTCTTTCCTTTTACATCTTTTTTTTTCCACTAAATTATTGAGCCCACTAGTTTGTTTACTAATTTTTAATATTCCAACTCCCACTTACTCCTTCTGTTTCTAATATTTTGTCTAATTTGACTTTATACATTATTTAAAATGCATATTTTAAAGTATATATCTCTAAATCTATATGAGTAAAAATTATAAAAACTTGATACTTTAAGAGTTTAAGGGTATGTTCTATCCACCTGATTTTTACTTATCTGAACTTATCTGATCTTATCTGAATTTATCTGAACTTATTATCCCTTATTAGAACTTATTTTAGTTATAAATTAAACTTGGGTAGCCCTAATTAACCCTTATACAACTTATCTGAATTTATCTGAACTTATTTTTCCTGAACTTATCTTATCTGAACTTATTAACCCTGAAATAAATGAAAATAAGGTGAACAGAATAGATCTTAAAATGAGATGAATTCAACATGATCTCACATGGCTGTATAGTATTTTTTTTTTTTTTTTTTTTTTATAATATTAACGAGAATTTATAGTCAAAGTTATTAAATTATGACTGCAATGGGGCAAAATATTTAGGACAGATATAATATTATATAAAGATCAATTAAATTGGCTAAAATTATGTAACGGTTAAAATGTAAATCTTTAAAGATAAAGTGAGAGTATACGTATAATTCTCCCTCGTCTCTTATTTTTTTTTGCCCCATTATAGATATATGGGTCAAACTTTTAAAACTTTAACCATGAATTCTTGTTAATGTTAAGTGATAATATATTCAAGTGAGATCTTGTTAGAATCATCTCATTATACGAGTATATTTATTTATATTAAGCCTAGTATAATTTTTACGCGTATAAAAAACTCATTTTAAAGACCGTAAAAAGTTAAATAAGACAAAAAAAATAGGGGGTTGTTATTTGTCGCTCCCATTTTACCGGGTAACGCTCCCCTTTTTTCTTGAAATTCCAATTTTACCCCTAATATATAAATACGGTTTTTCCTTCCCGACCAACATTTCTCACTTCTTTACTTCTCTTTCTAACTCTCTTACTCTCAAACTCTTACTCTCTAACTCTCTAAAACAATTTTTTTTTTTTAAAAAAAAATTCCAAAATTGTTCTTCAATTTTTTAAAAAACAACAATCATCATAAACACAAAAGAAAATGGGTGATTCGAGGCGGATTAGGCTGAGATTCGGAGGGAGGACCTTCGGCGGCGCTGGTGGCAGGGGCGTAGGCGGCGGCGATGGTGGAGACGAGGTATTTGTTTTTTTTTTTATTTTCGGATCCGGAAATTCCAGGCAGATTCTCCATGGAACTTCCGGAATTTTTGGGCGGAAGTTCCAATTTTTTTTTTTTTTTTTTTTTTTTTTTTTTTTTTTTTTTTTGGCCCGTTAATAAAATTGTTAATTTTTTTTTTTCGGATTTTGGTTTTTTTTTTGTTTTTTTGAAGTGTTATGGTGATTATTGTTGATATTATTATTATTGTTGTTGTTATTATTGTGCTTATTATATTTTAAAAAATATGATAATTTTTATTATTTTGTTGATATTAGGTTTTTAATATTAATGTTAAGGTTATTGTTGTTGTTGTTAATTTGTTTTTTTTTTTTTTTGGATTTTGTTATTTTGAAGTGTTATGGTTAGTATTATTATTATTGTTGTTATTATTATTGTTGATATTATTATTATTATTATTATTATTGTTATTATTGTTATTATTATTATTATCATTATTATTATTATTATTATTATTATTATAATTATTATTAGTGTTATTATTTTTAAAAATATGATTAGTATTATTATTAAACTAATTTGATATTAGGGTTTTCATGGTTATTGTTGTTGATTTTTTTTTTTTTTTTTTTTTTGTTGTTGTTGTTATAATAATATTATTATTAGTGTTATTAGTAGTACTATTATTAATATTTTTTAATTATGATTAGTATTATAGTTGTTGATATTAGTGTTATTATTATTGTTATTATGGTTATTGTTGTTGTTAATTTGTATTTGTTGTTGTTGTTGTTAGTTATTGTTGTTGTTAAGGTTATATTTGTTGTTGTTAATTTGTATTTGTTGTTGTTTTTGTTGTTGTTATTATTGTTGTTGTTATTATTATTGTGGTTATTATGGTTATTGTTATTACTAAATCGGATTATTTTTTAATTTTATGTAGATCGAGGGTTCTGGTGCTCGACATGCAATATCACGACGTCTGAATGCGTCTGTTAGGAGACAGACATCTCGATCTTCACCGGTTCAGCCCGAGCAGCAGCAATACGGGTCTACTAGTGGTTGGTCGAGAGACCAACAGTCTGGTAGTAGTCGGCCCTTGTACTCTGCAAGTGGAGCACCCATATCTGACGAGGAAGACGAATGTTCGGGTAGTCATGCTGGTGGCCGGGATGAAGAACAGGACCCTCAGGATTTCCATATGGTATATAGGGGTCAGTTTGGGAGATTTGTTGGTAGTGGGTCGAGTCAGCCTACTTCCAGCTCTGCAGAGGCATGGTTAGTGCAGGAACCGATGCCGGGTGGGCCTGAGGATGGGTCAGTTATCCCTAGTTTTGGCGGTCACGTGGCACGGTATATCTGGATGGAGCAGGAGCGTAGTGTTTTGCGCTGTTTGAGTAGGACAAAGTTATGTTCTGACTTGTGTACTTGGCGAGGCCGTCAATCTGTGGAGGCCATTGCGGAGATTGATGCTAGTTGGTTGTCTCACTTGCCCGGCCTGATGTTTAAGAGACTTGATTGGCCGTTGATTTCTGCTTTTGTTGAGAGGTGGCAGCCAGATACGAACACCTTTCACATGCCATTTGGGGAGATTACGATCTTGCTGCACGACGTGTACAACATACTTGGGTTACGGGTTGCAGGCAATATGGTGTCCACTACTCCTAGCACGGACGTGTTACGGGACGAGTGCTCGGTCACCATGGATATGACTCCAGATGATCTGTCTGAGGTTTGCGGCACAAAGACCATTTGGCAGGGTAGTGGGGTGTTGACTGATAAGATTTTTGAGTCGACATTGGCGGTCGACCGGGATTTTAGTGAGCAATATTGATGCATACTTGTGGTTAGTGCTTGGAGGTACACTGTTTGTAGACAAGAGTGGTAACCGTACGCATCCTTCCTTCCTCCACGAGCTATGTCACACGGATGTCCCTATTAACGAGTATGCTTGGGGAACAGCTGCACTGGCCTACTTGTATCGGCAACTGGGCACGGCATCACGGAAAGGTGCTGATTCGATTGCTGGTTGTCTCACGCTTCTGCAAGCGTGGATTTACGAGTACTTTCCGTGCTTTCGGCCACAGCAGGGTACCTTGACCCGGGACCTTCAAATGCCTCGTGCGTCTGCTTGGGATGTAGGAGCGGGATGTCCTAGCAAGAACCTGGAGCGCCTGTTAGCTTTTCGTACTAGGATTGATGCGCTTACCGACCGTTGGGTGGTTATGTGTCCCGGTGTGATCATTTTTCGCAATGATCTTCCAACTTTCGGTGCTGACATCATAATATATCTTGATGTAGAATGGACAACCATTAGCTTTGGTTTTGGTGTCCTTCCGTATCACGTTCTCCAAATCTCTCGGCTTGCTCCTTCGTGACCGATCACATCGCAAATACCGATACGACCGACCATATCTGGTTTTGTTATAAGACGATTTCACCAATATAAATCCCAATTTTATGGAAACACCTTCAGCCCATGTAACAACATCGTCAAATGTAGGAAAAAACGTATCGGTGACAAAATTCCCACTGTAATTCACACCGTCACCGCCTTCCTCAGATTCCATATCCTATACAAATTAAACAAAACATGCTTTATGTCAAAATAATAATAATAAAAACAATAATAATAATAATAATAATTATAATTAAAATAATAAAAATAATAAAAACAATACTAATAATAATAATAATAATAATAATAACAATAACAATACTAATAACAATACTAATAATAATAACAACAAATACAAAACAATAACAATATTAATGATAATAAAAAATTATAACAACAACTACAAAACAATTTATAAGACCATAACGTTAATTAATAAATAAATAATAATAATAATAACAATAACAACAACAATAATAATAATAATAATATTAATAATATTAATATTAATATTAAAATTATATTTCTACTAATTAATAATAACAATATTAATAATATTAATATTAATATTAAAATTATATTTCTACTAATTAATAATAACAATATCAACAACAACAATAAAAATAACAGCAACAACAACAATAATAATATCAACTACAACAACAACAATAATATCAACATATTACTAATAATAATAATAATAATAATAATAATAATAATAATGAAACAAAAAATAAACATATTACTAATAATCATATTAATACAACAAAATTACATTAATTATCAAATACTAAATCACAACAATAATCACAAGACCACGAAAAAAAAATACATAAAAAAAACTTAATAAACGTACTTAAAAAAAAAAAAAAAAAATATAGGGACATCTGCCTAAAATTTCCAGATGTCCCTAGGTACATCCGCTTGAAATTTCCGGATGTTCCTTGGTACATCCGGAAATTTTAGGCGGATGTACCTAGGACATCCGGAAATTTTAGGCGGATGTCCTAATTACCGAAAAAAAAACAACTTACAGAATGTTTCGACGCATTCTCCGGCGTACGTATGTTCCACTCGCCGTCCATGACCCAAGACCCGTCGGCAAATTTAACGTTTTTTGAAAATAGAAAATTTAGGTGGTCGTGGGGACTGATTTGGTTGCAAGGTCGTGGGGACCAATTTTGGGAAGCTCGGGACAACAATGTTGTGAAGTAAGGGGACCGTTTCATGCATTGTGTCCAAATGGGGAACAAGGTCCTTTTTATAAGCCAAATTGCATAAAGGGCATAGTGGTCCATTCAAATCAAAAAGGGAGCGTTACCTGGTAAAATGGGAGCGACAAATAGCAGTTTAAGTTACTAAGAGAATATTACATTAAAAAAAATGTAAACCAAGAAAAAATGAAAAGAAGTGGGTGGAAACTGGAGTAGAAAACCCCAAAAAATGAAATTTTCAAAAAACGCAGCTTTTACACCAAGCAGCATCCATCCATCCGACCCCACTTTCTCCTCGATCCCTGTAATAAAATAACCTCCTCACTCTCTCTCCTCTTCCTACACTACCAGTAATAATAAAGACAAAATCCTTTAAAAATAAAAACAAAATATTTAGAGAGAGAAAAACAAATACACAGTTTCTGCCACCTGCACTCTTCCACCTTCCCTTCCCCACTTCACTACATCACCAACAAAATCAATCCATCAAATAAAAACCATTATTTTAACATTTTTTAGAGAGAGAAACCATAATTAAGAGAGAGAAAATAGAAAGAAGGCGCAATTTTTCAGACATATTCAGTTTTGCCAAATTTTCGCAATTCCTTCAAAATTCCGCGCCTCTTCAACTTCTCTCTCTTTACTTCACTCTTTTCCATACACACTCTCTCTCTTTCTTCCTCTGCTTCTTCGCCTACCTTTCTCTCTCCTCTTTTTTTTTTTTCCCCCTAACTTTCTCCGATTTTCGTCAAACCCTAAATCATTTCTTATTTTTTTTGTAAGCTTCTCATCATTTTTCCTGCTATTACAACAATTTGTAAGAATCCGTTTCAATTTTATTTTTTTCTGTTCATGAATGTTTGATGCTGATGTTGTTCTTCAGTTTTTGATTTTTTTTTTCTTTTCATTTTGTGATTTTATTGTTGTTTAGATGACTGCATTTTGCATGAATTTTGTGGTATTGTTACTGACGTTGCTGGAAATTGTTGTGTAATCGGATCATATACTGCGAGTTTTTGATGATTTTGTGATGATATTGATATTTTTTCAAATTTGATTGGAATTGGTGTTGATTACAGGTTACTCTAATGGCGGAAATGGAGGTAGAGAAATATGTGGAGGTGATAGAGAATAAGGTGGAGATGATAGAGAAGAAGGTGGAGGAGGAAGAGAAGAAGGTGGATGAAGGGAGGAGGAAAAGTGACAGGACACGTGGAAAGCGAGTGTCGTATAATGAAAAATTTTTGGCGAAAATTGAGGAAGTGAGTCCGAAGAAGAAGAGGAAGAATCAGCGGAGTAGTGGTGGTCGGAAGTCGGCGAAGGTGCCGGCAGTGATAAGGGAGAATGAGGGAACAGAGATGGAGATCATGAGGGGTATGATTGGTCACGGTACTGATCCCGGGAATGGGTTGATGGATTTGGGGTTGAAATTAGAGGAGGTTCAAAAGGATGGTAATGGGGTGGAAGTGGAGAAGAGTGATCACTACAAAGTTAAGGAAACTCTTAGAATATTCAACAACTATTACCTGCATCTTATTCAGGTGCGTGTGTTTTTATGTTTAAGTATTGTTTTTTGAATTGTAGTACTGTTTTCCGACCCCACTTATGGGATTAAGGCGTTCAAGCACAAGAAGAATAAGAATTGTGCTACTGTTTTAACATGTTAAGTATGTGATTATTGTTGTTTATGATTTATGTTAGGAAGAGGAGAATAGATGCAAGCTGTTTGAAGCAGAAAAGAAGAAGGTTGATGTTATTTCTTCACGTTTGATTTTCATTTTTTCATTATAATTTGTAACATATGTTTCTGATTTTGATGGTTTTTTTGGGTTCTTAGAAGGGTTTAGTGGACAAAAGAGTACCTCATAAACGTCCAGATCTTAAGGCAATTACCAAGGTAAGATGTGCTTGATTTTTGTGTGGTATTGGCATTGTAATTTATGTGGACATTTTTCAAGTCTGGTATTCTAGGGTAACTTGGTTTGTTCTGCACATGCTAGTATGCACATTGTAATAGCAAAGATTGTATTTGCAATTGCTGCCTGTACATGCTAATTATATGGTGAGGGGTGCTAGAACCATTAATGCAGAATTTCAATGCATTCATGATAGATTAGACATAGTTGTTTTCAGATTTTACAACAAAGAAAAAGGAAGATGAACCAAGTTAGTATCAGTATTACTCCCTCCGTTCAGAAATAAATGCCTCAATTCAATCAGCACAATTTTCAACGTGTAATGTTGACCTATAATATACATTGTCCAATTACTCCAATAATATTTTTAATTATAAAAAATTATTAATTCTAAAAAGTATCCACATGATTATATTTAGTCTTTATCTAAAGCACAAACGGAGGTCAAAGTGGTGTATCTAAATTGTGCAAAAGTAAAATTGTGGCATTTACTTTGGAACAAAGGGAGTTATAAAAAAAATTGTAGGATAACTTTGGCCAAGATTTTTATGTCTACAATATTACATCATGGACGAAGAACTTGAAGAGACACTATATCACAGAATGTCTTTAATCAATTATGTTAAGTGTTTCTCTATCAAATATATGTTGATTCAGCCATAATATGTTCCCTGTGTATACTAATGTATTCACTTATTTGATAAATTGTTTTCTTTTGTTCAATCACTGTACCTTTTTGTTTAAAATTTTCATTTTTTTTTTTGCTCCAAGTATCATTCTACAACTGCTGCTAAAGACAAAGTTGTTATGTTACCTCAATATTTCTTTTATCTTCTCTTAACAGCACAGTTGCCTTTTTTAATTACCTGATGTTGTGTAATCTATTCATGACTAAAACAAGTACTATATTTCTTTCTCTAGCTATTATATATTAATGATAAAGTAAAAGGAAGGTGTGTCAATGTTTCTGCTTGTTTGTATATTGTTCAGATTTTGGGGCTTTATAGGGGTTATAGAGAAATAACATTTTTATAGCTGTCATTTTGCTGCCGATGCTGATTTTAGCATTGAAAGGCTTCCTTGTGGTTTAGCAATTATGTGTAGTTTTAAATTAATATCTTGGGTATGTGAGAACTTTAATAAGAAAAAAGCTTTGTATTTACTCATTTAAATAGAAAATATAGTTGATGTTATCATGCTACCCAAAATGGCTACTTATCCTGTATAGTAATACATGTCCATTTTGAAACAATAATGGATTCAGTCAACACCAAGGCTATGCACTTACATACCCTGGTTGCTTATATAAAATCAAGTTGAAGGGAAATGTGCGTAGATAAGTGAGTGCAGCTTGCTGATAAATGAGTGTCTTTAGAGTGATTGGTGCCTTTGGTGGGTTTTTGTAATCGTAATCTTGAGTTCGAATCTAGTTAACCCATCTTCAACTCCTTCTTTCCCTTTACTTATTTCCTTATTTATGATATTGTTAGATTTTTTTCCAATCATTGCTATTTCATTCTTCAACGTGTTTCTACGTCTATGTTTGTAGATCAACTTTTAAAGAAATAATTATGAGCAATAATTGGCTTTCCATTTAATGATCCAAATGTAGAAATACTACCTGATAAGGTAGTAGTTATGTAGAATAAATACGGAGTACAGGATAATGAAGGCGGTTTTGGGTTATTGTTTTCATAATTGTGCATATTCTGAACTTAGATTCTGGATATGCCACTGTTTCAAAATAGGTATACTGAAGATTGTGGAGAACATAAAGTTTGTGAGAAATATTTTCTACTTCCTCTATTGAAAACAGTTTGTCTCAAACCTGCTACTAGAATTAAGAGTTCTAAATGATCTTCCAAACTATCAATATAATTTTTACTGTGCTACTCTTCATCACATGTTCCAAGTTTGGTGCTTGGTAAAGTAAATCATTAGCATTACAACTAGCATTTTAAAACAACTGCCACTCTTTTCTGTATGTCTCGATGTGCGTTCCTCACTGGTGATGCTTTAAAAGATTTAAATTTTTTGTCTGATTGTGCATTTGTGCATATCCATTACAAAATTTATGGGTGCCTGTGATATTATGGAGTTTTATTTCTCTGTTTTATCTGGGAATATTATTTTATGGTGTAGTAAATGTAATTCCTTTTGCTCTCATTGTATTTTGCATGTGAATTGTTTATGTTGGAAACCAAGTCTTACTTGATCCTTGCTCATGGAATGTGGCAGATGTCAGATACTGGTAAAGTGTTGTATCCCATCAAGCAGTTTGGGGCTATTCCTGGTAGGTGTAGTACACTCTAAATTCTAGAACAAATGAACATAGTCTCACTGATGAAAAGTACTCCGTAGTATTTATGCCTTTGCTGTTTCATGGATGCAGGTGTTGATGTTGGCCACCAGTTCTTTTCACGGGCAGAAATGGTTGCAGTAGGTTTCCACAGTCACTGGCTTAATGGAATTGATTATATGGGCGTCTCATATTGCAATGGGGTAATGCATTTTGTCATTTCATCAACCCGCTGTCCTTTGACTGATGAATTTTGTTTTGTTAGGGTAAAAATGATTAGTAATACTTTTTTCATATGCTCCTAGTGTACTTTAGTATTACTAGTTGATATTTTGTTTTTCTCAATTGCATCTTGAGAGTTGAGATGCTTAGTTGTTTGGTCCTTTAGAACTTTACATTCTTTTCTGTGAGATTAGACTTTCATACCTTCAGTGTGCTTTTATAATATGAATACTTGGGATTTTGTGATAATGTATTTTACTTAAGTTGTGAAAGGTCCTTACATGCTCATATCATCTTTAGTCTTTGTACTCTTTCTTGAGATAGTGTGATGCTGAATTTATTAATGGTTCTGTTTTCTGAAATTCTATTTTTGTTATTTTGCAGGAATATAGCAGATATACCTTTCCTATTGCTGTTGCTATCGTCCTTTCAGGCCAATATGAGGATGATTTAGACAATTCAGAGGATATTGTCTACACAGGTCAAGGTGGAAACAATCTACTAGGTGATAAGAAGCAGAATAAAGATCAGAAAATGTTGCGCGGCAATCTAGCACTGAAGGTTTGCTAAAGCAGATACTAGATTGAACTTTTTTGAATATGTTTGTTAGCTTCTCTCTGTAAATGAATTGTTCATGTATGCATATCTGATTTGAGTAGATTTTGAAATGTATAGAGGTTGTAATTGCAGGAAGTTATCATTCAGTGATTAGAAATAGAATGAGTATAAATAGTTACATCATGACTATCAGGATATCTTTGCTGCTGTTTTTTTTTTCCTTTTTTTTTAATCTAAAATTATATTGAATTTTATCTGGAATTGCCGAATAGTTTCCGCTGCTTACTACTCTTGTGAATTTTTAGTGAAGTATATCTTTTCTGATCTCAACTGAAACATAGATACTTTCGATGGCATTTCTTACTAAAATTGCCTCTGTGTTTATTTATTGCCTATTCCTGCTACTTTTATCTTTTAAAGTTTCAAATTAGGCTTTATTTAGTAATGTGCATATTATATTTTAAATTAATTTATTTTCGTTTGTGTATAATTCTTTCAGTAACCTATTTATTTACCTAATGTGTTTCACTTTTCACGAATGGTTCCTTAAGATGATTCATTTTAGCCAACCTTAAATCATTTGAAACTAAGGCTTTGTTTTTGCTGTATAAATTTTCTAATAAATTGTATCGTTGACAATGTATATAATTGTTTATTTGCAGAATAGTATGGAGCAGGGACTGCCTGTGCGAGTTGTTCGTGGCCACTCTTCTAAAAGCAGTTATGTTGGAAAAGTGTACACTTATGATGGTTTGTATCAGGTAATTATCTGTTAGTCTAGTAATTTCAGTGAGGGTTGGTATTTGGGGGGACATTACAATAAAAGAAGTTGCCTCAACTTCTTTTCCATTATGTAAGACTCTCTCTGTCCCATAATATAGTACTCGTTTATCATTTTCCACCAGAATAAGGGTTGTATAGAGTGTAAATTTTTTTAAAGTAAGACGTAAGAGTATATTTCATGGGAAAAGGTACAAAAAAGTAAATTTGATGAAGCTTTTAGTGTGTAGATAGTTTATATGGAAATTATAATAAAAGTAGATAGTGGCGTGAAAATTTAGGGAAATATAGGGGTAATTTATATAGGAAAGGTAAATATAGGTGTATTACGGTAATACTACATGTAAATTGAAAATAGAATTATTAGAAATAGGCACAACATTCTAGGACACCTAAAAAGAATGCAGACACTATACTGTAGGGACTAGGGAGTACTTTTTATAAATGCAGTTTATCTTGTGATGTCCTATGTTTCAATTGGAACAGTATTCAATCAGTCACATTATTATGTTGTTATAATCTTGTATCGTGGTTCATGCAAGAATGGTTTTTGGTGACTTGCAAATGATGAAACAATGCGCGATAGTTTAATGTTTCAATAAGTAATTTTTGCTGTGGAGATATACATGTTTCATGTGGTATCCTGCAAACCTCTTTCTTTTTGTGCTACATCGCGTTTAATATAAATGACTAATGTTTTGGGCAGGTTGTGAATTATTGGGCAGAGAAAGGCATCTCTGGTTATACTGTTTATAAGTTTCGCTTGAAGCGGCTTGAAGGCCAGCCTGAGTTGACTACCACCCAGGTTTCTGCTTTCTCTCAAATTTTTGTATGTTAAATTGCTAACAAGATTGTTGATGTGGGCATGATGTTCTCTTTCTTTCTCTTAATTTATTTATTGATAGGCTGAATTTCTGACTTGTGGAAGTCCTCATTATTTGTCTTCATTGTTGCTTTAGACTTGTAATATATTTTGAGATGTGTTTGGGAACCAGTAATGGTCATGAACTCATGATCTGCATGAACTCAAGAATTGATGTTGAAGTTTAGCATAAATCTTTGTCCTTACAGAATAAATTGCTTTTTCTCCAGCTGTAGAATTTGTGGGAAAAACACGTATCTGGATTGCTCAGGTGCAATTCAACTGTGCTTTGTTCTTGATTAGGATCTTACAATGAGACCTCATACCTTGACTATTTATTTTGGGTGCAATATCTTCAAATTTTTTTTTAAAAAAGAAATGCCTCAACTTGGTGTTCTGCTATTACATGATCTGCATCTTTGTTTAATTTATCTTGAGCACATCTTTTTAATGTATGCATACCAGTGGGTTTCCCGCTGCCAGTCCCAAGCCTGGATAAAGGAGGAGGGTTACGGTAGGCCAGTGACAGCCAGTATAAAACTTCGTCACATCCCATGACATGAGCCAAACAGATACTTTCGTGGGGGCGTTCCCTACTCAGCGACGCGCTGCACTTCCTAGACCCGGGTGTAGTGATAAGTATGCAAGGGTTGCTAGGTCGTCGCCCAGAAGCGACGCGCCACATTGCCCGAGTGTGGTGTCAAATGAGCAAGGGCGTGCCATTGGGGCGTTCCCTACTGAGCGACGCGCTGCACTTCCCAGACCCGGGTGCAGTGATAAGTATGTAAGGGTTGCTAGGTCGTCGCCCAGAAGCGACGCGCCATATTGCCCAATTGTGGTGTCAAATAATCAAGGACTTGGAGTTGGGATCAGGAGGGAGCGTGGGAGAAAAGAATTTAGTTTGCGGATTGGTTCTTGGAATGTGGGGTCTCTTACGGGAAAATCAGCAGAATTGGTAGAAGTAATGAAAAGACGACGCGTGAACATCATGTGCCTCCAAGAGACAAGATGGACAGGAGAAGGAGCTCGAGGCTTGGTTTTGGGGTATAAGGTATGGTATGTTGGGCAAGAAACGAGCCACAGAACAAGGAATGGTGGAGCTAGGAACGGAGTTGGTGTGGTTCTCGATGAGAGGTTGGCAAAAGAGGTGATCGAGGTCTATCGGAAGAACGATAGGTTGATAAGGCTGAAGTTGCTATGTGGCAAGGAGATTGTGAATGTTATCAGTGCTTATGCTCCCCAAGTGGGTTTAGATGCAGAAGAGAAACGACAATTTTGGGAGGACCTAGACGAGGTGGTGCAGGGTGTCCACCACTCAGAGAAGTTATATATTGGAGGGGATCTAAATGGGCACGTTGGGGCGAGCCGAGATGGCTATGAGAGTGTCCATGGAGGCTTTGGGTATGGGCAGAGGGACGCCGGTGGTGAAGCTATTATGGATTTTGCCCAATCATATGATTTAATTTTGGCTAATACTTGGTTTAAGAAGAGGGATTCACACTTGATAACTTTTCGGAATGGAGCAAATGCAACTCAAATAGACTTCCTGCTCACAAGGAGCATAGATAGACAAAGTTGCATAAACTGTAAGGTTATCCCAGGGGAGAGTGTGGTCACCCAACACCGGCTATTGGTAATGACTATTCGTCTGAAAGAGAAGGCGAAGAAAAAAGTTAGACAAGAAGAACCAAGGATAAGATGGTGGACCCTAAGGGATGCAAAAGCTAAGGTTTTTACAGAAAAGGTAATTGAAGAAGCGGATTGGGATGGAGAGGTGGATCCGGACATGACCTGGTTACGAATGAAGAACTGTTTCCTAAGAGTGGCCAAAGAGGTCTTAGGGGAAGTAAGGGGAAGAACTTCGGTACAGAGAGATACTTCGTGGTGGAATGAAGAGGTGAAAGCAGTAATTAAGCAAAAAAGGGAATGCTATCAAGCCTTAGGAAAATGTAGGAGTGATGAAACCTTTGCAGCGTATAAGGAGGCTAAGAGTAAGGCAAAGGCAGCTGTTCGCCAAGCAAAAGAAAAGGCATATCAGGAGGTTTATGAAAAGCTTGATTCCAAGGAGGGAGAAAGGATCATTTATAAGATGGCAAAGAGAAGACAAGAGGCAAGGAAGGATATTGGCATGGTGAAGTGTGTCAAAGATAAGAACCAAATGGTCCTAGTGCAAGAGGAGGGCATCAAGGACAGGTGGAAGGGGTACTTCGATGAATTATTTAATGGAAGTAATGGAGTTGTGATAGGAGATACCTCTATGAGTGATGAAGAAATCAACATGGAGTATGTGCGAAGGATTAGGAGAGTAGAGGTGGAGATTGCACTGAGGAAGATGAAACCTAAGAAGGCGGTTGGCCCTGATGGGGTACCGATAGAGGTGTGGAGGTGTTTGGGTAAGATTGGTATTGATTGGTTAACAAACCTTTTCAACAAGATATGGACGGCTACAAGGATCCCACAAGATTGGAGGAAGAGCACCTTGGTCCCGGTTTATAAAAACAAAGGAGACGCTCAAGATTGTTCTAACTATCGAGGAATTAAGCTTATGAGCCATACTATGAAGTTGTGGGAAAGGGTGATTGAACAAAGGTTGAGGGCATGCACAAGCATTTCAGATAACCAATTTGGTTTTATGCCTGGGAGATCTACTATGGACGCAATCCATTTGATAAGACAAATGATGGAGTTTTATAGGGTAAAGAAGAAAGATCTTCATATGGTCTTTATTGATTTAGAGAAGGCATATGACAAGGTGCCAAGAGAGATACTTTGGTGGGCAATGTTGAAGAAAGGTATCCCACGAAGGTATGTAGACCTAGTTAAGGATATGTATCGGGATGTGTCAACAAATGTGAGGACATGCGGAGGGTTGACAAAAGATTTCCCTATTACAATCGGATTGCATCAAGGGTCTGCATTAAGCCCTTTTCTTTTTGCAACGGTTCTAGACGAATTAACTAGACCAATTCAAGATGAGGTTCCATGGTGTATGCTGTTCGCAGATGATATCGTTTTGGTGGATGAGACTAAGGATGGGGTTAATGTCAAGTTGGAGCAATGGAGGCAAAGGTTGGAATCTAGAGGGTTTAAGCTAAGTCGGAGTAAGACTGAATATTTGGTATGTCGTTTTGGCACTCAGAGGGGGACAAGCAATGAAGTGGTGAGTTTGGATGGAAAGGATTTGACCATGAGTGAATGTTTTAAGTACCTAGGGTCGATCATCCAGAAGAATGGTGACATTGATCAAGACGTGACCCACAGGATTAAGTCAGGGTGGCTTAAATGGAGAGCGGCCACGGGAGTGCTATGCGACCGCAGCATTCCCTTAAAGTTGAAGGGAAAATTCTACAGGACTGCCATAAGACCAGTGTTGCTCTATGGTACAGAATGTTGGGCTTCTAAGAAAGAGCATATTAAAAAGATGGAGGTTACGGAAATGCGCATGTTAAGGTGGATGTGTGGAAACACTTTAAGAGATAGAATCAGAAATGAGGTTATTCGCAAGAAAGTAGGTGTGGCGGGCATTGTAGATAAATTAAGGGAAAATCGTCTGCGTTGGTTTGGACATGTAAGACGGAGACCCGAGGGTGCACCGGTGCGAAGAGTGGAAGAGTGGGACCATGGAGGGATTAAACGAGGAAGAGGGAGACCAAAGATGACTTGGTTGGAAGGAGTGAGGAAGGATATGAAGTGCATGGATTTACGTGAGGATGAAGTTTTGGATCGTAAGGGATGGAGGAGAAAGATTTATGTTGATGACTACACGGAATAATCAAATTTGGTTCATGTTAGCCGACCCCACTTTTGGGATTAAGGCTTTGATTGATTGATTGATTGATTGATATATGGTAGAACAGTTTCAGTGTTCCAAATCTATTTGTGACACTTCTCTCCCTAACAGTTATCATTCATAATTCCTCCGTTTCTGTTTTATTTTTGTATACACTTAAGCCTGTGTTAACCTAATGGGTTATATTTCATAAGTAGAAGCATTAAAGAAATATATTTAAAGCCTAGTTTCTGGTATGGGCTTCAGATAGTACGAGCATATAGTTGATTGAAAAACTCTTTAGTTGATATCCTTTTTTGATAGTGTTATTCTGTGCTTTTAGTGCTCTTTTATCCTCCTGTTTATTGTTTTCTGCTCAATTTTGGTAATGTTGGAGCTCCTGTGTAGCTGAATCCCGTGGAATCTTTGGCTTAGTTTATTGCTTCTCGCTTGCCAACCCCTAATTATTTATTTTATTATAATAACTGAAATCTTTCAAGTGGATGCTTCTCAATGCTGTTTCTTATATTGCTTAAACTATTGTGACAGGTTCAATTTATCCGAGGACGTATTCCTGATTCTGTTTCTGAAGTTCGAGGGTACGTGTTACAGTTTCTTAGTGTATGCTAATCTATTTCTGTAGGTAATATTGACTATATTTCATGGTGTTAATGCTGATTTTCTTGTTTAATTTAGGTTGGTTTGTGAGGATATTTCTGGAGGTCAGGAGAATATTCCTATTCCTGCAACAAATTTAGTTGATGATCCTCCTGTACCACCTACTGGTGAGTTTGCCTACTCGTTCATGTTTGTTTGCTGTTTTTTGACTTTTGTTCTTTAGCTGTGGTTTATAATGAATGGCTAGCCAAGTTTATTTTTGGTGAGTTAATTTTATGCTATTATAAGGGTAATTTAATGATATGAAAATATATTGACCTAGGTTCAGTATATGAAGTTGGATATAACTTGGTCAGATTTTGTGATTAATGACATCGGACCTGTCTTGTTCCTAATATTGAATAGAAATTTAGGAATAAAAGATTTGGTTGATTATGATCACATTCCATATGGAAATGAATCTTTTAGTTTTCTCTCTCTCTTTTTTTTTTTTTTTTTTTTTTTTTTTTTTGAAGGGAAATGGATTTTAAGTTGGTGTTGATTTTTGGGAACAAAATCATGAGATATAATGAGAATGGATTTGAACCCGCTACTTTGGGAATCCATTCTTGTCTTACACCCCTCCCTCTCTCCCCTGCTCTCTTATTTTCTTTCCCTCTTCTTTCATTTTTCTGACTCCCTCTCCCACATCTCCCTTTTTGTTACTCCTTTTCACCCCCTGTTATTTGTTCATTTTGTCATTAATAAGCTTTGAAAGTAGTTGCATGTCATATAAAAAACTATCTTAAAATAAAGGCCTTAGGATGTCAGGCCTTAAATTCTACAAGAACTCATTGGCTTCTAAAATCCTGTTACTTAGATTGAAAGATGTCAGTTAGAATGACCCCTTGTTTGAAATTTTAAGCATTTGTGTCTTTAATTATGTAATTGAGAAGGATTCTGTTATTCTATGTTATCATTGTCAATTAATCTGTGAGATGCTATGGCTATTTAGTATGCAGTTTATTGTGTGCTCGATTTCCTTCTATTTGATTGAGATGGCACATTTTAGGTTTCAAATACTTCAAATCTATCCAAGTTGCGGACAATGTTAAAATTCCTGCCCCTACTCGTGGATGTGATTGCATCGATGGTTGCACCAATCCTAATATATGTGCTTGTGCTCGGCTTAATGGTTCAGACTTCCCATATGTTCATAGGGATGGTGGCAGGTAAAACAATATTCAAAAGATAGTAGTGTTTGAAAGCTTTTGAAACTCTTCATTTAGTTATAAATGAGCTTGTTTACACTTCTGCTCATTTCTTACATGATGCTTGTTTTCTTTTAGGCTCATTGAAGCAAAGGCTGTTGTGTTTGAGTGTGGCCCAAAGTGTGGCTGCGGTCCTTCTTGCATCAACCGTGTTTCCCAGAAAGGCTTGAGATACCGCTTTGAGGTGCTAATGTTTTTCCAATTAAAATTTATATATTTACTAAATTACTTTTCTGATATGGTATAACGTTGGTTTTATTCTACGTAGGTTTTCCGTACGCCAAAGAAGGGTTGGGGTGTGAGGTCGTGGGACTACATACCAGCTGGTGCCCCAATATGTGAATATACCGGAATTCTGAAGAGATCGGATGAGGGTGACAGTGTTTTGGAAAACAATTTCATCTTCGACATAGATTGCCTTCAAACCATGAAGGGACTTGATGGGAGACAGGTATTAGAGGATGTGTTTTATCTTTTGAGGTTTAATTTAATTGTCTCACCCTAAACTTGTTCACTTTCCTCATGTCATTAATACCATCCATGGAAGAGTGGATGAAAGTGGATTGTATGAACTTTGGGGTATTAAAGTAGGCTGCCTACTGGTGGCACTGCAGAAAGACCACATTTGTTTGTCAGATTGCCTGCTTACCTAAATTTATGAGTATTTCCTGGCCTTTTCTGGGTGGATGAATGACATTACGCTTTGAGGATTTAGATTGTTCAAGTATTTAAGATATTTAAAATCTCACAAAAGTCGCAATGAATTCTGTATTGAAGTCTCATCTTTCCTTGTCAAATGATCAAGACACCAGATGATTATTTTTCTTTTCTTTTTTTGAAAATGTGGTTGCACACTTGCACCCATTTGTAGCTCTACATGTACTGATAATATTTTTATATGGATAATTAGCATAGTGGACAGTTGTGTTGAACTCCTTTCTTCTTTTCACTGATACCTGTTTGATGTCTGTCTGTCACTGTACCTGACCAAACCTGTATACAGTATTAGGTGTGATTGCTGGTTAAAGCTGAATACTCCTCATTGTTATAATGTTTGTCATCAGATGAGATTGCGAGACGTGTCTATCCCCGCTGAAAGTGCTCATGAGAAACCTGAGGAGAAGGTTGTTGATAGTATGGTGGAGTTCTGCATTGATGCTGGTGTCACAGGAAATCTAGCCAGGTTTATCAATCATAGTTGCGAACCAAACCTCTTTGTACAATGTGTGTTGAGTTCGCATCATGACATCAAATTGGCTAGGGTGATGCTCTTTGCTGCTGACAACATACCACCTCTACAAGTAATTGGTTTCTACTTTTAACAATTTTTATTAGTAGATAATTAGAGTTACTAATGCTCAAAGTCGTGTGTTGCGAAGCATGAAAGTCAAATGCTTTTTTTTAAAGAATAGAGGAAGTATATGTTTGTGAAGCTGCTCAAACTCGTGAAGTTTTAGTGTTGGTTATATTAATTCAGATTTTTCAGTCATTGTGGGTACTTGTTTGCCATTTTAAAGCTGTTGTATTAACTGACAATTGTTGTTTCTTGATAGGAGCTTACATATGACTATGGCTATGCGCTCGACAGTGTCATTGGCCCTGATGGGAAGGTAAAGCAGATGGCTTGCTATTGTGGTGCTGAGGGTTGTCGCAAGCGACTTTTTTAAGCTGCTAATTGGCTTCAGCAACCAGTTTTTTGTCAGTCTGTTACTGCTGGACAGTGTTTGAATTTGTGAATGTGATAGAATGCTGTATAGAATGCTAACAGTTAGGTGTATTCTTTTTGCTCTTATGAGAAAACTGAGGGCTCGAATCCAGCCTCGAGTTTATAGATATGAAATACAGTCTGAGGTTGTGCTGCTTAAAAATAGAAGAGTATAGGGGCCAATTTTTTGTAAGATACAATATATTAGAACTGATATTAGAAAAAAATGTAGTTAAAGGCGATGGTCAAAATTTTTTGCTTTCAGCAGTTGGTGTTTCCTCTTGCTATATTCATTCACTACTTGTAGATTCAGTAGTCTATTTTCCCACCTCTTCAGAGTTCAGATATATAAAGGTAACTGTACATTTGACATTTGTTTCTCATGGAGTTGCATTTTCCGAGAAGCGCGGAAATAATATAAAAAATAAAACTCTGCATATATATGTTAGCCACAATAAGAATATGTAAAGGTAAAAAATCAGCTGCCATTGTTCTTTTGGCTATGATGTGGGTTTATTAAAGACATAGTTGTAAATAATTCATCAGGTAAACATCAATTTCCTAGCAGGGCCTTTTGAAAACTTGTAACAGACATACGTAAACTCTCAAATGCTGTTTACCCATGTAGATATACCCATTTTATTGTCTAGGATATTGCCAAGCTCAGTCTCAAACATTGCATGACAATTGCTTAAAAGCCATACATTAGCTCCCCTTAATAGAGGGCGAACAAGCTAGTTTGTATCCTTAAAACCCCACAATCCTCATTGAATGTTGGAAGCTTTTGTTGTTATTGTTGTATTGAAAATTCTCGATGATCAAATTTGATTTGATCACCTTAAGCTATCGGCTATCCTATGTGACACAATGTAGACCACAATAAAAGAGTGGTCCCCCCCCCTTTTTTTTTTTTTTTTCGCCTACTTTTTTATCAGATTTTATTTGATCACCATAGAGACATCTTGTGTGTAGTCTTAGTCCATCATTATTCAAATTTAGGCTTTGGGTACAATTCTGACGTAGAACAAATCCAAGTTCTCTTCCTTGAATCCTTGATCCTTACCCACAATATAAGAGTAAGTAACATAGAACAATTAAGCCTTTTAATTGTGTTTCTATTGAGAAAAGTACAAAGTTGATTGAAGTTCACATGCATATAGTCTTTAACTGGTTAATGCAATGTAACCTAATACAATAATGCTAGTTTTAATATTGTAAAACTTTGCCTATAAAAGGGCAAGTTCACATTTGTGAACTGATGCAGTGAAAAATATAATTCTACTACACAATTTACTCTCCATTTCTACTTCTTTACTTATTTACCTATTTCTATTGGTAAAGTTTTAAACAGTTTCACTATTGTTGTCATTTTTTGAAAACATTTTTTTGTACTTTTTGACTAGTTAGGTAATTTTTTTTCGGGAAGTAAATCACCTACTTGTTAATTTACAAAAGTTCTTATGATACAGAGTATTAAAATATTGTAATAATCTGGTAATTTCCTGCTCCAATTTCCTCACATAGCTCTAGCTCCGACTTAATTAGTCAGGCGATTAAAATATTGTAGGAGTGCATTCTCTTCATCACAAAGGACCATCCTTGGGTATGAAATTACGAAAGTAGGCTAGGGCTTATAAGATATTCAATATACTAAGATGTTGAAAGTTACACTTGGTACGGAATGTAATATTATGACACTCTTGAGAGTAAAGGGAATCATGGATCTTTTTTACTAGCAGAGTACATCAGAAGCACTAATTCTAGGCTTATAATATACAGGACAATAACACATTTGAATATTCTATTCCTGAGATGTGTAATGTTTAAAGCTAAACTAGTTACATAACCCATCATGCAGTTTTTTCTAGCCATACATTAACTATCATGCTCATTAGATTCCTCAATAATTTTGGAGCGATATTTACGAGCTGCTCTTTTTCCATTACCAACCTTCAAGACTGGAGTTTCTTGCTCATCTACCTCCATTTCAGCAGCTTCATTATCTTCTGTGTCCTCTGCACTAATAATTAGAGGGACGCTTTTCTTCTGCACTGGTTCCCCCATTGCATGATCAGCCTTTTTGCCAGTATTGAGAGAAGCATCACCATCTTTTTTCTTTGGGTTAAATATTACAGGTTTTGTAAGATCAGCAGGAGCTTCTTCAGGTTCTGACTTGGACTTCCTCACCATATTAAGGAAGTCCGTGTAGGCTTGACGATTACATTCTTCATTCATATCATCTGATGAATCAAATGTATAATGGGTATATCTCAAAGGATGGCGTACATAATATGGTACCAAGGAAGAATCATGCAGCTGTGAAGACGATTCTTTAAACAAAGGGTAATCTACACCAGAACCTTCTGACATGACAATTTTATCACTATCTTCAGATGCACTGTGATCATCTCTTTTGCAGATGGGCTCAAACCGCACTCGTTTTCCAGCCTTTGAATCCATCTGATCATCTTTTCGCTTCAAGATTGACTTGGGAATGTTTTCATCTTCAGGAACATTATTCTGGGCACCAGAAACATCATCCTCCATTTGATCAGAAACATGCAATGAATTGAAACTTTTTGCAGTTTCCGCATCTTCTTTAAGCCTGAGCTTTGCAGCCATGTGATTTGCACGTGGGTCTCTGGGGGCCTCCTTTAATGTTTCAGGGAGCTCATTATAGGAATTAATATTTGATGTATAATCATTCACATCAGACATGTATAGTCGTTGACCAACATTTTCACTTCCAACAGCCACTTTGTCGTATTCGTCCTCTTCAGCCTGGAAACAAAATAATTCAAAGATAAGATCTCAGACCACACAGACACACACACGCAAAATTTATCAATAAAGACCATATTACATAAAACTATGAAAATTGCAGAAGAAAGGGGAAATTTGGTACTTGCAGAAGAAAGGGGAAATTTGGTTCACAGTAGACACAAATGAAGCAGACTAGTGTACGACATAGAATCTTCAAAACTATATTGCCTTAAAAAAATAAAGAAAGAAAAAGTTAAAAAGAGCACTCCTATACATTATCAAATCACTAACATAGTGAAACTTTAATACATTACTTTACAGAACATAAGCTACAATCATGAAACATTTTAATCAGCTGCCATGAGAGAAGCACGTAAATGAACACATTTACATTCTTGCACATTACACTACCAAATGAGTAAAAAAATAAAATAAACCAATTGCCAAACATCAATGTAACAATGTCAAACTTTGGCCAGCCCACTAAAATTGTCCATGACCATAACTCAGGACATACACAATTATTTTGGTGGACTATTCACGACACTTCTAAAGCAAACAGGGTGCATTTAATTGACGTGTGCAAGGTCATTTAGAAAATATAGCAATATGCAAAGCTCGTCAATTACTCAATTACTCCGGTGATTCCTAAGTAACTCCAACTCTCCATGTTAATTCAAGAATCCATGTATAATCAACATTGAGATTTGAGACACGGGTAAGACACTTAATGACACATGATTTGGACCATGATCATGCAACAATATTATAACTTTATAAGATCGTCAAGTTTGACACTTGGACAGGTACACAAACCTGTGTCTGACACTTCTAGCAAAGTTTGAGTAACACAGGTTGTTTATCATTTCCAAAATAACATTACTACATACTTACAAATTATAACAAGCAAATCATTTACAGGAGAAAACTAATACTATGTATAATATGTAGGTAGCAACAGAAAAGAGAGAACTTTCTTTTAATGATAAAAGGGGAAAAAAATAACTCATCAAAATGAAACTAGGAAAACTATTGCACACATAATCAATCTCAGCAGCTTAAAACACCATCAAGTCACTTGAAACCCATAGAAACAAGTACAACCTAAGTAAAGTAATAAACAAAGGAAATTAAACGCTGGAAACTAAATGTAAGCAGAAATACATATTAAGTGTAAAGCAAGCACCACACAAGTACATAGCCATGTAGCGGCAATATTAACCAAGCTAAACTTTCCACAGAAATTCTAAACTGAAGGCATTATTGACTTTAAGGCTTATCTCATTCTCCTCAAATTAAGCTGAAAAAAATGACCAATATCCACAATAACCTTTAGCACTTTAGATATACATGATAGAGTTCTCATTCCACAAATAAAAATACAATATTTCTCACTTAATACATAGATCAGCAATGTTCAATACAGACCTAAAGATATATCTTGCCAATAGTATCAAAACCCAAAAATAACAAAACCTAACATGGATCGTTAGCCTAGTTCCTTGAGTATGATGTGTTATGTGTACATTCATTTTCTATAAGACAAAACACCAAATGCTTATACTGGTAATGGACCTCCTTCAAATATATAATCAGTTATAACTCATCAGAATATAACAGCCATTTATGGCCTGTTCTATTCTCAGTACGACTGCCATTGCATTCTCTAGACAATATAGAATCCAATACAGTTCTTGGTCATATAATAAAAATGGAATAACTTTATAGACTATCTATTCATTCAAAAACACAAAAGCAACCTTAAATCGAACATAAAGCAACTAGCTGGTATCTACGAGCATATCAACCTATGTCTTTTTGAATTTCAAAAACCACTAATAAAGCTCTATTCTGAAAGCAGAAGAAAAACAACTAATTTAAATTGGAGACCTTACTAAAATTTTGAAAGTCAACAGAATATAATTAATATTGAGAAGATTTGAGACAGCTATTCATATTAACTATACGATTATCTGATTACCAATAAATAGTACCACAACAACAAATATTTCTGAATATATATCAAAACAGAGCAGTCACCAATATCAATCGTCAAGAAAGGCAATTTGGATGGATTTTTTTTTTTTTTTTAAAAAAGTTTGTATTCAATTGTTAATTTTTGTTGCAAGCTTTTATTGTTGATTAATTAGGGATATTTTGGAGGAAGTTCCAGTTTATCATATGCATTTGACTTTGATTTAGTATATACTTGTTTTGTTGAATGCATCTAGAGTTTGATTTAATTTAATTAGGTTTGTTGAATGAATTTGCCTTTCATTTGATTCAATTAGATTTGTTTGAATCTATTTGACTTTCATTAGTCAATGTATTTAATGTTGTAGTTTCAATGAAAATATTTTCATTTGATTCAACTTTTGATACATAATATTTTCATTGAGACAACTACATCAAATGCAGTGACTAATGAAGTCAAACAGATTCAAAAAAAGTTAGTTGAATCAAATGAAGGTCAAATGCATTCAACAAATATAATCGAATCAAATAAAAGTCAAATGCATTCAAAAAATCTTATTGAATTTTAGTATATAAGTAATTTTATACACACTTAAAATAGATTTACACATTGAGGGTGTGATCTGATAGTTAAAGTCTATGACTAATTACTTATATACCTTTTTTTTTTTTTTTTTTTTGAATAGAATTACTTATATACTTTATTAGTACGATTGAGTATGTATGTCTAAATTAAGTTAATTAAAAATGATTTGAACAAAATATGTTCAAATAATGTTTAGACAAACACACTCAATCATCGGGGTAAAATTCAAATCTATTAAGAAATGTTTAATTATAGTATATGCACCTTAACAAAATGGACAAAAACTAAATAAATGCACGGAGTAATGCAAATAAAAGTCAAAAATAGAAAACCACCAAATAAAACTTAGATCACAAAATATCGGGAAAATACAAGTATATCATCATTTGAAGGTTATCAATAACATGTCATTTGCTTCATATGGTGTGAACAATAAGTGCAATTAGTGTTGTTATCTCAATGGAAGGCAGACCTATAGTCATAACCACTAGGTCATCATTTACATCAAATAGTGTGAAAAAGTTGGTGCATTTAATATTGTTGTCTCAATGGAAATATACTTAGGTTAACAGAGAATATATATTGGTATATCAAATATTTAAGATGAGTTAATTTATATTTTTTTTTATACAAAATATTATCCATTGAGACAACATTAAATGCACGAACTATCCACGCCATTTGATGCGAATGATGACCTAAGGGCTATGACTATAGGTATGTCCTTCCCCGAATTTATTCGATTTTAGATACAAAATATTTTCATTGAGACATGAAAGTTAAATGCACCAACTATTCACACCATCCGATGAAAATGATGATCTTGGGGCTATGACTATAGGTATGCCCATCCCCGTATCTATTCGATTTTTGATTCAAAATATTTTCCCTTGAGATTAAATTAGAGTAAAAAATAGAAGAACACTAAGTAAAACTTAGATAACAAAACATTAGAAAATACAAGTTTATCATCATTTGAATCAATGGTATGAACTAGGTCATCAGTTGCATCAACCAGTGTGAAAAAGTCGTGCATTAAATGTTGTTGTCTCAATGAAAATATACTTGGGTTAAATGAATGTATATTTTGGTATATCAAATATTTAAGATAAGCTTATTTATGTTTTGCTTATACAAAATATTTTCATTGAGACAACATTAAATGCAATGACTTTACACACCATTTAATGCAAATGATGACCTAAGGGCTATCACTATAAGTCTACCCTTCCCCGAATTTATTCAATTTTTAATACGAAATATTTTCTAATGCAAATGATGACCTAAGGGCTATCACTATAAGAACGTTAAATGTACCGACTATTCACACTATTTGATGAATATGATGATCTAGGGGTTATGACTATATGTATGCTCTTTCCCAAATCTATTTGACTCTTGATACAAAATATTTTACCCTGATATTAAATAAGTAAAAAAATAGAAGAACACCAAATAAAACTTAGATGAAAAAATATTGGGAAAATACAAGGTTATCATCATTTGAAGTTCATCATTTGCATCAAATGATGTGAACGGTCAGGTTAAATCAATGAAAATATTTTGTATCAAAAATTGAATAGAGTCATTGTGTAAGATAAATATACTATATTTATCTTAATAATATTTGAAAAAATATTTATAAGTTTTAGGTTTAAATTTATTTTAATTATTTGTCCAAACTTTATTTAACTTATTTGAACATATATGGACAAGTATATCATATTTTGGTTAAGAAGCAAAAAAAGTTGCTTTAATTTTGGGGTAAAATTTAAATCTGTTAACCGATATTTTGTGATCTAAGTTTTATTTGGTGTTCTATTATAATTTATTTGTCTAAACTTTATTTAACTTATTTGAACATCTATGGACAAGTATATCCTTATTTATATTTTGGTCAAGAAGCAAAGAGACTTGCTTTAATATCGGAGTAAAATTAAAAACTATTAAAATATATTTAATGTTTTATTTGGGCATACTTAAAATAGATCTACAGATTGAGGGTGTGATCTGAAGTCTATGATTACTCATATACTTTATCAATATGATTGAGTGTGTAATGTGTATGCCTGCATTTATTAAAAAAATATTGATTTATTTACAAAAATGTCACAGATAAGCTTGTATTTTCCTGATATTTTGTGATTCAAGTTTAATTTGGTGTTCTTCTATTTTTGACTCTTATTTGCATTACTCTATACATTTATTTAGTTTTGTCCATTTTGTTAAGATACATATACTATATTAATATATATCTTAATAGATTTGAATTTTACCCCGAGATTAAAGCATGTTTTCTTGCTTCTTAACCAAAATATAAATAAGGATATACTTGTTTTGATCTTGTTGGCCTTGGCACCTTGTAACATTTGACGCTTTGAACCTACATGAACATATTCCCAATTTATTTGTTTTCCTTGGCTCGACATAAGTTTTGAATGTATATATGGATATCACTTTGAGGTTTTATTTAGAGCTAGTTAGGCTCTTTACGAAGGTTTTTTTTTTTTACTACTCCCTCCGTCACCCAATACAAAGCCTATTTGGGTTTCTTTCATGAGAAATAAGGAGATTGCAGATTTTTTAAAATTAATGATTAAGAATACATATGTGCATGTGAGGTTAAAGAGAGAAATAAAATGAACTTGGGAATTATTGAAGAGAGGGAAAGAGAAAGTGTTGGGATTGATGTCAAAAGCCATCATTAGTAAAAAAAAAAAAAAAAAAAAAAAAAGAAGAAAAAAAAAAGATAACAACTCATCAAAATGAAGGTAATATTATCGAAAAAATGCTACCTTTAAATAGAAATAGGCTTTGTATTTTAGTTTACCCAAAAAACAATACATGCTTTGTATTCTGTAGCGGAGGGAGTATGGTTTAGCCAATGAGTATTGCCTTAATGGTTATAATTGAACACATCTCTAATTAAAATCTATGTAATCGCAACCTATCATATTTGTGAAAATCTACTCTTAGCGCTCGTTTGGTATCACGTTTTTTTAATTTTTATTTTTTTAGACACGATATATATGTCATTAAAAAAAAAAATTAGTTAAACAAATTGAAATCATAATATTTCAGAGCTGAAAACAATGGAAACCACTTTTTGTGGCTTCGTATTTTTGGTTTTTTGTTGGGAAAAATACAGATTACTTATTTACCTGATCTTGATAAATTACACAACTTTTTTTTTTTTTTTAACATGTCACGAAAAATACTAAAGTTCAGTACATCATCAATTTATAAGAGGGGTCATCATCTTCTTTTTTTTTTTTTTTTATTTTTTTTTTTAACTTTGTTTTTTTTGTTACTACTTAGAGCTTTAATTAAATTGATGAATGCATATTAGAATCTATACTATATATTAAAAGACGTTTCTAAACCAGCCTACATGCCACATGGCGCCCTCCTCCATTAATCGAGTCTTTGAACCGACAACCTTAAGTTTAAAAGCTAAAGTGTAGCCACTAAGCTATCACCATATTATATGTTATTTTACCAAAACTAAATATAAATAAGGATTTCAATCATAGAATTAATGCAGTAACTTGGGGCACTAATAACTAGTTTACAAATTATAACAAGCAAATCATTTACAAGTGAAAACTAATACTATGTACTATGTAGCAACATAAATGAGTAAACTTTGCTTTTAATGATAGAAGGGTTAAAAAAAAAAAAAAACTCATAAAGATGAAACTAGGTAAACTATTGCACATATAATCAATCTCAGCAGATTAAAACACCATCAAGGCACATGAAACCCAACGAAACAAGTACAACATAAGTATTGTAATAAACAAAGGAAATCAAATGCTGGAAACTAAATGTAAGGAAAAATACATATTAAGTGCAAAGGGAGCACCACACAAGTACATAGCCATGTAGCTGCAATATTAACCAAGCTAAACTTTCCACAGAATTCTAAACTAAAATAATTATTGACTTTAAGGCTTATCTCATTATCCTCAAATTAAGCTGTGAAAAATGACCAATATCCACAATAACCTTTAGCAATCTTAGATATAAATGATAACGCTCTCATTCCCAAATAAAAATTCAATATTTCTCAATTGATACAGAGATCAGCAATGTTCAATACAGACGTAAAGATACCTATCTTGCCAATAGTATGAAAACCCAAAAATAACGAAACCTAACATGGACCGTTAGCCTAGTTCCTTGAGTATGATGTGTTATGTGTACATTCATTTTCTATATGACAAAACTCCAAATGCGTATACTGATAATGGACCTCCTTATTACGGCTGCCATTGCATTCTCAGGACAATATAGAATCCAATACAATTCTTGGTCATATATTTAAAATGAAAGAATCTATTCATTCACAAACATAAAAAAGCATCCTTACATCAAACAAAAAACAACTAGCTGGTATCTAAGAGCATAACACCTATATGTCTTCACATCGATTCTGATTTCAAAAACCACTGATAAAACTCTATATATACTGATAGCAGAAGAAAAACAACTACTTTAGATTGGGGATCTTATTAAAATTTTGAAAGTCCACAATACATGCTTGTAATTGAGAACATTTACAACAGCTATTCAATAGAAACTAAACGATTAACTAATTACCAATATAAACTATACGATTAACTAATTACCAATATAAAATTATAAACTATACGATTAACTATTTACCAATATAAACTATACGATTAACTATTTACCAATATAAAATATAGCATTAACTAATTACCAATATAAACTATAGTATTAACTAATTACCAATATAAACTATACGATTAACGAAGAACATTAATGACTATGTATTGAAACAGAGCAGTCATCATATCGATCATATCATACATTGTAGAACCAATATCAATCATATCAAGTAGTTGAAGCAACAGCAACACAATCACATGAGAAAAGGAGAGAGAAAAAACCTCAAAATCAAGAGTACAATCCTTTCCAATAGAATTCCTAACATCCAATTCATCATCATCACCACCCACATCCTCATTACACTGATTCAACGATATGACCTCGCTAGAACCCTCGCCGCCATTGTTATCGAGCTCGGTAAGATCCTCTTTGAGCTCCTTACCACAACCCAAATCATTAGGGTTAAAATTGGAGCTAGGGTTTTGGTGAGATGAAACTGATTTATCCTTTGCCGCGAAGAAGAATTTATCGACGTTGGTGGGAAGAAAAGCGTAGTTAACAGCGGCGTTTTCGTGGTGTTCTTGGGTGGGGATGGAAGCGTCGGATTGTGGAGGCCATTGACGGGTTTGAATTTCATCGTCAGTGAGACACCAAAGAGAGGAAGTTAGGGTTGGGGAAGATGAAGAAGGAGAAGAAGAAGAAGAGGAGAGAGAACCAAATGTTTTGTCAACACGAACTCTGAAACTGTCCTCCATTGTTGGAATAATTTGACGCTTATTTGGTTTTTTTTTTTTCGCAGAATAACTGGGGTTTGTTTGCAGAGAGCTTCTAATTGGAGTACGGAATACTGTTTGATCTAATACGAAGTATGAAAAAATGATTTAGTTATTTAAAAATATTTAGTAAATATATAATCTGAAAACTCCCTCAAAAGAGAGGGCTGATACTCTCTACTTTGCTTAGGGTCTTTCTACCGCCGTGGACGATGTTTTTTTAGTTTTTCTTGCGACGGCGTTGTAAGGATGGCGGATGAGATTGCTTCCAGATGTGCTCAATTGCGAATTGCTGATGACGAAGAAGGAGGAATCGTTGACTTGGGTGCTGTTGATTCTTCGATTGCGAACGAAAAATTTGACCTTATGCTTATTGGGCGAATTGTAACTGATAGACTGTATAATGTGGATGCCTTCAAATCTACCATGACGAAGGTGTGGGTGTTGTCGGACAAATTAATTATTAGGGTGCTTAGCCCTAACTTATATGCTTTTCAATTTTTCAACTGGAGGGATAAGGAGAAGGTTTTGCAAGGTTGTCCATGGTGCTTTGATAATATGTTACTTGTTCTGAAGGAGGTTGATGGCACTAAACAGCCGGAGAAGATTCCCTTATTCCATTCCCCGTTTGGATTAGAATTAAACACTTGCCCCTCAATTGCCGCTCTGATTCTGATGTGAAGGAGTTGGTATCTAATATGGGTGAGGTTGTCGAAATTGAAGACGATCCTCTTGGCCTTGATTGTACACGCAGAGTAAAGGTAATGCTGAATGTCACAAAACCATTGCGCCGGATTCAACGAGTCCGTGACAAATGTGGAAATATTGTCTTAATGGAGTTTGCATATGAGAGGTTACCTTTTTTCTGCTATGCGTATGGTGTTATAGGACATTCTGAGCGGGATTGTGTTATGTTGTCCGAAGAGAGTAAAAAAGAGAAGCTTGGATGGGGAAGATGGCTGAAAGCTTCCCCTAGAAAGGGCCGTATGAAGGAGAAAGAGGAACTGGACGAAGTACTTACAGCGAGAAAGAAACTTTTTGTGACCCGAACCCCTGTTTCTGAGAACATCAGAGTGAATCTTTACTCCATGAGGGGAATGATGTAGTAGAGAAGGGTGGGGAGAAATATAATTTTTTAATCGAGGGGATTAATAATCCTGTTCATTTGTTGGGTGGTAGTGGGGGTTTGACCAATGCTGAGGTTAGTAGTAGGAATAATCATGCCGATGGGGATTTGAATGATGTCGAGGGGACGGATGGGAGGAGTGTAGGTGGGCAGGGCTGTGATGTGTAGGGTAGAGGTAGTAGTGTTGGGATGGGTGTTGGTTTGAGTGAGGGGAAGATGACTGAGCAGCCTAGTGGGGAGGGAGATAAAAATGTGAGTGAGGTGATAAACGGGAAAAGGATTCTATTGGGTGTGGAGGTGGTTTTTGCTGAAGGGGAAAAACAGAAAAATTCGAAAGGGACAGTGAGGGGGTGGAGGAAATTAGCAAGGGGGAAAGGGGGGTTAGATGATGTTGTGATGGGAGGTGATTCGGATAGGGCCCTTGGGAAACGGGGTAGAACTGATGATGAAGAGGAGGTGGAGGATGTGAGAGGATCGAAAAAGAATGCTACTAGTGACTCTTTGAATGGATGGCGAGGGGCGGAGGCTACTAATGAGCAGCTCCGCCAGGCTCAATGAGTATTCTGAGCCTAAACCGTAGAGGATTGGGCAATCCCTCTGCAATTTCGGGTCTCCGGGACCTAATTCGGAGAGAGGCCCCGTCTTTGGTGTTCTTATCAGAGACAAAGCTGAGTAGTATTGAGTTCAGGAGAGTGAAGGATACAGTAGGTGATTTTAATAGCCTTGCGGTGGATTCTATGGGGCGGTCTGGTGGGCATAGCTTTATTGTGGAAGAAGGATGTTGATGTTACTCTATTTTCTATGTCTGTGCATCATATTGACGTTGAGGTTGCTAGGGGGTTGGGGGAAGAAAAGTGGAGACTTACAGGTTTTTATGGGTGGCCGGAAGTTGGGAATCGTCATCTTTCTTGGAATTTACTTAGGGAGTTGGCCTCCCAATCACAGTTGCCATGGGTCTGCATTGGAGACTTTAAAAAGATCATGTTCTCGTCTGAGAAGTGTGGTTATAATGATAGAGCCGAGTGGCAAATGGCAAATTTCAGGGATCCGGCGAAATTCTGTGGTCTGCGAAACTTTTCTTACACGGGGTATGACTATACCTATGACAATAGGGATGGTGCTGCGAATACTCAATGTCGACTTGATAGAGCCCTTGCAACCGATTCTTGGTTGGCTATGGCTCTGAATGCACACTTAGTTCATATTGATAGAGAATGGTCCGACCATGCTCCTGTTAAGCTTGTTGTTTGGAGTAAGGGTAATGATCGGCTAGGTGACAAACCATTTAGGTTTGAGCAAATGTGCAAGTGGATGAGGGGTGTGAGAATATTGTTGATTTGGCATGGATGAAGGAGTTATGTCTTCGTCGTGTGCAATTACTAGATATATAATTGGATCAAATTATGGAGATAATTAAGTCTGGACATTTGGGTCGTCGTTTTGCCATAGCTAGAGGTACTTACGATCTTTGGACTAGTAAAATAGGCCAAAGCCCAATTGGACGGATCCTATAAGGTCACACAAAGGGGCTAGATCGAGCATTAGAGGACGAGGCCCATCACGGGCCTCATCACTCTAGGTGGCCGGCCATATGGGGCTTTGAGAGGCTATTGGGCTTCGTGCCCTAGTCTAATTATAATGAGATTATAAATAGACTAGGTGCCTAGGTTTGCAGGTAAGGAATTTACTGATCAATTAGATCAAACCCTAATTAGCAAACACGAAACCAACCCCCTCTCATACTCCCTCTCTCACGGCTCTCTCCTCCTCCTAGGCGCGGTGGTGTCTCGTGGTGGTGGTGGTTCGTGCGGTGGTCGGTTGTCCGAAAAGGTGGTGATCGCGGTTTTCCTCAATCACTCGACCAATCTAGTATTGGTGGACGGCTCGTTCGAATCTCGTGGACTAAGTAGAGGAGCAACACTTGGGGCTCTATTCTCTCCCTGATTTGCCTGTCGAATAGCTTCGTGGAATTCACGCTTCAAAGGTATGATTATGTGTCTTGTGTGTTATGCATGCGATCCTTGGATTAGGTACTCTATTGAATATGATTCATATATATTATTTCCGCTGCGTAGTACCTATAAACTCCAACAGTGGTATCAGTTAGCCTCTTGCATGAACGCGCTAGATCATAATAATATGATTATTTGATGTCCACGTTAATTTTATAGTCAATTAAGAGGGAGAAATTAATTTAATTATGGTTCGATTATTATATTTAATGTGATTAAACTTTTGGAATCGATTAAATGCGATTTAATTATGCTCAAATAGCCATGAAGAGGACCGAATTATGCCCTAAAATTGTTCAAAAAAAAAAATTTTCGAACACCCTAACCCTAATTTTCGAATAATTTCGAAATTTATAGCCCTAAAATATGATTTTTGTGCTTGATTTTGATCTAATTCGATTTGTTTTATGTTTCATAATTTTAATTGGGTTGATTTATGCATAAAAATGTTTTATGTATGATCATAGATTTAATTTTAAAAATTATAATTAAATTGGGATTAATTTTATGATGAACCCTAATTTTAAAAATTGAATATGATTTAATTTTAAATCTTATGGACTAATTTAATTTAATTAGGATAAATGTTATTTTAATTAAATTGAAAACACAAAAAAAAAAATTATTTAAGGTCGGCAACCGCGGCTGGGTGGCGCAGCCACGGCGGCTGCCGACCAGGTGGTGGTCCAAGAGGGAGGGGAAAGGGAGGGCGGAGGTCCGGTGGCCGTGGACAGCAGCGTGCAAGTGTTGCACAGCTGCTGCCACGGCTGGAGCAGGGCTGCGGCTGCTGCCTTGCGCGGCAGTGGCTGCTGCAAAGCCGCCAGCCACCGTGGCTAGCCAAGGCTAGCCAACCACGGTGGCCTGCAGCCCAGCAGTAGCAGCTACCACGCTGCTGCCCTTGCGGCAGTGGCTGCTGTCACGGCAGCCAGCCACCGTGGCTAGCTTCGGCTAGCCAACCACGGTGGCCGGCGTTGGTGGTTGCGGTATTTTCAAAAAAAAAAAAATTCTGTTTTGAAAAATTATTTCAGGATAACTACGAATTATTTTGGGATAAAGTCAGTTTTATTTTGGATAAGTTAAAATATTTTCAAAATATGATCTTTTGTTTCAAAAAGATAAAGTTGGTTTTATTTGGATAAAATCTTTTATTTTAGGATAAAATCAAATATTCAAAAGTTGTTATATTTGATATTATCCATATTTAAGTTGTTAAATTAGTAATTATCCTAAATTAAAGTGGTTAATTATGGATAAGATTGATGAGGATATTCTGAGCATATTCCAAAAGGATAATAATTGATTTAAATAATGTGATTATCCCATAATTAGATTAGGATGTAATTGATTTTAAAATTATTTGATTGGCTAGTAATTAGGATAGAATCTCATAAGTTAGTTAGGATAATCATGGAAGATTAAATATGATTTATCTTTCTAGATTAAAATATGATTTGATTCTATCTCATGACTAAATTAAATATATGATATTTTATGAACTGTCATGAATAATATATGATATTATCTAATTATGATTAAAAATATAAGATATTTTAGGAAATGCGTTGTCTTTATTATGATCATTCGATGTTATAGTTTAGACAAGCATGTTGAGTGATTTATTATATGACACTTTTCTAATATATGATATTATGTTGCTATATATAGACTAGTGTGGCCCATAGATTCTTAAATACGATCTGCGTATCGTGATGTATTTTTGTAATCTAAATACGGTCTGCGTACCGTTGAGTATTTTTATAAATTTTATTTGATGTAAATAGAATAGTTATTTAAATGGTGTTAGCCCAAAAGAAGCCCATGAAGTGAAGGCCCAAAGGAGCAAGGTGGATGAAGATCCATGATGATTCAAGTGGGAGCATTTTCATTTCTAGTTTTCTTAGGACTAAGGGGCCATACTACGTCATATTTATTTTATTGCATTAATAGATTATGCATGTTTAGGTTTATTTATGTTGATTGATGATGCGCTAGAGTTCACTAAATAATCACAACATAATAAATCTAGATCCCAGTAATATTGAGGCAGCTTTTCCAATTAAAAACCCGATGAAACCTTTGACATTTATGATGGGTCATGCCAAAGCTGGGCATCATATTTTTCATTGGGGAGTGGGGGTAGGACAAATTCTACACTTTTAATTGGTTATACTCAACAAGGTTACCTAAAGATAAAGTTTAGAACCTTGAAGCTAAGGGTAATAATTAAACATGTGATGGTTAATTATTCAACCAAGAGTTACAAGAGTTGTAATCAGTAAAGAGTTTACTCACCTTGAAAATGTAATGGTTGATGGCAGGGCCAAAGTCTGGTTAATTATTGCACGAATAAAGGGTCTTGGAATCACTTAAAATTCAATTGGGGTCATTTAATTATTGAATAAAGTGTTTTAAAGTTACCAAATGAATGTTATTTTATGGTACTTTAATTTTATTAAACATAATTATTAAACTTTGCCTTATTTTGACATAGATGGGTAGCCGTAATAACAATGACAGCAACGTTTACAATTTGCGACCATTCCTTGAAAAGGATAGGTTGACAGGGGAAAACTTTTCCAACTGGGAAAGAATGCTAAGGCTTGTTCTGAAATCTGAAGGTAAGGAGGATGTCATTGATACCCCATTACCAGGACCTCTGCCAGAAAATCCAACTGCGGCAGATATCAAGAAGCACAAGGAAGCTCATGATAGAGCTATGCCTATCACTTGCTTAATGATTGCTACCATGGAACCTAGTCTTCAAAAGCGTTTTGAGGACCAGGATGCCTACTCAATCATGGAAGAGCTCAAAGCTTTGTTTAAGAAACAAGCTAGAGTTGAAAGGTATGAGCTTCATCGTGAGATTCTGGATTGTAGGATGGAGAAGGGTGCCACAGTTCATGATCATGTTTTCAAAATGATCGGCCTAATTCAAAGTATGGAAAAACTGGGGTACCCAATTAGTGATGATTTGGCAACAGACATCATTCTCCACTCACTTCTAGAAAGTTTCAACCAGTTTATCATGAACTTTAACATGACTGCGAATGCAAAGACTATGAATCAATTGCATGCAATGCTGGTTAGTGCTGAGAAACAAATCCCTAAGGAACCTAAGAAGGAAGTTCTTATGATTCAAAAGGGAAAGGGGTTCAAGAAGAAGGGGAAAAAGGCTAGTGCCAAGAGCAAAGGCAAGCAAGTTGCCAAGGCTCCTGAAAAGCCTAAGGCTAATCCAAAACCCAAAGCTGCAAGTGAGAGTGAATGCTTTTACTGCAAGAAGAAGGGGCATTGGAAACGCAATTGCTAGAAATACCTTGATTTCCTCAAGAAGAAGAATGGAGCATCAACCTCAGGTATTATGTTATAAACATTTTAACTTTCACTAAGGTATGTGATACCAAGTTGTAGAGCTTAACATTATGATGTTGCGCAGGAACTGCAAACAAGTGAAACTAGCATGGAGATGGAGCTTGAAGGTGCACTGGGAGTATTTAAGTGGCCAGAGATAGCTTCATAGTTTTATTTTCTGATTAGTTTATCATGACTTTTAGAACTATTTCCAGTTTTTGATGAGACAATATTTCGGTTTTCTTGTTTTGAATACTGATTTGTTTTACTTGGCTTGGACAAATGTTGATCCACGACCAAGGTAATAAATTATTTTCATTTTGCTAGATATGAGTTAATTTATGACATTGATATAAGTAGATCACAATTGTAAATTTAGATGATTCAAAGCAAACTTACTTATAACAAAGTAAAGTTAGGTCACATAAACCATTTGCACATCCAAAGTTATGGATGGACTCTTACTCCTATATGATTATGAATCACTTAAGAATTAGAAGTCATGCTTGATAAGGTATAATGACAAAGTTACCTTTTAGTTGAAAGGGTGAAAGAGCTAAAAATGACCTTTTGGAACACAAACATATGATGTGAGTGTACCATAAATTCAAAATTAGCAAGAGATTTAATTTTTTCATTGATTTTATTAACGATTTAAGTAAATATGTCGATAATTACTTAATGAAATAAAAGTTGGAATCATTGAAATGTTCAAAATTCCAAAATGAAATGTAAAATCAGTTTGAGATAAACAATTTAGCACCACAATATGATTGTTTTGATAAATATTTAACTCAAAATAAATGATCATCTAAAGGAATTGTTGAATTAGTTCACAATCCAGGAACATTACAATTAAAATGTATGTATAAAGTAGGAATCAAACTTTGCTTGCCATGGTTCGATCCAAGATTTAATGATTTACAAATATCGTTTTGAGGATATGCATTAGAACAACAACAATTGAGAATATACTAAACATAAACTTAACCAAAGCAGTAGAAAATATGTCATAAGAGTTATAGACTGGAAATGTTCCAAAGTTATCTTTTCTAACAGGATTCAAGGGTTATGAAATCTATGTAAAATGTTTAAAAAGATGACATAATAAACCCTAAATCAGAGGTATTATTCCTACAATCGCGTAGAAACAAAATGTTTGTTGCTCGCGATAGTGTCTTTATAGAAAGAAATGTCTTCCTACAAAGCCAAGTGAGAGTAAAGTTAGATCTCGATGAGATTCGAGACGAGCAACAAATGGATGTAGATAACACTACATTAGAGACGAATGCGCATGAAATCAGCTAATTTGATAAAACATGTGTCGAAGCAAGCTAATTCAAGTAGCGAGACTTCTATCGTCCTACTAGAATGAAAGGCTTCAAAGAGTTGAAGAGAATAATTCTATTGTCGCTCATACCTATCGTAGGTTACTTAGGATTAAAACAAACAGTTTGTTGGAATTCTAGTAAAATGTGGATTCTAAAATTTTCCTATTGGAATGGTTGGAATCCATACCTACAAGCAAGCTTTGGACAAGTGCCAACTCAGGAAGTAGCTTAAAGCTAAGAAATCCAGAATGGACTCCATGTCTGTAAAGATGTGCTAATCCATGAAAGTCTTGCAAATGGGGTCAAACCTATTAGTTATGTAAGCCTATTCGGATTATTTCTAGTTTTGGAAATCAAAATCACCTTCATGAAATGTTCTTGATGGATGGGATATATATGATACAACCTAAGATTTTGAAATCCAGAAATTCCTAGAAAGTCTTGCAAACTTCAGAAATTCATTTATGGATTGAAGTAAGCATTAGGGAGTTGGAATATTTATTAGGAAATCAAACAGTTTGATTACCTTGGAAGAATGATAAGAAATCTTGTAGAGACAAGGAGTTTAGTGGGAGCAATTGGTCTTCTTAATCTAGTATGTAGTTGACATACATTTCATATGAAATGATATATCAACAATGGTTAGAAAAATTGTTTATATATGAGAGACTTAGGAGGTGTTGAGTACATATTGGGAATCAAAATCCACAAAGTGAATCTTGAAGAATGACTGGACCTAATCAAGGGACTTATGTTGATAAGGTTCTTGACAAGTTCAAGATGCAAGATTCTAAGAGAGGATCTCTTCCCATGTCTCATGGTTTTACACTCAGTAAAACTCAGTGCCTTAAAAGCTAGTAGAGTTGAGTTGTAAAGGTAATGTACCTTATGCTTTTGCAAAAGGGTCCATTACATGTGCCATGAAATGTACAAAGCAAGTTGTTACATATGACTTGTGCATGTGTAGCAAGTTTCAAGAAAATACAGAATAAGCATACGGAAAGCTACCAAGAACAAATCCTTGAGTACTTGAGAAGCGCTAAAGGAATTTTTCTAGTTTATGGTGTTAAAGGTAAACAAGTTGTCAAAAGATTTTACGAATGCAAGTTTTTCCAAACAGGCAAGATGATTCTAGATTTCGATCTAGATGCATGTTTTGTTAGTATGGAGAAGTATAGAGAGCTTGAAAAGTTCAAAGCAAAGCACTATTGCATGCTCAATGTCAGAATATGTGTATTAAGCTATAGTCGGATAGTTTTAGAGGAAGTTTGGATTAAAATGTAATATGACTAAAGGGTCACCTTTGCCCAAGAACAAAGGAGCCAGGGTCACATCACAAATCCAAGCAAATGGATATGAGATATCGCCTCAGTTATGAGATCATTGACCGGCGGAAGGTCACGTTCTGCAAAGTTTATTATGAGTGAGAAATCACTAAAACCCCTTCCTTAGACAAAGATATGAAAGTCATATTAAAGTCTTGGATTGAAGCAAATTATGTAAATTTAAGTTGTGTATGTTTGTGAAAACATATTACATAAGAAAATACATCAATTTGCAGAATTATGTTTAAAATAGAAATTATTATTTCTCTTATTTAATTATGGTTTGAAATTAAATAAAATGTCCAAAATAATTATGAATTGATGGGCTCACTAGGTTAATGACCTTTTGAATGAAACCCCACAGGTGAACAAAATTTATATATTATTTAAGTTCCTAGTTCGAGATCATTAAAGTGGACATAAATGGTTTCAATGAATGGACTAGCATGTAAGATTGATTGGATAACGCAGTTTCATGGGCTATAGGGGCATAATGATGCTCGGTCAATCACTTGGATATGCATGAATGATGCATGATCGAACTATTGACCTACTTTGAAGTTCAAGTATAGAGCTTCCGGATATATTAGTGGATTTCTTTGACATGAGTGGAACATTGATCTCATTCAATGATTGTTTTAACTGTGGTACATTCAAACGTCTGGCCGTAACTGGAGATTATAAAGGATGTTTCCCGGTTACTTCATGAGTTGAGTGGGAGCTTTGGTTGCCATAAGATTGGATTGAGTCTACCTATTAAATTAGGAAATGTGTCATGGCCACTTGAAGAGGGAGAATTCAGAAAATACGTGGCCGCGTTCAAATGCATTACTCAGTAATCATTTGGTTTTGTAATTCTAACTCAGATTTCAAGAAACGATTTGTAGATTAATATGATCTCGACATGTGATGCAATCATATTATCAAATCGACATATACATTGACTTAAGGAATTTGAATATTGCACCCTTGTCTCAGACAAGTGGGAGATTGAAGGAGTTATGTCTTCGTCGTGTGCAATTACTAGATATATAATTGGATCAAATTATGGAGATAATTAAGTCTGGACATTTGGGTCGTCGTTTTGCCATAGCTAGAGGTACTTACGATCTTTGGACTAGTAAAATAGGCCAAAGCCCAATTGGACGGATCCTATAAGGTCACACAAAGGGGCTAGATCGAGCATTAGAGGACGAGGCCCATCACGGGCCTCATCACTCTAGGTGGCCGGCCATATGGGGCTTTGAGAGGCTATTGGGCTTCGTGCCCTAGTCTAATTATAATGAGATTATAAATAGACTAGGTGCCTAGGTTTGCAGGTAAGGAATTTACTGATCAATTAGATCAAACCCTAATTAGCAAACACGAAACCAACCCCCTCTCATACTCCCTCTCTCACGGCTCTCTCCTCCTCCTAGGCGCGGTGGTGTCTCGTGGTGGTGGTGGTTCGTGCGGTGGTCGGTTGTCCGAAAAGGTGGTGATCGCGGTTTTCCTCAATCACTCGACCAATATAGTATTGGTGGACGGCTCGTTCGAATCTCGTGGACTAAGTAGAGGAGCAACACTTGGGGCTCTATTCTCTCCCTGATTTGCCTGTCGAATAGCTTCGTGGAATTCACGCTTCAAAGGTATGATTATGTGTCTTGTGTGTTATGCATGCGATCCTTGGATTAGGTACTCTATTGAATATGATTCATATATATTATTTCCGCTGCGTAGTACCTATAAACTCCAACAATGGAATGGTGCTTTTTCTTTGGAGTCGAAGCTTGTTTCTTGCGCTGAGGGATTGAAAAAATGGAGTAGTGAAAATTTTGGTGCAACATTTCGTGAGTTAAGGAAGAAGTAGAAAAAATTGAAGAAATTAAACCGAGGGAATCTTTCGGCCACTCAGTTAGAGCAGCGTAAGGCTCTAATCCGTGACATTGCTAGTTTAATATGCCATGAGGAAGTCTATTGGAAGCAACGTTCGAGAGTTTTATGGCTCTCGAAAGGGGATCGAAATACCAGATTTTTCCACCAGAGAGCTTCCTGTAGGAAAAGCAAAAGTACCATCCGAAAGTTGCAAGATGAGAATAGGGTCCATCATTCCGGGAATGAGAAGATTGGGAGTATTGCGGTGAATTATTTTCGGAATATGTTCACTTCAGCAAATCCACCTATGATTGAACAAGCTCTACAAAATTTTCAGAGTCGTGTCACTAGTGAGATGAATGCGATTCTCAGAGCTGAGTATACTACGGAAGAGGTGAAAATTGCTCTTAGTCAAATGCACCCTATTAAAGCCCCGGGCCCTGATGGTATGTGTCCGTTGTTTTTTCAATCTTATTGGCATATTGTGGGACCTTCGGTCTCTAATTCTGTGTTGGTCATTTTGCGTGGTGATCCCATTCCTGCTTTTTTGAATAAGACATTTATTGCTCTCATCCCGGAAAAAATGATGCTGATTGTATGTCGGATTTTAGGCCTATCTCTCTTTTGTAATGTGATCTATAAGATGGTTTCGAAGGTTTTGGCAAATAGCTAGACTGAAATTATTTTTAGACAAAATTATTGCAGTTAATCAGAGTGCTTTTACTCCGGGTAGGCTAATTATTGATAATATTTTAGTGGCCTTTGAAATATTTCATCACATGAAGAATTTGAATAACAAAGAGGGATGTATGGCTTTGAAGCTCGATATGTCAAAAGCTTATGACAGGATTGAGTGGGATTTTTGGAGGCGGTCCTTGCTAAATTCGGTTTTGATGTGTCTTGGAGAAATAGAGTTATGGATTGTGTTCGCTCGGTGTCTTTCTCGGTTCTAGTCAATGGAAGGCCGACAGAGGAATTTATTCCTCATAGAGATACTCGTCAGGGTGACCCGATCTCTCCGTATTCATTTATTCTGTGTGCTGAGGTCTTCTCTCATCTCTTTCGGAGTGCGGAGGAGAATGGTAGCCTTCATGGTATTCGTATTGCCCCTACGGCCCCATCTTTTAATCATTTACTGTTTGCAGATGACTGTATTATTTTTTCAAAGGTGACTTTACAAGATGTGAAGGTGATTAAAGGGGTTTTGGAGACATATGAGCTGGCTTCAGGGCAAAAAATTAATTTCGATAAGACAACTGTGACTTTTAGCAAAGGGGTTCCCGATGTTAGGAGAGTCAAGATTGCAGATGGCTTTGGGGTTCGTATGGTGGATGTTCATGATTGGTACCTTGGCCTTCCGACGGTGGTTGGGAGATCAAAGAAGGTTATAACGAAGGGGGTGAAGGAGAAGTTGTGGAAGAAGTTGCAGGGTTGGAAGGGGATGGTGCTTTCTAAGGTGGGTAGGGAGGTCATGATAAAGGCAGTGGCCCAATCTCTCCCTAGCTACGCGATGAGTGTTTTTAAGTTTCCATCTTCTTTTTGTGATGAGTTGAGATCGTTAGTAACTCAGTTTTGGTGGGGCCAAAAGCAAGGTGAAAGGAAGATTCATTGGCTTGTTTGGAAGAAATTGTGATGGACTAAAAAAGAAGGGGATTTGGGGTTTCGAGATTTTAAGCTCTTTAATTGGGCTCTTTTAGGAAAACAAGGTTGGAGATTACTTATGTCCCCGGGCAGCCTTTTGGAGCAATTATATAAGGCTCGTTACTATCCAAATTCAAGCTTTTTGGAAGCAAACATTGGCTCACTTCTGAGTTACACTTGGCGGGGTATTTGTGAGGCTAGATGGGTGGTAAGGAGAGGTATGCGATGACACGTAGGTAATGGGGAGAGTATCCGGGTGTGGTCCGATCCGTGGATTTCGAGTACTCAATCGCATCGTATTATTTCTCATAGAGGCGATGCCGAGGCGGATATGAAGGTGAGTGAGCTTATTGATATCTCTTCTCATTCTTGGAAGTCGGATGTGATCTCACGTACTTTTCTCCCTTTTGAAAGGGACATAATATTGAGCATTCCTTGGAGTCATAGAATGTCGGTTGATTGTGTTTGTTGGGACTTGGTAAAGGATGGAGTTTATTCGGTGAGATCGACTTATAGGGCGGTCTTTGATGATAATTGGAAGGATGAAGAGGAGGAGCCTTCGAATGGGCGTCGCTTTTGGAATAGAATTTGGAGCTTGAATGTGTTGCCTCGAGTTAAGGTGTTTGGGTGGAGGGCTTGTCAAAATGCCCTTCCCTATTATGATCCCACTTGTGGGGTGTGCAGCAGGGAGTCGGAGTCCGTCGTTCATGCTTTGAAGGATTGTAATTTAGCTCGGGCTATTTGGAGTAAAAGTAAGTTCTCTTCGCTTATTTCTCACACTTTTTGTAATGTGGTTGGTTGGTGGAATTTTTGTATTGAGAAATTGGAGGGGGATGAGTTTGAAGAGCTCATTACCTTGTGTTGGGCAGTGTAGGGTGCGAGAAATAAGTGGGTTATGGAAGGGGATGATTTTGATCTTGAGAAAGTCATTGCTTATGTTGAGAAAATTGCAAAGGAGGCTCGTGAAGGAGGGCAGCTAAAGGTGAGCAGTGGTGGGGTTGGCAGCAGCCACGCTGTGCAGTGGAGTCCTCCGCCTTCTGCTTACTTCAAAGTGAACGTGGATGCTGGAGTGTTAGGGTCCGTAGGGTCGGGATTGGGGGCTGTTATCAGGGATTATGGTGGGTCTATTCGGTGTTGTGGGGTGCTGCAGGGAGCTGAGAAATGGGACACCAAAATAGCCGAGGCAAAGGCAATATGTCTGGGGTTAAAGCTGGCAAAGAAGGAAGGCATAACCCGAGTCATGGTGGAGAGTGATTGCTTGGGAGTGATCGAAGCTCTGCGTGGGAGTTCAACTGGCTCGAGTTCTTTTCATCTCATTGTTGAAGACATCTTAGATTTATGCTCAAGTTTTATTGTTGTTGTTTGGTCATTTGTTAAAAGGAGCGGGAATAGGGTAGTGCATAAATTGGCTCATTTCCAATCTTGGGAATTTGGTCAAAGAGTGTGGAATAATAATTTCCCGCCTCACGTCTTGGATGTAGCAAACAATGATTTATTAATCTAAGTCCCTTTTGAGGGTTGTTTCAAAAAAAAAAACGAAGTATGAAGTAATAATGGCTACGACTTGTGAATTATGATGATACGAATTTATAAGCTGAATTATAGGATGAAAAATTTATGTGGAATTTTATAATCGTCGTATAATAATTAAGAGTAATAAAGTACTTCGTCGTTTTGTAATAATCTCAACACTTTGACTATAATTTTTATCAATATATAAAAAAATTATATTGTCATGTAAAATGTATTTTTTTTTGAAAGATTCATGTAAAATAGTGATTAGTCTTTACACATATTTATATTACATCAAGTTTTTATACTTTTTAATAATACTCTCTCTATTTCATAATAATCACAACACTAGTTTTTTCATCCTTTTTATAATAATTGCAACACTTCCTTATTTAGTAAGGACGCACTATTATTTTATTATTTTTCTCTCCTACCAACCACATTTACACTATTTCTTTACTCCGTATTATTTTCTCTCTTATTAACAATTAAATATATCTCCATTACTTCACTATACTTTATATTATAAAATTACTCTTTTGGTCCACACTCTATAATTTTCCTAAAACTTTGTGCCTACTATTGCAATTATTATGAAACGGATAAAGTATATAATTACAAGTATTAATTATCAAAGTTGTGGATCTGCACGTGTGCCGATGAAAGTGTTATGATTATTATGAAACAGAGGGAGTATAGTTGATGGAATTGTGTTTAATTGTTCATAGAAGAGAGAAATAATATATATATATATATATATATATATATATATATATATATATATATATATATATATATATATATATATATATTTATATAAAAGTAGTGTAAGATGTTGTTTGGTTGGAGGTAAAAGATATGAGAAATTCCAATTGTTAGGAAATACTCCGTTAAATATGGGTGTGTTATTTGGTTGACATAAAATTATCAAATTGGGGGAAATGTCATTTCCAAGGGAAGTTTCAATTCCCGTATAACATGGGAATTCACTTACCAAGCGAAAAAGCTACACATACAACCATTGTATGTGGGGACCACGTACAATGTTGCATGACAATTTTTAATTGGTAGTTAGAATGGGCCCCAAACTCCACTACTTTTGAAATTTCATTCAAATTCAAATGAAATTTCTAGTTCCTAATATTTGAATTTCAAATATTTTTGTCTTTTCCAATGCTTACATAAATTGCATTTAGTTTTTGGATTAAATTTAAAAAAAGAAAATAATGTTCATTTGTCTTCCACCATGAACGAACAACAAATTTCCAAAGAAAGAGCCATGGAAGTTGAAGGTAACATGAATATTTCGTCCGTGAGTGATACTATTAATGGCATTTTTGCTTTTATTATTCCACTATTCTCTTGATGTATGCTATTATGGGTATCAATTTTATGTACATGCTCCTAGCAGATGAGCTTGAGATCAATTTAGTTGTTGAAGAAGCAGAAGAATTTGGCATTGTGGCTGTACTCAAGGTCCTAAAAAGGTTTTCTTCACTTATTTTACTGAAGACTTATTTCTTCATATCCGCTCCACAATGCGATATTAATCCATTGAGACTTGAGGAGTTGGGGCTAAGCACTTCCTAGCTTAGATCTTTAGTTGGATAGAATGCCAACTTAATTTGTAATTTTTTTTAATTATTGTGTATTTAATAATTTGTATTATAAACAGAAATTATAATGAATATTGATACTTTTTTTTTTTTGAGGAATATTGATACGTTTTTATACACTTTGTATACATCAGTATCTGCTTTAAATTAGCTTGCAAAAATGCCAAAAAAAAACAATGTCTTATTTTATCCGGTTTTGGTCAAGAATCAAAGTTAGTAATGGCTGAAATAAAGTTTGACACTTAAGGACGTCAAAAATTGTAGAAAACCTCAAAAAACATTGAGCACTTTAATTTGTAAATTATTTAGTAACACAAATAGTTATGCAATATTATCTTCAGAACGTTAGCATAGTGTTTATCCCGCAATCTTGGTTATAAAATTACATTGATGTTATAATGTTTCGAGTTTGATCCTCCGTAAGCGCATAATTTGTCCCTTTTCTCAATTATATTTTTTTACTCCTATCCCGACCAATTCTCCAGTAACAAGATTATGAAAAATAAGCTGTAAACAACCGAGTATATATATATGGCTATAAATTAATTATTTGAATTAAAATCTAAATTATTTTCCAAGGTATGAATTAAACATTGATTATTAATCTTAATTATAACTTACAAAATTATTTATTGGCCTTTAAAATTTTAATGGATAGGAAACATTGAACGTTAGTACTTAAAGCGAAATTGATTATGTTTAATGGTTTTTGTTTGAATTAATTTCATGTGTTTAAAGAAATAGGCATTGAAAAGGAGCACACCCCCATTAATCTCCACGATAAACATAACATGTATATCCCATGGCACAATGGTAAACAAGTTATGAAATGTGAATAAAATACTATAAATTTTGAAAAAGCAAACTGCAAAATGAATAAAGTGGTTTCCCACATAAAGTAACGTCCGTTACATAGATTTTGATGACATTGGGTTAAATTAACCCAGAGAAGATACTTGGTATTACGAAGTTGAAAGGAATAGTGTCCTTCAAACAAGTGTATTATTCCGATGGGGGGTTCGGAATTATTAGAAAGCTAATTTTTGAGTGAGGTCAAGTGATCGAAATGCCTGGGTGGAGGCCGCTTCCGATCAGTAATATTAATGCATAATTAATATTACAACTTAATCTTGACTGAACCCTTCGGGTCACACCCAAGCAACTAACGAGCCGAAGCGACGAATTAATTAGGAATTAATTAATAAGTCGACCGAGTAATTAATATTTAGTCGTCGGAAATTCGAGCTTAGAGCTTCGAAACCGAGCGTCGGAAGTCGAGTCGAAAATAGTAAAAGACGAGACGTGAAAATAATAATAAATCAACAAAGACCAAAATACCCCTAGCATCAAAATGCCCCTAGAAAACCGAGTGCTAGGGGCATATGGCCTAGCATGGTGGCTAGCATGCGCACCAAGCCGAGCCTAGGCTGGATGGTGCGTGCTAGCGCACCAATGCTAGCATTGCATTGTTGGGCGCTGCCTTGTGCGTGCATTGGCTAGCAGCCATGCCACAGCAGCTAGCACGCTAGGCGCGCCAGCTCGCAGCAGCATGGCTGGGCCATTGCATGCTGCCTAGCAGCTCGCAAGCAATGCATTGCTTGCTGGCCGAAGCATGGATAGCAGCGCAAGGCAGCCCACCTTGGGTGCCTTGATGCCCAAACGTGGGTGCCATGTGGCGCAAGGTGAGAGGGTAGTGAGGTGTTGTGTTGGCCGGTTTTGGGAGAGGGAGTGGGGAGCAAGTTTGGTCCCCCCCTTTCTAATGGTCCTCACCTAACCTCTCATATGAGCTTGCCACTTGTTGATTTATTACTAGTTTGATTATTAATTTTATTTTAGCTTTAAAATAAAATGGGAAAATCAAATTCTCCCACATTGATGGGAAAGCTTTTCACACTCATAATTTTCCCTATAAATACCCAAGTTGGGGTATTGGAAAAATCACTTGAGTAAGAGTTGAAAATGGCATCACTAGCAGTGAAAACCTTCGAACTCAAGAGTTGAAAAAGGTATCACCATTGTGAAGACCTTTGAACTCAATTACTCGGGTTTCGGTCGGGCCTTGCTAACTCCAAGGCATTGGACCTAGTCAGTGTTCGAGTTGTGGGTAGACTTCCGTTGGAGGTCGTCGTATTTTCGAGGCTAGCTTTCGAAATAAGAGCCCCTCGAGGTCGGGCGAAGCACACGTCAAAAGTATAATTATTATCTTAATCTTGTCATTAAGTTAATTATGTTTATGGTTTTATTTATTGCGAGTGTGGTCTTGGTTTTGGATTTGTTTCCGCGGTGAGTCGGACTCACCAAACCCCAACAGAAGTATATTTTAGTATTTTACCCCTTTTCTCGTTGTCTCAGTGGAGAGGAGGAGATAGAATTCGAGAAGCTCAACAATGGTGATCTGAAATTTTAAAGCTTGTCCCCTTGATTTTCTTACCCAAATATAATGATTGACTTTTGTGCATTTGTAATGCTTTCTTTGTTCACTTGCCAATGCTTGGAAGGAGTGAGTAGTTGTTATTCTATTGGGAAATAGATCTTTCCTTCTATGGACCTCCATTTTTGGTTACGATTTCCTCCCACTAGATTGATTTAGGGACAATTCAATTTCAAGTTCAGTAGAGTAACAAACCAGTGGAATTGAACAAGCGAAGCTAATAATTTCCGACACCACGCTGCGCAGGAGAAATCCCAACTTTACTGGTTCAAAGAAAGAATTAGTAAATATCCATCTACTAGTCAGATTAGAGGTCGTACCATTTTTTGTTCCGTTTGATCGGCCATAATAGCCAAAATCAACCACCGTTGTCGTTAGCCAAAATCAGCAACCTCCGTCATGCCGCTAAAGATGTTCGCCTCCATTATTTTCCGAAATAATTAACACTACATACACCAATTTCCCTAGCACTAGGCAAAAAAGCAAGCTACGATAGTACACTTTCCAAAATTCCCCCGATAAACTACGCTGCAATAATACAGTTCACGCGTGAAAGGTTGAAGGAGGGTTAGAGGACGTTGAGTTAATTTTTAACCAAGGGGTTACCTGACGTCAATTACTTGAAGCAACGTCTGTCTATCTTTTCAGTGTGCTAAAGTTTGTTTTTCAATTTTACCCTTACTTTTGCAGTGCGATTTTACAGAAATAGGCCTGGATAAACATTTTATGTTTATTTAGGAGATAAACTTGAATTCTCTAGTACTCGTAATAAGTTCCTAGGTTGGATAAGTAAAGTAAATCAAGTAATTAGCAATCAAGTTTCACATCAATAATAAGCATCGAATAAGATCACAATTAAATTTTATTTAAAATTACAAAATTTGCTCAAATGTTGCAAACAATTATACTTTGTCTTTAATATTACACAATACTAGTTTGACAAAATATAAATGAAAGGAATAATTGGGGTTATTTTATTTATTTATTGGGGTTTTACTAATCAATTGTGATAGTTTTTTTTTTTTTTTTTTGACAATATTTGTGATAGTTACTAAACAAATATGAAAGAAAATATTTGTTGTACTAGATGTGTAGCTACCATTTTTAGTAAATGTTGTACATAATATGAAATGGAGGTATAAAGTTATAAACAAGTGCCAAACTTGCTGTTTTTATTCTCATTATTTTCGTTTCTTAACACATTGTAAAATAAACAAGTTTGCCACATTTTTTTTACTCAAGTACTTGGTTCTAGAGTAACTTATACATCTCATTCTTAAGTGTTGATGTATGTGATTTATACTTGGCTCTAGTGTATGATGTATGTGATTTTTATTTTAGAGAAAAGATCATATGATTCTAATTACGAATCAAATGTATTAATTACAACTTATTAATGCTAAATAATCTCATGTGTTTACAATTTATTTCATTAATTAAAATCATGTTACTAGAAAAGTGGTTTAATTATTGTTTATTTGAATTTCACATATACACGATTACTAATATATTCTTTTTGTTACCAATTTATGTTAAAAATGCAAATTTTATATTAAATACAAGAACAAAAAAAGGATCGGATAGGAACATATTATTTGACTATTGGGGGGGATCTAACTCGTCTAACGGAAACAAGTAGAAGCTATTTCAAAACTTTCATATCAAGGGTCTGTTCTGATTTACTGAATCGAGCTGAGCTAAACAGAACTGATCGAATTGAACTGAATTGTTTATGAGAAAAGGAAGTTATGAACTGAACTGAAATGAGCTGAGTTGAGCTTAACTGAGCTGAGCTGAAATTAAGCTGAAGAGAAAACAAGCCCTAAGTAAACTATCTTTACTTCCATCGACATTATGTGATCGAATTCATAGGTGTAAATTGTAAAATTTATAAACCTAGCTAATTTCATAAATAACAACTTTATTTAGGGCCTGTTCACATTTACTGAACTGAAATGAATATTTTATGAGACAAGGAAATTAGGAGCTGAACAAAACTGAACAAGCCCTTTTTTTTTTTTTAATCATGATACGGAGTATTTTATTTTGCAGTTAGCAAATTTTGAAGCGATATAATGAGTTCAAAATTTTGTCAAAATTTGAATATTTGAGAAAAATGACATAACATTAATTAAAATTTAAAGAAATATTTTAACTCAATCGAACATAGTGGATTTATTTTAAAAAAAAAAAAATCGAACATAGTGCATAGTTGAACAAAATCGAATTTGTTTGAACTAAACTGATCAAAATAAGCTCATGAATTTTAAGAATTTTTAAACTTCACTGAAAAATTCGCCGGCTTTAATGGCTTCAGTCTTTTTCTCCGGTAATATTTTCATCTTCTTTGGCTTTAGTGGCTTTAATGGGTAAGCCTTTTTTTAACAGTAAAAATGTATGGTTGGAATTTGAGCCTAAGAAATGCATAATAATTTAATGCTCTACTTGGCAGTATACCTTCCCACCAAGATTCCCTCCTAAAATGGTATTAGGCGGTAAAATGGTGAAATATTCCCCCTAATTTTTCCTCTTCTTTTTCTTTGCTCTCGTTGGTGTGGCACAACCTTATTGGTGTTGTATGTTGGGACCACATACAACCATTGTATGTGTATCAGCTCCCCTTACCAACACCCCCCCCCCCCCTTGGTAAGTTACAATTCCGCGATTATTGTGAAGCCTACTCACATTATCTATTACATAATTTAATAGTCATGTTTTCGAACTTTTGACCACAACACTTCAAACTCTTGATCCTCAACTTCTGTCAACTTCACTTTTAATTTTTAATTTTAAAATAAAAGAAAACTATATCAATTCCTATTAGAGATTCCTATAACATCTTCATATTTTATAACTTCCACTAAACAAATTTAATAACTCCCATAATCATATATGCAAAAATAAATTAATATTACCGTAGTAACATAAAATCATTTAGATATACGATTAATATATCCCGTGCTTTAGCACGGGTACACCCTAGTAGAGTAGTAGTTAGCACTAATAATTTAGTCTCTTTCTTTTTCTATCCAAATTAGTTAATTTAAATACGTAGTAAAAATAATCAAGCTAACCATAAAACATCGTAAATCAAATCCTAGAAAATTTAAGTTCCTATATTATCAACCAAACAAACTTAGGTCAATTCCTAAGGAAATGGGTAAAGGAAATTATTTACCATGAAATATAACTTCTTATGGGAACTCATTTTCCATGTTAACCAAACAATATCTAAGTGGGTTGGTAAGAGAGTGTTAGGAGAATATAAGTAGTGGATCATTACCAAATAAGGAAGTGTTTCAATTATTGTAAAAATGATGTAAAAGGAAAATGTTGCGATTATTACAAAACATAAGAAGTATAAGGTTTGTTCCTTAAAGATTGTCTCATTCTATAAATGGCTTGAGACTACAACTCTACTCTCATAAAAACTACTTTGAGTCATACTACTTGTCTCTGTCATCAATTCACTCAACCAAAACTTAAAAAATAAAAAATGGACATGGGCAAAACAATTAGGGATGGAGGGAGTAGCTGCTTTGGCTTTGTTCACAAATGCAGTATAGTGACTCCGATTGCACAGTGCTCACTAATCGTACAATTTAAAAAGTACAACCTTAAAGTTAAGTGCAAAACTGGATTATGTAAGTTGTTTTATACTTTTTAGCCAGCAAAAAAATGAGTTAGAGGATACAAATCCTCATCAATGTTCATGCTCTTATCCTTTTCTTTTAAAATCACCGTGTAATGTCCAATAAAAATTATTATAAGAAAGGGAAATTTTGCAAAAAACCACCTTTTATAAGCAATTTTTTGCGAGAAACCACCTTATAAATTTTTTTTTTGCAATGACACACCTTAATCAAATTTTTTTTTGCAAATCAATACCTTTATGCTGGAAAAACCCTATTTTCCGACGTTGACTACCCCAATCCACCCACGAAACCACTTCTCTCCCCAGCCCCACCCACGAAACCACCTCCCTCCCCAACTCCACCCACAAAACCACCCTTTCACGGCATTGACCACCCTAAACACACCCTTTAACGGCGTTAATCACCCTAAACACACCCCTTTAACGATGTTGACCACCCTAAACCCTCCTCTATAGCCCTAGCCACCCTTCTCCCTTCCACTATCAGCGCCACCCCTAGCCGCACTCCCCCAACCCTAAATTAACACTTGAACCACCTTAAATCCAGATTTCGCGAGGCGGTGGAAAGAAGGGAGTTTAATTTCGTTGGTGGGGATGAGGAGGGGAGGTGGTTTCGTGGGTGGAGCGAAGGAGGGGGTTATTCATGAATTGGGTTGAGGGGGAGGTTTCGTGGGTGGGATTGGGGTAGTCAACGCCGGAAAATAGGGTTTGACCCCATTTCCGGCGTAAAGGTATGGTTTGCAAAAAAAAATTTGATTAAGGTGTGTTTTTGCAAAAAAAAAAATTATAAGGTACTTTATTGCAAAAAATTGCTTATAAAAGGTGGTTTTTTTGCAAAATTTCCATAAAAAAACTACCATAAAATAGGTTAAAAGTTACTCAAAAGGACTAAAAAGATAACCTAATGACTTGTTTTCATTGTCATGTTGAGGAGATTTACAAGATTTCTCTTACAGAGTTAGAAAGTTGGCATTACAATTTATTTCAGATTGTCACATTACGACTTAGGACATGTTTTGTTGACTATGTAGACTAGAGTTGAGAAGCGGATATCAATTATAAATCTTGTATGATGTAATTATAAGATCTAGGTTTTTCTTCCTGTTTTCAATTGAGTTACAACCTTAATATTTCAATCTCCATTAATACTGAAGTTAGAGAAAAACAAAAAAGGCACAAAGGAATACATCAGCAAAAATAATAATTCGTGTAAAAAGGTCAGACTCACAGGACAATCAGCCATCGGAAGAGTAAATCTGCAGCAAAATTTGCCTCCCCAGTTGCTTAATTTTTGTGACAGATGCACCACAAGAAACCTGCTAACATCATTCAAGGACTGCATTGACATACTATATATTATATACAGCAACACCCACAAATGGCTCAGAAAGGGAGTTCGTAGGCTAAAATATCAATTATTCTGTAGATATCAAAGCCTGTCGTAAATAAGCAGAAGCCTTCCTTCATTTGCTGGTAGCATTCTTGTGGTTCCTTCCTCAGGGTCTCGAAAGGCATAAATCTCCACTTACTGTAGTTTGAAAACATTTTGATGTCACTCATGTCTGGAGAGCAAAAGATCGCCCATTAAAAGCAGTAAATAAATGTCTTTTTCACCAGAATTTGCAATTTTTGAACCATCCTCCAACAATTTTCTGACCAGACTCCATCTTACTTCAAGCATATAGCTGCAGTATAAGCTATCTTGATTGCATCTTGACTTGGATAATTTGACCAGTCTCCCTCCCTTTCACCACCTGTACCAAACAAAGGGCTAATTATTATACAACATTCCTTCTAACCAGAACAACCCACTAAAGTGAGTCACTAAACCCCTGGGCACGAGTAGCTGATAGTATGCCATTCCTTGGTCCTGAAAAGTTTCTAATCCTAAAGGAATAACATATGACACAACCACGTCAATCAGTAAATCAAAGCAAATGCATATAAATCTTTTTAAGATTGACCTGAATTCTGAAAGAAATATAAGATCATACGAAGTCAAGAGCTCAGTGAGCCAAGGCCAGATTGTTAAATATCAAAATGTCTGGAAAAAATACAGCAATTTCAAATAATTCTCAAATCTCAATACTATAAATCTCTCTTTGTAGCTGCTGCCTCAAACAAAAAAAGGCTATAAATCTATAATTATCAAAATGGACGAAACATGAAAAGCATAATAAGCATTCCGGCCATTCCCAGCACATAATCTCCTGCGTTAGCAAGACTAAACATAAAGTTGATACTTCAGAACCTAATCAAGCTAGCTGATATATTCCAAAAATCTAAATTTAATTTATGCAGATTCTGCTTAGATGATATATTTACTACGGTTTGAACTCTCTTCCCCTCTCTCTAGCCTGGAAAGCATATTCAAAGTTCACACTAATTATCAACGAGCTTGTCCCAGTCTATCAAATGGTAAACAAATTTTGTTTATCACTATGATAAACTTGTATGTTCTGAATCATCAACAACCCATGCCAAATACAAATATACAATCACTTCTAGCAGCATAGTATCAAAGTGACAAAGTAGGTATCATAATCATATTAAAAATTTAGAATGTAACATTGCCTTTATCATCTCATTGAAGTCTTTGTATGTCACACTTATTATGATTAACACTTTCCTCAGCTGTGAGAAAACAAATATAGGTAAGAGTCATGTGTGATGTTCCACTCCTCAATAGAAATATAGCAATTTCCACAACCGGAGGAAAGGGTGGAGGACTTCTTTTTCTAATACAGCCAGATAATTTCTGTATTATTTCCATCTTTGCAGTGAGGGTTACATCTGTCCTGTTGCCTACACCACTTTAGAGTTCCAAAAATGTAATTTGGAGTACAATTATAGGTGGGCCTGGAATGGTAAAGGGTTACTTGCCTAGATTATCCTTTTAAAGATGAGAAGAGTAGTCTGTAATCATCATGTACAGGGGTCTTTACACCAACCCTGATGGAAGTTTCTCCAATTTCCTGCAAACTCTATTTAACTAGCCTATTCCTTTCTAGTTAAATAAAATTTCACCAATTCTGAATTAAATTAAAGTTATAATAATGCTTAGTTCTGTTCTCCTTATCTACTTTTTTCAGGAAAAAATAATTCAGATAAGATACATTCAAATAAGGCCTAAATTAGGGCTAACTATGTTCAATTTATAATTAAAATAAGTTCAGCTAAGTTTAATCAAATTAAATAAGTGAAAAATAGGTAAATAGAACGCACCATAAATAATTAAAGAAGCAAAAAATGGACTACTTACAGGCCCCTTTTAGAACGTTGATCATGTTACAAGTGATGCCTCTAACTACAAGGCAAAAAGTCTGCTTCATACCAACATGTTTGGCATACTTCTGCACTAATCCCATAAAAAAAAAAAAGGTGAGATAGCTCTTAAGGTGAAGAAAAAAAAAGAGTAGAAAGCAAGAAGGCAAAAGAAATTAGCACAAATATTTGGAAATATTCCATATGTTGGCACATTCTATGTAATCCAAGGGAAATGTGCTTATCAATAAAAAAATAAAAAAAATTGAATTTCATATTCGATAAGAAGCATGTGCATTTGCTGACCATCCAATTAACACATGAGAACTAAACCCGTTAGACTAATTTTCCAAAAATGATAATTGATTTTCTTCATATTATGGTAATTGCATCACATAGCATTTACTTTGAAAATCACTTCCACAACTTAAATGAAACTAATTCTCCTTTTCACCCAAAAAGAAACACAAGATGTCAAAGACAAAAAGTAATACACATAGTTACACAAGAGGCATGGAGGCCATAATGGTAGTAAAACTGCTGGCTGCAATATAGCCACATGGCCAAATCAACTCATCCAAATACAAAAATCTCAAACATTAGATTCACATCATTAACAGGACTAATCACTGCATCATGATTGTCAATCTCTTCACTTGAAGGAAAAAAAAAAACAAAAATTTCCAGCACAAATTATTTTTAAATTGACGGAGATGAAATGGAGGTTTGGCAGGTAAAATAGGATTGAGAAGCTCACCATAAAGATATCAATGGAAGCTCACCATACAGATATCGATGGAAGCTCACTATAGTGATATTGATTATAACATTTCTTATCTCCCCTGACACAATTTAAACAAGAGACCAGTTTCATGCATGTGAACCAAACTATTTGCAACAAAGGCCAACAGAAACTTATGGAGAAATGATAAAAATAAGGTGTGCATTTCAGAAGTTCAGAATCTTGCAATTTGTCTTTCCTTTTTGATGCACAGCCTAACCAACCATCTGGAAGAACCACTAAATGTTCTCTTCTGAAATTGAGATACTGTAATATTCAACATTGTATTAGACATTATTTCCAAAACCATTATGTACAAGTTGTCAAAAAAGAAAAGACTTAACCTGTTTTCAATGTAAATTTGCTTCACAGACATCATAGTCATACTCTTATAGTTCCTTTTTCTTGGAAACGCATTATACTGCAACAAAAATCATTTCAGATTGGAGTAGTTCATTGTACTAACAAATTCACTGGGAAAGATACTCCATAGTCAGTAATAGTATTAGTTTCAAATGAAACACATTCTCAGTGAAAGCCTCTGAAGATCAAACCCAACAGTAGTATTAGTGATAACCATCTTAACAACACCAATAGCAATGGAAAAAGAAGACAAATGCTCTATAACATCTATAACACCCCAAAGTAAAAATGAGGAAGGGAGAAAACCTTATATTTCATAAGTATTTGGAGGGGGGGGGGGGTCACGGGGAAGTCTGAAAAAAGCCGTTAAATCTAACACGAAGAAGTGAGTAACTAAAATTTTCAAAGGTTGTTGCCACAATACCTTATGTGAGACAAATAATTTGGCAATTGAGAATAATAACATTTAATCTTGCTACATTGTCAGCCAGGATATTTGACCACAAAATGCAGTAGTGTTGAGCTAAAGAAGTGTATTCTATCCTTAGACATCAACAAATTATCCTGAACAACAAATCGATTTCACAAGATCTTTACAATCCTCTACAATTGTGCATAACTAAAACGATTCAATATACTTCTCAAATGTAATTTACCAGCAAGAGACAAACTATGATATCCTTATTTTTTTTTTTTAAACAGTTCGGGACAAAGCCCATGTTGAATTCTCTGCTGCCCAAATACCCCAATCAACTTCCCATGCACACCTCCCCTCCTCCCCCCCCCCCCCCCCCCCAAAAAAAAAAAAAGGTATACTCCCTCTGCCACCCTTGAATAGACCACCTGTGGTTAGAGGTCATCTGTGAGACATTGGCTAGGTGTACCACAATAATCAGTTAATTGCCCTTAATAATTTAAACAATTATTGAGAATGAGCATATGATTATGGTAATTATGATAAAACGCATTAACTTCTCTTTTTTTGTAAGAAAAGTATCGGAAATTTCATAAATTATAAGTGCATATATGAGTGGCCAATTATTTTGGGACATACCAATATAGATATGTTGTCTATTAAAGAGCGACGAGGGATAATAATATAGGTTGCAAACTTGCAAACCTAATGTCTTCAAGCTTACAATCACTTAGAAGGGCTCAGAATATGCAAATTCAAGATTACACTGTTGGCAGTGAAACAGAGGTCTAACAATCAAGAATCTCATCTAAGCAAGCATAGTTGGAGATTTAGACAAGATTACAGCTTACAACCTATTGAAAAGTTCTAGCTCTAAACCACCTGCATCAAGAAAACATAAAACATAGCCAAATTCAAGAATTCTATGACAACAAATCTAAAACTATCATTGGTGAATGCAGTGAATCAAACTAATTTTTCTAACTTTTATTTCTTTTAGGATGATAAGAACAAGGCCTAAGGGACTTAATTTTAATATAGACAATAATCAATGCAAATTCAACCTGAATTTTTTTTTTACTTAATTGTACTCACCAATAATCACCAATAATCGCCACAAGAACAATGCCCATCTTTGAAATGGTGGAATCGACTGGAGTCCCTCACTGTAATCTCCCTCCCAACTACCTTAGAGATGATCTTGATTGCAGCATGGCAATCGGAACAAGCCCTTAGATTCTTCATCAATAATATTGGTGAACCTTCAGGGGTGCTGATCAATGCAAATGCTATAGCTATGCGTTCACTATGGTATTTTAAACATTCTGCTCTAGTATCTTCATCCCAGTTATGAAGGGTACAACTAGTATCTGGTCTATAACCTTCCTCTTCCATTCTCATCGATAAGGACTCAATTTTCCTTCTGATGTCCTCCCATCTCGGATGAGACTTGTCATTTGCTGAGAAAATATGCATCTTGTGGTTGATTTCCACCCAGCTATAAGCAGGTGGCTTCTTAAGTCCTCGTTCTCTCATTGCTTTCTTCACCACAGCAACTTTATCCCACTGACCAACTTCCGCGTATATATTTGACATGTTTACATAAGCAGAGGCATCTCTCACCTCCATCTTGAATAGCTGTTCAGCAACTTCTTTTGCCAGCTCTTGGTTTTTATGGATCCTACATGAGTTCAGAATGGATGAAAGCATAATTTCATCTGGGTTAAAGGGCATTTCAAACATCAGTTTCTTTGCTTGTCCAAAACGTCCACTTCGGCATAAGATATCAACCATAGTGACATAATGCTCTCTCCTAGGCTCCATATGGTACAATTCAGTGATACTGTTGAAATACCTTATTCCTTGATCAACAAGCCCACAATGGCTACAAGCAGTTAGGATATTAAGAAAACTTACCGGGTCTGGGCAAAGACCCTCTGAAACCATTTCGTCAAATAACCCAATGGTACCATAACCATCTCCATTCTGAGCATAGGCAGAGATCATGGCATTCCACGACACTATATTCCTGTCAGTCATCTCTTGGAAAGCCTTGATAGCGTCTCTCATAGAACCACATTTTGCATACATATCAAGCAATGCACTTCCACAAAACACATTGGAAAAATATCCTGACCTATACACCAAAGAATGCAGCTGTCTTCCAAGTGAGAGTGAGGCTAAACTAGCAGTAGCCCTTAAAATACTGGAAAAAGTTGCTTGATCAGGGTTGACTTGTTCCCTGCGCATTTTGATGAATACGTCAAGCCCTTTTTCATGGTACCCCGTTTGTACAAGAGCAGATATCATTGCTGTCCATGGGACTGTGTCCTCGTGTGAGAGAGATTGGAAGATCAGATTAGCCTCCTCAAACCGTCCACATCTAGCATACATGTCTAAGAGTGCATTTCCTACTTGAAGTTCTGATGATGCTGTTGTCACAATACACTGGGAATGAATTTGTCTACCCATTTCCAAATCAAGTGTATAAGCTGCAATGCTTAACATAGTAGAAAAGGGAAAATTATTCCTATCAAATTTTGTCCCCTGCAAATCCTGGAAAAGTTTAAGAGACCTCTCATAGTTCCCTTCCCTTGCATGGCCGGTTATGATAATGTTGCACGAAACACCATCGATTTCAGTCATTTCGTGGAAAAGTTTCTCGGCTTCCTCTACATGGTCATGCTTTGAATAAAAATCAAGCAAAGCATTGCTAACAAAAACATTCCAAATAAAATTTGTTTTCACCACAAAACCATGAAGTTGCTTGCCAAAAACTATGTCCCCTAACCCAACAGCAGCACTTAAAACTGCAGTAAAGGTGAACTCAGAAGGTCTGAAACCCATTTTCTGCATTGTCAGAAAAAGATCAGCAGCTTCTTCATTTAACTCAACATTTGCATACCCAGTAATCATTGCATTGTAAGTAACAGAATCTCTTTCTGACATTTCATTAAAAAGCTTAAAAGCTAAGTGCAAGCAATGACACTTGCAATAACAACCCAACAAAGTATTGCACACGGCACGAGCTGAACTAAACCCCAATTTCACAACATGAGCATGTACTTGAACCACTTGGTACATACAATCATTATCATCGAAACCCGACAACAATGTAGCAAAAGTAACAGAATCCAGCATAGTCATAGACCTATACATATCAACATAAAGCTTAAAAGCGTCCAAAGGGTATCCACGGTTAGCATAACCGCCAATCAAAATGGTCCAAGTCACAGAAGTTCGAGCATACATTCCATCAAACAATTGTCTTGCAGTAACAATATCTCCAGACTTGACATACCCTGAAATCAAGGTGTTCAAAGAGATTATGTTTCTTTTAGGCATTTCATCAAACAGTTGGTGTGCTTTGGAAAGTTGACCTGTTTTGATGAGTTTTTCAATCTGGAAATTAATGCGGCTTGTATTCGGGTCAAAACCCGTTTTGATGATCCGTGCATCAATGACATTTTTGGTGTTGGATGTTTGGGTTCGAACGCAAGATGATAGTTTGTGGACTGCGTTAGTCCAATACTTATGGTTCATCAGATACTTGAGCACTGAGTTGTTTGCTCTGTTTATTCGAAATTAGAGTACTCGTGTATCTCTCTGCTAAAAAACGAGATACTCCCGAAAATGTTCTGTATACTTTGATCAACACATAGTTTTAGTCAATCAATTGAATTAAATAAAATACTCCATGTGTTTTTAATTACTTCTCTATTTCTCCATATGCGGAGTTTTACTATAAATTAAAGAAGTAATTAAATATAGAGGTAATAGGGTTGGTTGAAGAATAATAAATTGTTAAGTGTAAAAATTAGTTGAGAGAATTGAATTAAATATGATTTATGTACTACAAAAGTCAATAAAGTATAATGTATGTTGGGTCCACTATATTGAGTTTCCTAATGTCCGACATCATGCGGAACAAAACCCTCCCAAAATCTGCACACAAATTAAAGTAACTAAACATGCATATTAATTAATAACCACATAATTAATTAACTAAGAGAGAGAAAGAGCTCATACTTGAAAGTGTACGCAAATACTATACCTTTGATGCGTGCTTCGCTCTTTCTTAGAGCTCATACTTGAAAGTGTACGCAAATGCGCAAGTCTCCAAAGGCTCTCACCCTTGAGACCCGACCCGAACGGCCCCTACCCTGAAACTTAGTCAGGGCTAGACCAAAAAATACTTAGAGTATTAGAACGAAAGTGTTCTCGCTTGTGGAAATCCTTTCAAGTTTAAAACTCAAGTGCTTTTTCCCAATGCCAAATGATTGGTATTTATAGGGAAATGAGCCCTTGAATTCCAATCTCCCATCAATTTGGGAGAGTTGGTAAAAAGGCAATTTACAATTTAATTTAATTCAAAAATCAAATTAAAATGCGAATGAATCAACAAAGAACAAGTGGCAAGAGGAGAGCAAGGGGTTAGGTGAGGACCACAGGGGGAACCACCCTCCCCTTGCTCCCCAAGCTAGGGGTGAGCATGGGACGGGTACCCGTACCATAGTACTAACGATTCGGGTACCCGATAACCAAAATCCCTAAAAGTGATATCCATAATCCAAACCGATAAGTTCGGGTACCCGGATTTCGGGTACTCGAATTTTCGGATCGGTTATCGGGTACCCAATAAGATATCCAATAATGATAATTAAACTTAATTATGTAGTTATTATGATATAATTTACCACTAATTAACAACAATATCATATGATTTTGACCAAATTATTAATAATATTACTAATCATTGATATTATAAAGTAATTATGAAGTAAAGTAAGAGTTTAGATTTTAAAAAAATAGATTTAAATAGGGAAAAAAGCAAAAAATGCTTATCGGATCAGATCGGATAACCGTTAATTTTAAAATGATAACCAATAACCATACCTGATAACAAATTATTGGAACGGGTACCCGAACCGTTATGGTTATCGGATCGGATACCCTAATTTTTGGAACGGTTACGGATTGGTTTTTAGGGTTTTCGGTTTTTCGGGTAGTTTTGCTCAGCCCTACCCCAAGCAACTCACCAAAACCGGCTCCTCAATTCAACCAACGAGCACGCGCCACGCTGGCACCTAGCCTTAGGCACCAAGGCGCGCCACGCTGGCGGCCTAGTGCTCGGTTGGGCCTACCAGCGTGTGCGGCCCAGCAGGCACGCCTCGCATGCTTGCGGGCTGCTGCTGCTGCGCGTGATATGCTTAGCGAGGTCCTTAGCCAAGCCCACCAAGCTTTGCATGCTTGCGGGCTGCTAGGTGCCTTGAGCTAGCAGTAACTAGCTTGCTCTCACACTAGCAATGTTAGCTAACTGTGCTAGCATGCCTAGCAACGTGCAGCTAGCCATGCCTTGCGCGCAAGGCTCTCTCGGCCAGTTTGCTCAGCCATGCTAGGGATGCTGAGCTTGTGGCCGAGCCTTGCCTTGCACCAATGGCTCTGACTAGTCATGCTAGCCATCCTAGCCCTCGATTGGCTAGGCCATTTCGAGGCTAGGATTTTTCCGCGCTATGACTTGTAGTTTACTTGATTTCTGGTCTCGTCGATTCCTAAATTCGACTTTACTTATGATGCTCGGTTTCAACACTCTAAACTCGGTATCCGACGTCTATGTTCGTAATACTCTAATGACTCATTTAATCCTTCAGATTAATTCGTAATTTCGGTTCGATTACTCGATTGGGTGTGAACCGAAGGGTTTAGACAAGATTAAGTTGTAATATTAATTATGCATTAATATTACTGATTGGAAGTGACCTCCAGCTAGGCATTTTGATCACTTGACCTCACTGAGCTTTCTAATAATTCCGAATCCTCTATCAGAATAATACACTTGTTCGAAGGACACCATTCCTTCACACTAGTTGAGAAAAATGAATTAAATATTGTAAAATCTTTCCAAATAAGTAAATGGAGCAAGCAATTAAAGCAGTCGAAAATGAAAAGTGCGACAAATAATTTAAAACGGAGGGAGTAAAAGGTAAGTTAGGTAGTTGGAGTTTTAAAATATTGTAAAAGAAATATACTTTCTCCGTCCTCTTTTGTTTGTTACTTTTGATAGAAAATCATGAGAATTAATGAGAAATTAAGGAAGTACATGAAAACTAAAACTCAATCATTTTAAAAATAAAAAAAAAGAGAGAAAATGTTTTGCAATAATGACAGCCAATTTTTAAGAGAAAACCTTTGGTTTTATTTATTTATTTATTTTTTTTGCTTTATTAAACAACCAATAAAAATGAATGAGTACATTAGTAATCCATGTGATTTGTTTTTAACCAATCATATTGGCATAAATAATTATAGCATCCAATATGATTAAACTACACAGATTGATGACTAAGCTAATCTAAATCACTCCAATTTTTTGGAAGATTTTTCTTCTAACAAAGTTACACTATAAAACACATCCCTTCTCAAAAATTCAAATCATTTTAGGGAATTACATCCAACCTTAACAGATGCAACTCTAAAAAAATAAAAATAAAATAATCCTCTAAAAATGTCATTGCCTCTCTAAAAAGTGGCTTCAAAATTCACTTTCGATTTAAATCAAACAATGGATGATGATGCTACTGATTTTGTTGATGATATGCACAACAATTTTGATTACGATCTTAACTCTGGATATGATCCATATGAAAATGGATGCGAATCAGAAAATATCCATAAACAACTTGACTTTGATCTAAATCAAAGTCCTTCCCATGACGCAACACAAGTAGAGCAACAATAGGCAACCAACAACAGGGTTAAGTAATCAACAATAGTTAGCAAGCAACAGGCAACCAACAATAAGGTTAGCACATCAACAACAGTCAACAAGCATCATTGAACTAGCAAATTGGTGAAGGCCATCATTAGCATAGGAGGCTCAATAATGGGGATAAGTTCAACATATTTATATGGCTGATGACCAGATCAACAAATAAAAAGCTTAAACGTGGATCCATTCAACAAGGTACCACTCATTTTAATCTGTCAACAAGAACCATACTTAGAATCTGGAAAAAGGGGGAATCTACAAATGTAAGCACATCAACAGTATAACATGGCAACAGGCTATCACTATTGTGGCAGAAAACGAGTGTCTGTTTCTAATGAGGATATCAAGGCAGTTTCAATGGGGGACAGATCATGCCAAAGGGACTTAGCTTGAATGCTTAATGTGGGAAAAAGCACAGTTGGGAGAATGGGTAGGAGAGGGGATATAAGGTCTCACATAAATGCATTGAAGCTAAAACTCACAACAGCAAATAAAAAAGAGAGGCTAAAGTTTATAGGGGATACACTAGGGCACAAAGAGAGTGTACCAATCAAAGTATAACACAATCTACATTGATGAAAAGTGGTTTACTTTGACAAAGAAATCACATGGATTATATTTAGCAAAAGGGGAAAAAGGACCACATAGAGTTATGCAATCTCAAAAGTTCATTCCCAATTAAGTTCGTGTTTCAAGGAGTAGCTGCAAAACCTTCGTATAATGCATAAAAGGAAGTCATATTTGATGGGAAAATAAGCATTATTTTCCCTTTTGCAAAGTACATGAAATTAAAAGGGGGAATTAGTGACAAAGGTCATTGATCCAATCATGAATAGGGATGTGTCAAGATGGATGTTAGTGGAAAAGGTCATACTGGCAATTATGGCAAAATGGCCTCAAACAGGTCATCACAACACAATCTACATACAACAAGATAATGCAAAGGCACATATAACCCAAGATGATCCTGTTTGGCAAGAACATTGTACTGTGAACAACCAAGATTCACTTTTATCATAACTCAACAACTTCCAAACAGTCAAGACTTAAACATCCTAGATTTAGGATTTTTCAAAAGCATCCAATCACTCAAACACTAAAAAATGGCTAAAACACTAGATCAGTTGATAACTGTTGTGGAACAAGCTTACGATGAGCTAGATGCAACAACATTGTTCAAGGTCTGGGTCACTTTGTGCCACACCATGAATGCAATAATGAAAATTAAAGGGTCAAACAGGATTAATCCTCCTCGTGTGAATAAGGAGAGACTGGAAAGATTAGAAAGACTCCAAGATGAAAAAGAAGCTCTTTTGTGGGCTGTGATTGATGCATGAGATAGAGTGCACATGGAAAAACCAGATTCAAATGATGAAGAAGACACTCAAGAGCAGCATGATGCTAACACGCAGCAAGCAACTCAAGATCACAACAATGAAAACACAAAGGGTACTCAAGATCACAACAATGGAAGCTCTTTTGCAACAACAGAGTGTTACAGACCTATTACGGCCAACAATCATGAGACATCTACTTCAAAGGCCAATGCACATTAGTTTAGGGGACAAACATCACAATATCACATCTTTTGACATGTATTTATGCTAATGTTTTGCTTTGAGAATATGTCACAAAATGTAATATAGCCATGTCTCCAATTGATTAAATTCATATTTCATTAATTATTTACTTCTCTCTTTGTTTAATATTTAATTGCAAAATAATGTATTTTGTACTTTTCGGAGATGATTAGATTTATTACTTAATTATCAAATTTTTAAAAAACATATACCAAAATTATATTATCCTTTAATTTTATTATCTTTGTCTAAAGTAGCTAAGTTAGGATTTGTCAGCGGTCAGTTTGAAGTAAGTTTTTATTTATCATTTGTACAAATTGCTTTTAAGTTAATATTTTAATTTAATTATTATTTTAATCTTTCCTCCACTCTTCTTAATGATCATGTCATGCAGTTTATAAAGAGAAGAGAAGGTTAATATTGAACCACTTCGTTTTAGGTACGCCCAAATATAACTTAGGTGTACCTAAAGTGTCAGTTGGATTTTGCCTTATCTTTATTTTTATTTTAATTAACTTTCAACATAAAATCATGCTCAAGCTTCAACATCCAACAATGGCTTCTTCGAAAAAAAAAAAAAAATTCAACAGTGGCGGATGATTACTCACGAATTCATATGACTGATCTAAATTAAACTAAAAATCATTTCAATTCTAACAATTAATCCCGAAAGATATAATCCGCAATTTTTTAATCAATTTTTTTATACAGATATATAGTTAAATTGATACAAACTCTGAAATAAAAAAATTAAAGCATAAATGTGATGATGATTAAACATTAATCTTATTGATTCCATATGTAATTTGGTAATTTTTAGATAAATAATGAAGATCAGAGGTTGAAGATTAAGTGCCCCATTAAAATAGATCAAAAATGAAATGCGCCATTGAAGATGGATGAAGCTATTAAAATGGAAATGAAGATTTTAAAATGGGAATGAAGATGTATAATTTTTTTTTTTAAAATTTATTTTGGACGACTTACTTCAATTTTATAACGTTGGATGCTTTTTTATAAATTATAATATTATAACTAAGGAAAAAAATACCCTCTAAAGTAAAAAACCAAACAACACTTTGCTGACTGCTTGTTGACTTGCCATGACTTAAATGACGTGTAAATTAGATTTTTTTTTAATTTTTTTAAAATATGATATTCGAAGGCTAAGATTAAGCAATAAACAATATCAACAGTTTAGATTTAATATCTTATTGTAGTCGAACATAGTCGTTCATAGTTGACGACTATGCTAGATGCTTCATTGTTGATAGTGTATTGAAAAGTAATGAATGTGAGAGGAAATAAATATTAAAAAAAAAGTAGCAGCGAGTTTGGATGGAGATTATGAAAGGAGATAGAGCTAACGTCACTATCTCAACATGAGATACATTTCATGTATCTCAAAATGGAATACAATAAATAAAATGAACTTTGTTAGTATTATATACATATTTTTTTTTGTATGATTTCTTCATCTCCTTTATATCTCCTCCATCATCTTCATATCCATCCATAGCCATCTTCATCTTCTTCACATCCAAAACCATGATCCACCTCGTACGAGTGATGCGTGGAGATATCGAGAATTAAATTAAATATTATGATTTATGAAGTAATCTTGAGAATTAATGTTTTTAAATAAAGTATGTTTGAGGAATTGATTTCAATTCTTCCATAGCAGAAATATTGTAACCTTTCTAACAAAACAATACTATGTTTTCGTCTAAGTCTAGAATGTATGTTAGCACGGATACACACTAAAAATGTTAGGGATTGCTCTAATATTAGATTTGATGAGGAATAATCCCAAATTTTATTCATTACATACTTTGCATTCAGTTGGTTCATTATCTGCTAAAGCTGCAGTCACAGGCGTTGCGGCTTCTGTTCTTGCCTCTTACCCGTTTGGGTTTAAGGTAGGCTTTCCTTGTAAGGTAATTATTTTCTTAATAGTAATTTTATATCTATAAAAACTTAGATCATTTTGTATATACTTTGGTTCTTATATAATGGGGTTTTGGTTAATTGATGTTGGTATGTCTTGATTTTTAATATTAATTTGTATATTAATTGATATAATATGGTTGGAGCGCATTGTGAAGGGAGATGTTCATGTATTCCTGTCTCCCTTAAGTTTTTTGGGTTTGTTTGATTGTAGACTTTAATTAGTGGTGTCTGACTTGGTGTAAATTTGAGCTCTTTACTGTTAAATAATATAGATAGTGGGTTATATTACTGTATTCCTAATAATATGAGCTATAAAAGTTGCAACCTTTCTATGAGCTCTTTGATTGTAAGTAACTGAACTATTTAAACTGTTATGTGTATTCCTACTTTAGAGACCTGTTGACATATTAAGGCAAGGTCGGATACATAAATTATTCATCACATTGAGTGTACGCTCTTATTAAGCTATTTTTTAGATTTCAACTTTAAGCTGCATTTGTATCAGCCAATTATAGTGGCCATGTGACTACCATACTGAAACAAAACCTTAGTATTGGTAGAGGATTTGATTATACTGCTTTGTTATTATTATCATCTCATGTATGGTGTCTACTGCTTTGTGTTTTTGAGCTGAAGAGTTTGTATTAAATGGTAATATACTGGTTACAAAAAGTTGCAAAGAAAGAAGCTTCAAACAACGTAGCTGTCTTTGGTTCTTGATTTATGTTGGACAAATTTAAGAGCCTATTGCGTCCAAGTCTTGAAACTTTTCATGTTGTGCCATAGTTGTTTATTTCATAGTGGTTGCATGAATCAAGTTGTTACCTTTCTAATAAAACAATACTATTTTTTCATCCAAGTTTAGAATGTGTCCGTACTAATGCACGGGTTATAATTAAGGATAGGATTAAAAAATACAGAGTATATAGATGTAGATAGTCTTTAATAAAACTAAAAATAGTAACAACAAAAACGACAAAAAAAAAAAAAAAAAAACTAAAAACTAAAAACAAATTGATTACAAATAAAAAAACCAAGTGTTGATTCCCTAAAAAAAATACGGTTTTTTCACCAAATTCCCTTGACCTTTCGAAAATTTCACCAAATACCCTCAAGTTTTTCAAAATTCACCAAATACCACTGATGTTTGTTATAATTCACACTGCGACCTTAAAATACCCATGACGTTAAAGTTCCATTAACAATAAAATTTAATTCACTAAATGCCCTAACTTTTTCAAAATTATTACACAAAATACCTCTATTTTTTGAGGTCCAACGACTAGTTTGAAATTTAGGAAACTAACCGTTAATTTTGATTTTCAACCTTTTTTACATAAATACTCAACACATAGCAGCCCTCTTATTTGCTTAACCACAAATTTTAACACCATGAGTTATATGTCTAAATCATCCTTCTCAATGTATGAGTGCTCTTATGTAAGAGTTGCAAACAACCTCTATTCATAAAAGGAAGTGCTGGAGACCTCACAAATAGAGAAAAAAAAGGGTTCAAATGAAGTAGAGATGATTATTTACGGGCTTGGACGGGAAACAGACCGGGCTTATAGTTCTTATATATTTTCCAACGGGCTTAATGCACCAAGCCCATGCCCCTTTTATGCGGGCTTGACAATTTGTCTATACCCGCCCTAGTAAACGGTCCGGGTTTGTCCGCCGTCTAATGGACTTGGAATTTCTAGTTGCAAATTTTCTCTTACAACTGCAATATTTTGTTTGCAACTCTTACATAAGTGTACTCATACATTGAGGAGGATGATTTAGACATATAACTTATGATGTAAAAAATTGTGGTTATGCAAGTAAGAAGACTGCTATGTGTTTTATGCAAAAAAGGGTGAGAATAAAAACTAACGGCTAGTTTGCTAAATTTCAAATTAGTCGTTGTACCTCCAAAAATAGAGGTATTTTGTGTAATAATTATTATTTAACAAAGTTAGGGCATTTGGTAAATTAAATTTTATTGTTAATGGACCTTAAACTTCAAGGGTATTTTGAGGTCACGGTGTTAATATTAACAAAAATCATTGGTATTTGGTGAATTTTGAAAAACTTGAGGGTATTTGGTGAATTTTGCAAAAGGTCAAGGGCATTTGGTGAAAAAACCGCAGTCTTAAAATATTGTGTTGAATGAATCTAAGTCTTCAATTTGATTGTTCGCGCATCTCTCGTTTTAAGCAGTAGAATTCTTCCTCCCATCTTACTTGTAAAACAGATGCAACTATGATATTATCATTTCCTAACTCAAAAACATGTAGTATGAAAGTGAATGTATTCATCAGATGTTCACTCAGATACTCCTCTAAAAAGTAGTATGCAAATTCCTGATCATAAATAACACATTTAGTCATTATGGAGGTGTGTATTTCCTTAATTTATGATTAAAGGGTATACTTACATTATTTGTCATCGCTTGAATACTTGATATTAGACAACGGATAATTATTTCAGCATATTGGCCAAAGAGTACAACATACAATGTATTTGTAGCGTCATCAATTTTTACATTTATTCTCTATCTGTTATTGTTGATATGATATAATTAGGTATAATGATCTGTAAAGAAGGTTATGATTTTTTTAAATAAAGTAAAAAAGTAAAAGTACCTTGGCCTACTGAAGGAGGGGTCACACTCCATACACATATCAGCTTATTTGAGTGTCGAGCACATGATTCATACCAAATAGGCATACAAGAATCAATGGATAACACTTTTGTTAGTACTCAAAAGTAATTTTACCTAAAAAAACACATCAAATATTAAATACCTCATTTTATAAAAAAAGTCAAATAAGTAACAGTTGGTATACATACATTATGAGCAGCTGAAAACTAATGTAAATTGATCTTTTTAGAATTAAACACCTTTCCATTTGAGAGATACTATTGGCTAATATTTGACTCTAGCTGATATGTTTTTGGACATATCCATCAGCTACATACCTATATGAGATACATAAATACATAAGTATGCACCATTGTAGATACCAAATTGTGTCTCCCCAAAAACCAAACCCAGTGATGAGTGCTTTTCACGTCATTGATTATCGAATAAAGTGAAATGTGAAAGAGTCTCGTGATTCCTCTATTTTGAATAAAAATGGTTCCTTCTGTTTTCGAATATATTTCTTTTTGTACCTTATTTATGAAAAATGTCCAATCCCATTTAGTTTGGTCCATGATATCGGTCTAATAATTGTGTAGTTGGATGAGACTCAAAAAGAGCTTTTCAACGATATATTATAAGCCCAATTTCGATGAATAATGAGGAAATTATGGCCAAAATAATAAATTGGATCTTAAATGAGTTTTATGGGCGACCTAATGATTATGTGGAGGGTCCATTAATTATCATTCCTAAAGTCATTAGGAATTACTTTAATTTTCTAGAATAATCTAGAAGGTTATTTTAAGTTCTAAAGAGATTAGGATTAATAATTATATTTTTAATATATTTTTAGAAAAGATAAATAATTTCATTTGAAATAAATAAGTGTTTTAAAGGATTCAATCTGATTTTAAATGATAAAGTACGGACTCTAATTATTCAATTATATTGGAAAAAGGATTCCGTACAATAAAAAATATCGCGATGGGAGCAGTTTTACTTTGATTGGAATTCGATCTTCTCTGATCGTTTTCGGACGTTTTTCTCTATAAATAGGGTCGTATTTTCCCGTTTTCAATCATCAACAATCATCTTTCTATTCTCTCTCTCAAAGCTAGAAGCTTGTTCTTTCTTTCTCCCTCTTTCTAAGCCTAGCCTTTTCAAAAATACACCATGCGTCCATCACGAGACTTAGACACATCTACCCAAGCTCGAAGTTGCCTTCGCCCTAGACGTGAAAGGTTGATAATTTCTGAGGGTTTGGCCCCAAATCCCTATTTCAATTATTTTAATTAATTGTTTAATTTAATATTTTCATTGAAGTTACTAACGTGTGTATTGTTTTGATAGAAATTGCTATATATTTTTAGAAAGAATTTTTAATTATATTAATTCCTAGTATCATGTTAGGATGCTTTTATTGCTTTCTAGTATCATGTTTAGGTTGCGTTACAAGCGAACAAGCTGCAATGCTGGGATGAAGGGACCTCCTGCTAAGGTGTTGTGGTATCTTCCCATTATTCCAAGGTTTAAGCGTCTATTTTCAATTCCAAAAGACACTAAGAACTTGAGATGACATGCAGAGGGAAGAAAGAAAAACGGTTTGTTGAAGAATCCGGCCGACTCTCCACAATGGAAGAACATTGATATGAAGTTTAGGGCATTTGGTGATGAAGTAAGAAATTTAAGGCTTGGGTTGTGCACGGACGGTATGAATCCATTTGGCACTCTTAGTACCAAACATAGCACATGGCCGTTTCTTTTAGTGATCTACAATTTGCCTCCATGGTTGTGCATGAAATGCAAATATGTAATGCTTTCACTTTTGATAACGAGGCCAAGGCAACCTGCAAACGACATTGATGTTTACCTTGAGCCCCTTGTTGATGATTTGAGAAAGATGTGGGACGAAGGATTTTCCGTTTATGATGCCCATAAGAACGAGATGTTCCTATTGCGTGCAACCTTGTTGTGGACCATTAATGATTTTCCAGCATATGGCAACCTGTCCGGGTACAAGAACAAAGGGCACAAAGCATGTCCCATTTGTGTCGATGACACACCAAACGTGTACCTTGATTACTACGGCAAAGATGTGTAAGTGAGGACCCGAATATTTCTTAGGCGAGATCACCCATATCGTAGGCAGAAAAAGGCCTTCAATGGGAGAGTAGAAGAGGATGCTGTTCCTAGGCCATTAAGTGGACAGGAGGTTTATGCTCGAGTGAAGGGTATACCAACTGTTTTTGGTAAAACATCAAAACCTGTTGATCCACATGCTCTCTTTAAAAAGGAATCAATTTTTTGGAAGCTTGAGTACTGGAAAGAACATGATGTCAGACATTGTCTCGATGTGATGCATATAGAGAAGAATGTTTGTGATGCAATTGTTGGGACAATTATGAACATTCCAGGAAAAACAAAGGATGAAAAGGGTGCGCGATTAGATTTGGAAGTGTGGGGGGTTCGTCTGGAATTGTGGGTTAAGCCAAAGGCAGGGAAGACAAAGGAAAATGAAAAGGGAAGCGAAGATGCTGGCAAAACACATAAGGGGAAGCGCAAGGGAAAGTCCACGGGTGTATCAAAGAAGACAGATGATGGACCCGACAAGAAGGAAAAGGTTTATTTACCTCCAGCATGCTACACATTGTCAAAGGAAGAAAAACGAAAGTTTTGTGCTTGTTTGTATGACATCAAGCTTCCATCTGGGTTCTCGACAAACATGAAAAGATTCGTTTCCTTAAATGGAGAATTGAAGTTGACAAGTATGAAATCCCATGATTGTCACATGATGATGCAAGTATTTCTACCCATTGCAATTCGTGGTATTTTACCGAAGCACGTTAGAGAAGCTATTACTAGTCTTTGTTCGTTTTTCAGTACTATATGCAGCAAAGTGCTTGATCCTTTTACACTTGATGCTCTCCAGCTGAATGTTGTTGTTACTTTGTGCAAATTTGAGATGTATTTCCCGCCGTCACTTTTTGACATAATGGTGCATTTTATTCTTCATTTGGTTCGTGAGATTAAGTTGTGCGGTCCAGTCTTTATGAGATGGTGCTACCCTTTTGAAAGACACATGGGTACATTGCAAGATAAAGTTAGAAATCCAGCCCATCTGGAAGGTAGTATGATTCAAGGGGTTGTTGCTGAGGAGATTGGTAATTTTGTTGCAGAGTATGTTGCCATTGCCGAACATATTGGGCTTCCCACTTCCCGGCATGAAGGGAGACTAGATGGTCATGGCACAATCGGGTCGAAACGGATCTCACCCACTCGAGAACAATTCTTGCAAGCTCAGCTATTTGTGCTTCATCATGCTGCGGAGGTTCACCCATATTTAGAAGAGCACATGGAAAGCTTGCGAGTTGAACTTCCATCAAAAGGGGAAAGGGCACTAATGCAGTTGCATAATAAGACATTTGTGATTTGGTTCCATGATCGAGTGATGCGTCAATTGGATGACAGTGTCTCTAATACAATATAGTGGCTAGCTTATGGTCCAAAGGAAAATGTTCATTCATTTGAGGGATATGACATAAATGGGTATACATTTTGGACTGAGCGTCGGGATTAGAAATCCTTGTCGACTCAAAATAGTGGTGTAACTCTAGTGGCTTCATCAAGAGAGTTTGCAAGTGCAAAGGATACATCAACAGTTGACGCACTATTATCCTACTACGGTCGAATTAAGGAAATATGGGAATTGGATTACCGTGAGTTCAAGGTAGGTCTTTTCAAGTGTAAATGGATCGATAATAATAGGCGCAACGTAAGACATGACGACTTCACTCTTGTAGACCTTGGCCATTTGCGGGATAGTTTGGAACCATTCATCCTTGCGTCACAAGCTAAGCAAGTGTTCTATGTAACCGACCCAGCCGATCCAAAATGGTCTATCGTCTTAGCTGGCAAACGAAGGATTTTAGGGGTTGGAGATGTGGAAGACGAGGAAGAATATGATGCGTTTGATGATTCTCCCCCTTTCACTGCTCCCAGAGTTGATATAGCAAATGATGTAAACAATGATGCAAATTATATTCGATGTGACCACAACGAGGGAATACTCGAATGAGGTACTTTATTTTTACGTTTTAGAACTTAATTCGCTCTTACAATCTTGTTTGGGCATGAAATCAAGTACTTGTAAGCAATTTCAACTTGTGATCATTGTAAGAACCTCATTTGGGCCATTTTGAACTTATTTCGCTCCTAGAAGCTTGTTATTGCATTAAAACAATTACTTGTGATCATTTTGGACTTATAAAGATGTTATGTATACCAATTATGAGTTTTTATGTGAATTACATGTGATTTTTAATGACTATGTAGAATAAGGGACGTAAGAACCTCATTTAGGCCATTTTGAACTTATTTTGCTCCTAGAAGCTTGTTTTTGCATGAGAACAATTACTTGTGAGCATTTTGTACTTATAAACATGTTGTATAGTCCAAATATGAGTTGTTAGATGAATTAGATATAGACATGTAATGACTATTTAGAACTAGGGAAGTTAGAACCTCATTTGAGCCATTTTGAATTTATTTCGCTCCTAGGAGCTTCTGCAGCTTGAAAACAATTACTTGTGAGCATTTTGTACTTATAAACATGTTATATATACCAATTATGAGTTGTTAGGTGAATTAGATGTGAATTTGTTTTCAAAACAAAGAAGTTGGGTAATTGTTTGGCTATTTTGGGTACTCACCATTAATTTGATTGTCTTTTAATGATGACTAATGATTTGGTTTGCTTGTGATGTTAGGTGTGTATGTATAATGGGTAGTGATGATGAGTACCTTCATTGTGATGACAATATGGATGATGAAGACCATGGGAATTCTCAATCTGATGATGAGGCGTATGATATCAATAAGGAGACAGATTTGGGTGAACCAGAAGACCAAGCTCACGATGAGTTGCTACGTAGACTTGACGAATATGAGAGATCAGCTGAATGTGCCCCCCCTATTGCGGATAATGTTGTTACCGAGTTTGTAACTGATTCACAAGGACAAAGGCAAACACAAACTCAATTGAAGACCACCGTTGGTAGAGGGGGGGTAAAGGCACCGGTGAAGAGAAAGGGACGGGGTGCAACAAAAGCTTTTAAGAAACCCGGGGTTCCCACGGTTCTCGAGTGGGATGAGTTTGATCAACCTACTAGCCAATGGCTCCGCCAATATTCTAGTCACATTGGCATACTTACTCGTAAAATACCCATTACACTTGATTGGGCCGAGGTACCCGAAGGGTTGCTTCAGACGTTTTGCGATGATACAATGGTAAGTGGTTTTATTTCCGATTAGCTTTGTATATGTAAATGATAAGTGAAGTGGCAAATGTTGCACGGAAAAGAAAAAAAAAAGTCAAGTGGCAAGGTTCTGCTGCTGCCCGGCTTGCTGCAGCTCCCTATGAAGCTGCCTAGGCTGCAGCAGCACCCAAGACAGCTGCCTGGGCTGCTGCAGCTACCTGGGCAGCTGCCTGGGGTGCTGTTGCAGCTCCCTGTGCAGCTGCCTGGGCTGCTGCAGCTGGGGTGGGCCATTTTGGATTGAATGCGTCCTAAAACTTAGTAAATTGCTATATTGGTGTGATTTCAAACATTAGACACTTAATACTAGGTAATATTGACATGTTACGAGAAAGAAACACTTCATTTGGTAAGAAATGCAGAAAATGGGCAAAGTAGAAGTCGTATAGGCCTTATATAGGCCATTTTGGATGGAATGCGTCCTAAAACTTAGTAAATTGCTATTTTTGGTGTGATTTCAAACATTAGAAACTTAAGACTAGGTAATATTGACATGTTATGAGAAAGAAACACTTCATTTGATAAGAAATGTAGAAAATGGGCAAAGTAGAAGTTGTATAGGCCTTATATGGGCCATTTTGGATGGAATGCGTCCTAAAACTTAGTAAATTGCTATATTGGTGTGATTTCAAACATTAGACACTTAATACTAGGTAATATTGATATGTTATGAGAAGGAAACACTTCATTTGATAAGAAATGTAGAAAATGGGCATAGTAGAAGTCGTATAGGCCTTATATGGGCCATTTTGGATGGAATGCGTCCTAAAACTTAGTAAATTGCTATATTTGTGTGATTTAAAACATTAGACACTTAAGACTAGGTAATATTGACATGTTATGAGAAGGAAACACTTCATTTGATAAGAAATGTAGAAAATGGGCAAAGTAGAAGTCGTATAGGCCTTATATGGGCCATTTTGGATGGAATGCGTCCTAAAACTTAGTGAATTGCTATATTGGTGTGATTTCAAACATTAGACACTTAATACTAGGTAATATTGACATGTTATGAGAAAGAAACACTTCATTTGATAAGAAATGTAGAAAATGGACAAAGTAGAAGTCGTATAGGCCTTATATGGGCCATTTTGGATGGAATGCGTCATAAAACTTAGTAAATTGCTATATTTGATGTGATTTGTCAATGTATGACATACAAGTTTGTGAAAGAAACATTTTTTTAGCTTTTTCATGTCATACGCATGATATACTGATATATAATAATGGTTGGTTGATTTTTTTCCAAAGGTTTGCAAGATTCAAAGGGAAGGCCCGTTAACAAGCAACAAAAACAATGAAATTCGCAACATGTGGGTTTTTTTCGTGACATTTGATGGCATCTACTGAGATCGAGCTAGTTTAGATTACTTGTGAACATTATTTTATTAGTTATGTTTTTAAATATTATTATGTCAATTATATATTGACGTTAATTACTTATAATTAAATAGTACTTTTAATTAAATATATTAATGATGTTACTCATTTTGATATTTATGATAATTACATGTTATTTGTATTTTTGTTGTATTTAATATTAATTAATAATATATTAATATTATTATTAATTAATATTACTAATTAATAATAATATTAATATTAATAATAATAATAATTAATATATATTATTATTAAATAGTAATATTATTATTATTATTATTGTCACAGGTCACTAATATAATTATTATATTATTATTATAAATAATAAATTTAAAAAAAAAATTCAAAAGGGAGCGGTTTGGCGCCAAAACCGCTTCCCATTACCCTTACCATAATGCTGCCAAATTTCCAAAAGGGAAGCGGTTTGGCGCCAAAACCGCTTCCCTTTCACCCAAAAAGGGAAGCGGTTTGAACCGTTTCCTTTTCCAAAGCCTAAACGGAAGCCCCCCAAGCCGGAGTGGTTCAAAACCGCTTCCCTTTTGAGGGTTTGAACCGCTTCCAAATTGGTTTTTTCTACTAGTGAAGAGTTTGTTTTTTTTATCCTTTTCTATTTTAATAAAATGAGTATTTAGTTCCTTACATATGATCATTGCATTGCATTAAAAAAAAAATCCACGCCGGACAAAGCACTTGGTATACTAATGATTTGAGCCATCCTTGTAGCCACATCATATCACCTTCACCTTTTCAAATATATAATCCTTTCTTGATGAGCCACTTTGAGCCTCGTCTAACGATAGACCTTTCTTTTTTAAACCCACATCTACCTAACCTTGGGATGGGATGGTGTGCAACTTATGCAATTGCCAAGTACAAAAGCTTGAGTGATGTTATAAAAATTTCAAAAGATTAAAATAGCAAAAAATAAAGTGTGCAAAAGGGCAAGTGTTCCAATGTCTTTGATATAAACATGTCTTTGATATGAACACGTCTTAGATTGCGTCTCTTATTGAGTGCTCCGTACCGTGCCTGAGAAACACGAATGCCAAGTGAGTGATAGATTGCATGATCGGGATTGCCCACACTTATCAAAATAAAAAAATGCAAAAGCAAAAAAAGAGAAGCAAAAATATAAACAAAAGAGAGTTCAAAAGTGAGGAAACCTCAAGCATACAAATACAAATATTCAAAAGCAAGGTTGCACACCTTGGGGGCTTATCTAGGGTGTTGAGCCTTTAATCCCCTTCTTCTTCGACCTTTCGCCTAACCACGTTACAACCCTTAAAAGACCTCTTTGAGGTATACACACACTTGTGCGAGGTTCGGCTAGAGCTACGTTCGGCCTGATTCCTAACGGATATGTAGGCAACCTCACATGGAGGTGCACCCATGATGTGTGTCATAAATGGCACACATTTGACGAGCATTTAGGTCATTTCTATTCTCTTTTCATAGCTTTCATGCTTAATAAGTGCTTAGTTTTATGCTTTGTTGCTTAGTTTTACCTTTCTTCTCTTATTTTGTAGCTTTTGTGCTTTTCGTTGGTTTTCTAGTCTTTTCTTCTTTATTTGCTCTATCTTCGTGGTTGTAGGTATTGGAAGAGGTTCGGGTCGTGATTTTGGTGATCCACTATGGTGGAAGAAGCTTTAGGATCAAGTTCATGGAGTTTGGGAAGCTCAAGATGCAAAGAAGTGGAAGTTCCAAGTCTTGGCTCTTCTCTTGTGCTCCCTTCAAAGGAAGTGTGTGCCCTCAATATTAAGCCTTAGCTACTGCCTACCTTGTCCTCCATCACCATCATAAATCATGTGTGCACCCCTTGAGCTTGAAGAGTTGAAGATTCGAAGAAACCCAGCTGCGTGCGGCCGCACGCGCAGAATGTGCGGGCGCACACGAAGGATGTGCGGTCGCACACCATGGTTGTGCGGGCGCACATCCCCTGTTGTGTGGCCGCACCAACGTGGGTCTTTTCCGATCGGATTTTGACGATTTTCTCTCTCTTCTTATACCTATTTGAACCCAATTTTTGGAGGAAGTTTTAACAAGAGAATTAGATCATATTCTTAGCTTAGTTGAGAGCTTCTCTCTCTAGATTTAGGGGTTAGTTTTAGGAGTAGATTTTAGAGAGAGAAAGTGAAGAATTTCAATGGTGATTGAGAGATTGAAGATCCAATGGTGACAATTGTATTGGAGATCTACTCTATTATCAATGAGCATTTCTAAACTCTATCTCATTTATTGTTTTGTTTAGTATTCATGTTTAGATTGTTTGATTTTGATTGGATTTGATGATTTGATGATTGATGTTTGATTAGAGTAATTGTTCTTCTTTGATTGTTGATTACTTTAGTTGTTTGTTGATTTGATGATGTTTCTAGAGTAGTTGTTTGGTTAGGGATTTGGTGAAGCTTGTATTATGTAATGGATTGATGTAGATTGGGGATTTTGATGGAGTTGATGATGTGATTAAATTGGTTGATTGATTATGTGCATGTGTGTGTTTGATTTAGGCTTGATCACCCTAGTTATTCACACTAGATTGCATTGTAAGTTCACATTGATACGGACCATTGATTTGTGGCTTGCATTTACACGATTGAGGTGTCTTGTGATGTTTCCTAGCTAGAGTTTATCGTAGTTGACGCTAGTTAGACCTCTAGGAGAATAGCTTGATATGCTCTTTTGGTTGCATAATCGATATTCCCTCACATTGCTTGACTTAGTCAACTTCCTAAACCAATTTGCATTGTTCATTGCTATTATAAGTGAATCCTAATCCCTAGCATTTTATTTGTTTGATTTCTTTGTCCTAGTAGTTGTTAGTGTCCTCTTTTACCCTTTGTCTTCGACCTAGCTTAGGCACATAATTGAAAGCACTTAGACATTACCGTTCCTTTGGGTTCGACCCTTGACTTACCTCTATACTTGTATTTAGGTTTGTTGAGTGTTTATAAATTTTGTTTGGCTTAGGAGGATTAGTCCAACGACCTAATTTTCCCACGTTAACCCATAATAAAAATGCATTTACATTCATATTTACATTCATGCATGATCATATCAAGGGATCTCCAGTGCTCATCCCTATCCATTTAGAACTAGACTTGGGGGCTTGATCCCTACTTCATTAGCCTACCCAGCCTAAGAGTCACAATCATTTGACTCTTCTCAAAATATTTTCCACAACTTTTAGCCATTGCGGCCTAACTTTAGTGTCACTTTCATACACATCACAGATACTTGACCAAATAATCCTTCCCCTAGGAACCCTTTGTCATGAAATTTTAATACAACGTAAAAGCATGCCTTGTCATCTTAGAATCACTCACTATCACAATCATCATTGCATCACAAAATATGAAGTACTTAGCATCTGCGCCTAAGTTATAAGTTATCCAAATACTTTCATCATTGAGTCAATAATCGAGATAGTCTGAGATGCTATAATCCTTGCACCATTAGATACAACATTAATGCATATACTTGATCAAGCTCATTCAACATGCACCGCAACACTTCACTTCTTCCTTTTTACATTTCTTTTTCGGGAGAAATTCGGTACCCTCCACAAAAATTACGGAAATTTTTGCTTTTTTGCATTTTAAGTCGCACGAGCACAAACACAATGCCTACACGAGTCATGTACATTGAGTCATGTCGTATCACATCGAGTTGAGTCTACACACACGTGTCAAAACACATTAAGTCACATAAAGAGTAAAATACACTAAACCTTGAGTCAACCTCAAGTCAATCAAACACAATGAGTCAAACACAACAAGCCTTAGGTCAACCTTAAGAAAAACATAAGCAAAGTCCTATAGTCCAAAACATAGATGCAGGTGCACTAAGTCCCATATGGACAAGTGATCTTTACAAAGATCTAAGGCAAAGACGCAAGTTTTTTTTCAAGACATGAGAAGCTATCACTTCCAAGGCGTGAAGATGAGAGGATTTGACAAGACGGCTTAAGGCGTAGTGGTCTTCGACAACATCCCCTAAGATGTGGAAGATGTCACCTTAATTTGAGAAGATGGCTCAAGGCGTAGTGATCTTCGACAATATTCCCTAGGATGAGAAAGTTGTCACCCGATTTGAGAAGATAGCTCAAGGCAAAGCAATCTTGGACGGCGTTCCCTAAGATATGGAGGTTGTCAAACAAAACAACTTTGATTCAACAAAAATTGATTGTGTACCGAGGCATGGACGAATCACATAGCAAGTTTCTCGAGGAGAAGAGACCTATAGTTATCGGACAAGTTTTCCCAAGACAAAGAAAAATTGTCGATTGATGCACATTTCTCAAGGCGTAGAAGTTGGCGATTGCATCCCAAGGCGTGGGTACTTAGGGGAATTTCACTTGCGAGCTACTCGAGGCGTAGGGGCTCACGATAGGACTCTCAAGGCGTGGGAAACTATTAAAATATTAGGCTTCCCAAGGCGTGAAAAATCATCATTCAGAAGATTGCTCAAGACGAAGGAGTCTACGACATGTTAACCGAGGTGAGGAAATTTGTCGTCATTCACTTGAGAGTTCCTCAATGTGTAGAAGCTCATGATAAGGATTCCCAAGACGTGGAAGACCGTCATTCAATGGATCGCTCGAGACGTAGTGGTTCACAATAAGAATTCCCAAGACGTGGAAGACTGTCATTCAATAGATCGCTCGAGACGTAGTGGTTTGCTCGAGATGATGATTTGTTGTATCAATATTATTATGTTGCTTGATATTATTGTTATAGCTTGATCACGCCCTCTCTTGCAGGTTTAAAGGGAATTTGTACTTGAAATCACGCTTAATAAGATAATTAATAATTTTATTTAGGCCAATATGATTTTAATTCAAGTGATTGCCAATAATAGTTTTGTTTTTGCATTGATATTCAACCAACATAGATTAAACAGGTTTAGGATTAATATATTGATTGTATGTTAGTCAAAAAGCGAACATGAATATGAGAAGAATAAAGTAGAGGCCTATTTTAGGGCAGGTTCAATCTCTTTTAGGTTGGATTTGTACCTTCATCCTCGAAAATCCAGTCATGGTTCAGGACCACTATGGAGTTAGCGATCTCATGGATCGTGAAGGGGTGTAACCTTCACCCTGTGAATGGTTTACAAGTTCCTAAAACTTGTTGACGACTCTTTTGCTCTAACTTCCTTCCCTTTGGACGCCACCATGCTTAAGTGTATGATCACAGTGGGGCTCAAGTGTGGGATGCTTGAAATATTCCCTACAACCATAAATTTACATTGTTGATTATGATATTTTTAGGCTTACCATCCATGTAGCTCATCAGATTCATCAATATCAAGATCAATAAAAAGCCTAGCCTAGTACGTCCAACAGTTGAAAGACATGCACCTATTGGAAGGTTAGTAAAAGTATTCAAAGTAATGATAATAAAGTAAATGACACCATAGTCTTTCTATAGTATCTAATTATAAAAAATTATTTACCATAATAGGAGTCAACTAATACTATGGATGCATCCAACACGTGTGCCTGATTAAGCTCATGGAATAAGAAACGACCTTGATCATGAGCAAACCCTTATAATCATATAAAAATATTGTAAACTCACACTGAGGATCATCCAGCATAGCAACCTTATCCATGAGCGCAATGGTCTTGGTCACCCTATGCATCACAAGTTCATTACTAAAACCAGAATCAGAACTAGCGGGACCACCAAGCAACTTAACACCACGCAAAGGTCGAGCAATGTTAGGTGGAAAGACACCCACAAGCCTGCTTCGAGGGTCTTTTGTAGGCTAGAAAACTTCAGTTTTATCCACGTTAAGATGTAACCCAAAACGAGGCCCTTCCTCCATAATGAACTGCAGAACCTTCTCCACCACCAACGTGTCACTAATAGCAGTGCCGTCATCCAAATACCAAGCCTGAAGACATACATCAAAAGTGTCTCTTATTTTACACACCAAGGGTTGTAAAACCAAAGTGGGAAGCCGAGATACAATCGGGGCCCCCACTCCTCGAGATATAGAAAAGTCTATCCTAGTAAAAAAAATGAGCAGCAGCACGAGCCTCAATGTCCTAAGTCATCAAGAACTTCTTGATAAGTGTCATTTATGACACATTTTATGGTGGTTTTCTTCCTTAGTTTTAGGTTTATTTTGATGTTTCTTTGTTATTTCTAGTCCTTTTAGTCTTGTTTTGGTTAATGTTGTCTTAGTTTATGTTTTTAGGCCTTAGTTGTGAATAATATGCTATTTGCTCGGTTCTAGCTTGATTTGCGTGTTTTTCTATGGGTTCTTTCACTCTTTTCTCTCTTGGTATATCTGTGTAGGTGTTTGGCACTTTCTTCGATGCTTATAACCCGAGAGAAGGCCGTAAAGTTCAAAAGGAGAATCTTGAACCTAAGAAAGAAGCTAAGAAGTTGAGAAATTGTAGCACTTAAGGCAAGAATCCTTCGAGCACTCCGAGCATCACCACAAGCAGCTGAAAAGTGGCAACTAAGCAGCAGCAAGGAGTAGCGTAGCCCAACAGCAAGCTCCACGGCGCGGCGGGCTGCACCGTGGCGCGGTAGTCCACGTTGCGGCACGACGGGCTGCACTATGGCGCGGTAGCCTGCCTCTGCCCACCGTGGGTGCTGCATTGCGGGTTTCCAGTTTTGGCCAGTAGCTTGTAGATGCCCCGAAGATGCTGACCCTGCGGGCGCGGTCGTTTGGGTTTATTTCCCGTTTTATTTCCTGTTTTCTTCCTTTTTCTTTGAGTACTATAATTAGACATAGGTTTTCCCATTTTAGGGGAGCTAAATTCCATACTTTACACCAAAAAAATTAGATTAGCCATTTTCTCTCTCTAGATTAGGGTTAGATTAGAGTAGTTTAGAGAGAGAAAGTAGTGTAGATTGTGATTTTCTCCATTATAGTACTTGTATCTTCTTCAAGCAATTTCAATTCAAGTCTTCCATTAGTAATCTCTTCTTCCTTATCTCTTTACTTTAGTTTATTGCTTCCATTTGGTTTACATATTGTTTTGTTGATTCTTTACTTGCTTAATTGTTCTTGCTTGTTTGATTTTCATGTTTATCCTTGTTAATTGTGTTTTATTACCTTGTTTAGTTTTCATGGCTTCCTTTACTTCTCTTGGTTAGGTTTTTATCTAGGGGAAGGGGGTGAAGGGCATGGATTAAAATTGATGATTGATTGAATTCATGCTTTGAATTGATGAATGTTTGTTATTTGTTTGTGTGAGATTATTAGTAGCACAGTATTCGATTTTCCCTAATTTAGATGCACGGGAGTGAATTGGATTAGGATAAGATCTCTTTTCTCAATTTACTTTAGTGATTGCATGGAAATGAATTGTTTAAGTAGAGCTTCATGTGTTGTGCACTCTTAGTCTCATGATTTAATTAGTGTCTAATTGGATGCGCGGAAGTGATCTTGATTAGGCCAAGACCTCATTCGTTGATTTCTTGGACAATTGCATGGGAGTGAATTGTTTAGGTAGAATCTTGTATTCCATGGCATGTTCTTCATGATAACCATCATTGTCTATCTTTATTTGTTAATCGTGATTGACACCCCCGTACCCCCTAGCGTTGCTTCCCTTCGATTTAATCCTTCTTTATCTTCTTTTCTTAATTGTTTTAGTGTTTTTAATCAAAGAAAACCAACAACAAAATATATATTCTCCATTGGCTCTTGCATTAGTGAATTTGGTGTTTAAACTCGTATGCTTCCTTGTGGGTTCGACCCTTTACTTGCCACTAACTAGTTTAGTGTAAGTTTAGATTTATAATTTCTAATTTGATTTAGGGTAGTGGCCCAATGACCTACTTTCCCCTCATCACTTCTGAACCCGCTTCAGCAACGCAATAGCCTCCTTATCTAATTCCCCAAGTGAAGAAAAGGAGAAGGGAAGGAATCCATATCCAATTGCTTGACAACTAGATTCATATTTGACCCACTTTCGATGAGCCGCATTAGCCACAACCCGTCCAGGAACAAAGTCAGATAGCCCACACTATGTCAAAGGAGAAGACCTTGTCAAATCAACACAGACATCACGACCAAAATCCCAGGAATAAAGTAACACATTAGCCGGTCTAAGGGCCCGTCGTTCCCTCCATACTACCTAATTTCAACCTCCTATCTTGCTGAAATCCCATACCTATAGCAAACATCAACAAGGGTATCCCTAACAACATTATGCCGATGTTTAATACCCACAATACCAGCACACCACACCGCGTGATCACCGTAAATATCCTCAGTAAAAACCCTTGAACAAGCAGAGCACGACGTCGAGACATTGAACAATGGAACACCCAAACAGTAACACAACACACATCAGTAAGTCTTTGCATTCATCGTCTGACCTAACCCCGAAATAGGAACTGCCTGAAGCCAAGCAGAGGTGTGATCTCCCCGCTGCGATTTCCACAATGCTTATTGTCGAGGAGATAAATAAAAGGTGGATTCTGAAAAAGTGGTAACTTTTGTGAAATATATATCTGCCAATTTTTTCATGAGTTTTGGGGCAACGACCTCACTAGGATTACTCAAAATGTCAAACTCCACCGTTCGATTAAACAGACTCAACGCATCCTCAAAGGCTCGACCAAGACCAACGATGCCAGCATGCCACATAAGCTCATTATGGGGAAGGAGTCGTAGTTTATTATTATTATTATTATTATTATATGTTCTTGATGGGGAAGGAGTCGTAGTTTATACAAATCTTTAATTAAAATCCTTGCATGTACTCATGTCTTCAATGTATAATTTAATCAAATGGAGAACTTTTAACCAAAGATTGTGTGTTACCGAGAGTTGGTGAAGAAGATATGTTTTGGAGGGTGGAGGTATTACAAACAAGCAAGTGATAAGTTTTGCTAATAATCCATTGGGAAAAGATTGTGAATAACAATTCTATTGTGTATGGTTATTTCCTAATGTTTAATTATAAGGAATATGATTCTATGTTTCATCTTAAGATATTTAAGCACGCCGGTTGTGAAATCGAATATGATCAATTTGTAGCCAACGACGATAATGCTATTGTTTTATCAAGTATTATCTATATAATTGACCAAATTATTTTTAATATGATGTAGTTAGTTTGTTGTTTGATTGATTATAACTATTTGATGGATGATTCTAAATGGGTTACTCATATACTAAACCAACACTTTTAATAGTTTTCAATGTACGAAGAAGTTGATGGTATCACAATCCACCAGCCCATGAACCCGATGGAGTTCAAAGAAGACTTGAATCTTATACATTGGGAAATCCTCATTTCTAAGTAATCATGAAATCTAGCCATGTCTCCGATCAATTTTGATATGTAAGTCTTATCACATTAATTATTTACTTCTCTCTTTGTTTAATATTTAATTTTTTTTGTCTAATATTTAATTGCGAAACAATGTATTTTGTACATTTTGGAGATTCTAAGATTTATTACTTAATTGTCAAATTTTTTAAAAGCATAAACCAAAATTTTATCATCCTTTAATTTTATTATTTTTGTCTAAATAGGTAAGTTAGGATTTGTCATCGGTCAAGTTTAAGAAAGTGTTTATTTATTATTTGTACAAATTGTTTTTAAGTTACAATTTTAATTTAATTATTATTTTAATTTTTCCTCTACTCTTCTTAGTCATCATGTCATTCAATTTATAAAGTATCAGTTGAATTTTGTCTTATCTTTATTTTTATTTTAATTATGAAAAATTCTTATAATCACGGCTTCACTTTCTCATTAACTTGCAAATGAATATATAGAGTTACAAACTTCCTAACCCTATAATTATTAATATTCTAGGAGGATAGAAATTGACTAAAATACAAGATAATATCTCCTAACAATTATTCCATAAGATAATTCCCAAAAATATATTAAACGATGTTCCAATATTATCTCATTACCCCCCCCCCCCCAAGTTGGAGCACGAGGTTTGAAAATGCCCAACTTGAAAAGTAAATAGTCAAACTGTGACTGGCCGAGGGTTTTTGTAAAAATATTTGCAAGTTGAGACGAGGTCGAAACATGAGAGGGAAAGACCAAGCCATCATTAATCGCATCATAAACAAAGTGACAATCCACCTCAATGTGCTTTGTTCGTTCATGAAAAGCTGGATTCCTGGCAATGTGTACTACAAACTCACTATCACTAAACAACTTGATCGCCATCGGATGTTGCACACCAAACTTAACAATATAGCCTTAAGCCATTTTAGTTCACAAGTTACTATAACCATGGACCTGTATTCGGCCTCTGTCGAAGACTTTGACACTGTACGTTGCTTTTTTATCTTCCACGAGATAGGAGACTTGCCCAAAAATACAAGCCAACCGGACAAAGATCGACGAGTGAGAGAAGAAGCTGCCCAATTGGAGTCACACCAACCCTGCAAAGTCAAGTCACAATCTGCACTCAACAAAATTCCCTAACCTAAAGTACCTTTCAAATACCGAACCACTCGCAAAGCTGCATCCCAATGCTCACTTCGGGGCTCGTGCATAAACTAAGACCAAATATGAACCAAATTGGCCAAATTAGGACGAGTTACCGCTAAATATATTAAATGTCCCACAAGTCTACGGTACAACTCCGGATTCGAAAGAAGATCATCACCAAGGCCAAGTTTGTGGTTTTGCTCAATCGAAAACCCACTTGGCTTTGCGCCTAATAACCCTGCTTCAGAAATGATGTCCAACGTATATTTTCGTTGATATAGAAACAAACCTACAGAGCTACGAGCAACTTTGATGCCCAAAAAATATTTCAAGGGGCCAAGATCTTTCATCTTAAAATAGTCACTGAAATAATCTTTGAAAACTGTAAGTGCAGCGAAATCATTCCCAGAAATAATGAGAATCATCAACATAAACCAAAACATTGATTTGAAAATTAGTCTCGATATATGTTGTAAATAACGAATAATCAAAGTAGGATTGAAGAAAACCATATTGTTTCAAAGCCGTAACTAGTTTTGCGAACCAACATCTAGGAGCTGTTTTCAGACCATACAATGACTTACGTAATTTGTACACCAAATTCGGGTCCGAACTCTCAAACCCGGGAGGAAGCTTCATGTAAACTTCCTCATCAAGATCACCATGTGAACATCCATTTGATGGAGCTCCCAATTCTTCGAAACTGTAATAGCAAGAAAAGTACAGATCGTTTTCATTTTGGCTACCGGAGCAAATGTCTCATCATAATCTATCCCCACTTTTGATGATTGCCGAAAATAACTAAGCGGGATTTAAGCCTCTCAACATCACCATTTGATGGAAACTTGGTCTTGTAGACCCATTGGCTGTCGAGAGCTCCTAGACCCATTGGCTGCCGAGAGCTCCTTTTCCAAGTGGGAGATACTCCAATTTCCATGTACCATTGTCTTTTAGAGCCCGAATTTCTTCTTTCATGGACTTGCGCCACCCATCATATGTCATGGCTTCCTTGAAAGATTTCGGATCATTGCTTTGAACAATAGCTACAATAAATTTCCGATAATTCATAGAAAATGTGTCACAATTTAAATAATGTGCCAAGGGATACGGAGTGCCCGGAGACTGATTAGTAGACGGAGACAGACTTCTAGCAATAACCGTGTGTGTGACAAAATAACGGAGTAAAACAGAGGGATTTTTTCTCGAAAACCTCTACCCATGTCAATATTGTGCTGCTATTGTGACGATGGAGCAACATTGTTGTGAGTGTGCTTGGTTTGCTGTGGCTAGGTAGTGGCAGCAAGTTCACCACGTTGTTGTTCTAATTGTTGTTGATGTTTGGACTGCTAGGCAGCAGCAGTGTGCAGCTGTTCAGACTGCTGGGTAGAGGTTGTATCCTTCGTAGCCTCCCTTCCGGGCAGCAGTATTTTGCCACGGGGTGCCTGCAGAGTAGGCTGCCTCCTGCTTGTCTTGCGATTGATGCTCACTAATATTTCCCTTATTAATATTTCAATCACATTTTCAACATTATTTGTAATAATCATCACTCAATGCAAGTTCCGCAAAATCAACATGAACATCATCTTCCGTATCACAAACATTCGGATCAAAATTAACATCCTCGGGGCTACAATAAGGAAAAACATCTTCCACAAATTTCACATCTTAAGAGACAAAAAAATTCCTTTGTATCTTCTTCTTCTTCATCATCATCATCATCATCTTCTTCTTCTTCTTCTTCTTCTTCATCATCATCATCATCATCATCATCATCTTCTTCTTCTTCTTCTTCTTCTTCTTCTTCTTCTTCTTCTTCTTCATCATCATCATCATCATCTTCTTCTTCTTCTTCTTCTTCTTCTTCTTCTTCTTCTTCTCTTATCTCCTACCTACTGCAATTTTCTAGGTAACTATTTCCCCCTTATCAGTGGTATCAGAGCTGACTGCTGCTCTCCTTTGTACTACTCATTCTAGCACCTAGTCTTACTACATGAGTTAACAGAATGGAAGCTCACATTGTTGCTCTGGAAGCTCAATCAACGGCTTCTTTTCAGAAGATTGAAGAATTGATGCGAATGATACAGGCATTACAGGAAGCTATTCCTACTTCACGATTTGAGGAACGTGTTCATCAGCCTAAGTTAGGGTATACTCCTAAACTCGATTTCCCTAAGTTTGATGGCACTAATCCTAGATTGTGGATTAAGAAATGCTGCAAGTATTTTACATTGTGTAAGATTCTTGATGATCAAAAGGTAGATTTAGCTTCACTTAATATGATTAATAAAGCTGAGAATTGGGTAGCTAGTTATCTGTCTTCTCGAACCTCGGTTGATTGGAATGATTTTGTCTTAGATGTGAATGGTAGATTTAAGGACGAAACTAGTGTTAATGTGGTTGAAGAATTTAATAAGATTCAACAATATGATACTATTGAGTCATATATTGATGAGTTTGAAAATTTGAGAGCTATTATGCTACAAAATAGCTATGTCTTGCCTGAGAAATAATTACTGGAGAGTTTTAATGGGGGATTGAAACCTAGAATTTGTCCATTTGTGAGAGCCTTTAAACCACAAACTATTACTGCTGCAATTAATATGCTAGATTCCAGGATGAATCCATCACTGTCAATGCTAAAAAAACCACAAAATCTTTCTCGTTTCCAGCTAAATCTTACCAATCATTTCCTACTGCTAATTCTTCTAAACCACCTCTTTTTCCCACACCTCCCATTAAACCTCTACTCTTAGCTAAAACATACACTAAACCTTTCCAGAAACCTAGATATGTCCCTGCTGATGTGAGAGCTGAGAAAATTGCTAAGGGATTATGTTACTATTGTGATGCACCATTTGACATAAACTATAAGTGTCAGTTTAAAGAACCTCAACTCATTACTGTTGAGATACCTGGGTTGGATAAGGTAGATGCTGATGTGGTAGATCTAGAAGAGTAGAATAATGAGCTGGATTCTAAGCCTCAAATCTCTTTGAGTGCATTATCAGGTAGTCAATACTTCCATACAATGAGAGTTAAAGCATTGGTAAAGGGCAGACCACTGCAAACTCTCATTGACTCTAGCAGTACTCATAACTTCCTAGACGCACAACTTGCTCTAGTTTTGGGGTGTAAAATTGAAAATATTATTGGCCAGTCAGTGATAGTGGCATATGGCAACCACTTTTTATGTGATTCAGTCTATAAGGATTCCTCATGGACTTTGGGGGGTCATCACTTTATGGCAGATGTCATGCTTATTTCCCTAGGCAGTTGTGACATGGTTTTAGGAGTGCAATGGCTTAGCACTCTTGGTTCAATCACTTGGAATTTTAGACAGTTGACTATGAAATTCTGCATTAATAAGGATTTGGTGGAATTAAAGGGGGCTCCAACTCAGAAAGTGCAAGTCAGTGAGAGTGACCCTTCTAACAGGCTTCTGCAGGAAGCTGGTCAGATCTGTTTGCTACAGGTGTCTAATACTACTATTGTGCCTTGTGAATTGTTTAAGCTTTCTAAAGAAAACAATGACTCAACAGAGTTGAGACAACTGAAAACTCAGTTTGCTGGCATCTTTAAAGAACCAACTGAGTTTCCACCCAGTAGGGGGGTATTTGATCATCGATATCCACTCAAGCAGAAGGATGTGATTGAGAAACTAGTGCAGGAAATGTTATAAAGGGGAATCATCCAAAACAGTGACAGCCTCTTTGCTTCACCTGTGGTTTTGGTGGGGAAGAAGGATGGGACATGGAGGTTATGTGTTGATTATAAAGAGCTCAATAAGAAAACAATCAAAAATAAGTTTCCAATTCCTGTTTTGGAGGAACTTATTGATGATTTGGAAGGTGCGACAGTTTTCAGTAAGCTTGATTTGAGAGCTGGTTACCATCAGTTGAGAGTACACCCCAATGATGTGTTCAAAACAGCTTTCAAAACTCATGTTGGTCACTATATATGAGTTTTTGGTCATGCCATTTAGCTTGAAAAATGCTCCATCATCTTTTCAGAGTTGGATGAATGAAGTATTTAAGCTTGTCTTGAGGAAGAGTGTGCTGGTTTTCTTTGATGATATTATTGTTTATAGCAACAGTTAGGAGGAGCATTGGCAACACTTGGCTGCTTTTTAGGAACTAATGCAGCAACATTCTTTGTTTTCTAAATTAAGCAAGTGTTCTTTTGTCACTGATAGAGTGGAGTATTTGGGTCATTTCATATCTGCTAAGGGTGTAGAAACTGATCCAGAAGATTGATGCTGTTAGTTCTTGGCCTATTCCTACTTCTGTTAAAGAATTAAGAAGTTTCCTAGGTTGACAGGATATTACAGGAAATTTGTTAAAGGGTATGCTACTATTGGCAAACCACTTACTGATTTGCTTAAAAAGGGAGCATTTGAGTGGCATGATGCTGCTCAAGATGCTTTTGAAGCACTTAAGTCTGCATTGACTAGTGATCCTGTCCTTGTTGTCCTAGATTTTTCTAAGACATTTGTGATAGAATGCTTCTAAAATAAGGATTAGGGTTGTTCTGATGCAGGATAGCTATCCACTTGCTTATATTAGCAGATCTCTAGGCCCAAATGGCAGAGATTATATGTCTATGAGAAAGAATTGCTTGTCATGGTGTTTCCAGTGCAAAAGTGGGAACAACACCTAGTTGGAGCTCATTTTGTGGTCAAGACTAATCAAAAGAGCTTGAAATGGCTTTTGCAGCAAAAGATTTCAACTCCTTTTCAACAATTTTGGTTGTCCAAGTGGATGGGGTTTGATTATGAGATTCAATACAAGGTTGAATCTGAGAATTTGGTTGTTGATGCCTTATCTAGAGTTCAGGGCTCTCAAGTGCTCATGTTGGAAATTTCTGTAGTAGACTCAAATTTAGCAACGTCTATCAAGGCCATTTATGATCTTGATGTGAATACTCAGGCTATTTTTCAAATTTTGAACTTAGCCTCTGGTGATACTACTGGGTCCAGTCTGCAGGATGGTTTATTGAAGAGAAATGGCAAGATTGTGGTTAGACCTGATGAAAATCTAAGAAGGAAGTTGTTGCAATGGCAGCATGCTTCCCTAAAAGCTGGACACTCGGTGTAGGGAATATTTCAAGCATCCCACACTTGAGCCCCACTGTGATCATACACTTAAGTATAGTGGCGTCTAAAGGGAAGGAAGCTAGAGTAAAAGAGTCGCCAACAAGTTTTAGGAACTTGTAAACCGTTCACAGGGTGAAGGTTACACCCTTCACGATCCATGAGATCGCTAACTCCATAGTGGTCTGGAACCATGACTGGATATTCGGGGATGAAGGTACAAATCCAACCTAAAAGAGATTGAACCTGCCCTAAAAATAGGCCTCTACTTTATTCTTCTCATATTCATGTGCGCTTTCTGACTAACATACAATCAATATATTAACCCTAAACCTGTTTAATCTATGTTGGTTGAATATTAATGCACAAACAAAACTATTATTGGCGATCACTTGAATTATAATCATATTAGCCTAAACAAGATTATTAATTATCTTATTAAGCATGATTTCAAGTACAAATTCCCTTTAAACCTGCAAGAGAGGGCGTGATCAAGCAACAACATAATAATATATCAAGCAACAATAATAATGACAATCATGATATTCATAATAATATTCAATCTCAATAAAGCATAATAATATTAGCAAGATCCTAAACATGATACTAACAAGATTAATAACAAATCCTAGCATGTCACTAAACATTAAAATCAAAGCTTTATTCCTAACATGATACTAACATGAAAGAAGAAATAGGAAGAAACCTAAACATGTAACTAGAAATTAATAAAAACATCCTAACATGATACTAGGAATTAATATAATCTAAGCATGATTTCTATATCAAAAGAATAATTAAGCAATTAAATTACTTACTTCGATGCCTCGTATCTCCTTCTAATAACAAAATACACGCGTTAGTAACTTCAAGTAAAATACTAAATCAAACAATTAAATTAAATAATTGAAATAAGGATTTGGGACCAAACCCTCAGAAATTATCAACCTTTCACGTCAAGGGCGAAGGAAAATTTGAACTTGGCTAGGTGTGTCTAGAACTTGTGAATGAGGAATTTTGTATTTGGGAAAGGTTTAGAAAAAGAGAGAAAGAATAAGCTATTGCTTGAGAGAGAAGAGAAAAGATATAATTGTTGATGATTGTGAATGATTGTTGATGATTGAAAACGGGGAAATACGACCCTATTTATAGAGAAAATAGTCCGAAAACGATTAACAATAGTTAGAATTTGAATCGGAATAAAACTGACCCGTGTCGCCAGCGACAGGATCCAGCGCGAAACGACAAGCATCACGCATGGCGACAGGCTCTGTCGTTTGGCGACAGATTTGTCGTTTAGCGCTAATTAAAAGATAAAACGCGCTTTTGTACGGAATCCTTTTCTTAATATACTAAGCAATTAAACTCCGTGTTTATTTATTTAAAACAGATTTATCATAATAAAACACTTGTTTTATTTCAAATCAAATTCGTTATTTTCAAAAGATATAATTATTAATCCTAACTCTATTAGAACTCAAAATAACCTTCTAGATTATTCTAGAAGACCAGAAGTAATCCTAATAATTTTAGGAATAATAATTAATGGGCCATCCACTAGATTATTGGGCCATAAAACCATTTCAGACCCAATTATTCATCGGAATTGGGATTATAATATATCATTGGAAAGCTCTTTGCGAACTCGACCCAATTACACTATTATCGGACCCCTGTCATGGACCAAGCTAAATTGGACTAGCTATTTTCATAAATAGAGAAGATTTTCGAAAACAGAAGGAAAGATTTCTCTTAAATAACTGCATCACAAGACTTTCCACATTTTCACCTAGTTCGATAATCAAGTGACGTGAAAAGTATTCATCACTGGGTTTGGCTTTTGGGAAGACACAATTAGGTGTCTACAGAAGCCCCCACTTTGACTGAGTTTGGAGAAACGCAAGTTTCAAAAACAAAAGTCAAAGTAGCGATAGGGACGGAGAATGATTCAGAACGTTCTGCGATCCTAAATCATTCTTGTAACACCGATACCTGCAAACTAGCGTTAGTTAAACAGATAAAAGAGTTAAGAAACACATATCTTGCACCGTCGAGTACACGCCTCTGGAGTAACTGATTTTGTTGTTGCATTTTGTAGTGACGACCTCCACAGTGCCTCGTGAACGCCATCATCGAAGACCGCTGCTTGTAGCTATCCTCGATTATTTGTGAAAACTCTCCACATCCTAGGGATCATCGTCGAAGATCACTGCCTGTAGCCATCCTCAACTTTGCTATGACAATCTTCCACATCCTAGGGAATATCGTCGAAGATGACTGCTTGTAGCCATCCTCAGCTTTGACAATTATCTCATCCTAGAGAATATCGTCGAAGACCTCGTTGCCTTGTGATCCTCTATCTGCTGATGCTTTGCTTGAATACTTGCTATGTTGATGTTTTAGGGGTGATGACAATCCTCTCTTCGTTAGGAATAGTTGCCAACACAACTCTTGAATGATGTACGACAATCCGATTTAAGGAAAGTTGTCAATGCCACATAACAATCCATCCTAGGAAATGTTGCCACGATGGAGCGACAATCCGTAGCTCGGAAATTTTGCCAAAATCCAATTTTGGGAAAAGTTGCCAATGCTTCGTAACAATCTGTCATAAGAACCTTGCTACGATCGACAATCCACGTCTTGGAATATAACTCTTGAAAGCAATCCACCTTGGAAATTTGCCAATGCTATGCGACAATCCTTTTGGGAAAATATTGCCACAATTGACAATCCGCGTCTTGGAACATTTACAAAAAAGAGTCGATCGACAATCCCCTTCAGGAAAATTTGCCACTTACTGAAATGAATGACAATCCTCGTTGCCTCGTTGGGGAACCTTTGCCGAAATTTTTAAGATAAATAAAGACCTACGACAATCCTTTGGGATATTTTGCCATAGGGAACTGGGTGTATGACAATCCAATCTCGGAAAAATTGCCAAGGTTTCTATGAATATATGACAATCCGAACTTGGAAAAATTTGCCAAACAGAGAAGGAGTACAACAATCCACGCTTGGAAACTTTACCAGTTTGAGGTGATAATCAAATCTTGGAAAATCGTCGTATAGGTGATGTACTTGCCTTGGTGTTTGTAATGAGCCAATGTTTAGGCGCTTAAGCTAAGTGAGATGATCGTCGTCAGGCCGATCACTGATTGCGATTGTAATCGAGCCGACTACTAATCATGTCAATTTTCTTATAGGGGCTAACTGGCGTACCAAGGAACCCAATCAATCAATATGACGTCGGTAGGCCAATCGTCAATCAAGTACCTGCATCTATATTTTAGACTATAGGACTTTGCTCATGTTTTTAGGGTTGGCCTAAGTTTTGGTGTACTAGACTCATTGTGATTGCTTTGACTCGATGTGTTTTGACTGACTTGAGGTTGACTCAATGTGTTTGACTCGACATGACTCAATGTGCATGACTCGTGTATGCATTGTAATGTGATTGTACGACTCGAAAATGTAAAAAAGCGAAATTTTAAAATTAAAATTTTCCGTCATTTTTGTGGAGGGTACCGACTTTCTCCCGAAAAAGAAAGACGCGAAAAAGAATCAAAGCGAGTGTTTGAGTGTTTGCGGTGCATGTTGAATGAGCTTAGTCAAATGTATGCGCTGATGTTATATCTCATGGTGCAAGGATTGTAACATCCTAGGCTATCTCAATTGTTGACTCGGTGATGAAAGTATTTGGGTAACTTAGGCGCGGAGGCTAAGTACTTCATACTTTGTGATGCAATAATGATTACAGCAATGAGTGATTTTGATATGACAAAGCATGCTTCAACGTTGTGTCAAGATTTCATGACAAAGGGTTCCTATGGGAAGGATTATTTAGTCATGTATGTGATGTATGTGAAAGTGACATTAAAGTTAGGCCGCAAAGGCTAAATGTGTGGAAAAGTATTTTGAAAAGAATCAAATGATGGTGACTCTTAGGCTATGTAAGCTAATGATATAGGGATCAAGCCCCCAAGTTTAGCTCTAAATGGATAGGGATGAACATTGGAGATCCCTTGATATGATCATGCATGAATGTGAATGTAAATGTAAATGTGAATGTAAATGTAAATGTGAATGTGAATGCATTTTTATTACGGCCGCACCCCAATGTGAGGTTGCCTACGTATCTGTTAGGAATCAGGCCGAACGTAGCTCTAGCCGAACCTCGCACAAGTATGTGTATACCTCAAAGAGGTCTTTTGAGGGTTGGAACGTGGTTAGGCTAAATGTTGTAGAAGAAAGGGGATAAAGGCTCCAGACCCTAGATAAACCCCCAAGGTGTGCAGCCTTGCATTTGAATCTTCGTATTTGTATGCTTGAGGTTTCCTCACTTTTGAACTCTCTTTCTTTTGTTTATTATTTTTTTTTTTTTTTTGCTCTCTCTTTTTTTTTTTTTTTTTTTTTTTTTTTTTGCTTTTGCATTTATATTTTTTTGATAAGTGTGGGCAATCCCGATCATGCGGTCTATCACTCACTTGGCATTCATGTTTCTTAGGCACGGTACCGAGCACTCGACGCAATCTGAGACGTGTTCTTATCCAAGATACCTTCATATCAAAGACATTGGAACACTTGCCCTTTTGTACACTTTTATTTTTTTGCTTTTTTGAGATCTAGATAAAATCACTCAAGCTTTTGTATTTAGAATTTGCATAAGTTGCACACTATCTCATCCTAAGGTTAGGTAGATGTGGGTTGAAAAAAGAAAAGTAGGCTCAAAGTGGTTTATCAAGAAAGGATTTATATGTGAAGGGTGAAGATGATACGATATGGCTACAAGGGGTGCCCCAAATCATTAGTATACCTTGTGCTTAGTCCAGCGTCTTTTTTTTTAATGCAATGCGAAGATCATATGCAAGAAAATAAGTGCTCATTTAAAAGTGAAGGGTAAAAATCAAACTCTAAGAAATAAATCTAAGGAGGATGAAGGGTGCCTATGCTAGACTTATTAGGGAAGGGTTTGAAAAAGAAGAAGAAAGCATGAAATCTTGGTGAGAAGCTTTCCTTGTGCATTTGTTTCATCATTACCCTTTTTTTTGTTTGTCAATCACATGACTCAAACTCGATTCAACATGCATGGATGGGAAAGAGTGTAGTGAGGTGAATGATGTATGGAGGAAGCATGTAAGATGAAGGAATGTGAATGTAGATAGTGTTTAAGAAGGAAAGTGTGAGATATGTAATGTATGAAAAGGTTATGTAGATGAAGAGATATGGAAATTTCCGGAATAGGACGGACCCTAGACTTGAATGACGGAAAGGACGACTCATGCATGAACCTAAGACATGGTCATAGTGTGAAAAGGTATGTACAAAGTGTGTGAATACTTGTGAGTATAAGTGATATGTTCAAGACTCGTGTCATGACCATGTGACTAGACTATGTGCTTAGACTCAATTATGGACTAAATATAGATTCTGTCGTTAATAAACTGATTAATTAGACTCAACATGAGGACTCGAGCAGAAACTGGACTGTCGCCTAAGCAACGGGACTGTCGCCAGACGCCAGGACTAGCGCGATGCGACAATACTGTCGCATAATGCTGGACACTAGTGTGTCGCGTCACAGGCCAAACTCTTGCGCCATTACTGGAACATTAGTCTGGGTCTGTTTCCAGTGTTTGACTCTAAAAGAACAAGCCTATAGTCGTACGAAGTCAGGTTTGATCAATTTATTTAGACTCATATTAATTAATTAATTAGTAAGTTAATTAAGCAAAGTCTTCGATGCCTCGTATCTCTTTCTTTCACGTCGAGGGCGAAGGCAACTTCGAACTTGGCTAGGTGTGTCTAGAACTTGTGAATGAGGAATTTTGTATTTGGGAAAGGTTTAGAAAAAGGGAGAAAGAATAAGCTATTGCTTGAGAGAGAAGAGAAATGATATAATTGTTGATGATTGTGAATGATTGTTGATGATTGAAAACGAGGAAATACGACCCTATTTATAGAGAAAATAGTCCGGAAATGATAGAAAATAGTTAGAATTTGAATCGGAATAAAACTGACCCCTGTCGCCAGCGACAAGATCCAGCGCAAAACGACAAGCATCACGCATGGCGACAGGCTCTGTCGTTTGGCGACAGATTTGTCGTTTGGCGCTAATTAAAAGATAAAACGCGCTTTTATACGGAATCCTTTTCTTAATATACTAAGCAATTAAACTCCGTGTTTATTTATTTAAAACAGATTTATCATAATAAACATTTGTTTTATTTCAAATCAAATTCGTTATTTTCAAAAGATATAATTTTTAATCCTAACTCTATTAGAACTCAAAATAACCTTTTAGATTATTTTAGAAGACCAGAAGTAATCCTAATAATTTTAGGAATAATAATTAATGGGCCCTCCACTAGATTATTGGGCCATAAAACCATTTCAGACCCAATTTAGTATCTTGGCATAACTTCCTCATTATTCATCGGAATTGGGATTATAATATATCATTGGAAAGCTCTTTGCGAACTCAACCCAATTACACTATTATCGGACCCCTATCGTGGACCAAGCTAAATTGGACTAGCTATTTTCATAAATAGAGAAGATTTTCGAAAACAGAAGGAAAGATTTCTATTAAAACAACCGCATCACAAGCTTTCCACACTTTCACCTCGTTCGATAATCAAGTGACGTGAAAAGTATTCATCATTGGGTTTGGTTTTTGGGGAGACACAATTAGGTGTCTACACTCAGGAAGAAACTCTAAAGAGAATGCAGGGTATCTTTTATTGGAAGGGTCTGACCAGAGATGTGAGTCACTTTGTCAGGAAGTGTGTCACCAGTCAAGCTTCAAAATATGATACAGTTGCCAAACCAGGGAAGTTACAGCCTCTCCCAATCCCTGAGCAAGTTTGGACTGATATTTCTATGGACTTCATTACTGGTTTGCCTTTATCTATGAGCAAGAATGTTATTTTTGTGGTTGTTGACAGACTGAGTAAATATGCTCACTTTATGGCTCTCAAACACCCTTTTACAGCTATAGAGGTTGCTCGGGTTTACTTAGACTATGTCTTTAAGTTACATGGGTAGCCAAGAAGCATTGTGAGTGACAGGGACTCTATCTTCCTTAGCCAGTTTTGGAAGGGTTTGTTTTCCCTACATGGCTCAGAATTTTTGCTGTCTTCAGCTTATCATCCAAAAACTAATGACCAAACTGAAGTTGTCAATAGGTGTCTGGAAACCTATTTAAGGTGTGTCACTAGTGACAAACCTAAAGATTGGTGCAAATATCTTCCTATGGCTAAGTGGGGTACAACACTCATTTTCACTCAGCTTCGAAGATGACCCCTTATGAGATTGTTTACTGTCAGCCTCCTCCCATTCATTTACCCTATTTGCTTGGAGAATCTAGTGTGGAATTAGTGGATAGGTGTATGCAGAAACGTGAGGAAATGTTGTCACTCTTAAAGCACAACTCAGTACAGGATGAAACTTCAAGCCGACAAAAAGAGATCTGAGAGATCTTTTGAGGTTGATAGCTAGGTTTGGCTGAAGTTGCATGATTTCAGACACTAGTCAGTCAAATACAGGAGTAACAACAAGCTAGCTGCTAAGTACTATGGTCCATTTAGGATCACTGCAAAAATTGGCAAGGTTGCTTATCAGTTACAACTACCTGATCATGCCAAAATTCACAATATTTTTCATGTGTCACAGTTGAAAGGGTTTACAGGACCTTTGCATGTTGTTGCTATGATTCCTGAGTGGAATGAAGCATCTGGTTCTTCCCCTCATACACCAACTGCTATCCTTGACACTAAGTTGGTTTCGTCTGCACATTAGACTATAGAGTTCTTTCTGGTTCATTGGGCAAATCAGCCAGCTCATGAAACTACTTGCATTGCTCGAGTTGATTTTGAAGCTTAGTTTCCTGGATTCATTCCTAATTAGGCCTTGAGGTAAAGTCTTTTTAAAGGGGGAAGGTATGATATAGGCATAGTATCACAATTTGTTAAAGTTTGTTAGTTTTGCCGAGAAAAGTAGTTTAACTATTTTGCCTATTTTTGTCTTTTTGCTTAAGTTTGTTACGGTTTTGCTGTAAGAGAAAATGCGTGGTTGTAATGCAATTAGCTAGCTACTTAAGTTGTTGTAATGATTCCTCATGCATTAATGATGAACATAACAACTTCTCTCTCTTCTTTCTCCTTTTCTCTCTCTAAAATCCCTCTGTATCCTCTTCTTCTCTTATCTCCTATCTACTGCAATTTTCTAGGTAACTACTTCCCCCTTATCATTTGCATAAAGTTATTTTCCAAAAAAGTTGTTTCCTGTTGAAACAAACAAAAATTTAATCAGAATATACAAATCAACAATTTGAAATTTTGACCTGAACAATATGCGACACTTAATAAAAAAAAAAATTGTGCCTATAATGTCTTTGGTAAATTATAGTGCCCAAATAGAACTATGAAGTTATTGAAGTGTAGAAACGCCTTACTCCTGCCTACATATACAATGTTAAAAAAAAAATTGTAATTGCTAACATCAAGGATATTATGTCACTAACGGAAAGGTGTAAAGATATTTAGTTAATTCAGAGCCCATATATACACAAACAAGTACACAACATGTCCAAGCTCAGCCAGCATTTCAGAATAAAGAGACATGAGCTAGTTCCTGGATGAATCGGCAGAAAGTACAGTTAAGCACCAAACATTTTGATGTATTCTAAATCTACTAAGAAGGTCCTAATTTCCATAGGTGCAAGTTCCACCACCAGCTCCACGGGATCAACAGGACCTCCCCTCGACACCTTTGTCTCTTTTCCTGACGAATCTTCTACTTTCCATGCTAACCTCTTCTTCTCCATTTCAGCTCTTCCTTGATTAGCAGATAGATTCGTCTCTGTCACCTTAATGATCTGCCAAGAGAAGCAACAAAAACTCCATAAAATAATGCTTTTATGAAACAAAATATTTACAGTATCTGATGGTCTAAACTCTGATTTCTTACATTCTTGTTTGGGAAGAGATTCATGAGTTCTACATGAGCTATCACTGACAAGTCTTTGTCTTCTCCGATCTTTGGATGCAAAAGGTATCCAAAAAGAGCAGATTAAGCCAAGATACAGATGCAGAACTGAGTGCATAAAGCAGCATATGCAAAAATAGCAGGAAAGCAAAAGAAAAGGAAGCCGCAACTATAGAGGTGGAGGTTGGTTAGGAAGGTACAGAAACATTTCAAGGGCCCAAATACTTCTACAATTAGTGACACTACATTAATCCATCCAGGTAACCAGCTTTTCTGCCACCGCTGCCAGTAATATCAACTTTTAAAAAATCATATAAATGAGCTGACATAAGTTTTCGTCTTAACATTTTCTTCCCCTTTTAGTCAATTGTCAATTGATAATTTGCTAATACTAATATTATATCGTATATGAGGTTCACAAGTGATGTTACAAGCATTCATATTAGCACTTACTGATATCAAGAGGGAGAAATAATAGCAATTCAGAGGTAGAATTTTCGAAATATAACTGCACATATGGAGATCCCCTAATAGGTATATTCTGTGAGTCCTATCTTTTCCATAGGAGCAGGGACTCCGTTCTCAAGGGTAAAAGGGGTAAAGGGTTAGGGAGGGAAGGGTAGTTTACAACGGGTTTGAACATGCCTGAGGGTGCCCCCACGACAGGACTTGGGCAGGGTCCATTATATTACGATCCAATATAAATCAGAGAGAATAAATAAGGCTCAGGACCAATTATGATGAAAACCATCTCTATGTCCCAGAGAAAGAGTATCCACAAACCCTGGTCTCAAAAGATGCTTCAGATGTACCACCTAACTAAAAGGGGCACTAGTGCACTACGCTACCATTAAGATCTACAGATATCCACTATATCAAGTTATCAACATAAATTCCATAAATAATATACTTCATAAATAATATTAAACATATATAAATATATAGCAAATTGACATTTCAATCTCCATGAGAAAATCAAGAGAAGTTGAAACCTCGTAAAGATGTGCTAACCGAAGGAGTACTTTCCCATTGTCAAGCTCCTGAATGATAAAGGAGATTAGGCCAGTTCATCACTCAACTTCATAATACAACTTTTCAATACATCCTACCACTTACCTGAAGAGTGATTATAGCAACATTATCAGGAAGGCTGTATGAAGAAGCTAGTCCAGTAAAGGTCGGTACATGGGAGCTCATCCAGTCATCCCCATCCTATAAAAAGAGGAAAAGAATACATTCACATCGTCTAAGAAACGAGTTAAGTAGATTCAAGTACTTTCTATGGTAATGGTTTTTTACCTGTTCTGTAAAAGCCAAGATGAGTGGAGAGTATATCTCCTGGCTCAAACTTCGACGCCATTTTGCCCCCTCTCCAATGGGATCAATTTTCAAAAAATATTTTCCCTTAATCTGCAAAATGGGGCTTAGCAAATTGAGAATGCAGGCTGACCGAGGGTGATGAGTAAAAGCTAAAGATAGGCACAGATCGGTATTCTTATATAATGGTTCTCAGATGAAGATAACACCTTTTTTTTTTGGATAGTTAAGAACTGCCCTACTGCCCCAAAACCTCTCATAGGTCAATTGGCCCAGGTTAGCGTTTACACACTAAGAGTAAGTGACCATGAAAGTGCCCTTGTGGGAATTGAACCTCCAACCTCAAGGTTGAAAAGTCCTTTCCTTGGAATCCTTACCATTAGGCGAACACTTGGTAGGTAATGAAGGTAGCTATATAGGTCACTTGTCAAAAACGGTAATAACATCAGTTGTGGCATCCCATCTTAGGTGGTAAACGGTGGATCAAAGTGGGTTCACGTTGGTCGAATTATTTGAATAGGGTCAAATTGGCCCAGCTTTACATTGTTGGGGTTTAATACAGGTCAATGCTATCTCGTTTAGGTCAGCATTCAATTAATTTTTAATGTATATAATTTTCCTTTTTATATATTTCCTTTTTATATAATGACTTTTGCACATGGATCACCAGCTTCACCGATCCATATAAATGTGTTTCTGCATTAGAATTCCGAAATCTAAGTGTAGGGGACCCTGCTCGTTTGGTCAAACCAAGTCCCTCAGGCGGTCAAGCCAATCAATTGTTTAGAGAGAGTGGAGTAAATTAATTAAAGTTTCTGGCCGTGTTGGGCCACATTAGGGTTTCTCTTAATGCATGCTGTACACGATTCTAAAATATTTCAGTTTAGGATTTATTCCAAGGACATTTTGATAAGTTTGGTATTTTACAGAGTTGGGCCCACAAAGGGGGCCGAACATTAGCCCCACAACGTGGGAGTTTGGCGGAAAAATGATTTTTTTTTACCACCAAGTCATGAAGTGTGCACGTTACGAGGTCGTGCCCAATTAGTGATTGAGCGCTAGCCCCTGGGTGCTTAGCGAGCGAGGCTTGGTGCGCGCTAGGGCACTGGGCGAACGTTGCTGCCCCATGCGTGGGTGCTTGGCGAGCAAGGCTCGCCTGGGAGAATGCTGCCAACCCCATTTGTGTGTGCTAGGCAAGGCCTGGTGCATGCTCAAGGGCGAACGCTCCAAGACTTCGCTCGCCTAGCACCCACGTATGGGGCTACCAGCAAGTGCACCAGGCCTCACTCGCGTAGCACAACGTTCGCCAGTGCCCTAGCGCGCAACTTGCCTCACTCGCCAAGCACCCAAGCATGGGGCTGGGAACGCTAGCTCGCTACTTAGGCAAGACCTCGTAACGTACACGCTTATTCACGACTTAGTCAAAAAACATTTTTTCGCCAAACTCCCGAGTCATGGAGGACGTCTCACGAATTTTTCGTGGAGCTAATGTTCGGGCCCCCACTGTGGGCCCAACTCTATAAAATACCGAAATTAACAGAATGCCCTTAGAATAAATCCTAAACAGGGGATATTCCATAATTGTGTACGACACGCATCCTGGGAAACCCTAATGCGGCCCAACAGTGCCTAACACGGCTTAAAACCCTAATCAGTCAGTTCTCCTCTATAAATATTGGTCAACACAAATCAGCTGGGTGATTAATTTTCTCCACTCACTCTCTACAAACATTCTCTCTCTAAACGATTGACTGAGTTGACCATCGGAGGGGCTTTCTCGGGAACACCCTGAGGCAATTGATTCTCTCTGTTGCATAAACAATATGAATAAATTATCTATCCTAACCAAATACAATTATTCAATAAATGCTTTTAATTGCGTGGGAGGTTAATTTTTAATGCCTTCTCATGGGGATTCCATTGAAAATGTAGCTAAAGCTTTTCTTTCTAGTTAAATGATTCTTAAATATCATATAATTAGCAACAGTTGAAAAATGATATCGCATCAATAAAAACATGGGCAAGTTTAATCCTTGATCTTTTCAGCTTTCACTGAGGTTCAACCTTCAACCGTACACATGTTCAACACTGCATTAGGTACATTAATATTTGAATCACTGTTGCCCTGTTGAGGTTGGTTTCCTGGAACCTTTCTGATAGGGTCATATTAGTTCAACTTATGTTGTCATTTTTGGGTTGAAATTGGGGCAGTTATTTGGATTAGATGATAGATCAGGTATGAGTTCGTTTCACCATGTTGCTATAAAAATAAGTCATGGTAATTTATGGTTCACTAAAATAAATCAAGACATATTGCACACCAGTGCATGTGGTGCAGCACACAAAAGTGTTAACATGAACAAGGACACTTAATTCCTAAGAAGCATACCGTTAAGCCTCTACAATCATCAAGAGCACAAACTGTTTCATTAAGAACCTCCCCAACACCTCTAGCATCATCATGAAGCAGCCTCCTATCAAACAGGAACTTGTTACAAGATGAATCAACAATTTGCAATACTTTTAAGTCACAGGAGACCAAACTCACTATTTGAGAAATTTGACATACCGATGCAGCATTAACTAGACCAATTCAAGATGAGGTTCCATGGTGTATGCTGTTCGCAGATGATATCGTTTTGGTGGATGAGACTAAGGATGGGGTTAATGTCAAGTTGGAGCAATGGAGGCAAAGGTTGGAATCTAGAGGGTTTAAGCTAAGTCGGAGTAAGACTGAATATTTGGTATGTCGTTTTGGCACTCAGAGGGGGACAAGCAATGAAGTGGTGAGTTTGGATGGAAAGGATTTGACCATGAGTGAATGTTTTAAGTACCTAGGGTCGATCATCCAGAAGAATGGTGACATTGATCAAGACGTGACCCACAGGATTAAGTCAGGGTGGCTTAAATGGAGAGCGGCCACGGGAGTGCTATGCGACCGCAGCATTCCCTTAAAGTTGAAGGGAAAATTCTACAGGACTGCCATAAGACCAGTGTTGCTCTATGGTACAGAATGTTGGGCTTCTAAGAAAGAGCATATTAAAAAGATGGAGGTTACGGAAATGCGCATGTTAAGGTGGATGTGTGGAAACACTTTAAGAGATAGAATCAGAAATGAGGTTATTCGCAAGAAAGTAGGTGTGGCGGGCATTGTAGATAAATTAAGGGAAAATCGTCTGCGTTGGTTTGGACATGTAAGACGGAGACCCGAGGGTGCACCGGTGCGAAGAGTGGAAGAGTGGGACCATGGAGGGATTAAACGAGGAAGAGGGAGACCAAAGATGACTTGGTTGGAAGGAGTGAGGAAGGATATGAAGTGCATGGATTTACGTGAGGATGAAGTTTTGGATCGTAAGGGATGGAGGAGAAAGATTTATGTTGATGACTACACGGAATAATCAAATTTGGTTCATGTTAGCCGACCCCACTTTTGGGATTAAGGCTTTGATTGATTGATTGATTGATTGATTGATGCAGCATTAATTCTATCTGACCATCCACTATGCTGGACCCTCCAATTGAACGGTCAACAAGCACAGAAAGTTCTTTGTTTTCATCTTCTACGTATATTCCAAGATTTATCTGCAAAAGAAGAATGATCAAAATATTGTCAAAGAGATAAGCAAGCACATTCACTTTCTGTATGATGTCCTAATGTAGAGAGCGAAACAACTGAAATGCATTCAGGTTGTCAGGGATATAGCATATGCTTTTGTTTAACAATAAATACTAGCCAAAAAAACACTAACATTTTACCAGCAACAACTGGCTACATTAAATGATTTAAGACGAAGAGTGCATACCATGTTTCTTGTCATCTATAAAACCATAGTAAGGGGCCGTTTGGTTGGGGGTACTAATCAAAGGGAAAGGGAATAGACAGGCCAATTCCCTTTGTTGTTGTTTGTTTGTCACTTTCTATCATTCCCTTTACCCATTTTTATTTTTGAGTTTACCCAAATATGTTCCACACTCATTCCCCACCCCCCCCCCCCTCCCAAAGACTTTTCCATTCCCATTCCCTACTACATTACCCATCACTTTCTCTCTCCTCTCAAACCCTAAAATCCCCAATAGCCGTCACCTGTGACCTCCGGCCACCACGGCAACCTTGTACACCGGCGACGATATCCAAGCGGTTCCGACAAGGTACGACCACCGGCGACCCTAATAATCATGTTATTGTTCTTATTTTCACGTTTATCTACCTTAATCATGTCTTTTTTTGTTTTGTTTTATTCATGAATTGTTGTGGAATTTATACTTTATTCCTAACTTTTGAGGAATTTGTCACATTATCGACCACCGGCGACCCTAAATAATTGTTGTTCATGTTTTATTCTCTGTTTCGTTTTGAAGGGTTTCATGAATGTTTTTTTTGTTTTTTTTTTTTTTTTTTGTTGGGAATGATGAAATCAGTTGTTATTTGTTGATTTTTTTTTTCCTTGAATGAATGCTAATTTGATGTTTATATATAATAATGTTCATGTATATGTATATATTTGTTTAGCTTGAGATTTTTATATATCTTAAGTATAAATGATGTGGTGGTGTTGATGTTCTTTTCTACAGAAATGGCTCGAATTGGTACTTCTCTGAAAAGAAAGAGAAATTGGGACTTTATTCAGTTCATTGTGTTGTGTTGCTACATTTGATGTTTACTCAATGAGAAAAACTATATACAATTCCCATTATCTTAAGCTAGATAAAAAAAAAAAAAAAAAAAAAAAAAAAAAAAAAAAAAAAAAAAATAGAAGAAAAAGGAGATTGTACAACTTGAATAGAATGATTAGAGAAAGTGACACTTTGTGTAGGAACTATCTTCGTATAAATCGGTACACATTTGGTGTACTTTTAGAGATGGTTAGAAATATTGGTAGATTAAATGAAACAAGAAACACATGTTTGGAAGAGATGGTTGCAGGCTTCTTATACACATTAGCTCACCATAAGAAAAATAGAATGATAGGTGCTCATTTTTATAGAAGTGGTGAAACTATTAGTAGACAATTTCATGCTTGTTTATTAGCAATCTTTAAGTTACATGGTATTCTTCTTAAGAAACCAACTCCAATACAAGAGGACTGCAACGATTAAAGGTGGAAATATTTCAAGGTAAATTAAAAAACCAACACTTTAATTTGAGATAAAATAGAGAGACTATTACATAATTTAAAGTAATATTGTTTGTTTTGTAGAACTCATTAGGTGCCCTTGATGGTACAATGATTCTAGTTAATGTTCCTTGTGAAGACCGATCCAAATATCACACTAGAAAAGGTACCCTTGCTATGAATGTACTAGGAGTTTGCTCACCTGAGATGGAATTTATATATGTCTTACCTGGTTGGGAGGGATCGGCACTTGATGGTCGGATTCTTCGAGATGTTATTTCTAGGCCTAATGGGTTGAAAGTTTCAAAAGGTAATTTGATTGACGTAGTAGACTTTATTTGAGATTTACTTAGTAAGAGAGTAATTTTTATTTATTTTTAAATTTGTCAATTTACTTAGTGTGATGGAGGATATACTAATGGAGAAAGATTCCTTGCACCATATAGAGGGCATCTTTATCATCTTAGAGAATGGAATAATTGCCCCCAACAACCTCAAACCGCCGAAGAATATTTCAACTTAAGGCATGCAAAAGCTAGAAATGTGATTGAGAGATGCTTTGGGTTACTCAAGGGAAGATGGGGAATTCTTAGAAGTCCTTGGTTTAGTTTACAAATACATGGTCGAATTGTGCTTGCTTGTGCCTTATTACATAACTAGGTAAAAAGATACATGCATGTAGAATTTGATGATGATGACTTGTTTGAGGAAAGTGATAGTGATGATTACGATGATGGTGATGCTAATGATGAAGATGATGTGGAGTACATAACCTCCATTGCTGTAACCGATCCATGGACTAATTTTCGAAATACAATGGCCCAAAATATGTTCAATGATTGGAGGGCTAGACACCGCATACTTACTTTGTGATATTATTGTTTTTTATTAAAAAAAAAATTGTTTCTTATATTTGAACTTGAGACTTGTATGTTTATTTAAATTTGTTGTTGTTTTTTTATATTAAGTCATGGATGTAGTATTGGACTTATAATAATTTCCTTTATTTGCTTGTATTGAATATTGTCTTGGTTAATTTCATTTTTATACGTATGCAATGTTGTTTTTGCATATTAATATGGTTCAAATGTTATAGTGGGATGAATAATAGTAGTGCAAGTGGAGGTGAAAGGGGAAAAAACAAACGATTTTGGACTGCTGAAGAAGATAAAGTTCTTGTAGAAGCATTGTCAGAGCTAGCTGTTGATCTCATTGGAAGTGTGATAATGGATTCAGAAGCGGCTACATGGTTCGCTTAGAGGAGGTCATAGGTAAGGCTCTTCCTAGTTGTGGGTTGAAGGCTACGCCACATATTGATTCTCGACTTAAGACACTTGGAGCCAAGTTTAGGGCTATTTTTGTAATGTTAAATACAAGTGGATTCGTTTGGGATGATGGAAAAAAAATGGTTTCTGTGGACCGGGTTGTTTATGACGAGTTTTGTAAGGTATGATAACCTTTTTTAAGGTCATTTTAATTATGTTTGAGATACCTGATGATGATGTATATTTGATCATTTTGAGCATTTTTGTGTTTTTCAGAAACATCCGAGCTGCAAAAACTTGTATTGAGTTTCATTTCCGCACTTTCATGAACTCATGAATGTTTATGGTAAGGATTATGCTACTGGAAAAACCAGCTAAAAATTTTGTTGAGGCAATCAACAATTTGCAAACTGTTGCCCCTCCACAGGTTACACTCGATTAAAGTGATGATGAGGGAGTTGCTGTTAGTGGTAATGTAACTCAAACTATTACTTCTCCTCCTTCAAAAAAGAGCAAGATTGAAAAAACTTCCAAAAGAAGTAAGAGAGGAAATGGTGGTGCTAGAGTTTCTAATGAGTTGGCTAGCTTACAAGCATTTATGAAAGACATGAATGTTCATCTTTCCACTATGGCAAATGTGATGGCATGCACTGATGATCGAGAGCAGCGTGCGGATGAAAGAGAGCAAAAATTATTTGAAAAGAGAGAGCAAGTGCTAGAGGAACTACTTTCTTTCAATTTAGAAGGTGTCACTCCTACCCAAGTTTTTGAAGTGGCTAACATTCTAACCACACAACCAAACAAGCTCATGATATTTTCAAAGTGTTCCGACGCTTTGAAAAGTGCTTATATTAAGAGTCTTCTTAGAGGAGGAAGTGGAAATGGTAATGCTTAAATCTTATGTTGTGGTTTAATGTATGGTTTTGAATTAGGTGTTATTCATAAGCTACTACTTTTGGCATGAACTTTATCTAGAAAGGACTTTTGGCAAAGACTTGGTTGAATGTCCATCTTATTAGAACACTTTCGGTATGAACTTTTACTAGGAACAAGTACTTTGCATTGGTATTATTTTCACCAGTATTTGGATTTGTAATCAATGGAGCTAGAAAGATGTTATTTGGAGTTATGTTTTTTGACTTTTTTTTTCATATTACAGGAAAATATGATACAGTTGACGGTATTTTTTATAATAAAATTAAAAAAAAAAAAAAAAAGGTTCTTCAAGTTTCATTTCATGAAGAATCAGGTTTATCAAATAATAACAAGTTATTTTGGAAAAAAAAAAAAAAAAGAATTAAAAAACTCAAAATTTGATTCCTTGGCTTGAACCAAACAGTCACAAAGGGAATCAATGAGCAGTTCATTCCGTTTCCGGGACACAACCAACGACTACGCTACATCAGGGGAATCCATTCCTTTCTCCTTCATTCCCTTTCTTCATTCCATTTCGATTCCCCTATGTGAACCAAACGGCCCCTAAGGGTTTTTTACAAAATGTTTCCATGAGACTTACAAGCACATGAGTTATTTTATTCAAATTTCATGACATTAATTTCGAAAAAAGAATTATAACAAATCAATTAAATGATCCACTTCAACACTAGGAGAGTAGGAGCATAAACACTTCAAAAACATCCAACTTTACTGGGAGCAAAAAGAAAGCCACTAGCACAAGCCAATCAGACTCTACTCCAACATTAAGTAAAGTTAAGCATATAAAAAAAATTGTAACCAACCCAAGAGTTAATATCACTATAAATAAAATATTTAAAGAAGAAACATTTAGAAAAATAAAGAACTTGTTGCAACAAAGACCTTTGAGTGAACAAATTTAGGAGCATGACATACTGGGTAATAGTTTCCTGCAATTAGCTGGCTGACTTCGAGGTCCCAATCTGTCCTATGATCACGAATCTGAAATAATAATCAGTTTTTCAAATCTGGCACCTCAACTTTGTTAAAAGTCATGGTCATGCAAAAATCTAACAAGTTTGAACAAAATGAAGTCATTCCCAATATATACTTAACTGTGAGGTGGAAAGAGAAATGAAAGGTAACAGACGAATCATCATCTTTTACAACACTGCTGGGGTTAAACATAATAGAAATACATAAATAAGAATTCCTTTTGCTAAGTATTAACTCACCCTCTTTATGAAATCACGGCCATTAGAATCAGTGTAGAAAGTTCTATTCGTTTTCATGGTCGTTTTGATCTGGGTAATAATTTCTTTCCCTGCTCCATCATCAATGGGTATGGGTCCAATCTAAACAAATAAATACCAAGTATGAGCTTTAGGATCAGTTGTAATTTGTCTTATATGAAGATATAATACCAGGAACTAACCGTGAACTCTATTTCAGCATGTTCTTTATCCTTGTATACCCTAGTTACCTGCACAAGGAAGCCGCAATTTCTCATGGCATACATTTCCACTTTCTTTTTTCTCTGCTCTATAATAAAAGCACTGGTGTAAAAACTGCGGGAGACAATTCATTTTTAACTACTGGATATAAGTACAATAGTTATCTATGTTCTTTAATCTTTTTTCATGGATAGTACCTGATGTATCCATGAAGTAAGTTGTTGATGAACCTCATCAAGTAGTGGGCCTTTCATTACAGTCAATGAATCCTGGAACAAGTGGAAAGTACTTTGTGATCTTTAGCTAAATAGGAGCTTTAAAATTATTGAAATTGCACTTTGCAGCAGCAGTAGGTAAGCATAATGTTAGAAAAAAAGATTAATACCTCTCCTTCACTTTTAATGGAGAAAGTGCCATTTGGGCGAAAAACATAAGCACCAGACGCCTAAAACAACAATAAAAGAAAAGAAAAAAAGTAAGTTACCAAAACTATGAAAGCTCTTCACACACTCTGCTCCATTATAACCAAAGTGAACGATTTAAAAAATATACTACCTCCCGCACACATTATATGCAACTTTAGAGCTCTCACGGAACCCAAGGCAAAATTTCATAATAGTTAATTAATGAATAAAATAGTATGTAATTAAGGGTAGGAGAGAGAATGGAGATAATTAACCACCACCAATAACAGCAGTCACCCCACTAGGCTACCACCATAGCCAAACCGCAGCCTCCTCCGCACCACCTCCACTCACCCCTGAACCACCGCAAAACTAACCCGAAACCACCACAACTCACCCAAAACCACCGCAAAAACCACCCTACTCACCCCAAACCACCACTGAACCAACCCAAAACCAACCCGAAACCACCCTGAACCAACCCGAAACCACCCTGAACCCACACCACCACTAACCCGACCTAGTCCCGTCGAACCCACCCCGAAAACCCCCAAAACCAGTCGAAACGTTCCACTACTAACCCCGATCTACTCCAACCTACCCTAAAAACCTCATAAACCACCCAATACAAGCCCAACCACCCCTACTTCATCAAATCTTCAAGAGAAGTAGAGAGAGGGAATCTGATTCTTGCGCCAGAGAGAGAACGAAAGCGCCAGGAAGAGAGAAAATGAGAGCGCGCGCGATGTTGAAGGTGGTGGTGGCCGGTGACATTGAAGGTGGTGGTCGGAGGAGTTGTGAAAGATGAATGGATGGAAGATGAATGGATGGAAGTTGATTGTTGATTGAATTTTGTTTTGGGTGAATTGAATTTGGTGAGAAGAATTATGTTAATTAAGTTAAATTATTATTTAATGAATCCTGATTTAGTTGTTTAATTGTGTTTATGATATTTTGAGTAAGGGTATTTGAGGGATTTCATTAAAAAAAATTACTAAAAAAGGAAAGAATAGGAAAGTTGCATCTAATGTGAAATTTCCGTTTTTGCCAAAAGTTGCATATAATATGTCCCGGAGGTAGTATAAAAAAAATAATAAAAAAATGAAACGGAGAAATAAAACTTATACTTATGGTTACCTGAGTATCTTCATCAGTTCCACTGAATCCAGTGTAATAACTATAGGACTGTTCAACAGCTGCACTAACCTTCATCAACAAGGGCAGAGTAAAAGGTTAATAAAAGTGGTGCATGTGTACGTTATGCTTTTCTTTAGATAACTAGCTAAGCCTGTTTAGTGAAAAGCAATATGATAGCAGAAGTTTTTCAATGAGAACCTTTTCGACCATGTTAAACCAACTATGTGCAGACTTGATTTGAAACTTATCAATCATGATACTATAGTAAAATTCACATCATTATAGGCATTCTGTACATTCGCTAATAATATATATATATGTGAAAATTGTAACAATACGAGTACATATCTGAGGGTCTGACTTCAATACAATTATAAAAAAAAAAAAACCAAGCAAGATAATAGTGACTAACAACAGAACTCTTTGCCCGTGGGTACACTACAAAGACACTAAACAGGCAAACCAAAATAAACACCAGATAGGGAAATCATTGGAGCAGAACACAACTTACTGAGTTTCTGCCATTAATATACTGAGAAAGTTTCCCTCCAGCATAAAGCAACCTCAAATTTCCTTGTCCAACTTCTATAGTTTTATTTATATTTCCTTGAATGGAGAATGCTGATGACATTATTGACCTTGCACCTATGTTATGATTTCAGAGCAAAAAGATAGTATTTGCCTCAGAAACACATTAATTACTGACATGAAGACATGCTATTAAAGAAACTGGCTAACCTTCATGTGCACTGGACACAATATAGGTGCTGAAACCAAGGGGAGGCACGGATACTGCAAAAGCAAGCCAGTGGTTGATGGCATTTTCTGAGGATTTACCAAGATATGCTTTCACATTATCATTTCTAAGACTGAGTGAGGAATTAGTCAAAGGTATTAGCTGAGATTCTACTTTCTTTCCTTCAAAATCCCGAACTATGACCTTGTCAATAGTTACCTACAGAAAGCATATTCGTAGTCAATTTAAGTGCAATGAAAATCCAAACCACTGAAAAAAAATATAAATCCCTTCAATTTTAGATAATAGTCCACATTTAATTCACAGTTACTTTCAAGAAATTGAATTAATATTCCAAAATTAGCCTACACTTTTCAAGCTTTGACATCTCTACCACAGTGCCCCACCAATATAATCTCTCTTTGGAATTTTTAGGTATCCTTATGAGTAATATGGGAGTTATGGAAAAGTACAAGGTTAAAGTTCCTAAATTTAGGAAGTGACCTATTTATTTTGAGATGAACTAATAAGACATGCGGCCTAAATATCAGGAGTGGAGGTATAGAGAGAATACAGCTAATTATATAAAGATTTTAATGTTTTGGTGACAGAATATGTGCACTACAATTATCCAATAGTTTCAAGGAAATAAGAATCAAAGACAGAAATGACATTTCAATTTGTATGCATGCATTCAGGGTAGAAGAAGAGGCAAGTCAGTGAAGAAACGAAATACTAACTGGAATTCGTATCACTTCCTCTCTGTTCCATCCAAGAGAGTTGTACACAACAACTACCTGGACAGAGAATAGAAAACATATTACATAAACCCAAAATAATTGTCAACGATAAAAATGAGTTCAACAAACAGAAAGATATCAGTTTTTACCAAACTTTTCTCACTGGACAAGAGAGTTTCGGATGGTGGGCAATAGCTTATGTTAAGAAGAGGACACTGTAGACATACCACAAAAACATAATTAGAACAAATTAACTTGTTGTTATCAGGCAGGATCAGCATACATGGGATACAGTTAGCTTCAGTAATGCATGCAGCTTTTGGTAAGTATTTTATAGCAGTACAGCTTTTTTCCTTCTTTTTTTTTTTTTTTTGATAAATATTCCAGTACTCTATCATGTTTAGTAGCACTACGCCAAAACATCAAAATTAATTTATGCCATAAAAGCCCTATAACAGTAATTTTTACAAGTCAACAGTCTTAATACACTGTAAGCCTGTTGTAGTTCAAGGTATAAATATACAGAACCTCAGGTAGAGGCTGATGAGAGTATGAGACAGACCTCTCAAGATCATTGTATTCTTGAACCTCTTTTCTGCTTATTGCTTGTTGTATCTAAATATCAGAATCATTCTTATTCCTCCAGCATTCTAAAATATCCTACATAAACATCATCCCTCCCCCCATTTACACAGCCTACTCAACTTATACAGCATTAACTTCTTACAATTATTTCTTACATCTTCAATGTGAAAATTGACACTATAAACCAAGTTTAAGCAAACAAATCCAAATCCAAAATTCAAAAGTGATTAACTACATGAAAATTGGAAATATTGCTCTGAATGAATCCAATACAGTTTGTGACAAGAATTTATCAAACATAACAACAATAGCCTGGTAACAGTTCCATCAAACTATTCACACACCATAATAGAGGTGTATGAAAACTGAATTTGGGAAAAAAATATATATGTGTCTTATTTACAGAGGGAAAAGAATCAAAGTAAAAGTTATCATAGGAAGCTTGATGGTTTAATGAAGTTTCTTTTGTTCAATGGCTCAATGCATGACTTCGAGGCCTTTATTACAACATGAAATTCTGAATAATAAAAGCAACAAAGACACTGACTGGTTTGAGGCATAAAAGCATATGGACAGCAGGTTACGCTGTTACCTGTTGAAAGCTCGTTTCAGTTTTTCCATTCTTATTGATCATAGAATTGAGTGAAGCCGAAACCAGTTTCTCAGCCTGTAGATGATAATAATTTGAATAAAGTTTAACTATAAGGAAAAATGAGAAGCCGTGAAAAGAAACCGCACCTCTACATAGCCCATATGCAACCGCTTTGTATAATCGGCAGCTACATGCTGTCTTTGTGTACCAGTAACTGCATCATGATGTTGAGCGATTGCCAAAGCATTAGCCAATATTTCTGTTTTGGAGAGTGAACCGTTCCTTCCATTAAGAAATTCCATTTGTCTCGCTGCCTGATAGCAAACAAAAAATTTGGGGCAATACTCAAACATCATGCACGTAAGGCCCTCAGCCCCTCATCAAAAGATGAAAAAGGCACTATGTGTCTTACCAAGTAGTAACCACTCATCGCTCTGACATATCCTTTAAATGCCGGCCTACTTGTGAAGTAGCCTGTCCAGTATGCATTAACACGATCTGCATAGCTGAACAATCACATCATGTTGTTTTAGTACACTACATGGATGAGATTGATTCAGCCAACTACCACCCAGAAACTCAAAAACTCACGGGAAAAAATCATCAGTTTTGACAGGCCATGACTCATTCATTTCATATTTTACATTTGTGTAAATTGATGGTGTTGAGTATAATGCATTGACACGCCCATCCTACATCCAATTTTTAAAAATTATACCAAAGTAAATACAACATTTGTAGCAGATATAAGCGAAAAGATGAATAAAATGCTCGATGCAAATCCACCGAGCTAACACTAGATCTTGCCTTTATAGGTAGAATACAAATACGAAGTATATACCAAATTAACATAATGGATAAATTTGTCCATCTGTCTAAACCAGGAATTGGCATACTGATATCTAAAATCTTCACCCATGGTCCACATGATATGTTCTGTCCTAGTCACATTAGCCTGTATGAAATAGGAAAATAATAGTAAGTTATCTCATTGATTGCTCAACATTATACTAATGCACAGTACAATACTATACTGTAGAAAATACAGCTTTGCGTGTTAGCATTTGATCAGGCCCCAATAATGATGGTAAGAGAATAATTGCTATTAGAATATGAGAATTAACAAGAAATCAAAGGGTGTAAGTGCCACAATTGATGAAGACCTCATGAAAAAGTACATTTGCCCAACAAATTATGCACATTCAATTAGTCTAGCAATTTTTTCTCCTCCTTTATTAAAGTATGCTAAGCATCAGATTCTTTTCTTTCAAATGAAGAAATAGTTTAATTAAATGTTAAGCAGCGGATATGGCTTAAGGACCAGCAGCTCTTTACCAAAACTAAAAACAGCTAATAAAACAATTGTGATACAAAATTGTCCAAACACCCCCAACCATATCTTAAGCAAAGCCAAGAACATAACTTAATCACATCAAACAATTAGAAGCTACAGTTTTCTAAAACATTTTCCTTTGCAGCACTAAAAGACGCTTCATTTTAATAAGAACTCTTTCAATTTTGAAGAAAAACAGAGCACCAAGCCAGTACATTACCCATGAACACAAAGAATCTAAGGCTTGTTAACATTTTTGGTTGAGATCTCTTAAAAATTAAAGACTTGAGATCTCTTGAAAATCAAAGACATGTTGATCCTTCACACAGAGGAGAGCGCCCCCAAACTCAGAATTCCCCCTCCAAACCCTTCATCCCAACAAAGTCAGATACAAATCATCTTGAGTCCTATCTACCCTTATTGTTGTCACATCACCAGTTTAAAGTTAGTTATTTAATATTATTGAAGAATGAGGATGATGTGGAACAAAAGAATCCTATTGCCATTTGACCAGCTAAATATCAGGCAGAAACAATTGGTCCCTTATGCTTTAGAAGACTATATACAACTTTATTGGCAAGACCTGCCTTCAATTCATCATCAAAGTTACTTATAATGAGAAGGTACAATGACGAACTGGACGAACTCAGTTAAAAGAAAGCTTTGCGATAGAATGAATATTCATGAGAGCACTTTAACACATTTTCATAGTCTTACCTGTGATAAGGCTGCAGCAACAAAGTCATTGACTCGCTCTTGGACATTATAGTCAAATAGTAGTGGATCATCCTTCAACCAAAAAAAAATGTATGAAGAAGACTTTGAGTGCATCTAAGTAACCTTTGAACTACAGTCTAGAAAGTTGGTTAGAAAATTCCAAAAAAAACAATTAAGTTACTGTAAGTTTACATACCTGAATAGGAGTGGACACATCATTTACTTCAAATTGAAATCCATCAGGGGGGTTATAATGTCTAGGAAATATACCAGTGAAGATCTGCAAGTGAGTTGGCAAGGTTCACCATTCAAGAAAGGAAAAGAACCAAGCAAAAGGAGATAACAAAAATAATGTGGAAGGAAAAATCTACATTTGCAAGTCGTAGTTTGCAGCTAAAGATGAAAGTCAAGAAACATCAGTATACCTTTTTTCTTTTTTTTTTCTTTTCCAAGAATCAAAGTTTCTACAAATGTTACTGGCCTCAATTTGAAGTTTTGAACTAATATTTGTAGTAAAGTAAACTTGATAATCCCTATCTGAAAATATTGGATATGAACTAAGCTTAAGTTATTAGCTTTATCTTTACTTGATTTTGTTTAAACTTTATTCAACGTGAAAAGAAAAAGGTCTTACACGAACCTTTATATATTAAAGTTGACAGCTAAAGAGAGTTAATTCAAAGAAATTTGGTTTCCCAAAGCTTGATCATAGTTTTGAAATAGATTGAAAATGAAATATTACAAGGATAATAAACAAGCCCTTAGTTGCTCATGTACCTGTGAGGTAGAACCAAGTGTCCTAGAACCACGCCATACTACCTCAAGAGCCTTCTCATCTTTTCTTTTTGCTCTATCTTGGTAATCAATGCGAGCAAAGTAGAGTGAATCAAATCCTAACTGCAAATATAGAAATCATAATAACAAATTCTTTTACCAAAAAAAAAGGAAAAAAAAAAAAAGCTAAACTTAATGAGTGCACAGATGCAAAAGTAGATACTTGAAATGACACCAGAGAGGTGAATCCATCAAGGGTACTTGGTGCCACATGCCCCGCAGTAAAAGAAAGAAAATACTATTAAAAATCCAGCTTGAAACATAGTTCTATTATAAACATTAAATCAGTCAGCCATATGCACATACAACCATAACAGAATTTTCTGCAGTGTTTGAGGTTGGAAGTCAAAGTACCTCAGCATCATTTTTTGTCAGGAGCCCAAATCCAACATCCTCTTTTGCTCTACTTCTTTCTTTTAGAGAGCAGCAAGCTCCTATTTTTTTTTTCTTTTTATTATCTACACCCAATTTTAATCTCATACTATACACTTTTAACAATTAATAAATTATAATATAATTAAAGTAGATTTATAATGTGTATGCTAATATAAATTTTAGATTTGTGGCTGTCAAATTTAAAGATTCATATTATTAAATGAATTGATTGGTTGATACAAGTATATGTTTTTGGCTTATTGTATATTTGTTATGTTTGTCTTTAGGTTAGTTTAAAGCCTCTCCGGAATTGAATTCCTAGATCCACCTCCAATGTCTTAGTCATTCCATATATACAATGCTCCTAGATATATTCGGTGAATATCTCAACCAAAAGGACCTTGTTTGCCCACATGTAATCACTTCCACGTTAACTTAATAAGAACTTTTGAAGTAGAGAGAAACCACACATCACAAGCTGCCCCAAAGTAACATATTAGGCTTAAAACAGCCAAGACTCTATCACTGAAAATAGACAAGCAATTAAACTACAAAAATTCACTGAAAGACAACCCTTGAAAATTAAACTATATGCATTCTTGAGCTGGGTAAAGATGTTAAGGTCAATTAGATAAAAAATAAAAAATTATGAAGCAATATTGCAATAAGAAATAGATTGTGTATAGCTTGTATAGAATTCAAAATACAAGAATAATTTAAGTTTTTAAGGTATGTATAGGGGAGGCATCTGGGGATACATGAGAAGATCACTTGAGATGATAGCGAGGTAGACTTATGATTATATAAAAAGTAATGATCAGGAAAGACTCAAATGTCAAGCACACCAAGAATATTGCCTGTGATAAAACAATGGTGACCTATGATGATCTAGCGAGCCTCCAGGTATTTAGAAAGTATGGTTTCACTCCACACACAACTATTTCCCCTCACTTTACTTGACCTTAAGTGTTGTCTTTTTAGAAAATTCCTAGACTCAATTGTTTCTTCCCATCATGGCTTTAAAAGGTTACTGACTTTCACTTTTTGGCTTTTCTCTCTACCTCTTCCTTCACGATACAATGCTATTTAGATCTTCTTTGATAAACATTTTTTGTCAATCTTGACTAGTGAGAATTTAGGATGAGCAGATTTTGACCTTGTTAGACCTAATCAAAGGCATGACTATGCTGGATGAATGCTGCTCTGATTGTTGACACTAGTAATGTTTTCTTGTGGAAAATTCAGTTTACAACAGAGCACAGAATGCAACAGGAGAATACATGCAAGTTATAAACAAACAAAACATAAAATACATAAATACCTCAGCACCAAGTAAGTAAGCCTGAACAGCCGAATGTCCAAACGGATCAATCTGCCAGCCAACTCGTGGCATCTGACCAAATTCATTCTTAATAAATTGATGGCCCAAAGTTGTCTGATCAATGAGGTCAATGTAATGAGTAGTTGCCTCATCATGCATGCACATTCCCCCGTTTCTATATCAACCCAAAAACTATTATGAGAAAACAACTCAAAATAGGCAAAGAAACAAGAAGAGTAGTCTGAGTAGAAAACTACTCCAAAATGAAATTGCGAAATTTATAGGACTTCATAATAAAAAATGAAAACAATCAGTTGAAGAATAGTACGTACATAAACTCTAGTTGACCTGAATTGACCAACTCCTTGACCTTCACCTTAAGCTTTGGACTCTGTTGTCTCCACCATCGCTGAAAGAATGCCTAAACAATGCCCCGGCCCCCAAACACAAAGTAAAAACTTGAAAATCATGATCTCACATCATCAAATTAAAGTGATATTTGATCAAATTATAGGAAAGATATAAAAGTTCTTGAATTCTTATTACCATTTCAACATAGATGAACTTGCGATTCTTATCTTCCAGTAAAGATGAAACCACTGAATCCAGCACGTTTTGCACACAGGCTCCCTAATCCAATCAAATCCATCGTACAATTCACCTCATTATACTAAAATATATATGTCCAGCACGTACATTTATCTGATATCTATGTTCTACGTTTTTACTGTACTCTCTCATTTTCTAAAAGTTTTTTTTCCCTGTTTTAACAATGCACATTTGCCAATGCACATAGTTGATTATCAATATGTCTAATTACAAAACATTCATATTCTTATAGCATTCATTGATGATCAAACAAGACCCCTCTTGACTATATTTTATTACATATGATTGTGAATAGTGTCAAGTTTAAAATTGGAACAAAAGAAAACAGAGGGAGTAATCACTTTTCGAGTATAACTCGAATGCGTGACATGGACTAGTGTACCACTCCAAATGACTGTACCAACTAAGCTATTTGACGCATAGTGTTCACATAAATCATCTATTTCATGATGTATTGCTTACTAATACACAAATTCAACCATATCTCCAATTCTCAATAAGTAAAAATTATCAAAAGCTTATCTTTTGAGCATGCACATTAAGACAAATCCAACATACTACTCCATATGTATTTTTTTTGGAATAAATCATCATAGATATAGTTAAAGATGAAAGTAAAGTCTGTGAAACATTTAAGATGAAATAATGTCGTTGCGTTTTACTATCATGATCTCAACTCGTACTTTTTAATTATTTTGTTTTCACATCCCTTACTTTTTAAATAAAATATTACTTTTTTATAAATAATTTTTAATTCCCCAACAAACCTAACATATAAATTCAATATAAGTTACATACATATATTTGAAAAGCTTTTGTTATTTAGGCCCCGTTTGGTTTGATGTAAAACACTTTCAATGAAAAATTAGTTTTCTTTGATAACAAATTTTCAAGGTAAACCAAAATTGCAAATTAGTTTGGTTCCATCAAAAAAAGTACTACGTAATAGAGAAATTAAAAATAGGGTGGAAATGTGAGGATGGAGGAGAGGAAAGTAAAAAAGTAGGTAAAAAAATGGCATCCTTTGTTTTATAAAGGAAAATGTTTTCCACCATTAAGAATATAATTTTCCACCATTGGAAAAATTGTTTTTCACCCCTTCACAAACAAAACAAAGGAAAATGAGAAAAAATGGAAAATCATTTTCCATGAAAATATTTTACATCAAACCAAAGGAGGCCTTAAATTTTGCCAATCCTGAATGAACATTTTTCGTATTTTTTTATTACCGTTATCAATATGTAAAAAATTAAATTTTGTTGTTTGAAAAGTAAAAATAGAGATGAACCTAACATGATACTATTTTCTTTTTACAATTTTTTGTTAAAATCAGCAAGGCTGGCTAAGGACCTGTGCAAACAGGCCCTTAGCACAGGGCCCCCAAATTCGGAGGGCCCATATTTGCGGAGTCCAAGTCTTAAGTTAAATAAAAAAATAATAAAAATAAAAAAAAGTCAACAATACTCACGTGAAAGAAAAAGCTCCATTTACTCCATTTGTCTAGATTCATCATCTCTTTCCTTCGTAAATTGCTCCATCAAGATAGCCCCAACTTCCCAAAATTTCTGAAATTTTCTTTAATCTTCCTTTCTTTGATTCTTTGAATCCTTCCTATTTTGTCATTTAATTTTATTGTTTTACCCTCAAATTTTGCCTTCAATCAATTCAAACCCTTAATTTTTGTTCATCAAGAATTTTCCAACGGGTAGTATGAAGAATTTTTTCTCAAATCTTGAATTTCTCTCAATGGAGAAATTAATTTCGAGTATTCCACAATTAAACCCCTTAATCTTCGTTTATCAAACGGTTAAATTTTTTATCCCTTATAAATTTCATTTCAATCTTCTGTCTTTTTCAATTAACTGTGTTCATACATTCGTACTCAAATTACATTTAACTATTTAAAAAAAAAAAAAAAAAAATCAATTAAGAATCATATACCATAGTAAAAATAATTCATCGAGTACAAGGGGTTAACAAGAAGATCAGAGCCAAGGGAATTGGTTGCGGCAAATCGTGAAATCGGCAATCCAGTTTTACTTGTGGCCTTGCGGCTGTGCGAGTTCGCCGAGTTGCTGTCCTTGCAGACTTGTAGCATTTGAATTATCAAATATCAATGGCAAGTGGATTATGTCAGGTTGTTTCTATCCTTTTGCAATTTAAATTATTAGATTAATTGTATAATTTATTGTGTTTTTTAGGTGAGTTTTTGATTGTTTGATTGTTTGTTTAATTGTTTGATTGTTTGTTTAATTAGTATTTAGTAAGTACTGTTAAAATTTTATTTTTAGATTTTAATTATGCCTCCTAAAAGAAAGTATGTCTCTGGTCATGATAAACGTATGAAAAAGAAAAAAATTGAAGAGTTAACTCAATCTCAAAGAGGCGCCCTTCACAAATTTCTAATAAAAGAACCACAATTTCTGTTGAAAATCAAGATGTTGATGATGTTAATGCTGAAATTCCTGATAATGTTGATGATGTTAATGCTAAAATTCCTGAGAATCTTAATAGTGTTGCTTTTGATGTGCCCACTGAAAATGATAATGTGGATGAAAATGACAATTTGAATAATTTGTTGGATGATGATGAAGAGCATGATATGGATGAAAATGGTAATAATAATGAAGAGCAACCAACCTAATTTGATTACTCTTTTGATATATTTGATCCAAGAAATTGGGATGCTCTTGAATCGAAAATGATTGATTTAGTAGTGATGAAAGGCCCTAAAAGAGACCATTCTATTGTAAAGGGTCCTAAAGATAAATTTTCTAGACGCTTTACGGCTAATTTATATACTAGAGTTTTATCTAATGGAGAGAAATGTGATAGAGATTGTTTATTCAAAAGAACTTGATAGAGTATTTTGTTTTTGTTGTAAAATTTTCAAAAGAGGAATTGGTAGAGGTCAATTAACTAATGGTGATTTTAGTGATTGGGCACATATAGGTGAGAGACTTAAAGAGCATGAAACCGGTATTGAACATGTTAAGAATATGGCAGCTTGGTATGAGTTGCGTTTAAGGCTAAAAAAGAATGAAACTATTGATAAAACGGCTCAAAGACTAATTGAGAAGGAAAAGGATCACTGGAAAAATGTTTTAAAAAGAATTGTTTCAATTGTGAAATTCCTTGCTAAACATAGTTTGGCCTTTCATGGTTCTAACGAGAAATTATATCAAAATAGCAATGGCAATTTTTTGGGCTTGATTGAAATGTTAGCAGAGTTTGATCCGATTATCCAAGAGCATGTTAGACGTATTACAAATGATGATTTACACTTTCATTATCTTGGGCATAACATCCAAAACGAGTTAATACTTTTGCTTGCTTCTGCAATTAAAAATGAAATCTTAAAAAAAATCAAACGAGCAAAGTATTTCTCTGTTATACTTGATTGTACTCCTGATATTAGTCACCAAGAGCAAATGTCTTTAATAATAAGATATGTGGATGTCTCTAAATAGTCTGTTAGTGTTGAAGAATCTTTTTTAGGATTCTTAAATGTGAATGATACAACTGGTCAGGGACTTTTTGATGTTTTACAAAAAGAATTGAAAAATCTTGGTCTTGACATATTTGATGTACGAGGACAAGGATATGACAATGGGTCAAATATGAAAGGAAAAAATCAAGGTGTACAACAGAAACTTTTAGATATAAATCCAAGAGCCTTTTATACTCCTTGTGGTTGTCATAGTCTTAATTTAACATTGTGTGATATGGCTTACTCTTGTAATAAAGCTAAGGATTTTTTTGGAGTTATACAACGCATATATACAATTTTTGCTAATTCTACTAAGAGATGGCAAATTTTGAAAGATAATGTAAAAGTGTTAACTCCGAAATCATTGTCATCCACTCGTTGGGAGAGTCGTATAGATAGTGTCAAAGCTATAAAATGTCAAATGTCAGATTTTAGAGAAGCTTTACTTGAAGTGTCAAACAATGATCTTGATTCTAAACTAAGTAGTGAAGCTAAATCCTTGGCAACAAATGAGCTAGGTGATTTTGAGTTTTTAATGTCAATAATTATATGGTTTGAGATATTGTCTGCAATTAATATGGTTAGCAAGCTTTTGCAATCAAATGATATGGTTATTGATGTTGCTATGGAAAAAATAAAGGAGTTGATTTCATATTTTGAAAAGTACAGAGATACTGGATTTTATAGTGCCTTGGATGATGCTAAAGAAATTGCTATCGAATTGAATATCGATCCAATATTTCCTCAAAGGCGTGTTATTCGAAGAAAAAAATAATTTGATGAGAATTTAGATACCCCTTCAGTTGAGTTATCAGGGGAAGAATCTTTTAGAGTAAACTATTTTTTTATCCTTGTTAATCAGACTATTGTTTCTCTTAATAAAAGATTTGAGCAATATCAAGAGTATGAAAGTATATTTGGTTTCATGTTTACTTCTGAAAAGTTAGAATCATTAGATGATGCATCTTTGAAGTCATGTTGTAGTCATTTTGAGCAAGCATTAAGACATAATGGGCAATCTGATATTGATGGAAATGAACTCTATGTGGAATTTAAGTTATTAAGAGATATTTTTCCATCAATGCCAACAAAAAAAATGGGAGCTATCGATATATTAAAATTTTTATATGATGTAGATTGTTTTCCGAATGCTAATATTGCTTATAGGATCTTATTGACTATTCCTCTGACAGTTCTGCAGAAAGAAGTTTTTCAAAATTGAAGTTGTTGAAATCTTACTTGCGGTCTACCATGTTACAAGAACGACTTAATGGATTGGCGTTGATAGCAATTGAAAATGATCTTTTGGAGAAGGTGAAATATGAAGATATGGTTGATGAATTTGCTTCAAAAAATGCTAGAAGAATAGCTCTGTTTAAATAGTTTGATCTTTTAATAATTAAGATTGTATTTTGATATTAATCATGTTATTTACAATTTAAATAAAGTACTTTGTGTTTTTTGGCTTCGATTTAAAATGTTGTTATACGATAATTTCGTTAAAAAAAATTTATTAGGGCCCAATTTCTAAGTTTAGAACAGGGCCCTCAAAATGATTAAGACGGCCCTGAAAATCAGGGATGGTATAGTGTGAGTAGTGTAGATTCTGAAGTGTTTCAACTTTCATGTAAAAAATCAGAGGAACTAGTTGATTTAAACCATATTCTACAGTTCTACACCGACATCAAGTGACAAAAGAACCCAAATTGATAGGTCTAAGTAACAAAATTCCATATGTAATTCATTTATACCAAAATTAAGGACAAGATAATCATTCAAATATATATATATATATATATATATATATATATGTATGTATAAAAAGAAAGAGTGAAAAGAAAGAGAAAGAGAAAGAACCCTGATAGAATTGTTGGCACCAACATAGTACTGATCAACAGTCTTCAACCAACCAACATCATCATGAGTATGAGGAACCAAATGAACATTAATTTTACCCGCAACAATTTTTCCCGAGTTATTATATGCTATATATTCTGATTTTACACCCAACAAAAACAGCAGGAAAATGCCCATTAAAATGGTGCTTAAACTAGTGGAAATCGCCATTGGTAAAACTCAAAAAAGTAGAAAATTTGTGGTGGGTTTTGTGTAGAAAGACACCCAGACTTGGGTGAATTTATGAGGAGAAGAAGAGAATTAAGAGAGGAAATTATAGTGGAGCTGACATGATTTTGTTTGAGCAAAGAAGAATGATGGTGTGATTGTTTAATTGTTTTAAAATTCAAACTGTCTTTTTTGTGTCACGGTTTCTGGTCACTTCATCGGCAAGCTATGTGGCGTTTTCTGCTTAATTGAGTGGAAAATGACCCAGGATGAAGTGACGATAGCTTTGTCCATAGTCCATTTGTTCACTTTAAAAAGGTAAATTGTCAAAAATAACACGACCTTTCATTCAGTCTTTCAAAAATGAAACAATCTTTAGATTATCTCAAATAATACGACCTTTGACACATATCTTTCATAAATAGAACGTGACATGTTGATAACTTGTTTAAGAGGTTACCTATTTCACGTGTCAAAGTTTCAGTGGTCAACTAGCTTAAGGCCCGTGCCATGCTCGATAAGTCTAATTTTTTTTAAGAAAATTAATTATATCCAACCAGTAAAATTTGATAATACATACAAATCAAATATATAAAAATTATAATGTTATAATATATATATAAATAGGCAAAGCAAAATGGATTTTTTAGGCTTGTTTACATTTATTGAACTAAGCTAAACTGAACTGAACTGAACTAAACTGATTGGAGCTAAACTGAACTGATTGGAGCTGAACTGAACTGAACTGAGTTGAAATAAATATTTTATGAGAGAGGGAAATTAGAAGCTGAATTGAACTGAACTGAAATTAAGCTGAAATGAACAGGCCCTTAGTCTGCCCGAACTCGAGAATTTTCAGGCAGGACTTAATTAGGTCTAGTGGCCATATTAGTGAATACTTATTTATAAATGCATTTTTAACAAACATCAAAAATTAATCGAACAACAAACTAAAATCTACACTAAAATTATTAGCAAAAGTGCATACATATACAAAATTACAAATAATATATCACCTTTATATCTAAAAAAATCATTTGTTAAACACAACATTTATTTTATAGCAGTATATCAGTTTGTGATAATATGTACGTATAGTAGTAAAATTTCATAAACGAAATTGTAATTAACTTGAATATATAGTTATATTGAATTGAAATTGAAATGAAATATTAGCTAGAGGTATTTAAAAAAAATTAAGTGATGTTTAAAAGTAATTTTTTTAACATCTATTATATGAATCAATTTATTATAACTTTTTTTTAAAAGAAGTTGAAATGTGTATATATAGAATAATTATGAACACCAAAATAAAAAGGAATATATAGTTGTCATAAAGATAATAGAAAAGATTTAAAATGATATTATTATAGAATCAAATATTAACAAAAAAAAAAGGGTTAAAAAGGAAAGGGGAGTTTTGGAGGGACAAAATAACACCAGGATGTGACACATGTCACTCCCGGTGTTTGTTTTAGTATTAAGTTATTTTTTTACAATTTTCTTTTTTAAAAAAACCTTAAAATATATTTTTAAAAAAAACCTTAATTAAAAATCAAACCCCCCTACCCAACCCCACCGGCCCCACCACCCCTCCTCCTCCATTGCCAGTCCCCCTATCCCTGTCGTCGTTGTCCCACCCACTCATTCCCCACCGATGTCAGGCCTCCCCCCGACCCCTTTCTAGGCGTCCTTTCCTTCCCTTCCCCGTTTCTGTAATCCCCCATATTTTCAACCTAATTAAATTATATTTTTTTATTATTTATACAAATTTTTTTTTATTTTAATTTTATAATATGAATTATTTTGATGTAAAAACAATAAGATTTTCAAGCTAAAACTATTAAGTGTTTAATTTAAATCATAATCCCTTTTAAGTATACTAGCCCACTACTTAAATCTTACTCAAGCCCAGACCAATCCTACTCCTACTTGGATTAGGAAAGTGAAGCCCACAAAATTATAAAACCCAAAAACCCTTATTTCCCCCTCACTTCTCTTCCTCCTCTTCACGTAATTCACAAGAGAAAAGAAAAAAAGAACTTGAAGCTTCAACTGTTGCCGCTGCCCAGCCCGACGCACCACCACTCTGGCCATCTTCTACTCGTCGTCGACCACCGCCCAGCCACCGTTTCGCCCTTCTCCTTCCCTCCTTTGTTCTTTCTTTTTCCTTAAATTATTTCAAGTTTTAAGCTTTATTGGTTCTTGGTTTTGATTATTATTTTTTATGAGTTAATAGAGTTTAATTGATATTAAAGACTACAAATTTATGATCTATATTCTGTTTAAATTTATGAGTAAAATTTCAGATTAGTATAATTGAGAAAATAAGGGTTAAAGTATTGATTTTTCATGTTTTAGGGCTTGAAAACGTGTTAACCAAGTTATCTAATCATATTATGTTTAAATTACATTAAAGTATAATTATTTTGATTATGAATAAAATTTCATATTAGTAAAGTTTCAATTTTTATGAACAAGTTGTGTTAGTTTCATATTTTTATGCTTCTAATCCTATAAAATAATTATTGTGGGTATTTTATGATTAAAAAGCTTTGAACTTTAAATTATAACCTCAAGAATAAATTTTCAGATTTTATACTTTTTATTTTGAAGCCTCTAATTGCATTGAATTGGTATATTTTTGGGTTTTTAACACACTAACTTACTAAATAATGATTATTTCAAGTAATTATGTTTATGGGGTTATTTTATATATTTAAACCAAATTTTCAGATTATTCACTTACTTTAAAGTTGCTGTAATTTTGTATTAAACGCTATATTTTCATGATTTTAGCATATAAACGTATAGTTGGGATGTTATATTATTAATTTTGACTAATGGGAACAATTTAAATGCTTTATTTTGATGGTTTAAGAGGTTTTACAGTAGTTTGGTATTGCTGTAAATTTGATTATTTGAGTATTGATTGAAATTTTATTGTTTGGTTTAGGAGAGGAGTTTATAGAAGGTGATTTCTAGTGAGTAAAGTGGCATACCAATTCGTTTACTCAAGGTATGTACGAGTTACGAAACCTTGATTTTAGATGCATGTTTAGGGACGGATCGAGAACTTAGTATCATGTATAGAGAAGACTAGACTAAATTGTTTGGTTATACATTGTGATTTCCGTATGTTGTGCACTATTCTATATTGCAAGTATTGTTTATGCTCTAATTATGCAAGATGCGCTTAGAGGCAAAGGTATGTGATTTGGTGAAATGATTCATTTATTACTCGTTCATGATCATGGAGATAGAATGAGTAAAGGAGGAAATTTAAGTCTTATATGACGAGGTTAAGATTGTGGGGTGTTTTATGCACTCAAGGTGTTTATACACCGAGGTAGTTAAAGGAATAAATAATAAATGTTGCTTGTCACTAATAAATCAAGAATTGAAATTGGAAGTTTGCTTTACTTGATTGAGTTGATATTAGATTGATTGTATTGTTTTGCAAATGAGTCATCACCAAGTCTAAACTTGTAAATCACGTAAAGTGCAAGATGGATGAGCAACAAAACTCTGGATTTGTGCAAATCTGGAGTAATGACAATCAGGGGTTGGGGTACACGGGGTATTAGCCGTGCACTTTTCTTGAGGTCATCTGATCTACGAGTCTCTTATTTCAAATAATTTTCAAAAACTAGGAGTTAGATAAGATCTCATACTAGCTACGGTCACGGAGTCGCGCCCGTGGTCGTTGGATGTTTTATTGATGTTTCCGAAAGGAGGCATGGGGTTTTTCTTATATTGATGTTCTAAATGGAGCATGGGTTGGACAACCTCATCTATTGCTTAATCCAATGAATAAAAATGATGAGTTAACTACTTGAAATAGTGAAGTCTTAGTAAACTGATAGTTGAGTCGTATGTTGAGTCTATAGTTCGGTAATGTGTGATGATTAATTATTAGTAGCATGCTAAGGATTTCATATTATGTTTCGCAGCTTGTATGTACTCAGCTTTGCTGATTGCGTGCTTTGTGTGTCTTTCTTTGGTCATGGCCTTCGCCTTTCAACGACCCTGTGACGATCCAATTTTTACACTTGTAATATTGGGGAGCAGATTAACCACAGGTTCTTACACATGCAGCATTCGTATCTAGGTGGTGGGATCTTGAGTTGAGAGTTGGTTGCGTTTCTCATTTTAATTGCTATTTACTTTTGAAGTTACTTAAACTTGTTTTCATTTTTATACTACTTCTATTGGTTTGAGTTTTGAATAAGGGTCTTAATGGTTCCAAGTTGTAAGACTTAATTTGGTTTTGTTTGTTAGTTTTGAAACTTATTTATAACTGATTTAGTTTTCCACTGCTAATTTCTGATATAGTCTTAACGTTTGAACACGTGGCGGTAGCACGCCAGTAATTCTCTTGAATATTGTTCAGAGTACTCACAGTTTTGAAGAGAGAATTATTGGGGTGTTACAGTTTCTGTCCTCCCTTATCCATCCATGTCTCCGATTCCGACCCCACATCCTACCTAGTTCCTATTTCACCCCCTTTTCCCTACCACATTTCAGATGCTAGCACCCCTTTTTCCTTCATGCAAGCTCTTTCTTTTTTCCACAAGTTAGGGTTTGATTGGGTTTTGAGGGTGGATCGGCGCGCGGTTTCACAATGATAGGCAAGGAGGGCGGTGGTTTCACGGTGGATTCGAAGGCTATGGGTGGAGATTTGTGGGTTTGTTTCAAGGATGGGGGTGGGAGGGAAGGCGGTTTTGAGGGTGGTGCCGGAAGAGGGGTTGTTTCCAGTGTGGCTGGGTGGGGTTAGAGTTAGACTTGATCAAGGATAGCCCAACCCGGCCCGGCCCGATTTTGGGCGGGTTTTGGGCAAATTTATCTGCTCCGAAATTGGGTTGGGCCCGGCCTTGCACGAAATTTTATTTTTTTTGGGCGGGTTTGGGAATGCGATTTTATGTATTTTTAGTTAATTTTTTTGGCCCGGCCCGAAAAGCCCGCACGACCTGGCCATTTTGGGCGGGTTTGGGCACAAAAATTACGGCCCGAAGATTGGCTTGGCTCGAGGAGTGGGCTGATTTTTTCGACCTTGGCCCGGCCCGCCCAATGATCACCTCTAGTTAGAGTGCTTTCCGGGGAGTTCGTAGTGGATGTGGAGGTAGAGGAGGTTCACGGGAAGATGGTGGTGTTTGGTTTTTTTTCAAAATTTCAGCTTTTTTTTAAAAAAAAAAAAAATAGATCAATAATATTAATAAAATGTTAAAATTAAAAAAATATCTTAACAAATTACAACTAGACACATGTCAAATGTAACCAGTAAAACAAGTTACTGGTTTTTCGTTCTATTTTTGAAAGATATATGTCAAAGGTCGTGTTATTTTGAAATAATCAAAAGGTCGTTTTATTTTTGAAAGACCACAGAAAGGTCGTGTTATTCTTGGCATATATTCTTGGCAAATTTTCCCTCTAAAAATACAAGTTCATCTTCGTGATAAATAATAATGGTTTATCTAGTGGTAATATCATATGAAAAAATCCAAGTTAACATCTAGATAAACTTATAAGTTTATTACATGCACTAGTACAAAAACATAAATGGGCATCGACAAATTAGCACCGGTTATTAAAATTCAGTGCCAAAGAAACAAACTTAAACCAACAAAAATTAAAAACCTCAAAAGAGTGGTTAACCGGTGCTCCTTTTGCTTTTATTTTTATTTTTTTTACATTTTCTAACACAAAGAGCACCAGTTACCCGGTACCCTTTATTTTTTAATTTCTACCCCTTTACTCTCTCTCATCTGATTCTCTCTTATCTCTCGTTCTCTGATTCTCTCTCATCTGCCTCTCTCGTTCATCTTCCTCTATTTTTTTTAAACTCGTTCATCTTCCTCTATCATCTCTAGTTCTCTCATGCATTTTCTTTACCTTTTGTTCTCATTCTCAACAACCATTACTGCTCTCCTTCGAAAACCGCTGCCGTCAATTTGAACAAGAACAACCATTCGCCATCGTCGTCAGTCAATAATGGAGGTAAGGGCTTCCGGTTTCTTCTATTTTAATCAATTCTATATGCGTTTGTCTTCAACAACAACAAAATTGAATCAATTTTGAACCAAAAAATAGAAATTCAAGGTTAGGGTTTCTGGGTTATTTAGCTTTGTGTGAGATGATAAGGGTTTCTGATTATTATTTACTTTTTTGTGATTATGGTAACGGTGGTCGATGCTTGGATTTCTATGTATTGGAATGGCGTCTTTCTTCTCTCTCCTCTTCTTCACGGCGTCCCGTTGCCTCATTGTCACTCGTCGATTTGTCGTCGTATGATATTAGGGTTCAACACCATGTTAAATGGGTTTCAACCTGAGCAGATTTTTATCACTCTTTCTTCTCATTATCATACTATTTGGATTTCTTGGATCACAGGTTTGAATCTTTGAATTCAATTGATTTAATTTGGTTTTTGGTGAATTTGATTTTTTTTTAGTTTTGGAAATGATTCAACTGAACGATTGGTTAGGAATTTGGATTTTTTAGTTTTGATTTTTTTGTTCATAATTTTTTAGTTTTGATTTTTTTAATTTGATCTTTTTAGTTTTGATTTTTTTTTGTTCATGATTCTGATGATGTCAAATTTAATTGCCAAAATTACTGCAGATAATAATACTTAGAGTACATAATTAATGGTTAGGAATTTGGATGATTGTCTTAGCTTGGTTGGTCTTATTAAATTATTTTAATTCGAGGTTAATTCTATTATAAAGATTTGAACTTTTGGTGTTTTTTTGATAAATCCATTTACCTTGCTAGTGAGTTTTGAACTTCTAATCTTGTAAAACAACTTTTAGATCAAGCATCATGATTGTGGAAAATATATTATTATTAGTGAAATGATTAAATACTCCCACTTCACTTGGAGTTGACTGTCATGTACATGGTATAATTTGAACTAAATGTGGTAGTATTAAGTTTATGTCAAGCCATGATGTATGGTAATTTCTTTTGATTTTTTGGTAATTGAGGGGAGGTAGGCCCGAGCACATCAACTGGCATCTGCTAAGCGGGGTGAAAAGGGTGTATATGAGCACAAAATTGTTGGTGTTGGTAACAATCAGCATCTGATTTATGCCCGATTGGATGTTCCAATGGTGAACTACCAATTATTTTGCATCACTGAGAACGCGGACAGAAGCATCACCTTCGCCGTTGAAGCTGCTCAAAAAGACTCCATGTTCGACGAGGGTTGTCGTGGCTACATTTGTAACACCCTAGAAATTCCTTTCTTTAAATATACCTGTTTTGCTATGTTTAAAACTCAAAATAGGAAAAGCTAAGACATTACCGCCATCGTGAAAACGGTTAAGGCAACTATCAAAGACACACAGCGAAAGACTATTTTTAAAAACATTCGAAATGACTCAACTTAAAAGTCAACCAACGAAAGTAAAGTCAAACCAAAGTAAAACAAAGTCAACTTACAACTTGGAACCATTGTAGGCCCTTAACAAAACCGAACCAAATTAAAACCTTTGCGTTATTCTCACAAACATAATATCATAAAATAATTAAAGCAATAAACATATCATAAACTTATGGAAACTAGCATGATTCTCTCTTCATTCATACCCATCATGAATATGCTTCATCACCTGAAAAGCTTCTCTCTACTTGTTTCCACTACTCTCCATTAAAAATGGGTCATCATAAGCCCAAGATAAAGACAAGGCCAACAAACACACAACTCACACAATCAGCAAAGTTGAGTACATAAGCGTATTTAAACACACTAACATGCTTTCACCTATCAACACACAACTTACCTTGTTGCACCTGTTTACAAGCACACAACATACAACAAGACTTCTCAACTAAGTAACTAAATAATTTATTTAGTATTGATTATGCATCGAACAGGTTTCCCCCTAACCTGCCCCAGTAAAGGGGTACTAACAGGGGAGCTAACCGTGCCAGTATAAAATAACTACTCGTAAGTGGCGGAATTCCTGCGCATAATAATAAAATGAAAATACAACGTCCTGTACTCCCAGTAGAAGTTATGGTCAAATATAAAGTCGTATAACTCCCCCCCATATGTTCACACTCAAGGTATATACGTTCCAAGAGTTTTGGTGCGTAATCTCTTTCACTTTACGTTATTTACAGATGATTAAACTTGGTGATGACTCTCAAACCATTATCATTCAATCATAATAATTATTCAAACAATTAAACATTGCAATTTAATTCTTGAATACTTAGTAACCACATAATACTTAATGTTGAACCCTTTTTAAATCTACCTCGGTGTCAAAGACACCTTAAACGCATAATGCGCCACAAATCCTATCCCTCGGTGTTAGGAACACCTTAAGTGCAATAAGACACCAAAAATATAATTTATTTCTCGTGTACAAAGACACTTAAATAGCTCCTTCCTCATGCTTATAGCATCTATAAAAATTATACGAACCATAATAAAATTCCTTTTTAATATTCCAACCAAATTAAACATGCTTTCTATCATGCCATAAATAAAAGTGTGGTTCATATATAACATGTCAAAATGATTATTTTCAAATCATTAATCCATCACAAATAAATCATGCTTCATAATTCAATCACCAATATCAACCAAATCACAATTTCCAATCATAATCTAGCATGATACTACTTGGGATTAATTAATCAAGCCTAGCATGTTACTACATCATCAAAAATATGCTAAGTACGCGAACGGACCTTGAATACGATCTTAAAATCGCCACGACTAATAGAAATCACTTACTTCAAAGTCTCCTACAAACCAAAATCATAACATGGCATTAAAATCTACTCCATACAAATTTTCAGCAATATATACTCTTATTAACCCACTCATAATTTAATTAAAATAAGCTAAAATTAACTTAAAACCTCATATTTTAATCCCAATTAATGGGTAGTCAAAATTCGTTCAAGAAACTTAATTTTTAGCATACTAACAAAATTTCCAACAATATTAATCAATGAAAACTTGCTGTAATTATACTTTTAAACCCTCAAAGGTTTAAACCACCCTAAATCATATTCCTTCAATAATCTATTTATAAATCTAGGGTTTCAAAAATTGGGGCTTTTTAATTAGAATTAAAATCTGAAAATTAATTTGCACCATACTTAAAATCAATCATCATAAAATCATCACAAAACTCATAATTTATAATTGGAAAATTTGTTAATTACTACCTCAAAAAGAAAGGCTTTGTCAATTACTACCCCTAAAAAAAAAGTTTCTAATTACTACCTCTAATTCACCTAAAAAAAAAGTTTCTAATTACTACCTCTAATTCTCCAATTGAAACCTTACCCTAGCATTTGGTTTTGGTTGCAGATGAGTTTGCAAATTGCTCGAGAAAATAGAAGGCTTTGTAGGTGCGGATTACCTACTTCATTAATGACCTCTTGGACAAAAGAGAATCCAGGAAGACGATTTGTTGCCTACCCAGATTTTGATGCAGAAACAAACAGTAGGGGCTGCAATCATTTTTACTGGCATGATGAAGAAATGACTCAATGGCAAAGGGACATCATACTAAGGCTTTTGGAAGAAAGGAAGGAACTGAGAGCAGAGAATGAGATTATGAAGATGCATTTGGCATTATTGAATCCAGGAAATTTAAGACTAAGTATGTGATGTTGTTTACAAGCAAATTACTTTGTTAGTTAGGGCAAATTGTGAGCTTGCAATGGGATTAGTGCGCACACGAACTACAATTCTGGGTTTTAGATGGATTTTGCTAAGGAAGAAGAAGAAGCGTTCAGATGAGAGAGAGAGATGGGAGGGAATTAACCTTTTTTTTAAAAATTTTGGCAGAGTTAGGGGATGGTAATAAATAGGGGGTAATTAGTTGGGGGTAATTTTTTAAATTTGGGTTGGTTAGGTTAATTATACTAGAGTTAGGGTTCAGTGTGGTTAAATAGGGGTTATGACGTCATAAGGTGAGTTAAATTACCGGAAAGTGCACTTGGGTAGTAATCGGTGCAATTTAGGTGAATTAGGGGTAGTAATTAGAAACTTTTTTTTTAGGGGTAGTAATTGACAAATTCTCTCTTTTTGAGGTAATAATTAACAAATTTTCCTTTATAATTAGATCTAGGATTTAAACAAAAGAAAAATAAAAAGAATAATTTTTTTTAAAGAGGCCGAATGGCAGCAACACCACCACGGCACGGCTAGGCTGCTGCCGCGCCCTGCCGGTGCCGCCGCGGCTGCTGGCCATCGCGCCGGTGGCTATGGTGGCGGTCGGTGGTGTGTGTGGTGGTGGTGGCCGGCCGTGCAAAAGGGGAAGGGGAAAAGAAAAAATAAATAAATAAAGGAGAAGGGATGGAGAGAAAGTTTGTCTTGGATATTCTCCACTTTGGGCAAAGTTTAATTTGTCCAAGTGTTGAATATTTATACCCCTTTCTCTAAAAACCCTTCTTACCTAGACTTTCCCTTTTTAATCTTTTCTAATCCCTTTCCTAATAAAACTTTACTAAAATAAAAATTTCCTAAATTAAATCCCCACTTAATAAAATAATTAATTAAATAAAACTTTCCTTTTATAAAATATTTCCAAACTTATTTAAAATACATAATTAAAATGTCATAAATAATTCATTTCAAATTATTTGAATACCCCACAAAATACTTATTTAAAAATAAAATACGTATAAAAATACGGGGTATTACATCATTGGTTCCTTGATTCCTAAATGTGAATGCTTCCAGTACCAGATTGTTCAGCACGACATCAAAGATGGTGTCCTTAAGTTTATAGCTTCCAAGAGCGCTTCTGTGGATCCTCCTTCTAGTATTCATTTATATGAACCTCCTTCTGATAACCTTTATCTCAATTACCAAAGCTGGTTTCTTTCTTCAATTTTTCGAATTTTATGTAGTATGTTTCTTTTAATAGTAAATGGGATAATAGTCTCAATTACAAAAATTGTAATATTACAGCCTTTTTTTAATGAAAATATGTAAGTTTATATATATGTTAGGGTTTATTTTATCAATTTAAGTGAAAAAAAAATTTTAATTTTTTTGGGCCATTTTTGGCACCGGTTTTGAACTGGAATCGGTGCCAAAAAACTCTTTTTTTGCCACCGATTCTGAACCGATGCCAAAAATCCCACTTTTAGGCATCCCTCAAATGCTCAACAGTTGAAACCGGTGCCATAGGGGGCTTTTGAACTGGTGTCATTCTACATTTTTCTACTAGTGATGGCATTCTTGTAAATTGTAATAAACTTCTCTTGGGTTCCATGAAATACCATTTAAAAATTATTTTTCAACCCATGTATCCGTATGGCATGCAAAAGGCAGGCAAAAAGGTATTTCACGGAGCAAAATAAGTTATTTTTATGACCATCGGGACTTTACTTAACTCAAGGTGAGTTAAGTCAATTTAGGAATTCAGTAAAGTTAAATGGTAAATATTTCATGTTATGCAAATGCTCTTGAGACAAGGGTTTAATAACCTCTAAAGATGATCGTGGTGGCGGGATCCAGTCAGTATATGGTGATCATGGTGGCGGGATCCGATCGATATACGGTGATCGTCTTGGGTAGTTCCCGTCGGTAGATGGTGGCTAGATTGTCCAATTAAATTTATGATAGATTTTCCAAAAGAATACCCAAGTTCATAAGCAAATTGCACAATGGATCCGCTGTAAGCCTGTAATAACAAACATAACTCCAACTCTACATTAACTCCATAATTGCAATAAAATTACCAAAAAAAAATCTAATACAATTAATCAACACTAATATAATAACTATAGCAAAACATTTGAGAATTGAAGTTCAACACTTCAATAATTTACCCAATAATTTGAACTAATAACAAATTATACAAAATATACAACAGTCAAAAGCAATCATATATAAGAAGTCAAAAAATCATATCCAATACCTAATTAAGATGATAACTCTAATCACCGACGAGACGACGACAACTACAATCAACAATTAAATCACTTACCTTTGGACGATCACGAAAGCATGTCCTAAATCCACGCCTAACCGAAAAGAAATTAAACCCCAATTTGTACAAAAAATTGATGAATCGATCGACTGCAATACCCAGGAGATTGGTAATTCGAAGGAAAATAATTAAATAGGAAAAAAAAACTTAGTAGCATTCACTTAATCCGCGGATGCTAGTTGCAGAAGTAACACCAACTAACTATGGTTACCATTTGAAACTTAACGACGTCCATGTTTGGAGCTAACGCCAGTCACAAACCAATATTCTTTGTAACCCTCAAATAACCTCCATACCCCTAACTAATGACGTGAAAAGACATTTATATCCCTAGATAAATATTCCAGGTTTATTTAGGAGATGAACCAAGACCTACTCATATGATACATAGTAAATAAATGAACATGTTCTTTAGTGGGAAATTTTGTCAAAAACAACCTTTAAATTTTTTTTTGGCAAAGTCAGATCTTAAAGAAATTTTGTTAGAAACAACGTAACCACACTTCACTTTTAGGCGTTGAATCACCCTTTTCCGGCGTTGAACCCTTTGTGCCTGGCACGTGACCCCTTATTTTCCTAAGTACACCCCTTTACCCTCCAATTTTGTCCACATAAAAAGCCAACCCTTTTATTTACACTTTGTAGGGAATATTTCAAGCACCCCACACTTGAGCCCCATTATGATCATACACTTAAGTATGGTGGCGTCCAAAGGGAAGGAAGCTAGAGCAAAAGAGTCGCCAACAAGTTTTAAGAACTTGTAAACCGTTCACAGGGTGAAGGTTACACCCTTTCACGATCCATGAGATCGCTAACTCCATAGTGGTCTAGAACCATGACTGGATATTCGGGGATGAAGGTACAAATCCAACCTAAAAGAGATTGAACCTGCTCTAAAGATAGGCCTCTATTTTATTCTTCTCATATTCATGTGCGCTTTCTGACTAACATACAATCAATATATTAATCCTAAACCTGTTTAATCTATGTTGGTTGAATATTAATGCACAAACAAATCTATTATTAGCGATCACTTGAATTAAAATCACATTAGCCTAAATAAAATTATTAATTATCTTATTAAACGTGATTACAAGTACAAATTCCCTTTAAACCTGCAAAAGAGAGCGTGATCAAGCAATAACAATAATATAATATCAAGCAACATAATAACAACAATCATCATAATAACAATCTCAATCTCAAAGCAATAATATTAGCAAGATCCTAGGCATGATACTAACAAGATTAATAACAAATCCTAGCATGTCACTACAAAATAAAGATCAAATCTTTATCCCTAACATGATACTAACATGATAGAAGAAATAGGAAACAACCTAAGCATGATACTAGAAAGCAATAAATAACATCCTAACATGACACTAGGAATTAAAATAATATAAGCATGCTTTCTTAAAGAAATAAAGCAATAAAATTACTTACTTTGTTGCCTCGTATCTCATTCTATCAAAACAATACACACGTTAGTAACTTCAAGGAAAATATTAAATAATAAATCTAATTAAAGAATTGAAATAAGAATTGGGACCAAACCCTCAGAAATTATCAACCTTACACGTCTAGGGCGAAGGCAACTTCGAGCTTGGCTAGGTGTGTCTAGAACTCGTGAATGCGGTATTTTTATTGGAAAATGCTAGAAAGAAAGAGAAAGAATACGCTATTGCTTAAGAGAGGGAGAAAGACGATTGTTGATTATTGTGAATGATTGTTGATGATTTAAAAAGGGAGAATATCGACCCTATTTATAGAGAAAATGGTCCGAAAACGATAGAAAAGAGTTAGAATTTGATTCAGAATAAAATTGGTTCTGTCGCAGAGTGACAGAGTCCAGCGCGGAGCGACAGACTGTCGCGGAGCGCTGAGACAGTTTTTTGCGGATTTTGTTTTTATCATATCTTTTGATCCAGAAGTCAAAATAAGTCATATAATATGTAGTTAGAAAGCTCTCGAAGTCTAATTTCCAACCCAATTAGAATCAGATTAAAATATTTTGTAGTTAAAAAGATAAGGCCGAAATAGTGGAAGGGTGTCAGTTTTGCATAGAGTTTCGTATTTCTTTCATATCTTTTTCGTTATAGCTCGAAATTAATATTATAATATATTATTGGAAAGATAATTTCAAGATCTATCCAACCATATAATATTTTGATAAAAATTATGAGGCAAAAAAATAATATCTGACTGTATTTGAACGTCTTTTATTTCGAATAGAATTAGGACTTAAAAAAGGAAAGTTTTATCCATTTTCAAACTCTTTGATCTTATCTTTTCAAAAAGGATAATTAAGATATTTTAGAAACTTATAGAAGCTTCTAATTAATCCTAATTAGTTTAGGAATGGGATTAAACCTTTGGACCCTCCACATGATCATTGGGTCGTAGGTAAAATCCGGTTTGGGCCTAGTTTAGTATTTTTGCCATAACTTCCTCATTATTCATCGGAATTGAGCTTATAATATATCGTTGGCAAGGTATTTTCAAGCCCCATCCAACTACACAATTATTGGACCCTTATCATGGATAAAAATAAACAGGAATGGATGTTTTTCATAAATAGGGTACAAAAAGGAATATTTTCAAAAACAGAAAGAAATAGTTTTGTTAAAACAGAAGCATTCACAAGTCTCTCTCCCATTTCACCTTGTTCGATAATCAATGACGTGAAAGATATTCATCATTGGGTTTGGTTTTTGGGGAGACACAATTAGGTGTCTACACACTTCGTTCTCTCTCTTCCTTGCTACACCATTAATCTCTGCAAAACACATCAATTCGTGCTCCCTCATTAATACTAGCTACTTCAATCTGATATAAATCGTCAACTACCAGTACATTAAGCATTCATTTTTTTTTGTTGAAGTTAATTTGAAAAGCTTTCCTTTTTGTGCTTTTTGCTAAATTTTTTTTTATTGTTTTGTTCTTCCATGGCTAAATAGAAGAAACGTGGTTCATCGGGAAGCAAGAAGAAGAGGGGGACCAATTACATTGAGATACATAAATCAAGGTACTTTTTTAATGCTTTTGGATGAAATTTTGCTTACAATTGGGGAAAAAATTAGTTCTTTTGGGTTAGTATGCATATAAAGTATTCATAAAATAATTGTCTTGATATGCTTTTATTTTGATGATGATTAAGTAACACAAAGTATTGGGTGCGGTTCAACAATTTTACTCTATTCCTTACCTTCCATTCCTCACTGCCAATATGTCTTGCATGGACCCGGTCCACATTAACTTTATGTGGACCGAAGCCCATCACTCCATCAGTGACAGTTACCCCAGCCGAAAGAAAGAGCGTGTGATACTGTGATTTATCCTCTTTAACCACTGTTCTTCTATCCTCTCTCGATCTCCCCTTTAACAAATTATCTTTCACAAGCATGGTCGTTCTTCCCTCTCCCTCTAAAATTGCTCTCAACAATTTTAGGGATAATATCTCTCTCATCTCAAACAATTTTGGGGATTTTTTCTCTCTCCTCTCAATATTTTTTTTGCAAAAAAAATGTCAAATTCATTATTACAAGATCAAATTGATCAAAATCAATATATATATGAAGACAATCTCAATTATTATTCAACTTCGATTTAAAAGAATTCTATGTAATCGAAAGCAATTACAAAGGTAAACATCAAATGGAGTATTTGAGATTTGTTATAATCAATTTTTATTTGTTATAATCAGTTTTGATTTGGCATAATCAGTTTTGTATCAGTACAATCAGTTTTATAACACAATCAGTTTGATATGATATAATCACTTTTTATTTCTTATAATCACATTTAGTTTGATATAATCATTTTTCATTTTTTAAAATCACATTTTGTTTAATTATAATCACTTTTTATTTCTTATAATCACATTTAGCTTGATGTAATCACTTTTTATTTCTTATAATCACATTTGGTTTAATATATTCACTTTTCATTTAGTTTAATATGATCGTAAAATTCTTCGTTTACTCCAATTTGATGAAATTTCAACTCTAGTTCTGACCGCCATTGTTGATTTTGATGAACTTCCTCCTCTCATCTTCACATTGTTAAAGTGTAATACAGAGCACATCAAAGGAGTAGAGAAAAAAAGGAAAGAAGAAAGAGAAAATAATCTCTTAAAGAGGAGAGAGAAATCAAAAGGAAGAGAAAGAAAAAGCACGTGATTTAAGCTTCCAAAAAAAAAGTCTAATAAATCACCTGACTTCACTCGGTTCACATTAATATTAATGTAGACCGGGTTTATTATAGTCTTTATCTCCTCCCTGTATCTCTCCTCACTCACCTTCTTCCCAACTTCACTCCAAACTGACTACCATGGATTTTCTCTCTCCTCACTCACCTTCTTCCCAACTTTACTCCAAACCGACTACCATGAATTTTCTCTTTCCTTGACGGCAACATCTTTGCTAAATGGAGGTCGGTTCTCGAAGCTTGTTTCTTCACCAATTTCTCTGAAAATACATCACCATTAAAATGAAATTGACATAAAAAAGATGAATATGTGAAATTAAGACTGAAAATTATTAGATGAACAAGAAGCACTGAGCTTCAACGGTTCGTCCTTGATCTTCGGCGGAGATTTACGATATTATAGATAATCTGATTAATTTTTGAATGTTTAATGTTCTACTTATTTGAATTTTGTAATGATTTTTTACTCGAATCTGATTCATTTTAGTTGTAGTTGATGTTGTTAATTGCTATTGTTGATGGTGAATTGATGACAGGTGATCATTTTTGTCGATTCATGATAATAAGGAAAATGTAGTTTAGCCATGTCTTCTGTTGCCTTTTGTGGATGAAATACATACTTTTATTCTTTTCTTTTAATTTTTTTTCCTTTTAGTCTTTCTTGTTTTTATAAATGATATCATTTTTTTTATATCATTCATTTGTTAGATGATATCATCTACTTCGAATTATTTTTGATATCTTCTATTTGCCGGATAATATCCTCTATTGCATATATGATATTGTTTATTGGTTGGATGATACTCTATTGGCTATATGATACCATGGCAGCTTGGCTGAATGATATCATCTAGCCAATAGAGGATATCATCCATCCAATAAAGAATATCATAGACACAATAATAAATGATATCATATAGCCAATAGAGGATATCATCCAGCCAGTAGAACTATCATCCAGCCAATAAAGGATATCATATAGCTAATAAAGGATATCATCCATCTAGTAGAAATATCATCCAGCCAATAAAGGATATCATATAACCAATAAAAGATATCATCCAGCCAGTAGAGAATATCATCCAGCCAATTGAGGATATCAAAAATCTGCATTTCGTCAGTGCGGACTGACGAAACATTTCCTTCGTCAGTCCGGACTGACACAATACCGTCTAATTAAGTAATGTAGATTAGGATAATTAATTGAAGTCAATAGTTAATTATTTTATGTGGTGTTAGTGTATTTACGTTGAAATTTTAATTATTAATTTGTAAATTGATGATTCAAAGTCTGGTAAATTGACTTAAATTAGGCTACTCTTTGTTTTGTTTTAATTTAATTCATCAGGTTTAATGGTACATATTATATTGACTACACTTGGGTTATATTGATGGAGCCTATAAACATTAGGTTGTATTATGGTGGAAAGTTTGTGACAAAGAATAGGAAAACCACATATGAGAAAGGATGTACGAAATACTATGGGGTGTCTCTGCCTACATTCTAATGTTAAGGAAGTTTGTTATTTTGAATTGGTTAATTGGATTAAGAAAACTTAACGTCTAAATTATTAAATTTTAAGAAAACAAAGGAAGCAAAATTCTAAATTCTTTAATGTAACTTTGTTTACAAATACTCCCTCCGTCTCTAAATTACATTTCTACTTTTTCCTTTATTATGTAAGGAATAAATATTAGAAATAGAAATGTAATTTAGGGACGAAAGGAGTATGTACATAGCAATAATTGATTAATCCAACACTCTAAAGATTGGACCCTCATTAATAAGATTATAGGAGCATCAAACATTAGATAATGACATCCTATAATAGTTTTTTAATACAAGTATGACGGTGTGAATACAATAATAAATGGATAATTTATATCATTATCTTTACCAAGTCATGACATTATTTGAATGATTTTTTTTAAATGTTTTTTTTTTTTTTTTTAAAGTTTTTCTTGATAGTAAGTTATACGGAGTACTTAATTCTTTTTTTTTTTTCCGGGTTGAAATGATACTCAAACATCTTCTTAACTTTTTTAAGGGAAAAATATACTCGAACTTGATTAAACCTTATCCGTCAATAAATTTGTCATTACACAAAAAAACCTTAAACACAATTACAAAAATCCTGACATGTCAATTTCAACACTCTCCACTTGGTAGAAAACTAGTATAAATTCCGTGCATGCACGGATAATAATAAGATCTTTATTTAACTTATTAATTCAAAGATGGCAAAAGCTAATGAGCGCTCTCGGGCGTTAGATAAGAGAATTAAAAGTTAAAATATTAGAGTAAAACTAACATAATTACACCGAATGACGTGGGATTTTGTCATGCATTCCTAACTTAATATTATTTCAACCAATATAATTATTTTTTATCTAACGCCCCGAGACGCTCGTTAGCAAGATCCTTCAAAGATTATCATAATTAAACTTTGAAATTAATTGACACATAAATATATATGTCTTGCTTTGTGAATTTATAGTAGTAACATTAATTTTATAAGAAATTATTATGTATTCCCTCCGTCCCTTATTGATAGTCCCTTATGGCCGGGTAATTTTCACGGGAATTAATAAGCATAAATAAGAAGTAGTAAATGTACATTGGAAAGATAATTACATTGGGTATATGCAAAAAAAGTAGAGAGAGAAAATAATAAAAGTACATGAGAAAACAAAATTTACATGGGAAAGTTAAACTAGCACAAAAATTATTGCAAATTGGAGGGAATTTTGGTAAAAAAATAATATTAATGGTTGTTGGAAAATACAAATGGGGTAAACATTTTGGGACTAAAATTTAGTCATAAGGGGCGGAGGGAGTATAATATATTTCTTTAAGAAATATTGATTTTAGTTTACACATTTTCCTTATTATTTGATTGGTAGAAATTTTATAAATTATTAATTTATTGAATAACTTTTTTCGACTTTAGATATGTTGTAATATAAAAAGGAAATTTGTTGTTATTAATAGTTAATGAAATATCGTATACATACTTATCCTTGAAAATTATAATTTAAGTTGGTAAGATTTAGTAACAACTGTATTTAAAAAATAAATAAATAAAAAATTGAAAAGTAAAATTATGCGAGAAATCATTTTACCGCAAAATAACACGTGTCATTTGAGATTGCCTTTAGTATAGATTTATTATTATTATTATTATTTATTTATTTATATTTATTGATTATTGATAAATCAGCACGCTTAAGAAGTCGTCCCCACGTGGTCCTTCTTCCTACCATTCCCATGAAAACGACGTCACTTCACACTTCCACTTCCCAAAACGTCGCGTACAAGTGTACGACCTTAATAATCATCCTTTTTTCAAAATCCTATTTTTCAGATAACAATCATTCACCTTCTTCGTACCGGAGGTATCAACAATGGCGGAGTTCTCAAAACCTCCATTAATGGCGGCACCCTTGTTGGCTGCCGTCGTGCTAGTTTTATCAAGTATCGCAGCAGAATCGAAGTTCATGGTGTATAATACGACGGCGAAAATAGTGCCAGAAAAACTCAATGTTCATTTAGTTGCTCACACTCATGACGATGCTGGTTGGTTGAAAACTGTTGACCAATACTACGTTGGCTCGAATAATTCTATTCAGGTTAAATTTATTTAATTGATGATAAATTGATTATTCAATTTTGCGAGAAATTATTTGTGGTTTAATTTCTCATTTTTATGAATAATTTTTGTGAGAAATTTGGTACAATGTGCAGGGAGCATGTGTTCAGAACATTCTAGACTCGTTGATTCCGGCGTTATTGGCTGATAAGAATAGGAAGTTCATATATGTTGAGCAGGCGAGTTTTCGAATTTTTGTTATGTTGAAAAGATTTATGAGAAATGTGTGTTGTTTTTTTGATTATGGAAGTGATTTGTGTTGTTGTAATTTAGGCGTTTTTCGAGCGGTGGTGGAGAGAGCAGAGCGAGGGAATGCAAGACATTGTCAAGGGTTTGGTCAAATCTGGTCAATTAGAATTCATGTAATTATACTATACTTTTAACATTTGATGATTTTTGCAATTTAGGTGCACAAATGCTTGATTGTGCTTAGAGTTTAGCTGGTAATAAGTTTGAGGCTTTATTGTGTTGAGGATATATCATTTCCAATTCACGCTTTGGGAGTAAAATGAATCACTGAATCCAGTTTATTCTTAAGAGAATAAGAGAGATTATGTATCTTAGTTATTGGAATTTTGAGATACCCTCGCCCTTTAGCATGAAGATAAAGACTATGGAGACAGCATATTCGAAATTTTTTAACTGATTTTTTAATGAATAGTATTAAAGAGAAGTACACTTTTCAAAGGCATTCATCAATGCTTTGTGATGTGTACAACTTAAACAAATCTCACACAATCATCTCATTTTTGTAAGAACATAAAATTTATTTAAATAATTTATTTTATGCTTCCTTGTACTTTGAACTTTCTGTTTGAAAAATAATTATTTGCTTATCAAATCTCACACAACAAATTTTGTGCTACATCTGTAAGGCTGTGATCTTTTTTTTTTTTTTTTTTTTTTTTTTTTTTCTTTTTTTCTTTTTGAAAACATGTAAGGCTGTGATCTTGACACCAATTCATATTGTGGCATTTTGCAATTTTTGAAAAATAATATGGCTAAATATTGATTACTAAAATTGATTGTTGCTTTATGGAAATTGGTTTTTATCCCATGTAAATGGTGTATTGTATGAATTGGTTTTTTCTATTTACGGTTTATTCACCATATACCCCTAAGTTTTTGTTTATTCACCATATATCCATGAAAAATTTCAATTTCAAATTTACTATATACCCCTGAGTTGTTACAAAAATTCACCATATACCCCTAATGGCAACAAGATGAGTGAAATTTGATTAATTATGCATTGACATTACCTTAGATCTCTCCATCCATCCCTAAAATCACTCCTCTCCTTTGTCCAATCCCTCAAACCACTCCAAATCTCCAAAATTATATCCGTATGATCGATTTTGAAGATGAGAAAAAGAAATTTGGGGTATTTTTGGGGGTGGGAAAAAGAAACATGGGTGAGTCGGAGGTAAGGGAATGTATTTAGGGTGGTTTCAGGTCATAATTAACCCTAATAATTGACAAAGTTAACGATCATTAGTCATCAAGGGTATATGGTGTATTTTTTTGAAAACTCGAGGGTATATAATGAATTTAAAAAGTTCATGGGTATATGGTGAATAAATAAAAAACTCAGGGGTATATGGTGAAAAACCCGTTCTATTTAATTATCTAAGTATACATTATATATTTCTTAAAATATGCTGATAAAGGTTATTAAAATTTAAGTCATTTATTTTCAAATTGTAAACTCCTTAAATTATAAATTTAGCGCTATTTAAAACCTACATAGTTTCCAATGCAATAGTGAATTTATTTATTTTATTTTTATTCAATAAAAAGCTATACGTCATCTATAAATGAAATCTAAATTTAACATTTTAAAAAACAAATCAGATAAAGTTTTCCTTAATTGAAGCCATGACTGTTGAATAGATCTTGTATTGTGGTACATTTCTTGCATACATCGCTAGAATATATAGCTTTTTTCATAGAGATGGTCTAGCGATTTTTCGTAGCGAAGAGGATGAATTTCATCTGATTCATTTGAACTTATAATGAAAATTTTTGAGCTAATCGTAATATAATATGTTTTTTTTTTATTTTTTTTTATTTAGAAATTCTGGATTATTGTAAAGAATTTTTCAAGAAAATAACATTTATAGTGCTCAGTTTGTACTTAAGGCTTATATTGTAAAAGTCACATTAGTGCCTAAGCTTCGTAATCCAATTCATATTAAGTTCATGGCATATACCTAATGGCTCTTTGCCAAACTGTTCCTCCATCAAAATAGAAAAAAGAAAAATAAGATCACTTTAATTGTTATGAGTGTCTAAAAAGGCCCCTTTTTGGGTAGCCCTACCCTGTAGCTAGTGAGTGAAAATACAATTTAGTGGCTTGAAGTAGATGATTGTCTGTCTCTTACTTGTCACTTGGAATCTGGTGAAATGATGAAGGGCCGACTTTAAATGCACACATCTCTCATTCTAGAAGTGGTCTTGAGTGATTTAAGGTGGAGGTGAGAGCGTGCTTCAAGAGCTTTCCAACGGTAGGTCATTTGCTCTAAGAAACAAGAAAGTTATGGCTATTTTACGAAGAATTATTGAACTTTAGGAAGAGGCACAAACATTTTTACTTCCTAATTTCGGGTACGCTTATGATGGCTACTAATGCTATTCCTTTGGGAATAATTTAGTGTTTCTTTATGTTATATAAGGAAATGATGGGTGGACAATTGTAATGCTCATATTGATTACTCCACCTGAGATATTTTGTGAGATGGAGAGAATTGTATCTCCTTTATTATATCTCTTGTTTACCCTATCCCTTACCTTGTGGACATAGGTCATGTTGACTGAACCATGTTTAATTGTGTGTTCATCTCATCTATTTCTACTTTATTCATCAAATTTACGTTTTTTTTTTTTTATATTGTTGTCTATGTTCCGCGCATATTAAACACATTACCTAAATAAATCGACCCTCATCTATTTCCTAACAACCTTTTCAGCAGAGACATATACTCTGTCCGTATTAATTAACGTTTTATTTGTGGGAACTATTTGTTGAGGACTTAACTATGTTAAAGCAAGAGTAAGTGTAGCAGTCAATTACTTGAAATGGAATCAGACATGATGACATTAATAAATTAATAACATGTCCATTAGATATATGCTGTTCTTCTTGATTTTTTTCATGGTTTTCCCTAACCTCCTGCAGAAATGGGGGCATGGTCATGCATGATGAGGCAGCGACACACTACATTGACATGATCGATCAAACAACACTTGGACACCAATTTCTTAAGAATGAATTTGGGGTGATACCGAGAATTGGTTGGCAAATTGATCCCTTTGGACATTCAGCTGTACAAGCTTATTTGTTGGGAGCAGAGGTAAGTCTGGTTATATCTTGTAGCTTTACTACTTTTCATTATGCACTGCTTAGTTTTATGTGAAACTTGGGTTAGAGATTTTTATTTACCACATAGTATTGAATGTTTATTCACTTCTGCAATGCTGCAGGTTGGATTTGATTCATTGTTTTTTGCAAGAATAGACTACCAAGACAGGGAGAAGCGTATGGCTGAGAAGAGCCTTGAAGTTGTCTGGCAGGGCTCTAAGAGTCTTGGGGCGACTGCTCAGGTAAATATCATTCTTTCTTTAATTTTTTTTCTTTTAGTATACTCAATATATGCTTTTATGTGTGTGCTGAGCGGCTGCTCTTTTCCCGTCTTTTAGATCTTTACGGGTGCCTTTTGGCAAGGGAACTATGAACCTCCAGATGGTTTTCATTTTGAAGTTAATGATGATTCTCCAGTTGTCCAGGTAACCTCTTATTTCTTATGTAACTCAAAGTATGTAAGGCCAATTCATGTGGAAGTATTTGAACCTTTTCTTCTTGTAAAGGATGACTCTACCTTGTTTGACTACAACGTTCAAGATCGAGTGAATGCCTTTGTTGCTGCTGCAATATCACAGGTAAATGTTGATGCCTTTACTTAATTTTAACATTTTGGTCTATGTCTAAATGAATGCTGCATCTACTACTACTACTTCAGTATTGATACTATTGAAGCTCAAAATCGCATACTGAAACACACTGCATTGGGAATCAAACCTGATTATCTTCTTGGGAGTTATACTACTGAATACTTGGCGTTTTGTTTCATAGCTTACTGCATAGCTGGAAAAGTTGTATGATATGAATGTTTAGTAGAAATAGAATTCAAAGTTGATTTTTGCAAAAAAATTGGATGGAATTAAGTTATTTAGAGATAGTTTGTTATTTCTTGTTATCTGAGTTTGTTAGTTTGTTATGAGGGAATTTTGTAATAAATAGAAGAGTTGTAATGGAAGAAGGGCATCCAGAAAAGTTGCAAGTAAAGCATAGGGAGAGTATTCCCGCCTTTCGAAAGAATGGAGCTGTATTGAGATTACTCTGATCATCAATACAATCTATCATTGGGGCTAGTGTACTCTCTGATTAATTGCTTTGAATTCTCTGTTTTGAACTAATTCCTAGCATGCACCAGCTTCTGCAATCACACTTAAAAATTTGATCACATTTAATATGTTGTCTCTATACATGTTTTAAAGCTAGCTCTTTTTGCCTGGATAGTTGCTTTTTCTTTGTTTGAATCCAATTTAGATGTTAGGTTTAGTTCAGATGAGCTCAAGTTCCATGCTGTTTCAATTCTTGTGAACATAGCTGAAATATTTGCACAAATCAACTGAGCACTAACAAAATTTTTTAAACATGTAGGAGAAATTTTGCTCATTTAAAGTATTTTTTGTCTATATACATTGTGGAATTTGTTTATTTTCATCATGCTATTATATGTCTATTCTACCCTGTAAAATCATTCTGATTCTGATAGGCATATTTTTCAAACTTTGTTATTTTAAAGAATTCCCTTTTATGTTAATATAAATAGTGTTATGCGCTACTTGTGTCTCTTCTACTATCGTTTTTATAAACCATTTTTTCTACTTTTTGATCAAACTTCCCTCTTGATTCTTGGCAAGGGTTAGGCCCTTGGGCTGTTTTTTTTGTGTGCATCCTGACATCTCAGGTTTTATTAGTGCCAGATTCCTTTGTCATTAAATGCCCTATTGGTTGTTGGTTCACACAACACCCTCTCCCCCATAGAAAAGTGAAATAGATTAAGAAATAAGACTAACAAATAGTTCGATGTATAGTGTATTTTACAAAAAGTTCTGATTTCCAGTTTGTTTTGTTGTTGGTAATGTTAATATCTGCCATATTTCAGGCAAATGTAACTCGAACAAATCATATTATGTGGACCATGGGAACAGATTTCAAGTACCAATATGCTCATACATGGTTCCGGCAGATGGACAAGCTGATTCATTATGTTAATTTGGTAAGGTCATTGATGTTGATGGTTCTTTAATCTTTCTTTATTCACTGCTTATGCAGAATTGCAGATCTTTAATATCAGTCCTTTCTTAGTGTTGCTGACCAGTGGTTATAATATGCACTTCATTTGTTATTGATTCTAAATTTGCTAACTTTTCTTCTCCTTACTGCTCTCCTGTACAAATAATTGTTTGGATGTTATTATACCCAGCTTGTTATCCCTCTCTGGTCATTTAGAGATCCATATTTGAGTAATGATGCAAGTGACCCGCATGGCTTGGTTCACTGATTTTATGAACTGGTTCCAGGATGGACGTGTCAATGCACTTTACTCAACCGCATCAATGTATACTGATGCAAAATATGCAACTCAAGAATCCTGGCCAACAAAAACTGCTGACTTCTTCCCGTAAGTAGAACATCAGAATTCAGAGGTTCTTCTCAATAGCCACGAAATGATCATCTTAGGGTGATCTTTTTGTCGACGGATGTTCCTATTACTTTCTTCTATTTTTAGTTTTTAACTATCTTTTCCTAATCGCATCATATTCTTCAACAAAAATGGCAATACTCCAAATTTCATGATTATTTTATAATCCTGTCCATTGTTACAAAGACTCGGGAACGGGTGTCGGACACGAACACATGTCCAAGTGTCCGATCCGGCAAGTTCCAAAATTTTAGGACACGGGGACTTTGTCCGATATTTGGACACGGGCACGGGGACACGTCAATACGTCACCTAAAATTATATAAATAAATTATACTCCCTCAGTCCCCTAATACAAAGCCTCTTTTGGTTTTTGTGCGGGAAGTAAGAAAGTTATAAATTCTTTAAAACTAATGATTAAAAGTACATATGTGCATGTGGGGTTAGAGAGAAATAGAAAGAAAGAAAAAGTAGTTGGGAATAATTGAAGAGATAGAGAGATAGAAAGAAAGAAAAAGTAGTTGGGAATAATTGAAGAGATAGAGAGAGAAAGTGTTGGAAGTTGATGTTAAAAGTACAAAAAAGTAAAGGAAAAAAGATGACAACTCATCAAAAAGAGGGTAATAATGTCAAAAAATACAACCTTTAAATAGAAAGAGGCATTGCATTTTGGTTTACCCAAAAAGGAAATGAGGCTTTGTATTAGGGGACGGAGGGAGTATATTACAAAAACTTCAAATTTTTCATTACATTCACTTCTATTTTTATTTTATTTTAATTCTTTCCACAGAAAATTCTCCTAGTAAATGACAGTCTTCTTCTCTTCTTCTTCTCTATATCAATGGTGGTCTTTAAACAAGATGTATTTTTCTTTCATGTTTCTCCTCTTTTTTCCTCTCCACTCTTAATGGGAGTGTCCGAGTGCATTGTGAAGGGTCGGACTCGTGTCCTGTGTCTGTGTCGACACATACACTTTGCGATATTAGCCATTTCCGATTAACATAGATCTTGTCTAGAGTATTGTTTTCCCACGTGGTAATTATTATAATTATCATTTCTCTACACAGATATGCAGATAGAATTAATGCATACTGGACTGGATACTTTACTAGCAGACCAACTTTGAAGCGTTATGTTAGGGAGATGAGTGGCTACTATATGGTATAGTTCAGTCTTTTACTTTTCTGATGCTTGCAGATTTAGACGTCTAACCTAATTAATTAAATTAACTTAAAAAGCTATAGTTTATTTAATTTCAGGCTGCAAGACAACTGGAATATTTTATAGGAAGGAGTAAATCAGGTCCAAATAATGATGCATTAGCAGATGCTTTAGCTATAGCTCAACACCATGATGCTGTTACTGGTACTGAAAAGCAGCATGTAGCTAATGATTATGCAAAAAGACTTTCAATTGGTTATCAAGAGGTGCGTACTATTCTGCAACCACTTTTCTGTGTTCTTGATTCTGTTGGACTTTGAGCTTCATGCATTTGTTTCTCTTTGTCTGTAGGCTGAGACAGTGGTTGCATCATCATTTGGATGCTTGACTCAATCTTCCCCTGCTACTGGTTGTCAAAATCCAACGACCAAGTTTCAGCAGGCAACTCATATGAAACCCTTTCCTGTCTGCCTATATTTTAATTTTGATTGCTTGCCTATATCTATTATAGCCTCAAAACAGAATGGATGTTTTACAAGGTTGTGGATTCCTTGTAATCTATTGAATCTTGGTCATAATGATCTATGGGGAAGTGGCAAGCTGGCTACTTCACCAAGGTGTATTCAACTAGTGGCGGATCCCGGGGGGTACACAGAGGTACAGCTGTACCCCCATTCCCCCATTCCGCGAAAAAAAAAGGAAAAAAAAAACTGATAAGAAAAGAGACCGCCTGTGTAATTAGGCGGTTTCTTAGGTACTGCTATGTTGTACGCCACAGTAATTAATGGCCCGCCTTTTTTGTGTAAAATTTAAAAAGACCACCTATTTGAAAAGGTGGTCTCTTAGGTGGGTTTATTATTTTTCACGCCAAACTACTACTTTTGACCAAATAGACATAATGTTACAAATAACAGGTCTCTTAGGTGATATTGTTTATTTTTTCACCCACAAATACGTACTTTTGAATTTTGATCAAAGAGACCTATTGTTACAAATAACAATTCTCTTAGATAATCTTTTTTTTTTTTTTTTTTTTTTTTTTTACTCCAAACATTTTTTTTTTCTTTTTTTTTTTGAGGGAATACTACAAACATATTTTTAGTTACTCAATTATAAGACTTGTTGTATAGTGTACGCAAATACTAATACAGTAAGCAAAATTATTACGCTTTACATATTACTTTGTATTTTGTAATTTTTTTTTTAAACTTAATTCCGTACCCCCATTCCCTAAATCCTGGATCCGCCACTGTATTCAACTAGTTATCTTACTAAGTCTGGTCCTAGCTAGTGCATAGACAAGTAAATTTGGGAAAACCTCTACAGGCATCAACGTTTAACTGAGGCTATAGAAAAGTATAAGCTGTGGAGAATTCTGGGTCTACTTTCTGTTTTTGTGTAAGATGTACACAGTGCATAGGAGGAAAGGAATCTTTTTCATCATAATCAGAATCAGTATCATTTGTAAGTAAAAAGGCAGGACCTATAATATTTGAAGAAGCTGCGTACAACTCACAACTAACACTACAGTTTCTAAGATAATGTCTTTAAATTAGCTAGCTTAGGGTAGTAAACCATTCAAAAGATAATAAATTTTCTCCTTTTACCATTCTTAGATAGGCAGACATGAGTGGAAATTTAGATTTGAAAGAAGCTAGGAAATGCTCATAATTAACACTGCAAATTCTAAGATCATGTCTAAAATATATCATATCTAAGGAAATTGAATAAGGTAAAAGATGCTATTTTTTTCTTGTTCCTTCCACTTGCTTTAGTATGTTACACATAAGTGAATATATATATAGGAAATACATGATAAAATTAACATGGCAAGTTCTATATCATAGCCTAGGAAAGTGAATCCAGTAAAAGATATTACTTTGCATTTTTTTTTATATATATTCCTTCCCACTCTTAACTATGTGTGACATTATTGTACATTTAGCTGACCTTTTATACTTCTTTGCAGTGTCCACTGATGAATATAAGTTACTGTCCTGCATCAGAAACCAATCTCTCTCATGGAAAAAAACTGGTACTAGAAGACGTCATTTCATATGCATAATATCTGTTTATTTAATCATATTGTACTGTTGCATTTGATCTGATCGATATCATCTGTACACTTTGTCAATTTGCAAGATTGTGGTAGTCTATAATCCTCTTGGATGGAAGAGAGAAGATATTATTCGTATTCCTGTAAGTTGCACCTTAATTGACTTTTTAGCATCAACCCTTGAATCTTGAATTTTTGACTGTATGGTTTTATCTTTGTGATACTCATCTTACGCTCTTACCTTTATTGTTAACAATCTTAATATCTTCTTGGAATTCATCTGCTTTATGGATGCTGAAGCAACTTGTATTTTAAAACTGATTTTGAATTTACAAACAATTGAAGGGATTTATCGTTAAATTCTTTGCTACAACACTTATAAAGTTTTGTCTGTTCTAGTCTGGATTTATGTTTTGGTTGAGCTGTTCCATTTAAGAAGGTAACACCTGGTGTAGGTCAAGAATGAAGATGTTGTAGTTCGTGATTCCGAAGGAAGAGAGATAGAGTCACAAATTCTTCCCATTTCTGATGTGCAATTGGGCATAAGTAACTTCCATGTGGCAGCATACTTGGGGATCACTGTAAGAGATGCACCTAAGTATTGGCTCGCATTTGCGGCTTCTGTACCACCTCTTGGTTTCAGCACTTACACTGTTACTGGTGTTAAAGGCATGAGTAGCTTCTTTATACTTATTCCGAACAAGTGTGTCACAACTTCACAATCGTGCACTGGTAATCTAATATATTTGTTTTTTTTCCCCTATGGTGTGAACTCTTGAATGCAGGTGTTAAGATGACAAAATCACATATTTACACTTCTCAAGGGGATATGAAATTTGATATTGGTTCGGAAACTTCGAAATTTACTCTGGCTGAGGAGAATGGAAAATTGACTTATTATAATAAATGGAAAAGCTTGGTATGTTGAGTGTTTCACAGTGCCTATGTGTTGTGTATGCATATGCTTCTGAATATTGTTCATTTTATTAAAATATTTTACTGTAATAATTTTTTTTTTGGGTTAGATTATACTCTGTTGTTAGTCTAGTCATATTATGGGTCATACATCTTTATGTTGCCTTGTCTTGTTATGCCTAATTTGAATTTTATCTACACTTACCATTCAAGTTCATTTCATGTCCTCTCATATTTAGCCATTTTCTGTTGGCTTATGTGTTATATTTCCTGGCTAAATTCTGAAATCCTTCACCTTTTCATTTCTAGGGCAAGAAGTCTGTGGAAGTGTCCTATGGTTTTTATCCAGGATTCAACGGAACTGACAAAGATACTCAGGTAAGCCCTGCGGCCTTCTCCCATTTAGTTGTAATTGGACTTTAGGAGTAACTTGTGGATTTATACTTGTTCAAAAGTAATATGCCATCCATGGTTACCATTGCAGGCTTCCGGGGCTTATGTGTTCCGTCCAAATGGCACATATGTGATGCAATCTAAGGGAAAGGTTCTGAATGCTTCTTGCATGATTTTCATTTACTCACATTAAAAACAACTCTAAATCTCTGCTTGTTAACTTGCAGATTCAATCAACTGTTATGCGTGGTCCTTTAATAGACGAAGTTCATCAACAGATCAATTCATGGATATCTCAGGTGCTTTGAATTCTAGTATTCTATATGCTGTCTCTATAGAAACAAATGTGAGCCTTGGCAGCTCTTGAATGGGACAGAAATCAAATGTGACAGAAGTGAATAGGAATTTGTTCTGCCACATTTGTGACTTGCCAGTATCAGAAATCATTCAGTTTGCATAAACTTGTTGCTACAGCCCTCAGTTGCTTTTTGTAAATTATAACTATACATTGAGTTCCTTAAGATTAAAAAGTGAATGTAGTGAAGGAGAAAAACTTAATACTTCCTCTATCCCTGGAATGTCCTACTTTCAACTTTGGTATATAGTTTTATACCCCTTCACCATCCCAATTAGTTGATGAAGGCCTTATCAACCAATTTTCCAGTTGTTGACTCTTAATGGGGGTACAGATTATCTAAATTTCTTTACTTGCATGAATTGTCATCTGGGGTATTGGCAGTAGAAGATTGAGCGCAAAGGTTCCTTAATGATAAACAAAAATAGGCTACAAACTAACTTAAAGTTGCTAAGAAGGTCCTTTATGAGCACTTTACTGTACAAGCTATTGCATTTTAAAACAGGCCCACAGTGTAATTGATTTCCATTTCCAAGTGCACAATTTTGTTTATGTTTTCATATTATACAGATTGCGCTTGTACTTGACTGTATTATACACTCATATTGGCGTTGTACATTGAGATTATTATATAATAATTTCCATCCCCTACTGTCTGTCCTGGCTCTTGTTTGCACTCTTCTTCTTTGTTTCTCCTTATTTGTTTACTTACTTCTACCCTATTCTCTGTTTTCCCTATGTTCCCCTCTGTCCCTAATCTGAATTTGTGGCTCACCATGTCTTAGTAGTGGGAAGTATCTGTCTTTGTGCAAATAATCAAGTCCAGCAATCTTTGCTACTCACTTATGCAAGATGGAACAAAAAAAATAATAACATGAATGACATCACCCTGTGAAAGTAGGAAAAACGGTTACAAGGGTGATAAGGTAATTAGCTATGAGGTTATTTGAAGGGAGAGGGAAATCACCAGTATGGTGTCACTTGTGTTGAGAGAGAGCGTTGAGAAAATTATTGTAATAGCTTGGCTGTATCTTTGAGGATATTCCACTCGAATTGTGGTAGTTTGTTATAGATTAGGTTACACAACTGATGACTGATCTATCAATACTAGCTTATACTTGTTTCTCAATTCCTTGCACATTTTTCATATTTTGCATCTATTGTTCTTGTTTGTTGAGATTGAATTGAGACAAATCTAATCCCCAACATTTTGACCATATGTCATTAACCTTTATGGAATCTCATCTTCTGGCCTTCAACTTCGGAAAATCTTGTGAGTTTTCTGGTTCAATTGTGATATAAAAATATCATAACAGAAGGCCCATTAGGCCATTACCCCCATTTTTAGGTGCATATTTTTTTTCTCTCTCTCTCCTTTTTTTTTTCCTTGTCATATACTTCGTATGTGGTTTTGGTAAACAATATAAGTTAAGGGGAACATAACTGTACACAGAGTTAGCTAGTCATTTCTCCTTTGGGGGTTGGGGGGGGGGGGGGGGGTGGTACTATTTTAATTGTTTCTTTTGATCAATCCTTTGAATTGGCAAATATATTGTCACTTGAAGCTCTTGTGGAATCATGTCATACGCTGCTACATTTTGTTAGATAATTACACAACCCCGGCCCCCCCACCCCCCCCCCCCCCCCCCCCCCCCCCCCAACCAAATCCCCCCTACTAAATCCTCCTCAGCTATGCTAATTAGTGCTCTCTGAAATATGTCATTAGATCACAAGAGTTTACAAGAATAAGGAGTATGTTGAAGTTGAATACACGGTAAGCTTAAACAACAACTGCTTTATTATTGGATTTTCTGGATGGCTGGTAGAAGCTTATACAAATTCTACTCCAACCTACTTACCCATTTTCTATATAAATTTAATAGATCAAGGCTTCTTACATTTCACTTCATCAATATAGCTCATATTATTTTGTCAATTCCCTGTGAGTCAGGTTGGACCTATACCTGTTGAAGATGGGTTTGGAAAAGAAGTTGTGGCTAAATTGTCTACAGGCATGCATTCAAATAAAACATTCTACACTGATTCAAATGGACGTGATTTTATTGAAAGGGTACAAATTTACTTTTGTACAGTTTGTACTAACAAGCCACTTTGTACAAAAAACATTTTTCCTTCGAATACTTGTGCGGTATAGTAATCACTTTATTGTTTTACAGATTCGTGATTATAGATCAGACTGGAATCTGCAAGTAAATCAACCAGTTGCTGGAAACTATTACCCTGTACGTCTTAATTCAACTAAATCTGTGTTTGTTTAATTCTCATTCTGCTGACAAGAGTGATGATTCAACCTTTTGTTTTTTTTATGTATCAAATATCCATTCCTTTTCTGTATTTACAAGAGTTGTACCAATGGGAGTAGTGCATATGTGGAACCTGAGGGGTATTCAGGGTATTGATTATTGACTTTAATTTTAGGCCGTGAAACCCACAAACTGTGCACATGGCCTGTAAAGTGGTTTTGCAACCATATTGTAGTGTTCATTTTTGTTACTACAGCAGCTTTTACTCCCTTTGTCCTCTTGTTTGCACCATTGGTTTGGGGCAAACGAAAGGGAACAAAAGATATTTCCTTTATTTTGCTGTGAAAAAAATACTATCTCTGTTCCAGTTCAGGGTTAATAATATACACCAAAACAGGATGTCCCAACTACTCCCTACTCAAAGTTAACATTCGACTTCTAGATACTTTTTTTTCTCTACTTTTTGTTAGGACTCACACCCACCCACCTATTTTTTACATTGTATATTTTCCCCTAATTCTCTTTACTCTAAGCTCAATCTTAACCCAATATAATGTTTCCCCATATAGGGTATCTTTCCAAAGCTTTTGCTACGTAACATGTTAGGCTTGGTTAAATTAAATATCATCATATTTACTTCATAAAAATGTGGGTAACAATATGGAATATGTGTAATGATATGTAGCCTGGTTACAGGATTAGCTTTTATCATATATTTTTGAATTCACATTATTGTTTCTGATTCTTCTTTCAGATTAATCTTGGAATATATTTGCATGATGATACCAATGAGTTCTCCGTGTTAGTGGATAGATCTGTTGGAGGGTCTAGCATATTGGATGGTCAAATAGAGCTTATGCTTCACAGGTATAAAATTACTGATTTATGAATAAATTTTTTTTAAGTTTTTCCGGTTTTACTATGCATGTTATTATACATATTTGTTCTTTTGTAGACGCTTGCTTAAAGATGACGGTAGAGGTGTTGCAGAGGCCCTAAATGAAACAATTTGTGCTCAAGACAAGTGCATGGGCTTAATTGTGAGTAATCTATCCCATAAAATTGAATGTATACCCTAGGTATTAGAGCTGTCAAAATCTGACCCGACTCGAAAAACCGACAATGATCTGTATCCGACCCGTACCCGAAGAATAGGTGAAAACAGTGACATGGAACCTGAACCGAACAAACCCGAAATTAATTGATAACTAAATAGACCTGATATTGTATGACCTGAACCCGAACCTGTAATCAACTTGATATTAACCGAAAACCGATTTGACCCGACTTGAATATGATTTGAACCCGATTAGTACTCGTCTTGTTTAGAAACTGAAATCGATTATAACCTGTCATAACTTGTTACCAACTCGAATGGATATTGACCGATAACCGATTTGACCTGACAATGACTTGAACCCGAAATAACACTCAACTTGATTACGTTTTAAATAATAAACACCTAACATAATCTACTACTTACCTAAATCATAGTGATCTAGTGACCCCTACATGATCAGAAATTATAGTTTTTCTCTTTAATTGGAAACGCTATACCATCATCTTAAATTTTTAATTAAGGGCAAGTGTACATTGATAAATAATTCTAGTTCAATTTTCAATGAACGAAAACAAAAAGAGTTTAATTTCTAATAATACAGTACGATTAAATAAAATTTGAACGATAATGCTCAAAGTTAAAACATTATTATAAGTCAATGGATACGCATTTATTTTGTTTGTTCTTATAAATGAAGTCATAACAATATATATGATAAATTTAAACGAAAAGGAGAAAAGTATCAAGATAATTATGAATATCAACTCGATGTTGGCAAAATATGAAATAGTAACCCAAAAGACACCCTCTAATTAGAGGTATAGCACCAAGCCACCAATCAAAACATAGAAGTCCAAATAACGTCAAATGTTAAGCACGACATCCACAACATGCCATCACCCGTTCATCGGATCCTATTTATGAAAAAAATTTAAAGAAAAATAAGATTTAGAAAAAAAATTTATTTAAAAAAATTAGTTAAAATAAATAGAAATCTTTCATTACCTTCAGCCTCTTCTTCTTCTTCTTCTTCATCATAACCATCTAACCAATTTTTAGAAGTAATCAAAACCTCAACATGTGGTGCCGAAAGACAATTCCTCCACTTATTCAAGATTCGACTACCCATACTAAAAGATGATTCGGAAGCAACTGAGGTAATGGGAATGGCTAATATATCTCTTGCCATTCGGGCAAGGATGGGAAAGGAAACTGATTGTTCTTTCTAATAATTGAGTATATTAAAATCTTCATTTGAAACTCGAGGCCTTAGTGGCAAATTCATGTATGAATCAATTTCAGATGCATTACCGCCGATTCTATGCTTAGCGACATTTTCATCAAAATGCTATAAAAATAGATAATTAATATTAATTTTTAAACGAACTTAATCATATAATTTGAAATTTAAAAGATAAAAAAAATACCTCATAAATATTGCTGATCTTAAATGGTGCACGAAATGCAAGAGACAAAAGCGATGTTGATGTACTTCGTAAGGATGATGATGATGAAGAACATGGAGTAGCAAATTTAGCATAGCAATTATACAATGCAACAAATTCCAAATAAACTGCTTATGCCTTACAGACCCATCAATACCATCATCAACATATAATATATCATACAAGGTCTTCACAAAATCAAATTTGTGACGAGGGTCCAACATTACAGCAAAAGACAAAATCATGGAATAATCACACCAATACTTTTCAAATTTCTCGTGCATCTTCATTGCCATTTCCCTTATCTTAAGATTGTCATGAATATGTGCATCAACTAAAAGCTTCTCAATACTAACAATATTGGCAAAATAATGGTTAGCAGTAGGGTAATCTGGTAATCTGAACCGGAAAAGAGTTTAGTAATCTCATAAAACGGCTCAAGAAAGTCGCATATTGGTTGTATGGACTGCCAATCACTTATTGAAATATCAAACTCAAAATTATGCTCTCTGGTAGCAAACGAACTCAAAGGGGTTTTAGCTGTTAACGCTCTTTGAAGTATTAGATAGGTAGAATCATATTGGTTGTATGGACTGCCAATCACTTATTGAAATATCAAACTCAAAATTATGCTCTCTGGTAGCAAACGAACTCAAAGGGGTTTTAGCTGTTAACGCTCTTTGAAGCATTAGATAGGTAGATTTCCATCTGGTAGGTGTATCCGTTCTTAACTTCGACTTAAAAAAAGAATTAGATGCTACATGAAATTTAATTTTTCTTCTTTCGGAGTATGAAATATACTTCACAAGCTCACGAAGTTTAATAACAGATTCATCAATAACACTCAAACCTTCTTTCACAATTAAATTCAAAATGTATGCCGAACATCTAATATGAAAGTACTTACCGTTGGCAAAGAAGAAAGAGCACCTAAATCATTCCGAAGCTTATCAACCATAACATTCATACTACTGGCATTATCAACTGTGATTGTAAAAATATTCTTATCAATACCCCATTCTCTAAGCAAAGATTGCACAAGCTCATAAATGTCATAGCCATTGTGAGGCGGAGGAAAATGGCGAAAATTTAGAACTTTTGATCGCAATTTCCAAGTATTATCCACGAAATGGGCAGTAAGAGTAAAATATGCATTTACCGTACATGTTTTCCACAAATCACAAGTCAAGCAAACTCTAGAGGTCAATGCTCCTAATGTGTCAGATAATTGTTTCTTTAAGCTACCATACTCTTTACACGCAAATTTTGGTCATGGTGTTTCTAGAAACCGTCTTCACATCAGGGTTTAGATAAGAAAGGAATTTTCTATCCCTTTCATGCTCAACCATACTCAATGCATATCCATGACCTAGTATAACTTCAGCAAAAGACTTTATGATCATAAACTCGTTTGGCATCAACATCATTACTATTTTCTTTCAAGTAATTTTTATAAAATTCACAACCAAGGTAGTGCCTTTTAGCATTAGAGGTACCAGCACGACTCTCATATATGTTTGTATTTTGCAATACTTACATTGCACAAACAAACCTTCTTCCGTTTTAAAGAAGTTGTAATGATTCCAAACTGGCGAAGTACGCTTGCCTTCTTTATTAGAAGCTGATTTCTTTCTTTTTAGAGTCTTTGTTACCTTATGCTTGATTATTAATACAACGAGATGTTTCGTCTTCATTGTCAAGCTCTGCAAAAACAAATATTTATATTAAAAAGAAACAAAACACTTAATTAATATGATTTGAAATATAATTAACCATTAAATCATTACCTCTCTCATATGCATTATCAAGAATTTGCTCTTCAATTATAGCATGAAATTAAAAAGGAAAAAAAAAAAAGTTCAACCTGCAAACAACAATACAATACAACATTAGACGATTTTGTTCATTCTAGCATACCCAAAATAAAAGAACCACAATCTGGCGGTCACATTAACTCAAATTTATTCAACCAACAAAATCTACCCATTTCACTCATTTTTTTTTTTTTAGAAAAGCCCACACTACTACTAGATATTTATTTTTTATTTTTTTTTTGAAACAAAGTCCCAAGGAGAACAACTACTCATTAATCATTTGTAGATCTTTCAAGACCAAATTACAAATATAATAAGGAACATCCTCCTAGAAAAAAAACCACTAGGAGTCCGAAGGGGCACATGAGCAAGCTCATGGGCCACCTTGTTTCCACTTCTACAAATCCATTTCCAAGAGATGGAGTTAAAGCTACTAGCTAAATGCAAAATATCCTCAAGCAAAAGGTGAAAAGTACTACCCCCAGTTTCACAATTATTAATAGCAGCAATGGCAGACTCATTATCATTTTCAATAATCACATCCGAGCACTCCATTACTGAAGCAAAAATCAGCAGCTAATACATCCTCCACCACGCTTGGACAACCCCCAATCCACACTCTCGTCGAGAACTCGAGCGGGTTGAGATGATCCATGACATGTGCTACACTATTTGCTTCTCTAAAAATGTGAACAAAAACAATATTATCAAAGAAACTAGAAATAGAATTGATTTCTCTAGCTAATACTCCTAGAAAAGATCCATCTTTTTGCTTCCCATTTACCACATTGATCAGAGTTTCACAATCACTCTCCACTACTACATTCCTTGCATCACATTGCACTGCTAATTTGAGACCAAGAGCCATATGGACAATTTTTTTATTAATTTTTTATTTTTATGTCAATTTTTTTTACTTTTTTTTCAGTAATTATAAACCCCACTTTTGCTAATATCGATAAACATTGCATATAAATAAATTGATGATCAATCAATTCCTTAACTTACCCAACTCACGTGATGCATGCAAAATTCATATGGACAATTTGATTTAGTGAAATTTGACATATTTAAGGGAAACAATAATGAATTAGAGTGATAATTTATCAAACACATACTCAGATTTACAATTAAATTAAGAAATTGAAAACAAAAACCTAAATTTAACAAGCATGATAAGCACAAATAGATAAATTAGAGAAGAAACAATGAAACTCTTACCAAGAATTGGAAGAACCACGACTTGAAGCTTGAAGGAGGCGCTTAATTGGAGTGGAGCTTAAAGTACAGTAGAAATCCAATGAAAAAATTGACATTAGTTTTAGGTTATACTGGAGTTATATTTTGGCGATGCTTTTAGGAGTAATTAGTATTGATCTGGTGCCAAGCCCAATTCCCCTCAAGTCTAACCAATTAATTAAGCGCCAAACTAAATTATTTTATGCTTAATTTATTTCACTTTTTTCTCTCTTCAATTAATTACAAAGCTTTTTTTTGCTTATAGATTTTCTTACATATGAAAATATATACTTGTAATAATGAGTGTAAAACATATATTCTCTATTTTTTAAAAAAAATTACAACGGTTTGACCTCAACCAAATTTTGTCATGCATTATGTTTTTGAATTAGTTACAGTGTAAAATATTAATATTTTATAATTTATACAAATAAAAAATTAAAGACATTACTGATTTACTGCCTCCATCAAACTGTACATCATGTCTAGTCGTTAAAATATTACAATAGACATGTCAAAAAATTAATCTATATATAAAGTGTTAAACTTAATGTACAACATTACAATATGTTGTTTTCTTATAATAGAGAATTTTGAGTCAAACTTCGACTCAATCGAATTGTGATATGATTCGATACAAAATTAATTGGCTTGAAATCATTTTGACCTAACACAAGACTTGAACCAAGAATTGACTTAGTATGATCTAATTGTGGTTTAATCTATCAAAATTTGTCCACATTCGTGATTTAGTTTATCAAACCTTGATTTGAGCCAATCAACTTAAGGTGTTCTCGTTTTGTTCAACCAATTGACTCATATTTAACACGAGCCTAGAGATGTCAAAACCTAACCCGACTGACCCGATCTGAAATTGACCCGAAAAAAATATCCTATTCATATTTTGACTCGCATGGACCCAATAATTTAGCATGACTCAAGTTTGAAATTAAACCCGACTTGACTTTACCCAACCTGACTAAAATTTGACCCGAGTCCAAGAATGACCCGACCTAAAGTTCATCTGACCGAAATTTACCTGCTTCAAACTTGTTAGTAACCCGACTTGACACTAACAGAACCCAACACATTACCTGACCCAAAATTGACTCGAATCGAACCCGAACTGCAACCGAAAGATATAAAGCCTGTCATAATCTGAATCGAACTTGACCCAACCCGACCTGAACCCGACTTGTAAGTAAAAATAACTAACATGATCCGACTTGAATTTGACCTGAAACCTGACATGACCCGACCTGAACCCGACTTGAATACCCGATTTGACAGCTCTACTAGGTATGGTCGTGAACTTACACCTTTGTTGTAACTTATTCTTGCTTCCAAGTTTTAGCCTTTAAGAATACATTTCGTTCATAGAGCAGTATTTTCAACACAGTTTCCAGGCAAATATGACAAAAATCTTATACGCCTGAATTTGATGAAAAGAGCTCACTGCTGATCAATGTTGTTAGGGGCCATGGTTTTGAGTTGTTAGTGCTGGATTCTGAAATTTTCCAGTAGAGATAAGGAAGTATTATGCCCCCTTCCCCCTCTCTTTTTTTCCTCACTAGATTACTAATACAATCAAATCTAGCTTTACATGGGTTTGTAACTTTTTACTACAGGGATGCCTTAGGGATCAGGAAATTAACATTGAAGAATGTCTTCCTTTGAGGGCCTTTGTATTTATTAAGTAGAGAAGCCTTTTAAAGTTGCAATTATGCGCTTTTTTGTATGAAATGTGGTTTGCCCAATGTACTGATGGAATTACTTTACCCTTGATATAGGAGTGCAGGGTGCTTGAACGTGGTGAATGACTTTATTTAGGTGTATTAAGATGTGTGTGCATGTGAGAGTATGTTTATCATTTATTTTCAACATGTATGTTAGGTCTTTGTTAAGAGTATGAAATTGATCTTTTATAGTGTATAAAGGTTAAAGACTGAAGGCCAAAGAGTCTCTTCTTACCAGATTGCATACATTTATGGCAAAGTGATATTTCTGTTTTTCAAAAAATGGGGTTACAGGTTTTCTTCCATATTAAATCATGGTGGTCTAGCCTCCAAAGTGCTTTTGTTAAGTATAGACATATCTTAGGCAAAGTGGCCAATGACTTGTTAGTTTTAAAGTGGTATCTTTAAGAGTTTAAGATGGATAGTAAGAGGCCTACAGTAGGCTTAGTTGGGTTTACTTGATTGGGCAATGGATCTTATGGGTTTTGGGCCTAGGCGGAGTAAATGGCTACTTGCAACTGCCAGTTCACTTCTAAATTTAACCCTTTACATAGTTTAGGAAAATAAAAATAATATTGCATTTAAATCCAACATGTTTACTATAAGCGCATGACTTGGTTGGAAATTTTAACATGTTTACTGAAGAGTGGAACAGTGGGATCATGGAGAGATTAAACAAGGTAGGGGGAGACCGAAAATGACTTGGTTGAAAGGAGTTTGGAAGGATATGTAGCATATGGATTTGCATAAGAATGGGGTATTTGATCGTAAGGGATGGAGGAGGAAGATTTTTGTGGATGACTATATAGAATAATCACTTTTGGTTCATGCAGCCGACCCCACTTATGGGATTAAGGCTTTGATTGATTGATTGACTGAATATGAGCGCTGCATCATTTTTCAGGCCCAAGGAAAATTTTATTTCAAAATTGACCGTTTAGGAGAGGGTGCTAAATGGAGACGTTCGTTTGGACAGCAGCTGTACTCTCCACTTCTCTTGGCCTTCAGTGAGCAGGTGAGAGAAATTGGAGCTTTTAGTAGCTACTATGAGTAATAACAATATGCTATTCTTATCATTATAATTGTCTTCTGTGCAGGATGATGATAACTGGTTAAATACTCACATACCCACTTTTTCGGGAATGGATTCTTCGTATAGTTTACCTGAAAATGTTGCTATGATAACTCTTCAGGTAATGGACATATCGTATCATGATAAGTCCTGCAATGTTGGCCATCACAAATTTCACACTTATTAATAACCTCAGAGGCTTGAACTAGCTTACTAGTTATTTTGGCAATTTCCATTCTTATACTCCTTTTGAAATGAACAGGAGCTTGATGATGGAAATATCCTGCTGCGATTAGCACATCTATACGAGGTATGTTATTGGCTTTTTTTTTTCTCGATATTTATTCTAAAGTACTCCATCCATTCCAAAATAAATACATCAATTTAACTGCCACACTTGTCAATGCACAAGTTTAATCATCTATATCTATTAGTATTTAATAGTGAAACTTATGAAAAATTGACATGTTGAAAATATACATTAAGGTGAATCTAAATACATCATATATATTAATATTTGGTTTTATAAATAAGTAAAGAAATTATGGTGAAAGTGATACATTATATATTTGAAAATTGTAAAAAATCAATTGATGCATATATTTTGGAACATAGGGATTATGATTTTCTAATTTTTCCAATAAAGACTTTAGAGTTTAGCCAACTATTGAGTAGGCTGACTGCAAGAATGTTAAGTGGACAATTGTATTGTATTGAAAGGAAGAGTTTAGCCAACTATTCGGTAGGCATGTCACCGTCATAACTTAGGTATCCATTATCTATTTGGGTGTCATGTCGCGTCAAAGTGTCGGATGATCTGACAAGCAAGACCCCATGTACAACAAGGTTCGAAGTAGCATAGACTAAGGATATGATTGACATTTTAGGGTGACACCTTCCCTTGTACTTTTACCGGTCCTTCAAAATTATTTTAAAATTACTAATATATTTAGTTATTTAAATAAGTACGTAGTATATAAACTTAAAATTCTGACTAAGGATAAAGTTAATTTTAGGTTGTATGCTAACCTTCCCTTACAATTAGACACTTGACATTCCTTTTTAATGTAGCATGTTAAACACGGTATGAATGCAAATCTTTCTTAAACGAAGTATGAATGCAAATCTTTCACTAATTTCAAGATCAATTATAAATTGAATTCACTTCTCTCTAAATCAAGTCAATGACTTCCATGTTTTTTAATTCATAATTTGTATGCTATTCGTTTTTTAAAGATGATAAATGTTATGGAAATGTAAAGACAATGGAGATTTTTACCCTAATTTAACTCACTATTCAATTATAATTAAGTGTAAGGAAAATTTGACATTTGCTACCACTTAAATAACCATGTTTGACATTTGCTATCTGTTTAATTTTTTATTTTATTGTACTACCACCCAAATCCCAAAATTATAGTTATTGCTATCACTTAACAGAATCCTTAGGATTCCTTTAAGTGGAGCCCATTATTTCATTCAATAATAATTTAATTTATTAAAAAAAAAAACTCCCAGCCACCTCCCCTCCCCGTGTAGGCTTCCGTCACCCGAGCTGGCGCCCAAACGTTCCCCTAACGCCGATGAACCCCACCTCCTCCATTTCCCCCGCCCACGCTGCCCGAAACCACCCTGAACGGGTGAAAACGAAACCCTAAAACCCGTTTAGGGTGGTTTCGGGGAATGGGTTTAGGTTAGGGGTGCCAGTTTGTTTTTATATTTTTTTTTTTTTGGGGTGGGGGGGGGGGGGGGGGGGTTGGGGGAAAGGGAGGGGGGCTGTTTTTGGTTAGGGGAAAGGGGGAATGAGTGGTGTTGGGGTGGGGGTTTTGTTAAAACCACCATAAATAGGTTTTGGTGTTTCATTTTTACCCGTTTATGGTGGTTTCGGGGCAGCGTTGATGGGGGAAAGGGAGTGGGGTGGGGTCGCCGGCGCCGGGGGATCGTTTGGACGCCGGCACGGGGAGGGGGTGGCAGTTTAGTTTCGGGGCAGCGTTGATGCAGGAAAGGGAGGTTGGACGGTGACGGTGAGGGTGGCTGTAGATGGAGCGGTGGCTGGAAGGTGGAAGTGAGGTGGCTGGGGATTGAGGGGTGGCTGGAAGGTGGCAGTGAGGTGTCTGGACGGGCCCCACTAATGGAAATAATAAGGCAACAGTTAGTGATATCTGTAATTTTGGGATTTGGATGGTACTAAGATAAAATAAAAAATTAAAGAGGTAGGAAATGTCAAACATGATCATTTAAGTGGTAACAAATGTCAAAATGTCCTAAGTGTAATAGATTTTTTCTGTGAATAATAAGCTGATTTTAAAATTACTCTTATATTTTAGTTGATATTATTTTTAATTTGTTTAATCTAGTACCAAGAGAAATATATGTATCTTTAAAGAATTAAATGGTAATAATATCATTAAACCATCTAATAGTGCTATCTACTTGTTTGGTATATTGCATTTATGTTGAGGAAAGGGCATTGTATTATAAACTCATGATACGTATTTGCAAATAAACTCTGGGTATTGCTTAGTACTTCCTTGGGCTATAGATATCATTGTACTTTTGCCATCCTAATTTCCTTGCTTGACTGAAATTAAGGTTGGAGAAGACAAGGATCTTTCAAGCAAAGCAAATGTAGAATTGAAAAGACTTTTCCCATTGAAGAAGGTAGATGCAATTTCCTCACAGTTGGCTGTCTGGCTTTCCCCATCTATTTAGGCAATCATAAATTTTGTCTTCTGTTAATTGTTTCAGATTGGCAAAGTAATGGAGACAAACCTTTCAGCAAATCAAGAGCGTGAAGAAATGGAGAAGAAGAGACTGGTGTGGAAGTCTCAGGGTTCTTCTGCTCAGGCATCCAAAGTGACAAGGGGTGGACCAATCGATCCTGCAGAGCTGATTGTAGAACTCGGTCCAATGGAAATTCGTACTTTGCTGATTGAATTCAGCCACAAGTCTGATGGAGTGTTTGATGCTTGAAAATCAGGTAAAATGACTACTAGGCTTGGTTCTGGCAATGTAGTTACTACTTATTCTATTTTGCACTTTGACAAACTATGCTGGGATGAAAGCCACTTATGCATGAATGTAGAGTTGTAAACACTCCTGTACCGAATAAAGATATGACTGACTATTGAATAAACATTCGAAGCCTACTTGCCCTTTATCGTTAGAGACTAATTGTAAAGTTGTGATTCAGTCAGTGTGATGCACTTGTGTATCTTGCAATGCTTGACGGTGTCAAAAGATGTTTTGTGATAGCAAAAGAAGCTGAATGACCTTGTTGAGCCACCAAAGTTAATCTTGCTCCCATATACCTGTATTTATGTCCGCTTAGCAACTTTGGTTAACATTGACTTTATATATTGTTTGTATCTCTTTGTTCTCAGGATAGAAGTACCGAATTTTTTTTTTATTGAAGCTAAGCTTTTACTTTTTCAGAACAAGAGTGAAGATTTGCGAAACCTAGCCTAAAATCATTTGTGTATACGCAACATGGACTTGAATTCTATCCAGTTTAAAGGATTTTGCAATCTGCGTGATTTTCCCAGTTGTCCTGAAAATCTCAAATTCTACTGCTGTATTACCTTGTTAATTCACAACCTTGGATAGATGCTGCTCAGTTACCCAGATGCTGCTCAGCTACCCGGTGTTAGGCTTGCGAGCAGGTGCTTTCTCATGGAGTGCTGGAGTCTTTTTATAGGATATCCTCTGCGCTACTGTTGGTTTCATTGGTCCTTAAAACCCCATGCAACTCCTGCATTTATAGTTAATTTATCTCAAAAACCATCAATTTTTATCTTCAATCTGCTGCTCCCTAAAAGTCCATACATCACACATCATTGTTACAAGAAATGTATGAACTCCTTAATTTTTATTATTGTCTAATTTTCCCAACTCACGGTCTACCTGCTGTCCCTGCTGTGCCGTAGGGTCTGTGTGCTGGTGGGAGGTGGCCTGCTCGGTCTGCTGGTGCTCTGCCATGGCAGCATCAGCGAGCTGCTGCGTGGGCTGCATTGGCTGTGCAGTGGCAGCGTCCCCTAGCTGCTGCTGTGCCGTGGCAGGGACTGAAACAGGGGACTCCGCAGCCTCCCTGCAGCCAGCAGCATTATGCCGCGGGGTGGCTGTGGAGTGGGCTGATTCCCCTCCTTGCAATGTGTTATGCGTGGCCTCATTGTCAAGAGTGCCATTAGCAATATATCCCAAGCAAAAACTAGCAAAATCAACATGTATATTATCCTCCGTATCACTGAAATTAGCCTCGATATTCACCTCATTTGGGCTACCAAAAGGGAACATTTCTTCGACAAATTTCATATCTCGAGAGACAAAAATTTCCTTTGTTTCAAGATCATAAAGCTTCCATCCTTTCTTCCCAAAAGGATATCCCATAAATGTACATTTACGACTCCTACTAGGAAACTTATCTCCCCTAGTCCTTTGATTGTGAGCAAAACATAAGCAACCAAAGGTGCAAATAGCATCAAAGGAGGGTGTTTTATGGAAGAGAATTTCAAAGGGAGTTTTATTGTGTAAAATAGGTGTAGGAGTCCGATTAATCAAATGAGCCGCGGCTAGAACACACTCTCCTAAAAAATAAATAGGTAATTTGGATTGAAATCTCAAGGCTCTAGCGACATTAAGAATGTGTTTGTATTTTCTCTCTATCCTCCCGTTTTGTTGAGGAGCCCCTACACACGAGGTTTGGAAGAGAATACCAGTTGCAACAAAGTAGTCATGTAAACAATTAAATTCGGTTCCATTATCACTTTGTACAATTTTAATTGTTTGATTAAATTGTCTATCAACCATAGCAACAAACGACATAAACATTTGAAACACTTCTGTCTTATCAATCAACAAATAAATCCAAACGGCTCTTGAATAATCATCAACAATAGTAAAAAAATAACGAGCACCACATGACGAAACATGTCTATATGGATCCCATAAATTACAATGTATTTTTTCGAAAATTCTAGAATCGTTATTGTCACTTAAAGGAAATTTGTCTCTATGATGTTGAGCTCGAAAACACACTTCACAATCTTTTATTAAACTACTTTTATTGCTAATTTGAGGGAGCAACTTAACTACTTTCTCCGAAGGATGCCCCATTCTTCTATGCCAAAGATCCACATCTGATGTTGCCTCAACCATAGACACACGCTGCACCACATCCGGTTTGCTAAGATAATAGAGTCCGTCTCGCCTAAGCCCCGTTCCAATAAGCTCCTTTAGTCGGTCCTGTATAGCACACATATGTGAATTAAATTGTACAACAACATTTAATTGATTACTGAGTTGAGAGACGGAAATTAAATTGCAATTCAAATTAGGAACAAAAAGAACTCCAGAGATAGTCAATTGGACAAATAGACAGATCCGGCCAAGGTTGCTAGCACATTGTCACCATTGGGCAAGTCAACGGGACATTCAATGCTACAAGTATCAGATAACCAATTTTTATTTCCGGTGACATGATGTGTGGCTCCGGTATCGATAACCCAACTAGTATCATCGAACTTACTGCTTAAACGATTTTCGAGAATATTAGAATTACCCAAAAAACCTGCAATAGCCTTCCACTGTTCGGTGGAAAAACCTGCCCCGAGGAAGTAGAGGAGTCTCCCGCAGCTGCATTTGCACGAGCCCCCCCTCGACTGTTACGTGGTGTGCAACCTTTGGGGTAACCTGTAATCTCGAAGCACTTTGCGCGATCGTGGCCCTTCTTTTGACAGTGCGGACACTGTGTTTTAAACCAGCAGCTAGAAAATTCATGGCCTTGCTTTTTACAATGAGAACAAGGCTTGACACCACGTGCATCGGTAGAGGGAGCACGAATAGCAAAGCCTAGAGCCTCGGCTGGCTGCTTCTCCTCGGGCTCTTGCTTGACTGCCCGTACTCTTTCTTCTTGAGTCACAAGTTAATAAGCCCTATCAAGGCTTGGAAAGGGGTCCTGCGAAAGAATGTTAGTATGCAAGGATGAATAATAACCACTGTACAAGCCCATTAGAAAATCGTGAAGCTTGGTCTGCTCTCGCCTAGCCTCATGTAATTGTCCCGCTGTGCACTTCGTGCAGCATTCACACGAAATTAGGGACTTATGGTGGTCGAGTTCTTGCCATAGAGCATGCAACTTTCCATAATAAACGGAGACAAACATTGTCTTGGTTTGCTCGCACTTTGCTATGGAAGAACGAATCTGCTGTACTCTCGGTCCATTAGTTTATGCGAATCTCTTCTTGAGATGATCCCAAAGGGTTTCACCTCATGGAATTTTGAAAGGGAGGACTTAATCTCGGCATCGATGGTGTTTGTTATCTAGGAAATAAGCATAGCATTTAGAGCTGTCCAATCGGACTTTGTATATGGAGGTGCGGGTGCAGTGATGGTTCCGTACAAGAAGTCGAATTTGCGCCTGGCTTCGGGCGGTTTGAATATCGGCTGCCCACTCCTCATAATTATCACCTTTGAGACGAGTGGGTGTGATAAAATCGCCTAGTTTGTCTTGAGGACCAAGAAAATAGGGAGAATTGGGTTCGATTTTGGGTGGTGGCGGCGATGGCGGTGTATCATCGCCGGGTTTATGGCGTTTTAGGAAAAAAAATCAACCTACTCGTGATACCATGTCGAATTAGATAGAAAATAGAATTGAATAGCTTGATTTCTCATTAACCATGGCACAACCATATATAATAGTTACAACTTTCCTTAACCTAGAATAAAAGATGTCCTAGAATATTTAGGAAATTAACTATAATACAAAAGATAATATTAGGAGATAAATATCTTCCTAAAATATATTATACGATATATCTCATTATCCATACATCACACATCATTGTTACGAGAAATGTATGAACTCCTTAATTTTTATTATTGTCTAATTTTGTAATCAGTTTTCCTAAAGGTAAAGAAAATCTCCTCACCTTCATCGTACCTTTGACCCTTGTGTACACGTTATATCCGTGTGCTCTTGTTTGTTATTTTTAGGGATATTCAGACGGTTTGAAATTTGCGGTGCGGTTTTCGAAAATGACCAAACCGCGGTTTTGTGGTTTGATGTGGTTTCCAAAAAAAATTAGACCAAACTGCACCACAAACGGCACTTTGATGCGGTTTGCGGTTTACACCGCTAAACCACAAACCTTTAAACCATTTTTACTAAAAATTTATATAGAAGAACTTCAAAATGTGATGTGATCTTTGACTATTAAGTAATTAAGGGTTATAAAAAGTGTTTAATATTCAAATTATAGGTTTATAATCACAAATAAAGTAGTATAATTTTTGAAAATTGTGGTTAAACCGCAAACCGCAACGCACCAAATCGCATTTTGCGGTGCAGTTTGGAAATTACGCAAACAACAATTTTTGCTGTTTGGTGCAGTTTGGGATCCAAACTGCACCATGAACAACCCTAGTCGTTTTCGCTCAGGCTTCGTTTGGTTTGACAAGAAAACTTTTATTTTATTTTATTTTTTATTTATGAAAAATCAAATTCCATGCTGGACATTACGGAGTACATAAGGGAAAACGCAACTATTAAATTGCTTTCTTTCTTTGGTTTTCTTACAAAGAAAAGGTGGAGACAAAGGACAAAGTTTAGGAAGGGAGAAGAGTACGGAAGGAAGGAAAGAAAAAAAGACCGGTTAGAGAAAAAAGAAAAATGTGACATCCTTTTCTTATAAAGGAAAAAAAATCCATTGAGGAGCTTATTTTCACATTTTGGAAAATTGTTTTCCACCCTAGACAATTCAAACAAAAGAAAATGGCAAAATCATTCTCTAAAGAAGTTGTGCACTTGTGCCTAGTTAATCTCTTCAACAGGGGTAAATATGTAATCTCATGTATATATTGAAGGATATTTGTGTACTTCATTGTCTACTTGAGTTAACCATGGAACTTGAGTTAAATGATGCAATTGATGTTTGGATGCCGTTACTCTACGAGTAAGGCTATTAGGTGACCAAAATGTTTTAGTCATGAAATTATTTATTATTATTCTCTATTCCACCTCATCAGTGAGCAAAGTTTATATCTACTCGATCTTATTTCAATACCATAATAGTTGCCCAAGAAAGTTTGGTTATGAACTTTCTCTCCCCTACTTTTACCATACTCCACCATACATTCTCTCTCTTCAATCTCACCATAATGAAAATTATTTTAAATAAACGGTATAAGTACCTTAATTTGTACTCTTAAATGAAAATAATTATCTTTTGTGATATAGTTATTGATAAGCAATCAAGGAAGATAGACTTAAATTAGAACCTCACTATATAATAATTATAATACACAATAATACAAGAACACATCTTCTACACAAGAAAATAAAAAAAAATAAAAATAAAAAATAAAAATACATTTTTAGGACAACATAATACATTATTATATTAAGAAAATATACGATAATATATACATTATATAACCAAAACATTATATGTAATATAAATTAAGCATACTTAATCAAAGGATAAAACTCTTCAAATGATGATAATACATCCATTATTGCCTTTAACCCCCATACTTACTCCATAAATGCTCTATTAAATCTGATTTGAGGGTCTTATGCATAAGTTCATCACGAACACGAGCTCTATTAGATATATAAGATATCCTTTAACTTGCTGGTCGGTCGCGATTGTTATTGAATTGAAAAGGTTTCTCAATGTTTCTTTTGTGTGAGGACGAAGGAGCAGCTTGGTCATATTAATTTGAATTATAATACTCCCTCCGTGTTTTAATAAGTTTTGCAGTTTGACCATCACATAGTTTTATGCAATTTAATTGACTTAAATAAAATAAGAGGTAAGTGGGGTAGTTGGAGTATCAAAAAATTGTAAAAGATTGATAGTGGGGCTAATAGTTTATTGAAAACTAATGAATGTAATAGGAAAAGTATAAGTAAAAAGTAGTAGTGAATTTAGGTGGGGACCATGAGATGAGAGAGGTATAATTTTTTAATATAGCTTTTTGCCAAAAAAGGAAGTGTAACACTTATTAAAACACGGCCGAATTTGGTAAGTGTAACACTTATTAAAACACGGAGGGAGTATGTTGAATACGTATCTCGCTCATCTTCAACGATCATGTTACGTATGACAATGCAAGCTATCATATTTTTTCCAACATAGTAACATCCCAAGCTAGAGCAGGATAACGAACTATTGCAAAAAGAGCTTCTAGTACTACAAAAGCACATTCCACAACCTTTCGCCGACTCTCTTGCTTTTTGGCAAAAGGGCCCTCCTTTTCATTTTATGGGGGAGATATTGTGGGAATGAATGTCGCGCATAAAGGGTAAATACCATCAGTGAGATAATACTTCATATCATATCGTATTGGTGGCCATTAACAACATACTTAACATGAGGTGCTCAGCCTTCAAAAACATCATTAAATAATGCGGATCTGTCTAAAACAATTATATTATTACACCTTACTAAGGTCCCGAAAAAAGCATGTCAAATCCAAAATTCTTGTGAAGCCACTGCTTCCAAAATCAAAGTGGGCTTATTAGCTCTTCTAGAAAACATGCCCTTCAATCTAAGAGGACAAGTCATCCATCGCCAGTGCGTGCAATTAATGGATCCCATCATGCCTAAAAAACCTCAGCGCTCCCCATCTCGTAGCAATCTGACCACTCTTCGTTGGGTATTCTTAAGTATTAGTCACTAAAGTAGGGACAACTCCTTCAACAAAATGTTAAAACAATCTCTCATAGAAAAGCACTAATACGTAGGTAGTCGTCAATGGTATCAACTGCACCATTTTATGCAAGTAACCTCATAGCGACAGTACATTTCTGCAAAGCTGATGTACCTAATCTACCATTGGCATCTAGACTTTGCATTATACGAAAAAAAGACATGCTTTCTCACTAGGGCAGAGCCAAAAATTTTAACCTACAGGGGCCGACGACGATTGAATCAATATATAATTATATAGCTTAATATTTTAATGCTTTTTTTTTCTAAATTGCAATTTATGACTTTTGATACTTCGTATGAAAAAATATCAATAATATGATAAAATTATTGGCAATCTATTTTCTTAGGTATAAAATTGCTGTAAAATCCGCTTGTTGAATTTCAACCACTCTAAAAAAGTGATCTATACACCAAACAACTAGACAAAAGTAAAAATTTTATTTTTTGTAAAATATAAGCTGGTAATTTATATATATAAAAAGGATAACTTAAAAATACCACTATTTAATGTTCACATTTTGTACAATACCACCTCAAGTTTTTATTTTATTTTATTTATTTTATTTTATTTTATTTTATTTTATTTATATCTAGTTTTCTCAAAAACCAAAACACTCCCACCACTTTTGCCCAATTCCTCTATATGACGTTACGGTGGGACCGTTACCAATTGTACCTTTTTTCCCCTCGATTCTCACCTTTGTTTTTCCTTCGTCTTCCTCTAAGTCTAATTTTAATATTAATTTGCAAATTAACTTTGCATTATTTAGGGTTTTAATTCGCTAATTTGTTCTTCAAGCCAAGCAATAATGCAAAATCGAGGGCATAATCATGTTATAGAGAGCTTTGTTTGATTAGGGTTTAAAAAATCAATTTGGGTTTGTTTCAATTGAAGTTATGGTTTATAAATTAAATTTGGAGGGTTGATTCTATGGTTTATTAGTTGCCAAATTGATTAATTAGGATGATTAGAGAAGAAGAAAGGTAAATTTCAATGAAAAAGAGAAGGAAAATTGATTAGTGGGGCCCACCGTGACGTCAAGAAAGGTAAATTTCAATGAAAAAGAAAAACCTTGTATACCATTACTACATAGAATTGAACCTTGCCGTCAAAAAATAAATAGGATTGAACCTTGAACCAAAGGAACAATACTAAGCTAAGCCCACTAACCACTAAATAGAATTGTTTTATATAATAACAATAATAAAAAAAATATGAAGGCTCGAACCTGCAACCCAAGTGTAAAAATTACAATGACTTACCACTAAACCAAGAGCATAGGTGCACAATATAGGGGAGTTCACTTGTGTATAACCCTAGAGTTTAAAGGGATCATATTAAAAAAATATGGGCCGTGGGATTGGGTTACAGGAGTTGGGCCCCTATCATCCCCCCTAGCTCCGCCCCTGCTTTTTCATGCAAATTCTATGATAGAACAAGTTTGGAGGGTAAACTGGTTGGTCATAAAAGTAGTCATTCCATAGACGATTATGTCCATCTTCATGATCCCTTTCGACCAAGGTCCTTGGTGCCCTCAGAATGAACTTGATGAATCATGTGAAAGAATTCAATTGGGTTGGATATTATAAATTCATCCATCAATTGGGTTGGTGCCCTCAGAATGAACTTGATAAATCATGTGAAAGAATTCAATGGGGTTGGATATTATGAATTCATTTATCATTCTATCAACCAAACGATTCGCTTGTCTACGTCTTTCACAACGATGGTCGGAGTCATCATTTGAATTATGGAGGTTGTGGTTGGTAGATGAATTGGAAGAATTAGAAGATGAGTTGGAACATTCATTGGACATATTTTAAGAAAAAAAAAATTGATGTAAGAGCTATGAAATGGGTTGGGTGAAGTGAAACTGATATGTACACCAGTATATAGAATAATAACTTAATAATATAAGTAATTTACATCAATATAGCTATCGTACATTGTTATAACAATAATGTTTGATACTTTTTCTGAAAAATTGCATACATACTTTATCAATGTTACATCTCATCACTATGAAAAATTACAGTGGTCTTATGTGATTAGTGTTACATGCATATCATCAATGTCATTATTGCACTACTTTTCTTGAAGTGTAATTTCATTTATGACAGTGAGAAATTACATCATATGAAAAACATCTACATTTATGACAAGTTTATAGTGTCTATAAATTTTGTTGGAGTATCTCGATAGATCAAATAAAAGAAAATTATAGTTTATATTTTTAACATCTATTTTTTCAAATTAAACATAGTTATTCATGAACAATATAACGACAATACATTCATTAATAATAAAAACATCATGTATTACAATAACCATTTATTAAAATTTAAACCTATAATAACTTAGGGTATGTTTGGCCAAGCTTTTGGAAATCAACTTTTGTACCCTAGAAGTAGTTTTCAAGAAATCCTTTATAGAAAAACAATTGTAAGAAACATAATTGTTTGGCCCATAAAAAATCAGAAGTGATTCTTAGATTGAGAAACTATTTTACCATGTTTGGCCTATATTAATTTTTTATTTTATTTTATTTATTTATTTGGGAGAATAAATTAGTATTAATTTCTTGTACATTGCTATTAATAATAGGTTTATTTTTTATTTTTTTATTATTATAGCTTGATAGATAAAATTTAATTAAAATTTTTAAACATTTCATAAGTCTAGATACTTAGATTATCTTGTCAAAATATAAAAAATCCATATCCAAAACTTTCATACGTTCATAATTACCCATTATTGAAATAAAATGTCTAATATTATTATTCCTAATAAAAGATCCAATAATGTTACAATCCATGATTCATTAGAGAAGTTGCAATATTGTAGCGAATAGACTCCATACTAAAATCATCCATTGATCCATCATGTTCTTCAAGAGTAGTTACCGAGCTGCCTCCAATTTCCTCATCCCCTTCAACTTCAGGTATATAATAAGGATCTGCATCACATTTATCAAATTCTAAATCTTCAAGTGCGTGTTTTCTTATATATTATGCATAGCCATAGTAGCTGCAACAAGTCTCTTTTGAGTTTCTAATGAAAAACTGGGCATAATTGATAATATCCTCCATCTTTTTTTCTAGACACCAAATGTTCTCTCTATAACATTTCTCAACGACGAATATGAATAATTAAAGACCTCGTAGAAACCATTTGGAGGTTGTGTTGAACGACGAAAATTAATATTAGATAATGACATAATATTTAAAAGGAGCCAAATTTTTTTTCATTTTCAGATAACCCGCGTCAATGGCATAATATTTTCCTGTACAATATATAATATTAGATAATGACAACATAGTATGATAATGGTAAAGATTATACACATAATAGTTTTATAAATATATACCTTCGGGTGGGTGAGGGAAATATTTCTTGGGGTCTTCCATTGCATCTTTTAAAATTCAATTATCATGAATAGATATCGCCACCCAACATCAAAATATGTAAATAACATGTCGAAGTCACAAGTTGCTAAAACATTTTGTATAGGGTTACCTTTGCTCCCTATGTAAGGGATTTTATCCTCCTCCGAAACAACACATGGAATATGAGTTCCGTCAATGGCACCAATATATTCCTTGAAATGTGGCCAATATTTATAATTATTTCATATCTTAGTTGGAACCTCCTTGAAGTTTTAATTTGATCGGAAGGTCTTACAATATCTTTAGAAAATCTTGTCATTGCTTCATGAACTTTATTGAATTTTCTACTTATCGTTTCACCAGAATGTTTAAATCGATTTTGCATATTACGATTAGATTGAGATTGTGCACATAAATATACGAATATTCCGAGTGCTTCTTCAGCAGGCATGGTCCTAGTTGACCTTAATCCATATTTATCCACTAATAATTTAGCAAGACTATAAAACACATGGAGTTCCATTATTAATATCCTATAACTTTCACTCGGTGTAGATAAAACCTCTTGCCACCATTGCCATCCAAAACATAACGAAATCCTAGTAGGTTGTTTAATTAAATATTTAAGATAGTATTTGGTAAGTATCGTTACCCATGCGGCAGCATATATATAACATCACATTTGTTTACCCTTCAATTGTTCTTGAAGTAATAACTCTTCATCGTCTTCTTCTTCTTCGGAGGATTCATCCATTACACCATCATAAGCACTTCCATTTTTTAACTAATCTGATTAAAAAAAACAAGGAACCAATTAAAATTTTATACTTTAAAGTAAGCCTTATATAACAAAGCAACTATAAAAAGCTAATATTATTCACGAAAGTATAATGATAATGATACATAATAACAAATACTAAGAAAATCAAAATAACTGACATAAACAAAAAAAATCGTCTGTTACAACAAGGTAATTAAAGAGAGTAGCAATAAAAGCATAAATACAATGTTTCATAACAAATAAAAAGAAAATTAATGTTGAGAAGCTTTTTTCTCTCTTTGCAATTCCTGCTTAAGCCAACAACTTCGTATATTTTCATCAGGAATATCAACAAACATCTCTCTATATTCTCGTTTGACAAATAAACGATTTCCTAACATATAAAGCACTTCCTATTTCAACCCTCGGTGTTGTAGCTAGCAATGTTAGACACTCTCTAATACTACAACCAGGAAGGTCAGTTCTTTTTAAAGTTACAGTAGCACTAGATTGAGAGAAATTCTCCTTCGCACCAACAATACATTTTAGCTCATTTTGCATGAGCTTAGTTGTGCTAACTTTAGATTTCTTTCCTTTTTGTGCTTTTTTTCCTCTTTCTTCCGATGTTGTATTAACTTTGGTCTTCTCAATGCTTCCACTTTCAAGCTGTTGAGATACTATTTCATTGATACTACCATACATTGTAATGTCCAGTTGTTCCTCATCTTCTATTTCTTCATTTCCTATGTTAGACGAGTCTTCTATTCAGTATCATCTTATGAATATGGGTTCCATGAAGTTGTAGCAGAAATAATTATTTTAGCAAACATGATCTCTAACTCTGTTAAATTTTAGATTCCATCTTCACGAAATTTAGCAACACTTGGATTGGCCTATACAAATAAATAATGTAATTAATTAATTAAAACTAACTACTTGAAAAAGGCAATATACAAATCAGATTATTGTTATGCTTACCTGTTCTTGGAGTGCCCACCACTGATCAGATGTAACAATTGTATTTTTCTCATGATCCCATCCTAACTCCGTCTCATTTTCTATGAGATTCTCCCATGTAGTGTACTCCGTTTTTAACTTCTCCCACTTGATTTTAATTGTTTCTGGTCATAATTTTTACCAGACCTTTGTTGGAACTTTATAATCACATTATTCAACCAATTTTGCTAAAATGAGTGTGTGGTCTATTCCTTGCATGGACCTCTTCAGCACAAACCTCACAAAAAAATCTTAGCTGTTTCATCAGACCAAGTTGCTTTTGACCCCTTTACTTGTTCGTTAATCTAAAGACAAACAAAGCCATGAAACATAGTGCATTACGCATAAGCTTAACCAACCATACACACAACTTAATTGTTGTAATCTGTCTCCCAAGGTAGGTTTCAAAAATGGTTTATAATTTATTTGTAGCTGAACTTGGATGATAGTTTATGTGAATCATTTATCTCCATATATAAAGCCCATTCATAACATGTTCATTAATTTGTTGATGCATAATGTATAGCCAAACTTTATTACTCACCTTTAAGAAAGGTTAGGTAATGGTTCCCTATGTATCAGTTCTTACAATAAGAATATGATACTATGACATCATAACCTCATAACTATATTTCAACCATTCCCCTGTCACCTTGTCTAGATATAAGTAACTAAATTTGGCACCAACACAAGCAATGGATTTACTAAATAAATATCTAACTACGTACATATATTACACCATTGTTAAATCATTTTCTTATCAATGAACTCATGCCTGACTAAAACATTTCATTCTTTCTAGTAAACTACTAATATTGAATTCAATTGGTTCAAACAATCCAAAATGTGTTGTTATACATATGTTTAATTACAACCATTGAAATTAAATTGACAATGAAAGAACCCAATTCGAATAAATTGAATCAAAATTGAAAATTTCAAGATCTATTTTGTGGACCAAGTTGCTAACCTCATTGGCAAAACTTCTTGTTTGTGATGTATTGGGATGATTTGGATGAGGAGAACCACTGAGATTTATATCTTTCTCCTATTTCAAAATCAATGTAAAGAAATTAGGGTTCTACCCACAAAAGAGAAGAAATTTCCATAAGTTAAAAAAATTACCTTATAATTGCTTGGTTGTGTCCTCTTGGGTCGACAAAATGGTGGCGCTGGTGGTCTGGGAGGACCAGATTGCATGTCGTCGGACGCCGGTGACGTTTGGCCTTGAAGAGGTACACGAGGGGTTTGTGTTTCTAGAGAGAGAAAGAGCTCAGATGTTATGAGAGAGGAGATGAGAAAGAAGAGGGGTTTCTTTTTTGTAAAATGTTAAGGAAATTTCTGTCCAAAAAAAAAGTTTCATTGAGTGGGAAAACAACTCCCTGAGAAACTGATACAGAGAAGCTCAAAATTGATGCTTCTCATTTTACCCACTCTAGAAGCTGTTTTGGGCTTTTTGAGAAAGTGTTTTTTTCCCCCCCTTAAAAATCCCTTGTTTGGCCCAGTTTCTATTTCATAGATAAAGAAACACTTGTAGAAAATATGCCAAACAGTTACTTAAACAATTATTCGTTCTTATAACTAACACTAGGACATTAAGTGAACACTTAATTATTAACTTGACAAGAATAAAATTTACACTATATTTTCCTTCTTTCTTGATCTTCTTATGATAAGTATGGTTTTGCTTCAAGTATCTTTAACAATTCGAGATTGATTTTCGTTGCCTTTGTGCTTCTTTATCCTTTTCTAGTTAAGCATGTGCAACTTCTTTCTCTCACTATACTTAATCTTTTCCATTTCGACCTCAGCTTCAGTTTGTCTTGCTAGGTTCATGTGTTGAAGAGTATCCAACCACGTTGTTGAAATGATTTAAAGGGAACATTCATCACTTTGCTCTTACCATTACTTTTGTTGGAGTCATCACTGTAGGGAAGCCGGAACAACCCATGTTATCGCTGATTGGTGTTTCTAGGTTTGTTGAAGATGAACAATTACCAGCTTCATTTATCCGTGACACTACAAGAAAAAGGGTAATTAGCGACGGCCAAAGTAGTCGCAAATTTGTCGCAAAAATGGATTTGCGACAGATTTGCTACTACTTTGGTTAGTTGCCAAAGACCTTGTCGCAAATCCATTTTTGCGACTAATTTTTGAACAGTCGTAAATTTTGCGACGGATTTGCAACTGTCATTTAGCGACTAACTTTCAAATTTTAGCAACTAAATCATTGTCCGTCGTAAAATATTTGCGACGGATTAGCAACTATGGAGACCAATGTTTTAAGAATACTTTTGCGACGGATTAGCCACTACAAGACCAAACTTTTGCGACTACGAGACTAAACCTCTGCGACTACGAAGACTAGTTTTATTGCGACGGATTTACGACTACTGAGACTAATTTTTTCGCGACGGATTAGCAACTACTTACGAGACCAAACTTTTGCGACTACAAAACTAATTATTTGCGACATATTAGCAACTATTAAGACTAATTATTTTGCAACTAACCAATTAGTCTCTGAACCAAATTTGCAGTCGCTAAATTTTTGTGACTGATTATCAATATTTGGAGACCATAATTTAGCGACGACCAATATCAATCACAAAAAAAAAGGTACCCACGTATAAATTTAAATAACCAAAGTGTTAATTTTATTCAAATATCCAAAATATAATCAATTTTGTATCAATGTATTAAAAAACAATATTTAACTCATAAGACTAATTGTTTCAAAAATCACCTCCCACATAAAGAAAGCTACTTCAAATAAGAACTAATGACGATGTAAAAGACCAGTTGTTCACAAAATTACCACCAAGAAAATAAAAATCACTTAGTTGCATCACGAGAGCGGGTGATTGTAGACGTAGGAGGCTTAGAAGGACGGTAACGTTGTTGGACAACTGATGCCATTTCCTGCAATGTTTTTTGCATAGCTAATTTTTTCTTCTTCCATGTAGATTTTTCGATCTCATGATTCGAAAAATTCCTTAGCATATTTTAAGCCCTTTGCCGCTATTTTTTGGCTTTCTTCTACCAAGTTAAGGTTTTCCTCTGCCATCTTCTTTAATTCTTCAACTTGAGAGCTTAGTTGAGAAATCATGGAGGCAGTGGAAGATGATGTAGTAAGTTGAGAAGTAGGATCGCTCTTGTAGTACATTTGTGAAGCACTCCCTAAACCGTAGATTTTCCCTTTCTTTTGCCTACCTACAACCTCCAAGTAGACTTTGTCGGGGTTTATATATTCCTCAAGTTTTTCCATATATTCTCCCTGCATTAAGATATGTATTAGTAACTATGATATCAAATGTTAAAACTTAAAAGACTAAAAACATTAAAAAAAAAGTTAATTAAAATAAAAAATGCAACACTTATAGTAAAATAATTTATGTAAGCAATTATTAGTAAAATTTTCGGTAGAGCCTCCTTTGTAAATTGAAGAATTCCCTCCAATAAGGTATGACTTCAAAATAAATCTGTTTCAATTCACATTATGCCATACCACATTAATCATTTGATTAATGCCGGCCAATTATTCTCATCCTCCAACTCAATCACACAAACAAATAAACAATCTATAATATCTCCAAACATTAACTACCACATATTTTTTTTGTAATCTTAGCAAAATATATTAGTATACTCATACGATGACTTGATGAGTCTTGTCACCCATCAATTCAACTTCATAATTGCCCGCACAAACAGAGTGAGTGCTCTCATAGACTTCAACAACAGTTGGTAAAATTCCATCCTTTTTCTTTGCCTTGTAACAAAATGAGTGCTCTCATAGATTTCATCATCCATTTTTTATTCAATTTCTCCATGATCCTAACTATGAAACGACATCTTTAATCATATACACATATGTAATATAGTCTTCTTATATATGTAATTTATTCTTATTATATATGTAATTTAGTACACAACTATAGGCTACAAATAGATAGTCGATCTAGTGTTTCTTTGAATTGTTAAGAAGACTATTAAACAACATAAGCTTTTATAATAATTTCAATAATTTCAATGACTTTATGGTAAACCACAAAATTTCCTTAAAACAAGTCCCTTGTTCAATGTGCAAAAAAATATTATAAATTAGCAACTTTTTTGTCATAAAACAAACAAAGCACATTATCTCATCTTATTTTCAAGTTTATTCATTAACCCAACAAGGGCATCCCTTAATGGGAAGCTCCGTTTCTCTCACTCTTTGCTAGCACAAGTAACATATCCATTGTAGGTGAAAAAAATCAAATCTAATTTGCACACATGAAGAAAAATTGATCTGCAGCAAGTTTATAGTATTGTTATACTTCTTACATATCCTTCTTGTAATTAGTAGACAGGTTATGGTCAATAATACCAACACTTCAAAAAAAAAAAAAATTTCTCAAGGACTAGCATAACTTTAATGTAATCTTATTCAGCATAATATGATATAAACTACCACTTGGCTTTAAAAAACATATAAATTATGTCCTAATATTTCCATGAAACTAACGACTTCCAAATAATTCTCAATTAAGTCATTATGTCAAAATGCATAAGTTTTCTTCACTCAACAAACTAAGCAAAACTCGACTGCCGAATAGTAAATTATTTCAGTTTCTCAATTTCTATACAAAAACCGAATAAGCTCGATTTCTATCGTCAAACTAAACTCGACCACTGAAAAATTATATATCAATCAGATAGCATTAGGTATATATCATTCCCAACAAATTATCAAACTTAATTGACTGCTAAGTATTATAACTTAAAACAAAATGCATAAATCAAAATGTAATGTAATACAACAAAACATCAAAAATCACTCAAATTTTGCCCAAAAAACAAAGAAAAATTGAAATCAAATTACAGAAGAAAGAGAGTGAAGAAAAGAATACCTTACATAGGATACGCTCAATGGAACGAATTTGATTTTTAAGAGAAGCTGCCTGGGGTTTCTTGGCAACACCTGCAACAGCCTTGGAGGCCACTAATAAAAATTCACTTTTCTCTGCCATTCAAAATTCACCATCTAATTAAACTATTCCCACAACCGTCGTAGCGCAGAGCACCCACGACCACAGCATGCGGCACCGCTACCAAGCAACACTACCAAACTCTTACATTTGACAGCACCACTCACTAGATTTATTTCATTCCTTATTTTTTTCTTTGACTCGAATCATAACATCTCTTTCTCGGTTGTATAAGCATAATTTTATGTGTGAAATCAAAGTTTAAGATGGAATTTTTGTTTAATCTTCTTATAATCAGACTTGCAAAATTTACATTGAAAATAATTAGGGGTTTGCAAAATCAATCAATTTTGAATGGCTTTTCATTGATTGACTTTAATTAAACCATGGAAATCAGATTAAAATAAAAAGTTGGACAAAAAACTCAATGAACCCTAAAATTCGTAATTGGTAAATTGCAGTAAGACAAAGATGGAATGGAATGTAGGAAAGGGAAGAATGTGTAACTAACCTGGGAGAAATATGGATGGTGGCGCAGCGACGATAGAGGAAGAACGACGGCAACAGGTTGATTCTCGATCTGAACTTGGCCTTTTCAGATTTTTTTAAGGAAGAATGTAAACTCTGTATAGCACTTCGTATGTATTACTCTGTATAATGACTTTAGGAGTGTTAATTTCTTGTTTTTGGCGGAAACTCCTTATTGTACTAAGGGTTTTTTTTATTTATTTTAAAAATAATGGTAGCGATTATCTGTTAGTTGTAATATTAGTCACGAATTTTTTTTTTAAAAATTGATTTAAAATTATTAACCTTAGCAACTACAATTAAGTCGCAAAAAATATAAGAGTGTCGCAGATTAGCGATCGCATAGCAACTATTACAAAATCTGTTGCAAAATTTGCGACTACTCATTTTTTACAGTCGCAAAAATTATTTTTGCTACTAATTATTATGGTAGTCGCAAAAATTAGTTGCTAATTCCCCTTTTTCTTGTAGTGTGATATCCTGAAGATATTTGATTGGGTTGAATGAAGTCTTTTGCTTACACATCTCAACAAAATTTTCATTTTTGGCACATGCTTCTTCGTTTTTTAAAATATCCTAAGAATGAGTGTCTTGAAAGACTGTACTCGTATTCATTCTTGATTTGTCGTCCCTATAAATTTTAAACGCTGTCTTAATAACATTGTTGTCTGATTGCTAATTCCCTCTTCTATCCTTAGCTTGTGTATAAGCATCATCAAATGAGCAATTGACATTCAACCTTCTCTAACGACATCTAAGCCACTCCAAACCCCTCAATCTTAATAAATCACCCTTCATAATGTTTTCAATACCTTGTTCAAAACACCTCTCCCTCAGTCTAACATTATTAAAAATTTGCTCAATTTTCCCAAAAATTCATCCCCCTTTTTGTTATTGTTGGTTTTCTTTTGTTTTTACTAACCTCTAGTTAAGCTCTTTCAAGGACCTCATCTTCAAGGTGTGACCAAAAATGCCTTTTGTCTTGATTATGTCCACCTCTTGCATATATTGTCACCTTCATTATTATCATCATCTAAAGCATCGATAGATATGTAAGCCTAATTAAAATTCAAAAATGCACCTTCTTCACCTTCTCCCATCGTGTTGTGACATAGGAAATGTTGTTTCATGTTCAGCAAATTGATAATTTTGATGAACAGATACATGTCCTTCAAATGGAAAAACATGTTGAGAATGAGAGATATTTGAATTTAATTTGGTGGTGGTCTTAAAGGGATTTTTATGTTGGAAACTGAACTTGCAAAATTCATATTATACATTCGATAATTTGGAAATTGTAGGAAAAATTGAGAGCTTGGTTGTAGTTGAGAATTGAGATCAATTTGACTATTAGAAAATGAAGGTTGATTATTTGGATTATTATGTTGTTGAGAAGGATTTCTTGATTTGGACATTTTTTTTTTCTATTGGAATTATCCATATCCAATATTTATTTTTGAGTTTAGTAGATAGGAAGATGTTTCTATTTGAAAGTGAGTAATTTAAGAAGATGAATAATTGTATGAATTTATTCAATATTAGACTCATTTTATAGAGAAAAAAGTTGTACCAACGCTGTTGGTACAATTTTTTACTTTTTATTATTAAACTTCAGAATTTTAAAACTATTACTGTTATATTAATTGTAACTTTATTAATGATAAATGGTGTTGATCCGTCACATCTATATAATGATGAAGCATGGTCAGAGGCGGATGTAGTGTGCACCAAGGGTATGCAAGTGCATATCCCTCGTGTTAAAATAAAATCAACTTATTGATAAAAAAATTAAAAAAAAAAAAACCTTAACAACTTATCACATGAAATTGGATAAAAGGAAGTTTGAAACAAATTAAATATTAAGTAAAGTAAAATTGTTAAGCTTTTTCTCTCATAATGCAATACCCTAGGTTAGGCTAGGTTTTAGACTTTTAGTTTTTTAGTACCTATCAAATTCCTTTCCTAATAATAAAAAACAACCATTGATTTTTAGTTGAAGTATTCTTGATTTCTTGGACAATACGAGCCAGACGCCACTTGCAGCTAAATTTTATTTTTATACTTTGTATCAATTAGGTATGATTACGATTCGTACGAAGTTTTTTTATTTTTATTTTTAATTTATTGCTTCAACTGTATAATTTGGGATTTGAAAATTTGTTAATTAGTAGGAACAATTGTTAATTATTTATCTACTTTCGCTATATGGTCTATCATTACGGAGAATACGAACTATTTCTCACTGAAATTCGATTGAAATTTTAAAAAATATGTTGTTGACATAAATAATTTATATGCGAAATTAAAGTGTTATTTTATGAAAACACTAATTGAATACCAATATAATTTCTTGATAAATCTATTAGAGTGAAAATTTATATTAAACCTTCTATTTTTTTTTAACTTATTATTGAAAATTTACAGTTGCTATAATGAATGAGAATAATCCATCAGTGAAGAAAAAAGTGAGGATTATATTAGTACTTTGGAGTCGTACTTTCAGAAGAAAACAAGGATTCAAGAAGTTTCGACTTCATCCCCGATTGCACCACAAGTACGTACGGAGGATGAGTCTCCTCCTCAAAATACAGTCCCTCCAACTCGGGAAAGAGTAATTCAATTTGATGTTAATTCTCTTCCACATGATCCTGGAAGAAGGAAAAGGATTATTAACTATCATCAATTAGACCAAGAAGCTATTAGGAGAGAGTATATTCTTAAAGGGCCTTTCCAACCATATTGATGAGTCCATTTTATACATATTTTTATTCCCCATCTCGCGGTCATATTTGCTCTTATTTAAGCTCTGCGGAGCTATTTTTATTACTAATATACGTTTTCTAGTGTTTTTGTAGAGGCTCTATGAAGCGATTTTTATTACTAATATACGTTTTCTAGTAATTATGTAGAGATGATATTATTTGGTAGGAATTAGCAAAATTATGATAATTTCCATGCTTATTAGACCAGACCACTACGAAGATATTGGAGTTTGATCGTATTTTATCAATAAGTGTATTGTGCACCCTGCTCCATCTAGAATAGCTGGACCACAGGCAATTGTTCAGGTTTTTTTACTAAATATTCAAAAGTATAGGCATGGCGTAGTGTTCAGATTTGTTTTTTTAATAAATGTTCAAATTTTGCAATTGTTCAAATGTTTTTACTAAATATTCAAAAGTATAGGCGTGGTACACTGTGATTCTTCAGATATTTTTATTAAATGTTCAAAATTTGCGATGTTCGGAATTTTTTTACTTAATGTTCAAATTTTGCAATTGTTCATATTTTTTTTTACTAAATGTCCAAAAGTATAGGCGTGATATTCAGCAAATTGAACATACAAATTAATGAGAACAATCAAATTAAGCGATCAAATTAATGAGAACAATCAAACACAATCAGGTAATCGATAATAATAGATTACGATTTGAAATTGATCGAATTAACTTCAACAAATTCAATTGATATTAGGACAATGATTTTATCCACAAATTCATCTCAAAATCAAAAATACATACAAATTAATGAAAACAAATTAATCAATCAAATTAATGAGAACAATAAAAATAATAAGGTAATCGATCATAATCGATTACGAATTGAAATCGATCAAATTAGCTTCTACAAATTCAATTGATATTATAATAATGATTTTATCCACAAATTCATCTCAAAATTAAAAGAATAAATTAATATTGATCACAATGAATTCATAATAACAAACCTGATTTGATATTTTCGGGAATTTGAACTAGTTCCATCACGTTAAATGAGGAAAATTAATGGAAAAAATGAATGGGGAAAAAAAATCAAAGAACAGAGGAGAGAGAAATAAGAATTTGAAAAAAGAATGAAGTAAAATCAACAAAGAAATAAAAAGAGATTAGATTAAAAAAAAGAAAGAAAGAAAAAAGGAAACAAAAAATTAACCAAAAAAAAAAACAAAAAAGAAAGAGAAGTAAAGATGGCCGGAAGAAGAAGAAAAGAAGAAGAAGAGGAAGAGAATGGAGCTGCGTTTAATTCATATAAGGTTGCGTTTTAGTAGGGGTCCAGCTATTTTAGATGGACTAGGGTCTAAAAAATCAATAAGTCTATTGTGCACCCTTGTCCATCTAGAATAGCTGGACCACAGGCCCATTTAAGCTACAAACTTCATTTCTCGCTAAAAAGCTAGGCGATTGTTTAGATTTTTTTTACTAATATTCAAAATTTGTGATGTTCAGATTTTTTTTACTAAATGTTCAAAATTTGCAACTGTTCAGATTTTTTTACTAAATGTTCAAAAGTATAGGCGTGGTACATTGCTATTGTTCAGATATTTTTACTAAATGTTCAAAATTTTCGATGTTCGGATTTTTTTACTAAATGTTCTAAATTCGCAATTGTTCAGATTTTTTTTACTAAATGTTCAAAAGCATATGCGTGGTACATTGCGATTGTTCAGATATTTTTACTAAATGTTTAAAATTTGCGATGTTTGGATTTTTTTTACTAACAAAGCGTTTTGTGTGAGACCGGATTCACGTGAGACCGGGCTCTTAATCAAAAAGGCGTGGGCCTGATAAACCCGACCAAAGCCCGCGTGCCATTTTTATAAAATGTGTGAATTTTTTTTATCATTTATCATTTTCCTCGAATTTCAAGCGCCATTATTTACTCAAAATTTCGAACGCCTTCATTTCATCAAACTAGGAATGCCTTCATTTACTCAAATTTCAAAGCATTCAAATCTTCAAATTTCAGAAAATTCAAATCAGAAAATGGAGAAATCAAACAACAGAATGATAATTGAAGAAGAATCTGATTCACCTATAGAATCAATTTCGAGCTTAATTACTGCTGAAAAAGGTACAATTTAGTTCATTTCAGATTGTATTTAATTTCAAATCGTATTTAATTTCAGATCATATTTAGTTCATAATCAATTTCGAGTTTATAAATTTTCTCAAAGCATTAATTCAATTTTGTATGCAATTTAAATTTGCATACAATCAATTTCGACTTATAATTTGCATGCAAGGTTAATTTAATTTCAGATCGTATTTAATTTCGAGTTAACTTCGACTTATAATTTGCAAGCAATACTAATTTAATTTCAGATCGTTGTTAATTTCGACTTATAATTTGCAAGCAATACTAATTTAATTTCAGATCGTAGTTAATTTCATTTCGATTTATAATTTGCATGCAAGGCTAATTAAATTTCAGATTGTAGGTAATTTCTACTTATAATTTGCATGCAAAGCTATTTTAGTTTCAGATTGTATACATAAGGTGTTGCAGATAATTTTAACCATTGAAATTCAAATATACTAATAATAATAATGAATGCAGCAAATAAAGTAATTATTGAAGACAACACCAATCAAGAAAGAGATGATGAAAAAAGAGATGACGATGTTGCAAATATAATAGGTATGTTTGTTTGAAAATTATAAATATTAGAAGAATTATATACTGATAAAATAATGTAATTCCTGTGTAAAGCATACCAATTGATGAGTAATATTATCTTAAACCTTACTAAAAATAATTAGATACCTGAGTAAAATATTGTAATAACTGACAAAAATAGACCAATACCTAACATAAATTATCTAATTCCTTATTAAAACATGCTAATTCCAGAGACTTATAACTTTCAAAAAACAGTTTAATTCCTGAGTAAAATATTTTAATGCCTTACAAAAATAGACTAATACCTGACATATATAATGTAATTCCTCACTAAAACATGGTAATTCCTCATGACTGTATAAATCTTAATCCTTAATTAAATAATCAAATTCCTGACTATATAAATCTTATTCCTGATTAAATAAGTTTCAAAAGAAGTTTAACTTCTGACTAATAAATTATAATTCCTGACTAGTATTATCTAATTCCCGACTAATATTATATAATTCCTGACTTATATTATCTTAAACCTGACTAAAAACTATTAAATTCCTAACTAAAATATTGTAATACCTGACATAAATTATCTATAGTTCCGGACTGTATAACTATAATTCCTGATATATATAATCTAATTTCTGACTATATATCTCTAATTCCTTACAAGCTAAAATAATCTAATTCTTGTGTGTAATAATCTAATGCCTGACATAAATAATGTAATACATGACATAAAATTTCTAATGCCTGACATAAATAATAGAGTTGTTGATAAAATACGTAATTGTTGTCTGAATTGATATATTTCCTGACCTAAATATTTTAATTCCTGACTGAAATAATATAATTTCTTACACCAAAAATTATTTAATTCTTGACTTAAATAATTTTGACAATATGATTTATATTTACTTTTGTTGAAGATTATTACAAATATGACAAGGATGAAAACATAAGTCGTTGTTTAGCAGGTTATACAGTATCAAACTATAATGATGGATATTTTTTATACAAAGCTCATTCAAGATCTGTTGGTTTCAGCGTCAGAAAATCAACAAAGAGAAGAGATTACAATGATATACTGTATGAGTTTTATTTTAGATGTTCTAAGGAAGGACAGACAAAGGTTAAAATGAAGATTTCAGGTGAACAAACTTCAGTCGAAATACCCATATTGGGTAAAACTGATGAAAAAAGAGAAAATAAAGGGAAGTAAATGAGATAAGAACTGGATGCAAAGCTCATATTCGTTTCAAGAAAAATGCAGAAGGTAAATTTGTTGTTCTTACACATGAGTTGGAACATAATCATGAATTGGTAATAACAATTCAACGACATCATCTAAGATCATAAAGGCAAATATCAGATCCAATGGGTGAGCTAATTGAGAGCATGCTTGAGAGTGGTATTAAACCAATGGATGCTTATAATTATATAACCAATGAAGCTGGAGAAGAAGAATGTGTAGATCATACTAAGAGGGACCACCTTAACTATGTATCAAGGGTGAAAATGAGTATGGTTGAAGGTGGAGACATGTAGAATGTATTAGACACCCTTCAAGAAAGAGCGGATCAAGTCCTTCATTCTTTTATAGACTGAAATTTAGAGAAGAAAATAATGCGGTGAGCTATTTTTGGCATGACTCTCAAATGCTTGAAGATTTTAAAGCTTATGGTGATGTTTTAATCTTCAATATAACATACAGAACAAACAAATATGGGTTGATATGTGTACCATTTGTGGGTATAAACAATCACTGGAGAACAACAATGTTTGGATGTGCATTCATAACTGATGAAAAGACTGAAACATTTGTTTGGCTGCTTTCAATTTTCAAAAAGTCAATGTGTGGAATAGAACCAAAATCAATCTTCACTAATCAAGATCTTGCATTGAGCAACGCCATACCAGAGGTAAGCAGTTTTAGCTTCATAATATATGTATTGTATAATTTAATATGTGATTTGTATTCTATGATTTAATATAGTCTAAGTAATTTAATGTAGGTTAATTCCTGACAAAAATAATATAATTCCTGAGGAAAATAATGTAATACCTGACTAAGATATATTAATGACTTCAAACTTTTTAATCCTGATGAACAAAATCTTATTCCTGATAACAACGTTTTTAATCCTGACAAAAGTAATCTAATACCTAAATGAAACTATCTCATAACTAATTAAAAATGTATTTACTTACAAAAATAAGTTAATTTATGACCAAAATGCTTTAAGTCCTAAGTAAACTAATTCACTTCCTGACAAATATAATTTAACTCCTGCCCTAAATAATCTAATACCTGACTAAAATGTTATAATCCTTAAAGAAATAATATTATTCCTGATTAAAAATATATTTAGTTACAAAAATAAGATAATTTCTAATTAAAATGATATAATTCCTGACTAAAATATTCTTATTCCTGATTATATTAATCTAATTTCTGACTGAAATAATTTTATTCCTGATTGAGATAATTTATTTCCTGAGAAAAATAATTTAACTCCTGCCCTACATAATCTAATACATGACTAAAATGTGATTATACCTGATATATTTAATCTAATTTCTAATTGAAACAATCTTATTTCTTAATGATATAATTTAACTATGTTATTCTTGATATATTCAATCTAAAATGAATTCCTCAGTATAATTTCTTATTGTTTATCAACCAGTTTTCAATGCCCCTTGCAGTCCTAAACACACTCCCAGCGTCACTTTCATCAACCTCATGCTCGGTGTACAAATCAAGTATTTTAACCAATGTCTTAATAGGATCACAATAATGTATCTTTATCATATCATCATATCCTAAGCTAGAAATGACCCTTTTCAACCCAGCCACATTAAAGTCAGAAGGAAGTTCATCAAATATTTTGATTTTACCATCAACATAGTCCAAATCAGGGGTGTTTTTCCATTCACCACCACAATGCACAATTAAAGACATAGGAAGGTCTTCTATCTACAAATAATGTAATAAAGGCAAATAAATAAGAATAAACAATAACAAGATACAGATCATTAATGAAATGAAGAAATTGAAGTACTTCTTGTACTTGGTCCAAATAAGTACTTCAATTTCTTCATTTCATTAATGATTGTCAATTAAGTACATCAATACCTTTGTCATAGTTGTGACATTGCCTTACAAAAGCTAAAGGATACTGTCACACTAAACTATGACAAGAGCAAAAAATTCCATACATTAATTAGTTAAAGTCAATTGCTACCAAAAAGATTGCCCTCTAGTTACCCAAAAACCAACTCACAGGGCAATTCACCTACCCCCACCTACATCACTACTCTAGCCGAATCTTCTTCTGTTGCCCACTAGGTTGAATAGTTTCCTCCCTCTTCCTTTTCTTGCTCCACATGTCTTCCTCATCCCTAAATAGCCATCGCAAACCATCTAGAAACTCAGTCCAATCCTGAACCATCGAATTATGAAAGCCATACCCATTATGCCTCATAATATCAGTTGCAATCCACCACCTTTCACTAGCCTGTCTAGCTCTAACAACATCAAGAATCCAGGCTTTCCAAAACCACAGATCATTCCAATGCTTACACACGCAATTGCACATAGCTTGGGCTCGAGGGGTGCACTTAGGAAAGATATACATGCATAAGATTTCATGAATAGATAAAGCATGTGGGGCATCCTCTAGAGCAACCATATAGTGAGGGTCGTCTACTAGATCCATTTACCCTAACAAAACACCCAATAATCATGGTGTTAACACAACTACAATTTAAAATAATTCAAACCAAAAATACTCTATTTTCAAAAATACTAACAATGAACATCAGCCAATTCTAAGCATTAAATTACTTGAGTAACAAAGCCGAAAATTCGATCAGAATCAACAAAACACATAAATTCCACACATTATAACACTTTTTGTATGACTACACAAAAAAACTGATGATCATCATAGCACTCTAAACCCTACAATACCAATAATATTTTCAACACAATTTCAATAATAAAACAATAAAAATAATAGAGAAAGCAATGTACCTTGCAATTTAGTTGAATTCGAATAGAAATTGAATAAGAAAGTACTGAATCACCTTTGTTGAAGCTTTGGAAATGGATGGTTTCCTTAAAGTACAGAAGAGAAATATGAAAGGGTGGCTAGATTTTTTGAAAAAAATGATTTTTTAATACTCACTTAACTTAAATCAGTCATTTTTGCGCGCTTCCCCAAGTAATTTTATTCTCAATCAATCAATTCATCATTTCCTGGCTTTTAATTTGTCCACGTATTATACTAATTCCTGACTAAAATATACTAATTCCTGACAAAAAACTATTTAAGCCTGACTATCATAATTTAATTCCTGAAAAAAAAATAAAAATACATGACTAAAATAATATAATTCATGAATCAAACATACCAATTTAAACTAAAAAAGATGTAAACTAACAAAACAAAATAAAATTAAAGTACGATACTAAATAAATACTAAGTAATATATAGGCTACAAATTTCATACATTTGATAATCACATCAGCAAAATGAAGAAATATATCATAAAATTTAATATATTTGGAAATTTTAATTATTACATATCATTTTTTTCATATATTTTAATGATATTGATTGAGCTTAGAAGTTAAGAGAAAAAAAAAACCCTAGAATCTTAATCTTCTTCTTGTTCTTCTTGAGATTTTAAACTTGTTTTTTTTTTTTTTTTTTTTTCTTTTGGTCTTCTTTTTCTTCTTTATGTTCCTTCTTTTGTTGATCTTCCTCTTTCTTTTTTTGGTTTTGTGCTTCCTGGAATTTCTTCTGTGCCTTCTTTCTTTTCCTCAGTTCTTCGATTTCATTCTTTTCCACTTTTTCATAGAGCTTCATCAGTCCATCCTTCACTATATCTCTTCTTTCGAATAGATCATTTAATCTTTTTTCAAAGTTGTCAATAACATTTTCCCCTAGATCGTTTGATGAAGTAGAAGACTGAGAATTGTTTTCCATATTTGAGCAATAAAGAAAAAAAAAGTTTTTAGGTAAGAGAATATAAAAGAACACAAACATGCAAAATATGTGAGAAAATAATGGTTTTATACACAAATAAAAAATATTATAAAAAATACTTTTTAAATATTTTTCTATTTCTTATTATTACATTTTTGTTGTCTGTATCCAAAACTCTAAGTAAATATCTTTATATTATTACATTTTTGTTATCTTTATCCAAAACTCTAAGTAAATATCTTTATTCTAAATATCTTTATCCAAAACACTAAGTAATCATAGCCACTAAGTAAACTCTAAGACTATTTAATTCCTGACTAAAATACTTTTATGCCTGATAAACATAGAACAATACCTGACATAAATAATCTAAGATTGTTATGCCTGACTAAAATAGACCAATACCTGACACGAATTATCTAATATCTGACTAAAGCATGCTAATTCCTGACTAATACTATTTAATTCCTGATTATAATAATCTTATTTCTGACTTAAAAATGTTAAATCCAAAACTCTAAGTATTCACAACCACTCTAAGTAAACTCTAAGACTATTTAATTCCTGACTAAAATATTGTTATGCCTGACAAAAATAGATCAATACCTGACATGAATTATCTAATATCTGACTATAAAATGCTAATATCTGACTTAAATGTTATAACCCCTAACAAAAATACAACACCTGACTTAGATCGTCAAATTCATGACTAAAACATGCTAATTCCTGAGCTATATAACTTAATTCCAGATTATAATAATCATATTTCTGACTTAAAAATGTTAAATCCTGAATAAAATAATCTAATTGTTCTTATCATTGTTGCAGGTGTATCCAAATTCAAGACATAGACTATGTCTATTGCATTTGCAAAAGAATTTTGTGTCATACTTTGGAAATCTAAAAAACAATCCTGAATTCAAGAATATGTTTCACAAATGCTTAAGTGGCTGTGATTCAGAATCTGAATTTGAAGATTGCTGGAACAAGATGGTTCAAAAGCATGGATTAGAAAAAAAAAGAAGAATGGTTTGATAGGTTATTCGGGCTACGAGAAAAATGGTGCACAACATTGAGCAAGGACATTTTCTCTGCTGGAATTATTTCATCTCAAAGAGTAGAAGTAACAAACAGAGCAATTTCATTTAAGGCCAACAGAACCACTAAGCTTTTGGAGTTCTTTCACATATTTGAAGCTACCGTGAGAAGATGGGGAAGCACTGAAAAGAGTGACAACTTCAGATGTACTACTGAGAAACCAAAAACAACAACAAAAATATTAAAACATGCAGCTGAAGTTTATACTCTAAACTTATACAAGGATTTTAAGTTGGAATTTGATACAAGTCTAGGAGCATATGCAAGAGAAAATCCCACTTCAATGCAATATGTCAAATTCTTTGATGTTTCTCTTGATGAAGATTATAAGCACACCTATCAAGTCATATATCACAGTCAAAACCATGAGTTTGTGTGTTCTTGTATGTACTTCACAGAGACCGGATTGCTGTGCTTTCACATCCTCAAGATAATGCAAATGTACAGCATACATGTTATCCCAGAGAAATACGTTCTGAAACGTTGGACAAAGCTTGCTAAATCAATGATATGGGATGATAATGAATCAGGTACGTACATACTTTGTTATTTTAAAATTTATTATTTGTTAATTAAATATAAAATAAAAGTATTATTATTCCTGATAATAAGAACTTATTCCTGACAAATATAATATTATTCCTGACATATATAGTCTTTTTCCTGATACAGATATTGTTACTTCCGATAAACAATTTAATTATGATAAACATAATCTTATACCTGATACAAGGGGAACTCATAGCATGTGAAGTTTTGCCCCTCTTTAATGTACTGGCCATTGAGAGTGAAGGGATAAGGATCCATGGCCATTTCCATCTTCATGGTTTGAGCATTGTTGCGAGCTTTCATCTTCGAGAGAGCTTGTTTCATGTCTTCCTTTGTTGGTTTGAACCCAAAGCCAAAGGTGTCTTTCTTGGGTGCACCAGGGTGACCTCGGAATTCAGCCATCTTTTTCTTAAGTCCAAGGGTCATTCTAGGGAAATGCCCTTGCTTCTTCATGATTGCATTGATGTTGGTATTTGAATAGGTATCAAAGTCGAGGTGACATTTCTCCTCTTCTTCAATCATAAGGACATCGTCTAGCGAAAACCCCCAGAGATCCTCGTCTTCTTCATCATGTTCGACATGGACAATGGGAGTGTCAATAACTTGAATACGCATAGGAGAGGCATCAATGGTGATTGGAACCCCTCCAACTATGGCTTTTACTTTTTGGTGCAGCGATGACGAGATCGCCTTTAGCTCATGAAGCCAAGGACGTCCTAACAACATATTAAAAGAAGCCTTAATGTCCACCACCTGAAACTTGGCGTGACGTTCAATGGCTCCAGTAGTTATGTTTAACATGATAGTACACACGGCTTGACGACGAGTATTGTCATAAGCACGAATCCCTTGAGTGGAGGGGATCAATTCTTCATTTTTTATGCCCAACTTCTTTGCAGTGCGCAGTGGGCATACATTAATTGCTGAGCCATTATCAACTAGGCTCATGGGAACATTCATCTGCCTACACACCAAAGTAAGGTGTAAGGCCTTGTTATGTTGATCCCCTTCCAGGGGCAGATCCTTATTAGAAAAGGAAATCAGATTATTGGTACTTGGTAATTCAGTAGTGAGAAAGCTGACTAGCCCTTGAGGAGTCATGTCACTATCAACTCCTATTTTCACCAAAGCATTCATCACAGCCTTTCGATGCTCATGGGAGGTAGCCAAAAGCTTCCATACATTCATTTCCACCTTAGTCTTTTGTAGTTGCTTGATCACATCGTTGTTCAGAAGGTCGATGGGATCAACTGTTGGTTGTGCTTGCGGTGGAGGTGGAGGTGGACTAGGTTGTGTAGGAGTTTATAGGTACGAATGCGGAAAACATGATTCATATTCATATAGCACCTAATCCCAAGATCATGCATAACACATAAAGAATTAGACTTAATACCTTTGAAACATGATTCCACAAGTGATCGAGAAAGAACAAAGGGAGATAAAGAACCCCAAGCGTGATTCCTCTACTTGGTCCGCAGGCACGGATTAAGACCTCCACTAATGCTAGTTAGTCGCGATCGAACTCTTCAATCGACTTTCTACGGAGAAGTATGAACAACGAACTAGTCATGAACCACCACGAACGCCACTAGGGGTGGCCGGTCGCAAGTCCAAGGGGCGGAGAAGGGTTGCCGTGAGAGAGTGAGAAGGAGGTTAGGGTTTTTGGGATTTCGGTTGCCTTGATTCACAATTCACTGTAAGTTAATTGTGACCTAACTTTTCAACCCTAGGCATGGATCTTATTTATAGATCACATCTCTAAATAAGAGTCCATGACAAAGCCCAATTCCTAATCCCAATCAAACTACACTAGCCCAATCCTATTCATGATTAGTTAAATGCTCATAAGGCCCATTAATGGGCTTCTCACTTGCTTAACCCAATACCTTTGTGTGTGACCTCATAGGATCCATTCTAGCGGGCTTTGGACTATTTTACTAGCCCAAAGATCATCTCTCATAGTCTAGCAACAGATGATGACGCCCCAAGAGAATGAACTTATTATCTCCATAATAGTGATCCTTGATATATCTAGTAATTGCACTTATCGAAGACACAACTCCTTCAATCTCCTACTTGTCTGAGACAAGTGCGCAACATTCAAATTCCTTAAGTCAATGTGTGTCGATTTATAATATGATTGCATCTCATGTCGTGATCATATTAGTCTACAAATCTTTTCTTGAAAAGCTGAGTGAGATTCACAGAACAAATGATTACTATGTAATACATTTGAGCACGGCCATGCATTTTTCTGAATTCTCCCTCTTCAAGGGGCCAAGACACATTCCTATTTAATAAGCAGACTCAATCCAATCTTGTGGCAACCAAATCTCCCACTCAACTTCTGAAATAACCGGGAAACACCCTTTATAATCTCCGGTTACGGGCAGACGTTTGAGTGTACCACAGCCATAACATCCATTGAATGAAATCAATGTTCCACTCATGTCAAAGGAATCCACTAATATATCCGGAAGCTCTATACTTGAACTTTAAAGTAGGTCTATAGTTCGATCATGCATCATTCATGCATATCCATGTGATTGACCGAGCTTCACTACGCTGCTATAGCCCATGAAACAGAGCTATCCAATCAATCTTACATGCTATTCCATTAATTGAAATCATTTATGTCCAGTTTAATGATTCCGAACTAGGAACTGGAATAATATATGGATTTTGTTCACCTGTGGGGTTTCATTCACCAGGTCATTAAATAATTAACCTGATGAACCCATCAATCCATTATTATTTTGGACATTTTATTTAATATTGAAACCACAATTAAATAAGAGAAATGATAAACTTCTAATTAAACATAATTCTGCTAATGAATGTATTACATATGTAATAAGTTTTTCTCTAAAAACAAATACAACTTAAATTACTTCATTAGCCTTAATCCAGTTGCATCAACATGTTTCTCATGCTTAGGAAATGGAAGGGGTTTAGTAAGGGGATCAACGATATTCTCATCCGTATGAACTTTGCATATCTTGACATCTCCTCTGCCAACGATTTCTCGAATGAGATGATACTTCCTCTCAACATGTTTGTATTTTAAGTGTGACCTAGGCTCCTTTGATTGAGCAATGGTGCCATTGTTGTCACAGTATAGCTCAATCCCTTTTTGAGCACTTGGTACAATGTCCATCTCAATAAGGAATTTCTTAATCCAAACTGCTTCCTTAGCTGCTTCAACGGCAGCTAAATATTCTGATTCTGTAGTAGAGTCTGCGACAGTGCTTTGCTTCGAACTCTTTCAGCTCACTGCTCCTCCATTCAAACAGAAGATGTATCTAGACTGGGATTTAAAATCATCTCTGTCTGTTTGGAAACTCGCATCCGTATAACCTTTGACAACCAACTCATCTTCGCCACCATAAACTAGAAACATTCCTTTCGTTCTTCTCAAGTACTTAAGGATGTTCTTGGCAGCTGTCCAGTGTGCATCACCTGGATCTGCCTGAAACCTGCTACACATGCTTAGAGCAAATGCAACATCCGGCCTTGTACAAATCATGGCATACATTATCGATCCTATTGCAGAAGCATAAGGAGTGATAGCCATACGTCTCATCTCATCTGGCATAACCGGAAATTGAGATTTACTGAGCGTAATGCCATGGGACATGGGGAGAAATCCTCTCTTGGAGTTTGTCATCTCGAACCTGTCAAGAACCTTATCAATATAAGTCTCTTGACTTAGTCCAATCATCCTTCGAGACCTATCTCGATGGATCTTGATTCCCAAAATGTACTCGGCGTTACCCAAGTCCTTCATGGAAAAACAACTCTTCAACCATTCCTTGACTGACTCAAGCTGTGGTATGTCATTTCCCATGAGTAGTATGTCATCCACATACAGGACTAGGAAAACTATGTTGCTCCCACTAGACTTCTTGTATACACAAGGTTCCTCTTCGCTTTTGACAAAACCAAATTGTTTGATTGTTTCATCAAAACGAAGGTTCCAACTCCTTGATGCTTGCTTCAATCCATAAATGGATTTCTGAAGCTTGCATACCTTTCCAGGATTTTCTGGATCTTCAAAACCCACAGGTTGTGTCATATACACTTCCTCCATCAAGAACCCATTCAAGAAGGCGATTTTGACATCCATCTGCTAAATTTCGTAATCGAAAAATGCAGCAATCGCTAGAAGAATCCGAATGGACTTAAGCATTGCTACTGGAGAAAAGGTTTCATCATAGTCAATACCATGAATCTGTCTGTACCCTTTCGCAACCAGTCTTGCTTTATAGATGTTGGCATTTCCATCCTTGTCTGTTTTAATTTTGTAAACCCACTTGCATCCAATAGGCTCTACTCCATTAGGCAAGTCCACCAGGGTCCACACAGCATTTTTAGACATCGATTCCATTTCGGATTTCATGGCCTCAAGCCATTCATTTGAGTTGGGGCTCGCCAAAGCTTGCTTGTAGGTTGCAGGTTCCTCATTCTCCAATAACAAGATTTCAGAATCCTCAGTTAACAGAACTTTAACAAACTGTTTGTTTCTGATTCTAGTAGACCTACGTGGGGTAGGAGCAACAATAGAAATGTTCTCTTCAACTCTTTGAAGATTTTCGCAAGAATTAGATTCAAGTGGGACGATAGGAGTCTTGCTAGTTGAATTAGCTTGCTCCGACGCATGGTTATGTGCCCTCGCCTCTGATGTGGAGTTATCCACATCCATTTGTTGCTTGTCTCGAATTTCTTCGAGAACTACTTTACTCCCACTTGGCTTTCTAGAGAGGAATTCCTTTTCTAGAAAGACACCATCGCGAGCAACAAACACTTTGTCATCTTCGCGATTGTAGAAGTAATACCCTCTTGTCTCTTTAGGCTAACCCACAAAGAAACACTTGTCTGATTTAGGGTGTAGTTTGTCGCCTTGTAAACGTTTTACATAGGCTTCACATCCCCTAAATCTTAAGAAAAGACAAATTTGGAACTCTTCCATTCCATATCTCATATGGTGTCTTTTCAACTGCTTTGGACGGGCTTCTGTTTAGTACTCTGGCAGCTGCTCCTAGTGCATATCCCCAGAATGATATGTGAAGATCAGTAAAGCTCATCATGGACCGAACCATGTCCAGTAAGGTCCTATTTCTCCTTTCTGACACCCCATTTAACTGTGGCGTCCCTGGAGGGGTTAACTGTGAAAGTATTCCACAGTTAATCAGATGTTCATCAAATTCTTGGGTTAAATATTCACCAGCACGATCGGATCGTAATGCTTTAATTGTTTTCCCAAGTTGGTTTTGTACCTCATTCTGGAATTCTTTGAACTTTTCAAAGGCTTCCAACTTCTGCTTCATTAAGTAAACATAACCAAATCTACTTAAATCATCAGTAAAAGTAATGAAGTATCTATATTGACCCCTAGCTTTTGAACTCATTGGTCCACACACATCCGTATGTATGAGTCCCAAAAGGTCACTAGCTCTTTCACCTACACCCGTAAAGGGTGACTTAGTCATTTTACCAAGCAAGCATGACTCACAATTTTCAAATGATTCATAATAAAATGTTGAAAGGAGTCCATCCTTATGTAATTTCTGGATGCGCTTTTGGTTAATATGTCCAAGCCTACAATGCCATAGGTAAGTCGGGTTTGATCCATCTGTTCTTTGCTTTTTATGATCTATGTTGTAGATATGAGTTGTATAATCTAAGACATACAAGCCATTAAATAATTTCACTTTAGCATATAACATATTTTCTTTGGAAATAAAACAACATTTGTCTCTTATTTCAAAAGAAAATCCTTCAGTATCTAAAACAGGAACTGAAATAATGTTTTTGGTAATAGTTGGAACATAATAACATTTATTAAGAACCAAAATTAAACCAGACGGAAGTCTCAAATGATAATCTCCAATAGCAAGTGTAGCAAATGTTGCTCCATTTCCTACTCGGAGTGTGACTTCCCCTTTTGCTAATGCCCTACTACCTTCTAGGCCCTGCATGTTATTAACAATGTGAGCACCACAACCGGTATCGAATACCCAAGTTAAAGAAGAGGTAAGATTAATTTCTACAACAAAAACATCAAGTAACTCCTTACCTTCTGTTTTCACTGGTGTATAATGGGGACACCCTGGTGTATGGCGAAGCCAATCACTGCAATAGAAGCATTCGCTTTGTCTCCTTTTCAGGTACTCCTCAGCATGGTTGAGTAAAAGGTTGACTAATGTCACCGTCGAGCCCACATCATTATGAGTAAGCCTAACTATATCAAAACCATCGTGGAGTGAGAACAAGATTATATCATGTGTGGAGTCATCATCAAACGGTTTCCCAAGGACGTCCATCTGATTGAATAAATCAATCAGTTCATTGACATGGGTCCTTACTGACTGACCAGGCATGAGTTTCTTAGCCATTATCTTACAATGAACATTATAAGCCTCATACCTTATGCTGTCTCCAGGAATAGTAAATCTGAGGGATCGAATTAACTACCTCTCTTACATTGTAGTCGTTGAAGTTTCCTCCTCCACTTCCTAATGCCCCAATGCCACCTCGACAGATGGCACGAAGACATTCACACTAGTTGGTTAACTCATATTGCCTGAACCTTCTTTTCCAACAATTTGGAATAGATTCTAAAATGAGATTCCTGATTTTCTATGCATCCGAAACAATTTTCGCATGCCTTTCAGGATCATAACCTTCAGTATAAACGAGATTCAAGCTTATGGCTTATGAGAACATTTCTCAACTCGTTCTCCCATTCCCTGAAGTTTCTGAGATTTAGCCTTAAATTTAGTTTCGTTGGCAAAATAGTGTTGTCATTATAGTTATTCATCTACAAACAAAAACAAAACGAGGTAAAGTTCATTAATTATGTTTAATAATTTTAAAGTACCATAAACGATTTAAATTGGTAACTTTAAAGCATTTATTCAATATTAAAATGATCCCTATTGAATTAAATGATTCCAAGACCCTTTATTTGTGTAATAGTTGACCGGACTGAGGCCCTACCATTAAGCAATACATTTTCAAGGTGAGTAAACTCTTTACTGATTACAACTCTTTGTAACTCTTAGTTGAATAATTAACCATCACATGTTTAATTATTACACTTAGCTTCAAGGTTCTAAACGCTTTAGGTAACCTTGTTGAGTATAACCAATTAAATGTGTAGAACGTGATCTACCCCAAATTACTTACGATAACAAGTGACACTCTGCTGAGGCCGACCCATCACTCTTGATCTAAGGATTGTTGGGTATTCAATTGGAAAACACTAGTAGAAAAATTGAAAAATACAACGCTCATTGGCCACCGGTTTTTCAAAACCCGTGGCAAAAATTAGTGGCGGGATGAGGCAAAGAGTTATTTCCACCGGTTCAACCAAACCCGTGGAAAAAATTTGAAAGGCCACCGGTTTTGAACCGGTGGCAATAACTAAGTATATTTAAAAAAAAAAAAACCCGGCCCTTTATATACCCCAAACCCTACCATTTCTTCTCCTAGCCGTTTCATCTCTTCTCTCTCCTCTCTCCATCCTCTCTCCTCTCTCCATCCACCTCTGATCTCCTCCTTCTCTTTTGACCCCAACTCCGATCCCCTCTCCCCTCTTCTCCTTCATCCTCTCCTCTTTCTCTTTCTCTCTCATCTCTTCCCTCTCCTCCTTCTCTTTCTCCTTCTCTCGATCTCTCTCTCTCCTTCTCTCCCTCTCGATCTCTCTCCCTCTCTGTTCCCTCTCGTCCTCTCTCCTCCGTTCTCCTCCTTCGCCACCGTTAACCCACGAAATCACCACCACGCCACCACCACACCAGCAACACCAACATCAACAACACCGACAGATCTACATCATCAACACCACTTTTCGCCTTGATTTGTGCATGTTTATGGATCTACAGGTAAATGCGTTGATTTTTATGGATTTGATTGTTGTAATATTGTTCGAAATTGATTTTCGAAATTTCTGGGTTTAATTGATTTTCGAAATTTCTGAGTTTAATTGATTTTCGAAAGTTTTGGGGTTAATTGATTTGCTGGGTTTGATTGATTTGCGTTTAATTGTGATTGATTTTCGACAGTTTATAGGTACATGCATGATTTTTGGGTTTTTTTTTCGCAATTTTTTTTTTAGTTTTAATAATTTATGATTTTTGTGTTTTTTAGGATATTTATCGATTTTTTTTTGGATTTTTTCCTGGGTTTTAAAAAACTGATTAGTGTTCTTTTTTTTTTTTTTAATTCCGAGATTAGTGTTCTGTTTTTTTTTCATCAGCTTAATTTAAACTGATTAGTGTTCTGTTTTTTTTTTTTTAATTCCGAGATTAGTGTTCTTTTTTTTTTATTATTCAATTTATATTTTTGTTTTAATTGATGCAGGTATATTGATTTGGATGTGAAAGTGAAGAATCAAGATTTTGATTTAGATGTTGTATGGGGTTTTTGTGATTTTGATGTTGTAATTTTTTATGATTTATATTGTAATTTTTTACTGATTTATTTGATGTAATAATTGTTGGATTATATTGGAAATTTTTTTTTTAATTAAATATTGTAATTTTTCGATTAAATTGAATGATATTGTTCGATTTATATTTAGATGCTGTCATTTTTTTTTATTTGATTGTTCAGTTATATTTCAAGTAAAAAAAACAATATATATATATATATATATATATATATATATATATATATATATATATATATATATATATATATATATATATATATATATATATATATGTTCATTGCCACCGGTTAACCGGTGGCAATAGTTGTTAAAACAAAAAAAAATATTGCGGGAACGAATATTGCCACCGGTTAACCGGTGGCAATACTCAATTTTGCCACCGGTTTTGAACCGGTGGCCTTTTCAACCGAGTATTGCCACCCCCCAACTGACCACCGGTTCAAAACCGGTGGCATAGGGGGGTTTTGAACCGGTGGCCAATTGATATTTTCGCCTAGTGAAAGCAACCTCAATATTACTGGGACCTAGATTCAATTATGTTGTGATTATTTAGTGAACTCTAACGCATCATCAATCAACATAAAATAAATCTAACATGCATAATCTACTAATCCATAAATAAAACATGACATAGTATGGCCCCTTAATCCTAAGAAAACTAATAAAGCAGAAAGATGCTCCCACTTGAATCTTCATGGATCTCATCCACCTTATTCCTTTGGGCCTCCACTCCATTGGCTTCTTGGATCAACTACAACCTGTAATATTACTCTATTCTATCTACTACTTAAATAAAATAAAATAAAATTACAAAAATACTTAACGGTACGCAGACCGTATTTAGATTACAAAAATACGAAACGATGCGCAGATCGTATTTAGAATCTATGGGCCATACTAGTCTATATATAGCAATAAATAATATCATATATTATAAAGTGCCACATAATAAATCACTCATCATGATTTCCTAAACTACAACATCGAATGATCATAATTAAGGAAACATGGCACAAAATATCTCATATTTTTAATTAATTAATTACTGCAAATAGATAATATCATATATTATTTCTAACCAATCATAAAATATCATATATTTTATTTTAGGTAAGAGATAGAATCAAATCATATTTTAATTATGGAAGATAAATCATATTTATTTTCCATGATTATCCTAACTAATTTAGGAGATTCTATCCTAATTGCTAGCCAATCACATATTTTAAATCAATTATTATTCAAAATTAATTATGGGATAATCTCATTAAATCAATCATTATCCAAATAGAATCTTTTGCTCCATAATTATCCAAACTTAACAAAAATAACAACTTTAATTTTGTTAATTATCTTTTCAAAATCAAAACTTATTTTTTTAATTTTTTTTTTTTGAAATTTGATTTTTTTTTTATTAATTTTTTTTTTAAAGTAGCTGCGCCAGCCACCGTGGTGTGGCCAGCCGAAGCACAGCAGCGCAGGAACAGCAGCAGCAACACACGCAGCAAGTGGTGCACTGTTGTGCTGCTCCTGTTCGGCTTCTGCCCAGCCCCCCCACCCTCCTGGACCACCACCGGTGCGACATTCGCCGTGGCGACGCCACCCAGCCGCGGCTGCCGCACCCAAAACCCCTTTTGTTTTTTTTTTTTAATTTTTATTTTAATTTAAATAAAAACAATTTTATTAAATTAGTGTGGTCCTTCTAATTTTAAATCAAATCATATTTAATTTCAAAATTAGAGTTCTTCATGAATTTAATCCCAATTCAATTTAACTTTTAAATTAAATAATTTGATCATGAAAAATTCATAATTTAACATGAAATCAAATAGATTAAATTCTCTAAACATAAAATTTTCAAATTAAATCAAAACCAAAAACAAAAATTTCACAAATTAGGGTTTATGATTTCGAAATTTTCGAAATATTAGGGTGGGGGTTCGAATTTTTTCGAATAATATAGGGCAATTTTCGGATCAATATTGGAGCAAATTAAACAACTTTTAATGATTCTATATTGTTAAATCACATTTAATATAATAATTGACCCATAATTAAATTATTCTCCCTCCTAATTGAATTAAAATTGTGGATTATCAAAGAATTAATGTTCAATATATGTACATGCATAGGCTAACCGATACCACTGTAGGAGTTTATAGGTACGAATGCGGAAAACATGAATCATATTCATTTAGAACCTAATCCCAAGATCATGCATAACACATAAAGAATTAGAATTAATACCTTTGAAGCGTGATTCCACAAGTGATCGAGAAAGAACAAAGGGAGATAAAGAACTCCAAGCGTGATTCCTCTACTTGGTCCACAGGCACGGATTAAGACCTCCACTAATGCTAGTTAGTCGCGATCGAACTCTTCAATCGACTTTCTACGGAGAAGTATGAACAACGAACTAGTCACGAACCACCACGAACGCCACTAGGGGTGGCCGGCCGCAAGTCAAGGGGGGGGGGGAGAGGGGTTGCCGTGAGAGAGAGAAAGGGAGGTTAGGGTTTTTGGGATTTTGGTTGCCTTGATTCATAATTCACTGTAAGTTAATTGTGATTTAACTTTTCAACCCTAGGCATGGATCTTATTTATAGATCACATCTCTAAATAAGAGTCCATGACAAAGCCCAATTCCTAATCCCAATCAAACTACACTAGCCCAATCCTATTCATGATTAGTTAAATGCTCATAAGGCCCATTAATGGGCTTCTTACTTGCTTAACCCAATACCTTTGTGTGTGACCTCATAAAAATCCATTCTAGCGGGCTTTGGACTATTTTACTAGCCCAAAGATCATCTCTCATAGTCTAGCAACAGATGATGACGCCCTAAGAGAATGAACTTATTATCTCCATAATAGTGATCCTTGATATATCTAGTAATTGCACTTATCGAAGAAACAACTCCTTCAGGTTGTTGCAACCTTCCATTCCTGGTGAGAACCTTGACCTCAAGGTCCCCCTAAACGTCTTCGCTAGTGCCAAGAGATGAACAGGCTATATCTTTGAGATAGACTTCTTCATCGTCACTATCCCAAATTCCATTCACTTCTTCATAGCTTGAAACAAAAACAACTTCTAGTAGAGGTTCATTTACAAATTGAATGAGTAGTGACGGATCAAAGGAGACTTTATCTCCTGTGATAGCCAAAGCATCAGAAAGAGGACCTGTTTGAATATTGGGCTTATTACCCCCTAGAGGGACAGGAAGCTGATTAGCATCAATCAGGTCTTGGATCGCATCCTTCAGCCTCTAACATTTCTCAGTAGTATGACCCTTGCCTTGATGAAATTTGCAATGAGCATTGGGGTCATAGCTAGCGGTTCTGTTCTCTGGTCAAGGTTCTGGAAAGGGTCCAATAGGCATGATCAATCCTTGACTGTGCAGACGATCAAAAGCAGCGTCTTAGCTCATTCCCAAAGGCGTGTAAACCCTCTTTTGCCTTTGGAATCTCTGAGTAGAAGCATTAAGAGCTAACACATCATTGAGGTTAACGTTGTTGGTAGCATTGTTGGGCTTGGAAGACAAAGAAGAAGGATTGTCGTTCTTCTTGTTTTTTCAAGTGTTATTGTTGTTGTTATTGTTGCTACCAGCAGTCTTCATCAACTCATCCTCAATATTGATCCCAATATTGTACACAGCTTCAAAGGTGTTCAAAGGCAGAAACTTCAAATGTTGCTTGTACTTGTAAGTCAGATTTGAAATAAAGAGGCGAACCATCTCCTTCTCTTTAGGAGGATCCACCAAGAGTGCAGCTGTTTCTCTCCACTTGCTCAGATAGGTAGTGAAGCCTTCATTTTCCTTCTGTTTGAGAATAGAGAGTTCACGTTCAAAGGTCTTAGCTTGGATGTTACATTTGTAACGGCTCATGAAACTTTCAGTAACATCCTCCCAAGTCGCAGTATGCTTGGAATCCAAAGAGTAAAACCACTGTTGACAAGCGTGCTCCAAGGAAAGAGGGAACACAGTAGGGAAGAGTGCTACATCTACTCCCTTGAGAGCCATAGTTGCAGAAAAAGCCTTTAAATGAAACATAGGGTTATCAGTAGCCTTAAATTTTGGGATGTCAGCAATGGAAAACTTCTCAGGAAGCTTGTCTTTGACAGCCAAAGAAGTGGCAGGTTGCTCCACGTAGGTGAAGTCCTTAGAAATTTTTCTCACTTGTTCCTTGATCTTGTCCATCGCAGCCGTAGTGACATTAGTTTGCTCCATGGTGTGGACCTTAGTGGTGAGTGTTTGCACCATAGCAGCAAGTGTCTCGATGCTCTTGTTGAGACTCTCAACTTCTTCCCTAGCGGCCATTGGAATGAATTCAAAATGAACTGGAGATGAAGGTGGATTCTGTGGAGATGATTGCGATTGTTTTCTTGTACGCCTCTTAGGTTTAATAGGTTGTTGAGGTAGTGACTCGAACCATAACAATCTACCCCTACTTCTTGACCAAGTGTTGTGATATTGAAACAAACACACCTTTAATGACTAGACTTAACCTTGACCCATTTGGAAAAGGAAAGGTAAGAAATTTTTTTCGAAAATTTTTTAGAAAAAAAAAAGTATGTATGGGAGGATACCATCCGACTTACTCCTAAAAAAACGAAAAAACGACACAAAACCATCCTAAAGTACGGTTATAAACAAAATGGTGCACGACTCAAGGAAAAGTGTGAGAACTCAACATGACTTGTGAGTGATTAAGTGAGGTTATGGACGCGTGTTATGACCGTGCAGCTAGACATGACATCAAACCGGACATACGAACCACATAAGTACGCAAAAAAACTTAAAACAAACTGACGGGACACTTTTCCTGGGCACCGTCTGATGGTACAAAGCGTCGTGTCACGGCACTGCACACCGTGGCGCGGCAGAGCTGCCGTGACACGGTGCACAGTTCCAGGTCTATTTTTGTGAATTTTCCAAGTTTTATTCAATTTTAAGTTTGTGTTAATTACTATGTGGAAATAAACCCTAGGTCATAGGTTAGTCCAAAGAACAAAATGAACAAACACATGTGGGGTTAGCGCACAATAAACTACGAAACACTTAGTCACGTGATACAAAAAAGTTCACAACCTAAGGTCAAGATCTATGTTCAACTATGGTCAAGCTTTTTGGTGTCAAAGGGTACCATGGTTAAGAGTTTGGACGCGTTAGCAAGGCAGCCTCCTTTGAGGGTGTATGCCAACGAGCGGCTCCTCGAGTTCGTGATGAAATCAAAATCGACTCCATGGTTTGGGTGAATTTAATGACTCGGATGAACCGTTATTGCCATGAGCGTTTTTGGGTCGATAGATCTTAAATTCCCCGAGGCTAAGACGTATGTAGAACACACACGTTTTTTCAGAAAAATCGAAGGAAGTTGACTGTGAGAAGAGAAATAAAGCCACTGGAAAGATTTCGGGAGTGCCGTGACACGGCAAAATGTACCGTGTCACGGTGCTGAACACCGCTTAACGGTGCACAGCGCCATGACACGGCAGGATCTGCCGTGGCGCTGCAGTCAGAAAATCTGACTGGTGCCTTTTTTCCTTCATTCGCAATCAGGTTATTCAATTTTTCCTACGGGACAGACCTGAATGGGACGTTAAAACGTCTATGCATATGAACAAAATGCCAAATTAATCACAAGAATACTTTTCAAAAATCTTTCAAGTCTCATCCACTTATCTTAATTAAAATACCGATCACTCAAATCGATAAATAACCAAGAATCCTCCCCAGTGGAGTCGCCAAATTGTAGGCGTCGTTTGAAATGCGCCTACGTTAAAGCATGTGTGAATATGCTTGGCACTCATAGGAAGTGGGAATTGACATAATACGATTAGGGACAAGGAAAGTAGGGAGCCGCCAACAAGTTTTTAAGGAACTTCTAAACCGTTCACGGATCATTATAAGGCAACCACGATAAAGGGACAACGATAGGCAACAACGATTAACCCGTGAAGGTTACACCCCATTCATAATCCATGAGATTATTAACTCCATATGGTTCGGAACCACGAAAGGAGGATCGGGGATGATGGTACGAAGTGAGTCATGGAGTCACATTCTCCCGTATTGGCCTCTACTCGATTCTTATTGTGAAAAGTGATTCCTGCGATCTCAAAGGCATGAAAACAAAATATTCAATTTACTCCAAACTATTATTATGCTAAATTGGTTGAATATTTATGCAACACATAATTCTAAAATATCGTGATCACTTTATTTAATAACAAGATTAAAAAGGAACCTAAATCGGTTGTCCAAATTATCTTATTAGGCGTGATTTTCAATTATATATTTCCTTTAAACATGCAATATGGTGATCATAAAAATATAGAATAAACATTTATATTGGAAGCAATTTAACAATAAATCTAACAATATAAAATCATTAGAAAAATAATAGAAATAAAAGGAAGATGATTCCTTACTTTGATTTTGCTTGCTTGCAACTATAAAACAATAAACGAGTTAGTAACTTCAAGGAAATAAATAAAACAATAATTAAAATTAAATTAAATAGAGTTGATTTAGGGCCAAACCCTCAAACAGTTCTACCTTTCACGCCTTGGATTAAGGACAGAACCTCGGGTAAAGTACGGACTCCTTAGAGTGTTTAAAGGAAGTATTTTGAGAGAATAAGGTAGGCTAGTGTTTAGGATAGAGCATATAAGAGAGAAGAGAATGTTAATTGATGCCCCGAACAATAGAAATGAGGGGGTATTTATAGGGAATTTGAGCAGAGGGAACACACGGAACCCTAAAAAGATAAAAACCTTAAAAAACAATGCCGCGACACGGTGTAGAATCCCGTGACACGGGGGAAAATAGAGTGACGCGGGATAATTTGGTGTGACGCAGGACAGAAAACAAACTACAGAAGATAAAACGCGTTTAGGGATTAAGCGGAGAAAACACGGAGCAATCCCGTGTCACGGTATATGCACTGTGGCACGGGAAAATATGCCGTGGCGCGGCAACATTTCCCGTGACGCGGCACAGTTTGCCGTGACGCGGCGGATCCTGCTTCCATTTTTACGTTCAAATATATTTTAACCCTGATTACGCTTAGCATTTTAAGTGTCGTTTCATAATTTCGGGCTATTTAGGTTTATTATTTATTAATTGGGCTAAAATAATATGAAATGAATAAAAAAGGTTTGGGCCAAAATAAAAATTGGACTATACTTTGACTAAACATTATGACTGATTTTATGAACTGAGTATGATTGAATGTGAATTTTAAGCACTCACGGGATTAAATACTCAACCCGACCAATAATGGCGGTGAAAAGTTGTTCATCATCGGGTTTGGTTTTGGGGAGACATTTTTAGGTGTCTACAATAATCATCTTATGATTTTACTTTAAATGAATTATTTTCGAAAAAGGTAGAAGAGAAAGACAAGAAAGTAGGATTGAAAATGATCATCAAATTTTAGAAATATTAATCGACCCAAACACAGTCCTTAAAATGATCAAATATACTATGGTAATTGTTGATCATTTAGATTACAATAGAGATCTATATCATTTTTTTTAATATGATTCTCATATTGCTCATCTTTAAAGGATAATATATTACTATTTGCTTAAAAAGAATGATGGCCTCCGAATGTAAAATCCAAGAAATAATTAAATCATTTTCTCGGTTTTATCATTCATTATCTTCTCTTTATTTATTTATTTTTTTTTTTTGAGAATAATAATTTTTCTCGTATCATACTCATTTTTTTTCGTGTGAGGCAATCATCCCAAGTAAGGTTCTCGGGATTTTCTTTTTAAACCATAAAAGAGGTAAATAAATTATACTCTTAAATCAAGGTTGATTAATTACAACTAAAAGATGACGACCATGAAAATAGGCACGTTTAAGAATGGGAATATTGATGATGCCCTATCAAGAGATGCGAACTTCTATTGATGAACCTTATGAGAAGTAATGTCATTAGTTCGATTATAAAGTACGTAATGAATTATCATAATCGAAAACATTATCGCGCGCAATTTTTCTTCTTTTGCTAAGGTGAAAAGTGCAACTTCGAGAGTAGCACCTACCACACACGATTTTTTTTTTTTGTTGCAAAAAACGCATAAGGAATGATGATAAAAGACTTTTTTTTTTTGGGAAAACGCAAAACGAACGATAATAAACATGTTTTTTGGATTTTTTAAAAAAGAAGAAAAAAAAGACGATCAAAGTAAAAGTAACTAAGTTAGACAACGTTGTTAGCCAAAGAGATATTTTTAGCACCTACTTAACAATTAACCTTGAAGCGATAATAACATTTTCTTCGTATGACATTGCTCGTAATGAGTCAAAGTCAACGTTGAATAGTAGGCGAGCGCAAGACACAGAGTTGCGCGGAGGGACCGCGTGCAACTTCTGAACTTGCGCTTAGAGGGCACGCGCAACTTAAACAGTTGCGCGTGCCACCTAGTACGTTCAACAATTTTATTTTATTTTGTTTTATTTTATTTTTAAATCGAAGCATAATGTTTTTACAATTTTTTTAATATCTATAGGTAACAAGTTGGAATTAATTAGATTAGACACGAAGCATATAATAAGCACATATTCATGTAGTCACATAAGCACATAAAAGGGACCGTCAAAGCATACAATGCTATTCTAAGGTTAAGGCTTGGGTGTCCAAAGGTACCATATCTTAAGAGACGATGCACGAATCAATCACTCAATGTGTTGACCCATGACATAGCACTCCCAACATTTTGTTGGTGATATGGGTGGGATGATTGTTTATTGATTTCGGGATAGAAGCCTAGTGTTGGCAACCCCTAGTCAATAAGTCAATCCCCAATGGTTAAAGTGTGCTATGATTATGCATGATGCAATGTTTCTTGTTTAGCTTTTACTTTTGTGAAAAAGGAAGATATTATGCGTTCAAGTCTCGCTCTCTAACTAGAGATTATCCAAGTTAGTTCTCGTTACAACCCATAGGTAACCTAGTGTTGGAAACCTTGAACCATAACTAAGAACTAATCTTGTAACTTCTAAGTCCCCAATGGAGTCGCCATTGTAAGGAGGGTGTTCCCATCGTACGGGATCCTTCTCCCTAAATGCCCATGGCCCTTTACAAGTTTAGCACTTTACACTTGTTAGGGTGTATTAGGATTTGAATTCCTGACTGTTTGGGGGACCTTGAATTAGAATGGATCCAATCATCACGCTTTTTTGTAAGAAACAAGTAGGAGTCGCCAATGAGTTTTAGGAAAACTCATAAACCTCGTTCATGCCTTTCTCCCAAGTAGAGTTCAAGGGATATTTAGCACGAATTGTAAGCTTACCCATGCCCAAATTGGTCTACATAAACCAGAAATGAGTTCGGGAGCGAGGGTACTAAGATAACGTTCCCTTTAGAGGGGAATCACTATCTTAGTCCTAATACGACCTTTACTAGGTCTTTCTTTTTCACAATTTTATCACCAAACAATATATGCAATGTGATACCTAAAAACTAAGTTAGTTGATTTTATTTACATGCGTCAATCATGTACGAATTACATTGCAAAAGTCGTTATTCTTATTTAATCAATATTCGTGAAAAGAACAAAAATAAACAAGATTCGCCTTGGCTTAAGTGATCAATCAACAATTAATTATTCAATTCTATTCTTTATTTAACGCAAGATACTATGTGGAATTAATTAATTAAAAGTCCGTTTAAAATGATCAAACAACACTAATTAATTAATTAAAGTTATTTTAAACAAGAAACTAATGTGATTGATCTAAGTGCTTGGGAATTTACCACTTCACTTTGCTAGATCTTCGTTTAGAACACTTATGGACTCCTTGTTCGAGAACCTCCACCGTAGTAACAAGTATTGAGGGGGGTGAGTGTTTAGGACAAGAGGGTTTGATAGTTCATAAGTTCATAAAGTTTCTGCAAGAGTTTTAGGTTAATTTTTGTTTGTCTGATCCTCGTATTAAGCCCCTATTTATAGGGAATGGGTACGTTTAGGGTTTTGAACATTCTGCCGCAGCAGGTGTCGCGCGCATCTGAATGGGTTACGCGCGACAGCCCAGCGCAAGTCATTGAGATGCGCTGTTATGGGCAGCGCAACTGATGATCATGCGCGCGGTATTATGGTAAGATTCGATTTTATATTTTTATGAAATTCCGAATCTTCCGCAAGCGCATCACTAGCAATTGCGCTGGGTGTTGCGCGCAACTAAAAAAGTTGCACGCGCCAGACTAGCGCGACTCATTGAGATGCATGCGGATTTTCTGCGGCAGCATTGATTTTTAACCTAGACGCCTCTAAATCCGTCATAATTAGGTTTTAACCTTGGGCTTAAGCCTAATTATGATTGGACTTAGTTAGTTGGACCTTTTTGCATTTGTTTTTGGGTTAGGCTAGTCATTTTTGTGTTCTTGTGATTCAATCAATTATCCATAAGTATTCTTCACGCTGATCCAACACGAAGATGGTTTTATTTATCGTCATTGCACTTCCTGTCGGGACAGGAGGCCAAAAGTAGATGTCTACATAACCTTAACGAGTTTTCTTGGTCTATGGTGGTTTATTTTATGACTAACTAATGCCAATGGACTGTACTCACTTAGTAATTAGCGCAAACACTAAAATAAAAAAAAATGGAAAAAACACACAAAACACCTAAAACTGATCACTGCGCCACGGCAGAAATGCCGCGTCACGGCAATTAGTGTTGTGTCACGGCAACTTGTACTGCGACACGGTACAGTTTGCCGTGTCACGGTGCCCAGGGAATAAGTCTAGTCAGCTTTTTTTAGTCTTCCATGCTAATTTGGTCCTCGCGTCTGTCATTTTGGTTACTGTTCACATGTTTAGCCATACGATCGTACCATGAGTCTTATAACATCACTTAATCACTCACGAGTCAAGTATAGTCCACACACTTTCTTTATTTTCTGACTCGAGTCATGCACCATGTCGTTTATGATCGTATACTAGGTTCATGCACCCCCTTTTTCGTTATAATAAAAAAATGAGTGGAGTTCTTCTCACCTGTATTCAAATGTCTATTTTTCCCCTTTCTTTCCTATATTGAGCAATAAGTCAAGAAATTAAGTGAATTGTTTTATTTCACAGTAATTGGTTAAGGAGAAGGGGTAGATTAATACAGTTCAAGTCATTACCGCAACAATCTCTTAGATCTAAGAGGCGTTTAAAGAAAACTTCGCCATCTCCACACTGTTCATCACCTTCAAACTACTTTCAATTTGTTCCAATGGCCACTAAGGAAGATATTGAGAACATCAACAAATCCATCGAGGCACTGTCTGCCATGATGCAAACCCTTACCACTAGGATCACTACCATGGAACAAAACAAGGTCATTGTTGCTACCTTTGACAAATTGAAAGAACAGATGAGCAAGATTTCTGAGGATTTCACTGATGTGGAACAGCCTCCTACTCCTTTGGATATGAAGGACAGACTCCTTAAAAAGTTCTCCACTGCTGATATTCCAAAGTTTAAGCCTACTGACAATCCAATATTCCATTTGAAGGTGTTCTCTACAACTATGGCTCTCAAGGGATTGGATGTAGCACTCTTCCCTATGGTGTTCCCTCTCTCCTTAGAGTGTGCTTGCCAACAATGGTTTTATTACCTAGATGCCAAGCATACTGCAACTTGGCAAGATGTCACCGACAGTTTCATGAATCATTACAAGTGTAACATTCAAACTAGAATGTCTGAACGTGAACTCTCCATTCTCAAATAGAAAGAGAATGAAGGCTTCACCGCTTATCTGAACAGGTGGAGGGAAACGACATCACTCTTGATAGATCCTCCCAAATAAAGATAGATGGTTTGCCTCTTCATCCAAAATCTAACTCACAAGTATAGGGAACATCTCAAATTTCTTCCACTAAACACTTTCAAAACTGTATACGACATTGGCATTAATATCGAGGACGAGCTAATAAAGACTGCTGGTAGTAACAATAATAACACTTGGAAAAACAAGAAGAATGACCTTCCTTCTTCATCTTCTTCTAAGCACGAATATACTACCAACAATATAAGCTAAGTTGATCTCAATGAAGTGTTAAGTCTTGATGCTCCATTGCCCAAGAAAAGGAGAACTTACACTCCTTTAGGAATGACTTATGATGCGGCCTTTGATCGCCTTTATGGTCAAGGCTTGATCACACCTATTGGGCCATTTCCAGAGCCAAAACCTGAAGAAAGGAGCGCCAAGTGGAATCCCAATGCCCACTGCAAGTTCCATCGAGGAAGAGGCCACACTACCAAGCAGTGTTGGAATTTGAAGGACGTTATTCAAGATCTTGTTGATGCAAACAAACTTCCTGTCCCTCCAAGCGGCAAGAAGTAATGAAGACAAGGTGTATGGCGGGTCAAGCGAGCAAGATTTCATGATTCTTTATTCCCCTCTTATGTCTAGCATAGGTTTTTCTTCGTAGACTATATTGTGTTTATGTGTTTGTTTATTCACCATTCCCATCAATAAAATGAGCATATTTCCTTTACATCTCGATCATAGTATTTTTCATTCACTCGTTCAAAAAAAAAAAATCAATTGCCGAACTAAACACAAGGTACACCAATGGCTTGAGGCACCTTTGCAACCCTGTCATTCCCCCTAAAACCATTTGCAAACACTCATTCCATTTCTTCATTAAGCACTTTGAGCCTCATCTAACGTGTGGCCTCATTTATTCAACCCACATTCACCTAACCATGGGATGGGAAGGTGTTTAATTTGTATAACATTCAAGAAGCAAGTAAAGAAAAAAAAAAGCAGCAAAGTAACAATTAAACAATGTCTAAGGGCAAGTGTTCCAATGTCTGTGATATGAACACGTCTCGAATTGCATCTCTCATTGAATACTTGGTACCGAGCCTGAGAAACATGAATGCTAAGTGAGTGATGAACCGCATGATCTGAGATTGCCCACATTGATTTAAAAGAATGAAAAAAAATATTCAAAGAAAAAAAAATGTTAAAAATAAACTTGCAAAATTAAAAATTTTCAAATACACAATCACACATCTTAGCGGCTTATCTCGAGTTTTGAGCCTTTTACCCTTTTCTTCCGTAAACCATCAACTTGACCACATTACAACCCTTGAAAAACCTCTTTGAGGTGTACATACACTTGTGCAAATTTTGGTTAGAGCTACGTTCGGCCTGATTCCTTACGGATACGTAGGCAACCTCACAATGAGGTACGACCACATTCATACTCACATTCATGTACACATTGATTTCCACACCATGATCAAGTCATATCCAATGCTTATCCCTATGACCCTGTCCATCTAGAGTTAGACTTGGGGGCTTGAACCCACATCATTTAGCCTACCCAGCCTAAAAAGTCACCATCTCGACTCTTCTCACATCTCTTTTCATCACCATAGCCTTTGCAGCCTCACCTTAGTATCATTTTCATACACTTCTTTCACACATACATAGCCATATCATCTTTCCCTTAGGAACCCTTTATCATGAAATCTTGTTTCCCTACCGCGCATGCTACATCATCTTTCAAGACAACATTCATTAGAAAAAACATTGTATACTTGCTTAGCTTCTTGACCTGAGCAATGTTCATTGTTTCACGTATCGCATAATGTGCTTAGCAACATTTATATATCAATGATTTGTAATCATACAAAGCATATCGTGCTTAGCTCCTTGACCTAAGAAACATTCAATATGCAATACTCAACAATCACTTCATCTATATACATGCTTAGCTTCTAGACCTAAGTAACGTTCAAGATCGTTTCTTTACACCATATATGATGCTTAGTTCCATGACCTAAGTTCATTCATCTATTGTGTCACATGATGTAATTGTCCTTAGCCTCCTAGCCTAAGAACATTCATCATGCATACATTATCTTCAAGAAAAGCAATTCAATGCGACAAATAGAATATTCATGTGATTTACCTTGTTTTTCTCTATTTGCTCGACAAGGAAGTTTAAAACTTCTTCCCCTTTTTCATGTCTTTTCTTTTGGGGAAGTTCAAAAACTTTTGCAAAAATTTTCTCATCGAAGGAAGTTCGAAAACAAAACTTTTTTTCACGTCTTTCTTTTTTGGGAGAAAGTCGGTACCCTCCACTTATGACAAATATGACAGAAATTTTTGCTTTTACATTTTCATTTTCTTATGTCTCCACACACATTCAAATCATACACATACACACACAATCACAAGTCATACACATGTCATGTCATGTCAAGTCAAGCTTGGTCAAGTCAGTTAGTCAAGTAAATCATAGTCTATACGAATGTGGGATTGAAACTTATGATGCATCTAAAAAAGATTTTTTGTTATGTGTGTTGCTCTTTTATGGACTATAAATGATTTTCCAGCGTATGCGAATTTGTCTGGTTGGTCTACTAAAGGTTATATGGCTTGTCCTACTTGTGGTAAGGGTACTTCTTCCTTTAGATTGCCTAATTGTAGGAAAATATGCTACATGGATTATCAATGTTTTTTGCCTCTTAATCATAAATGCAGGGATAGCAAGACATTTGATGGAACAGTAGAGAGACGACCAGCTCCTAAGCCTCTATCCGGAGATGAGATGTTAGCCCAAATAAGTGGACTTGAAGATTTGAAATTTGGCAAAGATGTAAAACATCCAAAGAGGGCTGATAATTGGCGAAAGATTAGTATTTTCTTTGAACTCCCATATTAGAGTCGTCTTTTATTGCGTCATAATCTTGATGTGATGCACATTGAAAAAAATGTTTTTGATAACATTCTTGGCACATTGTTAGACATTCGAGGCAAGAGTAAAGACCACATCAAGGCTAGACATGATTTAAAAAAACTCCAAATAAGAAAAAAGTTGCATCCAAAGTTGATTAATGGGAAATGGCTTATACCCCCTGCTATGTACACATTATCTCCTGGTGAAAAAGATAAAGTGTGTAAATTTTTGGAGGAAGTTAAAGTTCCAGATGGTTATTCCTCAAATTTTTCCAAATGTATTAAGAAGCGTAAGGTGTCAGGTCTTAAGACTCATGATTGTCATGTTCTTGTACAACAATTATTGCCACTTGCCATTAGAGGGATATCTTGCCAGCAAGTGTATGATTTAGTAGTTGAACTTGGTAATTTTTTTCAAGGAGTTGTGTCCGAAATCACTTAACTTAGAGGATCTTGATCGTCTTAAGAATCACATAATTGTGACTTTGTGCAAATTGGAAAAGGTTTTTCTTCCATCATTCTTTGATGTTATGGTTCACTTGTGTGTACATCTTGTTGGTGAAGCAAAAATTAGAGGGCCTGTTCAGAGTAGATGGATGTATCCTATTGAAAGGTATGAAACATTTCATTTGTTTTTAATCTGATAATTAGCACATTTTATATGACTTTGCCTCACTTTATTTTATATGCTTATAATTTTATGCAGATTTCTAGGGAAGTTGAAAGATTATGTTCGTAATAAAGCTTAGCCAAAGAGTAGTATTGCAGAAGGATATATTCTCGAAGAATGTTTATTTTTTTGCTCAAAGTATTTGCATAATGTTGAGACTAAATCTAATCAACAAGAACGAAATTCTGATAGTGTTAGTGGTGATTATGAGGGTCTTTCAATATTTGCACCGTTTGGCGTTCCACTTGGAAAAGAAAAATCAAAGTGTCTTACACAAGAAGAGTGGGAAAAGGCTCGAGATTATGTTTTGAAAAATTGTGATGAGGTCAAACCTTTCCTAAGGTAATATTTTTTTTTTCTTTTACGTTACTAATTGTATGAAATTAGTGACTATTATTTTAATGCAATAGCTAACGACAAAAATCATACATTTTATATAGAGAATATGAACAAGGGCAGAATGAGAACGAGTTTCCAGAATGGTTTCGTGAGCGTGTATGTTTTTTATTCAACGTCTATTCCTCTTATATAATATATCCAATAGATTAGATATGGATTTTTCATTGTAAGCTTTTTTTGTTGATATCCTATTTATAGGTGAACAGTTTGCCGGACAAACATAGTCAAGTGGCAAAAGACTTGCGATCACTATCTTTTGGTCCTTTGATGGGTGTAGAGCGTTACAATGGATATCTCGCTAATAGTTTTTTATTTCATATAAAGGCAATTGAAGAAAGGCGGACAAATCAAAATAGTGGAATATTAGTCGAATGAGCTTCGGATGCAGGAAAGTTAGGCTATTATGGTGTTTTAACAGAAATAATTTCTTTGCAATATTTAGATGGTAAATGGGTGGTCTTATTTAATTCTCACTGGTGGGATGTTAGTAATTTTGGAAAAGGCATTAAAGTTGATAAGCATAACATTGTGAGTGTAAATACAAAGAGAAAGTTGCAAACTGATGACCCCTTTGTTCTTGCATGTCAAGCGCAACAAGTACTTTATGTTCGAGATGGTTTTGATCCAAATTGGCTTGTTGCTATTAGAACACAAGCGTGACATAGCTATGATATCATCTGAATGCACTTTGAATCAAGATAACCAGGAAGATGATTTAGATGCTTGTCAACAAGATGAAATAAGGACTCCAACTATGCCATCTAGAGAAGAGGATGGAGACATAGTTCAAATTGCTGATGACGCGCGTGATGAAATTGAAGAACTAGTTATTGAAGCTACTAAGGATAATGAGCCTAAAGATGAATGTGAATTGTTCAATGATGATTCTGAAGATGAGAATGATGAGTTAGAGGATGAGATTGATGCTGAGAATAGTGAAAGTGACATTGATTGTGATAGTATTGGTAGTGATAGTGATGATAGTGATTCTTAATGACTAATGCCATGGCTATTTAAATGTGCTAATTGTTATGTTTCTCTTGTTGTAGGAGATTGTTTCTGAAATTTATATTATTATAGTGCTTGCACATTTGCTTCCTTGTTGCTTAATATTTTTTTGTTACTTTATATAATTACTATGACAATATTAAGTTACAGCTGTAACACATGGGGTATAACTATAATGATTTTTCACTTTATCTAGTTATGGGCAGAACAAAATATTTTCCTACTTCTTCAACTAGGAATTCTCAAGATAATACCCGTCTTGGAGATAATGAAGAGGATCAAGTGGTGATGGCTGCTAATACATGTAAGTAAATTTATTTTTGTAAATTACTATTATCTAAGCTATACTAAGTATGAATATTTATGCATGCATATGTTTTTTCTTGAAAGCTACTAAATTGGATTCTACGTCAAGAAGAAATGAAAATACAGCTAGTGTTGAGGGTTTTATTGAATTTCAACAACCTGTTAAAGATATTAATGAACCATTTAGTGAGGATGATGAAGAAGCCAATGATAATGACCTGAGGAGTGTCCAGATGGTGGCTACACAAACTTCTAAGGCGGTTGTTGAAGCGTGTATGTAGTCACTTTATAAAAGTGTATGGTGTTGATTTTTATATCTGATACCATTCTTTCCAATTGATATATACTAATTTTACTTACCTTTTAAAGCTCAACATGGTCGTCCAGCAAAGAAAAAAAGAGGGAATGTTTGCTGTAGAAAACTCATAAATCTAATGCCAGGAGAGAAACTACATGTGACATTTGATAAGGATTGTTTCCCGATTGGTGAGAATTCTTCTATATTTACATACTTTTTGGGTCAAACCGTTCGAAATCACACTTGTTGTCCTTTGGGAGTTCCAGAGTGGAAGAACATTGAAGACCATTATATTGATTTTGCATGGAATGTTGTGCAGGTATAAATTATTTTCAACCTTATTATTTAAAGGTATATATGTATGTATTTATTAAAGATGATTCTAACTTATTTTTTCATCACCCACTACCTAGGAGAAGTTCACAATGGATCAACCAGAAATGCGGAAAGAGTTCATTCTCAGGCATATGAATGCACTATATCGTGACTATAGGAGGAAGTTAAAAGCTATATACTACGACGATCCTAAATTGATTAACCAAGCACAGTGGGAAAAAAATAAGCCAAAAAATGTTGCAAAAAGAGATTGGTTATACTTGTGTAAACTTTGGCACTCACCAGATTTCAAGGTAACTCGTTAGTGTCATTACTATACATTTCAGTTCATATCTTGTATGATTATATAACAATTAAATACAAAGTACATTTCTTGTTATAGAAGCTAAGTCAAAGGAATAGAAAGAATAGATCTGGATTAAAGATTCCTCCCTACTCGGGAACAAAAGGCTTTGCTCGAATTGCTGATGAATTAGTACGTATTATACAACTACATGTTTGATTTTTGTCTGATCATACTTTTGAAGTTACAAAATAACACATTATCTTTATTGCAAAGAAAGGAACTTAATCGAGAACCTATTCGTGCTGAAATTTTGATTGCATCGTGACAAAGAACATCAAGTAAACCTGTTGATCCTGTGAAGTTTGCTGAAAACCAGGAAATTGTGGTATGGGTTACAAATTGTGAACTCTTATTTTTTTTAAAATGGATTTTAAGATAATGTTAATGATTTTTTAATCCACTTGATTGTCCACTTAAATTCAGTCAAAGTTGAAAAACTCCATACAAGAGAGAGAAGATGGTCATAATAATATGAGTGATGAACAAATTTTTAAGGAAATACTTGGTGAAGAAAAACATGGATATCTGCGTTCTTATGGAAGAAATAAAAGCATTACAGATCATTTTAAAGAGAAACCAAGTCGTATCAATCTTGCTAATCAGGTTATAGAAATTGAGAAAAAAGCTGACGAAAGAGTTCAAGAAGTTAAAAAGGCTATGGAAGAAAAAATGGAGGAAAAATTAGCTGAACTTGATCAAATGTGGGAGGAAAGGTTCAAGAAGCTGTGTGAAAAGCTTGGAGCACCATCAGCAAACCATGATCATTAAGACAATTTAATTTGATCACTAGTAAGTTTTTTTTTACCAGTATTTAATTACGTATCTTGTACTTTTAAGGTTTATATGGAACACCAATAATTGAAATACTTTACATTTTTAACTGTTTTTTTTTTTTTTTTTTTTTTTTTTTGTAGGGATGACTATGGCAAGAACTTAAGAACTTACTACTTCACCAGATTAGAAGATGCAGGGGATATAAAAGGCCATTGAATTATCAATATTTTTTGAGATATTATTGACGAATGATATCTTTTGTAAAGCATGACTTTATAAACTAGTGATGGTATGATGTAATTTTTTGGGATTTTAAATATTTGGTATTAATATTTACAAGTATAAGTTAATGTTATTTTTACATGTTTAATTTTATATCTTATAAATATAATATATGTATTATATCTCTACCACAAATCTCATACAAAATGTGTCTGTTAAACTAGTTGGACATTACAGATTGTTTGGCTACTAATTTCCATGGCTAAGGTTGTGTCAAGGTATTTTATTTAACCACAAGACGTGTTATGGCTATGTAAATGGTTTGAGGTATGAAAGGTTGTGGCAATGTCACTTGATAGACATAAATTTCCTTGTAGCTAATGTAGTATTTTATTATTTATTTTTTTGTTTGCCATAGGATTGCTTATGGCTAATGTAATATATTAGCCATAATTTTACTTGTGCTTAGTAGGCTATTAGCCACAAGATAACTCGTGGCTAATTGTTACTTTAGCCACTAGAGAACTCATGGCTAAGTGGTAAATTAGCGATGGGAAAAACCATGGCAGTAGTTCATGGATATGCCATGGGAGTTAATATACCCGTGGCTAGAAAGCTAGCCTCATGGTTTTGTGCCACAGCAGACCACGACCAAAATACCCGTGGCTAATTACTTGTGCCATGGGAAATTTGAAGGCTAGCCACGGATATACCCATGGCACAAGAAGGTAAATGTTGTAGTGATACGGTGCACGATTCGAGTAAAAAAATAAAGAAAGTGTGTGGACTATACTTGACTCATGAGTGATTAGGTGATGTTATAAGACTCGTGGTATGATCGTATGGCTAGAAATGTAACGGTATATAAACGAATGATGCAACGACCAAAAATAGCACGAAAGACCAAAGTAGGACTGACTGGACTTAAACCTGGGCACCGTGGCACGGCACCACTGTCGTGACACGACAAACTGTACTGTGGTGTGGTACAATTTGCCGTGACACGACACTGATTATTGTGACTCGGCATTTCTTCCATGGCACGGTAATTAGTTCAAGGTGTTTTTGTGCGTTTCTTCAAGTTTTTTGTCAATTTTAGAGTTTACGCTGAATACTAAGCCAGAATGGTCCATTGGCATTAGTTAGTCATAAGATAAACCACCATAAACAAAGAAAAATCATTACGGTGGAACAAAACGATCAAATACACACATAGGGCACGTAGGCACAATGATGCAAGGAAGAGTTCACAACCTAAGGTCAATTTCTATGTTCCACTATGGTCAAGTTTATTTGGTGTCAAAAAGGGTACCATGGTTAAAAGTCTGGACACATTAGCAAGGCAGCCTCTCTTAAAGGTGTATGCCAACGGGCGGCTCCGTAAGTTCGTGATTAAATCGAAGTCGACTCCATGGTTTGGGTGGATTTAATAACTCGGATGAACCCTGAATTCCATGAGCGTTTTTGGGTTGATAGAGCTTAAATCACCCGAGGCTAAGACGTATCTAAAACACACACGTTTTTTCATAAAACTCGAAGGAAGCTCATAACGAGAAAAAATACAGAACCACTGGAGGAATTTTACAGGCACCGCGCCACGGCGGATAAAGCCGCGTCACGGTACAGGGCACTGCATGATGGTATTCTGTACCGTGTCACGACGTTTCTGCCATTGTGCGGTGCTCGTAAAATTCATGCAGTTCCACGTTTACTTCAATCGCGATCAAGTTGTTCAATTTTTCCTAAAATGCCAAATTAATCACAGGAATACGATTCAAGAATCTTTCAAGTCTCATCCACTCATCTCAATTAAATAATGATCACTCAAATCGATAAATAACCAAGAATCCTCCCTAGTGGAGTCGCCAAATTGTAGGCGTCATTTGAATCGCGCCTACGTAAGTATGTTGTGAATATGCTTGGCACTGATAGGAAGTGGGAATTGACATAAATGATTAGGGACAAAGAAAATTAGGGAGCCGCCAACAAGTTTTAAAGGAACTTGTAAAGCGTTCATGGATCATTATTAGGAAACCACGATAAGAGACAACGATAGGCAACAATGATTAACCCGTGAAGGTTACACCTCATTCATAATCCATGAGATTACTAACTCCGTATGGTTCGAAACCACGAAAGGAGGATCGGGGATGATGGCACGAAGTGTGTCATGGAGTCACATTCGCCCGTATTGGCCTCTACTCGATTCTTATTATGAAAAGTATTTCATGTGATCTCAAAGGCATGCAAACAAGATTTAATTTGCTCCAAACTAATATTAGGCTAAATTGGTTGAATATTAATGCAACACATAATTCTAAAATATTGTGATCACTTGATTAAACAACAAGATTAAAAAGGAACCTAAATCGGTTGTCCAAATTATCTTATTAGTCGTGATTTTCAATTACATATTCCCTTTAAACATGAAATATAATGATCAAAACAAAAATAAAATCCACATTAATATTGGAAGCAATTCAACCATAATATCATTAGGAAAATCAAATAATAATAGACCTAATCATTATACTAGCAACAAGAATAATAAAAAGAGTAATTAAGTGATTAATTACTCACTTTCCGCATTTATTTGAATTGATTCATCATGAATAAATTGTTAGTAAATTCAATAAATAATAAATCAAATTGAATTAAATTAAATAAAAAGTAGAATTGATTTGGTCCAAACCCTCAATTAATTCTACCTTTCACGCCTTAGTTTAAGTATAGAACTTCGGGTCATGTATTGACGCCTTGGAGTGTTTAGGGGTTATGAGAAAATAGGGAGGCTAGTGGTTAGGCTAAAGAGAGATAGAGAAGATAATGATTGTTGGTGCCCCAAAACTGAGGAAATCAGCCTCGTATTTATAAAGAAAATGTGAAGGGTGAAGCATGGAACCCTAGAAGTGAAAAGGCATCGCGGAGAAACCCTAGAAAAACGCCGCATCACGGCATGTATTCCGCGACACGGCGCGGAGTGCCGTGACGCGGTGCAGCATACGGTGACACAGTACGAAATATCGTGACACGATATGTCTGTCGTGACTCGGCGTCCCTTTTTTGCTTAAAGCCGTCCAGATTCATTTTTAACCCTGTTTCTAAATCATTAAGTACGTGATATTTAGATGCCGTTTCAGAATTTCGGGCTTATTTAGACCTAGGGTTTTTATTATTTATTACTCGGGCTTAATTAATAAATAAAACAAAATGGATTAAAAAAGGGTTTGGGCTAGAATATAAGTAGGACTGAGTTTGAATAAATGGTTTGACTGATTTGTTGACTGAATATGTTTGACTGAATATGGGTTTTAAACAGTTTCGAGATAAATACCTGACCCGACCAATAATGGCGGTAAAAGGTTGTTCATCATCGGGTTTAGTTTCGGGGTCTACAGGTAGTATTCGTACTTTGGTAGTCTTGGTTAGTTGGTTATTGTTTGATACTTTGATTTGTTTCAGATTTAATTGCTATTTAATAGTATATTTGTATTCAAATGAACTGAAATTATGAATGCATTGCTATTTTTTATTTTATTGTATGATACTATGATGTATTAATGTGTTTAATTGAATTGCTGAATTTTTTGTTATTTCTTAATTGATTTTTAGAATAGATAGAAGTTAAAACACACTCCAAATAAAATGCAGAATATAGCATGGGAGATCAAATTTTGAATAATTGTTTGATTATTTTTCTAGAGAGTGATTTGTTTTCCAATGTTAAAATGGACGACATTATAGATAGAGCTGTCAAAAGCTGACCATATCCGAAAATTTTACCCGAACTCGATCATGACCTGACGTGTTTGAACCCGAGAAATTGGTGACCAGAACCCGATATGACCTAACAAGAAACCAACCCGAGACCAGAGTTAACCTTAGGATTCATGACCCGAACCCACTACAAGAAAACAACCTAACTCTGACGAAGAGGTTCTGGCGGACATGTTTTTCCGTCGGAAAAATCAAAATTTTTAATGGATTTTGATTTTGTCGGAAATTTCCGATGAAAAAAATTATTCCGTCGGAAATTTCTGACAGAATAAAAATCTGTCGGAATATATGTACTTTCCGATGGAATAATCCGACAAACTTCATTTCTAACGGAATATTAATTAAAAAAATCCTTTTATAATATTAAACCGTAAACAGCCGGACCCTTATATCTCTCCTCTTCTCTTTTCCTCTCCACCTTTCTTCTCATTTTACCTTTCTCCTTCTCTCTCCTCTTATCTTTCCCCTTTCTCTTCTCTTTCTAGATCTTTCTCACCTCTTTCTTCTCTCCTTTTCTTTGCCTCTTTCTATCTCACACTACCTACAAGGACAACAATCACCAACTTCATCAAGAACACTTCCACCGCAACAACAACCATCGACATCAACGACACACCAACGGCCGCGCAACAACATCATCTACAACATTGTCACCTCTAGTCGCGTGTCTCCTTCAGCCACATCACCGTGAGCCGCATCTTTAATTTTTCATTCTAGATCTACTTTTAATTTTGATTAGAATTAGATCTAGTTTTATTTTGGTCAAATTTTCTGTGTATACCTTTTTTTTTTTTACATAATTATATATTTAAGGTATAATATTTGAGATAATTGTATAGTATAATTTATTTTGTTAAATTTCCAAATTGGTGTTGATTTTAGATCTGTTTATTTAATTTTTAATAATTGTTTTTTTTATTTTATTTTATATTATTTTATTTTTTTTGGTGGTGAGGGGACACGTTTTTTTTTTTGTTTTTAAAGGTGGTGGTGGTGATACTGGTTAGGGGCTGGTGGTGTTTTGATGATAAGGGTTGGGATTTGGTTTAGGTAGGGGTTTTGGTGGGTGGTGAGGTGGGTACGGTTGGTGGGGTCTGGTGGTTTAAGGGTTAGGTGGGTTAAGGTGGTGGGTCTGTTAGGTTCAGGGTTAGGTTGGTTAAGGGGGTAGGTCTGGTGGGTTAGGGTTAGGTGTGTTAAGGTGGTGGGTTTCTTGGGTTAAGGCGGGTTAGTTGGTCGCGTAGTGGTGGTGGGGGATGGTAGCGGTGGTGCTGTGGGATTTTTTTTTTTTTCAGCATTTTTTGAAGGAATTTTCGTAGGAACTTTTCTGCATCGGAAAATCTCTTCTGACGATTTTCGACGGAATTTCTGTCGATAAAGGTCGTTTTTCCTAAAAAATCATTTTTGACAAACGGTTCTGACGGAAATTCCGTCGGAAATGGGTTTTTCGACGGAAAATAAGATGTTTCCGACGGAATTTTTCCATCGAAAATGGGATGTTTTCTAGTAGTGCTCGAACATGACCCGACCTAAGATGAACCGATGCCCGAACATAACCCATCAATTATTGACCTAGACCGAACCTAACCCAAACCAGAGATTGACCCAAACCTTTTTTAACCCGTTGAAACCAGAAATCAACCCAACTTGTTACTAACCCGATCCGAATTTAACATGACCTGTTACTAAACCAACTCGAATTTAACCCGACTTTTTTTTAACCTAATCGAAACTTGATGTAACCCGACCCGAATAATAATGCAATTAACTTAAATCGACCCGAACTGAGCTAACTCGACCCAAGCACTCAAATTGACAAATACGGAGTATACCTTTAACATTACTTACACATTGATTCCTTAAATCAACTTTCCCACACCACACACATATGTTAACTCTTATGCTCTTATCTAATATATATAGCTATTAATCCAGTTTAGCACATTAATGCTTTAAAATGTATCCTTAGTTAATTGAGAACGATTTTAATCCGAAACATAAAGCTAATAACAAAGAATTTTGAACAAGTATCTAAACAAAGTTAAGAACTTAAACTAGAGTTCTCTGAAAAAGACAGTAAAAAAAAAAAAAAAAAATTGAGGCAGGTAACACACTTGAACATTTTTGAGGTCTTATCTTAAATTTATATGAACTCATTAGTTCGAATTTAAACTTATATAAAATTATTTATTCAAAAATAAGTGGAAAAAAATGTAGTTTAAACTTATTAGCTCAAATATGAACTTATCTAAAATTATTTCTCTTACAATATATGAAGAAACCGATAATGATTAAACTTGAACGTCAATACATGAATTGTCAACAAATCGACCCGAAAAATGTACCCGAATCCGATATGACTCGACCCGAAATCAACTAGAGACTTGGATTAACCCAATATTTGAGACCCAAACCCGAACATGACTTGACCTGGAATTGACCTGACTTGACAGCTCTAATAATAGATCGATATCAAAACACGAAAACTTATCGTGAACAATTGTAATAGCTTTATAATACTAAGTGTTTGTAATATGTTATTTACAGTACTTTTGGCTTGTAAGATGCATGGATTATTTTTTATTTTTTTTTTATTTTTGTAATTTCACAGATAATTAATATATAGGTTGACCCACAGGCTCAAAAATCATGGATCCGCCATTAGTACCACTATCATTTAACGACAACAATTAAAAAAAATGGTCTTATGGGGTCCACCTAAATTGAACCTTAATCACCCACCACTCCCCCCCAATTGAATCAAACTAGCCACCCACTATTGGTTACGGTTCGATGGGGGAGTGGTAGGTGGTTAGGGTTCGGTTCAGGTGGAAGAGTGGTGGATGGTTAAGGTTTGGTTTAAGTGGGCCGCACAAGACGATTTTTTAACCTTTGGCGTTAAATAGTATTGGTACTCAAACAAATTTTTAAACAATTAGTTGTTTTTTTTAAAAAAAAAGTTATTTAAATGGTAGTTATTATAAACTAATATAAATGGTAATGGTTCACAAGAAATTAAACTTTTTTTTACAAGTGTCCTTATTTGATCAGCGTATTAGTCAGTGCATAATTCATCACCAAGATTAGTAATAAGAATAAAATATTAAAAGTTGATATTCGAAAATTATACGCTCAAAGGATTTTAACATGTGTTCATACGACTTTATATGATCTTATGTACAAAATACAAATATTGCTTAAAGTGGTGCACATGACTGGTATCAAAGTCAAAATGGAGCATTTAAAAGAACGTAGGGAGTATTTAATGAATTATCTAAACTTATCTTTTTTTAATCCGAATCATTTTATTTGTCTGAATTTATTTGGATTTGTTTAGGTTGGCCCAAACCTTGGCATAATTACCATTAAAATGACGAAGATACCCTTTATTAGGATCAAGTCTACTATGATCAAGTCCATTATTCCTGAACTTACCCTTAATGACACAGTTTCTAATTTACCCCTGATTCAACCAAAAAGTACAATTGATGCCCTATTCACTTCACATTAAAAAAAAAAATAAAAAAAAAAAAAAATCAGTTTAGTAAAAAAAAATTTATCTCCGTAAAAATAAATTCAGATTAGTAAAAATAGGTAATTTCAAAAAAGAAATATAATAGAGAATCAGTAAAAATAATTTTAGTTCAATAAATTAATTTAAGTTCAATTTAAATAATTTAAGTTTTTCAAAAGTAATTTTGGTTCATTAAAAATAATTTTAGTTCGGCGAAAATAAAGTGAAGTGAACATGGCCTAGTTAAGACATGTAATTTTTTCCGATTTTCTAGACTATCTCAACTTTCTCTTCCTAGAAAGTATTTTTTGACTTTACCATCGAAAGGACGTTCTTAGGGAAACTTAAGGTCCTGTTCTTTGCTATGTCTGCTTAACTATGCTAAAATTTGCTCAGCTCAGCTAACACATACTTTGCTATGCTCAAAAGCTCAAAAAATAGGGCAAATCTTTTGCAGACTCTCAAACGCTTTGGAATGGACAACTTTCAACTTCTCTAGCCAAGACACAAAAATTAGATTATTCCCAAAATACCCCTTACTGTTAAAAAGTTTTTTGTTCGGGAATCAGGTGGCACCATGCGTGGAGATAGGCAACAAAAGGCCATGGTGAAAACTAAGTGCCCCTGCCAACTTGATGAAACAAGAGTGGCTCCTATCCTCTCTTCCCGTCATGAACATGCACTTGAAGAAATCATAATTTCTGTTCAAAATGCTTTTCTTGATGAAGTAAATGGCACTCTGCACTTGAAACTAAAATTAAAAAAAAAAAAAGCCATTCTGCTAGTCATTCACCATTTCACCATGATTTGGAGCAATTATCTCGGCCCACATAATATTACAATATAGCCCAGGTCCATTCTTTTCGGCCCAAGTACAAACCATATATTAAGCTTGGGCTCCTTCCAATATAGGCCATATCCACCCACCTTTAATTTACCACCTTTATTATTGAATCTTTCAAACTCATCATATAATCATGTCATTTTCCTTCCTTTAAAAAAAAAAAAAAAACCACCAAACATCCCACCACGTCCTTCTAACAAACAAACAAACCCATAACCAACATAAACATGCAACGCACTAACAACATTGGCTCCCTCAAAAATACATTTTATCACACTTTTTTCATCATTTAAACATAATCTTAATTCTTATTTTCCTAAACATTCTCTTAATTGGTGTTCATCTTATCATTATTTCACATCCCTAAACTTATTTATCATGAACATAAAAAAGCTTAAAGTACCCAAAAAAATGAGGGTAACAAGTATGTCCTCAAACAAATTTAGGGGTATGAAGGTGAGTAGAAGCATCAAGAGCATCAAAAAACTTGACATTAAGAAGAGGTTCCCTAGTCTTAGGAAACGAAAATCTGTTGGTGGCACAAGTGGTGCAGGTGCTGCTGGAGGGGCTAGTGGTGGTGCCGGTAGGGTGGGAATTCGTCGTAGTAGTAGTAAGTGGATTTCCTCAGTAAGGAAAAAGATATTAAGGCCTAAATTCCCTGGTCACAAAGGAAGAAACAAGAATATCATTATCATTCACAATAACACAAGTATTACTGGGAATGAAGATGATAATAGGACTAGTTGTGCTACGGTGATCAAGGAGATTAGCTCCGTGAAAGAGGAGGATGTCACCTCCATTGACTCGGCTGCTCCACCGCCTCACGATCAAGCGAGTAAGGAGGAGGAGACAACGACAACAGAGGAGCAGGAAGAGGAGGAGAGTAGAGCTGGTTCGGAGATCATGAAGTTAAGGGAAGAGATGGCTGCTGTCCACATTCAATCTCTTTTCAGGGGTCATTTGGTAATACTATACCTTCAATTCAATCATTATTCTAATTTAATCATCTCATGAATTCATGATAAATGTTCGGATATTTTTTTAGATATTTTTTGTTATATTTTTTCTTTTATTTAACCTAGCTAATTGTTAGCTTAACATTCAATCATTTGTTCGATCACTATAATAATCATTAGTTATTGGGTTATAAGTCATTTTAAAATAAACCAGACTCACTATATAATACTCCTTAAGATTCAAGAACTTTTAGAGTTGACAACGTTTATGAGAAAGATAGAAAGAAAAGTGTCATAAATGCACTTTTAGTTTAGACTCCCTCCTTCAAAATTCTAACGTATTGATTTTTTTAACTATTTCATCAAAATCTTCCATTAAAGTTGTTATTAATGAAACAATTTACGTATTTAATTTATCCATTTTTGGGGTGGCTTACATGCACACAGGCAAGGAGAGCAATTAGAGCATTAAAAAGCCTAGTCAAGCTACAAGCTGTGGTTCGCGGGGCGTGTGTGAGAAGGCAGGCTCGTATTGCATTGCATTGTATGAACACAATGGTCCGTCTGCAGGACCGTATTCGAGCACGACAGCTCCTTTGTAGAGCCAGTGATGCAATTGAAGCTTGATCATCTATTCAAGTTGTTCTATTATTGACTATTTTATATTTCAGTTGAAAGGAAAAGAAACTATTCGATTTTCAGTGTACAACGTTCTTTTACCCATCTTAATTAGTGGGTAACATGTTTGATATGAGTCATATGACTATTCTTAATTTTGACATATTTCCATATACTAGTACATAGTAACAACTAATATTTCAATTTTTTTATAACACGTTATTGTAGTTCAAAGTTCTAATAATATTATACTATGAAAGAAGAAAATTTCTCATGTTGATTTCGTTGGAGTACGGGAAAAAATTATCACGCTAAGATGTTTAGTTTTACAAAAGAACAACTAAAAAAAAGTTTAAATAAACTTCAAGGTATAACTAGAAGAGGTTGATGTGATAGAGTCGGGATAAAAGCCCTCTTTGCACTAAGGAGTGGTATCAATGATGTATGAATTAAAATACAAGCATGAATTGTGAAGAATTTAAATACTCCTCACAACTCACAACCCTCTCGTGTTCAATCTATAGGGAATATACTCGACAATAAACGAAACAATATATAGTTTAAGATAATACGAATAGAACAATCAAACTCATCTAGATAAGCCACATTGCACTTAATCATAAAACCACACAAACAGAACGAAAAGCCCTACGCGTGCAAACCAAAAGCTCACATGCAGGCCTGAAGATTGAGCGTGTAGTAATTGAAGTTGCTCGTGCAGAAAAATGATCCCTCAATTTCAATTGGCTGCAGCATGGTTTTAAGCCTACGGGCTCTTATATGAGCAACAACGTGCACAACATACATATTTTTGTTTTGCAAGGATTGATCTTCTCTCTACATGGAACAAAGCTTAAAATTCCAATAAATTCTGAGGAAAGTAGAGGACTTTTTGTAGCAAGTAACACGGGTCTTCAAGAGAGAACTAACCCGACCTATATACATGATTTGTTGCTCATTAATCTTTTTGTAAATATTAATATCACACTTCTCAATATCATAATTAGGGACATTTATATGCAAATGAGCTAACAGCTCAAACAAGATAATTTTAGTTTAACAATGTCAGCCTTAAAAAAATTTTGGAGATATTTCCAGTAAAACTAGTATTATTATGAATTTTAGACTAAAATGATTTTAGTTTTCTTTTATCTAATATTTAAAAGTTTTGTGGGCACATGTTGCATCTCAAGTAAAAAAAAAAAAAAGGTAAAAAAAAAAAACCGTCAGATAGTAAAATGATTAAAATTTGGTTTAGATTGGAGATTATTGGAATTTGAGAAGATTTTTTAAATTTGGACTAGAGTAACTCGACTGGACAAACAAAAAACAAAAAATGGTTCAGACAAACTTAATTATCCAAATCCAAAAAGCAGTCCATTTAATTAGCATTCTTTAGTCTTAGATACAAGTGGATATTCACACATTCAGAATATGTGTACATATATAGCCTACATGTTGGTCGACATATATATCTACAAATAGCATCTCTCTCTGCCATGCGAGTTGTTAGTCAGTTTCAGTAGGATCCATTCCATTTGTTAGTCACGCAAGATATTATACAATCTAATGAAAATACTATACAATCTAGTGAGACAGATCTGCATCGTTTCCGAAGGGCACACTTGATAAGAAGCATTTTTTGGGAAGAAGATTAATTTTGGCAACTATCAACTTCTACGACCTGTGTTGACAGAAAAACCATCTCAAAAAGACTAAAATAGTACTCTGTAATAGAGAAGAAATGTGATTATCCAAACCCTATAAAACCGCTAGTGCCTACCTCTTTGGCTAATTGCTGCAGGACCCCAGTAACTTCCGAGAAATTGGGTCTAAGAGTAGGGTCCAGGTGCCAACATCTCTCCAGCAGATCAGCTAGGTTCGAATGAACATGCTTTGGAATAGCAGGTCGCAGCCCCTAATAATCAGGTTTAATATAGTAATTATCAGATTAGACAGGTAACACTAGTTGCCAGTGTTGATCAGAATGGAGAATATTTTTACCTTTTGGACTACTCCAATTGCAGCTTGCAATGGGGTCAAGGAAGAGTATGGAAGCTGGTAAATAAGATCATAAGAAAGTTACTGCTAAATTTGGTACTAAGATGAGCTCATGCTATATAAAAAAGATGTCCGGCAATGGTACATTTGGAGGCCAAATGGGGTTGCATTGAAGCAGAAAGGGGGAGGAGGGGTGAAACAACGAAAAAAAAAAGGATTTAAAAGAAAAAGACTTACTTCGCCAGTAAGAAGCTCCCAGATTACTATCCCAAAGCTAAAGACATCTGCTTTATGGTCATAGGGTTTATGTCCAATAACCTAGAAATCATAAAACCAGTTGGAGCAACATAAGCCAGAAAAGTCATGTCACAAAAAAAAAAAAAGTTGAAGCCAGCCAGCCAGAGATGTAGAAAAAAACCTCCTAGTATTATGACGGAACAACTTAAGCCTTTGGTGTAAAATCAATTATGTTGAGAAAGGGCAAAACAAAATGGTATGTTCCTGTTAATAATTTTCAATCTTTGCTGCTTTTTTAATTGAAAATTGAGGCTTTTAGTGGATAGAGGACAAGAGTAAAACCTGGGAAGATTATTAAGAAGTATTACAACCAAATCAATCCACCACCACAGAACAACCAGTGGAGCAAAAGTTCTAACCCAAGGCAAGCACAACCTTCCTTTCACAGGGATAATGAGAAATTTGATTATTTAATGTACACCTGTCAGGTTTATTTGGGACTTAGATACAACAGCATCTATCTGAAGCAGCAAATAATCATACTAAACAGTGGTTGGACAGCAGTGACTTGGACTGAGTATAAAGTTCTGTCACATAGAACACAAAATGTAATTTCCATACCATTGCAATAGGTATCCAGCCAACTCCAGTCAACAGCAAAAAGACGGATAAAGTAAACTTAATTTGCTCAGTTTTTCTGAATGGGTAATATCCATTGATTTAATTATGTTCCAGCAATCATCCCTTTTCTACAACACAGCAATCAGAGTGGATATCGAATTTTAATCAAAACAAATTTCTCTTAGCACGTCATTTGCTTTTTTTCTTTAGAAAATTTCTTTTACAATTTACAACCTGATCTCATTTCCTTTGCTTATACCTGAAGTTTAAGTAATCTCTAAACACGACACAAATATATGAAGATAATAGAATCATAATTACCTCTGGGGCCATCCACCTATAAGTTCCTGTTTCAGCTGTCATGACTCCCGATTGTGTCTGTACTTTAGCAACTCCAAAGTCAGCAATCTTAACAACCTGCAGGAAGCAATGTTATTCAAAGATAACTTAGATCAAGAACCCCCATAGAGTAAATACTTAAATTTATCTTTGAGGACTCAAGAAGCACGGAGCAAAGGATGGAACAATCTAATAAAATAGAGACTGAGAACTACAACAGAAATCAAGAAGCTGATTGGTTCACCAAATTCAGAAAAAACAGATAATGTTGACAACACTCCAGATCATAGAACCAGGGGCATGGCAAAGTTTTACGGGGCCCTGTGCGATTTCAAAAAATCGGGGCCCTTATTCGAGAATTGAAGAAAAACCTACTAATATATACTTAAAAAAAATATTTAAGAAAATGGCACAGCATATATTAAAATTAGAATAAATCAATCAATTGGAAGAAAAATAATACAGACTCAATTATACTTTAAAATTTACCAACAGTCCACAGTAGAAAGACAATGAATTTTTAATTGAAGCAAAGAAACATAAAGTATTTGATTAAATTTCAGATAATTGGATGATTAGATCTTAAAGCAATCAATCAATCAATCAAAGCCTTAATCCCAAAAGTGGGGTCGGCTAACATGAACCAAATTTGATTATTCCGTGTAGTCATCAACATAAATCTTTCTCCTCCATCCCTTACGATCCAAAACTTCATCCTCACGTAAATCCATGCACTTCATATCCTTCCTCACTCCTTCCAACCAAGTCATCTTTGGTCTCCCTCTTCCTCGTTTAATCCCTCCATGGTCCCACTCTTCCACTCTTCGCACCGGTGCACCCTCGGGTCTCCGTCTTACATGTCCAAACCAACGCAGACGATTTTCCCTTAATTTATCTACAATGTCCGCCACACCTACTTTCTTGCGAATAACCTCATTTCTGATTCTATCTCTTAAAGTGTTTCCACACATCCACCTTAACATGCGCATTTCCGTAACCTCCATCTTTTTAATATGCTCTTTCTTAGAAGCCCAACATTCTGTACCATAGAGCAACACTGGTCTTATGGCAGTCCTGTAGAATTTTCCCTTCAACTTTAAGGGAATGCTGCGGTCGCATAACACTCCCGTGGCCGCTCTCCATTTAAGCCACCCTGACTTAATCCTGTGGGTCACGTCTTGATCAATGTCACCATTCTTCTGGATGATCGACCCTAGGTACTTAAAACATTCACTCATGGTCAAATCCTTTCCATCCAAACTCACCACTTCATTGCTTGTCCCCCTCTGAGTGCCAAAACGACATACCAAATATTCAGTCTTACTCCGACTTAGCTTAAACCCTCTAGATTCCAACCTTTGCCTCCATTGCTCCAACTTGACATTAACCCCATCCTTAGTCTCATCCACCAAAACGATATCATCTGCGAACAGCATACACCATGGAACCTCATCTTGAATTGGTCTAGTTAATTCATCTAGAACCGTTGCAAAAAGAAAAGGGCTTAATGCAGACCCTTGATGCAATCCGATTGTAATAGGGAAATCTTTTGTCAACCCTCCGCATGTCCTCACATTTGTTGACACATCCCGATACATATCCTTAACTAGGTCTACATACCTTCGTGGGATACCTTTCTTCAACATTGCCCACCAAAGTATCTCTCTTGGCACCTTGTCATATGCCTTCTCTAAATCAATAAAGACCATATGAAGATCTTTCTTCTTTACCCTATAAAACTCCATCATTTGTCTTATCAAATGGATTGCCTCCATAGTAGATCTCCCAGGCATAAAACCAAATTGGTTATCTGAAATGCTTGTGCATGCCCTCAACCTTTGTTCAATCACCCTTTCCCACAACTTCATAGTATGGCTCATAAGCTTAATTCCTCGATAGTTAGAACAATCTTGAGCGTCTCCTTTGTTTTTATAAACCGGGACCAAGGTGCTCTTCCTCCAATCTTGTGGGATCCTTGTAGCCGTCCATATCTTGTTGAAAAGGTTTGTTAACCAATCAATACCAATCTTACCCAAACACCTCCACACCTCTATCGGGTTTCCCGCCAGTGGGTTTCCCGCTGCCAGTCCCAAGCCTGGATAAAGGAGGAGGGTTACGGTAGGCCAGTGACAGCCAGTATAAAACTTCGTCACATCCCATGACATGAGCCAAACAGATAGATCTTAAAGCAATGAACAATGAAAAATTAGAGGGGTGAGAAAATAAAGACTAAAGAGGAATGTGAAAATAAGTTAGCAAAGGTGAATGTTGGATGGTCTAAGAAATGCCAAAAAATTAAAATGATAATACCCATCTAAACCAAAATATTGAGAATGTTAAAAATAAATAAATAAGTACAAACGAATAAGTGGAGTACAGTTGTACAACCAAAAGGAAACAAAATTTTCTTAAAAAAAAGGCATGAGTCGAACCCGTGAGTCCTGCAACATTGGACATTGCCTTTACCACTGATCTACCAACTTAGTTCTAGATATCTATCTTGTATAATAAAAATATATACTGTATATAATTTTGGGGCCCCTTATATTTGGGGGCCTTGTGCGGCCGCACCAGTCGCACTGCCCCAGCGCGCCCCTGCATAGAACTGAAATCTTACGAATATTGTTGCCATGTCAGGAGTCCATTGATGCATAGGAGCTAGGAAACCTAAACTAAGGCACAGCAGACAGTAAAATGTTTCCATGCAATCACTACCGTTCATTCAACTGGATGAACAGCCCCAAAACAGCTTTAATAATAAAAAATTAGGAAGAGAAAAAAAATCTCACATACCTCAAAAATTCATATCTACTTTATCCTTGCCTCCTAGAAGAGCTTCATAGCACTCACGACATCCCTTCTCCTTCCTAAAAATGACCAATACTAATGGCCACCTAGATATTCCTAGTCATACTAGATCTAAGAAAGTAAGGAGTATTACCATTTGGCGTCATCATGCAAGAAAGTCTCAATATCATATCCTAAATCCCCAACTCCCACACTACTTGTACAGAATGATACAAAAGTCCATCATTGGCGAGAATAATGACCAGACTACCACAGTATATTGGAATAAAATTTTAAACATGATAAATATTATTGAGGGCCATTGTGCCACAAAAGTAGTGATTCTCCAACATATAGTGTCTTTGCCAACGGAAATTAGTTGTTGATATAAAATCAGACATAGTCACATAATTACATTCTGCTCCCTTACTAATCCCTACAACTCCCTCTGCGAAATGTTTTTACAGATCATGTGATTGCAAAGGTAAGATGTCTTACCCCATCTTCTCCCATAAGCAGATTGGCAGTTTTAAGGTCTCTGTGTACAATATTATTCTGGTGGAGGTACTCCATTCCCATGGAAACATCAATAGCTGCCCTGAGTATTGATTGTAGTTTGAACACACCCTTTTTCTTATGCATGAAATCATACAAATTCCCTTTTGGCATGAATTCTGAAAAAAAAAAGAGGGGGAAAAAAATAGATCAATCAGAGAAAAAACACGCTTTAGAAAAAAGAATCAGTCTGCAACTACTCTCCTACTGAAGATTCAAAGCAACATCAAGCAAAATAAGAATGCCAAAATACTGATCAACTTTGGAATGCCAATCTTACACTTGGTAGGTAGCATGTTTACCACAAACACTCAAGAAAACAGACACAGACGCCTCTACCATACACTGTTGGCTAGATCAAAGACCTGTACGTATCTGTAAAATTACAATTTTAGTTGTCTGAGAACCTTTTACTGAAAGAGAAGACTAGACCTATATGTATCTGTATTACAATTTTAGATGTCTGAGAATCTTTTACTGAAAAAAGAAGACTAGACCTATACGTATCTGTATTACAATTTGCAACCCCTAGAACAGAACGCCAAGATTAAGGAAGCAAAGTGGCAATCTGAAAGGTGAAGATAATAATTGCACCAAGGACTGTACAAAAGTAAATGTCTATACATCATCTTATAACATTTATAGACTAGCTAACAAAATGAGCAAAGCATTTTCCATTCACGACATTAAAATATAAAATCTAGTTTTAAGTTGAATGCAATTTCTTCAATACATTCAGTACTTAACACAGCACGATGAAGATAGCTTTAGAATATAGAAATTCAATAGTACTAGAACTTGAAACTATACTTGAGCAATTCAACAAAACAAATGAATATTTTCACAGGACATTACCAGTCACAAGGAAAAGATTCGGAGGTTTTGTACAAGCACCTATAAATTGCACAACATTCTTGTGCTGAAGTTTCCTACAAGATGAACAATAGTTATAAATAACATGTTAATGAAAGACACTTGTTCTCCTTAAACAATAACCCTTGTCTCACATTAACCCCAGCTCACTTAAATTACATACATGACTTAAGCATGTAGGGCTTGACCCCCACTCCTTTCTAAAAAGTGCCAAGAGGATAGAAAATCTACAGACAGATTGGCCTAAGGTAGAATATATAGAATAACACATGACTCAAGGCTGATTTCAAATGAGAAATAATTTATATAGGTACTCTTGTTTTGCTCTGTGTACCAGAAGACCAAAGGAACTGGCAGGTACAAATCACTTTGACTATTTGTTTTAGTGATTAGAGAACTAGCAAAGGGAAGAACGTAGAAATGATAAGATTATCCACATACGCTTGAATAACTCAATCCTAAATTCAAGTTCAGTATCTTCTCTCCGTGTTCAGATTAAAAAGCCACATATGTTAATTAGCACCTTAGTTTGCATAAAAAAAAAAATAAATAAAAAAAAAAAAAATAGCACCTTAGTTTGCATTTAAAAAAAAAAAAAATTAGCACCTTAGTGGTAAGGTATCTTCAACAAATAATGCACAAGCACCCATGAGTTTATAGCTCATAAGGTGTAGCCGTGTAGGCAATAACACTGGAAACATATGGCAACTTTCAAGGATCAGAATAAGCAAGAAGAAAGAAATGGCAGCTTGACCTAATAAAAACTCAATGACCAAAGTCAACTGTTGACCTTCGTCACCTATGAAATGCGCACTAGACTCAAGTTTGATTATGCCTGAATTAGTGCAACAGAAACAACCCTTTACTTTCATATCCTCAGAAGAAAACAGGGTGAAGCATTACTGTACAGACGCAATGCTTTCAGCTCATGATTAATTAAAGCTTGAAAGCATAATAACAATAGAATTTGGATGACTTTGACCTGCTCTCGATCATATAACTCTGTATTTCTGTTCCATTAGTGTTTAATGCAATTTACTTTGCAAGTAATCTTGACCATCTCATCCTTCTATTTCCATAATAGAAGTGACTCATTTGCAAAAGAAATCTTCATCCATTAATCTACTTTCAGCAAAATATTTTACACCATGCCAAGCCTCAACTAATGTGACTTATGAGCTCCTACATACAATCTTCAAATTTACAGTCAGCTAGCTACCTTATGACAACATTAAATAGCACAGTTTTCATTGAAGCAGTGTACAAATAAACGTAATGCTTTCATAAGCTCATTCCTTAACATCACATTCAAGATATAGTCTGTCACTTCTCTTTTAGACTAAAACATCTCATCACATTTAAAAAAAAATAAAAATAAAAAATGCACAGTGCCATCGTTCACAAAAGTCCAATCTGTCAAACTTAAGCTTAAGAAAGATTAACTTCGCAAATACGAGCAAACAGCAGAATAGGCAAATAGGCAATTATCCAACTTTGGATAACTATGGAATGGAGAATGTATCACTTAAGGGTCTGTCATTTCTTTCTTGTAGTGTTAAATAGTGTCCAGTTTGATTTAATACATATTATGGAAACAAGAAATGCAGAACAGTACCCACTATGGGTCCAGAAGAATGGTATGCTAGATTATAGATCTGATTAAATTTTCTTTATTTAATAAAGAGTGCAATTGTGGGAGAAGATTTTCGGAGGGGTACTAGAAAAATAAAGGACAAACAGTGAATGGGTGAATTCAAGTAAAAGGCCATCCCACAGCCTAATGAGAAAATATCACTCTCCCTTTTTCTTTTTTCAATAAACAAATTAATTTTTTGTTGATAAACAAATTAATATCAGATCACCCAGTCTAGTTCCTTAATAAATCTAATAGAAAAGAAAAACAGTGTTCCAAGGCTACAAAAAAGACTATTCCTAAATTAATACTCGACATTAAGGCATCTCAATCCAAGAATCCAGCCAGCACGGGAGAATGGACCAGGACTTTCTCATGCAATCTGAAAGAAATTACTCAGGAAGAAGGATTATATAGATGAAGGCAAAATAAAGAATAGACACTCACCCTTGCCATTTATGTATTTTCTCTCCTTCATGAGTCTTAACTACTTCCTCTCCCCCACCCCCTTGTCTCCCCTTCCCCTTCTCTAAAGTGTAAGATTCACAATTTAAATCATTTTTCCTTGCAACCTGAGATGTGCGACAAATTACACTATTTATTTGTGATAAGTAGTAATAAGTTGTATTTCAGATAAATACTCAGGTATCATTTGGTTTTTCATGAATTTCCTTTTGGCCATGTTGTTTGGTTGACATTAAAACTAAAAAAGAGAGGAAGTTACAACTCATGGGAAGTACAATTTCCCACAAAGCATTGGAAGTTATTCACCCATCCCTTGGTCATTCACAATTCCTAAGATTGACAAATTCCCACATGACAACCAAACAAATTATTGCAATTCCTAGGAATTTTATAAAGGAATTAATTTCCCATGCTTTAGAATTATCCATAGGAATTTCTCTCCTACATCAACCAATAGAGGCCCCAAACTAGAAACCACCTCTACACAGTCATAACTTTCTAGGGGCATATGGGTAAGGTAACAAACATCTGCTTACATTAGGAGAAATTTCGATCCATTACTATTTTTACTAGCCATAAGCTACAAGTATCCTCATCTTTATGTCCCTTGCAAGACACCTTTCTTCAACTGACAGCATAGGCCATATATGATAGTTTCTTCTTTCTATTCCACTGCCCTGGTGTTTCTTAACCATTGGTTATTTGACTATAAACCTTCTATTGTTAGATGTATGGCAATGGGAAATAGGGTATGATTTCCAACCTCTATCTTTACCAACAGATCTTACCAATTTAAGTTTTGAAGTCGTGAATTTCTGATAAGATAGACTTGTATAATTCCACTCACCTTAAAGCGCTAGCTCTATAATTCTACTAATTACATGTTCAGCTCTTCCACCCCACCCCTTCCCCCCTCTCCCAAAACTTTTACGGTGTGTTTGGATAAAGAAATGGGAAAGAAAAGAAGAGGAGGGAGGGAGGGAAGAGAAAGGGAGGGAAGGGAAGAAAGATGACTTTTCCATTCAAATCTCTCCATTGTTGGAAAGATCAATTTCTTACAATATAATCCCTCCATTTCTCTCTCCTTCAATTCCCTTCCTTATTTGTTATCCAAATGACAAATAATTCATCCCCCCATTTTCCTTCCGTTCCTTTCTCTTCATTTCCTTCAATCCAAACAAAGTGTTAGACAACCTACTCTTTTTGGTGGAGAGATCTTCCAAAAGAAAAGATTGCCTTTGAAGGCTATAAACTTATCTGCCGATGACAAACCTATTTCATATATTGGATATGAATCAGCTAAAAGATCAAAGCCTTAACGTCCTTCTATACTGTAGCCTGTTTCATAAAAACCGGCATCACTTGCAATGTTGAATGATACCGTAAGCTCACATGAGTCCATAAGAGTCGAGAACATTGTGACAAGACAATGAATTTCTTTTCTTTCCTGCAACGTACAAGATCAACCAGCATAAGATGATTTTAATAATGGCTTTTTCACAATGTCACCATGCCATGCACTTCTTACTACATCTTTATCTTTGTATATACATGGCGCATCAGTGATTAGCCATCCAAACAAACACATGTTAGGTCCTAAAGAAGAATGAACTGTTACCACCTAGATTCATATTTGGGTCTGATATGCCTCCATTAAACATGCAAATAACCTTTCCATGCCCAGGAAAAGAGGTGGAGGAGGGAGCGATTATCAGAGAGATATTTCCCTTCGGCAGATCCGGGACATGTCAAGATGGTAAGGAATTCTAGATCTAGATCATGGAAACAGAGAGAAGAGAACAGACAAGTTCTGATTCTAGGGAAGATATTCTGACACTTGAAGACCAAAATATTACATCCCAACTACTGTTACTAAGCCAAAATCTTGATTTACAAATCAAAACTTCTCTTTCAGAATCAGTTCGGTGAAAATTTATATAGTGCTACTGACTTTTCTGTGTGGCAAGCAATTTTTATATTGATTATGCATGGTATTATTTAGCTTCTGACTACCTACAGTGAACTAAATGTCAAATAAAAGTTAGTAAGCTTAAAGCCCTTGTATTTTTCTCCTCTTTCACTCCTTTAACTTTCTAATTCCTCTGTTTTCCCTAAATCCCAAAGATGCTGAATCTAAGCTTCTTGTTACTTCCTAACCATATTATATGTATAGCACGCAAAGATCCCAGGAACAATGGTTTGGTATTTGATTGACTGCTTCATCAGGAACGTCACTACCCTAATTACTTCAACTGGCTCTGTTTTAATTGGGAGTGGACAAATGGTTTTCTGAAAGATACAACTATGTACTAAAAAATTAGGGAAGAGGTAACTTTACATGGAAAAATTTCAGGAGGGGCCAGCCCCCAATGTTGACAGCATTAGTCCGGACACTAGGTCGTAGAGTTCGTTTTTGGGGTCTAGGAGGGGTTGGTCGAGTCTCGAAGGTATTCCTATTGGGTGTTCTTCGATATTGTGAGGTGATTTGCACCGGGATTCACCAGGCCCGTATACTTGACGGGACAACAATATCATTCATCGGGTCATATGTACTCGAGGGGACATGGTGCATCGGACGATGAGGACATAGAGGAGAAGGTTCACGATCTTCATGTGTCTCCTCTATGTCCTCATCGTTCGATGCACCCGGCGAATGATATTGTTAACCCGTCGGACGCAGTGAATGCTTGTGCAATCACCCGACAATATCGGAGACCTACATAGGAGTACCCCGGAGATCCATCCAACCTCCCAAGAAAGGCGCTGCGACCCAAAACTCATCTTGCCAACACGGTTGCCTCCTGAACACGAGACTGAAAACGAGAAGTATCTATCTTCCTCCTAACCAAAACGTTAAAGCGTTGTGATATAGCATGACGATTTTTTACATACATATAATAACAAATAAAACTAAATTAGAATAAATAATTACCACAATCTAAAACATAAAAATCTCAAAACATTAAGGGGTCGTTTGGTTAGGGGTATTCATCAGAGGGAAAGGGAATTAATTGATTCCCTTTGTTGTTGTTTGTTAGGTTTTTTTCCCAATTCCTTTACCCTCTTCATTCCCCCAAATCCTTCCAACTTGATTCCCCACCCCACCAAGGTATTTTTGTTCCCATTCCCTAGCCACCAACCCACAACCACCCTCCTACCTACACACACCACCGGAAACCATCCACAGCATTGTTGTTCCACTCGTCGACGCTTTACCGCCCCTCCCCCAGCAAACCTTTCCCTTCCCCAGCCACGCAAAACCCTAAAAACCCTTCACCTCCCCGTAAAACCGTCTTTTGCCCCTCCCCCAAACCTCGAACCCCCCTTGGGTGTTAGGAGGGGTGAACGACAATTTTACGTGGAAGAGGAAAGGTTTCTAGGGTTTCACTATTGCTGACTGGGGGAAGTTTTTTGGGGGGAGGGGAAAGTTTTGCAGGGAAGGGGTGGGAGAGGTGCAGGGAATGGGTTATGGCCGGAAAAAGTGGGAAGTGAAGGAAATAGGTTGTTGTGTGGTGGTGGGACCGGTAGCTTGTTTCTCTTTGTTTTTTAAAACAAACAACATAGTAACAAACAACATAGTAAATTTGAGGGGTTTTCATTCCATTCTCCTTTTTCTTTGTTCATTCCATTCTAAGTTTAAAAGGCGCGCCTAGACGCAAGGCTCGTTGAGGCGAAGCCTCTTGGGCTTTAGCTAATGTAGGCGCAGGAGCCTACAAAAGGCGTGGGCCTAGTGCGCCTTTGCATGAGGCACAAGGTGCACGCCTCATGAGCTTTACAGTGTTAGGCGCTGAAATCAGTTTTTTTTTTTAAAAAAAAAAAAAAAAAAAAAAAAAAAAAAAAAAAAGCATGTGCTTTGAGAAGGTAAATTAATATAGAAAAAAAAAAATGAAAATTAAAAAACTTAAAAATAATCAAGGAGAGAGAAATTTACAAAAGATCCACAAAATACAAACCCTAAATTAAGGAGAGGGAGGTCAAAAAAGCCTCCTTGCAGCCACCGGTCCCATAGCAGCCACCGTCCAGGGAGTCCTTTCAGCCAGACTTTAACGATTTGGGGATTGAGGTTTGGGGGAGGGGCAAACGATGGTTTTACGGGACATTAATATAGGATTGATAGGATTCTATCGCAGACCGATTCTATGGATGATCCAGATGGGTTGGGTGTATTAGGATCGTAGAATCGTTATCGATCCTACCGATCCTATGCCCGATTCTACCGCAGACCGATTCTATGGACAATCCAGATCAACTGGGTGTATTAGGATCGTAGAATATTCTACGATCCGGATCGCGATTTTGATAACTATGGGGATCGAGGTTTGGGGGAGGGGCAAACGACGATTTTACAGGATATTAATATAAGCTTATTTTGTAGAACACACTCAATTCTACAAAATAAGCTTATTAACTTTTATAGAAGAGACTCATTTGCAAAAGAAGGTAAATTAATATAGGATCAGTAGGATCAATAACGATTCTACGATCCTATGGCCGATTCTACAAAATTGTATATTAGTCCACTAAGATAAAAATGTTCCTTTTAAGCTTATTTTGTAGAATCGGTAGAATCGGCCATAGGATTGTAGAATCGTTATCGATCCTACCGATCCTATACGATTCTACCGATCCTATGGCCGATTCTACCGCAAACCGATTCTATGGACAATCCAGATCGACAGGGTGTATTAGGATCGTAGAATCGCACGATTCTACGATCCGGATCGTGATTTTGATAACTATGGCCTCGCGCCTTTTAATACTAAGATTCCGTTCTGTTTACCCCGTGCAAACCAAAGGACCCCTAAGTAGTTTTCCCTCAATGCTTTGATTAAAAGCCTATTTGGGTATTTCAACTGGAATTAAGGAGGTTTTAGATTCTTTATAACTCATGATTGTAAGTACATATGTGCATGTGGGTTTGGAGAGAGGGAAAGAAAAAGTGGTTGGGAACTAGTGAAGAGATGGAGAGAGAAAATGTTCAGAATTGATGTTAAAAAGCATCATTCGTACAAATGTCAAAAAGCATCATTATTTCAAAAAAAAAAAAATGGATGACATACGGAAAAAGGGAATATTATAGAGCCAAATAACATTAGTATTTTATTGTGCTTATAAAACACTACTATTTGAGCTTGGACATTTGTGATTATCAAAGCGAGCTCTGACATGATATTAAGGTTCGAGCTCCATACTTTTACATAAATTTTTAAATAAAGCGGTTGACTATTCAAACGGTTTACCTTCAAACATGGTAGTCGACTAGGAACCAGATAGTTTTTCTTATTGTACTCATTAAAATATTTGTTCTACATTCTAACAATTACTCTACAGCAAATCCAGTAAGCACAACTTAGCCAAAAGGAGGGTTTAGCACAAAAAGCTTTAAAACACAGAGATAAAAGACAAACACATGACAAAGAAAGCTTTTAGGCGGAGAGGGGGGTCAAAGGCTTAGCAGAATAGACAACAAAACTATAGCAAAAAGATATTCCCCCTATTTTTTCTTTCTTTTTTTTTTTTTTTTTTTTTTTTTCTCCTACCCACATATTGCAAAACCTTGTTTATAGGTGAGTGTAAGAAAAAAGGGGGATATTGCAACAGAAACGAAGAATATAGGTGGGTGGGTGTAAGAAAAATGTGGATTAAGTATGAGAGAGTGTGAAAGAAGGGATAAATATTGTGGGGTAAGATAGTAATACTTGTTTGCCAAAGAATAAAGCAAAAGGGAATGGAACACGCACACAAAGAGTATTAATAAAAGGGGATATTCAGTACAGTACTCTTGAGTTTTTCAATATTTCATTTGATTGACCAAATTATATTAGTTCGCATGGTAACCACTACTATAGACAAAATGTCATGAGCTAAGAGTCTAATTCACTCCAATTCCAATATAGACAATCTTAAACACTTTACATGTAGTTAATCAAATATTAGCTCTATTCTCTCTTGCTTTCTAACATTATCCTCTCCTGTAGTCTATGGAAAGCATCACCAACCACATCAGAAGACACTGACATTGTAAATTGGTAACATGCACAGAAAGTCTCACAAATCCACACAGAGATACTAAGTCCTCAAACAGATAGACCAACACATGCCTCCTCTCTTTTAAGTTTGGAAGTTAAATTGAGTGTGTTCAAGAAAATAAAATTTTGATTAGGAGCATTATGGAAAATTCAACTCACTTAGTATAAATAAAATAAAATTTACACAAAATCCTCTCAAAAAAAATTTATTAAATAAATAAACTAATAGTCAAAGAACTAAAGAAGCATTTCTAGAGCAAACCTAATAATAAAGTTAATGTAGAAGCATGACACAGAACTTGAAGAGAATGAACATATTTCAGACAATACAGTGAGGTACCCATTAAAAAAAAAATTCCAAAAAACAGAGATTACCACCTCATTATTTTAACTTCTTGGAAGAAGTCTTTAACCACATCTGTATTAATGTGCTCAGACTTAAGAACCTTGATTGCAACTTCCTGAACACAGTATGTCCCTTTGTACCTGAAAAGGCCAAATCATTCAATCATATAGAGTTCACGCCAATCATAGCACTGCTTTAAGATTTTGAGACAAGAAAACCTACAAATCACCGTGTGAGCCAGATCCCACTTTGTATCCTACTTTTAGAAGGCTCTGATCAATTTCAGCGTCATCAATTTTGTTTGTTGTTCCCTTTATGTTTCTAGGACCATATTGAACTGTTTCATGATGATGGTCACTAACAGCTTCTGACGAAAGGGGATCCTTTAGAAACAAAAAGGCTCTACATTAGCACTTTGATGCTGAGATGAAGAAGCTTTAAAAAAAATCCTAAACAGACACTTTCCATACAGGAATTTAAGCCTTCATAAAGTCTGAAAATAGAAAACAATCTTAAAGTTCCAATGATAGTGTTGCTATAGGATCTCTCAATCTCACAAAATTGATATACGCTACAAGACCTATCACCATTGCATATAAGCAATCAAGTAAAGTACTTGTGTGAATTTTAAAAACCAAAATGAAAATCAGTTTTCTGTTATTACAAAACTATAAGCTAGAATATGAAAATGTCACCAAGCAGGCCCTACACTAACGATATCCTTAATCTGACTAAATCTCTACCACCTCCATCATTTAGCTTAACATTTTACATGCCAATATTTCCAATCTTGAAACCAAAACAATATTAAGCTGACAAAGCTGGTAAAATGCAGAAACCTGCAAAGTCACATAATGATCATGTCCAAGTAGTAAAACAATGTTCACTATATGGCATCAAGACAATGCAATCAAAAGGAAAGGCAGATGTTAACACCACCCAGGATTTACCTTCATTTTTTGTATTTCATTGCCCAGTAAACTTCTAAGCTGTTCAGTTTCCTGATAATATAAAAACAAATGTTCAAAACGGCAGACTGAAGCTAGCCAGTTAAGAAAAAAAAAAACATGACATAGCAACAAGTCATTGCAATGGCTACGACCACCTCCCAATATGATTTATTCAGATCCTAACATTTTATGTACTTGGATATCTTAAAAGTGCGTCGACAAAAACTTGTTCAAATGTTGAATTATAGAAAGGACATGCAGTAAAAACATGAGGACCTAAGTTCAATACCTATCTATAAAGCAAGGTCAGTTCAATCTCACTACATTTCTCCTCACTTTTGAAAGTCATACTATAACCAACTTTGAATTCAGAGTCTCAGATAAACCTTTAGCACAACAGGGAATAAATAACAAGTACAACACACAACAACCTTGAGGTCTTGAGGATGAGGAACTAATTGCTGCTCAAGGACTTACATAATATTGGAAAATAAGACCCAACGAAGAAATGAGATATAAATGGTATATTGGAAGATAAACAAAATCTGGATCACGTTCCAAATTGCAAAATATAACTATGATCCCATAGTAGTTAATGCAGCCATAAGAGTAAACACCACACTGTGGCTTAAAAGATGCGTGGTAAAAAATAAATAAATAAATAAGTGCCTAACAACTCTACTGATCATACCTCATGCGGCCAACCATCAACCACAAAAACATCTAAAGAGTAGCCATCAACTGTGGAAAAGGCATGGGCCTCTTGAATGTTCAGGCTCATCTCAGATAATAAGGAAGTCAGCTGTAGGACAGAAAAACAACAAGGTTGACTTTTTTAATAAACTGACAAACATGTACCCGTATTACGAAGCCAAATTGATTATTAAAATTCCAAATTACGTCATTGAGGCTTCAGGCACAATTAAAAACTTCATATGTTGAACATTGCAATGTGAAAATACAATAGCTGTAATGAAAATCACCCCTGAAAACACAGCTTGTAATATTAAACTACCTGATTAAGGAGTTTTGGTTTGTCAATAGTAGAAAAGGTGATTTCATGCATTGCCCTGATCAATATTAATATGGAGAAACAGTAAGTAAAATATGAAGAAATATAATGAGACTAAGGCATAAATATTCTGATAAGGACTATGTTATTATCAGAACACCTTACACATATTACCTTGTGGACTGCAAGATGGTAGCATTTACAAAGCTATCTTTATCCTCGACATCATATCTTAGACCATGAGTCTCGAGACTTTGTAATGAACTGAATGTAGGTGGTGGGTGCAGGCTGAGTGAGAGTCTACCACCATTACCACAAAATGTAGCATTAGTCAAATGAGTAGGTTTACCAAATAAGAAAAAATCAGAGTTAAAGCTGGAGTTCAAGATGGTCACAAAGAGCAATACCCCAGACCAACAGAGTTCTTGACAGAACCATGACTACCTTCATCCATAGAATGTGAATTGAAAGAATCACCAAAATGTCCATTTGTAGTGAGATTGACCTGTATGATTTGAACAATCAAATAAGAATGCATCAAGATGCAATTTATGGCCCTAAAGCCCTATATTGTTCATCACGTATCCACTTATTTCAAGAACAATAAGTTTGGGTAAGATACCATCAGGATAGATAAGTTCTACAAAGGGTTAATAAGGGCTAACCAAATTCAATTTACCACTAAAAAAAGTTATAATAAGGTCTAATAAGTTCAGTAAGACAAGTGTCCGGCCAATAGTACACATCCTAAATATTTACATCAGTCAAGGAATCATTACAGCAAAACTCCTCTGATCCTTCAATTGGAAGCGCACGAGCCCCTAAAGCCACAGAACAATTGGTGCCTTGGTGGGCTTCTGAAGTACAGGTACTTCTAAAAAGACCCATATCAGTATCGGATACATTTTGGGTACAGCAACAATATGGGTACTCCTTGGGTATGTCCTCAAATCATATCCATAAAATGGGTACATTAACGAATTTGGGTATGGTCAACGCTTGTTTTGGGTACATTTCAGGAACATTTTGGCAAAAATATAAGTACCCCTTTAAAAAAAGGGACAAAAATATTAGTTAGGTTTTCGCCCTTAAGTTTCTTTTTCCAAAGTCCAACACATGTGGCTCTGCAGTTTTACCATACTTCCATCTCCGGAGGTCTTCTCCACATGTTTTTCCGGCATACTCTGCCAACTCTGTTAAGTTCTCTATCCTCTCTCAATCTCTCACTCGTTTCTACTTCTTTTCTACACCATTTCTACTACTTTTCTCCAGCGAGCTTCTCCGCCATAATCCTTTGAAACAGAAACCTATTAATGGATAATATTCTAAAATGGCCTTTGCTTATTCACCAATATGATTATGGCCACCCACACCACAACACAAATCCCCCTACAACCAATACCTTAAGTACTTTGTTTTATCCAGGCATCCATCACTTCTTGCTGCACAATGAACTTTCTAGCCCAAATAAACGAGATTTGACAATCAAATCAGGCTTCAATTCAGGCAGCCCCTATAGTTACTGGTGTTTCTGATGAAGGATTAATTTGAACCCATAGCCGATCTAGAATTCAAGATCTTTCTAAAAATGGATAAACCTTGATTGAATTTGGCACCAAAATCACACTGATACTTCTAGTTACCATCAATAGGAATTAAATAAATAATCAAAAACCAATTAAAAATGGATGAGGTGTAAAATCACGATACTAATCTAAACGCATACTCGAATTTGGCACCGGAATCCTGAAGAATATATAGTTTGTTTTGAATTAGGAATAAAGTCATGACCACTGTTCAAAGTCCAACTTTGAAAAAATTCCATATAAAAGTCAATTCAACAAACAGTTGTAGAATTCTTTCACCTGTACAACACGGACGTCATAAGCAAGTATATTAGGAGGCTCTTCCGCTTGACGCAATAATCTCAAATGCGTCAAAACATCTTCTGCTCTCTCCACATTCACTTCCAATGCATATCTTACACCAAAAAATTCAATAAATTACACCAAAAAAAACTACGAAAACCTAGAAGTCGAAGAAATTATGAGAGTTACACTAATCAGAATCTTGAAGAAATGAAGAAAGTTTACCTAGCAGGAAGACGATTGAAGTGAGCCCAAAGCTGATCGTCAAACCCAGGAAGTTTAGCATCACAACAATCAGAATCTTGAAGCCTACGAAGAACATCATTAAACACTTCCAGCTTCAAATACTGATGATTTCTCGGCGTTTTCGGCGAAAAATGAAGCGGTCTACTACTACAACTCTCAGTATCATCATCAATCGCCATTAACGAAGCTTCAAATTCTTCGAAAAATTCAAATTGTTTAAACTAGTGAGCTAAAATCAGTGTAACAAACACTGAAAAAAAACTAATTAATAAATTCTGGAATTGGAAAGGTTGATGATTCTGGAATTAGGGAAGGGAGATTCTGGGAAGAGGAGAGAGGGGAATCTAAGTAGGTGAAGGTGAGGGGATGATACTATGTGGGGGAGGAGAGAGAAAATGGGAGATGTCGTTTGCGAGAGGGGTGACCGAAGACTGGGTCCCATCCTTCGTGGCATGGATAGAAACAGTCCCACAATTACGGTGACATGGCCTATTCAACTTTCATTATGTTTGTAATTAAAATCAGTCTCGTATTGGCTTATCTAAGGGATATTTGTTCGTGGACTTTCATTATGTTTGTAATTAAAATCAGTCTCGTCTTGGCTTATGTAAGGGATATTTGTTCGTGGTAGGCCAAACAAGTTACATTTTGTGTCGACTGTTCGAGTGTCTGACAGTGTTTCATACACCGTACTCGTGTTTTAATTGGTTCTCTCTCATTCTCTCTGTTTCGTATTAATTACAATACTCACTATATGAGTGTAATTAGGCGTATAGCTGCTATTTGTTTGGAATGCATATAAGAGAACTAATTGGTAAATTCACTTAATTTTTGTAATTACTTATTGCTATAATGGTATTTTTAATGTACTATTATACTTATAATAATATTTTTAATGTATTATATACATGTATTTTATGCTACTAGAGTATAAATTGTTTTAGTAGTACTATTTATAACCACTATAGTTAATAATGGTACAATATATGTACTACTAGATGGAAAAAATTATCACAACTCTTTTGTCTTATACCTGCTATTTACTTGTCATGTAAATAATAGTTATGCGTCAATACTTAACCTGCACTATATATTGTATAAGGCAAAAGCTAACAAACGCCCCGGGAATGTTGGATAAGCTAGCTAAAAGTAGAAAGATTAAATTAAAATGAACATTAATTACATCGATCGACGCGTGATTTTGTCATGCTTTCCCAAATTAATACCATTTTAGGCAATATTTTAAATGCTTATCCAATGCCCCGTGGCATTCGTTAGCAAGATCCATTGTATAATACCCTATACTTTTTATGTCTTAAATGCAACTTACTTTCTTTGCACACAATTTAAGGAAGAGAATAAGTAACGTAAACCGACAAATTAATCAAAATAAATTATTCATACTTAACCATTCTCTAATCTTGGTGTAAAGCGTATCGAAAAGGTGCATTGCATTTAAAAAAAAACAAATGAAGTGTGTTTCAAGAAACTATTAAATAGGGACTAGCTATATGGAGAATTTTATAATATATAATTGTGCTCGTTTTATTCACCTTAAAATATTAATATCCGATAAAAATAATTTCAATTTAGTAAAAACAGTTATCTTAAAGAAAAAATATAATGAAGAATTTGCACCAAAAAAAAAAAATCAATAAAAAAAAATGGTTTATGTAGAGAAGAAATCGAGCCCCCTAGGCGATTCCAAGGGTGGGGGAAAAGAGGGGGACGCTTTCGAGGGTTAGGAAAGGGAAGGGGGCGTTTAACGGGGCAGGGGAAAGGGAGGGGAGGTTTTGGGGGCAGGGGAGGAAGTTTTCGAGGTGGGGGAATGCTTGGGAGGGGGTTTCGGGTGGGGGTCACGATAATCAGGTGGGGAAGAGGAGGTTAAGCTTTCCAGTGGGGGAAGGGGTGGGTGGGGGCTAGTGGGTTTTTTTTTTTTATCAATTAACTCGCGACACATGGCATTTATTGAAAACAAATTAAAGTAAAATTTACCTTCTCATCAGGTAACCGATCCATTAGGACTATTAGAAAATAAAAATACACTCTAAAGTTGGGATTATACCCCCAGAACTAGGGTTATTCCAAAATAATCAAAAGCAGAGATCATTTAAGGTAACTAATCAAAATTCGGATTATTAAACCCGATTTTCCTTTTATTTTTCTTAATATACCTTTAAAACCTTTTACAGAGTATTTCACTAGAGTCATGTACTGTAAAATTTTGATTTTGCTATTAGTATTGTATTTCTAACTCATTTAAAATTAAAATACTAAACGAGTTACTAGTTATAATCTCATTTTATTATGACCTATTGTACACATATTTACAAATGAGAGTGTGGATTTGAACATATAACCAACAGTACACACATTATCAATCTTAAGTTATTAACCGTTAGATCAAGACGTCATTGCAACGACACTTTTTTATTTTGTGGGAAAAAAAGCGAAGACCTTTTAATGTATGAAGTTCTACTATTTGTTATATACACCTGGGTATATCGTACGCCGGGGTCATTTGCTCAATAAATCAACAAATGAGCAAATAATATTTTTACTCATTTGCTGGTTGAATGAGCAAATGAACACGGGTGTACATGATAGGCTCTCACTTTATAGGAAATTTTGTCTAGAACTACCCTAAATATAAGGTCATTTGTGAACAACTACCCATTTTTCAAATTTGTTTAGAACTACCCATAAGTTACAAAACGTTTGGGTAGCACTACCCATTAACGTTTTCCGTCCAATTAAGACGTTATTGGGCTCACTTTTTTTACTTTTCCCACTTAATTAACTCCCCTAATTACCTTTTCTCTCCCCTTTAATTAACTTCCCCTCCATTTTCACTTAAAAATCCAAGAGATCATACTCAATCAATTGAACTCAAATTCTCAATTATTCAAGTAATGTTTCACACTTTCCTTTTAATTCATTGTTTATTGTATTTGTTTACAAGTTTTAATTGAACGTAATTAACATAATTAGGGTGTAAATTAGTGATTCGGATTAGGGTTTATGGGTTCAAATAAATTTGGGGGTTTTGATTTTTAGGGTTTAGGGGTTCAATTGAGTTCTAGGTTTCGATTATTTTAACTTTGAGATTGAATTCTATTGCATTTTAATTACTAATTGGCCATTGTAATTGGTAGGATGTCTAATTGGCCATTGTAATTGATAGTATATCTAAATTTGGGGGTTTTAAAATCTAGGGTTTAGGGGAAGTTAAATAGGGAGTAGAGAGAAGGTAATTAGGGGAGTAAATTAAGTGGGAAAAGTGAAAAAATGGGCCCCATTAACGTTTTTTTTTTTTTACTAAAAATGTTAATGGGTAGTACTACCCAAACTTTTCTTAACTTCTGGGTAGTTTATAACAAATAAAAAAAAATCGAATAGTTGTTCACAAATGACCCTATCTTTAGGGTAGTTGTAAACAAAATTTCCCTATTTATACATTCAACAAATGTGAAAAGTTGAAGCTGATTCCATAGAATCACAAAAGCCAATCTTATAACTATTTTTTAACTATTTAATAAGTTATGGCCAAAATACTAAGCTGGGTCCTAAATGAGTTTTATGGTGACCCAATTATCATGTGGAGGGTCCATTAATTTAATTGTATTCCTAAAGTCATTAGGATTATTTCTAGTCTTCTAGAATCTTCTAGAAGGTTATTTTGAGTTCTAATGGGATTAAGATTGTTAATTATAATTATATTTGATTTTGAAAAGATATAGAATTCTGATTGGAATAAAACAAGTGTTTTAAAAAGATTAAATCCGGTTTAATTAAAGATAAGTAAGGACTCTAAGTAACCTAATTTGATTAGGAGAAGGACTCTGTACGGAAGCTTTATCATAAAGCAATCATCGCGCCGCGATAGGTTCATCGCGCTGTGATGGGCTTGAGCTATCGCATCGCGATAGTCCTATCACGTCGCGATGGAGCCAGTTTTACTCCGAATTTGATTCCGACTCTTTTCTATCATTTGCGGTCGATTTTCCTCTATGAATAGGGTCTTTTTCCTCCGTTTTCTTTCACTCTCTAAGCTAGAAGTTTTTTTCTTACTCTCTTTCTAAGTCTAGTCTTTTCAAAATACACCATTCCTCGTCCAAGAGTCTCGAATACACATAACCAAGCTCGAAGTTGCCTTAGACCTCAACGTAAAAGGTTGATAGTTAATCTTGTTAGGTCCTAAATCTAATTTCAATTATTGTTTCATTGTTTGATTTAATATTTTTATTGAAGTTACTAACGTGTGTATTGTTTTGATAGAAAGAGGTCAGAGGCTTCAAAGTGAGTAATTCAATTGCTCTATTTCTTTAGAATATGCTTAGATTGTTTTATTAATTCCTAGTATCATGTTTATTAATCTTGTTAGTATCATGCCTAAGATCTTGCTAAAATTATTAAGCTTGGAGAATGTTATTATTATGATGATGATTGTTGTGTTGAATTATATGTATAATTTAACGTAATTTGTTAATTAATGAATTATTTCATGTTATTTGTTAATTAGCTAATAATTTTACGTTATTTGTTAATTTACGAATATTTTCATGTTATTTGTTAATTTACGAATAATCCATATATAATTTGTCAATATTATTATGTTGCTTGATATTATTGTTATTGCTTGATCACGCCCTCTCTTGCAGGTTTAAAGGGAATTTGTATTTGAAATCACGCTTAATAAGATAATTAATAATTTAATTTTAGGCTAATATGATTTTAATTCAAGTGATCGCTAATAATAGATTTGTTTGTGCATTAATATCAACCAATATAAATTAAACAGGTTTAGGGTCAATATATTGATTGTATGTTAATCGAAAAACGCACATGAATATGAGAAGATCAAAGTAGAGGCCTATTTAGGGCAAGTTCAATCTCTTTAAGGTTGGATTTGTACCTTCACCCCAAAATATCCAGTCATGATTTAGGACTACTATGGAGTTAGCTATCTCTGTGATTGAAAATGGTTTACAAGTTCCTAAAATTTGTTGGCGACTCTTTTGCTCTAGTTTCCTTCCCTTTGGACGCCATCATACTTAAGTGTATGATCACAGTGTGGGATGCTTGAAATATTTCCTACAATGATGAAATATGTAATTATTGTGAATATATAAGAGATATAAAATGGGTTAGGGGTTATGCTCAATATAGAATAAAATAAATTGAAAAAAAAAAGTACAAAACACTAACCAAAATGAAAATTAATTTAGTAAAACAAAAATGAACAAATCAAATTAACAACAATAACAACAACTACTGTTGTAAGATTTTGATGATTGTGAATACATCTCTCCCAATCCAAGCATGCCCTAATGTAGAAATAATACACCCTTCATAGCACTTCATAGATTTCTAATCCATGTTAAGCGACAATTAGTTTTACCTAGTTATACATTAACATATTCACTTTTGAATTATGGATCATGACATCAATTCATCAAAGCTTATTATAATATCCATTTAAAAAGGTGGATAGATTTATTGTCTTTACTTTGCTAAAATAATTTTCTAATGGTATGTGCAATATCTTGGTTCCTTTTTCTCAAATATAAATATGTAGTTGGTATTAGCAGATTTCATTGGCTTAATAGATAGACTAATTGTATTAATAGAATAATAATACTTGACTTATTAAGTTATTAGTGATAGTAATTGGTCCAACGTAAAGATGATATGACATGCATCAATAGTTTATTCCCGTGGATAGATTTATTGTCTTCAGAAACGAATGCAATTACGAAGTATGTAGCAAGCCTTCCTCCAGTCCGGGTTATAATAAGTAATGATGAAGTATGTAGCAAGTATTCATCTAGCTAGTCCAATTTTAATATCTTATTATTGTGAGGCATAAAAAGCTATTCAGCTAATTAGAACAATAACAAGTTGAGTTAATCTACTTGTATGTAATATTGAAAAGTAAAAACAAAAATTATTAATTTATGAACATGTGGAAACATTTTTGCCATTGTTAATATGTAACTACCATTCCCTCTGTTCTTTTATGTTATAGTCAGTTATTGTGATAAATAATTAAGAAATTTTTTAAAAAAGTAAGAGGGGTGTGTAAGATAAAGTAAGATAAAGTATAAAAAAGGCTGTCTTTTGTTTATGATTTTGATGTTTTTGTTATTTTACGTGTTAAAAGGGTAGGCAGTATGGGGGCTAATTTTGTTGCAAAATGGGATACCTGGTGTAGGAAATTTTTCCTCGGTCATGTTTTTAGGTATGTCGGCGCTCTAAGGAAAAAAAGCTAGAGAAAGAGAGTCGCCAACAAGTTTTAGGAAACTGTAAACCGTTCACGATTGTGAAAAGGTTACACCTCATTCACAATCACAGAAATTGCTAATTCCATAATAGTATGGAACCATGACTGGATATTCGGGGATAGATGATGGTACGAATTCAACCTTCAAAGAGATCAAACACGCCTTACATAGGTCTCTACTTGATTCTTATTGATATTCATGCGCGCTTTTCAATTAACATACATACATCAAAGTTAATCCTAAACCTGTTTGATCTATGTTGGTTAATTATTAATGTATAATTGAATCTAATATTGGTGATCACTTGAATTAAATCATATTGAGCCTAAATCTAATTATTAATTATCTTATAAGGCGTGATCCAATTACAAATTCCCTTTAAACCTGCAAAAAGGGGCGTGATCAAGAAATAAAAATAAATCATTGATAAACAAGCAACATATAATTAGAATAATCATCATCATAAAAAGATCGTTAGTAGTAAGAACTAAGCATGATATTAAACAGATTAATAACAACTCCTACCATATTACTAATAACAAAATCAAAGCATTTTCCTAAACATAATTTCTATTAAAAAAAAGTAATTGAATTACTTACTTCGATGCTTTGACTTTTTTACTATTAAAACAATACACACGTTAGTAAACTTCAAGAAAGTAAATAAAAAAAACTAAATTAATTAGGAATATAAATATAGATTTGGGACCAAACCCTCATAAACATCAACCTTTCACATCGAAGTCGAAGGTAATGTTGAGCATGGTTTGGAGTAACTTATATTTAATATCAATTAATAAAATGTATCATAAATAGATTTATTTTGAATTATTCTTTAACACAAATATTATGATAAAAAAAATTATAGGATAATTATTGAGAGTTATAATCTAATTATTAATTTGAATAAATAATAATTTAATTTATAATATTCGTATTTTTATCAAAAATAGAACTCCAAACCAATATTTTTATCCTAAAATTTTTTCCAAATTTTATTGAAAATAAAACACTAAACTAATTTTTTTTATCCTACAAAATTTATCTAAATTTATCCAACTTTTTTTATTAAAAATATATTCCAATAAGTCCTAACTACATGTCAAAAAAATTATCCTTATTTGGCGCCTATATGGGTCGACACTTGACGAAAAGTTAAAATGCCAAGTGTCTTTGTAAGGAGGGTGTGCTCATTGTAGGGGATCCTTCTCCTTTATGCCCATGGCCCTTTAAAAGTCTAGGACTTTACACTTGTTAGGGTGTATTAGGATTTGCATTCCTGACTGTTAGGGGGATCTTGAATCAGAATTGATCTTATCATTATGCTTTTTTTGTAAGAAACTAGTAAGGAGTCGCCAATGAGATTTAGGAAAACTCATAAACCTCGTTCATGCCTTTCTCCCAAGTAGAGTGCAAGGGATATTTAGCACAAATCATAAATTTACCCATGCCCAAATTGGTCTACTTGTACCAGAAATGAGTTCGGGAGTGAGGGTACTAAAATAACGTTCCCTTTAGGGGGGAATCGCTATTCTAGCCCTAGTGCGGCCTCTACTAGCTCTTCCTTTTTCACAATTTCATCACCAAACAATATATGCAACGTGATACCTAAAACTAAGTTAGTTGATTTTATTTACAAGCATTAATCATGTAGGAATTACATTGCAAAGTCGTAATTCTTTATTTAATTCAAATTCGTGAAAAGGAACAATAAATAAACAAGATTCTCCTTGGCTTAGGTGATAAAACAACAATTAATTATTCCAATTCTAATCTTGATTAACGCAGGAAACTATGTGAAATTGGTTAATTAAAGTTTATTTAAAGTGATCAAACAACATTAATTAATTGATTTAAAGTTATTTAAACAATAAAAAAGGGTGATTTATCTAAGTGCTCGGGAAACTAACCACGTTTCTTTGCTAGATCTTTGTTTAGAACACTTATGAACTCCTTCTTGTTCGGGAACCTCCACCGTAAGGACAAGTAATAAGAGGGGTGAGTGTTTAGGACAAGGGCAATGTGTGAATATGCTTGGCACTCATAGGAAGTGGGATTGACGTATACGATTAGGGGCAAATAAAGTAGGGAGCCGCCAACAAGTTTTTAAGGAACTTGTAAACCGTTCACGGATCATAAAAGGCAACCACGAATAAAGGGACAACGATAGGCAACAACGATTGACCCGTAAAGGTTACACCCCATTCATAATCCATGAGATTACTAACTCCATATGGTTCGGAACCACGAAAGGAGGATTGGAGATGATGGTACGAAGTGAGTCATGGAGTCACATTCGCCCATATTGGCCTCTACTCGATTCTTATAGTGAAAAGTGATTCCTGCGATCTCAAAGGCATGCAAACAAAGATTCAATTTGCTCCAAACTATTATTATGCTAAATTGGTTGAACATTAATGCAATATATAATTCTAAAATATTTGTGATTACTTGATTAAACAACAAGATTAAAAGGATCCTAAACCGAGTGTCCAAATTATCTTATTAGGCATGATTTTCAATTACATATTCCCTTTAAACATGCAATATGTGATCACAAAAATATAATAAAATCAACATTAGTATTGGAAGCAATTTAACCATAATATCGTTAGTCAAATCAAATAATAATAAACCAAATCATGATACTCGCAACAAGTACAAAAATAAGAGTAATTAAGAGATTAATTACTCACTTTCCACGTTTCCTTGAATTGCTACATCATGAATAAACTGTTAGTAACTTCAATAAATATATAAATCAAATTGAAACAATTAAATTAAATAAAAAGTAGAGTTGATTTGGTCCAAACTCTCAGTTAATTATACCTTTCATTCCTTGGTTTAAGTATAGAACTTCGGGTATTGTATGGACTCCTTGGAGTGCTTAGGGGAAGTATTATGGACGAATAGGGAGGCTAGTGTTTAGGCTAAAGAGGGAGAAGAGAATGATTTTGTGATCAAGCTTGTTGATGATTGAAAAAGGGGTGATATTACTTCTACTTATAAAGAAAAAAGAAGGGTCGAAGAATTAAGATAAAATCCGAATTCGAATCAGAATAAAACTCTTGCAATAGGCAGTAGTTTTTGTGGTTTTTGTTTTTATCATATATTTTGATTCAGAAATTAGAATAAGATAAATAATATGTCGTTGGAAAGCTCTTGAAGTCTACTTTCTAACCCAATTAGAATAAGATTAAAATATTTTGTATAATAAAAGATATGACCGAAATAGTGGGATGATGTCAGTTTTGGATAGAGTTTCGTATTTCTTTTATATATTTTTCGTTATAGCTCGGAATTAATATTATAATATATCATTAAAAAGATAATTTCAATGGCTATCCAACCATATAATATTTAGATAAAAACTATGAGGCACAAAAATTATATCTGACTATCTTTGAACGTCTTTCAATTCGAATAGAATTAGGACTTTCAAAAATAGGAGTTTCATTCAATTTCAAACTCTTTAATCTTATCTTTTCATAAAGGATAATTAAGATCTTTTAGAAACTTATAGAAGCTTTCAATTAACCCTAATTGGTTTAGGAATGGGATTAAATCCTTTGGACCGTCCACATGATCATTGGGTCGTAGGTAAGGTGGGCTTAGGTTCGGTTTAGGCCTAGTTTAGTATTTTGACCATAACTTATTCGTTATAACTCGAATTTGGGATTATAATATACTGTTGGAAAGATCTTTTCAAACCCTATCCAACTATTCAATCATTGGACCTAGATTATGGACCAAAATAAACTGGTATAAATATTTTTTATAAAAAGGACACGAAATGAATGATTTTAAGGGGCACGAAATGAATTATTTTGGGTTTAAAGGCACGAAAAGAGGAAAATAAGTTATGGTTTGGGGGAATAGGCTAGGAATTGGGTTGGTTTATGAAATGTATTGGGATTGAATATGGATTTAAGCACTCCAAGATTAAATGCTGAACCCGACCAATAATGGCGGTGAAAAGTTGTTTATCATCGGGTTTGGTTTTGGGGAGACATTTTTAGATGTCTACAGTACACAAGTTCACAAAGTTCCTGCCAGCTTTTTGGGTTAATTTCTATGTGTTTAAGCTTCGTATTAAGCCTCTATTTATAGAAAATGAGTGCGTTTTAGGGTTTTGAGCATTCTGCCGCAGCAGGTGGCAGGGTCGCGCGCGCTTGCTGCGCGCAAGTAAACTAATTTTCATGCACGCGGTATTATGGTAAGATTTGATTCAGTATTTTCGTAAAATTCTGAATCTTCCGTGAGCGCATCACTGAAAGCTGCGCTGGGTGCCACGCGCAACCTTGTGAGTTGCGCATGCCACACCAGTGCAACTCGTTGAGTTGAGCGCGGATTTTCCTGCGGCAGCTTTGGTTTTTAACTTAGGCGCCCCTAAATCCGTCAAAATTATGTTTTAACTCCAGGTTTAGGCCTAATTATTGATCGGGTTTAGTTAATTAGACTTTAGTTCATTTTGTTTCGGGTTAGGCTAGTTGTTTTGCATTCTTGTGACTTAACCAGCAGTCCATAAGTACTGTTCACGTTAATCCAACACAAATATGGTTCTATTTATCGTCATAGCACTTCCGGTTGGGATAGGAGGCCAAAAGTAGATGTTTACAGTCCCTGTCTCATAGCCTTGCTAAAAGTTTGGCTTTATATATAGTTATATGATGCCCGGATTGTCCTAAACTTTTTAGCTTAAATACGATTAATAATAACCCCTTTTGATAATGTAAAGTATTAAGCATACGATATCATATCGCTTATATTTATATAATATTGTACTTTTTGTAATTTTATTTGTAAATAAATATCTATGTTATTATTAACTTGATATTTTTTATTGCACTTAAATTATTTCTAATGAACTGAAAGTATATTTATCAAACTAAAATTATTTTTTCTGATTAAAACTTATTTTTATGTATTTTCTATTTTATATTAAAATATATTATAAATGGATCTCATTTGAACGAATTTTTTAAAACGAATTTAATGATGAAAATAGTACTAAGTTATAAGATATTTATTAAAAGTTATAATTAATTTTGTATATATGAAATATTAGAAGTATGTCGATAATAAAGCACTAATATAACATTTTTATCTTAAAAAAATCTATCCAAAATTCACTTACTTGGCATCTTATATGTGTCACAATAATACCTATATTTCGCCTACGTTGTGCGACACTTGGCAAAAACTGAATGCCAAGTGTCGATGTCTTGTGGCCAGGCTGCCAGATCGGCTTTATATATTTGTGATATGATTTGCCTTTGTGAAAGATAAGAAATGAAAATTTGCTTTGTTGCATAAATTTGTACCCCATAGTTATCATTAATGTAAGATAGTTTCTAGAATAATTATTTAAGATAAAAATTTCCTTTTTTTTGTGCTAATTTGTGTATCTAGAATAAGGCCTTTTTCACTTCACATTATTTTTGCTAAGCTGAAATTATTTTTTCTTAATTGAAATTATTTTTACTGAATAAAATTATTTTTACTATACTGAAATTAATTTTACTGAACTAAAATTATTTTTACTGAAATGAAATTATTTTTGCTGAACTAAAATTATTTTTACTGATTCTCTATCACCTTTTTACTTAAGATTATCGATTTTTTACTAAATCGAAATCATTTTTACTTAACAGAACTTATTTTTATTGAACTGAACTTATTTTTACTTAATTGAACTTATTTTTACTGAATTGAGCTTAATTTTACTTAACTGAACTTTTTTTTACTGAACTGAAATTATTTTTTTCCTTAAGATTAATGATTTTTACTTAACTGAACTTATTTTTACTGAACTGAGCTTAATTTTACTGAATTGAAATTATTTTTACTGAATTAAACTTATTTTACAGTACTAGATTTGTTTGGGGCAAAAATTACCCTAACACGTGGACCAATCCCCACGTGGCCAATCAGAAGGCGGCACGTGTCACTACAGGAAGAAGCCACATATACAACCCTATTTAAGAGCACCTGAATAAAAGAGAAAAAGGGCCTCCTTACATCAGGAGGCCCAAATCCCGAGAGAGCCGCAAAACGACGCTTCCCAACGACACGTGTCCCTACCTGATTACGCCGCTAATCAGAAAACGTCATTCTAGGGTACAAACCCTAAAAAGACTCAGATCCCCACCCTTATAAATACCCCAATCATTTATGATGGGAGGGGTGGATTAAGACAGCATTTAATAGAGCACAAAACAGCTCCAACTTCTCTCTACTTTCTCTCTCTAGCCTTTCCGATTTCAGGTTATTAACTTAACCGTCGAAGGCGAATATTCCGGTACCGGAATATTCGTGTTTTGCAGGTGTCCAAGTCTACTTGTCAGAAGAATGTGACCAATGTCCGAGGAAATCACAAAATCACCCAAAACATTTGGCGCCGTCTGTGGGGACTCTCATCTGTTATGGCAATAGATGGTCAGACACCAAACACAGGTCCTGCTCCTAGTGAGGACGGACATGTAGAAGATATAGTTGCAACAATCAATTCTAGTGACCCTCTAACCGCCTCGTTTCATGAGGCCGAGGATCCTCTAGTTACTGCTTGTTCACTTAAGCTTGCCTTGAGCAAGCTTCGAAAGGAGCTTGAGGGTTAGATGCCTTCTTCCTCTAGGCAGCCGCCCAGGAGAGGAGGAGAGGGCACTCAGAAGAAGACCTAGAGTAAGGCAACTAATGCCGAAGATGCTGGAAATACCTCTTTCAAACGACTAGGAAGATCTCCTAGGGTGCCACGGACGAATCTGTCTAGGATCTTGGAGAAAACACAATCGGCTAGGGGGCAGACCAAACAACCTCGAAGGGAAGAGCCTGAGTCATCTCGATGCTGGAAGGACGTAAGGGAATACATTCGGCACAAACAACGGGAGCGAGCAGCCTACTCGGACACTACCTCTACTCCCACAATGCAGGATGAATTCTCAGACCCCTCTCTTTCCAAACATACCAGCTCGGCCAAGACTAGAAGAAGCCAAGCTCTTCATACTTAAACTCCTATTCCAATTGCTCAGCCGTTTCAATATCAAACCCCCTAGAATCTTAATGCATTTTTGCCGCCTAACCCTCCTATCTTCGAACAGTGCGAGCAATATGGCCAGCTGTTTGACCAGGCAGCTTACCTGGCCGAACCGTCTACATAGCCTCAGCCAATTGATTGGCAAATGCGTTTGTTAAATCTCGGTGGTAAGCCACCTCTGTTTTCTAAGGAAATTCTCCACTCCCCTCAACCAGCAAAGGTTAAGAGTGTACTTGTGGGTGCCTACAATGGTACAGGCAACCCGGAAGAGCACGTCACTTCGTACAGAAACCTGATGTATTTGCAAAGTGTGGATGATGCCACATGGTGCAGGTGCTTCCCGGCCACCCTTAAGGGCGTGGCGCAGGACTGGTTCAACAGCCTGCCGGCCGAGTGCATCAATTGTTTTACCACTCTCAGTCTATTGTTTGTTGGAAACTTCTCATACAACATTCCCCCAAGGAAGACCAGCTTGAACCTAGCAACAATCGTTCAAGGGAAGAATGAAGGTCTGCGTTCATACGTCCAGAGGTTCAATCAAGAAAAAGCCCAAATTCATAACTTGCCGGATGAAATGGCCTATTCAGAATTTCTCCGGGGGTTAAGGCATAACAGTTTCAAGTTTAATCTAGTCAAGAAAAAGATTCGGACATACGCAGGCGTATTGTGGGAGGTCGAAGCCTACATTGAGGCATCTGACTTTTGTTCGCTTACCAAAGCAGAACAGCCAGCCAAGGGGGCTGAGAAGAAGCAACCTTCTCAGCAAGACTTGGTCGGAAAGAAAAAAGAAAGAAGAAAGCGGAAGGAAGTCTGGGTGGCTGACACCCAGCAGCCAAAATCAAAGAAGGTCAAGACGTACGAACCACAATACGAGTTCAACAAGGATTGTTACTCAATCCTGATGGAAATAAAAGATAAATTTGAGTTCGAGAAGCCCCAACCATTGAGAGGTTCGGCCCAGTATCGCAGCAAAAACAAATACTGTCATTACCACAAGGACGTGGGACATGACACAATTGAATGCATTAACTTGAAAAGATTGCTGGATAAACTGGCCGAAAAGGGCATGTTGAATTCGTACGTCTTGAAGTCAAAATTCACGTACACTCGAACAGACAACAAATCCGAGAAGAACAAGCCAGCTGACAAGGAAGATGATGGAAATAGCAGTGACTCTGGTTTTGTGGCCGTTATATCAGGCAGCCCTACCATGAAGGGAATAAAGCAGGACGCTTAGAATCTTGGGGATGTGATGCACTCTGAGGGGGTGAAGGATGAGCCCTTCCCGGAATTGACGGTTTGCGAGGCAGACCGAGGCGAGATAAGAGCCCCTCACAATGACCCCATGGTATTCATCATGAAGGTGGCGAACATGAAGGTTGGTCGAATGCTAGTTGATACTCGCAGCTCGTCTGACATAATCAGCCTAGGATGTCTAAAAAATTTGAAGTTTCCAAAAGATGCCCTCTAGGATATCTCCCATCCACTTGTTGGGTTTGGTGGGAGTATCATACACCCGGTAGGATGGATTGATTTACCCGTCCGATTTGGGAAAAAGGGAGAAGGAAGGGACATGGTCGTCTGCTTCCTAGTGGTAAAAGAGCTTACAGGGTACAATGTCATTATCGGCTGTCAGACTTTAACAACAGCCAAAGCAGTAATTGTACCTCACTTAATGCTAATGAAGTTTGAGAGGACGAACGGAAAAATTGGTACCATTCATGGAAACCAAAAAATGGCTAAGGAATGCAATCAGCTGGCTGTGAAGCCAACAGTTAGGGGACAACAACAGTCGTCCGAGCCAAATTCCGAAGAAGGGTTACTCCAAAAACAGCAGGTCGGCCAGAAGCGCATCAAGAAAGAGCACGCATAGCAGCTAATGGTCGTCGGCCGGCCAGAAGAGTTAAGGCCGTAGCCGGCTGGCGATCATACGACATAGTGCTTGATCCAAATCAACCTGATCGAACGGTCAAGGCACTATGGCCATGGGCTTGCTGGGAGACGACCTGATAAAGCTGTTAAGAGAATTCAAGGATGTTTTTGCATTTAAGGTTCATGAAATGCCGGGCATAGATCAAAGTCTAGCCGTCCACAAGTTGGCTGTAAATTCAATGATGAAGCATGTTTGACAGAAAAAGAGAAATCATGGAGAAGAAAGGAATCAGGCAGCCGCAGCAGAAGTTAAGAAGCTGTTGGACGCCGGTTTCATTCGGCAATGCTACTACCCTGATTGAGTAGCAAATGTAGTTCTGGTGAAGAAGCCGAATGGAACATGGAGAATGTGCTTGGACTACATTGACCTCAACAAGGCGTGTCCTAAGGATAGCTTTCCCTTGCCTAAAATCGACCGACTGGTCGATTCAACGACTGGACATGCCCTGATGAGCTTTATGGACGCATACTTCGGATTCCACCAGATCCCCTTGTGGGAAGAAGACCAAGAGAAAACCGCGTTCGTGGCCGAGCAGAGTCTGTATTGATACAAAGTAATGCCATTCGGCCTTAAGAATGCCCCTTCCACTTTACAGAGACTTGTCAACACTGTATTTAGGGATCAAATCGGCCGAAACATGGAGGCGTACATTGATGACATGATTGTCAAATCAAAGCAACCTGCCGACCATCTTAATGATCTTCGACAAACGTTCATCGAACTCAGGCGACATAAGATGATGTTAAATCCAAAGAAATGTGTCTTTGGTGTTGAGTCCGGGAAGTTTCTAGGATTCCTAATTGATCAACGCAGCATTGAGGCCAACCTTGAAAAAATTCAAGCGGTCCTAGATATGAAGTCACCGAGGACAATCAAAGAAGTGCAAAGACTTCTCGGCTGCTTAGCGGCGCTCGGCCGATTTCTATCTAGATCAGGGGATAAGTGCCAAATTTTTTTTTTCAAACAATCAAGAAAAAAGCTATGTTCGAGTGGACCGAAGAGGTCGAGGAAGCCTTTGTGCAATTAAAGAACCATCTGCATACACTTCCTCGTCACGTTAGCCCGCTCGAAGATGAGAAGCTATACATGTACCTTGCTATTTCAGATCATTCTTTGAGTGTCGTCCTCCTTATTGAGAGGGACGACCATCAGATCCCTGTGTATTTTATCAGCCATGTCTTGCACAATGCCGAGCTGAGGTATCCACCCATTAAAAAATTTGGGCTGGCATTGTTCATGGCATTAAAAAAGCTAAGGCCATACTTTCTTGCTCATTCAATAGTGATCTACACGGACCAGCAATTGAAGAAGTCGTTCACAACGTTGGAGGCCAGTGGCCAAATGCTAGAGTGGGCCCTGAAACTAAGAGGTTTTTACATAACGTTCGAGCCCATGAAAGCAATCAAGGGGCATGCCTTTGCTGATTTTTTAGCTTAAATGACACGGCCGGATTTACAGCCGATAGGGGATTAGATCTGGAAGGTTTTTGTGGATGGAAGTGCTACAGCAACCGGATGTGGTGCTGGTATCATTTGTCAATCTCCTGAAGGAGATAAGTTTGAATATGCTATGAGATTTCATTTTCAAGCCTCTAACAATGAGGCCGAGTATGAAGCCCTTCTAGCCGGCCTTAGAATGTGTAAGGCGGCCGGGGCAACAAATGTTGATGCTAGTTCTTACTCCCAGCTGATAGTCAGCCAAGTGAATGGTGACTATGAGGCCAGGGAGCCGGCCATGATGAAATATCTTTAGATGGTGAAAGATGAGGCCGATGATCTAGAACATTTCACCCTACAACAAGTTCCTCGTTCAGAAAATCATCAAGCAGACGCACTCTCCAAGCTAGCATCCTCGAGTAAAAGAAAAGAGGAGTATTGATGCTGAGTATGTACAGATCATGGACAGAAGCTCCACTTGGATGGACGGGGTGATCTCCTATCTGAGGGATGGGACACTCCCGGACGATCCTAAAGAGAGCTGGCTGATGAAAAGGAGAGCGGCTTGGTTTGCAATGAAGAATGGGGAGTTGTTCAAAAAAGCATTTGTTAAGCCATACCTGAAGTGTATCACCCCAGAAAGAGGGCATGATGTGTTGGACAACCTCCACCAAGGGCAATGTGGATCCCATATAGGGGAATGGGCCTTAGCGGAAAAGGCTACCCATCTGGGGTATTACTGGTCGAGCATGAAGTCAGACGCCATGAAAATGGTGAAAAAATGTGACAATTGCCAGAGGTTTGCCACCCTTATTCACCGACCTGCAAATAGCTTGTCAGCCATAAGCAATCCACTCCCCTTTGCAAAATGGGGCATGGACATCTTGGGGCCGTATACTCCTCCAACTGGGCAGAGGCGGTATGTGTTAGTAGTAGTAGACTACTTCACCAAATGGGTGGAGGCTAAGGCCGTCTGAGGGATCAAGTGGACAGATGTGTCCGCCTTTATCTGGAAAAATATAATCACTTTTTATGGTATGCCACAGTCAATGGTGTTCGACAATGGACCCCAATTCAAAACGCCCCAACTCAAAAATTAGCTAAGTGACCAGGGCATCACTCATTGTTTCGCCTCAGTCGGACGCCCCCAAGCTAAAGGCCAAGTTGAGGCTTACAACAAGTTGATCTCCAACGGTATCAAGCGTAAGCTTGAGAAAGCGGGCGGCCTTTGGGCAGATGAGTTGGTGAACGTGTTATGGTCTATTCAAACCACAACTAAGAGTTCAACAGAAGAGACCCCATTCTTTCTAGTCTACGACACTGAAGCCATACTCCCAATTGAGATGTATGAACCTACCCTTCGGGTAATGCTATATGATGAGTCGGCCAATTGGGAAGCTATGAAAACAGCCCTGGACTTTCTTCTAGAAGGCAGGGGCAATGCGACACTTAGACATGAAATTTATCGTCTTATTATGACGAGGGCATACAACCTTAAGGTGTCTAAGCGTCCGCTAAAGATAGGGGATCTTGTTCTGAGAAAAATGGAAGTCGTCGGGCGTGCTAATGAAGATGGAATGTTAACCTCCAAGTGGGAAGGGCCATACCGAATCAATGAAGAAGTAAAGGATGGTACATACAGCCTGGAAGCCTCAGATGGCCGTCCTATTTCTCGTACTTGGAATACGGACAATCTAAGAATATTATGTTTGAATCTAGTACTTAGCTAGAAAGTTGTATATACAACTAGGTCTAGATGACCGAGCCTTGTAATTAAAGTCGTACGGCCCCCCAACAATGTAATTTTTACAAATTAATGAAAAAGTCAAGAATTGTTATCTTATTTGTTTATGTCTATTTATTAACAGAAATGCCGAGTGAAAGTAATAACGATGCTGCTTGCAACATAGCAGCTCGGCCGCAAAGGGTGTAGCCAAGTGGCCGCGCAATTGTTTATCAAGGGCATCCTTAAGCCACCTAATTTGGCCAGAGACTGAAAGGCTAAAGGAAGCGTCCGACCTCAACCAGGTCGGACGACTAGGCACTAGGTAGCCTAAATTTGCCAAGGCATTTATTCCCAAAAAGGGGCAAGGGCACACCTAGGCATCCTAGCCCAGCCAAGTATTAGAAATTTTTAAGTTGAAATATTACTAGAAATTTCCTAAGTATGTTCGAGCGATAGTTTCAACGGACGACTTATATAAAGCCAACTAATCGGCCGTATACATAATGTTGATTCGGTGATTCACTTAGTCTAAGGGCAATCATTACTATGATTTGATTAACTTACTAGTCGTCATACCCTTCTAGGTATAAAAACTACTAAGTTAATCAAACCACTCAGAATATGGAGTAGGCGAACGCCGAATAAAGGGGCATACCCCCAGTGTTCGTACGAAAGCAATAAAAAGCATAACATGCAAATCATGCAAAATTTGCCAAGTAAAAAAAAAAACAAAAATTCATAAAAACCACTCAGAAGGCGGCAAAACATCTTACAGAACCGCTCAAAACAGGCGGCAAATAAAATTGTTCAACATAAAAGTAAAAATAAACCAAGTACAGAAAATAGAAGACTAAAGCTTGTTAGGTTACTGTTGGAGGACCTGAGCTTTATTCAGCCGGCTTTTCTTCATTGGCTAGCTCCTCCAAGGCTGGCTCCCCGTCAGGGGCCGCAGTAGTGGCGGATGGCTCCTCAGCTGGCACCTCCTCGCTAGTCGGCTCCACCTCCTCCTCCTCCACTTCGTCATCTTTTTCATCTTCCCCGGAAGGGGCTGCCCCGCTTTCTTTGCCTCCTCCCTGAGGCAGGTATAGCTGAGGCGTTTGGTGAAGCGCTCATGGTAGTAGGCGGCCTCCCCTTCGTCGACCATCAATTCAAAGGCCTCGAAGAAGTGGCTCTTCAGCCTCTCCTCAGCAGCATGCTCGATGTGGACGACTTCTGTAGCGTTGGGTGGCCAAGGTGCCTTTAGCTGCTCAGTCAAGTCCAAAACGGACCACTTCAATTGATCCACCTCAAGCCTGAGGGAGTCTGCCTGGTCCAAGGCCGTCTTGAGGGCCTGCTGGTTTGAGGATAGATCCTCCTTCAGCTTCTCGGAGGTCTCTAAACCCTCCTTCCATTATTGGGCGTTCAAGACTGCCTCGTCTCTTTCTTGCTGAAGGGCCTCCTGGCTAGCGTCTCCCTTTCAAGGGCCTTGCCCAGCTTGACGCGGTCCTCGGTCTGCCACGCTGCCTTGTCGGTAAGCATGTAACACCCCAATAATTCTCTCTTTAAACCCGGGAGTAACCTGAACAATATTCAAGAGAATTACTGGCGTACTACCGCCACGTGTTCAAACGTTAAGGCTATATCAGAATTTAGTAGCGGAAAACTAAATCAGTTATAAATAAGTTTCAAAACCAATAACCAAAACCAAGTTAAGTTTTACAACTTGTAACCATTAAGGCCCTTATTCAAAACTCAAACCAATAGAAGTAGTATAAAAATGAAATTAAGTTTAAATAACTTCCAAAAATAAACAGCAATAAAAATAAGAAAAGCAACCAACACTCCACTCAAGATCCCACCACCTAGCTACGGATGCTGCATGTGTAAGAACCTGTGGTTAATCTGCTCCCCAATATTACAAGTGTAAAAATTGGATCGTCACAGGGTCATTGAAAGGTGAGGGCCGTGACCAAAGAAAGACACACACAAAAGCACGCAATCAGCAAAGCTGAGTACATACAAGCTGCGAAATAAAATAAGAAATCCCTAACATGCTACTAATAATCAAACATCATACATCATTAAATTATAGACTCCACACACGGCTCATCTAACAATTTTATTAAGACTTCACTAGTTGGTAGTAGCTAACTCATTTATTTATTCATTGGATTAAGCAATAGACAAGGTTGTCCAACCCATGCTCCATTTGGAACATCAATAAAAGAAAAACCCCATGCCTCCTTTCGGAAACATTAATAAACATCCAACGACCACGGGCGCGACTCCGTGACCGTAGTTAGTATGAGATCTCACCTAACTCCTAGTTTTTTTGAAAATTATTTAAAATAAGAGACTCGTAGATCAGACGGCCTCGAGAAAAGTGCACGGCTAATACCCCGTGTACCCCAACCCTTGTTTGTCATTACTCCAGATGTGCACAAATCCAGAGTTTTATTGCTCATCCATCTTGCACTTTACGTGATTTACAAGTTTAGACTTGGTGATGACTCATATGCATAACAATACAAACATTCCAATATCAATTCAATCAAGCAAGGCAAGTTTCCAATTTCAATTCTTGATTTATAAGTGACAAACAACATTTATTATTTAATCCTTTAACTACCTCGGTGTATAAACACCTTGAGTGCATAAGGCACCCCACAAACTTAACCTCGTCTCATAAGACTTGAATTCTTCCTTTACTCATTCTATTTCAATAATCATGAATGAGTAATAAATAAATCATTCCACATATTCACATACCTTTGCCTCTAAGCGCATCTTGAAAAGTTAATGCATAAATAATATTTGCAAAGTAAAATAGTGCACATCATACGGAAATCACAATGTATAACCAAACAATTATTCCCAGTCTTCTCTATACATGATACTAAGTTCTTGATACATCCCTAAACATGCATCTAAAGGCAAGGTTTCGTAACTCGTACGTACCTTGAGTAAACGAATTGGTATGCCACTTTACTCACTAGAAATCACCTTCTATAAACTCCTCTCCTAAACCAAACAACGAGAATTAAAGTAATACCCAAGCAAATAAATTTACAGCAATACTAACTTACGTAAAAACCTTCAAAATCCAATTAAACAATACTTTAAAACCTTCCCTTTAGTTAAAATTGAAGGCTTACATATAGTTCTTTAAATTTTCTTCATAAAAACCTTAAAATATACTCTTATACATGAAATTACAGCAAGTTTAAAGTTTAATAAAAATCTGAAAATTATTTAAAAACTCCTAATAATCTCCCTTTTTAATGGGTGATTAAACCCTCTTTATAAAACATCAAAAGTAGTACTTAAAAACTATTTTCAGCACTTTAGATTAATTAAAAACCCTTCAAAACTTTATCAATACATCACTTTTATACTCAATTAAAAATCTCCTAAGAAATAATCACTTCCTAAAAAATAAACAACCAACAATTAATATTATAATATGATGAAAAACCTCTTAAAACTTCAATAAAAACATATTTATACTTAATTAACTTTAAACATAATTAATTTTATTAATCAAACTCAAGGATAAAATTTTAAGCATAAAAAAAAACTTCGTTAAAAATCAAAAACTGCTCGAAAATCATATTTAGAGGCTGAATTTTGGCCACGAAATGGTGGTGCTCACTACCAAAGGTAATGAGTCTTTCTTAAAACGTTGTTTCCACATGAAAAACACTACTTTTTTTTTATCAAAATCGGATGAGTTCAGAACCTAATCGGGATTAAAACGAGATTAATATTAACGAACGGAAATCTAAAAATTAAAACACGAATTTACGTGTTCAAAATAATCTGGAATGAAGTTAATCTAATCATTATTTATAATCACCAAAATTTCAAAACATCATTACTATAAAAGCCCTAAATCAATTGTTCATAAAAACCCTAAAATCGTGATTTTCAATAATTAAAAACCCTAGGTTATAAAATTTACAAAATCTGAAAATTATGACATTTATAAAATCTGAAATTATAAAGTTTAATCATCAAAATACAATTTGATACTAATTAAATTAATTTCAAACAATAAAATCAAAACCACAAATTAATAAAATAAAGGAGAAAGAAAATAAGACTAACCTTTTTGTGTGGGAAATTTTTGGGGATTCATGGTGTATTTATAGAGTAGGCAGTGTAGGGTTAAATTTGGGCTTATAAAAATGTGGGCTTAAGTTATGGGATAGGGCTTAAGTTATGGGTTTTGGAATGGCTTATTCCAATAAGAGTATGTAGGAATAATTTACATTGCCCAATAATTAATAAACGTTTGGTCCAAAATATATTTTACTTTTATAAAACCTTATACTTAAAATACTTTAACCCTTTAAAATATTTAATTAAAATACTTGAGCCCTTAACAATACATTTTATTAATACATAAATACTTTATAAAAAGTACATAAAAATACGGGGTATTACAAAGCGCCTGTATGGCCGTCTCAAAATGGATGCGCTGAAGGGCAAGGTTCCCCGTGTTGGCGTCTTCAGCCTTCAACAGCAGCTTCTAGCTTTCCCTTAGCTTCTCGTTCTCTGTATCCTTCCAATCTAGGATGGCATGGAGCCTGAGAAAAAGCTGCATACGGACATGAAAAGTTAGTAAAATCAAAATCGTGTAAAATATTCCAAGTATGGAATTCAAGTTGGCATAAACTACTGATGGTTACCTCAGCACTGCAATTAATCATAAGGACGAGAAAGCCCTCATTAATTCCCCTCAGCTTATCGCGCTGTGCTTGGGGAACGGCCCGGACCATGGCTTTCCTCATGGCCTTTCGGTCAGCACCAGTAATTGACTGGCCGAGCAGCTTGATGTTCATCTCCTCTGCAATATTTGCACACGACCATTAATGGTGTTAAGTTGAGAAAAATGGGTTTATAAAACCAAGTATGATGGCAATACAATAAATCTTGACTGACCGTCTGAGAAGCTTGGAGGAGAAGGAAAGACAAATGGAGGGGGCGGTAGCGGCTCGTCATCCTCTTCGTTGATACGGCTGGGATACTCCTCGGCCGAATGATTGGCAGCCGCCTGCCAATCAGATTTTTAACTCTCTGGACTGGCAGAGTTGTGACGGGGCTGGTCATTTTTACCAGGGACGACTTACCCCTACCATCCGCTCTCGCGGACTCATCATGGACCGATTCAGTTGTCGGATCCATGGACTTGGAGTCCCCGCTTGGTGACAGCCAGGGTTGCTCTCCTTTAGACTGCTTGGAAACAGTCCGCGGAGTTGTCTTGGCCGCCGGGTTGGAAGGGGTCTTTGATACACCCATCTTCCTGGTCTTGGACGCCTAACCATCCTTGTTAGCATTGGCCGACTGCTTTTGTTTTGCCCTAGGAGTAGGAATGACCAACTGAAAAATGCAAGTAAAGGTTAGTATGAAATAAGACAAGAAATAATGAATCAGCGTCCGTGAAAAAACAGGAAGGGGTCCCTTCCCAACATACCAACTCGGACGAAAGGCGTTTGAGTGAAAAAGGGAAAGACCCCTCCCCTTAACATAACCAGCACGACAAAAAAAAAAGAAGAGTTACTGGCTTGAGTTAATCGACCGTACCTCCTTGGTTTCCTCGTACAGTTACTGCCGAGCCTTGTACCGAGCCAAGTCTAGCTCGGACATGTCAACCTCTCCCTATTGCTCCTTATCTAGCATGACGAAGGCTTTTTCTGCACAAGGAAAGAAGAAAAAGAGTTGGAAAAATTTTCAATAAAAGCTAACATACGAGCTATGAAAGTTCAAAGCCCCACCTTGGGGAATGTTCCGATATAGGCCGCATGCCGACATGAATATCGAGTCCCACAGCTAGCCGGCCAAAGGAATCCAGTTCTTTGGCACGACCACCATCTTGTCGTCCCTTTGTACCTTCTTGACACCAAAGTAGTCAAGTTGGTGCGCTTGGCTAAGGTGGACGGGTGGCTTGTATGGCTTGTGCTGTCCCCGGCCGAGCTGGATCGGCATAGCATTAAACCGATTTATCCGCAAGTTAAATTTAACATCCTTTGTTTTGATGCGGTAGAATCGGTTCTTCCAGTCTCGCCATTTTGACACACGGTCCATCACCACCAAATAATCTTTAGTAGTGCTAAGGATGAACCAGCCGTCCGTGTGCTTCTCCAGGCGAGTCATGGAGTGCATCTCACAAAACACCGGGAATTCAGGCTTGAAGCCCTTCCGGATGCACATCACCAAGTAGCCAATGATTTTCAATTAGTTGTTCGGCATCAGCTGGAAGAGAGCAATGTTACACTCGTCTAGGACTGTTTAGACGAAGGGATGGAGGGGGAAGCGAAGTCCAACATCAAAAGCAGCGCGGTAGACGCTGAAGGACCTTCAGCGTGACCTCTTGTCTTCCCAGGCGGCCACAGAAAGGGAGCGCTTAGGCGCTTTCAGCTCAAAACCCTCTCCCAGTAGGAGGAATTCCCTATACTCCTCCAATCCGTCATTAAGGTAGCCCAAGGCTGTGCTACCAACCGTACAGGCGTACGGGTCCTTGAAATTGTCAACATTAGCGACGGTCTCCTCCACGGCCGCCTCGTTTTCAGCCTCCCCTTCATTAGGGTGAGGGGCGGCCCCAAACTCAGAGGACAAGACATTGTCTAATGTAGCGGCCTCGGCCGAGCTCCTGCTCTTAGAGTCCTGGCCGCCTCCAGAAACCACAACGCCCTCAGGCGCCAAAGGACCTTTGCCCTTATCTTTACTTGTGTTCACCTGATTTCCCGAAGGAAGAGCGCTACGAAGGGGCAAGTCGGACGGTTCAGCAATCACAATGCCGGTTCTAGGCCTGTCCGACCTACTATGTTGGAGATGGGGTTGTTCAAAAATTGGGACGCAGGGTTTAGCGTCCACCCAAGAAAAGGTAGGAGGCCTCTCCTAAGATAGAAATTCGGCCGGGTCCATGACTAAGTTGGCGTAGTAAGGGAACCTTAGCTCCGGAGTTCGCACAGACGTCCCCCTAGTAGAAGAGACGCCTTGTGCTCATTGACGCTCTTCAAAATAAGCGGTCACTTCGACCGCAGAACACTCGGTGCCACTAGTCTTGGCCGTATTTGTGGTTGACTCAGCCTCTGCGTTCGCGTTATTTGGGTCATAAGGGACCCTTGGGTTTACCAAACTGCCGTCCGGATTTCTAGCGACGTGTAGGTCGTACGTCTGCCTTGTCCGGGCCATTTGCGACTGTAGGGACAGAGAAGAATAGGTAGATGAGAGTCAGTACACACTGGAAATGGACCCACTCCATGAAGGAGAGAGTTCGTCTCCGTCCACTCTAGACTCCTCAGTCCCAGGCGAACGACTGGCCTCATGAGGAGAAACGGACGAAGCCAAGTGTTGAGCTAGCTTTAAACGAAAAGAAAAACTAAGGAAAATAAAAAGAGAAGTAAGAACAGCAGTCGGCTTACCTCTGTACGTGTAGAAAGCTCTGGAAATCCTTGAAAGTCTTGGAAGCTGACCGGAAAACTCAAACTATGTGACCGGAAAATTCAAGCGTACGACGGAACTCTTGAAGATTCAGGGAAGAAATTACTTTCTCTCTCTAAAAGCTCTGATTTCTCTCTAAAATTCTTAAAGTTCCAAAGTAAGAAAATGAAGTCAACCACCCCATATTTATAGGCAAATTTATGGGAGCAAAATGGTAAATCTACTTTTCCCGCCTAAAAATTCGAATGGTTACTTTTTGAAAAAGTTAACCTAGAATTCGAAAAGGCAAAAAACCTTCTTTCGTCACTTTAAACAGAAGAGAAGACGAACGAGTTGACGGCACGTCAAAATAGACGGACAGGTCAGTCGAATCTAAACCGTTGTCCCGAAATCCCAGGGCAACAGGTGCCTTTTCTAAAAAGGTAGTCGTCCTGCTACGTCCAACTAACCTCCAGACCCAAGAAGTGTCCAAATAGAGGAATTATAGGTGGACAGAACCAAGCGTCCGACCCAGAAAAGAAATCCCCCAATGAAACGAATGGTAATGTCGACATACCAACGCAGTGCACAAAGTTCTATGAATACTCGGACATGACTGAACGAGTAGAAAATCAGTGGAGGCGGCCCATAAAGTATGAGCCACCCCCTCTGAGGGGAAAATGTTTGGGGCAAAAATTACCCCAACACGTGGACCAATCCCCACGTGGCCCAATCAGAAGGCGGCACGTGTCACTATAGGAAGAAGCCACGTATACAACCCTATTTAAGAGTACCTGAATAAAAGAGAAAAAGGGCCTCCTTACATCAGGAGGCCTAAATCCCAAGAGAGCCGTAAAACGACGCTTCCCAAGGACACGTATCCCTACCTAATTGCGCCGCCAATTAGAAAACATCATTCTAGGGTACAAACCCTAAAAACGCTTAGATCTCCACCCCTATAAACACCCCAATCATTTATGATGGGAGGGGTGGATTAAGAAAGCATTTAATAGAGCACAAAACAGCTCCAACTCCTCTCTACTTTCTCTCTCTAGCCTTTCCGATTTCAGATTACTAACTTAACCGTCGGAGGCGAATATTCCGTTATCAAAATATTTGTGTTTTGCAGGTGTCCAAGTCTACTTGTCAGAAGAACGTGACCAGAGTCCGAGGAAATCACAAAATCACCCGAAACAAGATTTATTTATAATGAATTGAAATTATTTTTACTAAACATTATTTTTTAAGGTGAAGTGAACATGATCTAGATTATTTAAATTAAGATAGAAATTTCTCTTTTTTCCCAATTTAATCATTAGATTGAGGTGTGATTATTGTAATTGATTAATCGATGACAATTACGAAAAATTTCCTTTTGAATGGATTTTGACAATTATTGGCGATGTATCAAATTTCTAATCCATGTGAAGAGTGCCGCATGACACATATTCTATGTTAAGAATGCTTTTTGACATACTTCCTTCGTTTCATATTTAATGACACATTTGATTTAGTCACGTTTGCCATTGCATACTTTCTAATGCAAATATCTTTGATTACATATTAGCAAAATTATACGTAGTTTAAATTTTATTTTCAAAAAATAGATGTTGAGACGAATCTAACAAAATCCCACATGACTATATTTGTTATTAACACAAAATTACAAAACAAAGTCAAAGCAAGTTATGTGAATAGTTTATTCCTTTTAATGTTGAGCAATTTTGGGATCATTATGTTCCAACCGATGTTTCCCCGTATGTACTTATGGATGCTTTAGCATTTTAATTGAATTTTTGCTCCCCGTAAAAAAATAAAAAATAAATAAAAAAAAGCTATGTGACTAGTACGTGTTCAAAGTCAAAATGTGTCATTTAATTTGGAATGGAGGGAATATAAGTATAGATATTAATAAGGAAAGATTATCATTAATAATACAACCTTTGGGCCATTTTTTTTTTTTTTAATAATACAACCTTTTGATTATTTTTTAATATTATAACCTTTTTAGGGTGTTAATTTTAAACAAGACATAACCGGATGCAACCGGATAAACAAGTTAACACTGCCATATCGCTATATGATTGACTTAAGTAAGTTTTTTATTTTATTTTTTTTAATTTTCTCTCTCTTTCCCCAAACATCACCACTACTACCACTGCTCCAACCTCTCTCTCCATCCCCACCACCACTGTATCACTCAGTCTCATCCCCACCACCAAAATCGGCCCCTCCCCTTTTTCAACCACCGCTGCTAACCCCCACCACCAGGCTGAAACTCCCACATAACCCACCATGGCCACCAACCAGTAAACCCCATTCCACCTTTCCCGACCATCGCAGCCAACTAAGACCACCAAAAATTCCCACACACCCCACCATTCCACCAACGAGTGGGTACCACTAGCAACCACCTCACGAACCGTAGCCACAAGCCACCAAAAACTCCCACAAAGCACACCTCACAAAACCGTATTACCGCAACCACCAACAACCGCTGCTATTCCCTCTCCTCGCACCCGCTTCACCAATTCCCCTATTGTGCACCAAATTACAGCCAACGTCACCAATAACCATCAATCCGCCATCCCCATTCAGCAATTCGCCACCAATTTTCAAAATTTTAGCCCTCCACCATTAATTTTGTTGAGATTAGTGATTGATGGAGAATTGGTGATGGTGGGCATGATGCGTGAAGAAGAGAGTAGAGTCATGGAGGAGAGTAGGGTAGGGTGGTGCCGGTGATCGGAGATTACGGATGGGCGAGTAGGTGGGGGAGGTGGGCTTGTCACCGGTGGCTAGCGGGGAAGGGGGCTGAACATGGAAGGGTGGAAGGGGGGTTTTATTCTTTTTTTTCAATCATTTTTTTTAAATCAAAATTTAATTTCTAGACAAATTACGTAATGACATGTGTCACAGGTAACTTGTTTAACAGGTTACAAGTTTTTTATCTTGTTTAAAATTGATAGCTCCTAAAGGTTATATTATTACAAAATAGTTGTATTATTAAAAAATAACCGGCCAAAGGTTGTATTATATTTGGCAATTTTTCCTATTAATAATACATACTCAAGCTTACTAGTCACAAATGTAGTTCTTTGAGTTAACAAATAAGTTCGAACCTAGGATTTTTTCTTTTTTTTTCGACAAGAAGGGACTAAACTAAAATTAAAAGGTAGAAAATCTAGTGAGGAAGACCTTCACTTATTTTCCAGATCATGAGCCTGTTTTACCTCGTCTCTATCAACCTTCCAAACTAAACAAGTTTGGAAAAGAGCCCCAAGCCAACTAGTTTTATCTCCTTAACTAACCAGAAGAAGAATGTAATCTCACTTTTATCCTAATTTTAAAGGAGGTGGATAACAGTTGTTGAATCAGAATAGACTGTTATCCTTTGGTAACCTGCTTCCCTTGTTCGCCTACTGGGAAAAGACTACATTTACACTTAGTGTACAAATTAATTTTACACACTACAAATAGAATTTGGACAACTCAGTAGGTCCCACAAAAAAGAAGAGGGAAGCTGAAATTTTAGGAGGGAGAATTAAGAGGGAAATTTTTTTGGCATTTTCCCGGACAATTAGTCTTTGCAGCGGGAGAAATTTGGATGGCGCCAATATAGCTTTGTGAATTTTAATTAGGAGAGAGAAAGTATGTAATACCCCGTATTGTTATGCGTATTTTCCTAATTAATTATTATTTTCTAAAAATGGTATTTTAGTAATTTAACTTACTATTTAAATCTTGGAGCCAAAATGATATTTGAATTTTGGCGCCTAAAGTATTTTTAAAAAAAATTATTATTTTGGATAAGATTTATTATCCATTTATCCTATTTTAAAAACCGGATTATTTACATATTTCGGATATTTTAATTAAAGCAAAATAATTTTTTTTAATTAATTAATTATTATGGCCGAAATTACCTAATAACTAGCTAGGATTTTCGGATTTTCCATGTATGGAAAATCTGATTTTTCTTGGTTATTTATTGGTAAATAATTGGTAATTAATTAATTAATTATTTAATTATTATTCTATATTATTTATACAATTATTTTATTCCTTAAAAACAGAGCAAAATATTCCTAAATATATCTAGAGGAATCCGAAAATTAGAGCTATGGTAAGCTCCATATTTTTGGCCCTCATGAAATATTTTGGGGGAATTTAATTGGTAAAATTATATTTTTAATTATCTCCCAAAATCTCTTATTTTCCTTAATTCTAATTCTCCATCTTTTTAATATCTAATAATCATATTTTCTTGCCATTCATTCTTCTTAATTATTCCCCAAGTAATTCCAATTTCCTTATTATTTTTCATGACATACATACCTTCCATATTCAATTATACACAATCACCTTAATATCCAAACTTTCCTTAATTCTTTTACTCACTTCTCCAAGTAATCCCTTAAACCCTACTTGCCATAATTCTTCCCACGTTCTCTTGCTATAATTCTTGCATGAGCTAGCCTATAAATACCCCTCCATACCTCTCACATTCTTCACACCAATTCTCTTCTTTTCTTCTCCTCTTTTTACACAAATCATCTCGTTTATCTTTGAAGCCAATTTTCGGGCACTTCTGGTCAGTTTTTGGGGTATTGATGTTTCACAAAAGATTGTTCCTCTCAAAAAATCCTTGAGGTTAGGCTCAAAAATCACCCAATTCAGAGTTATATCGAAGGAGTTACAGCCTCTGCAAGTTTTGCCTATTCTTTCCAACGCGAATCCAATTCTTCTCTTTTCCTTGGTTTCTTATCTTTTCTTTTTCTCTTCTCTTATTCAATTATTATTATTATTATTATGGGGGATTTATAAAAATTATTATGAGTAGTTTTAATTATATAAAATTAGATTTTTAATGATAATTATGAAAATTAATTTAAAAGGTTCATGTACATATAGTTGGGAGGTTTTAATTTAAATATTTGTGATTATTTGTTAACCTTATATTGATTAAGGTTATATTTATTTGTAGGGTGTGTTCGATCAAGAATCTTGAGGTTCCTTTAGTGTGTTTTTGCTAAGCAAGGATCAAGGTACGTTTAGGTGGCTGGATACCTTTTAAAGTGATTGGTTTGAATAACATGTTTTATATGATTTTATTGGTGATTGAGTTAAATTGATTTGAATTATGTTTGGAGGTATTGATTTTAATATTTAATTTATTTTAATAAAAGTATTTTGAATGGTTGATTTTTAAATCATGTTTTGAATGGTTTGAATTACTTATTGTGTTTTTTTTAAAAAAAAAGGAATTGATTTTAAAAAGTTTATTGAATTAAATAAAAGGTTTTTCAAGGAAGAGTTATTTTTGAAAAGTTATTAATATGAGATTTTATTCTCAAGTATCTATTTAAAAGGTTTTAATTTTGAAAGTATGTGGAATTATTAAAAAGGAGTTTGAATTGTATTGGAATTTATTGGATATTAAAAGAATTTATTGAATCATTGAATTAAATTTATTATTAATGCTTTATAAGCATGTTAGTAATCCCACCATGCGGATTTTGTTTATTGATAAGGCCTTGGACTTTGTATGACCGGCTCTTTCCTCAAGAATAGCCTTGTAACATAAGGAGACTAACTTGGGGGGGTGTGCACACTTGGGAAAGGAATTGGTTTAATTGGTTTTATTGAGGAATTGGTTTTAAAATAATTGGTATTGGTTTTATTGATTATTGATATTGGAATATTAAGAATCGGTTTTGAACCATGAGTTTGGAATTGTTAGATTAACTATTGGAATTGATTTCAAAAGCATGTTTGCAAATAAATTGAGTTTAATTATCTTACACTTACCGTACTTAGCATATTTTCCTAACCCGTATTTCTTATTTGTTTTGGTTCGCCCTTTTTACCGTAATGGTAAGTAGTGTTATTTCAGGAGGAGTGAATAAATTGATGCATTGGAGTCCCAAGATTTGGTTTCATCAATTAGGAGTTTTGGTCTTGTATTTAATTTGAGTACTCATGACATTGGTTTCTATTTATAGTTATTATTAAATAAAGAAGAGTTTTGAAGTATCCGCTGCAAAGTATTGGTTTTGTTTAGTAAGTTTGAGTAGCCTTGCGTAATCACGCGGCGGTAATACGCCTAAATCTATCTCTACGGTATAATTATACGTTTTATACTAGTATTTCCATAGAGGGAGATTTGGGGGTGTTACAAAGTATCTCATTTATCTTCTTCTTCAATCCATGATTTCATTTTTTTTTGAAGAATCAATCCATAATTTCATCCAACTCTGTTCTTCTCAAAAGAAATTTTCCATTTTAATCAACTTAACTTATTATTATCCTTTCTCCTTCTTTTACAGGTTACCAAAATTAACAACCATCACCACGACTTCTTCTCCGTCGTACCTATGATTGCCATCTACCGCGCTATAAAGATTTAAGTCTTTTGTAATAGTCTTCATTTTATATGGTGTATTCGAAAAACTTGATTTTATTTTGTTTTTTTAAGGGGTAATAATTGTAATATTATGAAAGGTACTTTGCAATGTTGATTGAGTTCATCTTCAATTTATTTTGGGTTGTTTTTGTAAATTTATTTAGAGAGGAAGATAAGGAGGAGATGTAGTGGATGTTTAAATTCGTGAAATTAAGGGTTGATTTTCAGGTGAGCAGTTTTAGATAGATGGGGTGATTTATAAATGGACGTGTTTGGCTTTTTTGTCGGAGGGTTGATTTCGGGTGGTGGGCTGGTTGTTAACGTGGGCGGTGATCTTTGGGGTGGGTGGTGATGGTGTGTGGTGGGCAAATGCGGGCGGTGCGCTTGTTGTTGGCAAGTTAAGATCGGACGACGATGAGATTTGATAGGATGGTCGAACCGCAAGTTGCATAACAAAGGAGATTTTATAGTATAATAATTACATAACAATGGAGATTTTATAATTGCATGACATAATGGCTAAATTGGCTCAAATCCAAATACAAAGATGTCTACAATACCTCAGTTTTTTTTCAATGAATACTACAAGAAGGGGGGTTGAATTGTAGTATGATAGATTTGTCAAACTTTTTGCGGAAATAAAAACAAGTAAGCCTAAGGATCTGAAAGTGCAAGATAGATTTTACGTGGAAAACTCCTTGGCCTTAAACAAGAAGAAAAACCACGACCACTGGGGATTTTAGAAAAGAATCTTCACTAGAATAGGGTAAAAAAACCTATTACAAACTAAAAACTTTAACTTTAAGTTCCTTAACGAACCCAAAGCCCCAAGCAACAAGTCACCCAACTTATTACTCTTCTCTTCTCTTTCTCTCTTCTCTTTCTCACTTCTCTTTTTCACAGCTTCATTCAAAGCTAAAACAGAAGTTCACTCAAACTTTCCAATTCCCCAAAATACAACTCGAAAGAATAAACTCTAGTATAAGAACATAAGAACACTTTATTTCACTAATGTGGAATTGGACTCTTGGCTAAGAAAGCAAAAGATAGAATCTATTTGAGTAAGGGTGAGTTTTTCCATCTGAAATCAATTGACTATTTACAGACCAAAATAACTTTGAAAAAACCTCTTTGTGTTGCTTATCTATGTCGCTACTACTCTAACCCACTAAGAAGAACATGTCCTAAAATTAAGGACACGAACTCCTTAATGTGCAAGACCATGACATGGGAAAAGTCATGGAGAGCAAGCTGCAAGTTTTGGAAAACATAAATCAGATTTTATTTGAACAACTGAATTTCGAAAATTACAGAAAATAAAAATTTTTTTATAAAACAAAGAGATAATCTATTAAAGCCAACTGTTTTCCTAAAATTAAGCATGCACAATTCAATCTTTTTGGACCGATTCCACACAGCTAATTTAAAGCATAATATTATCCTTATACTTACATAAATCCTAAAATATAAAATATATTAGTCTTTATGTTTCTCTGATGAGGCTTTTACTCCGAGGCTTCTATTCCTTGTAAAGAACTTCTCTTCTCTGGTGAACCTTCTACTTCAAAGCTTTTGTTCCCTGAGGGGAAACTTCTCTTCTCAAGTCTTCATTTCTGAAGCACTAGTTCCTGTGAGGGAACTCTTCTCTTTTGGATTGTTTTGTTCCTAGCTATCTTGTTCCTCATGGAATCTTCGCAAGGCACTCAATTCTTCTGGTCATTGCAACTGATCACACATTCAAACAATAAAACTCTTATTAGTTTGTAAATAAGTTAGGTTGTATCATCATCAAAATCATAAGGTCAACACTTAGGAAACCATTATTATTCTTACAATATTATTCATACGATTGTCGCTTACAAGGTGTTCGATGAAATGCCTCAATGAGTTTTATCAATAATGTTTCTCATTCGATACCAAAATATGTAACTTGTTACTATTAATGTTTTTGTGATGCAATAAAAACATAATTAATACAAGAGAATATTTTCTACATATGAAGAATATTAAAGTGTACTGTGTATTTCTTTTATTGTACAATGTATTGCATACAAAATTTAGATGATAAGGGAAAATGAAAAGTACATCATTGTTATAAAGAATATAATTCGATATTTTATTAGAGATGTATAATTCTATGAATGTACAATGAATTAACACTATTTCAATTACATATTAGGAGTAATAGGCTATTCTTGCTATGTATGAAATAGAATTTATTAAGAAAAAAAATTTAAGTAATGGAATCATCTCTTTTTTAGATTAGGAGACGGTAAAAAAAATTAATATAAATTTGATCATAAAAAGTTATATATAAATATGTAATGATTTGATTATGCAATTGTGAATAAGTTAACAACACAAGATTTTTAATGTATAAAGCAACTAAACACATCGAGGAATGACAAACTCATTTACACCACAATCAAATTTACTTTAAACAACAATCGGTCACTAGAGATTATATTGGTATAGCAGACACGAACACGTATCTTAAAACAAATAAGGATGGGTTGACCTTAAATTTAAAGGCATTTTGTGATGTCCTTGTCTTGTTATAATAAGAAAATTTGCAAGAATAAGTGTCACGTATTACATTTAAAATAACTCTACCAAATGATTGATGAATTTGAAATTTTATATTTTGTAATCAACTTTCTAAAACCCGTGTTTTCAATCTATCCACAAATGCAATAAGACAGGATCATTTTTATTTTTATAATACATAAGCAATTGATGTTGGATATAGCCTTTGCTTTTAACTAGTATCATTTTAAATTAATTTTAACCCTCCTCTACTTTTTTATAACCCTTTTGTGTATTACTAGTAGCCCTTTTGTATTAACTAATGGATTAGTCGTCATATCACTTACACTTTAAAAATCATTTGGTAGCATTATGTCATGCGGAAAAAAAAAATCATTTTTATGTCAATCATCGGTAGAGGATCATGCATTTTTTTTTAACATAAGCTTAAATACACAAATTAAACAACATTATTAATAGAAGATAAACTATTATTAGCCATGGTTGCGAGGATGTGCGCCTTGTCTACACGATCTCTCTGAACCTTGTGGATGCTACACCATGAAAAAGCCTTACTAGCTCGACGAATGTTATCAACCGTCCACCGAAGACTTTCATCTGTGATTGTTTGATGTATAATAAGTAGAGAATTAAGTTACATGTCAATGATCATCGTACAATGACCGGTGTTTGGGGATAATGTTGGAAGAGCATGAATTAATATTGATATTGGGTATAACAAAGATGGATTGGTCTTGTCTCTTGTGAATGTATTTTGTTCAAGTCTTGTAAAATTTTTAGGTATTCTATTTCCATAATAGCCAACTAATAGATAATAGGTATGCCGTAACAAGGGTGGATTGATATCAAGGCCATAATAGCCAACGAATAGTCATATTACATACCTTAGCTTTTAAAATAGTACTGTATCATTTTGAATTAAGTTTAACCATCTACTTTTTTTTTTTTTTTTTTTTTTTTAAATTTAATCCTAGATGAATTATTAGTAACACATTTTGTTAACAAAATTCATAAATGACTTGGTTGAACTTGTCCCACGTTGAAAGAAAACAAGGAGAAAAAAATTTACAATTTCTATTTAAAGAGAATTCAATGAAAAACCTTAAATACAATTGAATAATTTTATTTTATTTTTAATAAGTAAAAGACTTTAATTATGTCAATAACTACGCAATTAAATATTTTGACACCAATTAAATAACTATGCAATTAAATATTTTGACACCATCTCACATTCTCAATCGATCAATAATTACGACAAGGTTCAAAGACTCATTAAACACTTTATAGGATCAATTTTGTATTTTCAAAAGCCGCGGTTGGTGTTTGACTTAACCTCTCACCCTTTTAATATAGTACCATTTTAGATTAATTTTAACCCTAGGGTACTTTTTTGTAACCCTTGATGAATTATTAGTATCATTTACTGTTAACAAAATTTATAAATTACTTCCTTGAGCTTGTCCCACATTGAAGAAAAACCAAAATTTAAAAATTTGTAAAGGTTATATAAAGAGAAAAAAGAGATTATTTATTACCTAAACTTGTCCCACATTGATGGGAATAAAATGTATATTTTCTTTATGTAATGAGATTGTATCAATGTTAGTCATGACATTACCGCCTATAATTTTGAATTTAACATTTTAAAATCCTATGTCGTTTTGTCAAAAAAAAAAAGAACTCCACTTTGTTAATTGATCTACAATTGTGGCTAGATTTAAAGGATCAGTTAACACTTTTTAGGAGCACTTTTCTACTATCATTAGCGAAGTATGCAATTGATATTGGACTTAGCCTTCCTTTTTTCATAGTATCATTTTGACTTAATTTTAAACATTCACTAATTTTTCATAACCATTTCCCTAAAAAAAAAAATCATAACCATTGGTTTAATTTATTATGAGTAACCCTTCGTATTGATGGATTAATTATCATAGGAAAATTGTCAAAAATAATACAAACTTTGATTGGTCCGCCAAAAACAAGTCAATCTTTTGATTATATCTGAATAATACAAACTTTGAGGGAAATCCGCTTTTAACAAGATAATTTACCCACAACCTAAAGAACCGGTTAATATTTCTTTTTTTTAATAAAATTGTTTAATACTTTAATTAACTCCTAATCAAAATATTAAGTATGATTACTTTTTTTTAAAATAATAACATTACTTAACTTACTAACTTAACTTTAATTAGATTTGTTAGAGCTGTTCAGTGGTAAGCTAATTGTTAAATTAGCTTGCCATGCCACATATGATTTTTAGCTAATTCTCTTTGTAGTTATTTTGTACTCCAATGGTTAGCTACTAGCTTGTTAATTAAATAAGCTTGATTTTCTTAATTAGCTATAAATTTAATTATTTTAATATGTTAATCTCCAAAAATTTTGGAAACTTTTTTCTCAAGCAAATTAGCTTAAACAAGCTAATTTGTTTGGCCAAGCTAATTGTAATTTTTAACTCCAATGCTCAAGCTAGTAGCTAGAAAATTTTGAAAATTGCAAAGTCCCTACCTATAACTATTGAAGTTGCTCTTAATAATCAAATAATCACCCATTCAACCCCCCCTCTCTCTCTTTCCTGCCTCCTACCTAGGGATGTCAGTGGGGCGGGTCAAGTAGGAGACCCGCCCCATCCCCGCCCCAATGGGGCGGGGATGGGTCTTGGTTTGGCGGGTGGTGGGGCGGGGATGGGGATGAAAACGATACCCGCCATGGGTGATGGGGCGGGGGTGGATTTTAAGTTGTACCCACCCCATCCCCGCCCGCCCCACCCGCCCCACTTCGTACCCGCCCCATCCCCACCTCATACCCACATCTATATACTTTTATATTATTTTATAAAATAATTACGTGAAATAAATATTAATTATAATATTTTGTACTACACTTATATTATAAACAAAAATGTGTGTAATATTAAGAATTTTTTTTTTAATATTATAATCCGTATTAATTATGTAGGATTGTGTATTTAAGACACGGAAATTTGGTGGGTCTTAGGTGGGGATTAGGCGGGTATTTGGTGGGGATTAGGCGGGGATGGATATCCAAGTGGGGGGTGGGGCGGGGATGGTTTTGGAGTTGTACCCGCCGAGGTGGGGATGGGGATGAATATTAGACCCGCCGCGGGGATGGGGATGGGGATGGGGATAAAAATGTTAGGTGGGGATGGGGATGGGAAGGCCAACATCCGCCCCGCCCCGCCCCATTGACATCCCTACTCCTACCCCCTCTTTTCTCTTCTAACTTCAATCAGAACCACCACCATCATCAATTGACCACCGCAAACACCACTAACCAAAAATCAATTCTACCACCAACACCACCGAAACCAGACCACCGACACCACCAATTCACCACCAAAACCGTCGGTCCACCAACGAACACTACCAGCCTGCCGCATCTGTTAGAGTTGTTGCCCCTCCTCCCCGTCAAAGTCGAAATCCCCCTTAATTCACCTCTCATATTTGCCAATTTTGCATTAGATCTGAGTTTTCAAACTCAATCTCACATTCCCCCTTTCTCTTTTCAAATTCTAGGCTTTTAATTTCAATTTCGATAATGGGGGGCGGGGACTCTAACGAGGAGGGGTTAAAAGTGGGTTTGTGGTGACTTCGGGCTAGATGGGATGGGTTTTAGTGGTTATGGTGGGGTTTCCAGTAAGTAAGAGGTGGTTTTTTGGGTCTTGGTGATAGTGGGTTGGGTTGGTATGGAGGTTTCGTAGGTTGGTATGGCAGTTTCGGTGGTTGGTATGGTGGTTGGTGGTTGTGGATGTTGCTTGCTATGGTTGTTGGTGGTGTATTGGGTGGTGGCACAAGGGAGGTGGCCGGGGCACCGACCGGAGGTTGCTGGAGGGCCGAGCGTCGGGAACACGATGTTGGAAAGGAGGGAAGAGGTGAATTGGTAGCGGAGGGGTTTTTTTAAAAAAAAATTAATAATAAATAATAATAACATTTGATTTCTTTTTAAAATTAAAAATATAAAAAAAAAATTTAAAAATCAAATTTAATTGTTTAACCAATCAAAAAGTGACACGTGTCCCATATACCTCAAGTCACCAACCGGTCATAACTTGTTTAAAACGGACGCCCCTCAAAGTTTGTATTATTCAGAAATAATCAAAAGATATGAATGTATCTAGTTTATATTTTTGTTCATTAAATGGATGAAAATCAAGTGACCACATACCAAAATTACCAAGTGAGCTATATAGCGGTTTATATTTTTTTAATTTTTTTGAAACAACGGTTGAGTAGGCATGTACATAACTATCCGAGAATCCGAAAATTCGATCCGCAACCGATCCTAATTTTAGGATATCCGATCTGAGTTTTATCCGATTCGAAAAATCGGATATCGGATACAAATTCGGATACTGGTTTTCAAATTTTCGGATATCCGATATCCGAAAATTGTCGGATATCGGATATCCGAAATTAAAAGGGTAGATAGTAGAAAATTAAAAAAAAAAAAAACTGGAAATTTCTAAAATAAATTCACAACACCTTACTTTCAATCTCTCACTAAAAAAGAAAAACCCTAAATTCTTCCCCTTCTCTCTCTATGTTCAGGCCGCCACCCACCCTTCATAGGCTCATAGCCACTAGCCACCGTTCACAGTGTTTATAGGCCCTCACACTCTCACGACACAGATCTCCTTCTACGCCCAACCTCCCTTAATTTCATTTTCATTTTCGATCTTCTTCTACTCGCATTTGCTCAGCAAATCGCCATTCTTTTCGACCTTAATCTCCAATATGTATGTCTATTTCATTGTTTGGAAGCTTATCATAATGTTAAATAAAATTAAAATTGAAAACTCTGTCTTTTTTACTCCTATTTGCTGCATCGTTGTTAACTGTTTGGAAGTTGATTTGGTTCTACGCACAACCACCTCACTTAATACTCACCAATTAATACTCACCAATTAATAGTTTTCCAATTAATAGTATTTATATGTTTTACTTAATACTCACCAATTAATAGTTTTCCAAACTAATACTCTGTTAGTGCGTCATTTATTATTGTTTAATCACTATCATGGCAAGTTGAATTAGTTTTGCATTAATCACTTTACATCATATTGAAAACTCCCTTGGTATTACTCGAGTACTTTATTATGGTGTTAAGGCTTATATCTAAATTGTCATACTATGTTAGATTGTTAGTATTGAAGCTGGGTTAGGCAAATATCTTGCATTACTTTTTGGTTTAAGAATCATACTCTATATAATCATACATTACTGCTAGGATATATTTATGATATATTCTATAGTTATCATACTTATTGTATATATCTTTAGTCAATGTATACTCTCCATAGTACTAGCTATTAGTTAGCCTTTTAGGATAGTCAATATTTATCTCATATGTTCAGGGAATCAGTTAGCATATTTTTGTTGGATTTTGTGATGTCCAACACTACATGGAAACAAAACCCGACCTCAACACCCGCACATAAATAAATGCAACAAAACACAAGCATATTACTTAACATAATTAACAAGAAAAAGGAAAGACGAGATTACCCTTGATGTGTGCTTCGCTCCCGAAGAGCTCTTACTTGGAAAGTTACTCGAGTTTCGCAAATTTGAAAACCTCCTACGAATTCCACCTGCAAGCGCGACTCGTACGACCCCTACCATGGAGCTTAGCCGAGGCTAGACCAAAAAGAACTTAGAGTATCACAAGTGAAAGTGTTCACGCTTTTGGTGATCCTTTCAAGTTCACAACTTAAAGTGGATTTTCTCAAATCCCAAAGCTTGATATTTATAGAGAAAATACCATGAACATTCCTCTCTCCCATCAATGTGGGACAGTTGGTAAAATTCCTTTTTCTATTTTAATTTAAATCAAAAATCAAAAGAAAAAGGCAATGTAATCAAAATCAACAAGTGTCATCACATAGCAAAAGAGTAGGTGAGGACCACAAGGGGAGGGGACCAATTTCCCTTGCTCCCCAAGGCACTCTTCACAAACCGGCTCCCACCGCACCCCCAATAGGCGCGCGCCAGCTAGCGCTGCCAGCCTTGGGCGCTAAGGCTGTCGGCCCCTTGGCTGGGCCTGCCAGCTGGTCGCATGGCCCAGCACCCTGCGCATATGGTGTAATAGAATGTGTGTCTAACCTCTTTTCAATTGTACTTTATCCCATATTAATAGGCGTGTGGTCTCCTTTAGGTGGAGTCCTACTAGCTTAGCCTGCGAGCTGATTACTGTCGGGCTAGTGAGCCCCTCTGGGCGCTCTTCCAGCGGTGACTGCGCACCTCGAGAGTGGAGCCAGGAGCCCAGTGATAGCTTAGCGGGAGCTATCCTATACAACAAACATACAATGAATCGTCACCCAATCATCTTTCATGCAGGGGGGGACGAAGCTTGTGATGGTGCCATCAAGAAATCCAAATTTTCTTCTTGAGGACAATGCTATATAAATTGCATGGGACCAATCATTGAAATTGTCAAGTTTAAATCTTGGAGAGGTAATGAAGTCTCCTGGATGATCTTGTGGTGCAAGATAGAACGGGGAATTTGGCTCAATCTTCGGTGGTAGTGGTGGTGTGTCACCGCCCACCATGATTTAGGGTTGGAAAAAAAAATTATTTCAGAGTTAAGGGCTCCGATGCCATGTTAAGATAAATTCTCAATAGCTTGCATTGCCTTCATTATTCATCATAGCAATATATTTATACAACTCCTCTCCTTGAGCCACAAGGAAGAGATCTTATCAAACTAGGAAGTTTATCATACTAGCCTAAGATAGGATTATCAATATAGCAAATAAATATATCTTTGCCTAAACATAAGATTCTATCATATCTTTCCTAATAAAATTGAATAGAATGACTTAGCTTCTCATTAATCATGGCACAAAATATATACTAGTTACAATCTTCCTTAACCTAGAATCAAAAGATATCCTAGAATATTAGAAAGTTAACTAGAATACAAAAGATAATATTAGTAGAAAAAACATCTTCTCAAAATATGTTATACGATATATCTCATTAATAATTTACAACAAAATACCCAAAATTAACCCAGAATAAGAAAGTTGGAATGTCTTGGGATTTCACAATTAACAAACGAAATTGAGATTTGACTCCTAATAATTCATAAAATTGATTAATAATATATATCAAATTAAATTAATTCAATGGAAGTCAATGGTGACATACAATTATTTCAATCAAAAGCATATGGACTTTTTAGTATAAACATTAACTGTATTGTAAGATTGGAGAGATTGGAGAATTTGAAAAAGGTAGAATAACAATATACTTCCTAGTTTCTACGTTAAGCCTTATAAATTACAATCACAAATCTATTTTGGGCCATAAAATTGGAGCGAAAAAGGAAAGAAAGAAGAAAGAATGGCACCTTCATGTCATCAATCATGTACAGGAAGATGATTAGTGTTTTTTTTTTTTTTTTTTGAGGGAAAGGGAAGATGATTAGTTGCAATAAGGCAAAAATAAAAGTATAAGGGGAGATGAATTTTGAAAATGATACAACAATTAATTAAGTGGTTGAAAAGTTAGATTTTATTTCAATTTTAAATTCAAAATTTTCAGAATTTTTATTCCAATTTTGAATGAAAATACTAAGGGTCCACAAAAAAAAAGATGTCTTATTAACCATCACAAAGGAGTGTACAAGATCCTTTTGTACACTGAGTGTAAATGTAGTGCCTTCCCACCTAATTCCTCCCAAGCAAGCTAGCAACTCCGCATGCAAAGCTGATTTCCATCGGTGAAAGTAAAACCATCAGTCGTTGAAGCCCATGCCATACCTGTATTTCCAGTCTGTTTTTGCCAGGATCTATCTGTAGAAATAATAATTTTTTGGTTGTCCCTAAGATAAAGGTTTCTATGTATTACTCCCTCTATCCCAAATTGTTTGCCCCATAAATATATTTGCTTTTTTAAGTTTTGATTAAATTAAATTGATGAAAGAGAAAAGTGGTGGGACCAAGAGTAATTATGTGAGAGTAAAATTGTGGTCCCCATGGACACATATGATATAGAGCAATCTTAAAACAAATAGGGACAGAAAGAGTACTATAACCTTTAAAAAGTCCGGAGATGATTCTTGGTGACCATCTATAATATGGAGGGTACCAAGTCTTTAAAGAGCCATATATACCACATCCCAAGTTGTACCTATAAAATGGTTTAGATAACTCCACAGTCCACAATTCCAATACTCTTGCATACAATCCTTATCAATATATTATATTGTTTAGAATCAAGATTTAGCAACTTAACACAACACTTTTAAGAGCACGAGCAAATTAAAGCATCAACTATTGATCAAACCACTTTAATTTTTAGTGAGAAATTATTTATTAAAGTTAAGTCAAGAAGATAAAAACGTAACTGAACTCATCCAAATGACTAGTGTCATTGCAGCTAATTATCTTCATTATTGAGCTAACCAACTATTATTGTTGAAACAAACACCATTATCTGTCTTCCATCAAAATCAATTAGCATTATTATCATAGTATTTTGTTGCTTGCTAACAACATCCAACTCTTTTCCAGCTATTATTTGCACTTAAACTAACTCATAGAATCATAATTAAAGCATAACTCAAGTACTTTTGTAGTTAAAAGAAACCATTTAGTATGACTCAAATCAAGTACTACTCCGTGTACATGATTTCATAACAATGAAACTTCTAACAACTCTAAATTAATATTATTCCCTGGGTCAAAAAAAAAAAAAAAATTATTCCCTTTAATTCAAAATATCTTCGGTAGAAATTGCTTTCGATCCAAAATATTAGTCCTTCAACTATATCAATGAAAGAGTAAAATGTAACATTGTTATATAGATACAATATTGCAACTTTGACAAGTATTGTTATCTAAATTATCAAATATCATGTACTAGTATTTCCTCAAAACTTTTGTATACATTCGATATTACTGTACATCGAGTTAACTTTAATTTGTTGAGTTTAGGGTAACTTTTGTTGAATTTAGGTAACTTTTATCTATAAAACTTAAATAAATTTTATTTATATCAAGATAATTGGGTAATTTTCATTCTTTATAGGGTAACTTTTTATCATTTTAAGTTAAATTTGATGCGGATGTATAATATTTTATTATACGTCTGATTTTTTTAGATGGATGAAGTAAGACTTTCAAATATAAATTGTTCCCATTGTACACAATAGTGGAAATTTTGTTATAATTTTTTTTTGTAACAACAATTATTAAGTATATATATATATATATATATATATATATATATATATATATATATATATATATATACATATATAGTGTCTTACTTTTTTTAAAAAAAACCATTTTTTTTTCTTTTTTGTAACAACAATTATATAAGTAAGAGACTTTTTTTTCACAAAAAAATTGTAAAAAAAAAAAAGGTGTAGTTGCTTTAAGATCATGTCAGCATCAACAACCAATAAGAATTTAGAAATATACAAATGGGATCCATATTTGATTGGTACTATAAAACCATATTTGTCTTTTGACAAAAGAAAAAGAGCAAAAACCATTTCTTAGACGGCAGATTGTTAAGGAAAACACGTCGAAGAGACGTGTTACCTTCAATTTTAAAACACCAAAATAATTATCATTATTTTCCGAAAATTATTTTTTCACATGAAAATAATTTTATGACAGATATTAGGGATGATATATAAACATAGAAGAAACAATTAGTGGAAGAATTTTTTTTTTAGGAGAGAGAAAATTTAAGTGGGAGAAGAATTAGTCTGCATGGGATGCAGCTAATATAACAGTGTTGAAGTGAATGGGTCAATGTGTATCAAGAAGATCAGAGATGCAAAATCAAAAGGAACGGTGGAGATCAAATGGGTATTGGGCTGTTGTTAAAGAGCAACGGTCTAGATTTTATATTGCTAGGAAATGTGTTTGGATGCTTCTTTGTTGGCATTTTAATAAGTATAGCAAGAATTGATTGATTCATATATTTATGTGAAGATGAAGATGTACAAAGCAATGCAAAATTCATGATCAATGGCAAAGATGAGCTAATTAGGCTCCGATCGAGGTTTTTGTTTTGTTTTTTCAGTCTTCTTTATTTTCTAGGATTTTAATAGAATCAGCAATTTGTCAAATCGGGTGTTTAGGATGGGATGGATACGTACATGTGATCTAAGGTCATGTTGTGTCATCTCATGTTGTGTCATCTTGGGTTGAGTTAGTTTTTTGACGGTCTGAATTAATCGGTGGTGTTTACATTGTATAAACAACCGGATTGTAGTTGAGTTGAATATTGTTATAATTGTACATACTATTCAAATTCCAGGAGCCGAGTTGATGCAAGTGTGAATAAAGGAATTACATAATTTCATACTTGTTCATAGTATTTTCTATGTTGCATGTATATATGCAGGAAATAATGCTCGAGTGTTTTTTTTTTTTTATTGTATGTGTATATTTTGTTTATTTTGGATATAGGCATACTTGAACCTCTGTTCCAGTTTAAACTTTGTAATTTATATAGCTTTTGCTAGAATACTTTTCTGCCATCTAGAAGTTGCATAAACTGATCTGATGTAAAGTTTGTATGTTTTCATCAAGGGCTGAGGCTTTGTGTATCTGAGTCTATTTTGTATATACTTTTGTGGTACATATACAACAATACTAAGGCCATAACATGCATAATCCTTGAACTATTAATCAAACATGTTTCCGTTGAGATGGTGGGGTTCGAATTTGTGACTGGTAAGTTCGTTTCCCAGCATCTACAAATGTTTGGTAGGTAAGGCAATCAAAGACGTTCTACCAGATTCGAGTCATACATAGTTTAACTCATCGAGTAAAGCATAAATACGGTCCCTAAACTTTTGTATTTGTGTACTTTTAGTCCCTCAACTTTTATTTGTGCACTTTTAGTCTCTCAACTACCACTCTTGGTATTTCTGACCAAAAAGTTGAGGGATTTAGCCTAGTCAACAAAAGTTTAGGGATTGAGTCATTAATTTTTATTTCTCTCTTTTTTTTTTTTTTTTTTTTTTTTGTCAGCATTAATAAAAAAATGTTTCTTTTTTCTTTAAAAATATATATAAAAAAAAAGATCCTCTATTCTTATTAAAAAAATAAATAAAAAATAAAAAAATATTTAATTCAACTCATTCCTTATTCTTATTCCCTGTTCTTCTAATCAATACTATTATTTTAAAATAAGAAGTTTGAAGAACACTTGTCCTCTTCCTATTTTTCCTGTTTTAAAATAATTTTTTTTCATTACAAAAAAAAATAAAAAAAACAATCATACATCTCTTCAATCCAAATCCCCTAATCATGCTTATTATCAAAAAAATATTTTCATTAAAAAAAAAATTATAACAGAAATTCAATCAAACATCTCTTCTACCCCAATCCCCTAATCATGCCTATTCAAGAAAATAATTTTTTTCATAAGATAAATAAATAAAATTATTACAACAGAAATTCAATAAAACATCTCTTACATCCAAATTTTCAAATTTATTAATCATGTCTTTTCGACATACATGCGTAGGATTATCATTAGATTTTAATCAATATCAATACTTCAATTTAATAACATGAACTTCTGCAAACAAATTAGAGTGCCACGATGCCATATTTACATTCCTTTTTTTTTTTTTTTCGTTTTTTACCTGATTTTTTTTTCCAATTTACCTTTAATAAAAAAAAAAAAAGTTCTCTCTATCATAGTATCATGTTGCTTCATGAGGGTAGTTTCCCCTATCTTCTTTAATCTTCTTCCTCTCATCTAAACATATTTTTATTTTACAACAAATCTCCCTCTTTCTCCTCAAATCCCCCCTCTTTAAAATTAGTGATTTTTTCTCAATTTAAATTTTAAATTATATTTTTTAATTGCTCATGAGAATTAAAGTTGAAATTTAGTCAAATTCGTCTTTAATTAAGTTTCTTCCCAACAGTTTTTAAGTAAGTTCATTATTATGTTTCTCTTTCAATGTTGTATTCAAATCCTAATGGTTAGTTCATCTAATTCCAGGGAATTCCAATAGTTGCAAGTTAGTTGTGACGGACTGACGACCGCTTAGTATTTGCCATTCGAACTACTTCTCAAGTTTCCTTCTTTTCAATTTTTTTTCTTAAAGTTGGTATATTCTTTAAGTTGTTGACAATGTTTTAGTTTTGGATTTGAAGGATTATTTTAATCATTTATTCCTTTACTCCTAAAAATTGATGAGAAATTCAGTAGTGCTAATTTTAATTAAAATTTCTTTTTTTTTTATATATAAATCTTTTTAGCCCAATTTTAATCTGTGTGAGATTTATGGAAGACAATATCAAGAGTATTATTCTTAGTTATGAAAAAATATCTACTCCATAATGTTGATATAATATCTCGGTTAACAATATAAACCCATTATGTATAATGTTCGTTGAAATCCCATAATATTTTATAAATGTTTATTTTTTTGAAAATAAAAAATAAAAATACAATAAACAGTCGTGCATTGCACGGGTTGAAGACTAGTTCAGTAAGAAAACCCAAAAAATCTAAAACACCAAGAAATCATGAATTAAACCAAAAATATTGCTTATCTTTCACAAAAAGTTTCATCAAGTGAAGCAATTAAATCCCAGATTCGGATGTCCTTATAATTGTACACAATAAACTACCCCATTAGGGAACAATTATCACCATTATTGTTTTTCTTGATATTCCTAAACACCCTGAATTGCCATTGTTGATGCGAGCAATTGTGAGGTAATGGTGGAGGATTCAGCGGAGATTTCAGAGGGGGAAAATAGGTTTGTTCATTGTTTTGTTTGGGAGAAGCTTATGGAGGACGTACAAGAAGCAAGCATTGCCCTAAAAATTCTATTGTGATCAAATTTTCTCTCTCCTAAGTTTGTCAATTTTTGGATTTTGATTCTGAAAATGGTGGAGATTTTAAGGAAGGAGGAGTTTACTACAAGTTGAAGTAGTGGGAGTACAAGTAAGCCGTAATTGATTTTGCATTTAAGGTGGAAGGGTGGTTTGGTAATTTTGGTGGGGTGGTGAGTAGTGGTTTTGATGGTGGTGATAGGTGGTGGATGGTGGTAATCGTCACCAAAGGTGGATTAGCCAATGAGGTGTTTTTGGGATGACTTTTTTTTTTAAAAAAAAAAAATTGGGATTGAGTTTTTTTTGGTCTTGAGATGTATGAAATTACTGATTTGTCCTATTGTGTGTCATTTGTGTTTCTGAAATGGTCTATTTGGGCTTTGAGTTTGATGGTTTTCCACGATAAGTCATGGGAGAAGGGAGGAGAGAGAAAATTGAGGGTGGGGGGATTATAGAAGAGGGAGAGAGAGTGAAAGTCATGAAAGAGATATAGTCCCTAAACTATTTCTCATCATACCATTTGCCACATAAGAAGATAGGAATATTCCTTTTTAATTAAAATTCTAACAAAAAAAAAAAAAAACGAAAAAAAAAATTTAAAGACTCATAATGCCTAAACTTTTGTTGACTAGAGTAAGTCCCTTAACTTTTTGGTCAGAAAACACCAAAAATGGTGGTTGAGGGATCAAAAGTGCACAATTAAAAGTTAAGGGATTAAAAGTGTACAAATATAAAAGTTTAGGGACTATATTTATGCTTTACTCCTAGAAGTTTATAGTGAGGAGGGGAAAAGGATGATAATAGAATTCTCACGCCTAAATTTCCCCTTAGTGGAAATTGAATGCGGTTATGAGTCTTATGACACAACAAATACACGATGCTTATTATGACATGACATTTACTAATTGGTAACTTCTCTTGTCTTAAGAGTTAAAGAGTATCTTTGATGATATACAAAAGGAATTTGCTTGAAATAAATTAAATTTAAATTGCAAGTATGTAGCTTACCATTGGAATGAATACATTAATGTATCTAGATTAAGCAATCTTGTTCAAACAAGCTACGTTGTTTGGTTTTTTAAAGATAATACCACCCACTTAAATTATGACATGTGTATATTTAATAAAAATTAAACTACTTTATTTATTTACTTTTCTTCCAAGTAGGGGTGTAAATGAACCAAGCCGATCAATAAACTACTCGGGTTCGAGCTTGGTTGGAGCTCGTTCATGTTCGTTTATTTAATAAATGAGCTGAGTTTGAACAAATTTTGATGCTCATTTAATAAATGAGTTTTGATACGAACATAGATATGCTCGTTCAGATATGTTCATGAACAACTCGTTTATTTATTTTCACGAACTATTGGTTTATTTATGTTCATGAATTATTAATTTATTCACATTTGTTAATTTAATTCTTAAGTTTATACGATGTGATTAAGATTTAATTATTATGCTACTTTTGAGATTTTCAAATGTCAAAAGTACGAAACTCGTTTATTATAAAAGCTCGTTCATGAATCACTCATTTATCAACTCGTTTAATAAATTAGTTGTTCATGAACCGTTCGTGAACATACATTGCACTAAATGAGCAGAGCTTGATCAGATTTTTGAGCTCGTTTGATAGCTCGGGATCGTGCTCGGACTCTCCTAAGTTAAATAAACTGAACATGAACAAGGTACTACTCGACTCGGCTCAGCTCAGCTCATTTACACCCCTACTTCCAAGCTACAATATATTACAATATAAGTGCAATTTTACTAGGATCATACTATCTATATGAATTTATGATGTAATTATGTAGATGCATTCTCTATTTCTCTATAAGGATTTAGCTTGTTGGCGTGGAACCTCGATAACAATCTTTGGCAAGATGAGATTGGTACTTTTGGTAGTACATTCAAAAATAAAAAAAGCAACATATAGGTACAGGAGTAATATTTTGAAAAATTATCCGATTATATAACTTTTTTTTCGTATTAAGTTTGTAAAATCTATGTTGTATAGTGCAAATTATTTGACGAACTCGGTTGACAATGCTTATAGTGTACCTGGTCAAAATAACAACGAACATATGTTCTTTAATTTGATTTTGAGTTATACATCGTATATTCATAAGTGAACAGTAGCAAACTTCTCATATTTTAAAGGGTATATAGATTAATGACAAAAGCATGAAAAATTGAAACAAAAAATATAGTAGAAAATAGCCTATTTCTGAAAAATAAAAAATGAATAATAATAAAGGGGCAGTTTCTTAATTACATTATTCATATAAGTGAACAGTAGAAACTTTTAGTACTCATATACTCCCTCTGTCTCATATTATAGTTTTTGTTTTTGTTTTTTCACGATATTTAAGAAATAAGAGGAGAAATTAGATAAAGTATTTTAATAAAGTGAAAAGTACAATCATAAACAAAAGTAAGAAAGAGAAAGTGAAAAAAGTACAAAGCATGTGCAAACTTTAAGGGTAAATTAGGAAATACAATGAATAAAGTTAAAAAAGTAAGGGTATAATAGACTTTACATACTATCCAAAAATAGAAATAGGAACAACATTTTGGTCTTCAAAATAGGTAGGAATTAGATTATGGGACAGAGGGAGTATTAAATAGCCTATGCCTCGTTTTGCGTATAAAAATGTATCGATTTTTGTGCAACTGTTTTTTGCCGTGAAAACGAGGCCCTTATGTTAATTTTTTTGCTAATTTCGAGCTTAATTTGGTTCCTTGAGAACTAAAAGGCACCTAAAACCTTAACGAAATATTATTCGACATGTAAAACGATGAAAAAATTGAATTGGGTTGTAATTTACAATTTATTAGTAATTAGGGCTGTAATTTACAATTTATTAGTAATTTAGGGCTTCAATTTGCAAAAAATATACACACACACACACACACACACACATATATATATATATATATATATATATAGATGACTGCAATTTGCAAAATACAAACTTTAATGGTTGCAATTGACAAATTTTCCTTTTTTTTTAAAAAAAAAATTTGATTCATAAATAAAAAGTCATACTCGCGAACAATCTCGGCCAAAGCTTGGTCAAAACTCATTTGTTAAGCTAGCAAGCAAGCTTGAACAAAAATCTTAAGCTCATCAAATAGATGACCAAAGCTCGAACAACATCATGTTCGACTCGGTAAAGTTAATGAATTGCTCATTTAAGTCCATTTATAAGTTTTTCACGCTCAATTAAAACTCAGACAATTTATATATTTTTATTCATACATAGTTGTAAGAAGTACTAATTATTTCTTTATGTAAAGGCATGAAATCTCCTTTTTGCCTTTTTCTATAAAAAGAATAAAACATCTTATATAAAATTAAATGGATGTGTTAAAATTTGAAATAAACCATTTTTATTTTATGATAAATTAGGACTTGTTTATTTAATCAAGCCCGATTTACTTTCGTTCATGATAGAACTTAAACCCGAAATGTAAACGAGTACGTTCGTGAACAAAACTTGAACAAGCCAAATTGTTAACGAGCCCAGCTCGAACAAGATTTTTTAAAGCTCATTCAAGCAAGAGATAGTTCAAACAACAATGATTCATATCAAGCTTAGCTCGAACAGATTAAAACTCGACTCGGCTTAGATCGTTTGCTGCCCTACAAATTAAAGTACAAAGAACTTCAAGCACTCTTGTCAAAAACACCTTAAATGTAACCTTAATCAATTTAAGGTCATCAAATAATCTCAACAATTAAGATAAAACTCCCAACTCTATGTACATGAATCTTATAAAATTATTTTCAGAAACTTGAATAATAATACGATTTTATTAATTTAAAACACCGATAATAATTTTGGTAAAACCATAATAATAATAACAACAACAACAACAACAACAACAACAACAATAATTATAATAACAAAATTAATTAGGAGAAAAGAAGAAAAGAAAGAAAACTGAAAGGAGGAGGAGGAAGAAGGGGCATGGCAGGGCAGCAGCAATCCGGTAGGTGGCTACTGGTGGCCAAATTTGGTGGCTGGCCAGAGGGGGTGGCAACCGGTGACAGTGGTGGTGGTGGCGCAAGAAAATCGAGAGAGAAGAAGGTGAGAAACCGTGAGAAATTAAAGAGAGGAAGAGAGTTTTGGTGTGAGTTTTTGGCTTTGATGCAAGGGGTTTTTATAGGCTTGAGCATGCAAGATTAAGGCAATAACTTGTAGCAAGAATTATAGTAAATTTGGTTTAAGAAATTACTTGGAAAAGAGAGTTTAGGAATTTAGGAAAGTTTAGTTTATAAATGAAGAATTAAAGTAGCTTGATCATGAAATAAAAATGGTAAGTAGACTTTGCTTGGGGAATAATTAAGAAAGATTTAAGGTAAGTGAATTGTATGATCAAATCTTTGTGAGATGGAAAATAAGAATTAAGGAGATAGAAATTTAAGGAAGATGATTAAATATAAAAATACCAAAATAATTAAACCAATTTTATCACAAGCTGGCCGAAAATATTGAGCTTTCCAAAGCTCATATTTTTGGACCCTATAGTTAGTATTTAGGAATTATTTTGCCAGATTTTAAGGATTAATTAAAAATAATTGTGTAAATAATATATTTAGTAGAAAATAATCAATTAGAAAAACATCAATTTAAAACTAATTTAATTAACTAAGAAAATCAGATTTTCTATACTTAGAAAATCCGAAACTTCTAGGTAATTTAATGGGATTTTTGGCCCTTTTAAATAAATAGGAGATATGATTTTTTTTTTTAATTAAAATATCCAATATATATATATATATATATATATATATATATATATATATATATATATATATATATATATATATATATATATATATATATATATATGTAATAAAATAATAAATAGATGATAAATCTTGTCCAAAATCTACGATAATAATTGAGTTTTGAAAATCTTTTTAGCGCCAAAATTCAATTATCATTTTGAATCTAAAATTCCAATAATAAAATAAATTACTAAAATATCTTTTTAAAAAAATATAAATTAATTAATTAGATCATACATTTTAAAAATAAATACAAATTTATTAATTAATTAGAAAATACTTTTCAAAAATACGATGTATTACAGCAAGTGTTATTGACAAAATATTCATTCTCGCCTTGTATTCTCGCCAAATGAATGAGCCATTATCTTTTATCTGCACATGCTCCATTCACCACTCCATTACACATACTCCAATCAAACTCCAAAAAAAAATAAAAAATAGAAAACAATCTGATATGATGATGATTTAACTACTCATACAAGGACGTATTGCACTACAATAAGTTCATTCCTTTGTTAGGTAAGAAGCCAAATTCTTTTTCTTAGCTTTTTACTTTTTTCCATCCATTTAATTGTTACTTGAATTTGATAATATAAAGTATCTTTTAAATGTCCATTTGGCTAATTATTATAATTTGCTTGATCATTTCATGGAATTGTATTTGTTAGGGAATCATGTTTAATTTGAATGTTTCCCTAAACAATGAGGAATTTGATGCAATTACGGGGGATGATAAATTCAATGATACTAGACCTAGTGGGGATGTTAATATGGAAATTCAGCATAAATCAGTCTTTGAGCCTTTTGTGGATCAGACATTCCTAAGTGATCGAAGAAGAAGCCATGGATTTTCTACCAAAACTATGCTTGCTTTCGTGGTTTTAGCATTTGCTAAGATCGTACACAAAAAAAAAAAGATGGTAGAACTATAAAGTGTGATTTCTTTTTGTCATCATGGTCGAAAACTACTACTAAAAGAGATCGATTCTAACAAAAAGCAAAGAAACAGAATTTTCAATAAATGTAATTATAATGCCCATTTGTGTATCAAATTAAGGAGATACAATAAATATTTCCAAAGAGTGGCATGTAATTACTTACATAGTGGAGCATAATCATGCTTTGTTATCTCAAGAACAAGTTTGGTGCCTTCTCGCTAATCGGATCATTAGTCCAGAAGATGAAAATTAGAAGATTCTTTTATTGAAAGAAGTCGGTCTATCTATCAGGCAAACTATTCGTGTTCTTGAACTTAAGAAAAATAATGTAGAGCGTGGGAGCTTTCTTTTCTTTAAAAAGATATTCGTTCGCAACCTTTTTTACTAAGGTGAGAAAAGCAGTTTGTGGTGACGATGTTAGTAATCTAATAGATTACTTCAAATCTTGCCAAGAAAATAATTCCAAGTTCCGTAATGTTTTGAAAGTTGATCATGAGAGGAAGTTGGAACACATACTTGGGTTTTTGGCTGAGTCTGTTGAATGTATGATAAATATGGAGATGTTGTAATATTTGATACCACGTATAAGGTTAATGTAAATAACATGTCGTGTGCGATATTCGTCGGTATCAATAATCATGAGAAGACAATATTATTTGGATGTGCATTGCTCCGAAATGAGAATACAAATACTTTTAAATAGCTAATGAAGGTATATAATTAATCCCTTGATCTTTCTTTTGCATCACTGTAAATATTTTTCTAATTATTATGCATGTGTACATTGTAACTCATATATGAGTAAAAGAACATATTTCCATAAGTTTTTTGTCTTCTTGCATTATCTTTATTACTCTTTATCTACTTGCAAACATGCTTATGTTACAACTATTAATTTTTTTTAATAGTTTTTTTTAGATATAATGAAGAACCCACTAAAAACAATTACAACTGATCAATATCCTTGGATGACACAATCAGTTGCCGAAGAGTTTCCACACACTAAACATTGCTTTGTAAATGGCATATTACTTCCAAATTTAGTGGTTGGTTCACATCCATTATATTCTCTGCCAAAAATACCAAGAGTGGTGTGCTAATTTTTACAAGATTTATAAGTCTGAGACAATAGAGGAGTTTCAAAATCAATATCCCATTAATGTTAGCAAATATAAATTGTATGACAACAAACATGTTAAGGGTTTGTGAAATCAAAGAAATTTGGGCACCGACCTACCTTCGAGGTTACTATTTTGTAGGCATGAAAACCACGGGATTGTCTGAATTTATAAACGGTTTCATAAAGAGATTTGTATCATCTACTTCAACATTGAAAGACCTTGTCAAACAAGTTAGTGAAAGAGTATACATTCATTTTTTTTTTCTTCAGTAGAACTCTTCTCGATATAGGTTTATTGTAGTACTTATATTACTATTTGATTTGATTTGATTAGATTGATTTCACTATCTGAGAGATCATACAAAAACAATCACATGATAATATGTTAGTGATCAGCCACTAAGTTGATGCTCTAAAAGTGAAGTGTCCTTTGGGAGAACAAGCTTGTCAAGTGTTACTCCATTTGCTTTTGAGAAGTTTATGGAAGAATATTCTAAAGCAAGTCAATATTCAGTCATATATGTGGATGGTCATGAGTTCATTGAATTAAGCATGGTGATCAGCCACTATCTGTAGGGAATATTTCAAGCATCCCACACTTGAGCCCCACTGTGATCATACACTTAAGCATGGTGGCGTCCAAAGGGAAGGAATTGAAGCTAGAGCAAAAGAGTCGCCAACAAGTTTTAGGAACTTGTGAACCGTTCACAGGGTGAAGGTTACACCCCTTCACGATCCATGAGATCGAGATCGCTAACTCTATAGTGGTCTAAAACCATGACTGGATATTCGGGGATGAAGGTACAAATCCAATCTAAAAGAGATTGAACATGCCCTAAAAAATGGGCCTCTACTTTATTCTTCTCATATTCATGTGCGCTTTCTGACTAACATACAATCAATATATTAACCCTAAACCTGTTTAATCTATGTTGGTTAAATATTAATGCACAAACAAAACTATTATTGGCGATCACTTGAATTAAAATCACATTAGCCTAAATAAAATTATTAATTATCTTATTAAGCGTGATTTCAAGTACAAATTCCCTTTAATCCTACAAGAGAGGGCGTTATCAAGCAATAACAATAATATATCAAACAACATAATAATATTAAGTTAACAACAAATCATCATCATAACAATAATCTCAATCTCATCAAAGCATAATAATATTTGCAAGACCCTAGGCATGATACCAACAAGATTAATAACAAATCCTAGCATGTCACTAAACATTAAAAAATCAAAGCTTTATCCCTAACATGATACTAGGATGATAGAAGAAATAGGAAGCAATCTAAACATGATACTAGAAAGCAATAAATAACATCCTAACATGATACTAGGATTTAATATAATCTAAGCATGATTTCTATAAAAATATAGCAATAAAACCAACTTACTTTGTTGCCTCGTATCTCTTTCTGTCAAAACAATACACACGTTAGTAACTTCAAGGAAAATATTAAATCAAACATTAATTTAAATAATTGAAATAGGGATTTGGGACCAAACCCTCAGAAATTATCAACCTTTCACGTCTAGGGCGAAGGCAACTTCGAACTTGGCTAGGTGTGTCTAGAACTCGTGAATGCGGAATTATGTTTGTAAAATGGCTAGGCTTAGAAATCAAGAGAGAGAAGGAAAGAATAAGCTTCTAGCTTAAAGAGAGAAAGAATTAGATGATGATTGATGATGATTGTTGGTGATTGAAAACGGGGAATAAAGACCCTATTTATAGAGAAAATAATCCCGAAACGATTAGAAAATGATCGAATTCGATTCGGAGTAAAACTATTTCCATCGCGGCGCGACAGGGTCCATCGTCGCACGACAAGCTCCATCGCGACGTGATGGGTCCTGTCATTTCGCGATGGAGAAAGAGTTTTCTAAATTCCGTACAGAATCCTTAATCTAATTAAATTAGATTAATTAAAGTCCGTACTTATCTTTTAAAATCAGATTTAATCTTTTTTAAAAACACTTGTTTTATTCCAAATAAAATTCTTTACTTTTCTAAACAATTGGGCTTATAATATATCGTTGGAAAGCTCTTTTCGAGCCCAATCCAACTACACTATTATTGGACCCTTATTATGGACCAAACTAAACTGGACTGGACTTTTCCATAAATAGAGATGTTTTCGAAAACAGAAAGAAGTATTTTTTTATTAAAACAACCGCATCACAAGACTTTCCACATTTCACCTTGTTCGATAATCAAATGACGTGAAAGGTATTCATCATTAGGTTTGGTTTATGGGGAGACACAATCAGGTGTCTACAGAAACCCCCACTTTGACTGAGTTTGGAGAAACACAAGTTTCGAAAACAAAAGTCAAAGTAGCGATAGGGACGGAGAATGATTCAAACGTTCTGCAATCCTTAATTATTCTTGTAACACCGATACCTGCAAACTAGCATTAGTTAAACAGATAAAAGAGTTTAAGAAACGCGTATCTTGCACCGTTGAGCACACGTCTTTAGGGTAACCGAATTTTGTTGTATGCTGGTGACAACCTCCACAGTGCCTCGTGAACATCATCTGAAGGTAACAGTGCTTCGCTATCTTCATTTGTTTGTGACAATCCTCCATAGTGCCTCGGGAACATCGTCGAAGGTGACTGTGCCTCGTCATCTCCAGGTTTGTGGCAGTACCTCTCCACGGCAGTACCTCACCGCTATAGACAATCTCCTCTATGCTTCAGAACATCGTCGAAGACTACTGCTTGTAGCCATCCTTAGTTTTGTTGTGACAATCTTCTTAGGGAAAATTATCGAAGACCATCGCTTGTTGATCCTAAGTTTGCTAATGTTTCGTTTTGTTGAATGCGTGCTTCGGGGGTGGTGACAATCCTCTTTTTCTTTAAGAACAGTTGTCAACACAACTTTTGAATGATGAGCGACAATCCGGTTTAGGAAACGTTCTCAATGCCGCATAACAATCTGTCCTAGGAAATGTTGCTACGATGAAACGACAATCCGCATCTCGGGAAATTTTCCAAAATCCAATTTGGGAAAAATTGCCAATGCTGCGTAACAATCTGTCATAAGAACCTTGCTACGATCGACAATCCACGTTTTGGAACATAACTCTTGAAAGCAATCCGCCTTGGAAATTTTGCCAATGCTATGCGACAATCCTTATAGGAGAATATTGTCACAATTGACAGTCCACATCTTGGAACATTTGAAAAAAAGAGTCGACCGGCAATCCACTTAGGGAAAATTTGCCACTACTGAAATGAATGACAATCCATGTTTGAATAACCTTTGCAGAAATATTAAGTTGAATAAAGACCTACGACAATCCTTTGGGAAATTTTGCCATATGGAACTTAGTGTATGACAATCCAATCTCGGAAATATTGCCAAGGATTTGATGGCAATCCGAACTTTGGATAAAATTGCCAAACGGAGAAGGAGCACGACAATCCATGCTTGGAAACATTGCCAGTTTGAGATGACAATCCAATCTTGGAAAAATTATCGAAGATTTGATGAATGTATAACAATCCGAACTTGGAAAAAATTTTCCAGATAGAGAAGGAGTACGACAATCCATGCTTGGAAAAATTGCCAAAGGTGACAATCCAATCTTGGAAAATTTGTCGTTGAAGAAGATGCGCGACAATCCACTTTTGGAAATACTGTCAATTAGAGATGACAATCTAATTTTGGAAAAATTGTCATTTGGAGAAGATGTTCTTAAGCCCTGCAAAAGAGATCAAATTTTGCCAAAGGACCTTGACAGTTGATTTGCTTAAGGTTGACTCAAGGTTTGGTGTTACTTGACTCATTGTGTAAGACTTAATGTTTTTTGCTCGACTCGATGTGTAACTCGACGTACTCAAATCGACTTGATGTGATAACCCGACATGACTCAAAGTGTACATGACTCGTGTTCGTAGACTTAACTCGATGTGATGACACGACATGACCCAATGTGTACATGACTCGTGTGCGCATTGTATCGTGCTCGTGCGACTCGGAACTGTAGAAAAACAAAAAAATTCTGTCATTTTTGTGGAGGGTACCGACTTTCTCCCGAAAAAGAAAGACGTGAAAATAAAGAAGTAAAGGTATTTGATGGTGCATGTTGAATGAGCTCGATCAAGTGATCATTGTATCTCATGGTGCAAGGATTTTAGCATCCTAGGCTATCTTATTTAATGACTCGATAATGAAAGTATTTGGATAACTTAAGCATGGAGGCTAAGTACTTCATACTTTGTGATGCAATGATGATTGATTTTGATATGACAAGGCGTGCTTCAAAGTTATGTTAAGATTTCATGACAAAGGTTCCTAAGGGAAGATTTATCTGGTCATGTATATGTGATGTGTGTGAAAATGACACTAAGTTAGGCCGCAAAGGCTAAGTGTGTGGAAATATATTTTGTGAAGAGCAAAATAATGGTGACTCTTAGGCTGGGTAGGCTAATGATGTAGGGATAAGGGGATAGGGATGAGCATTGGAGATCCCTTGATATGATTATGCGTGATTATGTATGTGAATGAATGAATGCATGATTATTACGGCCGCACTCCAATGTGAGGTTGCCTACGTATCCATTAGGAATCAGGCGGAATGTATCTCTAGCCGAACCTTGCACAAGTGTGTGTATACCTCAAAGAAGTCTTTTAAAGGGTTGTAACGGGGTTAAGCTAAAGGTTGAAGAAGAAAAGATAAAGGCTCAAGACCCTAGATAAGCCCCCAAGGTGTGCAACCTTGCTTTTGAATCTTTGTATTTTGTATGCTTGAGGTTTCCTCACTTTTAAACTCTCTTTTGTTTATATTTTTGCTCTCTCTTTATGGATTTTGCATTTTTTTTTTTTATTTTGATAAGTGTGGGTAATCCCGATCTTGCAATCTATCACTCACTTGGAATTCATGTTTCTCAGGCACGGTATCGAGCACTCAATAAGAGACGCAATCTGAGATGTGTTCTTATCAAAGATATATTCATATCAAAGACATTAGAACACTTGCCATTTTGCACACTATTTTTTGCTATTTTAATCTTTTGAAATTTTTATAACATCACTCAAGATTTTATATTTGAAAATTGAATAGGTTGCACACTATCCCATCCCAAGGCTAGGTAGATGTGGGTTGAAAAAAGAAAGGTCAATTGTTAGATGAGGCTCAAAGTGTTTTATCAAGAAATGATTGTATATTCAAAAGGGGTAAAGGTGATATGATATGGCTACAAGGGGTGCCTCAAATCATTAGTATACCTTGTGCTTAGTTCGGCATGAAATTTTTTTTTTAAATGCAATGCAATGACCATATTCAAGAAAAGAAATGCTCATTTTATTAAAGGAAAAAGAAAAACCTATGGAATAAATTTAAGGAAGACAAAAGGTGCCTATGCTAGACTTATTGGGGAAGGGAAAATCAAAAAGAAAAAAGAAGTCATGAAATCTTGTCGTTGAAGCTCATCTTGTATCTTTTGCTTTATCATCACCCGTTCTTCTTGCCAGCTAGAGGAAACGGAATCTTGTTTTCAACTATGAGATCTTGATTGAGATTTTGAAATCTGTAACATTCATCCGTGGTATGACCATTTCCTCGATGGTACTTGCAATAAGAGTTGGGATTCCATCTTGAAAATCGCTTTTCTAGTGTTGGATCTTCAGTAAGACCAATAGGTTTGATTAATCCTCGATCATAGAGACGATCAAAAGTAACATCATAGGTCATTCTGATAGGTGTGAATTCTCTTTTGGGTTTCTTTTTAGGTCCTTGTCTATCCATGACTAATACATCATTAAGGTCAAAGGTACTAACGTCGTTACTAGAGTAGGTGTTTTCAGAAGAAGAAAGATTGTCGTTCTTCTTTCCTTTCCAGCCACTGTTGTTACTATTGTTAGTAGCTTTTTGTTTTGCAAGATCGTCTTCAATGTCAATACCTATGTCATAGACGGCCTTAAAAGTATTCAAGTTGTGTTGGTATTTCAAATGTTTTCAATACTTCTCTTGGAGGTTCTTGATGAACATCCTTACAAACTCCTTTTCAGTAGGGACCTCTACCATCCTAGTAGAAGTTTCCCTCTACTTGTTGAAGAAAGAGGTAAATCCCTCGCTTTCCTTTTGTTTCAACATCTCAAGTTGTCTATGGTCTGTTTCAACTTGAATGTTGCATTTGTACTTATCAATGAAAGCGTTTGTTATAGAATCCCAAGAAGAGATTTTCTCTTTATCAAGGGAGAAGAACCATTGTTCACAAACGACTTCTAGAGATAGTGAAAACAACGAGTGGAAAGTTGTCCTACCAATTCCCTTAATATTCATTATAGTTTCGAAAGCGCTCAAATGGAAGTAAGGGTTATCAGTTGGCTTGAACTTGGGGATGTCATTGGCATTGAACTTTTGTGGAAGAAGTTCTTGGTCCACTGAGACCCCTTAGGAGCTAATTCCTTGATACTTATAATCGTTGGAAACTTTCTTAAGGCTTTCTTCCATGCGCTCAAGCTGTCGTAGTTTACTAGGATCATTGACTTGAAGAACGAGAGTTTTGAACATATCGGTCAAGTTAGTCATGTTTTGTTTCAACTCATCAACTTCTTGTTAGGAAGCCATTAGTACGAATTTTTTCCTGTGTCTGATGGGCTTATCGAAGAGTAGAACTTGAACGAAGGTGTTGTCCTTGATTAACCGCCCTTCTCTCCTTGACCAAGTATTGTGGAAAAGGAAGTCATGGATACTTATTGTTAATTGTTTGACTCAAACTTGATTCAACATGCGTAGATGGGAAGAGATCATGGAAGAATGTGGGAGTGGTATGCATGGAGAAAGCATGTAAGATGAATGTAGAAGAAAGGTGTGAGGTATATAATGTACGGAAAGTGATGTGAAAGAACGTGGAAAGCTATAGAAACTTCTGGAATAGGATGGGCCCCGAACTCAAATGACGGAAAGGACGACTCATGCATGGACCTAAGATACGGTCATGGTGAAATACATATACAAAGTGTGTGCTTAAAAGGTGAGTAAAAGTGATATGTTCAAGACTCGTGTCATGACCATGGGACTAGACTAGACGCAAACAAAGACTAAGTTAAGACTTCACGTATATGCACTAAACTGGATAGGCTGTAGTATTTCAGTCATAACATTTTATCCGTGACTCAAAATTGGACGAAACCAATGCCAAATGAAAGATAAAATCAGAGCTACAAATCCATAGGTGTACGACTCATAACTCTTCCTAGAACTCCGGTTATGACCAAAACAAGTTGACACTTATGCAGTATACGGGAATTAAAAATCCGGGTTGACACAAAGGAACTATGACTCAATTTTAGACATATTTATTATCTCAAATTAATTAATCAATTAGTTAAGCAAAGTCCATTATTCATTGGTTAGATTATTTAAGCATGTTTATAATCACAAGTTAAACCAAACGGTTAGTTTAATCACATATAAATATGCACAAGCAAATAATGCACAAGTAGTCAGATAGTCACAACATGATGCAATGAGTTTGCAACCTAACCATGGCTCTAGTTTTCTAAAGTTCAAGGATAAGGGTTAGTCAAAGAGAGTCCATGGTTATGAGTCCGGATGCATCGCGCGGAAGCCTTACCTTTGGAAGGGTTGGCGCATATGGATAGGACCCCGCAAGTTTAGACTTGCTTCCACGGTTTGGTGAATTCACAAACTCAGATTTACCCTTCGTTGCAATGAGCGTTCGATTGGGTAGATGGAGCATGAATTTCCAGAGGGTTATGGCCATGTGTAGAACACATAGGGTTCAAAAAAGTGAGAAAAACTCAATCCGGAAGTAAAATTGAGCAAACAGTACTAGAGCCGGTCAAAGCAAAAACGCAGATTTCTGGCTCGGTATTGGAAGAACTCGGCGCGAGACAACAGGGACCATCGCGAGACGATAGCCCTGTCGCGCCACGATATTGCTATTGCGTCACGACAGAGCCATCGTACTGCGATGGGCACTGTTTTCTCAGCGCCAGTTCCTACATGCCTCATCATCTCTCTTTGTTCTTAGAATTTTCCATTTTTCGCAGCGTTTTTTCAATTCTAGTTGTGAAAGATATTTCCCAAATTTCCTACAAGTAAAAATCCTATGTTTTTGACGCATTATAGATGGTCTATCCAATGTGGACCTTTTTATGATTATGCAAATAATGTCAATCAAAATTACGCACATGAATACTTAGAACGTTTCGAGTCTCATCCATTCATTCTAAATTATTGCCAAAATAAAATTTAGGAATTAAAATAGAAATCCTCCCCAGTGGAGTCGCAAAAAAACTGTAGGAATATTTCAAGCATCCCACACTTGAGCCCCACTGTGATCATACACTTAAGCATGGTGGCATCCAAAGGGAAAGAATTGAAGCTAGAGCAAAAGAGTCTCCAACAAGTTTTAGGAACTTGTAAACCGTTCACAGGGTGAAGGTTACACCCCTTCACGATCCATGAGATCGAAATCGCTAACTCCATAGTGGTCTGGAACCATCACTGGATATTCGGAGATGAAGGTACAAATCCAATCTAAAAGAGATTGAACATGCCCTAAAAAAATAGGCCTCTACTTTATTCTTCTCATATTCATGTGCGCTTTCTGACTAACATACAATCAATATATTAACCCTAAACCTGTTTAATCTATGTTGGTTGAATATTAATGCACAAACAAAACTATAAATGCACAAACAAAACTATTATTGGTGATCACTTGAATTAAAATCACATTAGCCTAAATAAAATTATTAATTATCTTATTAAGCGTGATTTCAAGTACAAATTCCCTTTAATCCTACAAGAGAGGGCGTTATCAAGCAATAACAATAATATATCAAGCAACATAATAATATTAAATTAACAACAAATTATCATCATAACAATAATCTCAATCTCATCAAAGCATAATAATATTTGCAAGACCTTAGGCATGATACTAACAAGATTAATAACAAATCCTAGCATGTCACTAAACATTAAAAAATCAAAGCTTTATCCCTAACATGATACTAGGATGATAGAAGAAATAGGAAGCAATCTAAACATGATACTAGAAAGCAATAAATAACATCCTAACATGATACTAGGAATTAATATAATCTAAGCATGATTTCTATAAAAATATAGCAATAAAACCAACTTACTTTGTTGCCTCGTATTTCTTTCTATCAAAACAATACACATGTTAGTAACTTCAAGGAAAATATTAAATCAAACAATTAATTTAAATAATTGAAATAGGGATTTGGGACCAAACCCTCAGAAATTATCAACCTTTCACGTCTAGGGCGAAGGCAACTTTGAACTTGGCTAGGTGTGTCTAGAACTCGTGAATGCGGAATTATGTTTGTAAAAAGGCTAGGTTAGAAATCAAGAGAGAGAAGGAAAGAATAAGCTTCTAGCTTAAAGAGAGAAAGAATTAGATGATGATTGATGATGATTGTTGGTGATTGAAAACGGGGAATAAAGACCCTATTTATAGAGAAAATAATCCCAAAACGATGAGAAAATGATCGAATTCGATTCGGAGTAAAACTATTTCCATCGCGGAGCGACAAGCTCCATCGCGACGTGATGGGTCCTGTCATTTCGCGATGGAGAACGCGTTATCTAAAAGCTGTACGGAATCCTTAATCTAATTTAATTAGATTAATTAAAGTCTGTACTTATCTTTTAAAATCATGTTAAATCTTTTTGAAAAACATTTGTTTTATTCCAAATAAAATTCTTTACTTTTCTAAAAGATATAATTACTAATCCTAACCCCACTAGAACTTAAAATAAGCTTCTAGATTATTCTAGAAGATTAAATTCAATCCTAATGACTTTAGGAATATTAATTAATGGGCCCTCCACTTGATCATTGGGTCGTATATTAAACTCATTTTAGACCCAATTTAGTATTTTGGCTATAACTTCCTCATTATTCATTGGAATTAGGCTTATAATATATCGTTGAAAAGCTCTTTTCAAGCCCAATCCAACTACACTATTATTGAACCCTTATTATGGACCTAACTAAACTAGACTAGACTTTTCCATAAATAGAGATATTTTCGAAAACAGAAAGAAGTATTTTTTATTTAAACAACCGCATCATAAGACTTTTCACATTTCACCTTGTTCGATAATCAAACGACGTGAAAGATATTCATCACTGGGTTTGGTTTTTGGGGAGTCAACGTTCTGAGAGTTGCCCTCTACCTCGACGTGAAAGGTTGATAGTTCTGAGAGTTTGGTCCCAAATCTATATTTCAATTCATATTTAATTATTACTTTATTGATTTAATGTTCTTTAATTTTACTAACATGTGTATTGTTTTAATAGCAAGAAGATTGAGGCATCAAAGTGAGTAATTTAATCACCATCTTTACTATTCTTTGATTTTGGAGTAGAAATCATGTTTAGGATGTTATTTTGATTCCTAGTATCATGTTTAGGATAACGCTTTAATTTTATTATTAGTGACATGCTAGGAGTTGTTGCCAATCCTTTTAGTAGCACGTCTAGGATGTTACTATTAATGATGTTTTGATGATATCCTTATGATAATGATTGTTATACTTATCATATGGTGCTTGATTATTTATGATTTATTGCTATTGCTTGATCACGCCCCATTTGCAGGTTCAATGGGAACTTGTACTTAAAATCATGCCTAATAAGATAATTTATAATTTGATTTAGGTAATTATGATTTCCATTCAAGTGATCACCAGTATTATATTTAATTGTGCATTAATAATCAACCAACATAGCTTAAACAAGTTTAGGGTTAATTTGATGTATGTATGTTGATCGAAAAGCGCGCATGAATACCAAAAGAATCAAGTACAGGCCTATTTAGGGCGGGTTTGACTTCTCTTAGGTCATCATCCCCAAACATCCAATCATGGTTCCGGACCACTATGGAGTTAGCAATCTCTGTGATTGTGAATGGGGTGTAACCTTCACAACTATGAACGGTTTACAAGTTCCTAAACTTGTTAGCGACTCTTTTTTCTCTAGCTTATTTTCCTTGAAACGCTGCCATGCTTAAAAACATGATCCACATGTAGGGCCCGAAAAGATGTCTGAAAAATTCCCTTTAGTGTGTAACTTCATTCATGAAGTTGTTAGTCAGATTCTTTCCCGTTTTAGTATGGACTGCCGCAATTTACTTAGTGGCCTTATATACACCCACTTGAACGATGATTTTGACGAAAGCATTGTCAACTTTGCTTAAAACAATTTCCACCGGAACAACCTTAATCAAGCAAAGGTCTTAAAGGAGAAGGGCAATACTCACTTTAAGAAAGGTGAAGGCGTTCTTGACTTCTTGCTGGGGCTAATTATGATAAAGGACTTAAACTTCTATGCTTTTGTCTGCCATGAGATGAAGATGATTGTGTTCCTTTATGGAACCTTGCCATATCCCTTGAGTTAAACCTTGCAGCTTGTGCTTTAAACGTCCATAATTTTGAACAAACTAAGGAGCTCTTCTTGTTACTCATTATGCTTGATGGTAACAATCCTAAGCCCTTTATAGCCAAAATAAAAAATCAAGCTCAATCAACTTGAAGAGGCCCATGAAAATCTTAGCAAAGCAGTTAAGGCGGAGCTTAAAAACCAAGACATCCTTTGTGAGCTAGAGAAGGTGGAGAGGTTGAGAAGCAAAGATAGTAAGATTAGGGAAAAAAGGATACTGAGGATTTAGACTTGCCTGACACCATCTTCAACAAAAAGGGAAATATCTCTCCTAATAGCGATAGATGTTCAGAGTGATGGTACAGCTTTACCCACCATGGACACTGTTGATCAAATGACGGTAGAGACCCTTATCAATACATCCAATGATTTCACCCCTTTGGAAAAAGAGGGACAATGATGCTACTAGCCCACCTATCAACCAGGGTTCTAGACAAGCGGTAACGCCCCGACTTTTGATCGGCGTCACCGTACCGTACTTAACTCGTCATTCGCAACGAATTAATTAACCATAGATAAACCATTCTTTACTCATCATACGCAGCAGAATCAATCATATAGATAATCTTATAACCACCTATGGTTTATGGGCCCACAAATAAACAAACTCCTTGATTACAACTATTCCCTTAAAATAATACAACTTCCAGGCTATAAACTTCCAGATATAAAAATAATTTATCTCTCAATAAATCGTAATTCCACAATACATAAACCTTGATTTCATAAATCCTCAACATTGTAAATTTTTGTAACCACCTTGTCTCCTAACTAACTTGAGCTCCGTTATCATCATTCCTGTAAATATCCATAAAAAATAGAAACAGAGAAAACATGAGAAAAATCCAAATGAGTGGGAAACTCAGTAACATTACTCTAGCCCGTAAAAAAAAATTTCTTTCAAAATCATTAGGATATATATCTTAAACTTTATCCATACACAGTTGTTCAGAAATAATCTAATAGTATCATTATCTTTAAAAGTTGTGTCGGCAAGGATCATTCCCTTTACATAAGACCATAGGTAATTACAGGCTTTGGACATAACATGACTCTCATTCATGTGGGATTGATTCCCCATTTCATTAACATACTTTCCTCCACCTGTAACTCACCCATTTACCATGTTCAGTTCATTTTCCAATGCTGACAGAAGTAACATCGTATCATATTAAATCATTTCAGAACAACTTTATACCTCATATAAATTCATAGCACATTGGCACATTTCATATTCATTTATTCGTAACACTTAAATAGAATAATCATAATCATTAAATATTTAACAGGGGTAGGACATTTCCTACTATCAAACATATTGGGGGAGCCAGTGCTCCATACAGGGGAGCCATTACTCAATCATAACACTTTTTGTTTACATTTCTTATAATTTAAGAGAATAACAAGAACATCAATCATTCATAACATCTTGTATAATGATAAGACATTTTACAATCAATCATTCATTTCAGTATATCGTAAAAATTATCAATATAGTATCCTTGTGAGTTCTCATAAGTCCTTTAATAGAATTCATGTATTCGTAATTTTTTTGGTGGACATGCTAGTCGCTGGACAGTATGACATGGCAGAACGTCTTTAGCGATGGGCAGGTGCCCATAACATAGAGCAGGTGCTAGACATAGTTGGGCTGGTGCCCCATGGGTACATGCATTGCATGACCGAAACATAACATATACTGCCAGACGGACTAGGTCTTACACTTTCATTTATCATGTTATGTATCTTTTAATAAATTATTCATAGATTAATAACGTACTTTCGTGAGATCCAAAGATCAATAAACATCGTATATTCATAAAATCATTCATGTAAAATCATATGACAGAAATACATCAATAAACGTATTCATCATCTCGCAAGTCATTAATATATATACAAGGATATAGAAGATCATATCATGTCATTTACACATAACATGCTGTTAAATCACAAAATACCAAACATATCATACGAGCATACATGTAATACAATAACATGCCATTGCATTAAGATTACATAGGTGCACTTATAATTATCAAACATAATTGTCACACATACAGGACTAAAAACCGTTGCTAGACATAATAATTACCTCATTCGATCATCCTTAATCATCATCAGAACTCTCAACCTCCATCATTAGTTTCTCATCGCCATGACTCATTTGATCATACCCAATAATCATAATGCTCATTAGTAACTTATTAATTCAAACCTTTGATAAAAAAAAGTATAAACTTATTTTCAGAGAATAAAACAAGTATTATCACCTTATTTAGAGTAAAACAAGCACTATTTTGAAAATAGATACTTCTATTATTCATAGTAGTGGAGAAAAAGAATAAAACTATAAATACTTTAATTATTTAACATGAAATCATCAAGACTCTTTTTCTAGAAATTAGTAAACGTAACTTGTGAAAACAATTACTACTTAATATGAGTAAAACTAGTAGTATATATTACTATGAAGAGTAAAACAAGTACTATCACTATTCCATTTTACATACTTGTATAAAATAAAAGCAAAATTGTAGACACCTAATTGTGTCTCCCTAAAAACCAAATCCAGTGATGAATACCTTTCACGTCATTGATTTTCGAACAAAGTGAAAGTGTGAAAAGTCTTGTGATGTGGTTGTTTTAATATAAAAATACTTCCTTTTGTTTTCGAAAATGTACTCGATTTATGAAAATGTCCAGTCCAATTTAGTTTGGTCCATGATAAGGGTACAATAATTGTGTGGTTGGATTGGGTTCAAAAAGAGCTTTTCAACGATATATTATAAGCCCAATTCCGATAAATAATGAGGAAGTTATGGCCAAAATACTACGTTAGACCTGAAATAAGTTTTATATACTGCCCAATGATCTAGTGGAGGGCCCATTAATTATTATTCTTAAAGTCATTAGGATTGATTTTAATCTTCTAGAATAATCTAGAAGGTTCTCTTAACTTCCAGTGGAATTAGGATTAATAATTATGTTTTTAGAAAAGAAAGAATTTTATTTGGAATAAAACAAGTGTTTTGAAAAAAGAATCAAATCTTATTTTAAAAGATAAGTACGGACGTTAATTAGTCTAATTTAATTAGATTAAGGACTCTGCATGGCTTTGGGCTAACGCGTGAACCATCGCGAAACGACAGAACCATCGCGACGCGATGAAGTTGTCGCACCACGACAAAGCTGTCGCGCCGCGCTGGACCTGTCTCGAGAAGTAGTTTTATTCCAGATTGGATTCGGTTTTTTTCTTATCGTTTTGGACTATTTTTCTTATATATAGGGTCGTATTTCCCCGTTTTCAATCATCAACAATCACCATCTCTCTCTCTTCTCTCTCTTAAGCAATAACTTATTCTTTCTCCCTCTTTCTAGCCTAGCCTTTTTACAAACACAATACCGCATTCACGAGCCTTAGACACACCTAACCAAGCTCGAAGTTGCCTTCGCCCTAGACGTGAAAGGTTGATAATATCTGAGGATTTGGTCCCAAATCCCTATTTTAATTATTTACATTAATTGTTTGATTTAATATTTTCCTTGAAGTTACTAACGTGTGTATTGTTTTGATAGAAAGAGATACGAGGCAATAAAGTAAGTTGTTTTATTGCTATATTTTTATAGAAAGCATGCTTAAATTATATTAATTCCTAGTATCATGTTAGGATGTTATTTATTGCTTTCTAGTATCATGCTTAGGTTGCTTCCTATTCCTTATATCATGTTAATATCATGTTAGGCTAAAGGTTTGACCTTTATTGTTTAGTGACATACTAGGATTTGTTATTAATCATGTTAATATCATGCCTAGGGTCTTGCTAATATTATTATGCTTTGATGAGATTGAGAATATTATGATGATTTGTTGTGTCAATATCATTATGTTGCTTGATGTTATTTTTATTGCTTGTTTAGTGGCATGCTAGGATTTGTTATTAATCATGTTAATATCATGCCTAGGGTCTTGCTAATATTATTATGCTTTGATGAGATTGAGAATATTATGACGATTTGTTGTGTCAATATCATTATGTTGCTTGATGTTATTTTTATTGCTTGATCATGCCTTCTTTTGCAGGATTAAAGGGAATTTGTACTTGTAATCACGCTTAATAAGATAATTAATAATCTTGTTTAGGCTAATGTGATTTTAATTCAAGTGATCGCCAATAATAGTCTTGTTTGTGCTTTAATATTCAACCAACATAGATTAAACAGGTTTAGGATTAATATATTGGTTGTATGTTAGTCAGAAAGCACACATGAATATGAGAAGAATAAAGTAGAGGCCTATTTTTAGGGCAGGTTTAATCTCTTTTAGGTTGGATTTGTACATTCATCCCCGAATATCCAGTCATGGTTCTAGACCACTATGGAGTTAGCGATCTCGATCTCATGGATCGTGAAGGGGTGTAACCTTCACCCTGTGAACGGTTTACAAGTTCCTAAAACTTGTTGGCAACTCTTTTGCTCTAGCTTCCTTCCCTTTGGACGCCACCATACTTAAGTATATGATCACAGTGGGGCTCAAGTGTGAGATGCTTGAAATATTCCCTACAAAAATCTATTAATTAAATTGCAAAAGTGAACATTAAAGTAAAGTTTAGTTTGATTAGCAACTATAACAAAGCTACGAAAATAGATTTAGATTTCACCATTTCAATCATACTACTATATTTTATAATCAATAAGGAAAGTTAAGGATTATTAATCCCACAAATTAGTAGACTTAGGCCCCATTCTCTTCACCTTATTTTTGCTGAACTGAAATTATTTTTACTGAAACAAAATTATATTTGCTGAACTTAAATTAATTTTACTGAATTGAAATTATTTTTGCTGAACTGAAATTATTTTTACTGATTTTCTATTATAATTCTTCTTTAAGAAAACTAAATTTTACTAAATTGAACTTATTTTTGTTTAAAATAAATACATTTTAAAATAAATAACTTTCCTTGACCCAAAATACATTTTAAAATAAATAACTTTCCTTCGTAAAATTAGCTTCTGAAAGAATATAATCTCAAAATAAAATTAAGACTAAAACATTCGTACTTGATAAAATACAGATTAAACTTTACTAAAGCTTATAATAGATTAGAGTATAATAAATCATGTTTTAAAATCTCGGGTATTACACAAGCTAAGGACAAGGGACCAGGGAAATTTCATATGTTCCTCAACGGTTCGAGAAGTAATTAGTCCCTTAAGATTTTCGAGCTGTTTTTTCCGAAACTCTGTCAAGTGAAAAGCTTGAGTTTCTTTAAATATTCTACTGTATGAATAAAGGAAAATACCACTTATGATGGGTAAACTGAATCTCACAAGGTGAAGGGCTACAAAACTCTAGAAACCTTATCCATGCACACTAGGATGGTGGGTCCAAAAAAGAGGAGCCGCGGCAGAAAGGGAAAGAGGAACAAGGCCAAGCGACCCCTGGATGCTGCACCATTGTCATTGAGAAGTTAGATACCAACCACCCACGTGTAGTCTTCTCCATCACGCCTTACCTAGTATCTAGTGAGATCATATATACGGGTCAAACACTTTGAGAGTGAGGGGGGAAAGGCAATGGACCCCCACCCTTAAAGTGTCTCTAGAGGGAATTAAACCTCCAACCTCAAGGTTGGAAGGTGCAACCTTACCACTAGAACAAACTTAGTTTAGTAAAAATTAACGTAATTTTTAGGAAAATTTTGACTTTTACCACCTCAAAAAAACCACTTATTGGCTTTTACCACCTACATAAAAAAAAGTTTTATTTTACCACCCCATAAAAAATGAAAGTTGGCTTCCACTAATCACCTCCAACGAACGGATTACGTCCATAAATTCGTTAGTGGAGCCTACCATGTACACGTGTCACCATACTATTGGGTAAAATTATTTTAAAAAATTTATAATAAAAAACAAAAAAAAAAATTTAAAAAAATAATAAAATAAATAAAACCAAGACGCTATAGGACCGGCTATTAGCCCCACCGCCGGACTGGCTACCAGCCCTATAGCCGGACCAACTATCAGCCCTACCATCCGACCAGCTACTACCCCCCATCAACTCGCAACACAGCAGCCACCGCACCGCACAATGCACCATTCACAGCGCAGCTACGGATTAAATCTATTATTAAATCTATTATTGATGATCACTTAAATTAAAACCATATTAGCCTAAGTCAAATAATTAATTATCTTATTAGGCGTGATTTCAAGTATAAATTTCCTTTAAACCTACACAAATGGGCGTGATCAAGCAATAAGAATAAACTATGAATAATCAAGCAACATAATATTCGACACAACAATCATTATCATAATCAAAATAATAATTAGCAAGATCCTAGGCATGATACTAAATTAATTAATAACAAATCCTAGCATGCCACTAATAATCAAAATCAAAGCTTTATCCTAAACATGATAATAGAAACATGATATTAGAAATATTATTTAATATCCTAAACATGATACTAGGAATCATAAAAACATCCTAACATGATACTAGGAATCATAAAAAATCCTAACATGATACTAGGAATTAAAACAATATTCTAAGCATGATTTCTATATCAAAAGAATAATTAGGTAATCGAATTATTCACTTTAATGCCTCGTACCTCTTTCTATCAAAAGAATACACACGGTAGTAAACTTCAAGAAAGATTAAATTAAATAATAAATAAAAATTAGATTTGGGACCAAACCCTCAGAACTATTAATCTTTCACGTCGAGGTCGAAGACAACTTCGAGAAGGGCTTGTAGTATTCAAGTCTCGTGAAGGAGGTATGGTGTATGATTAGGAAAAATATCAAAGGTGTGTGAGGAATGTGTTTAGGCTAGGCCAGAAATACATAAAAGAAAGAGAGAGAGAGAGAGATAGAAAGAATAAGTTTTAACTTAGAGAGGGAGAAGATATGATGATTGTTGGTGAATGAAAACGGGGTATTACGACCTCTACTTGTAAAACGAGGGGTAAAGATTAGAAAAAGAGTCAGAATCCTACTCAAAGTAAAACAGGATCAATCGCGGCGTGCCAGGCTTATTGTGGCGCGATAGCGTTGTCGCGGCACGGTGATTCTGTCGCTTACCGATGGTTTTTGGAAGATTGAATCCGTATGGATTCCGACTTCCAATCAAATTGGGCTAATCAAATTCCGTACGTACTCTAATTTTATCAAGATTAAAATCATTAAAAAAAAAACAAGTGTTTTAGCCGATGTAAAATTTTTAAGTTTTTTCTTTTCAAAAAGAGGATAAATTAGAACCTTCTAGAGGATTCTAGAAGCTAATAATAAATCCTAAGGAATTTAGGATCGAAAACAACCTTCTAGAGAATTCTATAAGCTTGTAATAAATTCTAATTGGTTTAGAAATAAGTTTAAGGTTAATGGACCCTCCACATGATAATTGGGTGGGCTCAATTTAGTATTTTGGTCATAACTTCTTCGTTATAAGTCGAATTTGGGCTTATAATATATCGTTGGAAAGCTCTTTTCAAACCCCATCCAACTAAGCAATAATTGGACTGGGATTATGGACCAAAATAATATGGTTTGGACTTTTTTATAAATAAGACACGAAATGAATGATTTTGGTCCAAAACATTTAAGGAAAGTTTAGAAATGATCAAGGCTAAAGGGAACTTCACAAGACTCTTCAACTTTTCACCTAACTCGATAATCAAAAACGTGAAAGGTACTCATCACTAGGTTTGGTTTTTGAGGAGACACAATCAGGTGTCTACACCACCAAATTCTGACCACCCACAAAGCCCCCTCCGAATTCCGACCATTCTTAAAATCCTTGCCACCACCAAATTTCGCACTCCTAAAATCCTAGCCACCACCTGATTCCGACCACCTCCCTAGCCCACACCAAATTCCGACCCTTCCTTAGCCTCACATGGAATTCCGACCAACTGAGGTAAGTTGATTTCGTTGTCGGCTGGTTGACATGGAAAACCGAGGAAGATAAAGAGGAATCGTCAAAAAAGTGAGCCCTACTAACAGATTCATGGACGAATCGGAATTCGTTAGTTGGTGGTGAAATCTAATTTTTGGAAATTTTGTTGGTGGTAAAATTAAACTTTTTTTTTTGTACGTGGTAAAAGCCAATAAGTGGTTTCTTAAAGGTGGTAAAAAATAAAATTTCCTAATACTTATCTATATATAAAAAGTTTAGTCAAAGTAAGCAAATAAAAACGAAGTCAAATGTGAAACTGTGAAATTGAAACGCTACAATTTCTGGAAATTGATTTTGGCACACCCTTACATAAAAAAGAGTATACAAAACTATGTTCTCGAGGTGTGCCAGAATCAATTTTGGCGTGATTTCCCGAATTTCATGTTTTCAAATTTTCATTCATTTTTGTTTTTTTTTTTAAAAAAAAAAACATTCTTTATTTCCTTTCGAGAGCTTTTCACTCTAACACTGCATCTATTTCTCTGTCTCCTCCATTGACGCGTATTCTAAGCTTTCTATCCATTAAAGTTGCTTCTGAGGTAAGAATTTTTTCCATTTTTGTTCTTAATTTTTGGAATATCAATTTAACAATATAGAATTTATCGTTAATTTAAATTTCAGCACAATCAAATTAGGGTTCTTCCAATGTGAATAATTGAGCTTTTAATTACTGAAGTTAAGTAAGATAATAGTGAGCAGTTTTGTTGATACTCTTAAGCAAGAAGAATGAATTTAAGTTTGGAGCTTAATTAGATGATAGAGTCAATTTTGGTTGCTAAGCAATGTCAAGATATAAGTACGAAATTTAATTTATAGATGCAAAGATGTAAAAATAATTTTTGAATATGTAAAATCATACGGAGTAATTTCAATCGAATGTTTTAAGCATCTTGCATGCAATATTGGTATGTAAAAACAATTTTTGAATATGTAAAATCATTTATTTTTATAATTATTAAAAAGTTATGTAATTTGTTAATTTGTAAATAATTTTATATAATTTGTTAAATACTTTCTCTCTTTATTTAATTGCATCATTTGGACATTTTCACTATTCACACTTCACTTTTGACCTTCTTTTGTGATTTATCCGTTAGAAAAATTATAATTAAATATTATATTTTTATAATTTACTTAAATAAATAACTAGTAATCATCAATAAATAATAACTAATCAATAATCCATAAGTATATATTTGAATAACTATATACTTAATGACACACTAAAAAAAATCGTTCTTGGTTTGATAACGCACCATTCTTTTTTGTCATTTTCATATGGAAAATATTAGTGTAAAATAGAAATGCATATACATATGATAAGTAAAAGGAAAGTCTAATATAATACAGTAAAATAATGAAAAAAATAACCACAATAAGTCAAACTTTAGATGATCTTCCAATATTAATTCAACTTTAATAAATTAAAAAATAAGTCTAACATTGATGTCTATATTCCATAAATAATTTAAGTACTAGATTTTACTTGTGATCGGTCAAAAAAGACATCATCTGACATATACTATAATAAACTCTCAATTAAATAAGAATTGTCTTAATTAAAAAAAATATTTTTTAATACTACCTCCGTTTTTTTTAGTTGACACGTTTTGACTTTAGCACTATTCACACACCTCCCTTTGACCGTATTTTGTGCTTATATGTAATGAAAAATATAGTCATATGGGATCTTGTTAGATTCGTCACGTTATATACTTTCAAAATATCAACTTTTCATAATTTTTGCTTATCGATAATTAAAGATATTAATGATTGAATAAGTGCATTGGCAAACGTGTCAACTAAAAAGAAATGGAGGAAGTATTAAATTTAAATACAAAAAATTAATTTTAATTTTAATTACAATAAATAATTTTTTAAAAGACTAGGGTGTCGGGTTTGGTGTGGAGGGCTGGGTGGTCATAGGTTCGTGCCGACTAGGGTGGGTGGGAGTTTTGTGGGTTCGATCAATCAGGTAGGTTGAGGCTAGGTGGGAGTTCGCCGCATAAGTGTGGTTTGAGAGTAAGGGATGAGCTTTAGTTGGGAGTTCGCCACATAAGTGGGGTTCGAGAGTTAAAGTTAAGGTTTGGGTGAGTGTTCGCTGGATTGGTTGGGACACTAGGGTATAAAGTTAAAATGTATTCAATAAAAGGAACCGATGTAGTATTAGAGCAACTCCAATAGTAAGCTAATTAGCAAATTAGCTTTTTAGGTTACATAAGATTTTAAAGCTAATTTCTTTTGTAGCTAGTCTGTGCCCTGGCTACTAGCTTGTGGTGTTTGTTAGAGAGAAAAAGAATATGTCATGCATGCGTTAAAATATTGCAGTTTAGTCCGAGCAATTTGGAGTAAGTACAATTATTCTATTGTTTTGTCTCACTCTCTTTGTAGTAAACAAACTATTAGGTGCGGGCACCCGAACCCCAAGTATTTGTGCGTCCGAAGACCCGCAACGACGACGATGACAATAATGGTGGATGACGATCGGCGATTAAAATTCTAGATCTAAAGCAGCGTTTAGACGTGGATGCGGCTGGGCTCCGACGAGAGCTACGGTGTGGCTCGTAGCAGGGGCAGGGGTGGTGATCTGCGGGCAGCAGCAGGGGAGGGGTCGTGGTGGCTCGAAGCAGGGCGACAACAGGTTAGGGTGGTGGCGTGAGGTTAGGGTGGTGGCTGGTTGGGTGTGGTGTGAGGTTAGGGTGGGGGCTGGTTGGGTGTGACGTGAGGTTAGGGTCGTGGTTTGTTGGGTCTTGGGTGGTGGCATGAGAAATAAATTAAAGGTTGGTGGAAATGGCGTGAGAAACAAAGAGAAATGATTGAAAGAGGAGAGAGGAAGAGGGAGAAAGATGAGAGAGAAATAAATAAATAAATATATAGTAATATGATAATATCATATAAGGCAACAAATAACTCATATCAGCCAATTGATGTCTGATATTAGTCAACATTAGGGATATATCAGATACTAATAAAAATGTATCAGCTAACTAAAGGTACTTATCAGCTAACAAGAGATACATATAAGCCAACAAGAGAAGTATATCAGCCAACAAAAGGTACTTATCAGCAAATACATATCAGCCAACAAGTAAAGCGTATCAGCCAACAAAAGGGTAAAATCATTAAACAAAAGCAATAGTTAAACCAACAAAATAAACATATCAGCCAACAAAATAAAACATATAAGCCAACAATTAAAATATACATATCAGCCAACAAAATAAATATATCAGCCAACTAAAGAAACATATAAGCCAAATGATGTCTGATATCAGCTAATAAAAGGAACCTATAAAAAATATATCATCCAACAAAAAGAATTTATTAGCCAATACAAAAATCATATCAGCCAACAAATTAAACATATCAGCCAACAAGTAAAACATATCAGCCAAGCCAGCCGCACGAAAATTTGTGTGTGGGCATCCGCACGCAATAGCTTCTCATATGTCATGCATGCGTTAAAAGATTGCAGTTTAGCCCGAGCAATTTGGAGTAAGTGCAATTATTCTATGGTTTTGTCTCACTCTCTTTGTAGTATGGGTGACTGGTGGGAGCATTGTTTTGGTAATTTTGGGAAGGATATGGTGAGTTTAATTACCATGTGTTGGGTTATGTAGGTCACAAGGAACAAATGAATGATTGAAGGTGAAAATCTGAATGTTGAGAAAATTGCTGCCTATGCTTTGAAGATTAATACGAAGGGGCGTGAGGTGGGAAAGTTGAATAACAAGGGGGAATTGATGGGTGGAAAGAGTGTCTTTGTGCGCAGGTCTCCTCTGGCATCTAATCTGGTTAAAATTATTGTTGATGCTGGTGTTTTGGGGGAGGTGGGGACGGATCTAGGTGCAGTCTGTAGGAATAGTGAAGGGGTGGTGCTTTGGGGAGCTACGGTGTAGTGGAGTGAAAAATGAGAGACTATAATTGCAGAGGTGAAAGCGGTATTTTATGGCATGAAGATTGCGAGACACAAGGGTATGACTTGCATTGAGATTGAGAGTGATAATCTTGTGGTGATTGAGACAATGAGGAAGCGTTTGTATGGCCCCAGTTCCTTTCATCTGATTATAAAGGATATTGTAGATTTTTTTTTCTTCTAATTTTATTAGTGTTACATGGTCTTTTGTAAAGCGATGGAGTAATAATGTAGTACACAAATTGACTCACTTTCAACCATGGGAGTTTGCCCAACGAGTGTGGAGTGATGTAATCTCTCCTTGCATTTTGGAAATTTCTTCGGTTGATCTAGAGGTTTTTTTTTTTTTTTGGAAAGTATTAGAGTTGTCACTTCCAAAGTTATTCACTAACAATTTTCCGTTTTACACAGAACACTAACCAACTCATACAATTAACTAACTCATACAATTCTACACTTGCTAGTCTGCAACTGCATTTATAATAAAATGTAGGTGACCGTCAGCTGACCATGACAAAAGAGTCATCCTATACAATTGCATAGTTCACACTTCACACGACACTATTAGTTTGCCATAATGACCATGACAAAAGAGTCATCCTAACCACATTTTTTTTTTTGAGGAAAACTCAACCTAAACACATGATAAATTGTGATTGACTTATGTTACCATACTCTCCTTTCGGTTGTTGTAAACTCAGTTTAATTAATGTAATTTCAGTCGTTTTCAAAAAAAAACTTATAAACAATTTATACAAGTTTTTTTTTTAATTTTTTTTTTACAAGACAAATTATACAAGTTTTGGTGTGTGAAGATAATATTTGGGAAAAGGAAGTGTAAATTTAAACTAATACTCCATACTTTTTAAAACAGATTTACTCTAAACCCTTAAAAGGTCTGCGCTGCCCCATAATTGAACAATCAGCCCATTTATTTATGGGTAATGATATATAAAACATTAAATATAGTTCTTAAAATAAAATTAAGTTGGAACATCATGACAAAATCACGCGTAAATCGATGTGATTAATGTAAATTTAACCTTAATATTCTTTTTTTAACTCCTTATAGGCTATGTTTATCATTTTCCTTTATTTATTAGACGGATATATACCTTTAATAACTGTGGCGGGTCATAGGGATCCATAGAATTGCTCTCTCTCATATTAGTCAGATATCCATTGAAGCGCACTCAACATTCTCTATTGAAGTTGGCGTGAATCTAGTTCTTGTATCCCCCATTGAAGCAGCTTCTGAGGTAAGTTGTTTGTATTTGTTATCATCATATCAAATATCCCTAAACTTATGAATCAAATATCCCTAAAATTATGAATCAAATTTGGTTGCTAATGTATTGCACAACACTTTAATGTTAGGATTTAACTATGAAATCAGAGCTCTTTTCCCTGTTTATCTTGCCTCAGGGACGGGCCTGACTAGTATCAATGCAATATGTGCAATAGTCCAATAGATGGAATGATCTCGACGATCTCAGATTTAATCACGGTGTTCTAATTATATATCGGTTAATTTTTCATTGATCAGCGTTGCCTCTTAATATTAATATGACCCGAGCAGCCATTGAAACATATTAATGTGAGTACCAAGCCTAGGACATACCTTTTCCATCTCTTTATACTATTTACATAATTACATACACTACTTTGACTAAGTTTGATGATATTCTTAAGGAAATATATAATCGTGTAAGATCTTGTTAGATTTGCTTCTATTTATTATTTTTATTTATCGATGATTTAGGATGTTAGTAATTGAAATAATGCATCAATTAGCATGAAATGAGATATGTTAATAAAAAGATTGAAACATAGAAAGTATATTTTTTAGCTTGAATAGCGGGGAATAGAACTCATTTTAAGAGGAAACTTAACTCCAACATTTTCAATAATGTTTTTGAATTTAGATGTAGACTTCCAAAGGCCTGGGAGGAGTTGAGACATAATGTTTGAAGTTGCTTTAGAATTCAAATTTTGCGTATATGATATCCTTTTGGTGATACTTGATTAGAAGTTGAAGCTACTGAGTATTTTAAGGATAACGTGCACCACCGGTCTTGAACCTCTGTGGACTGCCTTCATTTGCACTTGGTTTGTGGGTTAAATTGTGATTACTGGATATTAATTCAGGTTCTTTCTCCCCTGTTTATCTTGACACAAACTATAAGTTGTCCTTCTCAACACAAGTATTTGAGTATTTCCCACATTTCACTCATAGAATTGGCTTTGATACTTATGCTGTATTGATAGTTTGTAGGAAATTCGGATACTTAATTGGAACTTACTCCACAAGATTTTTGTCCTATGCAGCGTCCATGGTGATTAATTGTCAATCACTGCTCATATTCTCAACCATTTTACGGGGACTATTGATCCTCTATGGAGATTGGCAAGACTCTCATATGGAAGTTAGATACACTGATGTTGATTATCTTGTATTTTCTGATGCTGCTACTTTGATGTCTTCTGGGGAATCTCCTTTCAAAAGGATCACGTATCGGTATTCACCATTGCTTGCCTTTCTACTCATACCAAATGCGTTTTTACATCACTCTTGGGGGAAGTATCTATTCTCAGCTGCAGGTATGAAAGAATAATCCCAACAGCTCTAGACAGCTATTTTTCGTTGCATTACTTTTAGATATCAGAAATTCAATTTCTTTTTTCCGCATCTTATTCCTGCTCTTTTTTTGATGTATATGCCTCAAGTATGTGGAAATAAATTCTTCCATTTTAAACACTTGAAATTTTGGCATTTAACTTTGGTTGAGCTTCTGTTTTTGGTTTAGGATGACCAATTTTTATGATATTGTGAATTTGCTTGCATTCTTTTTTATTTATTGTGGTGGAGCTTAATGTATCATCAGAAAGAAGAGAAATTTCTGTTCATTGTTATGGTCAACAATTTCTTTGTCATAACTTCTGTTACTGTGTTCTTGCTATTTTCAGATTTGGGAGTGTACTAGGAAATATGACGTGCACAAGTTTATTTGGCCATCATCTGAGTTCCAACATTTCTAATTTGCAGATCTGCTAGTTGGCTACTTAATTCGTTCTATTTTGAAGCTACGTGGAGTACCAGAGAAAATATGCACTTATTGCATGATGGCATGGCTTTTCAACCCATTTACCTTCACTATTGGAACTCGTGGAAATTGTGAACCTCTTGTTTGTGTTGTGATCTTGTGGATCATTACTTGTATTATGAGGGGTAATATTCTAAATTGAAATGTCTTTTCTTTCCTTTTTTTTTTCATATAAATATTTTTTTTAATGTCTTTGTTAGTTTGTCTTTTGCTTTTTATAAGAGTGAAATCACACAAGTTCATCAGTAAAACAAAAAAAAAAAAAAAAAAAAAAAAAAAAAAAAAAAAAAAAAACCTTCTACAACAAGTTCATCAGTAAAACAAATATTTAAGGAACCTCACAAATTTAAACTAATGCCAAGTCTGCAATAAATGGTGGCTTTTTACCCTGATAGGTTTGACCTGTGCTTTGACATGGGTTTCATTGTTTGTGAGCTAAAATAGAATTGGAAAAAAAAAAAAAAATTTCACACTCCCACTTGCAAGATTTACATTGGGAATTGTATCTCATTACTGTTGTGAAAAAAAAAAAAACAAACAAAACAAAAAACTGGGGAGTGCTAGCAGAATGATACCCAGTTAAAATTGCTCATGTTAATGTGAAGGCCTCCTGGATCGAGATATTTGCTCTATTTACCATATAAATTGCATATGTTAGTGTACATTGTTGTAGAAGGTACTCTTTATCGTTGAGGCCTTCCAGGTTCAAGTCTACCTTCTCCACTGAGAAGTTCCTTGTATGCAACAGCTTTTCTTGAGTAGTTCTTGTTATTGCAATTTGTATGTTCACAGTTTCTATGCAATCACAGAGAAATTAATCCCCCCCCCCCCCCCCCCTCTCTTTTGTGGTGAAATCTGTGACTCAAGAACAATATAATTTAAAGTGGAATAAAAATTGGGATGGAGGGTATATATATTCATGCTCATATGTGTAGTTATGTCACATATGTAAATAAATTTGAATAAATGCTTTTGAATCTGCTAATAAAAGTATTCTTTTCATAGTATCCTATCAAAATTTTGTAGATATTCTGTGTGAATATAACTGTATATAAATGTAAATAAGTGCTCTTAAATGTGAAAGACTAGTCTTTTGACAATATACCATCAGAAATTTCAGGACATGAAGTGATTTTAGTGCTACTCATTAGAGTATAAAAGACCTGAACGACTAATAAATGAGATTATATGGCTTTAGGTTTGCTAAATGAATGCTTTCTGACAGATGCAAGTATAGTAAGTGGCACTTGATATTTGTACATGCCTCTAGATGTACATGTTGTATAATATTTAACCGCATATCTTCCGTGTTGTTTAACTTACAATGTTCTACCAAACGTGATTTGTATGTTTACTTCATGTTTATTGGAATATCTTACCGTAAGCCATATATAGATTTTTTTTTTTTTTTTTTTCTTGAGCAAATTGTGATAAATTTATAATTGTCTTGTAATTTTCTGTTCTTATCTGTCAACAGGGAAGGTCTACCAAGCTGCAATTTGGTATGGACTTATTGTCCACTTCCGAATATATCCTATTATATATGCACTTCCCATATTATTAGTTCTTGATCCACGATTCATCCAATCTGGTCAGAAGCCCATGCTTGTGAACTGGAGCTCTCTTCAAGAAAAGTCACCTCAGTTCTTAGATGATACAGACCCAAAGTCTTCGTGGACTATGCTTGTGAGCTTTTTTTCAGGCACTAGGATCCTGTTTGGATTGATATCAGGTGCTGTCTTCCTTGGTTTTACGGGTCTCTTTTATTATTTATATGGGTGGGAATTTCTGCATGAGGCACTGCTTTACCATCTCACACGAACTGATCCTAGGCACAATTTCTCCATATATTTCTACCACATATACCTTCATTATGAGCATGAGTTCTCAATACTTGAAAAGCTCGTCTCTTTCCTGCCACAGTTTACCGTTCAGCTGGTTCTTATGTCCAAATATGCCCTGGATCTTCCCTTCTGCTTTCTTGTGCAGACAGTGGCATTTGTAGCATTCAATAAGGTTTTGTAATTTTCCTTTCCTTTTGCCAATTTTTATTTCTTTTTTTCATTTTCTTATCAATGCCTGTAGTCTTTTTAAGTGATTGTTGTATATATGCAATTTTGATTATGTTTTTTTGCCTCGCTCAACATCAGGTAATTACGGCACAGTATTTTGTTTGGTTCTTTTCCTTGATACCAGTGGTATTGCCATGGAGTAAAATGAAAATGAAATGGGAAGGACTCTCCTGTATTGTTATTTGGATGGGGACTCAACTTCACTGGCTGATGTGGGGTTACTTATTGGAATTCAAGGGCAAGAATGTGTTCTTACCTCTTTGGATTGCTAGCCTATTATTCTTAGCTGCTAACTGTTACGTTCTCATTGTGATGATTCGCTGTCATAGATACTCTCCCATATTTCAACGCCTTAGCACTACCTCAAAAGACTTGAAAAGGCGATTAAAAGTCAAGTAAGCAATTAGAGTTTTGAGACAGTTAGATTTCAGGTAATTTCTTGTAACTTCTGTTGCTACATGTATGAGTTAGATAATTTGTTACCAAATGAATTATTACTCCTTTTCCCTCATGCTACCTTGCAATATTGAGAAAAGAAAGGTGATTCTTTGAATTATATAGACAAATTACTATGACTTTTACATTAAAGAAAAGAGCTGGGCTTGAGTTCTCTGATAAACTTGATCTTGTTTAGGTGGATCTCCATGGTTTGGTTCACATGAGCTGAATTTTAGTCTTCTTCATGCTCATAATCGTTTTAACTTGAGCCAAAGCTATATTAAGTCTATATGAGTCAAGTTTAAGATTCACCTAGCTTAATTCATTAGCATTGCTGATATTGTGAAATTGAAATTTGGTAAATGATTTACACAGCCTTAACCTTATACGGAATTTCATGTTGTTAGTAGTTAATGCTTTTATTTAGCCGTTGTGTTGCGCATACAATGTAGAATACTTTATGAGCATATTGATTGTCGTCAAAGCTATATTGTCAAAATTTCATTCCCAACTGTGACATACTCTTTCTGTTTTTGTTTTTAGGATCTTTTTGAAATAACCACCCCTCAAATCACCCTATTTTGAAATAACCACCCCTTTTTTTGAATATTTAAAATAATCACCCATTAAAAAAAATAAAGTTAGAATTCACCACCCATTGCGTGAGTCCAACCAATTTTCCGTCAAATGGGCCCACCTAACAGCTATTTTTTTCATTTTATATACTTAGAGTCTCGATACTTTTTTCCTCGCTTCATTTTTTCATTTTCATAAACCTTGGTTCTCAATTTTGGGTGAAATTCATTGTCACATACAACAATTAAACAATTGAATCAATAATTGAACATATAATTAGTAACAATTACTCGAAGTACAACAAATAGATTGTTGCTCATTAATTAGCGCTTCCTTTGTTTATTTTGTTGATTTGAAGAAGAATTTAAAAGAATATAATTTAGAGATTTTTCAGTAATTTTTGATTTGTGTTAAAATGACCATTGTTGGTGAAAATGGATTGAGGAAAAAAGAATCGAGGCTCTGAGTATATAAAATGAAAAAAATAGCCGTTAAGTGGGCCCAATTGACGGAAAATTGGTCGGACTTAGACAATGGGTGATGAATTCTAACTTTATTTTTTTATGGGGTGGTTATTTTAAATATATGAAAAAAGAGGTGGTTATTTCAAAATTGGGTGATTTGAGGGGGGTTTATTTCAAAAAATTTCTTGTTTTTATTATATTTTATCACTCTAAATTATTGATTGGTGTACTTAACTATTACTCTCCTTTTTTATTTTTTTTCCCTTGCAAATTACTACATTTTGATATTATATACGTAATATATCCTAATAGTGTTCTTAGGAGTGGGGGAAAAAATCTTTTAAGAGAAAGGAATGTCACTTTTATCTTTCTACTCCTTACATCCGTTTCCACTCTTCTGTTCCATCTTCTACCTTATAGGCTCTATCTTATACTACCATTTTTCTCATCCTTAATTTTTTTTTTTTTTCTTAAAGATGTATAAGAAAATTATTTGTATGTAGTACAAAATTTACAAATGTACAATTGTATTTTTTTTTTAAAGATTTTTTTCCCTTTAATTTGGTTTTATGCCCGGGAGATCTACTAGGGAAGCAATCTATTTGATAAGACAAATGATAGAATTTTTTCAGGTAAATAAGAAAGATCTTCATATGGTCGTTATTGATTTAGAGAAGACGTATGACAAGGTGCCAAGAAAGGTACTTTGGTGGGCAATGTTGAAGAAATGTATCCCACAAAGAGACGTGAACCTGGTTAAGGATATGTATCGGGATGTGTCAACAAATGTGAGGACATGTGAAGGGTTGATAAAAGATTTTCCTATTACAATTGGATTGCATCAAAAGTCTACATTAAGTAGGGATGTCAATGGGGCGGGGCGGATGTTGGCCTTTCCATCCCCTCTCCACCTAACATTTTCATCCCCATCCCCATCCTCATCCCTATCCTCGCGACGGGTCCAAAATTCATCCCCATCCCCGCCCCGGCGAGTACAACTCCAAAACCATTCCCGCCCCACCTCCCATAGGATATCTACTCCACCTAATTTCCACTAAAGACCCGCCTAATTCCCATCCAGGATCCACCTAATCTCCACCAGTCAAATATACAATCATACATAATTAATACAGATTACAATTAAAAAAAAATATTCTTAATATTACACCTGTTTTTGTTTATAATATAAGTGAAATACAAAGTATTATAATTTATATTTTATTACACGTAATTATTTTATAAAACAGTATAAAAGTATATAGTTTTGTTTTTAAAGATATATAGATGTGGGTATGAGGTGGGGATGGGCGGGTACAAAGTAGGGCAGGTGGCGGCGGGGCAGGGATGGGGCGGGTATTACTTAAAATCCACCCCCGCCCCATCACCCATGGCGAGTATGGTTTTTATCCCCATCCGCGCCTTATCACCCACCAAATCGAGACCTGTCCTCGCGAGGCGGGTCTCCTACTTGACCTACCCCATTGGCATCCCTAACATTAAGCCCTTTTTTTTTTGCAACGATCTAGATGAAGTAACTCGGCCAATCCAAGATGAGATTCTATGGTGTATATCGTTTGCGGATATCGTTTTGGTGGATGAACCTAAAGATGGGATTAATGCCAAGTTAGAGCAATGGAGGCAAAAGTTGGAATCTAGAGGGTTTAAGCTAAGTTGCAATAAGACTGAATATTTGGTATGTCGCTTTGATACTAAGAGGGGGATAAGTGATGAAGTGGTGAGTTTGGATGGAAAGAAATTGACCATGAGTAAATGTTTATAGTATCTTGGTTCGATCATCCAAAAATATGACATTGATCTAGATGTGGCCCACAGGATTAAGTCGGGGTGGCTTAAATAGTGAGCAGCCACGGGAGTCTTATGTGACCAAATCATTCCCAATAGTTGAAAGGAAAATTCTACAAGACTGCCATAAGACTAATGTTGCTCTATGGTACAAAATTTTGGGCTTATAAGGAGTACATTAAAAAGATGGAGGTTATGGAAATGCGCATGTTAAGGTGGATGCAGGAACATTCTAAGATATAGAATTAGAAATGAGGTTATTTGTAAGTAAAGTTGTCAAAAACTAACCCGACCCGAATCAGAAATGATCTGAAAACAATGGGGTGAAACTAGTGACCTGTAACCCGACCTGAATCTGACCTGATGTTAACCAACAACCGATTTGATCAAACACTTTATGACTTGCACCCAACCTGATGGTAACCGTCAACCGATTTAATCCGACTCGACAACAATCCGAACCCGAACTAGTACCTGGCCCAATTAGAACCTAAAATCGGTTACAACACAACACACCTATTATTGACCCGTGTCATGGAAGGTTTTTTAAAAAAATTATATACAGTTTGTTTAGCTTATATACCGATACATTTCTTAAACCCTCAATCGCGTTTATCTTATGTACCTTTTGTTCTCTATTATTCATAAATAGGTTTAATAAATTCTTGATGATGCTTGATCAAATTATGGAAGGCGTAATTATATAGGTTTAACTTGACCATATCGATATTTATTCGAATTGAACTTGAACCTAAACCCGACTCAACATTAATCCGAACCCGAATGGACCATCTATTAACCCACCCAAAACCGACTCAATACAACCCGAACCTGAAATTGAACCCGATCTGAATTTGACTCGAATTGAACCCGGCCTTACGACTCGGAATAACCTGAACTGAAATTGACCCGATCCGAACCTAATCTTAGGCTAGATTGACCCGACATAAGCGAGACCTGATTTAACCCGAGACTTGATTTGACTCGACCTGACCTGATTTGAATTCCCGAATTGACAACTCTATTTGCAAGAAAGTAGGTGTGACAGGCATTGCAGACAAATTAAAGGAAAATTGGTTATGTTGGTTTGGGCATGTAAGACAGAGACCCGATGATGCTCCGGTTTGAAGAGTGGAAGAGTGGTACCATAAAGGGGTCAAATGAGGGAGTGGGAGAACTGAAAATGACTTGGTTGAAAGGAGTTAGAAAAGATATCAAGTATATGAATTTGCATGAGGATGACGTATTGGATCGTAAAGGATGGAGGAGGAAGAATTTTGTGGATGACTACACGAAATAATCAAATTTAGTTCATGTACCCAATCCTATCTATGAGATTAAGGCTTTGATTGATTGATTGATTTTATTTCCTTCAAATCACTTACATATTTACATGTGCTTTACTGACAAATTTAATTTGATGGGCCAATGGTATTAGTATTTAGAGGAAACAGGAAAGTGGCAGCTCAAATCCACTAGGCCACTCTTCTTTTTGATTTTCTGTTTTTCTTACCCAAATTTATTTGCCTTGCCCTTGATTCTATTTCTTTTATTTTTGCTTGGCTCTCCTTGAAAGATTTAGTCATTAACATGTTGTAGTCAAGATCTATTGTGGTTTTATCGGATCCTAGGTCCAACCATATCTTTTATCCCTTTGCGTTTAAACTGTAAGTATTAAGCTCCCTGACTCCTTATAGTGCATAATTTACCATGACCTTCCAAGTAATAAGTTACATACTTTCTCCGTTAATGATTAATTACAACATATACTAAAAACGGATGCTAAACATTTATTGCAACATTTCCAAATTTTTCCATTAATAGTAACTTTTTTTTTAAATAAAATTACAAAAACACCCTTACTTAAAATTTCATAAACTCAATTACCTACTTAAATCATAATTAATTAAAAACTAATCTAATCTAATTTAAGATCTAAAATTTAACAAATCATCAAATTTCTCTCTCCTCCTCCAACATCTTACCCACAAACATCATCTTCCTCCTTCGTCATCTTCACCATAGATCTTTCTCTCTCCACCTTCGTCATCTTCCCAATTATCTATCTCTCTCTTCCATAGATCTAATTGAACGAATTTTTGTTTGGATCGAAGTTGTTTAGCGAAATTGGGGTGGGTTCTTGAGTGGTTTGTTGGTGGTTCTCTGGGGTCGGTTCTTGGGTTGTTTGTAGAATGGTGGGTTTGGTTCTTGGATGATTCGTGGGTGGTTTTGGGGTGGGTTCTTGGATGGTTATCGTGGCGGTTCGTGATTTGGTGGTTCGTCGGTGATTTTGGTGGTTAATAGGAGTGGTTTTGGTGGTTCATGGAAGGGTTTCGGTGGTTCATCGGAGGATTTGCTGGGTTTGTGGGTGGATTTTAGTGGTTTTTGTGGTGGTTGTTCTAGGTTTGGTGGTGGTTACGGGTTCGTGCGTGGATTTTAGAGGTTTTGGGTGGTGGTTGTTCTGGGTTTGGTAGTGGTTGTTCTGAGTTTCGATGTTGGTTCTGGGTTAGGTGGTTGTTCTTAGTTTCTGATGTTTTTTTTAGGGGTAGGATTAATACTTTAAATACATGCCCTTATTTTTTAATCATCAAACTTAAAAGTTTTGCCTTGGAGTCTGCGTGCAACTCCTTTGTTGCAATTAACCATTAACGGAGGAAGTATATTCATAGGGTCGAACATCACACATTTACGAGGAAGCTCCAGTTTATCACTTTGAATAACAAAAAAATATGTTTATCAAGTTGCAAATTAAATAAATCAACAAAATTATCTAGTCAATACGACAATTTGTAAAGCTCTCTCGTGAGTTAGGGTCTGTCTTCCAAAATCTGATTATGTCAATTAATATGGGCCTGTCTTTAATAAATACTCCGTAGCTGATTACATACTCCCTCCGTCCTTTTATTATATGCTTGCATTTCTTTTTTGGATCATCAATATTAAGTGTCTGTTTTTATTTATAGGTTGTACTTTTTTACAATATTATTCTATTTTTGATGATTTGTCATTTTTTTTTTTAATTTAACATTAATTCTCAATACTTTCTCTCTCCTAATTCCCAACCACTTTTTTTTTTTTTTTTTTTTTTTTTTTTTTTTTGAATAGATACTCCCAATAATTAGTTATAAGGAACCTTTAACTTTCTTAATTCCCGTATAAAATGAGAAATAGACATATAATAAAAAGATGGAGGGAGTAGTAAAAATTTTGTTTATCATCGAAGTAATAAATTGTATTTTCTCCACCTTCATACGCACACACAAAACTTCCTCAGTGAAACCGTGATTAGTAATTTCTTATTTACTATTATAGTTTGATCGTTTAAATGTTGCAAATGGTGGGATAAGTGAAGCCTAATAGTGGAATTTTCCAAATTTTTAACCTTCTCATCCATTATAATCCCAATTATTGGGTGATCCTTCTCAAAATAGTCTTCCCTACCATAGCGATTAACTTTTTTCTTTTTTTTTTCTTCTTCTTTTTTTTTTTTTTTTTTTTTTTTTAACATTCTCTTTTTTTTTTCCCACCTTTTTCTATCATTTTTTTATTAGCTTTGCTTTTCTCTATTCCTCCTCAACCTCCATAATACCTTTTTCCACCATTCTAATACTCTATACTTTTTAAATTACATCTATAATATTATTAAAATTCAAAAGGACAACATGCTATCACTATTCTCTTAATATGTTTTGGTGTCATATGAGCGCTATCAATGGCAGATTCAGAAAAAATATTTAACGGGGTCAAAATACATTTAATAAATTTTAATTGGGTCATTTGATAAAAGTACAAGTAATATTTATAGGTAAAAATATAATATTATAGGAAAAAATATCTTTTTTTCACGTTCAACTGGGGACAAGGAACCCCACTCAAATACATGTACATCCGCTACTGGTGCCATGTGTCACCTTATATATCATCACTTTTTCTTCATCACATTGTAGTAATGTTTAGTTTCATGGAAATACTCATCATTGGTTTAACCTTTCCCTATTAATGTTTAGTTTAATTGTAAACTCTTAATGTAACTACTTAGTAATGATATGATAATATATAATCTAATTTGTTATATTATAATCATTAATCCATTTTTTTCCGTTTCTTCAAAGAATTGTAGTTATAGAGTAATATTTAGTAGTATATATCCCTACCTTTTAAAAAGTATGAGATAACTCTTATGAATTGTGTTTGGACAATTATACCCTCTAAAATAATTATTTACTTAATTGCCCCCATTAATGTTAATTAGCTCTTTTTTTAACTCTTAACAATAGTGTACGGACATTTATACCCCTAAAAACATATTTGTTTGTATATTTTTCCTCATTAATACTACTAACAACTAAAGTTTTGACGTAAAACCAAACCGAAAGAGCTTCCCGAATATTGCTAGCTTTGGCGCGCGAGTTAGCCTCCCTAGTTGACATCCACATTATAATAATTCGATTTATCATTGTGTTTTATACTTTGTATATGTTAATGCATAGTATTATTCTTATACTCCAACCAGTTCATACAAACAACTAATTACTTAAGCTCTCAATGACAAATACGGTCAAAGTATATTTTAATAATTTTTTTAAAAGTAATAAATTTATAATAACCCGTGGCATCATGCGGGCCAATAACTAGTTTATAAATTTAACATATAATGTAAGAAGTCGTCTCTTTCATTATTTAATTGGTTGTTACTTCTAAATAATCCCAAGCCTTAATTAAAATGTTGGTTGCTCCAAGTCTCAAGATGTATTGGTGGTATGCTGCTTTCATTGCTCCAATGCTCCCACAAATGGACCAGCCCAAAACATCCAATGGCCATCCCAGGGCTACTTGTCAATTGTCATTGTAAATAAAACCAAACATTGCTACTAGCCTACTATTCCCATTATAATAGCATGGAAAGTTATAATTGTTACGGAATACTTTAATAATGTTTGATTGACATAAAAAAAATAAAAAAAAAATTATATTTATAAGGAAATTAACTCTACTTCCAGGGTAATTCCCATATGTAAGAACAAATTTAATTACTTTTTCAAATTTTTAAAGAGCTAATTTCGTAATAAAGAATTGTGGAAATTACTTTTCAAACTAATTCCCATGATTTAACAATTTTTTAAGGAATTTCAATTTTTCTTCTTTTATTTATTTATTTATTTATTTATTTATTTATTTTTAAAAATCGAAGGAAAATAAAAAACATAGCCAGCTCCAAGCGTTTTGTATAAAAAGCCAAAAAAGAAAATAGTAAGGATGATAAACATTAATCGCAGATTTACGTGTGATTTTATTATGAATTCTAATCTTTATTCTATTTAAGATTTTAAGGGCTAAGGGTTACATATATGGAGGTGACCTAATTCCAAGCATATGTAGATAGAGAGGTCGGCGAGTTTCTCATCAAAGTTTGCTTGATAAAAAATACTCCGTGATGAGTTTTAAAATATTTATCTAAACAACTACAAGTAGAGCTCTATTATATATAGGGGTGTCAATTCGGGTAAACGGCTCAATTTCGGTTTCGGGTTATAACATATCAGTTTTATAACGGGTTTAATGATAAGCCGATCGGTTTGAGTCGGTTTTGAAAATTATCGGATAAGTTTTGTTCTGTTTTTTATTGCGATTTCTCTTTGGGTGGGGTCGTAATCAGTACGGGTTGTAATCAATTCGAGTCATAATCAGCTTGAGTTGAATTAGGTAGGTTTGAAAACGGGTTTAACCAGTTTAAAGCGGGTTTTGGTTCAAACAATTTGGGTCATAATCGGGTCAGGTTGTAATCAGTTCGGGTCATAATCAGTTTGGGTTAAAGTGGGTCGGTATGAAAACAGGTTCCAGTTTAAAACAGATCGGGTGAAAATCGGGCCAGGTCATTATCGGTTCTAGTCATAATCAATTTGGATTTAATTGGGTCGGTTTAAAAACAGGCCCAATTTAAAGCGGGTTTCAGTTCAAATCATAACGGGTTAAAACCGAGTCATATCATTTATCGATTCAGGTTAATTTGAATGGGTACGAATAGGTCAGGTTATAATCGAGTTAAGTCTTAACTAAGTTGGGTTCATCTAGTAGTAGGTTGAAACTGATCAGATCATAAACATATTGGATTATGGGTTGTAAATGGTTCATTCATAACGGATTACGGGTTGTAAATTGTTCGGTCTTAACGTGTTATGGGTTGTAAACGGTTCAGTCTTAACAGGTTAAGGGTTGAAAATGGTTCAATTACATTGTGTTATAGGTTATAACCGGTTCGGTCAGTACTGTAGGAGATTATAGGTACTAAATGCGGAATTTACATGAATCATATTCACATAGCACCAAAACAAGGATCTCATGCATAACACATAAAGAAGTAAGAATTGTACCTTTGAAGCGTGATTCCACTAGTGATCGAGCAAGAACAAGGGAGACAAAGAACCCCACGTGTGATTCCTCTACTTAGTCCACGAGCACGGATTAAATCTCCACTAATGCTAGTTAGTTGTGACCGAACGCTTCAATCAACCTTCTACGGAGATTAGAGTCACGAGCACACCACTACACCACCCACGCACCACCACACGCACCACCAATGGAGGGGAGACGCACGGAATAGGGGAGGAGAAAGGGAGGGCCGAAAGTAAGAGAGAGAATTAGGGTTTGGGATTTCTTGGTTGCTTGTCTGACAATTCAGTGTGTAAATTGTTCTGTCATGCAACCCTAGGCATGGTTTATATTTATAGATCATATCTAGAAATAAAACCATGTCCAAATCCTAATTGAACTCTACTTACAATCCAAGCCCAAACATAAGGTGTGTCATATACTCATGAGGCCCAATAATGGGCCTCTAACTTGTTTGACCCAATACTCTAGTGTGTGACCTTGTAGGATCCATCCTATAAGGCTTTGGACCATTTGACAAGCCCAAAATCCAATTGTCATATCTAGCAACAGACATTGGCAACCTTATAGTATGAACTTATTATCTCCATAACTGTGATCCTATGATATATCTAATAATTGCACTTATCGAAGACATAACTCCTTCAATCTCCCACTTGTCTGAGACAAGTGCACAATATTCAAATTCCTTAAGTCAATGTGTGTCGATTTGATAATATGATTGCATCTCATGTCATGATCATATTAGTCTACAAATCTTATCTTGAAATCTGAGTTAGAATTACAAAACAAATGGTTACTATATAACACATTTGAGCACGGCCATGCATTTTTCTGAATTCTCCCTCTTCAAGGGGCCAAGACACATTCCTAGTCAATAGGTAGACTCAATCCAATCTTGTGGCAACAAAAGCTCCCACTCAATTCATGAAGTGACCGGGAAACATCCTTTATAATCTCCAGTTACGGTAAGACGTTTGAATGTACCACAGTCAAAACAATCACTGAATAGAATCAGTGTTCCACTCATGTCAAAGGAATCCACTAATATATCCGGAAGTTCTATACTTGAACTTCAAAGTAGGTCTATAGTTCGATCCTGCATCATTCATGCATATCCATGTGATTGACCGAGCATTATCACTATCCAATCAATCTTACATGCTAGTCCAAAATGAAATCATTTATGTCCACTTTAATGATTCCGAACTAGGAACTTAAATAATGTATGAATTTCGTTCACCTGTGGGGTTTCATTCAAAAGGTCATTAACCTAGTGAGCCCATCAATTCATAATTATTTTGGACATTTTATTTAATATTAAAACCACAATTAAATAAGAGAAATAATAGAATTTCTGATTAAACATAATTCTGCAAATGAATGTATTACATATGTAATTTATTTTTCTCAAAACAAAAAACAACTTCTAATTACATCATTCGCCTCAATCCAGCTTCATTAGCATGTTTCTCATGCTTTGGAGTTGGAAGGGGTTTAGTAAGTGGATCAGCGATATTCTCATCCGTATGAATTTTGCACATCTTGACATCTCCTCTGTCAACGATCTCTCGAATGAGGTAATACTTCCTCTCTACATGCTTGGATTTGAAATGTGACCTAGCTTCTTTTGATTGAGCAATAGCACCATTATTGTCACAAAACAACTCGATTCCCTTTTGAGCACTTGGTACAATGTCCAACTCAATTAGGAACTTCTTTATCCAAACTGCTTCTTTAGCTGCTTCAACAGCAGCCATATACTCTGATTCTGTCGTAGAGTCTGCGACAGTGCTTTGCTTCGAACTTTTCCAGCTCACTGCTCCTCCATTCAGACAGAAAATGTACCCAGATTGAGATCTAAAGTCAACTCTGTCTGTTTGGAAACTCGCATCCGTATAACCTGTGACAACCAATTCCTTTTCGCCACCAACACTAGAAACATCTCTTTAGTCCTTCTCAAGTACTTAAGGATGTTCTTGGCAGCTATCCAGTGTGCTTCTCCTGGATTTGCCTGAAACCTGCTACACATGCTTAGAGCATATGCAACATCCGGCCTTGTACATATCATGGCATACATGATTGATCCTATTGTCGAAGCATAAGGTTTATCACTCATTCTTCTCATCTCCTCTGCCGTTTTAGGGCACTGAGATTTACTGAGAGTGATGCCATGAGACATGGGGAGAAATCCTCTCTTAGAGTCTTTCATGGAAAACCTATCAAGAACCTTATCAATATAAGTCTCTTGACTTAATCCAATCATCCTTCGAGACCTGTCTCGATGGATTTTGATCCCCAATATGTATTCGGCTTCTCCTAAGTCTTTCATGGAAAAACAACTTTTCAACCATTCCTTGACTGATTCAAGCATTGGTATGTCATTTCCCATGAGAAGTATGTCATCCACATACAAGACTAAGAAAACTATGCTGCTCCCACTAGACTTCTTGTATACACAAGGTTCCTCTTCACTTTTGATAAAATCAAACCTTTTGATTGCTTCATCAAAACGAAGATTCCAACTCCTGGATGTCTGCTTCAATCCATAAATGGATTTCTCAAGCTTGCATACCTTTCTAGGATTTTCTGGATCTTCAAAACCCTCAGGTTGTGTCATATACACTTCCTCCGTCAAGAACCCATTCAAGAAGGCGGTTTTGACATCCATCTGCCAAATTTCGTAATCGAAAAATGCGGCAATCGCTAGAAGAATCCGAATGGACTTAAGCATTGCTACTGGGGAGAAGGTTTCATCATAGTTAATACCATGAATCTGTCTGTACCCTTTTGCAACTAGTCTTGCTTTATGGATGTAGGCATTTCCATCCTTGTCTGTTTTAATCTTGTAGACCCATTTGCAACCAATGGGTTTTACCCCATTAGGCAAGTCTACTAGGGTCCACACTTTATTTTCAGACATCGACTCCATTTCGGATTTCATGGCTTCAAGCCATTTATCTGAGTTGGGGCTCACCAAAGCTTGCTTGTAGGTTGTGGGTTCCTTATTCTCCAATAAGAAGATTTCAGAATCCTCAGTTAACAGAACCTCAACAAACTGTTTGTTTCTGATTCTGATAGACCTACGTGGGGTAGGAGCAGCAGTAGAAATTTTCTCTCCAACTTCTTGAAGATTTTCGCATGAATTAGATTCAAGTGGGACGATAGGAGTCTCGCTGGTGGAATTAGCTTGCTCCGACGCATGATTAATCGTTTCATGCGCCCTCGCCTCTGACGTGGTGTTATCCACATCCATTTGTTGCTCGTCTCGAATTTCTTCGAGAACCACTTTACTCCCACTTGGCTTTCTAGAGAGGAATTCCTTTTCTAGAAAGACACCATTGCGAGCAACAAACACTTTGTTATCTTCGCGATTGTAGAAGTAATACGCTTGTGTTTCTTTAGGATAGCCCACAAAGAAACACTTGTCTGATTTAGGGTGTAGTTTATCGCTTTGTAAACGTTTTACATAGGCTTCACAACCCCAAATCTTGAGATAAGACAAATTTGGAACTCTTCCTTTCCATAATTCATATGGTGTCTTCTCAACTGCTTTGGATGGGCTTCTGTTTAGTACTCTGGAAGCTGCTCCTAATGCATATCCCCAGAATGATATGTGAAGATCAGTAAAGCTCATCATGGACCTAACCATATCTAGTAGAGTCCTATTTCTCCTTTCTGACACTCCATTTAATTGAGGTGTCCCTGGAGGGGTTAATTGTGAAAGTATTCCACAATTAATCAGATGTTCATCAAATTCTTGGGTTAAATATTCGCCACCACGATCAGATCGTAATGCCTTAATTGTTTTCCCAAGCTGGTTTTGTACTTCATTCTTGAATTCTTTGAACTTTTCAAAGGCTTCCGACTTGTTCTTCATTAAGTAAATGTAACCATATCTACTTAAATCATCAGTGAAAGTAATGAAGTAATTATATCCACCCCTAGCTTTTGAACTCATTGGTCCACACACATCTGTATGTATGAGTCCCAAAAGGTCACTAGCTCTTTCACCTATACCCGTAAAGGGTGACTTAGTCATTTTTCCAAGCAAGCATGACTCACAGTTTTCAAATGATTTATAATCAAAAGAAGAAAAGAGTCCATCCTTATGTAATTTCTGGACGCGCTTTTGGTTAATATGTCCAAGCCTACAATGCCATAGGTAAGTTGGGTTTGAACCATCTGTTTTCTGCTTTTTATGATCTATGTTGTAGACATGAGTTGCATATTCTAAAACATACAAGCCATTGATTAACTTAGCATTAGCATATAACATACTTTCTTTCGAAATAAAACAACGTTTGTCTCTTATTTCAAATGAAAAACCTTCAGTATCTAAAACTGGAACTGAAATAATATTTTTAGTAATGCTAGGTACGAAATAACAGTTATTAAGTACTAAAATGATTCCAGAAGGAAGTCTCAAATGATAACTCCCAATAGCAAGTGCAGCAACTTTTGCTCCATTTCCTACTCGAAGTGTTACTTCCCCTGGATCTAGCTTCCTACTTCCTTTCAAGCCCTGCACGTCATTAACGATATGAGCACCACAACCGGTATCGAATACCCAAGTGGAAGATGAAGTAAGATTAATCTCTACAACAAAAACATCAAGTAACTCCTTACCTTCTGTTTTCACTGGTGCATAATGGGGACACCCTGGTGTATGGGCTTGCCATCCACCACAATAGAAGCACTGGCAATCTCTCCTAATCAGGTACTCCTCAGCATGGTTAAGTAAGATGTATGTTGATCAAATTCGCTGATGATCCCTCATCATTATGAGAAAGTCTCACAATGTCAAAACCAGCATGGAGCGAGAACAAGATAATGTCACGCGCAGAATCATCATCGATCGGTTTCCCGAGGACATCCATTTGGTTGATCATATCAACCAATTCATTGACATGGTTCCTCACTGAATGACCAGGTAAGAGTTTCTTTACCATTATCTTACCATGAATCTTGTAAGTCTCATACCTTAAACTGTCAGCCCAAGAATAGTAAACCTGAGGGATCGAGTTAACGATTTCTCTTACATGTGGATCGTTGGCACCTCCGCTACCCAATGCCCCCATGCCACCTCTACAGATAGCACGAAGACATTGATATAAGTTGGTCACCTCATACCGTTTGAACCTATTATACCAACAGTTTGGAATAGATTCCAGTATTAGGTTCTTGACCTTTAGTGCATCCAAAACTAATTTTGCATGCATTTCAGGGTCCTGACCAGGAGCACACTTGTTCTCAACGGGTACATACAGGCGAGCATCAAGCTTGAAGCTTGTGAGAACATTTCTCAGTTCTCCCTCCCATTGCCTGTAGTTTCTGAGATTAAGCCTTAAATTGAGTTTCATTGGTAAATCTGTGTTGTCATATAAGTTATTCATCTACAAACAAAAACAAAACGAGGCAAAATTCAATAATTATGTTTAATAAATTTAATGTACCATAAGTAATATTAGAATTTATTGGTAACTTTAAAGCATTTTATTCATTTTTAAATTGACCCCTATTGAATAAAATGATTCCAAGATCCTTTATTTGTGCAATAATTAACCAGAGTGAGTCCCTGCAATCAACCATTACATTTTCAAGGTGAGTAAACTCTTTACTCATTACAACTCTTGTAATTCTTGGTTGAATAATTAACCATCGCATGTTTAATTATTACTCTTAGCTTCAAGGTTCTAAACGATTTAGGTAACCTTGTTGAATATAACCAATTAAAAGTGTAGTTATGCGGTCCTACCCCCACTTCCCCAAGATATATTATGATGCTCTGCTGAGAGCTGACCCATCACAAACGATCAAGGTTTTCGTCGGGTTTTTAATTGGAAAAGCTGCATCAATATTACTGGGATCTAGATTTATTATGTTGTGATTATATAGTGAACTCTAGCGCATCATCAAGCAACATAAATAAACCTAAACATGCATAATCTACTAATGCAATAAAACATGACATAGTATGGCCCCTTAATCCTAAGAAAACTAATAAAGTAAAATGCTCCCACTTGAACCTTCATGGATCTCATCCATCTTGCTCCATTGGGCCTTCACTTCATTGGCTTTTGGATCAACTGCAACCTGTAATTTTATTCTATTCTATCTACTACTTAAATAAAATAAAATAAATTACAAAAATACTCAACGGTACGCAGACCGTATTTAGATTACAAAAATACATCACGATGCGCAGATCGTATTTAGAATCTATGGGCCATACTAGTCTATATATATAGCAATAAACAATATCATATATTATAAAGTGCCATATAATAAATCACTCATCATGCTTTCCTAAACTATAACATCAAATGATCATAATGAAGGAAACATGGCTATAAATATCTCATATTTTAATTAATTAATTACTGTAATTAGATAATATCATATATTATTCATGACCAATCATAAAATATCATATATTTTAATTTTAGGTATGAGATAGAATCAAATCTTATTTGAAATTATGGAAGATAAATCATATTTATTTTCCATGATTATCCTAACTAATTTAGGAATTCTATCCTAATTACTAACCAATCACATATTTTAAATCAATTATTATCCATAAATAATTATGAGATAATCACATTATTTAATCAATTATTATCCAAATAGAATCTTTTGCTCCATAATTATCCAAACTTAACAAAAATAACAACTTTAAATTTGTTAATTATCTTTTCAAAATTTAAACTTATCCTTTTAAAATTTAAAATCTGATTTTATCTAAAATAATTTTTTTTTTTAAATGAAAAAACAGAGTTGCGTGACTGAGCTACTGCCCAGCCACGTCACAGCCACTGCAGCAGCCAGGCCGAAGCCCAGCCACCGCAGCAGCTGCCCGGCGCAGCCAGGCAACCGCCCAGCCACAGCGGCGCACCAGGCTGCTGCCCAGCTCCCCTATCAGCTCGAGCAGAGCTGAAACCGTGCAACAGTTGCAGGTTCAGCTCTGCTCCTGCCCTCACCGACCACCTGCACTGCCCCTACGCCCTTTCCGACCACCGGAGCAGCCACCGTGGCTGTTCTGCCACCCAGCCGTGGCTGCTCCTTCAAGCTTTAATTTAATCCCTTTTTTTTTGAGTTAAATTAATTTCACAACTTTTGCAAAATTAATTTTGGTGATCTAATTATAATTAAACACAAACTCCTTTATGCATAATTTCAGAAAAAATTAATCAAAATCTCCATTTTAATTAATTTAGGGCTTTTCATATAAAATAATCCCCAATTCATATAAAACCAATTTTTCATGAATTAATTAATCATATCAAAACAATTTTTAATATGAAAAATAGATTATATTATATAAATTTAACAATTAAAATCGAAAATTGGGGTTCATAACCATCAAATTCGAAATTTTGGGGCTTTAGGGTTCTTAAAAAAAATATGGAGCAAGTTAAACACCTTTAATGATTCTATATTGTTAAATCACATTTAAAATAACAATTGACCCATAATTAAATTATTCTCCCTCCTAATTGAATTAAAATTGTGGATTATCAAAGAATTATTACTCAATATATGTAAATACAAGAGGCTAACTGATACCACTGTAGGAGATTATAGGTACTAAATGCGGAATTTACATGAATCATATTCACATAGCACCAAAACAAGGATCTCATGCATAACACATAAAGAAGTAAGAATTGTACCTTTGAAGCGTGATTCCACTAGTGATCGAGCAAGAACAAGGGAGACAAAGAACCCCACGTGTGATTCCTCTACTTAGTCCACGAGCACGGATTAAACCTCCACTAATGCTAGTTAGTTGTGACCGAACGCTTCAATCAACCTTCTATGGAGATTAGAGTCACGAGCACACCACTACACCACCCACGCACCACCACACGCACCACCAATGGAGGGGAGACTTATCGACAGGGAGAGGAAGGGAAGGGCACGGAATAGGGGAGGAGAAAGGGAGGGGCGAAAGTGAGAGAGAGAATTAGGGTTTGGGATTTCTTGGTTGCTTGTCTGACAATTCACAGTGTGTAAATTGTTCTGTCATGCAACCCTAGGCATGGTTTATATTTATAGATCATATCTAGAAATAAAACCATGTCCAAATCCTAATTGAACTCTACTTACAATCCAAGCCCAAACATAAGGTGTGTCATATACTCATGAGGCCCAATAATGGGCCTCTAACTTGTTTGACCCAATACTCTAGTGTGTGACCTTGTAGGATCCATCCTATAAGGCTTTGGACCATTTGACAAGCCCAAAGTCCAATTGTCATATCTAGCAACAGACATTGACAACCTTATAGTATGAACTTATTATCTCCATAACTGTGATCCTATGATATATCTAGTAATTGCACTTATCGAAGACATAACTCCTTCAAGTACGGGATACAGGTTGGAATGGTTCGGGTTAATCGAAGTTTTGCCAGAGCCCAGGTTTAAACGATTTTGGTTTAAAATAATTGGGTTACTATGAGTTCGGATGTAATTGGTTCATGTTATTTTTTGTTTCAGGTTGTAATGGTTCGGCTTGATAACGGGTCGGGTCATTAATGGTTTCCACAATTTTGGTTCAGTTCAGTTTCGAGTTGGAAAAAATTTGATCAGGTCAGTTTTCAATAAGTGGGTTTTTAACGACTCGGTTCCTTTTTAGATTAGTTCAAAACAGTCAAATTTAACGATTTGGGTTAATAACTGACAGTTCTAATTTTTTTTTTAATGGAAACTGACAGCTCTTATTATTTATCATGACATCGAATTTTTTCTTAGTAGACAAAAAATAATGGAGCACCAATAATAACACCTTGGACATTGCTCCCGACATTCACTAGTTATGGTTAATAATGTAATTCCTCAATTGTAAGCGTGAAACAATGGTGGAAAATTTATCCTTCAATATCTAAAACACAAATCTCGGAAAACCATTCTTCTCCCAAAAAAAAAAAAACACTTTAATTTTTGAACAATAATACGGAGTACAAAATCAAAATGAATTAATTTTTTTTTTTTTTAAAAATCTGAAACAAAGAGAAACGTAGCAGTAATGGATTGGGGGGCGTGACAAAAGAGAAAGGGGTGCAGTTGATTTTTAAAAAATGCGAAGATTCCCTCGTATATTCCCTCCCTCCTTCTCACTGCCCTAAATAATTAAGATCATCATCATCAATATCATACCTTCCTATCAACAATCCAATCTAACCCCTTTTATTTTTTTTCACTTTACCCTATTATTTCTTCCCCAAATCTTATCCTTTTCTTTTTCTTTTATTTATTATTTTCATCATTATTATAAATAAAAATCCAACCTACTTTTCCTCTTTCACTTTCAAAATCCCCTGTTTTCTTCTTCTCTCAACCACTTCTTTCATCTCTTTTCCAAAAGAATCCTTTAAAAAAATCCCAAATATTAAAAAATTAAGCTAAAACAACTACAACAACAATGGCTTCCACTACTACGGTTTCTGAGTCTGATCAATTCCAATTAATTCATAAACTTAACGTTTTTCGCATCCATGGCCGTGATAAAGGTGGCCGTAAACTTCTCACCATCCTCGCCAAATTCTTTCCTGGTAATTTCCTCTTCTTTTCTTCTTAATTTTAATTTTTTTCTGGAATTTTGTTCTTTGATTTCTTGATTTGTGTTCTTTGTTAATTTTTATTATATTTTTGATTCAATGTTAAATTTGTCCTCAATTTTTCAGATTTTGTTTATTATATAACGTCATTGCCTTTTGAATTACTTCATAATTTCGATTTTAGCTGATATTATTGTGCATGTTATTAACTTGTAAATTCTTTATTCTATTTTCTTTAATTTCCTCGTTTATTCTGAATAGTTTTTTTTTTTGGCCTAAGTTTGTAAATTTTTAGATTAATTTCTTTAATTCCGTCTTCAATTTATCTCTTATTATTATTATTATTATTATTATTATTATTATTATTATTATTATTATTATTATTATTATTATTATTATTATTATTATTATTATTATTATTATTATTATTATTATTATTATTATTATTATTATTATTATTATTATTATTATTATTATTATTATTATTATTATTATTATTATTATTATTATTATTATTATTATTATTATTATTATTATTATTATTATTATTATTATTATTATTATTATTATTATTATTATTATTATTATTATTATTATTATTATTATTATTATTATTATTATTATTATTATTATTATTATTATTATTATTATTATTATTATTATTATTATTATTATTATTATTATTATTATTATTATTATTATTATTATTATTATTATTATTATTATTATTATTATTATTATTATTATTATTATTATTATTATTATTATTATTATTATTATTATTATTATTATTATTATTATTATTATTATTATTATTATTATTATTATTATTATTATTATTATTATTATTATTATTATTATTATTATTATTATTATTATTATTATTATTATTATTATTATTATTATTATTATTATTATTATTATTATTATTATTATTATTATTATTATTATTATTATTATTATTATTATTATTATTATTATTATTATTATTATTATTATTATTATTATTATTATTATTATTATTATTATTATTATTATTATTATTATTATTATTATTATTATTATTATTATTATTATTATTATTATTATTATTATTATTATTATTATTATTATTATTATTATTATTATTATTATTATTATTATTATTATTATTATTATTATTATTATTATTATTATTATTATTATTATTATTATTATTATTATTATTATTATTATTATTATTATTATTATTATTATTATTATTATTATTATTATTATTATTATTATTATTATTATTATTATTATTATTATTATTATTATTATTATTTATTTTTTTTTTATTTTTTTATTTTTTTTTATTTTTTTTTTCTGATTCACAATTTTTATAATGTAATTTTTATAGAATATATCTAATTATTTTGTTAAATTTTTCAATTGAAGCTCGAATTATAAGCGTGGAAGTAGTGAAGAAATACTTGGAGGAGAAGATTTACCCAAAACTCCTGAAAAAAGGTGAATTCTCTGTCCTATACATTCACACTGGTGTTGATCGTGGAGAGAATTTTCCTGGAATCGCAGCCCTCCGATCTATCGTCGACAACATCCCACCGTCCGTTCAAAGCAGCCTTGATTCTGTTTATTTTCTTCACCCTGGCCTTCAATCTCGCCTCTTCCTCGCCACCGTCGGCCGCCTCTTCTTCTCCTCCGGGTAACTTTCTCTCTCCTCTTTTTCATGTGCATTTTAGTCATTTTCCTCTTTTTTTTTCTAACTTGCGCTGTTATTCATTTATTTTTTATTTTTTATTTTTTATTTTTTTTGCTAACGTGCGCTGGTGGCCTATGTTGTTGAATCTGTGTTGATTGGTCAAATCTTGTTGATTGAGTCGATTAAATTTAAAAATTATATTTATTGAGTAATATGGATCTTAATATTTTATTCTTGTAAAATTGTGGATCTCAAATTTGTTTGATGTTGTTTGGTAATTATGGATCCATTGATAATTTTGTACTTTTATTAACCGGTTGTATTCAATGCAAGATACAACTAAGGTTATTTTTTTGCGAGATTGTATGACGAATATCCGATCCTCATATGATAAAAGCTTTGGATAATATTCTCAATTTTGTAATCCATAATCCTGACTAAAAATGATTAATCAACTAGTAGTGTGTTTTGTTTCCTAATGTTTCTTTTTGTTTTGCTTTACTGAGAAAACTAATAGTGGGTTTTGATATGGTGTGGCAGGTTTTATGGTAAGGTGAAGTATGTAAGCAGGGTGGATTTCCTGTGGGAGCACATTAGGAGGAATGCAATAGAGATTCCTGAGTATGTGACTGATCATGATGAAGACTTGGAGCGCCGTCCGATGATGGACTACGGATTAGAGAGCGATCATCCGAGGGTGTATGATGCGCCATCTGTTGATTCTCCGATGGCTAGCTTCTCTATGCGGTGCATCTCGTAGCACTGGTTCATTACCACCTCCCCTCTCAGCTAAAGGCAGCAACCAAATTATGGATAATTTTGTGTTGTAGTTGGGGGTTTGATTTCGAAGTTTTAAAGTTTGTAGTATGAAGTTCTAATTTTTAAGATTTGGTCTTTTTTTCAGTCCTTTAGTTTTTGTGGAAAGAAAAGAGAAAAATTGTACCAAAAAAAAAGGGTTTGTGAATTATGATTTGCATATGCAAATAGAGTTGTGAAGAATGTGGAAGTTGAATGAATGAATGAGATGATTATGCATACAAATTTAATAGAGGTGTGTGGGGAGATTTCGATATGTGGATTAGTGTCGATATCTATTCGTTTACAGTCTAAATAGGTCTGGATTTATAGTGATAAAACCTATATCGATAACGTCACATAACGACATTGATATCGGCACCTCTTAAAACTGAGCACGTGGCGTTGGTTAATCGACACTTGGCATAAAGTGGTTTGCATGGCATGCAACTACCGGCAGTTGAAACCATTATAAATAGGTAGGATTTTTCAAATTAAAAAGGGGGCATTTTTACTCTCTCTACATTTCTCTCTCTTCATATCATCTTTTCTTTTCTCTCAAACACTGTTTAACTTTATAATTGGAGTGGTTATCCCCTAATTTACCCTGGGGTTAGCTAATCTTCATTTCCTGTGTAGGTGCTTAACCAGACGATAGAGTCTTCACGGATTTCGAATACGAGTAGTCGGATCTGAGCAGGAACAATTTGGCGCTAGAAGGGGAAAGTGATTACTTCTATTGTCTAAGGACCTTACGCAGAAAAACCATGGCCGGTAACAAAGAAACACCTGAAAGTAACAACGGAGCGCAGCCAGAGGTTGAGATAGAGGATGAAACCCACACCCTGGAAGAAAATCAGTTTAATATGCCGATCACCTCAGAGCGGCATGTTGGTACAGTGGCAGATCCCATGGCCATGATTTTGTACACCAATTCGGATGCGGTTTGGTGCAAGATATTTCTGACCACCCTAACCGAAGCAGCAACAGATTGGTTTAACAATTTGGAAAGTGGTACAGTAGATAACTTTGAGAAGCTAATGGAGATGTTTGTGGGGCAATATATCAGTAACAACGTTCGACAGAGGGTTTCGGGGGAGCTAATTGTCGTAGGGCAGAAAACAGACGAGTCTCTAAGGGACTATATCAGGAGGTTCAATAATGAAGCAAACACAATTCCAAAGTTACAGCAGGAGATAGCTATTATGGCATTAATAAATGGCCTGGATGATTCTAAGTTTAAACGGTACTTGACAAGAAAAAACTTGCCGACACTAGCAGCAACTTTTAATAAAACTCATGACTACAAAATAAGTGAAGAGCTAATGAAGAGAAGCAGCCGGGTCATCCTAACAGATAGAGTGCAGTATTCGTCTAAGGGAACGACCTCAGGGAGTGGAAGGCCTAGAAATCCGGCCCCAGTGAGGGGAGGAGGAGGTCGGCAGGAGGTCAGGAGTGTTAAAGCACCAATGCGATACAATACATACACTCCGCTGAATACGCTCAGAGCTGCCATATATTCAGTGAACCAATACAAGGAAGGATGGGTGAGACTTATGCCAATGAAGGCCAAGGGAAGTGATGCCAAGAAATATTGCATGTTTCACCGAGATGTTGGGCATTATAATGAATAATGCAAGCAGTTGAAAGATAATATTGAGGAGCTGATAAGGAAAGGCTATTTGACTCAATACCGGCTGCATACAGGGTGAAATCAGCCACCACCGTATCGACAGTTGGAACGCCAACAACTAGAAGCAAGTCCTAAAATGCAGTAAGTGTAAATAAGCCGGCAGGGAGATGGTAGGCAGCCACCATTGTCAATAGGGAAGAAAATTGATGTGATAACCAGTGGGCCAATTTACGGAGGAACAATAAGCGGAGCTCGAAAACATTTGTCGGAGCAGCGCCACATAGTGAATGCACTAGATACAGACAGCCGTCCCCGACCGGCTGATATACCTGATGTGATATTTACAAGTGAGGACGCTAGGGGAATTGTCTTTCCTCATGACGAACCCTTAGTATTAATAACGACAATTAATGGGACTGACATCAAGCGGGTTTTGGTGGATGGAGGCAGTTCGACAGATGTCCTGTTTATGCAGGCATTTAAAGAGATGATGATAGGCATATTTAACGCAGGTATCTTATCCGGTGATCGGGTTTAGTGGCTCGACTGTGAGGTTGGAGGGCAGCATTGTTTTGCCGGTCAGCTTCGGTGATGGCGCGGCTGCATGGGATGTGATGGCAGAATTCTTGGTGGTGGATGTATCGTTGGTATACAACGCAATCCTCGGAAGGACGATAATACATAAAGTGCAGGCAGTGGTGTCAACCTATCATCTTACCATTGCATATGTATCAAATCTGGGGAAGGTAGAGAAGGTGCATGAAGCTAGGTAATGTCAAAGTCCTGCTATGTGACCGCTTTGAAGAATCTGTTACAAGAAATCCCAGTTGTGAATAGCCCGAAAAGGGACAAAGAACCATCAGTGCGAGATTTGTCAATGGAAAACTTTGACACAAGACTGGTAGCAGTGCCAAGGCCGGCACTAGGACGAGAAACAATGCAGGTTGAACTTCGGCCAGGTGATCCTAGCCGGACAGTGAAAGTAGGCGCAAACATGGATTCGGGAATGAGTTGTAATCTGATCGGTTTGCTGCAGGAGAATGAAGATGTGTTTGCTTTTTCGGCGGATGAAATGGCGGGGATACACCCCGATGTGATGGTGCACAAACTGAATGTTGATAGGAAATTCAGGCCGGTAAGGCAGATAAAGAGGAACTTCTCAACGGAGAAAATTGAAGCAATACAAGCCGAGGTTAATAAGCTTCTAGCGGCTAAGTTCATAGAACCATACACATACCTCGAATGGCTAGCGAATGTAATCATGATCAGAAAGTCGACTGGAAAGTGGAGGATGTGTGTAGATTTCACAAATTTGAATAGGGTCTGACCCAAAGATTGTTATCCTCTGCCCTGAATAGATAGGCTGGTAGACTCCATTTCGGGCCATCCAATTCTTAGCTTCCTGGATGCATTTTCGGGTTACCATTAAGTCAGCCTGGATAAATCCGACAGGGCCAAAATGGCGTTTATAATGGATGTTAGAGTTTATTGTTACAAAGCAATACCGTTTGGCTTGAAAAATGCAGGAGCGACCTATTAAAAGTTGGTTGATAAAATATTTGAAAAGCAGAAAGGCTGGAATGTATTAGTGTATGTGGATGATATCATAGTAAAAAGCAGAGCCCAAGAAGATCACATTGCCGACTTGAGAGAAACGTTTGACACTCTACGATGGTATTAGATGAAGCTAAACCCAGAGAACTGTGTATTTGGGGTTCGGTTAGGGAAGTTTTAGGGATTCATGGTGAGTGAACGAGGTATTGATGCAAATCCCGATAAAGGAAATGCAATACTTGAAATGAAACAGCCAGGAACTATCCGTGATATACAGAGGCTGACAGGAAGGATGACAGCTTTAACCCGGTTCATTAGCAAGTCGGCAGAAAAAGCCCTCCCTTTCTTTGTGACGTTGCGGTAGAATAAAATGTTTGAATGGGGGAAAGATCAAACAGGTGGTGAAAAATCATTTTAGGTCGTTGCCGACAGTGAGAAGGCCCGAACGTGGGGAGCCGTTGTAGTTGTACATTTTAGCTTCCCCGAAAACAATGGCAGCAGTGTTGTTGGTGGAGACAAAAAAAGCATCAAATGCCAATTTACTTTGTCAGTCATGTTCTAAGGAGGAAGAGTGAGCTCATATCCTTCCGGCAATCCGTAAAACCTTTTGGCATGCCGACAGTAATGTTTCTCCTCTGCCAGTGACAGCGAACTATCACTAACTTTGGCCTTTATAACTTTACTGTTGGCAGGAATGTTGAGAGGATGGCGATAATCAGCGTCATCAGTCTCAGAGTTATATTCCTCGTCGAGGCTTTCCTCATGGGTAACCTGAGCCATAAGGTTAATGATTTCGGCCCTCTCTTCAGAATCGGCGTTTTCCTCCTGGTTAACTTCTTCACCCCCTTCGTCATCGTCGTTTAGCATAGACCTAACGACAGAGTCATGCACGGGGGATTTAGAGCCTCTCTCAGACTCAGAGCTGACAGAACTTACTACTTGCGCTTGACCGGGTCTCCTACTAGGCCCAGCTCTATCAGTAGCAGCCTGAGGCTGATAAATAGTTTGCTTAACCCTTGGCATTGTGGAGGTATTGACTCGGATATTACCGACGTTGGAACTGTATTGGTCAATGACAGACCTATCAGCAAAACTGCGTAAATGATATCGAACGCTAACTGGCTCAATATCGAGAACTTCAATATCGTCTGGAAGATCGGGATTAGTGGGACGGACCGCCCTCTCACAGTCGGCCAATATTTTATGACGGTAAAAGGCTTCTTTTCGCTCTTCCGTAGATAGCGGCTTAAAGGGATCGTCAATATTGTCAGAAAGAGAGGAAGCAGTCCCTTTAGGTTTGCCGATATCTTTTCCCAGTGATTTCCTGATAAGATGGCGCCTAACAATGCTAAGGGTAGGTTGTTCTTCTTCAATGCTACTATCAGACATCTAATACATCAACCTAAAGCTAAAATCGAAAATAAATCGAAAGCATGCGAAATAAAAACTGAGGATTTATAAATACCTTAGACGATTCGTCCTGATCAAAGGTATGCAATTGTTCCCCAAATGAAATCCGATTTCGCTTCGAAAAAATAGTGCCTGGTGCGGGAATGACAAGAATTTCTCGCAAATCGTTTAAATTTTGTTTAACAGAAAAGGTAAGAATGAAAGCCAAGTAAAAATTAACCAGAATTTTAAGGAGTTAAAAAGTGACGATTGATATGACTGCCCCGTCAAAAATCAAACGGCGGGGATAATTTGGCGATTTAAAAATTTGAGCGTTAGATTATAAATAAATATAAATTTGGCGATTTCCCACCTACCTAGTTAAACGATTGGCTTTCCAGTTTGTAACCGACAAGCGACAGAATATAAATAAATATATTTTTACTTTAAGTAGACCTTGTTTGCAATCGGCAAACAATGTCACTTTGGGGGGAAAACGGAAAACGGAGTTTTTCCCTCCCTTTTTTGTCATAAGTTGACCTTGTTTGCAATCGGCAAACAAGGTCACTTTGGGAGGAAAATAGAGTTTTTCGCTCCCCTTTTTTGTCATAAGTAGACCTTGTTTGCAATCGGCAAACAAGGTCACTTTAGGGGGAAAACGAAGTTTTTTGTTCCTTCTTTTGTCATAACTGACCTTGTTTTCAGTTTTTTCAATTAAATATACCCCATAAGCATAGTTTTAAGTTCTCTTGATTGCACTTCAACAAAACCAAATGTGCACATCTTAAGTCAAGATGAAAAGTGGTAGACAGAGTGCAAGAAACATATATCCCAGGCTTTCTCATCCAATACATCAAATAATCATAGACATTGCACATAAGTGAGAACATTAGCTACTCTAACGTCCTCACTTGAGGGGCTAGTTGTGTAGGGAGATACCAATATCTGGAACAGTGCCGATATCTATTCGTTTATAGTCTAAACGGGTTTGGATTTATAGTAATAAAACCTATATCGATAACGTCACATAACGACATTGATATCGACACCTCTTAAAACTGAGCACGTGGCGTTGGTTAATCGACACTTGGAATAAAGTGGTTTGGCTGGCATGCAACCACTTGACAGTTGAAATCATTATAATTAGGTAAGATTCTCCAAAATATAACGGGGCATTTTTACTCTCTTTATCTCTCTATACATTTCTCTCTCTTCATATCGTCTATTCTTTTCTCTCAAACACTTTTTAACTTTATCATCGGAGTGGTTATCCCCGCATTCACCCCGGGGTTAGCTAATCCTCATTTCCTGTGTAGGTGCTTAGCCAGACGAAAGAGTTTTCACGGATCTCGGATACGGGTAGTCGGATCTGAGAAGGAACAAGAGGATCTTTAGTTTTACTCTGATTTCATTTTTGTGTATTTTTACAAGCCTTTTCTCCTTCAATGGTGATGCATTATTGATGGCAGATCCCGTAATCCTTTCTGGAAATGACCTAAAGATTCTCATTCCTTTGAATGATATCATGTTTTCCCCATTTACCCCACTTGTTGCTGATGGGGACTGTGGAGAAAGTATAAACATCTTATTGTTCGTCAATAGTGTCATTAGTGTGCGGGAGAGAGAGAGAGAGGGGGTGTTTGTGTGTGAAAATATGGGGAAAACAGGGGTCAATTGATTGTGCATAAGCACTCTAATCCTTTTAATTTAGCTGAATTCCTCATGAATAAAACTATTGACAAAATAATATGAACCATGTCAAAACTCTATTTCAATATTCCAAACCAATTTGCATACTTCCTTTCATTAAACATGCTCATTAACAATATGTGTTTAGAAATACAACAATCCAACCATACATCACATTTTCAATCATTACAATTCAATTCTAGCATGATACTACTCACTTGATACTTTATTAAAAGGAAAATGCTATACATAGCCCTTAGGGATACATATAAGCATTAAATTTACACTTCAAAATCGTAAAAAGTTAAGAAACCATAAAAATATAAACACTAATTACACCGATTAACGCATGTTTTTTTTCATGAATTTCTAATTTTATTCAATTTCCAAGAGTGTATGTAATGCTTATATATAGCTCTTAGAGCTACATATAGCATTACCCTTATTAAAATCATTCATGGCAAGATACTACATGCATTACATATTCTAACCGTGAACGTACTTCAAATAATAATGCAAACTTGCCACCAATGTTTTTAAAATCGCGATTCGGATCGTAGAATCGTACCATTCTACGACCCCAATCCACCTAAACGATGTAAATCGTTGGTACTATTGCGCAATGTGCTGTAGAATCGCTCATAGACTCTGTAGAATTAGTTAGAATCAGTGCCAATTTTATGATTCTATACCGATTCTAATTTAACGATCCCACTCTTGCAAAAGTCTAATTTTTCAAAACCCATAATTTTTTATTGTAAAGTCAGAATTGGGCTTATAACATATCGTTGGAAATCTCTTGAGGTCTACTTTCTAATAGAATAGGTCCCATACCCATATAATTTATATAATTTATTTTATAGCCCAAAGAGTATAAAGATGTCATAGTTGAGCCTAACTTTAGTCAATAATTTATATATTATTCAATATAAATCCTAATATCCTCAAAAAAAAAAAAAAAATCATAATAAAGCGTATGAAACATCAATTTAAATAAATTTTAAAATTCTATCCAAACATTTAAATTTTGTGGGCATAGAAATGTATTTTGAGTCTTATACACTCAACTTTAGGCATATAAAAAAAACTTTTATAACATGAGTTTGTTGTAGTTGTCATTCTTTAGCTATCTCGTTAAAATGACTTAACTTGACACTTAGTTTTCTATTGTCATTGGATTTATTATTAGGGAAAATAATTTTATGAGTCAACAACGTTATTTTTTTCATAAATTATCAACAATTATCTTGTACTCTCGTGGTTAAGAATGTGAACCAATAATCCGACTTTATAGTTTATAGTGTACTGTTTTAGTTATGCGCATGCGAAATTACTTCTAAAACTATTTTATGTTTGTATAGTCAATATTATGTTATCAATAATATATATAATTATCATTCTCATTGCTTGAAAATTATGTATGTAGTCATTCCCGATTCGATTCTACCTCACACACCGATTCAAGGTAAAATCCCGATGCTGATAACCTTGCTCGCCACTATCAGAAGAAATCACTTAGCTCAAACTCTCCTACAAGTGTCAAGTTCTAAGCGTGTATGTATATATATATATATATATATATATATATATATATCCCAAACAATAAATAATACTTATAAACATTCCAAAATAATATAAAAATGAATTATAAATGCTCAATTTAACTCTGGGTAATCAATGTCCAACTCACTAATCCTTCAAAGTAGCAGCACTTAATAATTTTCAGCAATAATAACTACACTATAATTTGAAATTTAAGCATTTATACTCACCTTCATCATCCTTCAACCCATACATAATCAATTATACAAAACCCAGCAATTTAGAAAGTTAGGGTTTTCATTTGGGGCTTTAAAAATCAATTGAAAACCTGAAAATTAAACTCTTATGGTTTGTTTGGGTAATGTTAAGGGAAGGAAAAGAAAGGGAGGGAGGTCAAGGGGAGGGAAAGGAAAGGAAGGGGAAGAAAGAAGAATGAGTTTTCCTTCCAAATCTCTCTATAATTGGAGGCATCATTTTATTAGAATTTAATCCCTCCATTTCTCTCCCCTCTAATTCCCTTCATCTCTAGTTTTTTATCCAAATGTAAGAAACTCCCTCCCTCTATTTCCCTTCCATTCCTTTCCCTCAATTTCCTTCAATCCAAACATACTATTAATAAATTCTATTTCAAACACCAAATTATCATTATAAACACAATCTGTTTGGGTCCAATTTACTCTAATTGGACCGGTTCAAAATGATTTAATTATCAAGCCCAAGGTAAAGGTTCAACTCTCCCAAGTCATGCCAAGTAAGTCAAAGGCCCAGTCAACATGGTAAGCTCATTTGACCTCAAGGCCCATTTCTCCTATTTTTGCACAGTATAAAAGCCATCAATCCTCTCTCTTTACTAGCATGTACACAAAGCCTCAAGCAATTTATACTCTTGCATAGCTTTCTCTCTGTAAACATTGTACCGACTTCGGTGTCGGAGGGGCTTTCCTTAGCAACACCCCCAAGGTCAGTTTACGTGTGTTTGCTGTGTAGGAAATCCTTGGCCCAATCATCACTTGGACTGTGATTAGTCTTCAGCCCACAGTAAGTACCTCATTCGAAGGTCCCATTATTTTTACCCGAAACAATTTGGCGCCGTCTGTGGGGAAGACATTAAAAAACAAGCTAAAAATAACCAATCTTAGTGCCCTTAGCAACATGGCTAAAAATCGCAAGAATAGCAAAAGTGCCAAAAACGATGGTCCTTCCTCCTCAAGGAGGACCCCTATTTCGACCGGGGGGGGGGAATCCACTTTCTCCACCGTCACCACCTCCATCACCTTCTTCAGGTGCACCCTCCTCGGAGAGGGCTGCATCTGAGATGATTACACCAGAGAGATCACCATCTCCATCCAATCATTCTCGGCGGCCGACCAGCTCGTACCGCCCGAGTCAATCCAATGCTAAGAGTCCACCTCGAAGCCTCCATTCTCGTTCTCAGCCAAGGACGACTCCTCAAACGGGACCCTCTACGGAGGAAGTGGCGAGAGCCGTGGCAGTTTTAATGGACTTCATGAAGTCCCAAGCGGGCAACTTTCCACCACCCCGTGGTTATTCACCTATCCAGCCGAGAAACCTGAGAAGGAGGTCTGGCCAAGAGGTTGATGGACAAGCTCTGTCATTCAGGGAGCTACTAGACAAGTGGAAGGAAGACACTTGGAGAACTGAGTGGGAAAGGTAAAGAAACCCACAGTTCTTCGAGGAATCCAAACCCCACAACACCCGCAGCTACAAAAGCAGCAACTCCGCCTCTACGCGGCACGAGCCTGCTCGCCGAAATGTCGATGAACGTCTCGGCTCAAGGGAGATAAGCGTGCACAGCCGTCTCACCTATCTTGAGGGGACAACACCTTACCTCGAACCGTCCTAGCCGAGGATAAAAACCACTTTTACCTCTTAAGAGGGCAGAACGAGGTCCCACTAGCTAGGAACGAGGGGAAAGCTGTAATGTTCCCCACAAGCTCTCCCTTCCAAGAATGGATTTTGGAAGAGCATGTGCCGACGGTGAAAATCCCGGCACACATTACATATGACGGTACTTCGGATCCGAAGGATCACATTGCCTCTTATGAGGGGCACATGCATCTGAACCCTAGGTTCTAAGCGACCTGGTGTAAATAATTCCTGACTACTCTCAAAGGTGTTGCACAAGCGTGGATCACCAAGAGAGTAAAGGAGGGCTTGATTACCGGTTGGGACGACCTCTTTAACAAATTCAAAAGTAAGTTTTCTACGGCAAATCGTCGAGAGAAGACAACTGCAGAACTTATGTGTCTGCAGCAAGGGGGGACGAGAGCCTCTGAGACTATTCGACTTGCTTCAGCAACGAGCTGTCCAGAATCACAAGTCTGGACCAAGGGTTAGCCGTCTTTGCTTTGCAAAACAGGCTATAAGTTGGAAAGTTTCTTGACTTCATGGTCATGCATCCCCCGCGGACCTTGGAGGAAGCTTAGGACGCCTCGGATAAATACATCCGAGCCGAAGAATGGAACAAAACCAAAACCCATCCCCAATTTGGGGCTGGGAAGACGAAGCAACAACACTCCGAAGGCCAGAGCTAGAGGAAAGGGAAGGCGAAAGCCTTAGAACCATCCTCGGCAGCTGAGCCGAAGATAGAAAAGACTACTCCATTCGGGGGTAGATACGAATCATATACTCCTCTCTCCCTTATGCGTGCCAAAATCTACAGCATAACAAAGGACGAGTAAAAATATAAAAAGCCGAGGACACTCCCATCAGCAGAAAAACAAGGACCGATGGTGTGAGTTCTATGAATCACTTGGACATTACACTGAGGACTGTGTCTAGGTGAGGGATCAGATTGAGGATATGGTCCAAAAAGGTTACTTGAAAAAATATCTCGCAGAGCGCTGCGAAGAGAAAAAGACCAAGAAAGATTCTCGGCAAGAGCTGGACTTCCCCAAGAAGAACACCAAGGGTTAAGAAAAAGAGAACCCTGACATCCTTGCCATTTTTGGAGCAACGAATTCCCGGAGAGTGCGAAAACGCCACTTGAGGGCTAAGACCCATCAAGTGAACCATGCTGACATCCGAGAACCTCAGTCTTCGGTGCCAAACATTACGTTCACAGCCGAAGACTGACAGGGGATTTACATTCCCCCATGAGGATTTGCTGGTGATTATCACAACGGTAGCCAACCACAGCGTTTGGCGGACCCTCGTTGATGGTGGTAACGGTACGAACATTTTATTCCGCAAGGCCTACAACCATCTGAAGTTGAAGACCAAACATCTAACTTTAGTACCCTACCCAGTATCAGGATTCAACGGGTATATAACATATCCTGACAAGAAAATTACTCTTCCCGTCACCATTAGCCGCGACGAAGCAACCAAGAACGTCATGGCCGAATTTTGTGTCATGGACGCTCCATCTGTATATAACGTGATCATGGGGAGACCCATGATTCATGACATTCAAGGAGTAATCTCAACGTATCATGAGCTGATAATCTACGTCATGACATCTGGCCTGAGTAATAGCTACATTATTGTCACAATAGAGGCCTATTAGACCCTTGATGGAGGGTACAACATCAAGTTCACCAACGAACTTACGAATACAAACTGCCTCCTTAGCCGCTTCAGCAGCTGCCAAGTATTCGTCTTCAGTTGTAGAATCTGCAGTTGTGCTCTACTTGGCACTCTTCCAACTAAACGCTCCTCCATTTAGACAGAACACATATCCAGACTGTGATTTGAAATCGACTCTTTCTGTTTGGAAGCTTACATCGGTATAATATTCAACAACTAATTCATCTGAGGCACCATATACTAGGAATTTATCCTTGTTCCTTTTCAGGTACTTTAGGATATTCTTGGCTGCAGTCCAATGCGCCTCTCCTGGGTTTGATTGGTATCGGCTCGTAGCACTCAAGGCATACGATACATCCGACCTACTACATGTCATATCATACATGATCGATCCAATAAGCGAAGCATATGGAATCTGATTCATCATTTCCCGCTCATCAGGTGTCTTTGGACATTGCTTCTTGCTTAGGGTTATGCCATGTGACATGGGTAGGTGACCTCTCTTGGCCTCCTGCATGTTGAATCGTGCCACTACCTTATCAATGTAAGTACTTTGGCTCAATCCAATCATCCTTTTAGATATATCCCTATAGATCTTAATGCCCAATATGTACTAAGCCTCTCCCAAGTCTTTCATTGAAAAACTTTTTCCAAGCCAGACCTTTACAGACTCTAATATCGGAATACTGTTTCCAATGAGCAATATGTCATCGACATATAATACTAGGAAGGCAATGTCACTCCCACTGACCTTCTTGTAAACACAAGATTCATCTGAATTCTTGATAAAACCAAACTTACTAATGGCTTCATCGAATAGCAGATTCCAACTTCTGCTAGCTTGCTTTAGCCCATAAATGGACTTTTTTATGCTTGCACACTTTCCCAGCATTGTTTTAATTGACAAAACCTTCAGGCTGTGTCATATGCATAGTTTCTTCCAAAATTCCATCGAGGAAGGCGGTTTTGACGTCCATCTGCCATATTTCATAGTTGTAATATGCAGTAATCGCTAGGAAGATTCGAACAGATTTAAGCATTGCGACCGGAGAAAAGGTTTCATCATAATTAATACCATGAATTTGCCTGTAACCTTTTGCTACCAGTCTAGCTTTGTAAATGAATACATTTCCATCTTTGTCGATTTTCAATTTGAAAATCCACTTACATCCGATAGGTGTGTAACCTTTGGGTAAGTCAACCAAGTCCCATACTTGATTTTCAAACATGGAATCCATTTCAGATCTCATGGCCTCTTGCCATTTTGCAAAGTCGGTGTTTTCCGTCCCTTGCTTGTAGGTTGCTGGTTCGTCTCCATCCACTACCAGGATGTCCTGATTCTAGATTAATACGACACCAAGATACCTATTAGGTTGAGACCTTGGCCTCTGCGACCTACGTAGGGTACTGTACTGAGCATTTGCATTGTCGTTTTGACTTTGCACATTTTGACCAGCGTCAACGGATGCTGTTTGAGCACTTTGACTGTCAATTTTATTTTGTTGCTCGTCCTCTCGAACTTCATCGAGTTCGATTTTCCTCCCACTTGTCATTTTAGAAAGGTGTTCCTTCTCAGAAAAGACACCATCGCGAGTAACAAACACTTTGTTCTCGGATTTGTTGTAGAAGTAATACCCTTTGGTTTCTTTTGGGTAGCCCACAAAGAAAACCTTGTTAGATTTGGGGTGAAATTTGTCAGAAATTAATTTCTTGACATATGCTTCGCATCCTATATCTTGAGAAAAGACAACCTTTGAGGTTTCTTCGTCCATAGTTCGTATGGAGTCTTTTCCACAACTTTTGATGGAGCACGGTTCAGTGTTAGTGCCGCGGTTAGAAGTGCGTGTCCCTAGAAAGAGATAGGAAGATCACTAAGACCCGTTGTTGATCGTACCATGTCTAGCAAGGTTCGATTTCTCCTTTTGGATACTCCGTTCAATTGTGGAGTTCCTGGAGGTGTCAATTTTGAAAGTATACCCTTTTCTTTTAGATGGTCATCGAATTCTTGGCTCAAGTATTCACCACCTCGATCCGATCGAAGGGCTTTGGTTTTCTTGCCAAGCTGATTTTCAACTTCACTCTGAAATTCTTTGAACTTTTCAGATGATTTAGATTTGTGCGACATAAGGTAGACATATCCATATCTACTATAGTCGTCTATGAAGCTGATAAAATATCGATGGCCGTTCCTTGTGGTTATGCTCATTGGTCCACATACATCGGTACGTATTAGGCCTTACAAGTCACTTGCCCTTTCTCCCAACTTGGAGAATGGCTGCTTTATCATCTTGCCTAATAAATTCATTCACAATTTTCAAACGATTGTAAATCGAATGAGTCAAGAACACCTTCTTGTACAAGTTTCTTGATGCGTTTGATGTTAATGTGGCCAAGACGACAATGTCACAAGTACGTCTCCTTTGACTCAATGGTCTTAGCTTTCTTGGTGGTATTATTAACATCATAAACTTATTTGTCCAGCGAAAGCACACATTTTAGATAAACGTGTCATACCATAAACATATAAGCAAGACTTTTGAAACAATAGTCTTGTGATCAAAACAAAACGACGTCCAACGTCAGAAGATTAATGCATGGTTGATAATGAAACTTAAACAAGTTCTATGTCAAGACAAACTATGTTAACACAAGCCTTTCTGGAAAGATTGTCTTCTTCTTCCGCTTTTATATCCACATCCACTTGGTAAGCCCTTCTCACTTGGTTCCTGAAATAGGAGCATATAGTGAGTCATTAATGGTATCTAATACTTTATGAATTGCTTGTATTCAAGTGTAAGTTTATAAAGAAGATACCTGAGGTAGAGATTTCTCTTCGCTTTGCCTCATCTTCCAAGTACATGATGCATTCGCTCTTGTAGTGGCCCTGCCTACTACAGTAGAAGCATCGCATCTTTGCCTTGTTCTTGAACTCCTTCTTCTTTACCCTTAGAGAAAGCTTGAGCTTGGTACTTCCGCAAGAATCAGCCCTTTGAAACTCATGGACAACCTCCATCAAAGAGAGTTTGATCCGATTGGCAGTTAGCCGCATCTTCAATACGAAATAGCCCGAGTGGATAGAACATAATAGCATGTGAGCCGCTTGCTCATCCTCCACTGGCTTCCAATGAGCTCCAAGTGAGTGAATAGCCTTGTCATTTGGAGCACATGGGCTCGATGTGGCATTCCGAGTCTTAGTCTAGCATTCTAGACTTGTGCCTATACCTCTTGCCTCTCCTTGGCAAGGCACCCCTCTTGCGGTGGCTTGATCTTCATGTTAGAGAGTGACCTAGTCACCTCCTCCACGAGACCATCATAGTTGCCTTTGATGCTCTTGGTGACCCTCAAATTGACTATATCCTTTAGAGCTTTGAGGAGCATGTTAGGAAAATAGTTGGAGAACTTCCCCTTCTATTGTTTGGGGATGGAGTTTTCCATAAGTCGTGGGACTCTTTTGCAATCCCAACTCCATTCCTCATGAGCCTTATCGCTCATAACCCCTTTTGAGTAAAAACTCGAGATGGGTATGTCGAGAATGTGCTCTAAGTAGCAATTTCGGAGGGTCTTTCAGAGTTCTTTTTCCCACTCCTTAAAGTTCACCAAGTTCAAGGAAAATAGTAACTTTTTGGGAAGTTTCGGACGCATTAGGTTGTTGTCGTTGTTAGTTGAAAACATGATTCTACAATTGAAAGAATTTGAAATGAAAAACCATTCATAATACTTAAATAAGATTGAAAATATGCATATTTATCAAACTTATTTAAACATCCTATTCACACATTAAATTGGCCCCATTTGGTGAGAATAAGTCGATTCCAAGATCCAAAGAATCAATGAGTAGTTAAGCATGCTTTCGCTTGTCTTAACACTTAATATTCTAAGGTAAGCAACTCTTTTCTAATGGCTCCAAGCCACTCTTGGTTAGATAAATCGTTGCATCTAATGCTCTCTCAACAACTTATCCACTTTGCCACGACATGTTAGGACTCCATCACTCATATTGTTGAGTATAATCAAAACCAACATGCATACCCGGTATGCCTTACGTTTCCTAAGAGTAATAGTGATGCCTCGTTTTGGCGTAGCCCATCACTACTCTCAATAGGTCGGTAAGTGTTGTTTCGGAATGGCAAATTTTACACAATATTTTAGGGACCTAGGGTTTCTATGTTGGTTGATTTAAGTGAACTTAATTAATCATCACAACATTCGAAATCCTAAACATGCATCTAACATATCATTCATATATATAAGCATAGATATATATATCGAAAACATAAGTAAATGATGCATTTGGCAACTAGCATGACCCCTTGAGTCTTCAAGGATCTTCTCTTGCAATTTCATGGCTTCGTCTTCAAAGAACCTCCGTCTTCAAGACATAACCATAATAATGCAAATACTAGTATCTACGATTAGGACTAATCTAAATATTAAGGTACAAAAATACTCAACGGTTCACAGACCGTATTTAGATTTACAAAAATACATGACGAAACGCATTCCGTATTTTCTATCCTAATCGGGCCCTACTAATTGCCATTTAATAAAACCTGTAAGAGAATATACATTCCATTTATCCATTCACTATTTGTGAATGGCCCATGCATTTTACAACGATAAACAAGTAACAATGCACAAACACGCGTAAACTAGTAACTAATTTAGGTGGTTAATCCGATTAACACGCCTAATGAAAATTACTCAAAGTTGTTTAACCAATTATGTGATTAAGCGCAATTAAAATTGAAGCTCCCACTAAATTCCACATCCAACTTAATAAATCCAATTAATTAAGCCGGTAAACCCAAAATTTTACCAAAATAAAATTTTGCAAGTGCTGCTCAAAACCGAGGCCTAGCCTCTAAAATTTAATTAATATAATTAAAATTGGCAAAAACGCAAAATTAACATAGCCCTAACACCCCAAAGTGCCTAACATCGAGCCTTTCGGCTTGGTGTGCTAGGCACCGGGGCATGGGTGCCTGGGTCCCTAGTGATGGGTCGCGCACAAAGCCGTGGCCCGTGCCAAGCGTCACACCCATAACCTAAAGCATCGCATACGCGTTATCCTCCTTACGGGGCGTGCTTGCGACACGTGGCCACGAAGGCCACTCGAGCTTGCTGTTGTGCATGCACCATGCAGCAAGCCAGCAGCACACCCGCACACACACAACCACCCACCCACACCAAGCAGCGCACACACACGCACAGCCGCAGCAAGTAACGCATGCACACACGTACATCCACAACACTCATGGCGCGCACAGCCACGCATGTTGCTGCTGCCTTGCTGCGCCTGCGAGCATCAGCCACGCATTTGAGTGGCGCACGCACCAAGCATAGCCAGCCCTTGGCGGCCACATGCGGGCTGCTGTGCAGCCCGGCTGGCCAAGGGTGGTTTTGCCTTGGTTTGCGTGCTTGGTTCACATATATTTACAAAATAAGAATTTGAATTCCGCAAACAGAAAACTTAAACTAACTTACATAATTATTATAACTTAACCAGAAAACTTAATCATACATTCAAAACAGAAAACTTAAACTTAACCATACATTGAAAACATGCTACATAATTTTGATAAAATAATTAAATTCACATAATTATTATACAAATAAGATAAAAAAAAACAATTATATAAACAACCCCAATCAAAATTCTAAACAATCAGCCTAATAGATCCACTTTTGAAGTTAGCTTCTTAATAGATAAAAGCATAAACCATTGTGCCATGCTGATACACGAACTAAAAATCAGGAACATTACAGCAAAGCAGCAAACTCTAGCTTACTCAAAACACAAGGGAAGGTCCGCATGATAGAAAAAATCAGATAAAAAATCAAAATTCCCAACAAGTACTAGTAGATCGAAAATCTAACAAAAAATCAAAATTTCCAACAAATGGAACGAAATTCAGATAACAAAACAAAATTCACAACCAATTTTAAAATAAAAATGACAAGCAAACCACCAAAAACATCAAAACAATGAATTCGAAATACATACAGGAGATTTGCTGAGCAAATGCGAGTAGAAGGAGATCTGGGCGTAACTCTCGTGAAGAAGATCTAGGCGTAACGGTGGCCAGCGACTGGTGGCTATGAAAGATGGGTGGCGGCCTGAGCAAGTGAGTGTAGAGAGAGGGGGAAAAATTTAGGGTTTTACTTTTTAGTGACTAGTGAGAGATAGAGAAATTGAAAGTGATTAATAATTTGTTTTAGAAATATTCAATATTTTTTTAAAAAATATATCAAATTTCAGTACGTAACTACTTACTTACCCTTTAAATTATCGGATATCGGTTCTGATATCCGACACTTTTCGGATATCGGATATCCGAACATTTGAAAACCAATATCCGAATCCGTATCCGATATCCGATTTTTCGGATTGGATATTCGATCTGAAATGAAAACTCGGATCGGATATTTTAAAATTCGGATCAGTTACGGATCGGATTTTTGGATTCTCGGATAGTTTTGTACAAGCCTAACGTTGACCATGAACCGAGCTGGATGGACCCTATCCTAGCTTACAAACTTCAGGGAGAAATACCCAAAGATAGAATTCTTGCCTCCAAGCTGAAGCGAATCAGCTCAAGATTTATCGTCTTTAGAGGAGAGCTGTTGAAAAAATCCTTCTCAGCCTCACTTCTCAAATGCGTGGGACAAACAGATGTTAATTACATCCTTCTGGAGATTCACCTCGGCATCTGTGGAAACCACATCAGGGGGAGAACTTTAGCCCACAAAGCATTGAGGACAGGGTATTACTGGCCCACCATGATATCAAATGATAAGGAGCTGGTCAGAAAATGTGAGAAATGTCAAAAATTGCACCAGTCATCCATCAGCCAGCCCGAGATCTTCATCTGATCTTGAATCTGCTTCCATTTTCCCAATGGGGGATGGATATCTTGGGGCATTTTCCTAATGCTCCATACCAAAAAAGATGGCTAATAGTCGACATTGATTATTTCAGCAAATGGATCGAGGCCGAAGTAGCCTCGAACATCACAGAGCAAACTATCAGGAAATTCATCTTGCAGAATATCATCACTCGCTTCGAGATTCCAAGGTCTTTTTCTTTGATCATGGAAGGCAATTTGATAATTTTCCGCTAAGGCGGTACACAGACCCGTTCGGCATCAAATTGGCATACTTAGCAGTGTGTCATCCGCAAAGCAATGGTCAAGCCGAAGCTGCAAATAAGCAAATCCTCAATGCTCTCAAGAAAAGGGTTGAAGATCAAAAGTCCAAGTGGATAGAGGAACTCCCTAGAACCCTCTGGTCACCTTGGACAACTAAAAAAGAGGCTACGGGACATTCACTTTTTGAGATGGTGTATGGATCTGAAACCGTTCTTCTTGTATAAATAGGCTCGGAGAGCCTTCGTGTGAATCTGTTCTCGGCCGAGAACGAACAACTCATGAAAGAATCCCTCGATTTCTTAGACGAGGTCAGAGACTCAGCCCGAGACAGAATGGCCGCATACAAGCATAGAATCAGCAAGTTCTACAATCGAAGAGTCCATGCGAGACTGAAAGGAATGGTGTCCTTTGAACAAGTGTATTATTCCGATAGGGGGTTCGGAATTATTAAAAAGCTAATTTCCAGTGAGGTCAAGTGATCGGAATGCCTGGGTGGAGGCCGCTTCCGATCAGTAATATTAATGCATAATTAATATTGCAGCTTAATCTTGACTGAACCCTTCGGGTCACACCCAAGCAACTAACGAGCCGAAGCGACGAATTAATTAGGAATTGATTAATAAGTCAACCGAGTAATTAATATTTAGACGTCGGAAATTCGACCTTGGAGCGTCGAAACCGAGCGTCGGAAGTCGAGTCGAAAATAGTAAAAAGACGAGACGTGAAAATAATAATAAATCAACAATGACCAAAATACCCCTAGCATCGGAAAACTGAGTGCTAGCGGCGCAGAAAATGCTAGCAGCACGCACCAAGTGTGGGGCTAGGCTAGCATACCGCAGCTAGCAGCCAGCACTAGTGTGCGTGGCTGTGCTAGCATACGACGGCTAGCAGCCCGCACAATTGGTGCGTGGCTTATTAGGCCGTGGCAGCTAGTAGCCCGCACCAATGTGCGAGGCATGCTAGCAAGCCACAGCTAGTAGCCCGCACCAATGTGCGAGGCATGCTAGCAGGCAGCAGCTAGCAGCCCGCACATTGTGCGCGGCGTGCTGGCAGCTAGCCTCGGCCAAGCAACCCGCACTTGGTGCGTGGCCTGCTGGGCCGTAGCACATGGCAGCCCACCTTGGGTGCCTTGGTGCCCAAGTTTGGGTGCCACGTGGCGTAATTTAATTGGGGGCTATGGGGTTGAGGTGGTCAGTTATGGGAGTGAGAGTGGGGGGCAAGTTTGGTCCCCCCTTCCTCCAAATGGTCCTCACCTACTCCTCCTTGTGAGCTTGCCACTTGTTGATTTATTACTAGTTTGATTATTAATTTTATTTTAGCTTTAAAATAAAATGGGAAAATCAAATTCACCCACATTAATGGGAGAGTTTTTCATACTCTTGCATTTCCCTATAAATACCCAACTTATTGGGGTATTGGGAAAAGCACTTGAGTAAGAGTTGGAAAAGGCATTACTAGTAGTGAAAACCTTTGAACTCAAAAGTTGAAAAAGGTATCACCATTAAGAAAACCTTTGAACTCAATTACTCGGGTTTCGGTCGGGCCTTGCTAACTCCAAGGCATTGGACCTAGTCGGTGTTTGAGTTGTGGGTGGACTTCCATTGGAGGTCATCGTATTTTCGAGGCTAGCTTTCTAAGTAAGAGCCCCTCGAGGTCAGGCGAAGCACGCGTCAAAGGTATAATTATTATCTTAATCTTGTCATTAAGTTAATTATGTTTATGGTTTTATTTATTGCGAGTGCGGTCTTGGTTTTAGGTTTGTTTCCGCGGTGAGTCGGACTCACCAAACCCCAACAGAGACCTCTCAAAATTGGAGATCTCGTCCTTCAAAACGTTGCAGCTGTGTAAAAGAGTCGTATTCATGGGAAACTCTCAGCCACTTGGAGGAACCTTATGAAATTTATGATGAGCTTCAGCCTGGGACATACCGACTTCGGCAGTTGGGTGGAACTGAGCTGAAGAATCACTGGAATGCTGATATACTTAAGAAATATCATGTGTAACCCCTTCGGGGCAGAACAATCTATGTAAGTGCATCTTCAGAATTTATGAAAAGGCCTTTGAGCCACCATTTTTATCAAATTTTCGAGTTTCCATTTTCTGTCTTCTTTAAATTCCTCAAAGGTTATGTCTCGTCACTGTCCAAAGCATAGCCTAACAGTGGCATTGTGCTTCAGATTGCCTAGGAACCATCCTAAAAAGGGACAATGACTTCACCCCCGAAGTATAGCCAATCGCTGGCACTGTACTTCGGATGACTCAGTTCCTGGGGGAAAAGAGGTCGTGGACGAATCTGAAGTATAGCCTAAAAATTGGCATTGTACTTTAGATGAGTTATATCCGAAGCATTGCCAAAGTAAAGGTCTTGTGTTTCGGGTAGTCATTCACTCAGATTATTTTCAAGAATCAAGAGATACTGCTCTTGAAGTCAAAGACTTCTGAGCATCGAACTCATAGGTTCCTAAAATAAAAGAGTAGAAAAAAAAAGAGCTGAAACTCCTAAAACTTCATATAGACCTTGAATCTGGGCTAAGACGAACCTTCGTTTGTCAAAATAGTTCGACACCTTAGAAACCTAAAGTCCACAACTTTAGATTTCTAGGGGGGCAAGAGATACTTAGCTACGAGAAAAACTCCCAAACCGAGGCTTATACTTAGAAAAATTTTGCAAAAAATTTCGAAAATTAAAAAAAAAAGGCAAAAGTAAGAAAAAGCAAGGCAAGGAGGAAAGAAAGCAGTTCATTCATAAAAGGAAAAATATGCTCGGACACCAAGCTACATCAAGTTCAGAGTTTTCAAATCAAACACAAGGAAATACTGAATCGGGAGCCGCCCACAGGCTGAAAAACACAGTTGCCTAACTACGTACAACTACTCAAAGCAAAAATAAATTAGACTTTATACATCAAGGCAAGTTGAAGCAAACACAAGACAAAAACAGATGCGGTAAACATAACAAATTAAGCATAAGTTGATCCGCAAGATTCTAAAGACGACTGCCCGAGTTCTTATGCTTCAGCATTGGCAGGATTTGGCTGAGCAGCCGAGTTGGGACCCTTTAAAGTTTCAGCACCTGCTGAAGAAGAGGCAGGCTGTAATACCCCGTAATTTTGAGCTATGATTTTTCGCACACTTTTCACTAATACTTTGTTTTCTGTTTAAATTTTAAACTTCTAATTTCTTATTATTAATATTTTTATATTATTGTTAATAATATTCATGTTCATTATTAAATAGGTTATTTTTGTATATACATTATTAACTGGTTATTATCATTATTATTATAATTGTTTTTGTTATTGTTAATGATAATATCAATTATTATTATTAATAGTGTTATTATATGTGTATTTTATTTGCTTCTCATTTCAATTCTTCTCCTCAATTTTCGGGCCAATTAGGATTAGCTCGGAATAGAATTTGGACTAGTAATTAACCATCTAATTAGGCTCGTCTAACCTTGTTTATTTTCTCTCCTTAAGCCCATGATAGTTTTAGTTAATCCTCCCAAAACTAGTCCAATTAACATCCTTAATCTAGGGTTTTGCTTTGTAATCACATGTGTTGCTTGAGCCCATCTTCTCCTATTTCTCACGGGCTTGTTGATATTCAGTTTTCCACCCTAATAACCCCCCATTTACACCCACAATCAATCCCATTCAATCCCCAAATAAATGCTGTACAAAACCACTTGATATTCCCTACCATTCACATACAAAAACAACGCTTCTTGTGCATGAGTTTGCTGCACCATCACAACACTTTTCTCCTCTCAAATTCCCTCTAATTTTCTTGTAATGATCAAGGGATATTCGTGGGTCCTGGCTGCTGTATTTTACCCTTTTATTCAAGCACTTAAAAACCCTATAACATCATCAATCAAGGCTAGCAAGAGGCGTGACTTTGGAGCGGCTCGGGCGGATTCAAATTACGATCTTATCCTATCTTCTGATCTGATTTCCTTGATCTCCATTTAAGGTAACTAGCATTATTCCATTACTCTAGAAATCATGGTTGGGTTAAGACAAGGTTAGATGCGTCTAGGATTAGTTGTTTGAGTTTTCAGTTGCGGTTTTGAATAAACTTGTGCTCTGTTTTTATACTGTGATTTGCGTGAGATATAGCAATGTTAGATCATGTATTTCCTTCATTATCATGTCTATATATATATATTGTTGTTTTGATCCTGTTCATTTGCATAAGAAATTTGGTTGAAAGCATGTTTTGTTCCGGTTTACCTTCGGTTGAGCATGGATATTGTGTGATCTTTTGTGTGAATGCATGCTGCTCTCTCTCTCTGTTCATGCGTGAGTGCTAGACAATTGTTAAGAGTATTTTATGGCCTTGTTGACTTGATTAAATCCCCAAAAAAAACAAGTCTTGTATTAACCAAAAATAGTTGTTGTAGAGTTACTCTATTCGTCCAAGTCACATGTTTGATTTACTCTCAAGCCATAATATTATTGTTGCTGTAAGTTCATATAGTTTATCATGATCATGTGCCTAATTTTCATGTTTGGATTGACTTTTTAGCTAAAATAGTAAATGATTATGAGAAATTTTAATTGAGCAGAGATAATAATGGTTGAACATGTTTGGTGGTGAGCGAATGCTTGTGGTTCCGTATTAAGTTGTTTGAGGAAATTTTTCATGTTTAGTTAATTGATTAAAGTGTTAAAATTTTATTCTAAGTAATTTAATTTTATTATATTTATATATTATTCTATCTTTTATTTTGTGGTATAGAGTTGGGTAATTTACCATGTATTTAAATGAATTGGTATAATGATGGAAATTATAAACAAGGAGCAATGCTGATTTAAATTGTGAGTGTTAATGGAGTTTTAAAAATGTTTTTAAAGTGTCAAGTAAGTTGTCGACATTGTTGTGTTTTAAAGTAGAATAACACTGTTTTTAGCACCGCTTCGCCAAAGGGTTGTGTACGGAGTGTATTGTGATATTTTGTTATAATTAGCTTCGTATACAAATCCAGACAATAAGAGTGATACCTTGTTATGATATATAAGTTGTTTTGTATATTTTGAAGAATTTTGAAGTTAAAATCTTTTGAAGGATTACTGTTTTATATGATTCGTGAGTGTAAGACAACCATTAGGCTGCGAAATTCAATAGTTGGAACATGCCAACATCTTGGGCTGCGGAATTCGAGATGTAATTTCCTAGGTTAATTGTTATCGTTCGGAACTAATCGAGCTGTGGAATTCGAGTAGGAAAACTGGGAGTACGCCATTCTTATACGCAGACGGCTGCGGAATCGTTTGTAGGTTCGCCCTGACAAACCTTTGGTGGTGGGTTGCGGGATTCACTGGCGTTCATATTTTATATGCTTGCTTCAATATGGATCAGTTTTTGAAAGGTTAAAATTTCCTATTTTAAATTTTTTACTACTTTGAGAAGGTCTTCTTAAGTCAAGTTAAGAATTTTTCTTAATCTCTTTAAAGAATCTTTAAAGGTGTTAATTAAGTTTATAGCAGTTTATCGAGTCTATTTTGGGTGCTATTATTTTAATTCTATTTTCTTGTGGTAATATTTGTACATTGATCAATATACGTGTTTGTCTTGTATCATAGTCATGTTTCAATGTTTTATTTATACTTTAAGTACAATATTATTCTTGATTAAGTTAACGTTCCTTCTTGTTGTTATGTTTTATGCTTGTGTCTAAGCTTTTCTTTACTTAGCTTCAAGTACTGGGAGAACTGCTAGTTACTCCCCACTGATTGTGGAACCTAAATGTTTTTTGCAAATGGAGAGTAGTTCCTATTAAGTCGGGGCCGAGAGCAGAGTGTTAGTCTGTTCTTGGAAGTTTCATAGACTTTCTTTAGTTATCTTTTAAACTTCTTTTTTTGGGATAGTTGGTTTGAGGTTGTTTTGTCTCGTTTAAAGTTTCCTTTGATCAATTTATTATATTTATTTTTGTTATTTATTTATTCCCTTTAGTTTTTAGTAACCTTTAGAGTGTCATTTCCGTCTCGACGTTATTTCCGCTAACGTCTCGCCTTCTGTTTTAGACGAGGTGTTACACAGGCTGAGCAAGAGTCTTCTTAGACTCTCTCTTCTTGGATTCCTCTTTCTCCTTCTCTTCATCCTCTTCCCTCTCTCGAGCTTCTTTCTCGGCCTAGCGAGCCAGAAAGGTAGTTTTAGATGGATGAGCAGAATTTAGATGAGGATCATTCTCATCCATGGACCATTCTTCAGCTACGTCCCAATTAATGCGGGGATTGAGGTGGAAAGTGAGGTGCCGAGTGTAGACACCCAAATATGTCTCCCCAAAAACCAAACCCGGTGATGAATACCTTTCACGTCGAATCATAATCGAATGAAGTGAAAGTGTGGAAAGTTTAGTGTTGCGGTTAGTTTTTATTTATTTTCTCTCTTTGTTTTCGAAAACCCTTTTTTATGAAAATAGCCAATCCAGTTTAGTTTGGTCCATGGAAAGGGTCCGATAATAGTGTAGTTGGATTGGGCTCGAAGAGAGCTTTCCAACGACATATCAAAAGCCAAATTCCGATGAATAATGAGGAAGTTATGGCCAAAATACTAAACTGGGCCCGGTTTGGCTTTTATTATGCGGCCCAATGATCTAGAGGAGGGCCCATTATGATTTATGATTCCTAATGCAATTAGGATTGATTATAGTCTTCTAGAATTTCTAGAAGGTTCTTTTGAATCCTAATATGATTAGCATTGATAAATGAGTTTTATGAGTCTTATTTAGAATAAAAGAAGCGTTTCAAATAAAATTACAGTTTTACCCCTCGTACGCTAAATTTTATCAAAAATAGGAAAACGTGTGGAAAAATTGTCTGCAGCGCCGCACCACAGGCTGTCGCTCAGCGGCAGGCTCTGTCGCACGGCGAAGAGGCTATTGCGGCGACATCGCCGTGTTTTATTCCTTTTCGAACTCTAATTCTTTTTTATTATATCCGGGCTGATTTTCGTTATAAATAGGGTCCTTAAATTTCCGTTTTCGATCATCGGCAATCATAAATTCTCATCTACAATCTACAATCATCTCTCTCTCTCTCTCTAAACTTTTCACAAACAAAATTCCGCATTCACAAGATCTAGACACACCTAGCCAACTTCGAAGTTGCCTTCGCCCTAGACGTGAAAGGTTATAATTTCTGAGGGTTTGGTCCCTAATCTCTTTATTTCCATTATTTAATTTAATTGTTTGATTTTATACTTTTCCTTGAAGTTACTAACGCGTGTATTTTGTTATTAGAAAGAGGTACGAGGCATCCAAGTAAGTACTTTAATTGTTTAATTGATATTTTGATATAGAAATCATGCTTAGATTGTTTTGTTGGTTCCTAGTATCATGTTAGGATGCTTTCCTTAGTATGATATTTAGGGTGATTTGCTTATATCGATTATGATTTCTAGGATGCTTCCTATTTTCTTTCAATATCATGTTAGTATCATGTTAGACCTAAAGCTTTGATTTTTTTTGCTTAGTGACATGCTAGGATTTGTTATTAATCTTGTTAGTATCATGCCTAGGATCTTGCTGATATTATTATGCTTTGAGATTGAGAATATTATTATTATGATTATCGTTGTTATTATGTTGCTTGATATATTTTAATATTGTTATTGCTCGATCACGCCTTTTATGCATGTTTAAAGGGAATTTGTACTTGTAATCACGCTTAATTAGATAATTAATAATCTTGTTTAGGCTAATATGATTATAATTCAAGTGATCGCCAATGATAGAGTTATTTGTGCATTAATATTCAACCAACATAAATAAACAGGTTTAGGGTTAATCTATTGATTGCATGTTAGTCAGAAAGCGCACATGAATACGAGAAGAATAAAGTAGAGGCCTATTATTAGGGCAGGTTCAATCTCTTTTAGATTAGATTTATACCTTCATCCCCGAAGACCAGTCATGGTTCCAGACCTATTGGAGTTGACGATCTCCTGGATCGTTAAGGGGTGTAACCTTCACCCTGTGAACGGTTTACAAGTTCCTAAAACTTGTTGGCGACTCTTTTGCTCTAGCTTCCTTTCCTTTGGACGCCACCATGCTTAAGTGTATGATCACAGTGGGGTTCAAGTTTGGGGTAATGCTTGAAATATTCCCTACACCGAGAAACCTTGAAGCCGTTGTCAAAACCTTCATCATACTTATCTTGAGTATAAATCTTGACTTCCAACAGCTTCTGAGCATCCTCAAGTTCGGCCTGAGTCTTTGCAACAACTTCTCCTTGAGACTTCAGCTGGTCTCGAAGATCCTCAAGCTGATCCCGAGTCTAAATAAGCTCAATGTCCTGGGCCTCCAGTTCAGCATCTCTGGATTTCAATTCAACTTCAGCCTCGGCAAGCTCAACATCTTGGACTGCCAACTCTCTTTTTAGCCTTTCAACCTCGGCTTCAAGCTCGATCTGCCTCTGGTTAGCTGCAGCCTCATTCTGAGCAATTTTGGCGTTGAAGTCCTCATCCATCTGACGCTGAGCTTCAACCTCTCTCTAAAACCTCTACTCGAGGCAAGCCCTAAAGCGGGGGATGTCATGAGCCCCGAACTCTTGAATTAGAGCTTGACCTTGGTCAGTTACGGGAAAGACATCCCGCTCTATCTCCTAGCAGAAGGTTTTGAACTGGGATGCCGTTTTTTGACATTCTGCCTTGTGCTCAGCGGCATCCTTCTCAACCTCTAACTATTTTAGCTCGGCCTCTTTGGCTCTCAGCTCGTCATTCATTTCCACACCCAAGAAGTGGTTATGAACAACCTACGGAGTTAAGAAACAGCGATTAGCCGAAGTTCAAAACAAAAACAAAAACATTAAGTAAAAAAGCTTAAGTACAAGAAGATTTACCTACATCAGTAGCCTCTGGTTTTCGACAAAAGGGTCTAGCACCCTTGTCGAAGGCTTGGGCGCGCTAACAGCAGCACTAACGGTCCAATGCTTGGCCCTCTCCAACTCAGACATGTTAGAGAGATTGTCAAAGTACCTCATAGCTGAAGAATGCCACGATTCGAGCACGCTTCTAGTACGCTTGGGCGCTGGAACCAAGGGGGCAGAGCTAAACCCATCTCGGAAGACTGAAAAGTCTTGAAGGAGTCAGCAGCCAAATAAGAGGGCACATTGCTATTTGTTGGCTCTTCAGCTTTCTTCTCTTCCTTGGCTTCCTTCAGATCTTCCTCAGCAAAAATCTTGGGGATCTCATCCAGGATCTCTAAGTCATCATCACCCTCGGGCTAGATGATCAAATTATCAGCCTCTCGCTGAATTCCTTCAATAAAGGGCTCAACCCTATGCCGAGGAGATGAAGTGACTTTCTCGAAAGATTAACCCTCCTGAGTATCAGCCAACTTCTCAAGAGGGGGAGTTCTTTGCGTAACTTCCTCCTCCCCAAATTTTTCAGGGAGATAAGTCTTCATCAGCTCAACCCCTTCGACAGAAACCTCCGGGGGGGGGGGGGGAGGAGTTTTCTCTTTCCTTTCCTCGGGCTTGTCCTCCTCAAGCCGAGGTTTCTTGGTGGGAACAGGGGCATCTTGAAACTGTCCTGGTTTAATGACAGCTCTCCTTCTCTTCGGCCCGAACATCTCTTCGTCAGAAGATTCGTATGAAGATGAAGAGTCTTCTTCAACTGGCTCTCCTTTAATCCCTTCTTCTTCATCCTGCAGCAGAAGGAATAAGGGGGCAAGGAGCAGTATGAGTATCAAGTAGTAAAAAAAAAAAAAAAAAAAAAAAAAAAAAAAAAAAAAAGCTAAGGCAAACTTCAGAGGACTCACCAAAGTCTTCGACAAAAGCTCAGGTTTAGCAGCTCCGTCTTCAGCCTCTTCAACTTTCTTTTCTTCTGCCTTAGGTTCAGCAGCAAAAGCAGAAGGCTCGGCACGGCTAGGACGGGCCTCAGCAACTCTTGCTTCCCTTATAGCAGCAGCCTCGACAGTAGTGGAGGTCTAGGACAGCTCCTAGAAGCTTCAGCAGATGGCGGAAAACCAGCTCCAATGGCCGCTGAATCAGCAACAGCCTGCTCTAAAGGTCCCAAAAGGAGCAAGGGATCTCGTTTCCTCCACCAAGTCTTCTGCGCTGTATTTCGACAGCACTGACTGTTGCAAGCCTATTTCAGCACAAGGCAATTGGCCGCTCCGAAGATTCAAGGATCGTAGGAGCGTTATTGGTCACTTGCCTAGCAACGTTGATTCCGAGCTTGTTATAGTTTATCCTAGAATTTCCTTCGTGCAACATAGGAAAACCAAAGAACAAAGGTTTTTCAGCACGAAAAACAAAGCAAATAAAAGAAAGAAAAAAAGCAAAAGCCTTCGGCCCCAACTGAACCCCTTACTCCCTTGGTATTTTCGGTTGAGGCCGACGACAACAAGCATCTTCTCTTAAAAGCTGTAATAGTAGAAGGGCAGCCAAGTCGCAAGCACTTGAGCAATCTGGCCTATTCCCTGAGGATTTTCTTTCTTGCCGAACAAAGTCAATAATTCCTTCTCAATCTCGTTGAGTTCATCATCCCCTTCAAGCCCGATGATTGACATATCAGGGTCAGGTTCACTCAGATACCTCGGCGCACCGAAAAAGTTTGGATGGTCTTCATCATAAGGCGCACAACCCATATCCACTGGCCTCGCCATTCTTTGTCTGAGGTTTCATTCGGCCATGAGGTAAGGTGCCCTCGAATGGTCTCAATTCGCCACCAAACGGGTCCGTGCTCCGAATTAGATTGAATGCTCGGCATCAGTTTGTGGACCCTCCAAAAGACCCGAATGCTCGTCTCAAGATCATAGAAAAGGCAAGTCCAAAGATAGGTCATCATTCTTCGGATACTTCTAGGGATCAGCTAGCATAGAGAGATGTTGTATGGATTTAACACTTTAATGACAAAGGGGTGCGAAGGAAGCCGAAGTCCACCCTACAGCTGCCGAGTGTATACCTCGATATACCCAAAGGGAGGATGATGAATTCTTTCCGCGGTAGAAGGCATTCAGCACCAGTACCCATCTTCCTCCAGTATGCCGTAAAAAATCTCTATTTGTTCGGCAAAGCGGTAGGCGGGATCGTTCTCTATCCACCAACTGTAAGGGCGGGTGGTCATCAGCCCGTTGTTAGCATGGATATTCCCCCATTCCCTTCCTCCGGGAGGCAAGTCCCAAGGTCTGGGCGTCCAATTCGGCTCTCTCCAAAGTGCTGGTCTCTCCCGAACCTCGGGGTAGCGCCAAAGACAGAGGTACGGCCGGAATCGGCATCGGAACAGCCCTACTAGAGGAAGACTCACCCCTTTTCAAAGGGCGAGGGTTGTGGCCAGTCAACGGCGCCATCATCTCTAGCGGGCGATTACGCCGAAGAACTAATTGAGGAGTCTCTTCTTCTTCCTTAGGATCTATTGGCGCCTTTCCTTGATCTTGAGCCATTTTTATCACCGGAAGTTCGAGAAAATCTGGAAAAAGAGGGGAACTCTAAAAAAGAGGGATACTCTAGAAATCAAAGAAAACCGAAGAAATTTCGGAGAAAATTACCTTTATCAGAAGCGGAATTTTCCGATCTACAAGTTCTGAGCAACGAATTTTTGTTTCGGGGTCCAAATCTCAGAGAATGAGCGGAAATGGAAAGCGGGAATCGGTTTCACAGTTAAGTTTAGCGGAGAGTGAATTCGTGTTAGAAAGAAATGAGGAGAAAGAGTGGGATGAGTGGCTTAAGTCTTTCCAGAAATGGAATTCTGGGAGTTCACGCCACTAAAACCCCCACTAACTCCACTTTAATGCAACCGTTAAACACATTTCTCCAAATTAACTACCCACTAAATCTTCCAACTTCCCTAATTACTCTTTAAACAACCGTTATTATATTAATAACTGCCCAAATTTTAAAAATTAATTAAATCATTTACTTCCCTCCATTTTACAAGTTAAAACCCGACCTGTCATGCTTTCGAATCAGGTCTGGGAGGTAAGTTGTTTGGGTTCAATTTACTCCAATTGAGTCAGTCCAAAATGATTCAATTATCAAACCCAAGGAAAAGGTTTAACTCTCCCGAAAGTTCAGTTTTCGGTTTGGTTTTTTGCCCAAACCGAAACCGCACCACCATATTTCGGTTTCTTAATTTTGCAAACCACACCACACCACTTTAGCTTTGAAACCGAACCAAACAAAACCACCTAAATTTTGGTTTTCTTAAAAAAAACCAAACCGCACCGAATTTTCATATCATGCATCATAAACATCAAATTTTGCAAAAAAAACCAACCCAAACCACATCAATCAAAACCGAACCAAACAAAACCAAACCAAACATTTAGAAAGTGTTGAAACAAGAAATTGATAATGCTATAAGGAAATTGACCATGAAAAAGGGAAAAATGGGACATAAATTAGCAATTTAGCATAAATTAGTTGGAAAAAAAAACTCAAACCAAATTAAAAGAAAGATTAAGAGGACATACCTCACATTCCACCGAAAAAACGTCGAATTTGGGTTTTCATGATCTAGAGTTTTCATGATCGAGTTTGACATGAAAAACCTTTAGTTGATGGTGTTTGAAATCAAAACCTCGAATTTAGTTGACGGTGTTCGTTAATGGTGAAGCGGGCGAATTCGTTGATGTGTTCGCTAATGGTGGTGAGGAGAAAGACAAGAAAAAGGAAAAGAAAAAAGGAGAGTGAAACTGTGAAAGTGAAGAAGAGGAGAGAGAATGGACAGAATCCGCGGAAAGAGGAGAAGAGGAAAAGAGAGAGAAAGGCAGAGAGTGATTAGGGTTTTTTTTTTCTTTATATACCTGGGGTAAAATATTGGGCTAGGGTTTATTTGGGGTTGGGTCTAAACTTCGGTTTGGTTCGATTTTTTCAATTTTTCATTTTTGCAAATCGAAACCGAACCGAAATAATTTTATTTTTAAAACTGAAATCAAACCACTTCAAAAAAAAAAAAAACCGAACCAAATTTCTTGTTTGGTTCGGTTTTCGGTTCGATTCAGTTTTAATGCCAAGTCAAACCCCTAATGCCAAGTCAGTCAAAGGCCCGGTCAACATGGCAAGCCCATTTGACCTCAAGGCCCATTTCTACTATTTGAGCAAGGTATAAAAGCCATCAATCCTCCCTCTTTACAGGCATGTACACAAAGCCTCAAGCAATTAATACTCTTGCATAACTTTCTCTCTCTAAACACTGTGACTTCGGCAACGGAGGGGCCTTCCTCGGCAAAACTCGCGAGGCCAGTTTACGTGTGTTTGTTGTGCAGGAAATCCTCATCCTATTCATCACTTGGACCGAGATCAGTTTTCAGCCCACAGTAAGGGCCTCATCCGAAGGTCCCATTATTTTTACTCGAAACACAATCTAAATTATAATCAACAATTTAATTAAAATAATATAAACCAAATTTATTCTATTCGAATTCGTGTAAGGGAGAGAGAGGGTGGCGGATAGTGCCTGCTGCCAACCTCCTGCCACTATTGCCGCTACCGACTGCGGTGTTGGGTACTGGTCACCATGAGAAAAAAGGGAAGGATTGAAAAATAAAAGGGGAAAAAGAAATAGAAAAAGAAAAGAAAAGACAGAATCTTTATAGAAAGTTTAAAACCCTATTAAAAAGTTTTTTTCAAAACTAACTTTAATGAAATTAAGGGGTTTTAAGTGAGTAGATAAGCTAGTTTATGGAAACTTTCTAAATTAAATTGACTTTCCTACAAATAATTAATTTCTACTTCCCTTTAAATAGTTTAATTCTTCGAATAATATTTAAAAATCTTAATTTTAATTGTAAAAATTAGAAAATTATGAGGTATTATACTAGGCACCTTTATCTATATGTAAACAAAGTATTATTTAGATTATAAAGCAAGCCCAAAACCCTTCCTAAATCCCCACATTGCCAGCACCTTCAGGAAAGGCCCAATAGATGTTCAATCTAGACCTCATAGTGTGACCTTATAGGATCCGTTCTAATAGAATTTCGTCTATTTTACTAGCCTAAAATTCGTTAATAACTCTAGTTATGATAATTTGATTTCCGCTAATGTTCAATCTAGATCTCATAGTGTGACCTTATAAGATCCGTTCTAATAGAATTTCGTTTATTTTAGTAGCCTAAAAATCGTTAATAATTCTAGTTATGATAATATTATATAACGACATCCCAAAAGAACAAACTTAATTATCTCCACAATTTGTTATATATCTAGTAATTGCACTTGACAAAGACATGATCTAGGCCTCATAGTGTGACCTTATAGGATTTGTTCCAATGGGCTTGACCAATGAGCACATGACACGTGTCAATAAAGATAAGCCCACAAAGGGCCTATGAGAGCTGATAGGTTGTCGTACATCTGTCAAAGATATATTTCTATCAAAATCAACTAACAATGTAGTAGAGTAAGTAGGGTTGAATCCATAGAGAGATGACTATTCAATCTAACTTCTAAGGATTGGAGAAACTAAGCAATGTCACAAAATTCGGATAGAAAGGTAATCTAAATCAAAATAAGAATGTAATTATTAAGAAGGCCTAGGGTTATGGTTCACCATATTTATAATTCTAAATCTATCAAAAAAATTTATTTACAATTCAATAAATTCTAGAGCAATTGCTAATTCTACGGTCGGATCTTAACGCTCTCAATTCAACATATGTAGTACGATCGTTAACATAATCGAAATTGCTAATTGTAGTAGCCTCTAAAGGTGTGAACTTTCGATTCGAACTCTTTTTTAAGGGAAAATAACATCCCTTGAGTACTTAAATTATTTTAAAATAATCTAAAGAAAAATGAATATAATAAAATCAAAAAAATAACAAATACATAAGTCATATTATGATTGGTTGACTAAAGGCGACATGTGAAAGCATAGTCGATGAGTGCTCGAACGGTGGGAACACGAGGACCAGTTGCACAAGTTCAACTAGCCAGCGGGCTGATTGGTAGCACCTCGATGGGCTGCTCATTGAGTTGTAGGCGCTGGTCGTCCGCTGGTTCGTAAAGTCTTTTTTCAAGGGATATATCTTTATTTTTAAGCAACATATAGGGACTTGTGACCTATCAATGGAAAGCTCTTCAAGTCTAGCTTCTAACCCAACTTGAATCACTTTAATTTAATCTGTAGAACTCAAGTTATGATTAAAAGACCAACCAAAGGTCTATTTTGACACTTTGCAAATAAACCATTGTTTTTATTCGTTTTTAACTCAAATCCATTCCCGAAAGATGCATAGCGACCCTTATAGATGCTATTCTCACTTATATGCTTATAATGCTCAAACTAAGATTCCACAATACATATCCTTCATTCAACAACTCTGATTCATCAATGTTTCATCGTTTCATTGTCCTATTCATCCAAAACCACTCCAAAAGCGTCCAAATAATGATGAAAACTACCTCATACTCTAAGAAAACACAAACAAAGCGTAATAGAGCAAAAATAGACAACTTATGCAGATGTAACAATAGAAATCGACTAAAAACCTAAACTGCAGGTACTCGTATAGATGTAGCAAATACGTGCCTAGATGTAGCAAATACGTGCCTATAAATCTTATATAATATGATTCATCAAGATCCTAATACGTAGCACTCGTAATGTTTCACTAAAGGAGGGGCTAAAATCCCACATTTCAAATTACCTAAAAACAGTAATATCCTCTGTAATTAGGTTAATTAACCTAGTTTAAAGGCATTTCAATGCACTATAAATACTCATCATTAACGTGAGAAAAGGACGATTAATTCTCGCCAAGTGCAATTACTATACCAAACTACCTTTACGAGCTTTTTACTACTTTACCATTCACCTTCCGTTACTAAATTAATCGCTGAATGCAAATCTCTATGGAACCGGAACTTCATAATTTGTTATTTTACACATATAAGGACTGAGCGAAACATATTCAGTATTTTTAACTTTCACGTGAAATATAAAAAAAATCCCCAAAACAATTAATACTCTGTAATTTTTGTTTTTCAAATATTTGAACATCATCACTTTATAAGTTAGGGAAAAAAGGTGACATCATAATTGCATTTAGGCCGGAAAATTTTGAATGATAAAGCGACACATACAAAGAAGAATATGATGCAACAGTTTTTATTTAAGTTATATTTACTCTATTTATTTTTAGTTGCATCATTTTTCTAAAACTGAAGTTTCAAATTAGTTGCATCACTATTCTTTTTAGTTAATAAACTCTGTTTATCACTATCCTATCACATGGGTCCACTTTTTAATTATTCTATCTTTCTCATTTCCAAATATTGCCTAGTACTACCTCTGTTTCGTATTAGTTGCAACTTTGGGGTATTATTTATGAGAAATCTGCAATTTGCAAAGTGATGCAACTAAAAAAAAGAGAAGGAAGTAATAGTTACTGTAGAATATAGATTAGTAGTTAATGCAATAAAAAGAATTATGTCAATTACGGAGTATATTAGGTAGAGTTATGAGTGTTTGCAATAACATTTCCTCACAAAAAAAAATAAAATAAATAATTTTTTTTTTTTGTGTGTTTAGAGAGCCACAAGGGCAGGTAACGGGGATCGATCACATAATCACCTGAAATTGGGAGGGAAGCTCTAACCACTTGAGCTATTCCTCATTATCAGAAGTATGTAGTAACTCATGGTTATTAATGAACATAATATTATCTCAAATATCAATCAAGTACCCTGATTTAACAAAGATGGTTGCACTCTACAATTTCATGCTTGTTAATACAATAATACTTTGAATTTTAACTTTTTGATCATTAAAATCTCTCATTATTTATTGTTAAAATAACAAATAATTGATAATTGAAAAAAAAAAAACAAAACTTGTGATAAAAATATTCAACATGACTAAATTATTTTTATACGTTAGGAAAAACATAGTCATAATAGGTCTTGTTAGATTTGCCTAGATATTTTTTTTTTATACTAAGGAGGATCCTAACCAAATCTCAACCCTCACGATATTTTTGGTCTAATATTTACGGGTTAGGCACTTGGGAATAGAGGGGAGGGTAAGGAAAATCCTATCCCCAAGCACCCTCACTTGGTTGGATTTGAACCCCAAACCAGCAAACCTCTAGAATCTGAGGTAAGAGTTTTACCAAGTGAGCCAACACTGTAAAAAAATTTATGTACACACGGATGCACTTTGCAACCAACTAAATAAAGGTTAATTTTTGTTCTTAAGTTGATGATTTAATAATAAACAATCATCCCAAGTGACTAAAAATTATACTTGAGTGCACTGCACGTCTGTACACTTGGGTGTATATAACAGCAGTCTTTCAACACTTTGTTGGTTGATTTGCCTTGATATATACGAGGTACTTTTAAACTTAACATAGTAATTACAAAGTATATGCGTCAAGCTTGGTCAAAAATGGAATTTGAAACTAGTGTTGAACTTTGAAATGTAACCATGTTTGGGTAGTATTTTACGAGGAATTAGTATCGAAGTATGGCGTATTCGACGCTAGTGTTTGAGTAGCTTTTAGGTAGCTTTTAGTGGTTTGACTTGGTTAAACCAGTACTTAATAAAAAGTGTGAGTGTTTGGCATAGTAGTAGTTAGGGTAGCTTTTATTGGTGGATGTAGCTTTTATGAAAAGTTAGAAATGTTAGCTTTTGAAAGTAGAGGTAGCTTTTGAGGTAGCTGTTGAAAATTTAATCTATAGTTTTAAATGTAAAATATTGATTTTTATATGTAACAGCTAGTCAACCGCTACTTTACCGAACACTCATACCTCAATTATCTATTTTCACAGTTACAGCTTGTTGACAGCAACCTGTCCACACAGCTAAAAGCTACCTTCACAACTAACAGCTACCTTCACAACTATATTTTACCGAACACGTCCGTACTATACTCCATTTGATAATAGAGTATAACGGGACGGTTTTCATAAAGTAATGACGTGGGGCCTAAATTTAGAATTTTCTCTCCTCACACTGGGTCCTACCTCACCATTACTCTAAACTCTTATCAATAGAATAATTTTAAAACTCAAAAACATTGTCATTTCAAAACTTTAATTGTCAATAATTATACTACCTCCGATTTTTATTATTTACAACTTTGGGGTATTATTTGTGAGACATAACATATTCTAAAGTTGGAAATAATAAAAATCAGAGATAGTATTATATTTTCTGTATTGCTTGGATTATATTATATAGAAGTAGTAGAGTAAAGATAACTAGTACCATAAAAGTGATTTTGTGTTGATTAAATGCTAATATTTGTTTGAATATTGTATTGATAATATTTATCTGTGTCACTATTAGTCTTATTATTGTCATTTGCTCGTAATATAAAATCATAAAAGTACCAAAGTTAGAAAACGGGATGCTTAAGTAGACTTTGCAAAAGTTGTATAAAAAGTCTTATTTACCCCATTGAAATGGAGTACAAGCCTCCATTTAGAATTCCTCGTATTTTACTAGGTTGTACAGATTCAGAAATGAAAATGTTAACCAGAAAGCGGAAATTCGGAGAAATAGAAAATTTTAAATTTATGATAAACAGATAGCTAAAAGTCTAGAACATAGATAAGGAACCTAAAGTGGGGAGGGAATTCATGAACCGTGCGTAAACTTGATAATGAGCAATAAATAAATCCTCCCAATGGGAAATGGCTAATATACAGAATTTCTAATCTCGTGTACCTCGAGGGACATTTTATTGGTTTATGAAAATATTTTATTAGGGATGTCAATTATGAGTTGTTCACAGAAATAAACTTCTTTATGGCATTTTTTAATGGATCATTTATGCAATTTTTATGTTAGTTCTGGAATACCATACACAAAGTATTCCATGTTTATAAAATTTATGTTATTTTGATGTTAACTTTTTATTATTTTAATTTATATATATATTATTTTAAAATAAGTACATGTTATTTTATACTTGCATACCTTTTTTTTTTTAATTATTATTTTATTCAACATCAATCATTTCACTGTATTCTAAGTTTATAAAATTCAAGTTATTTTGATATGAATTTCTTATTATTTCAATTTATATATATGTTATTTTTAAATAATTACATGTTATTTCATTCTTGCATTGTTTTTTTTATACATGTTGAAATAAATAAGTAATTAAGTAACATACTATTTTAACAAAATAACAAAAGATTAAGCAGAATAACATAAAATTTAGGCAAAAGAACTCAATCATAATTGATATAGAGTACATGATACAGGAGTATATAATACTAACTCTTGATAAAATAAATCTAGACTTTTTTTTTTTTTTTTTTTGGATATAAAAAATTATATACAGTGCACTTAGTGGCGAATAAAGAACTTCAAATTGAGGGTAGCATTGGACAAAAAAGAATAACTAAAAACTCTACTCGTACTTGGGTTGTGGTTACATAAAACAATCAATTCCTAAAAAAATACTTCCTCCGTTTTCTTTTACTTGCAACACAGTCTTGTGGCACGTGTTTTGAGCTCTGGTTTATGTAATGTAAATGGACAAATTTTTCATTATAATTTTTATAAATGATACTTAACTCTATTCTAATTTTCGTGTAAAAATTATATTGATAAAATCGCTCGTTTACCCTCACTAATCATCTCCTAAAACTGCGTGCTTAAAAGGTGTGTTGCGAGTAAAAGAAAACGGAGGAAGTATAAAATAGTCAACCGAACAAACCGGGTTAAACTTTCATATAATGCATTTTGTTGTCGTATATTATTTCCGTGTTTTTTAAATGTTTTGTTTTAACTCTTAAAAACTATAGATATTTAACATAATTTCATCCTTGTTGCAATCTTATTGCAATCCTTGTTGCTTAATACCCCATTCTATTCTATTTGGCCAAACCGGTTACCTACCTCTAATAGCAAGTCACCTTGTCACATGTCATGCTATAATTCCTCCAAATATATACTTTTTTTTTTAAAAAAAAAAAAACAAATTATGTTTAATTAATAATTTATTTTATTTTTGTCCCCTCCTTCCACGGTTCCACCTCCATCCTTCTCCTTCACCTTCATCAATGTCTTCCCTTTTCCCCTCCACCTCCATCCTCCCCCTTCCCTCCTTTTTTCCGGCAACTTCCCCTCCTCCCCCTTCCCTTTTTTTCCCGGCAGTGCTCTTAATCTCCACCACCTCAAATCAGTAACCTTCACCCACACAACTCCACCAAAAACCCCTCAACTCCACCTCGCACCAACACACGCACCATCAACTCTCACACGGCCACACAACCTACAACGCTAGTAGCCACCACCACAACTCCTAACAACTATGAGATGTAGATCTATTTTACGACCCCGTCTGGCCGTCCCCAACCTTTTCTGACCTCCCTTTTTCATTTCCCTCCCTTAGATCGATTTTCCGACCACCCTCCCTCTTCTTGAATCCCCAACCCGAAAACCCTAATTAATCCGAAACCCCAACCTATGACCCAAATAAACCCCCAACCCGATCCCTAACCAAGAAACCCCCCCCCCACCTCCTTAAAATTGAGGACTACGGCACCGCAAACCCCTTGAAATTGAGAACTCTGACACCGCATTGAGGGTAAAGAGGGTTGGCAAGGGAATTTTTTTTTTTTAATCCATTTTTATTTGTTAAAAATTGTAAAAAGAAAAAAAAATACTAGAAGAAAATTTATGAAAAAACTATTAATGGTACATAGTGGTATAATATGTGATGTAACATATATATATTTATGTTATTAAAAAAACTATACATAACATTATGTAGGGGTGAAAATAATGCGGTTTAAAACTGAAAATTGAACCAAATCAAACCGAATTAACAATTCAGTTTGGTTTTTTTTCGGTTTTCGATTTGGATCGGTTTTAAAAATCCAAAATCGAAATATTTCAGTTTGAATTCGGTTTGTGCCTTCAAATAATCGAACACTGAATTTCGAAACCGAATTGTACAAACCCAAATACCCCATCCCATTTCCCCTTCATATATGACCTAAACCCTTATTTTCTTTCCCCTCTTTTCCCTTTCCTCTTTCATTTCTTATTTTCTTTGAGTTTAGATCTGAGATTCTCCCTGCCTCCCTCACTAGTCACCACCTCCCTAAATTCTCCCTTCCTCCCTCACCAGTCGTGACCTCCCTTGCGAACTCACCCGTACTTGATAGTTGCGAGTTGCGAGTTGGAGTTCAAATCTTGCGAGTTAGAGTTCAGATTTTGCGAGTTGCGGCTTCCTCACCAACACCTCCCTCACCACCTTGTAGGCTTGTGGCTCCTTTCTTCGGTTTGGATTGAATTCATTTTTCAAAACCGAATTATTTCGGTTTGGATTGGATTGGATTAAATCCTAAGTCGGTTTAGATTCGGTTTCAAAAATCCAAAACGGAAATAATTCGCTTTGGGGTAAAATCCAAACTGAATATTGAACTTTCACCCTAACATTATGATATCCAATGTTGATGATACCACATTTAATTTATAATATTTTATAAATACATATGTCAGTATTTACAATATTGTCATCCTATTTTCTCCAAAACACATAGGCCCTATCTGCTAGGACTTCTATGCAAGACATATTTTTTAAAACAACTGAAAACAGATGTGAAATAACTGAAAGCGGAAACTTATGTACTTGTATAAAGGAATTGAAGTATATACTACCTTTGTTGTTGTTGCTGCTTCTACTACTAGTCTACTACTACTACTACTACTACTACTACTACTACTACTACTATTATTATTATTATCAACAAAAATCTATAAAGTCAATCAATTTACAAGAAATTAGTGGGAAGCTGGGATACAATTTGGGCCCCTACCCCTCTAGCTATAGCGAATCAAATCTTAGTGAAGATGTGAGCAGCTGCACGAGCACCAATATCCTGAGTCCTAGTGAACGCCTAAACCTGACCTTTTTATTATCAACGCATACAAACTACAAAAATAGTGGGAAGCCGAGATGAAATCTGGGCCCCACTTCTCTAGCTATAACAAATCATATCCTAGTAAATATATGAGCACCAAGTGACAAGGAGATGGGAATACAAGAATTTTTGAACCCGCTTCAACAATGCAAAAACCTCCTTCTCTAATTCCCCAAGTGACAAGGAGATGGGAATGAAACCATATCCGATCACTTAACAACTAGATTTGTACTTGACCCGCTTCCGATAATTGTATACTCCGTACAAGTAAAAAAAGTTACAACGCGTTTTGTGTGCGGCTATCCACACCATATGGGCGATTTAAGTTATCTCTATAATACTTACCTTATAACCCCTGTAATACCTACCGAGTAACCCCTAACAGTAACCGAGTAACCCATGTAACAGTAACCGAGTAACCCTTGTAACACTGACCAAATAACCCCTTATAACACTAATAAATAAAGTAACCTTAATAATGACTGGTCATATGGTGTAGCCAGCCACATATAAAAGTTTGTGAAAAATTATCAAGTAAGATTTTGTTATGATCTGTTCAATATATTATATGATGGTAAAATTATTTAATGTTTAATTAGGTGAAAGGAATCATTTATATGGAGCCATTTTCGAGGAAGTAGTATCAGAGTACTATACTCCATTTGATAATAGAGTGTAACGGGACAGTTTTCATAAAGTAACGGTGTGGGGACTAAATTTAGAGTTCTCTCTCCTCACATTGGGTCCCACCTCACCAATACTCTAAACTCTTATCAGTAGAATAATTTTAAAACTTAAAAACATTGTCATTTCGAAACTTTTTTTTTTGTTGCAAACGAAGGTAACGCCCTTTTATTCAAACAAAAAATAGAAATTAAATTACAAATCAGGAGTGGTGACTCCTAAACTATCCTCCCGAATAAGTTCCTTTATTTCGATCGGAAGACTATCAAAATAAAGGACCCTTTCCCTTTGGATAACACCTAAGTTAGCAAGCCTATCTGCCACCTTATTCCCTCCCTGTAACAGTGAAAAATACAAGAATTAAGTCCAAGAGACTTAATGATATTACGACATTCCCCTAGCATAATAGCACCTTCTCCTCTTTGCAGCTCCTCGCTTTGTAATGCTTCAATGTAGGCCTTGTTATCCATCTGTATCACTAGCTTGGAGATGCCTTTATCTACTGCCATCTTAAGTCCCACTTCTGATGCACGCACCTCAGCATGGAAAGTAGAACACACACCAAAGTTGGCAGAGAAAGCCTTAATGAAATTGCCAAAACAATCACGCAAGATGCCACCTCCACCAGCCTCACCAGGAGATCCTTTAGCAGCACCATCAGTGTTGAGGGAACCCAACCCCCTGGAGGAGACAGCTATTTGATTAGAATTTCCCTACGGGGAGGTTCACCATTAACTGAAGATTGCTCATCAGTGGTTCCCATAAGCACCTTTCAAGTCTCGTCCACTTTGCCTCTAATGAAAGTTCCTTTGTCAAGAGGATTGTCATCATTTCTACCAAAAACATGGCCATTACGCCATTTCCAAATCCACCAAAGAGTGAGAGCAAATCATGTTGGCCATTTTCAGAATAAATAAGGCCTTCTGCTTTTAAGTTACGAGTCATCCAGCTTTGTAAATTGCCACCAAAAAAGGAGGGATAATTAGCTAAGCCACCACACTTGCCCAAATCTCCTTGGCTTTGCTACAGTCACGAAGTAAGTGAAGGAGTGTTTCATCAGCATGTGTTGAACAAAGCTCACACCTTGGATCATCAGTCAACTGACGCTTGAAACGATTAGCATTGCATAATAAACGGTCATGGATTACTAGCCACAGGAACATCTTAATTTGCTGCTGCACAAGAGTTTCCGAAGCTAGATCTCATTTTGGATCCTGTAGAATTTGCTCATCATTTCTCGTGATATTCACAACGTTTTTGACTGAAATTTTTCCTGAGTGTGAGCCTCTCCAGAATATGAGATCTTCCACACCCGAGTCTTTATAGACTTTATGAGAAGCAATTAATTTCATAACATGTGAGGGAAGCAAATTTGCGAATAAATCCCACTTCCATTCTCCTTCGGTAGACCACATTTCATCAATAATTACTCCATCAATAGCATCCGGAACAGGGCCTGTAGCTAAATCTCGGAGAGGGGTTTCGGTTGCCCAGTAGTGATCCCAGAATAAGGTTCTTCGACCATTGCCAATTGCTACGCTCGACCCTTTTTTAATTCAGTGAGCACTCACAGTGATTCCTTGCCAAACGTTTGACATATTATTGGTGGGTGTGAACATATCAATGTCACACCTACCCTTGCAATATTTCGCTCTGAGAACTCTAGACCATAGAGCATCCGGCTCCGAAAGGACCCTCCATCCAAGCTTTGTAAGAAAAGTAGAGTTGAGCTGCTGAGCTGAATGAATACCAAGTCCACCCTTGTCCTTCGATGGCTATAATGTCTCCCAAGAGAGGAGATGGATGCAATTGTGCTCTTCTATGCCACCCCATATAAACCGATGCGTTTTTTTTATCTATCTCATCACAAATTCCGCGAGGAATCTTGGCCATTTGCATAGAGTAGTTCGCCATGGTAGTGATAGTAGACTTAGCAAGGGTGACTCTTCCCGCAAGGGAGAGATACTTAGTTTTCCAACCAGTAAGCCTTATATCAATTTTTTCACAAATATGAGCAAAAGTTGCCTTCATGACTCTACTGGTAAGCGTGGGCATCCCAAGATAAAGCCCTAAGTCAGCTGTTGCTTCCATCCCTAGCGCTTGGCTAATAGAAGTTGCATCCGATTGTGGTACATTATGGGAGAAGTTAACCCGAGATTTGGGAAGACTTTCACGTTGACCTAAGGCTGCACAATATCTATCTAGGCAATCTTTTAGAACAAGAGCTTGGTCAATAGAAGCTTCAGCAAATAGTACCAAATCGTCAGCAAAAAGAAGGTTGGAAAGTAACGCCCCTGGAGGTATGAAGGCTTTAATTGTCAATACTTATATTATATTTTCTGTATTGCTCGGATTATATTATACGAAGTATATAAGTAATAGAGTAGAGATAATTAGTACTCTCTCCGTCCCCGAAAAAACGACCCTTTTGGGTTGATTTCGCAGGTATTAAGAAAGTTAAATAAAAAGAAGTAAAAGTATATCGGAAAGATAAATTTACATGGGGTTTGTTACAAAATAGAGAGATAAAGTATTAAAAGTACATGAAAAAACAAAATTTTATATGGGAAAGCTAATTTTCCACAAATATTGTTGTAAATTGGTGGGTATTTCAATGCAAATGGGTCGATCATTTTGGGATTAAAATTAGGCCAAAAAGGTAGAACTTTTGGGGACGGAGGGTAGAGGCGGATCCAACGGGGGTTCAGGGGGTTCAACTGAACCTTGTTAGATCCGGAAAAAAAAAAAGGATTTTTATTAAAAAAAAAAACAGAAAACTATATAAATAATATTTGAAATAAATATGTAAAACATTAGGCTTGTAGCTCAGTTGGATAGATTACTCTAGAGTTGGACAACAGGTCTCGGGTTTGAGTCTGATAGGACGTAATTTTAGGGTTTTTTTTTTTTTTTTTTTTTTTTTTTTTTTTTTTTTTTTTTTTTTTTTATAAATTTTTTTCCCTTAAACTGTAACTTTCGTTCTCTTTCTTTTCTCAATTCTCTAACTTTCTTTCTCTTTCTTCTCTCGCTCTTTTTTTTTCTTCAGTTTCTTAAGTATTTTAATATGTTTTGTAATTTATACTTGTTTAAATTGTAGATTGTTAATCTTTTTTTCTATTAAGTGTTAATCTGTTTTTTTTTTAATCTGTTTTTGAGTATTTCAATTTCTTAATTGTTAATATGTTGATTGTTTTGTAACTTTTGTTGATTTGTTAACTTAAATGAATAAATGGGCAGTAGATATGTTTTTTGTATGAAAACTCGAACAATGCTTTTGTAATTGGAACGTTTCCAAAGTATGAAAACTCGAAAAATGCTTTTGTAATTTGTATCTTTTTAATGTATTGTATTTTGACATTTAATCAAAGTTATGCATTATTGTATCGGATCATTTTATTTTGCAATTTTATTGAAATTTGGACTTATTTTGTGGTGTACTTGTGTATTGGTATTTATTTGAACACTCTATTTTATACTTGAATACCCAATTTATATCCGTGCATTTGGATATTGGGTGTTTGATGAAGTTCGAACCCCCTAGGTACAATTCCTGGATCCGCCACTGACGGAGGGAGTACCATAAAAGTGATTTTGTGCAGCGTGTGGTTCCTACAGGCATGTGTACCTTGCATCATAGAGCTGTTTTGCGAAAAGAACATACTATACAAATGTAAAGAACGTAAAGATGTAATGAAAAGAACATACTATTAAAATATAAAGAACATATACCTAAAGTAAAAGGAACATATTTGCACAAAAAAAGAGTGAAAAGAATATATGTTCATGTTCTTTGATTGTCAATGCAATGTAATTTTATTTGTGTATAATGTTCATTGCTTATTGTATATTGTTCTTTGAATTTTGTCTTAAAATTATGGTGGATATATATAAATCATGTTCATTACATAATATTTTCATGTTCTTTATTAATATTACAGATGTTTTTTAAATATTAAAAAAAAATGGATGTTCTTTACAAAACAGCTGCATGTTTTTTATAAAATAACTATATGTTATTTATTAAATAGCTAGATGTTCTTTCCGCGTTTTTTGTCTGTACCAAGCAAGATAAAGGCTGATGCACCTTACAATTTTCAGATTTTGTGTTGATTAAACGCCAAAAACTATATTATCAATATTTTAGTTTTATTATTGTCATTTGCTAATAATATAAAATCATAAAAGTACCAAAGTTGGAAAACAGGATGATTAGGTAGACTTTGCAAAAGTTGTATAAAAAGTCTTATTTACCCCTTCTACTGCATTATTAAACGGAGTACAAACCTCCATTTAGAATTCCTCGCAATTTTCATTATAAAGAAGTCAAGAAAATACATAATCGACCCACAAATGTAGCTAAGATAAATAATTAATAAATATGTATCGTATTAACCAAATGAACATGAAAACACGTGATTGCAATCAGATCATATCCCTATGACAAGTTAACAACTCATCCTATTATTTTACTCCGTATTGACCAAATTTGGCTATAAATAGAAACCTTTCTGAATCTCCTAAACACACCTATTTTCTTTACACAAAACACTAAACAAAATGGCCCTTTCTTATTCAGGAGCATCAATGAGTGCTGCACCATCCAATTACCAAAGGCATACTAAGTTTCCCACATTTTTAGGGGCTAACAAGTATTACACTAATCAAATAAATGTGCTTGCTAATAGAGGGTCACACTATAAGGTGGCCTCACCTTCTTCTCTCACTGTGAGTAGTAAGAAGTTGGAACCATCAAAGGTTGTTTTGGTTGATGGTTTTGAACCTGCGTCCCTCAACCCACCTACAGATTTAAAACGATCTGACTTTCCTTCTTACTTCAAATTTGGTGCCTCCACTTCGGCTCTTCAGGTCTTTTTCTCACTCGGCCTTATTATTATATTGCAAAACTTAATGTATACTTGTCTATTTGTATATAATATATTCTATTTGTATATAATATATTCTTTTTGCTCCTAAAGTCAAATTAATCTCACTTTAAATCTTGATACAACCTCTGTTTTATTTGTTAGTCCCATTTAAAATATTTTGACTATTAAAAATTAGAGAGTATATTATTAATATCTATTTTTTTTTAAATTTTTGTTAGTGTGAGATTAAAGATATTTACGATCAAAGATTATTTGCATCGATATACATAAATGAGACTAATAATATGAATGTAAGGAGTACTATTTTTTTCTTTTTCTTTTTTCGATTTGTTTTACAACATTCTCTCTCTCTCAAGTGATACAATTTGTGGAATTTAAATAGAAAATATAAACTAATAAACTTGTCAAATTTTACCTAACATCTTACCCTTTCCACTTAGAGTTTAAAGGGTCGTTTGGTTTATTAGGGAAGTGAAAATTCCCATGAAATTACAATTTGTAGGAATTAAATTTCTTTATCAAAATCATGGGAATTCATGAAATATGTTTGGTTAAAAATGGAGAAAGTAAATTCCCATAGGAATTGTAACTTACCAAAGGGGGGGGGGGGTTGGGTAAGTTAATTCCCATATTTTGAGGGAAGTCAAAATTTCCATAAATTGGCATTACCCTCATTTTTACTTTTTGGTGTCAACCAAACAATAAGTCCAAAATGAAATTCATGGGAATTTTGAATGCCCACAAGAAATTAAGCCTACTAAACAACACCTAAATAATACTTCGTAGTGTTTGACTCTTGTGACGTTAGATAACTAAAAAATACATCCTCTCCGTTTCATAATGTTATTCTCATATAAAATCAATCACATAAATATAAGAAAAGAAGAATATTTGGAATTTAACGTTAAAATACAAAATAATTCATAAATAGTTTACCTTATTTAAGTTTTTATTTTTTATTTTATTTTTTATTTTTTTTTATTTTATTTTTTCTTTTGAGGGGAAAGCATAAGTCATAATTACATAATTCAAAGTAGAGATTTCCTTATTTAGAAATATCTACTCATATTGAATATGTTTTAATTTATTAAACTCATGGTAATTTTAAAATCTGACAACAAAAAATTGAAAATACATTTTTCTTACTTCTTGTTTTTGGTTTTTTGTATTTTTCTTTAAAAAAAAACAGAAAATTAAAAACAAAATCGATGTCAAACAAACCCTTAATTTTTAGTATTTGTTTGTTTTTTTTTAAATAAGATTATTATCCTTTAGACTGTAAGCAAATTTTTATTTTATTTTTTTATTTTTTTTGCATTATAGATCGAGGGATCAGGCACTGAAGGTGAAAGAGGAGAAAGCACGTGGGACTTCATGATTCAGGCAGACAAAGGAGGGAAAGGAGTAGATTCTTACAATATGTACTTGGTAAATTTATTACAAAAGATCTTGCATGGACCTGGTCCACAATAAAATTATTGTGGACCTTATAGTCTCACGTGCAAGCAACAATACAGGCAGCCCGTTTTATTCTTCTCAGTCCATATACAAAACAGCCCACCTTGTTCCTACCCAACAATAAACCTCTATACGAAAACCATAGCAACGCTAAAGCTGCAAAATTCATCAATGGAAGAATCGATCTCTACGAATTGCTGAATTCATCAATGGAACAACAATATTATGTTGCTATCAATCTCAACAAATCAATTCAATATATTTCAGATTATTCGCAAATTACAATTGAAGATCTCAAAACAACGGACCCGAACAGCATGAGGTTGATGATTTTGAAGAAGACGAACCAGAGGATTGGATAACGATAATCTTCAATTGAGTGCTATTTCTACTGTAACTGATGGTGATCGAATGCTATTTGATTGCGTTTGGGTGATTTGATTAGATTTAGGATGACGATATTCAACATATTGTTTTGTGGTTTTGATTTGATTTAATTTTTTATTTATTTTGAAAAAGATGATAGACATATTGTGTAATTGATCTAATTTGGCTTCATTTTTTTTTTTTCTTCAAATTCTGTTTTTTTTGCTCGAAATTAGGGCTTACAAACCTTAATTTATTTTGGTTTGGTATACGCATCCTTGGGTGTGTGTGTGTGTGTTGCCTCGAGTGGGTGCTGCTGTTTGGTTTGGTGCGTTCTGTTTTTTAGCGTTCTGTTTTGGTTTAGTTTGCGTGTGTGTTGCGTGCTTTGGTGGGTTTGTTGCTTAGTGTTGCTGCGTGCTTTGGTGCGTGTGTGGGTTCTGTTGCGTGGTATTATGTGTTTGCAGCACTGCGTGATGTATTTTTGGTGTGTGTGTGGCTGCGTGTTTTGTTGCGTGGTGTTGTGTGTTTGCATCACTACGTGGTGTAGTTTTGGTGCGGTGTGGTGCTGAGGAGTGCTGTGCTGTGTTGGTGTGTTGTGCTGTGCTCGCTGTGGTTATGTGCGCATGTGTTGGTGTGTTGCTAGGTGCTGTGTGCTGTTGTGCACATTCTTGGCAGCATATTGTGTTGGTGTTGTGGTATTTTCTTGTGGTGTGGTGCGTGTGTTGTGTGTGTCACACCTCTCTTGTTTGATTGTTTTGCTCGTAGCTGTGTGCAACGGAGTATTATAAATCTAATAAAAGTCACTATGGTTATTTTGACATTAACGTTGCTATCCTAAGGGTCACTATGCATACGGCATACCTAATTAATTGTGTTTCGTATATGATGAGTTTGAAAATTGAAAGGATTGTTATTGTGAAAGAATCAATAATGTAACAAACGTGAGTGATGTTCTTCTGAGAAAGTGTTGTCATGGTTCTCAATTTTGTTGTGACTTGTGAGTTGTGACCCTTATTTAAATATATATTGACCTCTTATATGTATATAGTGACCTCTTATATATATATAGTGATCCTTATATTTAAATATAGTTATGGTTATACATAGTGACATTTATTTAAACATAGTAACCCTTATTTAAACATATAGTGACCCTTATTTAAAATATTATCAAGTCATATTTATACATGTATACAGTGAGTCAGTGACTCTTATTTAAAATGTTATCAACCCATATTTATACATGCCTATAGTGAGTCAGTGACTCTTATTTAAATATAGTCATAGACTCATAGTTATACATAATGACCTTTATTTGAATATAGTGACCTCATTTTAATATATAGTGACCTTTATTTAAATATAGTCATATATAATTATCGTATTTTTACAACATATTATTGAAATTATCTTTACATAGCCTATGTAGGATTCGAACCTACATCATTGTGCATCTGCACACTGCTCTACCAATTGAGCTAATAGGCTTTACTATTAAAAAACAATTTTCACTATTTTCCAACGAGATATAACATGATTACACAAATAGCTAATAGGCCTAACACCATGTCATAATTGTCAATTATCATATCTAAATAGCTTAAAACCAACTTGTAGCTATTTTGATTTCATAAATAATCCAAAATACATCATTAATTTCTTTTTCCCTATTTTTTATGCTTCATCAACACAATATGGAGTAACACATTATACAAAGAAGTACATGTTCATTTACAACTTTTAAAACTCTTCATCAAAGTCATAATAAGCAACAGAGCACTTCCTTGGTAAGCAACAGAGCAGCACCAACAAACAAGTCAGCTTGCCCAATCTTATCATACATGCACCATAACCCCTTTTAACAACACCACACTCACATCCCTCCATTCAACCAAACAGCAGTAGCAAAATTCTTAATCTCCACCTCGTCAACAACAAAAATTAATCATAATAATTGACCATATTATTATCTACTTCAACTAATAATTGAGCAAAATTCTTAACCTGCCCTTCTAAATCATAGTTACCCTATTATCTCCTTCAACTAATAATTGACCAAATTTCAAAAAATTGAAAAAAAAACATACAGTGACCCTTCGTATTATCATCCAAATCCTCACTTTCAACAATAATTACGCGAAATCAAAAACCCTAATTAAATAGCTAATGTATAAACATAAAACAATGAGATTCAATTTAAGTATAAATCAACATAAATTGATCAAATTGAAACCCTAATCGTTAATACTACATAAAATTCAAGCGAAAATCCCAAAAGAGCTTCAATTCAAGAAGAACAACAACATAATAAGCTTAAAAAGTTCAATAATCAACTCAAAAATAAGAAATTTACCGCAGTTATGTCCATAGTCGGAATTTGCCGAAGAAACGAAGGCCGTCTTCCTCTAAAATGTTCCATTGCCTCTAGTTATCACCATTGAAGAAGAGGCTAAGAGGTCTTGAAATGTAGAGAGAGAATAACTCATATGGGCGAGCTTCGAAGAGAGAGAAAATGGACCTTTGAAGAGAGAAGATGGAGCTTGAAATTTGGAAGTTCATGTGAAGAGAGAGAAAGCAAAAGATAATGAAATAATTTTGTAGCTTGTTTGAATTTCCAAAACAATTAACCCATTCTATTCCTTACACACGTGACAGGTACTTGGTCCACAATTATTTATTGTGGACCAGGTTCATTTAAGAATTTTTAAATTTATTATACTAGCTTAAATTTTGTTCCGTGTATGTAATGAAAACTGTAAAATCAATCGTGCATTTTCAATTTTAACCAGCCAAAAAGAAAAAAAAATAACAAAAACTTTCAATTTAAATTAACTAGAGTGTACCCGTGCAGAATGCACAGAATATATAAGAAAAAATATATTTAAAATATGAAAAGTTGATTTTGATGTTGTAATTAGACTTGAGTTGTAATGGTCGATTTTGGATTCGTCGGTTCTGTTGAACCATAATTAGCTGTGTTGGATTGAGTATTAATAATCTTATTAATAATGTGCTGACACGTGCTGTGCTATGCTGAAATATGATATTCTATGCTTTGCTAGAAGCTCCAAAAATAGGTTTTTTATTTTATTTTATTTTTATTTTTATTTTTATGTCGGTGGCCATGCAATGCTATTATGGGGTTTACTTTTTCAAAGTTATAGAGGTTACCCGTTTAGTGTTATAGGGGTTACTCGGTTAGTGTCATATGAGTTAGTGTCTTGCTCTAGAAGTTGCATACATTGTTCTGTTGCAACTTGCAAGTAGTTATTTGCTGAGGCCAGATGCACAAAAACGTGTTGTGTATTTTTTTTTAATGATTAAAGATGTGGAAAATGTTTGGAGGGTAGTTCCTAAAAAATGCATAATTGTAGGGTTGGGAATTTAGAGTACTATAGTGAATTGTTGATAAAGGAAATGTATACTCGTGCTAATGCATGACATATATTATACTATGTACCAAAAAAAATACTCATAAAACAAAGTGAAATGTTAGTACGTAGTGTTTAAAAAAAAATGAAATGTTGGGGATTTTGAGTGCTATAGTGAATTGTTGATAAAGGAATTGTATACTTGTGCTAATGCATGTCATATGTTATACTAAATACCAAAAAAAAAAAAAAAAAAAAAAAAAAAAAAAAAAAAAAAAAAAAAAATCAAAGTGAAATGTTAGTAGTAGTCCCTTTGGAAAAAAAAAAAAGAAATAGTGAATGGGTAGTTATTGATTTAAATTTTTTTTTTTTAAAAAAAAAAAGGAATGGGATGGGATTGGTAGTTAATTTTATCTTTTTTAAAAAAAAAAAAAATCTAAATGCATGAGAGTTAAGGGATGAGGTTTTGGAGGCTCCTCATTCACTGACTCTGCAATTATATATTAGATTTGTACCCATACAAAAAACGTTAATTTATTAGTGCATTAGACTTTATATAAAAAAAAATAAGAAAATAAAGTTATGGATAATGAGGTTAATACTCATACGATATACTCTCCCTTCTTTAAATTGACACTTTTGACGCTTTCCAAAAAAAAAAAATAATAATTTTGACACTTTTGACTGATAAAACATTTAAAGCAAATTAATTAATTTTTTATTTTTTTTATTTTTTATTTTTTTTATTTTTTATTTTACTATGTGATAGTTATAATCAATTTATTTAATTAATAGTTACCATATACTATATATGAAATTTGTTAATATTATTGCTAAAGGACTAAGGGCCTGTTCACTTCATCTTAATTTCACTTCAGTTCAGGTCAGCTCCAATCAGTTCAATTCAGTTTAGTTCAGTTCAATTCAGCTCCTAATTTCCTTCTCTCATAAAATATTCATTTTATCAACTCAGCTCAATTCAGTTCAGTTTAGTTCAGCTTAGTTCAGTAAATGTGAACATGCCCTTTACTAAAAGCCATATATATAATCCAATTTGTTATCTTAACTCATTAAAAAGTGCTCTAAACAAGTTTACGTATCACATAACGCTCTTTTCAAATAATTGATAGTTTAATTTCATTTGCTTAAAAGTAAAGATTTATAAGATTTGAACCCTCGATCATCCTCAAAGTAAAAATTTAAAGAGTTAACCAGTGAGCTACTGTTATTTTAGATATTATTATTCAAAATAAATATTTAATCTAAATTATGACATTAATGTTTTCTCTTGGAGTTATCGTCCGAGCCTAAAAAATTATATAGAAATCAAGTACGCACATTTAATTTAGGGTAATGCTATATGCAGCCCTTCGGGCTACATATAAGTATTAAATATACTTTCTTTTTTAGTATTAAGTTGGGAATTTATCAATAATTTATGAGTAAATCGGTATAATAAATATTTATTTATTGTCAATTCTTTCCATTTTTAGCTTCTTATATGTAGCCCTAAGGGCTGCATATATCTTTTTCCTTTAATTAATCAATCATTAATTGTGTATGCTTAAAAACACCTTTCAATATACAATCACTTGAATACATAATACTCACAACCTAATCAGAATGTTAATCAAAGCACAAGAATAATGTTTACCAATATTTCAATTAGGATCTTACTAACAAGCACCCTAAGGTGTTAGATAACAATTTTTATACAAAAAAAAATTCTAAAATAACACTTAGCATTAATTTTGGAATGCATGTCAAAATCACACACTGACCTATGTAATTATTGTTTATTAATATAATATTTATACTTTTAATCATCTCATTTAACGTCCTAACGTGTCTGATAGTTTTTTTAGCCTTTTCCTTTTATCTCATTGCCTATTTATAATAAAATCATGTATATATAGTTTAAGTAACTTAAAAAAGACTAAAAGATACCTCAAATTGGCTGAAAATTATCCTGAACCTGTTTGATTTACACTAATATATTATTGTAAACCTAGTGTATACAATAATTTCTGTTTAATTATTTTTAAAAAGATTAAAAGTTACCTCAAATTGCCTGAAAATTTTCCTGAATTTATTCGATTTACACTAATATTATTATAAACCTAATGTATACAATAGCTGGTTTTTTTTTTTTTGGGTATAAACGATAATTTACACTCATATATGTATCTTGACCTTCTATTATATATTTGTATTTGTACATTGCAGGAAGATATAGAGCTATTGAAAGCAATGGGAATGAATTCTTATCGTTTTTCCATCGCTTGGCCTAGGATACTCCCTAGTAATTTTCCTCCTCACCTTTTTGGATTGTTGGTAACTTTCTTTTTTTTGTATAAAGCTGCACATTTAGTTTAGGAAAATTTGTTAAAAAACATCTTATAAAAACCAAATTTTGTTGAAAATCATCTTATAATTTTTTTTTTGTCAAAATACACCTGTTTTAAAAAAAAATGTCAAGGCACACCTGTTTTAAAAATTTTTTTTGTTAAGTCCCACCATTTTTTCGTGTTCCGACTAATTACTTACATTTCCGGCGTTGACTAATATGTGCACCTCACATGACCCACTTAACTCTACTTTTTTTTTATTTTTCCCCCCTTTCCCTCCATTAATTTCCCTCTTCGTCAATCCTCTTCATCATATTTTGGTTTTTATAGCATTTTATATAATTGCACGGAAACGTAAATGACGAAAGGGGAATGAATGAAGGGAAAGGGGGGGGGGGGGGAAATAATAGAAGAGTGGGGTTAAGTAGGTCACGTAAGGTGCACATGCTAATCAACGCCGGAAATGTCAATCGATAGTCGAAATCTGAAAAGTGGTGGGATTCAACAAAAAAAATTTTGAAACAGGTGTGTTTTGACAAAAAAAAATTTATAAGATGGTTTTCAACAAAATTTGGTTTTTATAGGATGGTTTTCAACAAAATTTGGTTTTTATAGGATGGTTTTCAACAAATTTTCCTTTAGTTTAAGAAAATGTTGTGATGAATCAAGCAATATTCGTTGCTATACGAAGAACATGTAAAGTGTATGACCATATATTATTTGAAATTATTTATAAGTTATGTTTAATTTTATTCAGAGGGTTCTGAAGAAGATCGTCCAATCAATCATGAAGGAATTGATTTCTACAACAAATTCATTGATGCTTTGATAGCAGAAGGTATTTACAAGTTTAAGATCAGCTATATATCTTTTTATTTACGATCATTTTTATCCTTGGATTTATTTTTATCGAAAATTGATATCTTGACCAACCTCTTTGGTAATGGTGTCTAATGCTACGAATTTATATCAATACTCATTATGAATTACGGAGTATCTTACTTTACAAATTCTTTTTAACAACATTTACAGGAATTGAGCCCGTCATCACATTATTCCACTTCGATCTTCCTGTTGCTCTTCAGGAAAAGTATCATGGCTTCATGAACAGTCAAATAGTGTAAGCTATCGTTCCAATATATATTGATCAGATTAAAACAAACACCAATGGTGTGTTTGCCACAATGCCACATTACTATATCTTCACTAGTTGTCATGCCACGTGTTTAAAGTTTAAAGTATACTATCAACATGACAACTGATTTGAAGTTGAGATAGTAATCATTCATTTTTAACCCGCCAATCGTATTTACCATTAGACTGCTATGTCATATTTTTTTCAACAGGGAGGACTTCAAGAAGTATGCTGATATTTGTTTTGCCAACTTTGGTGATCGAGTAAAGTTCTGGTCAACAATTAATGAACCCTATGTGTTTGGGTCATTTGGGTACAAACAGAGTTTGCCTGACGATGGTAAGAGTGATCTTGGCCCATTTGTCGCCACTCACAATATTATCTTAGCTCATGCTGCTGCTGCTCAAATCTACCATGACAAGTACCAGGTACTTGTAAAATTTACTTAGCTTCTTCACATGTCGTGCCTTTCCTTAAAAAAAAAAAAAAATCGAGCTATGAATTTGATATGATACACTTCGTATATCTCTAGCTAATACTCCGTATTATTTAATTTTCTTGTTTTAATACGTAGCGCAAAAAGGCAAAATTGGAATTTCACTGCCATGTAAATGGTATGAACCTCACTCAACCAATCCTACCGATGTGGTCGCTGCCCAGAAACAATTGGACTTCATGTTGGGTTGGTAAGTTACATATAAAACACCCTAAAGTATACGGAGTAATAAACTTATCCATATAATAACGTGTTTATGAGAAGGTACTAGAATTAAGCTCGTAACCCATATATATGGGTGAAGCAAAGCAAGAGGCTCACGTCAAAGAAGAAATCAAATTTTTTTTTTTTTTTTTTTTTTTTTTTGACACAAAGAAGAAATCAAATTTAATTAATCCACAAATGAGTAATTAAATACTCCCTTCATTTTTAAATACTTGCTCCACTTTTCTTTTTCAAGTGTTTTTAAATACTTCTCCATTTCCTTATTTGAAACTTTTTACAATATTTAATTAATTTCTTTTATCTATTGGACCCACTATTAATCATATTTTATTAATTTCATGTTCTCTCTCCTCCAATTCTCTCTACTATTTTTGCTTTTTACAATTTTTTTACTGTTCCACCTACCCACAACCTCCATATTTTATTACTTTCTCCAATTTCTCCTAAAACTCCGCGCATGGAGAAATTGAGCAAGTATTTAAAAACGGAGGGACTATAAAATTAACACTACTTTTTTCGTGGTAGAAGGTATGCCAATTGTATTGATACAATAATTGAAGGGTTGGTTTTAGCAAAATTATTGTAATAGAAAGGTCATATTTCCTCCGTTTTTTTAGTTGACATCGTTTGACTTTTACACTATTCATAAATTACACATTGACTAGCTTTTGTGATTTATAGCTACGATAAAACTGTTGGATTTTTTTGCCATCGAGATAGTTGCTTTGTTGTCACTAAAAATCTAAAAAATCCAACAAAAACATAGTCAAGTGGGATCTTGTTTGAATCGTCTCAACGTCTATTTTATTAATATCCACTTTTTATAATTTTACAATGTCAAGAATTAGAGATATTAATTGTTAAAATAGTGCGTTGGCAAGCGTGATAATAAAATGATGTCAACTAAATAAAAACGGAGGTAGTATTTGTTATGGAGTAGAAAACAAGATTTGTGCCCGTGCAAGGCACGATTTCACATTATTAATTTGTGATATAATATAAAAATGAGGCAAATTTTTGGAATAAACAAATGTAATTCATATAAGAACGATGAAATAATAAGGCAAAATATTTTTAAACTACAATTAAGAAAAAAATAAAGTTATTTTTTATTAGTTCGTTCTATTAAAAATAGTATACATTGTATTACATTAATGAGATGCATATTATTCTAAATAAAACTATTAATGTAGATGGTTGTATTAGTTTTAATTAATGAATTAATTTAGTTCTAAAAAAAAAAAAAAAAAGAAAAACTATACAATGTACTTTCAAAAAATAAGTTAAGTAGAATAATTTTTTTAAAAAAAACTTAAAGTTGACATCATACATTATTTTGACAGGAATGTTTTTAATGATAGCTTGACATAGGTTCAAAATTTTACTAATAGTTAAAAGATTTTTTGAGGGATAAAAAAAAGTTATAAGTTGATAAAATCATTACAAAAATATTTAACAGAAAATTAACTCAATTATTATTTCATAAGATTTCAAATAAAACACCATGAATAGAAATGTTTTTTTTTTTTTTTTTTCAATTGAACTCCATTATCGTACAACTATATAATGGTAATTTAAATGTTAATATTGTATTTCTGGCTCCATTATTTTATACACTCCACCATATTTCAACCTTTTAAATTATAACTTATTCTCCCATGATTAAAAGGTCTCACAATCTTGTGAAACTATTTTAAGTAAATAAAACATGAAATAAAAGGGATACAATTATTATAAGGAAAATATATAAAATTACGAATAATATATTCCTTTATTATAGTTGTATTATACAAATTTTCCAAAATAAAAGATTTTTCATTAAAAGAAAGAGGACATTTTGGAGGAAAAAAACAGCACTATAAATGACACCTCGGTTTTAGTACTCTGTATTATGTTATTGATGATACTTCATGCTAACGTAGTACCTAGAATTAATGTCCTTTTTTCATATATTATTGAAAGTAATAACAGTCCCTAATGTAAATTCTTCTTAAATAATGGATTAAGGTACATGGACCCATTTGTTAATGGCGATTATCCAGAGTCTATGAAGGAGTCTATAAGAGAACTCCCTAAATTTACCAGCAAGCAAAAGTCGATGTTGAAAAAGTCATGCGACTTCATTGGTATCAATTATTACACAGCGAGATTTGGCAAGCAAACTACCAAAGTAGATTTAATGAAAGGGACGGTCAGTGTCGAGTACACTTCTGAATTAGGTGCTTAAACATTTACTGTATCTGTCTCTAAGCTCTTTGAACATCAAACATGGTTTCTTGTATTGAAGTCATTATCGTGTTACTCTTAATGCAGTGAATGCAGATGGAACTTTAATTGGAGAACAATCGGAAGGACAGGAGGGTATCTATGTAAACCCTGCCGGTCTAAGGAACTTGCTTCTTTACATTACAGAAAAATATGATAAGCCTGAACTTTATATAACCGAGAATGGTGAGTTTAGTTGACATGTAATTTTTTCCGTCTTTGCTCAATCAGATAAGTATATATCTTTAGTACCATTTGAAATCAAAATAGATTGGGTAATTTTTGTGAATAAAGTAAGAATATACTTGTATATGCTAACATGTTTATATATAACGCATACAGGTGTTCCTGCAAAGCCTAAAATCACAGGTTCTATTCTGAATTCAATCAAGGAAGGAAAAATTGGAGAGGTGAAAGCTGCACTTTTCGATGACAAGAGAATCTCACATGTCGAAGATCACCTTACTGCAATTCGTGAGGCTAAAAAGTGAGCAACATTTTCTATTCCATTGTTTATTTTTAACATAACTATGAAGTATTAGTTTGATTTTAATAGGTACAAAATAAACTCGAAAGCAATGACTAAAGATTATTGCATATGTTTGAGTGCAGACAAGGGGCAGACGTGAGAGGATACTTTGTATGGACACTTATGGATAATATGGAAGTGGGAGAAGGGTATGATGTTCGCTTTGGTCTCAACTATACAGATTACTATGACAACCTCAAAAGATACCCGAAGAAGTCTGCAAAATGGTTTACTAATTTCCTCGCGACACCTCCCAAGAAGAACACACTCTAGAGCTATTATGGTGCTGTTATTTGCAGTTGTCTTGTGCTGGAATGTTCTTAATCGTCTGGATCATACATTCTTTTACGCTGCATAGATTATTTACTGATTTCCTCACGGTAACACCCAATAAGAAAGCTATTTGGTCATAATGTTGCAAGTGTTTTGTTCTAAACTGATCTCAATTGTTTAGATCTTATTTATGTCCTTTTTCTTTATTAATTCTAATCCTTTTGACTTTCCTTACATATATGGGAGGAGTCTACGACACTCATCTACATAGCAACAGTTCTCTAATTACAACTTTAATCATTTTCATTTCACCAAAAAAAAAAAAAATAACTTTTATCATTTTCCTCTACCTTTGCATTCATGTATGCTTTCATTTCTAGCTAGTTACATACTACGGAGTATTATTTCCCATTGTTGGACTTCTTGTGATTTTCGATACAAATATATACGCATAATTTAGTACTGTGTTATTCGACCATTTGAAATATTTTTACTTATATATTGAGGGAATAAATATATTTTTAATATATAAATAGAGCGTTGAAACAGATTTGTAAAAGTCTACCCCGACCTACATAATAAAATTTTCCAAATAGGAAATGAAAATCATTTATTTGACATTTGTAAATGGACAGTCCAAGATTAATTCATCTTCTAAACGAGTAATCACCACCTTCTGCCTTTCACCCAAAATTTCGCACCATGTTGCTATATAAACAATTGATCATTTTTTTTTTAGACGGGAAACAGTCACTTAACATTAAGCACTAGCAGCATCAAGTACAATAATAGCGTTTACATCACTAGGAACTTCTTCAATCCAAACACGCAATTCAACGTAATTTTTGCTAATGTGAGCTAGCTAGTGAGCAGCTTCGTTTCCCTTCCTTCCAATGTGAGCAGCCTCGAAAAAGGAGCAGGGCTTTGCGAGGCGGATAATGTCAGCTACAATACGCCCAAAGTAGGAGTGCTCCTGTTTCCTGCTGTTCAAGTGCTGAATTAATTTCAAGTTGTCAGACTCAAGTGTGATCTTGGTGAGGCCTGCTTCAATAGCAATCCCAATTCCCAAGGCTGTGTCTAGCAGCCATGGCCTCTGCTATATCAACCCCAGGGCAGCCTCTAATCTTGTGGCAGGTAGCAAGCATCACATCCCCACAGCGATCTCGAACAACTCCACCCACACCAATGTCTGTTTCACCGAAGATCGTAGCATCCGTATTTAACTTGTAAAAACCAGTAGCAGGGGGTGACCAGCTCTGAGGAGCCACGCTTCTGCTAATCAACTCAGAAGGAAGAGTGGAGTTGGCCTTGTCATACTCACCAATGATGCCTATAGCCTTTCTCAATACTTCAGTCATTTGAACATCTTTTTTCTCAAATATCCACAAGTTTCTTCTCAGCCAAATACCCCAAAGTAAACTCCAAAAATTGTCCCACCACAATTTATCTTTAATCACCTCCCCCTTTGCTTTCACCCAAGACAGAAAGGATTGGGGATTATCCTCATGCACAATCATTCTCAAAGGGGACAGATACCACAAAGCTTTGGCAGCATTGCACTGGAGCAAAGCATGGGCAGTCGTCTCAGGCGCTTCACCACACATAGGACAAACATCATCATCATAGATACCCCCTTTTTTTTTTCAGATTACATCTCACAGGGATGGCATTTTGGAGAGCTCTCCATCCAAAATAATGACTTCAATTTAACACTTTAAATAAAAACAAGCTAAGAGATACACATTATGAGTGTACCATATAAAAAATTAGAAGAGAATAAAAAAAAAAAAAATCAAGAGCAAACTTTTAATTGTCAAAAGTAATACAAATTTTGAACAATCCGTCAAAAACAAGTCAAATTTTTAATTATTTTTTAATAATACAAATTTTGAGGGGTATCCGCTTTAAAGAAGTTAAAACCGATTAGTTACCTCATGAACAAGTTATATGGAACACATGACATTGTATTATTTTGTTAAAACTATTAAGCAACTTTATAAGATAAATAAAAAAATTAATCGGCTAAATAAGTTGTAGGTAAAATAACTTATTTAAAGCGGATATCCCTCAAAGTTTGTATTATTTAGAAATAATTAAAAGATTGACTTGTTTTTAGCGGACTGATTAAAGTTTGTATTATTTTTGACAATTTTTCCTTTTATTTTTTATAGGGAGTAAGAACAGTTGAAGATATACATTTATGTGAAAGAAGTAGAGCAGTTATTATAGGGTAGTTATGATTAGAGGTGTTCATAAATCGGTCCGGACCGAACCACCTTGGACCGACCTCGGACCAGAAAAAATCGGTCCGGTCTTCGAGTTTAGAAATTTATTTTCCGGTTTTCGGTCCGGTCCAAAACCCTATAAAAATCGGTCTTGGACTGAACTGCTTTTTTATTAAAAATATGCGTGAAACCTTAAATAATAGTTAAGATTATCCTTAATAAGCTTTGAAAGCTTTAAATTTATGAGCTTTTTTGTACTAAATATACAAAAAAAAAAAAAACATTAAAGTGTAGATTTTTCTTTACTTTTTTCGGTCCGGTCCGGGTTTTAGATCGATTCTTTCGGTCTGGTCCGGGTTTGGTCCTAGCTAGCTTAATCGGTTCGGTTTTCGGTTCTTAAAATTTTAATTTTCGGTCTTAGGTCTGGTCCGAGTCAGTCTGGCCTGGTCCGGTCTTGGATCGATGAACAACCCTAGTTATGATAGGGTTTTTATTTTTTATTTTATATTTTTACAATAATGGTTTATGTTTATAGGTTTTTTTTTTAAAAAAAAAATATGTTTATGGGTAGTTATGATAGGATAGTTTTTTTTTTTTTTTAAAATAATTTTTAATTGTAGGTAAATAATGTAATTTTTAAAAAGTAGAAGGGTATTTTAGGAAAAACAAAATTTATCAACGAATAAGTCCTTTCTTTTTATATAGTACTATAGATTAGCTTTAGGGTAAAAACACTTACAATTCTTACACAGTATTGGCCATTGGGAAGAAGTGAAGATGTGTGAAATTGGGAAGAAGTGCATATCTCTTGTATAGAATTGGCAACTTGGAATTTCTACTAGTACTATGTGAATAGGAAATAACATATCTTCGTTGTAAGACATACATAAGTTGGCAGTGTGTTAGGCCTTGTTTGGTTCACCTTATTTGTGTTTATCTGAATTTATTTGATCTGGTCTGATTTGATCTGATCTGAATGTCAAATTTGACCAAACTTTAACATTAAATATACGATAATGTATACGGAAAAAATATATCACGTGGGATCTTGTTAGATTCGTAATAATGTGTGTTTTATTAATATGCAATAGATATTTAGCGATAGAAAAAATGCACATAAAACGATGATCTGATCTGAATTTATTTTTTCTGTTCTGAACTTATTTTTTCTGATCTGAACTTAATTTTTCTGAAATAAGTAAAAATAAGGTGAACTAAACAAAGCCTTAGTCTAACGGAAGCTTATACTGCTGGATAATCAATATCGAGTAATTTGGGTCAAAATCTGATGAAGCCAAGAGATCACCCACGTTGCCAAGTTTTGGGTATACTTCCCAATCACTCATCCCAGTTGTTATGGGTGAATTACATACGGTGTCCCCCATACCCAACTATGAAAAATTGGTACATATTTATATTTATACTTGTCTATTAAAAAGCGTTCTCAATACAAGATATATGCCACATATCACCTTTCACGTGTAATAGAAGTATGTCACATCACCATAATATGTCACATCATCCATTTTACTATAAACATGTTTCAATGGCAATAAAAATGTTTGTCACAAGACCAATAACAAATGAATATGTGTTCTTACCAACTTTGTTATCTTTTAATCATGTTTCATGTTTAATTATAATACACTAAATACTTTCATTTGTACAAAACAACAATTTACTGGTTTGAGAGTATTTATTTAGGGGCTATTCACATTTACTGAATTGAGCTGAATTAAACTGAACTGAACTGAACCAATTGGAGCTGAACTGAACTGAATAGAGCTGAAATGAATATTTTATGAGAGAAGGAAATTAGGAGCTGAACTGAACTGAATTGATTGAAGCTGAGCTGAACTGAAATTAAGCTAAAATGAACAGACCCTTAGTTTCAGTAGTTATTATTGTTCACCTATTTTATGTAATTATATATTTTACTAGTTCGCCCCGGTATATTATAAATTTATAGTTTGATCAAAATTAATCAAAGAAGGTTGATGTTAACAATATTTAATTTATAAGTGAATGAAAATATAATAATCTATATTATCTTTCATTAATATATATACTCCATATAAGATATGACAAATTTAATTGGGAGGTTATACATATGATGATGATATGAAGATTTTTCATGTAAATTAAACATTATTATAGAGAATTTAAACCATGTCAATGAAGAGTTTTTCAAAGTAACTATACATTATTATTACACTTCAATGTGGTGAGAGAACTATGATGACATATATGTTGACACATGGCGCACATGTGGCATCAAATCATAAAAAAAGGTGACATATGACATTAGTATGTTATGTCCTCATGAGTTTTAATAATATTATAGATTATTTTTTTTAGATAAATGATTTTATGGCTCAAATAGTATTTATTGATATTCAAAGTAAAATTCAGTGCATCGCCCGGGTCACATACTAGTTGTGTAGATTAATTTAGAGTATTAAAGATTAATATCATGTTAGTTTTTCTTAATAAGCATTGGTCTAAGTCCAGGGATCGAGCATTGGTACCACCTCTCTTTCTTTCTTCTCTCTAAAAAAACGCAAATTAATTGAAGCAGTGCCTTGATCTGGCATGATTCATTTACATCAATTGGTTGACGGTTACTTCGGTCGGGATGAGGGGATCCGGAAGGGAGCCGTGGCATTGTTGGTGGGGGTCGGGGTGGTCATGTGTGGAGTTGGTTTTTTAATTTGTAATTTTATAAAATTTTTAGTTTTATAGTTTTTTTTTAAAAAAAAAATTTCAACCAATAACGTGCTGACACGTGTTTTCGGTTGAAACCATTTTGAGCAAATGATCCCTAAAGTTCTGATTATTTCAAAATAATTTATAATTGGAATTTTTTTTATGCGAACGGATAAAAGTTGGGATTATTTTTACCAAATTTTCCTTTTAAATATCAATCGATCTATTGTTTTGTTATTGAAGATAGTAGTTAAAATAAAGTTGCAAAGTTTGACCTTAAAACGTAACAACATTTTTGGTCAAAGGCGACATTATTAATTGAGAATTAATTAATCAGTTAAATAATTTGTTATCACCACTGGCCTTTGGCTCAAATTTTCTAAGCACAATGCTACTTCATGCAACCATGTATCGTAGAAAGTAAAAGATTGAACAATTGGTAACTTGGTATTGAGAGTTGATGACAACCAATTTAAAACTTCACATAAAATTTGATTCAAGAAAAATAAAATACTCATAATACTAACATTTCCAGGCTACCTATAATGATATCAATTCTTTTATAAATTTCTATAAGTATCAAGAGTTCCAAGCTAGTAATAATGTTGTACTCGAATTGAGTCTAAGTAAGGCAGAAAAAAGTGCAAAAACTAGCAACTCTAATTGATTCCTAACTAAACTACATTGACCTATCTGATAAATATCTAGCTAATGTCTAAACAAATATATTCTCAGTCTTGACCAAGACAACAACACAGCTAAAAGATTGGTTGAATTATTCACCACATAATCAAGAGATGGTTGTTAGACTATAATATCTGCAATAGTGAGTCAAGAACTCAATATATGTACGAATGTACACCTCGTGACTTGGAGTCTTTACTTGAACATAAGAAGTAACAAATCTTCATCATAAGATATACACAAGTTGTCAGTCAGTCTAATGGAGGCTTATATTGTTGGATAATCAATATTGAGCAATTCGGGTCAAATTCCGATGAAGCCAAGAGATCACCCACATTGCCAAGTTCCGGGCATTCTTCCCAATCACTCATCCCAGTAGTTATGGGTGAATTCCGGCGTCCCCCATTCCCAACTACAAACAATTGGTACATATTGATAATGTCTCTCAAGGCAGTCGCTGTTTGAGCTCCATTCCTCACATGCTTCTCTATGTATGCCACTTGACCAGAAGTAACATACCTAATAACCAAATATTGCCAAAATAAATACACAATTAATCGCCTTCATGCTTTAAATTTACATGTGTGCATATGGGTAATATGTCTAATGTCTATAATGAAGGTCATGTCATGATGAATAAGATGAAAAAAAATAAAATCATAAAGCTTCTACACACAATACCTGTTGTAGAAATTCTCTAGAAAGGCATCGTCGGCCTCATCTTGAGCTCCACGACTTGGCATTGCCATTAATATTTGCTCATTATCATGTGATGCAATATTGATCCTCTCTGGAGTATTTTCATTCGAAGATGTTTGGAGAAACCTAATGACAGTGAGGTTCATGCCGAGATGCATTGCAATGTATGTACTAAGAGACAATGCTTCACGATCATCAGGTCCACCAAAAAACAAAGCTGCAACATGTGGCTCTGAGTTTAAATTAGCTGATTGCGAGGACCCCATAAGTCCACGATCAACAAGAATGGCAACTGTGCAAGGGGCATGGCGTAGCACTCTTTGATTAGTTGTTCGTATACCCTCCTTACCGCTTTCCATTTTTCCATCTATTCTCTGATGTTTATGAAAAGGGAGGATTAGAATTGATGCTCGCAAATCTTCAGCTACGTCACACACATCCTCAAACATTTTTGATATGGATGAGACAACCTTCAATTGGCGAATAAATATTCCCGTCTCATGTATGAAGTCATCTACACCATCATTAATCTCCACTGCATCATTTCCACCATAGGTATCATCATCACTTAGTTCATCATCCTCTAACTGGTGATACATCTTACTTGTTCTCTTCTTTGGAAGAAGCTCAACCAAGTGCATAAGGTAGGCACATAACGGTAAATCTTTAGACCAATTTAACCATCCGATAACTTTGACCATAGTTGAAACATTACGAGGACCATGAACACATGCCAGCACCCGTAGCTCTGTTTCTGGATTTTGTTGCTCAAGGGGTACTGCCCTATAAGCGAAGGTATGACTGTCCTTCAAAATAATAAAAGTAATGGCGATTCCTGAAATTAGCGTATTCAAGACTATTGTTATTAACATTACCTCAACGAAGTTATTATTCCAATCCTGCAGGATAGTCAAAGTGAAGATCAATTGATGCAACATTAATATTAGATTCACAAGAAATCTATGTATAATGAATTTAAGAAACTTTAAACAATTTTGTCAAAACGATACATGTATATTATGAGTATAATTAAGTATCATCTGTCTTATGAGCAGGTATGCTTACAGTTTTCAATCTAATAGCGCTTAAGATTATGACGTCAAAGTGACCTTTAAGATTAAGTAGCAAACCAAGAACAATCCCTTCTTTCAATGGAATCTTTAACCGATGACAAGCAATGAGAGTGCCCAAAATCTTGCCACCAATGCTTAACAATAAAACCACCACAATGCCTATCAAATTCTTAGGGATAGCAGCATCTTCGACGTTAGCTTGAAAACCAGTGTAGCCAAAGTAAATAGGGAGCACAAAGGTATACACAGAATAAGATAACTTGTGGCTCATTGTTCGAGCAGTTTTTCCTTTGCGAGGGAAAGTCATTCCAAGAACCAATGCAGCTAACAGGCTATTAGCAGAACCCCATCTATCTACAACACTTGCACTAAGAAGGACTAAAAGAAACAAAGGGGCAATTTGGGTATTTTTTAGATACTGACTATCAGGACTTAACTTGTTAAGCAAAATGGCTATATGTCTCACTACGAAGCTAACAACGGCTGTGAAAAGCAAAGACCAAATCCATTCTCCCCACTTAAATCCACGACCTTCAACAGTCTTCATAACTAGACCCCCGCATAATATACAAGCGATATCATTAACCAATGAAGCACATACAGCTAAACGGCCAAAGTCAGAAGTTCCTAGCTTTAATTCGGCTATAAAGCGAATAACAAGAGGAGAGGCCGAGTTAGCTACTGCTAACATAAAAAGAAACATAAACGATGGAAAACTTTCATGTTTCTTTATAAAAAATTGAAACATCAAGTATGAGATAGCTCCAGCAATGAGAATACATGGCAATGCAGCAGCAAATGCAACAATACTCGCAGCACGTAGGTGACGCTTCATATAAGATATATCTAGCTCAAGACCAATTAGAAATACAACACACGTTCTACCAAAAAACGCCAACACGTTATAGTAGTCAGATGAGTTCGAACGGAGGAGGTATTTTTCAAATGGCTTTATCTTAGCCAAAAGTGATTGATTAATCAACAACCCAGCCTGTTTTAAGAAAATTAGCATTAATTATTCTTAGAATCAATAATTACTACTCCGGCTAAAAACAGCTACCTCCTTTAAGGGTTATTTGCAACTTTGGAATTTTTTATATCTAACAAATAATACCCTAAAGTTGCAGATAAGCATTAACGGAGGTAATGTTATTTTTATCTAGCAACATCCAACACCAAAATCTATTACTAAGATTTTTGTCCTTTTTTTTTTCCCTAATTAGATATAGAATATATTAGTAAGCCTGAAATACGTTTCTGCCTCAAAAAAAAAAAAAAAAAAAAAAACGTTTTAAAAATTGCACAAATGTAATGACTAAAATACAAAAAGATTAAGAGGAAATAGAATGGACGTACAGTAATTTGAGGAATAGGCGTTGGAATGCCTATAGACTTAACACCAATTTGAAGAAGGTGAGAAACAGAAAGAAGTAGGGATGCCTGCAAACCCATTGCTATTACTGGGTTAAACAAGTCATTTCCACATAATACTTTTCGTGTAACATCCATTTTCTAGTTTTTTCCCACAATTTATCAATCTTTTACTAGTTTTAATTTTTATTAAAGATGAATAAAAATGGCTATAAAATTGAATTTGTAACAACAATGCTTAAAATTGATGAGAGTATTGGGAATCCCTTTTCTCCCATCTTCTTGTATAATTCCAGCGGCCAAGTGTGTCGACAAATTTTGAAAAGTATGATAATTTTAGGTGTTATTGACATTGAAGATGGGGCTAGTTGGAGAGAGAAAGGTTTGGTTTTGCATGCTTATTTTTCTTTTCATTCTTTTCTGTTTTCTATTCAATTGCCTTTTTTTTTTTTTTTTTTTTTTTTTTTTTTTTTTTTTTTTGTGTGTGTATCTTTGATGGAAAGCCAACCTTTTAGGAATTTATTTAGGAAAACCCTTCAAAATCAATTCCACTCCTACACTTTTAATTACTTGCATTTTTTTGTTATGATATAAACAACTCATAATCACATTAAATATATTTTAAAAGTATTATTATATTGTTCAAATATATGACAAAATTATGCATTGATCAATACTCCTAGGGATGTCACTGGGGTGGGTCAAGTAAGAGACCCGCCCCAGTGGGGCAAGGATGGGTCTCGGTTTGGCGGGTGGTGGGGCAGGGATGGGGATGAAAACCATACCCGCCATGGATGATGGGGCGGGGGTGGATTTTAGGTTGTACCCGCCATATCCCCGCCTCATACCCACATCTATATATCTTTTAAAGCAAAATTATATCTTTTATACTATTTTATAAAATATTTATGTAAATAAAATATTAATTATAATACTTTGTAATATACTTACATTATAAACAAAAAAAATGTGTAATATTAAGAATATTTTTTTTAATGTAATCTATATTAATTATGTAGGATTGTGTATTTGAAAGGTGGAGATTAGGTGGGTCTTGTGTGGGGATGAGGCGGGTCTTTGGCGGGAATTAGGTGGGAGTGGATATCCAGGTGGGGGGTGGAGCGGGGATGGTTTTGGAATTGTATCCGCCAAGGCGGGATGGGGATGAATTTTAGACCCGCCGCAGGGATGGGGATGGGGATGAGGATGAAAATGTTAGGTGGGGATGGGAATGGGAATGCCAACATCCGCCCCACCCCACCCCACCCCATTGACATCCCTAAATACTCCAATATTCATGCTTAATTTTACTTAAAACTTTCTCTTTAATATCTTAGTCCCTGTTTATTAGACAAATTGAAGCAATGAGAGAATTAATGGAAAGTATACATTCTTTTAAACTTTTTAAGGAAAGAAATAAAAAGTTGTCCGATGTCGTTACAAAATACCTGTTCCTCCCCACCGACTCATTATTAATTATATGTTTTTCATTATTTATTATTTATGATGAAAACTAGGGATTACAATGCGTGTGATCTATATAGTCCTTTGAGAAGAATTATTATCTGTGATCTTTGTGTTATATGTCTGTTTACATGATATTTTATAATAATTATTTGCATATAGGCAATAAATGTGGAGGAAATTACTCAACCCAAAAATCAAAACTTAAATTATTTGAATTGAGATTGAGCTAATAATCAAAATAACCGACTCATATTTTAACCTCAACCAAAATTATTTGAACTGAATCTGAAATGACCTGATCTAAAGTCTACAGATGAAACCATTTTAACTCAAATAAACGAGATTAGATCTAGATCCAGGTTCACCTAAACTCGATATGTCTTGACCAAAATCCGATTCGTATCCGTTTAGAATTAGACCCAACTTTGACTCAAAGGTAAACATGACTCGAGTTGATTTAATTTGTCAAGCTAGAATGACTTGTCATTACTACATTCAAATAATCCCAACCCGTCGTGGGTCAATTGAAACTCCTAGAGTGCTTGATTTGAGATAGCCTTGTTAGACTAATTAGCCGTCAAAAAACAAATACTTTCTTCGTTTTTTTTAGTAAACACCGTTTGACTTTTATACTATTCACACACTACACTTTGACTCGCTTTCGTGATTTATAGATACGATAAAATATAATCATGTGAGATCTTGTTTAAATCGTTTATATGTATATTTTATTAATATCCACTTTTTATAATTTTACAATGTTGATAATTGAAATTATTAAGAGTTAAAAACATGCGTTGGCAAGTGTGATAATAGAAAGATGTCAACTGGAAGTATGTTTTAATCTAATTATGTTTGCAAAATAAAAACCAATTTGGATTTATTTATTGAGTAGATAAATTCTAAGAAGCAAATTTACTAAATTTAGAAAAGAACAATTCCGTACCTTTTTTTCTTTTTTGACAAGATACATTTCTCATTTTTTTAAAGAAAAAAAAACATTTTTCTTTCATAAAAAAATAGCTTAATCATTTGTGACTCAATAAATAATTTTTTGTTTTAATATTAGTAAAAAATTATTTGAAAAGGAGTAAATAAATTTACTTTTCAAAAAAAAAAAAAAAAAAAAAAAAAATAATTACTTTTCAATCAATGCGAATGGATATCTATCTATTGGGCTCGATCAAACCACTCAACTCAAGTACAACAACAGTACACAGAAGAAGCGCGACTTTCATCCCAATTCACCACCATTATCAAACCTCCAAATTCCAAATTCCCTCTTTATAAACCCTAGAATTTCAATTCCTCCATTTTCAAATTCGAATGCTACGGTACTTCATCCCTATTATGTGACAAAATTCATTCATCATCTTCTACTGTAAATACATGAAAATGGCGGCTTCCTTTTGCCGGCAATATCGCGATCAATTATCTGATCATTGCTTAGACTTGTTTCCATGTCTTTCTGATCCAGGTTCTTTTCTTCTTTCTCTCTCCTCTTTTTCTCCGCTTTTAATGGGATTTCTCAAGGTTTTGACTTTGTTCTTCTTTTTTCAGGTCGAAGATCGTCAATATGTTTGAAGGTTGCTTTGGTTATGATTCATCTCATTTATCTGGGTGTTTTATTGATTGCTGATACAGATAATCTCATCCAAACTGCTAAGAAAAACCCTTGGTAAATTTTTGTTTCGAATTGGATTTATTTTCATTAATTTATTTTTATGGAATTTTGGGTAATTAAAAATTGTGGGAGTAATTAAGATGTTTATTTGCTTAGCTGGGAGAGTACAACGCATTTTAGCTTTTGGTGCATTTTCCGAATTTTGGGTTATTAGAATTGTATGATCATAGAGTCATAGATTGTTCGATTTTGATTTTTAATACGAAGTATATAGAATTTGGGATTACAAGTTTACAACTGCAATTATATTTGGTTCATTGGATATTCAATCTACAAAGGGTCAAAGGTTAGAGGTCAATGCTATATCGAGTATAGGCCTTGGAGATAGTAAAATCTAAAGTTTGTTTTTGAGGGAGGCGCGAAAGGGTGGGGGGGGGGGGGGGGGTTGATTGTATCACTGAGGACTTGAAATGTATTGTTGAAGCTATCATTGGTTTACACATATAGAGCAAACTTTAATCGATTCATGATTCTGTTGCTTACCACTTTAGATTGTTGAGGGAGTTTATTGTGTAATTACATATATATTTTTTTAATTTCTTAAAATTATTTATTCTAAACTTGGCTAAGGGTCTTCACCTTATTTAAAGGTGTTTTGGGCTGAATCTTTTGGTAAGGAGATAAGAAAGGGTTGATACATGTGCTTTTTTTTTCTTTTGTGCCCTTGGCTCCTTGCTATGTGATGGAATTGCTTGCCTTGTTTTACTATAGCAAATCAAATTTGCTGGGAACCAATGATTTGTGATACTTGCATTCATTTGTTATTGTTGAACATTTATGGATTTTTAATATCTTTTGTGCATGATTTCTTGTGGTACTTTCTTCCAGGTACATTGGACTATATATTTTGCTTTTTGTAGCAACCTTGATACAGTATTTTGTCACTTCTGGTTCTTCTCCTGGGTAACTTACTAAATCCAATTGCTCTATTGTCTTTATAATACGTCAAATTGAGGAATCTAAGTTATTTTTTCTAAACCTGTTTTTCAAGCTATGTGATTGATGCAATGAGGGCTGCTAATGATGGATATTCCTCTAGCGTACTCCGTATAAACTCAAAGTAAGTGCCAAACCAATTTCAAGTCACCTGCTTAATGACTTTTTCTTATACTATTGTCCCGTTGTCATTGTAATTGTCCTGGTTTTGTTTTCATGCTTAAATTTAACTTAAGCAGCTAAGTGAGTAGTGGTACATAAATGATGTGTTAGTGAGACATACATTTTTGAGTAATTTCTAACTTTTATTCTATTTGTTATTTTATTTAAATATTACTCGTTTATGATGATCAAGCAAAGACAGCCTGCTACGAGTAATAATGGGAATATAGTTATTCCTCTGGATGCCAATACTATGGGAAGAAGCTTCCTTGGAAGTAATGCACCACCTTGGACCCAGCTGGTGATGGAGATGTATCCTCCTGGAACCTCTACGAGGTATGCCAATATTTTTTTTTTTAATTTTTTGTCTGTCCATTTCCTGTGATTTTATCTGTAGTTGCATGTACTGTGTTTGTGCTTATGGTCTTAAGTGGTAATTATTATTTTATCATTAATGGATAGCTTAGTTGTGTGAATTGCGATACAAAAATACAGTACAATTTAATTGCATGTTTCCATGTTGTCAGAAATTATTGCGGGCTGCAATGCTCTGTCTTATTATTGTTATTGTTATTGTTATTGTTATTGTTATTATTTTTATTATTTTTTTTAAATGAAACTCCACTGTTATTTGGCACATCAAAATAATGGCAAACCTAATTGGACTCCTGACAAAATCTTATAAGCTCTATACATGGAACTTAGTGTAATGTGTTTTATGTTTGGTGATATTTGTTCTTATTTGTGTTTATCCTTTTTCTTGGCAGACAGTTGACCTGCTCATATTGTAATGTTTTACAGGTAAATATTGTCTTGTTCTGTTAGGCTGTATACGTTACATAAGTTGATATTAGAAAATTTGAAACTATGTTATTTTTTTGCCGCTTTTATTTATTTATGTTCTTGTCAATGGTGTTTAGAAGAAAAGTAGTTAGCTGTCTCCTAAATAAGTCTCTGGAAATTGACTTTTTAAAATTATGCTAAGCGCATGATTGATCTCAGCACAGCTTAAGTTGTAGTTTTGAATAATCTGAAGCTCCATTGTCTTAGTCAATGTTAACTAGCTTAGCTGGTGAGATCTGTTGGTGGTGGTACTTGTGGCCTGAGTTTCAGATTTGAATATTTTATGTTGTCCAGTTCCATTTATACTTATTTTTATAATTTTCCTGCTTGTATAAGAGTTTTATAGTTTTTGGGATAGGTATGGAGCTGGGTGCCTACTTGTTGCTAATTGGCCAAGATCATTTAACAATTAAGAACCTCCAATCTGAAGTTATAAATAAGTCAGATTTGAATTCTATGCATAGGCTGGAAAAGAGGGTTAGATATCAATTTAGTTAGCTCTACATTAATTGCTTTAGTGTAAATCTGCAATGTGTTTCATTGTATATATTTTTTCCCTACTTCTATTATTGGTACGGCTGACTCTTATTGTTGTGGAACATATATGCAGCCTCCTCGAGCAAAGCATTGCCATGATTGTGATAAGTGTGTTCTTCAGTTTGACCATCATTGTGTTTGGCTTGGAACATGCATTGGCCAGGGTAATCATTGTCGTTTTTGGTGAGTAAAAGGTCTATCATATGTATTAAATATTATTGTTGTCTGTGTTACAGATATGTGGGAATACTTTTTTTTATTTTATTTTTAATTTGATCTATGATCTGGATTTTGCTGCTTGCTAGAAAGAAACAAGGTAGGTTGATTATTGTTGCCAAGGTTATTCCATTTAAAGCTCTTATATTTTGGTTATTAAGGTTGCAACTTGCAAGTGTTTTGAAATTCAAGGTTATGCATCCGCACTTATATTATGCACTCTCTCTCTGTCCCTGAATGTTTTGCTCACTTATTATGGCACATAGTGTTAGGTGTTTGGTAAACTCATGTTATATTGATAAACAAGTACATGTGATCTGAGCTAGCGGAGTATTTTTATTATGGATGTCAGAGGGTTTGAGACCTTGGTTCTAATTGGGAAGAGAAAGGTAATTATGAAAAAAAGGTTTTCCATTTCAATCTTTAGTACTGTACAAATTAATTTGGGAAAAAAGGAAAGTAAGGAAAACAATTTTGGGATGCAGTGAATATCTTTCATTAATTTACTTGGAGATGAGTATGAGTAACACATGTTTGCTTGTGGAGATGCATTACCTATGTGGGATACTCCTTTCAAATTACTCTTAAAATCATGCCGTTCTGTATTACTTCTTACCTTATTCTAAAATAGCCGCTAGGAACTTGTCTTGGCTTGTGGAAAACATCATATAAAATTTTGGCTCTCATAATCCGATGTTTTCCCCCCGTAGCTGGGATCATTCTACCATGTCATTGTTATCTAATCTCATTTTACTGTAATTAAATGGTGTCAACTTGTTGACTTGCATGGCATCAGTCCTCATCCAGGTGCTGCTGCCATTATAATATGCTTTATTTATGTTAGAAAAAGGGCTTAACATGTAATATTATATACTGTTTGGTAGTTTTGAGGTGATTGGATGTATAAATGTTGTCAAACTGTCAAAGGGCTGCTTGTAATTTACTTCTTACATAAGGGAAAGCATATGTATTTTCTATCTTATAAAAAATAAACTAATTTAGTTTTAGTTTTTATTCTTTTCTTATCCCACATAGTCCGTCAATTTTCTATAACATTATACTTGCTGTACTGAGAAATTTTTGCTTGAGTTCTACATTTAATTGAGGTGAACAAATGTTGTGACAAATTTGTGAATGTTGTTTCCTTTACTTCATCCTTTGCCAATGTTGACAAATTTGATGACAAAATGCTCTTTACTTTTCCATATTCTTGATGTGGGACTTTCTACTATGTTCTCGACCTTATGTTTGTTACTATTGTAGGTGGTACATTTGTGAAGAGACAGCATTATGCCTTTGGACTGGCATTTTGTACGCTTCGTATCTCAAGGCTAACATATCTAGATCTTGGTATCAACTTTTTTCATTACTACCTTTGAATATTGTTGCTGAAATTAAATACTTGCTCTGCCGCAGAACACTTTCTATTTTCTTGTCCCACACTCCCATAACTGTTTCACTGTTTGAATACATCCTTTGTTTTGGACCCACTGTATTAGTGTATCCTTGTACATCTGCTTTTACATTACAAAACAATATAAAAGTATGTGAACAGTTTAAAAGTTGAATTGTTGCAATTTAAGGGAAACATATGAAGTTTAATTCTGTGTTTTAGTTCATTTTTCTCTATATGATCTTATCAATCTTTTGTCAGGTGGATGGATGCAATCATGATAATATTGCTCATCACTTTGTCAATATCTTTGATCTTTCTGGTGCTTTTGCTTTTATTTCACAGGTAATTACTATGTATTTGCTGGCATATCATCCTTATTTTTGTGTTTTCACTTTACACTGACTCTTGATACTTTCATTCTGTTCATTTCGACATGCTCCTGGTACCGTTCTTGTGAAGCATGCTATTGTAATGCTTTGTGCAAATAGTCCATTTTGAATTAGGTTTTTGAAGGATGATAATAGCAGTTATTTATTTGAAGTTTTGAACAGCATAATGTTGCCTCTGAGTATTCAAGAAGTAGTTACTAAAAAGCAATTCAAGTGTTCTTTATCAAATTATTGTTTCTAGGAAAGGGTGGGGGGAATATATATTGTGTTTTAAAGCATCACTTGCTGATGCTGGATTTTCTATCCTTAGTTAATCTAAGTCATTGAGGAAAGATTTGTCGTTCATGTGTTTTTATATTTAATCTTTCTTTTCCATCATGGGCTTATAGCCTTATATTCTAGGCTCTTAGATGAATGAGTTGGCCAGAAGAGCTCTTTCTTCTGAGGCAAACAAGGATAAAAGACATTAGGCTTGGTATATCAATGATTATGTCCCTTTGTTGCATGTCTATTACTCTTATCTAATAATTGTCTATAATACTTGTAGTATGGGATATATAGAGCATGTGTATAATGGATGTCTCATAAAATGTATTTTGTTGGAATGGCTGTAACAAATTTTTATTTCTTATAAGAGGGAATATTTTATTCTATGATTTTGAACAATTCTTTGTAATATCAGACAATTTTATTGTATTTTCAATTGTATCCAACATTTTATCCAATAACCTGGTGTTTATGACTATCTCCCCAGTGGTTTATTTTTAAGAGGCATCTCCTGGAAGCATAAACCCCTATTAATTATTTGTTAATGATTATTTTAGCTATCAGGTTATTATTTTTAGTAGTTTCTGATATTGCATTATGATGACATGTCTCTGCAGTTATCTTGCTTTAACAAATCAAACTACATATGAGCTTGTAAGACGTAGGCGAATCCCATACATGCGGTCAGTGCACTTTTCCTTTGAAGTGTCTATTTTCATTTTAATTGAATGATTATTTTCGTTATCAAAGCTCTATTTGGTTCTAACTTTTTTGTCTAAATAAATTATATTATTTGAATTCATCAGAGCTTAATCTGTTTGACTTGAGACAACATGAAATAAAATAAGTCAAAACAAACATACCCTAAATGGTACTATGATATTTATGTGATTAAATGAATAATTTGTATGATTACTATTTACATTTACTACTATACTATTTTTTTTGGTCTCTTGTTATCCCCTTCACTCCTTTGTGCTTTTTAGCATGATGAGTTGTAGCTAGGTAGTTGCTGTGGTCTTGTGATATCCCCTTTTCCCCTATGGCTGATAAATTTATGGAAGAAGTAAGGAGAAATTAACAATGTAACCTTTTATTTTATTTTATTTTATTTTTTTACTTTTTCTTTTTATTGCCCTTGTCCTGTTTTTCTTGTTAGCTGACCTTGTTGTTGTTGTAAGAAAGCTGAAAAAGGCATACTCCCTTTGTCCCAGAAGCTCTCTTTACTTTGGTATGCTCTGAATTAACATATCTTTGAACTGAATTTAGAAATTAAATGAGAAGAATTAAGGAAGAAGATGTAGATAATCATTTATAATAAAATAAATAAATAATTAAAAAAAAAAAAAACACACACACACACACACACACACAGAGGATAAGTTTTTCTAGAGGCTTGCTCCCTCCCAAGATGTACACCAAACTATTGTACTTACTCACTAATGTTCAGCATTGATGTGGATCTCTCAAGACTCTCACAAGGCTCGCAAGCTATAATAACATTGGATTTTCGGATTTTAATAAGAACTAAAGAAATTACACGAAAATTAAATGGATAGTACTCTATGTCTCACAAGAATAGAGGGTCTCTTCCTAGTCGCAACTAGAAGATGATCACGAGTCGCAACAAGTGATGTTTTTGATTAACAATTAAACGAGCAACGCTAAAAAAGGATTAATTCCTAAAATAAACTCTCTCATTCTTAAACTATTATTGATATACACCCATATTTATAGGGTGACAAATCGTACAATGATAAGATAGAAAACTAATAATTTTATCCTAAAATAAGATAGAATATTAAGAATCCTAATCCTAATATATCTACTAATCATATTTTAACCAACTACAAAATCTATCCCAACATAAATAAATTAAATAAATAAATATCCTAATGGCGAAAACTCTTAAAGCCTAAAAATAGGAAAAATCCTTTCAAGTGAAAGATAAAAACCCATAGGCAAAAATCCTAATAATTAATAATAACTAAAAGATAGTGTAGGCTTTCTTAAAATTCCATGAATTTTCAAGAATACCCATATTGGTCTATTGCTCCCGCATCAAGTATAATAACCTTTCCCTTGAAGATAATCATTTATGATTATAAAAAAAAAAAAAAAAAAAAAAAGAAAACACACAGTATAAGTTCTTCTAGAGGCTTGCTCCCTCCCAAGATGTACACCAAACTATTGTAACTACTCACTGATGTTCAGCATAATAACCTCTCCCTTATCTATTCTTATATATTGCATTACTCCTCTAATTAACTCACTTATTTTCCTCCTCAAGATACAACTAACATAAGTATATTGCACTACCTTTTTTGCTCCTCCCAAAATACCACTTCTTAGCAAGGTGATAAATAGTCCTTTGATTGCTAATTTGTCATTTTGCTGATAAAGTGGGTTTTGCTAGGCGTTAGTGGAATTAAACTTTTTATCATTTCTGTATGAGGGTGTGGAGGACTGGAGGTCAAGCTTGGTTGTGGGAAAAGAGAAGTGTTAAAATGTGAAGAGGTCATTCCTTGAATAGAACCTTAAATGAAAACGAAAGTATGAATCAAATTATGAGATGGGATCGGGGGGGGGGGGGGGGGGGGGGGGGGAGTCTTTGAATAATAGAACCTTAGATAAAAACTGAAATATGATCAAATTATGAGATGGGCTTATGGGGGAAGTATAAAAGAGGATGTTATGTCAATATCATACCACGAGGCCTCTTGTATCAAGTTAACAAACTTAATGAGGCTGTCAATTTACCACCAAGCTTTGTCCAATTGTTGATTTTGAGCTACTAAAAACTATTTTTAGCACCTTCTAACAATTGCTAAAAAATAATTAGTGCTACTAGCATCATGTTTAGTTGCTCCTCAACCTTTTTAGGGTTGAGAGCAAAGGAAAAAAAAGGAAAATTCTTAATGTAAGCTTCTTGTTTTTGCTATTCTGATTAACCCCGGCCTGTTTTTGAAATTCATAAATTAACCCTAAAAGCAAATTTAATCTCACCTATGGCATTAATGATGCATAATTGAGTTAATGTTTCATTTAAATGTTAACCATGGTTAACATAACTAAGTTCCTTAAATGCCCTTGCTTCCCTTTCCCTCTCTCCCTCTCGCTATTATTCTGCGTTACGAATTGCTGTCTTGAACAACCATGCCCACTTCCGTACTAAACCACACTTAATTGCTGGGGAGGCACCACAGGCTGCCCCCCTTCCTTTTCCTTTCTCATTATCTCCTTCTTCCGCCCTTTGTGATTGTCTTCTCAATCTCCTTTCTTCGTCTTATGCCACCCACTCCTTTTTAAAACCCCAATGTCTGTCTCTGTTGCCTACTCCATGATAATGTACACATCCCACCATGTAGTACCCACCACGATGGTGCACCCCTTGCCCGTAGCCAACTAAAAAACCAAGCTGTGTGCAACAAGTTGCTGGAAAATTGCGCTTTTAAACCCTCCCCCCCCCCCCCCCCCCCCCCCCCCTTCCCCCTCTTTTTGGATGGAATGCTACAAAAGTAGGTGGATTATATACGGGAACCTGTAGTTATACTAGTGCGGAATTTAAACAAACACTATCAGGAACACGAAGCGCAGGATAGATTTTTATGAGGAGTCTTTTGGGGGGGATTCAACTAACACTCCTCTCTATAATAGAGCAGCAACACGGTTACAAACATATTAGAAACTAGGCCTAACTTGATTACTTCTAAGAACTCCTCAAGTTCCCTATTTCAATTCTCTCTATTCAAAAAAATAGTGCTGTTTCTTTAACTTCTACTCCAAATTTATTTCTCTTAGACTTCACTCAAAGCATACACAATACAGGGTAACCACAATCCGATACAAGTATTAGCAGATTTATTGCAGTATGTAGGCCATAGATTGCAGAGAAGCAGAAAGAACAACCTCCAGTATTAGCAGATATATTGCAGTGATTTATTGATTAGTACCTTGCAGAACAGTTAAGCTAATGACTTGATGCTTCCAACCTATCCACATCTATCGCTTAGAAGATGAGTAGTTTGTCTTGCAAAGCCAACTACCATCAAACTTCTTTTTAATTTTTTCATAGTTACAACCGTTCCTTTTTTTTAGTATCAAAACATTCACTGGGTCATTAAGACCCTTGATATTCCAACTATATATTATCAGGTAGTTGATGTGTAAAAAAACTTAATCATCCTCCTCCATATTTCTTTCTTCTTCTATGTCGATACCCATAGGTCTTTTAACCTTCCATCATCTGCTTTGTAGATTATTTATGACAGAATATTCTTAGGTGGTTTTGGTTTGAACACAGCTCTAACAGATAATCACAATTAATTCCTAATTGCATACTCTTATGAAAGAATGGAGTTTCATAATACACATTCCTGTTGATCTCCAACATTAAAGACTCGAGCTGAGGCTTTGTTACCTCAATTTCAACAAGAGTTCCAGCAAATGAAATTTTTTTGTCCAGTTGTACACTTGTGAGCACAATTTAGTACCCTAACAATTTAGAGGAAGGTTAGCTAGCTTCACCCATAGAGGAACTGCTCTGAAGGATTTCATACCAAATCAAAATTAGGAGCCCATGATTGGTAGGTATAGGTTTATCCCTCTTAACCCTTATCTACTTATGTTGGTTATTAGGGTATGTGCATACCGTATGTGCTCTATTTAATTTGGTGTATAGAGAGCCACATAGGGCAAATGATGTAGGCATGATTTAATTTGTGGTATTTGGTGATATCATATTATTTTTAGATTTGAATGTGTAATATCTGGTGTGTTGAAAAACTTGTGCCAATATCAGTCATGCTACCCTTTTTATTATTATTATTATTATTATTATTATTATTATTAATATTATTATTATTATTATTATTATTATTATTATTATTATTATTATTATTATTATTATTATTATTATTATTATTATTATTATTATTATTATTATTATTATTATTATTATTATTATTATTATTATTATTATTATTATTATTATTATTATTATTATTATTATTATTATTATTATTATTATTATTATTATTATTATTATTATTATTATTATTATTATTATTATTATTATTATTATTATTATTATTATTATTATTATTATTATTATTATTATTATTATTATTATTATTATTATTATTATTATTATTATTATTATTATTATTATTATTATTATTATTATTATTATTATTATTATTATTATTATTATTATTATTATTATTATTATTATTATTATTATTATTATTATTATTATTATTATTATTATTATTATTATTATTATTATTATTATTATTATTATTATTATTATTATTATTATTATTATTATTATTATTATTATTATTATTATTATTATTATTATTATTATTATTATTATTATTATTATTATTATTATTATTATTATTATTATTATTATTATTATTATTATTATTATTATTATTATTATTATTATTATTATTATTATTATTATTATTATTATTATTATTATTATTATTATTATTATTATTATTATTATTATTATTATTATTATTATTATTATTATTATTATTATTATTATTATTATTATTATTATTATTATTATTATTATTATTATTATTATTATTATTATTATTATTATTATTATTATTATTATTATTATTATTATTATTATTATTATTATTATTATTATTATTATTATTATTATTATTATTATTATTATTATTATTATTATTATTATTATTATTATTATTATTATTATTATTATTATTATTATTATTATTATTATTATTATTATTATTATTATTATTATTATTATTATTATTATTATTATTATTATTATTATTATTATTATTATTATTATTATTATTATTATTATTATTATTATTATTATTATTATTATTATTATTATTATTATTATTATTATTATTATTATTATTATTATTATTATTATTATTATTATTATTATTATTATTATTATTATTATTATTATTATTATTATTATTATTATTATTATTATTATTATTATTATTATTATTATTATTATTATTATTATTATTATTATTATTATTATTATTATTATTATTATTATTATTATTATTATTATTATTATTATTATTATTATTATTATTATTATTATTATTATTATTATTATTATTATTATTATTATTATTATTATTATTATTATTATTATTATTATTATTATTATTATTATTATTATTATTATTATTATTATTATTATTATTATTATTATTATTATTATTATTATTATTATTATTATTATTATTATTATTATTATTATTATTATTATTATTATTATTATTATTATTATTATTATTATTATTATTATTATTATTATTATTATTATTATTATTATTATTATTATTATTATTATTATTATTATTATTATTATTATTATTATTATTATTATTATTATTATTATTATTATTATTATTATTATTATTATTATTATTATTATTATTATTATTATTATTATTATTATTATTATTATTATTATTATTATTATTATTATTATTATTATTATTATTATTATTATTATTATTATTATTATTATTATTATTATTATTATTATTATTATTATTATTATTATTATTATTATTATTATTATTATTATTATTATTATTATTATTATTATTATTATTATTATTATTATTATTATTATTATTATTATTATTATTATTATTATTATTATTATTATTATTATTATTATTATTATTATTATTATTATTATTATTATTATTATTATTATTATTATTATTATTATTATTATTATTATTATTATTATTATTATTATTATTATTATTATTATTATTATTATTATTAATGCAACACTCATCAGAGAATATTCAAATGAATTGCAGAGCAATTCCTGAAAGAGTATATCCTTTCAGCAACGGCATGTGCCAAAATTTTTACAACTTCTGCTGTGCTCAAATTAGCATATATAATCTGGAACGTTTGCCGACAGCTAGAGAACTTGAAGTCAAGAGCCAATCTCTTGCATGTTCTGATATTTTATGCTGCCGCTGTTGTTGACATTGTACCTGTAGTGCTCAAGAATCATAGTATTAATTCGTTAGTTTGGCCACATTGTAAAAGTCCATGGACATATGTGGTTTTTGCCTGGGTTAGAAATTACAATCACTGTATGCCAGAAATTATATTGATGGTATTTGAGTTGTTGCATTGCTTCTGTTTGGAGCAGAATGGTGTCAACACTAGTAAAAGTAATGCACAAAATTATTCCTGGTATTGATGAATCAGGTTAGTTGTGCAATTACTCACATGGAAATGATTTTGGCACCCATTATGAGAGCACACTTTTCCATATTCCTCTTTTAAAGGTGTGCTAAAATCAATAATCGATCGCCAAAATCTGCATCCTTTCTCACAAAGGCTATACTTTCTTGGAAATTAGTATGATCAGAAATATCCAAAATGATTCTCGATTTGATCGGTAATTGTTTTTTTAAAAACACAATTTGATTGGTAATTAGGTCTCATGTAGGACATTCAATTCATGGATTAAGATACGCTATCATGCTCACCTAATTTGTCAGTACAAGGTTGAATCCCAAGCCCTAATACTACCTCCGTTACATATTATTTGCAACGATTAGACATTTTTCCTCTCTACTTTATGTCAAATCGTTGCAAATAATATGAAACGGAGATAGTAGGTTTTTGTTCTAGCGTTTGCGGGCTATATACTTGGAAGTAAGGGGATTGTCACCTCCAAGTATCCGCACTTGGTAAGATTCGAACTTGACTTTAGAATCTAAGGAAAAACTCTACTAAGTGTACCAAGTTTGTACAGTACTGTATATTTTTACAATAATTTTGACAGAATCCAACTAAAGTTCCAATAATGACTACCTACAATTAAGCTAGTCTCTTATACGTAGCTCTAACATATAAGGAGCTGAAAATAGATAAAACACGTAAATATATAACATTAATAACACTGATTTATACATGATATTTAAATTAATACTATTCTAAACCTTATGAACTACATATAGCATTACCCAAAAAAAACTTACTCGTATAATTTTTGTTGCACGTGTCTGTAGATATTTGGCACAATCATTAGATCAATTAATCAGATAATAATATAAGTGGTTAAACAAAAAAAAAAGTACTGTAAATAGTTAATATATGAAAAAATGAATACAATTTTCTTATAAGTTAAATAGCTGTAAAATTAAAATGAAAAAATAAACATTATACTAATTGAATAAAAATTGGCACAGTAAAGTACCTTGCACACATACGACTTTCTTTGAATCCTTCCTCTACTACAGAGTCACAAACTAATGAAATAATTCTTAGGAAAGCCGAAATTAGTTATCTACAAAACCAGATATACTTTAGACCAAAATCTAAACTCACTATTATTTTAGTTCGAAAATCACATTAATTTACATGTAAACAACAAAATCATAGCCAACTAGTGAGCTACCCACGAGATATTGTTATGTACATCCGGGTGTACGGTACATCTATGAGTATTTTATTCTCTTTTTGATGATTGTTATTCATTTAATTATCAAATGAAAAACAAAAACTAACTTTGGATTAGTTGGCAGCACGATATACCCGGGTGTATATAACAATTTCTAGCCACGCTATACATGCCATGGTTTCACTACATAACTCAAAATTCAAGCTTTAGCTTGGACTTGTAGAGTTGTAGCAGTTATTTAAGAATTATTGGCTGCTCTGATCTTCGCTAAGCTACAAATTCAAATATGTTGCTAAAATCCCATATAAACCCTGTAATATTTTCACCAAAGTAGTGCAAAAGTGCAACGACATGAGATTCAAGGTCTTAATTTCCTCAGATATTTCACTTCACAATTTCGATAAGTATTCAACCAACCTGTCTTTGGGGCCTTAAGCACGCCTATCAGCGGGGGTTTATTCAGATTAGGCTACTTACTGTATGGTTATTCCTCAGTTGCTTTTGGATTCTGGGCCTTCAGATATTTCGGTCATCTGGATCCTTGATGAGATACGTCAGACCCTGTCTTCTTTTGTCACCTGCTTTATCCAGAAGGTTCCAAGGTCTTCAGTGGCTTCTGCTCACTCTCTAGCTAGTGCTGCGTGTCGTACGGAGTTGCTTTATTCTGTTTTTTAGTTGTTTTCTTAGTTCCCTTAGTCCAAAAAAAAAAAAAAAAACATGTCTTGCCTGCTTGAGTTCATCACACCTGCAATAGCTACCCATCATTTGCAAAATCTTCTTTCACCAAAATTTAATGTTCATTGGATATTATTTTAATCTTTACGTTATGTCGCTAGTCTTTTTTTTTTGGAAAAATTGATCGGAATAATCCGACCTTTGCCTCATCCGTCCAAAATAATCCCACCTTTCGATTATTTTTTCATAATCCGACATTTATATCTCTTTTGCTTTAAATAGTCCCAACCAGTCATCCAACTTAACTTGTTATTACAAGTTACTGGACACATGTTAACCTATAATTGGTAACAAAAAATTAAAAAAAAAAAAAAACCAAAGGCATATTCCTGCAGCCCTTGCTACCGGCCCCCTACTCGATTTCGGCTACCATCAACCTTCCCCTCCCTGATTCCAGCCACCAACTCTCCCCCCTCCCCGATTTCGGTCACCAACCCAGCCCACCCATCGAAACCACCTCCTTCTTTAATTCTCCCTTCACTCGGACATCTCATCAAACACTTTCCATGCAACTCAGCTAATCAACCTTACTGAACTCCATTTACCTTACATCAATGGCAGAACGCCATGGCGGAGAAGCGGAGACTTCCCAAAAAGACACAACAACTACTCTTGCAGCTTCAACTCATCTTCTCTGAAAGATGATGGAATGTAATTGCTTGCCTTTCATTAGAAATTGGCAGAATATATACAAGCGTACAAGTTAGAGTTAGGCCTATAATTAAGCCTTAGATTAGGGAGCTAAAGGAGCTAATCTACAGCTATACTTCCTATTAATATGCACAAGATAAATACATGGCAAATATAGATATATACAATAAAACGGAATATAATTAACATTATATTCTAATAAAACCCCGCAGTCGAAACGGGAACATCACGAACACTGAGACTGGCTCGAAAGTCTTCAAATAAAATACGAGGTAATCCCTTGGTAAAAATATCTGCTATCTGATAACGGGAGGGAATATGTAGGATACGTACCTCGCCTTTAGCGACTTTTTCCCTGACAAAATGAATGTCCATTTCAATATGTTTGGTACGTTGATGTTGTACCGGATTTTCTGATAAATACATGGCACTCACATTATCACAGTAAACCAGAGTAGCCTTATGAATAGGGCAATGAAGCTCAAGTAATAAGTTTCTGATCCAACAAGAATCGGAAACAACATTAGCAACTCCTCTGTACTCAGCCTCAGCGCTGGATTTTGATAAAGTTGGTTGTCTTTTGGATGACCAACTAATCAAATTGTCACCAAGATAAACACAGTAACCGGAAGTAGAACGTCTAGTATCCGGACACCCTCCCCAATCAGCATCAATATAAGAAATTAGCTTACTCAGAGAGGATTTATATAGGTGAAGACCAAAAGATAAAGTACCCTGTAAGTAGCGTAAAATACGCTTTAGAGCATTCATATGCTCGTTCTTGGGATCATGCATATGGAGACAAATTTGTTGCACTGCATAAGAGATGTCTGGTCTGGTGAAAGTGAGGTACTGTAAAGCACCGGCCAAACTGCGGTACTTAGAAGGGTCGTCACATGGAGAACCTGCAGAAGCATTGAGTTTGGGTTTGGTGTCAACCGGAGTAGCACAAGAGCTGCAATTAGCCATGCTAGCTCTTTCTATGATCTTTGTGGCGTATTGAGTCTGAGACAAGAACATACCATTAGCATTGCGGGAAACAGCTACCCCCAAGAAGAAACTGAGAGGACCCAAGTCCTTCATAGCAAACTCGCCACTCAAAAGAGCCATGAAATGCTTTCTTAACCTGTCAGAGGAGGCTGTAAGGATAATATCATCAACATATAATAAGATGAAAGCCATATCCAAGCCCTGTCTGTAAATGAACATTGAGTTATCAGATTTACTGTGAGAAAAACCAATTGGCTACAAAATCTGCAAAACGCTGATACCAGGCTCGCGGAGCCTGTTTGAGGGCATAAAGAGATTTCTTTAGTAAACACACATGATTAGGTCGACTCTTATCACGGAACCCCATAGGCTGATGCATGTAGACGGTCTCATTGAGATAACCATGTAAGAAAGAATTCTTGACATCTAACTGATGAATAGGCCAAGATTTGGATATTGCAATGGTAAGAACAGTACGAATAGTAGCCGGTTTGACAAGCGGACTAAAAGTCTCATCACAATCAGCACCCTGCTGTTGAGTTTTTCCATCACCCACAAGACGAGCTTTATGCCTTTCAAAAGAACCGCTAGATTTCTTTCTGTGACAAAAAATCCACATTGATCTAATAACATTCACATCCGGTGGCCTAGGTACCAATTCCCATGTTTTATTTTCAATTAGAGCATTAAGTTCATCTAACATTGCCGCTTTCCAATTAGGGTCACGAATAGCACTAACCGGGTCTTTGGGTAAAGGAGATATGGTAGTGGTAGTCGTGGAAGCTAGGTTGGAAAAATATTTGGAGTTGGGTTTGTAGATTCCATTTTGAGCTCTAGTGGTCATAGAATGGGAGGGCAGGAGAGGTACGGGTGTGAGAGTAGGAGTGTGCAAGTAAGAGAGAGGTAAAGAGGCATGTGCAAGTAAGGTCCGTATGATATTGTTGATTGATTTTATGTGGCACTCGGCTTTTCCATTTTGAGGGGAGGTATGAGGGCAAGAGAGACGGAATAGCATACCATTTTGATAAAAAAAAACTCATTAAAAGTGCCATTGATATATTTTGTTCCATTGTCACATTGGAATGTCTTAATGTTATGGTTAAACTGTGTGCTTATAATGTTATGAAAAGATTTAAACAGATGTTTGACTTGAGATTTCTTAGCAATAGGGAAATTCCACAAAAATTTACTGTAATCATCAAGAAAAAGCACATAATAACAATGGCCAGAAGAACTCACAATAGGCGAAGTCCAAAGATCACTATGAATAATATCAAATGGAAAAAAAAGTGTTTGACATAGTATCATGAAAAGGTAACTTAGAAATTTTCCCAAGAGGACAAGATGAACAAAAACTCTTACAAGCCTTATTACAATCAATGAATTTACTATTACTGAGAGATCGAAGCACATCATCACCGGGATGTCCTATGCGGTTATGCCATAGATCGGAGGAGAAAGCAGTAAAAGATGAATTATTGACTGGAGGATTGGCTTAAGTATTTGAGAAGATAGGATATAGGTCACCGGCACTGTCACATCTCATTAGTTTGACTCCCGTCTGTAAATCATTCACAGAAAATCCAAAAGGGTCAAATTCAACAGAAACTGAGTTATCAGTGGTGAATTTTCGGACAGATATTAAGTTCTTAATTAATTTGGGAGCATGTAACACATTTTTCAAATGAAAGGGTGGGTGGGGTGATGGTAAAGTAGTACTACCGTGACCAACAATTGGAATTAAATGTCCACTTCCCACAACAATGTTATCATTTTTATTGCTCGAATTAAAATAAGAGGAAAAAATACCTTGATCGGAAGTCATATGAGCGGTGGCACAGGTGTCCATGTAAAAGTTATTGTCGGGTTGAGAGTAACCACTAGAAAGAGCATTCATCGCTGCTTCAATGTCCATGGGAGAGTAACTGCCAGTAGGAGCCACAGCATTGTAAGCCTGGGGACGTGGGCCCAAAAGTCCAGGCCCAGCTTGACGAGGCCCAGACGATGGAGCAGCAGCAGGTCTTGGCGTCCATGAAGAAGCCGGATATGGGCAGGGAGGCGGGTTGGGCCATTGGCTGTCCAAGGAGCATAAGGGGCCCATGGTTGTTGTTACCAATTAAATGGAACATGTGGGCCATGAAGGGGAGGTTGTTGCTGGCCCCAAGAGGAGAATTGGGTTGATTTCGGCCCTTCCTAGAACCTTTAGAAGAATTGGACTTCTTTTGCTTTCCCACTTTTGAAGCAGAGCGAGTTGAAGAAGAAGAAACAGAGTTGCTCGCACTGGTGGATGTCACGAGTGCTTGGTTGCGGTTGCTTGAACCACCTTCCTTGGATATCTGGTTTTAAATAGTCCGTTCAGCAAGTTTAAGGCGAGAACGACAGCTTTCGAATGAAGGCAGAGGTTCTTGGTTATGGATTATGTCCACCGTGTCGGCATAGGCTTCTGGTAAATCAGCGGTGAGCTTGGGGACCAAGCGACATTCGGAGAGGGGGGCATCAACATCAGCGAGGTGATCAGCGAGAGATTTTATATGATTGCAGTAGGCATCAATGGAGGAAAAATTCTCGAAGTCGAGGTCGGCAAGTTTCTCCTCAAGGTGGGTGGCACGAGAGGCTTTGTTGTCTTGAAGCATCGATTCAAGACAAGCCCAAGCCCCTTGCGCGATGTCGTCTTTGAGGAGAATAGCATTAAGGAGACCGGGGGATATGTTTCCATAAATCCAGTTCAAAACCGCAGCATCAAGATGCTTCCATAGAGTCGGATCAACAGCCTTGGTGGCTTGATAGGCGGCAATCTCCGTTGCCTCCGTAGGAGGAATGATGTGATGATATAAATCATGGACCCTAACAAGTACCTTGAATAAGGTAGCCCAAGAATGATACATGCTCTAATCATCCAATGTTACGGGAATGAGAGATTTGACATTGGTGATGGTGAGAGCGGGGTGAAATTTTGAGGAATCGGAAGACATGAGTAGCAGCGGAAGATAGGAAAGGTGGGCGTTTGTTAGGGAGGTTGAAGCCAAGGTCGAAACCTTAATCTGATACCATGAAAGATGATGGAATGTAATTGCTTGCCTTTCATTAGAAATTGGCAGAATATATACAAGCGTACAAGTCAGAGTTAGGCCTATAATTAAGCCTTAGATTAGGGAGCTAAAGGAGCTAATCTACAGCTATACTTCCTATTAATATGCACAAGATAAATACATGGCAAATATAGATATATACAATAAAACAGAATATAATTAACATTATATTCTAACATTCTCAATCCCTTTGTGGGTTAACTCAATACCCACCCCAAATCATCGACAAACGAAAGAGAGAAAACAACAAAGACCCAATTTACAGAGGAGTGAGAAAACAAGCTTGGGGCAAATGGTATATGAATTTCTAGAACCCAGAAAACAAAATTCGAATATGATTTGGTATGTGCATTCAGCACACCAGAAACAAAGTAAAAACAAAGTACAAGATATTAAAATTATTAGATGTAGACAATAAAAAATATAGTGAATGAAATTAGCTAAAGAACACAAACATGGTGGCTCAGCAATTCCGAATTTACAGAGGTGGTTCGGTGGTGGCCGGTCGGGGAGGGTGGTCGTAGCCCCAGTTAATCAATTTGTTTATCAAATGGCAAAATGGTAAATAAAACAACATAAATGTCCAGTCATCATGCCATTTTCGTAAATATATCAACAACAGTGGGACTCATATTTAATACTACCCGTTTTTTATTAGTTGACACGTTTTGACTTTAACACTATTCACATACTTCCCTTTGACCATGTTTTTGTAATTTATACGTAATGAAAAATATAATCATGTGGGGTCTTAGATTCGTCACGGTATATATTTTCAAAATATCAACTTTTTATAATATTTACTTATCGATAATTAATGATATTAACGGTTGAAATCATGCATTGACAAACGTGACTAAAGAAACGTGTCAACTAAAAAGAAACGGAGGAAGTAAAAAGTTGTTGATTTATTTGCAATTTTGCCATTTGATAAACAATTTTTGTTTATCATATTGATAAACTTGTATTTTCTTGTTTTTTTTAACAATATTTATTATTATTATTTTTTATTAATTTTTCTTTATTTTGTTTAAATTGACCAACCACGTGGTGACACGTATGCAAACAATCTCATGTCACAAATGGTAACCTGTTTAGCCGGTCTTAAGTCACTTGGGATCATTGGCAGCGGATTGAGTATAAGGGTCGGATTACTAAAAAATAATCGAAAGATGGGATTATTTTGGACGAATGAGGCAAAAATCGGATTATTCCGCGCAATTTTTCTTTTTTTTTTTGTTCCTTCTCATCTTTCACCTTTTAAATGAGAACAACTTAGATAAAAATTTATGGACATAATTTTCTTCCTGCCTTCCATAGTTCCATCTCTTCACAGGGAACAACTTAGTTCGGTTGATGGGTATAAATCCTTCTATAAAATTAAACTTCTTAGTTCAGTTAAAATATATGTTTAGAAAAATAATTCCATTCAATCTTTTGACCGTATCTCAATGGCGGATTCCCTTACTCGGATACGACACTCATGACCCATACCCTACTCTTAGCAATATAGCTTCTCTGTTTCTTTAGTTGATATGTTTATCTAGTTACGTTAATCCAACCATTAATATTTTTAATTAGGAAAAATTGGCCGCAACAACACCAACTATGACAAAGGTGCGTGTAGCAGCACAACCTTTCAAGGGTGCACTCAACATCACAAACTATGCGCTTGGGTGCACATAACAACATAAATGACATTGGCAAAATGTAGATTTCTTCTAAAAGTGAAATCTTAAATATTTTTAATGCCTTTTTGTTTAAAAATATTTTTGATTAATTTCAAAAAGTTTTCGCCATTATTTTCTATCGTTTGTTTCTTCAATTACTTTTTTTACATCTCATGTGATGATTGATTTAGTTTCCTCTTCCATTATAATTAATTTTTTCCCTTTAAATTAATTCTCTCTTAACCTCCACAATTTAAGTGTTGTACATCAAAAACAAAAAAAATCAATTTGACATATCCTAAAATCCAACTCTAAAATTATTTTTTGAATTAAGTATTTGAAATCACTTTGTGGGTTTTGATATTAGTATTTAGAAAGTTACCTATGTATCCTGAAATCTTGTAGAATAAAGGTATTTAAATGGTTTTATTTTTTATTTTTTATTTTATTTATCAATTTAGTATTTAACTAGGTGGAAAGGGATAGGAAACTAAGTCAATCATGTGAGATCGACATTAGAAATAGTAATTGGAGAAGCGAACAAAGGAAAATAATAGCACAATTTTTTTTTTTAAGGAATCCGCTTAATATAATGGTGGAGGTCAAGAAATGCTTAAATGAAAAAAATAAATAAAAGGTAAGGCTAATTTAGTTACGCATGATGGAAAATCATATATGTTTAAATAATGTTTAAACAATTATATAAAATAATAAAGATTCCACTTTTTTCCATGCAACCTTAGTTCATTAGTGTCATTTATGCTAATATGTGCACCCAATTACATAGTTTGTGCTGTAAACCGCACCCTTAAAAGGTTGTGCTGCTACACGCACCTTTATCATAGTTGGTGTTGTTGCGGCCAATTTTTCCTTTTAATTATTGACAAGCAAACATTATAAAAAGTTTATATTTTGAAAATATATATCACGACAAATCTAATAAGATCGTACATGACTACATTTTTCACTATCCACTAAATATGGTCAAACAAAAATGTGTGAATAATACTAAAGTCAAAATGTGTTAACTAAAAAAAACGGATGTAGAAAGAAAAAAAATAGTTTGATAGATAAAAAAAAAGGAAAAATTGATTCTAATAATCCCACCTTTATAGGGCATCTTCTTTTATTGGTCCCTAACCTGTTGGTAACCTATTTTATTAGGTTAAGATGCTATGTATTACTTTGTGATTAGTTGAATTTCTTAAAAAAATAAAAATTAAATTAAAAAAACTACAAAAATAAAAATAGAAAACCAGTCCACAAATATACCCCACGCCACCACCCCCAATCCTCCCGGCAGCCCCTCATCCCCACCCACATCGCCGGAACCCCATCCCCATCACCACTCAGCGAAAATCAACCCCCCTTTCCCTTAATAAAATTAGATTCATACTAAAATTTTGAATCAAAAAACTATAAAGTTCCATTTTAGATTTTTTTTTTTTTTTTTTTTTTACTTTTTTTTATTGTTGTTCTTCATTTGTTTTCACCCAGATTTAAACTCTTAGATCTACCCAATTTCAATTATTTCATTGTACTACTATATATATTTCATTGCTTCAAAACAAAAAAAAAAAAAGTATATATATTTCATATAGGCATAAAGCCCGAAAATCTGAAAATTAGTAGAAGAATCTTTGAATTTCAACTCAAATTACGATTTCAATTGAGTTTTTTGAGCTCCATTAATGGCGATTTCAACGATTGCGTTAACCGAATCCATGTTCAATCTACTCTCATTCATCTGAAGCTGTTCGACGTCGGGGATGGGAAGGTGGATGGTTTTCGAGGTGGGAAAAAGGATAGAGGGTGGTATTCGTGGGTGGAAATCGAGGTGGTTTTTAAGGGAAAGGGGGCTGCCGGAGGAGTGGGTGTTGCGGTGGTTGGGGGCTGTTGGGATGAACTGTTTTTTTTTTTTTTTTCAATTTTATTTAGGTTTTTTTTTTTTTTTTAATTTTTTTTTTGACTAATTACTTAGTGACATGTCTTAGTTAAATAAAAAGAAAAAAGAGTTTACCTAATATACAAGTTACAGGTCATAAGGGACCAATAGAAGAAGATGCACTATAAAGGTGGGATTATTAAATAATAATCAAAAGGTGTGATTATTAATAACAAACCGGGCAAAGGTGGGATTATTTAAAAAAAAAAAAAGGAAACAAATAGGAAACATGTATGCCTATCAATTCAATTATCTCCTCAAGGAACGACTAGACCATATATACCTTCTAAATATAGCCATAAATAGAACTTTAATCTTCTACAATCACAGTAATCCGCATTGATGCATCACAATATAATTAAATTGACCAAAATGAATATTGTTTGAAAAGAATCACTTTAGCTATATATGTATACATGTAACAAAACATTAAGATTTATATAATGTCAAACCCTTTCTGGCTACTGCCTCATGTAATGGATTTTATGTTTTGCAATATTTTAGAGCTTCAAAACGAGCACTGAGAGCATCATAGTCCGGCAACTTGGGATGAATAGAAGGAGTCCCAGGTTTACCATGCATGCCACTGGGAGGCTGTTGTTCCATCTCGATATCTTCATCACAATCCGATTCATCAAATTTAATATCAGTATGTGTACGGCGAACGTTGTAGCTGTGCCGTCTTGCAACGTTAAAATCCATATTGTCTGAGTTCATGTCAGTGTTGCTGTAGCAATAATTTGCAGCTCCTCCTAAACTGAAAGATCTGTATTCCCTTCTTTGGGTTCCCAAATTACCCTCTTCGTTCACATGATGTGGTGGTGACTGATTACTTCTTGTGTTGATATCATAAGATGTTTGAGCTAGTTGGGCAGCAGCTTGGGCAGCAGCAACAGCGTCTTTTGCAGAATCAGCAGCTGCTTTTGCTGCTGATGCTGCATCTTGATAGTTTGCACTACCCATCTCATTACCACCGCCACTTGATAATCTAAAATAAGGCCAGAAAGAGATTAAGGTTTACGGACCTGATTGTATATAATTCAGCTAAACAAGCATTGATAATTTGTACTTGGAAGCTCACAGACCTGGTCGTAGGCTTCTGAGCTTCAGCAGATGGAGGTGCTCTTCCAGAATTCAATGGCAGGCTTCCAGCACTAACAAATTTTCGTGGTCCCTCCTAATCAGCGAAAGAACATAAACTTGTAAACAAAACAATTTAGAAAGATGAATCAAGATAGCTGCATATTAACTTCTGGGGAAACCATTCCCTATTTTCCTTTCTTGATCCATGTCGAATGCTTCCTGACAAAGTTCAAGTTGGATATGTTTTTCACATAAGGGTGTAAATTAACAGTAACTAAAGGACCCAGAATATGAAATTATATACATTGCTAATTTAAGTTAGCATGTATAGCAGCTATCCAGCAAAGAATTGAAAAGACTTTTTATCAACATTAATTGTTAAGAATTTTTAATTTATTTCAAAATTGTTAAAACAAGTATTTTAATTAAGATATGAGTAACTCCAACCTAAAGGAAAAAAAGAAAGAACTTGAGGCCCAAAATTCCAATAGCCATGGGATAGATTGAAGTAGCCAGAATCACAGTAGAGAGAAAAAAAAAAAAAAAAAAAAAAAAACCGGAGCCTAATCAGTGATATTAATATATAAGCCCCTTGTGTTTTTTAAAAAAATATATAAGCTCAATGTGATAGCAGCTCAAAGCTTAAAAAAATTCTCTACGGATCTCCACATGAAAGTTCGGAATTAAGATAATTGGTTTTGAAGGCTGACAGAATATCAATGATATGGAAGCCAAAAAAGCTTGGCAGCTAGACAAGCTACATTGGCTCAGGAAGCTGAAAAGAAGTTGTCATTTACAAGCCAGAACATTGCTTGACCTGATTTATTGCCTAGGAAAATCCAAGCACAGTGCCAGTAAAAAAATGGATGCCATCTTTGAAGGCACGCTATGTTCTCAAGAGGGCAGTTTGTCCCATGCAAAATTATCCTATCATTCTTGTATAATTACAATCATAATAATAATAATAATACAAGTGTAACTTGGAAGGAACAAACCTTACCTGGATTCCGGTAGCTATGACCAAAGAAGCAAATTGAAAAATTCACAGTTGATTTCATCTCACTATCAAATTGAAAACTACAAGTTGAAGCTAGCTGCTGCTAACACATACAATTAGCACACTGATTTCATCTCACTAGCAGCAAATCAACTAAGGAAAAGGCTAAAGTAACCTTTCTTGCTGTTTAAGTCAGTAATTATCTGATTATTAGGTATTACTTCCTTTCATTAGCTGTCTAATGGATCTCGCTTGAGCTGTTGAATGAATCTAAGAAGCAAAAGATTTTGACCTTGAATCACTACAACATGGTTTGTTAATTCAGAAAATCAACAGTCTCTGATTCTATGTTTTTGTACCATGAGCTAACTTACATATATTAGCCTTTAGAAAATTCAAAATGTACCCAATCAAATTGAAAACTACAAGTTGAAGCTAGCTGCTGCTAACACATACAATTAGCACACTGATTTCATCTCACTAGCAGCAAATCAACTAAGGAAAAGGCTAAAGTAACCTTTCTTGCTGTTTAAGTCAGTAATTATCTGATTATTAGGTATTACTTCCTTTCATTAGCTGTCTAATGGATCTCGCTTGAGCTGTTGAATGAATCTAAGAAGCAAAAGATTTTGACCTTGAATCACTACAACATGGTTTGTTAATTCAGAAAATCAACAGTCTCTGATTCTATGTTTTTGTACCATGAGCTAACTTACATATATTAGCCTTTAGAAAATTCAAAATGTACCCAGTCCATCTGGTTCTGTTAATCCAAAAATAAGAGCAGAAAGCATTTTATCATGCACTAATTTGTACCAACGAAGAAATTTAAGTGTGGAAGACGACAGCAGAGAATTAAAAAGTCGAATGACAAAGACAAACATACAATGCGCTCCTCTGGAGGCTTGAGAAGCTCTGTCTCTGTCTCAGTTGTATCCCATTCAACCTGGTACTCCTTCGCTATTTCCTTCATGACCTTGAGCTTTAATTCTCCAGGAGGGTTTAAAGCAGAGAGCTTTTCAATTAGCTGCAAATGAAGAGATCAAACATATATGCATCAAATACTTAAAAGGACTAAAAAAAAAAAAATTAAAATACAGCAGTACAAATCAGTACAACATATTTTAGGGATGATCATTCTCAAAGGTAATTATGGAAAATTCACCACCATCATTGAAATAAGAAACTGATGGGCATGATATGCAATTGTAACTGCAACAAAATATTAATGAAACAAAGTCATTGTTATCGAGTAGTCTCATATTAACTAAAGACTTAGGCGTACAATTTTGTTACTTAACACATTTTATCCAAAGCAACAAAAAGAATTCCAGCAAAATCATATACCAAACGATTTACACCACTGTCAGGTCGCAAGTCTGTAGCTGCATCTACAAAATCTTTTCCATATTTTTTCTGAAATATATCCCGTATTGCTAGAAGTTCTGGAATGTCTGAGCATCTTGGTCCTGCAAATATTAAACTAGAGATGGCTTCCTTCAAGTCCGAAGGGCAGTCCCTACAAGTAAAAACAAAAAAAATAATTGAGAATGTCTATTTATTTTTAACAATAACACAGGTTAAAATTTGGGAATAAGATCGCACCTCTGCTTTGCAACTATAGAAAGTCTTGTAACTAGCCTTTCACAGAAGAGCTCAAGAATCTCATTTGCAGCCATCATATTCTGCTCCCGGATGACATGTTCAACCTACAGCAGAAGATAAAGACCCTTCAGCTACTCAACAGTTCATGCTTCAGATAAACCTGCAACTGACCCAGTGCAAACACATACATATAACAAGTTTATGGAGGAAAGTGCAGTTAGGCAATTATTCCCACAAAAAGTTAAATACTCTATGTAGTTAAAGAGTTCATATAAAGCAATGGCAATGCTTCTACTATTACACTGCCCTAAGTTGAATGCGTCAATAAGCTACTCAATAACTCTCATTTTGCTGCTGAAGAGTAATACTATCAATGTTTTTGCAAATATAGAGAGTATGGCTAAAAGATTGTTGCAATTTTTTATAGCTTCAGATTGGGAAGCTATAAATAAATTGTACTATGAAGCAGTCCAGTACTTTGAGGTAATGGTCAAAGGGCTGTCACTCTGCCTTGTTCAAGACATTGAGGCAATGATCAAATATTGTATCTAATGTGCAGAAAATTACTTCCTCTGTTTCTTTGATACTGCAACATAGAGGGGAATTACCAGCAAGTATAACGTCACTCCAATACAAGCAATATATTATGTTCTCTAAGATTAATACACCAACAATATCAACGTATAAAATGCAACAATATAGCAATTGAACAAGCGTAAACAATCAAGCAAATGACACACTATGTTTATGTGGAAAGCCCCTATAAAAGTAAGTAAAAACCACAGCATGATGAGGGATTCCACCCAATTGCTCTTATTTTTTTATTTTTATTTTTTTTTTTTTTTTTTGTAAAAAAAAAAAAGAATGTTAGACAGAAGGTACAACAGCAATTAAGAACTACTCTGCGAAGGTAATAATTAAGATTTGCCACAAGAAACAGGGTGGTATAGGAGCAATATCTCACAATTACTCGCAACAAACAACAAATATAATGGTGAAGATGAAATCCTTGGTGTCCCACACAAGTTGTCAACATTTGAGCAACATCGGACTACGGATGAGCTACAATTGGAGGTGATTCGTGAGACTGCTCTTTGAAAAACATGAAATGGCTACACTAAAAATCTGTATTTTATTATCTGGTCTCACTGATTTTCTCCCTCTCTTTTCTCCTCAATTTAGACACACCTCTACGACTTTTGGTGCTCCCCTAGTATATGAAAACTGCACACCAAAAGTCAGAACTTAAGCTGAAATTTACACAACTTGTCCCAAAAATAACATTAAGGAATATGAGTTTCTTCTTATAGGAATGGACCCATATCCTAACAAATCTTCCCCTCCCAAATAAATAGAGGTCGTTTCCACTCCGACAATCGAATAACAAGTCTAAAACTTGCCTCTTGGCGGTGCTTTTTTCATCATGTCCGAGTAATTATCATCGGTATGGATTTACTCAAGCTCAAGAAACTTAGCATCAAGAACATCTTGTATCCAATATAGCTCACATCAATGTGTTTTGGCTTTGCATAAATGGAAAAATTCTTAGCAAGATGAATAGCAATTTGACTATCATTATGCATCACACATCTCTTTTATGTAAACCTAAGTCGATCACTTCATCCATAATAATTTCTTACATGCCTCTCTTTGAACTCTGATTGAATAATGGATAATGCCACACAAATCTATAATCTCCTGCAAAAGTGATCAAATAACCCGAAGTAGACTTCCTTGACTACTCTTTCTACATTGCGAGCGGAGATCCCTATTATGCATCACACATCTCTTTTATGTAAACCTAAGTCGATCACTTCATCCATAATAATTTCTTACATGCCTCTCTTTGAACTCTGATTGAATAATGGATAATGCCACACAAATCTATAATCTCCTGCAAAAGTGATCAAATAACCCGAAGTAGACTTCCTTGACTACTCTTTCTACATTGCGAGCGGAGATCCCCTGAAGCTTAAAAGGAACTTTGAGTTTTTTTCAATCTTGAAAGCACCCTTCTATAATATTTTAATTTTTTGTTGAGTAGTTTAAAGATAGGTTGAAAAAAGAGGAGCCAAGTAATATCACCCAACAAGTTAGAACCAAAATAATGCATTTCGTAGTATTCCAATGCTAATACCTTGTAGATATCTCATAATGCATTTCGTAGTATTCCAATGCTCTATCCCAACAGCAAACAACTAACTACACACAAGCTATATCTGACACAGTGCAAACCATCAAACTACCCATGACTAAAGAATATGGGATATGCAAGGTGCTTTTTCTCTTCCATAGAACTTTGGCTGAAACTCAGCCTATGATGCAAAGCAAAAGGAGAATTCATTGGTTTGCATACTCCAAACCTTCTAAACATATGCTTTTTGTGAACATATGTTTTGTGTGACACCCACAACATTGAACCCTTATAATCATGAATCATGATTGATCCGCTTGCCTAAAATGCTCTAAAATACTATTTGCTAGCCTGAGTTTCGTCATATGATTAGTGTTATTCATCAAATAAAAATGATGAATTGTTAACATTAATGTTCAAACCCATGACCTCATGCTCATTATACTTTAACTTTAACCACTATTTCAATAACACATCTTATGTTTACAATGATTTGTTAAAAACACTTAACCATATTCATAAACTTGAAGATTAATGTTTAAATATCCAACAAGCTATAATAACCAAAAAAAATTTAATTTCTTTTATTTGCTCATACATAAAAATAAAACCTATAGCTATTTTTTATATATGTATCTCCAAATATGTATTGATGTTCAATGGTGATTGGAAAAATATATTTCAAATAATACGAGTACTATAGTATATGCAACTAATTAATTTCATCTATATTTATATTTCATCACATAATTTTAATCTGTATAAAAGCTCATTTTTAATATATATTATATAATGACTTGGGCATCGCCCGGGCCAAAAATTAGTTTAACCCTTTTTAGCATGTTACCAACATTTGTAGCATAATGATAAAATCTTTGCCAGATTATTTCTTAAAGGAGACAAAGCGATCACAAAAGATCTACTTATAGCTATAATAACAAAAAATAATCTAATTTCTTTTATTTGCTCATACATAAAATAAAACCTATAGCTATTATTTTATATATGTATCTCCAAATATGTATTGATGTTCAATAGTGATTGGAAAAATATATTTCAAATAATATGAGTACTATAGTACATGCAACTAATTAATTTCATCTATATTTATATTTCATCACATAATTTTAATATTTATAAAAGCTCATTTTTAATATATATTATAAAATGACTTGGGTACCTGACCAAAAATTAGTTTAACCCTTTTTAGCATGTTACCAACATTTGTAGCATAATGATAAAATCTTTGCCAGATTATTTCTTAAAGGAGACAAAGTGATCACAAAAGATCTACTTATAGCCTTTGCCCCCCCACCCCCCAACACACACACACACCCACAAAGGAGTCAAACTTAAGATACCATTGTATTGGAGCCGGCTTAAGGCAATATAAGATCATCTTGAATTTGCACACATACTTTTCCTTTGCATTGTATTTGAATCCCTCCAGTTGTTCGAATTGCTTAATGTCCATTAGGCTATGAGTTTCTTCTTATGTGGAGAAGCCCATTAAAGATGGTATCTTGTGTAATTTTCAACCCAATATCTAAAACTTCTTTGAGAAGCTTCTTTATTGACTTTTGGTGTGCTTTTGCTATGTTTTGGGGAGCAATACAATGAGAAAATGTAAGGATGAAATTAGCTAGGAAAGAGAGAAAAATACAAAATGATGAAAGTAAAGCCATATTATCAATGTCTAATGTTATTAATTGATAAAAATTACAATAACTTAACAAGTTAATATTAGGAAAATATAAATTGAAACGAATCAAACAGTACCCTTAATGAATATATTTATAATTATAAATCACGAAACAAAGTCGGAGTAAATCATGAAAATAGTGTTAAGGTCAAAATGTGTCCAACAAAAAAGCAACGGGGGAAGTACAAAGCTAATCAAGGCTCAAACCTCTCATTTCAAACAAACCAATTCCATAAATAGAAAATTTCTAATTAACACTAATAATCAAGAACAAAACTCATCAAATTCGCAACCCAAAATAAACCCACCAAAATTTTTAGAAATAGAAATTCAAAAATGGTGAAAAATTACCCGAATTCGAGCAGTAGCATCCTGACCCGATTGAAGAAGCAACGCAACATCCCGTCTCATTTGGCGAACCACCGTCTCTCTCTTATTCCGCAACAGCTTAATTCGAGCCGTCGTCATCCGAGCCCATGTCTTACTGTAATCACCCAAAAACCCAACACTTCAGAAACCAAAAACAATTCAATCAAATCAGAAAAAACAGAGAAAAATAAAATAAAAGGGGTAAATACCATTTGGAAGAATTAAAGTCTCGTCGAAAATAAGCCCCCAATTTAACGAGTTTCTTGCAATGGATTCTCACTGCATAAGCAACAGACATTATTTTCTCTCTCCTACTCGTACTCACTCACTGAGTCACTGACTCGGTTTCGCAGTGAACGGAGAGAAGATGAGTAGAGTGAAGAAGAGAGAGAAAAATGGGAGAGGTTGAAGAGGTTCAGTAAATTGATGGAGTTTTTTAACGGTCAGTTTTGTTGGGGTGTGTTGTCTCTCAACGGAAACGGAAACGGAAATGGAAATGGAAATGGAAATGAATTGTCCGACCTTAAAGCTGGAGTGCAATGGGGAGAGGCGTTGAGAGTGTGATCTTAGAAAAAAGAGCCGTTATGTTGTGACGGGGAAATGTGGGTAAAGGGGACTTTTTTTGCCGACTCAATCGGGTAATGGGATCCTATGTGGCTTTTTTTCCTTGTACAAGGTTTCCTATGCTATTTTTTTTTTTTTTAAAATTTTTTTAAAACGGTAAGGAAAATAACCTTGATTAAGTGTCAATTCTCACGATTTTTTTGGTCCTATTTACGGGTTAAACACTATTGAGGGGAAGGGTAAGAAATCCCGACCATCAAAGTGTCTCTAGTGAAAATTGAACCCTCAACTTTAAGGTTAGAAGGTACAAGTACAATCCTTATGACTAAATTAAGCTTAGCTTGGTAAGATTTCCTATGCTATTTGCTTTTTTTTATTTGAAAAAAAAAATTGATTCATAAATAAAGTCATACGACATTTACAAAGAAATTTAGATCTAACAAATACATAATAATTGAATCAAATAAAAACATTCCGTAAGCAAAGCTACAATCGTTGCTGCAAATCGTACATTCTTCATACTCTTTCATATCGCTGCGATTTACAACTTTTTTCGGCAAGGGGGTCTATCGATCTGTTGTAAGCAGTGCAGAAAATTTCCGTCTGATTCGTTAGATTGTAATCGAAATATTAACTTCTTTTTCGACCCCGCACAAAATTTTACCTATGAAACAACTCTATAGAAATCCACGAAATAAAAAAGCAAATCCTCCCTCAAAAGTGAGAAGAAAAACCCGATCTTTTGAATGAGTCAAATCCTCGTAAAGAAGAAGAAAAACCCTATCTTTCGAGGGAGAAATGTTCCTCCTAAAAGAGGAAGAGTTATTGTAAACCTAAAACAATAGAAAAAATACACAAAAACAAACGATTGGGGCTTTCCACCGATAAAATCGATGGAAGCCCCTCCAAAATTCAACATGGAGGCTAGGATTTTAGAGAGAGAAGAGAGAAAAGAGAGGCTAGGGTTTTTATAACCTATGCTATTTGCTTACAACAAGAATTGCTTTTTTTTAGATGGGTCATTTTTTTTAAAGAAGTCCCAAAGGACACTAAATTTCATTAATTAAAGCCATTCGGCATCTACATTTGACAATTAACAATAATGAAAACGAATTTAACAAAATCAAACAAGAATTAATCAGGGAAGGGCTAAGAATCCAAATAAACATTCTCGATTTGTTGTCTCATACAAATTTTTGAGTGGATTCGTCGTCGCTTCGCAATTTTGGGAGAAAGTAAATTCTTATGCTGATTCCATAACCCGAATCTGAGCCATAATCAATCGTAGCCCCACACAACCGGAGACCAAATTAAACACAAATAAAACCTTGTCGTCTTTCGAAGGAGATCGAAAAAACCTTGTCTTTCGAGGGAGACATTATTGTAACCTAAGAAACAAAAAACTTAAAAGAAAATGAAGATTGGGGCTTTCCACCGGTGAAATCCGATGGAAGCCCCTTCAAAATTTACAATGGAGGCTAGAGTTTATGAGAGAGACGAGAGAGAAGGCTAGGGGTTTTTTTTTAGACGAGTCATTTTTTATACTCCCTTCGTCCATTAGTAACAAGTCTGTATACATTAGGAATGATCTTTATACATTAGGAATTCCCCTCGTGAGGAGAGCTTCCTAATGTTTATTTCTTCTTACCTTCTTAAAAAAAAAAAAAAGTAACAAGTCTGTATTCCTTTTTTGGGTTTTCAAAATTAGATGTTTATTTTTATTTAAAAAAATAAAATTTTTGACAATATTTCACTCCTTTTGATGAACTGTCATTATTTTTCTTTGATTTTTTTTTTGTACTTTTGACATCATTTTATAACACATTATCTCTCCATCTCTTACTAATTACCAACTACCTTTTATTTCCCTCTATCTCTCCCTAACCCCGCATGCATATTTGTACTTTTCAATCATGAATTTTAAGGAATCTCTAAATTGGAAATAGGCTTGTATATAAGGAACGTAGGGAGTACGTAGTAAATGAAAGTTTTAATATAGATGTACCATAATTTTTTAAATTAAAAACAAAAATGTGGAAAGAATATTTAATTTTTCACTCTTTCTCGGCTCCAGAAATTGTTTAGGAGTTTATGAATTCAAAAATGATATATTTTTCACTCTTTCTCGGCTCAAGAAATTGTTTAGGAGTTTATGAATTCAAAAATAATGTACTACCCCCGTTAAATATTAGTTGCAACTTTGGGGTATTATTTGTGAGATATAAAATAATCCAAAGTTGCAACTAATATGTAACAAAGGTAGTATCTAAAAGAAAGGAGTAAGTATAAGTTTATCACATTGATAAACATTTCAAATGGCAAATTGATAAAAATATCAAATAAAAAAAATTATAAATAAATCAACAACTTGTTATTTAAGAGCATCCACAATGATTGCATAAAAGGAACTGCTTGCAATTTCTAAATAATGTAGAGCTACATGCTAGCCATTGTGGAGCTACATAGGTTGTAGCTAAACCAAACTACATAGCTCTTTCACTCCACCCAATACACATATATTGATTTGTTTAATATTTTTATGCATTTTTTTATTTATTATAAAATGATGTAGCATACTGTCACAGTCACTTTTAGTCGACCTAAGCTAGGCCATCGACCACCCCGCATAGGCGCGCAAGGCCTTTGGGATCCCACTTGCCTAGGCCAGCAAGTGCATGCTTGGTTCGAGAAGTGAGGCTATAATATCTCACTACCATGTCTAAGACTTGTGAGGTTATTAGGGATAACTCCCAAGTGCTTAGGCCATGGTGCTAGCAAAGACTTGGTCAGCTTGGCCTTGGGCCGCCTATGGCTAGTGCGTGCGTGCACCAAAAGAAACTCGGAGTGTTTGGATGAGCAAAACTCCATAACAACCTTTGATATTTATTGAGGGGACTTATTAGGACCCTAATGGATAATTCATGGCCATACGACCAAGGTTGGGTTCAAGAATCGGGCTCGAGAGCCCATTATTGTGTTACTGTCAGTTGGGTGTTCACTAGTATGTTTTAGCCATAACAAAATAAAGCTCTATAGGGAGCGAGTTGTCATGGGTCATCTTCCTTGCCAAATAGAGCGTAATTTGTGTCACTATGGGGCTTGCCCTTGGTGAGCACTTCCCCCTATAGAGCTTATTTAGCCTAGGTAGTAAAATCCTAGTGAACACCAAAGTGACAATAACACAATAATGGGCCATTTGGAGGATCAAACGAAGTCCAAATGGGCCCAAATTTGAAGGTCCACCGTATTTTGGGCCATGGAAGACCACGGTGATGTCAGTTTTCCGAGATGAGGTCTCGAAGTATAAGTTTTGGCAGCAGGTAGTCTGGAAAACGCGGGAAGGTTCTAGAAGATTTCGGAGCTATCTACAAGGTTCTTTGGGAGACTATTCTAGAGTTGATGACTCTAGAATAATCAAGAAAGGTCAAGTACATAGTAGGAGTCTTCTAGGTTCTTCTACATATGTACATATATAACTCTTGTAAAGTTTTAGAATGTTCTAGGCTAGTCTTTAGCATTCTAGGTAGAGATGCAATGGATCGGATTTGGATCGGGTGGAGCTTCACCCGCATCCATCCATTATTCTAATAGCTCCATCCACATCCATCCGTTATCCGCTTCACCCATCATCCATATCCGTCCGTCCATCATCCGCTAATGAAACGGGTGGAGCGGATGACAAATGGATGATTATTAAAGTGAAAAAAAACTCACATAAACTTTAATTTTCGGTTATTTATATAATATTTTTTTATTTTATTAATAAAAAGGAAACAATAACAACATATTGTTTGAAAAATTAATTTGCAACAAAAAAGTACAAGTAATTTACTTGCACATTTCATATTCTATTATTAAAATTCTTAGATTAAAAATTTAATATGTGTTAAACGAGTGGGTGGATGGTTAGCGGGTGAAAAAAATATCATTCACATCCGATCCGATCCATCATCCGCTTCATCCGTCACCCGGCCCGCTTGTCATCATAATTCGTGTTTTTGTCCATTTATTTAAAGCGGGTAGAGCGGGTTAGCGGATATCCACTTAATATTGCCATCCCCAATTCTAGGCTTAGATGTGTGTAGAAACCTCCATGTATGTAATTCCGAAGGAGGTGCGAACTCTCTAGATACTTATAGTCTAGAACCCTCCATTTGAGGAGGTTAGGAATATTTTAGATGCAGCTTGTATGTAGGATGAAGCACTATAAATAGGCTCCAAGGCTCATTTGTACATTCAAGTTTAGAGCAACACAAAAAGCATTTCAAAAGCACTTGTGTTCTCTTGCAACTAAATTCTTTCCTTCAAACAGTTAGAGAGTGTGAGGAAAACCAAGGCACGAGGGTGCCAAGTATGTGATCGGGCATACTAGCAAGGGTGATAGTTCGTGTGCTCAATTGTCTACGACACTTAGTCGTAAATTCGGACTAATGCACAAAGGGTAAGTGCTTAGTTCAATTAAAGGGGCTTGTTAGCACCAGGGGTCGTGCTAGAAAACATATTTAAGCAGCAGAAAGGGTTGTGCTACGTGGGCACAAGGAGTAGTGCCAAAGGAGGAGGCCTGACTTGTCTTACGACGGACTGCAAGCAGGTGGCACACAGTGCGTGATTAGGGTAAAATAGTCGGCACGTGACAGAGTGCCCACTCAAGGGGTTAGTGGCTGACCTAAGGGTGACCTTATGGCATGGGGCCTTAGGTGTAACACCCGACCCCAAACAAATTAGGGAGGGGTCTATTGTCACGAAATAAGCATCAAGGCCAACAACTGTCCCCACAGACCAACACAAGTCCTTACGCCACATTTTGTCCTCACTCATGCGCACCCCGGGAAAACTTCCCACAACGTCACCCATCCCAAGACTACTCCTAGCCAAGCACGCTTAACTGTGGAGTATCTTAGCATATGATCTCTATAAAAAGAAGATGCATCTTGTTTGTATGAGTAATATATTTAATCCCTTTAAAGCAATTATGAGGGGTATTACATTGGGCATAATCTTGGACACAGGATGACCTATGGGGACTATAGCACACTTGGATGGCTATGGTGGACACTTGATAGGACAAACCAACTCGATAGCCCCGATTAGGGTGGATGCGAGGTGACCAGCAAGGGCCTATGGTTTAGTACGGTGAATGCTAGCTAAGTGGTGTGTGGTTTGACTAAGAGATTCCCTTGGGATCATGTTAAGGTGTCTATATGGTCTACTAATATGGTGAAGACCGTAGTGGCTCCGGCATGAAGGAACAAGTGCGGCCCGGGTCAACGATGACTATGGTGCTTTTGAGGGAACCATGGGCTTGCGTGGCCATATGTTGGATGCTAAGGAAAGGCCTTGGCTAGTAGATTGGTCTAACCAAAGCTTCCCTTGGTGGAATATTTATATTAGGGACTCCTTGACGGTTATACTTAGTGATCGTGGCCGCATGCGGTTTCCTTAATTGTGGGGATTGGCTAAGTAGTGGGGTTAGTGGGCAGTTGAGGTAACCACCCACGTTGCACCACTCTCCCTAAAATATCGGGATAGTTATGCTGAGGTGGCACGTGGCTAAGTATGGTTCCTAAAATATAGGACTATGATGTTAGTAGGTTGACTAACGGTTATCTTGACCAGACCTTTGACTGAGGTCAAACAGGAACGCGGTTAAGCCACTATGGATGCGATTCCTATAAAATAGGAACACTAGAGTAGTGGGGTGTGACCAAGGACGTGGGTAGTTATTGTGAGAGGATAATGCCACGTCATGTGGAAGTTACACCACTTACTTAGTGGCCCTAGATAATGGGAACACTAAGGGAGTGTGCAGTTACACTAATCAGGAGGTTAAGCGCTACATATACACACTGATGCATGTCTCCTAAAATCTAGGAGCATGGCATAGTGGGACTTGGCGGTTACCATGTAGTAAGAGGATAATGCTGGACGTGGGTAACTCCCCCAGCACGTGGATAAGGTCAGATGTATCCAAGTAAGCATGCAAGTAGTGGGCGGTTATTAGTTCATGGGTGTAGTGGCGTAGTGGGAAGCCATCCTATCTGACTGGGCTGTATTCGGTGCCTATAAATAAGGTTAGGCATTCATTTTTTGGGCATCGAATTTAGGAGCTCTAGAGAGAGATTCTAGAGAGAGAAACTCCTTGTAATTTGTAAGCCACGAAATTAATAAAGTGTTTACATTGTTGGTGCTTTGTCTCTTGCTTGTGTGCGTTTGTTATTTGTTGCTTGAGTGTTAGGCTGGTCTAGATTTGGTCTAGGCGCCATCACGGGAACCTTCTAAGTGCCTAACTTAGAAAAAAAGAACTAGTCCACAAAATATCCCATGACAATTTGGTCCGACCTGCCGGAAAGGCAAGTAAGTTACGCAACAAGATGAAACCTCCTCCTCCTCATTCTGGAAAACCAACATGGTCTATTGCAAATCCTACGCTCATGAAATTGACCTTCACTAGGGACATCCACTAGTAGAAAAAAGCAAAAAGGCACCCCTTAATTGCCACTGGTTCAGTCCAAACCGGTGGCAAAAATAGGCTAAAAAATGGGCGGACAAATGAACCAAGAATAATGGCACCGATTCAGTTCAAACCGGTGGCAAAAACATATAGCGCACTGATTTGAACCGGTGCCAATGTGAATTGGTGCCATTAGTTATTAAAAAAAAACCCGCCCCTTTAATACCCCCCAACCCTAACTCTCCTCTCTCCCAGCCGCACTCTTTCTCTTTCCTCTCCTCCTCTTTCCTTCTCCTGCTCCTCGTCTCCTGTTCTCCCTTCTGTTTCTCATCTCCTCCTTTTCTTTCTCATCTCGATCTCCTTCTCCCTCGTCTCCTTCTCCTTCGTGTCCTCCTCCTTTCTTTCATTCGAAAACCACCACGAAGACCACCACTTTCACATGCAACACCGACTTTTCCACCACCACCAGGACCACCACGAACACATGCATGAGCAAGGTTAGGGTTTAATCCAAAATTATTCGAGGTTAGGGTATAATTTCTTGACTTTTCTAGGTTTAATTTCTTGATTTTTTTGGGTTTAATTACTTGATTTTTCTGGGTTTAATTTCTTGATTTTAAATCCACTTTTTTTTTTTTATTTTAATCGATTTTTTAATCGAATTTTTTTTTATTTTAATCGGTTTTAATTCGTTGTTTTTTTATTTTCTGGGTTTTAACTGATTTTCGATTGTGTGGCTTGTTTTAATTGATTTTTTAACTTATTTTAATAGATTTTTTTTTATTTTCTGGGTTTTTAACTTATTTTAATCAATTTTTTTTCATCGATTTTTTTTTATTTTAATCGATTTTAATTCGATTTTTTTTATTTTCTGGGTTTTTAACTGATTTTTGATTTTTGATTTTATTTTAATCGATTTTTTTTTTATTTTAATCGATTTTAATTTGATTTTTTTTTATTTTCTGTGTTTATAATTGAAATTTTTTTTTTATTTTCTGGGTTTTTTTTTATATTTTTTTCGCAGCTAATTTATTTTAATTGATTTATTTTTTTGTTTTAATTGGTGTAGGTATATTGATTTAGATCTTAAATCGAAGAATCAAGATGCAAGAATATTGATTTAGATGTTGTATGTGTTTTTTTGATTTCGATGTTGTAATTTTTTTTTTGATTTATATTGTAATTTTTTTTTGATTTATATGTTGTAATTGATCTATTTTATTGATCTATATTGTAATTTTTTTTGATTATATATTGTAAATTTTCGATTATATTGATTGATATTCAATTTATATTTTGATGTTCTTATTTATTTTAGTCGATTTAATTTTTAAGTGAAAAAAGACAAAAAAAAAATGATTTTTTGGGCACTTTTGGCACCAGTTAACCGGTGCCAAAAACATTGAATTAATTTTTTTGGGCTTTTTTGGCCCCGGTGCCAATTCCAAGCACCGGTTCAAACCGATGGCTTTTTCATGCACTTATTGGCACCCCCCAAATTGGCACCGGTTCAAAATCGGTGGCATTGAGGGGTTTTAAACCGGTGCCAATTTTGTTTTTTCACCTAGTGATCCTCGAGGGCGTGTCGGTCAAGTCCAAGGATGTCAAGCCTCTCCGTGCCATTGCTGGTGAGCTGAGCGGTTGTGTGCCTCCTCCAAGGACAAGCACCCCTCAGCCCGCAAAGGAACTAGAAGATCTCCTTGATAAGGAACCCTTGTATGCTAGGGTAATTACTTACTTGGGAGACTTGGCGGGTGAGGTGATGTACCCTAGTGACCCGTGGTTTTCCCTTGTGAATGAGAATCGTGAAAGGCTTGGGTTCAACCTTCAAGATCCATGGTCCTCGTGGTGGGACCGACTGAAGGTAGAGGAGATGTTCTCTATGGATGACCATAAAGCGAAAGTAATGGAGAAGTGGTGCAGCCGAGTGTGGGATGTTAGCAGCAACTTCATCTCACACGCTCCTTCCCCGAAGTTGGAAGTGGCGTCCGTTACTAATTGCGTGCCTTGTAATGTTATTGTTTCCAATGCAAGTGGTTAGATCGAGGATCCACCAGTGCAGGTGAACAAGGAGAATGTGATGCCTAAGGAGAGGTCCAAGAAGCTGACTCAGGCATCCAAACTCATCAAGGTGGCAACCAAGGTGGTGGAAGTGATCAACCTGATACTTCGAGGATGAGGGAGTGGACGATGTTGCAGCTAAGTCCGTGGGTTCACCTAGTTGGAAGGGGTACTACTTTTAGCGACGATGAGGGGAACATGGTGATCCTATCACCAGAGTACAACCCTACTTGTGCATCGCCCGAGTACAACCCAAGGATCCCATAGTACACTAAAGTCAAGCCAAAGTTTGGTCCCTTTGGTCCTTAAGGCTGAAGAATATTTTTCAAATCCGTAAAGCATCAAAATCCGTATATTTTCCAAAAATTTCGATCTGGCGTGCCGCGAGAGATATGGCACGACGCACCAGTGTGCATTGTGTGACGTTAGCTTGCATTGCGTCAAGGTGCTCTTTGCAACGTCACATCACTTTCTTGCGTAACGCGGTGCACTTATTTATTACGCGGTGTATGTTCAGAAATTCTATCCTATTTTCCGACTTCGATCCTATATATTTCCTGCTATGTCTAGGGTTAGGGTCAAAGTTTAGCACCATTTTTCGGCTCTCACATTCTAAATTTCTCTATTTTCTTTATCCAATTGATTCTAATATTTTTCTACTCTTCCTACAATAATTGTTCCTAGACATCACTACAATACTCGAAGCTCTATCAGCAGTCCACAGTGTGAAAGGTTGATCAAACTTGAGGGTTTCAAATCTAAAATTCATTCTACAATTAATTCTACAATTTTTTGTTATGCATCATGTTTAGGGATTGATTTTTAATTATTATCATGTTTAGTTGCTATATTTATCATGTTATTATCATGCACAATGTCTTATTAATAATTATTTAGTATCATGTTTAGGATGTTGTTTATATACTAACTATACTTTATATTATAAAATTCACCTTTTGATTCCCACCCTATTTTTTAATTTCCTGAAACTTTGTACAATACCTAGTGTTGTGTTTATTACGAAACGTAGTGAGTACTAAGTACAAAAATGGCGCAATTAATGTGCAACTTTCTAAAAAGAATGCAATTTAAAAAATAGAGGCAGTATATGTTATGAAAATGGCTTAGCGGTTAACAACGTTTTTAAACTCTTTGAAAAAAGCTCAATCATACTGCAAAAGAGAGTGTTGTTTGTTTTTCTTGTTTTAGAGGGTAAACTAGTATAGAACCGTGCAATTGCACGGTTTTAAAAGTTCAAATTCTACATGAGTAAATCTTATAAAGTTAAACTATAGTAGTTAGTTTAATCTACAATAGTGACTTTCTATATTATTCATTATTTTGTAACAATCGCTATCACAATAATGTGTATCAATTTGTATTCATGTGTATGTTTGTCTTAATCATGCGGATCAAACCCGACCCGTTGACCCGTTTTAACGGTTCATTAAGTTTATTGATTGAATTTGACCATTTTTCTACACATATTTGAAAATTAATATCTAGTTTATTGATTGAGTTTGATCATTTGTCTACTATCCGACATTATTTGCTTATCTCATTTATCTATCTCATATAACTCTTACACAAATCCATAACAACAACCTCCTACACCAACTATTGATCCAACTAATTGCATGCATTCACATAACCCACATTATCGTCATGCATGCCACATTGGTCTAGCCTAGCCTAGCCTCCTCCTTTAATTTTGTAGTGTTTACAAGTATTTTTTCTTATTATCACTTTTTGATTAGTTAGGGATAGATGCGCTTTGTGGCGTTTTAAATTATGTAGTAGGCATATAATGGCTAAAAATAATATTATTGAGAATATTCTATTCCAAAATTGAAAAAAATAAATAATAGCAAAGTAAATTTGAAAATCATAAATTTCTAAACATTAACAAAAAATAAATTATATAACAAAATTGTTCTAAACCATTGGGTTGACCTAAAACTTTGGGTTAGAGTTGAACACATCTCAACCCGTGAAATGAAGTGAACCGACCTGAAATAACCTGTGGTTTGGAATGATCCGAACCGAACCTGACCCAATTGACAGGTTAACAAAATTGTTCTAAACCATTGGGTTGACCCAAAACTTTGGGTTAGAGTTGAATATTTCTTGACCCGTGAAATGAAGTGACAAGACCTGAAATGACCCGTGGTCCGGAATGACCCTACCCGACCCCGACCCGATTGACATGTCTATGTCCATCTTTTTGTCAAAACTTATTTAGGATATTATTTTAAGCATATTAAATTCTTATATATAATTTTGCGTGAAATTTGACAACTGTAAAACAACACAAGTTACATTTTTTTTTTTTGCAATAATTTGACATGAAATCAATATTTTGACAATTTATAGAATATATTACAAAGTATATTTACAATGTATATTGACATGATATGATGCAATTTTGTAAAACACTATAAACTTCAGGAATTTTTTCAATATGTAAGAGTTGTTAATAATAGTACGTTTTAAACTTATTTAGTTGATATTTTGTTAAGTATACGTAAATAAATATTATTTGATCAAATATTTTCGTTGATAAATTGTAACTTACTAAAAATCTAAAATTATAGGATGTCTAAAATATTTACTAAAAAGTATCCATATGTAATAGAAGACATATAGATTTAAATAATATTTTGGCAATTTATGATTAAACTCTTTAATTTATTTAAAATAGAGGAATGGCCAGGATTGGAGAGTACCAAATTCTAACAATTCTAACTTTGATCTTTCAATTTCTTTTAAGAGAGGTGAAATAATTAATGATGTCATACGCCATTTATAAATAAATTATAAAGCTGTAAATTTTAGTTATTCTGTCTTAGGGTGATATATTATGTCACTATGTGTATGTAAATATGTAATAAGATCAATTTTTAAATTGGCTTAGCGCCTGTTCACTTCAACTTAATTTCAATTCAGTTCAGTTTAGCTCCAATTAGTTCAGTTCAATTCAGCTTAGTTCAGTTTAGTTCAGTTCAGTTCAGTTCAACTCAGTTCAGTTCAGCTCCAATTAGTTCAATTCAGTTCAACTCGGTTCAGTTCAGCTCCAATCAGTTTAGTTCAGTTCAGTTTAGTTCAGTAAATATGAACAGACCCTTAGTCACTATTAATTGAATCACTATTATAGAAATATTATATCATAAATTAATTTATAATAAAAGATTTTGTGCAATCAATATATAATGTGATAATATATTTTGTTATACTAATTGATCTTATTAGTATAAGAATATTTTTTTAATTGTATGGTGCATTAATATACATATTTATAGTGATTTACAATATCACAATAAGATTTAGTTAATATTTTTAAGGTAAGAAAAATAAGTGGGAAAATTTTTAACCACGGAGTGACATGTGTTAAGTTGTAGATTGAGCGTCCTCTGTTTTAGTATATATATAGATATAGAATTTTATTTCCAAATAAACTCAAACTCAAACTCCATTGAATTGCTAACCCAACCTTCATCGACGTACTTAATCTAAAATCCATCCAGAGATTACCAAAGTTTATAAGAAATTAATAAATTTAATGTATAACTATCATGATTATTCTTCAATTTTATGTCTAATTAATTTTGTACGTAGATTACAATCAATCTAATTATCTTCGTAAATATTTCCATTTAAAGGATTTTGTATTATATTATTATTATTTTATGTTTATTAAATATTAATAATTTTTTTTTAATTTACTTATCCACCATTGTTGAATATTGAAGCTCTTAAATATAAATAACGCCACTGTTGAAGGTTGAAGATCTCAAATTGATAACAACTATATAAATTAGGAAGGTGGTGAAATGATTTTAGATAAAATTCAAAAACAAAAAATTAATATTTATTTTAGAAATAATGAAAATAGAGTTATTTAACCCCCCCCCCCCCAAAAAAAAAAAAAAAAAAAAAAAAAAACTGAAAATACGTGATGTTGTAGCTTGTTTTCCCTGAATCGGGGGTGATAACTTTGACTAAATTTACCTTGATTACCCCGTACAAATAAAAAAAAAAAAAAAATTGACCTTGATTATCTTTACCTAAAAATAATTTGTTACAAAGCTAAAATTGATTTTTATTACCAAATTTGTGTATTACCATAAGATGCATTTCGCATAACATTGGTGTCCGGTGATAACTTATTTACGGGAATACAGATTAAAATTCTATTTTGAGTTTTGACAACCAAGTTATATTGTGGAAGATAAAATAATACTCTGTATCTAATATTCCTATTCTTGATGATAATATAAAATGTATTATGTTTATTTTCTGCGTTATTAGTGTATTACTATACACATATTAATGGAAATTAAGAATTGAGAGATTCATTTGGTTTTTTCTCAGGAGAAAACAATTTTTTTTTATTTTTATTTTTTTTATGTTTTTTGTTTTCTTTTTTTTGGCTTAAAGATTTTTTGGCTAAAATATTTACATAATCAAATAAATAAATGAATCAAATTTATCCTTAAAATTTTAACGGTTTAGATTGAAAATATTTACAATGGCTACATATTTATTGTAGTCATTGAACAGTCTTTCACTAATTATAATTACTCATATAATATTAATACAAATTTGTTAAATTAAATACTTACAAAATATAGATTATTTTTGTATACGTAAATATATATAAAATACATATTTGATATATTTTTTAAATACGCAATGTATTATTTAAGTTGAAATACAAATTATATATAATTAAAAAGTCCATAGACGAACAAGATTGATTCATTTTAATATTTAAACGGCTAAGATAAAAAAATAAAAAAATAAAAATAAAAATAAATAAATTACAATGGCTATATGTTTTATGTAGCCATTGAAAAGTCTTCTTCATATTGTGTAGCGGTATTATGAGTAGTTTTCCTATTATACATAGCGGGATAATTTTATATCTTTTAGTTAGGACAGAATATTGTGACTTGCTATGTCTTGCTTTCCAAGAGGATGCGTGTATGTATTATGTACAACATATAATGACTCTATGTTTTCCATTACCAAATATCAACATTCATCTAGCTTCAACTTTAATATTTGATTAACTTCACTTGAATCATCATTAAGATTTTTTATTTTTTATTTTTTTGGACTGGTAACTCATCATTAAGTTACAGCCTTCATTTTATGCATATGCCCTGTAAATAATGATGTCAAATTTAAATATTATTTTTAGAAATTAAATACTAAGGTAATAACTCTTGAGATTATTTAATAATTATATATGTATTTAAAGTCATATAAAATCAAATTAGTCGTTATTAATTCATATGTATAATGATTTTGTGATCTAAAATGATATTTTAGGTATTTAGTATTTATTTTGTATTTTATCTCAAGTTTTTTTTTTGAAGAAAGCGGTTAGCGGTATTATTATTGCAAATCAAGCTCCGCCAAAGTAAGAATACTCTGGGGGAAAGAGTTCATATAAATGAGTTCCGAACTACCACGAGTATCCCACCGAGGCTGCCCCAGGCAATCAGCCTGATTGACGAAATAATGTCAATCAGTCGCTTTAGTGGGCCCCACTTGTCAAACAAATCAATTTTATATTCTTCTTTACGTTTGATGATCTGGCAAAGGTTGACGGTCGGTTTATGGACGTTAGGACAGGCGTTACTAACGTCATATACAAATTTCTTAAGAAAATAAAAAATGGAAAAATTTATTCTGGATCTTCATCTGCATATTTGTGTATTCGTTGTGCCCATTGGAGGTGATGACAGAGCGCGCACCGGAGAAGATGCGGAGTCGAAGTTTGTGGTGGTGGCGAGGATTTTCTGTTGATCGAAGGTGGTGGTTGTCAGGGCCGTTTCTGAGATTTCGGAGGCCCAGGGCGAACTAATATATTGGGGCCCTATAAACATAAGTGCATAACAATAATTTTGTTTAATACTTGTATATAAAGAAAAATTCTTTTTAACATGAGTATTTTGAACAAATTGTCTAATTTAGTTTATCTATTTAGAAAGAAAAGCTTATAAAAATCCAATTACTACCTCCATTAAATTAAATTACTAAAAAATTTTGACACTTTGGAATATGTTTCCAATTTGGTTAAAAATTATTTACCATAAATTCTCATTATTGTATACTTTTAAATATAATAATGTGGCATCTTGTTAGACGTGTCTCTATTTATATTTTTCAAATATTGAATTATAATAATTTTTTCACGTATAAAATTAGATAATGAATGGTTTAATATCGCTATAGAGTCTGTTAAATAGTAAGTGTACAAAACTTTCGGAAACGAAGGTCTGTACTTTATCATTAGTGTAAATGGAATATAATACACGAATTCATGAAATAGAAGAAATCATTCACTCTATGTAGATACGTTAATAGATTAAAAATGTGTTGATAATCTATTACGAGAATCTTTTTTAAATTTACTATATTACCAATATTTGGGTGCAACTATATTAAAAATAAAGAAAGTTAAGTATACTAGCTACGATAGTAAAATGTCTTTCAAAAAAAAAATATACGATAGTAAAATAATTAACTTACCAAATTAGTATATGAAAAGAACTACAATTAATTTATGGCTTAAGTTATAAAGTTCAAATATTTAGAAAATATGTTGTAGTAGTCCGTATTTAATTTTTATGGGTCTTACTTAGAGATGGGTTTAAAGTAATAAAGAGAGAAAAAGGAAAAAAAAAAAATGTGGCAATTTGAAGCTCGAACCCGTGACATCAGGGGAATGTGTGGATTCACAAAATGTTTTTACCACTAAGCTACACTAACATGTAATAGTAATATGAGGATCCAATATTATTTATAACATTAAAAATTCTCTGTTTGGGGGCCCTGGGCAGCCGCCCCGGTTGCCCCGGCTCAGATACGGGCCTGGTGGTTGTGATGGTGGAAGAGGCCATTTTAGATCTGTTTTTTTTTTTTGGTTTTTTTTTTAAATTTATTTAAAAGGCAAAAATAGATCGCACACCACCACAAACTTCATCTTTTCAATATTTGTGTATTCGTTGTACCCGTTTTAGCGAGAGTATCTAGATCGCGTTAGTTAAACTCTTGACGCCATTGCTTTGCTATGTGCCCAGGTAAACATTGCAGGAAATAGATATTTGCTTTCTTGAACCATTTGGTCTGACATAATAATTCTTCAATATCAAAACACTACAACACAATATTAATCCTATCAATAATTTCCAATCCTAAACAAGTAGCAGGTACCAATAAGCAAATTGGAAGAAAACACCTTCACTCTTATTATTTTTGCCGTGCTTTTCTATTCCTCTCAATCCACCGCTTCGACTGTCCCAAAACTCAATCGAATCGCATTCCATTGCAATTGAAAAAGGTTTATGTAGTATAAATTGCTAAAGCCCTCTGAAACAACTCCAATTCTTTGCGGTTTCAATTAAGGGTTTCGAATTGGGGGAATCCCCTTCAATTCGTCGTACGAATTTATTGTTCGACTGTGACGTGGCAGACGACATTGACTGTTAGTTTGACTAAACCAGACGTTTACCAAGTCATTGCTCCGTCTTTCTTAAATTTGGTTGTGCTGACAAAATTGCCCCCAATAATAACACTGAAAGGCCGAAATTGCCCGCTGATTTGCTGAAGTTGTAAATCAGGCTGATCAACTTGAATTTCCTCGTATCCCACCTACCTACTAAGTGAGCTATCGTATTACCACCCCGCTTTACATGAGACAAATGCATTACATCAAAAGACTTAGAAACATTATAAATATATCATAAATCAAGGCTAAAGGAGAGCAGCCCACTGACATGCTATTTGATCTTTTGACAGTGTTGATTGAGTCACTTTCTATCCATACTTTCTTGTAATCAAAACGCCTTGCAATGAGCATTCCATATCTTGACGGCAGCAGCTTCTGCTTGGTCAACATCCCACACACCTTCAAATCTCTTCACAGCAGCAAGAAGTATATCCCCAACCTCATTTCTGATGACAGTTCCCAAACCAACATGCGATCCAGCAGCAATGTGGGCATCTACATTCACTTTAAAAAGACCACTAGGCGGACAGCACCAAGTGGAAGCAGACAACACACTCCGATCTTCCTTCTTTTCAAAGACTCTATGCGCATACAAGCAATACTCTTCAATGTGTTTGACAAAACCCATTGCTGTGTATACAACATCTAAGGCTATATTTTCATATATGAATTTATTCCTACAGAACCAAATAACCCAAATCAAGCCAAGGAGTCTTCGTAGCTGTGACTTATCAATTTTGCTTGCTAGCCACACTAACTTGGATGCAAAGGGAGCTTGTGGCGTCTCATCAATAAGCTGACCAAACTCGTTATTCACCCAGACAGATCTAGCCAAGTTACACTCAAAGAGGACATGATTTATAGTCTCCTCCATAATCCCACAACAGCCTCATATTGCATCAGGAGCAATATGACGACGATGCAGTACCTCTTTCACTGCCAAACTTCCCTTACAAGCCCTCTACACAAAGTGGTTTAATTTCGGAGGACCCCCACAGCCAAACAATTCGCCAGGCCTCTCTCTCATTTTCAGAAATTAAATTTTCTATGCTATTGAGATGACCAAGACGACCCAACCAATAGCCAGTTTTGACACTAAACTCACCATTCTTGGAAGGCCACCAATAAAGTTCATCATTTGGCAGTGACATAGAGAGGGGTAGTTGTAGGATTGAATTGCAGTCTTCTTCTGAAAAGTGGGATCTTAAGACAGGAATATTCCATTCACCACAATCACGCTCAATTAATTCAGCTACCCTGAGTTCAGGATCATATTGAGGTCCATGAGAAGGGACAGCAGCATATGGTTTTCCGGGGAGCCACGAGTCTAGCCATACTCTTACAGTTTCGCCATTACCAACACGCCATTTGAGACCATCTAACAGCAGAGATTTGGAGCCCCACAAACTACGCCATGAATAGCTTGGATCATACCCCCTTAACGCACCTAACACTGAGTCCTTCTTAAAATATCGAGCCTTTAGGATAGAGTGCAGCAGGGAATTCGACATTGAATGTAGTCTCCACACTTGTTTAGCAAGAAGAACTTGATTAAAAATTTTAAGATCACGAAACCCCATTCCCCCCATTGCTTTAGGACGACAAAGAGACTCCCAACTATGCCAATGCATTTTCCTCGAAGATTCATTTGACCCCCACCAAAACCGAGCAAGAAGAGAATGTATTTCATCAATCAAACCATCCGGGATCTTAAATATGCTCATCATATAGGTCGGGATTGCTTGTGCCACAGCTTTTATGAGAACCTCCCTTCCTGGACGAGACAATAATTTTTCTTGCCAACCTTGAATCCTACTCTACACTCCTTCCTTAAGGATTGCAAAAATCACCTTTTTAGATTTACCAATAATCATAGGTAAACCTAAATATTTTTTCATGTTTTTCCACTTCCTTCACACCAAGAATATCAACAATGGCATTTCTTCTGTCAACATTCACTCCTTTGCTAAAGACGACGTCGGTCTTATTAAGATTGTGTTGTTTTAATAAATACAACAAGGAGGGGGGGGGAGGGTTGAATTGTAGTATGAGAATTTAGCCAAAATTTTTGCGGAATTAAAATTAAGTTAGCTAAAGGAACTGAGAGATTAACTAAAGGAACTAAAGAATGCAAGAGAGATTTTACGTGGAAAACTCCTTGGCCCTAACAAGGAGAAAAACCACGACCACTTGGGATTTTGGGAAAAGAATCTTCACTATAATAGGGAAAATGATCCTATTACAAGCTAAAGACTCAAACTCAAGTTCCTCTACGAACTTGAGACCCTGAGGAACAAGTCACCCAACTTGTTACTCTTCTCTTCTCTTTCTCTCTTCTCACTTCTCTGTTCTCTCTTCTCTTTCTCTTCTCTCTCTCTCTTCTCTTTCTCATACACAAACGTTCACTCGAACTTCCCCATTTCCCAATTACAACTCGAAAGAAAAACAAACTCTAGTATAAGAACATTAAGAACACTCTAATGAACTTGTGTGGAATTGACACTTGACTCGATTTGAAGCTTGAAAACTTATGTGAGCAAGGGTGAGTTTTTCCAGCAGAAATTAAGAGCTATTTATAGAGCATAAGACGCCTTGGAAAAACTTCTTTGTGCAGCAAATCCACTACGCCACTACTCATACCCACTAAGACGATCATGTCCCTAAAATTAAGGGACCATGAACTCCTCAATGTGCAAGACCATGTCTAGAAGAAGAACATGGGAGGGTAGGCCGCAAGTTTAGAGAAAACGTGAAAGATTTTATTTTTTAAAAATCATTTTTCGAAAATCAGAAAAAGAAAAGAAAATAAAATCTTTTTAATTAAAGAAAAGATAAACATTTAAATATCAACAGTTTTCCTAAAAACTAGCATGCACAATTTTTTATCCTAAGACCAATTCCACACAGAATTTTCGAGTGTAACTAACTTCCTTATACTTACATAAATCCTAAAATATATAAAATATTTAGTCTTCATGTTTCTCTGATGAAGCTTCTACTCCGAGGCTTCTGTTCCTTGTAAGGAACTTCTCTTCTCAAGTCTTCATTTCTGAAGCGCCAGTTCCTGTGAGGGAACTCTTCTTTTTGGATAACTTTGTTTCTGGCCTTCTTGTTCCTCATGGTATCTTTGCTAGACACTTAATTCTCCTAGTCTTTGCACTGATCACACACTTAAACAATCAAGCCTTTATTAGTATGTAAGTAAGTAAGGTTGTGTCATCATCAAAATCATTAAGTCCAACAATATTCCCCCTTTTCGATGATGACAAACAATCTAAACTTACTTACAAGGAAACAAAGATAACCCATCCTAAACTAAAGAAAGAAAATGCAAAAATATAATGCAATGCAGAAAGGAACTACTTAAATAAAAATAAAGACAGAAAACAAAAAGAAACATAAAACAAAAAGAAGAAAATTTGCAAAAATTGAAAAACTTGTATTTACATATACCTGCCTGTAGAGAAGTAGGCTTTGCTGAGAAGACTTCGAACAGAGACCATAGAATGATTAAGTTTCCTTGAGATAGTTTGCATCTTTTCCCCCTTTTGGCATTATCAAAAACCAACACACAAGCAATAGTATACCATAACACAACACCATCAAGTGGTCTAGTGTTAAGACAAGAAGAATGCATATATAGAGAAAACATTCACAAAGCATATAGGCAAAAGCATTATAGACATTCATCATCCAAAACCGATTTAAAACATCGGCCAAATGTACCAAATTTGCAAGTTCAACAAAAGAGATTAAAAAGTACCCAAATTATTACAGACCAAAATAAAATTGTTTCCCAAAAGGAAATAAAAACAGAGTTTAAGCAACATAAATAGGCTGCAGGAAAGAGAGATTAGGAAGCAGTGCTTTGGTCATCATCAACAGCAAGATCCTCAAGCTTCTTGCTGATTTGGGACACAATGTCCTTCACTGTGGACTGTCTCCCCTGTTCTAAGCTCGTGACCAGTTTCTTCAGATCAGTATCAAGAGTGAGCACACTCTTCTTCAGTTCCTCCATCTTCACCTTTGTTTGCTCTTGTTCCTTCAGCACCCTCTGGAGCATCTCCTTCAACTCCTGCACATCCTCGCTGGGAACCTTAGGTGGGGAACTAAATGCTGCAAAACCTGAAGTAGATGCATACTTGCCCGAAGTAGGAGAGGTGGTAACTTTCTGCAGTTCCTCCTGTACCCCAGTTATATCTATGCAGATAGGTGCTGGGGCCTCCTTTTTCTTCATCAACCTTAAACTCTTCCTTTTCTTCCTTCCCCCTGGCTCAATAACCTCTTCCACCTGCCTTTCCTCTTCCTCCTCTTGTTCCTGCAACTCCTGAACAACATTCCCTATGGCCTCTCCTGCCTGATCTTCTCCTACTTCCCCCTCAACTGGTCCACCTGCTTCTTTTGGCCTCTTATCCTCCTGCACTACTTCAAAACACCCATCTACAACTTTCATCTTATGGTTTTCAAGGAAAATGGGTTGTATATATTCAGTGTTTTTGAGGGGCAGGGGTTCTTTGTCCGCAAAGGAAATGCCAAAACTTTCAAACACATAAGTAAGCAGGTTACCATATCCAACCTTCCAACCTTTAGGAACACAATGGGATAGGTGTTGGATCATGATAGAGGGGAAATTTATTTGGATCTTTTTGGCTAGACAGTAAATTAAGACAGAATCAAGCTTGTTGGCACTGTCTCTCTTTTGAGAACGAGGGATTATGTCATTGAACACAAATTACAGCAGGATTTTGTCAAGAGGGGTTAGGTCATTGTGGTTTATGTAGGTTTCCTCCGGGTCACCTCCTAAATACTCCACTATTTCATCAATATTGGCATCAGGAATCGGGTTCCTTATCACATTATTTTTGAAATAAATATCATATCCAGTATTAGGCACATCAAACAACTCAGCCAGATACATAGCATCAAACTCAATATCCTTCCCATACACACAGCAGTGAATAGTACCCTTAGAGTACTTAAAGCTTTTGCAAAAATCTTTCATAGCATCAACATACAAACTTCGATTAAAACACTCACCCAACAGATTCACCCAATTTTGAGCTTCAAACAAATCCAACAATTCATAAAGCTTAACAGATCTACACCAAGGTAAATTAAGTGCCAAACCTGTCACGAAGTGGTCACTGATTTTCTCCTGTTTCTTCATAGAGGCAGGTTTGTCTCGATAGTTGACACCCATCTCCGAAACGCTTTCCTCCTCTTCTTGCATGTCCTCGATTTTTCTTTTTCGGGAAGAATTGGACTCAGTAGGAGATTCCTTCTTTTGAGACTCAGGAATTTGAGTTTCGGGGATGATTTCCATGGTGATTTCTGGAATAGGGTTTGTGTTTGCTTCGGCTTCAGTTTGGGTTTTTGGTGAGACAGACATTGGTGAGAAATTTTGATCGGAGTGATGAGAGAGAAGGTAATTTTTGAGTGGTGTAAATTTTGGTGAGGCTGACATGATTTTATGGTGGAGGTAACTTGAGAGAGTGAATAAGTGAGGTGTCGTTTGGGAGGTGAGGTGAATTTAGTTGATTTGACACTCCTATTTAATGCTTAGGGAAACGTAAACCGTGTTTCAAGAGAGTAATGGATGTGGGCAACTTTTTGAACAAAAGATAATGATGAATTTAGATATATTCATCCGAATTTAGTGTTTAGATAAAAAAATTGGAATTTTGAAAATTAGATAAACACAATAATTTTATCTTTTGAATTCAATTAATGAAACCACTTGCAAATACAACTTGATACACGGAACAATTCAACAAGGCTCATGCAATCAATTTTGGACTTCTAATATCTATGACTTTCAAATTTACATGCCCTTAGTAAATGTTACTCTTGCTCACAACTTGCCTTAACTATGTAATTAAACATATAACACTTGTGCACAGTATACAATAGTTTAAGCACGTCAGTTTTAGTTTCATACCTGAGGGAACTTGATGCATTTTTCTTAGTATAACTTAATCATCCCAAGTTCCATTCTCATCTTCTCATGCCTTTCTCTATTCAAGGGCTTAGTTAATATATCTGCAATTTGATTGTCAGTTTGGCAGAAATCTAATTTAATTAAACCCTTTTCAACATTATCCTTAAGGAAATGATGCCTTATATGAATATGCTTGACTCTTGAATGATGGACTGGATCTTTAGATATGCAAATTGCACTAGTGTTATCACAATAGACAGTAATGCAATTAAATTTTATACCAAAGTCACGCAACTGTTGTTTAATCCAAAGGACTTGAGAGCAACAAGCAGCTGCTACTACATACTCAGCCTCTGCAGTAGACAATGCAACAGTATTTTATTTCTAGGAACCCCAAGAAACTAGACAAGAGCCAAGGAACTGAACCATACCTGAGGTGCTTTTCCTGTTGACTAAGTCACCAGCATAGTCAGCATCAGTAAATCCTCTAAGCATAAAGTCATCACTTCTAGGATAAAATAGACACAGGTTATATGTTCCTTTGAGGTATCTCAAAATTCTCTTAACAGCCGTTAGATGAGATTCCTTAGGGTTAGACTGAAATCTAGCACACAATCCAACACTAAAAGAGATGTCAGGCCTACTGGCTGTTAGATATAGCAATGAACCAATCATACCTCTATAAGTCGTTTGATCCTCACTTGTTCCTTGTGGATCATCATCAAGTCTCGTTGCTGTTCCCATAGGTGTGTGATTTGTCTTGGCATTCTCCATATTGTACTTCTTTAGAAGTTCCTTGATGTACTTCTGCTGGTGAATCATTATTCCTTCTGCTGTTTGCTTTATTTGAAGTCCAAGGAAGAAATTTAGTTCACCCATCATGCTCATCTCAAATTCACCACCCATTAGCTCAGCAAAGTACTTGCACAACCCATTGTTAGTATCACCAAATATAATATCATCAACATAAATCTGTACTACCAACAAATCAGTTCCTCTAGATTTAAGAAAAAGAGTTTTATCAACCTTTCCCCTTTTGAAATCATTTTTCAGGAGGAACTTTGAGAGCCTTTCATACCAGGCTCTTGGTGCTTGCTTAAGCCCATAAAGAGCTTTGTCAAGCTTGAAGACATGATTTGGAAATTTAGGGTTTTCGAAACCTGGAGGTTGTTCTACAAACACCTCCTCATTTAAGAAACCATTTAGAAAAGCACATTTCACATCCATTTGGTAGATTTTGAAACCCATAAAAGAAGCAAAAGCTACTAGAATTCTAATAGCTTCTAATCTAGCTACAGGAGCAAAGGTTTCATCGAAATCAATACCTTCCTGTTGGTTATAGCCTTTTACAACCAACCTTGCCTTGTTCCTTACAATGGTAGCTCATCTAACTTGTTCCTGAACACCCACTTGAGCCCAATGATCTTCTTTTCCTTAGGCTTTGGCTCAAGGTGCCAGACTTTGTTCCTTTCAAACTCATTTAGTTCCTCTTGCATGGCTACTATCCAGTCAGCATCTCCCAAGGCTTCTTGGTGATTTCGAGGCTCTAGGATGGACAGAAATGCTTGGAACGCATAGAAGTTCCTCATTTGCGATCTGTTTTGAGTTCCTTTCCCAATGTCACTGATTATGAGATCAGTAGGGTGGGAACCTTGATACCTGAACGGCTTGGGATGAAATTCCCTTGCTGGAACTCCAATTTGAGGAGCTTCTTGTCCTGTTCCTTCTGCATCTTCTTCTTCAGCTTGTTCCTCATTCACCTGTTCATCTTGGTGAGGAACATCTTTATTCTCTTGAGGTTCTTCTTCTGCTACAGGATGCTTTTCTTTGGTTGGCTTTTGATCTTCTTCTTCATCTTTGTCTCTGATCAATCCTATTTCAAAATCATTATCTTCTTCCTGTTCATGTACACTCACAAACTGGTTAACTTCATCAAATATTATGTGAATGCTTTCCTCAACACACATTGAGTTCTTATTGTAAACTCTATAAGCTTTGCTATCAGAGGCATATCCAAGAAATATAGCCTCTTCGCTTCTTTCATCAAATTTGCCTAGATTTTTCTTACCATTATTATGTACAAAGCACTTACAACCAAAGGCCCTAAGATGGGATATGTTTGGTTTCCTTCCCCTGAAAAGTTCATAGGGAGTCTTGTTGATGATGCTTCTGATTGTTACTTTGTTAAGAATGTAACATGCTGTATTCACGGCTTCAGCCCAGAAGTTCCTTGGCAATCCACTTGCAATCAGCATGGTTCTAGCCATTTCCTCAAGGGTTCGATTCTTCCTTTCCACAACCCCATTCTGTTGGGGAGTTCTTGGAGCTGAGAAGTTATGGTTCATGCCATTTTCCCTGCAAAACTCATCGAATCTTGAGTTCTCAAATTCAGTTCCGTGATCTGATCTGAGATGGACTAGTGAGTGACCACTGATTTTCTGTATTTTCTTGGCAAAAGCAACAAACTCGTCAAAAGTTTCATCTTTACTTGCAAGAAAAATAACCCAAGTGAATCTGGAATAATCATCAACAATAACCAAAACATATTTCTTGCCACTCCCGCTTTGAATTCTCATGGGACCACACAAGTCCATATGGATTAGTTCCAAAGGCTTTGTAGTGCTCACCATTTTCTTCAATTTAAAAGATGAACGAACATGCTTGCCTTTCACACATGCATCACAAACTTTATTCTGTAGGAACTTGATGATAGGAAGTCCCACAACCAAGTTCCTTGACCTCAGTTTGTCCAGTAGTGAAAAGCTAGCATGTCCAAAACGTTTATGCCATAGCAGGGGATCATCTTCAACAACACTCAGACATGTAAGGTTGTTCCTTGGGATTAAGTTGAGGTCTATAGTATATGTATTCCCTCTTCTTGTTCCTTCTAGAACAACCTTTCCTGATTTGTTGTTGATGATGTTGCAAGAATCAGAAGTAAAACTTACAGAGTTTCCCTTATCACAAAATTGTGATATACTGAGCAGATTGTGCATTAAGCCCTCGACCAGGAACACATTATCAATGGAATGAGATTTTGATCTTCCAATTTTTCCTTTTCCAATGATCTCGCCCTTCTTGTTGTCCCCAAAGGTTACTGTTCCTCCAGGGTAGTCTTCTAGTGAGTGGAATTTTGATTTATCACCTGTCATATGCTTTGAACACCCGCTGTCGAGATACCACGAGTTGTTCCTCCTCACTAGAACCTGCAAGAAAACTAAGCATTAGAATCAGGAACCCAGGTTTCCTTGGGTTCCTTTGACGTGGATGCAATATCAGTTTTCTTGACCCACACTTGTTTTACATTCCTTTTATTAGCTTCTTCTCTATTCCAACATTGACCATAGAGATGTCCAGTCTTACCACAAAAGGTACACATTTTCATGCTAGGAAGCTCAACATATTTCTTTTGTTTACCTTTCTCTTGGTCATATAACCAAGTCCTTCTGTTCTTTTTACTTGAGCTTCAGCAATCCATTTGGGTATAACTTTTGGGTCAATACTTCTATCCTTTCTAGCATTCAGTTCATTTTCAAGTTGATCCTTTTGATTTCTTAAAGTCGAAAGTTCATTTTTCAGATTTTCAAAATCAACATTGAATTTAAGCAACTGATCACTCGAGGAACTGCTAGAACTGATATCAGAATTCATGAGCTTATTATACTGAGTTAATTCAACATTCAGAAGAATACTTTCATTCTTGATTCTATCAGCTATCTCTTTTTGTGTTTATAATTATATTTAGCTCTTGCAATTTGCTTTGGGACTTGGCATAAGCTGTTTCCAACCAAGTGCCATGTTCCTTGCAAACTTTAAGAGCCTTCTCACACTTATTCAGTTTCACACAAGTTTCTCTAAAGAATTCTTCTTCTTCTAGACACGAATCTATTAAGACATCTTTAGAGAGAGTTTTAAGCTATTTAGGATCAAGAAATACCTCTTTGTGGAGTTCCTCAAGGTAGGCCTTTTCATCATCTGATTTGGCCATCAGACACAAATTGGCTGTCTCCTCTTCTGGTTGGTCATCCTCATCTTCTTCACTGTCAGAATCACCCCAAGCTGCTATCATGGCTTTCCTCATGTCCGACTTTTGAAAGTTTGCTTTGCTGAATTTTTCCTTTTCTTGCTCCTTACCCTTTCCTTTTCCTTTATCATTTTCCCAGAGGGGACAATCCCTGATAAAGTGATCTGGGGATCCACACTTGTGGCAGCTGTAGTCAGGTTTGGCATTGGAGTTCTTTTTCCCGAAGTTCCTTGAGGTGCGACCTTTCTTGAATATCCTTTTGAACCTTCGAACGATCATGGCAGCCTCATCCTCGTCCACTTCTGAGTCTTCCTCCTCCTCTTCTTTCAGAGCCAACCCCTTGTTCCTCATGGTTTCAGTGTTGACTCCAAGGTGTAGCTCATGGGTCATGAGAGAACCAGCAAGTTGCTCGATGTTGAACTTAGTGAAGTCCTTAGTTTCCTGTAGGGCTGTCACCTTAGCTCTCCATCTCTCGTCCTGTGGAAGACTTCTGAGAACCTTCCTAACCTGCTCATCTGTAAGAATCTGTCTACCAAGGGAAACCAGCTCATTTATGATGTTAGTGAAACGAGTTAGCATCTCCTGGATGGTTTCCTTAGGTTGCATCTCAAATCTTTCATACTTAGACATAAGTAGATCGATTTTCGAGCGTTTAACCTCATTAGTTCCTTCATAAGTAATCTGCAGCAAATCCCAGATTTCCTTAGCGTTCTTGCACCCCATAACACGATTGTGTTCGTGAGGTCCAAGCCCGCAATGGAGCAATTTCACAGCCATAGCATTGATTTCCAATTTGTCAAAATCCTCTTTCTCATATTCAGACATGGGCTTAGCTTAGGGATTACCTCATTCTGAGCGTTTGTCTTGATGACTTCGAAATCATCAACTTCAATGACCCTCCAAACTTGGTAGTTCTCCGCCTTGACAAAGACCTCCATACGGTTCTTCCAGTAGGTATAGAACTTCCCGTTGAACATAGGAGGTCTCTGAGTTGAGTATCCTTCCTCGAGCTTTTCGTGAGTATTCATTTCTCCAAGACCTTTCTTCTTCAGGGTTTTCTGATTCTCTTAGAAGTTAGGCTCTGATACCAATTGTTGTTTTAATGAATACTACAAGAAGGGGGGGTTGAATTGTAGTATGAGAATTTAGTCAAACTTTTTGCGGAATCAAAATTAAGTTAGCTAAAGGAACTGAGAGATTAACTAAAGGTACTAAAGAATGCAAGAGAGATTTTACGTGGAAAACTCCTTGGCCCTAACAAGGAGAAAAACCACGACCACTTGGGATTTTGGGAAAAGAATCTTCACTATAATAGGGCAAATGATCCTATTACAAGCTAAAGACTCAAACTCAAGTTCCTCTACGAACTTGAGACCCTGAGGAACAAGTCACCCAACTTGTTACTCTTCTCTTCTCTTTCTCTCTTCTCACTTCTCTGTTCTCTCTTCTCTTTCTCTTCTCTCTCTCTCTTCTCTTTCTCATACACAAACGTTCACTCGAACTTCCCCATTCCCCAATTACAACTCGAAAGAAAAACAAACTCTAGTATAAGAACATTAAGAATACTCTAATGAACTTGTGTGGAATTGACACTTGACTCGATTTGAAGCTTGAAAACTTATGTGAGCAAGGGTGAGTTTTTCCAGCAGAAATTAAGAGCTATTTATAGAGCATAAGACGCCTTGGAAAAACTTCTTTGTGCAGCAAATCCACTACGCCACTACTCATACCCACTAAGACGATCATGTCCCTAAAATTAAGGGACCATGAACTCCTCAATGTGCAAGACCATGTCTAGAAGAAGAACATGGGAGAGTAGGCCGCAAGTTTAGAGAAAACGTGAAAGATTTTATTTTTTAAAAATCATTTTCCGAAAATCAGAAAAAGAAAAGAAAATAAAATCTTTTTAATTAAAGAAAAGATAAACATTTAAATATCAACAGTTTTCCTAAAAACTAGCATGCACAATTTTTTATCCTAAGACCAATTCCACACAGAATTTTCGAGTGTAACTAACTTCCTTATACTTACATAAATCCTAAAATATATAAAATATTTAGTCTTCATGTTTCTCTGATGAAGCTTCTACTCCGAGGCTTCTGTTCCTTGTAAGGAACTTCTCTTCTCAAGTCTTCATTTCTGAAGCGCCAGTTCCTGTGAGGGAACTCTTCTTTTTGGATAACTTTGTTTCTGGCCTTCCTGTTCCTCATGGTATCTTTGCTCGACACTTAATTCTCCTAGTCTTTGCACTGATCACACACTTAAACAATCAAGCCTTTATTAGTATGTAAGTAAGTAAGGTTGTGTCATCATCAAAATCATTAAGTACAACAGATTGACACTCTGCCCGGAAGCTCTTTCATAGGTGCTGATGATATCAGCTATAACTGAGCATTCTTTAACCGTAGCTGTAGCAAATAAAATGCTGTCGTCTGCAAAGAAAAGGTGTGAAATTCTAGGGGCCCCAAAGCACACTCTTGCCCCATGAATCCGATTATCCATCGCCGTTCTCGATAAAAGGGTCGAAAAAGCATCCACAACAAGCAGGAATAAATATGGAGATATAGGGTCCCCTTGTTGGAGGCCCCTCGAAGGAATCACCTCACCAGAAATTCTCCCATTTATTTTGAAGGAGAAAGACACACTCGAAAGGCAGTCCATAACTCGCTGAACCCAACCATCATCAAAGCCCATTTTGTACATCACTCTCTCCAAAAATACCCACTCAACTCTTTCATAAGCCTTGCTTATATCCAACTTCATTGCTATTGAGTCATTCTTTCCATCACCCCGTCTCTTCATGGCATGAAAAATCTCAAAAGCGACTGAAGCATTGTCAGTGATCATTCTTTTCGGGATAAAAGCACTCTGATTGGCAGAGATTATTTTATCCAAAAAACGTTTCAATTTATTAGCTATCGTCTTCCAGATAATTTTATACAGTACATTGCAGCAACTTATGGGCCGGAATTCCGTCATACATTTTGGTTTGTCGCATTTCGGAATTAGAACTACACAAGTTTTATTCATATCATTCAATACAACATTGCCACGCCACCAATTCTTCACAAAACAAATTATATTATTTCTAACAATATGCCAAAATTTTTGAAAAAATAAAGCATGCATACCATCTGGGCCCGGGGCTTTATTAGGATGCATTTGAAATAATGCTCGCTTGATTTCTTCATTCGATGGCTCAGAGTTCAACGAAAAGTTCATATCATCAGACACCACTCTCTCCTAACCAGCAAGTGCTTGATCAAAATTACTAAGAGATTCTGAAGCAAAGAGAGACTTGAAATAACCCGCAACAATCTGCTCTAATTCCTCCTTCCCGGAACGCTATGTTCCACCGTCATCGAAGATACCAGAAATACTATTGTAATGCTTCCTGATACTAGCTTTTTGATGAAAGAAAGATGTGTTCTTATCCCATCCCGCATCTCATTCGTTCTATCTCTCGCATGCCAATATGATTCCTCCAAACGGTGCAAATCATCAAGTTCACAGGAAATAGTCTTACAATGTTCCAACATATTCGCATCAGGAAACAACGACTGGGCTGCTTCCAGTTTCTCCTCTGTCTCCTTAATTCTTTTTTTAATATTGCCGAAGGTTTTAGCCGCCCAATCAGTCAGGCTGTCCGCACATTTAGATAGACGTTGGGCAGTATGCACTCCAGCACTGTTAACCCAAGCTTCTTCAACCACTTTACCACATTCTGCATTTGATAACCAGAGGGCTTCAAAGTGGAATTTCCTCACATGTTTACCTCGTCATATTGAGCATTGGCATTTAATAATATGGGAGTGTGATCAGAGTGGTAGAAAGGGAAGTGCTTAACATCATAGTACGGGAACATTGAGCACCACCCTGTGTCACCAAGAAAACAATCCAGCCTTTCTCTGTTGAAAGTTGAAGGATGAGTACCACGTTTCCAAGTAAAGATGCTTCCACGGTAACCAAGATCCCTTAATCCACAATCATCTATTGCCATTCGTAACGCATTCATTAATCTTTCACAACGCGGAACACCCCCTTCTTTCTCATTATGGCTCACAATCTTGTTGAAATCTCCAAACATCACATATGGCAACGGGCTACTCGCTTTTAGACGGCTCATAAGAGACCAAGTTTGGTGCTTGTTCTCTTGCTCAGGCCTCCCATAGATCCCAACCGCTCTCCAACTAGGATTTGATCGAGCATATTCAAGGAAAATTTACTTCTTTTTTCAAACAACTGTATTTTCGTTTTTTTTTTACCAAAAAAAAAAAACATTGAAACGGGTTCTAGTAATCCTTAAATCATGGTGATATTTATTTTTGATGCAAATGAGGGGCTAGGCCCTGAGGAATAAAAATAAACAAACTCGGTCTATCCTTAATTATCTTTGCCTAAAATAATTTGTCAAAATTTTACTGTAATACAGTAAAAACTTCTTGGACCACCCCATTAGGCTATTACCCTATTATTTTTCCAAATTTTTGTATTTAACATTTAAAAGTTAAAATAAATTTTTTTTTTGTTTTCTTTTTTCTGTGCAGCGAAAATAACAAGGAATATTCATATACGTATTTAAGTTTTCTTTTACTAATTTTTGCATATGTTCAAATACCTATATAAAAACATGTGTTGGAACTTAGAAGTTATTTTAAATAATATAGAGAATTGGTAAAATTAGTTTCAATTGAATAAAAATAATTTCATTTCAATATAAATAATTTCAGTTCATTAATAAAAATAGGGAGAAGAGAATAGAACATAGCAGACTTAAACTTTATTTGAGCATGTTAAATAATGATTTCAAATAGTGATTTACATATTTGTTGTCCATTTAGAAATGCACAACAACTATTAGTTGGGATGATTATTCTATTTATATGCATGTATGAAGTATATATTTTTGAATTTATTAATTGTTCATTACTTCTTTTTAAATCATTAAAAGTGTACCTTAAAAAGTGATATCGTATTTTTTAAGATCGTGTTAATAAGGTGGTCCTAGATCATTAGTGGGTATCCCTACCTTGTTAGGGTATGATGAAAAAGGGGGTTGATCTTAATAAATTGCATTTTTTTATCATTCTTACCGGCAATAATACCCTTGTTGATTAAATTAATTGTTAAATACAATGTTGGATTCAATGTTTAAAGGTTCTTATCAATTTATTACCAACAGTGGAAAACGCGGCTCAGTTACACTGTATAATAATACTAGATAAGTTCTACTAAAACTTTTCACATCGTGAGGTGATACAAAAATAAATAAAAAAAAAAGAAAAAAAAAGAGGAAGTAAGATTAATTTGCCAAAAATCAATAAAAAACGGAGGATAAAACTCATTCGATAATGTAGCATAATAATGATTGTCACTCTATGATTTTTTTTTTTTACTCTATGATTGACAAGTATATCTCTACTCCATATTTAATACACCACTCATATTGTATTAATTAGATCTTTATTTAGACATCCCATAAATTTAATTTATGAATACACAAAATGAAAATGTATTTATTTTTATTTATTTATTTTTAACTAAGGTCATATATTTAGACATCAGTATATATTGGTCGTTGCAGCTAACCAAGGGCTTATTACTTTATTAGTTAATCACGTTCGTATTTAATATATATAACTTGAAGTCAACTACACATAATTGCTTAGCCAAAACATCTGTGTATATAATATAACACAAAAAATATGATTAGTCCATCCCAAATAATTATAGATAGCCCCAAAATAATAAAAAAAAAACTAATATTAAATTGCCTTGAACCAACAAAATTCGAAGAACATCATTGAAATTAAGTGCATTTGTGAGGCCTAATATGTTTTGTCACTCTAACGTTAGACATGAATATCCCTTACGTAAATATATATGATGTGGCATGGGAAAAAAAATATTAAGACAAGATAGGGCTAATTTTGCTCTTATATTTCTTATTTTATTTTACTAATTTTTACTAAACTAGAAATAAATTTACTAAACTGCACTTTTTTTGTTATGTTGAACTGAATTATTTTTACTAAAGTAAACTTATGCCATGTTCACTTCACATTATTTTTGCTGAACTGAAATTATTTTATTAAATTGAAATTATTTTTGTTGTAGTTGAATTAGTTATAGTGAACTGAAATTATTTTTGTTAAATTGAAATTATTTTTACTGATTCTCTATTATATTTCTTACTTCTTTATAATTAATGAGTTTTTATTAAACTGAAATTATTTATTGCTACTTTATAGTTATTTATTATTTACTAAACCCAAATATTCTTTACATATTTATAGTTACTTTTAAAAAAAAAAATGGGACTACCTAATATTTATTTAGGCTTCCTAATTCATTTTATGTGAAATATATCATTTTTCAACTCTTTGACTAAGCATTTGCATTTATTCATTTTAAGTTACACGATGTATTTCAAATAAATTACTTTTTAATAATAACGATGTTAATTAATATTCCAATTTAAAATCTCAATTTGAACAAGGATCGTTGTGTAAGGTAATGTTTTGGGCGAGCAACTATTTACAATATTTAAATTCGTACTTTCTACTTTAACAAGAACTAATGATGATTATTCTAATAAGACCTTTGGTTAGATAGAGTGACAATAATTTTAGTCAAGAGTACTAAAAATAGATGTGATTATCTTAAATAACCATAAACTTCTGTATTTTGTAAAAAAAAATAAAAATAAAAATAAAAAATTGAACCACTTCGTTTTCGGTATGTCGAAGTATTACTTAGGTATACCCAAAAGGGGAAATATTCTATGTACCGTGATCTATCTCTTAATCAATTTTTATCTTTGTCAATTGTTCTAATAAACTAATAAAATTTGAATTTTGGGTATTCTTAAAATTCAATTGGAGATTTCTAAAATAAAATTTATGTTGTGAGAGTCATAAGTTTTGTTCTATGCTAGAGTAATTCATTGCAAAAAAATAGGACTAATAAATGAAATTACTATGATTCTTGCATGTATGAATTTTGATAACAATCCTTTAATTAAAGGCAAACTAATCTTTAGCTATTTTTTTTGGGACTAACTAGTAGTCGTTTCAGATCACAGAATTTTGTTATTTGTTACGTAATATTTACATTCAAGTACATGTTTTCGCGCATCCTTAAATTAATTTAAAATAAGGGATTTGTCAATATAAACAAGGATTATTATGTAATAGGCAATGTTTTGTCCAAGCAACTATTTTCAGCATTTAAAATCGATTTCTTTATTTTAATAAAAATCGTGATTAATTGGTTAGATAGAGTTGCAATAAATCTCGTCAAGAGTGCTAAAAATGGATGTGATTATCCGAAATAACTTTATACTTTTGTATTTTTTTTGTAAACGAAAAGTAATTCAACCACTTTGTTTTAGGTATGCCCAAATATAACTTATGTATACCCGAATTGGGAAACATTTTATATATTCCCTGATCGATGTATGTTTTAATCAAGTCTTAGTCAATCCTTCTGATTAAATAAAAATCCACTTTTGGGTATGCCCAAAATTAAATTGGAAATATTTAGAACTGAAATTTATGTATGTATGCTCTATTGGGGTTGAGATTTTTTTTTTTTTTTTTCCTACGAAGGGTAATCCTCCATCGGGAACAATAGGACTAATACTCGAATTTTTTAGGATTCTTGTGTAGTATAAAATTTCGATAATCATCGATCCTTTGATTAAAGACAAACAGATATTCAACGTTTTATTTTGAGACTAACTAGTAGTCATTTGGGATGGCCTACTTGTGTTCATTATTGTTAAGTACTACGTGTAGGGTTTTAGGTATTATAATACGGAATTTCACGAATCATATTCGTTCGCACCTAAACAGGATCTACAAGCATAACACATAAAGAATCAAATAATACATACCTTTGACGAGTGATTTCCACGTTATGATCGCCTATCAATTAGGGAGAGAATAGAGCCCCAAGCGTGACTCCTCTACTTAGTCATCGGGATTCGAATGAGCCGTCCACCAATACTAGATTAGTCGAGTGAAGGAGGAAAACCACGATCACCACCTTTGCGGACAACCGTCCACCACCACGAACCACCACCACCGTGCTCATGTAACGCCCTAGAAATTCATTTCCTTTAAAATACATGTTTTGCTCTTTTTAAAACTCAAAATAGGAAAATCTAAGATATTACCGCCACCGTGAAAACGGCTAAGGCAATTATCAAAGACACATAGCGGAAGACTACCTTTAAAAACATTCAAAACAAGTCAACTATAAAGTCAACCAAAACGAAAGTAACCAAAGTCAAACGTACAACTTGGAACCATTGTAGGCCCTTATTAAAACCAAACAAACTTAAAAATCTTTGTGTTAGTCTCATAAGCATAATATGAAATAACTAAAGCAATAAATCACATCGTAATCTTATGGAAACTAAGCATGATTCGCTCTTCACTCATGCCCCATCATGAATATGCTTCATCACCTAAAAAACTCCTCTCTACTTGTCCCCACTACTCGCCATTAGAAATGGGTCGTCGTAGGGCCAAAGTAAAGATGAGGCCAAACAAACATAAAAATATACAATCAGCAATGCTGAGTACACAAGCGTAAATAAAACATACTAACATGTTTTCATCCTATCATCACACAACTTATCTTGTTGCACCTGTTTACAAGCATACATCATACCACATGATTCTATAAATAAATAACTAAATAATTTATTTACCTTGATTAGGCATCGAATAGGTTTCCCCTTAACCTACCCCATTAAAGGGGTACTAACACGGGAGCTAACCGTGCCAGTATAAAAGAACCACTCGTAAGTGGCGGAATTCCTACGCATAATAAAATGGAAAGTACAGCGTCCTGTACCCCCAGTAGAAGTTGTGGTCAAATATAAAGTCGCATAACTCCCCCCATATGTTCATACTCAAGGTATATACGTTCCAAGAGTTTTGGTGCATAATCTCTTTCACTTTACGTTACTTACATATTATTAGACTTGGTGATGACTGTAGGGAATATTTCAAGCATTAAGACCCCAAACTTGAACCCCACTATGATCATACACTAAAGTACGGTGGCGTTCCAAAGGGAAAGAAAAAGAGCAAAAAGAGTCGCCAACAAATTTTAGGAACTTGTAAACCCAAAAGACAATCCAAAGGACCATCAACTACTCCATAAGGTCTTGAACCAAACAGGGTCCGGGGATGAGGGTACGAATCCAATCTACAAAAGAAAGGACCTGCCCTATAAAATAGGCCTCTACTTTGTTCTACTCGTATTCATGCGCGCTTTTCGAATAACATACAAACATTATATTAAACCTAACCTGTTTATCTATGTTGGTTGAATATTAATGCACAAATAATACTATTATTAGCGATCACTTGAGTTAAAATCACATTAGCCTAAACCAAATTAATAATTATCTTATTAAGCGTGATTTCAAGTACAAATTCCCTTTAAACCTGCATAAGAGGTGTGATCAAGCAATAACAATAATATAAAACAAGCAACATAATAAATCAATATTAAATAATAACGATGATAATAGCATGATATAATAAAGCTTAAAAATAATAGCAAGATCCTAGGCATGATACTAACAAGATTAATAACAAATCCTATCATGTCACTAAGCAATAAAGATCAAAGCTTTAAACCTAACATGGTACTAACATGATATTAGAAAGAGTAAAGGCACCCTAAACATGATACTAGAAAGCATAAAATAACATCCTAACATGATACTAGAAATATAAAACAATAATAAACATGCTTTCTACATTGAAAGAGAGTAATAAGATTACATACTTTGAAGCCTCGTATCTCTTTCTAATAACAAAATACACAAGTTAGTAACTTCAACGAAAATAATAAAGAATAATTAAAGAATTAAAGAATTAAAGAAAAATCAAATTAAATAAAGTTTAGACTAGTTTTGGACCAAACCCTCAGAAATTATCAACCTTTCACGTCTAGGGCGAAGGCAACTTCGAACTTGGCTAAGAGACTTTAAGTCTAGCGAATGCGGAATTGTGTTTGTAAAAAGGCTAGTTTAGAAAGAGAGAGAGAAAAGAATTAAGTAATTCTTGAGAGGGAATAGAGAGAATTGAGAAAGAGTTTATGATTGTGAATTCTTTTTCAAAACAGGGATTGGGACGCTATTTATAATGAAAATAATCCGGAAAAACATAGAATTTGATAAGGAAAAAAACTCCACGCTGTCGCCAGGAATTAACTCTGTCGCGACGCGACAATGTCTGTCGCGAGGCGACAGGGTTTGTCGCGCGGCGACAGAGTCTGTCACGTGGCGACAGACTTGTCGTTTGGCGACAACCTGTATTAGCGCGTTTTTCTTCACGCGGAATCCGATCTTTAATCAACTTGATCTACGGAATCCGTACAGAAGATAAAATATATATTTTTAAGATAACAAAACGATATTTTATTCCAAATAAAAATCTATTAAAAATAATTAATTATTAAATCTAATAATATTAGAATTAAAAAGAACCTTCTAGAAACTTCTAGAAAACTATAATTAATCCTAATAATTTTAGGAATAATAATTAACATTGGGCCCTCCTCTAGATCATTGGGTCATATTTAAAATAATTAACTAGGCCCAGTTTAGTATTTTGGCCATAACTTCCTCAATATTCATCGGAATCGATCTCATAATATATCGTTGGAAAGATCTTTTCAAGCCCCATCCAACTACACTATTATTGGACCTTTATCATGGACCAAACGTAAACTGTTTCGGCTATTTTCAAATAAAGTCATTTTCAAAAACAGAGAGAAAAGAATTTTAATTAAAACTAAACCGCAACACCCGACTTTCAAACCACTTTCACCTAATTCGATAATAACACAAAGTGAAAGGCATTCATCACTGGGTTTGGTTTTGGGGAGACACAATTGGGTGTCCACAGAAGCCCCCACTTTGACTGAGTTTGGAGAAACTTAAGTTTCGAAAACAAAAGTCAAAGTAGCGATAGGGACGGAGAATGATTCAAAATGTTCTGCGATTCCAAATCATTCTTATAACGCCGATACCTGTAAAACAACCATTAGTTAAACAGATAAAAGAGTTAAGAAACGCGTATCTTGCACCGTCGAGCACACGTCTCTGAAAGTAACCATTTGTTGTTGCTTCATTTGTTGTTTGTGACAACACCCACAGTGCCTCGTGAACGCCATCGTTGAAGATAACCATATGTCGTCGTCTTCAATATTCTTGGTGACAATCCTCCACAGTATTTCGGGAACATCGTCGAAAATAACTATATGTCGTCATTTCCAGGGTGTGGCCGTACGTTGCCACGGCAGTACGTCGCCGCTATAGACAATCTCTTCTTTACCTTGAGGGACCGTCGAAGTTGATCTTGCTTCGCCATCTCCACTATTTGTGACACTACCTCGCCACGGCCGTGCTTCGCCACTAGACAACTCCTCTCTATGTTGGGACATCGCCAAAGAATCATTCTGCTTATTGACCCTTAATATATTGTTGTTTATCATTGCATTGTATATTTGTGCCAGTACTTTGGTGCTTTTGCCTTTGTGAACCATTACTTTGGTGCATTTATTGAACCAATATTTCGGTGCCTGTTGAACCAATATTTCGGTGCCTGTCGAACCAATATTTCGGTGCCTTATTATGAGCCAGTATTTAGGCGCTTTATGCTAAGTGAGACGATCTTCATCAAGTCGATCACTCAGTGCATTGCAATCAAGCTGACTAAATCATGTCAATTTGCTTAAAGGGGCTAACTGGCGTACCAAGGAACCCAAATTACTAAACTAAACCCACAAAACCACAAGGAGGGGCCTAGAATTCTGTCGCCGCTCCAACGCTGGCCAGAGATGCCTGTCGCGAGCTTTTGCATCTGTCGCCGCGCGACAGAGTCTGTCGCCTCGCGACAATTCTGTCGTTTGGCGGCAGAATCGGGGTTTTAAACCCGTCTTCTTCTTCATTTCTATTTCGCTGCTCTGCTTCTCACAAATTCACGAAACCTTCATCTCACTCGTTCTCGCTCATTTCTCAACCAAATTCGCTCAAACTTGTGGCAAATCGAAGCTTTTCTCATCTATTTTCCCGATCCATGTAAGTTTTGCTCAAACTCTACTCGATTTTTGACGAATTATGCATTCTTGTTCGCGAATTTTCGAAAAATTCGAAAAATGTTCTTGCTTAATTTGCTTTGTTTGTTGAATTTTATGCCTTGAATTTGTTTAATTATGCTTGTACATTACCTTGGGAGTATTTTGAGACTTGTTTGACTCAATTTGGTGAAGAAACGAAGGATTCACCATTGTTGGACCTCTTGAGGTCGTGAATAACAATGTGGGTCGTTCTTTGCATTTTTACTGCTTTTACTTGTACAATTTGTCACAATATTCATCATATGTTTGTAAGAAATTGTTTATTGGCTGAAAGAACATTTCCATGCTTGTTGAAATTTTGCTCTGTTTTAGTACTACGTACTCTGTTTTTTCTTTTTTTTTTTTTTTTTTTTTTTTTTTTTTTTTTTTTTTTTTTTGCGAACATAGTATCATGCGACCTAGGCGAACTTTAGATACTGTAGAGCCTTAAACTTAAATACTTTTACATACTTTAGCATGGCTAGACGACGTGGTTCCGGTTCTCGGTCGAGGGACACGCGTCGAGAGGACGAGCCCACCAGCGAGGGAGAGGACGTGCCTTCTACTTCCAGGCTGGGTCTCATGCCAGATTGGGACGAGCGCACCCTGTTTCACGCGCCGGTTCATCATTTGTCGGAGCGGATCCGACGAGGTCTTGCGAGTGGGAGGACCCGTAGCCATGGCTCGGGTAATTCTACCATCATTTCTCTGTACGACAACTACATCAGTCGCGATGAGGGTCTTCGTCGTCTTTGGGAGTCATGTGGGTTGACCCTCCTGCTGCAGGCCACCCGGGCCATGTTTTCATACGATGGGGGTAACCTCGTCGTCCGAGCTTTGGTGGAGTTCTTTTGGGACACCACCAACACCTTTTATTTTCCCTGGGGTGAGATGACAGTCACTCCAGCTGACTTCAGCCTCATTACGGGGCTAGAGTTTCAGTCTACTCCTCTGCCTTTCGATGCCGGTGTTACTGTCTATTCGCCGGAGGTTTAGGAGTTGTTGGGGCCGATCGTTGTTCGGGCCCAGGCTGAGGCTCAGTCGGGACAGTTGAGTTCCCGATGCATTCGTCGCGGCACGCTGGCTGCAGCTTTTGAGGATGCTGCTACCACCCGAGAGCAGCGGGTGCGCATCTTCATACTGATCTTGTTATCAGGGACGTTTTCCCCTGATCGAGGTAGTAGAGTACTACTATACTACCTGTCTGCTGTTTGCGACCTCCAGTTGGTCGGGACATATGACTGGGCCAGCATGGCCTATGCGGATTTTCTACTGGGCTTGCGGCGCTCCTATCGTCACAAGGCCTTGTCTGGAGAGATAGCCCTTTCCAGTTTTTGGAGGGTCGTAGAGGTACATCTCCTTTTCCTTTTTGAGATTTTAACTTTAGATTTAGAAGCATGACCTTTACTGATTTTCATTTGTTCCGTATAGATCTGGTTCTACGAGTATTTTCCTTCTCTTGCACCTGCGAGACCTTCTCCTCGCGTTCTCCCTATCGCTGCCAGTTGGGGAGGCCGCAGAGGTCCGCCGGAGGTGCTGCGCCTTCGAGAGATGATTCTCACGGTTGGTTTCTTCAATTCATACTTTTTCTTTTATCGTCTTTCGGTGTCAGTATCTTACTTAGTAATTTTTCAGGAGCCTAGCCCGGTTTATCGACCTTGGGCTGCTTTCCCTATCTCTGCGCTGGCGGCGCAGTATACAGCTGAGCGTCGTTACTTTCTGGGGACGTACGACGCGGTGGTCTACCTAGGGGAGAGGGTAGCCATCCAGCACTCCTCAGATACCTTTGTTGTTCCCGCTCCTCCACCTCGGCATATGTTCCACGATGCCTCACAGCGGGATCATGCTGGTGGACCTACTCGGGGTACTCCTTGGAGGTCCTACGTTCTCCTTGAGCAGAGCTACGAGGAGGACCTGTTGCCGTTGCTAGCGCCGGCTCCCGTCCTTTCGGAGGAGGCAGCGGTATGCTTTCATTTATTTAGTTTATCTTTCTTTAGGTAGCCCCCAAGTATCTTTCTAATCTTTTCATTCTTAACAGGCTGGCCCTAGGGAGTTCATCCCTCCGAGGATGTCCATACGCTACCAGGGCACGTATGGGCCGATCGAGGAGCTTATTCCGCCCGCTCCAGAGGGAGAGCAGTTCGTGGAGCGGTTTATTCCTCGTCACCAGACTCGAGTAAGTGGTTTCTCATATATCATCTTTATATTTGCTTCGTGATTGTTATTGACTTAGTTATTTTGACAGTTTTCTCGCGAGGTGGTGACGGCTATGGCTAGGTGCATAGACGCCTTTCGCAGCCAGCTTGTGAGGTTGCGGAACCGGGCTACCTGTCGTAGCAACGATGTTGAGGAGGTATTGCTTTTGTTTTTTATCTTTTTTGACTTTATTTTTTTCATTTGCTCTTGCTAACTTTGATTTACTTTTGCAGGGGCAGCCTATTCCTTCTCCGCGCACTCGGTCGAGACCCGAGCCTAGGAGAGAGACTACTAGGTCCGACTCGAGGCGTCGCCGGACTACTTCAGGTGGCCGGGGTGGTCGTTCTGAGGCCGCAGCGGTAGAGGACTCGGCGTCATCACCTGAGGAGGTTCCGACCGGGCCGACCGTTCGAGGTGGGATGGGTGGTGGGACGTTTGAGTTTGGCTCGTCGTCGCAGCAGCCTTTGCAGCCTCTTTCCGTCGGGTTTCAGGGTGAGGTTAGGTGGCCTGGCCCTAAGTTGCAGTTCGCGCCGCCTGGTGGTTCAGGGGACGATGATGGACATACTCCACGGAGTAGGACATTTTTCGATACATTCGGCATCCCTCGCGACTTGCGACCTCCGGCGCCATAGCTGTACCTGTGTTTATTTATTTTTGACTTTTGTAGGACTTTGTCTATCTTATTCATATGACTCATGTATTAGACACTTGTATATATATGCACTTTATTATTTATTAACATTTTATTTGCCAGATTTATTATTATGTAACAAATGTGTTGTGCATGTAAGTGTGTGAGAAAGTGTAATTTTTGCGCGAAATTTCCGTCATTTTTAATATTAGTGGAGGGTACCGACTCTCTCCACCAAAAAAGAAATAAAAAAGAAAAATGAAGGAAGAAAATATGATAAGCCTAGAATTAATTAAGCTTAATATGATATATGATAATAATAATAATAATAATAATAATAATAATAATAATAATAATAATAATAATAATAATATTGATAATAATAATAATAATGATAATAAGGGTGTATGAATAGGAATAGAACAGTTATAAAAGTTATAAATAGCCCCCGAATCATCCGTTTACTGCATAATTTAACCAGTTTATTACTTAGCTAATTAACTAGAAATCATGCCTTTAGCTAAAAGAACTTTTTGTGGATACATGGATGAATGGTGTCGTCATTTAACTGCTAAAGATAAAAAAGCATTAGATATTTGTCATATGGAGGGTATGTTTGGAATCAAGGGGATGAGTCTTGACATTGATTTTATTTATTCTGCCATAGACTATTGGGATATTGATACTCACTGTTTTAGATTTTTCCATGATGAAATATGTCCTTTACCGGAAGAATTTGGAGCCATTATAGGTTATTATTCCACAGGTCTTGCGGTAATGCCTAGAATCAATGAATATTATTATAAAGATTTTGAATGCTTTTTTGATTTGAGGGGTACGGCTTTAAAACATATAGTGCATGGGAATATAGTTGACTTGACGAAATTTGCACATTATTTTTATGATAATCCTAATCCCGATTTCCGTGTCTATAAGAGAAGGGCTTTTCTTTATTGCTTGTTTAACCAATTGCTCTTAGTTAGTGGTAATGATAATGAAGGCCAATCAATGATTATATCTGTTATAGAACAAGTTGAATCTGGGAGAAATCCAATGCCGCTAATTGTTGGAGAAACTATGCTATGGTTGGATGCATTAAGAAAGAATCCGAGAGCACCTTTTCGAGGTTCTCCAATTTTATTACAGGTATAAGATAATGCTATTTTTAATTTTCCAAGAATTAAAGAATATTATTTTTCACTGTAATACTAATTAAATACATATTTTACAGATATGGCTCATAGAGAGGTTAAAGCTTATTAATCCTCCTGACGATATACGCACATATGTTCCAAATTGCATAGTCCGGCGAAAGAAACGATTTTTGAAAATAGGTCGCCGTGAGTGGAGCAAGGTGTTTGCTGCCGGTGACTTTACCATAGGCTGGATTGTTCCTTGGTGGAGGATTGAGGCAATGGTTGGTTGTAGTAACCAAACATATTGTCGTCTCCCGAGCTTGTCAAGATTAACCTTTTATTTTCCTTGTAGAGTTATGATACAATATGGTCTTGCACAAACTATCCCTATAGGAGATCTCCGCCGTCCTTATGAATTTCCTATGTCACAAGAGATTGAGCGCTTTGACGGATACTGGAGGGGTAGGCCCTTATGGGAGGTGATTACCCACAAGGAGCCACCTTGTTTGTCAAATAAAGTGAAACAATGGCTTGATGGAAGATTCCAAAAATCTCAAGTCAAAATCGAGAAGACCAATGTGAAGGATCGTCTAGGCGACAAAAAGGTCCCTGCTAAAGAACGTCTAGGGGAAAGGATTGAATGCAAAACTCCTATTATGCCAGGAAAGAAAAGTTCTAAGAAAAATCAAGGAAAAAGAAAAGTTGACTCTACAAAGAAGGAAGCTTGGGTAGAAAAGAAACATGGAGTTCTAGCAGAGGGAGAAACCCTCTATACTAAGATAAAGTGTAGGTCTTCTAATGGTTGTCTCCTAGCAAAGGTTATGGATCAAGAGGAAGAGAATGAAGACACAAATTGGAAAAGAATCAAGAAAGAGAAAACAGACTAGAGCATTGCCTTTCCTTTGATTTATTAGACAAAGTTAATTTGTTTTAGTTAATTTTTCAGCTTTTATTTTATCAATAATGTACTTTCTTTATTAATTAATAAAATTCCCAGCTTTTATTTTAATTAACTTTCAATTAAAGCAATGAAAACAATTACAATATTTATTTTTCGGAGAATTAATTCGAGTACGGAAGTCGAATAAATTTCCAGAATATGTGAAACTGGTCTAGAAACTCGCAGAAAGTTGGCGCTGCTATCTGATTTACTGTCGCTGACGATTGGGCTCTGTCGCCTGGACAAAATTGTCGTCTGGCGACAGAGGCTATCGTCTGGCGCCAGTTTCGAAATTTTGCAGACATGCGTTTTTTACTTTGGGGATACAGAATTTGAAGAGATTAAAGTGGCCGCACCCCGTCTGGGTTGCCTACGTATCCTTTACTTAAGGAATCAGGCCAAACGTAGCTCTGGCCGAACCTCGCACAAGTGTGTGTATACCTCAAAAAGTTCTTTTAAGGGTTGTAACGTGGTTAGGCTAAAGGTTGAAGAAGAAAGGGATAAAGACTCAAGACCCTAGATAAGCCCCCCAAGGTGTGCAACCTTGTTTCTAAATCTTTATATTTTTTATGCTTGAGTTTTCTCATTTTTGAGCTTTTTTCTTTTTTGTTTTTGCTCTTCTTTTTTTGCTTTTGCATTCTTCATATTCGCATTTTTTTTTATAAGTGTGGGCAATCTCGATCATGCGGTTTATCACTCACTTGGCATTCATGTTTCTCAGGCACGGTACCGAGCACTCGATAAGAAACGCAATCTGAGATATGTTCTTATCAAAGATATTTTTATATCCAAGACATTGGAACACTTGCCCTTTTGTACACTTTTATTCATTTTTTCTTATTTTTATTTTACTCTTTTAAGATCACTCAAGCTTTCATATTTGGAACTTGCGTAAGTTACACACCATCCCATCCCAAGGTTAGTAGATGTGGGTTGAAAAAATGAAAGGTCTATCGTTAGACGAGGCTCAAAGTGGTTTATCAAGAAAAGGATTATATATTTAAAGGGTGAGAGATATGATATGGCTACAAGGGGTTCCTTAAATCATTGGTATACCTTGTGCTTAATTCGACCTTGATTTTTTTTAGTCGGCGTTGTTTGGTTGTTGGTGCGTTGTTGGAGTCTTATTTTCAAGTGTTTCCATTGCTTTAATTATTTCTTTATCATTTTCATCATTAGTTAAGCAATGCTCGTCATCTTTAGATAGAGAAGAACAAGAAGAATACGGGGAAGAAGACATATTATTAAATTCAGAAATCATTACATCAAATAAAGAAATGTTCGTTGGGACTTGATTGCTAACTATCCTAGGAGTAGAAATGGAAGATGAGGGTGCTACAGCTAAAGACTTAGAAGACTCGATAGGGGAAGACTCTAACTCAGACTTTGACTCAGGCGATTCTTCGAACATTGGTCCTTGTCCTGAAACATTCTCATCGTCATTGTCCCATACTCCATTAATCATGGCATCTTGTGGAAGTTGAACTAGCTTCTTCTCATCAATCAAACGTTGGACCAAGTCCTTAAACTTGAAGCATTGCTCTATTGTATGTCCCCCTGATTGATGATATGAACAATAATATTTGTCTATTCTTTTCAGTGATTCAAATGGTCTTGGTTCGAGAGGTTGAACTTTTCATTCTCGAAGAGCATTTTGAACATGTTTGTGTATGACGTCCCAATTGGAGTATATTTTCTATTATTCTTTTTGGGAGTGTCAATTACTTGGAGAGAAAAAGGTTTCTTTTGTTTAGATGGGGGTCTACTTCTAAGTAACTCATTTTTCTCTTTTATGGCCTCAAAGGTTTGTGAGATCAACTTTTTCAATTCTGTCAATATTAATGTCAATGCCACTACTTCTTGCTTGGTTGCAGGTTCCTAGCCATGGAATTCGAGAGCATCTTCGAAGATTTCTTCTTCCATGGTCTCGATAGGCTCTATGAGGCTAGATGGATCCTCTTGGTTTTCTTTGTCGGAAATGGCCAAGGGATCCGACAGCGGTGCGGTATTGATACTTGGTTTCTTACTTGCAGGAGGCAATGGGAGCTTGTTACTATCGATCAAGTCTTGAATGGCTTCCTTTAGTCTCCAACAATTTTCTGTAGGATGACCCCTACCTTGGTGATATTTGCAATGTGCATTTGGGTTCCAGCTAGCCGTTCTCCTTTCGACAGGTGGGTCCCCAAATGGTCCAATAGGAGTTATAAGACCTTTTGCATGTAAGCGATCAAATGCGGTGTCATAACTCATACCAATAGGAGTATAATTCTTCCTAAATGGTTTCTTTTGTCCTTGATTATTATTCATTGCCAAAACTTCATTTAGAGGAAAAGTGCTAACATTATTTGAGTAGGTAGATTTGGATGAAGAAAGATTGTCGTTCTTCTTATTTTTCCAGCCACTACTTGGGTTGTTATTAGCAACTTTTTGTTTAGCAAGGTCATCTTCAATATTAATTCCAATATCATCTACAGCTTTGAAAGTGTTTAAGTTGCTTTGGTACTTAAGGTGTTTAGAGTATTTTTCTTGGAGGTTCTTAATGAACATTCTAACGGATTCTTTTTCACTAGGCACTTCAACCATTTTTGCAGTAGTTTCCCTCCATTTATTAAAGAAGGAGGTGAAACCTTTATTTTCTTTTTGTTTTAGCATTTCTAATTCTCTATGATCGGTTTCAACTTGTATATTGCATTTATACCTTTCAATGAAAGCGCTCACAATGGATTCCCAACTAGAGGTTTTTTCTTTATCAAGTGAAAAGTACCACTGTTGACATACAGCTTCTAAGGATAATGAAAATACAGAATGAAACGCTTTTCTATCTATCCCCTTAATACTCATTACAGTTTCAAAAGCTCTTAAATGAAAATAAGGATTGTCCATAGCCTTGAACTTAGGGATGTCATTGGGATTGAACTTTTGTGGGAGAAGGTCCTTATCCACCGAGACCCCTTGGGAGCTAATCTCTTGAAATCTAAAGTCGCTGGACAATTTGCCCAAGCTTTCCTGGATTAGGTCCATTTGTTTTTGTTTTTCAGGATTACTTATTTGCAGCGATAGGTTTTGTAACATTTCAGCCAAGTTGGCTACCTGTCCTTTGACTTCATTAAGTTCTTCTTGACTAGCCATTGCCTTCTTAGCTTTCCTTTTCCTACCGACTGGTTTGTCAAAAAGTAAGACTTGAACAAAAGTGTTGTCTTTGATTAAACGCCCTTCCTTTCTTGACCACGCGCTGTAATTTAAACCATATTTGTTTTAATACTCGACTCTAATTGACTTGACTTTATGTTCAAAAGATTTAAAAGAAAAAGTGAAAAAATGAAAAAATGGGGTATATATTTTAAGGGATTTTAAAAATTGGAGGATTAATATCCGACTTACCCCCCTAAAAAAAATGACGGAAAACACGCATTCAAGACTCTCTAGACATGGTCAGAATGTGACAAACATGTTATGTGTGTGCTTTATGTGTATGTGAGTGACATGTTTTGACTACTAGTGTATGACCATGGGACTTTAAGTGCCTAAACTCAATTAAAGACTTAAACGTGGTTTGAACCATTAACAAACTGATTAATCCGATTAGTAGACTGTTAATTAGACTCGTCGTGATGACTCGAGCAAAAGAACTGGACTGTCGCTAAAACCACAGGACTGTCGCCACGGTTTGGAGCCTGTCGCCAGACGACAAGATTGTCGCCAAGCGACAGACGCTAAACTACAGCGCCACAGTCCAAATTCCTGCGCCATTGCTGGAACATTAATCTGGACTGTTTCCAGTAATTTTACTCTAAATGGACATGCCTAAAGTCATGCTAAGTCGAATTGATTAACTTATTAGTCTTTAATTAATTAATTAATTAGACAAAGTCCTTTTAGTCATTAGTCAATTTATTTAGTCTTTAACACAAGTCAAACAAACGGTTAACACATATATAATAAATACAAGCAAGGGTGCACAAGTAGTTCACATAGTCACAAGATGAGTTTGCAACCTAACCATGGCTCTAGTTCTCTAAAGTTCGAGGATATGGGTTAAGTCAAAAAGGTCCATGGTTAAGAATCCATATGCATTGCACACAAGCCTACCGGGAGGGTTGGAGCGAATGGACAGGATTCCGCGAGTGCGTGATGAAATCGGACTCGACTCCATGGTTTGGTGGATTCACAAACATTACACGTACCCAAATCTGAACTTTGCACATGATAGTGGAATATTCCATTGGGCAGGTGAAGCAGGAACCCCCAGAGGGTTATTTCCATATGTAGAACACATATGGGTTCAGAAAAGTGAGAAAATGACTCAATCAATAAGCAAAATCAAGCCAACAATGCTAGAAATGGTCAAAGCAAGAAGGCAGACCCCTGGCTCGGTATTGGAAGAACTTGGCGCCAGACTACAGGGACTGTCGCCAGGCGACAGAAACTTTTTACGGGCGACAAGCCCTGTTTTCTAGACGCTAGTTCCTACATGCCTTGGCAAGTTTCTGTGTTCTTCGAATTTTCCAGATTTCGCATCATCTTTTCGATTCTAGTCATGAAAGATATTTCTCAAATTTCCTACGTGTAAAATTCCTATGGATTGACTCATGGGGTACTCCCACGAGGACCTTTTAATGCATATGACAATAATGTTAATCAAATCACGCACATGAAATACTTAGAATTTTTCGAGTCTCATCCGCTCATTCTAAATAATTGCCAAAATTAAATAAATTTCAGGAATATAAATAGAAATCCTCCCCAGTGGAGTCGCCAAAAAACTGTAGGGAATATTTCAAGCATTAAGACCCCAAACTTGAACCCCACTGTGATCATACACTAAAGTACGGTGGTGTTCCAAAGGGAAAGAAAAAGAGCAAAAAGAGTCGCCAACAAGTTTTAGGAACTTGTAAACCCAAAAGACAATCCAAAGGACCATCAACTACTCCATAAGGTCTTGAACCAAACAGGGTCCGGGGATGAGGGTACGAATCCAATCTACAAAAGAAAGGACCCGCCCTATAAAATAGGCCTCTACTTTGTTCTACTCGTATTCATGCGCGCTTTTCGAATAACATACAAACATTATATTAAACCTAACCTGTTTATCTATGTTGGTTGAATATTAATGCACAAATAATACTATTATTGGCGATCACTTGAGTTAAAATCACATTAGCCTAAACCAAATTAATAATTATCTTATTAAGCGTGATTTCAAGTACAAATTCCCTTTAAACCTGCATAAGAGGTGTGATCAAGCAATAACAATAATATAAAACAAGCAACATAATAAATCAATATTAAATAATAACGATGATAATAGCATGATATAATAAAGCTTAAAAATAATAGCAAGATCCTAGGCATGATACTAACAAGATTAATAACAAATCCTAGCATGTCACTAAGCAATAAAGATCAAAGCTTTAAACCTAACATGGTACTAACATGATATTAGAAAGAGTAAAGGCACCCTAAACATGATACTAGAAAGCATAAAATAACATCCTAACATGATACTAGAAATATAAAACAATAATAAACATGCTTTCTACATTGAAAGAGAGTAATAAGATTACATACTTTGAAGCCTCGTACCTCTTTCTAATAACAAAATACACAAGTTAGTAACTTCAACGAAAATAATAAAGAATAATTAAAGAATTAAAGAATTAAAGAAAAATCAAATTAAATAAAGTTTAGACTAGTTTTGGACCAAACCCTCAGAAATTATCAACCTTTCACGTCTAGGGCGAAGGCAACTTCGAACTTGGCTAAGAGACTCTAAGTCTAGCGAATGCGGAATTGTGTTTGTAAAAAGGCTAGTTTAGAAAGAGAGAGAGAAAAGAATTAAGTAATTCTTGAGAGGGAATAGAGAGAATTGAGAAAGAGTTGATGATTATGAATTCTTTTTCAAAATAGGGATTCGGACGCTATTTATAATGAAAATAATCCGGAAAAACATAGAATTTGATAAGGAATAAAACTCCACGTTGTCGCCAGGAATTAACTCTGTCGCGACGCGACAATGTCTGTCACGAGGCGACAGGGTCTGTCGCGCGGCGACAGAGTCTGTCGCGTGGCGACAGACTTGTCGTTTGGCGACAACCTGTATTAGCGTGTTTTTCTTCACGCGGAATCCGATCTTTAATCAACTTGATCTACGGAATCCGTACAGAAGATAAAATATATATTTTTAAGATAATAAAACGATATTTTATTCCAAATAAAAATCTATTAAAAATAATTAATTATTAAATCTAATAATATTAGAATTAAAAAGAACCTTCTAGAAACTTCTAGAAAACTATAATTAATCCTAATAATTTTTGGAATAATAATTAACATTGGGCCCTCCTCTAGATCATTGGGTCATATTTAAAATAATTAACCAGGCCCAGTTTAGTATTTTGGCCATAACTTCCTCAATATTCATCGGAATCGATCTCATAATATATCGTTGGAAAGATCTTTTCAAGCCCCATCCAACTACACTATTATTGGACCTTTATCATGGACCAAACGTAAACTGGTTCGGCTATTTTCAAATAAAGTCATTTTCAAAAACAAAGAGAAAAGAATTTTAATTAAAACTAAACCGCAACACCCGACTTTCAAACCACTTTCACCTAATTCGATAATAACACAACGTGAAAGGCATTCATCACTGGGTTTGGTTTTGGGGAGACACAATTGGGTGTCTACAATGACTCTCAAACCATAATCATTCAATCATAATAATTATTCAAACAATCAAACATACCAATTTAATTCTTGAATAATTAGTGACCACATAATATTTAATGTTGAACCCTTTTTAAATCTACCTCGGTGTCAAAGACACCTTAAATACATAATGCGCCACAGATCCTATCCCTCGGTGTTGAAAACACCTTAAGTGACCGAAGGCACCAAAATATAATTTATTTCTCGTGTACAAAGACACTTAAATAGCTCTTTCTTCATGCTTATAGCATCAATAAAAATTATATGAACCATAATAAAATTCCTTTTCACTATTCCAACCTTAATTGAACATGCTTTCTATCATGTCATAAATAAAAGTGTGGTTCATATTCAACATGCCAAACAAATATTTTCCAATCATCAATCCATCACAATAAATCACGCTTCATAGTTCAATCACCAATATTAACCAAGCCACAAATTCCAATCACAATCTAGCATGATTCCACTTGGAATTAAATAATCAAAGTCTAGCATGCTCCTACATAATCAATTATATGCCAAATAAGCGAACGTACCTCAAATAAGCTATTAAAATAGCCGAGTACACTACAACAATTCCCGAACCAAGTCTCCTACATAAAGGGACAATAATACTATATTAATTACCCTTGTATACACAATTTTCAGCAACTTAAACTCACTTTAAGCAACTTATAATAATCTGAAAATTATAGTAAAACCCTTTATTAATCTCTCTTTCAATTGGTAATTAAACCCTTTTATTAAAATCACAATTCTACTACTTTAAATAAAATTCCAGCAATAATACTTTGTTAAAAGGAAAAATTAGAAAAAATAATCCCAACTTTCATCAATGTTGCTAGAATAATCCCAACTTTGGATTATTCTGGAATAATTCGAACTTTATGGGTTATTTTTTTTCTTCAATCCCTAACCGGTCAACCAAAGTCAATGACCCATTATATCAGGTCACTTGACACGTGTCAAGTCCTGATTGGTCTAAATTTTTTTTAAAAAAAAATAACAAAAAACAAAAAAAATTAAAACAAAAAAATTAAAAAAAAAAAGAAAAACCCATCCAGCAGCCTCCCCTCCCCCACCACTCCACCCTAACCTCCACCACTATAGAAATCCCGCCGCCTCACCATCACCGGACAACCGCCGTTCTTTCCTCAGTCACCGCGTTCTTCCCTCGCCATTTTCCCCCTTTCCCGAAATCCCCTTCAACGAGTTCAACCCCCCCACGCAACCACCAAAGCAACCCCTTACCCATGCCCGAAAAACCCCAATTACTCCTTCCCCACCTCAAAACCCTAGCGGCTAGGGTTTTCGACGATGGTGAAGGGGTTTTTGGTGGTTTTCGGGAGTGGGCAAGGTGGTTTAGAGGGATATTTCGAGAGTAGAGCTGCTGGTTTTTGGGGTTTTCGGGAGTGGGGCTAGTGGTTTTTGGGGATTGGCTGGTGGCGTGGGAGTTTCGGGGAGGTGATGCTGGTTTGTCAACCATAGGGTGGCTGGCGTCAGTCAGGGTTTGGGTTTGGTTGGTGTGAGAAGGGGAGGGGGAAGTTTTTACGGGATGGGGGAAAGGAGGGGGGAGGGTTTCGTAGGTGGGGGAAGGGAGGGGGAGGTGTTTTGGCGGGTGGGGGCGGTTTTCCGGCTGCGTTGGGGGTGTTTTCGGGTGGGGGCTAGTGAAAGGGGTGGGGGAGGGCTGGTGGAGGGGGTGGTTTGGGTGGGGGGTTGGTGGTTAAGGGGAAAGTGGGTGGGTTTATGTTTTGTTTTTTTTTTTTTAAATTTTCAAAGTTGTTCTTTTTTTTTTTTTTTTTTTTTAAAAAAAATTTGGACTAATCATGTGCTGACACGTGACTTTTAAAAAACATAAAAAAAAAATAAAAATTAACCTTCTCAACAGGTAACCGGTCATAAGGACTGAAGAAAAAAAAGACCCCCCAAAGTTCGGATTATTTCAGAATAATCTAAAGTTGGGATTATAGTACCAAAATTGATAAAAGTTGGGATTATTTTTTTCTAATTTTTCCTTGTTAAAACTCCTTAAAAACTCACCAAAATCATATCTTTATACTTAAATTATCCATAGAAACATTGAGTATATAAAAAGCCCCAAATTAATTTATACAAGAACCCTAAAAATCAAGTCTTGAATATATTAAAACCCTAACTTTTAATACTTTATAAAATCTGAAAATAAAACACTTTATAATATAAAATTTACAATGTTTAATCATCAAAACATAATTATAAAACATACTAATCATGTTTAGACAATTAAAATCCATACCCAAAATATATATAATATATAAATTAAATTAAAAACGAGGAGAGAGAAGGAAACCACCGTGGCTGGTGGCCGGCCGGCGGTGACGTGGCGGTGATGCGAGGTGGCCGCACTCCCACCTTCATGGGAACCCACGTGAAGGTGACCAAAAAAAGAAAGAATAAAAATGAGGAAAAAGGAAAGAAAAGAAGGAAAAAGAAAAGAAAAGTAAAATAAAACTTACCCCTTTGATTCTTGTGTGGCAAAATTTTTGGGGATCAAAGGGATATTTATAGTGTAGAGTAGGTTAGGGTAAATTTTGGGCTTATAAAAATTATAGACTTGGATGATGAAAAAGTTGGCCCAATTATTAAAATAGGATGATTGGGTTTACTATGAAGATAGGATATATTTAAATTAAATACTTATTAACCCAAATGTTAATACTTGTTTTATTTATAATCCAATAATTAAAATAGTTTGACCCAAAGTATATTTTATAATTAAATAAATAATTTATAAAATTCATTAAAATATGGGGTATTACAGTCTACCCCCCTTAAAAGAAGTTTCGTCCCCAAAACTTACGTCGTACGAAAACGAGAATTACCTCATTTGAAAACGAATACGTGCTTGTAAATTCTGAATTTTTTTTAAAATATATTTAGTTGCTGTACTTTTGTGATACTTACTTTCTACCTCATCTATTCATTCACACACAAACTAGTGTGTAAAGTAACCAACTTACTAACCAAGTTACACAAACTAGTGTGTAAGATAACAACTTTACTAACAAACCTACACAAAATAATGTGTAAACTATCACACTAGCTAACAACCTCGCACTACTATTAGTGTAAGATTCAACTTTGGTAATAAACTTACACATCTTAGTGTGTAAAATAATCAAACTAAATTACAAAGTTGGTGTAAAACTAACCGAAAAAGCACTTAAAATGCCAAAATTAAGGAAAAAGCGCGTATTTTATCGCACTCAGAGGCGGAGCCAAGGGGGGGCTGGTAGAGGCCTGGCCCCCGTGGCCCAAACACCAACTCTGTTATTTTTCACTGCTGGCCCCCTTTAAAATTAGGTTAAATAATAAAGGTATCCTATATTAATGCATAGAAAGATCTAGCTCAATGGTAATTATGAATGCCGCAATACTGGAAGACCCTAGACACAAGTTCGAATCTTGTTATGTTTTTTCTATTTCTAATCCTTTTTCTTTTTGTTAAATTTTGTACACCTTTTATACTATTTTAGTACTCCTTACTAATCTCTCTTTGCTTAATTCTCATATATTTTCTTTGGTCATGCCAATTTACTATTTTATTCAATCTTGTATTTATTTTTCTTGACTTTACTTTTGAACTTATCATCATATTATACAAATTTAACCATTGATAACTTTAATTTTACCTTTGTTTCTTATTATTTGCAACAAAAGAGATATTATTCCTTTTGATGTGAGATTTAAAAAATTTGTTTGGTGCAAGTAATATAGAAACGGAGGTAGTAATAATAATAATTAAAAGTTAAAAATGATTTTAAAAATATATAAGATCAATAAAAGTTATAAACACAAAAACAATAATTTAGCAATGAAAAAAGCGTACAAAATATTGTATGGAGTACTATTTTATTTGTATAAGTTTCGGCCCCCTCGAGTTTTAAATCCTGGCTTCGCCCCTGATCGCACTTTACTCCCCTTAAAGAAAACGAGTTACGCCCCCTTAACCCCACTTAACTCAACTATAGAGTTATGTTGTTCTCTTTCTTATTTATCCTTAGTAAAATCATAACACTTCTCTAAAAATCATAATTTAGACTTGTTGCGAGTACCAAAAAGCTCATCAATTCCTTACTCGTTATACCAAAATAATCAATTTTCATCTATAACATCTTTTACCAATCCTCTAGTAAAAGTATGAAGCACTTTGCTGTTCAAAACCTTGATTTTGTCTAGCTTTCTCTTGATCAAATTGGTTACACTCAATTGTTTCTTTTGCAATTCATACTTTAGTCAATGTTCTTCACAATAACTTATGAAGAAAAAAAATGTCTTATACCTTACCAACTACCAAGGTCCAATGATAAGGCTTTATTCGTCACTTTACCAATTTTACGCAAACTCATATGTTTTTATATACTTTAGCTCATCTTTTCTTTCTTACCAAAATTCATCCTTTGTTTCATAAATTACACTTTTATCAACACTTGTCCCTTGTGTACCTAGCACCACTCAAATCCATTCGTGAACACTTTTCACTTACATCACTTTATGTTTTATTTGTTTAAACGGTCATCTCACTTATGCTCCTTGACACAGTGAACTTTCATGGTTCATTCTATATCAATCTCAAAATGTTGCCATGCCAAAGTTGGCTTGTATGGTGATCTTGTTTTTATTTTCACTCCAAGCTATACCTACATCCTTTCTAAAATCGAATACGCATGTTCTCTGCATAACCTCCAATGTCATACATTTTTTTCTTCGTTTGTCCATTTACCAAATGGGTGGATGTTGTAATTGCCTCAATGTATTACCAAAGTTCTCCTATATTCTTTCCAGGATCTTGAAAGAAACATGGAATCTCTATCGGAAACGATATTCTTAAGAACTCCATGCAGTCTCACAACAAATTTGATGAAAGCCTTCGCAAGTTGCTTCATTCTCCAAGTCTCCTTCATTGGTGTTTAAACATCGATGACAATTAATCTATCCACCACAATCCAAATGAAACAATTACTCTAAACCATCAATACACTTTATTAAATCCTTTTACAAGTTGTCCTTTCCTGAGTGTATTTCAATTTCCCTTCATCATATTTCTTTTCAACCTCTTACTCTCACAAAGTATATTCAAGCTTTTATCTTCATGAATATTAAAATAGCACATCCTCTTACGAATTCGACTAAATTCACATTCTCTTCTTGATTTTCCTCCATCTCTTCGAACATCGTTGGTCATAAACTCTAGTCGCCCCAACATTTTTTTTACTTATCTTTTTCCAACGTTTTCGAAGAGATTGATTTTTTATTTCCCATTTACTTTTCGAATATTGCCAATGTATCAATCCACCACATTACCTCCCTTTTCAACGAGTATAGTATATAGAATACAGTGTAGATTTTTATTATTGAGTTCGAACACCTCTTGTAATTACTGAAAAATTTCTTTGTTACATTTTTGCTGTACTAGCTTGTTGATTATATCATGAATATTCTAGCTAGTTATCATTGAAGTAAACATGGGATGAAAAAGATGGAAGTTTGAAGGAATGTTTGAGTTCGAACACCTCTTGTAATTACCGAAAAAAATCAAGTACTGACTTGTTGTTGACCTTGTTCGTTGATAACATATGGTGAATATTTTTGTCATCATTGAAGCAAACATGAGATGAAGAAGATGAAAGATTGAATGAAAGTTGAAAAGTGATTACAAAAAAAGTTAACTACTGACTAGTTAGAAATAGAGACATTTAATTTGACGGTATGTCATTTGTGGGATAGAAGATTTGTACCCGTGGAAGAGTGAGAAAGTAGGTAGACAGAGTAGAAAGGACAATATTAGATCATACATGAATGAGAATATTCGGCTTACACTAAAAATAGAGCATATATAGGGGATAAAATGAGCTGAAATACTTAAAATTTCAACAAACGTAACACATACACACAACTGAAAACATAATTAAGAAGCGTCACTTCATCACCAAGACACCAAAGGTATCAAGTTGTCTTCATTTCTTCCCTCTCATACTAAAATTTTAGGATGTTACAGAATTAAAAACTTATACACGCATTATTTTCATAGCAACCATAGTACACTAAATGTTGCATCCTTTCCAGCATAAAGCACAACACCTACCAAACGGATATCAAATTGCATGATAAGGCAGTGAACATTAATAAACTTAGTTATTAACTTGTTCCTTTGGTGGATAGTGGCCGCCATGGCCATGACCGTGACCTCCATGACTGTAACCATAACCTCCATGGCCATAACCATAGCCCACTGGGTTCACATTACTTTCCTCTTTCTTTGGCTGATATTGACCATGTCCATGACCATGAACATGATGATATTCGTAACCTTCAAGGTTAACTTCATCCTTCTCCAGTAGACCATGACCATGCCCATGCCCATGCCCATGGCCATGACTGTGACCATAACCTTCAGGGTTAACATCATCCTTCTCTGATAGGCCATGACCATGACCGTGACCGTGACCATGATGATATCCATAACCTTCAGGGTTAACCTCTTCCTTCTCAAGGAGACCATGACCATGACCATGGCCAAGTCCATGTCCATGACCATGATGATATCCATAACCTTCAGGGTTAACTTCTTTATTCTCTAAGAGACCATGACCGTGACCATGTCCGTGGCCGTGACCATGACCATAACCTTCAGTGTTAACTTCTTCACTCTCTAAAAGACCATGACCGTGACCATGTCCATGTCCATGTCCATGGCCGTGGCCATGACCATAACCTTCTGGGTTAACTTCTTCACTCTCTAAGAGACCATGACCGTGACCATGTCCATGTACATGGTTGTGACCATGACCATAACCTTCTGGGTTAACTTCTTCACTCTCTAAGAGACCATGACCATGTCCGTGGCCATGACCATTACCATAACCTTCAGGGTTAACTTCTTCCTTCCCTTGGAGACCATGACCATGATAACCGTGGTCATGACCATGGTGATAACCATAACCTTCAGTGTTAACTTCTTTCTCATCTTCTATAGGCCCATGACCGTGTCCTCCATGATACCCATCCGTAGATTTTACTTCTGCGCGCACAAATAAATAAATAAGAAACATATTAAAACACAAATCAATGCATGCTTAAATCTAATATTTACATAAGAGCATTTTTTGCACCCATTAATTCTTCACACAACATGAATTTAAGGAAGAGGGATACATGAATGATATATTGCATTACATTATATAGTTAAATATTTTCCTATAATTTAGTACAGTAGCAAGGTTATTGGACATATAATTTGCATACGAAATGCCACCTCCTTTGTCTTAGAGTAATCTAACTTTTAATGGGATAACTAAATCCAAACGGAGATAGTATAAAGTATAAACATCGTTCATCTTATATTTGAATAACTTCAAAGATAAGTGAAAGAGAACAACTTACGAGTAGTCTCAGCTAGCTCACGAGCAGAAACCTCGGAAGAAATAAAAAGAAAAGAAGCATAAACAAGGCAAAAAACAACAAAGGGCATTGAGGAGGCCATCTTAGAAATTGTAAGTAAAATTGTTTGAGATTATAAAGCTATGGAGTAAACTAAACTCTATTTATAGATAGTTTACGCCCCAAAGTTGGGCCACACTTTGAAATTAATACGAGTATTGCTTCACAAGGGTCAATAATAAACCAGATTTTTTCGTGTAGATATGTTATTGCCCGAAAAAAAAAAAAAAAAAAAAAAAAAAAATGTTATCCTGGTAGTTAGAGAAATGAAAAGCTACTAAATACTTAGTAGGTGTTTTATTGATTATTTGAACAAAACCTTTTGCATGCCCCCGGTTTACAATAATTTTATTGTACATCGAACATTTTGCGAAAAGTGACCTTTTTTTTTTTTTACAAAAGTGACCTTTTTTTTCATAAAAGTGACCCTTTTTTTTTTTCAAAAGTGACATTTTTTTTTTCCACAAACGTGACCTTGAAAGTGACTCTTTTTCTCACAAAAGTGAACTTTTTTTTTCACAAAAGTGACCCTTTTTATCACAAAAGTAATTAAGTTACATATGCAAATTGCAAAACAGAGTATCAAAATGTCACTAGTTTTTTTTGTTTTTTTCATAAGTAACCCATATTCTGTTACTTTGATTCGAAACTTCTACTACTTTGATCTATTATTATTGCTGCTATTGTTACTCGCTTGATCTGTTGTGAAAGATGAACTATCAATTTAAATACAATTTTTCTGTTAACGAGGCTCAAGCTCACGTACGGTAGTGGTGGTGGCGGCGATGGCTTTTCGTAGTGGGTGAAAAATTAGATGAACATACATATCTCGAAATTGGCTGTAAAAGATAAATCATTTATCAAAACATGAAAATTATGTTACAAAATCAAGATAAAATCAAAAAAAAGAAGGAAATGGAAGAACAAAGGAGAGAGAAAGAGGGAAGAAGAAGTGTAGAGGAGAGAGAAAGTGCAGAGGAGAGAGAAGAGAGCAGACAAAAAAAGATCAAATAGAAACCCATGAAGAGAGAGAAAAATAGAAACTGTAGTACTCCGTAAAATTTTCTCACGTTGAATACCGCCATTCATTAAATTATTGTAAACCCGCGTTTTTTAAACTTTTGTGTTATTTGAATTATGCTAAGTACTTTTAAAGGTGAATAAAATTTTCTAAAATATGAGTTTGAATAATTGCACCTGTTATTAAAACTTTTATTTACTAACAAAGTGTTGACTCGCTTGTTAAAATTCTTAACTTTATCTTTGTTTTAGAGACATGGTCCGTAAATATTGAACTAAAAAATACCATGAGGGTTGAGGTATCATCAACATTCCTCCATATCAATTTCAAAAAATTAAGCAAGATATTATTATTATTAATTTCTTTTTTTAATAAAAGTCAGCAAGACTTTTTGTTATGTTAACTCTTCGTATCATATTGTAATTTAAGGCCAAATCAATAAAAATTTAAACTACATTCTATAAAAAATGTACGGTAAAGTTAAAAAGTATAAGTTGGAGTCTTGGAGACATCATAGTAACAATAAATGAATTCATTAACCGCAAAATTTTAAACATGGAGCAAAAAGTTGAATGAATGTTTGGTTTCAGTAGTATTTGGTAAGAAATTAAAACTTTGCCTTTACTTTGGTCGTATTTTGGAGTAAGAACGAAGGCAGATGAGGGGAGCTCGCCTCTCAAATTAAAACTTTGCCTTTACCTTTTCTAACCATTCCAAGATCTCTTAGAAACGAGAGGGGAGCTGTAACTTGAGCTATCTGTCACTCTCATTATGTGTATATATGTATTTATGAAGTGGTAAGAAAGAGTAAGATGATATTATATACTCTCTTTGTCCCTAATTTTTTGTCCCATTGCATAAATATGAGTTCAATTTATAATCCTTGATCATACATGTATTTCAAGACATTACTTTGATCATAAATATATTTAGTTGCATATTAGTAAAAAAAAACTATTTTGTATAAATTAATAATTTACTTTGATGAATCAAATGATCTCAACATACTATGTAATAATGTTTTATATGAGTAACTTAGAATGCTCTCATTTTAGGAATAGTACCAAGATTTCAAATGGGAACAGATGAGGGAGTTATCAAATATGTCACATCGTTCATCACATACCAATCAAACAAGAAAAAAAAAGGAGGGAGAACTCTTGGTGCTGGCACAAGAGGTTACTCACATCCTTAAGGAGGGCTTCCAAACAAGGGGTGTGAGACAATAAGCTATGTCTCATAAGGGCATTGAAGGCATTTCAGGCGTCATTTTAGAGAAGTCTCATTGAGTTGTCAAATAGTACCATTGGATCTTCAGTGATAAAAAAACACACTCCAAATGGTATAAAATATAGTCTCAGTGGTACTCAAAAAATTCAAATGAAGGTTCAGTGGAACAAAATATAAACTCAGTGGTACGTGAACATATAACAAAATTCAAATAGTACCACTGGATCTTCAGTGATAAAAAAATACTCTCCAAATGGTATAAAATATAGTCCCTATAACTTTTTGTTTGTTTTGCACGTGAACATATGTTTTGCACGTGAACATATGTTTGAAAAGTATTAGTCAGGCCACACACCTTTTTCACTCTTCCTATCTCTCTCTTTGTTGAGTAATTATGTTTTGATGATTATAAACTAATGATGATTATCTATCTAACGTGTTTGTTAAGTTGTGCATAGAAAGAACAAGTTATGCTTGGAATAGGGTACAAGGAACCTGAGTAATGACAGGTGTGTATATATATATATATATATATATATATATATATATATATATAGAACCTGAGCAACATATGACAAGCAATAGAAGGAACAAGACTAATGATGAGTGTTATGGTTAATAAGCATGATGATGGCGAAGGAACTATGAAGTGTTTTGATGTTTGCAGGATAAGTAAACTTTGAGAGTGGAAGTGAGGATTGAAACAAAGGAACCTTAGAAGACTAAGGATGACAAGTAAAGCAGAAGAAGAGTTCCAGAAAGAAGTTCTACGAACAAGACTGGATGGAACTACAAAGTGTTCCCTGACAGGAACACATCAAGCAACTTCCTAACAGAAGCAAGTTCCAGTGTAATGCTGGATTTCTAGTGTAATGCTAGAGAAGTGACAGCAAGTTCTAATGTAATGCTGGAACTTGGCATGTGGTTCTAGAAGTGGAACATTGCCTTGAGAACCAGAATACATCAAGACTATAGGATTCCAGAACAAGAGTTTCAGAGAAGCAACATGAAGACGGAGAAATAGAAGTATATTGCTCCAGGATTCATGTAAGTATGTTGGACATAAAAGTCGATCTGAAACAAGCCTATAATACCAAGGTGAACTCCAAACAGTCAATGAAATTAGAGTTACTAACTTGTTAGGAACTCATAGACTGTCAGAGTTCCGAACCTAATAGGAATTTAAGTATGCACATCTTTAAAAGTCGATTTTAATGACATATATATATTTACCTAATACGTGCATATCTTTTAGGGATTTGGTTTTACTGAATAAAGATATTTATTTTCTAATAAATCCCTTTTGGAAAAAGATAAGTTTGTTTAAAAAGTATTTTTAAACAAAAAGATAAGTTTTGAATAAAATCTAATTTTATGTTAATTATGTCTTATTATTATTGATAGATTTTATTCTTAACCAAAAGATATATTTTCGGAAAACTTATTTTTAGAAAATATCTTTTAAACTTATCTTTTCATAAAACCTATCTTTTTCAAGATGAAATGAATAATTCGAGTGTACTATAAATATGTTCATATGTAATCATTCAAAGTTGAGGCTGATGAAGTGTAGTGGTCGTGCTTAATGGTTTTATCCTTCACCACGAAGCTAATTCAGTCCTCCTGGTCAAAGTTCCTATCAGGTTTTGGTTTCACTATGTCCAGTGAGTTCCAGACAGATCTCGAGTGTCCAACATATTAGTATAATCTCTTTATTCACATATATGTATTTAGAGTTATTCAATGAGGTCTTGTAATGGGAAAAAGGGTTGAGTATTTTGGGTATTGGGGTGTGATGAGTTGAATTCTCTAAAATTCGTCTAGGAGTTTGAAAGTCTCTAAAATTCGTATAGGAGTTTGAAAGTCTCTAAAATTTGTGAAAGAGTTTGAAAGTCTCTAAAATTCGAGTGGTAGCTGTGAGAGCACAATGAGTGAGCTTCAGGTAGGAAGCTGAGTGTAGGCACTCTGGGAGTGCTGAGTGAACCTAAGTGGGACTTAGGTTGGGTAGGATAGGGTCCTATCAGGTAGCAAGTGTTCGCGGAGGAACTTGTGAGAAAGGTCTGTGCGTAAAAGGTTGTAACTAGGAGTTGCCCTATTATAGTGAAATGTTTGTGTTAAAAAATATCTTGGTGGGTCGAGGTTTTACTTCAAATTGGGCCTTGGAAGGTTACCTCGTAAAATCTGTTTTGCACTCTTTAAGTTCCTAACTTTAACTGTTTATATTCCGTGAAAATTAGGCATTAGGAACTCACTACAATTCACCCCCCTCTTGTAGTATATCATCCGAAATAACACTCTTCATTATACCTTTTTAATTTTTTTTAATAGTTGTGAGACATTTCCCTCCATTTATACTTCCTCCTTAAGGTGCGAAGTTTGATCCTCATCTACAACATATCCCACCCTTACCCCTTATAAAAAGCAACCAAGGAAAAAGGAGTAAAAAAGGCAACCCTTATCAAGATAGAAATACGAGAAAAAGATTTTAAATCAATGATTACGCAAGGAAAAAAAACGGCTACTAAAAAAATAAGTAAATTTCAATTATATCTTAACATGAGAAAAGATTAAATATACGAGCCAAAAAATAAAAAATTATAATTATTTTCATTTTAAAGTAAGCGAAGAAAATATGCACAATAAAAATTGTTTGGAAATTTAAATTAATAGTCTCTATCAAAAAAACAAAAAAAAAAAAAAAAAAAAAAAAAAAAAAAAAAAAAAAATTAATAGTCACACAAGGGGAAAAAAAACAAATGGAAAGAACAAATCAATGGTCGTGCAGTAGAAATAAAAAATGTAGGATGAAAAGTAAAAACTGAAGGAAAATGACAAGAAAAAAAAAAAAAGAAAATTCAATCCAGGCATGACCAAAAACTAACACTAACTTTTGCAGTGTTAGACCCTGTTCATTTCACCTTATTTTTGCTGAATTGAAATTATTTTTACTGAAACAAAATTATATTTGCTGAACTTAAATTATTTTCACTGAACTTAAATTAATTTTACTGAACTGAAATTATTTTTACTGATTTTCTATTATAATTCTTCTTTAAAAAAACTGAATTTTACTGAACTGAATTTATTTTTACCGAACTGAAATTAATTTTACTGAACTTAACTTATTTTTACTGAACTGAAATTATTTTTACTAAATTATATTTTTTTAAGGTGAAGTGAACAGGGCCTTATAGCTATAGGGTTACTCCCTCCGGTTTTATTTGAGTAACCTATAGTGACATAATACGTATGTCGATGCAAAATTTTGACTAATAATATCTTTAACTAGTGTGTGGCTCGGGCAATGCCCCGAATTGCTAGTTTGTACTTGTTTAATTTGCTAATTAAATTCGACTGTTTAGATAGTAAGACTTGTTGGTTTTGAGTTTAAGTCTTGCTATAAATATTTTTTAGTTGTCAAACTAAATTATTACATAATGAAAACAAATAGTATAATAAGACACAAAATAACTTATCTAATTTAACTATAATTTTATTAGATGAAAAAAACACAATTAATAAATGGCTAAGATGATAAGACTCTTAACTTAAGACTTGTTGGTATTGAGTTCAAGTCTTGTTATAAGCATTTTTTAGATGCAAACCTAATACATGTGAAAGTGACATGTCATATGTGCATATTACTGACATGTCGAACTTTGAAAAAGGTGACACATGGAACATATTCTGTTTTAGGAACGCTGACAATTTTAACAATTACCCATAGGACTTTTTTTTTTTTTTTTTCTTTCTTCTCTCTCTTATGTATAATTCAAAAACATTGGTCAAAGTATGTTTATTAAATAATGGTAAAATTCTCAATGGGGCACTTAAAAAGAACGGAGGGAGAACTTAATTAGTTTTATAGAGATTACTCTGTCAATATTATAAGAGTTACATACTCCATTAAGCTATGTTTGGATTGAGAGAAATGTAGGGAAAAGAAGAGAGAAATGGAGGGATGCATCCTCCTTTGTTTGGATATCTAATGTAAGGAGGGAATTGGAGGGATCCATTTTCCTTCCACTTTTGATAAATCAAATCCCTCCATTATTAGAGAGATTTGGAAAGAAAATGGAAGGTCTCCTTCTTCCTCCCCCTACCTCCCTTTCTCTTCCCTCTTTTTCCTTCCCCTCCATTTTCCTTCACTATTGTTATCCAAACATAGTGTAAGTGTTATAAGGGTTACTTTGTGATATAAGGATTACTTAAATATAATAAGGGGTTACTTTGTCAGAGTATAGGAGTTACTCCGTTGTTTTATAAGCGGTCACAAGGTGTGGCCAGCCGCACAGAAACACGTTGAATAACTAAATAATGAACCAAAAATAAATTTTAAAAGTGTTTTATTTTTTTTTAAGGAAAAATAAATTTTTTAAGTTGTAATTTTTTTAATAATAGTTAAAATTAATTTCATACCAAAATTATGGGTATAATATTAATAAAATTATAAACTTAGATAATTAAATTCAAGATCATTTCCTAACTTTAATAAATTAAAACCGATATAATCGAACATTTTGATAACTAACCCAATGTATTATAATGTACTAATGTAGTAGCTCATCAAAAAAAAAAAAAAAAAGAAAAAAAAAATGTACTAATGTAGTTTATATACTAGTGGTTAATTACCCAAATAAACAAATGTTACGTTCATGAATCATGATATGCAAATTTGTTGTTGCCCTTAATATCATCAGTATACTGAATTACTGACGTGAAAAGGACATTCTTATAAAAACACCAACTTATTAGATTACTTGGAGGATATAATCTTTCCCTTCGTGGAGGTTGTTTCCCTCATCAAAAACAGTTTTTGTAGCTTCATATAAATCTCGCTCTCTATTAGGTGTTATTTCTAATTGTCAACTCCTTACGTCCCTTGTTTTTTGTTCTATGAGGGTATTGTTACTTTGTTAATTTTTGGTTGGAAAAAAATGATAAGAAAAAAGAGTGGTAGGGTGGGTTAATGGGGTGGTTATAGGAGTAAAATTGTGGTCTCGTACGCGTAGAAAACGAATGGGGTAAAAATAAAGGAACGGATTAAAAAGGAAATTGAGGCAAAAAAATAAGAGACAGAGTAAATATTAAGTTTACGGTCATAATTAAATGATTTAAGAGTGAAGAATGAAGAGAAGCTAACATACGAAATAATATGATTGTGATTTGCAGATGGATAAAGTAAGAGAGAATGAGCGAAATGACAGGATAAGTTAGTATTATAAACGTTATGAAACAATGGTATCACTTTTATATACGCTACTATAATAAGAAAGCTTTTTTGTTTTTTTTGTAGGAATAATAAGAAAGCTTTTGTATTAGTGTATTACCCTAAATACTAAGATATTAGAAATTTAGATAAAGTATATAAGTAGGCTTTGACTGAGTAAAACTTTAAGTACTAACTACTAATATTAACTAGTCATTAAGCACTTGATTATTGCTGCCTACCCACTCACCTGAAATAAAAGATATAATACAAATTGTACAAGCAATAGTCGTTTTTTATATGAAGAAAGCAAAGAGAGAATTTGAGCAAACGTTAAAAGATGAAAATAAACAGGCCGCCATAGTTGAAATTTTGATACACAAAATAAGCTTTTGAGTTACATTTCTAGCATGAAGACATCATAATAGACTTTTATCATGAATATTTGTAATAAAAATAACTTTTTTTAGTCGTTCTCGAGTTTTCATCTAATTAAGCTAATGGTTTTGGTGATCTTGCAATCTAATAAATGCTTATCCTTTATTATATAAAGTTGCATTGTCTATGACTGCAATTATTATTAATGTTAATAAATGATAAGAAAAATGTATTTATGATATTGCTGTTGTTCAAAAATATGGGTTACTTTGGTACAAATAAAAATAAAAATATTTGGATACTACTTTAATCGATGTCGATCATTTGTCCTTTCCTATTATATTAAAAAAAAAATTGGAAAGAAAGAGTCATATAAATCTATTATTAATGTAGTATATAATAAAAAAAATTATTATATGTAGCCGATCACACGATGTAGAGACTAATCCTCATTGGGGTTACTTTGTTATTGTTATAGGAGTTCCTCGATTAGTGTTTACAAGGGTCATATGGTGTGACTAAAAGTGAACTAAACATGCTACAAAATAAATGTAGATTTTATTTTATTTATTTATTTATTTATTTATTATTTTTTTTTTTTTTTCAATTTCTTACCACTACTCTAAATAACGTCCATCTTTCAATTAGTGCATTTTTTTTTAACAACCTCTAAATAACTTTCACCGCTACTTTTTTTCAATAACTTTCACTTCTACTATTTTTTTTCTTGACATACATTTATCTTGAAGAATAGCACGAGTATACTCTAATAAAAAAACTATGGTCAAACCTAATACATGAATAATGAAAAATGTCCAACGTCCCATCCAAACATTTTGGGACGGGTGGAGTAGGCGTGAGTGAAAATATCGGGTACTCGGAATTGAAATCGGAACCAAAATATTCGTGGTTCCAAATTTAGATAATGAACTAAGAAAACGGTTGCAATAAGTTCCAATTAGTGACGGATCCAAGATTTTACGTATAGGAGTACGAAATTAAGCTTAAGAAAAAATCAAAGTAATATACTTGTACGGAGTATTATCATTTTTATACCAACCAAAAATTGGGCTATTAATTAATTTCACTACTATTGCATTAGTCTTTGTGGGTATGGTATTCCATCCATGTTCGGTAACAAGATCTACAAATGAGTAGATAAATATACAACATTTTTGTGTGGAAAATAAAATTATCTAAGAGATCAGTTTTATGTGATAATGAGTCTCTTTGATAAGTAAATACTTTCTTGATCGAGACTCAATATCCCAAAAATTTCAATTGCGATTGAAGATTATATCCATTAAAATTCAAATCACAGTGGTATCAGAGGCAGTCACAATTTTTCTTAAAAAATATCATGATCTAAACCCGATTTGTGTATTGATTTGTTTTGCTTCATTCTCCCTTAACTAAGATCATTAAACAAAGATTTTTTTGACTATTCATTTTTTTAAATATGGATATTTTTCTTCCAACTTTTCATCTGTGAAATTTCATAATATTTGACATGGCTTGTTGTTAAACTGTGCGCAATTTTGTTAAGGGGTCTGTTTTCATACCAATTTTGCATAATAGAAAGTTTTAGTTCATATATGGAGTTCTACATGGAGATTTTGCACGATTTTTTTTTTGCGTTGGATTCTAAAAACATTTAAATTTTATAACATAAATTTTTATTTCATTGAGTAACAAAGTCACATAAACAACAAACTTTTCACAAACCCATTCTACCTAGTTAGGTTGAAGCAACCAGGAAGAATAAAAGTTCGTTTGAATAATATATGGAAAATAATGGTGTCTTTCGAACAAGTATATTCTAATAGAGGGTTCAGAATTAATTATGGAGCTAATCAGTGGCGGATCCAGGATTTTATAGGTGCTGGGTCACCGTCATTCATCGATCCAAGAGGTTACTATTATGGACTAAATATAGAATTGAATAAATAAAAGCAATGGCGGATTCAAAAATTTTCCCTTAGGGGTTTGAACTCTCAAAATTATCTAACATTACATAAGATAACTTACATTAGTAAATTGATGTATATAATACGGAGAAAATACATCTACAAAACTAAAGTATGATTGTATAAAATAATATACAGAATAATAAAAATATAATGAAAAATAATTATAAAAATTATAAAATGTCAAGTAAAAATATAGTCAAACAAAAATCTAAATATGGTATGGGAATTGATCCGCATTCCCCCATGCCAAGTTGGAAAGTTTTCAATTCATGTACTTGACCACTAAATCATGGAGATATATATGAGATATAATTGCTTTCATTTCTGTTTCAACCGCTTTATTTTCGTGGTTCACATGACCCCCCTTTAACAAGGCTGGGTCTGCCACTGGAGCTAATTATTTAGTGAAGTCAAGTGATTAAAATGCCTAACACTACAAGAAAACAACCGATTTTTGATGGACACATAATTCCGCCTGAAAAATTGAACTTTTCGATGGATTTATGTTACATTGGATATTTATGACGAATTCAAAAATCCTGTTGGAACTTTTCGACGAAATATAAATTCGTTGGAATAAATGTACTTTCCGACAAAATATTCCGTCGGAAATATAAATTCGTTGGAATAAATGTACTCTTTTATTTTAACATAAACCTACATCCCCCTTATTGAAGTGCTTTCTTTAATTTCTGCCTTTTTCTTTTCCTTCTTTTTCTTTGTCCTCTTCTCTAATTCTCTGTCTTGTTCTCTAATTTTCTGTTCTCTCTCCTCTTCTCCTGCTCTCTTCTCTCATCCCTCTCTGCTCTCTTCTTTCGTCCTCTTCTCTTCTTCTTCTCTTTTTCTCTTCTCTTATTTGATTTTTTAAGGTTTTAACCCAAAATTCCGCAACCCTAACCCAAATTTTTCCGTTGTCGCACCGTCTAATGTCGCTTTTTTTACCCTAAGGGTTTTAAAAAAATTTGACCATGATAAGTCTGGATGGTTGAATTACTTCACCATGTTAAACCGAGTTAGTCAATAGGAATTTGGAGCCTATTTCAATTTCTAAGGTATATATGTTCACTAATCAGAAGCGGCCTCGAGTTACACTACTAGTAATTAGAAAAGGCCATTTTCGACGGAATTATCCGTTCGAAAGACCCCGTTTGGCGTCGGAATAATTCCGTTGAAAATGGCCTATTTTCTAGTAGTGTAATTGGAGGTCACTTTCGATTAGTGAGATTAATAAATAGAAAGTTATTTCACAGCTTGCTCTTGACTGAACCCAACGAGCCACACCTAAAGCATAAAATCAACCGGAGAGACGGATTAAGTAGTAAGGCCTAATATATATATATATATATATATATATATATATATATATATATATATATATATATATATATATATATATATATATATATATATATATATATATAAGACTCGAACATTGAACACTACTACATTTTTGATCTATTGCAACCCTCAAATCCGTTGCATTAGGCGTCAAAATCCGTGGCATTAGGCCTAATGCAACGGCCATGTACCATGGCATCTGATGGCGTTGCAGTAGGTCTAATGCAATGACATATGACACCTAATGCCACGACACTAATGATCCGTTGCATTAGATCAACACTTGATGCAACGAGAACATTATTGCCGTGGCATGAGCTATAATACCTAATGTCACGATTTCCTATACCTAATGCCATGGTTCCCTATACCCTAATGCCAATAATAATACTAAATATTATAATAATAATAATAATAATAATAATAATAATAATAATAAAAATAATAATAATACAATTATAATTAGATTTTTTATAAAAAAAAATCAGAATTTATTAATAAAAATTAAAAGTTTGTACATTGTTATCTATAAAAAAAATTACAAAATGAAATTATCACTAGTTAAACTAAGAAAAAAAACAATTAAAAATTTAAAAATAAATCATTTTGTCCCCCAAACCATATTTTTCAGCAAATGTTTGGACCGCATTATCATTTCTTTCTCCCCCTTCTCCAATTTCTCAAGTAAAGCAATGCGGGAAGCACCTCCTTCAGCTTCAGTATCCACCTATTTTACTAGTACTTGATGCTGCTGGAGTTCTTTGCAACGCAGTGTTCAAAGTTTCCTTAATCGAGTCCAACTCTTGTCATAACAATAGTTGATGTGCTCAAGCAATTGTTTACACCTACATCATCCTAAATATAGGTCAGTTCCTACTTATCATCGAAAACTAATTAGCTAATGAATAATAATTGCAAACTATATTAGTAAAAAAAATAAAAAGTCAAAAATCAACGTAGTCAATTTCCTACAACCTGCATATATCAAATAAAACCCAAAAACCTTATAAAAACACAATCCAATTTAAAGAATTCAGAACAAAAAAAGAAGATACACATCCATCATTCTTCTTTTCTCAAATATAATTCAAGCAAAAAAAAGTTAAGTAAAAAATACTCGGATGATGTAGTGGCTACAACAAACAATAAAGTCCAGATCAAAAACCTTTCATGTGTCTCAGACCCTAAAATTACATGTGCAAATGTAATAACAAGTAACTTTAAGCATATTCACTATTCTCTTTCTCTAAGAACTACACTGCAGCCTTTGCATGAGAGGTGTGCAATACATATGGACATTATTAAGCTCATAACATACAAGTAAGCAGTTGTATCAAGGTTAATGAAAATAAAGTCAAAGTAGTCTGAAAGTTTATCCGTGTACAAGAATCCTTCACTATCACAGAGTATGAGTAAAGAATCTAAGAAAATGACAAATTTAAACAAAAAGGAAAGAATGACAGTTCACAGTTAAACATGCATAGTATTTACAAGATATTGCACTCAATACTAATGACATAGTAGTAAGCTCATAGACAAGGAATAAGTGCATCTTCAATCTTCAATAACTCAATATATAAACGATATCAATAGATTAGATACATACTTATACAATCGAAACCAAATAAGACCAGAACATTATTATATCCCCGGGGACCAACTGTGAACTATACTCCTCACTCCACTTGCCATCTACTTGATGAAATAACGACTTAAGAAACAGCCTGATAAAAGACTAAACAACCGTAGCATTCGGTTCCTTATTTAATGTAAAAAATAGTTGTGCATCTAACCAAAGGTGAGCCTTGACATACTATACTTAGTACAGACTAAACTAACATAGTATAAATAATAAAAACTAATTATGATTAGTCTCACACAATATGAATTTCTTTGATGAATTGAATGATTTATAATAAATTGAAAACTGATTTATACAAGTGAAAATTCAAAAGGATTACCGAGTATGAAAATAAGTCACAAATCTAATATAACTAACCAGTCTGATACAATTTTTATAACTTTTTCTTTCTTATATAATTTGTTTTAAGGGAGAAAGAATAAACCTTTGAGACTTAATAATGGGATGGTGGGCTGCAATTAGCTCACAGAACAATTCAATGATCTCTTTAGCCAATATCATATTCTCTTCTCTTACTATGCGCTCCACCTGATGAAATACATAATCAAACTTTAAAGAATGTTTTATCTGCTTATAAATAATATATATGGGTAAATCTAACAATATTATTTTAAGCTACAACATGAATCACAAATGTAAAATAGAAATTACACATTTTGAGAGAAGATGAATAGCACTGTAGATAAGCTATTGAATTGAGGACTTGTGGCTTTTTAAAGGTTAGATATTAGAGATAAATAATCATGTAGCCTTGAGTAGCAAGTCTTGTGATACTTATTGTTCAGTTTAACCCAAAAATAAAAAATCTTAAGCCAAAGCTCTACCAGTAATTCCTTCTTTAATGTTGCAAATCTCAAAATTTCAAATTTATCGTAAAATGAAAACCTCACTCCCTACTCTACAAGGTTCCCTCATTCTGCACATCCATGCCTAGCAATGAGCTTACACACTGTTGAATGATCACAAGCGTTAAATCAAAGTATATACCAACAAAACTTGAGCTCATAATGCAAATTAAATAAATAGGTAAGCCCACAGGTGTCTCCTTCTACGGATTTGTAGTTGGTTTTCGTATGAACTTGGTTTGACTCTCACAATTGTACACACAGAGTAAATTATTCTCTGAGAATTGTACACCCATGGTAAATTATACTATGGGAATGATTAGATTTGTTGTATTAGTTTTAATAAGGGCTACTCATGTTTAGTATACAACTATAATGAGAATTCCATCAGCCATTAAGTGAGGGATCATTTTCTAAGAAGTAATTCCAACTAGGCTCCATGAATAACAAAACTCAATACATAGACACTCAAATATCGTCACGACCTTTGGTTTTCTTAGGTGAGAAATATATAACTTTTGTTTTGTTTACAACAATGATAAACTTGAGAATTACATCAAACATTATCAATTTACCGCCCAAAAAACCAAATTTGAGTCCTATAGGTAAACATTGTTCATTACATTGAAATTTCATCCATAAATACTCTACATAGGTAAACATTGTTCATTACATTGAAATTTCATCCATAAATACTCTACATTACATAATAAAAGGAATTTCTATACATCTTTCTATCCTCCACTAATCCATAGTATTTAACATTGTTGACTCAAATTCAATAGCCTCGAGGCCCTTATTTCAATTGCAGCAAAAAGACAGGTATGAAATAGAAGTGCAGCAACAACTTAACGGCATGCACAGGTTAAAAAAAAAAAAAAAAAAAAAAAAAAAAAAAAAAAAAAAAAAAAAAAAACCTAACTTACCAATTAATCATTACTTTGATTTTACACTCAAATTTTACAGTAAAAGATGAAATAATCAAAATATCACCTTCAAATATAAAAATGCACATCAGTAAGCAATTATCAATTAAACAAATTTCTAAATTCAAAATTATTCACTATAGCTAACCCTAAAACAACAATAATCACCATTACTAAATCAAAACTCAAAAACAAGAAAATTGATGATAGATGAGTTACCAGAAGGTGTAGCAACAACTAATTCAAGAACAAAACCCCGAACACAACCGCCATAAGAGCTTTGCAAGACTAGCAAAATTAATTTTTTTTTTCTTCTTCCTATAACGTTGTTCTCTCTCCTCTTTTTGTCTGGGCTATTTTAGGAGGATTAAAGTAAGAGTGTTGAAGGCATAGGCCCACCACACACCGCCGCGGCATCAGATTGTTGGAAATCCAAGCCGCCGCACCAGATCTACCAGATTACGAACCCTTGGTGCCCCTCATTACGAGATAACTCAAATCCATACCTATAGGAAACCCAACCATATGAATTGAAAATCCACCAAAAAATGAAGAAAAACGTGAATCTCTACTACTCTAATCTGATTTTTGAAAGAAAATTTAGAAACTTTGGAATCACTCTAAAAAACAACATTTTTCTAGGAATTTGGAGTTTTTTTTTAATTTGTGACTCTGATAACGGTGATAAGAGAATAGCGGGGGTTAAAATATTTGGTTTCTTTAATTTCGAATATCAAAATTTTGGGTATAGAATACAGAGGGAAAGAATATAATATTGAAAATTTAGCAGCCGTTGTGTTAGCTCTTGTTGCCATTGTATTTGCCCAATCTAATGCAACGGCATATAAGGGGCCGTGACATTAGATATGATATATAATTGACTGTTGTATTAGTTAATCCTACCGTTGCATCAGGCTATCTATTACGACGGCATTGAATAGGGCGTAGCATTAGCTCATTTTTTGGCGTTGCATTTGATCGAAAATGTAGTAGTGGAATTTTGAGCTTAGAGCATCGAAATCGAGTGTTAGACGTTAAGTCAATCCAAGGAATCAACTAAACGGAAAAAACGTCAACAGACACGACGTGCTAGGCACGAGGCCCTGCCGCACCATGTACATTCTTAGCCTTGTTAAGGTTTAAAGCTCATATAGCTTAGTGTTTCTTGATTTAGCGAGACTCAAGAGCCCAAAACCTTTGAATTGCGATTAAAGGTTATATGCATTAAATTCGATCACATCAAATGCGTATTTTATAACTTAAATATTTTAAGTTACATATATTGTTGTGAAAATTATTATTATTATTATTATTATATACATATATATATATATATATATATATATATATATATATATATATATATATATATATATATATATAATGAGAGTACATTCTGACACGAATTTAACATAACGTATAAATTACAAAACACAATCAATGAAGTGTGTGTTAATAGCTAGTGTAAAATTCCAAACGTAGCGATTAAATATATTGAGGAATTATTAGACTTTATAATACTTAACAAAGGAGGGTACATATATATAAACGACATGCTTATTAACGTTACATAAATCTAAAGAAGCTTAATTGCATTTTATGCATGCATGCATGTCAATTACAAGTTTACAACGCAAACTAGATAGCTTCATCTCTATTTTATTTGTTGATTATTTCTTTTGGTGTGTAGTGACCACCGTACCCGCCGTCTCCGTATCCACCCGTAGAACCATCATACCCACCTTGACCATATCCACCGTCTCCGTATTCACCGCTGGAACCACCATACCCACCTTGACCATATCCACCCTTAGAACCACCATATCCACCATGACCATATTCACCCATAGAACCGCCATACCCACCATGTCCATATTCACCACCAGAGCCACCATACCCACCGCTTGAACCATCGTATCCACCTTGATCGTATTCTCCATGACCATATCCACCTTGGCCATAACCACCATCATGGCCATAAACCTCTGGCTCTAAATCCTCCTTTACAGCCATCACTTCTTTTGGTGGGTAGTGTCCGTAGTGAACACGGTGTCCGTAGGCACCATGTCCATAGCCATAGCCATAGCCCCCGTGTCCATCTAATTCCTTTGGCTCTTTTGCGAATTCTGCAAGCACCAAGAGAAATATTAAAAAAAAAAAAAAAAAAAAAAAAATCCATTAATGCATATGTTTTCAAATCAAGTATTCTTTTACAGACCGGAGATTTAGGTTAAGCTAGCGCACCTTTTTATTTATAATTATTGCCCTAAATTGTTGTCAAAGAAACAATTGAACTAATTATAAGGTTTAATTAATTGTTAAAGCCTAAGGTTGGTCTGACATTTTATGAACGATATTTAGTTGTAATATAAAAACGAACCTTTGTTTTGTCTTTATTTCAATTAATGCTAAGCCGCGATCTTTCCTTTTTTTTTTTTTTTTTTTTTTTTTTTTTTTCTTCTTCTTCTTTTTTTAAAAAAAAAATATTTATAAGTATATAAATTACTGATGCTTGCTAAACAAAAACTTCTTGTACATTAAAGATGAAACTAAAAAGAAAGAAAAATTAAAAATTACGAGTCGTTTCTGTAGTAGAGGTAGATTCGGTAAGTTGGCGAGCTGAGACCATAGACGAGGAAATCAAGATAACAAAAGAAAGAAGCCCGAGAAGGAGAAAACCCTTAGAGTAGGCCATTTTCATGAAATGCTCCCAAGTTAACACTCAAATTTTTCTTGATGGGTTGCTTTGATATGAAAAGTGCGCTAAGGTGATTTCTTTTTATAGGAGAACATAGTAAGAAAAATAGTGTTGACAATTCCTCAATTCATGTAAGATGGCGAAATGCAACTATTGTTGGAAAATGCTTCATAAAATAACTCAAGCATTATTAGTCAATCCACCGAAGTGTTAGTACCTAAATATTCTCCTAATTAAAAGCAGCAGTTTGTAACTTAGTTGTAGTGCTTGAGTTAAGTCGGTATTAGTGGAATAAATCAAAGAGCATGTTTATACCCCTAGTATTAGTGTTTACTACTTCATACAATTTATGACATTAATAAACAAGTATAAGACAAGTGTTTGACTTCTCAAGTTGTTATAAACTAGTTCTTTTCTCCAGATATTTGTTGAGCTTGAATTTTTATTTTTATTTTTCTTTTATTTTTATTTAAAAAAAAAAAAAAAACAATTCATTAATAAAAAATCATACTACATTTACAAATGAAATCTAAATCAACAAATTCATAATATTGAATAAAAAAGGGTTATTTTTCATCAAAGCTACAATCGTTAAATAGATCTTGAACTGTGGTACAAGTCTTGCATACATCGTCGGAATACACAACCTTTTTTAGAGAAGACGGTCTAACATTATGTTGTAGCTGTAAGGATGATTTTCATCTATTTACCAAATATATTTGAAAATTTGACAACCAATGCGATCTTGAAATCTTTACCAACGAATTGATAATAAAGTTAAAGATGATTACCTTTTTATTGATAAACCCTAACACATGAAAAACCCCTAAACAAAAGCAAACAACTAAAACAAAAATGAACAACTCCACCATAGATAGAGAGACAGACAAACACCTACACTACGTGTGTAGATTTATTGAAACCTAAATTGCAAAACTAAAAAAAATTAAGGGAAAATGGTCGAAATTATTTCCAGCCTAAATGACCAAAATTTATAAAACCCTAAAAGCGAGGAAGACAAAATAGGAGAGGAGAGTAGATTCGTAGATATTTTTTTTTCATTGTTACTAAGCTTAATTGTTTTAGGTAAATTCAAATGTTTTTATTGTAATCAAATAATTTTTGCTAAACCAAGCAAAGTGTGAAAGTTTGCATCTCATAACCTAGAGGTTGTAGGACCAAACCCCATTAGAGGCACTTTTAGGTGAGGATCACTTACCCTTCTCCCTCACCTCCAAAGTGTCTAGCCTGCTAACCCAGACTGGGAAGACCTGTGAGAGGTTCCGACCCTCTTCTCCTTACCAACCAAAAAAAATAAAAATTGCTAAGCTTAACTTGTATATGCTGATCAAAATTAGTTTTTCTTGATTCCCCATTATTTTTGTTTTATAAAGTTACTAATTTTTTCAAAACATAACTTATTTTTACTTACTCAGATATACTGATGAACTTAACTTTTTTAAAAAAATAAATAAAAATTAAATAGGGCTCAAATTACTTTAACTAAATATTAGAAGAAAAGAATACGAAATAGGTTTTTTTTTCTTTAGCGAATATATGAAGACATATGATATAATCGTTAAAATGGATTGAATGAATGCATGCTTTCTCTCCCCCCTCCCCCCTCTTCTCTCATCTCATTAAAAATGAGTTGTGCCCAGTTTATCTTTCAGATAAACAAAATGGGGTATAATCGTCTTTTCAAGTACCAGTTGAGAGGTACATTTGTCTTTTCATGTACTAGTTGAGGGGTATATGTGTAATTTCCTAAATACAAGTTGCAAACAATAATTGGATACCTCACCAAAAGTATTGAATAAATGACCATCCTTTTTTTAATGTATTTACAGAAATTGCCACTATTCGTTAATCTGGCATATAAACTTCTATTTGCCCATAAAAAATGGTATTTGAGACAAATTAGGGATATTTAATGAGTACAGTAAAAAAAAAAAATCAAAATCATAAACAATGTCTAGTACGGTTGTACTCAGAGAGGTGCTACGATAATAATATGTTGCCATGCTGGTGAAGTGGTGATAAAATGCATCAACAAAATTGTGTAGGTGATGAGACTGTGTGTCACATGTAAAGAGTCTAGCATGCATATTGTGCATGAAATTCCACAAAAAAATACATCAAAAATAATTAATAAAGTGAATATAATTGACTAGTTGTGGTAGTGGAAGAAGCAATTTCCATAAATGTAATGAGTTTGAGCAAATTAAACCAATTATTTTTTTCTCAAATGTGGAATATAGCAAGCTCTTCTTGAAGAGGTTGTTCTATTTTTTTATTGGAAGCAACGGGGTCATCACGGGGTGTGTTAGAAGATGCTTCCAAAATATTAGGTTAGTCAATCTGTTAATGTGCTAGTGTTTAATTATTCACTTTAATAAAATTAATAGTTTATAACTATTAGTATTAGTGATTGAGTTAAGTCAGTAGGTTAGTGGAGTAAATCATGAAACATATGTATCCACCAAGTTTTGATAATGAGATTAATAAGACACTTGTTGGCTAATGTTAGGCTTGTTACTTTGTTAGATTTTTTAATTAGCTTATGTAAAGTCATATAAGATGTAAGTTGTTAAAGTGAATTGATTACAAGTATGTTTTTCTTTCCACACTCTTATATCATTATAATTTTCAGAGCGTACTGTCACGGGTCATCTCCCTTGCCAACCATGGGCGTCATTTGGGTCACTAGGCAACAGGGCATAATCGTGGCTAGGGGGCTTGCCCTTGGTGTCCAGGTGAGCACTTCCCCCTAAAGAGCTTTATTTTGATCTGGTGCTATTTTTCTAGTGAACACTCATGTAATAGTTACACAATAATGGGTCATTTGAGGACCCAAACGAAGTCCAAATGGGCCTAAATTTGGGGGTCCACCGTATTTTGGGCCAAGGAAGACCATGGTGGTGTCAGTTTTCCGAGATAAGGTCCTGAAGTACAAGTTTTGGCAGCAAGTAGCCCGGAAAATGCGGGAAGCTTCTAGAAGGTTCCGGAGCTATCTACGAGGTTCTTTGGAAGACTATTCTAGAGTGGATGACTCTAGAATAATCAAGGAAGGTCTGGTACATAGTAGGATTATTCTAGGTTCTTCTTCTATGTACATAACTCTTGTAAAGTTTCTAGAATGTTCTAGGTTAGTCCTTAGCATTCTAGGTTTAGATGTGTGTAGAAACCTCCATGTATGTAGTTCCTAATTAGAGGTGGGAACTCTCTAGATACTTGTAGTCTAGAACCCTCCATTTGAGGAGGTTAGGAATATTCTAGATATAGCTTGTAGCTAGGATGGAGCACTATAAATAGGTTCCAAGGATCATTTGTACATTCAAGTTGAGAGTAATATAAAAAGCATTCCAAAATCACTTGTGTTCTCTTGCAACTCAATCCTTTCCTTCAAACACTTAGAGAGTGTGAGGAAAACTAAGGCACAAGGGTGCCAAGTGAGTGATCGGGCATACTAGCAAGGGTGATAGCTTGTGTGCTCAATTGTCTACGACACTTAGTCGTAAATTCGGACTAAGACACTAAGGGTGAGTGCTTAGTTCAACCAAGGGGACTTGTTAGCACCAAGGGGTCGTGCTAGCAAAAATATTTGAGCAGCACAAAGAGTTGTGCTACGGGGGCACAAGGAGTAGTGCCAAGGGAGAAAGCCTGACTCGTCTTACGACGGACTGTAAGCGGGTGGCGCACGGTGTGTGACTAGGCAAAGTAGTCGGCACGTGACAGTACGCCATGTTTATGTGATATTTGGAGATAAAAGTCGTAATTGTTAGTCAAAAGATATGTATAAAAAATTTGTTTTAATAATTCCAATTTTATGCGATTCGTTTTTAATAATCTTAACTTTAGATTATTTTTTAATAATCCGAATTTTGAGGGGTTATTTGCTTCTTTGGTTCAGACATTTGATGGTGGGTTAAATTTTTGGAAAAATTGTAAAAAATCACATTTTATAACTTTTTTTTTTTTGTAAAAAAACACCTTATAATTTTTATTTTATTTATTTTTAATTTAATTTAATTTAATTTTTTTAATTTTTTTTTTCGATGTCTCACCTTACCCTGGTTTCCGACCTTTGACTTAGTTTTCAGGTGTTCACCTGCACGTGAAGATCACGTGTTATGATCACTCTCCCCTTTTATTATTTTTTTCCCTCAAATTTATCCTATTACTGCAATTGAACTTTCTCTCTCCTCCCTTCTTCTCCATCAAAACCCCAACTACTCACCATTGACCAAGGAAACTCCATTTTTAAGCATGAATTGCTCCAATTAAACTAATTTCAAGTAAGGTACTCCCTCCGTACCCTATTGATAGTTCCTTATGGGCATTTTTCACGGAAATTAATAAACACAAATAAGAATAGTAAAATTACATTGAAAAAGTAAATTGACATTGGATATGCAAAAAACTAGAGAGAGAAAGTAATAAAGGTGTTGGGTTTCGATGAGTCTGACTCACCGCGGAAAATAAAACCCGAGCCCAAGAACAAACTCACAATTAATATAACAAAATGCATAACTAACAAGATTAGAGAAAACATAAATTACCCTTGTAGCGTGTTTCGCTAAATCGGATGGAGCTCTTACTTGAGAAAGCCGAGCCTCACAAAGGGCGAGGACCTCCGACGAAGTCCACCCACAACGCGACCCGACCGGTCTACTACTTGGAGGTTAGCCAAGTCCGACCAAAAGGACTACCCGAGTAATTAATGAGCTTATAGATTTTCTCTCAAGTGGAGATGCCTAATTGAGCTCTTACTCAAGTGAGTTTTCCCATTTTCCAAGTGAGATATTTATAGGGAAACTCAAGTGAGAAATCTACTCTCCCATCAATGTGGGAGAGTTGGTAAAATCAATTTTCTCCTTTTATTTTTAAATCCAAAACAAAAGAAAATAGCCAACAACTAATTAATTAACCAGTAGCATTCTAAGAGGAGGGGTTAGGTAAGGACCACAAGGGAAAGGGGGGGGGGACCAAAACTTGATCCCCAAGGCTTCCCAAAAACCGGCTCCCTCAAGCCAAGTGGCCCAATGAGCTGCTTCCATGTAGAAGGCCGAGCCTAGGCACCCAAGCAGCCTAGCTGGAGCTTGGTGTGCGGATGGCCTGCTGCTATGTGCGGCTGGCCGTAGCACCATGCGCGCTACGCTGCTGCTATGTGCGGCTGGCCGTAGAGCCAGGAGTTTAAAGGTTTTCTCCATGGAGATGCCTTTTCTAACTCTTACTTAAGTGAACTATCCCAAGGTATGCGTTGGCTATTTATAAGGAGTGCTTCCTTGTGAATTCCACTCATCTTTCAATGTGGGACTTTTTCACAAAAAGATCCCACACAGAAAGAATGTTGAATTCAATCCTCAGTTAAATAAACCAAAAATAACACAAAGTAACAAGTGTCACATGGTTAGGTGAGGACCACTTCCTCACTTGCTCTCCAAGGCAACTCACATGCATTGTGAGCTAACCATGTGACACCCAATCTTGAGACCTAAGTTAGGTTCGGTTGGGCCGCCACCTTTTGGCCCGCGTCCATGACCTGTCACCCGGGTCCCCGGCCCGTTTCCACATGACATTGCCAACGTGGAAGCTGCCACTTGGTGGCTGCCAACGTGGCGCGCTACCACGTGGCACACTGCCACCTTGACGTGCTGCCACGTGGTGGCTGCCACGTGCGATGCCACGTGTACTGCTACATGGCATGCTGCCATGTGCGCTGCCACGTGGCGCACTTATATTTGGCGCGCTTCCCTAGCCTTCGCGTGGCTAGGGTTTTTACTTGACACTTGAAGCATTTTCCCGTCTCGCCAATTCTTAAATTTTTGCTTGAATTTTAAGATTCGGTTCCGACGCTCTAAGCTCGGAATCCGACGTCTTTGTTCATAATACTCGAGTGACTTATTAATTCCTTTCGGATTAATTCGTCGTGTCAGATCGTTAGTTGCTTGGGTGTGACACGAAGGGTTCAATCAAGATTAAGCTGTAATATTAATTATACATTAATATTACTGATCGAAAGCGGCCTCAACCTAGGCATTTTGATCACTTGACCTCACTGAATAATTAGCTCGGCTTGGTGCGCATGCTAGCCACCTTGCTATACCAAATGCCCCTAGCACTCGGTTTGCTCGGGGCATTCCGATGCTAGGGGTATTTCGGTAATTTGTTGATTAATTAGTGATTTTACCGTCTCGCCTTTTATTAATTCGACTCGACTTACGACGCTCGGTTTCGACGCTCCTAGCTCGATCTTCGACATCTAAATATTTATTACTCGAGCGACTTATTAATTCCTTCCGAATTAATTCGTCGTGTCGGATCGATAGTTGTTTGGGTGTGACCCGAAGGGTTCAGTCAAGATTAAGCTGTAATATTAATTATACATTAATATTACTGATTATAAGTGGCCTCCACCTAGGTATTCCGATCAGTTGAACTTACTGAATAAATAGCTTTCCAATAACTCCGAACCCTCTGTCGGAATAATTCACTTGTTCGATGGACACCACTCATTTCAAAAGGTACATGGGAAAACAAAATTTACATGGGAAATTAAATTTGCACAAATATTGTTGCAAATTGGAGGGAATTTTGGTAAAAAATTAATATTAATGGTTGTTGGAAAAAGCAAATGGGGTGAACATTTTAGGACTAAAATTTGCCCATAAGGGACTATCATTTGGGGACGGAGGGAGTATATTGGTTAAATTATTAAAATTTTGTGCTCATGTTGTTTTATTTTCGAATTTCTCCAAATTAGGGATTAGGGTTTGAATTCGAATTTGGGGTTTCTTTTGTAGGACTAATTTCTGCAATGTTTGTAGGATGGAATTAGAAGTTGTTTCGAGGGGTCAAAAGTATTTTGATGACATTCCTGTTACTATTAGGACCTCATGGACGCATGAGAATCCTGAGAGAAAATTCAAGGATTGTAAATTCTACAACTTTGAGACAGGACACAGAGGGTGTAACTACTTTGAATGGGTAGATGAAGACATTTTGGACTGGTAGAGGGATGTTACCAATACACTTGTTGCTAAGAAGTATAGACTTGCAACTGATTGAGGTTGTTGCAAGCTAAATTTGACTACACTGACAATATGAAGAGAAGGCTTTCTAAAGAACTTGATAACATGGAGAGGAAGCAAAATGAAGTAAGAGCAAGGCAACAAGAATTGCAGAAGGAGCAAATTGGTGTACTTGTTGCTGCATGTGTTATTGTTTCTATTTTAGTTACTGTAGTAGTTGTTAAGTTTACGGTACGGTTTGGGTGTGTATGCATTACATGTATTGTAATAAATTAAAGACATTTCATTGGCTTAGTGTTTACTGATTTTGACTTGTTAATGGTCTATTCAATGAAATGAAGTTTTTGTTGCTTAGTTTACCAACTTGATGCTAATATAAGTAACAATAATGAATCAATTGAGCAAAAGTGATAACATAATACATATAAAAAAGGCAAATGTCATTCACCATACATAACAGTTGATACTAATAAAGCTACCATATGTTCAAAATACATAAACCCTTGTCACCGAATAGTTCATAAATCAGACACATAATTGAGTTAGGCATTTCTTGAAGCTTGTGAAGATTGCACAGGGTCTTTGGTTCTAATTATAGCAGACATGGTAGAGGTTTTCTTTGCTCTTTTTGTTGTTGAAGCAGAGGCCACCTACCTTGCCTTTGTTGCCCTGGTTAAAACACCATAAGAAGTTGAAACACCTGATGTAGTTGATGCTGTTGGTGCTTTTCTTTTTCCTTTCTTAGCTGAAGTAGTAGTGGTTGCTGCTGATGGTGTTGACACAGCTGCAAATGTGGTTGTTGTTGGTGCTGCTGATCTGGTTGTTGTTCCGGTTGCTGTTGTGGTTACCGCTGGCGTTGCTGCAAGAGATGGTGCTGGTTGAGCTTATGTTGATGTAGGAGCTTCAGTTAGAGTTGGTGCTGATTGAGCTGCAGTTGTTCTTAGTCTTCCTCCCTTACTTTTTTCCTGAGGTGGTAGACTCACATTTTGACACTTAAACTTGTAGTGCCTTAGACCACCACAATTAGAGAACTTATTTTTCTTTTTTAATCTTTGCACCAACTGTCTCTCCTTATCTTCCGTTACCTCTTTCACCCTTTTTTTCTTGTTTGGCCTCCAAGGCATCTTTCTATAAGGAGGGGGGAGGGGTATTGGTAATGGTTGTGGATCCCATTACCAGGCATGGCTCTAAACTGAGGGGCATAACCTGCAGCATACGTGCTTACATGATAAGTAGGGTGTACAAACTCCTCATATTGCAGTCTCCTTTTGACAATACATGCTAGAGCATGGTAACAGGGAATCCCTAAAAGACTCCACCTATAACAACCATACTCTTTTGATTGCAGATTCACCACATAAGCGTCAGACTCATCATCAACCTCAAACTCATTTAAATCAGCCTGGTTAACCCTCATGTTTGACACTTGTTGCATACCTTTCTTAATCATTTTACAAACAGATGGCATAATAACTCCCTCAAAAATTTTCAAACCCTCCCTTTTTGCACATCTTTTCATCACATATCTCCTTATCCATTCCATAAGGGAGATGATGGGTTTGGTTCTTGCTTCTCTCAAAACATTATTATAGCTCTCAGTGTAGTTGATTAAAATCATACCAGACTTATACCTTGCAATAAAAGCATGCCTTGACCAATTAGCAGGTGATATTGACTCTAAGTACTTACACTACTAGAATTTTAATATTTAACAACAATTCAATAACGATGAAAACATAATCTCGTCGTTAAAAGCACTATTTTTCTGGTTTGTAACGTGAATATAAAATGTTTCTCGTAAATTATCTTTCAAATGTTAAGACAATATTTTATGCCCGTCGTTAATATTTAAAAAATAAAATAAAATAAAATAATAAAGCATAGATCTTTCGTTAATAGGAGTAAACACATACGCGAGATGAAAATTTCACCTAGCGCGCGTTAAAATAAATCACTCTTCCCCCTGGCCTTAATTATTCTGCATCCTGAAACCCACAGTTTTTTCTACACTCAAATCAATAATTCTCCAATTCTCAATCTGTGGTTCGTAATTCTTGCGGTTAGGGCTCGAAATTTCTCCAAATAAGCGAATTTGAAAGGAATATTTCATAATTCTGGTATGTTTAATGTCTTTTTTCAAATTAATAATTCTAATTTAGGGTTATGAATAAATTGTTGATAATCTAAAATTTTTGCTTTGGTTCCTTATTAATTATAGTTATATGTATAATCTGAATCATAGATTTCATTGAATTACTTTAGTTTTGTTTTTCAATTAGTTTCGATTTTCCGTTTAATTATCGTAATATTGTATAATTAATTCTCAATCTGATGTAATTTGGGTGTTTTAATGGATTCATCTTGTTTAGCTATTTAATCTTATATATTCTCTCTGGTTTTTTATTTTATTTTTATTTTTTTATTTTTTTATTTTCATTTCTTCAAAGTTTCGATTTCTTTAATATTAGATGCATGTATATTGTTTTCTTTTAGTTTTTCCTTTAGTGCGTTTTTAATAATTAACACTGTGTTGGACATGAACTTTTGAAATGGATATGAATCATATGATTCATACAACAAATCTGTCAGACATGAACTTTAATATTTTACATATAACTCAAGCCATTGATGGCTCGGGTAGGGGTTTTTTCTTTGAAAAGGGGTGTTACCGTGCAAGAATTTTTGTTGTATAGATGCTTCATTGCATAAAGTGGCTTGATAGTATGGAGATGGTGCTGATATCTAGGGGCTGATTTGGTGATAAGTCATAGACATCCTTTTTTTTGAAAAAAGCTTATTTTAGTCAATTAGTTGCATGATTTATTGTTTTTTCCAAAGACATGTAGATTATTGTGGGAAAGAGTTGATTTTTCTTTGAAGCTGGAGAGTGGCATTGACTTTGAGGCACCTTACAAGCTGGGTTCATGACAAAAAGGGTAGAATCATAATCTATATAGTTAAGAGACAGTTGTTACTTGCTGCGTATATGAAGCAGCTTGAAACATCTTGTGTCGTAGAGGAGAATTTGAGTGAATTAGGTTATCAGGCTCTTAACATTGTTACATTATTGTGGGGGTGGGTAAAGTACACCAGCCTAGTCCTTCAAATGAATTTGCCATAAAACTGATAATTTTAGCTTAAAATATTTTGTTGGTGTCTTGGTTAGATCCCTGCTGAAAAGGTCTGGTTTATTTGTAATTGTTGATCAGAGCAGAGAAATGATCTATGATGCTTTTAGAATCCTTCCTCTACCAATGTAGTCTTGGGGTCTGGTGTATATGCTATTTTGTTGTTGCTTGCTAATCTTGTGTTGGAGTGAATATCATGGGATTGGTGAAGAGGAGAATTTTATAACCTGGTGAGATTTGTCTCATGTATTGGCTAAGTTAAAGAAAATTTGAAATGGATATGATTCATACAACAAATTTGTCGGACATGAACTTTTGTCCTTATTAGCATGGATATATATAAAATTATAAAGGTTTCCATTGTATATGATCTGAGCTTTCTTTTACATGAATATAAATGGAAATGATGACTTTTTTTGTGAGTGCAAAGCTATTTCCAGCTAGATATTAATTAACATCTCAAGGAATTTAATTGAATTGTATTAACTTATTAGTTCCAAAGATATGGCATAAACTTCCTTGTCTTTACTTTGGCTTTGATCTATGGTAATGTTTCTTCTTATATACTTTGTCTTTTTTTGGATTTATAAATTAAGCTAATGCTTTGTAGTAGTGGTTGGTTATGCTATTAACTGAATAATTGTGGTAGGATTCGACGTATCGTTTTTTTCCTTGATTGACAATTATTAGAATTATTAGTTGTTGTATAAAATATTTAAATCATTAATGGCCTATAAAATTGCAGTATAATAACCTAAAAAGTTTTTAGTCATCAATGATTTTATTCTTATTTTATTTCTTTATTATTTTTTTTTGTTTGTAGAAATGACTCCTAGTAAAGATTGGATGACCATTAAAGATTATGTTAATGACCCATTATATGTGGAGGGAGTAGATATTTTTTTAGACTATGCATTTAAAAAATTAAAAACTACAACAATACGTTGTCCTTGTTGTCAATGTATGAATGGAAAGTCTGGTAATCTTAAAAAAGTAAGAGAACATCTACTAGTTTTTGGAGTAGTTAAAAGGTATACCTTTTGGTATCATCATGGAGAGGGGTTAGATGAGCCTCAACTTGAATCTGATGAGGATGATGGGATAGATCATGAAAACCAAGATGAGCTACATAATATCTTACGGGATTTTTATCTAGAGTATAATAATGGTAGTTCCCCCATTGATGTCAACGATGTTGAGGAGCCAAATGCTGACACTAAGAAATTTTATAGCTTGTTGAAAGATTCGCAAGATCCTGTTTATGAAGGTTGCAAGAGATCTAGAATGTCTGCACTCTTAAAACTCCTTCATATCAAAACTCTTGGTCATTGGAGTAATGAATCATTTACCATGCTATTAGATTTCCTTAAGAAAGAGCTTTTTCCCGAAAAATCAAATTTGCCCGATTCTTATTATGAGTCAAAGAAGATCATAAAAGATTTGGGGCTTTCTTATGAGAAAATTGATGCTTGTATCAATGACTGTATGTTATATTGGAAGGATGATGCGAAGTTGGATGCATGCAATGTGTGTGGTGCTTCAAGATGGAAAAGTAACAAACACAACGGTGAGGACAAGTGCAAGAAAAATGGCAAGAAAATACCTCAGAAAACCCTTCGATACTTTCCTCTAAAGCCTAGGCTTCAAAGATTATTCATGTGCTCAAAAACTGCTTCTTTGATGACTTGGCATCATGGTAAAAAGAAGAAAGATGGTACGATAAGACACCTTGTTGATGGAGCTGCTTAGGATTCATTTGATAAAGAATTTCCCTATTTTGCATCGGATCCTCGAAATGTTAGGTTAGGGCTTGCTAGTGATGGTTTTCAACCCTTTGCAAATTCGAAAACATCATATAGTATTTGGCCAGTGGTTCTTATTCCCTATAACTTGCCCCCCGAACTTTGTATGAAGCAGTCTAATATGATTCTATCAATGCTTATTCCTGGCCCTAAAGGGCCTGGTAACGCAATTGACATATATTTGCAACCTTTGATCGAGGAATTAAATGACTTATGGGCCACTAGGGTAAATACTTTTGATGCAGCAATTCAACATCATTTTCAACTACGTGCAGCTTTGATGTGGACCATAAATGATTTTCCAGCATATGCAATGTTATCAGGTTGGAGTACTAAGGGCTATTTAGCATGTCCTTGTTGTCTTAAAGAAACGCGATCAAAGAGGTTATCTCATGGAAGCAAGGAATGCTATATGGGCCATCGAGTGTATTTGCCAAAGAATCATAGATGGCGAAAGGATAAGGCTTTATTTGATGGAACGATGGAGCACGGTTTACCTCCAAAACCTTGTTCGATCGATGAAATTCTTCATCAACTTGAGGATCTCGAGAATATCATATTGTCTAATGATCCACAAGTAAAGACAAATATATCTCATGAGCTTGGGGGGACAATTGGAATAAAAAAAGTATTTTCTTTACGCTTCCTTACTGGAGGGTGCATCAATTACGACATAATCTGGATGTGATGCATTTTGAAAAAAACATTTGTGAAATCATTATAGGGACAATAATGAATGTGAAAGGGAAGACAAAAGACACTATTAAATCTCGTCATGACTTAGAAGAAATGGGATTGAGGCCAACATTACATCCAATCAAAGAAGGGGACAAGTGGAAGATGCCTCCAACCCCTTTTACTTTTTCTTCTGCAGAGAAGCGCACTTTCTGCAATTTTTTGAAAGAATTAAAGGTTCTGGATGGTTTTTCATCTAATATATCCTATTGTGTCAACTCTAAGGAGGCCAAAATTTCAGGGTTGAAGAGTCATGATTACCATGTTATACTCCAACATCTTCTTCCTTTAGCAATGCGTGGCCTACTAACTCCACTTGTACGCGAAGCAATAATTGAGCTGTCAAGGTATTTTACTATTTTATGTGCTAAAGTAATCAATGTGAAAGAGTTGAAACAACTAGAGTCCCAAATTCCTATCACCCTTTGCAAATTAGAAAAAGTGTTCCCTCCTTCTTTCTTTGATGTGATGATGCATTTACCAGTTCACTTAGCTAGTGAAGCTAGAGTTGGGGGTCCAGTTCAGTTCAGATGGATGTATCCTATTGAGCAGTATATGTACAAGCTCAAGTCTTACATAAGAAATAGGGCTCTTCTAGAGGCTTCAATTGCAGAGGGCTATTTAGCAGATGAGTGCATGACTCTTTGCTCAAGGTACATGCAGAATATTGAAACTAGATTTAATCATCTAGAGAGAAATTATGAAAATGCAAATGGTGATGATGAGGCCTTGCCTATATTTAGTCATCCTGGCCGAGGCTTAGGAGCTCCAATTGTCATCGATGTTCCAAAGTCTGAGTTAGATCAAGCTCATAATTATATTTTGAAGAATTGTGATGAGGTTAAACCATTACTTGAGTAAGACTCTTAGCCTTAATTAGGTTTCTTTATTTTTTTTTTCCATCGCTATAGTTTCATCATCAACTTTTTTTTTTTTTTTAAAATTTTTTTAGAGAATATTCTCAAGCCTGTCAAATTAATGGAATATCCGAAGAGAAATGGACCGAGAATTTTAAATTGTGGTTCAAAGATGAAGTAAGCCTTTTAATTTTCATCAAATAATAAGATAATTGAGATTCAAGTTTGCCATTAATACATTTTTTTTTTCTTTTTTTTTTGTATTTGTACTTTCTGGTAGGGTTCTCGGTTATATGTGAATAATAAGAGCAAGGAAATGGAAAATCTCCTTTCATTATCACGTGGACCAACCCAATATGTAACCTCTTTTAGTGGTTATATTGTGAATGGGTATAGATTTCACATACAAAATCGTGAGAAGACTTTGAGAACACAAAATAGTGGAGTGGTTGTGATTGGAAACACCGGAGAAGAAGATGATAACACAGACTATTATGGAGTAGTAACAGATATAATTGAGATGCAATATCTTGGAGGAAATCGAGTAGTGTTATTTCGTTGTAAATGGTGGGACGTATTTGATAAGGTTAGAGGAGTAAAAGAAGACGAATATGGAATTGTTAGTGTTAATTGCAATAAGCAATTAAAGACTAATGAACCATATATCTTAGCTAGCCAAGCAAGACAAGCTTTTTATGCCATTGACAATGCTAACAAAGGTTGGTATATCGTGTCAAAGACTCAACCTCGCAACTTATCAAGTGAGGAGGATAATGATTTTGAGGAAGGTGATGCATATCAGCAGGGTGAATTTTTTAAGCCTACATATGTTGCAACTTCGTCAACTATTGCAAGTGCTGAAATTTGTAGAAGTCGGATGGGTATAGATCCAATTTTTGTGGGTGCGATTTCCAAAAAAAAGGGGATGAAGTATCTCTAAAGAGGAGAAGAGAAGAATAATTTGTCAATTATCTTTTTTCTCATTGTTTTTATTTATTTCTAGAAGAATAATACGCCCATGAATTATCTCCTACTGACATTTAAATGGCAATGTGTAGTTCTCTGCTATTGTCTTTGATGCCTACTGCTTGTTTTTAATAATATTTTCCTGCATCCAATGTTAGATGAATAAAACTTATCGTTGTTCTGATTTTTTATTACTATTGAAATTCACTGTGTTGGTCTAAATCTTTCTGACATTTAAACTATGGTCTAAATCTGTCTGAAACTTATTATCCTGTTTCCTAATTTTACCTTAAGACCATTCCCCTTAATTGGTCCTGTATGTTGCTGGAGTGAAACTATACTATATGTTGCTGGAGTGAAACTATACTGTATGTTGTTGGAGTTAAATGAAAAGGTTACATGAAATATTTTAATTATGTTGCAGTCTTGAATGTCCTGGCTGTAAAACAACAGGCAACACACAAGCACCTGCCACTTAAAGAATATATAATTCTAAGACTGACAGTTGATGGGCAGATCTTGTATGTTCTCTGTTTTAAAGTAGTTGTTGAAGGTTATGCTAGACATGTATCAAAGTATGTCAGACATGTAAAGGTACAAGGTACAGGAGAAATAAATTTTGATGTGGAGTGCTATGCACGAGCAACACTAGAAATCCCCTGGCAGTCTTGTTTTTTTTTTTTTAATTATTTTTTTATTAGTATTTACTAATTTTCTAAAGCATGACATGCTTGTTTTATTGATATCCTAAATAGAAATACTAAAGTAAATTGTTTGTTTAAATCTAATTTTAATCTTTTAATGTTAATTAATAGGAACATAATGGTTGTCCCTAATGGATCCACTCAAAGACCATCGATGCCAAGATCTAAAAGGGAGTATGTTCCACCTCTTATGCTCTCTAAAGGACGTGGAAAGGGGTTAGCAGGTCTATATCCAAACAAAAGTAATGCTAATTCTAATGTTGATGGAATAGGGGCTAGTACTAGTATTTTACACAGAAGTAAACATCCTTTAATCCGTTCTAGTAATAGTAATGATTCTCTTTGTGTTAATAAAGGCCCTTTATCATCAAATAAACGCCCTTTTAGTCATGTTAGAGCTCCAACCACTTCCCCTAATGCTGATAGAAACGTAAGAGCTTCCTTTAATCCACTAGTTACTCCCCGTGCTCAGTTTAATGGTAATACTAATATAGATGATCATGATTCATTTTCTGAGTCATGTAATGAGAATATCAATGATGATGATGATGTTGATGCTGATGGTGAGATACAATATACATCACATGAAGATCAAGATATGCTCTATCAAGAAGGCTATGCAAATCTTGATGGCCTTGACCACGAGATGAACTTTCAAGATGATGGAAATGACAATGGAACAGAGGAACCTACAACATTTCAAGGAGATGCAAGGGGTAATACCTAAATTTTTAATACCTATTTTGAGTTTACTTTGTTTATTTTTCCCATGTCAGTGATATGCTATTACTTAGGTATAGATTTAGATTTATACTTTTGCTTTATCGTTATCTTTTGATACTATTAATTTTTAAAAATACATTATTTTCTTTGAAGATGGTGACCAATCTACTACTAAGAAGCAAGCAGCTAATGGAAAAAAGAGAGGAAGAAACAAATGTAAAGAGATTGCTAGACTAAAACCCAATGAGAAGTTACAAATACAGTTCTTCAACAATCGAGCCGTAGGAGAGAACCACAAAGTATTTTCAAGACATTTGGGGATCATAGTCCGAGATACTAACATTTTCCCATTAAAAGTGCACAAATGGGATGATATTGGGGAGAGAGAAAAAAGACCATATGTGGACAGCGGTTACGGTACCAATTTGACCAAAAAATTTGATGCTCTTAAATTTTGTCTTATTTTTTTATTGAGCTGTTCAAATTTTGTTATTTTTTGCAAGGTATGGGGTTTTGGATGTTGTTGGCAGCATGTCATGATTGATTTTATATAGTTATTTTTTTTTTGAAAGAGATTTTATATAGTTTTAATTATTCATAATATTATTATTTTAGGATGTTTTTACTAATGACATCATGGAAACATAAAAGGAGCATGTTCTTGGGCATATGAAAGAGCTGTGGACGAATTGGAGAGGAGATCTATTAAGGTATAATGTCACTAACAAAAAAATAACCTTAGAAGCTGCTGCTAAAGGTGATCCTCCAAAGGGGCTTGATACACAAGAGTGGAAGTGGCTCATAAAAGAGATTTATTAAAATGATAACTTTAAGGTAATTTTTACTCAACCAGAGATTGTGAACGAGCATATGTATTGAATTTTAATGTAATGCTATTTTTGTTTAGAAAAGAAGTGAAAGAAACTTTGTTAATAGAGGTAAATATGCCAAAGCTTTAATGCCGCGAACTGGAAGCAAGCCTATAAGGCAAATCATTTGGGACGATCTGGTATAGATAGTGTTTAGTAGGTTTTTTTTTTCTACTTTGAATTGTCATATATGATTAATTATTATTCAGAAAAAGTGTTTTATCATGTGATTATAGGGAGGAAGTAAAGGTAATAAACCTACTTTGGTTGATGTGTTTTATTCAACTCGCAAAAAAGGCAATAGTCTTCCAAATGCAGAGACAATTCAAAAGCATGTATGTTTTTATTTATTTGATTTTTTTTTTTCATAATCCACTATATTAAATTTTTCATGAAAATCTTATAGGCTGAAATTCAAGAAACCATGGAAAACGATCCGTCGCTTTCATATGTCCAGGTAACTTACTTCTATCGTATTACTCATTTTGTTTTTGTTTTTTTTTTCTTTTTTTTCTTTGGCAGTGGTTTGGTAGTTTTAAATCAGATTTTCTCAATTGAAATAATTGTGCATGTTGTCTCATGGAATTCTTTGATTGGTGGCTCTGTTAAAAATTCTCGATTAGAGGAGGCATTAAGAATGTTTAAGGATATGTGCTTATTGGGTATTGAGCCGGATGAGTTTACATTTTCTTCTGTTATTGCTAGGTGTGCACGGCTTCAAGCGCTCTTGATCATATTTTATGGGATACATATTCTCTTGATCGAGAAAATTGCATTGAATGATATTTTACTGTCTGCAATTATTGATATGTATGCAAAATGTAAAATAGAAATAGCAAAAGAAGTTTTGATGGCTGCAGAAGCTAGTAGTAGTATGTCTGCTTGGAATTCAATGATTACTGGCTTGGTAGTCCATGGTCTTGCCATTGATGATATATCTGTATTTATATTTTTTTCCTAACAACATAACGTTTCTTGGAATTTAAGTTGCATGCAGTCATTGTGGTTTAGTTGATCTGGGAAATAAATATTTTGACATGATGAATAGAAAATAATATATAGAACCAGAATTTGCATTGTGGAACCATGGTGATATTATAGGCCGTGCTGGACAACTAGATGATGTGGTAATATGGGAGGCACTAATATTTTTGTCATGTCGTTCAATTTTTGAAATTCCATATTTTTGTCATATGTCGTTTTTATTTGATATCATTAATGTATATGTGTAGAAATAACTTTTTATTTAGAAACATATATTTTATTGTCTTTGAATATCAGGTTTCACAAAAGGTTTTTAAATCCAAGTCTCGAGATCGAGTTGTGGGCTTAGGTGGAGGAATAACTCTAAAGGATATGAATGGACCACAACCTAGCAGAGAAGTTCTTCAAACTGAGTTAAATGCGGTTAAAATACAAAATGAAGCTCTTACAAATCAGGTAGAACTTATTCAACAAGAGAACACCGAACTTAAGAGTCGCATGGGTTTGTTTGAAGCTGAAATTAAGATGTTTAAAGATACACTCTTAAAACAATTTAATGTTTCTCTTACGAACAATGTTACAGACACACAAACTCCAAGCACCTGATCGTGAAAAGCAATGATGTTCATGGCCATAAAGAATAAGATATTTTTCTTTGTCTTTTACTAATATGATTATTTTAGGAATAAGGATCATACTAATGTATGTATGACAATTATTTGCGAATATGATACTTTTAGCATTAAGTATTATTTCCTTCACTTTAGGATGGAGAATTGGTTTATTGTTAGCGTGATCTATATGGATCAAACTAATATTTGTATGACACTTTGTTTGAAATTGAAGACCAATAATTGATGTTAAATTATGCATATGGTTGATGAAATTATGTTTGAATCAAATGTTAATTATTGTTGCGTAGTCAATTGTTCTTGTTGTATGTATCCATTATTAACGACAAACATTCATTGTCGTTAATAAAGGAATTTTTGAATTTTTAAGATTATAGTCTATTATTTAGCAAGGGATAATGTGGTCGTTAATATATAAATCGTTCATCGTTATTGATTTCTAATTACGACAAAAAAATGCACCGTCGTTATTAAACAACGACGACTTGAGTTTTTGTCGTTAATGAGTAACGACAATTCTTTATTTCGTCGTCATTATAACCAATTACGAGAGAGCCTATTACATCGATTTGACGACGAAATTTTTTTCGTCGTTAATAATTTTAACGACCACTATTTGGGCTTATAACGACGAAATTGTTTGTCGTTAAAAACCCTTTTTCTAGTAGTGTTAAATGCATCTACATTTAGAGCTTTAATTGCTGCCATATTCTGTTCAAAATGATGTTGAAAAAAATTGCAAAGACTCTAATTACATGGAATGCATAAACCAAATAGTGTAATTACAAAGCATAAACGAAACAACCATTTCAACCTCAAACCAAACAAGCATTTCTATCTCATAACCAAAGAATGTAATTGGACAGCATAAACTGTCCTTAGTTGAGGATATGGCAGCCTTCCAAAAGTGTTCTCTGTAAATTTCACCGGGGAACTTTGTTTTGAAATTAGACCAAATGTGTCTACAACAAAACCTTATGTCTACATTGGGAACAATAGCCTGAAATGCATCAAGAAGACCCTGAAATGTTGGCAACAACAAAATGTAAGCTTGTTCTAGATTACAAATAAAAAAAAAATTCACCAAATAAGGTACATTAATGCATACCTTTTGTCTATCTGACATATATGTGACATCTTCCCTCTCATGAACCTATGTCACTGATGAAGCCGCAGAAGTTATGTCTTGCACTAACAGTTCAAGGAACCATTTCCAAGTTTCAGCACTTTCTGTCTCAACAACAGCCTAGGCAACAGGGAAGATGTTTTTATTCCCATCCTTGCCAACAACCTTTAGTAATATATCAGGAAATGGCCCCTTTAAATGAGCTCCATCAACTCCAAGGATGGGTTACTGCCAGCCATAAATCCCTGTTTACAAGCTTGCAAACAAATGTACATCCTTTGGAAGAGAGAGGGTGGGTTCTCAATGCCAACCACCTATACTTTGGTTGTGCTTCCTAGGTGGTATTTCACAATTGCAGTAGCATAATCTCATACCTTGTTATACTCCTCAGAAGCATCACCAAACAACATCTTCAAAGCAATTTGTTTTGCATAATAAGCCTTGTGATAACTAATTTCAGCTTGAACTTCTCTAGTTGCCCTACTTAAGAATGCACTCATTTTTATGGAGGGATCATCTCTAAAATTATCTAGATACCTTTCAGCTAAGTATAGGGAGGTGACTTTTATATTGTGATGTTGATGACCACACACATGCTCACCCCTGTAACTCTTGATCTGAAAAGTTTCCTCTCCTTTGACCTTCCTACAATGTACCTTCCACCTACACTTCCTCTTTGCCTTGCACTTACACGCATACAATCTCCTACCTTTCTCCCAAGGACAAACACACCTCTTAGTACTCTCAGCTTGGTGTTATGCAAGAAATAATAATCATACCCATTCTCTATGGCATGATTCCTCAAACCTTTCCTAAACACTTGCCGAGATGGGAATTTCAATCCAAACTTGAGTGTAATCTTTTGCTTGAAGTCCACTGCTGGATTGAATATTGGATAATCAAGTGCTTCATCATCTGATCCAATAGTGGTTACAACTCTCCATCACTGTCATGCAGCTCATCATCCTCACATATACCACCTGCCTCCTCATCCTCTTGATCATCACTAACATCCTGCACACAAATCTCTCTAGAACCACCCAAACTTTGGATCACAGTTTTAGTAATTCCTAGATCTGCAGTAGCTGCAAATAGATCATCATCTGTCTGATCTTCATGATCATCATCACTCAACACAACATCAATATCCTCACTATCAAATCTGATAAGGTCCTCATCCTCTACAATAACATCACCACTCTCTGGAACCTCAATGTTTGCTTGACTGTCTATGGTTATTTGTTTCTCATTGTTTGGTATAATCTGGGTGTTAGGTTCAGTCTCAGTGTTTGGTTGACTCTAACAGTTTGCATTGGTTGTAGTTCAGAGATTGTATAAAGCTGGGTGTTTAACTTGGAGAAGGTTGGCAATTCTGTTTTCTAGGTCTCAAAGTAAGTGAGTGGTTGTGAAGAGAAATTATGTTGGATAAGGGGGTTGGTTGGGACAGCAAAGTGGGTGGGTTCTCAACAAAAATAGGGTTTTCAAAGGAATCTTTTTGAGGCCCCACCATGTGTTTACTTGATTTATCCACCCCTCTTTCCTCACCTAAACCTGATGAGTCACACAACACTCTATCTGCCTCCCCCAAACCTGTTCCCTCCCCTAAACCCGATCCCTCCCCCAAACCTGATGACTCAGTCATACTTGATGACTCACCAATCCCTCATGTTGAATCATCCCTTTCTTCTAAGGTACTAAAGACCTCAGAATCTGAATAAAAGGTTACCCCAGGTCCATATCTAAGTGTTGTAGGATCTATTGGTTTCTTTTGGAAGTGTACCAAGTACAATTCATACCAACCATCCTTTTCCTTTGCTCTAAAAAATCTGGAATGTCAGCATTACTCATTATTTTTTTCAGCCAGTATACAAAGTACAACCCTTCTTCCTATACTAAATCTTCCCAACCTCATCATCTCCCAATTCACTTTTAATCTAATGAGCAAATTCAAAGTAACAGACTTCATATACATTAGGCTGCAAAAAAACTCCAAAATAATCAGAATCACCCTTCACATATGTTGTTTTGCCTTTTTTAGTCAGAAATTCACGACCATGCAACATCCTAATACTAATTGGTTCATCCATGAATTTATACTAAGGATAAATCACATTTATCCTACCATTAAACCTGATACAACCAAAAAATGCACACTAATTTCAGCGCCTATATTCATGTATAAATAAACCAATTATCATAAGCACACACAACTAATCAAACAACATAGATAACAAAAAAAAAAAAAATACAAACAATTCTTTACACAATCAGTGTCATTTACAGCCAATTAATTTAGCAAATCTAGGTCGTGCATTCTTCCCCTTTTCCCAACATTCACAACCATTTTCAATAATTTCACAAAACTTAGGTCAATTTAAAAATAGGGAAATCGAATTCTAACTTGGGTTTTTGTATTATAATGTAATTGGTCTCCCTTCTACGCGTTCTCTTCGCAGCAAGCTTGTCTTTTTCACCTTTACCCATGGGAGAGATAGAAAAAAAAGGACGAAGCAAATTAGGGAATTACAAAAGTAGAAATTGACTAAGAAGTAAGAGGAGAGAGAAAAATTACAACCTACTCTTTCACTTGGCCAGAATTAACCCATGAAATTGAGCTTTCAGTTTGCCCCACCATGGCATAACTCCCTTGCAGAGTAGTAATGATGATGTGCGAAGACAGAGTGAAGTAATGAGGGGAAGAGAGGAGAGAGAAAGTTAAATTAGAGGGGGGTAAATTAGAGGGAAATAAAGGGGAAAAATAATAAAAGGGGAGAGTGATCAGAACACGTGCTCCTCACGTGCTGGTCAACATCAGAAAACCAAGGCAAAGGTCGGAAACTAGGGTAAGGTGTGACATCGCAAATTAAAAGCGGTTTTAGGTGTGCTTTTACAACCAAAAAAAAAAAAAAAAAAATTAAAATTATAAGGTGTTTTTTTTTTTTTTTTTGTTTTTTGTTTTTACAAAACAGTTGTTATAAAAGGTGGTTTTTTTTTTTTTTTTTTTTTTTTTTTTTTTTTTTTTTTTTTTACAATTTTTCCTAATTTATTATTATTTTTTTCCTATTGACAACCACCACAAACCTGGCAGCCTTTTACCACGCCAACATCATTGAGACCACTGCCAAGGTGATTTTTTACGGCGGGTAAGGGGAGGGGAGAGACTTCTTGTTTTGGTGGTGGAGGAAGGATAAACAGTGGTTGTCAAGGGTGGCCGAGAGAGGGGAGTGGGGTAGTTTTCTACAGTGGGAGAAAGGAGTGGAGTGTGCGATGCGTGGTTTTCGTGGGTGGTAGAGTGGAGCGGAGTGGAGTGGTTTTCGGTGGTGAGAGTGGGGAGTCAAGTGGTTTGAGTTGGAGGAGAAGGTGGGAGGAGAATGCAAGTTTTTTTAAAAAAAAAATAAAAGAAAATAAAAATAAAGTAGTCAATTAGGCATTGATACGTGGCAAGAAACCTAATATAACATGCAAGGCCAACGAAAGCAAACATTCCTTAAAGTTCGGTTAATAAAAATAGGCACATCAAAGCTTATGGGAAGCGAAAAAGTGAGTGTATGTTACTTATTTATTTTACTTCCTCCATTTTTTATTATTTACAATACATACTGCCTCATGACACACTTTGAGGAAGAAATTTAATAAATTTAACGGACAAATTAAATTAATCAAAATAACTTACACAAGTTATTCCTATTCCTACTTTATTCCCGATATTAAAATTATATTCATAAATTTTTCATTTATTCATTTTAATCACCTCCTAAATATGTATGCTCTAAGCTGTATTGCAAATTAAAAAATAATAAAATAAAATAAAAAAATAAAAAAAATAAAAAAAACCTAAGGAAGTATATTATAAAAGTCCCAAAAAAAAGGTATTGGATGTTACAATCATGGCCTTCTTATCTTAAATATAAATTGCCTTGCTTATTTAAAAATTTGTGATGTGGTTGCATTTGTGAACCACTTTGTAATTAGTTGTTCAACTTATTAGAAAATAACTTAATAGTGAGACAGTCAACCGTTGGAGCTTAATAGTCAGCTAGAAATGCGGGTGTATTATTCAATACGGAGTACTACTTATTCCATTGGGGAATGGGCATATATTTAAGAAGATAACTAAATGTAAACTTAATAAACACTTGCTCTTTCACATATACTACGTTCATTTTTATTATTAAGAAGTGAATTTCCGTACGTGTTGGTCCAACTTATCATGGTTATGGCTGTTAGTTGAACCTCAAGCTCGAACTTGGTTAGGATTAAATTCAAGGGAAATTTTTCAAGGCAATAAATCGTGATTAATGTACAACATTGAGTAGTACTAAAAAAGCAACAAGACTTTATATTACTTGAAAAAGGAGAGTACATTTAGACGACATGCTTATTAACATTACATAGATATATGGAATCCCATTCTATAAATAGAAGCTAGTATGTCATGCATGCATGTCAATCACAACACAAACTAGATAGCTTCATCTACTTAATTAGTTGTTGATTTCTTCTTTTGGTGGGTGGCGACCGCCATATCCACCGTGTCCGTACCCACCATGTCCATAGCCACCTTGGCCGTAACCACCCCTAGAACCACCATACCCACCTTGACCATATCCACCCAGGGCCGTCCTAAACATTTTGGGGGCCCTGTGCTATTTTCTTAAGTCACAAATAATATTTGAAGTACTCTAATTCATACGAATATTATGTAAGACACTTTACATTCATAACTATTTAAAAGACTAGATAGTTCACTTTTAAAATGTAGATATAGAAAATACGAAATATATTATGTAGAGGTAACTATTTAAATTTTGGAAAAGGGGAAAAAAAAAAAAAAAAAAAAAACAGCCAAAAAAATTTGAAGAAACCCATACGGAGTAATACTTAGAAGAAAAAGAAAAAAAAAATTCAATGTACAAGTACAACTATATAGGCAGCGAGAATCGATCTGTGGTCCGGAACAATCTTCTAACGAGCTTATACCAACTATACCAAGTAAAATAACATGATTTCATAGGCGTTGATTTATAATTATACTATGTTTGTTTGTCAGACTTTTGGGGCCCCAAAAATTGTGAGGCCCTGTGCTATTGGGCTGTTTGCACAGCCTAATAGCCGGCCCTGTATCCACCCCTAGATCCACCATACCCACCCCTTGAACCACCGTACCCACCTTGGCCGTATCCTCCACGACCATACCCACCTTGGCCGTAACCACCACGACCATAACCCTCTGGCTCTACATCCTCTTGTACATCCATCTCTTCTTCTTCTGGTGGGTAGTAGCCACCATATCCCCCATGTCCATAACCACCATGTCCTTGTCCATAACCACCATGACCGTATCCGTCCAACTCCTTTGGCTCTTCAGTGGATTCTGCAAACACCAAAAGCAAAACAAAAAAACATATAGTGTTAAGCATCTCTCTCAAGACTATCAAACTATCAACTAGGGCTAGGGGAAATCCAAGTGAATCCTCTTGTTTGCTCTAGTTGGTATCGTAACTAACTGGTTGCAAACTAAAGACTCTTTTAACTCAATTGAAATTATCATTTTTGAACAGAATTTATAGTTTATGTGAATTTGATATTACATTATAACCGGTTTGTAAAAAAATTAAAGTTATGCATCTAATAAGAAATGGATATAGTATATTTCATTGATACCTCCTACAACAAATACTTGCATGATTTTATTATTAATGTATAAAAATTAGAACTTACGAGTGGTTTCGGTAGAGGTAGACTCAGTAAGTTGACGAGCAGAGACAACAGAGGAAACAAAGAGAACAAAAGAAAGAAGGCCAAGAATGAGAAAAGCCTTAGAGTAGGCCATCTTAATAAAATGCTCACAAGCTAACACACACAATGAAAATCTTATAAGAAGCTAAGGTTGTTATTTAGTTGAAGAGTTGCTTTGATATGAGAAGTGAGCTAAGTTGATCTCTATTTATAGGCATGTGATCATGTAAAGACAAAAATAAAGAAGGACAATAGTAGGTGAAATAATGTTGACAATTGGTGTAAAATGGCCAAAAGTAGCTATAACCATGTTTTTCAATGATCTTAGGGAGACAGAAAATCAGAATTACTAGTCAAAAGATGCGTTACAAGTAAAGATATATAGATTATATTAAAGCTTATGGGAAGCGGAAAATAGATTGAATTTTATCCATTGATATTGTGATAACACTACATGCATGTTTCTTCTTACTTACTTCGAACGTATCTATTGGAAATGCGTGGCGTTATCTAAGACCAACCAAACTACCACTAATGACTTATACATTTATAAGTGTCGAACTGTCGATAAGTTGATATTTGAGTACGTAGCTAGCTAGTGAGATTAAGTGTAGGGTCTTGAGTCTGAACTCGAAACCATAATGCTCATCACATTAGAATTAGAACTTTTAATTTTGTCCATAGAGCTAAATTTCATCAACCAATTCACTTTTCATTTAAATTGAGAAATATGGATAAGTAAGATCGATAATAATTGATTATTAGCGAGTCCAGTTTCACCTTAATATTGATGGGATATTGAACGCGCACCAAACTGATAAAATGTGTTTTTGATACTGCAACCCATTCTTATCCTTGGTGAAGGACCAATTTTAAATGTACATATCTCTATCCATTAGTGATCTTGAGGTGATACAAGTGGGAGGAAGTATCTTGTTTTAAGAGCTTTCCGACGATAGGTCATAATTATGCCCAATTTCGACTAGAAACGATAAAGTTATGGTTGATTTATGAAGAACTTTAGAATTTGAGAACTTTCTGAAGCATGTCCATGTGTATTTGAGTGAAGGCATTTTTTGTTTCCTAATTTCGGGTATGTTTATGATGGATATTGATGTTATTCCTTAGGGAATGATTTATGGTTTCTTTTAGGGTTTTTCATAGGTTATATAAGCAACCATTGGGTGGACAATTATTAGTGTTCAAATTCATTAAACTAGCTTGCCAATTCATCAAGCCAATATGTAATTTCACTTGAGATAATTTGAGAGTTGTATTTCCATTTTTATATCACTTGTATCCTCCATGAAAATATCTAAGAAAATATTATCTCTTACCATGTGGATGTAGCTCATATATATTGACCGAACCATATATATGGACAATTATTAGTGTTCAAATTCATTAAACTAGCTTGCCAATTCATCAAGACAATATGTAATTTCACTTGAGATAATTTGAGAGTTGTATTTCCATTTTTATATCACTTGTTTATCCTCCATGAAAATATTTAAGAAAATATTATCTCTTACCATGTGGACATAGCTCATATATATTGACCGAACTATATATATAACATACTTTGACCAATGTTTGTGAATTATACAAATATAGTCTTATTCGTATTTGTTGGAATTATCTTAATGAGTAAATTATAAATATTCAATTGTTATAATTTATAGTTTTTTTTTTTTTTTTTTTTTTTTTTTTTTTTTGAAAAAGTAAAAAATTTATTATAACTCAGAGCACAAATACACCAAGAACACGCTATGAAACAACAGGCAACACCAGGGCAATACCCCTCAAATCTCAGCACACCTAACCACCTAAAACCTACTTACAATATAACCTGCTAAACCAGTTAAAATAGCTTCTACTGGTTTTAGCAGGCATTACAAAACTGACTCTTTGAAGAATGTCAAAGAACAAATTCCTAATTACAATTTCAGGCCTTGTAATACAATTCTCCCAAACCACTCTATTCCTTTGTTGCCAAATGCAGTAAATTAAATCAAACTAGCAAAGAAGCTTTGCATCACTCTTCTTTTAAACCTTCCCCTGATCTGCAGCAACTTGTCATTGCAATCTTCAATATTTGCAGGATCCAACTAAGTCTGAATGATCTTCTACATCTGATCATAACATTTGCTACTATACTGACAACTAAAGAATAAATGATCAATAGTTTCAGAATCCAGATTACACAAAGGGCATAGATCATCACTAACAGCCCCCAATCTAGCAAGGTGTGACTTAACTTTGATCCTTCTCCACATTATCAGCCAACAAATAAATCTGTACTTTGCAATGTTGAACCTGTTCCAAACCCATTCATTCCAAGCTTCCCTCTTAGAGCTTTGAGTAAGCCATTTGTACCCACTTGCTACTATATAACTAACCTGATTATGAACCCATTGATTTCCTCTATACCCAGTCTTGAGCTTATCTTTCACCCACCAAATCTATCTCCAATTCCAGCTACAGTTGGAAGGACACTTGTATCTTTTCCAGCTTCTATTCTTCAAATACAGGGTGTTAACCCATTTTAACCAAAGACTGTCTTTTTTCTGAGCTATATTCCACACTTACTTCCCAACTACTATATTCAAAGCCTACACATCATGAATTCCCAGGCCACCTTGCTTTTTACTCTTGCAAACATACTCCCAAGTAATAGGAGGAGCTTTAGAATAAGTAGCTTTCCCTTCCCACAAGTAATTCCGACATACAACAACCACCCCATCAATCACATATTTAGGCAAAATAAAAATTGAGGCCCAATACACATGTAAAGACATCAGAATAGAGTTAACCAGAACAGCCCTACCAGCATAAGACAACTTCTTGCAACCCCAAATTCTGATTCTTCCAGTGATCATGTCTATTAAGCATTGACAATCACCTTTCGACAACTTTCTAGAGCTAACATTTACCCCTAAGTATCTAAAAGGTAATTGACCTTCCACAAAGCCAGAACTTCTGATAATATCTTCCTTATCCTCACTACTAACATTACAAAAGAACATGTTAGACTTACCCTCATTAGCCACCAAACCTGAAGAAGAAGCAAAAGTAGCCAAACTTCTCAAGATCAAATTTACAGAACTCTTATCTCCTTTACTAAAGATGATAAGATCATTTGATTTGCAAAAACAAGATGATTAAGCTTCAAGGCTTTGCATTTATGATGAAACGAAAACTCAGGAAGCTGCCAAATCTGACCCAAAATTCTTGAGAGATATTCCATGCAGAGCACAAAGAAGAGAGGAGACATAGGATCCCCTTGTCTCAATCCTATCTTCCCTTGGAAAAAGCCAGATAATGACCTATTAATGCGAATTATATAAGAAGGGGTAGTAACACAAGCCATGATCAACTGGATAAACTTAGCAAGAAAGTTCAAGGCTGTCAACATCTCCAATAGAAAGTCACATTTTACAGAATCATATGCCTTCCTAATGTCAACCTTCAGCAAGCAACCCTTAGGAGCATTCTTTCTTCCATACTTTGAGACCAAGTCCTGCACTATACTTATATTCTGCACTATCTGCCTTCCTTCAACAAAACCGTTATAATTTATAGTTAATGATAATTAAAGATATTATTAGTCAAAATTTTGCATCGGCATGGGTGTCATGTCAATATGGGGCACTTACAAGAAATGGAGGGAGTATGGGTGTTCATTTCATCAATTTTCTACTTTATTTCTCAATTGACATTTTATATATTTTTGTCTATGTTTCGCGCATTTCAAAAAATTAACTAAATCAATCAATCCTCAGATCCTTTTCCTCACCCCCTAACAATTCGTGATATGTACATTCTCTATTGGAACGCTCGAGGGATTGCTAGAACCTCTTTTTTGAGACACATAAGGCTCATGATTATGCATCACAAACCCCATATGATAGTTATTTCTAAAACTAGGGTCTCTGAAAATGGGGCTGAGGAGATCTTTAGGCAGCTACCGTATGATGGTCATGTGATGGTGAATTCAACGGGATTCTCAGGTGGAATTGTGGTCCTTTGGTGCTCAAACTATATGAGTTTTGAGACTATTCGGACCTCAAATCAGGGCATCCATGGTATTATCCAGGGACCTACTAGAGGTGTTGTCTAGTGTCCAAATCAATCATGAAACTAGAAGATGTAATAAGACAGCTGACCTTTTGGCTAAGAAATGTAGAGTTAGTGTGACTAGTGATTGTAACCTGATGTTTTTAAACTCCTGTTCTAACTTTCTAGCTGATGTATTATTGGAGGATAGACCTCCCTAACTAGTTTGTAAACTCAAAACTTTTTATTTCATTCTTAATCTATTCCCCTGCTTGCATTAAAAAAAAAAAAAAAAAAAAAAAAAAAAAAAAAAAAAAAAAATTCAATCAATCCTTATTAAGGGCTTGTTCACATTTACTTAACTGAGCTGAACTAAACTGAATTGAACTAAACCGAATAGAGCTGAAATGAATATTTTATGAGAGAAAGAACTTAGGATCTAAACTAAACAGAAATGATTGGAGAAAAATTGAAATGAACTAAAATTAAGCTGAAGTGAACAGTCCCTAATTTTCGAACAAACTAACCTAAATCAACTTTAGTACCTACTTTAGAATTTTTTGCTAATACAACCATTAGTAATTCTTAGTTTGTTAGGGAAACGGGTCTAGTTGAAACGAATTCATCTAGAACGTAGGTGGGTTTAGGTCAACTAAGTGATCATTGAACTAGAGGTTAGGAGTAATTCAATTAATTTTTGGTTGGGTTTGTAATCGAAACATGTTATATTTGGTTTTACATGACACAAACGGGATGTAAATAGGTTTAGTCAGTTCTGATTGAATAGATGGCCGAGTCTTAAACAAGTCGCTATTTGGTTAAAAAAAAAAAGTATCAAGTTTCAAGAACTTCGATATCAACTAGGTCTCAAGGTTGGTAACAAATAGTTTCACAGTTTGGTTTAGTATTGGTAATATCAATACGCTATTAACTTGCGATCTACTTTATTCTGATTCATCTAACCCCTTACAAAGAGGATCCACGCATAGGTCCTAAGGCTTGATCTACTACTAACCTATGTCCAGGGGCGGATCTACATGTGTACACACTGGTGCACATGCACCATCAGTCCAAAAAACAAAAATTGAAGTTCAAAATTTTTTGTAAGAAAAAACCAATAGTGTTGTCTCCCACTGCTTTTTCCTTTATGGTATTTGTTTTCTCTTTTGATTAAAAGAGAATGATGGTAGCAGTATGCTTCCTTGCTACTTTCCTTTTTAATTAAAAGAGACCGGTTATTCAAACAACCGGTCTCTAAGGTCATTTTACTCCTTTTTTTTTTTTTTTTTTTTTTTTTTTTTTTTTTTTTTGCTAATATTAAATGTAATGGGTGTGTAATATTTATTTGTTACTCCCTCCGTCCCATAATATAATTCTTATTTGTGTTTTTTCACGGTATTTAAGAATTAGGAGGAGAAAGTGGACGAAGTACATTAATAAAAGTGAAAAGTACAATCATATACAAAAGTTAGAGAGAGAAAGTGGAAAAGGTACAAAGCATGTGAAAAATTCAAGGGTAAGTCAGGAAGTACAGTGAATAAAGTTAAAAAAAAGTGAGGGTATAATAGACTTTATATACTATCCAAAAATAGAAACAAGAACAACATTTTGGATGTTCAAAATAGGAAAACAAAGACTATATTATGGGATGGAGGTTGTACATGGTATTTGTATTACTTTCGGCTTGAAAGATGAATTTTTAAGTAATATTTGCTTTTTAGCATGGATTTTTATGCCCTATTTTTGGATTGAAGTCAAATTGGACGTAATGTAATTTTGGATTGGAATTAACTATGAACTAGACACAAAAAAAATTATTTTCACATGTGATCAATAACTGATAGTGACTCACCATCTCAGAATTCTTACATCCGTCACGACCTATGTCAACCTACACTCGACCCGGAGAATATCAAGGCCTACGCACATATACTATAGCCGAATTCCATAGCAAGTATTGTAGCCCAAGAATTAGCTTTAGCTGCAGCCAGCCACCTTAGCATCCCCCACTGGTCGATGACATGCTGTTTTCCAAATTTCAAAGTTTCAAACATGCTAAGAGAATGCATTGGGCCAGATTATATATAGTTTATTATTTTGTGGGCTTGACGCTAGTATTTTAGCCCAAAATTAATTTTGTTGGGAATTTCAATTCAAAAGAATCTACCTATTTGGGTGGAAGGATGCGAATTTTAGCCGCAACGGTTAAGGTAAAACACAATTTTAATACTCCCTAGTCCCTCCAATCTAAATAACTGTATTTGTGCTAACACACTGTATACACATATATACGTCGTATGTACATTTATTGGAGTTTCAAGTGATGTGGTGATAGTAGTGAAAGTTAGAGAGGAAGTTATTAAAAAAAATGGAAATTTTATAAATTGCAGCCATTTAAAGTTAGTAATTTATAAATTGCAGCCATTTAAAAAAAATTACAAATTGCAGCCCAAAAGTTCTGATAAATTGTAAATTGCAGCCCGATTCAACTTCTTCATCGGTTTATGTGTCGAAAAATATTTGGTCAAGGTTTTAGGGATCATTTTAGTTCTTAAGGGTCCAAATTGAGCTCAAAATTAGCAACAAAATAATATAAGTGCCTCGCTTTTACAGCAAGAAATATTTGCCCACAATTCGATACAGTTTTGTTATGCAAAACGAGACATTTACGTTATTTTTTTGCTAATTCCGAGCTCAATTCGGACCTTTAACGGCTAAAATGGTTCCTAAAACTTTAACCGAATATTTTTCGACAAGTAAACCGATGAAAAAGTTAAATCGGACTGCAATTTACAACTTAAAAGAACTTTTGGGTTGTAATTTGCAATTATTTTTTTAAATGGCTACAATTTGCAAAATACAAATCTTAAATGGCTACAATTGGCAAATTTTTCAAAAAAAAAAAACATATAATTGCTCTATTGAAGGATTAAAATGTTGTGGTGAGAACTGGAACAATGACTCTTAAATTATATAATAATATGCCTAAATCTATGTGAACAATTAATTAAAGATTGAGGGAGGAAGCCTATTAGTATTACAATAGCTTCTATTTCAAACCTTGGACCTCTTCTTGAATCATTACACAATTTAAATTGCCACAACTACCCTCCCTAATTTAATTATATTGTTGCACCTACCAAAATCATTATCTAATTTTGTTCTTGACTCACAGGTTTTATCTTCAACTTTTTCGGATTTCCCATAAATTAACCAATTCAATTTCATGCTTATTACACTTATCATCTCCGTTTCAAAATATTGCTAACACTTTTTGTAACCTTTTGTTGCACTAAGTTTTAAACTCGCAATTTCTATAAATTTAACTATCGAATAACTCCATTTACTACTAATTCCATCCGAGAATATTACACATTTTCACTCACAAAAAGTGGACATACAAAAAATTATAAACTAGTAGCTGCATTATTATATCACCTCTTGTTAATTAGCTTCTGATGTTATTTAGCTTTGTAAATATTAGTTAGATGCAGTTCGTCTTGTATGTAGCTGGCCACACCGTGTAGCCACTTATGAAAGAATAAAGTAACTCCTATAAAACTGATCAACTAACCCATGTAATACTAAGCGAGTAAGTCCTATAACACAGACCGAGTAACCCTATAAGAATGACGAAATAACCTCTTTAATACTAACCAAGCAACCCTTATTACACTAATGAAGTAACCCCTGTGATTGCTGGTCACATGGTAAGGATTAGTTTATACCTCACTAGCTGGAAAGTGTAAGGGTTTTCACGTGCTGCAGAGTGTAGGGATTTAGTTCAACAACTCCTAAAAACTCTCCTAAAAACTAACATGTGACACTAGAATTGTCAGTCAAGTCTAAAACAAAACACAAAACAAATTTTAGTATATATTCCCTCCATCCCTCAATTAGATTTATATTTCTCTTTATTATGTGAGGAATAAATGCTTGTCAGATTTTAGGGCTCAAAGCTTAAGTTCTTCTCATTCATCCCAAATCACATATAGAGTACATACCTTCCTAGAATACAAAAGATAATATCACAGACATTCTACATACTATCTTGTGTCAATCCAAGGCTATAATTAAGGAAACTATAATATATGATAATTATGAATAATATTCTCCTAACACCCCCCTTAAGTTGGAGCGGATGGACTAAAGATGCCCAATGTGAAGAAGGTGATCAAATTGAGATTTTCCCAATGCTTTGGAAAATATGTGGGCTAATTGGGCGTGAGTAGGAACGTAGGAGGGAGCAATAAGACCATCTGAGATAGCATCCAAAACGAAGTGACAATCAATTTCAATATGCTTCGTTCGTCCGTAAAAAACCGTGTTCTTTGCAATGTGCAACGCTGACTAACTATCATAGAATAGCTTGATAGCCTTGGGATGATGAACACCTAAGCTCAAAAGAGGACCCTTCAACCACTTAATTCACAAGTGATAGCTGGCATGGAGCGATACTCTGCTTCTGCTGAACTTTTTGAGGTTGTGTTTTGCTTTTTGGTCTTCCATGAAATAGGAGAATGACCTAGATATACTAGCCATCCTATCAAAGATCTGCGTGTTAAGGGACATGCGGCCTAATATAAATCACACCAACCTTGCAGAGTTAGGTCACTGTCAGATCGTAACAAAATACCTTAACCTGAAGTGCCTTTCAGATATCTAACAACTCGTAGAGCTGCTTCCTAGTGTTCTGGTTTTGGTTCTTGCATGAACTTAGACAAAATATGAACCGAATAGGCTAAATCCAACCTAGTGACTGCAAGATAGATCAACCTGCTGACAAGTCTACGATAGGATTCAGGATCAGAAAGGTACGGGACCACTTGCTAGACCAAGCTTGTGGTTTTGCACCATAGGAGAGCCGACGAGCTTGGAACCCAGTAATCCTGCTTTTGAAATAATGTCAAGAGTGTATTTTCTCTGCCACAGAAACAAGTCTGAAGAGCTACGGGCGACTTATATGCCCAAAAAATATTTCAGAGTACCGAGATCCTTCATATGAAAACAGTCACTGAGATATGCTTCGAATGCCTTTAAAGTAGTGGAATCATTTTCAAATATAATAAGATCATCAACATAGACAAGAACATTAAGTTGTACGACCCCAGATGTGTAAGTAAACAATGAATAGTCAGAATATGACTACAAGAAACCATATTATTTCAAAGTAGAGACAAGTTTGGCAAACCAACATTGAGGTGCCTGTTTTAGGCCATACAAAGACTTCTAAAGGCGACCTAGGTTATTTGGATGAGAAAATTCAAAACCCGAGGGAAGCTTCATGTAGACTTCCTCTTCAAGATCACCAAGTAGGAAAGCATTGTGTACATCCATCTGATGCAACTCCCAATTTTTAGAAGCTGCAATGGCAAGAAAAGCTCGAACGGTGACCAGTTTAGCCACTGGTGCAAAAGTTTTAGAGTAATCAGTGCCCTCTTTTTGATGATTTTCAAAAACGACCAATCTGGATTTTAGTCGTTCAATGCTTCCATCAGAATTGTATTTGATTTTGTACACCCATTGACTCCCAAGAGCTCGTTTGCCGGGGGGAAGATACTCCATTGTCCATGATCCATTTTTTTCTAGAGCCTGAATTTCATTTTGCATTGATCGTCTTCAACCTGCATCTTTCATGGCCTCCTTAAAAGACTTTGGGTCTTTGCCGAAAGTAATAGCTGCAATAAAATTTCGGTAATGTGCAGAAAAACTGTCATAAATAATATAATGTGTTATAGGGTAAGGAGTGCCTTAAGGATGCTTTGGAAATGGAGTGTTAGAAGATGTGGACGATGGACTGTTAGTAAGGACCATATGAGTCACAAAATCCCGAAATAGAACATTGGGAAACTTCGCACGCATACCTCGATCTAACTGCCCCTCATGTTCATGTACTGCTGCTGATTTGTTGGAGAAGGAGCGCTGCTTGCTTGCTGGTCTAGGGTGTGCGTGGAAGAAGAATATTCCAGCTGAAGATGCCATGACTGGGCAGTTGCAGCAGACCCTTGTAGCTGCTGATCCGTGAGCTGCTGCTTGGGAGAATCAGTGCACTCCACAGCCTCCCTGCGGTGAGCATCAGTTTGCCGCAAGGTGCTTGCGAAGTGGGTTGCCTCCGTGTTTTCTTGCGGTGATGGCACATGATTCTCCTCCCCATTATTAAATTCATACACATTGTCAGCATTCACCTCATTACCCCGACTCTAATCAACATGATTGTCCATAGACACATAAACAAAATTAAAGTCAACGACCACATTCATGGGCACTATTTTTTCTGGTACAATGTTGGATGATATCGGATCAAGGAATGGGAAAACATCCTCCAAAAGTTTAACATCTATCGACATAAAAAATTCTTTTAAATCAAGGTCAAATAAATTCCAACCTTTCTTCCTAAAGGATAACCTACAAAAACACATTTACGACTCCGACTTGCAAATTTATCTCCCTTAGATTTTTTATTGTGAGCAAAGCAAAGACACCCAAAAGTATGAATGGTGGTGTAAGTGGGGGGAGTTCCAAACAAAATTTTATAAGGATTTATGTTATACAAGAAAGGAAAGGGAGTGCAATTAATTAAATGGGCAGCAACAAGAACACTTTCCCCCGAAAAATAAATCAGGAAATTAGCCTGAAATAAAGATGGGCATCGTGCCTTGCCGGGCCATGCCTGGGCGTGCCGGGGTGGGGCTCGTGGGGGGCCGTGCCGTGCCAGATTCCCGCCTTGCCGTGCCAACTTTTGGCACACCCCAACCCACGGCACCCACGTGCCTGGCGGGCCGTGTCGTGTCGGGCCGCGGGCTGTAGACACCCAAATGTGTCTCCCCAAAACCAAACCCAGTGATGAATACCTTTTGCGTCGAATGATAATCGAACGAGGTGAAAGTGTGAAAGGTCAAGTGTTGCGATTGGTTTTTTATTAAAATTCTTTCTTTCTGTTTTCGAAAAACAAATCTATTTTATGAAAATAGTCAATCCAGTTTAGTTTGGTCCACGACAAGGGTCCAATAATAGTGTAGTTGGATGGGGCTTGCAAAGAGCTTTCCAACGATATATTATAAGCCCAATTCCGATGAATAATGAGGAAGTTATGACTAAAATACTAAACTGGGTCCGGTTTGATCTTTATATGCGGCCCAATGATCTAGGGGAGGGCCCGATGTTAATTATTATTCCTAAAGTTATTAGAATTAATTATAGTCTTCTAGAATTTCCTAGAAGGTTCGTTTAAATCCTAATAAGATTAGAATTAATAATTATATTTTGATAAAGTTTTATTTGGAATAAAATATTATTTTATGAAAAATACGATTTCAGTTTTCATACGGACTTTACAAATCGATTTTGATTGATAAGTGGACTCCGTGTTTGAAAGCGCGTAGGAATCCAGGCTGTCGCCAAACGACAGGCCTGTCGCCACGCGACAAGCCTTGTCGCCACGCGACAGAGCTTGTCGCCAAACGGCAGGATTGTCGCTACGCGACAAGCCTTGTCGCCACGCGACAAGACTTTTCACCAAGCGACAAGGTCGGTTTTGCAGCGACAGAGTGGAGTTTTATTCCTTATCAAATTCTACCTATTTCCGGACTGTTTTCTTATAAATAGGGTCCTAAACCTCCGTTTTTATTCATCAACAATCATCATCTTTCTCTTTCTCTCTTAAAAGCTAGAAGCTTTCTCTCTTTATTCTTTTTCTAAACCTTCCCTCTTACAAAATTCCGCATTTACGAGATTTAGAAACACCTAGCCAAGTTTGAAGTTTCCTTCACCCTAGACGTGAAAGGTTTTAATTTCTGAGGGTTTGGTCCCAAATCTCTATTTCAATTATTTAATTTGATTGTTTGATTTATTATTTTCCTTGAAGTTACTAACGCGTGTATTTTGTTATTAGATAGAGGCACGAGGCATCAAAGTATGTAATCTTATTGCTCTTTCTTGTAGAAAGCATGTTTAAATTTGTTTAATTCCTAGCATCATGTTAGGATGTTATTATTGCTTTCTAGTATCATGTTTATGGTGCCTTTTACTCTTTTCTAATATCATGCTAGTATCATGTTAGGGCTAAAGCTTTGATTTTTAATGCTTAGTGACATGTTAGGGTTTGTTATTAATCTTGTTAGTCTCATGCCTAGGATCTTGCTATTATTGTGCTTTAACATGATTATGATAATTATGATTGTTATAATGATGATTATAATTGTTATGATTATTTTAATTATTATGATGATTGTTATTATGTTGCTTGATGCTTATATTATTGTTATTGCTTGATCAAGCCTTTTATGCATGTTTAAAGGAAATTTGTACTTGTAATCCCGCTTAATAAGATAATTAATAATCTTGTTTAGGGCTAATATGGTTATAATTCAAGTGATCGCCAATAATAGTTTTACTTGTGCATTAAATTCAACCAACATAGATAAACAGGTTTAGGGTTAATCTATTGATTGCATGCTAGTCAGAAAGCGCACATGAATACGAGAAGAATGAAGTAGAGGCCTATTTAGGGCATGTTCAATCTCTTTTAGGTTGGATTTTTACCCTCATCCCCGAACCCTATTTGGTTCAAGACCTTTTGGAGTTGACGATCTCCTGGATCGTTAAGGGGTTTAATTTTCACCTTGTGAATGGTTTACAAGTTCCTAAAAACTTGTTGGCGACTCTTTTTCCCTAGCTTCCTTCCCTTTGGACGCCACCATGCTTAAGTGTATGATCACAGTGGGGTTCAAGTTTGGGGTAATGCTTGAAATATTCCCTACAGTTTTTGGCGACTCCACTGGGGAGGATTTCTATTATAATTCCTGAAATTTATTTTGGCAATGATTTAGAATGAGCGGATGAGACTCGAAAAGTTCTAAGTATTTCATGTGCGTAATTTTGATTAGCATTATTGTTATATGCATAAAAAAGGTCCTCATTGGATAGAACATCCGAAATGAGTAAAAAACATAGGATTTTTACACGTAGGAAATTTGAGAAATATCTTTCACAACTAGAATTGAAATAACGCTGCGAAATCTGGAAAATTATAAGAACATAGATACCTGCTGAGGCATGTAGGAACTGGCGTCTAGAAAACAAGGCTTGTCGCCTGTAAAGTGCTTATGTCGCCTGGCGACAGGGGTACTTTTGCGGCGACAGTCCCTGTAGTCTAGCGCCAAGTTCTTCCAATACCGAGCCAGAACTCTGCCTTCTTGTTTTGACCATTTCTAGCACTGTTGGCTCGATTCTACTTCCTAATTGAGTTTTCTCACTTTTCTGAAACCCATATGTGTTCTACATATGGACATAACCCTCTGGGGGTTCACGCTCCATCTACCCAATCGAACGCTCCTGGCAATGACGGGTACATCCGAGTTTGTGAATCCACCAAACCGTGGAAGCGAGTTTTTTAACTTGCGGGGTCCCATCCACTCGCGCCAACCCTTCCAAAGGTAAGGCTTCCGCGCGGTGCATCCGGACTCATAACCATGGACCCTCTTTGACTAACCCATATCCTGAACTTTAGAGAACTAGAGCCATGGTTAGGTTGCAAATTCATTGCATCATATCGTTACTATTTGAACTACTTGTGCATTCTTTGCTTGTGCATACCCTATATGTGCTAACCGTTTGTTTAACTTGTGTTTAAGTCTAAATAAACCAATTAATGACTAAAAAAGGACTTTGTCTAATTAATTAATTAATTTGACTAATTAAAGACTAATAAAATAATTAATTTGACTTAGTACGACTGTAGGCATGTCCCTTTAGAGTAAACTTACTGGAAACAGTCCCAGATTAATGTTCTAGCAATGGCGCAGGAGTTTGGGCTGTGGCGTCGCAGTTTAATGTTTGTCGCCTGGCGACAAATTTGGCGTTTGGCGACAAGCTTCATACTGTGGCGACAGTTCTGTTGTTTCGGCGACAGTCCAGATTCTTACTCGAGTCATCACGACGAGTCTAATTAAACAGTTTGCTAATCAGTTCGATTATTTTATTAATAAACAGTAACCTTTGTTAAGTCCTTAATTGAGTCTAGTCACATAGTCTAGCTGCATGGTCTTACACAAGAGACTTAACATGTCACATACACTCACTAATGTTAGCACACACTTTATATAGTCACCATGACCATGTCTTAGGTTCATGCATGAGTCGGTTTTTTCCGTCATTTGAGTTGGGGGCACATTCTATTCCTAATTTTTTCATATCTCTCCATCTACATTATCTTTCCATTCTCTACATGCTTTCCCCATGTCACAATATTCACTCTTCCTACCTTCTTCCATCCATTCCATGTTGAATAGAGTTGAGTCAAATAATTAACAAAGAATATCCCTTAATTTCCCTTTCCACAGTACTTGGTCAAAGAGAGAAGAGCACTTAACCAAGACAACACTTTTGATAAAGCATCACTCTTTTATAAAACAAAAGGGTTGTAGTAATGGCCGGCGAAAAAGAAATTTCCTTAAGTAATATTAGTGAAAGCTCGTCAAGCCTGGAAGAGGATGTTTAGGAACTACGAAATACCGTTGTCACGCTTATGGGTGCAATAGAAGGACTAAGAGATTGGATTATGGTTATCGAACAACGTTCTCATTATCAACACCACAGGGGCCATGATCACACTACCCAAGGACACTTCATCCTCAAAGATCGCGTGCAAGGCCTCATTGATTCAAGTCTCCTTCATGTTCCTCCGCGCAACAAGAAGGCCCGAATTAGTAACAATAACAACAGTGGCTGCAAAGGAAAGAAGAATGACTATCCTTCTTCTTCCGAAAGCACCTACTCTAGCAACAGTGTTGATGCTTCCGACCTTAATGAAATCTTAGCCATGGATAATCGAGGATTTAGAAAGCAACTAAGAAAGGATTTCACCCCTATTGGAATTAGCTACGATGATGCTTTCGATCGACTCCATGCAGAGAAACTCATTACTACTATTGGACCCATTTAAGATCCCCCACTTGAGAAGAGATTACCCAGTTGGAACCCAAATGTACGCTGTAAGTACCATCAAGGTAGGGGTCATACTACCGAGAGCTGTTGGAAGCTAAAGGAAGCAATCCAATATTTGATCGACAATAACAAGCTTCCTATACCTCCATTCGGCAAGAAGACCGAGTGATGATAAGGCACAAGACAAGAGGCGAGCTTCAACGACAAGATTTCATGACCTCTCTTTCTTTTTCTTTTTTTCATTTTTCCTTTCCCCCAATAAGTCTAGCAAAAGGCACCTTTTTCCTTAGAGTTTTTTTATTTTGTATGTTCCTTTTCTCCCTTTAATAAAATGAGCATTTATTTCCTTACATATGATCATTGCATTGCATTGCATTTAATAAAAAAATAAAAAATAAATAAAATAAAAAATAAAAATCCATGTCAAACTAAGCACAAGATATACCAATGATTTAAGGCACCCCTTGTAGCCACATCATATCACCTTGCACCCTTCAAATATGCAATCTTTTTTTGATAAACCACTTTGAGCCTCGTCTAACGATAGACCTGTCATTTTTCAACCCATATCTACCTAACCCTGGGATGGGATGGTGTGCAACTTATGTAATTTTCAATTTCATAAAAAGGTTGAGTGACTTCAAAAGATTAGAATAGCAAGATAGAAACCATAAAAGTGTACAAAAGGGCAAGTGTTCCAATGTCTTTGACATAAACATGTCTTTGATATGAACACGTCTCAGATTGCGTTTCTTATCGAGTGCTCGGTACCGTGCCTGAGAAACATGAATGCCAAGTAAGTGATAGACCGCATGATCGGGATTCCCACACTTATAAAAAAAAAAAAAAAGAATGCAAAAGCAAAAAAAAAAAGAAAAAAATAGTTAAAACACTCAAGCATAAAAATACAAAGATTCAAAAGCAAGGTTGCACACCTTGAGGGCTTATCTAGGGTCTTGAGCCTTTATCCCTTTCTTCTATAACCTTTAGCCTAACCACGTTACAACCCTCAAAAGACCTCTTTGAGGTTTACACACTTGTGCGAGGTTTGGCTAGATCTACGTTCGGCCTGATTCCTAACGGATACGTAGGCAACCTCACATCGAGGTGCGGCCGTAATAAAAATGCATTCATATATACATTGATCATATCAAAGGATCTCCAATGCTCATCCCTATTCATTTAGAGCTAGACTTGGGGGCTTGATCCTTACATTATTAGCCTACCCAGCCTAAGAGTCACCACCATTTGACTCTTTTCAATAATATTTTTCCACACACTTAGTCCTTGCGGCCTAACCTTAGTGTCACTTTCACACACTACACAGATACATAACCAAATATGCTTCCCTTAGGAACCCTTTGTCATGAAATCTTAACACAACGCTGATGCCTTGTCATGTCAAAATCAAGATCAATCATCATTGCATCACACAGTATGAAGTACTTAGCCTCCGCGCCTAAGTTACCTAAATACTTTCATCTTTAATTCAACTAGGATAGTCTAAGATGTTACAATCCTTGTACTGTGAGAGACAACATTAAAGGATTAAGCTCATTCAACATGCACCTTCAAAAACTTCACTTTGATTCTTTTTCGAGTCTTTCTTTTTCGGGAGAAAGTCGGTACCCTCCACAAAAAATGACGGAAAATTTTTGCTTTTTTGCATTTTTCGAGTCGCACAATCACATTATAATGCACACACGAGTCATGTACATTGAGTCATGTCACCTCGAATTAAGTCTAACTCATGTGTCAAAACACATTGAATCACATAAGAGTCACACATGTGTCAAAACACATTGAGTCAACCTCAAGTCAGTCAATCACCTTAGGTCAACCCTAAGTAAAACACTAGCAAAGACTTTCGGCAATCTTTTGATTTTTACAGGATACAACCATTCAGCAAAGCTCCTGTTCACAGCCAACCGAATGATCTCAACAAACATTCAAGTATCAAAGCTCTTTGTTCAGAGACGCGTAGACATAAAAAGCTCTCTGTTCAGAGAAGCGTGGACATATCATTAAAGCTCTTTGTTCAGAGACGCGTGGACATATCATCAAAGCTCTTTTGCTCAGAGACGCGTGGGCATATCATTTCAAGCTCCTTTGTTCAGAGACGCGTGGACATATCATCAAAGCTCTTTTGCTCAGAGACGCGTGGGAATATCATTTCAAGCTCCTTTGTTCAGAGACGCGTGGACATTTCTTTTCAAGATCCTTTGCTCAGGGACGAGTGAACATTCCTAAAAAAGAAGCTCTTTGGTTCAAAAAACGAGTGAACATCAACGACAACAAAACCTGTCGCTTGGCGACAAGAAGAAATAGCGGCGACAAGCAGAAATAGCGGCGACAAGCAATTCCGGTTAGCGCTGGAGCGGCGACAGAGTACATGGCTCCATAATATGGTTATGTGAACCTTGTGCAGCAATTTTGGGTTCCTTGGTACGCCAGTTAGCCCCTATAAGCAATTTGACATGATTAAGTAATCGACTCGATTACAATCGCAATAGGTGATCGACCTGATGAAAGATCGTCTCACTTAGCTTAAAGCGCCTAAACATTGGCTCATCTCAAAGGCACCGACACAATGGTTCACAAGCAGCAGAAGCGCCGACGTACTGGCATAGCGGAAACAAAGTTCAAGCGAACTTTAAAGGATCAACAGGCATTGGTCTTCGGTGATATTCTTCGGATTATTATCGCAACAACTGAAGATGGCTACAAGCAGAGTTGTCTTCGATCGTGGTCCCTAGGATGTGGAAGATGGTCACAAAAAACCGAAGATGGCTACAGGCAGAGTTGTCTTCGACCGTGTTCCCTAGAATGTGGAAGATGGTCACCAAAAACTGAAGATGGCTACAAGCAGAGTTGTCTTCGATCGTGTTCCCTATGATGTGGAAGATGGTCACAAAAAACGGAAGATGGCTATAGGCAGAGTTGTCTTCGATCGTGTTCCCTAGGATGTGGAAGATGGTCACCAAAAACTGAAGATGGCTACAAGAAGAGTTGTCTTCGATCGTGTTCCCTAGGATGTGGAAGCTGGTCACAAAAATCTGAAGATGGCTACAGGCAGAGTTGTCTTCGATCGTGTTCCCTAGGATGTGGAAGATGGTCACCAAAAACTGAAGATGGCTACAAGTAGAGTTGTCTTCGATCGTGTTCCCTAGGATGTGGAAGATGGTCACAAGCGGCGGAAAATGACTACAAGCAGAGTCATCTTCGATGAAATAGGAGGCAGCTACAAGCAGAGCGGTCTTCAACAAAATGCAGCAAACCGGTTACTTCAGAAACGTGTGCTCGACGGTGCAAGATACGCGTTTCTTAACTCTCTTATCTATTTAACTAACGCTAGTTTGCAGGTATCGAAGTTACAAGAATGATTTAGGATCGTAGAACGTTCTGAATCATTCTCCGTCCCTATCGCTACTTTGACTTTCGTTTTCGAAACTTGCGTTTCTCCAAACTCAGTCAAAGTGGGGGCTTCTGTAGACACCCAAATGTGTCTCCCCAAAACCAAACCCAGTGATAAATACCTTTTGCATTGAATGATAATCGAACGAGGTGAAAGTGTGAAAGGTCAAATGTTGCGGTTGGTTTTTATTAAAATTCTTTCTCTCTGTTTTCGAAAAACAACTCTATTTTATAAAAATAGCCAATCTAGTTTAGTTTGGTCCACGAAAAGGGTCCAATAATAGTGTAGTTGGATGGGGCTTGCAAAGAGCTTTCCAACGATATATTATAAGCCCAATTCCGATGAATAATGAGAAAGTTATGACTAAAATACTACACTGGACCCGGTTTGATCCTTACATGCGGCCCAATGATCTAGGGGAGGGTCCGATGTTAATTATTATTCCTAAAGTTAATAGAATTAATTATAGTCTTCTAGAATTCTCTAGATAGTTCGTTTAAATCCTAATAAGATTAGAATTAATAATTATATTTTGATAAAGTTTTATTTGAAATAAAATATTATTTTATGAAAAATACGATTTCAGTTTTCATACGGACTTTACAAATCGATTTTGATTGATAAGTGGACTCTGTGTTTGAAAGCGCGTAGGAATCCAGGCTGTCGCCAAACGACAGGCCTGTCGCCACGCGACAAGACTTGTCACCAAGCGACAAGGTCAGTGTTGCAGCGACAGAGTGGAGTTTTTTTCCTTATCAAATTCTACCTATTTCCGGACTGTTTTCTTATAAATAGGGTCCTAAACCTCCGTTTTTATTCATCAACAATCATCATCTCTCTCTTTCTCTCTCAAAAGCTAGAAGCTTTCTCTCTCTATTCTTTTTCTAAACCTTCCCTCTTACAAAATTCCGCATTTACGAGATTTAGAAACACCTAGCCAAGTTTGAAGTTTCCTTCTCCCTAGACGTGAAAGGTTTTAATTTCTGAGGGTTTGGTCCCAAATCTCTATTTCAATTATTTAATTTGATTGTTTGATTTATTATTTTCCTTGAAGTTACTAACGCGTGTATTTTGTTATTAGAAAGAGGCACTAGGCATCAAAGTATGTAATCTTATTACTCTTTCTTGTAGAAAGCATGTTTAAATTTGTTTAATTCCTAGCATCATGTTAGGATGTTATTATTGCTTTCTAGTATCATGTTTATGGTGCCTTTTACTCTTTTCTAATATCATGCTAATATCATGTTAAGGCTAAAGCTTTGATTTTTAATGCTTAGTGACATGTTAGCGTTTGTTATTAATTTTGTTAGTCTTATGCCTAGGATCTTGCTATTATTGTGCTTTAACATGATTATGATAATTATGATTGTTATAATGATGATTATAATTGTTATGATTATTTTAATTATTATGATGATTGTTATTATGTTGCTTGATGCTTATATTATTGTTATTGCTTGACCACGCCTTTTATGCATGTTTAAAGGGAATTTGTACTTGTAATCACGCTTAATAAGATAATTAATAATCTTGTTTAGGGCTAATATGGTTATAATTCAAGTGATCGCCAATAATAGTTTTACTTGTGCATTAAATTCAACCAACATAGATAAACAGGTTTAGGGTTAATCTATTGATTGCATGCTAGTCAGAAAGCGCACATGAATACAAGAAGAATGAAGTAGAGGCCTATTTAGGGCAGGTTCAATCTTTTTTAGGTTGGATTTGTACCCTCATCCCCGAACCCTATTTGGTTCAAAACCTTTTGGAGTTGACGATCTCCTGGATCGTTAAGGGGTGTAATCTTCACCTTGTGAACGGTTTACAAGTTCCTAAAAACTTGTTGGCGACTCTTTTGCTCTAGCTTCCTTCCCTTTGGACGCCACCATGCTTAAGTGTATGATCACAGTGGGGTTCAAGTTTGGGGTAATGCTTGAAATATTCCCTACACGGGCCAACCCGTTTTTTTTTTTATTTTATTGTATTTTATTTTTTTTAAATATATATATATTAATGTATATTAAAAAAATCGATAAATAATTTTTTTTTAACAACTTAAGTTTATATAAATAATTTTATTAATTTATGTTTACTTTGTTAATATATTTTTTTTAACAACCTTAATTTAATTAAATTTATATAAATAAATTATGTTTAAGTTTATATAAATAATTTTATTAATTTAGCAAAAAATAATAATGCATATAATTAAAAAAATTTACGAGTACGATAAGCCGATAACACAAAAAATTGATGAACAACTTATTTTATTATATGCTGGTAGTCGGTACGATAAATCGATGATACAAAAAATTAATGATAATTTAAAATCATACAATAATTGGTGAATAACTTCATTTTATTATACGGAATACAAAAATTGTACAATAGTATGTAATGTAAATATGTAATTATTATTATTATTATTCGTCTTCGTCTTCGCCTTCGTCTTCTTCTTGTTCAAGTTCATTGGCCAATTGAATTGATTGAGAACTAGTAGAACCCGGCGTTCCTTCATCGTCGTCGTTTTGTGCATAAGTACGATCTTGGGAACGAGTTTCGGCATCCAACCAATTTTTGAAGCAAACACACATTTCAAGTGTTTCGGGTTTTAGTCTTGTTCTTCTATCGTCTAAAACCCGTCCTGACGCACTAAAAGCTCTTTCGGAGGCAACGGAGGAGACTTGAATAGAAAAAATATCACGAGCCATTGCCGCCAAAATTGGATGTTTCGTGCTTTGTGATTTCCACCAATCAAGGATGTCGAGGCCGAACTTCTCTTCATTATCCATGCCTTTCATGAAGTCGTAACTTAAGTACATTTGCAACTCCGAAACATGGCTTTAAGTTCTCCTAGATGATGATTCCGTACCTGAAAACTTAGACATCATGTTAGCAGCTTGTGCAAATAAACCTTTGGCCCTTTTACTTACGTTTTTGGATGTTTAAGAAGGGGCAAATCGAGACACGCACTACAACATTTACCTTCTTGTGCCATGGGTATATCCGTGGCTAGCCTTCAAATTTCCCATGGCACAATTAATTAGCCACGGGTATTTTGGTCGTGGTCTGCTGTGGCACAAAACCCTGAGGCTAGCTTTCTAGCCACGGGTATATTAACTCCCATGGCATATCCATGAACTACTACCATGGTTTTTCCCGTCGCTAAGTTACCACTTAGCCATGAGTTCTCCTGTGGCTAAAGTAACAATTAGCCACGAGTTATCTTGTGGCTAATACCCTACTGAGCACAAGTAAAATTATGGCTAATATATTACATTAGCCATAAGTAATTCTATGGCAAACAAAAAAATAAATAATAAAAGACTACATTAGCGACAGGTAAATTTATGTCTATCAAGTGACATTGCCACAACCTTTCATACCTCAAACCATTTACATAGCCATAACACGTCTTGTGGCTAAATAAAATACCTTGACACAACCTTAGCCATGGAAATTAGTAGACAAACAATCTGTAATGTCCAACTAGTTTAACAGACACATTTTGTATGAGATTTGTTGTAGAGATATAATACATATATTATATTTATAAGATATAAAATTAAACATGTAAAAATAACATTAACTTATACTTGTAAATATTAATACCAAATATTTAAAATCCCAAAAAATAACATCATACCATCACTAGTTTATAAAGTCATGCTTTACAAAAGATATCATTCATCAATAATATCTCAAAAAATATTGATAATTCAATGGCCTTTTATATCCCCTGCATCTTCTAATCTGGTGAAGTAGTAAGTTCCTAAGTTCTTGACATAGTCATCCCTACAAAAAAAAAGAAAAAAAAAGGGAATTTAAAATTGTAAAATATTTCAATTATTGGTGTTCCATATAAACCTTAAAAGTAAAAGATATGTAATTAAATACTGGTAAAAAAAACTTGCTAGTGATCAAATTAAGTTGTCTTAATGATCATGGTTTGCTGATGGTGCTCCAAGCTTCTCACACAGCTTCTTGAACCTTTCCTCCCACATTTGATCATGTTCAGCTAATTTTTCCTCCATTTTTTCTTCCATAGCCCTTTTAACTTCTTCAACGCTTTCGTCAGCTTTTTTCTCAATTTCTATAACCTGACTAGCAAGATTGATACGACTTGGTTTCTTTTTAAAATGATTTGTAATGCTTTTATTTCTTCCATAAGAACGCAGATATCCATGTTTTTCTTCACCAAGTATTTCCTTAAAAATTTGTTCATCAGTCATATTATTATGACCATCTTCTCTCTCTTATATGGAGTTTTTCAACTTTGACTGCATTTAAGTGGACAATCAAGTGGATTAAAAAATCATTAACATTATCTTAAAATCCATTTAAAAAAATAAGAGTTCACAATTTGTAACCCATACCACAATTTCCTGGTTTTCAGCAAACTTCACAGGATCAACATGTTTACTTGATGTTCTTTGTCACGATGCAATCAAAATTTCAGCGCGAGTAGGTTCTCGATTAAGTTCCTTTCTCTGCAATAAAGATAATTTGTTATTTTGTAACTTCTAAAGTATGATCAAACAAAAATCAAACATGTAGTTGTATAATACATACTAATTCATCATCAATTCGAGCAAAGGTTTTTGTTCCTGAGTAGTGAGGAATCTTCAATCCAGATCTATTCTTTCTATTCCTTTGAATTAGCTTCTATAATAAGAAATGTACTTTGTATTTAATTTTCATATAATCATACAAGATATGAACTTAAATGTATAGTAATGACACTAACGAGTTACCTTGAAATCTGGTGAGTGCCAAAGTTTACACAAGTATAACCAATCTCTTTTTGCAACATTTTTTGGCTTTTTTTTTACCCTCTGTGCTTGGTTAATCAATTCAGGATCGTCGTAGTATATAGCTTTTAACTTCCTCCTGTAGTCACGATATAGTGCATTCATGTGCCTGAGAATGAACTCTTTCCGCATTTCTGGTTGATCCATTGTGAACTTGTACTAGGTAGGTGATAAAAAAATAAGTTAGAATCATCTTTAATAAATACATACATATACCTTTAAATAATAAGGTTGAAAATAATTTAAACCAGCACAACATTCCATGCAAAATCAATATAATGGTCTTCAATGTTCTTCCACTCTAGAACTCCCAAAGGACAACAAGTGCGATTTTGAACGGTTTGACCCAAAAAGTATGTAAATATATAAGAATTCTCACCAATCGGGAGACAATCCTTATCAAATGTCACATGTAGTTTCTCTCCTGGCATTAGATTTATGAGTTTTCTACAGCAAACATTCCCTCTTTTTTACTTTGCTGGACGACCATGTTGAGCTTTAAAAGGTATGTAAAATTAGTATATATCAATTGGAAAGAATGGTATCAGATATAAAAATCAACACCATACACTTTTATAAAGTGACTACATACATGCTTCAACAACCGCCTTAGAAGTTTGTGTAGCCACCATCTGGATACTCCTCAGGTCATTATCATTGGCTTCTTCATCATCCTCACTAAATGGTTCATTAATATCTTCAACAGGTTGTTGAAGTTCAATAAAACCCTCAACACTAGCTGTATTTTCATTTCTTCTTGACGTAGAATCCAATTTAGTAGCTTTCAAGAAAAAACATATGCATGCATAAATATTCATACTTAGTACAGCTTAAATAATAGTAATTTACAAAAATAAAGGTACTTACATGTATTAGCAGCCACCACTTGATCCTCGTCATTATCTCCAAGATGGGTATTATCTTGAGAATTCCTAGTGGAAGAAGTAGGAAAATATTTTGTTCTGCCCATAACTAGATAAAATGAAAACCATCATTATAGTTATACCCCATGTGTTACAGCTATAACTTAGTATTGTCATAGTAATTATATAAAGTAACAAAAAAATATTAAGCAACAAGGAAGCAAATGTGCAAGCACTACAATAATATAAATTTCAGAAACAATCGCTTACAACAAGAGAAACATAACAATTAGCACATTTAAATAACCATGGCATTAGTCTTTAAGAATCACTATCATCACTATCACTACCAATACTATCACAATCAACATCACTTTCACTATTCTTAGCATCAATCTCATCCTCTAACTCATCATTCTCATCTTCAGAATCATCATTGAACAATTCACATTCAACTTTAGGCTCATTATCCTTAGTAGCTTCAATAACCAGTTTCTTCAATGTCATCACGCATGTCATCAGCAATTTGAATTATGTCTCCATCCTCTTCTCCAGATGGCATAGTTGGAGTCCATATTTCATCTTGTTGACAAGCATCTAAATCATCTTCCTGATTATCTTGATTCAAAGTGCATTCAGATGATACATCATAGCTATGTCGCGCTTGTGTTCTAATAGCAACAAGCCAATTTGGATCAAAACCATCTCGAACATAATATACTTGTTGCACTTGACATGCAAGAAAAAAGGGCTCATCAGTTTGCAACTTTCTCTTTGTATTTACACTCACAATGTTATGCTTATCAACTTTAATGCCTTTTCCAAAATTACTAACATCCCACCAGTGAGAATTAAATAAGACCACCCGTTTACCATCTAAATATTGCAAAGAAATGATTTCTGTTAAAACACCATAATAGTCGAACTTTCCTGCATCCAAAGCTCCTTTGACTAATATTTCACTATTTTGATTTGTCCGCCTTTCTTCAAGTGCCTTTATATGAAATCGAAAACCATTAGCGAGATATCCATTGTAACGCTCCACACCCATCAAAGGACCAAAAGATAATGATCACAAGTCTTTTGCCACTTGACTATGTTTGTCCGGAAAATTGTTCACCTATAAATAGGATATCAACAAAAAAAGCTTACAATGAAAAATCCATATCTAATCTATTGGATATATTATATAAGAGGAATAGACGTTGAATAAAAAACATACACGCTCACGAAACCATTCTGGAAACTCGTTCTCATTCTGCCCTTGTTCATATTCTCTGTATAAAATGTATGATTTTTGTTGTTAGCTATTGCATTAAAATAATAGTCACTAATTTCATACAATTAGTAACGTAAAAGACAAAAAAAAAAAATTACCTTAGGAAAGGTTGGACCTCATCACAATTTTTCAAAACATAATCTCGAGCCTTTTCCCACTCTTCTTGTGTAAGACACTTTGATTTTTCTTTTCCAAGTGGAATGCCAAACAGTGCAAATATTGAAAGACCCTCATAATCATCACTAACACTATCAGAATTTCGTTCTTGTTGATTAGATTTAGTCTCAACATTATGCAAATACTTTGAGCAAAAAAATAAACATTCTTCGAGAATATATCCTTCTGCAATACTACCCTCTAGCTAAGCTTTATTACGAACATAATCTTTCAACTTCCCTAGAAATCTGCATAAAATTATAAGCATATAAAATAAAGTGAGGCAAAGTCATTTAAAATGTGCTAATTATCAGAATAAAAACAAATGAAATGTTTCATACCTTTCAATAGGATACATCCATCTACTCTTGACAGGCCCTCCAATTTTTGCTTCACCAACAAGATGTACACACAAGTGAACCATAACATCAAAGAATGATGGAAGAAAAACCTTTTTCCAATTTGCACAAAGTCACAATTATGTGATTCTTAAGACGATCAAGATCCTCTAAGTTAAGTGATTTCGAACACAACTCCTTGAAAAAAATACCAAGTTCAACTACTAAATCATATCCCTCTAATGGCAAGTGGCAATAATTGTTGTAGAAGAACATGACAATCATGAGTCTTAAGACCTGACACCTTACGCTTCTTAATACATTTGGAAAAATTTAAGGAATAACCATCTGGAACTTTAACTTCCTCCAAAAATTTACACACTTTATCTTTTTCACCAGGAGATAATGTGTACATAGCAGGGGGTATATGCCATTTCCCATTAATCAATTTTGGATGCAACTTTTTTCTTATTCAGAGTTTTTTTAAATCATGTCTAGCCTTGATGTGGTCTTTACTCTTGCCTCGAATGCCTAACAATGTTCCAAGAATGTTATCAAAAACATTTTTTCCAATGTGCATTACATCAAGATTATGATGCAATAAAAGACGACTCTAATATGGGAGTTCAAAGAAAATACTAATCTTTCGCCAATTATCAGCTCTCTTTGGATGTTTTACATCTTTGCCAAATTTCAAATCTTCAAGTCCGCTCATTTGGGCTAACATCTCATCTCCGGAATGAGGCTTAGGAGTTGGTCGTCTCTCTACTTTTCCATCAAATGTCTTTCTATCCTTCCATTTATGTTAGGAGGCAAAAAACATCAATAATCCATGTAGCATATTTTCCTATAATTAGGCAATCTAAAGGAAGAAGTACCCTTACCACAAGTAGGACAAGCCATATAACCTTTAGTAGACCAACCAGACAGATTCACATACGCTGGAAAATCATTTATAGTCCATAAAAGAGCAGCATGCATAACAAAATATTCTTTTTTAGATGCATCATAAGTTTCAATCCCACATTCCCATAAATTTTTCAGCTCATCAATTAAGGGGCGAAGACACAAATTAATATTATTCCCAGGAGCTTTTGTCCCAGGAATTAACAAACACTAGTGGAAAAAACGCCATCCATAACGGGCAAAAAGGGCCCATCCGTAACGGGCAGTGTCTGTTACGTATGCGGTCGTTACGCATGGCCATTGTTATTCGTAACGGGCGTTTTCCGTTACGAATAAGTTATATGTCCGTTACGAATAACCGGTTATTCGTAACAGGCGTTTCAGGTGCCCGTTACGAATAAGCCCTTTTTTGAACTAAAATAAGTCTTTATTCGTAACGGGCACTAAAAACGCTCGTTACGAATAACCCATTATTCGTAACGGACACTTTATCTGCCTGTTACGAATAAGGTTTTATGGTGTATAATTAAGTACTTATTTGTAACGAGCAACAAAAACGCCCGTTACGAATAAGTGCTTATTTGTAACTGACAAATCCCCTGCCTGTTACAAATAGTCATATTAATTTTTTTTTTAATTAAATTTCGGCAGCATGTATTTATATATAATTAATATATTTTAATTAAAACCTGTTATAATAAACCTGTTCCTGTAGATAAACAATTATGCCGACTTTCGTAAAAATTAATACGACATAATATAAAAATTCTAATATAATATTACAAATAAGAACTTGTATAAATTTATCCAACACATACAACAAACAACACTAATAATATTACTAATGTTCTACCTAAGCAAATAGTTATGCATTCAATAAATACTTTATCCTAAAGTAGTGTGCCCATTGTTCTCGAACCACATTCAACTCGTCAACATCATACGGGGTTTTCCTTGGACAATAATCCTATAAAAAAAATAAAAAAATAAAAAAAACCATATAAATGAGGTTACAAAATAAAAACAATCCATAATAAAAACAATCATTTGAATAAATGTGATGGTCCAAATTATAGAATTAAAACTCAAAATATAGAAATAAAACACATAACATCCATAATTAACTTATATTTTGGTTTCTATGAATTGAAATCAATGAAATAGGACCATTTACTCACTTTTGGGAGCATATAAAGCCAAAAAGGCTTCAAAATTGCCTAAAGGGTTTCTATCTTTCCCATCTTTCATGTATTGGTCCAAATTATAGAAATAAAACACACAACATCCATAATTAACTTATATTTTGGTTTCTATGAATTGAAATCAATGAAATAGGACCATTTACTCACTTTTGGGAGCATATAAAGCCAAAAAGGCTTCAAATTTGCCTAAGGGGCTTCTATCTTTCCCATCTTTCATGTATTGGTCCAAATTATAGAAGTAAAACACACAACATCCATAATTAACTTATATTTTGGTTTCTATGAATTGAAATCAATGAAATAGGACCATTTACTCACTTTTAGGAGCATATAAAGCCAAAAAGGCTTCAACGTTGCCTAAAGGACTTCTATCTTTCCTATCTTTCATGTATTTGATCAAATTATAGAAATAAAACACACAAAATCCATAATTAACTTATATTTTTGTTTCTATGAATTGAAATCAATGAAATAGGACCATTTACTCACTTTTGGGAGCATATAAAGCCAAAAAGGCTTTAATGTTGCCTAAAGGACTTCTATCTTTCCCATCTTTCATGTATTTGATCAAATTATAGAAATAAAACACACAACATCCATAATTAACTTATATTTTGGTTTCTATGAATTGAAATCAATGAAATAGGACCATTTACTCACTTTTGGGAGCATATAGGAATAAAACACATAACATCGCATACATGTCAATACATCATCTTGAAAACCATCTCAATGAAAAAGCTACTAACCTCCTCTAAGACACCTTTGCAATCCAAGTGAGAAGTAACAATCTCATACATATATCTCATAATGTAGTAGCCACACTCAACGCCTCCTTGTTGTTGAGCACACTAGCATATATAACAAATAGTTAGGACATTTTATATTCAAAGTTAACAATGTATGATAAAACGGGGTGAGTTGTGTATTTACCTCCATTTGTATGAATTTCAATTTTTGCCTATGTGCTTTCAATTCATTCCCTGTGAGATTTGCCCGATATACTTTATAAGCCCTACAAAAATGATATATATTCTAACACTTAGAACAAAATAATCTACAACACCACAAACAATATGAAAATAGAAACTCAATTGGGCACAATTTGAAGTTAGTGGCTCACATCATCATGATTTCGGCAATTCTCATTGGTCTTGGTTTTTCTTTAAGTTGCTTCATAGAGCCAAACTCATACGCTAAACCTAATTGTAGATCTACCACCACAAGAACCCAATGACCACTACATCATTTAAAAGGTAAAGATAAGTTAGAGTATTAGGAAACAAATCATTGATAAAAACAAGTTTAGTGGAAGTATAAAAAACATAGTTCGAACCTTGCTACATATGGGGCCACTATGAATTTGCAATGTTTACCCGCCTTATCTAATTCATGAAAAAATGCATTCTTCACATACACATAAGTTTCAAGGTAATCATTCTCAATTGATGATTCAGAAATCAAAGATATGTTCATGCAAAATCAAAACAACAATTCAACTAAATTAAACTAAACGGAAATGCAAACTACATCAAATTTCCATAAAATAAAAAAACAACGAAAATTGACAGAAAATTAAACAAAAAAAAAACAAATTTGAATTGGCAGAAAATTGGAAGCAAATTAAACAAAAATCATAAGAAATAAACTCTCAATGCAATGTACTAATTAAACAAAAACAAAAACAAGCTACAAAACAATTAATTACTCATACCAAATTGTCAGATTTAAGCCGCAACCCTTTCTGGTACAGCATAAAAAAATCACCATCTTGAAATGAGGACAGAGCTGCTTCAATGGAGACAGATTGGAGAGGACCGTACTGGTTCAATGGAGTTGAGGGAGCTGTGGACCGAGCTGCTCTTGAAACATCAGTTTCAAGTCACTCCCATTTCCCAGCAAAATCAAAAAATCAAATTAAACATGTAAAATCAATCAATTAATTTGGGGGAAAAAAACCAAATTAAGTAATTGCAATTAAGCAAATTGACACAAGGGTTACGAAATTGGGGGAGGAGAGCTTACAAGAAGCTGGGAATTTCTTGAGCAGGATCGAGCTTGAGCTGCTTCAATGGAGAGAGCTTGGCAGTGAGAGATGGAGTCGCGACGATTTGAAATCAGAGTGTGCTTTAATGGAGAACTCAGAGTGCGCTTCAATGGAGAACTCAGAGTGCGCTTTAATGGAGAACTCAAAGTGCGCTTCAATGGAGGAGAAGAGTGAGGATGATAGGAGCAAAAGCAAGAGAGAGAAATGAGCAACCCGAACTGAGCGAACTGAGCTTGGAGTTGCTACAATGGAGTTGAGGACGACGACCGCGCGTGGGAGATGCTTCAATATTGGAGAGAGAAAGGGGAAATATTTTGAGAGAGAGAGTGAGAAAGGGGAATGTAAACATTAAGGGTTTACTTTGAAACATTATTCGTAACAGGCACAACTTGTTAGTTACGATTAGTTGGTTATTCGTAACGGGCAGAGTAATGCCCGTTACAAATAACCACTTATTCGTAACGGGCACCAATTTGTCCATTACGAATATCTCTTTTCCTGCCCAAGTCACAACTTTTTTGTAACGGACATTGGATTTGCCCGTTACAAATGATGTATTGGTAACGGAAAATCATATGCCTGTTACGAATAGCTTGTTACAAATAAGATTTTTTCCACTAGTGAAAGATAGCATCAGATAAGATTGTTTAGTAAACATCCATGGAGGAAAGTTATAAACAGATAACACAACAGGCCATGTACTATAGTCACTTCTTTGTTGGCCAAAAGGATTAAAGCCATCAGATGCTAAACCTAACCTAATGTTACGTGGGTTAGAATTGAAAGTAGGATCAATTTTATTAAGGGTCTTCCAAGCTTCTAAATCTGTAGGATGTCGCAAAATTTCATCTTTTACTCTACCCTCAGAATGCCACCTCAAATCAGTTGCAGTATCAGAAGACATGAATAATCTTTGAAGCCTAGGCTTAAGTGGAAAGTAACATATGTAGTACCTTGGGAGGAATTTTTTTATGATTTTTGGTGAAATTTTTTGTTTTTTTCCACCTAAACAAACCACATAATTTACAAGTCTCAAGAATTTCATTCTCCTTTCAATATAACATGCAATCATTCTCACAAGCATCAATTTTTCCATAACTAAGGCCCAAATCTTGAATAATTTTCTTTGAATCATGGTATGTTGTTGGCAAAGTGTTACCTTCAGGCAAAGCCTTTTTTACTAATTGTAGTATATTAGTGAAAGCCTTATTAGAGAGACCATTAACACATTTGATTTGAAACAAATTAACCACAAATGACAACTTTGAGAAACCATTGCATCCAGGATATAATTGTTGTTCAGTATCTTTTATTAATTTTTCAAATTGTTCATGTGTCAGACTAGGCTTCTTAGGCTCTTTGTGACTATTACTAGATGTGTTGATGTCATCACTCATATCGTCTTTATCAAAGGGATTTTCATCAGGATGTTCTAATGCATCATGGATCATCTGGAACATGTCACCATTAAAATGCTCCGTACTATCATTTTAAGCCTTTTTTGGTATTGGTGTATACCCCTCATGATATATCCAACGTACATATGATTTTACCATTCCATAGCCCAACAAATGAGCTCTCATTTTGTCTTTGTTCTTGTGTTCAGAAAAATGACATTTTTTACAAGGGCAAGACAATTTATCCTCATCGTCAAAATCACAAAAAGCAAAATCAAGAAACTCTTCTATTCCCATTCTATATAAAGGACTAAGTGTGTCAGGTAACAACATCCACTCCAACATTTTCTTCACAATTTCAGAACAATCCATCTTGAAAATTAAAAAAAAAAAATTAAATATCATTACAAATTTAAAAGGAAAAATAAATGAAAACAATATAGAACAATAGGTCATGTTATTCACGTAGGCTACATCATTAACATTATTTAAACATTATTAACATGTAGTGGCAAATGATCAATCTAATTCCTAATATATAACAATAGTTAATGATCAATCAAAAGGAAAAACATGTTATAATATGGCAAACATAATCAAAATTAATTCTAAAAGATGGTGATCGATAGACATCTTATATAATACAAAGATATGAAAGGTTGACTATACCTTATCCAAACGCACCGCAAAGTAGATATTATAAATTTGGTTGGAATCCCACTTGGAATGACACAATGATAAACTATAACAAAACAGATTGAATTAGTTAAAAAAGCAATCATCTCATAAATTATATGTAGCCAAAACTTTGCATCTTTAGTGATTAAGAAAAATAAATTATATGTAGCCAAAACAAGAGATAGATATTATATTATCTTAGACATGTAACTAAACTAATCCACCGTGACCCACTATAAAAAATAATGTGCATAAAGTATATACTTCACAACTTACTAAAGTTAGGCAATCTATAAACATACAAAGCAAACTCTATAACAGAACATGATAATCAAGTAAATTCTTACATTACCACCATCTTAACAAACAACACTTCATTTCTAACTTGAGCTCAGTTTCTTTGTAATTGCTATATCTTTGTATTTTCTAACAATTCCAATTACAATGAAGCAAATTTTAAACAAAGCCAAAATTAAAGAGCATTTACTGATTATGTACTGCATGTTGCAATTTATTAGAATTAGATTTAATAGAGCATCTTTAAAAAAAAATTAATTTTTTTTTTTAAAAAAACTAGTATAATATAGCCTCTAAAATTGTAGATCGATGAATAAAATATGAACAATATCCCCTAACTAACAGTGGGATATGAGATAAACCCCTTGTATAATAATCCATGAAAATTTCTTAATTTTAACTACCCCATATCAAACAAACCACATCAAACTTAACAATAATGATTAACCATGTTCCCAATTCAATCTAAAATGAAATACCTAGTAATTCAAAAGTAAGGTTTTTTTTAACATAGAAACTAAAGTTAGGGGGAAGATGAACAACTCACCAGAAGAAAGGAAGAAATGAATTTAGGAGCTAACGTCACCCGGTGGTCGGCGTACCAAATTAACCCAAAGCGTCAATTTTTAAATAATTTCCCAAAATTGAAGTAACGAACCACTAATTATGTGAAATTTGTTTCTTAATTCAAGAAAAGGGAGAAGATTTTACAAGCTAGGAGGAAATTGGAGTTATATCCATGGCGGTAAGTGAGGAAGAGAGCGGGAAATTTCTAGAGTATCCTAGAAAATATAATAAGAAGTTAGGTTTTATATGTGAGAGAATATATGTCCTTAAAAAAACATCACTTTATCAACAATGAGCTGTTAAGTGATGCGTTTTATCAACATTGAAATTTTTCCTCCAAAATTATGATTTGCTTATAGGAGGGAAAATTCCCGCTACATTTTTTGTGGGCTTGTAGCCACGGGATAAATTGACTGTTGCTAACACTTTATAAAATTGTATTGTAAAGTTTGCCACTAATATTCTTATGGCTACAAAAAATACTTCTGCCACAAATATTTAATTTGCCGTGGCTAATTCCGTGGCACAAGAGTACTTTTGTTGTAGTGACGGTTCCATATTTAGATTCATAAACTCTATATAAAGAGAAAAAAATCATTAGTCACCTTAGTTTTAAAAGTTTCAACATCATCTTCTAAATCCATGTTAGTATAATGATTTATATTATAAGAATGGGAACAAGGATTATATACGAAAGAAAAACAATGTGTCATACTATATAATAATTGTAAAAACTGCATATATTTTTCACAATTACCTCAATCATCTTCTAGTAAAGCAGATTGTGGAAATTTTTTATTATAAAAAAGTGTTAAATGAACCTTGTACTCAATTGCCTACTCAACATTTCATAGGTGGAGTTCCACCTAGTTGGAAAATCCGGTGGTATTTTTATAGCCTTTATCCTTTGTTGCCTGCAAAAACCTTTCCATTCCTGATATCTCAAGTTAGAGCTATTAATAGACATAATAGAATTTCTAATTTTGTGATAAAATGGACCAATTGCTTGTGTTCCATCCTTCACACACAAGTTAAGAACATGACAAATGCATTGAATATGAAGTGCATTTCCATCTAATAGTACATCGGTCAATTGGGGTTTAACCAAATTTGCACTAAATGTCATAGAAGTTGCATTATCAAAAGTCATAGACATGATTTTATCCCTAAGACTATATGCATCAATAGCTTGCATTAAATGATGAGAAATGTTAAGACCGGTATGAGGGTATTCAAGCATTTTAAAATGAACGATGCGTTTTTGTAACAACCAATCATTATCCAACCAATGACAAGTAACACATAAATAGTGAAGTCTGTAACCACTATCCTATGCATCGGCAGTTAAAAAAACTCTACTAGGAAGATTACTCAATTCATTTTCTAATTTCAATTTGTACTCTTGAAAATTCTTCATGGCAGCAGAACGAACGGTGTTTCGGGAGATTTTTTTGTGTTGGGGTTGGAGTGCTCGGTTAATGTAATTGTTAAAGGCATCATTTTCGGCGAAAAGAAAAGGTTGTTCGGCATGGACTATCATTCTCCCAAGTTCATCTCTATCTCTCTCATAACTATAAGTAAAGCCTTGTGGATGGAAATGAGAAATTTTGGGTTGGGTTGGGTCACTAGATGGTCCACCACATCCTTTTGTATGTCTACTAAGGTGTCCCGTCCCTACCTTGGTTTCGGCCGAGAAAATTTTCCTACAAGTCCGACACTTGGCTTTAAGTCCATCTTTACTTAATTGATAATGTACCCTAACATTACTCTTTCGGTTGGTTTGGGCAAATTCCTCTTCGGTACACCACTCGTCTCCTGGGTTTGGAATTTGGGTGTTTGGCATTTGGGTGGATTGTTCACTCGACCCGAAGGCTTGTGTTTGGCTACCTTGACTAGTAGGAATAGAAAATTCATGTTGTGATCCGTATAAATGAGGTGAGAATTGGTTTTGTTGAAATCCCAAACTAGACATAGTCCAAGGAGACATATCATCCATTTGTTCGAACCCTCCTGTGGTTTGGGGATGAAAGAAAAGGGTGGAAGTGTTTGGAAAGGGCATGTTAGAGGAGGTAAAGGGCATATTAGGGGAGGGAAAGGGTATGTTAGGGGGGGGCATTGAAGTATTTGGGTTTGGTGATTCCCTACGTTTTGACTTGGCTTTCCTAGAGGAGGAGGAAGCATTCGGGATTGATGCCATGATTAATATTTAATAATAATAACAATAAGTCAATAAAATAATAATAACAACAACAATAATAATACAAATAATAATAACAAATTAACAACAACAATAATTATAACAATAAGAATAGAAAGTAGTTTTTATATAAATTTAGTCTTTAAAAATATTAATAATAATTATTATAACAATAGTAGATTACTTGGGTCAGTGAGATCCCAGGTAGGAGAGGTTAGGAACGATGTTGTCCTGAGCCCAAGTCCCACCTTAGACAGATTTCACTAACAATCCAAATTATCCACAGTAAAAATAGAAAGTAGTTTTTATATAATTAAGTAGTTCCAAGAAAACAATAATAACAATAACAACAACAACAATAATAATAACAATAACGATGATGATGATGATGATAATAATAATAATAATAATAATAACAAATTAAAATAAAGTTGAGTTAGATCTTACAATGACGCTTCAATTGCTTTCCCGAACTCATAATTTCCCGAATTTAAATATAAGTTTTTTTTTTTTTTTTTTTTTTTTTTTTTTTTTTTTGGTAGTAGACTAGTAGAATTTATAAGAGAGTAAGAATTTTTTTTTTCTTTGCACAAAAGAGAGTAGGATTGTAGGAATTAGAGAATAAGAGAATTAGATAATAAGAGAGGAGAGATGAGTTGATGAATTGTGAAAAATTTAGGAGGAAGAAATAGGGTATTTATAGGATTTTTGGGAGGGAAAACCAGCCAAAACTAGCCGTTTATGGCTGTTGGAAGCAACGGCTAGTCCAACGGCTATTTTGGCACGGACCGTGCCGTGCCTGGCCGTGCCGCGTGCCGGGCTGGCGGGTCGTGCCGGCGATCGTGCCCGTGCCAAATTTTCAGTTTTGTGTTCACGGCACGGCCCACGACCCACAAGTGGGCCGTCGTGCCGTGCCGTGCTGGTGGTCGTGCAATGTTGGGTCGTGCCGGAGTCGTGCCGCCTACGTGTCGGCACAGCCCATGGCCATCTTTAGGCCCTGAAATCTTAAAGCTCTCCCTACATTGAGAATATGTTTATGTTTTCTCTGAACCCGACCATTTTGTTGCGGAGTTCCCACACACGAGGTTTGAAATAATATGCCAGATGCATTAAAAAAACTCTCACAAACAATTAAATTCAGTGCCATTATCACTTTGAACGATTTTAATTGTTTGAAAATTTTCCCATCCACCATTTCCACAAATGATATAAACATACGAAACACCTCAGTTTTATCAACAAGCAAATATATCCAAAGAGCATGAAAAAAATCATCCACAATTGTCAAAAAATACCGAACACTTAAAGACGAAGCATGTTTATATGATCCCCACAAATCACAATGTATCTTTTCAAAAATTCTAGTAGTTTTATTCTCACTTAAAGAAAAGCTACTCTAAGGTGTTTAGCACGAAAACAGACTTCACATACTTTATTCAAACTACCCTTACAATTATGAACGGGAAAGAGGAGTTTGACTACTTTTTCTGAAAGATGACCCATACGCTTGTGCCACAGTTCTAATAAAGCATATGAATCAGATGTAGCCACATGTTGAACCGATGCTCCTCCATCGAAGTAAAACAGTCCATCTCGCCTAACACTCGTTCCAATCAGCTCCCTCGACTGGTCCTGTATAGCACAGATATGAGAGTTAAATTGGACAGTGTAATATGTATCATCGATTAATTGTGATACCGAAATTAAATTGCAACAGAAATCAAGAACAAATAACACATTTAAAGAAAATTTTTTATGATAACCGAACCGAGCCTTCCTTTGTGGCATAAACTGTTTTGCCATTTGGAAGGCTAACCGGACAATGAGAGATGAGGTGAGTATCAAAGAGCCACTTGTCATCGCAAGCAAGATGTCTAGAGGCACCTATGTTAACAACCCACAAGGCGTTTCAAACTCACCATTCAAACGGACATCGGGAATTTTTGTGTTACCAATAAAGCCGGCAATAGCCTTCCATTGGGTTGTTTTAAATGCTTGAGAAGAACTCCCCGTAGCCTCAACGTTGCCGGTACTAGGTGTAGACCCAACAGTAGTCGCATTTGCTCAAGCCAGACCATGCCCTTTAGCCCCTGCCTTGCCGCGTTTAAAAGCATTCGGCCACCAGTCTGGGAACCCATTTAATTCAAAGCAACCAAAAATCAAATGGCTTGTTTTCTTATAATGAGAGAAGAGCATGCCCGACTTGTCAGTTTTGTCATCACGTCCTGACTGCTTCCCCTTCCCTGTGCTTGTGGTGTTGCTGGTTCGGAGAGCAAAACCCACCGCATCAGATGGCTGTTCCTTCGGAATCTGTTTGGAGATGCAGACTCGTTCATCTTGCACAACCAATTGATAGGCCCTATCGAGAGTAGGCAACAGGTCTTGAGAAAGAATGTTGGTACGAGTCTGAGCTTAGTAATCAGTACACAATCCCATTAAAAACTCATGGAGACGAGAATTATCTCGACGTTTCTCATGTTCCAAACTTGCGGTGCATTTCTCATAGCAAGAACAAGTAATAATAGGTTCATGGTTGTTTAATACCCCCCACAAGGCAGTTAATTTACCAAAATTTGAGGCCACTGACATAGACTTGGTCTGCTCACATCGTGCAATCGAAGACTTCAATTGTTGTATCCGTGTTCCATTGACGATAGCAAAGCGCATCTTAAGAGTATCCCACAAGCGCTTGGCATCCTTGTACTTCGACAAAGTACACTTTACTTCAGGGTCAATAGCGTTCATAAGCCATGAAATTAGCATGGCATGAATTGTGTTCCAATCCGTTTGAGTACACGGAGAGGAAGGTGTAATGATTGTTCCATCGAGGAAAACAAATTTATGACATGCCTCTAACGCGGTTTGAATATCACCAGCCTATTCACGAAGCCGGGTCGGAGTGATGAAATCACCAGGTCTGTCATGAGGACCTAGGTAGTATGGTGATGTAATAACGATGCGCGGTGGTGGTGTATCATCACCAGCCATGATGTTGATTGATTTTTTTTTATTTTTTTTTTATTTTTTTATTTTTTTTTAATTTCCCTTGGCGATGATACCATGTCAGATTTTAGGGTTCAAAGCTTAAGTTCTTCTCATTCATCCCAAATCATATATTAAGTACATACCTTCCTAGAATACAAAAGATAATATCATAAGATATTCTACATATTATCTTGTGTCAATCCAAGGCTATAATGAAGGAAACTATAATATATGATAATTATGAATAATATTCTCCTAAGAATGCTAGAAATAAGAATCTAATAAAGGGATGGAGGGAGAATAGTAGAAGTTTTTCAAACAAAAAGATATCCTTAACAAACATCAATGGACTTGTCGCTCAATCAATATATTGGCCATTTGGCCATTATTGTATTGTGGGCTTTGTTTGAGTTGATTAAAGTCAATAAACCCACTTTATTTTTGAAGTAACAGAATTTTGACAACTATATGAACTTTATTAAAGTAGTTACGGAGTTTATGAACATATATTTTTTACTTTTTGACTTACAAGTTAGTATTGGTATAATCATGTAATAACGTAGAAATCCTATACCGTATCTTGACAATACACAAAAGTGTTAGTTCTACTATCAGTAGTCTTACCATGTAAAGTTGAACTAATAAGCTAGTAAGGCCCTGTTCTTTTGAGCTTCTGGGCAGAGCAGAGCAGAGCAGAGCAGATTTCAGCAGAGCAGAGCAGATTTCAGCAAAGCAGAGCAGAGCAGATTGAAGCAGAGCAAAGCAGAGCAAAGCAGAGCCGAGCAGAGCAGAGCAGATTTCATTATTATTATTATTATTTTTATTATTTTTATTATTATTATCATTATTATTATTATTACAAATATTGTTATTATTACTATTATTATTATTATTATTATTATTATTATTATTATTATTATTATTATTATTATTATTATTATTATTATTATTACTACTACTACTACTACTACTACTACTAATACTATAATAATAATTGTAATGCTTTATTATTGTTATTAAATATTAAATATTATTATTATTATGATTATTATTATTATTATTATTATTATTATTATTATTATTACTACTACAACTACTACTACTACTACTATTATTACTATTATTATAATCATTAAATTTTATTATTAAAAATTAATTATTATTAATAATATTAATATTATTGAATATTAATTATATTATTATTAATATATTATTATTAAATATTAATTATATTATTATTAATATTATTATTATTATTATTATTAAATATTAATTATATTGTTATTAATATTATTATTATTAAATATTAATTATATTATTATTAAATATTAATTATTATTATTATTAAATATTAATTATATTATTATTATTAAATATTAATTATATACCTCCTCCGTTTTCTTTTACTTGCAACACACCTTTTAAGCACGCAGTTTTAGGAGATGATTAGTGAGGGTAAACGAGCGATTTTATCAATATAATTTTTACACGGAAATTAGAATAGAGTTAAGTATCATTTGTAAAAATTATAATGAAAAATTTGTCCATTTACATTACATAAACCAGAGCTCAAAACACGTGCCACAAGGCTGTGTTGCAAGTAAAAGAAAACGGAGGAACTATTATTATTAATAAATATTAATTATTATTAATAAATATTATTTATTTATTTATTTATTATTATTAAATATTAATTATTATTATCATTAAGTATTAATTATTTATTATTATTTTTATTAAATATACATTATTATTATTATAATAATTCAATATTAAGTATTAATTTTAAGCAGAGCAGAGCAGAGCAGATTGAAGCAGAGCAGAGCAAATTTTAGCAGAGCAGAGCAAAGCAGAGCAGATTTCAGCAGAGCAAAGCAGAGCAGAGCAGAGCAGAGCAGAGCAGAGCAGCTCTAAAGAACGGGGCCTAATTTGTTTGTTCTTCTTAGGGTATACTCCCTCCATTCCCTTATTATTCACCTCAGATTTCTTTTTCAGGGCAACCCTAGGATCAAACATATGGAGTTTGTTATATAATAAGAACTTGTAATCATTGAAAATTAGAGTGTAGTCTTATGACTTTTAACTAGCACAATTTTTCTAAATTGACGGCTGAGATTGTTTTTTTTATTTATTTATGTTTAATTAGTAATTTTAAGTAAAAATTATTTTTTCAATTATTTTATATATTTTTTTATTTCCAGAATTTTGAAAATATTAAAAAAAATAAATTCAGAAAGATAAAAATATATTTTAAAATAATTAAAAATTATTTTTAATTAAAACTACTAATTAAAAATAAGTTAATATAACAAATAATCTCGGTCGTCCATTTTTAAAAATTATAGTAGTCAAAAGTCATAAAACTATATTAGAATCTACTATGTAATCATACGAACTCTATTAATTCCTCATTATCATATATGGTACGAGTAATTTATTCTTCTATGTTCAAAATTATCACCAATACCTCATTATTATATATGGTAATTTAAGATGCATGAGAATACGAACGTAACTTCAAAATTCTTGGATTATTCATTTTTGAGTAAGTTTTGTATGTGGCTAGCCACATGGTGTGTTCACATTGATTTTTAAGAATAATCTTTATTTATATATATGAGCAACCCTATTTATTTATAAGAGTAACCTCATTTTGTCCATTAAAGTAACTCCAATTCATTATATGAGTAATATCAATTAATTTAGAAATAAGTAACCCCATTTGTTTATTCGAGTAATCCCTATTTTTTGTTTTTAAAATTGAAAGAATGATTCCACTTATGTAAGAGAGTAAGCCTTGTTTATCTTTTAAGTAACCCGTATACGTCAATATAACCCCATTTGTTCATCACCGTAACTCCCTATCACTTACTTAATTGTCTTATTGTGAGTGGTCACACCATGTGGCTAGCCATATATAAGAATTTTTGTTCATTTTTATGTGAAATTTACCTAGAAAATACAACATATCTAGACTTAAAATCGGTTTGTAATTCTTTCTATACAAATTTAAAAGATGCTCTATCAAATATGAAATCTACAATATTTTATTTGGCCCTAATTTATTCTTCCTAAATTATGATTATTAACTCTCATGAATTATGTCTTATTGAATTTCTACATTAGCTTTTAAAACATATAGTTAACCTTATCTTTATCATTAATATCAAGCAATCATCCAAAAGGATGGGGTAATGTTTTCTTCTACCTTTGACCATACATCTCTTTGTCACTGAAATAAAATAATTTTTTTAGCTTATTTGGCTTAATTCCTTACATATTTAATTTGACACTTGTTGAGTAATGATTGTCAATTTAGGCAACATGCATGGATATATTTTCTATCCTTTTAATTGTTTTCACATTTGTATGTTCTAATAATCTAAAAATAATTAATAGACTCGACAAAATAAGTAGGAGAAGCAGATGCATTCATATCAACCAAAATGTTACACCCCTACTAAAAATGCGTCCTGTCCTCTACATGAAATAAAAATATTGGAAAGGATTGTAAATAAGCATTTGATATATTTGCTAACATATTACTCTCTCCGATCCTATATATTTTTTCATTATTTTTTACATATTTGTCAATACATATTAATATGAAAGTTAATTAATATTCAAAAAATATTTATCGAGACGAATCAAACACTACTTAATTGACCATGTTTTTTCTTATATATTAGAAATTGTTTGAAAGACTATCTCAAGTTGTAATTAAGGGCCTGTTCACATTTACTTAATTTCAGTTCAGTTCAATTCAGTTCAGTTCCAATCAGTTCAGTTCAGTTCAGTTCAGTTCAGTTCAGTTCAGTTCAGCTCTTAATTTCCCTCTCACATAAAATATTCATTTCAGCTCAGTTCAGTTCAGTTCAGTTCAGTTCCAATCAGTTCAGTTCAGTTCAGTTCAGTTCAGCTCAGTTCAGTAAATATGAACAGGCCCTAAATAGTGTCAAGAATACTTGTGAAGATCATTTAGAATTGGCAGGAGTGCATGCATCATTTTTTTGTGCAATGGAATTGATGCTATGCATCGCTTGCTTTTACGAAATGAATGATTGAATGCGTGATTGTTTTAAAATTGCTCATTTTTACTTCCACATTACGACCCATACTTACAACCTATACATTACATGTAAGACATATCAAGGAAATTATTAGAAACATGACTCACGAGGTGAGAAGGATAAGTTCAATCTTCACTAATCACTAGGGTTGTATGCATTTAATGTATTTTGTCCAGATATTCAACAAGAAACGAAAGTGATGCAAGTAGCTAGTGCAATGAATCAAGGTTGGACTACGAGATGGTTCTACAATTCAAAATAAACAAATGTTGACAAAAGTAACATTTATTACATGTACTTGGACGCTCTAATCGACTATGTCCATGAATTTGTGACACACCTTAGGATATTTGTTTAGAAGTTGACACATGAGTTTGAAATAATCCCAAAAATTTTGATACTCACCGATTACGATATTACAAAGTGTTGAATTTTGATACTCACCGATTACGATATCACAAAGTGTACTGTACTGTTGAATTTCTAAGCTACGTATATACTTATTATAATAATTCCATTTGGTTGTTGGTAAATAAACGATGGCATTGGTAATGATTTTATAAATAACTTACAAAATTAGCAAATGTATGTCCGGTAACGTTAATGTAATTCCCTCATAAACCTCGCAAAATTCACTTGTATTTGTATGGCCAAACCTTATTACCCGACCAGAGAGTCAGAGACCCATCAGAATCAGAATCAATGACCCGAACTCAATCCAAAACCCGGCATGACCCGAAGTGAATTGAAGATAACTCGCTTTTTACTCGATACCAAAGTGACACCACCTTACTATACTTTACAATTTTACATAGCCTGATACGGTGATACCCACAAGGTCATATGCAAGAAGTGACCCGATTTTAACTTAAATTATAATTGGCCCAAAAAAAAAAATTTTGACAGCCAAAATTACTCAAACTAAAACCAAAAAACCTAGACCAAAATTGAGTGATACCCAAAATGACCCTTATAATAAGATTAGTAATAAGGAAAATGTTATACATAACCCTTAGGGCTACATATAAGCATTAAATTTACACTTAAAAATCGTAAAAAGTTCAGAAATCATAAAAATATAAACACTAATTACACTGATTTTCGCGTGTTTTTGTCATGAATTTCTAATTTTATACAATTTCCAAAAGTATATTTAATGCTTATATATAGCCCTTTGGGCTACATATAACATTGCCCTAGTAATAATGATGATTGCATTGATAACGATAATAACAGTAACGATAGTAAATTCTTTAATCTAAGCTTAACCCTTTTTGAACTTGACCCGACTTAAAATGAATGGATCCGAACTTGACCTAAAGTCTCAATTCAATACTCTATTCCTGATAGCTAACCCTGCATGATTATCTATTAATCTGAACACACCCAAAGCCAAAAATGACCCGACCTCGCCTATACCCGACCAATTGTGTACTAGACCTGAAATAACACTAGTGAAATGCACTAATCCGTACCCAACCCAAATGATCAAATATATTATATTGCAGGCCTAGTCTTTAATAAGCACCTCGTTTTCTTCATCATTATACTACCTTCGTTTTTTTTTTATTAACACGTTTTGACTTTAGCATTGTCCCTTTGATCGTGTTTTGTGATTTATACGAAATGAATAATATAGTCATGAGAGGCCTTATTAGATTCGTCACGATGTACTTTTTTAAAATATCAACTTTTTATAATTTTTGAAAATCGATAATTAAAGATATTAACGGTTGAATTTGTGAATTGGCAAATGTGATAAAAGAAGCATGTCAACTAAAAAGAAACGGAGGAAGTATTCGTAATACAAGTTTTTCTATCAACAAAAAGTCATAGCAAAGGGAACTTTGGACAATCTCTTCATTTTAAAGAGGGTAAGACTGTATTTTTGCTATGTCTAACATGGATAAATATGGATACGTACACTGCGATGTCACGAAATCAGTTTAATTTTAATTTAATAAACAGAGTTAGCAAGAGTAACTAACGTTCGATTACTCCATTTAAGTGTTGCTTCCTCCTTCCTCCATCCTCCATTGAAGCTTCCTCCTCCGTATTATTCTGCGAAAATCAATCAAAGAAAAATTCTTTAATGGAAGACATGGTCATCCCGTTCTTTGGGGTTTATCGATGGTGAGGGAGGGGAGGAGTGTAGTTTTTCAATGGTGGGGGAATGGAGAAGGGTTGTTTTCAGCAGTAGTTAGGAAAGAAGGGTTTCTCGATAGTGGTATGGCGAAGGAGATGTAAGGGGTGGTTTTAGTGGTGGGCCGGGGAAGGAAAAGGGGCCAAGAGATGTAGGTCCTCCCAAAATTCGAATTATTTAAAAAAAAAATAAAGTTGAAATCAATTGGACAAAAAAGTAGGGATTAATAAGGGGTTGTTAAATATCGCCCTCGAATATCTAACTAACGCCCGCAAAATAAAATAAAATTATGTATTTATCCTTATAATAATGATTATAAAAATAATTAATTTTACCTCAATTTCACATTTTTACTGTACACAAAACTTTTTACCGTTCTCTCTAGTGGTCAACGACCACTAACGCTCATCGAACAACCACCCCAACCACCGTGAGTTTCAAAATCAAACAAAATTTTTAAATTTTGCAAAATCAAATTTGTTAGATCTAACGACGAAATACCAGAAACACAACCTTAATTAGACACTCGCCAAAGGCTCGTCAAACCGTACGGAATCGGTATGTTGCGATAATTTTTTTTAAAAAATTCGAAACCCAAGAAACGCCTAGAATTTTTGAATACCCTAGGCTGAAACGCCTAGTTTTTTCAAAACATCCTAGGCTATTCGGAAAAACTAGGTGTTTCAGCCTAGGGTATTCTAAAAAATTAGGCGTTTCAGCCTAGGGTATTCTAAAAAACTAGGCGTTTCACCTCAAACGCCCAGATTTTTCATACAACCACACGATTGTTCGCATGAACTAGGCGTTTGAGCCTAGGACGTGCGAAAAATCTAGGCGTTTGCCGCGAATTCAGAAAATAAAAAAAAAAACATTTTCTCCGCCAGCGACCGCTTGTCCTTAATTACTCGTCATTACCGCGGCTTTGTAGATCGTGAAACTGGAGGTAAGCAGTTGGTGGTTAAAAGAGGAGGAGGAGGAGGTGGTGGTGGTGGTGGTGGTGGTGATAGTGGTGGTTAGTATGAAGAGGTGGTTGTGGGGGTAGTATGAAGAGGGGGTAATTTTTTTTATTAAAAAGGGTAAATTTGTAATTTTAGTTTATTTTGCGGGCGTTAGTTAGGTATATGAGGGCGACGTTTAGCTTTCCACATTAATAAATTAATTTTTTCTAATAAATAAATAAATTTACTTGACTTTTTTTAAATACAACATTTACCCACGATTGTTAAATCTCATTTTTTTATTGAAATAAACAATTTTTGTTCTCCTTTTTCTAAAAAATCATTTAGTTCGTTCACCTTTATAAAAAAAACACCCATGTGATGTCCGGAATGTTCATTAACTCAATATATCTATATTAAAAATTATCGATATTATATCAATTTAGTATCCAAACTTAGGCTTCATTCTTTAGGGTGCTCTGCTAACATCTGCTCTGCTTCAATCTGCTCTCCTCTGCCCTGCTCTACTTTGCTTAAAAATACTACTTAATATTGAATTATTATAATAATAATTAATATTTAATAATAATAAATAAATAATATTTAATAATTATAATATTATTAAAAATTAATATTTAATAATAATAATAATAAATTTTAATTTTTAATAATTAAAATAATAATTAATATTGAATTGTAATAATAATTATAATAATAATAATAATAATAATAAAATATTTAATAATAATAATACTAAATAATAATTAATATTTAATAATTATAATATTAATAATAATAATTAATTTTTAATAATTATAATTATAATATTAATAATAATAATTAATATTTAATTCAAGTCTTAATTACTTGAATTTGACCAAAAACAACAACTCAAAATATTGCTCAAAAATACTAGTTGTTGGGAACCACAATAAATTCTACAAAAATGATGAAAAACACTTAGAGGTTGAACTAAAAAAAGAGCTTATTCCGAAACATGTTGCAATAATGTTAGATGGTACTAGGAGGTGGCATAAGGCTCAAGGAATACCTCCAAATTATGATCCCTTCTTTGAAACTAACACTCTCTTTGCTGATCTTTGTCTTAAATGGGGAATTGCTACTGGTACCACTTTTATTTACTCTATCAAAAAAGAGGCCAAGCGGGTTTAACCGAGTTTCGACAGTTGTTTTTTCTAGTCAGTTTTCAGGCACAATTGAGGCTGTTTTTGTAAGTTTTGGCTCTTGTTTTTGGTCTGTTTCTAGGCTATTTCTGGTCAGTTTTTGGTGCTTTTTGGGTGCAGGCAGGTTTTGGTGGTGGCAGTGTGTAAGCTTTGTGCTATTTTCTGGTCAATTTTTAGAGCTTTTTGCAGCATAATTTGATTTGTTGTAGTTAGTTGTTTTGTCTCGTATCGGCTTTGTTGGTGCTAGCGGATTGGGTAGTTTCTAGTGGCTGTGTGTAGCTATGTCGACTGCCCGGGTGAAGTTCCATTGCCCCTTTGTGGGTCTTAGTGGTTGTCAAGATGGAAGTAGCAATGGCCTTACTAAAAGTTCTCTTATCAAGCATCTTAGTAATCGTCATTTTCGTATTGGTGCGCGGGATATCACATGGCATTCTCTTACTTCTAATTTAGTTGTTTATACTGAGGCTGAAGTACTTTTTCGTGTATGGGGATTTGGTTATGTGGGGTATGCTACAGAACGCATACGCGTCGTACTAAGTGTCGTCATAGTTCGACTGAGTTTGTGTTACCTCTTTGCACCCTTAAAACCTTTTGCCCGCGGAGCAGCTCTGAGTCTAGGTCATCGGTAAGACGTCGGCATCAAGAAGAGAGTATTTCCCGTGCTATTTGTTCTTGGAGGGTATCAGGTGGTAATTTGCAACTTGTGAGGGATACTTTGGCAGTGGATTCTCCTACTTTATCAGTGGTTGGTGATGAAGACCTTGATTTGAAGGAGAGTAATATCAAGTAATGTCGTAAGAAAATTTGTGATGGTCATTACACTGCTGCAATTCGAGTTCTTTCTTCTTTAGGCGTTGCTTCTTATAATGACGCCACTTTTGTATAATTACAGTCTAAACACCCTACTTCTCTAGGTCCATCTTTACCCGATATACCTGTTGATGGCCTTCATCTCGTTACTACTTCTGTTGTTGTTTTGGATCGGATTAAGAGTTTCCCGCGTGGCACATCATATGGTAGAGACGGTTTACGTGCTCAGCACCTAATGGGTTGCTTGAGTGGTGTTGCTATGGTTGTATCAGATGAGTTAGTTGACTCTATTTCCGGGGTGGTTAATCTCTTTCTAGTTGGAAAGTGTCTTGTGGAACTAGGAGAGTATGTTGCTAGTGCTCCCCTTACACCACTTGTCAAGCCTGGTGGTGGTATTCATCCTATAGCTGTGGGTACTATTTGGCGGCGTCTGGTTTCGAAGGTCGGTGATGTTATGGTTGGCCAGTCTTTAGGAAGTTACTTTGATGGTCTTCAATTTAGCGTAGGGGTTTCTTCAAGTGGTGAGGCAATTCTTCATGCTGTAAATCGGTTGATTGAGGATCGAGGTTCTGATGTTAGTCTTTCTATGTTGTTGGTGGATTTTCAAAATGCCTTCAATCTTGTTGATCGTACGGTCATGTTGCGTGAAGTTCGTCGTCATTGTCTGGACATTTCGCGATGGGTTGAATTCTGCTATTCTAATCCAGCCAGATTGTATTATGGGGACCAATCCTTATGGTCGTGTCAGGGAGTGCAGTAGGGTGATCCCCTTGGTCCTCTACTTTTTGCTTTGGTTTTACAACCCCTGGTTTGTAAAATTAGAGATGCTTTTGACTTATGTCTTCAGGCGTGGTATTTGGATGACGGCACTATTATTGGTGACACTTTGGTGGTGGGGAAGGTTTTACAGTTTATTATGGAGGAAGGGCCTCATTTTGGGTTACAACTCAATGTGGAAAAAACTGAAGTTTTCTGGCCTTCAGAGGACCCTCGAAGTAGGCTTGTGGGTGTCTTTCCGCCTAATATTGCTCGACCTTCGCATGGTGTTAAGTTGCTTGGTGGTCCCGCTAATTTCGATCCCGGTTTTGGAGGTGACCTTGTGATGCAGAGGGTGACCAAGACCATTGCTCTAATGGATAGGGTTGCTAAGCTCGATGATCCCTAGTGTGAGTTGTTGCTTAGGGCATGTACCGGAGTTTCTAAACTCTACTTTGCTTTGCGTACTTGTCCTCCTAGTACTTTTGAGGCGGCTCAGCGCACTTTCGAAAGGGTTGTTCGATCTTCCTTGGAGCGTATTGTTACTGATTTAGGGCCTGGGTTTGGCGATTGGCAGTGGAGGCTTGCCACCTTACCATTTTCATTTGGAGGGCTTGGTGTTTATTCCGCGGGTGATGTTCGTCATTATGCTTTTCTTGCTTCTCGGTTGCAGTCTGCTGGGTTGCAGACACAACTACTATGGCATGCTAACATTGTTGGTCTTGGACGAGCCTTTGAGGATGCGTTGAGTCTGTTTAATGGAATGGTGGAGTCTGACATTTTGAGTAATCATAGTGAGGTCGCTGCCCCTAAACTCATGAAAAAATTGGCAGATATATATTTCACAAAGGTTACCGCTTTTGCAAAATCCGCTTATTCTTTGACTCCTCGACAATCAGCATTATGGAAATCACAGCAGGGAGATCACACCTCTGCTTGGCTTCGGGCGGTCCCTATTTTGGGGTTGGGTCAGACGATGAACGCCAAGACTTATCGCTGTGTGTTGTGCTACCGGTTGGATGTTCCATTGTTCTCTATCACGACGTCGTGCTCTGCTTGTTCAAGGGTTTTTTGCTGGGGAGATTTTTGGTGATCACGCGGTGACTTGTGCTGGTATTGTGGGCATTAAATATTGGCATAATGTTGTTCGGGATACCCTTATTAATGTTTGCTATTGGTCAAGGATTGCAGCTAGAAAGGAGGTGGACATTGGGGTATCTGGATGGAACGGCGAGGCTCTTAGACCTGCAGATGTGTTACTTTATTCCTGGGATCGTGGTCGTGATGTCTGTGTTGACTTGACAGGGTCTTCTCCATTGACACAGTCTAGGCTTTCTAACTTTGTTCCCGGACGGGTAGTGACTGATGCGGCCAATCGGAAGTGGGTCACGTCCGAATCCGATTGTCGGTCAATTGGATATGGCTTCCCTTCATTTCTCTTTCTCTTCTCTTGGGGAGTTAGAAAAGGAAGTTGTTGCATTGCTGAAGTGGATCCAGAAGTTCTCGAAGGCTCGGGACATTGGGGCACGTGCTACAGCTCATATCTTTACTAGGATCGGTTTTTCTGCAGCTCATATCTCGGCTTCCCACTAATTTACTATAGGTTGTATACCTTTGTTTGTTTTTGAGATATAATAATAAATAATAATAATGATAATAATAGTAATAATAATACTTATTAATAATAATTGATTTTTTATAATAAAAATTAATATTTAAACATAATAACTAATATTTAAAGATAATACTAATTATTAATTTTTTATAATAATAATAATAATAATTAATTTTTAATAATAATAATAAAAATAATAATTAAATAATATTTAATAATAATAATAATTAATATTTAATAATAATATTTAATGATTATAATAATAATGCGATAATATTAATAATAGTAATAATAATATTACTAATAGTAGTAGTAATAATAGTAATAATAATAATAATAATAATATTAATATTAACAATAATAATAATAATAATATTGATGATAATAATTATTATTACTATTATTATTATAGTAGTAATAGTAATAATAGTAGTAGTAGTAGTAGTAGTAATAATAATAATAATAATAATAATAATAATAATAATAATAATAATAATAATAATAATAATAATAATAATGATGATGATGATGATGATAATAATAATTATTATTATTACTATTACTATAATAGTAGTAGTAGTAGTAGTAGTAGTAATAATAATAATAATAATAATAATAATAATAATAATAATAATAATAATAATAATAATAATAATAATAATAATAATAATAATAATAAAATCTTCCCTGCTCGGCTCGGCTCTACTCTGCTTCAATCTGCTCTACTCTGTTGAAATCTACTTTGCTCTGCCCAGAAAGAACAGAGCCTTAGTAATTTAAATTACAATTATTTACTATTCTGTAATTGGCTATTCTGTAATTACAATTATTTACTATTCTGTAATTGGCTATAATACGAACAGAGCCAATTCAATCACAAATTTTTTGAGCTTGCTCATCACTTATGTATGTTTCAATTAACACTAAAATCGACGGGTCATTAATTTTGTTTAGCTCGTGAATAGCTGCTAATTTGTTGCCAACACCTTGAACATTCCAAATTAAAATTTTGATCGACATATTAAACCTAGGAAAATTTGGAAATCTGTCGTAGACGTTCAAAGGAACGTTAGGTAGTCCTTCTAGGAAGGCTTCCCTCAAGGCTCTCATGGGGACATCCATCTCTATTGGCAACGCCACTGACATTAATATGTTCGGAGGATTGATTCCCTGAGTTAGGAATGAATCCACTAGGATCTGAGCTCTGTTTGCCACTGGGTGAACTATAACTTGCGTAGGGACGTCCATCGAGTAGTCTACCAGAGCCGAATATGTTTGGGGAACCCTGGTCACAAGGGTAATCAGGGTTCTCAACAGGGACATTGCTACTATTGTTCTCAAAAATTGGATTCACACGAAGAGCAGAAGGGGTTTGAGAGGCAATAGAGTAATTAACCACAGGTTGAACACTAGAGGTAGGGGAATTAATGGAAGGGAAAACAGAATTAAATCCTATTGGTTGTTTAATCCCATTAGGATCAAAATTTTCCTTATTAGAGAATATTCCTTCATTTATAGTAGTTTCCAAACTAGATATCTTACCAGAATAAATCTGGTTGCTATCTAAATTTTCCATAACTGTAGACACCTAAAAATGTCTCCTCAAAACCAAACCCGATGATGAATAACCTTTTACCGCCATTATTCGTCGGGTTGAGTATTTAATCTTGGAGTGCTTAAAAAAACCCAATTCCTAGCACATTTCCCCAAACCATAACTTATTTTCCTCTTTTCGTGCCTTTAAACCCAAAATAATTCATTTTGAGTCCCTTAAAATCATTCATTTCGTGTCCTTTTTATAAAAACGTTTAGACCAGTATATTTTGGTCCATAATCTAGATCCAATAATTGAATATTTGGAAAGGGTTTAAAAAGATTTTTCCAACGATATATTATAAGCCCAAATCCGAGTTATAGTGAATGAGTTATGGTCAAAATACTAAACTGAACCTAAGCCCGCCTTACCTACGACCCAATGGTCATGTGGAGGGTCCAAAGGATTTAATCCCATTCCTAAACCAATTAGGATTAATTGGAAGCTTCTATAAGTTTCTAAAATATATTAATTATCCTTTATGAAAAGATAAGATTAAAGAGTTTGAAATTGAATGAAACTCCTCTTTTTGAAAACCTTAATTCTATTCGATTTGAAAGACATTCAAAGATAGTCATATATGATTTTCGTGCCTCATAGTTTTTATCTAAATATTAGATGGTTGGATAGGCCTTGAAATTATATTTTCAATAATATATTATAATATTAATTTCGAGCTATAACGAAAAAGATATAAAAGAAATACGAAACTTTATCCAAAACTGACACCGTCCCACTATTTCAGCCATATCTTTTATTCTACAAACTATTTTAATCTGATTATAATTGGGTTATAAAGTAGAATTCAATAGATTTCCAATGACATATTATTTATCTTTTTCCTATTTCTGGATGAAAAGATATGATAAAAACAAAAACCGCAAAAACTGCTGCCTATCGCAAGAGTTTTATTCCGATTCGAATTCGGATTTTATCTTAATTCTTCGACCCTTATTTTTTCTTTATAAATAGAGGTTATATCACCCCTTTTTCAATCATGAACAAGCTTGATCATAAAATCATTCTCTTCTCCCTCTTTAGCCTAAACACTAGCCTCCCTATTCTTCCATTATACTTCCCCTAAGCACTCCAAGTAGTCTATACTTGACCCAGGGTTCTGTCTTTAAACCAAGGCGTGAAAGGTAGAATTAATTGAGGTTTTGGACCAAATAAACTCTAATTTTTATTTAATTTAATTGTTTCAATTTGATTTATATATTTATTGAAGTTACTAACAATTTATTCATGATGTAGCAATTCAAGGAAACGCGGAAAGTGAGTAATTAATCACTTAATTACTCTTATTTTTATTCTTGTTGTTAGTATCATGATTAGGTTTATTATGATTTGATTTGACTAACAATTTATTGTTGAATTGATTCCAATATTAATGTTTATTCTATTATATATTTATTGATCACCATATTGCATGTTTAAAGGGAATATGTAATTGAAAATCAAGCCTAAGAAGATAATTTGGACAACCGGTTTAGGTTCCTTTTTAATGTTGTTATTAATTAAAGTGATCACAAATATTTTTGAATTATGTGTTGCATTAATATTCAACCAATTCAGCCTAATGTTAGTTTGGAGCAAATTGAATCTTTGTTTGCATGCCTTTGAGAGCGTAGGAATCACTTTTCACTATAAGAATTGAGTAGAGGCCAATACGGGCGAATGTGACTCCATGATTCACTTCGTACCATCATCTCCAATCCTCCTTTCATGGTTTCGAACCATATAGAGTTAGTAATCTCATGGATTATGAATGGGGTGTAACCTTCACGGGTCAATCGTTGTTGCCTATCGTTGTCCCTTAATCGTGGTTGCCTTTTATGATCCGTGAACGGTTTACAAATTCCTTAAAAACTTGTTGGCGGCTCCCTACTTTCCATGTCCCTAATCGTTGTCCCTATCGTATATGTCAATTCCCGCTTCCTAAGAGTGCCAAGCATATTCAACATGCTTAACGTAGGCGCGCTTCAAACGACGCCTACAATAATCGTATCCTTATTTTCAAAGATATTATTCTTGGGGATATTATTTTCCAACTGCTTTAAAGATCTTCACAAATCAATGCTTAATTCTATCTCCATCTCCGCATGAGAAATATTCCCTAAGATAACATCTTTTGCCTTATCATTGCTTACCTCCCCTAAGTTAATGGTATCTTCAAGAATCTAATCTCTATGATAAGTTAAAGGATTGACTTCAGTTTCCTTATTTTGAGCCGTCTTATTCTGTAACACTCCCAAATCTCCCTCTACGTAAATACTATATTTATACGTATACAAATACCGTAGAGATAGACTTGGGCGTATTACCGCCACGTGAAAACGTAAGGCTTAATTAATTACTCAAATTGCAGCGGAAAAATAATTAACTTTTATTAATAATATCAATAACCATAATACCTTTTTTCAAATTACTTGAATAAAACTTGTCTAGTCATAAATAAAATTTAACTCTTAATTATGTGATCCCAATCCCGACTCTAGTATGCGTTTGAACAACTCCACACCTAAAATCAAAACTGCTACCAAAAATGGTAAATAGGGCGAACCAAAACAAAAAGGAAAACAGATTAGCAAAAATGCTAAGTACGTATAAGTGCAAGGCATGTAAATACATTTATTAGGCAAACATGCTTTCCAAACCAATAAATTTCCAATTTATAAACTTTCCAATTTTAAATATAAATCCAAACCAATTTTCCTCACCTAAGTGTGCACACCTCCCAAGCAATTTAGACTATACTCGAGGAAAGACCAGATCATACAAAGCTCATGGTCTTACTTAACCAGTCCCGGGTAGAGAGACAATTAAAATCTCAAATACTCAGGCTCATAATGAGCTGCAAACCAAGTGATTTATAAATTAAACAACTTTTATTAAATAAATCAACACTTTTAGAGATCAAACCTTTAAATCATAAAATTATATATTTTAACTCATCATGAAAATCATTAACTTAAATATTCATACGTAATATTTATTCAAACAATCATTAAAACAAACAGTTTCCACAACACGCATTCAAAATTGTATCAAGGACCTAGCCACCTATACGTACCTTGATCACGAGAAATAAAGGTACAGCTACACTTGATCACGACCAAAGAGAATCCTCCTACAATTTAAAATAACCTTAATTAATATAAGGTTAACAAATAATCCCAAAACCATAAACACTACTCTAAGATACTTGTGCATGAACTACCGAATTTAAACTATCAAAACTTTGATAGTTTATGTTAGTATTAAAAAGTAATTTTAGTATCAAAATTGTGACATTAGTATCAAATAATAACATTAGTGTATGCAGTAGCAATAATAATCATGATGACTAATAGGATAAGAGGAAAGGAAGTTATATTTATATTTTGTTCTTGCGGTAGTAAAGGAAGGAGGAAAGGAGGAAGGTGTTATGCACCTAGCTGGCAGCAAGCTACGAGACCATCAAGTGGCTGGAAAATGAGGATGGGGCAACGGTTGAGTGGTGCGTTTGCGGTGTTTGTTTAAGCAAGAACACAAGAAAGAAATAGAGGAAGAAGAGGCCGTGAGTTCTTAAGAGTGTGGAGGGAAATATTCTTGCTTTTGGTGTGAGTAAATGGGAGGAGCTAAGAGTCTATTTATAGGTGATTAAGGGTAGAAAGATAAAGTTCAAGAGAGTGTGGGATTACTATGAAAACAAGATTAGTTTAGCTTAGTTAAATGAATTTGAATGTAATTTGGCTTAGGTTAATTTATGTGGGAAAATAAATGAAAGAGATGAGAAAGAAAATAAGATTAATGTTGATTTGCTAAGAGGAGTAAGGATTAAGATGAAGATAATTAAAAGAAATTAACTACTTAAAAGTTAAGAAAAACAATGTTATCCTACTTAAACATTCGGCCATCAAGTTTACAAAACAAGGACCTTTTTTTTTTTTTTTTTTTTTTTTTGGAAAACGAAAACCATTATTTAAATCAAGAAAATAATTGATTAAATCAATTTTATCTTTAAAATGCAAATATATCAAAAAAATATTTTAGATAATATCAAAATCAAGATTAGTTGTGAATCATAAGATAATAATTAAGGTTGTTAAGTATTATTAAGATAACATCCAGAAAATAACATAGTTAAGTTCAAAACAACTTAAAACATAAATTTCAAAATTAATAAAATATGGACCGGTCAAGATTGTTAATTAATTTAGAATTTTGAAAATAGTTAATTGTTCGAATAATTAAATACTTTTATTTTGGTTCCAAATTCAAATAATCAAAGGAGTAATTAAGAAAGTATATCTCAAAATTTCGGGGTATTACATATTCTGTTCCAAGATTTCCTCTAGACTTTCCAAGTCTAGATCTTGGTTCAAAATTTAAATCTTGAACCCGAGTTTTCCAAATTAGAACCAGTAACTTTCCAAACTTTGTGACCCTATGTATTAGCACGGTTACTACTCTTTTCACTAGTGTGGCTAGTTGGCTTACCAACTGGAATCTTGGCATTGTTTTGAACCTCTTTAGTCCTTGGTCCCTCAGTGTTCTTTTTTGTTTGCTCTGACTTGTTCTTAAGCACATACTTCCTAGTGTTGCGTTGGACTAGCATCCACGAACCAAATTGATCGGACTCTTCAGGTCTAGTTTTACTGCTCTCCCCTGCAACCTGTTGTTCTTGAGCTTTCTTTTGAAGGATTTTGCCACCATTCTCATCATGAACTACCTCAAGAGGACATGCACTCTCTTTATGACCAAGTCTTCCACACTGGAAACAGATTTGCTTCAAACCTTCGTATTGGATACGCCATACTCTGCCATTGAGTCTAAACTTAGACAACAATGGTTTGGATAAGTCTACCTCAATGCTAAAACGAACATACTGGCCTCGACTCATTGCCTCTGTATTCTTATCAATAATAATGACACGCCCAATCCTCGAACCAATTTTATGAAGGAATTTATTATCAAAGTATTCCACAGATAGTTGAGGAATACGAACTCAAGCTGTGAGGAATTTGATTGGAGCTTCATCCGCAACGAAATTAGGAACCCATTTTCTGATTGTAAAATAGCTATCCCCAATAATCCAAGGCCCTTGAGTAAGAACGAAATGATAATCACCCATACTCGTAAATCGCACAATATAGTATGCATAACCCACATCAGTCAAGGTGATATCTCCTGTCAAGCTCCACTTCAATCTTAGTCTCTTAATGAGGACTTCATAGCTAAGCTTTTTATCAAAAAGCTTAATTATCAAAGCATTTTTCCAAGGGGCTCTCAATCGTTTCTTTTCCTCCTTTGTGAGGAGAAAATTAGGGCAGGCTTCATCATCAGAATCACAATCAAAAGGAACATCATCATCTGATTCAAATTCCTCTTCCTCTTCATCTTCTCCATTGTTAATGCTTAGAGCAGCATACGCCTTGTGACCCCTAGCCATATTGCTATAAGACGCCCCACGCACATCATTCTCCTTCCTCTCTTTCGAGCCATCCGTCATTGGAGTCTTCTCCACCATTGAAACCATATCCACATCATTCTCAGAAATGAGTCATTCCCCACCCCTTGTGGTGAGTTTTTCGGTGTTCGTTTGAACTTTTTGTTCAATCTTCGCATAAGATCTGTTTCCTCCGTCGAGAACTCTTTTTCTCTCCTTTCGCTCTCTATTCCTATTAATCTTTATAGTTAGGAGTTGATAGTGAAAGTAGAGGAGAGAGAATATGAAAATAATAAAATACGTGTATGATTTATGTTACGTTGGGTTCACTAGTTGAGTGAAATGAATTAAATAGTGTAAAAGCATTCCAAATTAAATAAGGAAATGGGGTAAAAATTTAAAAAACAGTTGGAAATAGAAAGTGAAGCAAATATTTAAAAACAGAGAAAATATTATTTTACTATAGACGTATAGTATATTTCGCTATCCAAGTGCACCAACCCTTGACATAATTCAATATGAGTAAAGGTGTCAATTAGAGTGTTTGGATCGAGTTAGGTAAGTCTGAACGGATCGTTTTTATTTCAAACTTAAGTCATGCTATATTATTATGTCCGTGTACTTCGAAATTTAAATTGGGTATTTTTCATATTGATTTCTTGTTGAGTCAATTAGGTGAGGTTTTGACTCCTCTCTCTACATACAAGTACTAACTATTCTCTTCGTCCCTTATTTTTTGGTCCATTTGACTTTACACGGTCTCCAATACGTCTCTTCAAATGTATATATCGGTAAAGGCTACACATACAATTGTTGTATGTGGTCCCTACATATAATTTTAATTTGTCATATTTTTATTGGTTAGAATTATGGATCCAAAATTCGTTAGAATTCAATTTATATTTGATTCTTAGAGCATCCATAATGGCTAGCATTATTTTCTTAGTTAAAATAAGCTACAACATTTAAGCTACAACCTTCACAATAGTTCACTATTTATTTTTGTAATTGGGAATAATAATAATAAACCAAAAATTAAAAAAAAAAAAATTAACATAAAACAAATCAATATAAGTGCATTGGCTGAAGCAAAACCTTGTAGCTCTCCTCCACAATGGTGGGCATGTAGCTCCAACTATTTATAAACTGGAAGTAAGTCCTTTTATACTACAACTGTGGATGTTCTTAATTTTCTCCCCTCATTTGATGATGCGTCAAATTTCTAATGGCGTTGTATGTAGGGACAACGTACAATGGTTATATGTGTATTCTTAATTTTCTCCCCTCATTTGATGATGTGTCAAATTTCTAATGGCGTTGTATGTAGGGACAACGTACAGGTTATATGTGTATCAGCTCTCATATATATATATATATATATATATATATATATATATATATATATATACAAATTATAAAAATTTAATATTAATAAAATTTATAATGATATGATTTTAACAAGATTCTACTTAAATATAGTATCACTTACTAGTTCTTTGCCCGAGCAATGCTCAGATATTCAGAAGAAAAAAAAATTATAAATTACTCTAAATTTGTACGAAGCATCTATTTATACTATCAAATTATTATAGACTAGATACGGTAATATAGAGTACTTATCTCTAATTTAGTTTGCTGACATGTTATGAATTTAAAATTGAGTTAAAATCTTTTTTAAAGTAGAAACGAACAGTTCATTTTATATATTAACGATAAAAGATTCAATGGAATATAATACATTTTATAGAGTAACGATTAAAAAGATATTTTAATTATTTAAGTTGATATTACAGTTCTATTTTTAGGTTGTTTAGGCTGCATATTCTCTTTTTCATATTTATTTATATTATTAGTTATCCTAATTTCTTAAAAAAAAAACAAAAAAAAAAGAGTTTTTAACGGGAATTTTTTTAATGTGAACGCGACACGTGTACTTTGAGAATAATGCTGATAATTACTCTAGTATATAGTATTGATTGATAGCTTACCGAGAATTCATGGTCAAAGTAATAAAAATTTGACCCATATTTTATGGGTAAAAAATAAGGGATACACATCAATTTTACTTTTTTGAGTATAAAAAAGCGTTAGACAAAAGACAACATAATGGAGATTGGAGAAGAAGTAAATTCCAAATTTGCATTCTAGAGAAGGATTGAACTAGAAGTCTATCTACGAAAACCCCTTGGCGCCACTTTACATATGTCTAACCTCTGATGTTGATATGCTATTAATTAATTAGGAGTATTTTGATATCATAATCTTATCAATTATTTTGTCTATATTTTTAGTTGCTGTCACTTTCAAATCGATTAGCCACAAACTTCTTGGATTCCTAATGCAAGAGTGCAAGACCACATGTTTTTTTATTTATTTTATTTTATTTTATTATATATATATATATATATATATATATATATATATATATATATATATATATATATATATATATATATATTTTTTTTTATTTACTTATTTATTTTAAAGTCCTACTTTGACTATTAAAATTTTCAAAGTAGCATTCATATTAAAAATATGTTTAATTACCAATAATTATATATTGTATATCTATTATATAATTTAAGAGTCACTTTTTAAATTTTTAACCAAACTCCAAATTCTATTATCTATTATATCTATTATCTTTTTTTTTTTTGTAAAATAAGAAAAGAAAAACCTATTAATTTCCATTTTAACGTCCTTTTCTATATCTTCCACTTAACACTTCCCCTATCATATCTACAAAAATAAATTAATAATATCGTAGTAATAAAAAAAATATTAATATATACGAATAATATATTTCCTGCTTTAGTACGGGTACGCTCTAGTATTATAGAAGTTGATAATAAAATATTATAATATATTAAGATAATCAGTGGTGGATCAGGAATTACGAAATGAGGGTATGAAAATTAAGCCCATTAAAAATACTTTTAATTTATGGAGTATTTTTATTTGCCATATAAACTTTTTTTTTTCTTTCAATTATAATGATAATTAACAATGTATATTGAGGCAAATAAAATAAAAAACAACGATTTAATTTAGTACTCAATATAGTTTATCGATCACACCTATATTTCTTAGGTAGCATTGTAGTTAGTAATGTGTGTGAAGTATATTAAATATTTATAATTTAGGCTCCGTTCAGTTCATCTTATTTTTGCTGAAATGAAATTATTTTTATTGAAACAAAATTATATTTGCTGAACTTAAATTATTTTTATTGAACTAAAATTATTTTTGCTGAAGTGAAATTATTTTTTACTGATATTCTATTATAATTCTTCTTTAAGAAAACTGAATTTTACTGAACTGAACTTATTTTTACTAAACTGAAATTAATTTTACTGAACTGAACTTATTCTTACTGAATTGAAATTATTTTTACTTAATATTATTTTTTTAAGGTGAAGTGAAGAGTGCCTTAGTATTGAATCTAGATAGTCTTTCATGTTTAAGGAAAAAATTAAAGTACACCGATGACCATCATAAGTTCGTAACATACATAATTTGTTTATCAAATTCAAACGTTTTAAGAACCATTTTGTTACAATAAAGATCTATAGAAAAAAAATTAAAGAATACCTCATAGTATTATACGGAGTACAAGTCCATTAAAATAATATAAGAAATGGCATATAAATAATACAATTTCATAATTAGTTTGATATTCAGTATGATACAAAAGTGAAGAGGTAAAACGTATGTAAACAAAAGAGATGAAAATGGGTATTAATTGATAAAGAAGAAAAAAAAAATTGGTAAATAAAAGAGACCTGATATTACACATAACTGGTCTCTTTAATTAAGAGTTTTTCGTAACAAATCGGTAATTCAAGCACTGGTCTCTTTTCTTAACATTTTTTTAAGAGTTGAGGTACAGATGTACCTCTGTGTACTCTTGGATCTGCCACGATTAACAAGTACTTAAACACCTATGTTTAATCTTATATATAGACCATAAAAAATGGTCAAAATTAAACACTCGTAAGTATTGCAAAAATCAAACATGGACACTTTAAAAGTAGATAAAGTAAATCTATTACCTTCGTTTCCACCAACAAAGATATTTAACATTTACTATTAGCAAATGTTAAAATATAGGAGATGGTGTTTCCATCTACATCAATCTTAACATTTACAATTTGCAAATGTTAAAATATAGGAGAGTGAGTGAGTGGTGTAACCGTAAAAGAGAAAATGTAGTCTAAGTAATAAGTGTACAAAAGTTTTTCTCAAAGAAAAATTACAAGTGTACAAAAGTCGGTACTTGTGGACTAATAAAAACATATTCTTGTAATCTTGTAAGAGAAAGTCAATGAAAGAATAGTGGAGGAATTTAGGAAAGAATTATGTAATTAAAATGAAATAAAATAAAGTCTGCTGATCTAGTAAATTTTTTTAATGAAATAAAATAAAGTCTCTCGGTCTAGTAATTTTTTTTAAGTTAAGTATTTAAGTAAGATGAACTGTCTTATTAGAATGAATATAACTATATAAGCATTTTGACAGTACGGGAGTGGAAAGGGTAAGGGAACTCTTTACCCTTAAAGTGCTCTTTAGTGGGGATTTTACCACCAACGTTAAGGTATGAAGACTAATCTTTATTAATAGGGCAAGCTTTGCTTTGTTCTTGATCTGTTAAATAAATTATTTTTCATCATTATACACTATCTCCTTTAATTATTTCGTGCAATTTGAAATTTTTTATATATCTCAAATAATAACTTAAACTTGTACATAATAATTTACGGATGTAGTACAAAATTTAAGCAAAAACTGAATGAAAATAACAAAATTGTATAGTAGTTGCTTAAGTTAGAGTTTGTTCACATTTACTGAATTGGGCTGAACTGAAATGAACTGAAGTGAACTGAACTTATTAGAGGTGAATTGAACTGAACTAAACTAATTGGAGCTGAACTGAACTGAACTGAATAGAGCTAAAATGAATATTTTATAAGACAAGGAAATTAAGAGCTGAATTGAATTGATTGGAGCTGAAGTGAACTGAACTTAACTGAACTGATTGGAGCTGAATTGAAGTGAAGCGAACTAAAATTTAGATGAATTGAACAGGCCCTTAGTCATGTTTAATAAAAAAAACTTTGTATCCAACCCCAAGTGCAAACTTGAGTATTATAAAACTAATAAAGTAATAGGTATTGCTACAACTCGAACTAGTATATGAAAAAGAAGGAAATAAAAATATCATAATACAGGATTTCTTGATGGTTTATCAATGTACCTAATCTTTCGGTTGCTTAATTTGATTACTTGCCTGGTCACAGGTGTTAATGATTTAACTTGGTAATTTAAATTATGGCATCATGACATCATCCTTGCATTTTGACGGAAAAAATTAAATAAGAAAGTGACACGTAGATAGTGATGAAATATATATATAAATATGTAAAATTACCTTTGATACTATAAAAGTTATTATTTTTTTTTTAATAATAAATTTTATCTTACAAAACTTATAATGTATTCTCTCATTCCTTTTATTAGAGTCCCATTTCTCCATATTATGTGAGTAATAAATGTTAGAAATGAGACTCTAATAAAAGGACAGACGGAGTATTAGATTAATCATATTAGTCTTTATAGTATGTAATTATGAATCTATAAGAAATTACTCATTAAAATAAAATTCAAACCAACGACAAATTAAAAGGTACCCTTTAATAAGTAGTTTAAGTTACCATAAAAATAGCTAAAGTTATCCTCAAATGGACCGCCTTATAATAAAATTGACGTATACCCACCTTACACAAGACCTATTGTTTACTCAAACATTGCAGGATAAAGGATACTATAAAATCAAAAAACAAATTGATATGTGTCGGCAAAATTATTTAAAGTACGTAAACACTTTGATGTATTTAGAACATTGTCTTAGAAGCAACTCCAATTATAATGCAATTGGTAATAGCGTTGCCTTCCAAAATAACACAATGATTACTCTCAATGTGCACTCAAAAAGAGGATTAAGAACTCGCACAATATGACGAGGTATACATAGAGGTGTCAAAACCGAACCGATTCGAAAAAAAATATCCGTTTCGAACTGTAACTGATCCGATTTGATCCGAGAAATTCAAGACCCAAACCCGATCTGTAACTGAACTGAACTCAACCCGAATCCGAACTTGACCCGATCTGAACTTAACCCGGTACCGATTTGATCCGACCTGAACTCAACCCGAATCCGATTTGACCCGACCTGAACTCAAACCAAACCATTTGGTCCGACCCGAGCTCAACCCGATCCGAAATTGACCCGGCAAATAACCGATCTAATCCAATCTGTTTTGACCCGAACTTATATTAACCCAACCCGATTTTAACTCGATTTGATTTTTACCCGACCCGAATTTAACCCGACCATAAATAATTATTGACCTTTTTATTCAAGTTCTTATACTGCTATATTTACTAATTATTAATAAGTTAATGTTTTTTACTACAAAGAAATAATCCGGAGTAACAAGTTTGCTTCATGTATATACCAATTATATAAAATTACTTTTTAAGCTTTATATTCGTAATTCGTCTTGTCTAAAATTTGCTACAAATAATTTGTAATACTTGAACATTAAAACCTCTTCTTTCAACTCGATAAAAAATATGATACATGAGTGACTTGATATTGACCCAATAATAATGTAAAAACTCAATAATAACTCTACTCTAAAAATAACCTTATTTGAATATGAATTGGGTCAACTCGATTAAAATCCAGCCAAACACAGAAAGGAATTGAATTGAAATTGACCAATTAATGAATCAACAGATTAACCTTATTTTAATCAAACCGAACTTGACCGAACTGAAATCATCTGAACCGAAATTAACCCGACCCAAATACATCCGACCCGAAATTAACCTGGTTAAATCCGTTTTGAACCCGATCTGAATTTATCCGAACCGAACATGAACCGACCTGGAGTTGACCCGACCCATATCCGACCCGGACTCGATAGACCATGATCCGAAATTGATCCGACTCGAATTTGACCCGATCCGAATTAAAAGAATAATTTTGACCCGAATATATCCAACTCGAACAGACCCGATCCGAATAGACCCGACCCAAGCACCATCCGGTTATCCGAATTGACACCTTTAGATATACATATATTTAGATGATTGAGGATCATTTGTCTTGCTGTAGGTTAATTTAAGCAAGACCAAATGGAAGGGATCTTGAATTGCATAAGAAAAGAGTTTTGACATTGAAAGCCACTAAAGACGTCAGCTAATAAGATTTGGAGGACTATAATACCTTAAGCCTCTAATTTATTACTTCGTAATAAATAGCCAGCAACAATAATGTACCATGTTGTTCATGAATTAAATCTGTAATTATTATGTGAACGGTGTAACTAACACCAAAAAAAAAAAAAAAAAAAAAAATAAAATAAAATAAAATAAAAAAATTGATCGAATTCAATTCGACTGTTTCAATAATCCACAAGATCAACTAAGAGTCACTCTATTGATGAATAATTGATTTATTCATCTACACTAATCTGTAATACAGTCAAAGTTGGTTTAACAATGTCAATTGCTTGTCAAAAAACAATGTCTTATCTATCATGTACGATCGGATACGTACGCTACCATTAAATTTAATTTAATCTTGCACAACTACTAGAGGACCTACCAATTTTCTCACAAGTTTGCCTATAAATGTATGTATGTTCTAGTGTGCTACCATCTCATCCACGCCCAAAGTTATATTATCAGCCGTATTCTTGAAAATAACTTCCTAAATAACTTAAAAATGGCATACTCCAAGAGTTTACTGCTTGCCCTATTAGCAGCTACTCTTCTCATTTCCTCCGAGGTCTTTGCTCGTGAGATAGCTGAGACTTCTACCAACGGACAAACTCGTGAGTTTTGTACATACAACTTCTAAGAATTACTCTTAAATGCATACTATTACGTACTTTCTTGGTTTTTCATCAATAGATGCATGTGCCTTTTTGAGTGTTTATACTATTCGGAAAGTGAGTACACTATCACTATTTTTTATTATTTGCAACAAAAAATATTATTTATGAGACATAAAAAATTATTTTGTGAGAAATAATAAGAAATATAGATAGTATAATACATTAGATTGACTCAATTTATTAACATAATTTTTCATTTTAAGGTGTCCATGCGTATATACTTGCCTCAAATTTTTATTTTTATTTTTTATTTTATTTTATTTATTTATTTATTTTATTTTTTGTGTAGAATTTTACTTGATCTCCCTTTTTTTTTTCTCTCTCTCTCGATCTACCTTTTGAGTGCAACTAGGCACATAATTGCTACTTATTTGGGATGCAAATAGGAGAGCTAATTGGTAAATTCACTTAATTTTTATGATTTTTTATTGCTACAATAATATTTTTAAGGAAATTTTGACATTTGTTACCAGATAAAACACCTCGTTTCACATTTGCTACCGGTTTAAATTTTTTTTTTTTTTTACTTTGCTACCAGCTAAATTAGAGTTTGTTAAATTTCACTATCCGATGCCTTATACTGTTACTATTTCCGTTAGTGGGGCCAACCACCGTTTAGCCACCTTCCAGCCACCCCTCCATTCCCAACCACCTCACTGCCACCTTCATATCCCCCATCTATGCCGCCCCTCCCCATCCTGCTGCAGGCAGCCGACGCCGACGACCCACCCCCTTCCCTTTCCCCCACCTATGCAACCAACTCCCCCTCCCTTTTCCCCTATTTCCGATCACCTTTCCTGCGAGCCACCATCCTTCCAGCCACCCTCACTTCCAATCACAAAAACACCCTCTTCACCTTCACCCCTTAGTGCACCCTAACAATTGCAGTAACGAGCAACACCTTCTCCACCTTCACCCCTCAGCCGCAACTAACAATCACAACAACCACCACCACCATCACAACCCACCTCAAGCCACCACGCGCAACAACCGCCACCACCATCAACTCATCTGCTCGCCACACACAATCTATCACAGCCCGTAACACCACCATCGCCACCAATTTCGCATCTAATTGAAAACCTAGCCCATTGAAAACCCCCAATTTCGAAGGGTAAAAATTTGGTCGGGTGGCCAAGCGGAGTAGGAAAGGGGACGGGGTAGGGTTGCCGGCATTGGCCGAAACCTTGGGCGCCGGCCGCTGACAGGGGGGAGGGGGAGGGTGGCTGATGAGAGTGGGTTAGCAGTAGAGGGTGGCTGTTTCTTTTTTTTTTAAAATTTTTTTTAATAAACTTAACGAATCCTAACGGATTCTGTTAAATGGTAGTAAAATTTAACAAACTCTGATTTAAATGGTAGCAAAGTAAATTTTTTTTTTAAACCGGTAGCAATGTGAAGCAGGTGTTTTCTCTGGTAGCAAATGTTAAAATTTCCTATTTTTAATGTACTATTATACTTACAGTGGTATTTTAATGTGTTATTATACATGTATTTTATACTACTAGAGTATAAGTTGTTTTAGTAGTATTATTTAGGGCATGTTCTAATTTACTAAACTGAGCTGAATTGAACTGAACTTATTGGAGCTGAATTGAACTGAACTTATTAGAGCTGAATTGAACTGAACTTATTTTCAGTAATATTTGTACCACTAAAAGGAAAAAAAAAAAAATTCACCACTCTTATATCTTATAGTTGCTATTTACATGAGTAAATAGCAGTTATGTGTCAATACTTGTATATTATCATGAGCAAATGGCTGATTAAAAAGAATGACATTAATAATTTTTTTTACATTTTGTTTTAATTTGTAGAGTCCGTGGAAGAGTCTAAACATGGACACTACGGACATGGTTCCTATGGACATGGCTCTTACGGACACGGAGGATATGGTCACGGTGGACACGGCGGTCACTACCCACCCAAGGAAGGGGAAGATAAGGATCAAAAGAGTGATGCCATAGAACCTCAACACTATGGTCATGGCGGATATGGCGGCGGCTATGGTCATGGTGGATACGGTGGCGGCGGCTATGGTCACGGTGGATACGGTGGTGGTGGCTATGGTTACGGTGGATACGGTGGTGGTGGTTATGGACATGGAGGTTATGGCCATGGCGGTTATGGACACGGTGGATATGGCCATGGTGGTTATGGACACGGTGGATATGGTGGTCACTACCCCCCTAAGGAGACGAAGACTACCGAGGAACAAAAGGGTAACTAAATACGTCAAGGCTTTGAAGGAAATAATTTTATGTGTCATGTGTGTATTATTCTAGTTATCTTATACTTGGATTAAAAGGACATGGTTGTTGGGAACTAAGGTTGTTTCTTATTATGTTGTTAGAGTAGAACTTTAATGTAATGATTATCAGATCATGTACTCTGATAAATGTTGCGTCGTATAATCGTATAATGTAATGTTGTGATTTCTGATAATAAATTTGAATATGAAACAAATGATCATGGACCTCATGGTCATGTATATATGTTATGGTAACGTTTAAAATTTTCAAAAGTTCAAGGCATTTGTTTTTATAAGAAAGATGTTATGAAATAGATTATATAGTGTTTGTTTTTTGATGATGACTAAACGAAGGATGTTTTTACTATGGTCTTTTTTGAAATAACCATCAGTCCATCACTATGCTTAAATGTGATTGACCGATTTTTTTTTTAAATGTTGGTCAAACTTCTTTTTTTATTTTTAATTCCTTTTCTATTTTTTGAAAATTATTTTTAGATTTTTCTAAAATATTTTATTAAATCAATTTTTAATAAAATCCAAAAATAAGATTAATTTTAAAAAATCAAAAATCAAAATCGTTCTTCAATGTTCTTCAAGCTCTTTCAATGTTCTTCATCTATGGATGAATTTTACCATCAATTAATAATCCATGCCTCTTAAAATTACTTGCGCATTGATGGACATTAAAAATATGGCCAGGTTTAAACAACATATTCGAAATTTTAAGATATCCGAATTTCGAGTTCTAGCGAATATGGTTTTTAATCCTTAAATAATTGTTTATTATTGTACAATATCAATCAATGGATGCAAAATTGGCGATTTTATGTTATCAAAACTAAAATTCTAAGTTTTTTAAGAATCTGGGTTCGTCAGGCAATTCTGAGAAGAAACCGTTACATAGTTCCTTCGAAACATTGTTTGATCCAAAAACACGATGATTGAATTTTAATTCTTGTTTTGAATAAGGATTTAACCTAAATACAGATAGCACATTATATGTTTTAAACATCTTTATCAATATTTACCTACAATTTGTTATATACACCCGGGTGTACCGTACACCCAACTAACCTAAGGTTAGTTTTTCCTCTTCAGTTGATGATAAAATGAGAAACAATCCTCAAAATGAGAACAAATATTCATGGGTGTACGGTGCACCTAGGTGTATATAACAATCTCTTTACCAAGCCACCCACCAATCTATCTATAACTATACTAACACAGAGGGCACTCCAAGCACAAGCTCCACGTGTCACTTTCATAAACAAAGTTTTCCCGCTCTTTTTCGCTAGTCTATATAAAGCAATTATATTCACTAAATTTTCTAAAACCGCTTCTATTTCCTTTAAATATTATGCATAATACTCCGTATGACTTAAATATCACAGTCTATATATACCAAAATAATATTGATTGATATTAATTAATATTTTTTTCCAAAACAATATAAATTTTAGTGATGCTATGTAGAAAATATTTTCATTATCCTTAATTGGAAATTTCACAAGACATTTCCATTATATATCAAACTATTGATAGATTATTTATTTAATAGTTAAAGTAGACAAATTTCACAAAATATTCTGGCAAAATTAAGGAATACTTTTAAATTATTTTAATTATTAAATTTCAATTGACTATTATTATATCATACTTTATAAATCCGTGCATTATACGGGGATAAAACTAGTTTGTATATATATATTCTGTTATTATTTTTGGTAGTGTAGTCTTCAGATATATTTAGCTACCTAACTTACGCCTAAGAATCAGGCTGTATTGTGTATATATTGTTGTACATGAATGATTAGTGTTGAGGAAAATCTTCTAATATGGTATCTTCCGCAGGGCCCTATTTTTCTTCATCATCTTTTTTTCTTCTCCACCATGTAGGACAACAAGAGATCCATTAAATTTTTTTTAGGAACCTTTTAGTATAAAATTATAATTGGTTAATACATTCTCAACGTAACTACTTTGAGTAATTTACTTGTTTGATAATCTAAACACCATTCTTAACGTTTGTCAGACTCGGGTTTTAAAATACATAGCTCAATAAAAAAAGAAAAAGGAAAAATTGACATTTGTTACCAGCAAAAGAACCGTGTGTCACATTTGCTATCTGTATAATTTTTTTATTTTGCTACCACCCAAACCCCTAAAATATATATTTCACTACCAAATGATTTATGGCGTTACTGTTTCCGTTAGTTGGGCTTAGCCCACCGTTCAACCACCTTGCAGCCACCCCTCCACCTCACTGCCAACCCCTCCCCCCTGCCGGCGCCGGTGCCGACGCTACCCCACCCCCTCCCTTTCTCCCACCTACGCAGCCAACCCCCTCCCTTTTCCCGTTCTTGCTGCCCCGACCCCACTACAACAAATTGACTCTTGTGCCACGAATTATGCCACGGGAATACAAAATTCGTGGCATAATTTGAGCTAGCCACAGGAAAATATAGTTATGCTAGAAACTTAAAACTCCAATGAAATATTATGTCGTGGGAGAAAAATATCCCTGCCAAATATAAACTAGTGCCACGACTATTTTTTTTTCCCGTGGCAAATAAACACATATGCCACAATGAGTATTTTCCCGTGGCAAACTTACACTTGTGCCATGAATAATTTTATTTATGTGGCAAAATAAAAGTTGATTGCACCAAAGTTAATTTTTAGGAAAAATTGACACCATTAATCCCAATTTTGCCTCACCCGCCAATATTAAACCCAACTTTAGCTTATTCCCTATCACTCCCAACTTTGTACCCCATTAATTTCTATCACACCCAACCGGTAATCTAACCTAATATTGCAAGTTACTAGACACGTGTCAACATCTGATAGGCCCAAAAAAAAATTTAAAAAAATAAAAAAAATTCCTAACCCTCACGCATGGTGGCAGCCTTGCCACCTCCGAGCTCCGGGCCCCAGTCTCCTCCAGCCTACTTTCCTTCCTCCTCCCCTCCATGTCCATTTTCGGCAATCGGCACTGCCTTTGGTGGTGGCGGTTGCTGCATCCATGCAGTGCTGCTGTTGTTTGCTGTTGTACCACCACCACTAAAGGCGGCAGGAGCAGCAGTCGATTTCCCTTCCCCCTTCGTTTCCGCCACCACCCTCGATCTCCCTTCCCCCTCCGTTTACGCCACCACCCTTATCCCCATCCAACTCCATCAACGACCACCCTCGTTCTCCCTTCCCCATCGTTTTCCGCCACCTTCACCGTCGATTTCCGCTTTCATTAACCTTCCCAGTCGAATTTCGACCAGATCCCTCTCATCCCCTTCCAATTCCGACATTCCCCAACCCTTCACCCATCGTTTCTACCCCTTCCATTCCCTTTCACGAGCGATTTCCACTCTTCCTTTCTTTCCCCGTCCAATTTCGACCACCCTACTGCATTCTCCGTCGAATTCCGGCCACCCCCCCTCCCCTCCCCGATTTCGGTTGTCTTTGATGGTGGTTGCCGTTTAAGGTAGCTGCCATTAAGGGTGGTTCCTTTCTTTTTATTTTATTTTATTTTAATTTTGGTTTTTTATCTCAATTTTTTTTAAAAAAATTGACCAATCACGTGGTGACACATGTGTAAAAAAAATCTAAGTCATAAATGTTAACCTAATTAACTAGTTGCAAGTCAGTTAGGGGTGATAAAATTAATATGGTGCGAAGTTGGGAGTGATAGTGAATAAACTGAAGTTGGGATTAATATTGCTGGATGGTGCAAAGTTAGGATTAATGGTGGCAATTTTTCCTAATTTTTACGTCGTGGCATTAAAACAGTTATGCCATGTTAAAATTTGTTTTTGTAGCATGCATACATATATTAACATAAACCGATAACTTTCATTTTAAGGAAAATAAACTTAGACTAATGTTGTCAAAAATCTTATGAAATTATTATATGTTCATGTTGGATAAATGTACAATTAAATTTAATCACAAGATATATAATACATAAAATAATTTTTTATACAATTACATACATGATTACATTAATCAATTTATAAGGCCTTACTCACTTCACCTTATTTTTCGCTGAATTGAAATTATTTTTATTGATTTTTTTTTTCTTTTTATAATTATTTTCTACTTTTTTGAGGGGATAAACTCAAAACTATAGCCGCTAATTAGACCAAAACAAAAACACAAATTAAAATTGATTAGGCGCTTAATCCACTATCATTAACCGCCAATTTAGTACGAGTAAAAAAAATAGATAAGAAACACAAATTTGACCTCGAAATCAGAAACCTAATTTTCCCGTTAAAAAAAATAAAAAATAAACGACAATCAGAAACCTTGTTTGCTGAAGATTAGAAACAGTTCGAACGATAGATCCTTGATTCCCAGATTCATTCAACGCTCGCAAGATCAATTACTTGACAAAATTTCAAGATTAGATCAATTAAACATAAATTAATCCTTCATTTTTCTTATATTTAGTGTTTTAAGAAATGTATGAATCAATGTGGATTGTAATTGCTATAATTGAATAGAATTGTTTTTTGCAATTTTGATTTTATTTTTGCGAATTTCTGCTTCAATTTCGTATGGCTTAACTGATTCATGTTCTTTAATTTTAACAATTTTGTATGGTAGCTTAATTCGATTTTTGTAAACAGTAATTACTTTGATTATATTTTTGTGTAGAATCTGTTCAATGTTCTGAAATTGTTTGCTGTGCTGCTATTTAGTGTTTTATGGCTAAATAATTAATAATAAAAACTACATTAATCAATTATCAAACCGTTCTTTAGACATATGGGTATTTAGTCAAATGTGTGACTCAATTCTTCAGTTTTCTCATGCATATTAACTATATCTATAAATTTGATTCACTATGATAATTTGTTAATCTTTTCATTTTAGTAGATAGGGTAAGGGGGTAGGGAGGGAATCAGGAAAGGAGGGGAACATAATTGTAGATAGGGTAGGAAGTAAGTGTGCTATCATGGGAGGGGTGTTAGGCAGGGAGAGTGCATGCGTGCAGCCAGGGATGGGGGTAGTGTGCAGGGATGGGGGGGCAGTCACGTATGGGATTAAATTGTAGGTTGGGAATGAGTTTAGTGTGCAAGCAGGGGAGAGGTGAACGTATAGGCTGGGAGAGGGCATGTGTGCCACAAGGGGAGAGGGCAGTGTGTAAGGAAGAGGACAGGTTGGGAGGGGAGCAGTGTGCAGGCAGGCAGTGAGGTAGTGTGCAAGCAGGGTGGGGGGACAGGAAGGAAGAGGAAGCCATTAAGGTTTGCACTCAAGGAGAGGGAGGTTGGTTGTGAATATTCAGTTGGATAATTAACTTCTTTTTAAATGTGGTGGTTTAACTTTATATGACCACTTGTATTAGATGATTTAACATGTATTATATGATCCCTTATATTAGATGATTTAACTTTATAAGTTGTTGTGGTTGTTACGGTTATTACTTTATAAAAGTAACATGTTGATAATTTCTTTTTTCAAATGCAAAATTTTGATTATTTGCTTAAATTCAATGAAGTTGAAAATTTTAATATCTTGTTCTCCTTCGAATTTAGAGTATGACTTAATTGACTTGTTTTTTTAATTATTTTTTTGAATTGTTTTTGTATTTGTAATTCTTCTTTACACATGGATACTTTGGATGTCCAAGAGAGGTTAGAGTTGATAAGGTTTGCTAATAGGACAGACACTTTATATATAAATTGAGTTAATTTGTTTCTTGAGTTTGCTTTTCATGACTTAGCATCAAATAGTGATTTAGGAAAGGAGGATAAGAAGGTACCTTGCCCTTGTAATCGGTGCAACAATGGCCGACATAAAACAAGGGACGAAATATGTAGTGACTTGTTGGTGAAAGGAAATGTGCAAGGGTATGTTCCCTTCTTTCTAGCCTTTTGCATTTGTTTTTTAATTAAATTATATGTCAAAATGCCTTTGTTTTTTAGAGTAATTATTAGATGGCCTTAATTGATTAAAAGCAGCTTTGCAGTAGCTCACTATGTTGTTGTAGTAGCTTGTAGCACATGTGCTACATCATTGCAGTGGCTTGTAGTTGATTTTCTTACGCTATCAATGTGGTTTACAATTCTTCAACTCTTATTATTGTCAAACTATGACTTTTCTTATTATTGTAAAAACAGATGAATAAGTACAAAAAAATAGGCTTCTAACAATTGAAGCCAACAAAAAAAAGGCTTCAGTCGCTAGGGATAAAACCAATCGCTTCTTCTATAACGAGTTTATTTGAAAGTACTAAAACGGAAAAAAATTAAAAATTAAAAAAAAAAAGAAAGAAAGAAAAGAAAAGAACGAAGCAATGCTGGCAAGGAAGATGTCGAACATGTTCCCAAATATGATGAGCCTGAGGATTAGGAAGTTGCAAAAGAACCTCAAATTAGATTTACATAAAAGGTATGATCATAAATAAGGATGATTTCATTAGTTTTCCATCAATTTCAATAGTCTTTGTAATCTGTTTGGTTATATGTGTCAGGCTAACATAAGAATTATGATAAAAGGGAATAAAAAAGGTAATTTCGTTCCACCAAAGTTGGTGGCGAAGTTTCTGAAGATGAGCTAGAGAGCATAAGAAGCATTGGCCAAGGACATCATAGATAAATGTGTTTCTATTTAATTCTTGACTTATAACCTACGTTTTGGTCTATTATGTTCCCTTCTACAGTGCTTCAATATTGTCATACTACCTACATTTTAGTCTATTATCTTTCTATTTTGCTTCAATATTGTCATATCAACAGAACACTATAGTATAGACAGGAGCTATGTAGTGAAGTAGGGGTCAGGTGCAGGGGATGGGATAAGGACTGTGTAGGGAGGAGGGAGTGCACGGAAGGGGTGCAGGTGCAGGGAAGTGGCGTGCTGGTGAAGTGGGGGTCAGGTGCAGGGGATGGGATAAGGATTGTCGAGGCAGCTTCAGTCAGGGGTTGTAGGGGATATAAGGGGGGTTGTGTAGGGAAGGAGGAGTACAGTGAGGGGGTGTAGGTTCAGGGAGGTGTGTGTACTAACGTGGGGGGAAGCTTTAAGCAGGGGGTGTAGGGGATAGGAGAGGGGTTGTGCAAGGAAAGATACAAGAACAACTTCATATCTGTTGTGTGTGTTATTTAGATCTCATTTCCTGTATTTTCCATCAATTGACAATTTTTTCCTAAAGATGATACTTGTATATTTTAGCATTGATGTGGCATATGTTTGCTTGCTGTCATCTAATTTCAGATGTCTACTAGTTATTTCGATTAATTGCTTGCTTGTGTACTAAGAATTGGTCATAACACATAAGCTACTTACCTCCTCTATTATGCTTTAATTAATATATAGTTTGTAATTTTAATTTAAGAGAAATGTATATTATATATAAAAATATACCTTGAATTGCAGCATTTTGTGAGCCAACAAACAGTATTATTTAGTAAAAGACGAAATAATAGTTTTCTTTGTGATGAGTGCTGATTGCTGACTGCATGGCTGCGAGAAGGGTCTATTATTTATGCTTCAAGTTCCTAGCTTGTATGTTCTTTCTTCACTGACGCTACATGGTTGTGTTTGTCTGTTACATCTTATTGTGATAATTTAATTAGCTCTAGAGAATATAGGAGAGTATTATCTGCGGAAACTTGGAAATATCATTTCTTTCTGTCTTAAGGGGGATGACTCTACTGAGACACTATCAGTTGCTAGATGTTGCTTCCTCATTATGTCCGTATTCCTTTTTTTTTCTCATTATGTTTGCATTGTGGCACTGTGTGGTTATACATTTGAGTTTGCAAACCAAATTTCTTTAGTAATTCCTTTGTCTTTTCTGATATGCTTTGTCATATTTATTTCTAGAGAAAATTGGAGGTATATTTGTTTAAGGAAAATAGGAATTGATACTATTGAAATCTTCTTGTTGTTTGCTGGTTCTTTGATTACTTGATAGAGAGAAGTAAATTTTTTTTCTAGAATTGATTGGTTTAATTTGATAGCACTCCAATAATATGAGTCTGACATAAGTTGCATATTTTTTGTGGTTACTAACATTTTTGTTTCAAAGCCATATTGACTTGATTTTTTTTTCATTGTAGGTAAAAACGAGATCGTGCAACACAACCGTATCATGCTTTCATAAAGTATTTATCGTTTTGTATCAAAATAATTAGTGTTTTTATTTGGGAAATTCTCTTTGGTAATACCGTAGTTTTTACTTTTCTCAGTGGTGAATTGCAAAAAATCTTATTTCCTTGGTAAACTTAACTTTCTATAATTTTTCAATGGTGAACTTAATGAAACAATTTAGTTAATTTCTAACCATGGTTAACATTTTTTTTAAAATAAAAAAGTAAAATTCCTAAAATATCCCCACTTAACACACTTAAATCCTTAAAATGTCCTAACTCAAACCCAACATGTCATCATCAAGATTCAAGATCATTATCTTCATCCTCCCCTGTTTCTTCCTCCTAACAACACCGAACAACCACCACCGAACAGGCAACATCTTCATCATCAACACATGTCTAGCAGCCACACCACTTCAACCAAGCCGCACTACCAAACCACCTTCGAACCGCCACCACCACATGAAACACCGCAACAACAAACCCACAATAACAACAACAACAAACAACCACCAGTCAGTCATCGCTATAGTAGCCACCGAAACACAACAGCCACCAACCGCAACTATCACCTTCACACAATTCACCACCACTTCGCCACCAACAACACTTTCAATTACATCAATTCACCACCAAACCACCTTTGAACCGCCACCAATTCTAACTCCAATAGCCCGCTCTACAGCCCGCAATCACCAATTCGCCTACCGTAACCAGCCACCACCACTGCCGACACCTCCACCCTCTCCCTTTCCTCCATTTCCCTCACTCCCGACACCTCCACCCTCTCCCTTTCCTCTATTTCACATAAATTCTTATTCAATTGTGTTGTTAGGATTCCAGTCGCTTTAAAATTTTGCAAATTGGTTCGAAGTTCGTGTTTTTCGATGATAGTGAGGTGAGAAGGAGAGAGGGTAAGATAAGGTCGACGGTGGCCAGCTGGAGATTTCGGGAAGGGGTAGAGGTTTTTAGGGTTTTCGGGGGAGGAGGTGGGTTTCAGGGATGGGGGTGCTGGTTAGGGGGGTAGGGGAGAGGCACAACAAGGCGGGGGAATTCGGTGCACTGGAGAGGGTGAAGGTTGGGCGGAGTCGTGGGTTGGGGCGACTTGAGTAATGGCAGTCTGGTGGCCTAGGGAAATGGGTGACTTTCTTTAAAAAATAAAATTATTTCTAAATCATTTAAATGTAAAAAAATTAAAAAAGCTAACTATAGTTAAATATTTAGTTAAAATTTATCATTAATGTTGTAGTTGACTTAATATAAAAAGTTCAAGCTTGCCAAGGATAATAAAATTTTTCGCAATTCACCACTGAGAAAATTAAAAACTATGGTGTTACCAAAGAGAATTTCCCTTTTTATTTTTTTAAGTGTGAACAAGTGATTAGACAATGAGACATTGATTCTAGTATGTTTTTATGTACAGATACCAAGGTATAGTATGTATTTATGCACAAATATCGAATTCTATATGTTTATCTATATAGATATCATACATTAGTATAAATTTTAAATATTTTTGGTGTTATGTCTACTATTTCAAGTTTTCAACAATGAGTAAAAAAAATATATATATAAAACAAACAAACAAACAAACCATTTAAAATATTTAGCTATGTGTATACTATAAATGCTACAACAAAGCTTAAAGCTATTAAATTTGGTAGCCAGGATAGTATTAGTCTAGCTTTTTTATTTGCCATGATAATATTTGTGGCACAAAAGCTTACTAGCCACAGTAATGCTTGTGGCAACAAAGTTTATTAGCCATGGTAGATTTTGTGGCAAAAAATTTTTGTAGCCACAGAAATGTTTGTGGCATAATGTTTATTAGCCACAGTAGAATTTGTGGCAAATAATTTGTTAGCCATGTTAGTATTCGTGGCATGAGGATTTGTTTGCCACGTCAAAACCCGTGGCATAAAACTCAAAATTTGCCAGGACATTCATTTTCCCGTGACAATTTCCTAGCCACGGCCTCTTGTGCCATGGGAGTAATTTTCAGAATTTTTGTGACAACATAGAATAGCCACGGGAATTTTTAACTTGTGCCACGATTTTTCCCATGGCACAAAGTTCATTTTGTTGTAGTGCACCCACCCTGAATCGGAAACCACCCCCTTTCCCCTCCCCCTACCGGAATCGACCCCCCTCCCAGTTCTCTCCATCGAAATCGACCCCCCTCTCCTTCCCCCTACCCTTTTCAGCCATCAAAAGGGTAGGGGAAGGAGAGGGGGGTCGATTTCGGTGGAGAGAACAGGGAGGGGGGCCGATTTCGGTAGAGGAAGGGGAAAGGGGTGGTTTCCGGTTTGGATGGGTGTCGGGGCAACAAGTAGGGGAAAAGGGAGGGGAGGTTGGTTGCGTAGGGTAGTGGAAAGGGAGGTGGTGGGTTCGCGCCGGCGCCGACCGAAGCTCTGGTCGCCGGCAGCGGGGAGGGGGAGGGGGTAGCAGTGAGGTGGAGGGGTGGCAGTTGAGGGTGGATGGGTTACTTTTTTTTTAATTTTAATTTTTTTTTTTGAATAAACTTAACGGAACCTTAACAGATTCCATTAATTATGTGATTTTAGGTGATAGCAAAATAAAACAAAAACTTAAACAGGTAGTAAATGTGACACAAGGTTCTTTCGCTGGTAGTAAATGTCAAATTTTCCTAAAAAAATGTAGTTTTGTTATGAAATATCTAAATATGGATGACTATTATCCCATGAACAATCTAGAACATTCTTGAGTTGGGTATTTGATCTTATCCGATGATGGAACCATAGATAATATACATGTAAATATATCCCGTACTAGATGGAATAATATACAGAATGTAACAATATTACTCTCATCTCTCTATATTTCCCTTCCATATTTAACATGTTATCAGCACCACTCTCTGGCCAATTGAGCACACAATACGATTAACCACAATAATCAAGAAAACCAACGAGAGAATATGAATCCTTTTGGAGCTAAATCATCAATCAATGGTGAAGATTTATGTCTAGTTGATAGTGCTACCACTCACACCATACTTAAGAATAAGAAATATTTTTCGCAATTGATGATGAGAGAAATTAGTGTGAGTACTATATCAGGCTGTACAAAAATTATAGAAGGCTTCGGAAGAGCAAATATTTTATTGCCAAGGGGAACAAAATTGGAAATCATTGATGCATTATACTCCCCTAAGTCTCAAAGAAATTTACTAAGTTTTAAAGATTTGCGACAAAATGGATACCATATTGAGACAATTAGTGAAGGAAATAATGAATTCCTTCAAATCACGAGTATAACTCAAGGAAATGAACTTATTATGGAGTAATACAATTGAATCACATGCTATAGTAAACAAGAAGTTTACTAATGACTTCAAAGTTTTGCATGACCGGTTAGGCCATCCCAGTTCAATAATGATGTGAAAAATAATTGAAAATTCATGTGGACACTCATTAAAAAGCCAGCAGATTCTTCATAATAACTTTTCATGTGCTGCTTACTCAATAGGCAAGTTAATACTCCGGCCATCACCAGCTAAAATAAATTCCGAATCTACTACTTTTCTAGAACGTATACAAGGGGATATATGTGGACCAATTCATCCCCCGGCCATTTAGATATTTCATGGTTTTAATAGATGCATCAACTAGATAGTCACACGTATCATAGTTATCAACTCACAACCTGGCGTTTGTGAGACTACTTGCTCAGTTGATCAGATTACGAGCACATTTTCTAGACTTTCCTATTAAGGCTTTCGTCTTGATAACACTGGTGAATTCATATCCCAGGTCTTTGATAAATATTGCATGTCAATTGGGATTAGTTTCCTGTACCACATGTTCACACACAAAATGGTCTTGCGGAATCGTTAATTAAACGTTTACAATTGATTGCTAGACCATTGCTTATGAAATCTAAGCTCCCAATTTCTGCTTGGGGGCGTGCTATATTACATGCAGCAGCATTAATTTGCATCAGGCTGACAAGTCATCATAAGTTCTTCCCATCACAATTGGTTTTTGGTCAGGAACCAAATGTATCCTATTTGAGAATATTTAGATGTGAGATATGTTCCAATTGCTCCACCACAATGCACTAAAATGGGCCCTCAGAGAAGAGTAGGGATATATGTTGGATATGATATGAATCTCCATCAATAATTAAGTACTTAGAACCAACTACAGGAGATTTATTTACGGCTCGTTTTGCAGATTGCCATTTTGATGAATCAGTTTTTCCAACATTAGGGGAAGGAAATAAACAGCTGGAAAAGGAAATTAATTGGAATGAGTTATCATTATCTCACCTAGATCCTCTTACTAAACAATGTGAATCGGAAGTCCAAAAGATAATTCATTTACAAAACTTAGAAAATCAATTGCCAGACTCATTTACTAACCAAAAAAAAGTGACACAGTCACATATACCAGCTGAAAATGTTCCGATTAAGATTTGATGTCCCAGAAGGTCAAGCCCAAGTTGCAAATGATTCTAAAGCACGCTTGAAGCATTGTAGACCCATCGGTTCCAAAGATAAAAATCCTTGGAAAAGAAAAGGAGCAACAATTGACAATGGCCAGACCGAGGAAGCTATTAATTTTGAAGGATATCCTGAAGAGACCTTAGACATGATGGAAAAAGATATTCAGGTACCTGACAATGACGAAATTTCAACAAATTTTATCATGTCAGGAATTACAAGGAACCGAAACCAAATCAACGTAGATGATGTTTTTGCATGCAATGCGGCATAATATGTCATGAATGATGATGAGGATCATGAGCCAAAATCCATTGATGAATATAGACAGAGAAGCTATTGGCCAAAATGGAAAGAAATAATTGAAACTAAATTGAAATCTCTCGAAAAAACGAGAAGTATTCGGACATGTAGTCTGTACACCTGAAGGTGTGATACCAGTGGGATATAAATGGGCTTTTGTACAAAAGAGAAATGGAAATGTTGATCTTGTAAGATATAAGGCCCGATTAGTTGCACAAGGATTCTCACAAGACCCGGTATTGATTATGAGGAGACATACTCTCCTGTGGTGGATGCAACTACTTTTAGATTTTAATTAGTCTAGCAATAAGAGAAGGACTTGATTTACGCTTGATGGATGTAGTCACAACTCACTTATATGGCCCACTGGATAATGACATTTACATGAAACTCTTAGAAGGATTTAAACTACCAGAAGCAGCAAATTCAGGTTCTCGAGAACAATACTCAATAAAATTTAATAGATCTCTATATGGATTGAAACAATCAGGGCGCATGTGGTATAATCGACTAAGTGACTACTTGTTGAAAAAAGGGTATAAGAATGACCCTATATGCCCATGAATTTTTATAAAGAGATTTGTATCAGGATATGTCATAATTGCAGTATATGTTGATGATTTGAATATTATTGGAACTCCTGAAGAGATTTCAATAACACTAGAGTGCTTAAAGAAAGAATTTGAAATGAAATATTTTGGAAAAACAAAGTTTTGCTCAGGGTTACAAATTGAACACCTAAAGAATGGAATCCTTGTACACCAGTCAACATACCACTACTACAAAAACTGAAAAAGAGACCCCAAATTAAAGACCCTTTATTTAACTAATGGGTTTGTTTGGCATAAGAGATCCAATATTAATTTTAACGGGTCTCTTACGCATTTTAGGGACCCATAATTGTGGTGAAAGAAAAACAAAGTGAGAAAATAGATCCGTTGTCAAACTTAACAGGTCTGTTAAGTATTTTAGTGCCCACAACTTTGATAAAAAAAAAGTGAGAGAGATAAGAGACCCTTTGGAAAATTAAACGGGTCTCTCACCTTAATTTGCAACACAAGTATTCTATCCTCTTTTTATGTAGAGTAGACGAGTAGTACATAAGGAGTACTCGTGTTCTCATTTTCATATGTCATTCTCTCTCCAAGAAACCCTAACCTCAACCCCTTAATAGAACCCTCATCCTCTCATTTGGATCCCCCGTCACTCCCACTTCCTTCCTCCATTATACTGAAGCAATACAAGTACTCTAAATTAGATTAAATGATCACTCCTACCATATCCTCAGTATCTCATGCACCATTGAGGCATCTTGATTTCTTTCTTCCTTCTGGTTTTAAGATCGAATTTCACAACTACCATCGTCCCTCGCGCTTATTAATTGCTCAACTAGAGTGTCTAAATCGCAAGATCTAATGTATGATTAAATTTTTGAGTTAATTTTTGACATGAAGTTGGGTTTTCATGTGTTGGTGAATTTTTACTCTTTTTTAGAATTTTTTTCCTTTGATTTTTTATTTTGATGAGTACCCACCTCCGAAATGAATCTATTCGGGTCAGTATTTATCTATTGTTCCTTATTTTTTTTTGGGTTCAATTTTTTGTATAATTTTGAATGTTTGTTTGATAAAAATTTTGATTTAGTTTTAGATTTATTGTTTAGATTCAAATCTTGTTTTTTTACTCCAAATTATTGTTGTGTTAATTTCAGTTTTAATTTATTCTGACTTTTTGTATTTGGTTTGTTCAATTCTTACGGTGTACATTTTAAACTGATTTTACATATTAGGTTTGTTATTGAATATTGCAGTGATTGAAATGGATGGAGACGGTGAATAAAAGTTCAATTATGGATTGTGAGAAGAAAGATGTAGATAATTAATATGTGGTCTTCTCAAGCTAGTTTTCCGTAACCAAAGGATTGCAGTATCAATTGCATTACTTTTTTTTTTTTTTTTGGGAATCAATTGCAATTCTTTGGTATCTTGAATGCTTAATATAAATTAATATTGGTTGGAACTTGGAAGTGATATATTTGTTATACGTTTTTAGGAATTAATTTATAATTTTATGTTTTGGTAATTGTATTTTTAAATTGTAGTTTTGTTTTATTTTTTTTATTTTATTTTATTTTTTTTGGCAAAGAAGTAAATTGTAGTATATAAAGTTGTACATTTTTGTGAGCATCATATGTATAAATGTTATTTAATTTAATCTTGTATTGTACTTTTGTAATTAAATTTTATAATTTCAGCATTTTTTAATGAAGCGTAAAAAGGAAATTTCAGATTGAAAATTGAAAATTCAAAAAAATATTGCTGGAAAAAAATATTAATTATTTTAAAAAAAAATCAAACAGACCCGTTATTTAAGGGCTTGTTTGACATCATTTTTGGTTTTTAGTTTTTTAGTTTTTTGAAAATTAAAAACCAAAAACAGGAAACAGAAAAAAGGTGTTTTCACTTTTTTGTTGTCAGTTTTCAAAATTATTATAAGTTTAATAAATTTAAATAATTTTTGATTCATTATGTGACATATATCATATACTTTTATACAACAAAAAACCAAAAAACAGAAAATCACAGCAACGCCAAACAAACCCTAATATAACAGGTCAATTTGACCCCCATTTAAGAGACCCCCTAATACAAAACACGGGTCTATTTCCCTTCTCGTATATCTATCATACATCAAACCTAACAATCCCCATGTCTCTAATAACGGGTTTGTTTGTTTTTTAAAACAGACCCCCCCAATAAGGGGGGTCTCTTTATCAAATAGACCCCTTAGCTAGAGACCTGTCCAAGACCAATTTGAAAGGGTCTACTCGCCTATTTTTGTAGTAGTGTACATAGAAAAGGTTCTTAAAAGATTTTCCATGGATACAACACAACCACTGAGTAGCCCTATGGTTGTTATGGCACTTGATGTAGAAAAAGATCCCTTCCGACCTCGGGAGAATAATGAAGAAATTCTTGGTCCTGAAGTACCATACTTAATTGCAATAGGGGCATTAATGTATCTTGCTAGTCATACAAAACCCGACATATCATTTTTGGTAAATTTGTTAGCAAGATTTAGCTCATGCCCCACCCGAAGGCATTGGAATGGGGTTAAGCATGTATTTCGTTACCTTCAAGGTACGAAAGATATCGGTTTATTGTTCTCTAATCTATGCAAAGAAGGTTTGATTGGTTTTGCAGATGCAGGGTATATGTCTGATCGTCATAATGCTAGATCAAAAACTGCATATGTGTTTATGTGTGGAGGTACTTCTATTTCTTGGCATTCTATGAAACAAACAATTGCAACTACTTCTTCTAACCATGCAGAAATTTTGACAATCCATGAGGCTAGTCGTGAATGTGTATGGTTAAGGTCTGTAATTCAACATATACAAACATATTGTGGCATAAACTCCGAGAAAGAAGTTCCAACAACTTAATATGAGGATAATGCAACATGCATCGCCCAAGTTAAGGAAGGGTATATCAAAGGTGATAGAACAAAGCATATTTTACCAAAATTCTTCTACACTCATGATCTCCAAAAGAATGGTGATTTCAAAGTCCATAAGATTCGCCCGAGTGAAAACTTGGCAGATTTGTTTACTCCGCTCCCAACAGCCACATACAAAAAATTAGCTTACGGCATTGGACTACGTCGTCTTAAAGATCTCAAGTTATATAGTCATGAGGGGGAGTTATGCGCGCTGCACTCTTTTTTCCTTAGCCATGGTTTTTCCCACTAGGTTTTCCTAGTAAGGTTTTTAACAAGGCATCATCTTATGTGCATTATAATGTATTATTTTGTACAGGTTTTTAGTAAATTTTTGTTATTTAATATATACTTATCCAAGGGAGAGTGTTATGAAATATCTAAATGTAGATGACTATTATCCCATGTACAATCTAGAACATTCTAGAGTTGGGTATTTGATCTTATTAGATTATGGAACCATAGATAATATACATGTATATATATCCCGTACTAGATGAAATAATATACCAAATGTAACAATATTTCTCTTAAATCTCTATGTTTTTCTTCCATATTTAACAAGTTTCTATATAATAGGGTTATATTGCTTGATTTACGGCAACTATTCAAGATTAAAATTTGGTTCTATATATTGCCTCAATGACATGGTGATTGCTTATTTTTAGGTAAAATGATAACATTTGTAAATAAAAGATATGTAAAGATCGTAAAGTAATGTCATATAATTAGGTTACTTATAAAAAATCTATTACAATATTCCATTATAAATTCTAATTAATGTCTTTTTTTGGATATAAATCTTCTTAATTGATTGCATTAGTCTAGGCATAACAGCTATTACATGCATAAGTTCCCTTTTTAAAAGATACATAGAATCAAAATTCTTGTTAACTCAAGTCATTTATAGATTTTTTTATTGAATACATAAGAAATAAAATTATAAACGTAACATCTAATTTAGATTAACTAATTTAAGGTTGTTATTTTATCATTTGGTATTAACCTATAACATACGGAGTAATTAATAATTACCAACAAAGTATAGGTTTGTTTTATCATTAGGTACTAACCTATAGTATAATTAATAATTACCAATAATATTACAATACATAAACTATTAGTATTTGAATCTACTTTCATTATAAGGGTTTATGATACAAAAGGTAGTAGGAGATTACAAGTCTAAATTCTAAATTACAAGTCTAAAATTGCAAGGTAAATGAAATACAATTTAGCCATGTTAATTTTTTTTTTTATTTTTTTTTTTAATAAACTTTAATATACATACCTCTTATAAATAGTGTTTAGAGAAGTATATCCCAAATATTATTTATGTACGTATTTATGTATTGTGTGTTGACATTAATACCCTAATAATATTTGTTTAGCAATTTTTTCTCAATTGAATAACAAACTAGTATCCAATGATAGATACAAACTCCTATCTCAAAAAAAGAAAAAAAAAATTTAGAAAAGATAGATGCAAACTTATTCAGCTATGAATCATATGTGGCACATACAACTAATTTGACAACTGGGTTCTCAATGGAATTTCTGTAAAGGTGGATGTTTTTAATTAGTTAATATAATAGAAAAATTGGCCAAAAATAAGCCAACTTTTGCCCGGTTAGCTTAAAATAAGCCAACCTTTTAATTAACTCAGAATAAGTGAAGCTTTACTATACGACTAATATTATTAAGCCACTTGACTTTGTTACCTACAACAACAGGTAAAATGCTTACGTGGATGTAACCGTTGTAGATTTTCTGATTTTTAATTTTGTTTTTTTGTGTTTATCTCTTTCCCCTTTATATTCCCCCTCCCTTGCATTCGTTTGCGATTAGTTCCCAAAAAATTCTCCCTCCCTTGCTCCTTATTGTTTGCGATTCATCCCTTCCCCCTGCTCTTTATTGTTCTTCGAATAATTTTGAGAAATCCCCAAAAATTACAACCCTTCTCTTCTCACATCCTTCTATTGTAATCTAATCTCAATATTAGGAAAATGCGGCAACATTTATCTGGATCAGGTTCATCTTCAAACTCTAGGGGAGTTGCAGACCCTTTGATTAAATGCAATTGTGGGAGGAATGATGTGCTATGGACAGTGAAGAAAGGGATAAATGTGGGAAGGAAGTTCTATGGCTATCCATTTTGGCCCGTAAGTATTTCAATTTATTTGGTGTGATTTGTTTAGGATTAATGTTGGTTGCTTATGAATATGTATTGTTTTTGGTGTTGTAGGATACTTAGTGTGCAATGTTTAGTTAGATCTCAGACATAAACAATGGTGATGAGGTTCAATATCAGATACTTGAGAGAGACACAACCATTGCTGAATTGGAGCATGAAAAAAAAATTGTTGGAAGAGAAGATAAAGAATTTACAAGTGAAAAAGGAAAATTTGGAGGAAGATATGTAAGAATTTAAGATCGAACTTGGCCAAATTAGGATAGTAGTTCCAAGTTTAGGGTTCAGTCTTAAATTAGCAATGTTGTATTTAGGGTTCAATCACCCATCTTGCCCTCTTGTTGCTCCCAAATGGCTGCAAAAACAGGAAAAAAATATAACAGCAAAGCAAACTGAAGTCCAAATGAAATTACAGAGTACTCTTAGAAATCTACATTTACATTTGTTACAACACTGCCATCTGATGCAAAGTATACTCTAACACTTGTAGACACTTTTTCTTTGCCTCTTCCCCTTCCTGTAGCACCTCTCCCACCCCTGCTTGAACTCCCTCTCCTACCCCTGCCTGAACTCCCTCTTCCACCCCTTCCACCTCTTAATCCTTGACCTGTTGTAATCATTCTTCTTCCTCTTGTTAGCTGACTAGGGTTTGCAATAGAAGTGTGGTGCTGATGTTTGGGAGGAGGAGCTGATGATGCAGTTTGTGTGGCAGGGGTAGGTGTTATCACAGATGCAGTACCAGCAGAATATGTTGTAGCATCAACCCTAAGTGTAAGAATTCGTCTGCCCCTAGTCATTTTAGGTTGTGGTTCCTTAACGACAAGCGAGTCCGTATTTGGACATCTTCTCTTATTATGCCCTTTGACCATAAAAATGGAACAAGTCATTTCCATACCCGCCCTGCTTAGTGTTCTAGGTCTTTTAGGAAGTTCAAATGGGTCCTTAGTCCTATTCCTCCTTGGCCTACCTTAAAGGAATAGTGTCCTTCGAATAAGTGCATTATTCTGATAGAGGGTTCGGAGCTATTAGAAAGCTAATTATTCAGTAAGGTCAGGTGATCAGAATGCCTAGGTGGAGGCCGCTTCCGATTAGTAATATTAATGCATAATTAATATTACAACTTAATCTTGACTGAACCCTTCGGGTCACACCCAAGCAACTAACGATCTGACACGATGAATTAATTCGAAAGGAATTAATGAGTCGCTCGAGTATTAAATATTTAGATGTCGGAAATCGACCTAGGAGCGTCGCAAGTCGAGTCGAATTGATAAAAGATAAGACAGTAAAATCAAACTAATCAATCCCGAGGTTTTAACATGCAAACCAAGGCAAAACCACCCTTGGCTAGCCGGGCTGTACAGTAGCCCGTATGTGGCTGCCAAGGCGTGGCTGCTGCTTGGTGCGTGCAGCCAAGCATTGTTGGTGCTTGCTGACCAGTAGCATGGCGCACTATGGCCAGCAAGGCAGGAGCAGCATGGAGCAGCAGCAACTCGCATGTTGTGCGCGCCATGTGCGCTGCTGTTCGTGTGTGTGGCTGTGCGATGCGTTTGTGGCTGGGCGAGTGTCTATGTGCTACTTGGTGCGGCTGGGTGGCTTTGCGTGTGCGGGTGTGCTGCTGGATTGCGGCATGATGCACACAGCAGCAAGCTCGAGTGGCTTGGTGCTAGGCACATGAAAGCATTGGGCTATATTTTGCGTTTTAGCCATTTTATTTATTTTAATTATGTTTATTAATTTTGAATTAAAATTTTGGAGGCTAGGCCTCGGTTTTGAGCGGCACTTGCAAAATTTTATTTTGGTAAAATTTTGGGTTTACCGGCTTAATTAAGGTGGATGTGGAATTTAGTGGGAGCTTCATTTTTAATTGCGCTTATTTACATAATCGGTTAAACAAATTTGACTAGTTTTAATTAGGCGCGTTAATGAGATTAACCACCTAAGTTAGTTACTAGTTTGCGCGTGTTTGTGCATTGTTACTTGATTATTGTTGTAAAATGCATGGGCCATTCACATATAGTGAAGGATGAATGGAATGTATATTCTCTCACAGGTTTTATAAAATGACAACTAGTGGGGCCTGATTAGGATAGAAAATACGGACTGCGTTTCGTCATGTATTTTTGTAAATCTAAATACAGTCTGTGAACTGTTGAGTAGTTTTGTACCTTAATATTTAGATTAGTCCTAATTGTAGATACTAGTATTTGCATTATTTTGGTCATGTCTTGAAGACGAAGGTTCTTGGATGACGAAGCCATGAAGTTACAAAAGAAGACCCTTGAAGTCTTGAAGACTCAAGGGGTCATGCTAGTTGCCAAATGCATCATTTACTTATGTTTTCGATATATATTTATGATATGAATAATATGTTAGATGCAGGTTTAGGATTTCGAATGTTGCGATGATTAATTAAGTTCACTTAAATCAACCAACATAGAAACCCTAGGTCCCTAAAATATTGAGTAAAATTTGCCATTCCAAAACAACACTTACCGACCTATTGAGAGTAGTGATGGGCTACGCCAAAGCGAGGCATCCCTATCACTCCTAGGATACGTAAGGCATGCCGGGTATGCATGTTGGTTTTGGTTATTCTCAACGATATGAGTGATGAAGTCCTAACATGTCGTGGAAAAGTGGATAAGTTGTTGAGAGAGCATTAGATGCGACGATTTATCTAAGCAAGAGTGGCTTGGAGCCATTAGGAAAGAGCTGCTTACCTTAGAATATTGAGTTTTAAGACAAGCCCAGGCATGCTTAACTACTCATTGATTCTTTGGATCTTGGAATCGACTTATTCTCACCAAATGGGGACAATTTAATGTGTGAATAAGACGTTTAAATAAGTTTGGTAAATATGTATGATTTCAATCTTATTTAAGTATTATGAATGGTTTTTCATTTCAAATTCTTTCAATTGTAGAACCATGTCTGCAAATAACTCAAACAACCAATTCTCATTACGCACAATTCTCGAAAAGGAGAAGCTGAGTGAGCCAAATTTTCTTGATTGGCAAAGGAACTTGCGTATAGTTCTCATGCAAGAGCAAAAGGAATATGTCCTTGATAAGGAAATGCCCGAGACTTCCAATGAGGAAGTGACTCAGGCTGCCCTAAACCGATGGCAAACTGCCAATGGGGATGTCAAATGCATCATGTTGGCCACAATGTCTCCCGACCTACAAAAGAATTTCTTTGAATAGGAGACAGCTTTTGAGATCATTTCTGAGCTGCAGAACATGTTCCATGAGCAGCCCTAACTGAAAGGTTTGAAACACACAGGCATATCCTTGAGTGTAAACTCAAGAAAGGAGAGTAGATCAGCTCACATGTACTCAAAATGACAGGATTATTTAAGAACATGGACAATTGACATCATTCTCCACTCGCTGCACAAAGGCTATGATCAGTTCAAGATGAACTATAACATGCACAGCATGGAGAAAACCCTCACCGAGCTTCATGGTATGTTGAAGCAAGCCGAGCAAACGCTCAAGGATGAGGGGAAGCATGATATGCTCATGATCAATAAGGGCAAGCCGTTCAAGCGCTCAAGCAAGAAGAAGAAAGGCTTCAAGGGGAAAGGTAAGAAGACCTTTCCGCCTAAGCTAAAAGCTACCAAAGATAACAAGGATAAGAAGGTAGCATCTTCTAAATCTGATTCCAAATGCTTCTATTGCAAGAAGAAGGGACATTGGAAGAGAGATTACCTCAAATTCAAGGAAGATAAGAAGAACGGAACCGTTGCTTTGGATCAGGTATATTCGTTATAGACTTAAACTTCACTAGCTCAGCATCATGGGTATTAGATATCGGATGTGGCTCACACCTTTGTTCCAATTCTCAGGGACTAAGGAACACTAGGAGGCTATCAAAGGGAGAGGTTGAACTCCGGGTTGGCAATGGAGCCAGAATTGCAGTCGTATCCGTAGGAACTCTCAGTTTGTCTTTGCCCTCGGGGCTAGTTTTGGAACTTAAAAACTGTTATTATGTTCCCAACATTACCAAAAACATTATTTCAATTTCGGCGTTGGACGCCAAAGATTTTGAATTATAAGTAAAGAACAATGAATGTTCGTTTTATCTCGATAATGTTTTATATGGTATTGCACATTCTGAAAATGGTCTTTATGTGCTTTTGTTAGACGAACAAGTTTATAATGTTAATAATACCACCAACAAAGCTAAGAACATTGAGTCAAATGAGACGTACTTGTGGCATTGTCGTCTTGGCCACGTTAACATCAAACGCATCAAGAAACTTGTACAGGAAGGTGTTCTTGACTCGTTCGATTTACAATCGTTTGAGAATTGCAAAGGATGTTTATTAGGCAAGATGATAAAGTAGCCATTCTCCAAGTTGGGAGAAAGCGTAGGTGACTTGTTGAGCCTAATACACACCGATGTATGTGGACCAATGAGCACAACCACAAGAAACGGTCATCGATATATTATCACCTTCACAGATGAATATAGTAGATATGGATATGTCTACCTCATGTCGCACAAATCTGAATCTTTTGAAAAGTTCAAAGAATTTCAGAGTGAAGTTGAAAATCAACTTGGCAAGAAAATCAAAGCCCTTCGATCGGATCGAGGTGGTGAATACTTGAGCCAAGAATTCGATGACCATCTAAAAGAAAAAGGTATACTTTCCGAATTGACACCTCCAGGAACTCCACAATGGAATGGAGTATCCAAAAGGAGAAATCGAACCTTGCTGGACATGGTACGATCAATAATGGGTCTTAGTGACCTTTTTATCTCTTTCTGGGGACACGCACTTCTAACCGCGGCATTAACACTGAATCGTGCCTTATAAAAAGCTGTAGAAAAGACTCCATACGAGCTATGGACAAAGAAACCTCCAAGGTTGTCTTTTCTCAAGATATAGGGATGCAAAGCATGTCAAGTAATTAATTTCTGACAAACTTCACCCCAAATTTGACAAGGTTTTCTTTGAGGGCTACCTAAAAGAAACCAAAGGGTATTACTTGTACAACAAATCCGAGAACAAAGTGTTTGTTGCTCGTGATGGTGTCTTTTGGAGAAGAAACACCTTTCCAAAATGACAAGTGGGAGGAAAATCGAACTCGATGAAGTTTGAGAGGACGAGCAACAAAATCAGATTGACAGTCAAAGTGCTCAAACAACATCTGTTGACGCAGGTCAAAATGTGCAAAGTCAAACCGATAATGCAAAAGCTCAGTCCGTTACCCTACATAGGGCAGTTGCCGAGGTCTCAACCTGGTAGGTATCTTGGTGTTGTATTAACCGAGAATCAGGACATCCTGGTAATGGATGAAGACGAACCGGCAACCTACAAGCAAGCGATGGCGAGCACCGACTCTACTAAATGGAAAGAGGCTATGAGTTCTGAAATGGATTCCATGTTAGAAAATCAAGTCTGGGACTTGGTTGACTTACCCGAAGGTTACACACCTATCGGTTGTAAGTGGATTTTCAAATTGAAAACTGATAATGATGGAAATGTATTCATTTACAAAGCTATACTGGTAGCAAAAGGTTACATGCAAATTCATGGTATTGATTACGATGAAACCTTTTCTCCGGTCACAATGCTTAAATTCGTTCGGATCCTCTTAGCGATTGCTGCATATTACAACTATGAAATATGGTAGATGGACATCAAATCCGCGTTCCTCAATGGAGTTTTGGAAGAAACTGTGTATATGACACAGCCTGAAGGTTTTGTCGACCAAAACAATGCTGGGAAAGTATGCAAGCTTAAAGTTAATTTATGATTTAAAGCAAGCTAGCAGAAGTTGGAATCTGCGATTCGATGAAGCCATCAGTAAGTTTGGTTTTATCAAGAATCCACATGAATGTTGTGTTTACAAGAAGGTCAGTGGGAGTGACATCGCCTTCCTAGTCTTATATGTCGATGACATATTGCTCATTGGAAATAGCATTCCGATGTTAGAGTCTGTAAAGGCCTGGCTTGGAAAATGTTTTTCAATGAAAGACTTGGGAGAGGCTCAGTACATATTGTGCATCAAGATCTATTGGGATAGATCTAAGAGGATGATTGGATTGAGCCAGAGTACTTATATCGATAAGGTACTGGCACGATTCAGTATGCAGGAGGCCAAAAGAGGTCACCTACCCATGTCACATGGCGTAACCCTGAGCAAGAAGCAGTGTCCAAAGACACCTGATGAGCGAGAAAGGATGAATCAGATTCCATATGCTTCGCTAATTGGATCAATCATGTATGCCATGATATGTAATAAGCCTGATGTATCATATGCCTTGAGTGCTACGAGTCGATACCAATCAGACCTAGGAGAGGCGCATTAGACTGCGCCAAGAATATCCTAAATTACCTGAAAAAGGAACAAGGATAAATTCCCAGTATATATGGTGGCTTAGAAGAATTATTTGTTAAATGTTATACAGGCGCAAGCTTCCAAACAGACAGAGATGATTTCAAATCACAGTCTTGATATGTGTTCTGTCTAAATAGAGGAGCGTTTAGTTGGAAGAGTGCCAAGCAGAGCACAACTGCAGATTCTACAACTGAAGCCGAATACTTGGCAGCTGCTGAAGTGGCTAAGGAGGCAGTTTGGATTTGTTGGTGAACTTGTTGTTGTACCCTCCATCAAGGGTCCAATAACCCTCTATTGTGACAACAATGGAGGTATTGCTCAGGCTAGAGAGCCAAAGGAACATCAGAAGGTCAAATATGTCAAGCGGCGATTTCATATATTAAGGGAACAGAAATCAGAGGGTGAAATCAGAATTTATAAAGTTGGAACGGACGACAATTTAGTCGATCTACTTACAAGCACGTTGAGGTAATGGGAATCAGGCGCGTTGGAGATTGGCTTTGATTTCCCTGTTTAGTGTTTTAAGTGATTTTGAACATTTTAATGTAAGACACTAAGATGAACCATTCAGGTTTTGGAGTAATTTAAATTTCATGCAATTTTATCACTCCATTTCTATTTAATTGTGGTTTAGGATTAAATATTGAGTCCATTCGATTATGAGAATATTCAAAATAGGGTATTAAGACCAGTGTTGGATAAATAAACACCTATTAAGTGAACATTGAATATTATAATCGAAAATTATCCCTAATCGAAGTCATTTAAATGATGGACGGTTAATGACCGCTTGAGATTAGCGTGTAGTTTGATTTATAGCATCGTTTCTTGTGCTATAAGGATATGATTGTCATAAATCATTTGCACAGGTATTGGTTTAGAACCATACTGGATCGACCTATGAGAATACTTTAAGAGATTTATAAATCGTCATAAGTGTACTTCTCATTATGGCTATCGGAACCTCTTTCCTCGGCCATGAGTATTGTGAGTTCTCTTGTTTGAGTACTAGTCCGTTTTGATGTTAGTCAAACGTTTGCCTTAAATGGAGATTATGACGGCAACACTCGAGCGGCTAGGTCCTCTTAGTAAGAGAAGCTGACATTACAAGACTGGGAATGTCCCCCTACTAACAATAGGGAACATGTCTTTGTTGTTTACAAGGCCTCTCGAAGAGCGAGACTGTGAAAAGGCATGGCCCTGCTCGGATGGATTTTAGAAATTATCTGTTTATTGACAGTCAAACTCGGATTTCGAGAAACACTTCTGGATGTAATAAGGATGACGAATAATCTTACCTTATACTTCATGAAGAGACATTAAGTGACATAGGAAAAAGGCTATACACTAAAAGCACACTTGTCCGTGGGAGATTGAAAGGAATGGTATCCTTCGAACAAGTGTATTATCCAGATAGAGGGTTCGGAGCTATTAGAAAGCTAATTATTCAGTAAGGTCAAGTGATCAGAATGCCTAGGTGGAGGCCGTTTCTGATTGTAGACATCTACTTTTGGCCTCCTATCTCGCCAAGAAATGCTATGAAGAAAAATAAAACCATCTTTGTGTTGGATCTACGTGAGGAATGCTTATGGACAATTGATTAAGTCATAAGAATGCAAAATGACTAGCCTAACCTAAAACAAAATGAATTAAGGTCCAATCTAACTAAGCCCGACCATAATTAGGCTTAAGCCCGAGGTTAAAACCTAAATATAACTGATTTAGAGGCGCCTAAGTTAAAAACTAATGATGCCGTAGAAAAATCCGTGCGCATCTCAACGAGTCACGCTGGTTTGGTGCGCGCAACTCACAAGGTTACGCGTTACATCCAGCGCAACATCTAGTGATGCGCTTGCGGAAGATTAAGAATTTCATAAAAATATAAAATCGAATCTTACCATAATATCGCGTGCAAGACATCTAGTTGCGCTGCCCCGAGCAGCGCAACTATTGGAAAAAAGGGGCAGCGCAACTAAATCACTTGCGCTAGACACCTGCTACTGCAGAATACTCAAAACCTTAAATGCATCCATTCCCTATACATAGAGGCTTAATACGAGGCTGAAACAAACATAAATATTCTAAAACTCTGGCAGAAACTTTGTGAACTTGTGTACTCTTAACCCTCTTTTCCTAAACATTCACCCCCTCAATACTTGTTACTATGGTGGAGGTTCCCAAACAAGAAGGATTCCATAAGTGTTCTAAACGAAGATCTAGTAAGGAGAAGTGGTAAATTCCCGAGCACTTAGATCAATCACCTTTTTTTTCTTGTTTAAATAACTTTTCATTAATTAATTAGTGTTGTTTGATCACTTTAAATGAACTTTTAATTAATTAATTCCACATAGTATCTTGTGTTAAATAAAGAATAGAATTAAATAATTAATTGTTGATTGATCACCTAAGTTAAGGCGAATCTTGTTTATTGATTGTTATTTTCACGAATATTGATTAAATAAGAATAACGACCTTTGCAATGTAATTCCTACATGATTGATGCTTGTAAATAAAATCAAATAACTTAGTTTTTAGGTATCGCGTTGCATATATTGTTTGGTGATAAAATTGCGAAAAAGGAAGAGCTAGTAGAGGATGTACTAGGGCTAGGATAGTAATTCCCCCCTAAAGGGAACGTTATTTTAGTACCCTCGCTCCCGAACTCATTTTTGGTACATGTAGACCAATTTGGGCATGGGTAAACTTAAGATTCGTGCTAAATATCCCTTGAACTCTACTTGGGAGAAAGGCATGAACGAGGTTTATGAGTTTTCCTAAAACTCATTGGCGACTCCTACTTTTTTCTTACAAAAAAACGTAATGATAGAATCAATTCTAATTCAAGGTCCCCCAAATAGTCAGGAATTCAAATCCTAATACACCATAACAAGTGTAAAGTCCTAGGCTTTTAAAGGGCCATGGGCATTAAGGAGAAGGATCCCCTACGATGGGCACACCCTCCTTACAGTGGCGACTCCACTGGGGACTTAGAGGTTACAAGATTAATTTTTAGTTATGGTCCAAGGTTTCCAACACTAGGTTGCCTATGGGTTATGACGGGAATTAACTTGGATAATCTCTAGTTAGAGAGCGAGACTTGAACGCGTAATATCTTCCTTTTTCACAAAAGTAAAAACCAAACAAGCAACATTGCATCATGCATAAATCATAGCACACTATAACCTTTGGGGATTGGCTAATTGACTAGGGGTTGCCAAAACTAGGCTTCTATCCCGAAATCAAAAACAATCATCCCACCCCTATCGTCAACAAAATGTTGGTAGGGCTATGTCATGAGTCAACACGTTGAGTGATTGATTTGTGCATCGTTCCTTAAGATGTGGTACCTTTGGACACCCAAGCTTTTGACCTTAGAAAGGCATTATGTGAATCTTGGCTTATGGTATGCTTATGTGATTATATGACTATATGCGACGTGTTTAGGATAGCTTTTTAGTTTGGTTAGGTTCCCAATTGCGAAGTTGTCCCTTCATAATTTTGAGTCGCATTCGAAGGGTATCATAAAAAAAAATCGCTAAATAAAAAAGACACAAACATAAAAAAAAACTGCTCGTAAAAAAGAAATTCTTGCACGACCAGCGCAAGAGCCAGGGATGCGTGCGCCTACTATTACGAGGCCCTTTTGATTTCTCAAGAACAATTGACTCGTACAAAAAATGTCATTATTAATGAATTGTTTAAAGGCGGTGATATCTATTTGAACGCATCTTGCGTCTTTTTCTTTTTTTTCCTCTTCTTTTTTTCTTTTTTCTAAGCAAGCGTATCGATTTTCTTAACCTTTCGTACTTCCTTTAGGGCCGGTTTCCAAGCTTGGGAACGAAGACTACCGGGCACTCGCATTCTACGTTCACCATCAAACAATTCACTCCTTTCAAACCATCTTCCCTCAACAACTTACTCTAGTCCAACAACGATGTCAACCATAGAGCAACTCCAAGAAGAGATTGTTCGCTTGAGAGAGGAAAGGGCTCAAGAGGCCGAGGAGAGAAGAATTAAGAAACTAGAAAAAGATGAAAAGAAAAATGCCGAAGCTTTGGCCTTGCAACCTAGAGTTCAAATCAACTTTACATGAACTTGAAATGCTTAAGCAAGGCGACAATGAAGGTTTCCTTGCTTTCTATGGTAGATAGCGAGAAAAGGCGGCCCACCTTGCCCAAAGGCCACCTGAACTCGAGTTGGTACAAAAGTTCATTAACAATTGTCATGAAAAGTACAACAAACATCTATGCTACCTTGGTTTAGACACTTTTCAAAAGGTCTATTTTGTGGCTACTAGGATTGAAGATGATCTTGCTAAGGAAAAGGCAAACAAGCCTCATCATCATCAACCTAAGAACAACTACAAAAAGGGGAAAGATAACACCTCATCCTCTATTGATGTTTTTGCGACTTCCACGCAATATAAAAGCACAATGCGATATAGTGACCCTCGGAGAACATGGACAAAACAAATAAGGTTTACACAATTTCCTGTGAGCTATAAAGAATTACTAGAAAAACTAAATAAAAAAGGATTGCTCGCACCAACAAGGCCAACACCACCCACTCCTCTAGAAGAAAGAAACTCCCAATGGGATGGCAATGCCTATTGTGCTTATCATAGAGGTATTGGACATGATACTTAACGTTGCTTTGTCCTAAAACACAAAATACAAGATTTAGTAGACGATGGGAGAATTCCCACGCCTAAACCCAACAACAATGTATCCCCATTGGGGACATTTCACATTGATGAGGACCATATGGGAAGCGATACATTCAATCCTTTGAATTATATCACTCCCATTGGGAAGCCTCTAACCACAACACTCATAGGGGCAACTAATGAAGTGTGTGGGTTATGGGACGACGACTTCCAAGACTTATATGTCTCTAAGTATGCCGCTGTCCCACCTCCACCTTGTCTACAAAACGAAACAAGTGGAGCGCTTGATTGGGATCATTTCTTGGGGAAATCACAAGATTTATTGAATCTCTCTTTTGATGAACAATGGCATCAAGCACAACTCATGGAGCATCTTAAAATTGAGGCACATTCAAAGCCTCTAAAAGAAAGTTGGTTCATGAGTCCTACAACTAACCCAAACGAGATAGATCATTTAACTCGTTATGGGTGAGTTTATCAAACACAACCAAATGGATCTTCGACCACTCAAAATCAAATTCAAAATCTAGTACCACCTCCACCTGAGATGGAAAATCCATTGGTCAAACAACTTCGCCAATCTAAGGCGAATGGTAGCATTTGGGAACTCCTAAGTACTTCTAAAGAACATAGGAATTCTCTCATGAATGCTCTAACGGCTTTGTCTTTAAGTACGGACACAACTCTATAGGATCTTTTTAGCTTGCTTACTAGCGAAAAATCTGACAAATCAATCACCTTTACTAGTGATGATTTTCCCTTAAAAGACACTACCCACAATAATGCATTATACCTAACTGTGGGGTGCAAGGGATACTACATCCCTCTTACTTTAGTTGACAATGGGTATGTCATAAATGTATGCCCAATACAAACTGCGAAATATTTAGGCCTTAATCCAGAAAAAGACTTTCAATCAACAACACAAAGCATTAACGCCTATGACAATTCAAGGAAATTGGTGTGTGGGACTGTTAAGCTACCAATTACCACATGCCCAATACAAAAGATGGTTGAATTCCATGTCATAGACATTAAGCCTACATTCAACCTTCTTCTTGGACGTCCTTAGATACATGAGTTTGGGGCAATACCATCCTCGCTCTATCAAATGATTAGGTTGAACTATCAAGGTCTTCCTATGACTATACATGCTTCTCCTATTAAAATAGCAATAAATGATCAATCACTTCTTGAAATAAACCATGATAATGATGAGGAGGACATGTGGGGATTCGTCGCGGAGGTAATTTGCACACTAGAAATGGAGGAAAGACTTGAAGAACTATTCAAGCTTGATCCATATTCCACCCCAATAGTAAACAACATCTTGTTCAAGAGTAGTTACTTTCCTGGGATGCCTTTGGGAATAGGAATAAAGAAATATTTTTTACTTCCTATCCCAAAGAAAAGCTTATCTTTTAGATTGGGATATAAGCCAAAGAAAGAAGAACTCGAGTCTCATGATGCTAAGATCAAAGCACGTAGAGACAATAATAAGAAAGGGATAATCTCTTTACTCCCATCCTACAATGAAACCCTCAACAGACAATTCCTTAGTGGGGGAGAAGATTACTCATGTTATGACTTTCCAGAACCACTAGTTCTAGAAGGTATCAAGAAGCCTAGATTCGAAATATTCCACGATTACTACTTCTTGAATGACGATTTTGAAATCGTTCAATCAAAACACCCAACTCCAGGGTACTATGATAGGCAAGCATTTAACTTGCTATTTAGACTAGAGCAAAACCATGTTGCTATGATGACTAATCAAAATGCCATCCAAGATGAAGCTTTTGACCCAATCTCGTTGATCACCCCTTTCAATGAAACTTTCGAGCATGGATGGAGGAAGACTTTCAAGTGGATTAACCATAAAGGTGACAAGTTGGAGATCACCACAGGCGAAGGGGAGATGTTCAAAGAATCTGAGGATAAGTCTAGTCTAGATTTTAAAAAAGCCAAAAAATTAGGCCTTGTGGCTATTACTGAGTCTTTATTTTCTAGTTCTAAGGATGAGGATCCCAAAAAGGATTCTCCTCTTAATGTACTTTCTTTTGATTTCAATAATATGAGCTCTATTTCCGAGTATATGCCTTCTCTTGAAACTTTTGAATGCTATAATAATCAATCTAATGAAGATGATAACATTAACAAACTGGTTGAATTAATGAATGAACGAGAACAAAAGAATCCTGTAATTGAAGAAATTAAAATAATTAATATAGGAACTAATTGGCTTAACCTTAAATTCGGAAGAGTGATCGATCCTTATATCTACGCTGAATTTGAAGACGTGTTCGCTTGGTCATACAAGGACATGCCTGGAATAGATAGGGAAATTGCGGAACATACCATTCCCTTGAACCCTACCTCTAAACCAGTAAAACAAAAACTTCGACGAATGAAACCTAACGTCGCTTTGAAAATAAAAGAAGAAGTACAAAAGCAATTAGACACAGGCTTCATTCGCGTATGTAATTACCCAGAATGGGTAGCAAACATCTTCCCAGTCCCTAAAAAGGATGGGCGAGTTCGCATGTTTGTCGATTTTAGGGACCTTAACAAGTCTAGCCCCAAAGACGATTTTCCTCTGCCTCATATTGACATATTGGTTGACAATACGGCTGAACATGCGATGTTATCCTTTATGGATGGATATGTAGGTTACAACCAAATTCTAATGGCAAAAGAAGACGAAGAAAAGACATGCTTTATCACCCCTTGGGGTACATATTGCAATATCGTCATGCCATTAGGTCTAAAAAATGCATGAGCTACATACTAAAGAATGGCTACGACTCTCTTGCATGATATGATGCATAAAGAAATAGAAGTATATGTGGATGACATGATTGTAAAGTCCAAAGATAGAATAGGACACATAAAAGCTTTACGCAAATTCTCCACTAGCATAAAAGAATATAAGATGCGATTGAATCTACAAAAATGCGCCTTCGGAGTGACTTCTGGCAAGTTACTCGGATACGTAGTTAGCACACGTGGTATCGAGATCGATCCCTCTAAAATAAAGGCGATTGTTGATATGCCTCCCCCTCAAACAGAAAAAGAAATTAGGGGGTTCCTTGGCAAACTACAATACATTAGTCGATTCATTAATAAATTGACAATGACTTGTGAGCCAATATTTAAAAAATTGAAAAAAGAGGAAAAACATGAATGGGATGATCAATGCCAAGAGGCCTTTGAGAAAATCAAAGATTATCTCAAAAGTCCACCAGTTTTAGCACCACCAGTACCCAAACTACCTCTTAGGCTATACATCACCGTTACAAATAGGGCCACATGAGCCATGTTAGCACAAGATGTAGAAAAAGTAGAGCGTGCAATATATTATATAAGAAAAAAATTTATCCAATATGAAACAAAATATAGCACCTTGGAAAAGACAAGTTTAGCATTAGTGTGGGCAACAAAAAATTATGACATTATATGCTACCACACACTACTCATGTGATTTCACAACAAAATTCGATAAAGTTTTGTTTGAACAACCACCCGTACAAGGAAGAATATCAAAATGGTTGGTAATGTTAGCCAAATTCGAACTAAAATATATTCCTGAAAAATCAATAAAAGGAAAAGTAATATCCGATTTTCTAGGTCAACATCCTATTTAAACAAGTCATGCAGAAACTACTCATCTTCCAGATGAAGAGATTCTCATGACACAAGATGACAAGTGAGTAATGTACTTCGACGGTGCATCAAATCAAAAAGGATGTGGTGTGGGAGTGTTACTCATAAATCTAGAGGGAGCATATAATCCAATCTCTGTCAAACTAGACTTTGAGGGTACTAATAATGTCGCGAAATGTGAAGCGTGCATTATTGTAGTAGAAGCAACAGCTAGCATAGGTGTGCAAAACTTAGAGGTATATGGAGATTCCATCTTGATAATAAATCATATACTTAAAAAATGGAAAATTAAAAACTCCACAATGATATTATACCAAGCACACCTAGAGCAACTCATCGAGCATTTTGATTATATTGATTTCAAATACCTCCCAAGGGATGAGAATCAATTTGCCGATGCGCTAGCAAAATTAGTCTCAATGATCAACATTCCAAATCACTTAAATATGATGCCATTGTGCGTTAATAGAAGAGACGAACCAGCTTATTGCAACGCAATAAAGGAAATAAATGAATTCGAAGGAGAAAGTCCTTGGTATGATCATATCCTCCAATACATTACTCATGGAACATATCCTGCAAATACTTCATCGAAAGACCAACGAGCTTTGAGAACACTCGCAGCCCATTATGAATTATTAAATTGCCAATTATGTAAAAAAGGACCCAATGGTCAAAGCTTATTGTGTATAGACCACCCAGAATCCACACGCCTTATGGAGAATACTCACAAGGGTGTTTGTGGACTTCACATCAATGGAAAAATGCTTGCTAAAATAATCTCTCGACAAGGGTACTTTTGGTCCACAATGGAACATGATTGCATACAATACGTCAAGAAATGTCCAAAGTGCCAAATGTTTGCTAAGTTACAACACCTTCCACCATCTGAACTATATAGCCTCACATCCCCTTGGCCTTTCTCGACTTGGGGAATTGACATAATTGGAAAAGTTTCTCCAACAGGAGCAGGAGGACACGAGTACGTACTAGTAGCCATCGATTACTTTACTAAGTGGATCGAGGCCGCTTCATGCGTTAATATCACTTCTAAACATGTCGTAAGGTTTCTTGAACGAAACATATTTTGTAGATATGGAGTTTCGCATGAACTAATTAGTGACCAGGGATCTCAATTCAAAGTAGAAGTCGAGACCCTCTTGGCTCGTTATAAAGTAAAACATCATCATTCTTCTCCATATAGACCCCAAATGAACGGAGCAGTAGAATTGGCAAATAAAAACATAACAGCCATGATTAAGAAAATGGAAGAAAACTATAAAGACTGGCCAAACAAACTACACTTCGCTTTATGGGGTTATTGAACTAGCATACGAACATCAATAGGAGTAACTCCATACTCCTTAGTTTTCGGAAAGGCGCAGTTCAACCAATTGAACTAGAAATACCATACCTACGCATCGTACTCGAAAGTAAGCTACCGGAAGCTGAGTGGGTACGAGCAAGGTATGAAGAGCTTTTATTCCTCGATGAACGACGATTAAAATCTTTTCATCATGTACAAGTCTACCAATGATGCATTGCGGGACACTTTAACAAAAGGGTACGACCCCGTAATATTAAAGAAGGTGACTTTGTACTAAAAGAGGTTAGGGGTCCACCAACCGATCCAAGAGGGAAATTAAAACCTAATTGGATAGGGTCATACCGCGTAATTGAAATTCTATTATGAGGAGCCGTTCGATTAATGTATATTGGTGGCGATGAAATCCGTAAATTAATAAACATTGATCGACTTAAAATGTATTACATATAAAAATCCGGATAAACTCGTTCATTCATAATTAATAATCATGTCTATTAGCATTCAAATAAAGATTCTAAGTGTTATGCACTTTACCGAATCACATGGTAAAGCTCATAACACTTGGGGGGGAAATCAAAAATATATACCATTCAAAGTGTTCATATTTTGTCGAACATCACGAAAAAACTCTTCACACTTGGGGGGTAACAACGATTAAAAAAAAATTTAACGCTCGTAGCACAGGGGTCACGTGCAACTAAATCAGTTGCACGCGGATGTCACGCGCAACTAAGTCAGTGGCGCGCAACAGGCACGCGCAACCTTGAACGTTGTGCGCGCCACCTGATGACGAACTACGAAACCCGAAATTTTACGCTTGAATAGAATTGCGATTTTTACTAGTGATAAAATAAGGGCGTTTTTCAAATATTATGTATACTCGGAAAACAACAAAATTAAACTTAGATTTAAGTAATTAAACAAAGTTTGATTAATTTTTCATTTGATTTCTACAAGTAGGATTGAAGAAAAATAAATAAATAAATAAATATATATATATATATATGTATATATATATAGGGAGTTATGTATATATATAACTCCTTTTGCAAAAGAACTACGTAAAGACCTGATTTCGTAATACGAATACGTAGGCAATATTTTATGATTCGGTCATAAAAAAAAAAGCTCTTTATTGTTCCAAACAAAATTCAAAAAAAAAAAAAAAAAACATCATAGAACTCGATAATAAATCATTTGAAAAAAAAACATAGTAGTGATTAAATTTTATTCAAAAATTATTAAACTACTAATATTGTGTAACACTCTAAGGTTTTATTATGTCTTCAATCGTCACAGTAGACGAAGTAGTAGTTTCCATTGCAGTACTTTCGGAAACCTTAGAGCTTTCCCCTTCACCCTTCTTTTTGACCCAAACATTGTTCTTTAACTTAGGAATAGGGGCCTTTTCAATTCTCTTTCCCTTGTCCTTGGTATTTGTTGGAGCCTTCTTGCGAGGATTTGGTGAAGGTTCCTTAATCTTCACGCCTTATTGTGCGGGTTTAGGAGGAGCCTTCCTTTTGGGTTCCCTTGAACGAGCCTTAGGTGATGAGGAGAATTCTAATATTCGTCTCACTCCTTTGTTTTTGACATTAGAAGGAGTAGTACTGGCCGAATGCATCGAAGGCTTGGGTAGATTGCGAGCCAAGGCGGCTTGATTTTGTTAACGATCCTTGTTTAACTCTCCCTTGTCTGCCGCATTCATCCAAGCTTTGTAAAAGGAAGATAGAACTATGCTCGCAGTGGGGTTTTGCACCACCCACTAAGGAAGACTAGACCAATATTCCATCCAACGAGGAATCCGTTCAGGTTTAAAATTCACATCTTTAGGGGCATCACAATCCTGTGGGGGGATAATTTTTTTCCTCCCATACTATCTTATCACCCTGCAAGGAAAGATGTAAGTAGTACTAGAGAGGCCTAAAAGCCTAATGTAGAGACAATTAAAACTATTCCCAATCATACTACTTATGTTCCACCAAGGAATCAGAAAGCGTATGTTAGGAACCTCATGATAGAAAAAAGACGTCCATTCTTCCTCATTCTTATGTTTGTAAAGAATGCAATGACCAGGGAATGTTCTCACTCCATTAGCCTCAAGATTTTGTGGCTGATCAACAATTCGCAAACGCTCCATGAGCCAAATGTGAAAAAAAAGAAGGAAGATTAATTTGAGACATTACACCAGCAGGTGGCGCGAGCATGACAATCAGTCGGTTGCACCACCCGCACGCATCTCAGAAGATTGGGTTGACGTACGACGAAAAAAAAAAGTACGTGTAATAGGAGTGGACTTCCCTTGAAACCATTCTCGTTCGGGTCTCCTCTAAGGCGATATAAGCAAAGAACAGTTTCTGCTATTCTCCACTATGGACACCATATAATAATCTCCGTATTCTTTACCTGTCCTAAGCAAACAATTGACAACAAAACAAAAACATAAGGAGCGAATTTTAAAACGTTTTTTGGTCAAATTGTCACGAGGGGCGACGAAGTGTTCAATAAATTGAATTAAATTCACGCCTTCTTCTGTCCTAATTTTGGCCATACCATTGTCATTCAAGCTAAAAAATCGTTGAAAAATAGATTTGGAATCTGACAAGGTAGGGGCATATGTCACGAGGAGAGTATTTGCAGGGATGCCTAGTAGAGCCTTAAACTCGCCAGGTAATAGGACAATTTCATCTCATTTAAAGAGGAAAAGATGGTGGTTTGAGTCCTAATGATTAACTGCAGCATGGAGGAAATCAAAATTTATATTAAGTTGCATATAGCTTAATAGGGGGTCAAGGTGGTATATTTTAAAAGCTAATTTATCCTCGGTTGAAAAGGAAGTGACCCATTGTTTCAAACGTTGCTCAAAGGTTTTTTCCACTGTTCAAAAAGAAAGGGAGAACGAGTAGATAGAGAGCAATAATTTTCTTGACAATATTACTAACCCATCCAGTTGTGCGCGCCTTGTTCTGTCGCGACATGTGGGTTAGTTTATTTCCGTATTTCGGACTACCAAATAACGGAATATCAATGAAATCGTACGACTAATCCATACGCTTGCCTTTGTTAGTTTTGTTTCCTAACTTCATTCTTTTTATTTTATTTCTTTCTTTTTCCCTTTTTTCTAACTTCCTTTTTATTCCTTATTTTCTTTTAAGTTCTTTTTTATTTTATTATTTCCTTTTACATTTTTTTTCTTTCCCCTTTAGTTTTCTTTTCGTTTTTTTTTCCTTTTCTTTTCTTTTTTTGGTTATTTTTTCGAGGGGGGTAAGTCGGGAACCCTTCCCCTCCCTCGGAATTTTTCGCCTTATAAAAAAAACACTTATGGAAATAAAATATGATATATACAAAAATGTGTGTCATATATACAACAGTAAAAATAAAAAATGTGTATATGTACATTTTCCATAAGCAAAAAACAAAATATATAAAAAAGGAAGTCAGGATGCTCGGCGACTCCCGGAAGGTTGCTGTATATCCTGAAAAATCCAAAACAAAGATTAATACACGAAATGTGTAATAACTTTGAACAAAAAAGCAAACAAACTTACCGCGACCATCCAATGATTACGGCATGACAAAGCCACGATGGCACTCTGATAAGCAGCTCAGAAAGCACGCACGGTCCTCATCATGCCGTTCACGGTCTCCCGCGGAACCTGTTCCAAAAAATAAATATAAAGGACAATTATAAAACAAAAGTAAATGATATATGAAAAAAAAATATATACATGTACGGAATAGACATGCCGACTCAACCGTCTCCGATACAAACGGTATGTCCTCATCCTCCGCTGTTGGAAGAATCGCACGAATTACCAACCCAAAAGCATCGGTATACATGATCTCCGTCGTAGGAGGCACCCAACCATCCAGCTCGACTCGCTGAAAATACGATAACAAAGGAGTTGAGGTTCCGAAAAATAAACAAAGAAAAAAAAAAGAAACGAAAGCAGGAAAAGGAGTCAGCTTGGATGCGACGAACGTTGGGTAAGACATACCCGGCAGCACGAGCTGCTCCGCTGGATAAACAAGGATTACCTGAGCTCGATCCTCGGTAGCCAGCAGGTCTAGACGCAGCATCCGGATCGGAGGGTCCGCAGGAACCAAAGGCTCCTCGGACGAAGACTGCCAAAGAACACGCTCGTCTAACAACCAAGCGTCCATCCTTTGGAGCACAGAGAGTCCCTGATAAAGGGCCTGGAAATGACAGCGAAGCATGCCTGCCCAGACAGCCTCAGGGACCCCGACGATTAAACTCCAAGGACGGAGATCGATCTACAAAACACAACCACATGAGAAAATCATTCCCAAGTATCCTACAAAACACATGATTTTGATAACATATGTGCATATATATATATATATATACATACATATATATATATATATGTATATATATATATATATATATGAACATGTGTTATCAAAATCATACTCGCCAGCCGAAGTTGCTCGTCTTTTCCTAATCGTGACCAGACGATGGTCGATAGGAAAACGAGCCCCCCTAAGTATCCTAGAGGCTAGAAAAGGCAAGTACGAGTACCCCCAAGCCTAAAGAAAAAGAATACAATTAATCAAAAGCCGAAATAGTGAGGAAAAATATACAAAAGATTAAGATATGCACCTCAAGGATACGACCATCCCACGAAATGGAGATCTGAGGCACCTTAACAGCTACCGCGGAATCCATCACCCAGGTCGCCTTTCACATAGCTGTAAGCATACGAGCATACGACACCTCTGCCCAACTCAAGTTACTCACTTGCCCAAATGACTAAGGCAAATGGGTAACCCGATAGCGAAACGTTTTCCCCGATCACTAAGAATAGTGACAGAAAGAACATGGGCAATGTATATCCGAGCCAGCTGCTCAGGTGTACACTGCTGATCAACCTCGTCAGCCGACAACTCATCGGCAAGAATCGATTACGGACAAGACTGCGCGTACACATGAAGGGCCGCCGCAAGACGGTCCTCCACAAGGTCACGCAACCTCTCGTCTGGCCCCTTCACGACCTCCATAACCACAGGCTCACCTCCGAAAGATAAACCCGTGATCATAGAAAAATCGAAAGGGGTAACCGTCATCTCTCCCCATGGGAAGTGTGTTGAAACTTAAAGGTTTTGATGATGATGGACTTAAACTCAAGCAAACTCGACTAATAAAGGTTTCTTTAAGTGTGTGATTAGAAAAGGTGAAGTGGACCTTGGTGGTGGAAGAGTAACCTTATCTATGAAGGCATGGAGAGATACCTTGGAAAGTTAAACAAGATAAAAGAAGAGTTCTCTAACAGGAACTTAATTCTCTAACAAGAACTATCTAAGTTCCCTAACAGGAACGTTCCCTAATAGGAACTTGAAGACAGCAAGTTAAGGTGTTGACTTGGTCTGCGTTGAAGACAACAAGTTCTAGAGGAACTTGGCCTACGAAGTTCCAGTTTGGTACTGGAGTACAAGTGACAGCAGGAACTTAGTCTTAGTCTGCGTAAAGCCCTAGTAATCTACAATTACAGAATAACAGCGCAGTAACTTAATTTAGTTAAGATTTTATCTTCTAGATTTGTTGTAAATATGTTAAATAGGTTACGCGTGAATCATATTAGAAGCGTGACAAAGTGCTTGGCAAAATAATTAAAATCGAAAAGTTAAAAAAGATAGGTTTTTAAGAAAAGATTTTCCTAAAGGATTTATTTCTTAAAAACTGATTATCAAAAGATATTGTTCTATTTGATAAATCTATCTTTATCTAGTTTTCCAAAAGATTTTCTTTAAACTTGATTTACTTAAAATTGTGTTTTGAGATTTAGCTAAATTAACATAATTATCTTTTTGAAAACCCTACTTACTATATGAGCTAGTCTCGTATAAATAGTAGACATCTCATTTCACAGTTTTTCGTGAGTTCATGCGTGAAGAAATCACATGTGCTTTAATTGTGTAAGTTTGCCAAGCTTATAACTTTGTCATATTAGTGTCGGGTTTCATGTGTAACTTGCCTATCATATACTAGAGTCACATATTTTGTATTGGTTGCGTTCTTGGGTGAGTGTGTGAATTATACTTTGTATAGAGTGTGTAAGCTTCTAGTGTGAAGCTGAGAGATAGTACTTTGGGAGTATGAGAGAATCTAAGTGTGGGACTTAGATTGGGTAGGATAAGGTCCTACTGTGTAGCAAGCTCAGTGTGGAACGTGTGAGTAAAGGTCTGTTTATAATAAGTTGTAATTTGGGATTGCCCTATTATAGTGAAGTGATTTGGTTTTGGAAATCCCCTTGAAGGGTCGAGGTTTTACTTCCAGTTGGGTCCTGGAAGGTTTCCTCGTAAAAATTTTTGTGCATTGCAAGTTCCTTTACAGTTTATTTATATTCCGCAAAAAGTAGCTATAGGAACTCTCATAAAATTCACCCCCCCTCTTGTAGTGTTCGTCTCAACTTACAATTGGTATCACAGCACGGTTCTCACGTGCAAGCAGACAACTTTGCTGAGTAAGTTCCTGAGGAGAGATGAATTACAAGGAGAAACTTGAAGAAGGGTATTCTACCCAACGTCCACCTATGTTTAATGGTTAGTTTTATACATACTGGAAAAATAGGATGGAGATCTTCATCAAGGCTGAAAATTACCAAGTATGGCGTGTAATCGAATCTAGTGATTTTGAGGTTATTGCAACCAATGAGAAAAACGAGGTAGTTCCTAAACTTATTTCTAATTATGATAAAGAAGGCTATCATAAACTTGAGTTAAATACTCTACCTATTAAATATTTGCACTGTGGTCTTGGACCCCATGAACATAATCGTATTATTGGGTGTAAGACAGCTAAACAAATTTGGGATCTACTAGAGGTTACTCATGAAGGAACTAATGAGGTAAAACGTTTTAAAATTGATTTACTGATGTCTAGGTATGAGAGGTTTGAAATGCAGTCTAAGGAAACCATAGAAGAAATGTTTACAAGATTTAATGATATAATTAATGAACTGAGTTCCCTTGGCAGGCATATTCCTATTGATGAACAGGCAAGGAAGATCTTAAGAAGTCTACCTCAAGATGATCGATGGAGATCCAAAGTCACTGCAATGCAGGAAGCTAAGGACTTCACGAAGTTCAACATGGAACAGCTAGCAGGATCATTGATGACTCATGAACTTCATCTAAGTTCCAATACAGAGAGTTCCAAGAACAAGATTCTTGCTCTCAAGGCACAAGACTCAGATGAATCTGAAGTTGATGAGGAAAAGATGGCAATGCTAGTGAGAAGATTTAAGAGAATGATGAACAACAGGAAGTTTGATAGGAACAAGAAGGCTACAAGTTCCAGAGACACTACCTGTTTCAAGTGTGGCTCAAAAGATCATTTTATCAAGGATTATCCAATTAAGGAAGGTGATAAAGGAAAGACTAAAGGAAAGGATCAATCCAAGGAGTCCAGAGTCGATAAGCCATACTTTACTAAAGGAAAATGTAAAGAAGGCTATGCTTGCTGCCTGGGGAGACACGGATTCAGAAAAAGAAGAAGACAAACCTTCAGAAGAAACTGCACATATATGCTTAATGGCCAAAACTGATGAAAAGGCCAAACTAAAGGAACTCGAGGCCGAGGTATGGTTTTCTCAAAATGAATTAAGACATTTCTCTAAAGAAAAACTAATATGTGCTGTTTTGGATATTTAAGAAGAACTAAAAGAATTACATAGAGCAAAACAGCAAAGTGATAAGGATTTGATAACTTACAAAGAAAACAGTGAATGGGTAGAAAATATGAAGTTTGATATTTAATACAGGTTCTTTAGTCTCTTTGATGATAATGTAATTCTAAAAGAAACTATAGAAAAACTAAAACATGATAACATACTTTTGGATGTGGAATTGTCTTTGTTAAAACTTAGTGTTGATGCACCTAACTCTGAAGTTCCTCTACTTGTTCATTATCCAAATTTTGAAAAATTAAAATCTGATTTGGAAGATCTAAGATTGGATAAAGCAAGACTTGAGGAGGAACTTGAGAGAGCTAGGAAAGGAAAGCAACCCATTGAATATAAAATTCCAGATTGGATTGCTAAGGCTTAGACTAAGAGAGCAGAGGGATTAGGTTTTAAAAGGAAGTTCCAAAAGGAAAAGAAGTATGTAGTTCTACCTAGTAGTATTGTTTGCTATTTTTGTGGCAATACAGGACATAAACAAGTTAAGTGTCCTAAAAAAGAAAAAAGCACAAAGAAGAATGAAAAAAATGTAGAACAAATTTGGGTTAAGAAAGATAACCCCACTCTTGTTACACAAGAACCCAAGGAAACCTGGGATCCTGACACTAATGTTTGATTCTTCATGCAGGTTTTAGTGAGGGGGAACAACACTTTGTACCTCGACAGTGGTTGTTTTAAGCACATGACTGGAGATAAATCTAGATTTCTCTCATTGGAGGCCTACTATGGTAGAACTGTGACCTTTGGTGATAATATGAAAGGCGACATAGTTGCTATTGGAAAAGTAGGAAGGTCAAGTTCCCATGCTATTGATAATGTATTTTTGGTCGAGGGTCTCAAACACAACTTGTTGAGTATTTCTCAATTTTGTGACAAAGGTAACTCTGTCAGCTTTACTTCTAATAAATGTAAAATCATCCACAATGACACTGGGAACATAATCCTAGAAGGAACTCGTAAAGGGAACACATGCATAGTGGATCTCAACGAGGTTCCTAACAGCAGTTTAACATGTCTTAGTGTTATTGAGGATGATCCTCTTTTATGGCATAAAAGATTTGGTCATGCAAGCTTCACCTTGCTTGATAAGCTTAGATATAAGGAACTAGTGGAAGGACTTCCTTGTATTAAGTTCCTATATGATAAAGTGTGTGATGCTTGTGTTAGAGGTAAACAGACTCAAATTTCCTTTAAATCTAAAAAGATGGTAAGCACCAAAAGACATTTGGAACTTATTCATATGGATCTTTCTGGTCCAATGAGAATCCAAAGCAGAAGTGGTAAGAAATATGTAATGGTTATTGTTGATGATTATTCAAGGTATACTTGGGTATTCTTTCTTGTAAGTAAAGATGAAACTTTTGATGAGTTTGTTGCATTTGTGAAGAAAGAACAGAGAAGAATAGGAAATCAATTGATACATCTTAGATCGGATCATGGAACAGAATTTGAAAACTCCAAGTTTGATGAATTTTGTACTGAACATGGAATGGATCATAACTTCTCTGCCCCAAGAACACCACAACAAAATGGTGTGGTGGAACGAAAAAATAGAAGCCTTGAAGACATGGCTAGAACTATGCTGATTTCAAGTGGACTGCCTAGGAACTTCTGGGCAAAAGCAGTAAACACAACATGCTACACTCTAAATCGAGTATCTGTTAGAGCCATCACACCCAAAACTCCCTATGAACTCATTAAAGGGATAAAACCTAACGTTTCTTACTTTAGATCTTTTGGTTATAAATGTTTTGTTCATAACAATGGTAAAAGGAATTTGGGAAAGTTTGATGAACGTAGTGATGAGGCAGTATTCTTAGGATATGCCTCAAATAGTAAAGCTTATAGAGTATATAATAAAAGTACAATGTGTGTTGAGGAATATGTACATATTATATTTGATGAAACTGAATAGTTAATTAATGTACAGGAGTGTGATGATGATTTTGAAATTGGACTTGTACCCAAGTAGGATCCAGGTGAAGAATCAACATCATTACAGAAGCAGCAAGTTGAAAATGAAGGTGAAGCAAATCCTGAAGCAAATGAAGAACCTACAATGGAGAATGCACCAGGAACTCCACCCCAAGAACATAATGAAGGAATTGAGGAAGTTCTTGAAGAAGTACCATCTGAGAATCAATACGGAGTTTCTACAGAAGTACCAGTCAACAACAATCAAGAAAGATGTATCCAATCAAGGACTTTACACCAAAGCCCTAGAAATATCAAAGATCACATCCAGTAGATACAATCATGAGCGATATCACTAAAGGAATTCAGACCAGATCTCAGCTTAGGAACTTCCGTGCATTCTATGCATTACTTTCCACAATGGAACCTAAGAACTATGTTGAAGCTTTAACTGACACTTACTGGATTAATGCTATGCAAGCTGGACTAAATGAGTTTGAAAGAAATAAAGTTTGGCATCTGGAACCTAGACTTAAGAAGAAGAAGACCATCAGGTTGAAATGGGTGTTCAGGAACTAACTTGATGAGCAATTATTGTCAGGAACAAAGCAAGACTTGTTGTACAAGGTTTCAATCAACAGGAAGGGATTGACTAGGAAGAAACATTTGCTCCAGTAGTCAGGTTAAAGGCTATTCGCTTACTTATTGCTTTTGCTGCTTATATGGGATTTAGGCTATACTAGATGGACGTTAAATGTGCCTTTCTAAATGGATTTCTTGATGAAGAATTCTATGTGGAACAGCCTCCTAGATTTGAAAATCCAGAGTTCCCAAACCATGTATTTTAGCTTAACAAAACTCTTTATGGATTGAAGCAAGCTCCTAGAGCATGGTATGAAAGATTATCTAAGTTTCTTTTGAAAAATAGTTTTAAACGTGGAAAAATTTGTTTTTAAAGTCAAATGGAACTGATATTTTAGTTGTACAGATTTATGTTGATGATATTTTGTTTGGTGCAACTAATGAGTCTTTGTGCAAATATTTTGTGACCTAATGAGTGGAGAATTTAAAATGAGCATGATGGGTGAGTTAAACTTCTTCCTCGGTTTGCAAATCAAACAAACTGAAGAAGGAATCATAATCCATCAACAAAAATATATCAAGGAACTGATCAAGAAATACAAGTTGGACAATGCAAAAAACAACAAGACTCATATGGTTATTGGAACTAGATTGGATGAAGATCCATCTGGAACTTGCATAGATCAAACTATGTATCGAGGTATGATTGGCTCTCTACTTTACTTAACAGCTAGTAGACCAGACATATCTTTCAGTGTAGGTCTATGCGCCAGGTTCCAAGCTAATCCAAAGGATTCCCACTTGATAGCAGTAAAGAGAATCCTTCGATACTTGAAAGGAACTGATGACTTGAGTCTCTTCTATCCCAGAAGTGATTCATTTGATTTAAATGGCTTTACTGATGCTGACTTTACAGGTGATTTGGTTAACAGAAAAAGTACTTCAGGTATGGTATAGTTTTTAGGACCTTGTTTAGTTTCTTGGAGTTCCAAGAAGCAAAACACAGTTGCATTATCTACAGCTGAAGCTGAGTATGTGGCTGCAGCAGCATGTTGCTCACAAATTTTATGGATAAAGCAACAGGTAAGAGATTTTGGAATTATTTTTGAACGTGTTTCTATTTACTGTGATAATACCAGTGCTATATGTATTTCTAAGGATCCAATTCAACACTCAAAGGTAAAACATATCCACATTAGGCATCACTTTCTAAAAGATAATGTGGAGCAAGGGAATATTAAGCTAGAATTTTACCAAACTGAAAATTAAATTGTAGATATTTTAACCAAACCCTTGAACAGTGAAAGATTTGAGAAATTGAGACTGGAACTTGGGATGATCAAGCTGAATTGATTGCTTATGAAGTTCCAAGATATGGCAAAGTCATAAACAATGTAAATAGAGAAAAAAGAGCATTTAGCTCAATTATGGTGTGCTAAACATAGCTAAAGTGTCACCGTTGTTGATTACTGGAGGTTAGTTCACTAAACACTTAATTGCGTATGTAATTAGTATCGTACATTGCATGTGGGTAGAAAGCGTGTTCCAAATACGCATATTTTCAAAAAGTAATTCTTTTAAAAAATTAAATGAATTTAGAAAGAAAAGAATTTTGGTAAATTCATCCTGCTTAAATTTCTTTGTAAAATTAATTGAACTTGTTCAATTAAATGACTGAACAGTAAACCCATCAAATTCCCTCACACCGCTTCAATAAATATAAAAAGTATCTTTTACCCACCTTCTCACTCCACTGTCAAATCAATTTAACCCTCTCCAGTAAAAACCATCAAAGCTCTAAAACCACCATCATCTAATAACCATGGCCATCATCACTGAACTCAGTTCATCCGAAAATTCCCATCACTCCGAAAAAAAACAATTCAAGAAGAAAATTCCCCTCTAACCATGGTTTCCTTCAAGGAACAAGAGAAAACTCAAACCAAAACTACACCAATCTCATCCACTTCAAACAAAAACCCTAAAGAGAAAAACCCATCAGACAAGGAAGTGGAAACTTCTGACATCTTTGAAAGATTGAAGGAGTGGAAAGAAAAGAGAAACAAAGAGAAGTTAGAATAGGAACATATCAAGGAGGTTGAGGATTTTGTGGCTGGAACTGCAGAATCAGAGGGGGAAGACGATCCAATGGGGGAAGACGTTACGGCTGATCAATCAGAGCTTGAGGCTCCAGCTGGAAGGTATGTAGTTGGCCATAGAATTGATTTAACATGGTGTAGAAAAGCTAAGTTTCTGGAATTTTTTGATTTGATCAAGTTCCAGGGGTGGGAGTTTTTGGTATCTAGGGCTTCAAATAATTGCATGTATCCTGTTGCTATGACTGAATTTTGTCAAAATTTTAAAGTAAAACAAGGGGTAATTTCTAGTGAAGTGAATGAAATAAAAATTGAGCTTGATATAGAAACCCTAGGCAAAATTCTAAAAGCTCCTACTGAGGGGTATGAAACCTATGTGAAGGGTAAATCAACAGTGAAGATAGGGAACTTTTTAGGTGCTGACATTGTTGAATCTCTGGGAGGCAAAAGGGGGAAGAACATCATGAGTCATAATGATCTGACTCCCCTAAACAAACTGTTGTTCAATTTGGTAAAGAAAACCATTCTACCTAGGATTCAGAAGAAGGGTGAAGCTTGTTTGATGGACATGGTTGTCATCTTCTGTTTAGGTAGGAAGATTAAAATAAATTTCCCATCACTCATGTATCAGCACTTGGCTGATTGTGTTCCAGGCAAGAACAAGGTAGGATATGGAGCCATTATGTCAACAGTATTCGAGGCATTGGGGGTGATCCTCAAAGGGAACTATGGAGCTCTAGATGAAAAGCCAGAGAATGTGAAACCTTGCTGGGTCTTAGCTTAGAGGTTGTGAATGGGAAAATTTAGAAGGTTGAAGAAAAGAAAGAAAAGAAGGCAACGGCAAGTGGGAAGAGAAAGGAAGGAACTGCTTTTGGAGAGCAATTAAGAAAAAGTAGGAGACTGTCTGCAAGCACACTTCCCAAAACAAGCATGGAAAAGCCTTTGGAACTGGATGCTGATGAAAATGTGCTTGAAGGGAAAGTTTCTGAGCTTACTAACAGAGCTGAGGTAGCTGAGAAGCAGCTAAAAGAGGCTATGGGAAAAATTCAAAAGCTGGAGAGAGGAGTACAGAGACTGGAAAAGAGTCTTAGGGAACAGAAGGTGGAGTTCCAGAAGACTATTCATGACTTGGAAGATAAACTGGAAGCTAGTATTGAGCATCAAAAGGAAGACAACAAGAAGATACTGGAGTTTCTTCAGAGTTGACTAGTTTATATCTCATCAGCCTGTTATTAACCTAGCCCATAATTACCCTAGCCTAGCCTTAATTCCTATCTTTGTTGTTTAGTCATGCACTTGTTCTGTTTTTTTTAAATTTGAAAATATTTTAGTTTCGTAATCCATTATGCAGGATGATCTTTTGGTTTTAATTAATATTTGGAACTTAGCCTACTCCTGTATGCTTTGTATGTTATGAAAACTTATGTAAGAAAGTGGAACTAACTTAAGGGAAGTTAGCAGCACTGCCTTCAGTTTCCCACACTCGATGAATTGCTTGTGGGGCTGTGGCTAGATGTTTAATAAACTTGAAAAAGCAGGACTTTTTGATAATGCCAAAAGGGGGAAAAGAAGAAGAAGACTTTGAGGCTGAAGTTTTTCTGGGTACCAGTTGAGAAAGTATCAGAAATTTCTTCTGATATGATGCCAGTAGTTTAGTTTAGTTTTATGTTTTGTTTATTTATGTGTGTTTAATTTTTTGTTGTGTGTTTATTTTCAGTCAATAAATAAAAAATGAAAAAATACGACCTTTTGTTTTATTTAACTTTCTAAAGAGTTTGCTTAAGTTTGTCATCATCAAAAAGGGGGAAATTATTGAAGCTTAAAGGTTTTGATGATGATGGACTTAAACTCAAGTAAACTCGACTAATAAAGGTTTCTTAAAGTGTGTGATTAGAACAGGTGAAGTGGACCTTGGAGGTGGAAGAGTAACCTTATCTATGAAGGCATGGAGAGATACCTTGGAAAGTTAAACAAGATAAAAGAAGAGTTCCCTAACAGGAACTTAGTTCTCCAACAAGAACTATCGAAGTTCTCTAACAGGAACTTGAAGACAGCAAGTTCTGGAGGAACTTAGCCTGTGAAGTTCCAGTTTGGTACTGGAGTACAAGTGACAGCAGGAACTTAGTCTTGATCTGCGTAAAGCCCCCAAGTAATCTACAATTACAGAATAACGGCGCAGTAACTTAATTTAGTTAAGATTTTATCTTCTAGATTTGTTGTAAATATGTTAAGTAGGTTACGCGTGAATCTTATTAGAAGCGTGACAAAGTGCTTGGCAAAATAATTAAAATCGGAAAGTTAAAAAAGATAGGTTTTAAATAAAAGATTTTCCTAAAGGATTTATTTCTTAAAAACTGATTATCAAAAGATATTGTTCTATTTGATAAATCTATCTTTATCTAGTTTTCCAAAAGATTTTCTTTAAACTTGATTTACTTAAAACCGTGTTTTGAGATTTAGCTAAATTAACATAATTATCTTTTTGAAAACCCTACTTACAAATGAGCTAGTCTCGTATAAATAGTAGACATCTCATTTCACAGTTTTCAGTGAGTTCATGCGTGAAGAAATCACTTGTGCTTTAATTGTGTAAGTTTTCCAAGCTTATAAACTTTGTCATATTAGTTTCGGGTTTCATGTGTAACTTGCCTATCATATACTAGAGTCACATATTTTGTATTGGTTGGGTTCTTGGGTGAGTGTGTGAATTATACTTTGCATACAGTGTGTAAGCTTCTAGTGTGAAGGTGAGATATAGTACTTTGGGAGTACGAGAGAATCTAAGTGTGGGACTTAGATTGGGTAGGATAGGGTCCTACTGTGTAGCAAGCTCAGTGTGGAACTTGTGAGTAAAGGTCTGTTTATAATAGGTAGTAATTTGGGATTGCTCTATTATAGTGAAGTGATTTGGTTTTGCAAATCCCTTAGAAGGGTCGAGGTTTTACTTCCAGTTGGGTCTTGGAAGGTTTCCTTGTAAAAATCTGTGTGCATTGCAAGTTCCTTTACATTTTATTTATATTCCACAAAAAGTAGCTATAAGAACTCTCATACAATCCACACCCCTCTTATAGTGTTCGTCTCAACTAACAAAGTGGAAAGGGTTGGTGGAATCCCACCAAAACTCCAGCAACCCACGAAGAAAAGCTGATGATGCAGGTTGACTCGATAAATCCCGAAGAGCCGCCATCTGAGGGTTGACCCCCGAAAGCTCCACCACCTCCTTTACCACGTCGGGTAAACTCTCGAAGCGGCCTCTCAAGTAACCCGAGCCGTACAAACGCATGCTAGGCTCGCTCTAAGAGGACATATACGAAACCTGGTTATGGCTTTTCAAAAAGAGAGAAACGATGATATAAAATAAAACAGAGACGTAAAAGAACTCACTATGCCACGCCAAATCCGAATCGAAACGTGATGGTTTGGGTCCCACATAAGGACCTGAGGGTCCCAATTGGGATGAGCCTCCCAGACCACGTCCTCATGGCGACGTCGATCACCTCTGATGTGTCGCTCTCGAACCTCCTCACGAGGACGTGTTATCCTCTTTCGAGGGAGAACTTCCTCTTCAGGCACGAGTCCTCCTAGGTTCTCCTCAGCAATGACGAATGGAGGAAATCCATGCTATAACGGATAAAATTCTTTATTAGTTTGTTTTTTCCTAAAAGACTAATATATGTGTTCTAGACTCATTTCGGCAGCATAACGGTTGCCAAAAGGGCAAAACACGAAAATCGAATGCCACCCATGCTTGGGGGCTACGATGCCTGTAGTTAAACTGTATAAATGGGGCTTTTAACACCCACAAAAGCCATCCTATACCAATTTCAACTAAAGAATTCTAGACATTATATTCCTAAATCTCAAAGAATCAACTACTTTTAGAAGAATAATAATAACACAAGCATAATTATCGTTTACCAAATAATCTTGAGGTTCGAACATGGTAAAAACAAGCTAAAGTATATACTTCGCGCCATTTTTCAAATTCAAAATTTTCGAAACAGGATTCATGAAAGTAATTGTAGTTCTAATACTATAATTCACTTCATAATCAACAAGTATAATCAAATGAGCAAGCAAAATAGCAAATTCGGGCCAAAATTCGAAGAAATATGCCAAGAACGAACTTAAATAGAGAAATGCTCATACAAGATTCAATACTCAACCATTTTTCGTGAAATTTGTTGCAAAACACCCCTTAAACATAGCATGATAACATGGAACAAAAAATTTTAAGAACAATGGACTGAATCAAAAACCCCCAAATTCGAAAATTGGGGTTTTGCAATTCAAACATTCCCAAAATTCAGCCAAATAATGAAGGAAAAAGGCAAAAAACTTACATTGGATTATGGCAAATATGAATAAGGGACGAGATCTACTTCCTTTAGCTTCAAAAAATAAAGAAATTTGTGAAAGGAATGGTGTCCTTCGAATAAGTGTATTATTCCGATAGAGGGTTCGGGGCTATTAGAAAGTTAATTATTCAGTTAGTTCAAGTGATCGGAATGCCTAGGTGGAGGCCGCTTTCGATCAGTAATATTAATGCATAATTAATATTACAGCTTAATCTTGATTGAACCCTTCGAATCACACCCAAGCAACTAACGATGCGACACGACGAATTAATTCAGAAGGAATTAATGAGTCGCTCAAGTAATAAATATTTGGACGTCGGAAATCGAGCTAGGAACGTCGAGACCGAGCGTCGCAAGTCGAGTCGAATAAATAAAGACGAGACGGTAAAATCAATAATGAATCAATAATTTACTAAAATACCCCTAGCATCGGAATGCCCCGAGCAAACCAAGTGCTAGGAGCATTTGGTATAGCAAGCCAAGCCTAGGCTGGTTGGCTAAGTGCTGCGGCATGCTAGCGCACCATTGCTAGCAAGGCTGCCAGCACATGGTTAGCAAGCTATGCTAGCATGTGCGGGGGCAGCTGCAACAATGAGCTAGCAGCGCGCTAGCGTGCTTGCACTGCTATCAGCGTTGCGCGCATGGTGCTTCGGGCAGCCGCACAGTCGCGCAAAGCAGTAGGCCAGCCACGCACACCAAGCGCCAGCTGGGCTGCTTGGGTGCCAAGGCTTGGCCTGCCACGTGGCAGCAGCCCATTGGCGCAAATGGCATAAGGGAGCCGGTTTTTGGGAAGCTTGGGGATCAAGTATTGGTCCCCCCCTTTCCCTTGTGGTCCTTACCTAACCTCTCCTCTTAGAATGCCACTTGTTGATTCATTAGTTGTTGGCTATTTTCTTTTGTTTTTGATTTAAAAATAAGAGAAAATTGATTTTACCAACTGTCCCACATTGATGGGAGAGTGGATTTCTCACTTAAGTTTCCCTATAAATATCCCACTTGGAAATTGGAAAAACTCACTTGAGGTAAGAGCTCAATTAGGCATCTCCACTGAAGAGAAAACCTATAAGCTCATTAATTACTCAGGTAGTGTTTTGGTCCGGCTTGGCTAACCTCCAAGCAAGAGACCCGTCGCGATTGTGTTGTGGGTGGATATCGTCGGAGGCCGTTGCACTTGCCAGGCTTTAGCTTTTTCAAGTAAGAGCTCCATTTGGTTAAGCGAAGCACACAACAAGGGTAATTTAGTCTTTTCTCTAATCTTGTTATTTATGCATTTTGATTATATTAATTGTGAGTTTTCCTTGGGCTCGGGATTTATTTTCCGCGGTGAGTCGGACTCATCAAAACCCAACAATTTGAGCTTTTTAGAGAGAGAAAAAACCGAAAATGGTGAAGGAAGGAGAGAGAGAGCGAAATGAAAAATCGCGCTCAGCAATTTTCTTTTTGCTAATTTAAATGTCGCGCGCAACTCAATCAGTTGCGCGCGGATACTGGTCACTAAAAGACCGGTACTTTGATTTTGATCCGTTTAATTTATTTCTAACGGTTTTTTCTCGTTGTTAGACGTAATGGCATGCAAAATTATTGAAATCTTTTATTTGCACTGCATCTTGTTGTTTATTTTCTTTTTTGATAGTTTTTTGCATCGTCCTGCATGCACTCCTTGCTTTGTGCCTTCCCTAAGCATACGTTTTGGACGTTTTTCGTAAGCGTGTCTTAAAATGTTCCATAGTGGTGCTTTACATAAAAGCTCCCATAGACAGGTTTGTCATTTTACTTTACTGACTTTACAAATGTCATGTTTTTTTCGTTTTTTTTGGCATCCACAGCAAAAATAATGGCATATCGTGCAGCATAAAATTGCATGGCGTATAGTACAGCGTAAAATTGTATGGCGTAGGTGTTGCGCAAAATTTCACCTCTTCCCGGCCAACGTGATGTACCTCTCGTAACTAAAACGGTAAAGTTTCTGTCTTTAGGCGTTAGCTAAACTAGTTGACTGGCGCGCCGAACCATCGAGGACAAGGCACATTCTAGATTGGAAGCAAATACAGTAGTTAGTGAGCTTACTGGCTTACCGGACAGTTAGGGTGTTCGTCCACCCCCTGTATAAAGGGCGACGTGCTATGTCGCATCTATTTAAACACGTGCCCTCAGTCCTGAGACACATGTTCTTATCTTGTGGACAAAACTGTTGAGAGAGTTACCGATTTTCTCCTCTCTCACTGGATTTGGATATATGCCTCCAGTCCTGAGACATTTATTTCTATCTTGTGGACCATGAATACTGCATTTTGGCAAGCGAATGTCAAGAACTTTATTCACGTGTTAGGCTACAAATGCCGAAACACCCCTCCTTTTATCATCTTTTAACTTGTTAAAATCAAACTAAAGTTTCAATGAGATATCGAGGGACTTTAGATCAACGATGCCATAATCGAGAGGATATCAACCTCTTTACTCATTTTTTAAAACGATATCTTCCCATGACATGACATCACTCAGGAAAGCCTTTACTTGTAAAAGTGTTCTACATTTGCAAAGGATCAATCTAGATTCTTTAGCACGTTAAGACTAGAAAATACTTTTTTCTAGCCTTAATCGCTACTTGTCTCAAACACTTAGCGAATCAAAGATCGTTTCGACATCCTTAACACTACTGAAAGATTCTTTATTCTTAGGGAACTTCGCAGAATGAGTCTCGGATTTATTTCCTTGGCTACTTTGATCCTCGTCTATTCTAGACTCGATCAAAGTGGGGGCTAACTGTAGACATCTACTTTTGGCCTCCTATCCCGACAGGAAGTGCTATGACGATAAATAAAACCATCTTTGTGTTGGATCAACATGAGGAATGCTTATGGACAATTGATTAAGTCACAAGAATGCAAAATGACTAGCCTAACCCAAAACAAAATGAATTAAGGTCCAATCTAAATAAGCCGAGGAAAGGTTATGCTTAACCCGATCATAATTAGGCTTAAGCCTGAGGTTAAAACCTAATCATAACAGATTTAGAGGCGCCTAGGGAGGAAGGAATGGTCCCCTCCCCTTTTGGTCCTTACCTAACCTTTCCTCTTAGAATGCCACTTGTTGATTAATTAGTTGTTGTCTATTTTCTTTTATTTTTGATTTAAAAATAAAAAGGAAAAATAGAATTTACCAACTTTCCCACATTGATGTGAGAGTGGATTTCTCACTTGAGTTTCCTTATAAATATCCCACTTGGGAATTGGGAAAACTCACGTGAGTAAGAGCTCAATAAGGCATCTCCACTTGAGAGAAAACCTTTAAGTTCATTAATTACTCGAGTAGTGTTTTGGTCCGACTTGGCTAACCTCCAAGTAAGAGACCGGTCGGGGTCGCGTTGTGGGTGGATATCGTCGGAGGCCGTTGAGCTTGTGAGGCTTAGCTTTCTCAAGTAAGAGCTCCGTTGGTCGAGCGATGCACGCTACAAGGGTATTTTAGTTTTTTCTCTAAACTTGTTATTTATGCATTTTTCGTTATATTAATTGTGAGTTTTTCCTTAGGCTCGGGTTTTATTTCCGCGGTGAGTTGCACTCATCGAAACCCAACACTACCTGGCCTTATTTTTACTGGTAGGGGGTCCACATTGCACACAACTCTAGGCCAGTGCCTCTCTTCCTCAAAAGGTAGAATAAAGCCTTCATATGCCTTCAAATAAACCTCTCTTTTGTAGCAATCACTTTCAAATGATTCAGCATCATTGTTGGATTAAAAAAATGCAGGCAATAGCATGACAACAAGGGGTTCCTAGCATATTCCACTTTCTACATGTACAACTCCTTTCCTTCCAAACTCACTATCAACTGATCGAAGTAGTACTTTACATTAAAAAAATGATCTGAAGAGGGTAAAACTTCACATTTTGCTGCCTTACCTTCTCTTTTTCTAATCTAGCCTGAACTCTAGGACATAGGAAAGAAGTTGAGTTTTCCATTGCTTGCCTTTTTACAACTAATCTCTGCATTAAAGCTATTCTTATATCCTCTAGAATATATATGAGATGCTTAGTCCTAGCATTAACTATGTAACCGTTAAATGTTTCAACCATGTTGTTGGTAATGGCATCAGTTATGATTGAACTATCTAAGAAAGCTCTAAAAAAAAGGTTAGGATTGTACCCTTTAAAAGCAATAGCTGCATCTGCATTAATCTCAACTAGCTCATCTAATGCTTGATTGTAGTCTGCACGACTATAATATTTGGCTATCTTCCAAAAAGCCAGATTCATCTCATTTCCCCTAAAGCTCTTCTGCTAATGCATGAATATGTGCCTAGCACAATGACGATGTTCTGCTTTGGGTAAAAACTTTGCAACAGCAGTTAGAATAGCCTTCACCCATGCATCAAAACAACACACAACATAATGGAGTCATGTTAACACTTGTATATGAAATTTTCTTACATATTTAAGGTTTAAAACAATAATGTAAGGCAACAAAACAATACCTGATGTTCATCACTAGTGATGGCAATTCCAGTTCCATCTTCAAGTCCTAAACATTGCTGTAAGTTGGTGAAGAACCATTCCCAGGAAAGAATATTCTCAGCTTCTACAGCAGCCCAAGCTATTGGAAACATCTGGTCATTCGCATCTCGACTTACTACTGACAAAAGTTGACCACCAAGAAAGGTTTTTACAAAGCAAGCATCCATACAAAGCACCTTTCTACATCCCTCTTTTCAACCCTGTGCCAACCCTTCATAGCAAGTGAACAATCTCTGAAAAACAGGAGGATGGTCTGGTTTGCTCACAACAGTCACCAAATCTAACTTAGTGCTAGGACTAGCAGCCTTCAAAGCCTCTAAATACCTTCCTAACTTCTTATAGTGATCCTTCATTGACCAGAAGAATTATGTGGGCATAGTATTTAACTTTGTATGTAAATGCTTTTCCCACAACAACCTTGAATGCTTTCCTAACTGTTTCTTGTATTTCTTTAGCTGGCAGTGAGACCTTAATTTGAATACCTCTAACAACTATTTTGCTATCAATGTGGACTTAAGTTGCCAATGCTTCTTCATGTTTCTATGGCAACTGTGTTTCTCATCCACCCTTTTCACTATATATGTTGCTAATATTAAATGTCAGGCAGAGTACAAATAAAAGGAACACCCTCGAACACACCTTACCTCTAGTTGCTGCCTCCTCTTATTGTTACTGACCACAATGCTCACATCTCTACCTTGCATAATAGCATATTTAGCAATAGTATCTTTAAAGTCTCCCCTGGTTGCAAATCTTTGCCCAACCTTTCACCTGAAATTACTAAAATCACTATCAAGATTCACAAGAACTCCCCTCCAGCCTTTTTCTGCCCTCACTTGCACCATCTTCACCACTATCAGGTGTGTGAATTTCCTCATCACTAATATCATATTCACTAACATAACTAGATTCACCAACTACGTTCTCAGTAAGCACTTCTTCTGCAGCTTCTTTAACCTCACATGCATCTTTGACAACCTGATTAGCAATCTCCTTTAACCTATTATTGCAATTTCTCACTCTTTCCCTAGATGTCTTATATTCTTCATCACTGATCTCTAATTCAGTAGCTCCACCCTCATCCTCAAATATCTCATCTTGTTCACTATTCAACTCTAGATCTACATCCCAATCATTATCAAACTCACCATCACCATTATACTCTTTTTCTAATTCATCATCATCATCATATTCTGGTTGGTAAAGGCTATCACCCTTATCAATTTCACTAAATCCTACAAGTTGTTGTATTGTCAAAGGACAATCTGGTCTACAATCTTACCATTCATACTCCTCAAGTGCAGATCTGTTTTGGTTAGAAGTAGGCTAGGAGGTGTGTTTAGGCTTTTATTATGTTGTGTGTTCTTTTACATGACTATGTTGGACAGATGGAGTCAAAATAGATGAGGTGGCAGCATCTTTATGGGTTTATGTAGTCACTATATGTGAGCCGGAATCAAGAGTGGGCAGTTTTTTTCTTGGACTAGATCTAGTTGGGACCAATAATAATGGTGGGGTCCTCTTGGGTGTTAATTTTTTAACTGATAAAGGTTGGAAGATAGAGGCACTTAAGAGAGATGATATTTTAGACTCATAAGGCTTCTGCATAAGGGCAAGTTTAGGTTGTATTTCACAGTGCAAAACATATACATCTACTGACCTCATTTTCTTAGCAATTTCAGCCATTCCAAGAACATCCTCATCACTCAAAACCTTCCTTAAACCATTTGTCAAACTGATCCCAGGAACCAAGTAAAAAATCCCACCAATTAATTCATAATCCCTACACTTCTTAGCAAAGTCAATTAAATTAAAATAACAAAGCTCATCTTAAATCAAAATAACAAAGCTCATCTACATCAACCTCATAAGTCTTTCCCTTCCCTCCCATGTAAACTAATTCCCCATTAGCAACATGTTTAAAACTTCCACCATGCCAAAATTGTACAGAGATTGTATCAAATACTCCCATCTATCTCCCCTACAATTAACCAAAAAATGCATACAATTATGCCAGTAATTAATGACAACAATTATCACAGTTTTCAACCCAATTCAAAACATTATAAAATGCATAAATCATAGGAAAAATGGCTAGGAATATTCCTACCTTTGGGCCGTTCGCGAAAAATAATCCCACCTTTGACATATTTTTAAATAATCCCACCTTTATATCTTATTTACTTCTAATGGTCCCAACCGGTCATGTAATATCATGTTCGCAATTCAGCCAAATTTCAATCCCAAAATTAAATACTAAGTACTAATATCCATAGAAAATCGGAGTAAATAGTAATTTTGTACTACTGGCAGTTTCAAAGCAAAGGTTTAAACTTCCCACTACATCACCATTATCATAATTTAAAAAAAAAAAAAAAAAAAAGAAATAGCATAGGGTTTACAATTCAAACCTGTAACTGGACAATGGAGATGAGCTGCTGTAGTAGTTGCCAATTGGGGAAATGCAATGTCCTCTTCGTCTTCAAAAAGCGGCTTTTTTTCCCTCTTCATTTATAGTACTAGGTTGAAGCTCAATAATGGCGGGTGACAGAGCGAAAGGGAGGGGGTAGTTGAGGGTCTTAATTAATGAATTAATGTTTGAGAGGGAAAGGGAGTGTCTTTGGAAACTAATTACCTCCTTTATTTTTTTTAGCCGGTTGCCAGTCAAGTGGCTTAATAAAATAAGTCGTATAGTAAAGCTTGACTTATTCTGAGTTAATTAAAAGGTTAGCTTATTTTAAGCTAACCGGGCAAAGGTTGGCTTATTTTTGGCAAATTTTCCACTATAATATTGAAGTATATGAATATAGAACTCAAACTACAATAGTAGATATATAAGTTACCATTGATATCAAACTTTAGTTTGGTAACATGAAATGTGGTTTGTCTAGTGAAAACCAAAGTCGTATTCACTATCAATTAAGAAGATAACAAGATATTAATAAAATATATGAGTAATTGGTAATGTCCAAAATAACATATGATCATAGGAAATAATTAATACAGAATTTTTATGCAGGTAATGTCCTAACTGTATTTGGGAAATACCTTATACACAAACAAGATTTAAAAACATATTCAATTTTTGGATCAAACAGGATTTCTAAGAAAAATTGTAACAATTTCTTCTCAAAATTGCAAGACAATCACAAATTAGCAACCAAAAATTTTGATTTCGATTACGTAAATCCCAGATTTCGAAGCTGTTGCTTGATATTGTACAATTAAACTCTATAACTCAATGATTAAAATCAACCCATATTTGCTAGAAATCAGAATTGTATATCTTAAAATGTCGCATACGATGTTTAGATCGGGCCTATTTTTTAAATCTTCGCTGATGCGATAGTGAATTTAAGGGACAAAGATGATGAAATGGTGGTTAATTTCATCCATGGATGAAGAAACTTGAAGAACAATATTGAAGAAGCTTGAAGAACAACGAAGATTGATTTTTTATTTTCATTTTTTTAAATTAATCATATTTTTGGGATCTTATTAAAAAAAAAAAACTAATTTTGATAAAATAATTTCAAAAATAAAAAAAAATTCGGAAAATCAAAAAATAATTTTCTGAAAATAGAAAAAAGAATTAAAAATAGAAAAAATAATAAAAAAAAAAAAAGAAGTTTGACCAATATTAAAAAAAAAGGAATAATTAGTCAATCACATTTAAGTATAGTGGTGGTTATAATAAGAATGACCATAGTAGAATTTTTACTAAACAAAAGATGAAAACGCAACAAAGAACACAAACAAAGCGCAAAAAGAATCACGTCATTGTTCGATTACTAAAACCTAGTTCATATGTGTGGGTATCATAGCTTTTCCAATGGACAAAAAAGCAAGAGGATTACAAGGAGTCTTTCTATAATATGGCTTTACCCAAAAGTTTCAATTATAACATAAAGAAACTATGAAGAAACCCTAAAAATTTCTAATAGCCATCATATCATAAGCTAGTAAAAAATTCGTTTGGCATTGTTGATGTTTTTAGTTTTTTTTTTTTTTTTTTGGTTTTTTGTTTTTAAAAATCATATGATATATATGTCATATAATGAATTAAAATTTAATAAAACTTATTTAAATCATGATAATTTTAAAAATTAACAATAAAATAATGGAAATACATTTTTTCTTGTTTCCTATTTTTGGTTTTTTGTTTTAGAAAAAAAAACCCTAAAAACAAAAAATAATGTCAAACAAGCCCGGTTCAAGTAACCCTAACCAAGGTATTTGTGCATACGTTCAATAGTTTAGTAAAAGCTAGCAAAGACTTACAACAAAAAACTAACGTAAAGGGTTTAGGTAAACCTATCGAAGTAATCAATGTCTGTGCAAATGATCAATTGTTTGGGTAGAATGGCAAACATTGTGGTAACTTTTTTTAGTTTCGATAGTCCTTTATGAAACCTTAATACTTTCACCATTTTTTAGTGCTATACTTTGACCAACCCATAACTTTAGGCAATATAATTGGAGGTAAGTGAAGTAGTTGGACTATTAGAAAGTTGTAAATGAAAGACAATAAGGTTAATAGCTTATTAAAAAAAGTGAACGTGGGAGTGGTAGAGGGATAAATCGTTCGTTAAACAATCACCCTAAGCCAGACAATATTTCTACGTAAACCAAACTAAGACAAGTCTAGGGTAAGCAAAGGATCGTATCCACAGGGAATGGGTAACGAACACTAAGAGTATGAAATGGTTGTAAGCTAGTTCGGTTACAAATTGGGGGTTTTGATTAAATAACTACTATGGAGATGAACACTAGAGGGAAATGGAAATCGACACCAACCAAACCAATGCACCAAAACAATAGGCAAGCATGAACACAAATCGCGTGATAGAAAGGGCACTCAACATTGCCTTCTTTCATTCGAAGCCACAACACTAAGCGTTCCTAAACCAAACTCAAATAACAAGATAGGCCAACCAAGTCTTAACAATGGGAAGTAGACTACTAACTCGGGTTGTCTGTCGATCAGCCCAAGATAGCACTAAGGCACAAATAATTGGGATTTCTCACTTAATTATCGTAACTAAGACTACTACATCATCCAAACAAGGAACCATAATCAAGAGGAATTTAGCATAATCATACAAGAAAAGGCTCACAACTAGACCTCATCTTTCAATGCAAGCATAGAAATGAATACATGAGCAATAAGTGGCCATCCAATTACACATGCAATTAACCAATTCTTTAACAATCAATCATCAACCCAAAATGAACATGCAGGCACAAAAATCAATTAACCCATGGCATGGTTGGGTCTTCACCCAACCCCTAGCTAAAAAACTACACATAAACATGGTGAAGAACATCATAGCAACAAGTTCTAATTCTAGCATTAATCTAACAAGTTGAGGAGTAGTAAGAACAAAGTAGATTGAACATGCAACAACAATTAAACAAGATTAAGAGAGAAATTAACAATTCAAAGCAATTAAAAACTGAAAATAAAGAACAAGAGATAGAGGGAAGAGATTACTAATGAAGTTTCAAAGTTGAGGAAATACTTGAAATCAAGAGAATAATCTTCAATTAATTCTTAGAAATGATTGAGTTTGAGAAGATCTAAGCTAATTAATGGGAGCGTTGAGAAACAAAGGGCCTAAGAAGACCAAAGGGAAGAAGGTCCATAAAAATGGAAGCCAAGAGTCGTATCTATACTCCCGAGTGGCTGCCTAGTAAAATCCACCAAAAAACCGGGTTTCAAGCAAGGAACGCCGCTCTAGATATTAGGAGTGCCTGCTCTAGATCTCTTGTGCGCCCTCTCCTCCTATAGCCGTTAGAGGCAGTTTGTGGAAGCTCAAGGAGGAGCACCCGCTCCTCCAAGGGTGCACGCCCTCTCCTAGCTGCTACAACTTGGGGTAGAATATGGAAGATCACGCTCCTCCAAGGGTGCACGCCCTCTCCTAGCTGGGAAAATAGAGAGGCAGATTGCGGGACTTGGTTTAGGAGCACCTTCTCCTCGACGGCTGCACGCCCTCTCCTAGCTGGGAAAGGAGAGGGGCAGATTGTGGCAATTGGTTTAGGAGAGCCCTCTCCTCGGGGGATGCACGCCCTCTCCTCAGCTGGTGCGTGCCTTATTAAAGAGTCTTCATGCTTGTGCTAAATGAATCAGTTCTCATTGTATCTACAAACACGAACACACATAAAAGGAATGGGAAAGCCAAAGGCTATAATCATGCACAAAAGTAGTCAAAAGGGATTAAAGTGGGGGAAAATGACTACAAAATCGTGTTAAAAATACCATGATAAATGGACAAATAAAACACTTATCAGGGAGAAAAAAAATGAAGGTGTGGGTTTAGTTGGGGACCATAAGAGCATAGAAATATCAAATTAAATATTGTTTAATATTTACAACACACACTTTTTACCGTATTTAAGAAAAGTGGGTCTCACACGCCTGATTTAATACAGTTAAAATGGGGGTGAGAGATTATTAAATTAGAAGAATAATTTTGTGGGTCATGAGATCAGATTAAAATAAGGCTAAGAATACAATTTTTAATAATAAAAAAAAAATGCTTCCCAATTAGTGTTACAATTTGCATAAATAGTGACATTTATATACTACCATCATTAATGGTTATTTGCAACTTTATAATATTTTATATCTCACAAATAATACTCCAAAAGTTGCAGATAACCATTAACGGATGTAGTATTGAAAAAACAGAGAAAGTAGCTTTTTGCTAATAAAGGATGTCCAGCACTTAAAAAATCGCCTCATTTCCTAAGTGTAACACTTAACATATGAACTAAATAGAGCATATAACCAATTGTTGGAAAGTTATCAAAACAACCTGTTACGTTCAACTTGAATTAACTTTGTATCATTTTTAAATTTAGAGATATGTGCATTTGAAGTTAGTTTGTTGATATTCTTTATTGATTTCGATGAACAATTAACAATTCTCATCCCCAACTTAAAATTCATAAAACAAAAATACTATGAGATAATGATCAAGCATGATTCACATACTTAAATCCTCCACCTTTATTGAAATACCATATTCCTACTTGCGTTAGGCAATAAAAAATGGAAATCCTCCCACAAAATGTTGAATTCAAAACAATTACCATGGTATTTCCAAAAAAAAAAAAAAAAAAAAAAAAAAAAAAAAAAAAAAAACCAAGTCCTGAATTGAGAACACAATGTGAAAATGCCAAGCATTATATAAATTGATTAAACTCTCTTCGAACATTTTTTTTTTCATAAAAAAACCATGCAGCCTACATATTGTGGTTTTCTGTTTTTTAGTTTTTTATTTTCCAAAATTACATAATATATGTCATTTTATGAATCCAAAATTAGCCAAACATATTAAAATCATGATTATTTTGAATAGTGACAACTTAAAAGTGAAAACACCTTTTTCTTGTTGCCTGATTTTGGTAAAACTAAAAACTGAAAACAAAAAGTGATGTCAAACAATTATGGATGAAAAAAAATTATTTCAGGATTTTTTTGCCAGAAACTACCTAATAAAACCTAAATTTTGTGAGAAACTATCCAATAAAAAAGCGGTAATAAACTACCTAATAAAAGGTTAAATGTTGTAAGATACTTGTAATACCTTGCAGAATTTCTGCCATTGACCTAATTTTAAAGTGTTGACCTACCTCAAAACATCCTTGAAACCACTGCAGGGGTTGGTTTACAAGGTGGTAAGGTTATATACGGGGTAGTTGTAGGATATTCCGAGTTGACTTGGTGAGGAAAGTTTTGTGCTTCGGTATGGTGGCTTAATAACTTAGGTTGGAGGTGGTGGTTTAGGGGTTGGAGTGTGGTTTTGGAATGGTGGAGACACTTTCAAGAATTTTGTGTTTGTTTTGGGGACGAAAGTAGTGGTATCGGTGATTTTTTGAGGTGATTTTACAACATTTTACCTTCCATTAGGTAGTTTTATAACAAAGAAGGCAAAAGTCGGAAGTCCCTAGACTAGGGTTCCTCGTCCTTGCCTAGGGTTGAGTCTTCGTGGTCTTCTGTGGTAATTTTCATGGTTTTCTCTTGTAAATTTACCTGTGCTTTTGATTAAATCCCCTGTTTCTTCAATCGATTTACTATGTTCTCAACAATGGCGGAGGATATTATTAAGGAATGGGAAAAACTAAAATTAACCAAGGAGGAGAATGCAATAATTGGAGTGAATTTGGATGCAAGCACTGGCGATGATAATCCTCTGATCCAAATTCGATCGACTCTTGTTGGAAGGTTGTGTACAATGAAACCTTTCAATGTCGAGGCTATGAAAAGAACCTTGACAATTATTTGGCAAATAAATGACAGTATTGTGATAAAGATGATCGATACTAGTCTTTTTATTTTCCAATTCTTTAATGAAGATGATAAGAAGAAAGTCATTAAAGGAATGCTCTGGTTTTTTGATGGAAAATTGATGCTGCTTGGGGAAATAAATGGTGACGAACAACCCTTGGAGATCGCCATCAACCGAACACCAATGTGGGTGTGTCTTATTGATGTTCCGATTAATAAGAGAAGTCATGGTGTCTTGAAGGAGATTGGGGATTGTTTGGGTGGTTTTCTTGAAATAGATGATTCTGATCCTTTGGGATTAGGGAAGTTGGTCGAAATCAAGGCCATGATTAATGTCCATAAACCGTTGAGGAGAGGAATTTTCATGGAAACTAGTGACTCGTAGCCGAAATGGATTGATATCAAGTTCGAAAGGTTAGGCGATTTTTGCTACTGTGGCTGTCTAGACTACACTGTTAAGGAATGTGAGAAGAAGGAGGTATATGGGGATACTACTTTGGAATTTATATACCAATATGGTCCATGGATGAGAGCCTCCCCCTTTAAGCTTACCCAATCAGCTGTGGCTTCTAGAGATATGGAGAGGAAGTTTCTTGATACGATGTGTGTGAATAAGGGTGGATGTAAAGTTTCATATAGTGATCCTTAAGCTTTTAATTTGGGGCCTGTAAGGGTAGCAAGGAAGCTCAAATTTTCTGCCTCTGTGCGGGAAGTGTGTGATCAAAGCCCGCAAAGAAGGGAAGCTAGATTAGTGTTGTCACTGACGAAAATACCCAATAACTTGTCCTAAGACCGAGGGGTGTGAATGATGGGTGTAGTGGAGTGTTAAAAAGAGGAAGTGGGCTAGAGGAGGGTAATAATGAAGTGTTGGGGCCAAATGGTGCGGGCAGTAAGGAAGAGGTGAGTAGGGAGAGGGAGGGGCTATTAAGAGATGGTGAGAAGCTGTTGAATGAAACTGTTGGGGTGGGTATGGTGAGTACTAGGCCAACTAAAGGTAACGTAATGGGAAGGAAGTGGAAAAGAATCACAAAATATAACGAGGGTGATGTTACGATGGGAGAGTCTAGTGGGCAGTCTTTCTCAGGTTTGGGTGCAAAAAGTGGGGCAGAGGTTAGTATAAGTGGGGAGTCTGATGTGGTGAGTGGTGAGAAAGATTACAAAAAAAATAAAAACAAGTGTGAATGTTGTTTCCGGATAGGGGGTGAATCAAGTAGAGGGGTGTGGTGGGATCCAACCCCTCGAAGAGCAATGAAAATATTGAGTTAGAACTGTCAAGGGCTTGGAAACCCTTGGACAGTCAAAGCTCTCCGAGAGTGGTGTTGGAGAGAAAAGCCAAATATTCTCTTCTTGATGGAGACCATGATTGATGAGTAGAAGTTAATTAGAGTGCGTAATAGGTATGGGTTTACAGATGGCATTTGTGTGAGTAGCAGAGGTAACTCAAGTGCTATGGGGTTTTGGTGGAGAGATATCAATGTGAAAATGAATACCTATTCAATTCATCATTTTATAGTGGATGTCTGTGATTAGGAAAACATTCCGAAATGGAGAGTTGTGGGGGTATATGGTTGGCCGGAACAGGAGAACAAACACCTTACATGGGCTATGTTGCGAAGGATTAAAGTTGGGAGTTCCCTTTCATGTGTAATGTTTGGGGATTTTAATGTGATTTTGAGCCAAAATGAAAAAGAGGGTGGTGTGCCTAGGAGTAAAAGTCTTATGGATGCTTTCCGTAATGCAATGGATGACTGTGAATTGAGAGACTTGGGTTACAAGGGCAATATTTTCACTTGGAAGAAAGGCAATACCCCTACAACTTTCAAAAGAGAGAGAGTTGATCGTTTTATGGCGGATAGTGCTTGGTGTAACATGTTCCTCTCCTATGTTGTGCGGCACTTCCCTATTTACCGCTCGGATCATGCCCCAATTCTATTAAACACAATCAACTACTATGAGAGAGGGAGGAATGAAAAGGTGTTTAAATTTGAGCCGTGGTGGATGTCTAGTGAGGAATGTGGCAAGGTGGTGGAAGAGGCGTGGTCATGTAGTGGGGTTTTACCAACGGCTGAGCGGATTGCGAACTGTGCGGAAAGCTTAACTTCTTGGGCTAATCTATGTTTTGGTGACTTAAAGAAAAAAATATAAAAAAAACAGAGAGCAAGCTCAAGGAAGCGCAAAGTAGGGACCCTGATGCTACCATCCTGGAGCAGTGTACAACCCTATCTAGTCAGTTGGACGAGTTACACCGCATGCAGGAGATGTATTGGTTCGCTCGGGCTTGAGCTAATGAGCTTAAAGACGGGGACAAGAATACCTCTTATTTTCACCAAAAGACGAGTGATCGTCGACGTATTAATAGCATCAGTGTCTTATATGATGATGATGGTGTCTGGAGGAGTAAAAAAGAAGATTTGGAAGGGACTATTGAGGCATATTTTGCAAAGCTTTTCGAGACTTGCCACCCCACGAAATTTGATCTAGCCTTAGAGGGGATCGAGGAGGTAGTGACAGACGAGATGAATGGGAAACTATGTATTGAACCGACTGCTAATGAAATCAAAGCTGCCTTGTTCCAAATGCATCCTAACAAAGCCCCGGGACCTGACGGTATGCATGCTCTATTTTTTCAAAAAATTTGGCATATTGTTTGTAATGATATAACTGTATTTGTGAAGTGTTGGTGGTGTGGTGACTTGAGCTTGAATGAGATATAAAACGTGTGTGGTTCTAATTCCAAAATGTGAAGATCCTAAACGCATTACGCAATTCAGACCTATTAGTTGCTGTAATGTTGTTTACAAAATAATCTCAAAAGTTATGTCAAATAAGCTAAAACCTTTTCTAGAAAATATTATTTCAATCAATCAGAGTGCTTTTGTTCCGAAAAAGTTAATCACTGATAATGCATTAGTAGCTTTTGAGATCTTCCACACTATGAAGAGAGGGGGTGAAGGAAAGGATGGCACAATTGCTCTAAAACTTGATATGAGCAAAGATTATGATAGGGTGGAGTGGGGCTTTCTTGAAAGAGTTATGGTGAAGATGGGCTTTTGTGATGGTGGGTTCGTAGAATTCTGGATTGCCTTTCAAGTTTCTCTTTTGCTTTCAAGATAAGTGGGAAAATTTCAAGGTCAGTTGTTCCTTCTCCGGGCCTTTAACAAGGGGATCCGATATCTCTATACCTTTTTCTCGTTGAAGCTGAAGCTTTCTCGACTTTGTTGTCGAAAGCAGCTAATGATAGACTGATTCATGGAGCGAGAATTTGTAGGGATTCCCCCAGAGTGTCACATTTATTTTTTGCCGATGATAGCCTTCTTTTTGCTAAAGCTGCTGTTAGTGAGTGCTCGGTAATAGCTGACACAATCAGCAGATATAAGAGAGCATCCGGTCAAAGTGTCAACCTGACAAAAACAGATGTCGTATTTAGCAAAAATGTAATTGATTCTCGTCGTGTGGAGATTGTTGGTATTTTGGGGGTGAGAGAAGTGGAGAGACATGAAAGATATTTAGGTTTGCCAACGATCATTGGCAAATCTAAGAAAGCTATTTTTGCCAGTTTAAAAGAGAGAATTGATGGAAAATTCAAGGTTGGAAGGAGAAGCTTCTATCTAGACACAAGAAGGAAATTCTAATCAAAGCTGTCGCTCAGGCGATTCCGACTTATATGATGAGTATCTTTAGAATTCCGGAGACTTTGATTGATGAGATCCATGCACTATTGGATCGATTTTGGTGGGGTTCCTCGAAAACATTTAGGAAAATGCATTGGCACAGTTGGGACTCTATATGCAAACCGAAGTCCCAAGGGGGCCTTGGCTTCCGTGATCTCAAGGTTTTTGATCAAGCCTTGTTAGCCAAAAAGATGTGGAGATTGTATAATTCCCCGAATCCTTTGCTCCATGCTATACTCAAGGCTCGATATTTCAAACATAGCTCTATTCTTGAAGCACACCGTGGGTATGATCCAAGTTATTTTTGGAGGAGTTTATGGGGGGCAAAGTCTCTGCTCATTGAGGGGCTCAAATGGAAATTTGGAATGGAAAAGATATTCGTGTGTGGCTTGATTCTTGGATCCCTAGCGATATTATCCCTACTCATGGTATAAATTTCGATCTTGAACTTCGTGTTGCAGATTTAATCGATCAGCAATGTGGCGAGTGGAAGAGGGATAAAATTCAAAAGCTTTTTCCTAATGAGGTATGGGCACTCATTCTACAGATTCCCCTATCGATTAATATGCCAAATGATATGAGGTATTGGGGTCATACAAAGAATGGTGAATATAGCGTTAGATCATCATATTGGCTTGGGAAATTGGGCGTGGCTCAATCGGGAAATATAACTGGAAGTTACATTGATCAGAGGGTATGGCGTATCACTTGGAATGTTGGTGGCCCACCTAAATTGGGGCACTTCGTTTGGAATGCTTGCAAAGGGAGTATGGCAGTTAGGCCTGATCACGGATCGGATATCCGTATTCGAAAATACGGATATCTGATATCCGTATCCGATCTGAAAAGTTTAGATATCTGAAAATTTGGATATCCGAAATTTTCAGATCAGATAGTTCGGATATCCTATATCCGACTACTTTAATTACAAGTTGTTTTAAATGGAAAATTTGATTTTTTTTTTCCATTTTTTTTCTCATGTTATTCATAACCTAAACAAAGAGAGATAAATTGTCTCCAAAAAAAAAAAAAAAAAACAAAGAGAGATAAAATAGACTTGTAATTATCCTATCAAAAAAAAAAATAGACTTGTAATTATTGTCCAACAACTAATTTTCAGAAAAAACAAAATAATAAAATTACAAATAACCTGCAAAATGCAAACTAATTGGCTAATTGCTACAAAATTACAAATTACATACAAAGAAAATTTAAAGTCCAAATAGTCAAATACATCATCAGCAGCGGTTGATGCCAAGGGCTCCTCCTCACTTGATGGATTTGCTAGGTTAGCAGATTCTACAGTAGCATCATCCATCTAAAACACATAATTCAGAATGTAAATGAAGCATAAGGAGAAGCAAAATAACAGAATAATAGACATTTAAAACCCATTACCAGCATTAACCATTTAATCCAAACTCACTATTCTTTATTTGAAAGAAAAATTAAAACAAGAACAACTACATATAAAACCCAGAAATTGGTTTCTAAAATCAAACCCAATTAACTAATAAAAATTATAGATTATATCAAAAGAGGAAAAGGGTTAATTACCTTGGTAGCTCAGGAAACTAGCCGCTGCTGGTAGAGGAGCGAGGGTACTAGCCGTCGCTAGTGGAGGAGCAAGGAAACCCGCCGCTTTTAGTGGAGGAGTGAAGGACGCGCTGCTTCTGGTGGAAGAGTGAGGGAAGCCACCGCTTCGATCCGGTGGAGGAATGAGTTTTTGAGTTTGAACGGCGAGGAAATTTGAGGGTTTCTCACTAAGAAAATAGAGGAGAGAGATGCCGGAGATCTAAGAAAAGAGAGGAGAGATAAGAGAGAGGCGGATATGTGAGATATGAGGGACAAAATATTGAAATTAGGGTAAGCCGAGTTTGTATTTTGGGCATATGGATAATATTTGAAAATTAAAATATGAGTTAAAAAAAAGTAATTTTCGGATTCCCGATCGAATATCTGATCCGATATCCGACTTTATTTTCGGATATCGAATATCCAACTTTATTTTTGGATATCGGATATCCGAAATTCAAAATTTCGATATCCGATATCCGAAATTCAAAATTTCGATATCCGATATCCGAAATTTTCGAATCAGATATCCGATCCGAAAATGTTTTTGGATCGGTTATCCTAAATTTTCGGATCGAGTGCGGATCGGATCTTCAGGTTATCAGATAATCAGATAGTTTTGCTCAGGCCTAATGGCAGTCAAGAAAGAGCTATTTAGAAGGCACATGGCTGCTGATGATATGCGTGGGGGATGCGGGTTAAAGGCCGAGTCTATATCACATGCTCTCTTTGATTATAAGGTGATACATAATGTGTGGTGGAAGTATGAGCTCGACACTATAATTGCGGATTCGCAAAGACAAGCTCCTTTTCCTGCATGGCTTCTATGGATGTCTGAGAAGCTGGACAAGGGGAAGCTTTTGACCATTTTAACAATTGCATGGGCTATGTGGTTCTGTAGGAATAAGAGGGTACATGACAATGTCACTCTCTATGCTAAATTTATTGCTGCAGGCTTCCTCCGTATGGTTCATGATTACAACAGTTATGCTGCCAAAGTTCACCTCCATCCTACTATGCCCCGTGCTGCTACTGTAAGCAGGTGGATGCCCCCCCTAATGATATAATCAAAATCAATGTAGATGCCCACATTGGTTCTAATGTTAGTGGTGGATTGGGGTGGTTGCTAGGAATGGGGAGGGAAATATTCTTTGGGCTACTGTCAAGAAGACCCTTGCCAATTGGGATGTGGAAGTGGCAGAGGCGTCTGCTGTGAGGTACGGGTGTCAGGTGGCCAAACGTCTGGGTGTTCAACAAATATGGGTCGAGTGTGATGCTGAGGGTGTGGTTAACAAGATTAATCAGGCAAAAATTGGTCTTTCTCCTATTTAGCTGGTCTATGATGATATAGATCGTCTTGCCAAATCCTTTCATGTCTTTAAAATTTCTCATGTACGTACAGCAGGAAACACGGTTGCCCAACTCGTAGCTCGATGGGATACCCGTGGTAATGATGAACTTGTATGGTTGGGTAACTTCTCGCAAAGCATTTTAGCTCTTGCGGATTTTGATTTGGAATAAAATTCCTGCTAACGTCTTCCCCCCCCCCCCCCAAAAAAAAAGGTAGTTTTTTACAATATTTTTTCTTTTATTAAGTAGTCTCTTAAAACACTTGTTTTATTAGATAGTTTCTGACAAAATATGTGTTTTATTAGGTATTTTCTAACAAAAAAAAAAAAAAAAAAAAAAAAAGAAAAAAAAAAAAACTTTTATTAAGACATGAAAGTTGAGTGGCTAAATAAGATGGAGTAAGAAATAGCATAACTAGAACATTATCTGATGCACAACCAACTAAGATTTTATTTTTGATTTATCACTATTAATAAGAGCATAGGGTTTTTTTTTTTTTTTAATAACCACCTTTTTTATTATTAAGTTTTACTTAGGGTGTGTTGCATTCACATGTTTTAGTTATCTAAACTTACCTGATTTTATCTGAATTTATTAAAGCTTATTTTAGTTTAATTTGACCTTGAACAACCGTTATCTAAATTTATTTTTCCTGTATTGAACTTATCTGAATTTATATGAACTTAACTAAATTACTAAACCTGGAATAAGTGAAAATAAGGTGAACAAAACGGACCCTTAAGCAACTAAATAAAAGAAAAAAAATTTCTATTAAGAAATCGCTAATTTTTATTTATTGAAAAAAAAAAAAAACTATTTTCCTGTTAAAAATTTGCTTTTATATTGCTAGGGCTCATTTTTGTCATTAAGTGCCCAAGTTAAGTTCAAAACTTACACAAAAATTCTAGTAAATGTCTCGTTTTGTTTGTGTACGAAACTATGGTAGCTATTACTCCCTACGCAAAATAAGACATTTTCAATACTACACTTTTGTCAATCTTAAACTCAAACCAGATCCGAAAGAACAAAATGACCCCTATTTTTAAAGCAACAAATTTTTGGAATGGAAATCAAGAAACTTTTTGAAAAAACGACTAAACGATTTTCATGACAAAAACTGTCAAATGGTGGTGAAATTTATGTCTTTTTTAAGGTGGCTAAATAAAAATAAAAATAAAAATAAAAAAGAAAAAAAGAGATGGTGGAATAAAAACATTTGGGCTTTTTTAGCTTGGTAAAATGACTAGAATCCAAAGTATCATTTTAACTTTACTCATTTAATAAAGTAGTTTATCAATAAAGCAGAAATAAATTTTATTTTTAAAGAGTTTATCAATAACTTGTTATCCATTTAGGAGAAGCTTATAAAATTCCAATGGATACACAACATTAACTGCACACCTTCTATGCTTGTGTTGGATGAGATTTCCAAGATAAATGAGGAAATTAAGTGTAATTAATTTAATTATAATTATCAACACAGTGTGTTTTCTATGCAACAGGCCACACCGTGTGCCTGCTTGTAAAAAGACGGAGTATCTCCTATAACATGGACATAGTACGTAACTCGCATTATACTGTCAAAGTCTCGTTCACTTCACCTTATTTTGCTGAACGGAAATTATTTTTAATGAACTGAAATTATTTTTGCTGAACTGAACTTAACTTTATTGAACTATAATTATTTTTGCTGAACTGAAATTATTTCTACTGATTTTCTATAATATTTTATGTTTATAGTTACTGATTTTTACTGAACTGAACTTATTTTTGCTGAAATGAATTGAAATTATTTTTATTAAATATTATTTTTTTAAGGTGAAATGAATAGGGCCTAACTAACTCATATCACACTGACAGAGTACATAATTCCTATATTACGTAGTAAGTAAATCCTATAACACTAATGGAACAACGATAACCACATAATGGCTGGGCACACATAATTTAATTTTGTCTTTTATAGTCTTCACTTGTAAATAACTTTTTTTTTTTTTTTTTCCTTAAAGATTTAGTCAAGCGGTTTTAATTGACTTTCAGTTCAATCACTTTTATTCATTGATTATTTTGCTGTAAATTTAAGGCCAGTCAATTAATTAAATTACTGGAGACTGGAATACAGAGCAGGCTGAAGCAGGGTTCTGTGACTCCATGAGGTTTTTGGACTGTTAACTCTCGTATCTCTTTGGAAGGGGTGGAGTGGAGTGTGAATGTGTGATGTTAGTAATGTTGTTAAATCATTTGGACACGCTAATCTCTCTAATCTCTTATATATAGGGTAATGCTATATGCAGAATTAATGCAGCCCTTAGTTCTGCATATAAGCATTTAACATCTTTTCTTTATAAGTATTATTAAGATGGAAATTTATCTACAATTCATGTGTAAATTAGTATAATAAATGTTTATTTATTGTCAATTCTTTCCACTTTTAGCTTCTTATATGCAGCTCTAAGGAGTGTATATATATTTTACTTTATATATATTAGATAGCAAATGTGCTTAACATTTGTAATATTCTCATATTAGAAGGGTCGGAAATTCGGTATCTCCTCTTGTTGCAAGATGGGACACAGATAGTTAATTGGAGTTAGTTTTTACATATAACAGACTTACATTTATCTAATGTAAAACGATATTCAATAAATAAAGTTCTACACGTGCCAACCAAAAAGGAGAGAATATTATGAATCCAAGATGTATACTTAATTTCGAAGAAGCCCCACTTAATCTCTGACATAAACATTATTTTTTAGATGATATTTTGATAAAGAAATCAACAACTTTATCCAGTCATCATCACTATGAGATCCGCTTTTATTGAAAAAATTGTTAATTTATTTACCAAAATATCACGTGATAAACAAATTTTGTGTATCTCAAAAATTAACTTGTATTTACCCCTAAATTTCTATGCATTTCAATAAAAAGTAAAGTGCAAATAAGTAAAAAAATTCTCCACCACTAGCTCTCCTAAATTGTTAAGACAGAAGTAATGTAACAAAATATCATAATGAACCTTAGTCTATCCTTGAAAGGCACCCTTATATCTTACCGTTAAAAAATTAAAAAAAAAATGCCTTAATAAAATTTTGAAAATATTCAGAATTTTATAATATAGAAAAATAAAAATCGTAAAAACAGCATTTAATTTCACCAACAATAATTGCTGAAACAATGAAATTATACGGTTAAATTACACTTTGGCATTTCATGAAAATATCCTCTAGTATAATCCGTGGCATGCCGACATACAAATACGTTGATATGTTGATCACCTATGGCACTGACACCTTGAAGGCCATACCACAACATCTTCTTGTCCCTTGCAACAATCCCATCGCACCCAATTATTATTTCACACATTGAGAAATCCTCACTTTATTTTGTACTCACCTTTTCCTACATATCAACATCCATATTTTGATTTGAAGAAGTTTATCTTAGCTTATAAACCTATATATATATATATATATATTTATATATATGTTACTTCTTTCAATTTTTCGGTGAAACTAATTAAAACTTACACTATTCACACATTTTACGATCTTCATTTTACGCAAAACAGCCGGAGTCGGAAATTTTGTAATTGATTCAAAAGTAGTTTTTATTTTTTTATTTTATGTTTAACTTATTTGCCAAACCAATACGGAGACGTATGCTCCCGTCAATCAACCTACATAGTTTTACTCTCAATAATTGTTTAATAATCACTTTTTTTTAATCAAAAATATGATGGTTTAATTGTATGGATCCATACATGATCAAATTAAATTTGAATATTTTGATAATAAAAACTTATATTATGAACATATGAGTCATTATATGCAATCTCCTATCTGTTATTATTTTGAAACCTTATGATATAGTCTGATATACCTTACAATCAATGCACTATAAATGATCCTATTAAAAACTTCATACAATATAATGACTGTACATTGTTTTATAGAAAAATTAAGTTTATAAGGGATTTACAAATGAGCTAAACTTATGAAGGTTATCAAAGATTGATATTGTAAGTGATAAAAAAAAAAATTATTAATGGTATCTTTAAATCAATAAATTAAACGAGATAAATTAAATTTGTTAATTCCGCCTAATTTAATAATATTAAAATGAATAAACATATATTTTTAATATGAAATGATAAAGTTAACTACTTGTTAGATGAATAATTGTGTGAAATTAAAATAAAAAGTATCTATTTAAATTTTAAGCTGAACATTTGAGAAACTCGTCCAAAAGTTTTACTCTTTTATTCTAATTTCCAATTTGCGTTTTAATGATTGAGGAATTATATGTTTAGATTGAATTTTTTATATTACAATTAGATATTAGAGATGAAAATATGTCAAGTCTAAACATCCCAGCCCATTTTTGTAGACGGATCCATTTCTGACCAAGATCATTGGTCATCTAAAATTTTCAGTGCCAAACTCATGCACATAGTGATTTGGTTTTAAAATGGGTCTTTAAAAAAAAAAAAAAAAAAAAAAAAGGCTTTGTTATAGAAAAATCATTTTATTTGGGTTAAAGTTTCTTTTTAAATTAAATATACAAATGAGTTTTTGGGACGAATCTGGATCAACGGGTTTAAGTCCATTCTTACACAAAATTCATAGAAAAAAAATCAAGTGTGTAAGTAGGGTAATTTTCGTTATGTAACTTTTAAGAGTAACAAACCAATTTCAACTTTGAAAAAATCAATATTCAATTATTCACAATGCATTGCACAAAAACCTAATTAATTGCAATTAATATAGATCATTTGTCAACAAAACACGATATTATTTCATCCAATACTCCAATAATATATACGGAGTACTACAAGCCAAATATACATAACAATTTAACAATTAAATGTTACACAACTACTATTGGCCCTATCCCCTCATAAATCTTGTTATAAATACATGTGATACTCTTTGCCTTTTCTCATCCAACCAAAGATAAGGAAACTAATAAACCCTCAAATAAGTTTGAAGTTTCTTATTTTATGAAAATGGCCTACTCAAAGGCTTTATTTCTTGCCCTCTTTGCTATAACTCTTCTTATCTCTACTGAAGTGTTAGCTCGTGAGCTAGCTAAGTCCGAAACTGACCAGACCCGTGAGTTTCTTACTCTTTCCAATAATATCGACAGTATTGTAGCTTTAGTTACTTAATAGTGTCTAAATAATTTATTGCAATTTTGTATTTATCGTTTTATTGCGTGATGCATTAGCTTTATGCTACCTAATTGACATCAAGTTTTTGCACTATCCATGTTTATTGACATTGACTATATAATTTGACTAATATACAAAGTATGAAACAAAAATGTTCCATACTAGTATTTTGTAAAGTATTGTTCAATTAAATTTTTTTGATAAATATTTTCATAATATCTATTCTATAATTCATAATTCTTACTTTGTTAGTAATATATATTTCCTCAATCAAGTTTACTAACGACAAGTTTACAGATTTTCATACTATCTATTTATTTATTTATAACTTTTACTAGTATTATATTTTTTTTATTTTTTATACTACGTATTAAGTTTACTAACACATATATTCAATGATTAATAACACTAATTATATCTATAAGTTAAACATACAAATCACAAAAAGTATACAATATAGTTAGTAGGGTTTGTAAATAATATCAAGATTCATAATGTATCAACCATAAAAGAATGGGAAAAATAATTCATGTATTAACAACCAATTTTGTGCGTTTATATGTGTGCGACTGTGCGACAATGGACTTATTTTATGCCGAATCAAATGGATTATAAGAGTGTAGTACATTGATTTGAGGATCATTTACCAAAATGGCTAATTTAACAAAAGTATTTTCCAAAACGGCTAATTATAGATTTTAATTCCAATCTAGCTAAATTATTTGCTTGGTAGGAAATTATCTATTTCTTATTTTCCTTTAACCAAAAAGGTTCAATTTTTTGGGTTTTTTTTTTTAATTTTTTTTTTTTTTTTTTTTTTTTTGGTTTTGGATTTATTTTAAATTTGCTCTTTTTTTAGTTGGAAAATTTAAGGGCCAGTAATTTTGTATGTTACGTAGTATATGGCCTTTAAATTCTGATTTGCCAACATTTTCCGTTTTTTGGATGTTTAAAAAAAAAATTTATTATTTTAATTTTTTTTTGGAAATTTAAAGCCATAGTTTTAAATATCCATTAATTTGGGAAATAACATAAACATGAAATATTTGCAACAATTCTCAATTTTTTTTTTAAAGTTACACAAAATGGAAAAAAAAAATGTCTCATAAAATAAAAAAATCACTCGAAAAAAATTATTCCAAACTTCCAATTAACAAAAATTAGCCGACATTAGCAGAGGGCATACAATTAGCAAATACGAAAAAGATGAACAATACCTTAAAATCCCTTATTGTCGTATAAATTTGCAGTTGTGTTGATAAAACAATAGTATTTTAAATTTCAATTTTTTGTGATACGATCACGTCGATTAAGACAAAAAATTGGTCTTTTTTGTGATCTTGAAACTAAGGTTCCTATGACCAATTTTACGTATATATGTATATAGCTTTAAAACTTTCAAACTAAAAAAACCCAAAAAAAATATCTAAAAAAAAAAAAAGGTGAACCAAATTGGTTCAAAGGAAAATAAGAAATAAATAATTTTCCTCCAAGTCAACATTTTAACTAGTTTTGGAATTAAAATTTACAATTATCTATTTTGGTAAATACTTTTGTAAAATTAGTCATTTTGGTAAAAGTTTCTTGATTGGAAGTAGATGACCAATAATGTATTAATGTAAAAGGCATAGGTTAAAATAAGGTAGTGGTTATTATTTTTGTACATAAAAAGATAATGCTCGTAGGAAATGATTAAATTAAGGGTTAAAGCTTTAATTTAGGGAATAGAATTTTGCAATGTTCTCATCATTCTGTTTCGACGTAAATTTTTAAAATATCATTTTTTTTTCTTATTATATATACTAATACATTACATAAGATACTAATATGTACGTAATCTCCAATCAATTATGCACTTAATAATTTCTAAAAAAAAGAAAAGGGGTCTTCAATAAAAAATCTATTGCGACATGTTTCGTATTATGGATAGTATGGTCGTAGTAGAGGATACGGCGGACATAGTGGCTCCTACGGAGGTGGCTCTTATGGACACGGTGGTGGTAGTTACGGTCATGGCGGTGGTGGCTATGGAGGCGGGAGACATGGTCATGGTGGACACGGTGGCCGTTATCCACCTAAAGTAGAGGAGAACAAAGATCAAAAGAACGAAGCCGTGGAGCCTCAAGGCTATGGAGGAGGTGGCTACGGCCACGATGGTGGATATGGTGGTGGTAGTAGGTATGGCCAAGGTGGTGGAAACTATGGACACGGTGGCGGTAACTATGGCCAAGGTGGTGGTAACTATGGTCATGGTGGCGGCAACTACGGACATGGTGGTGGTAGCTACGGTCGTGGTGGTGGCGGCTATGGACACGGTGGTGGTGGTTATGGACATGGTGGATACGGCCACGGTGGTCATGGTGGTCACTATCCCCCACAGACGGCTAAGACTGTCGAGAAACAAATTAAAGTGTAAGTGATGGAGTTGTAGCGCAAAAATAAAGTGTGTGTACATGACTTTAATTACGTTTGTATCTCAAGGAAAAAAGAGAATATATATGAATGTTGGAAAAAATGCATTGTATTGTATAAGTTGATGTTAATCCAGCATGTAATGATTTTCTCTACCTTTGTATTATGCTTCAGATTATGCAATGTAAGGACTCTCTTTTAAGTTGTTACTTACCGCCAGTGGCGGATCTTGAAACTTATTCTTTCGGAGCAAAAAAATTTTAGCATAAGCGTACGTCTACACAAGAATATAATAACATAAGCATACAGAAATTATTTACAAATTCAGTGTGAGATTATATTGTAAATGCTAAAGAGATAAAAACAACTTGTCAATTGATAGATATTAATAAAGAAATATAAAACAACATATCGAAGGTACAAAAGCAAAAATGTACTCTATACTTTTAACTGAGTAATATATTTTTAACCGAGTAATTTATTGACCTTGATAACGTCCTTTCACCTAAAATTATCAGTTTGTTTTTTAGTGCTCAAACTAATTAATATAACATAGAAATTTAATTGAAAACGAAAAACTTAAAAAATAAATTTGAACACTCTACAAAGAAATTCGAATAGAGAATAATGGATACTTGATTTACGGAGTAGTGAAATTGTTCACTTTGTAAAAATAAAAAAAATAAAAAATAAAAAATAAAAAATAAAAAGAGAAATTGTTCACCTATTCTTGGATTGAGTTGTTCCCTTGAAAGGATTGAATGAATAAATGTAACAAAAAAAAAAGGGGAAAGAGTTTGTGACTTTGTGGATCACTGAGTTGTCAGTACTTTTTGAGAGACAAATGCTCTATTACTCTATATATATATATATATATATATATATATATATATATATATATATATATATATATATATATATATATATATATATATATAAGTAGTTTTTTTAGGCTATAAGGCAAATAAGGAAAACAATTATTTTTTTAAGGAAAAAGATATATGCAGCTCTAAGAGCAACTTCAATGATTGTAGGTAGGGACTTGCTTGTAATTTTATTAATTCCCTAGCTAATAGCTTGACCATTGGAGCTAGAAAACTCAATTAGCTTGGCTAAGCAAATTAGCTTTGCCAAGCTAATTTGCTTGAGGATTAAACTTGCCAAAATAAAATGTTCATTGCACCAATTAAGCCCTTTCCATGTATTTTCTATCCAACAATTAGTATTAAGCTAATAACTTGCCATTGGAACAAAAAGTAGCTAAAATGATAACTAGGTTAAAAACTTATGTGGCATGAGAAGCTAATAGTCAAATTAGCTTGCCATTGGAGTTGCTCTAAGTGCTGCATATAAGAAGCTAAAAATGGAAAGAATTGACAATAAATTAACATTTATTACACCGATTTACTCGTGAATTGTTGATAAATTCTCAACTTAACACTAAAAAAGGAAATATATTAAATGCTTATATGCTTAGGGTTGTATATAGCATTACTCTTTTTTAATGGGCCTTTAAACTAAGTACTAGACTACAAGTTTAATTTTTTCTCCAAAAGTTATTAGGGGCCAAGCCCTGTTCAGCCCTAATAATAATCCGCCCCTGATTACAACTTACATGTATGAAAGGAAGTTGTGTTAGTAGTATTACACTCCCACGTAATATGTTGATGCATCTAAATATTACCTTTGTTTCATATTATTTGCAACAATATTTTAAATTAGCAAATAAGCAAATAATATAAGACGGCAATGTTTCTATGATAGTTATCCTTAAAATGACCGTCACTATACTTAATTTTCATTTGTCGATTTTTATTTATTTTTTTGTAGGCCAAACTTATTAAAAATGACTTTTATTTTTTGTCAAAATTCATTTTTGGGATTTTCCAAATAGTACCACTAAACTTTTGGAAAATCCAAATATGATACCAACCTTTTTCTTATTTCCAACTAATACCATTGAAGTATTAATCTAGAAGCTACAGTATACCCACTGCTAATTAGATGTTAATTAGATTTAGAATTTAATTATTTTGTTAATTAAAGAATATATTTAACTCCACACCCACCAAGCAAAAACGAATAAACTTTCAACCCTACAAGAAAATTGTCTTTTCCTAGCGATTGTACATTCTCTACAATATACATATATATATGTCAAATAGCAGAAGAATCTGTATCACTTTTCTATCGACATAGTAAACTCATATGAAATCGATACGAAAAATATAATAATATATATTTACCTTTTTTTCTGCATATTTATAAAATTATGGTAAAACATATCGTTTACAATCACCACTAAAATCCTAAATTCGATACAAAAAACCTTTTTTACACTAGATTTTAAAATTGTGTTTGGCAAAAATAACATTAAATATATCATAACTTACTGGAAAAACATTTAATATATTAGATCTTGAAGTTACATGTTCAAATCTTATATGGATCATATATATGTAGGGTTTTCTTTTTGGTAGAAAATGAGTTCAAAATTAGTAGTAATTATAATCGCTACAATAATCACCGTGATTGATAGTAGTTTTCCGTAGTGATAAATGAGGACAACCCCAGCGAAAGCGAAAATCACTACTAACAGCTATGGCAACGGCAGATGTGTATCGAATAACCAGATGTCAAAATAATCGCTACGAAAAGGTAATTTTCTTATACTGCAATTGAGACTCTATTTTTCCTCTTTTTCATTCATGATTCTGGAATTCTATTCAAATCAGAATTTGCGATTTTACTTCAATTGTGTTAAAAACTACTGCATCAATCAAAGCCTTGCAAGTTGAATTCCCATTCTAAACAAAGTACTCTTTCCGTTCCTTTTTTTTTAAATGCATCACTTTCCTTTTATGAGTGTTTTTATTAAATGCATCACTTTCTTATTTGGTAACTTTATACTCCCTCCGTCCCCAAAATTTTTGACCCTTTTGGCCTAATTTTAGTTCCAAAATGATCGACCCATTTATATTAAACTACCCACAAATTTACAACAATATTTGTGCAAAATTAGCTTCCCCATATAAAATTTTGTTTTTTCATGTATTTTTAACACTTTATCTCTCTACTTTTTTACAAACTCCATATAAATTTATCTTTTCAATATGTTTTTATTTCTTCTTATTTAAGTTTCTTAATAACCGCGAAATCAACCCAAAAAGGTCGAAGTTTTGGGAACGGAGGGAATACTATATTTTATCATTTCTCTCTCTTACTTTAAACCCCACTAAAATTATTTTATGATTCTCTCTCTTTCATGGTCCCCACTTATATAATAAAAATATGTACTCTCCCTCACATTCTTTCTCTTTCATGCTCCCATCTAACTTTTACTATAATAAATTATTCATCCACTCACAATATTATATTAATCTCCTAAAACTCCGTGTATTATCAAGTGATCCAAATAAAACAAAAAACGGAGGGAGTGTCATTTATTTATGTATCAACAGAGATGAAGAGATTCCCAACCACACCAATTAACCCCAATCTAGATCCCGCCCTCCCACCATCGTGAAACCCAGCCTCCTATCTCCCCAACCCAATAACCCAAACCAACCCCAACCAACCTCAACCCCTCTTTTCTCTTCAAATTATATATGCCAATTACCTTAATTGATTCACTTAAAAAGAATGCAGAAATATAAGAGAAGTACTTCAGCTAGCTCAAGAAAGACAAGATTAGTGGCACCTAAAGAGAACCCATGTTCATTCATTGCAATTGGAAAATTTATATGCTCAGTAGTGGTAAGGAAGAAGTGAGCTAAATTTTTTTGATGTCAGAATGAAAAAAGGAGGAAGATGAGCATAGGGGAGCGTGTACTGTATAATAACAGTGAGCTGCTCTTTTTATACTTCATATATTCTTTTATTTACTAGTTGTGGACACACGCGCGTTACGCGGGGTTCCCCAAGTTATCGATATTTTTTTTTTTTTGCTATTGTTTTATCGTTGTTTGTATGTTCAGTATATATTTATGAAATGACAGGTTTAGTTAATAAGAAATACAAAAGATTGCGGATAAAATATATGTACTCTTTAATTAAGATGTGTGGAGGAGTTGAAAATATGATAGTTTTATAAAAGGAAAATATATTATTGTGGAAAATTGCGTACAATAATGGATGTAAATTGTGTGTGTTTATGTATGATTTTTGAAATTATAAGCAAGAATTTGATTGGATGTGAATAGGCATTCACTAAATTAATTAAGAAACTGATGTTCACTTATATGGTATGGTGTATATCTTGAATTCCATTTCTCTTAATTTTTATAAACCATGACTTTACGGAAAAAATTTTAATACCGTGATTTTTCCTCCTTTATTTTTCTGATAAAAACGTGATAAGTTGTTATTGAATTGGTCTTGAATATTATAGTTATAGTTGTTGGTATTGAATTATAGTTAATAAGAAACTTTCTTATGCTATTGAATTGGTCTTCAATTATACAATTCAATAGCATAAATTATCACGTTACAATATTGGGAATTTAATTACTTTATGGAAATTATAGTTATGTTGCTTGATTTGTCATTATGAAAGTATGGTAATATATACATAGTCTAAGTCATAAGTCTAAAATTTAGTAAATTATATGTTAAAGATATACTTCGTATACCATAATCAATTGTAGGTTTATTTAAGCCTACTTTTATAGCAAATTAGTTTCATGAATATTAAAGTCAAACATTAATGTGAAAGTTGTTATTATTATTAAGTGTTTGTTTGACTTAAGTGTAGAACTGGTATTTCAGTTGAATTTTTGCTTATAAAATCATCATTGATGTGACTTTTTCCCCTTGTGTTAATTACTTTCATAAGGATGGCAAATATAGGTGGTAATGGTGCTAAAAAGCGTGGTCATAAGTCTTTGATTCAAGGTCGTTCAACAAGGATGATTGAGGTAAATACTTGGGTGAATACTATGTTAGCTAGATTGAAAGGCCATAGTTTTCAATTTGTATTTTCTGAATCATATCATTCATAGGGAATCATAGTATGTGTTTTTGTATTGCTTTATTTAGTTGTGAACCATATTATATTGGTATGCTTATACATTTTTTTTTGATGTAGAATGTTCCCGTAGATTTTGCTCGAGACCATTTTCAGAACCATAGAGAAACAACCAAGATTATGTTGTGTCTTTATGATACAGAATTTGAAGCCGAATTGAAGATACAAACTTCTGAAAATAAAATTGTGAAGTGTTTTATTAGGAAAGGAGTTGATGAACTGATTGATTATTATGAAGTACAAATTGATGAAGGCGCTGTGCTCAAGCTTAGTCAGGGCAATCGTATTGTTTTTGATGTTTATTTGCAATTGAGTACTGATTTTTGATGTTGTTATTTTGAATCAATAAGAAATTAGTTTCTTAAGTTGGTTTTATGACTTTGTATTTATTTTAAGATGAGTTTTAAAACTAAAGTTGACCGTTTGATTAGCAATGGTTCAGTAATTTGAATATTAATTCTTAATGTTGGTGTGTAATGTTTTGGATTGTTTCTTATGCTATTAAATTGGTCTTGAATATTGGGAAATGTAACTATACAATTCTCTGAACAAAGGTAAAAAATTAACACACAAATTATGCGAAGAGGTAAAAAATGACTCAATATTTATATGAGTAATAAGTAGTTATATGTATTTTCAAATTCTGAATCCTATTTTTTGATTTTCTAATGTATGAAGTTAGGTAGTTATGATTGATAAGTATGATTATATATTATATATATATTGGGTAGTCGTATAGTACTGTTGTTTAGTTTAACTGTTAGGAGCTTTAGTTGGTTGTGTAAGGCTTTTGAAATCTAGTAAAATGAATAAATAGGAAAAATAATATACATTGCCTTGAGGAACAAGTATATACTCTTTATTTATTCTTTGCAAGCAACCTAGGGATGTTATATTAAAGTTTGCTTGTAATTCTTGAAAATGAAGAACAAATTAGCTATATCATCTTCTTATTCATTTGTTCCTAAAATCTGGATTCCTAATCAAGAAGAAAGTAAAGTGCAGAAGGTGATTAGCTTCATTAGTTATATAGCTGAACTTTCACATGAAATGGCTTTATATTTACAATTGCTAAAAAATGATGTTGATGAAGAGATAGAGATGAAAATCGATGTTGGTGAATCCAGTGCTATACGAAATGAAGTTGCAAAGATGCTTATTTCTGAAAATGAGGTTATAGTTATTCCGTCGGATGCAGAAGATTGTAATGAAGGTGATATTGATGGGAATGTTCAGTATGATGACAGTAATCTAGTTGAAGTTGTACCAGAATTCATTTTTTCTGTTAAATATGGAAACCATCCAGATATGTATCAAGATAATGCTTAATTTGCTGGAGATAGTAATGTTGTAGGGTATGTAGTTTGTGCTAGCATCTTTGTAGTTACAGAATTAATTAATGGTGTATCAATGATAATTATGGATTTCATTTTGCTTATTGGATGTAGTGACTAAGTTGTCCTTGAATTCACTTGTTTTGTACAATTTGAATTCAGTTTATTTTTTGTATAATGAAAAAATAGTACTATCTTATATATATATATATATATATATATATATATATATATATATATACACACACACACACACACACACAAACATATATACATATACATATACATATTTTGATGGTGTTATATGAAAGCAATATCAATTGTTGGCCTTTGATATAGAGGTGTTTTTTTTTTTTTTTTTTTTTTTTTTTTTTTTTTTTTTGTTTTCATTGGTAGAATGTTTTTTATACATAAAAAGTCATATAGTTTAAAAAATAAAAATGCCTTGCAAAGCTGAAGCAATAAAGTACATCTAATTTCATCTTATATTTTATAAAAATTGATTTAGTACATCTAATTTCATCCACAAAATATATGGATTATGTTTTTCACAAGAACATGTATTATCTATGCTACATGTTCATTGAAAAGCATCAAAAGATTTAGCCTATTTTTACACAAACTAATTACATAGGCAGCTTCATCTAATCTATATATAGATAAAGTGTTATGCAAGAACACAAATTTGCACCTGTGTTTCTTCATAACCTTTTTAAAAGGCCTACAATCTATTACCGCTAATGCATTTGAGTAGGCTATATAAAGTTAAAGGCTACAAAATAACCAAAATGCAGCAACAACATATGTTACTGTTAGTAGCCACTAAACTTACAATGCTGCAGAACGAGCAAAATGCAACACTTATATGTTGGTACTCGTAAGCTGAATATATATTCTAGCAAAATGAAATTCTCACCCAAGCTTCAAAGAGGTGTCCTCCATACTTCATGGTGTTATATTGGCGCTAAAGATCTCTTCATTGTGTTCTTCTCCTTCTGCTGTAGCATCAGCAGCTGATATGTTGGTTTGTTGTCGAGGAGATGTCACCTTGTTTAGCTTACTGCTTGTTTCACTGAGTAACTGTTGCTGCTTTCTTTTCACTGATGTTCGTACTTGTTTATGCAGTGACCAATTAAGGAACGGGGTTTTGTTATTGATAGGACTGATAGCAACTGCTTCTAGTGACCATTTGAGTGTGTTGCTGGCAGTCAATGCCGGAGTTGGTCCAACCTTTAAATGGAACAGCTTTGAAGTAATCTTTAGTTGTTCAATGGTGAAAGACATAAAGTCTTGCTGTGATGATATTAATTGTTGTGATTAATATTTGGAATGAAATATGGCTCTTAATCCTTTTTCAGTAAATGTATTTTACATTTTATTTACATATTTACTTAGTGGGACAAAAAAACTTACATTTTCCTTCATGGCACGGAGCTGCTCTGCCTTAATTCCAAAGATTTCCTCTGTTTCATTGTTCAGTGCTGTTAAGGAGATGTTGTCATAGCATTGTAAACACCTAAAAATGTCTCCCCAAAACCAAACTCGATGACGAACAACCTTTTATCTCCATTATTGGCCGGGTTGAGTATTTAAACTTTGGAGTGCTTAAATCCATATTCATTCCCAATACATTTCATAAACCATTCTAATTCCTAGCTCATTTCCCTAAACCATAACTTACTTTCCACTTTTCGTGTCCACATCACAAAACCGAGAGAAATTGATTTTGTGGCCCTATAATTTTGATCCAATTATTATTTGGTTGGATAGGCCTTGAAATATGCTTTCCAACTATATATCATAAGCCCAATTCCGATTTAAAACAAAGAAGATATGAGCAAAATACTAAACTCGGCCCAAAACCAACACCCTGTCACTAAAACGACCGTATCTTAAAATTTACAAATGATTTTGACCTGATTTCAATTGGGTTAGAAAGTAGACTTGATAAGATTTCCAACGAAATATTATATGCCTTATTCTAAGTTACGGATCAAAAGTTATCATAGTTTTAAAAACGCATAAAAAAACTAGAATTACCGCACATTAGTTAAATTGCCGCGTTGCGGGGGATGATGACGTGGCACGGGGCCTGGTACTGTGACACAGTATTCTTCACCGTGTCACGGTGCTTTATTCGTGTATTTTCCGTGTCTTTCTCACATGTTTATGAATTTTGACGCATTTTAGGAAAAGCAGTGCACCGTGACACGGCGCCACGTGTCGCGCCACGGTGGAAGTTACCGTGCCACAGCAGCTTCTGCTGTGTCACGGTACCCATGCTGCGTCACGGAAATTTTTTGTGTTTTATCCACGTAAAACCTACACGTGTTTTATCAATTTAGGGCAGCTGTTGCACCGTGACGCGGTAATCTATACCGTGTCACGACATTTTTTGTCGTGTCAGGGTGCCCCAAATTAGGGTTTTATCTTTTTAGGATTCCGTGAGCTCCCTCTGCTCATTTTCTCTATAAATATGGACCTGATTTCTGTAGTTTTGGGGCACCAAATCATTCTCTTCTCTCTTTCTCATACTCTAAGCCTTAAACTTATATTCCTATCTACATCAAGCACTCCAAGGAGTCCATACTTAACCCGAGGTTCCGTCCTTAAACTAAGGCGTGAAAGGTATAATTAACTGAGGGTTTGGATCAAATCAACTCTAATTTTAATTTAATTTCAATTTGATTTATATTTTTATTGAAGTTACTAACAATTTATTCTTGATGTAGCAATTTTAAGGAACGCGCGTAATGTGAGTAATTAATTATTTTAATTACTTATTTTATTTTTATATTTCTAGTATCTTGATTAGGTTAATTTATATTTGATTTGACTAACAATTTATTGTTAAATTGCTTCCGATATTAATGTTTATTCTATTATTTATTGATCACCATATTGCACGTTTAAAGGGAATATGTAATTGAAAATCACGCCTAATAAGATAATTTGGATGATCGGTTTAGGTTCCTTTTTAATCTTGTTATTAATTAAAGTGATCACTAATATTTTTAGAATTATGTGTGTGCATTAATATTCAACCAATTTAGCATAATAATAGTTTGGAGCGAATTGAATCATTGTTTGTATGCCTTTGAGATCGCAGGAACACTTTCCACTGTAAGAATCGAGTAGAGGCCAATACGGGCAAATGTGACTCCATGACTCACTTCGTACCATCATCCCCGATCCTCCTTTCGTGGTTCCGAACCATATGGAGTTAGTAATATCATGGATTATGAATGGGGTGTAACCTTCACGGGTCAATCGTTGTTGCCTATCGTTGTCCCTTTATTCGTGGTTGCCTTTTATGATCCGTGAACGGTTTACAAGTTCCTTAAAAACATGTTGGCGGCTCCCTACTTTCCTTGTCCCTAATCGTATATGTCAATTCCCACTTCCTATGAGTGCCAAGCATATTCACAACATGCTTACGTAGGCGCGCTTCAAACGACGCCTACAAGCATCAATAGCATCAAAAGTGAAAGCAACTCTGCATGAAAATGGTTGAATGTATAGTTAAAGAAGAGTAATTATAATTATCAAAGTTTTATTTAAGTAGTTGTAGTAAGGTTTTAATATGCCTGAAACACGACACTATCTCTCGTGTGTAGCATTTTCTACATGCAAAGTGTCTTCCTTCTAGATAAGTTGTGGGTTTTCCACATTATAAGCAGACTAAGTATACTATCACTTGGTCCAATGTTGCAGACTGTATTGTTGCAGGTATCCAATGCCTTTCATTTTGTAATGCATTTTGTGGCTGGATATATTAGCATAGTCAGTTTGGCTAGATGATTAATATGAAGTTTGATATATAAAATTAAATGAACTATAGGATTTTTCCTTGTATAAGAATGTATGGTTTGAGCAACTAACCTTTTTTTCCTTCAAGTATTAAATTGTGACAGTTTCTTGGTCTGTTTGAGGATAACAAACTTGTAGAATTCTGTCTTGTCGATCTAATAGCAGTTGTGTATAAATTTTTGCCCTGTGGTATTGGTATTTGTGTTAGAATAGGTGATATAAAGTGAAATATATATTCCATAATTTATAAAGAGCAGTCAAGATCCATTCACGCAGAACATTAGCTCTATCACCTTCTAGATTGTAGATAATTTTAGTGGACATTCTAGTAGATAGAGAAAACCCTATAAGGAAAAGATGGTGATTAGCCTATCTTCAATGCTAAATATTGGACTCATTGTTTAATACGCAATACTAACCTTGTAATCTAATGGCCTTAACTTATGTGAATCCAACTACTATGAACTTTTCGACCCACACATTCAAATTATCAGATGTAGTTCCAGCAAGATAATTCCACAGATTAACAATTACAGGTTGTGCATTCCTATTTAAACATGATATAAATTAGATTTCTTGTACTTAGGGTATTGAATTGTATAATGATGTTAAGATGAAAGAGATTGGAATTAGCCTTAAAGTTTATCTGTTATAACAACCTCTCTAACATAGTCCTGCTGGCCATAGAATGAGTCAACAAGCCGAGCTTCATTCTTCTTCTAGAAATAACACTACACCTAATACATCTAGAAATAGGATGCAAGTGTTAGTGAATATTTTATCAGCATTTGTTTAAGATTTATATATGTATTAATTTGATATACCATATGTAGAGTCATCACAAATATCTTCTATGAAAGTGGTTGCTGGTTTCAGTTTTGCAATAAAGTCATGTTAAATCACAGATAGGGTATTATCAAAATTATATGAAAGCAATACTCTGTCATACCACATATTTCATCAAGGAAATGAGCTTTAGCAATTGTAGTGATTTTAGCAAAATCAGGTTCTGCATGACCAGTTCTTGGACATATTGGATGAATCACAGCTGGTGCTCCAAAAGATAGTTCATATGGAATTTTTGTAATAGCAATCTCAAAATGTTTTGGCATCAATTTCATAGGAGCATTGATAATTTCATAATGCTTGTTCATAGAATATTATGGTCCAATAGTTTCTATTTCATCTTCTATCAAACGACCATGTATCAAAGTTCCCTATTTAACAAGGAATATGAGTGTATGTGTTAAAAAGATACATATTCTATATGATATCAAAAGTATACTATAGTGTTGTTTTTTTTCCCTGTTTATTTGTAAAAGAAGAAGTAGTTTTGAAATAGAGGACCCTTTTACATTTTGCATGATAAAAATTGTATAAAATTAAGCACTTTTTCATATAGTAATCATACAGAACATACTGAAATAGATTAATTTTGACTTGAGTTTGTAATTTTGAGTGGCATAGTTATTAATTATATGTTTAGCTACTTTATTTGTATGGAATTTGTCCTGTATTGCCAGAGTATGTATTTAGTAATTTATGTCATAGTATATCAATCATTTCTATGATCAGTATGCATAATTATATGGTTTTGTCTCTGTTGACATTCATAGTATTGTTAATCATCAAACTTAAAGTAAATTAACAAAAATGCTATTATGTAAGTGGATGCCATATGGTTGATGTGTCTAAATTAATAAGGACAAGAGGAGCTACTGGAGTACAAAATATACCTTTTTCATCAGTGTATAGGAGTGTTTGATAGAGAGTGTACAAAATATACCTTTTCATCAGCAAATAGGAATGTTTGATAGAGAGTAGCATCAGTAACAGATTAATGTTGGTTTCCAATGGTTAATAATTTAACTTGGATTCTATATTCTTTAGTTTCAGGATTTAGTTCTTCAATATACAACAATTCTGGCTTCATCTTCAGCTCTGTATTCAATTGTCAAAGTTGTTGTTAGGTAATGCATTATTTGCATGCAAATTTGTTAAGAAAGTAAGACATAAATAAAGTAAGCATAGCAAATACCTATAATATTTATTTCATACACACAAAGAATAATTACAATAGTTTAGTAGCATTTATTATATAGTATCAGATTGTAAAGGGTAGCAAATTACCTAGGTTTGTAGAGTGTGTTAATAGCTGCCTTTCGTTTGCTTTGAGTATAATAATAGTGAATCAAAGAGTTTTTTTCTTCCTTTTTTATGCAAAGGAAGATTTTTGAGGATGAATTATTTATAGTAGTTGAGAATGAAAGTGAATAGATGGTTTATATTTATAGATACTATTGTTTATTTACTTGTGTACTGTAGCTAGATTTAGTGGAAGCAAAGTTGTGGTTGATTTTTATTGAATGTACTTTTTTATATTGTTAATTATATTTGATTGTGATTATAGATTGTTTTGCAGAAAAGATTTTGATTTCTTTTTCTAGTTAACTTTTGCAATAAGCATAAGAGTACCATAACCCATACTTTTTACTGTTTGGGTCTGCATTTATATTAAATGATGAAAAAAGAGAGGTTAAGTTTGCCTAGCTGTGTAATTACTTTGTTGCTAATATAAATTAATGATTTTTTTTGTCAAGTTCTTTTAGATATTTATGTAATTGATTGATATAAGTTTATAAGTGACTTAACGAATGTCTACTTATTTTGGTTTGTCCAAATTGCATTCATACTCTATTTATTTGCATATATAATATAGGCTTATAATTTTCTTACTTTGTTTTTATTATTACAATGAGTAGTAGTTGTTAACATACATTTATGAAATTAGTTGAAGATAGGAATCATGGGGATAAATCGTACATTTAACTTTACACGACATGAAATGTTATCTAAGTACATTATACCAAGAAGTCGATGCTTTGTTCGGTTATTGTTTAACAGTTATAGTATGCTTTAGCAATTGTCTAAATTTTATAAGTTGTTTAATTTGTCTTTCATATCTACAGATACCTTTAACAGCTTCAATATTGTTTGTCCTTTTTTTTTTTTTAGAGATTTACGGTTTAGCTATAAATAAATTTAGACATTTCTGGAAGTGTTTTTTTTTCTTTCTTTTTAGGAAAAAAAATGAGGATAAGATGGTTGTGTACATTAATCTAAGCAATATTAATATAAGCTAATATCATTATATTAAATTAGATGAACCATGTATATAGTTGATGAGCAATAGCAAACTGTAACAAGAAATATTAATATAAGATAATATCATTCCATTAAAAGTAATGCAATATGAGTTTTCCCTTGCATTGAACCATGGAAACAGATGAATTATCTTAACCAGTTATAGATACATAAACAAAATATATTAGGCACTTAAATATTCTTAGGTACACAAAAGAAAAATATCAATGTGGCTAGATTAAAAGTCCATCAAACCTAACTTAACTAAGATAGTTACATGCATGAATAAGCATTATTCCTACAGTGTTTTCATCTTTCAAGTCATACATGACAAAAAATATATTTCTATCCAAAAGATTTAATCACAATTTTGCTAAAGCACTAATTATACTTTCATGTCTTTCTAAGAATAAGGAACCAGTGACATTACTCTATTGATGTTGTAGGAGAGGTTGTCTGAGCAATATGGTTTTTAGGTGTGGAGGAATCAATAGTTTCTGCAATTCCAAGCTGGTTGTTGATCTCTGAGTCACTTCTTTGTGCTGTATGTATAGCTTTTGTTGCTGCAAACAGAGTAGTCAAAGAGCATTTCTATGGTGTTGCTTTTGTAAAAATGACTTCGGTACTTTTTTTGACTCCTCGTTCTTGGTTCATAGATACACCGAGTGTCTCAACAAAGTGACAACTTTTTGATTTATACGAGGACTTAGCTTATCAGAGTTGAAATTAAGCTGGTTGTTCACATCAAAAGGTAAGTGACCTTGTATTGTGGATCTTGTCTCAGCAAAGTCAGCAAGGATAGTAGGATTCCAATCTTTCTTAACACTTTTCAGTTTGGTTGTATGTGCTTCAGTATATCTTCTCTTATATGGTTGTTGTGATAACTCCAGCAATGAGTTAACTGCGGCCATATCATCAGTTGCTTCAGATCATGTTGCCTTAACATTTTCAGAACTTGTAGTGTGTGATTGAGGTATTTGTCTGATCTCATTTTGACCAGAAGACAAGTTATCTGCATTTATCTCTTCTGCATTATGATTTTGTGCAAGCGGTGAAGACACTACCATTCAATTGCTGTTGTCTTCTTTTGTATTTCTCACTTCCTCTTTTATGCCTTTCAAACACCACTGAAGAACATTATTTCTTGAAAGAGCTGTCGTAGGACCTACTTGTACCAGAATATGGCTGTCACAAATCTGTTGCTGAATTGAATCGAACATCTGAACATTTTCCTATGTGACCATTATCAATGTGACAACTATGTTATATAATAGAAGCAGTTAAAAAGTTGCTAAATTTTGAAGGTATTGCAGTTAGTATAAATATGTGAGAAATTCTTACAGAGTTGTTTTATCAAATGAATTTCATGGGCAGATATTCCAAATAGTTTTTCTGTGTCAGTCGTAAAAGTTGTGAAAGTCATTGTTCCTGAGTCATCTGTGGCATCAAATTTGAATGTAGCTCAGCAATATCAAGGTTAATTGACCATATTAGTGATATATAGTTATGTTGCTGCATTGAAAAGTTTAAAGTTCACATTTTTACCGATATGCAGAAATGCTGTCTTTTATTTTGTAGTTGGCATAGCTGAACTCTGTGCCAACAGGAATATCTATGCGTTTCCCACAAGCTGAACACCCAATATAAGCAACAACATCTTTTAAGTCAGCTTGAGATATTGTTCCTCATAACCAATGCCGCTCTTCCTGAAGTACATCACATGGCTGCAGCTGATATAGATATACATATTAGTAGATGATGTTGATAGAAAATAGTGAAAATGGTAATTTGATCCTGATGGTAGAGTATGTTTTACATTTTTTGTTCTGAGAATTTGAATATTTATAGGTGTTTCATCTGTAGGTGCAAAGCGCACCTGCAATACCTTTGCCTGGCGGTCTAAAAGCTGTTGAGTGTGAAACCGTGCCCTATATAGAAATTTGATTACTATTTTTCATATTCAGTTGTAAGAGATATCAAGTCATATAATGTTGTTGTATACATATCATTCACGGAGAATATTGGCTTTGTCTCCTTTGGGATCATATATGATCTCAGTAGACATACCAGTAGACAAAGAGAATCCTTGTAAAGCACATTTGGAAGTTTGTTTTTGCAGATAAATATTTAATGTTGTTCACGAATTTGTAAACTGAAATTAGTACTTGTATTCATGCTTACCTTTATGCACCAATGGTCTTAAAGCAGTGAAGCCAATCACATCAAAAGTTTTAGCATATAGACTAATAGGATCACAAGCATTATCAGCTAAATCATTCTGAGTAGTTATGACAAGAGGTTGGTCGATGTTGAAAATAGAAACATAATTTTAAATATAGTCTTAGATCAGTTCCTATAAATAAAGTTGTATAAAGTTAAGATTATGTATAAACTTACGTCTAATCAGTTATAACAATTTCTCTAACATCGAATTCTCGGCCTTGATTAACATTGATAATGTGAACATTATCTTCTACGTAAAGAACAATGCCTAAAACATCTACAAAAACAGGAATATAAGGTATTTAGTGGTAATGAGGAACCAGGGAATGAACTGTTTCTTTTTTTTTTTCCTTTTTTTTCCTTTATATATATATATATATATATATATATATATATATATATATATATATATATATATATATATTCAATATGAAGAAGAAGGTAAGATACTGGTTACCATATTTAGTGCCTGGTATTAAATGCGAGGAATTGATAGTATAGACTGAAACAATGGTCCATCTATTGTTCCTTCACAGTTCACTTTCTGCACCACAGTTTTTCCTCCAAAAGTCATTTTGAAAGGAAGTTCATCTAAATTGTTTCTCCACCGTTCTTCTACGAGCTTAATAGGAGCATTTGAAATGATACACTGACCATTATAGACTACTGCTTCATTGAAGCTGTCAATTTTTTCCCCGAACAATGCACCCTTCATTTTATTTCCTTGCAATTAAAGCTAATAAAAATTGCAAATTTTCCTAAGATGTAACACTGATAACAAACCTTAATACCTAGTCAGATATGTATTGATATTAGTATTGAAAGCATATAGTCAACTGAGAAGAGGAAAGTACCTTTTCGTTAATGAGTAACAAAGTTTGAAACAGAATTCCTTTTTTAGAAGAAGTTTTTAGCCTTGATTTTTCAACAACCCTGACTTTAACACTATAATTCTTGCTATTGCTGTTTAACTCATTCAGATATACATACCCTTGTTCCATGATTGTGTGCCTACAGAATATAAACACGTATGTATATGAGAAAATATGTTGCATTTATACTTCACAATAACCTGATAATTTGATATAGACTAAAGTCGAGTTGGCACTTTACAGGTACCTTTATCTGCTATGTACTACTATAATTTATAAGTAGGAATTTTTGAAGTTCATATACTCTTGTAAATTGACTATGCTATGGAAGCAAGAAAAAAAAAAACAACAAAGCACAAATATATCTGAAAAAACTAATATGAATGAAATGAATAAAAGGAAGAGGAAGAGTTATACCTTAAATATGTAGCAGTAGTTGATGGTTTGAGAGGTTTGTAGTTTCTTGAATGATAAGCATGGATAATGAGGCTTCTTATATATAAGCTGTATAGAGGAGTATAAGGACAAAGAAATGCACATGTGGGGTGAACAGTAGGATGTATGTATACATAGGTTAAACTTTTGTCTTTTTTCATATTTCTTAAGGCTGAAGGTATATATCATATACTGTGGGACACATTAGATCTTACTTGTACTTTCAGAAGATTTTATACTTCTATTCACAAGCTATAACAGGCTAAAAGTTGCTTTAGTTTATATATTATGTATATCCTAATTACCATATATAGGAAGGCATATATTTGATACTGCATAGTATTATTGTCTATTTTATGTAAATTGAACTTCATAAATGTTGTATTACTTTTGGTTTTTGATCGAGCCATTATTGACTTATTCTTCATATGATGACTACTTTATTTGTAATTAGCTGATGTTAACTTATAACATATATGTGTATAGCTGAAATCAAGAAGCTATTTATGTAGTATTTATCTGGTATATTTAGTCTAACATAAGGAAATTAGTGTGGTACACTTATGTAAAACTTATCTAGTATATATGATTAATAATAAGTTCTTTGTGGTTAAATGTAGATTACATACAAAAGATGTGCATCACTGTATATATATCTTAAGCCCCAAAAGAACATTAACTGTAATTCTATGACCACCTAGAGTAAGGCAAAATACAAAAGACAAGTGATTCCAATGATATTTCCTAACAAATCCCAGCTAATCTTAAAACTTCGTAACAAACTACATTTTTAATAGAAGTTGGAGGGAATTATTCTGGAGGCATGGTAGAAAAGACAGTTTCATCAATTTGTTTCCTTGCTCATGAGAGAGCAACATATAGCTGTCCATGAGAAAAACAAGGGCGAGGTAGATAAACAGAAACTCGGTTTAGGGTATGTCCTTGTGATTTATTTATCGTCATGGCAAATCTCAATTTTAGAGGGAACTGTTTCCTTTCAAATTGAAAAGGGTACCTACCTGGAGCAGAAGGTCGGAGGTTAATCTGTGGAATAAAAACTTCATTACCTTTGTACTGGCCTACAACAATGACACGCTGAGTAGTATTAGGGAAGAAATTCTTGCAGATGAGGCGAGTCCCATTACAAAGACCAACAGAAGGAAGTAGATTTCGAAGCAATATTACAGGACAATTTTTTTTAGAACAATCTCATGAGGACTTAAACCACCATGACATAGCTTATTCAAAAATTCCGTAGGATACACGTCACATGTATCACTTAAAATTGTGTCAAAACTTTTGTAGATGACATCATTACCAGGAAATTGATTTATAAGTGAACTCTTAATACAATCAACAGTATCATTTAAAGGAGTTAAGATAGCTCTCTCTGTGAATCAATTTTTATCAAAATCTCCTTTATAAAACTCTGGGAAGACTGATGTGCTAACTTCTGATATAGGATCAAAATCAGTTGCAAAAGGTTTAGAAATATTTGTAGACAACTGAACATATGTATTTTCATACTGCTGTAATTCACCATTTCCTAGAGCGAGTAAGAAAGCAGAGAATTCTAGATCTTCTTTGGCTCTTTGATTCTCTATCAGTTGGAATTTGATGAGTTGAGGCCATATATATTAAATAACAATGCTAGATCGCACAATTTCCTTTTGATTCTTAAGTGGAACAACAAGTAACACTTGAGGGAATTCCCTCCAAGAACAACCAATTTCCCACCAAATAGTTTGTCATTACTACATATATCTTGCAGCAATAGATCTAACGATTCTAAGTTGCTTTTATTGGCCATAGAAGCTTCATCCCAAATGATTAATGTTGTTTCCTTCAAAAGTGCTGCTAAGCTACCTTGTTTAGGTACATCATATGCTAATGAAGTTTCAATATCAATCGAGATTTTGAACCTTGAATGAGCAGTTCTGCCAGAAGGAATGTTGGCTGCCGCAATCCCAAAAGTAGCTGTTGGCAGTACTATTTTATTCATTAACATTATTTTTGCATATAAAGCCTTATACAAGAAGGTTTTACCAGTGCCACCAGGTCCATCTATAAAGAATGCTCCGGATTTTCCTAGCTGGACATATTGCATTATCTGTGAAAAGGCAGTCAATTGCTTACTATTGAGATGATCAATACAATCAATGCATGACTGAGGAATAGGAGCATCTAGAGTATCAATAATGTCTTATGACACTGAAAGTCATCTTCTTCACCAGAACACAATTCACGCAATCTTACACTTTTCAGTGATTTGCCCATTGCTTCAAGATATTGCTCAGGTGACCTAATGGTCAGCTGTCTCACTTTAGGCACATTATCTTGATATTGATGTTGGAAATCTTCAGATAAAGATGTAAAATATTTACACCATAAAGCATAAGGGTCTCTTGGTTGACAGAAGATCAGGTTAGTTACAAATAAACGGCGTAAAGCCACAGACAAGTGAGTTTCTTCTGCTTCTGACATACAAAGATCAACTACATCATCTTCCTCAAGTAATCCTAATTTTAAAGCAGATTCCTGAAATGTAGGGTACAAGTGCCCATTCACAGTTCTGAGGTCCTCAAAAGATGTTGGACTTTTAACATTTATTAGAAGTAGTCTAAGAAAGAAACGCTCTCCTTCAGCTAGATAAACAAATGCAAATCTACCAACAACTAATGTGTTTGTCTTTCTTCGAATCCACTCTTTGCTAGAAGCTTGCCATCGATAATGCTCACAAAATGCTCCATATAGATAGCCCGTACCACCTTGAGATGAGTTCAGACATTAAGCAACAATGGTTAGCGAAGTCTATCCAACTTTCACAGGGAAATTAGAGTAATGAACTTGATGAAATTTTGCACTTTGCTAATTTATTGATCATTTGTTTTATAAATTAATTTGATTACCTATTCATTTAGTTTATAATTGTTGAATTGGTTAAGTTGATTTGATTAGCTGAATTAAATTTGGTTTTTAAGTGTTAAATTAGTTACCTTGGATCAATGGGTTTGATAAATGTGGTTGATAATTGGCAGAAAACCTCATTTTAAACATAAGAGCCCGTATTATTGTTTAATAACAATGCATTATTGATAATTATATAAGGAAAGCATGAAATGTTGTGCAAAGGGACAATACAGTATATAAGCAACACTAACTTTCTTATTAGCAATAATGTATACATACCTGGTATAGCATAATTGATTGAAAAGAACTCAGTTAACGAAGTTCTACTCCGCATACCATCGGAAACAACAGACAGTAGCCGTTCATGTGCCATAAGCATAATGCTTTGCATGTTCGGTAAATGTACTGGTAATGGAAGGACCAGGGGATGCATTTCAAATAGATCAAAACCAAAGATTCTCCATGCAGCTTCACACGGTGACACCCACCTCCCATATTGGTACTGTTTAATCTCATCAACCACATTATCTTTGTCAGGTACAATGTTATATTGGATTCGATCATGACCTTTATACACATATTTATACAAATATTTGACGGCTCTATTAGTTGAGCAGACCTCAACATTTATATGGCTATCAAACAGCATAGACAAGTATGGATTATATGGTATGACCCAGAGATTGTCCAACTGAGCACCTCTTATTTTAACACGCTTTCCTGTATTTTTAAGTTTGTATAAAGGATATCCTTCTTTGTTTACAATGGTGTCATCAGAGAACTGTTTAGGGTAACCATATTTGCAAGATTCTTTCATCCCTAATTTGCGCATAAATGTACATTTAGGATTCAAGTTTTCACATGGACCATGCATCATGAGTCATAGTACTATTTTTCTAAGTGTAGGAGATGTAGTGGAAGGTATTTCTGCAGATACAAATCTATCATAATCTTTAATACGTTTCAGCTTGAACTCTGGCTTTAAGATAATCAGAAAGTGAGCATGTGGGAGCCCTCGTTTCTGAAATTCAACCACAAATATCATAGCAGCGACCTCACCAAAGAACTTTTTTTTCCTTGATTTCCTTTTTCAATGCAATTAATTTAGCATGAAAAATGCGTGCTACTAAATCAGGGCGATCTTGAGCTTGTTCATTAGGGCCCAATTCATTCTTGATCTCAGGCAAATTCGCATTGCATGTCATTGTCACAAAAAGATTAGGTTTCCCAAACTTTTGCACCAAAGCCATTGTATTAAAATACCTCCTTTTCATATCTCGTGTTCCTCCTATATAAGTAGGAGGTAGTATAACCCTGCACCCAACATTTGCTGCAACAGTTTCACCACAATCCAAAGAGTCAAGCACACCTTGATATAAATCAGCCCTAATTGTGTCTTGATTCTTGCGAAAGAAATCTAGCCTTGTATTTTCTATTTTGACGTACATATCAAGTATATATTGCTGTAAACATCTCCCTGCCCAGAGTAGCAAACTATTAGGCCTTATTTGTAATTTGTAAGCATAATATTCTCTAGTTGACACATACTTGTCTGCTTTTGTATTCCGTCTTGAAGAACCTACATTTTCAATTAGAACAAATTATTATGCACAATGTGTAGTAAGAATGTATATTACTGAGATGTAGCATAAATCAATAGGTCGGAACATACGTGATTCTTCTTCTGCAAGTAACTCATCTATAGTATGAACAACACATGACATAATGGGATCAACCTAATTAGCTGATTGTTGCCTCCTTCCCCATGTTGTTTTCATGAGCCCCTGAGTCCATCCACTTTCACCTCTTGGGAATAAAATAGGGTATTTCAATGGATCATAACAGCCATAGAAGTGTTGAATGCGATGAGGTTTTGATGATCTACCCTGAACAACGATGTGAGGACTACTACTATGGCTAGAGCTTGAGTTATCTGGCCATATACTAGCAACTTCATCAACTGATGGAGCATTGTACACTCTTTGATCCGGAACTGTATCTTTATTCAGGACACTAGTTGTGGTCTGATCAACAGGTATTTCTCGCAAAGATCTAAAGAACCTGGCATATGGATTATCCTTTGTGACATTCATCAATATAGAAACTATGTTCTCCCTTACTTTTGGGAAACTTTTTGTGCGATGGGTGGTTTCATGTTGACCATCGTAGAAATAAAGCTGTAAATACTTAGCTTTCCCATCAATAGAAAGTAAATCCGGAACAAAGTGATACATTTGACCATGCCCCTTGAACATATAAATTCCCTTGTGAGTATCACCATTATAATTACCACCCAGTGAGCTGAAAGCAAATAAATTGTTGCATAACCGAGCATATTTCTAAAAGTGAAGAGCATCTTCATCATCACTTGTAAAGAGTCTCTTTAGCTCCAAGGGATATTCGTTGACAGCAATTTGAACTTCTCCATTACCACAACAAAAATGCAAGGTCCCATATGCAAATTTTTTAGCATTACATTTAGAACAATAATGTGGCGGTACTAATTTTGCAGGACCAGTAGGCAACCGCAACCCAATAGTTGCTGCTGCAATTTCTGCAATACATATATATACTGCATTAGTATGCTAATATTGTTCATGAACACGAAATAGAGGTTTTTGTATAGTATATAAACATTATAACATAAGTAGAATAAGTAATACCAATATTTCCAATAGGGTGTCGACTCTGTGCTTACCTAGCCATCCTAGTCCTGGTATTAGGATGCATAACAATAAAATTAAGAAAATGACAAGATTGACTTGATTACTGTTCAAAAGAAGCAAATCAAATTAAGTTGCGACTGCATTATATTATGAATACCTCACAAGTTACGTTTGAGGCCCTATTTTAATTGTTCTTCTTCGTCTGCTTAATTGTGTTGTAAGCCTAGTTATTCCAACATTGTGAATAGTCACCTCTGATTCAATTGGCATGATGATTTCATCTGCATCACTCAAAACAGTTAATTTAATTACAATCATTTTTCGATAATCAACATGCATTTTGACATATCCATCAATAAATATGAATGTTTAAACTACCTAAAGTATTCATAGGTGAAAGATTTGGTCGCCTCCGTCTGCTAAGCCTTATTCAGGAAGCAATAGAGAGTTAGAAAAGTACATATGAAACTATAACACTTTCTATACTATAAACCACAACTGTTAAAAAGTTCGTATACACCTCGAAGTGTTATTCTGTATATTCAGCAACTCTGTTCAAGCATCAGATATTGCTGTAGCTGCATAAAAAAGTATGTCTTTAGTACTTCAGTCTATTTGGCAAGCATTAGTATGTAGGGATTAACTTTCACTTTTAAGACTCTTCAATACTATTCTACTAGTGTGATTTGCTGCCTACTGAGCCTCAATTTGCCTACGTAATATGCCAATCCTATTCGTTTGTCTGCTGTCATTGTGAACACTAAATTAAACAAATGTATATAAACACTGCATAAGCAACCAATTGAAGTAGACTACCTTAAAGCAAATTACATATAGTAAGCACCTGACAATATTAGACTGAGACATGGCTGCTATTGCACGCCGACGTATGTTTGTACTTGGTAGAGACCTTGACATCTAGCTCACATGAAAACCTATTCATAATATCACATATTGAGCTATTAGATACAACAATAGTATCATAACTAAGGGTTTATACTAATCTGATCACTATATATATATATATATATATATATATATATATATATATATATATATATATATATATATATATATAAAGAGTAAAATGAAATGTTTAAGAAGAAAAGCAAAAATACTGCATAAGCGTACAATACTATTCTAGTAAATGGATCAGTACAGCTATAACAATAACACAGAAAGTTATATTGTCTAAATAACAACGAACTTGAAGTTTTTCGACATTGATTAGAAATAGCCATATATTCAAAAGTGTTTCATACAACCAAATAGATGTAAACATAATTTATGATACATCATAACAATTGGTATATATTAAACCGTTCTTAACTACATATTAGAAAGCTTAAATCCACAAAACCACATAACATAAGATAGTTTATATACAAACACATAAGACATAATGTATTTCGCTAACCAACATTCTAGACTTATACAAATCTAATTCTTTTTGCTACTACAGAGGGAGTGCTAGTTTCAAACTTTGGTGTACATAGAGTCCTTGGTGGTCTTTTGGAAACTAAAAGAGCAGGAGTGCTTGGAGCAGGAACAATCCCAGTAGCTTGAGAATTGTCCTTAGATGGAGTTGATGGACTTTCTGCAACCAAGAAAGGTATCAGTTGTGCAGTATTTTTATGCCCTTTCTTTCGCTCTTCTACTGCTAAACAACTTTCCCTTCCTAGAGAACATAAAACTCCTTTTAACTTGCAGATCCATAGTTTGCATCCACAATATCTAAATTATATAGCTGCATAATATATTAAATTGTTTTCTTAGAAACCATTTGTATGGACTCATTGCTATCCACACACAATTCACTAAATATACACTCCATACCACTTTTAGCATGAGCACAAGTGACTATAAGCCAAGATACATAACCCTGCCCTTCTGAATGCACTATTTCTAAAGCACTTACGAGAACACCTGTTTGCCTAATGACTTTAGGTAGAAAGGCCACATAATCAAGCGGAACATGTAGAACATCACCTACAATCTTCTTACTACAAGTATTTATTCTATCACGAGATTCTAAAGAATTGCGTTTAAGCCTATACAACTTTCCACACAGGTCATACATTCGCATTCTATCCATTGTGAAGTCACTAACATACACATCATATTTTTTTTATTAAAAAGGACACTGCTCTGTGAGCTGCATTTTCTTGAGACTCCTCAATGGTAGCTGCTTCTCCTCCATTAAACTAGAAAATGCCACGCTCACCCTCCGTTCTTATATACACACATGAACTACACTTAACTCAATCAACCACGGAATAAGTAGGCTTAGGGAAGTCAAGACATTCAGTGATCTAAACCAATAGTGGCTGGAAAAGGATACAAATTTTTTCGCGTGATGAAGATGAAGAAGCCATAACCTGAAAGGGGCAGAGTTCTATAATTTAGGAAATTGACCTTATGAATATAAGTAATCCTCATGATAGGAACATATACACATATAAGGAGACAAGTGATTATTAACTTGAATAATACCACATATGAAGAAATGTGATATAGCCGGAACAATGTATAGAGTATAAAATTCAACTAAAGCATATATTTCAAAAGTAGAGTATGAAATAAAGATATTAATTACAGGGAAAATAGTGCATTATATAATCTAGAATTTCATTTTTTTATCTGAAATTTCATACTCTATATATAATATGTACATATATTACAAGTTACAGGTAAAGCAGTGCATTACTTTTAATATTGAAATACTGTCCCAAATTAGCTATTCGAAAGTTTAGATGACAAAAAGCCAAAGAAACTTCCAATAAAAGGTTCTGATTCAAGGAACCAGTTTCCAAAGTATGAACAGGTTATCATACTATAGGATTTCCCAATGATATTCAATCCCTACTCTAGAACCCACGTTATTTGAATCCCCTTTATTTTCACTCATACCAGCCACCTATGTAATTTTCCCTAAAGAGCATTTATCTTCTAGCCAACACTAACAACTCCTTTTGCTCCTTTACTCCAAACTTTACACAGTTCTTTTGAATAGGAATTACTCAAAGGATGAGGTTTAAAACTCTTGATCACTGGTGTTTTAGTGAATGCCAGTACTTTCTCCACATGTAAAATTTTAAACACCAACACTGTTAGCAATATTTCAAGGTTCCTACCAATGTGGTTGCAACAAGTGTACATGAGGTCAAATTATTGGCAATTATTGAAGCAAAACTGATTAAGGATGCTGTAAACTCAGCTTTATTAAATCCTTAGAGTAATTCTAGTTCAAAAGAACAGTCTAAATCTTAGAGTGAACTGGCAAAAGAAATTGATAGTGCTGGCTGGACAACTATTGATCATTAGGGATAATCAAATAGCTACACTAGTAAGAGTCAAAAGAAAGGAAATTGAAATAACCTAAGCTATGGAGTAGTAACTGACAACGAATGGAAAACCACATGAAACTAAGAATCTCAAACACTTTTCATGCCACCATGAAAGCTGTATCTTATCTTAAACTTTTTAAATTAAAATCACAAGCATTAAGTTTTTAAAACTTGGAAGAAGCTATCATGCTGCAAACAACATTTTAAGTATCAATCTGAATTATCAATTGATTTAGATGAACAATTGGCTTAATTCCAGCTTGCTTACAATGTCAACCAACACCTTAGCAACTGTCACTTGCGATAGTTTATGTCTCAATACTTCCCCTATTCACAAACTTTAGATTTAAGGCAAGTGGATGTTATGAGATACAATTTTCAATCTCACATTTAGAATTTTAGAAAGTGTGCAAGGCATGGTAAATGCAAAGAAAGTAACTAATACCACAACAGATGGAAGATCGTGAAAGATGAATCACACTATCCGATTACTAAAAACAAGCGGTATATTGTTTCATTTTCACATACATTATCCATTAAATCATTCTAATCAAACCAAGTCAACAACAGTAGTAACCCCAGTAGCTTCCAAAAGATAAAGGAACCTATTAACACCAAAAAGAAAAGGAAGGGGAGTTAGATAAACGCCTAAGATAACAATGATACATGCGAATTCACTTGAAGGGGGGGAATTCAGAAGAACCTAAATTCTAACCTCTTTAGAGTTTATGCAAAGAAATTGCTCTATCAAAATGTCAGCTGCTGTATTGCTTTGATTGTAGTATATAAGAAGACTCATGCAAGTACTTTAAACTCAAAAACATAAGCAACATCAAGTACACAAGTATATTGTTTAAGGATTCCTAATTTGTGAACTCTAAGGAGTAGTTTAATACTATATTTTCACCTACTAAACCTTACAACCATACCCCACCCTACAAAACCTATACATAAAAGCACTCGATATCACTATATTATAGCTCAAGTGAATTGCATGTACTTTGCATAGTATAGTCATTCAATGAAAAGCAAGACTATATACTACTTACGTGTACAAAGCAAAGGGGTTAAAAACACTAATTATCAAATATAAATCAAATGCATGTAAGATTAACATTAATCACTTGTATCTATGTCACACGTGTGAATTTCTCTTTAACGAAAAATAAAGATATCTAAATAAATCGCATTTGTTGGCCACATTCAGTTACAATGCAAACGATTTTTGTTTTCGTATATATAACGAAAGACCCCTCCCGGTTTCAAGATATCATCAGATCGATTGTTATTATATGCAATCCAATGCAAAAAAAAAAAAAATTAAAGGAAAAGACGTGACACGTTTGTGTGTTTTTTTTTCCCCTTTTCTCCCTTTAGTGTCAATTTTATTATAAATAGAAGTAGGAACCACAATTTATTACTCCCATAATAATTGATAAGTATGAAACGCAATTACTCACTCCTCACAAATATAATGAAACGCAATCCTCACAAATATGATGAAACACAATTAATTACTGCTCACAAATATTTCTTAAGTCACATCACGACATAATGAAACGCAATTAATTATATACTCCCGTAATTTGGTAGATGGATTTAAAAGGCGATAGACCATGTATTAAGTCATGTCACGACAAAAACTTATTTTAGTGTTCCACAGTGTCAAAATTTAAGTACAACCTTTTGTTTAAAAAACATAACACACCACATAAAATTACTGCTCACAAATATGTCTTAAGTCATATCACGACATAATGAAACGCAATTAATTACTCCCGTAATTTGGTAGAAGGATTTAAAAGGCGATCGACCATGTATTAAGTCACATCACGACATAAACACATTTTAGTGTTCCGCAGTGTCCGAATTTAAGTACAACCTTTTGTTTAAAAAACATAACACACCACATAATCTAAGCTAATCACATACCAAAGGCATCCAACCCAAACAAATGCAACGGAAATAAAAGAAAACAGATGCACCCAAAAAAAAAGAAAAAAAAAAGAAAAAATATCAAGAAAGAGGAAAAAACAAAAAGAAAACAAATGTACCGAAAGGAAATAAAAAGAAAAAAAAATCAAGAAAAAGGATGAAAAAAGATAAAAAGAAAACAAAAAAATAACATCAAGAAAAAGGAAAAGGCAAAAAACCAAAAAACAGATGCACCCAAAAAAATAAAAAGAAAAAATATCAAGAAAAAGGAAAAAATAAAAAGAAAACAAATGTATCGAAAGGAAATCAAAGGAAAAAAATAAAATAAAATCAAGAAAAAGGATGAAAAAAAATAAAAAGAAAACAAAAAAAATAACATCAAGAAAAAGGAAAAGGCAAAAAACCAAAAAATAAAATCAAGAAAAAGGATGAAGAGACCTACAGCTAGGAAAAAATAAAAAGAAAACAAAAAAATTAAATCAAGAAAAACGAAAAGGCAAAAAAACCAGTGGACAAGGACAAAAGAGCCTTATAGAAATAGGCACATGGGAGGGCAAGGTAGGAAATACACTATTCATTTTCAATAGTGTTTTCGATTACTGTTCCTAAGCAATAGTGAAAGATTTCTCATGTTTTATAAAAGGGTTATGGATATACGTATGGAGTGTACTCTTTTATTTAAAGAACAAAATAAACTCTAAATCTAATAAACATTTTGTTAACAGTGAGTTTATTGTAGCTATTAGATTAATAATTCAATGGAATTAGTTGGAAAAAAGATAAAATAAGGACACAAGGCCATTTGGATAAGTAAGTTCAGTACAAGAAAATACTTTAAAGAGGACGATTTTATTCTGACAAAGAAGGCGATTTTAATTTTTCCTTCTTATAAACCATCAAATAGGGCATGCAGAACTTGCCCTATTATATTGTTATCAAAGAGGGTGAAAAATTGGTCGTTGTCTTATATTTGATCAATAAGGCCAGGGCAACTGAATTAAATTCACCCACTTTGATCAAACAATAAGGGTGACTTAACAATCGCCTTCTTTGATCGGCCAAGAAGGGTATTGATAAAAAAAAAACCGCCTTCTTCGATAAAATAGCAAATAGGGCGACCTTATTTAATTGCCCTCTTTAATAAACAAAAAGGGCAAATTAAAAGAATTTGTCGTCCTTGCTTTGCACAAATAAACAAATAGTTCTACTGTGCTCCATAAAACAAACCCAAAAACATAAAGTTGTAAAGGAAATTTTAAATTAAACCACCTTTTATAACCATTCTTTTGCAGGAAACCACCTTATAAATTTTATTTTCGTAAAAACACACCTTAATCTATTTTTTTTTTTGCAAAGCCACACCTTTGGTCGGAAAATAGTGTTTGACCTTGTATTCCAGGTTTGACCCGACCATGGGCATTGCACGTGACTCCCTAAAACCACTAATACTCTCTTTTCCCTCCTTTTTCCCTTAAATTTCCCTCATGTTGAATCTGTTTCTCTTTCCTCTCTGCCTTATGTTCCATGTTCTTCAATCTTGGCTGGAATTGAAGACATCGTTGGCCTTATTTCCCAGCGAATTCTCCAAGGAACTTCAATTGAAACAGGTAATTGACACTTAATTGATTTAATTTGCTTGCATTTGCGGAAATTAGGGTTTTGTTCGAAAATTAGGGGTTATAATTGGGAATTATTCTTCGATTTTTTTACAGCATGGATTTCAGGGCCAAAAAGTGTTATTGTGGCATTCCTGTAGGTCTTAGCACCTCATGGATGCATGATAACCCTATTAGGAAGTTTAAGGCCTGCAAATTCTACAATTACGACACAGGGCACAAGGGTTGTAAATTTTTTGAGTGGATTGTCGAGGACATTCTTGATTGGCAAACATGTTGTTGGCTGAGAAGCACAGATTAACCATTGATTTGAGTCTGTTGCAGACAAAGATGGATTGCTACAACCATGAGAAGAAAAGGTTGACTGAACAAATAGAGAGGATGGAGAATTGAAGAAGCAGTGGAAGCAACAGGACAGGGCTTAAGCTCCACAAGGATTGCCGACAAAGCATCTTGGAGTAGTGGTTGTAGCCTGTGTTATTGTTTCTGTTGTTGTTAGTGTAGTTGTTGTTAAGTTGTTTAGTTAGGATAGATATGCTTAGGGCACGGTTAGTATGCTTTCTAATGCAATTCAAGGCCAAAAATTGGCTAAAATTATTGTACGGTTTTGACCTTGATATGGTCCTTTGAATGAAATGCAGTTCAATTATGTTTGGTAATGCAATGGTTGTGCAAAATTTCATATGTTTGTTAATTAATTAACAATGAAAAAGTTGATGACATGATAAGGTTTTCTTGATGATGAAGTAATTGGTCCCCCCACCACGTTTTCTTGATGATGATGACGATTATGTCGTAGCTGTCCTTTTTTTTACCCATGGTAGAAAAGCATGGACCACTTCAATTAGCACATAGTACAAAAAGTTGAATGCAATAAAAATGAAGGGAGTGAAAAATTGAGAACTTACTTTCACCTAGGGCCGGCAATTAACCACGAGGAGAGGATGAATAACATTCAATTCGTATCTACCATGGCAGAGTAGCAGAGAAGGAATTAATGAGGAGAGGATGAATTCGATTTTAATGGGAAGGAGGAAACAACAGTGACGAAGGAGAGAGAAAAAAGGGTAATTGGATTTGGAGGGAAATTTTGGGTAAAGTTAGAAGAGAGAGAAAGAGAAAGAGAGGATTAGTGGTTTTAGGGAGTCACGTGCAATGCACGTGGTTGAGTCAACCCTAGAATGCAAGGTTAAACACTATTTTCAGACCAAAGGTGTGGCCTTGCAAAAAAAATTTAGATTAAGGTGTGTTTTTGCGAAAAAAATTTTATAAGGTGATTTCATACAAAAAAATGGTTATAAAAGGTGATTTAATGCAAAATTTCCAATTGTAAAACCCCTTTCTCTCTATCCTCACAATGCGATAACTTCGCATTCTCCATTGAAGCGACTTTGAGCTTTCTTCTCCCATTGAAGTAGGCCTTTAATTTGTCTCCCCTAGACCCCTATTGATTCAGCTTCTGAATAGTATTTCTTAACTTATTAGCTATCAATTTCACAATCTAAGGTTTATTATATTGCTAGTTAATTGCCCGTATGTTTTTGTTATCGAATTATAAATTGTTGTTTGGATTCAAAATTTGTTGTATAGCATGCAAATTTTGCCGAGTCAGGCTTTCGATTTTGCCTGTTGTAATTTTTAGATTAAAAATGTTCTATTTCAATATTTTTAGATTCGAAAATGTTGTCTATATATATGCAATTGTGATTAAATTTGGTAGTTTGACTTAAAACCCTTTTTTTCCCCTTTTCCTCACTCTTCCCCCTTACCTTGCTCGCTTTGTCTTCAATTGTGTTCAATTTTAATGTGAGGGAGTAGAATCTGAGTAGGATGATTTTTTTTTTCTTCTCAAAATAGGGTTCGTGTTGAGGTTGATGATGAAAAAATTAGGGTTTAATAATGGGATTGGAAAAGGGAGGAAAGGAGAAAAATAGATTTATGTGCATGACACATGACTTTTTTTTGTCTTAAAAAATTCAATTGTTGGAATCCGATCAAAGGAGCCTCGCCCACAACCTAAGTGCGATAAAAGTATCTTTTGTGTCACCTTTTTTATAAAAGGACCTTTACAATAGAAAACTATACTTTAAAGGACCATTCTCCCAATTTTCCTATAGGTTATTTAATTTGTTTGGATGAGAATGTATATCTGTGAATTTAGGTTATTTTGTCTGTTTGGATGTCAATGTATCTATGTGAATTTAGGTTTGTCTGTTTGTATTGCTATTATTTCAAGAATTTGGTGCTGCATTATTATTATTATTATTATTATTATTATTATTATTATTATTTTAACGGGAATTTGTTGCTGCATATATCTGTGTTTATTGTAGGAAAACTGTGAATTAGTTATTGTTTATTGTTTGAGTCTGTTGCTTTCGTTATGCTTTAGCAAAGTTTATTCATTTTACTGAAGCGGTTACCTATTTGCTTTGACAATGCAGTGCTACTTATTTCCATTATGATGAGTAAATGTTGATAGGAACACTTTCAGGACGAAGTACCACTCCAGCAAAATTACTCGTTCAGGGACATAGCTAGGATTGTAGCTATGCAGCGTGTACATAGCTTTTTGGCTTAGTTATATACTTATATTGTACATGTACATCATATTTGCTGTTTAGAATTACTACTCCGTACTTTTTTATGATTAATGTCAAAACTAGAAATTATGCATATTAATCCCTTTACATATACAATCTCTTCCAGATTTAATGTTTTCTAAAACCAAAAAAATAAAAAAAAAACAAAGAAGGCGAGTTTAAATGTTGCTCTTTGAAAATTGAACAAAGAGGGTGAAATTTATTGCCCTCTTAAAGAGGGCGAATTTATTTGCCCTTAATGACTCTGATCAGAGAGGGCTAAAATATTTGCCCTCTTTGACTTTGATCAAAGAGGGTGAAATTTATTGCCTTATTTGATCAAGAGTACGAAATATTGTAATTGCCCTTTGAAGCTAATAGGGCGACTTAAAGGCAATTTCAAAATCCCCTCTTAGCTTAATAGGGCGAAATTCAATTCACACCTAAGAGGACTATTTATTGTAGTGGTTTAGTGGTATTATTTGGAAAATTCCTTCATTTTTTTTCGGAATTTATTTTGTGAAATTTTTAATTTTTTTTTAATTTATAATTAATTTTCCAATAATTGGTTTTGTTTTTATTATAATTTTGACTAACAAAAAAATCTGTTAATGAAAATTAAGAAAAATAGTACTCCCTCAAGTGTTACACTAATCAAATCCGGCCGTATTTTAATAAATGTTACACTTGTTTTTTTGGCAAAAAACTCCTTTAAATATTATATCTCTCTTCTCTCATGGTCTTATCCAATCCCACAACTACTTTTTTTTTTTATTATTATATACGTCCTCTCACATTCATTACTTTCCAATAAACTTTAACCCCACTATCTTTCTTTTACACTTTTTTAATACTCCAACTACCCTACTTATCTCTTATTTTATTTAAGTCAATTAAATCGCCTAAAATTATATGTCGATCAAACTGTAACACTTATTAAAACACGGAGAGATTAGTAATTTTAAAGATAACTTTTGTAGAAAAATACATGTAACTGAGGTTGTATTGAATGTGAATCATGACTATATGAGTCCATATGACTTGCCAATGGACGGGTTCATTTCACGGATCCATATATAATACATGCATGGTTTTGTTTGACACGAACTAGTTGATATTTCTTAGGTAAAGTATAATATTTTAATTATATCACTTGACCAATATATATAAAAAGCTTAAGGCGCTACAGCGATAAGGCTAGGTTATGGAGCGCCTAGGTGCGCCTCATTGTACCTCATTAGAAGTAATAATCCTAACTTCTACGTATTTTGTTTCAATAATCCCAACTTTGAATTATTTTGAAATAATTCGAACTTTTGGGGTTGTTGATTTTCTTCAATCCCTAACGGATTACCAAAAGTCAATGACCTATTATATTAGGTCATTTGACACATGTCACCACCTAATTGGTCCAAAAAATTAAAAAAAATGAAAAAATCAGAAAACTAACCAGCTTCCCATTCCACCACCGGTCCACAATAACCTCCACCACCACAGCCAACCCACCGCCCCTACCCTTGCTGGACCGCCGCATCTCCCTCACCCCCTGCGTTGTCGTTTTCCCCCATCCCTGAAACCCCCTCCCATTCCCCCACGCAACCACCGTTTCCCCAAAATCGCAGCTACCGAATCCCCAAATCGCAACCGCTGAAACCCCAAAATCGCAAATTCTAGAAAAACCCCCCAAAACCCACCAGCGAATATGGAGGTTTTAGGGGTGGGTTAGGTGTTTTCGGAGTAGGAGAGGGGTTTCAAGGTAGTTTCGCGAGCTGCCGGAGTAAGGTAGCTGCCGTAGTGGTTGGGGGTAATTGAGAGGAGAGAGAAAATGAAAAGGGGTTTCGTGGCTGGGGGCAATTGCCGATGGGAGGAGGGGAAAAGGATTAGCAACGGTGGCGAGGGGAGGGGAAAACCGGCATTTTTGGGAGGCCGACCGGTGTTATTTATAGGAAGCCAGGACGGACGTGGCTGTTACTCGGCTTAAGGTTTTTTTAAAAAAAATTTTTTAACCAATTAACTTATGACACGTGTCACTTTTAAAAAAAAATTAACTCATTCAACCAATCACTAGATTTTGGGGTTAAAGAAAATCAACAGTCACCAAAGTTTGAATTATTCTAAAATAATCCAAAGTTGGGATTATTGAAATAAAGTACAACAAATTTGGGATTATTATTTTTAATGTTTCAATTCCTAATATATATTTCTAATGTTTCCTAATATATATGCCATTGAAAAGATATTAAGGGAGTGTATATATACTTCATACTTGTACTCTTTCGTTAAGAGGATCTCCGTTTCAAAACTTTTGACAGACTTCTCCAATACAATCAAGATTAAAGCACATAAGACTCGCCTTGCACACTTCACCAACAAACACGTGTCAAAATTTGACCCAATCTACCAAACTCGTAACTAATCTAAAAAACCCTAAATTCAGATTTCAACTTATTTGGATACAACAATTAGCACGATTAAAATTAAAATAGACGCAATCTGACTTGACTTATTCATCGAACCCGATCCGAACACCCAAATTGACACCTGACTCATACACGTTTTTTTTTTTTTTTTTTTTGTGTCAAATAATCAATGAAATTAAACTACATACAAGTATATAATACAACAACTTCAGTAATTTTTTCATATATAGAGTGAATTATTTTGTTTTATTTTATTTTGGCAGAAAATAGAACATAGATTAACATAAATAATAGTAGCTGGCTAACGCCATAATTACAAAATGCACCTTAACAAGTTAAAGGTGGCTGATGAGTTAGTGAGCTTCCAGCCCTTACTAGTGGCTGCCCGCAGCAAGTTGAGATATAGTAGTAAGGTTAGTACCGAAAGTGAAGTTTAAACCATTACAAATAGAAGTTTGCGCCACATTTGGCTGCTGAATACTTACAAAAGGTTGTAGAATAGACACATCAGTAGTTAGCTTTGTAGAAGTGGGAGGCAGACCCAACATAGCTTGTCTGGCCGCCACATCCATTTCCCACACTTTCGTCCTTGGTGCCTTTACCAGCTTTCCTGCTCCTACTGTTGAGATTAGGCCCCTACATAAAGAGTAATAGTTCTTCATTTCTTCAGAACCAATTTTGGATTTATTTACTCCTTGGTTTGCCCTTAGTCAGTCAGAATGGATCTGAACATCCTCCCATTTCTCCCATATAGCCCAACAGACAGCTTCTATGATGGCTAAAGTTTCTCCTTAAGAGCAGAAGTAGTAGTAGTATGGACAACAATGCCTTTGATCTAGTCTCCTTCTTTACCTCTACAGATACAGGTTATCCTAGTCTCCAAAGTATGGGGTTTGAAAGAAGCATCCACAAAAATGTTAAAAGTGTGGTTAGCAGGGGGGAGGCTGTTAAAAGGATTAGAGGTGGTGGTAGATGGGCCCAGGAGACTGAACTGGTTTGCTAAGTGCACTAAGGATTTAGACCAAGACTCAACTCTAATTGATTTTTCTGTTAAACACCAAGTATTTTCCTCTGAGCCAAAGTCTTCGAGTAATGAGTGTAAAGGACTCATTCCAAGGGAGGTTAAGGAAGGGATGTAAAGTGGAGTTGTTCAGATTTGCATTGCACCAATCCACACAGCACATGTCAGGTTAGAGGGTGGGAGGTTTCACAATGTTCCAGATTTCAGCAGCTCTGTGATAGTCCCTAAAGTTATGGAGAGTTGTTTCTTTCAAGTTTGAGTAGAAACAACAGAAGCCTGAGGGTATTATGTGTTTGGTGTTGAGGTGATCAGCTATAGGAAGCCTATCCAAAAGGCATAGCCACAGGAAGAATTTAGTGTAAGGGGGAATGTTAAGATCCCAGAAAGAGTGGTTAAAGATTTTCTCTGCAGAAATGGGATAGGACTTGTCCCATAGGTAGTTAGACATCTCCAATGGTGAGACTCAAGTGAGTATTTTTAGGAGAGAGAGAGAGAGTACTTTTTGCAATGTATACCAATAAGTTGATATCTAAACTTAGCAACTCCAAAAGAAAGTTGTTAAGTTTAGATACTCAACTTTGAGTCTCATTTGACAAAAAGTGTGGACCCTTGTCAATATTCTAATATATTTTGTAATTTATTTAAGTTTTACCTTTTTTATTTTTATATTTTAATCTTACAATATTTGATATTAAAAAAGAAATGTATTTGGTGGGCCATAAATTGAAAGTGACATTTGTATATTTAAGAGAGTCTCACCATTGGAAATTTAGACTTCATATGAGTTGCTAAACTGAGAAGTGGGTATGGTATCACCATTGGAGGTAAAAAACAACTCATTTTGTATTTCAATACTCAAACTTGAGTCTCACCATTGGAGATAGTCTTATAAGCAGTTTGGCTATCAAAGTAACCACCTTTGCTTGAGGCAGAGAAAATAAAATCATCACCATGACAGGGGAGGGTCAGCTTGGAAAGAAAGAGAAGAATGTCGATGGGAAGGAATTAAGAGAAGGAGCAATAGGAGAAGTCAATTCTTCCCTCTGTAATTACAGAATGGACTAGCCTTTCATCTTCACCCATAGGTAAAGGACCAAAAGCAATGGATCTGAGAATTCCTAAACCAGTCCAATTGTCATACCAGAAGTTGCACTAGTCCCCCTTTCCTACACCCCATTGGGAGAAGTGGGTAAGTATGTCCCAACCCTTTCAAGCATCCTGCCAGATGTGGGAACCCCTATTAAAAGTAGTAGTAGGGTCTCTAAGACAATACTTTTCCTGATGATGGTGGCAGAAAGATTGCTTGCGTTTTTAAGCTTCCAACAAAGCTTAGCCATGGCAACTCTGTTTTGCAAGTGGGAAGTTCTAAGATTCAGTCTCCCTTTATCCTTGGGACAACATATTTTGTCCCAAGCTATCAAAGGGACTTTCTTAGATTCAGGGGTGGTTCCCCAGAAAATTGAGCACATAATTGATCAATTTGAGAAGCAATTTTCTTAGGAAAACAGATAGTCTGCATAGAAAAAGCAGGGATAGAGGAGAGGGTAGATTTGATGAGGATAGATATACCAGCTTTGGAAAGATGTTTAGCTTTCCATTTCTAAGTTTACTCCTAATATTATTGATGATATGGTTTAGCTGAGCTTTGATTAGTCTCTTATCAGTAAGGGAAAAACCCAGGTAAGTGCCTAAGTCCTTACTAACAGAGATACCAAGGCTAGAGCTAAACAAGTCATTACAGTAGGGGAAGCATTTTTGGAAAAGTAGAGCTTACTCTTAGAAAGGTTCATGCACTAACCAGACATAGCCTAGAAAGCTTTAGGGTGTCCTGGAGGCCATTTAGAGTTACAGGAGAAGCTTCTCAAATAGCAGAAGGTCATCAGTAAACAACAAATAGGAGATAGGAGTGTTGTTATTTCTAAATCTAAAAGGTTTCCAAGAGCCATCTTAACAAGTAGACTCAATAAGGAAATTAAGGAAATTCATACAAATGATGAAGAGATAAGAAGATAGGGGGTCCCCCTGCCTAATCCCCCTAGAAGCAAGGAAAGAAACAGAGGGGGTGCCATTGACAAGGACTTGGAAAGAAGGGTTGGAAACACAGTTCATGATCAAATCAACAAAACTGTCATCTAACACAAATGTTAGAAGACAAAACTTAATGAAAGGCCATTTAAACCTATCATAAGCCTTTTCTAAGTCAATCTTAAGGCAAAACCAGGCCTTTGTGCCTGTTTTTTTCCTCATAGTATGTAGAATTTCAGAAGTAGCAATGTAATTATTATCACATCCCCTTCCAGGTAGAAAACTACTCTAATTAGGAGAGATAATAGAGTTAAGGAAAGGCCTAATTCTTTGGACAGGGATTTTGGAAACCAACTTGTAAGAGGATTATAGAGGCTAATTGGCCTAAATTGCTTAATGGATTCAAGGTCTTTAACCTCTGGAATAAGGGATATGATGGTTTTATTGGCTTCCTCAGGGATGCTTTTGGAGTCAAAACATTGTTGACAAAACTTCAAAAGGTAGGGCTAGATTGTTGGCCAGTGATTTTGGAAGAATAGAGGATGAAAACCTTTAGGGCTTGGGGCTTTCAACTTCCCCATGGAGAAAGTAGCAGAATGGACTTCATGAAGAGCAAGAAGCTGGGAGACAGATATATGAGGGGAGGTAAAAGGCAGGTCAGGAATAACTGTTGGTTAGGAAGTGAAGGCAGTAGAAAAATAGGAGGAAATGTGAGAATTGAGCATGTGATAAGGAACAGGCTCACCCACACAAGACTTTAGGTTATGAATCATGTTCCTTCTTCTAATAATAAGGGCAGACATATGAAAAGAAGAAAGTGTTCCTATCACCCTCATTTAGCCATTTATCTTAGCTCTAATGGACCAGAAAGCTTCTTCTTGCTTATAGACATGGGTGAGCTCAGAAGACAGAAAGTGTTCAAGATTGTGGAGATAAGAGTTTTGAGGGTTAGACTCTGGGCTTTTTTTAATACCATCCATCTTTCTAAGAAGAGACTTGATTGTTCCTTTTGGATTTGGAACATTATTTCTAACCTAAGACTGAATAAGGGGGGTGATGGGAGAAAGCTTTTGAACAAGGTCAACATTATCAAAAGGCCAAGTATGGTCAATAAATTGGAGGAATCCAAGTTGGGAATACCAGAAAGATTCCATTTTGAAAGTGGAAGGGTTATGGGAGTGTTAGGTTGATGATATGGTGGACAACAGGATTGGGTTTTGGTTAGAGCTTTCTCTTGGAAGGTGGAGGACACAGGTTTGGGGAAAAGCTTGTATCCAAGGAGTATTAATCCAAGCTCTGTCAATTCTTTTAAGAATGGGCGATCTTCGTCTTTTATTGGACCAGGTGAACTTATTACCACAGAAGCCAGCATCTACAAGCCCACAATAATTCATACAATCAAATAATTTATTGACTCCATGTATTTAATAATAGGATTACCACCTAACTTTTGAGATTGACTAGTAACCTCATTAAAATCACCAATAACAAGTCATGGTTCATGAATAATATCACTAAAGCAAATTAAATTAGACCAAGTGTCACATCTAGATCTAAACTTAGTACTAGCATATATAACTATTAAATAGAAAGAAGAGGAGGTTACCTTCACCAGACTAAGCACAACATGAAGATCTCGGCTCAAAGATCTAAAGTCCATAGTAGCCGAGTTTCAGAGTAGCAGAATTCCACCAGAAACACCCATGGGTTCAGCAAGGAAGTAGATATCATAAGGGAGGTCCTTAATGATGTGCAGAGTATAAGCTCTATTGGTTTTTGTTTTCGAAATAAAGTGTAAAACAGGCTTATGTTGTTTAATTAGATGTAGGGCGTGGGGGATGAATGTGCCCCTAGCTATTCCCCAAGCATTCCAAGCGACAATAATCATAGGTTCAGGGATGTAGCCTTCCTGAAGGAACTCCTTCTGAGTGCGGTGGCTGGTTTGGGGGCCCAGATGGACAAATTTGTCGTTAATTCTGCTGTGAAGATATGAATTGCTCAGATTGAATTGAGCCACCATCAACAGATTATTGGTGTCCAGATCCTTGGTGAAGTGAGCATTGATGTGTAGCTGATAGAACTCTATTTAAGTTTTAAAGATTAAGACTGCATTCGTAGCGCTTCCGAGAGTGACTTTGCTCACCTTTGAGGTCAATGTATAGGTTTTCCTCGATTAAGGGAGGATTAGTGTGGGATCGGCTAAGAAGGCCAACTGAGGATGCAATGCCCAGGGGAGGTTCTGGATCTAAGCTAGTTTGATCCACCAACGCATGAACGCTTCCAAAATAGGACATATCTAGCGCAGATCTTATAAATCTGGGAGGTGAACAGGATACATGACGCCTTCTGGTTATTTCGCCATCATCAGTTCTTGGTAGGGGGCGTCGACAAACTGTGGTTCCAGAATGAGCTGCTGAATGGCTTGCCGCGACACAGATATCCACCTAGAAGGAGTTTTGAGGAAGCAGTTCATTCTGTTCACCTCTCATTCTAGGTAGTGCGGAATTAGAGAGTTGAGGTAGACAATCTCGTTCGGTGCTGCCATTCCGGCTTGTGTCAGCATAGGAAGCGGAAGATCGAGTGGTAATGGTTGAAAAGGCAAAATGTAGCAGGGGTTTGGAATTGTTTGTCTCAAGAGGTAGAGGCTTAATTGGAGCGGCATGGAGCTCACCTCCTGCTCCGATGACTAGTTGCTGAACTGGAACGGGCAATCGCCCTCGGAGAACTAGTCGGAGTCGTTCGAGGACACCTTTTTTTACTGGTTTGAAGAGAGAAAAAGTTTCTAGGGTTGAAGAAAGAGAGTTACTATTTTTGATTGGGGGGGGGGCAAAGAGAAACTAGATTTGGTATTAGATTGTGTTGGGTTTTGGATAGTGAAGAATCTGGAAGAATGTTCTCTATGTGGATTTGAGAAACATGATCCAACGGTGGAGAAGTGTTTGGTTTTTCCTTTGATCCAACGGATAGGGTTTGACTCGAATCTGATGACGGTTGCGAAGGTTTTTTTTAATATTGGTAGGGTCGAAATTGAATTGGTGGTAGATCTTTGCCCTAACTTAACCAGCGGTTGAGATGAGCACATTAAATTAACAGATAGTTTGGGCTTAGTATTGGGTGTGACATGGAGTTGGGGCCCAACTGATGAAACAACTTGGCCATTTTGAAAATGGCCATGTTTTTTTCCATTTTTGAAATTTTTGTGCATTTTTTTTTACTCAAAACAGGTATGCATTCTCCGTCTTCTTCAATTTCCATGTCTTGAGTGGCAGCCGGAGTTTGAACGGTGTTCTTAGGCGCCATCGACTGAGAGTATAGTTTAGGAAAATCTTGTTTCTTATGGTTTGAAGCCCCACAGTACATGCATAACAGTGGAACATCCATGTAAATTATGGATTGGAAGAAGTTTCCAATCCACAAACCCTCTTTTTTTAGAGCATCACTATCCTGCGGAATTAGAATGCGAGCTTCTTGCATTCGATTTGATTTGAGCAGGGCCATGTCAATTTTTACGAATGTGCCGAGCAGTTTCCAAATTGCTTCGAGTGTCGCTATGTTATGGAACTCTATTGGTAATTTCGGCAAAGCAATCCAAACCGGAAGCGAGTTGATATTTGCTTTAGATGCTTTAAACCCAAGTTGCCATGGTTGCACATGAATGTGGGTCTTGCCAATAAACCAGGGTCCTCTAGCAAGAATAACACTCTGTTCTTCTTCGATGACAGTTGAAGATTATAAAATCCTTTCCCTAAGGTAATGAACCTCTGATCTGATTTTAGATTCTAAGACTTTAACAGCGAATGAAATAGAAATTGAAAGGAGAAAGATTTTTCGACTTCTTTTGAAGATCACAGAATGGATCCAAGGAGAAAGGATAGGGTTCAGATCAGTATCTGAAAGAGGAAGATGGAGATGGGACGAAGGATTGAAAAGCGGAGGAGGGGAAGGATAACAGAGGAAGGAGAGGAGAAGGGGGGAATAGAGGCTTCGGATGGTGGTGGGTTGGACAAGGATTGGAGGAAGGACTTGCGAGAGGGCTGAAGGGTGGACGGCACGGTGGAATTCTGAAACTCTGGTGCATGTTGCAGACGGTCTGGCGGTTTTGGGGGGGTACACTCTTGGTTTCACCACTCTATCTCTCTCTACAAACTCTCTCTCTAACATCTTTTTTCGAGGGGTTACAAGTTGAAATTGCTTGTTGATGTTATAGAGCGAATTAGATACACAATAATATCACAAAATAGTTGGACAAAGTATTGCGGCTAAATAGTAATGGTAAAAATTTATATCTATATACATCTATTACAAAGTATATGAAAACACAAACCATATACACCTAGGCACCAGGCCACATGCTAACATGTCCTCCTCTCCTTCACTCTTGGAATTATTTTCCGGCCCTATACCGTGTAAAAAGTTTGAGATAACTCTTATGAATAATGTTTGGAAAATTATAACATCTAAAATATTTATTTATTTAATTGTCCTTATTAATGGTAATTGCCTCATTTTAAAAATCTTAATGATAATAATGTGTGGATATTTATATCCCTAAAAATATTTTCTTTCATATTTCCTTCATTAATGCTGCCAAAAATTAAAATTGTCACATAAGGACAAACAGAAAGAGATCTCGAACATGGCTAGCTATGGCGTTCATTAGTGTAATACCCCATATTTTTAAGCCGTTTACTAACTATTAACTATGGGTTTTCCGAAATATTTTATTATACAAAAATATTTATATGATTTTTTGAAGATAATTTTATAATCATGCTTTATAAAGGTTTTAATTATACAAGTCAAGTTAAAATTTATCATATCAAAAAAATCAGATTTTCAACCGTTAACACTTTGTACCCGACTCAAACGACAAAGTACCAAATTCGCTTTTTATACACAAGTTCAATTCATAAAAATGGTACGTCAACCTACCTACTAGCATTCTACTTCAAAATTATCAAAAATAAAAAAATAAAAAAAAAATAAATAAATAAATGATGAAGCTATGTCGGCAAGGGGGGAGCTAACTATCCACTTGCCTCCTACATTGAATAATTATGGTTGAAATAGCACCAAAGCCTTCACTATAAATAGCTATGAGAACATAGCTACTTCACCCCATTTCCTACTCTAAATTTGCTCTTCTCACCTTCCTTCTCCTAATAGCTTCTCTCTCCTCTGCACCACCACTTAGCCGTGCACCACCAGCCACCTATCACTTCGCCTATTGCCTAGCCTCCATTATTCCTTTTCTCGTACTCCTACTGCAATCAAAAGACTAAATTGGTCTTTGTTGTTCTTTGATAAATAACAAAGAGTAAGTTGGACCTTCATATATTTAGATTCTTGAACTATTGCATTATTAGTATTTAATTATACTGTTACTTACATACTACTAGCTACAACTACTTGCACATTAACTACTACTTACATATATAGTTACATATTTTTTATTATTATTATTATTATTATTATTATTATTATTATTATTATTATTATTAAATATTAGTTTATAAAAGCAAATACTAAATTTGTAAAGGGGTTTAAATAATAAATTTTTCATGCACAACTAGTTAAAGCCGGTATTTCAAGTCATGGTATCTAAGGGTTGAAAAGTATTTGATTAGGATTATTGGTTTGTTGTAGGAGGAATTTTCGGTTCGTAACTAGGAACTCCGTGTTTGTTTTGCAAAGATCGAGGTACGTACACGTGGCTAGATCTTTTATAAAGTGACATTTATATGCAATGTGGTTTACATATTAAGTGATTTCGAACAATGTTTGAATGATTATGAAATATATTTCGGTTTTAATCGTTTGATATTAAATGATTTAAATATTTATATGATTGATTATAAACTTGTATTTAAGATGTTTAAGAAGGAAGTTTTATTGTTTAAATTATCCCGAGTATGGTTATTGGAAAGTTAATCTATTGGATTTATTTATTGGAATTTTTGATTTATGACTCCCACTATGCGGAGATAAAAATTGAAGACTATGGACTATGTATGACCTAATCTTTCCCCTTGATAGCACTATGTAAAGGAGTTAATAGCTTGGGGAGTGTGCACACTTAGGTGTTAAAATGGTTTATAAAAATGTGGTTTGATCCATTCTATTCGGAATTATCTTTGGAAAGTTGTTGATTTCAGAAAGTGGTTATTTGACAAGTTTTAATACATGAATTTCTATTCATAAGTGGTTTGGATAAATTATGATTTATTCAAGTTGAACCTTTTTGAAAGCATGTTTAATTAACTAAATTGGTTTTACATGTCTAGCATTTGTATGTACTTAGAATTTTTGCTAATACGTATTCTCTTTTGTTTTGGCTCGGCCCTACTTGTCGTTAACGAGGAATAGATAGGTGATGGCGATTGAACAATGTGAACCAAATGCTGCATTGGAGACGATGGGCGGTGATCACCTAGTTTAATTTAATGTTGAAGCTTAGTCTAAGTATTTAGTTATTTCGAAAATGTTTTGAACCACTATTATTATTATTATTATTATTATTATTATTATTATTATTATTATTATTATTATTATTAAAAGATAAGTAATTTTCTTCCGCCGCAAATCTCTGTTAAGCCTTATGTAATCACGTGGCGATAATATCCCTAAGTTACTCTCTAAATCATGTTTTATAATAATTATTATTGGAGAGTAATTTAGGGGTGTTACAATTAGAGCTGTCAAAAACTGACCAGACCCGAGAACCCCTAAACCGGAAATGTTCTGAACCTAACCTAAACCCGAACAATGGGGTGAAACTAGTGACTTGTAACCCGACCTGAACCTGACCTGATCTTAACCTACAACTGATTTGATCCAATACTTCGAACTTGCACTCGGATTGATAGTAATCGTCAATCAATTTAATCTAACCCGACAACAATCCGAACTCGAACTAGTACTTGACCCAATTAAAACCTGTACCCGAGTCATGGAAGGTTTAATAAAATTTTATATACCTTTTATCTAGCTTATATACATATACTAGTATAATTCAATAAACCCTCATACCGATTCAGCTTATATACCTTTTGTTCTCTATTACTCTTATATAGGTTAAATAAAATCTTGATAATGCTTTATCAAATTAACCCACCCAAACCCGACTCAACACAACCTGAAACTGAAATTGAACCTGAATTGAATTTGACTCGAATCGAATCCAACCTGTACCCGAAAAGGCAAACGACTCAGAATAACCTGAAATGAAATTGACCCGACTCGAAACTAAACCTAGATTGACCCGACATAACCTAATCCTAATTTAACCCTAGACCTGATTTGACCTGACGTGAACCTAACTTGAATACCCGAATTGATAGCTCTAGCTATAGCGTTCATTGTGCATGCTCGTTAGCCGCCCTAGTTATTATAAGTTTTTTAATATAAGAAAAATTTTATAATTTCTCTTGCCTTAACACTCCATCTTTCCCATTTATCTCCAATATTTAAATTCCTTCAACATTTTTCATCAATTATATTCATTTCCCTATTCTATAATATGAGTGCTTCTTTACTTCCCTCGCTCCTTAACTTTCATTAATTAATAGATATTGTTTCGAGTGAAAATAATGGGACCTTCGGCTAGGTCTTTCTGAGGTGGCCGAAGACTGGGCTTGGTCCAAATAATGCTTGGCCGAGGATTTCCTGCTTAGTAAACACACGTAAACTTGCCTCGGGGGTTGTGTCGAGGAAGGCCCCTCCGATGCCGAAGTCAGTACAATGTGTAGAGAGAAAGCTATGCAAGAGAATTAATTGCTTGAGGCTTGATTGTGAATGAATGTAAAATAAGACAATTGAAGGCTTTTATACCTTTGCACATGAGGATAAATGGGCCTAAAGCCAGGTGGGCTTGCCACATTGACCATACCTTGACTTAGCAACAATTGGAGAGTGGACCTTTTGACCTTAGCTTGGGCTTATAATTGAATCATTTATGGACCGTGCCAAATTAGGCTAAATTGGACACAAACAACTTGCCCCCCAGACCTGATTTAGAAGTATGACGGGTCGGGTTTTAATTAACAAAAAGGAGGGAAGTAAATGATTTAATTAATTCAAAAAATTTAAATTTTAAATAGTCATTAAGGAAATAACTGTCATTTGGATAATGATTAAGGAAGTTGGACAAATAATGGGAAGTTAATTTGGAGGGAGAGTGTTTAACGGTTACTTAATGAGGGATTAATGAGAGATTGAAGGGTGGACTCCCAGAATTCTCATTTCTGGAAATATAAACCATATTTTGAACTCTCTTTCCTCATTTCTTCACGAATTCATTCCCAACTCGCGCAAACCCTTAATTCCGACATCAAACTTCACTAATTCCCCGAAAACTGGGCTTCGAAAACCGAAACTTGTTACTCCGAACTTGCAGATCGGCAAATTCCGCTTCGATTTAAGGTAATTTTATTCGAATTTTCTTTGAGTTCGAAATACCTTCTTTTCTTTCGATTTTCCGCTATGGTTAGAGGCAGGGCTAGAAAACCTCGTCAACCTCGGCAACCTCGGCATCCGAGGGACCGAGTTAGTAGCTGGAATGGGGAAAATCCTCAGGCCACCTAGGAAGTAGGAATTCCAGCGGTGCCACTCTATTCAGCGCCTCCCTGAGAAACGGAGGAGATGAGCGTTTCTGGGCAGGGGGAACCTCCGGCCGCCACGCCTTGGGAATTGCCCCATGGGGCTGTTGAGCGGCTGAACGCCGAAGCAAATTCGGATCTAATGATAAATGCCCCTTATTCCTGGTGGGTATGGAATACCGAAGCCTACCACCTTGCTAAACAGATCGAGCTGTACTATGGCATTTTGGAACAGGATGGGTATTGGTGCCGAATGCCTACTGTAGTGGATAGGATCCATCGTACACCCCAAGGATATGTGGGGATGTACACTCGGCAATTGCAGTACGGGCTTCAATTCCCCTTTCATCCCTTCGTCAGGGACGTGCTGATAAAGTACCGCATTTCTTTGTGTTAGTTGACACCTGTCAGCATCTGAAGGGTGATGACGTATCTATGGGTGTGCCAGTTCTACGGCCTTCAGCCGAACTTGCACTGTTTTAAAAGATTGCACAGGCTGGTGCAGAATACCTAGAATGGGTATGGCCATCATGGCTCTGGCTGGTGGCGTATTGAGAGTCACCCACAGTACTTGACAATGTGGCCAAACGACTCTTCTGACAAGGACTAGCGAGGCCAGTGGATCTGGGTCAGGGTTCCTTCGGATCCCGAACACCCCTACTATTTTGGGGCTCCTAGATATCTGTCTGAACCTGACCCAAGCATGGAGGAGCCTGGTGCCGAGAATCACCCGAGCTACAAACAGCTGAAGCTCTTCGGGAAGAAGGAGAATCCCGAAGGGACGGGTCGATTGAAGTTTGTGCCCGAAAATTGGCTGCCTGACCCTTTTTATGCCTTTCAAGAGCCATTGCTCGCTACTGTCAGCCTCAGCCGAAAGATCTAAGATGGTAAGATCCTCCAGCTGGGGCCGAGGGCTTTAAATTATTGCTTCTGCTTTATGCCTTCGTACTTTCAACATCTTTTTTAATTATACTGATGCGTTTTAACATTGTTTTCCAGAGTTGCACGAGGGCAACATCAGGATCAACTACGAGTGTTTAGGGACTAACGATGAAAGGGTCGTACTGAACAACGCTCCTTCAATAACTGACCCTAAAGATCGCCCTTTGCATTTGCACTCTAAGAAGCTTCAGATTGTTCCCGCTGCGGATTATCTAAAGCAGAAGTCTTGGTGGGATAAGCGGGATCCTTTCATCCGACTTACCCCTGAAGAGGAAGAGGCTGCTAGGACTGTTGCTGAAGTAGCTAGGGTGGTTGAGGCCTTTTAGAGTGGCGAAGGACCCTCTGGAACCACTGAAGCGCAAGAAGCAGAGGTCACTGAAGACGAGGCTCTATTGAGAACCTCGGTGAGTTTTCAAACTTTGACTTGGTGTTTTTTTTTTCTTTTTTTTTTTTACACCTACCCTTTTCCTTCCCCCCCCCCTCCTTTTCTGCAACTTGAAGAGGAAGACAGAAAAAGAAGAGAAGGGAAAGCACCCGTCAACCCCGAAGACCTCTTTGAGTTTGAGACTTCGGATTCGGATATGGATGAGAAACCTCTAAGAAAGAGGAGAAGAATGGCGGTGCTGGGCCCTGATCAGAACCTGGTCAGGCCGATGCCGGAGCTCAGCATAAGGGAGCCCACTAAAAGCAGGATTCCGCCGAGGGCTCCTCCGCCTCCTGTGAACCTTACCCCCTAGACCCCTCCACCGCCTCTAGTAACTCAAGATGTGGAGGTGAACCAGAAGACCCCTGATATGAAGGAGGGGGTACGGGAGGAAGCACTGAATGTAGGAAGTGCTGTTGCTACTGAGAAGACTTCCACTGAAGGGTTTGCAGCGGATCTTCAACAAGAGGCTGACGCCTTCATTCGTCAGCCCTAAGAGGAAGTAGAAGTCGTTCACCTCGGGGAAGGCCAGCTGGGCTCCACTAATGAGGTAAGGGATGAAGCTGAACCAACCCATGCTAACAAGGTTCCTTCGTCCTCCCTTCCTTCTTTTGAGACGTTCCAGTCGGGCGACATAGGGTTTTCAGCACCCCGCATCCCCATCCCCGACAGTGCTCGGGCAACCATCTAGGGAAAGCATCAGGAGGAGGCTGCGGCTTACTTCGGAGATTGTTCCCACTTATCTGAAGTGGAACGGGCTAGAGAGTGGTCTCTCAAGGCCACCGCTGGAATTGCTGAACCAGGCCACAGGCCCCAGATCCCGCGAGAGACAACCAGAGGTTGCTGATGCAGGTAACTTGTCTAAGTGTAACTTCTGCTTCAGTTCACTTCTTCTTCTCCCTTCTTTTTTTTTTTTAACTTCAGCTGAACTGCGTCACGGATTTGCATGTTATGCACAATCATACTCTGACTGTGGAGATGATTGACTCTCTCCAACGTAGAGTTAATGTGGCTGAGGTAGAGGCCAAGCTGGCAAAGTTACAAGCTGAGGTAGCAGATGAGAAGCATGCGGAGGCTGAAAAATACGAGAAGAAAGTCGTAGAAGCCCTCCGCACCTTCTGCGCTGAGATGGAGAACCATGTCATGCCCGCTATACTCGAAGGCGAGAAGCTGCTGAACGAGTATGGGGCGGTTGACATCCCTAGCTTCCGGGCCCGAATTGAGCACAGAATAGAGGGGGAAGTCCATGCTCAGATAGCTGGCCGAGAACAAAGGCTACAACAGAGGATCAACATCTTGGAAGAAGAGGCCAGGATCGCTGACCAGGCTATGAGAAATAGAGAATCTCAGCTCTCCGAGGCTCAAGTTGCTGCCGAGGCTCAAAGTCAGAAGCTTCAGGACCTGAGTGCCCAGCTGAAGGAAAAAGAGACAGAACTTTCCCACGCCAAAACTGTTGTAGAATTCGTTCGGAGTCAGCTGTAGACTCAAAATGATGAAGCTGCTAGAGTTCAGCTTCAGCTAGGCGAGGCCCAGAAACAACTGAGGGTTCAAACGGAATCCTCCTCTAAGGTCGTCGCTAACTTTGAGCAATCCCAGAAGAACTTAGAGGAGGTTCAAAAGAAGTTAGCTGATGTTGAAGCCCTGTTGAAGGTCCGTGTCTACACCAAGGCCGAGTATGAGAAGGGCTATGAAAATGGCTACAAGGTGGCTAGGAGACTGGCCCTTCATGTTGAGCCCAATATGAACTGGGAGCAGTGTGAGATCTGGGCTGAAAATGCCAATGACCCTCACATGATGTATGCCAGTCAGGCTGAACTAGACCTTGAGCTTCGCCTCGATGCGGAAGAACTGGAGGAAGCCATAGAGAAGGAGGCTGAGAATAGAGAAAGGGAAGCTCGGACGATTGTTGAGCCTGCCTCTTCTGTAGCTGGAGCTGAAGCTACGAAGGACTCCAACGAAGCTGAGCAGCCTAACCCTTTAGCTGAAGCCTAGGAACTCGGGCAGTCGTCTTCAGAATCTTGCGGATCTACATGTACTTAACTTCTGACTTGCCGCCTCTGAAATTTTTTGCCTTTTGTTTTGCTTTAGCTTGCCTTGATGTACAAAAAACTTTAGTTTATACCTTGTATGCATTCGGCAGCTGTAATTTTCCGCTTGTGGGCGGCTGTTGATGTCTTATTATGTTCTGAACACTTGGTTTGGTGTAGCTCGGAATCCGAGCACATTTCTCATGATTTGAATCTAATGCTTTTCTTCTCATTACCTTGCTTTGGTACTTGCGTATTTGCTTTTCTAAGTTTTTTGAAAATTTGCGAAAATTTGCTAAGTAAAAAGCTTCGGCTTGGAAGATTCCAGCTGATGATAATCTGCATTTGTATGCTTATTGCCCCCCCCGCCCAGAAATCTGAAGGCACTACCTTCGGATTTCTAAGACGGCTGCTTGTCCCTTTTTATTTGGGCGAAGCTTTTAATGTTTAAGGAATTCCAAATACTTCGTGCTATTATTCCCAGTTTTCTGTCTATCTGAAAGAATGGACATCTGAGACATAAGGCCAACTTAAGGCAATGTCCCAGACAATAACCCTCTGGGGTATAGGGCTCAGTTGAGGCAATACCCTAGATTCGTCCATGGACTCATTGCCTCGGAGAACAAGTCTTACCAAAGCGTTTACTTTGGCTGAAAGATTGTTTTAGGCGAGTTTATCAGCAGTTCGAAACCTTGTGCCTTAAAGGCGGAGGCTCAGACGGTGCTGAAGAAAAACCCTTAAAGAGTAGATAGAATAAAGAAAATTAAAAGAATAAAAATTTGCAAGTATTTGTAGAAATAGTGACTCTGAGGCCTTTCATTAATAACTGAAAACATACTTACAAAGACTGTTTTGCCCCGAAGGGCTTACACATGATACTTCTTAAGTACATCAGCATTCCAGTGATTTCTCAGCCCAATTTCATCCAACTGGCGTAGTCGATATGTACATGGCTGAAGCTCATCAAAAATTTCATAAGGTCCCTCCCAAGTGGCTGAGAGTTTCTTATGAATTCGGCTTTTCTGAACAGATGCAGCATTTCGAAGGACGAGGTCTCCAATTCGGAGAGGCCTCGCATGAATCCTTCGGTTGTAAAACTTGTTGATTCTTTGCTTGTATGCAGCCATTCTATCTCTGGCCGAGTCTCTGACTTCGTCAAGGAAATCGAGGGATTCCTTCATAAGTTGCTCATTCTCAGCCGAGAAGTGGTGCACTCGCAGGCTTTCAGAACCGATTTCCACTAGAAGGACGGCTTCGGCACCATATATCAGCTCAAAAGGTGAGTGGCCCGTTGCCTCTTTTTCAGTCGTCTGAAGTGACCAGAGAGTTCCAGGAAGTTCTTCTAACCACTAAGACTTTTGATCTTCAACCCTCTTCTTCAAAGCATTGAGGATCTGCTTATTTGCAGCTTCGGCTTGACCATTGCTTTGTGGATGACACACTACAGAGTATGCCAATTTAATGCCGAACTGATCAGTATACCGCCTCATCGGCAAGCTGTCGAATTGCCTCCCGTGATCAAAGACAAAAATCTTCGGGATACCGAAGCGAGTGATTATATTCTGCCAGATGAATTTTCTAACAGTTTGCTCCGTGATGTTCGAGGCTGCTTCGGCTTTGATCCATTTGCTGAAGTAGTCAATGGCGACTATCAACCATTTTTTCTAGTATGGGGCATCCGGGAAAGGACCCAAGATATCCAGCCCCCATTGAGCGAACGGAAGCGGATTCAAGATAGGCTGAAGATCCCGGGCTGGCTGATGGATAACTGGTGCGAACTTTTGACATTTTTCGCATTTTCTGACAAGTTCTTTAGCGTCTGAGATCATGGTGGGCCAATAATACCCTTCCCTTAGTGATTTGTGGGCCAAACTTCTTCCCCCGATGTGGTTCCCACAGATGCCGAGATGGATTTCCCGAAGGATATAATCAGCATCTGTTGGTCCCACGCATTTTTGCAGCGGGGCTGAGAAGGATTTCTTTAGCAGTTCCCCTCTGAAGACAATGAACCTTGAGCTGGTCCGCTTCAGCTTGGAGGCCAAAATTCTGTCTTTGGGGATTTTTCCCCGAAGTTTGTAAGCTAGGATGAGATCCATCCAACTAGGTTCATGGTCGACGCTGCACACTTCTGGTGCTTCGTCAACACTTCTTTCTCGGCGCACTTCCACGTATACAGATCGGTTCAGCTCGGTTAAAGTTGAACTAGCAAGTTTGGAGAGCGCGTTGGCTTGAGCATTCTGACCCCTTGGGATCAGTTGAACTTCGAAAGTTCTCAACTTTGCAATAACCGTTTTGATCTTGGCGAGATAAGCTATCATTGAGGGCTCTTTGGCCTCATATTCGACCCTGATCTAATATGCAACAAGCTGAGAGTCTGTCTTGAGACAGACATGTTCGGCTTCCAGGGAAATGAAAAGTTCTAGGCCAGCAACTGCTACCTCATACTCGGCTTCGTTGTTCGAAGCTTTGAAAGCGAATTTTAGTGCATACTCTAAGGACTTGCCTTCGGGAGAGGTTATCACTACCCCTGCCCCCAAACCATTTACGGTGGAGGATCCATCTATAAAAACGGTCCAGATTTTCTTTTCCTCATCTAACGTCTCCTGGTACGAGCATTCGACTAGGAATCTGCTAGGGCTTGAGCCTTAATGGCTGCTCTCGGCTGGTAGCTTATGCTGAACTCTGTGAGCTCGAAAGCCCACTTGGCTAGCCTACCAGATTTTTCAACTTTGCCGAGAACTTTCTCCGGCGGCTGATCAGTCAAGACCACTATTTGATGACAATCAAAATAAGGCCTCAGCTTCCGAGCAGCTACCACTACTGCGAATGCAACTTTCTCGAGTAGGGGGTAGCGAGTCTCGGCATCCGTCAGAGTGTGACTGACGAAGTAGATCAGCTGCTGAACCTTTTCCTCTTCCTTTAGCAGCACCGCACTTATAGTGGCTGGACTGACTGCCACATATAAGTACAGAGTTTCTCCCTCAACTGGACGAGCCAGCGTCGGGAGTTGAGCCAGATGCTCTCGGAGCTGCTTGAAGGCTTCTTTTTGCTCATCTTCCCATACGAGCTCTTTTGTTTTTGGGAGTTTAAGGGCTTTGAAGAAGGGTAACCCTTTGTCCGAGGCTCTAGAAATGAACCTATACAAGGCTACCATTCTTTCGGTGAGTAGCTGAACATCCCTCTTTGTTTTCGGCTCGGGAAGATCGAGCGTCTCTTGCACCTTTGCGGGATTGACATCAATCCCTCTTTTTCTAACCATAAAGCCAAGGAATTTTCCCGACTTCATGCCAAAGACACACTTCTTCGGATTCAGCTTCATCTGATGCTTCCTTAAGGTGGCGAAGGTTTCAGCCAGGTCCGTAACATGGTCTTTATCTTCTTTGCTCTTGACAATTGAGTTATCAACATAGACTTCCATATTTCGGCCTTTTTGATCGGCGAAGATTTGATCCACCAACCTCTGATATGCTTCCCCCACATTTTTCAATCCGAAGGGCATAATTTTGTAATTATACACCCCGGCGTTTGTGACGAATGCCGTCTTTGCTCGGTCGTCGGGGTGCATGAAGATCTGATGATACCCCGAGAATGCGTCCATGAAACTAAGCAGAGCATGTCCACTTGTTGAGTCGACCAACTGATCGATCCTCGGCAAGGGATAAAAGTCCTTCGAACAAGCCCTATTTAGGTCCGTGAAGTCAACGCACATTCTCCAGGTGCCATTAGCCTTCTGAAAACCATCACCACATTTGCCAGCCATTCTGGATATTGATAGGGCTCAATGAAGCCTACATCCAGCAACTTTTTGACTTCGGTTGCGATGTCACAGTTCTTACTTGCGGATTAATTCCGCTTCTTTTGCTTAACTGGCTGACACGTGGGGTCGACATTAAGCTTGTGAGAGATGAGGTCTGGGCTTATTCCGGGCATATCAGCTGCCGAGAAAGCGAACACATCTCGGTTGTCCCGAAGGAGTTGGATGAGTTCAATGCGGATGTTTGGATCGAGATTTTGCCCGATTGTGACGCATTTTCCAAGGTCTCCTTCGGTCAGCTCAATGGTTTCAGTCTTCTGATCTAGCTCCATTGCTTTGGGGCCAGATTCTTCATGATCGGGCCTACTGTCAATATCAGCAGGGTTCCCAGACTTCCTCTTTGGCTGGCTTTTCTCGTTCTGGCGACTTTTCTTTCGCCACAACTCCTCGAGCTGAAGCGCTTAGGCCTTTCGGCTTCTTTGTGCTGGGCTCTCTTTCTCTTTCTTTTTTATCCTCATCCTCGTCGTTGTCATATTCTGAACGACTGGTGGATGGCTTGAGGTAATTGCACCTTTGGGCCTCCTTTTGGCTGCCCTCAATTCTTTCGGGGTAACCGGCGTCCGAGACGTAGATCATGATTTGATGATATGTGGAGACTAGTCCCTGAATCTCGTGAATTAAGGGTCTCCCCATGATCACGTTGTACACTGAAGGAGCGTTGATGACCAAAAATTCGGCCATGACGTTCCTGGCTGCTTCGTCGCAGCCGATGGTGATAGGGTGGAGAACCTTCCCATCAGGATAAGTTGAAGCCCCGTTGAATCCGGATACCGGGTATGGTACCGGCTTAAGGTGCTTGGGCTTTAGCTTGATTTGATTGTAGGCCTTTCGGAACAAAATATTTGCTCCGCTACCACCGTTAACGAGGGTTCGTGAGACACTGTGGTTGGCCACTTTGGCGACGATCACCAAGGGACCCTCGTGGGGGAACGTCACCCCCCGGCAGTCGGCGGCTAAGAACGTCATGTTCGGCACCAGCGATTGAGGAGGCTGAATGTCAGCATTGTTCACCTGGTGGGTCAGAGCCCTTAGGTGACGCTTGTGTTCCCTCCGGAAATGACGTGGATTGGAGGAAATTTTTCCTTCAAAGCTTTGCTGTTCTTCCGAGGGAAGTCAATTTGTTGCCGAGAGTCTTTCTCGGAATTCTCAGCCTCTTCTTTCTCGCGGTGATCTGCGATGTATTTTTTGAGATAGCCTTTTCGGACCATATCCTCGATCTGGTCTTTCAGCTGAATGCACTCCTCGGTGTTGTGTCCCGCTGATTCGTGGAATTCGCACCATTGGTCCTTGTGCTTCTGCTGATACCACTAAGGAAGTGGTCTCGGCTTTCGGTACCTCTGCTCCTCCCTCGTCACGCTGTAGATCTTAGCGCGCGGGAGTGCGAGAGGGGTATAGGACTCGTATCTGCCCAGCTGAGGCGCAGATTTGTCCATCTTCAGCTCGTTGGCTGAAGATTGTTCTGAGGTTTTCGCCTTTCCTTTCGTTTTTTAGAGTTGGCCTTTTGCTGTTTTTGTTTCCCGCCCCCAGTTTGAGGATGGGTATTTGTTTTGTTCCACTCTTCGGCTTGGATGAATTTATCTAAAGCGTTTAGAACTTCCTCAAGGGTCTGCGAGGTGTGCATGACCATGAAGTTAAGAAATGGTCCAGATCGAAGGCCGTGCTGTAAAGCGAAAACGGCCTGCCCTTGGTCAAGGCTTTTTACTCCCGATGACTCGTTGCTGAAACGAGTCAAGTAGTCTCGGGGACTTTCGGTCTCCCCTTGCTGCAGGCCCATGAGCTCTGCGGTCGTTTTCTCTCGACGGTTTGCCATTTAAAACTTACTCTTAAACTTGGTGGATAGATCGTCCCACCCTGTTATCGAACCTTCCTTGACCCCTTTGGAGATCCACGCTTTCGCAACCCCCTTGAGAGTGGTAGGAAAGTATTTGCACCAGGTCGCTTTCGACCTGGGGTTCAGATGCATGTGCTCCTCGTAAGAGTCAATGTGGTCATTTGGATCCGATGTACCATCATATGTGATGTGTGACAGAATTTTTACCGTCGACACATGTTCTTCTAGTATCCATCGCTCGAATGGAGAACTGGTGGGAAGCATTATGACCTTTCCTTTATTCCTAGCCGAAGGGACCGCGCTTCGCCCTCTCAGAGAGGTAGAAGTGGTTTTTGTCCCTCGCCGGGAAGATTCAGGATAAGCCTCGGCTTGGTCAGGGAAAGAGAGGCGGCTGTGCACACTCGACTCCCTTATGCCGTGACGGTCATAAACGCTTTGGCGGGCAGTCTCTGGCCGAGAGGCAGAACTGCTGATTTTGTTGCTTTGGTAGGCTTGATTGTCGGACTTCTTGAAATAGTGCAATTTTCTTTTTTCTTTCTCGCTCGGTTCTCCAAGTGTCCTCCTTCCATTCGCCAGCCAGCTCCTTAAAAGAAGAGGGCTTTCCCCTTTTTTGATCGATTCTCCTCCGTTGATTCGTTGTTTGCGGAGGGGACCGGTCGCACGGTGGTGGCATGACTTGAGTTCTCACGGCATCCATGAGGACCGTGAGGGCTCTCGCTACTTCCTCTGAGTTGGGCCCCGTCAGGGGTGTCCTCAGCTGAGAACGAGAGTTAGAATGGATGCTTAGAGGCTGGCTTCGAGCAATAGATTGAGTCCTAACATGGGACTGAGGTGTGCTCGTCCTATGCTGAGAGCGGATGGAGGGAGATTGAGACCTCTCCCGAGATGTCCCTCCCGAGCTAGCCTCTCCGGAGGAGTTCTGGCTCGGTGAGGGCGGAGGCGACAGGGATGGTGGGTCCAATGGCCTTTTCCCTGGTGTCATTTGGCCATTCTTGGCTGGAGAAGGGCCACTGTCTGATTTCTTGTTCTTACGATTCTTAGCCATTGCACTAAGATTAGAGTAGAACGATTGAGATTGGATTAAAGATTTTTGAAAGTCTTCCCCACAGACGGCGCCAAATTGTTTCGAGTGAAAACAACAGGACTTCCGGCTAGGTCCTTTTGAGGTGGACGAAGACTGGGCTCGGTCCAAATAATGCTTGGCCGAAGATTTCCTGCACAGTAAACACACGTAAACTTGCCTCGGGGGTTGTGTCGAGGAAGACCCCTCCGATGCCGAAGTCAGTACAATGTGTAGAGAGAAAGCTATGCAAGAGAAGTAATTGCTTGAGGCTTGATTGTGAATAAATGTAAAATAAGACAATTGAAGGCTTTTATACCTTTGCACATGAGGAGAAATGGGCCTAAAGCCAGGTGGGCTTGCCACATTGACCAGACCTTGACTTAGCAACAATTGGAGAGTGCACCTTTTGACCTTGAGCTTATAATTGAATCATTTATGGACCGGGCCCAAGTAGGCTAAATTGGACCCAAACAAATATTAAATCACTCAGCAATTACAACATTTTTCCTACTAAGCTACAACATTCAAGTTTATTCCAATGGACAAATTGTTAACGTTTTTTCTTTTCCAATTCTTTTGTATAGCCTGTACACAGCATGGGCCAAATGGCTAGTTTACATACAAATATTGTGGTAATATATTACGAAACTTAGTGATGTTGTTGATTAAGCTTAAATAAACCTTCACGCCGCAATGTATCAAAAATACTTGATAAAAAAAAAAAAAAAATCAACATCACATAACCATAAAATATGTGGTACAGTACAACCCGAAACAACTCACGAAAGCTTTAGTGTAATAATCGTACCAATAATCAACGAAGTACTTTTCAAGTAGGTAAATTGCTATATTTGCTACCATACCTATCCACAAATTAGGTGAGATCGTTTTCAATCATAACTCTACACAAGTTGTTGCGTTTACTTGTCAAACAGTAAAATTGAAATGAAAGGTGGCAATGTAACGTACACATAATATCCACGTACTAAGTTTATGTTATACTCCCTTCATGCCAAATTAATCGTAACGTTTTGACTTTTTGTATTATTCACATATTTTACTTTGATCATCTTTTTTAGTTATTATATAAAAGTTAATGTGATCATATAAGATATTGTTGGATCTATTTTAATGTATAGTTTCTTAATATAAACTTCTTACAGCTTTTATAAATGTATAATAAAGGTATATGGATGGTCAAACATATACATCGGCAAGCGTATCCATTCAAAAATTGCACTGGGACACGAAGGGAGTAAGTTTATAACACCTAGATTTACATAATTGTACAAATTAAATTGATTGCCTTACTCAAATTTATCACCCTTAGCTTATTCAATTTTTGTTTACCCTCTTGTATTAGCTACCACTATTTATTACTATAATACTGCTAACCTACTTTGGGACCCTCATTCTATCATATATTGCCTATAAATACATGTGCTACATTTTGCCTATCCAACTTAAAGAAGAATAATTAGTTCAGTCTTCACAAATAGTTGTACAAGTTGATTAGCTTGTTTCCTAGGGATGTACTTGATAATGGCCTATTCAAAGGCTTTGCTGCTTGCCCTTATTGCTGTGACTCTAGTCATATGCTCAGCTCGTCAATTGGCTGAATCTTCAACCAATGAGAAATCACGTGAGTTTCTATTGCCTTCTAAATTCTATTTTACGAGTATAAGACGAAATTGTTTAGTTGACAAATAAATTAATAGAAAGTTTAATTTCCTAGGAATTAAATATATATATATACTTGTTTGGTTGAAAATAATGTAGGAATTGGGACTTCCTATAAAGTTCTACTTCTCACAAAATGGAGGAATTAACTTACCTAGTCCCCCTAAGTAAGTGGGACTTCCCATGGAAAATAGAAATTCTTACATCCAACCAATTTTTTTTATTTTTTTTTATTTTTTTTTTGTTTGAAAATTCTTATTAGGAATTACAATTTCATATTAATTGAGATTTTATGTGAATTTCTACTTCCTTCATCTAACCAAAAAAGGCCTAAGTCAGCTTGTGATGAATTTAGTACTCCCTCCGTCCCCTAATTATAAAGCCTCATTTCCTTTTTGGGTAAACCAAAATACAATGTCTCTTTCTATTAGAAGATTTTATTTTATTTTATTTTATTTTATTTTATATTATTATCCTCTTTTTGATGAGTTGCCATCTTTTTTCCTTTACTTTCATATACTTTTAATCAATTCTTAACACTTTCTCTCTCTCTCTTTAATTATTCCTAATTACTTTTTTTTTGTCTCTATCTCTCTCTAGCCCCACATACTCATATCTACTTTTAATCATTAGTTTTAAAAAATTTACAAATTTCTTAATTCCCGTACAAAAACCAAAAAATTTTTTGTATTAAAGGACGAAGGGAGTATTCAATCAGAGCACCTAGAATATTATTACAAGTACTCTTTTTTTAAAATAATTTTTTAATAGTTTTGTACATAATTTTGAAATTGAAAGTACACATTGCAATATTGCATGCACTTAGATCTGGTTATTGCATATGCAAGCAGCCAAGCATAATTTTGTTTTGATAATTAATTAGGGCTTTGGGACATGCATGTCTAAAGCACGTCATTTATATACTTTTTCTAAATACAGTTTATATCTTTTTAATTTTCTAATGAGCGAATCGGATCGTACGTCTTAGTTGCTTATTAGCCTTTTGTTTTTTTTTTTCAGAAAATTGTAGTGTTTTTGTTTTACAGCAAACTGTAAGATTAGAAAAGAATGTCATTGTACTAATAGTAATGCATATATTTCTTATTTGCAGAGTCTGTGGAGGAGTCTAAGTATGGACACTATGGTGGCGGACACTATGGAGGACACGGTGGCGGCCACTACGGAGGACATGGTGGTGGCCACTATGGTGGAGGCCATGGTGGACACGGCGGTCATTACCCACCTAAAGAAGAGGAGTCCGTGGAGGAGTCTAAGTATGGACACTACGGACATGGTGGCGGATATGGCCATGGTGGCGGTTATGGCCATGGTGGCGGATATGGCCAAGGTGGTGGTTATGGACATGGTGGCGGATATGGCCAAGGTGGTGGTTATGGACATGGTGGAGGATATGGCCATGGAGGCTACGGACACGGTGGACATGGTGGTCACTATCCCCCAAAGGTGACAAAAACTTCCGAAGAACAAAAGGGTAACTAATGACTTAATGAGTAATGGCTATAAAATGTGCGGAGTGTTGATATTTATTATATGTTCATAATGTATTGATCAAAGAGTTGGATATTGTCATGAATTCTTGTATGTTGGTCATATACTGATTATCTTTTCATGTACCCCTTGTAATTTTCAAATTATGCAATGTTAAAATAATAAAATTGGACGTGGTGTTTGAAGTTACATGTTATATTCTTTATATTAATTACTTATTGTTTTGACATGTCTATTGTTATTATCCTACGATTTAGAGTACGTATCGTCGTTCTCCAGGAAGAATTCGTTGACTTCCTCAACGATATATTATCATGTGTCCTTCTAACCTTGCTTAGTTGTTGGACTTACGGTCATATCATAAAGTAATTCATGGATATATTAAATAAAATTGTTGGCGCTGCTGGTACACCTTCAATAAGTTTTATTTTGTTGTCAAATCATTGGATATCTATTGGATAAACATAATCATCATTTCATCTTTCGATTCAATTTTGAGCTAATTAATTTGATACCCCATAAGTATCTAGGTTAGTAACATAATCTACTCAAAAGATCTATTTAAAAATGTTCGATGAAGTTTAATATAGTGATGAAATATAGCCAGTTTGGTAAATCATGTTACAAAGGTGAAAATTCAGAAAAACAAATTCTCAATTAAAAATAATTAATAAAGTTCTTAAATAATATTAAGAGCTGTATAAAGTTCTTTACAATATAATCTATACTAATATATTAAAAAGTGTTCCTAAAAATATATATATGCCATGTAGACCCCTTTACTACGCCATGTCACCCACTCAACTTTTCATTACGGCACGTGACTCTCCCTTCTATTTATTTCTCATTTCATGTCAATGCACTTTTAATATAAAAGTTCTCCACAAGATTTGAGTATGCAACCTTTAATTCTGGAATTGTATATCTTACCATCAAGTTATGTGATACTTTATGTTATCATTTGAATACAAAATATTAATATGTAGCAAAAACAATTGATTAGCAAATTTAATTACAGGAAAATTGAATTATAATTAAAATGTATATTAATGGTCAACCCCCTGTAATGACCCATTATTCGGGCCTAAAAACTAGGGTGATAATTAAACAATGTATGGAGATGATAAGAAAAATTTTATTTGAAAAGGAATTGATTTAATCTGTTAAGGATATTTTAAGAGGAAAATAGGGCAATGTGTTTTGAGGTGAGTAATTTGTTAAAAGCTCATGTGCATATAACCTAATTGTATTCAAACCAATTAGTCAAAGCAATACGTCCAAAAAACTTCCTCTATTGTCAATATTTATACATAATATACCATTAATATATTTAAATATTTATTTAATTAAAATTATAAAAGCATAATGTTTTGAAAGTTGTATTAATGGTATAAATCTTAAATTTTGTAGACGAATCTTCAATAATTAGTTTTAAATATGTAGTGGTCAAAACTATTAGAGATAGATTAAATCAGTAAAAAAATCGAGTCAATTAACAGTATTTATTAAACTTAATTTCGTACCCTCATATATAAATTCTTGGATTCACCACTATGTGTTCCTCACTCATATCTTACAAAAAAATGTTTTCTTACTTTGAGCTTAACTAGCTTTTTGGCCCGTTCAATACACGGGTTGTTACTTGGGTTAATTATTTTCATATGTAGGTAAGCTTTTATACGAAGTAATTGTTTTATTTCTAAAACTTAAAAGAAAAAAAGAGTGAGAGTAGAACTGTGAAGAAGATGAAGGAATTTAGTTATATATATATATACATGAAGATTGTGGGATATGAAATGACATATTATATTAGTTTAATTATATTTAAAGGGTATGAGATTAAAAGACAATTTTTATTATAATTCATATGAATATTTAATGTGTACTAATTAATTGAACTTTATTTTATTATGGTGGAAATGAAACACTTTATTTTCTTACTTGAATTTGCAAGTTGTACAATGCATAAAGACTTAAACATAAATATTAAGGGAGGTGACATGTGGCATATAGGGGTAGTATTGAGTGACTTGTGATGCCATGTGTCATATGAAAAATTTGTGGTTTGTGTTTTTAAATACTAAAGTATAGATTATTAAGAAAAATAAAGCACATAAATTATAATCAATGTTCGGCAAAATAGTCAATTATTGGATGTTTGGTTTTAAATTGAAAAACCCTTGGATTGGACTCCTAGTACATGTGAGAAGTGGCGCCAATTTGTAGTACGTGTTGTATATGCATCAAACAAAGGCCTTAGCATCAAGGTTTGGGGATTCATAGTGCTCTAGTAAAGTCGTGTCTCATCCCAATTGAAGAGGATAGACCGACTGTACCCTTTCGTACGGAACCTGAGTCACAAGGAAATGTGACTTCAGTTGTGGTTAAGAGCCAAGAATCCCATTTGACTAATCTTACTTTGGGTTATTGGGATTGCTCTTATCGTGAGTATCAAGCTTTGCTCATTAGTTTATCTCAATCAGACCATAGGTTTTTGTTCCTTTTACTACTCCCTTCTTCTGTCAAGTACTATTGGTGTCTTCTGGTTCCTTTTCAAGGTTTCTACCTTAGCCTCTACTCTTTCTGCTACAACAATGCAACTAACATATGTTATGGGTTCATGTTATTGCATAGCATAGGTATGGTTAGTGTTGACAGGTTTCTTTGCTATGCCTTGTGGATTCCGTCGACCAATAAGGGCTCCAAATAGCATTGTGGACCAATCAGAGCTCCGAAAAGCGCAATTTACCAAGTTTTAATGCTTTGTTTCATTTTGGCTTGTTTGAGCTAGTAATTATAGTGCGTCATTTGTATTTCTTTTTAGGTTGTAATTCTGTTTTTCGTTAATAGAATTTTTTTGTAAAAAAAAAAAAAAAAAAAAACAAAAGCCTTAGCAAGTCAACGAATGAGTATCCTTCTAGCATGTTCATGTCCCTTTATAATTTTGTTGCTTACTTTAGATTTTGTAAGCTCCACTGATTACGATTATTATCATCACATTTGGACACTTATCGTTTTGTTATTTCTTTTTGTCAATATTTATGACTTATGAGTGTATGTGATTGTAGTCAAATAAGGCGGTACATACCATATAGTTGGCCACTTGCATCTTGAATGTACCTCTAGTATACCACATGTAGTGATGTGTGTAGATTATATATAGTTAGGGAAGACAATTATTGAAACTGACATGCTAATTTATTATGATGAGAGGGACATTTTTCCTTGTTATAACTCCTTTTTTCACTCTTTTCCACTTACCTTGTCTTACAAACTTGTGTTGAAGTAGGTGATACTTTTTACAACCTTAATTCGAACAATTTTTATACCTATCATCTACCCATTATCAATGAAAGTATGCATAATCTATTTGTCTAATGTATGGGTATAAGGCCCCGTTTTCTTCACCTTATTTTTACTGAACTGAAACTATTTTTACTGAAACAAAATTATATTTGTTGAACTTAAATTATTTTTACTGAAATGAAATTATTTTTGGTGAACTGAAATTATTTTTACTGATTTTCAATTATAATTCTTCTTTAAGAAAACTGAATTTTATTGAACTGAACTTATTTTTACTGAATTGAAATTGTTTTTACCGAACTGAAATTAATTTTACTAAATTGAAATTATTTTTACTTAATATTATTTTTTTAAGGTGAAAATAACAGGTTCTAAACCTAAATTTACATCTGCTTCACCATCTAATTATATATCCACTCTATTTGTCCATTACCTATTCACACTTATCTTGGAGTATTAAAAATAAAATGGATAAAAAATTCATAAAGTAGATGGATGCGAGGCAAGGCGGGTGGATAATTTTATTTTATTTTTTTATTATTTTATTTTATTCTTTTTTTGACAATGGTGGATAATTGGATATAGGGCGGGTTTTATTTTAAATCCACATGCAGAATTGCAGATATAGCTTTTGAAATTCATATCCACCTATTAACTATCAAAGTCATGACAATAACCATTTCAATTATTGCAAATGTGGTGTGGAACTGGCAAAATTATACCGACCTAAAATTTCTAGACTTATCTTTTGTGTAATAACTTGTACTCAGCTCCTTAGATAGATAGGGTTTCAATGTTGATGGTCCATGTGTACCAATAAAAACTAAACAACGATTTATATGTTCTCTTTAAATACAGCGTACCGCGTATGTAGAAGGATATAGTATTCTTGTGTGAAGAGAAAGTTGGAGACAAATCAGACAATCATTAGACAAACAATTAAAGTAAGGTTATTTTTTATACCACCCACAAATATTCTACTTTTTGAAATTACTACTTGAAAAAAATTACGTTAAAATACCATCCAAAAAGGCAAAAACAAAAAAAAGATTTCACAACCATTTAATACTTCCGGTTAAAGAAAAAACTGTTAAATCTAACGTTTAAAAAATTTCTTCGATTTTGGCGTCAAAAAATATTCTCTTAGGCTTTGGGGGTCATTTTTATTCTTTGAGACCAATTTGAATTCAAAATTTACAAAAATTAATTGAAATATCTCATTTTGCGTAATAAAAATAATTTAATTTGCGTGACACACACAAAATGAGACATTTTTTTATACCTATTTGTCAATTTTACACAACAAATCGATTCCTTTGGGCAACAATGACCTCAAAACCTCTAAAGAGCATATTTTTGGCACGAAAATCAAAGAAATTTATTCCAAAACGTTAGATTTAACGGTTTTGGTGGTGAATTCTACTTTTTTCTTTTTTTTTTTTTTTTTTTTTTTTTTTTTTTTTTTGTCTATGTTGGGTAGTTTTTTAAAATATGTTTTTTTTGGTGGTAATTTTAAAAAGTGGAATATTTGTGTGGTAAAATATGAAATTTCCTTATAGTAATATTGAAATTTCCTATAAATAAATACACTCTGATTCAAAGTATGTTGACGAATGTATTAACGAAATATCGTTTTTTATCTTCTTCATTTCTCCATTTTTTTTCCATTAATCATTAATTCATCACTCCAAGTTTATACTTTTTTTTTTTTGACATATACTTAATGATCAAAGGTAAGGATTACAGATGATGAAATAAGTTTGCTATGCTGCTTTGAAGAGATTTACTATCTCCAAGCTTACACAGAGTACAAATAAAACATAATTAGAACTTCATCATAAGAAAACGTTGGGTTGAACACCCAAGTTACCTTCGAACATGCTGTAGGAGATACCAAAATTTTCTTGTCTTGGCTTTGGATCCCCATTTTTGGTGTTGTTGGGAAAAGAACGAAAAGGAAAAGAACACGCGGTTATTGGCATACATTAACTCGGGCTCAAAAAGACACAAAGAGTCGTTAACAGTAGATAAAACAAGTAGAAATAAAAGATGTCCAAGGCTTAACGACACAATTTGAGTCTCTTTTACAAGCTCGGTACCCTTAACTGTAGGTACCTTTGACCCCTTCTCTACGGAAGAGACCATTACCATACTAAAAACTCCCAAAATTAAATTTTGGGAGCCCCCATGTTGAAGAGCAGGGTTGGGATAAAGGTTTTACAAAGAAATAGATTGACAAATCATTGCAAAGCTGAAATAGTGAGTACCAAGTGATAACCCAACTTTACTCTGTCGACCTAACAGGTCAAAAAGAGTTGCTAAATAAAAAACACAAGCCATGACCACCTTTAAGAATAAAACAAACCAAAAACAAGGACCATCCCCGTAATTAATGGAACCCGAAAACCAAACTACTTAACGAGAGGCTTAACATACCCCCTTACCCCCCAAATAATCTTCATGTAAAACCACTTGATTAAACATAAATTAGCCAATTAAAACAACAAAATCATCAAAGAACAAAAACCTCCCGGCAAAATAGCCAAAAAACAACGAAGCTACATAACTAAAACATTAACAAACTTAACTATATAGGAAAAAAAACCAAAACTGACCGAACCAACAAGCAAGGTAAGAAGAGGACTTACATACCAAAGGAAAGGCATAAAACGAAAATCAAAACCGAGATTTTGAAGTCAATTCCAAGAATGAACTCGTGAAACCCTAACCCTAACGTCACCGTATAAACGTCACGATGACCTTTTTTGCGGTAAGCCCTGACGACGCCGTTATAGCTAGCCCAATATCCCTAAATACATCAACCCCGTCCTTGAAAGGGCATATCTGAACACAACTCAAAACAGTGCCTTCCTAGTTCTCGTCTCAGCCGCGAAAAACACTCCTAAACTAAACACAAGTTAACGGCTGCCCGAGAAGAGGAACTCGACCACGTGAAGACCCGAACCTAACTTGTTGGAACTGGACTAAACCTCAAGAAAAGATTCTAGAAAAAACCTCCAATTTTGAAACCTTTACCCTAAATTTACTCTAGAAAACAACCAAAGCGTTAGAGTTAGTCTTGCATGATTAAAAAAACTTAACTAATACCTTTAATTGATGTGCGCCGACGACCGTTGATGAGAAAAAGAAGCTCTGGTCACTAGCGGCAATAGGAACAAGGGAGTGGGTTTTCTATTTTTAGAGAAAAAGAGGAGCGTAGGTTTTAAAGAGAGAAAGCAATTTAGATTTCACAAACTATTGGGTGCGTCCACCCGCACCCAATAGTTTGTGAAGCTACCCGTTTAAACATAACTCCCATTGAAAACACCTCATAATTTCTCTTCTCCACTCACCATCAGACCCGTATACTTTCCCGAACTCTAATGTACTAGTGTTGATGATGGATGTGAGGCCGTTGTGAACGATCGTGGAGCGGTGCCGCCGATCGTGGTGGCTGGGTTAGTTGTTTGTTGAGTGAGGGAGGTGTTGTAGGCGGCTGAAATGCGCAGTGGAAGTAACTATTCACTGGTGGAGTTCGCTGGCTAATGGTGGCTGGTGGTGGTTCTACGATTTTGGAGGTGGTGCTGTGATTTGTGTGGCTACGTGGCTAAGCTCTGATGTTTAGGGGTTGTGGGTTGGTGGTGGCTGGTTGATGGTGGTGTGAGATTAGGGTCATGGGTTGGGGTGGTGGGTGGGTGTTCAATTGCAGGCTATGAGGGAGTGTATGATATGGAGTGAGGGGTGGCGTGAGGTGGCGTGGGTGGAATGAGGAGTAGGAGAAGGAGTTGCGTAGGTGGCGTAGGTACTCAATTTGTTGGAGTTCGGTGCTGGTGGTGGTATGATGGTGGTTTGTAGTAAGAGATAGAGTGAGGGTGTGGTGTGGGTGGTGTGAGGAGCAGGAGAAGGAGTAAGGATGTTGTGAGGATTTGCTAATAGGAGAGAGAAATGAAGAGAGGAAAAGGAAGAGGGGGAAAGAGGAGAGAGAAAGAAATACTTTGTGCTTGTATATAATAGTACTTTGTATGTAAGTCAATAAAAGTAACATATTAGCCAATTAATGTCTTATATTAGTTAAACATATCAGACATCAATAAAATGTATCAGCCAACAAAAGATAAATATCAGGCTATCAGCCAACAAGAGGAATTCATCAGCCAAAAAAAGATATATTAGGCATCGTTTGAAGTGTGCCTACGTTAAGCATGTGTGAATATGCTTGGCACTCATAGGAAGTGGGAATCGACATGTACGATTAGAGACAAATAAAGTAGGGAACCGCCAACAAGATTTTAAGGAACTTGTAAACCGTTCACGGATCATAAAAGGCAACCACGATAAAGGGTCAACGAAAGGCAACAACGATTGACCCGTAAAGGTTACACCCCATTCATAATCCATGAGATTACTAACTCCATATGGTTTGGAACCACGAAAAGAGGATCGGGGATGATGGTACGAAGTGAGTCATGGAGTCAAATTCGCCCGTATTGGCCTCTACTCGATTCTTATTATGAAAAGTATTCCTGCGATCTCAAAGGCATACAAACAAATATTAATTTACTCCAAACTATTATTAAGCTAAATTAGTTGTATATTAATGTAACATATAATTCTAAAATATTTTGATCACTTTAATTAAATAAAAAGATTAAGAAGGAACCTAAACCGGTTGTCCAAATTATCTTATTAGGCATTATATTCACTTACATATTCCCTTTAAACATGGAATATGGTGATCATAAAAATATAATAGAACAAAAATTAATATTGGAAGCAATTCAACAATAAATTGTTAGTCAAACCAAATATAATTAAACCTAATCATGATACTAGAAACAAGAATGAAAATAAGTGTAATTAAATTATTAATTACTCACTTTCCGCGTTTCCTTGAATTGCTACGTCATGAATAAACTATTAGTAACTTCAATAAAAATATAAATCAAATTGAAACAATTCAATTGAATAAAAAGAGTTAATTTTGTCCAAACCCTGAGTTAATTCTCACGATGGTCCCTGTTTTCTCGCGCCAAGTTCTTCAATATCAAGCCAAAAGTCTGCCTTCTTGCTTTGACCGGTTCTAGTATTGTTTGGCCGATTTTACTTCCTGATAGAGTTTTTCCCCTCTTTTCTAAAACCCATACGTGTTATACTTATGGCCATAACCCTCTGGGAATTCACGCTCCATCTACCCAATCGAACGCTCATTGCAACGAAGGGTACATCCGAGTTTGTGAATTCACCAAACCATGGAAGCAAGTTTAACTTGCGGGGTCCCATCCATATTCGCCAACCCTTCCCAAGGTAAGGCTTCCGCGCGATGCATCCGGACTCATAACCATGGACCCTATTTTGACTACCCTTATCCTTGAACTTTAGAGAAGTAGAGCCATGGTTCGCTTGCAAACTCATTGCATCATATTGTGCTTATTTGACTACTTGTGCATCTCTTGCTTGTGCGTAGCTTGTACGTGTTTACACTAATAGTTTGTTTGACTTGTGTTTGAGTCTAAATAAATTGATTAATGACTAAAGAAATTTGCTTAATTAATTAATTAATTAATTAATTAACGAGTAATTAAAGTTTAAATAAAATTGACTAAACATGACTTGGCATGACCATAGGCTCGTCCCTTTTAAGGTAGAACACTGGAAACAGGCTCAGACTGACGTTTCAGTAATGACGCAAAAGGTCTGGCCTGTGGCGCGACACTCAAGTGTCCATCGCGACGTGATGGCTCTGGCGCGACGCGACAGTGCCTTTGTTCGCGAGATGGTCTAGTGTTCTGCCCGAGTCTTCACGCAAAATCTGATTAGTCGATTTATTGATAATCGAAATCGTATTCAGTCCTTAGTTAAGTCTAGTCATATAGTCCCATGGTCTTACACAAGTGTCATGCATGCCACTTCCACTCACTTTTTTAAAATGAAGTACATACTTTTTATATAGGTTTCACTATGACCATGCATAGAGAGTCTTGTGTGCGCGTGTTTTCCATCATTTTGTTTAAAGGGGTAAGTTTGATATTAATCCTCCTAACATAACCATGTTGTTTGAACATTAAACTTGATTCCTAAAAATGCACCCCATGTTTTTTTGCTTTTTTTAAACAAAAACAAGTAAAAGTCAATTTGAGTCCAGTCACTAAAATCAATGGTTCAATATTACAGTGCTTGGTCAAGAAGAGAAGGATGATTAATCAAGGAAAACACCTTCATTCAAGTTCTACTCTTTGATAAACCCATCAGACACCGAAAAAAGTTCGTACTAATGGCTACCCAACAGGAATTTGATGAGATAATGCAAAACATGAACAACTTGACTGAGATGTTGAAGACTATCACTCTTCAAGTCAACGATCCTGTCAAACAACAACAACTTGAGTGTATGGAAGAAAGCCTCAGCAAAATTTCCAACGACTATAAGTTTCAGGGAATTAGCTCACAAGGGGTCTTAGTGGACAAGGAACTTCTTCCACAGAAGTTCAATGCCAATGACATCCCTAAGTTCAAGCTTACCGACAACCCTTATTTTCATTTAAGAGCTTTTTAAAGTATAAAGAATATTAAGGCAATTGACAGGAAGGTTTTCCCTTCTTTATTCTCTCTTAAAACCATTTGTCAATAATGGTTTTCACCCTAAAAAAGGAGAAGACCTCCTCTTAGGACTCTATTACAAACGCTTTCATCGATAGATACAAGTGTAACATCCAAGTTGAAATAGACCATAGGGAGCTTGAGATGTTGAAACAAAAAGAAAATGAAGGATTTACTTCCTTCTTCAACAAATGGAGGGAAACTTCTACTAAGATGGTAGAAGTTCCTACCAAAAAGGAATCTATGAGGATGTTCATCAAGAACCTCTAACAAAAATTTTCAGAACATTTGAAGTGCCAAAGTAATTTGTATACTTTTAAGGTCGTCTATGACATAGTATTGACATTGAAGACGACCTTGCAAAACAAAAAGCAGCTAACAACAGCAGCAATGGCTGGAAAGGCAAGAAGAACGATAATCATTATTCTTCTAAAACCACCCATTCAAATATTGTTAGCACCTTTCACTTGAATGAGGTCCTTGCTATGAACAATCAAGGACAAAAGAAGCCATTTAGGAGAAATTTCACACCTATTGGCATGAGTTATGACACAGCGTTCGATCGACTTCACGCTAAAGGACTCATAACTCCTATCGGACCATTTGGAGATCCACCAGTTGAAAGGAGGACGGCAAGTTGGAACCCCAACTCTCACTGCAAGTACCACCAAGGCAGGGCAATAAACTTCCATTTATTCCCACTAGTAAGAAGCCAAGTATCAATAATTCTGCACTTTCGGACGCTTTGGAAATTTCTGATAATGAAGATCATGTTGACCCATCACTCCTCATCAAACCAGTTGGAGAAACTTATGCTAGCGAAGAAGAGGAGGAAACCTTTTTCGATAACATGAGTAGTTTTCCTCCAACTAAAGAACCTTCCTCCAAAGAAGATGTATGGGTTCTCATAAATACAATGAGGGCGGCGATAACCCAACTCGATCATTCCATCCAGGAAGCAAGAATGATAGAAATAAGACGCATCGCTGAAAAGATGATGCCCATTAAAGCTACTGAAATAAAACCGTTTTCTCTCAAAGTAGTTGAACCACCCAAAAAGAATAATAAAGCATATACACCTATTGGGACTTCCTACGCAAACACATTCAAAATGCTCTTCGAGAATGGAAAGATCAAACCTCTCGAGCTTAGACCATTTGAATCATTGTAAAGGACAGGTAGGTTTTACTGGCTATACCATCAATCTGGAGGACATACCATAGAACACTGTTTCAAATTCAAGGACCTAGTTTAAGAATTGATTGATAGTAAAAAGTTGGTCCAAATACAGCCGGAAACAGATGCTAGCATCAATGGAGTTTGGGAAAGCAACGATGAGGATGTCTACCTCGAGGATGTAGAAGCAATTCAACTCTCCACAATTTATCAAGTTGACGACATTTAGAATGAAGAAGATTCCTCTATACACGTCCTCAAAAGATCAGGAAGAATGCAACCTCCTATAGACACCCAAATGTGTCTCTCCAAAACCAAACCCGGTGATGAATACCTTTCATGTCATTATTATTGAACAAAGCAAAAGTGTGAAAAGTCTAGTGATGAGGATGTTTTTATTAAAAAATCTCTTCTTTCTATTTTTGAAAATATTTCTTTTCTTACCCTATTTATGAAAAACGTGTAGTCCAGTTTAGTTTGGCCCATGATATGGGTCCAATAATAGTTTAGTTGGATGGGGGCTTGAAAACACCTTTCCAACGATATATTATAAGCCCAATTTCGAAGAATAATGAGGAAGTTATGGCCAAAATACTAAATTGGGCTCAAACCGGATTTTACCTACGGCCCAATGATCATGTGGAGAGTCCAAAGATTTAATCCTATTCCTAAACTAATTAGGATTTATTAGAAGCTTCCATAATTTTATAAAAGATCTTAATTATCCTTTTAGAAAAGATAAAATCAAAGAGTTTGAAATTGAATAAAACTTTCCTTTTTTAAATCCTAATTCTATTCAAATTTAAAGGTGTTCAAAGATAATCAGATATTATTTTCGCGCCTCGTGATTTTTATCCAAATCTTATATGGTTGGATAGACCTTGAAATTATCTTTTTAATGATATATTATAGTATTAATTCCGAGCTACAACGAAAAAGATATGAATGGAATACGAAACTCTATCCAAAAGATATGATAAAAACAAAATCCGCAAAAACTGTCTTGCAGCGCCGGACGACAGGCTTGTCGCGCGGCGCTGCACTCTGTTGCGCGGCGACAGAGGCTATTGCGACGACAGCGTCGTGTTTTATTCCTTTTCGAAATCCGATTCCTTTTTTTTATCATATTTCGGACTGTTTTCATTATAAATAGGGTCCTTGGACCTCCGTTTTCAATCATCAAAAATTACAAACTCTCATCAAGAATTTCTTGATACTCTCTCTCTCTTTCTAGCCTTTTCTCAAACAAAATTCTGCATTCACAAGATCTAGACACACCTAGCCAAGTTCGATGTTGCCTTCGCCCTAGACGTGAAAGGTTATAATTTCGGAGGGTTTGGTCCCAAATCTCTATTTCAATTATTTAATTTAATTGTTTGATTTATTACTTTTCCCTGAAGTTACTAACGTGTGTATTTTGTTATTAGAAAGAGATATGAGGTATCAAAGTAAGTGCTTTAATTGCTTTATTGATCTTTTGATATAGAAACCATGCTTAGATTATGTTGTTGATTCCTAGTATCATGTTTAGGATTAACTAATATTTCTGATATTATTATGATACTTCCTATTTTCTTTCCTAATAGCATGTTAGTATCATGTTAGGGCCAAAGCTTTGATTTTTATTGTTTAGTGACATGCTAGGGATTGTTATTAATCTTGTTAGTATCATGCCTAGGATCTTGCTATTAATATTATGCTTTAACACGATTATGATTGTTATGATTGTTATAATTATTATTATTATGATGATTATTTTTATTATTATTATTATTATTATTATTATTATTATTATTATTATTATTATTATTATTATGTTGCTTGATGCTTATTATTGTTATTGCTTGATCACGCCTTTTATGCATGTTTAAAGGGAATTTGTACTTGTAATCACGCTTAATAAGATAATTAATAATCTTGTTTAGGCTAATATGATTATAATTCAAGTGATTTCCAATAATAGTTTTATTTATGCATTAAATTCAACCAACATAGATAAACTGGTTTAGGGTTAATCTATTGATTGCATGTTAGTCAGAAAGCGCACATGAATACGAGAAGAATAAAGTAGAGGCCTATTTTTAGGGCAGGTTCTTTCTCTTTTAGATTGGATTTGTACCTTCATCCCCGAACTTCCAGTCATGGTTCCAGACCTATTAGAGTTGACGATCTCATGGATCATTAAGGGGTATAACCTTCACCCTGTGAATGGTTTACAAGTTCCTAAAACTTGTTGGCGACTCTTTTGCTCTAACTTCCTTCCCTTGGGACGCCACCATGCTTAAGTGTATGATCACAGTGGGGTTCAAGTTTGGGGTAATGCTTGAAATATTCCCTACAGTTTTTGTCGACTCCACTGGGGAGGATTTCTATTTTAATTCCTAAAATTTATTTTGGCAATGATTTAGAATGAGTGGATGAGACTCGAAAAGTTCTAAGTATTTCATGGGAGTAATTTTGATTAACATTATTGTCATATGCATAAAAAAGTTTCTCATTGGAAAGACCATCCATAATGAGTAAAAAACATAGGATTTTTTACACATAAGAAATTTGAGGAATATCTTTCACAACTAGAACCGAAATAATGCTGCGAAAAACTGGAAAATTTTATGAACACAGAAAGCTGCTGAGGCATGTAGGAACCGGCGTCTAAAAAACAGAGCCTGTCACAAAACATATGGCTCTGTCGTCGAGCGATAATTCTATCGCCAGGTGACAGGGCTATATTGCGGCAATAGTCTCTGTTGGTTGGCGCTGCATTCTTCCAATACCAAGCCAGAAATATGAGTTATAATTTCGACCAGTTCTAGCACTGTTGGCTCGATTCTATTTCCTGATTGAGTTTTTCTCACTTTTCTGAAACCCATATGTGTTCTACATATGGACATAAACCTCTAGGAATTCGTGCTCCATCTACCTGATTGAACGCTCTGAACAACAAAGGGTACATCTGAGAATGTTGAATTCACCAAACCATGGAAGCGAGTTTAACTCGCGGGGTCCCATCCACTCACGCCAACCCTTCAAAAGGTAAGGCTTCCGCGTGGTGCATCCGGACTCATAACCATGGACTCTCTTTGACTATTTCATATCCCGAACTTTAGAAAACTAGAGCCATGGTTAGGTTGCAAACTCATGCATCATATTGTGCCTACTTGACTACTTGTGCATTTTTTGCTTGTGCATACTCTATGTGTTTTTCCTAACCGTTTGTTTAACTTGTGATTAAGTCTAAATAAACTAATTAATGACTAAAAGGATTTTGCCTAATTAATTAATTATTTAATTTGGGTAATCGAAGTTGAATAAGTTATCAGAATTGACTTAGTACGACTATAGGTCTGTCCCGTAGAGTAAAAATACTAAAAAGCAGTCCCAGATTAATGCTCCAGGAATGGCGCAAAAATGTTGGTTGTAGCGCCACACGCTGCTATGCAACGCCGAGAGACAACCCTGTAGTCTGGCGCAGCACTGCAGTGGGCGGCGACAGTGCTGTTGCTTTGACGACAGTTCAGGATTTTGCTCGAGTCATCACGACGAGTCTAATTAAACAGTTTGCTAATCAGTTTGATTATTTTGTTAATCACAGTACCCTTGTTTAGTCCTTAATTAAGTCTAGGCACTTAGTCCCATGGTCTTACACAAGAGTCAAAGCATGTCACTTACACCCACAAATAAAGCACACACTAATATGTATATACACTTTGACCATGTTTAGAGAGTCTTGTATGCGCGTGTTTTCCGTCATTTTTTTAGGGGGTAAGTCGGATATTAATCCTCCAATTAAACCACTTGTTTGAACCCATATACTTGATTTCCAAAAAATATACACCCTATTTTTGCTTTTTTCCTTTTTCTTTATAAACCCGTAAAGTCAAAGTCAATTTGAGTCAAGTCATTAAAACAAATAAATGGTTTAATTTACAGCGCGTGGTTAAGAAAGGAAGGGCGATTAATCAAGGATAACACCTTCGTTCAAGTTCAACTTTTTGATAAACCGATTTGCCAAAAAAGAAAATGCTAAGAAGATAATGGCAATTCAAGAAGAAGTCAATGAGCTTAAGAAGCAAATAGCTAACGTGACTGAGGTGTTGAAGGCTTTAACCCTCCAAATCAATGATCCTGTGAAACAACAACAAATGGAGCTCATGCAAGAAAGCTTGAGCAAAATATCCAATGACTATAGATTTCAGGGCATTAGCTCACAAGGGGTCTCAGTGGATAAGGAGCTTCTTCCGCAGAAATTCAATGCCAATGACATCCCTAAGTTTAAGCAAACTGACAATCCTTACTTTCATTTAAGGGCCTTTGAAACTGTAATGAACATTAAAGGGATTGATAAGAATATTTTTCACTCTTTGTTCTCGCTATCTCTTGAAACCATTTGTCAACATTGGTTCTTCTCCCTTGATAAAGAGAAGACCTCTACCTGGGATGGAATAAAAAATGCTTTCATTGATGGATATAAGTGTAATATTCAAATTGAAATTGACCATAGACAACTTGAGATGCTAAAACAAAAAGAAAACGAAGGGTTCACCTCCTTCTTCAACAAGTGGAGGGAAACTTCCGCTAACATGATCGAAGTCCCTACTGAAAAAGAATCCGTGAGGATGTTCATCAAAAATTTAAAAGAAAAGTATTCAAAGCACTTAAAATATCAACACAACTTGAATACTTTCAAAGCCGTCTATGACATAGGCATCGAGATCGAAGATGACCTCGCAAAGAAAAAAGCTACTAACAATAGTAACCACAGTGGCTGGAAAGGAAAGAAGAACGACAATCCTTCTTCTTCCAAAAACGCCCACTCTAGTAACAATGTTTGTACCTTTGATCTCAGTGAAGTCTTAGCCATGGATAACCAAGGATCTAAGAAACAACTAAGGAAAGACTTCACCCCCATTGGGATGAGCTACAATGCTGCTTTCGACCGACTCCATGCCAAGGGACTCATTACTCCCATTGGACCTATTCAAGATCCCGCACCTGAGAATAGATTGCCTAGTTGGAACCCAGATTCACATTGCAAGTACCATCAAGGTAGGGGTCATACTACTGAGAGCTGTTGGAAGCAAAAAGAGGCTATCCAACATTTGATCGATAATAACAAGCTTCCCTTATCTCCAGCTAGCAAGAAGAGCGAGTGATGATAAAGTAAACGACACAAGACAAGAGGCGAGCTTCAAAGACAAGATTTCATGACCTCTTTTTCTTTTTTCATTTTTTCCTTTCCCCAATAAGTCTAGCATAGGCACTTTTTTTTTTTTAGGTAGCGAACACTTTGGAACAGCCAAAAGTGTTTTATAAACCTTGTATTCCCACCATAGTACATCTCTTTTGTAGTCTTTACCATCAAAATCATCATCATCAATGTTATCTAAAAGACTATAAACAGATAATACATAAAGCCGCTCCAAACCATTTGCGTATCTTAAAATGTGGTCAAGCAACTTCATATGATCAGCATTCCACGGAGACATCTCTATTTCGAGTATCTTATAATAATCTACAATGCTCTAGCTTCCTTCCCTTTGGACGCCACCATGCTTAAGTGTATGATCACAGTGGGGTTCAAGTTTGGGGTAATGCTTGAAATATTCCCTACACCTCCCATCATGAATCAACCTATTCCTACCACTCAACAAGTCCCAATACCAATTATAAAAAACAACGATGTTGTCAAATAATTGAAAAACACTAAGGTTGAGATGAACGTATGAAAATTATTAGCTACATCCCACAAGCTTAGGCTCGCAGTAATGGATGCCTTGGCCAAAGTAGGGATAGATTCAGAAACCTCACTAGAAGGTTTAGCTAATTTTCTCACTAATGATCTTTCCAGTCCCATCAACTTGATCACCTTTTCCAACAAGGATTTACCTCCTGAAGGTGATAAGCATAATAAATCCTTGAACCTCACGGTTGTTTGCAAAAGGATGAACGTTCCAATGACTCTTGTAGATAACGGATTGGTAATTAACGTTTGCCCACTCCGAACTGTGAGAATGTTAGGGATAAAAGATGAAGATTTGTCTCCTTCAACAAAAGGCATAAAAGCTTACGATAACACTCGTCGTCAAGCTCTTGGGACCTTCACCATGAATGTCACAACAAGAATCATTGAACATACTACTACTTTTCAAGTAGTGGATATTAAAGCCTCATTCAACCTATTGTTGGGATGCCCTTGGCTTCATGACCTTAAGGCCGTCCCTTCATCCATCCATCAACAAGTTAAGGCTATAGTTGGAGGAATTCTTGTCACCATCGATACTTCCCCTATGAGGATCAAAGAGATTGATAACCAAATCATAAATGTGGAGCACGATGAAAACGATGAAGACTTATGGGGCTTTAATGCCGAAGAGGTCTCTTTTATTGAGAAAGATTAAAAGACCCTCCTGCGCTACGACCTCCATTCAAACATGATAGTCAACGCTATTCTTAGAAAACAAGGACACTTTCCCGAAATGACTCTAGGAAAGAAAGGAATAACAAAGCAAATGGGATTACCTGGCCTCCCTAAATTAGATACTTTTGGACTTGGTTTCGAATCGACTCTGGAAGACTATAAGCGAGCTCGGGAAAATTTTAACGCACGGAAAAATGCTCGTACCAAAAAAAAGCTATCCCAATGGATTACTATCCCCTCACTTTAAATGCACAATTCATAAAAGAGGGTGAAGATTACCCATGACATGAATTCCCCGAACCTTTTATCAAGGATGGGATAAGACAACCAGGGCTCGAAATATTCTTGGACTGTAACTTTTTAGATGAGATTCCAACTCCCATATACAAGGAGAAAGCACCTCCATGCTTCGACTTCAATGTTGTGGGTCTCCTCTTTGGGTACGAAAAAATGAGCCTAAGCGTGTCGATGACAATTCCACGCTTATCAAAACGGTGTTACAAAGTGAAAACTTTGACCCTACAAAGCTCTTTACTCTGGCGGAAGGATTAGTTTAGGGATGGCGAAAGACTGTGAAGGTGACTACGCCAAGTGGAAGAAGAATCTCCATCACCACAGGACAAGGACCAATATTCGATGAGTCTGAGTCATCTGAGTCTGAGTCTGAATTCAAGTCTTTTATAGTCAAGTCTTCAGGATCTCTTGTAGTTGTGTCTCCTCCTATCCATTCTAGTTTAGAACCTACTCCTAGGATAATCAATAGTAAAGTCCCAACGGACGTATCACTTTTTGATGTAATGATTTCGGAATTTAATAATATGTCTTCTTCCGCTTACTTCTTGTGTCATTCTCTCACCCAGGATGATGAACATTGTTTTGCTAACAATGAAAACGATAAAGAAATAATTAAAGCAGTGGATACACTTGAAAATAAAACGCTAATAATTGAAGACACCGAAACAGTTAATATCTCAAAAGATCCAACTATTAAAAGAGAAGTTAAAATTGGTTTAACCCTTAATCAAGAGGAAATAACCGATTTAATAAATATAATAAAATAATTTATCAATTTTTTCGCTTGGTCATATGAAGATATGCTAGGAATAAATAGAGAAATTGCTCAACACACTATACCACTAATTCCAGGAATGAAACCTGTAAAACAAAAGTTACGTCAAATGAAACCCGACGTAGCTCTGAAATAAAAGAAGAAGTGCAAAAACAAATAACTGCGTGTTTTATCTACATATCCAAATACCCTGAATGGGTCGCAAACGTGGTACCAATTCCTAAGAAGGATGGTAGGGTAAGAATGTGTGTCGACTATAGAGATCTGAATAAGGCAAATCCAAAGGACGACTTTCCTTTACCACACATCGATATTCTAGTAGATAATACAGAAAATCACGAGCTTCTCTCGTTTATGGATGGGTATGCAAGATATAACCAGATTCTCATGGCTGAAGAAGACATGGAAAAGACTACCTTTATAACACCTTGGGGCACTTACTGTTACATGGTGATGCCATTCGGGTTGAAAAACGCGGGTGCCACTTACCAAAGAGCAGAGACTCCTTTACTCTATGACATGATGCTTAAAGAGGTTGAAGTATACGTGGACGATATGATTGTAAAATCAAAAGACCGTCCAAGACACCAAAGAGCGTTAAGGAAATTCTTTGAGAGGTTAAGAAAATATAACATGAGGCTAAACCCAGCCAAGTGTGCATTTGGAGTCACCTTGGGAAAACTCTTAGGATATGTCATTAGCTCTCGAGGAATAGAGATAGATCAAACCAAAATCAAAGCAATCATGTCAATGCCGTCGCCCAAAACAAAGAAACAGATTCAAGGATTTATTGGCCGGTTGCAATACATAAATAGGTTCATATCTAAGCTCACTAAAATATGTGAACCAATATTCAAGAAGCTCAAAAAGAATGTACCAGTAATATGGGACGAGGAGTGTTAAAAATCCTTTGATAAGATCAAAGCCTATCTCGCTAATCCTCCTGTATTAGCACCTGTGCTTCCAGGAATCTCTCTTCGGTTATACCTAAGGGTTACAAAAGAAACAATGGGAGCTATGCTTGCACAAGAATTGGTAGAAAGTAAAGAAAACGACATCTACTACTTAAGTAAAAAAATGCTCGAATATGAAGTACGCTTCACACCTCTTGAAAAATTGTGCCTCGCATTAGTATGGGCCACAACTAAGCTAAGACGCTACATGCTCGTCCATACGGTGTATGTAGTATCTTGAATGGATCCTCTTAAGTACCTCTTTGAAAAATATACGCTCAACGGGCGAATATCTAGATGGATCAAACCTCTCGAGCCAAGACCTTTTGAATCACTTAAAAGGACAGATAGGTTCTACTATCCCTATCATCAATCAGGAGGACATACCATAGAGCACTGTTTTAAATTCAAGGACCTAGTCCAAGGATTAACTGATAGTAAGAAATTGGTTCAAATTCTACCAGATAATGAGGTATTTTCAAAATTGGTTAATGGAGTGTGGGACAGTGATGATGAGGATGTTTACCTCAAGGATATAGAAGACACTCCACTTTCTCCAATCTATCCGGTCGATGGCATTTGGGATGAAGAGGATTCTCCTATTAATGTCCTCACAAGATTAGGGAGAATGCAACCTCCTATTATAACGAAACCCATTCCTACTACTCAACAAGTTCCCATACCAATCAGAGAAGACAATGATGTTGTCAATCAACTTAAGAAGACTAAATTCGAGATGAACGTATGGAAACTACTAGCCACATCTCGTGAGCATAGAGTCGTGGGAATGGATGCCTTGGCTAAGGTAACAATAGACTCAGAAACCACTCCTGAAGGGTTGGCCAACTTCCTCACGAGTGATCTCCCTAGTCCCATTAACCTAATCACCTTTTCTGACAAGGATTTACCTCTTGAAGGTGATAAACACAATAAAGCCTTGAACCTCATAGTAATCTGCAAAAGAATAAATGTCCCAATGACTCTTGTAGATAATGGGTTAGTGATTAATGTTTGCCGACTTCGAATTGCAAGGATGTTAGGAATAAGAGATGAAGACTAATCTCCATCTATGCAAGGCATAAGAGCTTATGACAACACTCGTCGCCAAGCTCTTAGAACCATAACGATGAATGTCACGGCAGGAGTTATTGAGCGTGCTACTACTTTTCAAGTGGTAGACATTAAAGCCTCGTTAAACTTGTTATTGGGACTCCCTTGCCTTCATGACCTTAAGGCCGTCCCTTCGTCTCTTCATCAACAAGTAAAGGCTATAGTTAGAGGAATTCCCGTCTCAATCGATGCTTCCCCAATGAGGATCAAGGCGATTGACAAACCCCTCATAAATGTGGAGCATATATGACGAGAATGATGAAGATTTATGGGGCTTCAATGCTAAAGAGGTCTCTTTCATCGAGGTTGATGAGAAGACCCCTCTTCACTACGACCTCCATTCAAACATGATAGTCAATGGCATACTCTAAAAGCAAGGAAACTTTCCTGGAACGACTCTAGGAAAGAAAAAGCAAGTAGCAACACAAATGGGATCGCCTCACCTTCCGAAATTAGATACTTTTGGACTTGGTTTTGAACCGACTCTGAAAGACTATAAGCAAGCTCGGGAGAAAATTAATGCACAGAGGAATGCTCGTACTCAAATGAAAGCAATCCCAATGGACCAATATCCTCTCACTCTAAATGGTCAATTCATAAGAGAGGGTGAGGGCTATCCATATTACGAATTTCCTGAGCCCTTCGTTAAAGATGGAATAAGACAACCAGGATTCGAGATCTTTTTAGATTACAACTTCCTAAATGAAATTCCTACCCCTATCTACAGAGAGAAAGCACCCCCATGCTTTGATTTTAATATCATGGGACTACTCTTTTGCTACGAGAAAAATGAGCCTAAGCGCATCGACGATAATTCTGCGCTTATCCAAACAGCCTTGCAAAGTGAAGACTTTGATCCCACGAAGCTCATTACTCTGGCAGAAGGATTAGTTCGAGGATGGCAAAGTGACTACGCCTAGTGGAAGAAAGATCTCCATAACAACAAGACAAGGACCAATGCTCGACGAGTCTAAATCATCTGAGTCTGAGTCTGAATTCAAGTCTTCTGTAGTCAAGTCCTCTAAATCCTCTATAGTAGCCTCTCCTTCTATCCCTTCTACTTTAAAATCTACTCCTAGGATAGTTAGTAGTCAAGTCCCAACGGACATTTCCCTATTTGATGTAATGATTTCTGAATTCAATAACATGTCTTCCTTCGCTTACTCCTCGTGTCATTCCCTTACTCAAGATGACAAGCGTTTCTTAACTAACAATGAAAGTGATAAAGAAATAAATAAGGCAATGGAAACACTTGAAAATAAGACACCAGTAATTGAAGACACCGAAACGGTTAATGTCTCAAAATATCCAACCATTAAAAGAGAAGTTAAAATTGGTCTAACTCTTAATAAAGAAGAAAGAACCGATTAAAATTAATCTACTAAAAGAATTTATTGATGTGTTTGCTTGGTCATACGAAGATATTCCAGGAATAAATAGAGAGATAGCTCAACACACAATACCACTAATTCCAGAAATGAAACATGTAAAACAAAAGTTACGTCGAATGAAACTCGATGTAGCTCTTAAAATAAAAGAAGAAGTTCAAAAACCGATAATTGTAGGTTTTATCAGGGTATCCAAATACCCCGAATGGGTCACAAATGTGGTACCAGTTTCTAAGAGAGATAGGAGGGTAAGAATGTGTGTCGACTACAAAGATCTAAATAAGGCAAGTCCAAAGGACGACTTCCCTTTACCACACATTGACATTTTAGTAGATAACACGGCAAACCATGCACTTCCCTCGTTTATGGATGGGTACGCAGGGTACAACCAAATTCTCATGGATGTAGAAGACATGGAAAAAACTACATTCATAACACCTTGGGGCACTTACTGTTACACGGTAATGCCATTCGGGTTGAAAAACGCGGGTGTCACTTACCAAAGAGCAGCGACTGCCTTACTCCAATATATAATGCATAAAGAAGTTGAAGTCTATGTGGATAATATGATTGTGAAATCAAAAGACCGTTTAGGACACTAAGTAGCCCTAAGAAAATTATTCGAAAGGCTAAGAAAATACAACATGAGGCTTAACCCAACCAAGTGTGCTTTTGGAGGCACCTTAGGGAAACTCTTAGGCTATGTCATTAGCTCTAGAGGGATAGAGATAGACCCAACCAAGATCAAAGAAATCATGTCAATACTGCCGCAAAAAATCAAAAATAGATTCAAGGATTTATTGGCCGGTTGCAATACATAAGTAGGTTCATATCCAAGCTAACTATAATATGTGAACCAATATTCAAAAAACTTAAAAAGAATGTGCCAGCAATATGGGACGATGAGTGTCAAAAAGCCTTTGAAAAGATCAAAGCCTATCTCGCTAACCCTCCTGTATTTACACCAGCGCTTCTAGGAATCCCTCTTCGATTGTACCTAACATTCACTAAAGAGACAATGGGAGCTATGCTTGCACAAGAAGTAGAAGGTAAAGAAAACTCCATCTACTACTTAAGTAAAAAGATGCTCAAGTATGAGGTACGCTACACACTTAAGTATCTCTTCGAGAAATCTACAATCAAGTTAAGACATTATATGCTCGTGCATACAGTCTATGTAGTATCTCGAATGGACCTACTTAAGTATCTCTTCGAGAAATCTACACTTAACGGGCGAATATCAAGATGGATAGTAAACTTAGCACAATTCGATGTAAGGTTCATGCCTCAAAAGGCTATTAAAGGAATAATAATCTCCGACTTCTTAGCAGATTTCCTAATAGAAGATTCGACACCAATACATGAGAATGATTTTCCAGACGAAAACTTGATGGTTACACAAGATGATACTTGGACATTATACTTTGATGGATTCTCAAACCAAAAAGGATGTGGCGTTGGAGTATTATTAGTATCGCCTAAAGAAGAACACGTTCCAATCTCCATAAAGTTAGATTTTGATGTTACCAATAATGCTATGGAATAACTCTTACTGATCAACTCGAAAAGGTAGAATACACATATTTACCTAGGGAAGAAAATCAGTTTGTTGATGCCTTGGCAAGGCTAGCCTCAATGGTTAGATTCCTAAGGAAATTGAGCAAATGCTTTTAACAATAGAGAAAAGGCATAAACCAGCTTATATTCAAGCCATAGAAGATAATGAGGTAGTTAAGGGAGAAGAAGAAGAAGAGGAGTAACCTTGGTATATTGACATCCTCAATTATGTCACCAAAGGAAAATATCCACTTCATGTTGACAAGAGAGCAAAACGAGCACTAAGACTTTTGGCTTCCCAATATGTACTCATAAATGACGAGCTACATAAAAAGGTACCTAAAGGTAGAGCTCTACTTTGTGTAAGCAAAAAGGAAGCTCAAAGACTAATGAGAATAATCCACGAAGGAGTATGTGGAACTCACATGAATGAAAAATGCTAGCCCAAAAAGCAATGCACCAGGGATACCATTGGACTACCATGAATAGGGATTGCCATCAATATGTAAAAAGATGCCCTAAATGCCAAATATACGCTAACCTACAACACGTTCCTCCATCACTTCTTTACACCTATACATCACCATGGCCATTCTCAACATAGGGAATAGACATTATTGGAAAAATCACTCCTCTAGGGATAGGAGGCCATGAATACATCCTAGTAGCAATTGACTACTTCACAAAATGGGTTGAAGTAGCATCATACGCTAAACTCACTGTAAAACATGTAGCACTCTTTATCGAAAGAAACATCATATGTTTATATAGAGTCCAACATAAAATGATAAGTGACAATGGAACTCACTTTCAAGTGGAATGTGAAGAATTGCTTCAAAAATATGGCATTCAACATCATCACTCTTCCCCATACAGGCATTAAGCAAATGGCGCAGTAGAGGCAGCCAACAAGAATTTAAAGACTATCATCGAAAAATGACATAAAATTACAAGGAAATACGCTATTTTCTCTCTTTGGGGTTATCGCACGTCAATTCGTTCATCCACTGGAAATACACCATTTTCCTTAGTCTATGGAATGGATGTCGTTCAACCTGTGGAATTAGAAATACCTTCCCTATGCATCGCGTTGAGAGTAAACTCGATGAAGTCGAATGGACTAGAGCAAGATATGAAGAGCTAATTCTACTCGATGAAAAGCGACTAGAAGCTCTACATCATACTCAATGCTACCAAACTCGCATGACTAAACATTTTAATAAAAAGGTCAACACAAGAAATATCAAAGTAGGAGACTTGGTGTTAAAAGCATTAAGAAAAAATGTTTTAGAACCAAGGGGCAAATTTAGGCCTAATTGGTCCAGACCATACATCGTCAAAATTATCTTATCAGGAGGTGCCACAAAACTAACTAATATGGATGGTAATGAATTCTCAAATATGACGAATCTTGACCAACTAAAGAAATTCTACCCATGATGACTTGAGTAACATACTCAAGAGAGTTACGCTTGGCCTGATTCCTAAGGAAAGGAAATGTAGGCAACCCTTTACAGGGTGCGGCCACTTTAAATTTTACAAACCATTGCACTCCGACGAACGACGCACAGAATTCAAATCCAGCGCGCTGCGACAAGATCTATCGGGCAACGACAAAGGCATCGCGTTGCGACAGTTTTTTCATGCCGCGATGAATCCAATCCAAATTTCCGGCGCCAGTTGGTTTTCGTCAATCTGGGCAAATTTCGGTGTATTTCGGGAAATTTTCGAATTCCGTACTCGAACACTTTTCGAAATTAATTCAAATTGTTTTCATTGCTTTCACTAAATATTCAATGTAAAAAGTCAATTTAATTTAAAAAGCTGAAAATTGCATTAATAAAAGTAAAATTACATTATTGATGGAATTAAAATAAAGGCTTAAAAATAAAATTGACTAATAAATTGATAGTAAAAGCAATGCTCTAATCTGTCTTCTCTTTTCTGGCCCTTTTCCAATTCTTGTCTGCCTCTTCTTCATCGTCCATCTCTTTCACCAATAAGGATCCCTTAGAAGATCTGCACACAATCTTAGTATCAGTAGTTTCTCCTATAGCCATTACACCATGTTTCTTTTCAACCCATACTTTCTTTTTAGTGGAATCAGTTTTTCTTTTCTCCTTGCCCTTAGTAGTATTTTTCTTCTTAGGCATAATAGGAGTCTTGAGTTCAGCTCTTGCATCGAAATGATCCTTAGGAGGAATTTTCTTATCTCCTAGACGATCTTTAACGCTAGTCTTGTACATGTTTCGGACATTGTTCTTGTCCTTTTATGATCTATCAAGTAACCACTGCTTCCCATCTCTAGACATATAAGGAGGAACTTTTTGGGTAACAACTTCCCACAAAGGTCTAGTACACCAATAGTCATCAAATCTTTATATATCTTGTGAAACGGGAAATTCATAAGGACGACGAAGATCCTCGGAAGGAACAGTTTGAGCAAGGCCATATTGTCTTTTTACTCTAGCAGGGTAGGAAAAGGTCAATTTGGACAAACTTGGTAGACAACAAAAAGGTTGTTTATTGACACCAACCCTCTTCTCAATTTTCCACCACGGAACAACCCATTTAATGGCAAACTCGCGAGTTTCAAAGATTCTACTCCACTCCCAAAGGCCCATCTTTATGGAGAAGCGCTTCTTCCTTCTCACAAGGGAGTTGGCTGTATACTTTTCAATATTGTCAGGAAGGCTAATTAATTCAAGCTTGTCCATTAGCTAAATCCGCAAGAATTCAATGCAAACAGAAAAAAAAAAATATTAGTATTACTATACAAAATTAAATATTTTTTATTTCTGTAAGTAAAAGTATTGATTTTCTACCTGTAATAAAATAGGAGAACCTCTAAGAGGTGCTTTTTGATCTCTTTTTAGTTCATCTAAACTAAGCATAGTTTCTCCAATAATTAATGGCATTGGATTTCTCCCTAATTCAATTTGCTCCATGACAGATACTGCAATTGCTTGACCCTCATGAATGTTTCCATTAGTAAGGAGATATTGGCTAAACATACAAAAGTGGAAAGCCCTTCTCCTATAGACATGAAAAGACTTAGAGCATGGTCTATAAAAAAAAACTTGAAAAGTCTTTCAAATTTACTACATTCTCATGCACTATGTCTTTTAAGTCGCTATCTCTAAGGTTAAGAAAACGCTCAAAATCCTTATAAAAATATTTGCTCACTTTAGGAATTACCGCAAGATCTAAAGAGGGGAAGCCAAGAATGGCACCAAATTCTTCCGGTAAAGGGAAAATTTCATCATAACCAAATTTAAAGCAATGAGTATTTTCCAAATATTCTATGGTGGTATGAATAAAATCTATGTCAAAATCTACCCCCTTAATACCATATAAACCCCCCAATTGGAAAAGTCAAGCTCTTTCCTCTCTTTGGCAGTCAAAGACAGGCACCACTCACGAGTAAAATCACTAAAAGTCTTAGACATGGCTATTTTGAGTAAAAATTAATAAGCTAAATATTTTAATCTGCTCGAATTATGCTGTAATCAATGGATTTGGGGCCTTTTTATAAACAGAACCTGACGAAAAGCGAATCCCAAAAGAATTCGGAGAAATAAGACCATCGCGCTGCGACAGGTCCATCGCACTTCAATTCGGATTCGTACTTTGACTTTACGACCTTGCTTCTTTTCAAAGCCTTATCCAAACTTATTTTTTGCAATTTTCTTTCAAACACTTATCCCCTTTTAATTATTTTAATTTTTATTAAATTTAAGCTTATTTTTAGTCAAACTCAATTTTATTTTTCATTTTTTATTTTCGGGGGAGGAAGTTGGATACCCTCCATTAGTAACAAAAATTACGGAATTTTTTGTGCAAAAAATAATCACAATTTTGCACACACTTACATGCACATAAAATGAAAAATAAAATTGTAAAAAGATAAATAACATAGTAATCATAAGAAGTATGTAAAATATATCTAACATAAGTGTCAAATAAAGCAAAGTCCTACAAAGTCAAATAAAAAAAAGCACAGGTACAACTACGGCGCCGGAGGACGCAACTGCGGAAGAACCTCAAATGTATCCAAGAACTGCACAGTCCACAGAGTCAACCCCTACCAGCATTAGGATCACTAGTGGTCGGGAGCAAAAGAGTAGGGCCAGCCCATCCTGGCTCACCCTGTTGAGGGCCCGGATGCTAAGGCCGTTGTGGCTGCTGTGATGACGAGCCAACCTCGTACGTCCCACCACCGACAAAAGAAGTTGATGTCGCGTCTCCCTGACTAGTCGGCTTCCTCGATGCACCCTTAGAAGAAGACCCGGAACCCTCCACTACCATAGTATGATCCGACTCCACTCGACCACCCTGCTTCCCAACCGAAGTGCGACGACGCCTCGAGCTAGACCCGGATCTCTCTCTCCGATCCTCGGGTCTCGTACAAGTACGTGATGGAGGAACAGGCTGAAATAAGAAAACAAGCCAAGTCAAATACAAGAAAAATAATTGAAGCAGAAATAAAATAAAAGTCAAAGAGAAATACCTCCATGTCGTCACTCGTACGACGATAGCTAGCTCGGTGACTCAACCTCACAAGCTGATAACGAAAGGCGTCCATGCCTTTCGCCATCCTTGTCATCACCTCGCGAGAAAACTATCGAGCAATAAAGTCAGAAACAGTAAAAAAACATGCATACAGACAAAATGATGATAGATAACTCACCAAGGCCTAGAGGCGAGGTATCGAACTCTCCACAAAGCGCCACTCCTCAGGGGCTAGAGGAATCATCTCCTCAACCGGGCCAAAAGACCCCTGATAAGTAATGGACACTAGTGAAGGTACAAACTTCACAGCCGTCGTCGCAGCCTACGAGAATAAAATCTAAGTGATTAGAATTTCCCGAACGCTACCAAAGGAAAAAATTAAATGATGCAAAACATACCTCTGCCTCCTCTGACGGGCAAGGTGGTGGAGCCAACTATGGCACAAGCCTCTCACCATAGCTCCGGTTTGGATGGCTATGACGCTACCACTTCGTACCAGTTGGCGACCTACCCATATAAACTCTCAGGTCTGTCTGGTCCATCATATGCCGCGGAGGACGGGTAGGAACGACAAAAGACTCTAAAGAGTGTTGAATCGCAACTCTTTCACCCAAGTATACCACAACATCATATGTCCCCTGAAAGTACTACCACTGAGCTGTGTACTTGACAGCTAGCGCGGGGACGTCGAAATCTGCCCATGGAAGGAAGTTAACTTCAGGTCCTTGTAAGACGAACACTCATGAGTAGGAATCTTATTTAGAAGAGTGAATGAAAATGACAAGCAACACATACCGAGAGAAGCGACTCTCGAACGAGGGCTGTAGCAGTCTGGTCCGTTTAACAGCCTCCCCAGCAAGCAGCAATGGGGAGCCCTCGAGGTGAAGGCCTGGGTGGCGCCAAAGATGGCATATACTCGTAAAACCACACCTATAATAACACGAAAACGTTAGTAAAGCTAAATGACAAAAATAAACCTTTTGTCAAGAGGAATAGAGTATACCTCTATGATCCTCTAGAAGCTAGAGAGTGTGACCTCCTCGTCAAAAGAACGCTGACGACAGGCAAGTCGCAACTCAGCAGGAAGTCAGCATAGGCCAAGCTGGCCTAGTCAAAAGTCCTGACCGCTCGAAGGTCGCGAAGTGCAGGCAAATAGTAGAATAGCACTCGGCTACCCTTGTCTGGAGAGAAGGACCCCCTGACAGAAGAATCAAAATGAAGATGCACACCCGCTGCTCCAAGGTGGTCGCATCATCTTAAAAAGCCTCTACTGGCACAGACCGACGAATCGATCGGCTACTCATCTGTAGCGGTCGAGACTCACTACGGGCCCGAATAATAATGGGGCCTAGTAGCTCCTCTACCTCAGAAGAGAAAAGGGTAGTATCACTACCAAAAGGAACTACAGCTTACCAGAATTCCGATCCAGTGATGACAGAGAAGTCCATGGGAGTGACAGTCATCTCGCTCCAAGGAAAGTGGAATGTGTCGGTGGTGTTCTAAAAGAACTCCACCAAAGCACGAACCAAGAAACGGCTTGAATTCAAAGAATAGAGAGCCCGACTAGTCTGCAGAAATAGAGTCAGACCACAAGACTCCCATAGCGCAAGCATCTCTACGTTGTTGCGAAAGTAAGAATCGAATAGCTGCCCTATGGTGTCTTTGCCTGAACCGTGGCAATGAACCCTCTCGTCAGTCATCCTAAGCCGAACACGCTCTGAGATATGGAAGTGGGGCACAAAGTACAAGGTACGCCCATCCCAATCTGGGAACTCCCTAAGGCTAGTGGAAGTTTCCTCGCCGGCATCGACGGGCTCGTCCTCCTGGTGAACCCTTCGAGAGCGTTAGCCGGAGCCGCATCGTTGACACATGCTAATTATGCAAGCAAACAGTAAATAAAAGGTTCTATAGTATCTAAAGTTTGCCTAGCCGCATGATACTATGTTCGTTAAAAAACAGAGTGCGTAGTACTAAAATAGAGCATGTTTATGATTCAAACAAAAATGGCATTCTCAAGCGATCAAACAATTTCTTGCTATATTATGACAAATATTATGAGAAATTGCGTATGAATAGCTAGCAAAAACGCGAAGAACAAGCCGCGTTGTTCTCACAAACTCAAACTGCCCAACAATGGAAAATTGTTCGTTTCTTCACCAAATTGAGTCAAACAAGTCTCAAAACACTCCCAAGGTGATATACAAGCATAAACAAGAAATTTAATGGCAAGAAATTTGATAAACAAAGCAAAATAAGCAAGATAAGTTTTGGATTTTTCGAAAATTCACAAACAAACACACACGAAATTCTTCCAAACTACGAGAAGTTGGAGCAAAACTTACATAGATCGGCAAACTAGAGATCGAGAGCTTCAATTTGCAACAAATTTGAGCGAATTTGGTTGAGAACGAGTAAGAACGAGTGACTTGAAATTTTGAGCAAAACCGAGTAAAAAAGAGGCAGACGACGAAATGAGGAAGAAGAAGGGGTTTTATTTCGGAAAACGCGATTCCATCGCGCTGCAATGAAAACATCGCGCCGCGACAAGCCTGGCGCGCTGCGATGACACGTGGCAGCGTGCGTTGGCTCTCTTTTCTTCAGCGATGTAATTATTGGGCCCCATAATGCTTATGTGGACGTCATTAAGCAAAAAGGGTTCCTTGGTACGCTAGTTAGACCCTATAAGCAAATTTACATGATTAGTAGTCGGCTCGATTACAATCACATAAAGTGATCGGCCTGACGATGGTCATCTTACTTAGCTTAAAGCGCCTAAGCACTAGCTCATCACAAGCACCGAGGTATTGGTTCACAAGCAAGCTTAAGCACCAAAGTACTTGCTCATTACACAATGCGCCAAGGTAGTGGCACAGTAAACAATCACAACAAAATATATCAGCAAAGCACTAGCAAACGGAGGATCAACAAGCGATGGTCTTCGATAATCTTCCCTAAGAAGATTGTCACAACAAAACTGAAGATGGCTACAAGCAGCGGTCTTCGACAATGTCCTGAGGTATAGAGGAGATTGTCTATAGCGACGAGGTACTGCCGTGGCGAGGTACTACCGCAACTCTGGAGATGACGAGGTACAATCACCTTCGATGATGTTCCTAGGGTACTATGGAGGATTGTCACAAACAAATGAGGATAGCGAGGAACTATGACCTTCAGATGGCGCTCACGAGGCACTATGGAGGTCGTTACCACAAATAATACAACAATTCGGTTAACCTAGAGACGTGTGCTCGACGGTGCAGGATAAGCGTTTCTAACTCTTTTATCTGTTTAACTAACGCTAGTTTGCAGGTATTGGCATTACAAGAATGATTTAGGAACGCAGAACGTTCTAAGTCATTCTCCGTCCCTATCGCTACTTTGACTTTAGTTTTCGAAACATACGTTTCTCCAAACTCTGTCAAAGTGGGGGCTTCTTTAGACACCTGATTGTGTCTCCCCAAAAACCAAACCCAGTGATGAATATCTTTCACGTCATTTCATTATCGAATAAGGTGAAAATGTGAAAAGTCTTGTGATGCGGTTGTTTTAATAAAAATACTTTTTTCTGTTTTAGAAAATATTTCTTTTCTTACTCTATTTTGTGGAAAATGTCCAGTCCAGTTTAGTTTGGTCCATAATAAGGGTCCAATAATAGTGTAGTTGGATTGGGCTCGACAAGGGCTGATATATTATAAGCCCGATTCCGATGAATAATGAGGAAGTTATGGCCAAAATACTAAATTTGGACCAAAATGAGTTTTATATACGGCCCAATGATCAAGTGGAGGGCCCATTAATTAATATTCCTAAAGTCTTTAGGATTTATTTTAATCATCTAGAATAATCTAGAAGGTTATCCTAAATTCTAGTGGAATTAGGATTAGTAATTATATCTTTTAGAAAAGTAAAGAGTTTTATTTGGAATAAAACAAGCATTTTGAAAGATTAAAATCTGATTTTAAAAGATAAGTATGGACGTTAATTAGTCTAATTTAATTAGATTAAGGACTCTGTACAGCCTTGAGTTAACGCGTTGACCATCGCGAAACGACAGCTCTATCGCACCGCGATGGAACCATCGCGTCGCAATGGACCCTGTCGCACCACGATGGGAGCAGTTTTACTCCGAATTAAATTCGATCTTTTTTTTATTGTTTTGGGATGATTTTCTCTATAAATAGGGTCGTATTTCCCCATTCACAATCATCAACAATCATCTTTCTATTCTCTTGACTCTCTTAAGCAATCACTAACAATCATCTTTCTATTCTGTTCTCTCTCTTAAGCAATAGCTTGTTCTTTCTAAGCCTTCCCTTTTACAATACCGCATTCATGAGACTTAGACACACCGAGCCAAGTTTGAAGTTGCCTTCGCCCTAGACGTGAAAGGTTGATAATTTCTGAGGGTTTGGTCCCAAATCCCTATTTCAATTATTTAAGTTAATTATTTGTTTAATATTGTCATTGAAGTTACTAACGTGTGTATTGGTTTGATAGAAAGAGATACGAGGCAACAAAGTAAGTTGTTTAATTGCTTTATTTCTATAGAAATCATGCTTCGATTATTTTAATTCCTAGTATCATGTTAGGATGTCTTTATGATTCCTAATATCACGTTAAGGGTATTAACTAATATTTCTAATATCATGTATGTTTCTAGTATCATGTTTAGGTTGCTTCCTATTTCTTATATCATGTTAGGGATTGTAGACACCAAAATGTGTCTCCCCAAAACCAAACCCAGTGATGAATACCTTTTGCGTCGAATGATTATCGAATGAGGTGAAAGTGTGAAAGGTCAAGTGTTGCAGTTGGTTTTTATTAAATTCTTTCTTTCTGTTTTCAAAAACAACACTATTTTATGAAAACAGCTAATCCAGTTTAGTTTGTTCTATGACAAGGGTCCAATAATAGTGTAGTTGGATGGGGCTTGCATAGAGCTTTCCAACGATATATTATAAGCCCAATTCCGATGAATAATGAGGAAGTTATGGCCAAAATACTAAACTGGGCCCGGTTGATCTAGGGGAGGGCCCAATTTTAATTATTATTCCTAAAGTTATTAGAATGAATTATAGTCTTCTAGAATTCTTTAGAATGTTCTCTTTAGTCCTAATAAGATTAGAATTAATAAGTTATGTTTTGATAAGTTTTAATTTGGAATAAAATATTATTTTATGAAAAAATAGGATTTCAATTTTCATATGAACTTTACAAATCGATTTTGATTCATATGTGGACTCCGTGTTGAAAGCGCGTAGAAATCCAGGCTGTCGCTAGACGACAGGCCTGTCGCCACGCGACAAGGTCGGTTTTGTAGCGACAGAGTGGAGTTTTATTCCTTATCAAATTCTACCTATTTCCGGACTGTTTTCTTATAAATAGGATCCTGAACCTCTGTTTTTATGCACCTACAATCAACAATCAATCAATCATCTCTCTCTAAAGCTAGAAGCTCTCTCTCTCTTTTTCTAACCTTCCCTCTTACAAAATTCCAAATTCACGAGATCTAGACACACCTAGCCGAGTTCGAAGTTGCCTTCGCCCTAGACGTGAAAGGTTATAATTTCGGAGGGTTTGGTCCCAAATCTCTATTTCAATTATTTGATTTAATTGTTTGGTTTGGTCCCAAAGGTTATAACGCGTGTATTTTGTTATTAGAAAGAGGTACGAGGCATCCAAGTAAGTACTTTAATTGTTTAATTGATCTTATGATATATAAATCATGTAAAGATTGTTATTTTGGTTCCTAGTATCATGTTAGGATGCTTTCTTTAGTATGATATTTAGGGTGATTTGCTTATATCAATTATGATTCCTGCGATGCTTCCTATTCTCTTTTCTAATATCATGTTAGTGACATGCTAGGGTTTGTTATTAATCTTGTTAGTATCATGCCTAGGATCCTTCTATTAATATTATGCTTTAACATGATTATGATAATTATGATTATTATTATTGTTATTATGATTATGATGATTATGATGATTGTTATTATGTTGCTTGATGATTATTATTGTTATTGCTTGATCACACCTTTTATGCATGTTTAAAGAGAATTTGTACTTGTAATCACGCTTAATAAAATAATTAATAATCTTGTTTAGGGCTAATTTGATTATAATTCAAGTGATTGCCAATAATGGTTTTGCTTGTGCATTAAATTCAACCAACATAGATAAATAGGGTTTAGGGTTAATCTGTTGTTTGCATGCTAGTCAGAAAGCGCACATGAATACGAGAAGAATGAAGTAGAGGCCTATTTAGGGCAGGTTTAATCTCTTTTAGGTTGGATTTGTACCTTCATCCCCGAACCCTATTTGGTTCAAGACCTTTTGGAGTTGACGATCTCCTGGATCGTTAAGGGGTGTAATCTTCACCTTGTGAACGGTTTACAAGTTCCTAAAACTTGTTGGCGACTGTTTTGCTCTAGCTTCTTTCCCTTTGGACGCCACCATACTTAAGTGTATGATCACAGTGGGGTTCAAGCTTGGGGTTAATGCTTGAAATATTCCCTACAGTTTTTGGCGACTCCACTAGGGAGGATTACTATTTTAATTCCTGAAATTTATTTCGGCAATGATTTAGAATGAGTGGATGAGACTCGAAAAGTTCTAAGTATTTCATGTGCGTAATTTTGACTAGCATTATTGTCATATGCATAAAAAAGGTCCTCATTGGATAGACCATCCGAAATGAGTAAAAAACATAGGATTTTTACACGTAGGAAATTTGAGAAATATCTTTCACAACTAGAACTGAAATAACACTGCGAAATCTGGAAAATTTTAAGAACGTAGATACCTGCTGCGGCATGTAGGAACTAGCGTCTAGAAAACAGGGCTTGTCGCCTGTAAAATGCATCTGTCTCCTAGCGACAGTTCTGTCGCTTAGCGACAGGGGTACTTTTGCGGCGACAGTCCCTGTAGTCTGGCGCCAAGTTCTTCCAATACCGAGCCAGAATTCTGCCTTCTTGTTTTGACCATTTCTAGCACTGTGGCTCGATTCTACTTCTTGATTGAGTTTTTATCACTTTTCTGAAACCCATATGTGTTCTACATATGGACATAACACTCTGGGGGTTCACGCTCCATCTACCCAATCGAACGCTCCTGGCAACGACGGGTACATTCGAGTTTGTTAATCTACCAAACCATGGAAGCAAGTTTTTAACATGCGGGGTCCCATCCACTCGCGTCAACCCTTCCAAAGGTAAGGCTTCCGCGCGGTGCATCTAGAATCATAACCATGGACCCTCTTTGACTAACCCATATCTCGAACTTTAGAGAACTAGAGCCATGGTTAGGTTGCAAACTCATTGCATCATGTTGTGACTACTTGACTATTTGTGCATTCTTTGCTTGTGCATACTTTATATGTGCTAACCGTTTGTTTAACTTGTGTTTAAGTCTAAATAAACCAATTAATGACTAAAAAGGACTTTGTCTAATTAATGAATTAATTAATTAATTTGACTAATTAAAGACTAATGAAGAAATTAATCTGACTTAGTATGGCTTTAGGCATGTCCCCTTAGAGTAAAATTACTGGAAACAGTCCCAGATTAATGTTCCAGCAATGGCGCAGGAGTTTGGGCTGTGGCGCCGTAGTTTATTTCTTGTCGCCTGGCGACAGGTTTGTCGTCTGGCGACAAGCTTTAAATTGTGGCGACAGTCCAGATTCTTACTCGAGTCATCATGACGAGTCTAATTAACAGTCTGCTAATCAGTTTAATCAATTTTTTAAGTCCTTAGTTGAGTCTAGGCACCTAGTCCTATGGTCATACACAAGAGTCAAAGCATGTCACCTCACTTATAAAACACACACTTAACATGTATGTCACACCTTGATCATGTCTAGAGAGTCTTGAATGCGTGTTTTCCGTCATTTTTTTTAGGGGGGTAAGTCGGATATTAATCCTCCAATTAAACCACTTGTTTGAACCCATTCCCAAAAATATACACCCTATTTTTGTTTTTAACCCATAAAATCAAAATCAATTTGAGTCAAGTCATTAAAACAAATATGGTTTAATCTACAGCGCGTGGTTAAGGAAGGAAGGGCGTTTAATCAAGGATAACACTTTCGTTCAAGTCTCACTTTTTGATAAGCCAATCAATCGAAGAAGGAAAGCTAAGAAGACAATGGCAAGTCAGGAAGAAGTCAACAAACTCAGGGGACAGGTAGCTGAAATGGCTGAAATGTTGAAAAGTCTGACTCTTCAAATCAATGACCTTGTAAGACAACAACAGATGGAGCTCATCCTGGAAAGCTTGAGCAGATTATCTAATGAATATAGATTGCAAGGTATTAGCTCACAAGGGGTCTCGGTGGACAAGGATCTTCTTCAGCAGAAGTTCAATGCCAACGACATCCCGAAATTCAAAGCAATGGATAACCCTTATTTTCATTTAAGAGCTTTTGAAACTGTAACGAATATTAAGTGAATAGATAAAAAAGCTTTTCATTCTTTATTTTCTCTATCTTTAGAAACCGTTTGTCATCAATGGTATTTCTCTCTTGATAAAGAGAAAACCTCCAGTTGGGAGTCAATTGTAAACGCTTTCATTGATATATATAAATGCAATATTCAAGTTAAAACTGATCATAGGGAACTTGAAATACTCAAGCAGAAGGAGAATGAAGGCTTTACTTCTTTCTTTAATAAATGGAGGGAAACTTCTACAAAGATGGTTGAGGTGCCTAGTGAGAAAGAATATGTGAGAATGTTTATCAAGAACCTCCAAGAAAAATATTCTAAGCATCTCAAATACCAAAATAACTTGCACACCTTTAAGGCCGTCTATGACATTGGTATCAATATTGAAGACGACCTAGCTAAACAGAAAGCTGCTAACAATACCTCTAGTAGTGGCTGGAAAGGCAAGAAGAACGACAATCCTTCTTCTTCCAAAACCACCCACTCAAATAATGTTAGCACCTTTAATTTGAGTGAAGTCCTCGCCATGAATAATCAAGGACAAAAGAAACCACTTAGGAGGAACTTTACTCCTATTGGTATGAGTTATGACACCGCATTCGATCGCTTAAATGCAAAAGGTTTTATAACTCCCATAGGACCGTTTGGGCACCCACCTGTCAAAAAGAGAACGACTAGCTGGAACCCCAATGCACATTGCAAATATCATTAGGGTAGGGGCCATTTCACAGAAAATTGTTAGAAGCTAAAGGAAGCAATCCAAGATTTAATTGATAACAACAAACTTCCATTGCCCCCTGCAAGCAAGAAGCCAAGTATCAATAGAGCACCACTGTCGGATTCTTTGGCTTTTTCCGATAAGGAAAATCAGGTTGACCCCTCGAACCTCATCAAACCTGTCGAAGCTATTGAAGAAGAGGAGGAAATCTTCGAAGATGCCGAGGATCATTTTCCTTGTGGATAAGAACATGCGACAAAACAAGAAGTGTGTATCCTTATTCAGGTTGTGTTGGAAGCAAGAGAATTATTACGCGAGGCCATGGAGCTGGTAAAAGAACGAAATGAACTACTAAAAGTAGACCTCCACCTAAAGAGAAGAAATCATTCTCCCTCCAAGTAATTGACACACCCAAAAGGAGCAATAGGCCATACACTCCAATTGGAACTTCTTATGCAAACATGTTCAAAATGCTCTCCGAGAATGGTAAAATTCAACCTCTAGAACCAAGACCATTTGAATAATTAAAAAGGATAGATAGGTGCTACTGTCCATATCATCAATCGGGAGGACATACTATAGAAAATTGTTTCAAGTTCAAAGACTTGGTCCAAAGATTGATTGATAACAAGAAGCTAGTTCAAATCCCAGAAGAACGAGATGCTACCATTAATGGGGTTTGGGATAGTGATGATGAGGATGTCTACCTTAAGGACGTCAAAGAAACTCCACTCTCGACAATATATCCAGTAGGTGACATTTGTAATGAAGAGGATTCACCTATAGATGTCCTCACAAGATCCGGGAGAATGAAAATCCCATTACTACTCAACCTATTCCCACTACTCAACAAGTTCCCATACCAATCATAGAAGACAACGATGTTGTCAGACAATTAAAAAAAACTAAGGTCGAAATGAACGTATGGAAACTTCTAGCTACATCCCGAGAACACAGAATCACAGTCATGGATGCCTTAGCTAAAGTAGGGATAGAATCGGACACTACTCCTGAGGGGTTGGCTAATTTCCTCACGAGTGATCTCCCAAGTCCTACTAATTTGATCACTTTTTCCGACAAAGATCTACCGCCGGAAGGTGATAAACACAACAAAGCTCTCAACCTCACAGTAATTTGCAAGAGAATGAACGTCCCTATGACTCTTGTAGATAATGGATCGACAATTAACGTTTGCCCACTTAGAACTGCGAGGATGTTGGGATAAGGGATGAAGATTTATCTCCATCAACACAAGGGATAAGAGCTTACGATAACTCACGTCGCCAAGCATTAGGCACAATTACCATGAACATAACGACGGGAGTAATTGAGCATGCCACCACATTCCAAGTGGTAGACATTAAGGCTTCGTTCAACTTACTGTTGGGACGCCCTTGGCTTCATGACCTCAAGGACACCCTTTCATCTCTTCACCAACAAGTGAAAGCCATAGTTGGAGGAGTACCAATTAAAATCGATGCTTCACCCATGAGGATCAAAACAGTAGAAAACCCACTAATCAATGTGGAGCATGATGAGAATGACGAAGATCTGTGGGGCTTTAATGAAGAGGTCTCCTTGATCAAAGAAGATGAAAGGACCCTTCTTCGCTACGACCTCCACTCAAACATGATAACCAATGCTATCCTGAGAAAACAAGGACACTTCCCTGGAATAACCCTAGGAAAGAAGAAAGAGATAGCAAAACAGATGGGATTACCTAGCCTCCCTAAATTAGATACTTTCGGACTTGGTTTCGAACCGACTCTCGAAGATTTAAAGCGAGCCCAGGAAAAATCAAAAGCACGTAGAAATGCTCGCGCACAAAAGAAAGCAATCCCAATGGATCAATACCCTCTTACCTTTAATGGACAATTCATAAGAGAGGGAGAAGATTATCCATGTTACGAATTTCCAGAACCCTTCGTTGTAAACGGCATAAGACAACCCGGGTTCGAAATATTTCTGGATTGTTGCTTTCTAGATGAGATTCAAACTCCTATACATAAAGAAAAAGCACCCCCATGCTTTAACTTTAACGTCATGGGACTTTTCTTTGGGCAAGAAAAGAATGAGCCAAGATATATAGAGGATAACTCTTCACTCATTCAAACAGTCCTACAAAGCGAGAACTTTGATCCCTCCAAGCTCATCACTCCAGCAGAGGATTTAGTGCGAGGATGGCGCAAGACAGTAAAAGTGACTACTGCAAACGGAAAGAAGATCTCAATAACTACAGGACAAGGGCCAATGTTCGAAGAATCGTCTGAGTCAGAGTCTGAGTCTGAGTCTTCCCCTATCGAGTCCTCTAAGTCTCTAGTTGTAGCACCTCCCTCTAATTCTTCTATTTCATCATCTACTCCTAGGATAGTTAGCAATCAAGTCCCAACGCACATTTCTTTATTCGATGTAATGATTTCTGAGTTTAATAATATGTCTTCTTCCCCTTATTCCTCGTGTTTTTCTTTAGCTCCAGATGACGAGTATTGCTTAACTAACAATGAAAATGACAAAGAAATGATTAAAGCAATGGAAACACTTGAAAATAAAACACCAATAATTGAGGACACTGAAACGGTTGATATCTGAAAAGATCCAACCATCAGAAGAGAAGTTAAAATCGGACTCACGTTAAACAAAGATAAAAGAACCGATTTAATTAATCTACTTAAAGAATTCATCGATGTATTCGCTTGGTCATATGAAGATATGCCAGGCATTAATAGAGATATAGCTCAACACACTATACCATTAATCCCAGGAATGAAACCTGTAAAACAAAAGTTGCGTCGAATGAAACCCGACGTAGCTCTAAAAATAAAAGAAGAAGTACAAAAGCAAATAACTTCAGGTTTTATCAAGGTATTCAAATACCTTGAATGGGTTGCAAATGTAGTCCCAGTTCCAAAAATGGATGGTAGGGTTCGAATGTGTGTCGACTATCGAGATCTAAATAAGGCAAGTCCGAAGGACGACTTCCCTTTACCACACATCGATATTTTGGTAGATAATACAGCGAATCACGCACTTCTCTCATTTATGGATGGATACGCAGGGTATAACCAGATCCTCGTGGCCGAGGAAGACATGAAGAAGACAACATTCATAACACCTTGGGGTACTTACTGTTACACGGTAATGCCATTCGGGTTGAAAAACACGGGTTCCACTTACCAACGAGCAGCAACTGCCCTACTCCATGACATGATGCACAAAGAAGTCGAATTATACGTGGACGACATGATTGTGAAATCTAGAGATCGTCCAGGACATCAAGAGGCCTTAAGAAAATTCTTCGAGAGGCTAAGAAAATACAACATGAGGTTGAATCCATCCAAGTGTACTTTTGGAGTAACCTCAGGCAAACTCTTGGGATACGTCATAAGCTCTAGAGGAATAGAGATAGACCCAATAGAGATCAAAGCAATCATGTCAATGCCACCGCCCAAAACCGAGAAGCAAATTCGAGGATTTATTGGTCAGTTGCAATATATAAGTAGGTGCATATCTAAGCTAATAACAATATGTGAACCAATATTCAAGAAGCTTAAGAAAAATGTGCCAGTAATATGGGACGACGAGTGTCAAAAAGCCTTTGAGAAGATCAAAGCCTACCTCGCCAATCCTCTCGTATTAGCCCCAGCGCTCCCAGGAATTCCTCTAAGGCTGTACTTAACAATGGGAGCTATGGGAGCTATGCTCGCATAAGAGGTAGAAGGAAAAGAAAACGCCATCTACTACCTAAGCAAATAGATGCTCGAATATGAAGCACGCTATACACCACTTGAGAAATTGTGCCTCGCATTGGTGTGGGCCACAACCAAGTTAAGACATTACATTCTTGTTCACACAGTCTTTGTAGTGTCACGAATGGATCCTCTCAGGTACTTATTCGAGAAATCCACGCTTACCGGACGCATCTCAAGGTGGATAGTCAACCTAGCCCAGTTTGATGTAAGGTTCATGCCTCAAAAGGCTATTAAAGGATCTGTATTCTCGGACTTCTTAGCGGACTTTCCAATAGAAGATTCAACACCAATACATGACAATGAATTTCCAGATGAAGACTTAATGGTCACGGAAGATGATACTTGGACTTTATACTTCGATGGAGCCTAGAAACAAAAGGGATGTGGCGTAGGAGTCCTATTAGTATCACCTAAAGAAGAGCCTGTTCCAATTTCAATAAAGTTAGATTTCGACGTTACCAACAACGCTGTAGAGTATGAAGCATGCGTGGTAGGCCTCGAAATAGCTTTAGCATTGGGTGTAAAGAAACTTCGAATATTCGGAGATTCTTCCTTGATCATCAACCAAATCTCCAAAAGATGGAAAGTAAGGAGCGAAAGCTTACCCCCTTACCAAACCTATCTGGAAACTCTCACCGATCAATTGGAAAAGGTGGAATACACATATCTACCTAGAGAAGAAAACCAATTTGCTGATGCCTTAGCAAGACTAGCCTCAATGGTTAGGATTCCTAAGGAAATTAAGAAAATGCCTCTAACGATAGAGAAAAGACACAAACCATTATATATTCAAGCTATAAAGGATGATGAAACATCCAAGAAAAAGAAAAAGAAGAAGAAGAACCATGGTATGCCGACATACTCAATTATGTCACCAAAGGAGAATACCCTCCTCATGCGGACAAAAGAGCAAAACGAGCTTTGAGACTTTTGGCTTCCCAATACGTACTCATAAATGATGAGCTACACAAAAGGTACCTAAAGGTCGAGCCCTATTATGTGTAGGCAAGAAGGACGCTCAAAGGACTATGAGAATAGTCCACGAAGGAGTATGTGGAACACATGTTAATGGCAAAATGCTAGTCTAAAAGATAATGCGAGAAGGATATTATTGGACTACCATGAATAGGGATTGTCATCAATATGTAAAAAGATGCCCTAAGTGCCAAATTTATGCAAACTTTCAACATATTCCTCCATCCCTTCTCTACACTTACACCTTACCATGGCCATTCTCAACATGGGGAATCGATATAATTGGAAAAATCACACCTCCTGGAATAGGAGGTCACAAATACATCTTGGTAGCAATCGATTACTTCACAAAGTGGGTAGAAGCACAATCATATGCTAAACTCACTGCAAAACATGTAGCACTCTTTACCGAAAGGAACATAATTTGTCGATATGGAGTCCCACATGAGATGATAACTAACAATAGAACTCACTTTCAAGCCGAATGTGAAGAATTATTACAAAAGTATGGTATTCAACATCACCATTCTTCCCCTTATAGACCTTAAGCAAATGGAGCAGTTAAAGCAGCTAACAAAAATTTAAAAACTATCATCGAGAAAATGACATAAAATTACAAGGATTGGTCTGACAAACTCCATTTTGCACTTTGGGGTTATCGCACGTCAATTTGAACGTCAACAGGAAACACGCCATTCGCCTTAGTCTATGGAATGGATGTCGTACACCCTGTAGAACTAGAAATACCTTCTCTACGCATTGCGTTAGAAAGTAAACTCGATGAAGTTGAATGGACTAGAGCACGGTATAAAGAATTAATTCTACTTGATGAAAAATGACTAGAAGCTCTACATCATACCCAATGCTACCAAACTCGTATGGCTAGACACTTCAACAAGAAGGTCAAGACAAGAAACATCAAGGTTGGAGACTTGGTACTAAAAGCACTAAAGAAGAATGTGTTGGATCCAAGAGGCAAATTCAGGCCCAATTAGTCCGGACCATACATTGTCAAAACAATCCTGTCAGGAGGTGCAGCTCAGTTAACCGACATGGACGGCAATGAATCCTCAAACATGACCAATCTTGACCAACTTAAGAAGTACTACCCATAATTACTTGAGTAGGACACTCAAGAGAGCTACGTTTGGCCTGATTCCTTAAGAAAGGATACGCAGGCAACCCATTAAAGGGTGCGGCCACCTTAATTATCAAGCATTTCGCGTCCCAGCATCTCCAAAAAAAAAAAAAAAAAATTGTCGCCAGGCGACAAGGCAAAAAGTTTGGCGACAAACTCGTATGAGCGACGCCAATTTTCTGCGTATATCTGGGCAACTTCGGTGCATTCCGAAATTTTTTTCGACTTCCGTACTTGAAGAAATTTTTCGGAAAAAATATTTTAAGTTGTTTTCATTGCTTTAAATGAACAAAGTTAATTTAATTAAAAAGCTGAAATTGCATTAATAAGTAAAATATATATATATATATATATATATATATATATATATATATATATATATATATATATATATATATATATATATATATATATATATATTACATCATTGATGGAATTTAAATAAAGCTTAAAAAAATTAAAATCAACTTAACATGTCTAATAAATCGAAAGAAAAGCAATACTCTAATCTTTCTTTTCTTACTTCATCCTTTTCCAATTTTTGTCAGAGACTTCTTCTTCATCCATCACTTTTTCTAAGAGACATCCATTAGAGGCCCTACATTCGATTTTAGTATGGATAGTTTCTCCCACATCTAAAACTCCATGCTTCTTCTCTACCCAAACCCTCTTTTCTGAATAGTCCACCTTTCTTTTCCCTTTGTCTTTTTTAGCACTCTTCTTTTTAGGCATCATAGGATTCTTAAACTTAACCCTTTCACCTAGGCGTTCCCTCGCAGGCATTTTCTTGTCACCAAGGCGAGTCTTCACATTGGTCTTCTCTATTTTGGTTCGGTCCTTTTGAGATCTACCAGTCAACCACCGCTTCACATCATTGGACAAAAAAGGTGGAGCCTTTTGGGTAATCAATTTCCATAAAGGCCTAGCACACCAATACCCGTCAAATCGTTCAACTTCCTGTGAAACTGGGAATTCATAAGGGCGACGAAGATCTCCCGTAGGAATGGTTTGAGCAATCCCATATTGCCTCTTTACTCTGCAGGGATAATAAAAGGTCAATTTTGACAAACTAGGAAGACGGCAAAAGGGTTGGGTATTACAACCAATCATCTTTTCAAGCTTCCACTAGGGAATGACCCATTTAATGGAGAAGTCACAACAGGCAAACACTTTGCCCCACTCATGGCGACCCATCTTCAAGGAGAAACGCTTCTTTCGTCGACCAAAGCAGTTGGGGGTATATTTGTCAATATTATCAGGAGGACTAATCAATCTAGTCCTCCATGAGCCTTATTTGTAGAAACCAATGCACATAATAAGTATTGCTATACAAAAATATATTTTTAATTTCTGTAATTAAGAATATTATTTTTCTACCTGTAATAAAATTGGAGAGCCTCGAAGAGGTGCTTCTGGATTCTTTTTCAATTCATCAAGACTAAGCATAGTCTCTCCAACGATAATTGGCATTGGATTTCTCCCAGATTCAATTTGTTCTAGCACATATATTATAATTGCTTGACCATCATTATTTTTACCATTAGTAAGAAAATATTGGCTAAGCATGCAAAAGAGGAAAGCTCTTCTCCTATAGACATGAAAAGATTCGGAGCGTGGTCTATCAAAATCCCCTAAGGTCAAGGAAACGCTCATAATCTTTGTAATAATACTCACTCACCGAAGGCATTACCACAAGATTTAATGGAGGAAAGCCTAGAATGGCACCAAACTCTTCTGGTAAAGGGCAAATTTCATCATAGCCTAATCTAAAATAATGAGTATTAGGATCCTAATATTCTAAGGCGGTATGAATGAAGTCTATATCAAGATCTACCCCCTTTATGCCATAAATACCCCCCATATGAAAAAAGTCGAGTTCTTTTCTCTCCTTAGTAGTTAAAGAACGACACCACTCACGAGTGAAATCACAAAAACTCTTTTTAATTAAAGCCATCATTAATTTTTTGAGTTAATCTGTTCGAATTATAATGAAATCGACAGATTTGGGGGCTATTTATAAACAATTTTTTGGCAGATTTTGAATTCTGTAAGGATTTGGAAAACCAAGTCTGTCGCCTGAAGACAACGTCTGTCGCTTGGCGACAAAGCTTGGCGACAAAGCTTGTCGCCTGGCGACAAAGCGTCTGAGCAAGCGACAACGCGTCTGAGCAAGCGACAATTACGCTCTATGCAACCCGCGTTTTTCTGACTTCGATTCGACTTTGATTTTGCATATTACACCCTGTTATTCAATACCTTCATACAAATCCGTTCCATATTGCCTTTCTTCTTGTTGATTAAATTGACTTAGGCTTATTTTTAGTCGACATCATTTTATTTTTCATTTTGGGGGAGAAAGTCGGATACCCTCCATTGATAATAAAAATGATGGAAACTTTTGCAAAATGTGTTATTTCATGAAACAGGCTAAATATAAAAGGTTTGTATACACTCAATTAAGTCACAGATGCACACACTCACATGCACGTAAAATGAAAAATAAAATGCAAAGATAAAACAGGCTAAATATAAAAGGTTTGTATATACAATATGAGTCATATAATACGAAAGACAAAGTCCTAAGAAGTCAAAAATAAGTACAGGTACAAACTATGGCGCCGGAGGCCGTAAATGATGAGGTACGCCCATCATATCAAAGAATGTTGTAGTCCGGGGAGTATGCTCCTCACCATCTCCTGACCCGTCAGTCGGCGGAAACCTTAGCTCAGGGCCAGTCCACCCAGGCTCACCCATCGACAATGGCTGAGGCTGCAAGGGCTGCTGCGACGACGAGCCGACCTCGTACGTCCCACCACCCATCGAAGGAGCCGATATCGCACCTTCTTGGCTCGTCGGCCCAGCAAAGACATCTTCAGGTGAAGAAGCCGAGCCCTCGGTCTGAGCAGCCTCAGACCGGCCACCTCGGTCGCTATCAGAAGTGCGGCGACGCCTTGAGCAGATCTACTCGGCTCTCTCCTGGCCTCGAGTCTCGACCGAGTGCGTGGTGAAGGAATACGCTGTCCTTGCAAAGGTAAATCAAGTCAGACACCAAGGAAAGAATATAATGAAAGGTGATACAAAAGAAAGATAAGAGAGATACCTCCTCAACGTCGTTCCTCCGACAGGTAGCTCGTTCCCGTAACCTCACGAGCTAGCTACGAAAGGCGTCTATAAACCTCGCCATAGCTGTCACCACCTCGCGAGAAAACTGTCAAAGGAATAATATCAGTGATAATACAGAACAAATACAAAAGCAAAAAATAGATAAGCTCACCCGAGTCTGGTGACGAGGAATGGAGCGTTCCACAAAACGCTAATCCTCGGGGGCTGGAGGAATCATCTCCTCGATCGGTCCAAACGTGCCCTGGTAATATATAGACATCCTCGGAGGGACGAACTCCCTAGGCCCACCCTAATAAAATAAAATTCAAAAGATCAGAATTCACTTGGGGGTTACCTAAAGGGAAATAAAAGCTAAAGCATACCGCTGGCTCCTCAGACAAAACAGGGGCTGGCGCTAGCAAAGGCAGCAAGTCATCCTCGTAACTCTGCCCTGAATGGATATGAGACCGCCAGGGAGTGCCAGGAGACGACCGACTCGCGCAGTCGCGCATCAACGTCTCATGAAACATATGTTGAGGCGGGCAAGCGGGGATGACGAAAACACCCGAGGAGTGCTGAATAGCTACCCTCTCGCCAAGATACACTGTAGCGTCATACGTCCCCTGAAAGTAACGATGCTCGGCAGTAACCGCGTGGCCAGCGCAGGTATAACCAAATCAGCCCATGGTCGGTATACCACGTCAGGCTCCTACAAAACAGCTATGTAAGATCAATGCACTAAAAAAAAGTAATATCAAAAAACAAATGTTCCTAAGAACCTATCGAGAGGATCAGATCTCGAATGCGTGCAGTCTCGACCTGGCTAGTACGACCTCCCCATCCAGCGCTAACGGAAAGCTCGCAAGGTGAAGGTCTCACTAGTGCCAGCGAGGGGAAGTACTCGTTGAACCAAATCTACATAGATAAGGAAAAGTCTATAGCTAATTTCAAAAGGATGGAAATATACCTCTACGACCCTCCAGAAACTGGAAAGTGCGACCTCTCCAAAGAAGGCCCTATGACGGCAGGAACGTCGCAAGCCCAGAAGGAAGTCAGCATAGGCCACGCTGGCCCAGTCATATGTCCCGACCAGAGAAAGGTCACGAACAGCTCATAGGTAGTAGAGAAGTACTCGACTACCCTTGTTAGGAGAAAAGGTCCCTGACAGCAAAATAAGAACAAAGATGCGCACCCGTTGCTTGCGGGTGGTCGCATCATCCTCAAAAGCCGCTACTAGGGTAGAACGGCGGATGCACCGGGAATTAAGCTGTCCCGGCTGAGCCTCGGCACGGGCCCGAACAGCAATCGGACCCAATAACTCCGAAACCATCAGTGAGTAGACAGTACTATCACTGTCAAACGGCAGTGGAGAAGAACGAAACTCCAAACCTGTGAAAGGTGTTGGTAGTGTCCCAAAAGAACTCCACCAAAGCTCGAACAACGAGGTTACCCTCATCATAGGAGTACATGGCCTGAGTAGCCCGAAAGAGGGGAGTCAACCCACAGGACTCCCAGAGTTGTCGCAACACCTCGTCTTTACTGAAATACACTTTAAATAGCGTACTGATGACGTTGTTGCCAGAACCATGACTACGAGTCCTCCCGCTGATGAGCCCGCGTCGCACCCGCTCAGAAATATGGTGCTCAGGAGAAAAGAAAAGAGTGTGCTCATCCCACTCTGGAAGAGGTCCAAGTCTAATAGAGGAGTCCTCACCCTCGCCGACAGGCTCGTCCTACTGGCGTATGTCCCTCGACTGAGAACCAGAGTCGCGTTGCTTAACCATGCTATATTATAAAAATAATAAAGAATGAGGCTCTATGGTATCAAAGGTTCGCCTAGCCGCATGATACTATGTTCGCAAAAATGGAGTACGTAGTACAAAAACAGAGCACAATTTCAACATGAGCATAATTAGCATTTTCAAGTAATCAAACAATTTCTTGCAATACTATGACAAATATTGTGACAAATTGTACAAAGAAGAACTAGTAAAAACATCAAGAACGGATCACATTGTTCTTCTCGACCTCAAGAGGTCCAACAATGGTGAATCGCCCATTTCTTCACCAAATTGAGTCAAACAAGTCTCAAAACACTCCCAAGGCAATGCATAAACATAATTAAGCAATTTCAAAGCATAAAATCCAGCAAAAGAAGCGAATTAAGCAAAGACATGTTCGAATTTTCGGAAAATTCGTGAACAAAGAACGCATAATTCAGCGAAAACCGAGTTGAGTTTGAATAAAACTTACATGGATTGGTAAAATAGATGGAATAAGCTTTGATTTGCAACAAGTTTGAGCATATTCGGTTGAGAATTGAGCGAGAAAGAGAAGATTGAAGTTTTAAGCAAATGCGAAAAACAGAACAGCAGCGACGGAAAATGAAGAACAAAGGGAGGGTATTTAAAAAACCCGACTCTGTCGCCAAACGACAAGTTTGTCGCCTGGCGACAAAGCTTGTCGCCTGGTGACAAGCAGAAATGGCGGCGACAAGCAGTTCCGGCTAACGCTGGAGCGACGCCAGAGTACAGGGCTCCATAAAAAGGTTATGTGAACCTCGTGCAGCAATTTCGGGTTCCTTGGTACGCCAGTTAGCCCCTCTAAGCAACTTGACATGATTTAATGATCGGCTCGATCACGATTAAATCAAGTTATTGACCTGATAAAAAGATCGTCTTACTTAGCTTAAAGCGCCTAAACATTGGCTCAAAGGCACCAACATAATGGTTCATAAATAGCAAAGGCACCGATATAATGCAGAAGCGCCGACGTACTGGCATAGCGGAAGCAAAGTTCAAGCAAACTTTAAAGGATCAACAGGCATTGGTCTCCGGTGATATTCTTCGGAGTGTTATCGCAACAAATGAAGATGGCTACAAGCAGAGTTGTCTTCGATCGTGTTCCCTAGGATGTGGAAGATGGTCACAAAAAAGCTGAAGATGGCTACAAGCAGAGTTGTCTTCGATCGTGTTCCCTAGAATGTGGAAGATGGTCACAAGCGGTGGAGAATGACTACAAGCAGAGTCATCTTCGATGAAATAGGAGGCAGTTACAAGCAGAGCGGTCTTCAACAAATGCAACAAATCGATTACTTAAGAGACGTGTGCTCGACGGTGCAAGATACGCGTTTCTTAACTCTCTTATCTGTTTAACTAACGCTAGTTTGCAGGTATCAGCGTCACAAGAATGATTTGGAAAATATTTCTTTTCTTACTCTATTTTATGGAAAATGACTAGTCTAGTTTAGTTTGGTCCATAATAAGGGTCCAATAATAGTGTAGTTGGATTGGGCTCGAAAAGGGCTCGAAAAAGGACTGAAATATTTCTTTTCTTACTCTATTTTATGGAAAATATTTCTTTTCTTACTCTATTTTATGGAAAATGTCCAGTCCAGTTTAGTTTGGTCCATAATAAGGGTCCAATAATATTTTAGTTGGATTGGGCTCGAAAAGGGTCCAACAAAACTGAAGATGGCTACAAGCAGCGGTCTTCGACGACGTCCTGAGGTATAGAGGAGATTGTCTATAGCGACGAGGTACTGTCGTGGCGAGGTACTACCGCAACTCTAGAGATGACGAGGTACAGTCACCTTCGATGATGTTCCCAGGGTACTATGGAGGATTGTCACAAACAAATGAGGATAGCGAGGCATTGTTACCTTCAGATGGCGCTCACGAGGTACTGTGGAGGTCGTCACCACAAATAATACAACAATTCGGTTACCCCAGAGACGTGTGCTCGACGGTGCAGGATAAGCGTTTCTAACTCTTTTATCTGTTTAACTAACGCTAGTTTGCAGGCATTGGCATTACAAGAATGATTTAGGAACGCAGAACGTTCTAAGTCATTCTCCGTCCCTATCGCTACTTTGACTTTAGTTTTCGAAACATATGTTTCTCCAAATTCTGTCAAAGTGGGGGCTTCTGTAGACACCTGATTGTGTCTCCCCAAAAACCAAACCCAGTGATGAATATCTTTCACGTCATTTCATTATCGAACTAGGTGAAAATGTGAAAAGTCTTGTGATGCGGTTGTTTTAATAAAAATACTTCTTTCTGTTTTAGTAAATATTTCTTTTCTTACTCTATTTTATGGAAAATGTCCAGTCCAGTTTAGTTTGGTCCATAATAAGGGTCCAATAATAGTGTAGTTGCATTGGGCTCGAAAAGGGCTGATATATTATAAGCCCAATTCCGATGAATAATGAGGAAGTTATGGCCAAAATACAAAATTTGGACCGAAATGAGTTTTATATGCGGCCCAATGATCAAGTGGAGGGCCCATTAATTAATATTCCTAAAGTCATTAGGATTTATTTTAATCATCTAGAATAATCTAGAAAGTTATCCTAAATTCTAGTGGAATTAGGATAAGTAATTATATCTTTTAGAAAAGTAAAGAGTTTTATTTGGAATAAAACAAGCATTTTGAAAGATTAAAATCTGATTTTAAAAGATAAGTATGGACGTTAATTAGTCTAATTTAATTAGATGAAGGACTCTGTACGGCCTTGAGTTAACGCGTGGACCATCGCGAAATGACAGCTCCATCGCACCGCGATGGAACCATCGCGTCGCAATGGACCCTGTCGCACCACGATGGGAGCAGTTTTACTCCGAATTAAATTCGATCTTTTTTTTATTGTTTTGGGATGATTTTCTCTATAAATAGGGTCGTATTTCCCCATTCACAATCATCAACAATTATCTTTCTATTCTCTTGACTCTCTTATGCAATCATCAACAATCATCTTTCTATTCTCTTCTCTCTCTTAAGAAATAGCTTGTTCTTTCTAAGCCTTCCCTTTTACAATACCGCATTCATGAGACTTAGACACACCGAGCCAATTTTGAAGTTGCCTTCGCCCTAGACGTGAAAGGTTGATAATTTCTGAGGGTTTGGTCCCAAATCCCTATTTCAATTATTTAAGTTAATTATTTGTTTAATATTGTCATTGAAGTTACTAACGTGTGTATTGGTTTGATAGAAAGAGATACAAGGCAACAAAGTAAGTTGTTTTATTGCTTTATTTCTATAGAAATCATGCTTCGATTATTTTAATTCCTAGTATCATGTTAGGTTGTCTTTATGATTCCTAATATCACGTTTAGGGTATTAACTAATATTCTAATATCATGTATGTTTCTAGGATCATGTTTAGGTTGCTTCCTATTTCTTATATCATGTTAGTATCATGTTAGGGATTGTAGACACCCAAATGTGTCTCCCCAAAACCAAACCCAGTGTTGCGGTTGGTTTTTATTAAATTCTTTCTTTCTGTTTTCAAAAACAACTCTATTTTATGAAAACAGATTATCCAGTTTAGTTTGGTCCATGACAAGGGTCCAATAAATGTGTAGTTGGATGGGGCTTGCAAAGAGCTTTCCAACGATATATTATAAGCCTAATTCCGATGAATAATGAGGGAGTTATGGCCAAAATACTAAACTGGGCCCGGTTGATCTTTACATGCGGTCCAATGATATAAGGGAGGGCCCAATGTTAATTATTATTCCTAAAGTTATTAGAATTAATTATAGTCTCCTAGAATTCTTTAGAAGGTTCTCTTTAGTCCTAATAAGATTAGAATTAATAATTATGTTTTGATAAGTTTTATTTGGAATAAAATATTATTTTATGAAAAATACGATTTCAGTTTTCATACGGACTTTACAAATCGATTTCGATTCATATGTGGACTCCGTGTTGAAAGCGCGTAGAAATCCAAGCTGTCGCCAGACGACAGGCCGGTCGCCACGCGACAGAGTGGAGTTTTATTCCTTATCAAATTCTACCTATTTCCGGACTGTTTTCTTATAAATAGGGTCCTGAACCTCCGTTTTTATGCATCTACAGTCAACAATCAATTAATCATCTCTCCCTAAAGCTAGAAGCTCTCTCTCTCTTTTTCTAACCTTCCCTCTTACAAAATTCCGCATTCACGAGATCTAGACACACCTAGCCGAGTTCGAAGTTGCCTTCGCCCTAGACGTGAAAGGTTATAATTTCTGAGGGTTTGGTCCCAAATCTCTATTTCAATTATTTGATTTAATTGTTTGATTTTATTATTTTCCTTGAAGTTACTAACACGTGTATTTTGTTATTAGAAAGAGGTACGAGGCATCCAAGTAAGTACTTTAATTGTTTAATTGATCTTATTATATAGAAATCATGTAAAGATTGTTATTTTGGTTCCTAGTATCATGTTAGGATGCTTTCCTTAGTATGATATTTTGGGTGATTTGCTTATATCAATTATGATTCCTGCGATGCTTCCTATTCTCTTTTCTAATATCATGTTAGTGACATGCTAGGGTTTGTTATTAATCTTGTTAGTATCATGCCTAGGATCTTGCTATTAATATTATGCTTTAACATGATTATGATAAATATGATTATTATGATTGTTATTATGATTATGATGATTATGATGATTGTTATTATGTTGCTTGATGATTATTATTGTTATTGCTTGATCACACCTTTTATGCATGTTTAAAGGGAACTTGTACTTGTAATCACGCTTAATAAGATAATTAATAATCTTGTTTAGGGCTAATTTGATTATAATTCAAGTGATCGCCAATAATGGTTTTGCTTGTGCATTAAATTCAACCAACATAGATAAACAGGTTTAGGGTTAATCTGTTGTTTGCATGGTAGTCAGAAAGCGCACATGAATACGAGAAGAATGAAGTAGAGGCCTATTTAGGGCATGTTCAATCTCTTTTAGGTTGGATTTGTACCTTCATCCCCGAACCCTATTTGGTTCAAGACCTTTTGGAGTTGACGATCTCCTAGATCGTTAAGGGGTGTAATCTTCACCTTGTGAACGGTTTACAAGTTTCTAAAACTTGTTTGCGACTCTTTTGCTCTAGCTTTCTTCCCTTTGGACGCCACCATACTTAAGTGTATGATCACAGTGGGATTCAAGCTTGGGGTTAATGCTTGAAATATTCCCTACAGCGATAAAGCTTTGATCTTTATTGTTTAAGGACATGCTAGGATTTGTTATTAATCTTGTTTTTATCATGCCTAGGATCTTGCTAATAATACCATTATGTTTGGATGAGATTGAGATTGTGATTATGATTGTTATTATGATGTTGCTTGATATTATTGCTTGATCACGCCCTCTCTTGTAAGATTAAAAGGAATTTGTAATTTTAATCACGCTTAATAAGATAATTAATAATTTTGTTTAGGTTAATATGATTTTATTTCAAGTGATCGCCAATAATTAGTTTAGTTTGTGAATTAATATTCAACTAACTTAGATTAAACAGGTTTAGGATTAATATATTGATTGCATGTTAGTCAGAAAGCGCACATGAATATGAGAAGAATAAAGTAGAGGCCTATTTTTAGGGCAGGTTCAATCTCTTTTAGGTTGGATTTGTACCTTCATCCCCAAATATCCAGTCATGGTTCCAGACCACTATGGAGTTAGTGATCTCATTGATCGTGAAGGGGTGTAACCTTCACCCTGTGAACGATTTACAAGTTCCTAAAACTTGTTGGCAACTCTTTTGCTCTAGCTTCCTTCCCTTTGGACGCCACCATACTTAAGTGTATGATCACACTGGGGCTCAAGTGTAGGATGCTTGAAATATTACCTACAACGTCGAATATGAATCATCATCGCACGAAAATCTAGGTCAACGTGCCACGACAAGGACTATCGTGCTGCGACAAGATTATCGCGCCGCGATAGGAGCATCGCCCCGTGATAGATCTGAATTCCCAGCGTTGTAAAATCTTCGTCGATCTGGGCAAGTTTCAGTGTGTTTCAGAAAATTTCGACTTCCGTACTCGAATTATTTTTTCGAAATTATTTCAAGTTGCTTTCCATAGCTTAAATGAAATAAAAGAATTCAATATAAAAGTTGATTTAATTTTTAAAGCTGAAAATTGCATTAATAAATAAAGTAAAAATTACATTATTGATGGAGCTAAAGAAAGCTTAAAAAAAATCAACTTGAAATTAAAAGTTATCTAATAAATTGGAAGTAAAGTAATGCTCTAATCGGTCTCCTATTTTCTAGCCCTCTTCCAATTCTTGTTTGTTTCCTCTTCATCATCCGTCTCTTTCACCAATAAGGACCCATTAGACAATCTACATACAACTTTGGTAGAGATAGTTTCTCCCTTGGCCATTACACCAATCTTCTTCTCAACCCACACTCTCTTTCTGTAGAGTCATCCTTTCTTTTTTCTTTGCCTTTCGCAGCACCTTTCTTTTTAGGCATCATAGGAGTCTTGAATTCAACTCTTGAACCCAGGCGATCCTTAGAAAAAAATTTCTTATCCTCTAAGCAGTCTTTAATACTTATTTGGTCCTTGTTCGTGTGCCGGACTTTGTTCTTGTCCTTGTGAGATCTATCAAGTAGCCACTTCTTCCCATCTCTAGATAAAGGAGGAGGAAATTTATGGGAAACAACTTCCCATAAAGGCCTAGCGCACCAATACTCATCAAATATTTCCACGTCCTGTGAAACGGGAAATTCATAAGGGCGACGAAGATTCCCTAAAGGGATGGTTTGAACAAGACCTTATTGTCTTTTTACCCTAGAAGGGTAATAACAAGTTAACTTCGATAAGCTTGGAAGACGGCAAAAGGGTTGAGTATTGGCACCAACCATCTTCTCAATTCTCTACCAAGGAACAATCCACATAATGGAAAGTTCACGAGTTTTAAAGATTCTACTCCACTCCCGACGGCCCATCTTAATGGAGAAATGTTTCTTCCTTCTTAACAAAATAATTAGGGGTGTATTTTTCAATATTGTTAGGAGGGGTAATTAACTCTAGCCTTTCCATTAGCCAAATCTTCAAAAATTCAATGCAATAAATTATTATTACTATACAAAGTTATATATATTTTTTATTTCTGTAGTTAAAAGTATTGATTTTCTACCTGTAATAAAATTGGAGAACCTCGAAGAGGTGCTCTTTAATCTTTTTTTTCGCTCATCTAAGCTAAGCATTGTTTCTCCAACAATTAATGGCATGGGATTCCTCCCGGCATCTACTTATTCCATGACACAAGCTAAAATAGCTTGTCCCTTATGCATACTACCATTGCTGAGAAAATATTGGCTAAACATACAAAAAAGGAAGGCTCTCTTCTTGTAAACATGAAAAGACTCCGACTTTGGCCTATTAAAATAAAAAGATGCAAACTTTTTAAGATCCACTTCGGTGCCATCAACTATGACTTTAAAATCATTATCCTTGAGGTTAAGAAACCGCTCAAAATCTTTGTAGTAATATTCATTCAACCTAGGAATTACCGAAAGATCTAGAGAAGGAAAACCAAGAATGGCACCAAATTCTTCCGGCAAAGGGGAAATCTCATCATCTCCTAGTCTAAAGCAATGGGTATCTGGATCCCAATATTCTAAGATGGTATGGATAAAATCTATGTCAAGATCTACCCCCTTAATACCATATAAACCTCCCAAATGGAAAAAGTCAAGTTCTTTTCTCTCATTAGCGGTCAAAGAACGACACCACTCACGGGTTTTATCACAAACGTTCCTAGCCAAAACTACTTGATCGGGAATTAATAAGCTAATATTTCTACTGGTTTGAATTATGCTTGAATCGGCAAATTTTGGGGCTATTTATAAACAGAAATCGACACAAACTGAATTCCAATCGAGTTCGGAAAATTCAGAATTATCACGCCGCGACAGGCTCATTGCACCGCGACAGCCTAAATTCTCTTCGATAGAGGAATGCGCTATGTTGACCGCGTTTTTTCGACTTTGACTCGGATTTGTACTTAGGCTTTACGATTTCTTATTCAAATCTTATATTTTGCATTTTTTCAAACACTTATCCCATATTGAATATTTTAAGCTTAATTTAATTTAAGCTCATTTTAGTCAAGCTCCATTTTATTTTATTTTCATTTTTTATTTTTTGGGAAGAAAGTCGGATACCCTCCAAAGATAATAAAAATGACAGAAATTTTTGCACGAAATTTGTCACAATTGTTTCACACACTCACATGCACATAAAATGAAAAATAAAATGCAAAGGATAAAAAGTACATAGTAATACTAATATGTATATACATTGCATCTAATTAAAACATAAGAGTCACTAATATACATAAAAAGCAAAGTCCTACATAGTCGAAATAAATAAATACAGGAACAAAGCTATGGCGCCGGAGGACGAATACAAAAGGCATCATTAAACCGCAAAGTCCACGGAGTCACCCCCTGACCAGCGTCAGCCTCTCTAGTCGTACTTCCCACCGTCCGTGAAAGGAGAAAGTATCGGCGTACCTTGACCAGGCGGTCTCATCGCCACACCCTCAGAAGAAGAGCCTAAATAGTCTAAAACAACGGTGTGAGCCGACCCCTCTCGCCCATCCTGGGTCTCAACCGAGGTACGACGGCGCCTCGATCCGGATCTCTCCCTTCTACCCTCTTGCCTCGAGAGAGTACGAGTCGGAGGAACAGGCTGAAATGAAATAGTAAGCTAAGTCAAATAAAATAAACCAAAAAAGACAAACACAATACAAGATAGGAGACATACCTCTGTCACACTACCATCACGACGTCTGATGGCTCAACCACACCAGCTGGTAACAAAAGGCGTCCATAGCTCTCACCATCCTCGTGCTCACCTCGTAAGTAAACTGCAAAAGAAAAGGATTAGAAACAATCAAAATATACATACAGATAGAAATAAAAGATAAATCCACCTAGGTCTAACGTCGAGGGATCGATCTCTCCACCAAACGCCACTCCTAAGGAGCTGGGGGTATCATCTCCTCGACTGGCCCAGAAGACCCTTGATAGGTGATGGACATTGTCGGAGGTACAAACTCCGCAGCTACTGTTGCAGCCTGTAAAAATAAACTCCAACAATTAAAATCGTCGGGGCTACCATAAGACAAATCAAAAGATGCAAAACACACCTCTGCCTCCTCCAATATGCAAGGTGGTGGAGCCAACCGCGACAGAAGTCTCTAAGTGTAGTACTGGTTCAGATTGCTAAACCTCTGCCACTCCATGCCGGCTGGCGACGAATCCATATGATTCCTAAGACTCACCTGGTCCATCATATGTGGTGGAGGATAAGTCAGAACAATAAAAACTCAGAGGAGTGTTGAATCGCAACTCTTTCGCAAATAAACCACAGTGTCGTACGTCCCCTAGAAATAGCGTCGTTGAGCTGTATACTGGACCGCCCGCATAGGAACGTCCAATTTGACCCATGGACGAAAAAGAGGCTCAGGCTCCTGTAAAAAGAGACATCCGTAAGACAGAGTCCTTCAAGAAGAATAGACAGAAATCACGATAATGATGCGTAACGTAAGAAGCGACTCTCGCACGAATCCGGTAGCAACAATGCCAGGATAACGGCCTCCCCAATTACCAATAATGGGGAGCCCACGAGGCAAAGACCTGGCTGGAGCCGAGGTCGAAAAGTACTCGTAGAACCAAACCTGTAATAATAGGGAAAGATTAACAAAAGCTGGCATACACGGAACAGCCAACTCTATTAAGAAAAATAAGAGTATACCTCTACCATCCTCAAAAAACTAGAAAGTGTGACTTCCTCATCATAACTCTTGTAACGACAAGCGAGTCGCAATCCAAGCAGGAAGTCAGCATACGCCAAGCTAGCCTAGTTAAAAGTCCCGACTCGTCGAAGGTCGCGAAGAAAAAGGAGGTAGTAGAGCAACGCTCGGCTATCCTTATCAGGGGAGAAAGTCCTTGACAAAAGAATCAGAACAAAGATGCGCACCCTTTGCTCCATGGTGGTCGCATCGTCTCGGAAGGTCTCCACTAGCAGAGACGATGGATGGCCGCTCATCTGTACCGACCTAGACTCAACACGAGCTCAGACAACGATAGGACCCAGTAGGCCGTACACCTCTCGTGAAGAAATAGTGAGGTCCTTGCCGAGAGGAACTGTAGTCGATCGGAACTTCAATCCGATAATAACAGAGAAGTCGAGGGGAGTGATAGTCATCTCACCCCAAGGAAGGTGGAACGTGTTGGTGGTGTCCTAAAAGAACTCCACCTGAGCCCGAACTAAGAAACGGCTCGACTGCAAAAAGAAAAGCGCCTGCGTAGTCTGGAACAGAGGAGTCAAGCCGCATGACTCCCTAAGCGTGAACAAATCCATGTTGTTGCGAAAGTAAGAATCCTATAGGTGGCCGATGTCACTGTTGCCGGAGCCATGGAAACGAACTCGATCGTCGGCAATGCCACGCCGTACACGCTTTAAAATGTGAAAAATGGGCGCAAAGTACAAAGTACGCCCGTCCCACTCAGGGAACTCCCCGAGACTGGTAGACGTACCCTCGCCTACGTTGACAGGCTCATCCTCTCGGTGAGCCCCACAAGAGCTTGAGCTAGAACCACGACGTCGAGCCATACGGATTATGTTCCAAACAAGAAAATAGTAAATTAAAGTATTCTATAGTATCTAAAGTTCGCCTAGCCGCATAATACTATGTTCGTAAAAAAATAGAGTACGTAGTGCTAAAACAGAGCGTATTTTTGGTTCAAGCAATAACACAGTATTACAACAAATTAAGTCTTACGATACAATAGCAAGTATTAAAACAAATTAAGCACATAGAGCAAGGACAAACATGAAGAACAAGCCACATTTTGTTCACGAACTAAAGGTGCTCAACAATAGCAGATTGTTCGTTTCTTCACCAAATTGAGTCAAACAAGTCTTAAAACACTCTCAAGGTAATATACAAGCATATACAAACAATTTCTTAGAAAGAAATATAACAAACAAAGCAAAACGAGCAAAATAAGCAAGTTTTTTTTTGGATTTTCCCGAAATTTGCAAACAACATGCACGAAATTCTTCCAAATCGAGAGGAGTTAGAGCAAAAATTACATAGATCAGCAAACCAGAGATGAAGAGCTTTGATTTTCAAAAGATTTGAGCGAATTTAGTTGAGAAATAGCCAAGAACAAGCGAAGTGAAGTTTCGAGAGAAACCGAGCGAAAATGACGAACAGCCAAAATAAGGAAGAAGAAAGGGTTTAAATCCAAAAAACGTGACTCTATCACGACGCGATAAATTTATTGCGCTGCGATAATGTAGTTGCGACACAATACGCCTGACGCGTCGCGATGGCACGTGGCAGTACACTTTGGCTCTCTTTTCTTCAGCAATGTAATTCCTGGGCCCCATAAATAGCTTATGTGGACTTTAATCATTATTTTAGGTTCTTTTATACGCCATTTAGCCCCTTAAAAGCAATTGACATGACTAGTAGTCAGCTCGATTACAATCGCAATAAGTGATCGGCCTGACGACAATCATCTCACTTGACTTAAGCGCCTAAGCATTGGCTCATTACAGCACCGAGGTATTGGTTCACATGCAAGCACAAGCGCCAAAGTTCCAGCTCATTACATCTACAAATGTGCTAAGGTACTGGCACAACAAAATCACAACAAAGCATCAACACACCAAGCATTCAAGCGAAGCATTAGAAAACCGAGGATCACAAGGTAATGAGGCCCTCCACGACTGTCACTAAGGTGTAAAAGTTGTCAATGAAAATGATTAAGTCAAGGTATAGACGAGATTTTGGAGACAGCTACAAGAAGGAGTCTTCAACGATGTCCCGAAGTAAGGAGGAGATTGTCTATAGTGGTGAGGCACTGCCGTGGCGAGGTACTGCCACAAAAAAAAATGAAGATAGCTACAAGCAACAATCTTCGACGATGCTCCCTAGCTTGTGGAGGATTGTCACAATAACAACTGAAGATGGCTACAAGCAGCGGTCTTCGAGGACACTCCCTAGCTTGTGGAGGATTGTCACAACGAAAACATTAGATGGCTACGAGTAGCGATCTTCGGCAATGTTCCTTAGCTTGTGGAGGTCGTCACAAAATGCAGCAAAAAAAGAATCGGTTACTTCAAATATGTACAAGATACGCGTTTCTAACTCTTTTATCTGTTAACCAACGCTAGTTTGCAGGTATCGGCGTTACAAGAATGATTTAGGATCGCAGAACGTTCTGAATCATTCTCCATCCTTATCGCTACTTTGACTTTTGTTTTCGAAACTTACGTTTCTCCAAACTCAGTCAAAGTGGGGGCTTCTGTAGACACCTGATTGTGTGTCCCCAAAAACCAAACCCAGTGATGAGTAATTTTCATGTCATTGATTATCGAACGAAGTGAAATGTTGAAGAGTCTCGTGATTTCTCTATTTTTAATAAAAATAGTTCTTTCAGTTTTCGAAAATCTTTCTTTTCGTACCTTATTTATAAAAACTATTCATCCAATTTAGTTTGGTCCATAATATAGGTCCAATAATTGTGTATTTTGATGGGGTTCGAAAAGAGCTTTCCAATGATATATTATAAGCCCAATTCCGGTGAATAATGAGATAGTTAGGGCCAAAATACTAAATTGGATCTTAAGTGAGTTTTATGGGCGACCCAATGATCAAGTGGAGGGTCCATTAATTATTATTTCTAAAGTCATTAGGAATTACTTTAATTTTCTTGAATAATTTAGAAGGTTATTTTAAATTCTAAAGAGATTAGGATTAATAATTATATTTAGAAAGTGTTTTAAAAAGATTTAATCTGATGTTTAGTAATAAAATACGGACTCTAATTACCCAATTATATTTGAAAAAGGATTCCGTACAGTAATATTATATCATGCAGCACCATCGCACTGCGACAAGTCCATCGCGTCGCAGTAGCCCTGTCGCGTCGACGATCGAAGCAGTTTTACTCCGATTGAAATGCGATCTTTTCTGATCTTTTTTGGATATTTTCCTCTATAAATAGCGTCATTTTTCCCCATTTTCAATCACCATCAATCACCAACGATCATCTTTTTATTCTATTCTCTTTCAAAGCTAGAAGCTTGTTCTTTCTCCCTCTTTCTAAGCCTCGCTTTTTGAAAAACACCATACGTCCATAACGAGACTTAGACACACATAGCCAAGCTCGAAGTTGCCTTTGCCCTAGACGTGAAAGGTTGATAATTTTTAAGGGTTTAGTCCTAAATCCTTATTTCAATTATTTTAATTAATTGTTTGATTTAATACTTTTATTGAAGTTACTAATATGTGTTTTGTTTTGATAGAAAGAGATACAAGGAAACAAAGTGAGTAATTTTATTGCTTTATTTCTGTAGAAAGTATGCTTAGATTATTTTAATTGCTAGTATCATGTTAGGATGTTATTTATTGTTTTCTAGTATCATGATTAGGGTGCTTCCTATTTCTTCTATCATGTTAGTATCATTTTAGGATTAAACCCTTGATCTTTATTATTTAGTGACATGCTAGGATTTGTTATTAATCATGTTAGTATCAGGCCGAGGATCTTGCTAACATTATTATGCGTTGATGAGACTGAGATTATTATGATGATGATGATTGTTGTATTTTTGTTATGTTGCTTGATATTATTGTTATTACTTGATCACGCCTTCTCTTGTAGGTTTAAAGGGAATTTGTACTTGAAATCATGCTTAATAACATAATTAATAATTTGAATTAGGCTAATATGATTTTAATTCAAGTGATCGCCAATAAATTATTTGTGCATTAATAATCTACCAACATAGATTAAACAGGTTTAGGATTAATTTATTGATTATATGTTAATCAGAAAGCGCACATAAATATGAGAAGAACAAAGTAGAGGCCTATTTAGGGCAGGTTCAATCTCTTTTAGGTTGGACTTGTACCATAATCCCCGAATAACTAGTCATGTTTCAGGACCACTATGGAATTAGCGATCTCTTAGATCGTGAAGGGGTGTAACCTTCACCCAGTGAACGGTTTACAAGTCCCTAAAAATTGTTGGCTACTCTTTTTCACTAGCTTCCTTCCCTTTGGACGCCACCATGCTTAAGTGTATGATCACAGTGGAGCTCAAGTGTGGGATGCATGAAATTACTCCCTACAGTCGGGTTTATAACTGATCGAGTTGAATTTCGAGTTGGGTTAGTAACAGGTTGGGTAAAATTCGGCTCGGGTTAGGAACAATTCGGGTTGAATTCAGGTCGGGTTAGTAACAGGTTATGTTAAAATCGAGTTTTGCGAGTTAAAACGGGTTTAGGTCACTTTTGGGTCAGGTCGGGTTTGGTTTAGGTCAATAACTTACGGGTTATATTCGGGTTGGGTTATCTCCAGGTCAGTTCTCGTTTGGGTTCTTGTCTCAAATACTCAGGTTAACTCAGGTCTATGGTAGGTTTCAGGTCGATTCGAATTAGGTTTAGGTCACCATTTTTCGGGTTCAAACGGGTCGGTTAATAATCGGGTTCGAGTCGATATTGTTGGACTTTAGATACTCCAAGAAGAATTACATGAATCATATTCATAAGCATTTAAACACCAAGATCAATGAATAACACATAAAGAACAAATAATAACACCTTTAAAGCGTGAATCCACGTGCAATCGAGCAAGAATAACGGGAGATAAAGAACCCTTAGTGTGATTCCTTTACGTAGTCCATAGGCACAGATCAAACCTCCACTAATGCAAGTTAGTTGTGATTGAACGTTTCAATCAACCTTCAACGAAGAAGAGAGACACAACTAACCATGATCCACCACCACAAACACCACGCGCCACCAAGGAGGAGGCCGGTGGTACGGATAGGGAGAGAGAAGGGAGGACCGTGAGTGAAAGAGAGAGAGAGAGAAATTAGGGTTTTGGACTTGGTTGCCTTAAGTTACAATTCAGTGAATGTTAATTGTTATTTCAACCTTAGTCATGGATCTTATTTATAGATCATATCTCTAAATAAGAGTCCATGCCAAACTTAAATACCTTGTCCTAATCAAACTACTCTAGCCCAACATTCCATATGGTATGTCATGATCTCTTGAGGCCCATTGATGGGCCTCTTACTTGTTTAACCCAATACCCTTGTTCTGTGACCTCATAGCATCCATTCTATTGGGCTTTGCACTATTTAACTAGCCCAAAGATCATGTGTCATATCTAGCACCAGACAATGACGACCCTATAAAATGAACTGATTATCTCTGTAATAGTGATCCTTGATATATCTATTAAATGCACTTATCGAAGACATAATTCCTTCAATCTCCCACTTGTCTGAGACAAGTGCGCAATATTAAAATTCCTTAAGTCAATGTGCGTCGATTTGATAATACGATTGCATCTCTTGTCGAGATCATATTAATTTACAGATCTTTTCTTGAAATCTGAGTAAGAATTACAAAACAAATGATTACTATGTAATCCATTTGAGCACGGCCATGCATTTTCTAAATTCTCCCTCTTCAAGGGGACAAGATACATTCCCAATTAAATAGGTAGGCTCAATCCAATATTGTGGCAACCATATCTCCCACTCAATTCTTGAAGTAACCGGGAAACGTCCTTTATATCCCCCTTTTACGGCATGACGTTTGAATGTACCACAGTTAAGATAATCATTAAATGGATTCAATGTTCCACTCATGTCAAAGGAATCCACTAGTATATCCAAAAGCTCTATACTTGAACTTTACAGTATGTCTATAGTTCGATCATGCATCATTAATACATATCCATATGATTCACCGAGCATCATCACTACGCCCCTATTTCCCATGAAACTGCGCTATCCAATCAATCTTACATTCTATTGAATCATTTATGTCCACTTTAATGATTTCCAAACTAGGAACTTAAATAATATATGAATTTTGTTCACCTGTGGGGTTTTATTCACAAGGTCATCAACCTGATGAGCCCATCAATCCATAATTATTTTGGACATTTTATTTAACATTAAAACCATAATTAAATAAGAGAAATAATTTCTGATTAAACATAATTCTTCAAATGAATGTATTACATATGTGATAAGTTTTTCTCAAAAACAAATACAAATTAAATTACATCATTAGCTTCCATCCAGTAGCTCTGGAATGACCATCATGCTTTGGTTGTGAAACATTTATTTTGAAGAAGCAGTCAAACAGTTTGATTTCCTTAAAGAGCGAAAAGAATCTTGTTTTGTATGCAAGAATTTTAGTCGGAGAAATTTGGTTTTCTTAAGTCTTATATGTAGATGACATACTGCTCATAAGAAATTACATAACAATGGTTGAGAAAGTCAAGTAATAGTTGAAGAGTTGTTTCTATATGAAAGACTTAAGAGATGCTGAGTACATATTGGGAATTGAGATTCATCAAGAAAGGTCTTGAAGGATGATTGAACAAAGTCAAAAGACTTATGTTGATAAGATTCTTGACAGGTTTGAGATGCAAGACTCTAAGAGAGGATTTCTTCCCATCTCTCATGGTATTACGCTCAGTAGAACTCAAGGGTCTTCCAAAGCCATAAGAGTTAAGTTGTATGGTTAACGTACCTTACGCTTTTGCAATAGGGTCCATTAGGTATACCATGTATGTACAAAGCCGAGTGTTACATATGCCTTGAACATGTGTAGGAGATTTCAAGTAAATTTAGAAGAAGTACACTGGAAAGTTGCTAAGAACAAATTATGAAATACTTAAGAAGGACTAAAGGAATGTTTTTAGTTTATTGTGGCAAAAGTAAATTTGTTGTCGATGGTTATACGGATGCGAGTTTCCAAACAGACAAAGATAACTTTAGATTTTTTTGTGGGTACATTTTATGTCTGAATGGAGGAGCAGTGAGCTTGAAGAGTTTAAAGCAGAGCACTGTCGCAAACTCTATGTCAGAATATGAATGTTTATTAGTTGTAGTAGATGCAGTTATGGTGGAAGTTTGGATCAAGTATTTTTCTGTGACAAAAATGGCGCCTTTTCCACATCAAAGGAGTTAGGTTCACATTACAAATCCGAACATGTTGAGATGATGTATCATCTCGTTCGGGAGATCAATGGCTGGCAGGATGTCATGATCTACAATGTTTCATTTAAGTGAAAGTATCACTTATCTATTTATTAAACCCCTTCCACGACAAAAGTATGAGAGTTGTATTAAGGTTTTTGAATTGAAGCAAGTTATTATGTAATTTAAGTTGTATATGTTTTGAGAAAACATATTACATAAGTAATGCATCAACTTGCAGAATTATGTTTAATCAGAATTATTGTTTCTCTTATTTAATTATGGTTTTGATATTAAATAAAATGTCCAAAATAATTGTGAGTTGATGGAATCATCAAATACGTGATTTGGTCAATGAAACCCCACAGGTGAATTGAATTCATAATTTATTAAAGTTACTAATTCGAGATCATTAAATTGAACATAATAATAATTTCAATTAATGGACTGACATGTAAGATTGATTGGATAGTGAAATTTCATGGGCTATGGGAGCATAGAGATGCTCGGTTAATCACATCGGTATTCATGAATGATGCATGGTATGATCGAACTATTCACCTACTTTGAAGTTCAAGTATAGAACTTCCGAACAAATTAGTGGATTCCTTTGACATGAGTGGAACATTAATTTCATTCAATGATTGATTTAACTATGGTACATCCAAATGTCATTCCGTAGAAAGGGACTATAAAAGATGTTTCCTAGTTACTTCAAATTGAGTAGGAGCTTTGGTTTCCACAAGATTGGATTGAGTATACCTTTTTAATTAGGGAATGTGTCATGGCCGCTTGAAGAGGGAAATTCATGAAATACGTGGTCGTATTCAAATGTATTAATCAGTAATCATTTAGTTTTGTAATTCTAACTCAAATTTCAAGAAATGATTTGTATATTAATATAATCTCGACATGAGATGCAATCATATTATCAAATCGACACATATTGACTTAAGGAATTTGAATATTGCACACTTGTCTAAGACAAGTAGGAGATTGAAAGATTTATGTCTTCGTCACAATTACTAGATATATTATAATGGATCAAATTATTGAGATAATTAAGTTCGTTCTTTTAGGTCGTCGTAATATCATAGCTAGAGGTACTAACAATCTTTGGGCTAGTAAAATAGGTCAAAGCCTAATTGAACGGATCCTATAAGATCACACAAATAAAGGGCCTAGAGCTCTAGATCAAGCATAAGAGGAAGAGGCGCATTATGGGCCTCATCCCCTAGGTGGATGGCCATATAGAGGAGTTTAGAAGGTTTGTGCTTTGCTCCTAGTCTAATTATAATAGGATTATAAATAAAATAGGTGCCTAGGGTTAGACAGACAATTCATGATCAGTGAGATCAAATCATAATTAGCAAACACGAAACCAACCTCCTTAATATCTCTATCTCTCTCTCACATATCTCTCCTCCAATCTTCTCGGCGTCGACGATGTGCAGTTGTGGTGGTGATCGTCCGTGGTGGCGGGTTGTCCATTAAAGGTGGTGATCGTGGGTTTCCCGTGGTGGATAGCTTGATTGAATCATGTGGACTAAGTATATGAGTCATGCTTGGGGCTCTATTCTCTCCCTGATTTGTCAATCAACTTGTTACGTGGAGATAACCCTTCAAAGGTATAGTTATGTGATTGTTGTGTGTTATGCATGCGATCTTGTTTTAGGTGCGTATGAATATGACTCATGAAATTTCTCTTATGGTACCTAAAGTATATATATTTTCTTCCTACTATACCATCTTATTTAAGATGAATATCATTCCTAATCTTTCATATCTTTTATTTAAAAAAAAAAAAAAGTTCAATGTAATGATATTTTCCCTTACAAAATCAATATTAATTTTGCAACAACATATAGAAAATTAAGTACAAAGTAGATATCATTATAAAAAAATTATTCATAACTTGTTACATAAAGCTAAAGTAACCCTCTACTTTTGCTTATATCTTCTACGTGTGATAGGTTGTCGTACACCTATCAAAAATATATTCCTAACAAAACAAACTCACAATATAGTAGGTGTAAGCTTCGTTCGAAGAAAACCTATGTTAGCATGTTGTGAATATGCTTGGCACTCATAGGAAGTAGGAATTGACACTATACAATTAGAGACAAGGAAAGTAGGGAGCCGCCAACAAGTTAATAAGGAACTTGTAAACCGTTCACGAATCATTTAAGGCAACCACGATTAAGGGACAATGAAAGGCAACAACGATTGACCAGTGACGATTACACCCCATTCATAATTCATGAGGTTACTAAATCCATATGGTTCGGAATCACGAAAAGAGGATCGGGAATGATGGTACAAAGTGAGTCATGGTGTCACATTCGCTTGTATTGGCCTCTACCCTATTCTTATAGTGAAAAGTATTTCCTGCTATCTCAAACTCATACAAACAAAGATTCAATTTGCTCCAAACTAGTATTAGGCTAAATCTGTTGAATATTAATTCACACATAATTCTAAAATATTATGATCACTTTGATTAAATAACAACATTAAAAAGGATCCTAAACCGGTCGTCCAAATTATCTCATTAAGCGTGGTTTTCAACTACATATTCCCTTTAAACATGCAATATGGTGATCATATAAATATATTAAAATTAACATTGATATTGGAAGCAATTTAACAATAATATTGTTAGTCAAATCAAATTATAATAATCCTAATCTTGATACTACCAATAAAGAATAAAAATAAGAGTAATTAATTGATTAATTACTCACTTTTCGCGTTTTCTTGAATTGCTACATCATGAATAAAGTGTTTGTAACTTCAATAAATAATAAAATCAAATTGAAATAATTAAATTAAATTAAAAGTAGAGTAGATTTGGTCCAAACCCTCAATCGTTTTTATCTTTCACGCCTTGGTTTAAGTATGAAACTTCGGGTCAAATATGGACTCCTTGGAGTGCTTAGGGAAGGAATGGTGTAATTAGGAGAATAGGTTGAAGGCTTAGAATAAGAGAGAGAGGAATTATAATGTGTGTTGGTGTATAAGAGAGGAAGAGAGAATGATTTTTGGTGCCCCGAAACTGAGAAAATCAGTAGGGCATTTATAGAGAAAATATGGTAAGTGAAGCACGAAACCCTAGAAGCGAAAGGGCACCACGAAAAAACTCTAATTGAACGCCGCGTCACGGCATGTGTGCCATGACACAATTCTGGACAATGTGACACATCGCACAGCATCATCACGCGGCATGCATACTGTGGCGCGGTATTTTCCTATTTTCACGCGTTTTAAAAACTATGATAACTTTTGATCCTTAACTCAAAATAAGGCATATAATATAGCATTGGAAAGCTTATCAAGTCTAATTTCCACCGCAATTAAAATCAGGCCAAAATCGTTTTTATATTTTCAGATATGACTGTTTTAGTGAAACGGTGTCGGTTTTGGGCCGAGTTTAGTGTTTTGCTCATATCTTCTTCGTTTTAAATCAGAATTGGGCTTATGATATATAGTTGGAAAGCTTATTGAAAGGCTTATCCAAAAAATTAATATTTGGATCAAAATTATAGTTCCATGAAATTATATTATCTTGATTTTGGGATGTAAACATGAAAAGTGGAAAAATAAGTTATAGTTTAAAAAAATGGATTAGCAATTGGGTTGGTTTATGAAATGTATTGGAATTGAATATGGATTTAAGCACTCCAAGATTAAATACTTAACCCGACCTATAATGGCGGTGAAAGGTTGTTCATCATCGGGTTTGGTTTTGGGGAGACATTTTTAGGTGTCTACACTAGGGTATGTAGGGCCGAATCCACAGAGATATGACTAATTAATCTAGCTTTCAAAAGGTATGGAGAAACTAAACTATGTCACGAGTTGGGATAGAAAAGTAGTCTAAATTAAAATAGGAATAAAAAAACTAATGGAAAGACCTGGCGTTATGTTTCACTATTGTTTAATTTATAGTTATAAATCTTTCAAATATCAGTAACAATTCAATCAATAAATTATCTAGAGCAATTGTTCAGCCTACGGTCAGGTCTTAACGCTCTTAATTCAAAATACGTTGTTTGCTCTGTAACATATAATCAAAATTTCTAATTGTAGGTAAGCCTCTAAAAGTAAGATCTTTTGATTTAAACTCTTATTAACAATAAATAATCAAACAATTGATCAAGCTGCAAGATTAACAATAAAACACTATCAATTAGAGATATGAATATTCAAAATATCAATAACATCGATCAAGATTCATTGTATAAACATGGATTATCAAATCCTAATAAAAAAAAACTCAAGCATGAAATAAATAATTAAAACTAAATTTAATAAAGAAAGCATAATAAAAGTAAATAAATAAAATTAACTGAAAATTAAAGTAACAAACTGAAGAAAAAATCCATGAATTGTCCATGAAAAACTAGGGCTAGAGAGAAAACTAAAATGAACGTAAAAATAAAAGTAAAAAAAGGCATAAAGGAAAAATTAAATCCCTTCTGTATTTATAATATCGTAAATTCTAATCTAGAAATAAATAAATAAAAGAAAGAAGAAAATATAAATTGCATAAGTTGTTAAACGATTGGACGATAGAAGATGACGTGGCACGAAGATGCTGGATGAAATCAAGGGACAAGTGAAGGACGTGCATCGATGATGCCTCATGGGCTGCTTTTCACTCGCCAAAACCCGTGGGTGCAGGCTGGGCTGCAGCCTGGCAGTGGCGTTGGGAGGTTCGCGTAGGCGCGGGATAGGCTTGCAACAAATCATGCAGGTAGTTGACTGCATTGCTCGTATTGCATATCTTCTGTTCTATGAGACTTATTGTTGCATGTGACCTATAGTTGGAAAGCTCTTCAAGTCTAGTTTCCAACGCAACTTGAATCAGTCCAATATGACACTTAGAACTCAAGTTATGATCAAAGTAGTGAACAAAGGTCAGTTTTACACTTTGCAAACTATTGTTTTTCTTCATTTCCAACTCAAATTCATCTCCGAGAAGTGCATAACAACCCTTTATGATTGCTATGTTCATTTTCCATGCACACAATAATCAAAATCATTAACCTTGAATACGATATTTTTTATTAATAAACTCAATTAATCGACATCCATTCAAATATCATCTTAATCAACTCCAAACACTTCAAAAGCATCCCAATGACTAAATCACGTGAAATGTTAAGAAAAATACAAACGAAGCGTAATAGAGCACAAACAACTTATGCATTTGCGACCTAAAAAGCGACAAAAGACCTAAACATAAACTATAAAACTAGTATAAATGTGCCTATAAATCCTTTATAAAAGTGATTCATCAAGGTGCCCTTATATTTTATGGTAAACTTTTTAGTATTTTGTTATTAATGTCTAACTTAAACATGTAAAAAATTACTAGCTTACCCCTCTAATAATCTTACCACTACCACGGCCTAATTACCACCACCGCCACAACACCACTACTACCTTGCCCTGTAGGTAACCCCACCAAACCCATAACCACCCAACAACCCCACTTTAAATCCACCTTATTTCACCACAAAACAACCCATATCGAATTCCCCTCGAAGCCATCCCAAAACAAATCTCCATCACCTCAATGCCGCCTTTGCCCACCTCATCCTGAAATCATTCTTACACACCCCAAACAAACCACCTTACCCCAAAACCATCCCCACCCATATTTAACAACATACCCTATAAAACTAGAACAATAGTAGAATAAATGTATATACTCCTTTCGTTTTTAAATATTTGCTTCATTTCTCCATGCATGGATTTTTAGGAGAAATTGGAGAAAGTAATAAAATATGGAGGTAGTTAGGTTAATGGAAGAATAAAAAATTATAAAAAGCAAAAGTAGGTGATCCGAGAATTGGAAGAGAGAGAATACGAAATTAATAAAAATATGATTTATGTTGGGTCCATTAATTGACAGAAATGAATTAATATTGTAAAAACTTTTCAAATAAGGAAATACAGTAAGTATTTAAAAACAGCCGGAAATAAAAAGTGGTGCAAGTTTTAAAAAATGGAGGGAGTATATATTTCGAGAAAAATACAAGTTTATCTCCTTGATAAACAAAATATATTTATCAAATGACAAAACTGTAAATAAACAACAACTTTTTATCTAAAATGGACCCCACGATAGTTAACTTATTTATGAATGTGCCATAATGACTTGAAAATGGATCCCACAATAGTTGATTTATTTCCAAATATGCCATAATTAGTAGGAAAACTTGTTGATTTATTTACAGTTTTGTCATTTGATAAGCGAATATTGTTTATCAAGGAGATAAACTGGGGCCTCCACACTTATTTCCTCGGTATTTTAATACTTGCTCTATTTCTCCGGACTTGGAGTTTATGAAATAATAGTTGAAAATATTGTTTTATGGTGGAAGTGTGATTGGTTAAAAAATAAAAATAAAAAAAAATCTAAAAAGGTATATGTGGCATGGGGAAGAGAGAGAATATGAAAAATATTAAAATATAATATGTGAAAACTGCTAGCAGGAAAGAGAATGGCAAATTATTGTTAAAATTTCTAAAAAGGGAAATGCAGCAAGTAATAACACTACAAGAAATAGGTCATTTTGCGACGGAAACCTTGCAACGGACTACAATTCCGTCGCAAAAAGGGTTAATTTGCGAGGGAATAAATTCCGTCGCAACTTTGCGACGGAAACAAACTTTTGCGACGGAAATTCCGTCGCAAAGTTTGCGACGGAATTTATTCCCTCGCAAAAGTTTGTTTGCGACGGAAATAATCGTCGCAAAACAATATTAAAAAAAAAATAAAAAAAAAACATTTTGCGACGGATTCTGCGACGGAAATTCCGTCGCAAAAAGTTTTTAAATTTTTTTAAAAAAAACTGAAGTTTCGCTGAAGGAGAGAGAAAAAGAAAACGAAGAACAGAAAGAGGAAAGCGTAGAGAGAGATAGAGGAAAGCGTAGAGAGAGAAAGAAAATCCGGCCACTTCACCGCCGCTGTCGCCACCGGAACGACCGGAATCCGGCCACTCACACCTACTAACGCCCACCCCCTCCGTTCACTCCCACTCACGCGCACTCACGCCCACCCACGCCACCCCCTCCGTTCAAGCCCACTCACGCCCCTCCGTTCGCCGGCGGTGTGCAGCCACCACACCACCCTCCTTCCGGCAGCCGGATTTCCGCCACAACACCCTCAAATCCCGGTGAGTATTCCACTATCCCCCTTTGTTTTTGTTTTCAATTTAATTTTAATGTAAACCCTAACTTTTTCTAATTATGTTTTTTAATTTAATTTGTAACTAAATTTTATTATTTAATTACTTGTGTTTAGTGTAGTGTAGTTTAATTTATATTGCAATGTTAGAATTAGTTTAATTTTTAAGATATATTGCAATGTTAGAATTAGTTTAATGTATGTTAGTTTAGTTTAAAATATATGTTAGATTAGTTTATAATGTATGTTATTTTAGTTTAAAATATATGTTAGTTAGTTTATAATGTATGTTAGTTTAGTTTAAAATATATGTTAGATTAGTTTAAAATATATGTTAGATTAGTTTAAAATATATGTTAATTTAAAAATACATGTTAGTGTATGTATGTTTATTTGAATGTGGGTAATTGTGTGTTAATTATATGTGTTTCATCACTTGCTTTAAACTTGTTTAAATTAAACAATTATGGTATGTATGTTAATTATATATGTTCACTAAGATTTGAAAGCATTTGCATCTTCTTATTCCTAGATACCCGTTCAAGACATACACATTAGGAGTATGTCTTGAATAGTCCCCGGTTGGGACTGTCCTTTGACGTTTAATCTCACTTTAGGTGGTGAATGTATGCAATGTTTTTGATTCTATGGAATATCTTGGCGTCTCATTTCTCTACAATGTTTTCTGGGTACATATGTTGGTGTGTTTAATTACCTACATCGTGTACTTGGAGAACTGTAGGGATATGCTGTCGGATTTTCTATAGAATTGAAAACTAGGCATACATTCACTAGTGAGATAAGATGTCCAAGGATGGGTTAGGTTGGAGTGGTAAGGACCCCTGGATATATGTCATCTAAAACCTCATGTAGGTTTGATTTTATGAAGAAAAGAACTTAGCTTGATACTTTGCTACTATTGTTTGTGACTGATATGATTATATGCGTGAGTTGTGTAGAAGTTGTGACAATGAAACGAACAGAGCGTAGCTGGATGTATGAGAGGTTGTGTGGGCGGAATTCTATTGATCCTAGATTCGTGAAAGGGGTTAAGGAATTCATTCAGTATTGCAAAGATCATCCTGAGAGTAGTGACAGTGATGAGGATAGTTTGGGCGATGTCATATTAGACGATAGTAGTGATGAGTACAGCAGTAAATCTAGTAGTAACAAGAATATTGATGACAGTAGTGATGAGAGTCTTGATTAGGCTAACAATGATTCTGTCGTTGTATTCAATTTGTTGTATTAACCTTGTCATGGTTGGTGTCATTGTAAGATCGAACACTCTAGACAATGAAACTTAATTTTTGCTTTTGGATGCGTATCTTGGTTTAACTGTGATTTAATTTGATGTTATATTCAATTTGATGTTATATTTGTTGTTAATTGAAAAACCTATCATGTGAAATGAATATGATGCAGGTATCAATGGGTAAACGGGGTGATCCGAAGAAGAAATCAAGCAAGAGCAGAGAGTTTCCTTCTTATCACTTGCAGGTTCCTGTTCCGGTTACCATCACCGAGGATGCCACCAGGTTGGGTGACACTCAGGTACCCACCCCTCATTCAGAGGCGGAGCCGAGTACCGTGCACCGTTCGAGTATGGATACGGATGACACTCAGCTTGAGCAACCTAGCTCAACCGGGTCTAACATGCCGGTGTTGGAACCTTCTATGCTCTGGTAAGATGTTAAATGAAAAGGGCAAATTCTGATTTGTTATTCATATAATGCTAATACAAATACCCTTGTTTCATAGGTTTGATAATGACGCTGTAAAGGGGAATGTCACTGATGTAATTCAAGGCTACTACAAAGCTCCTTGGAAGAACTACAGCGAGGTTGAAGGTCCCACCAAGGAACATTGGTTCACCTTGTTCAAGGTATAAGTTTAACTTATAAATAATAGGTGTCATAAATTTAACCAAATGAATATGTAACTAATAGAGTTTTTTGTATATTCAGCAACATTACAGTTGGGCACCTGCTTTGGAGGGGCAAGTGCGTAGGGCGTTTGATACTTATGCTGCAACTCGGTTGCGACAAATGTTCTACAACGTCACTAAAAGGATGGGAGGGAGAAAGCCAGACTGGATCTCAAAAGACATCCACAAGATGATGATGGATATTCCCCAAGTGGATGACGTTTACAAGAAGAGGTCAGCACAGAACAGATTGAACCGACGATCTGGCTCTATGGATAATGAAATAGAACCGACCCATTTTCAAGGTTCCATCTCTGCGGTACAACATGCAAAAAAGCTGGTAAGTTGTTGTATAAAAAATTGAATGTACGTATTTATATGTGCTTAATTACATTTGTATCTAATAATACTGTTCACTTGTTCACATTGCAAAGCGGCAAAGAATCAAGGGAAGCTTCCATCAGCACCTGATCTCTTCTTGCATACACACTTCAAGGAGGTGCCCGGGAAAGGGAAGGTTCCTGCGAACAAAAGAGCGAAGGAAATTGCGGTAATAACTAGTTTTCGCCCATTTTCAAGCCACTTGTTTCCTATATTGCCACTTATGAACTATTTCAAGCCTCGAACTCAAGTAACTATGTTAGGTAGGTGTATTATGGTCAAAATAAGCTCATTTGATAACAAATGTGAGAAATAGGCAAGTTAGAACCAAAAACGCCCCATTTTCGCCCATTTTTTCTAGTTTTAGGACCTAGTGAACCTATATTGCCACTTATAAACAATTTCAAGCCTCAAACTCAAGTAACTATGTTAGTTAGGTGTATTAAGGTCAAAAATAGGTTCATTAGATAACAAATGTGAGAAATAGGCAAGTTAGAACCAAAAACGCCCCATTTTCACCCAATTTTCCTAGTTTTAGGACCTAGTGAACCTATATTGCCACTTATGAACTATTTCAAGCCTCGAACTCAAGTAACTATGTTATTTAGGTGTATTATGGTCAAAAATAAGCTCATTTGATAACAAATGTGAGAAATAGGCAAGTTAGAACCAAAAACGCCCCATTTTCGCCCATTTTTTCTAGTTTTAGGACCTAGTGAACCTATATTGCCACTTATAAACAATTTCAAGCCTCAAACTCAAGTAACTATGTTAGTTAGGTGTATTAAGGTCAAAAATAGGTTCATTAGATAACAAATGTGAGAAATAGACAAGTTAGAACCAAAAACGCCCCATTTTCACCCAATTTTCCTAGTTTTAGGACCTAGTGAACCTATATTGCCACTTATGAACTATATCAAGCCTCAAACTATTGGTTCTCATTCTTTATTTTTATTTCTGCATTGTATATCCTTTGTTTGTTACAGGAGGCGTACCAACACAGACAGGAGGAATCAAGAACCCAGGGTTCCCAACTGTCTGAAAATGAAATTTTCTTTGAGGCGGCTGGTGGTCGTAATAAGAAGGGTCGTGTTAGAGGTCTTGGTGTTGGTGCTGACTTGTACTACGGCACATCTAGGGGACGAGGATCGGGTTCTTCCAGCCAATACGTACCGTCGGTCATAACTCAAATGCAGGAAAACTTCCACAAGGAGTTGAATGAGAGGGTGGAAGCAATTGAGAGCCAGATCGATAGCCGTGTGGCGGAACAGCTCGATGCTCGAGTGGAGGCTCGAGTGGCAGAACGGATGGCTGAAATCGAGAGGAAGAACAAGGAGTTCTTAGAGGAGTTAGCCAGTAGATTTACAGGATTGACCACTCCTTTCACTTGTTCTACGATTCAGCCTCAGATTCGAGACCCCAGGAACGACCCGGGTGGTGGTGGTGGTGGTGGTGCAGGCCAAGGACAGCCAGCTTGTGTTTAGTTAGGTGTCATTTTTCGATTTTTGTATATGGATGACATTGTAGTTTAAAAAATTATATCATGTACCGTACTTGGTAGTTACGGCTACGTGTTGTATATATTTGAATTATGTTAGGGCGTGGACTTTTTGACTGAAATTATTTTAAATGCACGTATTTTATTAAACAGGATTGCATGAATACAGGTTCCAGGAAAACAAAACAAAATACAAAAAAATTAAACAGGATTGCAGGAATACAGGTTCCAGGGAAAAAAAACAAAATACAAAAAAAAAAAAAATTAAAATTACAATAACTTTGCGACGGAATGTAATTCCGTCGCAAAATGGAGTATTTTGCGACGGATTATTTTCCGTCGCACACATGCGACGGAAAATAATCCGTCGCAAAAAACTCCATTTTGCGACGGAATTACATTCCGTCGCAAAATTTGTGACGGACTATTCCGTCGCAAAAGAATCCATTTTGCGACGGAATTACATTCCGTCGCAAAATTTGTGACGGAATATTCCGTCGCAAAATGATTCCTCTTGCTACGGAATTTTCGTCGCAAATGTTGTTTTCAGCTACAACTACCTTTCCGTCGCAAATTCCGTCGCAAAGTGACTTTGCGACGGATATTCCGTCACAAAAGGACTGTTTGCTACGAAAGTTCGAGCGACGCCATGCCTGTGACGGAATTCCGTCGCAAAGTCACTTTGCGACGGAATTTTGCCAGTTTGCGACGAATTATTTCCGTCGCAAAACGGCCCTTTTCTTGTTGTGTAAAATATGGTCGAGCACAAATTAAAAGAAAGTAGAGCAACTAATAAAATAGAGGGTCACTTAAGAATATATCTAACTTTTTATTTAAAAAAAAAAAAAATCTCTACCTTTTAAAAAGTTAAATTTGTTATGAAATATTGTGTGGATGCCCATTATATTCATGTACCCTCTGGAATATTCTAGGTTTAGGGTTTAATGTTCTCTAAAAAAACCCTAAATATTGTTTATATATATACATCCCTTACTCAATGGAATGATAGACTGATCTATTCTCTCCTCAATTCCTCTCATATTCCCTTTATTTTACAACATGTTATCAGCACCAAACTCCACCTCTAGCTAGGAATCGTCTTTTAGGTCAGTGATTCACCATGACACAGGAAGTTTGATCTACTATACGCAACATTGAGATAAGTATTTATCATTTTATTTGCTTATTCAGTAACAATCTGAGACGGTTTTTTGATTTCAAATATTTGATTCTTGATATCTTGATTTTAGCATGTTTTTTTATTTGGAGCAAATTTATGTCGTTTATATGATTGATGTTGTTAAAATTGGTGATGTAATTTATTTGTGGTTGTCACGTAGCTGTAATGAGTTTTGGAAAGTTAGGTTTAGGTTTTTTTTTTTTTTCATACTCCTCCGATACTCGCCAATTCTAATTGATAGATTGTTGGTGGTTTTTCTTTTCATGGGCCTTTATTTCTTTGGGTAATTCAAGAGCACATGTATTTTTATTTCATTAATTTGATGCATTGTATGATTTGTTATACAAGGGGATTATGATAGAGGTTTTGTTGTTTAGACTTCAAAAACTCTAAATTATTTTATGCTTATTTCGGCTAGTTATGCTTACTCGTTTATGGATATGTGAATACACAAACTTTTAAAAAGATTGGGTGTACAATAATTACATCCATTATAAAGATAGCCTAAAGTGATTTAAAGTTACCCCTGAAATGAATAAAAGTTACCCCAATATGTATAAAGTTAACCCAATACAAATAAAAAATAACTAAGTTTTATTAGTAAAGAATCACATTTTAAATGACTAAAAATCAATTATTAGCGATTGAATGTAATTAAATTACCTTTATAAAACTTTTCTTTTTGTCTATTTATATAAAAATTGTATTATGTTTAAAGTTATTTAAAAAAAGGCAAAAAGTTACCCTAAAATTAGCTAAAAGTTACACTTATATTACTCGATATACACAAATATTAGTGTAAATTGGGTGTATACAAAAGTTTTTCTAAATTTCTAACATATTAGAGAGTAATTTTATAACTCGTTTGGCAAGTTTTGTTCGTTAGGTTCATGATTCTGCTTTTGAAGTCAAAGTTTCCATGCTCTGAATTGGAAACGAGAATAATTAGTCCACCCTTTTAGTATTAGTACTGCCAATGTTCATGTTGGGTAATTTTATCTAGCTCCATTAATATTCCATCCTGGCATGAAGATGTTTATTTTGTTTGTTTATTACGTTTCCCCGATAAATCGTCAACGGTTTGCTATTAACTTGATATTATATACTGCTGTATCTATTACTTTAATTTTATGTGATTGTGTTTCTTGTGATGAGCAATATTAAAAGAAATTAATAACTATATATATATATATATATATATATAGAGGAAGGCTCATGTAAGAACCCTCCTCTATATAAGAACCCAATCTTATATAAGAACCAATCTCAGCCCTTTATTAGTTTTGATCTAACCATCTAAAATGATCCTTTAGTAATGGCATTTCTGTAATTTTGAGGATTTTGTATTTAGAACATAGAAAAAAAAATTTAAACATAGTAAAATAACCTATGTAGGAATCGAACCTACATCCTCTATGCATTTGCATAGTGCTCTACCAATTGAGCTAATAGGTTTTAGCTTTTTTTTTTTTTTTTTTTTTTTACTTACGCCTTTTTATATGTTCTAAATTATTTTCACCCTATGTTCTAAATGTTTTCACCCTATATATGTTCAAAATTTTTTTCCTATGCTCTAAGTTTTTTCACCCTATGTTCTAAAATTTTTATCCTATATTCTAAACTTTTTTCCTATGTTCTAAATTTTTTCACCATATATTCTAAACTTTTTTCCTATGTTCTAAATTTTTTCACCCTATGTTCTAAACTTTTTTCACCCTATGTTCTAAACTTTTTTCCTATGTTCTAAATTTTTTCACCCTATGTTCTAAACTTTTTTCCTATATCCTAAAATTTTCACCTTATGTTCTAAATTTTTTTTTTCTAAACTTTTTCCCTATGTTCTAAATTTTATTTCTTAAGTACTAAAGTTTTTCATCCTATGTTCTAAACTTTTATCCTATGTTCTAAATTTTTCTCTCATGTTCTAAACTATGTTTCCTATGCTCTAAACCTTTTCTTATGTTCTAAATTTTTCGGTTTATGTTCCAAACTCGCATGTTCTAATTTCTTTTGTTTTTTCTTATGTTAACACAAATTCCTAACATTATATTAGCAATAAAAATGATGAATTCGAATAACACAAATAACCAATATGTATAATTCAGATTTAGACCAACTCAATGACGAAATTTAAGGTAAAATAAACAAATTCTAAAACATCAAATAATTTTTTGAATTCGAATTGAACACAAACAACAAATATATTGAATTAGAACAACGAAAATAACGAATTAAAACACAACATGAACAAAAGCAATGAACATCCAAAGAATTAAAAAAACGAACTCGATCAAATCTGACGAATTGCATCAATCTAGGTCTTTGCGAAAAAATATAGTCAAACCGCTCAATTATACTTGTTAATCTTAACAGTGATCGTTGATTTTGACCTCAAATTTGGGTAAAGTATTGAATTAAAACTTGTATTTGGTCGTTAATGGTGGTGTTGTGTTTTAGGAGAGAGAAAGTGCAGTGAATGTGTAGGAAGTATGTATGGGTAGGAAGAGAATGTTCTAATTTTTTGGGTTTGGTGGTGTAGTAATAGAGGTGGCGGTTTCATATTTACAAAACTGCCATTACTTCTCCTCCTTTAATCTGATCCGTTCAAATCAATCTAATCCTACGACTGAGAATGGTTCTTATATAACTAGGGTTCTTATATATGAAGGGGTTCTTACCGGATCCCTTCCCTATATATATATATATATATATATATATATATATATATATATATATATATATATATATATATATATATATTATGTCTTGCTTCGAATAAGAACAATTATGATCCAAGTATTCTTTTGCATCCCAGAGAGAGAGGCTCATGTAAGAACCCTCCTCTATAAAAGAATTCAATCTTATATAAGAATCAATCTCAATTTTTTTATTAATTTTGATCTAACCATATAAAATGATCCTTTAGTAATGGCATTTCTGTAATTTTGAGGTGTTCATATTTAGAACATAGAAAAAACATTTAGAACATAGGGAAAATTTTACTCTCTCCGTCCCCAAAATTTCGAGCCTTTTGGCCTAATTTTAGTCTGAAAATGATCGACTCATTTATATTAAAATACCCACCAATTTATCTCTCTCTACTTTTTTACAAACCACATGTAAATTTATCTTTTCAATATATTTTTATTTCTTTTTATTTAAGTTTCTTAATAACCGCAAAATCGACCCAAAATGGTCGAAGTTTTGGAGATGGAAGGAGTAGAACATAAGCTGAAAAAAAATTAGAACATAAACAGAAAAAATTTAGAACATAAGAAAAAAAATTTAGAAAATAGCAAATATTTAGAACATCAGAAAAATAATTTAGAACATAAGTTGAAAAAATAATTTATAGTACAGGAAAAAATTTATAACATAAGCTGAAAAAATAATTTAGAACATATGAAAAATTTAAAATATAAGCTGAAAAAATAATTTAGAACATAAGGACAAATTTATAACATAAGCTAAAAAATAATTTAGAACATAGGAAAAACTTTAGAACATAAGCACAAAAAAATTTAGAACATAGGAAAAATTAAAGTTTAGAACATAAGCAAAAAAAAATTAGAACATAGAAAAAAGTTTTGAAAATAAGGTGTTCTTACATAAAAAAAAAAGAGTTCTTATATAAAGAGGGGTTCTTACCGGATCCCTCCTATATATATCTGGTGATATATTGTTAAAAGGTGTTTTGTTTTGCAATAATCTCAAATAAGTTATACAGAGTACTACTCTCTATAACAAGTTTGTAAGAATAACTTTGTTATGCTTGATTCATGTATTGCTAAAAGAATTTATGCCTTGTGGATGAGATTTAAATGTTGTTAGATTCATTTCATGTCCTACGTACAAGGATTAGGGGGAGACTATATTAATTATTCCATTCTTTTATCCTTGCACGTAAATAATAAAATATATTGATGGTCAGTTTGATACATTCATTAACTTAAATATTAACGATTTACTTTTTCTTTTTTTTTTGACGGAGTAACGATTTACTTTATAGAAGTGGTTACATGTTATTTAAATATTTTGAAATGATACAATCCTGAAGATGGATATAAATGTCATTGATCATATACTAATTATAAATGCTCCAATTAAAATTATTGTCCCAGAAGGACAACATCGGTTACTAATGAACCTAAAGCACATCTGAAGCGTTGTAATCCAATAGAGTTAAAATATAAGAACCTTTGGAAAAGGAATGGAGCAACTATTGACAATGACAAATTTGAGGAAATGATAAATCCCATTACATTTCTAGAATAAAATCACTTTTAGTAAGATTCATATGTTTCATGATTATATAAAAGACTCCAAAAGAGTATGAAATATCCAACCAATTTAACATGTATAAAGATTCTAGTCAAAACTCTAGCAGAGTATATATAAGTAATTATTGGATCAAATATTAGTTGATTATCTTGCCAATTGTATAAAGAAACACATGCTGGCGTTGTAATATCACATCACATTCATGCACATGCATAAATTAAGTTTAAATAAGTGATCACTTGTGTTGGAAAACTGATCAGAGTTCAAATTAAAGAAGTGATTGGATGTGATAATTAAATTAGGCCATCCGGGTTCAATAAATGCTCGTTATGGAAACCAGAAGTTTTATTTGAGAATGTGCTGACACTCTCTCAATGTCAGATATATGAACTGAATTGAATGGCAAGATATAACATTAAGATTGAGCTATATTTGGATTGTGATTTTTAATGATTTGTGTTGAAGAAAATTTCAAGAGATAATATATTCATTTTGAATAAATTTTCATATGAAAGAGTAATAGGTGACTAGAAACTCACCAAATACAAGTTTTATATGGAAATTTTGAATATTTAATTAGTATCATACTATCAAGGTTTCTAGTGATCTAGAAGATCATCACCTAGTTGAATTACAAGTAACTTTAAATTTGTATAACAATTCTATTGATTGGGGCTATTGTATGTCGGCACATAAAAAATAGGAAAAGAAGGAAATTCAACTACACAACATATGTCTCCCCATTGATGTTGAATTATTGATCTCCTAAAGAGAACAAATTATGAAAGATTTAATAAATACATATGCGTTATGCAATGTATAGTTAATGAAGAAATAATTTAAAATTGCTCTCTAGGAGAGATAAAAGCTTGTTTAATATAATTCTTTTGAGAGATAAAATTTTGTTGATTATGATCCTCCCATGAAATGAATTTTATTGCAAATTTGTATACTAAGTTGGTGAAGAATTGTGATGCCCCTATATATGAGATATTTTACCAACTTAGGGGGAGGGGGGATTGGAGTAAGTTGGCAAAAAATTAATTAAACTTATGATCCCTATATATATAATGGTTATTTGAAATGTTTTCTAGCCAACTTTCGTCCATATGTTATCAAGATATGTTGCACATTGATAACATATCTTGATACCATTACCATACATGTGCGACACGCAGGTGTCCATCGCGACGCGATAGCAATATTGCGCCGCAATGGCTCTCGCACGATGCGACAATGCCATTGTTTACTCGATGGTCCAGTTCTCTATTTGTGTCTTCACGCCAAGTATGTTTAATTAAGTTATTAATAATCGAAGTCTCATTCAGTCCTTAATCGAATCTAGACACATGGTCCCATGGTCTTACACAAGTGTCAAGCATGCCACTTTCACTCACTAGTCAAAAGCACACACTTTGTATATGTGTCACCATGACCATGTCTTAGGTTCATGCATGAGTCGTCCTTTCTGTCATTTGAGTTGGGGTCCATTCTATTCCTAAATTCTTCCACATCTCTCCATCTACATCATTTTTCCACTATCCTACATGCTTTCTCCATACGTTATATTCCCCTCATTCTTCCATGATCTTTTCCCATCTATGCATGTTGAATCGAGTTTGAGTCAAACAATTAACAACAAGTATCCATGACTTCCCTTTCTACAGCACTTGGTCAAGGAGGGAAGGGCGATTAATCAAGGACAACACCTTCATTCAATTACTACTCTTTGACAAACTCATCAGACACCGGAGAAAGTTCGTACTAATGGCTACCCAATAGGAAGTCGATGAGCTAAGGCAAAACATGAACAACTTGACTAAGATGTTGAAGAATATTGCTCTTCAAGTCAACGATCCTGTTAAGAAAAAAAAACTTGTGCGTATGGAGGAAAGCCTTAGAAAAATTTCCAACGACTACAAGTTTTAGGGGATTAGCTCCCAAGGGGTCTTAGTGGACAAGGAACTTCTTCCGTAGAAGTTCAATGCCAATGACATCCCTAAGTTCAAACCTACCGAAAACCCTTATTTTCATTTAAGAGCTTTCGAGACTATAATGAGTATTAAGGAAATTGACAAGAAGGTCTTTCCTTCAGCATTCTCACTATCTCTTGAAACCATTTGTCAACAATGGTTTTTCTTCCTAGAAAAGGAGAAGACCTCCTCCTAGGAATCTATTACAAACGCTTTCATTGATAGATACAAGTGCAACATCCAAGTTAAAACTGACCATAAGGAGCTTGAGATGTTGAAGCAAAAGGAAAACGAAGGATTTACTTCCTTCTTCAACAAGTGGAGGGAAACTTTCGCTAAGATGGTAAAAGTTCCTACTGAAAAGGAATCTGTGATGATGTTCATCAAGAACCTCCAAGAAAAGTATTCAAAACATTTAAAGTATCAAAACAATTTGAATACTTTCAAGGCTATCTATGACATAAGTATTGACATTGAAGACGACCTTGCAAAACAAAAAGCTATTAACAACATCAATAGTGGCTGGAAAGGAAAGAATAATAACAATCCTTCTTCTTCCGAAAACACCTACTCTAGTAACAATGTTAGTACCTTTGACCTTAACGAAGTCTTAGCCATGGATAACCAAAGACCTAAAAAGCAACTAAGGAAAGAGTTTACCCCGATTGGGATGAACTACAATACTGCTTTCGATCGACTCTATGGAAAAGGACTCATCACTCTTATTGGACCTCTTTAAGATCCAGCACCCGAAAATAGGTCACCCAATTAGGATTCTAATGCTCATTGGAAGTACCATCAATGTAGGGGGCATATTACTAAGAGTTTTTGGAAGCAAAAAAAGAGGCCATCTAATATTTGATCGATAATAACAAGCTTCCCATACCTCCAGTTGGCAAGAAGACCGAATGATGATAGAGCACAAGACACGAGGCAAGCTTCAACGATAAGATTTTGGAACCTCTTTTTCTATTTTTTTTTCGTTTATTCCTCCTTTCCCCAATAAGTCTAGCATATGCATTCCTCATCTTCCTCATTAGATTTATTAAGAGTTTGTTTTTTATCCTTTTCCTTTTCAATAAAATGAGTATTTATTTCCTTGCATATGATCATTGCATTGCATTTAAAAAAAAAAAATCCATGCCAAACTAAGCACAAGGTATACTAATGATTTGAGGCACCTCTTGTAGCCACATTGTATCACTTTTACCCTTTTCAAATATACAATCCTTTCTTGATAAAACACTTTGAGCCTCGTCTAACAATAGACCTTTCTTTTTTCAACCCACATCTACCTCACCTTGGAATGGGATGGTGTGCATCTTATGCAATTTCAAAAAGCGAAAGCTTGAGTGATGTTAAAAATTTCAAAAGATTAAAATTGCAAAAACTAAAGTGTGCAAAAGGGAAAGTGTTCCAATGTCTTTGATATGAAAATATCTTTGATAAGAACACATCTTAGATTACGTCACTTATCGAGTGCTCGGTACCGTGCCTGAGAAACATGAATGCCAAGTGAGTGATAGACCGCATGATCGGGTTTTCCCACGCTTATAAAAAAGGATTCGAATTTGAAAAAATGAAAGAAAAAGAGAGAGAGCAAAAATATAAACAAAAGAGAGTTCAAAAGTGAGGAAACCTCAAGCATACAAATACAAAGATTCAAAAGCAAGGTTGCACACCTTGGGGGCTTATCTAGGGTCTTGAGCCTTTATCCCCTTCTTCTTCGACCTTTACCCTAACCACGTTACAACCCTTAAAAGACCTCTTTGAGGTATATGTACACTTGTGCGAGGTTCGGTTAGAGCTACGTTTAGCCTGATTCCTAACGGATACGTAGGCAACCTCACATTGGGGTGACGCCGTAATAAAAATGCATTCACATTCATATTTACATTCACACATGATCATAACAAGGGATCTCCAATGCTCATCCCTATCTATTTATAGCTAGACTTGGAGGCTTCATCCCTACATCATTAGCCTACCTAGCCTAAAAGTCACCATCATTTGGCTATTTTCAAAATACTTTTCCACACACTTAGCCCTTGCGGCCTAACTTTAGTGTCACTTTCACACACGTCACAGATACTTGATCAAATAATCTTTCCTTTAGGAACCCCTTGGTCATGAAAAATTAACACAACGTTGAAACATGCCTTGTCATATTAGAATCGCTCACCATCACAATTATCATTGCATCACAAAGTATGAAGTACTTAGCCTCCGTGCCTAAGTTTTCGTCATCGAGTCAACAATTGAGATAGCCTAGGATGCTAAAATCCTTGCACCATGAGATACAACATCGACGTATACATTTGATTAAGCTCATTCAACATGCACCAAACACTTTACTTCTTTGTCTTTCTCTTTCGGGAGAAAGTCGATACTGTAGACACCCAAATGTGTCTCCCCAAAACCAAACCCAGTGATGAATACCTTTCACGTCATTTGATTATCGAACGAAGTGAAAGTGTGGAAAGTCTAGTGATGAGGATATTTTTATTAAAATATCTCTCTTTCTGTTTTTGAAAATATTTCTTTTCTTACTCTATTTATATAAAAGTAGCCAGTTTAATTTGTTTTGGTCCAAGATAAGGGTCCAATAATAGTGTAGTTGGATTGGGTTTGAAAAGAGCTTTCCAATGATATATTATAAGCCCAATTCCGATGAATTATGAGGAAGTTATGGATTAAATTAAAATTAGGCCCAATGATTTTAAATGTGGCCCAATGATCTAGAGGAGGGCCTATTAATTATTATTCCTAAAGTAATTAGGATTGATTTTGATCTTCTAGAATATTTAGAAGGTTCTCTATAATTCTAATAAGATTAGGATTGATAATTATATTTTAAAAGATGTTTTATTTTGAATAAAATATGTTAAATCTGATTTTAAATCTGCTTGGACGCAGAATTACCTGTAACCAGTTTAAAAAGTGATTCTGCGTGTAATAGCGCATTGTACTTTTGAACCAGCGCGAGACAACAGAGTTGTCGCCTGACGCTGACTTTCGTCGCCTGGCGCTGACCTTCGTCGCTTGGCGACGAGCTTGTCGTCTAGCGCTGACTCATGTCGTTGGCGACAGGAGGTATTTTATTCCGAATATTATTTTCTTTGATCCCGTGCTATTTTCCTATAAATAGGGGTCGTATCTCCCCATTTTTCAAGATTCACAATTCATCGATCAACAATCTCTCTCTATTCTCTCTTTAAAAGCTAGAAGCTTTCTCTATATTCTTTTTCTAAACCTTCCCTCTCACAAAATTCCTCATACATTAGCTCTAGACACACCTAGCCAAGTTCGAAGTTGCCTTCGCCCTAGACGTGAAAGGTTGATAATTTCTGAGGGTTTGGTCCCAAATCTCTATTTCAATTATTTAATTTAATTGTTTGATTTATTATTTTCCTTGAAGTTACTAACGTGTGTATTTTGTTATTAGAAAGAGATAAGAGGCATCAAAGTAAGTAATTTAATTGCTTTATTGATATTTGATATAGAAATCATGCTTAGATTATTTTGTTGATTCCTAGTATCATGTTATGATGTTTTATTGCTTCCTAATATCATGTTTAGGGTTAACTAATATTTCTAATATTATGTATGTTTATGATGCTTCCTATTCTTTCCTATTATCATGTTAGTATCATGCTAGGAATAAAGATTTGATCTTTAATGTTTAGTGACATGCTAGGGTTTGTTATTAATCTTATTAGTATCATGCCTAAAATCTTGCTAATATTATTATGCTTTGATATTGAGAATATTATTATTATGATGATGATTGTTATTATGTTGCTTGATACATATTATTGTTATTGCTTGATCACGCCCTCTCTTGCAGGTTTAAAGAGAATTTGTACTTGTAATCATGCTTAATAAGATAATTAATAATCTTGTTTAGGCTAATATGATTATAAATTCAAGTGATCGCCAATAATAGTTTTGTTTGTGCATTAATGTTCAACCAACATAAATTAAACAGGTTAGGTTAACCTATTGATTGCATGTTAGTCAGAAAGTGCACATTAATACGAGAAGAATAAAGTAGAGGCCTATTTTTAGGGCAAGTTCAATCTCTTTTAGGTTGGATTTGTACCATCATCCTCGAACTTCCAGTCATGGTTCAAGACCTATTGGAGTTTACGATCTCTCAGATCGTGAAGGGGTGTAATCTTCACCCTGTGAACGGTTTACAAGTTCCTAAAACTTGTTAGCGACTCTTTTACTCTATCTTCCTTCCCTTTGGACGCCACCATGCTTAAGTGTATGATCACAGTGGGGCTCAAGTGTGGAATGCTTGAAATATTCCCTACAGGTACCCTCAACAAAAATCAAGGAAAATTTTTGTTTTTCTGCATTTTAAGTCGCACGAGCACAAACACAATGCGCACACGAGTCATGTACACTTTGAGTCATGTCATTTCACATCGAGTTGAGTCTACACACACGTGTCAAAACACATTGAGTCACATACACTAAACCTTGAGTCAACCTCAAGTCAACCAAACACAATAAGTCAAACACAGCAAACCTTAGGTCAACCCTAAGAAAAACATAAGAAAAGTCCTATAGTCCAAAACATAGATGCAGGTGCACTAAGTCCCAAACGGACAAGTTATCTTTACAAAGATCTAAGGCAAAAGACGCAATTTTTTTTATGACACGAGAAGCTATCACTTCCAAGGCGTGAAGATGAGAGAATTTAACAAGTCGGCTCAAGGTGTAGTGGTCTTCGACAACATCCCCCAAGATGTGGAAGTTGTCACCTTAATTTGAGAAGACCGCTCAAGGCATAGTGATCTTCGACAACATTCCCTTGGATGAGAAAGTTGTCACCCGATTTGAGAAGATAGCTCAAGGCAAAGCAATCTTGGACGGCGTTCCCTAAGATGTGGAGGTTTTCGAACAAAACAACTTTGATTTAACAAAAATTGATTGTGTCCTGAGGCATGGACGACTCACACAACAAGTTTCTCGAGGTGAAGAGACCTATAAGTATCGAACAAGTTTTCCCCAGACGAAGAAAAATTATTGATTGATGCACACTTCCCGAGGTGTAGAAGTTGGCGATTGCATCCGAAGGCGTGGGTACTTAGTGAAATTTCATTTGCGAGCTACTCAAGGCGTAGAAGCTCACGGCAGGACTCTCAAGGCGTAGAAACTGTTAAACTATTAGGCTTCCCAAGGCATGGAAAATTATCATTCAGAAGACTACTCAAGACGAAGGAGTCTACGACATGTTTCCCAAGGTGAGGAAATTTGTCATCATTCACTTGTGAGTTTCTCAAGACGTAGAAGCTCATGATAAGATTTCCCGAGACGTGGAAAACCATCATCCAATGGATCGCTCGAGACGTAATGGTTCACAATAAGAATTCCCGAGGCATGGAAGATTGTCGTTTAGTTGATCGCTCAAGACGTGGTGGTTCGCATTAGAATTCCCGAGACGTGGAAAGTTGTCAATCAAATGATCGAGTCGCAGCACAGACAAGATTAGGAAGATGGCTACAAGCAGCGATCTTCGACGATGTTCCCTAGCTTGTGAAAGATTGTAACCGCAAAACTAAAGATGACTACAAGCAGTGGTCTTCGGTGATGTTCCCTAGCTTTTGGAGGTTGTCACAACAAAATGCAGCAACAAACAAATCGGTTACTCCAAAGACGTGTACTCGACGGTGCAAGATACACGATTCCAACTCTCTTATCTGTTTAACTATTGCTAGTTTGCAGGTATCGGCGTTACAAGAATAATTTAGGATCCCAGAACATTTTGACTCATTCTCTATCCCTATCGGTACATTGACTTTTGTTTTCGAAACTTATGTTTCTCCAAACTCTGTCAAAGTGGGGGCTTCTGTAGACACCAAATTGTGTCTCTCCAAAACCAAACTCAGTGATGAGTACTTTTCACGTCATTTGATTATCGAACGAAGTGAAATGTGAAAGAGTCTTGTGATTCCCTTGTTTTTAATAAAAATACTTCATTTTGATTTCAAAAATATTCTTTTCGTACCTTATTTATGAAAAATATCCAATCTAATTTAGTTTTGTCCATGATATCGGTCCAACAATAGTGTAGTTGGATGGGGATCGAAAAGGGATTTCCAACGATATATTATAAGCCCGATTCCGATGAATAATGAGGAAATTATGGCCCAAATATTAAATTAGTTTTATGGGTGACCCAATGATCAAGTGGAGGGTCTATTAATTATCATTCCTAAAGTCATTAGCAATTACTTTAATATTCTAGAATAATCTAAAAGATTATTTTAAGTTCTAAATTTATTAGGATTAATAATTACATTTTTATATATTTTTAGAAAAGTTAAAGAATTTCATTTGACATAAAATAAGAGTTTTAAAGGGATTTAATCTGATTTATAATGATACAGTACAGACTCTAAGTATTTAATTATATTGGAAAAAGGACTCCGTACAGCAAATATTATCCCGCAGCACCAATGCTCTGCGACAGGTCCATTGAACCACGATAGGCCTGTTGCACCGCGACAGCTCCATCACGTCGCGATGGCCTTGTCACGTCACGATGGAAGCAGTTTTACTTCGATTGGAATTCGATCTTCTCTGGTCGATTCCGAATGTTTTTCTCTATAAATAGGGTCGTATTTCCCCGTTTTCAATCATCAACAATCATCTTTCTATTTTCTCTCTCTAAAATCTAAAGCTTATCTTTCTCTCTCTTGATTTCTAAGCCTTGCCTTTTCAAAAACACCATACGTCCATCACGAGACTTAGACACACCTAGCCAAGCTCGAAGTTGCTTTTGCCCTAGACATGAAAGGTTGATAGTTCTTATTGTTTGGTTCCAAATCCCTATTTAAATTATTTAAATTAATTGTTCAATTTAATATTTTTATTGAAGTTACTAACATGTGTATTGTATTGACAGAAAGAGATACGAGACAACAAAGTAAGTAATTAGATAACTTCTTAATCATTTTTTTGATATAGAATGCATGCTTAGATTTTATTAATTCCAATTATCATGTTAGGATGCTTTTATTGCTTTCTAGTATCATGTTTAGGTTGCTTCCTATTCTTATATCATGTATGTTAGTGTCATGTTAGGGATAAAGCTTTAATCTTTATTGTTTAGTGACATGCTAGGAGTTGTTATTAATCTTGTTAGTATCATGCCTAGGATCTTGCTAATAATATTATTATGCTTTGAGATTGAGATAATGATGATGATGATGATTTGTTGTGTCAATATTATTATGTTGCTTGATATTATTGTTATTGCTTGATCACGCCCTCTCTTGCAGGTTTAAAGGGAATTTGTACCTGAAATCACGCTTAATAAGATAATAAATAATGTTATTTAGGCTAATGTGATTTTAATTCAAGTTATCGCCAATAATAGATTTGTTTGTGCATTAATAATCAACCAACATAGATTAAACAGGTTTAGGGCTAATATAATGATTGTATGTTAGTCAGAAAGTGCACATGAATATGAGAAGAATAAAGTAGAGACCTATTTAGGGAAACTTCAATCTCTTTTAGGTTGGATTTGTACCTTCATCCCCGAATATCCAATCATGGTTTCGGACCACTGGTAAGTTAGCGATCTCATGGATCGTGAAGGGGTGTAACCTTCACCCTGTGAACGGTTTACAAGTTCCTAAAACTTGTTGGTGACTCTTTTGCTCTAGCTTCCTTCCCTTTGGACGCCACCATGCTTAAGTGTATGATCACAGTGGTGCTAAAATGTGGGATGCTTGAAATTATTCCCTACACATGCAAATAAAAATTGTACCTTGAGGAATTATATGATGATACCAGTATATGATGGAACCCATAAATAATGCATATGCATGATATAATGGACTAGTGAATAAGGGATCTGAAATATATGTTCATTTTGATGTCAACATAATGATAATGATCATAAGTTTAACATGGACCAGAAGTCCAATGAGATATGGATTTTTAAATCCACACTATACAGTGTCTTTTATTATTTAAAGTCGTATATATGTCCATATATATGTGTGAGTCATAGGTTAATGGATTATTCATTGCATATGTCAGAAGTTGTTAGATGCATTACTCATTGTAATTTTGTTTAATATGTTATCATGTTTACTATATCTCAAATTGCATGCATTAGTTTCTATATAATATTTGTGGTATATGTAAATGTTCATTATATATATATATATAGTAAGTCATATTTACAACTTTGATGGAAAATTAGAAAAAAAAATATTTATATCTCAATGGGCTTATAGTTATGATGAAATTATTGGAATCGATTTAATAGCATGTTATGAACCATGTAAGAAGAGTTCCTGAAGAACTTATATATGACGTATTTAAATACCCAGCCCTACAAATTTTGAATATTGCAATTATTATAAAACTCTTGAAAAATTTATGGGACTACATCATTGACATCTCAACCTGAACTTTAAGTATATAAGAGTTAGTGAGATTTACTATTTGTATTCGCAGAAAAATTATCGTGTAGTTAATTACAAAACTTCTAAAGAAACGGGATACTTATGCGTGAGACAGTTTTATTATGGTCTAGAAGAACCATGATCAATGTATATAATTACATGTGTTATATTAATTCATACGAGATTGAAGAGCAACATTAATAATATCTAGTGTTAGTATCTACTAGTAATTGAATCTAGAGGTTTGACTTTTGTTGACTTTCTCTCTTCTCTCTCTTCTCCATGGTTCTTCGATTTTGATCGGTTTTTTCATCAATCTTGATCTCCGATGGCTAAGAAGAAGAAGCAAATCATCTCTACACCTCAAGTTGCGCGACATAAGACTACTCCTGAACCATTTGATGTAATTTTGGGGAATCTGAGAAACTCAGGCACCTCCATTGTTCCAAGTTCGATTCAAGAGGTGGATGAGCCAATTACTCCGGCGCCGAGATTGGTTCACCCTTCTTGTGGTCCCATTCCTCGAAGTGATGCTGAGACTATTGCTCTATTTCACGATGATGCTATTTGATCAGCCACTGCAGAAATCAATAGAACATTACCTAGGGTTTCAGGGTTTACTGTTCCATTGGATCCTGGGATCAATGGCTATCAATCTGCTGCAGTTTCTTCTTATCCTCAATCCATTCCGCCCTGAACATCCTGATAAGAAAAAAGAGGATCGAACTAGAGCATTCACCGGGAAGCTGAATGCTAAGGGAGCTCCCCTATCCTATGTTGCTTCGAAAGTGCAAGATGGGAAGCAGGTTGCTTAATTGCAGGATTCTGAGCTTAGTGAAGGTAATCAAAAGTGGTCTAATGCCTTAGTTTTTTATGTTGTTGGTTTCTATCTTACTATTGCTGCTGTTCAACGTTTTATAGCACAACAATGGAGTAATGTGCATAAACCAGACATTTTCTGGCACGATGATGGGTACTTTATTATCAATCTTCATTCGATTGTTGATAAGGAAACTATATTATGTTCTGGTCCACACATGTTCCTAGGTAAACCAGCAATAGTTAAACCTTTTTTCCCTAAGTTTGATTTTAGTGCAGTAATACTAAGGATTATCCCCTTGTGGGTTAAGTTCCCTAACCTACCATTGAACTGTTGGGGCTCTAACACCCTTAGTCGTATTGGTTGCTTGCTTGGGGTGCCAATTTGTGCAGATGAGTGCACAACTAGACAATTGAGGGTGTCTTTTGCTAGGATTCTCATTGAAATTGATGTTACTAAGCCTATGCCTAAATCTGTGTTTGTTAAGAGCCCTTCAAAGGAATTGCTGGATCTTAAGGTGGTGTATGAGTGGACCCTACCCTTTTTCTCTAAGTGCAATAAGGATGGCCATGATTGTGCTGCCAAGCCTGTTCCTGCTCCTTCTAAGAAAAATCAGAAATAACCAGCTATTCTTACAGCTCCTGCAAAGCAACATCAGGTCTGGGTTCCTAAACCCAATCAAGCCCTTGTTAATGTCCCTACTTCTGATAACACTGTTCATGGGCAGTCTGTTATCAATCTTTTTATTCCTACTGCCTAGAATAACTCAAATGAAGGTTGGAGAATTGTTAGAAGGAAAATAAAACGTCAGCATACTAGAGATAACCAGCCAGCTGCTACTTCAAATGCTTTTGTGGCATTAATGGCCAGTGAAACAGATGGTGTTGGTGGTATTACTATTAATCCAATCGGGGGTGAGGCTAATCCCCCTCTGGTGCCATGATTATCTCTATTTGGAATGTCAGGGGGCTGAATGATCCTGGAAAAGTAGCTTCTGATAAGAGGTTGCTTCACTCTCATTCAGTTGATGTGGTTGGTATTCTGGAAACTAAAGTTAAAACTCATAATAGTGTTAGTTTTCAAAGGAAATGTGTTCCTGCTTGTTCAAATACCTTCCCTACGCATCGCGTTGAGAGTAAACTCGATGAAGTCGAATGGACTAGAGCAAGATATGAAGAGCTAATTCTACTCGATGAAAAGCGACTAGAAGCTCTACATCATACTCAATGCTACCAAACTCGCATGACTAAACATTTTAATAAAAAGGTCAACACAAGAAATATCAAAGTAGGAGACTTGGTGTTAAAAGCATTAAGAAAAAATGTTTTAGAACCAAGGGGCAAATTTAGGCTTAATTGGTCCAGACCATACATCGTCAAAATTATCTTATCAGGAGGTGCCACAAAACTAACTAATATGGATGGTAATGAATTCTCAAATATGACGAATCTTGACCAACTAAAGAAATTCTACCCATGATGACTTGAGTAACATACTCAAGAGAGTTACGCTTGGCCTGATTCCTAAGGAAAGGAAATGTAGGCAACCCTTTACAGGGTGCGGCCACTTTAAATTTTACAAACCATTGCACTCCGACGAACGACGCACAGAATTCAAATCCAGCGCGCTGCGACAAGATCTATCGGGCAACGACAAAGGCATCGCGTTGCGACAGTTTTTTCATGCCGCGATGAATCCAATCCAAATTTCCGGCGCCAGTTGGTTTTCGTCAATCTGGGCAAATTTCGGTGTATTTCGGGAAATTTTCGAATTCCGTACTCGAACACTTTTCGAAATTAATTCAAATTGTTTTCATTGCTTTCACTAAATATTCAATGTAAAAAGTCAATTTAATTTAAAAAGCTGAAAATTGCATTAATAAAAGTAAAATTACATTATTGATGGAATTAAAATAAAGGCTTAAAAATAAAATTGACTAATAAATTGATAGTAAAAGCAATGCTCTAATCTGTCTTCTCTTTTCTGGCCCTTTTCCAATTCTTGTCTGCCTCTTCTTCATCGTCCATCTCTTTCACCAATAAGGATCCCTTAGAAGATCTGCACACAATCTTAGTATCAGTAGTTTCTCCTATAGCCATTACACCATGTTTCTTTTCAACCCATACTTTCTTTTTAGTGGAATCAGTTTTTCTTTTCTCCTTGCCCTTAGTAGTATTTTTCTTCTTAGGCATAATAGGAGTCTTGAGTTCAGCTCTTGCATCGAAATGATCCTTAGGAGGAATTTTCTTATCTCCTAGACGATCTTTAACGCTAGTCTTGTACATGTTTCGGACATTGTTCTTGTCCTTTTATGATCTATCAAGTAACCACTGCTTCCCATCTCTAGACATATAAGGAGGAACTTTTTGGGTAACAACTTCCCACAAAGGTCTAGTACACCAATAGTCATCAAATCTTTATATATCTTGTGAAACGGGAAATTCATAAGGACGACGAAGATCCTCGGAAGGAACAGTTTGAGCAAGGCCATATTGTCTTTTTACTCTAGCAGGGTAGGAAAAGGTCAATTTGGACAAACTTGGTAGACAACAAAAAGGTTGTTTATTGACACCAACCCTCTTCTCAATTTTCCACCACGGAACAACCCATTTAATGGCAAACTCGCGAGTTTCAAAGATTCTACTCCACTCCCAAAGGCCCATCTTTATGGAGAAGCGCTTCTTCCTTCTCACAAGGGAGTTGGCTGTATACTTTTCAATATTGTCAGGAAGGCTAATTAATTCAAGCTTGTCCATTAGCTAAATCCGCAAGAATTCAATGCAAACAGAAAAAAAAAAATATTAGTATTACTATACAAAATTAAATATTTTTTATTTCTGTAAGTAAAAGTATTGATTTTCCACCTGTAATAAAATAGGAGAACCTCTAAGAGGTGCTTTTTGATCTCTTTTTAGTTCATCTAAACTAAGCATAGTTTCTCCAATAATTAATGGCATTGGATTTCTCCCTAATTCAATTTGCTCCATGACAGATACTGCAATTGCTTGACCCTCATGAATGTTTCCATTAGTAAGGAGATATTGGCTAAACATACAAAAGTGGAAAGCCCTTCTCCTATAGACATGAAAAGACTTAGAGCATGGTCTATAAAAAAAAACTTGAAAAGTCTTTCAAATTTACTACATTCTCATGCACTATGTCTTTTAAGTCGCTATCTCTAAGGTTAAGAAAACGCTCAAAATCCTTATAAAAATATTTGCTCACTTTAGGAATTACCGCAAGATCTAAAGAGGGGAAGCCAAGAATGGCACCAAATTCTTCCGGTAAAGGGAAAATTTCATCATAACCAAATTTAAAGCAATGAGTATTTTCCAAATATTCTATGGTGGTATGAATAAAATCTATGTCAAAATCTACCCCCTTAATACCATATAAACCCCCCAATTGGAAAAGTCAAGCTCTTTCCTCTCTTTGGCAGTCAAAGACAGGCACCACTCACGAGTAAAATCACTAAAAGTCTTAGACATGGCTATTTTGAGTAAAAATTAATAAGCTAAATATTTTAATCTGCTCGAATTATGCTGTAATCAATGGATTTGGGGCCTTTTTATAAACAGAACCTGACGAAAAGCGAATCCCAAAAGAATTCGGAGAAATAAGACCATCGCGCTGCGACAGGTCCATCGCACTTCAATTCGGATTCGTACTTTGACTTTACGACCTTGCTTCTTTTCAAAGCCTTATCCAAACTTATTTTTTGCAATTTTCTTTCAAACACTTATCCCCTTTTAATTATTTTAACTTTTATTAAATTTAAGCTTATTTTTAGTCAAACTCAATTTTATTTTTCATTTTTTATTTTCGGGGGAGGAAGTTGGATACCCTCCATTAGTAACAAAAATTACGGAATTTTTTGTGCAAAAAATAATCACAATTTTGCACACACTTACATGCACATAAAATGAAAAATAAAATTGTAAAAAGATAAATAACATAGTAATCATAAGAAGTATGTAAAATATATCTAACATAAGTGTCAAATAAAGCAAAGTCCTACAAAGTCAAATAAAAAAAAGCACAGGTACAACTACGGCGCCGGAGGACGCAACTGCGGAAGAACCTCAAATGTATCCAAGAACTGCACAGTCCACAGAGTCAACCCCTACCAGCATTAGGATCACTAGTGGTCGGGAGCAAAAGAGTAGGGCCAGCCCATCCTGGCTCACCCTGTTGAGGGCCCGGATGCTAAGGCCGTTGTGGCTGCTGTGATGACGAGCCAACCTCGTACGTCCCACCACCGACAAAAGAAGTTGATGTCGCGTCTCCCTGACTAGTCGGCTTCCTCGATGCACCCTTAGAAGAAGACCCGGAACCCTCCACTACCATAGTATGATCCGACTCCACTCGACCACCCTGCTTCCCAACCGAAGTGCGACGACGCCTCGAGCTAGACCCGGATCTCTCTCTCCGATCCTCGGGTCTCGTACAAGTACGTGATGGAGGAACAGGCTGAAATAAGAAAACAAGCCAAGTCAAATACAAGAAAAATAATTGAAGCAGAAATAAAATAAAAGTCAAAGAGAAATACCTCCATGTCGTCACTCGTACGACGATAGCTAGCTCGGTGACTCAACCTCACAAGCTGATAACGAAAGGCGTCCATGCCTTTCGCCATCCTTGTCATCACCTCGCGAGAAAACTATCGAGCAATAAAGTCAGAAACAGTAAAAAAACATGCATACAGACAAAATGATGATAGATAACTCACCAAGGCCTAGAGGCGAGGTATCGAACTCTCCACAAAGCGCCACTCCTCAGGGGCTAGAGGAATCATCTCCTCAACCGGGCCAAAAGACCCCTGATAAGTAATGGACACTAGTGAAGGTACAAACTTCACAGCCGTCGTCGCAGCCTACGAGAATAAAATCTAAGTGATTAGAATTTCCCGAACGCTACCAAAGGAAAAAATTAAATGATGCAAAACATACCTCTGCCTCCTCTGACGGGCAAGGTGGTGGAGCCAACTATGGCACAAGCCTCTCACCATAGCTCCGGTTTGGATGGCTATGACGCTACCACTTCGTACCAGTTGGCGACCTACCCATATAAACTCTCAGGTCTGTCTGGTCCATCATATGCCGCGGAGGACGGGTAGGAACGACAAAAGACTCTAAAGAGTGTTGAATCGCAACTCTTTCACCCAAGTATACCACAACATCATATGTCCCCTGAAAGTACTACCACTGAGCTGTGTACTTGACAGCTAGCGCGGGGACGTCGAAATCTGCCCATGGAAGGAAGTTAACTTCAGGTCCTTGTAAGACGAACACTCATGAGTAGGAATCTTATTTAGAAGAGTGAATGAAAATGACAAGCAACACATACCGAGAGAAGCGACTCTCGAACGAGGGCTGTAGCAGTCTGGTCCGTTTAACAGCCTCCCCAGCAAGCAGCAATGGGGAGCCCTCGAGGTGAAGGCCTGGGTGGCGCCAAAGATGGCATATACTCGTAAAACCACACCTATAATAACACGAAAACGTTAGTAAAGCTAAATGACAAAAATAAATCTTTTGTCAAGAGGAATAGAGTATACCTCTATGATCCTCTAGAAGCTAGAGAGTGTGACCTCCTCGTCAAAAGAACGCTGACGACAGGCAAGTCGCAACTCAGCAGGAAGTCAGCATAGGCCAAGCTGGCCTAGTCAAAAGTCCTGACCGCTCGAAGGTCGCGAAGTGCAGGCAAATAGTAGAATAGCACTCGGCTACCCTTGTCTGGAGAGAAGGACCCCCTGACAGAAGAATCAAAATGAAGATGCACACCCGCTGCTCCAAGGTGGTCGCATCATCTTAAAAAGCCTCTACTGGCACAGACCGACGAATCGATCGGCTACTCATCTGTAGCGGTCGAGACTCACTACGGGCCCGAATAATAATGGGGCCTAGTAGCTCCTCTACCTCAGAAGAGAAAAGGGTAGTATCACTACCAAAAGGAACTACAGCTTACCAGAATTCCGATCCAGTGATGACAGAGAAGTCCATGGGAGTGACAGTCATCTCGCTCCAAGGAAAGTGGAATGTGTCGGTGGTGTTCTAAAAGAACTCCACCAAAGCACGAACCAAGAAACGGCTTGAATTCAAAGAATAGAGAGCCCGACTAGTCTGCAGAAATAGAGTCAGACCACAAGACTCCCATAGCGCAAGCATCTCTACGTTGTTGCGAAAGTAAGAATCGAATAGCTGCCCTATGGTGTCTTTGCCTGAACCGTGGCAATGAACCCTCTCGTCAGTCATCCTAAGCCGAACACGCTCTGAGATATGGAAGTGGGGCGCAAAGTACAAGGTACGCCCATCCCAATCTGGGAACTCCCTAAGGCTAGTGGAAGTTTCCTCGCCGGCATCGACGGGCTCGTCCTCCTGGTGAACCCTTCGAGAGCGTTAGCCGGAGCCGCATCGTTGACACATGCTAATTATGCAAGCAAACAGTAAATAAAAGGTTCTATAGTATCTAAAGTTTGCCTAGCCGCATGATACTATGTTCGTTAAAAAACAGAGTGCGTAGTACTAAAATAGAGCATGTTTATGATTCAAACAAAAATGGCATTCTCAAGCGATCAAACAATTTCTTGCTATATTATGACAAATATTATGAGAAATTGCGTATGAATAGCTAGCAAAAACGCGAAGAACAAGCCGCGTTGTTCTCACAAACTCAAACTGCCCAACAATGGAAAATTGTTCGTTTCTTCACCAAATTGAGTCAAACAAGTCTCAAAACACTCCCAAGGTGATATACAAGCATAAACAAGAAATTTAATGGCAAGAAATTTGATAAACAAAGCAAAATAAGCAAGATAAGTTTTGGATTTTTCGAAAATTCACAAACAAACACACACGAAATTCTTCCAAACTACGAGAAGTTGGAGCAAAACTTACATAGATCGGCAAACTAGAGATCGAGAGCTTCAATTTGCAACAAATTTGAGCGAATTTGGTTGAGAACGAGTAAGAACGAGTGACTTGAAATTTTGAGCAAAACCGAGTAAAAAAGAGGCAGACGACGAAATGAGGAAGAAGAAGGGGTTTTATTTCGGAAAACGCGATTCCATCGCGCTGCAATGAAAACATCGCGCCGCGACAAGCCTGGCGCGCTGCGATGACACGTGGCAGCGTGCGTTGGCTCTCTTTTCTTCAGCGATGTAATTATTGGGCCCCATAATGCTTATGTGGACGTCATTAAGCAAAAAGGGTTCCTTGGTACGCTAGTTAGACCCTATAAGCAAATTTACATGATTAGTAGTCGGCTCGATTACAATCACATAAAGTGATCGGCCTGACGATGGTCATCTTACTTAGCTTAAAGCGCCTAAGCACTAGCTCATCACAAGCACCGAGGTATTGGTTCACAAGCAAGCTTAAGCACCAAAGTACTTGCTCATTACACAATGCGCCAAGGTAGTGGCACAGTAAACAATCACAACAAAATATATCAGCAAAGCACTAGCAAACGGAGGATCAACAAGCGATGGTCTTCGATAATCTTCCCTAAGAAGATTGTCACAACAAAACTGAAGATGGCTACAAGCAGCGGTCTTCGACAATGTCCTGAGGTATAGAGGAGATTGTCTATAGCGACGAGGTACTGCCGTGGCGAGGTACTACCGCAACTCTGGAGATGACGAGGTACAATCACCTTCGATGATGTTCCTAGGGTACTATGGAGGATTGTCACAAACAAATGAGGATAGCGAGGAACTATGACCTTCAGATGGCGCTCACGAGGCACTATGGAGGTCGTTACCACAAATAATACAACAATTCGGTTAACCTAGAGACGTGTGCTCGACGGTGCAGGATAAGCGTTTCTAACTCTTTTATCTGTTTAACTAACGCTAGTTTGCAGGTATTGGCATTACAAGAATGATTTAGGAACGCAGAACGTTCTAAGTCATTCTCCGTCCCTATCGCTACTTTGACTTTAGTTTTCGAAACATACGTTTCTCCAAACTCTGTCAAAGTGGGGGCTTCTTTAGACACCTGATTGTGTCTCCCCAAAAACCAAACCCAGTGATGAATATCTTTCACGTCATTTCATTATCGAACAAGGTGAAAATGTGAAAAGTCTTGTGATGCGGTTGTTTTAATAAAAATACTTTTTTCTGTTTTAGAAAATATTTCTTTTCTTACTCTATTTTGTGGAAAATGTCCAGTCCAGTTTAGTTTGGTCCATAATAAGGGTCCAATAATAGTGTAGTTGGATTGGGCTCGACAAGGGCTGATATATTATAAGCCCGATTCCGATGAATAATGAGGAAGTTATGGCCAAAATACTAAATTTGGACCAAAATGAGTTTTATATACGGCCCAATGATCAAGTGGAGGGCCCATTAATTAATATTCCTAAAGTCTTTAGGATTTATTTTAATCATCTAGAATAATCTAGAAGGTTATCCTAAATTCTAGTGGAATTAGGATTAGTAATTATATCTTTTAGAAAAGTAAAGAGTTTTATTTGGAATAAAACAAGCATTTTGAAAGATTAAAATCTGATTTTAAAAGATAAGTATGGACGTTAATTAGTCTAATTTAATTAGATTAAGGACTCTGTACAGCCTTGAGTTAACGCGTTGACCATCGCGAAACGACAGCTCTATCGCACCGCGATGGAACCATCGCGTCGCAATGGACCCTGTCGCACCACGATGGGAGCAGTTTTACTCCGAATTAAATTCGATCTTTTTTTTATTGTTTTGGGATGATTTTCTCTATAAATAGGGTCGTATTTCCCCATTCACAATCATCAACAATCATCTTTCTATTCTCTTGACTCTCTTAAGCAATCACTAACAATCATCTTTCTATTCTGTTCTCTCTCTTAAGCAATAGCTTGTTCTTTCTAAGCCTTCCCTTTTACAATACCGCATTCATGAGACTTAGACACACCGAGCCAAGTTTGAAGTTGCCTTCGCCCTAGACGTGAAAGGTTGATAATTTCTGAGGGTTTGGTCCCAAATCCCTATTTCAATTATTTAAGTTAATTATTTGTTTAATATTGTCATTGAAGTTACTAACGTGTGTATTGGTTTGATAGAAAGAGATACGAGGCAACAAAGTAAGTTGTTTAATTGCTTTATTTCTATAGAAATCATGCTTCGATTATTTTAATTCCTAGTATCATGTTAGGATGTCTTTATGATTCCTAATATCACGTTAAGGGTATTAACTAATATTTCTAATATCATGTATGTTTCTAGTATCATGTTTAGGTTGCTTCCTATTTCTTATATCATGTTAGGGATTGTAGACACCAAAATGTGTCTCCCCAAAACCAAACCCAGTGATGAATACCTTTTGCGTCGAATGATTATCGAATGAGGTGAAAGTGTGAAAGGTCAAGTGTTGCAGTTGGTTTTTATTAAATTCTTTCTTTCTGTTTTCAAAAACAACACTATTTTATGAAAACAGCTAATCCAGTTTAGTTTGTTCTATGACAAGGGTCCAATAATAGTGTAGTTGGATGGGGCTTGCATAGAGCTTTCCAACGATATATTATAAGCCCAATTCCGATGAATAATGAGGAAGTTATGGCCAAAATACTAAACTGGGCCCGGTTGATCTAGGGGAGGGCCCAATTTTAATTATTATTCCTAAAGTTATTAGAATGAATTATAGTCTTCTAGAATTCTTTAGAATGTTCTCTTTAGTCCTAATAAGATTAGAATTAATAAGTTATGTTTTGATAAGTTTTAATTTGGAATAAAATATTATTTTATGAAAAAATAGGATTTCAATTTTCATATGAACTTTACAAATCGATTTTGATTCATATGTGGACTCCGTGTTGAAAGCGCGTAGAAATCCAGGTTGTCGCTAGACGACAGGCCTGTCGCCACGCGACAAGGTCGGTTTTGTAGCGACAGAGTGGAGTTTTATTCCTTATCAAATTCTACCTATTTCCGGACTGTTTTCTTATAAATAGGATCCTGAACCTCTGTTTTTATGCACCTACAATCAACAATCAATCAATCATCTCTCTCTAAAGCTAGAAGCTCTCTCTCTCTTTTTCTAACCTTCCCTCTTACAAAATTCCAAATTCACGAGATCTAGACACACCTAGCCGAGTTCGAAGTTGCCTTCGCCCTAGACGTGAAAGGTTATAATTTCGGAGGGTTTGGTCCCAAATCTCTATTTCAATTATTTGATTTAATTGTTTGGTTTGGTCCCAAAGGTTATAACGCGTGTATTTTGTTATTAGAAAGAGGTACGAGGCATCCAAGTAAGTACTTTAATTGTTTAATTGATCTTATGATATATAAATCATGTAAAGATTGTTATTTTGGTTCCTAGTATCATGTTAGGATGCTTTCTTTAGTATGATATTTAGGGTGATTTGCTTATATCAATTATGATTCCTGCGATGCTTCCTATTCTCTTTTCTAATATCATGTTAGTGACATGCTAGGGTTTGTTATTAATCTTGTTAGTATCATGCCTAGGATCCTTCTATTAATATTATGCTTTAACATGATTATGATAATTATGATTATTATTATTGTTATTATGATTATGATGATTATGATGATTGTTATTATGTTGCTTGATGATTATTATTGTTATTGCTTGATCACACCTTTTATGCATGTTTAAAGAGAATTTGTACTTGTAATCACGCTTAATAAAATAATTAATAATCTTGTTTAGGGCTAATTTGATTATAATTCAAGTGATTGCCAATAATGGTTTTGCTTGTGCATTAAATTCAACCAACATAGATAAATAGGGTTTAGGGTTAATCTGTTGTTTGCATGCTAGTCAGAAAGCGCACATGAATACGAGAAGAATGAAGTAGAGGCCTATTTAGGGCAGGTTTAATCTCTTTTAGGTTGGATTTGTACCTTCATCCCCGAACCCTATTTGGTTCAAGACCTTTTGGAGTTGACGATCTCCTGGATCGTTAAGGGGTGTAATCTTCACCTTGTGAACGGTTTACAAGTTCCTAAAACTTGTTGGCGACTGTTTTGCTCTAGCTTCTTTCCCTTTGGACGCCACCATACTTAAGTGTATGATCACAGTGGGGTTCAAGCTTGGGGTTAATGCTTGAAATATTCCCTACAGTTTTTGGCGACTCCACTAGGGAGGATTACTATTTTAATTCCTGAAATTTATTTCGGCAATGATTTAGAATGAGTGGATGAGACTCGAAAAGTTCTAAGTATTTCATGTGCGTAATTTTGACTAGCATTATTGTCATATGCATAAAAAAGGTCCTCATTGGATAGACCATCCGAAATGAGTAAAAAACATAGGATTTTTACACGTAGGAAATTTGAGAAATATCTTTCACAACTAGAACTGAAATAACACTGCAAAATCTGGAAAATTTTAAGAACGTAGATACCTGCTGCGGCATGTAGGAACTAGCGTCTAGAAAACAGGGCTTGTCGCCTGTAAAATGCATCTGTCTCCTAGCGACAGTTCTGTCGCTTAGCGACAGGGGTACTTTTGCGGCGACAGTCCCTGTAGTCTGGCGCCAAGTTCTTCCAATACCGAGCCAGAATTCTGCCTTCTTGTTTTGACCATTTCTAGCACTGTGGCTCGATTCTACTTCTTGATTGAGTTTTTATCACTTTTCTGAAACCCATATGTGTTCTACATATGGACATAACACTCTGGGGGTTCACGCTCCATCTACCCAATCGAACGCTCCTGGCAACGACGGGTACATTCGAGTTTGTTAATCTACCAAACCATGGAAGCAAGTTTTTAACATGCGGGGTCCCATCCACTCGCGTCAACCCTTCCAAAGGTAAGGCTTCCGCGCGGTGCATCTAGAATCATAACCATGGACCCTCTTTGACTAACCCATATCTCGAACTTTAGAGAACTAGAGCCATGGTTAGGTTGCAAACTCATTGCATCATGTTGTGACTACTTGACTATTTGTGCATTCTTTGCTTGTGCATACTTTATATGTGCTAACCGTTTGTTTAACTTGTGTTTAAGTCTAAATAAACCAATTAATGACTAAAAAGGACTTTGTCTAATTAATGAATTAATTAATTAATTTGACTAATTAAAGACTAATGAAGAAATTAATCTGACTTAGTATGGCTTTAGGCATGTCCCCTTAGAGTAAAATTACTGGAAACAGTCCCAGATTAATGTTCCAGCAATGGCGCAGGAGTTTGGGCTGTGGCGCCGTAGTTTATTTCTTGTCGCCTGGCGACAGGTTTGTCGTCTGGCGACAAGCTTTAAATTGTGGCGACAGTCCAGATTCTTACTCGAGTCATCATGACGAGTCTAATTAACAGTCTGCTAATCAGTTTAATCAATTTTTTAAGTCCTTAGTTGAGTCTAGGCACCTAGTCCTATGGTCATACACAAGAGTCAAAGCATGTCACCTCACTTATAAAACACACACTTAACATGTATGTCACACCTTGATCATGTCTAGAGAGTCTTGAATGCGTGTTTTCCGTCATTTTTTTTAGGGGGGTAAGTCGGATATTAATCCTCCAATTAAACCACTTGTTTGAACCCATTCCCAAAAATATACACCCTATTTTTGTTTTTAACCCATAAAATCAAAATCAATTTGAGTCAAGTCATTAAAACAAATATGGTTTAATCTACAGCGCGTGGTTAAGGAAGGAAGGGCGTTTAATCAAGGATAACACTTTCGTTCAAGTCTCACTTTTTGATAAGCCAATCAATCGAAGAAGGAAAGCTAAGAAGACAATGGCAAGTCAGGAAGAAGTCAACAAACTCAGGGGACAGGTAGCTGAAATGGCTGAAATGTTGAAAAGTCTGACTCTTCAAATCAATGACCTTGTAAGACAACAACAGATGGAGCTCATCCTGGAAAGCTTGAGCAGATTATCTAATGAATATAGATTGCAAGGTATTAGCTCACAAGGGGTCTCGGTGGACAAGGATCTTCTTCAGCAGAAGTTCAATGCCAACGACATCCCGAAATTCAAAGCAATGGATAACCCTTATTTTCATTTAAGAGCTTTTGAAACTGTAACGAATATTAAGTGAATAGATAAAAAAGCTTTTCATTCTTTATTTTCTCTATCTTTAGAAACCGTTTGTCATCAATGGTATTTCTCTCTTGATAAAGAGAAAACCTCCAGTTGGGAGTCAATTGTAAACGCTTTCATTGATATATATAAATGCAATATTCAAGTTAAAACTGATCATAGGGAACTTGAAATACTCAAGCAGAAGGAGAATGAAGGCTTTACTTCTTTCTTTAATAAATGGAGGGAAACTTCTACAAAGATGGTTGAGGTGCCTAGTGAGAAAGAATATGTGAGAATGTTTATCAAGAACCTCCAAGAAAAATATTCTAAGCATCTCAAATACCAAAATAACTTGCACACCTTTAAGGCCGTCTATGACATTGGTATCAATATTGAAGACGACCTAGCTAAACAGAAAGCTGCTAACAATACCTCTAGTAGTGGCTGGAAAGGCAAGAAGAACGACAATCCTTCTTCTTCCAAAACCACCCACTCAAATAATGTTAGCACCTTTAATTTGAGTGAAGTCCTCGCCATGAATAATCAAGGACAAAAGAAACCACTTAGGAGGAACTTTACTCCTATTGGTATGAGCTATGACACCGCATTCGATCGCTTAAATGCAAAAGGTTTTATAACTCCCATAGGACCGTTTGGGCACCCACCTGTCAAAAAGAGAACGACTAGCTGGAACCCCAATGCACATTGCAAATATCATTAGGGTAGGGGCCATTTCACAGAAAATTGTTAGAAGCTAAAGGAAGCAATCCAAGATTTAATTGATAACAACAAACTTCCATTGCCCCCTGCAAGCAAGAAGCCAAGTATCAATAGAGCACCACTGTCGGATTCTTTGGCTTTTTCCGATAAGGAAAATCAGGTTGACCCCTCGAACCTCATCAAACCTGTCGAAGCTATTGAAGAAGAGGAGGAAATCTTCGAAGATGCCGAGGATCATTTTCCTTGTGGATAAGAACATGCGACAAAACAAGAAGTGTGTATCCTTATTCAGGTTGTGTTGGAAGCAAGAGAATTATTACGCGAGGCCATGGAGCTGGTAAAAGAACGAAATGAACTACTAAAAGTAGACCTCCACCTAAAGAGAAGAAATCATTCTCCCTCCAAGTAATTTACACACCCAAAAGGAGCAATAGGCCATACACTCCAATTGGAACTTCTTATGCAAACATGTTCAAAATGCTCTCCGAGAATGGTAAAATTCAACCTCTAGAACCAAGACCATTTGAATAATTAAAAAGGATAGATAGGTGCTACTGTCCATATCATCAATCGGGAGGACATACTATAGAAAATTGTTTCAAGTTCAAAGACTTGGTCCAAAGATTGATTGATAACAAGAAGCTAGTTCAAATCCCAGAAGAACGAGATGCTACCATTAATGGGGTTTGGGATAGTGATGATGAGGATGTCTACCTTAAGGACGTCAAAGAAACTCCACTCTCGACAATATATCCAGTAGGTGACATTTGTAATGAAGAGGATTCACCTATAGATGTCCTCACAAGATCCGGGAGAATGAAAATCCCATTACTACTCAACCTATTCCCACTACTCAACAAGTTCCCATACCAATCATAGAAGACAACGATGTTGTCAGACAATTAAAAAAAACTAAGGTCGAAATGAACGTATGGAAACTTCTAGCTACATCCCGAGAACACAGAATCACAGTCATGGATGCCTTAGCTAAAGTAGGGATAGAATCGGACACTACTCCTGAGGGGTTGGCTAATTTCCTCACGAGTGATCTCCCAAGTCCTACTAATTTGATCACTTTTTCCGACAAAGATCTACCGCCGGAAGGTGATAAACACAACAAAGCTCTCAACCTCACAGTAATTTGCAAGAGAATGAACGTCCCTATGACTCTTGTAGATAATGGATCGACAATTAACGTTTGCCCACTTAGAACTGCGAGGATGTTGGGATAAGGGATGAAGATTTATCTCCATCAACACAAGGGATAAGAGCTTACGATAACTCACGTCGCCAAGCATTAGGCACAATTACCATGAACATAACGACGGGAGTAATTGAGCATGCCACCACATTCCAAGTGGTAGACATTAAGGCTTCGTTCAACTTACTGTTGGGACGCCCTTGGCTTCATGACCTCAAGGACACCCTTTCATCTCTTCACCAACAAGTGAAAGCCATAGTTGGAGGAGTACCAATTAAAATCGATGCTTCACCCATGAGGATCAAAACAGTAGAAAACCCACTAATCAATGTGGAGCATGATGAGAATGACGAAGATCTGTGGGGCTTTAATGAAGAGGTCTCCTTGATCAAAGAAGATGAAAGGACCCTTCTTCGCTACGACCTCCACTCAAACATGATAACCAATGCTATCCTGAGAAAACAAGGACACTTCCCTGGAATAACCCTAGGAAAGAAGAAAGAGATAGCAAAACAGATGGGATTACCTAGCCTCCCTAAATTAGATACTTTCGGACTTGGTTTCGAACCGACTCTCGAAGATTTAAAGCGAGCCCAGGAAAAATCAAAAGCACGTAGAAATGCTCGCGCACAAAAGAAAGCAATCCCAATGGATCAATACCCTCTTACCTTTAATGGACAATTCATAAGAGAGGGAGAAGATTATCCATGTTACGAATTTCCAGAACCCTTCGTTGTAAACGGCATAAGACAACCCGGGTTCGAAATATTTCTGGATTGTTGCTTTCTAGATGAGATTCAAACTCCTATACATAAAGAAAAAGCACCCCCATGCTTTAACTTTAACGTCATGGGACTTTTCTTTGGGCAAGAAAAGAATGAGCCAAGATATATAGAGGATAACTCTTCACTCATTCAAACAGTCCTACAAAGCGAGAACTTTGATCCCTCCAAGCTCATCACTCCAGCAGAGGATTTAGTGCGAGGATGGCGCAAGACAGTAAAAGTGACTACTGCAAACGGAAAGAAGATCTCAATAACTACAGGACAAGGGCCAATGTTCGAAGAATCGTCTGAGTCAGAGTCTGAGTCTGAGTCTTCCCCTATCGAGTCCTCTAAGTCTCTAGTTGTAGCACCTCCCTCTAATTCTTCTATTTCATCATCTACTCCTAGGATAGTTAGCAATCAAGTCCCAACGCACATTTCTTTATTCGATGTAATGATTTCTGAGTTTAATAATATGTCTTCTTCCCCTTATTCCTCGTGTTTTTCTTTAGCTCCAGATGACGAGTATTGCTTAACTAACAATGAAAATGACAAAGAAATGATTAAAGCAATGGAAACACTTGAAAATAAAACACCAATAATTGAGGACACTGAAACGGTTGATATCTGAAAAGATCCAACCATCAGAAGAGAAGTTAAAATCGGACTCACGTTAAACAAAGATAAAAGAACCGATTTAATTAATCTACTTAAAGAATTCATCGATGTATTCGCTTGGTCATATGAAGATATGCCAGGCATTAATAGAGATATAGCTCAACACACTATACCATTAATCCCAGGAATGAAACCTGTAAAACAAAAGTTGCGTCGAATGAAACCCGACGTAGCTCTAAAAATAAAAGAAGAAGTACAAAAGCAAATAACTTCAGGTTTTATCAAGGTATTCAAATACCTTGAATGGGTTGCAAATGTAGTCCCAGTTCCAAAAATGGATGGTAGGGTTCGAATGTGTGTCGACTATCGAGATCTAAATAAGGCAAGTCCGAAGGACGACTTCCCTTTACCACACATCGATATTTTGGTAGATAATACAGCGAATCACGCACTTCTCTCATTTATGGATGGATACGCAGGGTATAACCAGATCCTCGTGGCCGAGGAAGACATGAAGAAGACAACATTCATAACACCTTGGGGTACTTACTGTTACACGGTAATGCCATTCGGGTTGAAAAACACGGGTTCCACTTACCAACGAGCAGCAACTGCCCTACTCCATGACATGATGCACAAAGAAGTCGAATTATACGTGGACGACATGATTGTGAAATCTAGAGATCGTCCAGGACATCAAGAGGCCTTAAGAAAATTCTTCGAGAGGCTAAGAAAATACAACATGAGGTTGAATCCATCCAAGTGTACTTTTGGAGTAACCTCAGGCAAACTCTTGGGATACGTCATAAGCTCTAGAGGAATAGAGATAGACCCAATAGAGATCAAAGCAATCATGTCAATGCCACCGCCCAAAACCGAGAAGCAAATTCGAGGATTTATTGGTCAGTTGCAATATATAAGTAGGTGCATATCTAAGCTAATAACAATATGTGAACCAATATTCAAGAAGCTTAAGAAAAATGTGCCAGTAATATGGGACGACGAGTGTCAAAAAGCCTTTGAGAAGATCAAAGCCTACCTCGCCAATCCTCTCGTATTAGCCCCAGCGCTCCCAGGAATTCCTCTAAGGCTGTACTTAACAATGGGAGCTATGGGAGCTATGCTCGCATAAGAGGTAGAAGGAAAAGAAAACGCCATCTACTACCTAAGCAAATAGATGCTCGAATATGAAGCACGCTATACACCACTTGAGAAATTGTGCCTCGCATTGGTGTGGGCCACAACCAAGTTAAGACATTACATTCTTGTTCACACAGTCTTTGTAGTGTCACGAATGGATCCTCTCAGGTACTTATTCGAGAAATCCACGCTTACCGGACGCATCTCAAGGTGGATAGTCAACCTAGCCCAGTTTGATGTAAGGTTCATGCCTCAAAAGGCTATTAAAGGATCTGTATTCTCGGACTTCTTAGCGGACTTTCCAATAGAAGATTCAACACCAATACATGACAATGAATTTCCAGATGAAGACTTAATGGTCACGGAAGATGATACTTGGACTTTATACTTCGATGGAGCCTCGAAACAAAAGGGATGTGGCGTAGGAGTCCTATTAGTATCACCTAAAGAAGAGCCTGTTCCAATTTCAATAAAGTTAGATTTCGACGTTACCAACAACGCTGTAGAGTATGAAGCATGCGTGGTAGGCCTCGAAATAGCTTTAGCATTGGGTGTAAAGAAACTTCGAATATTCGGAGATTCTTCCTTGATCATCAACCAAATCTCCAAAAGATGGAAAGTAAGGAGCGAAAGCTTACCCCCTTACCAAACCTATCTGGAAACTCTCACCGATCAATTGGAAAAGGTGGAATACACATATCTACCTAGAGAAGAAAACCAATTTGCTGATGCCTTAGCAAGACTAGCCTCAATGGTTAGGATTCCTAAGGAAATTAAGAAAATGCCTCTAACGATAGAGAAAAGACACAAACCATTATATATTCAAGCTATAAAGGATGATGAAACATCCAAGAAAAAGAAAAAGAAGAAGAAGAACCATGGTATGCCGACATACTCAATTATGTCACCAAAGGAGAATACCCTCCTCATGCGGACAAAAGAGCAAAACGAGCTTTGAGACTTTTGGCTTCCCAATACGTACTCATAAATGATGAGCTACACAAAAGGTACCTAAAGGTCGAGCCCTATTATGTGTAGGCAAGAAGGACGCTCAAAGGACTATGAGAATAGTCCACGAAGGAGTATGTGGAACACATGTTAATGGCAAAATGCTAGTCTAAAAGATAATGCGAGAAGGATATTATTGGACTACCATGAATAGGGATTGTCATCAATATGTAAAAAGATGCCCTAAGTGCCAAATTTATGCAAACTTTCAACATATTCCTCCATCCCTTCTCTACACTTACACCTTACCATGGCCATTCTCAACATGGGGAATCGATATAATTGGAAAAATCACACCTCCTGGAATAGGAGGTCACAAATACATCTTGGTAGCAATCGATTACTTCACAAAGTGGGTAGAAGCACAATCATATGCTAAACTCACTGCAAAACATGTAGCACTCTTTACCGAAAGGAACATAATTTGTCGATATGGAGTCCCACATGAGATGATAACTAACAATAGAACTCACTTTCAAGCCGAATGTGAAGAATTATTACAAAAGTATGGTATTCAACATCACCATTCTTCCCCTTACAGACCTTAAGCAAATGGAGCAGTTAAAGCAGCTAACAAAAATTTAAAAACTATCATCGAGAAAATGACATAAAATTACAAGGATTGGTCTGACAAACTCCATTTTGCACTTTGGGGTTATCGCACGTCAATTTGAACGTCAACAGGAAACACGCCATTCGCCTTAGTCTATGGAATGGATGTCGTACACCCTGTAGAACTAGAAATACCTTCTCTACGCATTGCGTTAGAAAGTAAACTCGATGAAGTTGAATGGACTAGAGCACGGTATAAAGAATTAATTCTACTTGATGAAAAATGACTAGAAGCTCTACATCATACCCAATGCTACCAAACTCGTATGGCTAGACACTTCAACAAGAAGGTCAAGACAAGAAACATCAAGGTTGGAGACTTGGTACTAAAAGCACTAAAGAAGAATGTGTTGGATCCAAGAGGCAAATTCAGGCCCAATTGGTCCGGACCATACATTGTCAAAACAATCCTGTCAGGAGGTGCAGCTCAGTTAACCGACATGGACGGCAATGAATCCTCAAACATGACCAATCTTGACCAACTTAAGAAGTACTACCCATAATTACTTGAGTAGGACACTCAAGAGAGCTACGTTTGGCCTGATTCCTTAAGAAAGGATACGCAGGCAACCCATTAAAGGGTGCGGCCACCTTAATTATCAAGCATTTCGCGTCCCAGCATCTCCAAAAAAAAAAAAAAAAATTGTCGCCAGGCGACAAGGCAAAAAGTTTGGCGACAAACTCGTATGAGCGACGCCAATTTTCTGCGTATATCTGGGCAACTTCGGTGCATTCCGAAATTTTTTTCGACTTCCGTACTTGAAGAAATTTTTCGGAAAAAATATTTTAAGTTGTTTTCATTGCTTTAAATGAACAAAGTTAATTTAATTAAAAAGCTGAAATTGCATTAATAAGTAAAATATATATATATATATATATATACATATATATATATATATATATATATATATATATTACATCATTGATGGAATTTAAATAAAGCTTAAAAAAATTAAAATCAACTTAACATGTCTAATAAATCGAAAGAAAAGCAATACTCTAATCTTTCTTTTCTTACTTCATCCTTTTCCAATTTTTGTCAGAGACTTCTTCTTCATCCATCACTTTTTCTAAGAGACATCCATTAGAGGCCCTACATTCGATTTTAGTATGGATAGTTTCTCCCACATCTAAAACTCCATGCTTCTTCTCTACCCAAACCCTCTTTTCTGAATAGTCCACCTTTCTTTTCCCTTTGTCTTTTTTAGCACTCTTCTTTTTAGGCATCATAGGATTCTTAAACTTAACCCTTTCACCTAGGCGTTCCCTCGCAGGCATTTTCTTGTCACCAAGGCGAGTCTTCACATTGGTCTTCTCTATTTTGGTTCGGTCCTTTTGAGATCTACCAGTCAACCACCGCTTCACATCATTGGACAAAAAAGGTGGAGCCTTTTGGGTAATCAATTTCCATAAAGGCCTAGCACACCAATACCCGTCAAATCGTTCAACTTCCTGTGAAACTGGGAATTCATAAGGGCGACGAAGATCTCCCGTAGGAATGGTTTGAGCAATCCCATATTGCCTCTTTACTCTGCAGGGATAATAAAAGGTCAATTTTGACAAACTAGGAAGACGGCAAAAGGGTTGGGTATTACAACCAATCATCTTTTCAAGCTTCCACTAGGGAATGACCCATTTAATGGAGAAGTCACAACAGGCAAACACTTTGCCCCACTCATGGCGACCCATCTTCAAGGAGAAACGCTTCTTTCGTCGACCAAAGCAGTTGGGGGTATATTTGTCAATATTATCAGGAGGACTAATCAATCTAGTCCTCCATGAGCCTTATTTGTAGAAACCAATGCACATAATAAGTATTGCTATACAAAAATATATTTTTAATTTCTGTAATTAAGAATATTATTTTTCTACCTGTAATAAAATTGGAGAGCCTCGAAGAGGTGCTTCTGGATTCTTTTTCAATTCATCAAGACTAAGCATAGTCTCTCCAACGATAATTGGCATTGGATTTCTCCCAGATTCAATTTGTTCTAGCACATATATTATAATTGCTTGACCATCATTATTTTTACCATTAGTAAGAAAATATTGGCTAAGCATGCAAAAGAGGAAAGCTCTTCTCCTATAGACATGAAAAGATTCGGAGCGTGGTCTATCAAAATCCCCTAAGGTCAAGGAAACGCTCATAATCTTTGTAATAATACTCACTCACCGAAGGCATTACCACAAGATTTAATGGAGGAAAGCCTAGAATGGCACCAAACTCTTCTGGTAAAGGGCAAATTTCATCATAGCCTAATCTAAAATAATGAGTATTAGGATCCTAATATTCTAAGGCGGTATGAATGAAGTCTATATCAAGATCTACCCCCTTTATGCCATAAATACCCCCCATATGAAAAAAGTCGAGTTCTTTTCTCTCCTTAGTAGTTAAAGAACGACACCACTCACGAGTGAAATCACAAAAACTCTTTTTAATTAAAGCCATCATTAATTTTTTGAGTTAATCTGTTCGAATTATAATGAAATCGACAGATTTGGGGGCTATTTATAAACAATTTTTTGGCAGATTTTGAATTCTGTAAGGATTTGGAAAACCAAGTCTGTCGCCTGAAGACAACGTCTGTCGCTTGGCGACAAAGCTTGGCGACAAAGCTTGTCGCCTGGCGACAAAGCGTCTGAGCAAGCGACAACGCGTCTGAGCAAGCGACAATTACGCTCTATGCAACCCGCGTTTTTCTGACTTCGATTCGACTTTGATTTTGCATATTACACCCTGTTATTCAATACCTTCATACAAATCCGTTCCATATTGCCTTTCTTCTTGTTGATTAAATTGACTTAGGCTTATTTTTAGTCGACATCATTTTATTTTTCATTTTGGGGGAGAAAGTCGGATACCCTCCATTGATAATAAAAATGATGGAAACTTTTGCAAAATGTGTTATTTCATGAAACAGGCTAAATATAAAAGGTTTGTATACACTCAATTAAGTCACAGATGCACACACTCACATGCACGTAAAATGAAAAATAAAATGCAAAGATAAAACAGGCTAAATATAAAAGGTTTGTATATACAATATGAGTCATATAATACGAAAGACAAAGTCCTAAGAAGTCAAAAATAAGTACAGGTACAAACTATGGCGCCGGAGGCCGTAAATGATGAGGTACGCCCATCATATCAAAGAATGTTGTAGTCCGGGGAGTATGCTCCTCACCATCTCCTAACCCGTCAGTCGGCGGAAACCTTAGCTCAGGGCCAGTCCACCCAGGCTCACCCATCGACAATGGCTGAGGCTGCAAGGGCTGCTGCGACGACGAGCCGACCTCGTACGTCCCACCACCCATCGAAGGAGCCGATATCGCACCTTCTTGGCCCGTCGGCCCAGCAAAGACATCTTCAGGTGAAGAAGCCGAGCCCTCGGTCTGAGCAGCCTCAGACCGGCCACCTCGGCCGCTATCAGAAGTGCGGCGACGCCTTGAGCAGATCTACTCGGCTCTCTCCTGGCCTCGAGTCTCGACCGAGTGCGTGGTGAAGGAATACGCTGTCCTTGCAAAGGTAAATCAAGTCAGACACCAAGGAAAGAATATAATGAAAGGTGATACAAAAGAAAGATAAGAGAGATACCTCCTCAACGTCGTTCCTCCGACAGGTAGCTCGTTCCCGTAACCTCACGAGCTAGCTACGAAAGGCGTCTATAAACCTCGCCATAGCTGTCACCACCTCGCGAGAAAACTGTCAAAGGAATAATATCAGTGATAATACAGAACAAATACAAAAGCAAAAAATAGATAAGCTCACCCGAGTCTGGTGACGAGGAATGGAGCGTTCCACAAAACGCTAATCCTCGGGGGCTGGAGGAATCATCTCCTCGATCGGTCCAAACGTGCCCTGGTAATATATAGACATCCTCGGAGGGACGAACTCCCTAGGCCCACCCTAATAAAATAAAATTCAAAAGATCAGAATTCACTTGGGGGTTACCTAAAGGGAAATAAAAGCTAAAGCATACCGCTGGCTCCTCAGACAAAACAGGGGCTGGCGCTAGCAAAGGCAGCAAGTCATCCTCGTAACTCTGCCCTGAATGGATATGAGACCGCCAGGGAGTGCCAGGAGACGACCGACTCGCGCAGTCGCGCATCAACGTCTCATGAAACATATGTTGAGGCGGGCAAGCGGGGATGACGAAAACACCCGAGGAGTGCTGAATAGCTACCCTCTCGCCAAGATACACTGTAGCGTCATACGTCCCCTGAAAGTAACGATGCTCGGCAGTAACCGCGTGGCCAGCGCAGGTATAACCAAATCAGCCCATGGTCGGTATACCACGTCAGGCTCCTACAAAACAGCTATGTAAGATCAATGCACTAAAAAAAAGTAATATCAAAAAACAAATGTTCCTAAGAACCTATCGAGAGGATCAGATCTCGAATGCGTGCAGTCTCGACCTGGCCAGTACGACCTCCCCATCCAGCGCTAACGGAAAGCTCGCAAGGTGAAGGTCTCACTAGTGCCAGCGAGGGGAAGTACTCGTTGAACCAAATCTACATAGATAAGGAAAAGTCTATAGCTAATTTCAAAAGGATGGAAATATACCTCTACGACCCTCCAGAAACTGGAAAGTGCGACCTCTCCAAAGAAGGCCCTATGACGGCAGGAACGTCGCAAGCCCAGAAGGAAGTCAGCATAGGCCACGCTGGCCCAGTCATATGTCCCGACCAGAGAAAGGTCACGAACAGCTCATAGGTAGTAGAGAAGTACTCGACTACCCTTGTTAGGAGAAAAGGTCCCTGACAGCAAAATAAGAACAAAGATGCGCACCCGTTGCTTGCGGGTGGTCGCATCATCCTCAAAAGCCGCTACTAGGGTAGAACGGCGGATGCACCGGGAATTAAGCTGTCCCGGCTGAGCCTCGGCACGGGCCCGAACAGCAATCGGACCCAATAACTCCGAAACCATCAGTGAGTAGACAGTACTATCACTGTCAAACGGCAGTGGAGAAGAACGAAACTCCAAACCTGTGAAAGGTGTTGGTAGTGTCCCAAAAGAACTCCACCAAAGCTCGAACAACGAGGTTACCCTCATCATAGGAGTACATGGCCTGAGTAGCCCGAAAGAGGGGAGTCAACCCACAGGACTCCCAGAGTTGTCGCAACACCTCGTCTTTACTGAAATACACTTTAAATAGCGTACTGATGACGTTGTTGCCAGAACCATGACTACGAGTCCTCCCGCTGATGAGCCCGCGTCGCACCCGCTCAGAAATATGGTGCTCAGGAGAAAAGAAAAGAGTGTGCTCATCCCACTCTGGAAGAGGTCCAAGTCTAATAGAGGAGTCCTCACCCTCGCCGACAGGCTCGTCCTACTGGCGTATGTCCCTCGACTGAGAACCAGAGTCGCGTTGCTTAACCATGCTATATTATAAAAATAATAAAGAATGAGGCTCTATGGTATCAAAGGTTCGCTAGCCGCATGATACTATGTTCGCAAAAATGGAGTACGTAGTACAAAAACAGAGCACAATTTCAACATGAGCATAATTAGCATTTTCAAGTAATCAAACAATTTCTTGCAATACTATGACAAATATTGTGACAAATTGTACAAAGAAGAACTAGTAAAAACATCAAGAACAGATCACATTGTTCTTCTCGACCTCAAGAGGTCCAACAATGGTGAATCGCCCATTTCTTCACCAAATTGAGTCAAACAAGTCTCAAAACACTCCCAAGGCAATGCATAAACATAATTAAGCAATTTCAAAGCATAAAATCCAGCAAAAGAAGCGAATTAAGCAAAGACATGTTCGAATTTTCGGAAAATTCGTGAACAAAGAACGCATAATTCAGCGAAAACCGAGTTGAGTTTGAATAAAACTTACATGGATTGGTAAAATAGATGGAATAAGCTTTGATTTGCAACAAGTTTGAGCATATTCGGTTGAGAATTGAGCGAGAAAGAGAAGATTGAAGTTTTAAGCAAATGCGAAAAACAGAACAGCAGCGACGGAAAATGAAGAACAAAGGGAGGGTATTTAAAAAACCCGACTCTGTCGCCAAACGACAAGTTTGTCGCCTGGCGACAAAGCTTGTCGCCTGGTGACAAGCAGAAATGGCGGCGACAAGCAGTTCCGGCTAACGCTGGAGCGGCGCCAGAGTACAGGGCTCCATAAAAAGGTTATGTGAACCTCGTGCAGCAATTTCGGGTTCCTTGGTACGCCAGTTAGCCCCTCTAAGCAACTTGACATGATTTAATGATCGGCTCGATCACGATTAAATCAAGTTATTGACCTGATAAAAAGATCGTCTTACTTAGCTTAAAGCGCCTAAACATTGGCTCAAAGGCACCAACATAATGGTTCATAAATAGCAAAGGCACCGATATAATGCAGAAGCGCCGACGTACTGGCATAGCGGAAGCAAAGTTCAAGCAAACTTTAAAGGATCAACAGGCATTGGTCTCCGGTGATATTCTTCGGAGTGTTATCGCAACAAATGAAGATGGCTACAAGCAGAGTTGTCTTCGATCGTGTTCCCTAGGATGTGGAAGATGGTCACAAAAAAGCTGAAGATGGCTACAAGCAGAGTTGTCTTCGATCGTGTTCCCTAGAATGTGGAAGATGGTCACAAGCGGTGGAGAATGACTACAAGCAGAGTCATCTTCGATGAAATAGGAGGCAGTTACAAGCAGAGCGGTCTTCAACAAATGCAACAAATCGATTACTTAAGAGACGTGTGCTCGACGGTGCAAGATACGCGTTTCTTAACTCTCTTATCTGTTTAACTAACGCTAGTTTGCAGGTATCAGCGTCACAAGAATGATTTGGAAAATATTTCTTTTCTTACTCTATTTTATGGAAAATGACTAGTCTAGTTTAGTTTGGTCCATAATAAGGGTCCAATAATAGTGTAGTTGGATTGGGCTCGAAAAGGGCTCGAAAAAGGACTGAAATATTTCTTTTCTTACTCTATTTTATGGAAAATATTTCTTTTCTTACTCTATTTTATGGAAAATGTCCAGTCCAGTTTAGTTTGGTCCATAATAAGGGTCCAATAATATTTTAGTTGGATTGGGCTCGAAAAGGGTCCAACAAAACTGAAGATGGCTACAAGCAGCGGTCTTCGACGACGTCCTGAGGTATAGAGGAGATTGTCTATAGCGACGAGGTACTGTCGTGGCGAGGTACTACCGCAACTCTAGAGATGACGAGGTACAGTCACCTTCGATGATGTTCCCAGGGTACTATGGAGGATTGTCACAAACAAATGAGGATAGCGAGGCATTGTTACCTTCAGATGGCGCTCACGAGGTACTGTGGAGGTCGTCACCACAAATAATACAACAATTCGGTTACCCCAGAGACGTGTGCTCGACGGTGCAGGATAAGCGTTTCTAACTCTTTTATCTGTTTAACTAACGCTAGTTTGCAGGCATTGGCATTACAAGAATGATTTAGGAACGCAGAACGTTCTAAGTCATTCTCCGTCCCTATCGCTACTTTGACTTTAGTTTTCGAAACATATGTTTCTCCAAATTCTGTCAAAGTGGGGGCTTCTGTAGACACCTGATTGTGTCTCCCCAAAAACCAAACCCAGTGATGAATATCTTTCACGTCATTTCATTATCGAACTAGGTGAAAATGTGAAAAGTCTTGTGATGCGGTTGTTTTAATAAAAATACTTCTTTCTGTTTTAGTAAATATTTCTTTTCTTACTCTATTTTATGGAAAATGTCCAGTCCAGTTTAGTTTGGTCCATAATAAGGGTCCAATAATAGTGTAGTTGCATTGGGCTCGAAAAGGGCTGATATATTATAAGCCCAATTCCGATGAATAATGAGGAAGTTATGGCCAAAATACAAAATTTGGACCGAAATGAGTTTTATATGCGGCCCAATGATCAAGTGGAGGGCCCATTAATTAATATTCCTAAAGTCATTAGGATTTATTTTAATCATCTAGAATAATCTAGAAAGTTATCCTAAATTCTAGTGGAATTAGGATAAGTAATTATATCTTTTAGAAAAGTAAAGAGTTTTATTTGGAATAAAACAAGCATTTTGAAAGATTAAAATCTGATTTTAAAAGATAAGTATGGACGTTAATTAGTCTAATTTAATTAGATGAAGGACTCTGTACGGCCTTGAGTTAACGCGTGGACCATCGCGAAATGACAGCTCCATCGCACCGCGATGGAACCATCGCGTCGCAATGGACCCTGTCGCACCACGATGGGAGCAGTTTTACTCCGAATTAAATTCGATCTTTTTTTTATTGTTTTGGGATGATTTTCTCTATAAATAGGGTCGTATTTCCCCATTCACAATCATCAACAATTATCTTTCTATTCTCTTGACTCTCTTATGCAATCATCAACAATCATCTTTCTATTCTCTTCTCTCTCTTAAGAAATAGCTTGTTCTTTCTAAGCCTTCCCTTTTACAATACCGCATTCATGAGACTTAGACACACCGAGCCAATTTTGAAGTTGCCTTCGCCCTAGACGTGAAAGGTTGATAATTTCTGAGGGTTTGGTCCCAAATCCCTATTTCAATTATTTAAGTTAATTATTTGTTTAATATTGTCATTGAAGTTACTAACGTGTGTATTGGTTTGATAGAAAGAGATACAAGGCAACAAAGTAAGTTGTTTTATTGCTTTATTTCTATAGAAATCATGCTTCGATTATTTTAATTCCTAGTATCATGTTAGGATGTCTTTATGATTCCTAATATCACGTTTAGGGTATTAACTAATATTCTAATATCATGTATGTTTCTAGGATCATGTTTAGGTTGCTTCCTATTTCTTATATCATGTTAGTATCATGTTAGGGATTGTAGACACCCAAATGTGTCTCCCCAAAACCAAACCCAGTGTTGCGGTTGGTTTTTATTAAATTCTTTCTTTCTGTTTTCAAAAACAACTCTATTTTATGAAAACAGATTATCCAGTTTAGTTTGGTCCATGACAAGGGTCCAATAAATGTGTAGTTGGATGGGGCTTGCAAAGAGCTTTCCAACGATATATTATAAGCCTAATTCCGATGAATAATGAGGGAGTTATGGCCAAAATACTAAACTGGGCCCGGTTGATCTTTACATGCGGTCCAATGATATAAGGGAGGGCCCAATGTTAATTATTATTCCTAAAGTTATTAGAATTAATTATAGTCTCCTAGAATTCTTTAGAAGGTTCTCTTTAGTCCTAATAAGATTAGAATTAATAATTATGTTTTGATAAGTTTTATTTGGAATAAAATATTATTTTATGAAAAATACGATTTCAGTTTTCATACGGACTTTACAAATCGATTTCGATTCATATGTGGACTCCGTGTTGAAAGCGCGTAGAAATCCAAGCTGTCGCCAGACGACAGGCCGGTCGCCACGCGACAGAGTGGAGTTTTATTCCTTATCAAATTCTACCTATTTCCGGACTGTTTTCTTATAAATAGGGTCCTGAACCTCCGTTTTTATGCATCTACAGTCAACAATCAATTAATCATCTCTCCCTAAAGCTAGAAGCTCTCTCTCTCTTTTTCTAACCTTCCCTCTTACAAAATTCCGCATTCACGAGATCTAGACACACCTAGCCGAGTTCGAAGTTGCCTTCGCCCTAGACGTGAAAGGTTATAATTTCTGAGGGTTTGGTCCCAAATCTCTATTTCAATTATTTGATTTAATTGTTTGATTTTATTATTTTCCTTGAAGTTACTAACACGTGTATTTTGTTATTAGAAAGAGGTACGAGGCATCCAAGTAAGTACTTTAATTGTTTAATTGATCTTATTATATAGAAATCATGTAAAGATTGTTATTTTGGTTCCTAGTATCATGTTAGGATGCTTTCCTTAGTATGATATTTTGGGTGATTTGCTTATATCAATTATGATTCCTGCGATGCTTCCTATTCTCTTTTCTAATATCATGTTAGTGACATGCTAGGGTTTGTTATTAATCTTGTTAGTATCATGCCTAGGATCTTGCTATTAATATTATGCTTTAACATGATTATGATAAATATGATTATTATGATTGTTATTATGATTATGATGATTATGATGATTGTTATTATGTTGCTTGATGATTATTATTGTTATTGCTTGATCACACCTTTTATGCATGTTTAAAGGGAACTTGTACTTGTAATCACGCTTAATAAGATAATTAATAATCTTGTTTAGGGCTAATTTGATTATAATTCAAGTGATCGCCAATAATGGTTTTGCTTGTGCATTAAATTCAACCAACATAGATAAACAGGTTTAGGGTTAATCTGTTGTTTGCATGGTAGTCAGAAAGCGCACATGAATACGAGAAGAATGAAGTAGAGGCCTATTTAGGGCATGTTCAATCTCTTTTAGGTTGGATTTGTACCTTCATCCCCGAACCCTATTTGGTTCAAGACCTTTTGGAGTTGACGATCTCCTAGATCGTTAAGGGGTGTAATCTTCACCTTGTGAACGGTTTACAAGTTTCTAAAACTTGTTTGCGACTCTTTTGCTCTAGCTTTCTTCCCTTTGGACGCCACCATACTTAAGTGTATGATCACAGTGGGATTCAAGCTTGGGGTTAATGCTTGAAATATTCCCTACAGCGATAAAGCTTTGATCTTTATTGTTTAAGGACATGCTAGGATTTGTTATTAATCTTGTTTTTATCATGCCTAGGATCTTGCTAATAATACCATTATGTTTGGATGAGATTGAGATTGTGATTATGATTGTTATTATGATGTTGCTTGATATTATTGCTTGATCACGCCCTCTCTTGTAAGATTAAAAGGAATTTGTAATTTTAATCACGCTTAATAAGATAATTAATAATTTTGTTTAGGTTAATATGATTTTATTTCAAGTGATCGCCAATAATTAGTTTAGTTTGTGAATTAATATTCAACTAACTTAGATTAAACAGGTTTAGGATTAATATATTGATTGCATGTTAGTCAGAAAGCGCACATGAATATGAGAAGAATAAAGTAGAGGCCTATTTTTAGGGCAGGTTCAATCTCTTTTAGGTTGGATTTGTACCTTCATCCCCAAATATCCAGTCATGGTTCCAGACCACTATGGAGTTAGTGATCTCATTAATCGTGAAGGGGTGTAACCTTCACCCTGTGAACGATTTACAAGTTCCTAAAACTTGTTGGCAACTCTTTTGCTCTAGCTTCCTTCCCTTTGGACGCCACCATACTTAAGTGTATGATCACACTGGGGCTCAAGTGTAGGATGCTTGAAATATTACCTACAACGTCGAATATGAATCATCATCGCACGAAAATCTAGGTCAACGTGCCACGACAAGGACTATCGTGTTGCGACAAGATTATCGCGCCGCGATAGGAGCATCGCCCCGTGATAGATCTGAATTCCCAGCGTTGTAAAATCTTCGTCGATCTGGGCAAGTTTCAGTGTGTTTCAGAAAATTTCGACTTCCGTACTCGAATTATTTTTTCGAAATTATTTCAAGTTGCTTTCCATAGCTTAAATGAAATAAAAGAATTCAATATAAAAGTTGATTTAATTTTTAAAGCTGAAAATTGCATTAATAAATAAAGTAAAAATTACATTATTGATGGAGCTAAAGAAAGCTTAAAAAAAATCAACTTGAAATTAAAAGTTATCTAATAAATTGGAAGTAAAGTAATGCTCTAATCGGTCTCCTATTTTCTAGCCCTCTTCCAATTCTTGTTTGTTTCCTCTTCATCATCCGTCTCTTTCACCAATAAGGACCCATTAGACAATCTACATACAACGTTGGTAGAGATAGTTTCTCCCTTGGCCATTACACCAATCTTCTTCTCAACCCACACTCTCTTTCTGTAGAGTCATCCTTTCTTTTTTCTTTGCCTTTCGCAGCACCTTTCTTTTTAGGCATCATAGGAGTCTTGAATTCAACTCTTGAACCCAGGCGATCCTTAGAAAAAAATTTCTTATCCTCTAAGCGGTCTTTAATACTTATTTGGTCCTTGTTCGTGTGCCGGACTTTGTTCTTGTCCTTGTGAGATCTATCAAGTAGCCACTTCTTCCCATCTCTAGATAAAGGAGGAGGAAATTTATGGGAAACAACTTCCCATAAAGGCCTAGCGCACCAATACTCATCAAATATTTCCACGTCCTGTGAAACGGGAAATTCATAAGGGCGACGAAGATTCCCTAAAGGGATGGTTTGAACAAGACCTTATTGTCTTTTTACCCTAGAAGGGTAATAACAAGTTAACTTCGATAAGCTTGGAAGACGGCAAAAGGGTTGAGTATTGGCACCAACCATCTTCTCAATTCTCTACCAAGGAACAATCCACATAATGGAAAGTTCACGAGTTTTAAAGATTCTACTCCACTCCCGACGGCCCATCTTAATGGAGAAATGTTTCTTCCTTCTTAACAAAATAATTAGGGGTGTATTTTTCAATATTGTTAGGAGGGGTAATTAACTCTAGCCTTTCCATTAGCCAAATCTTCAAAAATTCAATGCAATAAATTATTATTACTATACAAAGTTATATATATTTTTTATTTCTGTAGTTAAAAGTATTGATTTTCTACCTGTAATAAAATTGGAGAACCTCGAAGAGGTGCTCTTTAATCTTTTTTTTCGCTCATCTAAGCTAAGCATTGTTTCTCCAACAATTAATGGCATGGGATTCCTCCCGGCATCTACTTATTCCATGACACAAGCTAAAATAGCTTGTCCCTTATGCATACTACCATTGCTGAGAAAATATTGGCTAAACATACAAAAAAGGAAGGCTCTCTTCTTGTAAACATGAAAAGACTCCGACTTTGGCCTATTAAAATAAAAAGATGCAAACTTTTTAAGATCCACTTCGGTGCCATCAACTATGACTTTAAAATCATTATCCTTGAGGTTAAGAAACCGCTCAAAATCTTTGTAGTAATATTCATTCAACCTAGGAATTACCGAAAGATCTAGAGAAGGAAAACCAAGAATGGCACCAAATTCTTCCGGCAAAGGGGAAATCTCATCATCTCCTAGTCTAAAGCAATGGGTATCTGGATCCCAATATTCTAAGATGGTATGGATAAAATCTATGTCAAGATCTACCCCCTTAATACCATATAAACCTCCCAAATGGAAAAAGTCAAGTTCTTTTCTCTCATTAGCGGTCAAAGAACGACACCACTCACGGGTTTTATCACAAACGTTCCTAGCCAAAACTACTTGATCGGGAATTAATAAGCTAATATTTCTACTGGTTTGAATTATGCTTGAATCGGCAAATTTTGGGGCTATTTATAAACAGAAATCGACACAAACTGAATTCCAATCGAGTTCGGAAAATTCAGAATTATCACGCCGCGACAGGCTCATTGCACCGCGACAGCCTAAATTCTCTTCGATAGAGGAATGCGCTATGTTGACCGCGTTTTTTCGACTTTGACTCGGATTTGTACTTAGGCTTTACGATTTCTTATTCAAATCTTATATTTTGCATTTTTTCAAACACTTATCCCATATTGAATATTTTAAGCTTAATTTAATTTAAGCTCATTTTAGTCAAGCTCCATTTTATTTTATTTTCATTTTTTATTTTTTGGGAAGAAAGTCGGATACCCTCCAAAGATAATAAAAATGACAGAAATTTTTGCACGAAATTTGTCACAATTGTTTCACACACTCACATGCACATAAAATGAAAAATAAAATGCAAAGGATAAAAAGTACATAGTAATACTAATATGTATATACATTGCATCTAATTAAAACATAAGAGTCACTAATATACATAAAAAGCAAAGTCCTACATAGTCGAAATAAATAAATACAGGAACAAAGCTATGGCGCCGGAGGACGAATACAAAAGGCATCATTAAACCGCAAAGTCCACGGAGTCACCCCCTGACCAGCGTCAGCCTCTCTAGTCGTACTTCCCACCGTCCGTGAAAGGAGAAAGTATCGGCGTACCTTGACCAGGCGGTCTCATCGCCACACCCTCAGAAGAAGAGCCTAAATAGTCTAAAACAACGGTGTGAGCCGACCCCTCTCGCCCATCCTGGGTCTCAACCGAGGTACGACAGCGCCTCGATCCGGATCTCTCCCTTCTACCCTCTTGCCTCGAGAGAGTACGAGTCGGAGGAACAGGCTGAAATGAAATAGTAAGCTAAGTCAAATAAAATAAACCAAAAAAGACAAACACAATACAAGATAGGAGACATACCTCTGTCACACTACCATCACGACGTCTGATGGCTCAACCACACCAGCTGGTAACAAAAGGCGTCCATAGCTCTCACCATCCTCGTGCTCACCTCGTAAGTAAACTGCAAAAGAAAAGGATTAGAAACAATCAAAATATACATACAGATAGAAATAAAAGATAAATCCACCCAGGTCTAACGTCGAGGGATCGATCTCTCCACCAAACGCCACTCCTCAGGAGCTGGGGGTATCATCTCCTCGACTGGCCCAGAAGACCCTTGATAGGTGATGGACATTGTCGGAGGTACAAACTCCGCAGCTACTGTTGCAGCCTGTAAAAATAAACTCCAACAATTAAAATCGTCGGGGCTACCATAAGACAAATCAAAAGATGCAAAACACACCTCTGCCTCCTCCAATATGCAAGGTGGTGGAGCCAACCGCGACAGAAGTCTCTAAGTGTAGTACTGGTTCAGATTGCTAAACCTCTGCCACTCCATGCCGGCTGGCGACGAATCCATATGATTCCTAAGACTCACCTGGTCCATCATATGTGGTGGAGGATAAGTCAGAACAATAAAAACTCAGAGGAGTGTTGAATCGCAACTCTTTCGCAAATAAACCACAGTGTCGTACGTCCCCTAGAAATAGCGTCGTTGAGCTGTATACTGGACCGCCCGCATAGGAACGTCCAATTTGACCCATGGACGAAAAAGAGGCTCAGGCTCCTGTAAAAAGAGACATCCGTAAGACAGAGTCCTTCAAGAAGAATAGACAGAAATCACGATAATGATGCGTAACGTAAGAAGCGACTCTCGCACGAATCCGGTAGCAACAATGCCAGGATAACGGCCTCCCCAATTACCAATAATGGGGAGCCCACGAGGCAAAGACCTGGCTGGAGCCGAGGTCGAAAAGTACTCGTAGAACCAAACCTGTAATAATAGGGAAAGATTAACAAAAGCTGGCATACACGGAACAGCCAACTCTATTAAGAAAAATAAGAGTATACCTCTACCATCCTCAAAAAACTAGAAAGTGTGACTTCCTCATCATAACTCTTGTAACGACAAGCGAGTCGCAATCCAAGCAGGAAGTCAGCATACGCCAAGCTAGCCTAGTTAAAAGTCCCGACTCGTCGAAGGTCGCGAAGAAAAAGGAGGTAGTAGAGCAACGCTCGGCTATCCTTATCAGGGGAGAAAGTCCTTGACAAAAGAATCAGAACAAAGATGCGCACCCTTTGCTCCATGGTGGTCGCATCGTCTCGGAAGGTCTCCACTAGCAGAGACGATGGATGGCCGCTCATCTGTACCGACCTAGACTCAACACGAGCTCAGACAACGATAGGACCCAGTAGGCCGTACACCTCTCGTGAAGAAATAGTGAGGTCCTTGCCGAGAGGAACTGTAGTCGATCGGAACTTCAATCCGATAATAACAGAGAAGTCGAGGGGAGTGATAGTCATCTCACCCCAAGGAAGGTGGAACGTGTTGGTGGTGTCCTAAAAGAACTCCACCTGAGCCCGAACTAAGAAACGGCTCGACTGCAAAAAGAAAAGCGCCTGCGTAGTCTGGAACAGAGGAGTCAAGCCGCATGACTCCCTAAGCGTGAACAAATCCATGTTGTTGCGAAAGTAAGAATCCTATAGGTGGCCGATGTCACTGTTGCCGGAGCCATGGAAACGAACTCGATCGTCGGCAATGCCACGCCGTACACGCTTTAAAATGTGAAAAATGGGCGCAAAGTACAAAGTACGCCCGTCCCACTCAGGGAACTCCCCGAGACTGGTAGACGTACCCTCGCCTACGTTGACAGGCTCATCCTCTCGGTGAGCCCCACAAGAGCTTGAGCTAGAACCACGACGTCGAGCCATACGGATTATGTTCCAAACAAGAAAATAGTAAATTAAAGTATTCTATAGTATCTAAAGTTCGCCTAGCCGCATAATACTATGTTCGTAAAAAAATAGAGTACGTAGTGCTAAAACAGAGCGTATTTTTGGTTCAAGCAATAACACAGTATTACAACAAATTAAGTCTTACGATACAATAGCAAGTATTAAAACAAATTAAGCACATAGAGCAAGGACAAACATGAAGAACAAGCCACATTTTGTTCACGAACTAAAGGTGCTCAACAATAGCAGATTGTTCGTTTCTTCACCAAATTGAGTCAAATAAGTCTTAAAACACTCTCAAGGTAATATACAAGCATATACAAACAATTTCTTAGAAAGAAATATAACAAACAAAGCAAAACGAGCAAAATAAGCAAGTTTTTTTTTGGATTTTCCCGAAATTTGCAAACAACATGCACGAAATTCTTCCAAATCGAGAGGAGTTAGAGCAAAAATTACATAGATCAGCAAACCAGAGATGAAGAGCTTTGATTTTCAAAAGATTTGAGCGAATTTAGTTGAGAAATAGCCAAGAACAAGCGAAGTGAAGTTTCGAGAGAAACCGAGCGAAAATGACGAACAGCCAAAATAAGGAAGAAGAAAGGGTTTAAATCCAAAAAACGTGACTCTATCACGACGCGATAAATTTATTGCGCTGCGATAATGTAGTTGCGACACAATACGCCTGACGCGTCGCGATGGCACGTGGCAGTACACTTTGGCTCTCTTTTCTTCAGCAATGTAATTCCTGGGCCCCATAAATAGCTTATGTGGACTTTAATCATTATTTTAGGTTCTTTTATACGCCATTTAGCCCCTTAAAAGCAATTGACATGACTAGTAGTCAGCTCGATTACAATCGCAATAAGTGATCGGCCTGACGACAATCATCTCACTTGACTTAAGCGCCTAAGCATTGGCTCATTACAGCACCGAGGTATTGGTTCACATGCAAGCACAAGCGCCAAAGTTCCAGCTCATTACATCTACAAATGTGCTAAGGTACTGGCACAACAAAATCACAACAAAGCATCAACACATTAAGCATTCAAGCGAAGCATTAGAAAACCGAGGATCACAAGGTAATGAGGCCCTCCACGACTGTCACTAAGGTGTAAAAGTTGTCAATGAAAATGATTAAGTCAAGGTATAGACGAGATTTTGGAGACAGCTACAAGAAGGAGTCTTCAACGATGTCCCGAAGTAAGGAGGAGATTGTCTATAGTGGTGAGGCACTGCCGTGGCGAGGTACTGCCACAAAAAAAAATGAAGATAGCTACAAGCAACAATCTTCGACGATGCTCCCTAGCTTGTGGAGGATTGTCACAATAACAACTGAAGATGGCTACAAGCAGCGGTCTTCGAGGACACTCCCTAGCTTGTGGAGGATTGTCACAACGAAAACATTAGATGGCTACGAGTAGCGATCTTCGGCAATGTTCCTTAGCTTGTGGAGGTCGTCACAAAATGCAGCAAAAAAAGAATCGGTTACTTCAAATATGTACAAGATACGCGTTTCTAACTCTTTTATCTGTTAACCAACGCTAGTTTGCAGGTATCGGCGTTACAAGAATGATTTAGGATCGCAGAACGTTCTGAATCATTCTCCATCCTTATCGCTACTTTGACTTTTGTTTTCGAAACTTACGTTTCTCCAAACTCAGTCAAAGTGGGGGCTTCTGTAGACACCTGATTGTGTGTCCCCAAAAACCAAACCCAGTGATGAGTAATTTTCATGTCATTGATTATCGAACGAAGTGAAATGTTGAAGAGTCTCGTGATTTCTCTATTTTTAATAAAAATAGTTCTTTCAGTTTTCGAAAATCTTTCTTTTCGTACCTTATTTATAAAAACTATTCATCCAATTTAGTTTGGTCCATAATATAGGTCCAATAATTGTGTATTTTGATGGGGTTCGAAAAGAGCTTTCCAATGATATATTATAAGCCCAATTCCGGTGAATAATGAGATAGTTAGGGCCAAAATACTAAATTGGATCTTAAGTGAGTTTTATGGGCGACCCAATGATCAAGTGGAGGGTCCATTAATTATTATTTCTAAAGTCATTAGGAATTACTTTAATTTTCTTGAATAATTTAGAAGGTTATTTTAAATTCTAAAGAGATTAGGATTAATAATTATATTTAGAAAGTGTTTTAAAAAGATTTAATCTGATGTTTAGTAATAAAATACGGACTCTAATTACCCAATTATATTTGAAAAAGGATTCCGTACAGTAATATTATATCATGCAGCACCATCGCACTGCGACAAGTCCATCGCGTCGCAGTAGCCCTGTCGCGTCGACGATCGAAGCAGTTTTACTCCGATTGAAATGCGATCTTTTCTGATCTTTTTTGGATATTTTCCTCTATAAATAGCGTCATTTTTCCCCATTTTCAATCACCATCAATCACCAACGATCATCTTTTTATTCTATTCTCTTTCAAAGCTAGAAGCTTGTTCTTTCTCCCTCTTTCTAAGCCTCGCTTTTTGAAAAACACCATACGTCCATAACGAGACTTAGACACACATAGCCAAGCTCGAAGTTGCCTTTGCCCTAGACGTGAAAGGTTGATAATTTTTAAGTGTTTAGTCCTAAATCCTTATTTCAATTATTTTAATTAATTGTTTGATTTAATACTTTTATTGAAGTTACTAATATGTGTTTTGTTTTGATAGAAAGAGATACAAGGAAACAAAGTGAGTAATTTTATTGCTTTATTTCTGTAGAAAGTATGCTTAGATTATTTTAATTGCTAGTATCATGTTAGGATGTTATTTATTGTTTTCTAGTATCATGATTAGGGTGCTTCCTATTTCTTCTATCATGTTAGTATCATTTTAGGATTAAACCCTTGATCTTTATTATTTAGTGACATGCTAGGATTTGTTATTAATCATGTTAGTATCAGGCCGAGGATCTTGCTAACATTATTATGCGTTGATGAGACTGAGATTATTATGATGATGATGATTGTTGTATTTTTGTTATGTTGCTTGATATTATTGTTATTACTTGATCACGCCTTCTCTTGTAGGTTTAAAGGGAATTTGTACTTGAAATCATGCTTAATAACATAATTAATAATTTGAATTAGGCTAATATGATTTTAATTCAAGTGATCGCCAATAAATTATTTGTGCATTAATAATCTACCAACATAGATTAAACAGGTTTAGGATTAATTTATTGATTATATGTTAATCAGAAAGCGCACATAAATATGAGAAGAACAAAGTAGAGGCCTATTTAGGGCAGGTTCAATCTCTTTTAGGTTGGACTTGTACCATAATCCCCGAATAACTAGTCATGTTTCAGGACCACTATGGAATTAGCGATCTCTTAGATCGTGAAGGGGTGTAACCTTCACCCAGTGAACGGTTTACAAGTCCCTAAAAATTGTTGGCTACTCTTTTTCACTAGCTTCCTTCCCTTTGGACGCCACCATGCTTAAGTGTATGATCACAGTGGAGCTCAAGTGTGGGATGCATGAAATTACTCCCTACAGTCGGGTTTATAACTGATCGAGTTGAATTTCGAGTTGGGTTAGTAACAGGTTGGGTAAAATTCGGCTCGGGTTAGGAACAATTCGGGTTGAATTCAGGTCGGGTTAGTAACAGGTTATGTTAAAATCGAGTTTTGCGAGTTAAAACGGGTTTAGGTCACTTTTGGGTCAGGTCGGGTTTGGTTTAGGTCAATAACTTACGGGTTATATTCGGGTTGGGTTATCTCCAGGTCAGTTCTCGTTTGGGTTCTTGTCTCAAATACTCAGGTTAACTCAGGTCTATGGTAGGTTTCAGGTCGATTCGAATTAGGTTTAGGTCACCATTTTTCGGGTTCAAACGGGTCGGTTAATAATCGGGTTCGAGTCGATATTGTTGGACTTTAGATACTCCAAGAAGAATTACATGAATCATATTCATAAGCATTTAAACACCAAGATCAATGAATAACACATAAAGAACAAATAATAACACCTTTAAAGCGTGAATCCACGTGCAATCGAGCAAGAATAACGGGAGATAAAGAACCCTTAGTGTGATTCCTTTACGTAGTCCATAGGCACAGATCAAACCTCCACTAATGCAAGTTAGTTGTGATTGAACGTTTCAATCAACCTTCAACGAAGAAGAGAGACACAACTAACCATGATCCACCACCACAAACACCACGCGCCACCAAGGAGGAGGCCGGTGGTACGGATAGGGAGAGAGAAGGGAGGACCGTGAGTGAAAGAGAGAGAGAGAGAGAAATTAGGGTTTTGGACTTGGTTGCCTTAAGTTACAATTCAGTGAATGTTAATTGTTATTTCAACCTTAGTCATGGATCTTATTTATAGATCATATCTCTAAATAAGAGTCCATGCCAAACTTAAATACCTTGTCCTAATCAAACTACTCTAGCCCAACATTCCATATGGTATGTCATGATCTCTTGAGGCCCATTGATGGGCCTCTTACTTGTTTAACCCAATACCCTTGTTCTGTGACCTCATAGCATCCATTCTATTGGGCTTTGCACTATTTAACTAGCCCAAAGATCATGTGTCATATCTAGCACCAGACAATGACGACCCTATAAAATGAACTGATTATCTCTGTAATAGTGATCCTTGATATATCTATTAAATGCACTTATCGAAGACATAATTCCTTCAATCTCCCACTTGTCTGAGACAAGTGCGCAATATTAAAATTCCTTAAGTCAATGTGCGTCGATTTGATAATACGATTGCATCTCTTGTCGAGATCATATTAATTTACAGATCTTTTCTTGAAATCTGAGTAAGAATTACAAAACAAATGATTACTATGTAATCCATTTGAGCACGGCCATGCATTTTCTAAATTCTCCCTCTTCAAGGGGACAAGATACATTCCCAATTAAATAGGTAGGCTCAATCCAATATTGTGGCAACCATATCTCCCACTCAATTCTTGAAGTAACCGGGAAACGTCCTTTATATCCCCCTTTTACGGCATGACGTTTGAATGTACCACAGTTAAGATAATCATTAAATGGATTCAATGTTCCACTCATGTCAAAGGAATCCACTAGTATATCCAAAAGCTCTATACTTGAACTTTACAGTATGTCTATAGTTCGATCATGCATCATTAATACATATCCATATGATTCACCGAGCATCATCACTACGCCCCTATTTCCCATGAAACTGCGCTATCCAATCAATCTTACATTCTATTGAATCATTTATGTCCACTTTAATGATTTCCAAACTAGGAACTTAAATAATATATGAATTTTGTTCACCTGTGGGGTTTTATTCACAAGGTCATCAACCTGATGAGCCCATCAATCCATAATTATTTTGGACATTTTATTTAACATTAAAACCATAATTAAATAAGAGAAATAATTTCTGATTAAACATAATTCTTCAAATGAATGTATTACATATGTGATAAGTTTTTCTCAAAAACAAATACAAATTAAATTACATCATTAGCTTCCATCCAGTAGCTCTGGAATGACCATCATGCTTTGGTTGTGAAACATTTATTTTGAAGAAGCAGTCAAACAGTTTGATTTCCTTAAAGAGCGAAAAGAATCTTGTTTTGTATGCAAGAATTTTAGTCGGAGAAATTTGGTTTTCTTAAGTCTTATATGTAGATGACATACTGCTCATAAGAAATTACATAACAATGGTTGAGAAAGTCAAGTAATAGTTGAAGAGTTGTTTCTATATGAAAGACTTAAGAGATGCTGAGTACATATTGGGAATTGAGATTCATCAAGAAAGGTCTTGAAGGATGATTGAACAAAGTCAAAAGACTTATGTTGATAAGATTCTTGACAGGTTTGAGATGCATGACTCTAAGAGAGGATTTCTTCCCATCTCTCATGGTATTACGCTCAGTAGAACTCAAGGGTCTTCCAAAGCCATAAGAGTTAAGTTGTATGGTTAACGTACCTTACGCTTTTGCAATAGGGTCCATTAGGTATACCATGTATGTACAAAGCCGAGTGTTACATATGCCTTGAACATGTGTAGGAGATTTCAAGTAAATTTAGAAGAAGTACACTGGAAAGTTGCTAAGAACAAATTATGAAATACTTAAGAAGGACTAAAGGAATGTTTTTAGTTTATTGTGGCAAAAGTAAATTTGTTGTCGATGGTTATACGGATGCGAGTTTCCAAACAGACAAAGATAACTTTAGATTTTTTTGTGGGTACATTTTATGTCTGAATGGAGGAGCAGTGAGCTTGAAGAGTTTAAAGCAGAGCACTGTCGCAAACTCTATGTCAGAATATGAATGTTTATTAGTTGTAGTAGATGCAGTTATGGTGGAAGTTTGGATCAAGTATTTTTCTGTGACAAAAATGGCGCCTTTTCCACATCAAAGGAGTTAGGTTCACATTACAAATCCGAACATGTTGAGATGATGTATCATCTCGTTCGGGAGATCAATGGCTGGCAGGATGTCATGATCTACAATGTTTCATTTAAGTGAAAGTATCACTTATCTATTTATTAAACCCCTTCCACGACAAAAGTATGAGAGTTGTATTAAGGTTTTTGAATTGAAGCAAGTTATTATGTAATTTAAGTTGTATATGTTTTGAGAAAACATATTACATAAGTAATGCATCAACTTGCAGAATTATGTTTAATCAGAATTATTGTTTCTCTTATTTAATTATGGTTTTGATATTAAATAAAATGTCCAAAATAATTGTGAGTTGATGGAATCATCAAATACGTGATTTGGTCAATGAAACCCCACAGGTGAATTGAATTCATAATTTATTAAAGTTACTAATTCGAGATCATTAAATTGAACATAATAATAATTTCAATTAATGGACTGACATGTAAGATTGATTGGATAGTGAAATTTCATGGGCTATGGGAGCATAGAGATGCTCGGTTAATCACATCGGTATTCATGAATGATGCATGGTATGATCGAACTATTCACCTACTTTGAAGTTCAAGTATAGAACTTCCGAACAAATTAGTGGATTCCTTTGACATGAGTGGAACATTAATTTCATTCAATGATTGATTTAACTATGGTACATCCAAATGTCATTCCGTAGAAAGGGACTATAAAAGATGTTTCCTAGTTACTTCAAATTGAGTAGGAGCTTTGGTTTCCACAAGATTGGATTGAGTATACCTTTTTAATTAGGGAATGTGTCATGGCCGCTTGAAGAGGGAAATTCATGAAATACGTGGTCGTATTCAAATGTATTAATCAGTAATCATTTAGTTTTGTAATTCTAACTCAAATTTCAAGAAATGATTTGTATATTAATATAATCTCGACATGAGATGCAATCATATTATCAAATCGACACATATTGACTTAAGGAATTTGAATATTGCACACTTGTCTAAGACAAGTAGGAGATTGAAAGATTTATGTCTTCGTCACAATTACTAGATATATTATAATGGATCAAATTATTGAGATAATTAAGTTCGTTCTTTTAGGTCGTCGTAATATCATAGCTAGAGGTACTAACAATCTTTGGGCTAGTAAAATAGGTCAAAGCCTAATTGAACGGATCCTATAAGATCACACAAATAAAGGGCCTAGAGCTCTAGATCAAGCATAAGAGGAAGAGGCGCATTATGGGCCTCATCCCCTAGGTGGATGGCCATATAGAGGAGTTTAGAAGGTTTGTGCTTTGCTCCTAGTCTAATTATAATAGGATTATAAATAAAATAGGTGCCTAGGGTTAGACAGACAATTCATGATCAGTGAGATCAAATCATAATTAGCAAACACGAAACCAACCTCCTTAATATCTCTATCTCTCTCTCACATATCTCTCCTCCAATCTTCTCGGCGTCGACGATGTGCAGTTGTGGTGGTGATCGTCCGTGGTGGCGGGTTGTCCATTAAAGGTGGTGATCGTGGGTTTCCCGTGGTGGATAGCTTGATTGAATCATGTGGACTAAGTATATGAGTCATGCTTGGGGCTCTATTCTCTCCCTGATTTGTCAATCAACTTGTTACGTGGAGATAACCCTTCAAAGGTATAGTTATGTGATTGTTGTGTGTTATGCATGCGATCTTGTTTTAGGTGCGTATGAATATGACTCATGAAATTTCTCTTATGGTACCTAAAGTATATATATTTTCTTCCTACTATACCATCTTATTTAAGATGAATATCATTCCTAATCTTTCATATCTTTTATTTAAAAAAAAAAAAAAAGTTCAATGTAATGATATTTTCCCTTACAAAATCAATATTAATTTTGCAACAACATATAGAAAATTAAGTACAAAGTAGATATCATTATAAAAAAATTATTCATAACTTGTTACATAAATCTAAAGTAACCCTCTACTTTTGCTTATATCTTCTACGTGTGATAGGTTGTCGTACACCTATCAAAAATATATTCCTAACAAAACAAACTCACAATATAGTAGGTGTAAGCTTCGTTCGAAGAAAACCTATGTTAGCATGTTGTGAATATGCTTGGCACTCATAGGAAGTAGGAATTGACACTATACAATTAGAGACAAGGAAAGTAGGGAGCCGCCAACAAGTTAATAAGGAACTTGTAAACCGTTCACGAATCATTTAAGGCAACCACGATTAAGGGACAATGAAAGGCAACAACGATTGACCAGTGACGATTACACCCCATTCATAATTCATGAGGTTACTAAATCCATATGGTTCGGAATCACGAAAAGAGGATCGGGAATGATGGTACAAAGTGAGTCATGGTGTCACATTCGCTTGTATTGGCCTCTACCCTATTCTTATAGTGAAAAGTATTTCCTGCTATCTCAAACTCATACAAACAAAGATTCAATTTGCTCCAAACTAGTATTAGGCTAAATCTGTTGAATATTAATTCACACATAATTCTAAAATATTATGATCACTTTGATTAAATAACAACATTAAAAAGGATCCTAAACCGGTCGTCCAAATTATCTCATTAAGCGTGGTTTTCAACTACATATTCCCTTTAAACATGCAATATGGTGATCATATAAATATATTAAAATTAACATTGATATTGGAAGCAATTTAACAATAATATTGTTAGTCAAATCAAATTATAATAATCCTAATCTTGATACTACCAATAAAGAATAAAAATAAGAGTAATTAATTGATTAATTACTCACTTTTCGCGTTTTCTTGAATTGCTACATCATGAATAAAGTGTTTGTAACTTCAATAAATAATAAAATCAAATTGAAATAATTAAATTAAATTAAAAGTAGAGTAGATTTGGTCCAAACCCTCAATCGTTTTTATCTTTCACGCCTTGGTTTAAGTATGAAACTTCGGGTCAAATATGGACTCCTTGGAGTGCTTAGGGAAGGAATGGTGTAATTAGGAGAATAGGTTGAAGGCTTAGAATAAGAGAGAGAGGAATTATAATGTGTGTTGGTGTATAAGAGAGGAAGAGAGAATGATTTTTGGTGCCCCGAAACTGAGAAAATCAGTAGGGCATTTATAGAGAAAATATGGTAAGTGAAGCACGAAACCCTAGAAGCGAAAGGGCACCACGAAAAAACTCTAATTGAACGCCGCGTCACGGCATGTGTGCCATGACACAATTCTGGACAATGTGACACATCGCACAGCATCATCACGCGGCATGCATACTGTGGCGCGGTATTTTCCTATTTTCACGCGTTTTAAAAACTATGATAACTTTTGATCCTTAACTCAAAATAAGGCATATAATATAGCATTGGAAAGCTTATCAAGTCTAATTTCCACCGCAATTAAAATCAGGCCAAAATCGTTTTTATATTTTCAGATATGACTGTTTTAGTGAAACGGTGTCGGTTTTGGGCCGAGTTTAGTGTTTTGCTCATATCTTCTTCGTTTTAAATCAGAATTGGGCTTATGATATATAGTTGGAAAGCTTATTGAAAGGCTTATCCAAAAAATTAATATTTGGATCAAAATTATAGTTCCATGAAATTATATTATCTTGATTTTGGGATGTAAACATGAAAAGTGGAAAAATAAGTTATAGTTTAAAAAAATGGATTAGCAATTGGGTTGGTTTATGAAATGTATTGGAATTGAATATGGATTTAAGCACTCCAAGATTAAATACTTAACCCGACCTATAATGGCGGTGAAAGGTTGTTCATCATCGGGTTTGGTTTTGGGGAGACATTTTTAGGTGTCTACACTAGGGTATGTAGGGCCGAATCCACAGAGATATGACTAATTAATCTAGCTTTCAAAAGGTATGGAGAAACTAAACTATGTCACAAGTTGGGATAGAAAAGTAGTCTAAATTAAAATAGGAATAAAAAAACTAATGGAAAGACCTGGCGTTATGTTTCACTATTGTTTAATTTATAGTTATAAATCTTTCAAATATCAGTAACAATTCAATCAATAAATTATCTAGAGCAATTGTTCAGCCTACGGTCAGGTCTTAACGCTCTTAATTCAAAATACGTTGTTTGCTCTGTAACATATAATCAAAATTTCTAATTGTAGGTAAGCCTCTAAAAGTAAGATCTTTTGATTTAAACTCTTATTAACAATAAATAATCAAACAATTGATCAAGCTGCAAGATTAACAATAAAACACTATCAATTAGAGATATGAATATTCAAAATATCAATAACATCGATCAAGATTCATTGTATAAACATGGATTATCAAATCCTAATAAAAAAAAACTCAAGCATGAAATAAATAATTAAAACTAAATTTAATAAAGAAAGCATAATAAAAGTAAATAAATAAAATTAACTGAAAATTAAAGTAACAAACTGAAGAAAAAATCCATGAATTGTCCATGAAAAACTAGGGCTAGAGAGAAAACTAAAATGAACGTAAAAATAAAAGTAAAAAAAGGCATAAAGGAAAAATTAAATCCCTTCTGTATTTATAATATCGTAAATTCTAATCTAGAAATAAATAAATAAAAGAAAGAAGAAAATATAAATTGCATAAGTTGTTAAACGATTGGACGATAGAAGATGACGTGGCACGAAGATGCTGGATGAAATCAAGGGACAAGTGAAGGACGTGCATCGATGATGCCTCATGGGCTGCTTTTCACTCGCCAAAACCCGTGGGTGCAGGCTGGGCTGCAGCCTGGCAGTGGCGTTGGGAGGTTCGCGTAGGCGCGGGATAGGCTTGCAACAAATCATGCAGGTAGTTGACTGCATTGCTCGTATTGCATATCTTCTGTTCTATGAGACTTATTGTTGCATGTGACCTATAGTTGGAAAGCTCTTCAAGTCTAGTTTCCAACGCAACTTGAATCAGTCCAATATGACACTTAGAACTCAAGTTATGATCAAAGTAGTGAACAAAGGTCAGTTTTACACTTTGCAAACTATTGTTTTTCTTCATTTCCAACTCAAATTCATCTCCGAGAAGTGCATAACAACCCTTTATGATTGCTATGTTCATTTTCCATGCACACAATAATCAAAATCATTAACCTTGAATACGATATTTTTTATTAATAAACTCAATTAATCGACATCCATTCAAATATCATCTTAATCAACTCCAAACACTTCAAAAGCATCCCAATGACTAAATCACGTGAAATGTTAAGAAAAATACAAACGAAGCGTAATAGAGCACAAACAACTTATGCATTTGCGACCTAAAAAGCGACAAAAGACCTAAACATAAACTATAAAACTAGTATAAATGTGCCTATAAATCCTTTATAAAAGTGATTCATCAAGGTGCCCTTATATTTTATGGTAAACTTTTTAGTATTTTGTTATTAATGTCTAACTTAAACATGTAAAAAATTACTAGCTTACCCCTCTAATAATCTTACCACTACCACGGCCTAATTACCACCACCGCCACAACACCACTACTACCTTGCCCTGTAGGTAACCCCACCAAACCCATAACCACCCAACAACCCCACTTTAAATCCACCTTATTTCACCACAAAACAACCCATATCGAATTCCCCTCGAAGCCATCCCAAAACAAATCTCCATCACCTCAATGCCGCCTTTGCCCACCTCATCCTGAAATCATTCTTACACACCCCAAACAAACCACCTTACCCCAAAACCATCCCCACCCATATTTAACAACATACCCTATAAAACTAGAACAATAGTAGAATAAATATATATACTCCTTTCGTTTTTAAATATTTGCTTCATTTCTCCATGCATGGATTTTTAGGAGAAATTGGAGAAAGTAATAAAATATGGAGGTAGTTAGGTTAATGGAAGAATAAAAAATTATAAAAAGCAAAAGTAGGTGATCCGAGAATTGGAAGAGAGAGAATACGAAATTAATAAAAATATGATTTATGTTGGGTCCATTAATTGACAGAAATGAATTAATATTGTAAAAACTTTTCAAATAAGGAAATACAGTAAGTATTTAAAAACAGCCGGAAATAAAAAGTGGTGCAAGTTTTAAAAAATGGAGGGAGTATATATTTCGAGAAAAATACAAGTTTATCTCCTTGATAAACAAAATATATTTATCAAATGACAAAACTGTAAATAAACAACAACTTTTTATCTAAAATGGACCCCACGATAGTTAACTTATTTATGAATGTGCCATAATGACTTGAAAATGGATCCCACAATAGTTGATTTATTTCCAAATATGCCATAATTAGTAGGAAAACTTGTTGATTTATTTACAGTTTTGTCATTTGATAAGCGAATATTGTTTATCAAGGAGATAAACTGGGGCCTCCACACTTATTTCCTCGGTATTTTAATACTTGCTCTATTTCTCCGGACTTGGAGTTTATGAAATAATAGTTGAAAATATTGTTTTATGGTGGAAGTGTGATTGGTTAAAAAATAAAAATAAAAAAAATCTAAAAAGGTATATGTGGCATGGGGAAGAGAGAGAATATGAAAAATATTAAAATATAATATGTGAAAACTGCTAGCAGGAAAGAGAATGGCAAATTATTGTTAAAATTTCTAAAAAGGGAAATGCAGCAAGTAATAAAATATGGTCGAGCACAAATTAAAAGAAAGTAGAGCAACTAATAAAATAGAGGGTCACTTAAGAATATATCTAACTTTTTATTTAAAAAAAAAAAAAATCTCTACCTTTTAAAAAGTTAAATTTGTTATGAAATATTGTGTGGATGCCCATTATATTCATGTACCCTCTGGAATATTCTAGGTTTAGGGTTTAATGTTCTCTAAAAAAACCCTAAATATTGTTTATATATATACATCCCTTACTCAATGGAATGATAGACTGATCTATTCTCTCCTCAATTCCTCTCATATTCCCTTTATTTTACAACATGTTATCAGCACCAAACTCCACCTCTAGCTAGGAATCGTCTTTTAGGTCAGTGATTCACCATGACACAGGAAGTTTGATCTACTATACGCAACATTGAGATAAGTATTTATCATTTTATTTGCTTATTCAGTAACAATCTGAGACGGTTTTTTGATTTCAAATATTTGATTCTTGATATCTTGATTTTAGCATGTTTTTTTATTTGGAGCAAATTTATGTCGTTTATATGATTGATGTTGTTAAAATTGGTGATGTAATTTATTTGTGGTTGTCACGTAGCTGTAATGAGTTTTGGAAAGTTAGGTTTAGGTTTTTTTTTTTTTTCATACTCCTCCGATACTCGCCAATTCTAATTGATAGATTGTTGGTGGTTTTTCTTTTCATGGGCCTTTATTTCTTTGGGTAATTCAAGAGCACATGTATTTTTATTTCATTAATTTGATGCATTGTATGATTTGTTATACAAGGGGATTATGATAGAGGTTTTGTTGTTTAGACTTCAAAAACTCTAAATTATTTTATGCTTATTTCGGCTAGTTATGCTTACTCGTTTATGGATATGTGAATACACAAACTTTTAAAAAGATTGGGTGTACAATAATTACATCCATTATAAAGATAGCCTAAAGTGATTTAAAGTTACCCCTGAAATGAATAAAAGTTACCCCAATATGTATAAAGTTAACCCAATACAAATAAAAAATAACTAAGTTTTATTAGTAAAGAATCACATTTTAAATGACTAAAAATCAATTATTAGCGATTGAATGTAATTAAATTACCTTTATAAAACTTTTCTTTTTGTCTATTTATATAAAAATTGTATTATGTTTAAAGTTATTTAAAAAAAGGCAAAAAGTTACCCTAAAATTAGCTAAAAGTTACACTTATATTACTCGATATACACAAATATTAGTGTAAATTGGGTGTATACAAAAGTTTTTCTAAATTTCTAACATATTAGAGAGTAATTTTATAACTCGTTTGGCAAGTTTTGTTCGTTAGGTTCATGATTCTGCTTTTGAAGTCAAAGTTTCCATGCTCTGAATTGGAAACGAGAATAATTAGTCCACCCTTTTAGTATTAGTACTGCCAATGTTCATGTTGGGTAATTTTATCTAGCTCCATTAATATTCCATCCTGGCATGAAGATGTTTATTTTGTTTGTTTATTACGTTTCCCCGATAAATCGTCAACGGTTTGCTATTAACTTGATATTATATACTGCTGTATCTATTACTTTAATTTTATGTGATTGTGTTTCTTGTGATGAGCAATATTAAAAGAAATTAATAACTATATATATATATATATATATATATATAGAGGAAGGCTCATGTAAGAACCCTCCTCTATATAAGAACTCAATCTTATATAAGAACCAATCTCAGCCCTTTATTAGTTTTGATCTAACCATCTAAAATGATCCTTTAGTAATGGCATTTCTGTAATTTTGAGGATTTTGTATTTAGAACATAGAAAAAAAAATTTAAACATAGTAAAATAACCTATGTAGGAATCGAACCTACATCCTCTATGCATTTGCATAGTGCTCTACCAATTGAGCTAATAGGTTTTAGCTTTTTTTTTTTTTTTTTTTTTTTACTTACGCCTTTTTATATGTTCTAAATTATTTTCACCCTATGTTCTAAATGTTTTCACCCTATATATGTTCAAAAATTTTTTCCTATGCTCTAAGTTTTTTCACCCTATGTTCTAAAATTTTTATCCTATATTCTAAACTTTTTTCCTATGTTCTAAATTTTTTCACCATATATTCTAAACTTTTTTCCTATGTTCTAAATTTTTTCACCCTATGTTCTAAACTTTTTTCACCCTATGTTCTAAACTTTTTTCCTATGTTCTAAATTTTTTCACCCTATGTTCTAAACTTTTTTCCTATATCCTAAAATTTTCACCTTATGTTCTAAATTTTTTTTTTCTAAACTTTTTCCCTATGTTCTAAATTTTATTTCTTAAGTACTAAAGTTTTTCATCCTATGTTCTAAACTTTTATCCTATGTTCTAAATTTTTCTCTCATGTTCTAAACTATGTTTCCTATGCTCTAAACCTTTTCTTATGTTCTAAATTTTTCGGTTTATGTTCCAAACTCGCATGTTCTAATTTCTTTTGTTTTTTCTTATGTTAACACAAATTCCTAACATTATATTAGCAATAAAAATGATGAATTCGAATAACACAAATAACCAATATGTATAATTCAGATTTAGACCAACTCAATGACGAAATTTAAGGTAAAATAAACAAATTCTAAAACATCAAATAATTTTTTGAATTCGAATTGAACACAAACAACAAATATATTGAATTAGAACAACGAAAATAACGAATTAAAACACAACATGAACAAAAGCAATGAACATCCAAAGAATTAAAAAAACGAACTCGATCAAATCTGACGAATTGCATCAATCTAGGTCTTTGCGAAAAAATATAGTCAAACCGCTCAATTATACTTGTTAATCTTAACAGTGATCGTTGATTTTGACCTCAAATTTGGGTAAAGTATTGAATTAAAACTTGTATTTGGTCGTTAATGGTGGTGTTGTGTTTTAGGAGAGAGAAAGTGCAGTGAATGTGTAGGAAGTATGTATGGGTAGGAAGAGAATGTTCTAATTTTTTGGGTTTGGTGGTGTAGTAATAGAGGTGGCGGTTTCATATTTACAAAACTGCCATTACTTCTCCTCCTTTAATCTGATCCGTTCAAATCAATCTAATCCTACGACTGAGAATGGTTCTTATATAACTAGGGTTCTTATATATGAAGGGGTTCTTACCGGATCCCTTCCCTATATATATATATATATATATATATATATATATATATATATATATATATATATATATATATATGTATATATATATATATATATATTATGTCTTGCTTCGAATAAGAACAATTATGATCCAAGTATTCTTTTGCATCCCAGAGAGAGAGGCTCATGTAAGAACCCTCCTCTATAAAAGAATTCAATCTTATATAAGAATCAATCTCAATTTTTTTATTAATTTTGATCTAACCATATAAAATGATCCTTTAGTAATGGCATTTCTGTAATTTTGAGGTGTTCATATTTAGAACATAGAAAAAACATTTAGAACATAGGGAAAATTTTACTCTCTCCGTCCCCAAAATTTCGAGCCTTTTGGCCTAATTTTAGTCTGAAAATGATCGACTCATTTATATTAAAATACCCACCAATTTATCTCTCTCTACTTTTTTACAAACCACATGTAAATTTATCTTTTCAATATATTTTTATTTCTTTTTATTTAAGTTTCTTAATAACCGCAAAATCGACCCAAAATGGTCGAAGTTTTGGAGATGGAAGGAGTAGAACATAAGCTGAAAAAAAATTAGAACATAAACAGAAAAAATTTAGAACATAAGAAAAAAAATTTAGAAAATAGCAAATATTTAGAACATCAGAAAAATAATTTAGAACATAAGTTGAAAAAATAATTTATAGTACAGGAAAAAATTTATAACATAAGCTGAAAAAATAATTTAGAACATATGAAAATTTTAAAATATAAGCTGAAAAAATAATTTAGAACATAAGGACAAATTTATAACATAAGCTAAAAAATAATTTAGAACATAGGAAAAACTTTAGAACATAAGCACAAAAAAATTTAGAACATAGGAAAAATTAAAGTTTAGAACATAAGCAAAAAAAAATTAGAACATAGAAAAAAGTTTTGAAAATAAGGTGTTCTTACATAAAAAAAAAAGAGTTCTTATATAAAGAGGGGTTCTTACCGGATCCCTCCTATATATATCTGGTGATATATTGTTAAAAGGTGTTTTGTTTTGCAATAATCTCAAATAAGTTATACAGAGTACTACTCTCTATAACAAGTTTGTAAGAATAACTTTGTTATGCTTGATTCATGTATTGCTAAAAGAATTTATGCCTTGTGGATGAGATTTAAATGTTGTTAGATTCATTTCATGTCCTACGTACAAGGATTAGGGGGAGACTATATTAATTATTCCATTCTTTTATCCTTGCACGTAAATAATAAAATATATTGATGGTCAGTTTGATACATTCATTAACTTAAATATTAACGATTTACTTTTTCTTTTTTTTTTGACGGAGTAACGATTTACTTTATAGAAGTGGTTACATGTTATTTAAATATTTTGAAATGATACAATCCTGAAGATGGATATAAATGTCATTGATCATATACTAATTATAAATGCTCCAATTAAAATTATTGTCCCAGAAGGACAACATCGGTTACTAATGAACCTAAAGCACATCTGAAGCGTTGTAATCCAATAGAGTTAAAATATAAGAACCTTTGGAAAAGGAATGGAGCAACTATTGACAATGACAAATTTGAGGAAATGATAAATCCCATTACATTTCTAGAATAAAATCACTTTTAGTAAGATTCATATGTTTCATGATTATATAAAAGACTCCAAAAGAGTATGAAATATCCAACCAATTTAACATGTATAAAGATTCTAGTCAAAACTCTAGCAGAGTATATATAAGTAATTATTGGATCAAATATTAGTTGATTATCTTGCCAATTGTATAAAGAAACACATGCTGGCGTTGTAATATCACATCACATTCATGCACATGCATAAATTAAGTTTAAATAAGTGATCACTTGTGTTGGAAAACTGATCAGAGTTCAAATTAAAGAAGTGATTGGATGTGATAATTAAATTAGGCCATCCGGGTTCAATAAATGCTCGTTATGGAAACCAGAAGTTTTATTTGAGAATGTGCTGACACTCTCTCAATGTCAGATATATGAACTGAATTGAATGGCAAGATATAACATTAAGATTGAGCTATATTTGGATTGTGATTTTTAATGATTTGTGTTGAAGAAAATTTCAAGAGATAATATATTCATTTTGAATAAATTTTCATATGAAAGAGTAATAGGTGACTAGAAACTCACCAAATACAAGTTTTATATGGAAATTTTGAATATTTAATTAGTATCATACTATCAAGGTTTCTAGTGATCTAGAAGATCATCACCTAGTTGAATTACAAGTAACTTTAAATTTGTATAACAATTCTATTGATTGGGGCTATTGTATGTCGGCACATAAAAAATAGGAAAAGAAGGAAATTCAACTACACAACATATGTCTCCCCATTGATGTTGAATTATTGATCTCCTAAAGAGAACAAATTATGAAAGATTTAATAAATACATATGCGTTATGCAATGTATAGTTAATGAAGAAATAATTTAAAATTGCTCTCTAGGAGAGATAAAAGCTTGTTTAATATAATTCTTTTGAGAGATAAAATTTTGTTGATTATGATCCTCCCATGAAATGAATTTTATTGCAAATTTGTATACTAAGTTGGTGAAGAATTGTGATGCCCCTATATATGAGATATTTTACCAACTTAGGGGGAGGGGGGATTGGAGTAAGTTGGCAAAAAATTAATTAAACTTATGATCCCTATATATATAATGGTTATTTGAAATGTTTTCTAGCCAACTTTCGTCCATATGTTATCAAGATATGTTGCACATTGATAACATATCTTGATACCATTACCATACATGTGCGACACGCAGGTGTCCATCGCGACGCGATAGCAATATTGCGCCGCAATGGCTCTCGCACGATGCGACAATGCCATTGTTTACTCGATGGTCCAGTTCTCTATTTGTGTCTTCACGCCAAGTATGTTTAATTAAGTTATTAATAATCGAAGTCTCATTCAGTCCTTAATCGAATCTAGACACATGGTCCCATGGTCTTACACAAGTGTCAAGCATGCCACTTTCACTCACTAGTCAAAAGCACACACTTTGTATATGTGTCACCATGACCATGTCTTAGGTTCATGCATGAGTCGTCCTTTCTGTCATTTGAGTTGGGGTCCATTCTATTCCTAAATTCTTCCACATCTCTCCATCTACATCATTTTTCCACTATCCTACATGCTTTCTCCATACGTTATATTCCCCTCATTCTTCCATGATCTTTTCCCATCTATGCATGTTGAATCGAGTTTGAGTCAAACAATTAACAACAAGTATCCATGACTTCCCTTTCTACAGCACTTGGTCAAGGAGGGAAGGGCGATTAATCAAGGACAACACCTTCATTCAATTACTACTCTTTGACAAACTCATCAGACACCGGAGAAAGTTCGTACTAATGGCTACCCAATAGGAAGTCGATGAGCTAAGGCAAAACATGAACAACTTGACTAAGATGTTGAAGAATATTGCTCTTCAAGTCAACGATCCTGTTAAGAAAAAAAAACTTGTGCGTATGGAGGAAAGCCTTAGAAAAATTTCCAACGACTACAAGTTTTAGGGGATTAGCTCCCAAGGGGTCTTAGTGGACAAGGAACTTCTTCCGTAGAAGTTCAATGCCAATGACATCCCTAAGTTCAAACCTACCGAAAACCCTTATTTTCATTTAAGAGCTTTCGAGACTATAATGAGTATTAAGGAAATTGACAAGAAGGTCTTTCCTTCAGCATTCTCACTATCTCTTGAAACCATTTGTCAACAATGGTTTTTCTTCCTAGAAAAGGAGAAGACCTCCTCCTAGGAATCTATTACAAACGCTTTCATTGATAGATACAAGTGCAACATCCAAGTTAAAACTGACCATAAGGAGCTTGAGATGTTGAAGCAAAAGGAAAACGAAGGATTTACTTCCTTCTTCAACAAGTGGAGGGAAACTTTCGCTAAGATGGTAAAAGTTCCTACTGAAAAGGAATCTGTGATGATGTTCATCAAGAACCTCCAAGAAAAGTATTCAAAACATTTAAAGTATCAAAACAATTTGAATACTTTCAAGGCTATCTATGACATAAGTATTGACATTGAAGACGACCTTGCAAAACAAAAAGCTATTAACAACATCAATAGTGGCTGGAAAGGAAAGAATAATAACAATCCTTCTTCTTCCGAAAACACCTACTCTAGTAACAATGTTAGTACCTTTGACCTTAACGAAGTCTTAGCCATGGATAACCAAAGACCTAAAAAGCAACTAAGGAAAGAGTTTACCCCGATTGGGATGAACTACAATACTGCTTTCGATCGACTCTATGGAAAAGGACTCATCACTCTTATTGGACCTCTTTAAGATCCAGCACCCGAAAATAGGTCACCCAATTAGGATTCTAATGCTCATTGGAAGTACCATCAATGTAGGGGGCATATTACTAAGAGTTTTTGGAAGCAAAAAAAGAGGCCATCTAATATTTGATCGATAATAACAAGCTTCCCATACCTCCAGTTGGCAAGAAGACCGAATGATGATAGAGCACAAGACACGAGGCAAGCTTCAACGATAAGATTTTGGAACCTCTTTTTCTATTTTTTTTTTCGTTTATTCCTCCTTTCCCCAATAAGTCTAGCATATGCATTCCTCATCTTCCTCATTAGATTTATTAAGAGTTTGTTTTTTATCCTTTTCCTTTTCAATAAAATGAGTATTTATTTCCTTGCATATGATCATTGCATTGCATTTAAAAAAAAAAAATCCATGCCAAACTAAGCACAAGGTATACTAATGATTTGAGGCACCTCTTGTAGCCACATTGTATCACTTTTACCCTTTTCAAATATACAATCCTTTCTTGATAAAACACTTTGAGCCTCGTCTAACAATAGACCTTTCTTTTTTCAACCCACATCTACCTCACCTTGGAATGGGATGGTGTGCATCTTATGCAATTTCAAAAAGCGAAAGCTTGAGTGATGTTAAAAATTTCAAAAGATTAAAATTGCAAAAACTAAAGTGTGCAAAAGGGAAAGTGTTCCAATGTCTTTGATATGAAAATATCTTTGATAAGAACACGTCTTAGATTACGTCACTTATCGAGTGCTCGGTACCGTGCCTGAGAAACATGAATGCCAAGTGAGTGATAGACCGCATGATCGGGTTTTCCCACGCTTATAAAAAAGGATTCGAATTTGAAAAAATGAAAGAAAAAGAGAGAGAGCAAAAATATAAACAAAAGAGAGTTCAAAAGTGAGGAAACCTCAAGCATACAAATACAAAGATTCAAAAGCAAGGTTGCACACCTTGGGGGCTTATCTAGGGTCTTGAGCCTTTATCCCCTTCTTCTTCGACCTTTACCCTAACCACGTTACAACCCTTAAAAGACCTCTTTGAGGTATATGTACACTTGTGCGAGGTTCGGTTAGAGCTACGTTTAGCCTGATTCCTAACGGATACGTAGGCAACCTCACATTGGGGTGACGCCGTAATAAAAATGCATTCACATTCATATTTACATTCACACATGATCATAACAAGGGATCTCCAATGCTCATCCCTATCTATTTATAGCTAGACTTGGAGGCTTCATCCCTACATCATTAGCCTACCTAGCCTAAAAGTCACCATCATTTGGCTATTTTCAAAATACTTTTCCACACACTTAGCCCTTGCGGCCTAACTTTAGTGTCACTTTCACACACGTCACAGATACTTGATCAAATAATCTTTCCTTTAGGAACCCCTTGGTCATGAAAAATTAACACAACGTTGAAACATGCCTTGTCATATTAGAATCGCTCACCATCACAATTATCATTGCATCACAAAGTATGAAGTACTTAGCCTCCGTGCCTAAGTTTTCGTCATCGAGTCAACAATTGAGATAGCCTAGGATGCTAAAATCCTTGCACCATGAGATACAACATCGACGTATACATTTGATTAAGCTCATTCAACATGCACCAAACACTTTACTTCTTTGTCTTTCTCTTTCGGGAGAAAGTCGATACTGTAGACACCCAAATGTGTCTCCCCAAAACCAAACCCAGTGATGAATACCTTTCACGTCATTTGATTATCGAACGAAGTGAAAGTGTGGAAAGTCTAGTGATGAGGATATTTTTATTAAAATATCTCTCTTTCTGTTTTTAAAAATATTTCTTTTCTTACTCTATTTATATAAAAGTAGCCAGTTTAATTTGTTTTGGTCCAAGATAAGGGTCCAATAATAGTGTAGTTGGATTGGGTTTGAAAAGAGCTTTCCAATGATATATTATAAGCCCAATTCCGATGAATTATGAGGAAGTTATGGATTAAATTAAAATTAGGCCCAATGATTTTAAATGTGGCCCAATGATCTAGAGGAGGGCCTATTAATTATTATTCCTAAAGTAATTAGGATTGATTTTGATCTTCTAGAATATTTAGAAGGTTCTCTATAATTCTAATAAGATTAGGATTGATAATTATATTTTAAAAGATGTTTTATTTTGAATAAAATATGTTAAATCTGATTTTAAATCTGCTTGGACGCAGAATTACCTGTAACCAGTTTAAAAAGTGATTCTGCGTGTAATAGCGCATTGTACTTTTGAACCAGCGCGAGACAACAGAGTTGTCGCCTGACGCTGACTTTCGTCGCCTGGCGCTGACCTTCGTCGCTTGGCGACGAGCTTGTCGTCTAGCGCTGACTCATGTCGTTGGCGACAGGAGGTATTTTATTCCGAATATTATTTTCTTTGATCCCGTGCTATTTTCCTATAAATAGGGGTCGTATCTCCCCATTTTTCAAGATTCACAATTCATCGATCAACAATCTCTCTCTATTCTCTCTTTAAAAGCTAGAAGCTTTCTCTATATTCTTTTTCTAAACCTTCCCTCTCACAAAATTCCTCATACATTAGCTCTAGACACACCTAGCCAAGTTCGAAGTTGCCTTCGCCCTAGACGTGAAAGGTTGATAATTTCTGAGGGTTTGGTCCCAAATCTCTATTTCAATTATTTAATTTAATTGTTTGATTTATTATTTTCCTTGAAGTTACTAACGTGTGTATTTTGTTATTAGAAAGAGATAAGAGGCATCAAAGTAAGTAATTTAATTGCTTTATTGATATTTGATATAGAAATCATGCTTAGATTATTTTGTTGATTCCTAGTATCATGTTATGATGTTTTATTGCTTCCTAATATCATGTTTAGGGTTAACTAATATTTCTAATATTATGTATGTTTATGATGCTTCCTATTCTTTCCTATTATCATGTTAGTATCATGCTAGGAATAAAGATTTGATCTTTAATGTTTAGTGACATGCTAGGGTTTGTTATTAATCTTATTAGTATCATGCCTAAAATCTTGCTAATATTATTATGCTTTGATATTGAGAATATTATTATTATGATGATGATTGTTATTATGTTGCTTGATACATATTATTGTTATTGCTTGATCACGCCCTCTCTTGCAGGTTTAAAGAGAATTTGTACTTGTAATCATGCTTAATAAGATAATTAATAATCTTGTTTAGGCTAATATGATTATAAATTCAAGTGATCGCCAATAATAGTTTTGTTTGTGCATTAATGTTCAACCAACATAAATTAAACAGGTTAGGTTAACCTATTGATTGCATGTTAGTCAGAAAGTGCACATTAATACGAGAAGAATAAAGTAGAGGCCTATTTTTAGGGCAAGTTCAATCTCTTTTAGGTTGGATTTGTACCATCATCCTCGAACTTCCAGTCATGGTTCAAGACCTATTGGAGTTTACGATCTCTCAGATCGTGAAGGGGTGTAATCTTCACCCTGTGAACGGTTTACAAGTTCCTAAAACTTGTTAGCGACTCTTTTACTCTATCTTCCTTCCCTTTGGACGCCACCATGCTTAAGTGTATGATCACAGTGGGGCTCAAGTGTGGAATGCTTGAAATATTCCCTACAGGTACCCTCAACAAAAATCAAGGAAAATTTTTGTTTTTCTGCATTTTAAGTCGCACGAGCACAAACACAATGCGCACACGAGTCATGTACACTTTGAGTCATGTCATATCACATCGAGTTGAGTCTACACACACGTGTCAAAACACATTGAGTCACATACACTAAACCTTGAGTCAACCTCAAGTCAACCAAACACAATAAGTCAAACACAGCAAACCTTAGGTCAACCCTAAGAAAAACATAAGAAAAGTCCTATAGTCCAAAACATAGATGCAGGTGCACTAAGTCCCAAACGGACAAGTTATCTTTACAAAGATCTAAGGCAAAAGACGCAATTTTTTTTATGACACGAGAAGCTATCACTTCCAAGGCGTGAAGATGAGAGAATTTAACAAGTCGGCTCAAGGTGTAGTGGTCTTCGACAACATCCCCCAAGATGTGGAAGTTGTCACCTTAATTTGAGAAGACCGCTCAAGGCATAGTGATCTTCGACAACATTCCCTTGGATGAGAAAGTTGTCACCCGATTTGAGAAGATAGCTCAAGGCAAAGCAATCTTGGACGGCGTTCCCTAAGATGTGGAGGTTTTCGAACAAAACAACTTTGATTTAACAAAAATTGATTGTGTCCTGAGGCATGGACGACTCACACAACAAGTTTCTCGAGGTGAAGAGACCTATAAGTATCGAACAAGTTTTCCCCAGACGAAGAAAAATTATTGATTGATGCACACTTCCCGAGGTGTAGAAGTTGGCGATTGCATCCGAAGGCGTGGGTACTTAGTGAAATTTCATTTGCGAGCTACTCAAGGCGTAGAAGCTCACGGCAGGACTCTCAAGGCGTAGAAACTGTTAAACTATTAGGCTTCCCAAGGCATGGAAAATTATCATTCAGAAGACTACTCAAGACGAAGGAGTCTACGACATGTTTCCCAAGGTGAGGAAATTTGTCATCATTCACTTGTGAGTTTCTCAAGACGTAGAAGCTCATGATAAGATTTCCCGAGACGTGGAAAACCATCATCCAATGGATCGCTCGAGACGTAATGGTTCACAATAAGAATTCCCGAGGCATGGAAGATTGTCGTTTAGTTGATCGCTCAAGACGTGGTGGTTCGCATTAGAATTCCCGAGACGTGGAAAGTTGTCAATCAAATGATCGAGTCGCAGCACAGACAAGATTAGGAAGATGGCTACAAGCAGCGATCTTCGACGATGTTCCCTAGCTTGTGGAAGATTGTAACCGCAAAACTAAAGATGACTACAAGCAGTGGTCTTCGGTGATGTTCCCTAGCTTTTGGAGGTTGTCACAACAAAATGCAGCAACAAACAAATCGGTTACTCCAAAGACGTGTACTCGACGGTGCAAGATACACGATTCCAACTCTCTTATCTGTTTAACTATTGCTAGTTTGCAGGTATCGGCGTTACAAGAATAATTTAGGATCCCAGAACATTTTGACTCATTCTCTGTCCCTATCGGTACATTGACTTTTGTTTTCGAAACTTATGTTTCTCCAAACTCTGTCAAAGTGGGGGCTTCTGTAGACACCAAATTGTGTCTCTCCAAAACCAAACTCAGTGATGAGTACTTTTCACGTCATTTGATTATCGAACGAAGTGAAATGTGAAAGAGTCTTGTGATTCCCTTGTTTTTAATAAAAATACTTCATTTTGATTTCAAAAATATTCTTTTCGTACCTTATTTATGAAAAATATCCAATCTAATTTAGTTTTGTCCATGATATCGGTCCAACAATAGTGTAGTTGGATGGGGATCGAAAAGGGATTTCCAACGATATATTATAAGCCCGATTCCGATGAATAATGAGGAAATTATGGCCCAAATATTAAATTAGTTTTATGGGTGACCCAATGATCAAGTGGAGGGTCTATTAATTATCATTCCTAAAGTCATTAGCAATTACTTTAATATTCTAGAATAATCTAAAAGATTATTTTAAGTTCTAAATTTATTAGGATTAATAATTACATTTTTATATATTTTTAGAAAAGTTAAAGAATTTCATTTGACATAAAATAAGAGTTTTAAAGGGATTTAATCTGATTTATAATGATACAGTACGGACTCTAAGTATTTAATTATATTGGAAAAAGGACTCCGTACAGCAAATATTATCCCGCAGCACCAATGCTCTGCGACAGGTCCATTGAACCACGATAGGCCTGTTGCACCGCGACAGCTCCATCACGTCGCGATGGCCTTGTCACGTCACGATGGAAGCAGTTTTACTTCGATTGGAATTCGATCTTCTCTGGTCGATTCCGAATGTTTTTCTCTATAAATAGGGTCGTATTTCCCCGTTTTCAATCATCAACAATCATCTTTCTATTTTCTCTCTCTAAAATCTAAAGCTTATCTTTCTCTCTCTTGATTTCTAAGCCTTGCCTTTTCAAAAACACCATACGTCCATCACGAGACTTAGACACACCTAGCCAAGCTCGAAGTTGCTTTTGCCCTAGACATGAAAGGTTGATAGTTCTTATTGTTTGGTTCCAAATCCCTATTTAAATTATTTAAATTAATTGTTCAATTTAATATTTTTATTGAAGTTACTAACATGTGTATTGTATTGACAGAAAGAGATACGAGACAACAAAGTAAGTAATTAGATAACTTCTTAATCATTTTTTTGATATAGAATGCATGCTTAGATTTTATTAATTCCAATTATCATGTTAGGATGCTTTTATTGCTTTCTAGTATCATGTTTAGGTTGCTTCCTATTCTTATATCATGTATGTTAGTGTCATGTTAGGGATAAAGCTTTAATCTTTATTGTTTAGTGACATGCTAGGAGTTGTTATTAATCTTGTTAGTATCATGCCTAGGATCTTGCTAATAATATTATTATGCTTTGAGATTGAGATAATGATGATGATGATGATTTGTTGTGTCAATATTATTATGTTGCTTGATATTATTGTTATTGCTTGATCACGCCCTCTCTTGCAGGTTTAAAGGGAATTTGTACCTGAAATCACGCTTAATAAGATAATAAATAATGTTATTTAGGCTAATGTGATTTTAATTCAAGTTATCGCCAATAATAGATTTGTTTGTGCATTAATAATCAACCAACATAGATTAAACAGGTTTAGGGCTAATATAATGATTGTATGTTAGTCAGAAAGTGCACATGAATATGAGAAGAATAAAGTAGAGACCTATTTAGGGAAACTTCAATCTCTTTTAGGTTGGATTTGTACCTTCATCCCCGAATATCCAATCATGGTTTCGGACCACTGGTAAGTTAGCGATCTCATGGATCGTGAAGGGGTGTAACCTTCACCCTGTGAACGGTTTACAAGTTCCTAAAACTTGTTGGTGACTCTTTTGCTCTAGCTTCCTTCCCTTTGGACGCCACCATGCTTAAGTGTATGATCACAGTGGTGCTAAAATGTGGGATGCTTGAAATTATTCCCTACACATGCAAATAAAAATTGTACCTTGAGGAATTATATGATGATACCAGTATATGATGGAACCCATAAATAATGCATATGCATGATATAATGGACTAGTGAATAAGGGATCTGAAATATATGTTCATTTTGATGTCAACATAATGATAATGATCATAAGTTTAACATGGACCAGAAGTCCAATGAGATATGGATTTTTAAATCCACACTATACAGTGTCTTTTATTATTTAAAGTCGTATATATGTCCATATATATGTGTGAGTCATAGGTTAATGGATTATTCATTGCATATGTCAGAAGTTGTTAGATGCATTACTCATTGTAATTTTGTTTAATATGTTATCATGTTTACTATATCTCAAATTGCATGCATTAGTTTCTATATAATATTTGTGGTATATGTAAATGTTCATTATATATATATATATAGTAAGTCATATTTACAACTTTGATGGAAAATTAGAAAAAAAAATATTTATATCTCAATGGGCTTATAGTTATGATGAAATTATTGGAATCGATTTAATAGCATGTTATGAACCATGTAAGAAGAGTTCCTGAAGAACTTATATATGACGTATTTAAATACCCAGCCCTACAAATTTTGAATATTGCAATTATTATAAAACTCTTGAAAAATTTATGGGACTACATCATTGACATCTCAACCTGAACTTTAAGTATATAAGAGTTAGTGAGATTTACTATTTGTATTCGCAGAAAAATTATCGTGTAGTTAATTACAAAACTTCTAAAGAAACGGGATACTTATGCGTGAGACAGTTTTATTATGGTCTAGAAGAACCATGATCAATGTATATAATTACATGTGTTAAATTAATTCATACGAGATTGAAGAGCAACATTAATAATATCTAGTGTTAGTATCTACTAGTAATTGAATCTAGAGGTTTGACTTTTGTTGACTTTCTCTCTTCTCTCTCTTCTCCATGGTTCTTCGATTTTGATCGGTTTTTTCATCAATCTTGATCTCCGATGGCTAAGAAGAAGAAGCAAATCATCTCTACACCTCAAGTTGCGCGACATAAGACTACTCCTGAACCATTTGATGTAATTTTGGGGAATCTGAGAAACTCAGGCACCTCCATTGTTCCAAGTTCGATTCAAGAGGTGGATGAGCCAATTACTCCGGCGCCGAGATTGGTTCACCCTTCTTGTGGTCCCATTCCTCGAAGTGATGCTGAGACTATTGCTCTATTTCACGATGATGCTATTTGATCAGCCACTGCAGAAATCAATAGAACATTACCTAGGGTTTCAGGGTTTACTGTTCCATTGGATCCTGGGATCAATGGCTATCAATCTGCTGCAGTTTCTTCTTATCCTCAATCCATTCCGCCCTGAACATCCTGATAAGAAAAAAGAGGATCGAACTAGAGCATTCACCGGGAAGCTGAATGCTAAGGGAGCTCCCCTATCCTATGTTGCTTCGAAAGTGCAAGATGGGAAGCAGGTTGCTTAATTGCAGGATTCTGAGCTTAGTGAAGGTAATCAAAAGTGGTCTAATGCCTTAGTTTTTTATGTTGTTGGTTTCTATCTTACTATTGCTGCTGTTCAACGTTTTATAGCACAACAATGGAGTAATGTGCATAAACCAGACATTTTCTGGCACGATGATGGGTACTTTATTATCAATCTTCATTCGATTGTTGATAAGGAAACTATATTATGTTCTGGTCCACACATGTTCCTAGGTAAACCAGCAATAGTTAAACCTTTTTTCCCTAAGTTTGATTTTAGTGCAGTAATACTAAGGATTATCCCCTTGTGGGTTAAGTTCCCTAACCTACCATTGAACTGTTGGGGCTCTAACACCCTTAGTCGTATTGGTTGCTTGCTTGGGGTGCCAATTTGTGCAGATGAGTGCACAACTAGACAATTGAGGGTGTCTTTTGCTAGGATTCTCATTGAAATTGATGTTACTAAGCCTATGCCTAAATCTGTGTTTGTTAAGAGCCCTTCAAAGGAATTGCTGGATCTTAAGGTGGTGTATGAGTGGACCCTACCCTTTTTCTCTAAGTGCAATAAGGATGGCCATGATTGTGCTGCCAAGCCTGTTCCTGCTCCTTCTAAGAAAAATCAGAAATAACCAGCTATTCTTACAGCTCCTGCAAAGCAACATCAGGTCTGGGTTCCTAAACCCAATCAAGCCCTTGTTAATGTCCCTACTTCTGATAACACTGTTCATGGGCAGTCTGTTATCAATCTTTTTATTCCTACTGCCTAGAATAACTCAAATGAAGGTTGGAGAATTGTTAGAAGGAAAATAAAACGTCAGCATACTAGAGATAACCAGCCAGCTGCTACTTCAAATGCTTTTGTGGCATTAATGGCCAGTGAAACAGATGGTGTTGGTGGTATTACTATTAATCCAATCGGGGGTGAGGCTAATCCCCCTCTGGTGCCATGATTATCTCTATTTGGAATGTCAGGGGGCTGAATGATCCTGGAAAAGTAGCTTCTGATAAGAGGTTGCTTCACTCTCATTCAGTTGATGTGGTTGGTATTCTGGAAACTAAAGTTAAAACTCATAATAGTGTTAGTTTTCAAAGGAAATGTGTTCCTGCTTGTTCAAATACCTTCCCTACGCATCGCGTTGAGAGTAAACTCGATGAAGTCGAATGGACTAGAGCAAGATATGAAGAGCTAATTCTACTCGATGAAAAGCGACTAGAAGCTCTACATCATACTCAATGCTACCAAACTCGCATGACTAAACATTTTAATAAAAAGGTCAACACAAGAAATATCAAAGTAGGAGACTTGGTGTTAAAAGCATTAAGAAAAAATGTTTTAGAACCAAGGGGCAAATTTAGGCTTAATTGGTCCAGACCATACATCGTCAAAATTATCTTATCAGGAGGTGCCACAAAACTAACTAATATGGATGGTAATGAATTCTCAAATATGACGAATCTTGACCAACTAAAGAAATTCTACCCATGATGACTTGAGTAACATACTCAAGAGAGTTACGCTTGGCCTGATTCCTAAGGAAAGGAAATGTAGGCAACCCTTTACAGGGTGCGGCCACTTTAAATTTTACAAACCATTGCACTCCGACGAACGACGCACAGAATTCAAATCCAGCGCGCTGCGACAAGATCTATCGGGCAACGACAAAGGCATCGCGTTGCGACAGTTTTTTCATGCCGCGATGAATCCAATCCAAATTTCCGGCGCCAGTTGGTTTTCGTCAATCTGGGCAAATTTCGGTGTATTTCGGGAAATTTTCGAATTCCGTACTCGAACACTTTTCGAAATTAATTCAAATTGTTTTCATTGCTTTCACTAAATATTCAATGTAAAAAGTCAATTTAATTTAAAAAGCTGAAAATTGCATTAATAAAAGTAAAATTACATTATTGATGGAATTAAAATAAAGGCTTAAAAATAAAATTGACTAATAAATTGATAGTAAAAGCAATGCTCTAATCTGTCTTCTCTTTTCTGGCCCTTTTCCAATTCTTGTCTGCCTCTTCTTCATCGTCCATCTCTTTCACCAATAAGGATCCCTTAGAAGATCTGCACACAATCTTAGTATCAGTAGTTTCTCCTATAGCCATTACACCATGTTTCTTTTCAACCCATACTTTCTTTTTAGTGGAATCAGTTTTTCTTTTCTCCTTGCCCTTAGTAGTATTTTTCTTCTTAGGCATAATAGGAGTCTTGAGTTCAGCTCTTGCATCGAAATGATCCTTAGGAGGAATTTTCTTATCTCCTAGACGATCTTTAACGCTAGTCTTGTACATGTTTCGGACATTGTTCTTGTCCTTTTATGATCTATCAAGTAACCACTGCTTCCCATCTCTAGACATATAAGGAGGAACTTTTTGGGTAACAACTTCCCACAAAGGTCTAGTACACCAATAGTCATCAAATCTTTATATATCTTGTGAAACGGGAAATTCATAAGGACGACGAAGATCCTCGGAAGGAACAGTTTGAGCAAGGCCATATTGTCTTTTTACTCTAGCAGGGTAGGAAAAGGTCAATTTGGACAAACTTGGTAGACAACAAAAAGGTTGTTTATTGACACCAACCCTCTTCTCAATTTTCCACCACGGAACAACCCATTTAATGGCAAACTCGCGAGTTTCAAAGATTCTACTCCACTCCCAAAGGCCCATCTTTATGGAGAAGCGCTTCTTCCTTCTCACAAGGGAGTTGGCTGTATACTTTTCAATATTGTCAGGAAGGCTAATTAATTCAAGCTTGTCCATTAGCTAAATCCGCAAGAATTCAATGCAAACAGAAAAAAAAAAATATTAGTATTACTATACAAAATTAAATATTTTTTATTTCTGTAAGTAAAAGTATTGATTTTCTACCTGTAATAAAATAGGAGAACCTCTAAGAGGTGCTTTTTGATCTCTTTTTAGTTCATCTAAACTAAGCATAGTTTCTCCAATAATTAATGGCATTGGATTTCTCCCTAATTCAATTTGCTCCATGACAGATACTGCAATTGCTTGACCCTCATGAATGTTTCCATTAGTAAGGAGATATTGGCTAAACATACAAAAGTGGAAAGCCCTTCTCCTATAGACATGAAAAGACTTAGAGCATGGTCTATAAAAAAAAACTTGAAAAGTCTTTCAAATTTACTACATTCTCATGCACTATGTCTTTTAAGTCGCTATCTCTAAGGTTAAGAAAACGCTCAAAATCCTTATAAAAATATTTGCTCACTTTAGGAATTACCGCAAGATCTAAAGAGGGGAAGCCAAGAATGGCACCAAATTCTTCCGGTAAAGGGAAAATTTCATCATAACCAAATTTAAAGCAATGAGTATTTTCCAAATATTCTATGGTGGTATGAATAAAATCTATGTCAAAATCTACCCCCTTAATACCATATAAACCCCCCAATTGGAAAAGTCAAGCTCTTTCCTCTCTTTGGCAGTCAAAGACAGGCACCACTCACGAGTAAAATCACTAAAAGTCTTAGGCATGGCTATTTTGAGTAAAAATTAATAAGCTAAATATTTTAATCTGCTCGAATTATGCTGTAATCAATGGATTTGGGGCCTTTTTATAAACAGAACCTGACGAAAAGCGAATCCCAAAAGAATTCGGAGAAATAAGACCATCGCGCTGCGACAAGTCCATCGCACTTCAATTCGGATTCGTACTTTGACTTTACGACCTTGCTTCTTTTCAAAGCCTTATCCAAACTTATTTTTTGCAATTTTCTTTCAAACACTTATCCCCTTTTAATTATTTTAATTTTTATTAAATTTAAGCTTATTTTTAGTCAAACTCAATTTTATTTTTCATTTTTTATTTTCGGGGGAGGAAGTTGGATACCCTCCATTAGTAACAAAAATTACGGAATTTTTTGTGCAAAAAATAATCACAATTTTGCACACACTTACATGCACATAAAATGAAAAATAAAATTGTAAAAAGATAAATAACATAGTAATCATAAGAAGTATGTAAAATATATCTAACATAAGTGTCAAATAAAGCAAAGTCCTACAAAGTCAAATAAAAAAAAGCACAGGTACAACTACGGCGCCGGAGGACGCAACTGCGGAAGAACCTCAAATGTATCCAAGAACTGCACAGTCCACAGAGTCAACCCCTACCAGCATTAGGATCACTAGTGGTCGGGAGCAAAAGAGTAGGGCCAGCCCATCCTGGCTCACCCTGTTGAGGGCCCGGATGCTAAGGCCGTTGTGGCTGCTGTGATGACGAGCCAACCTCGTACGTCCCACCACCGACAAAAGAAGTTGATGTCGCGTCTCCCTGACTAGTCGGCTTCCTCGATGCACCCTTAGAAGAAGACCCGGAACCCTCCACTACCATAGTATGATCCGACTCCACTCGACCACCCTGCTTCCCAACCGAAGTGCGACGACGCCTCGAGCTAGACCCGGATCTCTCTCTCCGATCCTCGGGTCTCGTACAAGTACGTGATGGAGGAACAGGCTGAAATAAGAAAACAAGCCAAGTCAAATACAAGAAAAATAATTGAAGCAGAAATAAAATAAAAGTCAAAGAGAAATACCTCCATGTCGTCACTCGTACGACGATAGCTAGCTCGGTGACTCAACCTCACAAGCTGATAACGAAAGGCGTCCATGCCTTTCGCCATCCTTGTCATCACCTCGCGAGAAAACTATCGAGCAATAAAGTCAGAAACAGTCAAAAAACATGCATACAGACAAAATGATGATAGATAACTCACCAAGGCCTAGAGGCGAGGTATCGAACTCTCCACAAAGCGCCACTCCTCAGGGGCTAGAGGAATCATCTCCTCAACCGGGCCAAAAGACCCCTGATAAGTAATGGACACTAGTGAAGGTACAAACTTCACAGCCGTCGTCGCAGCCTACGAGAATAAAATCTAAGTGATTAGAATTTCCCGAACGCTACCAAAGGAAAAAATTAAATGATGCAAAACATACCTCTGCCTCCTCTGACGGGCAAGGTGGTGGAGCCAACTATGGCACAAGCCTCTCACCATAGCTCCGGTTTGGATGGCTATGACGCTACCACTTCGTACCAGTTGGCGACTTACCCATATAAACTCTCAGGTCTGTCTGGTCCATCATATGCCGCGGAGGACGGGTAGGAACGACAAAAGACTCTAAAGAGTGTTGAATCGCAACTCTTTCACCCAAGTATACCACAACATCATATGTCCCCTGAAAGTACTACCACTGAGCTGTGTACTTGACAGCTAGCGCGGGGACGTCGAAATCTGCCCATGGAAGGAAGTTAACTTCAGGTCCTTGTAAGACGAACACTCATGAGTAGGAATCTTATTTAGAAGAGTGAATGAAAATGACAAGCAACACATACCGAGAGAAGCGACTCTCGAACGAGGGCTGTAGCAGTCTGGTCCGTTTAACAGCCTCCCCAGCAAGCAGCAATGGGGTGTTGGGGTTTGGTGAGTCCGACTCACCGCGGAAAACAAACCCAAAACCAAGACCGCACTCGCAATAAATAAAACCATAAACATAATTAAATTAATCACAAGATTAAGATAAGCTAATTACCCTTGACGCGTGCTTCGCTCCAAATGAGCTCTTACTTGAAAGCTTCAAGTCCCGCTCGCACGGAGACCTCCAACGAAGTCCACCCGCACCAACAAAACCGACTAGGTCCAATGTCTTGGAGTTAGCAAGACCCGACCAACAAAACCCGAGTAATAATATTGAGTTCAAAGGTTTTCACTAAATGTGATGCCTTTTCCAACTCTTACTCAAGCATCTTTCCCAATGCCCATACTTGGGTATTTATAGGAAATGATGGGAGTATCATTTGCTCTCCCATCAATGTGGGATACTTTGATTTTTCCATTTTATTTTAAAGCTAAAATAAAATTAATAATCAAGCTAGTAATAAATCAACAAGTGGCAAGCTCATGTGAGTGGTTAGGTGAGGACCATTTGGAGAAGGGGGGGACCAAACTTGCTCCCCACTCCCTCTCCCATAACCGGCCAACTCACTCCCACACACTCAAGGACCACAAGCCACATGGCACCCACCCTTGGGCACCAAGGCAGCCAAGGTGGGCTGCCATGTGCTGCTGTCCGTGGCAGCCACGCCCAGCAAGCCCAGCAAGCCCAGCACTTGCATGCGGGCTGCTGCTGCTGCTGGCCAGCATGCCCAGCATGCTTGTGCGGGCTGCTGCTGCTGGCCTTGTGCCTCGGCCAGCGCTGCTAGGCAGCAAGCAATGGCCTAGCCATGCTGCTGCTAGCTGTTGCGGGCTGGCGCGCCTAGCGTGCTAGCTCCAGCAGCTTGTTGCGGCATGGCTTGCTAGCCATTGCGCGCACAAGCCTAGCATGCTAGCACGCACTAGGCAGCGCCTAGCCTTGCGATGCTAGCATGGGTGCGCTAGCACGCACCAGCCAGCCTAGGCTCGGCTTGGTGCGCATGCTAGCCACCATGCTAGGCCATACGCCCTTAGCACTCGGTTTGCTAGGGCATTCCGATGCTAGGGGTATTTTGGTCTTTTGTTGATTTATTACTATTTCTCGTCTCGTCTTTCACTATTTTTCGACTCGACTTCCGACGCTCGGTTTCGACGCTCTAAGCTCGAATTTCCGACGTCTAAATAAATATTACTCGGTTGACTCATTAATTCCATCCGAATTAATTCGTCGATTCGGTTTGTTGAATGCTTGGGTGTGACCCGAAGGGTTCAGTCAAGATTAAGCTGTAACATTAATTATCCATTAATATTACTGATCGGAAGCGGCCTCCACCCAGGCATTCCGATCACTTGACCTTACTGAATATATTAGCTTTCTAATAATTCTGAACCCGCTAACGGAATAGTACACTTGTTCGAAGGACACCATTCCTTTCAATCTCCCACTTGTCCTTCCGGACAAGTGCTCATATTGTGTACAGCCTTTTCCTATGTCGCTTAATGTCTCTTCATGAACTATAAGGTAAGATTTATCTTGTCATCCTTATTACGTCCAGAAGTGTTTCCCGATTCCGAGTCCGACTGTCAATAAACAGATGATTTCTAAAATCCATCCGAGCACGGCCATGCATTTTACAGTCTCGCTCTACGAGAGGCCTTGAATACAACAAAGACATCTTCCCTATTTTACTAGGGGGACATTCCCAGTCTTGTAATGTAGCTCCTCTTACTGAGAGGACCTAGCCGCCCGAGTGTTGCCGTTATAATCCCCTATTACGGCAGACGTTTGACAACATCAAAGCGAACTAGTACTCAAACAAGAGAACTCACAATACTCATGGTCGAGGAAATAGGTTCCGATAGCCATAATGAGAAGTATACTTATGACAAATTTTTAATTTCTTAAAGTATTCTCATAGGTCGATCCAGTATGGTTCTAAACCAATACCTGTGCAAATGATTTATGACAATCATGTCCTCGTAGCACATGAAACGGTGCTATAAATCAGACTACACACTAATCTCAATTGGTCATTAATCGTCCATCGTTTAAATGACCTTGATTAGGGATAATTTTCGATTATAATATTCAATGTTCACTTAATAGGTGTTTCCTTACCAAGACTGGTCTTGATACCCTATTTTGAATATTCTCAGAATCGAATGGACTCATTATTTAATCCTAAACCACAATTAAATAGCATAACGGAGTAATAAAATGTTGCATGAAATTTTATATTACTCCAAAACATGAATGGTTTTCCTTAGTGTCTTACATTAACTTTTTCTCAAAATTAACTAAAACACTAAACAAGGAAATCAAAGCCAGTCTCCTACATGCTTGATTCCCATTGCCTCAACGTGCTTGTTGTGCTTCACTTGAGGCAAAGGTTTAGTAAGTGGATCGGCTACATTGTCATCCGTTCCAACTTTGCAAATTCTGATTTCACCCTCTGATTTCCATTCTCGAATCATGTGAAATCGCCGCTTGACATGTTTGACCTTCTGATGTTCTCTAGGCTCTCTGGCCTGAGCAATAGCTCCATTGTTGTCACAATAGAGGGCTATTGGACCCTTTATAGAGGGTACAACATCAAGTTCGCCAACGAACTTACGAATCCAAACAGCCTCCTTAGCTGCTTCAGCAGCTGCCAAGTATTCGGCTTCAGTTGTAGAATCTGCAGTTGTACTCTGCTTTGCGCTCTTCCAACTAAACGCCCCTCCATTTAGACAGAACACATATCCAGATTGCGATTTGAAATCGTCTCTGTCTGTCTGGAAGCTTGCGTCGGTATAACCTTCCACAACCAAATCTTTTGTGCCACCATACACCAGGAATTTATCCTTGTTCCTTTTCAGGTACTTTAGGATATTTTTGGCCGCAGTCCAATGCGCCTCTCCTGGGTCTGATTGGTAACGGCTCGTAGCACTCAAGGCATACGACACATCTGGCCTAGTACATATCATGGCATACATGATAGATCCAATAAGCGAAGCATATGGAATCTGATTCATTCTTACCCGCTCATCAGGTGTCTGTGGACACTGCTTCTTGCTTAGGGTTATGCCATGTGACATTGGCAGGTGACCTCTTTTGGCCTCCTCCATGCCAAATCGAGCAAGTACCTTATCAATATAAGTACTCTGACTCAATCCAATCATCCTTTTCGATCTATCCCTATAGATCTTGATGCCTAGTATGTACTGAGCCTCTCCCAAGTCTTTCATTGAGAAGCACTTTCCAAGCCAGGCCTTTACAGACTCTAACAACGGAATGCTGTTTCCAATGAGCAATATGTCATCGACATATAAGACTAGGAAGGCGATGTCACTCCCACTGACCTTCTTGTAAACACAAGATTCATCTGGATTCTTGATAAAACCAAACCTACTGATGGTTTCATCGAAACGCAGATTCCAACTTCTGCTTGCTTGTTTTAATCCATAAATGGACTTCTTAAGCTTACAAACTTTCCCAGCATTGTTTTGGTCGACAAAACCTTCAGGCTGTGTCATATACACAGTTTCTTCCAAATAACCATTAAGGAAGGCGGTTTTGACGTCCAACTGCCATATTTCATAGTTGTAATATGCAGCAATCGCTAGGAGGATCCGAACGGATTTAAGCATTGCAACTGGTGAAAAGGTTTCATCGTAATCAATACCATGAACTTGTCTGTAACCTTTTGCCACCAATCTAGCTTTGTAAATGAATACATTTCCATCTTTGTCGGTTTTCATCTTGAAAATCCACTTACATCCGATCGGTGTATAACCTTCGGGTAAGTCAACCAAGTCCCAGACTTGATTATCAAACATGGAATCCATTTCAGATCTCATGGCCTCTTGCCATTTAGCAGAGTCGGTGCTCGCCATCGCTTGCTTGTAGGTTGCCGGTTCATCTCCATCCATGATCAGGATGTCCTGATTCTCGGTTAATACTAAACCAAGATATCTATCAGGTTGAGATCTCGGCCTCAGAGACCTACGTAGGGTAATGGATTGAGCATTTGCATTGTCGGTTCGACTTTGCACATTTTGATCATTTTGACCTGCGTCAACAGATGCTGTTTGAGCACTTTGACTGTCATTATGATTTTGTTGCTCATCCTCACGAACTTCGTCGAGTTCGATTTTCCTCCCACTTGTCATTTTGGAAAGGTGCTCCTTCTCCAAAAAGACACCATCGCGAGCAACAAACACTTTGTTCTCCGATTTGTTGTAGAAGTAATACCCTTTGGTTTCTTTTGGGTAGCCCACAAAGTAAACCTTGTCAGATTTGGGATGAAGTTTGTCAGAGATCAATTTCTTGACATATGCTTCGCATCCCCATATCTTTAGAAAAGATAACCTAGGAGGTTTCTTCGTCCATAATTCATATGGAGTCTTTTCTACAGCTTTTGATGGAGCACGGTTCAGTGTTAGTGCCGCAGTTAGAAGTGCGTGTCCCCAGAAAGAGATAGGAAGATCACTAAGACCCATTGTTGATCGTACCATGTCTAACAAGGTCCGATTTCTCCTTTCGGATACTCCGTTCCATTGTGGAGTTCCTGGAGGTGTCAATTCTGAAAGTATACCCTTTTCTTTCAGATGGTCATCGAATTCTTGGCTCAAGTATTCACCACCTCGATCCGATCGAAGGGCTTTGATTTTCTTGCCAAGCTGATTTTCAACTTCACTCTGAAATTCTTTGAACTTTTCAAATGATTCAGATTTGTGCGACATGAGGTAGACATAGCCATATCTACTATAGTCGTCTGTGAAAGTGATGAAATATCGATGTCCATTTCTTGTGGTTGAGCTCATTGGTCCACATACATCGGTATGTATAAGACCCAATAAGTCACTTGCCCTTTCTCCCAACTTGGAGAATGGCTGTTTAATCATCTTGCCTAATAGACATCCTTCGCAATTCTCAAACGATTCTAAATCGAAAGAGTCAAGAACACCTTCTTGTAGAAGTTTCTTGATGCGTTTGATGTTAATGTGGCCAAGACGACAATGCCACAAGTAAGTCTGATTTGACTCCATGGTCTTAGCTCTTTTGGTATCATTATAAACATTATAAACTTGTTTGTCTAAAGAAAGCACATAAAGACCATTTTCAGAATGTGCAATACCATACAAAACATTATCGAGATAAAATGAACATTCTTTGTTCTTTACTCGAAATTCAAAACCTTTGGCGTCCAACGCCGAAATTGAAATAATGTTTTTGGTAATGTTAGGAACATAATAAACATTATCGAGTTCCAAAACTAGCCCGGTGGGCAAAGACAAACTGAGAGTTCCTACGGATACGGCACCAATTCTGGCTCCATTGCCGACCCGGAGTTCAATCTCTCCCTTCTCTAGCCTTCTAGCGTTCCTTAGTCCCTGAGAATTGGAACAAAGGTGTGAGCCACATCCGGTATCTAATACCCATGATGTTAAGCTAGTGAAGTTAAAGTCTATAACGAATATACCTGATTCAGAAGCAACGGTTCCGTTCTTCTTATCTTCCTTGAACTTGAGGCAATCTCTCTTCCAATGTCCCTTCTTCTTACAGTAGAAACATTCGGAATCAGATTTAGAAGACGCTACCCTCTTATCCTTGGTAGCTTTAGACTTAGGCGGAAAAGTTTTCTTCTTACCTTTCCCCTTAAAGCCTTTCTTCTTCTTGCCCGAAAATTTGAACGACTTGCCCTTTTTAATCATGAGCATGTCATGCTTTCCCTCATCCTTGAGCGTTTGCTCAGCTTGCTTCAACATACCATGAAGCTCGGTGAGGGTTTTCTCCATGCTGTGCATATTATAGTTCATCTTGAACTGATCATAGCCTTTGTGCAGCGAGTGGAGAATGATGTCAATTGCCATCTCAGTTGAATACCCCGCATCAAGCCTTCCCATGTTTTCAAACAATCCAATCATTTTGAGTACATGTGGGCTGACTGGCTCTCCTTTCTTGAGCTTGCTCTCAAGGATCTGCCTGTGGGTTTCAAACCTTTCAGTTCGGGCCTGCTCTTGGAACATATTCTGCAATTCAGAAATGATCTCAAAAGCCGTCTCCTTTTCAAAGAAAGTCTTTTGAAGTTCAGGAGACATTGTGGCCAACATGATACATTTGACATCTCGATTGGCACTTTGCCATCGATTTAGGGCAGCTTGAGTCACCTCCTCATTGGGAGTCTCGGGCATTTCCTCATCAAGGACATATTCCTTTTGCTCTTGCATGAGAACAATTCGCAAATTTCTTTGCCAATCAAGAAAATTTGGCCCACTCAGTTTCTCCTTGTCGAGAATTGAGCGTAACGAGAATTGGTTGTTTGAGTTATTTGAAGACATGATTCTACAATTGAAAGAATTTAAAATGAAAAACCATTCATTATACTTAAATAAGATTGAAATCATGCGTTTTAATCAAACTTATTTAAAACGTCTTATTCACACATTAAAGATTGTCCCCAATTTTGGTGAGAATAAGTCGATTCCAAGATCCAAAGAAACAAAGAGTGGTTAAGCATGCTTTGGCTTGTCTTAACACTCAATCTCCTAAGGTAAGCAACGCTTTGCTAATGGCTCCAAGCCACTCTTGGTTGAATAAATCGTCGCATCCCATGCTCTCTAAACAATTTATTCACTTTGCCACGACATGTTAGGACTCCATCACTCATATCGTTGAGTATAACCAAAACCACTTGCATACCTAGTATGCCTTACGTTCCTTGGAGAAGTAGTGATGCCTCGCTTTGGCGTAGCCCACCACTACCCTCGTTCGGTTGGTAAGTGTGTTTTGGAATGGCAAGTTTTACTCAATTTTAAGGGACCTAGGGTTTCTATGTTGGTTGATTTAAGTGAACTTAATTAATCATCTCAACATTCGAAATCCTATCCATGCATCTAACATATAATTCATATATATATAAACATAAATATATATCGAAAACATAAATAGAGATGCATTTGGCAACTAGCATGACCCCTTGAGATCTTCAAGTCTTCAAAAGGTCTTCTTTTGCAACTTCATGGCTTCGTCTTCTAAGAACTCCGTCTTCAAGACTTGACCAAATAATATAATTGCTAGTTACTACGATTAGGACTAATCTAAATATTAAGGTACAAAAATACTCAACGGTTCGCAGACCGTATTTAGATTTACAAAAATACATCACGGATCACAGTCCGTATTTTCTATCCTAATCGGGCCCCACTAGTTGCCATTTTATAAAACCTGTGAGAGAATTTTACATTCCATTCATCCATTCACTATCTGTGAATGGCCCATGCATTTTACAACGATCAAACAAGTAACAATGCATAAAACCGCGCGGGAACTAGTAATTAATCTAGGTGGTTAATTCAATTAACACGCCTAATTAAACTAGTCAAAGTTGTTTTATCCGGTTAAGGTAATGACTAAGATACGCTCCCACTAAATTCCGCATCCAAACTTAACTAATCCAATTAATTAAGTCGGTGAACCCAAATATTTGTCAAAATTAATTTTGCAAATGTCGCTCATAAACCCGAGGCCTAGCCTCCAAAATTTTAATTAAATAAACAAAATAATTAAAATAATTAAAACGACAAGTTAAGCAAAATTACGTATTCCATAATGTCTAAGTGCCTAGCACTAAGACTTGGAACCCAAAATTGCCCTTATTTACATATTAAGCAATGCTAAAATTAACTTTAAAATAGCATCGCCTTAATGACCCGGGGTTATTATGCTAATTATTGAATCGTACATACCGTACAACAAGCTCGTAGCATAACCATCGGCACCCCGCAACACCAAGCATGCCCATGGGCTGCTTGTGCTCGCCCACGCCACGCCCAGCCAAGCCAAGCGTAGCAGCAAGCACAGCGCGCACAGCACTATGCTGCTGCTGCGCCATGCTGCTGCTCGTTGCTGGCTGGTGCGGTAAGTGGCTGGCAGCGAGCAGCAGCCCACGCCCTTCCTCGCACACACAGTCGCACGCACCAAGGCACGAGGCACCCAGCAGCCTCGGCAGCCACATATGGGTTGCGTGAGCAACCCAGCTGGCCGAGAGCTAGCTCGGGGCTCTTAGGCCTCGTGTTGCGTGCTAATGCTTCGAAAATTATCGAATTTTATGTGTGACATTATAAATTAATTCTAAATTAATTTTAGAATCAATTTTTGAGGAAAAATGAAAAATAACAAGTCCAACTTAAATAATTCATCCAAAGCAATTAACCAAATCTATTACCAAGAATCATTCTTTAATAAAATTGGTCTAACTTGGTGTAACAAAAATAAATAGGGCATTTCTCACTATTAATTTAATCACTTTAAATTAATCTTGAGATTTTGACAAAATAAAAGGGAGTTGGAAAAATGAACATAAGTTCAATAAAGACTCCAACTTTAATACTTGTGACTTCATGAAAAATTATATCTTCCAATATGAAGATAAACCAATTTCTATCACAAGTTTTAAACTTTATGATTCCAATCAACTAAAAAATGATTAAATCAACAAAGTTTAACCAAAATTCATGGAATTTAGTAACTCAAAGTTTCAATCACTTATCATAAATAAAGATTGAATCTTTAATACTTGGAAGCATCAAAGAACAACTATTTCACACTCAATGCAATTAATTTGCAATTATGTGAAAAATAAAACCAAACTTTCAAGCACCAATTACTACCAAGTAATCATGCTTAAAGTGGTCTAAAATTGCATATAAAATAAGGAAAGAACCATTTACATAACCACCATAAATATGCAACCAAATTTCAAGGTTAGAAAGACTTAAAATTTTTCGTCAAAACGAAAAATCCCTCGAAAAATGCATTTCTGGTCGTTTTTTGGCTAAAAACCGAGCCCTAGGAGGGTAAAACCATTTCCAGAACACGTTTTCCACCCAAAATTCACTATTTTTGGGTCGAAATCTGAGTTCGGGGCTGAAGATAGCTCAAATACGAGGTAAAGTTTGAAAAACGAGTTACTAATATAATTAGCAACTTAAAACCAGAAAAATAAGCCATAATAACACCTTGAAAATATTATGATTTTAAAAATAAACGAGCGAGGCTCCGATACCGCTGTTGGGGTTTGGTGAGTCCGACTCACCGCGGAAAACAAACCCAAAACCAAGACCGCACTCGCAATAAATAAAACCATAAACATAATTAAATTAATCACAAGATTAAGATAAGCTAATTACCCTTGACGCGTGCTTCGCTCCAAATGAGCTCTTACTTGAAAGCTTCAAGTCCCGCTCGCACGGAGACCTCCAACGAAGTCCACCCGCACCAACAAAACCGACTAGGTCCAATGTCTTGGAGTTAGCAAGACCCGACCAACAAAACCCGAGTAATAATATTGAGTTCAAAGGTTTTCACTAAATGTGATGCCTTTTCCAACTCTTACTCAAGCATCTTTCCCAATGCCCATACTTGGGTATTTATAGGAAATGATGGGAGTATCATTTGCTCTCCCATCAATGTGGGATACTTTGATTTTTCCATTTTATTTTAAAGCTAAAATAAAATTAATAATCAAGCTAGTAATAAATCAACAAGTGGCAAGCTCATGTGAGTGGTTAGGTGAGGACCATTTGGAGAAGGGGGGGACCAAACTTGCTCCCCACTCCCTCTCCCATAACCGGCCAACTCACTCCCACACACTCAAGGACCACAAGCCACATGGCACCCACCCTTGGGCACCAAGGCAGCCAAGGTGGGCTGCCATGTGCTGCTGTCCGTGGCAGCCACGCCCAGCAAGCCCAGCAAGCCCAGCACTTGCATGCGGGCTGCTGCTGCTGCTGGCCAGCATGCCCAGCATGCTTGTGCGGGCTGCTGCTGCTGGCCTTGTGCCTCGGCCAGCGCTGCTAGGCAGCAAGCAATGGCCTAGCCATGCTGCTGCTAGCTGTTGCGGGCTGGCGCGCCTAGCGTGCTAGCTCCAGCAGCTTGTTGCGGCATGGCTTGCTAGCCATTGCGCGCACAAGCCTAGCATGCTAGCACGCACTAGGCAGCGCCTAGCCTTGCGATGCTAGCATGGGTGCGCTAGCACGCACCAGCCAGCCTAGGCTCGGCTTGGTGCGCATGCTAGCCACCATGCTAGGCCATACGCCCTTAGCACTCGGTTTGCTAGGGCATTCCGATGCTAGGGGTATTTTGGTCTTTTGTTGATTTATTACTATTTCTCGTCTCGTCTTTCACTATTTTTCGACTCGACTTCCGACGCTCGGTTTCGACGCTCTAAGCTCGAATTTCCGACGTCTAAATAAATATTACTCGGTTGACTCATTAATTCCATCCGAATTAATTCGTCGATTCGGTTTGTTGAATGCTTGGGTGTGACCCGAAGGGTTCAGTCAAGATTAAGCTGTAACATTAATTATCCATTAATATTACTGATCGGAAGCGGCCTCCACCCAGGCATTCCGATCACTTGACCTTACTGAATATATTAGCTTTCTAATAATTCTGAACCCGCTAACGGAATAGTACACTTGTTCGAAGGACACCATTCCTTTCATGGGGAGCCCTCGAGGTGAAGGCCTGGGTGGCGCCAAAGATGGCATATACTCGTAAAACCACACCTATAATAACACGAAAACGTTAGTAAAGCTAAATGACAAAAATAAACCTTTTGTCAAGAGGAATAGAGTATACCTCTATGATCCTCTAGAAGCTAGAGAGTGTGACCTCCTCGTCAAAAGAACGCTGACGACAGGCAAGTCGCAACTCAGCAGGAAGTCAGCATAGGCCAAGCTGGCCTAGTCAAAAGTCCTGACCGCTCGAAGGTCGCGAAGTGCAGGCAAATAGTAGAATAGCACTCGGCTACCCTTGTCTGGAGAGAAGGACCCCCTGACAGAAGAATCAAAATGAAGATGCACACCCGCTGCTCCAAGGTGGTCGCATCATCTTAAAAAGCCTCTACTGGCACAGACCGACGAAACGATCGGCTACTCATCTGTAGCGGTCGAGACTCACTACGGGCCCGAATAATAATGGGGCCTAGTAGCTCCTCTACCTCAGAAGAGAAAAGGGTAGTATCACTACCAAAAGGAACTACAGCTTACCAGAATTCCGATCCAGTGATGACAGAGAAGTCCATGGGAGTGACAGTCATCTCGCTCCAAGGAAAGTGGAATGTGTCGGTGGTGTTCTAAAAGAACTCCACCAAAGCACGAACCAAGAAACGGCTTGAATTCAAAGAATAGAGAGCCCGACTAGTCTGCAGAAATAGAGTCAGACCACAAGACTCCCATAGCGCAAGCATCTCTACGTTGTTGCGAAAGTAAGAATCGAATAGCTGCCCTATGGTGTCTTTGCCTGAACCGTGGCAATGAACCCTCTCGTCAGTCATCCTAAGCCGAACACGCTCTGAGATATGGAAGTGGGGCGCAAAGTACAAGGTACGCCCATCCCAATCTGGGAACTCCCTAAGGCTAGTGGAAGTTTCCTCGCCGGCATCGACGGGCTCGTCCTCCTGGTGAACCCTTCGAGAGCGTTAGCCGGAGCCGCATCGTCGACACATGCTAATTATGCAAGCAAACAGTAAATAAAAGGTTCTATAGTATCTAAAGTTTGCCTAGCCGCATGATACTATGTTCGTTAAAAAACAGAGTGCGTAGTACTAAAATAGAGCATGTTTATGATTCAAACAAAAATGGCATTCTCAAGCGATCAAACAATTTCTTGCTATATTATGACAAATATTATGAGAAATTGCGTATGAATAGCTAGCAAAAACGCGAAGAACAAGCCGCGTTGTTCTCACAAACTCAAACTGCCCAACAATGGAAAATTGTTCGTTTCTTCACCAAATTGAGTCAAACAAGTCTCAAAACACTCCCAAGGTGATATACAAGCATAAACAAGAAATTTAATGGCAAGAAATTTGATAAACAAAGCAAAATAAGCAAGATAAGTTTTGGATTTTTCGAAAATTCACAAACAAACACACACGAAATTCTTCCAAACTACGAGAAGTTGGAGCAAAACTTACATAGATCGGCAAACTAGAGATCGAGAGCTTCAATTTGCAACAAATTTGAGCGAATTTGGTTGAGAACGAGTAAGAACGAGTGACTTGAAATTTTGAGCAAAACCGAGTAAAAAAGAGGCAGACGACGAAATGAGGAAGAAGAAGGGGTTTTATTTCGGAAAACGCGATTCCATCGCGCTGCAATGAAAACATCGCGCCGCGACAAGCCTGGCGCGCTGCGATGACACGTGGCAGCGTGCGTTGGCTCTCTTTTCTTCAGCGATGTAATTATTGGGCCCCATAATGCTTATGTGGACGTCATTAAGCAAAAAGGGTTCCTTGGTACGCTAGTTAGACCCTATAAGCAAATTTACATGATTAGTAGTCGGCTCGATTACAATCACATAAAGTGATCGGCCTGACGATGGTCATCTTACTTAGCTTAAAGCGCCTAAGCACTAGCTCATCACAAGCACCGAGGTATTGGTTCACAAGCAAGCTTAAGCACCAAAGTACTTGCTCATTACACAATGCGCCAAGGTAGTGGCACAGTAAACAATCACAACAAAATATATCAGCAAAGCACTAGCAAACGGAGGATCAACAAGCGATGGTCTTCGATAATCTTCCCTAAGAAGATTGTCACAACAAAACTGAAGATGGCTACAAGCAGCGGTCTTCGACAATGTCCTGAGGTATAGAGGAGATTGTCTATAGCGACGAGGTACTGCCGTGGCGAGGTACTACCGCAACTCTGGAGATGACGAGGTACAATCACCTTCGATGATGTTCCTAGGGTACTATGGAGGATTGTCACAAACAAATGAGGATAGCGAGGAACTATGACCTTCAGATGGCGCTCACGAGGCACTATGGAGGTCGTTACCACAAATAATACAACAATTCGGTTAACCTAGAGACGTGTGCTCGACGGTGCAGGATAAGCGTTTCTAACTCTTTTATCTGTTTAACTAACGCTAGTTTGCAGGTATTGGCATTACAAGAATGATTTAGGAACGCAGAACGTTCTAAGTCATTCTCCGTCCCTATCGCTACTTTGACTTTAGTTTTCGAAACATACGTTTCTCCAAACTCTGTCAAAGTGGGGGCTTCTTTAGACACCTGATTGTGTCTCCCCAAAAACCAAACCCAGTGATGAATATCTTTCACGTCATTTCATTATCGAACAAGGTGAAAATGTGAAAAGTCTTGTGATGCGGTTGTTTTAATAAAAATACTTTTTTCTGTTTTAGAAAATATTTCTTTTCTTACTCTATTTTGTGGAAAATGTCCAGTCCAGTTTAGTTTGGTCCATAATAAGGGTCCAATAATAGTGTAGTTGGATTGGGCTCGACAAGGGCTGATATATTATAAGCCCGATTCCGATGAATAATGAGGAAGTTATGGCCAAAATACTAAATTTGGACCAAAATGAGTTTTATATACGGCCCAATGATCAAGTGGAGGGCCCATTAATTAATATTCCTAAAGTCTTTAGGATTTATTTTAATCATCTAGAATAATCTAGAAGGTTATCCTAAATTCTAGTGGAATTAGGATTAGTAATTATATCTTTTAGAAAAGTAAAGAGTTTTATTTGGAATAAAACAAGCATTTTGAAAGATTAAAATCTGATTTTAAAAGATAAGTATGGACGTTAATTAGTCTAATTTAATTAGATTAAGGACTCTGTACAGCCTTGAGTTAACGCGTTGACCATCGCGAAACGACAGCTCTATCGCACCGCGATGGAACCATCGCGTCGCAATGGACCCTGTCGCACCACGATGGGAGCAGTTTTACTCCGAATTAAATTCGATCTTTTTTTTATTGTTTTGGGATGATTTTCTCTATAAATAGGGTCGTATTTCCCCATTCACAATCATCAACAATCATCTTTCTATTCTCTTGACTCTCTTAAGCAATCACTAACAATCATCTTTCTATTCTGTTCTCTCTCTTAAGCAATAGCTTGTTCTTTCTAAGCCTTCCCTATTACAATACCGCATTCATGAGACTTAGACACACCGAGCCAAGTTTGAAGTTGCCTTCGCCCTAGACGTGAAAGGTTGATAATTTCTGAGGGTTTGGTCCCAAATCCCTATTTCAATTATTTAAGTTAATTATTTGTTTAATATTGTCATTGAAGTTACTAACGTGTGTATTGGTTTGATAGAAAGAGATACGAGGCAACAAAGTAAGTTGTTTAATTGCTTTATTTCTATAGAAATCATGCTTCGATTATTTTAATTCCTAGTATCATGTTAGGATGTCTTTATGATTCCTAATATCACGTTAAGGGTATTAACTAATATTTCTAATATCATGTATGTTTCTAGTATCATGTTTAGGTTGCTTCCTATTTCTTATATCATGTTAGGGATTGTAGACACCAAAATGTGTCTCCCCAAAACCAAACCCAGTGATGAATACCTTTTGCGTCGAATGATTATCGAATGAGGTGAAAGTGTGAAAGGTCAAGTGTTGCAGTTGGTTTTTATTAAATTCTTTCTTTCTGTTTTCAAAAACAACACTATTTTATGAAAACAGCTAATCCAGTTTAGTTTGTTCTATGACAAGGGTCCAATAATAGTGTAGTTGGATGGGGCTTGCATAGAGCTTTCCAACGATATATTATAAGCCCAATTCCGATGAATAATGAGGAAGTTATGGCCAAAATACTAAACTGGCCCGGTTGATCTAGGGGAGGGCCCAATTTTAATTATTATTCCTAAAGTTATTAGAATGAATTATAGTCTTCTAGAATTCTTTAGAATGTTCTCTTTAGTCCTAATAAGATTAGAATTAATAAGTTATGTTTTGATAAGTTTTAATTTGGAATAAAATATTATTTTATGAAAAAATAGGATTTCAATTTTCATATGAACTTTACAAATCGATTTTGATTCATATGTGGACTCCGTGTTGAAAGCGCGTAGAAATCCAGGCTGTCGCTAGACGACAGGCCTGTCGCCACGCGACAAGGTCGGTTTTGTAGCGACAGAGTGGAGTTTTATTCCTTATCAAATTCTACCTATTTCCGGACTGTATTCTTATAAATAGGATCCTGAACCTCTGTTTTTATGCACCTACAATCAACAATCAATCAATCATCTCTCTCTAAAGCTAGAAGCTCTCTCTCTCTTTTTCTAACCTTCCCTCTTACAAAATTCCAAATTCACGAGATCTAGACACACCTAGCCGAGTTCGAAGTTGCCTTCGCCCTAGACGTGAAAGGTTATAATTTCGGAGGGTTTGGTCCCAAATCTCTATTTCAATTATTTGATTTAATTGTTTGGTTTGGTCCCAAAGGTTATAACGCGTGTATTTTGTTATTAGAAAGAGGTACGAGGCATCCAAGTAAGTACTTTAATTGTTTAATTGATCTTATGATATATAAATCATGTAAAGATTGTTATTTTGGTTCCTAGTATCATGTTAGGATGCTTTCTTTAGTATGATATTTAGGGTGATTTGCTTATATCAATTATGATTCCTGCGATGCTTCCTATTCTCTTTTCTAATATCATGTTAGTGACATGCTAGGGTTTGTTATTAATCTTGTTAGTATCATGCCTAGGATCCTTCTATTAATATTATGCTTTAACATGATTATGATAATTATGATTATTATTATTGTTATTATGATTATGATGATTATGATGATTGTTATTATGTTGCTTGATGATTATTATTGTTATTGCTTGATCACACCTTTTATGCATGTTTAAAGAGAATTTGTACTTGTAATCACGCTTAATAAAATAATTAATAATCTTGTTTAGGGCTAATTTGATTATAATTCAAGTGATTGCCAATAATGGTTTTGCTTGTGCATTAAATTCAACCAACATAGATAAATAGGGTTTAGGGTTAATCTGTTGTTTGCATGCTAGTCAGAAAGCGCACATGAATACGAGAAGAATGAAGTAGAGGCCTATTTAGGGCAGGTTTAATCTCTTTTAGGTTGGATTTGTACCTTCATCCCCGAACCCTATTTGGTTCAAGACCTTTTGGAGTTGACGATCTCCTGGATCGTTAAGGGGTGTAATCTTCACCTTGTGAACGGTTTACAAGTTCCTAAAACTTGTTGGCGACTGTTTTGCTCTAGCTTCTTTCCCTTTGGACGCCACCATACTTAAGTGTATGATCACAGTGGGGTTCAAGCTTGGGGTTAATGCTTGAAATATTCCCTACAGTTTTTGGCGACTCCACTAGGGAGGATTACTATTTTAATTCCTGAAATTTATTTCGGCAATGATTTAGAATGAGTGGATGAGACTCGAAAAGTTCTAAGTATTTCATGTGCGTAATTTTGACTAGCATTATTGTCATATGCATAAAAAAGGTCCTCATTGGATAGACCATCCGAAATGAGTAAAAAACATAGGATTTTTACACGTAGGAAATTTGAGAAATATCTTTCACAACTAGAACTGAAATAACACTGCGAAATCTGGAAAATTTTAAGAACGTAGATACCTGCTGCGGCATGTAGGAACTAGCGTCTAGAAAACAGGGCTTGTCGCCTGTAAAATGCATCTGTCTCCTAGCGACAGTTCTGTCGCTTAGCGACAGGGGTACTTTTGCGGCGACAGTCCCTGTAGTCTGGCGCCAAGTTCTTCCAATACCGAGCCAGAATTCTGCCTTCTTGTTTTGACCATTTCTAGCACTGTGGCTCGATTCTACTTCTTGATTGAGTTTTTATCACTTTTCTGAAACCCATATGTGTTCTACATATGGACATAACACTCTGGGGGTTCACGCTCCATCTACCCAATCGAACGCTCCTGGCAACGACGGGTACATTCGAGTTTGTTAATCTACCAAACCATGGAAGCAAGTTTTTAACATGCGGGGTCCCATCCACTCGCGTCAACCCTTCCAAAGGTAAGGCTTCCGCGCGGTGCATCTAGAATCATAACCATGGACCCTCTTTGACTAACCCATATCTCGAACTTTAGAGAACTAGAGCCATGGTTAGGTTGCAAACTCATTGCATCATGTTGTGACTACTTGACTATTTGTGCATTCTTTGCTTGTGCATACTTTATATGTGCTAACCGTTTGTTTAACTTGTGTTTAAGTCTAAATAAACCAATTAATGACTAAAAAGGACTTTGTCTAATTAATGAATTAATTAATTAATTTGACTAATTAAAGACTAATGAAGAAATTAATCTGACTTAGTATGGCTTTAGGCATGTCCCCTTAGAGTAAAATTACTGGAAACAGTCCCAGATTAATGTTCCAGCAATGGCGCAGGAGTTTGGGCTGTGGCGCCGTAGTTTATTTCTTGTCGCCTGGCGACAGGTTTGTCGTCTGGCGACAAGCTTTAAATTGTGGCGACAGTCCAAATTCTTACTCGAGTCATCATGACGAGTCTAATTAACAGTCTGCTAATCAGTTTAATCAATTTTTTAAGTCCTTAGTTGAGTCTAGGCACCTAGTCCTATGGTCATACACAAGAGTCAAAGCATGTCACCTCACTTATAAAACACACACTTAACATGTATGTCACACCTTGATCATGTCTAGAGAGTCTTGAATGCGTGTTTTCCGTCATTTTTTTTAGGGGGGTAAGTCGGATATTAATCCTCCAATTAAACCACTTGTTTGAACCCATTCCCAAAAATATACACCCTATTTTTGTTTTTAACCCATAAAATCAAAATCAATTTGAGTCAAGTCATTAAAACAAATATGGTTTAATCTACAGCGCGTGGTTAAGGAAGGAAGGGCGTTTAATCAAGGATAACACTTTCGTTCAAGTCTCACTTTTTGATAAGCCAATCAATCGAAGAAGGAAAGCTAAGAAGACAATGGCAAGTCAGGAAGAAGTCAACAAACTCAGGGGACAGGTAGCTGAAATGGCTGAAATGTTGAAAAGTCTGACTCTTCAAATCAATGACCTTGTAAGACAACAACAGATGGAGCTCATCCTGGAAAGCTTGAGCAGATTATCTAATGAATATAGATTAGCTCACAAGGGGTCTCGGTGGACAAGGATCTTCTTCAGCAGAAGTTCAATGCCAACGACATCCCGAAATTCAAAGCAATGGATAACCCTTATTTTCATTTAAGAGCTTTTGAAACTGTAACGAATATTAAGTGAATAGATAAAAAAGCTTTTCATTCTTTATTTTCTCTATCTTTAGAAACCGTTTGTCATCAATGGTATTTCTCTCTTGATAAAGAGAAAACCTCCAGTTGGGAGTCAATTGTAAACGCTTTCATTGATATATATAAATGCAATATTCAAGTTAAAACTGATCATAGGGAACTTGAAATACTCAAGCAGAAGGAGAATGAAGGCTTTACTTCTTTCTTTAATAAATGGAGGGAAACTTCTACAAAGATGGTTGAGGTGCCTAGTGAGAAAGAATATGTGAGAATGTTTATCAAGAACCTCCAAGAAAAATATTCTAAGCATCTCAAATACCAAAATAACTTGCACACCTTTAAGGCCGTCTATGACATTGGTATCAATATTGAAGACGACCTAGCTAAACAGAAAGCTGCTAACAATACCTCTAGTAGTGGCTGGAAAGGCAAGAAGAACGACAATCCTTCTTCTTCCAAAACCACCCACTCAAATAATGTTAGCACCTTTAATTTGAGTGAAGTCCTCGCCATGAATAATCAAGGACAAAAGAAACCACTTAGGAGGAACTTTACTCCTATTGGTATGAGTTATGACACCGCATTCGATCGCTTAAATGCAAAAGGTTTTATAACTCCCATAGGACCGTTTGGGCACCCACCTGTCAAAAAGAGAACGACTAGCTGGAACCCCAATGCACATTGCAAATATCATTAGGGTAGGGGCCATTTCACAGAAAATTGTTAGAAGCTAAAGGAAGCAATCCAAGATTTAATTGATAACAACAAACTTCCATTGCCCCCTGCAAGCAAGAAGCCAAGTATCAATAGAGCACCACTGTCGGATTCTTTGGCTTTTTCCGATAAGGAAAATCAGGTTGACCCCTCGAACCTCATCAAACCTGTCGAAGCTATTGAAGAAGAGGAGGAAATCTTCGAAGATGCCGAGGATCATTTTCCTTGTGGATAAGAACATGCGACAAAACAAGAAGTGTGTATCCTTATTCAGGTTGTGTTGGAAGCAAGAGAATTATTACGCGAGGCCATGGAGCTGGTAAAAGAACGAAATGAACTACTAAAAGTAGACCTCCACCTAAAGAGAAGAAATCATTCTCCCTCCAAGTAATTGACACACCCAAAAGGAGCAATAGGCCATACACTCCAATTGGAACTTCTTATGCAAACATGTTCAAAATGCTCTCCGAGAATGGTAAAATTCAACCTCTAGAACCAAGACCATTTGAATAATTAAAAAGGATAGATAGGTGCTACTGTCCATATCATCAATCGGGAGGACATACTATAGAAAATTGTTTCAAGTTCAAAGACTTGGTCCAAAGATTGATTGATAACAAGAAGCTAGTTCAAATCCCAGAAGAACGAGATGCTACCATTAATGGGGTTTGGGATAGTGATGATGAGGATGTCTACCTTAAGGACGTCAAAGAAACTCCACTCTCGACAATATATCCAGTAGGTGACATTTGTAATGAAGAGGATTCACCTATAGATGTCCTCACAAGATCCGGGAGAATGAAAATCCCATTACTACTCAACCTATTCCCACTACTCAACAAGTTCCCATACCAATCATAGAAGACAACGATGTTGTCAGACAATTAAAAAAAACTAAGGTCGAAATGAACGTATGGAAACTTCTAGCTACATCCCGAGAACACAGAATCACAGTCATGGATGCCTTAGCTAAAGTAGGGATAGAATCGGACACTACTCCTGAGGGGTTGGCTAATTTCCTCACGAGTGATCTCCCAAGTCCTACTAATTTGATCACTTTTTCCGACAAAGATCTACCGCCGGAAGGTGATAAACACAACAAAGCTCTCAACCTCACAGTAATTTGCAAGAGAATGAACGTCCCTATGACTCTTGTAGATAATGGATCGACAATTAACGTTTGCCCACTTAGAACTGCGAGGATGTTGGGATAAGGGATGAAGATTTATCTCCATCAACACAAGGGATAAGAGCTTACGATAACTCACGTCGCCAAGCATTAGGCACAATTACCATGAACATAACGACGGGAGTAATTGAGCATGCCACCACATTCCAAGTGGTAGACATTAAGGCTTCGTTCAACTTACTGTTGGGACGCCCTTGGCTTCATGACCTCAAGGACACCCTTTCATCTCTTCACCAACAAGTGAAAGCCATAGTTGGAGGAGTACCAATTAAAATCGATGCTTCACCCATGAGGATCAAAACAGTAGAAAACCCACTAATCAATGTGGAGCATGATGAGAATGACGAAGATCTGTGGGGCTTTAATGAAGAGGTCTCCTTGATCAAAGAAGATGAAAGGACCCTTCTTCGCTACGACCTCCACTCAAACATGATAACCAATGCTATCCTGAGAAAACAAGGACACTTCCCTGGAATAACCCTAGGAAAGAAGAAAGAGATAGCAAAACAGATGGGATTACCTAGCCTCCCTAAATTAGATACTTTCGGACTTGGTTTCGAACCGACTCTCGAAGATTTAAAGCGAGCCCAGGAAAAATCAAAAGCACGTAGAAATGCTCGCGCACAAAAGAAAGCAATCCCAATGGATCAATACCCTCTTACCTTTAATGGACAATTCATAAGAGAGGGAGAAGATTATCCATGTTACGAATTTCCAGAACCCTTCGTTGTAAACGGCATAAGACAACCCGGGTTCAAAATATTTCTGGATTGTTGCTTTCTAGATGAGATTCAAACTCCTATACATAAAGAAAAAGCACCCCCATGCTTTAACTTTAACGTCATGGGACTTTTCTTTGGGCAAGAAAAGAATGAGCCAAGATATATAGAGGATAACTCTTCACTCATTCAAACAGTCCTACAAAGCGAGAACTTTGATCCCTCCAAGCTCATCACTCCAGCAGAGGATTTAGTGCGAGGATGGCGCAAGACAGTAAAAGTGACTACTGCAAACGGAAAGAAGATCTCAATAACTACAGGACAAGGGCCAATGTTCGAAGAATCGTCTGAGTCAGAGTCTGAGTCTGAGTCTTCCCCTATCGAGTCCTCTAAGTCTCTAGTTGTAGCACCTCCCTCTAATTCTTCTATTTCATCATCTACTCCTAGGATAGTTAGCAATCAAGTCCCAACGCACATTTCTTTATTCGATGTAATGATTTCTGAGTTTAATAATATGTCTTCTTCCCCTTATTCCTCGTGTTTTTCTTTAGCTCCAGATGACGAGTATTGCTTAACTAACAATGAAAATGACAAAGAAATGATTAAAGCAATGGAAACACTTGAAAATAAAACACCAATAATTGAGGACACTGAAACGGTTGATATCTGAAAAGATCCAACCATCAGAAGAGAAGTTAAAATCGGACTCACGTTAAACAAAGATAAAAGAACCGATTTAATTAATCTACTTAAAGAATTCATCGATGTATTCGCTTGGTCATATGAAGATATGCCAGGCATTAATAGAGATATAGCTCAACACACTATACCATTAATCCCAGGAATGAAACCTGTAAAACAAAAGTTGCGTCGAATGAAACCCGACGTAGCTCTAAAAATAAAAGAAGAAGTACAAAAGCAAATAACTTCAGGTTTTATCAAGGTATTCAAATACCTTGAATGGGTTGCAAATGTAGTCCCAGTTCCAAAAATGGATGGTAGGGTTCGAATGTGTGTCGACTATCGAGATCTAAATAAGGCAAGTCCGAAGGACGACTTCCCTTTACCACACATCGATATTTTGGTAGATAATACAGCGAATCACGCACTTCTCTCATTTATGGATGGATACGCAGGGTATAACCAGATCCTCGTGGCCGAGGAAGACATGAAGAAGACAACATTCATAACACCTTGGGGTACTTACTGTTACACGGTAATGCCATTCGGGTTGAAAAACACGGGTTCCACTTACCAACGAGCAGCAACTGCCCTACTCCATGACATGATGCACAAAGAAGTCGAATTATACGTGGACGACATGATTGTGAAATCTAGAGATCGTCCAGGACATCAAGAGGCCTTAAGAAAATTCTTCGAGAGGCTAAGAAAATACAACATGAGGTTGAATCCATCCAAGTGTACTTTTGGAGTAACCTCAGGCAAACTCTTGGGATACGTCATAAGCTCTAGAGGAATAGAGATAGACCCAACAGAGATCAAAGCAATCATGTCAATGCCACCGCCCAAAACCGAGAAGCAAATTCGAGGATTTATTGGTCAGTTGCAATATATAAGTAGGTGCATATCTAAGCTAATAACAATATGTGAACCAATATTCAAGAAGCTTAAGAAAAATGTGCCAGTAATATGGGACGACGAGTGTCAAAAAGCCTTTGAGAAGATCAAAGCCTACCTCGCCAATCCTCTCGTATTAGCCCCAGCGCTCCCAGGAATTCCTCTAAGGCTGTACTTAACAATGGGAGCTATGGGAGCTATGCTCGCATAAGAGGTAGAAGGAAAAGAAAACGCCATCTACTACCTAAGCAAATAGATGCTCGAATATGAAGCACGCTATACACCACTTGAGAAATTGTGCCTCGCATTGGTGTGGGCCACAACCAAGTTAAGACATTACATGCTTGTTCACACAGTCTTTGTAGTGTCACGAATGGATCCTCTCAGGTACTTATTCGAGAAATCCACGCTTACCGGACGCATCTCAAGGTGGATAGTCAACCTAGCCCAGTTTGATGTAAGGTTCATGCCTCAAAAGGCTATTAAAGGATCTGTATTCTCGGACTTCTTAGCGGACTTTCCAATAGAAGATTCAACACCAATACATGACAATGAATTTCCAGATGAAGACTTAATGGTCACGGAAGATGATACTTGGACTTTATACTTCGATGGAGCCTCGAAACAAAAGGGATGTGGCGTAGGAGTCCTATTAGTATCACCTAAAGAAGAGCCTGTTCCAATTTCAATAAAGTTAGATTTCGACGTTACCAACAACGCTGTAGAGTATGAAGCATGCGTGGTAGGCCTCGAAATAGCTTTAGCATTGGGTGTAAAGAAACTTCGAATATTCGGAGATTCTTCCTTGATCATCAACCAAATCTCCAAAAGATGGAAAGTAAGGAGCGAAAGCTTACCCCCTTACCAAACCTATCTGGAAACTCTCACCGATCAATTGGAAAAGGTGGAATACACATATCTACCTAGAGAAGAAAACCAATTTGCTGATGCCTTAGCAAGACTAGCCTCAATGGTTAGGATTCCTAAGGAAATTAAGAAAATGCCTCTAACGATAGAGAAAAGACACAAACCATTATATATTCAAGCTATAAAGGATGATGAAACATCCAAGAAAAAGAAAAAGAAGAAGAAGAACCATGGTATGCCGACATACTCAATTATGTCACCAAAGGAGAATACCCTCCTCATGCGGACAAAAGAGCAAAACGAGCTTTGAGACTTTTGGCTTCCCAATACGTACTCATAAATGATGAGCTACACAAAAGGTACCTAAAGGTCGAGCCCTATTATGTGTAGGCAAGAAGGACGCTCAAAGGACTATGAGAATAGTCCACGAAGGAGTATGTGGAACACATGTTAATGGCAAAATGCTAGTCTAAAAGATAATGCGAGAAGGATATTATTGGACTACCATGAATAGGGATTGTCATCAATATGTAAAAAGATGCCCTAAGTGCCAAATTTATGCAAACTTTCAACATATTCCTCCATCCCTTCTCTACACTTACACCTTACCATGGCCATTCTCAACATGGGGAATCGATATAATTGGAAAAATCACACCTCCTGGAATAGGAGGTCACAAATACATCTTGGTAGCAATCGATTACTTCACAAAGTGGGTAGAAGCACAATCATATGCTAAACTCACTGCAAAACATGTAGCACTCTTTACCGAAAGGAACATAATTTGTCGATATGGAGTCCCACATGAGATGATAACTAACAATAGAACTCACTTTCAAGCCGAATGTGAAGAATTATTACAAAAGTATGGTATTCAACATCACCATTCTTCCCCTTACAGACCTTAAGCAAATGGAGCAGTTAAAGCAGCTAACAAAAATTTAAAAACTATCATCGAGAAAATGACATAAAATTACAAGGATTGGTCTGACAAACTCCATTTTGCACTTTGGGGTTATCGCACGTCAATTTGAACGTCAACAGGAAACACGCCATTCGCCTTAGTCTATGGAATGGATGTCGTACACCCTGTAGAACTAGAAATACCTTCTCTACGCATTGCGTTAGAAAGTAAACTCGATGAAGTTGAATGGACTAGAGCACGGTATAAAGAATTAATTCTACTTGATGAAAAATGACTAGAAGCTCTACATCATACCCAATGCTACCAAACTCGTATGGCTAGACACTTCAACAAGAAGGTCAAGACAAGAAACATCAAGGTTGGAGACTTGGTACTAAAAGCACTAAAGAAGAATGTGTTGGATCCAAGAGGCAAATTCAGGCCCAATTGGTCCGGACCATACATTGTCAAAACAATCCTGTCAGGAGGTGCAGCTCAGTTAACCGACATGGACGGCAATGAATCCTCAAACATGACCAATCTTGACCAACTTAAGAAGTACTACCCATAATTACTTGAGTAGGACACTCAAGAGAGCTACGTTTGGCCTGATTCCTTAAGAAAGGATACGCAGGCAACCCATTAAAGGGTGCGGCCACCTTAATTATCAAGCATTTCGCGTCCCAGCATCTCCAAAAAAAAAAAAAAAAATTGTCGCCAGGCGACAAGGCAAAAAGTTTGGCGACAAACTCGTATGAGCGACGCCAATTTTCTGCGTATATCTGGGCAACTTCGGTGCATTCCGAAATTTTTTTCGACTTCCGTACTTGAAGAAATTTTTCGGAAAAAATATTTTAAGTTGTTTTCATTGCTTTAAATGAACAAAGTTAATTTAATTAAAAAGCTGAAATTGCATTAATAAGTAAAATATATATATATATATATATATACATATATATATATATATATATATATATATATATATATTACATCATTGATGGAATTTAAATAAAGCTTAAAAAAATTAAAATCAACTTAACATGTCTAATAAATCGAAAGAAAAGCAATACTCTAATCTTTCTTTTCTTACTTCATCCTTTTCCAATTTTTGTCAGAGACTTCTTCTTCATCCATCACTTTTTCTAAGAGACATCCATTAGAGGCCCTACATTCGATTTTAGTATGGATAGTTTCTCCCACATCTAAAACTCCATGCTTCTTCTCTACCCAAACCCTCTTTTCTGAATAGTCCACCTTTCTTTTCCCTTTGTCTTTTTTAGCACTCTTCTTTTTAGGCATCATAGGATTCTTAAACTTAACCCTTTCACCTAGGCGTTCCCTCGCAGGCATTTTCTTGTCACCAAGGCGAGTCTTCACATTGGTCTTCTCTATTTTGGTTCGGTCCTTTTGAGATCTACCAGTCAACCACCGCTTCACATCATTGGACAAAAAAGGTGGAGCCTTTTGGGTAATCAATTTCCATAAAGGCCTAGCACACCAATACCCGTCAAATCGTTCAACTTCCTGTGAAACTGGGAATTCATAAGGGCGACGAAGATCTCCCGTAGGAATGGTTTGAGCAATCCCATATTGCCTCTTTACTCTGCAGGGATAATAAAAGGTCAATTTTGACAAACTAGGAAGACGGCAAAAGGGTTGGGTATTACAACCAATCATCTTTTCAAGCTTCCACTAGGGAATGACCCATTTAATGGAGAAGTCACAACAGGCAAACACTTTGCCCCACTCATGGCGACCCATCTTCAAGGAGAAACGCTTCTTTCGTCGACCAAAGCAGTTGGGGGTATATTTGTCAATATTATCAGGAGGACTAATCAATCTAGTCCTCCATGAGCCTTATTTGTAGAAACCAATGCACATAATAAGTATTGCTATACAAAAATATATTTTTAATTTCTGTAATTAAGAATATTATTTTTCTACCTGTAATAAAATTGGAGAGCCTCGAAGAGGTGCTTCTGGATTCTTTTTCAATTCATCAAGACTAAGCATAGTCTCTCCAACGATAATTGGCATTGGATTTCTCCCAGATTCAATTTGTTCTAGCACATATATTATAATTGCTTGACCATCATTATTTTTACCATTAGTAAGAAAATATTGGCTAAGCATGCAAAAGAGGAAAGCTCTTCTCCTATAGACATGAAAAGATTCGGAGCGTGGTCTATCAAAATCCCCTAAGGTCAAGGAAACGCTCATAATCTTTGTAATAATACTCACTCACCGAAGGCATTACCACAAGATTTAATGGAGGAAAGCCTAGAATGGCACCAAACTCTTCTGGTAAAGGGCAAATTTCATCATAGCCTAATCTAAAATAATGAGTATTAGGATCCTAATATTCTAAGGCGGTATGAATGAAGTCTATATCAAGATCTACCCCCTTTATGCCATAAATACCCCCCATATGAAAAAAGTCGAGTTCTTTTCTCTCCTTAGTAGTTAAAGAACGACACCACTCACGAGTGAAATCACAAAAACTCTTTTTAATTAAAGCCATCATTAATTTTTTGAGTTAATCTGTTCGAATTATAATGAAATCGACAGATTTGGGGGCTATTTATAAACAATTTTTTGGCAGATTTTGAATTCTGTAAGGATTTGGAAAACCAAGTCTGTCGCCTGAAGACAACGTCTGTCGCTTGGCGACAAAGCTTGGCGACAAAGCTTGTCGCCTGGCGACAACGCGTCTGAGCAAGCGACAATTACGCTCTATGCAACCCGCGTTTTTCTGACTTCGATTCGACTTTGATTTTGCATATTACACCCTGTTATTCAATACCTTCATACAAATCCGTTCCATATTGCCTTTCTTCTTGTTGATTAAATTGACTTAGGCTTATTTTTAGTCGACATCATTTTATTTTTCATTTTGGGGGAGAAAGTCGGATACCCTCCATTGATAATAAAAATGATGGAAACTTTTGCAAAATGTGTTATTTCATGAAACAGGCTAAATATAAAAGGTTTGTATACACTCAATTAAGTCACAGATGCACACACTCACATGCACGTAAAATGAAAAATAAAATGCAAAGATAAAACAGGCTAAATATAAAAGGTTTGTATATACAATATGAGTCATATAATACGAAAGACAAAGTCCTAAGAAGTCAAAAATAAGTACAGGTACAAACTATGGCGCCGGAGGCCGTAAATGATGAGGTACGCCCATCATATCAAAGAATGTTGTAGTCCGGGGAGTATGCTCCTCACCATCTCCTGACCCGTCAGTCGGCGGAAACCTTAGCTCAGGGCCAGTCCACCCAGGCTCACCCATCGACAATGGCTGAGGCTGCAAGGGCTGCTGCGACGACGAGCCGACCTCGTACGTCCCACCACCCATCGAAGGAGCCGATATCGCACCTTCTTGGCCCGTCGGCCCAGCAAAGACATCTTCAGGTGAAGAAGCCGAGCCCTCGGTCTGAGCAGCCTCAGACCGGCCACCTCGGCCGCTATCAGAAGTGCGGCGACGCCTTGAGCAGATCTACTCGGCTCTCTCCTGGCCTCGAGTCTCGACCGAGTGCGTGGTGAAGGAATACGTTGTCCTTGCAAAGGTAAATCAAGTCAGACACCAAGGAAAGAATATAATGAAAGGTGATACAAAAGAAAGATAAGAGAGATACCTCCTCAACGTCGTTCCTCCGACAGGTAGCTCGTTCCCGTAACCTCACGAGCTAGCTACGAAAGGCGTCTATAAACCTCGCCATAGCTGTCACCACCTCGCGAGAAAACTGTCAAAGGAATAATATCAGTGATAATACAGAACAAATACAAAAGCAAAAAATAGATAAGCTCACCCGAGTCTGGTGACGAGGAATGGAGCGTTCCACAAAACGCTAATCCTCGGGGGCTGGAGGAATCATCTCCTCGATCGGTCCAAACGTGCCCTGGTAATATATAGACATCCTCGGAGGGACGAACTCCCTAGGCCCACCCTAATAAAATAAAATTCAAAAGATCAGAATTCACTTGGGGGTTACCTAAAGGGAAATAAAAGCTAAAGCATACCGCTGGCTCCTCAGACAAAACAGGGGCTGGCGCTAGCAAAGGCAGCAAGTCATCCTCGTAACTCTGCCCTGAATGGATATGAGACCGCCAGGGAGTGCCAGGAGACGACCGACTCGCGCAGTCGCGCATCAACGTCTCATGAAACATATGTTGAGGCGGGCAAGCGGGGATGACGAAAACACCCGAGGAGTGCTGAATAGCTACCCTCTCGCCAAGATACACTGTAGCGTCATACGTCCCCTGAAAGTAACGATGCTCGGCAGTAACCGCGTGGCCAGCGCAGGTATAACCAAATCAGCCCATGGTCGGTATACCACGTCAGGCTCCTACAAAACAGCTATGTAAGATCAATGCACTAAAAAAAAGTAATATCAAAAAACAAATGTTCATAAGAACCTATCGAGAGGATCAGATCTCGAATGCGTGCAGTCTCGACCTGGCCAGTACGACCTCCCCATCCAGCGCTAACGGAAAGCTCGCAAGGTGAAGGTCTCACTAGTGCCAGCGAGGGGAAGTACTCGTTGAACCAAATCTACATAGATAAGGAAAAGTCTATAGCTAATTTCAAAAGGATGGAAATATACCTCTACGACCCTCCAGAAACTGGAAAGTGCGACCTCTCCAAAGAAGGCCCTATGACGGCAGGAACGTCGCAAGCCCAGAAGGAAGTCAGCATAGGCCACGCTGGCCCAGTCATATGTCCCGACCAGAGAAAGGTCACGAACAGCTCATAGGTAGTAGAGAAGTACTCGACTACCCTTGTTAGGAGAAAAGGTCCCTGACAGCAAAATAAGAACAAAGATGCGCACCCGTTGCTTGCGGGTGGTCGCATCATCCTCAAAAGCCGCTACTAGGGTAGAACGGCGGATGCACCGGGAATTAAGCTGTCCCGGCTGAGCCTCGGCACGGGCCCGAACAGCAATCGGACCCAATAACTCCGAAACCATCGGTGAGTAGACAGTACTATCACTGTCAAACGGCAGTGGAGAAGAACGAAACTCCAAACCTGTGAAAGGTGTTGGTAGTGTCCCAAAAGAACTCCACCAAAGCTCGAACAACGAGGTTACCCTCATCATAGGAGTACATGGCCTGAGTAGCCCGAAAGAGGGGAGTCAACCCACAGGACTCCCAGAGTTGTCGCAACACCTCGTCTTTACTGAAATACACTTTAAATAGCGTACTGATGACGTTGTTGCCAGAACCATGACTACGAGTCCTCCCGCTGATGAGCCCGCGTCGCACCCGCTCAGAAATATGGTGCTCAGGAGAAAAGAAAAGAGTGTGCTCATCCCACTCTGGAAGAGGTCCAAGTCTAATAGAGGAGTCCTCACCCTCGCCGACAGGCTCGTCCTACTGGCGTATGTCCCTCGACTGAGAACCAGAGTCGCGTTGCTTAACCATGCTATATTATAAAAATAATAAAGAATGAGGCTCTATGGTATCAAAGGTTCGCCTAGCCGCATGATACTATGTTCGCAAAAATGGAGTACGTAGTACAAAAACAGAGCACAATTTCAACATGAGCATAATTAGCATTTTCAAGTAATCAAACAATTTCTTGCAATACTATGACAAATATTGTGACAAATTGTACAAAGAAGAACTAGTAAAAACATCAAGAACGGATCACATTATTCTTCTCGACCTCAAGAGGTCCAACAATGGTGAATCGCCCATTTCTTCACCAAATTGAGTCAAACAAGTCTCAAAACACTCCCAAGGCAATGCATAAACATAATTAAGCAATTTCAAAGCATAAAATCCAGCAAAAGAAGCGAATTAAGCAAAGACATGTTCGAATTTTCGGAAAATTCGTGAACAAAGAACGCATAATTCAGCGAAAACCGAGTTGAGTTTGAATAAAACTTACATGGATTGGTAAAATAGATGGAATAAGCTTTGATTTGCAACAAGTTTGAGCATATTCGGTTGAGAATTGAGCGAGAAAGAGAAGATTGAAGTTTTAAGCAAATGCGAAAAACAGAACAGCAGCGACGGAAAATGAAGAACAAAGGGAGGGTATTTAAAAAACCCGACTCTGTCGCCAAACGACAAGTTTGTCGCCTGGCGACAAAGCTTGTCGCCTGGTGACAAGCAGAAATGGCGGCGACAAGCAGTTCCGGCTAACGCTGGAGCGGCGCCAGAGTACAGGGCTCCATAAAAAGGTTATGTGAACCTCGTGCAGCAATTTCGGGTTCCTTGGTACGCCAGTTAGCCCCTCTAAGCAACTTGACATGATTTAATGATCGGCTCGATCACGATTAAATCAAGTTATTGACCTGATAAAAAGATCGTCTTACTTAGCTTAAAGCGCCTAAACATTGGCTCAAAGGCACCAACATAATGGTTCATAAATAGCAAAGGCACCGATATAATGCAGAAGCGCCGACGTACTGGCATAGCGGAAGCAAAGTTCAAGCAAACTTTAAAGGATCAACAGGCATTGGTCTCCGGTGATATTCTTCGGAGTGTTATCGCAACAAATGAAGATGGCTACAAGCAGAGTTGTCTTCGATCGTGTTCCCTAGGATGTGGAAGATGGTCACAAAAAAGCTGAAGATGGCTACAAGCAGAGTTGTCTTCGATCGTGTTCCCTAGAATGTGGAAGATGGTCACAAGCGGTGGAGAATGACTACAAGCAGAGTCATCTTCGATGAAATAGGAGGCAGTTACAAGCAGAGCGGTCTTCAACAAATGCAACAAATCGATTACTTAAGAGACGTGTGCTCGACGGTGCAAGATACGCGTTTCTTAACTCTCTTATCTGTTTAACTAACGCTAGTTTGCAGGTATCAGCGTCACAAGAATGATTTGGAAAATATTTCTTTTCTTACTCTATTTTATGGAAAATGACTAGTCTAGTTTAGTTTGGTCCATAATAACGGTCCAATAATAGTGTAGTTGGATTGGGCTCGAAAAGGGCTCGAAAAAGGACTGAAATATTTCTTTTCTTACTCTATTTTATGGAAAATATTTCTTTTCTTACTCTATTTTATGGAAAATGTCCAGTCCAGTTTAGTTTGGTCCATAATAAGGGTCCAATAATATTTTAGTTGGATTGGGCTCGAAAAGGGTCCAACAAAACTGAAGATGGCTACAAGCAGCGGTCTTCGACGATGTCCTGAGGTATAGAGGAGATTGTCTATAGCGACGAGGTACTGTCGTGGCGAGGTACTACCGCAACTCTAGAGATGACGAGGTACAGTCACCTTCGATGATGTTCCCAGGGTACTATGGAGGATTGTCACAAACAAATGAGGATAGCGAGGCATTGTTACCTTCAGATGGCGCTCACGAGGTACTGTGGAGGTCGTCACCACAAATAATACAACAATTCGGTTACCCCAGAGACGTGTGCTCGACGGTGCAGGATAAGCGTTTCTAACTCTTTTATCTGTTTAACTAACGCTAGTTTGCAGGCATTGGCATTACAAGAATGATTTAGGAACGCAGAACGTTCTAAGTCATTCTCCGTCCCTATCGCTACTTTGACTTTAGTTTTCGAAACATATGTTTCTCCAAATTCTGTCAAAGTGGGGGCTTCTGTAGACACCTGATTGTGTCTCCCCAAAAACCAAACCCAGTGATGAATATCTTTCACGTCATTTCATTATCGAACTAGGTGAAAATGTGAAAAGTCTTGTGATGCGGTTGTTTTAATAAAAATACTTCTTTCTGTTTTAGTAAATATTTCTTTTCTTACTCTATTTTATGGAAAATGTCCAGTCCAGTTTAGTTTGGTCCATAATAAGGGTCCAATAATAGTGTAGTTGCATTGGGCTCGAAAAGGGCTGATATATTATAAGCCCAATTCCGATGAATAATGAGGAAGTTATGGCCAAAATACAAAATTTGGACCGAAATGAGTTTTATATGCGGCCCAATGATCAAGTGGAGGGCCCATTAATTAATATTCCTAAAGTCATTAGGATTTATTTTAATCATCTAGAATAATCTAGAAAGTTATCCTAAATTCTAGTGGAATTAGGATAAGTAATTATATCTTTTAGAAAAGTAAAGAGTTTTATTTGGAATAAAACAAGCATTTTGAAAGATTAAAATCTGATTTTAAAAGATAAGTATGGACGTTAATTAGTCTAATTTAATTAGATGAAGGACTCTGTACGGCCTTGAGTTAACGCGTGGACCATCGCGAAATGACAGCTCCATCGCACCGCGATGGAACCATCGCGTCGCAATGGACCCTGTCGCACCACGATGGGAGCAGTTTTACTCCGAATTAAATTCGATCTTTTTTTTATTGTTTTGGGATGATTTTCTCTATAAATAGGGTCGTATTTCCCCATTCACAATCATCAACAATTATCTTTCTATTCTCTTGACTCTCTTATGCAATCATCAACAATCATCTTTCTATTCTCTTCTCTCTCTTAAGAAATAGCTTGTTCTTTCTAAGCCTTCCCTTTTACAATACCGCATTCATGAGACTTAGACACACCGAGCCAATTTTGAAGTTGCCTTCGCCCTAGACGTGAAAGGTTGATAATTTCTGAGGGTTTGGTCCCAAATCCCTATTTCAATTATTTAAGTTAATTATTTGTTTAATATTGTCATTGAAGTTACTAACGTGTGTATTGGTTTGATAGAAAGAGATACAAGGCAACAAAGTAAGTTGTTTTATTGCTTTATTTCTATAGAAATCATGCTTCGATTATTTTAATTCCTAGTATCATGTTAGGATGTCTTTATGATTCCTAATATCACGTTTAGGGTATTAACTAATATTCTAATATCATGTATGTTTCTAGGATCATGTTTAGGTTGCTTCCTATTTCTTATATCATGTTAGTATCATGTTAGGGATTGTAGACACCCAAATGTGTCTCCCCAAAACCAAACCCAGTGTTGCGGTTGGTTTTTATTAAATTCTTTCTTTCTGTTTTCAAAAACAACTCTATTTTATGAAAACAGCTTATCCAGTTTAGTTTGGTCCATGAAAAGGGTCCAATAAATGTGTAGTTGGATGGGGCTTGCAAAGAGCTTTCCAACGATATATTATAAGCCTAATTCCGATGAATAATGAGGGAGTTATGGCCAAAATACTAAACTGGGCCCGGTTGATCTTTACATGCGGTCCAATGATATAAGGGAGGGCCCAATGTTAATTATTATTCCTAAAGTTATTAGAATTAATTATAGTCTCCTAGAATTCTTTAGAAGGTTCTCTTTAGTCCTAATAAGATTAGAATTAATAATTATGTTTTGATAAGTTTTATTTGGAATAAAATATTATTTTATGAAAAATACGATTTCAGTTTTCATACGGACTTTACAAATCGATTTCGATTCATATGTGGACTCCGTGTTGAAAGCGCGTAGAAATCCAAGCTGTCGCCAGACGACAGGCCGGTCGCCACGCAACAGAGTGGAGTTTTATTCCTTATCAAATTCTACCTATTTCCGGACTGTTTTCTTATAAATAGGGTCCTGAACCTCCGTTTTTATGCATCTACAGTCAACAATCAATTAATCATCTCTCCCTAAAGCTAGAAGCTCTCTCTCTCTTTTTCTAACCTTCCCTCTTACAAAATTCCGCATTCACGAGATCTAGACACACCTAGCCGAGTTCGAAGTTGCCTTCGCCCTAGACGTGAAAGGTTATAATTTCTGAGGGTTTGGTCCCAAATCTCTATTTCAATTATTTGATTTAATTGTTTGATTTTATTATTTTCCTTGAAGTTACTAACACGTGTATTTTGTTATTAGAAAGAGGTACGAGGCATCCAAGTAAGTACTTTAATTGTTTAATTGATCTTATTATATAGAAATCATGTAAAGATTGTTATTTTGGTTCCTAGTATCATGTTAGGATGCTTTCCTTAGTATGATATTTTGGGTGATTTGCTTATATCAATTATGATTCCTGCGATGCTTCCTATTCTCTTTTCTAATATCATGTTAGTGACATGCTAGGGTTTGTTATTAATCTTGTTAGTATCATGCCTAGGATCTTGCTATTAATATTATGCTTTAACATGATTATGATAAATATGATTATTATGATTGTTATTATGATTATGATGATTATGATGATTGTTATTATGTTGCTTGATGATTATTATTGTTATTGCTTGATCACACCTTTTATGCATGTTTAAAGGGAACTTGTACTTGTAATCACGCTTAATAAGATAATTAATAATCTTGTTTAGGGCTAATTTGATTATAATTCAAGTGATCGCCAATAATGGTTTTGCTTGTGCATTAAATTCAACCAACATAGATAAACAGGTTTAGGGTTAATCTGTTGTTTGCATGGTAGTCAGAAAGCGCACATGAATACGAGAAGAATGAAGTAGAGGCCTATTTAGGGCATGTTCAATCTCTTTTAGGTTGGATTTGTACCTTCATCCCCGAACCCTATTTGGTTCAAGACCTTTTGGAGTTGACGATCTCCTAGATCGTTAAGGGGTGTAATCTTCACCTTGTGAACGGTTTACAAGTTTCTAAAACTTGTTGGCGACTCTTTTGCTCTAGCTTTCTTCCCTTTGGACGCCACCATACTTAAGTGTATGATCACAGTGGGATTCAAGCTTGGGGTTAATGCTTGAAATATTCCCTACAGCGATAAAGCTTTGATCTTTATTGTTTAAGGACATGCTAGGATTTGTTATTAATCTTGTTTTTATCATGCCTAGGATCTTGCTAATAATACCATTATGTTTTGATGAGATTGAGATTGTGATTATGATTGTTATTATGATGTTGCTTGATATTATTGCTTGATCACGCCCTCTCTTGTAAGATTAAAAGGAATTTGTAATTTTAATCACGCTTAATAAGATAATTAATAATTTTGTTTAGGTTAATATGATTTTATTTCAAGTGATCGCCAATAATTAGTTTAGTTTGTGAGTTAATATTCAACTAACTTAGATTAAACAGGTTTAGGATTAATATATTGATTGCATGTTAGTCAGAAAGCGCACATGAATATGAGAAGAATAAAGTAGAGGCCTATTTTTAGGGCAGGTTCAATCTCTTTTAGGTTGGATTTGTACCTTCATCCCCAAATATCCAGTCATGGTTCCAGACCACTATGGAGTTAGTGATCTCATTGATCGTGAAGGGGTGTAACCTTCACCCTGTGAACGATTTACAAGTTCCTAAAACTTGTTGGCAACTCTTTTGCTCTAGCTTCCTTCCCTTTGGACGCCACCATACTTAAGTGTATGATCACACTGGGGCTCAAGTGTAGGATGCTTGAAATATTACCTACAACGTCGAATATGAATCATCATCGCACGAAAATCTAGGTCAACGTGCCACGACAAGGACTATCGTGCTGCGACAAGATTATCGCGCCGCGATAGGAGCATCGCCCCGTGATAGATCTGAATTCCCAGCGTTGTAAAATCTTCGTCGATCTGGGCAAGTTTCAGTGTGTTTCAGAAAATTTCGACTTCCGTACTCGAATTATTTTTTCGAAATTATTTCAAGTTGCTTTCCATAGCTTAAATGAAATAAAAGAATTCAATATAAAAGTTGATTTAATTTTTAAAGCTGAAAATTGCATTAATAAATAAAGTAAAAATTACATTATTGATGGAACTAAAGAAAGCTTAAAAAAAATCAACTTGAAATTAAAAGTTATCTAATAAATTGGAAGTAAAGTAATGCTCTAATCGGTCTCCTATTTTCTAGCCCTCTTCCAATTCTTGTTTGTTTCCTCTTCATCATCCGTGTCTTTCACCAATAAGGACCCATTAGACAATCTACATACAACTTTGGTAGAGATAGTTTCTCCCTTGGCCATTACACCAATCTTCTTCTCAACCCGCACTCTCTTTCTGTAGAGTCATCCTTTCTTTTTTCTTTGCCTTTCGCAGCACCTTTCTTTTTAGGCATCATAGGAGTCTTGAATTCAACTCTTGAACCCAGGCGATCCTTAGAAAAAAATTTCTTATCCTCTAAGCGGTCTTTAATACTTATTTGGTCCTTGTTCGTGTGCCGGACTTTGTTCTTGTCCTTGTGAGATCTATCAAGTAGCCACTTCTTCCCATCTCTAGATAAAGGAGGAGGAAATTTATGGGAAACAACTTCCCATAAAGGCCTAGCGCACCAATACTCATCAAATATTTCCACGTCCTGTGAAACGGGAAATTCATAAGGGCGACGAAGATTCCCTAAAGGGATGGTTTGAACAAGACCTTATTGTCTTTTTACCCTAGAAGGGTAATAACAAGTTAACTTCGATAAGCTTGGAAGACGGCAAAAGGGTTGAGTATTGGCACCAACCATCTTCTCAATTCTCTACCAAGGAACAATCCACATAATGGAAAGTTCACGAGTTTTAAAGATTCTACTCCACTCCCGACGGCCCATCTTAATGGAGAAATGTTTCTTCCTTCTTAACAAAATAATTAGGGGTGTATTTTTCAATATTGTTAGGAGGGGTAATTAACTCTAGCCTTTCCATTAGCCAAATCTTCAAAAATTCAATGCAATAAATTATTATTACTATACAAAGTTATATATATTTTTTATTTCTGTAGTTAAAAGTATTGATTTTCTACCTGTAATAAAATTGGAGAACCTCGAAGAGGTGCTCTTTAATCTTTTTTTTCGCTCATCTAAGCTAAGCATTGTTTCTCCAACAATTAATGGCATGGGATTCCTCCCGGCATCTACTTATTCCATGACACAAGCTAAAATAGCTTGTCCCTTATGCATACTACCATTGCTGAGAAAATATTGGCTAAACATACAAAAAAGGAAGGCTCTCTTCTTGTAAACATGAAAAGACTCCGACTTTGGCCTATTAAAATAAAAAGATGCAAACTTTTTAAGATCCACTTCGGTGCCATCAACTATGACTTTAAAATCATTATCCTTGAGGTTAAGAAACCGCTCAAAATCTTTGTAGTAATATTCATTCAACCTAGGAATTACCGAAAGATCTAGAGAAGGAAAACCAAGAATGGCACCAAATTCTTCCGGCAAAGGGGAAATCTCATCATCTCCTAGTCTAAAGCAATGGGTATCTGGATCCCAATATTCTAAGATGGTATGGATAAAATCTATGTCAAGATCTACCCCCTTAATACCATATAAACCTCCCAAATGGAAAAAGTCAAGTTCTTTTCTCTCATTAGCGGTCAAAGAACGACACCACTCACGGGTTTTATCACAAACGTTCCTAGCCAAAACTACTTGATCGGGAATTAATAAGCTAATATTTCTACTGGTTTGAATTATGCTTGAATCGGCAAATTTTGGGGCTATTTATAAACAGAAATCGACACAAACTGAATTCCAATCGAGTTCGGAAAATTCAGAATTATCACGCCGCGACAGGCTCATTGCACCGCGACAGCCTAAATTCTCTTCGATAGAGGAATGCGCTATGTTGACCGCGTTTTTTCGACTTTGACTCGGATTTGTACTTAGGCTTTACGATTTCTTATTCAAATCTTATATTTTGCATTTTTTCAAACACTTATCCCATATTGAATATTTTAAGCTTAATTTAATTTAAGCTCATTTTAGTCAAGCTCCATTTTATTTTATTTTCATTTTTTATTTTTTGGGAAGAAAGTCGGATACCCTCCAAAGATAATAAAAATGACAGAAATTTTTGCACGAAATTTGTCACAATTGTTTCACACACTCACATGCACATAAAATGAAAAATAAAATGCAAAGGATAAAAAGTACATAGTAATACTAATATGTATATACATTGCATCTAATTAAAACATAAGAGTCACTAATATACATAAAAAGCTATGGCGCCGGAGGACGAATACAAAAGGCATCATTAAACCGCAAAGTCCACGGAGTCACCCCCTGACCAGCGTCAGCCTCTCTAGTCGTACTTCCCACCGTCCGTGAAAGGAGAAAGTATCGGCGTACCTTGACCAGGCGGTCTCATCGCCACACCCTCAGAAGAAGAGCCTAAATAGTCTAAAACAACGGTGTGAGCCGACCCCTCTCGCCCATCCTGGGTCTCAACCGAGGTACGACGGCGCCTCGATCCGGATCTCTCCCTTCTACCCTCTTGCCTCGAGAGAGTACGAGTCGGAGGAACAGGCTGAAATGAAATAGTAAGCTAAGTCAAATAAAATAAACCAAAAAAGACAAACACAATACAAGATAGGAGACATACCTCTGTCACACTACCATCACGACGTCTGATGGCTCAACCACACCAGCTGGTAACAAAAGGCGTCCATAGCTCTCACCATCCTCGTGCTCACCTCGTAAGTAAACTGCAAAAGAAAAGGATTAGAAACAATCAAAATATACATACAGATAGAAATAAAAGATAAATCCACCCAGGTCTAACGTCGAGGGATCGATCTCTCCACCAAACGCCACTCCTCAGGAGCTGGGGGTATCATCTCCTCGACTGGCCCAGAAGACCCTTGATAGGTGATGGACATTGTCGGAGGTACAAACTCCGCAGCTACTGTTGCAGCCTGTAAAAATAAACTCCAACAATTAAAATCGTCGGGGCTACCATAAGACAAATCAAAAGATGCAAAACACACCTCTGCCTCCTCCAATATGCAAGGTGGTGGAGCCAACCGCGACAGAAGTCTCTAAGTGTAGTACTGGTTCAGATTGCTAAACCTCTGCCACTCCATGCCGGCTGGCGACGAATCCATATGATTCCTAAGACTCACCTGGTCCATCATATGTGGTGGAGGATAAGTCAGAACAATAAAAACTCAGAGGAGTGTTGAATCGCAACTCTTTCGCAAATAAACCACAGTGTCGTACGTCCCCTAGAAATAGCGTCGTTGAGCTGTATACTGGACCGCCCGCATAGGAACGTCCAATTTGACCCATGGACGAAAAAGAGGCTCAGGCTCCTGTAAAAAGAGACATCCGTAAGACAGAGTCCTTCAAGAAGAATAGACAGAAATCACGATAATGATGCGTAACGTAAGAAGCGACTCTCGCACGAATCCGGTAGCAACAATGCCAGGATAACGGCCTCCCCAATTACCAATAATGGGGAGCCCACGAGGCAAAGACCTGGCTGGAGCCGAGGTCGAAAAGTACTCGTAGAACCAAACCTGTAATAATAGGGAAAGATTAACAAAAGCTGGCATACACGGAACAGCCAACTCTATTAAGAAAAATAAGAGTATACCTCTACCATCCTCAAAAAACTAGAAAGTGTGACTTCCTCATCATAACTCTTGTAACGACAAGCGAGTCGCAATCCAAGCAGGAAGTCAGCATACGCCAAGCTAGCCTAGTTAAAAGTCCCGACTCGTCGAAGGTCGCGAAGAAAAAGGAGGTAGTAGAGCAACGCTCGGCTATCCTTATCAGGGGAGAAAGTCCTTGACAAAAGAATCAGAACAAAGATGCGCACCCTTTGCTCCATGGTGGTCGCATCGTCTCGGAAGGTCTCCACTAGCAGAGACGATGGATGGCCGCTCATCTGTACCGACCTAGACTCAACACGAGCTCAGACAACGATAGGACCCAGTAGGCCGTACACCTCTCGTGAAGAAATAGTGAGGTCCTTGCCGAGAGGAACTGTAGTCGATCGGAACTTCAATCCGATAATAACAGAGAAGTCGAGGGGAGTGATAGTCATCTCACCCCAAGGAAGGTGGAACGTGTTGGTGGTGTCCTAAAAGAACTCCACCTGAGCCCGAACTAAGAAACGGCTCGACTGCAAAAAGAAAAGCGCCTGCGTAGTCTGGAACAGAGGAGTCAAGCCGCATGACTCCCTAAGCGTGAACAAATCCATGTTGTTGCGAAAGTAAGAATCCTATAGGTGGCCGATGTCACTGTTGCCGGAGCCATGGAAACGAACTCGATCGTCGGCAATGCCACGCCGTACACGCTTTAAAATGTGAAAAATGGGCGCAAAGTACAAAGTACGCCCGTCCCACTCAGGGAACTCCCCGAGACTGGTAGACGTACCCTCGCCTACGTTGACAGGCTCATCCTCTCGGTGAGCCCCACAAGAGCTTGAGCTAGAACCACGACGTCGAGCCATACGGATTATGTTCCAAACAAGAAAATAGTAAATTAAAGTATTCTATAGTATCTAAAGTTCGCCTAGCCGCATAATACTATGTTCGTAAAAAAATAGAGTACGTAGTGCTAAAACAGAGCGTGTTTTTGGTTCAAGCAATAACACAGTATTACAACAAATTAAGTCTTACGATACAATAGCAAGTATTAAAACAAATTAAGCACATAGAGCAAGGACAAACATGAAGAACAAGCCACATTTTGTTCACGAACTAAAGGTGCTCAACAATAGCAGATTGTTCGTTTCTTCACCAAATTGAGTCAAACAAGTCTTAAAACACTCTCAAGGTAATATACAAGCATATACAAACAATTTCTTAGAAAGAAATATAACAAACAAAGCAAAACGAGCAAAATAAGCAAGTTTTTTTTTGGATTTTCCCGAAATTTGCAAACAACATGCACGAAATTCTTCCAAATCGAGAGGAGTTAGAGCAAAAATTACATAGATCAGCAAACCAGAGATGAAGAGCTTTGATTTTCAAAAGATTTGAGCGAATTTAGTTGAGAAATAGCCAAGAACAAGCGAAGTGAAGTTTCGAGAGAAACCGAGCGAAAATGACGAACAGCCAAAATAAGGAAGAAGAAAGGGTTTAAATCCAAAAAACGTGACTCTATCACGACGCGATAAATTTATTGCGCTGCGATAATGTAGTTGCGACACAATACGCCTGACGCGTCGCGATGGCACGTGGCAGTACACTTTGGCTCTCTTTTCTTCAGCAATGTAATTCCTGGGCCCCATCAATAGCTTATGTGGACTTTAATCATTATTTTAGGTTCTTTTATACGCCATTTAGCCCCTTAAAAGCAATTGACATGACTAGTAGTCAGCTCGATTACAATCGCAATAAGTGATCGGCCTGACGACAATCATCTCACTTGACTTAAGCGCCTAAGCATTGGCTCATTACAGCACCGAGGTATTGGTTCACATGCAAGCACAAGCGCCAAAGTTCCAGCTCATTACATCTACAAATGTGCTAAGGTACTGGCACAACAAAATCACAACAAAGCATCAACACACCAAGCATTCAAGCGAAGCATTAGAAAACCGAGGATCACAAGGTAATGAGGCCCTCCACGACTGTCACTAAGGTGTAAAAGTTGTCAATGAAAATGATTAAGTCAAGGTATAGACGAGATTTTGGAGACAGCTACAAGAAGGAGTCTTCAACGATGTCCCGAAGTAAGGAGGAGATTGTCTATAGTGGTGAGGCACTGCCGTGGCGAGGTACTGCCACAAAAAAAAATGAAGATAGCTACAAGCAACAATCTTCGACGATGCTCCCTAGCTTGTGGAGGATTGTCACAATAACAACTGAAGATGGCTACAAGCAGCGGTCTTCGAGGACACTCCCTAGCTTGTGGAGGATTGTCACAACGAAAACATTAGATGGCTACGAGTAGCGATCTTCGGCAATGTTCCTTAGCTTGTGGAGGTCGTCACAAAATGCAGCAAAAAAAGAATCGGTTACTTCAAATATGTACAAGATACGCGTTTCTAACTCTTTTATCTGTTAACCAACGCTAGTTTGCAGGTATCGGCGTTACAAGAATGATTTAGGATCGCAGAACGTTCTGAATCATTCTCCATCCTTATCGCTACTTTGACTTTTGTTTTCGAAACTTACGTTTCTCCAAACTCAGTCAAAGTGGGGGCTTCTGTAGACACCTGATTGTGTGTCCCCAAAAACCAAACCCAGTGATGAGTAATTTTCATGTCATTGATTATCGAACGAAGTGAAATGTTGAAGAGTCTCGTGATTTCTCTATTTTTAATAAAAATAGTTCTTTCAGTTTTCGAAAATCTTTCTTTTCGTACCTTATTTATAAAAACTATTCATCCAATTTAGTTTGGTCCATAATATAGGTCCAATAATTGTGTATTTTGATGGGGTTCGAAAAGAGCTTTCCAATGATATATTATAAGCCCAATTCCGGTGAATAATGAGATAGTTAGGGCCAAAATACTAAATTGGATCTTAAGTGAGTTTTATGGGCGACCCAATGATCAAGTGGAGGGTCCATTAATTATTATTTCTAAAGTCATTAGGAATTACTTTAATTTTCTTGAATAATTTAGAAGGTTATTTTAAATTCTAAAGAGATTAGGATTAATAATTATATTTAGAAAGTGTTTTAAAAAGATTTAATCTGATGTTTAGTAATAAAATACGGACTCTAATTACCCAATTATATTTGAAAAAGGATTCCGTACAGTAATATTATATCATGCAGCACCATCGCACTGCGACAAGTCCATCGCGTCGCAGTAGCCCTGTCGCGTCGACGATCGAAGCAGTTTTACTCCGATTGAAATGCGATCTTTTCTGATCTTTTTTGGATATTTTCCTCTATAAATAGCGTCATTTTTCCCCATTTTCAATCACCATCAATCACCAACGATCATCTTTTTATTCTATTCTCTTTCAAAGCTAGAAGCTTGTTCTTTCTCCCTCTTTCTAAGCCTCGCTTTTTGAAAAACACCATACGTCCATAACGAGACTTAGACACACATAGCCAAGCTCGAAGTTGCCTTTGCCCTAGACGTGAAAGGTTGATAATTTTTAAGGGTTTAGTCCTAAATCCTTATTTCAATTATTTTAATTAATTGTTTGATTTAATACTTTTATTGAAGTTACTAATATGTGTTTTGTTTTGATAGAAAGAGATACAAGGAAACAAAGTGAGTAATTTTATTGCTTTATTTCTGTAGAAAGTATGCTTAGATTATTTTAATTGCTAGTATCATGTTAGGATGTTATTTATTGTTTTCTAGTATCATGATTAGGGTGCTTCCTATTTCTTCTATCATGTTAGTATCATTTTAGGATTAAACCCTTGATCTTTATTATTTAGTGACATGCTAGGATTTGTTATTAATCATGTTAGTATCAGGCCGAGGATCTTGCTAACATTATTATGCGTTGATGAAACTGAGATTATTATGATGATGATGATTGTTGTATTTTTGTTATGTTGCTTGATATTATTGTTATTACTTGATCACGCCTTCTCTTGTAGGTTTAAAGGGAATTTGTACTTGAAATCATGCTTAATAACATAATTAATAATTTGAATTAGGCTAATATGATTTTAATTCAAGTGATCGCCAATAAATTATTTGTGCATTAATAATCTACCAACATAGATTAAACAGGTTTAGGATTAATTTATTGATTATATGTTAATCAGAAAGCGCACATAAATATGAGAAGAACAAAGTAGAGGCCTATTTAGGGCAGGTTCAATCTCTTTTAGGTTGGACTTGTACCATAATCCCCGAATAACTAGTCATGTTTCAGGACCACTATGGAATTAGCGATCTCTTAGATCGTGAAGGGGTGTAACCTTCACCCAGTGAACGGTTTACAAGTCCCTAAAAATTGTTGGCTACTCTTTTTCACTAGCTTCCTTCCCTTTGGACGCCACCATGCTTAAGTGTATGATCACAGTGGAGCTCAAGTGTGGGATGCATGAAATTACTCCCTACAGTCGGGTTTATAACTGATCGAGTTGAATTTCGAGTTGGGTTAGTAACAGGTTGGGTAAAATTCGGCTCGGGTTAGGAACAATTCGGGTTGAATTCAGGTCGGGTTAGTAACAGGTTATGTTAAAATCGAGTTTTGCGAGTTAAAACGGGTTTAGGTCACTTTTGGGTCAGGTCGGGTTTGGTTTAGGTCAATAACTTACGGGTTATATTCGGGTTGGGTTATCTCCAGGTCAGTTCTCGTTTGGGTTCTTGTCTCAAATACTCAGGTTAACTCAGGTCTATGGTAGGTTTCAGGTCGATTCGAATTAGGTTTAGGTCACCATTTTTCGGGTTCAAACGGGTCGGTTAATAATCGGGTTCGAGTCGATATTGTTGGACTTTAGATACTCCAAGAAGAATTACATGAATCATATTCATAAGCATTTAAACACCAAGATCAATGAATAACACATAAAGAACAAATAATAACACCTTTAAAGCGTGAATCCACGTGCAATCGAGCAAGAATAACGGGAGATAAAGAACCCTTAGTGTGATTCCTTTACGTAGTCCATAGGCACAGATCAAACCTCCACTAATGCAAGTTAGTTGTGATTGAACGTTTCAATCAACCTTCAACGAAGAAGAGAGACACAACTAACCATGATCCACCACCACAAACACCACGCGCCACCAAGGAGGAGGCCGGTCGTACGGATAGGGAGAGAGAAGGGAGGACCGTGAGTGAAAGAGAGAGAGAGAGAAATTAGGGTTTTGGACTTGGTTGCCTTAAGTTACAATTCAGTGAATGTTAATTGTTATTTCAACCTTAGTCATGGATCTTATTTATAGATCATATCTCTAAATAAGAGTCCATGCCAAACTTAAATACCTTGTCCTAATCAAACTACTCTAGCCCAACATTCCATATGGTATGTCATGATCTCTTGAGGCCCATTGATGGGCCTCTTACTTGTTTAACCCAATACCCTTGTTCTGTGACCTCATAGCATCCATTCTATTGGGCTTTGCACTATTTAACTAGCCCAAAGATCATGTGTCATATCTAGCACCAGACAATGACGACCCTATAAAATGAACTGATTATCTCTGTAATAGTGATCCTTGATATATCTATTAAATGCACTTATCGAAGACATAATTCCTTCAATCTCCCACTTGTCTGAGACAAGTGCGCAATATTAAAATTCCTTAAGTCAATGTGCGTCGATTTGATAATACGATTGCATCTCTTGTCGAGATCATATTAATTTACAGATCTTTTCTTGAAATCTGAGTAAGAATTACAAAACAAATGATTACTATGTAATCCATTTGAGCACGGCCATGCATTTTCTAAATTCTCCCTCTTCAAGGGGACAAGATACATTCCCAATTAAATAGGTAGGCTCAATCCAATATTGTGGCAACCATATCTCCCACTCAATTCTTGAAGTAACCGGGAAACGTCCTTTATATCCCCCTTTTACGGCATGACGTTTGAATGTACCACAGTTAAGATAATCATTAAATGGATTCAATGTTCCACTCATGTCAAAGGAATCCACTAGTATATCCAAAAGCTCTATACTTGAACTTTACAGTATGTCTATAGTTCGATCATGCATCATTAATACATATCCATATGATTCACCGAGCATCATCACTACGCCCCTATTTCCCATGAAACTGCGCTATCCAATCAATCTTACATTCTATTGAATCATTTATGTCCACTTTAATGATTTCCAAACTAGGAACTTAAATAATATATGAATTTTGTTCACCTGTGGGGTTTTATTCACAAGGTCATCAACCTGATGAGCCCATCAATCCATAATTATTTTGGACATTTTATTTAACATTAAAACCATAATTAAATAAGAGAAATAATTTCTGATTAAACATAATTCTTCAAATGAATGTATTACATATGTGATAAGTTTTTCTCAAAAACAAATACAAATTAAATTACATCATTAGCTTCCATCCAGTAGCTCTGGAATGACCATCATGCTTTGGTTGTGAAACATTTATTTTGAAGAAGCAGTCAAACAGTTTGATTTCCTTAAAGAGCGAAAAGAATCTTGTTTTGTATGCAAGAATTTTAGTCGGAGAAATTTGGTTTTCTTAAGTCTTATATGTAGATGACATACTGCTCATAAGAAATTACATAACAATGGTTGAGAAAGTCAAGTAATAGTTGAAGAGTTGTTTCTATATGAAAGACTTAAGAGATGCTGAGTACATATTGGGAATTGAGATTCATCAAGAAAGGTCTTGAAGGATGATTGAACAAAGTCAAAAGACTTATGTTGATAAGATTCTTGACAGGTTTGAGATGCAAGACTCTAAGAGAGGATTTCTTCCCATCTCTCATGGTATTACGCTCAGTAGAACTCAAGGGTCTTCCAAAGCCATAAGAGTTAAGTTGTATGGTTAACGTACCTTACGCTTTTGCAATAGGGTCCATTAGGTATACCATGTATGTACAAAGCCGAGTGTTACATATGCCTTGAACATGTGTAGGAGATTTCAAGTAAATTTAGAAGAAGTACACTGGAAAGTTGCTAAGAACAAATTATGAAATACTTAAGAAGGACTAAAGGAATGTTTTTAGTTTATTGTGGCAAAAGTAAATTTGTTGTCGATGGTTATACGGATGCGAGTTTCCAAACAGACAAAGATAACTTTAGATTTTTTTGTGGGTACATTTTATGTCTGAATGGAGGAGCAGTGAGCTTGAAGAGTTTAAAGCAGAGCACTGTCGCAAACTCTATGTCAGAATATGAATGTTTATTAGTTGTAGTAGATGCAGTTATGGTGGAAGTTTGGATCAAGTATTTTTCTGTGACAAAAATGGCGCCTTTTCCACATCAAAGGAGTTAGGTTCACATTACAAATCCGAACATGTTGAGATGATGTATCATCTCGTTCGGGAGATCAATGGCTGGCAGGATGTCATGATCTACAATGTTTCATTTAAGTGAAAGTATCACTTATCTATTTATTAAACCCCTTCCACGACAAAAGTATGAGAGTTGTATTAAGGTTTTTGAATTGAAGCAAGTTATTATGTAATTTAAGTTGTATATGTTTTGAGAAAACATATTACATAAGTAATGCATCAACTTGCAGAATTATGTTTAATCAGAATTATTGTTTCTCTTATTTAATTATGGTTTTGATATTAAATAAAATGTCCAAAATAATTGTGAGTTGATGGAATCATCAAATACGTGATTTGGTCAATGAAACCCCACAGGTGAATTGAATTCATAATTTATTAAAGTTACTAATTCGAGATCATTAAATTGAACATAATAATAATTTCAATTAATGGACTGACATGTAAGATTGATTGGATAGTGAAATTTCATGGGCTATGGGAGCATAGAGATGCTCGGTTAATCACATCGGTATTCATGAATGATGCATGGTATGATCGAACTATTCACCTACTTTGAAGTTCAAGTATAGAACTTCCGAACAAATTAGTGGATTCCTTTGACATGAGTGGAACATTAATTTCATTCAATGATTGATTTAACTATGGTACATCCAAATGTCATTCCGTAGAAAGGGACTATAAAAGATGTTTCCTAGTTACTTCAAATTGAGTAGGAGCTTTGGTTTCCACAAGATTGGATTGAGTATACCTTTTTAATTAGGGAATGTGTCATGGCCGCTTGAAGAGGGAAATTCATGAAATACGTGGTCGTATTCAAATGTATTAATCAGTAATCATTTAGTTTTGTAATTCTAACTCAAATTTCAAGAAATGATTTGTATATTAATATAATCTCGACATGAGATGCAATCATATTATCAAATCGACACATATTGACTTAAGGAATTTGAATATTGCACACTTGTCTAAGACAAGTAGGAGATTGAAAGATTTATGTCTTCGTCACAATTACTAGATATATTATAATGGATCAAATTATTGAGATAATTAAGTTCGTTCTTTTAGGTCGTCGTAATATCATAGCTAGAGGTACTAACAATCTTTGGGCTAGTAAAATAGGTCAAAGCCTAATTGAACGGATCCTATAAGATCACACAAATAAAGGGCCTAGAGCTCTAGATCAAGCATAAGAGGAAGAGGCGCATTATGGGCCTCATCCCCTAGGTGGATGGCCATATAGAGGAGTTTAGAAGGTTTGTGCTTTGCTCCTAGTCTAATTATAATAGGATTATAAATAAAATAGGTGCCTAGGGTTAGACAGACAATTCATGATCAGTGAGATCAAATCATAATTAGCAAACACGAAACCAACCTCCTTAATATCTCTATCTCTCTCTCACATATCTCTCCTCCAATCTTCTCGGCGTCGACGATGTGCAGTTGTGGTGGTGATCGTCCGTGGTGGCGGGTTGTCCATTAAAGGTGGTGATCGTGGGTTTCCCGTGGTGGATAGCTTGATTGAATCATGTGGACTAAGTATATGAGTCATGCTTGGGGCTCTATTCTCTCCCTGATTTGTCAATCAACTTGTTACGTGGAGATAACCCTTCAAAGGTATAGTTATGTGATTGTTGTGTGTTATGCATGCGATCTTGTTTTAGGTGCGTATGAATATGACTCATGAAATTTCTCTTATGGTACCTAAAGTATATATATTTTCTTCCTACTATACCATCTTATTTAAGATGAATATCATTCCTAATCTTTCATATCTTTTATTTAAAAAAAAAAAAAAGTTCAATGTAATGATATTTTCCCTTACAAAATCAATATTAATTTTGCAACAACATATAGAAAATTAAGTACAAAGTAGATATCATTATAAAAAAATTATTCATAACTTGTTACATAAAGCTAAAGTAACCCTCTACTTTTGCTTATATCTTCTACGTGTGATAGGTTGTCGTACACCTATCAAAAATATATTCCTAACAAAACAAACTCACAATATAGTAGGTGTAAGCTTCGTTCGAAGAAAACCTATGTTAGCATGTTGTGAATATGCTTGGCACTCATAGGAAGTAGGAATTGACACTATACAATTAGAGACAAGGAAAGTAGGGAGCCGCCAACAAGTTAATAAGGAACTTGTAAACCGTTCACGAATCATTTAAGGCAACCACGATTAAGGGACAATGAAAGGCAACAACGATTGACCAGTGACGATTACACCCCATTCATAATTCATGAGGTTACTAAATCCATATGGTTCGGAATCACGAAAAGAGGATCGGGAATGATGGTACAAAGTGAGTCATGGTGTCACATTCGCTTGTATTGGCCTCTACCCTATTCTTATAGTGAAAAGTATTTCCTGCTATCTCAAACTCATACAAACAAAGATTCAATTTGCTCCAAACTAGTATTAGGCTAAATCTGTTGAATATTAATTCACACATAATTCTAAAATATTATGATCACTTTGATTAAATAACAACATTAAAAAGGATCCTAAACCGGTCGTCCAAATTATCTCATTAAGCGTGGTTTTCAACTACATATTCCCTTTAAACATGCAATATGGTGATCATATAAATATATTAAAATTAACATTGATATTGGAAGCAATTTAACAATAATATTGTTAGTCAAATCAAATTATAATAATCCTAATCTTGATACTACCAATAAAGAATAAAAATAAGAGTAATTAATTGATTAATTACTCACTTTTCGCGTTTTCTTGAATTGCTACATCATGAATAAAGTGTTTGTAACTTCAATAAATAATAAAATCAAATTGAAATAATTAAATTAAATTAAAAGTAGAGTAGATTTGGTCCAAACCCTCAATCGTTTTTATCTTTCACGCCTTGGTTTAAGTATGAAACTTCGGGTCAAATATGGACTCCTTGGAGTGCTTAGGGAAGGAATGGTGTAATTAGGAGAATAGGTTGAAGGCTTAGAATAAGAGAGAGAGGAATTATAATGTGTGTTGGTGTATAAGAGAGGAAGAGAGAATGATTTTTGGTGCCCCGAAACTGAGAAAATCAGTAGGGCATTTATAGAGAAAATATGGTAAGTGAAGCACGGAACCCTAGAAGCGAAAGGGCACCACGAAAAAACTCTAATTGAACGCCGCGTCACGGCATGTGTGCCATGACACAATTCTGGACAATGTGACACATCGCACAGCATCATCACGCGGCATGCATACTGTGGCGCGGTATTTTCCTATTTTCACGCGTTTTAAAAACTATGATAACTTTTGATCCTTAACTCAAAATAAGGCATATAATATAGCATTGGAAAGCTTATCAAGTCTAATTTCCACCGCAATTAAAATCAGGCCAAAATCGTTTTTATATTTTCAGATATGACTGTTTTAGTGAAACGGTGTCGGTTTTGGGCCGAGTTTAGTGTTTTGCTCATATCTTCTTCGTTTTAAATCAGAATTGGGCTTATGATATATAGTTGGAAAGCTTATTGAAAGGCTTATCCAAAAAATTAATATTTGGATCAAAATTATAGTTCCATGAAATTATATTATCTTGATTTTGGGATGTAAACATGAAAAGTGGAAAAATAAGTTATAGTTTAAAAAAATGGATTAGCAATTGGGTTGGTTTATGAAATGTATTGGAATTGAATATGGATTTAAGCACTCCAAGATTAAATACTTAACCCAACCTATAATGGCGGTGAAAGGTTGTTCATCATCGGGTTTGGTTTTGGGGAGACATTTTTAGGTGTCTACACTAGGGTATGTAGGGCCGAATCCACAGAGATATGACTAATTAATCTAGCTTTCAAAAGGTATGGAGAAACTAAACTATGTCACGAGTTGGGATAGAAAAGTAGTCTAAATTAAAATAGGAATAAAAAAACTAATGGAAAGACCTGGCGTTATGTTTCACTATTGTTTAATTTATAGTTATAAATCTTTCAAATATCAGTAACAATTCAATCAATAAATTATCTAGAGCAATTGTTCAGCCTACGGTCAGGTCTTAACGCTCTTAATTCAAAATACGTTGTTTGCTCTGTAACATATAATCAAAATTTCTAATTGTAGGTAAGCCTCTAAAAGTAAGATCTTTTGATTTAAACTCTTATTAACAATAAATAATCAAACAATTGATCAAGCTGCAAGATTAACAATAAAACACTATCAATTAGAGATATGAATATTCAAAATATCAATAACATCGATCAAGATTCATTGTATAAACATGGATTATCAAATCCTAATAAAAAAAAACTCAAGCATGAAATAAATAATTAAAACTAAATTTAATAAAGAAAGCATAATAAAAGTAAATAAATAAAATTAACTGAAAATTAAAGTAACAAACTGAAGAAAAAATCCATGAATTGTCCATGAAAAACTAGGGCTAGAGAGAAAACTAAAATGAACGTAAAAATAAAAGTAAAAAAAGGCATAAAGGAAAAATTAAATCCCTTCTGTATTTATAATATCGTAAATTCTAATCTAGAAATAAATAAATAAAAGAAAGAAGAAAATATAAATTGCATAAGTTGTTAAACGATTGGACGATAGAAGATGACGTGGCACGAAGATGCTGGATGAAATCAAGGGACAAGTGAAGGACGTGCATCGATGATGCCTCATGGGCTGCTTTTCACTCGCCAAAACCCGTGGGTGCAGGCTGGGCTGCAGCCTGGCAGTGGCGTTGGGAGGTTCGCGTAGGCGCGGGATAGGCTTGCAACAAATCATGCAGGTAGTTGACTGCATTGCTCGTATTGCATATCTTCTGTTCTATGAGACTTATTGTTGCATGTGACCTATAGTTGGAAAGCTCTTCAAGTCTAGTTTCCAACGCAACTTGAATCAGTCCAATATGACACTTAGAACTCAAGTTATGATCAAAGTAGTGAACAAAGGTCAGTTTTACACTTTGCAAACTATTGTTTTTCTTCATTTCCAACTCAAATTCATCTCCGAGAAGTGCATAACAACCCTTTATGATTGCTATGTTCATTTTCCATGCACACAATAATCAAAATCATTAACCTTGAATACGATATTTTTTATTAATAAACTCAATTAATCGACATCCATTCAAATATCATCTTAATCAACTCCAAACACTTCAAAAGCATCCCAATGACTAAATCACGTGAAATGTTAAGAAAAATACAAACGAAGCGTAATAGAGCACAAACAACTTATGCATTTGCGACCTAAAAAGCGACAAAAGACCTAAACATAAACTATAAAACTAGTATAAATGTGCCTATAAATCCTTTATAAAAGTGATTCATCAAGGTGCCCTTATATTTTATGGTAAACTTTTTAGTATTTTGTTATTAATGTCTAACTTAAACATGTAAAAAATTACTAGCTTACCCCTCTAATAATCTTACCACTACCACGGCCTAATTACCACCACCGCCACAACACCACTACTACCTTGCCCTGTAGGTAACCCCACCAAACCCATAACCACCCAACAACCCCACTTTAAATCCACCTTATTTCACCACAAAACAACCCATATCGAATTCCCCTCGAAGCCATCCCAAAACAAATCTCCATCACCTCAATGCCGCCTTTGCCCACCTCATCCTGAAATCATTCTTACACACCCCAAACAAACCACCTTACCCCAAAACCATCCCCACCCATATTTAACAACATACCCTATAAAACTAGAACAATAGTAGAATAAATATATATACTCCTTTCGTTTTTAAATATTTGCTTCATTTCTCCATGCATGGATTTTTAGGAGAAATTGGAGAAAGTAATAAAATATGGAGGTAGTTAGGTTAATGGAAGAATAAAAAATTATAAAAAGCAAAAGTAGGTGATCCGAGAATTGGAAGAGAGAGAATACGAAATTAATAAAAATATGATTTATGTTGGGTCCATTAATTGACAGAAATGAATTAATATTGTAAAAACTTTTCAAATAAGGAAATACAGTAAGTATTTAAAAACAGCCGGAAATAAAAAGTGGTGCAAGTTTTAAAAAATGGAGGGAGTATATATTTCGAGAAAAATACAAGTTTATCTCCTTGATAAACAAAATATATTTATCAAATGACAAAACTGTAAATAAACAACAACTTTTTATCTAAAATGGACCCCACGATAGTTAACTTATTTATGAATGTGCCATAATGACTTGAAAATGGATCCCACAATAGTTGATTTATTTCCAAATATGCCATAATTAGTAGGAAAACTTGTTGATTTATTTACAGTTTTGTCATTTGATAAGCGAATATTGTTTATCAAGGAGATAAACTGGGGCCTCCACACTTATTTCCTCGGTATTTTAATACTTGCTCTATTTCTCCGGACTTGGAGTTTATGAAATAATAGTTGAAAATATTGTTTTATGGTGGAAGTGTGATTGGTTAAAAAATAAAAATAAAAAAAATCTAAAAAGGTATATGTGGCATGGGGAAGAGAGAGAATATGAAAAATATTAAAATATAATATGTGAAAACTGCTAGCAGGAAAGAGAATGGCAAATTATTGTTAAAATTTCTAAAAAGGGAAATGCAGCAAGTAATAAAATATGGTCGAGCACAAATTAAAAGAAAGTAGAGCAACTAATAAAATAGAGGGTCACTTAAGAATATATCTAACTTTTTATTTAAAAAAAAAAAAAATCTCTACCTTTTAAAAAGTTAAATTTGTTATGAAATATTGTGTGGATGCCCATTATATTCATGTACCCTCTGGAATATTCTAGGTTTAGGGTTTAATGTTCTCTAAAAAAACCCTAAATATTGTTTATATATATACATCCCTTACTCAATGGAATGATAGACTGATCTATTCTCTCCTCAATTCCTCTCATATTCCCTTTATTTTACAACATGTTATCAGCACCAAACTCCACCTCTAGCTAGGAATCGTCTTTTAGGTCAGTGATTCACCATGACACAGGAAGTTTGATCTACTATACGCAACATTGAGATAAGTATTTATCATTTTATTTGCTTATTCAGTAACAATCTGAGACGGTTTTTTGATTTCAAATATTTGATTCTTGATATCTTGATTTTAGCATGTTTTTTTATTTGGAGCAAATTTATGTCGTTTATATGATTGATGTTGTTAAAATTGGTGATGTAATTTATTTGTGGTTGTCACGTAGCTGTAATGAGTTTTGGAAAGTTAGGTTTAGGTTTTTTTTTTTTTTCATACTCCTCCGATACTCGCCAATTCTAATTGATAGATTGTTGGTGGTTTTTCTTTTCATGGGCCTTTATTTCTTTGGGTAATTCAAGAGCACATGTATTTTTATTTCATTAATTTGATGCATTGTATGATTTGTTATACAAGGGGATTATGATAGAGGTTTTGTTGTTTAGACTTCAAAAACTCTAAATTATTTTATGCTTATTTCGGCTAGTTATGCTTACTCGTTTATGGATATGTGAATACACAAACTTTTAAAAAGATTGGGTGTACAATAATTACATCCATTATAAAGATAGCCTAAAGTGATTTAAAGTTACCCCTGAAATGAATAAAAGTTACCCCAATATGTATAAAGTTAACCCAATACAAATAAAAAATAACTAAGTTTTATTAGTAAAGAATCACATTTTAAATGACTAAAAATCAATTATTAGCGATTGAATGTAATTAAATTACCTTTATAAAACTTTTCTTTTTGTCTATTTATATAAAAATTGTATTATGTTTAAAGTTATTTAAAAAAAGGCAAAAAGTTACCCTAAAATTAGCTAAAAGTTACACTTATATTACTCGATATACACAAATATTAGTGTAAATTGGGTGTATACAAAAGTTTTTCTAAATTTCTAACATATTAGAGAGTAATTTTATAACTCGTTTGGCAAGTTTTGTTCGTTAGGTTCATGATTCTGCTTTTGAAGTCAAAGTTTCCATGCTCTGAATTGGAAACGAGAATAATTAGTCCACCCTTTTAGTATTAGTACTGCCAATGTTCATGTTGGGTAATTTTATCTAGCTCCATTAATATTCCATCCTGGCATGAAGATGTTTATTTTGTTTGTTTATTACGTTTCCCCGATAAATCGTCAACGGTTTGCTATTAACTTGATATTATATACTGCTGTATCTATTACTTTAATTTTATGTGATTGTGTTTCTTGTGATGAGCAATATTAAAAGAAATTAATAACTATATATATATATATATATATATATATATATAGAGGAAGGCTCATGTAAGAACCCTCCTCTATATAAGAACCCAATCTTATATAAGAACCAATCTCAGCCCTTTATTAGTTTTGATCTAACCATCTAAAATGATCCTTTAGTAATGGCATTTCTGTAATTTTGAGGATTTTGTATTTAGAACATAGAAAAAAAAATTTAAACATAGTAAAATAACCTATGTAGGAATCGAACCTACATCCTCTATGCATTTGCATAGTGCTCTACCAATTGAGCTAATAGGTTTTAGCTTTTTTTTTTTTTTTTATTTTACTTACGCCTTTTTATATGTTCTAAATTATTTTCACCCTATGTTCTAAATGTTTTCACCCTATATATGTTCAAAAATTTTTTCCTATGCTCTAAGTTTTTTCACCCTATGTTCTAAAATTTTTATCCTATATTCTAAACTTTTTTCCTATGTTCTAAATTTTTTCACCATATATTCTAAACTTTTTTCCTATGTTCTAAATTTTTTCACCCTATGTTCTAAACTTTTTTCACCCTATGTTCTAAACTTTTTTCCTATGTTCTAAATTTTTTCACCCTATGTTCTAAACTTTTTTCCTATATCCTAAAATTTTCACCTTATGTTCTAAATTTTTTTTTTCTAAACTTTTTCCCTATGTTCTAAATTTTATTTCTTAAGTACTAAAGTTTTTCATCCTATGTTCTAAACTTTTATCCTATGTTCTAAATTTTTCTCTCATGTTCTAAACTATGTTTCCTATGCTCTAAACCTTTTCTTATGTTCTAAATTTTTCGGTTTATGTTCCAAACTCGCATGTTCTAATTTCTTTTGTTTTTTCTTATGTTAACACAAATTCCTAACATTATATTAGCAATAAAAATGATGAATTCGAATAACACAAATAACCAATATGTATAATTCAGATTTAGACCAACTCAATGACGAAATTTAAGGTAAAATAAACAAATTCTAAAACATCAAATAATTTTTTGAATTCGAATTGAACACAAACAACAAATATATTGAATTAGAACAACGAAAATAACGAATTAAAACACAACATGAACAAAAGCAATGAACATCCAAAGAATTAAAAAAACGAACTCGATCAAATCTGACGAATTGCATCAATCTAGGTCTTTGCGAAAAAATATAGTCAAACCGCTCAATTATACTTGTTAATCTTAACAGTGATCGTTGATTTTGACCTCAAATTTGGGTAAAGTATTGAATTAAAACTTGTATTTGGTCGTTAATGGTGGTGTTGTGTTTTAGGAGAGAGAAAGTGCAGTGAATGTGTAGGAAGTATGTATGGGTAGGAAGAGAATGTTCTAATTTTTTGGGTTTGGTGGTGTAGTAATAGAGGTGGCGGTTTCATATTTACAAAACTGCCATTACTTCTCCTCCTTTAATCTGATCCGTTCAAATCAATCTAATCCTACGACTGAGAATGGTTCTTATATAACTAGGGTTCTTATATATGAAGGGGTTCTTATATATATATATTATGTCTTGCTTCGAATAAGAACAATTATGATCCAAGTATTCTTTTGCATCCCAGAGAGAGAGGCTCATGTAAGAACCCTCCTCTATAAAAGAATTCAATCTTATATAAGAATCAATCTCAATTTTTTTATTAATTTTGATCTAACCATATAAAATGATCCTTTAGTAATGGCATTTCTGTAATTTTGAGGTGTTCATATTTAGAACATAGAAAAAACATTTAGAACATAGGGAAAATTTTACTCTCTCCGTCCCCAAAATTTCGAGCCTTTTGGCCTAATTTTAGTCTGAAAATGATCGACTCATTTATATTAAAATACCCACCAATTTATCTCTCTCTACTTTTTTACAAACCACATGTAAATTTATCTTTTCAATATATTTTTATTTCTTTTTATTTAAGTTTCTTAATAACCGCAAAATCGACCCAAAATGGTCGAAGTTTTGGAGATGGAAGGAGTAGAACATAAGCTGAAAAAAAATTAGAACATAAACAGAAAAAATTTAGAACATAAGAAAAAAAATTTAGAAAATAGCAAATATTTAGAACATCAGAAAAATAATTTAGAACATAAGTTGAAAAAATAATTTATAGTACAGGAAAAAATTTATAACATAAGCTGAAAAAATAATTTAGAACATATGAAAAATTTAAAATATAAGCTGAAAAAATAATTTAGAACATAAGGACAAATTTATAACATAAGCTAAAAAATAATTTAGAACATAGGAAAAACTTTAGAACATAAGCACAAAAAAATTTAGAACATAGGAAAAATTAAAGTTTAGAACATAAGCAAAAAAAAATTAGAACATAGAAAAAAGTTTTGAAAATAAGGTGTTCTTACATAAAAAAAAAAGAGTTCTTATATAAAGAGGGGTTCTTACCGGATCCCTCCTATATATATCTGGTGATATATTGTTAAAAGGTGTTTTGTTTTGCAATAATCTCAAATAAGTTATACAGAGTACTACTCTCTATAACAAGTTTGTAAGAATAACTTTGTTATGCTTGATTCATGTATTGCTAAAAGAATTTATGCCTTGTGGATGAGATTTAAATGTTGTTAGATTCATTTCATGTCCTACGTACAAGGATTAGGGGGAGACTATATTAATTATTCCATTCTTTTATCCTTGCACGTAAATAATAAAATATATTGATGGTCAGTTTGATACATTCATTAACTTAAATATTAACGATTTACTTTTTCTTTTTTTTTTGACGGAGTAACGATTTACTTTATAGAAGTGGTTACATGTTATTTAAATATTTTGAAATGATACAATCCTGAAGATGGATATAAATGTCATTGATCATATACTAATTATAAATGCTCCAATTAAAATTATTGTCCCAGAAGGACAACATCGGTTACTAATGAACCTAAAGCACATCTGAAGCGTTGTAATCCAATAGAGTTAAAATATAAGAACCTTTGGAAAAGGAATGGAGCAACTATTGACAATGACAAATTTGAGGAAATGATAAATCCCATTACATTTCTAGAATAAAATCACTTTTAGTAAGATTCATATGTTTCATGATTATATAAAAGACTCCAAAAGAGTATGAAATATCCAACCAATTTAACATGTATAAAGATTCTAGTCAAAACTCTAGCAGAGTATATATAAGTAATTATTGGATCAAATATTAGTTGATTATCTTGCCAATTGTATAAAGAAACACATGCTGGCGTTGTAATATCACATCACATTCATGCACATGCATAAATTAAGTTTAAATAAGTGATCACTTGTGTTGGAAAACTGATCAGAGTTCAAATTAAAGAAGTGATTGGATGTGATAATTAAATTAGGCCATCCGGGTTCAATAAATGCTCGTTATGGAAACCAGAAGTTTTATTTGAGAATGTGCTGACACTCTCTCAATGTCAGATATATGAACTGAATTGAATGGCAAGATATAACATTAAGATTGAGCTATATTTGGATTGTGATTTTTAATGATTTGTGTTGAAGAAAATTTCAAGAGATAATATATTCATTTTGAATAAATTTTCATATGAAAGAGTAATAGGTGACTAGAAACTCACCAAATACAAGTTTTATATGGAAATTTTGAATATTTAATTAGTATCATACTATCAAGGTTTCTAGTGATCTAGAAGATCATCACCTAGTTGAATTACAAGTAACTTTAAATTTGTATAACAATTCTATTGATTGGGGCTATTGTATGTCGGCACATAAAAAATAGGAAAAGAAGGAAATTCAACTACACAACATATGTCTCCCCATTGATGTTGAATTATTGATCTCCTAAAGAGAACAAATTATGAAAGATTTAATAAATACATATGCGTTATGAAATGTATAGTTAATGAAGAAATAATTTAAAATTGCTCTCTAGGAGAGATAAAAGCTTGTTTAATATAATTCTTTTGAGAGATAAAATTTTGTTGATTATGATCCTCCCATGAAATGAATTTTATTGCAAATTTGTATACTAAGTTGGTGAAGAATTGTGATGCCCCTATATATGAGATATTTTACCAACTTAGGGGGAGGGGGGATTGGAGTAAGTTGGCAAAAAATTAATTAAACTTATGATCCCTATATATATAATGGTTATTTGAAATGTTTTCTAGCCAACTTTCGTCCATATGTTATCAAGATATGTTGCACATTGATAACATATCTTGATACCATTACCATACATGTGCGACACGCAGGTGTCCATCGCGACGCGATAGCAATATTGCGCCGCAATGGCTCTCGCACGATGCGACAATGCCATTGTTTACTCGATGGTCCAGTTCTCTATTTGTGTCTTCACGCCAAGTATGTTTAATTAAGTTATTAATAATCGAAGTCTCATTCAGTCCTTAATCGAATCTAGACACATGGTCCCATGGTCTTACACAAGTGTCAAGCATGCCACTTTCACTCACTAGTCAAAAGCACACACTTTGTATATGTGTCACCATGACCATGTCTTAGGTTCATGCATGAGTCGTCCTTTCTGTCATTTGAGTTGGGGTCCATTCTATTCCTAAATTCTTCCACATCTCTCCATCTACATCATTTTTCCACTATCCTACATGCTTTCTCCATACGTTATATTCCCCTCATTCTTCCATGATCTTTTCCCATCTATGCATGTTGAATCGAGTTTGAGTCAAACAATTAACAACAAGTATCCATGACTTCCCTTTCTACAGCACTTGGTCAAGGAGGGAAGGGCGATTAATCAAGGACAACACCTTCATTCAATTACTACTCTTTGACAAACTCATCAGACACCGGAGAAAGTTCGTACTAATGGCTACCCAATAGGAAGTCGATGAGCTAAGGCAAAACATGAACAACTTGACTAAGATGTTGAAGAATATTGCTCTTCAAGTCAACGATCCTGTTAAGAAAAAAAAACTTGTGCGTATGGAGGAAAGCCTTAGAAAAATTTCCAACGACTACAAGTTTTAGGGGATTAGCTCCCAAGGGGTCTTAGTGGACAAGGAACTTCTTCCGTAGAAGTTCAATGCCAATGACATCCCTAAGTTCAAACCTACCGAAAACCCTTATTTTCATTTAAGAGCTTTCGAGACTATAATGAGTATTAAGGAAATTGACAAGAAGGTCTTCCCTTCAGCATTCTCACTATCTCTTGAAACCATTTGTCAACAATGGTTTTTCTTCCTAGAAAAGGAGAAGACCTCCTCCTAGGAATCTATTACAAACGCTTTCATTGATAGATACAAGTGCAACATCCAAGTTAAAACTGACCATAAGGAGCTTGAGATGTTGAAGCAAAAGGAAAACGAAGGATTTACTTCCTTCTTCAACAAGTGGAGGGAAACTTTCGCTAAGATGGTAAAAGTTCCTACTGAAAAGGAATCTGTGATGATGTTCATCAAGAACCTCCAAGAAAAGTATTCAAAACATTTAAAGTATCAAAACAATTTGAATACTTTCAAGGCTATCTATGACATAAGTATTGACATTGAAGACGACCTTGCAAAACAAAAAGCTATTAACAACATCAATAGTGGCTGGAAAGGAAAGAATAATAACAATCCTTCTTCTTCCGAAAACACCTACTCTAGTAACAATGTTAGTACCTTTGACCTTAACGAAGTCTTAGCCATGGATAACCAAAGACCTAAAAAGCAACTAAGGAAAGAGTTTACCCCGATTGGGATGAACTACAATACTGCTTTCGATCGACTCTATGGAAAAGGACTCATCACTCTTATTGGACCTCTTTAAGATCCAGCACCCGAAAATAGGTCACCCAATTAGGATTCTAATGCTCATTGGAAGTACCATCAATGTAGGGGGCATATTACTAAGAGTTTTTGGAAGCAAAAAAAGAGGCCATCTAATATTTGATCGATAATAACAAGCTTCCCATACCTCCAGTTGGCAAGAAGACCGAATGATGATAGAGCACAAGACACGAGGCAAGCTTCAACGATAAGATTTTGGAACCTCTTTTTCTATTTTTTTTTCGTTTATTCCTCCTTTCCCCAATAAGTCTAGCATATGCATTCCTCATCTTCCTCATTAGATTTATTAAGAGTTTGTTTTTTATCCTTTTCCTTTTCAATAAAATGAGTATTTATTTCCTTGCATATGATCATTGCATTGCATTTAAAAAAAAAAAATCCATGCCAAACTAAGCACAAGGTATACTAATGATTTGAGGCACCTCTTGTAGCCACATTGTATCACTTTTACCCTTTTCAAATATACAATCCTTTCTTGATAAAACACTTTGAGCCTCGTCTAACAATAGACCTTTCTTTTTTCAACCCACATCTACCTCACCTTGGAATGGGATGGTGTGCATCTTATGCAATTTCAAAAAGCGAAAGCTTGAGTGATGTTAAAAATTTCAAAAGATTAAAATTGCAAAAACTAAAGTGTGCAAAAGGGAAAGTGTTCCAATGTCTTTGATATGAAAATATCTTTGATAAGAACACGTCTTAGATTACGTCACTTATCGAGTGCTCGGTACCGTGCCTGAGAAACATGAATGCCAAGTGAGTGATAGACCGCATGATCGGGTTTTCCCACGCTTATAAAAAAGGATTCGAATTTGAAAAAATGAAAGAAAAAGAGAGAGAGCAAAAATATAAACAAAAGAGAGTTCAAAAGTGAGGAAACCTCAAGCATACAAATACAAAGATTCAAAAGCAAGGTTGCACACCTTGGGGGCTTATCTAGGGTCTTGAGCCTTTATCCCCTTCTTCTTCGACCTTTACCCTAACCACGTTACAACCCTTAAAAGACCTCTTTGAGGTATATGTACACTTGTGCGAGGTTCGGTTAGAGCTACGTTTAGCCTGATTCCTAACGGATACGTAGGCAACCTCACATTGGGGTGACGCCGTAATAAAAATGCATTCACATTCATATTTACATTCACACATGATCATAACAAGGGATCTCCAATGCTCATCCCTATCTATTTATAGCTAGACTTGGAGGCTTCATCCCTACATCATTAGCCTACCTAGCCTAAAAGTCACCATCATTTGGCTATTTTCAAAATACTTTTCCACACACTTAGCCCTTGCGGCCTAACTTTAGTGTCACTTTCACACACGTCACAGATACTTGATCAAATAATCTTTCCTTTAGGAACCCCTTGGTCATGAAAAATTAACACAACGTTGAAACATGCCTTGTCATATTAGAATCGCTCACCATCACAATTATCATTGCATCACAAAGTATGAAGTACTTAGCCTCCGTGCCTAAGTTTTCGTCATCGAGTCAACAATTGAGATAGCCTAGGATGCTAAAATCCTTGCACCATGAGATACAACATCGACGTATACATTTGATTAAGCTCATTCAACATGCACCAAACACTTTACTTCTTTGTCTTTCTCTTTCGGGAGAAAGTCGATACTGTAGACACCCAAATGTGTCTCCCCAAAACCAAACCCAGTGATGAATACCTTTCACGTCATTTGATTATCGAACGAAGTGAAAGTGTGGAAAGTCTAGTGATGAGGATATTTTTATTAAAATATCTCTCTTTCTGTTTTTAAAAATATTTCTTTTCTTACTCTATTTATATAAAAGTAGCCAGTTTAATTTGTTTTGGTCCAAGATAAGGGTCCAATAATAGTGTAGTTGGATTGGGTTTGAAAAGAGCTTTCCAATGATATATTATAAGCCCAATTCCGATGAATTATGAGGAAGTTATGGATTAAATTAAAATTAGGCCCAATGATTTTAAATGTGGCCCAATGATCTAGAGGAGGGCCTATTAATTATTATTCCTAAAGTAATTAGGATTGATTTTGATCTTCTAGAATATTTAGAAGGTTCTCTATAATTCTAATAAGATTAGGATTGATAATTATATTTTAAAAGATGTTTTATTTTGAATAAAATATGTTAAATCTGATTTTAAATCTGCTTGGACGCAGAATTACCTGTAACCAGTTTAAAAAGTGATTCTGCGTGTAATAGCGCATTGTACTTTTGAACCAGCGCGAGACAACAGAGTTGTCGCCTGACGCTGACTTTCGTCGCCTGGCGCTGACCTTCGTCGCTTGGCGACGAGCTTGTCGTCTAGCGCTGACTCATGTCGTTGGCGACAGGAGGTATTTTATTCCGAATATTATTTTCTTTGATCCCGTGCTATTTTCCTATAAATAGGGGTCGTATCTCCCCATTTTTCAAGATTCACAATTCATCGATCAACAATCTCTCTCTATTCTCTCTTTAAAAGCTAGAAGCTTTCTCTATATTCTTTTTCTAAACCTTCCCTCTCACAAAATTCCTCATACATTAGCTCTAGACACACCTAGCCAAGTTCGAAGTTGCCTTCGCCCTAGACGTGAAAGGTTGATAATTTCTGAGGGTTTGGTCCCAAATCTCTATTTCAATTATTTAATTTAATTGTTTGATTTATTATTTTCCTTGAAGTTACTAACGTGTGTATTTTGTTATTAGAAAGAGATAAGAGGCATCAAAGTAAGTAATTTAATTGCTTTATTGATATTTGATATAGAAATCATGCTTAGATTATTTTGTTGATTCCTAGTATCATGTTATGATGTTTTATTGCTTCCTAATATCATGTTTAGGGTTAACTAATATTTCTAATATTATGTATGTTTATGATGCTTCCTATTCTTTCCTATTATCATGTTAGTATCATGCTAGGAATAAAGATTTGATCTTTAATGTTTAGTGACATGCTAGGGTTTGTTATTAATCTTATTAGTATCATGCCTAAAATCTTGCTAATATTATTATGCTTTGATATTGAGAATATTATTATTATGATGATGATTGTTATTATGTTGCTTGATACATATTATTGTTATTGCTTGATCACGCCCTCTCTTGCAGGTTTAAAGAGAATTTGTACTTGTAATCATGCTTAATAAGATAATTAATAATCTTGTTTAGGCTAATATGATTATAAATTCAAGTGATCGCCAATAATAGTTTTGTTTGTGCATTAATGTTCAACCAACATAAATTAAACAGGTTAGGTTAACCTATTGATTGCATGTTAGTCAGAAAGTGCACATTAATACGAGAAGAATAAAGTAGAGGCCTATTTTTAGGGCAAGTTCAATCTCTTTTAGGTTGGATTTGTACCATCATCCTCGAACTTCCAGTCATGGTTCAAGACCTATTGGAGTTTACGATCTCTCAGATCGTGAAGGGGTGTAATCTTCACCCTGTGAACGGTTTACAAGTTCCTAAAACTTGTTAGCGACTCTTTTACTCTATCTTCCTTCCCTTTGGACGCCACCATGCTTAAGTGTATGATCACAGTGGGGCTCAAGTGTGGAATGCTTGAAATATTCCCTACAGGTACCCTCAACAAAAATCAAGGAAAATTTTTGTTTTTCTGCATTTTAAGTCGCACGAGCACAAACACAATGCGCACACGAGTCATGTACACTTTGAGTCATGTCATATCACATCGAGTTGAGTCTACACACACGTGTCAAAACACATTGAGTCACATACACTAAACCTTGAGTCAACCTCAAGTCAACCAAACACAATAAGTCAAACACAGCAAACCTTAGGTCAACCCTAAGAAAAACATAAGAAAAGTCCTATAGTCCAAAACATAGATGCAGGTGCACTAAGTCCCAAACGGACAAGTTATCTTTACAAAGATCTAAGGCAAAAGACGCAATTTTTTTTATGACACGAGAAGCTATCACTTCCAAGGCGTGAAGATGAGAGAATTTAACAAGTCGGCTCAAGGTGTAGTGGTCTTCGACAACATCCCCCAAGATGTGGAAGTTGTCACCTTAATTTGAGAAGACCGCTCAAGGCATAGTGATCTTCGACAACATTCCCTTGGATGAGAAAGTTGTCACCCGATTTGAGAAGATAGCTCAAGGCAAAGCAATCTTGGACGGCGTTCCCTAAGATGTGGAGGTTTTCGAACAAAACAACTTTGATTTAACAAAAATTGATTGTGTCCTGAGGCATGGACGACTCACACAACAAGTTTCTCGAGGTGAAGAGACCTATAAGTATCGAACAAGTTTTCCCCAGACGAAGAAAAATTATTGATTGATGCACACTTCCCGAGGTGTAGAAGTTGGCGATTGCATCCGAAGGCGTGGGTACTTAGTGAAATTTCATTTGCGAGCTACTCAAGGCGTAGAAGCTCACGGCAGGACTCTCAAGGCGTAGAAACTGTTAAACTATTAGGCTTCCCAAGGCATGGAAAATTATCATTCAGAAGACTACTCAAGACGAAGGAGTCTACGACATGTTTCCCAAGGTGAGGAAATTTGTCATCATTCACTTGTGAGTTTCTCAAGACGTAGAAGCTCATGATAAGATTTCCCGAGACGTGGAAAACCATCATCCAATGGATCGCTCGAGACGTAATGGTTCACAATAAGAATTCCCGAGGCATGGAAGATTGTCGTTTAGTTGATCGCTCAAGACGTGGTGGTTCGCATTAGAATTCCCGAGACGTGGAAAGTTGTCAATCAAATGATCGAGTCGCAGCACAGACAAGATTAGGAAGATGGCTACAAGCAGCGATCTTCGACGATGTTCCCTAGCTTGTGGAAGATTGTAACCGCAAAACTAAAGATGACTACAAGCAGTGGTCTTCGGTGATGTTCCCTAGCTTTTGGAGGTTGTCACAACAAAATGCAGCAACAAACAAATCGGTTACTCCAAAGACGTGTACTCGACGGTGCAAGATACACGATTCCAACTCTCTTATCTGTTTAACTATTGCTAGTTTGCAGGTATCGGCGTTACAAGAATAATTTAGGATCCCAGAACATTTTGACTCATTCTCTGTCCCTATCGGTACATTGACTTTTGTTTTCGAAACTTATGTTTCTCCAAACTCTGTCAAAGTGGGGGCTTCTGTAGACACCAAATTGTGTCTCTCCAAAACCAAACTCAGTGATGAGTACTTTTCACGTCATTTGATTATCGAACGAAGTGAAATGTGAAAGAGTCTTGTGATTCCCTTGTTTTTAATAAAAATACTTCATTTTGATTTCAAAAATATTCTTTTCGTACCTTATTTATGAAAAATATCCAATCTAATTTAGTTTTGTCCATGATATCGGTCCAACAATAGTGTAGTTGGATGGGGATCGAAAAGGGATTTCCAACGATATATTATAAGCCCGATTCCGATGAATAATGAGGAAATTATGGCCCAAATATTAAATTAGTTTTATGGGTGACCCAATGATCAAGTGGAGGGTCTATTAATTATCATTCCTAAAGTCATTAGCAATTACTTTAATATTCTAGAATAATCTAAAAGATTATTTTAAGTTCTAAATTTATTAGGATTAATAATTACATTTTTATATATTTTTAGAAAAGTTAAAGAATTTCATTTGACATAAAATAAGAGTTTTAAAGGGATTTAATCTGATTTATAATGATACAGTACGGACTCTAAGTATTTAATTATATTGGAAAAAGGACTCCGTACAGCAAATATTATCCCGCAGCACCAATGCTCTGCGACAGGTCCATTGAACCACGATAGGCCTGTTGCACCGCGACAGCTCCATCACGTCGCGATGGCCTTGTCACGTCACGATGGAAGCAGTTTTACTTCGATTGGAATTCGATCTTCTCTGGTCGATTCCGAATGTTTTTCTCTATAAATAGGGTCGTATTTCCCCGTTTTCAATCATCAACAATCATCTTTCTATTTTCTCTCTCTAAAATCTAAAGCTTATCTTTCTCTCTCTTGATTTCTAAGCCTTGCCTTTTCAAAAACACCATACGTCCATCACGAGACTTAGACACACCTAGCCAAGCTCGAAGTTGCTTTTGCCCTAGACATGAAAGGTTGATAGTTCTTATTGTTTGGTTCCAAATCCCTATTTAAATTATTTAAATTAATTGTTCAATTTAATATTTTTATTGAAGTTACTAACATGTGTATTGTATTGACAGAAAGAGATACGAGACAACAAAGTAAGTAATTAGATAACTTCTTAATCATTTTTTTGATATAGAATGCATGCTTAGATTTTATTAATTCCAATTATCATGTTAGGATGCTTTTATTGCTTTCTAGTATCATGTTTAGGTTGCTTCCTATTCTTATATCATGTATGTTAGTGTCATGTTAGGGATAAAGCTTTAATCTTTATTGTTTAGTGACATGCTAGGAGTTGTTATTAATCTTGTTAGTATCATGCCTAGGATCTTGCTAATAATATTATTATGCTTTGAGATTGAGATAATGATGATGATGATGATTTGTTGTGTCAATATTATTATGTTGCTTGATATTATTGTTATTGCTTGATCACGCCCTCTCTTGCAGGTTTAAAGGGAATTTGTACCTGAAATCACGCTTAATAAGATAATAAATAATGTTATTTAGGCTAATGTGATTTTAATTCAAGTTATCGCCAATAATAGATTTGTTTGTGCATTAATAATCAACCAACATAGATTAAACAGGTTTAGGGCTAATATAATGATTGTATGTTAGTCAGAAAGTGCACATGAATATGAGAAGAATAAAGTAGAGACCTATTTAGGGAAACTTCAATCTCTTTTAGGTTGGATTTGTACCTTCATCCCCGAATATCCAATCATGGTTTCGGACCACTGGTAAGTTAGCGATCTCATGGATCGTGAAGGGGTGTAACCTTCACCCTGTGAACGGTTTACAAGTTCCTAAAACTTGTTGGTGACTCTTTTGCTCTAGCTTCCTTCCCTTTGGACGCCACCATGCTTAAGTGTATGATCACAGTGGTGCTAAAATGTGGGATGCTTGAAATTATTCCCTACACATGCAAATAAAAATTGTACCTTGAGGAATTATATGATGATACCAGTATATGATGGAACCCATAAATAATGCATATGCATGATATAATGGACTAGTGAATAAGGGATCTGAAATATATGTTCATTTTGATGTCAACATAATGATAATGATCATAAGTTTAACATGGACCAGAAGTCCAATGAGATATGGATTTTTAAATCCACACTATACAGTGTCTTTTATTATTTAAAGTCGTATATATGTCCATATATATGTGTGAGTCATAGGTTAATGGATTATTCATTGCATATGTCAGAAGTTGTTAGATGCATTACTCATTGTAATTTTGTTTAATATGTTATCATGTTTACTATATCTCAAATTGCATGCATTAGTTTCTATATAATATTTGTGGTATATGTAAATGTTCATTATATATATATATAGTAAGTCATATTTACAACTTTGATGGAAAATTAGAAAAAAAAAATATTTATATCTCAATGGGCTTATAGTTATGATGAAATTATTGGAATCGATTTAATAGCATGTTATGAACCATGTAAGAAGAGTTCCTGAAGAACTTATATATGACGTATTTAAATACCCAGCCCTACAAATTTTGAATATTGCAATTATTATAAAACTCTTGAAAAATTTATGGGACTACATCATTGACATCTCAACCTGAACTTTAAGTATATAAGAGTTAGTGAGATTTACTATTTGTATTCGCAGAAAAATTATCGTGTAGTTAATTACAAAACTTCTAAAGAAACGGGATACTTATGCGTGAGACAGTTTTATTATGGTCTAGAAGAACCATGATCAATGTATATAATTACATGTGTTATATTAATTCATACGAGATTGAAGAGCAACATTAATAATATCAAGTGTTAGTATCTACTAGTAATTGAATCTAGAGGTTTGACTTTTGTTGACTTTCTCTCTTCTCTCTCTTCTCCATGGTTCTTCGATTTTGATCGGTTTTTTCATCAATCTTGATCTCCGATGGCTAAGAAGAAGAAGCAAATCATCTCTACACCTCAAGTTGCGCGACATAAGACTACTCCTGAACCATTTGATGTAATTTTGGGGAATCTGAGAAACTCAGGCACCTCCATTGTTCCAAGTTCGATTCAAGAGGTGGATGAGCCAATTACTCCGGCGCCGAGATTGGTTCACCCTTCTTGTGGTCCCATTCCTCGAAGTGATGCTGAGACTATTGCTCTATTTCACGATGATGCTATTTGATCAGCCACTGCAGAAATCAATAGAACATTACCTAGGGTTTCAGGGTTTACTGTTCCATTGGATCCTGGGATCAATGGCTATCAATCTGCTGCAGTTTCTTCTTATCCTCAATCCATTCCGCCCTGAACATCCTGATAAGAAAAAAGAGGATCGAACTAGAGCATTCACCGGGAAGCTGAATGCTAAGGGAGCTCCCCTATCCTATGTTGCTTCGAAAGTGCAAGATGGGAAGCAGGTTGCTTAATTGCAGGATTCTGAGCTTAGTGAAGGTAATCAAAAGTGGTCTAATGCCTTAGTTTTTTATGTTGTTGGTTTCTATCTTACTATTGCTGCTGTTCAACGTTTTATAGCACAACAATGGAGTAATGTGCATAAACCAGACATTTTCTGGCACGATGATGGGTACTTTATTATCAATCTTCATTCGATTGTTGATAAGGAAACTATATTATGTTCTGGTCCACACATGTTCCTAGGTAAACCAGCAATAGTTAAACCTTTTTTCCCTAAGTTTGATTTTAGTGCAGTAATACTAAGGATTATCCCCTTGTGGGTTAAGTTCCCTAACCTACCATTGAACTGTTGGGGCTCTAACACCCTTAGTCGTATTGGTTGCTTGCTTGGGGTGCCAATTTGTGCAGATGAGTGCACAACTAGACAATTGAGGGTGTCTTTTGCTAGGATTCTCATTGAAATTGATGTTACTAAGCCTATGCCTAAATCTGTGTTTGTTAAGAGCCCTTCAAAGGAATTGCTGGATCTTAAGGTGGTGTATGAGTGGACCCTACCCTTTTTCTCTAAGTGCAATAAGGATGGCCATGATTGTGCTGCCAAGCCTGTTCCTGCTCCTTCTAAGAAAAATCAGAAATAACCAGCTATTCTTACAGCTCCTGCAAAGCAACATCAGGTCTGGGTTCCTAAACCCAATCAAGCCCTTGTTAATGTCCCTACTTCTGATAACACTGTTCATGGGCAGTCTGTTATCAATCTTTTTATTCCTACTGCCTAGAATAACTCAAATGAAGGTTGGAGAATTGTTAGAAGGAAAATAAAACGTCAGCATACTAGAGATAACCAGCCAGCTGCTACTTCAAATGCTTTTGTGGCATTAATGGCCAGTGAAACAGATGGTGTTGGTGGTATTACTATTAATCCAATCGGGGGTGAGGCTAATCCCCCTCTGGTGCCATGATTATCTCTATTTGGAATGTCAGGGGGCTGAATGATCCTGGAAAAGTAGCTTCTGATAAGAGGTTGCTTCACTCTCATTCAGTTGATGTGGTTGGTATTCTGGAAACTAAAGTTAAAACTCATAATAGTGTTAGTTTTCAAAGGAAATGTGTTCCTGCTTGTTCTTAGCAGTGCAACTATGATTGCTCTCCTAAGGGTAGAATTTGGGTTGGTTGGAATGCAGATAAGGTCATTGTTACTTTTATGCAGGTTAATGAGCAATTTATTCACTATATTGTCCTTAGCAAGGATTTATCTACTCAAATTTAGCTCACTATGGTTTATGGTCTTCATTTTATTCATGATAGACTTCCCCTATGGGAAGGCATAAAGAATATTTCTATTCAGCATTCTCCCTGGTTATGTGCTGGTGATTTTAACTCTGTCCTTAGTTCTTTGGACAAGTGTCATGGTAATGTTATTACTGACTATGAAACCCGGGACTTTTAGAACTTTGTTGATGATTTAGAGCTTATTAAGATCAAAATTAAGGGAGCTTTCTATTCTTGGTCTAACAAAGCTCACTCTGGCCCTATAACACTTTCTAGGATTGATAGAGCTTTTGGTAACCAAGCTTGGCTAGATGCTCATGGTCATGTGGAAACTATTTATTTGGCTCCTTCCCTTTCTAACCATAGTCCTATCTTACTGGACATTTGCCCTGCCCCTGCAGGGAAGGGAAGACCTTTCATGTTCTTCAATTGTATTGCTGATCACCCTAAGTTCCTTGATACTGTGTCTTAGGCTTAAAATTCTAGTAATGTTAGAATTTGGCAGAAGCTTAAAGCTGTGAAAGCTGGTATTAAATCTTTGAGAACTAAACATTTTGGTATATTGATGGGAAGCTTGATTAGGATCATAATGAGCTTCTTGATATTCAGAATTTGATGGATCAGAACATTGATGATATTGATCTCTGTATTAAAGAAGATGAAGCTATCAGAGTAGTTAAGCACTGGACTGACATTCAAGAGAGCAGTTTCAAGCAAAAATCTAGGATTAACTAGATCAAGGTTGGAGATGGCAACTTTCACTATTTTTTCGCTATGCTGAAGACCAGGCATGCCAGGAACAGGATTGATTCTATTTTTTACTTTGATCAAGTGCTTCTTAAGGATCTTGATTCTGTCTCAAATGAGATAATCTCCTTTTACAAGTCTCTTTTAGGGACTAAGGCTTCCTGTCTTCCTGCTATTGACCTTGTTACTATGAGAAGAGGTAAGCAACTTAGTTTAGCTGCTCAACAATCACTTATTCAACCTGTTTCTCATGCTGAAATTGATGTTGCCCTTAAGGATATTGATAACACTAAGGCTCTTGGTATTGATGGTTTTAACTCCTTCTTTAAAAGAGCTTGGCATATTGTGAAAGATGATATTTATGCTAGTGTTATTGATTTCTTTGATAGAGGAATTTTGCAGAAATAGTGGAACTGTACTTCTATAACTCTGGTCCCTAAGGTCCTTAATGCTTCTCATGTTAAGGATTTCAGACCTATAGCTTGTTGTACTGTGGTCTACAAGCTTATTTCTAAAGTTATCACTGCTAGACTTGCTAGTGTCATTGGCGAGGTTATTGATGATGCTCAAGCAAGTTTTATTCCTGGGAAACATATTGGGGATAACATTCTGCTTGCAATTGAGCTGATCAAAGGTTACAATCAAAAATTTATCTCTCCTAGATGTATGGTTAAGGTGGATCTGAAGAAAGCTTATGACTCAGTTGAATGGTGTTTTCTGATTTATGTTCTTCAAGAAATGGGCTTCCCTCAAATCTTTGTTAACTGGATCTGGAATTGCCTTACTTCTGTCTCTTATACTATTCTCATCAATTGTATTCCTGCCCCTCCCTTTGAAGCCAAGAAAGCGTTAAGACAGGGTGATCCCATGTCCCCCTTTCTCTTTTCTATAGGCATGGAATACCTTTCCAGATGCCTTTATGAGCTTAGCTTGAATCACTTTCATATTAAGGCTGGCTCTTTGGAATAGACTTGTTACAAAGGACGGACTGGTTCAATGGTGGATCTCTTGTGATCCTAAATGCTTCTTCTGTTTGTAAGAGAATGAGAGTATTTAGCATTTGTTCTTTGATTATACTTTTTCAAGGCACCTTTAGAGCAAAATTTTGACTATTATGAAGATTTCCAAGCCTGTCCAGAAATTTGATGACGAAATTGAATGGCTAAAGAGGAACTGTAGAAAATCCAGCATGAAAGGCAAGCTGTTGCAAGCTATTTTTACTGAAACTATGTACCATATCTGGATTCAAAGGAATTTAGTTCTTTTCACAGGGAGCTGCAAGACTGTTGAGAGTTCAGTTAGGGACATTATCTTCAGAACTGCTTGTAAGTGTCCTGTTGCTAGCATGAAATATTTGGTTATTTAGCTTCTTTTAGTTGTCTGCTTGTGTTTTGTTCTTTGGTTTTGTTTGGTGGACTTTCTGGTTAAGGTTCTTTTTCTGTCTTTTTGATGTCTGGGTTTTTGTGATGCTTCTGCCTAGTCCTGTTGTTGGGCTTGTCCTTCAACTGAGTCTAGAGCATCTTGTTTCTGTTTGCTTTTATTGTTGTGGTGCTTCTGGTGCCTAGCACCTTTCCTAGAAGGTGGTCGGTTGCATCAGAGGCAGTCTTAGTTCCTGTTCTTGTGGTAAACCCTTCCTAGAAGTGGCACCATGATTACAGGAACTGTTAGGGTGTTTAGTTGCCTTTTTTCAAGGCTTGTGTAGTTTGGGTTTGCAACTTAGCTTGTTGTAAGTTGTAATTTTTTCTTTGTACTCCTTTTGGTAATAAAATTCTTATTTTCCCAAAAAAAATAAAAAATAATATCATGTGTTGCCATATAATTATTAAGGAATACTTGATCAAATAATGGTCATCAATTTCTATTATTCACAATGTCTAGAATAAGACATAAGTATAATGGTTAAGGCAACTTTAAATAGAGATTTCGAATAAAGTGTGGACAAACACATGTATTATTATCATAGGTATGGTTATATGAAGACTCACTTGTTCGCGTGAAGAGTTAAGAGGATCGAAGATCAAGGAATGATACTATTTTGCGTCATGTGAGAAGATACTCAAATATATTGGATTCATTGCATTTGAAGATCTCAAACCATAAATTCATTGGGGGGAGAAAATACGCGCGGCACTCTTTTTCCCTTAACCATGGTTTTGTCCCAAATTGGGTTTTCCTAGTAAGGTTTTTAATGAGACAACATTGCAAGCGTATTACGAAGAATGATGTACTCTTTTTCCTTCACTATGTTTTTGTCCCACAGGGTTTTTCGTAGTAAGGTTTTAATGAGGCACAATCTTCGATAATGGACATCCAAGGGGGAGTGTTATGAAATATTACGTGGATGCCTTTTATATTTATGCACCCTGTGGAATATTCTAAGTTTAGGGTTTAATGTTCTCTAAGAAAAACCTAGCTATTGTACATATATATATACATCCCTTACTCAATGGAATGATAAACTGATCTATTCTCTCCTCAATTCCTCTCATATTCCCTTTATTTTACAACAAAGTTATATTTTGGATAATTATTTCTATTAATTTGCCTTTATTCATGTTAATACCTTTTTTTGAATTCTGAAAAATAGCAAGCTATGTTCCCCAAAAAAAAAAAAAAAAAAAAAAAAAAAAGAAGCCAATAGGTGTATGCTGATATTTATATTACTAAATTATTTGTTTACATCTATTCAAAAAAAATAAATAAATAAAAAATAAAAAATTTGTTTACATATTTTCCCTTTATTAATGCTACCAACAACTAATGTTATGACATAAGTCTAAACCAAAAGAATCTTTCAAGCATGACTAATAAAAAGTGTAATATTTTGAGGAGTAGTGATAAACCACTATCAGGTATGGGCTCGTTGGGCCCATACCAGGGGCAAAAAAGTAATTTTGCGTACTACTTGCTATGCTGTAAAAAGTAGTTTCTTTCCTCTTAATAACAGTATACAAATCAAGAATAACAATATACAAACCAATAATAACAGTTACTAACCAATAAAAACAGTATACAAATCAATAATAATTGAGCACCGACAAACAATTAATGTCGTCAATTTCAGCATAGAACTCGTCATTTTTAAGGGCTAGAGCCATAAGTTTGTGTCTTTGACAAGGAACTTGTCTATGTTTGAAGGCCATGAAAATCAACCGGAAGTACTCCATAGCGCTGCTCACTCTTTCCTTTTTGGGGTTATGTTTTTTGGGTGGTTTTCGGTGATTTCAAACGAAGGTGGTTGCGTGTTTCTGGGTTTCGACCAAGGTGGTGGCTGGTGGGGTGGGTTCCTTGTTGTCGGAGGTAGAGGTGTGGTGGGCAGAGGATTGGCCGGCAATGGGAGCTATCCATGAAGGTGGGGAAAGGATTTAAGGGAGGAAGAAGATGAAGAGGAAAAAAAAAAAAAAAAAAAAATTATTATATTATGATATAGACAATTATGAGCCCATACCTGGTAGTGGGGTATAGTTACTCATATTTTGAGCTTACCAGGCCATGTGAGCTTTTCTATACATGAGTGGCAGAGACTTTCCCTTATTAATAGGGAGATTGCAGTGTATTAGTCAACTCTTTCTTCAGGCTGGCAGCAGCACATGATAATTAAAAGGTTTCACCATTATCAATGTTAACTTAATTATTACTCTCCGTTTGTTATTTTTTATTATCATACTTTTGGTAATATGTTGAATATTCTTCTAAAGTTATAATCTTTTATCCTTAATCATCTCTTTTGAAGAAAAAGTAATTCAATTCTATCACGTAGATTATGCTAAATCATGTGTTCAAGACTAATATATCGAATAAGATAATTCAAATAACCCACCAAAATAATAACTCCAAGTAAATCAAGTTATAACATAATGAAAAATTTACTAGGGTTTAAAGAAACAAGGATTGACTTTAAAGAAACTAATCGGTTTTAACTTGTTTAAAGCCGATACCCCTTAAAATTTGTATTATTAAAGAATAATTAAAAATTTGACTTGTTTTTGACGAATTGCTCAAAGTTCCTCCCAAAAGAAGGAAGTATTATTATAAACCTAAATAAACTTTACAAAAACAAGGATTGGGGCTTTCCAACGGTTAAAATCGATGGTAGCCCCTTCAAAATTCAATAATGGAGGCTAGAGTTTTGGAAATTTTAAATTATAGCTAATTATCCATTTCTCAATTAAAAATAACATGAAATTATCTAATTACTTTGTTTTATTCTTGTAAGCTTAAGCAAATAATCATTAATTTTGCTTAACTAGGTTAAACCTTAATGCACGATTGTTACATAATTATAATAACAATAAATTTATAGATTAATTTTTTTTTTTTTTTGGTACAAATATAATGAACCAGCTCACAAGTATTAAAAAGTATGAAATATATCAAATGATAAAAAAAATTGAGAGAAAATAATATTGAAACATGTAATAGTTGAACAATATGATATTTTTCTTTTTTTAAGAAGCTTATTTTAGATTTTATACAAAGTAATTCTTTGCATAAATTTTTTTTAAGCAAGTAATTTTGGAGGGAAAAGTTTTACTAATACGTTGCCAAATGTACCTCTTAATTTCTCCTATACACAGTAGTGTAATAGAAGGAAAATTTTTACTAATACATTGCCAAATGTACCTCGTTCTAAATTTTTCGGTTAGTAGTATGTAATAGATGGATAGATAGATAGATAGCCCACCATACTTTGTACACTTTGTACTACCTCCATTTGATATTATGTGCAACATTTACTTAGAACGGATACACATTATGTACAATAAATTAAATATTTTTATTTCATTTTAAGTTGTCATCATAACTCTCAATATCTCTACTCATCACATGCATTCATACCCTTTTCTCTCTCTATTAATTATAATCACAAAAAAAAATTGCCTTGAAATTTGTGTCTGCTTCTTTGTTGCACATAATATGAAACGGAGGTAATAATGAATTTTCTCTTTTATAAATATTACTAAAATAACAACCGCTGACATCATTTCTTGTTCAAATGGTATACATGTCAAGCTGTGCTAGAAAATTTTCCCGTCTAAATCAATTACTGACCTCACATCCTCTTTTTTTTTTTTTTTTTTTTTTTTTTTTTTTTTTTTTTTTACTTAGATTTTTATATGCTTATGAGTGATTATTTTATTTCGAAAGATAATTAGTCACAGTTGAAGAATACTCCTACTACAATTTTACACCTTCCCTTATTATTTTTCTAATGCCCTATCTTTCTTTATATATATATATATATATATATATATATATATATATATATATATATATATATATATATATATATATATATATATATATATATATATATATATATATATATATATATATCATGTTCAAATCTTTCTTCATTTGCATATATATATAAAATCGTGTATATAGTACAAGTACTAACATTTCATATTTGCTTAGATTTGCTCTTTTTCAATACAAAATTAATTAGCTAGATCTAAATAGCATTTGTAACTAAGAGTGAGGAATAGCTCAAGTGGTTAGAGCTTCCCTCCCGGTTTCAGGAGATCATAGGATCAATTCTCACCCCCGCCCTTATAGCTATCTAAACATCAAAAAAAAGAAGAGGAAGCAATAGACAAAATTTGTTTAATGTATCTCAGAATTTAACTTATATTTACCCAAAAAAAATATAGCATTTATAACAAATAGTAATCTCTTTAATTTGTCTTATACGAGATAAATATGAGGATATTAATGAGATACATTAAATTTATTTCAAAGAAATTTATCATTTGCGAGGCTAATCTAATTCCTAATAAAAAAAAAGTCCACTTCTCATAACCATCTCTTCTATATAGTTTAATTTATTTTGCTATATATTCAATTTTTTATGTCGTGCATTGTATTATATATATATATATATATATATATATATATATATATATATATATATATATATATATATATATATATATATATATATATATACTTTCTCTGTTTTTTTTAGTTGACACCTTTCTATTATCACGCTTGCCAATGCATGTTTTTAACGATTTATATCTCTAATTATCAACATTGTAAAAATATAAAAAGTGGATATTAATAAAATATACATTGAAACGATTCAAACAAAATGTCACATGAATGTGTTTTATCGTATCTGTAAACCACAAAAGTGAGTCAAAGTGTGTTGTGTGAATACTGTAAAAGTCAAACGTGTCGACTAAAAAAAACGGAGGAAGTATATAAAATGTATTCAATTTTATATATTCAATTTGGTTATAAACTTCAATACTTTTTGTAATCGGATACAAAACGAAGTTTCCTACAGATTCATTCTTGAATCTACATACAGATAACCATATAGCTTACTCAAATATTGAATATATTCCGGAGAAAAAAGAAAAAAAAAAAAAAAAAAAAAAAAAAAAGGTATGAAGAATTTTGTTCCTACCACTCTAATAGCAAAAATTTTGCTAATTACGATCTTAGCAATCATCGTTTCTAGCAATACTGCTCAAGGTAAATACAACAGTATGTTTATGTTTTATGTATTACTTCCGTTTTAAATTATTTCCAATTATTAGATATTTTTTACTTAAATTTTATGTAAATCCTTGCAAATAATTTGAAGTAAAGGTAGTATTTATTTTAAACTTTGTTTATTTTTATGTAAAAATGAAGACAAATTATTATAATTTATTACAGGAAGTATATTTGAATCTTGTGCTTCATTTTGCCTTTCAGTGGGTTTTCCGCCAGGAAATTGCTCCGACAGTGATATATTGTGCAGCTGCGGCAACACACAAGGTTAAAATATGATAATGCTAAATACAACAGTTTTGTTGTTATTATGTATTTATTTTTAATTTTGTTTATTTTATTTGTAAAAGTAAGTGAAAGAGCCTCAATTCATATTCATGATAAAAAAAAAAAAAAAATGTTTATCTTGTGGGAATTTTGTAAATAAATCCACATAAAATAATGCCCACAAGGTTTTATATGTGCCTGACTACATCATATGACCAGTCATTATAGGAGTTACTTCGTCCGTGTTATAGGGGTTACTTGGGCCGTGTTAAAGGGGTTACTTAGTCAGCAATAAAGGGGCTATTCAATCAGTATTATAGGGGCTACTCGTTCAATATTACAAAAATTACTTTTTTTTTTTTTCACACAAGACGGGCTGAATTATAATCCAAGTTAGCATGACTTTTTTTAAATAAATTAATAATAGTGGGGTCTACATGTAATAAAACTTTGTGTTTATTTAAAAATGCCACTTAATTAACATTTTTTTTTATCTATCATGAAGATAACTTATATTTTCTCAATGTAAAGAGAAATGATTTTTCTTGTCCTTTTTTTTTTTTTTTTTTTTTTTTAAATTTGACGGGAGGAATGTTTATAATTTATTACAGGAAATGTATGCGATTTATGTGCTTCATATTGCTCTAGTATGGATATTCCACCAGGGGATTGCTCCGAAAAGGATATATTGTGCAACTGCGGCAGCAAACACGCTTAACAGATGATAATGATATTCAATAATCTAGCTTGATCAAGAGAAGCAATTATAAACTCAATCGTTTTTACGAGTAATGTTGTTTGGTTAAACAAAAGAAATAAACTTAATTTCATGGAAGGTACCTAAGCTTGCATAGGAAATGCAACTTGTATATGTCAACCAAACAATGTAATAACTACCACTTTGTATAATGTGTTCTTTAATTTTTGTTATCAATTAAACAAGCACCTTTGTTATTTTTATTCATAATCTCATAAAGAACCCATATTTTTCTTGTCTTCCATTTTGAGCAATTTCTTTATACAACTGGTTATACCTATTTTTAGTTACATTTGGTTGTATACATAATTGTTAGTTGTCCATTTTGGCGTGGTTTAAACATAGATTCACTGGTTGGTTACTTATTGTGTGTGTACCTTTCTGTATTTTGACAACTAGATTATCCTAAGCAATACTCAGTTTAGCGAAGATAGAAAAAGGCTGAATGCATTATGATGATATAATTTTTAATTTCAATTATATCAATGATATAACAGTTAATAACTTATGGCAATTATTCACAAATTTTTATTTGTAGTTGTGGCCACACTGTCTAGCCAACCATAATGGGGTTACTTTGTTGGTGTTATAGGGATCAGTTGGTCTATATTATAATTGGTTGTTTCGTCAGTGATATATAGCTGTTACTCAGTTTGTGCTATATATACGTGTTACTTAGTTAATGTTACAGGGGTTATCCAATCAATGTTATAGAGCCATAGAGGTTACTTTGTTCTTTTGCAAACTTCACCAGTCATACACAAAACGCATTGATGACAATTTCTTATAATCTATAAAAATGCAAAATTAAGATTAAGGAAAAAAGACTGAAATTAAGCAAGAAATATTCAAGGTTTGAGGTTCATAGTAATACTCCCTATAAGATAAATAAAAAAACTAAAATGAAGCTATTGAAAATATAATTGATTACCAATGTTTTGGTTTCATGGTAATGCATGGTAAAAAGAATAGATTTAGGCTGAAAAATTGTTTAAGAGTTATCCTTTCCTAAATTTTAGGATCTTATTTCCATGAAAAAAAATAAGATAATTTTCTCTGGTATTACTTAACTTATTTTCTATTTGGTAAAGCGAGAAAAACGGTTACGGAGTATCATCTTATTAATCTTGTATTATTCTTCATGAAAAATTTAACCATAATAAGTATATTATTTTTTTAATAATTAAATTATTTTAGATATAATTTTTTATAAAAAATCCAACTCCTCCCTCACCCGGCTACCCGACTAAACCCCGTACTGGCACCCAGCTCCCCTACCCTTGGTAAAGGCCACCTATAGACGCTTAACGCCCAATCTTTCCAGATAACGTTTGCATCTTCTGTCTTACCGCGGCTGCTGGCACAGAGTTAGCCGATGCTCATTCCCCGGATACCGTCATAGCTTCTTCTCCAGGAAAAGAGTTCATGACACGTGGGCCTTCTACCTCCACGCGACATTGCTCCGTCAGGCTTTCGCCCATTGCGGAAAATTCCCTACTGCTACTTAGGAGTCTGGGCCGTGTCTTAGTCCTAGTGTGGTTGATCATCCTCTCGGGCCAGCTACTGATCATCGCCTTGGTAAGCTATTGCCTCATCAACAAAGTAATCAGACGTGAGCCCCTCCTCGGGCGGATTCCTCCTTTTGCTTCTCAGCCTACGGGGTATTAGCAATCGTTTCCAGCTGTTGTTCCCCTCCCAAGGGCAAGGTCTTACGCGTTACTCACCCCTCCGCCACTGGAAACACCACTTCCCGCCCAACTTGTATGTGTTAAGCATTCCACCAGCGTTCATCTTGAGGCAGGATCAAACTCTCCATGAGATTCTTAGTTGCATTACTTATAGCTTCCTTGTTCGTAGACAAAGCGGATTCGGAATTGTCTTTCATTCCAAGGCCTAACTTGTATCCATGCGCTTCATATTTCACCTGGAGTTCGCTCCCAGAAATATAGCCATCTCTACCCCCTCACATCAATCCCACGAGCCTCTTATTAGTTGGTGTCCCTTATCTCGCTAGTGACCCCCACCCGTCCTATTTCTACCACTTGATACCTAACCCTTCCTCTCGTTCCCTCACACCCCCTCCCTACTTTCCCTACCCTAAAATCGTCCCCTTCTCAAAACAACCCCATTCCCCTGAACCTGACACACCAAAAATCTAAACCCCTTCTCAAAAACACCATAAAACCAAACCTGTTTTCTAGGTTGTTTGAAAACCCTAAACGGGTTTTGGTTTTCTAAGTGGTTTCAGTTGCGATTTAGTGGGTCGAGGACAGAGAAGAGGCCGTTTTGAGGAGGTGGTTTAAACACCCTAAACGAGTTTGATTTTCTAAGTGGTTTCAGCTAGAATTTAGGGGTTGGGGATAGGGGAGGTGGTTATTTCAAGGAGTCTACTATTTTTAGGTTAGAGCAAAGGAGGGTCGAGTGTAAGGCGAGTGGGGTAGGGAAAAAGGAGAAATGTGGGGGAGGAGATAGGTGCCATCACCAAAGGGATGGAGAGCTGGGCGGTGTAGGGGGTTTGGCTAGTGGGGGTGGGGGGTGGGGGAAGGGGTTACGTTGGATATTTTTTTAAAAAAAAATGTAAAATAAATTCATTATTAGTATAATTTTGTAAAAATAAAAAAAAACCCTAATAAAGCTATAGTTAAAATTTAATAAATATTATCATTAATAATGTCATGAACAACTAAATATTATAATACAAGATTATCAAAGATACTAACTGTTTCCCGTTGTACAAAAGAGAAAAGGAAAAAATTCAGTGTTACAAAAAAGATTTTCTCAACCCAAAAAAAAAAAAAAAAAATTAAGTGGGCGAAGAGTGAAAATGGAATAATTTTGGAGGGAAAATCTGCTGAAAGGAGCTTTCACTTTAGTATTATACTAGATAATCCCTAAGCGATGCTAGCTTGACAAATATAGTAAAAAAATTAATGATCAATTCAATGGTATAATTTTTTAATTAAACAATAATACCAATGACATATATATTAGAGTTAATAACCCATGACCATTCTCACTAAAAAAAAGAAGAAAAAAAACCAAAACTTTTTTTTTTCGGTTTTTTGAGAGGAATAGGGATGGGTAATTTCATTAAATAATAATAGTTATTCGGCACTTAAATCATCATTTAAGGGATCTAAATTCTCTAAACAAGAATTAAACACCCCTAAACTAATGGCATTGCTTCTGAAATGCTCTTGGATAATTTTAGATGTCTTTGCATCATTTTTTACGGTGCTCCATTGATGTATAGCCGCAACAGTGATAAAACTTGATTGGTCATCAAGATCTGCAAATTTGCAAGACAAAACTTCTAAATCTGCACCCCTATACCAATAGACCCACAATTCCACAAATTTGCAAGACCAATCTTCCAAATTTAATTTGTATCCCTGCACACACTAAAAACAAACAAACAAACAAAACTAAACTCTACATGGAGGTACTAACTATAATCATGATACTATTGGTGATCATTATTTGCTAAAAACATTAAATTAAAGAAGAATTTGGGGCTTACAATCGATAAATATCAATGACAACCATGACTGCAGGCGTCATTCGAAGTGCGCCTACGTTAAGCATATGGTGAATATTCTTCACATAGGCGCGCTTCGAATGACGCCTACAATTTGGTGACTCCATTGGGGAAATGGCCTAAGAATTGGGTTGGCTTATAAGATGTATTGGTTTGAATTTTGATTAAAGCACTGCAAATATTAAATACTCACCCCGACCAATAATGGTGGTGAAAGGTTGTCCATCATCGGTTTTGGTTTTGGGAAGACATTTTTAGGTGTCTACAGAAGCCCCCATATTGACTGAGTTTGTAGAAACGTAAGTTTCGAATACGATAGTCAAAGTAGTCGATTGGGACGGAGAATGATTTAAAACGTTCTGCGATCCTAAACCACTCTATATACGGCGAAACCTGCAGAAAAGCATCATTTCCACAGATAAAAGAATGAAGAGATAGAATGCGTATCTGACACCAGTGCATGGCAACAAACACGTTTAGTAGTTTTCTACATAGACTCCTATGCCTCGAGCAGCCTAATGAATGATGATCACTAAGTATTTGAAGAATGATGATAAGTTTGATTATCCCCGAATATGGGCCATAGATGGTTTCCTTATCCCCGAATGTGGGATGTAGATGGTTCTCTTATCCCCGAACGTGGGATGTAGAAGGTTCGCTTATCCCCAAACATGGGTTGTAGATGGTTCTCTTATCCCCGAACGTGGACTGTAGATGGTTCACTTATCCCAAACGTGGGCTGATTATGGTTCTCTTATCCACGAACATGGCTGTAGATGTTTTGCTTATCCCCGAACGTAGGTTATACGTGAGACAACCTAAATGGGATTTTCCAAAGGACTCGCATAAACCGTGATTGACTTGACCAAGCTTAACTTGACACAACATGACATGTGTATGACTTATGATTGTGTGTGTATATGTATTATTTGAGTGTGTGTGTAGACACAAGAAAATTAAAATGCAAAAGCAGAAAATTTTCGTCATTTTTTTGTCATGAGTGGAGGGTACCAATGTTATCCCGAAAAAGAAAGACATAAAAAAAATTAAGTATAAATTTTGAAACAGTTTTTAAACTTCCCCAAAAGAAAAAAAGATTGAACAATAGAAGAAGTTTTGTACTTCCACACTGAGAAAAATTTGATTTTTTTTTTAAACTTCCCTAAAAGAAAAGACATGAAAAAAGGAAGAAGTTTTGAACTTCCTCATTGAGCAAAGCGAGATGATTCCCATGGATCAAATTAAATTGCTCGTCTTAAAAATAATGTATGCATGATGAATGTTCGTAGGCCAGGAGGCTAAGGACAATTACATCATGTTACACGATTAATGAATGCGCTTAGGTCATGAAGCTAAGCACAATAGTTTGTTGTTGATGTATGTTGCTTAGGTTAGGAAGCTAAGCATCATATAGTGTATGAAAAACAATCTTGATGAACGTTCCATAGGTCTAAAAGCTGAGTATATAGATGAAGTGATTGCTAAGTATAGCATGGAATAATGAATCTTGATGAGTATTACTTTGCACTAGTAGAAAAGGTCAAATTGACACCGGTTCAAAACCCCCCTAAGCCACCGGTTTTGAATCGTAGCGTATTTGAGGGATGCCAATTCATCCAACAAACGTCACCGGTTCAAAACCGGTGGGAAAACCTTATATTGGCACCGGTTAACCGGTGGCATACTTTATTTCTGGCACCAGTTCACCGGTGGCAAAAATATTCCCGGGGTTTTTTTTTTTGGTATTTGACACGAGAAAAATGTAGGTCGTCCTCTACACTTTCCTAGAGTCAAAGAAAATTTATAAACACTCGACCAACCTAATACGAGTATAGGGTAAGTCAAGGGTCGAACCCAAGGGAATGAATAGGTGTAAGCTATAGCCTAGGTCAAGCTACTTCGAAGTTTGCGGAAGATGCGGTTGGTAACTAAGGTATCAAGAAGTCTAGATGAATCGAGAATTCAATATAATAAACACTAGGGATATGGGTTCCACATGCAAGCTCAATGATTATGCTAATTGAAAAATCACTCAATCAATTCAAACATTGCAAAGGACAAACAATAGTTGCAATCAAAGGAATTCAAGGGTTATCTCCTATAAGCCAAGCTAGGGATCACTATGAATGGCTAGCTAGGAAAATCACAATCAAATCCAATCAATTAAAGCAATTGTCAAATCAAGGGTTCATGTCATTGAAATTTGCAATGCAATCTAGATTAATCTTATAGGTTGATCACTCCTAGTCCAATCAATCACATGCACAACTATGTCCATCAATTTAATTGTACCATTCAAATCAATCTAGCATCATCAACTAGCAAAAATCTTTAATCAAGCATGCTTCCCCTTCTCCCTAGAAACTAATCTACTCACTAAACATGGTGGAATTAAGAAACAAAACAACTTCAATCAAATTCATATTCATTTAAAGCTAAATCAAAAGAAAATCAATCAATCAACAATTTCTAAAGCAAGGAATATAATCTCAATCAAAATCCAAGAAACTAGAAGGAATTGCATTAAAAGTAAATCAAGGAAAAGAAATCTTACAAATATCCATTGAATTGAAGAAGGAATTTCAAAATTAAATTGAAATCTAAGATCAAATTCAAGTACTAACAAGTAAATCTTAAGCTTCTCTCTCTACTTTCTCTCTCTACTATTTCTGGAAAAATTCTCTCTCTAGTACAAAGTTAAGTCGTCGTCCAAAAAGAAAGTCAAAAGCTATAAATAAGAATAATCGAGCGAAGAGGGCTGCACAGGCCGTGCGCACGCACAGCCCAACCGCGCGCGCACAGCTGGGTCTGCGCGCACGCACCCCTGTGCCACGCGCGCGCACCTCTGTGCGATGCATGGGCTTTGGCTCCTTCGCTTGCTTGATCAAACTCCGCGCTCCCGAGCATCCCCAACATCAGTGCACTCGAGATGATGCCCGCGAACATGGCAGTCCTAAAATGAGCAAATTGACTTGATTTTTCACCTACAAAACACAAATAAAACAAAAAGAGGAAGCGTAGCAAGGTAAAACTAAAACTAAAATTATGAATTATCGACTAAAAATATGAAAAACTCGTAAAAACCAATCGAGAACTAAAGTGAATTATAAAAAAATGGAAAATCAAATAAAACTAAAAGAGTTATAAGAAATTGATGAAAGAAAATAAAGAAAATGAACCTAAATCTTATCCTTTTGAGCGCCAAAAACGACGCTCATCAAATTCCCCCAAGCTAAAATTTTTCTCTTCCTCGAGCAAAACAAATTTAAACCCAAGGGAAAATGATGACACTACTCAAGCAAAGAAAGAAACAAGAAAATAAGGGAAGCTGAGAATATACACTAACTCACTTTCGTAGGAATCACGGTCAATTTTAGCAACTAAAGACAAGCCATTTAAACGCCTAGATCGCTCTAGAGTACGAGTGATGCTCTCGTATAGGTTTCCAAAGAGGTTAACCTATAACTCTTTTTATTAAAAAGGAGGCAAAGTAAAAAGAAAAAGAAAAGAAAAAGTTTAAAACCTTAAAAAGAAATGCTTATACAAAGGCTTTTTGCACATGATCAAGGCACAAAGGATATCAAGCTTCCTCAAACAACAATGGTAAGCACGTTCTAAGATATCGAGGGTTGATTGAAAAATGGGGTATGCTAAGCATAGAGAAGTAATGAGGCGCAATCCACTTTCATCCCAACCAATCCAACCGCGTTCTCCCTAATGGCCTCAAATCTTCCCTTAGTAAGCGTCACTATGGTTCCACGAAGGAACCGGAAAACATTAGAATTTGAGGGTCTCGACATCTCGACCTTTCATCCTTTTTCTTTAGGCTTTAATTCATAATGCCCTCCCTCGGTGAATGACTCAACCACTAGGTCAAAAGGACTTTCCCAAAGGTTGTAATGTAAGGGTAAAAGGTTAGGGGTAGGCTTAAAATTTAGAATTTGGTGGTACACCTAGATTATGAGGCAAAGGTTGGCCACACCTCAACACCAAAACAAAGAAGTCACCAAACAAAAACGAACTAATACCCCTAAGCTTATTCAAAGCTATATCCACAAGCATATATACAAAGAGCGTGAACGCTTCTCCCCCAAACTAAAAGGAAGCATTGTCCTCAATGCGAGAAAAGGGAAAAGAATTACATCAAACTATTTTTTGAATTTTTCATTTTCTCTTGTTAATGTAATTTTCATTATATCAAAGCAATTGTCCTCACCTCTTTTAACTTTGGACGGCTTTTTTGATATTGCATTTATTATGTCCTTGCCTTTTTAAACTATGGACGGCTTTTTCGATTATATTCATTTGCCATTATTCACAATATGTACAATAGACGAGTTCGCAAACAAATAAAACCAACTTCCAACTTTCTATATCACAAACTCCAAAGGCATGACCATTTGCTTCACAAAAACCAATATTGGAATGAAAAGAAACAAAAGGTTCAAAGTTCTAAAGATGTGGCTAGAAAAGAAGGGGAATGGCTCAAATGGTTAGCAAGATGGCAAATGTAAACCCAATGAACTAAAAAGAAAGGAGAAAATCCTAGAAATGAAAAATTACCACCCCGAAAAATGGCCTTTGTCCTTCCTAGTTGGTTCGGTCTCGTGTTTGAGAATTATGAGTCAAGATTCAAGATTAGGGATGCAAAGGTGGAGGATCCACGCCGCACAATCAAGAATGATGAAGGCTTGAAAATGAGAAACCTCACACGATTGTATCAAAAACTTACTAAAGGGGTCAAATCCACCAAAGGAAGCAACTCCGTCTTACCACAAACCAAAAGAATCCGGCTTCAAGGCCCCAAAAGGTCTAAACTGCTACCTTAGCATACTCTGTCCTTGAATCAACCAAAGATACTCTCAAACCGTGCAAACCATTGTATTTAGGAAGAAAAATAGCCAATGTGCAAGTTCAAGTGGTATTAAAGCCAAAGTAAAAGCAAAAACATTTATTCATATTCACAAAAACAAAGTTAAATTGGTTTTTCTTTTTTTTTTCTTTTTTTCTTCTGTTTTTTTTTTATGTATTGTTTTAAGTTTTTATTTATTAGTATTTTTTGTTTTGGTTTTTTTTTTACAAGAGAAAAGAGATAAAAAGAAAACAAAAGAATAAGAAAAAGAGAAAAAGGAAAACAAAAAGGAAAATGAAAACAAAAGAGAAAGAAAAAGAAAAATAAGAAAAGGAAAAAGAAATGAAAAATAGAAAGATATAGGAGGAGTAGAATGCAAAAAGGAAATAATGCTAACACACATAAATCCCAATCAACAAACAAGTGAACATTCGGCCACAACGCCAATGTTCCCAAACACACTAGGGTGTTAGAAAGCAAACAACCTCGAATCATTCAACTTCTCCTAGAACTAAACCTAGACTAAGCAACCAAGGGAAGAAAAAGAAAAGAAATAGAAAGATCTCACTGGGATAAGTTCCAAACCTTACACAAATTCTCAAAATTTCGAAAATAACCCAAAATTTTCGAATTTATGGTTAGAAAATCTGGAATTTTTTTTGTTAAAAATCGAAAATTTGATGAATTTGATGTAATCTGGTGTTAAAATGAAAATAAAAGAGGTGAAATTGAGGTGTAATTGCTAGAAAGGATGATAAGGTTGATGAGAGGATAGAGAATCAAGAAATCGGGGAGAGAGAAAGGGGAAATAAGGTGGAACATTTGGGGTTTTAAGGGGGGGGGGGCGGGCGCCAGGCTGGTGCGTGCGCACCAGCGTAGTGGTGTTGGCCTGCGTTGGCTGGCGACAGGGGCAAAAATCCCTGCCCTCTTGGTGCGTGCGCGCAGGCAGGGGTGCGTGCGCACCAGGTGGGCCTGTTTATGCTGGAAAATTCGGCCAATCCATGACCCCTATGGTGCGCGCGCGCAGGGTTATGGTGCGTGCGCACCAGGTGGGCACCAAAAGAAGTGAAAAATATCTGACCCCTTTGGTGCGCGCGCACAGCCTATGGTGCACGTGCACCAAGCAATAATATGTCGGCCATGAATATACTCTCGTGTTTGCATAAGGGGATATTTGAAAGCTTGAAAAGTGCAAACATGAGAGCATAAAACCTCAACAATATTCCACCTAAACTTAACCAAACCTCGAGAAAGCTTGAAATAACACCAAAATTGTTGGAAATTGTCTCCGAATCAATCTCATGGTACCTAAATTCAAGAAAACAATTAAAAAGAAAGAGAAATAAGAAAAATCTCAAAGATAAAATAAATAAAGAAAAATGTAAAATCAAAAGAAAAAGGTTAGAAAACCGGGTTTCCTCTCGGGTAGCGCTTGTTTAATGTCATAGCTCGACGTTCTCCACCAATTAAGGTGGTTGCCGGCAAAGCAATGAGTGAACAAGGCCAACAAAAGCACCATCGAAGTACTTCTTGAGACGATGGCCATTGACCTTAAATGGAGAAGAAGAATCTAACATTGAGACCTCTACAACACCACTTGGGAAAACATTCTTGACCAAATAGGGACCGTTCCATCTTGACATGAGTTTTCCGGGAAACAACTTCATTTTTGAATTGTAGAGAAGAACCTTATCGCCAACACAAAAATCTTTCTTCTTAATAAGCTTGTCATGTGTTTCCTTGGAACGAGCTTTATACACACTAGCACAATCATAGGCATCAAACCGAAGCTCCTCTAACTCATGAAGATCTAACCACCTTTTCGCCCCTGCACTTGCCAAGTCAAAGTTTATCTTCTTGATTGCCCACAAAGCACGGTGTTCGATTTCAACCGGGAGATGGCATGACTTGCCGTAGACTATGCGGTATGGAGTGGTACCTATGGGGGTCTTAAAAGCCGTTCGATAGGCCCAAAGAGCATCATCCAACTTATCCGACCAATCCTTTCGATTTCTCGCAACCGTCTTTTCAAGGATAAGTTTGATTTGACGATTAGAGACTTCCACTTGACCTCTTGATTGAGGATGATATGGGAGGCCGAATCTTTAATGGACTCCATGCTTTCTCAACATCTTTTGAAAGGCATGGTGAATAAAATGAGAACCGTTGTCGCTTATCACCGCCTTGGGAACCCCAAATCTTGGAAAGATTATCTTCTTAAACTACTTCATAACCACCTTGTGATCATTAGTTGGGGAGGCAATGGCCTCAACCCACTTAGACACGTAATCAACCGCCACAAGAATATATTGATTTCTGAAAGATGAGGGGAAAGGTCCCATAAAATCAATACCCTTCACATCAAACACTTCCAACACAAGTATGGGTTGTTGAGGCATTTCATTTCTCTTGGAGATGTTTCCAACTCTTTGACATCGGTCACATGTCTTGACAAAGCCCCATGAATCCTTAAAGAGATGTAGCCACCATAATCCGCATTGAAGGACCTTAGTGGCGGTCCTAGAGGCGCCCATATGGCCCCCGCTTGGATCCGAATGGCACATTTTCAAGACACTAGGCACTTCTTCGTTTGACACACAACGTCTAAGTAAACCATCGACTCCACGCTTGTATAAGATGGGATCATCCCACACATAATGCCGTGCCTCTCTCTTGAGCTTCTTTCTTTGATTCTTAGAAAAAGAAGGAGGAAACTCCCCACATGCAAGAAAGTTCACTAAATCGGCAAACCATGGGAGTTCCCTTGCTTCAATAGCATACAAGAAATCATCAAGCATTCTATCTTCAATTGGAGAACCATCATCTTGAATTTGAAAATCTTCCAAACGAGAAAGATGGTCCGCTACAACATTTTCCGCTCCTCTTTTATCCCTAATCTCAATGTCAAAGGTTTGGAGCTCAAGAACCCACCGAATCAACCTTGGCTTGGACTCTTTCTTAGCAAAAAGATACTTTAAGAGCCGCATGATCGGTAAAGACAATGGTTTTGGAACCCAATAGATAACAACGGAACTTCTCAAAAGCATGAACTATGGCAAAAAATTCCTTCTCCGTTGTAGTGTAATTCCGTTGAGCTCCATTTAGAGTCTTTGACATATAATAGATCACTTGAAGTTTCTTGTCCACTCTTTGACCCAAAACACCTCCTATTGCCGAATCACTTGCATCACACATCAACTCAAATGGTAAATCCCATCTTGGAGCTTGTACAATAGGAGTAGAGATTAGAGCTTTCTTTAACTTGTTTAATGCCTCCAAACACTTATCATCAAACACAAAGTCGACATCTTTTTGAAGAAGATTATTAAGAGGCTTTGCAATGAGTGAGAAATCCTTGATGAATCTTCTATAAAACCCGGTATGCCCTAAGAAAGATCTCATTCCCTTTACGTTCACCGGAGGTGGAAGCTTTTCAATGACTTCAATTTTATCTTTATCCACCTCTATCCCCTTATGAGAGATCTTGTGGCCAAGGACTATGCCTTCCTCCACCATGAAGTGACATTTTTCCCAATTCAAGACCAAGTTCACCTTTTCACACCTTGCAAGACATTTTTCAAGGTTTTCAAGGCATGCCTCAAATGAAACACCTCCTACGGAGAAGTCGTCCATAAAAACCTCCATCTCCTCTTCCAACATATCTCCAAATATATTCATCATGCATCTTTGAAATGTCGCGGGAGCATTGCAAAGGCCAAATGGCATTCTCTTATAAGCAAATGTACCATATGGACAAGTGAATGTTGTTTTCTCTTGGTCATCCGGGTGGATAGGGATTTGGAAAAATCTCGAATAGCCATCAAGAAAACAATAGAACTTGTGCCTTGTTAGTCTTTCAAGCATTTGATCAATAAAAGGAAGGGGAAAATGATCTTTCTTTGTTGATGTGTTTAGACGTCTATAGTCTATACACATCCTCCATCCCGTGACCGTCCTCGTCGGAATGAGCTCACCTTTTTCATTCTCAACGACGGTCATACCTCCCTTCTTTGGGACAACGTGAACGAGAGAAACCTACCTAGAACTAGAAATGGGGAATATGATTCCCGCATCCAAGAGTTTGGTGATCTCCTTTTTCACCACCTCTCCCATTTAGGGGTGTAACTTTCGTTGCCTCTCAATAGAAGGTAAAGCACTATCCTCAAGAGTTATGTGATGTGTACATAAAGCAGGGCTTATACCTTTGAGGTCATCAATGGTATAACCCAAAGCACTTCGGTGCTTTTTCAAAACACCACATAACTTTTGAGCTTGATGCTCACTTAAAGAAGAGCTAACAATCACGGGAAAAGTGGAGTTGGGTCTCAAAAACTCATACCTAAGGTGTGATGGAAGAGGTTTGAGCTCAACCATTGGAGCACCTTTACCTTCCTTCGATATTGCCACTTGCAACGCTTCTTGGCTAGAAATGCTCAAACACATTTGTTCTTCATCATCCTCAAAGCTTCCATTGAGCAAATCTTCATATAAACCCATCTCCTTGTTTGGGGTACCTATCTTCTCCTTATTTAACAAAACATTCTCTAGAGCATCGTTAGAAGTGAGTAATTGCTCATGCATGGAAGACACAACATGATCGAGAGAATCAATTAACATACAATTTTCTAGAGAAGAACTTGGATATTTCATGCTAGCATTCAAATCAAATTCTATCACTTCATCCCCTACTTTGAGTGAAATTTTAGCACTTTTTACATCTATCAAAGCACCCGAAGTAGCAAGGAATGGTCTCCCTAGAATGATGGGGATATTAGCATCTTCATCCATCTCAAGCACAACAAAATCCACCGGAATAACAAATTTCCCGACCCTTAAAGGAACATCCTCTACCTTACCCTTAGGGAACTTAATTGAACTATCGGCCAATTGCAAAGTGATGTTAGTAGGTAAGAGTTCTCCTAGCTCAAGTCTTTGGTATACCGAGTATGGCATAAGGCTAACACTAGCTCCTAGGTCACACAAGGCATTCTCAATTTGCATTTTATAAATGGCACAAGGGATAGAAAAGTTTTCGAGATCTTTTAGCTTAGGTGGCATCTTGTTCATTATGATAGCACTACAATTCTCGGTCAAGTTCACCGTCTCTACACCATCACATGTTCTCCTACCACTCAAAATGTCCTTGAGGAATTTTGCGTAGTTGGGCATTTGGGTCACAACTTCGGTAAATGGTAAAGAGAGGTGAAGTTGCTTAAGCATGTCTATAAATCTTCCAAATTGTTCATCTAACTTGTGTCTCATGAATTTTTGTGGATAAGGAAGCTTAGGTTTCACAATCTCTTTCTCCACTCTCACCTCACTAGGTTTCTCAATCTCAACCTCACTCAAAGATACACCATTTCTCTCATCTTCAACCAACGCCCCTTTTGTGCCCTCTTTAGTCTTACTCATCCTAGGAAAACTTTTCCTCAAGGACCTTACCACTCCTTGTGACAATAGCATTGACCGGTCTCTTAGGATCTAGGCCTTGGGAAGGTAAAGAAGAAGGACTAGCATGGTCTTTCAAAGCATTAGCAAGTTGAGAAATTTGGTTTTCAAGCATCTTATTATGAGTCATCATTTATTAAATTTCTTATCACTTACGGTCATGTAAGTGTTTAACAACTTTGTTTGATTTTCAATGATTTCTTCTAAATTTTTTATATGCGAAGAAGAAGAGGATTGAACATAGGAATTATCATTTTGGGCTTTTGGAGCAAATCCGGGTGGAGGGCCTCTTTGAGCATTGTTTTGAAAATTGCCTCTCCCTTGATTGTTCCAATTACCCCTACTTTTATTTTGATCATAACCTTGATTATGGTTACCACTACCTTGATTATGATTCCTATAACCTTGGTTTTGATTACCATAATTTTGGTTTTGATTTTGGCTACTATAACCTTGATTGTTATAGTTACCTCGAGAACCTTGGTTCCTATAACCACCACCTTGGTTATAGTTGTCAAAATTGCCATGATTGTCGTAATTCCTATTCCATTGACCTCTTTGATTCTCAAACCTAGAATCATGATTATTTGACACATAGTTCACATGCTCATTCACATTTCCATCTTGATCATCACAAACATCCATACATGCATGAGGGAAACTAGAAACATCATGCTCATACGACCCACAATCATCACAAAACAAGCATCCACTAGGCATGTTACTAGAAGAAGGAAGGGGTTGAGAATTAGAAGACGTACCTCTCCCCTTAGTTTGGGAGGGAAGACTTGAAACTTGGTAGGTAGCGCTTTCCAACTTTGCCTTGATAGCGGACATCTCCTTCGCCAAGTTTGTCATTTGAGAGGATAGATTGTTGATTGCATTTAGATGATCAACCGAGTACACCAAAGAGCTACTCTTGCTAGTTGATTCTCTTTCTCCATCTTGCCAATCTCTATAGTACCTCACTACGTCCTCAATTATGTCCACCACTTCCTCTTCCGTTTTGTTCATGATAGGACCTCCGGCTCCTCCATCTAAACATGATTTTCCTTGAGGGCTAAGACCTCCATAGAAAATTTGATTGATTTGATAGGTTGGAATTCCATGATGAGGACATTCTCTTTGATACTCCTTGTATCTCTCCCATGCTTCATAGAGGCTCTCATTTGGCTTTTGCTTGAAACCTTGAATTAAAGCTCTAGCTTCCGCCGTTTTTTTTTAGGATAGAAACGGGATAGAAATTCCTTGGTGACCTCGTCCCATGTCCTTAGAGAATTCGGCTTTACCTCCTTGTCTAGCCATTCCAAAGCACGGCCTATGAGAGAAAAGGGAAAGAGCTTGAGGCAGATGAATTCTTGGGAAATTCCGTTCACCTTGATAGTATTGCAATACTTCTCGAACTCCTTCAGATGGTTTAGTGGGCTTTCATGCTTGGCCCCACTAAATTGTCGCCTCTCTATCAAAGTAATCATTGCCGGTCTTATTTCAAAATCATTTGCCGGTGTTGTAGGCGGAGCAATCCCACTCTCAAATCTATATGCACCGGGAATCCCCAATTCATTCAATGCCACTCTTGGATTTTCTCCCATTCTTGCTTGTTCTTCTTGTTGTGGCTCTTCTTCACTTGAAATGCTAGGGCTCAAAGATCGTCTAGCACTCCTCAACCTTGCAATAGTTCTCTCAATTTCCGGATCAAATGGCACTAGTGAATGATCACGTGCTCTATGCATAAAATCTCAAAAGAAATGGTTAGTAGCACGGCTACAAATGTAGCCTTAAAGAAAATCTTTTTGTATTTTTCAATTAATGGTGAAATAGACTCAACAACTATAACAAAGCACCAATATCATTCCCCGGCAACGACGCCATTTTTGCCATGAGAAAAATGTAGGTTGTCCTCTACCCTTTCCTAGAGTCAAAGAAAATTTATAAACACTCGACCAACCTAATACGAGTATAGGGTAAGTCAAGGGTCGAACCCAAGGGAATGAATATGTGTAAGCTATAGCCTAGGTCAAGCTACTTCGAAGTTTCCGGAAGATGCGGTTGGTAACTAAGGTATCAAGAAGTCTAGATGAATCGAGAAATTCAATATAATAAACACTAGGGATATGGGTTCCACATGCAAGCTCAATGATTATGCTAATTGAAAAATCACTCAATCAATTCAAACATTGCAAAGGACAAACAATAGTTGCAATCAAAGGAATTCAAGGGTTATCTCCTATAAGCCAAGCTAGGGATCACTATGAATGGCTAGCTAGGAAAATCACAATCAAATTCAATCAATTAAAGCAATTGTCAAATCAAGGGTTCATGTCATTGAAATTTGCAATGCAATCTAGATTAATCTTATAGGTTGATCACTCCTAGTCCAATCAATCACATGCACAACTATGTCAACCAATTTAATTGCACCATTCAAATCAATCTAGCATCATCATCTAGCAAAAATCTTCAATCAAGTATGCTTCCCCTTCTCCCTAGGAACTAATCTACTCACTAAACATGGTGGAATTAAGAAACAAAACAACTTCAATCAAATTCATATTCATTTAAAGCTAAATCAAAAGAAAATCAATCAATCAATAATTTCTAAAGCAAGGAATATAATCTCAATCAAAATCCAAGAAACTTGAAGGAATTGCATTAAAAGTAAATCAAGGGAAAGAAATCTTACAAATATCCATTGAATTGAAGAAGGAATTTCAAAATTAAATTGAAATCTAAGATCAAATTCAAGTACTAACAAGTAAATCTTAAGCTCCTCTCTCTACTTTCTCTACTATTTCTGGAAAAATTCTCTCTCTAGTACAAAGTTAAGTCGTCGTCCAAAAAGAAAGTCAAAAGCTATAAATAACAATAATCGAGCGAAGAGGGCTGCACAGGCCGTGCGCACGCACAGCCCAGCCGCGCGCGCGCATAGCTGGGTCAACGCGCACGCACCCCTGTGCGATGCATGGGCTTTGGCTCCTTCGCTTGCTTGATCAAACTCTGCGCTCCCGAGGATCCCCAACATCAGTTTACTCGAGATGATGCTCGCGAACATGGCAGTCCTAAAATGAGCAAATTGACTTGATTTTTCACCTACAAAACACAAATAAAACAAAGAGAGGAAGCGTAGCAAGGTAAAACTAAAACTAAAATTATGAATTATCAACTAAAAATATGAAAAACTCGTAAAAACCAATCGAGAAATAAAGTGAATTATAAAAAATGGAAAATCAAATAAAACTAAAAGGGTTATATGAAATTGATGAAAGAAAATAAAGAAAATGAACCTAAATCTTATTCTTTTGAGCGCCAAAAACGACGCTCACCAGTATTAAAACCTATTGGCACCGGTTTCAAGTAATATTATTTTTTCCTATTTTTCCTGCAATAATACTAATAATAATAACCCGTTTTTCCTACAATTGTAACCTGCTTTTCTTGCCATTATAATTAATATTAACAAAAATAATTATAATTATTATTACAATTATCATTAACAATTATCAATAATAATTATAATTAATAATAATTATAATAAGAATAATTTCTAAATTGAAATAAGAACAACAATACATATATAGATATAAATATTCCTAAATGCAATACAATAAATAAAAAGTGTCAGATATATAGACAAACAATACTAATTAATTAATGAATAATGTAGTGATAAAGTTAACAAAACATAAATTCAAATAGAAGTGACATTTACAAGTTAAAGGTGATAAAAGATGCTAACATGTCTCGAACTTAATTAAGTTCCTTGCTTGTCAACGGATCATCCTTTTGTACCTTGCAGAACTTGAAATACATAAAAATTATGTTAGAATTAATTAATTAAGTTAAACATTATTTATTTTCTATTTGTTTCTCATAATATGTCTATATTACCTAGTCTTAGGTTTCTAAGGCTCGAAATTGGATCAAAAGAGCATTTTACTAAGTTTTAAGACGCAGTTTATCAAAATGGCACAAATATGGCCTATATGACTTCTACTTTGCCCATTTTCTGTATTTCGTATCAAATGAACTATTTTTTTCTCATAACATGTCAATATTACCTAGTCTTAGGTGTCTAAGGCTTGAAGTCACATCAAAAGAGCATTTTACTATGTTTTAAGACGCATTTTATCAAAAATAGCCCAAATATGGCTTATATGACTTCTACTTTGCCTATTTTCTACATTTCTTATTAAATGAACTATTATTTTCTCATAACATGTCGGTGGTAGAGGAACCAGGGGCGGTGGCACGAAAGCTTCAAGCGGCACCTTGGCACGATGGCTGTGGATTGGGCAAACTAGGGGCTTGGAGAAACTAGGGGCTATGGCCTGTGGCGAACCTCAGGGTAGTGGCTGTGGAGAACCTTGATGGATGTGGCTAATCTTAGGGTTGTGGCGTGGCGACGCGACTATGGTGGAGAACCTCGACTTGCTAAGAGTAGAATGAAGAGGGAAAGGAAGAAGGGTGGAGGGGGTTCTGAGGTAGGTCGCGCAGTAGTGAAGAGGGTTCTGAGGCAGGTGGCGTCAGTGGTGGCGTAAATGGTGGAGGGGTTTCTTAGAGGAGAGAGCAGAAGAGAGAATTGAATAGTGAAGTGATGAAGTGAAGCTAAGTGAGAAAGAAGAACGAAGAAGAGAATGAAAGAGGCGGGTTTTTTTTTTAAATTTGGCACCAGTTCAAATCGGTGGGATAAATATTTTTGCCACCAGTTTGGACTGAACCGGTGCCAATTTGCTTGGTAAACAATCCCGCCCATTTTTGGGCCATTTTTTGCCGCCATTTTGGACTGAACTGGTGGCCATTGCTTGGTACTAAAATGGAATTTTCTACTAGTGTAGTTCAAGAATCTAAGCATAAAATGTAATATATGAAACAATGAGTATTGCTTAGGTCAGGAAGCTAAGCAAGTATGTCATGTTTCTTTTAATGAATGTTGTCTTGAAAATTATGAAGCACGTGCATTGTTGAAGTAAGATCTCATGATAAAGGGTTCTTAAGGGGAGGATAATATGGTTATGTATGTGTGAATGCGATACGTGACTTTTATGTCACTTTAGTGGTGTTTTTAGAGTAGTTTTCCAGCTGATTTACTTGTAATTTAGCTTATTTTATTCTTTATTTCTTTTATTTTCTTGTTTTCGTCTTTTGTCTCTTAATTCGAGTGCTTTCGTAGTTTTTAATAGATTTTAGTTAATAATTCTCGCTTCTCTCGTTCTCCTATTTATTTTAGTTCAGCATTTTATTTTACTTCGTTTTATTTTATTATTTTAGTTTTTGTCCCTACTTCTCTCCTCGGTTTTGTTGGTGTGTGTAGGTATGTGTTCGGGTAGAAGCATGAATTTCAAGGTCAAATGGTTGGAATTGGATGTTCGGGACCCGATTCGATTATGTTCAACAAAATTCCTACTTGCTTGCTGCTCTTGTTGTTGCCCATTAACCATAATCACTTCCTCACCTATCCTCCACCACACCAAACCAGCAACATCTTCTTCAATATTCCCCTGCTCCCCTGTTCCATCAATCTCATCCCATAACTCTAACATACCGCACTAAACCACGCAACAATAGCCCCCATTTCTCCACCACTCACGCGCAGCCTCTATGACTTGCACCCTCCCTCACGCAAAACCAACATCACCTCCCCTGCTTCATCTCACGTATTCTCACAACCAGCCACCATTATCCATTGAACTCATCCTAGAATACCTCCATCACCATCTAACATTCGGAAATAACCGCACCAAATAAAAACAACTGCCACTTATTAGAGGAGCCGCTTTAATCGAACACCAAATTCAGCCCAAAAGTCAGAATCTCTTGAGCGGGCGCTCTGCGATATCGAAGCGGACGTTATGCATTCATTCAATTTCTACCAATTTGAGCAGAAAGGTTGAGAGGACACTTGATGGGTGTGCGCGGACGCTCTGATGGGTCATTAAAAATCATGTTATTTTCTCATGAATCCTGAAGGGCTTGGAGATCCAACGGCCAAGATTGTGATTTGATTGCAGAAGATTGTGATGACGATGATGATGCGTGTGACGGTGTTGACGATTGATCAGAGCAGCCACAAAAGGAGAAGAAAGGTCTGATTGTTTGGGGATTTAGTGGGTTTTATTTTATTATTATTTTTTATTTTGTCTTATTTCCCTTTTTATTTCTTTTCTATTCTCTTTTGTTTTATTTAGCTTGTAATATAATTACCCACTTTGGGTTTAATACTCTCTTAACTTTTAATCAACCCTAGATTAAATTAGTTTTACCTTCTCTTTTATTTTCTCTCTCTTAGGGTTAGATTAGGATAATCTCTCTCTAGTTTAGGAGTAGTTTTAGAGAGAGAAAGCTTGGATTTCAATGTTTTGAGATTTTAAAGAAGTAACTTTGTGGATTCTCTTCTCAATTATTCAATGAGCTTTTCTAACTTTCTCTCACCTTTATTGCTTTGTTTAATTCTTATTTTTGGCTTAATTCCTTGTTGATTAGAGTAGTTAATTAGTTTGCTTGTTTGATTCTCGCTTTAATTCTTGTTTTAGCTTGTTTTCAATGTTTTTCTTCATCATGTTTGCTTAGGTTTTGCTCTAGGGATATGGATGAAGGGGATTTTGATGTTTTTAATTGATTATTTATTGTGTTTGATTTTTTATTGAGGCTTGATTTGTGAACATGGATGATGACTTTATTGCTTAGGGTCTTTCTAACTAATTGCCCCTATGATTTTTATCATGCTCTTAATTAATCGTGTGGGAGTGAGTTAATTGAGGGTTTGATTTCATCCATGTTTAGGCTAAGCTAGTTTAATTGCATGGGAGTGAATTAATCTAGTCGAGTTAATTAGCATGTTTGATTGTGCAGAAGTGAATGAAATGTGTTGATTTCTCCTAATTAAGCTCTTGATAACTTATGCACATATGGTTGGTTAAATTCATCAATATGCCTCGATTCCCCTATCCCTAGTGCTTTTATCTCTTGATTTTATTTGTCTTGTATTACTTAATTAATCTTCTCTTCCAATTTTACATGTGACTTAGTTGCTTAATTGACTTAAATTATTAACCCTTACTCCTTGTGGTTCGACTCCGAACACTCGCCCCTATACTCATTTAGAGGTTAGTTTAGGAACTATAAATATTATTTGATAATTAGGAGGACATAGTTAACGACCTATTTCCCTACCTACTATCAAAATGGCGCCGTTGTCAGGGACTAAGGCGTTCATTAGTTTGTGTTGATTAGACTAGCTATGTTCTTGTGTTTAGTTTTGAGTTTTGTTTAATTTTCTTTGTTTTGTGTGAAAAAATTATGGCATGCTTATCTTTTTCTCAATTTGATAATGAACCCTTTTATGTTTACTTTGATGGATTAGATGGTTTCCTTAGTTCCCATAGGAGTTCTCTTAGTGATGCTTGTGGTATAGCTTATTGGGGCACAAATGAGTATACTAAGGGTATGGTTGAGAACATGTATAATGGTATATTCTGTCATTTGTCTCTGCATGATGCTTGGAATTTCTTCACATGGCTTGCTAGAGATTCTTATTATAGAGAATGTCATGTTTCTTGTTCTGATTCTCAATGTCAAGATTCTTTTAATTTTTGCATGAATTCTCTCTATGCTTCTAATATGCCTTGCGATGATCCAAGTATGCATAATAACCCCATTCCCTTTTATGCTTATTGTGATGAGGCGTGTTCTAATATTGATGATATGCACATTAATGGTGATTGTGAACCTTTACCCAATAACATTGATGCCCAAATTCTTGCCCAAATACAAAATCTCACCCAACAAATCCATGAACATTAAGAGGAACAAAAATTGAGAGAAGAGAGACTTACCCGAGTGATGAGTGCTAGGGTTGTTGGAAATGGATGTGAGGCACCTCGCTTGGAGTGTGAGAGTGTTTTTGAGGATGATATGGGCTAAGGGTGTAAAGGTGAGGGGAGATTTTCTTATGATGAGAGGATTTGTGAGGATTTTAATCCTTTTCATTCAACTTTTGAGCTTGAGTGCCATCCTCCCCCTTACTCACCCCCTTTGAGAGCTTCCCTTGGTGAGGATGTGAGTAAGCCATCTTCAATATTGGTTGAGGGAATTCATGAGGAGGATGATGAAGAATATGAGCAACCAAGAGAGATTGAGAGTCCCTTGAGTGATGGTGGAGGATTTGTGAATGAAGAAAATTTTGATTTTGAAGATTCCAATCCCCTTCCCCATCTTGATGAGTCTACCTTGCATGTTTGTGACCCTTCTATCCATGAGTCTTTGGACTCATTTGAGTGTATGACTAGTATTTTCATTGAAGGTATAAAAAAACATTATAGCCTTTTGAAAGAGTTCATTGGTAATGATTCATGGGAGAGGGATACATTTTGAGAGAAACCTTTATCCTTTCATGCATGGTTTTGAGACTCTAGGCTTTAAGGATGTTGAGGGAGTTGTTGTTCATTAGTGTGATAGAGAGAAAAATGTGGTTTCTCTTGAAGGGTGGATGTTTGAGGGAGATGGAGATCATCAGTGTTCTTCTTTTGAAGACTCTGTGATTGATTTTCATGATCCTATTGGTGATTTGAGGAGTGGTGGTGAGGAATAGTTCATTCGTGAGACCATTACTCCTATCCCTTCTTCTCATGTCCCTTTTTCAAGAAAATTTTACCATATCCCGTACTACCAATGTTCCTCCCTTCTTTTGTCATAGAGCCTATTGAGGACCCTCTCTTGTTTAATGAGCTTTTCCCTTTTCATCCTCCCATTATTGAGGAATTGGGTGATTGTGCCACCCAAAAAGATTTTGAGGAGGTTTTGCCTTCTTCTTATTTTCTTGATTTTTCTTTTGATTTTTCTTCTTTCTTTTGGCATCTCCCTCCTCTTTTGCGTGCAATAATCTTATTGCACATCCTCCTCCCGTCATTTGCCTACCATTTATCCTATGAAATGTTTAGTAGTGCATTTGACAAAAGCTCTTGCATTCGTTGCAATATTATTTTTTTAGGGCGGTCATGCTTGGACCTTAAGCAAGCCGTTCTCGAGAAGTACCAAGTGTTTTATTGCTTTCTTTTTTTTTTTCATTTTAGTATAGATTTTCTCTCATGGAAATGTTTGTGTGCCTTTTGAGAAGCAGGAGAATGAGAAGCGCCTGATGGAAGAGCTGGATTTCCTGCCAGAGATGCGGCTATATGTAGCTCTTAAGCTAGCAGCCCAAAAAAGCAGAATCTCAAAGGCTTTCAGCAAGAGAGTCAAGCACCGAGAAATGCTGCCTGGAGACTTGGTTCTCAAAAGGAAAGCAGCATTAGGGAGAGGAAACCAGCATGTAAAACTGTCAGCCAACTGGGAAGGCCCTTTCATCATCCATGAGTAAGTAGGGCCAAGCGCTTTCCTCATCGCAGATCAAGAAGGTTTGGTCTTAAGGAATAGTTTCAACGTAGATGTGTTAAAGAAATATTTTGTTTAAAAGGGAAATGGCTAAGTAGAAGTAAAAAAACTTTGTTTAAGTTATGCGAAAACATTGTTTAACTTATGTTATGTTAATCAAGGCAACTTAAGCCATTTGAATTCAATGAAATACGAGCCTCTACATGAGGATTATACTATATGATCTTGTTTAAACATGTTTATCCATTGAGTTATGCTTTAGCATTAAACACTAACATGCAAAAAATGCCATGAAATATTAAAGGCAAAAAACATCACAATAAGCTGCAGCAAGACGTCATTAGGCAAAGGAGAGCACACTTCCCTAAGTTCAACTTTCCTACTCAACGTAAAACAGGGCACCACCTCAGGAACTCCTGAGGGGGAGGCCTTTCACGTTTAAATTGAGCAGAGAAGGAGAACGAAAAGCGCTAAGCGGGCATCACCAAGGTTCTCTTGGTTCCACCGAGCTCACCTCTTTTGTGTGGGGGAGAGGAGATGGACCAGTAATAAGCTCTTACAAATATAAGTAAGATGCATAAAATAATAAGTTGCAGCAGAACAAGCTGAACGACATAAATAAGTCGTAGCAAAATAAGCTGAACAACATAAATAAGTCGCAGTAGAACAAGCTGAATGACATAAACAAGTCACAGCAAAACAAGTTGGATGACATGAATAAGTCACAGCAATACAAACTGAACGACATACAAACAGGATACAATCAAGCAAGCTAAGTGGTATGAAGAAAGTCTCTATAAAAACTAAGTAGAAGACACAATGTATAAGCCTTCGTCATAAACAAGATGAAAGGCATAAAATTTGGCAAATTCCCACCAACTCCAATAAAAGGGCCAAAATATAGGAAGACCCTATGCAGCCAAATCAGGGAACAAAGCCAAAGAAACAGTAAGAGTAGGAGCAACTGGAAAGCCCAACCTACGAGGCTTCACCTGGTACAAGAATAGGGCTGCTAAAGCTAAGGTTTAGGTGCAACTACACCATGGCCTGACAACATGTACGAATAAGCATACAGGCAGCAAGATAAGTAATAAGCAAAATAACAGAGAAGTTATCAAGCACATATACTAACAAGCTAACCTCTGCCCACCAAGAGAGAGTAAACATTCAGCAAGAAGGCTACAACATTCACAAAGCTGAACCCCCATCCACCAGGATGAGAAAACATTCAGCAAAATAGTCAGAAAAACATAGTAGTCAAGTCAACCTGGACAACCCCAATAGTTAGAAAGTAAAGTGTTATGGGAAAGCACGCTGAAAATACAATCTTTGGCGGTTATACACCCCAAAGACAATAACAAAAGCTGCCTGATGACTACATACCTAGGTGAGGGAAACTACGATGAACCGCTGGAAGAAGGGGGAGACAGCCGCCAAAACCTTTATTGCTCATCAACTAAAGTCTCCACTTCAGGGTCTGATGCGTAAGTTGGCAACGCGAGGATGGTCAGCAGGCAGATCAAAAAGGCTAGCTTCCCCAGCAGCCTCAACCTTAGCCCAAAAGGCATGGAAACGAACCTGCTGCGCCTCACCCCCACCATAGAGATCGCTTGCACAGCAGGCTGCGGCCTCCCAACCTCCATCATGGCGATCAGCGAGCAGCTTGGTAAAAGCAGGAGAAAGCACGAAAGGCTTAAGTGCCTCCTTTCTAGCAGCCTCAAGCTCATTCTCTTGTCTAGTCGCAGATCAGCCATCTTAGCGTCCAACGCTTACACCCTAGCCTGAGAAGTTCCTAGCTGTCCCTGGTAGTCTACGTTGTAAGGAATCCGACTTCTCTCTCAAGGGAGTCACCTTGGTGAGTTGGAATTCTCCCAGCTAAAGTTGTAAGGAATCCGACTTCTCTCTCAAGGGAGTCACCTCTCCAGCCATTAAATCCTTCTCAGAGTGAGGCTGCTGAATCTCCTTATCCTTCTGAGCAAAAGTCAGGCCCTTGTTCTGGTACTCCTTCTCCACTGTATGTAAGGCATTAGCCAAGTCGCCAACAAACTTGCTAAGCTTCAAACAAGCAGAAGGATGAAAATAAGCTAAGGCAAAAAGCAAAGAAAAATAAGCTAAGGCAAAAGGCAAAGAAAAATAAGCTGAAGCAGATAAGCAAAGCAACAAAACAGCCTAAGGCAAAAATAAGCAGAAGGAGAAAATCAGAACGAAAAGAAAAAGCTAGAAATATAAAAGCTAACCTTCTGTAGATCATGGCATGCAGTGGTAGCAGGGAGACTGACTGAGCTTCCAGTAGAGTCAGCTGGGAGACGAATGCCCTCATCAAGGCGGTAACCCAAGGTGCCACCGTTCTGTGGGTTGTCCACAAACAAGGACTCATCAGCCCTAACATTCATCAAAGGGCAGAACAGAGCGTTCTCGACCCCAACAGGACACAACAGAGGGTCAAGTGAAGCATAAATAGGAACCTCCCCAAACACTATAGGTTTAGTAGGGCAAAAAGTGCTCCCAGCAGAGATCGAGGTGGCAGAGAGTAGGTTCTCAAATGCATCACCCAAGAACTGGTGAACACAGCGATAAAGCTCACTAGAGTTCTGGGTACCAGTCTCCCTAGCAGTGTTCTCACCAAGAAGCTTAGTGTTGGCAGAGTGAGAAGCGAAGGGATCAAGAGCAGAGGAAGTACGAGCCTTTTTAGCAGCGGGCAGATCAGCATCAGCAGAGGGAGAGACCACGGGATCATCCTCCAGATCAATAACTGGATGATCCTGCTTGCGTGAACCCCCAGGCTGAAATTGCCCGCCCCTACTAGCGCTTCGCAGGCGGCCTCCTACCCTTGAAGGGCGAGGTGGAATCCTTGGTAGCTCCATAATAGTCTCGTCTGGGAGCTGAAAATCAAAAGTCGTCGTAGAAGGACCTGTAGCATCCTTAGCAGCAATGGTAGTACAAATGCTGGAAGAATAGAGCAGAACATGCTCAGCAGAAGTTGTGGGTTTCTCACCCACCACAGCAGTAGTCTCAGCCTCCTCAGCGGGAAACTTAAGAATGCTATCAGCAAAGTCGTCAGCATTATTTTTGGAATCATCAAAAGCTTGATTCAGTGGTTCATTTACCACAGAAGTCTCAGGTGTCGCCTGGCCGAAAGTTGCAGCAGAACGCTTCTCAAGAGAAGCACCCTGCGCCACTAACGCCTCAGACCCTGAAGTAACTTCCCTAGGTGTAGGGCGAGTTTCCCGCCGACCTTCAACAATGGAAAAGGAAGGCTCAGCTTTAGCACGACTGGATCTTGCACGATCAGCAGCGGTCACAGTGCCAAAGGCAGCCCTCAGTTCAGTTGGGGCTAAGTGAACTTCACCCTTTAAAGAGCCAGCATAAACCTCCAAAGTCTCAAAAATCTTAGGAGGATTATCAGGGGTAGCAGTAGGGGGGTCCTTCCAATTTTCCTTCAACCCAAGAATGCCCCTATCCAACTTGTCATAACCTGAAAGTTGGGCAGCAAAAGAAACAAAATAAAGGGCATAAGAGCATAGTAGAGAGAAAAACTCTTACAAACAAAAGGCAGAACCAAAAAAAAAAGCAAGCTTACCGAGCTCATGGGTAGAACACAAGCGCATAGTAGAAAGCTGCGCGTTGCCCACAATGTACAAGGAGTTAGGCACCCAAAACATGGGAAACTTAGCATCACCTGTGCCCGCTCCCTACAGCATGTCAAAAGCATATGTCTTGCGAGTAGCCTTAGTGAGGGAAATAGTAACTCCAGCCATGTTAGTACGAATCTCCCTGATATTGCGTGGCACAGCAAAAGAAGAAGGCACTGCAACCTAGAAAAACTTACCTATCTAGTCCCTAAAACGGCCAAGATTAGGGTAAGATAAAATTCGACCCTCTTTAGGAGCCACGTAATACCACCCAGACTCAGAACCAGAAGATGACCTTTCTAGGCTCCTCGGAGATTTGAACAGATGTAGTGATTCTAGATACCTTCGAAAGCGTAGAAACCATAATAAGCATATCAAAGTATGCAGAGAAGCAGGGTGCAGCAAAGCAATGCAAAGGTTAAAGGCCCGAAAGACCTTATCCAAAGTAGGGTCTAGAGGAAATCTCAAGCCTAAGTCCAATTGAGAAGCAAAGACTACAATATGACCAGTAGGGGGAGCAAATAATTTGGAGCCATCAGCTGGCAGGATCAGTTTATAGCCCTGACCAAAGCTATTGAACTTCTGCCCTACACCAACAAGGTCCAGCTTCCTTGCATCTTTACGCCAGTTAGAGTCCAGCACGCAATTCTTGGAACCATGACACCTTTCGTCAAGAAAGAAGTCGGGTTTGTTCTCCTCAACGGGCTCCTCCACGTAAGTGGGCTGACAGTCATAAAAAGCACTCTCATAAAGAGATTAAGCCACTCAGCTCATATTCGCAGCCGGGGAATGAGATGGTGAAAAAGTCGCAGCGTGGCCACCCCATACTACATGATGGTCAAACCGATTCACATCAGCCATGTCATCAAGCCAAGTAAAACTATTTAAAGGCTAAACATGGGGAATGGGACTAACAAGAGAAACATCAGGGGGATTAACCTTGACCATGTCAACTAAAATCTCATGGCGCAACGCGCACCACCTTAAACGAGCGAGATGGGGTACCGGTACCCCGTCCTGAATAAGCTCTCGCACGCAATAAGGATAAAAGAAATCAAGATGTGGTCCAGGCCGAAAAGGACGAGAAGCGCTGCTTTCAGCAGGGCGACTACTACCCGACTCAGGTACAGTTTGAGAAGCCGCAACAGTACTCGCCCTGCTCGCAGCAAGTGGACAACCAAAAGACATAACTGTTTGTAAAAGAAAGGGAGGAGAATTAGGGGAAATAAAGGAAGTGCGCGCAAAGCGCTGACTTGAGTGAGATGACTCTGAAGGAAAGCCTGACTCTGTGGCCACAAGAGGCACACTCATGTTTTGACTTTTAGAAGCATTAACATCCTAAAGAAGATCTACAAAGACAAAAAATCCCCCCGAAGAAGACGAAGAAAAATGAGGTACCAAAAACCAAAGATCAGCCTAATCCCGAAAGAGCGAATGCAGAAAAGCAACGCATGAATCGGAGGAGAGAATTAAGAATACAAATACAACAATAGAAGGGAGTGAATTAGACGGAGATAATCAAAATTGATCAAAAGGCACAATTTTGTAGAAGAAAGTATAAAAAGAAATAAAATTGGGCATGCACATACAAAGAAAAGTACAAAGTACGTACCTTTATGACAAGAGGTTACAGAAGCAACGAAGCACAACAACAATGGCGACCTAAAAACTAAACGAAGCACAACAACAATGTTTGGTCGAGTTTTATCTTACCTTAAACTTAACCGTTTTAGGGACTGGACAAGCAAATTTTTTGGGTTGTAGTGCCTTCCTCTTTTGCTGTGCCAAGCAATTTTAAGGAGATTCGTAATAACATAGCTGGAGTTACTATTTCCCCCACTGAGGTTGCTTGCGAGACAGATTCTTTTGACATGCTGCAGGGAGCGGGCACAGGTGATGCAAAGTTTTCCCAAGTTTTGGCTGCCAAACTCCTTCTACATTGTGGGCAACGCGTAGCGTTCTACTATGCGCATGTGTTCTACCCATGAGCTTGGTAAGCTTTTTTTTTTTTTTGCCTTTTGTTTGTAAGAGTTTTTCTCTCTACTATGCTCTTATGCCCTTTATTTTGTCTCTTTTGCTGCCAGACTTTCAGGTTATGACAAGTTGGACAGAGGCATTATTGGGTTGAAGGACAACGGGAAGGACCCCCTTATTGCTAACGCTGCTAATCCTCCTGAGCTTTTTGAGTCTCTAAAGGTTTATTCTGGCTCTTTGAAGGGTGAAGTTCGCTTACCCCAGCTGAACTGAGGGCTATCTTTGGCACTGTGACCGCTGCTGATCGTGCAAGATCCAGTCATGCTGAAGCTGAGCCTTCCTCTTCCACTGTTGGGGGTCGACGGAAAACTCGCCCTGCACCTAGGGAAGTTACTTCAGGGTCTGAGGCGCTAGTGGCGCAAGGTGCTTCTCTTGAGATGCGTTCTGCTATGGCTTTCGTCCAGGTGGCACCTCAGACTTCTGTGGTAAATAAACCACTGAATCAAGCTTTTGACGGTTCAATAAATAATGCTAACGACTTTGCTGACAGCGTTCTTAAGTTTCCGCTGAGGAGGCTGAGACTACTGCTGTGTTAGGTGAGAAACCCACAACTTCTGCTGAGCATGTTCTGCTCTATTCTTCCACCATTGGTACTACTGTTGTTGCTAAGGACCCTACAGGTCCTTCTACTAAGGCTTTTGATTTTCAGCTCCCACACGAGACTATTATGGAGCTACCAAGGATTCCACCTCGCCCTTCTAGGGTGTGAGGCCGCCTACGTAGCACTAGCAAGGGCGGGCACTCTCATCCTAGTGGTCCACGCAAGCAAGATCATCCAGTTATTGATCTGGAGGATGATCCCGTGGTCTCTCCCTCTGCTGATGCTGATCTTCCCGCTGCTAAAAAGGCTCGTACTTCCTCTGCTCTTGATCCCTTCGCTTCTCACTCTGCCAACACTAAGCTTCTTGGTGAGAACACTGCTAGGGACACTGGTACCCAGAACTCTAGTGAGCTTTATCGCTGTGTTCACCAGTTCTTGGGTGATGCATTTGAGAACCTACTCTCTGCCACCTCGATCTCTTCTGGGGGCACTTTTCACCCTACTGGACCTATAGAGTTTGGGGAGGTTCCCATTTATGCTTCTCTTCATCCTCTAATGTGTCCTACTAGGGCCGAGAACGCTCCGTTCTGCCCTTTGATGAATGTTAGGGCTGATGAGTCCTTGTTTGTGGACAACCCATAAAACGGTGGTACCTTGGGTTACCGCCTTACTCAGGGCATTCATCTCCCAGCTGACTCTACTAGCAGCTCAGTTAGTCTCCCTACTACCACTACGTGCCATGATCTACAGAATGTTAGCTTTTATATTTCTAGCTTTTTCTTTTTGTTTTGATTTTCTCCTTCTGCTTATTTTCTTATTTTTTCCTTAGGCTGTTTTTGTTGCTTTACATATTTGCTTCACCTTATTTTTCTTTTCTTTAGCCTTGACTTGCTTTCTTTTGCTTTTGCCTTAGCTTTCTTTTTCTTTGCTTTCTGCCTTAGCTTATTTTTGCCCTTTTGTTTGTTTGCAGCTTACCAAGTCTGTTTGCGACTTTGCTAATGCCTTTTGTATAGTCCCCAAGCTAGCCTTTTTTATCTGCCTGCTGACCATCCTCGCGTTACAAACTACAAAGTCCCCAATCATGTCGTGCTGAATTTGGAGGTGCCTTTATGCACTGATATTGCTGCCGCCATTGAAGTGGAGACTTTAGCTGATGAGCAATAAAGGTTTTGGCGGCTGTTTCCCCCTTTTTCCAGCGGTTCATCGTAGTTTCCCTCACCTAGGTATGTAGTCACTATGTAGCTTTTGTTGTTGTCTTTGGGGTGTATAGCCGCCAAAGATTGTATTTTCAGCGTGCTTTTCCATAAAACTTTACTTTCTAACTGTTAAGGTTGTCCAGCTTGACTTGAATTATGTGTTTTTCTGACTATTTTGCTGAATGTTTTCTCATCCTTGTGGATGGGGGTTCAGCTTAGTGAATGTTGTAGCTTTCCTACTGAATGTTTACTCTGTCTTGGTGGACAGAGGTTCAGCTTGTTAGTATATGCGCTTGATAACTTCTCTGTTATTTTGCTTATTACTTATCTTGCTGCCTGTATGCTTATTCGTACATGCTGCTGGGCCATGGTGTAGTTGCACCTAAACCTTAGCTTCAGCAGCCCCTTTGTTGTACCAGGTGAAGCCTCGTAGGTTGGGCTTTCCTGTTGCTCCTACTCTTACTATTTCTTTGGCTTTATTCCCTGATTTGGCTGTATAGGGCCTTCCTATCTTTTGGCCCGTTTATTGTACTTGGTAGGAATTTGCCAAATTTTATGCCTTTCATCTTGTTTATGACGAAGGCTTATACGTTGAGTCTTCTACTTAGTTTTGTAGAGACTTGCTTGCATACCACTTAGCTTGCTTGACTGTATCCTGTTTATATGTCGTTCAACCTGTATTGCTGTGACTTATTCATGTCATCCAGCTAGTTTTGCTGTGACTTGTTTATGTCTTTCAGCTTGTTCTGCTGCGACTTATTTATGTCATTTAGCTTATTTTGCTGCAAATTATTTATGTCGTTCAGCTTGTTTTGCTGCAACATATTTATGTCGTTCAACTTGTTCTGCTGCGACTTATTTATGTCGTTTAGCTTGTTCTGCTATGACTTATTATTTTTTGCATCTTACTTATCTTTGTAAGAGCTTATTGCTGGTCCATCTCCTCTTTACCCCACAAAAGAGGTGAGCTGGGTGGAATTAAGAGAACCTTGGTGATGCCCGCTCAACCTGCTCCTTTGCTTTTCGTTCGCCTTCTCTGCTCAAGTTAAACGTGCCAGGCCTCCCCCTCAGGAGTCCCCAAGGTGGTGCCCTGTTTTACGTTGAGCAGGCGAGTTGAACTTAGGGAAGTGTGCTCTCCTTTGCCTAATGATGTCTTGTTGTAGCTTATTGTGGTATGTTTTGCAATTAATATTTCTATGGCATTTTCTGCATGTTAGTGTGTAATGCTAAAGCATAACTGTAGACACCCAAATGTGTCTCCCCAAAACCAAAACCAGTGATGAATACCTTTCGCGTTATTTGATTGTCGAACGAGGTGAAAGTGTGGAAAGTTTAATGATGAGGATGCTTTTATTAAAATATTTCCCTTTTTGTTTTTGAAAATATTTCTTTTCTTACTCCTATTTTATGAAAAATAGCCAGTCCAATTTTGTTTGGTCCATAATAAAGGTCCGATAATAGTGTAGTTGGATTGGGCTCGAAAAGAGCTTTCCAATGATATATTATAGGCCCAATTCCGATGACTTATGAGGACGTTGTGGATTAAATTAGATTAGGCCCAATGATTTTCTAAGGTGGCCCAATGATCTAGAGGAGGGCCTATTAACTATTATCTTAAAAAAGGATGTTTTATTTTTAATAAAATATATTAAATCTAATAAAATATATTAAAAATTTAATAAAGTGTTGAAGGTAATTACGCGTGGAAAAGCGCGTTGACTTTTGGACCAGCGCGAGACGACGACGTCGTCGCCAGGCGCTGACCTTCGTCGCCTGGCATTGGCCTTCATCGCCTGGCGACGGAGCTCGTTGTTTGGCGCTGGCTCCTTTCATTTGCGACAGGAGGAATTTTATTCCGAATATGATTTTCTTTGATCCCATGCTATCTTTCTTATAAATAGGGGTCATATCTCCCTGTTTTAAAATCATCTACAATCATCAATCTACAATCAACAATCATCTCTTCTTTCTCCCTCTTTCTTAACCTTCCCTCTCTTAAAATTCCTCATACATTAGCTCTAGACACACCTAGACAAGTTCGAAGTTGCCTTCGCCCTAGACGTGAAAGGTTTGATATTTCTGAGGGTTTGGTCCCAAATCCCTATTTCAATTATTTAATTTAATTGTTTGATTTCTTTTCCTTGAAGTTACTAACGCGTGTATTTTTTTTATTAGAAAGAGATACGAGGCATCGAAGTAAGTACTTTAGTTGCTTTAATTGTTTCAATATAGAAATCATGCTTTAATTATTTCTTAGTATCATGTTAAGATGTCTTATTGCTTCCTAGTATCATGTTTAGGGTTAATTGAGATTTATAATATCATGTATGGTTGTTATGATGCTTCCTATTTCTATTCTAATATCATGTTAGTATCATGCTAGGAATAAAGCTTTGGTCTTTATTGTTTAGTGACATGCTAGGATTTGTTATTAATCTTGTTAGTATCATGCCTAGGATCTTGCTATTGTTATTAAGCTTTATTGTGAATATTATTATTATGATGATGATTGTGATTATTGTGTTGCTTGATATATATTGTCATTGTTATTGCTTGATCACGCCCTCTCTTGCATGTTTAAAGGGAATTTGTACTTGTAATCACGCTTAATAAGATATTTAATAATCTTGTTTAGGTTAATGTGATTATAATTCAAGTGATCGCCAATAATAGTTTTGTTTGTGCATTAAATTCAACCAACATAGATAAACAGGTTTAGGGTTAATCTATTGGTTGGATGTTATTCAGAAACCGCACATGAATACGAGAAGAATAAAGTAGAGGCCTATTTTTAGGGCAGGTTCAATCTCTTTTAGGTTAGATTTGTACCTTCATCCCCGAACTTCCAGTCATGGTTCCAGACCTATTGGAGTTAACGATCTCCTGGATTGTTAAGGGGTGTAACCTTCACCCTGTGAACGGTTTACAAGTTCCTAAAACTTGTTGGCAACTCTTTTACTCTAGCTTCCTTCCCTTTGGACGCCACCATGCTTAAGTGTATGATCACAGTGGGGCTCAAGTGTGGGATGCTTGAAATATTCCCTACATTTTTTTGGCGACTCCACTGGGGATGATTTCTATTTTAATTCCTAAAATTTATTTTGGCAATATTTAGAATGAGTGGATGAGACTCGAAAAGTTCTAAGTATTTCATGTGCGTAATTTTGATTGAAATTGTTGGCATAAGCATAAAAAAGGTTCTCATTGGAAAGACCATCCGTAATGAGTCAAAAACATAGGATTTTTACACGTAGGAATCTAGGGAAATATCTTTCACAACTAGAATCGAAATAATGCTACGAAAAAAACTAGAAAATTCAAGAACAGAAAGCTGCTGAGGCATGTAGGAATTAGCGCTGAGAAAACAGCTGAGGCATGAGGCCAGCGTCTGGCGATGACGCTATTTTCTCGGGCCAAATTCTTTTACTACCGAGCTGGAAATCTACCTTCTTATTTCGACTAGTTTTCTAGTACTGTTTTCTCCGTTCTACTTCCTGATTGAGTTTTTCCTTATTTTCTGAAACCCATATGTGTTCTACATATGGACATAACTCTCTGGGAATTCATGCTCCATCTACCCAATCGAACGCTCCTGGCAACGAAGGGTACATCCGAGAATGTTGAATTCACCAAACCATGGAAGCGAGTTTAACTCGCGGGATCCCATCCACACGCGCCAACCATTCCAAAGGTAAGGCTTCCGCGCGGTGCATCTGGACTCATAACCATGGACCCTCTTTGACTAAACCATATCCTAAAATTTAGAGAACTAGAGCCATGGTTAGGTTGCAAACTCATTGCATCATATCGTGACTATATGACTACTTGTGCATTATTTGCTGTGCATACTCTATGTGTTTTTCCTAACCGTTTGTTTGACTTGTGTATGAGTTAAATAAATAAAAATAATGACTAAAAGGACTTTGCTAATTTAATTAATTAATTAATAATGATTAAAGTCTAATAAACTGGTCAAACTAAACTTAATATGACTTTTAGGCTAATCCCTTTAGAGCAAAATACTGGAAACAGTCCCAGATCGATGTCCCGTAACGGCGCAAAAAACTGGGCTGTGGCGTTGCACGCTAGTGTCCAGCGCCAGGCGACGATCCCGTCGTCTGACGTTGGCTGCCAGCTTTGGCGACGGTACTGTCGTCTGACGACAGCCTGTAATTTTGCTCGAGCTTCACGATGTGTCAGTTTAATCGATTTGCTAATACGGCTTAGTCAGTTTATTAATGGTAGTAATTATGTTCAGTCCTTAATTGAGTTTAGGCACATAATCCCATGGTCTCACAAAAGAGTCAAAGTATGTTACTCACATTCACTATTAAAAGCACACACATAACATGACCATGTCTAGAGAGTCCTCTATGCGCGTCTTTCCGTCATTTTTTTAGGGGGGTAAGTCGGATATTAATCCTCCAATAAAACTATATTTATTTTAAAAAATACATTGGTTTTCAAAAAAAATACATCCCATTTTTGCTTTTTTAAAAGCAATAAAGTCAAAGCCAAATTCGAGTCAAGTAATTTAAAATAAATAAATGGTTTAATTTACTGCGCTTGGTCAAGAAAGGAAGGGCAGCTAATCAAAGACAACACTTTCGTTCAGATATTCCTTTTTGACAAACCCATTAGTCGGAAAAGGAAAGCTAAGAAGATCATGGCCACTCAAGAAGAAGTTAATGAACTCAAGAAGGATGTAGCCAACCTAACTGATTTGATGAAGAACCTAGCTCTTTAAGTTAATGATCCTGTAAGGCAACAACAAATGGCGCTCATGCAAGAAAATTTGAGCAAGATATCCAATGATTACAGGTTCCAAGGAATTAGCTCACAAGGGGTCTTGGTAGACAAAGAACTTCGTCTGCAAAAGTTCAGTGCCACTGACATCCCTAAGTTCAAGGCAACAGACAATCCCTACTTCCATTTTAAGATCATTTGAAACAATAATGAATATTAAAGGAATAGATAAGAAAATTTTCCATACATTGTTTTCTTTATCACTAGAAACTGTCTATCAACAATGGTTCTTTTCCCTTGACAAAGAGAAAACCTCTACTTGGGAGGCCATTGTGAATGCTTTTATTGATAGGTATAGATGCAATATTCCAGTTGAAACTGATCATAGGGAACTTGAAATACTCAAGCAAAAAGAGAATGAAGGATTTACTTCTTTCTCTAATAAGTGGAGGGAAACCTCTGCTAAGATGATTGAGGTCCCTACTGAAAAAGAGTTTGTGAGAATGTTCATCAAAAATCTCCAGGAAAAATACTCCAAGCATCTCAAATACCAAAGCAACTTGAACACCTTTAAGGTCGTCTATGACATTGGAATAAATATTAAAGACGACCTTGCAAAACAAAAAGCTGCTCATACTAACTCCAACTGTGGCTGGAAAGGAAAGAAGAATGACAATCCTTCTTCTTCCAAAACTACCCACTCAAATAATTTTAGCACCTTTAATTTAAATGAAGTTCTTGCTATGAACAATCAGGGACAAAAAAAACCATTTAGGAGGAACTTTACTCCTATCGGTATGAGTTATGACACCGCATTTGTCCGTCTCCATGCAAAAGGTCTTATAACTCCCATTGGACCATTTGGGGTTCCACCAGTCGAAAAGAGATTACTTAACTGGAACCCTAATACACACTACAAATACCATCAAGGTAGGGGCCATCTTACTGAGAATTACTGGAAGCTAAAGGAAGCTATCCAAGACTTAATAGACAATAATAAACTCCCAGTGCCTCCTGCAAGTAAGAAGCCAAGCATCAACAGTGCGCCACTTACTGATTCCTTGGCCATCTCTGATGAGGAAAGTTCTGTTGACCCCTCATCTTTGATCAAACCAATTGAAGAAACTCATTCCCTTGAAGAAGAAGAAGAATTATTCTTCGACGTCATGAGCGAACCGTCCCCAATGCAACAACCGCCCACTAAAGAAGACATATTGCTCCTTGTATATTCAGTGAAAAAATTTATAGGCGTGTGTAGGAAGATTCTTGAACGCGATGAACAAGAAAAAAATAAACATGTTAACAACAAGGTAGCACCAACTATGAAGAAGCCATTTTCGCTTCAAGTAGTCGAAACACCTAAAAGGAGTCATAGGTCCTACACTCCAATTGGGATCACTTACGCAAACATGTTCAAAATGCTCTCCTAGGATGGCAAGATCAAACCTCTCGAACCGAGACCATTTGAATCGCTTAAGAGGACGGATAAGTTTTACTGTCCATATCACCAATCAAGGGGACATACAATAGAACACTATTTCAAATTTAAAGATCTAATTCGGAAACTGATTGATGATAAAAAGATACTCCAAATTCCACAAGGAAGAGATGCTACCATTAATGGGGTTTGGGACAGTGATGATGAGGATGTCTACCTTAAATATTTGGAAGAGACTCCACTCTCCCTGATATATCCAGTAGACGACATTTAGGATGAGGAGGATTCACCCATAGATGAACTCACAAGGTCCAGGAGAATGCAACCTCCCATTTCTGTGCAATAACCTATCCCTACAACTCAGCAAGTTCCCATACCTATCCTAGAAGACAACGAAGTTGTCAAACAATTAAAGAAAACCAAAGTCGATATGAATGTATGGAAACTCTTAGCTACCTCCCATCAACATAGGTTGGCGGTAATGAATGCTTTAGACAAGATAGGAATAGATTCTGAAACCACTCCTGAGGGGTTGGCTAACTTTCTCACGAGTGATCTTCCTAGTCCTATAAATTTAATCACCTTTTCTGACAAGGATTTACCTCCAGAGGGTGGTAAACACAATAAAGCATTAAATCTCACGGTAATCTGCAAGAGAATGAATGTCCCAATGACTCTTGTAGATAATGGATCGGCAATAAACGTCTGCCCACTCCGAACCGCCAGGATGTTAGGGATAAAAGATGAAGACTTGTCTCTGTCCATACAAGGAATAAGAGCCTATGACAATTGTAGGGAATATTTCAAGCCATTAACCCCAAGCTTGAACCTCACTGTGATCATACACTTAAACATAGTGGCGTCCAAAGGGAAGGAAGATAGAGCAAAAGAGTCGCCAACAAGTTTTAGGAACTTGTAAACCGTTCACAAGGTGAAGATTACACCCCTTAACGATCCATGAGATCGTCAACTCCAAAAGGTCTTAAACCAAATAGGGTTCGGGGATGAGGGTACAAATCCAACCTAAAAGAGATTGAACCTGCCCTAAATAGGCCTCTGCTTCATTCTTCTCGTATTCATGTGCGCTTTGTGACTAACATGCAATCATTAGGTTAACCCTAAACCTGTTTAATCTATGTTGGTTGAATTTAATGCACAAATAAAACTATTATTGGCAATCACTTGAATTATAATCATATTAGCCCTAAACAAGATTATTAATTATCTTATTAAGCGTGATTACAAGTACAAATTCTCTTTAGGCATGCATAAAAGGCGTGATCAAGCAATAACAATAATAATCATCAAGCAACATAATAATCATCATAACCATTATCATCAATTATAATCATGTTAATAATAAAGCTTAAATATAATAGCAAGATACTAGGCATGATACTAACAAGATTAATAACAAATCCTAGCATGTCACTAAGCATTAAAGATCAAAGCTTTAGCCCTAACATGATACTAACATGATATTAGGAAAGAGGAAGCACCCTAAACATGATACTAGAAAGCAATAATAACATCCTAACATGATACTAGGAATTAAACAAATTTAAACATGCTTTCTACAAGAATAGAGCAATAAGATTACATACTTTGATGCCTCGTATCTCTTTCTAATAACAAAATACATGCGTTAGTAACTTCTAGGGCGAACACAACTTCGAACTCGGCTAGGTGTTTCTAGATCTCGTGAATGCGGAATTTTGTTTGTGAAAAGCTGGAGAGAGTTTAGAGAAATAGGAGATTGATGATAATTGAGAATTGATGATTGTTGATGAACAAAAACAGAGGTTCAGGACCCTATTTATAAGAAAACAATTAGGAAATAGGTAGAATTTGATAAGGAATAAAACTCCACTCTGTCGCTGCAAAACCGACCTTGTCGCTTGGCGACAAGCTCTGTCGCGTGGCGACAACCAGGATTTCTACGCGCTTTCAAACACGGAGTCCACTTATCAATCAAAATCGATTTGTAAAGTCCGTATGAAAACTGAAATCGTATTTTTCATAAAATAATATTTTATTCCAAGTAAAACTTATCAAAATCTAATTATTAATTCTAATTCTATTAGGATTTAAAAGAACCCTCTAGAGAATTCTAGAAGACTATAATTAATTCTAATAAATTTAGGAATAACAATTAACATTGGGCCCTCCCCTAGATCATTGGGCCGCATGTAAAGATTAAACCGGGCCTAGTTTAGTATTTTGGCCATAACTTCCTCATTATTCATCGGAATTGGGCTTATAATATATCATTGGAAATCTCTTTGCAAGCCCGATCCAACTACACTACTATTGGACCCTTGTCGTGGACCAAACTAAACTGGATTGGCTGTTTTCATAAAATAGAGTTGTTTTCGAAAACAGAAAGAAAGAATTTTAATAAAAACTAACCGCAACACGTGACCTTTCACACTTTCACCTCATTCGATAATCATTCGACGCAAAAGGTATTCATCACTGGGTTTGGTTTTGGGGAGACACATTTGGGTGTCTACAACAATACTCGCCGCCAAGCTCTTGGGACTATTACTTTGAATGTAACGGCTTGAGTCATAGAACATGCCACTACGTTCCAAGTGGTAGACATTAAAGCCTCTTTCAACTTATTGTTAGGATGCCCTTGGCTTCATCACCTAAAGGTCGTCACTTCATCAGCAAGTGAAAGCTATAGTTGGAGGAATCCCTATCATAATTGATGTTTTACCAATGAGGATCAAAGCTATTGAAAATCCCATAATAAACGAAGAGCATGATGAAGATGACGAGGACTTCTGGGGCTTTAACGAAAAGGTATCCTTAATCGAAGAAGATGAAAAGATCCCTCTTTACTATGACCTCCACTCCAATATGACAGTGAACGCTATCCTTAAGAAACAAGGACATTTTCTTGGGATGACCCTCGGAAAGAAGAAAGGAATAGCAAAATAGATGGGACTACCTGGCCTCCCTAAATTGGATACTTTTGGACTTGGTTTTGAACCGACTCCGGAAGATCTTAAGCGAGCCCGGGAAAAGGCAAATGCACGTATAAATGCTTGTACCCAAAAGAAAGCAATCCCAATGGATCGTTACCCTCTTACTCTAAATGGACAATTAATAAAAGAGGGAGAGGGTTATCCATGCTATGAATTCCCCGTACCCTTTGTCAAGAGTGGGATAAGACAACCTGGGTTCGAAATATTTCTGGATTGCAATTTTATAGATGATGTCCCAACTCCCATCCATAAAGAAAAAGCACCCCCATACTTAGACTTTAATGTCATGGGACTTCTATTTGGGTATGAAAAGAATAAGCCAAAGCGCATTGAAGATAATTCCTCGCTCATTCAAACAATACTACAGAGTGATAACTTTGATCCCTCTAAACTTATCACTCCGGCAGATGGTCTAGTTCAAGGTTGGCGAAAGACCGTGAAAGTGACCACCACAAGCGGAAGAAAGATCTCTATAACAACCAAACAAGGGCCAATGTTTGATGAATCGTCTGAGTCAGAGTCTGAGTTAGAGTCTTCCCCTGTCGAGTCTTCCAAGCCCTTAGTTGTAGCACCCTCTTCTTCTTCTTTAGTGTCTTCTCCTAGGATAGTCGATAATCAAGTCCCTATGGACGTTTCTTTATTCGATGTAATGATTTCAGAGTTTAATAATATGTCCTCTTCTTCTTACTCCTCGTGTCATTCTTTAACTCAAGATGATGAGTATTGCTTAACTAACAACGAAAGTGAGAAAGAAATAATTAAAGCAATGGAAACACTTGAAAGTAAAACACCGATAATTGAGGATACTAAAACGGTTGACATCTCAAAAAATCTAACCATTAAAAGAGAAGTTAAAATCGGACTAACACTTAATAAAGAAGAAAGAACCGATTTTATTAATCTGTTAAAAGAATTCATCGATGTATTCGCTTGGTCATATGAAGATATGCCAAGCATTAAAATAGAGAAATAGCTCAACACACAATTCCACTAATTCCAAGAATGAAACCTGTAAAACAGAAGTGACGACGAATGAAACCCGAAGTAGCTCTTAAGATAAAAGAAGAAGTACAAAAACAAATAACAACAGGTTTTATCAGGGTATCCAAATACCCCGAATGGGTCGCAAATGTAGTCCCAGTTCCAAAGAAAGATGGAAGGGTACGAATGTGTGTCGACTATCGAGATCTAAATAAGGCAAGTCCAAAGGATGACTTCCCTTTACCACACATCGATATTCTAGTGGATAATACAGTAAATCATGCACTTCTCTCATTTATGGATGGCAGCTATCTTTGCCTGCCCCATCCGCCCTTAGTCGGGGTAGGCCCCGGCGGGGAAGTTATAGACAGATACGCACAGTACAATCAGATCCTCATGGCAGAAGAAGACATGGAGAAAACAACTTTCATAACACCTTGGGGCACTTACTGCTACACGGTAATGCCATTCGGGTTAAAAAACGCGGGTGCTACTTATCAACGAGCAGCGAGTGCTTTACTCCATGATATGATGCACAGGGAAGTTGAGGTTTATGTAGATGACATGATTGTGAAATCAAAGGATCGACCAGAGCATTTGGTAGCCCTAAGAAAATTCTTTGAAAGACTAAGAAAATATAACATGAGGTTAAACCCATCCAAGTGTGCTTTTGGAGTCACCTCAGGAAATCTCTTGGGATATGTGATTAGCTCTAGAGGAATAGAGATAGACCCAACCAAGATTAAAGCAATCATGTCAATGCCACCGCCCAAGACCGAGAAGAAAATTCGGGGATTTATTGGCCGGTTGCAATACATAAGTAGGTTCATATCAGAGTTGACAACAATATGTGAACCAATATTTAAAAAGCCTTTGAGTGTCAAAAAGCCTTTGAGAAGATCAAAGCCTATCTCGACAATCCTCCTGTATTAGCACCAGCACTCCTAGGAATTCCCCTTAGGTTCTACTTAACAGTCACCAAGGAGACAATGGGGGCTATGCTCGCACAAGAAGTAGAAGGATAGGAAAATGCCATCTACTATCTAAGTAAGAAGATGCTCGAGTATGAAACACGCTATACACCACTTGAGAAATTGTGCCTCGCATTGCTGTGGGCCACAACCAAATTAAGACATTACATGCTCGTTCATACAGTCTTTGTAGTATCTCGAATGGATCCACTCAAGTGTCTTTTCGAGAAATCTACACTAAATGGGCGGATATCAAGATGGATAGTTAACCTAGCCCAATTCTATGTAAGGTTCATGCCTCAAAAGGCCATTAAGGGATCCGTGGTTTCCGATTTCTTAGCGGATTTTCCGATAGAAGATTCCACGCCTGTACATGAGAATGATTTTCCAGACGAAGACTTGATGGTCACAGAAGATGATACATGGACTCTCTACTTTGACGGAGCCTCAAACCAAAAGGGATATGGTGTAGGAATTCTATTGGTATCACCAAAATAGGAACATGTTCCAATCTCCATAAAGCTAGATTTCGACGTTACCAATATTGCTGCAAAATATGAAGCGTGCGTGGTAGGACTCGAAACACCATTGGCATTGGGAGTAAAGAAACTTCGTATTTTCGGGGATTCTTCACTGATCATCAATCAAACCTCCAAGAGATGGAAAGTAAGGAGTGAAAGCTTAGCCCCATACCAAACCTACTTAGAAACTCTCACAAACCAACTGGAAAAGGTAGAATACACATATCTACCTAGAGAAGAAAACCAATTTGCTGATGCCTTGGCAAGACTAGCCTCAATGGTTAGGATTCCTACGGAAGTCGAGCAAATGCCTTTTAATGATAGAAAAGAGGCATAAACCAGTTTACATCCAAGCAATAGAGGATGATGAAATAACCTAAGAGGAAGAGCAAGAAGAGGAAGAACCTTGGTACACAGACATCCTCAACTACGTCACAAAGGGGGAATATCCACCCCATGCTGACAAAAGGGCGAAACGAGCCTTAAGACTTTTGGCTTCCTAATATGTGCTCATTAACGATAGGTTACGCAAAAGGGTACCTAAAGGTCGAGCTCTTCTATGTGTAGGCAAAAAGGAAGCCCAAAGTGCTATGAGAATAGTCTACGAAGGGGTATGTGGTACACACGTAAATGGAAAAATGCTAGTCCAAAAGATAATGCGTGAAGGATATTATTGGACTGCCATGAATAGGGACTGTCATCAATACGTCAAAAGATGCCCTAAATGCAAAAAATATGCTAACTTACAACATGTTCCTCCGTCTTTCCTCTACACCTACACATCACCATGGCCGTTCTCAACATGGGGAATAGACATCATCGGAAAAATTACCCCTCCGGGAACAGGAGGCAATGAATACATATTAGTAGCAATAGATTACTTCACTAAATGGGTTGAAGCAAAATCATATACCAAACTCACTGCAAACATGTAGCACACTTTATCGAAAGAAACATCATTTGTAAATATGGAGTCCCACATGAAATGATAAGTAACAATGGAACTCACTTTCAAGCAGAATGTGAAGAATTGTTACAAGAATATGGCATTAAACACCATCATTCTTCTCCCTATAGACCTCAGGAAAATGGTGCCATTGCAGCTAATAAAAACTTAAAGACAATCATCAAGAAGATGAGCGAAAATTACAAAGATTGGCCTGACAAACTCCACTTTGTCCTGTGGGGTTATCGCACGTCAATTCGGTCATCAACGGGGATTACGCCATTTTCTTTAGTCTATGGAATGGATGTCGTACAACCTATAGAACTGGAAATACCTTCTCTACACATCGCGTTAGAAAGTAAACTCGATGAAGTAGAATGGACTAGAGCGAGGTCTGAAGAGCTAATTCTACTTGATGAAAAGCGACTAGAGGCTCTACATCATACTCAGTGTTATCAAACTCGTATGGCTAGGCACTTCAACAAGAAAGTCAAGACAAGAAATATAAAAGTAAGAGACTTTGTCCTGAAAGCATTAAGGAAAAATGTTTTTGACCCAAGAGGCAAGTTTAGACCCAATTGGTGTGGACCGTACATTGTCAAAACTATCCTATCAGGAGGGGCTGCAAAAATAACTGATATGGATGGCAATGAGTTCTCAAACATGACAAATCTTGACCAACTTAAGAAGTACTACCCATGATTACTTGAGTAGGACTCTCAAGAGATCTACGTTTGGCCTGATTCCTTAGGAAAGGATACGTAGGCAACCCTTATAGGGTGCGGCCACTTTAATTTTTATAAACCTCGCATTCCAGCAAGTCAATTCGAAGAAATTAGTGCAAATATTTACGAGCGCACCAGTAAAAGTCATCGTCTGGCGACAAAGCCGGCGCCGTGCGACGAGCAGCAGTGTCTGGCGACGAGGACAGCACCAGACGACGGAATCAAAATTCGACGCCAATTTTCTTTTATTTACCTGGGCGAATTCCGGTGTATTTCTTAAATTTTCGACTTCCGTACTCGAATATTTTCAGAAAAATAATTAAGTGTTTTCATTGCTGTAATAAAGAATGTAAAGTAAAAAGTTGATTTAATTTAAAAAGTTGAAAATTGCATTGATAAAACAAAGTAAAATTACATTATTGATGGAATTTAAATAAAAGCTTAATAAAATAAATTGACTTAAAAATTAAATTTGTCTAATAAATTGGAAGTTAAGCAATGCATCAATCTTTCTTCTCTTTCTTGGCTCTCTTCCAATTCTCGTCAGCTTCTTCTTCATCGTCCATTACTTTAGCCAATAAGCATCCTTTAGAGGATCTACATTCAATCTTGGAGTAAATAGTTTCTCCTTTAGCTAGAACACCATGTGTCTTCTCTATCCAAACTTTCTTTTCCGTAGGTGTTTTAAACTCAACCCTTTCACCTAAGAGTTCCTTAACAGGAGTTATCTTGTCACCTAGACGATTCTTCACATTGGTTCTACTTTGATATTTCTTCTTGTCCTTTTTAGGCTTATTAAGAAGCCAATTCTTCACATCCTTGGGCAAAGAAGGAGGAACCTTTTGGGTAAACACTTGCCATAAAGGCCTAGCACTCCAATAAGTGTCAAACCTCTCTACTTCTTATGACACAGGTTATTCATAAGTACGACGAAGATCTCCAGAAGGAATTGTTTGAGTAAGACCGTACTACCTTTTTACCCTGCAGGGATAATAAAAAGTCATCTTGGTTAAGCTTGGAAGACGCCAGAAGGGTTGCTTGTTGACACCAACCATCTTCTCAATTTTCCACCATGGGATGATCCATTTAATAGAAAATCACGAGAGGCGGATATTTTGCTCCACTCACAGCGACCCATCTTTATAGAGAAACGCTTCCTTCGCCTTACAAAGCAGTTGGGAGTGTATTTTCCAATGTTATCAGGAGGACTAATTAATTCTAGTCTCTCCATTAGCCACACCTGCAAAAATTCAATGCAAAAAAATTAATATTACTATACAAAAATATATATTTTTGATTTCCGTAATTAAGAATATTATTTTTCTACCTGTAATAAAATTGGAGAGCCTCGAAGAGGTGCTTTTTGATTTTTCTTTAATTCATCTAAACTAAGCATTGTTTCTCCAACAATTAATGGCATTGGATTCCTCCCTGATTCAATTTGTTCCATCACAGACACTAATATTGCTTGACCCTCACGATTATTACCACTAGTGAGGAGATATTGGCTAAGCATGCAAAAGAGAAAAGCCCTTCTTCTATAAACATGAAACGACTCAGAATAGGGTCTATAAAAATAGTGGCGTGCAAATTCTTTCAGATTAACTACGCTACCATCTACAATATTTGTTAGATTTCTGTCTTTCAAATTAAAGAAGCGCTCAAAATCTTTAGAATAATACTCACTTATATTAGGAATTACCGCAAGATCCATGGAGGGAAAGCCTAGAATGGCACCAAATTCTTCCGGTAAAGGACTAATTTCATCATAACCTAGTCTAAAGCAATGTGTGTCTGAATCCCAATATTCTAAGGCGGTATGAATAAAATCTATATCTATATCTACCCACTTAATACCATAGATACCTCCCATATGAAATAAATCAAGCTCTTTTCTCTTCTTAGCAGTCAAAGAACGGCACCACTCACGACTAAAATCACTAAAACTCTTAGACATGATTGCTTAAAAAGATTAAAGCTATAACTATTATTTTTAATCTGTTCGAAATACACAGAATTCGACGGATTTGAGGGCTATTTATTGACAAAACTGATGCAATTTTTTTTTCGAACGGATTCGGAGAAAAAGAGTCCGTCGCCAAACGATAGGTACAACGCCCGGCGACGAGGTTCGTCGCCTGGCGACGAAATCAGCGTCTGGCGACGACACCAGCGTTGTGCGACAGAAAGGCGGTTCGACGATCAGGTTATCTGCGCTATCTAACCATATGATTTTTTCGATTACGACTCGATTTTCGTGCATTGACTTTATGTTTTGATTTATTTTCTTTTCAAATATGTCTTCGATTAATTTAAGCTTATTTAATTTTAGGCTTATGTTAGTCACAATTTTATTTTTGATTTTATTTTTCTTTTGAGAAAGAAAGTCGGATACCCTCCATTAATAAAAAAAATGACAGAATTTTTTTGCACAAAAATTGATTACATTTTTTTTTTTGCACACACTCACATGCACATAAAATAAAAAATAAAATGCAAAGATAAAATAAGCATAATAATGTTGTATATACAATATGTCTAATATGTCTAATAAAGAAGTCATACAAATTAGCAAAGTCCTATCAGTCAAATAAAAAACACAGGTACAACTAAGGTGCCGGAAGACGCAAATGAGGAGGCACTCCCAAAGCATCAAAGAACAAAGTAGATCGTGGAGTGTGCCCCCTCAGCAGTCCCAGGATCGCCACCAGTCGGGATCGACAACGTAGGACCAGCCCACCCCGGCTCGCTATGGTGCTCATTAGCCAATAGCTGAGGTTGTGGCATCTACTGCGACGACGAGCCAAACTCGTACGTCCCACCACCCCGTAAAGAAGTCGATGGCATGCCTCCCTGGCCTGCTGACCTAGCCAATGAACCCTCAGAAGAAGAGCCCGAACCATCCGGTCTCTCAAGAGGAGCCGCCTCCGATCGGCCACCCTCACCCCTGGAAGAAGTACGATGACGCCTCGAGCCGGACCTCTCTCTACTAGCCTCAGGTCTCGGCCGAGTATGAGGAGGAATAGGCTACCCCTGCAAAATTAAGTTATGTCAGATGAAAAACGAATAAATAAAATCATAAAATAGGGGTAAGAGAGATACCTCTACAGTGTCGTCTCGACGACAAGAAGCTCGATCCCTCAATCTCACAAGCTGGTGATGAAAGGCGTCCAAGCCCCTAGCCATCATCGTCACCACCTCGCGAGAGAACTGTCAAAAGACAGGTCAGTAGTGATCAACAATATATATGCAAATAAAAAGGCAAATAAATGACTCACCCAAGTCTGATGTCGCGGTATCGACTACTCTATAAAACGACGAGCCGGAGGAGCTAGAGGAATCATCTCCTCAACAGGTCCATACACCCCCCTCATAGGTGATGGACACAAGTGGAGCGATAAACTCCGCATGCGCATCCTACAAGATAAACTAAGAAGTCAGCACCTACTTGGGGGCTATACAAAAGACAAATGCGCAAAAATAAAGGATATCTCCTGTCCTCCCTCTGGAAAAACAGGTGGTGGAGCTAAAAGCGGAAACAAGGCCTTAGTATAACATAGCTCCGGACGAGCGTGCGTCCGCCAAGACGTGCCCTACTCGCCAAAGTCCTCAATCTCGCCTTATCAAATATATGCCGAGGCGGGCGAGATGGAACAACAAAGGTCTCCGAGGAGTGCTGAATAGACACTCTCTTGCCAAGATACACCGCAGACTCATACGTCCCCTGGAAATAGCGCGCTGAATTGTGTATTGCGCAGCAAGCGCAGGGATGTCAAAATCAGCCCATGGCCGAAACTCTACAGCCGGTTCCTGCAAAATGAATACTCATGAGACAAAATCCTACTAAAGGTACAAAAGAGCAAGCATATAAAAAGGAAAAAACATACCGAGAGGATCAACTCTCGAATGCGCCTAGAAGTAACCTCTGCACTGTAATAACCTCCCCAACTAGCAGCAACAGGGAACTTGCAAGGTGAAGGTCTCGCCGGCGCAAGAGATGGAAATTACTCGTAGAACCAGATCTGCAAAAGCAAAAATGTGTCAACAGATGCTAAAATAAGTTTAGAGCTAACTTTAGAAGGAATATCCAAAAGCTGGAAAGTGCAATATCTCCCTCGAAGGAGCCGTGACGACTAGAAAGTCGCAGTCCAATCAGGAAGTTAGCATAGGCCAAGCTGGCCCAATCATACGACCTGACTGAAGCAAGGTCGCGAACAACAGGAAGGTAGTAGAGCGGCACTTGACTACCTCTGTCAGGAGAAACGGTCCCTGACAATAAGATCAAAGCAAAAATGCGTATCCGCTGCTCTGGGTAGTCGCAGGATCCTGAAAAGTTATAGCAAGCGTACTCCGGCGGATGCATCTAGTAATGGGCTGCGTCGAGTAAGCCTCAGCACGAGCCCGAATGGTAATAGGGCCCAACAGCTCCAGCACCTCCGGAGAGAAGACTGTGATGTCGCTATTGAAAGGGAGAGGGATAGAAGTGAACTCCAATCCCGTAATGAGACTAAAGTCGGCAGGGGTAACAGTCAGCTCACCCCAAGGAAAGTGAAAAGTGTTGGTAGTGTACCAAAAGAACTCCACCAAAGCTCGGACTACGTGGTGGCTCTGTCCGAAAAAGTACAAAGTCCGGGTGGCTCGCCGCAATGGAGTCAAACCACATGACTCCCACAGAAGACGCAGACCGACGTCGTCGCGGAAATAGGTATCGTACAATGAGCCGATGGTCGTGTTGCCCGAACCATGCTTACGGACCCTCCCGCTGAGAATCCCAGGACGAACACGCTCTGAGACGTGGAACAACGGCGTGAAATACAGTTAGTCAATCCGTGGCAGCGGATAGCAATTTTTTGGACATGCTTTGTTAAAATCTGTGAAATCAACGCACATCCTCAACTTGCCCTTCGCTTTCTTTACAATGACCACGTTGGCTAACCGCTCTTGATAATCACAAGGCTCTATGAATCCAGCCTCTAGAAGCTTGTCCACCTCCTCCTAAATTGCCTGATTTTTCTCCGTGGAGAAGCTTTGCTTTTTCTGCCTAACTGGCTTGATGTCCTCTTTCACATTCAGCCTTAAACCATAACTGCGGGGTCAATTCCCGGCATCTGGTCTATTGAAAATGCGAAAACGTCCTTATTCGCTCTCAACAGCTCTATGAGGTGGACTCCCACTCCAGGGTCAATATCTTTCCTAATTTTTACCATTCTAGAGTTGTCGCCCTCTGTAAGCTCAACAGTTATGTGTTCCCTGTTGGGCAACAGCCTGGCTGCCTCTTCTTTTGCGGGCTCAAAGTTTTCCATTGCTAACTTCTGCTTATCCTTTTTCTTTATGATACTTTTCCCAGTTCCTTTTTCTTGACTTCCTTTCAACATGCTCATTGGATCTTGGCTCTGAGCCTGGCTGCTGCCTGGTCCTAGCTGGCTGCATCAGGGCTGTGATATAGCATTTTTGGGCTGTCTTTTAGCTTCCCCTGAGCTTTGTAGACCGCCCATCATTGGTTGTGTATGCCATGGCAAGGTGATAGGTGGATACCACCTCGCCTATTTGGTGAATAAGTGGTCTTCCCACGATCACATTGTACGATGATGGAGAGTCTATTACCAAGAACTCTGCTCGAACATCTCGTTGCTTTGACCTCTCTCCAACTCGAATTGAGAGCTCAATTATGCCCTTCGGAATCAATCCAGACCCATTAAACCAAGTGACTTCTTAACTCACCCTTTTTAGGTCTTTTTTATCCAGCCTTATCTCTTTGAATGTACTTATGTATATGATGTTGGCTGAGCTACCACCATCTATTAGTACTCTGTCTACCTCCCAGTTTGCAATTCTCATATTCACTACCAGAGGGTCGTCATGAGGGTAAATCATGCCTTCCTGGTTATACTCATCAAATGTAGCTCGTGGCTACGCGGGAAGTGGCGGCCATCTGCGCTTCTCATTGTAATTTATTTGGTGAATCATTGCTCGCAAGTCAGCACTTGCTCTATTCACAGTTCCACCATGCACTGGTCCACCATTGATTACATACACCCTACCCTCTGGTTTGTTGTCTCGATCTCTGCCCTCAGTCGGGCCTCTATGACCTCCCCTGCGGTCATGGCCAGACCTGTCCTCTTCTCTTCTCTTAGAGGAGTTAGAATGTTTCTTGAACTGGTTCAGGTATCCTCTCCGGACTAAGTCCTCTATGTTGTCTATCAAGTATGTACATTCATCAGTGGTGTGTCCATGGTCCTTGTGGAGGCCACACCACTTGCTTGGATCACGGTTTCTATTCACCATTCTGGGTGGTCTCTGCCACTTATCGTCAGCATTGTTCATACTGAAGATATGAGATCTCGAATGAGTGAGCAGAGTGTATTGGTCAAACCTCCCAGGCCTACCTCCTCGTTTCTGGTATGATCTTCTCACTCCTACCGCCTTGTCTGCATCCCTGCGACCCTGTTCAGCTTAGCTGGGCTGATCCACCCTACCTGTATTTTCTGCCCGGGTGACTTCACCTCTCTTAACTAGGTCACTTGGTGCTTTTCTATTCAGCATTGCCCTATTGGTCTCATCTGCTTTTATAAACTCGTGCTCTTTTCCCAGCGATTCAACCAACATTTTAAGACTCTTTCGTCCCATATACGCTCTAAACGGTGAGCCTAGTAGTAAGCCGCTATGCATTGCTAGCAGTGCTACCTCCTGGCTTATGTTTGGGATGATTGTTGCTTCTTTGTTGAATCTGGTGATGAACTCTCTTAGGGGTTCATCTTTTCCTTACACCAGTGACATCAGTTTGGTGGTCATTTTTGTACGATCCACCAGGGTGAAAAAGTGCTCCATGAACATTCTCTTCAGCTGATTATAGGATTAAACGGATCCTTTTGAGATGGTTCTGTAGCACTCAGCCGCCATCCCTTCCAAGGTTAGTGGGAATGCCTTACATCCTGAGTCTGTCATGGTGTACAACACCATGTGATTCTAAAACGCTGAAACATGGTTCTTAGGTGTTGTGTTTCCATTGTACTTACAGCTGGGCATCTTTATTTTCTCCATCAGCTCCTCTAGAATCTCCCTGCAAAATGGGGAATCGTCTAGAATAACCTGGATTGGCGCTCACTTCTCCCTGTCCAGACTTGGTCCTCGCTCAGAGATGGGTGACCTGCCGAGAGCAACTCGAGCCTCCGGGCTGCCCTTTTCTTGGGCTGCCTCATCCACACTCCATTCTTGATTTAGGTTCTGAGCTTCTAGTTCCAGCACCTTCTTCCTAAACTAGACTAGCTCTGCCTGCTCCGAGGTAAGGGTTATTGCTCAGTTGGTGAACCTCATGTTAGATGATTCTACCCTTCTTTCTAGCGCCAATTGTTCTAGGTGTGGATCCAAGGGTTCTGCTAGTACGAGCTGGGTCCAATCGACGACCTGCGCAAGGCAGCAAACGTAAACTGCCCTTAGGGGTGGCTCAAGGAACCCCCCTCTGATGCTTAAGTTAGAGTGTGTTTAGAGAGAGAAAGTGTACTTAGAGAGATAGAGAGAGTGTAATAACTTGTGTGTCTAACTTCCTTTCCGTTTACTTTGCCCTCTATTTATAGGTGTACGATCTCCTTTGTGGAGAGGCATACTTGGTCAGTCTTGCGGGCTGACTCTACCGGGCTAAGGAGCTTCCCTTAACTTTCTTCCAGTGGTGAGTGCGCACCCCGCGGCCAGTCTGGGAGCCTAGTGATAGCTTAATAGGAGCTATCCTATACAACTAGCCCCTTAAGAGGTGGTATGAGGTCACTCATGCCGGCTCTTGCTTGCGTGGTGAATGCCTTTCTTAATGGCTCTAGCTGGAGGCAATAGCTCAACATGAGCTATCACCTACAATAATCATAAATATATATCGAAAACATAAGTAATTGATGCATTTTGCAACTGGCATGACTCCTTGAATGTTCAAGGGTCTTCTTTTGCAACTTCATGGCTTCGTCTTCCAAGAACCTCCGTCTTTAAGACATGACCAAAATAATGTAAATACTAGTATCTACGATTAGTACTAATCTAAATATTAAGATACAAAAATACTGATTCGCACACCGTATTTAGATTTACAAAAATACACGACGGAACGCAATCCGAACTTTCTATCCTATTCAGGCCCCACTAGTTGCCATTTTATAAAACCTATGAGAGAATATACATTCCATTCATCCATTCACTATATGTGAATGGCCCATGCATTTTACAACAATAATCAAGTAACAATGCACTGATCGGGGTGGAGTAGGTCGTTGAGTGTACTACCCTAATCAAATTAAATATTTATAAACCTAGACCTTCACTAAACTAGCTAGTGGAAAGTAAAGGGTCGAACCCAAAAGGAAGCACACGAGTTTAAACACCAAATTCACTAATGCAAGAGTCAAAGGAGAGTAAATTTTTGTTGGTTTTCTTTGATTAAAGACTCTAAAACAATAAAGAAAGAAAGATAAAGGAGGATTAAACCAAAGGGAAACGACGCTAGGGGGTATGGGGGTGTCAAACATGATCAAACAAAGACGGACAACGATGATTATCATGAAGAACATGCATAGAATGCTAAGTTCTACTGAAACATCTCACTTTCATGCAATTGTTTAAGCAAATCAATGAATTAAGCCTTGTCCTAATATTGAGATCACTTTCATGCATCCAATTAGTCACTAATCATGGCAAGAGATTAAGAGTGCACAATACATAAAACTCTACTTAAATAATTCATTTTCATGCAATCATTAAAGTTAAGGTGATCTTAATCTAATTCAAATCACTCTCATGCATTTAAATTAGGGAACATCAAATAATGTGCTACTAATAATTTCAAGCTATCAAAAATCATATCTTTCATCAGTTTATGGCATGAGTTCAATCAAATCATCATCAATCATCAATATTAACACATATTTTTCACCCCCTTCCCCTAGCTAAAAACTTAGCCTAGATAAGAGAAACTAACCATCATAACAAAACTTAATAAGGATTCAAATAGCACAAAACTAAACATGATTAAAAACAAAGTCAAACAAGTCTAACAAGTTTAACTAAAGAAATAGATGAAAATAAACAATAACAAAGCAAATGAATCAAACTAAAAAGAAAGTATTAGAGATTACTAAAGAGGAACTTGATTAAAGATGAAAACTTGAAGCTTTTTCTTTGGATTGAAATAACCTTGACCAAATGTTGAATTCAATGAAGAAACTTGAAGAATAAGCTACTTTCTCTCTCTAAAATACTAGGTCTAATGTTGATTGAAAATAAGATGATTAAAAAATTCAATAAGAAGGCTATTTATATGCATCTACAAACCGGAAATAAAAACCCAAGGAGAGGCATCTCTCGCATTGCCGCGCCCTCTCATGAAAGGGTACGGCTCCGTCTAGCCAAGAAGGCCGCACCCGCGAGTCGAAGGTGGAAAGGCCTCTCCAGCTGAGAAGAGGCCGCGGCCTGGGAACAGGGGAGAAGCTAGCCTCGAAGTATTGGTACCACGCCAATGGCTCCTTTCACATGTCCTTGGTACCACGCCCGCGACTCCTTGTATTGCTTCCACCTTCTCCTTGAGCATCTCTTTCCCCTTCATAGCTCAATATGGACCTATAGGCTTCTTCAAAATGGCTAACAATCTACAAAACAACGCAGAAAAACTAAGAGAACATAAGAAAAGGGACAAAAGGAAGGGAAACACGAGAAAGGACAAAACATCACAAAAACAAAGATAAAACGCTTTGAAAAGTATCAAACAAGTGCAAATGAGGGGAAAAATTCTTAGAGAAAAAGGATAAAAGAGTGGCATAAATGCCACTCATCAAAATCCCCCACACTTGCCTCTTTCTTGTCCTCAAGCAAGGAAAACTAGAAGAGTTAAATCTAATAAAGAAAAGCCAAATTTGCTTTTAGCATAAGCAACAAGCCATTTGAACCTCAAGGTCACCAATGAGGACGAGTTGTGATCTCGTGAGGGTTTCCAAAGAGTTTGCCCCATAACTCTCACACAATTGTGTTCAAGACAAACCAAAAAGGAGAAAAACAAGATGATGAATCAATAAGCACATGCAAATCATAAACAAAACAAGCTTTTAGAGACAACAAGCACGAGTGGATGGCAAGCTTTCTAAGTAGTAAAAGTGAGCATGCAAGGGGATGCTAATGGTTGATTGAAAGGATAAACCGTGCTAAGCATAGAGAACTCTAACATGCGCCTCTCCCCCCGCGTTCCAAATATTCTTACCGCGTTCCCTCATCTAGATTCAAATCCACCCTTGAAGGTAGCATCTCATGACTCCTTGAAGGAGCCGGAATAAAAAATCAAAACAATATAAAATAGGGGAACCCGACATCTTACCAAGTCATGCCTTTCACTATACTTGAAATCTCCCTCCCGCCACCCACTAGAGACTCAACCAACCTAGATCAAAAGAACATTGAAAGGGTTGTAGCGTTGGCTAGGGGGTAAAGGTGTGGAGAAAGGTGCTTAGCCTAATCGTGAAGCGAAGGGTGATCAAGCCTCTTTTTCAAAATTAAACATCTCCAATTTTCAAACTATATTGCCACAAATTTGAATCACATTGCCAAACATTATGAGCTTTCATCTTTTCCTTTCATCATCATTCAACAACTCTTTATTCTCTTTTTCATTTTGCAAATTTTCCATTTTTTTTTCTCTTTTTTATTTTTTTTATTTTTTTTTTTTTTTTGCCTTTATTCCAAAGTCGTTGCCTTCTATAACTATGGACTGATTTTTCTAGGATTTACACTTGCTTTTATTGAACAAATACTCACAACATCACAATCTCACTTTCCATTAAGAACCATTACCCTCCACATTTCCAATCAAAATATCTATAAGCTTTCGAGGCTTGAATTTCACGATCCTAAGGGTGAAAGTAAAATAAAAGGTCATGGGCTTATAATGTGCTAAAATCAAGGAGGGGAAAGGCTCAACATGGGAAGCAAAGGGGGAAAATGCAACCAAAAATACAATAAGATAAAATCTAAACCTAGAAAACAAAATAGTCACCGAATGAAAGAATGTTCTTTATCATCCTTAAGTTAGTTCGGTCGCGATCTTGGGAGTTAGACGCCAATTTCTAGATTCAAGAATGCCTTGGTAAGGATCCTACGCCGCTCATACAAAGAAATGTTTGAGGCTTGAACAATGAAACTCACATCGGGTTACAAAAACTACCTCTAAGGGTTCAAATCCCCTAATGAGAGCAACACCTTCTAACCACAAACAAGTAAAATTGGGTTCGACGAGCCTTATGAGTTCTAGACTGGCTACCTTAGCATGGACCTATCCTAAAGTTTACCGATGGCAATCCCGAATCATGCAAACTTTTAACACTTAGTAAGAAAGACATTCAATCACACAAGCTAACTTTTATTATGATCAAAATGAAGATGAAACAACTAAAGTTTTCATGGTTTGTCTTGAAACAATAAAACCATTTTTTTCAAAAAGGAAGGAGAATAAAAGTGTAGGAGGCAAGTAAATATTTAATTCCCAATCAACAAACAAAGATCGTTCGGCATCATACTAATGATCACCAGTTTTCGTAGAATCGAATGCATACAACCTCGAAGAATCAACTCCATCCTAATCTAACTAACTATGCACACAAGAGAAAAATAAAAGAGAGAGAAGGAGAGGTCTCACCCAAATGTTTCTTGAAGAAAAATAAAGCAACCAAACCATTTACCATAACTCGACATGTTGCTTCCAATGTTCTTCAAAGCTACAAAAGAGATTGATAAAAACAAAGACAAAAACTATACAAAGAGAAAGGTTAGAGAAAAATCTACAAACTTGAACCGTGGGCACAACCAAGTACCCAAATCATCATCCAATCATCATCATCATCATCATCATCATCAATCAACAACAATACAACCAAAAGCTATAAAACCCAACACCCAACAACAATACCAACATAAATCCTTCAAAGGTTCCCACGAGTCCTTGGTGCCTTCCCCCACACTTATCCAATACTAGTCCCTTTTGATTCAAACACCCCCCCACACTAAAAAGAGCATCGTCCTCAATGCTTCACATGCAAATAAACACACAAGGGAGGGACCAAAAGGGGAGGGGAAAATATGCATACCAAAGGGGAACTATTGGCCACTAGGGCCGGTACATCATCATCATCCCTATCATAGGAAAAGCCCGAGGGGGGACCATAGGGATCCCAACCTCCAGTGTAACCGGGGGGGCCACCCATAATGACCTTTGAAAAGGTCAAGCTGGGATTGAGTCAATTGGTCATATGGCTCGGGTTGTACCAATTGTGAAAGGTGAGAGGGATCAACGTAGGGGTAGTTTGGGTCACCCCTATAATCACTCCCACCCGAAACCCGATAGTCATAATGACCGGACTCATTGGGAACCTCACGCCTTGGCTCATTAGGGCTCAAGACACCTGGCCAATAGGGGTACGTAGGTTGGTTGTCACCCCCCCCCCATGATGGCACGGGCCCTTGTTGGGCCGACATATATGGATAGTTGACCAGAGGAGTGACCTCCGCCTTACGTACACTAGCATCATACAAGGCGTTAGCTTGAAAAACATTATGTTGGTGAGAGGCAAACATACCTGGCATGCTAAGTTGCATGCTCTCCATTTGAGCTCTCATCGCCGCCATCTCTTGTTGAAAATCGGGTTGTTGTTGTTGTTGTTGTCTTCTTCTTGTTCTTCCTCCTTCTTGATGTTGTCGTTGTTGTTGTTGTTCCTCCACTTCATCTTCATCCTTACCCTCAACATTAATCTCCTCGTCCACTTCATTCACCTCTCCCAAATCCACCTCCATATCATTTGGAAGGACCCCCGAGTCTTTCCTTACCCACCAAGGGTGAACAACTCCCTCTCTTGTGCGGGAAGTAAATTCCGGCTTCAGGAGGAAACAATGATGCTTCTGGGATACTAGAAGACTCCAAATCCCGTCAACGTTGGTCCCCTTAATGAATTGCATCATTTTGAGTTGCTTTTTATCAAACCAAATATCACTCCCGTCGCCTTTCCCAACTATAGTGTAAGAGCATAATTTCTCTTCATAAACCAATTTCTCCGCTGATCGAGTTACCATAGCCCCACAATATATCTCCCCCGTCTTTGTTCCCGAAATAATAGCCTCAATGCATTGGGTGAAGATATAGCCCAAATTAGCTCTATGTCCGTACTCTGGCTGAGATGCAAGCCATAGAATCCGGATCTCTTCCAATGTAATCTTCCCTAAATCCTGTTTGTTAAAAACCATGTACCCAAGAATACGGTGAAGCAACCTAAGAGCCGAGTGCACGATCTCACTAGCCAATGACCACTTAGCATCAAATTTATTTTTCCAAGAAATACTCTTCTACCAAAGAAGGGGGTTATAATCAGGAAGTTGCTCATACTCGAGGAGGAAAATATTTTCCTCGGGATTTAGGTCGAGCTACTCATTGAATTGCCAGAGGGACATGATCTCTTTCTTGTTAAAGAGTTTGAAGGAGATGGAAATGTTGTTTTTTCCTGTGGCATAGGTCTCAAATGAGGCTAAGAACTCCAATGTAAGCTCAAGGTATATATTATAGGCTTTCGTTACAAAGGAGTTTAGCCTAAGATTGTTGAAGAAAAACCAACAATTTTCATCGATTCCCCATCTTGTAGTGGTGGGTTGATGGTAGTATTTGGAGGGATTGATTTTTCTTGATGGAGGGCATCGTATTTGGCTTTGTGGTTCCTATTTGTGAATTTGGTTGGAGGCAAAAGTGGTGGTGGTTGTTGTTCATCATTTTGAGGGGTTTGGGAGGATGAACCTTGAGGCTCTTTTCCACTTTTCCTCTTCTTAGAACCCAAACCAAGCACCATTTTCACTTTCTCAAACAATTAAAGCACACTACTCTAAAATTTAATCCAACAAAATTCATCGACAAATCACACAACACAAGCCTCAATAATCCAAATATATCTCAACTCCAAACAACACAATTTAACCACAAATTACCACAAGAATTTCCAACTAATCAACTCATAACAACAATCAACCAAGATTAAATCAATGTTAACAAATAAAATTCAACAATTCAAGCATGAAATATCTCCAAGGAAAAATCACAAGAATTAACCATAAAAATCATCTAAAATTTGCTTAAAAATTCAATAAAACTAGAAAGCAGAAGATTATACCAACTATGAAGGCCACAAATCAACTCCAACTAGCCCCAAAAAAAAACAAGAACTCTAATTTCTTCAAGGAATGACAATGGTCAACCTCGAAAATTTTCGGACCTTTGATGATGGAGATTGCAAAACAATGATGAATTTTATGTTTTGTGAAGAGATTTTGTGAAATTTGAGATGAAAATTGGTAGAAATTGAGGATTTTTTTGGTAGTTAGGGTTAAGGATTCGGGGATTTTTAGAGAGAGAGAGTGAAAGAAAGAAAATGAGGGGAAAAATCAGCTCTTTTGGCTGATTAAATCGTGCTAAAACCCCGACAGTCGCGCCCTCTCCTTCAACGCTGCGCCCGCGGGTAATAGGGGTCGCGCCCTCGGGCCATTGAGCCACGCCCACGGGCCTCTGAGCCGCGGCTTCTCTTGGGACGCTGCTGGGCATCTACTACATCAATTGTAATCTGTGAATTTTAGCCAGTCGTGCCCTCTCCTCTCTAGGCCTCGCTCGCGAGTCCCTGAAGAGGGCTCTACTTGGATGTGGTTTTTCCCTTCACTTTAGTCAACAACTTTCATTCTTCTTCCACTCTAAACTCAATCTTGGATTGACAAATCATGATCTTAAGGCCTCAATACCCTAACCACAAATGTAGTACCCAAGGGTTTAAGTACCAACAAAGAAAAGCTAAAAAACAAAAGATAAAGACTATCAACAAAAACAACGAAAAAGAAGGAAATAGGAATGAAAAGAGTCAAGAACTCGGGTTGCCTCCCGAGAAGCGTTTCTTTATGAGGTCACTAGCTTGACCATGAGAAAAATTCATCAAGGGGAAGGCTTGGGATCCAAAGGATCAAGCCTCAAGCTTTCAATGAGACCAACTTCTTCCTTGCAAAAATAATGCTTTACACGATGACCATTGACCATAAATTTTTTACCACCACATCTAACTCAAAAGAACCATAGGGAGTAGTCTTTGAAACCACAAAAGGCCCCGACCATTTGGACGTGAGTTTTCCCAGAAACAAACGAAGCCTTGAGTTGAAAAGAAACACCTTATCTCCAACCTTAAAGCTCTTGTGTTGGATTTAATGATTTTGATTATTACACAACCTCACTTACTTACAGACTAATAAGAGCTTGATTGTTTAAGTGTGTGATCAGATACAATGACTAGGGGAATCAAAGTGTCGTACAAAGATACCATGAGGAACAAGAAGGCCAGAAGCAAAGATATCCAAAAAGAAGAGTTCCTTTGCAGGAACTGGTGCTTTAGAAATGAAGACTTGAGAAGAGAAGGTTCCCCTCAGGGAACAGAAGCTTCAGAGCAGAAGATTCACCAGAGAAGAGAAGTTCCCCTTGAGGAACAGTAGCCTCGGAGTAGAAGCTTCACCAGAGGACATGAAGACTAAATATATTTTTATATTTTAGGATTTATGTAAGTATAAGAAATTAGTTACACTCGAAAAAGCTGTGTGGAATTGGTCTAAGTTGATAAAATTGTGCATGCTAGTTTTTAGGAAACTTATTATCTTCTAACGGTTATCTTTTTCCTAACTAAAACATTTTATTTATTTTGATTTTTGAAAATATCTTTTGCAAATAAAATCTTCCACGTTTTCTAAAAACTTGCGGCCTACTCCTCCATGATCTTCTTCAAGTCATGGTCTTGCACATTGAGGAGTTCATGTTTCCTCAATTTTAGGAACATGATCTTAGTGGGTTGGAGTAGTGGCGTAATGGATTTGCTGCACAAAGGAGTTTTTCCTAAACGAATTTGATCTATAAATAGTCTTTTAAATCAGTTGGAAAAACTCAACTTTACTCACATAAGTTTTCAAGCGTTAATTTGAGTTAAGTGTCAATTCCACATAAGTGATATAGATTGTTCTTATGTTCGTATACTAGAGTTATTTATTTTTCGAGTTGTAATTTGGGGAATGGGGAAGTTTGAGTGAATTTCTGTATGTGAGAAAGAGAAGTGAGAAAGAGAAGTTAAAGAGAAGAGAAAGAGAAGTAAGAAAGAGAAGAGAAAGAGAAGAGAAAGAGGAGAGAAAGAGAAGAGAAGAGTAACAAGTTGGGTTACTTATTCCTCGGGGTTTCAAGTTCGTTGAGGAACTTGAAGTTTGAGTCTTTAGTTTGTAATAGGACCATTTGCCCAATTCTAGTGAAGATTCTTTTCCCAAAATCCCAAGTGGTCGTGGTTTTTCTCCTTGTTAGGGCCAAGGAGTTTTCCACGTAAAAATCTCTCTTGCATCTTTTAGTTCCTTCAGTTTATCTTTCTGTTCCTTTAGCTAACTTAGTTTTAATTCCGCAAAAATTTTGGCTAAACTCTCATACTACAATTCAACCCCCCCTTCTTGTAGTATTCATTGAAACAACAATTGGTATCAGAGCTTAACTTCAAGGAAAATCAGGAAACCCTGAAGAAGAAAGGGCTTGGAGAAAATGAATACTCATGAAAAGCTCGTGGAAGAATAATCAACTCAGAGGCCTTCTATGTTCAATGGCAAGTTCTATACCTACTGGAAGAACCGCATGGAAATCTTTATCAAGGCGGAGAACTACCAAGTCTGGAGGGTCATCGAGGTTAGTGATTTCGAAGTCACCAGAACAAACGCTCAAAATGAGGTAATCCCTAAGCCTATGTCTGAATTTGAGAAAGAGGATTCTGATAAAATGGAAATCAATGCTATGGCTGTGAAATTGCTCCATTGTGGACTTGGACCTCACGAACACAATCGTGTTATGGGGTGCAAGAACGCTAAGGAAATCTGGGATTTGCTGCGGATTACTCATGAAGGAACCAATAGGGTTAAACGCTCAAAAATCGATCTGCTTATGTCAAAGTATGAAAGATTTGAGATGCAACCTAAGGAAACCATCCAAGAGATACTAACCCGTTTTACTAACATCATAAATGAGTTGGTTTCCCTTGTAGACAGATTCCTACAGATGAGCAGGTTAGGAAGGTTCTTAGAAGTCTTTCGCAAGATGAGAAATGGAGAGCTAAGGTGACAGCCCTTAAGGAAACTAAGGACTTTACCAAGTTCAACATTAAACAACTAGCAGGTTCTCTCATGACTCATGAGCTGCACCTTGGAGTCAACAACGAATCCATGAGGAACAAGGGATTGGCTCTTAAGGATGATGAGGAGGAAGACTCAGAAGTAGACGAGGATGAGGCTGCCCTAATCGTGCGAAGATTCAAGAAGATGTTCAAGAAAGGCCGCACCTCAAGGAACTTCGGGAAAAAGACCTCAAATACAAAACTTGACTACACCTGCCACAAGTGTGGATCCCCAGATCACTTTATCAGAGGCTGTCCCTCTGGGAAAATGATAAAGAAAAAGGAAAGGCTAAGGAATAAGGAAGAGAAAAATTCAGCAAAGCAAACTACCAAAAGTCAAACATGAGGAAGGCAATGATAGCAGCCTGGGGAGACTCAGACAATGAAGAAGAAGAGGATGACCAACCAGAAGAGGAGACGGCTAATCTTTGTCTGATGGCTAAATCAGATGATGAAAAGGCCTACCTTGAGGAACTCTAGAAAGAGATATTTCTTGATCCTAAACAGCTTAAAACTCTCTCTAAAGATGTCCTAATAGATATATGTATAGAAGAAGAAGAATTCTTTAGAGATACTTGTGTGAAACTGAACAAATGTGCAAAATCTCTTAAAATTTGCAAAGAACATGGTGCTTGGTTGGAAACAGCCTATGCAAAGTCTCAAAGCAAATTAAGAGAGCGTGATTTTAAATATAAACACATAACAGAGATAGCTGATAGAATCAAGAATGAAAGTATTCTTCTAAATGTTTAATTAACTTAGTATAAGCTCATGAATTCTGATTTCAGTTCTAGCAGTTCCTCAAGTGATCAGTTGCTTAAATTCAATGTTGATTTTGAAAATTTGAAAAATGAACTCTCTACTTTAAAAACTCAAAAGGATTAACTTGAATCGGAACAGAATGCTAGAAAGGATAGAAGTATTGACCCAAAGGTCATACCTAAATGGATAGCCGAAGCTCAAGGAAAACGAACTGAAGGCCTTGGTTACATGACCAAGAGAAAAGGTAAGCAAAAGAAATATGTTGAGCTTCCTAGCATGAAGGTATGCACTTTTTGTTGAAAGACTGGACATCTCTATGGTCAATAGAATAAGAGAAGAAGCTGATAAAAGAAATGTAAAATAAGTGTGGGTCAAGAAAACTGATATTGCATCCACGTCTAAGGAACCTAGGAAACCTGGATTCCTGATCCTAATGCTTAGTTTTCTTGCAGGTCCTAGTGAGGGGGAACAACTCGTGGTATCTCGACAGCGGGTGTTTAAAGCATATGACAGGTGATAAATCAAAATTCCTCTCACTAGAAGACTACCTTGGAGGAACAGTAACCTTTGGGGATAATAAGAAGGGCGAGATCATTGGAAAAGGCAAAATTGGAAGATCAAAATCTCATTCCATTGATAATGTGTTCTTGGTCGAGGGCTTAATGCACAATTTTCTCAACACTAATTCCAAGAAACAACCTTACATGTCTGAGTGTTGTTGAAGATGATCCCCTGCTATGGCATAAACGTTTTGGACATGCTAGCTTTTCATTATTGGGCAAGCTAAGGTCAAGGAACCTGGTTGTGGGACTTCCTATAATCAAGTTCCTACAGAACAAAGTTTGTGATGCATGTGTGAAAGGCAAGCATGTTCGTTCATCTTTGAAATTGAAGAAAATGGTAAGCACTAAAAAGCCTTTGGAATTAATCCATATGGATTTGTGTGGTCCCATGAGGATTAAAAGCAGGAGTGGCAAGAAATATATTTTGGTTATTGTTGATGATTATTCCAGATTCACTTAGGTTATTTTTCTTGCTAGTAAAGATGAAACTTTTAACGAGTTTTTTGTTTTTGCCAAGAAAATACAGAAAATCAGTGGTCACTCCATGGTCCATCTCAGATCAGATCACGAAACTGAATTTAAGAACTCAAGATTCGATGAGTTTTGCAGGGAAAATGGCATGAATCATAACTTCTCAGCTCCAAGGACTCCCCAACGAAATGGAGTTGTAGAAAGAAAGAGTCGAAACCTTGAGGAAATGGCTAGAACGATGCTGATTGCAAGTGGATTGCCAAGGAACTTCTGGGCTGAAGCCGTGAATACAACATGTTACATCCTCAATAGAGTAACAATTAGAAGTATCATCAACAAGACTTCCTATGAACTATTCAACGGAAGGAAGCCAAGCATATCTCATCTTAGAGCCTTTGGTTGTAAGTGCTTTGTACATAACAATGGTAAGAAAAACCTAAGGAAATTTGATGAAAGAAGTGAAGAGGCCATATTTCTTGGATATGCCTCTGATAGCAAAGCTTATAGAGTGTACAATAAAAGTTCAATGTGTGTTAAGGAAAGCATTCACATAATCTTTGATGAAGTTAACTAGTTTGTGAGTGTGTAGGAACAAGAAGATGATAATGATTTTGAAATTGGATTGATAAGAGACAGGGATGAAGAAGAGACTCAGAAGCAAACCAAAGAAAAGCAGCCTGCTCCAGAAGAGGATCATCAAGAGAATGAGGAAGTTCCTCAACCAGATGAACAGGCGAATGAGGAACTAGCAGAAGAAGCAGAAGGAACAGATCCAGAAGCTCCTCAAATTGGAGTTCCTGCTAGGCAATTTCAACCTAGGACATTCAAGTATAAAAGTTCCCATCTAACTTTATCTCATAATCAGTGACGTAAGAAAAGGAACTCAAACAAGATCGCAGATGGGGAACTTCTGTGCGTTCCATGCATTTTTGAACATCCTAGAGCCTCGAAATCATCAAAAAGCCTTGGGAGATGCTGATTGGATAGTGGCCATGCAAGAGGAACTAAATGAGTTCGAGAGGAACAAAGTTTGGCACCTTGAGCCAAAGCCTAAGGATAAGAAAGTCATTGAGCTCAAATGGGTGTTCAGGAACAAGCTTCATGAACATGGCACTATAGTAAGGAACAAGGCCAGATTGATTGTGAAGGGGTACAACCAACAGGAAGGTATTGATTTCGATGAAACCTTTGCTCTTGTAGTAGATTAGAAGCTATTAGAATCCTAGTAGCTTTTGCCTCTTTTATGGGTTTCAAACTCTATCAAATGGATGTGAAATGTGCTTTTCTTAATGGTTTCTTAAATGAGGAGGTATTTGTTGAACAACCTCCTGGTTTCGAAAATCCTAAATTTCCAAATCATGTTTTTAAGCTTGATAAAGCTCTCTATGGGATTAAACAAGCTCCAAGAGCCTGGTATGAAAGGCTTTCAAAGTTCCTACTGAAAAATGATTTCAAAAGAGGAAAAGTAGATAAAACTCTTTTTCTTAAATCTCGAGGAACTGATTTGTTAGTTGTACAGATCTATGTAGATGATATTATATTTGGTGCTACTAACAATGGTTTGTGCAAGTACTTTGATGTGCTAATGGGTGGTGAGTTTGAAATGAGCATGATGGGTGAATTAAATTTCTTCCTTGGACTTCAAATAAAGCAAATAGCAGAAGGAATTATGATTCACCAACAGAAGTATGTCAAGGAACTTCTGAAGAAGTACAACATGGAGAATTCCAAGACAAATCACACACCTATGGGAACAGCAACAACACTTGATGAGGATCCACAAGGAACAAGTGTGGATCAAACCACTTACAGAGGTATGATTGGTTCATTGCTATATCTAACAACTAGTAGGCCTGACATTTCTTTTAGTGTTGGATTGTGTGCTAGATTTCAGTCTAATCCTAAAGAATCACATCTAACGGCTGTTAAAAGAATTTTAAGATACCTCAAAGGAACAAATGACCTGTGTCTGTTCTATCCTAGAAGTGATGACTTTATGCTTAGAGGATTTACAGATGCTGACTATGCTGGTGACTTAGTCAACAAGAAAACACCTCAGGTATGGTTTAGTTCCATAGCTCTTGTCTAGTTTCTTGGGGTTCCAAGAAACAAAATACTGTTGCATTGTCGACTGCAGAGGCTGAGTATGTAGCAGCAGCTGCTTGTTGCTCTCAAGTCCTTTGGATCAAACAACAGTTGCATGACTTTGGTATTAAATTTAATTACATTACTATCTATTATGATAACACTAGTGCAATTTGCATATCTAAAGATCCAGTCCATCATTCAAGAGTCAAGCATATTCATATAAGGCATCATTTCCTTAAGGATAATGTTGAAAAGGGTTTGATTAAATTAGATTTCTGCAAAATTAACAATCAAATTGCAGATATTTTAACAAAACCCTTGAATAGAGAAAGGCATGAGAAGATGAGAATGGAACTTGGGATGATTAAGTTTTACTAAGAAAAATGCATCAAGTTGCCTCAGGTATGAAACTCAAACTGACGTGCTTAATCATGGTATACTGTGCACAAGTGTTATATGTTTAATTACATAGTTAAGACAGGTTGTGAGCAGGATTAACATTTGTTAAAGGCATGTAAATTTGAAAGGCATAGAATATGAAAGTCCAAAATTGGTTGCATGAGCCTTGTTGAATTGTTCCGTGTATCAAGTTGCATTTGCAAGTGGTCTTTAGTTATTAAATTCAAGAGATAAAATTGTTGTGTTTATCTATCTTTCAAAATTCCAAATTCTTTTTATCTAAACACAAAATTCGGATGAATACATCTAATATTCATCATTATCCTTTGTTCAAAAGTAGCCCACTCATATTACTCTCTTAAAACACGGCCTACATTTACCTAAGCAATAAATATGAGTATCAAATCAATTTAATTCACTTCACCTTCCAAGCGACACCTCACTTCACCGATTTACCTCCACCATAAATGAAATGTCAGCCTCACAAAAATTTACACCACACAAAAATTACCTTCTCTCTCATCACTCCGATCAAAATTACTCTCCAATGTCTACCTCTCCAAAACCCCAAGTTGAAACCGAAGCAAACCCTATCCCAGACATCACCATGGAAATCCTTCCGGAAAACTCAAACAAAGAGATCTTTGAACCTCCAAAGAATGAATTAACCACCGAATCTCAGTCCTCTCGCAAAAGGAAAGCCAATGACATGCAAGAGGAAGAGGAAAGTGTTCCGGAACTGGGTGGAATTATCAAGACAAACCTGCTGCTATGAAAAAGTAAGAGAAGATAGGCGAACATTTTGTGACAGGTTTGGCACTCAATTTACCTTAGTGTAGATCTATAAAATTGTATGAATTGCTTGATTTGCTTGAGTTTCAAAATTGGGTAAACTTGCTGAGTGAATGTTTTAATCAGAGTATGTATGTTGATGCTATGAAAGATTTTTGCAAAAATTTTAAGTACTCTAAGGGTATTATTCGTAGCATGGTGTATGGGAAGGAAATTGAATTTGATGCTGTGTATTTGGCTGAGTTGTTTGATGTGCCGAATGCTGGGTATGATTTGTATTTCAAAACCAATGTCATTAGAAACCCTCTTCCTGAAGCTAACATTGATGAAATTGTTGAACATTTAGGAGGTGACCCTGAGGAACCCTACATAAACCATAATGACCTAACCCCTCTTGACAAAATTCTGCTAAAATTTATGTTTAATGGCATAATCCCTCGCTCTCAAAAGAGAGACAATGCCAACAAGCTTAACTCTGTCCTAATCTACTGCCTAGCCCGAAAAATACCTATCAATTTTCCCTCAATCATGATCCAACACCTTACCCATTGTGTTCCAAAAGGATGGAAGGTTTGATATGGAAACTTACTCACCTTTGTCTTCGAAAGCTTTGGCATTTCCTTTGCCAAGAAAGAGCCCCTACCTCTCAAAAACATTGAATTCATACAATCCATATTTCTTGAAAACCATAAATTGAAAATTGTGAATGGATGTTTTGGAGTGGTGGTAGAAGAAAAAGATAAAAGGCCAAAGGAAGTGAGTGTAGTAGTTGAGAGGGAAGAACAGAAGGCAGTAGGGGCCATTGAGAAGGTTGTTGAAGATATTCAGAATGAGGGAGAGTAGGAGGAAGAGGAAAAAGAAGATATGGGGGAGATGCTGGAAACAGGGGGAAGGAAAAAGAGAAAAAGTTTGAGGTTGTTGAAAAAGAAGGGGAATCCATCTCCAGTGTGCATTGATCTTTCTGGTGCCCAGGAGGAATGCAGAAGCTCCCTAGTACTCCTACTTCTATTAAGCATGCAACTGCAGGTTTTGCAGCTGAAGAGAGCTTGAAAGAGGTGAAGGAACTGCTCCAAAAAATGCTCAAGGAACAGGAGAAGTTCTAAGCAGAGATGAAGGATTTGAAGAAGAGTGTGATCACTCTTAATGCTGATGTGAAGAAGCTGGTCACAAGCACTGATAAAGGGAGACAGTCCATTGTCAAGGCCATTGTGTCTCAAATTAGCAAGAAGCTGGAGGATCTTGCTGTTGATGATGACCATAGTGCTGCTTCATGATTTCACCTTACCTTGCTGCATGTTTGTTTTGATGAAACTCTATTTTATCTGCTTTTGGGAACAATTTTATTTTGGTCTGTAATATTTTGGGCACTTTTAATTTCCTTTTGGCGAACTTGCAAATTTGGTACATTTGGCCGATGTTTTAAATCGGTTTTGGATGATTAATACCTATGTTTATTCTGCCTATATGCTTTGTGAATGTTTTCTCTCTATGCATGCTTCTTGTCTTAACACCAAATCACTTAGATGGTGTTGTGTTATGGTATACTATTGCTTGTGTGTTGGTTTTTGATAATGCCAAAAGGGGGAAGAGATGCAAACTATCAAGGAAACTTAATCATTCTATGGTCTCTGTTCGAAATCTTCACAAGCTGCCTACTCTCTAAGAAGGTATAATGTATATACAATTTTTTCCTTAGTTTTTCATTTCAGCATTGCTTTTATTTCTTAGTATTAGTTCCCTTTCTGCATTGTACTTTGTTTTTGTATTTTCTTTCTTTTAGAATAAGTTGGATTATCTTTGTTTCCTTGTAAGTAAGTTTGGTTTGTTTGTCATCATCAAAAAGGGGGAATATTGTTGGATTTAATGATTTTGAGGATGCACAACCTACTTACTTACAGACTAATAAGAGCTTGATTGTTTAAGTGTGTGATCAGATGCAATGACTAGGAGAATTAAAGTGTCGTGCAAAGATACCATGAGGAACAAGAAGGCCAGAAGCAAAGCTATCCAAAAAGAAGAGTTCCTTTGTAGGAACTGGTGCTTCATAAATGAAGACTTGAGAAGAGAAGGTTCCCCTTAGGGAACAGAAGCTTCAGAGCAGAAGATTCACCAGAGAAGAGAAGTTCCCCTTGAGGAACAGAAGCCTCGGAGTAGAAGCTTCACCAGAGGACATGAAGACTAAATATATTTTTATATTTTAGGATTTATGTAAGTATAAGAAATTAGTTACACTCGAAAAAGCTGTGTGGAATTGGTCTAAGTTGATAAAATTGTGCATGCTAGTTTTTAGGAAAACTCTTATCTTCTAACGGTTTTCTTTTTCCTAACTAAAAGATTTTATTTATTCTGATTTTTAAAAATATCTTTTGTAAATAAAATCCTCTACGTTTTCTAAAAACTTGCGGCCTACTTCTCCATGATCTTCTTCAAGTCATGGTCTTGCACATTGAGGAGTTCATGTTTCCTCAATTTTAGGAACATGATCTTCTTAGCAGGTTGGAGTAGTGGCGTAATGGATTTGCTACACAAAGGATTTTTTCCTAAACGAATTTGATCTATAAATAGTCTTTGAAATCAGTTGGAAAAACTCACCTTTACTCACATAAGTTTTCAAGCTTTAATTTGAGTTAAGTGTCAATTCCACATAAGTGATATAGATTGTTCTTATGTTCTTATACTAGAGTTATTTATTTGTCGAGTTGTAATTTGGGGAATGGGGAAGTTTGAGTGAATTTCTGTATGTCAGAAAGAGAAGTGAGAAAGAGAAGAGAAAGAGATGAGAAAGAAAAGAGAAAGAGAAGAGAAGAGTAACAAGTTGGGTGACTTGTTCCTTGGGGTTTCAAGTTCGTTGAGGAACTTGAAGTTTGAGTCTTTAGTTTGTAATAGGACAATTTGCCCTATTCTAGTGAAGATTCTTTTCCCAAAATCCCAAGTGGTCGTGGTTTTTCTCCTTGTTAGGGCCAAGGAGGTTTCCACGTAAAAATCTCTCTTGCATCTTTTAGTTCCTTCAGTTTATCTTTCTGTTCCTTTAGCTAACTTAGTTTTAATTCCGCAAAAATTTTGGCTAAACTCTCATACTACAATTCAACCCCCCCCCTTCTTGTAGTATTCATTGAAACAACATCTTGTTTCTTATATGTTGGTCGTGCCACTTCTTGGTCTTCTCCTTATATAGCCTCGAGTTTTCATATGCGTCATATCTAAGCTCTTCAAGTTCATTGAGCTTGAGCAATCTCTTTTCACCGGCCAACGACATATCCATGTTTAGCTCTTTGATAGCCCACCAAGCTTTATGTTCTAATTCCATCGGCAAATGACAAGGTTTCCCATAGACTAACCGATAAGGGGTTTTACCAATTGGAGTCTTGTATGCCGTCCTAAGAGGCCATAGCGTGTCATCAAGTTTGAGCGACCAATCCTTCCACGATTTGTTCACCATCCTTTCAAGAAGATTCTTGATTTCTCAATTCGACACCTCCACTTGCCCTTGAGTTTGAGGATGGTAGGGAGGACAAACTTTGTGATGAACTCCATATCACTTGAGAAGAGCTTCAAATTGCTTTTTGGCGAAATGGGAGCCTCCATCACTAATTAACACTCTCGGAACCCCAAATCGAGGAAAAATGATCTTCTTTAAAAGCTTAGCAAAACCTTATTATCATTCATAGGAGAAGGTATGGCTTCAATCCACTTAGTCATGTAATCAACCGCTACCAAGATATAAAAATTCCCACAAGAGGAAATAAAAGGCCCCATAAAGTCGACCCCCCACACACATCAAAAGGCTCAACTACCAAAATGCTTTGTTAAGGCATTTCATCTCTCTTGGTTATGCCACCACTTCTTTGACACCTATCACATCTTAACACAAACTTGCAAGCATCCTTATGCGTCGTTGGCCACCACAAGAGAGATTGGGAAATCTTTGCCACCGTCCTATCAACTCCGCCATGACCTCCACATGGCAACGAGTGGCAATGCTCAAGAACTCCTTCAATTTCATGGTCCAGCACACATTTACGAAAAAGGCCATCTCCACATTGTTTGAAAAGGTATGGGTCATTCCAAAAGTACCTCTTTGCCTCCTTGAAAAACCGTTTCTTTTGTTGAGAAGAGAGTTCAAATCCCATTTCCACATTGATTGGCACATCCTCCTTGTTCTCAAAAGGAAGCCACATAGTTTTTCCGCTCCCTTTTTGTCTCTCATTTCCATGTGAAAATCTTGGATGAAAAGAACCCAAGGGATAAGATGTGGCTTTGCTTCCTTCTTAGTCATGAGATATCGAACAGCTATAAGATCCGTGTACACAATCACCTTAGAGCAAAGAAGATAGGATCGAAACTTGTCAAATGCAAACACCACCGCTAACATTTCCTTTTCCGTTGTAGTGTAGTTCCTTTGAGCTTCATCAAGAGTTCTACTTGCATAGTAGATGACATATGATCTTCCTTCTTTCTTTTGCCCAAGTACAACACCTACTGCAAAGTCACTAGCATCGCACATTAGCTCAAAAAGCAAGCCCCAATCCGGAGCTTGCACAACGGGAGAGGAAATGAAAGCTTCCTTGAGCTTGTGAAACGCCTCAAGGCAAGCCTCATTGAAGCTAAAAACAACATCCTTTTTGAGTAATTCGGTCAAAGGTTTGGTGACTAATGAAAAATCTTTAATGAACCTCCGGTAAAAACCGACATGCCCACGAAAAGCTCTTACTCTTATGATGGAGGTAGGAGGGGGCAACTTTGCAATCACAGAAACTTTGGTCGGATCAATCTCAATGCCATTCTTTGAAACTTTATGGCCAAGGACAATACCCTCCTTAACTATAAAGTGGCATTTTTCCCAATTTAAAACCAAACTCGTCTCTTGACACCTTTTCAAAACTTTTTCAAGATTATAAAGACAATTGTCAAAAGACGAGCCACCAACACTAAAATCATCCCTAAATCCTTCAATTTCTTTTCAAGCATCTCGGAGAAAATAGAATTCATGCATCGTTGGAAAGTTGAAGGAGCATTGCATAACCCGAATGGCATTCTTCGGTATGCAAATGTTCCATATAGACATGTGAAAGTAGTTTTCTCTTGGTCACTTGGATGGTTAGGGATTTGAAAAAATCCGGAGTACCCATCTAATAAACAAAAGAAAGCATGGTGAGAAAGTCTTTCCAACATTTGGTCCATGAATGGGAGAGGAAAATGATCCTTCTTTGTATTTTTGTTCAATCTCCTATAGTCAATACACATCCTTCACCCGGTCACCGTGCGGGTGGAGATTTCCTCTCCTCCTACATTTTTGATGATGGTCATTCCACCCTTTTTTGGAACTACATGAACCGGGCTAACCCACTTGCTATCAGAGATGGCATAGATGATGGCCGCTTCATGTACTTTCAAAATCTCTTTCTTGACAACCTCTTGGAGGTTGGGGTTTAACCTCCTTTGAGGTTCAATGGAGGTGGATTGGTCATCTTCAAGATGAATACGATGCATGCACAAATAAGGGCTAATACCCTTGATATCATCAATGCTATATCTTATCACATCTTTATATTTTCTCAAAGCATCAAGCAATTTTTCCAAATGAAGTCCATGAAGGATAGCATTGACGATAATAGGGTATTTTCCTTCATTATCAAGATAAGCATATTTCAAAGATGGGGGGAGGGGTTTGAGTTCTACCTTGGGAGGAGGCTTAGAACTTTCCTCAAATTTATCCTCTTCATGCTCAAGCTCGATCTCCACTTCTTGTTCAACCTCTTCCTCCTTTCAGGTTTCTTCCATAGCCATGACAAACTCTCTTGCCTCTTGAGAGTGGAACTCTTCCTTGAATGTAAGAGCTTCAATCATTGGATCTTGAGGCCTCATCATTACCCTCCCTAAGCGATCTAACACCTCATTCACTACATCAACTTGATAGTGTTGGGGTTTGGTGAGTCCGACTCACCGCGGAAACAAACCCAAAACCAAGACCGCACTCGCAATAAATAAAACCATAAACATAATTACTTAATGACAAGATTAAGATAATAATTATAGCTTTGACGCGTGCTTCCCTCGACCTCGAGGGGCTCTTACTTCGAAAGCTAGCCTCGAAAATACGACGACGTCCAACAGAAGTCCACCCACAACTCAAACACCGACTAGGTCCAATGCCTTGGAGTTAGCAAGGCCCGACCAAAACCCGAGTAATTGAGTTCAAAGGTTTTCACAATGGTGATGACTTTTTCAACTCTTGAGTTCAAAGGTTTTCATTACTAGTGATGCCTTTTCTAACTCTTACTCAAGTGCTTTTCCCAATACCCCAAGTTGGGTATTTATAGGGAAATGTAAGAGTGTGAAAAACTCTCCTATCAATGTGGGAGAATTTGATTTCCCTATTTTATTTAGCTAAAATAAAATTAAAAACCAAACTAGTAATAAATCAACAAGTGGCAAGCTCACAAGGAGGAGTAGGTGAGGACCATTTGGAGGAGGGGGGGACCAAACTTGCCCCCCACTCTCACTCCCATAACCGGCCACCTCAACCCCATAGCCCCAAATTAAATTGCGCCACGTGGCACCCACACTTAAGCACCAAGGCACCCAAGGTCGGCTGCCATGTGCTACGGCCTAGCAGGCCACGCACCAAATGCGGGCTGCTTGGCCGAGGCTAGCTGCCAGCACGCCGCGCACAATGTGCGGGCTGCTAGCTGCTGCCTGCTAGAATGCCTCTAACATTGGTGCGGGCTACTAATTGCGGCCTGCTAGCATGCCTCGCACATTGGTGCGGGCTACTAGCTCCCACGGCCTAGCTTGTGCGGGCTGCTAGCTGCTGTATGGTAGCACAGCAACGCACACTAGTGCTGGCTGCTAGCTGCGGTATGCTAGCCTAGCCCCGCACTTGGTGCGTGCTGCTAGCATTTGCCGCGCCCCTAGCACTCGGTTTTCCGATGCTAAGGGTATTTTGGTCATTGTTGATTTATTATTATTTCACGTCTCGTCTTTTTACTATTTTTGACTCGACTTTCGACGCTCGGTTTCGACGCTCCAAGCTCGAATTTCTGACGTCTAAATATTAATTACTCGGTCGAATTAGTAATCGATTCCTAAATAATTCGTCGCTTTGACTCGTTAGTTACTTAGGTGTGACCCGAAGGGTTTAGTCAAGATTAAGCTGCAATATTAATTATGCATTAATATTACTGATCAGAAGCGGCCTCCACCCAGGCATTCCGATCACTTGACCTTACTGAAAAATTATTTTTCTAATGATTCCGAACCCCCTATCAGAATAATACACTTGTTCGAAGGGCACCATTCCTTTCAATCTCCCACTTGTCCTTCCGGACAAGTGTGCTTTTATTGTATAGCCCTTTTCCTATTTCGCTTAATGCCTCTTCACGAACTATAAGATAAGATTAATTTGTCATCCTTATTACGTCCAGAAGTGTTTCTCGATTCCGATTCCGACTGTTAATAAACAAATGATTTCTAAAATCCATCCGAGCACAGCCATGCATTTTATAGTCTCGCTCTACGAGAGGCCTTGTAAACAACAAAGACATCTTCCCTAATTTTTAGTAGGGGGACATTTCTAGTCTTGTTATGTAGCTTCTCTTACTAAGAGGACCTAGCCGCCCGAGTGATGTCTTTATAATCCCCTATTACGGCAGACGTTTGACAATCATCAAAGCGGACTAGTACTCAAACAAGAAAACACACAATAATCATGGTCGAGGAAAAAAGGTTCCGATAGAAATAATGAGAAGTATACTTATGACGATTTTTAATCTCTTAAAGTGTTCTCATAGGTCGATCTAGTATGGTTCTAAACCAATACCTGTGCAAATGATTCATGACGATCATGTCCTTGTAGCACAAGAAACGGTGCTATAAATCAAACTACACACTAATCTCAAATGGTCATTAATCGTCCATCGTTTAAATAACCTTAATTAGGGATAATTTTCGATTATAATATTCAATCTTCACTTAATAGGTGTTTCCTTACCAAGACTGGTCTTGATACCCTATTTTGAATATTCCAAGAATCGAATGGACTCATTATTTAATTCTATACCACAATTAAATAGCAAACGGAGTGATTTAAATCGCATGAAAATTTTAATTACTCCAAAACTGAATGGTTCATCAAAGTGCTTTACATTAAAATTGTCCAAAATTAATTAAAACACTAAAATAAGGAAATCAAAGCCAATCTCCGATGTGCCTTATTCCCATTGCCTCAACGTGCTTGTTGTGCTTCACTTGAGGCAAAGGTTTAGTCAGTGGATCGGATACATTGTCATCCGTTCCAACTTTTTAAATTCTGATTTCACCTTCTGATTTCCATTATCGAATCATGTAAAACCGCCGCTTGACATGTTTGACCTTCTGATGTTCTCTTGGCTCTATGGCCTGAGTAATAGCTCCATTGTTGTCACAATAAAGGTCTATTGGACCCTTGATGGAGGGCACAACACCAAGTTCACCAATGAACTTGCGAATCCAAACTGCCTCCTTAGCTGCCTCAGATGCTGCTAAGTATTCGGCTTCAGTTGTAGAATCTGCAGTTGTGCTTTGCTTAGCATTCTTCCAACTAAACGCTCCTCCATTGAGATAAAATATGTACCCAGACTATGACTTGAGGTCGTCTCTGTATGTCTGGAAGCTTGCATAGGTATAACCCTCAACAATTAATTCATCTCTGCCACCATAGACCAGGAATTTCTCCTTGTTCGTTTTTAGGTGCTTTAGGATATTCTTGGCCGTAGTTCAATGCGCCTCTCCTGGGTCTGATTAGTATCGGCTCGTAGCGCTCAAGGCATACGATACATCTAGCCTAGTACATATCATGGAATACATGATCAATCCAATAAGTGAAGCATATGGAATTTGATTCATTCTTTCTCGCTCATCAGGTGTCTTTGGGCACTGCTTCTTGCTTAGGGTTATGCCATGAGACATGGGTAGGTAACCTCTCTTAGCCCCTTCCATTTGGAAACGAGCTAGTACCTTATCAATATAAGTACTTTGACTCAATCCTATCATCCTTTTCGATCTATCCCTATAGATCTTGATGCCTAGTGTGAACTGAGCCTCTCCAAGTCTTTCATTGAAAAACATTTTCCGAGCCAAGCCTTTACAGACTCTAATAACCGAATGCTGTTTCCAATGAGTAATATGTCATCGACATATAAGACTAGGAAGGCGATGTCACTCCCACTAACCTTCTTGTAAACACAAGATTCATCTGGATTCTTGATAAAACCAAACAAACTGATGGCTTCATCGAATCGCAGATTCCAACTTCTGCTTGCTTGCTTTAATCCATAAATGGTCTTCTTAAGCTTGCATAACTTTCCAGCATTGTTTTGGTCGACAAAACCTTCAGGCTGTGTCATATACACAGTTTCTTCCAAAATACCATTTAGGAAGGCCGTTTTGACGTCCATCTGCCATATTTCATAATTGTAATATGCAACAATCGCTAGGAGGATCCGAACGGATTTAAGCATTGCGACTGGAGAAAAGGTTTCATCGTAATCAATACCATGAACTTGTCGATAACCTTTTGCTACCAATCTAGCTTTGTAAATGAATACATTTCCATCTTTGTCGGTTTTTAACTTGAAAATCCACTTACATCCGATAGGTGTGTAACCTTCGAGTAAGTCAACCATGTCCCAGACTTGATTTTCAAACATGGAATCCATTTCAGATCTCATGGCCTCTTGCCATTTAGCAGAGTTGGTACTTGCCATCACTTGCTTGTAGGTTGCCGGTTCATCTCCATCCATGATCAGGATGTCCTGATTCTCGGTTAATACTAAACCAAGATATCTATAAGGTTGAGATCTTGGCCTTTGAGACCTACGTAGGGTAATGAACTGAGCATTTGCATTGTCGGTTCGACTTTGCATATTTTGATCACTTTGACCTTCGTCAACAGATGCTGTTTGAGCACTTTGACTGTCATTCTGATTTTGTTGCTCATCCTCACGAACTTTGTCGAGTTCGATTTTCCTCCCACTTGTCATTTTGGAAAGGTGCTCCTTCTCCAAAAAGACACCATCGTGAGCAACAAACACTTTGTTCTCCAATTTGTTGTAGAAGTAATACCCTTTGGTTTCTTTTGGGTAGCTCACAAAGTAAACCTTATCAGATTTGGGATGAAGTTTGTCAGAAATCAATTTCTTGACATATGCTTCGCATCCCCATATCTTTAGAAATAACAACCTAGGAGGTTTCTTCGTCCATAACTCGTATGGAGTCTTTTCTACAGCTTTCGATGGAGCACGGTTTAGTGTTAGTGCCGCAGTTAAATGTGCGTGTCCCTAGAAAGAGATAAGAAGATCACTAAGACCCATGGTTGATTGTACCATGTCTAACAAGGTTCGATTTCTCAGTTCGGATACTCCATTCCATTGTGGAGTTCCCGGAGGTGTCAGTTCTGAAAGTATGCCATGATCTTTCAAGCGGTCATCGAATTCTTGGCTCAAGTATTCACCACCTCGATCCGATCGAAGGGCTTTGATTTTCTTGCCAAGCTGATTTTCAACTTCACTCTGAAATTCTTTGAACTTGTCAAACGATTCAGATTTATGCGACATGAGGTAGACATAGCCATATCTACTATAATCGCCCGTGAAGGTGATGAAATATCGATGTCCATTTCTTGTGGCAAAGCTCATTGGTCCATATACATCGATATTTATTAGACCCAATAAGTCACCTGCTCTTTCTCCCAACTTGGAGAATGACTGCATTATCATCTAGCCTAATAAACATCCTTCGCAATTCTCAAAGGAATTTAAATCGAAAGAGTCAAGAACGACTTCTTGTAGAAGCTTCTTGATGTGTTTGATGTTAATGTGACCAAGACGACAATGCCACAAGTAAGTTTGATTTGACTTCATGGTCTTAGCTCTTTTGGTATCATTATAAACAATTTTGTCTAAACACACAAAAGTGTCTTTTCCATAAATAGAAACAAGACATGAAACAAAAGTCTTGTGATCAAAGTTAAAATGACGTCCAACGTCATGAGATCAAAGTATGGTAGATAAAACTCAACAAGTTTTAGAATTTAGACAAAATACATCATATTACAAGCTTTCTTTGGAAAGATTATCTTCATCTTCCACTTGCGTACTCATGTCCACTTGTAAAGCACCGCTCACTTTGTTCTTGAAACAGGAGTATAACGTGAGTCAATTTTTCGGTATCTAATACCTTATAAATTGGTTGTATTCAAGTGTTAAGATGATACCTGAGATTGAGGCTGTTTTTCCTCTTGCCTCATCTTCTAGATACTCGCTACATTCTCTTTTGTAGTGTCTTTGCTTACTACAGTAGAAGCAGTGCATCTTAGCGTTGTTCTTGAACTCCTTCTTCTTGGGCCTTAGAGCAAACTTAGCCGCCTTGCAAGAATAGGTTTTCTGGAGCTCTTGGACAACTTCCTTGTAGGATAGTTTATCCCGATTGTTGGTAAGTTGCATCTTAAATACAATGTACCCCGAGTGGAGTGAGCTTAAAAGCATATGAGCCGCTTGCTCATCCTCCACCGGCCTACCAATCAGTTCCAGATGGTTAAATAACTTTGTCATCTTTTGCACATGGGCTTGAAGCGGCATTCCGGGTCTAAGTCTTCCACTATAGACCCTAGCCCATACTTCTTGCCTCTCTTTGCCGAGACACCCATCTTGCGGTGGCTTGATCCTCATGTTAGATAGTGACCTAGTCACTTCCTCCACAAGTCCATGATAGTTGCCCCTGACTCTCTTTGTGACCCTCAGATTGATCACATCTTCTAAAGCCTTGAGGAATACATCCGGAAGTTAATTGGAGAATTTCTTCTTCCACTGTTCCGGAATGGAGTTTGCCATGAGTCGAGAGACTCTCTTGCAATCATAACTCCACTCCTCATGAGCTTCATCGCTCATAACCCCTTTTGAGTAGAAACTCGGGATGGGTGTATCCAAGATATGCTCTAGGTAGCAATTGTGGAGGGTCATATGGAGTTCTTCCTCCCATTCCTTGAAGTTCACCAAATTCAAGCTAAATGGTAACTTCTCGGGAAGATCTGGGAATTTTTTGTCGATAGTTGAAGACATGATTCTACATTTGAAAGAATTTTAATGAAAAACCATTCATGATACTCAAATAAGATTGAATTTAATTCATGCATATTTCCAACTTATTTAACGTCTTATTTACACATAAAATTGTCCCTGTTTTGTGAAAATAAGTCGATTCCAAGATCCAAGGAAACAAAGAGTGGCTAAGCATGCTTTAGCTTGTCTTAGTACTCAATCTCCCAAGGTAAGCAACGCTTTGCTAATGGCTCGAAGCCACTCTTGGTTGAATAAATCGTCGCATCTAATGCTCTCTCAACAATTTATTCACTTTGCCACGACATGTTAGGACTCCATCACTCATATCGTTAAGTACAACCAAAACCAACTTGCATACCCGATATGCCTTATGAGTCTAGGGAGTAGTAGTGATGCCTCGCTTTGGCGTATCCCATCACTACTCTCAATAGGTCGATAAGTGTTGTTTTTGGAATGGTAATTTCACTCAATATTTTAGGGACCTAGGGTTTCTATGTTTGTTGATTTAAGTGAACTTAATTAATCATCACAACATTCGGAATCCTAAACATGCATCTAACATATAATTTATATATAAATGATCATAAATATGTAAAGCATAAGCATTTGATGCATATTGGCAACTAGCATGACCCCTTGAATTCTTCAAGTCTTCAAAAGGTCTTCTTTTGCAACTTCATGGCTTTGTCATCCAAGAACCTCCGTCTTCAAGACTTGAACAAAATTATGCAACTACTAGTATCTACGATTAGGACTATTCTAAATATTAAGGTACAAAAATACTCAATGGTACGCAGACCATATTTAGATTTACAAAAATCCATCACGGATCGCAGTCCGTATTTTCTATCCTAATCGGGCCCCACTAGTTGCCATTTAATTAAACCTATGAGAGAATACACATTCCATTCATCCATTCACTATTTGTGAATGGTCCATCCAATTTACAACGATAAAACAAGTAACAATGCATAAACACACGATAACTAGTAACTAATCTAGGTGGATAATCCAATTAACATGCCTAATTAAAACTAGTCAAGGTTGTTTTAACCGATTATGTAAATAAGCGCAATTAATAATTGAAGCTCCCACTAAATTTCGCATCCAACTTAATTAATCCAATTAATTAAGCCCAAAATTTGCCAAAATTAAATTTTGCCAACGCCGCTCAAAACCGAGGCCTAGCCTCCAAAATTTTAAATAAAATAAACAAAATTAATTAAAATAAATAAAATGGCTAAAATGCAAAATAATATCGCCTTAAATCCAGGGTATATGTGCTAATCAAGGGGAGGTGCACACAGCCGTGACTTATGCTAAGCGTCACACCCATAGCTTAGAATACCGCATACGCGTCGACTCTTCTACGGGGCGTGCAAGAACATAAGCCACGGGGCCGCACAAGCTTGCTAGCTATGCGCACCATGCCGCAAGCTCGCAGTACAGCCCACACGCACACCCCTGCCGCACTAAGCCACGCACTCATAATGCTCGCACACCCTACCGCACCATAGCAGCCATGTGCTGCGCTACGGCAGCAGCACACACGCACGTAGCACAGCCGCAACATGCTGCTGCTTGGCTGGTGCTGCTGCGTTGCTGATGTGGATGGGCGCGCATGCCACGCACAAGGCTGCACGCAACCATCAAGCAGCCCCTTTGGCAACCACATGCGGGCTGCTATGCAGGCCGGCTAGCCAAGGGAGGCTTTGCCTCGATTTGCATGCCATAGCCTCGGGATTTCAATCCCAAATTTCGCGTGACAATTTATTAATTCTAAATCAATTTTAGAACTAATTTTAATGAGAAAAAATTGAAAATTTAAACAAGTCTAACTTAAATAAAAATCATCCAAGTGCATGTAACCAAAATTATTTCCAAGAACCATTCTTTAATAAAATTGGTTTAACTTGGTGCAACAAAATAAAATAGAGCGATTACTCACTATTATTTTAATTAATTTAAATTAACCTTGAGATTTTGACAAAATAAAGGGAGTTGGGAAAAATGAACATAAGTTCAATAAAGATTCCAACTTTAATACTTGTGAATCCTTGAAAAATTATATCTTCCAATATGAAGATAAACAAATTTCTATCACAAGTTTCAAACTTTATGATTCCAATCAACTTAGAAATGAATAAATCAACAAAGTTGTACAAAAATTCATGGAATTTAGTAACTTTAAAGTTTCAATCACTTAACATAATTAAAGATTGAATCTTTAGTACTTAAAAGCCTCAAAGAACAACAATTTCACACTTAATGCAATTAATTTGCAATTATGTGAAAAAAAAAAACCAAGCTTTCAAACACAAATTACTACCAAGTAATCATGCCTAAAGAGGTTTAAAATTGCATATAAAATATGTATTGAACAAAATACATAACCACCATAAATATGAAAATAATTTTCAAGGTTAGAAAGACTTAAAATTTCTCGTAAAAACGAAAAATCCCTCGAAAAGTGCATTTCTGGTCGTTTTTTGGCTAAAAACCGAGTTCTAAAAGGGTAAAACCATTTCCAAAACACCTTTTCCACCCAAAATTCACTTTTTGGTCAAAATCTGGGTTTGGGAGATGAAGTCAGCTCTAATACGGTATTAAAATTAATAAACCGAGCCACTAATCTAATTAGCAACTTAAAACCAGAAATTAAGCCATAAAACACCTTGAAAAATAATATGATTTTAAAAATAAACGAGCGAGGCTCTAATACCACTATTGGGTTTGGTGAGTCCGACTCACCGCGAAAACAAACCTAAAACTAAGACCACACTCGCAATAAATAAAACCATAAACATAATTAATTTAATGACAAGATTAAGATAATAATTATAGCTTTGACGCGTGCTTCACCTGACCTCGAGGGGCTCTTACTTCGAAAGCTAGCCTCGAAAATACGACGACCGCCAATGGAAGTCCACCCACAACTCAAACACCGACTAGGTCCAATGCCTTGGAGTTAGCAAGCCCGACAGAAACCCGAGTAATTGAGTTCAAATGTTGTCACAATGATAATGCCTTTTTCAACTCTTGAGTTCAAAGGTTTTCACTACAAGTGATGCCTTTTCCAACTCTTACTCAAGTGATTTTTCCAATACCCCAAGTTGGGTATTTATAGGGAAATACAAGAGTGAAAAACTCTCCCATCAATGTGAGAGAATTTGATTTTCCCATTTTATTTTAAAGCTAAAATAAAATTAATAATCAAACTAGTAATAAATCAACAAGTGGCAAGCTCACAAGGAGGAGTAGGTGAGGACCATTTGTAGGAGGGGGGGACCAAACTTGCCCCCCACTCTCAGTCCCATAACCGGCCACCTCAACCCTATAGCCCCAAATTAAATTGCGCCACGTGGCACCCACACTTGGGCACCAAGGCACCCAAGGTCGGCTGCCATGTGCTACGGCCCAACAGGCCACGCACCAAATGCGGGCTGCTTGGCCGAGGCTAGCTGCCAGCACGCCGTGCACAATGTGCGGGCTGCTAGCTGCTGCCTGCTAGCATGCCTCTGACATTGGTGCGGGCTACTAATTGGGGCCTGCTAGCATGCCTCGCACATTGGTGCGGGCTACTAGCTCCCACGGCCTAGCAAGCCACGCACCAATTGTGCGGGCTGCTAGCTGCCGTATGGTAGCACAGCAACACACACTAGTGCTGGCTGCTAGCTGCGGTATGCTAGCCTAGCCCCGCACTTGGTGCGTGCTACTAGCATTTGCCACGCCCCTAGCACTCAGTTTTCCAATGCTAAGGGTATTTTGGTCATTGTTGATTTATTATTATTTTCACGTCTCGTCATTTTACTATTTTCGACTCGACTTCCGACGCTCGGTTTCGACACTCCAAGCTCGAATTTCCGACGTCAAAATATTAATTGCTCGGTCGACTTATTAATCGATTCCTAATTAATTCGTCGCTTTGGCTCGTTTGTTGCTTTGGTGTGACCCAAAGGCTTCAGTCAAGATTAAGCTGCAATATTAATTATGCAGTAATATTACTGATTGGAAGCGGCCTCCATCCAGGCATTCCGATCACTTGACCTCACTGAAAAATTAGCTTTCTAATTATTCCGAACTCCCTATCAGAATAATACACTTGTTCGAAGGACACCAATCCTTTCAGATAGCATTTCTAAACCATAGGGGTCTTGAGCAACTTGGAGAACTCAAAGACAATCTTCTCATCGGCCACCTCACATGTAATATTATTGTTCTTGCTATTGTTGACCTCCCCCAAGTTTTAATAGCTTCACGACCCAAAATTGAAGGAGTATCAACATCTTCCTCTATATCAATCACTACAAAATCACATGGCACATAGATATGCCCAACTTGAATAGGAACATCTTCAAGTTTACCACAAGAAAGTTTGACCGAGCGGTCGGCTAGTTGAATTGTTTTTCTTGTGGGAATCATTTCAATATTGAGTTTTTGTGCAATGGTGAGGGAAATTAAGCTAACACTCGCTCCTAAATCCGCCAAGGCACCCCTAGGTTCCACGATCTTGACCGGTAAAGTAAAGCTTCCCAAGTTCTTCTCTTTCTTTGACATCTTGTGTTGAACGAGTGCACTAACTTGATAAGGGAAGGTAATGAGCTCCTCGTTGAGATTCCTCTTGTTGGTTAAGATGTGCTTGAGAAATTTGGAGTAGGAAGGCATTTGGGTAACAACCTCGATGAAAGGGAGACTTATGTGTAAGTTCTTCAATACACTAAGGAATTTTGCGAATTTATCATTCAACTTTCTCTCCCAAGCCTCCCGGGAAAAGGAACCAGATCATCTAGATTCCTAGTCTCACTAGGACTTGAAGTTGTTTTCTCATCATTGTTCTTCTTCTTCTCCACATTCTCTTCTTTCCCAACACCTCTGTCTTCTTCAACTCTCTTCTCCATCCTCACACCTTCTTCTTCTCCTTCTTTAGGCCCTTCATCAAATGTGCCCGATCTTAATGTAATTGCCTTGCAAGAATTGGGTTTTAAGTTGTGAGAAGGGTTAGGTTGCGGTTTCCCATGTAAAGTAGAAGGTGAGTTGAAAGATACTCTCTTGGCAAATTAGGATAATTGTGAATCAACCATCTTGTTATGAGCTTCGACCTCTTGCATTTGTTAATTCATAGTTTGGAGTAGGGGTGCTAAACCTTCGAGCCGAGCCCGAATAGTGGTGAGCTCGGCTTGAGCTCGTTTGTCTCAAAGGAGGCTCGGCTCGAGCTCGAAGCTCGACGAGCTTCAGAAACATAAACTCGGCTTGAGCTCGTGAATCTCTATTCAAGTTTGAGCTCGGCTCGAAGCTCGGATTGAACTTGTAATTTTTAGAACCTCATAATCAGCAATTTAGTGTGAAGTACTCTATAATTAGTAGAAATTAGGTATGATAAAACTATGCAATTACAAATTGAATACTCAGCATCTTCATAGATTGTATCAATTGACCATAAATAAAATAAAATTAAAAAAAAAACCTCATGTCCCTGCCATAGTTAATTGTTGAAGGCAGCTTGAAGTTTATGAGTGGACAAATTCATCTTCATATTTAATATTGTACTCTGATCGACGCTGATAAGCGAGTCGGCGACGATGATTCGGTGAGCCACTGGTGATGTTGACGACTATTGTGGCGGTGTCGTGGTGGTGTATTGTAGTGAGTTGAAACTCATAAAAGACCAAAGTTATGAGTTATGATGAATGACGGCTATACTATGTATGAGAAATTGAGAATAGAGCTATAGCCTAGGGTTAGCAAAACCAATTGGGCCATAAACCACTATGGAGTAAATCCCAACAATCCAAAATTGGATGTTTATTTTATTTTTTTTATATTTATAATATAATGAACATTTAACTTTAAAAAAAAGGACATTTGCTATTGTAATTCATACTTCCACCTTATTAAAAATAGTACTCGTAGTAAATTTGTATTTTTAAAATATGTATTTTTTAATATATATTTTTGATCGAGCTTGTTCACGAGCTTTCGAGCCGAACTTTGACTTGCTTAGCTTGGCTCGTTAAGGTTTCGAGCCGAACTCGAACTCGAGTCGAGCCTCATCGAACCGAGCTTTGACCGAGCTTTGACCGGACCGAGCTCGAACAGTTCACGAATAGCTCAGTCTCATTATCACCCCTTGTTTGGAGTTGTTGAAGGATTTGGGTTTATGTGGAATTGGATTGAGATGCTTGATCTTGAACCCTTTGAGACCCTTGATTTTGATTGTTGTATTGGTTTTGGTTGTTATATTGGTTGTTTCTTGGGTAGTTACCCCTTGGGTTTTGGTTTTGAGGTGGAGGTGGGTTTTGATATTGAGGGTTGGAATTGTATGATGGTTGAGCTTGTTGCCCCCATTGTTGTGGTTGAGGTGCAAATCCGGGTGGTGGGTTTCTCCAAGCTACTCCTCCGCCACTTCCCCTAAATCTATCTTGCCTTGTGTTATAAGCCGCAACATGCTCGGGGCTCAAGCCTCCACAATAAGATGAATCGTGGTTTGTACCACCACAATTTTGACATGAGAGAGAATTGACTTGAGATGAGCTTGCCCCACTATTAACACTTGTATTCAAATTTGTAAGCCCCTTGATTAAAAGCTTAATTTGATGTTGCAATTGATCAACCTTCTCTAATTAATACATCCCACCCTTCTTCGGTGCATTCCTTCTTCTACCACCCCAAGAGTAGTTCTTCTCCACTTCTTCAATTGTTGCTTCGACTTGGTTTTGAGGGATCTTAATCAATTGTCCACCCGCCCCCGCATCCAAGTTAGCTCTAGACATAGGTTCCAATCCATCATAGAAGAATCGCATGAGCAAGCTTTGATTGTATTCATGATGAGGACATGCTTGTACCAACTCCTTGAACCTTTCCCAAGCTTCACTAAGACTCTCATCCATTTCTTGTTCAAACAATGCGATCTTCCTCCTCATCTCGGCGGTCTTTTCCTCGGAAATGAACCTCTTCAATAATGCCTTGACTATCTCTCTCCATTTTGTGAGAGAATTTAGCGTCTCTTGCTTGAGCCACTTCTTAGCTCTACCCGAAAGAGATTGTCGAAATAGATCATTCGGATGTACTCTTGAGAAACTTGATTGGTTTGAATCATGGCACATAGCTCAAGGAATCTATCGAGGTGCTCAATGAGATCTTCACTTGGAGAACCCGAAAATTGCTCCCCTTGTACCGTCCTTGTGTATTGGGGATGAATGGTAAAGTTGGTTTCCATGACGGGAAGCAAGATCCCTCCCGTGAGCTCATAATCCTCCGAATTTCCAAACTCACGAAACAAAACTTCATCCTCTTCTCCCGCCATTGTCTCACTTTGTGCACTTGATAAACAAGAGTCACTCCCACTATCAACAATAGCACCAAGACCTCTTCCATCTTCTTGATAAGGCCTACGGACTTGTCTCAAAGTCCGGTCGATCTCGTGGTCAATGTTATGTGTTGGCGGACCTTGAGATCTCCTAAGCATCCACCAAATCTAAGCAAAAAATTAGCAATGACAAGTAGGATAAAACAAGCAAAACAAAAAGAAAAGCAAATAAAATGACTCTAACAATAGCAAAGATAAATGCAAAACAAGCCGCTTCCCCAGCAACGGCGCCAAAATTTGATTAGGGTGGAGTAAGTCGTTGAGTATACTACCCTAATCAAATTAAATATTTAAAAACCTAGACCTTCACTAAACTAGCTAGTGGAAAGTAAAGGGTCAAACCCAAAAGGAAGCACACGAGTTTAAACACCAAATTCACTAATGCAAGAATCAAAGGAGAGTAAATTTTTGTTGGTTTTCCTTGATTAAAGACTCTAAAACAATAAAGAAAGAAAGATAAAGGAGGATCAAACCAAAGGGAAACGACGCTAGGGGGTACGGGAGTGTCAAACATGATCAAATAAAGATGGACAACGATGATTATCATGAAGAACATGCCATAGAATTTTAAGTTCCACTCAAACAACTCACTTTCATGCAATTATTTAAGCAAATCAATGAATTAAGCCTTGTCCTAATTGAGATCACTTTCATGCATCCAATTAGTCACTAATCATGGGAAGAGATTAAGAGTGCAAAATACATAAAACTCTACTTCAATAATTCATTTTCATGCAATCATTAAAGTAAAGGTGAGCTTAATTTAATTCAAATCACTCTCATGCATTTAAATTAGGGAACATCAAATAATGTGCTACTAGTAATCTCAAGCTATCAAAAATCATATCTTTCATCAATTTATGGCATGAGTTCAATCAAATCATCATCAATCATAAATATTAACACATATTTTTCACCCCCTTCCCCTAACTAAAAGTTTAGCCTAGGAAAGAGAAACTAACCATCATAACAAAACTAAATAAGGATACAAATAGCACAAAACTAAACATGATTAAAAACAAAGTGAAATAAATCCATCAATTTTAACTAAAGAAATAGATGAAAATAAACAATAACAAAGCAAATAAATCAAACTAAAAGAAAGGATTAGAGATTACTAAAGAGGAACTTGATTAAAGATGAAAAGTTGAAGCCTTTGCTTTAGATTGAAATAACCTTGACCAAATGTTGAATTCAATGAAGAAACTTGAAGAATAAGCTACTTTCTCTCTCTAAAATACTAGGTCTAATGTTGATTGAAAATAAGATGATTACAAAATTCAATAAGAAGGCTATTTATATGCATCTACAAACCGGAAATAAAAACCAAGGAGAGGCATCTCTCGCATTGCCGCGCCCTCTCATGAAAGGGTACGGCTCCGTCTAGCCCAGACGGCCGCGCTCGTGGCCTGTGGTGCCGTACTCGCGGGTCGAAGGTGGAGAGGCATCTCCAGCTGAGAAGAGGCTGCGGCCTGGGAACACGGAAGAAGCCAGCCTCGAAGTGTCGCGCCTGCGTCATGCGGTGTCGCGCCCGTGGGTCAATGAGGAGAGACCTCTTATAGGGAGCGGCTAGACATCTACTGAAAATCAGAGCGTCGGGAGACCAACGCCCCGCGCCCGCGGTCCTTGGTACCACGCCCGCGGCTCCTTGTATTGCTTCTACCTTCTCCTTGAGCATCTCTTTCCCCTCCATAGCTCAATATGCACCTATAGGCTTCTTCAAAAGGGCCAACAATCTACAAAACAACACAGAAAAAACTAAGAGAACATAAGAAAAGGGAGAAAAGGAAGGGAAACACGAGAAAGGACAAAACATCACAAAAACAACGATAAAATGCTTTGAAAAGGATTAAACAAGTGCAAATGAGGGGAAAAATTCTTAGAGAAAAAATATAAAAGAGTAGCATAAATGCCACTCATCAAAATCCCCTACACTTGCCTCTTGCTTGTCCTCAAGCAAGGAAAACTAGAAGAGTTAAAGCTAATAAAGAAACGCCGAATTTGCTTTAATCATAAGAAACAAGCCATTTGAACCTCAAGGTCGCCAATGAGGACGAGTTGTGATCTCGTGAGGGTTTCCAAAGAGTTTGCCCCAACACTCTCACACAATTGTGTTCAAGACAAACCAAAAAGGAGAAAAAAAAGATGATGAATCAATAAGAAAATTCAAATCATAATCAAATCAAGCTTTTAGAGACAATAAGCACAAGTGGATGGCAAGCTTTCTAAGTAGTCATACAAGAGTGGCATAAGTGTCACTCATCATGCACAAATACGCATAAACTAGTAACTAACTTAGGTGGTTAATCCAATTAACACACCTAGTTAAAACTAGTCAACGTTGTTTAACCGATTATGTAATTAAGCACAATTAAAGTTGAAGCTCCCACTAAATTCCGCATCCATCTTAATTAATCCAATTAATTAAGCCGGTAAACCCAAAATTTTGCAAGTGCCGCTCAAAACCGAGGCCTAGCCTCCAAAATTTTAATTAAAATTAATAAACATAATTAAAATAATTAAAATAAATAAAACGGTTAAAACGCAAAATATAGCCCAACGCCTTCGTATGCCTAACACCAAGCCACTCGAGCTTACTGTTGTGCGCATCATGCCGCAAGCCAGCAGCACACCCGCACTCGCAAAGCCACCTAGCCGCACCAAGTAGTGCACACACACTCGCCCAGCCGCACATACATCACAAAGCCACACACACGCATAGCAGCACGCTTGGCGCGCACAAATGCGAGCTTCTGCTGCACCATGCTGCTGCTGCCTTGCTGGTCGTGGAGCGCCATGCTGCTGGTCAGCAAGCAGCAGCCACGCCTTGGCCGCCACATGGGGGCTGTTGTGCAGCCCGGCTAGCCAAAGGGTGGTTTTGCCTTGGTTTGCATGCCTAAACCTCGGGATTAATTCCGAATTTCGTGTGACTTAATTAATTAATTCCAAATTAATTTTAGAATTAATTTCATGAGAAAGATGAAAATTATAACAAGTCCAACTTAATAAATTCATCCAAGTGCACAAAACCAAAAATATTTCCAAGAACTATTCTTTAATAAAATTGGTTCAAGTTGTTGCAATAAAATGAATAAGGGATATTCTCACTATTAATTTAATTAACTTAAATTAATCATGAGATTTAACAAAAATAAAGGGGAGTTGGAATTATGAACACAAAATTCAAATAAAGATTCCAACTTTAACTTGTGAACCCTTGAAGAATTATATCTTCCAAAATGAAGATAAATGAAATTTCTATCACAAGATTGAAACTTTATGATTCCAATAACTTAATAAATGATTAAATCAAAAGTTCAACAAAAAATTCATGGAATTTAGTAACTCAAAGTTCCAACCACTTAAAACAATTAAAGATTGGATCTTTAGTACTTAGGAGCCTCAAATAATAAATTTTTCACACTTAATGCAATGGATTTGCAATTATGTGAAAATTTAACCAATCTTTCAAGCACTAATTACTACAAAATAACCATGCTTAAAGAGGTCCAAAAATGCAGAAACATTAAGGAAAGAACCAAATACATAATCACCATAAATATGCCATTAAGATTAAAGGTTAAAAGATTTAAAAAATTTCGTCAAAAACGAAAAACCCTCGAAAAAAGGCATTTCTGGTCGGATTTTAGCTTTCCAGAACCCTATTTCCACCAAAAATTCACTATTTTTGGGCTAAAATCTGGGTTCGGGGCCAAAAATCTCATTAAAACGGGATTAAAATTAATAAAACCAAGCTAATAATCTAATTAGTAACATAAAACCAGAAAAATAAAGCCATAAAAACACCTTGAAAATTTTTAGTTATAAAAATAAATGAGCAAGGCTCCGATACCACTGTTGGGTTTCGATGAGTCCGACTCACTGTGGAAAATAAAGCCCGAGCCCGAGGAAATACTCACAATTAATATAACCAAAATGCATAAATAACAATATTAGAGAAAAGACTAAATTACCCTTGTAGCGTGCTTCGCTCGACCAATGGAGCTCTTACTTGAGAAAGCTAAGCCTCACAAGCGCAACGGCCTCCGACAATATCCACCCACAACACGACCCCGATCGGTCTCTTACTTGGAGGTTAGCCAAGTCGGACAAAAGACCACTCGAGTAATTAATGAGCTTAAAGGTTTTCTCTCAAGTGGAGATGGCTTATTAAGCTCTTACTCAAGTGAATTTTCCTAATTCTCAAGTGGGATATTTATAGGGAAACTCAAGTGAGAAATCCACTCTCCCATCAATGTGGGAGAGTTAATAAAATCAATTTTCTGTTTTTATTTTTAAATCAAAAATAAAAGAAAATAGCCAACAACTAATTAATCAACAAGTGGCATTCTAAGAGGAGAGGTTAGGTAAGGACCACAAGGGGAGGAGACCATGTCTTCCTCCCCAAGCTTCCCCAAATCGACTCTCACATTGCCACATGCCCTAACCAGCTCGCGCCAGCTGGTGCTACCAGCCTGGCCCCTTGGCTGGGGGTGCCAGCTGGTCACACGACCTTGGGCGCCAAGGCTGCTAGCTGGCTGCCTGGCCCCTTGGCTGGGCCTGCTAGCAGATCGCACGGGCCAGCAGCGAGCGCCAGCAAGCCTCGCATTGCTGCGAGCTTCTGGGCGTTGCTGCCAGCCCTCCCCACATTAGCTAGCTCGATGCTGCTGCTTGCTTGCGCATGTTAGCGATGCTTGCTAACCATGTGCTAGCAGCATTGCTAGCGATGGTGCGCTAGCATGTCGCACCATGCACCAGCCTGCCTAGGCTTGGTGCGGTGCGCATGCTAGCCACCATTTTATCCCAAGTTCCCCTAGCACTCGGTTTGCTCGGGGCATTCCGATGCTAGGGGTATTTTGGTAACTTGTTGATTAATTATTGATTTTACCGTCTCGTCTTTTATTAATTCGAATTGACTTGCGACGCTCGGTCTCGACGCTCCTAGCTCAATATCCGACATCTAAATTCATATTACTCGAGCAACTCATTAATTCCTTCTGGATAAATTCGTCGTGTCGGATCGTTAATTGCTTGGGTGTGACCCGAAGGGTTCAATTAAGATTAAGCTGTAGTATTAATTATTCATTAATTTGACTGATCGGAAGCGGCCTCCACTTAGGCATTCTGATCACTTGACCTTACTTAATAATTAGCTTTCTAATAGCTCCGAACCCTCTATTGGAATAATACACTTGTTCGAAGAACACCATTTCTTTCACGATGATCCCCAATGTGAGTTGTTACTTCTTCGTGCGTGTACTGGGGTTTCAAAAATCCACTTTGCTATGCTCATTTCTCCTCCTCGTCTTTTTAAAGCGGCACATATCTCTTTTGATGTGGCCCTTCGGGCTTCATTGGAGCGCATTGTAACTACTTCAGAGGCCTGGTGGACTTGCCTCCTTTTCTTTTTCTTATGGTGGACTGGGTGTCTATTCAGCGGGTGATGTTCGGTACTATGCTTTCCATTCGTCGCGTCTACAGTCTTCTAGTCTTTAGGCTACGCTTCTTCGATTGTTGGTCCAGGACCAGCCTTCAATGGTGCTCTTAGTCTTTTTAATAGGACTGTGCAGACTGACATTATGAGTAACCCTAGTGAGATCGCATCCCCCAAACACATAAAGAAATTGGCAGATATATATTTCACGAAGGTCACTACATCTGTAAAATCCACTTTCTCCTTATCTCCGCGTCAGGTTGCCTTATGGAAGTCCCAACAGGGGGATCACACTTCGGCTTGGTTGCAAGCGGTCCCAATATCAGCTTTGGGTTAGACTATGAATAGTAAGACTTACCGTTGTGTTCTGCCACCGGTTGGGTGTTCCTTTGTTCTTCATTTCGACACTGTGTTCTACATGCTCAAGGGTTTTTGATGGGGATATTTCTGGGGATCATGCAGTGTCATGTGCTGGGATGTTGGGTATTAAAGACTGGCACAACGTTGTTCGTTATACCCTTGTTGATCTTTGTTTTTGTTCTGGGATTTCTACGAGAAAGGAGGTTAACGTTGGGCTGACTAGAGGGAACGACGGGGCTCTTGGACCAGCTGATGTGTTGTTTTATTCATTGGACAGAGGCCTTGATGTATGTGTTGATTTTACGAGGTCTTCTCCTTTAACACAATCTGGGTTGTTTGATTTCATTCCTGGTCGGGTTGTGTCGGTTACGACTCAACGGAAGCGGGACTGTATGGGGAACGTTGCAGGGCTATTGGCCATGGTTTTGTACCTTTATTATTTTCTTCATTGTGGGAATTCGAGAAGGATGATATTGCATTGCTAAAGCGGGTTTAAGCGCTCGCTAAGACTCGTGATATTGGTGCTCGTGTAGCTGCTCACATCTTCAACAAGATCGAGTTCGCTATAGCTAGAAGGGTGGGGGCCCAAATTGTATCTCGACTCCCCACCAATTTCTTGTAAATTGATTGACTTTATAGGTTTTTGTTATTTTTATAATAATAATAATAATAATAATAATAATAATAATAATAATGTGCAATATTTACCCTTAAAAATATGTTCTTACATATTTCTTCATTAATACTACCAACAATTAAATTTGTGACGTAAGGACAAACCGAAAGATATCTAGAACATGACTAGCTATGGCGCTCATCACGCGTACCGTGTTAGCTTCCCTAGCTATAGTTATTATAAGTTTTTTTTTTATGAGAAAACTTTTATAATAATTTCTCTTGTGTTAACATTTAAACTCTTCCCTTTATTTTTAATATTTAAATTCTTCAACATTTTTCATCAATTATTTTCATTTTCCTATTCAATTTACATACGAGTACATTCTTTTCTTCCCACACTCCTTCATTTTCATAAATTAATTAATAGAAATTTAATCACTCTACAATTACAACATTTTTTCAAAAGTATTCATTGAGTTTATTCCAATGGACAAAAAATTGTTAACGTTTTCTCTTTTCCAATTTTTTTATATAGCCCGTACACAGCACGAGCCAAATGGCTTGTTTACATATTAACTATGTAGTAATATTGTTTTACGAAATTTGGTGATGTTGTTGATTAGGTTAAATAAACCTTAACGCCATAATATATCAAAAACACTTAATTAAAAAAAAAAAAATCAACATCACATAACCATAAAATATTTAGTACACTACAACCCAAGACAACTCACGAGCTTAACAGTTTTAGTACATTAATCGTACCAATAATCAACGAAGTACTTTTCAAGTAAGTGAATTGCTATAGTTGCTACCATACCTATCCACAAATTAGGTGAGATCGTTTTCAATCATAACTCTACATAAGTTGTAGCGTTTACTTGTCAAACGGTAAAATTGAAATTAGAGGTGGCAATATAACGTACACATAATATCCACGTACTTAGTTTATGTTATAACAACTAGATTTACATAATTGTACAAATTAAATTGATTGCCTTACTCAAATTTATCATCGTTGTTCAAATTTGATTCACCCTCTTCTATTAGCTACCCTTATTTATTACAATAATACCGCTAACCTACTTTGGGACCCTCATTCTTTCATATATTGCCTATAAATACACGTGCTACATTTTGTCTTTGCATTCCAAAACTAAAGAAGAGTTAAGTCTTCACAAATAGTTGTACAAGTTGATTAGCTTGTTTCCTAGAGAAGTACTTGAAAATGGCCTATTCAAAGGCTTTGCTGCTTGCCCTAATTGCTGTGACTCTAGTCATATGCTCAGCTCGTCAATTGGCTGAATCTTCAACCACTGAGGAACCACGTGAGTTTCTATTGCCTTCTAATTTCTATTTTACGAGTTTAATTCAGCTTGTGACGAATTTAGTATCCAACTAGACCAACCTAAAATATCATTGCGAGTACTTTTTTTTTTAAGTTTTTAATAGTTTTGTACATAATTTTGAAATTAAAAGTACACATTGCATGCACTTTGATCTTTATTGCATATGCAAGCAGACAAGCATAATCTTGTTTAGATAATTAATTAGGGCTTTGGGACATGCATGTCTAAAGCACGTCATTGATATATTTTTTTCTAAATAAAGTTTATATCTTTCTAATTTTCTAATGAGCGGATCGGATCGTTGGTCTTAATCGCTTATTAACTTCTTTTTCTTTTTTTTTTTTAAAAAAAAAAAAAGAATTGTAGTGTTTTAGTTTTACAGCATACTATAAGATTAGATAAGAATGTCAGTGTACTAATAAAGTAATGCATATATTTTATTTTGCAGAGTCTGTAGAGGAGTCTAAGTATGGACACTACGGTGGCGGCCACTATGGAGGACATGGTGGCGGCCACTATGGTGGAGGCCATGGTGGACACGGCGGTCATTACCCACCTAAAGAAGAGGAGTCCGTGGAGGAGTCTAAGTATGGACACTACGGACATGGTGGCGGATATGGCCATGGTGGTGGTTATGGACATGGTGGCGGATATGGCCAAGGTGGAGGTTATGGACATGGTGGCGGATATGGCCAAGGTGGTGGTTATGGACATGGTGGCGGATATGGCCAAGGTGGTGGTTATGGACATGGTGGCGGATATGGCCAAGGTGGTGGTTATGGACATGGTGGCGGATATGGCCAAGGTGGTGGTTATGGACATGGTGGAGGATATGGCCATGGAGGCTACGGACACGGTGGACATGGTGGTCACTTTCCCCCAAAGGTGACAAAAACTTCCGAAGAACAAAAGGGTAACTAATGAGTAACGGCTATAAAATGTGCGGAGTGTTAATATTTATTACAATGTTAATAATGTCTTGATCAAAGAGTAGGGTATTATCATGAATTCTTGTATGTTGGTCATGTACTAATTATCCTTTTCATGTACCCCTTGTAATTTTCAAATTATGCAATGTTAAAATAATAAAATTGGACATGGTTTTTGAAGTTACATATTATCTTTTACCCACATAGCTAATTTTACAAAAGTATTTATCAAAAAGTCTAATTATAAATTTTAATTTCAAAACTAGCTAATTAAGTTATTGACTTGGAATGAAATAATCTATTTCTTATTTTTCCTTGAACCGTTTGGTTCACTTTACAATTTTTTTTTTTTTGTTTTTTTTTTTTTTTTTTGTTGGAAATTCTAATGGCAGTTTAAATATCCCATTAATTGAGACATAACATTCAACATAATATATTATTCGTAATTATCAGCATATTCAATGTGCACATGATCAATAAAATCTGAATATAAGGGCTCTTCATATTCAATTTTAAAGTCTGACTCAAGAACTTCAATGCTATTCTCTTCAACAATCTAGTCGTTTTATTTTTTGGGTGTAAGTGATCGAAATTAGGGTTTTTGCAACTGTCTACCTATTCCGTATATTTTTTTTAATGAAAGTATGTACTCTGTATGTATATATATATATATATATATATATATATTGAAGTGCACACCCACACAACTAGTTGTTATTACTCAAACAAAAGTCGGAAGCACGAGATCTTCCATCACAGTTGGACAACCCCCAACCCATACTCTCGTTGAAAACTCTAGCGGAGTGAGGTGAATCATAGCATGAGCTACACAATTTGCTTCTCTAAAAATATGTCTAAAAGCAATACTCTCAAAGAAACTAGAAATAGAAACTACTCTTCAGAGACGGAGCTAGTTTTTTTTTATTTAAATAAAATATAAAGTGCTTAATTTTTCTATCAAAAAGTCATGGGTTCAAGTCTCTTTTCCAACATTTTCTCTTATTTTTAAATTTTTTTTTTTGGTTAATTTGTGCTTAATTTTCTATTTATCCAATACCAAAATTCTTACCATGAAAGTTACTTATATCACATTGAACAAGATTACTTTTCCATTAACATGATGGAATTCATGAAGTAATACCATTTCAAAACTTGAAGATTGGTCTAGTTTAATTGCACTCGTATTTTTTTTTTTTTTAATATTTCTATTAACATATGCACACTCGAATCATTAGTTGTAGTTGCTATTTTTAATTACGCTATTTGACACAAAAAATGTGTTTAGTAATTCCAAACCCATACGTAAGATGTATATATATTTTTTAAGTGGGTCATTGCTGAAAGCCTTGACTAGGCCGGTGTAACGTTTGATGGATTTTAGAGTACTACGTGATTAAGGTTTAACAAATGTGATTGTTAAATAAATTTAAATTTTAATATTAAGAACATCCTTTCACTATAAATGTTAGCCATAAGAATTTATCTTAATTTTTTTAATTGAAAAATTTAAGGAGACAATTTTTTTTTTTTTTTTTTTTTTTTTTTTTATAAGAGGATATTTAGATGGCGCGGTGTTCTACCATTGAAACAATTTTGGCTTTGCCACTGCTACTCCGTATCTCTTTAACAATCATGCCTAGAAACCAACCATCTTAAATTTGTACGTAGTATATGGTTTAAATTTTCTAACATTAAAAAAATTCTAAAAAAAAAATTAAAATAAACCCAAAAAAAAATTTAAAAATAAAGTGAACCAAACCGGTTCAAAGAAAATTAATAAATAGATGATTTCCTTTCAAGTCAATAATTTAGCTAATTTTGGAATTAAAATTTAAAATTAGCCGTTTTGGTAAATATTTTATCAAATTAGCCATTTTATAAAATATAGCCAGTTATTGTTTTGACATGTCTATTGTTATTATCATACGATTTAGAGTACGTATCCTCGTTCACCAGGAAGAATTCGTTGACTTCCTCAACGATATATTATCATGTGTCCTTCTAACCCTGCTTAGTTGTTGGACTTACGGTCATATCATAAAATAATTTATGGAAATCTATCTATCTATAAATAAATTAAAATAACAATTGCTAATATCATCACTTTTCAAATTGTATACATGTCAAGTTGTGGTTGAAATTTTTCCCGCCTAAATTAATTGCTGACATCATATTTTTATTTTTATTTTTTACCTTAAATAATTACAATAGTTTTTTTTTTTTTTTTTTTAAAAAAAAAAACAACAACTATTATATTATATTATATTCCATATATTATATTATGATGAATTTGAGTTACTATTTGGCTTCAAAATATAATTACTCCTGGTTAAAAAGCACTTCGTATTGCATAATTTACTTAAATTTATACTCTTCTTCAAAATTAGTTAGATCTAAATAGCATTGCAATTAATAGTTAGGTTTGTATAATTTATCTCATATGAGGGATATAAGTAAAATAAATATTTATCCAAAGAAATTTTTATGCCATGCATCGCACGAGGCTTATCTAGTATTAAATAAAATTGTTGGCGTTGCTGGTAGTCTGGTACACCTTCAATAAGTTTTATTTAGTTGTAAAATCATTGGATATCTATTGGATGAACATAATCATCATTCCATCTTTCGATTTAAATTTTGAGCTTAATTTGATACCCATAAGTATCTAGGTGAGTAACATAATCTACTCAAAAGTCAAAAGCTCTAATTGTAACTCTTCGATGAAGTTTAAGATAGTGATGAAATATAGCCAGTTTGGTAAATCATGTTACAAAGGTGAAAATTCACAAAAAGAAATTCCCGATTAAAAATAATTAATAAAGTTCTTCAATAAAAGAAAATTTTTCAAGAATAACATGATCTATCACCGATCTTCTAAAAATAAAACAATCTTTTAAATATTTCATAAAACGACCTTTGACATACATCTTCCGTAAATAGAATGTGACCGGTTGGTAATTTGATACTTACAACACGTGTCGCTTTATAATTGGCAAATTGCTTTTTTGTTTAAAAATATTATTCATTTAAAAAATTAATTAGAATTAAAAAATAATAAAAACAAAAACCCAACAACCCAAGTTAAGTATTTGCGCATAGCACCTATACGTTTTAAAAACATATAGGATGGTAAAACATACCTCTACAGCCTAATAGGTGACAGGTGGTAGGTATTTCAGGAGAAAATAATCAACGACTTAGGAAAAGTATCACTTCAAGCATAATAGTACACAAAAAGTATTATTAATACAACTTATGCTTTAATGGTACATTATATTACATAAAAATGAACCACTGTAGAAAAACGTCTAATGAAAAAATTAAATAAAAATCCCATAATACCCTCTTATATGTATGTTTAACAAATAGGTACTATGCGCCTATATGCACTCAACAACCCGAACCCCATGAACAACCCCAGGTCTAGCGCATAGCTTCTATATGCAAACATTGCATATAGGAAGACAATGTAGTAATAAAGTTGAAGTTGTTGCGAGAGTATAAAGTACCATTTATTCGGTAAATAGTACCACTAAATGTTGTAGTGGTATAAATATTATGCTAATAATACAATAAAGTACTAGTAAGACATAAATGGGACATCAAAATATTATACTACTGTGAGATATAATAGTACTAGGAAGACATAAATTGTAACATATACATGTATAATAGTACAAAAAATGTACCGCTGAAACCAAAAAAAGTACCATTCTGAATGCACTTTTCCACTTTACCCTCATATAAGGACTATGCGATAAGATGCACTCGTTAAAGTCCAGCGCATAACTCCTATATGCAAACATTGCATATAGCAGGATGGCAATGTAGTAATAAAGTTGAAGTTGTAGTGGGAGTATAAAGTACCATTTAATAGGTAAATAGTATCACTAAATGTCGTAGTGGTATACATATTATGCTAATAGTACAAATAAGTACGTAAATAGTACATCAAAATATTATATTACTGTGAGATATAATAGTACTACTAAGACATAAATGGTACAATATATATGTATAATAGTACAAAAAATGTACCACTAAAACCATAAAAAGTACGAAAATTCTACTATGGTCCCCTTTATTTGGACCATCACTATTTTGAAATATCATTGGCCGATTTTTTATTTTTTTTTTTACCTTGGTCAAACCTTAATTTTAGTATTTTCCTTTTTTAATCCTTTTTTTATTTTCCAAAATTAATTACTGGTTTTCCAAAAATCATTTTATAATTTTCGAAAATCAATTATTAAAATTAGTACTTAAATAAAAAAAAATATTAAATTAAAAAAATCAAAATCAAAAAATCGCTCATCAATGTTCTTCTTGTTCATCATTGTTCTTCAAGTTTGTTAATCCATGGATGAGATTAACCACCATTATGGTAATCTTTGTCCCGTATTTACACTCGCACATCAATGAAAATTGAAAATATGCATCGATTTACATATTATATGTGAAGAGTTCATTCGAAATTTGGATTCATATTTGTATGAATCTGGGATTGTTTTTAATCCTAAAACAATATATGGGAATTGTATACCTTACCATCAAGCTATGTAATATTTTATGTTATAATTTGAATACAAAATATTAATATGTAGCAAATAACAATATGATTAGCAAATTTAATTACAAGAAATTTGAGTCATAATTAAAATATATACTACTTACGCTTCACATTACTCGTAACAAAATGGTATTATTTGTGAGGCATAAACTATCCCTTTCTTGTGAATAATGCGCAGCAGAGGTAATATTAATAATCAACCCCATATAGGGTGACAATTAAACAATGTATGGAGATGATAAGGAACATTTTATTTAAAAAGGAATTGATTTAATCTGTTAAGGATATTTTAAAAGGAAAATGGGGGAGGTGAGTAATCTGTTTAAAGCCCATGTGCATATAATCGAAATGTATTCAAACGAATTAGTCAAAGCAATACATCCAAAGTATTTCCTCTATTCTTGTTTAATTGTAAAATTAGTATCATTCTTTTCTATATTTAATTATTTATACATATTATATTATTAATATCTTTAATTATATATTTTATTAAAATAATAAAAGCCTAATGTTTTGAATGTTGTATTAATGGTATAAGGGCCTGTTCACATTTACTTAATTTCAGTTCAGTTCAGTTCAGCTCCAATCAGTTCAGTTCAGTTCAGTTCAGTTCCAATCAGTTCAGTTCAGTTCAGTTCAGTTCAGCTCTTAATTTCCCTCTCACATAAAATATTAATTTCAGCTCAATTCAGTTCAGTTCAGTTCAGTTCAGTTCCAATCAGTTCAGTTCAGTTCAGTTCAGCTCCAATCAGTTCAGTTCAGTTCAGTTCAGCTCAATTCAGTAAATATGAACAGGCCCTAAATTGGTAATTTTTTAGACAAATTTTCAATAATTTAGTTTCAAATATGTAACAGTCAAAACTAGTAGAGATATATTAAATTCATCGAAAAATTGAGTTAATTAACAGATTAAACTTAATTTCGTATCCTCGTATCAAATTCTTGGATCCACATCTATGCGTTCCTCACTCATATCTTACAAAAACTGATTTCTTACTTTGAGCTTATTAAGAAAAATAAAGCACATATAATATAATCAATGTTCGGCAAAACAGTCTATTATTGAATGTTTGGTTTTAAATTGAATAACCAATGGATTAGACTCCTAGTACATGTGAGAAGTGGCGCCAATCCGTAATACGTGTTGTATATGCATCAAACAAAGGCCTTAGCGCGCGAGTCATGGAATGAGTATTTATCCCTCTATTCTTTCTAGCGTGTTCATGTTCCTTTATAATTTTGTTGCTTACTTTAGATTTGGAAATGATAGCTGTTATTGTTATGTTAATAGGATAATATTTGTATATATAATGTATTCTTATCGTATTAAGATTACGAATTTTGTAAAACTCTCTATATATTAATCAATAATATACATTCTAAATTGAAGAATTTTTCCGAAATCTAATATGAGATCAGAGCCAGATTTTCGATCTAGTTTCCACAATTTATTTTTTTTGTTTTAATTTCTACTGATTACGAGTATTATCATCTCATTTGGACACTTCTCGTTTTGTAATATCATTAATTTTGTCAATATATATGACTTGTATGTATTATAGTCAAATAAGGCGGTACATACCATGTAGTTGACCACTTGCATGTACCTCTACTATACCACATGTAGCGAGGATGTAGACTATAGTTAGTGAAGACAATTATTGAAATTGACATGCTAATTTATTATTATGAGAGGGACATTTTTCCTTGTTATCACTCCTCATTTCACACTTTTTTTTACTTATTACTCACAAACTTGTGTCGGAGTAGGTGATACTTTTCACAACCTTAAATCGAACAATTTTTATACCTATCATCTACCCATTATCAATGAGAGTATGCAACATCTATATTTGTCCAATGGGTATGGGTATAAATCTAAATTTACATCCGCTTCACCATCTAGTTTCACACAAACTCTTAAATGGATTAGGTCCACACTACGAAGTAATTTATTGTGGACTACTAATTTAGAAATACTATACTTTTTTATTTATAAAAGAAAAGAAACCTATATGAAAATAAAGATTATTATGTTGAAATAAAAGTCATTGTGATATTATAATGGCTATAAGAGGTTATTTTATCTTTTTTTATTGAAATGTTTAAAAAATGATCAATATAAATAATAAAGCTTACTATGTTAAAATTAGACTCACTATATTTAACATAATGTCGTACTTGACGTTCACAGTAAGACAAATATGCTAAAAATAAGGTCACTATGTTCCATATAACGTCACATTTGTACGTATAAACTTTATATTCACAATAATATTATAGTGGACCAGGTTCACACAAGATTTATTGCTAATTTTATATCCACTCTACTTGTCTCTCACCCACCAATTACCTGTATATTCACACTTATAAAAAAAATTATAAAGTAGTTATGGAGATAAGGCCCTGAATTGGGAGGGTAGATGCATGCGAGGCAAGACTGAGTGGAAATAGGACGGGTTTAACTTGGTTTAACTTTAAATGCACAAGCTATCCACTATCATTGCAGATATAGCTTTTCATATTCTTATCCACCTATTAACTATCAAAGTCATACCAATAACGATTTCAATTATGTGGTGAGGAACCGGCAAAGTTATACCAACCTAAAAAAACTAGACTTATCTTTTGTGCGTAAAAAGTTGTACTCTTTAGATGAGGAAGTATAAATGGAGTGTTGTGAGACATGGTGAAATTTCTCACAACTATTAAAATAACATAAAAGTATAAGAAAGAGAGAGAAAGGAGGAGACAGATAGGAAGAGTGAAAAAGGCGATATGGGGCCTCACTAAAACTTTTCAGACATAGATCACATGTAAGAACGGACAAAAATTTATGGGGACCACTACCACTGAGTTTATATTTTGTTCCACTAAAACTCCAGTGGAGCCTTTTGAAGTACCATTGAGACTATATTTTGTACCACTGACAGAATATTTTGTACCACTGAAACTCCAGTGGTATTATTTGATAACTCAATGAGACAAATTTAAACTGACGCCTAAAATGCCTACATTACCCTTGTGAGACGTGACTTTATTGTCTTACAACCCTCTGTTTGGAAGCCCTCTAGCCTCTTAGATAGGATTTTCAATGTTGTTGGTCCTATGCATACCAATAAAAACTACACAACGATTACATATTTTCTTTAAATAACGGCGTAGGGGGGTGTTCCAAACGACATATTGTGAGATATAGATATATATCTCACAAGTGGTCTCTTTTTTTTTTTTTTTTTTACTGAACTTTTTATATAGTACTACTAGAACTCTTTATAGTACTACTGGAACTTCTAATAATACTACTGACACTTTATATTATACCACTGATGATATTATTAGTACTACTAAAGGAAATTTTTAACAATAACGTTTTTATAATTAAGAGTAATAATCACTTTCTTTTTGATTAATGACTTTAACGGTATTAGTTATCACCACTCTACTACTTATATATCAAAACAAAGTATCCTTTTCGTTTAATAGCCTATCAGGCTTCGCAATAATAATTATTTAACTAGAAAGTTTTGACCAACACTTGACCTTAATCAACACTAGAACCTCCGTCATTCTGAGCTTCCGATTTTACCAAAGTAGCTAACCCCAACTCTATCTTCTTTAGATGAAGCATAGCATAAATCTAATTCATTTCCTACCTTAGACCGTAATCTCTAATCAAACAATTCTTATTGTGTTTATGATGGAACTTCTTAAACACAAAGATAACTCATTGGATATATAAGGTTCATGGGGATAACGTTCCCTTCTTGAATGAAACTTTTATTTAATTTGGAAAGATTATAACACTCATATATTACAACACCCTGACTGAAAGCTTAAACAGACATAAGCTGAACTAGAGTTTTCTCTACTTTAAGAGCGATGGAGAACCAATTTGTCTCTTAAGGTGAGTATTTTTCTCTAGAGGTCAGGACTCTCTAATGTTTTTAGAGGAATTCTCTAGCTAACTCTTGTAACTTTTCCTTCACTTCTTGACCAAAGTCCCTTTATATAGGAAAACTAAAGTGACATAGGATTCTTATTCTGACTCAGCAAGCAAATCTACACCGTTGCATTTTACAAAGACACTTTAAAACAGAAACAATTAAAAAAATGTGGCTACAGTGAAAGTAAATTGAATGATTGCTTGTGTGGGCTCAGGCATCCATTATCTCATCCATCATCATGTCTTGTAGGCTACCCTCACTATCTTTGTTGTCTTCATGAAGGACATACATTGATACATAGAGTTATCTTCTTGTATGCCAAGGTCTATAACACATTTGGCAGCATACGATTCATCCCATGTCATGAAAGCTTCAAACATATTCATGGCCTTCATACGATAAAAACTTTCCACTTTCAACATCTTCTAAATATTTGTAGACACACTCAGTATTGTCTATGCCATCTACCAAATATTTTCTCATTTCATTTAGTGCTATAATTTTGTTATTACCAACATGAAATATAACAGGTGGATTTTTTTTTTATTCTTTTTATAAAATTGTTAAGATATTGTGAGATGTAGAAAAATCCCAGTGCTCTTGCTTCAGTAGGATTTTCAATAGTCTTCTGACGAACTGGTATGGGATCTTGACTACTAAATGCCATTTTCCCAAACATTGTCAAATAATGAGTTAAACTGACTTTTCCTTCTACAGCTTCAATATTCGCACATTGCACCGTTGCTTATAGCTAAAAATCTTCTTTTTTGTCATCACAAAACTTTCGCTACTTATTGAATGCGTATCTCTGGACACAAAAATCTGGACGGTCACAAACGTTTTGATCACGCTATCCTTAAGTTCACAAGGTATGCTTCCCTTTTGTTTGATTCCATGCAAAATAAACGTGAAAAAGAGGGTAAGCCACAACTCTCTACTTGGAGAGATTTAAAGGCTAAGATGAAAATGCGATTTGTTCCACGATCTTATAAGCAAGACTTATATTTGAAATTAAATTCTTTGACACAAGGATATATGTCGGTTGCTAATATCAAAGAATTCGAAAGACTTTATATTGCTTGTGATTGCAAGGATGAAGAGGAACAAAAAGATTGCAAAATTTGTGATTGGTTTGAATACTTCCCTACATAATCCAGTCAAAGTACTACCCTTGACTACTTTTGATGATGTTTGTATGATAGCTTGCAAGTTAGAGAAGCAAAAGAAGTCACACCTTTTTTTTAAACCGCAAACCGAAAATTCTGATATTGCTCCTAGTTCATTAGATACCACGTCTAAGCATGAAAAACTTGTGTCGAACTTAAAGAAAGGGTAATATTCTTTGCCTCAAAGTCAACAAAAGATAAAATAAATTGTTCGTTTTAAGTGTCAGGGCATGGGGCATCTTGCTAAGCAAATGTCCAAAAAAGGCACTTGTTACTTAGGAGGAATATTACACGTTTTTATCTCAAAACGTGAATGAATCGGATACGCTTGAACAACAACACCAACAAGCCTTAGTTAAAGATAAATCGCAAGATATGATAGATTCTTATTTTTGGGAAAATCAATAGGTTTGCTATGCACAAAATGAGCCTAAGAGCTTGATTTTAAGGAGGTCTTTATTAGCCAAGCATGATGATGCGGAAGAAGATGCGCTGATCTATTTTCTTTATCTCTCCATGAATTGTATGTTTAGAACAATAGGGACATAATTTTCGCAATTCCAACCAACTAGGCGTATTGTGGCGATTCTTTTGGGTAAGCTTTTCCATTCTAAGTGCCTAATTCATGGTAAATTTTGCTCTTTTATAATTGATAGTGGCTCTAGTACAAATGCTTGTGCTTTGTCTATGGTGGATTCACTTCAATTACCCTACAAGAAAGCACCCTCAATCATACAAATTAAGTTGGTTTAATGATGACAGTTGTGTGTTGGTTAAAAAACAAGCTTTGATTGGTTTTAAAGACTATGTGTATCAAATTTAGTGTAATTCCGTGCCAATGACAACATGTTCATTGCTTCTTGGACGACCTTGGCAAAGTGATAGACACGTTATTCACAATGGCAAGACTTATATCTATTTGGTTCTTATTGGAGACAAATGTTTAGCCTTGCATCCCTTACCTCCTATATAAACATCCACCTATGCCTAAAGAACAAAAGGGAGGCGTTGCTCATGTGTGTTTTAGCTTGTGCCATCATGAGGTACTTGATTGTTCAAAAGATAAGAGAGAACGAAGGGACAAAATGCTCCAAATGCGCAAAGGAACTAATTTTCAAGAGGGATCGAAAGTGTGGTTGTCCTTAGATGATCAATGTTTGCATATTGATCACAAGAATGGTGAACCAATGGATGAGGGACCCTTTAACATTGTTGAAAAGGTTGGCTATGAAACATTCAAGGTTCTTCTAAGGAATGGAGTTTGTGCTACTATTACTTCATTCGATTTGGTACCTTGTTTTGAAGATGAAACTTGAGGACAAGTTTTTTTCAAGAGGGGGAGTATGATGTGGAATAATAATGGAAAATCTTACCTCTCTCGGAACTTTCGATCGTTAGTAGTGTAATTGTTATTTTAGATTTTGCTTACAAGTTTTAACCTTTCACTTTAAAGGGTTTTTCTTGTTTTAAGCGATTAACATTTATTTCCTCATTTTAATCTTGTTATTTGTTTTGATTAGTTTTTGAGTTTAGGATTAAGTGTGTTTAGGAATTTGGCTAGTTGATTTATCTAGAACTTCTAATGTAATTAGAAATTTTATTACTTATTTATAGCCTATATATTAGCATTTAGGCTCTTAATATAAATCAGTTTGTCAATTTGAAATTTATTAAGTTTTACGTAAGCTTGTGCTTGTTATTCTTGGCCTAGTTTAGGTTTTAACCTCGTGTTGCTTAGCGTTTCTTGACCGAGGCTTAAGATTCCAATCCTTTCAACTGTTATTGAACATTATATCTATTAAAATCCATATCACTTTGTAAGCTTCGGAAAGAATGCGTTATTAAGAGTAGGGAAATCATAAAAGGCATGTACCATCTCATAATCCTAAGATTTGTAATGTATCTTAATGAATGGAGCATCCCGATTAAGAGGATACGGATTGATGCGTAATGATGCTACTTTAGAGTTTTTAGGAAACTCCACTCTTTCTCCCCATAGGTCTTGAACATCAAAGAATCGACTGGACCTTGTTACTAATAGCTCGTACCATGCTTTGAAATCTTTATCTCTTTATTATTTTATTAAGTATTATATTTTGTATACCAGGGATGTGTTGAAATAACATGATCTTTACTTCAAACATTAATATCCTTTGGACTGCTCGATGACAACTCTTGATTAAACCATCTCGTGATCGTTGTTTTGCTGAAATGATCAAGCCTTTCATTAAGGCCCAACTGGAAGGTGAAACTTGCTCCATTGCGTTTTCTGTTTCATCAATGAGAGTTTTCCTCTCTGCATCCATCCTTTGAAGTTGGTGTGCAGGAGGTCATTTATTGCCTTGAGATTCTTTGATATGAGTTAATTCTCTTGTCAAGCTGTGTGCCTATGAATTCTTTTATCCCTGAATATGTTCAACAGTAAACGAAAATTGGTTAAGCCATAATTGCCAACGCAGGAGTCTCCCTTGCGATTGCATATTAGGTAAATTCTGTATAACAAAACCAAGAATGCCTTTGCAATCTGTTCTTATCAAGAACTGTTTAGGGGCTAAGAAGATTAAGAACTTCTCAATCCCTTTAATGACTACAAGAATATCCTTTTGCATTATAGGATAATTTAACTCAGCTTTATTAAAACTTCCATTGCGGTATCTATAGAGTCTTTCTCCTTCTATAATGTTTAACACAATACTTCAGTGCTTATTACTTTCATCTGTTTCAAGGATTAAATCATCTTCACTGGTAGGAAGTGTTAGTACAGGAAGATCTTTACACATAGCTTTTAAATCTTCAACCAATTTGGAATCACTTTTCCTCACGTTCCAAGTTATTTCTTTTTTAAATTTTTGTTGTAATGGTTTTATTACTTTTTAGCAAGATTCTTTATGAAATCAAAAGCATAGGTTAAACACCTTACAAACCTTTCTAGTTGTTTCCTATCTGCAATTTCATCATGGAATTTTTCAATCTTTTTCAGGATATATTTTTTGCAACATTATTTGTCCTGCTTTAATTTCTAATCCTAGAAACTCAATTTCTTATTTAGCATAGACACATTTATCTTTTCCAAGGATTATACCACGCGCGACACATTTTGGAGTTACAATTTTAAGATCATTTTTATGTTTCTCTAAATATTTTTAGAAGATTAGAATATTATCTATATAAACCAAACATCAATTTATCTGAAATATTCGTGGAGCATTTTTTAATCTATAAGGCGTAACTAACCATTCATCATTCCTTTGAGGGGCACTGAATGCTGTTAAAGGAATGTTTTCTTCTTCCATTCTAATTTGCTAGCAACTACTCTTATAGTTCATTTTAGAAAACCAGGTGGCTCCTTGAATTCTATTGAATAACCAGTTTTGTTAGGAATATAACATCCATCAAACACAGTATTATCATTTAGCTATTTATAATTAATGACCATTCTAGCTTTACCTCTTTTTTCATGTACATGAATTCTTACCATGAATGTTGGACTGTTATAAGGACTCTTGCTATTCCTATTTAAATTTTTATTTAGCAATTCTTTTATTTTCTCATCAAATTCTAGTATATCTTGGTAGGTATAAACCATTTGTCTTCCTGTAATAATTTTATTCGGGTTTGTTAGAGTTATATTAGTGTAGACACCCAATTTTGTCTCCCCAAAACCAAACCCAGTATGAGTACCTTTCACGTCATTTGATTATCGAACAAGGTGAAATATAAAAGAGTCTCATGATGCCTCTGTTTTAAATAAAAATGCTTCTTTCTGTTTCAAAAATATTCCTTTTCGCACCTTATTTATGAAGATGTCCAATCCAATTTAGTTTGATCCATGAAATGGGTCCAATAATGGTGTAGTTGGATGGGGCTCGAAAAGTGCTTTCCAACGATGTATTATAAGCCCAATTCTGATGAATAGTGAGGAAGTTATGGCCCAAATATTAAATTGGATATAAATGAGTTTTATGGGTGACTCAATGATCAAGTGGAGGGTCCATTTAATTATCATTCCTAAAGTCATTAGGAATTACTTTAATTTTCTAGAATAATCTAGATGGTTATTTTAAGATTAGGATTAATAATTATATTTTTAGATAAGGTAAAGAATTTTAGTTAGAATAAGACAAGTGTTTTAAAGGATTTAATCTGATCTAGAAAGATAAAATATGGATTCTAATTATCGAATTATATTCGATGAAGGATTCCGTACGGGTAAAAATTATCCAACAGCATCATCGCGCCGCGATGGTCCTGTTGCGCCGCAATGGGTGCGGTTTTACTCCGATTCGAATTCTAATTCTTTTCTATCGCTTCCGAATGTTTTTCTCTATAAAGAAGGTCGTATTTCCCCATTTACAACAATTAACAATCATATATTCTCCTCTCTTTCCAATCTAAAAGCTTATTCTTTCTCTCTTGATTTCTAAGCCTCCCCTTTTCAAACACCATTCATCCATCATGAGACTTAGACGCACCTAACCAAGATCGAAGTTGTCTTCGCCCTCGACGTGAAAGGTTGATAATTTCTGAGGATTTGGTCCCAAATCCCTATTTCAATTATTTAAATTAATTGTTTGAATTAATATTTTTATTGAAGTTACTAACGTGTGTATTATTTTGATAGAAAGAGATACGAAGCAATAAAGTGAGTAATTTCATATTTAGAAATCATGTTTAGAATATTATATTGATTCCTATTATCATGTTCGGATGTTAGTTATTTATTGCTTTCTAGTACCATGATTAGGTTTCTTCCTATTTCTTTTAGTCTCATGTTAGGGTTAAAACTTTGATCTTTATTGCTTATTGACATGCTAGGATTTGTTATTAATCATGTTAGTATCATGCCTAGGATCTTGCTAATATTATTATTATACTTTGATGAGATTGAGATTATTTTGATGATGATTGTTGTGTGAATATTATCATGTTGCTTGATATTATTGTTATTACTTCATCACGCCCTCTCTTGCAGGTTTAAAGAGAATTGTACTTGAAATCACGCTTAATAAGATAATTAATAATATTATTTAGGCTAATGTGATTTTAATTCAAGTGATCACCAATAATAGATTTGTTTGTGCATTAATATTCAACCAACATAGATTAAACAGGTTAGGGTTAATATATTGAATGTATGTTAGTCAGAAAGCGCACATGAATATGAGAAGAATAAAGTAGAGGCCTTTTTTTAGGGCAGGTTCAATCTCTTTTAGGTTGGATTTGTACCTTCATCCCCGAATATCCAGTCATGGTTCAGGACCACTATGGAGTTAGCGATCTCATTGATCGTGAAGGGTCTAACCTTCACCTGTGAACGGTTTACAAGTTCCTAAAAATTGTTGGCGACTCTTTTGCTCTAACTTCCTTCCCTTTGAACGCCACCATACTTAAGTGTATGATCACAGTGGGGTTCAAGTGTGGGATGCTTGAAATATTCCCTACACTTAGCAAATGTTTTATCCTTTTCCCAGTGTTCTAATGGATTGGTAGGATATAATTTTTCACATAATTTTTCTTGGTGCTTAATTATATGATCTATTAATGGTGATTCACACTCAAAAATTCTAAGTGCAACCTCTTGTTGTGTAGGTGTAAATTCTATCTAATCTATTAATGTTTTTGTAAATTTCATAGTCTGATAAGTATAAGCCTTTGTTATTTTCTGTATTGGAACAGAATGACCATTAATAGTAAAGATAATTTGATCAACAGTTTGAGAGTATAATCTTTGAAAGTTATTCCCTATTATCATCATGACTAGGTTGATCAATAACCCACACAATAGGAATAACACATTATACTCCTCCAATTTCTATTGGTATTCTACAATTATTTCCAAATGCATCATGACACTGTTATTAGCAATTCTTACTTACATAGGATTTTTAGCCTTTTTACATAAGAATTCTGGAAAGAATAACCTTTTTCCAAGGTATGTAGAACAACCACTATCAATATATATGCACATAATTTATATTTATTATATCAATTGGAATATATATGCTATTAGTATTAGTACTTGTTATTTCATTATAAGCTTCCATTTGCATATTAACTTCATCTTCATATACTGGTTCACTTATAGTTTTGGTCTTATATCCAATTACCTTTATTTTGTCAATAATAGGATTATTTGGATCTTCATTTATCTCTAAATTAGAATATGACCCAATATTAATACTATGTCATGCTGGTTATTTTAAGGCTTTCTTAGTTTCATATTTTTCATTTAGCTTCTTTATTAAAGCTAATATATCTTCTTCATCTTCTTCTAGATTTTCATCGACTTGTTTTAGCATCTTTATTATAGTTGAATTTTATATACTTAGACTTGGTGATCTGACCTAAGACTCATACTTCTTTGCATTTTAGGTTTTGTAGCTATCCCAATATGAAGCAATCCTAATTCATCAATTAACAACTTACTTGACCTATTATTAGCTGCAGGATTCGTGAAGAAGTTTTCCAAGGTTTTTTCAATTTCAATTTCATTAGATTTTACTTTTATAGAGGTAATTTTCTTCTTAAGACCTCCTCCTTGCTCATATTTCTGAGCATCAACTATTTGTTTCATGGAAGATGAATCTATAGTGTTAACCAGCTTATAAACTACTTTCCATCTTAATTGTATGGGTCTAGTTCCTTTATGCATTTTTACTGATCCATCACTTAATATCTTGATGGCTAAAAACTTTGAACCAAATGAATCTTCTAAACTCACATAATATCTAGGTTCACATATATAGCTTACAATTCCTTCAGTTAAGTTACATGTGATACTACTAATTATTTGATCATAAAACCTCTTATGTCTAACATCACAAACAAAGCTTAAACATTTAACATCCTTGCCAAAATCTTGTAAAGGAGTTATGTACACTTGTACTGCACCAATACAAATTGAGCTATAATTTCATTTTTCTTTATGGTTCTTAATGCTTTTCTAATTTAAAATCTGCTGCTTTCATTTGGCAATCTTCGATTACTATACTTCCTTCCATTTCTTCACATACATAATTAATTAGTCTAGTTTTTAAGAACAAAGTTTTAAATATTTTATCTTTAGCAATTAAGGGAAAATTGCAGCTTTCTTTGTTCATTTGATCTAGATATTTATCTTCAATTAAATACTCAGCTCTCTTTAGTTGACTTATAGTCATTTTACTTTTACCCTGATCATTGATTTATAGTTTTCTAGTACTTCCCCTTCCATCATATTATTAATTTCTT